>NC_090928.1:256254493-261054493 GCF_040938575.1 Ambystoma mexicanum | reverse complement strand
GACAATACTCACGGACGAGAAATATCACCTGTTAGGGAGAATTCTCAGAAATGTGCTAATTCCCTCCACCTTAGAGACCCCCAGCAACTTTGCTGGATTTTGAGGACTTGATTTTTTTAACCTGGTGAGAGTGACTATTTTCCCACTCATGTATTTTAATGTGATTTTATACACTGTTTCTTTTGGTTGTGGAGCCTGACGAACTCCATAGGCGGCATCTTTTACATTGTCCCACAGCACCTTCAGTGCAGTGGCACAGAAAAGTCTCAGATTTCCCAAAGGTTTAATACCTTCACTTGGAAAAACCATTGTTTCCAAGAGCAGTAAATAGAAATCGACTTTAATTACCACTGTAACTTTCTAGACCCAGCACACCCTATCTTACAATAGCGTGCTGGAGTGGTTACCTAGTATCCCCTTTGCCTAGTTTCTCATGTAACATTTTTTATGTTACTCTTTTTGCACTGAATGGCTGGTGGCAGTGGTTTAGTTTGAACTACCATGGTGTGCCTTTACCGCGGGCTGCGTTCGCAGCTACAGTAAAGCACCCACGGGAGCCATCTTTTTCAAAATGGCCGCCGTTCTTCTTTTTTCGCCATTTCTTTGTTGAGAGGTCCTTCTTGAGATTTGCTCTGCGCGCCAAACCAGGTTTGGTCTTTGTTCATTTCGCCTTTGGCGGGATTCAAGAGTGAAGCCGCCTGTGGCTCCAAGTGCCTGGCGTAGGCCGGAAATGAGGGAGGTGCCCGAAACTCCCTGTGCTTAGAGACCCTAATGCACTCTGTGATGATTGGCTGGCTGACTGTCCGGCAAGGACAGCCACCCTGCTGGGTGACTGACAGCTTGGCTGGAATGAATGGTAGAGAACTGAATAAAAGGCAAGTCTTTTGGCTTGGAAGGCAGAGTCGACCACTGGCCGAAGAAACCGAAGAAGAACTTGAAGAGGGCGCCTGCTGCAATTCCTGGACCGTTGGTTTGCCCGGTGAAGCCCTGCTGCAGTGTCGAAACACAAGTTTGCATTGACAGAGAAGCCCCTGCAAGGACGACTTCTCCCCTTGACTTGCTGGGACCAATCAAATCCAAAGTAAGCCACCTGGACATCCATCTCGCAGCTGGTTGAATTTCCAGAGTTGCTGCTGTAAACTGTATAGCCAGAGAGAGGAACAACAGATTGTGTGCGTCGCTTTTAAGCTGGCCTAGAGCTTTTGGAAGATCCTCCGGACTCCCAAGAAGCAGGACTGACCGAGCCCCCTCAACAGAATTCGGGACCCCAGAAGCAAGGAATGTCCATCTCGACAGCCAGGAACCGCAGTGTTGCTGTTTGCGGTAGACACGAGGAGGTGAAACACTGAACAGCCACTGAAAGTGAAGTTTGCCGGTTGCGAGTTTTACCCGTCCCATTGCATTGCAGGAGTCCCCCGACGTCCTCCCTCTTGTCCCCACGACTGAGGCGCAGGAACAGCAAGATCTGCAGAGCTGCACAGGAACAGAGGTCATCAGCTGAATCTTTTTCTTCATTTCTAAGGTACTGTAAAAAGTCTGAGAGAACTTACTTGTTAATGTAGAGTGCTTGCAACTTCTACAACTTGCAAGCCTAATCAGCTTGTGGCCCTACATTTGATTCTTCTTTCCATCAAAGACTTCTAAGAACTTTTCCATTTACTTACCAGAAGTGCTTCGTCCTATACAAAACTTTTGCCCATCGACTTGCATGACTCTTCATGGAGGATCCAAACCTATTTGCCTGCTTAAGAATATTTGTGGTCTCTTGTTCTAATAATCTTTGCCTTTTACCAACTTCTAAAAGTATTCTAAATGCCAATCGTAAGATATTAATGTCCCCAGCACCCTAGTTATTGGAAGTCACCTGTGGGTGCAGGTTGTGTCTGTGGCCCATCCCAAAAGGGTATTTACTGATTTAGAAACTAAGAGTGTACAGTATTGAAATGCATTTGTGTGAAGGCTTATTCTAACTGATAAATTAATAATTGTTAATGCATGAAACCTTGAGTGTAAGAGTTTATTTGAATACTTGTAACTGTAAATCACTGTGTAACTCCACTACAGCTCACATTGATCCCTCTTGAGATGAGCCTGGATGCTCAACACGCTACCAAAACTGTGGTACAAGCTTCTACCAAAGGTTGGGTTTCCTATACCAGTAGGCAGAGTTGTGTGTAGTGGTCCCAGAGGGTACTGCATACAAACTTTGCCTAACATCACCTGAAATGTCAGCGAAGCCCACAAACCCGGTTGATAAAAGAGGTACCCAGAAAGACTTGGAACAGCACAATGGGATGATAACTTGATGCATAAGACTCATGACAAGGGGTAAGTAGGAATAGTGATTACTGAATAGGGAGGAACACATAGGCATTCACACAGGAGCTAGCTACAACAGCACACCACACCTAATAATCAATAGGAAACAAATGGAGAAGTGCAAGGGAAACCCTGGAATAGATTCCAAGAGAGAGTAAAGGAACTGGAGTAGGTAAAACAAAATTACAAAGGTAACCCCCCCCCCCCCAACCCTCCCCATCCAGGGAAGGAAAGGCAAAATGTTAAATCTATAAACTAGGAGAGACTAAAGGATCAAGGTTTCACTGCAGAATAGGGAAAAGTCAACGAAATATAGAACATGGGCAAACTGGGCTGCACAGAAAAAAGGAAAGCACTAGGCAAGTGCTGCCTGCAAAACAGAGGGAGACAGAAAGGGAATCCAGGAAGCTGAAATCACTAATAAGCACATTTAAATTTGAATTCCAGGGAAAAGGAACAAGAAAATAGAAACTAGACGCTAAGCTAAGAACCAGGAACAATGGACCAGTCGCAAACAGGAGCACTGCATCGATGACGAGCGCTGGACTGAAGAAAACTGAGGCTTTTAAAGCTACTTAACGAGCCCACGGTTCAGGTGTGCTGCTTGCTGCACCTGCCAGCCACAGGTGTTCATTATCCGCCACCCAGCCTTGTTCTGCAACAGTGGGGATGAAGCAGTGGGCCAGGCATTCCGGGAAGCATAGTCTTTTGATTAAAGCAGCATGCTAGCTGCCCAAAACCTGGAATGGAAACCCGGAAGGGAAGTAGCATGGAAAATAAGGATTTGGCGTTCCCAATTCACCACAGCTCTGTAACATAAGGTTCGGAAGGAACGTCCAGTAGGGAATAAACCCAAAATGATGACCCCAAGTGGTTGGAACGGGAGCGAAGGGAGCAAATCGTGACAATAATGAACACATTTACCTTGCTGTGACTCTCTCCTGACACCCCCAGCAGCTGCCCTTCAGTGGCAGTAGAGAAAGTTCACATGTGCATTCCTGAATGCAGCTGATGAAACAAAGTTCCAACAGGCAGAGGTGGCTTTTTGTGTCTGCGCCTCCTGTTCAAAATATAATTGTTTTCATTGGCTGCCTGGTGGCAGTTAATAACTAAATGTAATCCATGGTTGGTTATGACATGGTGGCTACTGAGATTACACAATTATACAGCCACAATCATTTGATATGATTTAGTCATCTTGGTGAGCACCTACTCCTTTATGAAAGAGCCTGGTTTTTATTAAACTGCATGGGCTGGCTGTAACCACAACATCCAGGTTGGGTCCACACAGGAATTCCTCTTTTCACAAAATAAACCTTTTTTTTACAACAAAAAAAACCAACCAGAAACAGTATACAAAGCTGTTTTTGTTACATAAAATGGATGAGAATATAAAAGAACATAAATGCGATAATAGAAAGACGAATCCCTCTATCTGATCCCTGTGAGAAGGGTTTCCATCTTCCTCCAGGCAACAAAACCATTCCCAGTAACGTCCATTGGGAGCTGGTGCATTGGAAAGAAGCTTGACATTAAAGTGCCCTCCTCGCACCAGGGTGCTGATTACTGGAGATCCGTTGACGTAGGCAGACGAAGGGGGCAGAGTTGGAACAACCCAGAGGAGAGGTTCAGACTACAGAGCCCCACTATATTTGGTTTGCTAGGACTACCAAAGTTCCCTCCCTTCCACTTCCTGCCTGCAGACCTGGCACTCTGGGTATGTCCTCAGCAGGCAAAGGACACTTGTTAAAGCCGCCCAAATTGGACGCTTAACATCATGCTTTCTGTGGACCAATGTGCTGTAGCAATGTACCTACATAATGGGGCACATACCCTCCCCTTAGTTGATTTATCTTTGGACCTCTTTTGAAGTACTATTCACAGGAATATGATTGGGAGTACAGTCTATTCCCAATCCTCTGCCAATAGCAGTGAAGACAGGAGCTCCAAGGAAGAGGAAATCTCCCCTCCCTCCCCCAAACCATCCTAAGGGTCTATTTGGGATGACCAGCTGGCTGGACAAGGCCTACTGCAACTGAGACATTGGTACCCAGAACCCTGCTCACTGGAAGTTACCGAACCCCCTGCAAGTGCTCTCTACAAACCTTCCTGGTTGGGACGGCAACAAGAACGCACTAGCCTGCCCCCCAAGGGCCTGGACTGGGTCTCACAGAAACCACAGAACTAAGGAAGGGACCCTGCCTCTACCTGCATCTCCATACTGCCCTGATGCCAGTTTAACACCGTCCAAGCTGCTGCCGGGAACCGCTACAGTCCTCAGACCGCAATGTTCTCTGCATCCCCGAATCTCACTTTATGCCAGCTCTGCTTTCAACACATCTGAGACCCACCAAGTTATGCTCTTTTGCATTTATATTGCACCTACTGCCATAGTTTGTGGCATTAAAGTGCTTTTGCCTGTCAGAGAGGCAAATAAGGAGTATGATAGAACATTCAGTAGTTGTAGGGAGGAGAAAAGTCGGGTATGTAGTTTGTATGGGGGCGAGGGAGAGATAGGGTACCAAGTAAGCTCTACGAAAAAGGTGTAAGCTATGTGTACAATTGTACCAAATTTATTGTGGAGCTGAACTGTATTCTATAAGGCGCAGAGCTGAAAGATGGCTGGAGAAGGCGTTCACTGCACCAGGGGGTATGTACATGGTGAGCTGGGGCATGTTGAAGCCACACTCAAGACAACACATGTGGCAAAGCCTTTCTATCTTCATCCCTGGGGTCCCAACAACATTTGGCAGGGGTTCTATGTAAGAACTCCAGATTTGCCAACTTTGCAACAGCCTCTGAAAAGTGAGCAGGAAACCTCACATTTTTTCTTTTCCTCATTTGTGTGTCATAGTTAACAAAACTCTACGCTTGTGCGTAAAATGCTCAACAACACCAAGCCGGTCTATGGCTTAGCCGTGGTCAGACCTTGCACAGTGTGTCCTGGTGAGCCAACACATGTAGAAACCATGCCCAAGAAAATAAGCATGCAATGCATACCTATTCACTCCCGTGAGGCACGTATGGCCAGGCTCTATAGATGGGAAAGCTGGAAGGAAATATGGGCTGATGGTGGGATTTCATTGATGGCTTCGTTGGGAGCAGAATCCTCAGTGGGACCTTCCTGGAGATTCCAGAGTCCTGATAGAGCCTTTAAGGTAGTGAGTATATTGGTGAGTGAAGCTGTAATCCTTTTAGGCCAAGGCTGGGTGCTTATGGGACTTAATTTACATAATCCCCTCTTTGACTAGCCTTCTTACCCTGGGCTACAGTGACTGTGTGCTGTTAATGGAGGCATCATGCAAATCTTGGGTCAAAATGGGGGTGGATGGTCTAGTTAACAGATTAGATTTCCTAGTCTAGCCTTCTGATTTTTCTTTTTTGTGTGCAAGAAAAACATAATGAAACCTCAACCTAATATAACATGACCTATCCAGCTAGTATAAAAAGAAGCCAACATCATATGTGTCCACAACCCCCCAAGGAGTTAATGAGTACATAAAGTAGCACTCTGGTAACTTCTAGTTAACGTGCATTTAACTTTAGGGAAATTACACATTGATCCCAGCAGAACAAGACATTCCACAACATGGTTCTACAGCTTAAAACATTGCATGTCATAGCATACCATAAAGCAGTGCAGCAAGTCTGAGTGTAGAACTTCAAAACCGAGCATGGCATAGATCAAATATCTCTGTGCAGGCATTATGTTATACATACCATTGTAGGCATCCCAAGAATGGCTAACCTATCCCGAACACATAATGATGCAACCCAGCAGAAACAGGTCTCTTTCTCTTTTTCTCTTTCTCTTTTTCTCTTTCTCTTTCTCTTTTTTTCTCTTTCTCTTTTTCTCTTTCTCTTTTTCTTTTTCTTTTTCTTTTTCTTTTTCTTTTTCTTTCTCTTTCTCGCTTTCTCTCTTTCTCTTTCTCTTTCTCTCTTTTTCTTTCTTTTTCTTTCTCTTTTTCTTTCTCTCTTTTTCTTTCTCTCTTTCTCTCTTTCTCTCTTCTGAAGGACTTCATTGCCAGGACCTCATGCCAGGAGAAGATAGGTCCTATGTTCATCAAGGCCCCCAGCACAGAGACTCCTTTGCGCGACCTCCGGCTGGTAAGAGTACCTTGGGCTCTGGTACTGGTGGCAAACCCAAGGCTGTTAAGGCTACCGGCTCCTAAGCCAAGGGCCCCAGGGGTCTTCCGGGCTGTCCTCTGAGGGACGTGTCAGCTGTTCTTCTTCAGCACCGGGGTGCAAGGGGCATTTGAGCTCTGGTTCCATATATACGTCTATGGGCTCGCCAGCTGTGGGCTCACAGCCTACCAGAGCCATCTCCGAGGTTGGTGGGTCTGCTTCTGGTTTGGGGCGCACAGGGTCATTGACTATGTCGTACCCGGCATAAGCTTTTGTGCTCTCCTCCCCAGAATGTAATCCCCACAAGCCCCGCCAAAGACACACATGGGAGAAGGGTGCCCAAGGCCAGGGACATTACCGTCGACTTTGCTGGAGCTCTGGCTGGCCTGCGTTACAGCGTCTCCCCACCAGGGAGTCCCGGCAGTGTGCCAATACCTCCCTGAAGGGAAAAGCTGTAATGCAGCCCAGCCACAACTCCAGGACGGCACAGCAGCAGCTCCAGGGAGCCCCGGCAGGATCCCCATTCCTCCCCGGAGGTGACATCTGTAACGTAGCACAGCCAGAGGTGCAGCCTTGGCTTGCAGACGGACAACCCACTTGGGAAACATCTGCTCCCAGGGACACATGTTCTGCTGGCATAAGTGGCAATTTTTGGCCTGCCCCTGCAATTGTGTCCCAGCCCACCAAAATATCTGGCCAGGCGGCCCATTTCCACCCACACCAAAAATCCAGCCCCAGTCTCACCCACCCCACTGACAGTGGGCCCTCACCATAGAATAATAAAAAAACAGTACTCGCATAACGTTGCAGCTGCTCTCATAGATAAAGCTGTAAACAAAACAAAAAACATTTGTTACCTATGGTCCACCCCAGCAAAAACAAATCTACACTCATACTTTCCAATCATGCCCCCCCTTGCAAGCCATCCCTGGTGGTCTGCTGAACCTCACCCCTCCTCACCCCTCAGTGAAAACACATTTGCACCTTCTTAGGGGCAGAAATCCATGGAGGGCTGCATGAGGTCCCGCCCCTCACTCCATTTGGGGTAGGGGGAGAGGGCCACCCTAAAATGTGGGGCAGGCCTCCCAGTGGGTGGGGCAGCAAGGTTTGGGCACCCTGAGGGCAGATTGGCACACCAATGTGCCCATCTGCACCAAGGCAAGTTTGGTTAATAAAGAAAACAATTGAAAATGGCAGGCTGCACTTTAGGGGGTGCTGAGGGGCACTCTAAACCGCTGGGGAATTTTGTAATGTAGAGGGGGGTGCACCTCTCCACCCCCCCCCCCCCAATGGAGGGGCGAGCCATCTCATGTAGCCCTCCCCGGGGGCAGAAAAGGGCGGGAGGCTGTCATGCACTCCTTGTTGGGGTCAGGTGTCCCTTCCTAGGAGCAGATATCTGCCCTCAGGGAAGGCTGCATGATATGGCCCCCACTCATTAGAAAATTCCCAGGAGATTTGGGGTGCCCCACAGCCCCCCTAAAATGCTTTCTACCATTTTCTTTACCCAACTCCCCTTGGTGCAGATGGGCACAATAGGGTGTTCTAGTGGGCATTGCTGGGCGCAGATCGAGTGCTTTCACAAAAGGTGTTGTTGGAAAGTGGAGAATCTCCCCTTTCCAACGACACCTCCCTCGATCTCCGGCTTGAAATACAGCCGGTGATCGAGGGAGAAGGGCACTCACCTTCTCTCTTTCACCACGGCAGCCCGAAATGGCTGCCATGGTGAAATTACTTTCACTTTTACGTCGGCGTGCATTACGCACGCCGACGCTAAACTGAAGGTAATCCAGCCCCCGGGCAGTGAGGAGGGACCTCCCCCTCACATAACCCTGGTGTTGGATTACTGTTTTGAGCGATCCCTGATTTGCAGGGATCGCTCAAAATAAAGTGCCAAAAAGGAGGAGCTATCGCGTCCTTGGCAACCTGGAGGTAATCCCAAGGATGAGGTACCTCATCCTTGGCACTTAAGGGGTTAAGGCCTTGCTGAGTATTTAGGAGGTCCCCCATCAGGAGCAGGCCCCCCAGGAGCCAGGAGTGCTGGTGGAGGTCCTGGCCCTTTGGCTAGGAAGGTCTGGGAGAAGCCTCTGGCCAATTACCAAGTAAATAAAAAACTGGACAGCTGGTTTTGGTTATTGGATGGAGAACCAGTCCTCCTGGCGTCCCACCCTCAACCACACTCTTCAGTTGTGGCAGCGGCCGTTAGGCAAGATTTGTAGCAGTACCCTTTGGGTGCACTACAACAACCTTGACTTCCTGGCAATAGGAACCCAACCTTTGGTATAAGTCTGTACTACACATGTTGGTAGTGTGGCTGAGCAGCCAGGCTCATCTCAAGAGGGGTCAATGAAGCAGTAGTGGAGTTGCACAGAGATTCATATGGCAAGTATCCAAATAAACACTTACACACAAGGTTTCTTTTTCAAACAATTATTAATTTAACAGTTTGAATAAGCCTCCTTCAGAAGGGGCAATATAATACGAACACACAAATGCACTCCAAAATACACACTCTTAGTTTCTCTAAATCAGCAAGTACCCATTTGGGATGGCACACAGGCACTTCCTACACCCTCAGGTGACTTAAATAGTGAAGACACTGTGGACATTAATATATCACTGGTACATTTAGAGCAATGCTGAAGTTGGTGTCAAAGAAAAGGGTTTAAGAAATAAAACCAGAGATATCACAAATATTCTGAAGCTGATACTTTTGAAGCCCCCCCCCAATGCAAAGCAAATTTACCTTTTCCTTGAGGAAAGGTAAAACCACAAAGTCAGAAGGAAGAAGAGTCTTGCAGGGAGCCTTAGCAAAAGTTTAGGTGAGCTGAAGCACTTCTTGCAGGTAAGTACAAGTCTTGCACAATGTTTTAGGAGTCTGTACAAAAAGTAGAATCAATGTAGGGCCACAAGCTGGGAGGGTTGTGAGGGGCAAAGCTGTAAGCAACTCTGCAAGGTTAACCAAGACAAGTATCAACTGAGAACAAGTAAGGCTACACCACAAGAGGTAAGTTCTCTTAGACTTTACAGTACCTTTTGGTTAGAAGAAATGGTTCCAGCTGGCTTCTGTTCCTGTACAGCTCTGCAGATCCTGGTGTTCCTGGGCCTCAGTCGTGGGGACAAGAGGGAGGACATCCGGGGACTCCTGCGCAGCAATGGACAATCTTCAATTCAGTGGCACTTCGGCGTTTCAGCTCCTCGCGTCTGAAAGCAAATAGCAACACTGCGGTTCTCGGATACCACTTCAGACTTTCCTCGTATCTGGGGTCCAGCACTCTGTTGAGGTGGCTCAGGCTTGGTCAGTCCTGCTTCGGGGAAGTCCGTAGGATCTTCCTGGCGCTCGGGTCTGACTTAAAAGCGATACTTGATTTGGTGTTCCTCTCGCTGGCACTTCGGTTCCAGCAGCAGCAGTGGAAGTACAACCAGCTTCGAGAGGATGTCCAAACGAGTTTACTTTGGAGTTGCAGGGCTTCTCTAGTCGAGGAGGTTCAGCACAGCAGCAGGGATTCACTGGGCAAACCAACGGTCCAGGAGTTGCAGCAGGCATCTCTTCCAAGTTCTTCTTCGGATTCCTTCATCCAGAGGTCGACTCTGCCTTCCAAGCCAAAAAGCCTCGCCTTTTATGCACGTTTCTCCCATTCTTTCCAGCCTAGCTGTCAATCACGCAGCAGGGTGGCTGTCCTTGCCAGACAGCCAGCTGGCCAATCACCTTTGGATGCATTACTGTAACCAAGGGGATTAAGCAGAGTTTCGGGCACCTCCCTCACTTCCTGCCCCTGCCAGACATTCTGGCGCCAGAGACAAGCTTCACTCGTGAATCCCGCCAAAGACAAAACTAAACAAGGGACCAAACCTGGTTTGGCGCACAGAGTAAATCTCAAGAAGGACCTTTCCAGCAAGAAATGGCGATAAAAGAAGACCGGAGCCATTTGGACAAAATGGGCACCCATGGGTGCTTTTCTCCAGCTGCCAACGCAGACCGCAGTAAAAACTCTGAATGGTAGTTAAAAGTGAACTACTGCCACCAGCTATTAATTGTAGAAAGGGTAACATAAAAATGTTACATGAGAAACTAGACACAGGGGATACTAAGTAACCCCTACGGTACCCTATTTAGGATAGTGTGTGCTGGGTCTAGAAAGTTATAAATGTAAGTAAAGTCAATTTCACTTCACTGATCTTGGAAACAGTAGTTTATCCAAGAGAAGGTATTTAAACCTTTGGGAAATCTGTAAGACTTCCCTGTGGCACTGCACTGAAGGTTATGTGTCACAATATAAAAAGATGATGCTTATGGAGTTTGTCAGACTCCATAACACAAAGATAGTGTTCAAATCACAGTAAAATGCATGAGAGAGTGGGGAAAAAGGTCTCTCCTAAGGTAGAGAGGAATTAGCACATTTCTGAGAATTCTCCCTGGCAGCGGCATCTTTGTATTCAAAGCTCTTCTGCGGCTTGGGCCGCCTCCAGCTGCTTGTCCAAGGAGGACAAGGCCCTAGAGTGTTTCGGCAGGAGATGTTACCTCAGAGCCTTGCTGCAGCAAACCAGAAGCTGTGGCGAGAGATCGGGGAGTTCCACCAGACCTTCCCCCTGGAGAGCCAGGCCTCTTTCAAAGCGGGGCTGGCGGAGGCCTGCACGGTTGCACAGGGTCTATGGTGTCCTCAGTCTTCCACATCGAGACAGCCAGTAGAGGTCTCTGCCTGGGAGTCGAGATGAGGCGGACTGCATGGATGCACGGGACACAATTCTCCACGGATGTGTAGGAGTGGATTCTAATTATTCCATTTGAAGGGACAGATTTGTTTCATTCGTCCACGGACGACAAGCTAACAAAAAAAGAACACCTCAATGCAGACTAAGTCCTTGGCCATCCTGACAAAGTTGGGGCAAAAGTCCTTTCCTCAGACCCAGGGCAGGTTTGAGTTCAAACCCTGCTCCTTCAGTGGCTTCAAGAGGTTCAGGTATCGCATTACGCGGCGCACTGACAGATCACCCAGCGACCACAGGTGGAAGCAGCAGAGGGCCTTGCGTGGCCTTTTTTCACTCGCCCTCCTCCGCTCCCTCCTTGCACGCCAAAAAGCTAAGATGAGTCGGTCAGGGAACACAGTTCGTCTGCGGGGGGCCAGCTGGCTCTCTTCGCAGACAGCTGTAAGCATTTTCTCTGGAGCATAGGCTTCTCTTCCTCGTCCTTTTAATCTAATCTATTCTCCTCCACTGCTGCAGATTGAGTCACATGCACTGTGGCAGGAGATCCTTCTTCTTTTGGACATGCTGGTGGTGGAGCCAGTGCCTCAGTCACAGGGGCTCTGGGTTCTACTCCTGGATTTTTTGCAGTACCCGAGAACAAGGCTGACCTGAGGGTAGTCCTGGGGGTGTCATTTATCAAGCTTGCTGGGGGTGTGGGTGCACTCTTGTCAGCGGTTAGCTGATGTTTTTTACCAGCTGGGGTTCTCTCGCAACCCGTGGATTCGCAGTTGACCCCTTCCCGGGACCTGGTGTTCCTCTGAGTTTGATGGGACATGGCTGCTCCTAGGGTGTTCCCCACAATCCTAAAGGCTTCAGTCCCTTCGGAAGGTGATTCAGCATGTTGTGGCAACTAAACCACCTTGGTATGGTTGTTCCAGCACCTTCTGGGCCTCATGGTGTCCTGCATGCTTATAGTGCGGCACGTCCTGCTCAAGATGAGATGCCTACAGCTCCACTTGCTGGACAATCGGATACGGGGGCTAAATCGGACAGTCTTCCTATTCTGCTGTCCCTCGTTGCAGATCTTTGTTGGTGGCGTCTGGACTGTAATGTAGCAGTCTGAGCCCACTTTACTCAGCCGGAGCCTAATCTGGTTGTGACGATTAACTACTGGGCTGAGGGCTACCCTGGAAGGCTATTCGATTTTCGGCTCATGGTACAAGGCAGAGGCCTTCCTGCATATCATTCTGCTGGTACTCATGCCAGTGGGCCTACCGCTCAGGGCTTTCTCACTGGTCATCCGGGGCAAGACTATTCTGGTCAGGACCGATCATTCACCGACTGTTGTGGGACCCGCTCCACCCTCCTATGCATGGAGGTGGCGTCCATCTGGGAGTGGGCCCTGTCAGAGGTGATATGGATCCCCGCTGTCCATCTTGCAGGGCACAACAATGCAGAAGAGACCACGCTCCGCCACCTGGGGTTGAATACTTATGAATGGGAGTTTCACATCAACTGTTTGTTGCCCCTCTTCCAGAAATTGGGGTTTCTGGATCTGGATTTATTTGCATCTCCTCTGAGTCCCAAGTGCCCCCTCTTCGCTTCATGGGTGGTTCGGGGGTCAGGGATCTCTGGGTGACACGTTCTAGCTATGCTGGCACGGCCGCTGGTGCAATGCGTTTCCTCCTCCTCCATTACTCCAGCGGATACTCTGCAAATTTCGGGCCTCATGGACTGCAGCCTCATCCTGATTGCCCCCCACTGGCTGTTGAGGGCGTGGTTCTCGGACCTGCTGCAGTTACACTCCCATGGGCCTATCCATCTTCCAATCTCCAGCGTGGGCTTCCTTGCACAGCAGGGTGAGGCGGTGGAGCACCTGGACCTGGCCAGGCGCCTGATCAGCTGAGACTTCAGACTACCAGTTTTTGGGTGGCAACTGGGAAATTCTAGAGGAGGCCATCCATGCACTCTTAGTACAAGTGTAAGTGGACCAGGTTCTGCCTCTTGGCTTGGCGACAAGGGGCTTGACCCCTCTCCCTTGCACCCTGGATGACATTTAGTCTTTTTCCTCACACCTGGCTTGGTCCGTTGTCCATGTCAAAACCTGTTGCACCGAGTTGCTGGCCATCGTAGTCTACAAGATCTTGCTGGATCACATTATTTCAGCGTCCAATCCAGTGGTTACCTTATGCACTTATGTATTCAAGTAAGCCTTCTGTAACAGCGCCTCGATGCCTCAGGGCCGTTTGTCACTTTGTAAATGCAAATAAATAAAAAATAGGCAGCAGAAACATGTCTGCAGTTATTGTGGAGGCACAAACATGGATTCAGCATCTCTACTAGGGATGCAGGCACATGATGCAGCTATGCAGTAGTTGGGCGGGTGTAGAAGTCTGTTAATCATGCAGATGTTATGAGCAAAGCACTATGAGAGAGCCTCTCATTTGTTCGGTATGTAGGCTAGTACAAAGCATCAAATATGTCTGTGCACTAGGTGTTCATGTATTGATATTAAGTTAACTAGTTGTGACTCCTGTATTAATAAGATAGTTAACCTAGCTGTGTGTTAATTAGCAGGCAAATCAGTGAGCCAACTACACGTTAGTGGTTGCATATAATTAATTTATATGCTAAATATGCACAGTTGTAGTGTAAAAAGCCATAAGAGTGAGGCCGACGCAATGTTTCAAACTAGCTCTGTGTTGTCTGTATGTGCACACAGACTCTGTGGCTACGTGCTTGGTATGCAGGCAAATTTAAATTGTGATATGTAGCTATGTTAGATATTCAGTGAATAGCAGCTTGTTATTTATGCATGCAGCAATATAGTTACTTGTACAGATGTAGTGGATGGTAAACAGTTTGCCTAGACAATTGCTAGTCATGCAGTCTAAACACAAGCCTACATTTTTAGAATTTGATGCAAAAAAGTCAGTCTAGCTATGTGTTATGGGGTCAGCAGTATGATCTATACACATGTATTGGTTGCTTAACAGACACTCTGAACCCGGGCTATTCTAAACACAATTAGTCATGATTATAGTTAGAATTTCAGTCAAACACAGGGTCAATCTAGCTATGTTTGGTGTCGGCGGTATAGTAGGCTATACAGATGCCAAAACACAAAGATTCATTTTAGATAATTGCTTGTCATGTGGTTTAACACAATGGGCCAGCCAAGCATTTTTAGCTCGGATTTCAGGCATCTAGCTAAGTTTTATGGGGTCAGCTGTACAATTGCCCATCAAGTAAAACGGTTGTATAGGCTCACACAGTGATTCAATACAAGTCCGTGTTCGGTGCTCAGGGGCAGATATTACAAGCTTAACAGTTGTGGTGTGTATCTCACATGATCACTATCGGTGACAAAATCATATGTTGGCAATAACTGATAGTGGCAAAGTCATATATTAAAACAATCTTAATGGCAGTAACTGATTAACTGATAGTGCCCATAATTGATAGTGCCCAAGTCTTTCATTTGCACATTCTCGCATTAAAACAATGTTAGTGGCAAAGTATAGCAGTGTGGCAAACTAGTAGTTTTGCAAAAATATTCTTTTGGCAAAGGCTGTTCCAATGGTAGAGTATGACCAAGTGTTGTCCCTTACCTGATGTAGCTGTGCTAGGTGAACAGGCAAACATGAAGACACCCTTGGCCTCGGCCCGTTGCTGGCTGCGCTAGCCTTACTGTAGAAACTGGACTGGTGGAGGGCTCAGGTGATTTCCTGGGCCTATTAGATGCCTGCCTTT
Source organism: Ambystoma mexicanum (assembly GCF_040938575.1). NCBI lineage: Eukaryota > Metazoa > Chordata > Amphibia > Caudata > Ambystomatidae > Ambystoma > Ambystoma mexicanum. Next base: position 261,039,613 of record NC_090928.1, on the reverse strand, counting down.
CTTAAAGGGATTGTTAGAGAGAATTCTCAGAAATGTGCTAATTTCCTCCACCTTAGAGCCCCCCAGCAACTTTGCTGGATTTTGAGGACTTGATTTTTTTAACCTGGAGAGAGTGAGACCCTCATCCCACTCGGTCATGTATTTTAATTTCATTTTGAAAACTTTCTGTTTTGGTTATGGAGTCTGCAAACTCCATAGGCATCATCTTTTACTTTGTGTTACACAGCACCTCAGTGCAGTAACACAGGGAAGTCTTTCAGATTTCCCAAAGGTTTGAATACCTTCTCTGGGATAAACTACTGTTTCCCAGCGCAGTAATTTGAAATTTACTTTACTTACATTGTAACTTTCTAGACCCAGCACACAATATCTTAGAATAGGGTGCTGGAGGTGTTACCTAGTAGTAGCCCCTTTGTCTAGTTTCTCATGTAACATTTTTTTATGTTACCCTTTCCTCACTGAATGGCTGGTGGCAGTGGTTTCGTTTTAACTACCATGGTGTACATTTACCATGGGCAGCGTTCGCACCGGAGTAAAGCACGCAAGGGTGCCATTTTTGTCAAAATGGCCCTGGTCGTCTTTTTTCGCCATTTCTTTGTGGAAAGGTCCTTCTCGAGATTTACTCTGCGCACCAAACCAGATTTGGTCCCATTGTTCGCTTTGCCTTTGGAGGGATTCACGAGTGAAGCCCGCCTCTGGCTCCCGGGTGTCTGGGGTAGGCAGGAAGTGAGGGAGGTGCCCGAAACTCCCTGTGCTTGGTCTCCTAGGAGACCCAAATGCACTCTGATTGTCCGGGTGTCTGCTGGGCGACTGACAGCTAGACTGGAATGAATGGGAGAGAACTGAATAAGTCTTTTGGTTTGGAAGGCAGTCGACCACTGGACGAAGGAACTGAAGAACTTGAAGAGGACACCTGCTGCAACTCCTGGACCGTTGGTTTGCCTGATGAAGCCCTGCTGCAGTGCCAAAATGCCAAGTTTGCATCGACGGAGAAGCCCCTGCAAGGACGACTTCTCCCTTTGAGTTGGTGGGACCAATCAACTCCAAAATAAGCCACCTGGACATCCATCTCAGAGCTGATTGAATTTCCACAGAGTTGCTGCTGGAAACCGTAGAGTCAGGGAGAGGATCACCAGATTGTGTGCGTTGCCTTTAAACTAGCCTAGGAAGATCCTCCGAACTCCCAGGAAGCAGGACTGACCGAGCCTGAGCCCCCTCAACAGAGTGCGGGACCCAAGAAGCAAGGAAAGTCCATCTCGACCACCAGGAACTGCAGTGTTGCTATTTTGCCGTAGACGCGAGGAGCTGAAACACTGAACAGCCACTGAAAGTGAAGCTTGCCGGTTGCGAGTTTTGACTGTCCCAGTGTAGTGCAGGTGTCCCCAGACATCCTCCCTCTTGTCCCCACGACTGAGGCACAGGAACAGGAGTCATCTGTATCTTTTCTTCATTTTTAAAGGTACTGTACACCGTCTAAGAGAACTTGCCTCTTGGTGTAGAGCTGCTTGCATCTTCTACTACTCACAGGTCTAATCCGTTTGTGGCCCTACATTTGATTCTTCTTTTCTTCCAAGATTTCTAAAACATTGTGCAAAGACTTTTCCATTTACCTACGAGAAGTGCTTCATCTTATATAAGACTTTTGCACATTGATTTTGGCCTAGCCTATTGTACTGAATGACTGTTCTTGGGGGATCTAAAAGTATGTGCCTGCTTAATAATATTTGTGGTCTCTTGTATGTTCTAAACAATCTGTTCCTTTGACTTATTACTATATGATCCTAAATGCAACAGTGATATATTAAAGTCCCCAGCACCCTAACAATTTAAGTCACCTGAGGGTGTAGGTAGTGTCTGTTGGCCAACCATTACGATTGTGTATTTCATGAAGTGTATTTGAGTGTTACTATTAAATTGCTCCCTTCTGAAGAAGGCTTATTCTAACTTACAAATTAATAATTGTTTATATAAGAAATCTTGAGTGTAAGAGTTTATTTGAATACTTGTAACTGTAAATCTCTGTGTAACTCCACTACAGCTCACATTGACCCCTCTTGAGAGAAGCCTGGCTGCTCAACGCGCTACCAAAATTGTGTAGTACAAGCTTATACCAAAGGTTGGGTTTCCTATAACTGAAGTCAGAGTTGTTTGTAGTGTTCCCAGAGGGTACTGCATTCAAACTTTGCCTAAGAGTTGTGGGGAGGAAAATTCCATATGGTTCAATGCAAAGTGAACCCTGTTTCAAAAGGCTAAAAATAGAGAGGGAAAACATACCAATCCATCTGAAAGCACACAAATGGCTTTTTTGAAGGTTTAAAAAAGGGAGGGGAACATTGGATTTAAGGAAAAACGAATCAGAAATACCTAAAGTAGGACACAAGGGGCTTTCTAAATCAGATTTAACGTAAAAACGCATATAAAAATGCCTCAAGCAGGACAGCTCCTTACACACACCACCACTCCTCTACTCACAAACGACAGTGCTCTGCCTTTGGACATCTCTTTATTGAAGGAGTCCCCGAAAAGTAACACTTCTGAATTTGGCTGTGTCTCCATTGGAGAACAGCTCGCCCCAGCTTTGCGTTGATCTTTTTGAGCACACCCATGCACCTCTCTGAGAGATGGCACAATTTCCATTGCTCAGAATGCAGATTTTATGTTGTGCCCATCCTGCTAACCCCTGAGGGGCCAGGTGCACCCTGGTGTCTATTGCTGTCTCCTCCAGGTCCAATATCTTAGTGGATGGTCTCTTCATGTCTAGAAGATTGTATGAACATGAGTACCAGGTAAGTCAATCCCTTTTCCAAAGTTTGTAATGGTCTTGCCTGTAAAGGGGAGTACGTGTACATCTCACGTCAGGCATAACCGAGACCAACCCCTTAATATCTGAGTTGGGACACAGTGCCCTGAGGATGCCACTCACTTATTTATCCATTGCTTTCCCAAGTCTTGCCTTCATGTACTTCACCTCTATAGATGGTGGCATCCAATCAGACATCTTTGGGTGCACCAATTGCTCTAGGTTAAGCATCACTTCTTGGGATTCGCCCTACTCAGTGAACATTCTCAACTTGGCTGCTTCTTCTACTAAATGCTCTCATGATCTGCTGCACCCATGCTCTGGTTAGTCGAGGTAGTCTTCTGTGTCTGTCCCCTGGCTTCAGGTTACCATCTGTAGGCAAGCCCTTAAACGCTCACCCCCGACAAAATTCAACCCACTAGGGCAAAAATACACCTATTGCAAGAATAACACGTTTATTTCCACACAAAAATGGAAGCACCAATAAAGAACTCTGCTGCTGCTGAACGTTAGGCCAAAATCTAGGATACCTGCTCCATAGGGGATGCCAGGCCATTGGTCCAAGTCCCGTCCGTCCATCTTCTTCCACGTGGGTGGAGATGCAGTTGTCATCGGTCAGAACCCGGCCAAGTAGCAATCATATTGCAAACTAAAAAACACATTTCTATCTTTGTAACAGTGCACCTGTTACAAGCAGAAAGCGGCCCATGGGGAAAGCTGAGGTCATACTAACTAATGTATTGCCACTCGCTCTTAGACAGGCCGGCACCTTGCCAAGGTCTTCCACCCTCGTTCTTGGGCTAGAATTTCATACCTCGCAGCACAAATCATGTGACCTATAAGTGAAGGCAGGAAAGCCCTGCTTTCTGATCTTTTTCATCAATCAGGGTCCAACAGGTTTATGATCAGTGGTCTGGGACTGACTAGTACCTTTGGAATTCAGAGGTCTTAAAGCTATGGCATTTGGGTGCCATAACTTATAAATGGGACTGGTGGGGGGGGGGGGGGGGGCTTGGAGGCCCGTGCCCTCCTTCTCGTGGAGTCGTATTATACACAGACACTCAGCCCTCCTTCCATGGCCTTGTCGGGCACATTCTTCCCAGGACGCAAAGGTTGGCAACAATTTTGGACAATGAAGGGTTTATGGATCTGTGTAGCTCTGGTCTTTCTCATTAGTGCCTGGGATACAACCAATTCCTTTACTCATGTTCGTGGCCTGGGGTGGCGACTGCCGCGCTGCTTTAAGCTTTGTGCTACAATATGGCTGCTAATATCTAAAATGGCTGCTATTCCCGCATGTGCACTGCATCTAAGAAGCATGTAATAATGTAATAGTGCAGAACCCTTCCAGGGCACCCCCCCCCCGGTCTCTTAAAATACCTGTGGCAGCCTTTGCCTTATCCTGATACGCTTTTGGGTGCTTGAATGGGGCCCCCTTTCATTCATTCTACATTAACAAAAACTCCTCAATAAGCCCATCCTTATTAGTCCCTCAACAGCGTTCCTCCTCCAACCTCTCGGTCTCTAAATAAGGTGGTGATACGTCCTTCGGAACCCATGCTCTACATACATGACGCAAGCACTGGACTGATTGGGCATACTCCTCAGGGGTACAAGTCATATATGTACACCTTCCATACCCTGCTTAATCAACCCAGTGCCCGGGAGGATGTAAGCGTTTTCTTACATCCTCCCCTAATTCATCACCACCATGCATGGTTTATTTGGGTCATCTGTTTGAACAGCACTGTCCTTTGTACCGCGAGGTACATTAGATAACCCAATTGAAACGATCATGGAACTGCTAGGAACTGCTTTGGGGCAACATCGGAGTCCCAGTTGGCAGGTGCAAAAAAGGACAAACATGGGCACCAGTACTTTCACGATCACCCTCATCCAGGATGGTGACCAAGCAAAAAGGTTGTCAAACCAGTCATCCTCTTGTATGCCAGCTTCAGTTTGCAATGTGCGATCTGAGGGTGTGCAGTGTTCCAATTTGCGTTAAGGAGCCGTTTTCAGCATCGTTTGGAGGCACAAACGTGTAGCAAGAATCATCAATTTTGTGGCGAACCCATCTATCCATAGTCGTGAGTAGGTTTAGCACTTATCTGTTCTGGAGGGTCATCAACCTTATGGCATGCATCTCGACCTTGATTGCGTTGAAGCCATGTTCAGTGTCATTTGCCAGCTGTACGATTTGGACAATTTGGAGCCGCTTGGCATTTGTGGCTGTCTGAACCTGAGGCAGTAGTAGAGATGCGAAAAAGATTTCTTCTTAGCTGAACAGTCTATTTTCATTGGGTATTTCTTTGAGCAATTCAGAGGAGTCTTGAGGCAGGTAATTGGATCTTCTTTTCCTGCGCAACTTTGGTGTTCTTTTCTTTTCCAGGTAAGATACAAAAGCTGGGACGCTGCAAGCGGCTTCTGGTGGGCAGTTCAGTTGCTGGAGCTAGAGTTGGGGCAAACATGCTCTTTGATCCCACTGCAAGGTGGTATTCAGGGATCATGAGAACCGCTGAGTGCAACGTGGCCCCTGATCAGTGGTGGCAGCAGATGAAAGAATGCCTGCTGTCCACACACCCAGTAGTAGTTCATTACTGCTGCGGTACCTTTTTTGAGGTCGGGAGTGAATGTTTTATTGCATCTTTGGTTGGCACGTACAAAAACAGTTCCTTCATTGAAAAAACACAGTTCACGAGTCTCTTGCTGTTGTACTTTTACTTGCTTCTCCAATGCTTCAAACTGCATTAGTTTTGCAATATGTTCATTGCAGAATGCTGCACATGCCATGCCATCAAGTGAATAGGGTATCAAAAAGTACAGACAAAGGTGATCACAGTTCAAGGATGTTTATTGAACTTCAATCTGGTTTGAAAAACTCCTATCTAATCCTAAATCTAAAGATGGGAGCAAGCTACGAACATCAAATAATAAAACAGTCCTAGTCGAGTCCGTCAAAATAAAAGGACCTATACTAATAAACCTATTTCCAATCCTTACTTATAAATACAAATGGTGTGGGAAACCATGTGTTCAAGAAATGTGTCGGGATATTCAAGCCGTTGGCTTCCCTTCCCCACATTTTCAGGACGGGACAAGGTGGCACACTCGAGTTTAGCACACTCTCTGGCTTTACTAGCACGAGGCTGCAGTTCCACATTTCCACACCATGGCCTTCTTTTTCAAAGTCTCTTTACCATTCAAAGTCTCTTATTTTAGAGTGCCTGATGCAACACAGCAAAACATTAAAGTTATTTTCTTCTCTGGATATTCACTTGTACAACTTCTCGGTTGATTTACTGTTCACCCCGACTCCCCCTCCTGCTGCGCCCAGACGCACTTTAACCCTAAACCACCAATTGGTCTCCCTCTGCCGGGCTCTGACCAAATTGATGTACTTTTCCAACCTTTCTCTACTTCATCAAAATCGAAGACCTTCGACTGTGTGCAGGATTTTGCTTGACCCGTCGCAGGACCACTTCGAACCATTCCAAACTCCAAAAGACCACTATCACAATAGATAACAAGAGAATAGATAGTACCAGCCTCAGTTCCACATCCGAAGGAAAGGTTCAGACATACCTATCACTCCATACAATACTCACTAGGATACAGCTGGATCTGCGCCACACCATCACACACCACAGCGAGGCGGCTTATAAGGAATCAGCAACAACCCCACCCACATGGATACAGCTCAAACGGAACCAGAAGTATCAGAATCAGGATAAAGATCCCACTAACCCAACCTTCAAATCTCTGCAAATTCAACCCACATAAAACTCTCACAACCATTTCTCTCCCAGCAATCCGCACGCACTTTACCACACTGCCTCAACAACACATAAACAGCATCTACAGCACTCGAGGTCTCGCCCGATCCGATACCTGCACCAAAGCCCAGCACTCGGTGTATACCGAGCTGAAGCCGCCAACAGCACACCACCTCTCCCACTCGCCTACTACCCTCCACCCGACTAACCCTACCTACCCTCCTTCCTGTTTACAGATCCGCCAGAGAGCCTGGGGACCAATTTCATTTGTGACTGTGCGCTATAACATAACATTTATTTGTTCTTTCAATTGATCTCCCTCTGTCGGGCTCGAACCAAATTTATCTACTCTTTCCACTTCTCAGCTGGGTACCTTACAGGGACCTTCGATTGAGCACCGACGCTTCTGCCAATCACTCTGCCAATGGTATTGTAGCTTGCTTTAAAGTTCAGTCACTCATCAGCAGTTGAACTTCACTTGCGCCTCTTATCACGCACGTTTTAACAATGTTTAGTCCAGCGCTCGCCATACTATGTTGCTACTGTCTCCCCAACTCACTGGCTGTGTTGATTTCCTGGCGCTGATTTGTTCTTGGTGCCAAGGTCGGAACCACAGTGGCTGTCGATTCTCCCCACCTTGATTTCTGAAGTGGGAAGGCCCCAGGTATCTCTGACACACAATGCAGGATTCTTCAGCCGGGTTGTCTGCTCTTAAGCTTTCTTTTCTCAAGGATTCTTGAAAGTAATGGTTTCTTGTCGGTAAGGCCAAGGGAAGTTCCCTCCTTGCGATAACCTCCTGTTTTGCCATCTTTCTGTCCCGATTCAGCTGGCGTCTCAAAACTGCTGTTTCCTCATGTGCTTTGCCTCGCTCAGTGTGCTCTCGTGCTCCGCCTTTTATGAGGACGTTTAATGGACGTTAGGTGTGTGTGATGGTCGGTAATTGACTGACCTCGCCTGACCATTGTATTGGGACACGTCGGGTATACTGCTTGGGTCTTCGTTTGTTTTCTCTCATAGCGGGCTGTCTGTAAGAAAGTGTTTGTGTTGTAAAATGGGCGTGGGGGGTAGAGTTGCTAAATATCCTACGTGGTAGGATGGGTTAAAGGTGTTACAAGGAAGGGGATACCACTTCTTACCATCCGGTGTCCCATTCCCCGAAGACCCCTCAGGCAAGTGATCCTCCCGCACTGGTCCACACCCAGAAACTGGATTCAAAAGCGATGGCTGTGTCCTGGCCACCTGGATGACAGATCCCTGGGGACTAGTTGGTGAGATACCTTCTTGTTTCTCACAGCCAACACTTTGTCTTCTAATCCTAGCAGCCCTTCTGCTGCGCAACTCATTGATGTTTCTTACCATCTGTTGTCCACGTACTTTACTCCTAGTAAATGTAGGTATAGCCTCTGCAAACACTGGATGCTTTTAGGATTTTGAGTGCATTGCAGCTGGTCAGGGTTCATAGTTTCTAGAAGCACATTTCGCACCTGTAAGTGAACTAGGCATTGAGCCTCTAAAATTGCCAATTCTTATGATATTAACACCTTGGGCGCTTCTAAAGCGTGTGGTATCAATGAACAAACCTAACAACTTCCATTAATCCATCTCTTCCCCACTGCGCTCATGTCTGCGTACCAACTATTTGAGAATTCTGGATGATGCATGTCTTCTATTGTATCTAGGCCAAGTTTGCGCTATTGGTCATGCTTGTATTTCCTAAATTGCCTCTTTCTATGTGCTAAAACTGTTAAAAACATTGTGAAAGGACCTAGTGAGATCAGAAGGTATATTGGAGGAAATGAGTTATTGTTGCTATTGACATTATTGTCACTTTCCATTTGATCATTAACATGGGGGGATCTGGGGCCACATGTTGTGTGTTAAAGGAAATGGGAACACATGTATGCTTATGCTTTTGGTTGAATATACATCCTGAATAGGCCCATTAATTGTCATATGCACTCCCCATATTGCGAGAGGACACTCCCTGTGCGAAATGTAATGCGTAGCAGCATTATGTAACGGTATTGTGTAATATTCCTTTATTGTTGAAAAAGGGGCGTACTCGCTAAAAGTAAGGGTATGGTTTGTGTGGTGTGGATATGGGGCATTTTAATGTTCTGGTGCCTGCTGGGGCAGGGGCACTTTGCGGACATCGGAGAGGTGCACAAAGTAATGTTGCTCTTTCATTTTAACAGCAAGGGGAGTGGTGTAAATGAACTGAAAAGTGTTATATCTGGGTTGGCTCCACTGTTCGGGAGGTGCAATCTGTGGGGAAAAAAATTGTATTGCCTTCATTATGGAGGACAAGTAGCTTCTGAATTCCTCCACTGCCGTATGAGAGTCTGACGTTCGTCTAATAGAGAGCCGGGTGTCCATGCAGCACCCTGTTACCACCTTGTGGGGTGATGAATGGTGGTCTTTGCTCGGCTGTGTGCGCAAACTGAACAACGCAAGTGACAAACAGTGCTCCCAGTTTTTCTTTAACATGGTGCACAGTTTCGACAGCTTACTCTTTAATAGGCAGAGGCTGCAGTAGATGCCGACCGCCAGAATGGCACCCGCGTGTGAAGCGGTAATTCAACAACGGTGGTTCCCTCCCATGTTTCACCAGTAGGGGGACGTATGACCGCTTGCACCAACACAGAGGAGGGAGTAACATTCGACAAATGGATACTATGTACAGTCAAGGTATTGTGTGGAGCTTTGAACCAAACAGCACAATTTTCCTTCATGATACAGAAGAATGGCACACTATCATCTTGCTCTATTCCAGGAAGAGAGAAGCGCTGATCCCAAAAGCCGTCAAACCAGTCCCTCAAGATCAGGTTAACAAGGAAATGTTATCTCTATACTGCCTTGTCCCCATCAAAGACCAAAGAAAAAGGCCAGTTGTGGACCTATGCCAGGAAACACATATGTCCAACCACAAAAATACAGAATGCCTTCCCTTCAAGAGGCCACTACAATACTAGAGAAGTAAGATTAGAAGGCAACACTGGATATGAATGATAAATAGTTTCAAATGTCAATGTTCCAAGTCATCACAAATAGATCTGTTTCAAAGTAGACAAAAAATATCTCATCTCCGATTGCCTATCTGCCATTCAAGATTGGTGTGCCACCGATCTTTGTCTGAATGCCAGCAAGACTGAGATCCTCATAGGCACACCTTCAATCCTTTCCCCTCACTCTCTGTTCGGCTTCTCTTGGCCGTCCTCCTCCCACCTGCGAGACTGAGAACCTTGGAGCCATCTTTGACTCCACCCTTTCCTTCTCCGCCCACATCCGAGGTCTCTCAAAAGTCAAATTTCCTACTGCACCTCCTCAGAGGTACTCTGCCTTTCCTCTCCTTCCCCCAGAAGCTCATGGTATCCCAAGCTCTGGTTCTCTCTAGGTTGGACTATTGGAAAAGCCTCTTTCTAAATCTACCTGCCTCTACTCTCCGTCCTCTGCAACTAATCCAGAACAGGACTGAAAGACTTGTCCTTGACCTCAAGCCCTGCGATTGTATCTGTCCAGCTCTGAAATCTCCGCATTGGCTCCCAGTGGATGCAAGGATTAAATTAAAAACACTCTGCTTTGTCCACAAGGCTTTCTGGGGCCTGGGTCCAAAATACCTTTTAGCTATCCCTCCGCAAATACCTCCCCTCTCGAGCTCTTTGCTCCTCTAACTCCCTCGGGGTCAGTCTTTTTTCAAAGAAACGTGTTGGGGGGTAGATCTTTCTTCGGCTGGGGCCTCCCTCTGGTGCAGCCTCCCTGCCACTCTAAAATTTGAGGAAAACCATCTCTGGTTCTGGAAGCACCTCAAGACCTTACTCTTTTCTTCTGCCTTCGCTCCCCCTCTCCCCTGCTGATCTGTTCTCTCTTGGCACGTGCACCTGGCCACCCTCTGTCCTCCGGGCCCAGGTACCTGCACACCCTATCACCCTCCCGCACTGCCTCCGGGCCACCACTTGCACTGGGGTCTGTATCTGTACCCATACAGCCCCCCCTTTTTCTTCCTGCACTTATCAGACCTACCCTGTCTGCTACCTTAAACCTAGCACTTGCAAATTGCTGACTGCACTACCACTGTTTGTTGCCTTTATTATTTATTTATTGCCATTTATCTGTTTCTCCTCTGCTTCGCACTTTCCACTTCTCCCCCTTCCATGCACTTTCCCCTCCCCATCTCCCATGCACTTGCACGTTCTCAATGTCGCTGGGCCTAGTAAGATTGCTGTTTTGTTCTCCCCTGTTCCCCTGCCTTGCCTTGTCGCGCTCTGAAACACTTGTGTACGAGCGCTATAGAAATAAAATATCAATATCAATATTTCCAATTCAGGATGCTCCCTTCTGGAATTGCTTCCGTACCTTGTGTGTTCACCAAAGTGCTTGCAGTGGTGGCTGGTCACCTGCACCACAAGGAAATCCCAGTGTACTCTTATCTGGACAACTAACTAATGACAGACAAAACCACAGAAAAGTGCCTTCTGTACACACAGGCAATAGGATCTCTTGCACAGTCTAGTGTTTTCCATCAAAGTGAAAGTCAATTCTTGTTCCAAGCCAAAAATAAATTCATGGTGGCTATGATAGACAGGCATATGATGCAAAAGCTTGCCCTTCCTGGGCGAGAGTACACATGCTGCAATCCAAATACCTTTTTACACAGCTGGTCACTAGATAACAGTCCGAAAAGTAATGAAGGACTTGGGCATGATGGTGTCCTGTATATTCTTTTTGGGTAAAATCTTTTTTTATTAGGTTTCAGAATTCAATTAATTAATTCAGAAAATGTACATTAGTGATGTAGCTCCAAGCATAATCAAAGTAAGAATCTGAGCTCATCGAGGTGTGGCCACAGTAGTCGACAATATGATTAATGAAGCAGTTCTTCTCATCCCCCACCCCCAAATCCCCCCGCAACTCCCCACCCTCCCCCAAAACCTCTAGCTAGTGGGTCCCATAGTGGGATATATATATCTCGCCATCAGATCCTTTTTCAATAGGAATAAGGTTGCACTGTCCCTTTCCTGAGTAGTATTTCCTGACCTTCTCTGCACACTGCATGTGATGGTGAACTCTTGCTCGTGCTAGTAGAGCTTTGTCATGCTATAGTTTAGATAAGTGAGTCGGCCAATTCCAGGAGGCATGCTGCCTGTGCAGGTTTAGAGAGGCGTTTAAGAGCGCTGTATTCCATAGAGCAAAGTTTTGTCAGCAGTGCTCTCTAGGTGGATTCACTGGGTGGATTTATGTCTTTCCATGCGAGGATCAGGGATTTCCAGGTGACAAATAGTATTGTGTATGAGCCTACGTGGTGTATGTTCCTTGTGTATGCCGGCAAGATAGCTCGGCGGGTTGAGCGCTCGCTGCTGCGATCCGAGCGTGATCTCTAGGTCGCAGGTTTGAATCCCGGCAAGGCCAACTCAGCCTTTCATCCTTCCGAGGTCGATAAATGAGTACCAATTTCGGTTGGGTGATATTGTATGTAAATATGTGCTCTGTAAAGCGCTTTGGATTAAGGCGCTATATAAATAAAACATCATTATTGTGTCAGTCTTCCCATTGTGCTCCGAATAGCATTGGACCGGGAGCTAGCTCCACATCCGCCCCTCATATGCATAATCAGGTCATGTACCCTTTGCAAAATTCCCCTATTAGTGGGCAATACCAGATTATATGCCCTAAGGTGCCTAGGCCCGCACATTGTCGCCTGCTTAGAGAAGATTGTGTGAGACCCATCCTAAATAAGATTACTCAGTGTGCAATACATGCGCCGAAGTAATTTGTACTGGATGTCCATGTTCCGAATGCATAGCGAGACGAGACCAATGGTATGGCTTCGCAAAAATCATACATGTCCCCTGGATCAAGGTCTATGCCCAAGTCTGCGGACGATTGAGACACCAGTATGTGGTTGCGTCCAACGTTATTCGGGGCGCAGATAGAGTAAAACGTGCAAGTTGTAGGGCTGAGGTTACATTTCGCTCCACTTTGAGCTCACCTGTTGTATGTCCTCTGAGGTGTGTTTACGAATAGTTGTGAATATGATCGGACACTGGAGCCAGTTTGTCTCAAAGTCCAAGAACCTGTCTGGTCTCCGGGAAGGTAAGTGGTGAGTCGCCATCATACAGGTCTAGAACCAGGATGTGTGGCCATAATGAATCTTGATGGGGGTGTAATTAATAGTCGACTCCATATGACAGGGTAACTCTCGCACTGATCCAATAGAGTGCCTTTTGGATGTGTGACCCCCAACGCGGATCTCATACTGTATCATTGGTCGCGCGTGGGTCGAACGCTGTTTGATCGGATGTTGTTTCATTGCGCTAGGGAGTCTTGACGGTGGGATCGGCAAGACGTTGAAGGGCATGAACGGCGCCAATAGCGATAGTTCCGTGGACTTTCAGCTGGAATGGTCTTCTATTTTGAGCCAATGTTTGGCCCAACATACTTGTGCTGCCATATAATATAATTACTTCTACATCCTGTCCCCTTTCCTCCATACTTGTGGGACATTCCGTCCTGTGGGATGGGACCGTAGCACGTTTGTAAAAAAGCATTACATTGAAAATGTGTCGTCCTTTTCTTTTTACGCAGGGTACCGCACACAGCCGTAACCCCGCCCTCCTTAGCGCCACCCCACACATCGCCTTTCAGTCCTTTTCCCTGCGCGGTCGGGGCTGGTCACACTTGCATCACCGGGAAGACCTTTTTTCTTTCCTTTTGTCCTTCTCTCCTGCTCCTGTTCAGCGGTCGCGTAGTCCTCCGTCCATGCCGGAGTGTCTGGGATTTGCCACTTGTTGTTCTTACGAGCGTAGCCTCGCTAGGGCAGATCCCCATTCTCTCTTCTTGGAGTGTCTGGGACCGGATCACCATTGGGACTCGTGTTTCTTCTGCGACTCCCTTTCGGTCCGGGCACTTCAACGTCATCTTTGCAGGTGGGAGGAAATCTTCCAGAAGGTTCCTCCACCGCATTTCCAGCTCTTCATTGAAGGAAAGAAGAGACGCCGGTAAATTCTCTACTTTTCAGGGCACCCCGGCCGGGGGGCTCCTTCCTGGGGTTCTCCAGGTCCGGCAGGGGCTTCAAAAGCTCTGCTAACGGGGTTATCCTTGAGGTGTCTTGCAGGCCTAATATGCGTACCAGGGTTTTCTCCGAGGGCTTCTGCGAAGGTCCTGTCTATACCGGATCACGATCCGAGGTTCACCGATCAGGTGCTAATAACCAGCATAGTCGTGCTGAGGCGTTTGGTACCGGAGGTCTCCTTGTCTGGAGCTTCCCACACAGACACTGGGGTGCGCCCTGAGGCCTCTGTTGAGGCCTTATGTACCGAACCATGGTTCAAGGCCCCTCTTGAGGGAGCTATTAAGACCAGACTCTGTTCCGAGGTTCCTCTTAAGGCTAAGGTGTGTACCAACAGAATTGAGAGGCCTGTAAAGGTCTTGTCTGTGAGGTGGATTCCTCAACTTTTCTGCGCTCGCGGAGGTACTGGTTCTGTTGAGGGGGGGGCACAGGGAGAGGTTGTCGACCGGTGTTGCTGAGGTTCCTCCTTTGGAGGCTAAATCAAGGGACAGGATGTCCAGTAAACCTCCAAGGCCCCATAGTACCGGCTCTGCCGAGGATCCTTGTGTCAAGGCTAAAATTTCAGACAAGTCCCCTGACCAATCTGTGGAGTCAACAGCTTCATCTACACATGTGACGCAGTTCTCCTCAGATGTTCCCGCGTAGAGTACGGGGCCATTTTGGATTCTTCCCTCACACCCATGCTATCGACTGGGGGTGCTGGGAACATTCTTTACAGTGGACAACCTTTTCTACGCGACAGTGAATCCGTTCCACCCTTCCTATTGGCGTGATCGGATGGCACTGCCACATTCGGTCTCGCTTTCTCCTACATCTGCCCCATTGGTCTATGTAGATCCGGTTGGTGGTGGGCCCTCTTGGCAAACCTCCTCACTGCGTTCGTGGGGTTATGCTCCTCATGAGAGGCCTCTGCCCATTCCAGCGCTTAAGGTCTCGGCAGAGCATGCCTTTTTTGCGAAATTTCATAGTCTAATGAACTCTGACCCCATGAGGGCGTAATTTAAGGACCTTTTTAGAGAAATCTGCCCTCCGACTCCATTGCCTGCCCCGACAGTTCCTGTCACAGCGCATGTCGCCCCGGCACCAGCACCTCCTTTACCTCCCGGCCCTCCCCCAGCTCTTAAGCCTCTGCCTCCCTCGTCACCGGTGGACAAGACTCCGGCAAAGCGTGATGTCAATCTGACGCAGGTCGCATTGCCGCCAGGGGACCCGGATGTTCTAGACGACTCTTTGGCAGATCAGGACAGTGAAGACAAGCCCCGCTCTGTCCGAGCATTTCACGACCCGGTACTAGACATGTCACTCCTTCACATACCAGTGCCTGAGGCACCCGCACTGCAGGAAGGGGTGCTTCCGGGGGTGCTAACCTTGTCTCCACAGGAGCGTACCGGTCTGTTCCTTCAGGGGGTCGTCTTGGCCGAGGCCCGCAAGGTCTGGGAAAAACTCCACACCAGGCTGCACATGAATAAAAGGATTGATGCCTGTTACAGGCTTACACCTCCGAAGAAGTAGCCTTGGTATCATGTCTGCTCCCGTCCTTGATGGTCGTAGCGGCCGCCACTCTGCAATCCAAGCCGGCCTCTGTGTCTTCTGCAGCTGCGGCTCAAGTAATGTCCAAGGAGGACAAATTGCTTGATTACTTGGGCAAGAAGATTTTTGCCAATTTGGCGCAGCAATTTCGTCAGGCCAACGCAGAGCTCATCCTGGCGGCGAATATGAAATTGTGGGGAGATTTCGCTGACTTCCAGGAGTTCATTCCTGTTGACAGGCTAGAAGAATTTAAAGGCGGCTTGTCAGACGCCAGCGTATTGACGCAGGATATGCTAGAAGTTGCTGCGCACCATGTTCACACCTCGGCACGTGGCCTCATGATGGGGGGTGGACACCTCTCGTCAGGCTTGGCTTCATGCAACAAAGTTTTCGAAGGAGGTCCAAGATAAAGTTCTGGACCCGCCTTCTTCAATGGATGATGAGCTCACCAAGACTAAGGCGAGCACGCAAACTGCCGAGTCTGTCACTGCTTGTGAAGGCCCCAGTCAAAGTTCAGAGATCTGGGTCCCTATCTCGATCCTCTTCAGGCTTTAGAGGGTTCCACGATTGCAGGTCGCGCAGGACTGATCCTCCGCCGGGTAACTCCTGCCAGAGGCAGCAACGTGGCCGGTTTTTCTCTCGGTGGTCAGCCTCCACTTCAGGGACAGGTAGTCTCTCCGCCGAAAAGTCTGCAAAATTATATTTTTTGGCACTCGCACGAGACTCCGGTGGGAGGACGAATCTCGTCTCATCTGGAGGCGTGGCAAACCATCACCGACGACCGGTGGGTTTTGTCCATCGCTCGGGCGGGCTTCCGCTTGCCCCTCCCCCCTATCCCTCCCTTCAATACTCGCTTTCAGCAGTCAGGGAAGCCCTCCCTCCGCGCCGAGTTCCAGAAATGTCTGGATCTCAGGGCTGTAGAAGGGAGGGCTTTTACCTTCGTCTGTTTACAGTGCCAAAACCCAACCATGCTGGCCTGCGCACCATTCTAGACCTTTCCCAGTTCAACCTTTCTCTTCCCCCAAGAGAAATTCAAGATGATTACGCCCTGCCAAATAAAGTCCTCTCTTCATAAGGGTAGCTGGCTTAGCATTGTGGACCTTGAGGATGCTTATATGCATATGCTGATCTGGAGCTGCATCGGAAATGTCTGCCGTTCTCCCTGTGAGTGGAGCACTATCAGTTTCGAGTGCTCCCTTTTGGCCTCAGCTCTGCGCTGTGTGTCTTCACAAAGATGTCAGTCATTGCAGCTTTTTTAAGGCTACAGGGTATTCATGTGCATCCATATTTGGACGACTGGCTTCTGCGCAACCCCTGTCCGGTCAAAGCCTCGAGCAACCGTCGGTCTCTCCTTCAGCTCCTGTTCAGTCTTGGGCTGTCAGTGAACTGACAGAAATCCTCCATGACGATCTCTCGGGACCTGATATTCCTGGGTTTTCGTTGGAACACGATCGACTGCAGGGTGGACAGGATGGCAGATCTGTTAACCACGTGTAAAGACTTTATTCAGTCGGAGAGCATGTCCGCCTGGTGGTTCCAGAAGCTTCTGGGCCTCATGGCCTGGTGCTTGCTTGCTCTTCCCCTGGCGCTGTTAGGGAGAATTCTCTGTAAAGGCTAATTTCCCAAACCTAGTGAGTCCCCCAGCAGCTTTGCTGGATTTTTGGGGTTTATTTTTTTTCCTGCTAAGAGCGAGACTCTTTTTCTCCCACTCTTAGACATGATTTGAGGTGTTCCTTTGACTTTGTATGTGTTTTATGGGCTATAGGGTCCTTTACCCCATAGGGCTTCATGTGTTTTTGTATGTGGGTTACACAGCACCCTCCGTGCAGTAACCCAGGGGTGTTGCAGCGATCCCCAAACATAGACTCCATACGCTGGGACTGACGACTGTCTCCCAGGGCATGTAAAGTCACCATTGGCTTTACTAGTCTTAAATTGTGAACAGAACCAGTACAAACCATCATATTGTGGACGTACTGGTCGGGGCAATTCGATTGCCCCGGGGTCTGTTCGAGGGGGCACTGTCCAGTCCCCCCCTGTTAGGGAGAATTCTCTGTTTAGGCTGAATTTCCTAACCTAGTGAGTCCCCCAGCAGCTTTGCTGGATTTTTGGGGTTTATTTTTTTCTCCTGACAAGAGTTAGACTCTTTTACCCTCATTCTTGGGCATGATTTTAGTGTTTCTTTTGACTCCAGATGTGTTTAATGGGCTATGGGGTCTTTTACTCCATAGGGCTTCATGTGTTTTTGTGATGTGTGTTACACAGCACCCTCAGTGCAGTAACGCAGGGGTGTCATAGTGACCCCCCAGTATAGACTCTACTGTCTCCCAGAGCATGTAAAGTCACCATTGACTTTACTAGTCTTAAATTGTGAACAGAACCAGTACAAACCATCATATTGTGGATGTACTGGCTGGGGCAATTCAATTGCCCCGGGGTCTGTTAGTCGAGGGGGCACGTCTCCGTCCCCCCTGATCGAGTTTTGGCTGGTGGCAGTGGATACTACTTTTTTATATTCAACCGCGGATATTTCTCTATGGGATTTTCCCATTGTTCGAGGCTACTATCTTTATTTATTTAATTACGATAGCCTCGAAAATACCGCTGGTTTATTTAATTAATATTAATTCTCCGGTTGGTATTTTTTGCCAAAACTCTGTTCTAAAATGGCGTTTGTGTTCTCTTCCGTGACTCCAACCCAAGTCGAGCCCTTTGTTCCGCTTTTTGGCAGGCTTCTCCACAGAAGCCCTCCAAAGTGGTGCCACTCTGTCTGGGGTACTTAGGAGGGGTGGAGGGGGATTTAGGCACCCTGGACTGAGTTGCCTAGGCAACTCAAGTCGCACTCCGTCCTGATTGGCCCAAGTGGTGAGCCGGCCGGCTCACCACTTAGCATGTTTGAGTGACAGCTAGGTTGAATGAATGGGGGTTTTCTGCATAAAAGCAGGGCTTTGGGGACTGGAACTTCAGAAGTCGCCACAGGACCTAAAGAATCCGAGGAGGGAGAAGCCGAGCCGACCTGCAACGACGACACCACCGGTGGAGCCCTGCTGAACCGTCTCACCACTTTTCCCGACGACAGAGGAGATCCAGTCCGGAGAGTCTTCTTCCATTGACTGATGGGGATAACCAGTTTGCCTGTCTTTTCGCCTTCCTGGACCATCTCGTGGCCGCCTTGGCCATGCCATGCACCCCAGCAACCGGAATACCACGGTTTACCAATACCGCAAAGAAAAAGGTGGTACCTTGTAACAGGGTTTCTTCCCTGGCAGTGCAACGACCTTCAGCTTTCCTCCACGTCGAGACCTCCTCTTCCTCTGGACGAAACACCGACTTGCACCCGCTGCCAGGAACAACTGCCCCCGCTGGAGCGTTCTTCCCACTTTCGGGTACAGTGTCCCGCCTGGCTTCCCTTGCGACAGATCGTTCGGGGTGACAGTAAAGCCTCGACTTTCTAACCTGTGTTAGCCTGGGACCTGTTAACTAACTTTTCCTGACTTGATCTCAATCTTTTGTGAACTTTCTACAAAGACTCTTTGGGCATAACCCCACTGTGTGGTCCTGGACACATTTCGCTTGCTCTCTCCAAGAGTGGGCCTGGCATTTGGACTTCCTTGCTCTCCAGTAGACTTTGCCTAACCTGCCTCCCTGTGGTTCTTTGAAAAGTATAGAAATTTGTGTGCTCCCATAACTCTGCCTTTTTCCCTCCCTTTTTAATAACTTATTAGAGTGCCATCTTATGTTAAGCGTTCACCTCTGTCTGAAAACAAGTGGTGTTTCTCATTAAGACTTGTCTAAATAATTAGGGTTGTATATTTATATGTATATAATAGTGACTGTGTGTTGAATTTACTTACCTCTTTGTGCTAGTGTAATTTACAAGTGTGTCTTTAAATAAATAATTATATACTTTTACACCAAAGCTCTGGTCAGTGCTTGCTTGTGCTACTGTATCTCTGTACCTATTGTGTATTGTGTATACTCTATATACTGCCTAACTCATCTTGAGAGAAGTCTGACTGCTCAGCCACAGCTACCAGGTAAATCTGGGTGGTACAGACTGCTACCAATTGGGTTTAATGCCAACCACCTGTAGTCCTAAATCTTTTGCAGTGGTCCGTAAGGGAACTGCACAGGTTTCTGCCTAACAGGCGCGTCTCAAGATGCGACTTACGCAGTTGACTCTTCGGAGCTCCTGCCTCCAGGCTGTGGACCCGGACACCAAAATGATTTTGGTTCCACCCTACATGTCAGATCCCCTTTGGTTGTCGTCTTCCAGCAATCTGTCGGTGGGTGCGCCTTTTCAGGAGCCCTCCCCTCAGGTGACCATTACGACGGACTCCTCACTTATCAGGTGGGTGGGCGACAATGGATCATCTTCAGGTTTTTGACCTGTGGTCGCCGCAGGACAGACAATTTCACATAAATTATCTGGAACTTCTGGCAATTTTCCTGGCGCTCAAAGCTTTCAAGCCAGGGATTGTGAACAAGGTGGTCTGCATCCGCACGGACAATGTAGTATCCATATTTTACGTCAACAAGCAGGGTACTAGGTCACCTCCCCTTGTAGACCTAGCCATTCAGATTTGGGAATGGGCCATTCAGCACAGTGTTTGGCTGTTAGCGGTACACGTTCCGGGTCAGCTGAATGTGACGGAAGACTCTCAGCTGGCAAGTGGTGATCAGCTACGAGTGGGAACTGATCAGAGATCCTCTCGGACCTTTTTCGCCATTGGGGTACTCCAGAAGTGGCCCTCTTTGCGACGTCGTCAAACAGGAAACTTCGTCTTTATGCTTCCAGGAATGTAGTCTGAGATTCTTCCTTGGGGGATGCTCTCGAGATTCCGTGGCACAACATGAGGGCCTACGCCTTCCCGCCTCTGATTCACCGGGGGTTATGGAAGTTCAGGAACATGTCGAATTGCTCTCCTGTTCATAGCCCTGTGGTGGCCAGCCCGATTCTAGTTTTCAAAGCTTCAGCATCTGTCAGTCTGCTCACAGATCTGGCTTCCACTGATTCCTGACCTGCTTCACCAGAGCGATCAGCAGATGTGGCACCCCTCCCCACAATCATTCAGTTTGGTGGCCTGTTGCCCGAGTTCAAATCTTTAGAAAGCTTCAATTTGTCAGCAGATAATATGCGTATCATCCAGGCGGCAAGAAAGCCTTTGACGTCTCAGTACAGGAGCAAATTGCTCTGTTTCTGTCACTGGTGTTTAGCAAAAAAGCTGGACCCCAGAGAAGCTGTCATCGATGCGGTCTTGGCTTTAATTTCTCATCTGGCAGCTTCGGGCATGCATGTCTTATCTTGTAGGACCGATTTGTCGGATATTGCTGCTTACCTGTCCAGGGACTCTTGCTCCTTTTCTTTGACAAACCCTGTCATTAAAAGGCACTTTGCAGGTCTATTGCATCTATATCTACCTGTACGCAACCCTCATCCCAAGTGGGATCTTAACGTGGTCCTTACTGCTTTATGCCATAAACCCTTCGAGCCCATGGCTACGGCAGACTTGAAATTCATTTAATGGAAAATGGCCTTTCTGATTGCAGTAACTTCAGCAAGACGTGTAAGCGAGCTTCTGGCCTTGCCGGTACAGCATCCGTTCCTCAACCTTCACAAGGATAAGGATGTCCTCCGGATCAATCCTTCTTTCCTTCCAAAGGTGGTATCCGGTTTTCATCTGATCCAGTCTATTTCGTTACCAATCTTTCCAGAACCGGTTTCAGATGCTGAGAGGGTTCTGCATAATATGGATGTAAGGCAAGCTCTTAAGTTTTATTTGGACAGAACATCTAATCTTCAGAGCTCTCCCCAACTCTTGGTGACCTTCGGAGACCCGAAAGGAAAGCCGGCTTCGAAAGCAACTATCTCCCGATGGATTGCTTCCTGTATCTCCGGAGCTTATGCTGTTCAGGGTCTTCAGTCTCCGAAGGGAATTCATGCCCATCTTGTGAGGGTCAAAGCAGCCGCCATTGCCTTCCAGAAATATCTTCCCTGGGAAACCATTGCCAAAGCAGCTACATGGGCTTCCCCATCAGCTTTTATGAAACATTACTGCTTAGATCTGAGCTCCAGGGCTGATGCTCCAATCAGGCAAGCTGTTCTTAATAACCTCTTTCAATAAAGGAGCTCCATCAACCCGTTATTGTGTAAGGAGTGCTTGGTAATCTCCCACAAGTATGAAGGAAAGGGGGACGGGACGTAGGAGTATAATAAAGTTACTCACCGTAGTGACTACCTTACTCCTAGTCCCCTTTCCTCCATATGCCCGCCCGCCGTCCCCTCTAATAAGTATCCTCTATTATTGCTTAAATGGTCTCAGACCTGGCGATAGAAAAGGACTGAAGGGCGATGCGCGGGACAGCGCTAAGGAAGGCAGGGTTACGCCCGCGTGCGGTACCCCGCGTACAAAAGAGGACACATTTTCAATTTGATGCTTTATTACAAAAGTGCTGTGGTCCCATATCACAGGACGGAATGTCCCGCAAGTATGGAGGAAAGGGGACTATGGACTAGGAGTAAGGTAGTCACTACAGTGGGTAACTTCATTAATGTCGTCCATACCGGTAGTACTAGTCTGCTGTCGGCCTTAGAGACCTGTAGGACCTCTAACTTAATCCGGGCTTCCTTGCCCAACGAAATAAATCTAGATATGTGGGTGTCCAGCTCTTTGAACATTTCCCTCGTAGAGGTAAATGATAGTATCATGGCCAAATGGGTCAGTTTAGGAAGGGAGTTAATCTTGAAGGCATTTATTTTGCCGGTTATAGACAGTGGGAGTGTGTTCCATCAAAGATCTTGTTGGATTTTCTTTGACCGGGGGATAGTTTGGGCCCACTATAACTTGTAAAATGGGACAGATCTGCACACCCAGATATGTAATATATTGAAGTTGGAGCTTAAAGGGGGCTACCCCTCCCGGATCTCAGGGGATGTCTGATCTTAATGGGAGGAATTCTGACTTCGTTGAATTGATTAATTAACCTGCCATGGGGCCGAAGTCTTGAAGCAACAGTCGTACTCTTGGTAAGGAGGTCTTGTAGTTGCTAACGTAGAAGAGTAGGTCGTCCGCGTAGTGTGATACGCTATGTTCTTCTGTATTCCATAGAACGCCAATCCACCCGCGGTCATTACGCAGTTTCACTGCCAGAGGTTCTATGGTGAGAGCCTAGAGGAATGGGGACAGTGGGCACCCTTGACGCGTGCCTGAGTATAGGGGAAAAGGGAGTTATGTGACAACATTGGTGGCCACAGGGGCTGTAGAGTCTGCTTATAGTAGCTTCACCATTTCAATATATTTGATGGGGAACCCACATTTTTCCAGTACGCAGAACATAAAATCCCCTTCAACCTTGTAGAAGGCCTTTTCGGTGTCTTCAGTGTCAATCGCTAGTATTCCCTCCAATGGACCTGTCCTGCCTGCAATGACATGTAACAGACGGCGATCATTGTCTGCTGAATGCCTCCCTCTGATCAATCCCGTTCGGTCCCTGTGAATGAGTTGTGGCAGTAGCGCTTCAATTCGATGCACCAGGCATTTTGCCGAGTTTTTCCTGTCAGCGTTGATGGGGATATGCGGCGATAAAACCAGCATTGCGCCGGATTGCGCCTTTTCTTGTGAAACACTATAATGTTGGCTGCAAGCATGGAGCGAGGTAGGTGGCCATTGGTTCTTGCACCAGCGAAAACCGCCTCTAATGTTGGGCACAAGGCGGTCCATAGAGACGTATAAAAGTCAATGGGGAGACTGTGCAGGCCTGCTGCTTTACCCGCCGCCAATGATCGAATGGCCAGTCACTTCTAATGTGGCAAGTGGGGCGGCAAGCTCTTCGGCCTGCGAGGTATTCAATTTATGCAGGTTGATGGACTCTAGGAAATTCAGTCATATGTTGTGGCTCATTCGGGGTGGCTTTTGCATATAGTGTGTCGTAGAATAGTGCAAATCAGTCATTAATATGTTAATTTCTCTCCAGTAAATTCCCATTTTGATTTCGTATGGAGTAAATAATCTGCACCACTTGTCTGTCCCACAGAGCAAGTGCCATTAGGTGTAGTGGCCTGTCTGTCACAATATGTTTGCGACCAACTAATGAAGGATTTCCGGGCCCGGGCAGCCGTCATGCGTTTCAGGTCCAACCTGAGTTTAGCAAGTGTTGCATATGTCTGCAGATCTTTGGTGCGTTTATGTAGTTTTTCAGCGATAAGTATGTCAGTTCTCCGCTGTGCTTTCTGTGCACCCCAGCTTTTCGGTTTTTGAGCTGCATTGCCTCCTCCCCTGGGCCGGGAGGATAGCTCAGGGGCAACTCGCTTGCCTTGGAAGCAGGACGATGCAGTGCAACACAGGTTCGATCCCCGGGTCCGCGCTTAGAAACCTCTCGGTATTAAGCGGGTTATAAATAACTAATTACAATTACATAAATGCTTTCTACGCATTCAAGCACAGGGAAATCTGTCGATATATTGTTTTGCCAAAATATGTTTATATTCCTCTAAGTGCTCACAAAGGTCAGGGTAGCCCAGGGCCCGTAGATTCAAATGCCACTGTGGTCTCCTATACAGGACTCTTGGTAGATCAATGTCTAGTAACACTGGAGCATGGTCTGAGAGCGTAGAGGCTAATATGTTGCATTTACGCATACGATGGAGGGCGTTGGAGGCAAGAACAAATAATCCATCCTGGAATAGCTATTGTCTATTGGAGTAAAAAGTAAAGTCTCTCTGCTATTCGTGCATGATTCGCCAGGCATCTTTGAGTGTGAGCTCTGTCAGAAATGAGGGAGGTGGCCAGTTTCTTCAGGGGCAATTGTGGTTTTGTAGACCAGCTTTGCCGGTCCATCGCTGGAACCAAGGCCACATGAAAATCTCCCCCCATCAGGAGCGTGGCACCCATTCGGTGAAGACCTGTGTAAAAAAAGATGGTGTATCGGCCGTAGGTGCATATACATTAAGGAGGGTAAGGAGTTGTTGCTGTATGTGCCCCTGTTTTAAAGCATATCTACCACCCCTATCTGTGAGCACATGAAGAACTTGAAAGGGGACCCACTTATGTATTAGAATGGATACCCCCTTCAACCTTCACATGGAGGGTGTACTGCTACACCTACCCACCCCGACCGAGTTTTTCTGATTCAATTACGTTCTGATGGGTTTCCTGGAGGAATAGGAAGATTGTTGCCTTGCATGTCACGCATATAGTTACGCATTATTTTCCTTTTTGATCTGGTGGCCTAGCCCCTGGACTTTGAGTTATGAGTGTGAGAGAGGCCGTTTCAGGGTTGGGTGGGAGGTCCGGGGGGGGGGATGCCCATGTGTTATGTATTTCCTATTTGGATCCAAAACTTCTGTCCATTTCCACTGTAACATTTTATAAACATGCAGAGGATTGTGCCCAGTAACAAACCCTAACTCCCCAAACCAATATCTAACAGTACAACATTGGGTCCGAAGAACTGGGACCCAATACGGAGCAAGAAAAGCCCATGCTTGAGGGTAATCTGGGATGATCCGAGAACCTGCACCGTTCCTCATGCATACCAACGCCCTCCCTTGGAGGACCTTGGCCATTTTATGAACACAAACACAAAACTTGTGATACCAAACCATCACAACAGTGGGGTATGTGGCTGGTGGTGCTTTGTGCACCATCCCGTCCATGCGCCATGAGTTAGTTCTCTGGTGGTCATACATGACCGATGCCGTGGGGTCGGAACAAGGAGGCGGTCCGCATCGGGGCCTCTTCGCGCTTGGGATCCCTTTCTGCCGCCCATTCGAGAGTGAGCTTGGTCTCCTTTGCCCGGGGTCGTCCTTAATTGTCACGTTGTCCATAAAGTTCCTTCATGAGAGGACAAATGTCTGGGCTCAAAACGACAGGCGGTGTGTTCTCCGCTATCCCGGGGCTTCAGCTTCTCGTTTAGGGCCCTCTTGGCACCGTCCTGCTCTCTTCCATCGTCCGTGTGGTCTGTCCCGGTGCTGCGGTTGAGGGAATGATGCAATGTGACCAGCATTGCGGTTCCCTTCTTCCGTGGACGGGAACTCATCAGAGACCATTTCTCGCTGTCTCAAAAAGTCACAGGCCGCCTCTGGATCTTTAATGAAGGCCACTATCTATCAAGCTGTATAAACCAAATTGCCAGGAATTTGCAGATAGTGCCGGTGGTCTGTACCCTTCAGGGCATCAAATATAGGTTAAACCCCTTTCTACGCCTGGAGACTTTGATGGAGAAATCATTGAATATCTTAACCTCTGCGCCATCTGTGCATATAGCACCCACCACCCGGTATGCTCTCAGTATAGCCAATTTGTGTTTAGAAGTTCAGGAGGTGCATCGTGATAACATGTGGGTGTTTACCGGGGGCAGGCTTGGGGATAGGTGCTCGGTGTACCCGTTCAATATTGAGGCTTTTAGGATCTTGGATCTGTAGTTTGTGTCGGAGGAAGGTGTATAGATTGGTTTCTAGATCTGATCCCTCCACGTGTTCCGGCAGGCCTACCAAGCACAGGTTGTTGCGTCTGACCTCTTTTCCTGGTCCTTGATTTTCGCGCCTATGCGCTGCAGCTCCCTGATCAGGCCATCTACATCGGTAGCAGCTGTGGTGGCGTTATCTTCTAATGAGCTAATGCGCTACTCCTTATCTGTTGTCCGATCCGCCTGCCCATTGAGCCTGGTTTGTACATCCTGTAGGACCCGTTTGATGTATTGAACCATCTTGTTGGTCTCCTGTCATCTGTCCAATGGTCTTAATTTCTTGGAGGATCGTTTGGAGCTGGTTTTGGATAGTTTCCATCGTGGGCAGTTTCCCGGTCGACCGGCGTAGGGGTGTATGTGCCCTGTTGATATTTGCAGTAGTTTGTTGCAGTGCGTAGCGTGCCCACCGAAGGAAAGGATCAGAATGGGGTTCTGTGATGGTGTTATGCAGCCTGGTCAATGTCCCGCCGGTTGACTCAGTGGCCTGTGGGTTGCTTTTTTGATTGGGCTGTTTTGTTTCTATTCACGGCTCCTGTGGGCACCATAGGGCTTGCACCCTCTCCACTCTTCTGGCTGCGTCCCACGGTCAGTATGATGGCGTATAGGACGGCTAGACGGCAGTGCTGTTGTTTCCCCGTTAACAGCAAAGAATACACACCTTCTCCGATTCCCCCGGCCGCTACAATCCCGATATTCTACGTGGTAGCAGTCAAGGCAGTGGGAGCGCAGCAGCTGGGGTGGCTCTGGTGACTCAGTCAATGTTGGCCCCTGTTGCAGGTGCGTGGTTGCCAGGGGTTCGACCCAGCTAGGTGACCTGGGAATGCGGAAGCGCTGCCTACCCTTTCCCCTAGGTTTTCATGTCAGCGCTTCTCATTTTCCCTACAGGCGCATGATCTTCCGTGTGTCTCACCTGAGGATACAAGCAGGGTGCCGGGCATGAATCCTCAGGGCCTTGGTAAGCTGTATTGGCACAGTCGATGTGCAACGTGTCCACCGGTTGGTTCCCAAGATATACTAATGTGCAATCCAGTGCTCAGCCAGGTGCCGTCCAGTATGCCTACGATCCGACCTCTGGGTCTGGCTCGACAGCTTTAGCCGCAGCATCGGTTGGGCTCCACATTGTGCTTCGGGGTGGGTGGGTTGCCACACTCCGATTCTGTGTCTTGCTTTCCCAGGCCGTTAGTTCAATTTGATTTGTGCGCCGCAGAGTATCCAGTGGTGGGAGCCGTGCACCGCAAGTAGCATTGATCGACGTGCAGGACCAGCTGCTGCGTATGTGAGCCGGTCGGGTCTCAATCGATGTATAGTTCAGCACTGGGGTCGACCAGCGACTCGGGCAACTTCATCTGTTTCTTTTGCCGGAGGTCCCCTGCTTTGGTTTTCATCAACCCATGGGTTATGCAGGATATAATTGAGCGCCAAAGTTTGTATGCACCGGAGCTCACTCAGCTCGCAGGTATCTTGCTTGGGCTCTCGAGCGCCCCTGTGTACTGTATCTTTATAGTTCTATATGCCTGCCTCAACTTGCCCCCAATATAGCAGTGGATAATGGAACAATGGTCTCAAGGTATAGACGAGGGGGGCGTTCTAATATTGGTCTTCCAAAAGATGGTAGGGGCTCTCAAATAGTGGAGAACAGGGAACGTGGTGAAGAGATTCCTTTTGTCAACCCGCTAGAACAATTTGCAATCAGTTACATTCATAAGCGGCCGAGGCCGCATTGTCAACACCTCACTTTCGACACCTCACTTCCCAGGAAAAATGATCAGCTCAGCAAGCCAAAAAGCACATAAACTTGGTGGAGCCCCGTAGCAACCAAGATGGCGATTTGCTCTTTTCTATACTTTTTTGGGAAGCAATCCTCATCAACACAGACAATACGCTTGTCGTGTTTTATATCAACAAGCCAGTCTGAACACACTCAAGAGCGTTGTCCCTGCTCTCACTAAAACACATGGCAGTGGTGTTTCTGAAAAAAACATTCACATTTAAGCACATGGTTCAAGGGAACACAATTGTTTTGTGGACAGTTTAAGCAGAGTCCTGGTAAAGTACCTTGAGTTGGAACTCCACACCAGTGCAATAAGATCTTTGCAACATGGGATCATCCAAGAAGTGGATCTGTTTGAACCAGCAAGAAATGCCTAAAATCTCTTATCCATGCACCCAGTACAGAGTTCCTTAGACAATGTACTATGGATGAATTGGTCTGGGATATTTCCATATGCTTTTGCCCAAGTACAACTGCTACGCAAATTGGTACACATACTGCACCAGTAACACCTAACAATGATTCTCACTTCACCAATGTGGGTAAGAGAGCTGTCGTACTCCCACCTGCTGAACATGTCTCTTGTCCACTAATCAAATTTCCACCCTCAAGCATCCTGCTAACACAACGGCAACAAATAACCCACCGGAGTACTCAAGACAGCCAACTTGGTAGCTTGGCTCCTAAGGTCAAACAGTTTGTCATTTACAACTTCTCACAAGATGTGTGGATCTAGTGACGGAGTCAAGAAAACGAAACACCAAACATTGTTACTTCAACATATGGAAGTGGTTTATGCTGTGGTGTACACAAACACATCACCCCTATTTACTGTCTACCAACAAACATTGTTACTTACATGCTTCATTTACTCGGCTCAAGTCTGGTATACAATGCACTCAAGGTGCACTTGGCAGCATTAGCAGCATACACAACATCATAACACAAAGTATCTTG
This sequence comes from Ambystoma mexicanum, assembly GCF_040938575.1. Classification (NCBI taxonomy): domain Eukaryota; kingdom Metazoa; phylum Chordata; class Amphibia; order Caudata; family Ambystomatidae; genus Ambystoma; species Ambystoma mexicanum. Next base: position 261,011,249 of record NC_090928.1, on the reverse strand, counting down.
GTGGAGGGTTCCAGTTGTCAAGGTTTCATGCAAGGTGCAAAATGTATATACTCACCAGCACATCCGACTCCTGGTTGGGATTTAAACAGTTCTATGCAAGTTATTGGGTCCACATTTGAACTAATTCATAATGTTCATGTTGACAGTTCAGTAGCCTGACCCTTTCAAGAAGAGATGGAGGATCCTTCTCAGCCTGGGTTGGGAAGCCATCCAGGGTGGAAACCAAAGCCAGTCCTGCACTAGAGTGGAAGGTGTCAGTTGGGAGGGCCACAGTCCCAATCTCTTCTCTATGTACCCATGTAAATGACTATCTCACCACTCCTGATAACCCCATACCTCTGTTTCCCAATGCTGCTTAGCCTTTCTTTGTTTTTTTTAAAGAACAAACCAGTAGCCTCAGTGGTGTTCCGGAGAGACAACAACCCACCAGGGCACCTCAAGGGACACCTAGTGTAAGCACACTCTTACTGGCAGCTTAAAAGTAGAGAACTGCTGCAGGAAATTAAAGAGTAGGCAGACGTGGGTACAGAATAATCCCATCTGCTCCCCATGGCAGCAGTGCTCACCTGCACCAGAGTTGTGAAGCCACATAGTGAAATGTAGTATCAGCCGAAACTGCTGCTTCCCTAAAGAAAGGGGAGAACCAATAGCAGCAGAAGTGGGAGGATATAAGGGCAACTGGAAACCAGGTGTGTTGTCCAGGTGAGCTCACAGGTGGTGGCAGACCAAGACACCAGAATGGGGAAGGATGGTGGAAAGGAGTGTGAAGGTAGTGTAGAGCAAAGTTGAGGTATTGGCTGGTGCAAGAAAGTAGTACCCTGTTGCGAGTGTGCGCATAAAGGTGTATGTGAAGTGGTAATAGGAGAGTAAGGAGCGAGTAGTGGGTGATCGAAAGAGTAAAAGAGGGAGTGGTTGAGTAAGTGGGTGAAGTAGTGGTGTGCAGGTGGGATTAGAAGGAAGCAGAGAAGTAGTGGTGAAGAGGCGGGAGCCATAGTTGTGTAGGCTGGCAGAGTAGTAGGAAGGTAGATTGTAGTCTGAGAAAGATCAGAGGGAGGTATCAGAGGGCTAGGTAATAGAGCGGAAGTGTGGAAGAGGAGAGGGAGGAGATGAAGGGAAGAGAGTAGTGAAGCTGGGAGATAGAGTAGAACAGTAGAGAAATGAATAAGTCATGTAACATCAGGTGAGTGCCCCTGAGTGGTTGGAGGGCACATCCAACTAGAGGCACGGATATTTATTTATTTATTTTATTTATTTAAATTTGTATAGCGCGCAAGCAGCCCAGGGGCATTGAGGCGCTGTTACTTGCATGAGCTTAGTTACAGGCATGGTATAAGTAAGAGGCAGATTACAGATAGGAACAAGCAAGGTTATCATTACAGCTTATGCGGTTGGTCAATACAACTTAAGCAGTGGGTCCTATGGTTGGTATTCATGCTGCTGCGAGGGACCTTATGAGAAGAGGGTGGTTTTCAATGCTTTGCGGAAGGCTAGGAGGGAGGGAGGGCTCACTGCGGATGGTGGGAGGTAGGGCATTCCAGTGAGTGGGTGCGAGATAGGGGAAGCTGGATCCACCTGCTCTGGATCTTTTTACTAGTGGCATGAGCATGTTGGTGTAGGGTGATCTTGTTGGTCTTGTAGAGGCGACGGAGTGGATTCTTTGTGAGAGGTAGTCAGGGGCAGTGAGATGGATGCATTTGTGTATCAGTGTGAGTGCTTTGAAAATTATTCTCTCCTTTATTGGGAGCCAGTGGGCTAGTTTTCTGGCTTCCGAGATGTGGTCCCTTTTGGCAATACCTTGGGCTGCTCGGAGAGCACTATTCTGGATGACTTGTAGCCTCTCCGTTTCTTTTTGAGGTTCCTAGGAAGAGTATGTTGCAGTAGTCTAGCCTGGAGCCGGTGATGGCTCTGGCTATGTTTGTGCAGCTCTCTTTGGAGAGGAAAGGCCTGACTGCGTTGATCAGTTTAGCATGATATGCAGCTGAGGAGGCAATGGTGTTGACTTGTCTGTCCATGGAAAGGTTAGAGTCTAGATAGACTCCAAGAGTTTTGACTGAGTCTGAAACAGGTATTTTGATGGTGTCGATGGTGAAGTGACTGAATTGGGAGTCAAGTTTTTTTAGCGTTTCGGGGGAACCTACCAGTAGGAGTTCTGTCTTGTCAGAGTTGAGGCATAGTCCATTGTCTGCCATCCAGGCTTGGATGGTGTTGTAGAGGTTGTTAAGGATCATGGAGTCAGTGTCGTAGTTGCCTGTGAGGGTAAGGAGGATCTGGGTATCGTCCGCGTAGTTAGTGTAGGATATACCCATAGCGTCGAGGATGAGGAAGAGGGGTCGTGTGAAGATGTTGTAGAGTGTGGGGGAGAGGCATGAGCCTTGGGACACGCCAAAGAGTATGATAGTGGGTGAGGCAGAGGCTAGGTCGGAGAATACTTGCATGGTTCTGTCTTGTAGGAAGGATGTGATCCATGCTGTGGCGTCAGGGGAGAACTTGGCAGTGGAGGAGAGATGATGGCAAAGGACGTCATGATCTACGAGATCGAACGCTGCAGATAAGTCAAGGAGTAGGAGAAGAGCTGGTTTGCCCATGTCTCTGGCATCGTCCATTTGGTTTTTCAGGTCAAGTAGGGCGGTTTCAGTCCCATGTCTAGGGCGGAAGCCAGATTGGCGGAGTCCCAGGAGTTTGTTTTCTTTGATGAAGCACTGAACCTGCAGATAGGCTGCTTTGTCGAGTATTTTGAGGAGGAAAGGGACAGTGGTGATGGGTCTATAGTTGTTGGGGGAGGTGGGATCGAGAGTTGGTTTTTTTAAGAGGGGGCGGACCCATGCTTCCTTGAGGGAGGTGGGGACTTTCCCTGTTGCGAAGGAGGCATTAACAAATGCTGTCAGGAAGAGGGAGCAAGCGCTTCAGTGCAGTCCTTGATGAGTGGCTGGGCAGGCATCACCTTTACAGTTGGATGCTTTGATGTTCTTCATTATGTTAATGATGTCCTTTTCCTGTCTGGATTTGAAGGAGAAGGGTTGGGGAGGGTCTTGGGCTGGTGGTGGGACAGGGATATGAGTATTGGGCAGGGCTTGTTTGGTAGCTAGTATTTTGCTTTGGAGGCGGCTCAGTTTTGTTAGCATTGCCGTTTGAATTTCGTCGCACCAGGCTTTGTCTTTGGTGAAGTTCTGGGGGGTGGGAGTAGGAGTCTCTAGCTCCCTAAAGATTGCAAAGATTTCTTTTGTGCTGGATTGGGCTTCCGAGATTATGGATTCAAAAGATTTGGATTTTGCCCGGGTGATAGCTTTTTTGTACTCCGTAGAGCAGGCTTTAAAGATCAGCTTGTCTTTGTCAGTGTGGGACGTTTGCCACTGAGTAAGTGCTGCCTTTTTCTTGTTTCGGAGTGCGAGCAGGTCTGGGGTGAACCAGGAGTTAGAGTGGGTGGTGGGTTTGTATTTACGGGGTTTTAGTGGGGCAATGGAGTTGATAGCTGCTTTAATGGCAGCATCGTAAGTTGATGCAAGAGTTTCTGGGTCTGTGGAAAAAGGTGGTCTGAAGGCTGGGCCTTGGAGGAAGGGCAGTAGTCTTTCCTTAGTGAGCTGGCGGGAGCTTCTTGTGAGGCAGGGTGGTAGGGGTTGGGGTGGCGGGGTAGAGGAGCTGGTGGTGAGGATGCTAAATGTGATGATATGGCGGTCAGACCATGGGGTAGGAGTGTTTCCAGTGATGATGATGCGTGGGCAGTTGTGCTGAGCAATCCAGTCGAGTGTTCTGCCCTGAGTGTGCGTTGGGCTAAAGATAGTGTTCTTATAGCCTAGTGTTGTTAGGGCTGAGTCAAAGGATTTGGCTGCTGGGTCCTTTTTATCCTGGAGGCCTAGGTTGACGTCCCCAAGGAGAATGGCTTTCAAATGTTTTTTGAGGTTGTCAGATAGAAGATGGATGAGGGAGGCTTGGAAGTCTTCTATTGGGCCAGGAGGGCGATAGACAATATGAGCGGTAATGGTACAGTTGGGGGAGAATATAATTTTGACTTGGAGGTAGTCGTTGTTGCTGTGCAGGGATTTTTCTACCTTTCTAATACTATAGCAGTCCTTAGCGATGATTGCGACACCTCCACCTTTAGAGGGGCGATCTTGTCTGGTGATGGAGTAGCCAGAAGGGAGTGCCAGGGAGAGCGCAGGGCCGGAGGCCTCGTGTAGCCAGGTTTCTGATATCATGAGCAGGTCAAGGTCATGGGTGGTTATGAGGTTGTGGATGTCTAGAGCGTGGGCGCTGATGGATCTAGCATTGATCATGGCGCATTTGAGGTGGGGTTCTGTGACAACTAGGGAGGGGTCTGTGGGAGGAGAGGGTGAGGTGATGGGCATGGTCGGTGTGGAGCTGGGGGCTCGAGTGGTGTTGTGGTGGGGGGCAGTAGAGGAATTGCATATCATACATTTAGCACTGGGGGGTGCAGTTTTAGAAGTGGTGGGCACAGGTGAGATCACATTTGGCACAATAGCATTCACAATGGGGGTAGAAGAATTGCATATCACACATTTTGCACTGGGGGGCGCAGTTTCAGTGGTGGTGGTGGTGGGCACAGGTGAGATCACATTTGGCACAATAGCATTCACAATGGGGGTAGAAGAATTGCATATCACACATTTTGCACTGGGGGGCGCAGTTTCAGTGGTGGTGGGCACAGGTGAGATCACATTTGGCACAATAGCATTCACAATGGGGGTAGAAGAATTGCATATCACACATTTTGCACTGGGGGGTGCAGTTTCAGTGGTGGTGGGCACAGGTGAGATCACATTTGGCACAATAGCATTCACAATGTGGGTAGAAGAATTGCATATCACACATTTTACACTGGGGGGAGCAGTTTCAGTGGTGGTGGGCACGGATGGGGAGGAATTGCGGGTAGAGGTGGTACAATTAGGGGTGGAGTGTATCATTTGTTACTGTATTGGGGTAATTGAGAAGGCTTTAGGCTTTGTGGTTAACCGTCTGAGTATGGCCATGTAGGTGGGTGGGGTGGGTTGCGAGATACGGGAGCATAGCCGCGCATTGCGGATGTTAGTGGGAAGGGGGTTGGAGCTGATGGTGGGCTCTATAGTGCGAGCACGTAGTCTGGAGCTCCTGGTGGCCAAGTCTTGGTGTAGGAGGAGGCAGTGGGCAAGCTCCTTACCTCTGTGATGTTGCATAGTATCGTGGCAAATGGCAGACGAGCAGCGAAGAGCTGCAAAGAGGAGTGCAGGCCTTGTCCTCTGGCCTTCTCCTCGCGGCTTTGCCTGGCGGTGAGCCCCGTCTCCCTTTATGGTGGGGGGGTGGAGACGGCAGGGCGGGAAGCCGTATCAGGCTGCGGGCGGGAAGCGGCATCGATTCGGCGGGAGATTCGAAAGATGCTTTTTTAAAAGCATTGTAGGCGGTGATCATGCCTTCCATGGTGGAGGCCTTTGCAATATGCGCGAGACGCGCTGGATCAGCTGGGGCTCCGAAATGAAGATTAAAGTCAGCAGACAGCTGATCGAGCACAGCTGATGGAGGCACTCGCAGCAGAGCTGCAAAGAGGAGTGCAGGCCTTGTCCTCTGGCCTTCTCCTCGCGGAGGTGGCAGCAACTGTCATACAAGGTTGCGTTTCTTATTGCGGTCCCCTTGTGGGAAGAATAAGTGAACGTCCGGCATTATCTCCATCTGAGCCATTTGTCTTCACAGCCAAACACAAGGTGGTTTTAAGGACACACCCTAGGTTATCCCCAACATATTTTTCAAAATTTCACGACTATCAGTCAAATTACTAGATTTCTTTTAAAACCCATAAAACTGGGCAGATGGACTCTACATTCACTTGACGTCCATATGGCAGCCATGTATTGCCTCAGTAGAACCAAAGAACCTAGGAAAATAGATCAGTTCTTTTCCATAGCAACTGAGGGTGATCCAGTCACAAATTCAACAATTCCAAGCTTGATTGTTGGATGCACACAACTGTTTCACCCTAGTGAACAAAGTGGGACTGTTTAAAAACGTTTAATCGCAATTGTCCCTTCAGCTCACTCTCCACCATCATCACATACTGCTTGCTAGTCCATGCAATGCATGTAAATTGGATCAGATTCACAAGCCTTGGAAAGCATAAATGGCTTACCTAGTAGTCTTTATGTGGCTTGTATCTGCTTAGAATCACATGCACCCACCCTCCCCTTTTGCGAGCAAAGGCACAGTGCTACATCATACATGTACTCATGTGCGGTCAGAAAAACAAATCTAGGATGTTGACGCCTTAGGGTTCATGGGTACTTGTACAAGTAGGATAAGGATAGTGCGAGAGGAACACTACTCACGACACCCTCTTTTTTAATTTGAAAAGAAAAACAAAGCATTAAACTCTGCACCAACCACTGGATGGTGGCCTATGCACAGCATGTAATTCTAAGCAGATACATGCCACAGAAAGAGGATTACTGGATAAGTAATGATTGTCATATCTTGGCTTCTCCACCTCCTAGTCTTCTATTAGATTTTGGGGCTTGCAGAAATCAGTTTGATTAGACTGATAGTTGAGTGGTTAACAAACTATACGTTTTTAAGGACTAGAGGTGGACTTATTCGGTCAAATTACACATTTCAAAGTAATGTGATACTTCTGATAATGTTGTTTAAATCCAATTTGATGATGGATGACCAAAGGTTTTCTCTGTCTTTATTATTTTAAGGTGAAATGGGCTTACTTTTCTGATTCCAAGCTTTGGTCTTCACCTGTTGGAGGGCCTCGTTAATTTGATTACTGGATTTTTTTTGGTTAGGTTCCTGATGGAGGTCCCCTAGTGTTCACGGAGTATGAGATGTCTGGGCTGATTTTAATTTTAGAGGGTTGAGATTATGGGTTTGTGGTTTCTCTCACTGGGACAAATCCATTGATGCTTCCTATGGCTTCAGGGTTTTTATTGGGTTCGGTGGTTGTTGGTCTTCATGTTTAAAATGTGGTTGATATGAATTTCTGAAGAGGCCAAGGACTGTTCACCTTGCTGTTTATTTAGCTCTTTAGTTGGGGTTTAAATTTTATGCCAAACCCGTACCTTCTCATTTAAGGCACTGCAGGATTGGTTGTAAATGTGTTAATTATGATCATTGTTTGTCAGGGGAGTGGCGGAATTATATCGGACTTTTTAAGAACATGTTGGTTTTTTATTGATCTGCTGTTAAATGAGGAACTTCATTCTTTATCAAAAAAATGAGGGTGTCTTTTAAGACCCCAAAATGCAACATCACATATGCCCTAACAATCTCAAGAGACGGATGGATGGTTCAAGGGTTTTTATTAGCAGCACTTTGAAATGGATTTGTCAAACTTCTCTAGGCTGTAGATGGGACTTTGCTAACGGGTGTTTCTGGTTGGTTCCTTAAACACCCATGGACTCCCTCCGCCCTAACACAGCCTACCCTAGCATGCACGGTTGGCGTGGATTCTATAACTCGTCCCCTAATGTCTAGGCTATCCTCTCTGCATCAGGACGGCCTAAAGGCCAAGGCATTATTTAACCTACTCCATTTGGATATTCCTAAGGGTATGGTATACTAATAGTCCCATAAAAAAGGTCTCAGTGATGTTCTGAATGGTGCCTCTGTATCTTTATATCCTCAGACAGACTCTCCCTCCTCACTCTTTATTTTCCCTTCGATTATACTTCTCTCTTCACTACTCTCCTTTTCCTGCCCCTCTCGTCACATCTTCCTTCCCACCACCTCCTCTCGCCCCCTACTGACTCTGGTCTTCTTGTTCCCTCCTCTCCCCTCTCTTGCTCTGTCTCCTTCCTCCTCTCTCGTCTGTCCCTAAAGTTTGTCTCCCTTTTCCACCACATCCCTCCTCCACAGATTTCTTTCTCCAACCTACTACTCCTTCCCCCCTCTCCCTCTGCCTTTTACCCTCTACTCACAGTACCTCCCTATACTACCACTAACATACTCTCACAGTTACAGCAACACTTTTCCCCACAGTTGGCACTTTCGCTCACACACACTCAATACCTCACCTACACCTTCCTCCAAATCCTCCACAGTTTCGTCAGCACTCCGCTCCACCTTCCATCCTTTGCCTGGTTTCTCAGTTCACCTCCACACCTTCTGACATCACCCAAAATTCTTTCCCTTTGTCTCATTCCTCTTGGTATTTTATAACTCTGGTTCCCTTGTATCATTCCTCCCACTCCTTTGAGTCTGTGTCCCAGCTACTGTATGGGCCAACCCATGTCTGCTATTTTCTATGGATTTGGGTCTGTACATTTTGAGTCTTGAAAAACCCTATTTTGTCTTGCCTCCATTACGGACACCGCCTTCAAATCAGTTTGTGTTTGCTGTGGCGGGTGTATGCTTGGTGGGCTGCCTTTCTATCGTTTTGGTTTTTGCTGAAGAGCGACCAGCACTGGCGATTCAGGGATTGTCTCTAAGAAGGCATCTTCATTCTGCAGTACCTAGGACTGGTCCTGGCATATGCCTTGGTTGGCCGCCTATTCCAGTTTGGGAGGGGTCTCTGTTCACTGCGAACAGGGTCAAACCCCTGCCCCTGTCACTAACTTCTGCACAAATATCAGTTGTATTTAACTTTCTGACTTAATGGCGGCTTTCACAATGCCAGTTTTTAAATCTCGGGAAGTGGCGCAATAGCGTTGCATGTACAAAACTCTAGTATTAGAAAGATTTTTAATGAATCCGTTCCACTGGAATTTCTCTGGGCCACTAGGTTTTCCACTATCAAAGTGGCAAAACCATATTGCAGTCCATCGCCAACTGCTACATCACATCCTTCCTGCACAAGACATGTTTCTGCCTCATTTGGGCTTCTTCATCCTTGTGTATTTTACTTCGAGGGATCCAATTTTCTTAAACCGTAGTCTCCCTCTCGCCCATTCAGAAGCCAATCCTTGTCTGTTCATTTTTACTGTGGGGGCGAATTGTCATAACCGAAGGACCTGATTGACCTTGAACTTGATCTTGATCTTTGAACCCAGCAAGAAGGGTCAAGTCTCAAGAATGCAACTAAAACCATTTTGAGCCTGCATTACTTACCTCAAACCTACACCAACACTGTTACCTGTTTTTATACAATATGAAGTAGATTTTCAGATCTGTTACTCGCTTACGTGACCGCCTTAACTGCTCACCACTGCTGTCACTAAGTGAGCCAAAGAAAGCTTAAGGAAACCGCTCTGTCTAGGTTTTCCTAGATGCCCCCACTCCTTTAACAGGGGTTTAAAAGAATCTTTTCCACTTGACAGTTAATGTCACGCTCAACAAAACGCACAAGTAACAAAATAAATAGATTTTGCTGATAACTGTTGCAACAGATTTGTCTCCTTGTTAGTACATTGCAGACCAAATATGCAATTCACTTCAGTGGGCAAAAGTGATAGAATATTCTCCTCATGGATCTATTATCCATAGTGAAACACTCTGGTGCACCCAATGTATGTGTCCTGTTTGTGCATTGGATTAAATGTCCCATGTGTGGATTCTTTTTCTTTTCTTTAATAGATATAGCTGCTGATATGCAGTTGCAGAGGCCTACTTATGACTATTACATACTCCAGAACTACTATATGGGACGTCGACAGAAACTTGAACGACTCTCCAGGTAAAGCTCATCAAAGAAATGAACATGTAAACTTGACAGGTGTTTTTAATTATTTTTAACTTTATGCTTATAAGTAACTTTCCACATGTAAGTACAATTCTCTTAAAGGCCAAAGTGTACCATAGGAAGGACATTGAGGGCACAACAGAATAGCATCTTTCAAAGTAATGTTACAGGACCATAATCCAAGGAATATTCCAACATGTAGAGGATCACAAAATGTTAGGTATTGTGAGGGCCAAGATGATGGATGATGGATGAACGATGAACGGTGAGCGAGAGCTTTGATGAGAGATTGGCATGTCCCCGTTTCGGGTCTTGTTCTCGATATAATCACTACATACCGGTGAAATGAGCTGTTAGTGTTCACTACTTAGTTGCCTCTTCCTCATCCCAGTACTATCATGGTTTAAATGAGGGGGTTTGAGGAAAGATGGTTTACAACAGCCTTTAAAGGCAGAGGGGAGGGTGTGATTGATTCTCATTAAGGCATACCATGTCTTGCCTGCGGATATCCTCTACCCAATCCCTAAGGACCCTCCACCCAGGTGTTCCTCCCTCGCATCTCCACCCGAGCGTAAGGATCTAAAATCGATCGCCTTTCCCTAGCCACCTGAGCAGAGGATCGAAGGGGAGTAGGTGTGAGGATACCCTCTGGTTTCTTACAGAATCCATAGCATCTATTGCCCTGGGATCTAACAGGATGGGACTAAGTGTAGGAAAAAATCTTCTCAAGTCGCTTCTATTGAAGCCATGGGTGCACTTCTGCCTTCAGAGCTTAAAAATAATATTGGTGCTAACAGGAACCCAATGTAATGACCTTCTAAAGAAGGAGACCTGACCCCCTTCTTTGCAGGTGAAATACCAGTGTTACTGCAACATTGTGGGTGATTTGTAACTAGGTTACTAGGCCCTCCTTAAGAAATTACAATAATCTGAATGAAAAATTGGTACACTAGGGCCTGTGTGGGTTGGGAATATACTATATTTGATCAAGTTTGTTGAAAAAATCAATTTACCTGAGTGCTGCACATGGCTCGACAGTTATTTCTGTATTCAGTACAACCTTTAGATTTTTTAGTCATTATCAGGAAAGATGACTGGATGGTTGTTTTGTGATGTCATATGTTTAAGAATTCGTGGCGTTCTACAGAAGAAAACCTCACACTGTGTTGTACTGCAGACGATAGTTCATCATCCAGCCCCCCAACACCATGAAACAAATTGATGTTGCGTCTATCTGGCCTGGCCTGCCATCCACAGCCATATATATCAGGTTGTCATCTGCATATGTCAGGCCATTCCAAAAGGTCTGATCAGGTTTAGGAGCAGGTTGACATGTATTGCAGAAAACCTGGAGATAGCAGTGACTCCCCAGGAAGTGGTGCACAAAATGGACCACTGAGTCCCCCGACTAGCACCATCCTTACATTGACCTAGAAATCATGAAACAACTTTGGTGCACCCGGGACCGTGTCTACCACCTCTGTAAAAGCGAGACCATGGAATGGAAAAATCAGTTGTGTCGAAGGCAGCACATAGGTAAAGTAGCACCAATAAAGAGCGAGCCCCAGACTCTGCCAAGGTCAGTGAGTCATCCCAGTCCTCCACTAGAGCCATGACAAGATCTGAAACCAGATTGTAAAGGGGGAAGCAGACTGAAATCCTCAAGTTACTTCTGTATCTGTTTCAAAACTGGACTGCAGGATTTGGTTGCTATTAAAGTTCTTATCAGATCTCTTCTGTGTTAGTCAGTGGAAATTCTCTATTGCAAAGAGCTGTTTCAGATGCTTGTGCTCAGGAAATATTTTCTTCTTGCTGCTTTCCTTCCAGACATCAATTGAGCCCCAACTTTTTGCTGTTGTATTGACCCCGTCCTGACATTTGGAGACAAGTGAAGCCCTTTTTTACTTCACTTACCTTGCTAATCTCATCTGTTTTGGGGGCACTGATCAGTCCCTATAGCCATCAGTGCTGGAGTACTCTCTTCTCCATTGTGAAATTTTTATTTTACACTGCACTCTTCACCTTAGTGAAGTGCATTAAGCATACCTTGTGTCCCTTTAACTTTGTTTTTGGTAACTTTGTGGTTACTTACATGATGTGTCCACAACATGCTGGCAGCAGCAGATCATTTTTTACTGTGCCTCTTTTTTTTTTTTTCTCGGGTGCATTTTGCACTTTACCACTTTAGTACATACCGCCTTTTAGCGTACCATTTACTCTAAACTGGCAGTGCCACAAGATTTTTGCCTGTGCTTTGGCCAGCTTGTATTTCAGCCTTCTTCCTGCCCTCTTGGTATACATGAAAATCCCTTTCATGGGCAAATCCTCAGCATTCCCAGGTAAAGCAGCAACAGTGTTTATTTGTGGGTGGATATAAGGGCTGGGACAGTTGTTCCCAGTCTGCATCCTGGCCAAACTGTGCCTGTTGGGGGGGGGGGGGGGGGGGCAGAAGAAATGACCTGAGGCTGTCCATGATTGGACAACCATTGCCAGTTTGAATGGTGCAGATCCTTACCATTCGTTGGCTCGGGGCGACTCCAGCTTGAGTCCTGGATTAAAGGAGGACTCCCGAGCCATTTTTCAGATCATTGTTGGAACTAAGAACCCTTTGAAGAGGTTCCTTCTGTTGAAGACCCGTGGATTGTCGTTGCAGCCAACCAGCAGTATCTCCAAACCCGGTGAAGCCCTGCTCCTTTGTTCTCTTGACGAACCAGCTATAGGATCATGCCCATGGTATCAGTTGGAAGAGTCCCAGGACCATGCTGTGGAATGACCTGCTCTCTCCTGGGCTACTTTGTTGCTTTGGCTTCCGTACCGAGTGCGAACCTGCAACTCTGTAGATTCTCAGCTTGAGATGATGGACCTGCTACTGTTGTTTCAGCTCTCCAGCATTAAGAGGGGCCTTGCATGACCTTCTTTGTCTCTTCCACAAAGGTCTCCTTCCACCACCTGATTGCAGTTTTCATTGACTTTGCCCGCATTGTGTCCTGGGGGTCTGCTGAGGTCATCAGCATCATATGGTCTTCTGGTCATAGAAAAGATTGGGGCTTTTGGTAACCGACTTATAAGTCCATGCGCCAACCTGTTTTTTTGGAATTCAAAAATGTGTCGCAGTTAAGTGTGGGCAAAGAAAAGGGAATAAACCGCCCCAACCCCTCGAAAAAAGCAGTACAAAAAGAAAGCTCCACACTTTTTGAAACTGCGCCACATATATTTAGGGTGAAAAAATTATTAGTGTTTATTGAGTTGCCCTCTGCGATAACACGTGTTTTGACACACAGGTGCCTGTTTCAAATCAGGGCTAGTATTAACTGATAAGATAAGGCATTAATTCGGGATCAAAGGTAATGCATCAATCAACATTGTACAGTCATTTAGCATACATTGTGAAGAAGAAAAAGTAAACAAAATACATTTAAAAATGTTATCACAAATGAAGTTTCAAGTCACAGACAAACAAGGAGGGGTGTAGGGGGAGGAGGTTTAAGGTAAATATAAAGATAGAAAGAGAAAAACATGAATAATAAAAAATAAAAAATGGAGAGTGAAAACAGAACCGGAAAATCATGTTAGTACAAATATGTAATATTCCTATATTGCGTACATATAGTGTATGAAGTGGGAAATACAGATTCCTTACCTATCATCCATATCAAATGGTTTTTCAATTCAGTGTTGCTACATGAAAAAATCATGGGTTTAATCCCCCTGTAGAGAGTCATATTTCAGATCAACATTAACTGCCAGTGGGCGCACTGTTTAGGCTTTCTCCTATGTAGTCAGAACACTTAGTATGATATCGCATCTCAGAGCTGATTTCGAACATGTCACTAATTTCATGAATATAGTTAGAAGAAAATATATACACAATTCCAAACATTTCCCCTGTTTAATACGTGGGGACACGATCACTATCGTTACTGGAAAAATTGTTAGCGCAGGGGGAAACAGGAGCCGCACAACAAACGCGCGTCTGGCCGCCGCGGCACTCGAGGGCACCGCGGACGCGAGCGCACAATCGCTGCACCGATCCTCCCCCTCGAGACAATCCATTTCTTAGATATTGTAAAAAGGCACAAATAAAGTTCGTAGCTAAGTATCACGTCGGGATAGGTAGGTGTCCCACCTTAAACTGGCTTACAATCTCCTGCCATCTGAAGCCGCATTTGCAGCCCTGCATGGTGTTTGTATAGGTTGCCGTGGCAACTAACAGTCCTTTTTTGGTTTCAATCAAGTGTTGCCTCCTGTTGTTAAGTCAACATGGGCGCCATCTCGGAGCTGGATATATTTGTTTAAACTGTCTCTTTACAACCCCCATCCGTATTGGAAATGGGGATCTTGAGCTATTACCATGCATTAAACAGTGCAGGGGATCCGGCTCCATGATGGCGCCCATGTTGACTTAACAGGAGGCAACACTTGATTGAAACCAAAGGAGGACTGTTAGTTGCCACGGTAACCTACACAAACACCATGCAGGGCTGCAAATGCGGCTTCAGACGGCAGGAGATTGTAAGCCAGTTTAAGGTGAGACACCTACCTATCCCGACGTGATACTTAGCTACAAACTTTATTTGTGCCTTTTTTACAATATCTAATGAAATGGGTTGTCTCGAGGGGGAGGATCCGTGCAGCGATTGTGCGCTGGCGTCCGCGGTGCCTTCGAGTGCCGCGGCGGCCAGACGCGCGTTTGTTGTGCGGCTCCTGTTTCCCCCAGCGCTAACAATTTTTCCAGTTACGATAGTGATTGTGTCCCCACGTATTAAACAGGGGAAATATTTGGAATTGTGTATATATTTTCTTCTAACTATATTCATGAAATTGGTGACATGTTCGAAATCAGCTCTGAGATGCGATATCATACTAAGTGTTCTGACTACATAGGAGAAAGCCTAAACAGTGCGCCCACTGGCAGTTAATGTTGATCTGAAATATGACTCTCTACAGGGGGATTAAACCCAAGATTTTTTCATGTAGCAACACTGAATTGAAAAACCATTTGATATGGATGATAGGTAAGGAATCTGTATTTCCCACTTCATACACTATATGTACGCAATATAGGAATATTACATATTTGTACTAACATGATTTTCCGGTTCTGTTTTCACTCTCCATTTTTTATTTTTTATTCATGTTTTTCTCTTTCTATCTTTATATTTACCTTAAACCTCCTCCCTCTACACCCCTCCTTGTTTGTCTGTGACTTGAAACGTCATTTGTGACAAAATGTTGTATTTTGTTTACTTTTTATTCTTCACAATGTATGCTAAATGACTGTACAATGTTGATTGATGCATTACCTTTGATCACAAAGTAATGCCTTATCTTATCAGTTAATACTAGCCCTGATTTGAAAAAGGCACCTGTGTGTCGAAACATGTTATCGCAGAGGGCAACTCAATAAACACACATTTTTTCACCCTAAATATAAGTGGCGCAGTTTCTAAAAGTGTGGAGCTTTCTTTTTGTACTGGTCTTCTGGTCATGCCAGGGTCATCCAACTGTCCAGTCAAAGGAACCATCTCACCAGAGAGCGGAACCAATGATTAACCAGACCCAATCCGGACACTGAAAAGTGACCTCTGCACCAGCAACCCATAGACCTCTCTCAAAAGGGACCAATGCACAAAGTGAGCACAGCGGATTCAGAAACCACATGTGTGGTTTCTGATGAAATCAAAAACTTTATAACAAAACGCTAACTTTAGGACTTGTGACACTTGGGGCACTATACCCAGTCTTCTTAAGCAGGAAAGGATTTTTTTTTCAGTGATAGTAAGGCATTGTAAAGGTGTTTTTAACTGTTCTCATGATACTTACTAGGTTTTAACTGGTGTTATTTGACTTACCTTTTGTTTCTTAATTTGCTTTACTGCATTGCAGTTTTCTAGTGTTCTTACTATCACAGATACCTTAAAGAATATTTCAACAACGGTTCAAGGGCTTTTATTAAATTCTGGGTGGGACTGCCTCTTTTACTCCTTCTTTTTCTCCCTCTTTCTCCCTCTTTCTCCTCCCCCCTCAACCCCATTTCTTTTTCCTTTCTTTTTCCATCCCTCTTTTCCCCCTTCATCCCTCTTCCCCCCCTCTATCCCTCTTCCCCCCTCTATCCCTCTTCCCCCCTCTATCCCTCTTCCCCCCTCTATCCCTCTTCCCCCCTCTATCCCTCTTCCCCCCTCTATCCCTCTTCCCCTCTCTATCCCTCTTCCCCTCTCTATCCCTCTTCCCCTCTCTATCCCTCTTCCCCTCTCTATCCCTCTTCCCCCCTCTATCCCTCTATCCCTCTGCATCCCTCTTCCCCCCTCTATCCCTCTTTTCCCCCCTCTATCCCTCTTTTCCCCCCCCTCTATCCCTCTTTTCCCCCCTCTATTCCTCTTACCCCCTCTATCCCTCTTTTCCCCCCTCTATCCCCCCTCTATCCCTCTTTTTCCCCCCCTCACCCAGGCATCCCTAAACCCCAGGTTAGTGTATATTGCTTCTTTCTCCCTACTGTCTAGGTTTGATATAATACTGGAAATGATGACCTAAAGGCAGACACGTTCTCTGTTTAGACTCTCTCAGGGTCTTCTTAGATTCTCCCTACTCTAACCAGTGGTTGGTATTCTAAAGAGGTGATGGATTGTACATTGCAGTTAGCCCGACTCAGTCTCCTTCCCATCACACCCATGTACTCCTTTCCCTCCAGTTCCACTTTTCTTCTCTACTTTTACACACTGTGCGTTCCTCCTTTGTACCTCTGATTTTTCTCAGTCCTTCTGGTTCCCTCTACCCTTTGGTGTGACTACTTCCTCCAAGACACTCCTGCACCCTCCTCTGCACTACTGCTACCTCCTTAGCACTACTACTCGCCCCCTTCCAACAACTACTAGTCCAAGCCCCACCTCCTTTTCAGACACCCTCCATTTCCCTCATGCAAACACTTCCTACACTTTTCTTTTTCCTAGCAACACCGGTTTCCCTCGCACATTCATCATGCAGTATCACTTGCGCTTATTAAACAATATCTCATCTGCTGCGGGAATCACCTCTTCACTCTGCTTCCTCCAGCTGTTCTCTTGGTCTGCAACCTCCTCAGACTTCACCTGAACAACCCACACCTTCCTCCTGCCTGTTGCTCTTTGTTATACTCCCCTGCCTTCCCCCCGCCATTGGACCACTTTCCCTGGCTAATATGATCCTTCCTTCCACGGCAGGTTACAAGCAGCAAAGATGACAATTGGTGGGTTAAGGCCAGCCCCTTTTATTTTCCCTGCGGTTCTGTCGCGCAAGCCCGATGGCTGCCCGTGGAGTTCAGTGTACAGGGTGGAGGAGAGGGATTTGCTTGGGGTTCCCCTAGGTTAGTGTAGTCTATGTAGAAGTCTGTGTTGAGATGGATTTCTCAAATCTGGCCTGGTGGACAGATTTCAGGAGGCAACCCTAGTTATAGTCAACAGGGTAACCAAACCCAGTTAAGGTAAGCGTGGGGAGTGATCAAGGCTGTTTCAGGAGAGGTGAATGGGGCCTTGTGCCCAAAAGTCACAAAGTTCCTTTAAGAGAGGGCAGAAAGTAAGGAACTGTTCTTGTGCTGGTGAAATATTTTCCATAAGACGTCGCTGTGATGCTGGAAATGCATTGGAGGGACAGGGCCTCCCTGTCCTTGTCCTGTAGTCCTTTTTCATTTGTGTTCTGTATTATATTGTGCCCAGGAGTCCATGTGGGACTCCTGGCAGTGCAGCTCGCTCTTTTTTTGTTTTTTTGTTTGGTGTACAGACCCATGGGATACCCTTATGGCACCCATGGGTGGGGGTACAACCCTGTGCCCCTAATGTATGTGTATGGGCAACTGTATGTGTGTGGCCCCAAGAGCAGGGTATGGGCTGGTGGCAGCTCCATGCTGAATTTGACAGGTTGTCAGAGTATCCTCCATTTTGGGATACCCAGGCCCTGCCATCGGAATCAGTTGATTCCTGATAGGAAACAAGATGGCCCCTGTGGCCTCTTGAAGCCCTGATCCTGTCCCTTGTCCCTGACTGGCTATTGGGTGGAAGATCCATATATGGTATTGTAGGGAAGTCCAGGCAAGACTGGCTGGAGCCTTCAGAGTGACTATGTTGTGGGTAAACTCTATGGGTGGGACCTGGGTGAATGGAGTGTGTGACCAATATGCACTTCTTGTTGTGGATGTCTGGTTTCTAGTATGAAACACAATGACTGAGGCAGCCCTGCCCGAAACTGGTATGAATGCAGTGTGTAGTGTTGAAAGGCTGGGTATTTGTCCCAATACACATTCCTTGTTGTGAGTATCTGAGAGGGAGGAGAATGGCCTGAATGCACTGTATGCCCTTCTGAGTGATTGGTTGCCTGAGTGTGACCCAGCAGAATGAATGGGAGATCAACAGTATATCTGGAGGCCTCTCACTGCTAGAAATCGTCAGAAGCTGAAGTCAAAACTGATGCTTGATCTCGAAGCCAAGCCCGAGGAAGAAGGTTGACTGCTGTTAGCTTCACCGCAATCTGAAAGCCGCCGTGACGTTAAGTCTGATTCAAGAGAGGACCTGGTTAGGCGCCCTCTTCCCGAGGGACCACCGAGCACCACTAACAATCGCCAAAACTCCCTGGAAGTCAGACCCTCGACAGGCTGCCAACCTGACCCCGCCGAGGAGAACAAAGAGAAGGACTGGACATTCTGTCCGTCGTCGACCAGGGTTCGCAGGTTTGCTATAACCGCTGGAGGCCCGTCAAAGCAGTGTTGCCCAGAAGCTGTGACCGCTTGACGCTGTGCCATCGACGACCAGAGCCGCAACGCTCCATTGATAAAGACATTCGAATCAAAGGAATCTCTCGACCGCCCCGCCGACCTCTTTGTCCCGCCGGAGAAAGTCGGGCCGCCGATGAGACTCCGCTGGTGGGTTTCCCGACACCCAAAGACCGTAGAGGCGCCGGACGACTCGACGCCCTTGCTGGGTCAAAGTTCTTCACAAACTCTTTGTGGTCCTGAACTATCGACATCGAGGTGCCCTGCATGCCTCATCCTTGCAGGACGTCTTTGAGCACCGCCAGGACCGGAGCTGCTGCCTCTACACCGCCGAACTTCCATCGAGGATTCTCAACGGCAAGTTCACTTTCTTCGAGGCCCATCGACGATCTGTGGCTCCTGCTTTAAAGGGAGTCACTCAAGAAGGATCCCTTGACGCCTCCTCGAGGAACTCTGCTATTCCAGGTACATTGGAATGGTAGAAACACTTTAGAAGGAAATAAGGCTTATTGAACAATATCTGGACTGGGCTTGTGGTATATCTTTATCTTACAGGTTGCCCAGGTGGGGGGGGGGGAATCTCCACCCAGAGCTATGTCTAGGTAAACGGGGCCTGTATTCTGCCAATTGTTCTAACCAACTGCTTTCCTCCAAAGTCTATTGTTGGTTACCTTTATTAATTGATTTGTGTGACATTTGACCAGAGTACAGTTCATGCACTTTAATGAAATCTGATAATAATTGTGGTACCACTTAGAACTGTATATATTTGCCATTGTAGATTAACTGAGCACAAAGTGAGTTATTGTGATTATATATAACCTTGAACCTTCATTATATAAAGACTGTGTTTTAACTAATACAGTGTGCGGACATTCCTTTGTGGGTGCTTGGGGACTACACTGTACTTAAGAACCAGCCCGCATCACCTCCTGAGAAGCTAGACCTTGATTGCTCGTCCATTGCTACCAACAATAGAGAATCTTGGCTGAGGTCCTCTGTGCCTCTCCTCTACCATATAGAGAGCAGGAGTACAGAACCCCCCCCCCCCTCCTCCAGTCTTTAAAGTTGCAAGGCTTTTACAGTTAAGTAACCTACTTTTTCTATCATTTAGAACAGCTTTTTAAGTAAACGGTTAAAAAGTGAGGCAATGTAATAAATAGGTTTTCCGCCGTTGGATCCGGTAGGTCCAGGAGCTGAGTGCAACCCTTTTGGAACAAGAAATGTAGCAGGCACTGATTCAGGCCTCTTTAGGACACGCTACTAGAGGAAAGGGACCCGGTTCCAGCGACGGTCACAGCATACGGCCGACAGCAGGTGTCTCTTCAGTTGCGAACAAAGACGATCTTCCAGGACAGGATACCTTGATGCTAGGAAGCTGTAAATTGGTAAGGTGGTGTCTTGTAGGACAAGCTGGCAACTACCACATTTTAAGCTGAAACAGCAATGCTTCTGGACTAATTCAGTGCTGGTTAGTCCAGCGGGTGTTCCAGGGACACTTCTGAAGGCTCAAAGCTGCAGGAACGCGAGAACACGTAGAAACTGGTTGGTCCAACCAGTCCAAGTGTCGAAGCACCAACGAAGGCCTTCTTAGATCAGGTAGTGCAGCAGGGCTTCCCCAGGATAGTGGCAGGAAAGATCACCAGGCCTCTTCAGGAGTTGTCTACGGGTCTTCAGTCGGCTGCACAGCTACAAAGGATAATTGGCTCTGTTGTTGATCTCCTGCAGTGGCTGTAGAACAACTCCTTATCCTAAATTCAGGTCAGTGATCAAACTCAGCCCTCCAATAGCAATGATCTGCACCACTGACTCAGCCAGCAGTGGTCCAATCAGGGACCAATCTGGGTTTCTTTCCTGCATGCACACTAGAATTTACAGCGCCAGTTTGTGGATTGGGACATACACTGGCTTTAAGATCAGACGATCAATACTTGCTCACTGTTCCGAGGTCGAAATGTGTGACAAGAGGTGATTGCAGTTTTTCAGTTGCTGGTCCCAGACTATGGAACAGCTTGCCTTTGAAATTAAGAAGGGAAAACTCATAACTGACCTTTAGAGCAGGTCTGAAGACTCACCTATTTAAATAGTTATGCTTCTCCCTGTCCTTAATTGGTAATTTTTGCGATCGGATATAAGTAACTGACAGATTCTCTACTTGTGCTAGTTAAGTTCCATATGCGCCAGGATTCGATTCAGTGTGTTGTCTGCGCACTATAAATGTTTAAAAATTTATAATTTCGAACCACTTCATGGGGTCCACACACAAATCCCATGCACTAGCCCGTAAAAGCAGCAGCTATCCTGGGCAAATACATGACCATATTAGGGTTTTCCTTACTTGAGGGGGCATGAAGAAGTCCAAGAAACAATATGGCCAAAGGACAAGCAAAAAATGTGGCATGGTCATTTTGGGACACTAGCAACGTTTAGGAGCACACTAAAATAAATGCAGATATAGTACAAATGCAACTGCTGCCATAAGCTAGTCCTTGGGTACATACAAAAGTCTACAGTGATGCAAAAGTATCCCCACAGTAAGCAAAGGTACCAAAAAAAGTAGAAAGACGAAACATAGTTTCCCAGTGCTGACAATCTGAAGGACCGATCAGTTACCCCGATGTCAAAATTAGCTGAAGGCTTCACTTCTCTGTAAAAAGTCAGGAGAGGTCAAAATCAAAAGGTTTCGGGGTCCATAGAATATGGGGGGAAGGTTGCCTAAAAGAGAAATCTTTCCTGACACTCTGCACCCCTTTTTCTGATGATGGTGAATCTGCTTAGAATCCTATGCCGTGCATATAGTTCGACATCTTGTGATAATCGCAGAGTATTGCATCTTTTTTCGAAGATCGAAAAGGGAAGTCGACATGGGCGTGACTGTAACACTATCCCTAACGTGATGCGTACTGTACGCAAAATCCTTCACACGTCGAGGTCCCACCAGATTGTTTTTATCCGCCTATTGAGTTGCTCGCACAAGTGTAGAGCTTGTAAGAGTTAATGTTGCTGATCCAATTCTTAAGCGGTTTGCGCTTACCTTCTCGATGGCTACTCGATGCTTGATCCTGCCTCGCCAACGACCCTTATGCTGAATGCTCGGCTACTGATTGCCACTCGGCCTTGGCTCTCCGGCCCAGTCTCACAGTAGGGATAGTGGGCCCGGTTATTACTGAATTTCTCTTGAGAATGCCTCTTCTTTGCCCCTCGTCTTCTCTTTTCTTTGGTCTGGCTACCGTCTCCCTCTGCTATGGAGAAGACACCTTTTAAATTCTGCATGGCTTGCAACAGCAAATTTCCTTGGAAAGATGCCCAACGAGCGGCATTGCAAGGCCTGCAAACTTATTTTCATCCCAAGACCTTAAGACAGTCGCACAAAGCGGTGGGCGGCCTCGAGAGTCACTCCCCCACCGTCGCCTCGGATGAGTAGTCTGTCGGCAGCCATGGCTCTGATTTGGAGGCTGTTGACCGAAACAGTGGAACCCTTGTGTTCCCACGTGTCGGGCCCGACGAGGATGTCGCCGGCAGTGTATTCGGGAAATTGCAGCACACAATCCCTATGCTTTCAACAACTTATCCGCCGAGAAAGCTGTCGATATTCAACGCCCTCTGTGCACCCGCCATTGTGGCCTGCGCGCGGTGAAATACGTGCCGAAGCCGGTGCATTTGACAAACTTCCAGGACCCTGCAGCAGGACTCAGATCCAACTGCCCAGCCCTTTCCTCCTCCTGATGTTTCGGGCTCTTCTGGGTGGACCAGAGATACATTTGAGGCCTGTATGTACTGAAATGGCAGAGTTTATTCATTTCAAGCCACTTTGATGACATTCTCAAACGCCATAGGTCTGTTGATTCCTCCTGTCCATCAGAAGTCAGAGAGACTCCTTTCACAAGGTGCACAGTTTGCATGTCGCTTGTTTTGTTCCTCCCCTTCCTTTCTGCACCCCTCTCCCTCACCTTTTGTTTTTCTCCGGCTCTACCAGGAATGTCGTCAGGCCTAGTACGGTAATCGCCTGTTTCCATTTCCTTCCCACTCTCCCCCTCCCTTCCTTATCTATGTCTTAGCTCTTGCACTATCTGAAATGTCGTCAGGCCGAGTATGATAGTTAATTTCACATCCTTACTGTTCATGGCCTGTAAGAATGTGGTTGTATTTTCCCCTTGTTCCCTCCCTTGCCTTGAAGCGCTTTGAAACTCATTATGTATAGGCGCTATATAAATAAATGATCATAAACGATCATATCATATATCATCCTTGGAAGAACACCGTCCTCAGGATCCTCAGGTGAATGTATTTCTGAACGACCCAGATGAACAACGGCGGCTGTTCATTTTGAATCACCAACCAAGAAGCCATCACTTTGTGGCGAACATCTTTAAAGAAAAGGTCCCATCATCCAGGCTATCCCCCTGTTGAACTCGGCGAAGAAACTCCTAGCCCCCTCTTTGTTGACGCCCTAGCTCACTCGTGTGTTCAACCCTGGAGTGGAGCAGATGTTCCGAACCAGCGCCATCAGACCGTCTGTATATCAGAAGCCATGTAGTCCTGGATTCCCATGTCGTCACAACAACACTGAAAAGGGCAGGAGTGCTGCTATCCTTGTCGGAGTCTCCTCCAGGTAAGGATTGCAAAAAGTTGTGGGCTCTCTGCAAATGCGTCACCACCTATGCTGCCTTTTGCTCCTAGATTGCTGTTAGGCAGAATTATATTCAGTACCCTTTGGGAACATTACACACAATTAAGACTACAAGTGACAGTACAATTTCACCTTTGGTACAAGCCTTACTACACAGTTATAGTGGTAGCAGTAGCGGAGCAGCCAGACTTATCTCAAGAGTAAGTGATCAGTACAAATAGTTACACAAAGGACAGCAATCACTATGATTCAGGCAAACACTGACTCAAGGTTTCTAAGTAAAAGAATATATATTTAATCAACAGTTGTATAACATTTCACTATACTAGCGAGGTCAAAATCACAATCATAAATATACCACACCACTTCCCTTAAATCCCAGACAAGTTAAGCTCACAAAATGAAGTGGGAGCAAAATGGCACTCCAGCAATTTAAACTGGAGTGAAAGACAAAGTTATTAGAAATTAGGCAAAACGAACAGGTAAATACTCAGGGCAATTGAACACGAGCGACTACAGTGAGGAGATCAGCTAGAAAAGGCTTAGAGCCAAAGTCAATAGGTCAAAAGTCTTTTGCTCAAGATCACACAGTTCAGGGTAGTTTGCGGTAAATTTCGTGGCACAGATTCCGGACGAGGTTGGTCGGTAGAAAAATTACTTCAAAGAGAAGAGAAGGACAAGCCCTCGGAATGGAGAAGGATTTCAAACACTTTCACTGCGGCTGAGCGAAACGCACAACCGGATTTGCACAGTACCTTGAAACGGAGAGGGGCTGTAGCGGAGTCAGATGTTCCTGGTAGTTCCTGCAGGCTCACGGTTCCTGAAGCGACTGTTGGACTGATCAGAAGTTGGAAGACTGGAGGGTCCTGCACTACTCAGGGAAGAAACCAGCAGCAGCGCCAAACAACGAATAAAAGGTGCGCTACTTAAAACCCAAGCAGGGTCTGGCTTTCCTGGCTATCCGGCCCACTGTAGCTCTGTACAGCGAATTCGTGCAGAGGAGGGGTCCTAGCTTGTAGTTTGGGCGAACTGGTTGGTCCCACCAGCTCAAGGGAAGTAGTTTCCTGGAGGATATTCTCTGCCGTTGGATTTGGCGATTCGGACCTGCAGCAGGGCTTCACCGGGCGGTTCAGTCGTCGTAGGGGTCCTCTTCTTCCAGTTCCTCGTTGGTTCCGTTCCAGTGGCGACTCTGCGCTTAGTCACAGATACCTGCTTTTTTATGCAGTTTCCCCCCATTCATACAGCCTGGCTGTCAATCACACAGCAGGGTGGCTGGCCTGGCAAGGCCAGTCCCCTTAGCCAATCAGACAACAGTGCGACTTGGGTTACCAAAGAAACCCATGGCAGGGGTCCGAAGATCCCTCCCTCACATCCTGCCTACCTAGACTATCGGGCGCCTTAAGGAAGAAATGGCGACTAAACCCAGCTGGAGCCAAAATGAAACGCACATGGTCAAGCAGGTTTCATGTTCGAGGCTAATATAATAGCCTAAAACATTACCACGTTATGTAAGATAACCGCGGTAGAAAAGTTAGGGTAGATACCACTGCCACCAGCCAAGTCTTAATGTTAAGGGAGCGAAACAAGGCTCCAAGAGGCACAGACAAAAAGGGGTAAGAGTTCACTCTTTCCAATACTCCATGTAAGATGGGGTGTACTGGGTCTGTGGTTTAAAGTGACTATATAAAGTTAATGGCAACTTTACCATTTTCTGGGGGATAGTAGTCAGCCCCAGAAAAATTGAGTCTGAGGGAAGTCTCAAAGACAACCCTGTGTCACTGCACTGAAGGTGCTGTGCAACACACACAAAAAGTGGTGCACATGGAGTAGGTGAGGCTCCAGTGCCCAAGATCGCACAAAGTAGAAATGCACATAGCAAAACGCATGTAAAAGTGGGGAAAAAAAGGCTCACACTCTTACCAGGTGAAAAAAAGAAATCCTAGAAATCCAGCAAAGCTGCTGGGGGACTCAGTATGTAAGGGAAATCAACCATTTATGAGAATTCTCCCTAACAATTGCCAACAACACGCTCCTAGCGAGCTATAGTGATGTTCAATGAGGACTTGTCCAAGAGGGCCTGCAGAGTTAACCCGGAACTCACCCGCACCCAACATCTAGACGTAGTTGCAGAAGGACGACAGGTCACGCACAATATTCCTAAAAACACCCTAGAATCTGCCGAAACAGCGCGGCGTATCCTTGCACACGGCACTCTAAAACGCCATGCCCGGCTGAAGAACTCAGGATTTAAGCCAGAAACCAAGGCTTCCCTCATCAATCAACTGCTGGAGGATGTTGCCCTTTTCGTTAGGGTGGTCGATGAGGCGTTGGAAACTGCTAAAAAGGAGCACAAGACCTTACAATTACTTCCATCAGATCTCAGCCAAACTCTTCGTCCAGCGAGGTGCTTTTCATAATCGCTGGCCCTTTCATGGCCAGTCTTTCTCCTGCTCCCCATTGGGATAATACGGTTCAGGAGGAACCCATTGGTCTTCCAGTCAGGGTACCTCCAGTGGATTCCAGTCCTCATAACAGCAGGGATTTCGGCGAGGGAAAGTCAGACAAAGGAACTCTGCTTACAGAGGCTTCCCAGCCTCAACCACTACATTACTCGGCAGCACGGGTTCCCTCCCATGTTTCCCTGGTCGGGGGACGTCTAACATCGTTTACCCACGCATGGGAGGGGTTCACTTCAGAACAGTGGGTACGCAATACCATCGCACATGGGCACTGCATCCAATTCCTCCAGCCGCCCTGCTACCATCCACTCAGTAGCATATAACTGTCATCAGAGCATCTGCTAAGAGTTCCAGGTTCTTCTAGAAAAGGGAGCGAGCAAAGCCGTCCCTCATCAGCAGGTAAGCATGGGCATTTATTCAATATACTTTCTTGTACCCAAAAGGGATCTAACAATGCACCCTGTTTTAGATCTGCGTCCTGCAAGCAAAGATGTCAAACCTCAAAAGTTCAGGATGACACCTCATCAGGAGGTAATCCCGCTGTTGCATCAGGGGGATTACATGGTCACATTGGACATGAAAGATGCATACTTTCATATTTCAATGTTGCCAGCACACAAGTACCTCAGGTTCAAGAAAGAGGACAACTACTGTAAGTTCAAGGTTCTCCCCTTTGCATTTCCTCACCCCCATGGGTGTTTACAGAGGTACTGGCGGAAGTGGCAGTTCACTTGCGCACACAGTCCATCCCTGTGTATCCTTTTACTCGACGACTGGCTCATAACCAGATACTTATACGGATCATGTCTGAGGAGTACCCGGAAGACCATAAATATCCTTTTCAATCTAGAGTTCTATATCAACCAGAAGAAATCAAGTCTGGTCCCCAGCCAAGTTAAACAGTTTCTAGGGGCCCTGATTTGGACAGAAGACTGTCTTGTCTTCCCCTCCAATGAGAGGGTTCAAAACATGTTGTTCCAGATCCCTCATTATGTAGCCAGTTGCTGAGTAACCGTATGCAGAGCCATGCGGCTGCTGGGAATGATGGTGTCCTGCGTCTTCCTAGTGCCAGACGCCAGTCTGCGCATGCATCCCATGCAGGAGTGGCTCTCGAGCCAATGGTGTTAGGCCAGTGGCCAGTGGGACGATCTAGTGGTTGTCTTGACAGCCCTCGTTTAGTGTCTGCTGTGGTGTCAAAGCAAAGGAAAACCTTCTGCAGGGGAAATTCTTTACCACCCCAGCAGTAGAGGTCACTCTCACCAAGGACACATCTTTATCGGGGTGGGGAGCTCCCCTCCTTCAACAGACAGCGCACAGCGTGTGATCCCCATCAATAGCATCCTATTGTATCAACCTGTTTGAACTACTCGCAGTGTTCAAAGCCCTAAAGGCCTTCCTAGCATACTTTCAGGGGAAGACGGTTCTGGTCCTTACAGACAGCACCACGGCCATGTACTGAACAGACAATACGGCACTCACTCTAGGGTTTTCCAAACCATTCCAGAACATTTGGAAACGGGCACTCAAACACAACATGTTGCTACTATCACAACATGTCCCAGGGGAACACAATCTTCTGCCAGACTTGCTCAGCAGAGTCTAGCAACCACCTGTAGAACACGAGTGGCGTTTGCAAGAGCACATTCTGCTCAACGTCTTCGCAGAATGGTGTTTTCCAGACAGACATGTTTGCGACTCTGATGAACACCCAATGCCCAGACTACACCTCCAGGTTCCCTAAGGGGCAGTCCAAAGGGAACAGTCTCTGGATAACATGGTCCGGGAGATTTGCCTATTCCCTCCCTCCCTCCCCACCTCACCCCCCCCCCCCCCCCAATTCCTCTTCTGAACAGGCTTGTGCACAAGATCCACCAGGAACAAGTCATTGTGATCCTGATTGCTCCAATGTGGGCTCGACAGCCACAGTTCTCTCATCTCATGACAGGTATCCGGTCATTTTTTTGAAAACATTTTTTCGAAATACAATTTTGTCAAACATTTTGCCAATTTTTTTTTCGAATGTCTGTTTTTGTTGTTGTTGTTTGTTTCGTAAGTGGAAAAAAAACCCCATTTGGTAAAAAAAAAAACAGGGGTTGGGGGGGGGGCCCTATTTAAAAATAAAGACATTCTAAATATTTTTTTTTTAAGGCAAAATAAAATGTTTTCGACATAATGGCATTCGGAAAAAAAAATCACTGTAAACCCTCATGACAATGTCAGTCTCTCCTCCCAGGAAACTGCCCTGTCCGTACAGCATGCTTTCACGAGACCTTGGGGGGGAAAAAACTCCATCCGTGCCCCCAAACACTCAACTTAGCAGCTTGGCTCCTGAAGTCAGTTTGGG
The DNA here is from genome assembly GCF_040938575.1 of Ambystoma mexicanum. Lineage (NCBI taxonomy): Eukaryota > Metazoa > Chordata > Amphibia > Caudata > Ambystomatidae > Ambystoma > Ambystoma mexicanum. The sequence goes on along the minus strand of NC_090928.1, from coordinate 260,983,478 downwards.
CTCCTCCAACTACCTCAAAGATGTATGGATATATTTAAAGAGGCACGGAAATCTAACACCAGGCATTGTTACTCCAATAAATGGAAACGTTTTGGCATAATACTAAAAGCATCAACCCTATTGACTGGTCACCTAAAGTTATAGTCCTTAATCTGACACACCTTTAGTACTCGGGACTTGTTTTTAATTCCCTAAAGGTCCACCTTGCTGCCCTCTCTGCATATATCCCATCAAAGCAAGGTTTCATGGTGGAAGATACCTGTGATTTAGGCCTTCTTGGACGGGGTAAAGAGACTACACGCTCCTGTTTCCAACCCAAATCCCTGATGGGATTTGAATGTTCTCACAAGATTAATTGGACCTCCGTTTGAACCAATGCATAAGGCTAGTCTTAAGGCCCTTACCTATAAGACTGCCTTCTTGGTAGCCATTACCTCTAAAAGGAGCGTTAGCAAACTGCAAGCTCTCTCAGTTCTGGTCCCATTTGTGACGATTCATAAAGATAAGGTGGTTTTGCACAAACACCCTCGTTTTTCACCTAAATTCATCTCGTAATTGCATGTGAACCAATCAATCGAACTTCCTACTTTCTTTATGAACCCCTCTGCGCAAGCCTGGCCATAGATTCTCTCTGCTCTCATTTCAGTATGCCTTCGATTCAATCATTCGACTGCTAGCAGTGTTGGATGTGGGATTTTTGTTCTCACTTTTTGTTCTTTGGTTTCGCATTGCGGATTGCGTTTGGTGCTGTGTGGCTGCTCTCGCTGCCAGTTGTCGTCCTGGTCCTGGATGTTGATTCTAGGAAAAACTGGCAAGCATCTTACTTTGGAGGCACTTGTCAGACGAAGGGGCACTGCACACATACACAGGCTGGCATAGAGGCGACGGGGTGGAGCAGACGTAGGGCCCCCTTAAACTGCCACCACCCACCTCTGGTGTAGGATTGGCTCTGGATTTATCCATGTTTGGGCCTCCCATGCCAGATTTAGAGACGTCTTCATCCCGTCTTGACAAGCCAAGGGTACTCGCCTTGTGACATTAATTGAATCTGTCTAAAAAGTAAAGTGCTGGTGTTCTTTAGCAAGAGCACCCCATGTTGAAAGTACATATTTTCAGTGGTTTCACTTGTGTACTTTTTAATTTCAATGAGTTTGTTTCAAGGCCTAATACATTTTGTACTTTTATACATACTAACTTGCATTATTAAGAGTGCTCTGTGTGCCTAACTTGACCCTTAACCATCCCCACACTTAATTCTAAGCCTTACTGCTCAGTCACACTACCTTGATAGTTTGGCTAGAGATTATTTTCCTGTTCACCATCAGAATCTACCCACACGTTTGATTCTGAAAATCCATCCTAAAATAGGATAACCTTAGGTTGTGTGCTTCAGACCATTGCCAAAGGCTACTGCCATCCCAGAGGCGGGAGGGGGTTGGTTCTGCTGGAATTTTCTGGTCCCAAAAAAGGATGGAAGACTTGCACACATTTACGACTATAGGTTGTTCAACTTTTCCTGAAGGACTAGATCAAAATGTTCACTTTGGCTCGGGTCCTTCAATTTCTGGACCTTTAAGATTGAATGAGGTCCCTGGACCTTCAGGGTGCCTTTTTCCATGTGCAGATACTGCACTAAAATTGGTATTGTTTAAGATTTTTGGTCGGTCAGATGCATTAGGAGTATGCTACCCTGTCATTTGATGTGACCTCGGCTGCTTTGAGGAAATCCATGTCTGTAGTGTCAGTCCATGCCTTTCTAATGGATTCCTTCCTCTCAGGGATTCTACATCTACCTCCCAGCGCAGCTAGTCTTCGCACACTCTCCGCCTCCAGGGGCTCAACACGGCACTGCGATTGCTCTGCCCGATGCCTCTATGCGCCCCACACAGGAAATAACAGTTGGGCCAGTTTATATTGAGGCACTGCACCCTGTGACCTTGAGCACTGTGCCCGCTTCAGGGGCACCGATTCATTAGAAATTATTACCCTTTTCATTTAATGCCATGCTGAATCCGGCAAAGACTAAGGTCAACTGCTGTCATCAAATGTCAGTCTCCAACCCCCACAGGATCTGTCTATACTTCTCAGGCAGGAGCACGATTCACAGGATTGCAGGTAGTTTAAAGTCTATGCACCCCAAGGTGCTTTGAAAGTGGGTGGCAAAACTTTACCATTTTCCACAAAGAAACAGGGGCCAAATATCTTTCTTCTTTTGCCTTTGAGAAAGAGAGTTCCTTACTTACTATTGGCTCAAGAGGCTTGGTGTCTTTGCCAAGTCCTCGTGGCTTTGACCTCAACGATGTCTGGAGTGCACACGCTTGGATCAGCAGGCCCCGACCCTGCAAAACGCAGTGACTTTATGCCCTTAGGCTCGCCCATCGCTGCAACGGGCTTGGACCAGTCTATAACGCACAGCTTGGTCTTCCGGATTCAGCTCCTCACTGCACTGCTCTCTGGGTGACAAGATTTCATGTGCGTACACCTGCTCCGTAGGGGCAGGGTTATGTCTCGAATGGACGACATTTACGACTAGGAAGGTGATTCCATCACCTTTGGGCTGGAACCCTTATGCCAGCGAGAAGTAAGGGACTTTTCTGGAGGAAGGGGACTTGCTCAATCTTGCAGCTGACCTGCAAGTGGACTGGACACTTCTCCAGAGTGAGACCTTCTCCCTGCACCTATCCCATGGAAAGCTCAGGCTTCATTCCATGCCTGAGGACTAAAGTGGTTGAATCGTTACGGTTGGCAGCCCCTTCAAGACCTAAGATGCAGTTCACACTAACAGACAATCTTGATGAAGGTCCGCCGAGACATCTCCTCCTACCCTTTAACCCAGCACACAAGGCGCCCAGGTCTTTGAAGTATGGTCCAAACCGCCTTTGTTCCTGACTGCGGACCGATTATCTTCTGGGCCAGGGAAGTGTCTTCTGATCAGTCTTTCTGATCTTCACATTCCTCCTCAGAGAGTCTGGAGTTCCAGCCAGCCCCTTTGTGCCTGAAGGCTGTCTTTTCTTTCTGTATGAACAAGGAGTGCAAGAGAGTATAGATGCCTGGGAAAGGAAGGCATTTTGGTTCAAGAAGCCTGACCCCGAGGGCCATCAACACCTCCTTTATCTTGGCCAAATTCTCTTTTGGTCTTTGACTGCTACTTCATGGGCTGCAGAGCACCTCCCTGCAGATGAAAAAGGGGAGGGCTTTGAAACCCGGGTTAAGAAGGGCAAGCAGGCATCCCATCAAATTCTTCTTTCAGGCCGGTAAAGGGCTGACTGTGGCTCCTACGATGGCCACAAGGACATTTCTGAGGAGGTTCTCGTGGTTGAGGACCTCTTGTTTTGTTCTAGAGGGCCAGTCTAAACTTCTGGACGTGACGTTTCATGGCAACTATTTGGGTGGGGCTAAAGCTGATGAGTTCCTGCAGAAATGTCAGTCCTTTAAGGCAACTGCTAAGTCTCTAGGCCTAGCGGCTCATCAGCCAGGGGTAGCAGTGTTTACCCCTTCACCTTGTACACGAACATGCGCACAGGACCAGAGGACTCACTGGTACCTCACCAAGTCGGGAGTACCTGTTCTCGACATTCACCAGGCAGCTACGTTTGCTAAAACGATATTGCTTGGCTTCTCAGGTTGGACAGGATACTTATTTTGATAGTGGTCCTCCAGACTTTTATTGTATAGGTGGTGCCCTTGCTCTCCTCTCTCCTCCAAATCTACGCACTGCTGTCATCGGTTAGGAATCCATTAGAATAACAAATTAGTTACTTCTCTGTAATATACTTTCTAATGGATTATCGTCCCCCACGGATTCTTCATCTTTGATATATCTGATATCCTGCTTGCAGCTTCAGAAACTTTTGGACAACAGAGGGCACCATGCGTCGTTAACTCGTGGTCCCTCGGCAGCTTACAGCCCACTTTCGGACATGCTCCGCCCATACCTCAGAGTGAACCGAAAAAGGCTTCTGACCCCATCGTGGCTCGTGAGGCCGACAGGGCGCCGTCAAAATCTACTTGCACGCTTATGTCATGATGCCTACCCCCGGGCATCCAGACCAAGTCCATCAACCCCGGAAGCAGGCATCATATTACCTGGAGCAAACCCAGCAACCCCTGTTAGGGGCTATCTGGGTACAGTCCTGGCGCCTATGGCGACAGGCTCATATGGGACATCAGTCCCTGGAGCCATAGGCGCCAGGCTCATATGTTAAAACTTACCTGATGCAGACCATGCTGCAAGGGATCCAAGCATCCAAGCCCATGTGAGGCTTGAAGGGACTATTTTATCTTAGGGAATATTTTGTTACTCGGGGGGGGGGGGGGGGGGAGGTGGCTGTGGAGGAATACTTACCTGGAACTACTTTGAAGGCTATTTAAACCACGCCCGAAGAGCAGCACATGCTTCGCGTTATTCTGCATCCAGCAGCGTAACGCTCACCGTGTCTGCAGTCAGCATCCTGCCACGCCCGCCTCGAGTCCAGAGCACCTAGAAAGAAGGGAAAGAAGAAGAAAGGTTAGAACAAGAACTTCACAGGATTTCTTACCTGATTTCAGATTCAGCGCATCTTCGAACCAGAAACGGACTTCATTTTAAACGCGTTGCATCGCCAGCAGCAGCGCCGCGCCATACTCACCGTTCCTCGTAGCATCTCTACGATCCGATGCTGTCTCCATCACCTGGTTGCCGTATTCCAGCGCCTAAGGGGGACAAGAAAACGACAAGGTGAGCCAAGGGAACAAATGAGGACAATCTCTTGCCACCATATGCTTACCTGATTTTACCACAGGAGGTATTATCCACCAGCACGCCAAATCTTCCTACGCTGCACCTGCAAGAAAAGAGAAAGCAGCGAGTTAAGCCTTGGCATCATTTACTGGACAGTGTTACAAAATAGACTTTTACCTGAACGCTTTCAGCTGCCACAAGACGATCATCTTTTGGGTCTAAGCTGCAAAAGAAACCAGGAATTGGACAAGAGTGATTAATCAGAGATTTTGAACTCATTAGAACTATATACTTACGGCCTTTCGCCCGGAGGTTTGGAGCCAAGATTTGTCCAGAACACTTCCAATATCCTCAAGCCAGTGAAGTAACTGGCCATCAACGCGCCCCTGCATTTTTCGCAGGATGGAGAGCTCATCATACAAAACTATAAGGTGAGCTTTGTGAAAGGGAATGTCAGAAGTGATAAGTGGGGACGCAGTGAGGTATTAATACTCAAATCCACGGGTGGCTAATTCCCTTTCCCCGTCTTTAGGAGACTACTTCTACGCGTCAAGCAGACGAATCTATGTGGGCCAGTCCAGTCAGTCATCTCTGCACTATGCATCACGTTGGTGGAGCCGTGGCTGTCCAGTTCCGCTCGACACCCCTGTGGGAGCCAGGTGAGCGTAACAGCTTAAGAGCCCGGGCGGTAAGTCCTCTTAGCTTCCTCGGAAGGTGTTGCGATATTCAACTCCATGAGACAAGACAAAGCCACTGCCTTCCCCCTCTGCTCCATTGAAGAAATCAGCATTGTACTCTTGGACCTCGAAGCAATTGACGTTGAAGCCATCGACTTTTAAGCCCTTATCTAAAAAAAAAGACTTGTTTAGGTTGATGCTCAATTTATGAGGAGGAAGTGGAGAGAAGTCCTCTGCTTGGCTTGAGTATGGGACTCAAGGTCCTCCCGAAGAGTTAATCTCTGAGGAGTTGAGGTTAAAAGACCTGGTGGACACCTTGAAGGATGCCTTTGGTCCAGATACTTCGCCGGAAGTGTAGTTTGCCACAGCAGATGTGATTGGGCCTCTTAAAGATCTGGGGCAAAGAGTATTTAGGCTGTAGTAGATCTATAGCAGAACATGAGAAGGATGATCTCACAAACATTCTTGATAATGGGCCTCCAACAGATCCAGTATTGCCTTTTCATACAGCTTTGAAGAACAGTGTATTGGAAAACTGAAAAAAGCTGGATACTATCCCCGCAGGGCAGTAAATAAGGATGTGACAAAATACAGATCTTCCATTATAAACCTAGATTTTCTGTCTAGACGTCCAACTCTGGAACGTTTGGTTGTTCAGGCAGCCACGCCAACCTCAAAGACGGCTGCCTATCCCGCAATCCCTCATGATGGGGATGACAAGAGATGACACCCTTGGAAAAGGAGTATTTTCGGTGAGTAGCATGGGACTTACGGCCATTAATGCTGTGTGTGCCCATGCCAAGTATTCCTACACTCTATGGGAGGTTGTGGCGATGGCCACAGAACACATTCCTGAGTGATAAGAAAGGGAAGGCTTCCTCAATATTGTGCTGCATGACAAGGTTGCTATGTGATAGTCTCCGCAATCGGCTCTAGACTCTTAGGATAGCGTTAGTCGCACCTTGCTATGCAACTGCTACTCCCAACCAAGACACATCAACCCTCACAGAGCCCACCACTAGACTTGCCAATCCGGGACCTCCATAGCTGTACAGGAGCTTGCACTCCATTCTGAGATTGCGGATGCCATTGTAGCCCTGGAACACACTGCCCACACAGAACTGCTAGGATGCAGTCCAGCACTCTGAGGCCCCTGCCGCCTGGAATACCCGATTGACTTGCATCTGCACATCGCCAGGAAGCGGAAACAAGCTGGCAGGTACAGTTGGCCCTTGACTAAGGCCTGCAAGCAAGCCCTTCACCTCTCTGTGTTTGTCCGGGCCTGGATGCCCTACCAATTCCAGAACAGGTGCGTGTTGACTCCTTACCCACCTACCACTAGCTTTGTCTAAATTCCCCCCCTTCTTACCCCACCAACCTCCCCCCTCACCACATTCTTCACACCTCTAATACCCTACCTGTATCATCAACCGCTGGCAGAACACATTCCTAAAGGATCCACACAACCTACTGCCGGCCCCCTGTTAGAACTGATTTTATATACTCTGGCCTTATGGCCAACCTAGGATAGTGACCGGGACAACTCTGGGAGCTGTAGCCAAGCAAATTCAAGATAGGTGGAAGAGTAGTCTAGGCTAAATCCCAAGAGGTGGTGAGTTTGTAAGGAGTCCACAATGAGCACACTGTGAAAGGTCAGGGAACACACTTAGACAATGTTACAAAAATACGTATCCATTTATGGCCATACAGCACTTTGAAAAATGAGTGCTCGCATGTAATTTTATTACACAAAACTAAATAAGGTACATTTACACAATAGCTGAAGTCGGGCAAAATACATATAAAACCCCTGTAGAGGAAGGTAAGTATTAGTATGCAGCAATACACGTCCGCAGAATTATTACACTAACTTTAGAAGTGCATCCCTAAGATGTGTTGGGTCTTGTGCCCAAAAGTTCACCAACGTTCCATATAGTTTGTGAGATGGGAAAACATTAGTGTCGGGGTTCTGGGGTCCAATGAAGAGTTCCAAACGGTAAGTTGTTCTAACTAACAAGTGTCCCCAACTTTCGGAGTGCTTGCATGAATAAGCAATGGCGAAGCCAAACGTTTCTAAAAGTTACCGAACTTTTAAAAGGGGATTTAGGGGTTCAGGTAAGTATTGTTTCAACTCACCCCCCTACTCTGATTCTTCTTTGGACTTGGCAGATCGTCTGAAGAGGGTCTGAGGTTGCTTTTCCTGCTGTCAACCTAAGCTCTTGATGACCAGGGGAATGCAGGTTTGAGAACTTCTCCGGTCAGTGACAACTACTGGTGCAAGGTCTTCAGATTGGAGAAGGCAGAAGAACTCGATGCAGGGCTCCTCTCAGCACTGGACTGGACGCAGGAAAGCAATTTTGGATGACTGCCACAGATGCACGGTAATGCAGTAGGATTCACTTGCTGTGGTCAGACTCTGCTTCCTATCTCTGGTCCCCTTGATGCTGGAACCCCAACATTTCTCTGAGGTGAGTCTTCTAGCACAAGCCGAGGATCCCCCAATTTCCAGGTCTCAACTCGGAACCACTTCTGCAGCATGGTAGCCCAAACTCTGAACTGGTCAGCCACTGGGCCATCCAGGGGCATTACTGAAGGCTCTTCTTCTAAGGACTCTTGAGCTGATGTCGAGATGGATGGTCCTTCCACTCCAAGGATCTCAGCTCCTTTGCAGAATTGCTGGGGATCTTCGACAAGACAGGGCTCTTCCAGGACAGCAGGAGAAGGTGTTTGCCAGGCCTCCCTCCAAAGGGTCCATGGTCTCCTTGCAGCTGGACAGGATACTTGGCTCCTTTGTTTTTTTCCAGGATCTCTCTGGACTTGTTGCTGGGGTCCTCTTCTAATCCGAAAAGCCAGGTAACAGTCAAAACTCCCACTAGCCAATGACAGATCAGACAGAGAGACACAGACAGAGAGACACAGACAGAGAGACACACTTTTTCAAATACTCTGGGCTTATATTGTGTAAAGACCGTTGAGTGACACAGAACACCTTTAACTCAATACTTGTCGCCATGGGGAGCCAATGGAGTTGGTGCAGAAGAGCTGCAGAGGTCAGACGGGGTCCATTAAGTGCCAGTCTTGCTGTTGAATTCTTGAGTACCTGCATACGTTGTATCTGGTATTTAGGTTGCCCCAGATATATCCTGTTGCAGTAGTCCAGTGACCCCAGTATAGTAGACATGACCATCGTGGTTTTACTGTCTGCGGGGGGGGGGGGGAGTAGAGGCAAAAGCTTTCTCAGGATTTTAAGTTTCCCAAACCCGGCCTTGAAGACAGATATCTGTGCTTCTTGAGGCCTGCTGGGAAGGAGCCTCTCCCACAGGCTTTTCACAGACGCATAAACTGCTGGACACGGTCTCAGCAAGTCAGCCCAGAATTGAGACTGCCATATGCTGCAGGCCGTTTTGGGACCAAACACCGAGACTTTTATTTCCGTTAAGTTTAAGCCAATTGGCAGACATCACTTGCCCAAGTTGTCCAGACAGTCCTGAAGTTTGCTGAAGGGTTCAGTTTGTGGGGAGTCCAGCCGAAACTGTGTAGGTATAGAATAGGACTCCAGACTCAGCAAGCAGGTCAGACAATAGGCGCACATACAAATTGAAAAGAAGAGGGGACAACGCTCACCTTTGAGGAACCCCCACAGGTCAAACCTGAAGTCTATGATTGGCAGGCCTGAAAGGAAACTGTCTGTGTCTGTCCCTTTTAGACGCTACCCCAACCATGTCAGTAGGTGCCCTGCAATGCCTGCCTGCTCTTGACTGGTCAGTAGGATGCTGTGGTCCACAGTATCGAATGCCACAGAGAGGTTTGTTTATTAATTTGTTATGCGCACCAGACTCTTAAGTAAACGGACGCAGCAGTATGAAGATGCAAAACGTACAAAGTTACGAAATATACACCAGATACAGTACTTACATGTTTACAAAATATACAGAATATACACAATGTGCAAAATAGGAGCAAAAGGTAAGAATGCTCTGTGATTACAGAGATAAAATAGACAATGTACAGAAGAAATGTTGCAGGAGTGTGATACCCTTCATATATCCCTTAAGCTCACATAAGGGCTGGATTCCGCATGGTCTTTAAATGTTACACAGTAATACAATATTAATGCATGGTGAATAAGTCTCTTCAGGTGTGGGCCAAGTACGGTCCAGAATGGGTGCTGGGAGGCTAGGGGTCAGTGGCGATGATGTGTTTTATTAGATTTGTTTCTGAAGTTTAGCTAGGGTTGGTCAGCTCTCAAATCTTGAGGCAGTGAGTTCCAAGATGTAGCTGCCTTTACAGTGAAGCTATTACCACCAATAGTTGTGAGCTTGTATTTCGGTATGGTCAGACAGTTGTCATTCATAATTCTGGAGGTTCTTCTCTGGAGTTTATTTATAAGGTAGCTGGGGGCTGCGTTATTAAGGGCTTTCAGAGTCAAGGAAAGCATTTTTAATTGTATTTTATTGGATGTGGATAACCATTTGTGCTGGGGTCTCAGGGAGGAGATGTTTTTATTTATGCCTAGGGCTGCTCTTAAGGCATTGTTTTGTAATGTTTGGAGCTTTTGGATGGTAGATTTATTGGCACACAGTATAGGGCATTACAGTAGTCAATTTTAGAGTATTCGGGCTCTGGCCAAGGTAAGGCAACTGTCATCAGAGAGGAATGGCTTACCAACTCTGAGTAACTTGCAGGTGAAAGCCGTAGAGGTGGTCAGGGATTTGACCTGTTTATCAAAAGACGGTGTGGAGTCCAAGTAGAATCCAAGGGTTTTTACCTCCTTAGAGACTTTGATGGTGTTCCTGTCAATATTAAATGAGGAGATTTCTTGGCCAAGTTTTTTAATATTGGCCTGCGAGCTCAGAATTATTAATTCAGTCTTATCGTTCAAGCACAGGCCATGAGTGGCCATCCATGCTTGGATGATAAGATATACTTTGTTCACCAATCCTGTGTCCAGACTGTGATCCTCAGAAAGCAGGAGGAGAATCTGCGTAGTTGGTGTAGGTGATACCCACATGGTCCAGATCGTTGAATAAGGGCTTAGTGAATATATTGTAGAGGGTTGGGGATACGCAAGAACCTTGAGGAACACCACATAGGATGGGTGTTGGGTCTTCAGCTGCTGAGGGGGAGAAGACTCTCATAGTTCTCTCACTCAGGAAGGACTCAATCCATTTGATGGCTCCTGTGGAGAAGTGGGCCACAGAGTAGAGGCGGTGGCAAAGGACCTTGTGATTGAGCAGATCAAATGCAGCAGAGAGATCAAGTAGGAGAAGGAGTACCGTGTTACCTTTGTCTCTCTGCTAGTCTATTAGGGACTTTAGGTCGATTAAAGCTGTCTCTGTTCCATGTAGTGGATGGAAGCCCGATTGCCTATTACCTAGGAGTTTGTGCAATTCAAGATGTTTTTGAATTTGGATATAGGCTGCTTTATCCAATATGTTGAGTAGAAATGGGACAGTAGTAATGGGCCGGTAATTAGTAGGCATGAGAGGATCTAGCGTCTGTTTCTTGAGATTGTTTAAGATTAGCAGGGATGGTGCCTGTGGCAAAGGAGGCATTTATCAGTTTGGTGATAAAAGGGGATAGTTCTCTGGCAGCAACTTTTATTCATTTTGCTGGGCAAATGTCACCTTTGCAATTCGAGGGCTTCAGTGACGAAATCATTTTTTCTACTTCCAAGGTGGACATTTTAGAAAAGTGGAAGGTGGTATTGTGTGCCGGTGGTGAAACACTAGGCAGGAGGATATTAGGCGTGTGCTGTAGGTTCAGTACTTCTTTTTTTTTGCTGAATTTTATTTTGGAGCATGTTAATTTTGTTAGCTAGAGCGTGTTGGATGTCTGTGCACCAGGATTTGTCCTGGTGCAAGCATCGGGTATAGCTATTGGGGATTCTAGTTCTTTGAGTATGGAGAAGAGTTCCTTCATACTAGAATTGGAATTAGCAATGCGCTCATCGTAGGAATTGCGTTTTGCTTAACAGATTTCCTTCTTTTACTGTGAGGAAAGTGAGGTTAATTTAGCTTTGTTCTCGCTGGAGGGGCAAAGTCTCAAATTAGTTTCACTTTTTTTCTTTAAGATACGAAGGTGTTTAAGTTGTGGTGTGAACCATTTATTTAAATGGGCTATTGGTTTGCTAGGTCTGAGTTTGACAGGGGCAATTTTGTCTAGAGTGGTGAGCATAATATTATTAAATTCCTGAACTAGGATACTAGGATCAAGATTTTCTGGCAGTGCATTCAAGGTGGGCAGGATAGCAGGGATGACTTTCTCTACTGTGATGCTTTTTTTACTTCTAGTTGAGCATGGTGACGCTAGTCGCTGAGCCAATGGAGTGGGTCTTATAGTAGATAAGTGGAAGGACACCAAAGAGTGGTCTGTCCACGATAATGGCAGGATGGAAGAGATGGTAGCTGAGCAGTTGAAGTCCACTATCCAATCCAGTGTTCTCCCTTTTAGGTGGGTAGGTTTGTTGACTTTTTGGGAAAGACCTAGTGCGTTGATTATGTTGGCTATAGCTGTTGCATTTTTATCCATTTGGTCATTGAAGCCTAAGTTAGTCTCCTATTGGGAGTAGTTGGGAGGAAGGTCTAAGGTTATTCATGATTATGTTATGCAGATCCTCCTCAAAAGGTACCAAGAGGACCAGGCAGTCTGTATATCAGGTGAATAGTGAGTGATTGTGAATTATTTATCTGACATTTGGCAGAAATAACTTTGCATGATTGTGACAGATGCGTAGGGGCTAGTCTAAGGCAGAGACATGTTTTGGAAATAATGGCAATACTGCCATCTCGGGCGTTGTCTCGGTCTTGTCTAACTATGGTGTAGCCATCAGGGATAGCTAACATAAGTGCGGGTCCAGGAGAATGAACACTCCAACCTCTTTGCGGTCCTGCAAAAGAGCAAAGTCATCCATTTGTGAAATCGTACCGGATTCCGTATCCATCGCTGGACAGAATCCAGATTGATATGGGTGTAAGCAGTTATTTTCTAAGAATTGCAAGAACTGCAGCGCAATCGCTGCCTCCATAAGTTTTATTATGGCCAGAAGTAGAGAGAAGGGCCTATAATTAGCCACTGCCCGAGGGACCAAATTATTTTTTTTCTTTTAGAAGAGTCACCATTGCATGTTGCAGAGCGGATGGAATTTACCCAGTAGTAAAGGAGTGTTGTAAACATGCCAATAATCCTCTGAGGAAGAGCTTTAAGGATACGCAAAGGTACTGCTTCAAAAGGTGAAGCCGACTTCAAACCATTTAGGACCCTCTGTGTAACCTCATCATCCATGGGCTCTAGGTGAAGTGTCCACCCGAGAAGGTACGATGGATCTCTTTAAAAGAGGACCCGGTGGTCCAGTCTCCTCAGCAGCTATTTGATCATTTGAAATAGCTTGGCGGATATCTCTTATTTTCTCAGAGAAGAAAGTGCTAATCACATTACATTGCAATTGCGCATTTGGAAGTCTGTCCTGCCTCTTAGACGGACGAACCGTCAGCTCTTTTGCCATTATAACCAGTTCCCTAGAGGAACAAGATGCTGCCGATATCTGGTTTGCATAGAACTTAGAATCATCTTGTGATAGCGTGATACGGCTTGTTTATAGGCATAACGAGCCCCCAGACCATAACGAAGTCGCCAGTTCCTCTCAGGACGTCGGCAAGCCTGCTTTTGGGCCCGAAGATCCAGGCCGCTGTAGACCTTGTTCTCCCAAAATGAGACTTAATGGGGGCCAAAGCATCTGCCACCTTGGAAAGAGATTACGGAGAGGGGTACAGGGATCATCTCCCTCGCCCATAAACTCCATGTTCGCCTCTAACATCTGATCAGCCAAGGGGGGAGGTCCACTTTGTGCCATACCCTGCAAGTTTGCAGGCCATGAGTCCTTGGGAGCGCAATATGATACTCTAACAATAAATGGTACCAGAAAATGATCAGACCAGGTGACCGGGACGGGAATAACTGTCAAACTCTCTTCTGAAAATACAGATCTAGCAGACTAGTCACCAAAATATTGGCACACAGGTCAGTAGTCATTTGGATGAAAGTTAAAATCCCGCAGCACAGCTTAGTTTGGATGAATCAGGACCAAATTAGCAACCAACTGCGCAAAATGGACAGCAAAATGTGCTCGCTCCTGCGAAGGTGGTCTGCATGCCAGTAAAAAATGCATAGTCATATTAAAATTTACCGGCACTCTGACCAGGAAAAGCTCACAAAAATAGGCTGGCATTTAAAGGAAGCAGGGCCTTATTGCTAGGCCACCACCCAGAGCTGGAGGTGGGGTGGGGGGCTATCTAGGCGCAGTGCCACATAGACTTCTGGCAGCATTTGACAAAGATCTGGGTCAGAGCAAGTCTGGGGCCATATCTACCAAAATGTTATATAGGTCATACCGATGAGCCCATGCTGATCTTGCATTGGTCAGCAGGCATATAAGAGGGCCAGTGAGAGGTTGGGGGTTCTCCCTCCCTTGTCACTACCGACAGGGTGGTCACATTTTGAGCATCCCCTAGATGACTACTATAGTAGGTTCCTTGTAGAGCTTTGCCCCCTCACCCCCCCCCCCCCCCCCCCCCCCCGGGGCCAAACCCATAAGTTCACTGCATGTGTACCTTACATTATTAGTCACCCCAGTCTGAGTTTCTTCAATGGGATCACCCTGATTTTAACATGGTGTAGGGGCCCAAGGCCCATCCAGCGCCCAGACGCACTTGCCTTTCGCACGCTCTCAGCGCCAAAAACGAAATGCGCTAAAAAATAGCAAAAATAACTGCTGTCACCAGCTGGACTCTTAGGCACACCTAAAGTAACCAAAAATCCTCTGAATGTTAGTTATAGGCAAAACAAAAAATATACCCCATTGTACTACATTGTAAGATGCATTGTACAATGATAAAACGTTACCAAAAGTGGTAACAAAGTAGCAAGACAATGGGTGAAGATGCCTGGCGATAATGCATCAAGCAAATATAGCAATATAAACAAGCTCTGCATTAAGCGACTGACTAGATAGGTGGAAAAAAACAATCTGGTGGACCTCGACATGTGAAGGATTTTGGGTACACTACACGTCAAGTTGGGGATAGTGTTACTGTCACGCTCAGGTTGACGCCCCTTTTCGATTTTCGGAAGAAAGATGCAATACGGCGCTATTACCTTTTTAGATGTCGGACTTAATGCACAGCATGTGAATCTAAGCAGATACACAAGCCTCAGAAATACGATTATGGTGAGTAATGTATGTATTCCCAGTACTGACAGCCTGAAGGACATGTCACTTTCCCCATGACAGAATTAGCAAAAGCGATTGTAGCGAAGCTGAAGGCTTAACTGCACTGTAAAAAGAGCAGGTCAGAATAAAAAATAAAAGCTAAATATTTGGGGTCCATAAAAATGGAAGGAAAGGTGCTGTAAGATAAATCTTTCCTAATGCCCCACCCATCAAGCCCCCTGCACCAGCAGACCATGGCCTGCTCAGTCACTGTGTTTAGGCATAGTCAGATCTGAGCTCCTCCTGACACTTGCACAAACTCCCATGCCAACCTGTTACATCCCCACTGCCATTAGAAAGGAACACCTCCACTCACAAAACTGAGCTACTCATCCTAGGCTCTCACCTTAGACTCAATAACTTGGACCCGGCCTTCAAATCTTTCAACATCGATGGGAATACCATCAAGGTCTCTAATGACACAAAAACATTAGGTATCTACCTTGATTCCACGTTGTCACTAACAAGACAAACCAATGCGGTGGTATCAGCATCAGCTTATAGATGCAAACTCATCACCGCCTGTAGACCCTTCCTCACTGCCGCCAAAAGTATCATCCTTGCCAGAACCCTCATTATGGCCAAAATTGATTACTGCAATGCCCTTTATTTAGGAACTAGCCAAATAAACATCAACAGGCTACAAGTAACCCAGAATAATGCCATCGGGGCTGTCCTTAATATTCCGAGGAAATCCCACATATCGGACACTCAACGTAACTTACATTGGTTACCTGTTGTGCACAGAATATCCCTCAAAACCCCGGCATTGACTCACAAGTCACAGGCTAACACTGCCCCAGCTTACCTTGCTAATCGGTTCACTGCCCACACGTCCACTGGACTGGTGAGATCTGCTCTAGCCTACTCACTAAATATACCCAGATTCAAGCTGCAGAAGGCTGGGGGCTCTCGCTTCTCAGTTCTGGCTGCTAAACTGTGGTACACATTACCCATTTCCCTTAGATCTGAACCATCTTACCATTCCTTCAAGAGCAAAACCAAACTTTGGTTACACAAGTTGGAATCAGCGGCTTCTCGCTCTTAATGACATCACTGTAACCTTACCGAGGGCAACTGTACCCTCCCTGCAACTTTTGCACCTGCGTAAATAATGTATCTTTTCTGTTAATCTATGAATCTGCTTAAGTAATGGTGCATATATCTGTTACTGTCACCTTTGCACCTTCCTCAACAACTTCTGCTCATCTACTATGTAACTATGAACCTTCTTAAGAAATGCGCCCAGATGCCTCCGGGCCAGGAGCGCAATACAAATAACTAAAATGCAAATACAAGTTGAAACCCCAAATCATCTACCCCGACCAAAAAAACCTTCGACGGACGAGTCGAGAGGCATCTCTCCTTGGAGGAAGGAAAGTCAAGAGGTCGAGGAGTGGCTCACACCATTCCTCATCATTGAAGAAATCCAGAAGAGGCACCATAGATCACCTCCTTCGACTTCGTCTGACATTTCCCCTGAGAGAGTTTCTTGTCCCACAAAGAAATCCACTCAAGCCGAATGGGAAGCTTTTAAAGCAGAGATGCTAAAAATATTTGATAATCCGAAACCCACGGCAAGCCATGCTCCTCCTGCGCCTACCAAAGAAACCAGTAAGAAAAGGGCTCAACCTAAATCCTGTGTTCCCTCGAGCCCGGGACGAAGGCCTGATCCTCATCGAGAGCCATTGAGGCCTTGGTGCAATGACGTAACATCGAAGGATCCGTCAAACCGTAAGCATAAGTGGAGGTCGTAGATACAGATGCCATTGACGCCAGCCAAGCCCTTGACATTGGCCTCACCAGCTGCGCCATCATTGCCAGCTGCGCCATCGACGTCGAGCGCCCCATCAAAACCTATGGTGCTTTAAAAAAAAGTTTTGACGGCTGCTCCAGTGTCAAATCCACTATTCGTCAAATCCTTGATGCCTGGAAAAACATATGTGCCTTTACCAAGGAAGGGCTGTTTTAAGTCCCTTACCTCAGTTTATGAGGGGAAAGAACCCTCAGACAAAAAGGCTCCATTTCGCCTCCAATTTGGCCCGGCAAATGTGCCAGAAAG
Organism: Ambystoma mexicanum; assembly: GCF_040938575.1. Taxonomy (NCBI): domain Eukaryota; kingdom Metazoa; phylum Chordata; class Amphibia; order Caudata; family Ambystomatidae; genus Ambystoma; species Ambystoma mexicanum. Next base: position 260,966,751 of record NC_090928.1, on the reverse strand, counting down.
CTTCATCTCTGAAGAATCAAGGTTGAATGACCCTCATGACAATCTGCAGACGGCCAGTGAGGTGGACACCTCACCAGAGCTAGAGTTTGGAAGACCGAAGGCTGGAGAGCATGCGGATGCGTCATATAGACAGCTCAGTAGTAACCCCGACTACCTACCTAAACACCCCACTCCAGAGAGTCTGGTGGTACAGGCAGCTACCACATCTTCTAAGCAAGCATTGTACCCTACCATCCCTCCAGATAGGGACGACAAAAGAGTAGATGGCTGGGCAAGGAAGGTATTTTCTGCAGGGAGTAGGGCGCTCAAATTGGCCAACTCCACATGTTCCCTTGCAAAATTTACATTCACTCTATGGGGCTACATTTCCATGGTGGCAGAGCACATTCTCGAGGGCGATGAAAGAGACTGGTTCTTAGCCATAATTAGAGACGGCAAAGAAGACATGTGTGAGTCAATTCAGTCAGTTCTGGATTCTGCTGACAGCATCAGCAGAGCCAGCACCTTTATACGCAGATTTGCGTGGGCGAGGAAGTCTGGTTTTGCATCGTATGTGCAATCCAGACTCCTCAACATGCCATTTGAGGAGTCTCACATTTTTGGCAACAATGCTGACAAAAGCCTTGAGAAGTTGCAGACCTCTAAGGCGGCAACCAAATCTTTAGGTGCCGCTATTAGGCAGCCTTAGCCTTTTTGCCCTAGTGGACAGACTTGGAGGGGTAGATCTTTTCACTACTAGTCCTCAGTTGGAAGAGCGAGAGTAATAGCTGGTCAAAGAGGCCAAAGAGGCCAAAGGAAGTTCCTTCGTGGTGGACGAGGGAGAGGTGCGAAGCCAGCTCGAACAGGGTTATCTTTACCATCTGTCACTGCATCAGCCGCCTCAAAACCTCTGAGGTTTTGAATCACAACTCACCAGTGGGGGCGGGGGGCAGACCGTCTCAGCATCTGGAAGAATACATGACATTACTTCGGGTGCTTGGGCATTGGAAACCATAGCCCACAGGTACTGCCTTCCTTTCATACAGAGACCTCAGAGCAATCCACCGGGGAGCCACTCTTTGAGGATTCCAGATCGGCTCCTTGTGCAGGAAATTGAAACCCTGCTAGAGAAAGGCGCTATAGAGCCACTGCCTGTTGGGGAGAGGAAGGGATGGTATTCCCCATATTTCATAAAAAGGACTGAGGACTGAGACCCATCTTGGACTTGAATTACTTGACCAAGTTCCTCAGGAAGGAAAAGTTCAAGATGGTCGCACTTTCTCAGATCCTTTAGGCCCTCCAACTCCAGGATTGGATGGTGTCATTGGACCTTCGGGATGCTTCTTTTCATGTGCCAATCCATCTCGAGCACAGGAAATAGCTGAGGTTCGCAGTTGGCGGTTCTCATTATCAATTTCGAGTTATGCCATTCAGTCTGGCCTCCACCCCAAGGGTTTTCACCAAACAGATGGCGGCAGTGGCAGCGAGTCTCAGGAGAGGGGGGGGGGGGGATTCACATCTACCCCTAACTGGACTATTGGCTGATCAGGGCACGTTCTCTTGAACAAGTCGGGATCATCTCAACGTCACTGCCGCTTTCTTCACAGACTGGGCTTCTCCCTCAATTGCAATATGTCCCATATGACACCTTCTCAGAAACTCCAGTTCATCAGAGCTGTTCTGGATACATCCTTGGGAAAGAGCTTGCCACCCGAGGTGAGGGCTCAAGACATTCTACAGATGGTCACCAAATTTCAAAGTGCCCAGTGTCTCCCGGCCTTCGATTTATTTAGGTTGCTTGGCCTCGGGGCATCCTCCCATCTTTCTGGTGCCAGAGGCCTGCCTGAGAATGAGATCCCTTCAATGTGCTCTCAGAACTCGATGGTCCCAGTTATCAGGAAAGATGTCGGATGTACTTCAGGATCTTCTGTGATGGGCCTGCGAGGACAAGATTCTGAAGGGAGAACACTTTTGGCAACCATGGCCGGAGATAACAGTAGTGACACCTCATCCACTGGATGGGGACCCTACACCAATGATCTGACAGTCCGCGGTCGTCGTTTTCTGTCGGTACCCGGACCATGGTCCATTTGTCCTCGGATACATCTTCCACTAAGAGAGGACCCTCTCTCGCAAAGGTCGGGTTCTCCATCCAGAGGTCAAAACACTCGGCCTTCACGCATGGTTTCCGAGAGGCCGAGATACAAGGATTGGGACCTCCCGGATGACCTAATGGAGATTTTGCTTTTCGCCAGAAGACTAGGAACAAAGTCTTTGTGCCGTTGCCATTGATCCAAATTCTGCAACTGGTGTAGAGACAAGAATGTAGACCCCTTTTCTGTGCAGAACACCTGCAGTGTTTAGCCAATCTGGGGCTCCAGGTTGGAACTATTAAAGGCTATTGGCAGCGCTATCCATCTTTAAGCGCTCATCTGAAGAATATTCATATTTCAAGATTGCACTGTTGACACAGTTTCTAAAGGGTTTCACCAGTGTCCCCAATCTCCTTTCCAGGTTCCAATTTGGGACCCTAATCTGGTACTAAATGTCTAATGTGTGCACCCTTTGAACCTTTACACTAATGTCCATTAAGGTTGTTAACCTTTTAAACCATTCTCTTGGTAGCTCTAACTTCAACCCGTAGAGTGAGTGAATTGCAGGCACTTTTATCCAAGTCACCCTTTACTATTTTCCATAACAATAGGGTTGTTCTGAAGGTTAAGCCTTCATTCTTACCCAAAATTATTTCTGATTTTCACATAGGGCAGAACATTGTTTTACCTTCTTTCTGTCCCCTACCTCATTCTGGTGAGGAGGAGGAGGAGGAGAAACTACACAGGTTGGACCCTCGTAGAGCCCTGAGCTTTTACATATCTAGACTGTCAAAACTTTTCATTGGCTATACAGGCCACAAACTAGGTCAGACTGTTAACCAAACAGACCTTATCCAGGTGAATAATTTTTGTGATTTTTCGGAATGTTAGACTGGCAGTCAAGGAACCTCCTGAAGGATTAAGGGCCCAATGCACCAGGGGCATGGCTACCTCTACAGCCCTGCAAAGGGGTGTACTGATAAAGGGTATTTGTGAGGCAGCAACGTGGTCTACTATTCACACGTTATCAAAACATTACTGTCTGGAGTCTTTCCCTCGGTCAGGATGGAGCTTTGGAAAAGCTGTCCTGCATTTGATTCATGAAAACTTTTAAAAACTAAATTTCTTACTCCCTCCGCCAAAAAACACTTCTTTGGGAGTATATCAATACGTGGGAGAACACTATCCATTCGAAGAACAAGTTACTTAGCCCCTGGTAACGTTCTTTTGACTGGATGTTCTGCCCACGTATTCCTCATCGCCCTCCCACCCTACCCCACAATATAACTTCCCATGCTATTACAACTTTCGCTCCTTCATGGTAAAGTACGGTCATTCCCGTGGCTATGCAGGTATTTCTACTGTAAGAAAAAACAGAACTGAAGCCAACGGGCACTGCACATGCTATATATGCCTTCGATGACATCCTCGAGATGGAGTCCTTCGAGTGACATAGTTTACCATTGATGCACAGTGCCCCCTGTCGGAAAAGAATTCTGAAGCAGTATCAATGTGTTAGCGAGGATCCAGCTGTGCTGAGCCTTCAGAAGTGTCCCTGGAGACCTGGTGGACTGTCCAGCTTGCCAGTGGGCAACCTCACTACAACTGTTGTTGGTCCACATTTGCAGCGAGAACTTTGGTGGACTGTCCAGCTTGTGTTATAAGTCGCCTTTTAATGGATTGCCTTTCTACCGCAGATTCCTCCTCTGATAGATATTCCCTCCAGCTTCGCTGCTTCGGAAAACTTTCGACAGGGGGCATAGTGGACCTCGACCCGGCAGTTGACCATCGATCCGTCTTGCTCGGCGTCTAGTCGTCAGCTGTGGATGTGACATCAGGCGTCGTATAAATACCACATCACTACGCCCAAACCTCAGTTCCTTTTTTCTGTGCGCTAACACGCTGCTTGTGAACATAGAGCTTTGACTCTCTTGACGTTTTTGTCCGAAAACATACTTTTTTCGAAATCTTCGACGCCATATGTCGGTCACTCGGGTATCCGGTTTCAAACAGTGTTCCGATTGTGGCACCAAGATGTCCATCACTGACCCACATGAGTTGTCTGTCTGGTGCCTCGGCACAGGTCACGGGACTGACGGGTGTCCGTCGTGCACCAAAATGCAACCTAAATCCCTTTGCGATCGAGCAGCAAAAAAACAGCTCTGGGTCAACCTCATTCAAAATCACTGGCACGGTCGACGGTTCGGTCTTCGGAGGCCGGAAATTTGGGGCACACCCCCGAGAAAGAACAAAGGCAGAATCGAAACTCAGCAAGGAGCAGGCCGTGCCTGGAAAATCAAGGTCAAACCAAGAAAGGAAGGCGGACAGAAACTTCAGAGAATCGAAACTTAAGAACAGAGCAGCCTGCCCCGTGAAGGTCGAGATAAGGAGGCCCAGGCAGGTGGCAGGCCAAAGGAGAATTAAATGCACAAATAGAAGGAAAACAAAGCCGATTCACGGTGTACTAACACGTGACCAGCCAAGCACAAAGAGGTACCAACGTCTGATGTCACCCAAAACCAGAAAATACCATAACTTTTCCTGACACGAAGCTACAGTTTCGAGGCCAATCACAGCCAACTATTTGACACATAGCAATAAAGTTCTGATTGATGGAAGGGAGGCTGAGTGAATCTTGGGGCATCCTGTATCTGGGTGTCCATTCTGCATGCTGCTAATTAAAGTGGATATTTATGCCTGGAGTTGTAGCCAACCCAATCACAGTGGACCAAATAATCTAGGGTCCTATAACTAGTAGAACCAATGAGACGTTGTGCTTTTAGTGACGTCTACATGAGTAATGTTAAAGGGAAGGGTGTAGCCGCCCACCCTATAAGAGTTATTCAATCCTCACAATCCGTTACCATATACAGATATAGCACCTATACTTAAGTTACCTTTTCCAACCAATATAATTGTATGACAAACTTATGAGTGTTACACGTCAATGATGACGAATTCTGGGTATAACTGTTACTGTTGAATGAAGATTGTTGGGAGTTGAAGCGAGACGGGCTATCGCATCACTTTTGATCTCCATGTTTCCCGTTTTTTGTACTTGTCATTAAACGGACTCCCCTTTGCCAAACCATTGAGTTGTCCATATTGATTGGTATTGGAGTAAGAAATCCTGCACCCCTTCCACCTCAAGGTGCAGCTATCTTGTCTTAAAGTACTCGAGGGTGAGCTCTGACTATGGGCAGGTCAGGGGTCATTCCCCTTCCGTACAACTGTGAATGGGCCTGCACATCGCCGACTGTGTGGGCCCATCTATGGCGTCAGCCATAACACTAAGAAGGCAGGCCTACTTAAAAAACTCAGTTTTTTTTTTCACCTAATGTCCAAGTCAAACTTCATAGGCGATATTCTTTTCGGCCAGAAAGCCGACGATTCTTTAGAGAAATTTAAGGAATCCAAAATCACTGCCAAATCCTTAGGCCTAGCTGCACAGCCGGCCAAAACTGCATTTAGCGTCTCAACTAGGGCACGGGGCTACAGGAAATATGCTCCTTACGACAGGACAGCGCAGCTCCCACCGGTCAGGCAAGGCAGAAGCGTTTCTTGTGCTCTGGAAGGGGCAGAGGGGCTTCTAGATGTCAACAGGCAGCATCAGCGGCGCAGGGCTGGGGAGTCCCAGCCTTTGAAGCCGCTTTGATTTTAGCCTCTCACAACAGACTGGTTTGAGGATGGTTGAGAGAGCATTGGCTCCAATGGCAGGGCATTTGTTTCGATGCCTGGGCCCTACAGCTCATTTAGTGTGGTTGTCTGCCATTTGTAAGAAAACCACCTGACTGCCTCCAATCCAACCGGGACCAGAGCTTCAGGAAGAAATGAGCACCCTGTTGCAGAAGGGTGCTGTGGAAGAGGTACCACCCAAGCAGAGAGGATCGGGTTTTTATTTCCGGTACCCAAGAAGGGAGGAGGTCTCCGTCCCATTCTGGACATCAGGGCATTGAACAAGTTCTTAACGAAAGACAAATTCAGGATGGTGACCTTGAGAGATTCTCCACGCTCTCGAACAACAGGACTGGCTGGTGCCGTTACACCTTCAGGACGCTTATTTCCATGTGCCAATCCATCAAAAGCACTGGAAGTTCCTGAGGTTCACCATAAGAGATGCACACTATCCGTTCAAGGTGCTTCTCTTTGGTCTAACCTCAGCCCCAAAGGTCTCCACCATGTTCATGGCGGTAGTTGCAGCTCACCTCAGGAGATCCGGGGTCCACGTATTTCCATATCTCTACGAGTAGCTGATCCGAGGGAAGTCTGTAGTGCAGGTCTTGTCCCATTTGGAGGACACCTGCTTGTTGCAGCACAGTCTGGGCCTCTCTGCAAACTTAAAGAAGTCCCACATGGCACCAGTCCAGTGGCTCCAGTTCATCAGAGCAGTCCTAGACACCCAGGTGGGGAACGCCTTCCCTCCGGATGAGAGACTAGTCAGCTTGGCACAGATGGTCGTCTTGTTCCAGAACCATGCCACTCTACCAGCGGCTCCCTTCTTCCGCCTCATAGGCCTAATGGCCTCCTGCATTTTTCTAGTGCCAGAGGCCAGGATGTGCATGAGATCCCTGCAATGGCTGAGTGATCAATGGTCTCAGTACCTTGGCTCTCTCTCGGATATCCTCAGGGTGTCCGCACCGGTTGTCAATGACCTGTCAAAAGACTGTCCGTCCACCATGACGGGTCCTAGTCGGCGGACCGACCGTCTTTTGGCAGGGGAACACTCCTGGCCTCCTTGGCCGCAGACCCGAGTGGTCACGGATGCGTCTTTGAAGGGTTGGGGCGCTCACTGCGAGGATTTGCAAGTGAACAGCCTCTGGTCAACAATGTAAGCCAGGTGGCACATCAACAGGTCAGGCTAGCCCTGAAAGCATTTGCTCCGTCTCTGCAGGGGAAACTTGTCCTCGTTCTGAAGGACAACACAGTGGCAATGCACTATCTCAACAAGGAAGGTGGTGTGCACTCCTTCCCCCTCTGCATGGAGGCGATGATGCTTTGGTTCTGGTTGCTGAAGAACAGGATCTCGGTCTCGGCAGTTCATCTGGCGGGCACAGAGAACAACTTGGATGCTCTGAGCAGGCAGAGCACTGTCTCGCACGAGTGGGAAGTGTGCCAGGAAGTCCTAGAGGAGGTCTTTTCTCTCTGGGCTACCCCATCAGTGGATCTGTTCGCAACTGAGTCCAACAGGAAATGCAAACAGTTTTGCTCGAGGGAATTACCAGCGAACGGTGCACTGGGGAACACGTTTCTGGTTGATTGGACCTTACCTCTCCTTTACGCGTTCCCTCCGATTCCGGTCGCTCAATCGGTTCTCTGGTGGTTTAAGAGGTTTCAAGCGACCATGATCTTGGATTGTCCCAGACTTGGCGAGGAGAAGGTGGTACTCCGACCTCCATCTGTTCACGTCGCTGGTTGCCTCGGCGTCCGGATCCCCTAACCCAGTTGAAGGTCAGATACTCAATCCGACTCCGGAATCCCTCTACCTACGTGTGTGGTGCTTCAGAGGATGAGATATGATGACTGGGACCTCTCTGAGTAGGTACTTGAGGTGTTGCTGGCTGCACGCAGACCATCTACAAGATCTTTGTACGCGTGCAGATTGAGATGATTTGAGGCTTGGTGCCGGGAACGCCAGATTGACCACATCTCTTACCCCACCACTACAGTGACGGAGTTCCTTCTGTCACTGGCCTCTGCAGGCCTTCAGGTCACCACAGGCAAATGATACTTGCCGGCCTTGTCTGTATTTAAAAGATCCCCGGATCAACGTTTGTTTTTTATGATCCCGGCAATGGTACAATTCCTGAAAGGCCTTGTAAATAAGTTTCCGCAAACTCCCTTTGTGTTCCCGGATTGAGACCTTAATCTGGTTCTGACATTTCTGATGGCGGCTCTCTTTGAGCCTATGCACTATTGTCCCTTACGGCGTCTCTTTGAAAACAGCCTTCTTTGTGACTATTACATCTGCTAGGCGGGTGAGTGAACTACAGGCCTTATGCTTTTTTTCCAGGAGAATGTTTCACTCTGGGTAAGGCCTGGCTCCATCCACAAGGTAATCTCAGAATTTCACTTGTCTCAGTCCATCGACCTTCCGGTATTCTACCCTCCTCCACACCCTTCTAAGCAGGAGGAACGGTTACATCGCCTAGACCCAAAGAGGGCGTTGAGTTATTATATTGCCAGGACAGCTGTTTTCAGGAGAGCTGATCAGCTCTTCGTGGCCTTTTGCTTATCCCTTAAGGGCCTGCACATAACCAAGCAGTTGAATGCTACCAGTCTGCTGGGAAGGAATTACCAGCAGGCATGAGGGCCCATTCGACAAGGGGAGTTTCGGCATCCACAGCATTACCGAGGGAGTCCCTGTCGGGGCGATTTGTGTCACTGTGACATGGACATCCCTACATACTTTTGCAAAGCACAACAGTCTGGATGTGGCTTGTACTTCTGATGCGCGTTTTGGCAGGGCAGTGCTGCAAAATATCTTGGTATAACTTTCTGCCCGCCTACATCACTTTACGTGCATCGTTTGCTGATTTAAGTAATTTTAAGATTCTATAGTGACTGAAATATATGTTCCCAGTCATCTGGGAAAAGCAGAGTCGGGGGGGGGGGGGGGGGGGCGGCGGTTAAGTAAACAAAATGCTTTTGTCTCCCCCTGTCATCCATTGGAAAACATTGTCAACTAGTCTTGTTGGATCCTTCCAGTCCACCTCTTTTTGGTTGTCGAACCTGGGTAGTAAAACATGAAAGATGAGAACACATTTTGCTTACCTAGTAACTTTGTTTAATCTCTTCTTTTGAACAATCACCAACACAAGTTCCTTACCTACTACAGATCCCCCATTCTGGGGAGAGGCATTGTGACTTTTGGGCAAATGGCCCCAATCGTCTTAATCATTGGACTGCTACAGCTAGGGAATATCACTTGTTACTTGGTCACATCTTTACTACATCACTTTACGTACCTCCTTTGGTTTAAGTAATTTTAAGATCCTATGGTGACTGTAATATATTTTTCAGTTTTGTGCGATATCACCCGCTTGTTTCATCTTGTAATGTGTGTTTAAGGCCTAGAATATTTTGGATTATTGTGTGCTTTTCATTTTGGACTCATTGTGGATCCCTAACTCAACTCACTCTCATGAGACTAGTCTTGACTGCTCTCCACTCTTACCTTGATTTGGTTTTGCCTCCTAAAATCTGGCCACCAGGCCAGAGTCTAGATATCCACCTTAACATAACGTTCATAACAAAAGTCCCAGTGACTCTTAGCCCATTTTACACAGGTACACACGGCTAATTAAGCATTGGGCTGAGGTATTCCTATGCTTTGGTATGTCCGGCTGCCACCCTGTCCTTGCGTACCTTCTCTAATCACAAGTGCCTTGATTCACTCGCTGGGGAGGTGCTAAAGTTGGGCATTTTGGTCTTTAAGATGGATTTTCAAAATCAACCCTGGCGGTGGCTTCTAAGCAGCAAATCTATCGTGGTGAATAGGTGTGACACTGATGTCTAGCCAAACCCAGTCACGGTAGAGTAGCAGAGCAGTAAGGCTATGATTATGGAGGGTGTGATAAAGGTCTATGACTACAAGGAGACATGCACACACAGCACTCCAATAATTCATGTTACACAGAAGAGTACACAAATATATCATTATTTATTAGGCCTTTAAGCTGCACTCTAAGCAATGGAAATTGCTGGTGTAATCGCACAACTACCATCATATACATTCATCATTATGGGGGTTACTACTAAAAGAAAACAAAAGGTTATACAATAGTTAGCAAGTCAGAAAAAACATTAACATTTTAAGACCGGTGATGACCAGTAGAAATTAGAACACCTTACAGATAACCTGGGACAGGGTCCCTATGATTAGTCCAGTCCATATAGGGAATTAGGCCTAGTTCCCAGATGTCACCTGGTCAACAAGTGGCACTGTGCAGGTGCTTTTACAAGAGGTAAAGTTCAAATACGTTTCTCTCCCAGTCCCACCACACTGAGTGGCAACGATAGGTAGGACGATGACTTCGTGCCCATTCAACCCTATTGTGTCTGTCTGTCTCAGTGTCAGGAATAAGTATGCTAAAATGTACCACCATTACTCTGATTTCTTCAGCAACCAGTTCAGGGGTTCCTGAATCCACTCAACTACTTATTTCTGTGCTGTGTCCAGTTGAAGGAGAGGTCCAGGGGCTGCAGGTGCAGACGTCCCTTTCAGCATCTGGATTGGGTTTGGCTGCTATGCGATTCAGGGGTCCGGTGATTAGATTCTGAAGCCTGGACACCCATGGCATGATATTATGCGGACTTCCAGAGGACAGGCGACCTTGGGATACTTCCATGACACAACAAAGATTGGATTCAGTGTGAGTCAACGCAGTCAGGTGGCGACAGGCGAATCTCAGTGTGAAAAGAGTAGGCCCTGCACAGCTTATCTTTGGTCAAGAAGGCTGCAAATGCCGGAGCAGGCATCTTGTTACACAAGTTGAAGATCTATGAAGTTCTAAGGATGCACTCAGAATGACGACTGCTGCAGTGAGGTGGCCCAGGAGAGATCTGATCCGTCCACCAGGTTTTCCAGGGCACTTCTGAAAGACTCAGCGAGTGCAGATCCTTGAGCAGGAGAAGGGATAGTTTGTTCCCACCCGTCTGCAAGTCTAAGAACTGCCAAGGGCCCTATTGAGGTCAGGAGAGGGGAGCAGGTCCCCTGCGGGACTTGACTGAAGGCAATGTTGGTCAGCTTCAACAGTCTTTAGCCAGCTTTACTTCTTCCTAGGGGTTTTGGCTACAACAATGATCTGTTGAATGGTTGCGGGAGTCCTTATTGTATCCTGGATTTGTACTGGAGACCAGTGGTGGCTGGGAATTCTTTTATTGGAGGATCTGAGGTTTGGGGGACATAGTCACCACAAATATGCATGAGCGACCTAGTGTTGCGAGGGAGCCCGTACCAACCAACAAAGGTTCCCCCTCCCCCCCCAGACATTTTTTTGAATAATGTGTTAAAATGGTGCATAATACAACACACTTTCAATGAAAAATTGGGTAAAAAGCCAGACTGTTAGCAATCGGTTTTGTTGGGTAACTTATGAATAAATCCAATAGGTGCAAATCACCAACTGTGCAAAGCAGAATTTCCCAACACATTTCCATATCATCTTTCCCCATAGTTATTGCAGGTATAAAAAAAAAAGTTCACTTTGTCTTTGCCCATATGTTTCCCTGCTGGCTGCACCTATATACACACCAGTATTCCATTTAAGAAAATACTCAAGTTTACTTTGGCAATGATGCGAATTATGATATGCCCAAGCTGGCTCTGACAATATATGCCAGTACCTGCACGTAAGAATATACACATTGGATTTTCCATTAAAATGCAATTCCTCAATAAGAAAACATGTCCATCACGTAATGATACTTACCATAGATTCCCAGTAACAAATACCATGCCACAGTATGATATAGCTAGACTGGCTGCGCCAAAATGCCAGTCTAGTCACAACATAACACTTCTGCTCGCCTTATCATTGGCATAGGAAAAATGTTCTCTTTTGAAGGGAAATAAAGACTTCAGCTGCAGTTCCTTTGCCTTTTCCTCATTGTTATCGGGGAAACTGACTAGTCCCTCAGACTGTCAGTGTTTTCTCTGCAATTATTGTATTATGGTAATTGCGCCCAGCACCTAGCAGTGCTGTATAATGAGGTTACCTGGTATCCCCATAACCTTTATTAATCTTTTGGGTTTTTGGTCACTTTTTATATGTGCCTAAGACAAGCTGGTGGCAGCAGTAAAATCTTCACTGTTTTTATTCTACTTGTGCACTTTTGCAAATGGCTACTCAAGGTGGTTAACAGCCTAAGATGGCCAAGCCACAAGGTCTTTCGCTTGCACTTTGGCCATATTGTAGTTTGGCCTTCTTTCTGCCCTCTCTGGTCAGGAAATACCATGTAAGGTCATACACGTGACCGCAAAAACTCCTGCTTTCTTAGGCTAGTGAGCCTTTGTGTGTGAGCCAAAGGAAGGGTTCTCTGGGACTGTCTGGTCCCACTATACATCCCTTGGTTCCAGAGAGTGTGCTGCTAGGCAGTGTGAGGAATCTAAGAGCATCCTCACTTCTTTCCCAAACATATCCTCCTCCCAGGTGGCCAGGGAATGACAATTGCTGTCGGATCCTGGCGCTGGGCGTGGATATGCCAGAGAGGATCACCTGGGTGGAGGTGACTTGGGGGAGTGGGGGATGAGGCACCCTTTGGCGAGACGCATTATCCCCCCATTTCCTTTTTGCAAGGAGTCAAATATCCCTGAGTCATTTGTAGGGTATTACCAATCCATTCCCTATTTTTCCAGAAAACTCTCTTGCAATACTCACCACTTAGGTACTGAGACAAGGAGGCCACCATTAACACAGAAGACGGGCTGGAAGAAACAACATGAGCGGTCTAGTTGTTGGGCTCATTAACATGCAGCTGGGAACTTTAAAACAGAGTCAGTAACGGGGCGCTGTTGAGCCGGCTCACAATGTAAGCATGTACGAGAGAGCTCTGCCTTTGCTTAATTTATCTTGCAGTATTACACCAACTGGGCCAGTGAATCCTGCCATTTGTCTCGCTTTTAGACTCTGGCTGCATGTCAAAGATCGAAATCAACCTCAGAGTGCCTGATTCTCTGGGACTGGGAGCTGCAGTACCTCTGTGGCCGCCGCGCAGGACTGAGGGTTGAACCCACGGTAGAGGGCTTTGCTTGTACACTACCCACGGCACCCTGACTCCATCCAGTCACTCCTACGAGGCACATTGCTGGCGGCGGAAGAGGAGATAAGACCGGCCATTGCCACATGTAAGAGCGAATTCCAACGTTATCTGATTGAGCTACCCTCGCTGTGGACGCCTAGGCCCTGTGTGGCCCATGACTGTGTCATGCAGTGAACCCTATGGAGATGCAGGGGACGGGTCGGTGTGGGTGAACTTCAATCTTGGGCCCAGGCTCGAGCTTCCCCCCCCCTCCTCACCCCTGCCGTGTTTACCTTTCCTTTCCTGCCCTGCATCTGCGCTCAAGGGACTGAAAGTTGCAGATTTGCCCCATTGGATGTGCCAACCACCTGGCACAAGAGTTTGTACTAATTCCTCCTCACAAAGCGCTTTGAAGACATGCCTCTTTGCCTAGTTCTTAGGTCCTCAGACATTACTGTGCTTCTCACGGGAGAGGTGCCGGCCAGGCCATTTCTGCTCAGGTTCCCAGTGACGATTTACACTCTTGGTTTACTTTTGATCTCCAGATTCTTTCTGATTGACCAATTATGGGTCTGGATCTGGTGATTTCCCCCATGACAGTGTTGTGGATTAGTTAAAACAAACTACTGCCTCTCTAAGCTGGAAAGAGCGTTAATCTTGCACATACTGCTGAGGCTCATACCCGGCATTACTCAAGGGCAAACATAAGAAGGTGGGCACCCAAAATAAAATGGACCAGTATACCGTGTCTGCTGCTGCGGCCACTGGACCGCCCCCCTCGGACATCAGGGTACCGAATATTGACTCCTCCAGCTGCCCTGTCACTGGCAGATGTCATGCGCCATTGCAGACTGCAGATCTTTCAAGGGAAGATTGACGGGTTCAGCTCGGATTTGCATAAACTGATATCCAGGATGGGGAAAGGCAGAAAGCCGAATTTCAGATTCAGAAGACACCCTTCGTGCGATGGACCGCCACTTGTCTACAGTTACCCAGAAGATCAAGGCCCTTGAAGATGGACTTGAGGACAGCGAGGGACGTTTCCGTCGAAACAACCTCTGCACAGTGGGCCTGCTGTAAAAATCTGAAAGCCCCGGATTGGAACTGTTCTTGGAATCCTGGTTTACGGATTTCATAAAACCTAAGAACCTCTAGAAATTCTTCTCCATCGAACGGGCACACTGGATTTCCAACGGATCCCTGGGGCTCTGCCCCGCATGGTGATCGCCAGGCTCCTCAACTATTGGGACCGGGATGCCTTACTAAAACTGGCTTGAGCGAAGAGTCCCACAAAATACAATGGTGCGAATATCTCCTTTTTTCCAGACTACACCAGAGAGGACCAGAAGGCCAGACAATCTTTCAATGCGATTAAGAAGTGCCTCCATGCAGACATTGTTTAAGTTTGCCCTCTTCTTTCCTACTCTTTTCAAGGTGCGTCCCGATGGGACGAGCCAGACATCTATTGATCCTCAGACAGCATGGACATGGGCTGACACGCACCATGGCAGAGATCATGGAGGATGCGGGCAGGGCAAGGCCACAGTGGAATCACCTGACAACTCTCAACTGTCTGGGGGCTCTCGGGCTCTATCGCCTGCCACCCCGATGGATGCCTCACAATCATCATGGAATAATGCTTGAACTTTTCAGACTTTAACGCAACCTGTTCTGCTGACTGGACGAGTCCTGAAAGAGACCTGCTGGTGTGAAACACTCCGGCTATGCTGGCTGCGGCGGAGAGGATGGCCCCCTCTAGACACTTCTTCTATTCTTCTTTGTTTTATCTGCTCTCTTCTTCCCCGGACTGGATCCGTGAGGTCTTTTGATACTGTTCTCTTCCTTTGCTTGTTACACAAGTAGTGACTATTGAGTCACATATTTGGGCGATGGATACTTCCTGTTGCACTGAAGTTTGGGCTGGAGGTGGTTGGGTGGTTGGGGTTTTTGACGGAAGTCATGCAGCGCAAGTGTTGGTAGAAAGATACAAGCGTTGGGAGTTGGGTCTAGGGGTTGCTTGGATCACAAGTTCGGAGCTGTGCACTTAACCCCACTGCTGTCTTGATGTGTGCCTCCCAACATAATAGGACGCCGAGGGTCAAGGTCCTGGAATATCCACGGCCTGCGCTTCTGGATTGGACGGGTTCCTGGCATTCTACTGCTTCCAATGGGATCCCCCGACTGTGGCTCTCCCCCTCGAATCCTTATAGCGAGCTTGAGTTACACTCTCTCCAAGTGCACCACTCACCGGACTGCGACATATGCAGGCTTCCTACGTATTCACAAGGTCCACTGATGCTCGCCGGGGGAGGCGAGGGGTGAAGGGTAACTGGCTAGTTGGAGTTCACAATATGTTCTCTTTGCTGCCTGTGATGGTGAGGTTGCGGTGCAGTGGTGGAAATCTGCTCTCAGGTGTGTGTAGATCACAGATCTGGGGAATAAATGGGAGACCGCCAGTGCAAACAAACGTACATTGATGTCCTGGAAAATTAGCAGTCTGTGTTCCCAGATTAAACTGGGTCTGGTACTACAATTTCTGAATAGGTATTCCCCGGATGTGGCCCTCCTCCTTGAGGCACACTTGGTGGGCACAAACTGCAACTTCTTTAGGCTAACTAATTATAGGAGCGCAACACATGCAGGCTTCTTCTGGGGGTGCTGGTACTTATTCACAAACGGTTGCCCCCTCTGAACCCCCCTCTCTCTGAAGGAACCGCCGGGGCAAGGTTTGTCCTAATTATGGGGGAGAACTATGGGCATCCTGGATGTCTAGTCCCCTCCCCTCCCCGCCCCCTCTATTGTCCTTGGATCTCCTGGACATCATCTGGAATATCCTACTGTCCCACCAGCCTGACCTGTGGATTAATGGGAGGCGATTTTAACGATGTCATGGACTCATCTGTGGACCGTATCCACTTGAGGGGCAGAGATCCAACTGTGCCCACGAAATTGCGTACCCTCACAGCTGTGGTTGACTTGTGTGATGTGTGGAGGGTGGTTAATGGAGGCTCGTTAATGGAGGCTCCAGGGGTTTCTCCTTCCATTCTGGGGTACATGCCTCCATCTCTGGATTGGACTACTTAGTCCTGTGAATGCTGGCACACCATGTTTAGTCAGCCAGTTTTCTGGCAAGGGGCATCTCAACCATTCCCCGCTCCTTATCGAGCTGGAGAGTGGTAGATCCAAACCTCTATGGGTCTGGCATGGATTCACATGCGAACCCTCCCGCCTACCCCTATGCGGCTCTTCTCTTGGTCCTACTGCCACTTTACGTGCTAACAAATCTGAAGATGGCTGCCAAAGGAGGGACTTGGGTAGAGGGCAGTCATTGACTGGGGGCAGTATGACCCAGAGACCGGTGATTGGTTGTTAGGAGAAAGACCGTTCAGAAATGAAACTGATTTTTTCTTTATCGAGGATTCCCAGCCTGACAGCGAATATTCATGAGCTTGTGAATCCATGCCAGACCCATGCTGGAGAACAACAGTTACAGGTGAGTAACTTGTTCCATAAGTCGATTTTACTACGGATGCAGAGTGGTGACCAGGCAATCCTCCCCTGATAGCCCCTATGATGTTTCGCTGGCGGTTTTCGGTACCTAGGGATTCATGTTGGTTTGGATCACACTGGCTTTCTCTCATGTAACCTACATCCGATTGTGGAACAATTTTGACAAGATGCAAGACACTTGCACCCTCTCACCATAACACTTTTGGGGAGTGTGACGCTGTTTAAAATGCTTAGGTTGCCAAGTTTTCCCTATGTCCTTCAGAACATGCCAATCCAGTGCTTAGAGAATTGCTGTGGAGTGGGAAACAGCCCACAATCGCTTTGTCCACATTAGAAGGCTCAGCATGGGAAGGAGCTGTTGGATTGCCCAACTTACGTTACTACTGGGCATCGCAGAAGCCTGTAATCAATGATTGGTTGCATGGGGATCCAAGACTACCCCACATCAGGGCTGAGCGGGCTTGGGTGGGTGGGGTCACACTGGCCCAGGCATTTTATGGGAGTGTGAGGGGTGTAAAGGCCTGACCCTATGAGCAACGACTAGACACGTCATAGGGGTTCGGGGAGCAGCGCTCCGAGACATTGGATGGGGTGGGAAGCCGACTTTGTCTCAACCCCTGTGGTTCAAGCTACTCCTGCCAGAGATCAGCAAGGTTGGGGTGCTACAGATTGGGTCTCCTGCGGCATTTTCACCCTGGGTCAGGTACTGACATGTGGAGGGGTGGTTCCTTTCCCAGTTTACAGACTTCTTATGGGCTCCCGATGATGGAGGGTTTCCACCCCATCCATATTACCCATGCATTATGTGCCCAGTTCATGGACATGCATGGTGTTCCGCCCTGCTCTCCGATGTAGGCCAGCGTTGTTACACAGCAAATTCCCAGGAAAGTTACCTTCGTCATGTATCAGTGTTGATCCTCTTTCTCTTCACAGGAGCTGACTGAACTACAGCACATGTGAGAGGCAGAGGTGGGAATCATAGACCCTGAAGACTGGGTGAAAGCCCTGATGTGCCCAAGGGAGGTGGCAATCTCTTCTCGGTTTTGCCTAGTACAACTCCAGATTCTAGACAGGTATACCATTCTTGTACATTGCTCTTCAGATGCAGCCGGGCCGCCCACAGGTGGTGTTTGAAATGTGACCAAGCAGATGGTACTTTTTTCCACATCATATGGGAGTACTCGCTTATGCGCTGCTTCTGGGACAGAGTCCTGAATAAAATTACTGGGGTGATAGGGGAGCCAATACCTGCAGATCCCAAACTACTGTTTCTGGGCATTTGGGGCGCTCACCCCTATAATCGTTAGGACAAGCTGCTGGTATCCACTGCAGCTATCTTGGCAAAGAAAAATATAGCCATGTTGTGGGGGGAATCGGAGGTGCATAAATGTAACAAATGGAGATCTGATACGGATGTTTGCATATCCTACGAATGGAGAATATGCAATGCACGGGGGCGCCTGGCTAAATTTCAGAAAATATGGCACAATGTAGTACCAGCTGATAGATGGGAACCTGTAGCGAAATGTGTGGCGTTGCGCTGAATACTTGTATTCTGGTTACGAGTTGGAGCTGCACCTCAACCCTCTTTGTCCATGTCCGATGTTTTTCACCTCCTTTTTGTGACATGTGAACCATTGAGCTGCTCCAGTTCTGTTTGATTCATGT
This sequence comes from Ambystoma mexicanum, assembly GCF_040938575.1. Taxonomy (NCBI): domain Eukaryota; kingdom Metazoa; phylum Chordata; class Amphibia; order Caudata; family Ambystomatidae; genus Ambystoma; species Ambystoma mexicanum. The sequence goes on along the minus strand of NC_090928.1, from coordinate 260,948,761 downwards.
TTTTGTTTTAAACCACAATAAAATGTTTTTTTTAAAAAAAGGGTCAGCTGAGAGGTTTAGGCAGAGGCATGACAAGCGTGAACGAGAGGTCCAGGACAGAAGCTGTGGCGGCGAGACAGGACCTTCTTGAGACATTGGAAGGTATCGGGAGCGTGATCCGGTGCAGCGAGCGACAGGGGCTCGTTGGCAGTCTGAGACAGAGCTGTGGAAGCAGTGTGGCATGGAACAAAGGTAGCAGGAGCGTTGGAGACACTCCCTAATGCTCACAGGTGCAGGACCGCTGACTGCATGCTACCGGAGCTCTAAAAGAAGCAGCAGGGAAGCGAGGAAGCCGTGGAGGACGCTATACGCCAAAGGGAATCAGTGCGAGCAGACTGCAAGTGGAGATGAGTTTCCGGGAAGCCGTAGGGAGTACAAGCTAGAACGTGAGAAGGCCGGTGAGTCCGCCTGGATGAAGAGGGGCCCCGGACACAGTGGATGGGCAGTTTAGTGCCAGAGACATTTTATTTTGAATATCCACATTGAATCTAAGAAAACCAGGAATTAACATTATGACAAGTTGTATAAACAAGCATTGCCAAGATTAGTGGTGTAAGAGAAATATAACAGTAACAAAGTCTGTGTGAAAGAGAAACCTGGCAAAAGGGAGCCAGAAGCTTTACTTAAGAAATCAGAAATGGAGACTAAGCCACCTAGCAGGAGAGTGTATTGGGAAGCCTATGTTGCTGTGGCAAAGGAAAGCCACTACAAGTGTGATTGTTGACCAAGCCAGTGATGATAAAGCTTCAAGGGCCCTTGAAAAAGATACTAGTCAAGCCTCATGGTGAAGCTGAAATTGTGGCAAGATACATGTGAAACAGATTCAAGTGAGGTGTGCGTGACCTGTAATGGGTGGACCGTGTGGTCCAACAACAGCGTGTAGACAGAATACACCCACCCAAACAAAACCCAAGTTGAACCAGTGTAAACTGAGATTTGTAAGCTGAACTTTCTAAATTGGTGAAAAGCAACCATACTCTAGGGTCTTGGGAGTGTGGGGGGGGGGGCAAAGACTGCAGTGGACCAGCATCCTCTCCAGTGACCGGGGCAGTGAAGCCCTGCTCCTTTGCAAGATCTCCTTAGACCCTAGTCTGTGCCTAAGCCCTTATTTTTAACGGTTTGAAATCACCACCACAAGCCCATTGCATCCGTTTAGGGAAAATCTTCCCTGGACAAACCTATTTTCGAACCTGTGAATTTTGGGTGCTCAGCCCATACATTCTAGTGCTCGCCCTTTTATTAAGGAATTGTGATTGTGTTGGTTCTATTGCTTTCAACTGCATCTGATTAGTTACCTGACTTAACTGGTTAATTGACTGATGCATTGTAAGTGAAGCTACTGGTGAATGTATATATTTATCATATACTGCTAGCTTTAATTTAGTGTTTTCTTAAAGGCCTAATAAATAACTATTTGTATACATACTGTTGAAGCTGAATTATTGTGTTATTCTGTATGAAATCTGAGGCCCTAAACCACTTACTCATAAAATTAGGCCTTGACTGCTCTCCCATGATACCTTTATTGGGCGTTTGTTAAATCTTGATGACACCTGTTAACCATAACTATGCTGGCCTCCTAAAATCTTGCCCCCAGGGTTGATTTTGTAAATCCATCTCAGCACCCATTATAAAATAACCCCCTTCCCTCCAACTGCTCCCTCCCCACCCCTTCCTTACCGCCCCAAATCAGCATCCCGGACGGCACCCAGCAAAAACACACGCAAAGTCACTTGCTTATTCACCAGCTTATTCAATTGTGCAGTCTTGCAGCATTCACTCACTCATTCTCACACGCATAAATACATAACGGCATACAGTGGCGAGCCATAGGTAGGAGTCTGACCACTGTTCATGCTTTAAACAGAAGATGTTTATTAACTTAAATTGAAAAACTACCTGACCCTATTGCTACAATGGTGTTCCCTTGGTACAACTGAAAAACCTAAGGTGCTCATCAGGATCTTTAGTAAACAAAAAGTCTGTCCTCAGTCCAAAACTAATATACCTGGCCCTAGCACTGTATAAAAATTATAAGACCTAAAGTAAATGCATGTTGGGATTATAATCTTGTATCTGAGCCCTTCCTCGTTTAACATTTCTTGAAAAGTTCTAAATATCTGGCCGTTGACAACAGTTCCTGGTACAAAAGCCATTCAGTTTGTTGAAAACACGATTCACTTCTCAAGCCTTTTATAAATAAATTGCCTTTCCTTTCAATCCTCCACACTTAGAAGTTTCACTGAAGCAGAAAAGGGGTTACTTTTCTCGCTCTTTTCCAGATACTTGGGATATAGATTGGCAGCCCCTTTTCCAGGGCTACTACACCTCCTCTCAGGATTGTGATCAGTCTTTGTATTTTAGTTAACTTTCTATCATCTGACCCACATTGTTATCCGTATTTTGGATTGGTCTCTTCAGACCTTCACTGGGCCATCCAGCCCCTTGGCTTGCACCATGCTTGGGTAGTTCCTCAAGTTTACACTCTGTTTAATCTGTTTGTCTTGGGTTGTATGGGTTTAGTGACTAGCATTCTCCTAAGCTTCGCCTCCCTTGCGTATCACTGGGCCTTGTATTTGCCTGTGTTTGTTGCAGAGCTCCTCTGCCCCCACCTCCCTTTCTCAGGCCCCAGCAGGGCACCTGTCATGGATTGACACTGACAGGGGATGGATCCTGGATTACCCGCCTGGTCGTTATGGAAAAACTGAAAGCTCCCAGCCGCATGTGCAGCCAAGAGGGCACCTGTAACATGTACATGCGAACGTTACGTTGCAAACCAAGATGATGGCGTACATCGACATTGCAACTCCCATTGCAGTGCTGGAGCCGTTCTCTTGCTGGCTCTACTTGGCGGCTTCCTGTTGCAACTTCACATTTCAACTTCAGGTTATTCACTTTCTGTTGTCATGCTGTTATCCTTTGAGTTTTTCCCCTATCCCTCTCTCTATCCTTGTTGTGCTCTTCATTCCTGGACTTCCCTACTGTTCCCCTCCCCCTTATATGTCAGTGCCTTGCGGTTTTACATTCTATACCTTCAAGCCCTTTAGAATTGGTATTCCTATTTATTGAAACTACTCTTCAGCGAACTCTCGGCCACCACCTTCTACAATCATTGCCATGGGGTTTTTCCCTTCTGGGTTTTCCTCTGTCTTGGGGTTTAGCTGTGCCTGTCACCCTGGTTTCTGTTCCCCTTGAAGGACAGGGTTGCTTCCGGAGAGGATTGCCTCTATCTTCGAGACACGCAATCAAGACTTTTCTACAGACCCAGTGCCAGAGAAGACGTACCTAAAGTACTGATTGAAGCACAGGTTCCATCATAGCTACAGTTGGACCCAATCTGACAGCACCTGGTGCTTAGTGGTGCTCTCTTCAATGAGGGTCGGTTGGGTCTGGTAGCATCAGACTCCGTCAAGTCGGTGTACTTCCTGCTGTTCTGAGCGGCAGAGAAACAGAAAGGGGGATAACAACAAGCTACCTTTCGATATCCTCACCGGAGGTAACAAGACTGGATCTCATACCATGTCCATGTATTCACAAACCATTAATCTTTTAGCAAATATAAAGAGATGGAAGGCTCAATTTTAACAAAAATATCTCATATATTTATTATATTATGTAATAAAACGGACCATTTGGTCACATTTACAAATCTCATCAAACATACAAATAAAAGTAAAAGAGACAATTGATCGACAATTTAGATCTTTGTGTTCATTCACATAATACTTTGTAACAAAAAGTGATGTTAGTAGCACATGGGTGACTTTGAATTAGCCTAAACAGTCTCCATTTTTCGTGTCACAAAGCCCCTACAAAAAAAGGACCTATGCTGTAAAAGCATGCTCATTGTTTTTTTTTATAAATGTATAAATGTTCTGAGCGGCAGCCATCTCGGTGGCTCGCCAGTGCTGCCTCTTATGGCTTCCTCCAGCGACAGCCTGCTCACTGGTACTGCCTGGTTCCATGTGTTTATATCCCTGCAAAAATATCTCCATACAAGAATGGTGCTGTTTTTTTGCGGCAATATTAACCCATGGAACCTGCAGGGGACACCCCTGCAACGCCCATATATTTTTAAAGGGAGCAGGGGACACCCCTGCTACCATGTAAAATTATCCCCATAAATAATGTCGCCTATGCAGTTTCCCAGCTTATATATATATATATATATCTTTGTCTTCTGTGTCTGCCTTCTTGTGGCCTTGCCGGTGCTTTCACTGGGTCTTCCCAAAGGTGGCCTTCTTGAGGGCTCGCTGGTGCTTTCTCCTGGCGGCAACCTTCTTGTGGGGTTGCTGGGATCTTTTTCGGATTTCCTCTGGCGGCAACCCTCTCAAGGGAATGCCGGGATCTCTGCCATCTGCACCCTCTATGGTGCTCGCTGTCTCCTATCGTCTCTAACTGCTTTCTATCGACTATCCTATCCTTCTCATGAAGTCTTGTAGGAAGAAGTACAAAAGGGATATCCTGGTCTGCAACCCAGGCCTCCCTATCGCTCATACCTACAACAGTGCTTCCTCCAGACAGACCCTTACCAACATCCTCTTTGTCGTTATCTCTCCACACCTATGTACCCCGTCATATGGTCTCTGGTCTCTCTCCTTTTTTCTCTTCACCCATTAATGGCCCCCTTCCACTCCTCCAAGACCATCATTGTTTACCTAAAAGGCACAGTCTTGGTCCATAGCCCTCAGGCCAACCGCCTCCTTTTTATATACCTTTCTTTCCCCTCTCTGGCTCGTGTTAGGCAGAATCCTGTGCAGTTCCCTTAGGGAGCACTACAGAAGTTTAAGACTACAGGTATGAGCAATAAATCCCCTTTGGTATCAGTCTGTACCACAAAGATTTAGTTGGTAGCTGTGGCTAAGCAGTCAGACTTATCTCAAGAGGGAGATGAGCAGTATTCAGGGTTTACACAATAGGACTATTGTGCTATGGTACAAGGAAACGCTGACCAAAGGTTTGTATTTTAAAAGAATATATATTTATTTTACACACTTCTAGTTCAACACATTAATCACAGTTAATAAAGCAAGTTAAAATCAGTCAAGAAAGGTATGCACAACTCCCTAGTTAAATTGTAGACAAGTTTGAGCAAGAGTGAAAACTGCGCAAAACGGCAAAGTGAAAACCAAACACACATGGCACTCTAGCAATTTCTCACAAGGTAGGGAAAGGACAAGTTATACAGGAATATCTGCTTAGGCACCTTAGCAACACTTCCCAATAAGTTTGTGAACAAGTTTAGGTAAGGCAGTACTTTAGCATAGAGAATACTTTAATGAAAACCGAGCAAAATGGCACTTCACAAGTTTTAAAAGTGGGAAGGAAAAGGTGGTTATAAGAATTAGGTGCACCAACACAGTTTTAGTTGAGAAGCAATCTAGAGAAGGCAGTTCTAACAAATTTAGCGCCAGAGTCAATAGGCCTGTGCCAGTGTCGATGGTACAGCGCAAGGGCCCAGGAGCAAAATGTTTTTGTAGCTGCAGTCAAGTCTTTGGTTAACGATTCGAAAAAGGTGGGTGCAGAAGGCGGAAGATGATGTTAGACAAAAAGGGGCGGCCAACCCAACAGGTAGGTGAAGGATTTAAAACAACTTTAGTGCTACCACACGAAAAGGGAGGCCTGGCGGAACAAAGTACCTTAATATGAAGAAGAGGCTTCTGCAGTGGCGGTTGTTCCTGGTAGTTCCTGCAGTTCGGGTGATCCAGCAGAGGAAGAGGGAATCTTGTTGTGGCGGAAGGTTCGATTGACTGCACTACCCAGGGATGAAACCAGCCGCGGTGCTGCCCAACGAATAAAAGGTACGCTCCTTTAAATCGCGGTCTGGGTGGATGGCTGCCTGGCTCTCCGGCCTCCAAGTGCTGGGCACTGGCGATTCAACCAGGGCAGGTCCAAGAAGGCGATTGGCAACCTGGTTGGCCCCACCAGCTCAAGGGAAGAAGGCTCTTTCAGATGAAGATCTCCTCTCGTCGTGTGGAGAAAAGTGGTGAGACGCTGCAGCAGGGCTTCACCGGTGGTTCAGTTGTTACAGATGTCTTTGGCTTCTCTCCTCTTCGGTTCCTTAATTCCAGTGGTGACGTCTTGCTCTTTTAGTCCTCAGGATCCTGCTTTTATGCAAAAAGATCCCCATTCATACAGCCTAGCTGTTGCTCACACAGTGGAGTGGTCATCTTGGCGGGAGACCCTCCAGCTTATCAGGTTAGAGTGCGACATGGGTTGCTGTGGCAACCCTGTCCAGTTGTCCTACTCCCCCTCCCACACAATGGACCCACCCCAGACTCAGTGGTGCCGAAAGGAGGGCTTCTTGGCAGAAGCCCGCCAAAAGGACGAACAAAAGATCCCCGACCTGGGTTAGGAGTTTAGAGAAAGACACGAGAAAGAATTTATATTAAAGTTCTGGCAAATAAAACCTACCGAAGTAAAGTTAACAATGAAATAAACCGGCGGTATGTTAGAGGCTGTTAGAAAAAGTGGTAGCCTCGAACAATGGGAAAATCCCATAGGGAAATATTTGTGGTCGAATATTTTTGGTAGTAACCACTGCCACTAGCCAGAAAGTTTTAAGAGAGGGACTGTACGGTACCCTCTCGAAAATGAAAATAAGGGAAAAACTATCAACCCTTTCCAGTACCTCCATAGTAAGATGGGTTGTACTGGTTTAGTTCCTAAAAATTGACTAATAAAGTCAATGGGGACTTTACATGCCCTGGGAGACGGTAGTCGGTCCAAGGGTATGGAGTCTGTTTGGGGGTCGCTACGACACCCCTGTGTTACTGCACTTAAGGTGCTGTGTAACACATGTGTATAAAGATGGTTCCTATGAGGGTGAGATAAACCCCATAGCCATTACACACACAAGTGCCTAGAACACACATAGCAAATATGCCTAAGAGTGGGGAAAAAGGGTCACACTCTTAGCAGGAAAAAACAAACCCTTCAAATCCAGCGAAGCTGCTGGGGGACTCTCTAGGTAAGGGAAATTAGCCATAGAATGAGAATTCTCCCCAACAGCTCCTCTGCCTCCTCCATCCTATGCCACCTCTGACTGCCTCTGCTGCTTCTCCGGCCACCCTGTTGCCTCCTTCCTCCGCCACCCACCTCCTCCTCCTTGGCAACCTTGCCATCTCCTCCTTTCTTCTGTTTCCATCCTCGGGCACTTTCAACACTTCCGCAGGGTGTGCCCTCCTACCTGTACCCCGCCACAGAAGTCCTTCAACCTGCTCCGCATTGCCACTTTGAACTCTCGCTCAGCTGTCAAACATTCCTCTGACATCTGCCGTCTCCTGGATGAACTTGATTTGGATGTACTCGGTCTGACCAAGACTTGGTTCATGGCCAGCTCTTTCACAAGCTTTGACACTCTCATTCCTGATGGCTACAAGATCCTAAACGCGCCCAGAACCAACCGTCCCGGTGGAGTTGTAAACTTGATCTTCCCGGAGTGGATCCTTGCTTCTATCATTCCTTTGCAGGACTACTCCTCCATTGAATGCCTGGTCTGCAGGCTCTCTCTCCTGGCCTTTCTCTCACTGGCCACTATCTACTGGCCGTCCGGCCAGGTAGCCTCCTTCCTCTTTAGTGGGCAGATCTCTCCTCCCCACTCCTCGCCTCCACCGCTCAAATTCTCCTTCTCGGAGACCTTAACATCCACTTGGATTCTGCTTGTCCTTCTGCAGGACTCTTCAGCAGTCTCTCTCTTTCTCTCTCTTTCTCTCTCTTTCTCTCTCTTTCTCTCTCTTTCTCTCTCTTTCTCTCTCTTTCTCTCTCTTTCTCCTTCCCCCCTGGCCCGACTCACTCTGGATGTTCTGATCTCCTCAGACCTCACCCTCTCCAAACCTTTCACCACTCCTCTCTCCTGGAGTGATCACTTTCTCTGTTCCTCCATCTCTCTCTCTCTACCCTTCAGGCCAAGCCAACTCCAGCACTGCCACCTACCTTCTCGGTCATTGGACCCATGAAGCATGCGTCAGTGGAGGTTTTCGCTGCTACTTTCTCTCCTCCTTCTGCACCTTTGGCTGACTCACACACTGACACAGCCCTTTCCAACCTTCACCTTTCTATCTTCACTCTTGACCACTTTGTCTATGAAAGGTTGAGATTTGCCCGGAAGAGGGCTTTCAATATGACTTTTCTGGACCCGAAAGTGCCGGAAGAATGCCAAAGTACAAAATGGCCAAAGAACACATGAAAATCTTATGGCACAGCAATTTTAGAATATGTAGAGCTCTTCATGAGATAAAATGCTAAAGTGCACAAGTAAAAAGTTAAACATGGTTGAAGAATAACTCCACCAGTTCATCTTGGACACATTGTAATTGTAAACACAAAGTTACAAAAGAAAATGTTATAACGATACAACGTATCCTGACCGTACTTCACCTAAGGTGAAGTGTGCAGCCTTAAAAATACAAGCATTCCACTACAGGAGACCTGTTGTCCCAGTACTGATGGTATTGGGGACTGTTCAGTTTCCCCATTAATTATATGGAAACGTATAATAAAAGGGGTAGACTGACAATATAAAAAACCTGAAAACGCAACTCCTAAAACACTGATGCACTATTGCGAAGGGGCCTGTTAGGAAGAATTCTCAAACATGTGCTAATTCCCTCTACTTTAGAGACCCACAGCAACTTTTCTGGATTTTGAGGACTTGATTTTTTTAACCTGGAGAGAGTGAGACCCTTTTTCCCACTCTCTCGTGTATTTTAATGTGATTTTGTACTTTGTGTTTCTTTTTGTGGAGTCTGACAAACTCCATAGGCATTATCTTTTACATTGTGCCACACAGCACCTTCAGTGCAGTGACATAGGGAAGTCTTCCAGATTTCCCAAAGGTTTAAATACCTTCTCTGGGATAAACTACTGTTTCCCAGATTAGTAAAGTGATATTGAGTTTACTTACACTAGTAACTTTCTAGACCCAGCACACACTATCTTACAATAGGATGCTGGAGGGGTTACCTAGTAACCCCTTTGTCTAGCCTCTCATGTAACATTTTAATGTTACCCTTTCCTCACCGAATGGCTGGAAGTGGTTTGTTTTACTACCATTATCGGATTTTACCGCTGGCTGCGTTCGCAGCCACGGTAGAGCACCCATGGGTGCCATTTTTGTCATAATGGCCCGGTCTTCTTTTTTTACCATTCCTTTGTGGAAAGATCCTTCTTGAGATTTACTCTGCACGCCAAACCAGGTTTGGTCCCTTTGTTCGTTTTGTCTTTGGCAGGCTTCACGAGTGAAACCCACCTCTGGCTCGACAGTGTCTGGCAGGCGCAGGAAGTGAGGGAGGTGCCTGAAACTCCCTGTGCTTAGTCTCCTAGGAGACCCAAATGCACTCTGTAGTGATTGGCCGGCGGACTGTCTGGCAAGGACAGCCACCCTGCTGGGTGACTGACAGCTAGGCTGGAACGAATGGGAGCAAGCTGCAGAAAAGGCAAGGCTTTTGGCTTGGAAGGGAGAGTCGACCACTGGAACGAAGGAACCGAAGAAGAACTTGAAGGGGACGCCTGCTGCAACTCCTGAACCGTTGGTTTGCCCGGTGAAGCTCTGCTGCTGTGCTGAAACTCCAAATTCATATCGACAGAGAAGCTCCTGCAAGAACGACTTCTCCCTTTGAGTTTGTGGGACCAATCAACAAGTAAGCCACCTGGACATCCTCTTGGAGCTGGTTGAATTTCCAGAGTTTCGGCTGGAATCTGAATAACCAGGTAGAGGAACACCAGTTTGTGTGCGTTGCTTTTAAGCTGGCCAAGAGCACCAGGAAGATCCTCCGGACTCCCAGGAAGCAGGACTCACCGAGCCTGAGGCCCCTCAACAGAGTGCGGGGACCCCAGAAGCAAGGAAAGCCCATCTCGACAGCCAGGAACCGTGGTGTGGCTATTTGCAGTAGACGCGAGGAGCTGAAACACTGAACAGCCATTTGTTTGAAGTTTGCCGGTTGCGGGCACTGACCGTCCTATTGCAATGCAGGAGTCCCCAGAGGTCCTCCCTCTTCTCCCCATGACTGATGCACAGGAACAATGAGATCTGCAGAGCTGCACAGGAACAGAAGTCATCTGCTGCACTTTTTCTTCAATACAAAGGTACTGTAAAGTCTGAGAGAACGTACTTCTTGTTGTAGAGTTGCTTGCATCTTCTACCCCTCACGTCTAACAGCTTGTGGCCCCTCATTGATTCTTCTTTTTTTTTTCAAATACTTCTAAAACATTGTGCAAAGACTTTTCTTACTTACCTGCAAAGAAGTGTTTCAGCTCATATAGACTTTTGCCCATTGACTTTGGCTTATCCTGTTCTACTGAATTACTCTTATTGGGGGATCTGAAAGTATTTGCCTGCTTGAGAATATTTGTTATCTCTTGTGCGTTCTAATAACCTTTTTCTTTGACCTATTCCTAAGCTATTCTAAATGCAACAGTGATATATTAATGTCCCCAGCACCCTAGCTGTTGAAGACACCTGAGGGTGTAGGTTGTGTCTGTGGGCAATCCCAAAAAACATACTTACTGATTTAGAAACTTAAGAGTGTGTATTTTTGGAGTGTATTTGTATGCTGCTTTATATTGCTCCCTTCTGAGGAAGGCTTACTCTGACTGATAAATTAATAATTGTTTATTCAAGAAACCTTTTGTGTAAGTGTTTATTTGGATACTTGTCACTTGGTTTCTCTGTGTAACTCCCCTACAGCTCACATTGACCCCTCTTGAGATAAGCCTGGCTTCTCAATCACGCTACCAAACAGTGTAGTACAGACTTATACCAAAGGTTGCGGTCCTATTGCCAGGAGGTTAGGGTTGTTGTAGTGCACCCAAAGGGTACTGCATACAATCTTGCTTAACGGCAAAGTTCTTCGCAATTGTTTATAGGTGGACAGTTCTGGATACCATCATCAAAGAAGCACTAACTGACCTTGAATTCATATTTTAGATGGAATGGTGCTTACTGGAGCTGGTTTAACATCTAGCATAACAAATCTTGAATGTGAAATGGATTATGAACAAAATATTCTCAATCTTGCAGCTAAGTGTAAGTGGTAAGAATATCGACCCTTTGTGCCTGGTTTCGGAATGGGACCGAACTGTTTGGTGAATTTTCTGAACACCAGAATCCAAAGAGAATGCATGAGTTAAATTAAACATAGCAATGTCAGGTGAGTCTCGGAACAAGGAAAAGGTTTATAGAGCACTAAGCACTTGTAGATATTGTAATGAACCACAGCTAGAAAATATTAAGCTGCTTCTCCTTGAATGGAAGAGCTTTGCAATGCAACATAGGAAATCTGTGCAAGCATATGGTCTGTTATTTCTGAACAGGCCTCTGATGGGATTTATACAATTTGTAACTTCTATATGCATGAAATGATTTGAATTCGACTTATCACATGTCGTGGCTATTGTGTGAAATTGAAGACATTATTGTAATTGGTAATGACTGACACGCGTAATATCCAGAGGTTTCTAAGCGCGGACCCTGGGATCGAACCTGTATTGCTCCGCGTCGTCTTGCTTCCAAGGTGAGCTTGCTGCCCCTGAGCTATCCTCTCAAGATTTATGAAATGTTAATTATTATGGCAACAGTGTTTATGATGAATTTGATGGTGTATGTGAATTGTTGATGAATTTGTATTTATACAAAGCCTAAACTGGTTGCATTATACTACATAAAAAACAAATAAGTGTCCCCATAAAATTTAGCAAACAGCAAGGGAAGTGGAGCTGTGGCCTTTACTTGCCTCCAAAAAGACAGATCAGGAAGCAGGCAAGAGGAAACAGATGGAAGTCTATGTGAGAAAAGCTGCAAAAAGAAATGATTTCTTAAAGGTTTTGCTGAACATTCCAGTGTAGGGTTGGATGCTTTACAGTTTTTGCACCTTCCTTCATGCTCTGTATATCTTTGTCTTTCAAAATATGACCAATATGTAGGAGTAATGTATTAGAAGCACAAGTTACTTACGTTCGGCAATGTTCTTTCTGATGGATACAGTCTTCCAATCTCATGGCCCTGTCTACCTTACCTTTGTTCCAAATTGCTGTAGTGTTGTACTATTTTGTGATCATTCTGATTTGTACAACAGGCAAGTAAAAAAAAAAAAAATTAGAACTGCAGGCAATGAGTGAAGGGACACATACAGGTTCAGACATTTACACATACATGTCACTTCCAGCACAAGGGGGACCGATTTTGCCATGACTGGAATAAGTTCATAGATGCACTTCTTCCTCCGATGGCTGAAACAGGTGTCTTGATCACTCTGCACCTGGAGGTTTATTACAAAAGATTAATATTTGTGAGTAATATCATAGCCATCCGGAAGGACCTTACTAAAAGTAACTTGTTCACTGAAAGACATGACCATTTTCTTTTTATATTTTCAGCGGAAAGTGGAACTCTGATTGCTTAATGATTGATGGAATGCTTTCACAATGTGGAGATTGGATTGCAAATTTGTGGAGCAGAGATGAGGGTGGCACAGGAAAATATCCCCCAGTAACTTTACATGTAAGTGTACGCTTTCCAAAAAAAGTGGCTTTTTAATTTTCTGGTAGCAACAATGTTTCATACTCCTAAAGGATCACTTCAGATGTTTCCAGGTTCCATTCCTTTCATCTCTTGAACCACCACTCAACAAAATGTTAATGTGTTTCCGAAAGTATTATGCAGCTTCATTTTGAAATGTTTGTTCCTTTTTATATTTGTCTTTATCTCCAAAACACTGCTGTTTGGAACTTGAGCATCTGTTGTCTTAATAGCTTAATTATATGCTATCCACAAAAAATGAAAAGATGTGCTTTTGGATGTGGCTTCATAAGGATGGATGACCGCATGACTGCCTTATCATTTCACCTTGCATATAAGGCTTTGAAAATGTTTACAAACCTCTACCTAAAAAGGATTATTTTAAGTCTCTGTCAGCCATATATGAGCAGGACCCTCCTTCTGATGACAATACACCACCTTTTGGATGACATTATGGCACCCCTTATGTGCCAGAGGAACTATAATATCTGAGTCCAGGCTAAGAGATTTATACGATAACCTTGAGGTAGCCAGTGGGTTGGATACCTCGCCAGAGTTTGAGTTTGCAAACCAGACTCAACTGAGCATGCTGACTCATCATATAGAAAACTTATGGGAAAGGTTATCACATTTTAGGATGGAGTTGGCCCAGGGTCGTCGGAAATACCCAATTTTCCCCTATCACATGACATTACAGAAAAGGGTCTCTGCAAATTGGGAGACACCAGAAACTGCAGTTGCAGTAAATAAAAACTTTGCGAGGAAGTACAGGCCATCCAGCAGTGACCCGGAGTATCGCACTAAGCATCCCACATCAGAAAGCTTGGTAGTTCAGGCAGCTACATCTACCAAGCAGTCAGCTTACCCATCCATCCCTCCTGGCAGGGATGATAAGAGGGTAGATGCCTGCGCGTGAGAGGTTTTCACTGCGGGTAGTATGGCATTAAAGTAGACAAATGTGACTTGCACATTATCTAGATTAACGTTTACCTTGTGGGACTCTGTTGCTATGGCGGCTGACCACATCCCGGAAAGAGACGGCTTCCTGGCAATCAAGGATGGTAAGGAGGAAAAGGGTGAATGTCTCCAATCAGGTTTGGATACTGCATACAGCATCAGCAGATCCATTGCGGCTAGTGCAGATTTACCCAGATTTGCGTGGTTGCGGAAAGCTGGGTTTGCACCAGATGTGCAAGCTAGACTACTCAATATGCCCTTTGATGGCTCGAGGCTGTTTGGCAGCAAGGCGGCTGAGAGTTTGGAAAAGCTGCAGACCTCAAAGGCGGCGGCTAAATCCCTTCGCGCCGCCATTAGACAGCCTCGACAACCCTATTCAGGCCCATCTTCCTAGAGGGGTTAGTCCTTTTGATTCTATTCCTCATTTGGAAGAGCAAGAGGACAAGCAGGTCAAAATGGTCAGAGAAGATTCCCTCGTGGTGGACGAGGGAGAGGTGCTAAGTAAGCCCAAGCAGCGGCAGCCTTACCTTCAGCCGCTACTTCAGCTGCCTTTAAAGCACTCTGAGGCCTTGACTCTCAAGACCCCTGTGGGAGGCATACTTACTGAGCATCTGAACGAATGGTGGGGCATTACTTCAGATGCTTGGGCACTGGAAACTGTGGTCCAAGGATTCTGCCTGCCTTTTTTTTACTTTTTTTTTTTAAAAGACCTCAGGATCATCCACCGGGGAACAACTTTTAAAATTCTGATCCGCTCCTTGTGCAGGAAATTTTGACCCTGCTAGAGAAAAGTGCAATAGAACATGTACCTGTAGCGGAAAGTAACAAGGGTTTGTATTCCCCATACTTTGATTCCCAAAAAGGACAGAGGATTGAAACCCATCTTGGACTTAAGAAACTTGAACACGTTCCTCAGGAAGGACACGTTCAAGATGGTTACCCCTTCTCATATCCTTCAGGCTCTCCAACTCCAAGACTGGTTTGTATCATTGGACCTTCAGGATGCTTACTTTCATGTGCCAATCCATCTCGAGCACAAAGTACCTGAGGTTCACGGTTCTCATTATCAATTTCGAGATCTGCCATTTGGGCTGACCTCCACCCAAGGGTTTTCACCAAGTTGATGTCGGTGGTGGCAGCAAGTCTCGGGAGAGGAGGATTCACATCTACCCCTACCTAGATGATTGGCTGCCCAGGGCTCGTTCACCCGGGCAGGCCTAGGTACATCTCAGCATGACCTGCCACTCTTCGCAAACTTGCTTCTCCCTCAATTACAAGAAGTCTCACTGGATACTGTCCCAAAGACTCCAATTTATTGGGGCATTCCTGGATGCTTCCTCTGTGAAAGCCTCGACCCCCAAGGTGAGAGCTCAACACATTCTGCAGATGGTTACCAAATTCCAGAGAGCCCAGCATCTTCCAGCCTTCGATTTTCTGAGGTTGCTCGGTCTCATGGCTTCCTGCATTTTCCTGGTGCCAGAGGCTCGCCTGAGAATGAGATCCTTCCAATGGGCTCTTATGATTCGGTATTGCCAGTTCTCAGCCAGAATGTCAGCTTACCTGCAAGTTCCGAACAGAGTTGTTCGGGACCTTCTGTGGTGGGCTTGCAAAGACAACATTCTCAAGGTAGAATTTTTTTTGGCAGCCATGGCCGGAGATAAGGGTAGTGACGGATGTTTCACTCAAAGGGTGTGGCGCCCACGTCAGTGATCTGACAATCAGTGGTCGTTGGTCTCCATTGGAGTCCAAACTACATATCAACCTTTTGGAGCGGAGGGCAATCAGACTAGCGCTGAAGGCCTTTCTGCTGTCTGTAAGGCGAAAGAAGGTCCAGATAATGGACAACACAGTGGCCATGTACTACCTCAACAAGAGAGGAGGCGTAGGGCCACTACTACTGTGCACAGAGGCAATGCAGCTCTGGTTCTGGGCAATTCAAGAAGGAATCTCTCTATCAGCAGTTCACCTAGCCGGAGAGCAGAACACGGCAGCGGACACTCTGAGCAGGCAGCGCACCGTCTCCCACGAGTGGAAACTAGCCCAGGAAGTCCTTCAAGAGATCTTCACCCTTTGGGGAACCCTTCAAGTGGATCTGTTCGTGACCAGTGTCAACCGGAAGTGTGAACTGTTTTTCTCAAGGAAATTTCCCCCCTGAGGAGCTCTAGGAGATGCGTTTGTGATAGACTGGGAGTTTCTGCTTCTATACGCGTTTCCACCATTCCCCACCATTCCTCATGTAATGAGGAGGATGAGAAGATTCTGGAAAAAAACATGATCCTAATTGCTCTGGACAGGGCCAGGAGGACATGGTCCCCGGATCTTCTGGACATGTCCATCTGTCCTCCGATTCGTCTTCCACAAAGAGAGGATCTTCTCTCACGAGAGTGACGGTGACAAACACCAAATGCCGGAGGTTCTCCAGCAGGTTTCCCCAGCCGGGGAGCATGGGGGGGATGCGTTCTTTCCCCCTGGGACAGCCTGTTCCTATATGCATCCCACCATTGCCATTGCTTCTGCAACTCATCAATCAACACAGACGGTCCTGGTGCAGGATGATCCTCGTCGCACAGGCGTGGCCGAGACAGATATGATACCCGGACCTTCTGGACTTGTCAGCGTCACCTCCAGTCAAGCTTCCGGCAGCCGCAGATCTTCTAACCAGAGAAGGAGGTGCAATTCTGCATCACAACTCTGGGTTGCTGAACTTGCAGGATGGCTCCTGCAGCACTAAAATTCAGAGGATATGGGATCCCGGCGGACTGCAAGGAGGTATTTGCCAGGGCCAGGGCTTCGTCTATGCTGAAGTTCTACGGACATAAGTGGAAGAGATTCAGTCTGGTGCCATGCACAGAAGATAAACCCTCTACGAGTCACGGCCCCTCAGGTTCTACCGTACTTCCTGTCGCTGGCAAAAGCAGGACTAGCATACGCTTCCATCAAGATTCATCTGGTGGCTATCTCCCGCTACACCAGAGCTCCGGGGCGGTCATCGCTGTGGTCGCACCGCCTGGTCAAGGAGTTCATGAAAGGACACTTCTGCTTGTTCCTGCCGGTGAAGGCTGCGGCCACGGCTTGGGAGCTCAGTGTGGTGCGGACTAGGCTCCTGGGTCCTCCGTTCGAGCCTATGCATTCAGCGCCACTGAATTTCTTATCGTGGAAGACAGCGTTTCTTGTGGCCATCACCTCCGCACGAGTGGGAGAGATCCAGGCCCTCTCCTGTAAACCTCAGTACTTGAAATTTCACGAAACGAGGGTGGTGCTGCAGACGCACCCCTTCTTCATGCCCAGGGTGCTGTCAGACTTTCATCTAAACAAGCAGTTGGTGCTACCTGTTTTCTTCCCGACTCCATCGTCGCCGGCTGAGAGAACTTTGCACTCACTAGATGTGGCTAGAGCGCTGAAGTTCTATGTGGACCGCACAAAGAGTTTTCGGAGGACGTCACAACTGTTCGTGAACTTTGGCCCTGTGAACCAAGGGAAGGCCCTCTCCAAGGCTTCCATTTCCAGGTGGCTCTCCGGCTGCATCACCCATTGTCACCGGTTAACAAACTGACTGTTGCCTGGCCGTCCGAGAGCCCATTCAACCAGAGCGATCGCTGCAACTACGGCGTTCCTGTGTGGTGTGCTCCTGCTGGACATCTGCAGGGCTGCTACATGGAGGTCGACGCATACCTTCACGGGATTCTACTGCGTCGACAGGGATTCCAGGGAGGAGTCCAGAGTCGGCCAAGCGGTGCTGTTCAACCTGTTCGCTTGAAGATGAGCCTGGTGAGGAGGTAAGAGATGCTTAATGGTGGGCCTTGCCACCTCCTGTGGTTGTGCATGTGTGTACTGCTGTGTATTCCTTATTCTTGAGCATGTGAATCCATGCCAGACCCCATGCTGGAGAAGGAACAAGTTACTTACCTGTAACTGTTGTTCTCCAGCATGGGTCTGGCATGGATTCACATGCAAACCCACCCGGCTACCCCTCTGCAGCTCTTCTCTTGGTCCTACTGCCACTTTACGTGCTACCAAATCTGAAGATGGCTGCCAGAGGAGGGGCTTAGGTAGAGGGCAGTCATTGGCTGGGGGCAGCATGACCCAGAGACCAGTGATTGGTTGTTAGGAGAAAGACAGTTCAGAAATGAAACTGGTTCTTTACCGAGGATTCCCAGCCTGGCAGGGAATATTCATGAGCATGTGAATCCATGCCAGACCCATGCTGGAGAACAACAGTTACAGGTAAGTAAGTTGTTCCTTCACCTGACTCTGTGGTCTCAGCCGCGGCCAGGAACCGCTCTGCGAATCCGTCGTCCTCATCCTTGGTACCTCCTGTCAAGGAGGGGAAGAATCTGGACGCTCTGGGGAAGAGGATTATCTATACGGCTGCCAGCACCATTAAGGCTTCTAATGCACTGGCCATTTTGTGGGCTACGACTGGGAGCTCTGGTATAAGCTGGGTCCTATCCTTGACTTCCTTCCTGGTTATAAGAAGGCAGAAGCTCTTGAACTGTTCCAGGAGGGGAGGTGGCCTCGGTCCACGCCATCACAGTGGTGGTGGACATCGTAGACACCGGATTACGTCCGTTGGGAAACAGTGTCTCTTCGTCGGCAGGGATGGCTGAAAGCCACAGATTTCAGGCCGGACTTTGTCTAAGGTGTTGGACATGCCATTTGATGGACAAAACCGGTTTTGCAAGGCGGTCAACGAGTCTCTTCAAATCATCAAGACTGGCATGGAGCACCCTGCAGCAATGCCGTTCGTCGTCCTTTCGTTCCTCAAGGGTAAAACCTGGCAAGTCATTCAATGGCTCCACAACGCCTGATCAGGAGCCTTCCTGCTCAATGATGCAGGAGGCATACAGAGGCAGCTCGCAGGCATGCGACAGCAGAGGACAGCTGATGACCACACATGCACCTAAGCCGACAGATGGGTGCTAGATGCTCTCGGACAGGGGCACATTTTGGCGTTCCTACGCAGGTGTCCTCGTATTCCCCCTGTAGCTCGACAATAACAGCACGTGGCGCCACTGCTGCAGGAGGTCCAAGCCATGTTAAAGGGGGCAATACAACCTGTTCCCATCACCTCCGGGGCTCCAGGGTGTACTCCACAACTTTCTGGTCCGAAAGAAGACACGAGGGTGGAGGCCGATCCTGGACCTGCGACGCCTCAAGTACCTGAAGTCCCAGAAGTTCAGGATGGTTACGTTGAAGCACATGCTCTGCCAACTGGAGGAAGACTACTTCCTGGCGTCTCTGTACCTGGAGGATGCCTACTTCCTCATCCCCATCCATCGGTAGCACCGCAAGTTCCTGCGGTTCGCAGTCCAGGGGCGACAATATCAGTTCTAGGCACTTTCCTTCTGCCTGAAATCGGCCCCAGGCATATTCACAAAGTGCTTGGCTGCGGTTGCGGTGCATCTTCGTCTCAAGTGCATCCACGTCTACCCTTACCTATACAATTGGCTATTTCGATCCCGCTCCCATGCTCTGGTGAGCCAGCACACAGCAAGGACTGCGTCTGCTGACAGATCTGGGATTATCCATAAATTATCCAAAGTCCTGCTGGGACCCATCACAGAACGATTGGTTTCTGGGGCCACGATTCGGCACTGTGGGTTCCATGTGATTTTACCAAGCCAAATGCTTGAACTACGGGCTCCTGGTAGTGACCCTATTCTGCCCAGGGAGGCTATATTCTCATCAAATACAAGTGAAAGGGTCAATTGAACAAGCATGCCCCTTTATAGCTCATTTTAAGAATCCAGATTATATAAATGACATCTGGTCTCACACCTTAGTTTTTCTTTCCTGCCTTCAATGGGGGGCAAGGAGGCGAGGATCTTCATGGACAACACCACCATGTTCTACATCAGGAAGCAGGGTGGGACGCCCTCTCCAGAGAGGCCCAGGATTTGTGGCGTTTGGCCATTCATCGGGACATGTTTCTCGTCCCCTTTCACCTGGCAGGCACCAAAAACACCATTGCAGACTCGCTCAGCAGGGTACTACGTTCTTGCCACGAGTAGGAGATTCGCCAGGACTAGGTGGATCTCCTATTAGGGAGGTTCCACGAATGGGGTCATCCCCACATGAAGGATGCATTATCGTTCCTGTGGGAGGTTAATTTTCCATATGCTTTTCCTCTGTTCCCACTCCTGCTATGAGTTATCAACACCCTCCGTGTCACTGCTGGATGATCTCGTTGCTCTGGCGTGGCCGCGACAAATCTGGTATCCAAAACTGCTACGTCCATCGGCAGTTCCGTCCATGAATCTTCCCACTATTTCCGGACCTTCGGTCCAGAGAGGGAGGAGCGATTCTGCACCACTACCCAGTGTCTCTGAACCTCATGCCTGGCTCCTGCAGCCCTAGAGTTTGGATGTTATGCTTTACCTGCAGAGTTTAAACATATCTGTGCTACGCCCATCAGTGGAAGTGCTTCTCCGTCTGGTGCCAGGGTCAGAAGATTACCTCTCTGCTCGTCACAGCCCCACAGCTCTTTCCATACCTGCTTTCCTTGGCCAAGACTGGACCTGCTCATGCCTCTATCAAGGTGCACCTGGCTGCCATATCCCGTTAAACCAGGGTGCTGGGTAGGCCTTATTTGTGGTTCCACAGACTCGTCAAGGAGTTCCTCAAAGGACTCTTCAGGACTTTTCCGCTGGTGAAGGCTCTTGCCCCAGCTTGGGAGCTCAATGTGGTTTTGACTAAGCTCATGGGGGCTCCCTTTGAGCCGATGCATCAGGCCCCGCTCAAGTTTCTATCATGTGAGCTGGCTCTCCTCATGGCAAAAACCTCGGCTTGGTGTGTCTGGGAGATCCCAGGCCCTATCTTGCAAGTAGCCGTGCTGGTCTGTACGTCAAAGGTGGTACTGGGTACACATCCTGTTAGGGGCGTTTTCTTAGAGTCCCACCTGGAGAGAAGACTTTAAACTATCCCAGTGGTTTGTAGATACCCAACTCTTAGTATCAGTCTGTACTAACTTTGGACCAGTTAGACATGTACAACAAAGAAGCACTTACACTTATAGTTCATATAAAATTATATATTATATTTACACCAGAATCACTCTAAATACCTCATACGTTTACACTAGAACACTTTAGGATATACTTCAAAGGACACTTTTACTTTTGTGTTTGTTTGCTGTTACTTTTGTTGCAACGTTAGGGAAAATACAATGCCTTAGTATTATCAGTAATTACGCGCACATGCGGCTCTTAGCAGATTCACAGTAAGACATTTACTTGCCAAACACATATAAGTAAGTAACTTTAAGGAAAGAAAAGGGTTAGTTAGAGCAACACGAGCCTGGTTCAAGATTCTAGAGAGGACTTATTTTAGGTCCAAAAACGTAACCCTAACTAAAGGCAGTCTGGAGTTGGCTCCGTCTTGACAATCAAGAGAATACGAAGAGTTCCTGTCTATTTCTTCAAGTCTCTAGCCTTTCAGAATCAGCAAGTACTAGTGAACGATGGAGACCAAAAATAGGACTTGATGAAGGGACACAAGCAGCTTAAGGTAAGAGGGGGTTTCCCTGGACACCTCTATGTGCACTCCAACGCTCTGGAGCGACTTTCTGGAATCAGATAAGCAATAACTTTTTCCCCACAGTACCGTAGGTTAGAAGAAAATGTTTGTGCTGGAAGCTCCGTGATGTTGCAGCTATGGGCCCGACCTCTGGATTCCTTGGTCTGATGACTGAAGGCAGGACATTGGACAGCGTCTCTCAGCAGCAGTCTCGAGGGAGGACCCTGGGGCACGACTTTCAGCAACTTCTTGGTTCGCTCTGTGGTCTTGGCACCTTTTCTGCAGTAACAAAAAAGATGTGGATCGCCCGGTCATCTTCTTCGCCTCCTGCAGTGCCACGCTCTGATGAGGGGTCTGGGCAAGTTGTATCGGATCTCTGGAGTGTCATTGGGGGCTCAGCAAAGATTTGGACGGATTCAGCCTTTGAACAGCTATGCACTCGAAATGGGCAGCGGGCCTCCTTGTATTGGGGTTCTGCAGCTCTGGAAACTCCTAGGACCTCGGGAGATGGCTCCATTCAAAGTTTGTCATGGAACTGGTTGTACCCACCAGCCAACGCGAAGGAGTCATCCTCTTCGGAGCTCCTGTGTCACACAGAAAACAGGGTCCAGACAGCAGTGGTCGCTTCAATGTTGCAAAGTGCCTGCAGGCGTCTCTGGTCGTCTTCTTCTGTTACTTCAGCTTCCCGTGGTCAACTTGCTTTTCACTCCAGAAGGCTCGACTTTTTATATGGTTCCAGCACACACTCCTCTGCAATCTCTCTCAGCATTTTTCAGAAAGTGGCTTTTGGCTGTCCAATCGAGACAGCCAGACCCCCCCCCCCTATGGGACCTGGTCCTATTCAGGCACTCTGGCAGACAAAGGACATGGGTGTGGAAAACTCCTCCCCCATTTCCTGCCTGCCCAGACACACTGCAGCCTAGGCGGGGACACCAAGGGTTCCCACCAAAGGCAAAAACACACACACACTGACCTCCCCCTCTCAGAATGGTAGAAGGGCTAACAAAGAACAACTCCTCTAGTAATGGCAAAAAAAGAAGGGAGGCCCCAAGTTGGTACTTGGGTGCCCCCATTGTGCACTACCACTGCTACGGAACCTGTTCACTTGAGGTGAGTCTGTTCCAGTGGTAAGTGTTTATTGCTTCTTTTGAGCCTTGCCACCTCCCGTGGTTGTTTACATGTACTGCTTTGAAATCGTTATTCATGAGCATGTTAATCCATGCCAGACCCCATGCTGGAGAAGGTTTTAGTTAATTACCTGTAACTATTGTTCTCCAACATGGGTCTGGCATGGATTCACAGGAAAACCCTTCCTCCTTCCCCTCTGTGGCTCTTCCTGGTTCATACCGTCACTTTACGTGCTTAAAATCTGAAAATGGCCACCAGGAGCGAAGTTTAGGGAGAAGACTGTCATTGGATGGTGGCAGACCCAGAGGACAGTGATTGCTTTAGAGGAGAAATAGTTTCCAAGCGAAGTGAAACTGTTTTTTCTTTTACAGAGGATTCCCAGCCTGAAACATGTGAATCCATGCAGGACCCATGCTGGAGAACAATAGCTACAGGTAACTAACTTAAACCGGATTGGATCCAGTCAATGATCGTTCTTTATTCCCTTTTAATCTCTTTAAATGTTTCCCACACTTCTCCAGCATGGGGTCTGGCATGGATTCACATGCTCATGAATATTCCCCGTCGTCAGGCTGGGAATCCTCGGTAAAGAAAAAACCAGTATCAGTTTCGTTTCTGATCTGTCTTTCGTAGTAATAACCAATCACTGGTCTCTGCGTCATACTGACCACAGCCAATGACTGCCCTCTACCTAAGCACCGCCTCTGGCAGCCATCTTCAGATTTTTACCGCACGTTCATGTGTTGGGATCCTCGTGCTATTGCTCTCGAGCGTTAGTGCTATTTTTTCACGTTTTTTTCTCAAAAACTTCGTTCTTTCGGTCAAAAGAGCTTCAAGCTCCACCGACTCTCCATCCGATCAACGGGGACCCGTGTCGGATTCGTCTGCGCCCCTCAAGGGTGAAGATTTCGTCGAGCTACGCTTTTGGAGGACTCCAGAAGTTTCTCAGGCCCGGACATGGCCCAGGAGAAGGGAAGCTCGACGCCCGGAAAGCTGTTCAGGATCTGCCCTGGCCTCTGGCAGTAACGTTCTTTTGCAGTTACCTCATTTCTTGTCTTAATCACCCCTTTTCTTTTATCTCCGGATCATAAGGATTCTTAGGTTTTCCTTCTCACGGTATCTTATTATAGGTTTTAGTAGATGTTGCCACATTTTTGTTCTCAATCCATGCCAGGACATCTTTACTTGTAACATGCTCAATATCTCCAAATAACCATTCCTGTTTCTGAGATATTATGAAGCTAAATGTATATATGTTTTCCCTTCCATATAATCCTAGACCCCTGGTTGTTGACCACGACCTGCCATATTTTGTCACACGTGTCCGATTTACACTCAACCCCCAGCTTTAAATTCAACATTGCATAGTTGCTAAAATGGTTCTTAATAACTGACTGCTTGCAGAACTTCCAAATAGTTCTGAATTAACAAAGACATAATCAACGGTAGATGTTTTTGTTCCATTAAACCACATGCCCTTAGCAGGGATATCTCCCTTCGTTCATCCATTAAGCATGTTCAGGACCCAATCGTCACAAAGATCCACCCAATATCTTCTTTTAGAAATCTGTTTCAGGCACTCACATACCTGCAGCTTGCATTAAATATCCTAGTCTCTGCAATAGCAGATTTAGTCTTACACGCTCTGTTTAGGTTACCTCCTAATAAGATCAGTCCCAACGGATTATCTCTTAGGTCAAACCCAGGTGGGCCTTAGACATTCAACACTAATAGTTTACAAGGCGTCTGCTGGGTGGTGGTTCCAATTTCCACTGCCATTACCTGTTTCATATCCTCTGGCATAGACATTTCCTTAGTGCATATGTATTGCAATTGGCCACAAACCACTCATTGCTCTACCCATGGTTACTTTCTTTGCCAATTTGTGATGCATTTTTAACCTGTCTAACGAGAATGGAACTGTAAGCCAACATTCTTGTATCAATATTATGTCATTAGCAGATTGTGCAATGTCTTTGACCCTGCATATTCCATATTGGGACCCTCGCAGATCATTGTTGCCTAGCTATTTTAACAGGCAAGAAACCAGATGACCAATTCTGTTCATTATTTGTCATATCTGGTTTACTATTTTGTTTTCTCACAATCATTTGACTTTCCTCATTGTTTATAGTGACCTTTATCATGCTCTTAGAATACATTTCCTGTGACACCTCATATTTAGCAGTGTTATCCAGCGATGGGTCATAACCCATTTTTAAGAGATTTATCAATTGCCTCAATCAATTCCACTGTATCACCGGAATAACAATACACTCTAGACATTGGCTTCTCACCATGATCGAATATATAGATATACTCCAAGTCAATGGAATGTAACACTCGCAAAGTTGTTATAAGACTAAATAAATACAATCATTTCGAGTGGTTCAGACAATTATAATCTCTGCTAAGAAACAAATGTGTTATTATAATTGAGTAATTGCACCTTTAAATGCTGAAGATGGTTTGGGCATGCTGTTACTCAGAATCTCAGCCAGGACGTTATTAGCAACATTCTGTCTTAACTCAACTAGCTGGCTGATTTCTTTATCATCCACTTCAGTACATTAATTTCCTCTTGACTCCTGCGATTGTACCTCTTCATCTGCAGACTCCTCTGATTCTGTCAATGTATCCGGAACCTCATGAAGGTGGGGTGCTTTTGCCAGTCAGTTAATACTACTGTCTGCCCTTCCTTCCTCTTCTGTCTACGTCTGACTTTTTTCCTTTCCTTATGCTTATTTACACCTGCATTGGTATTATCAGGGCTGAAATCAGTTTGTGTTGATCGATCAGAATTATTTTTCCCGTGTTAGTCCTTTATTATTTTTAATGTTTTCATTTGTCGTCTCCTTTCTTGTGACTTAATAGCATTCTCAATTATGGTAATATTTCGCCAGCGTTCTTCACTCTGTTCTAAGGACTTCATTATTTAAATGGCATCATCCAGCTCCTTTCAGTCTCTGCTTGTGAAGATGTTACACCAACTGCAGGTATAGGAAATTCAGGCTTATTTACTCGTTCAGCTGCCTTCATATGCACATTGAGTAAATGAGCAAGAGTAGTTCTTTGCACAGTCAGGTCATCATTGATCTTCCCACATAACTTTATTATGACCTTTAATGCGAATTGCACAGTTGTAAAAGTTGCAACATATATAAATTATCTTTCTGGGGTTCCGCCAACAGCATTTTCTTGCTTGCTTTCTCCATACAAGACAGGCGTCATAGATTACCTAACCTCTTCAGAAGGCCATCTCACTAATAATAGCCGCAGTGTCCATTAACACAGGTACTTTGTCCTTTGTATTATTTGTTAGGTAAGATTTTGTAAAGTCTAACTGGTGTGGGACCGCACAAGACGTATCTCTTGGTATTAGGCAGACCCAACTCTTAATATATGCCTGTACTACACAAGTTGGTAGAGTGACTGAGCAGCCGTACTGTCAGCTGTAGACTACCACAATGAAATCGGCTAACACAATGCACCAAGTAAACACTTACACACTTTACATTTATTTATCCATAGACAAGGTAAATTAAGCATTCTTTAAAAAGCAGCAACTAATAGTAACATTCAATGGAAGATAGAATTCATTTAAACAAGAACCATTAAAGCAGGCGAGTCATTCTTTTCTTTGCCAAACATGTTCCAGCACACAGAGTGACATCAATCAAGGTCAGTTTTGGCACTTATTTTGTTCACCATTACAAAATTGGGTTGAGGAGGGAAAATGGTTAGAGTTAAAGTAGAACATACTTTCAACTAGTTCAATAGTTAGTTTTTCCCAGAAAGATCTCGGCAGTCTTTTACCCCAGCAATAATAGTGTCAATAAAAAACCTTTAAGGGAACAAGCACTGCTAAATCTAATAGGGTTCAGAAGGGGAGCCTTTAGGAAACCAGGATGGTGAAAGTCAGTGTGACCGTTCCAGGTCTGATGCAGCTTTTCTTAGAAAAAATGTTATCAAACAGGAGATCGTTGAAAAATCACAGGAGCTCAATGGAAGCCCACTTGATGGAGCACAAGCTGGAAGGCCTGCACAGGTGAGTTGAGGTCAACTCTAGAGGGGTTAAAATAGTATTTCCCAAGCCAGGGAGCACTACAAATGGCAAAAGCTAGTTCTTCAGCATGGATCTGGTATGGATTCACATGCTCATGAATATTCCCCGTCATCAGGCTGGCAATCCTCTAAAGAAAAAAAATCAGTTTGTTGGATTTCTGAACTGTCTTTCTCCTAACAACCAATCACTGAGCTATGGGTCATGCTGCCCCCAGCCAATTACTGCCCTGTACCTAAGCCCCTCCTCTGGCAGCCATCTTCAGATTTTTACCGCACATTCAAGTGTTGGGAGTCCTCGTGTTTAGCTTTCGAGCTTTTACTGCCCGTTTGCGCTTTTTGGAAGAGTTTACTCTATTTTTCGGTCAATCGAGCCTTGTGCTCTATCGATCAACCTTCCGACTAACGGAGACCTGTTCTTCGTGGAGGATTCCAGAAGATTCTTCAGGCCTACGCCGTGTGGACCATGTCAGAGGAGAAGAAGGATTCAACCACGGTTTTCAAGCTTTGCTCCGACTGCGGCTTAGGGAATGTCTTCTCGGATGACAGGCATTCCCAGTGCCTTTACTGTCTGTACCCGGTGCGCAAAGAGGAAGATTGTGCGTTCTGCCAGGAGATGGCCCCTCACATGCTGAATGATCGGCATAGGCGGCTGAAGGATGGGCATAGGCGGCTGAAGGATGGGCATAGGCGGCTGAAGGATGGGCATAGGCGGCTGAAGGATGGGCATAGGCGGCTGAAGGATGGGCATAGGCGGCTGAAGGATGGGCATAGGCGGCTGAAGGATGGGCATAGGCGGCTGAAGGATGGGCATAGGCGGCTGAAGGATGGGCATAGGCGGCTGAGGATGGGCATAGGCGGCTGAAGGATGGGCATAGGCGGCTGAAGGATGGGCATAGGCGGCTGAAGGATGGGCATAGGCGGCTGAAGGATGGGCATAGGCGGCTGAAGGATGGGCATAGGCGGCTGAAGGATGGGCATAGGCGGCTGAAGGATGGGCATAGGCGGCTGAAAGAGTGGCTACAGGCCAAGGGTTCTGCTCTGGGTGGGTCCCAGGAGCATGCCTCTCCCGGTTCGAAGAAAGCCGAGCAGGCTTCTAAGACCTTTGAGGGCGCCCCTCCCGCGGGGGTCCAACAGAAGGCTTAGCACTGCGAGTCCACTGCCCCCGGGAGTGCCATTGTGGTGGGCTACCCGGCGGCTAGGGCGCGTCCGATGTCTCCAGCAACTTCAATCACCAGTCAGT
The DNA here is from genome assembly GCF_040938575.1 of Ambystoma mexicanum. Taxonomy (NCBI): domain Eukaryota; kingdom Metazoa; phylum Chordata; class Amphibia; order Caudata; family Ambystomatidae; genus Ambystoma; species Ambystoma mexicanum. The sequence goes on along the minus strand of NC_090928.1, from coordinate 260,921,300 downwards.
GTTCAAACTCGAGGAGAAGCCCAAGAGCGACCTATCTGAGAAGGCCAAGGGGGATTGGGGTGCGCACCCTCCCCCTAAGGAGAAGGCCAAGCAGAACAAGGCACCCGGGACGCCCAAGGCCAAACAGGACAAGGCACTGGTCCTGACCGTGAAGGTCCAAGTACACCTGGCGAAGGCCCAGCCTTCCATGGCGGGGGTGGTGGTGTCTTTCTCGAAGGCCGCCGAGACTGCTCCACAGGGCGCAACCCTGAAGGCGAGGGTATCCCTTCCTCCCAGGAGTCAGGCTGCATTCCAGCCCATAGAGAAGATCCCAGAGAAAAAGATGCCCATCATCTCCCTGAGACCTTCCCGTCTGAAAGCGAAAGGGGGGTGGGGGAAGGGACGGGGTGCCCCTCTAGGGTACGGATATCTCCTCTGAGGCGGACCACATCTACCTGCAAACCATCCAAGAGGAGGAAAATGTAGGGAACAGGCCCTACGAGGAGCGCGTCGCGAGTATACCATCAAGGAAGAGCAGCAGGGTGATAACGGCCTGGGTGCCCTGCCGGTGCCCCAGCTGCCCATTCTTCCGCCACCTCAGCTGCCCCCCCATCCCTGCTGAGGGATGAGATGGACCCTGATACGGTGACGATGGGCACGGACGACGGTGGGATAGGAGACCTCCCGTCGCCTCCCTCCAGTTCCTCCCCGCCGGACGACATCGGCTCGTTTCACTCGATCTCCAGAGCTTCGGAGCTCTCCCAGCTCGCTCCAGAGGAGAGGGAGGGTTTCTTATACCAGCGCAGGGAGGCGAAGAGAAAGACCATCCTCTGTCTCACTTCTGGATGACATTTTGGACGAGGGCTTGTCCCTCATGAAGAACCCTTTTATTTATTTTTTTTATTTTTGGTACAATGCACCCTTAGAAATATTTGATGAGAAAACATTAAAACACGTATGAAAAAAGAACAAAAAAATACATGCAACATAAAATCTGTTATTAAATGTGCATAGAAGTAAATTGCCTAATAAAAATCGCATTTAAACATAAAACATCACTAAATCACAAGTATTACTTTACACAAGTCACAAACCGTCTCAACATATTTATCCAAGGTCTAGTGTTCTTTGCTCTATTACTACAATAAAGCGTGTTAAGGCTATTATTAATCTTTGAGATTTTCCCCACATGCATTGGCTCTACAACAATTCTCTAGAGGATGCCGAATTACCATCGTAGAATTGGCCCATATAGAAATTACGATTAGTTTCAAATTCACTACAATATATCACAAGTTGCTTTAGCGACTCTGGGGTATCTTTACTATTACAGAATCTACAGCGTACCCCTTCTTTAATGTCATAGGTTTTGGACCAGTACTTAGTTCTTTCACCTGTGTTGATGACATTTAACTTAAATCTCAGGTACAAATTTCTTGCTTTTGGACACGGAAAAAAAGGTAAATATTGCATTTTTGGTAATTGTTTATGAAAGAAACAGTATTGATCTTGGTAGGATTTGTATTTTGCATTGAGATCAATAATCCTGGACCAGTCCATTTGAAAGAATTTCCTTTTAACCACTGTAGATCGTTCATATAGATCCTTATGGTCCATGGCAATGGAGGATAGAAGATCTTCAATTTTTCTCACATAGCGTTGTATGGATGTAGGATATTGATTTTTGACCATTGCGCAAAAGTCTTGATATAATGAATTCAGCAGTGGATACAACATTTTACCATAGGTTGTTATCTTGCGCCACCAAAATTTCGAGGCTAAAGAGTTCAACCCGAATTCATGTATTATAATAGAATTAGATGATTTTGGAATATTTAAGACACTCTTCCATATGTTACCTTGGATCTTGTTGAGAATAGTAGATACATCCAAAATACACAAATCGAGACCATATAATAACAAAGGTTCCACTTTCAGGATGTAAAATTCAAACAATGGTTTAAGAGAAAACTTAGTGTATTTAGAGTATAGCACCTTCATTTGTGAAATAAGTGGAATTACCTTTAGAGTTAACAAATCCTTCCACATAGATAAAGAGTTTGAGTCACACAAATTGTAGCCCAAATTCCTTGTTTTTATCACATGCTGAATCACCATGTTGTTCATTTTCCATGTATATCTGCAAACCTTTTTCCTATTTGCGAATACCATTATGTTGGATTTGGTGGGATTTATTGCAAGATTGTTACATTTTGCATATTCATGAAACGCATTTAATTTGGTCTGCAGACCAAATGGCGTGCGATCGCATAAAATGATATCGTCGGCAAAGGCCAACCAATTTATGCGAGTATCTGCCAATTTTACTGGGAAGACAACCAATTCATCCCATAAATTAGCTACATCACATAAGTATAGATTAAACAGAATGGCTGCCACTTGACAGCCCTGTTTAACACCTATCTCTGTGTGTATGACTTCAGTAGTGGTACCAAAATGCTATCCAAAGCAGAGGAAGAGGTCTAGTGATGCCATATGGACCGCTCCTAATTTAGAGGTGTGTCGATTCTAGCAGATGTGCAAGAATTGTTGCATTAAGAGAGGTTCCCATAGACCTACGGAAACCTACTTGAAATTTTGATTGGATATTATTGCTAGCGACACACACCTCCAAATCCCTTAACGGCAATCTTGAGAAAACCTTTGCTGACACGTCAATCAAAGAAATGGGACGGAAGTTGGCAGGATTATCGATAGGCCCTTTTTTGTGAATCGGTATAATGATGTCACATAAGCATGATTTAGGTATACATTTAGACTAAAAAATCAGTTCAAAAGATGGTTTAATGATTTTGGCCCAAAAAAAGGTCGTCCTTGAATACACATGCAGGAATTCCGTCAGGGCCCGCCGCTTTAGAGTAAGATTACTTTTGAATAGCCCATACAATGTCACTGATAGACCAGGGACATTCACCAACCATCTTGTCAAAAGGATCATACATATTTGTTACCTTGAATTCTGAGGTTAATTGATATCTATGAGTCATATACTCAGACCAGGTAGATGTAGAGATGGCAGAGTGAAAGATCGGTTGCATCTTTTTCCCATTGGAGTGTAAAATGCCCCAAATGTCCTTTGTTTTATGCTTACATAGAAGTGCTATGAGATGTTGATTTTCTTCGAGGTGTTGAGAACTCTTAATCATTTTCATCATTTGTTTGCAACATAGCTGTATTTTTTTCTTTGCTATTGCAAATTCACCATAATCTGCTAAGTGAGATTTGGCTCTTCTAATATCAGTATTTCTATTGCGTTTGACGACTACAATCTGATCACTAAATTTACAAGAACGTAGAGTTGCATGATTTTTTTGTGCGATAACCATAGCTGAAAGGTGAGAATTCATCATGTTTCTGCTTAAGGTCGTGATCATGGATCTATTTGCGAGAAAATCTGGAGTATTATGCTTAAACAAAAAGTCACGATTCACAAGATAAGCAAATTCCCGACATAGTTTTGGGTTCCATCTCACCGACATTACAGGTCGATCTGTTTCAATTGGTGCAAGATGACTGATTTGTTTGTGGTATTCCAAGACATATTTCATCTTTAAATTCAACATCAGATGATCACTACAATGCGTAATTTTCACTTCTAACTCTGATAGTGTGAAGCACGCTTTCCGACAAAACAAAGTAATCTATCCTCGAACGTGATAAACCTCTACTTCAGGTGTGTTCATGATTACTGGCATGAGAAATAATGTGCATATTCCAGCTACTCAGAAACTTTGACCATATGTACCCTTGATCAGCTACACAAACAGAATGATCATTATTTCTTGATTGATAGCTAGGACTGGTGTGGCTAGTAAGGGCCGCATTAAAATCACCTCCCAAAATGACATCCTACTCATTTGACTTCAGGATTAAACCCTGAAGCATAGAGTCTAGTTCATTAATGGCGCTCATACAAGACCCTACACCAGGTTTACAATATACATTGATCATGATAGTGGAAGTGGTACCAACTAAGCATTTCATAATTAATAAAGCATCAGAGGAATAGAGCATGTTTGTCTCAATATTATAAGAATTGTTAACCAGAGTCAGTAGACCACCAGAGGGTCGATTCAAAACCCCCCGCTTCGCTGGTTGGTTAAAAGCGGTATTACCATCTATTTGAATAGGATTAACAGCCATTGTTTCTTGTATCATTATTACACTAGAGCTGGATGCTGGCTTATTATTCAAAGCCTATTTCTGTACATTTTTAAAACCACAACAATTCCAACTCACAAATGCGGACAAAGATTGTTACGAATGTGCTTTTGAAGAATACGAAGGACCAACTTCATTGAGGAGAGATTCAAGGCCTACCAATCCCTTAATGGCATTAACAGAAGTAAGCTGAGCTATTAAATTTTGTGTATTGCTTGTCACCACTCAAATTCGCCCCTACCCCAGGGGCAACTGATGTTTGCTTTTTCTGGTATTATATAAAATTAGTCATTTCGTTCTTATTTCCAAACCCATGCATTTCATAACCCAACATTGCAAAATTTTCATTTTGTTCCCATAGAATTTTTTGAATTAGGGTAGATTTTACCTTACATACCATTCAATGGTTATTAGGTATGGAAAGTTTAATCTATTCGATATCATGAGTATTCAAGTTTTTCAGCGTGGGTATTTTTTGAAACATATGTAGGAGATGTGAGCGATTGATTCTGTCATTAACCAAAGTCTGTGAATCACTACTCCATCCAATAATTAACTGCATTTCATTCACATTACCTGCACATACCCGTGAATCCATCACTTCGCTTCTGATTTGTTTCAGCGGCAGGGCTCAATTTGTCACCATCTTTGAGTCCTGCATACTGTTGTTCCTCTCTGACTCACTGAATATAAGTTCTTCAGCACATCACTAATGGGTACAACTGACCCCCCTTTATCTATGTTAACAGGTGTGTTATCATCATTGATCTCTTGAATTGCATCACTTTCAGATTCAGATGTCTGTGGGCAAGGAGGCTTCACGACAGTTTTCGCACTATTTACTTCCACAATTAATTGGGGACCTTTAAGATAGATTATCTCATCACTCTCACCATCCCTTCCATCTCTCTTAAAGGTGGTTTTGTTTTTGGTGACCTTGTAAAACTCAGCCAAATTCATCTGTTTCAAATGAACGACCTGCGCCTTGTTCTTTTGTATTTGAGAGACCGGTTTTTTAGAGGTTGTTGACCTCCTACGGCCTCTTGTTCATTCTCTAGTCCCCTGTCCTGTTGTGGTGTTATCTTACCCTTCTGTGAGTGTTCCTGCTGTGGATCCACTTCAAGAAGGACACGAGATTCAGCATCCAACTGATCGAGATCTAAATCAGTTGCATGCGGCAACTGTTCTACTATTTTGGATGTGTTTCCTTTTTTCTGTGACAATTTAACATTAGGATTCACTACACTATTGTTTGATGATTTATTAATAGTTCTTTTTATTTTTTCATCTTTTTATTGCTCTTTGATGTATTTGTTTTGCTTTTTTTGACATGAATAACTTCCAGCCTTGGTCAGATCGACCGCCCTTTAACCCCAATACAGTATTCTCCTCCACTTTACTAGTTTTTACTTGTTGGTCACTAATCTCAAGTAGATCAGATGGGACTGACAGGTGTTGATATTAATGTAATAATGGGCACTAAGGCGATATCATTAGACTCAGTGTTCTGAACATTTTGCGATGCTTCGCTAGATTGTTTTGGTATCGTTGCTTTTGTTATCATCAATTTCTCTAACACCTTCAATCTCTCATGATGTGGTTTAGCCAATGTAATAAGGTCAATTTTCTCAATCTCTTCTTGAGTCGGGTAGTAGGTGTCAGACGTGGCTCTATTTTTGTCATATTTCTCACAGATACATGCTGATGTACATGATAACGTCATGGTCTGTGTGGCTTGTGTAATCATGATGACAGGACCTTTAACTAGGGGACACTGGGTCGGAATGGGGTTTGTCTTAGTAACATTGCGGATGAACGGAGGAGGTGAAATACCTTCATATGCAAACATAAACCCTTCGATTTTATTTAATTTTCCTACAATGTCAGACAAGGCAGATTTCATCTCTTTTATTGCGTAATGTGTATATTCGTGGCCTTTGTCGAGGAGGTTTAATATCCTCGATATGACAGGAAATGTGTGGCAGTTTTGTTAATTAATGTCTAACATAGTCTCATCAGTTAGGTTTTATGAAGTTTTGTCTTTCCCTTGAAAGTTACTGGAATGATCTTAATTACCGGAGATGGAGTAAGTAGGGGATCAAACTCTTCATATTCATTTTGCGCCCATTCTTTAGGACTCTTCGGAAAAGGAGGTGCATGAACAATAACGTCTGCCACTACAGACTTTCCTGACACTAGTTTGACTTCCAGATCTGTGCTGCCACCCATCTTCACAACTTTTGTGGTGTGTAGATGTACGAAATCTCTGTCTTATAGGGGTGGAAACTGGAGTAGAGGGTCCTGTGGATAAGCAGACTCTCCTATCTAATTCAGCCATTATCGCAGGGGCCAACATAGAGGTACCAGCAATCTCAGCTTTTCCCAACTGTTCAACTGGGGAGAGAATCTCATGTATATGATCCTTGTCATTTTTCATCACATTACCAGAACATTCATACGGTCCGTTTAAGTCGCTTAGCTATAACACCTGTGCCTTCTCTTTAACAGCAGAAGGAGAGGAGTGTGGGGTCAAGCATGCTTTACTCTCTTCAATATGGGCGACAGAGGCATTGTATGGTAATTTCGATAGAAATGGTATAATTGATGGAATGGTAAAAGAGAGCGCTCTTGGCACTTTGTCAGTATTTGTATCGAAGGACATTGATTCACCTTCCCACATCTCTCTATTTTTATTCTTAAACATAACATTGGATTTTCTTCTCACCGGAACCTTTAGCCGCTTGCCATTTCTCAGACTTGTCACCATTTTAGAGCAATTAAATACTTACACACTCCAACAATGCAACAGGTAACTGAGTCAGAAAACAGTTATCCAGAGGTGAGAGGAATGCAGAATGAGAATAAAGTTGGTCACTCGGCAACCTTTGACCAAAATGATGTGTCAATTACACATGTTGTATACTTAAAGAAAAATACAGAGAAAGAAGAAATCGAGGTTCGAAAAAAAGCTTTTCCCGTAAACTCCCTTGCTCAACCATTTCTTTGGAGAGTGAACCACACTTCAAAAGAAATATATCCAGTCAGGCTCCAAGGCTATTATGCCAAACGGTCACCTTCAGCAATACACGTCATAAGACTACGCTTCTAACTTAATTCCCTTTTTTTAAAATATACAACGGATCAGGGTTCAAAGACAGAAGTCCGCAATTGCCCTTGATCTGGGAGTACCTTCAAGAAGAGCAGGGACAACACTTTGAGTCGGTGTTAAGTATTTTTAAGATAAGGGTTCAAAGGCAGAAAGCTTGCAGTCACCTTTACTCAAATAATACCTTCAGAGTGTGTAGATGCTGTAACGTGGTTTAACCATATATAGAATCTGGGTTCAAAGGCAAATGCCTGCAGTTACCTTTTAAATATGGTTATACCTCAATTTAGAGAGATACTGAAGAGCAATATACATCATGTCATTGTGGAGAGCTCTCCAGAGCTATAACGCTGACTCAATCTCTTTCTTGCACCTATTATATAATATTGTTGCCATACAAAATGGTTTGGGTGGAAATGTGCCAAAAGGTGTATAGGCATATAAACACCAAGTCAGGAGAATTCCACAACACACGTGGTCTCGGACCCATTCAAACTTTGAACAAAACGCAATCTCCGAACAGTAGTGAAGATACATCTATACCAGTTTATATGACCATATTTCTCACACTGTTTACTAAATTGCACAGTTTACTATTTCAATAGAGCTTGTCCCGTATACACAAAGTGCCGTGTGGGAAATGAAGAAAAAAGATTCAATTACTTCAACAATTGGCTAGAATGTTACAGCAAAGATCCGCGCGAGCAGATCAGTGAGCACTTTGTACAAGTTCCACAAAGAAAGTCATACAACCGAAGGCGGTAACAGCCACCTGTGTAAGTACGGAATCCTCTGAAATGGCTGTCGATTGCAGAAGAAGATCAAAAAGTATGTATCCGGGCATATACGTGCAGACTGCTCTTTCAGGTCGCCTTACCGCAAAGCGCACCCCTCTGAGTATGTGGACTGTGAAAACAACACCGGGGCAGCATAGGGGCTCAAATGCGGCTCACCACTACACCAGGCTCTGTGACATGGAATATAGGGATCAGGCCGCGGGATCAGACAGGGACAAAGGGCGGGGGGGTGTTAGGGAGAATTCTCTGTAAAGGCTAATTTCCCAAACCTAGTGAGTCCCCCAGCAGCTTTGCTGGATTTTCGGGGTTTATTTTTTTCTCCTGCTAAGAGTGAGACTCTTTTTCTCCCACTCTTAGGCATGATTTGAGAGTGTCCTTTGACTATGTTGTGTTTTATGGGCTATGGGGTCTTTTACTCCATAGGACATTGTGTTTTTTGTAAGTGTGTTACACAGCACCCTCAGTGCAGTAACACAGGGGTGCCCTAGTGACCCCCAAACATAGACTCCATACCCTGGGACTGACTACTGTCTCCCAGGGCATGTAAAGTCACCATTGACTTTACTAGCCTTAAATTGTGAACAGAACCAGTACAAACCATCATACTGTGGAAGTACTGGTAGGAGTAATTCGATTGCCCCTGGGTCTGTTTTCCAAGGGGGCACTGTCCAGTCCCCCTTTGTCAAGTTTCTGGCTGGTGGCAGTGGATACCACGCGAAATATTCCACCAGAATATTTCCTATGGGATTTTCCCATTCATTTTAAACACACCACTTTTTGGTGCAATGTTAAAGATACCGCCGGGTTATTTATTTAATATTTATTCCCCGGTTGGGTCTTTTTGCCAGGACTTGGTTTTAAAATGGCGTTTGTGTTCGCCTCTGAAACCCTAACCCAAGTCGAGCCCTTTGTTCCACTTTTGGCGGGCTTCTGCCCAGAAGCCTCCAAAAGTGCTGCCACTCTGTCTGGGTCTACAGGATGTGTGGGAGGGGGGAAATGGGCACCCTGGACTGAGTTGCCTTGACAACTCAAGTCACACTCTTGTGTGATTGGCCCTGTGGTGAGCCGCCCGGCTCACCACTTAGCATGTTTGATTGACAACTAGGCTGATGAATGGGGGTTTTCTGCATAAAAGCAGGGCTTTGGGGACTGGAACTTCAGAAGTCGCCACAGGACCTAAAGAATCCGAAGAGGGGAGAAGCTGAGCCATCTACAACGACACCACCGGTGGAGCCCTGCTGTACGAAACTCGGCACTTTCCCGACGACAGAGAAGATCTTCTCCAGGAGAGTCTTCTTCCCTTTGAGCGGGTGGGACTAACCAGTTTGCCTTTTTTCGCCTCCTGGATCGTCTCGTGGTCGAATCGCCTGTGCTGGATAGCCACGCTTCACCACTACCGCGAATTAAAGGGTAGTACCTTTTAACCGGGAAACTGTGCGGCTGGTTCCTCCCTGGCAGTGCAAGGACCTCCAGCTTTCCTCCACGTTGAGATCTTCTCTTCCCCTGGACGAAGCCCCGACTTGCACCCACTGCCAGGAACAACTGCCCCCGCGGAGCTTTCTCACCATTTCAGGTACTGTGTCCCGCCTGGTCTCCCTTGCAACAGACTGCTCAAGGCGTTCCGTAAATCCTTGACTCTCTATCCTGGGGTGACCTCGGACCTGTTAACATTACCTTTCTAACTTGATCCATCCTCTTTTTGACTTTCCTGCAAAGACTTTGAGTGCATTTCCACTGTGATCTTGGGCACAATCCGCCTTGCTCTCTCCAAGAGTGGCCCTTTTTGCTCTACAGTAGTCCCTGCCTTTCTTGACTTGCTGTGGTTTCTTAAAAGTGTTGGTATTGTGTGATTTTCCTATTCTGCCTTTTCTCTCCCTTTAACAAATTATTGGAGTGCCATCTATGATTACGCGCTCACCTCTGTTTTGCTAAATAAGTGGTGTCTTAACCTAGACTTGTCAAATAATTAAGGAGGTGTATATATTTGTAGTGACTGTTTGAACTTGCTTGACATATTAGTGCCAGTGTATTTTTACAAGTGTGCTTTTAAATAAATAATTATATACTTTTATACCAAAGCTCTGGTCAGTGTTTGCTTGTGCTACTGTATTTTTAGCCCTATTGTGTATAATCTATATACTGCATAACTCTTCTTGAGAGAAGTCTGACTGCTCAGCCACAGCTACCAGGTAAATCTGGGTGGTGCAGACTGCTACCAATTGGGTTTACTGCTAACACCTCTAGTCTTAAACTTTTTGCAGTGGTCCCTAAGGGAACTGCACAGGTTTCTGCCTAACAGGTGGTGGGGGGTAGTGGACTAGTATTGGGCTGATGACAGTGCTTCGAGAGTGTTTCAGCGACTCGCACGCCAGGCTCCACTGGATTCTGTGAGGAAAGGACCTCGCAACATGCTCACAACGTGCTCCAGCTCCAACAGCTCCCTTCTACGGCCCCGGGCAAAGAGGGAATGCTTTAAGTCCAGGGTGCCGGACTCTGCGCCCAAGTGCTTGCAGGCCCAACCGTCGCTGGACTCTGTGTTATTGGCAGTGGCCAAGAAGTCATTGGTCGCTTCTTCCTTGCCAGTGTCCCCCCCTCCGGACAGCGAGGGGAAGAAATTAGATGCCATGGGACGACAGGTGATCTACTCTGCGGCCACTACCATCAAGTCCGCAAACGCCCTCGCCATCGTAGGGCGCTACGACCGCGAGCTATGGTTCAAGATCGCCCCCATTCAGGACTTCCTCCCTGCAAGAGGTCGGAAGCGTTGGAGATTCTGCAGGAAGGCGAGGCGGGGTCTGATCACGCCATCACGATGGCCACGGTTCCGTCAGATGGGCAACAGCGTTTGCCTTCGTCGTCGTGGCTGGCTCAAGGCCACCAACTTTCGCCATGATGTTCGGACAAGGGTTTTGGACATGCCTCTTTGACGGAGACAACCTCTTCGGGAAGGCTGAAGGCTGTCTCTGCAGGCCATCAAGGCCGATACCGAGACGGCACGTGCCCTGGGCACTCTTCAGCAGCGGCAGCTGTCATTTTCTGCCCTCGGGAGAAAAGTCACAAGGATCTTCCACAGGTTCTGGCGGAAGCTCTTCTTCCTACCACCAGCCCTCCCGCTCCTTGGCCCAGGAGACCAACAGGGGCCGTTACAAGGCTTTCAAAGGAGGACGTTGTCACCAACAGGGACCCCAGGGTGGCCCTTTGACATCCAAGCAGGATTGAACCGGCCGGGGCGTCGGACTCCCACCTTTGCACCCCGGTTTGAGGCCGGCTGGCGAACTTTGTCAGCATGTGGAAGACCATATCCACCGACCGTTGGGTGCTGGACGCTCTCACCCAAGTACAACCCCTGGAATTTTAACGAAAGTATCCCCGAATACCACCTATGGCCCGGCAGGAAAACTACGTTCCTCAGCTGCTGCTGGAGATGCGCAGGCCATGCTCAAAAAAAGGAACGATAGAGCTTGTCCCAAAGAGGCTCCGGGGCTCCGGAGTGTACTCAAGGTACTGCCTCATGTAAAAGAAGACTGGGGGCTGGAGGCCCATCCACAACCTCCTTCGGAAGAACAAATACATCAAGTCCCAAAAGTTCTGCATGGTCACTCTTCAGCACGTGCTCGGACAGCTCGAAAAGGGAGACTTTGTCTTCGCTAGACTTGGAGGATGCCTACTTTCACATTTCAATCCACACGGGACACCAAGTTTCTGAGCTTGGTCGTTCAGGGGAAGCCTTACCAATTCAATGCCCTTCCCTTCGGACTGAAGTCGACGCCAAGGGTTTCACCAAGTGCCTGGCGCCGGTGGCGGGGCATCTGAGACTGCAAGGGATTCATGTCTACCCTTACTTGGACAACTGGCTCATCCGGGCCAGTTCGAAGGACATCGCCGTCGACCACACGGCGAGGGCCGTCTGCCTACTGACGGATCTGGGGTTCTCAGTGAACTATGCAAAGTCCTGCTTGCCTCTATCGCAGGACGCGTTGTTTCTGGGATCCCGACTCAACACAGTGTCGTGCCTGGCGTCGCCGTCGGAAGAAAGGATAGCGGCCATCTTGGGCAAGGTGCAACGGCTGTTGGCACTGAAGATCGCCACGGTGAGGACCATCAAGTCTCTGCTTGGCATGATGTCGTCATGCATCTATCACATCCGACACTGCAGGCTATGGATGTGTCCATTGCAGGAGTTCCTCGACGACTGTTGGATACAAGTGTCAGGAAGCTTCCAGGACAAGATCACACTCGACTAGGGCTTCTGTCAAGCAATTAGGTGGTGGAGAGTGCACTCACCTGTCCAGAGGCGCGAATTTCCAGACCTCACCACACCAGGAGACGGTCACGATGGACGCCTCCCTGGAAGGATGGGGAGCTCAAACCGGAAGCCTCCACGCCAGAGGCCTGTGACTGCCGGAGGAGAAGTCGTTGCTGTTAGGCAGAATCCTGTGCAGTTCGCTTAGGGAGCACTACAGAAGATTAAGACTACAACTATATGCAAGAAAATCCCCTTTGGTATCAGTCTGTACCAGAAAGATTTAGTTGGTAGCTGTGGCTAAGCAGTCAGACTTATCTCAAGAGGGAGATGAGCAGTATTCACGGTTTACACATTAGGGCTTCAGTACTATGGAACAAGGAAACACTGACCAAACTTTGGTATCAAAAAGAATATATATATTTATTTTACATACTCTGATGTTCACACACAAATCACTATTCTTAAAGTAAGTTGAATCAGTCAGGAAAAGTATACACTCCCTATTTAAATTGTGGACAAGTTTGAGCAACAGTGAAAACAGAGCAAAATGGCACAGTGATAACTAAGCAGAAATGGCACTAACAATTTCTCAAAAGGGAGGTTTAGACTCTTTAACACACCAGCAACATTTCCCAAGTAGATTGTGAACAAGTTAGGCAAGACAGTGCTTTAGCATATGCAATACTGAGGTGAAAACCGAGCAAAATGGCACTTCACAAGTTTAAAAAGAGGGAAGGAAAACGTGGTTATAAGGGTTAGGTGCACCAACACATTTCTAGGTGAAAAGCAATCTAGAGAAGGCAGTTGTAACAGATTTAGGTAGAGTCAATAGGCCTGTGCCAGTGTCAATGGTACAAGGCAAAGTGCCTAGGTGCAAAATGTTCTAGTAGCTGCAGTCAAGTCTTTGTTTAACGATTTGAAAAGGCAGTTGCAGAAGGTGAAAGACAATGTTAGATGATAGGGACGGCCAACCCAGCAGGTAAGAAAAGGATTTAAAACACCTTTAGCGATACGAAACGGGAAGCCTGGCGGAACAATGTACCTTTAAAGTAGAAGCGGCTCCTGCGGTGGCAGTAGTTCCTGCAGTTCGGGAGATCCAGCAGAGGAAGAGAGGTTCTCATCATGGAGGAAGGTTCGAGCTACTGCACTGCTCAGGGATGAAACCAGCCACGGTGCTGCCAAATGAATAAAAGGTACGCTCCTTTAAATCGTGGTCCGGGTGGACGGGTGCCTGGCTATCCGGTCTCCGAGTGCAGGGCATTGGCGATTCGACCAAGGCAGGTCCTGGAAGGCGATTGGCGATCTGGTTGGACCCACCAACTCAAGCGAAGAAGACTCTTGCAGGTGAAGATCTTCTCGAGTCGTTGGAGAAAAGTGGTGAGGATCTGCAGCAGGGCTTCACCAGTGGTTCAGTCGTTGGAGATGTCTTTGGCTTCTCTCCTCTTCGGTTTCTTAGTTCTAGTGGCGACTCCTTGTCCTCCAGTCCTCAGGACCCTGCTTTTATGCAGCAAGACCCCCATTCATACAGCCTAGCTGTCACTCACACAGTGGTGTGGCTCTCCTGTCTGGAACCAGAGAGCCAGGGAGAGGAACACCAGTTTGTGTGCATTACTTTTAAGCTGGTCAAGAGCTCCAGGAAGAGCCTCCAGATTCCCAGCAAGCAGGACTGACCAAGCCTGAGCCCCCTCAACAGAGTGCGGGACCATATGCAAGGAAATCCCATCTCGACAGCCAGGAACCACAGTGTTGCTATTTGCGGTAGACGCAAGGAGCTGAAACTCTGAACAGCCACTTGTTTGAAGTTTGCCGGTTGAGAGCAGTGACCGTCCCATTGCAGTGCAGGAATCCCGAGAAGTCCTCCCTCTTGTGCCCACGACTGAGGCCCAGGAACACTGAGATCTGCTGAGCTGCACAGGAACCGAAGTCATCTGCTGCACTTTTTCTTCAACCTAAAGGTACTGTAAAGTCTAAGAACTTACCTCTTGTTGTGTAGCCACTTGTCCTCGTTGGAGACTTGCTTGGTTGCATGTGTAAAGTTGCTTGCAGCTTCTTTACTTCACAAGCCTAATCAGCTTGTGGCCCTACTTTGATTTTCTTCTATTCTACCAAGACTTTAAGTACTTACCTACTTAAGGATAACTGTGTGAACACTTGTTTTATTCTGAACTCTCTTCGACACTAATCAAGAATTTTCTAAATGCTACAGCGATATATTAATGCCAACAGCACCCTAGCTATTGAAGTCACCTGAGGGTGTAGGTAGTGTCTGTGTGTCATCCCAAATGGGTATTTGCTGATTTAGATAACTAAGAGCGTGTATTTTTGGAGTGTATTTGTGTGTTGCTTTATGTTGCTCCCTACTGAAGAAGGCTTATTCTAACTGACTGGTAAATACATTAATAATTGTTTACTCAAGAAACCTTGTAAGCGTTTATTTGAATACTTGTCACTGTGAATCTGTGTAACTCCCCTGCAGCTCACATTGACCCCTCTTGAGATGCACCTGGCTGCTCAACACGCTACCAACCTGTGTTGTACAGACTTATACCAAAGGTTGGGTTCCTATTGCCAGGAGGTCAGGGTTGTTGTAATGCACCCAAAGAGTACTACTGCATACAATCTTGCCTAACGGGGTCTCTAAGGTTGAAGGGAATTAGCACCGAACTGAACATTCTCCCTAACATGTGAGGCTGTAGCACTTATTTCAACAATCACATTAGTATTTGTGCCTTGACCTCTAAAGAGATTACTCTGCAGTGAGTAACATAGTTCTAACAAGGAATGATCTGCCATCGTCGTCCTGGATGTATTCAGACATTCCTATCGACTTTTCCTCCACAATAATAGGGTCAGTCCCCCTTTCTGATATGAAGTAGCTAATCCTTTTTGCTTGCAGTGCCACAGCTGCTGTTTATTATTTTGCCGTCACTTCAGGGGCCATATCCTCATGTATTAACCCATTAGAACCATCAGAAGTCGGTCCTTAAAAATTCAATCTCTTGGACCAAAGGTTTTGACAAGGTAATATTCACAATTTGCACACGACTGTCTCAATCGTCCAGTGCAAAACTGATCACAAACTCATCCGAGGCAGTGTCTACCCCTTTCAAACTGCTAAACTGTTAGTGCACTTGATCTCTGTAGCCGGTGAGTTTTTATTGTCCTCGGGCAGTAGTAATTGTGAACAGATATCTCGGGCAGCAAGGGTCAACACCAGAAAGGAAGTAGCTCCATTACCCGCCAACCCTCGGATCAGGGGTAGGTATCAGTGCCAGTTCCTGAAAACACAGCTCAGAAATTGCGGAAACAACCTGAAGGGTAAAGATCTTCTCTTGCAGGGTAAATTACAAGACAGGTAGCCCGGGAACATAACCCCCTAACCAACAATGACCCATGTGACCCATAGGATAATCTGTCTTCAGAAAACTCACTAACCATGAATGAAAACAATGGCAAAGATGGTTCCTGGAAGGAGGAGGCAACCACTTGTGCAATTTTCAGCGGCCTGGTGGCGAGACTGAGCAGCCAGCCATCAGAAGATGCTCCCACACCGGAAACTGTGGAAGCGAACCAGGAAGTCCCAAGCATACAGCTGAAGCTGGATAGGGATATTCCCCAACCCTTCTGTACAATGGCTGCTCCTAACCCAAGGTGCACAACCAATGCAGTAACAAAACAGGGAATGAGTGGTAAAAAGGCCTAGAGATGGTTCCAGCACAGAGATTCCATCCCATCCAGGGGTGGACCAGGACAGGACAAGATGGGATGTCATGCAGCAAAAAATCAAAACCGGAACTAAGGTTATAGGACCCAAGCCCAGCCAGTATTGGCAAATTTGATCCCAAAATGGTAGCAGCAGCTTTGTCGGCTAAAATCATCCTGCAGGTAAGTAAACCTGCAGAACTTTAGGAAAAATCTAGCAGTAGTGAAGCAGTATTAGGGTCTCTCTTAAATATGCCTAAGTATTCATGGGCTAGCGTGAGCTAGCCTTGCAATCGCACGCAAAGGCATCTAAACAAAGGCTCTGGTGGCTAGCCAATTAGGTTGGCCCCAAATTCTGCCACACTGCGGAGCCCGGCAACACCCTCCTATTCCTGGAACACAGGCACACCGGCTTCAGAATTACAGGGAGGCCGCGTGACGTTGCACGTTACCTGGTGACGCCGCAAGACCTCGGTGCGCTGGCCCGGCTCGATATTCATAGAAGTATGGTGGTCAGAGCGAGGCTCCTGCATCATACTGGTGCCATAACTGGAAAGATTCGATTTTCCTAGGGACTCCTTTTTCCCCACTAAGAATGGTAGCCGCATGAACGACCATCAGCTAGAAGTCCTTTTCAACTTGATG
The DNA here is from genome assembly GCF_040938575.1 of Ambystoma mexicanum. Taxonomy (NCBI): domain Eukaryota; kingdom Metazoa; phylum Chordata; class Amphibia; order Caudata; family Ambystomatidae; genus Ambystoma; species Ambystoma mexicanum. The sequence continues at coordinate 260,904,643 of NC_090928.1, read as the reverse complement.
TACTGTGTCCATTATTTTGGACTCCTTTGTTGGGACCCTGTGACCTTTGTTGGGACCCTGTGGATCTTGCACAAGCACCCCTCAGTGCACTTGCATGCCACGTTTGGGCCCCAACCCCTTTCATTGACAACAAGAGCACCCCTTCTCAAGAACACAAGCTGCATGAACACATAGGACGCCCTATGCCGATGAATGAGATTAAATCCAACTGCGAGGTTGCAGTTCTCAAGCACAGTGGTTCCCTCTTCCATCTTTGAAATAAGGAGGAGTTGGTCTCTTCTAATCATGAAGTGATGAACTGGATAAAGATGGAATATAAGGATCACTAACATATACAGAAGAAGATTTATGACATGGAAGGACACATGGAAGAATATCAAGATGTCCATCCATTTATTTTATAAAAAAATCTGTTGATCGAGTGGCTTATAACCGTTTCGCTCTAGTCCTAAGGAAGACGACTGTCAATTCGCCCCTCTCCCTTTAGAGAGTGTTGAAACTACTATTTACTATCTCAGTGATACCAGTGTAATACATAAGAATGATGGAGATTACACTAGGTATCAGTGGTTTGCTATCAAGTTTGAAATGGTAAAGAGAGTTGCATGCAGTATTTTTATTACCACTGCATCGCAAACTTGACAGACGATTCTTAATTGGCTTTCATTGAATTGTGTTATTCCAGAGTATCAGGCTGGATAGAATTTGTAATATTGCACCTACCACTTTTTACAATTCTAATCTCTGTCAAAAAATGTTTATTTAGAGCTCATTGAATTACCTCACTTTTATCTAAGAATTGAATCTTGGATTGTGTATGTATTAATATATTAGGGTGATTATTGGTATACATTGAGGGACTTATCTATGATATAGTCCTCTTCCCCCTCTCTCCTCTTTTTGAACAAGCAGTAGACACTTTCTATGCTGTTCTTACCCCCAACTGCAGTGGGGGTGATTGGTTGTCATGCACTTTATTTGTGTATATTCAGTATGAGTTGTATATTTATATGCTGTTTTACTATGTATTTTGCACTATTTGTTCTGCGGTTTGATATGTGATTCATAAAGATATGCTATTTTTATACTATCCTTGACCTGGCCTATCCCCTTCTTGGTGCCTTTTACTGATGTCCAATTATCTCGCTTGAACTGATTTAGTGAGTTGTAACGTGTGACCCACCTTTTCCTTCTAGTTTTACACATTCAGGACCACCCACACAAGATGTGTATTAGGATCCCTAGGGCCAGGGAACAGTCCAAACCGGCTAAGCCACAATTGAAGAAGGGCGTGGCTCAGAGTGAGCCCATTTTTGGGCAACAGCCATTTTAGGTGTGCATTGCGGTTTCCTTACACAAAGAAAAGCCCCAAAAATAAAATGGCAGAGACCAGGACTTGGAAAGATACATTCATTCCCCAGTGGCTACCAGAAAATGTGCTTTTAGGTACTAATGTGATAAATTGGCTTGCACCTCTGGTGAAGCTTAAAAGTAAATTACAGCTGTCATCAGCCTACTTGCTAAAACCAATACAGGGCCATAAAATTACCCTGGGCAAAAATGTGGCACTTGATGAGTACCCATGGCCTCAGAGCTATATCGGCTACCAAATGACCATTTGAAATGGGGTTCAAGTTCCTTCCCTGCATAGTGTAGCTCCACATCCCTGTGTTCTAATGTCCTTTTCTATAAAGCGATTGCAGAGCCTCTTGCATATGGGATTTCAAAATCTTAACTGGCGATAATTGTTTCACCAAGTATATTATAAATACACTGAATATGCAGGCCAAATGGCCCTGCTCCCCTAAATCTAAAGATGACGTCTATTTAATTGATCATTGTGCCAGAAGCTGTACATTGACATCAGAGGCACCTAGATATTGAATCGCCCATGTCGACTTTTATTTTAAATAGTGGTAGTATTCCGTACCAAACATGGGAGACTGATAGATTGCTTGTGACACCAAAACATAGTCCAGATACAAAGATACTGTTGCAGGTAAGTAGCATTCACATCATGGTGCCCTAAATAAACAAGTTACTGTAACATGGGCTCTTCAATAGAGATCCATAGTTCGAACGAATTGTGTCCTCCAACGTATTCCTCATCTTGGATGTATTCGTCCAGCTTTAGCTGTTTAGGACATTTTTTCTCGGCAGTGGGCGCCGTGCGTTGATGTCTAGTTGAAGTCCTCCATCGAGGGTCATCAGTTATCCAAGTAGCATGCACAGCGCTGTTGTCCTCAGTTCTGTTTTTCCACAGTACGTGTTGCTTTGGAGACTCTGCACACCTCGATAGTTCTGTGGCGCAGTTATTGTGAAAGAAGATATTCGAGATGTCGTCGACCCCGAATACCCTGCGTTTGGGGTTTAAAAAAATGTAAAACCTGCGGTTCCAAAATGTCGATCACGGATCCGCACCAAGAATGTCTGTGGTGCCTCAGTGAAAACCACGACACAGAGGCCTGTATGAAGTGTCAGGCAATGACGGGCAAGGAAGGGAAAGCTACAGGTAGGCCAAAAACCCGACCGAAAAGCAGCGAGTCGAGATCCCATGAAGAGAAATCTCCTCGACGCGAAAGGCAAAAACATAGGTCTAGGTCCCGAAGTGGTTCCCACCACTCTTCGTCTTTGACAAAAAAGTCTAAAAAGACGCCACTGGTCCCCTTCCACCTTGTCTTCTGACGAATCCCCCAAGAAAATGAAATGCCCCACAAAACATTCTTCCTCCGAAAATGATGGAGGTTTTTGAAAAGGCTAAGCCTTGGTCCGCGCCTTCCTCTTAAGCCGGCCGAGCGGGTTACCGTACCGACACTCGCGCGCCCTTGAGCCCGGGTGATTGAAGGAGGAAAGATCGGGAACCTTCCAGGACCCTGAGTGATAAAGATCGCTTGAGTCGACCGCTCGAGGTCATTGATGCCGTCCGGAACCTGACACACCTCGAAGGAGGAGCCTTATTGCTACCTATTGCGTTGGATTGTGCTTTGCATTTCAGAATGCTACAGATTGACGGGCAAAAATCCACCAGAAGGCTTGAGGGCCCATTCAACCAGAGGCATAGCCTCTTCGACAGTTCCATCAAAGAGGTGTTCCCATCAAATCTATTTGTGAAGCAGCGACTTGGTCTTCGTTGCGCACCTTTTCTAAGTTGTATAATCAGGATGCTTCCCATTCTAAAGAGCTTGCTTTTGGTAAAGCAGTGCTGTATTCAGCTATATAATATTAAAAATCTACTCCCTCCTCCAAAGAACTTTACACTGCTTTTGGAGTCTAAGATGAGGAATACGTTGGAGGACACAATCCATTCAAAGAACAAGTTACTTACCAGCTGGTAACGTTCTTTCAACTGGATGTTCCTCCAACGTATTCTTCATCGCCCGCCCTTCCTACCCCTCTGTAGATTCTTCCAGTGTTATTACCACTTCAACTCTCGCAAGTCTGACACCTGGCTATCTGCACTACCTATACAGCAGAGCAAGAGGGGAAAAACAGAACTGAGGCCAACGGGCGCGCGCGTGCTACTTGTATACCCGATGTCACCCTTGACTGAGACCTTCGAGGGACTTCGACTCGACATCGATGCACTGCGCCCTCGGCCGAGGAAAAAAATGTCTGAAACAGCTAAAGCTGGACGAATACATCTAAGATGAGGAATACGCTGGAGGAACATCTAGTCGAAAGAACGTTACCAGTTGGTAAGTAACTTGCTCTTCTCACCGTGGTCCTCAAGCCGCTTTACCTATGTAGCTTTATCATGGGGTAAGTCACTTCCAAGTCAGTTAGTTTACCTGCTTTATGAATTCTCTGGACATTGAAAAAGAAGGAAATTGGGAATAATAGCAAGACTGTGTTTGCTACATACATTTGGTTTACCGGTTGTTAAGCAAACCTGGAATATGGCATTCATGATGCAGATGGGAAACTGTGTACCTGCACAGGCAACTAAATGGTGCATACTCTTGTTTCATTATTCTTTACACAAGGCCTATAACTGTCAAGTGGTGCTCTTCTATTGTGTTTGGTGGGAGGTGCTTACTAGTGTATCAACCTATGCACTCCAAGTTAGTAAATTACCTTCTTATTACTTGTTCCCTGATGCATAGTTTATATTTAAACACTAACAGTATTTTTTATTTTCCTTTGTAGGCTCTTCTTGATATTTACTTGTTGGAAAATGTGGATGAAACAATGAAGCATGCCATCGTATCCTTTCAATGACATTTAGCTCTGGTGGGTGTCTTGAAACTTATTTTATGCTCTTTTTGATGTACGTTATTAGGTTTCCAAAAGTAAATCATGAAGTCAAGTTGAAGATATTGGTCAGCCTTTGTTTTTCACATAGGCTTGTTCATGTTCCTTCGGTCCTAAAACTGTGCCTGTTGTTGATTGAAGTGTGTTTGCTCTCATTTACTAGCCACATGATATTGGAAGCCATCTTCTTTAGTGTGGATTAAAGGTGCTCCCTGCCTCTGACCATTTTTTTTTTTTTTTTGCTGATCAGATGTGGGGATGTTTCTAGTCAATAGTAGCCTTTTCTTTATACCTGAGGGAGCATGATCACGTGTCTTTGTGGTCATTTTTATAATATGCAAAGAGAAGAGAGATTAATATGCAACATGGAAAAGGAACATTAAGTTATCCCCTCAAGGTACAAAAACCTCACAAATACAAAAAAAGTTTGTTTTATTGATAATACACATTAAATGTTATTTTTCTTAAAAAAAGGAAAGGTACCCAAAAGGGTATATTCTTTAAAACAAACCTACAACCAGGTATAAACATGAACAATATTTACGTAAAACATATAGTTACATACATGAAATAAGAAAACGATCACCTAGTGTCACACAACCAACATGAAACATAAAATAATCACAAACAGCTTTGATTCATTGTGTATTTAAACGCAACCCAACATGTTTCTTGTCCAGTGACCTAATTAGTGTCTGACATTCATCAGGGGTGTTGTATTCTTTCAACTTGAAACGTAAAAGTTCCTGTCATTCCTGGCCAGGGTCAATCTTCATAAGAAACTATGGCAATAAATCCATACTTTAGTACCACATATGTAACTGGGACCGCTGAAACTTACAAACAATTCCAATTCCAACAAAAACGTCAATATATCATCTGGCAGTGTTTCTGTGGCATCAAACACCCCTTCAAAAAAGTCCCAAAATCGACTCCTACCACATAACATGTGGCCCATTACCTTGTAATGCACAAGTACTTGAATTCCGCCTAGTGGAATGTCTGGAGGCAGACACTTTCATTCGGGTTGCATCAAACATAAAAAAAAAACACAAACAATATGTCACCATACTATCACTCAGGTTCTTGCACACACAACTTTCAAATAACCAAAAACATCCTATGCTTCACGGTCCAACACATACCTACCACTTTGGCGCAGTGTGTGCAGGTCAAAACAAAACAGAAGTTTTTATTCCGTCTTCACCGTCCTCTTTAAGGTACATTCACGGTTCCTATCACTGTTCTAGGCTCAATGCCTAAAAAGATCTATAAACAAAGCATAGATCGCATCAAAACCAAGAAAACAAAACGTGCCGTATTTATAATATTAGGTCAGGAACTCAAGAAACCAATCCAGATTAGGAAATATTTCTGAGTGAGCTCCTGATACCCCAACAAACAAATTCCTTCGTATTGGTTGCAAAAAACGCCTCACGTCCGTAAAAACGAACCCGTGGTGACCCGAGGAAATATAGACAAATATCCACATTTAAAACCGCTGTTAGGCAGAAACCTGTGCAGTTCCCTTAGGGACCACTGCAAAAGATTTAAGACTACAGGTGTTTGGCAATAAACCCACTTGGTAGCAGTCTGTACCACACAGATTCACCTGGTAGCTGTGGCTGAGCAGTCAGACTTCCCTCAAGAAGAGTTAGGCAGTATGCAGAATATACATAATAGGTACAGAGACACAGTAGTACAAACAAGCACGGACCAGAGCTTTGGTGTACAAGTATATAATTATTTATTTAAAAACACACTTGTAAATCACACTAGCAAAAAAGAGGTAAGTAATTTCAGCACACAGTCACTATCATGTATATACAACCCTATTCACTTATTAGACAAGTCTTAGTGAGAAACACCACTTATATTCAGACAGAGGTGAGCGCTTAACATAGGATGACACACTAATAAGTTGTAAAGAAAGGGAGGGAAAAAGGCAGAGTTAGAGAAGCACACAAGTTTCAATACTTTCTCAAAGAACCACAGTAAGGCAGGATAGGCAGAGTTCTACTGGGGAGCAAGGAAGTTAATTGCACGGCCCACTCTTGGAGAGAGCAAGCAGAAGGGGTCCAGGTTCACACAGTGGGGTTATGCCCAAAGATCTTTGTAGATAGTTCGCACAAAAAGGATGAAATTAAAGTCAGGAAAAGTTAGCTAGGTTGTCCCAGGCCAGCCCAGGTTAGAGAGTCGAGGCTTTACTGTCACCCCGAACAATCTGTCGCAAGGGAAGCCAGGCGGGACACAGTACCTTAAGTGTGAAGGAAGCTCCAACGGGGGCAGTTGTTCCTGGAAGCAGGTGTAAGTCGGTGTTTCGTCCAGAGGAAGAAGAGATCTCACCGTGGAGGAAAGATGAAGGTCATTGCACTGCCAGGGAAGAAACCAGCCGTGGAGTTCTCCGGTTAAAAGGCACTACTCTTCTCTTCGCCGTAGTGGTAAACTGTGGTATTCCGGTTGCCGGGGTGCTTGGCACGGACAAGGCGGCCACGAGATGCTCCAGGAAGGTGAAAAGAAGGCGAAACTGGTTATCCCCACCAGTCAAAGGAAGAAGACTCTCTGGACTGGAGATCTCCTCTGTTGTCGGGAAAGGTGGTGAGACGGTTCAGCAGGGCTCCACCAGTGGTGTCGTCGTTGCAAGTCGGCTCAGCTTCTCCCCCCTCGGATTCTTAGGTCCTGTGGCGACTTCCGAAGTTCCAGTCCCCAAAGCCCTGCTTTTATGCAGCACACCCCCATTCACTCAGCCTAGCTGTCAATCAAACATGCTAAGTGGTGAGCCGGCCGGCTCACCACTTGGGCCAATCACACAAGAGTGCGACTTGAGTTACCAAGGTAACTCAGTCCAGGGTGCCTAAACCCCCTCCTATATCCCCTGTGGTACCCAGACAGAGTGGCACCACTTTTGGAGGCTTCTGTGGAGAAGCCCGCCAAAAAGTGGAACAAAGGGCTCGACTTGGGTTGGAGAGTCAGAAGAGAACACAAACGCCATTTTAGAATCGAGTTCTGGCAAAAAATACCATCCGGTGAATTAATATTAAATAAATAAACCGGCAGTATGTTCGAGGCTATAAGAATTAAATAATTAAAGTTGGTAGCCTCGAACAATGGGAAAATCCCATAGAGATATATTCACGGTCGAATATAAAAAGTAGTATCCACTGCCACCAGCCAAAACTCGATCAGGGGGGACGGAGACGTGCCCCCTCGAACAACAGACCCCGGTGCAATCTAATTGCCCCGTCCAGTACGTCCACAATATGATGGTTTGTACTGGTTTCTGTTCATATTTTGGGACTAGTAAAGCCAATGGTGACTTTACATGCCCTGGGAGACAGTAGTCCGTCCAGGGTATGGAGTCTATGTTGGGGGGTCGCTACGACACCCCTGGGTTACGGCACAGAGGGTGCTGTGTAACCCACATCAAAAAAACACATGAGACCCTATGGAGTAAAAGACCCCATAGCCCATAAAACACATGGAAAGTGAAAGGAACACCTCAAATCATGTCTAAAAGTGGGAGCAAAAGAATCTCACTCTTAGCAGGAGAGAAAAAAAATAAACCCCAAAAATCCAGCAAAGCTGCTGGGGGACTCACTAGGTTTGGGAAATTAGCCTTACAGAGAATTCTCCCTAACAACCGCATGCTTCCAAAACAAACCGCGGGCAAAACCGTGCATATGCGTTAAAGCCCAAGGTGTAAAAAAAAAAAAAAAAAAGATTCTCTAAAATGATTTGTCTGTACTCACCAGCTCCGTGCTGCAGCCAAACCGACACTCTAAACACTATTTTACTTGGAAAAGCACAAGCGAAAACATGCCTGCATAGCTACTCCATTAGCTGCTACATGCAGTTAAAGGTTCCAGAAATTGAAGGACAAAACAGGCACACGCCAACGTAATAGTAACCGGCCCAGATGGTGGACACAAATAAAAGGACCTGTAACTCATTTCTCCAGCGTTGGTAGCTTTCATGGATTCACATGCGCCCTCCATCCTGCCCCTCGAGGCAAACCGTCTCTTTGGCCATCCTCGTTTTGGGTCGAGGGAAGCCGCGGTGGTGGAGCTATATACTGTCATTATCCCAGCACAGAAATTCAGATCCCATTCAGAAATACTTGAGATGCATGGAACTTCATTTCCTCATTCTTAGCATTGTACCCATAGGCTTGTTACACTTACATTATCTTCCCTATCTTCAACATGGCCGCCGCTAATTCCATAAGGTAACTCTCAGTGCATTCTACACCTGTAGCAGAGGGAGCTACTTAAGCCCTGCCTTTGCCGAAGCTCTCGCTTGGTGTCTTCTCCGCTGACAGCGGGTAACACTTCCAGCGATCTCCTGACAACCTGTCAACAGAAGAAAACTAGTCAAAGGTATTAGTTCCATAGCAAAATCAAAAGAATATCCGAAAAACTGTAAAGACTTGCCGAAGCAAAGTTTTCCAGGAATTTTCCTCAGTCCGCAGTTGTATTCGAAGTCTCTGCATCTCCTGTCAGCTCAGTTGCAGCATTTCTTCTCTCAGCAGCCTTTGTCCGCGGTCGCAGCGTATTCCATCGTCCGAAGGTATTTTCTTCCACAGTTTCTCCAAAGACCTGAAAAACACAGGTATTTAATGAATGAATGAACTTGTTAAATGCAAGAAGGCGTATTATATGTGCTTACCTGAAGTCTCAGCAAGGCTTTTCTTTGCTTATTTTTACTGCGCTCGTTTCTGAAGGCAGCTATTACTCTGTTTTTTCGACAAACTGACGTAATTGAATTCTTCCTTAAAAACGAGTATAGCTGCAGCCTTACTGCAGCCCTAAGCCCTTGTTAGGGAACCACGAACCTGCAAAGGATCAAGGGAAATTCTAGCAAGAGATCTCTCCAACGTAGGGACCATTCCTAATTTGAACTATAAACAATTATTATTCTTACCAAGAAACTTTCCCTTGATACTTTAAAAGAGGTTTTGGATGCTATACAGAGAAAAGGCTGTCGACACCATTACCCCCTCAGAATAAGTCACCTACCCAATGCGCCCCTGTAGAATACAGGATGGTGAGCTCCACAAAATAAAAGCACAGGTGAGAAGGGAGGGCCATTTTCAAGGTACACTGTATGTTATGTTTTGTTGTGTTAGGCAAATGTATAAAGCACCATGGTGCTGAGAGAGGAGGAAGAACATATGGGACTAAAAGAGCAGGGTTTTGAGAGATTGTTGAAAAGAAAGATGGTCAGTAGTGGCACGTAGCGTAAACAGGAGTCGGTTCCAAGACCTAGCGGCCACCACAGAGAAAGCACACACCTCCCCCCATCCTAACCAGCCTGATACGGGGAACCAATAGCAGTAAAGCAGACTGAGATCGGAGGGCACGTGAAGGTACGTATTGGGAGAACCTTTCCTGGAGGTATTCAGCGCATTGTTCATAAAAGGCACAGTGGACAATGCATAGTGAATTAAACAAGATGCGCTTCTCCACAGGAAGCCACTGAAGTTCCCTGAGCACAGGTGACATATGAGTACGAGGGGGAGGACGAGCGACTACTCTAGCGGCTGCGTTTTGAAGCAGCTGAAGTCAAAATTCATAATCTAGGCAGGTTGGCCCAGATAGTGTGTTGCAGTAGTCAACTGTGCTCAAATCTGGAGCCGCAACCATAGGAGCGTGGAATTGGGCAGGGATGAAGCGAAGAGCCTTCCTCAATACACAGAGTTTAAAATGGCCAGTTTTACTGACAGCAGCAGCCTGATCAGCCATAGATTAAGAAGAGGAGAGCTTAACCCCAAGATTTTTCACAGAGGTGGATGGAAGGGGAAACGGGCCAAAAGTCAGGGGTCCATTAGGAAAGGGGTGCCCACAACCAAGACCTCTGTCTTGTTCCCGTTGAGTTTAAGTGAATTTAAGGCCATCCATGCTCCCGTGTCCTCCAGGCAACTCCTAAGCCAGGTAGCAGTGTCGGGACGAGTGTGATCAAGACGAACCAACAGCTGGGTGCCATCAGCATAGGAGTAGAATCTAAATCCGTGGATGAGAAGGAGGCATCTGAGATAGATATATATATATATATATCTATCTCTGAGGCTTGTGGAATCTGCTTAGATCACATGCTGTGCATAGGCGACATCTAGTGGAAGCTGCAGAGTATTAGTTTCTTTTTCGAAACTCGAAAATGGGCGTCGACACAGGGCGTGCCAGTAATACTATCCCTAGTGTGATGTCCACTCTACCCATTATCCCTCACGCGTGTAGGACCTTCAGATTGTTTTTTTCTGCCATACTGGTCGGAAGCATTGCGCAGAGTTTCCTGGCTTTCAGCCATTTTTCAAAAAATCAATATTAATTTCCCCGTTCTTTCACTCCCATGTCGAGACATCGAAGATCGACGCCGGTCCGAAGAACAAACAATCGTCGAGAGCTGGGCGACGGACTTTGGGCCTCAGAAGGCCTCTGGCCTCGGCCCTGCAAGTAGGGAGAGTGGGGGGTGGAAACATACTCTACACTCTTATTATTTTATACACACACTAGCCCGCTGCCGTAGGTGCATATGGAGAGTACTCCATTTAAATTTTGCCCGAAGTGCAACAGCAAGTACCCTTGGGTTGACAAACACGCCACCTGTAACCTCTGCTTGCCGAGGGATCACCCTGAGGCCAACTGCAGAGCGTGTAGCCTGTTCAAGGCGAAAACACTAAAGGACCGCTCCATTAAATGTTGGGCCCACCACGCCAGGCAACTCGAGGTCATGGACGCGGTGGGTGCCTTCAGTGATGGCAGCGACGCCGTACTTTCGGACGGCGAGGGCACACAGGTGTCAAAAGACGCCCAAGCGCAGGTCCCTGACCTCAGAGGACTGTCCAGCAGGGCAGTAATGGGAACACACCCAGTCGACACAAGCGCTACCCACACCACTACTACACATAAACACTCTTAAGTCCAACCGAGACTCAACACGCGTGTCGAGTTATCGGAAAGAGGCACAAAGAGAGCGGTCCACGGAATGGGTGTCCTCTGGGCGTTCCAGGTCGAGATCGCCGCACGACACAAGGCAACCATCCACAGTTGCCAAGAGTGCCTCGTTTCCCAAAGTCACGGAGGTACGTTCGTCAGAAGACGAATCCGACCTCCACCCCCAGGCCGCACACCAGAAGTCGGCTCCGGCAGCCCGTCTGGCGTCTTGCCTCTGAGCCCCGACGTGCACACTCGAAAGAGAGAGACAGAGAGAGAGTACCCCCGAATCTCAACGCCAGGCGTCGAAAAGCTCAGAGAAGGTGAAAACATCAGGGAAACACTCTTCTACTCAAGGGGAAGGGGGTAAACAGCAGAAGTCCTCTCAATCTACTTCTGTACCACAGACACTTAGGGAAAAACAGAAGTCTTCATATAGGGTCCTATATGCGTGAGGGATTACGGGTACAGTGGTCGTCACACTAGGGATAGTATTACTGGCACGCCCTGTGTCGACGCCCATTTTCGAGTTTCGAAAAACAAACTGTAATACTCTGCAGCTTCCACTAGATGTCGGCCTATGCACAGGATGTGAATCTAAGCAGATACAAGCATCAGAAATACGATTGTGGTGGCTAATGTATCCCATATTAAAGAGTATAGGGGAAAGAGCAGAACCCCACAATTAAGCCCTACCGGTTTAGACCAGAAGGGGGAGTTAGATGGACTGAGAATGGTCGGCCAGAAAGGCAGAAAATCAATTTAGAACCTTTTTGGATATCCCGACTTCCGACAACCGTGAGATAAGTATGGTATGATCAACCGTGTCGAAAGCCGCGGATAAATCCAGCAGCAGTACTGCTCCCACTCCACTCTGGTCAACTAGGTGAGCGAGATCGTAAAGTACAGAATTGAGTACCGACTCAGCGCCCCTTCCCGGGCAAAAACCTGATTGAAAGATGTCAAAACATCCAGAAGATTCCAGGAAGGAGGATAAAAGAGGGGAGACGAGGGCCTCCATGACCTTCATCAATACAGGGAGAAGCGAGATGGGGGCGAACATTTTCAAGCAGCCCAGGATCAAAAGTGGGCTTTTTCAGCAGATGTATAACCAGTGCATGTTTCAATGGGCTTGGAATAAAGCCCTCAGTGTATCACAGTTATCAGTTTGTGAATGGGGATTACAGTAGTGGTTTTGTTATAATTGTTGTTTCCACAGAACTAGTGCCCAGACAACAGGTCCTCCACTGAAAAGGCATTACGCTCCCGTGGAGACTTAAGGTAAGCGTTACAATACTGGACTTCCCATTGGTGCTGCCTAAAGCACCCATAACGACGTCGATGGTACACTCAAGGTGTCAATGTTTTTTCCATAGGAAAACTACTATACTAAAGTAACCGAGGTTTCCCTGGCTGATGGGGAAATATTCACAGTATCTTATACTATGAATCCATGAAATATACCAACACTGTGGAAATGGAGTTACAGGTACGAAACTACTCCCTTTCCATATACCTAAAACCTTCAAGACGTTAGATGCCCTAAGCAGGGAATTTCTGTGGCGCAACGGTAGATGCAGAATGACTTTATCCTCCCTACAAAGGCCATATGATGAGGGCGGCATTAAGGCTCCACACTTTGAGGCATAGTATATTGCAGGACAACTGCAGTTTGTGGTGGTCTGGCTGCCAGACAAGCCCACTGCCGACACCAAACTCCTTCAGCCCCCATCGCCTGTTCACTTTCTCAGAGAGCTCTTGTGGCATAAGAAGCCTCGGCCTACTTCAAATCCGCCCTTGGTATCAATGGGCATCCAAATATGGGACAGGGCTCTTAAATTACATACCCCTTCTCAGTGCAGATACCCTTTGTCTCTTTGGTTCCACTGGCATATCAGGCTTGGAAGGGGGTGAGGGTATATGCAAGTACTGGGAAACTCACAGCGTTGCCACTATAGAGGACCTGATGAATGGCACCTCCTTCATACCCTTCGATGAACTAGCAAGCAACACTGGCATACACCACGGGCAGTATTTGCTGCACCGTACAATTTTGAACACAATAGCTCGCAGATGCCCTACATATAGTGAAACTATTCAAACACATTTGGTAGTTAACACCCTTTACGACCTTTCAGAAGGCAGCCATGTATATCAAGGTTATACAACTTTCTATTGACCAGCGGGCCCCGTGGGACCTCAGTGATTAAGAGCAAATGGGAGTAGGATTTAGGCGCCCCTTTATGGGAGACAGACGGGACAAAGATTTTGAGATATCATAAGAAAGTATCTCGAAACTGTTGATTGCAATTGATTCAATTGTTTGTTACCCCTAGGGCTTATCTTGACGCCTCTTAAAATATCTAGTTTCCCCGGGGCCGCCACACAGCACGTCCCCCAGATGCCATGCCCCTTAGGCCGGCCTCCTACACATGTTCTGGTCATGCCCAACCATCGTGACATACTGGAACAAAGTAGCGACCAGTCTGCGTAAAGCTGGCCTGACCACAAACCTGCTATTGCCTTCTGCTTGCTTGCTGGGATGCTTTACGTGCCCCAAAACACTTTATGGATCTAAATTGCAGGACCTTGCATATATACTCGCCAAACTTAAAATAGCAATGACATGGAAATCTGCATGGCCCCAACATAGAGGACTGGTGACGCGACCTCAGAAAGTGGTCAGCAGCCGAAATAGCGGCGTGGAGTAACGTAGTACACTTGAGTTCTATAGACACCAATGAAGACATTACTTCATGGATCGCACTAACCCAATCATTATTTGCGCCAGATGCAGATGGCTCCCAATCGATGAATACTCTGCAGTCACCAACTTAGACAACCTTACGCACACGATCAACATGCGCATGGGCAGAGTGTCTGCATAATAGACAACGAGGACGGGTGGGGGAGGCGTGGGTAAGTTGGGTATAGGTTATTGTTCAACATCAGACCCTGTTGGGTTACATAGTTTCGATTTTCTAATAGATTTGTAACACTCTCTATACTGTTAGAACTGTAATGTGTTTGTAGACAAGGCAAAACCAATAAAGTTTTTTTTTTAAATGTTTAAGGATGTCAACAATAAAAAGTCAAAGTTCTCAGCTTCTTCCAGCTCCTGGCTTACTTTTCAGCTCCCCTTCCCAAGTTTAAGACAGTTCTGCAAAATGCTCAGGGTTCCCTTGCCCAAGTTCGAGACAGTTCCACAAAGTCCTGGGGTTCCCTTCCCCAAGCTCAAGATAGAAGGCTCAAAGTTCAAAACAAAATAGTTCTCAACGGTTTGGGATCCTCCCCAACCCTCTTATACTGGGTAATTTCTCTGGTTCACCAACGCACATCTGTTACAACACAAGTCTTTCCATGTATATCTCCATTGACTTGCTCATTTTGATATTACTACTTTCATTTGCTTTTCATGCCAGGCACTCAGTCTAAGCACTGTTGTCGGACCAAGCGGGCCACCCATTACAGGTCACACAACCGATACCCCTTCCTTGGCTGTTGTTCTATAAGACCGCTCCCATGCAGGGGGTCCCTCGGTCTAGGCGCAGTTGACCGATCACACAGTGAACCCATCACAGGTCACGCAACCGATACCCCTTTACTGTCTGCATTTGCAATAATTGTCCACTGCTTTCCCTTGACAGTGAAAAGTATTTCTTGTATCAGAATTATTTCCTTCTAATATTTTATCGTGGTTAGCTTGGTCACCATTGACTTAGTTACGCTGTTGATACTTCTCTGGCCCTTGCCTATACAGGTTTCCTCTTAGCCTGTAGTTCCTTGACCCCTTGGCTTGTGTAAAGTCTTGTTTCTCTTCTCACACCCTTCTTGGGATTTTACTTGCTTTGCCATCACTTGCTTTTCCAACACTTGTGTTTCAACCAATTCACTCTGTGGTATGTGCCAGCTGCACAACGTTGCTTGTTTCCATTCAAAACATTCTCATTATTTGCTTTGTCTCTGTGCGTCATTCAGAAATGCTTATTCAATCATACTTCCATGTTGATTTAATTCTGCACGGTATTCAATAATGCTTTCAGTTCGATCGTTATTCAAAATGCATCTGTCACCCTTGAAACTATCTTCAATTCATTTCAAGATTATAAGCACTCACTTCAGTATTCAAAAGTGCGTATTATTGTTTCCACAACGTTTGACATTCAAGAAAGGCTTATTGCAGGTTTTCCGAGCGTCCCAACATGAGTGCTTCCTGTCTGCATTCGCTGTCTTCAGGCGGCAGCTACCGACTGCTTTGAACCTTCCCAGCTTCCACGGCCTCCAGTCATTTCTCGCAGAGGTCAGGGAGAGTGCTGCTCGCTCTCCCTCAGGTCTGTGACAACCGGAGAGCTTCAGCGCCCCACAGCTCCTGCTTACTTTCGACACACAGGCTGTGTAGGACTTCCTAAGCTTCTCTGGGCCTGCCTCGGCGTGTCTGGTCGTTGTCTGACACGGCTTCCTGCACTTGTATCTCCTGCTCCTGTCTATCGGGTTCGCCATCTTCCAGCTCCAACCGGCTCCACACTCCAGCCTGCTGTGCGACCACTTCTCTTGTGAAAAGCCCACATTTATTTTCCATTGGGCTTACTAAGTGTCCACAGGTGGTACTCATTTAGTCCATTTGCCTGACCATAGTTAAAGGGACATGCCTGATCTTTACAATACTCTGCAGGCCTCTTTCTTGTCTCGGTACTAGAGTGGGTTGAATGATGGAAAATGTGGTGAGTTGTGTTACAATGGCCCATAAAGGCCACGGGAGGGTTGGGCTAGTCTTCATAAGACAAAGGGGGATACCATGTCTCGCTATTAACCTTTCTCCTTTTCATTCTCCTTCGGTTGTTTCTAGATTGATAAAATCGTTTGCTGTTATCCCGTTTCCTCTAGCTAGGGTAACAATAGCCCATAAACACGCCTGGGATTACGTGTTCATTATGGAATGGGAAGGGGAACTACTGCGTCTCGCCGAAGGACGTCCTCTTCCCCAATCCCCAAGTATCCTCTACCCAGGTGATCCTCACTCGTTTCTCCACACCCAGGGTCAGGATCCAAATGCTATGGCCTTTACCAGGCCCCTAGAAGAGGACCCATGGGGAGTAGATGTGAGGACGCCCTCTGGTTTCTTGCAGGGTGTCTATCTAAGATAGGCCTCAGTGGGAGAACACAATCCATTACAAGAACAAATTACTTACCCATGGTAATGTTCTTTCGGATGAATGTTCCTCTTGGCCCCTTCCCAACCTACCCCGCATTTAAGGAGCTTCCTCCTATGATTTTATGAGACTCTCGTTTAAAGCTTAAACGTTCACTCTTTGTCTCTAATCCCATACGCGGCTGTGCAAGGTGAAAAAATAACTGAGGTCATGGGGCGCAGTGCGTGCACACCTTTTGCACCAATGCCGATGTTGCATCCAAACCTGAAGCCAACAAATCGAAAATCCTCAACGCTGGAGTGCGCAGCGCCCCCTGCTGTGAATAAAATGTCCGAGTGCTGCAAGGGAGAGGAATATTTCTAAGCTGAAGAATCGGTGGGAGCAACATCCATCAGAAACAAAATTGCTAGGCGTAGGTAATTTGCTCATCTGAGCTCTCTACTCAGGGGAGAATTACAACTATCTTACCAGAACATCAATCCCCAATCTACCACCTCCTTTCAAGAGATAAAAACGGCCCTGTTAGAAAGGGTGGGGCATACTGAAACCTTCTCCCGATTGAAATGCCAGAATACCAAATGACTTTCCAACCAAAGCCCACTGAAGTTAGCCGGAAGATTGCAAAATACTCTTAGCCAATGGTTGGGAAAGAAGAGTCTCCTGGAGATACTAGAGGCTATGGTGCTGGAACAATTTATTAACACCCTATCCCCATCTCTACAGAGAGCCATACTCCAGCAACACCAACCGTCCCTAGATGTGGCTATTCAGATCGCCAGGCACACACTGCGCTGTTTAAATACTTCATAAACACTAGGAAGTTGGTGAAACCATCCAACCATGTCTCTTCTGGGAAAGCCTATAGAAGGCCTGAAAAACCCTTGCCTATCAGAAACCCAAAGGTAGAGATTACTACAGAGACCCTTGTCTATCCCAGTTGTAAAACAAAAGGGAACTTTGAGGGAAGTCGTGGAAGAGGGAAACTTCTTTTCTCCAGTATAGTCATCTGTTTCTCCTGCGGAGAAATGGGTAATTTTGCCTGCACCTGTCATAACCTCCTCAAGCGTTGGAGATAGGTTGGATAGGAACAGAAGCGTGGACAGGGGAAGCAGAGGCGCAAAGGATGAAGATCCCGAAGAGGTGGACATTTGTTACTGCACTCCTCAGCCCTTCCAAACTCAAAAGACTGAGTCAAAAAACGCTGGGCTAGTACTCCAATTGACTCAGGGAGCAAATAAGCCGCCATACGATCAAACCTAATTTAGCCAGAGTTTCTAGATAGGGAGGGAGCCATAAAGATCACCTGCGTACACGGTATGTAGAGAATCTAACATTCCCTCTGTCCTCATCCTCCTCAATCTCTCTTCTGCCTTTGACATGGTCAACCATAACAATCTGCTCAACTGTCTGTGAAAACCTGGGTATCCCTGTTGAGGCTCTGGCCTGGCTGACCTCTTTCCTCTCTGATCGACCCTCCCAGGTCCAACTTGGGTCCTTTCTATCATCTATCTTCCTCTCTACCTGTGGTGTTCCCCAGGGGTCTAACCTCTCACCCTGGAATTTCAACCAATACCTGGCAACTCTCGCCCACTGCATTGCCATTTTCTGCTAAAATTTCCAGTGCTACGCTGATGACACTCCTCATTTTTAGGCTGCCCTCGACCACCTCCTCTCCCTCTCGCATCTCTGATTGCCTAACTGCCATTTAAGATTGGTGTGCTGTCAATGATCTTTGTCTGAATGCCAGCAAGATGGAGTTCCTCCTCATCGGCACACCTTCACCATCCTTTCCCCTCACTCTTTGGCCAACTTCCCTTGGCTGCCCTCCTACCCCTACCTGCGAGATTAAGAACCTCCGGGTCATCTTCGACTCCACCCTTTCCTTCTCCGCCCACATCTGAGGTCTCTAAAAGTCAAACTTCCTACTGCATCTCCTCAGAGGTACTCTGCCTTTCCTCTCCTTCCCCCAGAAGCTCATGGTGTCCCAAGCTCTGGTTCTCTCTAGGTTGGACTATTGTAACAGCCTGTTTCTAAATCTACCTGCCTCTATTCTCTGTCCTCTGCAACTAATCCAGAACAGAACTGCAAGACTTGTCCTTGGGCTCAAGCCCTGGGATCGTATCTCTCCAGCTCTGAAATCTCTCCACTGGCTCCCACTGTAACGCTCACCTGATTCCCGTAGAGGCGCCGGTCTTGACTGGGCGTATACCGTATCTTCAAAGGTGATGTGTAACACACGGCTGGCTCTTTGGGCTGGACCTCTGTGCACTGTATGTCTGACTCGAAGGGTAAGATGTCTGCAGATAGAAAATATGGGATTAAGGAACTGGGTTATTGAATGTCTCTCTTCTTCCCTTTCTCTTCTCCTGTAGAACCCCAAAGGTTAACGCTCTCACCTTAGGTAAGTGAACGCCGTGCTCTCCATCTGCCTCGGGGCAGGGTGCTGTAACCAGTTTCTTCACTGGATAAGGGGAGCAGGCCTCTTGACTTCAGAGGACTGCTGTCCGTCGTTTACTGCACGAATGGTAAGTTTCGAGTAATTCTAATGTCTTTAAAGTCTTTAGTAATGATGTTTCTTGTTTTGCAGGGTTCCGGCGATGGCGGATGACGGGCCGAAGTGAGTTGAAGATGGAGCCCGTGTGATGAATAGAAGCGCCTGGAAGCACGTAAGTAAGCGCTTGTTGCCTGCTTCACGATGCGCTCTAATTGTCTTTTTATTTTGCAGGTACAAGTTCGGAGCGGCTGCAGGGTGCCGGAATACCCACTGGGTTAGATGTGAAAAGGAGTAATGGCACGTGAGTATTAAAGTTCCCCAATGTCTTTAAACGCACCTTGTTTTGTCTTTCAGATGCGGGATGCAGCGCCGAAGGCCTCCGGAGCGTGCAAAGAGTTGGTAAGCTTTTGTCTTTCAGATGCCGGAATGCAGTGTGAAGACCTCCGGAGCGCACGAAGAGTAGGTAAGCCTTTGTCTTTCAGATGCCGGAAAGCAGCGCGAGGCGTTGGTGACAGCCGATGGACCAGGTAAGTGAAGAGCTGTCACTGAAGACCGTAATGCTAACCTGTTCTTTCTTGTCTTTATAGGTGTTGCTGAAGACTGGATTCAGGATGGTAAGCCTTTTTCCTTAGGCCCAGGATCAGATGCAGAAGACACGATGAGCGTTCTGCTGCAGAGGATGCAGAATAACGCAAAGCAAGATTCATCCATCGGGTGTGGTTTAAATAGCCTCCTGTAGTGCTTAGGTGTCTCCTTCCACAGCCACGCCTAGGTAAGAAAAGAGTTCCTGCTTTCCAGAAGAGTTCCAGTGTTCTGAATCTAGGGAGTGGCTCCTGCCCCACCCAACAGGAAAAGTAGTTCCAAACAGAAGAGGATCAGAGGCTCAACTGGCAGGCAAGTAAGCAGCATGGTCTGCTGCAGGTAAGTCCACCCAAGCATTATGAGCCCGGCGCTTCCAGCGCTGGGACTGGGCATATTTATGAGCCTGGTGCCACTGGCGCCAGGACTGGGTCCAAAAGGTCCCAATTGGGACTGGTTGGCACTCGGAACCTGGGTTATAGATCTGCTTCCAAGGGAGTTGGGAAAACCCTAACCTTTTGGAAGCAGAGATCATGACACCCACTGGATGCAAGGATTAAATTCAAAACCCTCTGCATTGTCCACAAGGCTTTCTGGGGCCTGGGACCGAAATACTTTCAACTATCTCTCCGTAAATACCTCCCCTCTCGAGCTCTTCGCTCTTCTTCCTCTAACTCCCTCAGGGTCAGTCGTTTTTCAAAGAAACGAGCTGGAGGTAGATAATATCAGAGACAAATCCGGATGTACATCTCCCCATTTTTAACCTTGCAAATATTGATTTAACTCCAGCACCGCAGGTACTGATTGGTATTAAACTGAGATGGAGATCAGACGCTTCCTACGCACTGTGCGACTACGAACTTTCTTTCAAGAAAGAGAACCACCGGAACAGGAAGTAGATACAGGCCTACTCCCCAAATCCACGTTCTGTCCTCCTGAGAGTCCGGTACCGAGTGATTTGATCACTTTTGAGAAATGCCTACTTAAGGATTATAAAAGACTAGCGCAGAGAAATAATAACAAAACACCAATTAGACACAATTGCTCTAAACTAGAGAGAGAAGCCCTTACCCAATTAACCAGTAACAACAACATTGTAATTAAACCAGCAGACAAAGGCGGGGGAATTGTCATTATGTCTTCTGAACAGTACAAGACTATGGTCACGACTTTGCTGAGCGACAGACAGCTATTGTCCTCTACGTAAAGATCCAACAAAGGAATTGAAGACCGAAACATCTGAGACAGTCAATTTTGCTCTGGAAAGAGGATGGATCACCGAAAAAGAGTCCACTTATCTCACCACATCGGAGGAACGCAGCCCATGCTTTTATGCAGTACCTAAAATGCATAAAGACGCGACCAATCCACCAGGTCGCCCAATTGTTTCAGGGTGCGGGTCTGTGTTGGAACCACTTTGCCAATTTATTGATGAATTTTTAAAACCAATGATTGGCAACACAGACTCCTACCTTAGAGACACTACACACACCATACAAACCTTTGAAAATCTAGAATATAATCCAGACACTCAAATGTTGGTCACAATGGATATAAAAGCGCTTTATACGTGTATCCCACAAAATGCTGCTATTGATTACATATATGATTTCCTAACGGCAACAAACTTGCAGTCACGAGTACCACCAGCATTCATCATCGAACTTTTGACTATAGCTTTGCGTAAAAATGTCTTCACTTTTAGTGACCAATTCTATCTACAAGTTAAAGGCACAGCCCTGGGCGCTACATTTACCCCCAGTTTGTCAATTTTGGTTCTGATGCTTGTTAATCTGCTTAGAATCACATGCTGTGCATATGGTCCGACATCCGGTGGTAACCGCGGAGTATTGCATCTTGTCTTTCGGGGGACCGAAAGGGGATGTCGGCATAGGCGTGTCTGAAACACTATCCCTATCGTGACGTGTGTAGTACCCAAAATCCCTCACGCGCCGAGGTCCCTCAGATTGTTTTTTTTTCCGCCCAGATAACTGGTCGCCCTATAGCGGAGCTCTTCATGAGACATTCTTTATCTTACAGAATTGCCGATTTAATCCCCGTTAAGTCACTTCGCCTATCAAGAACATCTTCGACGAAGACTACGGGGGAATCGTCTACGGCTGTGGGTTCCGGCGCCTAAGATCCAGCGTTCGGACCTCCACGTGGTCGCGCCTTCTGGCCAGCCTACACAGTAGGGAGAGTGGGTTCGGGGTTTGCCATACTGCTATGTCTTTCCTCTTTTCCACTTCTTTCCTTTTTGGTCTGGTCACCCTTCCCTTCTGCTATGGAAAGGACTCCATTTAGATGCTGCCCTGTGTGTAGGGTCAGTGATCCATGGAAAGACGAGCACACGTCGTGTACGCTTGTCTCCCCCTAGAGCACTAAAGCGGTGTTCGGCGTGTAAACACCTAAACCCTGAAGGAGCGCCGATTGATGCGGTGGGCCGCCTACGGAATGTCACGCGTGGAGCCTCCCTCCCCTGCCGCGACACCAGCCGAAAGTGACGGGGGTACATCGGATGACCAAACGGCCAACGCGGACGTTGTAGACCTTGAGGCCGACTATTCTAGAGCTGCCACGCCTGTCCCTGACCCTTCCAGGCTCGACTCCGGTCCTGCTACAGGGACCAGACCCGGTGACAGGGGCGTACAATCGCACCGCACAAAGCACACAACCCAAGCGCCTTCCTTGACGACTTCGTCGAAGAAGGCGAAAGCGCCATCGGATCGATCTGATCCTAAGCCTTCCCCGCATCCGCAGCAGCGCATGACGACTGGGCTTAACAAATATAACAAGGGCGCTACTCCCCAAACTACACACGCCGAAGTTTCTGAACAAGGAACTTCGACGGGTTCCAAGGTTTCCAAGGTCCGTGCAGGCCCGAAAACTACAAATAGGCCTCTACCCGAGAAGCTATCATCGGAGGTGTTGTCTCCAGAAGATTTGGTGACGATCAGTAAGAGCATCAATAGGATTGCTACGGCGGTGGGCCTAGTATCGGTTCCGCCCACAGTTATGGGCCAATCCGCCGAAAGGTTTTCCACAGATTTGGAAGACGACCCTGAAGGCACTTACGAAGAAAGCCAGGTACCCCTCTCAAGCACCCTGAGGAGATCCTCTCAACGCCTTAGGGTGGAGGACCGGGTTCCTACTCAGCTGGGTCCATTTGGGTCATCCAAGTGGACCACGGAGCAATTCGAGGGGTGTATGGATCGGCTGGAGCAGTTTTTCAGGGCTTCTGATCAACCTCCGCCGAAAAAAGCTCGGTTAGACCCTAACCCTCAAACACAAGTTGCCCAACTCCTAGATGTCCAACACTATGTTGACTATCGAGAAGATGTCCAGAAGGACACGTATAGAGACATCTATACAGAAGAAGAGGAGGCTTCTTTTCTGGACAATTATGGGGAAGATCAAGGCGCAACGGACAACTGGGAGGACACCCAGCAGGATGATCACAATTCTGATATCGTGTGCCTCGACTCTCCCCCATCCACCCTGGTTTGACAAGCTCCCCAGGTGGATGATCAAATGGCTTTCAACAACATGTTGAAAAAAGCAGCGGAATTCTTTAAAATTGCCACGCTTGAAGCCTTGCATGAACAAGATTTTACGGAGGACATTATTAATGACAAGCCTCCGGCAAGCCAGTCTATCCCTCCCTTGAGCTCTGTAAAGAGACGGCTGGCCCCTTCCTTACTCGCACCCGCTCAGACTAGGACTGTGAACCCAATGGTCGAAAAACTTTTCCGGCCCTCCCCCACCGACCCGCATTATATCAAAGGGCACGCAATCGCAGACTCGCTGGTGGTGACCAACACTCGCAGGAGAGCAGGGGTTCCCCTTGCCACGGGAGAGTCACCCCCAGACAAGGAATCCAAAAGGTTGTATGCCCTAGGCAAACGCGTCACGTCAGCGGCGGCTTATATCATCCGGATTGCCAATAACACGACGTTACTGGCAAGCTTTGTCGACGCCCAATTGAACCTACTCCAGGAGGGCCTTCAGGAGGTTCCGGAACCAACCAGAACCAAGCTTCTCGTCATTGCCTCGGAGGGCAAATTTGCCAATCAAAATGTCGTTAAGGATACCCTGGACTGCGCAGAGACAGCAGGCAGGTCTCTCGCACAGGGTACTGTCCTAAAGAGAGACGCGTGGCTGCGCACGTCGGGCTTCAGGCCTGAGACCCAGGCATCCATCATCAACAAACCCATCGAAGAGGCCAACCTCTTCGGGAAGGCGGTAGACGATGCGCTGGAGACAGCCAAGAAGGAGCACAAGAATATCAAGTCTCTGCACCAGACTTCCCAAAAACCCTCTTCACAGAGGGGCAGTAATTCTCGGCGGTCCTTTCGAGGACAAGCCAGCGCTGCTCAAAATAATTTTGGCACGGGCAACTTCAACTCAAGTCAACCTGCTGCAAGCCCCACACTACCAGAAGCGCGGACAGAATAGAGACAGAGGCTCCAATTCCAGCGGAGTGTCAACTTCTAGCCAGAAATGACCACCAAGTTCGGGTCCCCTCCCATGTCTCCCCAGTCGGGGGGCGATTAACATCTTTCCTCAAGGCATGGGAGGGGATAACTTCAGACCAGTGGGTCTTAAAGACGGTCGCCCACGGTTACTGCGTGGAATTCACCCGACCTCCACAGTTCAGACCGCCGAAACAGCGACGCCTTTCACCGGAACGTCTATAGATCCTGATCCAAGAGGTGTAAGCGCTGCTGGGAAAGGACGCCATAGAAGCCGTCCCGATTCTTCAGGTAAACAAGGGTATCTATTCAGTGTACTTCCTTGTACCCAAAAAGGATCTCACCATGCGTCCTGTTCTAGACCTGCGCCCAGCGAATAAGTTGCTAAAGCCCCAGAAGTTTCGCATTGTAACACTGCAAGAGGTGATCCCATTGCTAAAACAGGGGGACTTCATGACAACATTGGATATGAAAGATGCATACTTTCATATTTCAATGCTGCCAGCGCACAGAAAATTCCTAAGGTTCGTGATTCAGGACAAACACTACCAGTTCAAAGTACTCCCCTTTGGCATAGCCTCGGCGCCAAGGGTGTTTACCAAGGTCCTGGCAGTGGCAGCGGCACACCTGCACAGACTTTCAGTTCCAGTTTACCTTTACCTCGACGATTGGCTCATCACGGGGGACTCGTTCGACGTTTGTTTTTCGAACACCCAAAAAACAGTAGACCTACTGTTCAGCCCGGGATTTTCTATCAACGAAAGGAAATCCAGCTTAGTCCCCAGCCAAGTAAAACAGTTCCTGGGGGCTCTAATTTGTACGGAAGACGGTCTGGTCTTCCCTTCCAGCAAGAGGGTTCAGAACATGCTCTCTCAGGTTCCTCAGTATGTAGCCAGTCGAGAGGTGACGGTACGCAAAGCTATGCGTTTGCTAGGGATGATGGCGTCATGCATATACTTGGTTCCCCACGCGCGGCTGCGCATGCGTCCCATGCAAGAGTGGCTCAACAGCCAGTGGTGTCAGGCCAGCGGACAATGGGAAGATCTGTTAGTTGTCTCGCCAGCCCTCGTTCTCTCTCTGCAGTGGTGGTCGAGGGAGAACCTCTTGAAGGGGAAGACCTTCACCACCCCTGCAGTGGAAGCCACTCTCACGACAGACGCATCTCTCACAGGGTGGGGGGGGGGGCTCACCTGCTTCAACAAACAGCACACGGAGTGTGGTCCCCTCAGGTAGCGTCCAACCGTATAAACCTACCGGAGCTACTAGCAGTGTTCAAAGCATTGAAAGCCTTTCAGGAGCAACTGCAAGGGAAGACAGTGCTGGTCCTAACCGACAGCAAAACAGCAATGTATTACCTGAACAAACAGGGGGGCACTCACTCTCCAGGGCTATCTAAGCTGTCCCAAAACATCTGGATATGGGCTCTCAAACACAAGATGTTCCTGATATCCCAACATGTTCCAGGGGAGCTCAATCTTCTTGCAGACGTACTCAGCAGAGATTTTCCTCTGCAAGAAGAGTACGAATGGTGACTGCACGAAGACATTGTATCCGATGTCTTCGCAGAATGGGGGTTTCCAGAGATCGACCTGTTCGCTACTCAGGAGAATGCCCAATGTCAAGATTATGCCTCCAGGTACCCCCAGAACCGATCCAAGGGGAACGGTCTCTGGATAACTTGGTCAGGGAAATTTGTCTACGCTTTTCCCCCCCCCGACTCCCCTTCTGAACAAGATGGTACACAAGATGCACCAGGAACCTGTCACCATGATTCTGGTGGCTCCCATGTGGGCCCGCCAAGCTTGGTTCAAGCACCTGATGGAAATGTCCCTCTCCCCACAGTGAAGCTGCCCTGCCCATACAACATGTTGTCTCAGGACAGGGGGGAGAGACTGCACCCATGCCCACAAACTCTGAACTTAAAAGCATGGCTCCTGAGGTCATAGAGTTTGGACATCTGCATCTCCCTTAAAGATGCATGGACATACTGAGGGAGGCAAAGCCTAACACACGTTATTGCTATGCCAGTAAATGGAAACGTTTTGTCATCTAGTGCAGTTCCAAAGGCGTCAATCCCACCGATTGCTCGCCTTCACACATTGTGCTATATCTAACCCATCTGTTGGACTCTGGGTTAGTCTTCAATTCCTTAAAGGTTCACCTAGCGTCGTTGTCAGCCTACACCACGTCACAGCAGAAGGTGTTGCGGTGGAAAATACCTGTGATTAAAGCCTTTATGGAAGTGGTTAAAATAATTTATCCCCCCATCACTCACCCAACCCCTGGGTGGGATTTAAATGTGGTTTTAACTAGGCTCATGGGACCCCCTTTTGAGCCTATGCATAAAGCTAGTCTGAAAGACCTGACTTACAAGACAGCCTTTCTAGTAGCTATCACTTCTATCAGAAGAGTTGGCGAACTACAGGCCCTGTTGGTTTTGGACCCGTTTGTTAAGTCCACAAAGATAAAGTAGTTCTGCGCACTCATCCCAGATTTGCACCGAAATTTTTTTCAAAGTTCCATGTGAACCAGTCAATCGAACTACCCACATTCTCCCAGAGACCTACGAACATGGCTGAATGAAGCCTTCACACACTAGACATGCGCAGGGCAGTCATGTTCTACATGGATAGAACTAAACCACTGAGGAAAACTAAACAATTCTTTGTTTCAGTGGCAGCTGGTAGAGAAGGGGATCCTGTCTCTAAATCAGCAATATCAAGGTAGATTGTCAAATGCATCACACTATGTTACACTCTTGCAAAGAGAGAACTGCCCTTCAAGCCTAGAGCACATTCTACTCGAGGCACTGGGGCATCCATGCCTTTCATTGCAAATGTTCCCCTAGAGTCCATTTGCAAAGCGGCAACCTGGAGTTCTGTACACACCTTTACAAAACACTATTGCCTAGGCACTCATTCTAGGTCTGATTCCCAGGTGGGACAAGCAGTACTAAGACATCTTTTTTCTACTGTTCCTTCTCACAACCCACCTCCAACTCCTGGTACTGCTTGCTAGTCTATGCACAGCATGTGATTCTAAGCAGATTAACAAGCATCAGAAGACGTGCATTACTTACCGTAAAAGCATGATGATGATTGTATCTGCTTAGATTCACATGCACCCCCCTGCCTCCCCGCTCGGGGTGGAAGGAACATAGACTTATTACTTTCTCTCTTCATGTACTCACTCACTATAGCCTTGGGCTCCCTCATGGCAGAAAAAATACAATCAGAGGGACCTCGGCACGTGAGGGATTTTGGGTACTACACACGTCACGATAGGGATAGTGTTTCAGACACGCCTATGCCGACGTCCCCTTTCGCTCCCCCGAAAGACAAGATGCAATACTCCGCGGTTACCACTGGATGTCGGACCATATGCACAGCATGTGAATCTAAGCAGATACAATCATCAGAAATGCTTTTACGGTAAGTAATGCATGTCATATGGCTGCCTATGAGAAAAAATATATCTCCAGTGAATCCAACCCATGGCAGCAGAACATCAAAATGTGGCGTTGTTTTATTGACATCATTTTATTTGGGATGGTGTGCAGGGCGAACTTGCACATTTTTTTGCATGGTTAAACGATCGTGATCCAGATATACAATTTACTATGGAATATGACAGACAAACTATACATTTCCTTGATTTAAAAATCAGCAATCAGGAAGGCAAATTGAGCTGTAATCTGTACAGGAAACCAACAGATCGTAATACACTGCTGCATTTCTCTAGCAGTCACCCACAACACTTGAAAGAGAATTTACCTTATGGTAAATTTTTACGTTTGCGCAGAAAAAAAACGCGGCAGATCCAAGTGCAAGTTTGAGATACAGAGGTTACCCTAAGAAATTAGTAACCACATCCAAAAAACAAGCCAGGTTCACATGTCGAGAGTCCATTCTGACACCACAGGTGAACCATCAAGAGAACAATCAAGACATTAGACTGACGTGTGTACTTACACATGGCCCTCACACATATGACATCAAAAAAATCATCCGGAAATATTGGCCTCTAGCTAAACTTAACGGAAGAAAGGGAACCTCGTTTTGCTTTCAAAGGATCACGCAATATCCGTGACCTTTTGGTTCATTCCTGTTTCACTGAAAGAACTACACGGGGGGGGGGGGGGGGTCCTTGGAATTTGAGACCCATTGTAGGCACCACCCATGTGGCTCTTTTGTAGCCTGTAAATACACTAAGAAGATGCTAAGCTTCACTTTTGGGAGCAAAACTTGGATATTTCAACATTTTTCAAATTGCAAATCAACACAAGTGGTGTACTGCATTGAGTGTCCCTGTGGCCTAAGGTAGGTTGTTCAGACCATGCGCAGTATTAACATCCGTATCTCCGAACACAGATCCCGAATACGGTGCAAGAAAATAACCTCACCATGGGTACAGCATTACCTTGACCAAAAACATACCCCGGAAGATCTACTATGGTGGGTTCTCGAGAAACTACCAAATGGATCTGGAACTCAGCAACGCCTTTTGAGTTTAGAGAATAGATGGATCCACAGGCTGGACAGTTAGGACAATGGCTTAAATGAACAATTCACACTACATTAGACACCACGCCAGCCTGTGTCTTTCTGAACAAGCCAAAATACCTCCTGGTAAAATTGAATCTCCTGAGTGACCGGGCACCCGGTAATTTGGTCATCAAGACGTTTGCTCTTTAGTGTCACTCTCTCCTAGACATCGCTAAATCCAGCCACCTCTTTATACCTTGCTACAGGACTCTGCCCGAGCCTTTTCTCTATTGTCTTCCCCTTTTTCTTTTTGATTCCAATTTTGGCTCGTGGACAGCACTACACTGGTGGCCTCATGTGCTTTTAACACGCTTAACTCTGTGCTTTTACATTCATATTTATCTTTCTTTATATATCCCTGGATGAACTTGAGGCTACCGAAACTATACACATGTGCTTCGAGTATCACTTTTCTTTATCCATAGCTATTTTTAAACCTTGGTAACCATGATTTTTGCATTATCCTTTTGGATCTCTCCATGTTTTCTCCTCATTATACCGGTTTCAGCGGGATCACAGCAACATAATAAAAAACATGTTCCCGCATGAGTAAGCAATACGATCGTTCACGCACCGTAATGCTTTCCACATCTCGCTCGTCGTCCTCGGCCAAGAGCGATCAACAGGCACACACCCCCTCATAACAGACAAATCATGTCTGCACCTTGTGACACCACCCCCGATCTGTATACGTTCTACCGCCACCCACGATTAGTTGTAACTTAGGCAAACCCTACGTTTCCGGGTCACGTGTTACCCGACGTATGACATTTGTCCTATTACCTAGCAACAGGTTTGGTGAAGTGAAGCTTAGATACAGGCGCTCCTACTCGAACGGCTGACTCAGCGCCCTGTACAGATGCTTGCTTTGCAGAAAACTCTTCGATGATTCACACGAAGGGTCAGTATTTTGTACTTGGCATTTTAACCCGTCTTCTCTTGGGAACTGTACAGACCACATGCGTCTCACATCAAGTTACACGATTATGGAACTCAACCTGACATGTTCCCCAATGCTAATGGGCTTCTCTTCTTTCTATCTTCCTCTATATCCAGCTTCTTTTTGCTGTAAAACTGGACCCACGTCACAGCGGGGCTCATTTTGGATTAAATCACCCACGCCAGATGTTCGAATCTATCCTTTTCAGATTAAGCTCCTTCTTCGTCTAAAAACATTCTTGGTAGGTGCGCCCTTTTTCGTGTTTCACTTAACCCAAAATTCACCAAAGTGTGGACACGCAGTCATAAATGCAAAATGTCTATCTCTGCGAGCCAGCAAAATGATTAAAAACAATACCTCTCCAAACTGAGCAAAGGGAATATATTTTATAAACCATCTTTCCCGCAGACCTCCAGTTTCAACATTATACCACAGCATCTGGACACCCAAGCCTAGTGGATCCAGACTCGCCTGATGTCGTCCAACAGCTAAGCTGCAGGGCCACTGAGTCGGCACAGATTAGCACTACAGTTTCCAGTCGTTAACTTTTGGAGACCGTTTTGACCTAACCCCTATAGGTGAGGAATAGATGAGGATATTTGTTCCTCCCTACGGGGTTCTGCTACATTTGTGTTCATGCCAGAACCTTTTATGCTTTAAATTGTGCAGCAAGCTTGTTTTGCAATAATACATGTATGCTCAAGCCTGCATCATTACCAATATATCATAACTTTTTTAGTCTTTAACTTAGTTAGTTTCTTTTGTGTTCTTTCTCCCAATAGGGTACCATGAAACTGCCCCGATGAAGGTGGGAACATATAACCACCGAAACGCAAAAGGATAAGGGGGCCCGGCTTCCAGTTTTTATCTTCTCCCCAAAAAGAATTTGGGGGGAAAATGTGTACTTTGTCCACTCGTTTGGCATATATTAACCAACCTGGAAGCAATCACAAAAATGTCCATGTCTCTTGCTCCCCCTACATGCGTAGGCAAACCCAGTGGGGGTTTCCCATAAAAAAAAAGTCCTGTGAAAAAGATGTCCAAAACAACTAGGAAATTCTAGGACTGTTGACTTTTTCCATAATTTGAATATATGGAACCGTGACCATATTATGGTTATATTTATTTTCTATTTTTTTCTTTTCTAATTAGAGGTTATCCTCTTCTGCTCTTCCGCCTTTTTTAAGCGCTGGGTTGTACATTTCTCTTGCTTTCATCTGTCCCTTTACACTATCTATGTGTAAATATGTGATTGAAAAATGATGAAAGAAATTTTATTTTATTTTTCTCCATACATGTCCATGATTTAATCCTCTTTTTCAAGTTACAATTCGATACTGAAAATACTGTCTTTTTGTTGATTGTTGTTTTACTATTCAGAGCACTAAAAAAGAATAGATATAAAAATGTTATAATTCACACACTGAAATTGTTGTGGTATATGTGGTTATTTTACATATGAACCATGCATGAATATGGTCCCAACGAGGGGTTAGATTGGGTACAAGTAAACCCCAGTTAATGTTGAGTACTCCACCTACTTAGCACATTAGGCGAGGTGTTATGTGCATCTTTCTCTTTGCAGCAATGTTTTTTATGTTAATTAGTATTTGAGGTGCCCAGCTGCTGTCTATAACTCCCCAAAGGGCACGCCAACTCCTTCTTTTGTGACAGAGGAGGTAATCTGTCTTCAGCTGCGGCCTCCCTCTGGAACAGCCTCTCTGCCGCTCTAAAACTTGAGGAGAACCATCTCTGCTTCCGGAAGCACCTCAAGACCTTCCTCCTTTACTTCTGCCTTCGCTCCCCCTCTCCCCTGCTGATCTGTTCTCTCTTGGCACCGTGCACCTGGCCACCCTCTGTCCTCTGGGCCCAGGTACCTGCTCACCCTCCTGCACTGCCTCCGGGTCACCCCTTGCACTGGGGTACGTATCTGTACCCATACAGCCCCCCCCTTTTTCTTCCTGCACTTATCAGACCTACTCTGTCTGCTGCCTTAAACCTAGCACTTGCAAATTGCTGGCTGCAGTACCACTGTTTGTTGCCTTTATTATTTATTTATTCATTATTATATATCTGTTTCTCTTCTGCTTCGCATTTTCCACTTCTCCCACTTCCATGCACTTTCCCCTCCCCCTCTCCCATGCGCGGTCTCAATGTCATTGGGCCTAGTAAGATCGCTGTTTTGTTCTCCCCTGTTCCCCTCCCTTGCCTTGTCGCCCTCTGAAACACTTGTGTACGAGCGCGATAGAAATAAAATGTCAGTCAATCATAAAATCCTAAAAACTCCCTTCACCCTAGAAGTTAGAGTGTGTCCTACCAGAATAAGAGCTGCAGTGGTACCAGATCTACCAGAGGAAGTCACCTTAGGTATGGACTTTCCCACCTTTTCAAATCTGTTAACCCACCCTCTGTTAGTGTTGTTTTTTCTAAAGTCCTACTTGGAGGTAAGACTTTAATAAGCTATCCCAGTGGTTTGTAGATCCCCAACTCTTAGTATCAGTCTGTATTACTCAGAGACCTTGGTAGAGTGGCAGAGCAGTCAGGCCTATCTTTTTTTTTTTAAACTTTTGTTTATTGATTTTACATAGATGTCACATAAGGGATAACATTACAACTTGAAACTGTCCCATCCCCCACCCCCCCCCCCTCCCTCCCATCTGATCGGATGAAATCATAATGTCTTGGGTTCTTATTATGCATTGAAGATGTCTGATATTTTGATGTTGTGGGGGCACCATTGATTCATAAAGTCTGATTGGAGATATTGCAAGGTCCCTTCCCATTCTTTCGCGAATATGTCTCCAGTTCCTTGGATTTTGTGGGTGATTTTCTCCATTGATATATGGGACCATACTTTCTGTAGCCAAGTGTATGTCAGTGGGGTATGCTTATTTTTCCAATTTTGTGCTATGGTGGTCCATGCAGCTATAAGTAATCCCATAAAGCTTCTCCATTGTGTTTTACTGTATAGTCTTGCTGTCTCATCTCTGATTCCGCAGAGCCACACCTCTTCCCCCATCTGCCCCACATCCGGGAATATTTTGCCCATTTCGTTTTTCACTTCTTCCCAAAAGGGTTTTATGCCCTTGCAGTCCCACCATATGTGTCTCCATGTTCCTACTTCATCACATCTTCTCCAGCAGAGGTTTGGCGTGTTTGGGTACATCGAGTGGAGCCTCTCTGGGGTATAATGCCATTGTGTCATAATCTTGACCCACATCTCCCTGGTTTGTGCCGATCGGGTCATTCTGGGGATCTGCTTCCATAGGTCTACCCATTGACTATCCGTTGGTTCCACCCCTAACGTTCTGCCCCATTTTATTCTGTATGTCCATTTAATGTCTTCCCCTTGTGAGTTAATGAATTTGTAAAGAGTTGAGACCCACTTTCTCTCCCCCGTGTTGGAGATAATGTATGACTCGAACCCTGTGAGGTCCCTGGTTGCTGCCTCTGTGATTATCGGGGAGTTTAGCCAGTGTTTTAGCTGTTCGTATCTATATCTATCGCTTTTGGGGATCTTTCTGCCTACGAAGCAGGATTCTAGGGAGATGATTTCCTTGTCTGCGAACATTTCACCTATTTTAGTAATGCCCACCTTCTCCCAGCTGTCATATGCCCCTAGTTCCATCCCCGGTGGAAATTGCGGATTCCTGCATATGGGTGTAAAGGGTCCAAGCGCCGTGGACATTATGCCTTTTCGTGTTTGGGCGTCCCATGCATCTAACGTGGATTTCATGATTTCGCTTATTCCTAAATTTGCATGTCTGTGTTGCCTCTGTTTCCAGAGGAGTTCTACCAGTGGGGTCCTTGCTACTGCTCTGTCTAGTTTGGCCCATATCTGCTGCGGGTTCTCCCCTACCCACTCCCTCAGGACTTTTAGCTGGGCTGCCTGATAGAATTTTTTAAAATGGGGGAGTGCCATCCCTCCTTCTTTAGTTGGTGCTGTGAGGACCCTCCTGGCTATTCTAGGCGATTTTCCTTTCCATACAAAGGACGACACCAGTTTTGTTAGTGATTTAAAGAATGAGTCTGGGATACCCACCGGGAGAGCCTGAAAATAATACAGTACCCTTGGGAGGATGGTCATCTTGACCGACTGTATCCTACCCCACCAGGATATCTGTAGGGGGTTCCATCTACCAAGTTCCCTTCGGGTGTTAATGAGAAGCAGCGGGTAGTTTTCCCCATAGAATTGTTCTATTCTATGAGGTACTATTATCCCCAAATATTTTATACCTTTCAGTGCGATCTTAAGGTCCAGTAGTTTTGCTTCCCTTTCTATAGTTGCTCTGTCCCCTGCCAGGATTAGTATCTCTGATTTTTTCCTATTAATTTTCAGGCCAGAGATGGCTCCGTAATTTTCTAATTCATTCACTGCCGCTGATAGCGTGGATTCTGGGTTTTCTAGGGTTATTAGCATATCGTCCGCATAGGCGATCACTTTGTGTTGTTGACCTGCCATTTCTATCCCTCTAATGTGTGTTGATTCCCGTATTTTAATTAGGAGGGGTTCTAAAAACAGAGCGTACAGCAGAGGTGAGAGGGGGCATCCCTGTTTCGTTCCTCTCGAAATCCTCACCGTGTTCGTAAGCTCACCATTAATGACTATTCTACTGGATGGGGAATTGTAGTTCGCTCTAATGCTCGCTATATACCGTTCCCCAAACCCCATGCGCTCCAGAATTTTGAACAGAATCGACCACTCCACCCTGTCGAAAGCCTTTTCGGCGTCTACCGATAGTAGTGCCGCAGGGGTGTGATTTATGCCTATTTTTTCCACTAAATGAGCTAGCCTCCTTGTGTTGTCGTGGGTTTGCCTGCCGGGAATAAAGCCTGATTGATCCTCACTAATTAGTTTTGGGAGAAGCGGGGATAGCCTTG
The DNA here is from genome assembly GCF_040938575.1 of Ambystoma mexicanum. NCBI lineage: Eukaryota > Metazoa > Chordata > Amphibia > Caudata > Ambystomatidae > Ambystoma > Ambystoma mexicanum. The sequence goes on along the minus strand of NC_090928.1, from coordinate 260,870,403 downwards.
ATGCCAGGATCTTTGTATATATTTTTGCATCTAAATTTATCAGTGAGATTGGTCTATATGATGCTGGGTTTATTGGATCTTTCCCTTGTTTGTGAAATAGCAGTACCTTTGCTTCATTCATAGTAGGGGTCACGTTACCACTGTCTTTAAAGGAATTCAGGAGCTTCGTCAGGATCGGGGTCAATAAATCTGCATATTTTTTATAGAATGAGGCTGTATACCCATCCGGGCCTGGGGCTTTGTTCTTTGGGAGTCCCTTTATGGCATTACTGACTTCCTCTTCTCTGATAGGTGTCTCTAGTGTCTGCTTATCCTCTTCTGATATTTTCGGGAGCTTTATGGCCTCTAAATATGAGTCTTGGGTTTTTGCGTCGGGGTATTCGGTGGAGTAGAGAGTTTGGTAGTATTGCCTCAGTGCTTCCCCCATGTCTTGTGTGCGAGTTTGGAGGTCTCCATTCGTGTCATATATGGCTTTAATCGTTGTTTCTTTCTGTTTTGTCCTAAGTTGTCTTGCCAGTAGTCGGTCTGCTTTGTTTGCTCTTATGTAGTATCGTTGTTTCAAATAGAGTAGGTTCTTCTCTGCGCTTTTCATGCGGAGCATCTCTAATTGGCCCTGTGTGTGTTTCAGAGACTTTTTTAATATCTTAGTGGGGTGTATCAGAAGTTTCTCTTGGATATCTTCGATCGTTTTTTCTAGTTCTTTTTCCCACTGAAACCTTTGTTTATCTTTTGTGATTTTTAATGCAATCATTTTCCCCCTCAACACTGCTTTAAACGCGTCCCAAACTGCAATCATCGCTACTTCCCCGGTGTCGTTTTGTATGAAATATTCCTTTATCGTTTCCCTAATGGACTCCCCTGTTATTGGGTCCTGGATCAGTTCCTGCGGAAGTTTCCACCTCCAGAGCCCATTCTTCCTCCCCGGGAGAGTCACATCTAGCCATAGCGGGGCGTGGTCCGAGAGGGCAATTGTACCCTTATCAAGCCCCTGAATTTTTCCCAGTAGTCCCACCGAGACCCAGAAATAGTCAATTCTAGACATCGTGTTGTGGACATGTGAGAAGTAGGTATACCCCCTCTGTTCACCCTTCCGTTCCCTCCAGACATCGTTTAGGGCCATCTGGTCCATTTGTTGTCTCAATCGCTTTGATGGTGCCCCCTGTCCTTGTGCGCTCCCTGTACTCCTATCTACCTGTGGATTCCACGCCATGTTGAAATCTCCCCCTATAATCACTTCCCCTTTAGCATAGTTTTCCAATTTCGATAGTACATCTCTGAGAAAGCCATCCTGTCCTTGATTGGGTGCATATATTGAGGCAAGCGTTATGTTGAGTCCTTCAATAACCACATTGGCGAAGGCGTATCTCCCTTCTTTATCTATGCTTGTATCCAGTAGATTAGTATCCATTCCTTCTTTCACCGCGATGAGGACCCCGGCTTTCCTTTCAGTTGCCGTTGCTAGAGCCCAGATTTTGTATCCTTTTATCCGCATTTTCTGCTTATCCCTTGTTCTGATATGGGTTTCCTGGAGAAGTAGTATATCTGCCTTCCCCCTTTTAAACTGTTTCTCCAGTTTTGCTCTTTTTGTGGGGTGATTCATGCCCCGTATATTATAGGTCACAACACGTATCATCCCCATTGTGTTATATTTGTTCGCTGTTGCGTCGGGCCCCCTTCTGTTCTTGTTTCATTACTTTGATTCCTCCGATCCCTTCCCCTCCCTTGTACTTCCCCACCCCCCCAACTTTGAACATTAAACCAACCAAACTGTCCCCCGAGTAGGGCGAGGGTTCCTATTGACGCTAGGGCGTTGCGCCCGTCGCTCCCTGCCCTCCTTACCCTCGGGGGGTATGTTATGGGGAATCCTAAACCCCACTGACCCATTGGTCTTCGCCGAGTTCCAAGCCGTCGGTTCTTACCCCGACCGCCATTTGTGTATTGTCCGTTTCGTTCCGCTCTCTTCCCTCACCCCGACTGGGTATCGAAAATTGCTGTTCCGTATCTGTTCCCCTTGAATGCTAGTTCTTGGGTTCTTCATGTTACTTTTCTCCGGGATTCCCTCCCAGTATTTGTCTTTCTTTGCGTGCTTGTTTCCCATCCCATTGGTTTTCTCGTCCGATCTCTCCTGTTTGAGGTCTCCCCCCGTTCCCCTTCTTCTTCCTGGAGGCCCATTGTGCTAAGGCCTTCCTCCACCGTGGTCACCCTTCTTTGTTTCCCCTCCCACGTAAAGAGTATCCCAAATGGGAAGGTCCATTTATAGCGGATATGTTTTTCTATCAAAACTTTCACTAGTGGAGACATTGCTCTCCTTTTTTGGAGGGTTATTAGAGCGAGGTCTTGATACAATTGAATGTCTTGTCCGTTCATTTTAATATGTTCCAGTTCCCTGGCTCTTCTGAGAATCTGTTCCTTCTGTGGGTAGGAGGAGAGAGCCACCAGGACATCGCGTGGTCTTTCCCCTGGGGCCCCTGATCTTTTTGGTCCCACCCGGTGGACTCTGTCGATTCCGATTTCCTCCGTGTTTTGGGTCCCCAGTATGTCTCTGAACACTTCCTTTACCGCCTCTTTCAGGTCTTTGTCTAGTACTGATTCCGCCATGTTCTTGATTCGGATGTTGGAACGTCTAGAGCGGTTCTCCAAGTCCTCACATTGTATTTCTAAGTTGTGAGTGAGAGTCACCAAATGTTCTTGCGTTTCACTTGTTTGTCTCGCATCTTCTTCTAGACTTTGCACCGTTTTTTCCACTGTATCTGTCCTTTCTTCTAGGTTATCTATATCGATTCTCATGTCTTGTACCGCTTGTTTCAATTCATTCTTCATGGTTGTAAATTGTTCTTGCACTGTAGACATGAATTTTTCTTGCAAGTCCATGAGCCAGGTTTGCATGTCCTCCCTGGTCAGTGGCTGTAGCTGTTGGGATTGTGACTCTGGCTCCCCCATGGGTTCTCCCTGGGTTCTTCCCTTCGGTTGCGATGACCCCTCTGTTGACCACATTTGCAAGATGTCCGCACCTTGTTTCGTTGATTGGGGTGTCTGTTGTATGGGATTCCCCTTTACTTTTGCCCTAGACATGGTGGGGTGGACTGTGAGTCTGTTTAAGGGGTTGTTGCGCCTTCGTGTAGCTCTCCTGAGGACCCTACTCCCACTCCTTTCTGCTGTAGATTACCTGTGGGCAGGGGGGTTCTTGCTTTAGGGAGACGTGCAATTTGGGTTCCTGCTCCTTCCCTGGCCGTTTCTCGGTGCCTTGAAGTTGGTAGCAGTTGCGTGTTACCTCGCCCCCTGGCTAGTGGGGGAAGAGGTTTCTCCAGCCGGCGTAGGGGGGGGGGGGTCAGGGTCCTGCGTAGTGTATTCTTTTAGGCCTAGGGGGGGATCCCCGGCCCGTTGATGCCGCGGTTCTTTCTTTCTTTTTGCTGGGTAATTCGTTCTTGTATATATGTATATATTCTCTTTTTTTTTTTTTTTTTTTTTTTTTCTCCCCCCTTTTATGTCCCTCAGTGTTTATCCCGTGTCTTCTCTGGGTCCCCCCCTACGGGGCGATTGTGTGTTGGCAGGCGTTTCACCCTCTCTCCCCCGGATGGCTCACCTTTCTTGCGCTGTGTTTCAGGGCGGCCCCCGCCTCTCCTCTCCGGCGGTCCGCCCTGATCGCGCTGTTGCTCTCTCGGCGTCGCCGTTCCTCTTCGGCCGCAACAGCCGTGTCTCCCTTCTCCTCTGTATTCCTCGTTAAATAGTGCGGCGCCTGGGGGGGGGGCGGATCCTCCCCTCGGGGATCCGCCGAGTCCCTGCTCCTGCCGTCTCTCGATCTCCCCACGCCGCGCAGTGTGGTTCTCCACGGCGCAGGGGAGATTCTTTCAGCTCCGATGGGGGAGGGGCCGGTGCTGTTTCCTCGCCGGGGGGGGTGGGAGGCGGGGGGGGATTTTCCGCAGTCGGGGGGGGGGTGTGAGGCGGTCCGTCACGGCTTCGGTCGTGCAATCTTTTGGCGGCCCGGGCGGAGCGCGGATTAGCTGCGACTCCTCACCCCGGCGGCCATCTTGGATCTTCCAGTCAGGCCTATCTTAAGAGGAAGATGTGCGCTTTAGGTAAGTACACTGAACCCAATCAGTAATGTACATCAATGAAACACTTACACATGCATTTATATTAAAATATAGATTTATTATATATACAGACAAGTCACTGTTAAATACTTAGCACAATAAACCAACACATATGTATACTTTACAATACTTTCAAAAGGCCAGTTCCAAGTAGGTAGTTATTGAACGTGCGCAATTGTTACAGGAGTTTGACAGGTCTACTGTTCTATCGGTAGTAACGCACACCCACAAAGAAACATGGTAATTGCATATAGCCAACATGCACATATAAGATAGTGATTTTTGGGAAGGAAAAGAGTTGGTTAGTGTTATCCTAATATAGCTTCAGGTTCTAGAGGCAATTTCCCTGCACAGCAATGCTTTTACGTCCAAAACGTAACCCTAGCTAAAAGGCAGTTCGGAGAGGCTTAAAGTCTTGAAAAGCAGCAGAAGGAAGTCCCTGTGGATACTTTCTAGTCTCTAGGAATGAAGATACGGTAAGGCTTAACCAAATTCGGAGACCCTGTTAAAGGACTCGCTAAAGGGATACAAGCAGTGGCTTGAGTCTGAGGACGTTGCCCTGGACACCTCTACGTGCACTCCATTGCTCTGGACCGACTTTCTGGAATAAGGTAAGCAATACCTTTTTCCCCACAGTACCTTATGCTTGAAGAATGCTGGATACTCTGCAAGTTTTCAGCTCTGGACCCGACCTCGAGATTCCATGGTCTCATGACGAAATTCAGGAAAAAAGACGGGATCCCTCAGTTTTTAGAGAGGACCTCTGACACAGCTTTCATCAACTTAATTGGGTCACTCTGTGGTTTTGGCACCTTTTCTGCAGCATCAACAAAGGACACAATTTGCCCAGTCAATCCTCTTTGGTTCCTACAGTCCCACACTCTGATGAAGGGATCTGGATGAGTTGGATTGTGTCACTGGAGTGTCGTTGATGGCTCAGCAAAGACTTGGACACATTTGTCCTTTCTACGATGATGCACTTGTAATGGGCAGGTCTCCTGGATTTGGGGTTCCGCAGCTCTGAAAACTCACAGGTCCTCGGGAAATGGTTCAAATCAAAGTTTGTCTTGCGACAGGTTGTTGCATCTAGTCAAAGGGAAGGAGTCTTCCTCTTCAGAGTTCCTCTGTTGCACAGAAAAACGGGCTCAGGACAGCAGTGATCACTTCACGGTATTTCAAAGGGTCTGCAGGTGTCTCTGGTTGTCGTCTTGTCCAGTTACTTCAGCTTCCAGTGGTCGACTCCTTTTCTTCCAGTGGTCAACTTGTTTTTCACATCAGGAGCCTCGCCATTTACCTAGTTACAGCACTCACTCCTCTGCAATCTTCCTCGGCAGTTTACAGAAAGGGGCATTCGGATGTGCAATCGGGACAGTCAGACGCCCAGTGGGAGCTGGTCCCATTCAGGCACTCTGGCAGACAAATGACAGGAGGGTGGAAAACTCCTACCCCACTTCCTGCCTACCCAGACACTCTGGAGCATAGGTGGGGGACACCCAAGGGTTCTCGCCAAAGGTAAAACACACACACAGGCCTCCCCCTACCAGAATGGTAAAAGTGCTGACCGAGAACAACTATGCTTATAATGGACATAGCCTTCGGTGGAAAAACTGCACAATAGTATGTTGGACACGCCCGCTGCCACCAGCCATAACTAGGAGTTTGTCTATGTGACAAAAAAGTCACAGGAGCAGAGAGAAGGGGAATACTAGGTATCCCTTGGGCACTCCACATAAGGTGGTGTGTGCCAATCTCTCAGACTGTTTTAGGAGAGATACTAAGCATCTCTCTCTTTATCCTTAAGAACTGTAGTTACTCTAAGACAAAGAAAATAATCTCAAAGGAGGACCCCCAAAGTATCTTCAGCAACACTGCCCATTAGGAGCTATGTGCTGCAATAGTAAAATACAGATGCCTTTAACAGTTATGGAGGAAAATAGACTCTATAGGACAGGTAACATGCAAAGAATAGAGTTGACAAAGACTATGGATGAGTGGAAAAAGGCTCCACTCATTCAGGATTTCAGAAAAATGTCCACAATTCCAGCCAAAAGTCCTCAGGGTCTCGCTAGATGGGATGAAGCATATACGTGATAAATCTCCATAACATCTTCATCCAGGAGGTACTTCACAGAAGTATTGCCTCCCATCCCCCCCACACCCCAAGACCCTTATTATGGAATGTTTTATTTACAAAAGGATGACCCATCAGTATGGATCTGGGAAAATGATAATGTCAGAGGCACGACAGCCTCCGAAGAGGGGTGCTCCTCTCGAACGGGAGGAGTATGTGACAATTCTGGATACTTTGACCCTTCTTCCCTAGGGTAGCCATCCAATTTGAGGTTAGGGAGGTGAGCCTGCTAAGCAAAACCCCTTCCTAGGGGTTTGGGAATGTGGGACCGCAATGGGAGTGACAACCCGTCAGGGAACAAGCCCTCCATTACCACGGGGCATTCTATACATCAAAGAAATGATCTTGCTTCATGAGTATGAGAGAGTAATTGTACATCTATAACTTGAACCCCAAACAACCCTGACATTACCGCTGTTTGACTCAATGTAAGGCTGATCTCTCCATAAACTCGACAGCTGACTGTGAACAATTTGCTTTTTTGAAGCCGTGTAGTGAGAATAAAGGACCAAAAACCAGTGAATTGAGGAAGAGAATCCATACTTGGAGGTGAGCCACCGACATGGAGATGCCGTTGAGGGGTGAAGCTGCGCTGAACAGCAGAGCCGACTAGTCGAAGCAGTTGGTGAAGGGAGATGCAGCCGGCCAGACACGTGCAGGGCCTGAGAAGTAAAGGCTGTGCAAAAGAAAGCTTAGCTGGAGGCATGACCACGACAAGGATGTGGTGGGCCCGGTGCCCACAAACCGATGCTGAAACCAGGAGCCAAGTGAGGAGTGAATCCTCTTCTCTCAACACAAGGGTAAAATGGTCAGTGTACGCTGAGACGAGCGAAATTTGAGAACCGCTTGTACCGTATCCGGGTGAGCAGCAAGCCATGGAGAAAGCCACAGCTGCTGAAGACATGCATCCTCCCTAGAGCAAACACTGAAGGTATGTGGGTTGACCAGGTTAGAGGGAGGTGGAGAGAGGAAAGAACAAGTGGGGAAAGAGGACGAATTGCCCTAACCCCAATCTAGAGAGCGAGAGAGAGGGATCAACCTCCAGACGGGTCACAGGAACCCACAAGAGCTAAGAGCGCCACAAGGAAAGGGGTGGGGGTACCCATATCCCCGAGAGATAAGCGGGGCATTGGGACAGTTGAACCTACGAACAAAGGGGCCCAATAAGGAAAGTGAAGAACAGATATGAGTGTAACATGGAGGGTCTCAGCATCTGAATCAATAGTTGAAAGAAACAAGTAAAAAAGGGGTCATCAGTACCCCAGAGGGATAAGTGAAATCACAAAGGAGCGGGGGGTTGGAAGAACAGACTTCCCTCACAGGCCACAAGTCAGGAGTCTGACACGGAAAAGTGTTGTGGAGACCCAAGAAAGCTGAACAGTATAAATCTGAAGTCTCAAATGGGGTCCTGAGAACTGAAAAAAACAGATGGAAAGAGGGGTCATCCCTACACCAGAGAGATAGCCTGTGAGACATTTGGTGCAGAGAAACCACTGGGACTCATAAACCAGGTAGAGAGCAGACTGTAGGAGAACCTGTGGCAGCCAACGTTTGTAATTGGAAAGAGGTGGAGAGGGATCCGGGAAATATCCCTCCACCTACAGACATTTGGCCAGTTGGTTTTGTGCAGGAACGTAAAACTTCTTTTTTTTTTTTTTTTTTTTTTTTTTACTTGAAATTGACCCGAGATGGTGGTGAACAGCCCTCATGGTAGAACACGCTAGTCCATTTTCTTTACATTTTTTCCAAGTGGTAGGGACAGTTTATTGGTTAGGTTTCAAAAGAGTAATATATATATATATATATATAGATATATATATATATATATTTTTTTTTTTTTACTATTGATGAGTGCCTTAGTTTAGTTTCGATAGGAAGGGAATGCCCCTTAAGCACTAGTGAGGCGTTTTCCTTTGTTACTTGGAAGTCATATACTCTGGTCCGAGTCCTCCCTATGGCTTTCCACATACTCCAGCAGAGGGATCCATTGCATGTTATGCTACATGATTGATTTGTTGTGGGATGGGAGAGGGACCTAGGTACCTGGTAGGCAATTTAGAGGGACAGATATGACGGGGTGAATATTTGGTTGGAAGCCATACATTGTCACCAACATTCCAAGCAGGACTATCTGAACGTTTGCAGTCAGCACACCTTTTTGTTCTGGCACATGCCATTTAAAAGTTGGTGTAGACCGACTTATGATGGAAAGAAATGGATTCTATGAAGGCATCACGAGATTAAATATTGCTGGAGGATGGCAACGTAACTGGAAGTATACGTGGTTGAAATCTAAAGGTGCATGAAGAGGCTCCTCTTAGTGGAGGCTCGTACCGTGTTATATGCAAATACTGCAGTAGAAAGTCCGTCCACCCAGTCGTTTTGCCTAGATGAAGTAAAGCAGCGTAAGTAATGTTCCATTGTCTGATTAAGAAGTTTGGCTTGGCCATTAGATTGGGGGTGGTACCCAGAACACAATGAGTGATCTATCTTTAAGAGCTTGCAGTGGGCTGTCCAGAACTTGTATAGTTAGACCCTGGGTCAGAGATATTCGAGAAAAGACCATGCAATATATCCCTGTGAAAGACCCTTGCTATCTCAGGAGCTGTGGGTATTGCAGCTAAAGGCGAAAAATGTGCCAACTTAGTGAATTAATCAGTGTTTACCATGATTGTGGCACGAACCTTGGATAAGGGTAAATCAACCATTAAATCAGTGGAGATAAACTTGGTGTAACTTGCCTAGGGGATGGGTAGTAAAGTATTTGGTTTGGGCACAACTACGGCAAGAGGAAATGTAATCCTTTACATCAGATCACACAGTAGGCCACCAAAATGACAGATTTATCTGCTCCAGCATAGAAAACACCCTTGATGGCCTACAAGAGTGCCATCATGTGAGTACGTCGATTAGTACACACCAAAGGTTCAGTTCAAATTAATTGACGTTCTAGATGGGAAACCTCAGAGAGACCTTACTACCCTTTAACAGCAATGGAAGCCAGCCTCCATCACTGCGGTGGACAAAGACCTGGGCAAGAAACACAACCCAGCACCCTCTGATTCAGCCACCAATGCCTCCCCGGGTAGCTTGGTAGTTCAAGCCATGACAGCCAGACTTAAGACAACCTCCTTCTCCTTCTTGCCTCCTGCCCGTGAGTTATAGATGCTGGATGCTTCGAGGTGCAAGTATTCGCCTCTTGCAGCTTCACCGTGAGGGCAGTTAACACATCTTGCACTTTCGCCAAATTTTATTTTGATCATTATACTGTGCTGTTGTAGGTTGCAGAGAATCTTCCGGTATGCAATATGAGAGGGTTTCACCACCCTAGTGCAGGATGACAGTCTGCATATCAGATTTTGCAGTTAGGCCTTGACAAGGCCAGCCGTGTAGTACATGCCATTGCCACTTTAACTGCCATCAAGAGTTATTCCTGGATGAGGATCTCTAGTTTTGAACAAGATTCAGGCGAAATTCTTGGACATGCACTTCACTGAGCAGAACCTCTTTGGTAACAAGGCTGATGACTGCTTTCAAAGGTTTGCCATCCAAAGCCACGGCTTGGTCGTCCAACAGCTTTCAGCAAGAAGGGGAATCAATGTTTTCCCTTTTACCATGCGTCAAGAGGGTGGATAGTTGTTAGGAGGCCCCCTGTTAAAGTGAACAGGGAACTCTGAGAAGTTAGCCACAACCCAATTAAGCTAATAAATAATTAAATGTAGACAAGAATGTAAAAAATACACATCACTAAAAAAAGTGAAAGTAGCAGGTGATATTATCACACAATACTCCATAATAAGCATTTTTTAGGCTTGAGGATCCGCTTAGAATCACATGCTTTACATAGGCAGACATCTAGTGGTAGGTGCATGGAGTATTGCACATGTTTTCGAAGTTCAAAAAAGGGACTTCGACTGAGCATGTTTATAATCTTAGATCTAGTGTGACGTCTACTGTACCCATGATACCTCACGCGTCGAGGTCCCTCAGATCGTTTTTTTCCACCATTGTTGTTTGTTGTGTATATGCGGAGTCCATAGCGTTGCTACTTTAATACGTGATGATAATGACTTTATCGTCGTTTCCACGGTCGCAGTTCAACACACTTTTTTCGACAATCATCTTTGAAGACCTTTTGACTGCAGACTTCGTCAAATCCCCCAATTTAATGACGAGCTTCAGCCTATACCAGGCATCGGCCTTGCAGTAAGGAGAGTGGGGGGGGCTGATTATCTATTGGAGAATGCATACTTTCACATCCTATATACACTGATTTTGTCTAGCTGTCTTTTAGCTTACATTTAACAATCGAGAGAACTCATTATAAATTCTATCCATCTTGCAACAGAAAGTACCTGTGAAAAGGCTCATCAAATGTGCAACCACTGCCTTCACCGAAACTATCCAGAGGGGCGTTGTGTGTCATGCACGTTGTTTAAGTCCAAAATGCTTAAAGAGAGATGCACCAAACGGTGGGTGGCCTATGCTATGATGGCCGATTCTGAAACCCCCTTGGCACCTTCAAATCGGATTAAGAAGGCCAAGGCAGTGACGGCTTAGTTTCGGAGGTGGAAGATATTTCAAAGGAGTCTACCGGCTCCCGTGTGCTTGTCTCCAGCCCCGAAAGGCAGACTTAATGCGTTGCTATGGGGACGACGCCTGGCAACAGACGCACATGTTGCAGACGTCATGAACACACAACCCCGAGCCGTTCTTCGACGGATGCATCGAAAGAAGGCTGCACGCCAGCGGAAAGCACTTTGTGACCTAAAGGCCTCACATGCCACAAGCCTGCTTCGCTTCCACACCCGCGTTTTGGGCATACCAAAAATACAAAACTGGTGCCAGTTAACGTGCAATCAAGTCCTTCGCACAGGTGTTTTGCAACCACTGAAACAACCATCCAAATCTCACAAAACGCATTCTAGTAAGGGAAAACACATGAAAAGTCTCAGGGAAACACCACAGACACACCATCTGTCCCACAGATGGTACCAGAATATTCTGGAGCTACCTCCCCATTGTCACTTACTCACTCACACATATCAGCCCACGGAGAGTGACCAAGACGATCCAGACATCACCATTATAGCCCCTCCTGATCTTACACCTGAAGGTGGTCCTACTTCCCTTATTGATGATTGGCTTTTGTTTAGTGACCTTCTTAAAAAGACTACAAACCATTTTAATAGCCAGACTTGAGAAACAGTGGAAGACACTGATTTTGTGGATGACATTTTAAATGAGGAAAGCATTCAGCCAAGCTATTACTCTTCTGCAATTTATTAAAAAGAGAATGAACCCATTGTTAGTTACACCTTCACTAATTCGTGCAGTCAACCCCACGATAGAAAACATTTTCATGTCTGCACCATTCAACCCACTTAACATTAGAGGTCATATGAAGCCTGATTCACTTGTCCCCACCACAAGGAGAATAATGGGTGTGCCACTGTCCAATGCTGAGGCACCACCCAATAAAGAGTGCAAAATATTATATGCCCTAGGCAAAAAAGTTACCACTTCTGGCTCCTGTTTAACTTGCATAGCTTACAATATCATTTTCCTTGTGAGTTATAATACGCAATGGGATCAAATACAAAAATAACTTGATTCAGTCCCTGAACCAGTTAGATCCCAATTACTCAAGGTAGCCCAAAATATTTTTTAAAACACTCTAGCTGCAGCAGACAACTCTGGCAGAATCATAGCTGAAGGCACCGTGCTCAAACGCCATTAATGGCTTCAAAATTCAGGCTTCAAACCAGAAACACAGCAACCCTAATAAACATGCATGTCGAGGACTATGTCCTCTTTGGAAAGGCAGTGTATGATTAGTTAGAAACCCCAGAAGGAAAATTAAACCCTAAAAACACTAGGGCAGATTTCAAATAAACCCTCATTCCTCGGGGCACCTTCAATACTCTGCATTCATTTTTCGGACCCAGGGGTACACTAGGGCCTCAAAGACTTGGTTTAGAGCCACTTCATCTTTATGGTAGAATCCTCAAAACCAATCCTCCTCCTTTTCAAACCAGTCAACAAAGAGGTTTTTTAAGAGGTGTAGGTTGGGGCAGAGTTGCAGCCTCTAGATGTTCTGCCGCCCCCTCAAGCAAATGAAGTTTCAGTCCAGGTACCCTTGACTGCTTCCCCGGTAGGGGGCCACTTAACACTTTTTACCCACGTATGGGAGGGCATAACAACAGATCGGTGGGTGCTGAAAACTGTGGCCAAGGGATATTCAATAGAATTCCTGGAAAGATCTCGCCACCATTCTCCTCGATCAAGAAGAATGTCTCCAGAGCATCACTTAATTTGACAAGAAGAGATTCTAACACTGCTAGAGAAGGTAGCGATAGAGCTGGTTCCACTTCTAGAGTAAAACAAAGGTATTTATTCACTGTACTTTCTTGTTCTCAAAAAAGATCTAACAAGATGTCCTGTCTTAGACCTGCGTCCTGCAAACATGTATGTTGAGTCACGAAAATTCAGGACGGCAGCACTGCAGGAAGTGATCCCTCTACTAAAACAAGGAGTTTACATCGCAAAATTGAACATGAAAGATGAATACTTTCATATTTCAATGTTGCCAGCGCACAGACAATACCTATTTTCAAGGTGGGGAACAAACACTACCAATTCAAGATGCTGCCATTTGGCACAGCCTTGGTGCCAAGAGTGTTTACAAAAGTCCTTGTAATGGTAGCCGCACACCTACGACGGAAATCCATTCCAGTGTACCCTTACCTAGTCAACCTGCTAATAACAGGGGACACACCTTAGCTGTGTCAGCAAAATACTCAACAGTCAGCCTGCTTTATCAATTGGGGTTCTCAATCAACGAGGAAAAAGCCAGTCTTGTGGCCAGTCAGATAAAATAATTTCTAGGGGCACTCATTCGAACAGAAGACGGCCTAGTCTTCCCCTTGAGAGGGTGCAAAACATGCTTTTTCAAATCCCACAATACATAGTCTGTCGTCGGGTAACCCTGCTGAAAGGTCATACGCCTTCTGGGAATGATTGCATCCAGCATTTACCTTGTACCACACGTCCGGTTACACATGCGTCCAATGCAAGAGTGGTTACCAAAACAATGGTCGCAAGCTGTCTATGGGGCGATCTAGTGGTGGTTTTGCATCCACTTGTTCTAACTCTGTAGTGGTGGACAAAAGAGAAACTTTTAAAGAGCAAGCCATTCAACACCCCAGCAATCAAGGCCACTCTTACTACAGACGCATCGCTATCAGGGCGGGAAGCTCATTTTCTCCAACAAAATGCGCATAGGGTGTGGACACGAGTGTTGACCAAAAAGCATATTAACCTTCTAGAACTGCTAGAAGTCTTAAAAGAAAGCTCTACAAGTATTCAAACAGCTAGTAGGGAAGTCAGTGCTCATACTAACAGACAGCACTACAACCATTTTTTAAATAAACAAGCAGGGAGGGACACACTCTCCAGGGCTGTCCAAATTAGCCGAGAACGTTTGGCTGTGGGCACTGAAACGCAACAAGTTTCTCCTAGCGCAACATGTTGCCTAGGGTTTCTCCTAGACACCATCAGGGACTCGGGTAAACTCTGTATACTACTGCTGCTGGATCTATCCGCAGCATTTGACTTAGCGGACCATGACACATTATGTGCCACTCTAGCAAATGGCTTCTGCATCTCTAAAGATGCCACTCTCTGGGTGAAATCCTTTCTAGCCGAACGCACCGCCAGAGTAAGCATTGGTAAAGAAGTCGCTGATCCCATACCAGTCCCCATTGGAGTACCCAAAGGGTCCTGTCTCTTGCCCACTTTATATAATGCATACACTAAGCTTGTCTTCTCGGCCCTGGACGCTATGGGTGTCATCTACACTAACTTTGCAGATGACACCCAGATCATCATACCGATCTCAGGGGATTATGCTCAGGATACGATTACTATCAATAAAATGTATGCTATAATCCAAAATTGGGTGGCTCTTAACAGCCTTTGCCTCAACGATGAGAAAACAAATACTCATTGGGGGCTCCCAAAGTAAAATTAGTGCTCTCCACTCAGACTATTCAATCATCAACATAGATGGTTCACTGATCCCAGTATCAAAACAGGTCAAAACCCTAGGAGTTGATCTAGATACTAATTTAACAATGACCAGACATGTAAACGCTCTGTTGTCATCTACTTCCTACACCTCCAAACTGATTGCCCTTAGTCGACAGTACCTCACTCCCACAAACTGCGTCACCGTAGTCAGAGCTTTAATATTATCCAAGCTGGATTACTGTAACATACTCTTATTAGGGACCTCTAATTCCAACCTAGGGAAATTACAACTAATGCAAAAGAAAGCACTACGAGCAGCATTAGGAATGAAAGATTCTGACCATATCTCTAACATTAGGAGGGAGACCCACTGGCTATTTACAAAGCTCCCATATTCTTAAACAATTCTATAAGCAAAAAAGTGTCCAAGAGGATACTTGGATCCCAACCATAAGTCGCTTCTGGATGTCCCCCCGATTCAAACGTTCCAGAGCAAGAGGCAGCAGTTGCCTAGTTATGGCCCCAAAGCACTGGAATGAGCTCCCACATAACATAAAAAATGAAGACTCCTTCCCTGCCTTTAAAATATTGTTAAAAACCTGGCTTTTCACCCAATACTAGTCAATACACACAAGCTGAAATATCTACCCACCGTAGACTTATTTATATGCCTCTGTAGGGTAGACCGACCAACACCAAAAACAGTAAAATATGTAAATTGTATTAACCTTTGTAACTATCTGTACCATTCTCTTTTTGTTTCTGCAATCATGTTATATCTATTATAAGCTGTCTGCAACAACTCTGTGATACCCGAGGGTCTGGGCGTTTAAGAAATGTAATAAATAAATCAAATAAAAATAAATAAATGTTCCAGGGGAATACAATTCTCTAGTAGACGTTCTAAGCAGAAGTACAAATCTGCTATCAGAACACAAGTGGCAGTTGAATGCAGACGTCCAACACAACGGCTTCACAAACTGGGGGTTTCCAGACATAGATCTCTTTGCTACACAAGAAACTACACAATGCCACGGCTAGACATCCAGGTATCCCCAAACAAGATCCAAGGGGAACGCTCTGTCAATTAGTTGTTCTGGGAACTTTACTTCTGATGCTTGTTAATCTGCTTAGAATCGCATGCTGTGCATATGGTCTGGCATCCAGTGGTAACCGCAGAGTATTGCATCTTGTCTTTCGTGGATCGTAAGGGGACGTCGGCATAGGCATGTCTATAACCTTGTCCCTATTGTGACGTGTAGTGTACCCAAAATCACTTGCGTGCCGAGGCACCTCAGATTGTTTTTTTCTGCCCAGATATCTGGTCGCTCTATAGTGGAGATATTGTTTATCTTTATACCGACTTTGTCGGTTATTCCCCCATAAGTCACTTCGACAGCCATTAAGAACTTCGACTAAGACTGCAGGAATTTCTACGGCGGTGGATTTTGGCACTTAAGATCTGGCGGCTGAGGCATCAACATGGCTGGGCCTTGTGGCCGGCCTACACCGTAGGGGGAGTGGGGTCAGGGTGGCCATATCTTTCATTATGTCTTTCCTCTTTCCCACTCTTTGCCCTCTAGGTCTGGTCATCTTTGTTTATACCTTTTGCTATAGAAAGTACTCCATTTAGGTTCTGCCCTAAGTGTAGGGTCAGATACCCGTGGAAAGACTAGCACAGAACGTGCAATTCTTGTCTCCCCTTAGATCACGACAAGAAGCGGTGTGCGGCCTAAGACCCTTAAGGAGCGCCGTGTAAAGCGATGGGCCGCGTACGGCATGTCGCGGGCTGAACCCTCCTCCCCCACCGCCACACCCGCCGAAAGTGACGGGGGCACCTCCGATGACCAAACATCTCTTTTGGATGTCATAGACCTTGAGGCGGACACGTCTAGGTCGGGGACAGGCGTGGCAGACCTAGAAGTGTCCGCCTCAAGGTCTATGACATCCAAAAGAGATGTTTGGTCATGCCACGCCTGTCCCCGACCCCTCAAGGCCTGACGCAAGTCTCGCTTTAGGGACAACACCCGGCGACAGGGGTGTACAAAAACCCAAATACACTAAGCACACAACCCCACCACCGATTTCGACGGTTCCATGAAAAAAGGTGAAGGCGCCAACAGGGCCGTAGATTATTTCGGCAGATTCCTCTGATCGGATAGATCAGCAGCGTTCCCCTCATCCGCAGCAGCGTCTGGCACTCCCCCCTAATCAGGGTTTACATGTCAAAGCGCGGTCATTCGACGCTCCGACGGCCCCTAAAGGCCCGTTATGCCCAAAACCCACTAGTAGGCCTCCTAGCCTTTCCCTAGGCGAAAAATATACCGCTAGGCCCTCTAACGCCATGGTAGGCGGTACATCTACCGATAGGCCTTCTAAGCCGTTGACTCATGCCGAATCGGTGGAGATTGAAGACTTGTGAGAATTACTTCGTCAGTAGGGCTGGTATCTGGAGCGTGCCGCGGGCAAGTCTAAAGACACACCATGGTGCCCCGATACTCGCGAAACCTACGAGGACAGTCTGGAGCATCTGTCCAACACCCTTGGAGACAAATTTCGACGCCAAAGGGCGGAAGACGACGTTTTTCCCCCCTTTAGGCCCGTCTCGTTCCTCTAAGTGGACAAGGGAGAAATTCGAAGGGTGCATGGACCGTCTTGAAATGATTCTCGTTTTCTGAGCATCCTTCCCCTAAGAGATCCCGTGAAGACCCTCTTTTTTAGATCAGCTTCACGTTTCCAAGAAAATCTTGACTCTCAGCCCTCGGTTTCTGTCCACCATGAAGATGTGGTCCAGATGGAAACTTACCAGGACATCTACAGCGAAGATCTACCCTTCCTTCCTGCAGGACTACCCTGAGGACCAGGCGGATGCCATCGACAACTGGGAGGAAACCGAGTAAGTGGATACAGGGCCATGGACGCTCCCCACGCAAGATCAGGACACTGATGGTCTATGCCTAGATTCTCCTCCATCCACCCCGGCTCGCCAGGCCTCACCTGTACACTACCAAATGGCCTTCAATGCCATCTTAAGGAAGGCAGCAGATCATTTTCAGATCACTACGCAGGAGGCGGTACCCGAACAAGACTTTGTGGTGGATATTCTCAAGGAGAAACCCCCCCCTCAAGCCAAGCTATTCCCATCCTAAATTCTATTAAAAGAAGATTGGCCCCCTCCCTGGTCATGCCAGCTCAGACCCGGCAGTGAACCCGAGAGAAGAAAAACTATTTCGGGCCAGCTCCTTCAGACCCACAATATATTAAAAGCCATGCCACCCCCGACTCCTTGGTAGTCACTACCACCCGGAAATGGGCAGGGGTACCCCTTGCTACGGGGGAGGCACCTCCGGATAAGGAATCCAAAAGGTTGTATGCCCTAGATAAGCGTGTTACCTCGGCAGCTGCATACACCACACGCATTGCGAATAACACCACACTGCTGGCCAGTTATGCAGACGCACAATGGAACATTGTACAAGAAGGTCTCCAGGAGGTTCCTGGACCCGCAGGTCCAGACTGCTCACCATCGTAACAGAGGCATGCAGGTAAATCAGAATATAATCAAAAACACTCTGGACACTGCGGAGACGGCAGGCAGGACTCTGGCCCAGGGCACTCTACTCCAGCGGCATGCTTGGCTTCGCAACTCGGGGTTCAAGCCTGAAACACAGGCCGCTCTTATCAACAAACCCATAGAAGAGACCAATCTCTTCGGGAAAGCGGTCGACGAGGCCCTGGAGACGGCCAAGAAAGAGCATGAGACTCTTTAGTCCTTGCAACAAATAACTCAGAAACCTTCCCCCCAAAGGTGAGGCGGTTCTCGTTCCTTTCAAGGGCAGTCCTGTGCAAGCCAGAACAACCACAGCACGGGAAATTATAACTCTGGACAAACAGGAAGCCCCGCCTACTACCCACCTAGGGGTCAGCAGCAGAGGTAGAGGCCCCAACCCCATAGGCATGGGAAGGGTTAACTTCAGACCAGTGGGTTATAAAAACGGTCGCCCACGAGTACTGCGTGGAATTCGCCCGACCACCACTGTTCAGACCACCACGCTCACGGCGCCTCTCACCGGACCATCTGCAGATCCTGAATCAAGAGGTGGAAGCGCTGCTGGGAAAGGACACCATAGAAGCCTTCTCTATTCTTCAGGTAAACAAGGGTATTTATTCAGTGTACTTCCTTGTACCCAAAAAGGACCTCACCATGCACCATATTCTAGACCTGCACCCAGCGAACAAATTTATAAAACCTCAAGTTTCATATGGTAATGCTACAGGAGGTGATCCCACTGTTGAAACAGGGGGACCATGTGGCAACATTGGACATGAAAGATGCATACTTCAATGTTGCCAGCGCACAGGAAATATCTAAGGTTCATGATAGAGGACAGGCACTACCAATTAAAGTCCTCCCCTTGGGCATCGCCTCGGCGCCAAGGGTGTTTACAAAGGTCCTGGCAGTAGCGGCAACAAACCTGTGCAGACTGTCCGTCCCGGTTTACCCTTACCTCGACGACTGGCTCATAACGAGGGGACTCTCATGACACATGCTTTTTGAACACTCAGAAGACCGTAGACCTTCTGTTCAGTCTGGGATTCTCTATCAACGCGAAAAAATCCAGTCTAGTCCAGGAAAATAATTTCTAGGGGCTCTAATCCGGACGAAGGACAGCCTCGTCTTCCCCTCCAACGAGAGGGTTTCGAAGATGCTTTTTCAGATCCCTCAATATGTAGCCAGCCACGAGGTGACGGTACGAAAAGCCATGCGCTTGCTAGGTTTGATGGCATCATGCATATACTTGGTATCCCACGCGCGGCTGCGCATGCGTCCCATGCAAGAGTGGCTCACCAGCCACTGTAGTCAGGCCAGCGGACAATGGGAAGATCTGGTAGTTGTCTCGCCAGCCCTCGTTCTCTCTCTGCAGTGGTGGCCGAGGGAAAACCTCTTGAAGGGGAAACAGTGGAAGCCACTCTCACGACAGACGCATCTCTCACGGGGTGGGAGGCTCACCTGCTTCAGCAGACAGCGCATGGAGTGTGGTCCCC
Source organism: Ambystoma mexicanum (assembly GCF_040938575.1). Lineage (NCBI taxonomy): Eukaryota > Metazoa > Chordata > Amphibia > Caudata > Ambystomatidae > Ambystoma > Ambystoma mexicanum. Next base: position 260,851,101 of record NC_090928.1, on the reverse strand, counting down.
ACAAGTGGCATCCAACCATATAAATCTACTGGAGCTATTAGCGGTGTTCAAGGCATTGAAAACATTTCAAACGCAACTACAAGGGAAGACAGTGCTGTTTCTGGCAGACAGCATCACAGCCATGAATTACCTGAACAAACAAGGGGGCGCACACTCTCCAGGGCTGTCCAAGCAGTCCCAAAACATTAGGATGTGGGCTCTCAAACACAAGATGTTTCTGTTGTGTCAACACGTTCCAGGGGAACTCATTCTTCTGGCAGACATGGTCAGCAGAGATTTCCCACTGCCCATAGAATACGAATGGCGTCTGCACGAAGACATCGTGTCCAATGTCTTGGCAGAATGGGGCTTCCCAGAGATCGACCTGTTTGCAACTCAGGAGAACGCCCAATGCCAATATTACGCCTCCAGGTACCCCCAGAACAGCTCCAAGGGGAACAGTCTCTGGATAACATGGTCAGGGAAATTTGTTTATGCTTTCAGCCCACCCCCCCTCCTACTCCCCTACTCAACAAGATAGTGCACAAGATGCACCAGGAACCAGACACCATGATATTGGTAGCCCCCATGTGGGCCTGCCAACCCTGGTTCGCTCATCTAATGGAAATGTCCCTCTCCTCACCAGTAAAACTACCCTGCCCGTACAACATGTTGTCTCAGGACAGGGGGTAGACCCTATACCCAAGCCCACAAACTCTAAATTTAGCGGCCTGTCTCCTGAGGTCATAGAGTTTGGACACCTTCAGCTCCCTCAGAGATGCATGGACATTCTCAGCGAAGCTTGTCTTGGGAGGATAGCTCAGGGGCAGCGTGCTCACCTTGGAAGCAAGACGACATTGAGCAACACGTGTTCGATCCCCGGGTCCGCGCTTAGAAACCTCTGGGTATTAAGCGCGTTATAAATAACCTATCATATCATATCAAGCTAGAAGACCTAACACCCGCTATTGCTATTCCAGCAAATGGAAACAGTTTGTCATCTGGTGTAATACTAAGGGTGTCAATCCCATCGATTGCTCACCCACACATATTGTGCTGTACCTAACCCATTTGTTGGACACAGATTTGGTCTTCAGTTCCCTAAAAAATCATCTTGCTGCTGTCTCAGCCTACACCATGTCACAACAGAAGGTGTTGTGGTGGAAAATACTGGTGATTAAAGCTTTTATGGAAGGGGTTAAGAGGATTTATCCTCCCATTTCTCACCCAGCTCCTGGATGGGATCCAAATGTGGTTTTAACCAGACTCATGGGATCTCCTTTTGAGCCAATGCATAAAACAAGTCTAAAAGACCTTACTTACAAGATGGCACTCCGAGTGGCTATCACTTCTATTAGAAGGGTTAGCGAACTGAGGCCCTTTTTGTTCAAGACCCTTTTGTTACAGTCTACAGGGATAAGGTAGTTCTGCGCACTCACCCCAGATTTCCGCCTAACTTCATCTCGAAGTTCCATGTGAACCGATCGATCGAACTACCTACCTTTTTCCAGAATCCCACTAGCATGGCCGAAAGAAGCCTACACACACTAGATGTGCGCAGGGCAGTCATGTTTTACCTGGAAAGAACGAAACCACTGAGGAAAACGAACCCATTTTTCGTTTCAGTGGCAGCTGGTAGAGAAGGGGATCCTGTCTCTAAATCGGCTATCTCAAGGTGGATTGTCAAATGCATCACACTGTTTCTCTCTTGCTAAGAGAGAACTGCCCTTCAAGCCTAGAGCACACTACTCGGGGCATTGGGGCTTCCATAGCATTCATTGCAAATGTTCCCCTAGAGTCCATTTGCAAAGCGGCAACCTGGAGTTCTGTACACACCTTTTATAAAACACTATTGCCTAGACACTCATTCTAGGTCTGATTCTCAGGTGGGACAAGCAGTACTAAGACATCTTTTCTCTACTGTTCCTTCTCACAACCCACCTCCAACTCTGGGTACTGCTCACTAGTCTGTGCACAGCATGTGATTCTAAGCAGATTAACAAGCATCAGAAGACCTGCATTACTCACCGTAATAGCATTTCTGATGATTGTATCTGCTTAGATTCACATGCGCCCTCCCTACATCCCTGCTTGAGATGGAAGGAACGTAGACATCTTACTACTTTCTCTTTTCATGTACTCATTCACAATAGCCTTGGGCTCCCTCATGGCAGAATAAATACAATCGGAGGGACCTTGGCACGTGAGGGATTTTGGGTACACTACACATCACGATAGGGATAGTGTTACAGACGCACCTATGCCGACGTCCCCTTTTGGTCCCCGAAAGACAAGATGCAATACTCTGCGGTTACCACTGGATGTCGGACCATATGCACAGCATGCGAATCTAAGCAGATACAATCACCAGAAATGCTATTACGGTGAGTAATGCATGTCATATGATTTTCTACTAACTCCACTTCTCACCAGAATATCCACAAGCTACACGTAACTTTAATCCTGATGGCTCCTATGTGGATGCAACAAACCTGGTTTTGACACTTGCTGAAGATGTCTTTGTCCTCCAGTAAAACTACTGTGCCCATACAACATGTCACAGAACCAAAGAACAAAACTCCACCCATGCACTAAGACACTGAACTAAGCCGCTTGGCTCCTAAGGTTATAGAGTTTAGTAATTTCAACCTAGACCAAAGGTGTATGGACATTCTAAAGGAAGCACCCGATCCTAACACAACATGCTATTTCAACAAATGGAAACGCTTTGTCTTGTGGTGTAAGGCACGCAACATCAACCCTATTGACGATTCACCTTCACACATAGTACACTGTTTACTATATCTTTTGTACTCTGGCATAGTCTTTAATTAGGAGTACACCTAGAGGCACTCTCAGCCTACACCACTTCACACAGTAAGGATTTTGTGGTGGAAAGCACCTGTATTGAAAGCATTCATGGAGGGTGTTCAAAAGTTATACCTACCAGTTTCTAATCCAACTCCCGTCTTGGACTTGAATTTAATTTTGTACTGAGAAAGCTCATGGGGGGGGGGGCCCTTCCAGCCAATGCACATAGCCAGTCTTAAATATATAAGACATAAAACGGCTTTCCTTGTGGTCATTACATCAATGAGTGAGTGAACTACAGGCCCTTTCAGTGCAGGATCCTTTTCTCATTATTCACAATGAAAGTCATACTACTCACACATAATGATAATAATAATAATAATCCACTCTTATCTCCAAAATTCATCTTTCATGTAAACCAATCCATATAATGTCCTGCTTTCTTCCAAAACCCAAAGAATACAGCAGAGAAAAGCCTACATACCTTAGATGTCAGAAGGGCTGTCATGTATTACCTTCAAAAGACTAAACCGCTAAGAAAAAGTTCTTTTGTGTCTCTAGCCACAGGAAGAGAGGGGATGGGGGAGCCTGTCTCTAAATCGGCTATCTCTAAATGGATTGTAAGATGCATTCAACTCTGTTATTCTCTTGCCAAGAGAATTTTACTTTTCAATCCCAGAGCACACTCAATTCTGGGCACTGAGGCTACTCTAGCTTTCATTGCGAATGTGCCTTTAAATGCCATTTGCAAAGCTGCCACTTTGAGTTCCAGTCATACCTTCACACAAGACTACTGTTATAGATTCAAGAGGTGAAACACAAGGGGGCCATGCGGTATTAAAACATTGTTTTGCCACTCTATCTTCAAATAACCCACCACCTTCTCCAGGTACTGCTCGCTAGTCTATGCAAGGCATATGATTCTAAGCAGATCCACAATACTCGGAAGGCATACATTACTTACCGTAATCATATATCTGATACTTGTATCTGCTTAGTCACATGTCCCCACCCTTCCTCCCCTCTTGGAGGTTCTGGGGAAATCATACATATTTCACACCTCATCGGAATTTACGATACTTCACGCGTACACTTCATAAACCCTCATGTTGGAAACAAAACAATCTGAGGGACCTCCACGCATGAGGGAACATGGGTACAATAGATGTCACACTAGGGACAAGATTACAAACACGCCAGGTTGACATCCCTTTTCGAACTTCATAAACATGTGCAATACCCAGCACCTACCATTAGATGTTGGTCTATACAAAGCATGTGAATCTAAGCAGATAAAAGCGGGAGAGGGGGGGGACATAGGGTGAAAGAGGGGAGATTTTAAAAATGTAAAAGATAAAAATGAGACATAGTTTCCCCGTACTGATAGTCTGAAGGACTTTTCAGTTTCATCTAACAAATTAGCAAAAGGCAGGGGTAGTGAAACTGAAAGCATTACTGCCCTTCAAAAAGTGACAACAGGTTACAAACAGAGCAAAATGATTCAGGGGTATATAGAGGGAAAGTTGCAAAAATAAATCTTTCCTAACACTGCAGCAGGGGTCTGGCACCTTCGGGTAGGCAGCAGCTATGCTGTCTCTATGCAGGGGAAGAGGCTGCAAGGTTCGGACAAGGGGCATCGCCGCCTCGGGAATGTCCACAACCGCCCCAAAGATTAAGCCATTGTGAAAAAGACTTCAATCTGCCAAAGGGTGCCATAGAGCTGGTGGCCCATGGTTGGTACTCTCTGAACTGTCTGGTCCCCAAGAGAAGGGCTGGGTCTTGCATCCCATTCTGCCTCTTAAACTTGTACCTGCACAAGGACAAGTCCAAAATGGTCCCTCTGGCCCAGATGCTTCAAGGCCTCAATCTGCAAGGTTGTTGCTGTCCCTGGACCTTAAGGATGCCTACTTCTTTTGCTGGAGATTGATCAGTGTTAGGCAGAATTTCATGCAGTACCCGCTGGGACCACTCCACACAATTAGGACCACAGGTCTAAGCAAGTCCAAGCTTTGGTATAAGTCTGTACCACACAGTTTGTTGGTAGCGAGCTGAGCAGCCAGGCTTATCTCAAGAGTGAATGGGAGCAGTACAAGTAGTTACACAAAGGATTTTCAATCACAGTGGTTCAAGTAGACACTTATACTCAAGGTGTCTCGGTAAAACACTTATCAATTTATTTACACAATCAGTCCTAAAACATTTCACTAGAAGACCACCACTTAATATTATAGACCAATGCACTTCAATACAAAACTCTTAAGTTGTTGAGACAGTTTGAGCTCCCCTGAAAAAGAAGCCAAATGGCAGTTCAGTTACTTAGCAGTGAGCAAAACGGACAAAACAAAGTAGAATAGATAATGTATATACTTTCTAGGCCGTGCAAATAGTTTCAGTTCACCAGAATAGTTCAATACAAGTCAATGGGCCAGGCCAAAGTCAATGGGCTAGTGTTCTGGATAGGAAAGAGCAGTTCTGGTGTTAAACGGTAAAGTCTTTGCAAAAGTTCTCAGAAGCAGTTTAGGCGAAAAATGATCATTTGTGGGGTCACAAGCTGATTAGGCCTGCAAGTTGGGAAAGTTTCACGAACTTTCTCTGCGAGAGTGGCGTTCTCTCAATCGGGTTTGTACAGTACCTTTGTATGAAGAAAACAAATGTTGCTGAAGTCGTGGTGCCTGGCATTTCCTGCAGATCTCGCTGTTCCTGAGCCTCATCATGCGGACAAGAGGGAGGACGTCGAGAGACTCCTGCACTGCACGGGATCGTTGAAGAAAGCAAACAAAATTGAGTCGCTTCAGTTCCAGTAGCTGTAGATTCAAGAACATAAACTGGTGTTCCTCTCCCTGGTTAAACCTAACCAGCCTTAAGAATGGTATCCAGGTGTCTTATGAGTTGATTGGTCCCACCAACTCGAAGGAAGAAGCCATCCTTGAAGGAGCTTCTCTGTTGAATGGAGTATAGCAATTCATACCTGCAGCAGGGCTCGCCGGGCAAACCAACGGTCCAGTGGTTGCAGCAGTCGTCCTCTTCCAGCTCGTCTCCGGTTCTTTCGTTCCAGTGGTCGACTCTGCCTTCCAGTCCACGAGACTCACCTTTTAAACAGTTTTCTCCCTTTCATTCAAGCCTAGCTGTCACTCACCCAGCACAGTGGCTGTCCTTGCCGGACTGTCAGCCAGCCAATCACGCCAGAGGGCATTTGAGTCTCCTAGGAACTAAGCACACGGATTTTCGGGCACCTGCCTCACTTCCTGCCCACCCCGGACACACTGGCGCCAGAGGCGGTCTTCAGTCCTGAAGCCCGACAAAGGCACACGAACAAAGGGACCAAACCTGGTTTGGCGCGCAGAGACAAACACTAGAAGGACCTTTCCAAAAAGAAATGGTGAAAAAAGAAGACCGGGACCCGTTTAAACAAAGGGGCTTAAGGCGCCATCTTGAAAAACATGGCTCCCGTGATTTTTAGCTACCAGTGTTCGCGGTCGGGAAAAATCATGGTAGTTTGCTATAAAACCACTGCCACCAGCCTTTTCAATAGGAAATGGTAGAATTTGACTGCTACATGAGTGTTTAGACACAGGGGATACTATGTAACCCCTCCAGCACTCCATTGTAAGATGGTGTGTGCTGGGTCTATGAATTTGAGAAAAGACTAGTAAAGTCAAATTCACTTTACATTCTCTGGGAAACAGTAGTTTATCCCAGAGAAGGTATTTAAACCTTTGGGAAGTCTAAAAGAAATCCCTGTCACTGCACAGAGGGTGCTGTGTAACACACATGAAAAGATGATGCCTATGGAGTTATCTAAAACTCCATAACAAGAGAAAACAAATGTAAAGCACGCACTTGTGTATAGGCGCGTTATAAATGCCATATCATATCATATATCATATCACATCAAAACACATGAAAGAGTGGGGGAAAAAGGCTCACACTCTTTCCAGGTTAAAAAAATCAAGTCTTCAAAATCCAGCAAAGTTGCTGTGGGTCTCTAAGGTGGAGGGAATTAGAACATTTCTGAGAATTCTCCCTAACAATCGGCATACTGAAATATCTGCGGTTCATGGTGTGAATTCAAAGTCCTGCGTTTTGGTATTTCTTCCGCACCCAAGGCCTTCACCAAACTGCTGCAGTGTTTGCAGCTCGCTTTGTGGTATCTTGGTCTGTGGGGTGTGAAGCACACTTGTCTTTGCGTACCTTGACAACATGCTCATCAGGGATCCCTCCTCAGACTAGGCATCAGCACAAATGTACCCCACATGCAGCCTATTGCACAGTTTGGGCTGCTCCCTCAACTTCAAAAAGTCCAATGTTTTGCCGTTTCAATCCCTATGGTTTATCAGTGAGGTTCCGGGCACACCTTTTCAGGGCCATCCCTCCCGAGAATCGAATGGCAAACATACACTAGATGGTCCATGTCATCTGATCCTTTAAGCAAGTTCCAGCCTCAGTTTTTTCTGCACCTACTAGGTTTCATGGCTTCATGCGTTCTGGCAGTGCCGGAAGCCAGACTACGCACTAGGTAGCTTCAGTGGCTACTTCGCGGTCAGTGGTCTCAGTGCTCGGGCAACGTGGCAGATCTTTTGTGATTCTAAGACTGAGTGTTGGAGGACCTCATATTGTGGTACTAGCTCTGATAACATTGGCCCCAACAGACACTGGTCACATATGCGTCTGATGGGATGAGGTGCTCACCTGTTAGACCTAATGGTGGGTGGACTTTGGTCTCCAGCGTTAACTTAAGAACACCTTAATTTGCTGGAGCAATCCGCGATTAGGCTGGCCCTGGTTGCCTTCTTACCCTCTATGGGGGGGCAAGTGTGTGCTGGTCCTATTGGACGACTGTCCCCATGCAGTAACTCAACCAGCAGAGTTGTGTAGGGTTTGTTGCCTTCTTGCAGAAAGGCAATGCAACTGTGGTTTCAGGCTCCTGAGTACAGTGTCTGACATCGGCCCATCTATACAGGATGAAGAATGTCATAGTGGACGCCTTGAGCTGATCGACTTAGGCCTCCCTTGAGTGGAAGCTAGGCCTCCCATGAGTGGAAGCTTTTCCTGAAAGTTCTTTAGATCTTCTTGTGGGGATTCCTCAAGTGGACCACTTTGCTTCTAGTGTGAAGAAGTGGCAGTTGTTCTGCTACAGGGAATGTCCTTGGCAGGGAGCTCTTGGCAACACACTGTCAGTCAAGTGAGACTTTGTTCTCTAGAATGCATTCCTGCTCATCCCCGTCATTCCTTTAGTTCACAGGAGACTGCGAATGTTTGAGTACACAATGATTTTGATAGCTCCAGACTGGCCTGGAGGATGTGGTACCCAGGGCTATTGGACCTGTCCATCTGCCCTCCCTGAGAGTGAACCTACTCTCCCAGTTGGAGGGAAAGGCCCTCAACCTGAGCCTCGGAAGCCTGGATTTACGCTTGGCTGCAGAGAAGTTGAGATGTAAAGAATGGGATTTGTCGGACAATATCCTGGATGTTCTTCTTTCCACTCTGAGGCTTTGCACAAAATCTGTACCTGCAGGTGGCGTACATTCTTGACTGTGTCAGGAGAGAGGTCTGGACAAACTTCCTCTGTACTGGTTTTTCTGTTTTCTCCAGGCCCAGACAGGCCTGGAGACTGGCACTATGAGTGGTCTCCTGGCTGCATTTTTTGTCTTTGTCTTTAAAAGGACTCCTGAGCAGGTCTCATTCTTCACAATTACCACTGTAGTGTAGTTTTGGAGGGTTTGTTAGACTAGTTTTTCCCATGCCAGTTTGTTGTTACTGCATTGGATTTGAATTTAGTTTCAACTTTTTTTCATGCAAGTTCTGTTTGATTCCCTTCATTCATGTTCTGTAAGACTGCTCACCCTTAAAGTGTTTTTGATTGTGGTCTTCACTTCTTCAAAGCGGGTGGGTGTGCTCCCGACTCTGTTAAACCTTTATACTTTGTGTTCTCCAAGTAGACTGTGCCTTTGAAAGTGTGACCATCGTTCCTGGCCAAGGTTGTTTTGGCGTTAAATCTCTCAGAAGATCCATCTTCCTGCGCTTTTCCTTCTGCTTCATCTCTCTTAAGACGGAGGAGCGAGTCCATCAGCTGGTTCCCTTTGCAGCTTCTATTTCTCTTGATTTAGGGACACCAGGTAAGATCTCATCTCATTTTAGGTTACACTGATGCCCGTGTAGACAGAACTCTTAATAAACACACCCAGATCAGATGGATAATCTTCTACATCTCTGAATGTTACAATCTGGCTGGGAAGGATGGGCCTCTCGCACTTGTGACTGGCTTCCAACTCTGCCTTGCATAGGAGTGTCCCTGCATTGGATGTCATGCGACTGCATGGGCTTCACTGCACACATTGGGCAAATATTACTGCTTGGATTCCCTGTTGACGCATGCTTGCTTTGACTGAGCAGTCCTCCAGAGTTTTCTGGTGTATATGGTGGTTTCTCACTCCTCCAGATACCTTTACTGATATTGGACTCTCTATAAGACTTGGAATTTGCTTGAGGAAGGAAACCATTAGAAGAACAGATTATTCACCTCCCAGTAATGTTATTTCTGATTGGTTAGTCCTTCCTCCCACAGATGCCTCATCGTCCTCCCAACTCTTTGCGGATAGGTCATACATCTAGTCTGTTCTGTGATCCCGCAGCTGCTGAGTGCTTGGGGGAAAACTGCAGAGCTGATGTCATGCTGCGCGGCGACCCCTTGTATACAGGCCCAGACACCATGCTTGGTGCCTAAAATACATTTTGAAAGTCAGCAGTGGAGAGAATTTCTAAGATGAGGTAATATGTGGGAAGAACCTCCTCCCTGTCAGTATCTGACTTGCCCACACACTCCTACAATTCAGAAAAGAACTCATGACCCACCTCTTCAAGGAGTATATCCTCCTCATTGTTGGGACAGTTTTTTTAAGGTTTTACCTAGACCTCCTAAGAAGTATATCTGAGGCAGTACATACACTCCACGCTTAGCATAAGGCTGTACCACCTCAGAAAGTGGTAGCATGGACAGAGCAGCAATGCTTATTTAAGGAGGGAGAGAGGGCTGTAGCTTGGTACAAAGAAATTGTAGCATACATATGGTCTTAAACACTGAAACACTATGTATTGTAAAAATAAAGGGTTTATTTAACTACAAGTGGACCAAGATTTTTCTTGGGTCAGTAAGTATTATAACATAATATAAACACAATCATAAAAACCAACTCAATACTTATGGAATGAAAACCGAGGTATAACCTCATTTAGAGGAGCAAGTCAATGCGAGTCAAACCTAGGTTTATACATTCCGGATAGTAATATACTATTCCTGGGGAATAAGACAAGGTTAGATATACTTTTAGAATACGATCAATATTTCAAGGGTAGTTGACCCCGTCAGTCATGCAGTGACCCTCAGTTGTAGAAATCACATAATAAACCAACCCTGTTACAAGTATACTCCTTGCAGTATTACTTTTTAGAACTCAGTTCAGAGCTAGTAAATCTAGACTTTAATACACTTTCTGGAGGGGCATCAAGCTAATCAATCATAAGTATGAATTCTCAATAACTATTTTTCAATGCACTACAAAAATCGGGGAAAGCAAAACCGAATTACACTTTAAGAAGCCTGGAAACGCCTTGGTGGTTCACCCATGGCATACATGCACCGCATGTTCCTCCGGAGTTGGGAAATAGGCTCTCTCCCCCCCTGGACCTCCGGGAATCGTGTATTGTAGTATTGCCCAAACCGGGAAGACCCCCTGAGCAATTTGCCTCGTATAGGCCCATCTCATTGATAAACGGGGAGGCCAAAATTCTAGCCCGAGCACTAGCCAACAGACTACTGGGAGTAATCGAATCTCTGGTTCACCCCGACCAGTGCGGTTTCATGCCGAATAAGTCCATACGCATGAACATTCGCAGATTCCAACTGGCCCTGGATCGCGCCCCAGTGATATCCGACTTGCTAGCACTACTAGCGGTCGACTTTGAGAAAGCATTCGATTCGGTGGGATGGGAGGCTTTGTGGGACATTTTGAATTGAATGAACTTTGGGCACGGTTTCATCTCTTAGACCAAACTTCTATATGCATCCCCCCGTCGCGAAAGTCTGGGTGCACGGCAGGCAATCTAAATCATTCCCACTGAGGCGAGGGACTTAGCAGGGCTGCCCCTTCTCCCCCTTGTTGTTTCTCCTTGCAATAGAGCCACTTGCGATCAGGCTCCGGGGGGGATGGTGGATGGTCAGGATTTGCATGGCCAGGGGGGAGAGAAGACCGGGTCTCGCTGTACGCTGGCGATCTCCTAATCTATCTCAGCTGACCGCGGGCCTCATGTCCAGTGGTGTCCCGAATCCTGTCGGATTACCAAGAGTTCTCCGGCCTCAGAGATAATACCCAGAAAACTGTGTTTTTCCCAATCCAGGGGGAAGAGGACGCGATTCCTGATGCCTGCCCATACTCTTTCGGTTCGGGGTTTCCTGTATTTGGGTATACGGTTTAGCTCCTCGCTGGAAGAGTTCATCCAACTGAATCTGCAACCGGTCCTCGTGAGGATCGCAGCAGACATCTCATTGGCAAACACTACCATTGTCTCTAATGGGAAGGGCCGCATTATTTAAGATGCTGGCTCTCCCGAGGTTGTTATATGTTCTACAGAACGCCCCACTGCCCATTCCCGCTGGACTCTTCAAATCAATTGAGGGACACATACGTGGCCTCCTTTGGGGGTGGGGGGCGACAACCAAGAATTGCTCTTGCGACACTAAAATGCTCCATCTGGGAGGGAGGGATTGGGCTGCCATGTGTCTGCACATATTAACTAGCAACACAGAACGGGGTGGTAAACGACTGGCTGCACGTTGACAACGCACTCCCCCACATTAGCCTGGAACTGTCCGGCATGCACCCGCTCTCCCCCCTCCAGGTGCTGTATGCCCCCCGGGTCAGAACGGCCAAAGTCCCATGCATGTCACTCCACATCCGCCACACATGGGAGGAAGCACACAAACACGTAGGCTGGGGCTCTAGGCCTTCTCTGGCCCAACCTATCTGGCATAATACCCATCTTCCTGAAATTTGTAAAATGGGCCCTCTGGGAAACTGGGAAGGACTTGGGATACGCACACTGGAACAGGTGATCCAGTGGGGACGCATGGTTGAGTTTGACACTCTCAGGGAGCGTTTTAACCTGGGCCGGGGGGGCAGCTTCAGATACATGCAACTGACCCATGCCATGAACGCACAATTCCCGGACCTGGGGGAGGTCCCGGCCTGCCCCCCTCTGGAAGCCAATATCCTTGCAGAACGCATCCTCTCCAGGGTCACCTCCACGCTATACCAGGTCCTCAACTCCTTTGGCAACAAAGAGCTCACTACTCTGAAAGGGAAATGGGGAAAGGGACGTGGGCGGGCTGGAGCAGGAGGAATGGGTGGAGGCCCTGATGTTCCCTCGCGAGATCGGTATTGAGGCAAAACTCTGATCCAGCTCAGGATCCTGCATCGGTCCTATTACTCTCGCACAACACTGGCTAGATGGACTGGAGAGGAGGCAGAAGCCTGTCTCCGGTGCCAACGCGAAAGGGGCACCTTTTTCCATACAATCTGGGAGTGCCAAGTGGTACAGTCCTTTTGGGTGGGGTGTACACGCATGATCTCTGCAGCAATTGGATCCCAAATACCACTGGACCCAAAGTTGATACTGCTTGGGATATGGAGAGAACTGGGCCTCACTAAACATGAGAAACTGTTCACGGCAGTGGCACTGGGGGCGGGCAAGAGACTAATCGCTGCAAACTGGGGATCGGCGGCAACACTGAGCCTAGTCCGATGGTCAAATGAGGTCACTAGGTGCGCCTCTTTGGAGCGGCAAATTTACACAGCAAGAGGCTGCCCACGCAAGTTTGAAAAGGTCTGGGGTAAATGGTCAGACGAACAATGAGGGCCCCCTTCCCCACTGGTACCTCCGGTGGTGATTCCCCCCCCCCCCCAAGCCTACTGCCAGCGGGGACTCAGCTGAAAAGCAAATGTATGCACCTTTGACTTCATTGCCTTCAGCTTCATTAATGTATGTATGATCTATGCACTTGTTAAAACAATAAAATGTGTTTAAAATAGAAAAAAAGGGCACAATGTATTTCAAGGTAAGTAATTGATCCTATGACTATTTTTGAAATGCTCAAAGCAGTTTCAGAAGAGCAGCAGTGTTAGGGAAAATTCTCTTATGAGGCTAATTTCCCAAACCTAGTGAGTCCCCCAGCAGCTTTGCTGGATTTTTGTTTTTTTTTTCTTTTCTCCTGCTAAGTGTGAGACTCTTTTACTCCAACTCTTAGGCATGATTTGAGGTATGTCTTTGACTTATGTTCTCATGGGCTATGGGGTTCCTTTTTACTCCATAGGGTATCATCTGTGTGTGTGGTACACAGCACCCTCAGTGCAGTACCACAGGGGTGTTACAATGACCCCCAAACATAGACTCCATACCCTGGGACTGACTGTCTCCCAGGGCATGTAAAGTCACCATTGGCTTTACTAGTACAAAATTGTGAACAGAACCAGTACAAACCATCATATTGTAGAAGTACTGGTAAGGGGTAATTCGATTGCCCCTGGGTCTGTTTTCAAGGGGGCACTGTCCCATCCCCCCTCGTCGAGTTTCTGGCTGGTGGCAGTGGTTACCACGCGAAATATTCCTCCGGAATATTCTCTATGGGATTTTCCCATTGATTTTAAACGCACCACTTTTTGGTGCAACGTTAAAGATACCGCTGGTTTATTTATTTAATATTAAATCACCGGTTGGGTCTTTTTGCCAGAACTCGATTCTAAAATGGCGTTTGTGTCCGTCTCTGTGACTCTGACCAAGGTCAAGCCCTTTGTTCCACTATTTTGGAGGGCTTCTCCACAGAAGCCCTCCAAATGGTGCCACTCTGTCTGGGTTCCACAGGAAGGGTGGAGGGGGGAAATTGGCACCCTGGACTGCGTTGCCTTAGCAACCCAAGTGTCACACTACTCTGATTGGCGCAGTGGTGAGCCGCCCGGCTCACCACTTAGCATGTGTGATTGACAGCTAGGCTGCTGAATGGGGGTTTTTCTGCATAAAAGCTGGGCCTTTGGGCTTCAGGCAACTTATAAGACATGTATTCACTTTTAGACTGTTTTAGGTCTGTATAAAGCAGTTCAGGGGGAGCAAAACCCAATTACACTTTAAGAAGAACACAATGTTCTCCAGCATGGGGTCTGGCATGGATTCACATGCTCATGAATATTCCCCGTCGTCAGGCTGGGAATCCTCGGTAAAGAAAAAACCAGTATCAGTTTCGTTTCTGATCTGTCTTTCGTAGTAATAACCAATCACTGGTCTCTGCGTCATACTGACCACAGCCAATGACTGCCCTCTACCTAAGCACCGCCTCTGGCAGCCATCTTCAGATTTTTACCGCACGTTCATGTGTTGGGATCCTCGTGCTATTGCTCTCGAGCGTTAGTGCTATTTTTTCGCGCTTTTTACAAAAAACTTCGATTCTTTCGGTCAAAAGAGCCTCAAGCTCCACCGATTCTACATCCGATCAACGGGGACCCGTGTCGGATTCATCTGTGCCCCTCAAGGGTGAAGATTTCGTCGAGCTACACTTCGGAGGATTCCAGAAGCTTCTCAGGCCCGGTCTCGGAGATGGCCCAGGAGAAGGGAAGCTCGACGCCCGGAAAGCTGTTCAGGGTCTGCCCTGGATGCCAGCTGCAGAACGTCTTCAAGGAGGACGAACACTCTTTCTGCCTTTACTGCCTTCATGAGGACAAGACGCACGTGGAGAAGGACTGTGCGTTTTGCGGCAACATCTCGGAACGGACCATGAAGGACCGCCATCAACGTCTCGCCAACTGGCTGGAGGGTAAGAGCCCGTCTGGCGAGAAGAAGAAGAAATCAGAGCGGTCTTCTAAGACCTTTGAGGGCGCCCCGGCGACGGGGGCCCAACATAAGGCCAAGCACCGCGCGTCCGCTGGCACCGGGAGCGCCGAACGGTCGGGCTCTACGGGCGCCAGGCAGGGCGCACCCTCCCCGGCACCATCAACCACGAGCCAACGCTCTGGGTCGGGTAAGAGGAAGGCCGAGCACCCGGCGAAGCTCCTGGAGAGGCCCAGGTCGAGCTCTAAGGCAGAGGAGGAGCGTGGCAGTGCCCCCTCCCTCAAGGATAAGGCGGTGAGCGCACCTAAGGTGGTGAAGGCCTTGATCCATCCGACCAAGCCCTCTATCGAAACGGTCGCGGCGGCCCTGGCTCAGCCTGTGGTGGCTGCACCAGTGGTGGCGACCTCAGGGCCCAGAATCTCCCTGCCTCCTCGGAGGGAGTCTTCCTTTGTGCCCATCGATAGGACCCCCGTGAAACCCCCCGTGGGGAAGAAGAAGGGGGGGCAGGGCGTCGTCGTAGAGTCGGCCTCAACCTCAGAAGAGGAGCTGATCGAGGTCTTAAGCCACGGCCTAGGCGTGGAAGAAGACCAGCCCGTCGGAATGGACCCCGACGCAGGTGACGACGACGACATCGTCGAGGATACCGACGGGGCCCCTGCTCGCCCGTCGGATTCCCCTCTGCCAGCGCCGCAAGACAACTCGGCGGCCATTTTGTTGGCCATACAGTCCTTATGCTCCGAGATAAGGACGAGGCTACCGTTACCGACGGAGGAACCTCTCCCGTCGGGGGATCCAGAACCGGGACCTTCTGGTGTTCCCCCTACCAAGAAAAGAAGGATCCATCCACCACCTCCTTTTCAACCGTCGCGCCCCTTCCAGCCCTCCTCCCCGTCCACCCGAGGGGATGATACGGGGACTGACACGGCAGCGACGGGTACGGACGACGAGGCATACGACGAGGATTTTCCGTCGTCGCCTCCCACCAGGGCCTCTCCGCCCGACGAGATCGGATCTTTCCACTCCATGATCTCCAGGGCTTCCGAGCTTTTCCAACTCTGCCCTGAGGAGAAGAAAAAGGAAGGCTTCCTTTATCAGCGGCGCGAGGCCAAGAGGAAGACGGTCCTCGCAGTGCCTCTGTTGGATGACATTTGGGATGAGGGCCTTTCCCTCCTCAAGAACCCTTCCACGACGCCAGCTAGAAGAGACCGGTACGAGAAAAAGTACCGGGTCCCGGACACGGCCCCCCTATGCCTCCGGGCGCAGCCTACCCCGGACTCCGTCGTCTCCGCGGCAGCCAGGAAGAAAGCGGGGGGGGGTGCGGCCTCCACATCGACTTCCCCGCCAGACGGCGAGGGAAATAAATTGGATACTATGGGGCGTAGAGTCATCTCGTCGGCAGCGACGACGATTAAAGCGGCCAACGCCTTGGCTATCGTGGCCCGCTACGACAGGGAGCTCTGGTACAAGATGGCTCCCCTGCTGGATTTTCTGCCGGATGACAAGAGGGCGGAGGCCCTTGAGATCCTGCAGGAAGGTGAGGTGGCCTCGGACCACGCCATCACCGTGGCGACGGACATCGCCGACACTGGGTTCCGCCAGCTGGGCAACGGCGTTTGCCTTCGACGTCGTGGATGGCTCAAAGCTACGGACTTCCGGCAGGACGTCCAGACCAGAGTCCTGGACATGCCCTTCGACGGGAACAACCTGTTTGGGAAGACAGTGGACGATTCCCTTCAGGCCATCAAGGCGGATACGGAGACGGCCCGGGCCCTTGGAGTCCTGCAACGACGGACGCCCTTTCGGAGCGGCGGAGGCAAGGGCGCCTCCAAAGGTTCCGGCGGCGGTTTCGCTTCCTACCGTCAAGCGGCCCGCTCGTCGTCGCAAGAGGCCTACAGAGGACGAGGCAAGTCTAGCGGACCCCGCCGTCGTCGCCAAGGAGGTCAAGGCGGCAAGGCCGCGTCCAAGCAGGATTGAACCGGCCGTGGGGTCGGGCCCCCACCGAAGCACCCCGGTGGGAGGCCGGCTGGCGGGCTTCGTCAGCGTGTGGGAGTCCATCTCCACCGACCGTTGGGTGCTGGACGCCCTGGCCCGGGGCCACGCGCTCGAGTTTCAAAGAAGGTGCCCGCGCGTCCCCCCCGTGGCCAGGAAAGAACTTCACGTCCCTCAACTTCTCCTGGAGGTAAAGGCGATGCTCAGAAAGGGCGCCATCGAACTCGTCCCAAAGAGGCTTCGGGGCTCCGGAGTCTACTCGAGATACTTCCTCGTGAAGAAGAAGACGGGAGGATGGCGCCCCATCCTGGACCTGCGACGTCTGAACAAGTTCATCAAGGCGCAGAAGTTCCGGATGGTCACCCTCCAGCACGTCCTGGGTCAGCTGGAGGAAGGAGACTTCCTATCGTCGTTGGATTTGGAGGATGCCTACTTCCACATTCCCATCCTAAAGGGGCACCGCAAATTCCTCAGATTCGTGGTCCAAGGGCGTCATTACCAGTTCAAAGCCCTTCCCTTCGGACTACGGTCGGCACCCAGGGTATTCACCAAGTGCCTCGCACCGGTGGCGGCGCAGCTGCGCCGCGAGGGGATTCACGTCTACCCCTACCTGGACGACTGGCTCATCCGCGCCAAGACGAGGGAGCTCGCCGTGGTCCACACGGCAAGGACCGTCCAACTCCTCACGGACCTGGGATTCTCCGTGAACTACGCCAAATCCCACCTGGTGCCCGCGCAAGTCGCACTGTTTCTGGGAGCGAGGCTCGACACAGTGTCCCTTCTGGCCTCCCCGTCGGAGGAGAGGACCAGGACCATCTTGGGCAAGGTGCAACGGATGTTGGTGGCCGACGCGGCCAAAGTGAGGTCCATCAAGTCCCTCCTCGGGATGATGTCTTCCTGCATCTACCTCATTCCCATGTGCAGGCTCCAGATGCGCCCGTTGCAAGAATTCCTGGATGCGCGCTGGATCCAGACGACGGGCAGCTTCGAGGAAAGGATCAAGCTCGACGAGAGTTTCCGACGAGCGATACGGTAGTGGGGCACCCGCACGCATCTGACGGCGGGCATGGACTTCCAGACCCCAGCCCACCAGGAGACTGTGACCACGGATGCCTCCCTGGAAGGGTGGGGAGCGCACACCGAAAATCTGCACGCAAGGGGACTCTGGCTCCCGACGGAGAAGTCCCTACATATCAACGTCCTGGAGCTCCGTGCAGTGTTTTGGGCCCTCAGGTCCTTCCTTCCGTCCCTCAAGGGCAAGGTGGTGAGGATCTTCACCGACAACACCACCACCATGTTTTACATCAGGAAACAGGGCGGAACCAGGTCCCCAGCGCTGTCCAAGGAGGCGCAGGACCTGTGGCATTGGGCCGTCGCCCAAGGGATTTTTCTGGTGCCGTTTCATCTGGCAGGGATAAAAAACACCATCGCCGACTCACTCAGCAGGGAGCTGCGCTCGTGCCACGAGTGGGAGCTACGGCAGGATCTGGTGGATCGCCTCTTCCGACGGTGGGGCACACCCCAGATCGACCTGTTCGCGACGGCGACGAACACCAAGTCCCGGAGGTTCGCCAGCAGGTTTCCCCAGACGAGGAGCATGGGCGATGCTTTCTCGTTCCCCTGGGAGGGCCTGTTCCTCTACGCGTTCCCTCCCTTGCCTCTGCTAATCCGGCTCATCAACCAGCTCAAGAGGTCACGGTGCAGGATGATCCTCGTCGCACCTGCGTGGCCGAGGCAGATATGGTTCCCGGACCTTCTGGACTTGTCAGCGTCCCCGCCGATCAAGCTGCCGGCGGACGCGGATCTACTCTCCAGGGAAGGAGGCGCCATCCTCCACCACGACCCGAAGTCGCTGAACTTGCAGGCCTGGCTCCTGCAGCGCTAGAGTTTGGAGGATACGACATACCGGCCGATTGCAGAGAGGTTCTTGCAAAGGCCAGGGCGTCCTCGACTCTTAAATGCTACGGACACAAATGGAAGAGGTTCTCTGTCTGGTGCCACGCACAGAAGATTAACCCTCTACGGATTACGGCTCCCCAAGTACTGCCGTACCTGCTGACGCTGGCCAAAGCTGGTCTGGCACACGCGTCCATCAAGATTCATCTTGCTGCGATCTCCCGATACACCAGAACCACGGGCCGGACGTCCTTGTGGTCTCATCGTCTGGTGAAAGAGTTCATGAAGGGACTGTTCAGATCGTTCCCGCCGGTGAAGGCTCCGGCCCCGGCGTGGGAGCTCAACGTGGTGCTGACCAAGCTCATGGGACCTCCGTTCGAGCCTCTGCACTCGGCCCCGTTGAAGTTTCTATCGTGGAAAACAGCTTTTCTTGTGGCCATCACCTCCGCACGACGAGTGGGAGAGATCCAGGCCCTTTCCTGCAAGGCCCCGTACTTGACTTTCCACGACACGAGGGTAGTGCTCAGGACGCACCCCTCCTTCATGCCCAAGGTACCGTCGGACTTCCATCTCAACGAACCCTTGGTGTTACCTGTGTTTTTCCCGTCGCCTTCGTCGCCGGCTGAGAGGACTTTGCACTCGCTGGATGTAGCTAGAGCGCTGAAGTTCTACGTGGACCGCACGAAGGGTTTTCGGAAGACGTCACAACTCTTTGTGAACTTTGGACCTGTCAATCAGGGGAAGGCTCTCTCGAAGGCTTCCATCTCCAGATGGCTCTCCGGCTGTATCATGTGCTGTCACCGGTTGGCAAACCGACCGCTGCCTGGCCGTCCGAGAGCCCATTCCACCAGAGCGATCGCAGCTACCACGGCGTTCCTATCTGGTGTGCCCCTGCTGGACATATGCAGGGCTGCTACGTGGAGGTCGACGCACACCTTCACGAAATTCTACTGCGTCGACCGGGATTCCAGGGAGGAGTCCAGGGTCGGCCAAGCAGTGCTGCGCAACCTGTTCGCCTGAGGTGAGCCTGGTGAGGAGGTAAGATGCTTAATGTTGAGTTTATGTGATGCTTAATGTTGAGCCTTTGCCACCTCCCGTGGTTGTGCATGTGTGTACTGCTATGTATTCTTTATTCATGAGCATGTGAATCCATGCCAGACCCCATGCTGGAGAAGGAACAAGTTACTTACCTGTAACTGTTGTTCTCCAGCATGGGTCTGGCATGGATTCACATGCGAACCCTCCCGCCTACCCCTCTGCGGCTCTTCACTTGGTCATACTGCCACTTCACGTGCTTCGAAATCTGAAGATGGCTGCCAGAGGCGGTGCTTAGGTAGAGGGCAGTCATTGGCTGTGGTCAGTATGACGCAGAGACCAGTGATTGGTTATTACTACGAAAGACAGATCAGAAACGAAACTGATACTGGTTTTTTCTTTACCGAGGATTCCCAGCCTGACGACGGGGAATATTCATGAGCATGTGAATCCATGCCAGACCCATGCTGGAGAACAACAGTTACAGGTAAGTAACTTGTTCCTTATTCACGGTAGGTAAACCCTATTAGTGAGCTTTTGCACTCATTCAGCTAGGAATACTAAAACAGTACCAACAATACTTATTACTGTTCAGAAGATGGGGGAGGGCATCATTCAAAGTTAATAAAGAAACTTGTATACTTTTTTTAGAAGGCACATTGCAACTCAAAGGTAAGTATAACTTAAGGACACTTTGTAACTTCTTCTTTCAGAGAGAAACAGTTAGTACTTGTACACTTGTTATACTTTTCAAGACCGAATCCTTTTCTTCTCCATTCCTTCCCTTGTCCGAGTTCTCTCAGAGGCGGAAGAGGCACCCTTGTGGTCTAGGTGCCAGCTGTACGCAGATTGAGATGGCGTTCAGTTGCAGGAAAGTCAAAGTTCCAGAGCCGATCTTCTTAAACAAGTATTCACTTTCAAAGTTAGTTAAAGGGTTCAGGGACTTCACAGAAGGCTGCCTATATGCGTTCCAGCATTAGGCCTGGGCAAGTGGTATGGGAAAACTCCCAACCACACAAATCACTCTCGGCCTCACAGGATCCACACCAGACTTGAGTATTAACCGAGCCTACACAGTACCTTAGGCGAAAAGAACCTCTTCTGGGTGGATGCCTTCAGGATGCAGCAGCACAGGACCCCGTCCCTGGATTCTTGTTCTGGAGACTTTAGTTATTTCTAACTGGACCCTGGATGGAACTTGCAGCAGCAGTCGTCAAAGGAGGCTTCCAGCAAAAGTATCTTCGCGGATTCTCACAGCTCTGTGGATTGGGCCACTTTTTACAGCATCCAGATGAAGAATGAATATCGCTGGTCGGATTCTCTTCACTCTCTCGGTCCTGCACTCTGATGAGGGGACTTCAGGTTTTCTATCATGTCTCTGGATATCCAGCTGGAGTCCACCAAAGTTTCAGACGGATTTGGTCTTTTGGACGACAATGCACCGCTCTCGGGCTCAAGGTCCCAGTGTATTGGGGTATTGCATCCCCAACAACGTCGCAGCACGTCATGGGATGGCTGAAAATGCAGGTCTTCTCAGAGTATTTATCCAGAACTACAGCACAACTTCTGCAATTTCTCCCTGCAGTTTACAGAAAGGAGCGGTCTGGCTGTCCGATTAGGATAGCCAACCACCCCCCAGGTACTTGCTTCCTTTCAGGTAAGGTGGAGGACAAATGGCTGCGGATTCTTTGACTCCTCTTTCGCTTCCTGCCTTCTCAGACACTCTGGAGTCTGGGCGGGGAATACAAAGGATTCCCGCCGAAGAAAAACTTTCACTGAGGTCTTTGCTGCCTAGAATGGCAAAGGAAGACCTCAGAAACAACAAGCATACTTAAATATGGCGATAAAAGGAGCCAGTTACCGAGGCTGAAATAACAGCCTGCAAGTAATAAGACTAACCACTGCCACCAGCCATACATGTAAACTTGCAATTGTAACATAATGTTACCAGGTAAGTAGGAAAGGTGATACGTTGTATCCCCCCAGCACTCCACAAAAGGTGATGTGTGTTGGCCCACTATATAAAAGGTGAAGGGGATGAAAATCCCTCTTTGCCCCTTAGAAATTAACAGGAAAGTGCAAATGGGCAAACCAGCCTAAAAGTAATAGAAAACTATAACTCCAATCATGCACTATTGAGAGACATAAAGTCTCCCATAAAAAGAGCAAAAGACTAGGTGAGAGTGGAAAAGGTTTTCCCTTCACCTCGGGACAAGGGAAAATACGAAGCCCAAGCAAAATGGGGTTTGACGCAAGTAAGGAAGATTTATCACAAATATGAAACTCTTACCTAACACTCAACACACAAACCATCAAGTCACCCCTCGTGCCACCTGACTAACTAGACTCTACCCGCCCCTCTCTGCCACCGGTAACAGCTGCACCTCTCCTCTCTGCCCCTTTGTTTCCTACCCCCTAGATCAGCCCTTGTTACCTCTGAAAAGCACTATTCTGCATCTGTGTTGTTGTATACCTCTGTAAAGCGCTCCATTGCTTCTCGAAGCTAGGTCCGTGCTCAATAAATACCATAATAATAGAGGAAGGACTAATCCATCAAAGAACATTATCAAAAGTAAGCAGCTTATTTGTTTCTGATGTAGATCTCGAGAAAATAATGGAATTTGAATTCACTTACCTACGAAAGAACTGTGATGGTGAAGAGCTTTAATTGCATGACAAATCTAGAACACTTGCTAAATCTGTTCACCTGCAGGAGGAAATGGACGACAAAATGGAAAACTAACAGTGACATATAGAAAAGGAAAGACCTTGAAGAATGCCTACAGGCTGAAGCTCTGTGATGGTAACCCTCGATTGTATGTCAGAGTACCAATTACAGTTTAGTTCTTGTACATGAGGTTTAGCCACTGTCAGTTGCCAGTGTACTTGATGATTTGACCTCTTCTGGGTCTGGACAGTGCAGGCTTTTGTCGGCAAGGCTTCCTGGGAGCAGGACATCCTGCCAGGTTAAGGAAGGGGATTGCCAGCTCTCGGAAGTACAGTGCCTGCAAATTCCATTGATAGCTTTGCCATCAAAAAGGTTATTGGAAGAGTTCAGGGATGAGCAGTGTGTCCTCACAATTCTTGTTCACATAAATAGTCATCTTCAATTCTTTTGGACTCCTCCCCACGTTTGGCATGATGCTAAGGAAGCAGTTTCTTGAGTTGTCTAGACTATTCGGAATAAAGGGGGGTTAACTCCCATTCACAGAGTTTCATTCTTCCAAATGTTTGCCACTTAATCACTTCTGGACTGCACATTCATATTTGAAGGCTTTGACCTTTCTTGCTGGTGTAGGTTCAGGCTTGTCTCGTACACCATTCACAAACTGGTCAATTATCTTTCTGACTAGCCCATTCTCGGAGGAACATGGTAGCCATGACCTTATACTGCAACATCTGTGTACCATTCAGCCTCTTTCCAACAGTTTTTGACAGTTGGAATCTTAATTGGATGTACCCAGTGGTTCATGGCAGTCGCACACTTACGACACAGTGGGCTGTAATCCCACTAGATACCATTGGTGTTGCCAGCCAGTTGAACTAATACAGCCACCTTTATGAGAAGATATGCTATGGGGAGCCATGACCTTGGGGCACCCTGGGTGCAGTTGGATTTCTTTCATGGATGCACAATCTGCATATGTTCTGCATACGTGCTGCATACAAGTGAGGCCTCTCAATGAAAAACCACATAATCAGTCATGGAAATACAAAAATACTCAGGAACCTGTGCCATATTGCTATGTTGGAATGTAAAGTCTCTGACTTTAAAACTTATGCTAAATGTTCAAATACTTGATCTTTTTTGTTTTTAGTATTGCAAAGTACAAGTGTTCTTGTTGAATTAACCACAAATCAAATTGAAGAGTTAAATATTAAATGATTTACCTTGAGCTATGCTGGCAATATGCCCTCTAGCAGAACATTAGTGTTTGTATTTTACTTTGATATTGTGCACTGAAATGCCTCAAGTTATGTTGCAGAAATGGTCAATTTAAATGTTCCCCGTATTGAGCCGGTATGGTATTACTAGTTTTAAAAATAATGTTCTTTGTGCCATTGTTTCCTGGTATTTTGCAGAAACGCATGATCTCTCTGTCTAATATATAAATAAAGGTTTATTTTGGATGTGTTTTTTTTTTTAATTTAAAATGTGGTCAATGTTGGATATCTCTAGTGGAAAGAATTTGTTTAGTATTGCCCTTAATCTGATACTACCAGACCATTTACTTGTTGTTGGATATTATATATTCCATCCCAAACAAAGCTGAGACTGCAATGGAATCTTTCCCAACAGCTTTTGCTCTTCCATGGGGTTTGGTAAAGCTAATTCAAGGATTTTGGCTTCTGGATCACAATGATCACCAGGTAAGCATTCTACTCAATTCTTCTTCTATGAACATTGTGAGAGCAAATATAACAGAGTTGCGTGATAAATTGCAAATTGTAGGTTGCAACCGTTTTCCACTCTTAAGAGAGAAAGTAGCAATATTTAGGTTCAAAGTGGTTTTTATAAAGTGTACCATTTCAAATGCCCCCAACACCTTGCTGTGATGTCACTGCAGAGAAATAGGAACTCCACTCTCTAGAGTGACATCCCATCCATCCACATTCCTAATTATGTCTCAGCATTCAGGAGTCCTCTGCCAAAATAAAACAGCGCGGGTTAGGACATCAGTTTAAATTCACCTGCAGTTTCAGAGGAAAACTACAAAGTAGGGGTTTATAGTTTGTAATATTAAATGCAAACATCCAGCTTACTTCAGTGACGCTTCATGCTTGTAGTCTCATATTCCCAGCCTTAGCCTGCCTTTGAAGTATCTGGATCCAGTCACATTGCTTTTCAAGCCATGTCCTTGAAGTATAGTTTGGCAAGAAGGCATGTCTCAGAAAAAACAGAATGATGGGCCGCCAATCTGCATCTGTTTTTTTTAACAGTAGCTGTATCCATTCTTCTCTGAAGCTGAAAAGCAAGGCGAGCCTTCAGAAGAATGGAGGATCGCTCTAGAGTTGGTTTGCGTCCATAAAGTCCTGCTCGACACAAAACACTGAAAACGCAAGCCACAGTCCAAAATTTACAAAACACCACAGCAACTGCATTCAAAAAGGACAGTACATTAAGTGCTATTATTATCAGAATTATTGTAATCTCATATGTTCCTCATTTTTATCAATATATATCCCCTAATGAAAGACAGTGGGAACCATATAAAATTATAAATGGACAGCTGTCAACTCAAGAATTATATTCCACCTTGGGTTTCCAAGTGACATAGACCACATTAACTGCACTCTTGTTGTGTATCGGATGTTACTCTGAACCCCTGGCTTGAATGTTTGATTGCTACCTGTTAAAATTGTTTTTTTTTATTTATTTATTGTGCCTTAGCCAAAAATGTGACTTTTTACACATTTTCTGTAAAATACAAAATATTTAAAACAATCCAAATACAAATCAACAAAGCAGAAAGAGGAAAAAAGAAGTAATACAATTACAATGTTCACCAAAGTTTCCTTTCTCAATGACCATAAAACTTTAGATCTCTCAGCATTTTACTGTTTCTGCAGTTAAGTTTCATACCCAGATGACGCTCTGAACCAAAATTCCTCTGTGTCTAGCCAACTAATATCATGGACAAATCTTCTCAGTCTCAGGACTCTCCACTCCCTTGTGCCCGTACATTTAGATATCAGATGTTTTAATGTTTGGGATTCATTGGCATCACATTTCAAACTATCATCTAATTGGGCTATATCTCTGGGCTGATTTGAATTTCCAGAGTGGGGGAGTAAGTTGAGCCTGAACCTTAAGAATAGGTCACTAGAGCTTGAATCTGAATATTTTCTCAAATATGGGGGCAGAAACGTCCTTTTTTTCTTTCTCCCCATGCTAGAGAATGATTGTGATAATTTTGGCATCCTCATTCTTTCTCCTGTGTCCGACATTTTCAGCCGCTCCTTCACTTTCATTGGGTTTTGTACCAACAGGTCTAATGTGCATTCTGAGTTATCCAACAACTCTAGACATTTCAGCTTTAGTTTTTCATGGAACTTGTTCATATTGCACTGGAGTAGGGCGGACAATTCCTCATATAGGGATTCCTTTTCGGGAACCAGAAGGGACCTATACAAGGAAATCCATTTCCACTCCAGCCGCGATCTTGGGGAGGAAAGGCCCAATTCATACCTCAAGGATACAATGGGTACACAATTCGAAAGGGATAATGATTTTTTCCAAAGTTTTGATTTTATCGAATCCCAATTGACCTCCAATGCGAGCAGATTGGTATCCATGCTAAATAGAATTATTGGGACCACCTTTCCTAAAAAGAATTTTACCAAAAGAAGTATAGAGAATTTACAATATTTAGTTTTTATCCTTTTCATCTGGGCCCCCAACTTAATCATTTTTAGATGAAGAGTTTCTAGTAGATGGATTTTAGTTTGGTATGATTTAATTATAGATCCCAAGTAGGTAAGCTCAGACACAATTTCTATTGTTCGGCGGTCCATTTCCCATGAATAGTTCCTCACTCTTTTGTTCGGATGTTTAAAATGAGGATCCTAGATTTCTCTGTAATAATCCTGAGATCATTCTTTTGAGAATACCTTTCCAAAGCAGAGAGCAATCTCTGAAGGCCAACCTGGGAGTGATCCAGTCCCACCACGTCATCGGCGTAAGCCAACCAGTTTATTTTAGTTGAGCCGAGGCGCAGTGATACTAGACCAATGTCCTTCAGATCCATGCCCAGATCAGCCATAAAGAGGATGAACAGAAGCAGCGCCATCAGGACACCCTGACGCACCCCTCTATTTACCCGTATCGGCTCTGTTAAATAGCCCATCCTAGAGAGTCCTACTCACATCCTGGTATTTTGATGTAGTTCAATCAGGATGGAGAGTAAGTTGGATGGGACTCCCCATGCATGCAATGTCTTCCATAAAAGACCCCTATTAACCATATCAAAAGCTTGAGTAAGATTGATGCACGCCCCAAAAACGGGTAGCCCATTTTTGTTTCCCAGATCTCCATTCGGGCAGATAAGAACCAGGCCATTAAGGGACGTGGATAGTCCCTTTTTGAAACCAGTTTGCTGTTTCGGAATTATGTTTAATTTTGCCCAATACTCTAACCCTCTTAAAATTAAGCCGACAAAGATTTTACTGTCCGCATCCAGTAGTGAAATTGGTCTATAATTCACTGCTAGCAGTCTGTCTCCTTTTTTAAAGATCGGGATTGTGATCGGGTTTTCCACGAATCTGGGAGACGTTTTGATTTAAGTATTTGGACGAACAGTAACTTAAGTACATAAGCCGAACACCAATGGATTCATTTCTAAGGTCCAATTACTAAGGCCATTCGGGCCAGCTGCTCTAGATGTAGAAGAGCTCTTTATTAATACTCTGTCAGCCTTGGTATACGTAAGAGACCAATGAGCACTTTCCCATTCAACATCTGTTGATGGGCCCACTAGCCCGTAAACCTGGGAAAAGTGTTCCACCCAAGTTTCTTCTTGGAGTAGGGCATCCTGATTGTCCATCTGCAGTTCTCATCTATCCCCCAAAATAGCCCAGACATTTCTAGAATTTCTCTGGCTTAAAGACTTTAACATATGTTTCCCATGCTGCTGATAGATAACTTCATTGATCTTTTCCAATTTCTTTGGCCGTTTTTATTGAGGGAGAGCGCTGTCTCCTAGGACTCTTTATCAGCTTGCCTCTTTTTAACGCTGCCTTTTGCATTCTTCTATTCTTCTTCTGTTCCATAATCTGGTGGTTAAAGGAATGCTTATGGGACAATTTACGTGTTTGAGTATTCTGTTTGCGGATCCAAATCCAGTAATGGCAAATGAAAACTAGATGGATTGCAGGATTCATAGATTTGATCCTCAGGAACATTGGCCACCATATTTTGTAGTTTAATTGTCAAGCTTTTCCCTCCCCTATGAAATTTTCTAATGCAATTGCCAGCCGTATCCACCAACAATTTACATGTATATGCAGAAACATTTGAGGACAAGTTGACATCAATTAATAATTTGAGCATTACATGTTCATCCGCATTCCCCTCTTCTACAAATAACGTCATACCATTTTTGAATATTTTCCCAGATGCAAAAAGGTAGTCAATAGTAGAGGAGGATGCTCCCCAACCCAAGTTGGGTTGCTCAGGATATCGCCCCAAATACGTTCAGCATCCATAGGTCCCATCCCTTCATGAAATTTGCCGATATTAAACCATTTTGTGTTTGATGACGTGAGATCCATGTGACTTGATCTTTAGTCGTCAAACATTGGGAATTTAAGTCTCCTGCTATTCAGACTTCATCCGTAGAGAAAAGGGAAAGTATTAAAACCAACAAATCAGACAGTTTTGATAGAAAATCCAAGAGGCCTCTCCCCTCCCCTGAGAATTCCAATACAGATTTACCAGACTCCAGCTCTGTCAAGCATTCAGGGCTCTATACTCCAATCTCACTATCAGGATACCTTGAACCTCATTTGATAGTAACTTGGATTCATACATAGGACTGTTTTTACAAGCAATCAACAACCCCCCTTCCCCAAGGGCCTCCCTCCTTCTGACCCCACTGCCACTTGTTGGAACATGGTGAATTCATCTATTCCAATTAGGCATGTCAGCCACATTTCCTGAAGTAAGATCAAGTCAAAGGTTCCAAAGATATAGGATTTTCTTGGCTCCAAGCAAAAAGAATTATAGCCTCTTGAATTCCATAGCAATACCGTAAGATGATTTTTTAGTAGAGGATCTGCTGTTGGATACACTTTCTAACTATCTCTGGCACCATTTCCCAGGCGGCCGTTGAAGTTGGGCCCATACTATTGGCCTTGTTTTGGGTCTGGATATATAACTGATTTCCTGTCAACTGGGGATGTATATTCATAGACGTAGCGCATGTTGTAGATACCTTAAAGCCCCTTCATTCCCAGGCTTCCGTTTCCCCCAAAACAGATTCCAGACCCAAGTTTGATTTCAATAGTATTTCAACAGTATTTGTATCTGGAGAGAAAGGGAATTTTACCACTCCAATATCATCTGTGGAGAAATATTTTAAACCCGGGATTGATTTCATTTCTAGTAAAGTCCTTGAGCGGTTCAGTGGTTCCCCCATTTGGGGCATCAGTGACAGTCTTGATACATATACTCTTAGATCTTTACTTTGTTTTGGGTTATTTAGACTTTTATTACAGGCAAAAGGCTTTAGCTCCATCTGTGATTGCATTGGAGTATTTTTATTTGGCTCAAAGCCCTCACCCAACCGTCCCAACGTTAGGACCGATTCTTTGATACCGCTAGATAGTGGGTTCTTTAAGGCCGATGTTTGTAAACACCCCTCTGGTCCTGTTACTGGAGGCCCGCTTCTACCAGCCGGAGTTGGGCACAGTTGGGTTCAATTATGTCTCTGTATGCCCACTGTGGTTTTCCTTCAATCAACCTCGGGCATCTCCTTTGTTTCTTTCTTCTCTTTTCCTTTGGTATTTTTTTTCTGTTTTTCTCCCTTTCCTATCTTTAGCGGATTCTCTTTCTCTTCCCTTGCTACCTCTCCTGCCTTACTCTTAAGAGACTTCACAAAGCGATTGGTTTTGTTCATCGGATGTTTCCTCTTGGCTTTACATTTCTCTTTCGCCTCCCCTTGTGATTTTAAAGCCTCTCCACAGCCATTTCTTTCTTTTTCACTTTTCCTGACAATTTCTTTTTTTGTCTTCTTCCCGTTCTTCACACTTGGCTGATGTATTTCCTAGAGGATCCAGAGTATTAGATTTAGATGTGTCATCTAAATCTATGGCCTGTGCCATTCGCAAGAATTCCTCCATCACTGAAGTTGACAAGGGGGAATCATCTAATGATGGCTCCGGTACTGTCATAGGTTGCTCAGAATCGCAAGTCTCCTCTATTACTTTTGGGAGGGACTTAAAATTCTACACCAACGCACCTAGATCTGTTTTCAGCACACCACACTGGTCTGATAATTGGTCCAGTTTTGTTGTTTGATCTTTTGACATTTCCCGGAGTTCCCTTTGAAGATCCCCCATCCCTTCATTGACGGCTGATTTCATTGCGGTTATCATAATATCATTAAATTCCAATTCCTTCGATTTTTCCAATAATATGCCTGTATGTTGCTGGACCTCTAGCTTAATGGATTCAAACACCTTCACTAGTGAGCTTAACACAAAGTAGAGCACAGTAATTGTTGG
Source organism: Ambystoma mexicanum (assembly GCF_040938575.1). Taxonomy (NCBI): domain Eukaryota; kingdom Metazoa; phylum Chordata; class Amphibia; order Caudata; family Ambystomatidae; genus Ambystoma; species Ambystoma mexicanum. The sequence continues at coordinate 260,821,296 of NC_090928.1, read as the reverse complement.
AGGGATTAGAGTTGGGTTTGCATCCCCCAGCCCTTGTGGCTGGATATTTGCAGAAGAGTCAACCGACCTAATCGGTTCAGAAAATGTGGCCTTATTTTCCAAGTCACATTGTCGTTCTTCCGGTATTTTATTTAAATCATAAGATCCATTCAATGGTATTTGCCTTTCCAACTCTAACAGTTCTTCATCACCTGGATCAGCCACGGTTATCAGTCCTTGCGTGATTACCTCACCTAAATCATAAAATGAAGAACCTGCTATATTGCAGTTAGTTGTTGACTTTAATCCTTGAGTGAAATGAGTTAATCTTGCATTTTTCATTGTTGTCGTCCTCAAGGTATAGTCTAAGTTAGAGGTAAGTGAATCACGAATAAGTTGATTAACCAGCGTCGAAATTCCCTGTTCCTGACCCTAGAGGGAACAAAGGTACACAGATGAATTTAGAAAACCAGAGGTTGAAGGTATTTGATTGTCCAAAGAGAAAACGCTGGGGGGATGACAAAAAACACCTCCACCTGTCTTGTGGCGTTTCAAAAAAGATCTGCCTTGCATACCTTGCACACTTTCATCTTGGTCCTTACAAAAAGCCCCCTTTGTATTTTTTTTTTGGATAAATCTCATCAGGATTGCCTGAAATTATACATTTGCAGCTGCCTCTCAATAGATCAGCCCCACCACCCCACTCTTGGGTCAAAGGCCCGCAGTCCCCAAGGTGGTGTTTGGGGCAAGGAAATCTCTCTTTGCTAATACTTGCCCTCGGGTCAAAGGCTCCGTTGCCCACAGTCCCCGTGGCAAGAGTCAAAGAAAATAAGAGTGAGTGTGAAAGGCAAAAACAGTAAAGGTATATGAGCATAGATTTCACACCCCGGACAGCTGTGATCCAGAGAAATGAAAAGTGGCGGATTATGACAGCGTTGTGTTCCGGTATACCACCTCACAGAACTTTGCAGGAACCATACACATTCATCATTCGTTTCAAGAATGTCACTGTACCTTTTATCTTCTCAAAGAGTAGAGCGCTGCTAGTGAGCACAATCTGCTTCACTCAAGTCCTTTTTTTTCCGTCCACGTCCAGCGCACAGCAAACCGCATCAACAAAATGCGCACCTTTAACTCTGCGGGCTTCACGCCACAAGGGTATCGGTATGCTGTTTATATCCGCTTCCTGGAAGGAAATAAGTGGGCGTAGCTAGGCGAGCAGAGTGCTCGTTGTTCTTAAAGGCACCTTCCTTGTTTTCCTAGGGAGAGTCTTTTGATTCCTTTGACTCCCGTTTTTCAAAGTTCAGTTCAAAGTAAAAATAAATCATCACACTCCACTCTGTGCTATGAAGAGAGCACCAACAAGGTCAGCAACGTTGATCCGTTAACGCACAGCACAGCCAAACCACATCAACAAAATGCGCGCCCTTAACTCCGCAGGCTTCAGATGGATTTTCAAAATCAACCCTGTGGGCGTTTGAAAGGCCCTCTTTTCTGGTGAGCAGGAATAGGCACTGTCTAGCCAAACTCTTATCAAGGTAGTGTGAATGAGCACTAAGCCTTACGCTTACGAGACTAAGAGTGGTGATTGGCTTGGTTACGCATACGCAGAGCCCTCTTAATAATTTAACATAGACAGACAGAATGTGTAAAAGTGTGGTAAAATGTGACCATGAGACAAACTTCGCAATGAAAATCACAGGTAAGTAAAAGTACTTGCCACACACTATCGATGTATATACATTCACCTTACATTCTTGCTAAAGAGTACCAACTTTTTAGACCTATCGGATTCAAATAAAAAAACGAGAAAACTCTAACGCAGTAAAGCAAGTGAAAGGAACCAAAGTAAGTAATGTACGACCAGTTCAAAACCGGTACATATCAAGAGAACAGTTAACACACTTTACACTGCCTTATAAAAAATAAGACCCCATCACTTACTAAACACTTCCCTGCTTGAGGGAATTTAATTTTTTTTTTTTTAGAGGTCCTCTCCCAGTCACACCAACCTAGGGGGAAGTCCAGGGTGGACTTGTCCTTGGTCAGTACTCCACCGATCACGGCCAGGCCAGGGAGAAGGTAGGGTTAGAACTTGGCGCCTGATAAACTCTATGGAAGGAAGGGGGAGTAGAAACTGGACCACTTTACTCTGATTTCATCATGCTGCCCCTAAACTGTCTAAATCCTCTTGGTCCACTTTGCATATTGTTTCAGTTGGCTGCCGTCGAGGGAATGCTGATGCAGCGGTCACTTTCTATGACCAAAAAAAGTGATGGGTGGAAGGTTTGGGTTGGGACCAAGCCTGATTTGCATATGGTATTTTCCCTTTCTGTAATGGCTTGACAGGTGAAGAACGGTGGTCTGGAGCATTACCCATCGCTGTGCCAGAGGTTAAGATCAATTCTAAACCTTCCAGCCATCACCTCTTATGTTTTACTTTATTTTATTGGATATTTGTAAGGCGCCTATACAACAAATGGTGTTTCAAGGCGCCACAAGACAAAACATCAGGTGACAAGGGAGAAACCCAAGTTACTCCTCACTGTTGACATCCAATGAGGCCAAAACATGCCTGCGGATGCTTGTGGTCTCTTGGACTGCCCCTTTTGGGGTGCAACCAAGGCCGATTTGTATATGGTGTTTCCCCTTTCTGAAATGACTTGACAGGTGAACGATGGTGTGGAGGGTTGCACAGAGGTTAAGATTAATTCTAAACCTTAACAGCCATCCCCTCTTGTTTTGCAGAGGTCAAATTCGGCATCGGGATTAGTCTGGATCGACGAAAAGACCACTGTGATGCTGATGACCTCAGGGAGACCCCCAGGACATGATGCAGGCAGGACACTGTGATGAACTCAGTAATCAGGTGGTGGAAGACAATCCCAATAGCAGAGACAACAAAGCAGGTTCTACAAAGCCCCTCTTCATGCTGAAGAGCTGCAACTGCAGGTGAAGGCCTCTTGTGTCACCAGTTGTCTGTGGAGTCCCAAGTCCAAACTGGACCGTGACCGATCAAACGAAGTAGCCCAGGAGGCAGCTGATCAGTCCACTGGGTGGTCCAGGGACACTTCTGATGGCTTCCAAGGGCAGCATCAGTGAGCAGGGGGTTGAAGCACTGATGAAGGCCTTCAAGAGATCAAAGAAAGGAGCCGATTTTAGCCGGACTTTGCAGGAGGCAATGCTAGCTGGCTGTAATGAATGCACAGGTCTTCAGCTGTGGTGCTCCTCTTCGAAGGGGCTTTACCCCAATGACGATGTAAAGAATGGTTGCAGAAGTCTTTCGCTTAACCTAAATTCAATGGATTGCCTTTCCCCTGCAGTTTCCTCATCTCATAGATGGCCTCATCCAGCTCTGCTGGTCAGAAAATTCTTGGGTGGGGGGGGGGGTGTAGTGGACCTCGACTCAGCCGTCTGTCCGTCTTCCTCGGTGCTCCATTGTTGGGTCTGCACGTGACGCCGGGCGTCGTGTGTATATATATACACCACGCCGCTATGCCCCATACGCCAATTCCTTTTTTCTGTGCGCTCGACACGCTGCTCTGACGAACACGACAACCAAGTCTTCAACTCTCTGATTCTGACGACCCCGATATGTCTGCTTGTCGAATTTTGCATTTCAAATGGTGCAAGGACTGCCATTCTAAAATGTCAGTGACCGACTCACACGTCGTATGGCTGTGGTGTCTAGGTATGACACGAAGAAGTGTGCGTTATGCTTGAAAATTATCACGAAGTCGGTGTGCCAGCAGACAGCTAAACTTGCCTTCAAAATCCCCTGCACGGTCGACTGTCCAGTCCTCCGAGGCCGAGACTGAAGGGCCGACCCCCGAAAAAAGACTGACGGAAGGCCAAGAAACGGTCGCACTGGAGCAGCCACTCTTCCTCATCGTCTCATAAGAAAAAAGTGTCGGCATCACCAGTGCGAGTCCGACTCCTTGTCGGAAAGGGGCAAGACCTTGTCTGTGCCCGCCACTCAGCAGGACTGGGAAGAGTTTAATAGCCAAATGTTGGTCATGTTTGCAAAAACAGGTTGTGGCAGGTGCAGGTGCGCCAACCCCCAAGCAGCCGACCTTGGTGGCAGCAGAGGCGCTCGGCACTCCAGACACCCTCGCAGGCCCATTTGCCGACACCATCGATGTCGGAGAAGCCTTCGGGCTCGACGCAGATGGGACCTAGTGGGCTAGACACATTCCTAGATGTGGAATTTCAGCAGGGTCAGCCCTACACCCATACCCACGCTAAGTTTAGGCCGCTGGTTGATAGGGTGATTTACACTGTGAACCTACAAACGGCAGCAGTGCCAACCCAGGGCTGTGACCTGACTGATATCTTGGGCGAGGCCCCAGTTACAGTGAGAAATATGCCACTTAATCCAGCGATTGTAGTTCCCATAGCCTCCTTGTGGCAGCATGCTCTCGAAGTGCTGCACTGGCTGGTTTCAATAGATCTGCAGGACGCTTATTATCATGTGCCACTACATCTCAAGTATAGGAGATTCCTGAGGTTCCTCATAGGGGATAAGCACTATCAGTTCAAGGTGCTCCCCTTTGGGTTGACCTCTGCTCCCAGGGTTTTCACCAAGTTCATGGCAAGTAGTCGCGGCTCACCTGCGTATTCCTGTACCTGGACGACTGGCTGATCCAGGGGAAGTCGGCGGGGCAAATTTCCTCTCACCTAGAGAACACCTGCCTGCTACTGCACAGGCTGGGCTTCTCCCTGAACTTGAAGTCTCATGTGACACCAGTCAAGAGGCTCCAGTTCATCAGGGGGGGAGGAGTAGTCGTCCTGGGGACCTGGGTAGGGAAGGCCTCCCTCCCGAGCAGAGTCCACAGCATTGCGCAGATGGTCAACTTGTTCTGGAACCATGCCAACCTACCAGCAGCTTCCTTCCTCCGCCTCTTAGATCTCATGGCCTCCTGTTTTATTTCTATTGCCAGAGGCCAGTCATATGAATGAGATCTCTGCAGTGGTCCTAGTACCTCGGAACCTTCACAGATTCTCTCAAGGTGTCGAGGTCAGTGGTCGACGACATTGGTTGGTGGGCCGACAACAACAATTTCATGACGTGGGAAGCCTCTGACCTCCGTGGCCTCAGGCCCGAGTGGTCACAGATGTGTCTGAGGTGTTGGGCCGCTCACTGTGAGGACTTGCAGGTGAGCAGTCTTTGGTCAGCAATGGAAGCCAGGTGACGCATCAAAAGGCTGGAGTTGCGAGCCATCAGGCTGGCCCTGGTGGCTTTTGCCCCATCTCTCAAGGGGAAGCATGGCCTGATTCTGACTGACAATACGGTGTATGGTGGCCATGCATTACCTGTACAAGCAGGGTGGCATGCGCTCCCTCCCCTGTGCAGAGAGGCGATGCAGCTGTGGTTCTGGTTGTTGTTGAACCAGATCTCGGTCTCTGCAGTCCATCCAGAGAACTATTTGGCAGATGCTCTGAGCAGGCAGAGCATGGGCTCACACGAGTGGGAAGTGTGCCAAGAAGTGCTAGAGGAGGTTTCTCTCTCTGGATTACTCCAGTAGTCGACCTGTTTGCCACTGAGTCCAACTGGACGTGCAAGCAGTTTTGCTCGAGGGAATTCCCAGTGAAAGGTGCACTAGGGGAGGCATTTCTGGTGGATTGTACTGTTCATCTCCCCTACGATTCCCGTCATTCCTTTGGTTCTCAGGAGGTTGAAGAGGTTTCGAGCAACCATGATCTTGATTGCCCTGGACTGGGCGAGGAGAACTTGGTACTCCGACCTTTTTGATCTGGCCATCTGCCCACCTCTCCGGTTGCCTCAGTGCCTGGATCTCCTGACCCAGTTGAAACTCAGGTACTCCACCTGAATCTGGAATCCCTCTATTTACATGCGTGGCTCTTGAGAGGATAAGGCATAATGACCGCGACGTCGCTGAGGAGGTGCTTGAGGTTTTGCTGGCTGCACGCAGACCATCTACAAGATTCCTGTATACGTGCAGGTGGAGAATATTTGAGGCGTGGTGCAGGGAAGACAAAATTTACCCTATCTCTTGTCCCACCACTACAGTGATGGAGGTCCTTCCTTCACTGGCCTCAGCAGGCCTTCAGTTAACCACAGTCAAAGGCTATTTGGTGGCCTTGTCTGTGTTCAAGAGGTCCCCGTATCAAGGTTCCTTTTTTACAATCCCAGTTATAGTCCAATTCTTGAAGGGCCTTGTGAATATTTCTGCCAACTCGCTTTGTCGCCCCCGAGTGGGATTTAAATCTAGTTTTGACCTTTTTGATGGTGGCTCCCTTTGAGCCCATGCATTCCTGATCTCTGCGGCTGCTCTCCCTGAAGTTGGCTTTCTTGGTTGCGATTACTTCAGCCAGGAGGGTCGGCGAGCTACAGGCTTTGTGTTGCAAACCCCTGTTCTTGCGATACTTTCGGGAAAAGCTCTCACTTAAGTTAAGGCCTGGATTTCTACCGAAAGTGGTATCTGAATTTCACCTTTCCCAAGCCCTAGACTTGCTGGTCTTTTATCCTCCGCCACACCCTTCTAAGGAAGAGGACCGGTTCCATCAATTGGACCCCAAAAGAGCTTTGAGATTTTATGTTGCTAGAACATCTGAGTTTCCCAAATCTGACTAACTGTTCCTCTAGCCCCCAAGAGTCTTGCGGTAACCAGGCAGACTCAATCCTGGTGGATTATCCTTTGCATTGCGGAACGCTATCAATCTGCAGGTAGGCAACTTCCTCCCGCATCAGGGTGCACTCGACAAGAGGGATCTAGGCTTCTACGGCCTTACAGAAAGGAGTTCCCATTAGGCGTATTTGCCATGCAGCCACATGGTCTTCGTTACACACGTTCACCAGGCACTATTGTCTGGACATTGCCTGTGGGGGTGATGCACCTTTTGGCAGGGCAGTGCTTCAAAATCTGTTGCTTTAACGCTTTCTGCCCTCCTCTGTTGTCTCACTGCTTGGGGAGCCTATCAGATGAGGAATCATTGTGAGAAAGGCAATCCAATCAAGGAGCAATATTTTAACGTAATGTTATTTCTTTGGATTCTTCTCCCGCAGATTCCTCATCGTCCCTTCCATCCATCCCCGCTCAGAGCGCATTGGCGGTTGTTGCGCACCTGTCGAAAGTGAGGGGACACCTGGTGGTGGCCCGAGTTTACCACTTCTATCTGGCTGGTCGCATGTCTTTCCTACCAATTTTTTTTTTTTTTAAAGTACTGTTTTCTGATACTTGGAAGCCTTATTCCAAGTTGTTTGACAGATTTGTAGTATCTTAATATGAACTGAAAATGTTTAGGCTTTTTAACTCTGGATATAAAGTGGAAAATATATGTAGATGATGATGAATTTTGATGGATTTTATGTGTGATTTTATAGACCAAGGTCTGTAATAAACCATTGTACTGTAACCATTGTAAACTATTCTGAAATTAACCCTGTACTGCAACTATTGTAAACTATTTTGAAACTTCATATGTACATATTGTGATATATTTTACTATCTAGATCACCTGTGTAATTAAGATATTTTATGTATAGTATATCAATGTCTGTGTAACAAAGAATTTTTATCATCTTGTACTGCGTCCAGATACCTTTGGGTCAGGCACGCAATATAAATATGTATATATTTTATCATAGTTTTGAGCGATAATGCTACCTGTAGATACATTTTTCAGTTTCACAGAAGGCCTATAATAAAGAACTGTATGTTTTATCCTTGCTATCCAAGTTGAATTATTGTGTGCCATACTCTGTGGACTCATTGAGGTCGCATGACCCCACTCATTCTCTCTGAAAATAAGCCTCGACTCCTCTCCATTGCTACCTTGATTGGATTTTGGCTAACCTTTTAGAGTTCCCTGTTTTCTATAACAAGGTGGCCTCCTAAAATCTGTCCAGCAGGCCAGATTCTAGAAATTCATCTCAACAGTAATGGCTACTTTCTGATGTTTGTTAATCTGCTTAGAATCACATGCTGTGCATATGGTCCGACATCCAGTGGTAACCGCAGAGTATTGCATCTTGTCTTTCGAGAATCGAAAGGGGACGTCGAAATGGGAGTGCCTGTAACACTATCCCTACGTGACGTGTAGTGTACCCAAGATCCCTCACACGTCGCTCAGATTATTTTTTTCAACCCAGTGTACTGATGTGGAGCATGTCAAAGACTTTGCTTATTGTCCCATCGACCGTGGGTCAAATAATTATATAAAATAACCAAATCACCCCATCAGTCACTTATTTCGACGTCTGTTACAGACCTCTGCCGAAGACCTTCAGAACTTGACGCACTGTGATCCAGTCGGCGCTGCCGACCACGTGGCCGGGCCTTCCGCCGGCCTATACAGTAGGGACAGTGGGGTTTGGGGTGGACATTTCTATACAAACTGAGAATGCCTTTCCCTTTCCTTCCTCTTTCCCTTTTGGTCTTCGTCACTCTACCAATCCTTAGCTATGGAGTGGAATCCATTTAGGCTTTGCCCCAAAAGAGCAAATTCCCTTGGAAAGATAAGCACAGATGGTGTAACCGGTGCTTGCCCCTCGATCACAAGGAAGGATGCGTGGCTTGTAAGCTCCTCCGTCCTAAGACATTAAAGGAGCGTAGAGTCAAGCGGTGGGCGGCCTACGGTATGTCAAAGGCAGAATTTTCTCCTGCTGCCGCAGCCACCAAATGTGACGACAGTGAGAGTGACGATCATACCTCCGAACCGGAGGTTGTTGACCTTTTGACGGAACGCTTGCGTTCCGCATCGTCTGTCCCTGGCCCCGCTAGGCACGGCTTAGGCACTGCTATGGGGAAGTCACAGCCCGGCGACAAAGACGAACAAAGCACACAACCCCAAGTCAATCTTCGGCCATGTCGAAGAAGACTTCAGCGCCAACGGCTACACCGCAAGCTCTGGCGGCACCCGCGACCGTCAGGATCGGCAGCCCTCCCCACAGCCGCATATGCGCCTAGCGACCGGGCCATTGAAAACAAAGGGCGTTACCCCTAATATACCAGGTTTGCCGAGACGCATCGCAAGAAGGTGTCGGGCGACAATAGGGTTCCGGTTCGGCCAAAGAAGGCAGCCGCTGAGGACAAGGCCTTGGCGCCACCGAAGAGGACCCCCTCACAATCGCAGGCCAAAGCTACGCACCTCCTGACCGCGGAGGACGCCTCAGACAGCTTAGCTAGCATTGTTGCTGCCAATTCTCAGAAGCGGCAGCCCGGGGATGCGCCGAGGCCTATGGTAAGGGCCAAGGTTCCGCTGAGGTCCAAGGATGGACTAAGGGGGGAGGGGGGGTACCGGAATCCACCCATAAGTCAAAAGAGAAGCACAGAGACGTCTCACCTCTGTCAGTACCTCAGGAGGAGTTCTTTGAGGGCCAAGAAGGGCTGTTCACGACGATGAGACAAAAATCTTGATGCTTTACGACAGATGAACACGTTCAAGATGCTTTTCCACCTCTAGACCATTCTAGGTCCTCTGTTTGGCCTACAGAAAAGTTTGAGACCTGCATGGAAAGGCTGGACAGGTTTGTTTCCCGTTCAGAACAACCCACACCAAGAATGCCAAGGGATGAGAGCTCGGTTTCCAAGACTTTTTGACCCCTCTTTAGAAGAGGATATATACAACTATGACCTAACCGAGGAAGACATTTCTACTGACGCTCAGGATGAGGAATTCATCAACCCTGAGGACATGCATGATCCCATAGAAGGGTGCGAGGAGAACACCGATGTGGGTGACCCTCAACCTTGGCAGTCCTTGGATCATCGAGATCCTGATGCCCTGTCTCTGGACTATCCCCAGTCAACCCCCACTACGCAACAACCCTCGCCAGTAGATGATCAATTGACTTTTAACGTAATGTTGCGTAAAGCAGCTGATCACTTTAAAATTGCAACAGATGAAGCAGTCCCCGAAGCTGACTTTGTGGAGGACATCCTCAAGCAGAAACCGCCTGCCAGCCAGGCTATTCCTCTCCTCTCCTCAATTCAATTAAGAAACGTCTGGGGCCCTCCTTATGAACACCTGCTCTCACAAGAGGTGTCAACCCACGAATAGAAAAACTCTTTCGTCCTTCTCCATCAGACCCTCTGTATATCAGGTCATTCCACCCCAGACTCCCTGGTGGTGACTACTACACGAAAGAGGGGAGGGGTCCCTTTGTCAACCTGCGAGGCACCCCCTGATAGGAAGGTAAATTACTTTCCGCCCTTGGGAAAAGGATCACGGTCACAGCAGCGTTCTCAACGCTCATTGCCAACACGACCTTGTTGGCCAGCTATGCCGATGCCCAGCCGGCCTTACTACAGGAAGGCATACAGGAGGTTCCCAAACCACTAGGTACTCGTCTCCTCACCACTGTCACTGAGGGCAGACAGGTGAACCAAAGCATTCTTAAGAATACTTTTGATTCTGCAGAAACGGCTGGTCGATCCCTGGCTCAGGGCACACTCCTGAAGAGACATGTGTGGCTACGGAACTCTGGATTCAAGCCAGAGACGCAAGTGTCGCTGATAAACCCGTCGAAGAATCCAACCTGTTTGGGAAGACGGTCGATGAGGCCCTTGAGACTGCAAAAAAGGGGCATGACTCCCTAAAAACACTGGATCAGATTACACAAAGACCCTCTACAAGACGAGGATCTGGGTCCAAATGGCTTTTTCGTGGCCAACGCTTCCCTCAACAATAATATTCCTCAGGAAACAATTGGAACTCTACACAGAGAAATAGCGGATACACCACCCCGTATCCCCAAAGGGGTCAGCGTCATGGCAAAGGAAGAGGCCGGAACTCTAACCCCAGGGGCTCCCCGGCCTCAGATTCGAAATGACCCGAAGATTCAGGTCCCCTCCTGTTCCTCCCCAGTCAGGGGCCGGCTAACATTGTTCTTCGGGCATGGGAGGGATTAACTACAGACCAATGGGTGCTAAAGACCGTGGCCCACGGGTACTGTATAGAGTTCAACCTGTCCCCAACATTCAGACCTCCACTAGCAAGACGAATGACACCAGACCATCTTCGCATTCTTCTGCAGGAAGTAGAGACACTACAGGAGAAAGGAGCCATAGAAATCGTACCTCTGGCACAGGTAAAAGGTATTTATTCAGTGTACTTCCTTGTAGTCAAAAAGGATCTAACCATGCGCCCTGCTTTAGATCTGCGCCCAGCGAACAAATTTGTAAAGCCACAAAATGTTTGCATGGTCGCACTACAGGAAGTAATTCAACTGCTATCACAGGGGGATTACATGGCAACACTGGATATGAAAGATGCATACTTTCATTTTTCAATGTTGCCAGCGCACAGAAAATAACTCAGATTTATGATACAAGATGAGCGTTATCAGTTCAAAGTACTACCCTTCAGCATAGCATCTTCACTAAGGGTATTTACAAAAGTACTAGCGGTGGCAGCAGCACATCTGCGCAGGCAATTCATCCCGGTCTACCCTTACCTAGACGACTGACTCATAACAGGGGACTCTTACGAGACTTGTCTCTCAAATACCCAAAAGGCGATAGATCTTTTGTTCAGTCTGGGATTCTCTATCAACAAGAAGAAATCCAGCCTAGACCCCAGTCGGGTCAAACAGTTCCTAGGGGCTCTAATTCGAACAAAGGACGGCCTAGTCTTCCCCTCCTACGAAAGGGTTCAAAACATGTTTCAGATGCCTCAATATGTTACCAGTCGAGAGGTGACTGTACGCAAGGCTATGCAACTGTTAGGAATGATGGCGTCATGGATCTACTTGGTTGCTCACGCGCGCCTGCACCCAATGCAAGAGTGGCTCAACAGCCAATGGGGTCAGGCCAGCGGACAGTGGGACGATCTAGTGGTCGTCTCGCTGGCCCTCATTCTCTCGCTGCAGTGGTGGTCGAGGGACAACCTCTTGAAAGCGAAATACTTTACCACTCCTGCAGTGGAAGCCACTCTAACCACCGACGCGTCTCTTACAGGGTGGGGAGCTCACATGCTTCAACAAACGGTGCACTGGGTTTGGTCGTCAGACATAGCATTCCACCACATAAACTGGTTGGAACTGTTGGCAGTGTTCAAAGCACTGAAAGTTTTCCAGACAAAACTGCAGGGGAAGACGATCGTAATCCTCAGACAGCATCACAACCATTTACTATCTGAACAAACAAGGGGCACTCATTCTCCAGGGCTGTCCAAACTGTCCCAGAAAATTTGAAAGTGGGCTCTCAAACGCAACATGTTTCTGTTTTCACAACATGTTCCAGGGGAGCTCAATCTTCTGGCAGACGTACTCCGCAGAGATTTTCCGTGGCCCAGGGAGTGCGAATGGCGATTACACGGAGACATCGTCTCCAACGTTTTCACAGAATGGGGCTTCCCAGAGATGGATTTGTTCGCAACTCTTTGAATGCTCAATGCCAGGATTATGCCTCCAGGTACCCCTAGAACCATTCGAAGGGGAACGGACTCTGGATAACCTGGTCAGGGAAATTTGTCTACGCCCCCTCACCCCCGACTCCCCTTCTCAACAAGAGCGTGCACAAGATGTACCAGGAACCAGTCACGATGATACTGGGGGCCCCCGTGTGGGCCCGCAAACCCAGGTTCGCTCATCTGCTGAAGATATCCCCCTCCGGTCAATCTGCCTTGCCCGTACGACATGTTGTCGCAAGACGGAGGGGCGACGCTTCACCCATGCCCGCAGACATTGAACTTAGCGTCCTAGCTCCTGAGGTCATAGAGTTTGGACACTTGCAACTCCCTCAGAGATGTATGGAAATTCTCAGGGAAGCAAGAAAACACCTGTGTTGGGCAGAATTATATGCAGTACCCTTTGGGAACACCACACACAATTAAGACAAGTGACAGTACAAATTCACCTTTGGTACAAGCCTGTACTACACAGTAAATGTGGTAGCGATGGCTGAGCAGCCAGACTTATCTCAAGAGTAAGTGAGCAGTATCAAATAGTTACACAAAGGACAGCAATTACTATGATTCAGGCAAACACTGAATCATGGTTTTCAAGTAAAAGAATATACATTTATTTCACTCTTCAGTTGTATAACATTACACTATTATGAGCAGTTTAAAATTCACTCTTAATACACCACACCACTCCCAATAAGTTCCAGACAAGTTAAGCTCACAAAGTGAAGTGGGAGCAAAATGGCACTCTAGCAATTTAAATGTGAGAGAAAGACAAAGTTAATAGAAATGGAACCACACAAACAGGTAAGTACTCATGGCAATTGAGCAATAGGAACTACAGTGATAGAATCTGGTAGAAAAGGCTTAGGGCCAAAATCAATGGTTCAAAAGTCTTTTGCTCAAGATCACACAGTTCAGGGTAGTTCGCGGGAAAGTTCGTGCCATGGATTCTGGATGAGGTTGGTTGGCAGAAAAGTTAGTTCAAAGAGAAGAGAAGGACAAGCTCTCGGTTTGGAGAAAGATTTCAAACACTTTCACCGCAGCTGAACGAAACGAACCACCGGATTTGCACAGTATCTTAAAACAGAGAGGAAGCTGTAGCTGAGGCCTACGTTCCTGGTCGTTCCTGCAGGCTCATGGTTCCTGAAGCGACTGTCAGACTGACAAGAAGTAGGAAGACTCGAGGGTCTGCACCACCCAGGGAAGAAACCTGCAGCAGAGCAAAGCAACTAATAAAAGGTGCGCTCCTTAAAACCCAAGCAGGGTCCGACCTTCCTGGCTATCCGGCCCACTGTAGCTCTGTACAGCGAATTCGACCAGAGGGATCCTGGCTTGCAGTTTGGGCGAACTGGTTGGTCCCACCAGCTCAAGGGAAGAAGTTTCCTGGAGGATTTTCTCTGTCGTCCAATTCTGAAGATTCGGACCTGGCGCAGGGCTTCACGGGGCGGTTCAGTCGTTGTAGGGGTCCTCTTCCATCAGCTCCTCGTTGGTTCTTTCGTTCCATTGGCGACTCTGCCTTTCCAGTCCCAGAGACCTGCCTTTTATGCAGTTTTCCCCCATTCATACACCCTGGCTGTCAATCACACAGCAGGGTGGCTGTCGTGGCAAGGACAGTCACCCAGCCAATCAAACGGGAGTGCGACTTGGGTTACCAAGGGAACCCATGGCAGGGGTCCTAAGAACCCTCCCTCACATCCTTCCTACCCAGACTTTCAGGCGCCTTAAGGAAGGCTTCTGTGCAGAAGCCCGCGAAAAGACAGAGAACAAAGGGACCAAACCTGGTTTGGCGTGCAGATTAAAACAAGAGAAAGACATTTACAAAAAGAAATGGCGAATAAACCAAGCCGGAACCGTAATAAAATAAATATGGTCAAGCGGGCTTATGGTTTGATGCTAATATAATAGCCTCAAACAATACTATGGTTATTTAAGATAACCGCGGTATAAAAAATAGGGTAGTTACCACTGCCACGAGCCAAGTCTTAGTGTAAAGGGAGCGAAACAATGCTCCAAGAGACGCAGACAAAAAGGATAAGAATTAACCCTTTCCAATACTCCATGTAAGATGGGGTGTATTGGGTCTGTGGTTTAAAGTGACTGAAGTAAAGTTAATGGCAGCTTTACCTTTTCTGGGGGACAGTAGTCAGCCCCAGAAAATGGAGTCAGGGGGAACTCTTAAAGACAACCCTGTGTCACTGTACTGAAGGTGCGGCGTAACACACATGAAAAACCTGAGGCCATGGAGTAGGTGAGGTTCCAATGCTAAAGATCACACAAAAAGGGAAAACACAAACAGAAAAACACATGCAAGAGTGGGAAAAAGGCTCACACTCTTACCAGGTGAAAAAAATAAACCTTAGAAACACAGCAAAGCTGCTGAGGGACTCATTAGGTAAGGGAAATCAGCCATTTGAGAATTCTCCTCATTACTCAGATACTGCTATTCCAGTAAATGGAAACGGTTTGTCACCTGGTGCAAATCAAAGAGCATTAACCTGATTAACTGCTCTCCCACGCACATTGTTTTATACCCAACTCATTTACTTCACTCAGGCCTGCTCTTTAACTCCATAAAGGTGCACTTAGCTGCACTTTCAACCTACACTACATCACAACGGAAAGTGTCATGGTAGAAGATACAAGTTATTAAAGCTTCATGGAGGGTGTGAAGAGAATTCACCATCCCATTTCTAACCTTGCTCCCGGATATGACCTAAACGTGGTGTTGACTAGGCTTATGGGGGCTCCCTTCGAGTCAGTAAGTTAGTAAGTAATGCATGTCATATTTTATGAGTCTGATTGCTCCAGTCTTAAGTTGGATGCGGGTGCTAAATTATTAGTGGGAACATGGGTCGACCCTCTGGTCACAGTCTGAGTTCACCAGTATTTTGTAAGGAGCTGGTTAGTCTCATGAACAGTGAGATATTTGGTGTGAACTGTTGCTCTTTGTCTAATCCACTCGGCATTGTTGGCACACACAACTTTGAATGTGACATCAAGGTATATTTATATGGGCCGACTGTGGCAATGATCTTTGCTCTTTTTTTTTCTTCTTTTTTCTTCTTCCATGCACTTAGCACTCTGCTTCAGGAATGCCACTGCTGCACTTAACAAATTTAGCCTGCATCGTTATTTTCCCAAGCCTCAGGCTTCATGCCCTTCAGTCATTGCTAGAGGCAAATATCTGTATCCGACCCCATAAGATATCTTTTGCACCTGTGGTACAGTAGAGACACAGGGGACTGTTATGAAGAATTCTCATAAATGTGCCAATTCCTCCCACCTTAGAGCTCTCCAGCTCTTTTGCTAAACTCTGGGACTTGGAACTTTAAATTCTGTTTGTTTTACTGGTGTGTTTTCTTTGATTATGGAGTTTTAGACAACTCCACAGGTATCATCTTTTCTTGTGTGTCACACAGCACCCTCAGTGCAGTGGCACAGGGAAGCCTTTCAGGCTTTCCCCTTCTCTGGGATAAACTACTGTTTCCCAGAAGAAAGTAAAAGTGAAATTAACTTTACTAATCTTTTCAAATTCCTAGACCCAGCACACCCTATCTTACAATAGAGTGCTGGAGGGGTTACCTAGTATCCCCTGTGTCTAGATACTCTGTAGCAGTCAAATGCTACCCTTTCCTGTCGAAATGGCTGGTGGCAGTGGTTTTACAACAAACTACCATGATTTTCCCGACCGCGAACACTGGTAGCGTTAAATCACGGGAGCCATGTTTTTCAAAATCGCGTCTGAGCCCCCTTTGTTTAAACGGGTCCTGGTCTTCTTTTTTCACCATTTCTTTGTGGAAAGGTCCTTTTAGAGTTTTGCTCTGCCCGCCAAACCAGGTTTGATCCCTTTGTTTCATTGCCTTTGGCAGGCTTCAGGACTGAAGACTGCCTCTGGCGCCCGAGTGTCTGGGGTGGGCAGGAAGTGAGGGAGGTGCCCGACACTCACTGTGCTTAGTCTCCTAGGAGACCTGAATGCACTCTGGCATGATTGGCTGGCCGACTCTCCGGCTAGGACAGCCACCCTGCTAAGTGAGTGGCAGCTTGACTGGAATGAATGGGAGGAAACTGGATAAAAGGCCAGTCTCTGGGCTTGGAAGGCAGAGTAACCACTGGAACGAAAGAACCGAAGACGAGCTTGAAGAGGACGGCTGTTGTAACTCCTGGACTGTTGGTTTGCCCATTGAAGCCCTGCTGCAGCTCTGAATCGCGAAGTTCATCTCAACAGAGAAGCCCTGCAAGGATGACTTCTCCCTTTTGAGTTGGCTGGACCAATCAACTCGTAAGCTACCTGGATAGCATTCTCTGCGCTGGTTGCATTTTCCTCAGAGTGCTGCAGGAAACCGAATAACCAGGGAGAGGGACACCAGTTTGTGTGCTTGACTACAGCTACCGGAAGGCAAGATTTGCCAAGTGGCAGCTTTGACCAGTCCCATTGCAGGACTCCCCCGACATCCTCCCTCTTGTCCTCACGAGTGAGGCTCAGGAACAGCGAGATCTGCAGGAACAGAAGTCTTCAGCTGCATCTTTTTCTTCATTGTAAGGTACTGTGAAAACCAGACAGAGAACTTGCCTCTTACTGCGAAAGTGATTGGAACTTTGGCAACTTGCAGGCCTAGTCCGCTTGTGACCCAACATAGGAATCTCTTTTACAAACTACTTCTGAGAACTTTGGCAAATACTTTTCCGTTTAACTACCAGAACTGCTACCAAAAACTGTGTAGTACAGACTTATACCAAAGGTTGGTTTTGCTTACACCTGTAGCCATAGTTGTGTAGTGGTCCCAAAGGGCACGGCATACAAACTCTGCCTATCGAGGACTGTGGCTCTTGCCAGTCCATGCACCCCAGGGATCTCTCCAGGAGTATTCAGCAAAGCTTTTTCAACGCCTTCCATAAGTGTAGGAAAAGAACACTTGCCAGATTTACATTTTTTGAGTTTCTGCAACCCTTTTTGATGTGTTAGGTTTGCCCATATGGCTCATAAGACAGGGGTGCTTTTTAATTTTATGGTTCTGCCTTTCCACCGTATTAATAGCCCAATGTACCAGAATGGTAGCAGTTGGGAGATCAATGCATTTTTAAGCCCACTCTGCCATTTTGTTTTCTGGGCTTTGTCTGTTTGGGGACCACAAGTAGGCCTAAAATGGCTGTTGTGCAAAAATAGTCTCACTCTGAGCCCAGCCCTGCACCCTCCAGAGTGGCTTAGTCAGGTCTCTTGACGCAGACTTCCCCAGCACACGTCCCGTTTGGATGGACCTCAATGTTTGATTGTTTCTTGGGCCAGCCAGATTGGCAGGCTGCCAAAACAATTGCATCTCTACCTGGTGTAATTTGCGGGCTGGCTTAGGCCAGTCCATGAGTGAATGTGCATAGCTATGGCAGACCCTTTGTGTGCTTCAGGTCATTTGATTGTTAGTGATTGTCTGGAGGATTTACTGCAACGCTGGGCTGCTTTGTTTTAGGACCAAACCTGGCCATACTGGCTGAGCACTGGGTCCTTTTGTCTTTTGTTCCAATTTCTCCTTTTGCCTGCTGTATATTTTTCTTGGACTCTTCTACCTTGGTGCTCTGGATGGCCTGTGCTGGTACTGACTCCTGATTATTCTTGCGTCGCCTTCTTGTGTTATCCCGGAATATTGTTCTTTTGGGGTAGTTGGGTGTTACCCCGGAATAATATTCTTCGAATGGATTGTGTCCTCCAACGTATTCCACATCTTTGACGCATATAATGTCCACAGCTGTGTACTTTAGAGACTTTGTCCCTCGAAGGCCTCCTTCGAGGGTGATGTCACCGGATGTTATAAATAGGACGCAGGGCGCCCGTAGCCTCAGGTTCGTTTTTTCCCGCAAATGTTTGCTTCGGAGACTCGGCACTCCCAGTGTATTCCTCGTGAATATGTCTTCTTCGACCCCTACGACTCTGCGTTCTGGCTTCAAGACTTGCCAGGACTACAAGTCTTAAGATGTCGATTACCCACCTGCATCGCATTTGTTTGTGGTGCTTGGGTGAGAGTCACGACACCGACGACTGTTCCAAATGCCAGTCGCTGACTGCTAAGGCCTTGCAGGAGCGTAAGGGGAAGCTTCAGGTAGGTAGGGGTTCTAAACCCAGCAAATCCCGTAAATCTAAGTCTAACTGGATGTCCACCGATGATTCGAGGGGCGACTCTCTGCGTCTGAAGTAGTCCTGGGGGGGTCACGGTCCTGGAGTGGTTCACGCCATTCGTCCTTGTCTCGGCATTCTAGGGAGCGCTGTCACCGGTCGCCTTCCCCGGCTGCCTCGGAGGATGGAGCTGTAAGGAAAGTGGCTTGTCCAGCAAGTCCTCGACTCCGGAGGAATGGGCTGCCTTCAGGGAGCAGATGCTGTCGATTTTCCAATCCCATGGCACAGTTTCGTCCGCACCTTCTGATGAAGCCGGCAAGGAACGGTCTCGATCTGTGGCTCATGCGCCTTCAGGCTCGGGTCCTCTGCGCGATCCTAATCGGGAACCTTCGAGGTCCCGTTTGGACAAGGCTCAGGATGGTCGCAAGAGAGGTGCTTCCAGGTCTCGGTCCTCGTCCCCAGCAAGACCGCAGAAACCTGCTAAGGATTCGAGGTTGGATTTGACTCCATCAGCGCCGTGTCCGTCGGATACGGACATCGAAGCTGTGCCTTCGTACCAGCCCTCGGCGCCGTTGTTGACGCCGAAGCCGTCAGCACTCTCAATGCCTTTTGGCCGGGATTTGCCATCGGAGATCCCTGGTACTGTGGATCCTCCAAGGAAGGCTACATGTCTGTAAGGCCTGTTAAGGACTTGAGACCCTCGGCTGTCCCGAGACAGGACTTTTACCTCCCTCTGGATGACATCTATGAGGAGGAGAGATCGGATTTAGATTTTGACCCTGTTGAGCCTGATGTGGCTCCTGTCTTTTCTCTTGGTAGTCAATTGGAAGAGTTAAGGCAATTTCTTCCGGATGCCAGTGGCTTAGACACTTCTCCTGAGGTGGAATTTAGTAGGCCTGAGCCTGGGGCTCATGATGAGTCGTCCTACAGGAGAGTGATGGCTAGAGTCTGAGTATCTTGGCTGGTCCAGTCCTCCTGAAGCTTTTGTTCAGGATGACTTGACGCATATTTTGGATCAAGGTCCGTCCTCTGACCCGGTGTTACCTTTTCATTTGACGTTGCAGAAAAGGGTGGCAGTTGCTTGGCAGTCCCTGGAATCTCTTCAGCAGTTAAAAAATCGTTAACTAAGAAATATGCCCTTCCGGTAGCAACCCCAGCTACCTTTCTTCACACTCCTCTCCCGAGAGTTTGGTGGTTCAGGCGGCTAAGGCCACCTTGAGGCAGGCGGCGTATCCTACCATCCCTCCTGATGGGGTTGACAAAAGCTTCGATGGTTGGGCACGCAAGGTGTTTTCTGCGTACAGTATGGCGCTGTAATCAGCCAACTCCACTTGTGCCTTGGCAAGATTTTCACACACTCTGTGGAATTGTTTCTCTTGCGGCTGAGCATATTCCCAAGGGGGATGAAAGGGATGGGTTCCTTGCTCTCGTGCAAGATGGCAAGGATGCCATGTGTGAATCCCGTCAGTTGGGTTTGGACACGGCGGACAGTGTTAGCCGGTCCACGGCTGCGAGCACTGTTATACTCAGATTTGCGTGGTTGTGGAAGTCGGGTTTTGCCCGGGATATGCAAGCCCGTCTTTTGAACATGCCCTTTGATGGCGCGCTTTTGTTTGGCAGCAAGGCTGACAAGAGCTTTGAGAGGTTGCAGACCTCAAAAGCTGCAGCAAAATCTTTAAGCACAGCTGGGCATCAACCTCCGCCTTTTCGTTCTAGGGGACAGAAGTGGAGGGGGGGCTCTTTTTGTTACTGCTCCTCCTTTCGTAGAACGAGAGGAGCCACTGTCAAAGGGGTCCGCGTAAAAGTACCCATGGTGGTCGGGGAAATAGAGGTGCCAAAGCCGCTCAGGCAGCTGCTTCTTTGCCTTCAGGCGCTGCGGCAGCCGCTGCAAGACAGTCCTGAGACCATGTCCCATGGTTCGCCGATTGGGGCAGACTGTCTCAGCATATCGAAGAATGACGAGCTATTACTTCGGATGCGTGGGTTCTGGATACAATAGCCCACAGCTACTGCCTTTCCTTACTATAGAGGCCTCACGACAATCCCCCGGGGAATCTCTTTGAAGCTTCCAGATCCGCTCCTTGTGCAGGTTATCTTGACTATGCTAGAGAAAGGCGCTATAGAACTGGTGCCTGTAGCGGAGAGGATCAAGGGATGGCATTCCCCATAGTTTTTGATTCCAAAGAAAGACTGGGGATTGAGACCCATCCTGGATTTGCGTTGGTTGAACATACTTCTCAGGAAGGACATGTTCAAGATGGTCATTCTTTCTCAAGTTCTACAGGTCCTTCAACTTCAGGATTGGTTGGTGTCTCTGGACGTACAGGATGCTTACTTTCATGTGCCGATTCATCCCAAGCACAGGAAGTACCTGAGGTTTGCGGCTGGCGACTGCACTTTGTTTCGGGTCCTGCCATTCGGATTGACCTCCGCCTGAGGGTCTTCATCAGGCTAATGGTGGTGGTGGCAGCATATCTCAGGCGAGGGGGGATTCACGTCTACCCCTACCTGGACTGGTTGATCCGTGCGCATTCTCCCGAGCAAGCAGTGGATTATATCGGTCTCACCTGCCGCTCCCTACACAAGCTGGGCTTCTCCCGCAATTTCAAGAAGTCACACCTGACACCTTCCCAACAGCTGCAGTACATCGGGGCTGTGTTGGACACGTCTTTGGGAAGTGCTCGCCTCCCAATGTAAGGGCTCATCACATTGTGCAAATGGTGGACACGTTTCAACATGCCCAGAGTCTCCCGGCTTTCAAATTCTTAAGGTTGCTCCCCCCCATGGCATCCTGGCTTTTTATGGTTCCAGAGGCCAGGCTGAGGATGAGATCCCTGCAATGGGGCCTCAAGATGCAGTGGTCACAGTTCTCGGGCATGTTGTCAGATTCCGTTCAGATTCCAATCTCGGTCTCCCAGGATCTTCTGTGGTAAGCCAACGAGGGGAACCTGATGTAGGGGGAGCCGTTTTGGCAACCGTGGCCAGAGGTGACTGTAATGACGGACGCTTCCCTCATGGGACGAGGAGCTCATGCCGAAGACTTGACCGCCAGCGGTCGTTGTTCTCCGTCGAAGTCCAAACTCCACATCAACCTGTTAGAGCTGAAAGCCATCAGGCTGGCCCTGAAGGAGTTTCTGCCGTCTGTGTGGGGGAAGAGTGTCCTGATCATGACGGACAACAGTGACCATGCATTACCTCAACAAAAAAAGGTGGGGGTAGGGTCACTCCCGTTGTGCAGGTAGGCAATGCAGCTCTGGTTCTGGGCAATCCAGCAGGGAATTTCGCTCTCTGCAGTTCCGATGGCCAGAGACGATAATGCAGCGGCAGACATTCTGAGCAGGCAGAGCATGATCTCTCACGAGTGGGAGTTGGCTCTGGAAGTCCTAGCGATCTTCGCCCTTTGGGGAACCCCACAAGTGGATCTCTTCGCCACCAGTGCCAACCGGAAGTGCGAGAGATTCTGCTCAAGGGAATTTCCTCAGAGAGGAGCCTCAAGTGTTAAGGAGGTTAAGGAGGTTACGGAGATTCGGATCCCACATGATCCTCATTGCTCCGGATTGGGCCTGGAGAGTGTGGTACCCGGACCTTCTAGAAATGTCCATCTGCCCTCCATGCCGTCTACCGAGAGGATCTGCTCTTGCGCACAAAGGGGTTTGGGGGAGGGGGTCAGGTTCTCCATCCATAGGTCAGGACTCTCAACCTTCACACTTGGTATCTGAAAGGTTGAGGTATAAGGATTGGGACCTTACAGATGACGTGACTGAGGTGTTGCTTTCGGCCAGGAGGCCAGCAACAACATCCCTGTACTGTTGCTGTTGGCGTAAGTTTTGCGACTGGTGCAGAGGACTAAATGTTGATCCTTTTCAGTGTTCCATTCCCGTGGTTTTGTCTTTGATGCTCCGTTTCAACCTTTGCACTCTTGTCCTTTGAGATTACCTTTCAAGGCGGTGTTATTAGTTGCGGTTAATTACGCGTGCAGAGTGAGTGGATTGCAGGCGCTTTCTTCTAAGTCACCCTTTACTGTGTTCCACAAGAATAGTGTTGTACTGAGGGTACGTCCTTCCTTCCTTTCTATCTAAGGTAGTGTCTGAATTTCATTTAAGCCAGAAAGTGGTTCTTTCATCTTTCTATCCTCCTCCTCATCCTGGTAAGGAAGTGGAGCGACTCCATAGATTGGACCTTATTAGAGTTCTGAGCTTTTATATTTCTAGGTTGTCCAGGGTCAGAGTGGACGATCAACTCTTTGTGGGATATGCTGGACACCGATTGGGCCAGGCTGTTACCAAACAGACATTGTCCAGGTGGATTATCCTCACCATTACTGAATGTTACCGTTTGGCGGGTAAGGACCCTCATGAAGGGTTGCAAGCTCATTTCACTAGGGGTGTATCTACTTCCACAGCCCTACAACGGGGAGTTCCTATTAGGAATATTTGTGATGCAGCCACATGGGCTTCTATCCACACCTTTGTTAAACATTACTCCCTGTATATGCTCCATGGTCAAGATATGGCCTTTGGTAAGGCGGTTCTTTATTTCGCCATCTGATTGTGTACTCTAAATTCTTTTCCCTACTCCATTTTCTGGTACTGTTTTGGGAGTCTGTCAAAGATGTGGAATACGTTGGAGGACACAATCCATTCGAAGAACAAGTTACTTACCATCTGGTAATGTTCTTTCGACTGGATGTTCCTCCAACGTATTCCACATCGCCCTCCCAGCCTGCCCCTCTGGAGAATTTCCTATCCGATTTCAGCTTATTTTTCCGCAAGACTATGTGCAGTCAAGTAGGCATTGGATATGTGCATGTCACACGTTATGGAGGAAAAAACATAAACTGAGGCTACGGGCGTCGTGCATCCTATTTATAGCATCCGGTGACGTCGCCCTCAACGGAGGCCTTTGAGGGACATCGACCCGACGCCATTGACGCAGGACGCCCTCTGCCGAAAATATTTCTGAAATACACAGCTGGGGACATTATATGTGGCAAAGATGTGGAATACGTTGGAGGAACATCCAATCGAAAGAACGTTACCAGTTCGTAAGTAACTTGTTCTTTTGGGTCATCGCTGGTCCAGGGTGCAAGCTCCTGGCTACCAGATCCTGAATCTTGTATTTTATTTAGTTTATATTTTGCTTTTGCTAAAGCCCTAAAGAATAACGTTAGAAATGTCAAGGAATTGCAGGTCACATGGTCAATTTAAGAAGAAAATTATCGGAAATAAAATAAAGGGGCCTAATAGAGAGCAGAAGTTGGTTCCAAAGTTTACGTGCTAGAAGCAACAAAGAACAAAAATGAGTGTATATGGAGGATAAGGAACTACTAAAAGGATCGGAGATTATAATATGAGCGTATGATTGGGAGAATACAAAAAAATGAAAAAATGGTGGGGGTCCATTCCATGAAGACACCTGGGTACATACAGTACCTACCTAAGATGTTGAAGACCAAAAGAGATTGCAAGGAAAATCAATGTAGTGAAGCTAAGGCAGAAGTCAGTCATGAGACGATGGACAATAAAGTAAGCAAATGAAGGAATTATAAATAGAATGAAGTGGAGGAAATGTCTAAGCTATCAGACCATGTAGAAAGGCGGAGTAACAGTCAACATGGGAGAAGATTAACCAAGATGTAATTACAAGCCTGAACAAAAAGGATGAGCTTTACACATTTCATACAAATGAAAACAATCGGACTAAGCAACAGTGGAGATATGGGTGGAAAAAGAATGAGTCAAAAATAACTCCATCATTGTGAGCAGATGTAACAAGTGGAAGTTGAAGGAGAAGGAATTGTACCAGCAGGAAACCAATAGAAACTTAGTTTTAGTGGGATTGAGGTCTAGTGAATAGGCAGGCATCCAGAGTGAATGACCAGATGTTCAGGAATCTTGGAAATGAAAGGAAGTAGAGATATGGCTCGGACATTGCAAATTAAGGAATAATCAAGAGAAGTCTTCTTTTGGAATAAGAATAGTAGGATGTTTGAATACAGAAGCAAAGGTATCAGTAGACCAATACTTGCCCTGTGGATCAATCCTAGTACTCACTGTATTCTTTTGCTGTTTGAGACCCAAGTCCTCCACATGTTTATCTGGAGCTGGGAGTAGTTGTCCCCCAGTCATGGTGTTTCCGTTGAGTTTCCCAATAGGTTCCCCCGGGTCGTAGTGTGGTGGGGTGTGGTCAAGCCGCTGTCCATTGCGGTTTTAATACATTGACTACCATTGGGCAGAATCCTACTCTGCTTCTTTCCCTTTCTTGCCATGTGCGTCTCTGACCTGGGACTGGGCTGCACTAGAGGGGGGCTCCTATGGCAACCCTGGGACTGGTTACTTCATCTGCCACTGTGGGGTGCAACAGGTACTACTCTTACATCCTCTTCCCTCTCCTTCATACTATATGGGCGTAGGGGGGGGGGGGGTCCCCAGCAGGTGATGGGATCAGAACCATTGTCTTTGCAAAATGAGGATTTCATCTTTAAATTTGCATGTGCGAAACCACAATCTGCTAGCCCTAGACCCTGGGATGACACCTCAGTCTTCCTTTTCCAGGCAGATTGGAGCAGGAATAGGAGCCGGAGGAAATGCATAGAAACTCAGTTTTAGTGGGATTGAGATCTGGTGAATCGGCATACATCCAGAGCGAATGGCCAGAAAACAAGATGAAATGGTAGAATGAAGACACTCACTGATTAAAAAGAGAACAAGCTTTGAGAATTATCATTCAAATGATGATAAAGATTAAAGAAGTAAATTAGCCAAATAGTTTATCCAAGGAAATCGGGTGAGGACCAAGGTCAGAACTTTGGGGATATCCTATTGAAGACGAGGAACTTAGGAAAGGTTACCAACCAGGGAAATCGAACAAGTGTGGAGAGCAAAAGAGTTTGTGAACAAATCCAGAAAACCCTAAAGGAAGAGTGGAAGAAATATAGAATGATCACCTTGTAATAACTGAAATTACAAAATCAAATATGTCTCGAAGGATGGTCAAACAAGACATTTATCCACTTCGAGATCTTGCAAGAAACGGACCGCATCCCGAGACAAGCCATTGCGGCTCCCCAAGTCACCTCCCCTTACTCCCCACCAAAACTCAATCCGCCTCGCCCAATCCCCCCGCTTAACTGGCTATAGCCTAGTTTAGAACAAAGAAACATATTATTGTATTTTAGTCTGGTCTCCGTTTCTAGCACCCTTTTGGGTATCACGTGATGATGCACCCCCCTTGATGAACATTTCTGGTTTTGTCCTCAGGTGAGGAGTGTAAGCCCATGGCCCCGTTGTTTCCGCTGGGGACGAAAGTTCCTTTGTCCAGACTAGATGGAACCTTCGTAGCCAAAGATGCCAGTCCTGTGCCCTTATCACACTAACCCAAAAGGTCTGAGCCTAGCATGTCAGATTGTGCGTTTCCACAATCTGAATTGGAGGACCAAGTATTGCGCACAGCCAACAGTGCAGGGAAAACCCTCATAGTCTGCTAGGATTTAAGGAAAAGTAATAATCACCCAGGCTTACAGTGGATATGATACCATGAAGGTTTCATAACTACCAAGGGCTTATAGGGATAATGCGAGAATTCCCCCCTGATAATCAATTCACCTATGCCCACATTCTGTAAATAAGGGGACCAACTAAACTTGGACACAGTAAACATGCAATAAAGTGGTGTTAAGCTGACAGTATGAACAAGCATTTGACGACTGATCATTATTATTGAGCAACTGTGTAAGTTCTTGTTCAATGGATTGCTTTTCTGCCGCAGATTCCTCATCATGATAGATGTTCATCTCCAGCTTTCCTGTTAAGAAAACCTTTCTCCAGGGAGCGTAGTGGACCTCGACTCGGCAGTCGATCGCTGATCTATCTTGCCTGGCTCCCAATCGTCTGCTCTGGAAATGACGTCGGGTGTCGTGTATATATACCATGTCGATATGCCCCACAATGGAGTTCCTTTTTTCCGGCGTGCTTGCACGCTGCATCGGGAACACGACAAGTTTACTCGATGCTCTTATTCTACTTTTGTAATCTTTTTTTCTATTAAAAAATCTCGACGCAATGTTGTCCCACAGGGATTCGGGCTTCAAGCGATGCCGCAATTGCGATGCCAAAATGTCTGTGACCGACCCCCATGACGTCTGTCTATGGAGGCTGGGTGCTAGTCACAACACTGAGGCCTGCGCGTCGTTTGTGAAGATGCAGCTGAAATCCTTGCGTGAGAGGGCTGGGAAACTGGCCTTGCACCGACCTGTCGGCAAGTCCCCAGTGCGGTCCCTCATCCGCTCCTTTGAGGCCGAGACAGAGGAGCCCACCCCCGTCAATGGGAAAACCCAACATCGTAAGAAAACCAAGAAGCAGCCCCATTCTGGCACCACTGCCATCAACGCAAGTCCAGCTCCTCGTCGGAACAAGATAAGCCCTTGCAGGGCCGACCACTCGGGAGGAGTGTGAGAGTTTTAAGAGCTCTATGTTGCAAATGTTTAATACTCAAGCGGCTGTTGGTGTGGCTCCGGCCCCCGACCAGCAGGCTTTGGCACTCAGTGCTGCCAACCCCAAGCAAGCCACTCTGTCGACATCAGCGTCAAAAGCGTCTTCGTGTGTTACTCCCATTAGGCATAAGTCGCCGGAAGGCCATGGGCCCAGGCTCCCTCAGCGCCAAAAGTACCCTCCCCATTAATGGCTTCAGCGTCAACGCCCATCCTGAAGCCTCTGGTGCCGACAGTCGGCGATGGTTCCTTCGTGCCACTGTCCATCGGGTTTCTCTGTTTCCATGCACTCCATATTCGGAGTCGAGGAACACGATGACCCTGAGGACATGGTGGACCCCGTTTAAACGGGGGCCGGCAGCGTCGACTATTTCGGCAACCAGGCTGATTTATTGGCTTTGGCTCAGGGTTTACTTGATGCCAGTGGTCTGGATATTCTCTAGACTTGGAGTTACAGCATAAACAGCCCTATACCCACACTAGTGTGACGTTCAGGGAGCTGGTTCAGAGTAGTTGACATCCTGGGGTTGAAGGTGTCCTCTGACCCTCTTCAGGAGTATGATCTTATTGAAATATTGGATGAGAGTCCCACTGTCGAGAACAATATGCCTTTCAACCCTGCCATTGCAGACCTTTTAGCCTCAAAATGGCAGCGCCCTTGTACCATTCCCCCTGTGAATGCCAATTTCACAGGGAAGTATAGACCGGCAAGAGGAGATCCTTCTTTCCTCGCCACTCATCCTTCCCCGCAGGGGTTTGTGATTCAAGCTGTCACTGTTTCCACTAGACCTGCGGCATTCCACCTCAAATCTGCCTACGGACAGAGAAAGGAAAAGATGTGACTCCTTGGTCAGAAAGATATTTACTTCTGGTAGCATGACCATCAAGGCAACTAACGTGGCGTGTGGTTTCGAAAGCAGTAAAACAGGCTGCTTAGTACGTTCCTGAGGGTGCCATGCGGGATGGCTTTTTACAGCTGGTGGAGGATGGGAAGGAGGGAGCCCAACAGTCGTTGCAGATGGGCCTGGACTTGGCAGACTGTGTTGGCAGAGCTTGATGAGACTCCAAGCTTATCCTAAAACTTCTGGCTTCTCCCCAAATGTCCAAAACAGATGGCTGGAGATGCCCTTTGAAGGTGAAATGCTTTTTGTGCAGAAAGCTGACAAATCCTCGGAGAAATTCAAGGAATCTAAATTGGCTGCTAAATCGTTGGGCCTAGTGGCGCAGCTGCCCATAGCTTCTTTCAGCTTTGCCCCCCAGGGCAGTGGCTATAGATGTTATGTGCCGTATGGCAGGAAGGCGATGTTCCCGCAAGCCAGGCAAGGGCAGAGGTGCTTGTCACCTTCCGGAAGGGGCCTAGAGGCCAACTAGCAGCAGCAGCTGCAAGGTCGCCCGCGCCCTCTAAGCCGCTTTGATTTTTCTCCCACGATGCACCGGTTGCTTGACGGTTGGCATTGGCCCCAGTGGCAGGAAAAATCTTCTGACACCTGGGCCCTGCAGTTGATTCGGTGGGGTTGTGTGCCTTTCCTAAAGAGGACTCCGGACAGACCACCACCACCCCCAATCCAACTGGGACAGATGCTCCAGGAAGAGCTGAGCGCCTTGTTGTAGAAGGGTGCTGTGGAAGAGGTACCTCCCGATCAGAGATGGTCGGGTTGGTATTCCCGTTACTTCCTGGTGCCCAAGAAGGGAGAGGGTCTCGGTCCCATCCTGGACCTCAGGGCCTTGAACAAGTTCCCGAGGAAGGACAAATTCAGGATGGTGATGTTGAAAGAAATTCTCCACGCTCTTAAACTCCAGGACTGGCTGGTGTCCATAGAACTACAGGATGTGTATTTCCATGTGCCAATACACTAAAAGCACTGGAAGTTCCTAAGGTTCCTCATTGGCGACAGGCACTTTCAGTTTATAGTGCTTTCCTTTGGGTTGACCTCTGCGCCGAGGTTCTTCACCAAGCTCATGGCAGTAGTTGGGGCTCACCTCTGGAGATCCGGGGTACATGTATTTCCATACTTGGACGACTGGCTGATCCAAGGGATGTCGGTGGGGCAGGACTCATCTGGAAGACACCTGTCTGCTACTGCGCAGGCTCGGCTTCACACAACTTAGTCTCATCTGATGCCAGTCCAACGGCTCTAGTTCATTACAGAGGTCCTAGACACCCGGGTAAGGAAGACTTTTCCATCCGAGAAGAGATTCAGCAACATCGCCCAGATGGTACAGTTGTTTCAGAACCACGCCACTCTTCCAGCGGCTTCCTTCCTCCTCCTTTTGGGTCTCATGGCCTCTTGTATTTTTCTAGTGCCAGAGGCCAGGCTGCGTATGCGAATCCTCCAATGGCTCCTGAGGGACGAGTGGTCTCAGTATTTGGGAGCGCTCACGGAACACCTTTCGGTGTCCAGCCAGGTAGTCGTGTACTCAGCTGGTGCAACACACGCAGCAATCTGTGGGGCAACCCTTCTGGTCACCTTGGCCCTAAGCCTGAGTGGTCATGGATGCGTGCCGGAATGGTTGGGGCGCCCACTGTGAGGAATTGCAGGTGAGCGGCTTTTGGTCTCCATCAGAAGCCAAGTGGCATATCAACAGGCTGGAGTTGCGGGTCATCAGGTTAGCCCAGAGAGCCTTTGCACCGTCTCTCGAGTGAAGCATTTCCTCGTCCTGACAGACAACACTGTGGCCATGCATTATTTCAACATGCAGGGTGGCGTGCACTCTCGCCTGCTCTGTACAGAGTGAATTCAGCTGTGGTCCTGGTTGAGAGAGAACCAAATCTTGGTCTCAGCAGTTCATCTGGCGGGGCCAGAGAACACCTTGCGTATGCTCTGAGCAGACAGAGCAGAGTCTCACACGAGTAGGAAGTGTGCCCGGAAGTCCTAGAGGTCTTCTCTCTGGGGTACTCCTGCAGTGGATTTTTTTGCCACAGTCCAATAGGAAGTGTGAACAGTTTTGCTCAAGGAAATTACCGGCGAACTGTGCACTAGGGGACGTGTTTCTGGTGGATTGGACCTTCCCTCTCCACTGCGCCTTACCTCCGATTTCAGTAATTCCTTGGGTTCTCAGGAGGTTGAAGAGGTTTTGAGCATCCGTGATCGTGAATGCCCCGGATTGGGCGAGGAGAACATGGCACTATGATCCCCTGGATCTGACCATCTGTCCGCCTCATCACCGATTGCCTCGGTGTCTGGATCTCCTCACCCAGTCGGAAGGTCGGGTGCTCCACCTGAATCCGGACTCTCTCATCCTACATGCGTGGCTCTTGAGTGGATGAGTTATGACTGGGACTTCTCAGATGAAGTGCTTGAATTATTGTTGGCTGCACGCAGACCTTCTATGGGTGCATGCAGGTGGAGAAGGTTTGAGGCATGGTGCAGGGAACGCAAGACTGACCCGATCTCTTGCCCCACCACCACACTGATGGAGTTCCTTCTGTCACTGGTCTCTTCAGGTCTTAAGGTTGCCACAGTGAAAAGGGTATTTGATGGCCCTGTCTGTGTTTTAGAGATCCCCAGACCAAGATTCATTTTTCACCATTCCAGTGATGGCCCAGTTCCTGAAGGACCTGATCAACAAGTTTCCGCTAACCCCATTTGTAGTCCCAGATTGGGACCTTAATGTGGTTTTAACCTTTTTGATGCCAGCTCCGTTTGGGCCTATGCATTCATGTTCTCCGCCGCTATTGTCCCTTAAAACAACCTTTTTTTTTTTTTGGTCGCAATCTCATCTGCCAGGAGGGTTAGCAAACTGCAAACCTCCATTCCTGAAGTTCTTTCGTGAGAAAGTCTCTCTAAGTCAGGCCAGGATTCCTTCCTAGGGTAGTTTCAGAATTTCACCTGTCCCAGTCCATTGACTTGCCTGTCTTTTACCCTCCTTTGCATCCCTCGGAGGAGGAGTGTTTCCACCCCCTCAAACCCAAGAGTGCATTAAGTTTCTATGTCGCTTGTACGTCTGAGTTTAGGAAATCAGACCAATTGTTTGTGGCCCATTGCTTGTCTAGAAAAAGCCTTGCTGTCACTAAACAGACTCCGTCATGATGGATCATCCTGTGCATATCTGAATGTTACCAATCTGCAGGCAAGGAGCTTCCAGCAGGCCTCGGGGCTCACTCGACCAATGGGGTCTCAGTCTCTACGGCCCTGTTGGGGATATTTGTCGGGCGGCCACTTGGTCATACTTGCATACCTTTACCTAGCACTATGCCTTGGACGTTGCACAGAGCTGATGCTCACTTCGGTAGGGCAGTTCTGCAGAATCTACTGGTTTAAATATGTCTGCCCTCCTCCATTGTTCTAACTGCTTTGAGAGTCTACCATGATGAATCTGTGTGAGAAAAGCAATCCATTGAAGGAGAAATTACCTTACCATAATGTTCTTTCTATGGATTCCTCTAGACCCTCCCATCCTTGCCCTGCTCAAAGTTTTGTGGGTTGTCGCACCTGTCCAAGCTAGAAGGCATCTAGTAATGGCTCTGGGATGACACTTTCTGAATAAACATTTTTAAAAAAATGTTTTTTCCTCACACATTTTTGTGGGGTCACCGTGTTGGGTTGCACCCATGGTAATGTTTTAATGGCTGGTTAGCCTCCTCTTCTGCAGCGTTCAATGAACATCTATCATAATGAGGAATCTGCCGGAGAAGAATCCATAGAAAGAACATTATGGTAAGATAATTTCTCCTTCCAGTGCATTAGTCTCCAGGTGCACCAATAAGCGAGCGAAAGAATGGTAATTGCCTGGGGTCGAGTGTAGAGGAGCTGAGAGGGTTGAGATGAAGAATCGATCACTATAGTTACACTTCCCTTGCAGCATCTATGACAACAAGACACTATTCCTGCCGGAAATCAAAAAGACAGTCGGGCACACAGTGCTGTTCACATATCCTGGTGAATTGATGAATTGAACAAACACAATCCTATGGGGTACATATAGCAGTACGATAAGCTACCTCAAAGGATGTGTACCTCTTTATATACCTACCATGATCTAACTTGTTTTCACTGCTGATGTTACGGCTGCAAAGGCCACAATTGTCATATGAAGTCCATTCCAGGGGTTATTCCCAGGCTAGAGATTAACTAAGGAGCAGGACTGTCCGAAGTGTTCACTTCCCAAAATCAATTGCACCCTGCCCAAGGGCTTGGCAGTATTTGGTCTTTTGATTGGATTCTTGGCAGTAAAGGAAAAGTCCCTTGCCACACAGAACCAGCCACAAAATCTCCAATAGCTTCCACAGGGCCAAAGATATTCAGGCACACATCTGAATTGTTTCCCAGCAGCCTGTGCCAACGGTTGTGTAGTAGGGAAGAAATTAAACCCCCCGCCCCCCTGCGTGCACAGCTAGGCCCGTACTTCCCAATACAAAACCATCACCTGTGCCGACTGCTCCTCTTTTGGTCCTGGAGGTTCGGTTTGTGCCACTCAGTCGCCGGGTCATATCCCGATGACCCAACCTCATTGTGGTGCTTTAGGTTCATTGGTCAAGTAAAAACATGGACCCCTAGTATTAAGAGCTACACTGTCACAAATGGATGTCATCAATGGTACTCCCTCAGCCCCCGTTCATGTTTGGGTGCAATCTATTCTTGTTGCGATGACCATAGACGTGCATGCCAAGCGTTTGGTTTGGATGTCATCCGCACCCCGCACTACCCAATTGTGCTGGGTCTTATTTGGCTGATATAACATAACCCTTTCATTAACTGGGCGACCTATACATCGCTCTTTGGATCAGATAGCTGCACTACACAGTACTGTATCGTCTTGCCCTGAAGGTCCGCAATGCAACGAGAAACTGTCACCGGAGGACCATCACAACTATGGTCCTTGCGCGAGGTACTGGAGTTGTATCATGCCTAGTAGTGAATAATCACAGAAGCTGAAAAAATTCTTCTTCGACCAAATCAGTCCTTTGATTGTGAAAGCTGCTTATTACCAGATAAACCCATTAAAGCTGGTCTTTAGATGTGAACTCTCAAAAATGGGAAGCCAGTGTCTCCAAGGAAGACATCACGACAGTGTCCACAGGGATGAATGCATCGAAGGCTCCTGGGCCAGATCACTTAGCTGTGTACTCTTAAATCTAATCCTGAGTTATTGGCTAATATATTGAGCATTGTATCTAGAGACATCATCTCTAGAGATATTTACCCTCCAAGTTGGCATTTTCCATATATTATGACCATATATAAGAAGGGCGATAGAAACTGCCCAGGCAACTACCCTCCAATTGCAATCCTTGATGCCTGTGGTGAGGTCTTTGCAGCTCTTTTGCTACAGGATTTCTGTGTGGAGAAACGGAGGTATATTCCCAAATTTCAAATCTGGTTCCAAAAGAGACAGGGTATGTTACTTAATGGCATATTAAGTCATCTCCATGCTCTTTCCCATCTGAATATGAATACAAATACTTATATTGCTAGTATGGAAATGACCTGTGAATTTGATCGGGTCATTAGGGAGAGACTGGTTTAAATTAAAGAATTGGGGGCTTCCAGGCGGATTATAAGACCAATCATGCTCCTCATGAGAATATAACAGTTGGAGTTAGACTTCACAAGGAAGGTTGCTTGTCTCGTCCTAATGAAACCGCTCCTGGTTTCCAACAGGGCTGCATCCTTGCCTCAAAACTCTAAAACCTATGCATAGCTGATTTAGATCATTTCTCCAGCATGAGATCTTTCAATGATTCACATGCTCGTGAATATTCCCTGTCGTCAGACTGGGAATCGTCGGTAATATTGAAGCAGTTTATCTTTTAAACTTAAACATTTTGTCACTTATATAGCATATTGCTGTCACTTTGCGTCATACTGCCCCATCCAATAGCCTTAAACCTCCTTCGTTCCACCGCTTGAGGCCATCTTCAGATTTGTAAGTGCTCGTAATGTGGCAGTAGGAACCAAGAAGAGTGAATCCATGAGATGACCATGCTGGAGAACAGGAGTTACAGGCAAGGAACTTGTTCCTTCTCCAGCATGGGATTGTTCATTGATTCACATGCTCATGAATACAAATACACTACAGTATATATATCGCAACCAACTGGAGGCGTACGGCTCTACAGAAGTAATGGCACTCAACTGGAACACTCACCTCAAGCAAATAGGTTGCAAAACACTCTTTGTCTGACATGGGTCGCCTCCTTGGAATCCTTATCAACACATTCGAATCTTGTAAAGGTGTGGGCAGACCTCCACGTAGCAGCCTTGCAGATTTCGAGCAAGGGACCACCTGACGGGAACGCAGTAGTATAGGCCAAGGCTGTGGTGGAATGTACTTTAGGTCTAAAGTTGTTCCTAGATATTAAAATTCTTTCCATCTATGGATTCTTCTAGGCTATGGCTGACAGCGAAGGCTCCTGTAACTTGGTGCTCGGCTCTGGTTGCAGCGATGTTCTTCCAGTGAGAGTTTTGCTAGCGTTTCTTGTGTTCCCATGTTTTATTCTTCATTTTTCATATGTGCTTGTGTTCTTCTCCTCGTATTTCTTGCCTGCCAACCATCTCTTTCTGGCCTGTAGCTACTCTACAGTTCATCCCTGCTACTTGGCTACTTCTACACGCAAGACAAGCAATCCACCAGTAGAAGCCTTCCAATACCAGAGGGAAGTCTTCAAGGGTTTTTTCCCCAGCTTGATCATTTTATTTGGGAGCTAGGGAGTTCCAACTGTGAAATTACATTGGACTCACTGTATCTTCCATTTATGATCTATGCTATATCTTCACCTCCTGGAAAAGCATAAGGCGGCAGCTAACTGTCAAGGATGAAAGTCCTGAGTGTGACATCACATGTTTTCTATTCCCAGAGGCTGGTCGCAGCCTCTTCCTTTCAATATTTTGTATGCCTCATGGCCTCCTGGTGGTGCTGGAAGCCCAGTTATATATGTGTACACTTCAGTGGCTGGCTATTGTTAGTTGTCTCTGCTCCACCTTTGGCAGGCCACTAACCTTGTGCTTCAATCTTGTTGTTTGGCTCCTGCAAAAAGAATTCTGAAGGGGGCATTGCTTCGGCAGACCTTGTCCAAACTGACCGTAGTCACGGACATGTCCTCAAAGGACTGATTACACAAATGTTGGGCATTATGGTGATCCGACTCATGTCCAACAAAAGCTCGGTAGCACAGTGTTTTGCTGTACCTGTGCGTGCTCAGTCTTGCCCCGATTGCCTTCCACCCCTAAGTGCATGCTAAGAGTCTGTTGGTCCTGACGGACAACATGGTGACCATGCACTACCTTAACAAACTGGGTGGTGTGTGGTCATTGCCTCTGTACAGAAAATATTTGAGATTGTGGTTATGGGCTCTGGAGAATGACATGTCCTACGGTGGCCCATCTTGCCAGGTTGAAGAACATCATAGCAGATTCCTTGAGCAGATAGACTTCGGTTTCCTACCAGTGTGAGCTCTGCCAGTGCGTTTTGGAGGTGGTCTCCTTCTGGGGGACTCCTCAAGTTGACTTCACTTCCATTGTGAACAGGAAGTGCGAGTTGGCCTGCTCCAGTATGTTTCCTCAGCAGGGAGCTTAAGGGGAACACACTGATGGTTGTTTTCCTCAGCTTTCCTGCCGATAACCGTCATCCTGCTAATTTTCAGAAGACTTGTTTGTGTTCATGTTGATTCTGATCCGGATTGGGCCCAGAGGATGTGGTACCCCTGGAGCTTACATGGCCACCTACCCTTTTGCGATGGTCGACCTGCTCTCCCAGTTGAGGGCGGGGATGGTGCAGGTCCTATATCTGATCCTCAGCTGCCTAAATCTTTATGCTTGGCTGCTGATTGACTGTGGTATAAGGTGTGGGACTTTTTGGATGACATCCTGGACATGCTCATTTCTGCTTGAAGGCCTGGCCACCACGTCAGTTTCTGTCTGTGTGAAGGTTCTTGGCTTGGTGTTGGGAGAGAAGCCTGCACCCTGCGATCTGTTTTACTTCTTCTGTACTTCATTTATTTATTTACTTGTCCCAGATCGGCCTGCAGATTGGCAATGGGAAGGGGCTCCTCGCTGCCATTTTGGTCTTCAAGAGCGTCCCTGAACAAGACGTTTATTTCAGAATTCCCACTGTAATGCAGTTTTTGCAAGGTTTTTCCAAGCAGTTTTCCTCACGCCTGGTTATTTGTTCCTGTGTGGGACTTGAATTTAGTTCTGACTTTCCTTATGGGAACTTAACTTGAGGGGCTGTGCATTCATTTTTAAGGTGTTGTTTCTCCTACTTCCATCAGATTTATGTTCTGTTAAGGGAGTTGTCAGAAAGGGGACCGGGCTCACATGACTAGACACTGTAAGGGTGCAGAAGGAGACTGACACACAGGTGGCATAGTGATTGTTATAGACTTTATTTTGGATGAAAATACAAGCAAACCCATCTCTCCCTAGATCTATGAGGGGTTTCCCTGCCTCAACTATAGTACTAATATGTCTGTCAAGATGTCTGAGCAACTTAAAATGTCTACCATCCTGTGGCAAAATGTCCCTATATCTGTCCCTTACACTTATAACTAAACATTTGTACCAAAATTATTGGCCCAGGAGAATGACTCCCTCCTCCTGCAGTAGGTGACACAGTTTCCGGTTGCAAGTTCTCCACCTGGGGCAATTACTCCCTTTCCCTGGTTTTAGTATTTCACTAACAAATCAAAAGGTTGCTGATCCTCTAACACTCTGCGACAGAAAGTTCAAAACTTTATATCCTACGGGGAATAGCAGCCTTCCCCTGCATCACTGGTTTGATCATCCTTGCGGGTTCGATTGCCAAGAGAATTACTCCCTTCTCTTGGCTGCCTGTAGCTTTACTTTTCCAGTTCACAACACCAGAGGGAATGCCTGTCTCGCCCCTGGTCTTTCTTCGACTCTGTTTCACAGTTCACAATGCCAGGTGGAAGGACTCCCTTCTCCATGCCTTTCTCAGACCTTATCTCACAGTTCACAACAGCAGGGGGAATAACTCCCTTACCAGGCCTTTTTCACAATGCAAATATCTTATTGTGATGAGGGTCCCAGACCCTGGTTTCTCCTCTTCACCCAGGAGTACCCAGTGCACTCTCCTGCCAAGTGCTGCGATGCAGGGCATGCTTTGCAATGTGGGTAGGGGTTCCAGACCCGTACTTCATTCTTTTGTCAGGTATGGTTCACGCTCCTGCAAGGTACTGCCACGATAAAATGGACTCACTGTATATACACTTTCTCTTACTGGCTGCTTCAACAGTGGTTTGTGACCAACCACTGTGGCGAGGAAGATGATTCCCAAGGCACTCTTTATTTTTTTTATATTTGATACACCTGGTCCCCATCAGGTCTTCCTCTTACTCCCATTACCTGTTTCTCAGGATTTCTTTGCCGGTTCTTGACAGGGTTGCGCATCTTGGTTCGCGCTACTTCTCCCTTCTCTGTGCTCCTGCATGGCTCTGCTGCAGGTAAATGCTGGCGGTCACAGCGTTGTTCTGTGACCAATCAGACCTCCTGCTTCTGGTCACACCACCGCCCTCCAGCTCCCAGATCTGCCTCAGACCTGTTCCACGCAACCGGGTTAAGGATTCTCCTCTCCACCTTCTGGACTTGAGGAATCGGACTGCTCAAGTCTTCCTTGGCGTCCTCTCCTTGAATTTACCGGGCTGGACTGCGTCTCGTGCTGGTTGGCGGCGATCTCTCTTCTTAGAGTCCTTTGTTTATTTTTAAAGCGGCTGGTTGGCAATAGAACTCCAGTTTTTCTTCAATGTCTTTAGTTCTTTAATCTTCTCCGCCGCCTCCTCGTGACATCAACCTCCCTTGGGTAGTGCAAACTCTTCCTCGTCTGAGCTACATAGGTGCATGGGCTGGTTAGGTATGTGGTTTGGGTTTGCAGAAGGGGGGAGATGTGTTGTAGGGTTTTGGGTATTATACCGCATTTGCCTTAGATGGTCGTCCCTCTCCCTAGAGGGGGACTCTCTCCCCATGAGATCCTCCTGCCTGGTACCACCTCCACGGGGACAATCGGGTAGAAGCCTCACCTCCCTGGCCACCTGCGAAGGGGCTCCCCCTCAGGGAGAAGTGACGGCATCTAAGAATTTGTCACAGCACACACTCACACCAGTGCTTAATTTGAAACAATTTAATAGGGACACTTACAATGTGGGCAAAATAATAGAGCTTGAGCTGTCATTCCATCTTCCCACAGAATTTCCTTTTTCGCCAACCAAAGAGGGTTCTCAAATAGTCGCTTCAAGGTAGGGATCCGTTCCCCTTCTTCCACGACCCACTAATCAAGCCCTTCTCAGTAAAATGTTTTCGTTGTAGGCTTTCTTGGGGATGTCCCAAATCCCTCGCTGTCCAATTCCTGTCAATGAATCCCTCCTTGATGTTCTATGAAACTACATTGTTACATAGTTAGATCGCGAAAGTAACTAGAGCATTCCAATGCGAAAGAACGGCTTCTGCGAAGAACCGAGTGCACATTTGCCAGAAAAGCAAGTTTATTGCATGCTAGTCAGTTCCTTTGAGCTGAAAACAAACCCTATTCTCTCGGAATGACAACAAGGTTACAGTTTATATACCCAGTTAGACAATTTACAAAATTACAAATATTTGTTCAAGTCTTCCCCCAACCCTCCATTGGCTAACTCTAATACAAAGTAGTTTAATCCACCTAGCCTTAAAACCCAATTGGATACATTCACAAAGTAGACACGCGTTTGACCTGTGATGATCTTCCCTAGTCAGTCATGACGTACGCCACATAATACATTCATCATGTATGACTAACTCAGTTTATTATTCAGACCATGTAATAAACTCTTTTAACCCAAATGATGATTGTGCAAGGCTTTCCATGAACACTTTATGGCACAGGGAGGGAGAGAAATAAAGAAGCATTCATTAGAAGCAGCAGTAAAAATCCTTCTCCTCCTAGGTGCTCCAGGCATCTAACACAATTTTTCCTGCATTCTTGCACGCAATCCTATTTGCTACTACCAATTCAAGTCATAGCCTTCGGCATACACTCTACTTATTTCTCTGCAAACCCCTAAACTATCCGATCTCAATTTAAACCTCCATGTAACTGGACTTGAAACAAGCCTGCGTGCTCTCAGGGAAATTACATTTTGCATCTAAGTAGCCAATCCGCCCATAAAAAGCTAACAAATGACTTTCCATTCAGTTTTTGCCTCCAGCCCTTTGCAATATTATCACAGCTGCTCGTATGCGGTATGCTTTCTACCCCTTTCCGTGCCCTAGGTCCTCCAGCTCTCCAAACAGGCAAAATCTCATTCCTACGAATCCAGAAACTCTCCGGCCTATTAAAACTCCAAATAGGTGAAACCTGCATTCTGCGATGTCTCCATGTATCCACAATGAATCCCATATTTCCCAATGAGCGAAATGTGTCTGCAATTTTAAACCATTGTTGAATTCCTACATGTTAGTTTCCCCTTCAATGAACTCCTCTTTCGCATTCAAAAAGCTCCCCTCTACGTACTTCTCAGTGCTACAAATTGTAGATTGCACATCATTGTATCCATGCCACTGCTACTCATGTTGCTGGTACTGTGACTCTAAATATGTATCCAAATAAAATACAAAGTAACACTCATTTAAATTCTTTGAACTACATTGAACACATATTTAGTTGCAACATCGCATCTAACCCAGCCATGCAATGGCCTATTACAATTTACATAGTGTGAACCTCTTTTCCGTGTTGGGAGCTAAAACGTCTACCCCAACCTTCACCCACCTTTAGTTAATTTATTAACTACCAAATTAATTTCTTGTTACTTCACAGAATCACTTCTGGGGAACCAAACATTACAGACATTCTGCAAAAATAACCACTCACCATTTTTCCCACAATTTACTCAATACTCCACATACTTATCTGGAGCACACAAAACAATACCTGGAGGCCCAATCAACCCTTACTCAGTCTGCATACCTGTATGGTTTGAAATGGCAGTGGTCCTACATGTGGACAGAGTGACCAACATAATAGCTGTTTGAGTACAGCATCTTAAAAGTACTTGGCAGGAACAGAACAAACAGAAAAACAAAAAGTGGCATCAATATATTCAGTCTGACTCAGCCAGGATGGAACCCAGGGAAAGAAAGACTCAACCCAAGTGTCAACTTTGATTCCAGCCTCTCGCTCCATAGCCTCACACTGATTATGCAATGCTTTGCGCAGGGCCCTCATTTCCTCGCGTATGGCATTAAAGGCAGTCTCTCAATGATTAACCAATTGAGTGAGTTCAAACCGGGTGACCTGGAGCCATTTAGCATTGACAATCACTTAGATGCCCGTAGCCAGAAGAGAGGCGAAGACCATCTCAATCCGATTAAAAAGACTGAAGTGCTCAGGTACCTTATTTAATGCCCCTGAAGAAGCCAAGGAGAGTTAATTGCTTCGAGTAGATCATCTCAAACGTTCAGCCATTTTATGTCCTTTCAACAGTTTCAAGTTCAGGTGAACTCAACGAGGGAGCGGGACACAGGGGGCACACAAGTTACTTGGGACGGCACATTGGAAACTACCGGGTGGGTTTCGGGGACGACCAGGACTGGGCAGTGCAAGTTAGAAATGTTGCATACTCCCTTCTAGGCCGGTGGGAGTTGAAGGTAAGCCAGGGTACCGCAGACACAGTAGTAAGCAAGGATAACCGAGGTCCCACCAACCAAGTCTGCAACATGCAAAGTTCTGGTATAGTTGACATTTAGTCCCGATTGGTATGGCGCCATTGCCCCTAAAACACAAGAAAACATGTTTTAGTAACTGAATCTTAACAGGTCTTCCTTGTGTCTTCAGCCCCATCAAATTATATATATATTTCTGAGGCTTGTGGAATTTGCTTAGATCACATACTGTGCATAGGCCGACATCTAGTGGAAGCTGCAGAGTATTCATTTGTTTTTCGAAACTCAAAAAGGGTAGTCGAACTAGGGTGTGCCAGT
This sequence comes from Ambystoma mexicanum, assembly GCF_040938575.1. Lineage (NCBI taxonomy): Eukaryota > Metazoa > Chordata > Amphibia > Caudata > Ambystomatidae > Ambystoma > Ambystoma mexicanum. Next base: position 260,780,444 of record NC_090928.1, on the reverse strand, counting down.
AATACTAAACCTAGTGTGACGTCCACTGTACCCATGATCCCTCATGCGTGTAGGATCCTCAGATTTTTTTCCGCCATTCCAGTCAGACGCATATTGCGGATTTGCATTGACATTAGCCAATTACACTTATTATTGTTAAAAATGACCAGTTCTTTCCACTCTACACCAAAGATCGACGACAGTGAAGATCGAGGACACCAGCCGCCGAAACTCCACGACAGACTTTGGGCCTCAGAAGGCCTCTGGCCTCGGCCCTGTACAAGTAGGGAGAGTGGGGGGTGGTCATACAGGCTCCCACATTTATTTCCTACATATACTCGCCCACTACCAAATTAATACATATGGAGAGTACTCCTTTCAAATTCTGCCCGATGTATAACAGGAAGTTCCCCATGGTAGATGAGCACAATAAGTGCAATTTGTGTCTCCCACAAGACCATCCCAAGCCTACCTGTCGAGCTTGTAAGCTCTTCAAGCCGAAAACACTTTAAGACCACTCCACTAAACGCTGGGCCCACTACGCCAGGCAACGAGAGGCCATGGACACCGAAGGGACCTTTAGCGATGGCAGCAACGCCGACGTTTCAGACCGCGAGGGCAGAAGGGTGACTTCAGACACCCACGCACAAGCCCCTGACCTCGGAGGACTGGCCAGCGGTCCAGTTATGGGGACAACACCCGGCGGTAAAAGCGCAACCCACACCGCTACCACTCAGCACATCAGCCCCAGTCGCGACTCGATATGTGTGTCGAGCAATCGGCAACTGAAGGCACCGAGAGAGCAGTCTAACGATTGTGTCATCTGGCCGTTCCCGTTCGCGATCGGCACATGACAAGGACCAACCGTCCACGGTTGGGAAAAGTGCCGCACTACCAATAGTTGTAGAGGCTCCTTCGTCGGAAGACTATTCCGACCTCTATGCTCCCAAGTCTGAACATGTAGCGTCTACTCCCGAGATCCAACACCCTCCTTCTACCTCCAAATCTCGATGCGAAGCGTCGAAACCCTCGGAAACCCCTGAAACCTCCGGAAAACATTCCTCTAGTCACGGGAAATGGGATAAACGGCACAAGAGACCTTCAGAACACCATAAAGAAAGTCAGATGGCCCCTAAAGTGATAGAAAAGTCCAAGGTTCCTGACACTATTCCTAACGGTAAAATTGTCCCTCCCACTCCTCATGATATGGGCATGGATGAGGAACCAGAGCAAGAGAGGTGTATTCCCAGTTCCAAGGAATGGAACTCAGCCGATATTGATAGGGTAATGAGAAGGATGTCTTTTTTTGTAGACTTCTACGAGAAAGACCCTAATTATTTCCATAGCTATGCAAACACACCAGCTACCTCTGCCCCTTCTGGATCCAAGGACTCTCAACCCCCTAATAAAAGGCTCCGTTCTGAAGCTCCGGCGCAGGGATTGGTTTCAGACCCTTTGCTAATTGAACCTTAACATCCAGAGTCATATGGTGAGGAGACAGAGGCACAGATGCTGGAAGACAAGACGGGGGTTGTTTATTATGGAGATGATGAGGACCAGGAAGAGGAAGATGAGGCGGAAGCCTACAACTTGACTCCCCTATTCCTAAGGATCCCCTGGTGAATGACTCACTGATTGATAATCCGCCACTCCTCAATGAGGTATTGGCTAAAGCAGCAGCTCATTTTCAAATAGAAACACAGGGTGTCCAAGAAGATAGGGATTTCGCGGAAGAAATCCTAGGGGACAGAAGAGCCATGCCCATATTAAAATCAATCCAGCGAAGAATTGATCCCTCGCTGGTAACACCAAGTCTTACTCGTGCAGTGTATCCACGAGCGGAAAAATTATTCCGGGGCGCACCCTCTGATCACATGTATATAAGGGGTCAATTAAAACCAGACTCCCTGGTAGTAACAACCACCAGAAAGAGGGCAGGCACACCACTAGCTTCTTCAGAAGCACCTCCCGATAAAGAAAGCAAACGGATATATGCTCTGGGTAGGAAAGTTGCATCCACGTCAGCCTATCAGGCACATATTGCTAACAGTACCACTCTTTTAACAAGCTATAACTGCCACCATTGGGAACAAGTAGCTGCTCTGGTAGCCTCTGCACCTGAACCACTAAAAGGCCAGTTGGCCCAAATTGCAGAAGACGGAAGGTCTGTGTCTGGATGCATCCTTAAAGCAAATTTTGATGCAGCAGATAAAGCAGGAAGATTAATAGCCGAAGGCACAGTAATAAAGCGCCACGCTTGGCTCAGGCAGTCTGGGTTGAAACCCGAGACCCAGGCCACGCTTCTAGACATGCCGGTAGAGCCGAAAGTTCTATTCGACAAGGCAGTGGAAGAGGCACTAAAGACAGTTAAAGGTGAGTACGAGACCCTAAAATCTTTCGGCCAACTCACAAATAAACCCCCAGGTCAAAGGGGAAATAATAGTTTTTGTCGCTTTCGCAGCCAAAGCTCCCAAAGGGGTTCCAACTACTACCAAAATCAAGGAACCACGTGGGGCAACAATCCGTTACAAACATCACAGGGATTCACCAGAGGCCAGCGCAGGGGCCACACTACGGGTAGAGGCAGCCCCGCCAGAGGTGGCACGCCACCTAGTAAACAGTGATGTTCCGCTTCAGGTCCCTCCTATGCATCCCCAGTAGGGGGCGCATTTCCACCTTCACCCACGCATGTGAGGGGATCACTTCAGACAGATGGGTGCTGTCCACAGTGTCCGCAGGATACTGTATAGAACTATTAGCGCGCCACGACAACCATCCTCCAAGACAGAAGGTACACTCGTTGGAGCACCAGAAAATCCTTCTCCAGGAAATCTACTTGCAAAGGACGCCATAGAACTCGTCCCGGGCAACCAGGTTAACGGGGGTATTTATTCAACCTACTTCCTTGTGCCAAAGAAAGATCGAACAATGCACCCAGTATTATCGTAAGTATGTCAAGCCACAAAAATTCTGCATGACTACACTCCAAGAGGTAATCCTCTACTAAAAAAGAGGATTACATGGCAACATTGGATATGAAAGATGCCTATTTTCATATTTCAATGTTCTCAGCTGACAGAAGATTCTTGTGTTTCAAAATAGACAACCAGCGCTACCAGTTCAAGGTGATGCCCTTCGGTATAGCCTCGGCTCCAAGGGTATTCACCAAGGTATTGGCGGTGGTGGCGGCGCACTTAAGCAGGGAGGCAATCTCACTGTACCCTTAGCTGGACGACTGGCTCATCACAGGGGAAACCCCCGTAATTTGCAGAATAAACATTCAAAGAACAATCAACCTCCTCTTCCAATTGGGCTTCTCAATCAACGAGAAAAAATAGTCTGGTGCCAAGCACCTCAAAACAGTTCCTAGGAGCTGTTCTAAACACCCAAGAGGGGTTGGCCTTGCCATCGGAGAAAAGAATTCGAAATCTACTACTGCAAATTCCTCTATCAGCCGGGTCGCCAAAAAAGGGTGCGCAAAGCGATGCGTTTACTAGGCATGATGGCATCTTGCATTTACCTGGTTCCCCACACGCGCTTGCGCATGCGACCAATGCAGGAATGGTTGGCAAAACAGTGGTCTTAAGCAAGCGATCAGTGGGATGATCTAGTGGTCGTTTCGCCAAGACTAGTACAAAGTCTTCGCTGGTGGACAAGAGAATCTTACGAAGGGGAAACCCTTCTACGATCCAGAGATACATGCCGTCGTCACAACAGACTCCTCGCTGGCAGGGTGGGGAGCTCACTACCTTCACCACACAGCTCAGGGTCTCTGGTCTCACACACACTGGCTCAGAACCACATCAATCTGCTAGAACCTTTGGGAGTCTTCAGAACGCTTTGGGCATTCAAATCCCTCCTATCCAACCTGTCAGTGCAGATCCTAACAGACAGCACAAGGGCAATGTTTTACTTGAACAAGGGGGCACTCGTTCGCCAAATCTGTCCAAGCTTGCCGAGACAATTTGGAGATGGGCACTCAAACGGAAGATTTACTTGTCATCCCAACATGTTCCAGGGAATCTCAACTCTCTAGCAGACGCTCTGAGCAGGGATCCCCTTTCAGAAGAACACAAGTGGACACTACACAAAGAAGTCATAGGAGACCTCTTCTTTCAGTGGGGTTTCCCCACTATAGACCTATTCGCCACAAGCAAAAGCAGGCAATGCCCAGACTTCGCATCCAGGTTCCCCCAGCCAGGCTCCAAGGGGAACACATGGATGAATTGGTCAGGGATGTTTGCCTACAATTTTCCACCAACCCCTCTGATGGGGAAGGTGGTCAACAAGATCCACAGGGAACCAATGACGCTCATCCTAGTTGCTCCTATGTGGGCGAGACAACCGTGGAACCCACACCAACACAAATTGGCGGTGTGCGACCCCCATCAAACTCCTGTGCCGGTACAACCTACTCTCCCTGCACGAGGGACTAACAGTGCATCCTCAGCCCAACTCAATGAACCTGGCAGAATGGCTCCTGAAGTCAGAGTTCGGACATCTCAATTTACCCCAGAGATGTATGGATATCTTGAGAGTCAAGAAAACCTAACACAAGGCACTGTTACTATGACAAATGGAAACTATTCGTTACTTGGTGCCAGAATAAGCAAATCAACCCAGTTGATTGTACTCCTTCTAATGTCGTCACCTATATGCTCCACCTATTGGATGCAGGGTTAGTGTTTAACTCACTTAAAGTTCACCTGGCAGCTTTATCAGCCTACACCACTTCCTATAACAAGGTGTCATGGTGGAAAGTACAAGTTTTCAAAGAATTTATTGAAGGGGTAAAGAGACTCCACCCTCCAATTTCTAACCCACCACCAGGGTGGAACTTAATGTGGTACTTGCTAAGATCATGGGAAACCCCTTTGAGCCCATGCACAAATCTAGTCTCAAACACTTATAAAACTGCCTTCTTAGTAGCCATCACATCCCTAAGAAGGGTCAGTGAAATTTAAGCTCTCAGTGCAGGATCCTTTCTTTACTGTTCATAAGGATAAACTCGTTTTATGCCCAAGTTAATTTCCAAATTCCATGTTAACCAGTCTATCGAGCTACCGGCCTTCTTCCAGGAACCCAAAAGCTCTGCTGAGGTGAAACTCCACACACTATATGTGAGGAGGGCGGTCCTCTACTACGTAGATAAGACCAGGTCGCTAAGAAAGACAGATCAACTATTCGTCTCCATAGCTCCAGGCAGAGAGGGAGATTGCGTCTCTAAGAATGCCATCTCTAGGTGGATAGTCGGATGTATCCAACTGTGCTATTCCCTTTCAAATAAGACACTGCCTTTTACGCCAAGGGCCGACTCTACAAGAGGTAATGGAGCCACTCTGGCTTTCATTGCAAATGTACCCCTTGATACCATTTGCAAAGCAGCTACAAGGAGCTCTATTCACACCTTTACTCAGCCCTTCTGCATGGACACTCATTCCAAGACAGATACTCAAGTGGGACAAGCGGTTCTAAGACATTTGTTTGCTCATGACCCTTCTCACATCCCACCTCCTTCTAACGCTGCTCGCTAATCTATGCACAGCATGTGATCTAAGAAGATTCCACAAGCCACAGAATGGATACATTAGTCACCGTAATCGTATTTCTGATGCTTGTGTCTGCTTAGATTCACATGCGCCCTCCCTTTCTCCCCTCTGAGAGAAGGCGCATGGATGCTTGTAGTCTTATCTATCTTATCTGCTTGGATACTCTGTACTCGCGCTACTCCTCGTGTCAGAAAAAATACAATCTGAGGGTCCTACACGCGTGAGGGATCATGGGTACAGTGGACGTCACACTAGGTATGGTATTACTGGCATGTCCTATTTCGACACCCCTTTTCGAGTTTCGAAAAACAAACTAATACTCTGCAGCTTCCACTAGATGTCGGCCTATGCACAGCATGTGAATCTAAGGTGTATTTCATATATATATTTTAATACATGCCGTATCTCTGTACTTTCCTCATTAATGTTGTCCACTGTTCAGTAAATGTTCTCATTCCTCCCACTTTACATCCGTGCCCCCCCATTCGTTGTGCACAAAACCATCTAATGTCAACTGTGATTGCAGACTACATCTTATCTCTTTTTGCTACTTTTTACATGCTTGTTCCAAACCTTCATGTTCATTGATTGGTATGATAGTAGCTTGAACTGATTGTCCCTGAAATAAGCCCCAGAATAAGCCAAACATCCAGCACACATACTACTTGTGGTGTGGTATACTTCCTGTGGTGACAATTTGTCATGGAATACATAGTCTTGGAATTCCGGAACCGTGGAGGGTTGAGACAATGGAGTCTGCTGCCTTTTCTTTCCCCACCCTCTTCATGTGCCTATACCACAAGTAGTCAGGAGAAAAGCCACGCACATTCACCATACTATACAAACCTGCCCCTTCATTATCAATTTCATTTCATTCGGTATCTCTTTTTTTTGTTTTAAGATTTCATGAGATCCTATAGCACTAACAAATACATAATTGTTTACATTCCGATCCTCTGCAACCCCCACAATTTTCATTATCCCTAAACAAAAACAAACACAAAAGAGACAAAAAGGAAAACAGACGCACAACATTCTTGTTCCTGCAAACTGCTTCTTGGGGGATTGATGAAAAAAAAAATGACTCTCCATTTGTCCATGTGGATGGCAGACTCTCTAAAATGTCACAAGACTCGTATGGCTACTCATCTTTTTGATCCTGGAGTTGGTCAACACTAGTTTTGTTCTTGCGGATGAGTTAGTGCTGGTATCTCGTTGATCATCTAAGTGATGGAACCAACATTCCAGAGAGAAAACTAATCTGTCACTAGTAAATACAAACAATACACAAATTACCTTCAATAATGCACAACATAGTAAATGCAAACAATGCAGAAATAAATTAACTTGAATGTATAACATAAAGACACTATATACTCATGTAATAACACAATTACTGTACCTGTTATCCGTATGTCTCCCTCTGTGTTCTTTAAGTACAACCGTAAAAAGACTTCTTGTTTTTTTTCTTTTTAAAGTGCTTTACCTGTAATACTTTTTCAATGTTCTCCTTCACGTACATGTACTAAAAGATATAATTGATCTAATGGTGTCATGATGCCTACCCCCGGGCATCAGGACCAAGCCCATCAGCTCCGGGAAGAGGCATCCAGATACTCATTAAAACCCCAACAGCCCCGGCTGGGGGCTGTTTGGGTTCAGTCCTGGCGCCTTAGGCGCCAGGCTCATAGACTTTACTTACCTGATGCAGACCATGCTGCTAGTGAGCCCAAGCCAACGTGAGGCCTGGATGGGACTATTTTTCTACAGGGACTATTTTTTACTCTGGCGTGGTCTAGGGAACTTCTTACCTGGAACTACTTTGGAGGCTCTTTAAACCACGCCCGAACAGCACACGCTTCGCGTTATTCTGCATCCAGCAGCGTAACGCTCACTGTGCCTGCAGTCTGCATCCAGTCTTCTGCCACGCCCGCCTCGAATCTGGAGCTCCTAAAACCAAGAGGAAAGAAAAGGACAAGATTAGAAAACAAACTATTTCGAATTCCTCACCTGATTTCGGATCCATCTCGCCTCTGGACCTGGAAAGAGCATCATTTCTGTACGCGTCGTATCTCCAGCTGCAGCGCCGCGCCATACTCCCCCAGTCCTCGCAGCATCTTTCGATTCGGCGCTGCCTCCATCATTTCTTCGCCGAACTCCGACACCTGAGGGACAAAAGAAAACAACAAGGTGAGCCGAGAAAACCAACAAATAAAACACTTATCATAGACTTACCCGATTACCACCGGAGGCATTATTCTAAAACTCTCCACATCTTCATGCGCCGCACCTGCAAAGGGAGAGAAAACAGCACGTTAAACACCAGCAACTTTTACCGGACGGCGTCGGGTAATAAAGACTCTTACCTGAGTGCCACCAACTGCCACAAGGGGTATCTTCTCACGATCTTAGTTGCAAGACAAGGAAGAAAGGGGGGACAAGAGTGAATTATTGGACATATTGAACTCCATGAACTTGATACTTACTGAACCTTGCCAGGAACCTCAGAGTCAATACTCTCCGGAACTCTCCCATGCCTTCAAACCAGTGAATTAACTGGCGTCAACGCGCCACTGCATTCCACGCAGGATGGAGAGCTCATCATTTAAATACATAAGGTGAGGTTCCTAAAAGGGGATATCGGAGGTGATAAGAAGGGAGAACGAGAACAGTGGGAGGGAGCTGTCACTCATATCCCCAGTGGCTAAATCCCTTTCTCCACTTTCAGGAGAATACTTCTACGGCTCAAGCAGACGAGATTAGATGGGCCAGTCCAGACAGTCATCTCGGCACTATGCATCACGTTGGTGGAGACCGCAGCTGTCCGGGTCCGATCGACGCCCCTGTGGGAACCAGGTGAGCGTAACAAATGGCACCCTACATAAAATTCTAGGAGCACGTGCTCTACCTACGCTTCCCTCTTCTTCTTTTTGGTTTTCCAAAATAAAACCTGTAGGGGACATAACATATTTTCCTCAAACCCTGAATGCAGTGTGTGTGTCATGCAGGCAAGCAGAGATACTCTCAGGATCTTTTATCACTAAACAGTGGAGCCTTTGTCCAACAGTGATGTCACACTCTGTCCCTGGAGTATAGAAAACATTAATCCTACCTCTCCTGATTGATTTTGAGATTATTAATTTTGCTGTGCATACTTTATAAAATCCATATGCACATTTTTTAAGAACAATACGTACAAAAGGAGGTCACTGTTTTGCAGAGAAACTGCAGTCTTTTAATAAAACACCCCAAAACAGTATTGAGCCATCTTGAGCGCTCTGCCATGTCGTAGATTGACAACACACTTTATGCAGTGTAGTTACATATATCTGATGTCACGTTGCTGTCCTACACCCCATATGAATATGTAAAAGGGACAGCATGCGTAGTTGAAAAACACAGCGGACGGGAACCATGGTCATAAGTTTCATATCTACTGCTAGTTTAACAAAATATTTTAACATACTAGGCCACTTTTATTGCTGTAATATTTATAAAATCGACTAATATCAAGAACATGTTTAAATTACTGTTCTAGGACAAAAGAGGTACCATATGTATTGCAATACTCCCAAATAACCTTAAATAATAACAACCAAAATGTTCCAGGTGCAAACCTACCCAGAAATACTTTACACTACAGAATTTACAACAACCTCAAAGAAGAAATGGTCAAGCTCTTTATGACTTTGTCTGCATTATCGTATTATATACAAGGAAACTGTGGGCACATACTAGTTGCCAAGTTCCAGTATTTGAAGCAAAATGGCAATTGTGCTGGAATACATGATTTTTAATGCCTGGCACTGTCTTTACTAAAAATGTTCACTCGATTAACACGATAAACATCAATGGAAGGGTGAGCATCTCTGTAGTGTCTGCTGTAAGGATTGCATTGTATCCAGACTAGATGGACACAAGTGCTAGGCAGAAACCTGCGCAGTTCCCTCTGGGACCACTGCAAAAGATTTAAGACTACAGGTGTTTGGCAGTAAACCCACTTGGTAGCAGTCTGTACCACACAGATTCACTTGGTAGCTGTGGCTGAGCAGTCAGACTTCCCTCAAGAAGAGTTAGGCAGTATACAGAGTATTCACAATAGGTCAAAAGAACACAGTAGAAACACTGACCAGAGCTTGGTGTAAAGGAGATATAATTATTTATTTAAAACCACATCTAATAAAACACACTGGCACTATTCTCAAGCAAGTTCAAAAACAGTCACTAAAGTATATACACTCCCTTAAAAGAATATTAGACAAGTCTTAAGTAAAGCCCCACTTATTTTCAGACAGCGGTGAGCGCTTAACGCAGATGCCACTCTAATAATTCGGGTTGAAAGGGAGAGAAAGGCAGAGCATAAATTGAAACAGATCCCAACACTTTCAAAAGAACACAGCAAGAGATGAAGGCAGAATCAAACTGTGAAGTTAGAGTTCAGAAAGCCAGATCCACTTTCAGAGGATCAGAACGAAATGTGTCCAAGGTCACACGGTTGAAAAGTGCACAAAAGTCTCAAAGGTTCAGAAAGAAGTTGGCCCAAAAGAAAGGGACCAGTTAGATGGTCAAGGCGGCCAGCCCAGTCCAGAAGGTTAAGGGATTATTATTACCTTGTAGCAATCTTTAGAAAGGGAGGCCTGGCGGACACGGTACCTTAAAGTGGTGAGAATACTCCAGCGGGGGCAGTTGTTCCTGGCAGCGGGTGCAAGTCGGTGCTTCGTCCGGGGGAAGGGAGGATCTTGTCGGGGAGGAAAGCAGGAGTCTGTTGCACTGCCAGGGAAGAAACCAGCCGCGGAGTTCTCAGTTAAAAGGAGCGGTCCTTTTGTTCGCGGTCCAGTGGTAAGTGGCTATCCGGTTGCCGGGGTGCTTGGCACGGGCAATTCGACCACAAGACGTCCTGGGATGCGGGAAAAAGAAGGTAAACTGGTTGTGCCCACCAGTCAGGGGAAGAAGACTCTCCAGCCGGGAGATCTTCTGTCGTTGGGAAGTGGTGAGTCGGTTCCGCAGGGCTCCACTGTTGGTGTCGTCGTAGCAGGTCCGCTCAGCTTCTCCCTCATCGGATTTTCAGGTCCTGTGGCGACTTCTAAAGTTCCAGTCCCAAAAGCCCTGCTTTTATGCAGCACACCCCCATTCACTCAGCCTAGCTGTCAATCAAACATGCTAAGTGGTGAGCCGGCCGGCTCACCACTTGGGCCAATCACACAAGAGTGCGACTTGAGTTACCAAGGTAACTCAGTCCAGGGTGCCTAAACCCCCTCCCACACCCCTTGTGGTACCCAAACAGAGTGGCACCACTTTTGGAGGCTTCTGTGGAGAAGCCCGCCAAAAAATGGAAGAAAGGGCTCGACTTTGGTTGGAGTCACAGAAGAGAACACAAATGCCATTTTAGAATCGAGTTCTGGCAAAAAATACCAACCGGCGAATTAATATTAAATAAATAGACCGGCGGTATGTTCGAGGCTATAAGAATTAAATAATCAAAGTTAGTAGCCTCAAACAATGGGAAAATCCCATAGAGATATATTCCCGGTTGAATGCCACCAGCCAAAACTCGATCAGGGGGGGACGGAGACGTGCCCCCTCGAATAACAGACCCCGGGGCAATCGAATTGCCCCGACCAGTACGTCCACAATATGATGGTTTGTACTGGTTTCTGTTCATAATTTGGGACTAGTAAAGCCAATGGTGACTTTACATGCCCTGGGAGACAGTAGTCCGTCCCAGGGTATGGAGTCTATGGTGGGGTGTCACTATGACACCCCTGTGTCACTGCACTGAGGGTGCTGTGTAACACACATAGTAAAAACACATGAAACCCTATGGAGTAAAAGACCCCATAGCCCATAAAACACCACCATTCAAAGGAACCCCTCAAATCATGTCCAAGAGTGTGAGGAAAAGATTCTCACTCTTGACAGGAGAAAAAAAAACAAACTCCAGAAATCCAGCAAAGCTGCTGGGGGACTCACTAGGTTAGGAAATTCAGCCTAAACAGAGAATTCTCCCTAACAACAAGTGATTAAACTGTATAGGTAGAGTGGAAAAATGCCTAATCTAAACCTAAATCTAAGATGGGAGCAAGCTGCGACCATCAAATCAAAAATAAGGCAGTCCTAGTACCGTCTTTTCAAATAAAAAGGCCTATACTAAGCAAAACCTATTGCCAATCCTTACAAAAGAGTGTGGGATAGGGCTCATAAGAAGTGTTCACAAATATGTCCGGATGCAGTAGTCGTGGTCTCCCTTCCCCATGTTTTGAGCATGGGACAAGCCGGATACTCTGGAGCACAGCACACGCTCGAGCTTTCACAACACAAGACGATGGTTCTGTTCTCGGCAATCGGGACCGTCGATGGCCAAGTCTTTTGCCCTGAAAAGTCTCTTGCCTTTGAGGGCCTGATGTATTCAAAATAACAACAAAAAGTTCCTCTCACTATGTACGTTGGTTGATGACTTTTCACCTTGGTATTCCTCCTCATCCAGGCTCAGATCCCCCCAATAGTTAACGATATTAGGATCTTCTGAGGTTAACTTTCCTGCTTCCGATGGCCTGATTGTTTCAAAATCTAAAAACAAAAAGTTTGTTTTGTGTTGCACTTGAGGAGTTGATTCTTCACCTTCTCGGTCCCCCGCTTGTATTCAAAATCACTTTCTCTATTGTGTTCACATGTTGTTGGGGTGTGAGGTTCTCACCCCTGGATTCCCCTCTTCCGGGCGCAGATCCCTCTCATCCGTTTGCCTCCCTCGGTCAGGTTCACTATAGCTTTCAACATTATTTCTTCTGCTTATATTCTAGAATCTTAATGTCTTTTCAAACAGTTCAATGTGGACCACCCTCTGCCGGGTTCACTCTTGTCAACACACTGTTCTTTGGGACTTTAGACTTTGCCCCTTTCTATCGGCTTCCCTCCTTTGTGTTCACTCTTGCCAATCTCAGTTACTTCTACTTCCTTACGATGTTGGATTCACTTTCCTCATCCACGGTAATCTGCCAGTAAAAGAATTTCGACTGTACAGAGGATTTTCCTAGACACGCGTATGACCACTTTGACCCTCTTCTCGCCTTTCCCAAGGCTTTCTGGTAATAGCAACCAGACGTGGTCTCCCTCTCTCAATGTGCTTAGAGAGGCATCAGCTTCACCTCACTGATGATCCCCAACAAGGGTGAAACACGTGTATTGGGTTGCTGGTGGTACTCTCGTTCAGGTTGGAATTGCCATTGCATTTCGGTGCTGGACTGCCCCTGGGCAGGACAAAGACTGATATGCAAATTAATATTTCCCATCTGTGAAAGGCACAGTGAGTAAAAGCAGGGCTGCGAACTCTCAAGTGGTTAATAACCACTGAACAGGTTATCAAGTCTGTTCTTTCGAGAGAGGGGCGCCCGCTACCTTTGCAAAACTATTTCTGGTAATAGTAGTTCCAACAATTGGGTAATTGGCCAGAGTTTCTTGAGTGAGCACCCATGTGGTGCCTGGCTCCTCTGCCGCTGGCTTTCCCCTTTTACATCAATAGTTCTTTGTACATTCTGAATTCAGCCGTTTGCTTCTTTTCTTCAACACAGTTTGGTTTCTTTATCGGTCCTCCCCTCGACACACCAGCTGTGATGAACTGCTTGGCTTTCTTTGTATCGGGAGTCCAGGCTGGTACCATGGTAGCAGGCGTCTCCCTCTATCCTGCTCAGAGCTCCAGATAAGGCGAGTACTAGGCGTTTTTACGCATGAAAATCTTGTAAATACGCCAGCTTTATTATTTTCCTGGGTACATTTACACACAGGTTTAGAGCAGAGGGCAGTGCAAAGGTCAGGTTACTTGACAAAAACAAGAAGGCTTCGTGTGGTTTTTATCTACATGGATGTAATTGCAAGCCACCTCTGAAACAGAATGTATTTCTCTGAACCCTTTAAAAAAAAAAAAAACTGCACACTGATAAAAGGAATGGTTTCTTTCCATTCAGCTTCAGAAGCACTGTGCATGTTTTCCTAGAATTTTAGGATTGTATAATTAATAAGATGGAAAACTAAGTTTCACTTGAATTTTTTTTTTAACAAGTTGTTTTTTTTTTCTAGTGAAAGCAAAACAGTATTGCACAATTGTATTTTTCAGAGTTCCAGGGCTGTGTGCATAATCATGCAGAGGCAGATCATTTTTACACTTCTAATTTAATTTACAGTCTAAATATAAAAACAGTGTGTAAAATGATGACTATGCACAGTCTAGTTTTCATCCATTCAACTATAAATGGTCAGTGGCAGCAGAGTCTTTGCTCAAGGGTGAGTAATTGTCATTACACTGATCACACACAGGTGTTCTAGCCTCTCAAATCTTCAAGAATACAATTAAAACATCCAAAACCTGACTCTCAAGAAAGTGCAAGCGCTGTTCAAAAACAAATGAGTTACATTGATAATTGAAATAGAAACTCAGCAAAACCTGTGTCTGTGATAATCCAGATAGGTATTTAACTTACTCTTACGTCCCGTCCCCTTTCCGCCATACTTATGGGACATCTCTCCATCCTGTGGGACGGGACCGGAGCACTTTGTAAAAAGCATCCACATGTTTTTCAAAAATGTGTCCCTCCTCTCTTTCCTGCGCAGGGCCCGGCACGCGGCCGTAACCCCGCCCACCTTGGCCCCGCACATCGCCAATCACTCCTTTTCTCTGCACGATCAAGGCCGGACACACTTGCATCCTCGGAAGATTTTCTTCCCTTTTTTCCCCTCTCTGGCTCTCGCTAGCGTTCGTTTGCTAGTCTGTCTGTCTTTTAAACTAGATTTTCCAGACTGTTCATCGTGTCACCGTCGCTTCGCGAGGGCGGATCCCCATCCTCTTTGTTTAGAGTGTTTGGTTCCGGAACACCGTTGGGACTCCTGTTTTTACTGTGACTCCCTTTCGGTCTGGGCACTTCAAGGTAGGTTGGAGCGGTGGGAGGTGGTGTTCGGACGGACTCCTCTTTCTCATTTTCAGGCGTTCATCGACAAGAAGAAAAAACACCCGGTAAGTTCTTTAATTTTCAGAGCACCCCGGCCGGGGGATACCTTCCCGTGTTCATCTCGAGCCGGGAGGGGCGTCGATCGCTCTGTTTCCGGGGTTCGCCCTGAGGTGCCTGTCGGGCCTAATAATTCTACCAGAGTTTTCTCCGAGGGTCTTCGTAAGGGGCCTGTGATCACCGGAGTACACTCCGAGGCCCCTCCTGTGGGGGCTGTGTGTAGACCCAGTTCTACTGAGTCGTGGGGTACCGGAGCTTGCTCTAAGGCCGCTCTTTCGGCTTCCCTCAAAAACAAAACCGAGGTACGCCCTGAGGTCTTGGCTGGGCTTGAGGTTACCGAACTGATGTTCGAGGCCCGTGCCGATGTACGAGGGACCTCGGACCTAGGCTTCTACCGGGCCTAGGTCCGAGGTCCCTCGTACAGAGGCTAAGGATACCAACAGTTCTGAGGGGCCGGGCAAGGCCCTGTCGGTGACAGCGCACCGTTCCCGCTCTTGTGGTGACACCAGATCTGTTGAGGGGGCAAAGAAGAAAGTTTCTTCTTTTACCGGCAGTGCCGAGGCTCTTTCTTCGAAGGCTCAAGTGGCGGTTGGTATGTCGCAGAAACATTCCAGGCCTCATAGTACCGGCTCAGCCGAGGTTCCTTACGTTAAGGCTAAAATTAAGACCCCTGATCCATCGATGGGGACCCCTGCCTCACTTCCTCACGTGCCGCAGTTCCCCTCAAATGAGGACAAAATGGCGGCCGTTCCCGCCACGACCACGGTGGCCATTTTGGGTACTATCTCTACAACTACGCCATCGGCCCCTGGTGTAGGGTTCGGTCCTTCGGATGAAGCTAAGGTCCCTTGTGCGCATCCTTACCGGCCGGTTTATGATTGGAACGCCCGGATGCCTTTTCCGCGCAATATTTTGTTGCCCGCGGGGGCGGCTCCCTTGATTTATGTGGATACGTCGGCGGAGGGGCCGGTGTGGCACCCTTCCCCGTCATGTCCCTGGATTTGTCCACCTCATGAGAGGCCTCCTCAGGTTCCGAAACAATCTCCTGAGGACGCCTTTTTCGGTAAATTTCAAGCGCTTATGCGCACTGACCCCATGAGGGAATTTTTCAAGGGGTTTTTCAAGGAGATATGTCCACCCGCGCCTCCGGCTCCACCCGTTCCGACGGTGGTTACGCCGGCTCCTCCCATGCCCATGGTGCCTCCCCTTGCACTTCCGCCTGTGCCACCATTGTCCCCAGTGGACAAGGCAGTGCCTGACATGGCTCCGCAGGATCCAGACCTGTCAGATGACCCTTAAGTCGATCAGGACAACTAGGACCTGCCCCGCTGTACCAGAGCTTTCCATGACCGGGTACTGGACATGATGAGCTTCTTAGATGTTCCGTTGCCCGAGGCACATGCTTCGCAGGAGGGTGTGCTTTCTGGGGCGTTCACCTTGTCTCCTTTGGAGCGTACCGGCCTGTTCTTGCAGAAGGACGTTCTTGCTGAAGTCCGAAGAGTTTGGGAAAAGCCACACTCGGGACTTTTTGTAAATAAAAAGATTGACGCGAGGTACAGGCTACA
Source organism: Ambystoma mexicanum (assembly GCF_040938575.1). Classification (NCBI taxonomy): domain Eukaryota; kingdom Metazoa; phylum Chordata; class Amphibia; order Caudata; family Ambystomatidae; genus Ambystoma; species Ambystoma mexicanum. The sequence goes on along the minus strand of NC_090928.1, from coordinate 260,764,358 downwards.
TTCCTCGGAAGAAGTGGCCTTGTCGTCTTGTCCGCCTCCCTCCTCCACAGTGGCGGCTGCGGCCATGTTGCAATCCAGACCTTCAGCTTCCTCCTCCGCGACGGCGACTCAGGTCTTGGGGAAAGGAGGACAAGCTCCTGGACTCCCTAGGGAGGAAAATCTTTGCCAATTTGGCCTTGCAGCTCAGACAGGCCAATGCATAATTGATTTTGGCGGGAGCTAACATGCGGATGTGGAGAGGTCTGTCGGAGTTTGAGGAGCACATTCCGGTCGAGAAGTTGGAGGATTTCAGAGGAGGCCTTTCTGATGCCAGGGTCTTGGCCCAGGATCTCCTGGAGGCTGCGGCTCATCACTTAGACACCTCGGCTCGGGGTCTGATGCTTGGAGTTGATGCCTCGCGGCAAGCATGGCTGCATGCCACTAAGTTCTTGAAGGAGGTGCAAGACAAGGTTCTGGACCCTCCATTTGATGGTTAGGAGCTTTTTCACTCTTCTACTGATGTAGAGCTCACCAAAACCAAAGATAGCACTCAGACGGCTAAATCATTATCTGTTCTGGTTAAAGCTCCCTTCAAGTCTCAAAGGCCGCTGTCGTAAGGTCGACCTTCCTCTGGTTTTAGGGGCTTCCTCGACCGCAAATCTCGCAGAGTGGATACTCCTGCGGGGAATAACCACCGTAGACAACAGCGTACGCGGTATTTCTCCCGCTCCTCAGCCTCCTCATCAGGTTCAGGTGGCACCGCCACTGATGAGCCTGCCAAATGAGGGTTTTCCGCGCTCGCACGAGACCCCGGTGGGAGGGTGCATTGCATCTCATTGGGAGGCGTGGCAGGCCATCACAGAAGATAGATGGGTCTTGTCAGTCGCTCGAGCGGGCTTCCGCTTACCTTAACCCCCCTACCGCACCCTCAACCCTCCTTTTCAGCTGTCGGGCTCACCCACCCTCAAGGCTGAGGTTCAGAAACTTCTGCTCCTCAGAGCTGTAGAACCCGTTCCCCTTGGGGAGTGAGGGGGGGGCTTCTACTGCCGGCTGTTTACGGTGCCCAAAACAACCAGGCTGGCCTGCGCACCATCCTAGACCTTTCCCAGTTCAATCTTTCCCTAACCCAAGAGAAATTGAAGATGATCACGCCCGGCCAGATTCGCTCCTTGTTGCAGGCGGGCGATTGGCTCAGCATGGTGGATCTTCAGGACGCACGCGTACATGTATATCCTGATTTGGAACCCACAAAGGAGATATCTCTGCTTCTCTTTGAGAGAGGAGCACTTCCAGTTTAGAGTGCTTCCTTTGGCCTCAGCTCGGCGCCGCGTGTCTTCACGAAGATGATGTCGGTGATTGCGGCCTAACTTCATCTCCAGGGTATCCATGAGTATCCGTATTTGGACGACTGGCTCTTATGCCGGGGTGTGCCCCGAGGCCTTGGTGGGGCTTGGTGCTACCGACCGGATGTGCAAGGCCTGCGCGAGTAAGGCTGTTACCGGACCTGGGTCCGAGGTCCCGCGTACAGAGGATAAAGCTACCAACATTTCTGAGGGTCTGGCAAGACCTTATCGGTGAAGCTTGTTTCTCACTGTTCCTGCTCTTGCGGCGACACCAGATCTGTTGAGCGGGCAAAGAAGGGAAATTCTTCTTTGCCGGCTGCGCCGAGGTCCTTCCTGAGAAGGCTAATTTGGCGGTTGGTATGTCGCAGAAACATCCCAGGCCTCATAGTACTGGCTCTGCCGAGGTTCCTTATGTTAAGGCTAAAGTTAAGACCCCTGATCCATCGACGGGGACCCCTGCCTCACTTCCTCACGTGCCGCAGTTCCCCTCAGGTGACGACAAAATTGCGCCTGTTCCCGCCACGACCGCGCCTGCCATTTTGAACGCTACCCCTACAGCTTCGCCATCGGCCTCAGGTGTAGGGCTGGTTTCTCGGCCTTGTGCGCATCCTTATCGGTCAGTTCATGACCGGAATGCTTGGATACCCCTTCCACACAATGTTTTGTTGCCTGCGGGGTGGGCACCTTTGGTTGATCGGTCCATCCAGCTATAGGAGTGGGCCATGCTTCATGGCGTCTGGCTGCTTGCGGTGCACATCCCGGGCCATCTGAATGTCACAGCGGATGCCATCAGCTGGCGGACAGTGGTCAGCTACGAGTGGGAGTTGAAGACGGAGGTCCTCTCATGGACTTTCTTGCGTTGGGGCACACCGGAGGTGGACCTCTTCGCTACGGTGGTAAACAAGAAGCTTCCTCGGTATTCCTCCAGAAGGGGGCTGAGAGCCTCCTCTCTGGGGGATGGTCTCGAGAGTCCATGGCACAACATGACAGCTTACGCCTTCCCGCCTCTTCCTCTAGTTCATCGAGCAATTGGAAAGCGGAAGAACTCTGTGAACTGTTCCCTTCTGCTCATGGCCTCGTGGAGGCTGGCCAGTTTTTTGGTTCTCAGAACTTCAACACCTGTCGATGTTTCCGCTGATCAGGTTACCAGTAACCCCAGATCTTCATCAAGGGGAACAGCAGATGTGGCACCCCTCTCCACAATTGCTCAGCTTGGTGGCATGGTGCCTGAGTTCAAGTCTTAGAGCATTTTAACTTGCCTACGGATAACATGCGTATTATCCAGGCAGCCAGGGAACCCTCGACCAGATCCCAATACAGGAGTAAATGGCTCAGGTTCTGTCGTTGGTGTTTGGAAAAGAAGTTGGATCCAAGGGTGGTTACGATTGACACGGTGCTGTCCTTCGGGGCCTCCCTAGCAGAGTCGGGTGTTTACGTTCTGTCATGCAGAACTTACCTTTCAGTGGTTTCCGCTCATCTTGCTATAGACCAATGCTCTTATTCTCTGAGTAACCTGAGGTATTTTGCAGGCTTGACACGCCTATACCCTCTGGTTCGTAGTCCGCACCCGCCTGGGGACCTAAATGTAGTCCTGTGATATGATATGGCATTTGTAACGCGCCTATACACAGGTGTTTCAAGGCGCGACGAGGCAGGGAGGGGAGGAAACAAGGGGAGACAGACAACGATCCTACTAGGCCAGGTGTCATTCAGATCGCGCAAGTGCAGGGGTGGGGGAGGGGTGCGCTGTGCCATAAACCCTTTGAGCCAATGGCTACGGTTTACCTCAAGTACGTGTCCTGGAAAGTGTCCTTTCTAGTAGCCGTTAAGTCAGAGAGTGAGTGAGCTCCAAGCATTGTCGGGGGAGCACCCTTTCTTGGTCTTTCACAAGGACAAGGTAGTCCTTCAGACGAACCCAGCTTTCCTACCAAAGGTAGTGACCGAATTCCATCTGAATCAGTTGATTTCCTTTGCGGTCTTTTTTCCGAACCCTGCCTCGGAGGCGGAAAGGGTTCTACACTGCCCGGATGTCCGAAGAGCTCTTAGGTTCTACCTGGAAAGGACTTCCGAGCTTCGGAGCTCTTCCCAACTGCCTCAGGGCAGACCGGAGTCTAAGGCATCTATTTCCAGATGGATTACCGCCTGTATCACAGAATCTTTCACCATCCAAAAGCTGAAACCTCCTAAAGATATCCATGCACACCAGGTGCGAGGCAAGGCAGCCGCGGTTGCTTTTCAGAAGTATGTTCCCTGGGAGTCCATCGCTAAAGCGGCTACTTGGGCCTCCCCATCTGCTTTCTGTAAGCATTACTGCCTCGATATGAGCTCTAGAGCGGACGTGCAGTTTGCCCAGGCTGTGCTGAAGAACCTGTTTCAGTAAGGGGTATTTCCATCCACCCATAGTTCCTGTAAGGAGTGCTTGGGAATCTCCCATAAGTATGGAGGAAAGGGGACAGGACGTAGGAGTATTACCAGGTTACTCACCGTAGTGACCACCTTACTCCTAGTCCATAGTCCCCTTTCCTCCATACGCCCGCCCGCCGTCCCCTCTAATAAGGTTTCTCTGTTATTTCTAATGGGTCTTTGACCCTGCGATAGAAAAGGACTGATGCGCGGGGCGGAGCCAAGGTGGGCGGGGTTACGGCCGCGTGCCGGGCCCCGCGCATGAAAGAGAGGAGGGACTGTTAGGGAGAATTCTCTCTTTAGGCTGAATTTCCTAACATAGTGAGTCCCCCAGCAGCTTTGCTGGATTTCTGGAGTTTGTTTTTTTCTCCTGCCAAGAGTGAGACTCTCTTCCTCCCACTCTTGGACATGATTTATGGTGTTCCTTTGACTGTTAATGTGTTTTATGGGCTATGGGGTCCTTTACTCCATAGGGTCTAATGTGTTTTTACTATGTGTGTGACACAGCACCCTCCGTGCAGTAACACAGGGGTGTCATAGTGAGACGCCACCATAGACTCCATACCCTGGGACTGACGACTGTCTCCCAGGGCATGTAAAGTCACCATTGGCTTTACATACCCTGGGACTGACTACTGTCTCCCAGGGCATGTAAAGTCACCATTGGCTTTACTAGTCCCAAATTATGAACAGAAACCAGTACATACCATCATATTGTGGATGTACTGGTCGGGGCAATTCGATTGCCCCGGGGTCTGTTAGTCGAGGAGGCACGTCTCCGTCCCCCCTGATTGAGTTTTGGCTGGCGGCAGTGTTTGTTTATTTATTTATATAGCGCTCTTGACCCAGGGGTATATGTGCGCTTAGAACATCAAGTTACAGGCAACAGTAGGGAACCAATAGTACAGTATTAATGAACAGTAAACAGGAGGCAGATAGTGCATAGTTGAAAATGGGCAAAGCATAATAAGGAAACATTTGTACATTAGGTATGCATACATACATGGTTGGTTATTAATTGAGTAACCAAGTAATGACCTTATTTCTGAAGGGTTGGAAGGTGGGTGTGGATTTGATATCCAGTGGAACTGTGTTCCAAAGTTGTGAGGCCAGAGTTGGGAAGCTGGATCCGCCACCTCTTTTGAGGGAGTATTTGGGCACCGTCAGTTGTAGTGTGTTAGAGGATCTAGTGGTTCTGGTGTTCTGTCTTAATGTAAATTTTTAGTGAGATAGGGTGGGGCTAGATGGTTAAGAGCTTTGTATGTGAGGCATAAGGTTTTTAGGTCGAGTTTTTGTTGGATGGAGAGCCAATTACAGGCGATTCTTGTAGCGGAAATGTGTTCTCTTCTAGGAATATTTAGGGCGGCACGGAGTGCGTTATTCTGTAAGACTTGCAGTTTGTTGGTTACTGTTTTGTTGGCGCCTACATAGAGGCTGTTACAATAGTCCAATTTGGATTGAATGAGTGGCCTGGCTAAAGTGAGGCAGTTGTTAGGGGAGATCAATGGTCTGCAGGCCCTGATTAATTTACCAGTGTAGGCGGTGGCTGAGGCAGTCATATTAATTTGTTTGGCTAGGTTGGTATTCGTGTCTAAATAGAAGCCGAGGGTTTTTACACTCTTGGCAATGGGTAAGGTGTTACCATCAATGGTAAAGCAGGTGTAGCTGGGGCAGAGTTTTTGAATAGTCTTGGGTGAGCCGACCAGGAGCAGTTCGGTCTTATCATCATTCAGGCAGAGGCCATGTGTGGCCATCCATGCCTGAATGATGGAGAAGACTTCATTGATCCGTTTGGTGTCCGCGTTGTAATTACCAGGTAGGGTGAGGAGTATCTGGGTGTCATCTGCGTAGTTCGTGTAGGTGACACCCAGATTGTCCAGCTTGTCGAATAGGGGCTTTGTAAATATATTGTACAAAGTAGGTGAGACACAGGAACCTTGTGGGACACCGCAGGTAATGGGAGTGGGGTCCGCCGCTGCCAAGGGTGAGAAGACCCGCATGGTCCTGTTGTCCAGGAAGGATTGAATCCATGTGACCGCAGAGTGGGAGAAGTGTGCTGCCGATGACAGGTGGTTGCACAGGATTTTGTGGTCAACCAGGTCAAAGGCAGCGGAGAGGTCGAGTAGAAGGAGAATGGCAGCCTTACCTTTGTCTTTTAGTTCTTCTATCTGGCATTTGAGGTCAACAAGGGCTGTTTCTGTCCCATGTTGTGGTCGAAAGCCAGATTGGCGAGTTCCTAGTAAATGGTTAGTCTCAAGGTAATCCTGGATTTGTAGATAGGCCACTCTGTCAAGAATTTTTAGTAAGAATGGGACGGTGGTAATGGGTCTATAGTTCGTGGGTATGTCCGGGTCGAGAGTGTTTTTTTTTAGTAGAGGTAGGACCCCAGGATACTACTTTTTATATTCGACCGTGAATATAACCCTATGGGATTTTCCCATTGTTTGAGGCTACCAACTTTAATTATTTAATTCTCATAGCCTCGAACATACTGCCAGTTTATTTATTTAATATTAATTCCCTGGTTGGTATTTTTTGCCAGGACTCGATTCTAAAATGGCGTTTGTGTTCTCTTCTGTGACTCCAACCCAAGTCGAGCCCTTTGTTCCACATTTTGGCAGGCTTCTCCACAGAAGCCTCTAAAAGTGGTGCCACTCTGTCTGGGTACCACAGGGGGTGCGGGAGGGGGTTTAGGCACCCTATACTGAGTTACCTTGGTAACTCAAGTCGCACTCTTGTGTGATTGGCCCAAGTGGTGAGCCGGCCGGCTCACCACTTAGCATGTTTGATTGACAGCTAGGCTGAGTGAATGGGGGTGTGCTGCATAAAAGCAGGGCTTTGGGGACTGGAACTTCATACTGCCCAACTCTTCTTGAGGGAAGTCTGACTGCTCAGCCACAGCTATCAAGTGAGACTGTGTGGTACAGACTGCTACCAATTGGGTTTACTGCCAAACACCTGTAGTCTTAAATCTTTTGCAGTGGTCCCAGAGGGAACTGCACAGGTTTCTGCCCAACAGGGACACATTTCTGAAAGAAATGTGGATGCTTTTTGCAAAGTGCTCCGGTCCCGTCCCACAGGACGGAGAGATGTCCCATAAGTATGGAGGAAAGGGGACCATGGACTAGGAGTAAGGTGGTCACTACGGTGAGTAACCTGGTAATTATGTAGCGCTTCATAACTGGTTCGTCAATCATCTAGGTACTGTGATCATTATACCTCAGTCGATACTCAGTTAACCAACCTGTGAAGGATGTTAGCCAATAAGATAGCTCAGCCGGTTGAGCACTCGTTGCTGCAATCTCTGCGTGATCTGTGGGTTGCGGGTTCGAATCCTGGCAAGTCCAACTCAGCCTTTTATCCTTTTGAGGTCGATAAAGGAGTACCAACTTTGGTTTGGTGGTAATTGTGATAAATATGTTCTATGGACAGCGCTTTGCCAAAAGAGCTATATAAATAACCATTTAACCACTAGATTAGATATAGAATTTAGCATGGAGTCCTTGCCTCTCTGCACTTTTGTATCCTAACATTGGCATATCATTAGGTAGTAATGGCTCCAACAAATTAAGACTTTCATTAAACATCAAAAGACAATTCTGCTATCGAATCTCCAAATACACAATACAAATTCATGTATGCTTTACTATATGATTCGCTAGGTTTTTGTGATTTCAACATTTAAATATATACAGGAGGGATCAAATGGCCAGAAATTATGAAAGGTGTATTCTGTCACAATGCAGAAAGCTGCCGCATAGTAATGATTGCCATACAGTTTTTTTTTTTCACACGTCGGCTGGATGTCGCATACATTTTACTCTCTTGCGAAGGAGAAAAGTCATTTTTACTCTTAAAATCACATTTACTCTCAAAGTTTAAAAATAGAGAGTAAAATACTCCCACCTCAAAATCTTATCTGGAGCACTGAGTCCTGCTTATCAGCGTAGGCACGCTCTGTATACCGGTGATATCTGCTGCAACACACTTGGGCTATTATTCGCAGTCTTAAAATTCCCTCAGCGGAGGTCTCACAGGCCTTGGTCCAAAACGGCAAGGCCACTTCTCCAGCATGGGGTCTGGCATGGATTCACATGCTCACGAATATTCCCCGTCGTCGGGCTGGGAATCCTTGGTAAAGAAAAAATCAGTTTCAGTTTCGCTTCTGAACTGTCTTTCTCCTAACAACCAATCACTGGTCTCTGGGTCATACTGCCCCCAGCCAATGACTACCCTCTACCTAAGCCCCGCCTCTGGCAGCCTTCAGATTTTTACTGCATGTTCAAGTGTTGGGAGTCCTCGTGCTATAGCTCTAAAGCTTTTACTGCGTTTTGCGATTTATTTATTTTTTATTATTTATTTATTTATTTTGTTTGGTTTTTTTTGTTTTTTTTCCCCCTTAAGATTTTTGCTCGATTTTTTTCGGTCAATGGAGCCTCAAGCTCCATCGATCCATCTTCCGATTAACGGGGACCTGTTTTCGGCGGATTCTTCAGCGCCCCTCGAGCGATTATTCATCAAGTTTCTTCTTGCAGGATTCCAGAAGCTTCTTCAAGGCCTACCCCACGTGGACATGGCGGATGGGGAAGACATACTCGGCGCCCCTCTTCAAGGTTTGCCCCGGCTGCAACCTACTGTATGTCTTTTCGGACGATGAACATTCCCTGTGCCTTTACTGCCTGTACTCGAACCGACATACCTGTAGGATGACTGTGCGGCTTTTCGGGAGATGGTGCACTGCACGCGGACTGTTGGGCACGAGCGCCTCAACAAGTGGCTCCAGGCCAAGGCCCCTGCTCTTGGTGATTTCCGGCAGCATGCCTCCCCTGCCCAGAAGAAGAAAGGTGAGCGATCTTCTAAGACCTTTGAGGGTGCCCCTACCATGGGATTCCAACATAAGGCTAAGCACCGCAAGTCCACTACCTCCAGGAATGCTGTTGCGACAGCCCCCTCGGCGGCCAGGGAGAGTACAGCATCTCCAGCACCTTCGACCATGAGCCAACGCTCAGGATCTTCAAAGAAGAGCAAGTCGGACCATCCGGGCAAGCTCTTGGAGAAGACCCAGCGCAGCCCTGCAGAGAAGGCCAAGGGGAAACGGGGCCCAACCCTCCCCCTAAGGTGAACGCCGTGGATTCGGCCAAGACCGTGAAGGCCCAGGTGCATTAGACAAAGGCCAAACTGTCCATCGGAGTGGTGGTGTCCCTTGCGAAGGTCGCAGTGGTGGATCCGCAGGGTACAGCCCCAAAGGCGAGAGTATCCCTGCCTGCCAGGAGGGAATCCTCTTTTAAGCCCATCGAAAAGACGCCAGAGAAAGTGATGCCCATCATTTTCCTGAAACCGCCTCCATTGGTCGCAGAGAAGGGGGGGGCACGGTGGCCCTCCAGGGCACGGACATCTCGGAGGAGGAGGAGCTCACCAATCTCCCGATCCTCCAGGAGGGACGATGCGTCGAGAGCAGGCCCTATGGGAGGGATCCCGACGAAGGTGACGATGTCTAGGAGACCGACGAGGAGCAGCAGGCGGTGGCGCGGAAGAACAACCTAAGCCGCAAACACCCTTGTCTCCGTCACCTCCACCACCTCAACAACCACTTGGGGATATCTCGGTGGACATTCTTACGGCTCTGCGTACCCTGTGCTCGGGGGTCCAGACAAGGATGCCACTTATGTTGGCAGTCCCACCCGTGGCGCTAGAACCATCGGAGGAACCACCATCCAAGAGGAGGAGAATTCACCCCTCCTCTGTTCCAACCTTCGCCTCCCACTCCCCTCTGAGGGATGAGATGGACACTGCGATGATGGGCACTGGCACGGACGACGACAGCGGGTTGGGGTATCTCCCATCGCCGCCTGCGAGATCTTCACCACCCGACGAGATAGGCTTGTTCCACGCCATGATCTCCAGGGGCCTCATAGCTATTCCAGCTCGTCCCGGAGGAGAAGAAGAAAGGAGGTTATCAGCACCGAGAGGCGAAAAGGAAGACTGCTGTCGAACCTGCTGTTGGATGACATTTGGGACGAGGGGTTGTCCCTCATGAAGAACTCTTCATCGGCTCTGGCGAAGAGGGACCGCAATGAGAAGAAATACAGGGTGCCTGAGACTGCGCCTAAGTGCTTACGGTCCCAGCCGTCGCCAGATTCTGTGGCTTCGGCAGCAGCCAAGAAGTCTAAAGGCTCCTCCTTATTGGCGGCTTCCTCTCCCCTGGCGGTGAGGGGAAGAAATTGGATGCCATGAGGCGAAGAGTTATTACGTCGGCAGCGATTGACTATGAAGGCCCGTGCATCCCGGTGGGAGGCCAGCTGGCGAACTTAGTCAGCATGAGGAAGACCATCTCCATCCTGGAAGAGGTGGATTTTCTGTATTTGCTGGACTTGGAAGATGCCTATTTTTTTGCATCCCCATAAGCAAAGGCCACCGCAAGTATCTGCGCTTCGTGGTTCAAGGACAACACTACCAGTTCAAGGCCCTTCCGTTAGACTAAAGTCAGCGCCAAGAGTGTTCCTCAAGTGCCTGATGCCGGTGGCAGGGGAGCTGCGCCAACGAGGGATCCACGTGTACCCTTACCTGTACGACTGGCTCATCCGGGCAAGCTCAAAGGACATTGCCGTCGAACACACAGCGAAGACTGTCCAACTCCTGACGAATCTGGGGTTCTCGGTGTACTATGCAACGTCCTGCTTGATTCCATCGCAGGATGCGTGGTTTCTGGGGTCACGGCTCAACACAGTGTTGTGTCTGGCATCTCAGTCGGAGGAGAGGAAAGCGCCCATCTTGGGCAAGGTACGACGGCTGTTGGCTCTGAAGGACGCAAGGGTTAGGTCCATCAAGTCCCTACTCGGCATGATTTCGTCATGCATATACCTAATTTGGCTGTGCAGGCTACAGATGCGTCCGCTGCAGGAGTTCCTCGACCCCCGTTGGATACAAGTGTCGGGAAGCTTCCAGGACAAAATCACACTCAACGAGGGTTTCCATCGAGCGAATAGGTTGTGGGGGAGTGCACGCACATCCAGTCCCCACCTCATCAGGAAATGGTCACGACAGACGCCTCCCTGGAAGGATGGGGAGCGCACACCGGAGGTCTTCAAGAGGCCTGTGGCTATCGGAGGAGAAGTTGCACATCAACGTGTTGGAGCTACAGGCAGTGTTTTGGGCCCTCAAGTCCTTTCTTCTGTCCCTCAAGGGTAAGGTGGTATGGGTCTTCACGGACAACACCACCACGATGTTCTACATCCGGAAGCAGGGGGGACCCAGATACCTGGAACTCTCCAAAGAGGAGCAGGACCTTTGGCACTGGGCCCTAGCCCAGGGGATGTTCCTCAACCAGTTACATCTGGCAGGAGTGAAGAACACTGACGCCGACTCTCTCAGCAGGGAGCTGCACTCGTGCCAAGAGTGGGAACTTCAGCAGAACCAAGTGGCTCATCCCCAGATCGATCTGTTTGCGACGGCTTTGGACACCAAGTGCCGGAGGTTCGCTAGCAGGTTTTCCCAGCCGGTGAGCATGAGGGAAGCATTCTCTTTCACCTGAGACGGCCTGTTCCTGTATGCGTTCACTCCGTTGCTTCTTCGACTAGTCCATCAACTCAAACGGTCCCGATGCAGATGATCCTCGTTGCACCGGCGTGGCCGAGACAGATATGGTACCCGGACCTTCTGCCAGGGAAGTAGGTGTGATCCTGAACCACAATGCAGGATCGCTGAACCTGAAGGCCTGGCTCCTGCAGCACTAGAGTTTGGGGCTACGATCTCCCAGCGGACTGTAAGGAGGTGCTCACCAAGGCCAGAGCTTAGTCTACTCTCAAATGCTGCGATCACAAGTGGAAGAGGTTCGCTGTTTGGTGCTGTGTTCAGAAGAATGACCCTCTACGAGTCACTGTTCCGTAGGTGCTTCCGTATTTGTTGTCGTTGGCCAAGCAAGATTGGCCCATGCTTCCATCAAAGTTCATCTGGCGGCTATCTCCTACTAAACCAGGTCTCTGGGACTGTCATCCTTATGGTTGCATCGATTGGTCAAGGAGTTCGTCAAAGGACTATTTTGCTCGTTCCCGCCGGTGAAGGCTCCGGCCCCCGCGTGGGAGCTCAATGTGGTGCTGACTAGGCTCATGGGTCGTTCCAGCCTATACATTCGGCACCACTGACATTTTTGTCATGGAAAACAGCTTTTCTCTTGGCCATCACCTCTACACGACGAATGGGAGAGATCCAGGCCCTCTCTTGTAAACCACCTTATTTGACATTCCACGAGACGAGGCTGGTGCTACAGACGCACCCCTCCTTCAGGCCCAAGGTGCCGACTGACTCATCTAAACGAGCCCTTGGTGTTACCTGTTTTCTTCCTGGCTCCTTCGCCGCCGGGTGAAAGGACTTTGCACTCGCTGGATGTGGCTAGAGCGCTGAAGTTCTATGTGGACCACTCAAAGGGTTTCCGGAAGACGTCACAACTTTTTGTGAACTTTGGCTCTGTGAACCAAGGCTGCAATTTCCAGGTGGCTCTCCGGCTGCATCACCCATTGTCGCCGGTTGGCAAATCGACGGTTGCCTGGCCGTCCGAGAGCTACTCCACCAGAGTGATCGCTCCAACTACGGCGTTTCTGTCTGGTGTGCCCCTGCTTGACATCTGCAAGGCTGCTAGGTGGGGGTCGACGCACACCTTCACAAAGTTCTACAGCCTGGACAGGGATTCCAGGGATTCCACCTGTTCGCTTGAAGGTGAGCCTGGTGAGGAGGTAAGAGATGCTTAATGTTGAGATGCTTAATGTTGTGCCTTGCCACCTCTCGTGGTTGTGCATGTGTGTACTGCTATCTATTCTTTATTCATGAGCATGTGAATCCATGCCAGACCCCATGCTGAAGAACAACAGTTACAGGTAAGTAACTTGTTCCTTCTCTCCTTGTCACCCTCTCAGTTTGCGCTGTTTCTCCTCCTCTTGAACTGCAGTGTCTCTATAGCTGTCATCGTTTGTTCGGTCTGCCTTGCTCGTACGGTGCTCTTGTGTTCCACTTTTCATCCCTGTGGGGAAAGGAAAGGGCCATCAGGTGTGTGTGATTCTGGTTAATTGCCTGACTTTGCCTGACCCTTGTGGTGTTACACGTCAGGTAAATGGCTCTGGCGTTTGTCCTTCGTCTTTCATGATGTGCGAAGTGTTAGAGATGGAAAAAGGGGGGGGTAGAATGTTTGAATATCCTACGGGGTAGGATGGGGGAACAGGTGATATAAGAAGGTGGATACCGCGTCTCACCCGTCAGTGTCCTACTTCCACTCCTCGAGGACCCCCATCCAGTGGATCCTCTCACTGGTCCACCCCCAGGAACAGGATCCCATAGCAATGGCTGTGTCCTGGCCACCTGGATGACAGACCCCAGGGATTTGTACGTGAGACACCTTCAGGTTTCTCACACTGCCCTCCATGTGTTTTAATAGCTGCCTGTGCTCTGGAAAAAACACATGCTTGAACATTGGGCCCACATGGAGTATTAAATCTATAATAATGCTTACTTTGTATAATAAGGTTGTAGCCCCGATGTATCTTACAATCCCGACATAATTCACCTATTTTACTTATGACCACAATATATAGGCCTCTAGTATATTTTTTTAAACTGCACAATAAAACCATAATGCAAATAAAAATCAACTAAACATAAAAACTCTGCTTTAAATCCTCTCCATAATTATTAAAAATCGATAACCCCGAAATCTGTAATTCTAAAGCTTTACACTGACCGGAGGTAAGCCATACATTCTCAATATCCGTGGCATTAACAAATTGGCTCCTCATTTTGGCTTCTACATTCTTGCTGGAAAAACAAAGATTTGCTCACATGACGTTTGAAAAGATATTGTCTCATATAGCTCAGTTTTCTTCAACATACTAACAACTCCATCAAAACAAAAACACTGTCTCTACCTTACTAGCACTTCTCCAAGCCTGTCTCCACAAGCCAGAGCCAATTTCTCCTGCTGTTCAACTCCCCTCCCGCGTGCATCCCCACTGCACCTTCTTCATGCAACCAGATGCCCAAGCTATGGCCCGTGTTTCCCAATTGCCCTATGCACAAAAGAATACCACCTCCACTCCAACCAAAAGAAAATCCCGGTCTTCCAAATGTGTGCCCAAGATGACACTAATAATGAAAAAAGTGATCCATTGTCTTTACCCATGCCGGCGGCTGTCTACCCCATCACTCGCTTCCCTTCATTTGGAATGCTCTTCCATGCCTTCACCAATGATCCTCATTTAAACATACAACAACATTCCTGAGTGCTGCATGTGTGAGTGATGGGGCAATTGAAACACTGGACCGCTGAGAAAAGGCAGACCTTTTCCCTTCCTGTGTGCTCTGTGTTCCCTTAACCCACTTGCAATGATATTCCATGGTTAGTCGATATATACACTAGATGGGAAACTCTTCTCTTTAACTCAACCTTCAACCCCATCTCTGCAACTTTCTTTTCCCTCAGTACAGTCTCGACTTCTTTGTCTAAAACATACAGACATACATTTTACACTATGGCATTCTAAATAGAAATGTAATCTCTCAATTCCCACAAACCCACTGATGCAACATCCAATATGGCTGCATAAGTGTGCTGCTATGAATATATCTGTGTGTATGCGTGTGTATGTGAGGGTGTGCTCTTATGCATGTGTAGCCATAAAATGATCGCTGAAACATGACCCATAATTTCCAATTCATATACCTTATATTTTGCCATCAAAATGTGGACATGTTCCACAAAACACCCCTGTCATGCATTCCTTCTTCAGGGCAAGGGTAAAACAATCTGCCTTTTAGTTCCCTGTTCGTATTCTCTGTAGTACCTATTTATTTATTTTAATACTTATATCACGGCACCACACACCCAAAGGCCTCAGGGCGCCCATTTCAAAATCTTTTCCTTATGTCTCCAAAATGAGTGGGCCATATTCTCTATCAGAGTTTCCTTAATCTGTGATCTCTATTTAATTTTTTAATCTTTCACAAAAGCCGTTCCTGCTGCACACCAAAAATACTATAATTCCCCCCACTAAGCCAATTGTTTTCCCCAACTTTTAAACACTTCAACAGTCACCCGTCTCATTCTTACTCGCACCACAATCATCTCACTTAGATATTCACTTTAATTATAATTCTCACTCTTGCACAAAAGACAACATATCATCAAAAAACCACAAAGCCGGCCTAATCTCAGAGATATCTCCTGCACTTGAGCACAGAAGGAGCACAATGCTTTTCACTACAACACCGCAGTTCTCTCTCTTCATCACTAATACAGCATTTTTGACTAGAATACTGTCTTTTTCTGAGTAAAGAAGATACCCTTCACTGCTTTGACTAATCAAGAAAAGAGAGGCGAGGGCTCCGCTCCGTCCACACAGTGAATACAGAATGAAGGGTGCCAATCATATGCAAGGTATCTACGGGTGGACTTACTGTAAAGATGCCACCTCACCCCCAGGAGAGGGCTCCAGACAAGCACACTGAAGGGTATCAAAATAAACCTCACAATGGACATGCTGCTATTGAGCACCATCCCACACCCCTAAAATAACAAACTAGGTAAAGAATATATACAAAAGACTTACTACATGAAACAGTTCATTCACACTCATAAGTAAAATCTCTCACATTCATTTGTTTAAATTAACTTCCTGGCTGCAAACAAAACTCAGCCTCTCTGACTATCCCTTGTACAATCCAAGAAATAAAAAAAATACCTTTTTTTCATTCGTCCCCCTTGTTTTTTCTAGCCAGAATGCACTCATGTAAAAAATATGTTCTCTGATGCTTCCCACTGTTGCCTTTTCAAAACCTGCCCGACTGGACTTGTAACACTCAGCAGCCGAGTAAGCAAACAGGTCTTCAATTAAATTTAGTTGCCTGCAGACCATTTCGAATGGATTGTGGCCACCAAGGTATTCCACATCTTTGACATGTAATGTCCACAGCTATGTAGTTCGGAAACTTTTTCGGCAGAGGGCGTCCTGCGTCGATGGCGTTGGGTCGATGTCCCTCGAAGGCCTCCGTCGAGGGTGACGTCATCAGATGTTATAAATGGGACGCACGGCGATCGTAGCCTCAGTTTTGTTTTTTCTGCAAACGTGTTTGCTTCGGAGACTCGAGACACCTTGTGTTTTACCTTGTGAAGATGTTGTCTCCGACCCCTCCGACTCCGCGGTTTATCTTCAAGACTTGCCGCGACTGCAAGTCTAAAATGTCGTAAACCTACCGGCATTGCATTTGTTTGTGGTGCTTGGGTGAGAGTCACGACACCGGCGACTGTTCCAAATGCCAGTCTCTGACTGCTAAGGCCTTGCGGGAGCGTAAGGGAAAGCTTCAGGTAGATGGGGGTTGTAAATCTAAGTCCAAGGCTATGTCCACCAACGAATCGAGGGGTGATTCTCCGCGTCGGGAGGAGTCCCAGGGGGTCTCGGCCCCGGAGTGGTTCCCGCCATTCGTCATCCTCGTCTCAGCATTCTAGGAAGCGCCGTCAACGGTCAGCTTCCCCATCCTCCTCGGAGGATGGTTGTGAAGGACCGGAGGGGGGTGTCTGTACTTCCTGCTCTCTATATGGTAGAGGAGAGGCACAGAGGCCCCGAGCCAAGATTCTCTATTATTGGTCCGTGGTCGAGCAATCCAGGCCTAGCTTCTCAGGAGGTGATGCGGGCTGGTTCTTAAGTAGTGTAGTCCCCAAGCACCTACAAAGGAATGTCTGCACATTGTATTAGTTAAAACGGTCTTTATATAATTAATATTCAAGGTTATGTACAATATCACGATAACTCACTTTGTACTCGGTTATCTACAATAGATCTCTTTAAAGTGCATCAACTGTATGGTTAAATGGCACACAAATCAGTTCGTAACGGAAACCAACAATAGAGGAAAGCAGTTGTTTAGAACAATTGGCAGAATACTGGCCCCGATACCTAGACACACAGTTCTGTGTGGAGATCCCCCCCACCTGGGCAACCTGTAGAATAAAAATATATCACAAGCCCAGTCCATATATTGTTCACAAGAGACTTTCCAATAGTTCTGCAACCTCAAAGTACCTGGCGTTGTAGCGTTCCTCGTCGGGGAATCGACGGCCCTTCTTGGGTGTCCTCCCTTTAAGGCAGGAGTCACGGGTTGTCGAACGTGCGACAGAGAACAGGATGAGTTACAACGGTGAAGTGGAAGCTTCTTTCCTAGCGGTGCTCGTTGATGGGGAAACGTAAACGTCCTGCAAGGAAGAGGCGTGCGGGGCACCTCGATGTCGATAGTTCTGGACCGTAAAGAGTTTGAAGAACTGTGGCCCAGCAAGGGCGTCGAGTCGTCAGCGTCTCTGTGGTCTTTGGGTGGGGGGGAACCCAACGGCGGATGCTCCTTGGCGTATCGACGGCCTGGCCTTCTCCAGCGGGATCAGACGGGCGATGATGCAGACGAGAGCGTCCTTGGATCAAATGTTCTTAGGCAACAGGAGCACGGCGGCTCCAGTCGGCGACGGTGGTCGTCGACAGTGGCGGACAACAGTCTGGGCGCTTCTCCTTGGGATTCCGCTTCAGTCCCCGTCTCGGGTCGGCAGCCTGTCGTATGTCTGTCTACCAGAGAGCTTTGGCAAAGATCAGCTGGTGCGCGATGGTCCCTCATAGCTCGGGAAGAGGGCGCCGTACCAGGTCCTCTCTGGGTCAGTACTTGGAGACTCAGCAGCTTTCAGTTTGATGAAGGAGAGCAACAGCAATTCTTCTCGTCCAGCAGGGCTTCAAGGTCAAGCGTCAGTTTCACTCCAGTTACTCTTCGTAGTTTGGACTTCAGCTCTGAACACGATTCCTAGCAGTGAGAGGTCCCCAGATATACTCTTGATCTCCCATTCATTCTGCTGGGTCACACTCGAGCATCCAATCACTACGAAGGGCATTCAGCAGTCTGTCAGCCAATCAGGCGCACAGTGTATTCAGGCCATTCTTCTCCATCCAGACACTCGCAACACGGAATGTGTATTCGGACAAGTACCACGCCATTCAACACTACACACTGCATTCATACTAGTTTCGGGCTGGGCTGTCTCAGTCATTGTGTCAAACACCAGAAACTAGACCTCAACAACAAGAAGTGCATATTCGTCACACACTCCATTCACCCAGGGCCCACCCACAGGTGTACTCATAACATACGACATACGGTCGTTGGGAAGGCTCCAGACAGTCTGGTCGGCACTTCCCCATACTACCATATATGAAACTTCCACCCAACAGCCAGTCAGGGGGAAGGGACAGAGTCAGGGCTTCCCGGGACTTTGGGAAGATCAAGGTAACAGGCGATGGAAGGCAAGAGGCCATGGGGGCCATCTTGTCTCCATCAGGAATCTACTGATTCCAAAGACGGGGCCTGGCCATCCCAAAATGGAGGACGCTTAGGGCACCAGTCATTTTAGCACAGAGCTGCCACCAGCCTGTACCCTGCTCTGTGGACCACTGTAACGCTCACCTGAAAACTCTGCGGGAACCTTCTGGAACTCCAACTGACTTCTACCTTCCTGGGAACGAGACACTGAATTTCTGTGGAGAAAATAACAATTTTCCCTTCCTTAGTTTTCTCGTGTAAAACTGAAAGTCAAAACTGGTAATATGGGGCCAGCAAATATCTCACCTTGGTATTTAATTTGTTGAGCTCTCCATCCTGTTCTATACAGGGGCGCAAGTCCTGAAGAATGGGATACTGGATAATAGTTTCTTTTGAAAGGGACTAAAATGGCACTAAACAAATGACAGAAACCCTATGCTACTTGGACCTAAAGGGGGCATAAGCTGAGGTGTGATGCAAGTGTAGAATGACAGAAAAAACTACCTCACTACACTACGGGACGGTAATGGAAAAACACCTTATTACAGAGCGTAATATGAACCTTAGTGTGACCAAAATTATCTGACTAGAAAATCAGCTTCCAAGACAAAACTCCACAGGAAAGGGCGCGAACCCGCTACAAACAACGTAATATCCTGAAAATGCGTGAGGAATCCAAATAACATTTATACACAATTTCAATGTATCAGATAAGGCAACACAAACGGAGCAATTGCATTTGCACTTAATAGGTGTACTTGCGTGAGAGAAAACTGCTACGAACTGAGAGATGAGGAGACCGCTATGACAGGACTGAGCCGGGAACGGCAGCAACTGGAAAAACACAGGAAGGGAGCTGATAACTAATTAAAGTTACTCAAGGAATGAATGGAATAAACTGTGGACAAGGTCTATTGAGCGGTGACAGGGAACGGAGGTACGCGGCGAGCGTTCAGTCTGAACTCAGACAAACGACACGAAGCGCGATCCTCCTGAGGGGCGGGGCTTAAATAGCTGGCACATGAAAACAACTAGACCCGCTAACTAACTGACCCAGAGGCACCACCTAGCGGCCGTTAAAGAAACTCAACTAACCTGTGGTCATGACAACCACCCACAGGTGCTCAAAAACATACACTAGGGGCACAGGGTTGTACCCCCACCCATGGGTGCCATAAAGGTATCCCATGGGTCTGTTCAGCAAAACCAAAATGGAGAGCTGCACCTCCAGGAGTCCCACAGGAACTCCTGTGCGGAAAACACGACAGAACACACGATAAAAAGCAGTAAAGGACAAGGATACGGAGGCCCTGTCCCTCCGATGCATTTCCAGCATCACAATGGTGCCTCGAGGAAAGTGGCTTGTCTGACCAAGTCCTCGACTCCAGAGGAATGGGCTGCTTTTCGGGAGCAGATGACGATTTTTCAATCGCAGGGCACAGTTCCGTCTGTGCCTTCTGACGAAGCCGTCGAGGAGTGGTCTCGTACCATGGCTCGAACGCCTTCGGGCTCGGGTCCTCGACCCTACTCATCGGGAACTTTCGCGGTCCCGTTCGGAAAAGGCTCAGGATAATCGCATGCTTCCTGGTCTCGGTCTTCATCTCCAGCGAGACCGCAGAACCCGGGCAAGGGCGGCATTGACTCTATCAGCGCCGTGTCTGTCAGATACCAACATCAAAGCTGTGCCTTCGTTCCAGCCCTTAGTGCCATCAGCTCCGTTCTCGATGCCAAAGTCGTCGCCGCCTTTGGGGATTTTTGCTCGAAATTTACTGATGGAGGTCCCTGATGCAGTGGCTCCTCCTAGGAAGGCTACTTCTAAGTCTGTGAGGCTGGTGGTGGACTCCGTATACTCTTCTGTCCCGAGGCAGGGTTTTTACCTCCCTCTGGATGACATGTATGAGGAAGAGGAGAGGTCCGACTTCGATCTGGACCCTGTTGACCTTGATGTAGCTCCTGTCTTTTCGGGAGACAGCCAGTGGGAAGAGTTGAGGCAAACTCTTCATGTTGCCAGTGGTTTGGATACTTTTCCGGTAGTAGAATTTGGCAGGCCTGAACCTAGGGCTCATGCAGAGTCATCCTACAGGGCTGGACCAGGCGTCGTGAAGCTTTTGTGCAAGATTATCTAACGGACATTTTAGATCACGGTCCGTCCTCTGACCTGGTGTTACCTTTTCATCTGACTTTTTAAAAAAGTGTTGCGCCTGCTTGGCAGTCACCGGAATGTCTTCCGGCTGTTAAGAAATCGTTGACCAAAGAATACTGCCCTTCCGGTAGCGACCCCAGCTACCTTTCATCTCACCCCACTCCCAAGAGTTTGGTGGTTTAGGCGGCTACGGCCACCTCGAGGCAGGCAGCGTACCCTACCATCCCTCCTGATAGGGTTGACAAATGCTTCGAAGGTTGGGCATGCAAGGTGTTTTCTGCTGGGAGTATGGCGTTGAAGTCGGCCAACTCCACTTGTGCCTTGGCAAGATTTACACAGACTCTGTCGAACTGTTTCTCTTGCGGCTGAGCATATTCCCGAGGAGGAAGAAAGGAATGGGTTCCCTGCTCTCGTGCAAGATGCCATGTGTGAATCCCTTCAGTCAGGTTTGGACACGGCTGACCGTGTTAGCCGGTCCATGGCTGCGAGCACCATTATACGTAGGCTTGCGTGGTTGTGGAAGTCGGGTTTTGCCCCGTATGTGCAAGCCTGTCTTTTGAACATGCCCTTTGATGGCGCACATTTTTTTTTGGCATTTGGCAGCAAGGCTGACGAGAGCCTTGAGAGGTTGCAGACCTCAACAGCTGCGGTGAAATCTTTAAGCGCAGCTGTTCGTCAATTTCCGCCATTTCGTCCTAGGGGACAACAGTGGAGTGGAGATTCTTTTCGTTATTACTAACGAGAGGAGCCCCCAGTCAAAGGGGTCAGTGTAAAAGTACCCATGGTGGTCATGGAAATGGAGGTGCCAAAGCCGCTCAGGCAGCTGCCTCTTTGCCTTCAGGCGCTGCCGCAGCCGCTCCAAAACAGTCATGAGGGCATGTCCCATGGTTCGCCGCTTGCGGCAGACTGTCTCAGCATCTCAGAGTGGCGAGCCATTACTTCAGATGCGTGGGTTCTGGATACCATCGCCCACGGCTACTGTCTTCCCTTCCTAAAGTGGCCTTGAGACAATCCACCGGGGAATCTCCCTTTGAAGCTTCTGGATCCCCTCCTTGTGCAGGAAATCTTGACTATGCTAGAGAAAGGCGCTATAGAACTGGTGCCTGTAGCAAAGAGGAACAAGGGATGGTAGTCCCCTTATGTTTTTAGTCCAAAGAAAGACGGGGGATTGAGACCCACCTTGGACTTGCGTTGGGTGAACAAACTTCTCAGGAAGGAAAAGCTCAAGATGGTCACTCTTTCTCAAGTCCTCCAGGCCCTTCAACTTCAGGATTGGTTGGTGTCTCTGGACCTACAGGATGCTTACTTTCATGTGCCGATTCGTCACAAGCACAGAAAGTACCTGAGGTTTTCGGCTGGCAACCCACACTTTCAGTTTCGGGTCCTGCCTTTCGGATTGACCTCCGCCTGAGGGTCTTCATCAAGCTAATGGTGGTGGTGGTGGCAGTGTGTCTCTGGCGAGGTGATAATTCACGTCTGTCATGATGCCTACCCCTGGGGAACCAGACCAGGTCCAGCAACCCCAGAAGCAGGCATCAAGTTATTTTGAGCAAGCCCAAAAACCCCTGCTAGGGGCTGTTTGGGTGCGGTCCTGGCACCTATGGCGCCTGGCTCATATGGAGAGTCAGTCCTGGCGCCATAGGCGCCAGGCTCAGAGTAGAACTTACCTGATGCAGACCATGCTGCAAGCTTACCTGATGCAGACCATGCTGCAGAGCTCCAAGCCAAATGAGGCTTGGAAGGGACTATTTTACCTAGGGACTATTTTTTACTCGGGTGGGGCTGGGGAGGAATACTTACCTGGACTACTTTGGAGGCTATTTAAACCACGCCCGAAGAGCAGCACATGCTTCGCGTTATTCTGCATCCAGCAGCGTAACGCTCACCGTGTCTGCAAGCCTGCATCCAGTCTTCTGCCACGCCCACCTCGAGTCTGCAGCTCCTAGGAAAAGGGAGGAACAGAATGAGAAGAGGTTAGAATAAGAGCAAAACCTTCGATCCTTACCTGAATTCCAGATCCACCACGCCTTCGAGCTGGAAGAAGCATTTTACGCGCGCCGCCTCGCCTGCTGCAGCGCCTCGCTGAACTCACCAGCCTTCGCAGCATCCTCACGATCCACTGCATCCTTCTGCATGTTCCCGCCGCACTCTGGCACCTAAGGGGAACACAAGAACAGCAAAGGTGAGCCAAGGGAATAAACGGAGGCAATAGTAACTACCCCCGTAGACTTACCTGATTACCGCTGGGGGTACTATTCCTCTTCACGGGTCGGCACATTCTCCATTGCATCCTCGCCGTAACCCAGCCCCTAAGGGGAACAAAAGGACAACAAGGTGAGACAAAGGGACAAACCAGGGGAATTCTTCTCACCACAATAGACTTACCTAATTTTACCGCCGGAGGCATTATTCCCCGAACTTCATATTTTCTCTCCACATCTGAATAAGGGAGCAAGCAACAGGTTATTCTGGCCTTATTTTATTGAACTGTGTAGGATAAGCCAACTCCTTACCTGAACTTCGTCAGCTACCACGAGGAACTCTTCGCTGGGGTCAAGCTGCAAACTACAAGGAATCGGACAAGAGTGAAAGTCAGACATGTGATCTCTTAAGAACTACATACTTTTCGGAGTCAATATTGTTCTGGAACTCACCAATTCCTTCGAGCCAGTGAAGCAACTGGTTATCAACGCGCCCCTGCGCTCAATGCAGGATGGAGAGCACATCTTTTCAAACCATCAGGTGAGACTATAAGAGGGAACATCAAAGGTGATCTGTGGGGAGAATAGTGTGGGTGAGGGGGATTTACGCTCAACTCCACGGGTGGTTGATCCCCTTTCTCCATTTGCAGAAGAATATTCCTATGGGCCAAGCAAACAAAGCTAGGTGGGCCAGTCCAGTCCGTCATCTCGGCCCTACGCGTTACATTGGTGGAGACCGCAGCTGTCCAGTTCAGATTGACGCCTCTGTGGGAGCCAGGTGAGCGTAACAGTCTACCCCTACCTGGACGACTGGTTGATCCGTGCGCGTTCTCCCGAGCAAGCATTGAACCACCTCGGTCTCACTTGCTGCTCCCTCCACAGGCTGTGCTTCTCCCTCAATTTCAAGAAGTTGCATCTGACACCTCAACAGCTCCAGTACATCGGGGTTGTGTTGGACACGTCCTTGGGTAGGTGCTCACCTCCCAAGGTGAGGGCTCATCACATTGTGCAGATGGTGGACAAGTTTCAACATGCCCAGAGTCTCCCGGCTTCTGAATTCTTAAGGTTGCTCGGCCTCATGCACCCTGCATTTTTCTGGTGCCAGAAGCCAGGCAGAGGATGAGATCCCTGCAATGGGTCCTCAAGATGCAGTGGTCGCAGTTCTCAGGCAAGATGTCAGATCCCGTTCAGATTCCAATCTCGGTCTCCCAGGATCTTCTGTGGTGGGCCAACTAAAGGGAACCTGATGAAGAGGGAGCAGTTTTGGCAACCGTTTTGGCAACCATGGCCGGAGGTTACTGGAGTGACGGATGCTTCCCTCACAGGATGGGGCGCTCATGCCAACGACTTGACCGCCAGCGGTCGGTCTCCGTCGGAGTCCAAACTTCACATCAATCTGGTAGAGCTGAAGGCCATCAGGCTAGCCCTGAAGGTTTTTCTGACATCTGTGCGGGGAAAGAGTGTCCTGATCATGACGGACAACACAGGGGCTATGCATTATCTCAACAAAAAGGGGTGGGGTGTAGGGTCACTCCTGTTGTGCAGAGGCAATGCAGCTCTGGTTCTGGGCCATCCAGCAGGGAATTTCGATCTCGGCAGTTCATCTGGCCAGAGACGAAAATGTGGCGGCGGACGCTCTGAGCAGGCAGAGCACGATCTCTCACGAGTGGGAGTTGGCTCAGTAAGTCCTTCTTGCGGTCTTCTCCCTAAGGGAACCCCACAAGTGTATCTCTTTGCCACCAGTGCCCACCGGAAGTGCGAGAGATTCTGCTCAAGGGAATTTTCTCCGAGAGGAGCCTTAGGAGACTCATTCGTATTGAATTGGTCATTCCCACTGCTGTACGCGTTTCCTCCAGTCCCCGTCATTCCTCGAGTGTTACAGAGGTTCGGTTCCCACATGATCCTCATTGCTCTGGATTGGGCCAGGAGAGCGTGGTACCCGGACCTTCTAGAAATGGCCATCTGCCCTCCACGCAGTCTTCCCTACCGAGAGGACCGGCTCTCGCGAGAGGGCGGGGGGGTCAGGTTCTCCATCCAGAGGTCAGATTTCTCAACCTTCAGGCTTGGTATCTGAAAGGCTCAGATATAAGGATTGGGACCTCCCAGATGATGTGATGGAGGTGTTGCTTTCGACCAGGAGGCCAGCAACAAAATCCCTGTGCCGTTACCGTTGGTGTAGGTTTTGCGACTGGTGCAGAGGACAAAATGTGATCCTTTTCAGTGTTCCATTCCTATGGTTTTATATTTCTTACTGTCTTTGGCCCAGAGGGGCCTTTAAGTAGGTACCATTAAAGGTTACCTGGCGGCGCTGTCTATATTTAAGCGCTCGTCTGAAGAATGCCCTTACTTTAAGATTTCTTTGATTTCTCAATTTCTTAAAGGACTGACAAATGTGTTCCTGCCGTCCCCTTTCCAGGTGCCGGTTTGGGATTTGAATTTGGTTTTTAAATTTCTAATGGGTACTCCGTTTCAACCTTTGCACTCTTGTCCTTTGAGATTATTGTGCTTCAAGGCAGTGTTCTTGGTTGCAGTTACTTCCGCTCGCAGAGTGAGTGAATTGCAGGCACTTTCCTCTAAACCGCCCTTTACTGTGTTCCACAAGGACAGGGTTGTACGAAGGGTACGTCGTTCCTTTCCCCCTAAGGTAGTATCTGAATTTCATTTGAGTCAGTCCTGGTAAGGAAGAGGAGTGACTCCATAGGTTGGATCCTAGGAGAGCTCTGAGCTTTTGTATTTCTAGGATGTCCAGGGTCAGAGTGAACGATCAACTCTTTGTGGGATATGCTGGACACTGTTTAGGCCAGGCTGTTTCCAAACCGACCTTGTCCAGGTGGATTATCCTCACCATTACTGAATGTTACAGATTGGCGGGTAAGGATCCTCCCGAATGGCTGCGAGCTCATTCCACTGGGGGCGTGGCTACTTCCACAGCCCTACAACAGGGAGTTCCTATTAGGAATATTTGTGATGCAGCCACATGGGCTTCTATACACACCTTTGTTAAACATTATTCCCTGGATACGAGCCATGGTCAAGATATGGCCTTTGGTAAAGTGATTATTTATTCAGCTATCTGATTGGGTACTCTAAATTCTTTTCCCTCCTCCATTTTCTGGTACTGCTATCAAAGATGTGGAATAAGTTGGAGGACACAATCCATTCAAAGAACAAGTTACTTACTAACTGGTAACGTTCTTCGATTGGAGGAACATCCAATGTATTCCACATCGCCCTCCCAGCCTGCCCCTCTGGAGAATTTCCTATGCGATTGCAGCTTACGTTTCTGCAAGGCTATGTGCAGTCAAGCAGACATTAGATTGGTGCCACACGTTATGGGGGGAAAAACATAAACTGAGGCTACGGGCGCTGTGCGTCCTATTTATAATATCCGGTGACGTCGCCCTCGACGGAGGCCTACGGGCACATCGACAGGACG
The DNA here is from genome assembly GCF_040938575.1 of Ambystoma mexicanum. Lineage (NCBI taxonomy): Eukaryota > Metazoa > Chordata > Amphibia > Caudata > Ambystomatidae > Ambystoma > Ambystoma mexicanum. The sequence goes on along the minus strand of NC_090928.1, from coordinate 260,738,522 downwards.
CCCTCTGCCAAAAAAGTTTCCGAACTAAACAGCTGTGGACAATACATGTCAAAGATGTGGAATACGTTGGAGGAACATTCAATCGAAAGAACGTTACCAGTTGGTAAGTAACTTGTTCTTCTTTGGCTGTGCACAAAAAACTTGATCACTCCGCAGAGAAGAGCAGCAGTCCAGTGAACAGAAGGACAACCAACAGCGGAAAGCCTGGGCATCACGTTAACTGGTCACCAAATGAAAGGAAGCTACGCAAGCATTCCAATACGAAAGGAAGACTTCTGCGAAGAACAAAGTGCCTTTTTGTCAGAAAAGCAAGTTTATTGCATGCTAACAACCTGAAGAGGCTAGTCAGTTCCTTTTGAGCTAAAGACTAACCCGATTCTCTCTCAATGACAACAAGTTTACAGTTTATATACATACATAATCTCAAATATGTTGTCATGTCACCCCCAAACCCTTCATTGGCTAACTGTAATACAAAGTAATGTAATCCGCCTAGCTTTAAAACCCCATTGGATACATTCACCAAGTCCAACCCCTTTGATCTTCTCTCGTCAATCTTGACGTACTCCACATAATACATTTGTTGTGTATGACTAACTCAGTTTATTATTCAGGCCATGTGACAGAAACCCATTAAACCCAAATGATAGTGCAAGGCTTTCCATGAACACTTTATGGCACAGGGAGGGAGAGAAATAAATCAGCATTCTTTTGAAGCAGCCGTTCAAATCCTTATCCTCCCAGATGGTACTGGCATCCAATACCATTTTTCCTGCATTCTTGCATGCAATACTATTTGCTCCTACTATTGCTACAATTTCAAGTCATAGCCTTTGGCATACATTCTACTTATTTCCCTGCAAACCCATAAATGATCAGCTCTGTTTAACCCTCCATGTAACCAAACCTTTCTGGTTATTAAAAAAACAAGCCTTTGTGCTCCCAGGAAAATTACACTTTGCATCTACACCCAATCCGGCCATAAAAACCTAACATGTGACTTTCCATTCAGTTCTTGCCTTCAGCCCGTTGCTATGTTATCACAACTGCTCATATGCAGTTCATGTTCTACCCCCTTCTGTGACCTAGGTTATCCAGTTCGCCAAACCAGACAAGGAACTAATTCCTGTGAATCCAGGAAATCTGTAGCCTATTAAAACTCCAAATGTTGAAAACTGCTTTCTAGAATGTCTTCATGTATCCACAGTACACTCCATATTTCCCAACACCCTAAATGTGTCTGCAATGTATAACTTTGTTGAAATCTTACATGCTAGATTCCCCTTCAGTAAACTCCTCTCTCGCTTGTAAAAAGCTCCTTATTATGTTATTCTAAGCGCTACAATTTGTACATTGCACAATTCATTGTATGCATGTCGCTCATGTTGCTGCCTACTGTGACTCTAAAAATGTAGCCAACTAAAATACAAAGTAACACTCATTTTAATTCTTCTAACTACACTTATCACACATTTATTGCAACATCGCATCTAATCCGGCCACTCCATGGCCTAGTATAATTTATGCAGTGTTTGTACCTCTTTTCAGTGTTACGACCTAAAACGTCTACCCCAATCTCTTCTCTTCTTAATGTTACAGCTCCCCTCTTTTGTATTAAGACCATATGTCAATGCCTGGGACTTAGTACGTCAGGGTCTCGGGATGGGGGGGGGGGGCTCTAGTACATCTGGGTACAGGAGGAGGGTGGCTACCAGGCCAAACTAACTGAGCCACTTCTTCGATCCTGCCCTCCTCGTCGTCATGTTGAAAGCTTGTACCTCCCACCGTGGGTTCAACTCCTTCTAACCAAGGTCTCGCCCCCTAATCCAACCACCCTCTGACCAATGTCTCTGATCTTGTATAATCTCCTCTTTGGTTGCACCTCGTTGTTTGACTTCACCTTCTACCTCTTGATGTTCCCTTACCACCTATGTAGCATTACCTCCTTCGTCCTGCTTCTCATTACCCTGCTCCAAAAACCTGCCCACTTCCTTCTTAATAAGTTCAACTTCCACCCACGAAATGGTTAGCTCTTCTTTAAAGTAGTCCACCTCCTCTAGCAACCTTCCTTTTTAACTTCACTAAACCGTTCCAATACCTCTCCAACTTCCTGTTTAACTCTAACCAACTCTTCCAAAAACTGTCCCCCACATTTCCCCTTTAAACCCACCCTCCGCCTCCCACCCCGGATATCGTGTGCAGCTCAATGATGCCCTACTCTATAGTGACCAGCTCACTACCCTGCTCCCCCTGTATAATGTCACCAACTCCACTGTGCTTCTCTATTCTCCTCCTCCTTGTCCACTCCAGGGTCTCCTCTCCAGCTCTATTCAAACACCATCTGGTCAGCTCTCCTCCAAATTACCCAGGTAGTGGGTTTTTCTTTTTTTTTTTAAATTACCAAACCCCGGTACCTGGGTGGGTTTCAAGCTGGGAATGTTCACCTGTGAGTTCTAAATTTCCAGGTGTGGACAATTTAACCTTACATAGCGTTCCAGAAATCATAAAATGCCAGGAAAACATTTTACAGTTTAGGGGGTTATGCATTCAGAGTAGAGTCTGTCTCTAGTTGTTTGGAATCTTTTGGTAATTGAGTGTCCTCTTAATGATCTCTCTGTAATGTTGCTTCACATTAATAGCAATGATTGCAAATTCTTGGTAATCCCTTTTAACAGCTTTTTTGTTATTGTAATGTTGCTTCACATCAATAACAATTATTGCAATTCTTTGTTTCTTTAGTTCCTTATTGTGCTGCCAATTCTGAATGGTGCCTCTTAATTCACAACACGTTTCTCCAATTATGTAATTGGTTCTTCAGGAGGGTATATCAAATGAATAATCATTTTGGCATTGAGCCCTTAGATGTAAATGCAAAGAAATACATAATCAATAAGGCGATCTACAATGACCACTGATTTGAGTTTATTACGACAACATTTTAGTCCTTAATATATACAGGACTCATCAAATGTAGGAGAGGCTGAACATAAAAATAATAGCATCTTGTATGTCTAGCATTCTGAATGTGTGCGGTATGTACCGCTGATCTTTGCAGTTTCACTTGTCTACACACCTGAACAATACAGCATTTCTATTGAAATGAGAGCACAAGGAGGATTGTTAAGGTTTGTGCTATGTATTGTGACAACTTTCATTTGAGTCCTATTATCAATGTTTCCCAATTGTTACTACACCTTTTACTTACATGGGTATTCTTGCCTTTTATGTTGAAAACAATGTTGTAAATGTCTATGTCTCTTCTAATGTTTCTTTAAGAGTTCTTTAGATGCTGGAAGCTGCCTGGTAAGGCTTAATGCGTAGCCCCCATCTTGCCTGTGGAGGTCTCCCATATGGCCTGTTGGCAAAAGCTTGACAATTAATTTGATCTATTATACGTTGTTAAATTTAAGTCTATGCGCTAAAGATAGAGGTGCCAGTGGCTTTGATTCTTACCTTTTGGGTTGTTTCTATGTCCCAAGTGGATCTTCTGTTCCGACGATGGGGCAATCCCCAGATCGATCTGTTTGCGGCGATGAACACCAAGTGCCAGAGGTTCGCCAGTAGGCTTCCCCAGCTGGGGAGCATGGGCGATGCATTCTCATTCCCCTGGGACGGCCTGTTCCTGTATGCGTTCCCTCCGTTGCTGTTGCTTCTTTGACTAGTCAATCAACTCAGACGGTCCCGGTTCAGGATTATCCTTGTCGCACCGGTGTGGCAGAGACAGATATGGTACCCGGACCTTCTGGACTTGTCAGCGTCTCATCCAGTCAAGCTTCCGGCAGCTGCAGATCTTCTCGCCAGAGAAGGAGGGGCGATTCTGCCCCACGATCCAGGATCGCTGAACTTGCAGGCCTGGCTCCTGCAGCGCTAGAGTTTGGGGGATACAATATCCCAGCGGACTGCAAGGAGGTGCTTGCCAAGGCCAGGACTTCATCTACACTGACGGACATAAGTGGAAGAGGTTCGCCATCTGGTGCTGTGCACAGAAGATAGACCCTCTACGAATGATGGCTCCGCAGGGGCTGCCGTATTTGCTGTCGCTGGCCACAGCAGGTCTGGCTCATGATTCATCAAGGTTCATCTGGCGGCTATCTCCCGCTACACCAGAGCTCCGGGACGGTCGTCGTTATGGTCATGAGTCCTCCTTTCGAGCCTATGCACTCGGCACCGCTGAAGGTTTTGTCTTGGAAGACAGCGTTCCTCGTGGCCATCACCTCCAAGACGAGTGGGTGAGATTCAGGCCCTGTCCTGTAAGCCACCTTACTTGACTTTTCGCGACACAAGGGTGGTGTTGCGGACGCATGCCTCCTTCATACCCAAGGTGCCGTCAGACTTTCATCTAAATGAGCCCTTGGTGTTACCTGTGTTTTTTCCGACGCCTTTGTTGCTGGCTGAAAGGACTTTGCACTCGCTGGATGTGGCTTGCGCGCTGAAGTTCTATCTGGACCGCACAAAGAGTTTCCGGAAGATGCAGCAACTTTTTGTGATCTTTGGCCCTCTCCAAGGCTTCCATTGCCAGGTGGTTCTCCGGCTGCATCACTCATTGTCACCAGTTGGCAAACCGACTGTTGCCTGGCCGTCCGAGAGCTCATTCGACCAGAGCGATCACTGCAACTACAGCGTTCCTGTCTGGTGTGCTCCTCCTGGACATCTGCAGGGCTGCTATGTGGAGGTCGACGCACACATTCACAAAGTTCTACTGCGTCGACAGGGATTCCAGGGAGGAGTCCAGAGTTGGCCAAGCAGTGCTGCGCAACCTGTTCATTTGAAGGTGAGCCTGGTGAGGAGGCGAGAGATGCTTAATGTTGAGATGCTTAATGTTGAGATGCTTAATGTTGAGATGCTTAATGTTGAGATCATGAGCATGTGAATCCATGCCAGACCCCATGCTGGAGAAGGAACCAGTTACTTACCTGTAACTGTTGTCCTCCAGCATGGGTCTGGCATGGATTCACATGCGAACCCGCCCGCATGCCCCTCTGTGGCTCTTCTCTTGGTCCTACTGCCACTTTACGTGCTACCAAATCTGAAAAAGGCTGCCAGAGGAGGGGCTTATGTAGGGGGCAGTCATTGGCTGGGGGCAGTATGACCCAGAGACCAGTGATTGGTTGTTAGGAGAAAGACAGTTCAGAAATTAAACTGAAACAGATTTTTTCTTTACCGAGGATTCCCAGCCTGGCGACGGGGAATATTCATGAACATGTGAATCCATGCCAGAGCCATGCTGGAGAATAACAGTTACAGGTAAGTAACGTGTTCCTTCTCCCCTGGGGGGGGGAGCCCCTTCTCTTGAGGCAAGGGAGGTGAGGCAGTTACCAGATTGTGCTATTGGGGGTGGTATTAAGCAGGCAGATCTCATGGGGAGAGATTCCCCATGAGTAGTTCTAGGGACTACTGTCCTGGGAGATCGCGGTATGCCCAAAACATATCACCACCTCCCTCATCCTCATACACACTACAGGGTTCCACACACTTCAATCAAAGGTACTTGGATGAAGAGTAAGAATCCCCTATGTGCGGGGATTATACAATTAGTAACGCTGCGTTTACTGCGACTCCTGTAAATGTCTTTTATTTGTTTTATTTCAACCCCCTCTTCACCCCATATATATGTGTGGGATGGGTATAGTATATAATGGCTAAGAGGGATTGTTGGGGTCTCCCCCAGCATATCCATTGGGTGAATAGGGGGTCGAAATAAAAGTAGTCATTTTTTCGAGGGGTGCAGTAAACGCGATGCAGTAATCACATAGATCCCTATGTGAGCCATGTGTGGAAACTGGGACGAAGAAGAGCACAAGTGAACCAGTTGAAGATCAGAATACCAATGCTGAGGTGAGGAAGAGGCACAGAGCAATGCAGTGCGCCCCGTGGGACCCACATGAGTGGCCCAGACAGCTGTAAATAGGCAACGCCATCCTGACGACAAAATGGGATGAAGGACTTCACCGCTTGTCTAATCCTTCCTATAGGAGCCATGGAGGAAGCATGGAGCGCGGTCTGGGATGCCAAGAAGGGAGCGCGAAGGTCCGATGCTGGTCGGGGGAAGAACGACGACTGAGCAAACCGATGTACAAAGGTTCCTGGCATCCCTGAGGTCCGAGATGCGAACTGCATAACAAGGAGGAGATGGGAGACTGGAGCAACTGCAGCCCCTCGGAAGTCCTCGGCAGCCCCAGAAGTCCAGCGGCTGTCTACAAACACCCTAGAGAGTTTAGAGCCCTTACGGACCGTGAAGCACGGTACTCAAGTGGCCAGAAAGGCGTTGGGGGACTCAGAAGGTTGTATGCTATGCAACAGGCTGAAACAGATCACCAATACAGGGCCTGGGACCCATAGCACAGGAAAGAGACTATCTCATATTGTTGGCCATCCGATAGTACTTGGAAGCAGAGTGAACCAAGTCTACCCAAGAGGCCAGTGAAAAAGAAATACGAGTTAGGGACCAGCACCCCTTTAAAGACATTCTCACCACTGCTCTTCATAGTCACAGTATCTGGCAGGATAATGAGACGAGAAACCTGAAAAAAAATCCTAGGGAGTGAGTCATACCCTCTGGTGTTTGTGAAAATTATGAGAAAAACCAAGGGAAGGGAGTCATTCACTTGGAATTGTGAGAAGCCTGAGAAAGACCCAGGGAAGGGAGACACTCTTGGTACCAAGGTTTTGAGTCGGAACTTTGCTTTTATTTTTTTAATTAAGACTTTTATCAATCTCAATATTTGTGTGCTGCATTTGAAAAGAACTGCAACCTGGGGAAGAGAGACATTCCCGCATGAAATAGTCCCTGCAGATTACTGGCTTGGTAGTCCATTCTTCTACATTAAGAAGAGTCACCAACCTTTTGATTTAGTTGAAAGTGTAAGGGATGGAAATAGGCTTTTGACACAGGATGGTGGACTATATAATTTCAACTGACTCCCTTAAAGAATCCTCAGTGTTTAATTGAAGTAGGGAAGCCCCTATTAGCGTTCGGGATAGTTGGCGTTTTCCTTCTTTATGTTCACTTGGGTGCATAGCCACAAAAATGCCACCTGTGCCGGTCTCCTTCTTTCACATCCTTGCAGTACCCTCAACCAACTGTATTAGTGTTCCAATAAGGGGAGACCGCTCCCCTTTTGTTTTGACCTCCCATGTTTTCCTATGCTAGGACCCAGCCCTGTAACCTCTGCTAAGGCCCCCTTTTGCAATGCCCTTTTGGGTGCACTGGGTGGCCCTGTGGATCAGTGCAGGTGTAGTCATCTTCCATTTATGACGTGTGTTATCTTTTCAGCGCAAACTATCTTATATGTGGTGCAGTTGGGACACTGTGCTACTTTCCAGGCATCTTCCGAACAGGCTGGTGGCAGTTACATTACCGTTTTTACAAGTGCAGCTGCCTTTTTAGCCGTGATAATGCACTTAATGAGACCATATTAATAAAATGGTATCCCTACCTGTTTTAAGCCTGTTAAAAATTGCGTGTCTTTTGTTGTCTGTTCTACCTTTCCATATGGGGAGGGGTCCCCTTGCTTCATGCACCTTGGCAGGCTGTTTGCAGTATTCCCGCTAAGGTTCTTCTGTGTGTGTGAACTGACAGGAAATGGGGAGAGAGGCTGTCTGCCCCAATCCACATTCCTTGATGGGCCTGGTATTTGGGCCGATTCTGGGATGCTGGCTGTCCCCTATTAGCCAGCCAACTTCAAGTTTGAATGTTGCAGGGCTGAGCCTCTTCCAGTCCAAATTCTGGATGTAAGGTGACAAAGTGGACCCAGAAATTAAGTTGACAGCTGGAGCTGAGAAGATATAAGAAGACCACGACTAAGGGACGGCAGAGAACTCCTGCAGAAACCAACATTGGCTCAGCCAATACCACCACTTTGTGAATCTCTTCCTTCTGCTTGACAGTGAAGGCCTCAGCGAGGTGCCTCCTCATTTTCACCAACCAGTCAGCTGTTCAGCACAATATTGCCTGTTTTGGTCATCCGAGTGTGCACCTTTGCATTTTCTCTGGCTGGCGACAAAAGCATCTTCAGGTGTTACATACCTCCTTCTGGACGAACGGCTGGTACTCCTCGTGGGCATCATCCAAGCTCTCCTGGGACCTTGTAAACCCATTGTGTTGTCCTCCACCGGGAGCCGAGCCTGTCGGGAGCCCGAAGTTATACTGCATAACTGTTGCATGCTTGAAGACCTAGCATGGGGTCCATGAAATCTGCATACGTCAAGTTGTCAGTGAGGTCCTCTTCATTGTGGCAACAAATCTGGGTGTCCCATTCCTCCCCTGCCCCCAATCATCCAATGTCTCCAAAGGAGCCAAAAGGCACCCAGATGCCCTTGAAACCATGACCTGATAACCCTCGACAACGATGATGAGGCAAGTCGTCTTTATTTTTTTGTGTTTTTTGCTTTTTCCCCCCCTCTTACCTGGGATTGTTTCTACATTTCAATGTATTCCTATTCTCCCGCAGATTCCTCATGATAGATGCTCATTTCCAGCTTTGCTGCTTCGGAAACTTTTCGCCAGGGGACGTAGTGTACCTCGACTCTCAGCCGACGATCGTTGATCCGTCTTGACAGGCTCCCGATAGTCTGCTCCAGATGTGATATCAGGCGTCGTATTTATAGTACGTCACTATGCCCCACACATCATTTCCTTTTTACTGCGCGTTTGCACGCTGCCTAGACAACACGATTTGAGTTTACTCAACATTCTTACTGTACTTTGTACGTTTTTTCTTCAAAACATTGATGGAATGTCCTCTCACAGGCAGCACCCTTGTACCATTCCCCCTGTGAATGCCATTTTCACAGGGAAGAATAGGCTGGCAAGAGCAGATCCTCCTTTCCTCGCTACACATCCTACCCCTTTGATTTCCCCTCCCATGAGGTACCGGTTGGTGGACGGGCATTGGCTCCAGTAGCAGGAAATAACTTCAGACGCCAGGGCTATGTAGTTAATTTCAGTGGGGTTACTGTCTGCCTTTTCTAAAGAGGCCTCTAGACAGACATGCACCTCCACCAATCCAACCAGAACTTGAGCTCCAGGAAGAACCGAGAGCCCTGTGTGTGCCATGGAAGAGGTGTCTCCCAATGAACAGAGGGTCAGGTTGGTCTTTCCGTTACTTCCTGGTGCCCAAGAAGGGAGGAGGTCTCTGTCCCATCCTGGACAAGTTCCTAAGGAAGGACTAATTCAGGATGGTGACTTTGAGAGAAACGGGACGCTTATTTCCATGTGCCAATACACCAAAAGCACAGGAAGTTCCTAAGGTTCCTCATTGGCGACAGGCACTTTCAGTTCAAAGTGCTTTCCTCTGGGTTGACCTCCGCGCCGAGGGTCTTCACCAAGCTCCTGGCAGTGTTGACGGCCCACCTCAGGAGATCCGGGGGTCCTGTATTTCCGTACCTGGACAACTGGATGATCCCGAGGGAAGTGAGTGGGGTAAGTCTTGTCTCATCTCAACTGGAAGACCCTTGCCTACTACCGGCCAAAACGTCGGTCCTCCACCCATGCACCCCGGTGGAAGGCTGGCTGACTGGATTCGTCAGTGAGTGGGAGAAGATCTCCACCGACAGATGGGTGGTGGATGCTCTCGCTCATGGAAATACCCTGGAGTTTCAGCACAAGTTTTTGTGGATCCCTCTGGTGGCCCGGCAGTGGCAAAACATCCCTCAACTCTTAGAGGAGGTACAGGCCATGCTGTGAAAGGGACTGATCGACCTGGTGCCATGACTCTCCGGGGCTCCGGAGTCCACTACAGATACTTTTTGGTCAAAACGAAAACTCGGGGCTGGGGACCCATTCTAGACCTGCAACGTCTCAACAAGTGCCTCAAGTCACAAACATTCAGGATGGTCACATTGCAGCATGTGCTCGGCCAACTGGAACGAGACTTCTTGACGTCGCTGGATCTGGAGGATGCCTATTTCCACGTCCCCATTCACAGGAAGCACCGAACGTTCCTACACTTCGTAGTGCATGGACAGCACTACCAGTTCTCATGGCCCTCCCCTTTGGCCTGAAATTGGCCATCAGGTGGTTCACAAAGTGCCTGCCACCACTGGCGGCCGATCTGCGTCTACGGGGATACATGTTTACCTGTACCTCGACGACTGTCTTATGCTGGCCAGTTCGCAAGAGTTGGCAGTCGGACACACAGAGACGACCGTCCAGTTGCTGACAGATCTGGGGTTCTCCATCAAGTATCCGAAGTCCTGGTTAACACCTTCGCAGAATGCGCTGTTCCTAGGAGCCAGACTCAATACAGTCTCCTGCCTAGTGTCACTCTCGAAGGAGAGGGTAGCGGCCATACTGGGGAAAGTGAAGAGACTGTTGTCACTGGAGACCGCCACGGTGCAGACCATCATGTCGCTGCTCGGTATGATGTCTTGAATCTACCTTATCCGGCTCTGCAGGTTAAGGATGCAACGTCTTCAGGAGTTCCTGGACGCTTTCTGGGTTCAGGTGTCCGGAAGCTTCGTGGACAAGATCCCGCTTGATGAGTTTTGAGGAGCGATAGAACGTCCACTATGACGTCGCTTGGGCACAGGGTTCCAAAGCCCCCTGTACCATGAGACGGTAACCACGAATGCTTCCCTGGAGGGCTGGGGAGCCCACATCGGTGGCCTGTACACCAGAGAACTGTGGCAGGCAGAGGAGAAGGATCTTCACATCAGTATCCTGGAGCTGCTGGAAGTGTTCTGGGCCTTCAAGTCATTCCTTCCATCTCTGAAGGTGCAAGTTGGTGAGGATCTTCACAGACAGCACCACCACAATGTTCTACATCAGGAAGCAGGGGGCACTCGATCCCCAGCGCTCTCCAAAGAGGCGCAGGACTTGTGGCACTGGGCCATCGAACAAGAGCTGTTCCTCATCCCCTTTCACCTGGCGGGAGTCAAGACTACCATCGCCAACTCCCTCAGCAGGGAGTTGCACTCCTGCCATGAGTAGGAACTTTGGCAGGACACGGTGGACCGCATCTTCATCAAGTGGGGCAGACCCCAGATCGATCTGTTTTCGACGGTGGCCAAGTCCAAATGCCAGAAATTTGCCAGCAGATTCCACCAACTGGGGAGCATGGGGGGGGAAACGCGTTCTCCTTCCCCGGGGAAGGCCTGGGTATGCGTTCCCTCCATTACCTCTCCTGCTGCAGGGCCATCAATCAACTTACAGTGCCGATGCAGGATAATACTCATCGCCCCAACGTGCCCGAGGCAGATTTGGTTCCCGGACCTTCTTAGCCTGTCGGCGTTGCCTCTGGTCAAGCTGCCGTTGGTCACAGATCTACTCACCAGAGAAGCAGGTCCTGCATCACAATCCAGAATTGCTGAACCTGAGGGCTTGGCTCCTGCAGCCCTAGAGTTTGGAGGGTGCTAGTTGCCAGCGGAATGTAGGGAGGTACCTGCCAAGGCCAGAGCCTCGTCCACTCTTAAGTGCTACGGTCACAAGTGGAAGCGTTTCGCTATGCAGTGCCGGTCGCAGAAGATCACCCCTCTGAGGGTCACGGCCGGTATATTCTTCCATAGTTGTTGTCCTTGGCCAAGGCGGCACTGGTGCACGCCTCTATCAAGGTGCATCTTGCAGCTACCGTCTGCTACACCAGGACTCCGGGAAGGTCTTCTTTGGACCCACTGTCTCGTCAAGGAGTACCTCAAAGGACTGTTTCGATCTTTCCCACAGGTGAGGCCTCCTGCCCGGCCTGGGAACTCAACCTGATGCGCACAAAGCTCATGGGGGCCCTCTTCAAGCCAATGCATTAGGCCCCTCTCAAGGTCCTCTCTTTTAAGACAGCTTTCCTTGTGGCCATCACCTCTGCCAGGGGTGTAGGTGAAATCCAGGCCCTACCCTGCAAACAACCTTATCTGACTTTCCACGAGTTGAGGGTGATGCTGCGGACGTACCCCTTGTTCATGCCGAAGGTTCCGTCGGAATTCCACCTCAATGAACCTTAAGTGTTACCAGTGTTTTTTCCGAATGCCTTAGTTACCGGCTGAAAGGGCCTTGCACTCGCTGGATGTAGCTTGTGGCAGGCACAAAAAGTTTTTGGGAAGATGTCTCCACTGTTCGTGATCTTTGGTCCTGTGAACCATGGGAAGGCCTTGTCTAAGGCATCCGTTTCCAGGTGGTACTACGGCTGCATCATGCACTGTCATCGGTTGGCGTACCGACCGCTTCCCGGCTGTCCGAGACCCCAGTCCCCCAGAGCGATCGCTGCTACGTCAGCGTTCCTGTCTGGTGTGCCCCTGCTGCATATCTGCAGGGCTGCTACATGGTGGTCCTTCAAGAGATTCTTCTGCGTTGACAGGAATTCCAGGTAGGGAGAGTAGGCTGTGCAGTGCTGTGCAACCTGTTCACTTGAGGTGAACTTGTTCCAGAGGTAAGGGTGATTGCTTTAGTTGAGCTTTGCCACCTCCCGTGGTTGTGTAATGTTGTACTGTTATGTATACTTTATTCATGAGCATGTGAATCCATGCCAGTCCCCATCCTGGAGAAGAAACCAGTTACTTACCTGTAACTATTGTTCTCCAGCATGGGTCTGGCATGGATTCACATGCTATCCCTCCCTCCTGCCCCTCTGTGGCTCTTCTTGGTCATACTGCCACTTTACTTGCTTTCCAAATCTGAAGATGGCTGCCAGAGGAAGGGCTTAGGGAGAGGACGGTCATTGGCTGGGGGCAGTATGCCCCAGAGTACAGTGATTGGTTTAGAGGTGAAATACAGTTTGTTAGTGAAAATAACTGGTTTTTCTTTTACTGAGGATTCCCGGCCTGACGATAGGGAATATTCATGAGCATGTGAATCCATGCCAGTCCCATGCTGGAGAAATATAGTTACAGGTAATTAACTTGTTCTTTCTACGGATTTCGGGGCCTGAGAACACTACTGTTGAAGCGCCCCCCCCCGCCCCACCTATAAGTCCTGCTTACATTGGCGCTGTCTGGGGCTGGCCAAGGGCGGTGGTGTAGAAGTCAGAGGGCTATCCTATTGGACCTCCAGGGTGGTAGCTGCTTTTCTGAATTTCTCAAACTGACTTTAGACTCTTAAGTTCATATTTCACCTATTGCTTTGTCTCTGCACCAACTGCCTTTAGTGGACTCTCCTAGATTACTGACTGCAACCTTTTTGTGACTACTACAGTTTCCCAGAGACTGTTTATTCTAGGGTTGGATTTCCAAACACTAGCTATATGGTGCTGGATAGTGCCTTAGAAGTACAAGGGCTAGGACTATGTTCTGATGTAGCATCCTTCTACCAGGTTTTGTTTATGCATTGTGTGTACATGCATGCTTGTGATATTAAAGTAGTGTGTAACCCATAGTGGGTTACCAAACTATGAGCTGCAAATATGTACATTGATATTTGTACTTACCTTAGAATATTTAGAGTGTGCCTCAGTATATTACTGTAATAAATGAGTGGTTCGTTAACTTTACTACACAACAGAGCACGCTTCCTCCTAGCTTCTGCCTTACTGGTTGGTCTGCTATTTAGGAAAGTGGTTTAGCTCAAGTGAGATTTTCAAACAATTGCTAAACGTAGGTTGGCTTTTCAAAATCCTACCACAAATGGTGACTTTGAAAAATCCTCCTAACGTTAGCACATCATTACGGTTTACATTACTACAGTGTTTAGCACATTCTTGCCAGTTTCCCGCAGATTCACTGAGCATTTAATTACCAGTTTACATTATGCTTATTCATCAAATTACATTATGACCACTTTGCAGATCATTCCCCAATTATGTTGATGCCCATTTGCCTCATCATAGCGAGCTTCCTTATACCCATTAATACATGAATTCTAGTTTTCATTAGTCTTGCTTCACACATAATTTCCAGATTCCATTAGGCCCAACCTCATGGACGGTGTCCATTACATTAACTTATTCCATTATTTGCCAGGTGCTCTCAACAGGTCTTACTTTCTGTTGCCAGCGATAGAAAGAAGGGAGACTAATTCCGAGATAGAAATCTAGTGTCTTGACAGTCAACGCGCCTGCAACCAGTGAGGCACAGAGCAGTAAAAACTGCCACCCATGCCTTGTATGCTAATGGTTTGCAAGCTGACTGAGGTTAGCTGAATTGCCACATCCAGCCCAGCCAGCTTTCAGGCATACAGTCTGGGAAGGGCCTCTGTTCTGACAAACATTCCCTCTGAGAATCGGTTTATGACATTTACTCTAAAGCGTAAATATATTCATCTAAATTCTATGTTAATTATCATGTTCTGACTGTCTGCAACATTTTTGTTTGTGCAGAATTCTTTAGATGGAATACTTCACCCAGCAACCAGCCGGTCCATGTTGACATTTCACCACACTCGAATTATTCATGCCTTAATGTGTCAAGGGGAACACCAGCAAGCTCTTCGATACATACAGATTACGAAACCTCCCTTGACTAGTAGCAGCGAGGTTACACTTCACCTTACAGTGTTGCTGTATAATAGGTAAATATATTATGATTTGTTTTATTTTTTAAATATGCTTATTTTATTGTGAAAGAAAAAAAGGATTTCCAGTCTGGTCTGTGTTTCTTGGATTGGTAACATAAGTATATTGAGTTTAAGGTAACTAATTGCTTTTTGCAAACATTAAAGACTTGTGGCATATAGGTTTCATTTATATGCAAAGCTTCTGTTTTAATATAGTAGTAAATAATTAATAAACTAATGGAGATTTCATTTATGATATCCATCTCCAAGCGCAGCTGCTCTTCGGAAACATTTCCACTGCCAGGGGGTGCAGCGCGGCTCCGCATCCACTCTGCCTGACTCATCTATGTGCCCCGCACTGGACATGACATCTGGGCCAGTATATATTGAGGCGCGCCGTGACTGGTGTTCCGTTTTTCAACTACTTTCTTCAGGAACACTGCTTCGTTAGGCGTATTACTTTCTCGTTTCGTGCCATGCCGAATCCAATGAAGGCCTTGAGTTTCAAAACCTTCGACAGCAGACGTCATTGTCAGTTTCTGAACCTCACTGCCTGTACTGTCTCAGGGAAGGACACAACATGCAGCTTTGCACGTCGCCATTTCTTTCGATGCACCCCAATGCGCTTTGAGATTGGGCGACAAACCTCTTCACCTTTTTCCAGAAGGAAAAATATATCACACAGAACCGTTGAAAGCCGCTGGGCGTGAAGTGCTGTACCCGCAATCGGTCTCCGGTCCGTAAGGACAAAAAGTAGAACCACTGCAAGAGCTCTTGCTTGATAAGCTGTTATTCGAAAAGTAATTCTTCCTCCTTGAGGAAAAGTCACTGCTCCAGGGACTCCTCTGAGAAACAGGCACTGCAGGTAACTTTTCCACACAGGAGGAAGGGGAGAGAGACCTTTCAGCTGAAGATCCTTGACATCAGTGCTGACGTCCTAGGTCTTTGTAGCAAAAACAAAGAGGTGATGGCTGGAAGGTTTAGAATTAATCTTAAACACTGGCATTGCTCTGGGCAACCCTCCAGACCATCGTTCTTCGCCTGCCAAGCCATTACAGAAGGGGAAAGACCATACGCAAATCAGACTTGGCCCCACCCCAAAAGGGGCAGTCCAGCCGAAACTGCTAGGTCACATCCCTTCTGCACGAGACCACAAGCATCCCCAAACATGTTTCGGCCTTGTTGTGCCTCATCAGTGAGGAGTAGCTTGGGTCTCTTAGGCCTTTGTGCCATGAGAGTCCACGGTGCTTGGACGAGTGGCAGGGATTTCACAAAAGACTTCAATCACATGCTTTTCAGCAGCACAGTCGCAGCTCCAGTGGGGTAGGACCCATCTTCACATCGCACTTCTGTCTTCTGATGTCTGTCTTCCGGCTTTGGATTCTCTCCAGCGCTGCCAGTACAAGACTCCTGAGGAGTACACGAGTACACTGTTCTCACGTTTATGCCTCATATGCGAGACCTACAATGAGGAGTGTGTTCCCATCCCCTTTGGGCTTGAACCTTTGTCCTAGAGAAGTTGGGGACTTCCCTGAGGAGTTTTATCAGGGGAGGTGGGGGGGGGTGATTGCTGACTCTTGCTGCTGGTCTGCAAGAGGCAAGTGGCCTAGGCATGAAATTTGATACACCCCTGCACCTACTTCAGGGAAATCTCTGGCTTTATTTTAACGCTTGATGGATAAGATGATTGAAAGCTTAAGGTTATCTGTCCCTTCAAAACCCAAGGTGCAGTTTGTGCTCACAGGCATTCTTGAGGAAGGTCTGCATATGGTACTCTTACGTCCTGTCCCCTTTACTCCATACTGCATGGGCGTCCCTTGCGAGGGGGATGGGAGACAGAACCTTTTTCACCAGAAAAAAAACGTCTCCTGCCTTTAAATTTAGAGGCGCGCTGCCCTGACTCTGCCCTCCGGCGCCACACCTCAGACCCCTTTTCTGCGTTGACGTGAACGGGCCGAATTCACCAGTGCTTCTGGTTTTGGCTCTGGCCCTGTAATTCCACGTGCAGATACTTCTTCTCTTTGTCTTTTTCTGTCTTTTTATCATTCAGGTACACGGTACTCGGGCGTCACACTCCTACCCAGCGCATGCCGACTTCTGCAGGGTTCAGCAGCTGTCCATCCCGCGTCCTCTGCCTATGGTGCCTTGTCCCTGACCACGGCTGGCAAGCTTGTACCACGTGTACCGCGTGCAACGCTCTTTCCTTGAGGTCTTTGAAGAACAGACTGGCCAGGTGGAGGGAGCTCCTCCAGAGGACTTAATCTATCATCGATCCAAGCCCAAGTTAGGGCTGCTCTTTTCCAGTGCACCCTGTAAGGGAGACGCCTTCCCAAGGATTTACCCGCACGGGTGGGTCCACCCAGGTCCTCATACCAGCACAAGTACCACGGCTATAATCGGCTGCCGGCTGAGAAGCTGAAGGATCTACAGATCCTCCTGGTGAGAGTGCTGAGGGACCGGAAGGTTATTTTACTGGGTCTTCACCCGAGGAGCTATGCCCTAGTACCGGCAGCATGTCTGCCTTTACAGTGCTTCAGGCAGATCCGCCATGGGTGTCTCGCCTACCGGGCCTAGGCCTGAGGAACAGGGTAGGCCCCATGATCCTCACTCGATTCCTGGACCTGGCGGGCCCACTGAGCCGAGCAACACAACGCAGACACGTGGAAGGCAGCTCAACAAGATGGCTGCCGTGCCAGAAAATCCAG
This sequence comes from Ambystoma mexicanum, assembly GCF_040938575.1. Lineage (NCBI taxonomy): Eukaryota > Metazoa > Chordata > Amphibia > Caudata > Ambystomatidae > Ambystoma > Ambystoma mexicanum. Next base: position 260,721,404 of record NC_090928.1, on the reverse strand, counting down.
ATGCGCCTCCAGGGAAAGCAGGCGGAGGACTGTGTGTCGTGGTGGGACTAGTGTCAACCAGGTATGTGGCCTACAGCTTATCCTTCCTTTGTGCAAGACAGGTTCCCACTGCGTGCATATGGGCAGGCCATGCAACGGCTCCAGCAGCTGCCCGCTACCCTGTCGATCTCGCCTACCACCAATCCAGCCTGTGAGGACAGGTTTTTCGATAAGTTCCTCCATTTTTCCCTCCGGCGCCTCAGGCCCCAGCACATGCTCCATCCGGTCCTGGTTCAGCCTCAGCAACCCGCTCCAGGCCCCCAGCTGATTGCGCAGGCTGTTCCACACCAACCTCTGCCGCAGCCTCTGACTCTGGTCCCCGTACCACAGCCCCCGGCTCCTAGCACTCCCCCGCCTGTGCTGGACCCTCTGGATCCGCAGGTGGACACAGATGATGATGATGAGGAGGGCGACACGCCGTCTTCAGCCAAAGCCTTCCACGAACGACTGGCCGGGCTGGCAGAGTAATTGGGCCTTCCTCAGCCTGAGGTCGAGCAACCAGCAGAGGGGGTCCTCGCAGAAGTCCTCACGCTATGTCCCGTTGCCAGTACAGGGATCCTGATGCAGAAGAACGTAGTAGCCTTGGCCAAGAAGGGTTAGCTCAAGCCCCACTCGGCCCAGCCGATGAATAAACGTCTGGACGGCATCACTGTACTTCAAGCCGCATTCGTCCTCCGCCTCCTCTGTGGTGCTGCTAGGCAAGGAGGAGAAGATCTTGGAGGCGTACTGGAAGAAGCTTTATTCCAACGTGTCCTTGCACCTGCGTCAAGCTAACGCAGCTGCCATGCTGGCAGCCGTTAACCAGAGGCTCTGTCGGGTTATTGCGGATTTCCTCCCAGAGGTTCTGGCTCAGAGCCAATCACGATTAAAGGCAAGATTGGCGGAGGCCAAAATCATGGCGCAGGACATCATGGAGTCCTCGGTGGCCCACATTGACACCCCTGGCCATGCCATCTGTATTGCCACGTACGAATGGCCTGGCTCCGTGCTACAAAATTCAACCCAGATGTCCAGGAATGCATACTGGATCTTCCGTTCGAAGGAGTGACCTCTTCCACTCCACGACGGATGAGGAGCTGGATAAAAGGAAAAACAGCTCTCAAACGGCCAAGTCTTTATCCATTCTTACAAAGACCACGCCCAAACCGTATACTCAGTCACAGCAACGCTATGAGAAGGGGCGTACATACAGAGGTTTCCACGGCTTCCAAGAGCGGAGGTCCAGGCAGCCCGACCGTTCGCCATCCCAGCATCGGCGCACATAAAAAAAGGGGGTGGTGGGTTTAAGGGCTTTTTCCAGCCCCCCTCTGCTGCAGCAGCCTCGGAGGTAAAGAAAGCATGACACGCCCCTCCGGGTCCACGTGTCTCCAGTGGGGGGCAGGCTTGCTCTCCATGCACATTTTTGCCGCCAGGATTCTCTTTGTAGTCTCTACGGGGTACACCTCCCTATCCCAGCCTCCCCTCCCACAGATTGGGACAGCAACTCATTTGGCGGAGATCCGGTCGCTCGTTGAGTGCAAGGCAGTGGAGGAAGTCCCAGCAAGGCTTGGGCTTTTACCCCAGGATTTTTGCCATTCAAAAAAAATAACCGGGGGGGGCCTGAGAGTTGTGCTGGACCTTTCACCCTCAACCTCTCCCTACCTCTAGAAAAATTCAAGATGGTTACGCAAGCTTTGATAGCGGAGACATTGTGCAGGGGAGACTGGATGTTCTCGCTGGATCTGAAGGACGCGTACCTACATGTCCCAATATGGCAGCCTCATCGTCCCTTTCTACGATTCAGGATCATGGGCTACCATTTCCAATACAAGGTGCTCCCTTTCGGCCTCAACTCGGCCCCCAAGGTCTTTACCAGGCTGAAGATGGTGGCAACCCTCCTCAGGTCGCAAGGCCACCACATTTACCTAGACTGGCTCCTCAGGGCTACATCTGTAGTGCACCATACCTCCCACGCTCTCATTAAACACACTGCACAAGCTGGATTTTTCGCTCAACCTCAAGAAGTCGCAGCTGCAGCCCATGCAGACACTGACCTTCATGGGCCTCATTTGCATGACAGTGCAAATAGTTCAGAGGAGCCAATTCAATGCAATAGGGTAGGCCTAAAGGTCAATGGCCGGCCTAAAGTCTTGTATAGGATAAAGCAGTTCTGGTAGTTAAACAGCAAAGTTTTTGCCAAAGTTCTCAGAAGTAGTTTGCAAAAGAAGGGTTCATATGTTGGGTCACAAGCTGACTAGGCCTGCAAGTTGCCAAAGATTCAAGTACTTTTGCAGTTAGCGGTAAGTTCTCTCGGTCAGGTTTTCACAGTACCTTACATTGAAGAAAAAGATGCAGCTGAAGACTTCTATTCTTGGCAGTTCCCACCGATTTCGCTGTTCCTGAGCCTCAGTCGTGGGGACAAGAGGGAGGACGCTGAGGGAATCCTGCACTGCACTGGGACTGGTCGCAAAGCTGGCAACTGGCAAATTTTCGATTCCAGAAGCTGTAGTAAAGCACAAAAATGAGTGTCCCTCTCCCTGGTTATTCAGTTTCCTGCAGAACTCTGAGAAAAATACCACCAGCTCTGAGAGTGGTATCCAGGTGGGTTACAGGTCGCGTTGATTGGTCCCATCAACTCAAAGTGAGAAGTCGTCCTTGCAGGGCTTCTCTGTCGAGATGAACTTGGCGATTCGAACCTGCAGCAGGGCTTCACCTGGCAAACCAACGGTCCAGGAGTTCAGCAACTGTCCTCTTCAAGCTAGTCTTCGGTTCTTTCGTTCCAGTGGTCGACTCTGCCTTCCAAGCCAAGAGACTCGCCTTTTATACAGTTCTCTCCCATTCATTCCAGTCTAGCTGCCACTCACCCAGCAGGGTGGCTGTCCTTGCCGGACAGTCAGCCAGCCACTCACACCAGAGTGCAATTGGGTCTCCTAGGAGACTAAGCACATGGAGTTTCAGGCACCTCCCTCACTCCTGCCCGCCCCAGACACTCAGGCGCCAGAGGCGGTCTTCAGTCCTGAAGCCCGCCAAAGGCGTAGGAACAAAGGGACCAAACTTGGTTTGGTGTGCAGAGACAAACTCTAGAAGGACCTTTCCGCAAAGAAATGGCGAAAAAAGACAACCAGGACCTGTTTAAACAAAGGGGGCTCATACGCCATCTTGAAAAACATGGCTCCCGCGATTTAATACTACCGGTGTTCGCTGTCTGGAAAAATCATGGTAGTTTGTTGTAAAACCACTGCCACCAGCCATTTCGATAGGAAAGGGTAGCATTTGACAGCTATAGAAGTTTCTAGACATAAGGGATACTAAGTAACCCCTCCAGCACTCTATTGTAAGATAGGGTATGCTGAGTCTAGGAATTTGAAGAGACTAGTAAAGTCAATTTCACTTTACTTTCTCTGGGAAACAGTAGTTTATCCCAAAGAAGGTGTTTAAACCTTGCGACAGCCTAAAAGGCTTCCCCGTGTCACTGCACTGAGGGTGCTGTGTGACGCACCTGGAAAGATGATGCTTGTGGAGTTTGTCTAAAAACTCTGTAACCAAAGGAACATGAGTAAAACACATTTGAAATACATGAGAGAGTAGGAATAAAAGCTCACACTCTCTCCAGGTAAAAAAAAGTCAAGTCCTCAAAATCCAGCACAGTTGCTGGGGCTCTCTAAGGTGAAGGGAATTAGCACATTTATGAGAATTCTTCCTAACACCGTTGAATGGTCTCGGCCATCAGAGGCCTACGAGGGACAGCACAAGCCACTGCCAGCCGACATGCACACCCACGCGGTCAGAGCCAAGGCAACGGCCATCGCTTTCCAGCGGCATGTCCCCTGGCAAGTCATAAGCAGGGGGCGGCCACATGGGCCACCCCTTTGGCTTTCTACAAACACTACTGTTTGGATGCCGGCTCTAGAGCAGAGGCGGCTTTCGGACAGGCTGTTCTTACAAACCTTTTTGCTTAAGGAGGTTCTCCTCTCCACCCTGGGGCTACACTCAGTTGTAATCGCACATGCAGTAAGGAGGAAAGATGACGGGGACGTAAGAGTAATTATAAGTTACTGACCGTACTCATCTCAGTCCCCTTTCCTCCACACGTCCCACCAACTCCTCCCTAATAAAACTTGTGTCATTAGGCAATGTTAAATCTATTGTCAACGCGTCTATGGGGACTGAGGTGTGGCACCGGAGTGCGGAGTCAGGGCAGCGCATGCTCCCAGGGCTGCACCCCCACGCACCTCCAAATTTAAAAGGGATGGTTTTTTCTGGTGAAAAGGGTTCCGGCTCCCGTCCCTCGCGAGGGACGCCCATGCAGAATGGAGGAAAGAGGACGAAGAGTAAGTTGGTCACTATGGTGAGTAACGTATAATATACCCTCCTGCCCTTTAAGCTGGCAGTTGTGGTCCCGGCCATTGAGTTATGGTTGAAACCGGCTTTGATCTTGACTGTGGACTGAGATTTGGCAAATTAACACAGGGCGAGATCCTCCTGACCCGTCTTTCCTATCTTCGCACGCGTCCCCAGAGAGCCTGGATGCCTTCCTCCGACGGATTCCTTACCTTTGATAGCTATCTCTGGGGCTGGGGCCTGCACTACATCCAACACTCTCTTACAAAATATCTTCCTTCTCGAGCCCTTTGTTCAACTACCTTCAATTCTTGAAGGGTTAGATGCTTCTCCAGGCAGAGAGTAGGAGGTAGATCTCTCTCCTCTGCAGCAGCCTCCCTATGGTATGGCCTCCCTGCCCCTCTCAAACTTGAGTCGGACCACCTGAAGTTCCGGTAGCAGCTCAAAATGTTACTCTTCTCCTCTGCTTTCTCCCTCCCCTGCTGACATCCTGTCTGCTGTACTGACTGGTTGCTTGGCAAGCCTCAGTCTCACTGGGTACCAGTCTTTCTTAGTCACCCTTGCATTGCCTCTGGGCCTACCACACACTTAAAGGCTGTAACTGTAACCCTACAGTCGCGTGTTAACCTTGCACTACCCAGAGCCGCTCTGCCCTGGCTGCACTTACTCAGAGCATTGCTGCCCTGTTTTCCCCTTCCCTTTCCCCTTGCACCCCCTTCCCTTTCCCCTTGCACCCCCTTCCCTTTCCCCTTGCACCTCCTTCCCTTTCTCCTTGCACTTCTCGTTCTTCATGTTATAAATGACTTATGAAATCTCCCAGTGCAGCTGCTCTTCTGAAACATTTCCACCGCCTTGGGGCGCAGTATGGGTCTACATGTGCTCCCCTCGGCGCCTCTACTCCCCTCGTGTCAGACATGTCACGGGCAGTGTATAATGGCACTGTGCCTTGTGGCCCTAGTAGTTTTTTTTCTGTGTACTCAGATCCCTTGAGGAACACAGCTTCGTTCTGAGTCGTCTTGTTCTTTCGACGATATGCCGAATCCAACAAAGTCTTCAGTGTTTAAACCTTGTGTCAACTGTGGACATTAAATGTCTTTATTGCTTCGGTGAGGGACACGACACACAGGATTGTGCGTAGTCAGTTGATGCACCCCAAGGCTGTTTGTAAACAGTAGGCAAAGCTGTTCACTTACCATCACAAGGAGAAAGGCAACAAACTGACTTGCGGTCACCCGGCACTGATTGTGGCACAGAAGAACGGTCGCCAGTCTGCAAAGACAAAAATAAAAAGTACTGTATGAGGTCTCGTCACCCTATGGGTCTTTGAAGCACCATTCTTCCTTGTCAAAGAAGAGTAGTCACCAGTGCAGGGATTCCCCTGAAGATCAGGCATCTCGGGTACCTTGCCCCAACCAATTATCTGCTCTGGAGCAATGGGAGGCTTAAGATGCTTGGGCGAGCTGGCAGACACCAGAAAGTCTCAATACCTTACGCCCTTGGGCTTGGCCGCACAGAAGACTGATCAGAGCCTGTCTCAGCGTCTCACCACTCAGTCTTCAGACAGCAGTACTCCGTCCCCGACACTTCTTTCCACGGTTCTACCTGCACCGACCGATGTCAGCAATGCCAGAATTTCTCAGGAGTATACCCCACTCCCCAGGAGTACATTCATGTCTCGATTAGAGGGCATTTATGATGAAGAGCAGGGGTACGTCTGGGATTTCCCAGAGGATTTTTACGGTGATGAAGGGGACTTTCAGGAGGTGTTAGGGCACCCACCTGGAGGACGGCGGGATGCTGCCAGCCCTGGCGGGTTTATCCTAGATTTCGGTTTGCCGGGTGACTAGTCTCCTGACGTCCGCACTTGCCCTCCTGTTTTACTTCCGGGCGCGCGCATACTCTGCGGGACACGAGACCAGCAGCTTGCGTGTCTAGCCTCGTTTCCATCCCCGGCGGGGCCGCTGCTCATGCGCGGGCCGGCCCGCGCCTCAAGCCTCGGTTTCATGCTGAGGACCTTAAATGGCGGACGAGCACAGGAACGGATTGCGTCTTAACGCGATTCGTTCCTGACTCGCCGTAGTTACGCTCTATCCTAGCTCTTGCCTGCCTCCTTGGTTCCAGCTTTTCCTGTTCCTAGCCTACCCTTGCTGGATCTGTGGATTCTGCTTGCCCCTTTCCTTGGTGTTCCCTGATCCCCCGGGGGTCTCTCCTTCCCCAGGAGCGCCCTCCCTGGTGTCCCTCTGGTTCTCCCCTGGGTTCCCTTGCTGACTATTGCTCTGGGTACCAGCCCTGCCTTACCCCTTGGCCTTGCTCTTCTTAACTCCAGCCAACCACCCTTCTGAGTTCCTTACCTGTTCTTCCTGGAACACAACTGAACTGCCACTACCAGGTGTTTACTGCTTCAGTATTATCCTGCCACCTGACGCTACCACGTTGAACAGTGCTTGTCCTCTCACCACCAGAACCTCAGGACTCCTTCTGCTACCGAGGTCCTTGGATTCCACCACTCATCTGCTACTGAGGTCCTTGGATTGACCATCTTCAGCACCCCGACCCTGTCAGTGCTGGCTGTCTTGTCACCACGTAATCCACAGGGAAGAAGAGACTGTGGCGTCGGGGGGTGGTTCCTCTCTATCCCTGTTCCATCAGGGTTGGGCAGGAGCTGCTGCCTTGCGTCCCACGAGCAACCGACAGATCCTGATTGCCAGTCTGGCCTCTCCAGCTCGGACGTCGCCCAGAAACCCAGGTACTACTCGATCCCGGGACACACAGCTTAACGGGAGGCAATTGACCTGAACACCTCGCCAGAACAAGACATGCTCCCTGCTCCTACCCCGGGTAAGCCGTAGACAGCTTTTCAACGCCAAAATTGCAACAGTGGTGGTTACCATTAGAGTTGTTGGGCCCTCTCATGGGCAAAAGTGTAATTCAAGTTGATAGACGTTCTGGACATTATGGTCCAAACTGGCCTTAGTTCTCATTGTAAACCAGGATCTCGCCAAAAAGCACAGTCCTGCACCCTCAGACTCGCAGTTCCTATCCACCCATGCATCACAGAAATGTTTTAGTCGTTCAGGCTTCCATGGGGAACCTGCAGACTACTTCTTCCCCTCTTTGTCCCTGGACATGAAGAGCAAAGAGCAGGAGAATGGATGCTTGTGGAAGAAACATTTTCATCTCAGCAAGCCGTGGCCTGCGAAGCGCCTCCTGTGCCTTAGCCAAATTTCCATTTGCATTTTGGTCTGTGTTCTTGGAGATGGCAGCCTGAGGGTGGCATGAAGGTTGGTTTTGAGACCCTGGTGAAGGATGTTAAAGACACTTCCCACCAGATCCTCAAATAAGGTCTTATTTACAGCAGCCTGTGTGGCCTGAACAATGGCCACTAGAACTGTGCAGAGAAGATATTCTTGGCTGAGAACATCCAGTTTTGCAGCGAATGTCCAAAAAAAACGTTTTGACATGACATTTGACAGAAATAACCTGTTCCGCAACAAGACAAGCAAATCTCTCCAGAAATTCACAGCCTCGGAGGTGACTGTGAAATCTCTGGGACTGGTGGCCCAACAGCAACAACTTGCAAATCCAGCTTGCAGAGGCACAGATTTTCACCCCTTTCACCTCTTACTGTTCCTGAGGAAAGAGATCATGCCTCCTCAGGCAAGCATGTTCAGCACTGCCCCAGAAGAGGTCAATGTAGAGGTACCCCTGCCTCTATTGTTCCCTCTCCTGCGCTAGGTGCTAAGCCTCTTTCAATCAGGCGTCCACCAACCTTCCCTGTGGGATGAAAGGATATCCCTCTTTGTCGAGGAATGTATATTTACCACTTCCGATACCTCAGCATTACAGGTCATTCACCAGGGATACTGTCTGCCTTTTGCTCATCCTCCAGACCATCCACCGGATGACTGGTCCTTGCCTCTGGATCCCCTCCCTACTGGAAGAGGTCAATCAGCTTCTGGCAAAGGGGGCCATAGACCGGTACCCTGCTCAATACAAGGAAAGGACTAGTATTCAACCTATTTTCTTGTGATGAAGAATATAGGGGGGTGGGAGGAACTGCATCAAATCTTGGAGCTGAGGTTTTTGTAATTGCGTGAGGATGCAATCAAGAATGGTATTTCTTTCCCAGATCCTTCAGGCTCTAGACCTGCAGGATTGGCTACTCTGCCTGGATCTCCAGGATGCTTTCTTGCATTTGCTCATTGAAAGGAAGTGCCTAGGGAACTGCCACTACCAATTTAAGGTCCTGCCGTTCAGCCGCCTTATTCACACCCAGAGTCTTCACCAAGCTGCTGGCAGTGGTAGTGGATCCCCTCAGAAGGAAAGTCATCCATGTTTTTCTTTATCTGAACGACTGGCTCGTAGAAGCTCGCTCTCCATACCAGGCGTCTGAAGACTTCTATTGGATGTACAGCCTGTTTCACAGCTTCAGCTTCTCCCTGAACTCCAGGTGGTCTCAGGTTTTACCAGTCCCCCCGATTCATCTGTTGGGTCTTGGACACGCACCCGGGCCGGTATTTCCTGCCCAAGGACTGAGTTGGTAATATCTCCAAGATGGTTCATGTCTTTGAACCACAGGAAAAGGTTCCTGCCACTGCTTCTTTGCCCCTTGCTGTGTCTCATGGCCTCGTGCATTGTTGTAGTGGCAGAGGCGATCGGCTTCTCAGTTGCCTGTGGTCTCTTTTTCAGGGACGTACCTGAGATATTCTTCAGGTCTCGTCAACTGTGTCAGGAGATCCTGGGATGGTGGTCCCAGAGATGCAACCTATTGAGAGAAGAATTGTTTCAACATCCCTGGCCCCAACTGACACTAGTCAGACACATGCCTGAAAGGCTGGGGGGCTCACCTCCAAGATCTTATGGTGACTGGCCTGTGGTAGTCTTTTCCTTTCTGTATGAGGTAAGATTGTCTTTGTCCTGAATGACCACATGGTAGCCATATACTACCTCAACACACTGGGTGGTGTGTACTCCTTACCTCTGTGCAGAGAAGCAATGCATTATGGTTCTGGGCTCCGAAGAACAGCAGGTCTCTGACGGTGCCTAATCTGACTGACAAGGAGAATGTGATGACATCTGCCCTGAGCAGACAGTTTTTGAAATCCCTTGTGTGAGAGCTCTGTCAGGAAGTTCTGAAGGAGATTTTCTCCTGCTGCGGAACTCCAAGTGGATCTCTCTGCTTCCAATGTCAACAGGAAGTGCAGGTGCTTCTGCTCCAGGGAATTTACTTGACAGGGGCTCTGAGGGACACTGATGGTTGAGTGGGACTTCAATCTCTTCTATACATTCCCACCAATCCATGTCATACCAGTGGCTCTCGGGTGGCTATGCCTGTTTGGGTCCACAATGATTTTGATCACTCCGGACTTTGCCCAAAGAACTTGGTACCCAGAGTTGCTGGACTTTGCCATCTGCTCTCCGTGGCTGCTCCTGCAGCCGACGCTCCACAACCTGAACCTTCATGCCTGGCTGCTGAAAGGTGGAGGTATAAGGAGTGAGATTTGTCAGAGGACATACTCCTCTCTTCTAGGAGACACGCCACCTACAGACATAAATGGATTTGGTGGCAGATTTTTTAGGCTTGGTGCGGGAGAAAATTCTGGACCTTTTTACCTGCTCCACATTCTTGGTTCTTGATTTTCTTTGGCTCGGACAGGGCTGTAGTTTGGCACTTTGAAGGGATATCTTGCTGCCATTTTGGTTTCCTAGAAGAACCTGAAGCGGGGCTTTTTTCACATTACAATTTACATTTTTTTAAAAATGTTTGTTTTACTTATTGCAACTTTTTCAACACAACTTAACATCATAATGGTCTTTACCTTCACTTCATGCATTTCTCGACAAGGATTGATTCACTCTTCTGTGTACTTCGGGATTGCTATTAAAGTAAGATAGGATATTATCAATTTCTTTTCCTCATTTCATAGAAAGGTAGTATCATACATTTAGTCGTCTTTCAATCAGGAGTATCTTGATAATAATTCAGCGTTCTGAGATTTCTAGGATCTTAACTACAAATACAATGCATATTCTATGGAGTAATTGTAATGGCAATTACTATATACATATCAGTTTTGGATTACGTGTTTCTTTTAATCTCGAGATAGTGGCAGATACATATTTGTTAAAGATATAAAACCATAGATAAAACACAGTATATAAAAGCAACGTAAAATTCCTATAAAATCATGAATAAAGTTCGAGAGATGTTAGGTTCAATTGACTTCATAGTATGTATACAAGACTCATAATAGATCATGGTTATTTTCTGGAGTAATTGGGACAGCAGACACATAATATATCATCATTTTCATTATACCTTAATTTATTGTTAATCTCCTACAAGTAATATATGTTTGGATATTGCATATATAAACTCATGATTAAAACACTATAAAACCATTTAGACAACCTATAAAATCATAGTTAAGACTAAGAGGATAGTGAGTGGGTTCCACTGATGGCTGCTATCATTTTTATTTGTCTTAGGAGTTTTCGTTGTCTGAGAGTTTAAGAGCCAACAAGAAATTCATTGTTGCTATATTTACAGAGATTCTTGTTGTGTTCACAATATATGACCACATACTTTCGTTAGTTAGGATCTTGAGTTCGCTAAGATGTCTGTAGTATGTTTGAGTCCTAACTTGGATTAATGCTGTGCATTCAGCAAATAGGTGATATAGGGTGTCATCAGCATTTGGCAGTTTACAAAATCTGCAAGTTGAGTCTTGTATAGCTGATGATTTATATGACGCAAGCTTTGATTTAGTTGGCCATAAGTTAATCTTAAGCGAATAATTGATGTTGCTAGTTTTGGTTCAGGGTACCTATTTAAATAGATTGCTATTTCATTTAGCTTTTTGTGGTTGAAGGCTCCTTGTTTAAAAATGACATCATTGGTGAATTTTTCCCATGTAAAACGCCAATCCCATGCATGTAATTTTAGTTTGGCTTATTCTGGGAATTCACATAATAGGTCAATCGAAATGTCTGCCTCTGAGTGTGGTGAGACAAGCCAATTTCCAAGTTTGTAGTGTCCCATGTATATCGTATTTTAGTGATGCATTGAGAACAGGAAGTAGTGTGAATGAGTTGGTGGGAGTAGTTAGGCATTTCCTGTAGGCAGCTATGTTTTGCCATAGTACCCACGGTTCCAGTGATAGTAGGCCCAGTTCAAATCTGACAGCAATAATTGGGACACTTGATGGTAATGAGAGGACTTTTCTCCAATAAACTCCTTCCAGGGTCTCCCACTTTGGGGTGTTGCCAGGTAATTTTGTATGGGCTCCATACGTTACAATGGGATTACTTTTTGTAGATAGAATGTCCGTGCTGGTGTGATAGAAAATGTACCATATTTGTGATGAATGGCCTTGCCTTGAATTGCTAGTGCTGTCATTTGCGATTTACTGTTTTATATGGTAAATCTGATGGGTGGTTATTTAAATGTATTCGTAGGTATTTATATTCGGTCACTTAATGTGGTTACCCTGCGAGACCAGTTGTTTTTAGTGGATCGTCTATGTGATGTGTGATGGAGAAGTAGGGTATTAGATTCTGCAATATTGATAAGGAGGTGATTATCAATTGCATATAGGTTCAAGGCTTCCAATTTTCTTTGCAATCTGATTGGTATTTGGTCTATAATGAAAAGATTGTCCGCATATAATAACCAGCCTATTTTATAGGATCCCATTTTAGGGGGGAAAGCTCTAACTGAAGTCTTAAAAATATTGTTTATATAAAAATGTAATTAAATACATGCAAATATACACCCTTGTTTCTGGTCTTTGGAAGTAGGAATGGGTGGTCAGTCATAATATCGGAAAAAAAATGTCGAATTACAATAAATTCGAAAACTGTTGAAAAACAAAATCGAATTGTTTATTTTTTTATTAATATATTTTTGTGGGGTTCCACATGTAAAAAAAGGGTAAAAGAAAAGGGGAGGTTGGAGGGGAAACCCCCATTTCGAATAAAAAACATATTAAAAAAGTCATTCAATTTTCTTTTTGGCCGACATAATTTTTTCAATTTTTTGACTTTCAACATTTTTGCATTCGATTTTATGACTAAACCGTAGGAATGTCCTTGGCTAGGAAGCCATCAGTTGTGAGTTTAACACTAATTGTAGTACCAGTATAAAATTGATGAATTAAAAAGAATAAATAAGGTGGGCAATTTGCATTAAAGTTTGGTCCATAACATCTTGCGTGATACTGTGTCGAAGGCCTGTTTGAAGTCTATTAGGACTACAAATATATATATTTTTTTATTGCCTGACTTTTTAAAGCTACCAAGATTGATGAATGTAATGCAGTGCCTACTCCTTTTGTAAATCCTGATTGATTAATATCTATCAATTTATTGTCCGTGGGCCATTGTTTGAAGTCACAGAGTATAATTTGACAGAACATTTTCCCTGGTATCTAATAGTGCTATTGGCCTATAGTTTAGTGGATTAGATCTATCTCCTTTTTTAAGTTCTAGGATATCTGCCCATTCATCGGGATGTGCTTTGATGACTAGGTTGGATATGTTATTCGGGCCTGGAGCTCTAGTTTCACTTAATTTTTTAATAATGTTATGATAGCCAGCTTATCAAAAATAAGCTTATCCAAGTCTGTTCAAGGTGGAAATGGTCTTGCTATGCTGGTTGTATCTTTTATTAAGCAACTGCTTGTAGTGCTTTATCCATGTATATTCATCAATAGTGTTAAGTAGAGTAGACGAGGCAGCAGATGGTGTAATGTTATTAATTAGATTCCATATCTGAGATGTGGATTTATTTCGAATTGCCTTTAGCATGTTTTCTGCATCTTGCTGATTTTTAAGGACCACAATTTGTTTATCATTGCAAAATTTGCTTCGTAGATGGCGTCTTTCAACAGCACAAGTGATTGCTGAAAGTTTTCTGATGGCTTGTCTATAGTTTTTTTTTTTACATTAAATATATCTGCATCGCAACAGTATTTGTATTTAAATGAAATGGGAGTTGGGTTTGAGTATTGTTGCATTACTACTTGAACAGATTTAGTGTAGTCGATCTGAGTTGTAGGTGTTGGTCCTTTAAGACTGGATGTCACCTGATTCTTTATTGATGCTATGATATATGGCTTCATCTTAGATTATTTCTTGGTTGATTCAGCTGTAGTAATTGTGGATTATATTTTGGGATTTGCGTCAGATTTTGGATCCATTTTACTTCGAGCATTTCATGATCGCTTGAGGGGTTAGGAATAACTGCGAAGGACGCCATTCTCTTATTGGCATTGCTTGAAATTAAAATATAATCTATGATTGATGATGTATTTCCTCTTGACCATGTTGGAGCAGGCGAGAAATCTTCCTTGGTGGAACCATTTTGAATTTTTAGATTTTTAATGTGCATTAGTGAGAGGCATTTATTGGCTCTTGTGTTAGAATGGATGTTATTTTGGTTTAGACAGTGTTGATATCACCAGCAATAATAGTTTTTTTTAATTATTATTATTGGCATCAATTGATTTAAAACAAAACCTTAGATGCAAAACACAGAGACATCAAACTAAAATGACATTAAAAAAAAGCAGTAACATTTTTAAGAAAGAAAGAAGAGAAGTGGAAAAGGGGAAACTAAAAAGAATCATAAAAATCATAAGAATCAAAAAAAGTTCCTCTCAGTTGTGATTACGATACAGAATTTCACATTTCAGAAATTAGAAAGATTCCGAAGCAACCAAGCCGCCGATGTTCAGCGAGTCAGAGGCTGTCTTTTATGTCTTTAGTGTCCGTTAGTTCTAGAATGCCAAAGATCACCTTCACCAGATTCAGGAGCGTCAACGTCATAGACAGCCCCCCCCCCCCCACCTTAAATTGGCCACCATTCTTCCAATGGTCTGGTAGCTGATTCTTTAAAGAATTTTCCCAGGAACCTGGCTCTCGTTTCTGTTAAGGGTTCGCAGAACATAACTAAGTGCTTCAAAGTTTCTACCCCTTTTCCACAGATTCGGCATGTAAGGATCCGGTCATCCCGGGCCTTCTTTCTTCTTTCGACGGTCTCCCTGGTAGAAAATAGGTTTAAGCGGAATCTCCAAGTTCTGCCTTTCCACTTGAGATCGAAACCTCTCCTTCTCCAGCAAGGGGTCTGGCATGGATTCACATGCTCATGAATATTCCCCGTCGTCAGGCTGGGAATCCTCGGTAAAGAAAAATCAGTATCAGTTTCGTTTCTGATCTGTCTTTCGTAGTAGTAACCAATCACTGATCTCTGCAACATACTGACCACAGCCAATGACTGCAATCTCCCTAAGCCCCACCTCTGGCAGCCATCTTCAGATTTTTACCGCACGTTCAAGTGTTGGGATCCTCGTGCTATTGCTCTCGAGCTTTAGTGCTTTTTTCGCGCTTTTTCTTAGGAAAATGTTCTCTTTTTCGGTCAAAAGAGCCTCAAGCTCCACCGTTTCTTTATCCGATCAACGGGGACCCGTGTCGGATTCTTCTACGCCCCTCAAGGGTGAAGATTTCGTCGAGCCACGCTTTTGGAGGACTCGAGAAGTTTCTCAGGCCCATCTCGATCATGGCCCAGGAGAAGGGAAGCTCGACGCCCGGAAAGCTGTTCAGGGTCTGCCCTGGATGCCAGCTTCAGAATGTCTTTAAGGAGGACGAACACTCCCTTTGCCTCTACTGCCTGCATGAGGACAAGACGCACGTGGAGAAGGACTGTGCGTTTTGCGGCAATATGTCGGAGCGGACCATGAAGGACCGCCATCTGCGTCTCGCCAACTGGCTGGAAGGGAAGAGCCCGTCAGGCGAGAAGAAGTCCGAGCGGTCTTCTAAGACCTTTGAGGGCGCCCCGGCGACGGGGGTCCAACAGAAGGCCAAGCACTGCGAGTCCGCTGGCACCGGGAGCGCCGAACGGTCGGGCTCTACGGGCGCCAGGCAGGGCGCATCCTCCACGAGCCAACGCTCTGGCTCGGGTAAGAGGAAGGGCGAGCACCCGGCGAAGCTCCTGGAGAGACCCCGGTTGAGCTCGAAGGCCCCATCGGAGGGGGAGCGAGGCGGTGACCCTCCCCCCAAGGAGAAGGCGGTTAGCGCACCTAAGGTGGTGAAAGCCTTAATCCACCGGGCCAAGGCCTCTATCGAGACAGTCGCGGCGGCCCTGGCTCAGCCTGTGGAGGCTACACCAGTGGTGGCGACCTCGGGGCCCAGAGTCTCCCTGCCACCGCGGAGGGAGTCCTCTTTCATGCCCATCGACAGGACCCCCGTGAAACCTCTGACGGAGAAGAAAAAGGGGGGGCAGGAGGTCGTCGTGGATTCGGCCTCAACCTCTGAGG
Organism: Ambystoma mexicanum; assembly: GCF_040938575.1. Lineage (NCBI taxonomy): Eukaryota > Metazoa > Chordata > Amphibia > Caudata > Ambystomatidae > Ambystoma > Ambystoma mexicanum. The sequence goes on along the minus strand of NC_090928.1, from coordinate 260,705,730 downwards.
AGGAGCTAATCGAAGTCTTAAGCCACGGCGTTGGCGTGGAAGAAGACCAGCCCGTCGGGAGGGACCCCGACGTAGGAGACGACGAGAACGTCGAAGGTGCCGACGGGGCTCCTGACCGCCCGTCGGACTCCCCTCAACCAGTGCCGCAAGACAACTCGGTGGCCATTTTGTTGGCTATACAGTCCTTATGCTCGGAGATAAGGACGAGATTGCCGTTACCACCAACGTAGGAACCTCTCCCGACGGGGGACCCAGAGCCAGGCCCTTCTGGAAGCCCCCCTCCTAAGAGGAGGAGGATTCATCCTCCACCTCCTTTTCAACTATCGCGCCCTGCTCAGCCCTCCTCCCCGTCCACGACTCGTGGGGATGATACAGGGACTGACACGGCCGCGACGGGCACAGACGACGAGGTTTACGACGAGGATCTCCCGTCGTCACTTCCTCCCCGGGCTTCCGAGATTGGATCGTTTCATGCCATGATCGCCAGGGCATCCGAGCTTTTCCAGCTCTGCCCGGAAGAGAAGAAGGAAGGTTTCCTTTATCAACGGCGCGAGACCAAGAGGAAGACGGTCCTCGCTGTACCTCTACTGGACGATATCTGGGATGATGGTCTCGCCCTCCTCAAGAACCCATCCACAACGCCTGCGAGAGGGGACCGGTACGAGAAGAAGTACCGGGTCCCGGACACGGCCCCCTTGTGCCTTCGGGCACAGCCGACCCCGGACTTGGTCGTCTCCGCGGCAGCCAGGAAGAAAGCGGGGGGGGGGCCTCGGCCTCTACGTCAACCTCCCCGCCGGACGGCGAGGGAAAGAAATTGGACACAATGGGACGCAGAGTCATCTCATCGGCAGCGACGACGATTAAGGCTGCCAACGCCTTGGCTATCCTAGCCCGCTACGACAGGGAGTTGTGGTACAAAATCGCCCCCCTGCTGGACTTCCTACCAGACGACAAGAGGACGGAGGCCCTAGAGATCTTGCAGGAAGGAGAAGTGGTGTCGGACCACGCCATTACGATAGCGACGGACATCGCTGACACTGGATTTCGCCAGTTGGGCAACGGCGAGTGCCTTAGACGGCGTGGATGGCTCAAGGCAACTGACTTCCGTCAGGACGTGCAGACCAGAGTCTTGGACATGCCGTTCGACAGGAACAACCTGTTTGGGAAAACAGTGGACGATTCCCTACAAGCCATCAAGACGGAGACGGCCCGGGCTCTTGGTGTTCTCCAGCAACGACGGCTGCTCTTACGGAGCGGCGGAGGCAAGCAGGGTGCCTCCAAAGGTTCCGGCAGCGGATTTTCCACCTATCATCAAGCGGCCCGTTCGTCGTCGCAAGAAGCCTACAGGGGACGAGGCAAGTCGGGCGGACCCCGCCGTCGTCGCCAAGGAGGGCAAGGTGGCAAAGCCTCGTCGAAGCAGGACTGAACCGGCCGTGGGGTCGGGCCCCCACCGAAGCACCCCGGTGGGAGGCCGGCTGGCGAACTTCGTCAGCGTGTGGGAGTCCATCTCCACCGACCGTTGGGTGCTGGACGCCCTGGCCCATGGTCACGCGCTCGAGTTTCTAAAGAAGTGCCCGCGCGTCCCCCCCGTGGCCAGGAAGGAACATCACGTCCCTCAACTTCTCTTGGAGGTAAAGGCGATGCTCAAGAAAGGCGCCATCGAGCTCGTCCCAAAGATACTTCCTTGTGAAGAAGACGGGAGGATGGCGTCCCATCCTGGACCTACGACGACTGAACAAATTCATCAAGGCATAGAAGTTCCGTATGGTCACCCTCCAGCACGTCCTGGGTCAATTGGAGGAGGGCGATTTTCTGTCGTTGGATTTGGAGGATGCCTACTTCCATATCCCCATCCTAAAGGGACACGGAAAGTTTCTCAGATTCGTGGTTCAAGGGCGTCACTACCAGTTCAGAGCCCTTCCCTTCGGATTGAGGTCGGCACCCAGGGTGTTCACCAAGTGCCTCGCACCGGTGGCAGGGCGGCTGCGCCTGGAGGGATCCACGTCTACTCCTACCTGGACGACTAGCTCATCCGAGCAAAGACAAAGGAGCTCGCTGCGGAGCACACGGCGAGGACCGTCCAACTACTCGCGGACCTGGGATTCTCCATAAACTACGCCAAGTCCCACCTGGTGCCCGCTCAAGACGCACTGTTTCTGGGAGCGAAGCTCGACACAGTGGCCCGTCTGGCCTCTCCGTCGGAGGAAAGGACGAGGGCCATCTTGGACAAGGTGCAGCGGATGCTGGTTGCGGACACGGCCAGGGTGAGGTCCATCAAGTCCCTCCTCGGAATGATGTCTTCTTGCATTTCTCATCCGCCTGTGCAGGCTTCAGATGCGCCCGTTAAAGGAGTTCCTGGACGCTCGCTGGATCCAGACGACGGGCAGCTTCGAGGACAGGATCACACTCAACCAGAGCTTCCGACGAGCGATCCGGCGGTGGGGCACCCGCGCGCATCTCACGGCGGGCATGGACTTCCAGACCCCGGGCCACCAGAAGACCGTGACCACGGATGCCTCCCTGGAAGGGTGGGGAGCGCACACCGAAAATCTGCACACGAGGGGCCTTTGGCTGCTGACGGAGAAGTCCCTCCATATCAACGTCCTGGAACTCTGTGCAGTGTTTTGGGCCCACAGGTCCTTTCTTCCGTCCCTCAAGGGCAAGGTGGTGAGGTTCTTCACCGACAACACCACCACCATGTTCTACATCAGGAAGCAGGGCGGTACCAGATCCCCAGCTCTGTCCAAGGAGGCTCAGGATCTTTGGCATTGGGCTGTCGCCCAATGGATGTTTCTGGTGCCATTCCATCTGGCAGGGATAAAAAACACCATCGCCGACTCGCTCAGCAGAGAGCTGCGCTCGTGCCACGAGTGGGAACTACGACAGGATCTAGTGGACCGCCTCTTCCGACGGTGAGACACATCCCAGATCGATCTGTTCGCGACGGCGAGGAACTCCAAGTGCCGGAGGTTCGCCAGCAGGTTTCTCCAGCCGAGGAGCATGGGCGATGCTTTCTCGTTCCCCTGGGAGGGCCTGTTCCTATATGCGTTCCCCCCATTGCAGCTGCTGATCCGGCTCATCAACCAGCTCTAGAGGTCACGGTGCAGGATGATCCTCGTCGCACCTGCGTGGCCGAGGCAGATATGGTTCCCGGACCTTCTGGACTTGTCAGCGTCCCCGTCAATCAAGCTGCCAGTGGACGCGGATCTTCTCTCCAGAGAAGGAGGCGCCATCCTCCATCACGACCCGAAGTCGCTGAACTTGCAGGCCTGGCTCCTGCAGCGTTAGAGTTTGGAGGATACGACATACCGGCCGACTGCAGAAAGGTTCTTGCAAAGGCCAGGGCGTCCTCCACTCTTAAATGCTACGGACACAAATGGAAGAGGTTCTCTATCTGGTGCCACGCACAGAAGATTAACCCTCTACGGATTACGGCTCCTCAAGTTCTGCCGTACCTACTGACGCTGGCCAAGGTTCGACTGGCGCACGCTTCCATCAAGATTCATCTTGCTGCGATCTCCCGATACACCAGAACCACGGGACGGACGTCTTTGTGGTCTCATCGTCTGGTGAAAGAATTCATGAAGGGACGGTTCAGATCGTTCCTGCCGGTGAAGGCCCCGGCCCCTGTGTGGGAGCTCAACGTGGTGCTGACCAAGCTCATGGGACCTCCGTTCGAGCCTCTGCACTCAGCTCCGTTGAAGTTCTTGTCGTGGAAAACAGCGTTTCTTGTGGCCATCACCTCTGCATGACGGGTGGGTGAGATCCAGGCCCTTTCCTGCAAGCCCCCGTACTTGACTTTTCACGACACGGGTGTAGTGCTCAGGACGCACCCCTCCTTCATGCCCAAGGTGCCGTCGGACTTCCACCTCAACGAACCCTTGGTGTTGCCTGTTTTCTTCCCGTCACCTTCGTCGCCGGCTGAAAGGACTTTGCACTCGCTGGATGTGGCTAGAGCGCTGAAGTTCTACGTGGACCGCACAAAGAGTTTTCTGAAGATGTCAGCCCATTCCACCAGAGCGATCGCAGCTACCACAGCGTTCCAATCTGGTGTGCCCTTGTTGGACATCTGCAGGGCTGCTATGTGGAGGTCGATGCACACCTTCACGAAATTCTACTGCGTCGATCGGGATTCCAGGGAGGAGTCCAGGGTCGGGCAAGCAGTGCTGCGCAACCTGTTCGCCTAAGGTGAGCCTGGTGAGGAGGTAAGAATTGCTTAATGTTGAGTTTTGGATGTAATGCTTAATGTTGAGCCTTTGCCACCTCCCGTGGTTGTGCATGTGTGTACTGCTATGTATTCTTTTATTCATGAGCATGTGAATCCATGCCAGACCCCATGCTGGAGAAGGAACAAGTTACTTACCTGTAACTATTGTTCTCCAGCATGGATCTGGCATGGATTCACATGCGAACCCTCCCGCCTACCCCTCTGCGGCTCTTCACTTGGTCATACTGCCACTTCACATACTACCAAATCTGAAGATGGCTGCCAGATGCGGGGCTTAGGGAGATGGCAGTCATTGGCTGTGGTCAGTATGACGCAGAGATCAGTGATTGGTTACTACTACGAAAGACAGATCAGAAACGAAACTGATACTGATTTTTCTTTACCGAGGATTCCCAGCCTGACGACGGGGAATATTCATGAACATGTGAATCCATGCCAGACCCATGCTGGAGAACAACAGTTACAGGTAAGTAACTTGTTCCAAGTATGGTGGGACAGTACCTCTTAAAAAATGTTCTTCCGGACCCTGATCTGCCGTCTTGTAGGACTTTAATATGTCCTTCGTAAGGATCCAGTCCAGGTCCAACAACTTTGTCTTGACCACATTCGGATTGACCAATAGTAATTCTTCAAACTGTGCGATGTTTTTTAGTATGGAAAGACACGTTCCTCGCCAGATCTTTAAAGTAGGTACCACTTTGCCCTCAAGTACCAGATTGAGCATCGTGAAGCCACATTTCCCTGGTGGATCCAGACATTTCTGATTAAAAACTGTGATTTCCACACCATCAAAGAGTACAGGGATGATAGCCCCAGTTGTTTGTATCATTGGTAATAGTGCAATTTGATCTAGTACGGATTCTATGTGAGTTATGAAAAGATCTTCCTTGATGGCATTTGGGTTCCAGTAAACATTAATTATAGCAGCCTGAGGGTAGAGAGGATGTAAAGGATTATTCGAGGAAACTGTTATAACTTGAATACCCGGGTAAGGGGATAAACAGCTTTTAAGGTGTAGTTGTGAGGCAGTACTAACTGCAACCATGAGGCCAGATGACAGTCGATCTCTAGCAGACTTAATTGCTGGAATACATAATAGAGTGATTTGGCCATATTGGGGAAGTCATGAGCCATGTTTCTTGTAGTAGTACAATACTGTAATTGTTTAGATGATTTGCTTGGGTAATAAATAGATGAGAAAACCCTTGCGTATTCCAACGAATTAGCGAACAGGAGTGCAACAAAGATGGCATTTAGTTGTTGCGGGATTAATTTGGATTTCGAAAGCCAATCCTATCTTTATTGTGGTTTGGCAAGTTGTTTGGTTTGTGCAATTTGTTTCATGCTATCTGAGCAGGCACATTTACATGGGACTTTGCTCGCTTCACCTGCGTTTAACGAATTTGGCAGTTGGTTACCAGGGGCGGGATCCACTATTCGTATTTGTATTCGGAAGCCCTGGTTCACTAGCTCGTGTCTATGGTGGCAAATAATGTTTTTAATCATTTTTGATTTTATGACTAGCTCGATTACATCGAGGTTGCCTTGTTCGATGTATCTAACCGCCTCAATATCTGTGGAGCTGATTTGTTTTAGGCCAACAATATTTGAGAAGATAGTCAGAATAGTTGTTCTGTTTGTAAACAGAGCAGTAGAATGCCTGTCCATCATTGTTTCAATTAATGTGTTTAATTCTTGAACTATTATCTCATCGTGGTTGGATGTGGGGTGGTCTATAGGTTATCTGTGAGTTTTCAGGATGATTGGTGACTCGAGGAGATGTAGATTGCATTACTGGAGGACTAGAAACTTGAGTTGGTAAATTCACAGGAGTTGTGCCATGTACAATTGTACGTTTTTGATAGTGATTTAAAGTTTGCATAGTCTACATCAATATTAACACAACAGGTTTGTATCTGGTCATTTGTATTAGAAGTAATATGATGTAGAATCAAATTGTTTATTTGTATAGTGCCTATACATAATATGTTTCAAACTGCTTCAAGGAGGGAGGGAACATGGGAGAATACAAGTACATTCTTACAAGTCCTTGAAACAGTACAGAATGTGAAAAATAACTATCATAACAGATAGTACAAGTGCATGGAACAATAAGGGAGAGGAGAGGGAAGAAGGGAGACAAAACTAGCAGTAACATTACTATACCTGATGACAATTGTTGCAGTGTAAGAGTGACAAGAGGAGGGGGATTGAGGGGCGGGGAGAGGAGAGAAGGGGTGAGGAGAGGAACAAAACAAGTGACTATCAATTGAATGTCGACGACTGTTCAAGATAATGCTGGAGTGGGTGGGGGAGGAGAAAACAGAAGGGACAAGGGGGAACAGACAAGCTGTTATCAGTGGTCAAGGGACAGATAAGGGTAAGTGCTAAGAAAAGTTTAGATGTGTAGGGGGAAGGAGGGGAGGGGCGGAAAGATGGCTGCAAAGACAGGCGGCTACGAATTACTATCCCTGGCAGCAATTCGTGTAGTGCCGGAAAATGGCAGGCGGAGGTAGAGGAGGAGGGGAGGAAAGGGTGGTGGAGACAGAGGAGAGAAGGAGGGGGGTGCATAGGGGGTAAAGGCTGGAAGGGGAGTGGGGGGAACAATCACAAGGGGCAAAGTGAAAAAGAGAGGGGGCAAAAGAGGGGGGTGGGGACTGTTAAAATGGGGGGCAGGAGAACATGAAGACACTGACGGGGCAGGGGAAACAAGGAGACACTGGCGGGGGGCAGGGGCGTCAAGAGGACACTGGCGGTGGTAGGGTTTGACTTTGTACTACTTCAGTGATCAGTGGTTATGAAATCGGAAAAACTGAAAGATTAAGTAGTTCTTGGTCAATCATATCACAGTCTCTTTGCTCTGGGTCATTAGGATCACAGGCATCACATTCAATAATTGTTGGTAATAGAGGGTTGAGGTTTGCATTACCTTAACCTGCTTTCGGATGACACACAGGAGGGAGAGCAGGCGCATTTGCAATAGCATTGGTAATAGGTGGTCCAGTCAATGGTCGTGTTAATGACTGATTTTCTTCTGGTTCCATGTTCGTGGCAGAGTCATGGTGGCTATTTAAAGTGATACGTTTTTAAGGAATTTCTTTGTTTTTTGATTCAGGTTTTTCCTTTGTTTGATCATTTTATTTTTAGATTTTTTCGGGAGATTAGCCACTTGGACAGGAACATCTTTCCTGGTGGTTTTCCGTTTCCCTTTTTTAGTTTTTCTTACGGGATTCAGTTGAAAGACATCATAGAGGGGTGTTTTGCTGGAGTCGGGCTCGTGAGGATCAATGCAGGTCGGTTGATTCCCACTTGAAGATGTCGGATTATCAGACGGGCTTTATAAAATTGATTCCTGTGTGGCAGCTTTTGCATTTTGCTCACACTCCGTCCTGGTGGTCACTAAGCTTACACAGGTGTCCTTTGTTATTGATATTTTATTTCTATCACACTCGTACACAAGTCTTTCAGAGCACGACAAGGCAAGGGAGGGGCACAGGGGAGAAAAAACAGCAATCTTACTAGGCCCAGTGACATTGAGAACGCGCAAGTGCATGGAAGTGGGGGAGGGGAAAACTTCATGGAAGGGGGGGGAAAGTGGAAAGTGCCAAGCAGAGGAGAAACAGATAAATAACAATAAATAAATAATAAAGGCAACAAACAGTGGTAGTGCAGCCAGCAATTTGCAAGTGCTAGGTTTAAGGCAGCCGACAGGGTAAGTCTGATAAGTGCAGGAATAAAAAGGGGGGGGAGGCTGTATGGGTACAGATACAGACCGCAGTGCAAGGGTTGGCCCGGAGGCAGTGCCGGAGGGTGGCAGGGTGAGCAGGTACCTGGGCCCGGAGGACAGTGGGTGACCAGGTGCACGGTGCCAAGAGAGAACAGATCAGCAGGGGAGAGAGGGAGCAAATGCAGAAGAAAAGAGGGAAGGTCTTGAGGTGCTTCCGGAACCAGAGGTGATTCTCCTCAAGTTTCAGAGTGGCAGGGAAGCTGTTCCAGAGGGAGGCCAGAGCCGAAGACATAGATCTACACCCAGCTCGTTTCTTTGAAAAACAACTGACTCTGAGGGAGTTGGAGGTAGAGGAGCGAAGAGCTCGAGAGGGGAGGTATTTGCAGAGGGATAGCTGAAAGTATTTTGTACCCAGGCCCCAGAAAGCCTTGTGGACAATGCAGAGGGTTTTGAATTTAATCCTTGCATCCACTGGGAGCCAATGCAGAGATTTCAGAGCTGGAGAGATACGATCCCAGGGCTTGAGGCCAAGGACAAGTCTCGCAGTCCTGTTCTGGATTAGTTGCAGAGGGCGGAGAGTAGAGGCAGGTTGATTTAGAAAGAGGCTGTTACAATAGTCCAACCTAGAGAGAACCAGAGCTTGGGATACCATGAGCTTCTGGGGGAAGAAGAGGAAAGTCTGAGTACCTGTGAGGAGGTGCAGTCGGAAATTTGACTTTTTAGAGACCTCAGAGATGTGGGCGGAGAAGGAAAGGGTGGAGTCAAAGATGACCCCGAGGTTCTTAGCCTCTCAGGTGGTGGTAGGAGGAGGGCCAAGGGAGGCAGGCCAGGGAGAGGGGAAAGGATGGTGAAGGGGTGCCAATGAGGTGTATCTCCATCTTGCTGGCATTCAGACAAAGATCATTGGCGGCACACCAATCTTGAATGGCAGTTGGGCAATCAAAGATGAGAGAGGGGAGAGGAGGTGGCAGAGGGCAGCCTGAAAATGAGTTGTGTCGTCAGCGTAGCACTGGAAATTTGGCATGCGGGAGACAACATTAGGGGAAAATCGGAGTGAAGAGGCAGCCACTATGCTATCCAGTCCAGTTGCACATTAATGCAGGTTATAGCTGCAGACTGTTCATTAGCCTTCCCGTCAATGGCTTCATAAAGCTTGGTCAAAGTAAATATACTTGTGTATATTGCATTCAGTGTAGTATCAAGACTCCATTGTAAGGAAGGCAGAAAGCCAAATGAAGGGCGGGGAGTAGGTTTGTTGAATGAGGCAACAAGGGAGCATACTGAGCAGGGGGGGGGGGATGGAAATGAGGTTTCCAGAGCCTCTTTAGAAGAAGAGTCTCGGTGAGGTGGACAATCTCTTAGTGTTATCATCATTGGTTGTGTATGCATTGTTTACACCTTCTGACTGTTGGTTTTGCCTTGATTACTTTTGTGGTATTAAGGTAGTGGAATCATAGAAAATCGGGTTCGGAAGGGGATTCTTTACAACTTGAGAGTAAAGTAAGGTATTGGCTGTGTTGTCTACCGTGTGAATGGCGGCAGCAGTTATCTCGGTAGATGAGTGCTCTTGAGGTGTTAAGAAGAGCTTGGTGTGTGGATCTTGGATGGGCAGGTGTAACACTCTTGGAGTGTGGCGTCTGAGATTGTACTAGGGTGGGTAGCTGCTAAGTCACTGGCTGCAGTGCCGTTTAGCTGTAAAGCAGCGGGAGCAAAGGTTGTGCATTTTGAGGAATTGACACTGAGTTTGAGACAGCATTCATGATGTTGATTCCTCCATATTTATTTTGCATGTATAGTTAGCGGATGCTGGCAATACTGGCAGCATTTCGCTTTTGCGGAGGGGGACGCACAACTATACCTTTCGACTTAATTTGTTGGAACGGTCAGGCGCTGTCTTGTGGTTCGATGCAAGATGTAGGTGGCATGCCGGTTGTCAAGCGCATGCTTGCCATCTTTGATTGGATCTCGATTTTAAAGTATAATCGTGGTGAACAAGGGGGTGTTGACGGCAAGTTCAAATTAGATCTCTGAATTAGGGGAACTTCTACATGGAAGGCAACTGCAAGGGTGTAGGGGTGTAGCACGCAGTCTCGCAGACAGTACACTTAAGTGCACTTCCGGTTGCGTGTGTGCCTGGTTATATGCTGGAGGCAAGATCAGGAGGGAAGGGCTTGCACTGTAACATAAAATGTTATTAGATGTCCTTTGAAGTCCTTTGAAGTTGATCTGAAGTAAATTTGAGATTTCAGGAATTTGTGTTGACTGGTACCGTAGCAGTGAGCCAAGTAGAAAGAATTAGGTCCAAATGAGTGCCTTTAACGAGCAGCGTTTGGGGCAGACAGTATACACTTGGTGCACCTCCGGTATACATCTTGAGCTTAAGTTTAGATTAAGGTTTAGTATATAAGGGGTCAAACGTGTTTGCAGGTGTATTGAGCTATGTAGCTTTATCTAGAATGTGGGCACTAAATGTACTTTTTTAAATAAACATGGATGTCTCTGAACTCACTGCTCATGTTCCATCCATTAAAGCATACAATAGATTGGAATTAATCTATACTAATCATTTGGCAAGCATTGACGTTTTTTAAAAAGTTAGAAAGGTTAATGCAAACTGTTAAAGATTTTCTTTTTGCACCTTTCCCTCCATATATTCCTATGGGATCCCCCTGTCTTTTTGCATATATTGTAACCCTGTGTTGACATTTGGAGGTCTGGTGGGCCTTCTAGTTCACTTACGTTGCTAATACTAATGGGGAAGATGACTAATTCACTAAGACTGTCCGTCCTGAGCGGCTGCGTCTCTTTTGAAATTCTTGTATTTTTATAATTGCACACATCACCTTACAGTGAAGTACAGTTATGAAACTTTGTCAAAGTAAACAAAAAGCCAGGAGGTAAGCAGTTATAAGGGTACAATGTGCCCAAGACAAGCTGGTGGTAGCTGTGTGATGATATTTTTTAAAATATTTTATTTTTTAAGATTTTGTAATATTTTCCTTGTGCACTTTTGCATTTGCCACGAATAGCTACTAAAGGAGGCTAGCGCCCTGAAATGGCCTACCGCAAGATTTTCACTTCTTCTTTGGCCATCGTGTCCTTTGGCCTTCTTCCTGAGGTCAGGAAATGCCATTTATGGTAACCTCTTCCTGATGAAAGCTGCTGCTTTCGCGGGCCAGTGGGCTTTGTGTTTTTGATCCAATGGTGGTGGCTGGGACTGTCTGGTCCCAGTCCGCTTTCTCTGGTGCCCGAAAGTCTGTTGCTGGGCGGATGTGACGACCAGTGATTCTCCAGCATTGCACAATCCTTGGCAGTTTGAATTGATATTGAAATTTTATTTGTATCGCGCTCTTACACAATTGTTTCAGAGCGTGACTAGGCAAGGGAGGGGAACAAGGGAGAACAAAAAATATTACTAGGCCCAGTGACATTGAGAACGTGCAAGTTCATCGGAGAGGGAAAGGGGGGGGAAAGTGCACGGTGTGGGGGGCAGTGGAAAATGCTGAGCAAAGGAATACTGATAAATAATAAAATTAAATAAATAAAAAGCAAACCTACAGTCGTAGTGCTGCCTGTAAGTGGCAGGTACCAAGTCTAAGGCAACAGACCAGGGTTGTTTGATAAGTGCAGAACAAGAGGTGGGGAATGTATGGTAATAGATACAGACCCCAGGGCAAGGGATTGTCAGAGGCAGTGTGGGTGGGTGGCAGGATGAGCAGGTACCTGGGCCCGAAGTCAGAGGGCAAACCAGGTGCACGGTGCCTAGACAGAGCAGATCAGCAGTGGAGAGGAGGATCGAAGGCAGAAGCAGAGAGGAAGGTCTTGAGGTGCTTCCGGAACCGGAGGTGGTTCTCCTCAAGTTTCAGAGTGGCTGGGAGGCTGTTCCAGAGGGAGGCCCCAGTCGAAGGCAGAGATCGACCCCTAGCTCGTTTCTTTGAAAAACGACTGACCCTGAGGGAGTTGGAGGTGGAGGAGCAAAGGTATTCATGGAGGGACATTTTAGACCCAGGCCCCCAGAAAGCCTTGTGGACAATGCAAAGGGTTTTGAATTTAATTCTCGCAGCCACTTGTAGCCACTGTTGAGATTTCAGGGCTGTAGAGATACGATCCCAAGGCTTGAGGTCAAGGGCAAGTATTGCAATCCTGTTCTGGATAAGTTGCAAATGCCGGAGAGTAGAAGCAGGTAGATTTAGAGAGGCTGTTGGAATAATCCAACCTAGAGAGAACAAGGGCTCAAGATACAGTGAGCATCTACGGAAGGAGAGGGAAGGCAGAATACCTCTGAGGAGGTGCAGTAGGAAGTTTGACTTTTTTAGAGACATCAGAGATGTGGGCATAGAAGGAAAGCGTGGAGTCAATGATGACCCCCGAGGTTCTTCGCCTCGCAGGTGGGGCTAGGAGAAGGGCCAAGGGAAGTCGGCCAGAGAGTGACAGGAAAGGAGGGTGAAGGTGTACCGATGAGGAGGATCTGTCTTGCTGGCATTCAGGCAGAGATCGTTGGCGGCACACTAATCCTGAATGGCTGATAGGCAATCGGAGATGAGAGAAGGAGAAGAGGTGGCTGAGGGAAGTCTGAAAATGAGTTGGGTGTCATCAGCATAGCACTGGAAGTTCGAGCAAAAAAATGGCAATGCGGTGAGCGAGAGTTGCCAGGTATTGGTTGGAAAGCGAGGATGAGAGGTTAGATCCTTGGACAACACAGGATAGATCCAAGTAGGACCTGGGAGGGTTGATCAGAGAGGAAAGAGGTCAGCCAGACCAGAGCCTGATCGGTGATACCCAGGTTGTAACGGAGACGGTTGAGCAGGATGGTATGGTTGACTGTGTCGAAGGCAGAAGAGAGATGAAGAAGAATGAGGACAGAGGGGATGTTGGAATCAAGGTTGGAGAGCAGATCTTCATGTATGTTCAGTAGAGCAGTTTCCGTGCTTTTGGCAGCTCTAAAGCCAGACTGATGCTCATGGTGGCAACCAACAGAATCAGAGTGAAGGTTAAGCTGAGATAGTCAGCCAGACAAGAAGGGTCGACTGTGGGTTTCTTGAGAAGACGATGCACAAGCAAGTGCTTCAGAGCGGGGGGTGAGAGAGAGAGAGAGAGAGAGAGAGAGAGAGAGAGAGAGAGAGAGAGAGAGACACTGAGAGACTGACTGTGTGGGAATGATAGAGGCAGGAATTCACTCAGTAAAGATCGGGGTTACACCCCCTCTGGGCCGTGTGGATCTGGGTGCAAAGAGGATCTTGTAACCATCAGGGAGCAGAGTGTCAAAGCTCGTGAAAGCTGGCCGTGAACCATGTCTTGGTAAGGCCGAGGACATCGATGTCTAGTTCCTCCAGGAGACGGCAGATGTCAGAGGAGTGTTTGACAGCAGAGCGAGAGTGGCAAGATGAAGAAGGTTGCCAGCCTTAAAGGTGTTCGGGGCAGAATCCTCTGCAGTTCCCTTGGGGACCACTGCAAGAAGATTAAGACTACAGGAGTAAGCAGTAAACCCAATTGGTAGCAGTCTGTACCACCCAGATTTACCTGGTAGCTGTGGCTGAGCAGTCAGACTTCTCTCAAGAAGAGTTAGGCAGTATACAGAGGATACACAATAGGGCCAAAAACACAGTAGAACAAGCAAACACTGACCAGAGCTTTTGTATCAAAAAGTATATAATTATTTATTTAACACACACTTTAGAAAATACACTAGCACTATTACTCAAAAGCAAGTTCCAACACAATCAGAAAAGTATTTACACTCCCCTTAGCAATTACTAGACAAGTCTAAGTTAAAACACCACTTTTTTGTCAAAACAGAGGTGAGCGCGTAACTCAGATGGCACTCCAATAATTAGGTGAAAGGGAGAGAAAAAGGCAAGTCATAAAATAAAACAGTTCCCAAAACTTTTAAGAGACAAAATCAAGTTACTGAAGGCAGGGTATACTGTAGAGCCAAAGTTCATAGGCCAGGCCTACTTTGAATGGAGCAAGGCGAAATGTGCCCAAGATCACACGGTTTAGCAATGCATACAAATCTTTGTAGAAATGTTCAAAAGAGGTTGGGGTCGTTCAAAAGACAAAGTTAGAAGGTCTGGGGGCCAACCCAGTTGGTAAGTCAAGGATTTAAGGGTCACCTTGGGCAAACCAAAGAAAGGGAGGCCAGGTAGAACACCGTACCTTAAAGTGTGAGGAAGCTCCAGCGGTGACAGTTGTTCCTGGCAGCGGGTGCAGACCGTGGTTTCGACCAGGGGAAGAGAGGATCTCGTCGAGGAGGAAACCTGGAATCGTTGCACTGCCCAGGGATGAAACCAGCCGCGGAGTTCGTCGGTGAAAAGGTGTGTTCCTGGTATTCGCGGTCACAGTGGTGGAGCTTAGCTATCCGTCCTCCGGGGTGCTTGGCACGGGCGATTCGACCAAGAGACGTCCTGGAAGGCGAAATGGCGAACTGGTTGATCCCACCAGCTCAGACGGAGAAGACTCTTCCAGCAGAAGATCTCCTCTTGTCGTCGGGAAAGTGGTGAGGTCGTTGCAGCAGGGCTCCACCGGTGGTGTCGTCGTTGCAGATGGCTCAGCTTCTTCCCTCTTTGGATTTCTTAGGTCCTGTGGGGACTTCTGAAGTTCCAGTCCCAAAAGCCCTGCTTTTATGCAGAAAAACCCCCATTCAACAGCCTAGCTGTCACTCAAACATGCTAAGTGGAGAGCCGGGCGGCTCACCACTGGCCCAATCAGAACAGAGTGCGACTTGAGTTGCTAAGGCAACGCAGTCCAGGGTGCCAATTCCCCCACCCACACATCCTGTGGAACCCAGACAGAGTGGCACCAGTTGGAGGGCTTCTGTGGAGAAGCCCGCTAAAAAGTGGAACAAAGGTCCCGACCTTGGTTGGAGTTACAGAGACGGACACTAACGCCATTTTTGAAGAGAATTCTGGTAAAAAGACCCAACCGTTGATTTAATATTAAATAAACCAGCGGTATCTTTAGCATTGCACCAAAAAGTGGTGCGTTTAAAATCAATGGGAAAATCCCATAGGAAATATTCTGGGGGAATATTTTGCATGGTAACCACTGCCACCAGCCAGAAACACGACAAGGGGGGACTGGACACTGCCCCCTTGGAAACAGACCCAGGGGAAATCGAATTAACCCCTTCTAGTACTTCCACAATATGATGGTTTGTACTGGTTATGTTCACAATTCTAGACTAGTAAAGTCAATGGTGACTTTACATGCCCTGGGAGACATTAGTGAGTCCCAGGGTATGGAGTCTATGTTTGGGAGTAACTATGACACCCCTGTGTTACTGCACTGAGGGTGCTGTGTAACACATACACAAAAACAGATGATACCCTATGGAGTAAAAAAAAGACAATAGCCCATAATCACACAAAAAGTCAGAGACATACCTCAAATCATCCCTAAGAGTGGGAGGAAAAGAGTCTCACTCTTAGGAGAAAAAAACAAACCCCAAAAATCCAGCAAAGCTGCTGGGGGACTCACTAGGTTTGGGAAATTAGCCTTATAAGAGAATTCTCCCTAACAAAAGGCTGCCCGGGGCGTGGTACACATGATGGGTAAGCCCTGCAGAGGTGAGGAAGGAGCCTAGGTGGGGTGGGGGGAGTGGAGGGTACGTCAGGAGATTAAAGGAAATTGATTAGGCGAGGGAAGCGCCTATCGAAGAGGACGACATTGGCCTGAGGGCCTTGGACCATAACGGTGCCATTTAGTAGACATTAATGGAGTCGAAGGGGGCCATAAGGGCTTCCCACCAGGTTCCACCATTAATGGGAGTGGAGGAGACAGGACCAGAGCACAGAGGTCATATGAAGATTCCATAGATCTGGCAAAGGAACGACAAAGAGGATGTTGGTGGGGGTCTGTCTGGAGGAAGCGCTGGAATAGGTATCGGCGTTGGTGAGACCTGGGTTGGCGGCCAGGATATCCTTTTTAAACTTCTTCCTCCCAGACCTACTAAGATGGGAAGGATAGTTGATAGAAAAGCAGTTGGAGTAGATGGAAGAAACAGTAAGCACCATGGGTGGGAAGAGAGAGGAGCAGTGGGAGGAGTAGGCAAGTACAGCGGTATGGAGCACAGTCACTGGGCCAGCATATTAGAGTAGTTTTCAATTCAAGCAAAGGGCACAGCAAGTCTGCACAAAAACCTAGCTAGTTATACCCTAAAGCAAAATGCAAAGCTAGATGTAACTCTCAAAAACAGATGCAAAAGCACAGCCAAGTTTGATGTTCAAAATCAGATGCCCCCTCAAGAGAAAGAACAATGACCAAATGGTTCAAACCATTACTAAGCACCATGAAAAAGAACAAGAAGAAGCAGGAATTGGAATGGAGGAAAGAATGACCGAGATAAGAAAACCCAGTTCCTGAAACAAATCCGTTCATGTAAGAAGGAAATTCAAAAGGCAACGAGAAGGCACTAAGATGACCATCACCAATGCCACCAACACACAAAAAGAATTGTTAAACATCATTAAAAAAAATGAGAAACCCACCAGGCTGTGGCAACACTCCAATACCCTCACAGAAACTATGCAACTACTTGGCAGACCACTTCAAAAACAAAATTAACGATATCCGACAAATCATACAAAACAGACCAATCAAGCCTAACATTCAACCAACCCGACCCGACAAGGAGCCACAGCACAAACTCCAAAACTTCACAGAAATATCAGTAGAGACATTCGTCAAGCTCGTTAAACGCAGCGAGAAAGCAGGATCCTCCATGGACCCCTGCCCCCCTGACATCTACAAATCAATCCTCGCACAAGGAACACCATCAGAATACTACTGAAACCTCTTAATGTCACTCACAACAGGGACTGTACAGGGACTGTACCACGATCCTTCAAATCAGCATATATTAAGCCACTTTTAAAAAACACAAGTGGTGACGTGGAAGACCGCTCCAACTACAGACCGATTTCAAACATTCCCTACTCGGCAAAACTCCTAGAAACATATGTATACAAATTAACCCAAGAATATGTAGAAAAACACCACCTGCTAGACCAAGCACAAGTCTTCTTCAGACCCACAAGAGCAACAGAATCAGCACTACTATCCATCTGGGACGACCTAAAAACAAACGCAGACTCCAACTCATCCTCGGCTCTGATTCTGCTCAACCTCTCCGCAGCAAGCCATGACACCCTTATCAAAAGATTGGAAGATATAGGTATAACGGACATGGCACTACTCTGGATTAAATCATTCCTAGCAGACAGAATAGAAACCGTATGGATAAAAACGTTCAAATCTACTCCACGAGTTAACGACAGGGATCCTCACTATCACCTCTATACTTTAACTACTACCAAACTCCAGTAATCAGGATCTTAAAAAAATACATTACATGCTACAAATACGCAGACGGCACTCAAATCATCTTTAAAAAAAAAAGTTTTATTGTTACAGTTGATCAACTTTTCAATATAAAAATTACGTATAATATTAGAAAAATGTTGACAATTACACTTGCAACCACCATTGCAAATCATCCCTAATCACAAAAATAAAATATAATGTAATATCCTCATCTACACTGACTAACACAAATGTTCCTGTCTATTTACCATGCCTATATTATACTTACATTAAAAGGATAAAACAATGAAAGACCAGTCAAATTACCATACTCTTCGGGGATGATTTGCCCTGTATAAGAAATAATGGAGAACCATTTCAGTACAATATCAAGACAAATGCAATTATTTCTAGCTATGCATCTTTAGTTCAATATGCCATTAACATTTCTATTCCCCAGCACCGTTATTATCATCTTTTAATTTCAGGGCCAGTAGAAAATTGACTACTGCAAGTCTCACTTTAGTCAGCCTAGTATTGTAAACCTACCACCAAAATGATTCCTTCGTAAGCAGTATACAACCTTCAAAGTGTTGTCTAAAGAACAAAGTTCTTTCATCAATTAAAGAAGGACAAATGGCTATTAAATGATGTAGTGTTGTGCTC
Source organism: Ambystoma mexicanum (assembly GCF_040938575.1). Taxonomy (NCBI): domain Eukaryota; kingdom Metazoa; phylum Chordata; class Amphibia; order Caudata; family Ambystomatidae; genus Ambystoma; species Ambystoma mexicanum. The sequence goes on along the minus strand of NC_090928.1, from coordinate 260,687,809 downwards.
ACATTAATATTTTTACAGAATCTACAATAATTCATCTTCTCCAATAATAACTTCCATTTAACCAAAAAAAACGTGTGTGCCAGACGTTAAACCTGAATCTCAATAACATATCTCTATATTTTGCTCCCGGAAAATTCATTAGATACAATTCAGCTGTTAACTTTTTTATCTCTGTCTTATAAATCACAGAATGTTTGGTCTTTACACATTGATCATAAGTGCTGCACCAATCCCATAGCAAAATCTTTCTCTTAGCCTTCATTGGATTATTTATCAACAATTCCTCTGACACATTGGCATTCTGTAGAAATTCTTGAACCCTCTGCCTCCATATAGCCATAGAGGTCTGTTGTTTTTATGTATATAGACAATATGTCATGATGGATTTCTCTTCTACCGCTATTATACATTTGCGATACATACAGCACAGTTTCCACATATACATTGTATAAAGCGAAGTCCGCCCCAACTCATATCGCACCAGACATATTGGCACAGATTTAGGCAACTTCAACCGTGATTTCCAATAAGAACCTTCCAATGTTGCCCAAAACAATTCCTTCCTACCAGACTCTTGACTCTGCGCCATATATCATCGTTGGTACAGCTTTCTGACAATAATATGACTATAGGTTTTAAGGAAATAAATTCCATATTTGTAACTCAGCAGTGATGCCTGAGCAGTAGCTGTTTTCATTTTCGATCTTATTTCGTTATAATATGGTATATCAGACTCTGAGGTGTTCATGTTCAGGCCTAGATATTTATATTCCCTCACATCTTCTAGGCGCTGAGACTGTAGATGCCAGGAGAGACGAGCTGTCTTATTTCCATGTTTTGTTTCCAACTTCATAGTTTTTGATTTCTTCACATTTATAGTCAGTTCTCTCGTACATATATTCCCACCACATACAATAATCTCTGTAATCCCCTGGCTGTTTTTGCCAGCAGCACCAAGTCATCCGCATAAAACAGCCAGGGGATCGTGACCGAGTCCAAGCGAGGCGAATCTGACACCACGCTCCTGAATTCATCTGCCAAATCTGCTATGTAAAAGTTAAACAACGAAGCAGCCATTCGGCATCCCTGCTTCAGCCCTCTAAAAGTACGAATGCAGCGAGTCAAGGTGCCATCCAATGAAATTCGAACCTGAATCGAGGTGTTTGTGTGGAACTCTTGTATCCTGAATTGCAGATGTACCTGACACTTTTTAAATGACCTTTTTCTAAATAGTAACTGCCTAGACACAGAGTCAAAGGCAGTTTCAAAATCTATGAATGCCATAAATAAATTCTGTTTCATCTGATGTTCATGTTTTTTAATAGCATGGATGACTTGTAAACTGACTCCCGTTCCCAGGCCCGGTCTAAAGCCCGTTTGAAAAGGGTCATTAATTCCGAACGTATTGGTCCATTGATTAAATTCATCTAGCACTATGCGAGCGAATAACTTGCCAGGTGCATCCAACAATGCCACCGGCCTGTAATTCCTCGGACCTGTTCTATCTCCCTTTTTGTAAATTGGTATTATAATGGATTTCTGCCAAGAGGCTGGACGTTTACCAGTATAGACAGTTTGAACAAATCTTACCCGGACAGTGGAAGCCCATGTTTCTGGATAGTCTTTAAGCATCGCGTTAGAGAGCCCATCAGGTCCAATTGCCCTCAATGAGCTCAGCTTCTTAATATGATATAGAATATCTTCCTCCGTGATTTTTAATTGTAAAGCTTCATTAGGAGTCTGGCTTAACTGCCGATTGGACCATTCACTACTTGCATACAGGGAGGAATAATAGTGCATCCGTACCTCCTCCTGGTACCGCATTAATTTGACTGATAGATTGAACAGGAACATATATATTTGTTATTAACCCCCAAATCATTGCAGAGCTCTTCGAAGCCAAGGAATGAAGCATTATTCTTGCATCTTGTAATATCATGTGAGCTCTGTGTTTTTAGCCAGTTCTTAAAAACATTTTTCAATTTTGCACTTGCTCTTTTTCTTTATGCCAGACTCAGATCATTAAGGTTGCGAATATCCTTCCTAAGGTTCATCTTTTTTAGTCTGACTTCATTATCACTCGCATGACGGTGTATTTTTTGATTATACTGACCCACTTGAACCTTTTTTTAAAAAAGATGAAGAATGGCTGCATAATTCCCTTCTTAATATGTTACATTCGATTCCAAAATATCTTTAGGGTATGATATGGCTTTCAATAGGTCTGACCACATCGGCGAAGTCCATTTGAAATGATTACCCCTCGCAGACAGCGTCAGAGACTTGGCATAAACATCTTTATCTTCACACTCACTAAGAACAGACCATTGCCATTCCATTGATAATATACTATGATCACTCTGTTTTGATTCCAAGACTCTAAACTTAAATAGCAATTTGAACATATTATTGTCTAAGAAAATATAATCTATCGGAGACGTTGATTTCTCTCTCTGCCGTGCATGCTTCTGGGGAATATCAGTTTTGAGATTGCCCCGTTAACCATGTTAATACCTCTATCCTTCATCAACAGATTCCATTGCTTAGCTACCACCGTTAATTTTCTTCCATCTCTCTCCAAACAATTCATATTCAGGTTACCTGCCACCACAGTGTAATTTATCATACGGTCCTTTGCTATTAGATCTAAACACTCCCCCATATCTTTTAAAAAGGTGCTATCTTTGATATCCAGATGGTTCCAATATATATTTACACACGCAATTACTTTTTTACCATAGCTGATTTTAACTACCTGAATGTTTGTTTGGCGAGTACCAGGGCATCAACTTCGAACCACTACCAGTCTTAATTACAACAATGTATTAATCCTGCCTTTGTTCTGCCTCGACCTTGACTGGTTGCAGCTATCAATTCAATTTGGTGATTTTCCCAAATCGGGGCAGAATCCAGCCACACTACTTGTAACAATAAAAGATCATACTGCTCCAGTTGAACCCTTGAAGAGGTATTTAAATGTGAGTTACCTATAGTATTCCATGAAGCTATCTTTTACTACTTGCTTTTCCATACTATACCCAGTGGGTGGATAAATTACTGAACGTTCATTATTTACGGTAGAGTATGAAACAAGCACTGGATTCTGCTTCCAAGGTTTGTTGCTAGGCATTCCAAAAGTTTTTGGCTGATTTAACTCTATTCTTTGAGCTTTTTCAGCCTAATTAAGTAGTATAAACCCAATCTGATACATTTCTATTCTTTCCTGCCATATTGCATCCTTCACAACATTTGATGTCATCCATATCTTAACCACTGTTCGATCATATTCATGAATAAATTCAATCTGAGCGAGGTCGACGACTTCACTCCTTGCAACCGTGGAATATTTCCCAAAATATTCATAACCGATCTGTTTAGATCATACAACCCAAATTCACATCTTCTGCTCTGCATTATTAGGCTTACATGCGTTGAGTCGTTACAATTCCCATGTCGCCCATTCATCCTCTCATTCATTTCACTTTGTTTCCCATAGGTAGTTCTCTTTACCTCAGACATATTATGGGGGAACCTCTGATCAGTATTCCTACCTTCATACTCATTTCTACATTATTTTGCGGCGGCCCTGGTAACGCATTCATTGAGACCTCATGCAACCGATACAATTTTTATTTTCTTCTTCCCCTCCCTCTTTTTTGGAGGTCACTGCACGCTGCACCATAAATTGCCTCAGAGATTTCTCAATCCCTTCTCTGCGCTCTTCAAGTGTCATATATGTACCATGATTGGCTGTTTCAGTTTGTACAGATCAAGCAGGTATTTCTGAATCACATATCCCTATCGCAGATCTTTTTGTCTCACTACTTTACCCTTCCTTTTTTGCTTTTTCATGGACCAATTTGTTCAAAGGGGGCATATGTCAGATCAATTTGCGAGGTATTAGGGATTTCCTTTACCACATGTATAGGTTGTAAAACCTGCCCCTTTACTTTAGCCAAAGCCGCATATTTTCTAACAATAGCAGCACTTTTATCCTGCACTCATTTATCAGGCAAGGTAAGGAGTTTTAAAAATTGCCTAGAATTTTTACTCTTTTGCATTTTTGATATTTTTTGGTTCTTTGCCTTCTTTTGAGTTGGTGGTTTAGTTTCCTTTACATCTTTTTTACTTTGTTGTTGGGGTCCCTGAGCTGAAAAAATATTATACACATGGTTAGATACCACCACAGACTTCATCTCGGGACCATTTTTAGCAATCACCTCCTCCTCCTTGGGATCCAACTATTTCTGATAGTTCCTCACCCTTTTCTTGCTGTACAGCACAGCCATTCATTTGTTCTTCACCATCCTTTCGCTTTACTTTTTTTTCTGTTATATTCACTTCTCTTAATTGGTATGCTTTAGCCACTTTTATTGCCGCCTGCACAGCGATTTCTATTTGATTTTGTATCATTTCAATTTTCTTGTTACCAGCTTCTTTTGGAGGCATATTTAGCGCCTCTCCCTGTGCATCTGCTGTTCTTGATTCTACCAATTCTCTCAATAAAATTATGATCGATGAGTCGTGAGTCAAGGGACTCGTAGAGCTTTGCTAATGCAAAAAGGGCAGTATTCATAGCCTGCAATGTATTTTCAGCGCCTAATAATGCATCCTGAACCGAGTTTTCATTTAAATTCACTGCTTTAGTTCTACATTGCCGCGGCGTAGGTTGTGTGAATGAATTGGAGAGTACAGAGGACTCATGTTGTGAGTAAGGGAACATAACTGGGGACTGTGACAAATGCTCTTTTTCTTCTAGATCAAATGAATGCATCTTCTTGTTATTCATATTCAATTCCAGTGGCACAATTTTATCATCTGCTAACATTTCACCCTGATCAATCTTTTCTTCCTCATTCACAACAATATCATCATTACAATTTTTTTCACCTTCTTGTTGGCGTCCCACAACTGCTGCATGTATTTGAACAGTAGCTACTGTATTCGTTAATACCGGAACAGCATATTCCTTCTGGACCGGTAAAACAAACTCCCCCAATAAATCTTTTTGGGAAAATGCCATCATCAAGGAATCTGAAGGTGAACAAATATCGATAGGTTGAGCCCGCTCCCCCCTCCCTCCTTGTTCTTTCCTACACACAGTATCGTGCTAGTTGATTCTTGCCCCTCGATACCATTAGCAGGTGCCACACTTATTGATACATTTATCGACGGACATTCAGGATAGAATTTTCGAATGTCCGTTGTGATTGACAGCAGTCTAGAGCGGGAGACCGCCCTGCGCGGAACATTTGGGACTGTATTTCCACACTTGGGTGTTAGCATCGTTAAATCACAGTCAGATACCATATTACCCATAGGCGGCATTCCTGTGCGTAAGGTATACATTTTGGTCCTCATTGTGCAACTTTTTTAAGGGCTAGGAAAAACACCTCTTCACAACTGGGCAAAACTAAAATAAATAGAACAGGAAAATACAAAAGAAAATACATTAAAATATAAATACAATTATAGTTCTTGGCCCCCGCACTCCGCTCACCAGCAGTAACAGCCCTTTCAAGCCCTTCCACGAATGCGCGCGCGAATGTGCGTGCGCTGTTCCTAATGAAGGGAGAGCCGGGTTCTCGGAAACGGAGCCAACTGATCACTATGAAACAAAATAAAATGTTTGTTTGTAACAAACAACGACCACATAAAACGGACTATTCAAAGTTGCAATGATGAGTTATATGGTCAAGGTACCATGATGGCGTCCAAGAAAACGTCCAAAACAATCCTCGTAGCAATTTGGGAAACGCAGGGTTTTCCAGCAGTAACAGCCCTTTCAAGCCCTTCCACGAATGCACTCAAATCATCTACAAATTCGAAGACACTCAAGCTGATCACTCAACACTAATAGAATGTCTAAAAGAAATCTTTGATTGAACGCCAACAACTTGAAAATCAACCCAGGAAAGATCATGATCATATCCAAAAACCAAGAGAACACCTAGATTCACTGTTCGATGGAAATGGGAACCACGCCCACACAATCTAAGGTAGTAAAAAACCTGGGAGTCCTAATGGACAACGCTCTAACCTTAGAACCACTAGTAAACGCAATAATTAAGAAATGCTTCTTCCTCCTTCACACAAAAAGAATCCTAGCTTTCCTCTCCTTCACCCACAAAACACTGACAATTGTCACCCTCATCATGTCAAGAATAGACTACGCAAACAGCTCTACTTCGGGATACCGGAATACCTCCTGAAGAAATTACAACACATCCAAAATGCAGCAGCCAGACTCCTCCTCAAACTATCCAGAAGAGACCACATCACTCCAGCACTATAAATTCTACATTGGCTCCCAATCAAACATCGTATCCCGTTCAAAACAATGTGCATAAATAACACAGAGGACAATCAGCGGACAGGTAGCCGAATTCCTACAAAAGAAAATAACAATCTACAAGTCAACGAGACTCCTCAGATCAAGCAATGAAATCTGCCTGGAACCAAAACCAAACATCAAAAAAAAACTAGGGGGCTCCTCTTTCTCCCATCTAGCCGCTAAAACCTGGAACAACCTCCCGAAAGAAATAAGAAACAACAAAGACCACCTAAAACTCAGAAAACATCGAAAGACCTAGCTCTTCAACCCCTCAGAACCAAATTGAAACTAAAACAATAAAACAGGAAACACAAAGAACAGACTGACTGACTATATGATGGCACAGACAACACCTAAGGCCGAATAAGGGTAACCCCTACAAGAACAAGAGACACCACTAGGTGGAATAGAACACAAGCAAAAACACCATGAGAACAGGAATTGGCATACATGCCCTACACTACCAACAATCTTACCCACTCAAAGGACGTAGGGGTTCAGGCGTAGCTCTCAATCACTCCAAAACTAGGTCACAGCAAGGACAAACTGGGATAAAAGGGCAGACCAAATAAAAAGATGGAAACATGAAAGGAGCTAACTTAGCATAATGACAGAGAGATGAGACAGCCTTATGACGCTGAAACTTAATCACAGAAAGTTAACAACCTCTCTAAATCATGAAGGAGACGCAATAGGAATATGCATAGCTCACAATATGCACAAGGATACTAACCAATCCCAAAACTACTAAAAACCTCACCGCTCCTCTCACACCTCTCACACTCTAATCAAACACAACCAGACCCCTTAAAACCGGAGCAACCCACACGCACTGCACCACACTGGAACAACAACCGCACCACACAGACACGCAAGCAACAGCACATGGCGGATTCAGAACCCAATAATACACCAACATGCTCGGCGAATGGTGTTAACTGAACTGAAGCTGCCAACAGTACTTTACAGCTCACTTGCTCTTCTCCAAACTTTATCCTACTAACACGCCTAACCTACTCCCTTTGTTTCAGATCCGCCAGGGCGCCAGGAGACCACTCCGGTGGTGATCGTGCGCGGTGCAAATATCCTTTAACATTAAGATGACATGGGAGAACAGGCAGAGAAACGCTGGTGTAGGCCAAGAGGAGGATGGGGGTAGTCCGAAGGAGGGAACTAACCCATAGTAAATGATGTGAGAGAAAGTCTTGGTTGTCTGGTTTACAGTGAAGAGTGGGGTTGCAGCATCATGGAGGTCCAGGTGCTGGGGTGAGGTTAGTGGTCACACTAGCGTTCTGGTAGCGGACAGGGGCCTTCGTCGTTGGCCTTAGTAGATCTGGCTGGCTCCCGCCTGCCACTGAATCAGATTGGCCTATCAAAACCAGGCAGGCCAATGGGAGGGGGGGTGAGAAGCCAGGCAAGGCCACTCAAACAAGGTGATCTAGCAGTGTGGCCATCTTGGAAAGGCAGCAGAAACAGTGAGGCCAAGTCATCAAAAAGTCGAAGAAAGGTTGAAAACAAAGACAAAAATGATGGTAAATTTTGCACACGTGCATGAGACACTGGAACAGTGTTCAAATCTTACCCCAGTAATTTGGGAGAAATACTTTAGCGCAGCTCGTTGTGTTGCAGCCCTGGGCTGCGTTTCTCCAGCCTGGTAGCTGATGTACAAAGGCAGAGAATGAATCTGAGAAAGTTGCAGATCCTGATCATTGGGGGGGCTTGAGCTACCACCCAGCCTTAATATTGGATAAAAGGAAGGCTCTTGCAGCCATCCAACTGATTGTTGTTGGAACCAAGACTTCTACAAAGAAGAGCAGCCCACCAACTACCCCTACAGCTGAACAGCATCGACTCCAGAGATGGGCCCGGTAAAGCCCTGCTCCTCCGCCTGATCTCAGAAGATCTTTGTTGGTTCTTCGACCTTTGGACTGGTGGGAGCAAACCAGTCTCCGCCTCTGCATGCGTATCCATGCCTTGAAAGCCTTCAGAGGTTCCTCTGTGCCATCCTGTGAAACCAGCTCCTTTTTCTGCTAATGCGCTGTACCCATCGCTGTTCATAGCACAGCCTTGGGACTCTCAGGATCTTCAGCTTATGCCATACGTCGCCTGTCCTCGAGATTTCAGCCATGGAAAGCTGAGCTGGGTCTGCTTCTGTGTTCACTGCTGGAGGATCGCCTGTCACCACCTAACCACGGTGACCTCCGCTGGAACCACCCTTTGGCAATCCAGTTAGGTACCCACGTTCTGCATCACCGAGGTCTGCATCTTTTATTTGTGTGGGGGTCTTCATCAAGAAGTTGCCTGGAACCATCTTATGAAAACCACAACCATTTCCTGACAATAGAAGTGACCTCTGCACCTGTGATCCCTGGGCTATCCTCACCTGGACCAGGGACAGAAGCCCCAGGGAATTCCAGAAGACCTGCAGTGTCACCTGGAAGGATCTGAGTCAGGCAGTTAAGTGAACATACCAGTTTCTGTATCCCCTACCCGGTTCTCCCCTAGGGTGACACTCCGCGGAGAGCCCTTAGCCTTAAACTCTCTCTGGCCTGGCCTTTGGTCGTCAAACATGGACTAAGGATCCTTTCCAAGGACTTACCTTGGGAACTGGATCAAATGGTGTACTTAACTAACTTTAAGTAAATACCTACCTTACTGTAAATATCTTTTCAATCACCACCACAGCCCACTGCATCCGTTCTGAAATGCCTTCCCTGAAAAAACTAAAATTGGAACTTGTGACATTTTGGGCACAAGTCCCCATACACCTTTGTGCTGGACTTCATAAGGTAGTAGGAACTGGGTTTGTGATTTGTCTATCTAAACCAACTGTTTTCCCTGCATTTAATTATGCTGTTGAATTCTGATATTTAGTGAATATGCAATCTTATTTCTAAGGCTGAATGTATTATAGTGCAATGTTCGCGTGTGTATCAAGATCCATAGGAAACCTGAAAATAGACTTGCTAATTTTGACTGGCTTGACGGATTTGGCTGTTATTTTGCAAACAAATGTTTGTCACGGGCCCTCCCAGACTGGACATTTTGGGAAAGATTTATTAACAAATGAAAATGTCATTAAGAAAGCAAAAAACGCTTTTTATGGCCTACTCTCATTCATTTCCCCTTTGAGAAAAAGTCAACATTTCTGCGCCGCGCACAGCAAAAACCGCTGGACGGAATTGGACCAGGTACGAAACAATTGGGCACAAAGCTTTGACTCCATTTCCGCAAGGAGTCTGGTGTTGTTCCATCCAGTAGTTGTTGAAATATTTGACAGAGAAGGAGGTGCCCCCTTCTCCCAAAATGATAGCTCTACATGTCCCTGAATGCATTAGAGAGGGGTTATTCCGTCCAGTAGTTGTTGAAATATTTGACAGAGAAGGAGGTGCAGAGAAGGAGGTGCATTAGAGAGGCTGGCAGGCTTTTCAGAAACTGAAAAGCAGCAATTATTTCCCACAATTCTATTGTAATAACCTTTTGGGAACAATCCATTATAATAATGAAAAAGTTATTAAGAAAACAGTTTCCCAGTTTTTAGCTCATTAATTTTCCCATAGAGATGAATTGTAGTTTTTGAACAGCCATAGCGTGAACACAGCTTTGCAGATTTGGACCAAATAAGAATTAATCTAGACACAAAGCATTGACTTAATCTCCTTGACTGGTTTGAGGTAAATCCATCCAGCGGTTTTTAAAATATTCAACAGAGACATGGGGGTGCACCCTGTTCCTTAAAAGCTTTATATATCGGCCTTCGTGCATTGCAGCAGAGTGTTTTCAGAAATGAAGTCACCTTTTTTGTGTGCTCGATGCGAGTGATTCCCGCGATACTACTGGGAGAAGCCACAAATGAAAGAACTCAAAACGCTATGCTTTTTGGAGGAGGAAAAAGGAGGCCATCAAACTTCGAAATGAACTCCTGCACGACCTTACAGAGTCAAATAACGTTCTTGACTTCAGAAAGAGACTCAAAACACTTTTGTTTATGGTAGTCACTCCTATGGGAACACCGATTGTTTTGACCCACAGCACTTAGATGGCTTGGCCATAGACACTTTATAAATACCAATAGCAATCACATCATGCTAGAGGTTTGGAGTGGGAAAGGAGCCCCCTATGTGAAGTTGAGTATTTAGGGATGGGTTAGGGGCTGTAAATTAAAGGTAGAATGGTTTATCAGGGGAAGACCGTAGGAATCTCACAGGATTACAGTGGCAACGTGATCAGAAAAAGATGCGCGTTACACAAAGTGATGAGCGATAGGCAGTAATGGGAGAGTGTTAGGGAGGGAAAAAGCAATTGAGTGTAGCGAGGAGACCTGGAAAAAAGGAGACACACATGTTGAGTCGCTGTGAGGACGTTGAAGCCTTTTTATTTCTGAGCAATCGCATTAGCGCGGGAATCAGCGAACCACTACAATACTGCTGGAATTTGTATGATTGAAAATGATTACTTTGAAATGTTCGCAGGAATAAGGAGTCTGGAAAAAGAAGTTTTATATCTGCTGTGCTTACATCTGCGGGCTGGGGGCAATGGTTGTTTGGTAACAAAATAATTGTTTGACGTGGCCAGTGAGCCCAAAAGAGATATTGGTGCAACAAGCGCAGAGGCCTTTGCCGGAGGCCATAGCTTACTGAGATCTCATGAAACTATGCAACATGTTCGAATGTGGCCACTGGCCATGGCTGAAGGCCATGGCTAGTGGGCCCAAAAGAAAACTATTGGTACAGCATGTGCAGTGGCCCCGGCCGAAGGCCATGTCTAGTGGGCCCTGAGGAAACTAAGTTGGAGCAAAACCCTTGAAATTCAGTGAAAAACCATTTAAGAGATGGTTAAGGTGATCAGATTTAATGCAACAAAACCCCTGAAATTAATCACTCATTTCAATCCAGGCCACCTCAGAGAAGAAAATGTGTCGCACAAACCAAACAGTTCTACGACCTATGGCAAGGGGAGGGCCAGGGAGGAAAAATGCAATTGAGCAGTTTGCAGAGGGGGGGGCATGTGAAGAGGAGCGGGGGGCACTTGGTGAGTGCCTGTGATGACCGGGAAGAGCTTTGGATTTTCAAGCATTATCAGGGCGTGGGGGGTTAGGACGGGAGGTGATACTGGGGAAATTCCATAGGCACGTGTAGTTCAATGCCACTGTATGTTTAGTTTGTTGTCATTATTAGGGGAATCCTGTGGGAATGGGCAGAGAGTGGAAACAGTCATTTTACAAAGGCTGTGGCAACTGTCCATGGCTGAAGGCCATGGCTAGTGGGCCCCAAAGAAATCTATTGGTGCAACATGTAGAGTGGCCACGGCTGAAGGCAAACTATAGTATAACAAAACTCTTGAAATTCAGTGAAACAATTTTCATTTGAAAAAAACCTTGGTTAAGGGAGAGCTAAGGTGATCATATTTAATGCAACAAAACCCAGAAGTTGAATTTTGAGCAAGACCACCTTAACTATGCGCCCCCTGTTGAGCAGCGTATGATCTCATCAGTGATGTAATGTATAATGTAATTAGTGATGTTGTCAATTATGTCCTGCATAATAGGTGGCGCATAGTTAAGGTGGAGTTGCTGGAAATGTGATTGCTCAGTTTTGTTGCGTTAAATCTGATCACTTTAACTGTCTCTTAACCAAGGTTTTTTTAACTGATATATTTGTATTTATATGGTTTTTGAGTATGGTAGTTACTTGTGATTTTTGTTTTATTGCTTAGTGTGTTAGAAAGGCCTAATAACTAATTGTGTTTTCAGATGCTTACTAACTTAAATTATTGGTGGTGTTCTGTGTGGACTCATTGTAGCCCTAGACCACGCTTGAGCTTTTCTATAGACTAGGCCTGGACTGCTTTTCCACTCTACCTTGATTGCGGTTTGGCTAATTGCTCAGTGTTTTCCATGTTCAGCATGAATAGGGTGGCCTGCTAAAATCCTCCCCACCCAGAGGCTGATTTCAGAAATCCATCTTAAAACGAACGTAAAAGCAAAGTGGTTTTTGAAGTTTTAATACCACCAAAAAACATGAAATAACAAAAGAATACAATCATTCCCTCCCGCTTTTAACAATACTGACGATAATGTGTTTGCAAATGGCACTTTATATATGCTGTTACAAATTACACCTTTAATTGTACACATTGAAAACGAGTTACAATTTCTTTTTTACCAATGAAATCAATAATTCAAGAACCCAAACATGGAACTGTACTCCTATACTTACAGCAATAGATACAGAATTAAATTATACGTATTTCACACACCGTAAATAACAAGATCCTTATGTTACTGTCCATATTTCAGTGATTAAATGTAGCTAGAATTTTTTGGGGGACTAACTGGTATAAATTATACATAAACAAATCTGTAGGTCTTTTCATTTATCTCAACTCCAACATATTAATAATAACAGACTACTTAAATACATTCTAGAGGTTCTACGGATTACGTTTAAAGACCTGTTTACTAACAGTATAACTCAATATTGTACACAATTTCATCAAGATTTTAAACAATTTAAGTTAGACGTCATTAGGATTATATTGTGCTTATTTTACTAAAATACAGAACACATGGTGTAAAACTAAATACTTTAATTACAAATGACAGCCCCTGTCAAGTGTCAGTTTATGGTACACATTATAAAACCTTATGTATTAATGAGGACACTAAATATCAAATGTGAGTTTACAGTGTTTAGTGTTTGAATGCAACAGTGAACAAAGAACCATAAGAGAAATGCTACAGAGGAATGTAAACACTGAATTAAACACAGCTAGAACAACTGAAAGGAAGTTGCACATTATTTTACACAACGTTTTTCCTGTTAAAATGTGATAGGTGTTTATTAATTGTACATTAAGTACTACGTATTTTTAACATAACTTTTTAAAGGTAAATTGTATTCTTTAAATCTAAAAGCAACATACATGTAATCAGCAAAAACATATGGTAAATATCAATGTTATTTTTTTAAATACTTCCTCAAGCTCTGTCGAATTTTGGTATGATACCCAGATCAATCTTTAGCAAGTACATAAAAGTTGTTTGCAAATGTGTTTTCTTTTACATCAACACTTGATATTTTTGAAATAGTACATTGGCTTTTTTTAAACCTGTCTTTTTTTTAATTCAAGGTACTTATAAGGGGAGACATGGATGCCGTCCCTAAATGAATGTTTAATACAAATTAAGTGTAAAAACATATCTAAAGCATTTGTTAATTATAACATTACGAATTACATAAATAGCAATTGGGGTAATGTAACAGTTCAAACTTAAAAGGACAAAAGAAATGTATGGAATAAATAAAGGTTTTGTCAACAAACAGGAATAGAAACGTTAAGCTTATGTTGGGTAAGATTGTATGCAGTACCCTTTGGGTGCACTACAACAACCCAGACCACCTGGCAATAGAAACCCAACCTTTGGTATAAGTCTGTACTACACAGGTTGGTAGCGTTTTGAGCAGCCAGGCTTATCTCAAGAGGGGTCAATGTGAGCTCTAGGGGAGTTGCACAGAGATTTGCAGTGACAAGTTTTTAGGGAGAATTCTCTGTAAGGCTAATTTCCCAAACCTAGTGAGTCCCCCAGCAGCTTTGCTGGATTTCTGGGGTTTATTTTTTTCTCTCCTGCTAAGAGCGAGATTCTTTTGCTCCCACTCTTAGACATGATTTGAGGTGTTCCTTTAACTTTCCATGTGTTTTATGGGCTATGGGGTCTTTTACTCCATAGGGTCTCGTGTGTTTTTTTAATGTGGGTTACACAGCACCCTCCATGCAGTAACCCAGGGGTGTCGTAGCGACCCCCCAACATAGAGTCCATACCCTGGGACTGACTACTGTCTCCCAGGGCATGTAAAGTCACCATTGGCTTTGCTAGTCCCAAATTATGAACAGAAACCAGTACAAACCATCATATTGTGGACGTACTGGTCGGGGCAATTCCATTGCCCCGGGGTCTGTTGTTCGAGGGGGCACGTCTCCGTCCCCCCTGATCGAGTTTTGGCTGGTGGCAGTGGATACTACTTTTTATATTCGACCGCAAATATATCTCTAAAGGATTTTCCCATTGTTCGAGGCTACCAACTTTAATTATTTAATTCTTATAGCCTCGAACATACCGCCGGTTTATTTATTTAATATTAATTCGCCGGTTGGTATTTTTCGCCATAACTCGATTCTAAAATGGCGTTTGTGTTCTCTTCTGTGACTCCAACCCAAGTTGAGCCCTTTGTTCCACTTTTTGGCAGGCTTCTCCACAGAAGCCTCCAAAAGTGGTGCCACTCTGTCTGGGTACCACATGAGGTGTGGGAGGGGGTGTAGGCACCCTGGACTGAGTTACATTGGTAACTCGAGTCGCACTCTTGTGCGATTGGCCCAAGTCGGCTCACCACTTAGCATGTTTGATTGACAGCTAGGCTGAGTGAATGGGGGTATGCTGCATAAAAGTAGGGCTTTGGGGACTGGAACTTCAGAAGTCGCCACAGGACCTAAGAATCCGAGGAGGGGGAAGCTGAGCCGGCCTGCAACGACACCACCGGTGGAGCCCTGCTGAACCATCTCACCACTTTTCCCAACGACAGAGGAGATCTCCAGCCCGGAGAGTCTTCTTCCTTCGACTGGTGGGGATAACCAGTCTACCTTCTTTTCGCCTCCCTGGAGCATCTCGTGGCCGCCTTGCCTGTGCCAAGCACCCCGGCAACCGAGATACCATGTTTTCACCACTACCGCGAACCGAAAGGGTAGTACCTTTGTACCGGAGAACTCCGCGGCTGGTTTCTTTCCTGGCAGTGCAGCGACCTTCATCCTTCCTCCACGACAAGATCTTCTCTTCCTCTGGACGATGCTGCGACTTGCACCCGCTGCCAGGAACAACTGCCCCCGCTGGAGGATGCTCTCCATTTAAGGAACTTTGTGGTGTATCTGCAGATCTTGGATTCCCTCATGTGGAAGTGTACTGGCATGGAGTGCGTGGAATGAAGTGGCTGGACTTACTACCTCTCTGTGCTACTTTACAGACAGAGCGTCATCCTGACATAATTATAATTCATTGTGGAGGGAACAGTTTAGGACATGTGTCTGGAATTTCTTTGCAATTTGCAATAAAAGGAGGACTTGAGAAGGTCATGGACATGTTTCCAAATTCCCAAGTAATTTTTTCTTGTATTGCGCAGATAAATGTGGCTGCGTTCTTCTTCATTTGGTCCACAAATGGAGAAAGCGAGGCGCAATGTCAATAAGGCTGTTTGTGCCGTTCTAAGAAATGTTGGCATGTACTCTTTCCACAATGAAAATATTATGTTTCGTAGCACATTCATTTTTCGTAGAGATGGAGTCCATCTTACATAGGCTGGCAATCAGATTTTTCTTAAAAATGTACAAAATGCATTGCAACCTTTTTTGGAATTATAGTCATCTATTTTGCATTAGATGTTGACCAATCATAGTTTTTCAAACGCACAAACCACCACCGAAAGGCTCTTTTCAGAGCCACCACTTACTCCCAGAGAAAAGTGCATTGGTTTTGCTAGGGCAGCACCTCAACATTTTATCTGCTCTAGGACGGTCCGTGGACTTTTTAAAAAAATGCGTAGGGACCTGCACTGTTTATTTGGTAGTTCTATTTTTAAACTGAGAAAGGTGGCTCTGAAAAGAGCCATTTTTGGGTATTTTTGTTTTTATATTTTTTTGGGGCTTTTTTTACACACAACACACTAGGAGAGGAGAGGAAAGGAGGGTAAGGAAGCGACACAACCACGGGGATAAGAAAGGGCAGGTGGAGAGAGGAAGGTGTAGGGTGGCCCTTTTTTAGGTAGGTCGCAGGTCTTCTGGTGGTCCGTGACCGTAGTCTCGAAAGCACTTCGAAGACTCTCCCCTCTGCAGAGTACTGTGTCGCAGTACATACACAATATTGTGACCCTCGAAAGGTAAGGGTCAACAGCATCGCGAATGACCTGTGAAGTAGCTGGAGGGATGCGCTCTCCCACAGGAGTGTCTCTTGCGGTGAGAGGATCGGAAACAGAGGATGCTATGGAGGAACTCGACCTACTACGTTCTTCACAAGGTACAACATTGCCAATGTCCGCACCGTGGAACGAAGTTAGGTGTCGCTTCATGGATGTCGTACCAAAGCTGTACGAACCACGTCTCCCACAACTCAGCATCAATTTGCACTTGCTCTCCGCACGTGCTTTTGGTACGTTAACATAAACGGTAAACAACTGCCACACCCAAGACTCCCGGCGAGTGCTGGTAATAGGGAGTTCCTCCACCTCGTTCTCTACATCCTCTTCATCCTCATTCTCTACATCCTTACGTTTGTTCACCTCTGCAGGCCCTTGGGGAGGTGGTGTTGGGTTTGGGGGTGGTGCTGAGACTGATGTAGCAATAGCAGCCATGGATGCCATTAGGGTTGATGAGGTAATCTCAGCTAGAGCACTAAAGGCAGCAAAGTCAATCTGCAATAGCCAGCAGTACAATGAAGATCAGCTCGGATGTGTGGCCTTTTATATGGATGGAGCGGTGAGCCTCGCGACCATATCGAACACTCAAAAGCGTTCAAAAAGTTACAAAAAATATGTGGAAAGCCAGGGCCATTGTCTGGGACATGTGAAATGGTGATTTTTTTACAGTAAAATATTTTGGATTGTCTGAATAAGTTCTTTTAAAATGTTTTCCATCCGGACCGAGTCCGCAAATTAGGACGCACGCTCAGCATGGGTGCGGTCACATGATGACGTCGGGCACACGTCCACGAAGGGAACCTGTGTCCGTGGGCCAGCAAATGCGCAGGAGCGGTCCTGCGCATGCGCGCGGGTGTTCTGCGGACAGTGTTCGGGTCCTGAAACGAATTAAAAGTGCGACACAAGTGAGACGGACAGTTACGGACAGGCACGATGTTCGCAGGACTTAATGGGTATGGTGCGCATGTGCGTAGATGTTCTGCAGACTGTACGGCCAGGTATGGTGTCTTTAGGACACCCCCATTTTGTTTGACTACGGACATCCCGTACACCGCGCCTGTTCTACGGACAGTTCCATCTTGGTTGCGAACGGTACAGACAGGTATAGTTTCCTTAGGACACTTCCATTTTATTCATTAAGGACAACCCGGACACCTGGTGTGTTCTAAGAACAGTTTCATCTTGGTTGCGAATGGTACGGAGAGGTGTAGTGTCCTTAGGACATCGACATTTTATTAATTACGGACAGGCGCGCTGTCTGCGGACATTTTACCTGCTTTGTAAAAAAAAAAATAAGATACAAAGAATTTCTTTACAAGAAACATGACATTTTTTTAATTATATACATATATACAAATTATGAAAGAGGGGGAAGCAGAAACTGATGCAAAAACAAGGGTATTTAGGGGTGAGGAGAGGATTGTGGGGGGGATGAAGGGATGGAAGTTTCATCAAAACGTCTATTTTGTTGTTCATGGTTTGGGGATAGTTCACTGGGACATGGATAGGGGGCACAGGTACAGGTGGGACAATGGTACTTAATTTTTTCTTTGTGGTCCTCTACTAACTGTTTCAAACTATTGAAATGTTCCTTTAGCATGTCTACTTTCTGTTCAATGCGTTCGAGAGTCTTTTCCATTGTATCTTTTGGAGTCACATTTTCAATGTTTATATGGTCTGTAAAAAATAAACATATATATGTTAAGTACACATTAGGTAATGATTATTCATTTCCTTGTATAAACAAGTGGCTACCATTATTATCACTGTCTTCCCATGTGGAAAATGTTCCTCCAGCCTTTCCAAAGTACTGTACATTTCTGTGTGAAAAACAAAAATATATTTATTATACTGTACTTCACACACAAAGCAGAGCTATCTATACAAAATATGAAGTTTACTTACTAGTTTCTGGTAAGTTGTATTCGTTGTGTTGTGTAGGTCTACTGTTGCTTCTAGCTCTGCAGTTTCTGTGAGGTAATTATGTTGGGGGTATGTCTTTCTTTGGTATAATCCATTTTATTACATATCGTATTTCAATGGCTGGTTGATGTGTTAAATATGTAGGTTCCACTGCTTATTTATTAATATATATATGTGTGTGTGTATATGTTCTGCTTTTTCAACTTGTGTAGTGTTTATATGGTATGATGGAACAATTTCAGATACCCCCTGCAAGTTTGGCTAGTGTTGATGTCGTCCATGACCGTCCACGGACATCAAAATCATTGGCGGGGTGTTTGGTATGGTCTAAGTTATTTGTATATAAAGTAAGGGAACCCTAGTACACATCTATCAAATTTACACTATGAAAATGTATATTCAGTAAAAAAATCTTTCTTAAAGAGATGTTATGGTTAAGTTGCACTACTAAAAACCTACGAAATTCAGTAAAAAAACTTTGTTAAAGGGACGTTATGGTTCCAAATAAAACTGAAAACCCCTTGAAATGTGCCAGTAATGGTACGCTAAGCAACCATAACTCGCGCCACCACCGTGCACTACTAAAATTAACACCCACGACATCAAAGATGACATCACAAATGGCAATGACAAATGTCAATGACAAATGTCAATGATGATGACATTGATGACATCACGTGCATTTATTTTCATTAAAAGTCTGTACAAGGGATTCTTATAGTAATGTTGATCAAAAAGTGTGAAGGGTTATTGAAATAAATTTCATGAGGTGCGTAGTGCATTAAGTAATGCATTCATACGAATACCATTCCATTATCAGGTTCTTTCTAGTATACTAAGCTACTCATGTAGAAACATAGGCATTGTGTGCAACATATATGATGGATGTGGAATATTATTAATCTTACCATGTTGCATAGTAAAATGATACATGCTTCTTATTACATTTTTGTCTACTGGGCAACATTTAATAGCTAGCAAATAAAACTCACTACATAATTGCATTATTCAAAACGAAAACAAATAACATATACAAATATGAGCATATACAGGGAAAATGAAGTAAACAGTATTACCAGCCAATCTTCATACCTCAACTGATTAACTTTATACACAGAAATGATCGCTGTGCTTCACAGCTACTACTTCGCTATGTATAACTATCATATAATGTGACTGGACCCTAAGGAGAGTAGTGTGCATACAATGTGGACAAATATGAGCATATCTAGGAAAGTAAAGTAATTTAAAAAAGGCAGAACTATAAGAAAGTGTTGATAAACTTACTGATTATCTTCATCCACACAAAGCATTGCTGTTTTCCAAATCTGTGTTTTCCCCTATGTATGTTTCATATATTGAGTGAAACCCAAGTGAATTACTTTAAGAACATATTTGAAAAATAACTCTACAAATATAGTACTTGAATATGAATAATGACTTTATGATTTTTTAGTTCCTGCGGTTACAGGCCTAGGTATGTCAGTAAAGGAAAAAAGAGGGAGCCAGACATGTGATGTCATCAGTGATGTCATCAATGGCATTTGTGATGTCATTTTTGATGTCCTGGGAGTTTTAGCAGTGCACGGTGGTGGCGCGAGTTATGGTTGCTTAGCGTAACATAACTGGCGAGGTTTTTCGGTTTTACTTGGAACCATAATGTCCCTTTAACAAAGTTTTTTTACTGAATTGCGGAGTATTACATTATTTCTCCAGCATGCGGTCTGGCATGGATTCACATGCTCCTGAATATTTCCCGTCAGGCTGGGAATCCTCGGTAATAGAAAAAACTGTTTCACTTTCACTTACAAACTGTATTTCGAAGGGATTGTGTCATCCGACGTATTCCTTATCTTTGATAATACGTTTCCAGCTTGCTGGCCTTGTAAATTTTTTCTGTAGAGGGCGCTGCGCGTCGCCGTTCGCCGAGTCGATGTCCCTCGACGGCCACCATATCGGCGCCGACGTCACCATGCCCATAAATAGCCACGCGCTGCGTCTGTTGCTCAGTTCCGTTTTTCCGCGCTTCGTGGGGCCTCGGAACGTCGTTGCTCAGTTCAGTCAGGATAACCCTATATCTATTCGAATAAATACCTACTTGTTCTCGATGGCATCTTCATCGGAACCAACGACGCCGTGATCCGGCTTCAAGAAATGTCGAGACTGCGGTAAAAAAATGTCTAACGGATCCACACAGGATCTGCTTGTGGTGCTTGGGAGCCGAGCACCATTGTTCGGAATGTGAGGACTGCATGTCCATGACGGCGAAAGCCTTGAAGGAGCGCAAGGGGAAGCTTGAGAGAGGTAAGTCAGTCAAAACCTCCTCGAAGGTTTCTTCGGCTGAGTCGAGGCATTTGTCTCCTCGCCGTCAAACATTCCCATTCTAGATCTCGAAGTAGCTCCCACCATTCGTCGAGATCAAGACACTCAAAAGAGACGTTGAAGATCCCCTTCCTCGTCATCTGTTTCCCCTGAAAGGGTCTCCTGTCCCACAAAACACAGCTCTCAGGCTGAGTGGGAGGAATTCAGAAAGAAAATGTTCAGCGTCTTCGAGAAAGCGGCCTCGACCCCCTCGAAGACAGCTGAGGGTGATACCCCGGGTGAAAAACCCAAAAAATCAAAACGCCGCGAGTCGCAGCACCTGGCGAAACATTCCACCCGAGAGCGCCACAAGCCATCGGGTAAGAAGGCACCATCTTCAACGCAATCGTAGAAGATTCCTTCGACGCATGGATCGGCGCAATCGACGCCGTTGTCGAAGGGTTCCTCGACGCCATCGTCGACGCCGACATCGACGAAAGAGAAGACCAAGGCTACTCCACAGCCATCGGTGATTCCAAGGGCCTCCGGCTCGACGCCGAGACAGTCGTCGATGTCCTCGAGTCAGATCCCGATCCTCTCGAGTTCTTCGAGACCTCTTCCAGTTTTCTCGGCGCCTTCGAAGCCAGTCACATTGGCGTCGACGACATCGATGTTTTCTCGCCCAATAATGACGAGTTTGGCTCCTGCCTTAGAGATGGGTTTTACGCCATTTGAGAGGTCAGAGTAACCTGGACTATCTTCAATTTATGAAGAGGGGAAGATTCTGACCAGGAAACGTTTGGGTTACAGAGGACCACACTGCCTATTTCAGAGGAAAGAAGGTTGAAGGACCTACAGGAGTCACTACATGAGGCAAGTGGGCTGGACACTTCCCCAGAAGTGGAATTTATTAAGCCAGACCCAGGGGAACATGCCGAAACAACCTATAGAACCCTTATGGCAAGAATTATTGAATTTATGGGTTGGTCTGCCCCTTAGCCTGTTTTTCAACAGGATGACCTAACAGACATATTAGACAAAGATCCACAGGAGGACCCTGTGGTCCCCTTCCATACAGCCTTACAAAGGAAAATTACATCTAATTGGGAAACTCCTGAAGTTATCCCTGCGGTCAAGAAAAGATTGTCAGCCAAGTATAGGGTAGCGGCTGCTGACCCTGAATACTTATCAAAACACCCGACTCCAGAGAACCTGGTGGTTCAAGCGGCAACTTCATCTAGCAGTAGGACCACTTACCCTACTGTCCCACAGGATAGAGATGACAAGAGGTATGATTCTATGGCAAAGAAAGTCTTCTCTGCTTGTAGTATGGCGTTGAAGTCCATCAACGCCACCTGTACGCTCACCAGGTTCAGTCGCACACTGTGGGAGTATGCTTCATCAGCGGCTGACTGCATACCCGAAGGAGAGGAAAAGGAAGCCTTCCTTAACATTATTAAAGATGGCAAAGATGCCATGTGCGAATCACTTCAAACTGGCATCGATTCCGCTGACAGTATCAGCAGGGCCATGGCGTCAAGTAAAACGATTCGCAGGCATGCGTGGTTGCGAAAGTCTGGCTTTGCTCCAGATGTACAGGCCAGACTTTTGAATATGCCCTTTGACGGCTCTTCACTATTCGGAAAAAAGGCTGATGACGGTCTGGAAAAGTTGCAGACTTCTAAAGCAGCAGCAGAATCTTTAGGAGCTGCTATCCGCCAAACTCCTTTTCGCCCCTCGGGAACCTCTGGGAGAGGAAAGTCCTTTCGCTATTATTCCGCATTCGGGAAAGGCAGAGGACAGCCGGCTCAAAGAGGCCAAAGGATCCAGGAGGTGGACGGGTCAAAGGTACTAAGGCCGCAGCAGCAGCAGGTGCCTCTTTACCCTCGGCATCTGCATCAGCCGCCCCCAAACCACTCTGAGGCCTTTCCACACAATACACCTGTAGGGGGCAGGTTAACTCACCATCTGACGGAATGGCAGGCTATAACGTCAGATACTTGGGCATTGGAGACAGTTGCCCAAGGTTACTGTCTACCCTTTCTACACATCCCTCGGAGTCATCCACCGGGGAACAGCTCTCTAAAAGTTCCAGATCCGCTCCTCTTGCAGGAAATTTTAGACCTGCTAGAGAAAGGTGCCACAGAACCGGTACCTGTAGTGGACAGGAACAAGGGCTGGTACTCCCCCCTACTTTCTCATACCAAAGAAGGACAGAGGACTGAGACCCATCCTGGACTTACGAGAATTGAACAAGTTCCTCAGGAAGGACAAGTTCAAGATGGTAACTCTCTCTCAGATCCTTCAGGCCCTCCAGCTCCAGGACTGGCTTGTATCTCTGGACCTTCAGGATGCTTATTTCCAAGTGCCAATCCATCTCAAACATAGGAAATACCTGAAGTTCGCAATTGGCGACTCATTATCAATTTCGAGTTCTGCCATAAGGGCTGACCTCCGCCCCGAGGGTCTTCACCAAGCTGATGTCGGTAGTGGCGGCGAGTCTAAGGAGGTAAGGGATCTACGTCTACCCCTACCTGGACGATTGGCTGATCAGGGCTGTATCTTCGAAACAAGCCCAGGCCCAGCTAGATTATGTCTGCCACTTCCTTCACAAACTGGGCTTCTCCCTCAATTTAAAGAAGTCACAGATGATACCATCACAGAGACTCCAGTTCATTGGAGCGGTCCTGGACACTTCCCTGGGAAAAGCCTTGCCACCAGAGATGAGGGCTCAAGATATTCTACAGATGGTCACCAAGTTTCAAAATGCCCAACGTCTCCCAGCCTTCGACTTTTTGAGGTTGCTAGGCCTCATGGCATCCTGCATCTTCCTTGTGCCAGAGGCTCGCCTGAGAATGAGATCTCTTCAGTGGGCACTGAGAAGTCAGTGGTCGCAATTCTCAGGGAGAATGACAGATCTCCTCCGGATTCCGGACAAGGTAGCCCGCAACCTTCAATGGTGGGCCTATCCAGAGAACATCTTGAAAGGAGAACTGTTTTGGCAACCATGGCCGGAGATAACAGTAGTCACAAACGCCTCACTCACGGGGTGGGGAGCCCATGCCAACGACTTGACCATCAGTGGTCGTTGGTCTCCATCGGAATCCAGACCAGACATCAATCTATTGGAGCTGAGAGCGATCAGGCTAGCGCTGAAAGCTTTCCTGCCATCAGTACAGGGGAGAAATGTCCTGATAATGACGGACAACACGGTAGCCATGCACTACCTCAACAAAAGAGGAGGCGTAGGATCACTGCCACTGTGCAGAGAGGCAATGCAGCTCTGGTTTTGGGCAATCCAAGAAGGAATCTCTCTATCGGCAGTCCACCTAGCCGGAGAGAAGAACTTGACAGCGGACGCTCTGAGCAGGCAGAGCAGTCTCCCACGAGTGGGAGCTAGCTCAGGAAGTCCATCAAGAGATCTTTGCCCTTTGGGGAACCCCTCAGGTGGATCTGTTCACCACAAGCACCAACAGGAAGTGCGATCTGTTCTGTTCAAGGGAATTTCCCCCGAGAGGAGCTCTAGGAGACGCGTTTGTAGTGGACTGGGAGTTTCCACTCCTTTACGCGTTCCCAATAGTCCCTGTTATTCCTCAAATGATCAGGAGGTTGAGAAGATTCCGGAAAACCATGATCCTAATTGCCCCGGATTGGGCCAGGAGAAACGTGGTTCCCGGACCTTCTAGATATGTCCATCTGTCCTCCAATCTGTCTTCCACTCAAAGAGAATCTTCTCTCGCAGAAGGGAGGTCAGGTTCTCCATCCAGACACCAGAACCCTCAACCTTCACGCTTGGCTTCTGAAAGGGTGAGTTTCAAGGATTGGGATCTCCCTGATGACGTCATGGAGGTGTTGCTTTCGGCCAGAAGGCCAGCAACAAAGTCTTTATACCGCTGCCGTTGGAACAAATTTTGCAGCTGGTGTAGGGAAGAGAATATCGACCCTTTTTCATGTGGTACACCAACGGTGTTATCGTTTCTACTCTACTTGGCAAACTCAGGCCTTCAAGTTGGCACTGTAAAAGGCTATCTTGCAGCGCTTTCTATCTTCAAGCGCACTGCGGAGGAACCATCACATTTCAAACTTCCTCTAGTGATACAATTTCTCAAATGATTAACTAATGTTTATCCTCCAAAACCATTCCAGGTTCCCTTATGGGACTTAAATTGAGTCTTCAACTTCCTAATGGGCACTCCATTCGAACCACTTCACTCTTGTTCGCTGAGATTTCTCACGCATAAAACTGTCCTATTGGTAGCACTAACATCTGCTAGGAGGGTGAGCGAGCTACAAGCTCTCTCCTGTAAACCCCCACATACAATTTTCCACAAGGACAAAGTTGTCCTACAGGTGAAGCCTAATTTCCTCCCAAAGATGGTTTCTGAATTTCATATTACTCAGAAAATGACCTTACCTTAGTTCTACCCTCCTCCCCATCCGGGGAAAGAGGAAGAAAGGCTACATAGGCTGGACCCAAGGCGAGCTCTCAGCTTTTACATCAGCAGAATGGCTAGGATCAGGCAAA
Organism: Ambystoma mexicanum; assembly: GCF_040938575.1. Classification (NCBI taxonomy): domain Eukaryota; kingdom Metazoa; phylum Chordata; class Amphibia; order Caudata; family Ambystomatidae; genus Ambystoma; species Ambystoma mexicanum. The sequence continues at coordinate 260,662,767 of NC_090928.1, read as the reverse complement.
CAGACCAACTGTTTGTAGGATACTCAGGTCACAAGTTGGGACTACCCATAACAAAACAAACCATCTCCAGGTGGATTATTTTGGCCATTCTGGAATGTTACACACTGGTAGGGAAAGAGCCACCCCAAAATCTCAGGGCTCATTCAACCAGGGGTATCGCAGCCTCTTCGGCTCTTCAAAGAGGGGTACCGGTCCGAGACATATGTGCGGCTGCCACATGGTCGTCCTCACATACATTCACAAAATTTTACAATCTGGATTCCTCCACTAGTCAAGAGACCAGATTTGGCAAGGCCGTATTACATTCGGTCCATCCCTAAAGGGATACATAACATTCTCACTCCCACCTCCAATGACATGCCACTGCTATGGGAGTCTATCAAAGATAAGGAATACGTCGGAGGACACAATCCCTCGTGGCTATTTATCGGCATGGTGACCTCAGCGCCGATACAGTGGCCGTCGAGGGACATAGACTCGGCGGACGTCGACGCGCAGCGCCCTCTACAGAAAAAATGTCCGAGGCCAGCAAGCTGGAAACGTATTATCAAAGATAAGGAATATGTCGGAGGAACATCTCGTCGAAAGAGCGTTACAAGGTAAGAAGTAACTTGTGCTTCTCCTTTAAACCAGTCACTGTACTCTCGGTCATACTGCCCCCAGCCAATGACTGCCTTCTCCCTAAGCCCCTCCTCTTGCAGCCATCTTCAAATTTTGACTGCACGGTCAAGTGTTAGGAGTCAAGTTTTTCTCCTTGAGCTACCTATGAATTTCGCGCTTTTTCCAGGGAAAAAGTTGTATTTTTGTCAAAACAGAGCCTGTGTGCTCTTCACTCTATCTGCCAACAAGTGGGAATCAGTTTGTCAGTGAATTTCAGCGCCCCTCAAGGGCAAGAATCGTTGAATTTTCATCAAAGTTTCCAGAAGGCCATCAGGCCTGTTCTGCACCTCCGACCATGATGGGGAAGTAGAAAGAAAGTTCCCCTTTCAAGCTCTGCACCAGATGCGGACTGCAGAACGTGTTTGTGGAGTACAAAACGCCTTCAATGCCTCTACTGCCTTCACCCGGATCACAAACAAGTAGATTGCGAGATGAGCTTCGACTTCTCCAGAGAGAATGATGAAGGTTTGACACAGTAGGCTGGCGGCATGGCTAAGCGCCAAGGCCTCTTCCCGGTGCCCCCAGCAGGGTCATGCCTCACCTAGGGCCGGCCGGCCGGTCCGAAGAGCAGGCTTCAAAGTCCTTCGTGGGCGCTCATCGGTGGGGGCCCAAGACAAGTCTGCTTCCATCGGGGTTTCCGTGCAAGCTGGTCCCTCGATGGGCAGAGCGCGATCAATGTCACCATCTGCCTCCATCGCCAGCCAGCGATCGAGCTCCTCCTCAAAAAGGAAGTCGCCCAACCCGGCTAAGCTTTGGGAGACGCCCGAGAAGCCTAGAGTGAAGGCAAATACGGCCGACCTGCCCAAGGTGGTGCAGGAGAAATCGTCGACGACGATTGAGCTGGTGGCCGCCGCTCTCTCGAAGGCCACAGGGGCTGACGCTGTGAAGGTAGCCCCTACTGCGCCCAGGGTGTTCCTACACCTGAGGCGGGAGGCCTCAGCTGAGGTGTTGGTGAAATCTACTGGCACATCGTAGAAGATGCTGTCGCTGAGCCCGGCTCCGACCCCCCTCAGGGTGCAAAAAGGGGCGGGCGATGAAGTCCCAGGCCAGCCACAGGCCCCAAGACATGGATGTCTTGTCCTTGGACAACGAGGACCAGGAGTCCCTGCACACGGTCCAGGAGGATGTGGAGGACGGCAGCATGGGGCCTAGTGTGCCAACCACGTTGGCTCAGGCAAGAGATCTATCCCTGTACAGCCTTTCGACCCTACACACATTGGTGTCAGAAATCCAGAAGAGGATGCCGCAGGCCCAGGCCCCTGTTTATCCAGATCAGCCTCTGGCTAAAAAGAGGAATCACCATCCGACTCCCCTGTGTCAACCCCCCGACCTCCCAATGGACCTGGACACAGGAACGGACAGTGACAACGGACGATGACATCGGCGGGCAGGATCGCTGCAATCGAGGGCGTCGCCACCGGATGAGGTGGGGGTCATTTCTTGCCATGGTTCGCCAAAGCTTCCAAACTTTTCCAGCTGACTGAGGAAACCAAGGAGGAGGGCTTCCTATACCAGATGGGTGAGGCCAAGAGGAAGACAATCTTGTCAGTGCCCCTCCTGGACAACATGCGGGAGGAAGGCCTAGCCCTCTGGAAGAATCCTTGCTTGGCCCCGGCCAAGCAGGATAGACTGGAGAAAAAGTACTGGGTGCCAGAGTCCGCACCCAAGTGCCTATGGTCTCACCGTTGACGGACTTGGTGGTGTCTGCAGCTGCGAGGAAGAGGTCGTCTAATCCCTCATCGTCTTCCCACGTCCTTCCGAACATAGAGGGGAAGGAGTTGGACGCCAGGGGGAGGAAGGTCGTTTACTCTGCAGCGTTGACAGTCAAGCCAGCCAACCCATTGGTTATCCTGGACCGGTAACTGTGGTACAAGCTGGGACTGATTCTGGAGTTCCTGCCCGACGACAAGCGGGTGGAGGCGATCGCACTCCTCCGGTAAGGTGAAGTGGCTTCGGACCATGCCATCACAGTGGTCCTGGACATCGCTGACACAGGTTTCTGGCAGATGGGGAGCGGTGTCTGCCTCAGTCATCGAGGCTGGCTGAAGGCCACTCATTTCCGCCAGGAGGTCCAGACGAGGGTACTGGACATGCTGTTCGGGGATAACCTCTTTGAGAATGCCGTCGACAAGTTCTTGCAGGCCATTAAGACTCATACAGAGATGGCTCGAGCCATGGGCACTCCAACAGCACTGCTCTTCCTTTTGCGCCTCCGGAGGAAAGTCGGGCAGATCGACCAAAGGTTTCTCCGTGTAGTACAGTCAGACCTCCCGGTCCACGACCCAGGAGGCCTACAGAGGCTGTTCCAAGGCCTCTGGTGGTGGTGGTCAGTGCCGTTGTCGATCCCAAGGTAGAATGCAGGTGCCGAAGCACGACTGAACTGGCCAGGATGTCTGGCCCACACCCATGCACCTTGGGTCATTTCAAGATGACTCTGGGGCTCCGCAGATTACTCCAGAAACTTCTTAGTCAGAAAGAAGACCTAGGGCTGGAGGCCCATTCTAGACCTGCAGCGTCTCACCAACTACCTCCAAGTCCCAAAAATTCAGGATGGTCACGTTACAGAACGTGCTTGGCCAACTAGAGGAGGTGCGATTTCTTGATATCACTGGACCTGGAGGATGCCTACTTCCACGTCCCCATTCACAGGAAGCACCAAAGTTCCTATGCTTCGCGGTACAGGTAAGGCACTACCAGTTCAACACCCTCCCTTTCGGCATCAAATCGGTGCCCAGAGTATTCACGAAATGCATGCCCATCTACGTCTACGAGGGATACCCGTATACCTGTTCCTCGACGACTGGCTCATCCGGGCCAATTCGCGAGAAGTAGCTGTCGAACACCCACAGACGACCGTCAAGCTGCTGGCGGATCTGGGGTTCTCCGTCAATTATCCAAAGTCCTGCTTGACACCATCACAGAACACACTGTTTCTAGGCGCCAGGCTCTACATGGTTGCCTGCCTAGCGTCGCTCTCGGAGGAGAAGGTAGCGGCCAGGCTGGGGAAAGTGCATCGGCTGTCACCGAAGACTGCCACAGTGCGGACCATCAAGTCGCTGCTTGTCATGATGTCGTCCTGTATCTGCCTTATCCGGCTCTGCAGGTTACGGATGCAACCTCTTCAGGAGTTCAAGATCCCTCTTGACTAGGAGTTCCGTCCGGCGATAAGGTGCTGGTGCTTGCAATCCACCATTGCCGGGGGCACAGGGTTTCAAAACCCCTCATACCAGGACACAGTCACCACAGATGCTTCCCTGGATGGCTGGGTAGGCCACACTGGACCTCTGCATGCCAGAGGCCTGTGGCTGCCGAGGAGAAGGATCTCCTCAGCAATATCCTGGAGCTACGAGCAATGTTCTGGGCCCTCAAGTCATTCCTTCATCCCTGAAGGGCAAGGTGGTGAGGATCGTCATGACAACAACACCATGATGTTCTACATCAGGAAGCAGGGGGCACTCCATCTCCAGCGCTCTCCAAAGAGGCGCAGAACTTGTGGCACTGGACCGTTGGACAAGAGATGTTCCTCGTCCCCTTTCACCTGGCGGGAGTCAAGAACACCATTGCTGACTCTCTAAGCAGTGTTGCGCTCCTGCCACGAGTGGGAACTTTGACAGGACCAGGTGGACTGCATCTTCATGAAGTGGGGCAGGCCCCAGATCGATCTGTTTGCAACAACGGAGAACTCCAAATGCCAGAAGTTTGCCAACAGGTTCCACCAGCCGGGGAACATGAGCATTCTCCTTTGCGTGGCAAGGCCGGTTTCTGTACCGTTCCCTCCGTTGCCTCTACTGCTGTGAGTCATCAATCAAATCAAATCAAACAGTGCAGATGCTGCATGATACTCATCACCCCGGCGTGGCCGAGGAAGATTTGGTCTCCGGATCTTCTCAGCCTGTCAGCGTTGCCTCCGATAAAGCTGCCGGTGGTCACGGATCTGCTCGCCAGGGAAAGAGGCGCAATCCTGCATCACGGCCCTGGATCGCTGAACCTGAGGGCTTGGCTCCTGCAGCCCTCGAGTTTGGAGGATTTGAGTTGCCAGCGGACTGCAGGGATGTCCTTGCCAAGGCCAGAGCGTCATCGACTCTTAAGTGCTACGGTCACAAGTGGAAGTGTTTGCATGGTGCTGGTCGCATATGGTCAGTCCTCTGAGGGTCACGGCCCCGCAGATTCTTCCATACTTGTTGTCCTTGGCCAAGGCAGGACTGGCGCAAGTCTCTATAAAGGTACATATGGTGGCGATCTGACGCTACACCAGGTCTACAGGAAGATTTTCGCTTTGGTCCCACCGTCTAATCAAGGATTTCTTTAAAGAACTGTTTCAATCTTTCCTGCCAGTGAAGGCTCTTGCACCGGCATGGGAACTCAACGTGGTGCTGACGAGGCTCATGAGGCCCCCTTCAAGCCTATGTATCAGGCCCATCTCAAGTTCCTCTCGTGAAAACCAGCTTTCCTTGTGGCCATCTCCTCTGCCAGGAGGGTGGGTGAGATACAGTCCCTGTCCTGCAAACAGCCATATGTGACCTTTCACAACTCAAGGGTGGTGCTGGGGACACAACCCTCCTTCATGCCGAAGCTTCCGTCAGAGTTCCACCTCAACAAGCTTTTGGTGTTTTTTCCGAAGCCTTAGTCAACGGCTGAACTGGCCTTGCACTCGCTGGACGTTGCTCGTGCTCTGACATTCTATGTGGCATGCAAAAAGAGTTTTCAGAAGACATCTCAACTGTTTGTGAACTTTGGTCCTGTGAACCATGAGAAGGCCTTGTCCAAGGCTTCCATCTCAAGGTGGCTCTCCGGCTGCATCACACAGTGTCATCGGTTGGCGGACCGACCGCTGCCCGGCCGTCCGAGAACCCACTCCACCAGAGCGATCGCTGTGACAATGGCATTCCTGTCTGGTCTGCTGCTGCTGGATTTCTGCAGGGCTACTACGCGGAGGTCCACACACACCTTCACAAAGTTCTACTGCATCAAAAGGGATTCCAGAGATGAGTCCAGAATCGACCAAGCAGTGCTCCGCAACATGTTCGCTTGAGGCGAGTATGTTCCAGAAGTAAGAGTAATTGCTTCTGTTGAGCCTTGCTACCTCCCGTGGGTGTGTAATGTTGTACTGCTATGTATTAGTTATTCATGAGCATGTGCATCCATGCCAGACCCCATGCTGGAGAAGGAACAAGTTACTTACGTGTAACTATTGTTCTCCAGCATGCGTCTGGCATGGATTCACATGCGAACACTTCCTCTGTCCCTTCTGTGGCTCTTCTTGGTCATACTGCCACTTTCCGTGCTTACCAAATTTGAAGATGGCTGACAGAGGAGGGGCTTAGAGAGAGGGCGGTAATTGACTGGGAGCAGTAAGACCCAGAGTACAGTGATTGGTTTAGAGGAGAAATACATATAAGTGAAAGGGAAACTGTCTTTTCTTTTACTGAGGATTTCTGGCCTGACGATGGGGGAATATTCATGAGCATGCGATTCCATGCCAAACCCATACTGGGGAACAATAGTTAAAGGTAAGTAACTTGTTCCTTGTTTTTTCGGAACTCGAAAAGGGACGAATACTGTCCCTATTGTGACGTCCACTGTACTCATGGCCCTTCACGCGTTGAGGTCCCTCAGATTGTTTTTTTCCACCATCATAGTTGGATGCAATCCATCTGGCTAATGCCTTTTGATTATACGGGTTTAAATGTAGACTTCTTTCTTTCCTTTCGACGGCCGTACCACGGCAAGATCTTCAGCGACTGCTTTCGAGGACGGATTCATCGTCGATGACGACTACTTGTACCGTCTTGACGAACATCGACTGCGGCTTACCTAGGCCTCAGCACCTTCACATAAGGGAGAGTGGAGGGAGGTTGTAACTTTGTTCTCTTGAGAATGCTGGTTTGCCTATTCTTCCTTTTCCATCGCTGAGCTGCCATCTTTCCGTATTATGAAAAACACACCCTTTAAATGTTGGCCTTCCTGTAACTGGAAGTTTCACTGGGAGGACTCGCACAAGGTGTGTAACCATTGTCTCCCCAGTGACCACCCCAAAATAAATTCCAGGTTTTGCAAACTATTTCAGCCCAAGATATTAAAGGACCATACGACAAAGCGCTGGGCCATCACGCCATGCTGGCCAAAGCAGCTATGTACATGGAGGGAGCGTCAAACCATGGTAGCGTCGGCATCCCAAGTGATGCCAAGGGCGATCGGTGCCAGATGGCTCCCTGCGTGCGAGCCTTTGACTCCATCAGGAAGTCTGGCGATCCTGCTACGCAGATGACACTCGGCAGCTCAAACAACCACACGCCACACAAAGCACACAGCCGGTAGTCGACCACTTCGTCGACCGTTGAGGCACGTGCTGTAGAAGGGAAGGTCCTCAAAATCGTCCCTGTCCTCTGGGCCATCGCGCTCGCCGCTTGACTGGCTACCAAAACAGACGTCGAAGTCTGTTCCCAACACCGCAAATAAATCTGACAAACATTTAGGTGCCGGAGAACGTGTGTTGAAAGACGATTCGATGGCCCTTTTCAGTAGCTCCAAAGTGAGAGCTTATTAATAAACATGTCCCAGACACACTCCAAGGCGACGAAAAATTCCAAATCTTTGACCCCCCCTTTCCTCTGAATCCTCCACTCCAAGCCTGCCTTCAGCTTTGCCTCCTGAGGCAGGGGCTAAAGGCGTTACGTACATTATGGCAGGAAGGCACAGCTCCCGCAAGTCAGTCAGCGGCAGAGGCGCTGCTAGTCTCCCGGAAGGGGCAGCAGGGCCTCTGGAGGGCCAACAAGTGGCAACAACGGCAGGAGCGCCCATGCCCTCTAAGCCACTTTGATTTCCCCTCCCACGATGCATTGGTTGGTGGACTGTTGGCAGGGAATTGGCCCCAGTTGCAGGAGATATACTGGTCCCTGCAGTTCATTACGTGGGGTTATTGTCTGCCCTTTCTAAAGAGACCACTGGACCGACCCTGTCCTCCCCCAATCCAACCTTGACAGGAGCTCTGTGAAGAGCTGAGAGCCCTGTTATCAAAGGGTGCCGTGGAAGAGGTAGCTCCCGAATAGAGAGGCTCTGGCTGGTATTCCTGGTATTTCTTGGTACCCAAAAAGGGAGGAGGTGTCCGTCCCATTCTGGACCTCAGGGCTCTAAACAAATTCCTGAGGAAAGACAAATTCAGGGTGTTGACTTTGAGAGAAATTCTCCATGCTCTTGGATTTCAAGACTGGCTGGTGTCGATAGACCTGCAGGATACTTATTTCCATGTGCTGATACACAAAAAGCACAGGATGTTCCCGAAGGTTCCTCATAGGGGACAAGTACTATCAGTTCGAAGTGCTGCCTTTTTTTTTTTTAAACACTTTTTATTAGTGGTTACACAAAGGAACATGGCACCCCCGGCCCGCTACATACATATACAAACAAATTATTGACATTATGACCATGGCATTTATATATCATCACGTAGAGTCCTCATCATCATCAGAGGCCAAGTTACATAGATATGTTCTGAATGGACCCCATGTGTCCTTAGGTCTACAAACTGAGGGACGTGTCACAACATATTGTTCCTCCGATTCTTGCACATATGTTAATTCGCAAAGGAATTGATCAATGCGCGGTGGGCTCACACTCTTCCATTTCAATAGAATACACTTTTTAGCAACAGCACATGAAACAATCAACAACCTTCTAATTTTCGAACAGGTATTTTTGGGGCTTCAGGTCTGGGGGGGGATTTGTGTGATCTCTTCCAACAGTTTGGGGACCTCCCTCCAAAAGTTCTGCACCACCCGGCATTGCCAGTACATATGGTAGTTTCCGGCCTGTGGCATATTACATTTAGGGCATGCATCTAACGCGCCTGGGGTGAATCTCGCTATTTTAAGAGGGGTGTAATGTAGTCTATTAAGAATCCTAAATTGAATCAGCCGCAAACCCGCGTTTAGGGATATCCTTTTAGTCAGAGAACAATATCTGTTCCATTTCTTGTCTTCAATGGGCATCTGTAGAACCTTTTCCCATTTGTCTTTATTTGATTAGTAGTGGGTGTATGGGTCTGTACTGCCATATATAATTTAGAAATTCCCAAAGCCCCCGCAGCAGTCACCATTTGTAAGCACGGGTGAGGCTGAGGTTCGTCCGGGAACAGCGGCCATTTCTTTTGAAATGCTGACCGCATGCGGCAGTATTGAAGTGTTCTAAGTTGTCCGCCACCAAATGCTCTTACTGTGTCCTTCAGGGACACAAATTTGCCATTTATAAACATATCCCCAATTTTCATTTCCATGTTTGGGTCCCAGGCCTCCTGTATTGCAGTGTCATGTGTGGGGGGGGATACCTGGATAGTTCCAGAGAGGTACCTCGGGATTATAGGATGTTTCTATTTGCAGCCTTCTGTATATGGCCTCCCAAGCCCGAATCGTACAGCTGACGGGGTTGTACTCCCATGTGTCTCTGTATTGCGTATCAAAGATGACTGATTGTATATTTGTGGGTTGTGTAGTGAATTCCTCTATCTGTGCATGGGGTGTCTCCTCTGTGGTATCATACCAATATTTTGCGAATTGTGCTTGTGCCACATGAAAATATAGCTCAAAGTCAGGAGCCGCTATGCCGCCCGTGGAGTACGACTCAGCCATCTTCTCCCAGCTAATCCTAGCGGTTTTCCCACTCCAGAGGAACGTCACCACTATGGAACGGAGCTTAGTAAAAAAGGTCCTTCCAGGCCATATGGGAATGTTGACAAATAAAGAAGCTTAGGGAGGATTATCATTTTGAGAACCGCCACCCTGCCGTGTAGAGATATTGGCAACCGCCCCCATATCTGGAGTTTCGTGACGATGGTCTGTAGCGTAGTCTCATAGTTGTCCTGATATAGCGTGTTCCTATCCCTGGATACCAGAATCCCCAGGTACCTAATGTGTCGGTTAGACCATTTAAGTCCATGCAACACTTCGGGGCGCTCAGTGGATGGTGTAAGTGGGAATATCTCGGACTTGGCTCTATTAACAGTGTATCCTGAGTAGTCCGCAAATTTCTGTATTTCCACCATTATGGGCGCTATATTCACTTCGGGTTCACGGATGTACAGTAGCATATCATCAGCGTAAAGTGAGATTAATTGGATGGAACCTTTTATATGTATGCCCTTGTCTGTGTGCCTTAGCCTAACCGCAGCTGCCATCGGTTCTATAGTCCATGCAAACAGGGGTGAGAACGGACAGCCCTGTCTGGTGCCCCTGCCCAACAGGAACAGGTCCGAAATGGTCCTGTTAGTTAGGACTCGTGCCCCGGGTTTGGTGTATAATAGCTTAACATACCTAATAAAGTTAGGGCCAATCCCAAATGCCTCGAGCAACGCCACAAGGTAGACCCAGGACACCGAGTCAAAGGCTTTCTCGGCGTCTAAAGACACTACAGCCGCTCTTCTCTTGGGGTCTATCTGTGCCATCAACCCAAAGAGTCTACAGAGATTTATGGATGTGGACCTGGCGGGGATGAACCCATTTTGATAGGATTGGACTATACCGGGGACCGCCGGCAAAAGTCTGTTGGCCATCACTTTTGCGAATATTTTAGCGTCAGTGTTTGAGTGACGGGTCTGTAGGACGACACATCCTGTGGTGGTCGTCGTGGCTTGGGGAGCACCGTGATCACCGCTTCTCTGATTGATGGTGGCAGTACATTACATTCAAGGGATTCCTCCCATACCTGCAGAAGCACCGGGACAACCTTTTCACGGAATTCCTTATAAAATTCTGCCCCTATCCCATCAGATACAGGTGCCTTTCCTGATGTCAGCATTTTAATAGCTTCAGTGACCTCTTACGCCGATATCAGCTGATCTAGCGTTGCGCGTTCAGTCTCTGGGAGCTGGGGTAAGCAAAGGGTCGCAAGATAGTCCTTAATGTCTGCAGGAGACTTTTTATCTTGATTAGAATATAGTTTGTTATAGAATTTGACAAATTATTTATCTCATCATCCCCTAGTAGTACCTCCCCCTGATCCGTCTGTATACTAGTAATTTGGCTAGAATGTTTACTACACTTGAGCAGAGTAGTGTGTTCTGCCGGCTTTACCTTCGCCATATCTACGTGCCCGCATGGGGGCCGTTGCCTAGCGGCCAGTTTATCAAATGCTTGTAAATGTGTGTGTATGTCCGCCAATAGGTCCCTGTTATGCGTCCGGGTGTAGTCCTCCTCCAGCACACCCAATTTACTTTCAACATCTGCTAGTTCAGCACGTACAGCCTTCAACATACCTACAGATTTGGACAGAAGTATTCCTCTGACCCATACTTTAAAAGATTCCCACAACGTAGAGCATTTGTTTACCGTTCCCACATTTTTTGCGAACAATTCTGCTATCTCCGTATGTAATGTTTCCACCACCCCAGGGTCTTCCAGTATTCCGCCCGGCATTCTCCACCTCACAGCATGAACATGGGGCATTCTGAATATTTAATTCCATCAGTACTGGGGAATGATCTGAAAATGTACGGGGCAAGATTTCACACTTCAACAACATAGAGGTCATAACCGATGTAACTAACCAATAGTCTATTCTGGACTCTGAGTCATGGACCGACGAGTAATATGTATATTTCCTGTCCCCAGGGTGCATTATACGCCAGACATCCTCCATTGACAGTTGACCAAGGATGCTGCCTTGGATGGAGTGTGGAGGAAGTCTTACTAGGGGTTCTACTGACCCTGGGGGACCTATCCAGAACAGAGTCCAGCACCACATTAAAGTCTCCTCCCCATAACACATTGGAGAAACCATAGGCCGTGATCATCTGATACATATTTACATAGAAAGCAGGGTCATCTATATTCGGCCCATAGGTATTAACCAGCAGCAGTTGTTGACCAGCAAGTCTGCCCCACACAACCGCATATCTACCCTGTTGATCCACCTTGTGGCCCTCGGGCCGAAATCCCAACTTCGGGTGTATAAGAGTAATCACCCCCCTGGCCTGAGTAGAATAATCCGTACAGAAACGCTGGGTACCCCACTTGGGCATTATGTGTAGGTTGCTGTTACCATTGTATGAGTCTCTTGTAACATCAGTATCTGGGGGCCTTGTCTGGCAATGTAATTAGCAATTTTCTTGACTTTCACCGGGTTATTCAGCAGTTTTATTCGCATCCCGTCACCAGCACTGTATGATAGCAAATCTTCAGATGCCATGATCAACAAGACTGTGCACTCTATGCAACCCGACCAGCGCCCCTCCCAATGCATCCACTTTTTGAACAAACAACAAACGGGTAACCATAGCCAAGCTATAACCAGGGCCACACATCCTACGGTGACCAAAATTTCTATCAGTAACCACATTCCCTTCCCCTGCCCCCGCCCTCCCATATCATCTCCCCCAACTTGATGACATATCCCAATCAAATGCTGGAGCATTCCAGGGGTGGGCATGTTGCTGCACATGACCGCCTATTTGGCCCCAACGCTACAGTAACAACCCTAGATGGAGCCGCCCGGAACATTTTCCCACACATAGGATTTTCATACGGCTCGACGGCCATATCTATATGCAAACTACCACACCCCCAAACCCCCCAGATGTCATCTAGTCTTCCGGCCTGGGCCTGTTGTTCTGTGCCGGTCCTCCCCCTCTGGGAGGTAGTGGTATAGAGGTTTCAATGTATTGCGTGGCCTCAGCCGGAGATTCGAAGAAGTGCGCCCTCCCTGCATGTTGTATTCGCAGCTTAGCCGGAAACATCAAGGTATATGGCACCTGGCGGTCTCTGAGGAGCCTTTTAACCGGTTCATAGGATCTTCTACTGGCCTGAACCCCAGCAGAAAAATCAGGGTATATATGAATGTGGTTCCCGTCGCGATGGACCGTTCCAGCCTCTCTTGCCTTTTGTAATATCGTGTCCCTGTTCCTATAATTGAGGAGCCTCGCAATTATAGTACGTGGGGGTGCTCCTGGTTTAGGGGGTGGGGCTGATGTGCGGTGCGCCCTTTCCACAAGGAAATGATCTGAGAATGTCTCCAGGCCAAATAAGGTTTTAAGTAGCTCCTCCAGCTGCTTTTCCATCTGCCACTTGCCAAAGGATTCTGCCACTCCCACCACGCGGATGTTACGTCTTGATCGCGATTCCAGATCCTCGCACTTGTTTTGCATTTTGGTCATGGCCTTCTTGAGTTGATTAATATCTCTGTGTACAATGGAATCTTCATTAGTGCTTATTCTGCTCTCCGTTTCAGTGACACGTGCACTTTCCTTTTCGACCCTTGCTTTGAGGGAACCTATAGTGGATACTATATCATCCAGCTTAACGTTGACTGCCCGGAACCCATTTTGCACTATTGTTGTTAGCCTGTCCTCTTGTTCCTCGCTCTCGGTGCACAGGGTCTCTTTAGCGCCAGTAGATGTCTCTGCAGCCATGGTCTGGGTCTGGCCGCCCGTGTAGGCATCCATAGGGCCCTTCTTCTTGTTGCTGGGGGTCTTGCCCGTCTTTCCAGATTTCTGTGAGTCGCTCATTTTGTATATAGTCTTGCACTGTTTTTTGTGGTAATATCTTTCCCCCTCTCCTAATCCTGACTCATGAACACCGCAGGTGTTGATACTGGCAGAGGTAATTTAATGTTGAACTTGAGGAGAAAAGAAAGGGGGGCCGATTCAGGAGAGCAGAGGTGTCCACCCCCAATGGACTGTGTCCTCCCACGTATGTTACAATACGAATAGCGAGTAAGGGGCAGTTCCGTGGCCTCCAGGGTATAACTGCCCTAGAATGTACAAGAAAGCAGGTCTGTGCTGGTGGTTAGACAGTTCGGGGGCCCCAGCCCAACCCCCGTCGAAGCGGCAGGAGGATTGAGGATAGGTTAGTTGAAGCCAGCGGATTAATGATGAATTCACACTCCCACTGGGCCCTGAGGTGTAATCTGGCCCTGTGTCACCACCCCACGGGGGAGGCCTAGGGGCCCAGTTGTTAGGCTTAACAAGATGGCTCCAGCCAGGTTAGCCAGGGCAGCTCAAAGCCCAGCAGCACAGGAGGACAAACACCCCCAGGTGTAATGGTCCCGGAGCGGAACCCCGGCGAACACGACCAGATATCCAGCCGTGGAGGGGGGGGGGTCAGGGAGGCTGGTGGGGGGCCTGAGGCCACCTCTCACGCACAGCCTGGGTGTATGGGCTCCTTCCCCCAACTCGCCACACCGCCGCCTCCTTACCTCGCTTCAGGCGTCTCACACGAACAGCACGCCTCCAGCCGCGCGCCGGCAACCCCGCTCGGCCTCAGCTGATGTAGAGCGGCTTGGGGATCCTCACCGTCCGCCTCGGGCAGGGGTCCAGCACAACGCCCATGCACCGTGTTCCTACGGCCTGCCGTGCCGTCCCACGCCAAGTGCGGGGGATCAGGGCATTGCCAGAGCGCAAGCCCCGCCCACTGCAGCCTCACGCCTTCTCCGATCCACGGCCTCCAGCCTCCTCACTGCGGAGCCCTCAGGCGGATCGCGTCCCCAGCAGGGGCCGGGCCAGGAGCAAGTGAGGATAACTCCGGGCAGCGGCCCCGCAGCAACACAGGATTTGCACCGTTTATGAACGGGTATTTCGCCCGTCCGTGCCTCAAGTTTCAGCTCTCGAGGCAGCATATAGCAGGATATTCAGACTCAGGATTTTGCAAAGGAGCGGGAGCACACAATCAAGCGGCCATCTACGATGTGCGCAACAGCGCCACCCTGAAGTGCTGCCTTTTGGGTTGACCTCTGCTCCTAGGGTCTTCATCAAGCTCATGGCGGTGGTCGCGGCTCACCTCAGGAGGTCTGGGGTCCATTTATTCCCGTAGCTGGACGACAGGCTGATCCGGGAAAGTCAGCAGGACAGGTTTTGTCTCACCTGGAAGACACCTGCCTACTACTGCACAGGCTGGGCTTCTCCTTCAAGTCCCATTTGACAAGAGTTCAGCAGCTCCAGTTCATCGGAGCAGTCCTAAACACTTGGGTAGGGATGGCTTTTCCTCCCGAGGAGAGAATCGACAATATAGCCCAGATGGTGCATTTGTTTCAAAGCCACGCCACCCTTCCATTGGTTTCTTTCCTCCGCCTTTTGAGTTTCGTGGCATCCTGTATCTTTCTAGTGCCAAACCCCACGCTGCATATGAGATCCTTCAGTGGCTCCTGAGGGACCATTAGTCTCAGTATCCGGGAGCACCCACAGATCAACTCTGTATCCAGCCAGGTAGTTCGCGAACCTGTCTGGTGGAACACACGCAGCAATCTTCTGGCGGGGGAACCCTTTTGGCCTCTGGCCCTAGTGGTCAGGGATACGTCTCTGAATGGTTGGGGCCCCCAATGAGAGGGTTTGCAGTTGATCGGCCTCCGGTCTCCATCAGAATCCACTTGGCACATCAACAGGCTGGAATTGCGCCACCATAATATTGAGCAAAGAACGGAATCAATGTCTGTACATGTTTTACAGTATTCAACACGAGACTGTTTACTAGAGGCCTTCCTGTTTGGACCCAGGACCATTCTGAAGGTTAGTAGTAGTTAGCGCACCTCACTAATGAGTATTATTGTGAAGAGGAAGTGTTAGGGAGAATTATATGCAGTACCCTTTGGCAACACCACACACAATTAAGACTACAATTGACAGTAAAAATTCAACTTTGGTACAAGCCTGTACTACACAGTAAAAGTGGTAGCGATGGCTGAGCAGCCAGACTTATCTAAAGAGCAAGTGAGCAGTATCAAATAGTTACACAAAGGACAGCAATTACTATGATTCAAACAAACACTGACTCAAGGTTTCCAAGTAAAAGAATATACATTAATTTACTATTTAGTTATATAACATTTCACTATCATAAAGCAGTTTAAGAATCACACTCTTAATACACCACACCACTCCCAAAAAAGTTTCAGACAAGTTAAGCTCACAAAATGAGGTGGGAGCAAAATGGCACGCCAGCAATTTAAAAGGGAGGGAAAGACAAAGTTAATAGAAATTGAACCACACCAACAGGTAAGTACTCAGGGCAATTAAGCAAGAGGAACTACAGTGATAGAATCAGGTAGAAAAGGCTTAGGGCCAAAGTCAATAGGTCAAAAGTCTTTTGCTCAAGATCACACGGTTCAGGGTAGTTTGCAGTAAAGTTCGTGCCAGGGGTTCCGAGCAAGGTTGGTTGGCAGAAAAGTTAGTTCAAAGAGAAGAGAAGGGCAAGCCCCCGGATTGGAGAAAGATTTCAAACACTTTCACTGCAGTTGAACGAAACTAATAACCGGATTTGCACAGTACCTTCAAACGGAGAAGAAGCTGTATCTGAGGCGGACGTTCCTGGCTTGAAGTTTGGGCAAACTGGTTGGTCCCACCAGCTCAAGGGAAGACGTTTCCTGGAGGATCTTCTCTGTCGTCGGATTCTGAAGATTCGGACCTGCAGCGGGGCTTCACCGGGCGGTTCAGTCGTTGTAGGGGTCCTCTTCTGTCAGCTCCTCGTTGGTTCTTTCGTTCCAGTGGCGACTCTGCCTTTCCAGTCCAAGAGAACTGCTTTTTATGCAGTTTTCCCCCATTCACACAGCCTGGCTGTCAATCACACAGCAGGATATCAGATCCCAATAAACCCAATACACAAACCTGAAGAAGGGCGAGAAACGCCCGAAACGCGTAGTTACAGATAGGATACAACATCCATTTTCAGTCGCATAGTAGTTGACAGTTACCTATCAAGTTATTGGGACATTTTTTTATTATATAAAAAATTGAAAGAATCCTTGTTCATGAAAGAAATAAGTTTGTGTTGTAACAAATATACTAGTATCTGAATTTTATTTTTTAAAGTAATTATGTTATCACATATATATTTTCTTGAAAATAAATAGATTTGTATGTGTTCAGATATAATATTTTTTCACCATCATTGAAACAAAATATACTGATGTAATACAAGGAATTGACATGTTCTTCATTTGCTAACCTACTTGAATCTTACAATTTGAAGGAATTAAGGTCATTGTTTTGCAAAAAATTAGACACTTATTTGAATATTGCTGTGCCACAGTTTGTTCCCTGTTATTTCCACACGGAAATCACTGGCCGTCAGGTTAGCCCTGAGGGCCTTTGCATCATTTCTCAGAGGGAAGCATGTCCTCATCCTGATGGACAACACGGTGGCCAACCTCTACCTCAACAAGCAGGGTTGTGTGCACTCCCGCCCCCTCTGACAGAGGCGATACAGCTGTGGTTCTGGTTACGGGAGAACCAAATCTCGGGGACAGAGAAGATTTTGGCGGATGCTCTGAGCAGGCAGAGCATGGTCTCCCACGAGTGGGAAGTGTGCCATGAATTCCTAGAGGTCTTCGATCTCTGGGGTACCCCAGCAGTGGATCTGTTCCCTACGGACTCCAACAGGAAATGTTCACAGTTTTGCTCAAGGGAATTCCCAATGAACAGCACACTCGGGGATGCGTTTCTGGTGGATTGGAACTTCCCTCTCCCCTACGACACCCACGCCCCCTGATTATTGTCATCCCTTGGGTTCTCAGGTGGTTGAAGAGGTTTCGAGTGACCATGATCTTGATTGCCCCCATCTGTACACCTCACCGTTTGCCTGGGCGCCTGGATCTCCTGACCCAGTCAAAGGGTTGAGTACTCCACTGACCCCGGATTCCCTCAACCTACATGCGTGGCTCTTGAGAGGATTAGGTACGATGACTGGGATCTCTCAGGGGAGATACTTGAGGTGTTGCTGGCTGCACGCAGACTGTCTACAATATCTCTTTACGCATGCAGGTGGATAAAATTTGAGGCCTGGAGCAATGACCGCAAGATTGACTCCATCTCTTGCCCCACCACAGTGATGAGTTCCTTCTGTCACGGTCATCATAAGGCCTTCAGGTTACCACAGTTAAAGGGTATTTGGCGTCCTGTCTGATCAAGAGGTCCCAAGACCAAGGATCTAAGAGGTCCCAAGACCAAAGATCTTTCTTTACTATTCCGGTTATGGCCCAGTTCCTGAAGGGCCTTCTCAATACGTTTCCGCCAAACCCTTTTGTTGTCCCAGATTGGTATCTTAATCTGGTTTGACCTACTTGATGGTGGCGCCGTGGCACTCATGTTCTTTATGGCTGCTATCCCTTAAGACGGCCTTTTTGGTGGCGATCACATCTGCCGGGAGGTTTAGCGAGCTGCAACCTTTGTGCTGCAAACCTCCCTTTCTAAGGTTCTTTTGTGTGAAAATCTCGCTCAAAATATTTGAGTTTCAACTGTCCCAGTCTATTAACACATCCATCGAAAAGGGGAAGAGCGGAACCTCCCTCTTGACCCGAAGACAGCGTTGAGCTTCTATGTTGCTCGCACTTCCGAGTTCCGGAGGTCAGACCAGTTGTTTGTGGCCTATTCTTTGTCTCGAAAAGGTCTTGCCATATCAAAACATAATCAGTCACGTTAGATTGTTTAGTGCATATTTGAGTGTTACCAATCAGCATGCAGGGAGCAACCAGCGAACATCAGGGCGCACTCGACCAGAGGGGTTTCGCCCTCTAATGCCCTCCAGAGAGGGGTTCCTATTGGGGACATATGTCAAGCTGCCACATGGTCATCCTTGCATACTTTCACCAAGCACTATGCCTTGTATGTTGCACAGGGAGCTGCTGCACGGTTTGGTAGGGCGGTTCTACAGAATCTATTGGTTTAAATCTTTCTGCCCTCCTCCGGTGTTTTAACTGCTTGGGGAGTCTTATCAAGATAAAGAATCTGCAGGAGAAAAGCAATCCATTGAAGGCAAAATTACCGCAATGATCTTTCTATGGATTCTTCTCCCACAAATTCCTCATCGGCCCTCACATCCATCCCCGCTCAGAAGGTTCTGTGGCTTGTCGCTTCTGTCCTTACGAGAAGGCATCCGATAATGGCTCTTAGATGACCGCTTCCGTCTCATTCTAAAAAATATATATTCAATAATTATGTGGGATCAACCTGTTGGGGTGTATGTTAGGCAGAAACCTGTGCAGTTCCATTTGGGAACACTGCAAAAGATTTAGGACTACAGGTGTTAGCAGTAAACCAACTTGCTAGCTGTCTGTACCACCCAGATTTACCTGGTAGCTGTGGCTGAGCAGTCAGACTTCTCTCGAGAAGAGTCAGGCAGTATGCAAAGTATACACAATAGGCACTCAGACACAATAGCACAAGCAAACACTGACCAGAGCTTTGGTATCAAGGTATATCATTATTTATTTAAAAACGCACTGATTGAAACACTCCAGCACTATTATTGTAAATCACTCTCAACACAGTTACTATTATTATATATACATCCCTTATTTCTTATCAGACAAGTCTTAGTTAACACCACTTATTTCCAGACACAGGTGAGCACTTAACTATAGATGGCACTCCAATAAGTTAACGAAAAAGGGAGGGAAAAAGGCAGAATGTAGGAAAATACACCACACTAATACTTAGGAACTCTTAAGCAAGGCAGGAAAGTCAAAAGTTACTTGTGAGCCAAAGTCCATAGGCCGGGCCCACTCTTGGAGAGAGCAGGGCACAAATGCACCCAAGATCACACAATGACAACAGGCTTAAAAAGTCTTGCAGGGAGTTCAGAAGGGTTTTAGTTAGGCTCAGAAAAGTTTAGCCAGGGTGTCCCAGACTAACCAAGGTTCGAAAGCCGGGGGCTAAATCTACCCCGTACAGTCGGTTGCAAGGGAAGCCAGGCGGAACACGGTACCTTATGTGGGAAGGATCCTCCAGCGGGGGCAGTTGTTCCTGGCAGCGGGTGCAAGTTGCGGCGTCGTCCAGAGGAAGAGAAGATCTCGACGTGGAGGAAAGATGAAGGTCGTTGCACTGCTAGGGAAGAAACCAGCCACAGTTTTCCGGTTAAAGGTACTACCCTTTGATTCGCGGTAGGGGTGAAACGTGGTATCCCGGTTGCCGGGGTGCTTGGCACAGGCAAGGCGGCCACGAGATGCTCCAGGAAGCGAAAAAGGAAGCAGACTGGTTATCCCCGCCAGTCGAAGGAAGAAGACTCTCCGGGTTATAGATCTCCTCTGTCGTTGGGAAAAGTGGTGAGACGTTTCAGCAGGGCTCCACCGGTGGTGTTGTCGTAGCAGGTCGGCTCAGCTTCTCCCTCGTCGGATTCTTAGGTCCTGTGGCGACTTCTGAAGTTCCAGTCCCCAAAGCCCTGCTTTTATGCAGAAAACCCCCATTCACTCAGCCTAGCTGTCACTCAAACATGCTAAGTGGTGAGCCGGCCGGCTCACCACTTGGGCCAATCAGGACGGAGTGCGACTTGAGTTGCCTATGCAACTCAGTCCAGGGTGCCTAAATCCCCCTCAACCCCTCCTAAGTACCCCAGACAGAGTGGCACCACTTTGGAGGGCTTCTATGGAGAAGCCCGGCAAAAAGTGGAACAAAGGGCTCAACTTGGGTTGGAGTCACAGAAGCGAACACAACCGCCATTTTAGAACCGAGTTCTGGCAAAAAATACCAACCGGAGAATTAATATTAAATAAACCAGTGGTATGTTCGAGGCTATAGGAATTAAATAAAGTTGGTAGCCTCGAACAATGGGAAATCCCATAGAGATATATTCGCGGTCGAATATAAAAAGTAGTATCCACTGCCACCAGCCAAAACTGGATCATGGGGGACGGAGACGTGCCCCCTCGACTAACAGACCCCAGGGCAATCGAATTGACCCGGCCAGTACGTCCACAATAGGATGGTTTGTACTGGTTCTGTTCAGAATTTGAGACTAGTAAAGTCAATGGTGACTTTACATGCCCTGGGAGACAGTAGTCAGTCCCAGGGTATGGAGTCTATATTGGGGGGGTCACTATGACACCCCTGTGTTACTGCACTGAGGGTGCTGGGTAACACACATCACAAAAGCACATGAAGCCCTATGGAGTAAAAGACCCCATAGCCCATTAAACACATCTAGAGTCAAAGAAACGCACTCAAATCATGCCCAAGAGTCAGGGTAAAAGAGTCTCACTCTTGGCAGGAGAAAAAAAAATAAACCCCAAAAATCCAGCAAAGCTGCTGGGGGACTCACTAGGTTAGGAAATTCTCCCTAACAGTGTATCCTTAAAGTTTTTACCTGCTTATTAGCCTCCTCCTGTGGGTTTCCCTTCTGAAGTGTTCAAGCGGGGGGCAGGGGGGATAAATGTTGGAACTGAAGCATGGGGCTTAGTGACGTGCTATATAAATACGACGCCTGCCGTCACTTCTGGAGCCAACAATCGAGAGCCGGATAAGACGGATCAGCGGCCGAGTCGAGGTCCACTACACCCCCTGTCGTAAAGTTTCTGAACAGCAGAGCTAGATTATGGATATCTATCAAAATGAGGAATCTGTGGGAGAAGAATCCATGGAAAGATCTTTACGGTGACTAATTTCTCCTTCAGGTGTCATGTGACATAAACAACCCCTCTACATCAGAGTTCCTCTACCCCTGTTCCCTCAGGTTTTCCTAGCTTCACCCACCCCAGAAAAGTTTGACAAAATAATGCAAAGAATGTCATGCTTTGTAGACTTCTTTGACCGCCACCCTGATCAACTTCCCAGCCTTCAAGGCGCCTTACAACCTGAGGCAGCTAAAGACCAACCTGCTTCCAAAAAAATACGATTGGACCTTGTCCAGCCCAGCACCTCACAGGACACTTCCCAGGATCTTCACTATATTGACACTTCAGGCTCTCAAGATTCTGGCTCACAAGGGGATCAAGAAGACCAATATGATACTGTCCAGTATTATGATGACAATGCTGTCTACATCATGCAGCATCCGGACCATCATGACCAACCCGTGGCTGTCTCCCCTGTGGATAATCGGCTACAGTACAATGAGCTCCTCCTAAAAGCTGCCGAACATTTAAAAATGGATACACAAGAGGCACAGGTGGATAAAGACTGCGGCACAGTTCATACCCCTTCTGCAGTCCGTTCAGAGGCACATTCAGCCTTCTCTACTCACCCCCAACCTTATGAGGGCAGTTAACCCGTGTTTTGAGAAAATGTTCAGGCCAGCCCCCTCCAACCCCTAATACATCAGGGATCAATTAAAGCCTGACTCTCTCCTCGTTACCACCACAAGAATGAGGGCGGGCATGCCTTTGGCCTCTGCTGAGGCCATTCGTGATAAGGATAGCAAAACGATGCATACAGTGCACTGTAAAGTAGCTTCCTCGGCTGCATACCAAGTAAACATTTTAAATAATACCACTCTCTTGGCTAGTTACTTCTGCCATAAGTGGGACGAAATGCTGCAACAAATTGAAACCGTCCCAGAGCCATTTAAATCACAGCTCTTGAACCCAGTGGCTGAGGGTAAGCAGGTGGCCAACTGCATCCTGAAAAAATAACCTGGATGCTGTGGATAATGCAGGCTGTATAATAGCAGAGGGTATTCTTATTAAACACCACGCCTGGTTAAGACAATCCTGCTTCAAACTGGAAACTCAAGCCACCTTACTCAAAGTGCCAATTGAACCAAATGCCTTATTTGGGAAAGCGGTTGAGGGCGCACTTAAAAGTGCTAAAGAACGCCCTTAAGTCCCTTGCACAACTAACAAACAATCTCTTTATTCAAAGAGGCACGTTCAACACACACCGATTTCGAGGACAAAATGATCAACGCTCCTCTAGCTATAGTCGGGGTGGACAAATGTAATCTTGGGGTTCCTCTCGGGGGCAGTCCATCCCTTAGAATTTTCATAGGGGCCACAGAAGTTCTAGCAGTAGAGACGGCCTCCTCAACCAGAGTCTCCACCCCCCAAAACAATGGTGACCAGTTCCAGGTCCCATCCCATGCCTCTCCAGTAGGAGGTCGCATTTCTCAATTTAGCCACGTATGGGAGGGGATCGCCTCAGACAAGTGGGTACTATCCACTGTGACAGGGGGCTATTGTATAGAACTCATGCAGAGACCATCCAACCACCCCCCAAGAGAGAGGCAAACAACGCAGGAAGAACAACACATTCTACTAGAAGAGGTCAAAGCACTGCTGGAAAAGGATGCTATAGAAATCATCCCGGCAAACCAGGTAAACAAGGGTATCTATTCAACGTATTTCCTTGTGCCAAAGAAAGACCATACAATGTGCCCTGTCCTAGACTTGCGTCCTGCAAACATATATTGCAAGCCACAACGATCCACAGAACAATACTACAAGAAGTAATCCCCCTGCTAAAACAGGGAGACTACATGGCAACATAGGATATGAAAGATACATACTTTCATATTTCAATAATGTTCCCAGCACACAAAAGAATTCCTGCGCTTCAAAATAGCAAATCAACACTACCAGTTCAAGGTGCTCCCCTTTAGTATATCTTCCGCTCCAAGGGTATTCACCAAGGTATTGGCGGTAGTGGCGGCACACTTACTCAGTCTATCCCAGTGCACCCTTATCTGGATGACTGGCTGATAACAGGGGAATCCCCTCAAATCTGCAAGCAAAATGCCCAGAGAACAATCAACCTTCTGTGCCAATTGGGGTTTTCAATCAACGAGAATAAAATCGAGCCTTGTTCCAAGTCAAACCAAGAAGTTCTTAGGAGCTATCTTTAAGACAAGAGAGGGGCTAGTCTTCCTCTCAAACGAAGAGTTCAAAACATGCTGGTGCAGATATCTCATTATCTCGCTGGTCGCAGAATAACCGTACACGTGACAAAGCGCCTGCTTTGGATGATGGCTTCATGCATTGATCTTGTTCCACAAACTTGGCAGCGCATGCGCCCAATGCAGGAGTGCTTAGTGAAACAATGGTCTCAAGCAAGTGGTCAGTGGGACAATCTAGTGGTTGTTTCGCTAACCCTAGTACAAGCGCTACGCTGGTGGTCCAAGTAAAATCTGTTAAAGGGAAAACCCTTTCGCAATCCACCAATTCAAGCTATACTTACAACAGACACCTCATTCTCCGGATGGGGAGCCCATTTCCTTCACCACACAGTGTATGGCTTGTGAACACATCATGGCTCAAAACCACATCAACCTTTTTGAGCTACTAGCTGTACTCAAAGCCCTACAAGCTTTTATGCTGCATCTAGCAGGTCACAGTGCAAGTCCTCACAGACAGCACCACTGCCATGTTTTACATAAGTAAGCAGGGATGCACACACTCCCCCCCCCCCCCCCCCCCGACAACACTCCTCAGCAGGATAGTGCACAAGATCTACCAGTACCAAGCCACACTAATCCGGATAGCCCCTGTGTGGGCAAGACAACCTTGGTTTCCACATCTGCTCAAACTGGCGATGTGCCAACCGATCAAACTGCGATGCCCCTACAACATGCTATCCCAGCACGGGGGACAACACTCTACCCACATCCTCCGTCTTTGAACTTGGCAGCCTTGCTCCTGGACACTTAAAATGATCTCAAAGGTGTATGGATATCCCCAAGGAGGCGCGTACACCCAACACGAGGCACTGCTACTTCAACAAGTGGAAAATATTTGTGATATGGTACCAGTCAAAAAATCCAATTGAAGGTACTCCATCAAACATTCTTCACTACATGCTCAACTTACTAGACTCTGGCCTAGTATTGAACTCCATCAAGGTTCACCTAGCGGCTCTGTCTGCTTACACCACTTTACAGAACAAGGTGTCCTGGTGGAAAGTTCCTATTATTAAGGCTTTCATGGAGGGAGTAAAGAAACGTTACCCTCCCATTTCCAACCCACCTCCAGCTTGGGATCTTGATGTACTCTCGAACCTCATGGGTCCACCCTTTGAGCCTATACACAAATCCAGGCTCAAACACCTAACATACAAGACCCCTTTCCTAGTAGCCATCACCTCAATAAGACAGGCTAGTGAGCTACAAGCATTGTCAGTGCAAGACCCTTTCTTTATTATCCACAAGGACAAGGTGATAATTGGAACACACCCTGGGTTTTCACCTAAATTCATATCCAAGTTCCATGTTAACCAGCCCATTGAACTACCCACTTTTTTTCAAAATCCATCCAACTCTCCTTAGAGAAACCTCCATACACTGGATGTAAGGAGGGCAATTTTTTACTATATAAACAAAATAAAACCGCTAAGTAAAACAGATCAACTGTTTGTCTCCATAGCACCTGGCAGGGAGGGTGATCACATTTCAAAGAACGCCATCTCCAAATGGATAGCTAAGTGCATACAGCTCTGCTATTCTCGATCATAGAAGACCCTGCCTTTCACATCAAGAGCTCACTCTACCACAGATACAGGTGCTTCTTTGGCATTTGTTGCAAACATCCCCCTAGACGCCATTTGCAAAGCAGCTACTTGAGTTTCTGTCACAACGTGACCCTGGACACTGTGGAAAAGATGGAGGCTTACTTAGGCACCTTGCGGTCCTTACCGTTCTAGTCTTTTTGGTCCTTTTCCTTTAAAAGGTAGCCACGCCCACAACGCGATGCATTGCAACTCGCATTGTCAGCCTTTCGCTAACTTCGCCTGCAGTGCCGCTCCTTGAGCTTGGTCCTTTGATATTTTTCTACCTAGTACTCAGCCCGCTTCGGCTTTCCCTGTTTCTCGGCTCTTTCCTTTTGTACGGGGTTCCGTACTGTAAAGCTATCCTTCGCGCCCCTTCGCTATTTCTCTCCGGCTTGCTCTCTCTCTCTCCCTGGCGCTTGTTTCCATACTCTTGTTCATCCGCTTTCGCTCCTGCTTGCTCTCTCTCTCCCTGGCGCTTGTTTCCATACTCTTGTTCATCCGCTTTCGCTCCTGCTTGCTCTCTCTCTCCCTGGCGCTTGTTTCCATACTCTTGTTCACCTGCTTTTGCTCCCGCTCGCTCTCCCTTACTATTTCTCTCTCCCTTCCTTGCTCGCTCCCGCTTCTGTTCGCTCTCTCATTCTCCACTCTCTCACTCTCCTGTACCAGCTCTCCCTCTCTCACTCTTCCCTGCATTATAGCCTGACCTTCCCTCCTGACTGCTCGTGTGCAGCCTCCGCTTTTGCTTTCCTTGGATCGCAGTGAACACTCTTCCAATCCTTTTCGACATCAGTCTACCTCGTCCGGTAATACTTGGATTCAAGTACTGTTACTGTATACCATTCACCGGCCTCCTCCACTTCCGACACACTCCCTGCCAGCAAGGACTCGCCATCTAACAGGGTTTTTTCTGCCGTCACTGGCTTTTTCCCTGGCGTTACGGGACTGGCTCCCCTGGGTCCACCTGACAGCTTGTTCCTACCACTGTCAGGGTGGCCTCAAGCGGAGCTCGTCCCTATCTCTACGAGCGCAAGAAGGACAAAAAGGGAAGGAAGAGCACCAAGACGGACGAAGACCCGCAGGAGATCAAGAAGGAGGGGAGAAGAAGACCAAAGACATCTACCTAGGAGGATTCCTCTAAGGAGTCAGGTGAGGAGCTTTCGGGGGTGGTAGTTTCCGATTCTGACAGTTTCATACATAACTTTACTCGGCATTACTGCATTGACACACATTCTAAAGCAGATTCACAGTTGGGACAAGCAGTGCTAAAACATCTGTGCCACCATACCGTCTTGCACCCCACCTCCTTCTCCAGATACTGCTCGCTAGTCTATGCATAGCATGTGATCTAAGCACATCCACAGGCCTCAGAAGGGAAACATTAGTCACCGTAATTGTATTTCTGAAACTTGTATCTGCTTCCGCACACGCACGTGCGCGCTATGGTCTTATTTTGGCTCTGTCCTGCTGCTTAAAAAACCTTTGATTGTGACCAGAAGAAGGCCCTTTATGGAACCATTCTCGGTAAAGTTTTGCGCTGAGCTTGCAACTGGAAGTCCATGCACTTTGCTTGTGGCTGAAAAAGTAATCTGTGTATGGATTACTATTCTATAAAGAGAACTTAGTTTGAAGGTGGTTCTCCTTCTCTCGGCATGTGCCGGTCCTATAGATACCCCGGGCAGCTGTGACCTTTTGTAGACCACTATGCGCAGACCTGTTGTGTAGAAGCACTTTTTAACAGTATGTGTAAATTGTAATGTTTTCCTTTCATTGATTGACATCAATACAAATGTGTCTTTCTTTTAGGAGCATTGTGGAAGCCATGAATTTAGTTCGCCTCCATTCTACCAGGTTAAATGTGAAAGATTTACTGAGGCAATTGTATGAAGCTTGTCAAGAGATGAGGCTAATGGAAGATCTGCTAAAGCTTCCCTTTACAGACATTGAACAAGTAAGTGTTAGCATGAAATCACTTTTTGCTGATTTGTGAGTGACGTTTGATCCTCGGAACAAGTATTCTGTGGTTTTCATTGTACTAGTTTCCCCAATTCTTGCTTCCACTTTCTTTGTTTAGTGTGTTTAGCTGCCCTTGTTCCCCAGTTAGTGTGTTTTCCAAGATGCAACAACATGAATTACTAATTTTCTACTCGTTGAATGCTTTTCTCAACCCTCTTGAAATGTATCACTCTTTAATAGGTGCACAGAAAAACTAGTAAGGAATTGGTCACCTGGAACATGCTGTTGTGGCTCACTCACAGCATCCATACATGAGCTTTTGTTGAGGCTTATATCTTCAGTTGGTTTGAATATTCATCTTTGTGTTTAGGGCTGTTGACTCTGTGCATTCTCAGGACAGTTCTTTTTACAGTTTTTAATCACCAAAAACAATGTTCTCAGACTGCCTATTATGTTCCGTAATGCAATGTTAATTTGTATACTTTGTCTCGTTGGGGGCTTAGTGAAGCATTTTATGCCAACCTGACATTGGTACTATATTTTGTTTTGTGTGTGTATTTTAAGGTTGTGTAACATGCTTCATGCAATCATAATAGTGGCTTCAATGTATATAGATTAAAGACCATGTTGAAACAGGGTATTCTCCAGCATCGGGTCTGGCATGGATTCACACGCTCATGAATATTCCCCGTCGTCAGGCTGGGAATCCTCGGTAAAGAAAAATCAGTATCAGTATCAGTTTCGTTTCTGATCTGTCTTTCGTAGTAGTAACCAATCACTGATCTCTGCGTCATACTGACCACAGCCAATGACTGCCCTCTCCCTAAGCCCCGCCTCTGGCAGCCATCTTCAGATTTTTACTGCACGTTCAAGTGTTGGGATCCTCGTGCTATTGCTCTCGAGCGTTAGTGCTTTTTTCGCGCTTTTTCTTAGAAAAATGTTCTCTTTTTCGGTCATAAGAGCCTCAAGCTCCACCGTTTCTTTATCCGATCAACGGGGACCCGTGTCGGATTCTTCTACGCCCCTCAAGGGTGAAGATTTTGTCGAGCCACGCTTTTGGAGGACTCCAGAAGTTTCTCAGGCCCTTCTCGAGCATGGCCCAGGAGAAGGGAAGCTCGACGCCCAGAAAAGCTGTTCAGGGTCTGCCCTGGATGCCAGCTTCAGAATGTCTTTAAGGAGGACGAACACTCCCTTTGTCTTTACTGCATCCTCCCCGGCGCCATCAACCACGAGCCAACGCTCTGGCTCGGGTAAGAGGAAGGCCGAGCACCCGGCAAAGCTCCTGGAGAGACCCCGGTCATGCTCGAAGGCCCCATCGGAGGGGGAGCGAGGTGGTGACCCTCCCCCCAAGGAGAAGGCAGTGAGCGCACCTAAGGTGGTGAAAGCCTTGATCCATCCGGCCAAGGCCTCTATCGAGACAGTCGCGGCGGCCCTGGCTCAGCCTGTGGAGGCTACACCAGTGGTGGCGACCTTGGGGCCCAGAATCTCCCTGCCACCACGGAGGGAGTCCTCTTTCATGCCCATCGACAGGACCCCCGTGAAACCTCCGACGGAGAAGAGAAAGGGGGGGCAGGAGGTCGTCGTGGATTCGGCTTCAACCTCTGAGGAGGAGCTGATCGAAGTCTTAGGCCACGGCGCTGGCGTGGAGGAAGACCATCCTGTCGGGAGGGACCCCCGACGTGGGAGGCGACGAGAATGTCGAGGGTGCCGACGGTGCGCCTGATCGCCCGTCGGAACCCCTCAACCAGTGCCGCAAGACAACTCGGCGGCCATTTTGTTGGTTATACAGTCCTTATGCTCGGAGATAAGGACGAGACTGCCGTTACCACCAACGGAGGAACCGCTCCCGACGGGGGACCCGGAGCCAGGCCCTTCTGGGAGCCCTCCTCTTAAGAGAAGAAGGATTCATCCTCCACCTCCTTTTCAACCTTCGCGCCCTGCTCAGCCCTCCTCCCCGTCCACGACACGTGGGGATGATACAGGGACTGACACGGCCGCGATGGGTACTGACGACGAGGTTTACGACGAGGATCTCCCGTCGTCACCTCCCACCCGGGCTTCCCCGCCCGACGAGATTGGATAGTTTCACGCCATGATCGCAAGGGCATCCGAGCTTTTCCAGCTCTGCCCGGAAGAGAAGAAGAAGGAAGGTTTCCTTTATCAACGGCGCGAGACCAAGAGGAAGACGGTCCTCGCTGTACCTCTACTGGACGATATCTGGGATGAGGGTCTCGCCCTCTTCAAGAACCCATTCACAACGCCGGCTAGAAGGGATCGGTGCGAGAAGAAGTACCGGGTCTCGGACGCGGCCCCCTTGTGCCTTCGGGCACAGCCGACCCCGGACTCGGTCATCTCCGCGGCGGCCAGGAAGAAAGCGGGGGGGGGCGCGGCCTCTACGTCAACCTCCCCGCCGGACGGCGAGGGAAAGAAATTGGACACGATGGGACGCAGAGTCATCTCATCGGCAGTGACGACGATTAAGGCTGCCAACGCCTTGGCTATCGTAGCCCGCTACGACAGGGAGTTGTGGTACAAACTCGCCCCCCTGCTGGACTTCCTACCAGACGACAAGAGGGCGGAGGCCCTAGAGATGTTGCAGGAAGGAGAAGTGGCGTCGGACCACGCCATTACGATAGCGACGGACATCGCGGACACTGGATTTCGCCAGTTGGGCAACGGCGTGTGCCTTAGGCGGCGTGGATGGCTCAAGGCTACTGACTTCCGTCAGGACGTGCAGACCAGAGTCTTGGACATGCCGTTCGACGGGAGCAACCTGTTTGGGAAAACAGTGGACGATTCCCTACAGGCCATCAAGGCAGACACGGAGACGGCCCGGGCTCTTGGTGTTCTCCAGCAACGACGGCCGCCCTTTCAGAGCGGCGGAGGCAAACAGGGTGCCTCTAAAGGTTCCAGCGGCGGATTTTCCACCTGTCGTCAAGCGGCCTGTTCGTCGCCACAGGAAGCCTAGAGGGGACGAGGCAAGTCGGGCGGACCCCGCCGTCGTCGCCAAGGAGGACAAGGCGGCAAAGCCTCGTCGAAGCAGGACTGAACCGGCCGTGGGGTCGGGCCCCCACCGAAGCACCCCGGTGGGAGGCCGGCTGGTGAACTTCGTCAGCATGTGGGAGTCCATCTCCACCGACCGTTAGGTGCTGGACGCCCTGGCTCGGGGTCACGCGCTCGAGTTTCTAAAGAGGTGCCCGCGCGTCCCTCCTGTGGCCAGGAAGGAACATCACGTCCCTCAACTTCTCTTGGAGGTAAGGGCGATGCTCAGGAAGGGCGCCATCGAGCTCGTCCCAAAGAGGCTTCGGGGCTCCGGAGTTTACTCAAGATACTTCCTCGTGAAGAAGAAGACGGGAGAATGGCGTCCCATCCTGGACCTACGACAACTGAACAAATTCATCAAGGCACAGAAGTTCAGGATGGTCACCCTCCAACACGTCCTGGGTCAACTGGAGGAGGGCGATTTCCTGTCGTTGGATTTGGAGGATGCCTACTTCCATATCCCCATCCTAAAGGGACACCGAAGGTTTCTCAGATTCGTGGTCCAAGGGCGTCACTACCAGTTCAGAGCCCTTCCCTTCGGATTGAGGTCGGCACCCAGGGTATTCACCAAGTGCCTCGCACCGGTGGCCGCGCGGCCGCGCCTAGAGGGGATCCACGTCTACCCCTACCTGGACGACTGGCTCATCCGAGCGAAGACGAAGGAGCTCGCCGTGGAGCACACGGCAAGGACCGTCCAACTACTCACGGACCTGGGATTCTCCATAAACTACGCCTGGTGCCCGCGCAAGACGCACTGTTTCTGGGAGCGAAGCTCGACACAGTGTCGCTTCTGGCCTCTCCGTTGGAGGAAAGGACGAGGGCCATCTTGGGCAAGGTGCAGCGGATGCTGGTTGCGGACGCGGCCAGGGTGAGGTCCATCAAGTCCCTCCTCGGAATGATGTCTTCTTGCATTTATCTCATCCGCCTGTGCAGGCTCCGGATGCGCCCGTTGCAGGAGTTCCTGGACGCGCGCTGGATCCAGACGACGGCCAGCTTCGAGGAGAGGATCACACTCGACGAGAGTTTCCGACGAGCGATCCGGTGGTGGGGCATCCGTGCGCATCTGACGGCGGGCATGGACTTCCAGACCCCCGGCCACCAGGATACAGTGACCACGGATGCCTCCCTGGAAGGGTGGGGAGCGCACACCGAAAATCTGCACGCGAGAGGCCTTTGGCTTCCGACGGAGAAGTCCCTCCATATCGACGTCCTGGAGCTCCGTGCAGTGTTTTGGGCCCTCAGGTCCTTTCTTCCGTCCCTCAAGGGCAAGGTGGTGAGGATCTTCACCGACAACACCACCACCATGTTCTACATCAGGAAGCAGGGCGGTACCAGATCCCCAGCCCTGTCCAAGGAGGCGCAGGATCTGTGGCATTGGGCCGTCGCCCAAGGGATGTTTTTGGTGCCGTTTCATCTGGCAGGAATAAAAAACACCATCGCCGACTCGCTCAGCAGAGAGCTGCGCTCGTGCCAAAAGTGGGAACTACGACAGGATCTAGTGGACCGCCTCTTCCGACGGTGGGGCACACCCCAGATCGATCTGTTCACGACGGCGACGAACTCCAAGTGCCGGAGGTTCGCCAGCAGGTTTCCCCAGCCGAGGAGCATGGGCGATGCTTTCTCGTTCCCCTGGGAGGGCCTGTTTCTATACGCGTTCCCTCCATTGCCGTTGCTGATCCGGCTCATCAACCAGCTCAAGAGGTCACGGTGCAGGATGATCCTCGTCGCACCTGCGTGGCCGAGGCAGATATGGTTCCCGGATCTTCTGGATTTGTCAGCGTCCCCTCAATCAAGCTGCCAGTGGACGTGGATCTTCTCTCCAGGGAAGGAGGCGCCATCCTCCATCACGACCCAAAGTCGCTGAACTTGCAGGCCTGGCTCCTGCAGCGTTAGAGTTTGGAGGCTACGACATACCGGCCGACTGCAGAGAGGTTCTTGCAAAGGCCAGGGCGTCCTCAACTCTTAAATGCTATGGACACAAATGGAAGAGGTTCTCTGTCTGGTGCCACGCACAGAAGATTAACCCTCTACGGATTACGGCTCCCCAGGTACTGCCGTACCTACGGACGCTGGCCAAGGCTGGACTGGCGCACGCGTCCATCAAGATTCATCTTGCTGCGATCTCCCGATACACCAGAACCACGGGGCGGATGTCTTTGTGGTCTCATCGTCTGGTGAAAGAATTCATGAAGGGACTGTTCAGATCGTTCCCGCCGGTGAAGGCTCCGGCCTCGGCGTGGGAGCTCAACGTGGTGCTGACCAAGCTCATGGGACCGCCGTTCGAGCCTCTGCACTCGGCTCCGTTGAAGTTCTTGTCGTGGAAAACAGCGTTTCTTGTGGCCATCACCTCCGCACGACGGGTGGGAGAGATCCAGGCCCTTTCCTGCAAGCCCCCGTACTTGACTTTTGACGACACGAGGGTAGTGTTCAGGACGCACCCCTCCTTCATGCCCAAGGTGCCGTCAGACTTCCACCTCAACGAACCCTTGGTGTTGCCGGTTTTCTTCCCGTCGCCTTCGTCGCTGGCTGAAAGGACTTTGCACTTGCTGGATGTGGCTAGAGCGCTGAAGTTCTACGTGGACCTCACAAAGTGTTTTCGGAAGACGTCGCAACTTTTTGTGAACTTTGGACCTGTCAATCAGGGGAAGGCTCTCTCGAAGGCCTCCATTTCCAGATGGCTCTCCGGCTGTATCATGTACTGTCATCGGTTGGCAAACCGACCGCTGCCTGGCCGTCCGAGAGCCCATTCCACCAGAGCGATCGCAGCTACCACGGCGTTCCTATCTGGTGTGCCCTTGCTGGACATCTGCAGGGCTGCTACGTGGAGGTCGACGCACACCTTCACGAAATTCTACTGCGTCGATCGGGATTCCAGGGAGGAGTCCAGGGTCGGCCAAGCAGTGCTGCGCAACCTGTTCGCCTAAGGTGAGCCTGGTGAGGAGGTAAGAATTGCTTAATGTTGAGTTTTGGATATAATGCTTAATGTTGAGCCTTTGCCACCTCCTGTGGTTGTGCATGTGTGTACTGCTATGTATTCTTTTATTCATGAGCATGTGAATCCATGCCAGACCCCATGTTGGAGAAGGAACAAGTTACTTACCTGTAACTGTTGTTCTCCAGCATGGGTCTGGCATGGATTCACATGCGAACCCTCCCGCCTACCCCTCTGCGGCTCTTCACTTGGTCATACTGCCACTTCACGTGCTACCAAATCTGAAGATGGCTGCCAGAGGCGGGGTTTAGGGAGAGGGCAGTCATTGGCTGTGGTCAGTATGACGCAGAGATCAGTGATTAGTTACTACTACGAAAGACAGATAAGAAACGAAACTGATACTGATTTTTCTTTACCGAGGATTCCCAGCCTGACGACGGGGAATATTCATGAGCATGTGAATCCATGCCAGACCCATGCTGGAGAACAACAGTTACAGGTAAGTAACTTGTTCCAAGTGCAAAATAACATAACATAACATTTATGAGAACTCTACCTAACACCTGCTGCCCACCCCATACCGCCAGCACCGGCCTAACTGCCAGTGGCATAGCGCCCTTCAGCTGCTGAGCAGCCACCACTTGACCCCCTGCTACATGGAGGCTTGGAGCCAGCAAGCTTTCTAAGCCTGTATCCGGACAGCCAATAACACTCCACCGCTACACTACCCAATATCATCGTTCATAGCGATACTAGACCTTGGTGACACGCTGTTCTCTAATGCCCGTAATTGCACTGTTCCCGGTATCAAGTGACCCATTATTACGCATCACCTCTTCTCATGTTACTAGCCTAAGGCAACTTCAACCACTGAACGCCGCTGCGTCACCATCCTGTTTGCTTAATTTGCTACTGCATCCATTGCCTATTGTTACTATTAGCTACTGTCATCGCCCATGGTAAACTTCACCAGCCTACGGTACCATCAGTCACTGCCAGCCATCGCGCTACCCACTGCAATACCGCCTATTATGACATTAGCCAACTGTCTGATACGCCACTGATAGTCATTGTGCTCTTAACCTACTGCTCTGCTCCCCAGTGCTAGTCACCAGTCAATTGTATTATATGCCACTGTGCTCCTAGCCAATTGCTTTGCTCCCCAATGCTAGTCACCAGTCACTTGTGTTATATGCCACTGCTAGTCACTGTGCTCGTAGCTTATTGCTATTCTTAGCCTCTGCATTACATACTATCTGGTCACTGCACCGATTGCCACTGCTAACTATTGTATTACCAGCCCAGTGAGACCTTAGCTGCTGTGCTACTAGACTTACCTAAAACAGGAGAAACACTCTTAGTGCTATGTAGATCACCATGCTGCTACCTGCATTCTCTATTCTGCTACTATTAGTCCATAATTACAGGGAAAATCTCCACAACTTCCACCCATTATGGATTTTCCTTGCACCACAGGCGCATATATCCAGCTAGGAAACGGCCTAGCACGTCTACGCTGCACCCGCCACCATCCCATCCCCTTCCCCAGGTCCTTCCTTAACAATACTGTGCCTTTCCCTACCACCCCACCTCCACCCTCCATATGCACTCCCATCAAAGACACGACCATACATCAATCCCACAGCAATGACCTCCCGCTAATTGCACTACCACCAGACAAACGCACAAGACTCCACCATCTCACCGCAAGAACAGCGCTGAGTTACGCCTGTTAAGTCTCTATACATCATACTCAGAAATCCGTCCCTCCTGACTCTCAAGCCACCATGCCCCGTCCGCACTCGCGCACCATCTTGGGACTGCTGAGAACATGCAGATTATCCTCACGTTTACATTTACGATTACTTAAATCGCCTATCGCTACCACCACCGATATCCACACACTGCTCCCGCCCTCACCCAACGATTCCAAAACCTACAAAGTCGTCTCTAGCAAGGCCTCTGCCACTATGAATTCAATCTTCCTAAAAGGTGCACTTATAAACACCAAATTGATCACTGCACACGCCCTGGATATTGCAGACATTACCAAACTAACGATCTAGACTTCCCAGCAGCTACAGAAACCTGGTTACACACTGCCTCAAGCCCTCTGCTCTCCCTGGCTATCCCAGAGGGGTATACCATCTATAGAAAGGATAGAGCTACATCAAGAGGAGGTGGAGTAGCTGTACTAGCCAAGGATGCCTTAAATAGAAGGATCTCCACTGACCTTCCATTCAGCTCAGGCGAAGTCATTACCTTAAAAATATCCCTGACGCGCTCCTGCACACTCTCTTCACATAGTCTACCGACCCCCTGGTGCCACCTCCACATTTGAAGATGACATTACGACCCTCCTGTTTCGCAACATGAAACCCCATTCTAAAACAATCATCATGGGCGACTTCAATCTTGGTTTGAATGACCCTTCGGACATCCTAGCTAAAACTATGGGAGCCCAAGGGTTCACACAAAGGATAACGGCCCCACACATGAAAATGGTTGTACCTTAGATTGGTTAGCCAACAATAACTGCAACACCCTCCTACAATCTAACAACCCCACGCCCTGGTCAGACCACACTATAATTTTCACCTCTACCATTACTACCAAATATCGGAACCTGCCGCCACCAGCACTCCCAGATCCCTCTAGAAATGTTAAGAATATGAACAAAGACATGTTACCGCTCCTAACCCCCTTCCTAGACTCACTGCATCCATCCAATGACCCATCAACCCTGATTTGTCAATACAACTGTCAATTCAGAAATCATAGAAAAGTCGCACCCCTAAAAATAAAAAAACCTAAACGAGCAGCACACATCAACTCCTGATACACCTCAGAACAATGTGTGCCAAAAAAAGATCTGCTGAAAATAATTGGCGCAAATCACCAACTACGGTTTATAAGA
This sequence comes from Ambystoma mexicanum, assembly GCF_040938575.1. Taxonomy (NCBI): domain Eukaryota; kingdom Metazoa; phylum Chordata; class Amphibia; order Caudata; family Ambystomatidae; genus Ambystoma; species Ambystoma mexicanum. The sequence continues at coordinate 260,627,100 of NC_090928.1, read as the reverse complement.
GCCTCTTTCAGACTTTAGCCAATGATTACAAAAAAAAAGTCCTCTCAGCCAAAAGCGAAATCTATAATCAGACAATAGCTTATGCTCAATCCAACACGAGAGAGTTATTCACCATTCTCTGTGAACTAGAATCCCCAGCATGTACCCCAGATCACACAGTCAAAGACGAACAATGGTCCTCTAATATTCAAAACGCCCTAGCAGACAAAATATCTCTACTTCAGCTCAAAATAGAACAAAAAAAATCTAAATTGTGAATTAACCAAACTCAGACTTTATCACCACCACCAAAGGAGACTAATACATTCTCATTTTTTCCACTCTCCATCTCTGATACCGTCAATATCATCAAAAGCCTAAAACCATCCAAATGCGAAGGCGACATTTGCCCAGCAACTCTGGTAAAAGAATGTGCAGCAGAATTTTCACCTTTTATCACCAGCCTCATTAACAGTTCATTCGCCTCAAACACAGCACCGAGCGATCTAAAAACTGCTTGGGTCCTACCCCTACTCAAAAAACCAATACTAGACCCTAATGTCCCTACCAATTTCTGACCCATCACCACGGTACCATTCCTACTAAAAAGGCTCGACCGTGCAGCCTACCTGCAGATCCAAAAACATCTGGAAGACAATAACCTGCTCGGCCTAGGACAATTGGGCTTCAGACCAGGGCACTGCACAGAGACCGCCCTACTAGATCTGAAAATACAAATGGATCAATACAAACACAAAAGGGAACTGTGTATCCTCCTCATCTTAGACCTCTCTGCAGCCTTCGATCTGGTCAATCACGACATCCTTTGTCAACACCTCGAGACCGCCTCCCAATTCTCAGCAGCCTCTATCAAATGGATCAAATAATTTCTTACTAATCTGACCATGAGGATCTTCTCGGACAAATCAGAAGCCCCTTCGGTCCCTGTGACGTACCGCAAGGCTTTTGCGTGTCGCCCACACTTTACAACGCCTTCACCAGGCTTCTATTTATACAAACTATGCGGACGTTACACAAATACTTATACCCATTACCGGTTGTCACGACACTGATTCAAAAAACCTAAAAAAGATCTACCAAGCCATCTAGGCCTGGATTGCACTTAACGAACTATGCCTTAACGATGATAAAACAGAGTTAATCCTCATTGGAAACAAAGCCAAACTCTGCAATCTCCCCCTGACTTACAAATCTTTCAACATCGATGGCAATACTATTACAATAGCCAATGAAATAAAAACATTGGGGTTATACATAGGTTCCTCCCTTACGCTAAATAGACAGGTTAACGCTGTTGTCTCATCGGCAGCCTACACCTCCAAATTGATAAGAGCTAGCAGATTGTTATTTTCTTCTGACAATACCACCACACTGGCTAGGGCGTTGATTCTATCTGGGATTGACTACTGCAATTTCCTGTATGCAGGAACTAGCTCAAGAAACATAAAAAAACTACAGGTTGTGCAAAATCACGCCATTAGAGCCTCCCTAAACATTCCAAGCCATGAACATATCGCCTCCTTCAGGAGAAAGATCCACTGGCTCCCTGACCAGCACAGAATCAATTTTAAAATCCTCACGCTCACGAATAAATGCATGGCTAACAAGGCACCCCTATACCTCAGCAACCTCATCCATAAAGACCAATCCGCTCTCAGTATACCAATATGCTCGTCACCCCCAAATTCGGAAGACAAAATGCTGGATGGCTCAAGCTTCCCTACTATAGCACCGAAACTGGAATGCCCTCCCTAACCACCTCAGAAATGACACCACCTCCTGGTCGTTCAGAAAAAAGTTAAAACCCCTGCTCTTCAGGACAGACCCACCCCAGTAGCCTCCTAGACCTGAATCTATGACGGTTTTACCTGTGTAGATATATGTTACAGCCTGCAATGTGTAAATATGTTTACTGTGTATTATGTAAATCTGTAACTACTTAAAGTTTATGCTATGTTCCTCACATCTATAACCATCCTATAAGCTTGCCTTAGCGCCTAGTTGCCTTTGGACTTTGAGCGCTCAATAAATAAATAAATAAAACCGCACTGCACCACTTCTGGTGAATACAGAGGAGGGTCTCCCTCAGCCACGCCACTTTTGCATAAGCAAATAACATGCATCAAAGACAGATGCCGGAAGGAGGTAGAAAGAAGTCCTCTGTGCAGCCGAAACAAACCATGATTGAATCTTTTGCCAAAAAGACTGATCAAAGACTAGAATCTAAGCCTTTAGATGAACACTCGACAGAAAATAACCAAGGTCCTCACCAAGAGAGTGCTGACAACAGAATCCTAGAGGCGATTGCAGCCTTGAGGGCCTCAATGGAAACACACTTAGTTAAAGTAAAGAGTGTGGGCCATTTGAGACCAGATGTGCGTAAACCTGGCAAGCAGAGTGGGGGACACAAAAAAGAAACGAGTGCTCAGCCTCTTCTAAGGAGCTGCAAGATATGGTCCGAGAAGTAAAAATGTAGGTTTGAATACTGCAGGATAAGAGCGGATGATGTGGAGGGAAGGGCGAGAAGAAGCAACATTAGGATTTTGGGGTTACCCGAGGAGACGGAGGGCAGAGACTCCACCATGTACATAGAAAACATGCTCCTCCAAGAAATGGGACCCAGAACGTTATCACAAGGATTTACAGTTGACAGGGCCTTCAGAGCACTGACAAGGAAACCCCCTTGGCTCTTTATAGCCAAAATATTAAATTACAGGGACATGGAAACGGTCTTGGCCTTCTCTAGGACGGGAGGAGAGATTCGTCGTGGATCAGCAACACTGGCAATCTACCCAGATTATACCATTAAAGTCCAGAGGAGGAGTGGACAGTTTATCCCGACAAAAGGGAGACTGCGGTGCCAAGGCATAAAGTACATGCTCTTGTACCCAGCAAAACTAAAAATTATATACAAGGGGAAGTCCCTGTTCTTTGAAACTCCGGAAGCAGTGAATGCCTGGATGGACAAAGAATGGATGGAACAGATGCCGGAGAGGTAAGAGGATGCTTGAGGAGCCCTCATGCGTGAAGATGATAGAGGGTATATACATGACATTAAAAGCATGGTCTGACTATGAGGGTAAATGAGTAGGGAATCGGGAGCTCTAATTACAAGACTTAGCATTCCCTAGTTAAACCTTCTCGGGAGGGGCTAGTAACTTGGGAATTTCCATCCATGGGTTACGGCTCCCTCCCCCACCTCCCCCAATGGTCAGGGCATTCATTTTTTTTCTCTCATCGTTTTAGGAGTATTTAGTGTACTCAGAAGTACTCTGCCACCAGGACTCAAGGTACGCGCGGAACTAATGGTGGTTGAGCCTCCATGGGAAAGGTTATGTTTGGCAAAGTTTGTTAGTTACTACCCGGCTTACCTAATCTCTCAAATGACATGAGCCCACGAGCTAGCGAAACAAACTGATGGGGTCCCTGAGCTCCCGAGACGGATGAGGAAGATTAATCGAAACAAAGATTAACCTGATGGCAGAGACGCTTAAAATCCCCACCTGTAATGTTAGGGGGCTAAATAGCTACGTCAAGCGTAAGGGTGACGACATACTTGCGCCGCAAAGGGATCCAGATGGCGCTATTACAGGAGACGCACCTCACACTGACAAGTGTCTCAAGTGTTAAGGAAATGTGGAGGGAAAGGATTCGGATCAGCATATTCCACTTACGCAAGTGGAGTCCTTATCTGGATAGCCCCCACGGTGCTCTTACAGAGATTTAGAGTCCACACAGATGCAGAAGGGAGGCTAGTACTGGTACATGGGTTTCGGGATAAAAAGGAGTCCTGCCTAATCAATACCTATGCACCCAATCATAGTGCTGCTATCTTATTTCGCTCACTATTCACCAAGTTAGCCCCTTTTAGAGGAATGATATGTATCTGGGGAGGAGACTTTAATTGTACAATAGACCAGACGCTGGACAGGTCAGGCGGTAGGCACATATCCCCATCCTCCATATCGCCATCCTCCCCCAGCCAAGGTCCTGAGGACGCTAATGAGAGACTTAGAACTGCAGGAGATTTGGAGATGGGTACATGGTCCTAAAAAAGATTTCTTCCAATTCAGGCACTCATAAAATACATACATGCATGGATTACTGTTTTACCAGGATAGATCAACTGGGGGAGTTCGTTGGTGCTTCCTACGAAGTGAGGACTCCCTCAGACCACTCACCCCTAGTAGTTGAGTAGATACTTAGCAATGATCCCGCCCCGATACCCACATGGCAATTAAGAACAGAGACTTTACGAGATGGTCCATTTAGGTAGAGATTGGCTAAGCAGATAGAGGAATACTTTGACCTCAATGAGGGTAGTATTGAAAAAACGGGGACGGTGTGGGATGCCTTCAAGTTAGTGTTGGGCGGCGCTGCTATAGCCAAGGCAGGAGGAATGTGGATAGAACTGGAGCGACAACTAGCAGAGGCAAAGTTAAACAGGCAGAGATCTCTGAGATTAGAACTGAGTCGGAAGGGAAGCTTATTGAACTCCAGCAAGAATGCTTGGAACATTGGGAAACGCTAGGGGAACACAGCTTTGCGAAATATTCTGTAAAAATGCATGCGCATGGAGGCAAGTCAGGTAGGTTGTTAGTCTGGTTAACTAGAGGCATAGACAATAGGGAATGGATTATTGAAATAACAGACAAATGCAGAGATAAGTGTAGATCCCAAAGGGAAATTAATGAGACCACTTGGACTTTTTACCCGGCTCTATATGAGGACTCGAGAAACGTCTACGATCAAGAAATGGGATAGACCCTAACCGACATTGGCCTGCCCATCCTAACCACAGAATAGAGAGGGATGCTGGACGCGCCGCTCACCATAGATGAATTGTGGGAGGTAATAGCCATGCATCCCGCGGACAAGTCTCCAGGGGGGAGGGCCTGCCTGCAGAGTTTTACAAGAAATTAACTGGCGACGCCCTCCCAAATTACTCCCAACTCTAGAGGAAGCATGCAAAATTGGGAGACTACCCCATAGCATTGAAGAATCCATCATATTCCCAATTCTGAAGCCAGGCAAGGCAGGGAAACGTTGCAAATAGTACCATCCGATATCGCTCAATAACCAAGATACCAAAATTCTCACAGCAGTGCTAGCAGAGAGACTGAAGAGTGATTGGGACATTAATGCACCCAGACCAAACCTGCTATGTTCTAGGGAGAGCAACAACAGAAAATCTGAGGAGGTTGCATGCAATTATTGACCGAACACAGAATTGGCCAGAGGGCTGCGCAGTGGTGGCACTAGATGCCATCAAAGCCTTTGACTCAGTCAAATGGGAGTGGCTGTTTGCATCCCTAAGGAGCTTTGGAATAGGGAATAAGTTCCTGAGATGGGTGTGGATGCCCTTTTCCAGCCTGGTGGCTAGAGTCTGCACCGGCAGATTCGTGTTGGAGCAGTTCCTGATACGAAGAGGCACGAAACGGGGATGCCCCATGTCTCCTATTCTGTATATTTTAGCCTTAGAACCCCTTGCAATATTTCTGAGGGAATTCAGGGACATAGGACTTAATGTAGACTGGGTGCTTCATGTGATATCGCTTTACGCCGATAACACGCTGCTATACATGAAACACCCGGAGGAAAATCTGGAGACATACTCAGAGGTGTTGGAGAACTTTGCGAAACTGTCAGGGATCTCGATCAACAAAGTAAAGTCCATCTTATTCCCACTCGCGGGGTGGGTCAGGGTTGAGGAGAAATTACTTCCAACCCTGGGATTACAATGGAAAGTTCATAGTTTCAGATAACTGGGAGTGGATATTTACCATGGCACAAAAGATAGCATCAATACAACACTCAGAGATCAAAGTTTGAACTGGAAGCCTCCATTTAATTCTGGGGGAAGTTGCCCCTGTCAGTAATAGGCAGAATTGCACTTCTAAAGATGGTTTGCTCTGCCCTGCTTATTGTACCATTTTGTAAACGTGCTGTACCTTATACCTAGGGTCTCCTTTAGGGAGTTGACCGCAACACTGGGTAGTTTCATATGGGTATGTGGGAGAAGAAGAGTAGCCCTGAATGTTTTATACAGAGAATATGTAGACTGGGGACTGCGCCTCCCGCACTTTGAACTCTATTATCTGGCAGGACAGCTACAACAAGTGGCAGGGTGACTAGCGGATATAGAAACGGTCGAACCCGCGCTGGGGATGGTAGAGAAGACCTAGCACAGATTAGGTTACACTGGGAGGACAGCAGCGCGGTGACAATTGGAGATTTGCTCTCCTCAGACAAGCTCTTGACGTTCAAGGAGCTAGAAGAAACATTTGGAATCCACTAGGGGCAATTTATAACTTAAACCAGAGTACTACATGTTGTCAAAGAAAAATGGCCAGACTTCCCGACTGTGAAGAAAAGAAAATAATGTACATAATGTTGCTATATGACGTGTCAGAAGGTGGACATGCAGACTGTATCAAGGGTTACTAGAACCATAACCTGATGATTTGCCCAAAGCGAAAAACACATGGGAATCAGAGTTGGGCAGAGAGCTCACGGGGGCGGAATGGTCCAAAGTGGTGTTATACCCTAAGAAGGTTTCCACAAAACGCAAGACTAAAACTGATGCAATTCTACACACTTTATTGTGCATATATGACCCCTCAACTGATATTGAGTGGCGCAGCACAGAGGGGCAGGAATGGGACACATGTTCTGGTCCTGCCCAGTGATTGATTAATGTCCCCAGCACCCTAGCAATTGAAGTCAGCTGAGTGTAGGTAGTGTCTGTGAGCTTGGTTTTTTGGCTGGGTATGGAAGAGGGAGAATGGGATATGTATGGTCGCCTGAAGCTTGCCTCCATGGGGTGTGTACACGTAACCAGAGGGTCAGACCAGTGGGTAGGATTATAGACTTGGCCAGGGTGCTTGCGAAAAGAAGAATTGCCATGGCATGGAAGTCACAAGATGGTCTAAACATAGATAGATGGTGGGAGGATCTGAAAAGGTGGTCTATGGCAGAAGCCGCCGTGTGGTATGATGCAATCCAAATGAGGAGAAGGGAAAGCTCAGAGGATATTCCAACCTGGAGTGCCTTGGTGCATGCCCTCTTTACCTCGCCTGACTACAAACCTCCCTAACTTGTTGGAGGGCACAACAGAACAGTATTGAGAAAATCAGAAGGGAGGGATTGTAACGAACCTAGTAGGAGACCTTAAGTCTCTGTGGGACGGTATGCCAGAGAACTTTCAACAGAAGGTAGCCGTGGTTAGAGTTTGTTTGGTTGTAGGTTAGAGGGGTTATTTGGGAACGGAATGGGAGGGGTTAGGAGAAGGAATTGATGTATGTGATACCAGATATGATTAACAGAATACTGTACTACAAGTAAATGGTTGGAATACATAATAAACATATATTTCTTTTAATCAACTCACTCTTGCTTCTTATAGAGCGGAGGAAGGTAACCAGGCCAGCCTGATGCACTTGCTCAACAAATGGGGTGTTGTGTGCGCCTTAACTCTGTGCAGAGAAGCAATGGGGTTGTGCTTCTGGGCTTTGGAGAACAGTATGTTTCTCACATGCTGGCAAATGCCATTAAGGTGCTATATAAAACAATAAATACACATACAAATAAATACAAACAGTCTTTGACCGCCCACACGTTGGAGCTCTGTCTGGAAGTTCTGGAGGAGATTTCATTCTTCTGGGGATCTCCTCAACTGGATCTCTACTACCAGTGTGTACAGGAAGTGTTTCAATGGATTTCTTTTCTCCCACAGATTCCTCATCAGACAGATATCCTTCCAGCGTCAGCTTCTTGGAAAACCTTCGACAGGGGGGCGTAGTGCACATCGACTCCAGATGTGACATTGGTTGTTTTATGTATACCAGGTCACTAAACCCTGTACCTCTGTTTCTTTTACTCATACGTCCCGTCTCCTTTCCTTCATCCTTGTGGGAATCCCCCAACATGGGGACGGTACGGGAACCTTTGACCGCAAAAACATTTTATATGTACCCATATATTAACTGCATCGTACGTTTCTGCGGTTCACGATTATGTCGTACCACTTCCAGTTCAAAGTGCTGCCCTTCGGCCAGAACTTGGCCCCTGTATCTTCACGAAGTTGAAGAATGCAGTGGCGGGCCTTCTCCGCTTGGAGGGCCATCATCTATACACGTTATCTGGATGACTACTTGGTGAGGTCGGGGTCACCCGAAGGGGTGGTGCGCTCCTGCCAAAGATTGACAGATACCCATCATCTGCTGGGATTTTCCCTCAACCAGAGGAAGTCGCAGTTATGCCTGTCTCAGGAACTGGTCATCCTAGGGGTGTGTTGGAACACTACCGTTCAGCGGGTGTTCCCCACGCCCGAGAGGCTTATGTCCCTCTGCAAGGCGGTGAGACAATTTCTGGCCAACTCAACCACCTCGGCATGGTGGTCCAGTACATTCTGGGCCTGGTGGTCTCCTGCATGCTGACTGTGCAGCACACCCATCTCCAGATGAGGTGCTTTTAGGCAGAGTTTGTATGCAGTACCCTTTGGGACGACTACACACAACTGACTAGAGGTGTAAGCAAAACCAACCTTTGGTATAAGAATGTACTCCTCAGTTTTTGGTAGCAGAGCTGAGCAGCCAGGCTCATCTCAAGAGGGAATGTGAGCTGTAATACACAGAGGTCTACAATCACAGTTGTTCAAATAAACTCTTACGCTCAAGGTTTGTTGGTTATACACTTATTTATTCAACAGTCAGTTATAAAAACATTCACTAGAATGAGGAAGTTAAATATCATACACAAATCTACTTCAGTACTATGCGTTTCTGAGGCATTCAGACAACTTTGAAGGAGGAGCAAAAAAGGAGTAGGTTCAGAACATAAAAGGATTACAATTCTTCTTAGACCGTGCAGATACTTTGAGTTCACCAGAAGAGTCAATTCAATAGGCCAAGCCAAAGTCAAAGGGCTAAAGTCTTAGATAGGCTAAAACGGTTCTGGTAAGTAAACAGTAGTCTCTGTAGAAGTTCTCAGAAGTACTTTGTAACAAGAAGAATTATAGGTTGGGTCACAAGCTGATTAGGCCTGGTAGTTGCGAAGGTTTCAAGCACTTTCACTGCGAGAGGTAAGTACTCTCTCGTTTCACAGTACCTTACAAATGAAGAAAAAGGTGCAGCTGAAGACTTCTGTTCCTGGCAGTTCCTGCAGATCTCGCTATTCCTGAGCCTCGTCGTGGGGAGAAGAGGGAGGACGTTGGGGGACTCATGCACTGGGACTGGTCAAAAACTGGCAACTGGGAAATCTTCAATTCCAGTAGCTGTAGTAAAGCACACAAACTGGTGTCCCTCTCCCTGGTTATTCGGTTTCCTGCAGCACACTGAGGAAAACACAACCAGCTCTGAGAATGGTATCCAGGTCGCTTAGTGTCGATTTGATTGGTCCCACCAACTCAAAGGGAAAAGTCGTCCTTGCAGGGCTTCTCTGTCGAGGTGAACTTGACGATTCGGTCCCTGCAGCAGGGCTTCACCGGGCTAACCAACAGTCCAGGAGTTGCAGCAGCTGTCCTCTTCAAGCTTGTCTTTGGGTTTTTCGTTCCAGTGGTAGACTCTTCTTTCCTAGCCAAGAGACTTGCCTTTTATACAGTTCTCTCCCATTCATTCCAGCCTAGCTGTCACTCACCCAGCAGGGTGGCTGTCCTTGCCAGACAGTCAGCCAGCCAATCATTCCAGAGTGCATTTGAGTCTCCTAGGAGACGAAGCACAGGGAGTTTCGGGCATCTCCCTCACTTCCTGACCAGCCCAGACACTTGGGCGCCAGAGGTGGTCTTCAGTCCTGAAGCCCGCCAAAGGCGAATGAACAAAGAAACCAAGCCTGGTTTGACGTGCAGAGAAAAACTCTAGAAGGACCTTTCCACAAAAAAATGGCGAAAAAAGACCGGGACCTTTTTAAACAAAGGGGGCTCAGACGCCATCTTGAAAAGCATGGCTCCCGCGATTTAACGCTACCGGTGTTCATGGTTGGGGGAAAAATCATGGTAGTTACTAAGGGATACTAAGTAACCCCTTCAGCACTCTATTGTAAGATAAGGTGTGCTGGGTCTAGGAATGTAAAAAGACTAGTGAAGTCAAATTCACTTGACTTACTTTGGGAAACAGTAGTTTATCCTAGAGAAGGTATTTAAACCGTGGGAAAGCCTGAAAAGGTTTCCCTGTGTCACTGCACTGAGGGTGCTGTGTGACGCACATGAAAAGATGATGCCTACGGCGTTGTCTAAAACTCCACAACCAAAGAAAACGCACAAAAAACACATTGATTGGAAAAGTTCAATGTCCCAAAGTTTAGCAAAAGAGCTGGAAGGCTCTAAGGTGGGAGGAATTGGCACATTTTTGAGAATTGTTCCTAACAGGCGCCTCCAGCTCCACCTGGGGGACAGCTGGGATCAAGAGACAGGGTCTCATTTGGACAGGATCCCAATACCACCTATCCTTTTGCCCGACCTTCGCTGTTGGACGGCAATGTTTCAGTGGGAGCCCCCTTTACCTGACCGGAACCTACCCTGGTGGTGACGAGGTACTCCTCTTTTGGGCTCGGGGACCTACTTTGGAGGACTATACGATTCATGGAGCATGGTCCAGGATGGAAGCCCTCCTACTAATCTGCTCGACTCAGGGCAGTGGGCCCAGCCCTCAAGGTGTTTCTGCCCCTAATCGGGGACAAGTCTGTTCTTGTCCGGATGAACAATTCTACTACGATGTTTTACCTGAACAACAATGTGACCCCACCCCCACCCACTCTCCCCCACTGCTTGGTGGTGGTTTTGATCTGCGAAACGGGCCCTCATAGAGAGGATTTGGATTTCTGCAGTCCACCTGCCGAGGAACAGCAATGCAGAAGTGGATCATCTGAGTCGCTTGGGGTTCGACACCTTCAAGTGGGAGTTAAACACCAACTCCTTGTTGCCCCTTTTCCAGCATTGGTTCGTTGACCTGGACTTGTTTACCACTCCTCTGAATACCAAGTGCCCCCAGTTTGCCTCATGGGCAGGCCTTGGTCCGGGGGTCACTGGGAGACGCCTTCCAAATCTGATGGCACGGCCGCAGGTGTTGTGCGTTCCCGCCCACCCCTTTCCTCCAGCGGACCCTCCACAAGTTCCAGGCTTCTGTGGGCTGCAGCCTCATCCTGGTTGCCACCCACTGGCCTTCGAGACCCTGGTTTTCGGATCTGCTGCAGTTGTGCTCCCATGATCCCGTCCACCTTCAGATCCCTGGCAGGGGCTTCATGACGCAACAGGGCGGAGCAGTGGAGAAGCCAGACACAGCCAAACCGTCCCTGGCAGCATGCTCAATTTTCAGATGACAATTGGGACATCATTCAACCGGTCAGGAGGCCCTCTATTCGGTCCCAGTATAAAAACAAATGGACTAGGTTCTGCCATTGGGCTTGCAGCAAGGGTCTGGACCCTGTCACCTGTCCTCTGGGTGACGTTCCAGCTTTTTCAGCGCACCTGGCTCGTTCTAAAGTTCAGGTGAATACTTGCTGCATGTATTTGGTGGCCATTGGGGCTTACAGGAATGCCCCTGAGCATGTGTTCATCAGCTAACCCGGTGATTGAAACATACCTTAAGGGGTTGCCTTGGCTTTTTCCTCCAGTGCATAGGCCACACCCAGTCTGGGACCTCAATGTGCTTCTGGCAGCTTTGCAACACAAGCCTTTTGAGCCGATGGCCATGTGGACATTCGCTTGGTGACACTGAAGATGGTTTTATTGGTGCCTCTCACCTCTGCGCTCAGGGTTAGTGAGCAGCAGGCGTCGTCTTTGTGCGAGCCCTTCACCGCGTTGCACAGCGACACAGTAATCTTGCTCACTCACCCTAACTTCTTGCCCAAGGTGGTCTCTTCGTTCCATCTGAATCCAGAGATCTGCCTGCCTGTGTTCTTCTGGAACCCACAGTCAGTGGCAGAGATGGCCCTACATTCCTTGGACCTTAAGAGGGTTCTCAAGTTGTATCTCTCTCGGACGAAATCCTTCAGGAAGTCCAAGGCACTGTGACTTTTGGGGGCTCCTCCCCCAGCTCTGAGGCATCCAAGTCTTCCATCGCCCATTGGATGCTCCAGGCCATTTCAGAGGCTACACGGCCATGGGCAAATCTTTTCCTGAGGGGATTCATGCCCATGCGTTCAGACCGAAGGCCACTGCCGTCGCGTTTCAGAGACATGCTTCTTGAATTGTCATCAGCAAGTCGGCCACTTGGGCTGCTCCGTCGGCCTCCTGTGAACACTATTCGCTTAACACCAGCTCCAGTCGCTTCATCAAAGATATGATGCAGGTTGTCACAGCTTCACCCTATGTGCATTTTCGGTGGAATCGCCCACAAGGATGGAGGAAAGGTGAAGTATGATTAAAGTTAGTCACTGTAGTGACTAGAGACTTGTAGTCCATAGTCCCCTTTCCTCCATTTGTCCCTCTCCCTCTCCCTTTCCCTTGCTAGTATGCCAATGGCTTATAGGTAATATGACTAGCCTGGTATCTAAGGGTCCGATGTGTTCAAAGGGGACTGAGGTGAGGTGCTGGAGGGCGGGGCCTCTGGGGGGAGGGGCATTCCCACACTCGCAATCGCGCACTATAAATGTATAGGGGAAGCTAATTTTTTCACAGCCAAAGGTTCCAGTACCTTCCCCATGTTGTGAGAGACGCCCACAAGGATGGAGGAAAGGACTATGAGTACTCCAGTCACTACAATTTTCTGCACGCCCCTCACTGGAATAACTTTCGTTCGAGAAGTTTCTTTTCTGTCAAAATGTGGTCCTAATTTCGTGTGATTTCGCCGTAATGTCTGCTCCCAAGGGATCTGATTTCAAACACTGCAAGGACTGTAATTCCAAAATGTCTATTACGGACCCACACAGTGTCTGCGTGTGGTGTCTTGGTGTCAGTTACATCTTAGTATTGTGGTTCTTGCATGAAGATGAATCCGAAATCACTGTTGCAGAGGGCAGCAACACATGCGCACGTTTGGCCCCTGTCTAAGTTGCTGGATTGCTCAGCCACTCAGTCGTCAAAGCCCAATACGGAGGGGCCCACTCCCGAAAAGGAGGACAGGCACCAAAAGAAAACAATAAAATGGTCACCTTCCCAGAGCCATTCTTCGTCCTCGCACAAAAAGAAACGCGTCATTGTCGTAGATACGAGTCCGACTCTTCCGAAGAACGCAGTAAGTCATAAGGACTCAAAGCCAGCTACTAAATAACTGGACCAAGCTTTGTAACAGCCAGCTAAACTTTCATTGCTCTTCTTGTCCAGAGGGCAGGGATACAGAAGGTACGTTCACTTTGGAAGGAAGGCACAGCTTCCACCATGCAGGCAGGGGCAGAGGCGTTTTCTGCGCTGCATCAGGGGTAGGGGGGTCTCCAGTGGCCGGCCAGGTGTGACAGCAGCGGCTGGGGTGGCTCCGCCCTCAAAGACTTTAAGTTCTCCCCCCATGTTTTTCCGGTTGGTGGCAAGATTGGCGAGCACTGACCCCAGTGGCAGGAGATTACCTCCGATGCCTGGCCTTTGCACCTCATCCAATTGGGATTTTGTCTGCCTTTTCTTTTGTTTTCAACCGGTACAGGAGCTCCAGGAAGAACTGATATCCCTGCTTTTGAAGGGTGCTGTGGAAGAGGTACCTCCCGAGCAGAGAAGATCTGATTGGTATTCCCAGTATTTCCTGGTACCCAAGAAAGTGGGAGGACTTAGTCCCATTTTGGACCTAAGGGCCTTGAACAAGTTCCTGAGGAAAGACAAATTGAGTTTCAGGACTGACTAGTGTTATTAGATCTCCAAGATGCTTAATTCCATGTGCCTTTCCATCAGAAGCACAGGACATTATTGAGATTCCTCATAGGAGACGAGGACTACGAGTTCAAAGTGCTTCCCGTCGGGTTGACCTCTGCACCCGTGGTCTTTTCAGAACCAATGGCAGAAGTCCCGGCATGTCATACGCCCATATGTTCTGGGAATGTAATACTGTATAAAGATTTTGGTCTAAAATTAAACACACCTTTGAAAGCGCTGGGATCACCAGATACAAATGGACTCCACAAGAATGCATACTGGGAATGTACACTAGGACCAGTAAACACGAGCATGTTTCCAGGTTCATGTACTTAGCCTGTATATTGGATAAACGGTGCATAGATATGACTTGGAAATCGAGAAGAGGTCCGCAGTTTAAAATATGGGTCAAAGAAATGCAGCGCTGGAGTGCTGCCGAAACATCAGCATGGGGACACGCTATAGATGTGCATAGAGGAGAAGTGGGGCTGCTTTTTGAAGCATGCAAGGCATTAGTTAACACTGTTCTCTATCTCTCTGATGACAAACCACCATGAACCGTCTTAGACGATTATAAGACTAGCATTATCCCTTTCTGGAAAGTTCATGCGTTTCCATACCTGGATGATTGGTTTATCCTAGGGAAGTCGGTGGCACAAGCTTCGTCCCATCACGTTCTCTACTCCACAGGCTGGGCTTTTCCTTGAACTTACAGAAGCCACACACAACACCAACACAAAGGCTCCAGTTCATCGGAGCAGTTCTGGACACTCGTGTGGGGAAGACTCCCCCCCCCCCCCCCCCCCCAATAGTATGCCCACCCACTCCCGGAGGAAAGAGTCTCCAGTGTCAGATGTTTCAACTGTTCGATTCACACCACCTTGCTATCTGTTTCCTTTCACTGTCTCTTAGGGCTTATGACATCACTGAGTATCTGCAGTGTGTGCTACAGAGTCAATGGTTCTGGTACTTGAGCACCTTCACAGGACATTCGAAAGGTGTCCAGGTCAGTGGCCTAGATCTCGCCAGCAGCGAGACATGAAGGCAGGGGAAATCATTTTGGCCCCTGGTCATGGTGGTCACAGATGCGTCTGTGAAGGGTTGGGGAGCTCACTGCAAGGATTTTCATGTGAGCGGCCTTTGGTCCACAATGGAAGCCCTGTGGCACCTCAGCAGGTTGGAGCTGCGAGCGATCAGGTTGGCCTTAAAAGCTTTCGTACCCTCTCTCAAAGGGAAACCCGTCCTGATCATGCCGGACAATACGGTGGCCATGCACTACCTGAAAAAGCAGGGATGTGAGTGCCCCCATCTGGCTTGTGGAGAATCAGATCTCTGTCTCAGCAGTACATTTGGTGTAGATCGAGAACTTGTTGACGGATGCTCTGAGGAGGCAGACCACGGTCTCGCACGAGTGGGAAGTGTGCAAAGAAATCCTAGAGGATATCTTCGCTCATTGGGGTACCCCGGTGGTGGGTCTATTTGCCACAGAGTCCAACAGGAAGTGTAAACCGTTTTGCTTGAGGGAATTCCTGACGAGTGGCTCATTGGGGGAGATGCTTTCCTAGTGGAGTGGGTATTCGACCTCCACTATGCCATGCCTTCGATTCCCATTATTCCATGGGTTCTTGGGAGGTTGAGGAGGATCCAAGCAACCCTTATCTTGTTCTACCCAGATTGGAAGAGGAGGACGTGGTATTCAGAGCTTCTGGAATTGGCCATCTGCCCACCTGTATGGCTGCCTCATCGGCTGGACCTCCTAATTAAGAGGGTTGGGTACTCCACACAAACTCAGAATCCCTCAATGTACATGCATGGCTTTTGAGAGGATGAGCTATGATGACTGGGACCTCTCAGAGGAGGTATTTGAGACGCTACTGGCTACACACAGACCTTCAGCAACATCAATGTATGCGTGCAGGTGGAGAAGATACTAGGAGTGGTGCAGAGAGCGTGAGATGGCCTCTGGTTACAAAAGTCAAAGGATACTTGGAGGCTTTGTCTGTTTTTAAAAGGTCTCCAGGTCAACTGTCTTTCTTTACGATCCTGGCTATAGCCTAATTCCTCAATAGTCCTGTGTGGTTCCATGATGGGACCTTAATTTGGTTCTAACATTTCCAATGACGGCTCCGTTTGAGCCTTTACACTCATGCTCTATCCGTCTACTGACTCTGAAGACTGCTTGCATGTTGGTGATTAAATCAGCGAGAGGGGATAGCGAATTGCAGGCCCTGTCGTACAAACCACCATTCTCCTTCATGGGGTCTTACATGGATTCACATGCTCATGAATATTCCCTGTCGTGAGGCTGGAAATCCTCAGTAAAAAGAAAGCAGTTTTGCTTCCTCTATAGCCAATCATTGTCTTTTGGGTAACACTGCCCCCAGCCAATGACGGGCAACATCGTAAGCTCCACCCCTGGTGGCCATCTTCAGATATCACTGCACATTTCTAGTGTTGGGAATGCTTCGCTTTTCAATCGGTGATTTTTTTGCTGTGGTTTTTTCGTCAAAGTCCAAGAAGGATTGCCACAGGAGTTTAGTCACAGCCACCCCCCCCACCCCCCTTCCCGGGATAGCAATGTGTGTTTGTGTGTGAGAGAAGGGAGAAAGGGTGATAATGAAGAGTGGAGAGAGTGTGGGAGCACCATTGACGACTGCTTCATTCGCAAGCTCCTGCTTGATGCCCTCGTCGGCGACCACTTTCGGTGACAAAATCAGGACATCAGTTTAAAGTTCCCCAGCAACTGTCATCTCTACTTTCATGACGACAACCAACTCTAGACTCTCTTTGCCTCTGTCAGCGTTCCCGATCCATTCCTCGTCTTCGGTGCCTCTGTTCTGCAGATCCCCACTGTGGCTTCCTTCTCGCAGGATTCGGGTACATTGATGGACCTGCTTCCACTGACGGATTTCCTTCCTAGACCCACCAAGGGGTCTCCCCTTGTTTCCCTGGTATCCCTCATGAAATCGCTGCATATTTACACCAGCTCTGAGGATGATCTTCCAGAAGGCTTCCTCCCAGGCATCTACTGTCATTGCCCCGTAAGGCACTGGTCACCTGTGGGTCGGAGCATGGGGGCTTGCCTCTGGTGGAGGAGGAACAAGTTTGCACAGACAATGATACCACTGCCACTCGCGCTGAGTTTGAAGATTATGTTCCTGCGGATGGGGAACCACCAGATATTGACGAGCCTGCTAGTGCTTCACCACCGGACGAGATTGCCAGAGGAGAAGCAATAGGGCTTCCTTTTTCAGCGCAGGGAGTCTTCGAAGAAGAACGTTGCGTCGGTCCCTTTGTTGGACGATGATTGGCTATTATGAAGACTGAGTACCACACCTTCGAAGCATGACAGACTGGAGAACAAGTAACGATTGGCAGATTCGGCACCCAGGTGTCCGTCTTCTACAGACTCTGTGGTGTCGGCGCCACCAGAAAGCGGTCGCCCAAACCCTCCTCTTCATCCATTGTACCTCTGGACCAAGAAGGCAAGAAGCTGGATCCGACCGGCAAGTGCATCATTTACACAGCGGCATCCGCCATCAAGACTGCCCTCGCCATCCTGACTCATTACAACATGGAGCTATGGTACAAGCTAGGTCCCACCCTGGACTTCCTCCCCAATGCCAGGAATGCCAAGGCCTTGTCATCGGGGAGGAAGAGAAGTGGCATTAGATAAAGCCATCACAGTGACGCTTGATATAGCGGACTCTGGGTTCGGCCATTGGGGAATATTTTGGCCCTCCGGTGCTACAGTTTGCTGAAGGCCACAATCTTCCGCGCTGAAATGCAGACCAAGGTTATGGTCTTGCTGTTTGACAGGGACAACCTCTTTGGGAAGGCAGTGGATAAGACTCTCCAAGCCATCAAGACAGAGACTGCACGCACTCTGGGGACCCTACAGCAAAGGAGGTCGCTCCACCACCGAGTAAGCTTACATGTGTCGTCCCCCGTCAACCAGGTGCCCCTGCATTCCTCCTGTAGCGCATCATGAACTTCACTTGGCCCAACTGCTGTTCGGGACATGCTGTGAAAAGGGGCAATAGAACTGGTCCCTCAGCTCCAGATACTTTCTAGTGAGGAAAAAGTCAGGGGGGTGGCGACTTATCCTAGACTTATGACACCTATAGAGGGTGCTAGAGCGCAGCCAAGATGGCGGCTCTGATGTAAGCTCCGGGAGCGCACCGCATAAATCCTGAAAAAAAGAACGATTCCAGGGGCCATCCGCCCCATCCCAATCCCCCCCAGTGACCAGGCTATTATCCCTGGGCGTTTCTCAGTGGATCGTGAAGCAGTGACAGCAATAGGACCCCCCCACTGTCTTCAGACGTGCCCGGGGCCTACGAGGTGCAGGACGCGCCGAAGCGGCTCCCTGCAACATCACCCAAAGAGCAGAGGCGGAAGGGGGCGGAGAGTCGACACTGCCTGCACTCCCAAGGCAGCACCCGAATCCCAGCTACAAGATCTGCGGGATTCAGAGGGCCCCCCTGCCCCGCAGATCCATAGCTGCTACGCAACCACCCGGAGAATCTGGAAGCAGACCCGGCGACCATCACCCTCAGCAAGGCGAGCGCCAGGCCGGCAGCTCCCCGGCCCGCCCCGCGACCAGAAGGCCAGATCGCATGGCGGAGAGGTGAGGAAAGAAAGCAGTCACCTCAGGTGAGCCGCACCCCCAGCGAAGCCCACACGGGCATAAAGCGCTCCGGACACGAGGCCAAACACAATAGCGCAGCCCAGTCCACCGCCAAGGAGTCACCATACCTCGACCATTTAGTCCCCCCACGGGGAGAAGCTGTAAAGTAGTCACACACCGCAGCGACAACTCACTCACCCCTGACAAATTCACAGACCTCGGCGGACCGGCTCATAAATCGCTGCAGAGGGAGGCAGAGGAGATCTGAGGCTCTGTCTGTTGGACTGCCGGCTTAGACAGTGGCTCGCTGAGATTTTTGGGCCATTGGCCATACCAATCCTACAGCACAAGCTATGGATTAGATCCAACACTACACAGAGGTGCACCCTGTCGGTGCTTACACAGAGGTGGTCGCCAGGGGCAGCCTAAGCCCCAACAAGACACCAGCGGGCCCGCCAGCCCGGGAGTCCCGACGCATCACCAGGCAAGTGGTACTGGCAAAACCCACAGGAGCAAAGAGAAAATCGGCTTACAGCCAAGTCTCCCTCCCCCCCCCCCAATACAATTGCAAAAACATCATCAGGAGGCGACCTCTTAGGACCCATCGGAGAGCCCCCCACCCGCCACAGTCGCCCAGCACAGTGCCAGCTCTGTCTGTAAAAGAACTCTGGTGAGGCCACCAGGCATCTTCCCAAAACAAGAGCTACATTGGGGGAAACCAACAGACAAGCCACCATAAATAATCTGGAAACGACAGAACCATCAGAATGGTGAAATCCGACAAGTCACAAAGGAAATTGAATTTCGAGGCAGGAACCATAATCAAAACCCCAAAAACAAACGGCTGTCTGGAGAGCCCCGAGGAGTCCAAACCCCAAGACTAAGACCCCACCCAGGCTACAGACATCAGAGAGATCCTTCTTGAACTAAAGGCCGGCATAGGAAACATCGACAACAAACTGGACTCCCTATCCACCAAAGTAGATCAACTACAACACCGCCTAGATAAGCATGGAGATGGGCTGGACACCGCAGAACAACGAATCTCCGACGCAGAAGACCACGTGGCCTCCATAGCCACTAAAGTAACAACACTCGAAACACAAATGAAAGCCGTCTTGGCTAAAAACGTGGACCTTGAAGGGCACTCCCGCCGAAATAATATCAGGATCCTTGGGGTGAGGGAACAGCAAACCACGAGGAAAATGGAAGATGTCGTACAGACCCTATGCAAAGAAACATTCGGCAGCCCCGCGCTCTCCAATATATTTGTAGTGGAAAGAGCCCACAGGGTCCCGACAAGCAGGCCTATACCAGGGACTGCTCCTCGTCCAATAATAGCTAAATTGCTTAAATTAAAGGACCGAGACACAATCCTTCGCCTTGCCAGGGAGAAAGGGAAACTACAATACGACGGTGACAACATTCAATCCTTCCCAGACTTCGCCCCAGCAGTTCAAGCGCAGCGCACAACATTCACCGGAGTGAAACGTCGGCTGCAAGACAACAAACTGCTCTACTCCATGCTATACCCAGCCAAACTACGAATTCAACACAATGGCAAATCGCAATTCTTTAACACACCCGAAGAGGCGAATACATTTCTCGATAAGTTGGGGTGCAAACAAAATAGTAACAACCCAAGACCCCAAAGAAGAGACTGAGACGTAAGAGACCCGCCATGATGACCACTCTCGTCCACGCCCAGGCCACCTATCGCCACTCCAAAAAAGAGCTCCTGGACTTCTTCCAACTAAAATGAATTTTCAAGGTGCGCCCAACCCTGGAAGCTCCCTAGCGCCCCAAGCGCAGTTCAATTATATTTTGGGAAACGGGAAGGGGACATTTGATGGGCAAGTTGGGGGTTGCCCGTGATTGGGAGGGATCAAGTTCACATTTATAGAAGTGTGCTCACCTCGGGTTCGTACCCCCCACCCCCGTCTATACCCATGGTCACCAAGTTGACGCGACAAAATTAACCTCCGAACAAGAGAGCTGAAACCTGGGCACAACACAGCAGCATCCTGGCCTGCTACAACCCACCGCCACAGTGTTACCAAAACTATCAAACAGGTTATCAACAAGAACATTCAAGTTCGCCACATGGAATATTAAAGGGGGCAATAACCCAACAAAGTCCAGAAAGATGACACAGTACCTCCGAAGACACAGAGTAGACATTGCGCAGATTCAGGAAACGCACCTTCTTTCCGGCACAGAGAACCGCTGGGCCCAAGACTGGGGCTGCCATAGATATTTTGCATCGTACTCTTCATACGCCAGAGGAGTGGCAATTCTTATACACAAATCCCTAAAATGCAAAATAATTTTGGTCAAAAACGACGAAGAAGGAAGGACATTTCTAGTACACGCGACCCTAGATAATACAGAATTTATTATCATAAACTCCTACGGGCCAAACACAAATGGACACCACAACTTCGACTGGGTAATGACACACCTGGGAGAGGCGAGATCCGCAACAATCATATGAGCTGGCGACATGAACACTGCATTAGATCCTCACTAAGACAGGTCCCACCCATCATCCACGACCGTCCCTAAAGCAGCTCTCCAAGTGATCGAAGTCTGCAAAGCCTACGACCTGGTAGACATATGGAGGCGCCAGCATAGTGAGACCCTTGATTACTCCTTTCACTCCTGGGTCCACAAGACAAGTTCCCGTCTCGACTATATACTGGTATCCGCACACAGCCATACCCAATGGTTGAACAGCCAAATACTACCCAGAACAATATCCGATCACTCGGCTGTCAGTGGAATGTACCCCATCAGATCCATTAGAGGGGAGAAGACATTGGAGGTTCAAAACCGGATCCCTACAAGACCAGGTATTGGTGGACGAACTCCGTTCAGAAATCGTATCCTTCCTCGAACTCAACCAAGGCTTGGTGACATCGGCAGGGCCCTCTGGGAATCCCTGAAATGCTACATCAGAGGGATCTGTCTGACCAAGGAACAGGGAATCCAAGAGAACTAACATCGAGCGCCCAAGATCACACAGTTTAAAAGGCTTCAAAAGTCTTGCAGAGAGTTTAAAAAGGAATCAGTTCAGCTCAGAAAAGTTCAGTTAGCCAGCCTAGGGCAAACCCAAGTGGTAAATTGAGGATTTACGAGACACCTTCCACAGACCGTTGCGAGGGAGGCCAGGCGGACACAGTACCTTGAAAGTGGAGAGAATCCTCCAGCGGGGACAGTTGTTCCTGGCAGTGGATGCAAGTCGCGGCGTCGTCCAGAGGAAGAGAAGATCTCGACTTGGAGGAAAGCTGAAGGTCGTTGCACTGCCAGGGAAGAAACCAGCCCGGAGTTCTCTGGTAAAAAGGTACTACCCTTTTATTCGCGGTAGTGGAAAACATGGTATCCCGGTTGCCGGGGTACTTGGCACAGGCAAGGCGGCCACGAGATGATCCGGGAAGTCGAAAAGGCGGGCCAACTGGTTATCCCCACCAGTCAAAGGAAGAAGACTCTTCGGGATGAAGATCCTCTGTCGTTGGAAGAAGTGGTGAGTCGGTTCAGCAGGGCTCCACCGGTGGTGTCGTCGTTGCAGGTCGGCTCAGTTTCTGCCTCTTCGGATTCTTTGGTCCTGTGGCGACGTCTGAAGTCCCAGTCCCCAAAGCCCTGCTTTTATGCAGAAAACCCTCATTCATCAGTCCTAGCTGTCACTCAAACATGCTAAGTGGTGAGCCGGGCGGTTCACCACTGGGCCAATCACACAAGAGTGCGACTTGAGTTGCCGAGGCAACTCAGTCCAGGGTGCCTAAACGCCCTCCCACACCCACTGGGGTACCAGACAGAGTGGCACCACTTTTGGAGGCTTCTGTGGAGAAGCCCGCCAAAAAGTGGAACAAAGGGCTCTACTTGGGTTGGAGTCACAGAAGCGAACACAAACGCCATTTTGGAACCAAGTTCTGGCAAAAAAATATCAACCGGTGAATTAATATTAAATAAATAAACCGGCGGTATGTTTGAGGCTATGCTAAAAAGTATTCGCCTCGAACAATGGGAAAATCCCATAGGAATACATTTGCGGTCAAATATAAAAAGTAGTATCCACTGCCACCAGCCAAAACTCGCTCAGGGGGGACTGGACAGTGCCCCCTCGAACAACAGACCCAGGGGCAATCGAATTTGCCCCTACCAGTACGCCCACAATATGATGGTTTGTACTGGTTCTGTTCACAATTTAGGACTAGTAAAGCCAATGGTGACTTTACATGCCTTGGGACACAGTAGTCTGTCCCAGGGTACAGAGTCCGTTTGGGGGTCACTATGACACCCCAGTGTTACGGCACGGAGGGTGCTGTGTAACACATATACTAAAAACCCATGAAGCCCTATGGAGTAAAAGACCCCATAGCCCATAAAACACATTCCAAAGTCAAAGGATATCTCAAATCATGAGTGGGAGAAAAAGAGTCTCACTCTTAGCAAGAGAAAAGGAAAAAAAAAAAAAAAAATCCAGCAAAGCTGCTGGGGGACTCACTAGGTTTGGGAAATTAGCCTTAACAGAGAATTCTCCCTAACAACGCAACACTGAGAGAACCCTTAAACCTACCCATCACACAAGAGGAAATCCTTCAGGCCATCAAAGACTTACCAAGTACCAAAGCACTGGGCCTCGACGGGCTAACGGGCGAATTTTATAAATCATTTACACCAATTCTCGCACCATTACTGCTGCAAGTCTATGAGGAGGCGACGGAGACCGGTTCACTGCCTCCGAGACTACGCAAAGCGATTGTAATCCACTCCACAAAGCCAACAAACCCCCCGAAGAGTGTGGTTCCTACAGGCCGATCTCATTGATCAATCTTGACAATAAAATACTGGCAAAGATTCTGGCCTCCAGGCTGATCCCCTGATGCCAGCGATGGTGCTGGCAGACCAAGCCTGATTCGTACCAGGCCGGAATACAACGTTTGTCATCAGACGTATGTTTGGAGTCATGGAAGCACTGGACCCCTCGCAACGGGCAGAAGCGATCCTCCTTGATGCCGAGAAGGCCTTCGACTCGGTTGAATGGCCCTTCCTCTTCGAGATCCTCCAACGAATGGGGCTCGGTAAACGATTCATCCAGCTAACCGCCCTCTTGTATAACCAACCCAAATCACACATCACTCTAGGGAAAGTCAGATCGACTGCAATTGACATTCAGCGAGGAACCAGGCAGGGGTGTCCCTTATCCGCTATACTCTTTGCACTAGTAATGGAACCACTCGCCTCTGACCTTCGAGCTAAACACATACAAAGAGGCCTCACCTTCGGCCCCCATAAACTAATAATCTCCCTATATGCCGATGACATCGCCCTTGACATTCAAGACCCGGCAACAAACCTGAACCCAGTAATCCGTGATATAATCAAATTCAGCAATTACTCCGGCCTAAAAATCAACCATAGCAAGTAGATTATATTCCGCTTACCCCTGAGACCCAAGAATTCCCAGACGACTATGGCTTCAAATGGGAACACACAAACGTCCCGTACCTTGGCATTCAAATGGCAAGGGACCACCCGTCCCTTTTTCAAGATAATTATGGTAAAGTACTCCAAACACTCCATGGAAAAATCGATAGATGGAAATCACTTCCGCTCGCTCTCTGGGGGTGAGTTTCGCTGGTGAAGATGGTGATACTCCCCAAACTTCTCTATCTCTTTGTGAATCTGCCCCTACTAGTGTGACAGGAACATCTCCAACACCTGCGAAGCTTAGTCCTAGAACTTCTATGGGCTGGCAAACCAATTCCTGGGGCATTGGTACGCAACACGCTTCATACGGCCCCACGTCCAGCTCGAGCGAGCTCTCGCATCTCCCTTCCTACTCAGAGCAGTGATCTTTGTTCAGATGCATACACCACACAACACATTAAACACGGTCCTCTCCACTATAGCAATATGGAAAAAAATTGCGCACAAATGCGACATTCAAACTAGGTTCTCTCCCCTCCTACCGATAAAATTCATCCCTGGAATCCGCCTCTCCACAGAGAAAGTGTACTTAAACTGGGATGACAAACTAAAACTAAAAACCCTGGGCGACCTCTTCATCGAAGAGAACTTTCTCACTCCTCAACAGGCCAAAAACCGCAGAGCCACCACCGCCCTCGACACATTCACCTACTTCCGCCTCAGACAAGCCCTCCGAGCCATACTACCCTCATTTCCGGAACAGCCCGCCACTTGGCAGCTACTGCATGGAGTTATCCAGTCGCAAGGTGAGGGTAAACTAGTATCAACACTGTACAAGTCATTGCTAACAGAAACCACCCTGATCCCGATAACACCCAGGGTGAGATGGGAGAGATCCCTTCAGGTGACATTTCCTGATGAGGACTGGGACTATATCCTAGCACAAACCCAAAGGGTATCACTAAACACAAGATATAAACTAATACACCTAAAATTCATCCATCAAGTATATCACACCCCTGCCAGAATCCACCACTACCACCCCTCGGTTCCCCCGACGTGCAGCCGCTGCGGTGGCCAGTCGGCGGACTTTGTCCATCTTGCGTGGCACTGTCCAATGATCCAACGATTCTGGGAAACAATACTCGGAAAAACAGCCGCAATCATAGGAGTTCCCATAGAACCCAAGACTACGCTCCTGGGACTTACCAAGCACTTCCCTCCTCCCGTAAGGAAACTCTGAGGGTTGCTGGTGGTGTTAGCACGGAGGCGGATTGCAATGCCATGGGGGAAATGTCCCACACCGACCGAACAGCAATGGCTGAAAGACATATCCTACTGCCAGGACACAGAGTAAAACTTTATCAGACTATTACCTTTGCATGCACGTCCCCCTGACATCTGGGGCCCATACATCACCTATCTGATGTCCACTGAACAAAGTGACTCCTCACGGGGAGCATCCCCAGAACTCTAACATAAATAACTCGGGCACTAAGCCCAGGTAATGGGGGGGAGGGGGGGGCAAATGGAGCACATGTTACTTCAAAGTTACTTTATGCTATTATGTTGTAATTTTCTTGTTTACTGTCTTATCAGTGGAAAATACCAAAAATAAAGTTTTTAAAAAAAGACTTACGACGCCTAAACAAGTACCTGAAGTCCAAGAACTTAAGGATTGTCACATTGCAGCACGTGCTGGACCAGCTGGAAGAAGGTTTTTTATTTTTTGCCAACGCTCGAGCTGGAGGACGCATACTTCCACATCCCCATTTATCGCAAGCACCGGAAGTTCCTGCATTTTGTTGTCCAGGGAAGGCACTACCAGTTCAAGGCCTTGCCCTTCGTTCTGAAGTCAGCTCCGAGAGTATTCTCAAAATACTTGGCTTCGGTAGTGAAGGCCATCCTGGGTGAAGGTTCAGCGGTTGTCGGCAGCGACCATCACAACAGTCTGATCGATCAAATCCCTGTTGGGCATGTAGTCATCTTGCATCCATCTGGTCCACTTTTGCAGGCTCCAGATGCGGCCTCCAGAAATTCCTAGACGCAAGATTTCGGTAGGTCACACTCTGAATCGGCATTCCTGTAGGCTCTGCAATGGTGGGCGATGCGTCTTCTCTCCCCCCCTCTCTCTCTACTTTTTTAATATATATATATATATATATATATATTTCTGAGGCTTGTGGAATCTGCTTAGATCACATGCTGTGCATAGGCCGACATCTAGTGGAAGCTGCGGAGTATTACAGTTTGTTTTTCGAAGTCGAAAAATGGGCGTCGACACAGGGCGTGCCAGTAATACTATCCCTAGTGTGACGTCCCCTGTACCCATGATCCCTCACGCGTCTAGGATCCCCAGATTGTTTTTTTCCGCCATTCTGGTCGGAAGCACTTCATCGGAGTTCCCTGGCTTTGCCATATTTTCACTCTAATCTAATTCTAAATTGCCCCGTTTGGCCAACCTTTCGTCGATCAACATCTCGACGCCGAACCGGGGAGGAGATCAACGTCGAATACCCGACGGATTGGGCCTTGAGGCTTCCGCCTCGGCTCGGGCCTGGGCCGCTGGCCTCGGCCCTACAAGTAGGGAGAGTGGGGGTGGTACACTTCCACACTCGACACCTTATTACCTACACACACTTGCCCGCTGCCCACAGGCGCGTATGGAGGGTACGCCCTTTCAGTTTTGCCCCAAGTGTAATAAGAAATACCCTTGGGTAGATAAGCACGCTACGTGCAACCTTTGCCTACCCAGAGACCACCCCGAGACGGGTTGCAGGGCCTGTAGCAGGTTTAAGGCAAAAACTCTTAAGGACCGCTCCACCAAGCGTTGGGCCCACCACGCCAAGCTAGCAGCTATGGAGGCGGAGGGTACCTTCAGCGACGGCAGCGACGCCGAACTTTCGGACGGCGAGGGCACCAAGGCGTCGAAGGACAGCCGAACGCACGTCCCCGGCCTCGGAAGGTCGTCCGTCCCGGCGACTATGGGGAAGTCCCCCGGCGACAAAAGCGTTACACATACACACGCTAAACACAAAAAATCCACCCGAGATTCGACGTCGTCGAAACCTCGGAAAGAGGCACAGAAGGAGCGGTCCGAAAGGACGTCCTCTGGGCGGTCCCGGTCGAGGTCGCCGCACGACGTCAGGCAAGCCTCCACACTTGCACAGAGTGCCTCGACAATTAATATCCCGGAAGATCAATCGTCCGGAGACGAACACGACTTCCACCCCCAGACTGCACCCCAGGAAAAGGGTACATCACTTGGGAGTAAAGAGGGGCCAGTTTCGAAGGCTAGTTCGAAAGACAGGGATTCCACCTCCGATCCTCGACGCCAGGCGTCGAAAGATAAGGGAAAGGGGAAACACACTTCCACCCACGGGGAAGGGGGTAAACAGCAAAGGAAACAACCCTTGCAGTCCTCCACTACAAAAGAACTGACCAAGTCTTCTCAGGGCCAATCCATAGAAAGTCCCAGCAAGGTCACCCCAAGCTCAAAACTCTGGTCATGCGAGGACATTGACAGAGTAATGTCAAGGATGTCTTCCTTGGCGAATTTTTTCGAAAGACACCCTGAACAACTCCTAGCTTTAAACCCTCAGGAAGATTCTCCCTCAGGGTCAAGGGACCCTATCCCCTCAAATAAAAGACCCCGGGTCGAGACACCATTTAGGCCTTTAGACCCCATCGAGGTCCAACCCTATTCTTACCTCTTCCCTACAGACCAAGGAAACTCTTCCCTTATAGAAGGTCAGGAAATTGACACGCCAGAAGATCCTGCAGGATCAGATTATTACGGCGAAGACGAAGACGAGGATGAGCCAGAAAATAGCCCAGATATTTTCAGAATGGACTCACCAGTCGAAAGGGAAGCCCCAGTGTCTGACTCCCCAATAGATAATCAGCCCCTCCTGAATGAACTGCTCTTTCGGGCAGCTAACCACTTCCACATAGACACACAAGGTGTCCAGGAAGAAAGGGACTTTGCGGAAGAACTAATAGGGGAAAGGAAGCCAGTAGCCCAGACCATTCCCATCCTAAAATCTGTTCAACGCAGAATAACACCATCCCTTGTCAACCCAAACCTGACAAGACCTGTAAATCCGAGAGTGGAGAAGCTGTTTAAAGCAGCCCAGTCGGACCCCCTATATATTAGAGGTCAACTTAAGCCAGACTCTCTAGTAGTAACCAACACCCGCAAAAGAGCTGGTACACCATTATCTTCCTCTGAGGCTCCCCCCGACAAAGAAAGTAAAAAACTTTATGGTTTTGGCAGGAAAGTAGCTTCCACGGCAGCCTACCAAGCCAGAATCGCGAATTCCACCACACTGTTGGCTAGCTACAACTGTCACCAGTGGGAAGAAGTGGCAGCACTAATAGACTCTGCTCCCGAACCCCTTAAAAGCCAGCTAGCTCGCATTTGTGCGGAAGGAAGGAACGTGTCAGGCTGCACTGTAAAAGCAACTCTGGACGCCGCTGACAATGCGGGTAGACTTATAGCAGAGGGGACTGTCATCAAAAGGCATGCTTGGTTGAGGCAGTCGGGATTCAAAGCAGAAACACAAGCTGCGCTCTTAGACAAACCAGTGGAAAGTGATCTCCTGTTTGGGAAGGCAGTCGAGGACGCTCTAAAAAACGCTAAGGAAGAATTCGACACCCTCAAATCCCTTGGCCAGTTAACTACCAAACCACCTAACCAAAGAGGGAATGGCAATTTTCGTCGCCCCCGCGGCCAAAATTCCAATAGAGGAAATAGCTACTCCCACACCCAGGGTACACAGTGGAACACCAGCTCACAACAGTCTACCCAGGCGTATGGTAGGGGTAGTAAAAGAGGACGTGGTAGAGGCAGAGGCAGCCCCAGTAAAGGAGGAGGCACGCCTCCACCAAAGCAGTGACGCTCAGTTCAGGGTCCCTTCCCATGCAACCCCAGTAGGGGGACGAATATCAAGTTTCACCCAGGCATGGGAAGGGATAACATCCGACAGATGGGTGCTGTCAACAGTATCCAATGGGTACTGCATAGAACTACTGCAACGTCCCCTAAACCATCCTCCAAGACAAAAAGTCCACTCTTTACAACATCAGAAGATCCTCCTCGAGGAGATCGCCATTCTGCTAGAAAAGGACGCGATAGAACTCGTCCCGGGACACCAGGTAAACAAGGGTATCTATTCAACTTACTTCCTTGTGCCAAAGAAAGATTTAACAATGCGCCCAGTTTTAGACTTACGGCCTGCCAACAAGTATGTCAAGCCCCAAAAATTCCGTATGACCACACTACAAGAGGTAATCCCCCTCCTAAAAAAGGGGGATTACATGGCAACCTTGGATATGAAAGATGCCTATTTTCATATTTCCATGCTCCCGGCGCACAGAAAATACTTGCGCTTCAAGGTGGACAGTCGCCACTACCAATTCAAGGTACTGCCCTTCGGGATAGCTTCTGCACCAAGGGTATTCACCAAGGTACTGGCGGTGGCAGCTGCACACCTACGCAGGGAGGCAATCCCAGTGTACCCTTATCTGGACGACTGGCTCATAACGGGGGAAACCCCAGGAATCTGCAGGTCAAACATTCAGAGGACCATCGACCTCCTCCACGAATTAGGCTTCTCCATCAACGAGAAAAAGTCAAGTCTGGTGCCAAGCACCTCAAAACAGTTTCTAGGAGCTATCCTAGATACTCAGAAAGGATTGACCTTCCCTTCGGAAGAAAGAATTCGGAACATACTTCTGCAAATTCCGCATTATCAGTCAGGTCAACAGATAACAGTACGCAAAGCTATGCGGTTACTCGGCATGATGGCGTCATGCATTTACCTGGTCCCCCACGCGCGTCTGCGCATGCGTCCCATGCAGGAATGGTTGGCGAAACAGTGGTCTCAGGCAAGTGGTCAGTGGGACGATCTAGTGGTCGTTTCGCCAACACTCGTACAGAACCTACACTGGTGGACAAGAGAGAATCTCGCAAAGGGGAAACCCTTTTACGATCCCGAAGTACAGGCAGTGGTAACTACAGATGCATGCCTGACGGGGTGGGGAGCTCACCATCTCCACCACACAGCTCAGGGTCTCTGGTCTCACTCAGTAGCCAAGAACCACATCAATCTGCTAGAGCTTCTGGCAGTATTCCGAGCGCTGCAGGCGTTCGAGCCCCATCTACTAAACTTGTCGGTGCAGATCAGGACGGACAGCACGACAGCCATGTTCTATCTGAACAAGCAAGGAGGGACTCGTTCGCCAAATCTGTCCAAACTTGCCCAGAAAATATGGAGATGGGCACTCAGACGGAACATCTTCCTGTCATCGCAACATGTTCCAGGGGAGCTCAATTCCCTAGCGGATGCTCTAAGCAGAGACTCCCTCCCAGAAGAACACGAATGGGTCCTTCACAAAGACGTAGTAGAAGATCTCTTCTCTCAGTGGGGTTTCCCCACTATAGACCTATTCGCCACAAGCGAAAACAAACAATGCCCAGGATTTGCATCCAGGTTCCCACAACCGGACTCCCAGGGGAATGCCCTGTGGATGAACTGGTCAGGGATGTTTGCGTACGCTTTCCCACCAACTCCTCTCATCAGGAAGGTGGTGTACAAGATGAACAAGGAATCGATGACGCTCATCCTAGTTGCTCCCATGTGGGCGAGACAACCATGGTTTCCACACCTACGCAGGATGGCGGTATGCGAGCCCATCAGACTCCCAGCCTGGTACAACCTTCTGTCCCAGCAACAAGGTCAAACAGTGCATCAGGAACCCAACTCTATGAACCTAGCAGCATGGCTCCTGAAGTCATAGAGTTTGGACATCTCAAATTACCTCAGAGGTGTATGGACATTCTAAAAGAGTCTAGGAAACCAAATACAAGGCACTGTTACTTTGACAAGTGGAAAAGATTCGTTATCTGGTGCCAAAGTAAACAAATCAACCCGGTTGATTGCACTCCTTCCAACGTTGTAACATACATGCTCCACCTGCTGGATGCAGGGTTGGTTTTTAACTCTCTGAAAGTACACCTGGCAGCCCTCTCAGCCTACACCACATCCCATAACAAGGTTTCGTGGTGGAAAGTACCAGTGGTTAAAGCCTTCATGGAAGGAGTAAAGAGACTTCACCCTCCTATCTCGAACCCACCGCCAGGATGGGATCTCAATGTGGTGCTATCTAAGCTCATGGGGCCCCCCTTCGAACCCATGCATAAAAGTAGTCTCAAACACCTGACTTATAAAACGGCCTTCTTAGTAGCCATTACCTCCATAAGAAGGGTCAGTGAAATTCAGGCTCTGTCAGTGCAAGATCCTTTCTTTACTATCCACAAGGACAAACTGGTTTTACGCACACACCCTAGATTCTCACCAAAATTCATATCCAAGTTCCATGTAAACCAGTCCATCGAGCTTCCGGCTTTCTTCCAAAACCCACAAAGCTCAGCTGAGGTGAAACTACACACCCTAGATGTGCGTAGGGCGGTCTTATACTATGTAAATAAAACCAGACCGCTAAGGAAAACAGATCAACTGTTTGTCTCCGTAGCTACAGGCAGAGAGGGGGATCGCGTCTCTAAGGGCGCTATCTCAAAGTGGATTATCAACTGTATACAGCTGTGTTACTCTCTTTCTGAAAAAACTCTGCCTTTTACGCCAAGGGCCCACTCTACCAGAGGCATTGGGGCCACTCTGGCTTTCATTGCAAATGTTCCCCTTGACACCATTTGCAAAGCAGCTACTTGGAGCTCTATTCACACTTTTACTCAGCATTACTGCATTGACACTCATTCCAAGGCAGATACACAAGTGGGACAAGCGGTTCTAAGACACCTGTTTGCTCATGACCCTTCTCACATCCCACCTCCTTCTTCTGGTACTGCTCGCTAATCTATGCACAGCATGTGATCTAAGCAGATTCCACAAGCCTCAGAAGGGATACATTACTCACCGTAATCGTATTTCTGATGCTTGTATCTGCTTAGATTCACATGCGACCCACCCTTCCTCCCCTCCGAGAGAAGGCGCATGGTTGCTTGTAGTCTTACCTTTCTGTCTATCTGCTTGGACTATCTGTACTCACGCTACTCCTCATGCTACCTCATGTCAGGAAAAACACAATCTGGGGATCCTAGACGCGTGAGGGATCATGGGTACAGGGGACGTCACACTAGGGATAGTATTACTGGCACGCCCTGTGTCGACGCCCATTTTTCGACTTCGAAAAACAAACTGTAATACTCCGCAGCTTCCACTAGATGTCGGCCTATGCACAGCATGTGAATCTAAGCAGATACAAGCATCAGAAATACGATTACGGTGAGTAATGTATCCCATCTGAGGCTTGTGGAACCTGCTTAGATCACATGCTGTGCATAGGCCGACATCTAGTGGAAGCTGCAGAGTATTAGTTTGTTTTTCGAAACTCGAAAATGGGCGTCGACACAGGGCGTGCCAGTAGTACTATCCCTAGTGTGACGTCCACTGTACCCATGATCCCTCACGCGTCTGGGACCCTCAGATTGTTTTTTTCCGCCATGCTGGTCGGAAGCACTGAGCATAGTTCCCTGACTTAGTCAGATTTTGCAAATATTGTTATATATTTCCCCGTTTATTCCACCTATACGTCGAGTCTTCGAACATCGACACTCGACGCCGGATTAGAGAAAATTCAACCGTCGGACTACAGCGACGGATTTGGGCCTCGGAAGGCCTCTGGCCTCGGCCCGGGCCTCTGAAGTCCTCTGGACTCGGCCCTGCAAGTAGGGAGAGTGGGGGGTGGCACATATCCTACACTCTGATTAATATAGGTACATTACTTATATTCCTGGGTCTTATATAAGACCCCCGGCAACACAAGCGCTACCCACACCACTTCCTGCAAACAAAGGTCCAACCGAGACTCGACGCGCACATAGAGTTCTCAGAAAGAGGCACGAAGAGAACGGTCCACCGAGTCAGTGTCCTCTGGGCGTTCGCGTTCGAGATCGCCGCATGACACCAGGCAACCCTCCACTGTTGCTAAGAGTGCCACGCTCCCATTAGTGACTGAGGTTCGGTCGTCGGAGGACGACGCCAACCTCTACCCCAGGCCGCACTCAAGGAGTCGGCGTCTGCAGACAGCGCGAAGGTTGCTACCGAATCCCTTACACTCTCTAGAGACAGGGACTCTACCCCCGAATTTCGGCGCCAGGCACCGAAAAGCTCTGATAGGGCCCAAAAGTCGGGGAAACACTCTTCCACCTGCGGGGAGGGGGGAAAACAACGAAGTAAGCAGTCCCAGCCTACTTCCACTCCTAAACTACATTCTTCTCCGCCTAAACAGATGGACAAGTCTCTTGTCCCTAAGGCCCCTGTTCAGGCCAGAAGGTCTAGTCGGAACAAATCTCAGGCTGTTGTCCCTAAGACCCCTGTTCAAACCAGTAGGTCTAGTCAGGATAAAACAGGTAAAGCACTCCAGGAAAGAGTTATTCCCAGTTCAAGGGAATGGTCCAGTGATGACAAAGACAGAGTAATGTCAAGGATGTCCTCATTGGCAGATTTCTACGCCAAAAACCCGGAACACTTTCTCTCTTATACCCCAGAAGGGTGAACTCCCTCAGGCTCTAAGGATCCAATACCCCCAAGTAAGAAGTCCCGGGCTGAAGCACCAACTCAGTCTTCAGACCCCTTCTACATACAGCCCTATTCTCAATATCAGGAAGATCCATCCTTTGGCGAGGATCCAGACGTGGGCATGTTCGAAGAACAAACTGGGACAGGCTATTATGGGGATGATGATGAGGATGATGAGGAGGAGGAGGAGGAGGAGGAGGAGGACGACCCAGATACATACAGGGTAGATTCCCCGGTAGAGAAAGAGCCAGCGGTTACCGACTCCCCTGTCGACAACCAGCCTCTCCTGAATGAGGTCCTGTCCAGAGCGGCACAGCACTTCCACATTGAAACCCAAGGTGCTCAGGAAGAGAGGGACTTTGCAGAGGAATTGGTGGGGGAAAAGAGACCTGTTGCTCAGGCCATCCGTATCCTTAAGTCAATACAAAGGAGGATAGACCCTTCCCTTGTTAACCCCAATCTCACTAGGGCAGTAAACCCCAGAATTGAAAAGCTTTTCAGGGCAGCCCATTCTGACCCACTGTACATAAGGGGACATCTCAAACCGGACTCCCTGGTTGTTACAAACACCCGTAAGAGGGCGGGAACACCCTCGTCATTGTCCGAAGCTCTCCCCGTCAAGGAGAGCAAGAGGATTTATGGCTTGGGCTGGAAAGTAGCCTCCACTTCCGCCTACCAGGCAAGGATTGCCAACTCCACCACCCTGCTGGCTAGTTACAACTGCCAACAGTGGGAAGAAGTCGCGGCTCTCATAGACTCCGCCCCAGAACCCTTAAAAAGCCAGTTGGCACGAGTTTCGGCAGAAGGGAGAGCCGTGTCAGGTTGCATTGTAAAATCAACCTTTGATGCCGCTGATAAAGCCGGCAGATTAATTGCTGAAAGCACGGTCATCAAGAGGCATGCTTGGCTACGGCAGTCTGGTTTCAAGGCAGAGACCCAAGCATCATTGATAGATAAGCCGGTGGAGCCGGATCTATTGTTTGGAAAGGCGGTCGAGGACACGCTAAAGAATGCCAAGGACGAGTACGAGACACTCAAGTCCCTAGGGCAACTAACCAACAAACCCCCTAACCAGAGAGGGAATGGCAATTTTCGTCGGCCTCGCGGACAAAACTCCCAAAGAGGCTCAAACTATTCCCAAGGCCAGGGTACTACATGGAACACTAACCAGCCGTCTACCCAGAGTTATGGCAGGGGTAACAAAAGAGGTCGTGGTAGGGTTAGAGGCAGTCCCAATAAAGGAGGGGGCACGCCTCCACCAAAACAGTGACGCTCCGTTCAGGGTCCCTTCTCACGCCTCCCCAGTAGGGGGACGGATTTCCATCTTCACCCAAGCTTGCGAAGGAATCACATCAGACAGATGGGTGCTGTCCACAGTGTCCGCAGGATACTGAATAGAACTCCTAGAGCGTCCCCGAAACCACCCTCCACAACAAAGAATACACTCCTTAGACCACCAGAAGATCCTACTCGAAGAGATAGAAATTCTTCTCGCAAAGGACGCGATAGAACTCGTCCCGGGACACCAGGTAAACAAGGGTATTTATTCAACTTACTTCCTTGGCCAAAAAAAGATTTGACAATGCGCTCAGTATTGGACTTACGGCCTGCAAACAAGTATGTCAAGCCCCAAAAATTTCGCATGACTACTCTCCAAGAGGTAATTCCCCTCTTAAAAAAGGGGGATTACATGGCAACATTGGATATGAAAGATGCCTATTTTCATATTTCCATGTTCCCAGCACACAGAAAATATCTGCGCTTCAAGGTGCACAGTCAGCACTACCAGTTCAAGGTACTGCCCTTCGGGATAGCCTCGGCTCCAAGGGTATTCACCAAGGTACTGGCGGTGGCGGCAGCACACCTACGCAGGAAGGCAATCCCAGTGTACCCTTATCTGGACGACTGGCTCATCACGGGGGAGACCCCAGTAATTTGCAGGACAAACATTCAAAGAACTATTGACCTCCTCTTCGAATTGGGCTTCTCCATAAATGAGAAAAAATCAAGTCTGGTGCCCAGCACCTCCAAGCACTTCCTAGGAGCTGTTCTAAATACTCAAGAGGGGTTGGCTTTTCCTTCAGAGGAAAACATTCGGAATATACTACTGCAAATTCCGCAATATCAAACCGGTCGCCAGATAACAGTGGGCAAAGCAATGCTTTTGCTGGGCATGATGGCATCATGTATTTACCTGGTCCTCCACGCGCGCCTGTGCATGCGTCCCATGCAAGAATGGTTGGCGAAACTGTGGTCTCAGGCAAGTTGTCAGTGGGACGATCTAGTGGTCGTTTTGCGAACGCTTGTACAAAGCCTCCACTGGTGGACAAGAGACAATCTATCCAAGCGGAAACCCTTTTACGATCCCGAGATACAGGCGGTAGTCACGACGGACGCATGCCTGACAGGATGGGGAGCTCACCATCTCCACCACACAGCTCAGGGTCTCTGGTCTCACACAGTGGCCAAGAATCACATCAACCTGCTAGAGCTTCTGGCAGTTTTCAGAGCACTTCCAAGCGTTCGAGCCCCACGTACTGAACCTGTCGGTGCAGATCCGGGCGGACAGCACGACAGCCATGTTCTACCTGAACAAGCAAGGAGGGACTCGTTCGCCAAATCGGTCCAGACTTGCCCAGTAAATTTGGATATGGGCACTCAGACGGAACATCTTTCTGTCATCTCAACATGTTCCAGGGGATCTCAATTCTCTAGCGGACGCTTTGAGCAGAGATCCCCTTCCGGAGGAACACGAATGGTGTCTAAACAGAGAAATCGTAGAAGATCTCTTCTCTCAGTGGGGTTTCCCCACTATAGACCTATTGGCCACAAGCGAAAACAGGCAGTGCCCAGGATTCGCATCCAGGTTTCCCCAACCAGACTCCTTGGGGAACGCCCTGTGGATGAACTGATCAGGGATGTTTGTGTACGCTTTTCCAACAACTCCTCATCAGGAAGGTGGTGAACAAAATGAACAGTCGATGACGCTCGTCCTAGTTGCTCCCATGTGGGCGAGACAACCGTGGTTTCCACACCTATGCAGACTCTTGGTGTGCGATCCCATCAAACTCCCGGGCTGGTACAATCTTTTGTCCCAGCACCAAGGTCAGAAGGTGCATCCTCTACCCAACTCCATGAACCTAGCAGCATGGCTCCTGAGGTCATAGTTTGGACAACTCAATTTACCACAGAGGTGTATGTACATCCTAAAAGAGTCTAGGAAACCGAACACGAGGCATTGCTACTTCGACAAATGGAAGAGATTCGTTATCTGGTGCCAGAATAAACAAATCAACCCAGTTGATTGCACTCCTTCCACAATCGTGAGATACATGCTCCACCTGCTGGACGCAGGGTTGGTTTTCAACTCACTAAAGGTACATCTGGCAGTACTGTCAGCGTACACCGCCTCACATAGCAAGGTGTCGTGGTGGAAGGTACCCTTGGTTAAAGCCTTCATGGAGGGAGTAAAGAGACTTCATCCCCCTATATCTAACCCACCACCAGGATGGCACCTGAACGTGGTGCTATCTAAACTCATGGGGCCCCCCCATTCGAGCCCATGCATAAGACAAGTCTCAAACATCTGACCTATAAGACTGCCATTACATCCATAAGAAGGGTCAGTAAAATTCAGGCTCTGTCAGTGCAGGATCCTTGTTTACTATTACTTTTCTTTACTGGCACGCCCTGTGTCGACGCCCATTTTCGAGTTTCGAAAAACAAACTGTAATACTCTGCAGCTTCCACTATATGTCGGCCTATGCACAGCATGTGAATCTAAGCAGATACAAGCATCAGAAATACGATTACGGTGAGTAATGTATCCCATATATATATTTCTGAGGCTTGTGGAATCTGCTTAGATCACATGCTGTGCATAGGCCGACATCTAGTGGAAGCTGCGGAGTATTAGTTTGTTTTTCGAAACTCGAAAATGGGCGTCGACACAGGGCGTGCCAGTAATACTATCCCTAGTGTGACGTCCACTGTACCCAAGATCCCTCACGCGTCTAGGATCCTCAGATTGTTTTTTTCCGCCATACTGGTCGGAAGCATTTTGCAGAGTCCCCTGGCCTTAGCCATACTTTTGCTAAAATATCGATTAATTTACATCCTTTCCCCATCCCAACGTCGAACTTCGACACTCGACGCCGGCTTGGAGAAGAATTCGACCGTCGGCTGCTGCACGACGGATTTGGGCCTCGGAAGGCCTCTGGCCTCGGCCCGGGCCTTGGAAGGCCTCTAGCCTCGGCCCTGCAAGTAGGGAGAGTGGGGGTTTGGACATACTCTACACTCTTGGTACATAGGTACACCTTATACATTTCCTACACTTACCAGCCCGCTGCCTCAAGGTGCGTATGGAGGGTACCCCTTTTCAATTCTGCCCCAAGTGCAATCGCAAATACCCTTGGGTTGACAGGCACGCCACGTGCAATCTCTGCTTGCCGAGGGACCACCCCGAGGCGAACTGCAGAGCGTGTAGTAGGTTTAAACCTAACACACTTAAGGACCGTTCGACGCGTTGGGCCCACCACGCCAGGCAGGCGGCCATGGCAGCGGAGGGCGCCTTCAGCGATGGCAGAGACGCCGTGCTTTCGGACGGCGAGGGCATTACGGCGTCGAAAGACAGCCGAGCGCAGGTCCCCGACCTCGGAAGGTCGTCCGACAGGGCAGCTATGGGGAAGACCCCCGGCGACACAAGCGCTTCACACACCACTCACACAAAACACACGAAGTCCAACCGAGACTCGACGACGTCGAGTTCTCGGAAAGAGGCACATAGAGAACGGTCCGAATCGGTGTCCTCTGGGCGTTCTCGATCGAGATCGCCGCATGACTCCAGGCAATCATCCACTCTTGCCAAGAGTGCCTCGCTCCCTAAGCTAACAGAAGTTCGATCATCGGAGGACGAAGACGACTTCCACCCCCAGGCCGATCTCCAGGAGTCGGAGCCCGCAGACAAGATCAGCGCGTCTCCACGTTCGAAGGACAGGGACTCTACCCCCGATCCTCGACGCCAGGCGTCGAAAACCTCCGGATCCACAAAGGGACAGGGAAAACACTTTTCCACTCACGGGGTGGGGGGAAAACAGCAGAAGAAGCAGCCACTGCACTCTTCCACACCTGTGAAACACTCCACTCCTCCTAAACAGACAGACAAGCCCAAGTTTGCTGCTATTTCTAAAACCAGCAAATCTACTCAGGATAAGTCTCCTAGACTTTCTGAGAGAGTCATTACCAGTTCCAAAGAATGGTCGAGTGATGACATAGATAGGGTCATGTCAAGGATGTCGTCTTTGGCAGACTTTTATGATAAAAAGCCAGACCATTTCCTTTCATATAATCCACAAGGGGCTACACCCTCAGGCTCTAATGATCCTAGCCCCGCGAGTAAGAAGCCCCGGTTTGAGACACCTATGAGGTCTGCGGACCCCTTCGATGTACAACCATACTCACGGCCATATTCATAGTATCAAGGAGAGACTTCCTTTGGTGAGGACCAAGAATTTGGCATGGTAGAAGAGCAAACCGGGACGGGCTACTATGGGGATGATGAGGACCAAGAAGAGGAAGACCCTGAAACCTACAGAGTAGATTCCCCGGTAGAGAAGGAAGCCCCGGTTACCGACTCCCCTGTCGATAACAACCCCTCCTGAACGAGGTTCTCGCACGAGCAGCAGAACATTTCCATATTGACACCCACGGTGTCCAGGAAGAGAGGGACTTTGCCGAGGAGTTAGTGGGAGAAAAGAGGCCTGTTGCCCAGACCATCCCTATCCTTAAGTCTATTCAGCGAAGAATAGACCCGTCCCTGGTGAACCCGAACCTCACCAGAGCAGTCAATCCCAGAGTTGAAAAACTTTTCAGGGCAGCCCAGTCTGACCCTCTCTATATAAGAGGACATCTGAAGCCAGACTCCCTGGTTGTCACTAACAATCGTAAGAGGGCTGGAACACCCTTGTCATCGTCCGAAGTTCCTCCAGACAAGGAGAGCAAAAAACTATATGGTTTCGGCAGGAAAGTAGCCTCAACGTCCGCCTATCAGGCAAGGATTGCAAACTCCACCACCCTGTTGGCCAGCTGCAACTGCCTTCAGTGGGAAGAAGTCGCGGCACTCATAGCCTCTGTACCTGAACCCTTAAAGGGCCAGTTAGCACAAATTTCCGCAGAGGGTAGAGCCGTGTCTGGTTGCATTTTAAAAGCAACTTTTGACGCCGCGGACAACGCAGGCAGATTGATAGCAGAAGGTACTGTTATCAAGAGACATGCGTGGTTACGGCAGTCTGGTTTTAAGGCAGAAACCCAGGCATCATTGTTGGACAAACTGGTGGGTAAGGCTGTCGAGGACGCGCTGAAGAATGCCAAGGACGAATGAGACACTCGAGTCCCTTGGCCAGTTAACCAATAAACCCCCTAACCAGAGAGGGAATGGAAATTTTCGTCGCCCATGCGGTCAAAATTCCCAGAGAGGATCAAACTATTCCCAGGGGCAGGGTACACAGTGGAACAACAGCCAACAGTCTACCCAGGGTTACGGCAGGGGTAATGGGAGAGGACGTGGTAAAGGCAGAGGCAGCCCCAGTAGAGGAGGCGGCACGCCTCCACCAAAGCAGTGACGCTCAGTTCAGGGTCCCTTCTCACGCAACCCCAGTAGGGGGACGCATTTCCAACTTCACCCAGGCTTGGGAAGGGATCACATCAGACAGATGGGTGCTGCCAACAGTATCCGCAGGGTACTGTATAGAACTACTGCAGCGTCCCCGGAACCATCCTCCACGACAAAGAGTACACTCTTTAGAACATCAGAAGATTCTCCTCGAGGAGATCGCCAATCTGCTAGCAAAGGACGCGATAGAACTCGTCCCGGGACACCAGGTAAACAAGGGTATTTATTCAACTTACTTCCTTGTGCCAAAAAAATATTTGACAAGGCGCCCAGTATTGGATTTACGGCCTGCCAACAAGTATGTCAAGCCCCAAAAGTTTCGAATGACTACGCTACAAGAGGTAATCCCATGTGATCTAAGCAGATTCCACAAGCCTCAGAAGGGATACATTACTCACCGTAATCGTATTTCTGATGCTTGTATCTGCTTAGATTCACATGCGACCCACCCTTCCTCCCCTCCGAGAGAATGCGCATGGTTGCTTGTAGTCTTACCTTTCTATCTATCTGCTTGGATTATCTGTACTCACGCTACTCCTCATGCTACCTCATGTCAGAAAAAATACAATCTGAGGATCCTAGACGCGTGAGGGATCTTGGGTACAGTGGACGTCACACTAGGGATAGTATTACTGGCACGCCCTGTGTCGACGCCCATTTTCGAGTTTCGAAAAACAAACTGTAATACTCTGCAGCTTCCACTAGATGTCGGCCTATGCACAGCATGTGAATCTAAGCAGATACAAGCATCAGAAATACGATTACGGTGAGTAATGTATCATATATATATATATTTCTGAGGCTTGTGGAATCTGCTTAGATCACATGCTGTGCATAGGCCGACATCTAGTGGAAGCTGCGGAGTATTACAGTTTGTTTTTCGAAAGTCGAAAATGGGCGTCGACACAGGCGTGCCAGTAATACTATCCCTAGTGTGACGTCCACTGTACCCAAGATCCCTCACGCGTGTAGGATCCTCAGATTGTTTTTTTCCGCCATACTGGTCGGAAGCATCTTGCGGAGTTCCCTGGCCTTAGCCATACTTTTGCTGTTATTATAATTTTAATTCTTATTCATTCCCTTCCCCACCCCAACGTCGACCCTCAACCTCGACGACGGCTGGAGAAGTCATCGACCGTCGACTGCTGCACGACGGATCTGGGCCTCGGTAGGCCGCTGGCCTCGGCCCGGGCCTAGTAGGCCGCTGGCCTCGGCCCTTACAAGTAGGGAGAGTGGGGGGTGGTACATACTCTTCACTCTTGATATATAGTTACATTTATATATATTCCTACACTTAGCAGCCCGCTGCCTTAAGGTGCGTATGGAGGGTACCCCTTTTCAATTCTGCCCCAAGTGCAATCGCAAATACCCTTGGGTCGACAGGCACGCCACGTGCAATCTCTGCTTGCCGAGGGATCACCCCGAAGCGAACTGCAGAGCGTGTAGTAGGTTTAAACCTAAGACACTTAAGGACCGTTCGACAAAGCGTTGGGCCCACCACGCCAGGCAGGAGGCCATGGCAGCGGAGGGCGCCTTCAGCGATGGCAGCGACGCCGTACTTTCGGACGGCGAGGGCATTACGGCGTCGAAAGACAGCCGACGAGCGCAGGTCCCCGACCTCGGAAGGTCGTCCGGCAAGGCGGCTATGGGGAAGACCCCCGGCGACGCAAGCGCTACACACCTAACACACACTAAACACACTAAGACCAACCGGACCTCGACGACGTCGACTTCCCGGAAAGAGGCACAAAAAGAACGGTCCGACTCGGTGTCCTCTGGGCGCTCTCGATCGAGATCGCCTCACGACGCAAGGCAATCATCCACTCTTGCCAAGAGTGCCTCGCTACACACACTAACGGAAGTTCGATCGTCGGGAGACGAAGACGACTTCCACCCCCAGGCCGCGCTCCAAGATACCGAGACCGCGGTTAACATCAGTGAGGCCCCACGCCCGAAGCACACAGATACCTCTCCAGACCCTCGACGCCAGGCGTCGAAAGTCTCTGGGGCCCCCAAGGGACAGGGAAAACATTTTTCCACGCACGGAGAAGGGGGGAAACAGCGGAAAGCACAGCCTTCCACCCCTGTAAAGCCTAAGCAGACAAGCAAACACAAGTCTACCCTTGAAAATAAATCACCTGCTAAAGTAATACCCTGTTCCAGGGAATGGTCCAGTGAAGACATAGACAGGGTTATGTCTAGGATGTCTTCCTTGGCTGATTTTTATGATAAGAACCCAGAACACTTTCTTTCATATAACCCTCAAGGGGCCACACCCTCAGGCTCCTCCGATCCTATCCCGCTAAGTAAAGAGCCCCGGGTCGAAAGACCTGAACCCTTCAAGGTTCAGCCTTACTCCACTCCATATTCTACTCCACTCCCCAGTTATCAGGGACAAGTTTTCCCTGAAGAGGACCAGGAGTTTGCATTTATGGAAGAACAAACCGGGACAGATTACTATGCAGAGGATGAGGACCTGGAGGAGGGAGAAGATGAGCAGGAAATTTACAGAGTAGATTCCCCAGTACAAAGCGAAGCCCCAGTTACTGACTCTCCAGTTGATAACCAGCCCCTCCTTAACGAGGTTCTCGCTCGAGCAGCGGAACACTTCCACATCGACACCCACGGTGTACAGGAGGAAAGGGACTTCGCGGAGGAGTTTGTAGGAGAGAGAAGACCGGTCGCTCAGACCATCCCTATCCTCAAATCCATCCAACGAAGAATAGATCCTTCCCTGGTG
This sequence comes from Ambystoma mexicanum, assembly GCF_040938575.1. Lineage (NCBI taxonomy): Eukaryota > Metazoa > Chordata > Amphibia > Caudata > Ambystomatidae > Ambystoma > Ambystoma mexicanum. Next base: position 260,584,257 of record NC_090928.1, on the reverse strand, counting down.
AATCCTAACCTCACCAGAGCTGTCAACCCCAGAATTGAAAAGATTTTCCGGGCAGCCCAGTCTGACCCTCTGTATATAAAGGGACATCTTAAACCAGATTCCCTAGTGGTAACCAACACTAGAAAGAGGGCTGGCACGCCCTTATCTTCATCAGAAGCTCCTCCCGACAAGGAGAGCAAAAAACTTTACGGGTTTGGCAGAAAGGTAGCCTCAACGTCCGCCTACCAAGCAAGGATTGCGAATTCCACCACCCTGTTGGCTAGTTACAATTGCCATCAATGGGAAGAAGTCGCGGCGCTCATTGCCTCTGCTCCAGAACCGTTAAAGGGCCAGCTGGCTCGGATCTCGGCAGAGGGGAGAGCCGTGTCTGGTTGCATTTTAAAAGCAACTTTCGACGCCGCTGACAACGCAGGGAGATTGATAGCAGAAGGTACTGTTATCAAGAGACATGCGTGGTTACGGCAGTCGGGATTCAAGACAGAAACCCAGGCTTCTTTAATAGACAAGCCAGTGGAACCCGACCTATTGTTTGGGAAAGCGGTCGAAGACGCACTTAAAAATGCCAAAGATGAATATGAGACTCTCAAATCCCTTGGCCAGCTTACCAACAAACCCCCTAACCAGAGGGGGAACAATAATTTTCGTCGCCCACGCGGCCAAAATTCACAAAGAGGCAACTATGCCCAGGGACAAGGTACACAATGGAATAACAACCAGCAGTCTACCCAGAGTTACGGCAGGGGTAACAAGAGAGGTCGTGGAAGAGGCAGAGGCAGCCCCAACAAGGGCGGGGGCACGCCTCCACCAAAACAGTGACGCTCAGTTCAGGGTCCCTTGCCACGCAACCCCAGTAGGGGGACGCATTTCCACCTTCACCCAGGCTTGGGAAGGGATCACCTCAGACAGATGGGTGCTGTCAACAGTATCCGCAGGATATTGTATAGAACTACTGCAGCGTCCCCGGAATCATCCTCCACGACAAAGAGTGCACTCCCTAGAGCATCAAAGGATCCTTCTCGAGGAGATCGCCATTCTGCTAGAAAAGGACGCGATAGAACTCGTCCCAGGACACCAGGTAAACAAGGGTATCTATTCAACTTACTTCCTTGTGCCAAAGAAAGATTTGACAATGCGCCCAGTATTGGACTTACGGCCTGCCAACAAATATGTCAAGCCCCAAAAATTCCGTATGACCACGCTACAAGAGGTAATCCCCCTCCTAAAAAAGGGGGATTACATGGCAACCTTGGATATGAAAGATGCTTATTTTCATATTTCCATGCTCCCAGCGCACAAAAAGTACTTGCGCTTCAAGGTGGACAGTCGCCACTACCAATTCAAGGTACTGCCCTTCGGGATAGCTTCAGCACCAAGGGTATTCACCAAGGTACTGGCGGTGGCGGCTGCACACCTACGCAGGGAAGCAATCCCGGTGTACCCTTATCTGGACGACTGGCTCATAACGGGGGAAACCCCAGGAATTTGCAGGTCAAACATTCAGAGGACTATCGACCTCCTCCACGAATTAGGCTTCTCCATCAACGAGAAAAAGTCAAGTCTGGTGCCAAGCACCTCAAAACAGTTTCTAGGAGCTATCCTAGATACTCAGAAAGGATTGACCTTCCCTTCGGAAGAGAGAATTCGGAATATACTTCTGCAAATTCCGCATTATCAGTCAGGTCAACAGATAACAGTACGCAAAGCTATGCGGTTACTGGGCATGATGGCGTCATGCATTTACCTGGTCCCCCACGCGCGTCTGCGCATGCGTCCCATGCAGGAATGGTTGGCGAAACAGTGGTCTCAGGCAAGTGGTCATTGGGACGATCTAGTGGTCGTTTCGCCAACACTCGTACAGAGCCTACACTGGTGGACAAGAGAGAATCTCGCAAAGGGGAAACCCTTTTACGATCCCAAAGTACAAGCCGTGGTGACTACAGATGCATGCCTGACTGGGTGGGGAGCTCACCATCTCCACCACACAGCTCAGGGTCTCTGGTCTCACTCAGTAGCCAAGAACCACATCAATCTGCTAGAGCTTCTGGCAGTATTCCGAGCGCTAAGGGCGTTCGAGCCCCATCTACTGAACTTGTCGGTGCAGATCAGGACGGACAGCACGACAGCCATGTTCTATCTGAACAAGCAAGGGGGGACTCGTTCGCCAAATCTGTCCAAGCTTGCCCAGAAAATATGGATATGGGCACTCAGACGGAACATCTTCCTGTCATCGCAACATGTTCCAGGGGAGCTCAATTCCCTAGCGGATGCTCTAAGCAGAAACTCCCTCCCGGAAGAACACGAATGGGTCCTTCACAGAGACGTAGTAGAAGATCTCTTCTCTCAGTGGGGTTTCCCCACTATAGACCTATTCGCCACAAGCGAAAACAAACAATGCCCAGGATTTGCATCCAGGTTCCCCCAGCCGGACTCCCAAGGGAATGCCCTGTGGATGAACTGGTCAGGGATGTTTGCGTACGCTTTTCCACCAACTCCTCTCATCAGGAAGGTGGTGTACAAGATGAACAAGGAATCTATGACGCTCATCCTAGTTGCTCCCATGTGGGCGAGACAACCATGGTTTCCACACCTACGCAGGATGGCGGTGTGCGAACCCATCAGACTCCCAGCCTGGTACAACCTACTGTCCCAGCAACAGGGTCAAACAGTGCATCAGGAACCCAACTCTATGAACCTAGCAGCATGGCTCCTGAAGTCATAGAGTTTGGACATCTCAAATTACCACAGAGGTGTATGGACATTCTAAAGGAGTCCAGGAAACCAAATACAAGGCACTGTTACTTTGATAAGTGGAAAAGATTCGTTATCTGGTGCCAGAATAAACAAATCAACCCGGTTGATTGCACTCCTTCCAACGTTGTGACATACATGCTCCACCTGCTGGATGCAGGGTTGGTTTTTAACTCGCTGAAAGTACACCTGGCAGCCCTCTCGGCTTACACCACATCCCATAACAAGGTCTCGTGGTGGAAAGTACCAGTGGTTAAAGCCTTCATGGAAGGAGTAAAGAGACTTCACCCTCCTATTTCGAACCCACCGCCAGGATGGGACCTCAACGTGGTGCTAGCTAAGCTCATGGGACCCCCATTCGAACCCATGCATAAAAGTAGTCTCAAACACCTGACTTATAAAACGGCCTTCTTAGTAGCCATTACCTCCATAAGAAGGGTCAGTGAAATTCAGGCTCTGTCAGTGCAGGATCCTTTCTTTACTATCCACAAGGACAAACTGGTTTTACGCACACACCCTAGGTTCTCACCTAAATTCATATCCAAGTTCCATGTAAACCAGTCCATCGAGCTTCCGGCTTTCTTCCAGAACCCGCAAAGCTCGGCTGAGGTGAAACTACACACCCTAGATGTGCGTAGGGCGGTCCTATACTATGTAAATAAAACCAGACCGCTAAGGAAAACAGATCAACTGTTTGTCTCCGTAGCTACAGGCAGAGAGGGGGATCGCGTCTCTAAGGGCGCTATCTCGAAGTGGATTATCAACTGTATACAGCTGTGTTACTCTCTTTCTGACAAGACTCTGCCTTTTACGCCAAGGGCCCACTCTACTAGAGGCATTGGTGCCACTCTGGCTTTCATTGCAAATGTTCCCCTCGACACCATTTGCAAAGCGGCTACTTGGAGCTCTATTCACACTTTTACTCAGCATTACTGCATTGACACTCATTCCAAGACAGATACACAAGTGGGACAAGCGGTTCTAAGACACCTGTTTGCTCATGACCCTTCTCACATCCCACCTCCTTCTTCTGGTACTGCTCGCTAATCTATGCACAGCATGTGATCTAAGCAGATTCCACAAGCCTCAGAAGGGATACATTACTCACCGTAATCGTATTTCTGATGCTTGTATCTGCTTAGATTCACATGCGACCCACCCTTCCTCCCCTCCGAGAGAAGGCGCATGATTGCTTGTAGTCTTACCTTTTCTGTCTATCTGCTTGGATTATCTGTACTCACGCTACTCCTCATGCTTCCTCATGTCAGAAAAAATACAATCTGAGGATCCTACACGCGTGAGGGATCTTGGGTACAGTGGACGTCACACTAGGGATAGTATTACTGGCACGCCTGTGTCGACGCCCATTTTCGACTTTCGAAAAACAAACTGTAATACTCCGCAGCTTCCACTAGATGTCGGCCTATGCACAGCATGTGAATCTAAGCAGATACAAGCATCAGAAATACGATTACGGTGAGTAATGTATCCCATATATATATATATATATATATATTTCTGAGGCTTGTGGAATCTGCTTAGATCACATGCTGTGCATAGGCCGACATCTAGTGGAAGCTGCGGAGTATTACAGTTTGTTTTTCGAAACTCGAAAATGGGCGTCGACACAGGCGTGCCAGTAATACTATCCCTAGTGTGACGTCCACCGTACCCAAGATCCCTCATGCGTCTGGGATCCTCAGATTGTTTTTTTCCGCCATACTGGTCGGAAGCATCTTGCGGAGTCCCCTGGCCTTAGCCATACTTTTACTAATTATAGAAATTTAAAATTATTTATTGACCTCCTTCCCCACCCCAACCTCGACACTCGACGACGGCTGGAGAAGACATCGACCGTCGGCTGCTGCACGACGGATCTGGGCCTAGGAAGGCCGCTGGCCTCGGCCCGGGCCTAGTAGGCCGCTGGCCTCGGCCCTGCAAGTAGGGAGAGTGGGGGGTGGTACATACTCTTCACTCTTGATATATAGGTACACCTTATATATTTCCTACACTACCAGCCCGCTGCCTCAAGGTGCGTATGGAGGGTACCCCTTTCCAATTCTGCCCCAAGTGCAACCGCAAATACCCTTGGGTCGACAGGCACGCCACGTGCAATCTCTGCTTGCCGAGGGACCACCCCGAAGCGAACTGCAGAGCGTGTAGTAGGTTTAAGCCTAAGACACTTAAGGACCGTTCGACAAAGCGTTGGGCCCACCACGCCAGGCAGGCGGCCATGGCAGCGGAGGGCGCCTTCAGCGATGGCAGCGACGCCGTACTTTCGGACGGCGAGGGCATTACGGCGTCGAAAGACTGCCGAGCGCAGGTCCCCGACCTCGGAAGGTTGTCCGGCAGGGCGGCTATGGGGAAGACCCCCGGCGACGCAAGCGCTACACACCTTACACACACTAAGCACACTAAGTCCAACCGAACCTCGACGTCGACTTCTCGGAAAGAGGCACAGATAGAACGGTCCGACTCGGTGTCCTCTGGGCGCTCTCGATCGAGATCGCCTCATGACGCAAGGCAATCATGCACTCTTGCCAAGAGTGCCTCGCTCCCTAGATTAACGGAAGTTCGATCGTCGGAAGACGAAGACGACTTCCACCCCCAGGCCGCGCTCCAGGAGACCGAGGCCGCAGTTAACACCAGCGAGGCCCCACGCTCGAAACAAGATACCTCTCCAGACCCTCGACGCCAGGCGTCGAAAGCCTCTGGGGCCTCCAAGGGGCAGGGAAAACATTTTTCCAGGCACGGGGAGGGGGGGAAACAGCGGAAAGCACAGCCTTCCACTCCTGTAAGACCATCCTTCCTCCCTAAGCAGTCAGACAAACATAAATCTACTGGGACTTCATCTTCCAGCAAGGGTACCCTTGATAAGTCCTCTAAGTTGCCTACTAAAGTCATACCCTGTTCCAAGGAATGGTCCAGTGAAGACATAGACAGGGTCATGTCAAGGATGTCTTCCTTAGCTGATTTTTATGACAAAAACCCAGAACATTTCCTTTCGTATGACCCTCAAGGGGCCACACCCTCAGGCTCCTCTGATCCTATCCCCCTGAGTAAAAAGGCCTGGTTCGAAAGACCTGAACCCTTCGAGGTGCAGCCTTACTCTACTCCATACTCTACTCCACACCCCAGTTACCAAGGACAGCCTTTCCCTGAAGGGGACCAGGAGTTTACAATTATGGAGGAACAAACCGGGACTGAATACTATGTGGATGATGAGGACCTGGAGGAGGTAGAAGATGAACAGGAAATTTACAGAGTAGATTCCCCGGTAGAGAGCGAAGCCCCAGTTACCGACTCGCCAGTTGATAACCAGCCCCTCCTTAATGAAGTTCTCGCTCGCGCAGCAGAACATTTTCACATCGACACCCACGGTGTACAGGAGGAAAGGGACTTCGCAGAAGAGTTGGTGGGAGAGAGGAGGCCGGTCGCTCAGACCATCCCTATCCTTAAATCCATCCAACGTAGAATAGATCCATCCCTGGTGAATCCTAACCTCACCAGAGCCGTCAACCCCAGAGTCGAAAAACTTTTTCGGGCAGCCCAGTCTGACCCTCTTTATATAAGAGGACATCTTAAACCAGACTCCCTAGTGGTTACCAACACTCGGAAGAGGGCTGGGACACCCTTATCGTCGTCAGAAGCTCCTCCCGACAAGGAGAGCAAAAGACTGTACGGGTTTGGCAGGAAGGTAGCCTCAACGTCCGCCTACCAAGCAAGGATTGCAAACTCCACCACCCTGTTGGCAAGGTACAACTGCCATCAATGGGAAGAAGTCGCGGCGCTCATAGCCTCTGCTCCTGAACCGTTAAAGGGCCAGTTGGCTCGGATCTCGGCAGAAGGGAGAGCCGTGTCTGGTTGCATATTAAAAGCAACTTTCGACGCCGCGGACAACGCAGGAAGATTGATAGCAGAAGGTACTGTTATCAAAAGACATGCGTGGTTACGGCAGTCGGGGTTCAAAACAGAAACCCAGGCTTCATTAATAGACAAGCCGGTGGAACCCGATCTATTGTTTGGGAAAGCGGTCGAAGACGCACTTAAAAATGCCAAGGACGAGTACGAGACCCTCAAATCCCTTGGCCAGCTTACCAACAAACCCCCTAACCAGAGGGGGAACAGTAATTTTCGTCGCCCACGCGGCCAAAATTCACAAAGAGGCAACTATGCCCAAGGACAGGGTACACAATGGAACAACAACCAGCAGTCTACCCAGAGTTACGGCAGGGGTAACAAGAGAGGTCGTGGAAGAGGCAGAGGCAGCCCCAACAAAGGAGGTGGCACGCCTCCACCAAAGCAGTGACGCTCAGTTCACGGTCCCTTCTCACGCAACCCCAGTAGGGGGACGCATTTCCAACTTCACCCAGGCTTGGGAAGGGATCACCTCAGACAGATGGGTGCTGTCAACAGTGTCCACAGGATATTGTTTAGAATTACTGCAGCGTCCCTGGAACCACCCTCCACGACAAAGAATTACACTCCTTAGAACATCAGAAGATCCTTCTCGAGGAGATCGCCATTCTGCTAGAAAAGGACGCGATAGAACTCGTCCCAGGACACCAGGTAAACAAGGGTATCTATTCAACTTACTTCCTTGTGCCAAAGAAAGATTTGACAATGCGCCCAGTATTGGACTTACTGCCTGCCAACAAGTATGTCAAGCCCCAAAAATTCCGTATGACCACGCTACAAGAGGTAATCCCCCTCCTAAGAAGGGGGGATTACATGGCAACCTTGGATATGAAAGATGCTTATTTTCATATTTCCATGCTCCCAGCGCACAGAAAATACTTGCGCTTCAAAGTGGACAGTCGCCACTACCAATTCAAGGTACTGCCCTTCGGGATAGCTTCAGCACCAAGGGTATTCACCAAGGTACTGGCGGTGGCGGCTGCACACCTACGCAGGGAGGCAATCCCAGTGTACCCTTATCTGGACGACTGGCTCATAACGGGGGAAACCCCAGGAATTTGCAGGTCAAACATTCAGAGGACTATCGACCTCCTCCACGAATTAGGCTTCTCTATCAACGAGAAGAAGTCAAGTCTAGTGCCAAGCACCTCAAAACAGTTCCTAGGAGCAATCCTAGATACTCAAAAAGGGTTGACCTTCCCTTCGGAAGAGAGAATTCGGAATATACTACTGCAAATTCCACATTATCAGCCAGGTCAACAAATACGGTACGCAAAGCAATGCGGTTACTGGGCATGATGGCGTCATGCATTTACCTGGTCCCCCACGCGCGTCTGCGCATGCGTCCCATGCAGGAATGGTTGGCGAAACAGTGGTCTCAGGCAAGTGGTCAGTGGGACGATCTAGTGGTCGTTTCGCCAACACTCGTACAGAGCTTACACTGGTGGACAAGAGAGAATCTCGCAAGGGGAAAACCCTTTTACGATCCCGAAGTACAGGCAGTGGTGACTACAGATGCATGCCTGACTGGGTGGGGAGCTCACCATCTCCACCACACAGCTCAGGGTCTCTGGTCTCACTCAGTAGCCAAGAACCACATCAACCTGCTAGAGCTTCTGGCAGTATTCTGAGCGCTTCGGGCGTTCGAGCCCCCTCTGCTAAACTTGTCGGTGCAGATCCGGACGGACAGCACGACAGCCATGTTCTATCTGAACAAACAAGGAGGGACTCTTTCGCCAAATCTGTCCAACTTGCCCAGAAAATCTGGATATGGGCACTCAGACGGAACATCTTCCTGTCATCACAACATGTTCCAGGGGAGCTCAATTCCCTAGCGGATGCCCTAAGCAGAGACTCCCTCCCAGAAGAACACGAATGGGTCCTTCACAGAGATATCGTAGAAGATCTCTTCTCTCAGTGGGGTTTCCCCACTATAGACCTATTCGCCACAAGCGAAAACAAACAATGCCCAGGATTTGCATCCAGGTTCCCCCAGCCAGACTCCCACGGGAACGCCCTGTGGATGAACTGGTCAGGGATGTTTGCGTACGCTTTTCCACCAACTCCTCATCAGGAAGGTGGTGTACAAGATGAACAAGGAATCGATGACGCTCATCCTAGTTGCTCCCATGTGGGCGAGACAACCATGGTTTCCACACCTACGCAGGATGGCGGTGTGCAAGCCCATCAAACTCCCAGCCTGGTACAACCTACTGTCCCAGCAACAAGGTCAAACAGTGCACCAGGAACCCAACTCAATGAACCTGGCAGCATGGCTCCTGAGGTCATAGAGTTTGGCCATCTCAATTTACCACAGAGGTGTATGGACATCCTAAAAGAATCCAGGAAACCAAACACAAGGCACTGTTACTTTGACAAGTGGAAGAGATTCGTTATTTGGTGCCAAAATAAACAAATCAACCCAGTTGATTGCACTCCTTCCAACGTTGTAACATACATGCTCCACCTGCTGGACGCAGGTTTGGTTTTTAACTCTCTGAAAGTACACCTGGCAGCCCTCTCGGCTTACACCACATCCCATAACAAAGTATCATGGTGGAAAGTACCAGTAGTTAAAGCCTTCATGGAAGGAGTAAAGAGACTTCACCCTCCTATTTCGAACCCACCGCCAGGATGGGACCTCAATGTGGTGCTAGCTAAGCTCATGGGCCCCCCTTTCGAACCCATGCATAAAAGTAGTCTCAAACACCTGACTTATAAAACGGCCTTCTTAGTAGCCATTACCTCTATAAGAAGGGTCAGTGAAATTCAGGCTCTGTCAGTGCAGGATCCTTTCTTTACTATCCACAAAGACAAACTGGTTTTACGCACACACCCTAGGTTCTCACCTAAATTTATATCTAAATTCCATGTAAACCAGTCCATCGAGCTTCCGGCTTTCTTCCAGAACCCGCAAAGCTCAGCTGAGGTGAAACTACACACCCTTGATGTGCGTAGGGCGGTCCTCTACTATGTAAATAAAACCAGACCGCTAAGGAAAACAGATCAACTGTTTGTCTCCGTAGCTACAGGCAGAGAGGGGGATCGCGTCTCTAAAGGCGCGATCTCGAAGTGGATTATCAACTGTATACAGCTGTGTTACTCTCTTTCTGGAAAAACTCTGCCTTTTACGCCAAGGGCCCATTCTACTAGAGGCATTGGGGCCACTCTGGCTTTCATTGCAAATGTTCCCCTCGACACCATTTGCAAAGCAGCTACTTGGAGCTCTATTCACACTTTTACTCAGCATTACTGCATTGACACTCATTCCAAGACAGATACACAAGTGGGACAAGCGGTTCTAAGACACCTGTTTGCTCATGACCCTTCTCACATCCCACCTCCTTCTTCGGGTACTGCTCGCTAATCTATGCACAGCATGTGATCTAAGCAGATTCCACAAGCCTCAGAAGGGATACATTACTCACCGTAATCGTATTTCTGATGCTTGTATCTGCTTAGATTCACATGCGACCCACCCTTCCTCCCCTCCGAGAGAAGGCGCATGATTGCTTGTAGTCTTACCTTTCTGTCTATCTGCTTGGATTATCTGTACTCACGCTACTCCTCATGCTTCCTCATGTCAGAAAAAATACAATCTGAGGATCCCAGACGCGTGAGGGATCTTGGGTACGGTGGACGTCACACTAGGGATAGTATTACTGGCACACCTGTGTCGACGCCCATTTTCGAGTTTCGAAAAACAAACTGTAATACTCTGCAGCTTCCACTAGATGTCGGCCTATGCACAGCATGTGAAACTAAGCAGATACAAGCATCAGAAATACGATTACGGTGAGTAATGTATCCCATATATATATATATATTTGAAAAAACGTTAAAGGGACGTTATGGTTACAGGTAAAACCGAAAAACCCCTGTAATTCGCCAGTTATGGTACCCTAAGCAACCATAACTCACGCTACCACTGTGCACTGCAAGGACTAACACCCATGACCTCAAAGATGACATCACAAATGTAATTGATGATATCACATGTCTGGTTCCCTCTTTTTGTGTTCAGTGACAAATGTAGGCCAGGTGGTTTTCTTTACTGACAGTCAGGAAGTAAGAATGCAAAAGGTACTACGTTTGTAGACCTTATCCTTCTCATATGTTCTTAAACTACTTTCCCTAGGGTTCAGGCACAGCATATGATACATATACATAGGGAAAGAAGCCAGCCTGAAACACAGTAATAATTTCCGTGCATAAACATAATCAATTAGGTTATGAACACTTTCTGTAGTACTGCTACTTTTTTGTTAACTGTAATTTCCCTGTGTATGCTCATATTTGTATCATTCTGGTCTCTTTATATTTTGTGTATAGTAGTACAATTATGGAGTAAGTGAGGCATTCTTAGCTATTTATTACATGTTTCACAGTACACAAAACTCTGAAACAAAAGCATTCATCATTTCACTATCCAACATGGGAAGATTTGGAATATTGACCCTCTATGATGCATGCTGCAGACATTGCCTGTTTCTACATGAGTTGGTGCATGTACTGGAAATAACTCTGTAATGCAATGGTGTGTATAGCAATGCATTGCTCAATGAACTATTTGTCATGATAGTTCTTCCAATGATCTCTGATCGTTTTCTGCCAACATTACAATGACAATCTCTTGTATTGGCTTTTCATGAAAACTAAATACACATGTGATACCATCAGTGATGTCATCAATGACATTTGTGATGTCATCTTTGATGTCATTGGTGTTAGTCCTTGCAGTGCATAGTGGTACGTGTTTCTGATGCTTGTATCTGCTTAGATTCACTTGCACCCACCCTTCCTCCCCTGGAGTAGAAGGTGCATAGATGTTTTCCGGGCTTCATCTGGTACATAATCTGCTTTACAACACCTGTACATGCTACACTTCATGTCAGAAACAATCTGAGGGATGGGTACAGTAGACGTCACACTAGGGATATTATTACTGGCACACACTGTCAACATCCCTTTTCGAGTTTCGAAAACAACTGTAGTACTCTGCAGCTTCCATTAGATGTTGGCCTATGCATAGCATGTGCATCTATGCAGATGCAAGCATCAGAAATACGATAATGGTGAGTAATGTATCCCATATATCCCCCTATACCAGGACGCGGATGCCTCCCTATTGGGTTGGAGAGTCCACACAGGAGAGTCTCATGCCAGAGACCTCTGGCTCCTGGAGGATAAGGACTTCTACAGAAACATCCAAGCGTTATTTTATTTTTTTCTTTATATACTGTTTAAAAATGTGTTTATACAGTGTGCTGCCTGCCACCCTCAGCATAGAAGTGTGTGTGAGAGAAGAGACAATGGGCGATAATGTGTGTGGGAGGAAGTGAGATGCAGAAAAGGATAACGAAGAGATGGGGAGAGTTAAGGAGAAGTGAATGAGAGAGGTAAGATAGAGATGAAAGACAGACATAAGAGATTGTGAGTGGGTGGTAGAGAGAATGGGGAGATAGAGACAAATAGTAACATGGGGAGAGAGGAAGAGGGTAGATAAAGTCGTACAGAAATGGTAACATAATGAAGGAGAAATATTAACATAAGGAGGGAGAAAGAGCAAGTGACAGCAATAGTAACAGTGGTAGAGAGGAAGAGGGGAGAGAAAGAAAGAGAATGAGAGGAAGAAGGGAAGACATAGACAGAAAAATAGTAACATTGGGCTTAGAGATAGACCGAAAGAGAGAGATAGTAACATAGAGAGAGAGCGGTATATGGGAAAGAAAGATAGTGACATAAATAGTAACAGAGAAGGGAAGAGATAGAAAGACAGAAAAAGAGACAGAAATAGTAACATGTGGAGAGCGAAAGATAGGAAGTGGGGCAAGAAAAAGACAAAAAGACACACACGCACGCACACGCACACTCCTGTTCTTCCTCGTCACAGTACTTACTCTGAGGACTCGGTCTTTTTGACCAGGATGCTTTTTCCATTTCATTTTTCTTGCTTTCCCCCTGTGCTCAGGATGTGCGGTCCTCTTCCCCCCTACCCCCGCTCCACGCCACACGTTGGTGGTCAGGCCCACTGCATGCAGCTTCAAAGGTACATTGGCCCTCTGCGAAAACCAGTTGTGCAGCCCTGCTCTAAAGGAACAGCACCCAGCTTGTACAATGCACCTCAAGGCCACCCTGCAGCACATCATGTTGGTACACTGAAACAAAGCACAGCTCTGTGAAATCATAATGCTACTTTCATGCAGTAACTGTCTGTATTTGTATCCTATATAGCTCGATGTTGTTGTTGTATGGAAACGTGAAAGTGCTGCGGTGTCATCCCCACGCTTCTTTGCCTTATAAATGGCTGGGTGCCCTCGGAAGCAGCAGCAAAATAGGTTATCCCATAATGAGACAGAACGCAACTATTGCAATGCTCCTCAACCATGCCCACATGATTTCAGTGCTTGGACAGCCCACAGCTCAACTGATACACCTCTGTTCTGCCCTGGAGAACCAACTGCTATATTTAATGTGCCTCAAATCTCAATCGGACTTGCCTGTAGGGAAAGTTTGAGGGGACATAACAGGGTACTGCCTGTGCAAGGCTGTAGTGTTGGAACATAATCAGTCACATGTCAGGCACTACATTTACATAGTGAGATAAGAGGGATCTGTGTCATTTGGACATCACCTTTGCAAAGTCAGTTACCTCTTGAAGAGAAAGATTGGTGAGAAATCATTCTGAAATGGAACATTGGTGAGAATGAGAAATCCGAAGGATGCAGTGCAGGAATGAAAGTGGTTGGAGAAATAGTTGCCCTGTAACTCTGATCTAAAATGGAGACATTAGGAAAGTGACAGAAAATTCAACCCTAGATATAGACTGCACATAAGCAAGCAAGGACGGGATGAACGTGGACAAAGTCCATTTAGAAAGATCCTTTTGATGGAAGGTGGATTATGGGGAGCATTTGTAGGTCTGGGATAAAAAGTCATCAGGAGAGATGAAAAGGCATTCTGGTTCTTGGACAACAGCCACACACACTCATTCAGTCACTCCCCATACGATTCACTCACCTCAATCCCCCACTCACCTAATCCCCCATTCTCCTCAATCACTCACTCCAATCATGCCTACAACTTACTCCATCACACTGTCATTCACTCTGAGATCATTCTGCTCATAAGAAATCTGCTGTAATAGCTCATCTCCACTTCTGCTATAAATGATGTTTTGAGACCATGCTCTTTTGTTATTGTGATTGGTGAATATGTTCCACTTTTAATTTTAATACAGTATCATCAGAAGGGTGTTAGTTTGATAATCCCACCTGGTATGTTCCTAATTGCACTATTCTTGCAGAACCAAAAACACATACTGCACTGGAAGACCAGCGTGTGTCTGCTGAATAGAGCTGAAAACAGAATAGGGGCTAATGTAAGCCTGGGCTTCTGTTAGCCACCTAGGGGAATGTATCAGCAAATCTGTTAACACTATCTTCCACCATATATTTAGTTTGTCCCTCTAATTATTGAATTGAACGTTTTATAGTTTGTCTGACAGAAAAAACCTCATGGTTGGGTATTCCCTTTCTTTCAAACATCGTGCTGAGACTGGGATCACTTGGTGCCATCGCAACCGGCTGGGTATACAGGTGCAGACTCTTCTGCAGAAGGAATACCAAAACATCAGTGGGGAAAAGAAATTTACTCTAGAAGTTTCCTAGAGCAGAATGTGGATTAAGATGTAATGTGACTCATTCTGGACCTGAAAAGAGCCTACAAGTACATCAAGAGAATAGCTCTTAATGCCTATCCCTGTATCACATTTTCCTGACATTGCGGGGAGGAGGCTGCATGTAAACCATGGACGAACAGAGTACATTTCAATGGATTGCCTTTTTCCCACAGATTCCTTGTCTGATAGATATTCCAACCAGCTGCTTTGGAACATTTTGGAGCAGGGACGTATTCAACCTCGACCCGACTGTCCCGGTCGTCGGCTCCGGGCGTGACGTCAGACATCATATAAATATTTTGTCACTACACCCTCCACCTTAGTTACTTTTTTCCGCTCGCTGCTTGGGAACACAGGCAAGTTTTCGATCTTTGACGTTTTCATCAGAAAACTTTTCTAATCCCTTGACGCGAGACGTCTGTCGCTCAGATATCGGGCTTCAAGCGGTGTACCGACTGTGGCACCAAGATGTCCATTACTGACGCACATGAGTTTTGTCTCTGGTGCATCTGCATGGGCCACGGGACAGACGGGTGACCATTGTGCGCCAAAATGCAGTCCAAATCCCTTGGCGATCGAGCAGCTAAACTCGCTCTTGGTCGGTCACCCTCTAAATCACCGGCGCGGTCGACAGTTTGGTCCTCGGAGGCCAAAACCGAGGGGCACACCCCGGAAAAAGAACAAAGGCGGAAGAAGAAATGGTCCCACTGGAGGAGCCATTCTTCCTCATCCCAAAAGAAGAAAAGGCGTCACCGCCACTGTCAGGACTCTGATTTGTTGATGGAAAAGGGTAAGCCTTTGGTGGGGCTGACCACCCGACAAGAGTGGGAGGTTTTTAAGTTCTCTATGCTTGAAATGTTCAAAAAGCATGCTGCAGTCGGTGCAGTTACCACCCCTCCCCCCCCACGCAGCAGGCCCATGAGCCAAGAGCAGCACACAACATTTCCAACCCTTCTTATGCCCCGCTCTCGACGGCACCAATAAACCTTTTGACACCGAAAGAGGTCCAGTGGAAGCCGGATCAACCCCATGCATCCAAAGATGACGCTACAGCGTCTCGAAAACGACAGCTACGATATTGGTGCCGACAGACAAACCTTTGACGTCCGCAGTTGTCGATAAAACCTTTATGCCGTAACCCTGGTCGGAATTCTTCGATACCATGGCGGGTATCTTTGGCGCCGATGACCAGGGGGATGTCGACCCCATTTGCTTGGCTACAGGAGGTGGTGATTATTTTAAGGACCACATTCAGCTTTTGCAGCATCTCAAGGCCTCCATGACGCCAGAGGTTTGGACACCTCTCAGACCCAGAATTTCAACAATCCCAGCCCCATGTTCGTAACTTGTCAAAGTTCAGAGCTTTGATAGAAAATGATACCCTAGAATTGCAATCCTCAGTGGTGCCAGTGCAGGGCTACGACCTCACCGATATTTTAGATGAACGTCGGACTACAGAGCGCAATATGCTTTTAAACCCTGCCATTGCTGATCCTCCAACAGCTCTGTGGGGGCACCCATTTTCTATTCTCTTGTCGTTTCCACCATTTCCTTGAAAAATAGGACGGCTAGAGGAGACACTTCATTCCTCTCCTACATTTCCAGGAAATGAAACCGACCGGGGGAATAGAACATGGGTGCTGCCACAGAGCTGTTGGAGGATCAGCAATGGCAGGGTTTAAAGGCATATTGCGCTCTTAAGGCTACAAATGTGGCAAACAGTTTTGCCAAGTACTCTTTTGGTCTTTGGACAGCAGTTGAAAATGCTGCGCAGTACGTCCCTGAAGGAGAAATGCGTGAGGGCTTCCTACAGCTGGTGGAGGATGGTAAAGAGGTGGCCAGGCAGTCGCTACGAACGGGCCTGAACATTGCAGAATATGTGGGCCAATCTATGGCGTCCGCAGTAACGCTGAGGACGCAGGCCTACTTAAGTTAAGCTTCTGGACATTCCCTTCGACAGCGATTTCGTGTTCAGCCAGAAAGCAGACGATTCTTTAGAGAAATTTAAAGTATCCAAAATCGCTGCTAAATCTTTAGGCCTAGCTGCGCAGCCAGCCAAACCTGCATTCAGCTTCAACTCTAGCGCATGGGCTACAGACGGTATGCTCCTTATGGCAGTAGAAAGCTGCTCCTACCGGCCAGGCAAGAGCAGAAGCATTTCTCGCGCTCCGGAAGGGTCTTCTTAGGGCCAACAAGCAGCGGCAGGGGCGACCCAGCCTCCTAAGCCGCTTTGATTTCCCCTCTCACGATACACCGGTTGGTGGATGGTTGACGGAGCATTTGCTCCAGTGGCAGGAAATTAGTTCCGACCCTGGGCTCTTCAGCACATTCAGTGGGGTTATTGTCTGACATTTGTAAGTAAAGCTCCGTTCAGGCCCCCTCCACCCTCAATTCAACCGGGACAGGCGCTCCAGGAAGAACTGAAAGCCCTGTTGTTGAAGGGTGCTGTGGAAGAGGTACGCCCGAGCAGAGAGAATCGGGTTGGTATTCCCGGTATTTCCTGGTACCCAACAAGGGAGGTTGTCTCTGTCCCATTCTGGTCCTCAGGGCCTTGAACAACTTCCTGAGGAAAGACACATTCAGGCTGCTGACATAGAGACAAATTCTCCACGCACTCGAACTGCAGGACTGGCTGGTGTCAATAGACCTCCAGGACACTTATTTCCATGTGCCAATCCATCGGAAGTACAGGAAGTGCCTAAGGTTCACCATAGGGGACATGCACCATCAGTTCAAGGTGCTTCCCTTTGGTCTAACTTCCGCCCCAAGGGTTTTCACCAAGCTCATGGTGTTAGTTGCGGCTCACCTCAGGAGATCCGGGCTCCTCGTATTTCCATATCTGGACGACTGGCTGATCTGAGAGAAGTCTGCGGTGCAGGTCTTGTCCGATTTAGAGGACACCTGCTTGCCGCTGCACAGGCTGGGCTTCTCCCTGAACTTAAAGAAGTCCCAAATTGCTCCAGCCCCGAGGCTCCAGTTCATTGGAGCAGTCCTGGATACCCAGGTTGGGGAAAACCTTCCCTCCTGAAAAGAGAATAGTCTGCTTGACACAAATGGTCGACTTGTTCCGGAACCATGCCACTCTAACAGCGGCTTCCATCTTCCGCCACTTAGGTCTCATGGCCTCCTGCATTTTTCTAGTGCCAGAGGACAGGTTGCGCATCAGATCCCTGCAGTGGCTCCTGAGGGGTCGGTGTTCACAGTACCTCAGTACTCTCTCGGATCTCATCAGGGTTTCTGTATCCATGATCAATGACATGTCCAGGGCGGACCCCAACAGTCTCCTGGCGGGAGAACCCTTCTGGCCACCTTGGCCTCAGACCTGAGTGGTCACGGATGCATCTCTGAAGCATTGGGGCACTCGCAGGTGAGCGGTCTTTGGTTAGCAACGGAAACCAGGTGGCACATCATCAGGTTGGAGTTGCGAGCCATCAGGCTTGCCCTGAAGGCATTCGCTCCATCACTGCAGGGAACGCATGTCCTCCTTCTGACGTACAACACTGTGGCAATGCACTTTCTCAACAAACAGGGTGGCGTGCACTCCCGCCACCTTTGCACAGAGGCGATGATGGATCTGTCCAACTCTCCAGCCCACTGGTTGCCTCGACGGCTGGATCTTCTAACCCAGTCGGAATGTCAGATACTCCACCCAACCCCGGAATCCCTCGATCTACATCCGTGGCCCTTAGAGGATGAGGTATGATGACTTGGACCTCTCTGAGGAAGTGCTTGAGGTGTTGCTGGCTGCACGCAGACCGTCTAAAAGATCTTTGTATGCATGCAGGTGGATAAAATTTGAGGCATGGTGCAAGGAACGCCAGATTGACCCCATCTCTTGCTCCACCACTACAGTGATGAAGTTCCTTCTGTCACTGGCCTCAGCAGGTCCAGGTCACCACAATCAAAGGATATTTGGTAGCCTTGTCTGTGTTTTAAGAGATCCCAGGATCAAGGTTCATTTTTTACGGTCCTGGTAATGGCACAATTCCTGAAAGGCCTTGTTGTCCTGGATTGGGACCTTTATCTGGTAATCACATTCCTGATGGTGGCTCCTTATGAGCCTATGCTACTTGTCCTGCAAGACTTCTCACTTTGAAAACAGCCTTTTTGGTGGCTATTACATCCGTAAGGCGGGTGATTGAGCTGGTTGGTGTGCATCTTCTCTGTCACGTTGACCTGGTAATGGTCCTCCGCATTCGTTTTCTCTTCCTGCCACATGTTTTGTAAAAACATTTTAAAAGGGGGGATTTTTCTGACGCTACTTGTTAGTGTCTGTTGCAAATTCTTCATTGGATGTTTATGGTTCTCCAGCATGGAGCCTGGCATGGATTCACATGCTCATTAATATTCCCTGTCGTCAGGCCGGGAATCCTCAGTAAAAGAAAAAGTTTCACTTACAAACTGTATTTCTCCTCTAAACCAATCACTGTCCTCTGGGTCATACTGCCCCCAGCCAATGACAGTCCTCTCCCTAAGCCCCTCCTCTGGCAGCCATCTTCAGATTTTTATCGCACGTTTCAGTGTTGGAATTCCACGAGTTTTGCTCAGACGGAAATATTCTATTTTTGTCAAAAAGAGCCTGTGTGCTCTTCTTTCCATCTGCCGACACCGGGGATCCATTTGGCATTGAATTTCAGCGCCCTTCAAGGGCGAGGATCACTGAAGTTTCTTCGAAGTTTCAAGAAGGCCATCGGGCCTACTCTTATACCCCCGCCAATGACGAAGGAGAAGAAGGAAAGAAGATCCCTTTTCTGGCCCTGCACGAGATGCGGGCTACAGAATGTGTTTGTAGAGGACAAACGCCTCCAATGCCTCTATTGTCTTCACCCGGATCACAAGGAAAGGAGAGTACTTGATCTGTCTCAGCTTCTCCAAGAAAACTATGAAGGATCTACATAGTAGACTGGTGGTGTGGCTAAATGCCAAGGCCTTTGCCTCGTTCCCCGAGCAGGGTCATGCCTCACCCAGAAGCGGGCTTCTAAGTCCTTTGAGGGTGCCCCATCCGTGGGGTCCAAGACCAGGCCAAGCACTGCAAGTCCGGTTCCATCGGGGTCACCGTGATGGGCATGGCGCGATCAACATCGCCAGCTAGTAATCGACGTCCTCCTCAAAAAGGAAATCATCCAACCCGGCTGAACTGCGGGAGAAGTCCGAGATGCCAAGGACAGAGGAAAATGCGGCTGCTCTGCCCAAGAAGGCCCAGGTGGCGCATGAGAAGTCTTTGTTGATGATTGAGCTAGTGGTGACTGCTCTCACGCAGGCGAAAGGGGCTGACCCCGTGAAGGTGACCCCATGAAGGTAGCCCATACTGCGCCCAAGGTGTCCCTACCTCCGAGGCGGGAAGCATCCACTATGACTGTAGCAAAGCCTGCTGGAAGTTTTGTCCACGGACGACAAGGACCTGGAGTCCCTACACACGGTCCACAAAGACATGGTGGAGGATGATGATCACGACGACGACGGCGATGACAGCGTGGGGCCCAGTGTTCCGATCACACCAGCTACACCGAGGGATGTATCCTTGGACATCCTATCGACCCTGCACACTTTGGTGTCAGAAATTCAGAAAAGGATGCCGCAGGGCCCGGTTCCTGCAGCCCCCGATCATCCTCCGGCTAAGAAGAGGAAGCGTCATCCGACTCCCCCGTTTCAGCCTCCACATCCGCGTCTGGCACCCTGTCCCCCAGCTCCCATACACCCGGTAGACACAGGGATGGCCACGAAGGACGACAATATCATCAGGGCAGGTGGATCTCTGCATCCGAGGGCGTCTCCACCAGATGAGGTGGGGTCCATGGTAGCCAAAGCTTCCAAGCTTTTCCAGCTTAAGCTGCATGGGTCCCCCACCCCCCGGATCTGACCTCTTCAGGAGTTCCTGGACGCTCGCTGGATTCAGGTGTCCGGAAGCTTCATGGACAAGATGCCACTCGACAAGGAGTTCCGTTGGGCGACAGTGGTGGGGCGTTCACTCCGTCAACCGGGGCACAGGGTTTCAAAGCCAACCTACCAAAAGACTGTCACCACAGACGCTTCCCTGGAAGACTGGGGTGCGCACACTGGACATCTGCACACCAGAGGCCTGTGGAAGGCGGAGCAGAAGGATCTTCATCAATATCCTGAAGCTGCGAGCAGTGTTCTAGGCACTCAAGTCATTCATTCCGTCCCTGAAGGGCAAAGTGGTGAGGATCTTCACGGACACCACCACCACGATGTTCTACATCAGGAAGCAGGGGGGCACTCGATCCCCAACGCTCTTCAAAGAGGCACAGGATTTGTGGCACTGGGCCGTCGCACAAGAGATGTTCCTTGCCCCCTTTCACCTGCGGGGAGTCAAACACCATCGCTGACTCCCTCAGCAGGGAGTTGCGCTCCTGCCACTAGTGGGAACTTCGGCAGGACTGGGTGGGACCGCCTCTTCATCAAGTGGGGCAGGCCCCCAGGTCGATCTGTTTGCGCCGGCGGCAAACTCCAAATGCCAGAGGTTTGCCAGCAGATTCCTCCAACCGAGGAGCATGGGGACGCATTCTCCCTCCCGTGGGAAGGTCTGTTTCTATACGTATTCCCGCCGTTGCCTCTCCTGCTGTTAGTCATCAATCAACTCAAACAATACCGATACATGATGATACTAATCGCCCCGGTGTGGCCAAGGCAGATTTGGTACCCGGACCTTATTAGCCTGTCAGCGTCTGGTCAAACTGCCATTAGTCCTGTATCTTCTCACCAGTGGAGGTGCAATCCTGCATCACGACCCAGGATTGCTGATCCTGAGGGCTTGGCTCATACAGCCCTAAAGTTTGGAGGATACGTGTTGCCAGCGGGCTACAGGGAGGTCCTTGCCAAGGCCAGATCATTGTCGACTTTGAAGTGCTATGGTCACAAGTGGAAGTGTTTCGCTACGTGGTGCCGGATGCAGAAGTTCACCCCTCTGAGGGTCATGGCCCCGCAGATTCTTCCATGTTTGTTAACCTTGGCCAAGGCTACACTGGTGCACGCCTCTATCAAGTTGCATCTGGCGGCTATGTCGCACTACACCAGGTCTCCAGGACGATCTTCTCTATGGTCTCACCGTCTCGTCAAGGAATTACTCAAAGTACTGTTTTGATCTTTCCCGCTGGTGAAGGCTACTGCCCTGGCGTGGGCACTCAACATGGTACTGACGAGGCTCATGGGGGGCCTCCTTCAAGCCTATGCATCAGGCCCCTCTCGTGGAAAACGTCTTTCCTCATGGCCATTACCTCTGCCGGGAGGGTGGGTGAGATCCAGGCACTATCCTGCAAACAGCCATATCTGACTTTCCACAAGTCGAGGGTGGTGCTGCGGACGCACCCCTCTTTTATGCCAAAGGTTTCGTCAGAATTCCACCTCAGCGATTCTTGGTGTTACTTGTGTTTTTTCTGAAGCCTTTGTCACCGGCTGAAAGGGCCCTGCACTCACTGGACGTTGCTCTTGCCCTGAAGTTCTATATGGCTTGCACAAAGAGTTTTCGGGAAGAAGTCTCAACTGTTTGTGAACTTTGGTCCTGTGAACCATGGGAAGGCATTGTCTAAAGCTTCCATCTCCAGGTAGCTCTCCGGCTGCATCACGCAATGTCATCGGTTGGCGAACCGAGTTTTAGGGAGAATTCTCTGTAAGGCTGATTTCCCAAACCTAGTGAGTCCCCCAGCAGCTTTGCTGGATTTTTGGGGTTTATTTTTTTTCTCTCGTGCTAAGAGTGGGATTCTTTTGCTCCCACTGTGATTTGAGGTGTTCCTTTAACTTTCCATGTGTTTTATGGGCTTTGGGGTCCTTTACTCCATAGGGTTTCATGTGTTTTTACTATGTGTGTTACACAGCACCCTCCGTGCAGTGACAAAGGGGTGTCATAGTGACACCCCACCATAGACTCCATACCCTGGCACTGACTACTGTCTCCCAGGGCATGTAAAGTCACCATTGGCTTTGCTAGTCCAAAATTATGAAAAGAAACCAGTACAAACCATCATATTGTGGACGTACTGGTCGGGGCAATTCGATTGCCACGGGGTCTGTTGTTCGAGGGGGCACGCCTCCGCCCCCCCCTGATCGAGTTTTGGCTGGTGGCAGTGGATACTACTTTTTATATTCGACCGCGAATATATCTCTATGGGATTTTCCCATTGTTAGAGGCTACCAACTTTAATTATTTAATTCTTATAGCCTCGAACATACCGTCGGTTTATTTATTTAATATTAATTCACCGGTTGGTATTTTTTGCCAGAACTCGATTCTAAAATGGCGTTTGTGTTCTCTTCTGTGACTCCAACCCAAGTCGAGCCCTTTGTTCCACTTTTTGGCGGGCTTCTCCACAGAAGCCTCCAAAAGTGGTGCCACTATGTCTGGGTACCACAGGGGGTGTGGGAGGGGGTTTAGGCACCCTGGACTAAGTTACCCTGGTAACTCAAGTCGCACTCTTGTGTGATTGGCCCAAGTGGTGAGCCGGCCGGCTCCCCACTTAGCATGTTTGATTGACAGCTAGGCTGAGTGAATGGGGGTGTGCTGCATAAAAGCAGGGCTTTGGGGACTGGAACTTCAGAAGTCGCCACAGGACCTAAGAATCCGAGGAGGGAGAAGCTGAGCCGGCCTGCAATGACGACACCACCAGTGGAGCCCTGCTGAACCGTCTTACCACTTTTCCCAACGACAGAGGAGATCTCCAGCCCGGAGAGTCTTCTTCCTTCGACTGGTGGGGATAACCAGTCTACCCTCTTTTCGCCTTCCTGGAGCATCTCGTGGCCACCCTGCCTGTGCCAAGCACCCCGGCAACTGGGATACCACGTTTTCACCACTACCGCGAACCGAAAGGGTAGTACCTTTGTACCGGAGAACTCCGCGGCTGGTTTCTTCCCTGGCAGTGCAACGACCTTCATGTTTCCTCCACGACGAGATCTTCTCTTCCTCTGGACGACGCTGCGACTTGCACCCGCTGCCAGGAACAACTGCCTCCGCTGGAGGATCCTCTCCATTTAAGGAACCGTGTTCCGCCTGGCTTCCCTTGCAACCGATTGAACGGGGTGTATTAAATCCTCATCTCTCGAACCTGGGTTAGCCTGGGACACCTTAGCTAACTTTTTCTGAACTAAACCTTTTTCGAACTACCTCCACAAACTTCAAAGACTCTGTGTAACTGTCTGATCTTGGGCATCTTCCGCCTGGCTTCCTGGAAAGTGGGCCTTGCACCTAAACTTCCTTGCTCACCAGTAGACTGTGCCTTCCTAACTTGCTGCGGTTCTTTAAAAAAGTGTTTAGTGTGTATGCTTCCATAATTCTGCTTTTCCCTCCCTTTTTATTTAACTTGTTGGAGTGCCATCAAACGTTAAGCGCTCCCCTCCGTCTGAAAATAAGTGGTGTTAACTAAGACTTGTCCAACAAGTAATCAGGGATGTACGTATGATAATAGTGATTGTGTTTTGAACTTATCTTACCAATTTAGTGCTAGTGTGTTTTATAAGGGTGTGTTAAATCATTATATACTTTTACACCCAAGCTCTGGTCAGTGTTTGCTTGTGCTACTGTATTTCTGTACCTATTTTGTATGCTCTGTATACTGCCTAATTCTTCTTGAGGGAAGTCTGACTGCTCAGCCACAGCTACCAAGTGAATCTGTGTGGTACAAACTGCTACCAAGTGGGTTTACTGCCAAACACATGTAGTCTTAAATCTTTTGCAGTGGTCCCTAAGGGAACTGCACAGGTTTCTGCCTAACACCGACCGCTGCCAGCTTGTCAGAGAACCCACTCCACCGGAGTGATCGTTGCAACGGCATTCCTGTCTGGTGTGCCCCTTCTGGACATCTGCAGGGCTGCTACTTGGAGGTCCACACACACCTTCACACAGTTCTACTGCGTCAACAGGGATTCTAGGGAGGAGTCCAGAGTCTGCCACGCTGTACTAGGCAGCCTGTTCGCTTAAGGTGAGTCTGTTCCAGAGGTAAGTGTATTGCTCCTGTGGAGCCTTGCCACCTCCCATGGTTGTGTAATGTTGTAATGCTGTGTATTCTTTATTGATGAGCATGTGAATCCATACCAGACCCCATACTGGAGAAGGAACAAGTTACTTAGCTGTACCTATTGTTCTCCAGCATGGGTCTGGCATGGATTCACATGCGAACCCTCCCTCCTGCCCCTCTGCAGCTCTTCTTGGTCATACCGCCGCTTTAGCTGCTTACCATATCTGAAGATGGCTGCCAGAGGAGGGGCTTAGGGAGAGGACTTTCATTGTCTGGTGGCAGTAGGCCCCAGAGGACAGTGATTGCTTTAGAGGAGAAATACAGTTTGTAAGTGAAGGTAGAACTGTTTTTCTTTTAACAGGGATTTCCAGCCAGACAATGGGGAATATTCATGAGCATGTGAATCCATGCCAGACCCATGCTGGAGAACAATAGTTACTTGTAAGTAACTTCTCCTTATTTCAATTTTTAAGGGCTCATTAGCCCATTTTTGTCTCGGTTTTCCTTTGCAGCGTGATGTGCTCGAGGACAAAAAGGAGGAAACTGGGGTGTGGGGTGTAGTGACGAAGTATTTATACGTCACGTCACGTCTGAAACCGGCAACCAGATGCTGAGCAAGACGGAACGACAGTCGACTGCCAGGGTCGAGGTCCACTACACCACCTGTCGGAAATGTTCTGAAGCAGCAGAGTTGGATGGAATATCTATCAGATGAGGAATCTGCAGGAGAAGAATTCATAGAAAGAACATTCCGGTAAGTCATTTCTCCATCGAAATGTCCCAATCGTCATAAAGCACGAAGTTCCCTAGGCTAGTGGTGATTAAAATTCATTGCCAGTACAAAAGTCTGCTATTCAGTCCAAAATGAGTACAAGTGTCTCCTAAACGCATGGAGGTGGTGGCAGCCCACCTCTGGAGTTTTTTTGTCTACAAGTCAGTATGCAACATACTACCAGAGACTCATGAACTTTCGGAGCAAGGCACGGTTGCTCAGCAACCTTCATTTAAAGGGTATTCTGACAAAAACAATCCTGGTTACAACCCGAGATTAATGGCAAAACTCCACGGCGCAACACTGTAGCCATATTAGATACTAGCCCAGTATGAATGTGAGAATGTGGTGATCTGTATGTTTTGACAATGTACACTGTTATAGGTTTTTTAAATGTAAAAATAAATGTTTTTCTCGGCAAAAACAGGCACTATGATTCATAAATTAATAAAAAATGGTTTCCTGGAATGAAACACAAAGGTGTTCTATATGGTCTGCAGAATTCTGAAAGATTATAAATTCCTAGACAGTTTCCCTCGGATTTGACTACAAAGAGTCAGGCTAATCCAGGAGCAGGTGGAAGCTTGTGATTCATCCCCTTCTCTCTCATAGTAGAAGTACCTGTACATCATAAGCCCCTCGTAAATAAAAATTAATGGGTACGACCTTTTCACAAGACATATCTCGAGGGAAGTCATAAACTCAAAGTGCAAGAATGCATCATTCAGTGGAGACAGGAGCATTAAGCCATCGGCAATACAGATGTCAACCGTCACTTTAAAAAAATAGATGCATAGGAGTGCACCTAAAAAGTGTAAAAAGAAGGTACTTCTGAGACTGGCGTATGTAAGGGAGGCATGGTATCACAAGTATGACACTGACCCAAAAGGTACAATTTGTAAAACCTTTATTGAATTCTCTGGGTTTGGAAAAACTCCTACTTTTCCCTCTAGCTAAGATGGGAGTAGTCTCTACCATCAAATAATAAACAAAGCACAGTCCTAGTCAGTCTCTGTCAAATCAAAATGGCCTATACTAACGAAATCTAATACCTGCCCTATCTCTTATCCAAAAATTGTGCATAGGGGAATATGTATGAAAAGGAAAATCGGTGTTAGAATATAAAGAATCAAAGTCGCTGAGTCAGCTCTCCTCCCCAAGTTGGACAGCACGAAGTGAGGCGGTCCCCGTAGACAGGATGACATACTCTGGCTCAGGTTCTCAACACAAAGCAGTCCAAAACGTGGATGGATCGAGGCCCGCCTGGCCTTTCTCGTTTAAGTCCCTTTTCCAGCGTTCCAAAAGTTCTTTCACAGTTCAACAAAAAGGGTTCACAATTCAACCAAAAGTTTACGCAGGCCCTGACCTCTCACAGTACTTGTAGGGGTTCCCGTCCCCAAGATTTATTCACATTCATTAGAGGTTCCCTTCTCCTAACTTATCACACTTCTGGTTTCCTTCAGTCGGGCTTAGACCCTTTCCTGATGGCGAAGACTTTCAAATGTGCAAGGCTTTTACTTTAGACCTCCGCAGGACCACTTTGTCTTTCCCTTCAGCTCGCACTCTCTTGTTATTTGCCCCAGGGTTTCTTTGTCTATGTAGTTCAATATAATAAATACAAGAGTTCAATATTCACTTTCCTCTTCCCCTTTTGCTGGGGTCAATCTTGATCGTCACACTTTTTAAAGTTTATTCACTTAGTTGTTTTACAACAAAAACATTTCTCCAGCATGGGGTCTGGCATGGATTCACATGCTCATGAATATTCCCTGTCGTCAGGTTGGGAATCCTCGGTAAAGAAAAAATCAGTATCAGTTTTGTTTCTGATCTGTCTTTCTTAGTAGTAACCAATCACTGATCTCTGGGTCATACTGCCCCCAGCCAATGACTGCCCTCTCCCTAAGCCCCGCCTCTGGCAGCCATCCTCAGATTTCTACCGCATGCTCAAGTGTTGGGAGTCCTCGTGTTTAGCTCTCGAGTTTTTTACTGCGTTTTCACGCTTTTTCAGGAGAATTTATCATGTTTTCGGTTTAATCGAGCCTCAAGCTCCACTGTCTCTACTTCCGATAACGGAGACCCATTTCGGAATTCTTCTACGCCCCTCAAGGGTGAAGTTTTCGTAGAGTTTACACTTCTTGGAGGATTCTGGAAGATCTGCGGCCTACCTCAACGGACATGGCCCAGGACAAGGGGAGCTCGACGCCCGGATCCAAGCTGTTCAGGAACTGCCCTGGATGCGGATTGTATAATGTTTTCAAGGAGGACGAGCATTTGCGATGTCTTTACTGCCTTCATGGGGACAAGACGCACGTGGAGAAAGACTGCACGTTCTGCAAGAACCTTTCAGAACAGACCAAACAAGATCGTTGTTCCCGCCTCACCACCTGGCTGGAGAAGGGCACAACAGGTGAGACGGTGAAGAAGAAGTCTGAGCGGACTTCTAAGTCCTTTGCGGGCCCCCTGGCGACAGGGGCCCAAAAGAAGGCCAAGCACCGCGAGTCCGCGGGCACCGAAAGGTCGGGCTCTCCGGTTGCCAAGCAGGGTGCTACTTCCCTGGCACGTTCGACCACAAGCCAGCGCTCTGGTTCGGGGAAGAGGAAGTCCGAGAACCCGGGTAGGCCGCTGGAGCGGACCCGGTCGATCTCGAAGGGGGAGCGAGGCGCTGACCCTCCCCCCCAAGGCGAAGGCCCAGGACGCACCTAAGGTGGTGAGGGCTTTGATCCACCCGGCTAAGGCCTCTACCGAAGTGGTCACTGCGACCCTGGCGGAGCCGGCTGAGACTACGCCAATGGAAACAGCCTCTGGGCCCAGAGTATCCGTGCCGCCGCGGAGGGAATCCTCTTTACAGCCCATTGCTAAGACCCCCGTGAAGCCCCCAGCTGAAAAAGAGGGGGGGTGCTGGCCATTACGGACTCGGAATCAGCCTCTGATAGCTCGGCGGCCATTTTGTTGGCAAGCCAATCCTTATGTACCGAGATAAGGGCGAGATTACCACGCACCCCGACGGAGGAACAAGAACCAGGCCCATCAGGAAGCCCTCCGAACAAGCAGAGGAGAGTCCACCCCGCTCCGCCCTTCGTGCCTGCGAGACCGGTGGACCCCTCATCCCCCTCGCTGGACCCTAGAGAGGATACGGCGACGGATACGGCGACGGATACGGCGACTGGGACGGACGATGACGGCGGTGATGACACGACGGACATCCCGTTGTCACCCCCCTGCGGGCATCCCCAGCCGACGAGGTTGGCTCTTTCCACGCCATGATAACCAGGGCATCCGAGCTCTTCCAGCTCTGCCCTGAAAAACAGAAAAAGGAGGGGTTTCTGTACCAACGACGAGAGGCTAAGAGGAAGACTGTCCCCCCGGTGCCTTTACTCGACGACATCTGGGACGAGGGGCTTGCTGTCCTCATCCCTGCCACGACACCCGCCAAGAGGGACAGGTACGAGAAGAAGTACTGAGTCCCCGATGCCGCCCCCTTGTGCCTCAGGGCCCAGCCCATGCTGGACTCAGTCG
The DNA here is from genome assembly GCF_040938575.1 of Ambystoma mexicanum. Classification (NCBI taxonomy): domain Eukaryota; kingdom Metazoa; phylum Chordata; class Amphibia; order Caudata; family Ambystomatidae; genus Ambystoma; species Ambystoma mexicanum. Next base: position 260,555,657 of record NC_090928.1, on the reverse strand, counting down.
TCTCGGCAGTGGCTAAGAAGAAGGCAGTTGGCGCGGCTTCAACTTCCACTTCCCCGCCGGACAGCGAGGGCAAGAAGTTGGACTCTATGGGACGGCGAGTCATCTCGTCGTCGGCGGCGACGACAATTAAGGCGGCCAATGCCTTAGCGATCGTGGCCCGCTACGACAGGGAGCTCTGGTTCAAGATAGCGCCCCTGCTAGATTTCCTGCCTGAGGACAAAAGGGCGGAGGCCCTAGAAATTCTGCAGGAGGGCGAGGTGGCGTCGGATCACGCCATAATGGTGGCAACGGACATTGCAGATACCGGATTTCGCCAACTGGGCAACAGAGTTTGCCTCCGACGACGAGGATGCTCAAGGCGACAGACTTTCGCCAGGATGTCCAGACCAGAGTGTTGGACATGCCGTTCGACGGCAACAACCTTTTTGGTAAGGCGGTGGATGAGTCTCTACAGGCCATCAAGACCGACTCTGAGACGGCCCGGGCCCTTGGGGTGCTTCAGCAGCGACGGCCCTTTCGGAGCCCCGGAGGCAGACAGGGTGCCTCCAAAGGATCCAGCGGTGGCTCCTCCACTTACCGCAAGGTGGCCCGCTCCTCTTCCCAGGAGGCCTACAGAGGTCGCGGCAAGCAAGGGGGTTCCCGCTGTCGGCGGCAAGGCCGCTTCCAAGCAAGACTGACCCTGCCGGGTTGTCGGGCCCCCACCGAAGCACCCCGGTGGGAGGCCGGCTGACGAAATTCGTCAGAGTGTGGGAGTTCATCTCCACCGATCGTTGGGTGTTGGACACTCGCTGAAATTCCTAAAGAAGTGCCCTCGCATTCCTCCCGTGGCCAGGAAGGAGAATCACGTCCCTCAACTGCCGTTGGAAGTAAAGGCGATGCTCAAGAAAGGTGCCATCGAGCTCGTCCCCAGGAGGCTCTGGGGCTCCGGAGTGTACTCAAGGTAGTTCCTCGTCAGAAAGAAGACAGGTGGTTGGCGCCCCATCCTGGACCTGCGTCGGTTAAACAAATACATCAAGGCGCAGAAATTCAGGATGGTCACCCTCCAGCACGTGCTGGGACAGCTGGAGGAAGGCGACTTCCTATCGTCGTTGGACCTGGAGGATGCTTACTTCCACATCCCCATTCTAAAAAGGCACAGGAAGTTCCTCAGGTTCGTGGTTCAGGGACGCCACTACCAATTCAGAGCCCTACCGTTCGGATTAAAGTCAGCACCCAGGGTTTTCACCAAGTGCCTGGCACCAGTGGCTGCGCCTGCAGGGGATCCACGTCTACCCCTACCTGGACGACTGGCTAATCTGGGCAAGGTCAAGGGAACTCACCGTATGATCATACGGCGAGGACCGTCCGGTTGCTCACGGAGCTGGGGTTCGCCATCAACTACCTCAAATCCCACCTGGTTCCATCGCAAGTAGCACTGGTTTTGGGAGCAAAGCTCGATACAGTGGAGCAATTGGCCTCCCCTTCAGAGGAGAGGACCAAGACCATCCTGGGCAAGGTGCGGCGCCGGTTAGCCACGGACGTGGCCAGGGTGAGGTCCATCAAGTCCCTTCTCGGGATGTCCTCATGCATCTACCTTGTGCCCCTTTGCAGACTTTAGATGCGTCCGCTACAGGAGTTCCTAGACGCCCGCTGGTTTCAGGCGAGGGGTTGCTTCGAGGACAGGATCCCTCTCGACGAGGAGTTCCGTCGGGCGATCCTATGGTGGGGCACCCGGGCTCACCTCACTACAGGCACAGACTTTCAAACCCCGGCGTTTCAGGAGACTGAGACTACGGACGCCTCGCTGGAGGGTTGGGGGGCCCACACCGGAGATCTCCACGCAAGAGGCCTTTGGCTCCCGGAGGAGAGGTCTCTTCACATCAACATCTTGGAGCGCCGAGCAGTGTTCTGGGCGCTCAAGTCGTTCCTCCCGTCCCTCAAGGACAAAATGGTGAGGATCTTCACCGACAACACCACCACGATGTTCTACATACGGAAGCAGGGGGGCACCAGATCTCCAGCCCTATCCAAGGTGGCCCAGGATCTGTGGCATTGGGCAGTCGCCCAGGGGATGTTTCTGGTTCCCTTCCACCTGGCAGGAATAAAAAAACACCATCACCGACTCACTCGGCAGGGAGCTGCGCTCGTGCCACGAGTGGGAACTGCGCCAGGATCAAGTGGATCAATACTTCCAACGATGGGGCAAACCCCAGCTCGACCTGTTCGCGACGGCGACGAACTCCAAGTGCCAGAGGTTCGCCAGCAGGTTCCCACAGCCGAGGAGCATGGGCGATGCTTTCTCGTTCCCTTGGGACGGCCTGTTTCTATACGCGTTCCCTCCATTGCCGTTGCTGCTCCGCCTCATCAACCAGCTCAAGAAGTCCAGGTGCAGGATGATCCTCGTCGCACCAGCGTGGCCGAGGCAGATCTGGTTCCCGGACCTTCTGGACTTGTCAACATCCCCGCCAGTCAGGCTGCCAGCGGACGCGGATCTTCTCTCCAGAGAAGGAGGCGCCATTCTCCACCACAACCCACAGTTGCTGAACTTGCAGGCCTGGCTCCTGCAGCACTAGAGTTTGGAGGGTACGATATCCCGGCTGATTGCAGAGAGGTTCTTGCAAAGGCCTGGGCGTCCTCAACTCTCAAGTGTTACGGTCATAAATGGAAAAGGTTCTCTGTCTGGTGCCGTGCACAGAAGATTAACCCTCTGCGAATTACGGCCCCTCAAATGCTGCTGTACCTGCTGTCGCTGGCCAAGGCTGGACTGGCTCACTCCTCCATAAAAATACATCTGGCTGCCATCTCCCGATATACCAGGGTGACGGGACGGGCGTCCTTGTGGTCTCATCTCCTGGTGAAGGAATTTATGAAGGGGCTATTCTGATCATTCCCGCCGGTGACGGCTCCTGCCCCGGCGTGGGAGCTTAATGTGGTGCTGACCAGGCTCATGGGAGCCCCATTCGAGCCTATGCATTCGGCGCCTTTGAAGTTCCTGTCATGGAAGACAGCGTTCCTCGTGGCCATCACCTCTGCACGACGAGTGGGAGAGATTCAGGCCCTATCTTCCAAGCCTCCATACTTGACTTTTCATGACACGAGGGTGGTGCTAAGGACGCACCCCTCCTTCATACCCAAGGTGCCGTCGGACTTCCACCTCAACGAGCCCTTGGTGTTACCAGTTTTCTTTCCGTCAGCTTCGACGCCGGCCGAGAGGACTTTGCACTCGCTGGATGTAGCTAAAGCGCTGAAGTTCTACGTGGACCGCCTGAAGAGTTTTCGGAAGACGTCACAACTGTTTGTGAACTTTTGGTCTGTGAATCAAGGGAAGGCTCTCTCGAAGACTTCCATTTCCAGATCGCTCTCCGGCTGCATCATGCATTGTCACCGGTTGGCAAACCGACCGCTGCCCGGCCGTCCGAGAGCCCATTTGACCAGAGCGATCGCTGCTACCACGGCGTTCCTGTCTGGTGTGCCCCTGCTGGACATCTGCAGGGCTGCTACGTGGAGGTCGACACACACCTTCACAAGATTCTACTGCGTCGATCGGAATTCCAGGGAGGAGTCCAGGGTCGGCCAAGCAGTGCTGCGCAACCTGTTCGCTTAAGGTGAGCCTGGTGAGGAGGTAAGAGATGCTTAATGTTGAGTTGTTGTATTGCTTAATGTTGAGCCTGTTGCCACCTCCCGTGGTTGTGCATGTGTATACTGCTATGTATTCTTTTATTCATGAGCATGTGAATCCATGCCCGACCCCATGCTGGAGAAGGAACAAGTTACTTACCTGTAACTGTTGTTCTCCAGCACGGGTCTGGCATGGATTCACATGTGAACCCTCCCACCTACCCCTCTGTGGCTCTTCACTTGGTCATACTGCCACTTGGCGTGCTACCAAATCTGAGGATGGCTCCCAGAGGCGGCGCTTAGGGAGAGGGCAGTCATTGGCTGGGGGCAGTATGACCCAGAGATCAGTGATTGGTTACTACCAAGAAAGACGGATCAGAAACGAAACTGATACTGATTTTTTCTTTACCGAGGATTCCCAGCCGGACGGGGAATATTCATGAGCATGTGAATCCATGCCAGACCCATGCTGGAGAACCACAGTTACAAGTAAGTAACTTGTTCCTTCACCTTTCACTGAGACTTTCAAGTGGGCTACTTCCTTTCGCCGGACCACTCTGCTGCTCTGTATCAATGGCTTCACAGTTATCAGTAATTTAAAGTTCACCACAAGTCTGCCTTACTTTGTGTCTCATCCACACGCGTGCAGCCTTCAATTGTAAGTTATATTATTGCAATTTCAATCCTTTTCTTAACACACACCAGTCTTTCATCTCACTCGCCAACTCACTGGCTGTGTGCATTCCTTTCTTGTCTTTTGCCGTTTTAATTCGCGAGCCAAGGTTAATACCACAGGCTTGGCCTCATCTCCCCAACTATGTCGTTCACCAAGGAGGGTCGCAGGCACCTTTGAACCACAATGCAGTCTTCTTGTCTGCGATTCGGCCTTCTACACGTATCTCTTACAGTTCTTTGGAGGCAACGACCTCCTGCAGGGAACTTCTGGGTACCTTTACTCTTAGTTCTCTTCCCTCCGTCTGTTGCTCTGCTCCAGTAGGTTTGCCTTTGCCCCGGAAGTTTTTCTGCTTCTTGTGTTCCACCTTGCTCAGAGTATGTCTCTATGTTCCGCCTTTTATCCGTGTGGGAATAGCTAATGGATATCGGGTGTATGTGATTAAAGTCAAGTGCCTGACCCGATTAGCGGGACATGTCCAATGAGATATGTAAGGGTTAGCCTTTTTACTCTCATTCAACCTCTTCCTTGGCCTAGTGTTTGTGTAGAAAAGGTGTTGGGTGGGAGTTTGGACTTCAGAGAATCCTATGAAATAGGGAGGAGTCAAGGTTACGGGAAAGGGGGGGGGAATACTGCGTCTCAACATCGGTCGCCTCACACCCACTCCCATACTTGCCAACCCTACAGATGTAGGCGGTAGGCTACTGCTTTTCAGGCAGACCTACCGCCTAGGGATTTTACTATGGTATCCTACTGCAATTTTTCAACTGGTGCAGTCTGTGACACTCATGACATAACATTACCCTGTAGTTTCTGTCAAATTCTGCTAGTGAATGATGGCGCCACACGTCTCGCAGACTCTGACTACAGCAAAAGGGGAATTGTCATGTATGCACAGACGCACTGCGGGCCATCTTGCTCTCACGTGCTGGCTGGCTCATCTCAAGTAATGAAAACATCATGTGTGCGTTTACTGAGCGAGGTGGGTTTAGGTGGCAAGCACTTTTATCAACAAGCTAACCTAGAGATGTTATTAGAATGTAATTGCCCTATCCTGTATCCAGTATCCTGCAAGAAACGAATGCATTTGTTTGCAGTGATCGAAGGGCCGGAATAAGCTGCAACATATTTTTTTTCTCACAATGGCTGCTTTATTGTGGCGCTCTTGATTTATAGGCTAAAAGGTAAGCGCCTCAGTATTAAGGACGGAGGATATTGGGCATATTTATTTTATTTTCTATATTTGGTAAATTCCGGATGACTGAATCTTTCAAAGAGGTGCATTTGATACCATGAGAGGTGTGTGTGTGTTTGCTTATGAGTTAGTGTGTAGATGGAGTGCACATTTTATGAATACGTATGAATGCATGAGGTTATGGCTGACCACATTAAACTGAATGCCCAGACACTCCTCTGCGATAACATTTGTGGCTGATTAATAGCACTCCATTACGTCTTACTATATATACTTATGTTTATTCAGTGTATTCATGAATTATTTTGCTTGAACTTCTGATAGTCTCATTTTATTTTCTTACCTACTTATCTTTGGGTCTTTATTCTCTCTGCTTTTACGGTTTGTTATGTGTATGGTTTTAGGCTATTTGAGTATTTGTATTACAAAACAGCATGTGGTTACTTTCTTTTTGTGTTTGTATTTCGATTCCCTACAAAATAATATTTTTTAAAGTAATGTAATAGCCAAATGTTTTTTGGGTAGAACGGTGATATTTAATTTTCTAGCGCTGCCATAATTGTACTACCTTCCATAATACGGCAACAGTTGGAAAATGGTAATACCGTGGCACATTATGGATCTTCCTGGCAAACACCACTAATGTCTATACAAAAGCCACAACTGTTAGATGTGATTATAATCAAATGTGTGTCCTAGAACATCAGTTAATTGTACTACATTCCTGTCAAAAACAAGCAATGGCAAAGCCAATCGTTTTGGCTGTTATGCATGCCATAGGCACTTTCCAGACTTTTCCATTATGGTACTACTACCTCCCATTAAAAGTTAATACACGGAAAATGGTTTTATTTTATTAACTGGGCACGTTATGGTTGTGCCTGGTAAAGCCTGTCTAATGCCTATACAAAATCCAAAAGTGTTGGATTTGCCATGATTGTTTTTAATAGTAATATAGTGCAAGGACACACATTACCTTATAAATCAAGTGACTAAAGGCATACTCGGTCAAGACATGTTTCTCACACTAGGAGATTGCTTACAGCTGCAAATAGACTGCTTATTAATCATTTTGGAAACCTTAAAGCACTCCTACAAATCCCATTGATGTGTATTTTGCACAGTGAGAGACACTCAATGGGTGGGAATGGGCATCCGGACCAGCGTGGTCAATGGGTGGGTAAAAGTCAGACCCCGACAGGCAGTGTTTCCTACTCCATAGCCCATGTGTCTCTCCTCGTTCTCTCACTTTCCTTGCCAATTGTTGACTTGTAGGAAGAGCTCACAACACCCTAAATAGCCAAAACTAAAAAGGCGTAACGCAATTCTCACAGGTGACTCATTGGTTATGTGATTTCTCAAGAAATCTGAAGATACCAGTTAGACATTTCTTGTCATCTGATCAGGGGAACATTTTATATGATGTCATGCCCTGCGATGGTACAAGTTTGCTAATTTCTATTTTTGAAACTTCAAAAATCCTACCCCTTTTTGGTCACAGAATGTTGGCAAGTATGCACTCCCTGAAAAACCCTAACCCAGGTGATCCTCCCGCACTGGTCCACCCCCAGGGTATAGATCCAAAAGAGATGGCAATGCTGTTAAGGAGAATTCTCAGAAATGCCTCCACCTTCGAGACCCCCAGCAACTTTGCTGGATAACCTGGAGAGAGTGAGACCCTTCGTCCCACTCTCTCATGTATTTTAATGTGATTTTGCACACTGTTTTCTCTTTGTGTGTCACACAGCACCTTCAGTGCAGTGGCACAGGGGAAGTCTTTCAGATTTCCCAAAGGTTTAAATATCTTCTCTGGGATCAACTACTGTTTCCCAGAGCAGTAAAGTGAAATTGACTTTACTGACAATTCTAAATTTCTAGCCCCAGCACACACTATCTTTCAGTAGGGTGCTGGAGGGGTTACCTAGTATCCCCTTTGTCTAGCTTCTCATGTAACATTTTTTATGTTACCATTTTCTCACTGAATGGCTGGTGGCAGTGGTTTCGTTTTAACTACCATGGTGTGCATTTACTGGGTGCTGCATTTGCAGTTGCAGTAAAGCACCCAAGGGTGCCATTTTTGTCAAAATGGCCCGGTCTTCCTTTTTTGCCATTTCTTTGTGGAAAGGTCCTTCTTGAGATTTACTCTGCGCGCCAAACCCGGTTTGGTCCCATTGATAGCTTTGCCTTTGGCGGGATTCACGAGTGAAGCCCGCCTCTGGCTGCAGGGTGTCTGTGGTAGGCAGGAAGTGAGGGTCTCCTGTGCTTAGTCTCCTAGGAGACCCAAATTCACTCTGGCGTGATTGGCCGGCTGACTGTCCGGCAAGGACAGCCACCCTGCTGGGTGACTGACAGCTAGGCTGGAATTAATGGGAGAGAACTGAATAAAAGGCAAGGCTTGGAGGGCAGAGTCGACCACTGGACGAAGGAACCGAAGAAGAACTTGAAGAGGATGCCTGCTGCAACTCCTGGACCGTTGGTTTGCCCGGTGAATACCTGCTGATGTTGTTTGTATTGACAGAGAAGCCGCTGCAAGGACGACTTCTCCCTTTTGAGTTAGTGGGACCAATCAACTCCAAAGTAAACCACCTGGACATCCATCTCAGAGCTGGTTGCATTTCCACAGGGTTGCTGCTGGAAACCATATAGCCAGGGAGAGGAACACCAGATTGTGTGTTGGTTTTAAGCTGGCCCAGAGCTCCAGGAAAATCCTCCGGATTCCCAGGAAGGAGGACTGGCTGAGCCTGAACCCCCTCAACAGAGTGCGGGACCCCAGAAGCAAGGAAAGTCCATCTCGACGGCCAGTAACTGCGGTGGTGCAATTTGCGGTAGACGCGAGGAGCTGAAACACTGAACAGCCACTGAAAATGAAGTTTGCCGGTTACAAGTTTTGACCGTCCCATTGCAGTGCAGTGCAGGAGTCCCCAGGCGTCCTCCCTCTTGTCCCCACGACGGAGGTCCAGAAACAGTGAGATCTGCAGAGCTGCACACTAACTTGAGTCATCTGCTGGACCCTTCCTTCATTTTAAAGGTACTGTACAAAGTCTAAGAGAACTTACCTCTTACTGTAGAGTTGCTTGCATCTTCTACTACTCACAAGTCTAATCCGCTTGTGGCCCTACATTTTATTCTTCTTTTCTCCAAAGACTTCTAAAATACTGTGCAAAGACTTTCTACTTGCCTACAAATAAGTGCTTCAGCCTCTTCCACTGAATGACTCTTATTGGGGGATCTGAAAGTATTTGCCTGCTTAAGAATATTTGTGGTCTCTTTTGTGTTCTAAATAATCTTTTCCTGTGACTTATTACTATCTGATTCTAAATGCAATAGTGATATATTAATGTCCCCAGCACCCTAGCAATTGAAGTCACCTAAGGGTGTAGGTAGTGTCTGTGGGCCATCCCAAAAGGGTTTCTACTGATTTAGCGATTTTAAGAGTGTGTAGTTCATGAAATATATTTGAGTTTTACTGTTATAATTCTCCCTTCTGAAGAAGGCTTATTCTAACTGACTGATAAGTTAATTGTTTATTCAAGAAACCTTGAGTATAAGAGTTTATTTGAATACTTGTAACTGTAAATCTCTGTGCAACTCCACTACAGCTCACATTGACTCTTCTTGAGATAAGCCTGGCTGCTCAACACGCTACTAAAACTGTGTAGTACAAGCTATTACCAAAGGTTGGCTTTCCTATACCTGTAGTCAGAGTTGTTTGTAGTGTTCCCAGAGGGTACTGCATGCAAACTTTGCCTAACATATGCCCTGGCCACCTGAGAGAGAGAGATCCTTGGGGACTAGTAGGTGAAGACACAATTTGGTTTCTCACATACCTTTCCCCTATGCGATGTAGCCGCATCTGTTTCACAGGGATACAGGGAAAGGAAAGAGACGTTCCCCTGTTCCTTACCTTTTCGGTGTTCCACAGTGAAACCGTAGGGTTGCAGGTCTAAGAGCCATCGCATGATTCAAGGGTTAAGAGTACTTTCATTGACTTATTCACACAAAGTGAGCGGTCAGTGATGAGTGTGAATTTTCTCCCTAGAAGATAGCACTCAAGGTGGAAAATTGCCCATTTGATGGCAAGGGCTTCCAGTTCCAACACATAGTAGTTCTTTTCACGGTTGAAGAGTTTACGACTAGTGAATAGGATGGGGTGTTCTTATCCATTGTAGAATTTACGATAATACTGCTCCTAAGCCTATGAGGGAGGCATCGGTCAGGAATGCCAATTCCTTCGCCAAGTCTACTACTTTTAATATTAGATTTTGTCATAAGGGTTGTTTCAGGTTAGTGTAACAAGCATCGTCCTCAGTCTAACACATGTTCTGTGTTTACGCGTTTCTTAGTTTGTCAGTTTGGCTGTTCTATCTGAAACATTTGGGATAAACCTACGATGATATCCACTCAGTCCTAGGAATGCCCTGAGGTCTCTGTTGGTCTTGGAGTGGGAGCATCTCGGACAGCTTTCACTTTTTCTTGTTGCGGCTGGACACTGCCATTCCCTACTTAAGAAGCCTAGGTATTTCATTTCTGACTGAGCTAGCTTACATTTTGATGGATTGGCAGTCAAGACGGCCTATCGGAGGGTTCACATAATAGTAGACCGATGGAAAAGCTGGTCTTCCCTTGTCTTACCATAAATACTATGTCGTCAATATAGGCCCCACAGAAATCGGAATAAGGCTGTAATATGCTGTCCATGAGTCATTGGAAAGTTGCTGGTGCCCCATGCAATCCAAAAGTGATGACTTTGAATTGGAATAATCCTATTAGCGTTGAGAAAGAAGTCTTTTCCTCATCAGGATCATGCACAGGGATCTACCAATATCCCTTGTTAAATCTAGGGTTGACAAGAATGTGTCATTTCCAAGTTTATTTATTAAATTGAGACATTGCATGGGATAGGCATCGAAGGCAGAGATGGCATTGACCTGCCTAAAGTCTATGCAAAGTCTAAAAGAGTGATCGGGTTTAGTCACCAACACAATAGGGGAGTACCATGGATTCAAAGGGGTTTCGATGATGTTTGTCTTTAAAAACAAATGTAACCATCAATCACTACCTGCTTTCGTGCTTCTGGGAGTCTGTGTGGCTTCAAATTGGCCACTTTCCCTTTTGGGATTCTAATATAGTGGTATGTATCATGTACTCTCCCTGGTTATTAGCAGAATACCTCAGGGGATACCATAATAAGGTCGTTCAAATTCTCTTGCTTATGTTTAGATAGGCCACTCTGAGCTTATTCCCCAAGAACTATCTGCTCGGGTACCAAACAAGACAATATAGAAGAGCTAGTCGTGGAATGACTTTCTTTCTACTCTTTCAAGAGCATTATGTTTGTTTATTTATAGTGCGCTCCAAACCCGGAGGTATCTGGGCGCATTACAAGGATATGCATTATCTTAGTTACACAATGGGCAGTACACAGTAAGTCATTACAATAAAAGGAATATATACAATTAGATACACAATAGGGAATACACAGTAAGTCCATACAATAAAGGAGTAACATGTGCAGGCAGTATACAATATAATAATGATGTCGGGGAGAAAAGGGGTAGCAAAACTGGTCTAAGAAGGCCAGGAAGTGGACAGAACTAGGTATAGTGTTACTGTACATGGTTTGAGTTAAGGGAAGGCTAGCAGTGTCTACTGAGGTGCATCTTTGGAGATGAGCTAAAGTTTGGTGTCTTTCCTGAATTTGTAGATGGACTGGTCGATTCTTATTGTAGTGGGTAGGGAGTTCCAGAGTTGAGCAGCCATAACTGGGAAGCTGCTACCACCTGCTTTCTTTAGTTTGTACCTGGGCACTCTTGGGCAGCCAGAGTTGGTCATCCTAGTGGGCTGGATTGGGTTGTTTTGGTGAATATTTCATTAAGGTATTGAGAAGCTGCATTGTTGAGACACCTGTGAGTCAGGGAGGCTGTTTTGAGTTGTTTTCTCTCCTTCATGGAGAGCCAATTGTTATCACGTCTAGTTGCTGAGATGTGTTGCCTTCTGGATATGCCCAAGGCAGTTCTAAGGGCATTATTCTGCAGGATCTGGAGTTTGATGTATTTGCTGGCACCTACGTATAGTTCATTGCAGTAGTCGTTTTTAGACAATAATAGCGCTCTGGCCATGTGGTGCAGCTTTTTTTTTAGATCTGGCTATGTGGTGCAGCTTTTTTTTTTTAGAGAGAAAGGATTTGCAAGACTAAATAAGCTTGCAGGTGTAAGCTGTGGCGGAGGCTGCTGCGCTGACCTGTTTGCGCCGACTCAGGGAGGAGTCTAGGTAAAAACCCAATGTTTTACCTCATTTGCCACCTTTGTCATTTCCATCAATGTTGAAGGAAAAGTATTGGTTGCTCAGTTTTTTCATATTGATGGGAGAGGCTGAGAGGAGCATCTTAGTCTTCTCATCATTCAGGCACAGACCGTGAGTGGCCATCCAGGCCTGAATGGTGAGGTAGATTTTATCAATAATAGCAAGGTCCTTGTTGTTATCGCCTGTCAGGGGTATGAGAATTTGGATGTCATCTGGATAGTTAGTGTAGCTGACACACAGATGGTCCAGATCAAACAATGGTTTGGTGATACACACAAACCTTGTGGGACTCCGCAGGATATGGGGATGGGATCGGCTGCTGCCGAAGCCGAGAAGACTCTCATGGATCTATTGTTTAAGAAGGATTGGATCCATGCCGTTTCTTCTGTTGAAAAGTGGGCCGCAGTAGAGAGGCGTTTGCATAGCACCTTATGATCTACCAGATCAAAGGCAGCTAGCCAGTCCAACAGGAGCAAGAGAGCTGGTTTCCCTTTATCTTTCAAGTCATCGATCTGGATCTTCAGGTCAATCCGGGCTGTTTCTGTGCCGTGTTGGGGTCTGAAGCCAGATTGACAGAGTCCAGGTAGCTTGTTGGTCTTCAGATATGTTTGTATCTGGTTGTAGGTAGCTTTGTCAATGATTTTAAGTAAAAAAGGGACTGTTGTGATGGGTCTAAAGTTCGTGGGGATGCTAGAGTCTTAAGATGTGTTTTTTTTTTTTTTAGAAGTGTGAGTTCCCATGAATTCTTCAAGTTGGTAGGCACAGTGCCTGTGCGGAAGGAAGCATTGTTTAACCAGATGATTAAGGGGGCAAGTTCGCTGGCAGCTTCTTTTATGACAGATGCTGGGCAGGTATTACCCTGGCAATTGGAGGGTTTGAGTGAAACAATAATGTTTAGTACTTCTTGGGTAGACACTGAGGTAAATTTGAAACTGATACGGTTTAGGGAGGGTAGGGCCATGTTTTGGGGTATTAGTGTGAGGTAGCAGGTTTAATTTTTTGACAGCTATTTTCTTTTGCAGGAGAGTGATTTTATTGGCTAGAGCTTCTTGAATTTTGGTGGTAGAGATGGGTCTTTTGACTTCTATCGGATTGAGCTATTTTATAGGTACAGGTTCCTGTTTGCTCTAGTACCTCATAGGGCCCGTGCCACTTTGAAACAAGTTTATTTTCAGAGGTTGCTAAGAGGACTAGCACTTTCTGTCCTACTGAAAATGATTTTGGATTTACCCTCTTGTCGTAGGTACATTTTTGTTGGGCTTGAACCTTTTCCATACGAGTGTGGACTAGAGTCTAGAAGAGTCTTGTGTGCTCTCATAGTCGAGTAGCAATTTGTGTGAGGGGGATTGGCACCTCTTCTTTCTTCCCAGGTCTCCCCGAGCATGTCTAAGACATCTGTTGGCTCTCTCCCGTAGAGTAACTGAAAAGGGGAGAAACGGGTGGATGCTTGAGGGGTCTTTCTCACTACAAATGGGGCCCACAGGATTATATGATCCCAGTCCTTCCCATCTTCGTCTACTAACTTTTTCAGGCTAATTTTCCGGGTCTTATTAAATCTCTCTACCAGTCCATCCTTTTGGGGCTGGTAAACTGAGGTTCTTAAGGTGGTAATGTTTAGTATTTCCTTAACTTCACCCATAAGCTTACCCATGAAATTGGAAGCCCCATCAGTTAGAATTTCGTTAGGGAAACCAACACTAGAAATAAATGGCAACAGTTGTTTTATAATTTGCTGGGTTGTGTTGTTCCGCGTGCGAAGGCTTCTGGGTACCGGGTAGCGTAATCGATTACAAGAACATATTTATTGCCCAGTTTCTAAGTTTCCAACGGTCCAATGATATCCATCGTGATTTTAGAGAAGGGGACGTCTATTATCGGTAATGGGTTCCGAAGGGCAGGTGGGGGAATATGAGAGCTGGGATTTTGGCATATCTCGCATATCGAAATTAAGTTCTTTACGTCAGCATGGATAACCAGCCAATAGAATTTCCCACTGATGTGTGTTTGGGTTTTAGATTGTCCCAAGCGTCCCCCTGTCAAATTAGAGCATGTAATCTCTAACCCGATCCTGCGATGGGTTTTGGGTATTACTAATTGAGTCTTACTTGGGCCTTCTCTGGAGGTTTCCTTTCTATATAGTAATCCTTGTTGCCGGAAGAAAAAGGGGCTCCACTTTTCTTGTCCTTCTCTCAGGAATTACTTGTAAGAAAGCCTCTGCGAGTACTGGATCATTTTGCTGGGCGGAAGCTAGGTCGGGAAGGATGGTAGATTGCTGTTCCTTTTTTTCTCGATGGTACGTATCTCATCTGCCTCCCAAAGCCTAAGTTACCTCTCTATTTACTCTTGTTCAATTTCTTTCTCAAAACAGGGAAATAGTGCTTTCTGAAGAATTCCCTGTGCAATTTTGTCCCCAGGACATATTTCAAACAGGATTTTGCCATGGTTCTGTGAGAGAACTTGTAGGTCTCCCTGAAGGTCTGGGTCTATAACGCCTTGTAGGACATCTATGCCAAATTTCCAGGCTAGACCATATATTGGGGTCAATCTTATATGATGTGATATGGCATTTATAAACCGCCTATACACAAGTGTTTCAAGGCCGACCTATAACAGCCCGCAGGGGGTATTAGAACTAAGTCCATGGGAATCGTCTCTCGCTTTCCAGGAGTAATGGTGGCTTCTCTGATGCTAAAAATATCAAGCCTATGGATTCTTTTGTGGTGGTAGAGGGGTCTGAGGCTCTATGACTAAGTTTCTGGCATTTTAGGGTCCCCCAATTTGTCTTAATTGAGTCGTATCCAATGCCTGACACCATATGTAAGGGGGGCATGGCATGACGAGTATGACACTGACACAAAAGGTACAATTTGTAAAGCCTTTATTCAATTTTCGGTGTTTGGAAAAACGTCGTCTTTGCCCTATAGCGAAGATGAGAGTAGTCTCTATCATCAAATAATAAAGAAAACACAGTCCTAGTCGGTCTTTGTCAAATCAAAATGGCCTATACTGACAAAACCTAATGCCTGCCCTATCTCTCATGCAAAAAGTGTTCAAAGGGGAATATGTATGCGAAGGAAAAAAATGGTTAGAATATAAAGAATCAAAGAGTCAGCTGTCCCTCCATGTTGGACAGCACAGAGTAAGGCAGTCCCAGTAGACAGGATGAGGCACAATGGCTCAGGTTTTCAAAACAAAGCATTTCAAAACGTGGGTAGAGGCTTGCCTGGCCTTCCACATTAGACCACTTTTCCAGCGTTCCAAAAGTTCTTTCACAGTTCAACAAAAATGGTTCACATTTAAAACAAATGTTTATGCAGGCCTCCCTTCTCCAAGCTTTATTCACATTCTGTAGGGGTTTCCTTCCCCTAGCTTATCACACTTCTTTTTTACTATAGACCTCCACAGGACCACTTTGACTTTCCCGTCAGCTTGCACTTTTATATTATTTGCCCCCGCGTTTCTTGGTCTGTGTAGTACAATTTCGTAACCACAAGAGTTCAATATTCACTTTCCACTTCCCCTTTTGCCGGGTTCAATCTTAATTATCACGCTTTTTAAAGTTCATTCACTTTGTTGTTTTATAACAAAAACATTTCACCTTTTGCAGAGACTTTTGAATGACCTACTTCCTTTCGCTGGACCACTCTGTATCACTGGCTTCACAGTTATCAGTAATTTAAAGTTCACCACAGGTCTGCCTTTGTTCGCTTCTCATACACACGCGTGCAGCCTTCAATTGTAAGATATATTGTTGCCACTACAATCTTTCCTCAACACACACCAGTCTTTCATCTTGCTTGTCAACTCACCGGCTGTGTGCATTCTTATCTTGTCTTTTGCCATTTTAATTCACAAGCCAAGTTTAATACCGCAGGCTCTGCCTCACCTCCCCAACTCTGTCGTTCACCCGGGAAGGTCACAGGTGCCTTTTAAGCACAATGCAGTCTTCTTGTCTGGGATTCGGGCTTCTCCACGTCTCTCTTATGGTTGTTTAGAGGCAACAACCTCCTGCAGGGAACTCCTAGGTTCCTTTACTCTTGGTTATCGTCCCTCTGTCAGTTTCTGGTCTAGTAGGTTCGCCTTTGCTCCGGAAGCTCTGCTGTTTCTTGTGTTCCACCTTGCTCAGGGTGCGTCTCTGTTCTGCCTTTTATCTATGTGGGGACGGCTAATGGGTATCAGATGTATGTGTCTGAGTTTGCCTGACCCGATTAGCGGGACATGTCAAATGAGATATGTAAGGGCCTCTTCCTCAGCCCAGTGTTTGTGTAGAAAAGGTGGGAGGGAGTTGGGACACCAGAGAATCCTATGAAATGGAAGAGATCATGGGTACGGGAAAAGGGGGGAATACTGCGTCTCACCATTGGTCGCCCCACTCCCCGAAGAGCCCTCACCCAGGTGATCCTCCCGTGCTGGTCCACCCTAAGGGTCTGGATCTGAAGGCGATGGCTGTGCCCTGGCGACCTGAGCGAGAGATCTCCAGGGACTAGTAGGTGAGACTCTTTGGTTTCTCACACCTGTGGGGCTACCCTAAACATGGGACCACCACCCATAAAATAAAACAAAAGGTGGAAACCAGGTTGCCCTTCACTACTCTCCATATGTGAGGTTGTGCTATACAATAGAGACAAGTATGGGGACAGAGGCCCCTGCACTGGCAGACTGAAGGACGAAATAGTGCCCCCATACCAAAAGAGTTAAGCTAAGACTGAGACTAAAAAGACCTCACTTAAGAAAAGCTAGCTGTTATGCTGGGGCTCCCAGTCAGAGATGGGGAAAGCGGCTAAAAGAAAACACTTTCCTGCCAAATACTTATAAATGGGATATATATTTTTCAGTATATTACATGAGTGCATTTTGTTCTCTGTATAGACCTAATCAAACCTTAATTACCAGCACAGGACCTAAGAGTATAGCCAGAATGCTCTGTCACGCTAGCTTTTGGTGTGATTTAGACGCGCTGTGTAGATACCCTGTTACTGCTTTGGTCATCTGATCCCCTCAACAGGTTGCTTCTGAAAAGTCTCTCTAACAGGAAGATGACTTACTTATTTTTTTGTGTGACTTCTTCCTTCCTCTTCTGGTCCCCTAAACACAAGCATACCATCCACCCATTGCCACCCTCCTCTTAACCCCTTTCCCGCACCAAAATGAATTCCAGAAAGCTTGTGGAAATACTGTTGATACATGCTCTACTTCAAACATTTATACTAAATTAAAGGTGTAAGGGTGTTTTTTTGTTTACATTCTACTTCCTTCAGTGCACTCGTTGGGAGTGGTAATCAATCCAAAAAGTAAATATATATGTTTTGCCTGCTGTAAAAATGCTTATTTGACTGGTGGTGAAGATACACAATAACATAATGTACATTTTTCATTCTGTCCTTAGGAGTGTTTGGAAACCTTTTTGCAGACTACCGGTGGTGTTAAGAATCAGGAATTTCTACTGGTTCATCATTTACAGCGTGCTAATTATATCTCTGCATTGAAGCTGAACCAGACCTTGAAGGGTAATCTGATGGTAAGTACACATTTTAATTGTGTCACAGAGCTAGTAACCAGTTTATTTAAAAACAATGAACTGCAGTTTAACAGACGATTGCTTTGATGCTAGAGGTTTGGTGCCCCAGTTTGAGGCCAAGGGATTGGAAATTATTTGCACTGTAAAAAAGGTACTGAAAATCAGTGTATGTTTGCAAGAGCTCAACTTCCCCATGCATTTATTGGCTCACTGTTATCAGTCCTTCTCTTCTTCAGCTCTGGTCAGGTTGGTCTTGCAAACCATGGATTTTTTTTCCCATGCCTCTTTGCAATTTCTTTTCTTATTTGTTTTTAAAAACTGAAATTGGGAGCCTGTGTAGAAGAATGGGCAACTTCAGTATGAGGTCTGTGTCATGTTTAACCCTTTAATGACTAGATTCAACATTACTGCTTGTGTCATTCGCAGTACGCTGAAACAGTAGAGAACTGCTTTTACGTATAGGGCCTGAACAAACCTTGTGTGGTTGTGCACTTTCTAACTTGCTTTCTTTTTCTGTCTTGAATGATAATCTGCCACCAGAGAAGCCTGCTGTGTAGTGTCCACTGCAGTTTGCTCCTGGGATGCAGATAAAGACGCAAGATTTCATCTTTGTTTTCACCATTTCAGCCACGTGAAATTTCTACAACCTGTAAGCTTCACCTCTTAGAACCTACCTCTTCCAAACCCTACTACATTTACTCCCACTAACTCTGAATTTTACCACCCTGAACAGCGCCACCACTGAGTTTTTGTCACTTCAAACCCTCCCACCTCTGAGCCTAGACGCCCAGATGTCTGCTTTTTTAAATTTAGCCACTTTTGATCCATACGGTTATGAATTTAGCCACCGTTTGAACCTTTGCAACCATTGATTAGATACACCTTTAACCCTATCCACCTTGGATTGTGTCAAGGCTGCACTTTTATCACCCCTGAATTTAGCCACCCTAAACTTGGCCACATTGAATTCTGCTGCCCCAACTCAAGCCACTCTATGGGTCTACCGCCTCAAACTCAGCCATGCCAAACATTACCAATACTGAACTCAAAACCACGAAGATGATCAACCAAAAGACAACCACCACCTGGAGGCTTCCACCGCTGGTAGCTCTCTCTCGACACTAATACAAATTCAGCCTCTTTCGAACTTCACAATCATGAAGCTGTGAGAAATTCTCCCACCATAAGGGTCTATGGCCACAGAACAGTCCACCACAAGAGTGACCTCCACTGCACTGTGGACCTCTACCCCTAACCAACTTGACCGACTACTAGTCCAACTGTTCCTAAGCATACCACAACAAACCTTAGAAAACGCCCCAGACCAACAAACCATTTCACCACAGGAGGTCTTTCACCCCTGTAACCAAAGAGCCACCAAAGAGCGTTTGAGGTCCAGACAAACATGGGCCTCCCCCACCACAACTCTGTAACAGCAAGGCATTTGCCACTGTCATAGCCCAACAAACCCAGTCAACCTTGTTTTGCGTTTGCCCAACAACATGGCATAACCAGCATGATTAGAACCAGAAGGAGTTATCAACATCCGCGAACCCCTTAACCAAGGGTGCCGACCAACGAAATAGCTTGACGCATACCATCAATAGACTGCGACCCACAACAATCACGAAAAACGTCCACAACTGCAAATATGCGCCTATTCAAGAAATAGAAATGAACAAAGATGGAAAGCAAAATAAAACGGACAAACATGACCACACCCCACTTAACAAAACGAGAGCTACCTACCAGAATTCTCACCTCCTCTAAATCACTGAAGATACAGACTATACTAGAAAAACGATTTATTTATTTAAGAAGAAAAACGACAAAACATTTTTGGCTCAGAAATGCTTACAGAACATTTGTATATATAACTGAACGCAGGATGTGAGTCCTTTACAATGGGGTGCAAGAATGTGATTTGATGACCAGATGTAGCAGGGGAAGGTGATAAATAAACTGGGGACGAGAACATGACGAACATGACGTAGGATAGGGCTGGTGGTGAAGTGCTATGTAAAGGGTGGAGTAAGATGAAATTGGAGTTGGGTTGTAATTGAAGGGCAAGTCAGGAAAGCAGGGCAATGAAGGGCGGAGTGCTACGAAACTTCTTCAGAAAGGAGGAGGGCTTTGAGGTGGCACTACAAAGATGTAGAAGATCATTCCATATAAGCAGTGGGAGAGAGTGGTAATGAGAGGGAGCACCGGGGCACGCGTGGTGGGCAGAGGATAATCGTAACAAATGGGGGGAGTAGGGAGTGAGTTGTGTAGATAGGTAGGGTGGGACATGGATAGTTTTGAAGATAAGTTGTTTGTACTTGGCCCATTTGTTTCATGGTTAACCAGCCAATCTTTTGACATGAAGAGGTACATCGAGGCAAGTTGAGAAGTGTGCGAACAGTATAGTTGATTACTTTGTTTAAGGGAGAGAAAGCATAGTTAGGAAGGCCAAATAGGAGAATGGCACAGTAATCCAATCTAGAAAGGACTAAGGAGGAGCTGAGATGTTCTGCATTATTGAAAGGAAGATGATGATGGATTTTTCTGATGTTAAATAGGTTCAGTCTGGCAGCAGTGGCAGATTTGGAGATGAAGAGAGAAGTTGTTAGACGTGTCAACGATAATCCCAAGGTTACAAGCTGAAATCAAGTAGGGCAGGTAGTCGGGAGAGATGAGAAGTTAAGGGGGAGATGAAGAGATAACCTGTTTGGCAGGTTAATAGAGGACTGCAGTCTTGGAGGAGTTAGGCATGAGTGAGTGAGACGCCATCTAATATTTTCTTTCTACTTTCGTTTTTATTTAAGTTTTTCACAATCAATTCGTAACTGAATATTTTCTTAAATCTGTTACCAAACACTCCTCCCCTGGCCCCTCGTACACTTTCATTTCGGCTCCTGACAATTGTTATCCCACGGGGTCCTTGTGATTTTACCCTTGTGTCTCATACATTCCCTCCTGGGGTTTTCTGGTCTTTACCCCCCACATTTTCAATCCTTCTACCCTCCATATCCTCACCATCAAAAAGGAGTAGGATCTGCATAAACCCTGGTTTTCTCGAATGCAGCTCTAATGAATGTCCATCCCCATTTTTGTGTTCCTCCATCAAGGAAACCATATATTCGTTGACAATTGCTGTAAATCTTTTCATTGTAAATATTTCTTTTAGTTTCTCTAACCAGTCTGAATTATCTGGGAGCTCTATGCTCTACCACTTCTGGGCCAACACCACTCTTCCTTCCCTGAACATGGCTTCCCACATTCTAGGAGATCTGTATTCTTCTCTATCCGGGATCCCTCCAATATTTCTGTACTTTCGGGCAGCGCTACCAAATATGGGAGAATGAACCTACTTGCCCACACCACTTTGGGCAGAGAGGGGGAGGTACCACTGAACATTTTAGAAAGATTTAGTGGTTCATGGTGCCAGCAATGTAGCATCTTAAAATTGTGCTGCATTGCTGTCGTGAACAGGTTTCTGTGAAACTTATATCTTATCCCACTTCTCCGAAATCTCCTATTCTACCCTCTCATTCCAGTATTTCATAAAACATTGTCTACCAACCATGTCTGCTGTCATAAGCACCCCATAAATCCTTAAGAGAATTCCTTTTCTGGACTCTGATGAGTCAATCACCTTCTCAAAAGGGGGGAGTGAGCGCTTCAAGTTGTTTCCCCAGTTCTGGTCCAAGAAGATCCCCTTGAGGCGAAGATACTCAAAGATCGTAATCTCGTCTCTGCCCAGGACGCCACTAACTGAATCGTAATCCAGAAAAACCTTGTCATTAAATATTTGTCCCGCTCTTTCCAAACCTGCATCTGACCATGCTTTCGTATCCCGAAAGCCTTGATACCCCAGGTCCCTCGTAAGGAACTCGTAAGGACCCCCACACAGACACACAGATGTCATGGGTGACGGTGATGAGGATAAGTTGACATTAAACCTATTTGTTCTCCACCGAGACCACAACACCCCCAGAGTCTGGTGATCCCTCAGACCTCTTTGTATGTCCTAGCGGAGGGCCCATAGTAGGTCCCTCACTTTTACTGGGTGGTTGTCCTTGTCCTCTAGGTACGTCTAAAACAACCCTAGATCGTTCCTTATATGTTCGAGTAGAACTCCCAATTGGGCTGCTTTATAGTACAAGGAAAAGTCGAGAAACCAAAACCCTCCAGATTCCCTTGGGAGGGTGAGAGTGATTCTATAAATTCTTGGACACTTATTCTGCCACACAAACTTCTGACTGAAGGTCTGCAAAGAAACTTTCCTTAAGTTATGTCGTTAAAGTCGTAAAAAGATACAAGAGCTGCAGGATGACATTCATGTTAACCTCTCATCCATCCAGCCAGCCAGCCAGCCATCCTAGGACAGTATGAGCGGACACCATCTAGTTTACTGGTCTCCAGAAGGGGGTCAAAGTTAATCGCCGAGAGCTTCAGTAGATCACTTGGCAGGAGAATGCTGGGGTACCTAAACAAGGGCCTCTCCACCCCTATATTAAGTACCGTCATCCTGTGATCGAGGTGCAAATTCAGTCTATGTATTGGCATGATGGAAGATTTGGTTACATTAATTTTCAACCCTAAGAAATATACAAATGTTGCAATAAGATCTACCTGCACAGGGAGAGAGGTATGCACATGCCCTAGTTAGCCCAAGATGTCATATATGAATAGAGAAAGCTTAAATTCCACTTCTCCCTGTCTAATTCGCTTTATCCCCTGATATTCGCAAAACGCTATCGCCAGTCGTTCCATTATTAGCGCGTAAAGTAGTGGCGAAGGGGACAACCCTGCCTCGTTTTCTGGTTAAGGAAAGCTGATCAGACAGACTTCCATTAACCTGTACGTGCATGAACGGCGCGCTATATAATGCGACCACCCATTTGCGGATGTTCTCCCTCAACCCCATTCGCTCCAAAATCATAGTTATGTACTGCCATTCCTGCCTGTCGAAAGCTGTTTCATAGTCTAGAGAGACCAGGCATGCGTCCAGGTTTGATATCTGTGTATAGTGCATCAGGTTGATTGTTTTTCGTATGTGGTCCAAACACTGGCATACTCTGATAAAGCATACCTGGTCCCCGTGTATGAAGGTTGGCAATATTCCCTCTAGTCTGTTCCCCAACAGCTTCGCCAATATCTTAATATCCGTGTAAAGAAGGTAGATCCGGTGGTGCGATGAGCACAAGGTCGTGCCTCTCCCCTCTGTAGGGATCACTACTATATATGTCCCATCATTGTCTCCGGCAATTCCCCCCCCCACCCATCTATTAACTTATTAAAAACATTGACTTAATATTGGGCCACAGTAGAGCTAAACAGTTTATAGAACTTAACCCTGAACCCATCATCCCCAGGCTTGGTGTCCTCTTTCATTGCTTTTATCGTCATATCACTTCCTCCTCAGTTATTTGTGCCTCCAACATGGCGGTCATTCCCTCCGATACCCCCGGTATCAGCATTGAGTCCAATAATTTTGCTATGTGCGACCCATATTCATATTCAGATTCAGATTTGTATAGGAACTTCTACTACTTTATGAATTCTGTGCCGATACATCGTAATGAATCGGAACCAACTTGGGTTTTAATAGCCCCCATCAACTTACTTTTCTGATTCTCCCTTAGCCTCCATGCAAGGATTTTATCTACTTTGTCACATTTTTCGTAATACTTTTGTTTAAGAAACAGCAGTTTCTTCTCTGTATCATGCACCATTAGGTCTTTAAGTTGGGCCTTATAAGTTTTAAGTTTCTCTGCCTGCTCTGGAGTCATCGTTTCATTAAGGGCCCCTCCTGGTTGTACCGCTTCAATTTTGCCCTTGGGTCCTTTTCCTGATGCAGCTCTATTCATTTGGCAACCTATCCGTATTAATACTCCCTGAATCATGGCCTTAAAGCCACCCTGCAGAGTACATGATCCCATCTCCCCATTCTCGTTAAATTCCAAGTATTAATATGCGGCGACCACATCATGTATGCTTGATCCGTCTGAGGTCCTGGGGCCGTCTGCCAAAAACCTGCTTAAGTAGCAATTTAACCGCATTATCGTTGGTGAAATCCGAGAAGAGGTCTTGCCAGTGACCCCATCAATGCGATCTGGGGGCTGAAGGTGGGCTTTTATCAGAGCTATCCCAGCTGGAAGCACTGAAGTGTGGAGCATGAATGAAGGCAGCAAAGATGGCCGCAGCCGGGCTTGCATTGTCAAACTCCCATACATAGCGGGTGCAGCGCTGGAGGGTGCCACTTGGTGTTGGCGGACCCCCCATTCCTGGCATCGTAGAGCTATGACGGTGGCCCTCGGGACCGCCAGGTACTGAAGTGTGGCGGCATAGGGGCTTGTCTTGCGGAGTCGCCGGTGTGTGGAGGCGTGCAGAAATCAAGTGGCCGATTGGGGGGTAGGGGGTGGACGACCTGGCCCATGACAGCAACGCTGTAGGACCTGCAGATACGGTCCCACCACAGAGAGACAACAGATCAGTGTTTGCTCATGTTCACCCTGCGCAGGAAGAGAGGAGCTGGCGCAGCGAGGCATTGGGCAGACCTTGGGCAGAGCGATCCCTTTGCCACTTTAAATATCAATTGGACAGCGCATGATTTATGAGTAGACTGGAGGCGCGGAGTGCTTACTGTGCTGCACCTTGGGGGAGAGCAAGCCCGCGGAGGTGCATGATGTGTAGGGAAGGATTCTTAAGGCTAGTTGACACAGAAATACGGCGCTTTCCTCGTTAATTGGCTCTGCAGGAGGAGCTAGCGGCACGCACGATTGACACGCATAAGGGGACTTTGAGGCTCTTCTGAGTGTGGGAGCTGCAGCTGTGGAGGACTTCAGACCGGAGCTGCAGCCTGGTGAAGTGGGAGTGAGGTACTGGCAGTGGAACTGGCTCCTGGTCTGGGAGATTTTGGTGGCGGATAGTGCAGTGTTACCCCAGGGGAGTGAGATCAGAGACAGGAGAGACGTGGCCGACCTCACATGGCAGCCTTGATGTTAAGGTTTGCCTGAAGAGAGAGCAGTGTATGTGGTAGCTGAGCCTAGTCTTGGAGAGACTATGGTGAAGGGTCAGCAGAAGATGGAGAAATATACAGATCCCAAATCTAGACACCAGAAACCAGAGGTGATGGTGCACGTAGGAGATGGGGCATCTAAAGAAGCTGGAGGAGTCATGCTGGACTCATTGATGGAGGCTATGCAGGCGACAAGGACATCCTTGGAAGGGAGTATCAAGGAGGTGGGAGTGGACATATCCTTGGAGCGTGCAGACCTCTGCAAGGTATGCGAGAGGATGACGGTGGAGCGAAGAGTCATTACTGTGGTAGATGACCTGCTGCACCTCCAAAACCAGCTGGCAGGGTTGATGGGAGCGACAAGGACCCTGGAGTCGAGGGCAAAAGATGCAGAGGGCCGTTCCCATCGCTGTAACATACGCTGACTCGGGATCCCAGAGAGAGAGAGAGAGAGGAAGGGCCCAGCGTGGAGCAGTTTATAGAGCGTCTGATGCTGGAGAAGCTACAGGGGAAATGCCTCAAAGCTATTCACTGTGTTACGCGCACACAGGGTGCCTTGCAGGGCACCACCTCCGGGGTCCCTCTGAGGGTGATAATGGCAAAGATTCTCAACTTTAGGGACAGATACACTATCCTGCAGGAGTCTCATAGAGCCGCCCTGTTTAGAGGTGGGCAGTGCAAAGATACGATCTTCCCGGACTTCACCTTGGAGGTGCAAGGCCTACAGAGAGCTTTTTCTGCAGTACAACACTGCCTTTGGGAACTCAATATTAAATATGTGATGTTTTATTCAGCTAAGCTGAAAACTATTGCACAGGGCAAATCCTGTTTTTTTACATCCCTGCAAGAGGTCTTGGCCTGGCTGGAGTCACCAAGGCGACACTCTGGACAGCAGGGGTTGGGGAGGGGGGAAGCAGTCTCATGTTCTGAGGATGCAGACCCCTCTGGGGCAAGCTGGCCATGCACTAGGAGATGAAATTGGGGTGGGGGTGCTCGCAGACTGCGAATACGGGTTTGTGGGTTGAGAAGTGGTAGGTTCCTTAGGCAGGCAGAGTGGGAGTCTGACAGGATCGAGTTCCTGAATCTATGGTGATCTGTTCACTGGAGGAAGGAGGATGAAATGGATGTGGGGTTACATAGATGGGGGGTGGAAGGGGCAGGGCAATGGGGAAGGGAGTGAGTTGGAGCTGTGGGGGGAGTTGGTGATGGTTGTTTGGACTGGGAGGTTGGGGGGCGATGCGGTGGGGATGGGGGGATTAGGGGGCAGGTTCCAGGACCACTGGAATGGGTAACTTATGGTCAGAGTTAATGTTGGTGGGGGGGACAAGGCAAACAGTCGGGCAATTGGTGTTCAGTTTGTTTGGATTAATATTTGAGTTGACAGTATAAACTGCTGTGTGAATTCTGAAACAGTATGGGTACGGACTGGGGAGAGCTGCAGGAGTAATTACCATGAGGTGGTGGGGTGGGCTTAAGATGCGGACCTGGAATGTCCGGGGGTTAGGTAAAAGGTTGAAATACCAGCAAGTGAGGGGGTTCCTGAGAAGTCATGGGGTCCAACTGAGCATGCTCAAGGAAACACACATGATGCAGAGAGATTTGGATTCATTCACGAGGCGGTGAGGGTGGGTTAGTAGCGAGGACATCTTATTCGTCATAGAGGAGTCCTGATTTGGATTTTAGCGACGATTCCCATTCGGGTGGACAAGGTCTTGACTGATGTGGGGAGGACAGTTTGCTCTTGGTTGCATTTGAGTTGAGGAACATTTGTGTAATTAATTCCTACACACCAAACATGGATGATAGATATTTCCCATCGGTACTGAGACTGGCGGGGGGATATAGGGAAGGGCTGTGTGTATGGGGGGCGGTGTTTGTCCTTTGGACCCGCACTTGAACAGTACAGGGAAATCTGGTCAACGTACACATGCGACTGCATCCTTGAGGGAGGTAGTTGGGGAACTCGACTTTGTGGAATTGTGGCAAGGGTCACACGGCTGAAAAAGGACTACTCTTTATTTCTCAAGGTTTGAGGGGTCCTATTCTCGACTGGACTACATCTTTGTGGGGGCGGAATACATTCATGCCAGAATATCTGGGGATAATCATTTCAGATCATTTTCCCCCCAGTGACACCCCTGCTGGGGTTGCGGCTAGGCCCACCGGTACAGCTATGGTGACAACACCCCACTTGCATGGAGGATGTGACGTTCAGGGAAACACTACAAGAAGAGTTAGTGAGGTTTTGAGATTAGTGAGGGGTCGGTGGGATCAGCTGGGACCTTATGGGAGGCTTT
This sequence comes from Ambystoma mexicanum, assembly GCF_040938575.1. NCBI lineage: Eukaryota > Metazoa > Chordata > Amphibia > Caudata > Ambystomatidae > Ambystoma > Ambystoma mexicanum. The sequence continues at coordinate 260,529,068 of NC_090928.1, read as the reverse complement.
CAAGGCGGCAATCTGCATTTCCAAGGTAACTGGGGTGAGGCGGGTAGTACAAGACTAGTTGCGGGAGACCGAGTGGGCGGTGTTGGTGCTGGAGAAGGATTTGGCAGAGGGGAATTGGACAGGGGAGGAATTGGAAAAGGCACTGGCTACTCACAGTGATAGACGGGCTTCGCTATCGCATTTTGATGGGAGTAGGCAAGATGCTCGGATTCATGGGGAAAGGGATGAGGCTGGGCGGTAACTGGCCTGGCCCATCCATCGGGAACAGCCCCGTCGCACCGATCGGGTGTGAATTGTGAGTCTTGATTAGCGCCCAGGAGGGGATTAATGATACATTCCAGTTCTTTTATCAATCTCTATATACTAGCGAGGGTACGTACTCGGAGGCAGAGGCTGGTGAACTGCTGGACTTGATACAGTTGCCGACTCTAGAGGGGGACCTAAGCGAAGGACTGGAGGGCCCTATTGAGGAAACTGACATCAGCTGTGTTATGTGGGCTATGAAGAAAGGTAGAGCCTTGCAGAGATGGTTTCCTGGTAGAGTTTTACTTTAAATATGCAGACCTCTGGTCCCTCTAATTAAATAAGGTTTATTGTGATTTTAACAAAAACTGTAATGGCTAAAACTTTTTTAACAAACCTTAATTACCCCCAAAAAATACAGATTTTTTTTATTTTTTATTTGGGTCCCCAGTTTGCCTATGATTATAACACCCCACCCATTTTCATTCCTTATCCCACCCCCATATATATATTTAATAAATGTGTTTTGGGGTATTTAAGGTCCGTTTAAACAGTTATTTATTTAATTTTCATTAATATCACTGTATAACCTTAAAATATTATACAACAAGGACTTTGAGTCTGGGGTGCTCCCGGAATCGATGACCGAGTGGGTTATAACAGTTGATGAAGGAACGCAAAGACCCCCTGGACAGTGCATCCTACTGTCGTATCTCATTGCTAAATGTCGACTGGAAGGTCTTGGCTGCCAGACTATATAGGGTGGCTCCAATACTGGTGCATCCAGACAGGTTTGGATTTATAAGGGTGGGGGCTGGCGCCTAAGCTGGTTGCATCGTGTGATGGACCAGGTTAAAGATTCCGGGAGGGGAAATGGCACTGGCATCCTTCAATGCGATTAAATCTTTTGATTCACAAGAATGGGATTAGATGTTTAGGGTATTGAGGGCCTTTGGGCTTGGGGGACATATCTCCTGAGGGCTGCGGCTGCTATATAGTAGACTGGTAGTGAGAGTGAAAACAAATAATTGGATCTCGTTGCAGTGGATGCTGGGGAGAGGGACGAGGCAGGGGTGCCCAGTCTCGCCCATTCCGTTTTCAATGGCACTGGAGCTGCTGGCAAGGTTTCTCTGGAAAGAGATGGGGGAAGCAGGGATATTGGCTGGAGTGGTGAGACCTATTGTCTCTTTGTATGCAGATGACTTATTACTCTATGTGGGGAACCCACGGGAGAATATGCCAATGCTGTTAGAGATTCTAGGTAACTTTCGCGTGCTGTCGGGATTTCGCATCATCACAGAAATGTCTTTATTGTTCCTGTTAGTTGCCCTCTGTGAACCCGATTTAGCTACCCTGCTGGATTGGGGGGTAAGGTGGCAGGGAGAAGCCTTTAGGTACTTGGGGAATTAAAAATGTTTATAACCTGGAGGAGACATTTGTGCACAGTACTGTCGGAGCGCGGTTAGGAATAGGGGACTTGATTCAATTTTGGAAGAAGTTGCCAATATCATTGATGGGAAGGGTGGCACTCTGCAAAATCCTTATACTCCCAAGACTGCTCTACTACTTAAACAATATCCCTTATTGCATTAAGCAACTATCCTTTTAGTTGTTGGATGAGAAGATTGGGGAGTTGCTGTGGGATACTGGGAGGAGGAAGGGCTCACTAGCAACTGGAGGGGGGGGGGGTCTTAATTTTTCCGAACTATGAGCTCTACTTTATGGCAGCATAGCTGCAGGGCGATAGGTGTGGACGAACGTGAGAGGGCAGCTGCTGACAGGATTGTTGGGAGTCCTTCCAGCTCATCGCGGAGGAGGATGGGGATATACAACTTGGGTGACAATGGGTTTAGGACAAAGGGTGACCTGTTTGAGGATGGGAGACTGTTAGGGAGAATTCTCATACTATGGCTAATTTCCCTTACCTATAGAGTCTCCCAGCAGCTTTGCTGGATTCGAAAGGGTTTGTTTCTTTTTACCTGCTAAGAGCGAAACTCTTTTTTTTCCCACTTTTAGGCATTTATGCTGTGTGTGTTCTAGGCTTTTTTTGTGTTTAATGCCTATGGGATTTTCTCTCCCCCATAGGAACCGTCTTTATTCACATGTGTTACACAGCGCCCTCAGTGCAGTGACACCGGGGTGTCGTAGTGACCCCGAAACATTGACTCCATACCCTGGGACTGACTACTGTTTCCCAGGGCATGTAAAGTCCCTGTTGACTTTACTAGTCAATTGTTATGAACCTAACCAGTACAACCCATCTTACTATGGAGGTACTGGAAGAGGTTAATAGTTTTTCCCCTATGTTCATTTTCGAGGGGGTACCTTAGTCACTCTCTAAAGTTTCTGGCTGGTGGCAGTGGTTACTACCAAAAATATTCGACCACGAATATTTCTCTCTAGGATTTTCCCGTTGTTCGAGGCTACCACTTTTTCTGACAGCCTCTAACATACCGCCGGTGCATTTTAATATTACCTTTCCTCCGGTAGGTTTTATTTGCCAGAACTTTAATATAACTTCTTTCTCGTGTCTTTCTCTACGATCCTAACCCACGTCGGGGATCCTTTGTTCGTCCGTTTGGCGGGCTTCTGCCCAGAAGCCCTTCTTCCGGCGCCACTGAGTCTGGGGTGGGTCCATTGTGTGGGAGGGGGGAGTTAGGACCCCTGGACAGGGTTGCCTCAGCAACCCATGTCGCACTCTATCCTGATAGGCTGGAGGGGTCTCCCGCCAAGATGGACCACTCCACTGTGTGAGTGACAGCTAGGCTGTATGAATGGGGATCATTTTGCATAAAAGCAGGGTCCTGAGGACTGGAAGAGCAAGACGTTGCCACTGGAACTACGGAACCGAAGAGGAGGGAAGCCAAAGACATCTGCAACGACTACCACCACCGGTGAAGCCCTGCTGCAGCGTCTCGCCACGTTTCTCCACACGACGAGAGGAGATCTTCATCTGAAAGAGCATTCTTCCCTTGAGCTGGTGGGGCCAACCAGTTTGCCAATCGCCTCCCCGAACCTGCTGTGGTCGAATCGCCAGTGCCCTGCACTTGGAGACCGGATTGCCAAGCAGCTACCTTTTTAAACTTCGTTTGGCAGCATCGCGGCTGATTTCATCCCTGGGTAGTGCAGTACCTTGAACCTTCCTCCACGACTAGAGCCTCTCTTCCTCTGCTGGATCACCTGAACTGCAGGAACAACCGCCACCGCAGGAATAGTGACCTAAGTCAGGAATGCTCCTGATGTGACGGGGCCGGCAGGGATATGGCACATGCATTGGGAATGCTCGGTTGTTGCATGCTACTGGCGGGCAGTGATCTCGAGGATTAACACACTGATTGGCTCCAGTCTCGAGTGCAGTCAGAAGGGGTGTTTGTGGGGAATGTTCCCAGTGGGCGCAGGGGACACTATAAAATAAGAAGCTGATTGGCTTAGTTCATGCTGGTACTAGCAAAAAGGCAGGTGGCCATGGCTTGTAAGAAGCCCCAGGTTCCATCTGTGGTACATTGGAAGGAGGATATCCGCAGGTGGGGGGTGGTGGTTTTGGACATTTTACAAAAAAACAGTGACCCTGACTTGAAAGAAGGGGTGACGGTGGATTGGGGCCAGCTGCTTTATGAGCTACGCTTCTCTGCAGATTTGAACCCCCCCCCCCCCCCCCCTGAAAGGGAGGAAGGGGTTGGCAACATGTCTGTGACAGAGGTGGAGAAGGGTGCAGGGGGAGGGGACATTGGCTGGTTGGAGGGGGGTGGTTGTTACATGGTCCAATGTACCCTGATTTTAAGTATGTATTGATACTGACAGTCATGTATACTGTACTGAATTTGGGAAATATGTCTTTTAAAAGAGTAGTTAAATTTCCACCTGCCTTTCCACCTCATTCCCCACCTCCTATATATGTACTAGGTTGTGGTCTAACCATAGTATCGAGGTCCATCCGGTATCCGGATACATGGCCCTGCAGGTTTAGATCTATTAGGATACAGTGAATCCTAGAGAATGAGTCATGAACATGAGAGTAGAATGTAAAACGTGGTCACTGGTTGTCGTGGGGATCAGGGAATCCATTACACCCAATTCCTGATTAATCTGCCAGACTTGTTTGGTGTCCCCCCTCTTTCTCCTGCGTTGCCCCGATATCCCGATTCTCTTCTTGGCTCGGGTCGAAAACCATGTTGAAGTCTTCCCACTATTAGGGGGCCCTCCACGAACAACTTAGGTTTCTCATTCACCATGTCCCAAAAGGGGCTCGGTCACTCATTTGGGCAATATACTGTCCCCAGCGTCAGGGGGTTCCCCTGTATCCTTCCTTTCAGAAACAAATAACGACCAACTGGGTCCCTAAGCACTTTCTCTATTCCCAGACCTAACCGACTGTCCACCAAGATTGCCACCCCTTCTTTTCTGTAAACAAGGCCTGGTAAACCTCCCCAATAGACCTTGATCTAAAACTCTGTTCTTTCCCCCTCAACCAGTGGGTCTCCTGGAGGAAAAGCACATCCAGATTGGAGAGTGTGAACTCCCTGATCACCAATGATCTTTTCGTGGGTGTGTTGATGCCTCTGGTTTCAAAGGAGCCAACCATCAACGCCGACCTGGGACTAGCCATATGTGCTAAAAGACCAGATCCCAATACACTCCACATTGTTTGCCTCACCAATTCTTTGGCAGTAGCAGTCTATCATCATGGAGGGCTTGCCTTTGCTCTGTGTCCTTCGTGAGATAACTACTATAACAGAACACCCGTAAACTTCCCCAACACCCCTTACCGTCATAGCCCTCTGTCCCACTCCTCAGCTGCCAGTCTGGAACCACTACCAGTGCCGGCCCCGACTGAACCACCGGGAATGCTCGACTCGCCAGGCTCAGATTCCTGAATGCTCCTTTTCCTGAGCCCCCTCCTCCCCATATATATTCCCCGTCAACTCCTCCCTCCTCCCTGCCCCCCACTTCTTATGGTCAAACCATTAGCCTCCTTGCCTTTCCTCACGTATACATTGGAGGCCCCAAATTAGAATGCTTAGAAGCAGTTACATTGTCCAGAGAGACGGGGCTTCCCAGGAGGAGGGGGTTTTCATGCTTCTTAAATTTCCTTGCACCAGAGATGTGTCGTCTTACTCTCAGCCTCCCTTTCTTCGATTCATCCATGGCACTTCTTTAGGACTTATGACCTTGATCTCTAGCCAACTCCATCAGTTCTGCTGTGGCCCCTCTGATGTCTTCATCCGACACCAGGTTATATCTGTGTCCTCCACATTCAAAGACAAGTGAGAATGGTAATCCCCTTCCCTCTGAGCCGCTGCGCAAGAGCTGAGCATAACCCACTGTAAAGACTTGAGGTGAGTGTCTGTACTCCTGCTCTCTATATGGTAGAGGAGAGGCACAGAGGACCCCAGCCAAGATTGTCTATTGTTGGTAGCAATGGACGAGCAATCCAGGCCTAGCTTCTCAGGAGGTGATGCAGGCTGGTTCTCAAGTACAGTGTAGTCCCCAAGCCTCCACAAAGGAATGTCCACACAATGTATTAGTTAAAACAGTCTTTATATAATTAAGGTTCAAGGTTATATACACAATCACAATAACTCACTTTGTGCTCAGTAAATGTACAATGGCAAATATATACAGTTCTAAGTGGTACCACAATTATTATCAGATTTCATTAAAGTGCATCAACTGTACTCTGGTTAAATGTCACACACATCACTTAATAAAGGTAACCAACGATAGAGATAGGAGGAAAGCAGTTTGTTAGAACAATTGGCAGAATACTGGCCCCTGCCGTTCGACACAATTCTGTGTGGAGATCCTCCCCACCTGGGCAACCTGTAAAATAAAGATATATCACAAGCCCAATCCATATATTGTTCTATTTGTCTTATTTCCTTCTACAATGTTTCTCCCACCCCAAAGCACCTGGAATAGCAGAGTTCGACGACGAGTCGTCGATGGATCCTTCTTGAGCGGCTCCCTTTAAAGCAGGAGCCACGGATTGTCGAGATCCCTACAAGAAAGTGAACTCTGTGTCGAGGCGGCAGATTCGGTCCCAGCGGTGCTCGTCGACGACGGAGCGAAGACGTCTTGCAAGGAAGAGGCGTGCGGGGCACCCCAATGTTGATGGTTCAGGACCGCAAAGAGTTTGTGGAGAACTGTGGCCCAGCAAGGGCGTAGAGTCGTCTGGCGTCTCTACGGTCTTTGGGTGGTGGGAAACCCACCGGTGGATACTCCTCGGCATGCCGACGGCCTGGCCAAGGCGGGCGGCGGTGCGGACGAGCGCATCCGTGAATCAAAAGTCTTAGGCAAGAGCGTTGCAGATCCGCTCGTCGATGGCACAGCGTCCAGCGGTTCCCTCTTCTGGGCAACACGGCTTCGACTGGCCTCCAGCAGTTATGCAAACCTGCAATCCCTGATCGATGGCGGTGGACGAAATGTCTGGTGCTTTTCTTCGTTCTCCTCGGCGGTCCCAGTCTCCGGTCGGCAGCCTGTCGAGGGTCTGACTTCCAGGGCGCTTTGGCAAAGGTTAGCGGTGCTCGATGGTCCCTCGGAGCACTGGAAGAGGGTGCCTAACAAGGTCCTCTCTTGGATAAGTCTCAACGGCTCGGCGACTTTCAGATTTCGGCAGAGGGAGACAGCAGTCAACCTTCTCCTTCAGGCTGGGCTTCGAGATTCAGCTTCAGTTTCAATGTTGGTTTCAACTCCATCTTCTGAACGAATTCTAGCAGTGATAGGCCCCCAGATATACTAGTTGAACTCCCATTCATTCTGCTGGGTCACACTCGGGCAACCAATCACTCAGAAGGGCATTCAGCAGTCAGTCAGTTAATCAGGCATATAGTGCATTCAGGCCATACTCCTCCCTCTCAGACACTCAAAAAAAGAAATGTGTATTGGGACAAGTACCCAGCCATTCAACACTAAACACTGCATTCGTACCAGTTTCGGGCAGGGCTGTCTCAATCATTGTGACAAACACCAGATACCAGACATCCACAACAAGAAGTGCATATTGGTCACACATTCCATTCACCCAGGTCCCACCCACAGGGTGTACCCACAACATACAGTCACTGGGAAGGCTCTAGCCAGTCTGGCCTGGTCTTCACAACACCATATATGGAACTTCCACCCAACAGCCAGTCAGGGGGAAGGGACAGAGTCAGGGCTTCCCAGGACTTTGGGAAAACAAGGTAACAGGCAATAGAAAGCAAGAGGCCACAGGGGCCATCTTGTTTCCTATCAGGAATCAACTGATTCCAATGGCTGGTCCTGGGTATCCACAAAATGGAGGATACTCGGAGCACCTGGCAAGTTCAGCATGGAGCTGCCACCAGCCCATACCCTGCTCTGTGGGCCACACATAGGTGCCCAAAAACATACACTAGGGGCACAGGGTTGTACCCCCACCCATGGGTGCCATAAGGTTATCCCATGGGTCTGTACACCGAACCAAAAACAGGAAGAGCTGCAGTCCTGGGCAGAAAACAATACAGAACACAAATGAAAAAGGACTACAGGACAAGGACAGGGAGGCCTTGTCCCTCAAATGCATTTCCAGCATCACACCTACGTCTTGCCAAGGTGAACGTAGAAAGGTCCTGGAAAATAGATGATATTGCATTATTGTAGGTAATTGAGTCTGCCTATCTGGCCTTTTCCAATATTTTTGACTACTACATCCCGTCCCTTTCCTCTGTATTGTATGGGCATCCCTCGCTAGGGACAGGAAACGGAACCCTTTTGAAAAAAATGTATTCCCCCTTAAAGTTATAAATGTGCAGGGTGAGGCCCGGGAGAATGTGCTCCCTTGACCGCAACCAGCGGCGCCACTCCCCAGTCCTCTTGTCTGCGTTGACTGGAGCAGACCGATTTTACCAGCACTTCTCGGTGAGGCCCCAAGCCTCGTAGTTGGTTCCATGTGTTAATATCCCCACAAAAATATCGTGATACAAAAATATTCGAATATTTCTGTGCCAATATTGACCGATGGACCCTGCAGGGACACCCCCGCAAACCCTGCATTATTTTAAAATGTGCCGGGGACACCCCAGCAACCCCCGCTCCCACAAAATATCCTCCCCAAAAATATTGCGTATGGCGAGACAAACGGCCATATGTACAGCGATATTTTTGGTGGGGATATTTTGTAGGGCTACCTCTTAGTTCCATACACACTTCCCCGGGATATTTCTTCCATAGTCAATTGTTTTGAATAAAAGTACTGTGTCCTCTGGTGCCACGCTCCTCCCCGGCTGGTAGGGCTGCTCGGCATGTGACACACTCACCCTGCGTTCGTTAAAGAACCGCTTGACCAGGGTGGAGGGAGATGTTCTCTCGAGTATGTCAGGAGGAAGACCAGGCTAAAGGTAGGTGCCATGGTGTCGTCGGCACCCTGCCAGGGCGACTCCTTCCCAGGGAAGCGTCCAAGCAGGAGGGACCTTCCAGGTTCTAAGTCCAGCAAAGGGACCATGGCTACAGAAGCTATTGGCCGAGGGGTCCAAGGACCACCTTGGTCCCACCGCTGAGGGGCTGCAAGGCTCTAGTACCGGGGAGCTCCCCGAGGGGCACTGCTCTATTACGGGTCTCGTTCATGAGGGGGTGCTTAAACGCAGTACCAGCACTACCATCGTCATGGCTGAGGGCACTCTGCCTCCCAGGTCCCTACCTGAGGTGCAGGGAAGATCTGAGCCTTTGCATTCAAGTGTGCAGGCAGAGATAGGTCCCAGTACTACAGTCGCCACGCAGCAGGCACGTGGCACAGTACAGGATAAAATGGCAGCCAGGTGAGACAAAATGGCGGCGTTCCAGGGCCTTCCTATCCCAGCGCGCAGGCATCGGAACACACGTCAAGGTGGGATTGGTCCCTGCCAGTTACCTGGTCCACCTCATACCCAAATGCATCCGCACTGGGGCGATTCACAGAACCTAGCTACATGAGGCAAGGGGCAGCGAGAACACAGCAACAGGTACAGGTCCTAGGACCCTATCCCACGTCAGTGAGCTCTTCACCAGTATGCGGGGACAGGTTCTTCGAGAAGTTCCTCACCCTCATGAGGTTGCCTCAAATGGGCACCATACTTAGGGGGGGTCATCAAAGATATGCTTCCTCCTGTACCTCTTCAACTTCTGGTCTTGGTCCAGACCCAGGTACCTGTGCAGGCCCAGGTTCCTGGCCCTCCCACCCCCCTTCCAGGTGCATATTGTCATTATGATTCCGCCCCCACCACTGCCCATCAGTGTGCCACAGCTGCCCGCACCACCCTTCAGCACTCCACCAGCAGCACCTGACCTGCAGGACACAGCAGGGAACACGGAAGACGATGATGACCAGGACACTTAATCCTCTGCAAGGGCCTTCCATGAGAGGCTGCCCAGCTTTGCTAAGTGTCTGAGGATCCCACAGCCGCAGGTTGAACAACCGGAGGCTGGTTATTGGAAGAGGTGTTGACCATCTCTCAACCGCAAGGACCGGCATCCCTTTGCGAAAGGATGTCAAATCCTTGGCGAAGAAACGCTGGGTAAAGCCACATTCTACACAACCGACTAATAAGCGCCTGGATGCCAAATAAGCATGCAGAGGGGTGACCTCAGCCTAATTCCTCAGTTACAACGGCAGCTTCTATGTATTCTAATCCTCAAGCCTCACATCTACCCCTACATCCGCCCTGCAAGGAAAGGAAGAAAAGCTCTTGGAGTCCTATGGAAAAATAAATCTTTTCCAACGCTAGGCTCCACCTGCGACAGACTAATGTGGACGCCATGCTTGCAGCTGTGACCCAAAAGCTTTGGTGGGGCATAGCAGACTACCTCCCTGAGCTTCCTGCACACAGCCAGGCAAGATTCAAGGCATGTCTGGCAGAGGTGAAGTTAGTGACCCAGGATATCATGGAGTCGACTGTGGTACATATGGACACCTCGGGCAGAGCTATTTGTGTTGCTACTGACAGAAGGAGGCAACTAGGTTTAACCCTGACGTGCAGGAACGCATTCTCGGCCTGCCATTGGCGGGGGGGTGGGGAGGTGGACCTGTTTCACTCAACTACGAACGAGGAGCTAGATAAAAAGAAAAACCGCTCTCAAACAGCTAAATCCCTGTCAATCTTGACTAAGACCGTGCCCTAAACCTATAGACAGCCGGACTGGTCGCCCAGCCAGCACCGGCACAAACATCACAAATCATCCAGTCCCCCTCCCAAGCCCCAGCCTCAGAAGGAAAGTAACAGTGACAGTGCCATCCAGATCCACAGTTCTCCGGTTGGGGGCAGGCTTGCCTTTCACATTCAGTCCTGGCGGGCAAGGTTCGCTGACCCATGGATTCTCTCTGTGGTTTCCTCAGGCTTACACCTGCCGATTCCTGCATATCCTATTTCTTCCCCACCACTCCCATAGATTGGGATAGCAACTCTACTGGCAGAGATCCGCTCGCTCATGGCGAGTCAGGTGGTGGTGGAGGTTCCAGCTTCACAGTGAGGCATGGGCTTCTATTCCTGTATCTTTACCTTACACAAAAGGAATCAGGCTGGCTTGAGAGTTTTACTGGACCTGTTAAACTTGAACCTACTCAAAAAAGCGGTCACCCTTTGGACTGGCTTATTTCGCAAAACCTAGACATTTCTCAACTGACAGTGGTCCCATGTGTATGGTCTGATCATGCTCTTATTCAAGTAAAAATCACGTTACCCAATCCACCACCTAAATTAAGTTCCCTGCCCCGCATTCGTAAACTTGCAAGGAATTTTAAGAACGTCACTGCCACACATTTTTCTGCGTTGTCTTCTAATTTGCAGCCTCTTGGCAATTTTTCTGATTCTTCCTCTTTGGTAGAACATCTCACCTCATCCATTAAGGAAGTTATCAATGGTCTGGCCCCTAGGAGAATGAAATTGATCAAACCCGAAACTAACAAGAACAGCTGATTTTCGGATGATATTATCAAGAACCTGTCTCGAGAATTCCAATGCATCCATTCGTTTGTGTGGAAATTTAAGACGCTGATTACATCTGCTAAAGCCACCTACTATAATGAAAGAATAATTAATGCCCTGTCAAATGTTGGAGAACTTTTTCAAAATCCTGGCTGAATTCCAAGAGCCTCCAGTCACCAGTAGTGATCTTATAAAAAAAACTCAGCGGGGTGCCAAGAAGTCCATAATGGCTTTATGTCCAAAATTGCAGCCCATAAGGAAAATATCAAAAATACTCTTAATTCTCGTGACTTTGTCTCATCGGAAAAAAAACATCTAATATCCCCACCAATAATGCTTATAATATCCCATCTTTTTCCTTCAGTCACTATTCGGAAGAACAAATGCGTGAGGTTGTTCAGGACCTTAAAGCTACTTCATGCCCAGGTGATGAATGTCCCACCAACATCTTTAAGGACTCGCTTGATTTACCAAGTTAATCAACTTGTCTTTTGATGAGGGAATTGTTACATCTTCTTTAAAAGCTGCTTTGGTAACACCATTGCTGAAAAAAGACAATCTGGATCTGCTAATCACAGACAACTACAGGCCTATAACCAGTGTGCCTTTTATTAAAACAATTCTAGATAGATTGGCTTATATTCAACTTCAAGCTCATCTGGAAGAATATAACCTCTTATGCACACGACAATCTGGCTGCTGAGCATGGCATGGCACATAAACTGCAATGCTTGACCTTAAGTCCACTCTGGCTAGCATGGCGGATAAAGATCATCCTGCTTTGCTGATGCTTTTAGACATCTCCACATCCTTTGATCTTGTTGATCATGCTGTACTGGTGACCAGGCTCAGAGAGGTCACCAACTTTTCCACCTCAGCCTCCATTTGGATTGCTTCTTGGGACCCTGCACAGTACGAGTTTGTTTAGGGAACAACCACACTTCCCCTATTACACAAGCCTGCGATGTCCCTCAAGGTTCCTGATTGTCACCGCTCCTCTTTAATATTTACATCTGGCCCTTGCTTAACCTGCTGAACAGCTTAGGAGTCAATATACCAACTGCAGTGATGATACCCAGGTTGTTCTTCATCTCAGTGGGCATTACAAGCAGGCTCTCAGTGCTCTTAATATCTACAATGCTATACAGAATTGGATGGCCTGTAACTCCTTAGCCCTAAATAGTAAGAAGCCAGAACTCCTGATTGTTGCCACCAAAAACATTCGGTGCAAGGTAACATCTGACTATTCAAATTTTTTGATTGCGGGTCCCATTATTCCGGTGTCTAAGAAGGTTAAAACCTTAGGAGTAGTCCTGGATGATGAACTGTCTATGAAGCCTCACGTATCCTACATCCGGTCTGCATGCGGCTTCATCAACTAGCGCATAGAATACATACAACGTTTTATCACCTCTGAAAATTGGGCATTGTTGTCCACTGCTCTAATCAATTCCAGGCTCGACTACTGCAATAGTCTGTTGGCCGGTAACACTGTTAACACTCGAGCCCTTCAAGTCACACAGAATAATGATGTACGCACAATTTTCGAGCTCTCTAGTCTTACACATCTCCACATTTAGGAAAGCTTTACATTGGCTACCCGTGAGGCAAAGAATCTCACACAAAGTTCTTACTTTAGCTCACAAGTGCTCATCTTTTTCATGTCCAGTAAACCTATCGGATTCTACCAAGAGTAAGACATCCATTAGAAATTTTTGGTCATCTGTAGTACCCACACTTGTTCAGCCAAGATTCAAACTGGTTCGTTTTTGGTTTCACAAGTTTTGATGTCCAAGCCCCACTTCTTTGGAACTCTCTCCCTGTCGCCATACGTCGCATTAATGACTATTTCTCTTTTAAAAAGGCCATCAAGACTCACCTTTTCAATCTGAACCCTGATTAATGTGTTACCCATTCTCTCTTGTCCCTCCCTGATCTGACCTCTTTGCTTGTGTCTTGTCTTGTTTTTTGTGCGCCCTGAGACCTATGGCATGAGGCGCGGTACAAGCATTTAAATAAATAAAATAAATAGCGGAGACACTGTGTGTGGTGGGGGGGACTGGATGTGCTCCCTGGATCTGAAGGATTCTTACCTGCACGTCCCAATTTGGGAGCCCCATAGGTCCTTCCTCCGTTTCACGATCATGGGCTTTCATTTCCAATGCAAGGTCCTACCATTTGGCCTCAATTTGGCCCTCGAGAGATTTACAAGATTAATGAATGTGGTTTCAGCCCTGCTCCAGGCAGAGGGCCACCGCCTTTATCCATACCTCAGTGGTTAGCTAGTACGAGCAGATTCACCTGAGGGAGTGCAGCGCATGACGACCAGCCGCATGCGCACACTATTTGAGTTGGGGGTTCTCATCAACCTCAAGGAATCAGTCAGTTCCCACTCAGTCCTTAACATTCTTGGGCCTAATTTGGGATAAGAGGTCAGAGAGAATCTTCCCCTCCCAAGGCAAGATTAATACGATCAGGTCAACCACAGGGCATTTCCTCAGCAGATCAATAACATTGGCATGGTAGTTTCAACACCTGCTTGGAATTATGGCTGCATGCCTCCTGGCTGTGCCACACACATGGCTCAAAATGAGGACGCTGCAGCTACACTTCTCAGCCTCTTGGAATCAGGGGACTGGCTCCCAATTGGCCCCTGTCAGTATACCCAGCACCGTCACCAGGATCTCTTGCGGTGGTGGACAGAGACCAACCTGTTTTTGGGCAGGCCATTCTGGCAGCTTCTACCAGCAGTCACCATTACCAAAGACACGTCCCTGGAAGGATGGGGAGCTACCCTGGACAGTAGCAGAGTTCATGGACTCTGGTCAAAGCAGGAACAGCTAGAGCACATCAATTGGCTCGAGATGATGGCCATCTGGCTTGCCCTCAAAGCTTTCCTCCCTATTGTAAGCAACAAATCAGTCTGCATACAGACAGCTCCACCTGCATGTATTACATCAAAAAGCAGGGGGGTACCAGGTCTCCTCCTCTCTGCAGGTTGTCCATCGACATATGGGAGTGGGCTCTGTCTCGCAACATTTACCTTTCGGCGGTCCACCTCCCTGGAGAGTCCAACCTGGAGGCGGACAGACTCAGCAGGTTGGAGGTCGACAACTACGAATGGCAGTTGAGTGAGACCAGGTCCTGAGGGTGATCTTCAACAGGTGGGGACCATCCTCAGGTGAACCTATTTGCTACCGCGAGCAACAGGAGATGTCACCAGTATGCTTCCTGGAAGGGGCGGGATAGAGGCTCACTGGGTGACGTGTTGCAGATTCAAGGAACGACATGTGGGCATACGCTTTCCCTCCGACCCTGTTGATACAGAGGGTCATCTGCAAGGTCAGGGAGTCGCAGCAGTTTCACCTCATCTTGATTGCGCCAAAGTGGCCGGCCAGACCTTGGTTCTCTGAGCTCCTCCGGCTGCCTCGCCAGCCTCCAGTCCTCCTCCCAGTGGGACCGCCCCACTCTTATCCCAGCAGGGTGGCCCAGTGTTACATCCCACGCTGGAGAAGTTAGCCCTAGTAGCTTGGTTCCTGAGCATGTCACCCTATGATATCTGTAGTTGTGACGCGACAGTTTGGACATTATTCAAGGGGCCAGAAGCGACTCCACAATAAGTCAATACAAAACCAAATGGACCAGATTTTGTCACTGGTCCCAGGCAAATGGAATAGACCCTCTGGCATGTACACTAGATAATGTGATGTCTTTCTCAGCACACTGATCTCATTCAGGTGTCCAGGTTGACACCTGCCTTACTTATCTGGTGACCATTGGGGCTTATAGAAACTCCAGAGATAACCTCTTCTCCTCCTCCATTCCGGTGGTCAAAAAACACCTAGCGGGCCTTTACACATTATATCCTCCAGTCGAGCGACCACACCCGGTCTGGGACCTCAGCGTGGTGCTTGTCGACCTGGCCCACAAACCTTTTACGCCCATAGCATCAGTGGACATCAGGCTTGTTACCATCAAGACAGCGCTTCTGGTCGGCCTCACTGCAACACACAGGATTGGTGAGATCCAGGCCCTGGTGGCGTCAGATATTAAAACAAAAGAGAAGGACAAATCCACATGTGTACACCAAATTATTTGGAGGTGCTAGTCATAGGTATTTAGAAGAGACCAATATGAATGCTCAAAATATGAGTCATCAAGGGAGAGGGAAAACAAGAGAAGTACAGATATGTCTTCAAAATTATAAGAATTTATTTTCAACATTGAAATTATTTCAAATATTCATGGATTTGTCAAAAAGAAAGATTGAAGTAAATATAAAAAAGTAAAAACATTATTGAACAGATTCCACATTAAGGAAATTACATAAACGGGTTGTGAAGTAAGAGCAATATAAAAAAAAGTCAAGAAACAATTCGATATTTTTTGTCTACCACTAGTATGTATCAACTATTCCCCACATAGGTTAGGATTAAATTATGTAGGTAGTTAAATAGAAGGGTGAGTACTAATGTGTGTGTAGGATCAAGTTCTGATCATATCTGATTGTATAAAACTTTGCCAAATCTGCCAACGTGTTTGCCTATGTTGCAGAATAGTTGTAAAAGAGCTTCCAAGAGTAGTTAACCACAGTATAGTAAACGAAGAAACAAAGAATCTCTGTGACACGTTTCGGCTGGCCGGGATTGGCGGCAACAGACATGTCCGCCTTCTTCGGGGCAAGAACAGGGATCTCAGTCTCCTAAATGGGGGAAGGGAAACCGAGGAAAGACAAGAAAAACAAGCAGATACAAAAGAATTGTCAGTAGTGGATTGAGGAACATATCTGTAATTCCTATTTCCTTCTAGAAATGTCTGGACAGAAGCTACTAGATTTTTATTTACAAAAAAGAGGGTCACCTCTATACTCACCCTGAAGTATTGAACAGGGGTACTTTTAGAGGTGTAGTCTTGGTATTGGAATCGCAGATTTCCTGTTGTGGGGCCGTGCTGTCCACTGTTCTTTAAAAGTTGCAGGGGTTTTGTGAGTTGACTACTGCAGGATGGTGTCTGTGTGATATGACTTGCCCCAGATAGAATGCCATGGCATGTGTGTTTACAACTGCCTGTAGATTAAAGAATAATGTCTCTAGTTGGTATGGGCAGGGTAGGAGGACCCTAGAGATACAACCAGTTTTTCAATTGAGAAACGTTTCCCATGACATGTTTGTCGGTTCTTACCTCTGGAAGAGCCGGTGTTTAGTACTCTAGGTATAGCTGGTTCATAGCTGTTGGCCGGAGGTTCTGCACTTTGCGTGAAAACTACAGTGTGGGCGGCGCTGCTCTGTCAAAATTCACCCAAGCGTGGGGTCCTGTGTGCTGGTGGAGGCACAAGTAGATAGCAGACATATTACGTCTGTTGGTCTTAAAGTGGGGCCAGGTGGTGGATATTTAAGAAAAACATACACAGGTTTGTATGAAGAGACAGGCCCTAGAGAATAATGAGGACTTACATAGTGGATCACTCTGCAAGTGGTGGCGTCAGAGCCATATACCATGTTCCATCGGGACAAGGTGATGCTTAGGATGCACCCTTAATTCCTCCCGAATGTTGTCATCCTTCCACCTTAACGAGAAGATGGTACTTTCAAACTTCTCCCAAAACCGAAGGATTAGGTATAGAAGGTGTTGCACTGTCTGGATGTCAGACGTTCTCTGAGGAAGGCAAGGTGACTTTGGAACTTCGTAACAAGGCGGACAACACAGAATCTCCCACATCTTCGGGGCGTGCTGTGCTGTAACTCCGGTACCAAGCCCATACGATCGGACAGTAAGCTAGCTGGCGATTAAAAGCTGAGCGTCCGCCTGATTCCAGTTCACGCCGACACCAGCGGTACTCAACCTTAGATTGGCGATACCTTTGATCCTCTCCTCCTTAGACTGGGTCACAAGCAACCCGGATTCCCCCAGCCCTTTGTTTTCGGGCTGTCCACAATCCTTATTGGACATCTTACGCTGCAACTACAGTATTACACTGTGTATTGGACTCCTCAACAAGACATAAGGTGGCGGTGCAGTTTCTTAACATGGCGCCACGCTAGATGTCGCTTTCTTGACAACTTTTGTTCCATGACTACACATCCTCCATAACCAACAGGAAGGACCAGTGACTTATTCGGGGATGCCTGTTGATTGCTGACCATGAGGAGAACCATTGATGGACTCTCCACCACCGAAGTTTGTCGTTTGATTACCATGGTGTTCTATTTTGTACCAACACCATTGAAGTTTGAGGTTATGTGCAGCTCTTATTTGTGCTCAGATTGATTGTATTTTGTTTTTATTTCTGTGCAAATTACTGTTTGTTGTGTGTGTCTTCGTAAGTGCTTTCAGCGGACTACAGATATACAGATAGCCCCTGATGAATTTCCTACTAACCACTTTTTTTTTTACTTGGAATAGGAAAGAAACATGTTATATTTGGTTATCAGTAAGAATGAGTACGAGTGATTTCAGAATAGTATGAATGAAGTGCGTGATTGTGTTTGACTGATTGATTTTGCACGACACATGTCACTTTTTGTGGGATATCTATAAACAAATGTCTATGGAACCCACATCACATAACCCTATCTGTTTCCCTGATGTACCGACTGACCGACTCATTATCTGCTAATGGTCTTTTATTAATTGTGTAAACTTGAGCAATCTGATTGCTTTTTTTATATATTGCTGCTTTTTGATTTAATAAAATTGTTTACTTTGGTGTTTGCAGTCTTAGAATTTGTTTGGTGGTATGCTCTCCCTAGCTGCTGCTCTTGTGTCAGGCATCCGGCACATGCAGTAGATTGTCTCACCCCCTAACATATATGTTTGCATATGAAGGTTTTTCAACCTATACTGAGGGATTGTTAGGCATGGGTTACTTTTCCCTTGCACCTTTTGTTGTTTTTCTTGTACTCTGAGATTCTACCTAGACCGGAATAAGACCTTCTGTAACTCGGATGCAATGTTTGTCACTTTTGACAGGTCAAAGCCAGCGGCCAAGCATCCAAAGCGTCAATCGCAAGGTGGATGATGAGGGCCATCAAGGAAGCTTATTGAGGGCAGCACATGACCTTCCCGGCAAACATCCATGCCCATGCGATCAGAGCCAAGGCCACGGCTGTTGCTTTCCAAAGGCACATGGCGTGGCAGACAATCAGCAAGGTGGCTACCTGGGCCTCTCCATCGGCCTTTTGCAAGCACTATTGCTGGATGCCAGCGCCAGATCAGCTGCAGCATTTGGCCACGCAGTTTAAAGAAACCTTTTTTCATAAGAGGGGCAACTCTCCTCCCCAGGACTTCATTCTGTTGTAATCGCCCATATAATATGGAGGAAAGGGGACGGGGCGTAGGAGTAATTATAAGTTCTCTAGCATGGGGTCTATCATGGATTCACATGCTCATGAATATTCCGCGTCGTCAGGCTGGGAATCCTCGGTAAAGAAAAAATCAGTTTTTCATTTCTGAACTGTCTTTCTCCTAACAACCAATCACTGGTCTCTGGGTCATACTGCCCCCAGCCAATGGCTGCCCTCTACCTAAGCCCCTCCTCTGGCAGCCATCTTCAGATTTTGACAGCACATTCAAGTGTTGGGAGTCCTCGTGTTTAGCTCTCAAGCCTTTACTGCATTTTTGCGTTTTTTGACAGAGTTTACTCTATTTTTCGGTCAATCGGGCCTTGTGCTCCATCGATCAACCTACCGATTAACGGGGACCCGGTTTCGGATTCTTCAGCACCCCTCAAGGGTGGATTTCATCTAGTTTCTTCACGGAGGCTTCCAAAAGATTCTCAGGCCTTCGCCGCGTGGACCATCTCAGAGGAAAAGGATTCAACTCCCCTGTTCAGGATTTGCTCCAGCTGCGGGCTGCGGAATGTCTGTTCGGACAACCAGCATTCCGAGTGCCTCTACTGCCTGTACCCGGTGCACAACAAGGAGGATTGTGCGTTTTGCCAGGAGATAGCCCATGCACGATGAGGGATCGGCACAGGCGGCTGAACAAGTGGCTACATGCCAAGGCCCCCTGTTCTGGTTGGGTCCCAGCAGCATGCCTCTCCGGGTTCCAAGAAGACTGAGCGGGCTTCTTAAGTCATTTGAGGGCGCACCTCCCGCGGGGCTCCAACAAAAGTCTAAGCATCGCCAGTCCACTTCCACTGGGAGTGCCATTGCAACTGGCTCCTCGGCGGCCAGGGCGTGTTTGACGTCTCCAGCCTCGGTCACCAGTCAACACTCAGGATCTTTGGCCAAGAGAAAGTCGGACCATTCCGGCAAGTTCAAGGAGAGGCCCAAGTCCGTCCTACCGGAGAAGCCCAAGGGGTAGCGGGGATTGGACCCTCCCCCTAAGGAGAAGGCCAAACAGGACAAGGCTCCGGCCCAGGTGCACCCACCGAAGGCCCAGCCTTCCATCGAGGGGGTGGCGGCATCTCTGGCAAAGGCCGCCGAGACGGCCCTGTAGGATGCGACCCGTAAGGCCAGGGTGTCCCTTCCTCCCAGGAGGGATGCCGCTTTCTGGCCCTTTAGAGAAGACCCTGGAGAAGAAGATGCCAATCATCTCGCCGAGACCTTCCCCTGCTGTAAACATAGAAGAGGGGGTGGAGGGTGCGGTGGCCGTCCAGGGTACGGATATCTCCTCTGAGGAGGAGCTCACCGGTCTTCAAACTATCCAGGAGGAGGGAAACTTGGGAAGCGGGCCCTACGACGAGCGTGACGACGCCGGCGGGGACAGCGTCGATGAGCAGCAATGCGACGATGGCCTGGGCTCCCAGCTGGTGCCACAGCGGCCTATTCCGCCTGCACCTCAGCTGCCACCCCAATCTCTGGTACAACGAGGTGGGTGTTCCTAAAAGGGTTATCTAGGAACTCCCGTTCCCTGCACACTATCCAGTATCTGAAAACAGATCAGTAATTTGATAAAGTAATCAAAGGTTCTTTTACACAATTTAGTATAAGCACTTAGTGAATAAGAACATTTTCCATATGACCATTTTTGTACAACATAGAGATCGTCCTTTATTATTGTACGATGTTTAGGCGCAACGCGTTTCAAGTATACACTCTTCTTCAGGGGCAATATCACAATTCTTTCAAAATATTTCTAAAAAAAATAGAAAAAGGTACAATTTAGCATATTGTTTAACTGTGCTTCCCTAAGTAGGGGAGCCCAATTTTTCAATCAAAATCAACAGATATAGTTTTTTAATCTCCACTTCCATTACTGGAAAGCGTCTTTATTAAGGGTTGTAGGATGGTTTTTGTGCGTCTTTTGGAATCACGTAATCATTTTAGATTAGTGGTGAACCAAGAATTGAGATGAGCCTGAGGTTTGGCTTTGCGCATCTTCAGTGGTGCTACTGTGTCAATGGTGTGGCTGAGAGCTGAGTTATATAAATCAACTAATGTTGATGGGTCAGTAATTGAGTTACTTTAGTTCAGGATGGGTTTTATATGGGGCAATACTTTCTCTAATGTGATATTTCTAGTGTTTCTATAGAGGGTAGGTGGTGCCATTGCTCTGGTGAGTTTGGGTGGGGAACTGGCCTGCAGGTTAAATGAGACAATATGATGGTCTGAACATGCATATGGTGTGTTGGCGAGTATCGTGCTCTGGCAATTCAGGTGCGCAATCCAATCAAGGATTCTACCTTTGTTGTTTGTGGGCAAGGTGCACCGGTTTGAGAAGTTCTGAGATTGAGTTGGCTACCGAGAAGGCAGCTTTGTCGGTGGTGTCTTGGAAGCCTAGGTTGAAGTCAACCAGTAGTAGTATTTGAGAGCCAGGTTTGGTGTCGGCAGAGAGGAGTAATGAGATATCTTCCTCAAACGTGGATACAGGGCCTGGGGGTCTATACACCAGATGGATTTTGAGCGTGTGTGTGGCAGAGAGAGGGAGATTCATAGAAAGAAGTTCAGCTGATGGGGAAATGTTTTTTTGGCAAGGTTCTAAGGGCAAGATGATTCTTGAAGATAACAGCGACTCCTCCCCCTTTGGCACATTGTCTGTCTAGTTTGGTAATAGAGTAATTATCTGAGGTGGCTAAGGAGAGGGGTGGGCCGGCAGCAGCGTGGAGCCAAGTCTCAGTAATGGCTAAAAAGTCTAGGTCGTTAGATGTAAAGAGGTTGACAACGTCTAAGGCATGTGCTATTAAGGACCTTGCATTTATGAGGGCTCCCTGGCTAGGGGTGATGTTTTCAGGTTTGTTAGACGGCGCTATAGTATTAATATGGATGGTGGAAGTGGAAGTAGGTATGACACAAGGAGATTTAGTTGTTTTCATCTGATTTCGTATGGGTTTAGAGTACAACTTTACCCTCGGTGGGAGGGATAGTGGCTGAGTCTGTTGGAGTGTAAACATAGCAAAGTGAAGTCTCATATGTAAAGAGGCTTCGAGATGGCTAGGGAGTTCGCCCTTAGCTGTCAGTCCGTCGCTGGAGTCTCCCCAGGCTGCGTCACCCCAGTCGCAAGGGGTTATTTGAGGGGATGAAGTAGTGTCCAATGGCGTGCAGGGGCAGGCAGGCCCAACAGCCAGGCGTTGCAGGCTGTGAGATGGAGTACTTGAGGGTGCCTTAGAGATGCAGGTAAGAGCCTGGAGTGGGCTGGAGGGAGGAGGCCTCACTCTTGCTGGTGGTTGTGGGGAGCTGGGGCTACCGTGGGGACATAATACGTCTCCTGCTACCTCTCGCCTACAAACCAGCCACACCATAAATCAAAGAACCCACAACAAAAGGACCCAGGGAATACTAGAGGAGCCCCCACTATACAACCAAACCACCAAAACACAGTACCGAAAAAGGAGAAAACTTCAGAAAGACACCAATAAGAACCAAAGCTAAACTAGAATCCCTAGTATCCTACACCCCTTAAATAACCAGAGATTGGAAAAAGAACTACCCGACAACCAAACATCCAACTATGCGACTTGGAACAGAGAAACCCATCGTGCCACCTAATGGAACTCCCCAACGATGGGACAAATAACACAGTAGCACATTGGCATTAACCAGGCTATCCCAACTGAGAGTCAACGGACTAACTTAGCACCCCTGCACCCCCAAA
Organism: Ambystoma mexicanum; assembly: GCF_040938575.1. NCBI lineage: Eukaryota > Metazoa > Chordata > Amphibia > Caudata > Ambystomatidae > Ambystoma > Ambystoma mexicanum. The sequence goes on along the minus strand of NC_090928.1, from coordinate 260,506,875 downwards.
GCACCAGAAGTAACACCTAACACAGAGTAAGCCAAATCGCACACACTGCATTGCAGTCTATTCAACATCTGATCTATGGTAAAGTACAAAACAGACATGTATGGCCTCCTAAGCAAAGGGTGCACAGACGCTCTAGTATTCAGAATCATGGCTCTCTGACAAATACAACGCAATCAATCGTGAAGTTATAACAGACAACTACAAACTATTTCAATCGAACAGAGAAACCGGAAGAGGGGGAGGAAGAATCACTGTAGCACACAAAAATCCCATCCGCTCCTCATCACTACCCTCAATAGACATAGAAGATTGCAAATCACTCTGAGTCACCCTGAAGCTCAACAACCAATTCAACCTTCTCTTCCTTCTGATCTACAGACCACCCACCTATAACCCTAACTTTGCCACACAACTCACGGATGCCATAGCTAACATTTCCACAAATCATAACATAATTGTTCTGGGAGTCTTCAACATCTGGTTCAAAAGAGACCATGAAACCACAACAAACTCCCTCTGTGCCCTACTGGATACTCTTAATCTCATATAGTGAACGGACCCACTCACAAAGCGTAACACACTAGATGCCTACAGGGATGAACGTTTGACTGTTGCCCCACTGTTACCAATCATATGGAGTGTTGGGAAAGATTTCTGTTTCTCCAACTTTACATGCACTGTTCCTATGGGGACACCTGTCATGGACTAGAGCGGGGCACAGCTATTCCCCTCAAACCTTAATGAGACCACAAGGCAACTGCAATGGTAAGAGACTTTCAGTGAGCCTTAGCCCTCTCAAGGTACGGAGGTTAAGAGCCTCTGCACCGTTCCCCATGTAGCTGCAAGACAAAAACAACAAGGAGTGAGTATTTATATCACCAAATGATATAACACTATGAACATTTGGAGACAGAAACCTGTACCTATATATGTTGTTGGAATGAAAAATTAACTAGAGGGCAGTAAAATGAACTGGGCTCAAACAGCTAAGTGAACAAGGTCCTTCCATAAGCAGTCCCGAAATATGCACGGGGAATAAGAATTAAAAGAAATATAGTGCAACCAAAATTGAGGCAATCCACGTAATCCAAGGAACAACAAAAGGGGAAGGCAACCAGAGGAAAAGTACGACAACAGGATCAAATGAGCATGTAAGTCCCACAAAGAGAAATTCACAGCACAGAGAAAATCGCACAAAGTGAAGATCGATGATCCGAAAGAAAGAACGATCCCACGACAAGGAAGGGACTCGACAGCAAGGCACCAATTGAGCGTAAACGTTGAGGAGCACCGAACACATTAGAATAGGCATAGATATGCTGACAGAGATGCCAACATTGACAGTGTCGTAAACGATGACCGTCAGATCGTGTTTACGTCATCCGCCTACGACAGTGGAAGTCGGCGAGCGTAGTATTTATCAGCGCCGCAATCCCGCAAATCCTTCTGCTGCCCATTAACCATTGTTGGCTGGGGTGCAGGAGAGGTCTATCCCCTTACAGAGTTATCTGCCAGGGTTTCTGATACCACCAATCTTTTTGATGTGCTTTTGAACCTGCTCTGACATTTTAATGTGAAGTAAAGCCTTCAACTTCACTTCCCCTGCCTTTTGCTCATTTGTTATGGGGAAACTGATCAGTCCTTCAGACTATCAGTACTGGGAAACTGTTTCCCTTTTTTGACTTTTTAACATTGCACACAGCATCTTTTAATTTAGTACAATGGGGATAGTTTTGCGCCACCCTAGCTTTTTTCACTTGGTATTTTTGTTTACTTTTATATGTGTCTAAGGACAAGCAGGTGGCAGCAGATGCATTTTCTTTTCCTAACAAGGCTTTTTATTGTGGTTTTACAAACAAATAAAATGCTGTATACATTATTCACATAATGCAGTGAAAAACAACAAACAACGTTCAGAACATAACCTCACGAGAGGTAAACAAAACTGGGAGGGTATGTCAGGGGGTATCGGGAGGGAGGCATCTTCAGTTTAAGTTTGGGAACAATGGGAACTGTCTCTGGGGTCGGCAGTGGGTCGGACAACTGACATTCAGATCCCATTAGAGAATGAGTGCTTCGGGTGACGAGTTGCTTTGGGCAAGGGTGGTCGTGCAGAAAACTTCCCCGGTGCCCCCAACGGGGGCACAGTTTGTTTTTAGTCATCTTTCACCATCCAGCGAAGGGACGGTGGCTGCCTGGCTACGCCAGGGAACTGTTGTGCGTAGTCTAAGAAAGGGGCCCAAATGCTATAAAACGTGCTTCTGTTCCCAAAACGAAGGGCAGTGATCTTTTCAGCTACAGCAATGTCCCAACACTTTGTCCACCACATGAGGATCGCTGGGCCCTCGGGGTATTTCCACAGCCCGGCTATTGAGATTTTTGCAGCTGTGAGCAGGTGTGTGCAGAGGTCTGCCAGTGGTCCCGTCATCGGAAATTGGCCCTTGCCAGTGTCATCCAACAAGATTATGCCTGGATCCCATGGGATCGATAGGCCGGTAATTAGTCTAATCTGCTCCAGAACCTCTGTTCAGAACCGGACAGTTTTCGGGCACGTCCACAGGAGGTGGACTAGCATCCCAGTGTCCGAGCAGCCTCTCCAGCAGTGCGGTGGTATGGCAGGGTTACACTTATGTTGGACCTCTGGTGTCAAATACCATCTATAGCAGCCCCCTCCTTGTTTGTGACACATTTGGAGCTCCTCTGGGCCCTCGTCCAGATGCGGTTCCAGCTTGCCGGTCCAGTTCTCTGCCTATGTCTTGCTCCCATCACGCTATGTAAGGCCCCTTTTAATCCGAGGTCCCTCTGTCCAATAGCCTATACAAGGTTGATATTTTCCCCTTAGACAGCGTCACCATCAGTTTTCATTGCAGTGTTGTTAGGTCCCTGCTTCCGTGCCCTTATCGAGTCATGGGACAGCCAATGTCTGAGCCAAGCGTAGCGAAAACATTCGCTTTCCGGAACCTGAAACTTCTCTTTGCAGCCCTCGAATGTGAGCAGGGTGCCGTCTGTCAAGAAGTCCGCAATGCACCTCAGCCTGCCTGCCTGCCTTCCACCTGGTGAAGTCGTTCGGCCCCAGCACTGGGGTGAAGTCGGGGTTCTCCCAGACCTGGTTGAGCGGACCTACTGTGCTCCCACAGTTCAATTTCCGGGCTGCCTTCTTCCATCTCTCCACTGTGTTTCTGGTCGCTGTGAGGGGCCCGGCGTTTGTGGGGTTTCTGGGCCAAGCGATGTGCGGAAGGGATTCCAGCAGGTAGCAGCTCCAGTCTTCCTCCAGCTTCAGCCATCAGGGTTTGTTGGTGCCTGATTGCCACGTGAATGCCGCCGAGAGTTGAGCTGCCAGGCAGTACCTGTCCACCTCTGGGACCCCCAGGCCTCCGATTCCCGGGCTTCAGAGCAGGACCCTTCTGGTGATGCGTGGCTTTTTCCCACACCAGACAAATTTTAAGATGTCTGCTTGCAGTTTCTGCCTGTCTTTCTTGGGGATGGACACTGGAAGGGCCAGGCAATGGAATAGTAATCTGGGCACCAAGTTCATTTTTACTGCTGTGATCCTCCCCGACACAGATCTCTCCTGTTTATGCCAGCGGGATAGGTTTGTCTGCAGTTCTTTAAACAGAGCTGGGAAGTTCACCTTCTAAGTCTGCTCTATATTTCTGGGGAGCTGAATGCCCAGATAACCGAGGTGGGTTCTGACCCATGGAATAGGGAAACATGCCGCCAGGGAGTCCACCAAGGCCCTAGGGATGTTGATGCCCAGAGCTGTAGATTTCGTAAGGTTGATGGATAATCCTGGTGCTGCTTTGAAGCTGTCCAGTTCCTCCCACAGGGCTATTAGAGGTGTTTCCGGGTGGGTTAATATCAACAACACGTCGTCTGCATATAAGGCGGCTTTGTAGTTTTCGCCTTTGACCTCAAGACCTCGGACCAGCGGGTTTTGACGAATCCTGGAAGCAAATGGTTCCATGGACCGCGCAAAGATGAGGGGGAGAGGGGGCAACCCTGTCGAGTGCCTCTGGTTATCACAATCCTGGGGGATTTACCACCATTTATTCTGAGTGTCGTGGTGGGGAGATAATTTGCCAGTGCCCCACGCCAAAGTGTTTCAGTGTTTCTTCCATGTAGCCCCAGTCGAGCAAATCAAAGGCTTTGTGCATGTCAAGTGACAGGATCACCACACCTTTCCCCGTTCTGTAAGTTGATTCGATGACGTTTAAGGTGTTAACTAGGGTGCTGCTGCCTGTGATAAATCCTGTTTGGTGCGGGTGGATTCTCGCAAGCCTACGTGCCAGGAGATTCGAGAAGATTTTCGAGTCAACGTTCATCAATGCGATGGGTCTGTATGAAGAGCAATGTGCCGGGTTTTTCCCGGGTTTCAATATCAGGACTGAGGGAGTCCTCCATGGAAGGGGTGGTGCAGCCTGTCACCAAGAAGGTATTAGAGGGAAGCCATATGGGGGGGGCCAAGGTGTGGACATATTTCTTATAGAATGGGGCAGACAGACCATCGAGGCCCGGGGCTGTGTTCTTCATCGTGCGGATAACTTCGGTCACTTCCTCGGTGGAGATGGGTAGTTCCAGAGAGTCTAGCTGTGGGTGCGGAGGAAGCCTTTGGATGGATTGTAGATAGCAGATTTGCGACTCTTTGTCCGTGGGGGTCCCCTGACATCACACTTCTGTGATGCTCGGTCATGATGGCCAGCTTTTCCGCCTCTGTACAGCAGGTCTTGCCATCTCGTTCCTGAAGAACTAGGATATTGTTCTTGGAATGCAGCTTCTTGAGTTTGTGCACTAGCAGTCGGTTGGCCTTGTTGCTATTGAGATAATAGTACTGTTTCGCGTATGCTACGGCACAGCCCGTTCGGTCCGCCAGGTGCATTTCGATGGCTGCTTCTGCTCTTCTGAGATCTCCACGCTCTCAACGAGTGGTGACCTTTATAACTCGCCTCTATTCCCGCCACCTCCGCCTCTAATTTGGAGAGTCAGAGTTGGTGTCTGCATTTGTGCGCTGCTGTGCAGTCAATGGCTATGCCTCGGATCACTGGCTTCATAGCATCCCACACCACGGCCTCAGAAGACCCCTATGATGTGTTTTCCGCAAAGTAGTTGGTGAGGGCCTCTGACAGTTCCTGACCGAATTCTGCATCTGAGAGGATATAGTTTTGTAGTTTCCATGACCTCTGCGGGGGCGTCGGCAGGCCCTCCGTTTGTAGTCTGGCTACTACTGGTGCGTGGTCAGAGATCACTCACAGGCTGATGTGGATGTCCTTTATGCAAGGGAAGAGTGCTCTGGACACCAGCAAAAGATCGATTCTCGAGAACCCTCTGTGGATGTGCGAGAAGAATTTGTAGTCTCGAGCACTGTCAATCACCAGCCTCCATGTGTCGATTGTTTCAGTCTCCCTTAGAAACTCTGCAAACCTCAAGGCTCTGGAGAAGTCCAATCTGGTGGGCGGTAGAGTCTTGTCAACGCCAGGGTTCGGAGTGCGGTTGAAGTCCCCTCCGATCAGCAGCTTGCCCTCGGCGAAGGTGGTTATTGTCAGGAGGATCTTGCGCAGAAAGCGGTCCTGGGCGTCATTCGGGGCAATATATCGCTGCAATAGTGATTGGGAGCTCGACCAGGAGACCTTTGAGCAGTAGGTATCTGCCCCCATGGGTCCCGCTTGACTGTGATATTCGTTAGGGCTGCTGTTTGACTAAGTAAGATTGCAGCCCTGCCCTTCTGGCCAGAGGAGGCGAAGTACCTCTTAGGGTAGCATCGGAAGCTGATTCGTTGCTCGTCAGGTGACAGCAGATGGGTTTCTTGCAGACACATGATGTCTGCTGCCAGCTAGGCCAGACGGTGTTCCACTGATTTGCGTTTTCTGGGCGAGTTCAGGCCTTGGACATTCCATGTCATCATGGTGAGTTCCTTAGTGTTTGTCGTTCGGGTAAGCTGTGTTTGTAGATTCCAGAGGTTGCCCTCCACAGCCTGACACCGTAGAACCAAAATATTCGTTGATTAGTTTGTTCCCTACAAAAATGGCCCGATTCCCTTCCCGTCCCCCTCCCTGTTCCCCCGTAGAAAACAAAACGTGGTCATCCAGGCCAGCCTTCGACCAACTGGGCCTCAGGCTGGACCAACGCAGCCAATTTGCATGGAGGCAAATAAGCCTCCCCTGTTAAGCAGGGAAACCTTGGTGTATAATGGGCAGGAGGCCTCCTCCTTGGAGCTCTTTGTCCATAGCAGAGGCCTGTGATGTTGGACCCCGGCCAAGGGTCTCGTGGCTTTATGGCCAGGTGTCTAGAGTAGCCCCGTGCTGTCAATAATTGCTAGGCCGCTTGCCCTTGGATGGGGGGCCTCTGATACTGCAGCGTCGTTCTCCACCCGAGACCAGAACTGTTTAGGATCTTGTAGTGCTTCTTGCCTGGATGGTGAGTCTCCGGGGACCCCATCCTCCTCCCCTGGGTTCAGCAGTTTCTCGGCTTCATTTAAATTGTGTTTGTGGCGGATGCTGCCTTCCCAGTTGAAGATCAGGGATGTGGGATAACCCCAGCGATTGAGGATTCCTTTTTCCCTCAGCCACTCCGTGACAGGTCTCAAGGCCTTCCTTTTCGTTAGTGTGACAGCTGCAAGGTCCTGATATAAGGAGATTGAGGTGTCTCTGAAGAGTCTGCGGGGGGGAGCTTCTTGCATTATTTCTTCTTTAACTTTAAAGTAGTGCAGTCTCGCTAGGACATCCGGTGTGGTGGTTGTGTTTGTTCTTGTTCTATGGACTCTGTCGAGCACCAGGGGGGAGTCGCCCGGCAAGGTTAGAATGAAGTGAGAGGTCTCATACGTACTGCTCCAGGTCAGCATCTGGAATGGTGGTTGTGATCCCTCTCAGGCATATGTTGTTGCACCGAGAGCGATTCTCGGCGTCGTCCTGCTTGAGCTCAAGGGCTTCACACCTGGCTTCCAGTGCAGCCAGTCTGTCCGCGCCCCTATCGATCTCGTAGCTGTGCTCACTAAAGCTTGTTTCCGCCTCCGCTGTTCTCACCTCCAGTTCCCCTACTTGTTTGTCCAGGACTGTGATTTTACTCTCGACCTCTTCCGTGCCCCTCTGATACTCTTTCGTGGGGGCCGACAGGTGTTCCTGGAGATCGGATTTTGTAACCGCCTGGGTCGAGGCTCCCGGGACTGGTTCCATGCTGGCGTCCTCAGTTAGCGCTTCAGTGCGGTCCCCTTTTCTGGGCCTCTCCGCTGCCGGAGTCAGTAATAGCGCTGCAATGTCTGTCCGCTTGGACATCTTTGAGCTCTTAGCCATTATGAGCGAAATGCTTGCTCCCAGGTCCCACAAATCAGGGGTCTGCTGTGCTGTTGTTTGCCGAGGGCGGTCAGGCGAGACTGGCTGACTCTGGGTTGAGGGGGTACCCCCCAGTGCTTATGAGTCCTATTGCTTGCACTTTGTTATGCAGCTCTTATTGAATGGGCCTCTGTGAGATAAGCATTACTGCTGGAGGGGTCTATTACCACAATTCAGACGGCCCCAAGCAGAGCGGTTTACAGGACCCAGGGCTGTTGGCGCAGAGGCAGTGCGGTCACACCCCCGGGCAGGGTGAAGGGTGTCCGTTGGCTCTGCGAAGTGGCTCCAAGCGCAGGGGCGCCAAGACGCACAGGGGCTCTGGTGGGCTCAGCTTGGAACCTGTGACTCCATCTTGCTGCGTATCACTGCGGCTCGCTCCGCAACCTTGTCCGCTCAAGATTCGCCCCGATCCAGGACCACAAAGAACCCAAAATCAGGCCATGTGAGCCTCAAGACATGGGCTACCGCTCAATCTGCTTTGCTGTGTCGAGATCTTTGTTTCACCGGAGCATTCTTGATGGATGCGTGGCACCAGTCGGGAGCTCTCACAGAGCCGATCCAACTGCCATGGCTCGAAGCCACGCCCCCCAGCAGATACATTTTTACAATTTTTGCATTATTTTTAGTGTGCGCATTCGTGTTAATGCACATGGCTACTAAATATGGCTAGTGCCCTAAAATGACGGTACCACAAGATTTTAGCTTGATCTTTGGCCATAATTGTTGTTTGGCTTTCTTCCTGACTATCCACGATCTGTGGGGCACTAGAGAAACCATTGGTTGTCCCTGATTAGACAACTAGCGGTTGTTTGAATGGTGCAGTTCCTTGCCATTGGTGGTGTGGACTTTCCTGATCGCCAAAGACCCTCAGTGGTGCTTTAACCCTTGGACTAGTGGGACAAACTAGTCTCGCCGGCTTCTTGCGGATCCAGCCATCCTGAACCTTTGGAAGTGTCCCCGGACCAACCGGTGAACTAACCAGCTCTCTCGTGTGCTACCTCACCTGAAATGCTGCTGTTCCGTGGTTGCACCTGGAACTTTGGTTGTCACCGGCTTGTTGTACAAGTAGTCTTCCCAATGAATTTCAGCATCATAGCCATGGCACCTGTCCTAGGGAAGCTGCTGCAACTGGAAGGACGCCTGTCGGTGCCTGTCACTGGAACTCGCCGTCCCCTGGAACTCGCCTTCCCCTGTCCTGTGAGGTGTCCCAAAGAGGCATGCAACCCCTGCTCCCCTCACCCCCAGCAGACCCATCAAGTCATCTGTCAATCAGATTTGCAGGCCTAAGTAAACGCAGTGCATCTGTCGTGGACCTCCGACCCGTCCATCATTAGATAACATTGGGAACCTTTGTCTCTTTACCTTCCATTCCATTGCCTTTTGGTTGTTGAACCTGGTTACTAACTCCTGAAATTTAGAAGTCTATGTACTTATCTTAGTTAAATTGTTGTTGAGTATTTAATTCCCTCAGAAACACAAGTAAATTATAACTGACATGCAAATACTAATTCTGGTGAGAATAACTGTGGCTCCTGGGACCTTTGGGCACCAGGCCCCATTCTTCTTAGGGAATGGATTGCAAAAATTAGGGAAATTCACTTGTGACTTGGTTCCATCCTTACTGCATTTAATTTACTTGCTTGTTGAATAAGTGACTTCTAATGCATTTAAGAACCTATGGTGAATGTGTGTATAATTGAGTATTGTGCGATAATATCACTTGCTAGTTTCATTTTTCAGTGTGTGTAGAGGGCCTAGAACAAATAAATTGTATTTTTATACATAGCGGGCTAAATTGAATTATTGTGTACTAGCAAAAGTACCTGTTCTCCGAACGGGTACTGTAGACGGACATTATAACACATTAAAAGTTGAAAATTAATTATCCTTTAGGTTGCTGTTCGCCTTATCCTGGCGTGGTGCAGTTCGTTGCAGTGCATTCCGGTGAAAATATCTCAGAAATCGTGCATCCTAGGGCCTTGAAACGTGGGACCTCTAGTTTTGTTCCTCGTGTCGGGACTGGTTGAGAAACAAAATGTTTTCTTTCCCTTCCCAGTGAACATGGTTTACAGCTTTGTTGGCAGGCCACAACCACATTTTAACTTTTGCTGAAATCCGGGGAGAGGGATGGGATGTCCAAATGTCATGTAGCCAGTAATGTCTGGAGAGTCCTAACAGGCAACTATGCACAATTTGGTGCATATGGTGAAATTATGTTGAATTGTATAAGGATCAACGCTTCACACCACAAAACCAAACACAGCCTTTGACTTTATATATAGAGATGATATTGTCTGGGCTCTTTCAGGGCCCCCAACCCCTTTCATGCTCTCCTGAGAATACCCTTGACTGCTCTTTTACCTTGATTGGGTTTTGGCTAACCTCTCAGAGTTCCCTGTTCAATACAACTAGGTTGGCCTCTTAAAATGTACTGTCCAGTCCGATTCTAGAAATCCAACTTAACATGGAGCTACCATCATATGATCCCTTTCCCTGTCAAAATCCCACAAAGACAGGACATCTGGCGACAAACAAAAGAACTGGAAAAGACTGGACCTTGACATTTTAACACAACTGTTAGAAACTACCAAACAAGACACCTCCCACCCAAACACATTTGAAGTGAACATTCACACCTGGATCACAGAGGCGTTAGACCAACTAACAGCCTTAAAACGCTTCAAACCTACACCGAAAAAAGTCACAGTAAGATGGTTCACAGAGGAACTGAGGGAACTAAAGAAAAACACGTAATCTAGAAAAGCGATGTAGGAAGCACTACAGCCAGATGGCAAAATCAACTACCAACGACAAATTCCCCTATGCAAATCAACAGTCCTGAAAGCCAAGAAAGCACACTATATCGCAAGAATCCAGTTGGAAACAAATCCTCAAAAAGAAATGTTTTGAGTTATCAAGGAAATAAAAAAACGCACTTAACTACAGCCCAGAGGAAGGAACGGAACTCTGCACAGGACTGACCTACAAAAGAAAAGGCCAAAAGGGCATGATATAAACGGCAAGAAGGAATTTGGTACATACCAAAAAAGGATTATAGGCTACTAAACCAAGCAATACTGTACACTACTGTAACTTTGATAAACAAGAACCACAGAAGTTTACTCTCTGATGAACAACAAGAAAGGAAAATAATTTCTATGTACCCTTGTATAAGCAGAATAGCGTGTGTCATAACCATGAGATGTATACACTAAATGTGAAATGTTACACAAATTGACACACTGAACAAATCAAATTAAGTGCCTTGATAAAGCCCATGGAAGGGCGAAACTACACCATGTGCAAAGAAATGTCACAAATGCTTCTTTTTAAATCATTTTTCAACAAAAAGTCACACCAAATAATTGAAGGACATTCACCAAGTGAATTAACTTGTGTCTTTAATTGTGAATGTGAAACAATCCAAACAAACACTAGGTGGCGTAACCTATGTTTGAGACAAATGTATGACAAATTGAATAAAGTGCGAACATTGTATGTAAAAACACCAACAAGTGTGTACCTCAAAATCATTGATTAAGCTGGGAACCTGTGAGGACAACTGAACTAGAAAGCGCAAAGGCTTGTATAGGAACAAAACCACGACACTTCCGAAATAAAAAAAAACAACTTCATGCAACAGCATTGTTCCCTTCCAAACACTACGCAACAGCAACACAGCCCACTCCCACCTAGGCGCAAAATTGGAAGCAAGATAACAGCCCATCAACGCATCCTGCCGGATCACAAACACCCTCTGAGAAACCAGCACCTCCAACAATCAACACAACACTCAATCAATTTGAACCGATAAGCAAGGACATCTTTGACCAACTTTTAAGAGATAAAAACGTAGCCGGATCTCCCAGCGACCCATGCCCACCAGACATCTACAAAATGCTACTCGCCAACAAAACACCACTCCTCTACATCCGACTACTAATTAATCTATCCCTAAACACAGGAATAGTACCCAAGTTATTCAAATCAGCATACAACATACCTCTCCTAAAAGAAGAGATGGGAACTATAGCTGACCCTACTAACTACAGATCCATATCAAACCTACCTTTCCCAGTGAAAATCTTGCAGAACCATGTGTCCAAAGAACACTAAATCATGTAGAAAGCAATGGAATATTTTACCAATCCCAGGTTGGTTTCAGGCCCATTAAAGCAAAACAATCGGCACTCCTCTACATATGAGACGACTTAAAAATGAATGCCGTCAACACCCAATCAGCCCTTGTACTACAGGACACATCAACTGCCTTAAATCCGATCAAACACACAATTCTAATCAAGCAACTGGAGGGATTCGGTATTCAAAGCAATGCACTACAATGCCTGAACACTTTCCTCACCGACCAAACTGAAAGAACCCACATTTCACCATTTACATCAAGCACAAAAAATATCACCCATGGTGTAGCACAAGCATCAAGCCTCTCCCTCCCTCCTCCTCTTCAATATTGATATGCCCCCCCCTAATAAAGCTCATTCAAACACGTGAACTGACAGCATGCAACTACGTAGACGACACCCAACTCGTTTTCAAGATAACTAAAGACATCAACCATGACAAAACTCAATAAATGCCTCACCGACATAAAACACCTGGATGGCAAACAACCTCAAACTAAACCAAAACAGAAATAATGATCTCCCCCTGAGATGACAGTCCAACACAGACATCGCTCACCTGGCCTTCCAGCATGGGAACCCAAACAAAGACGTCAACAGTGATGATAAAAAAAACCTTAGAATCCTCATGGACAACTTCCTCAACTTGGAACCACAAGTTAATGCGATAGCAGAGAAAAATGTTTCTACCACCTGTGATTATTCTCCCGGACATCCATTTTGCAACTGGAACCTGCACAATCATCTCCTTGGTATTATCTAGGGTAGACTATGCAAAAAGTCTTTACCTAGGAATACTGAACGCCTCACCAAAAACGACAACACATCGAAAATATACTGCAGCAAAACTACTCCTGAGACTAAATAAGACCACATTGCACCGGACTTAAGAATTCTTCACCGGTTACCAGTAAAGAAACGCATCAACTGCAAAGCCCTGTGCATTGCTCATAAATCATTACACAGTCAAGGAGCTGAATTCATCCAAGCATAAAGCACCCGATACCAGCCACGAAGTGACTTAAGATCTAGCGCCGACCTCCAAATAAAAACAAGACACTACGAGAAAAGAACATTCTGAGGATCCACCTTTTCCTATCTGATAGCCAAACTGTGGTACTCGATACTGAAGGAAATAATAATGACTGAAGACAACCTAACTTTAAGGAAACAACTAAAACCCTGGATATTCAACTTGCTGCGATAAACATAGACCATCACAACCACCCTCACATGCTTACCCATAACAATACCTGCTGCTACAAACCATAAGCCGGAAACAAGGAATATATACAGAATTAAAAACAATAACATAGCTACCAAAACCCTCTTCTCGCTTTTCTCTTCCACACAGCTCTCACCTACCACCTACAAAACATGCTCGGAGGGCTAGTGAATCAACCCACCAAAACACGCAAACCGCACATCACTCTATTCAAGCTACAAACCCAATAACCTCTGAAAACAAACAACTCTTACACTGGACACCGCCCTTCCGGACACAACAAACCCAGTGCACAAAACAAATCGCCCTGAGAAGCTTCAACCGCACAGGTGCCACTTCCTCATAGTTCTATACGCATCAACAGATGAGCACAATATCTATCCTAGCCCTCTCCTCTCCCTCACTAACCAACCCAACCCACTTTTCCGTACAGAGCCTCGTGATCGCCTGGAGACCATGAAAATGGCAGCGGTGTGCAGTACATATCGACTTAACTTCTCCAAACAATCAGAACTAGCCCGCCGACAGCCTTGCATTTTCTTCAAAGAAACTTTGTATCTCAACAAATATGGTTGAAATTGTTGAAATACTGAAAAGCCACTACCAGTTTCTCTTCTGCCCGAGTCCCCTGAGGTGTCAGCTAAAACTATGGCTCTCTCTAAGGAGCCATCAAACGTTTATGCCACGTGCTCTCTGATTATCCTCTCTGATTTACTGCTGCTGAAACATGATTTGGTGTACCATCACACACTGAGAATATCAATAATCCTCACAAGTTGCTGACTCAGTATAATACTGAAATGCGTTTGGCAGCATTGCATAAAGAATGAATGGGTTGGACCGTTAAGCCATTGTCACCAGCATACGTTCTCTGGTGCAGAACAGCTGCTGCTCAATACGTTCACAGAAGCAGCTCGATGTTTGGACGTTTTTGGCTTGCTGGAACTGCTTTTTGGATTTCCCTTTTGGTATTGGAACTCTGTGGATGTGTTGGCCTCTTGTCTGTTTTTCTTGGACTTTAGATTTTGGAACTTGAACTCCTGGATTTGGTGACTGGTGTTCTGAACTTGGATCCTGGGTTTTAGATTTCCTTCTTTGGATTACCATGCAGATTATTCTGCTCCCTTACTATTGTGCCTTGGTGCCACCCGGTTCAGGGCCCTTGTGCTGCCCGGTTCAGGTCCCTTGTGCCGCCCGGTTCAGGTCACTTGCAAACTTGTTCTCTGCACGTTGCATCTTGGCAACTACTACTGGGGGGGGCAGTATTCTGGCCTATAGACTACAGGTTGTTGGTAGTATATACTCTTTAGGTTAATTGTGTCTGTTCATTTTAACAGGTAGGTTCTAACATCTGGGGGGAACAGAGCAGGGGATGTGATTCTAACCAACTGTTTGTTGTGTTTTCTTTTTAGCCTGGACAAATAACGTATCTTCCACCTTTCTGTCTGTTTCTTGTTGCTATGTGTGCACAAAAGTATGGGGGCAGATATCTCAGGAGGAATGTTGCCCTCCTGTGAAGAGTCAAAGTCACATCAGAGCACTGATGAACCGCCTATCCTAATGCCTGCCTCCCCACCTTAACCTTACTGTTGTCCTATGTGGGCTAGCACCGATGCCTTCTGTCCACAATCGGTGTGCTTTCTGCGTTCCCTCCTCGCTACTTCCCCACCCTCTCTTCTCCCCCCACTGACCTAGCAGTTTCAGACCATTCCTTCTTCTAAGCATGTCTATCGGTCATGGGCAGTAATGTCCTCTCCTCAGCCTGCCATTATCCTACAACTGTCTTTGCCTCCCTTTCAGCAGTGGAGCTGACACTACTTTGGCACTGCAGTTTCAGTGGATTGCTACTCCCACAAGTTCCTCATCTGGATAGCGCTAGCTGTTCTCTGAAAACTTTGCTCAACATCTAGCCTCTCTGATGCTCCGTTTCCTCGACTCTGGATATGTTGCCCCTGCATAAATAGCATAAACTACCCACCTTACCTCAGTTCCTTTTTTCGGTGCCCTGAGCACACTGGTCTTGGGAATACATGTAAAAAAATGCCTGATCCCAAGCAGTCTGGTTTAAGAGCTGCTGAGATTGCAGTTCTAACATGTCCATGACCGACCCTCACAATTTCTTTGTATGGTGTAAGCGGGTGGATCATGACGTGGCGCAAGGTGGCTCATGTCAGTCAATCAATTAACCCTAAGACCGTGATGGGGGCAGAGGGGCTGCAAAGTTAGCACTAGGCCAAGTGGGTGAAAGCCTTGTTCACTTCTAAGCATGCTTCGCTTTAGGAGTTTTGTGATCACATATTAGCCATATTGTCAAAGGCCACGGCTGGTACAGTGGCGGTCTCCACGGTTGCCCCTTAGTCCGCTGTGCCAGTGTCTGCTTTGAAGAACTCTCGGAAGTTGAGCTGCATCCCCTAGAGCTTGGCACCTCAAGTATCAGTGGTTATGCTCCACGCCGTTGCATCTTCAATTTCGACTACTTCCACTGACTTCAGTATTTATTTAAGTTTATATCTATATGCAAATGTATATGTATTTTATGGTGAGCGTGTGTGTCTGTGATTAGATTTATCTGGGGTTTCATTGCTTAGTATGTAGTTTAAAGGCCTAGGAAATCATTGTGTATTTTTGTACTTTACTGTCGAACAAATTATTGTTTTGCTCTCTCACTTTAGCCCTAGACCACTTTGACACCGTTTCTGAGCCACCCTTTCTGAGTCTAAGTATTGCCTCTCTATCTACCTTGACAGGGTTCGGCTAGACGTCGGTGTCTTTTTTTGTTCACCATAATAGGTTGGCCTCCCCAAATTGGAAATCCATCTTAACAGGTACCATTGGAGATTCTAGTCTTTCCTTTTGGGCGACGCAGTGTTCTACCATTAGGTTAGATGATTACACAGCCCTCACCAGAGGATTGTGCCAAACTCAACCTAACGGTAAGGAAGCAGTGTGCCAGTCCCTTCAAACCTGACTTAGACGTGGCAGATTGCTTTGCACACGTCATGGGGGACCTAATCGGTGATGCTCGGGGCTTCATGGCTGAGATTTCTTTCACGCTTTTTACCTGAGTTCAAGCTAAACTGCTCAACACGCCTTTTGATGGCATGCATTTGAAAGGTTCAAGGACTCTAAAATTACAGCAACCCCTTTGAATGTAGTGGTCCAGCAACCTGCTCCAACACCCTTCTTTGCATACGCCCCCAATGGAGTGAAAGAGGGTTTGACTGTTTCATATTATTTTCATCAAGAAAGCTCAATCTCCTCAGGCTAGGATGATGTAGAGAAGGTATACCAGTCAGATTAAGAGGAAGGGTGCTTTGAGGCGTTGTACATCTAGGCTACCGAAGCGGCTTCTGCCTAGAAACCTCTTCAAGGTCCTGTCCCTCGCCCTCCCTCCAACGTTGCTACAGATTTTTTTTAATCAAATATTTTTTATTGTTTTATAAACACAAAATCATACAACATTCACTTCCTTACAAATACATGTCTTGACACTCGTGAGTGTTAGGGAGAATTCTCTCTTTAGGCTGAATTTCCTAACCTAGTGAGTCCCCCAGCAGCTTTGCTGGATTTCTGGAGTTTGTTTTTTTTCTCCTGCCAAGAGTGAGACTCTCTTCCTCCCACTCTTGGACATGATTTATGGTGTTCCTTTGACTGTTAATGTGTTTTATGGGCTATGGGGTCCTTTACTCCATAGAGTCTCATGTGTTTTTCCTAGGTGTGTTACACAGCACCCTCCGTGCAGTAACACAGGGGTGTCATAGTGACACCCCACCATAGACTCCATACCCTGGGACTGACTACTGTCTCCCAGGGCATGTAAAGTCACCATTGGCTTTACTAGTCCCAAATTATGAACAGAAACCAGTACAAACCATCATATTGTGGACGTACTGGTCGGGGCAATTCAATTGCCCCGGGGTCTGTTAGTCGAGGGGGCACCTCTCCGTCCCCCCTGATCGAGTTTTGGCTGGTGGCAGTGGATACTACTTTTTATTTATTTTTTTTTATTTTTTTTATTAAAAAAAAAATTGTTTATAGTTTACATCAGATTTATAAACTTTTACAATTATTTCATCAACTTTAAAACACTTGATTTCTTAAAAGCAGCTTACAAGAGTCATTTTCTTTCTTTGTTCACTTCATAATAAAGTTAACATATTTCACTTCTATTTTACGGTTTCTCATCGTTCATACAAGGTAGCATTTCGAGGTTTACATGGTTTCTTTCAATGAATGTATGTCTTACAAATAACCTTTATCCCAATGCATAACCAAAGAAAACACCCATGTCATTCTTATCGCTAAAATATTCAGACATAATGATGGATGTAGCAAATTGATATGCAATTGAATAAGTAAAGTATATATTACATCAATTGCATCCAACTTTCACCCATATCAATTACTTTTCTGTCATTCATCAACTACAGACATATTTAAATCCAGATTTTTAATTTTCAATTCCTCATCAATGTTGAAGAGTAATCTTGATAAAGCAAGAATAAAACGAATACTTTCACCTTGCATGCTCCGTTCCCAAAAGGCGGCCCGTGCATTATATGTTAGGCCTGGATTAAATTCGCCTAATAACAAGCATCTCTTTTCCTCAAAATACGTGCAATAGACCACCAGATGTCTTATTGATTCGGTTTGTAAAGTCGGATTACAAAACCGACAATTTGGATTTATAGTCAATTCGCCACCATGATTCCATTTATGAATACGTTCCAAAGTAGGGAATTGATTTAATCTGAATCTTAGATAGATGTTGCGTATTCTGTAATCAGTACATTTAGAAAGATATAGGGGACAGGTGCCCCTCTTTCGGAGTCTACTTGCACACTCCATAAATGAAACGTATTGCTGATTTTTTTCAATTATCATCCTCCAGTCCCATTCATACATTTTGCGTTTATTTTTGGCTAGACCAATTTCTAAATCCTCAATTGTTACTTCAATGGTGTCCAAACGGGTATTCATTTGTTTTTTAAACAAATCCAATGATTTAACACCCCCATTGTTTAATAAAATGTACAGATCTACATATAGTGAGTTTCTGGGTGGCAGTCGCATTTTTGTGTAGCTCATTAATTGACGCCATCTCCATTTTGCCGCTAATGTAGATAGCCCCAGTTCGTGGCAGATTATCGAGTTTGGTATCGATAGTGACAAGCACAACGTTTTTTTCCATAGAAACCCTTGAATCCCGTTTAGAATCTGTTCGATATTCATTAGACAGATATCTAAGCTATAGAGAATGATAGGTTCAACCTTTAACAAGTAGAAGTCCAACAAGGGGAGGATCGAAAACATACAGTACTTAGCATATATTATCTTCATCATTGATAAGAGAGAGCGAGATTTTAAAGTTAAAAACTCCTTCCATGAATTCAGGGTATAGCTGTTAGTCAGAGGATATCCTAGATATTTAATCGAATTTGCCATTTCAAGTCTACCACCAGCAATTGTCCAATAATATGATCTTATTCTTTTCTTATTATGGCAAATAATGATCTGAGTTTTTTTAGTATTTGCCATGAGATTGTGTTCGACAGCATAGCCATAAAAGAGATTTAATTTTTGCTGTAGTCCCGAGGGAGTCCTGTCAAACAAAATAATATCATCGGCAAAGCAAAGCCAATCTAATTTAAGGCTACCAAGTTTGATCGGATATATGCCATTACCTGTCCACAATCTATCCATATCGGAGAGGTATAAGTTAAACAAGATTGCAGCTAAGTTGCAGCCCTGTTTTACCCCAGTCTCGGTATTAATGGGGGACGTAAGAGTACCTTCCCTGTTTATTCTAATTTGGAAGGAGGTGTTAGTATGTAGCATTGCCAAAAGTTGTACGAGTCGATGAGGAAAACCCAAGTTCAACAATTTTTCCCAAAGCACTTCACGAATTACACAGTCAAATGCACTAGTTAAATCAAGCGATGCAAGGTATATTGGTCCGGACTCAGGTAATTTAGATTTAGATATAAAGTGTGCAAGGATAATAGCGTTAAGAGATGTTCCGATGTTCTTTCTAAATCCAGATTGGAACTTTGAGTAAATATCATTGTTGTCAATATAGGATTGTAATCTTTGTAGTAAACAAATGGCAAAGACCTTTGCAGAAGCGTCCATGAGGGCAATGGGTCTAAAATTTGCAGGATCGGTCGGATCACCCTTTTTATAGATAGGAATAATTATCGCATTCCGCCAAGAATTGGGAATGCAATTTGATTCCAGAATATTTGAAAATTTGGTATAAAGGATTGTAGCCCAGAAAATCGGATCATCCTTTAAAACACATGCAGGCAGCCCATCAGGACCTGCAGCTTTTGAAGGTTTAAGTAAATTAATAGCATCCAAGATCTCATCCATAGTTATTACCAAGTTATCAGTGCACTTTTCAGTATGAATGTTCGAGATGATTTTATGAAATTTCAATGGTAATTTGAATTTCTCATTCATGAATGATTTCCAAGTTTCAGAAGAAACCGAGGAACAAAAATCATGCTGCTCTCGTCCATTGATATCATTAATAATCGACCAGAGCCTACGGGTGTCATTTCGAATAATGGCTTTCATGGTTTGCTGATTCTTCATTAGCTTAGTTCTAAATTTAATACTTTTGTTCTTATTTGTGTATTTTAGACAGATTTTTTTTTGCATAATGAGTGCAACTCAATAGTTAAATTCAGTTTGCGCAATTTTCTCAAACACCAGTTTTTTTCACGTTTCAGAGAAGCAATTTCAACATTGAACGTGTATGGATGACTTAAATTATGCATCCCTGCATCGTTTATAATAGATTGAAGATGTTTTTTTATGATCAAATTGTTCCATTCCTCACGAAGACTGGCATTCTGTTTTGCATCCTCTCCTTTGGGACTTCTCCATAGGTCCCTATGGACCAGGAAGTTCAAACTTCTACATAAGGAGGGATGCCACCTGACTGAGTGTTGAATTCTCTTGATGTTAATCATTTTAAGGATAGAACTAGTTTCCAGAGTTGTAAAAGCAATCTTAATGTTCAAGTTTATAGGCGCATGGTCACTATATGATGTATCCGTTATAGTGACCCTACTCACGCGCCCCATAAGGTTGACTGAGACAAAAAAGTAGTCAAGATAGGATTCAGCTCCTCCCCTCCTCCAGGTACCATTTAATACCCCGGTTTCAAAATCCACCGGGACAATGTTCCACGCTTTAAAATACTGCAACAATTTATCACCCCTATTAATTAAGTTGGTTTTATGTTTAGAACTGCAAATTTGTCTATCAAGTAACCCTGTGTCAATGCAAATAGAATTAAGATCCCCACCAATCAGTATCGAATAATTAGGGTTTCGTTCCATAGCAACCAAAAAAATCCCATCTATTAGTTCTAAAAGTGTTTCTAAGAGACGATCAGCAGGATTGTAGTAAACACAAACCAAAAGATATATATACTCTGGATGTTCACACACAGAAAATTCAATTACTAGTAGGTTATCTGTTGCATATAGGGTTTTCGCTTTATGATCAATGGCGTTACCAATCATGATTGCTACACCTCCCGAAGGACGACCAGCTTGTCCTTTGCGAGCAGGTACACTGATCGTATTGAATCCATCAATAAAAAATGAATCTAAACACATTGTTTCCTGTAGGAATATGACCATAGGCGATTGTATACCCACAGAGACTTTAAGCCAATCGCCAAGGTTTTTCATCCCACAGCAATTCCAAGAGGTGAATCTTAGTTCAACCTCATTAGGATTGTTTTTTATTTGTCGCCATGTCGATGATGGATGTCATTAGGGGCCCCAGCCAGGTTATATTGGATGCTACACCTACAAGTGTAGTGATCTGTGTGATAAGATCTGCTGCCTGTTCTTGACTACCAGTAAGTCTTTTATCACCAGATTTGCTCACATCCAATGCAGATGGCGCATCCAAGAAAACTTCGGCTTCTTCAATAGATCGGAATAGAGATAATTCCAAACCACGCAACTCAAAGTCCTGCCTGTGTTCCCACAGTAACTTCGTAATAATTTGTGACTGGGGAGCACATATCATACGCAAATTGTTATGATTTGCAAGCCTAATCCATTCAATGTCGTTAGAGTTTAGGGTTCTTAATTGCGGACTCCCTTTAAATATGTTATGAAACATAAAAGATCTATTTAATCTTTGCTGACCATTCATCTGGGGATCACTCTGCCAACCCAATATGTAGCGTGTGTCCCTTGAAAAGGAGCACTGTTCCCCAGCTACCTCTAACTTTATATGTGCCTGGTGAACTTGGTTTTCCAACTCAGTTTCTTCTTGTAAATTGTTCGTTAATATGTTACTCAATTTATGGGTACTTTGTTCTTGGTGAGAGGGTGCGTTTTCAATGCTTTCCAGAATATTTTTCGTTATCGCATTGACCAATTCAGTTTTTTCATCACTTTGCTTAGTTTCATTATCCGCATCATTGTTTTGTATAATTATCCGAGTATCCTCTCTTGTTTTCTGCAACTCCTTAGCAACAAGATCACTCACAGTCGAGTGTGAGATTTCTTTATGTTGTGTATTAGTTATTACATCATGATTAGAATCTGTTCTGCTCGTCTTTATTTTAATAACAGGGTAGAAAGCTGAGAGACGCCCTTGCTTCTGAGCATTAGATTCGTCAGAGACCGTCACCGTGTGGCCATATGTATCTTTTTCAATACTCTTCCTTCCCATACCTTTTAATTTCTGTTCATTTGGAAGCGCCAGATTTAGCAATGCTTTTGATTCATCGTTCAGTTGTAATAGATCAATCACTAACTCGTTGACTGACTCGTTTTCATTCATCACTTGAGTGTCAACTTGGCCATCATTGGAAATATTCTGTTGTCCTTGATTGCTTTCTTTTTTTTATTATTTTTTTTTTGCACTTTTGAAGCCTCTTGAATAGTCTGGGAAGAATTTTTTTATTGTTTTTTTGGTTTACTTTTTTTAGGGCTTTTAATTGTGCACGTTTCATCTTTCGAGATATAAACGTTGTTGGATTTTCTTCACTGAGTTTAGTTTTACTTTCCGGGTTGATTGAATCATTTTCTCGAGAATCAATTCTGTCAGTGCTCACTTTATCACCCCCTAGCTCTCCATGATCTGAGCCATCACCCATTATCAGGTCAACTAGAGGCGTGGGACTATTAATGTCCACATCGTGATTTGCCTCAGTTGTGATCGGTGGGGCAATCTCACCAATGTCCATTACGCTGGCCTGTCGTGCAAGACATTGTTGTACTGTTAGGCGATATAACACTTCGTCTATTTTTACAGAATTTGCCTGGATTAGTTTTAAAAGCACATTAGTAGATGTTGTAGGTGCTAGATTTTGAACTTTTGTCCCTAGAGTCAAAACCTTTGCATATGATGCTTCCTCTGTCTGGGAGGAGGTATCGTGTTTTCGTGTTTGTATGGATTGGGCCATATTTGTAAGCTGAGAGTCAATCAGCTTAATTTTTTCGTTTTGACACGTAACAAAGGCCAACATAAAACCCTCAATTTTACATATTTTTCCCGACAAATCTGCCAAATTACTCGTGATCGTATTTAAATGAGCATGTGTAAGGTCATGGCCCTTGTCTAATAGGTTCAAAATAGAGGTGATCACCGGAAATGCTGCATTTTCATTACCCGTTGTTGATGGATTGGGAGTACTGTTTGGAGCTATGTCAGACTGATTATTCATTGTGTCTTCGGTTTGTTGACCAATTTCATCAACGCCCCCTCCACTATTCACATGTGGGGTTCTGGGCGGATGAGCCCCCGAAACCCCAATTCGAGAAATTTCCCCCATAATTTGATTTGTTGGTGAACTAGTGGAGGGGCCTATAAGTGGTGTTATCAGCGGAGAATCATGCTCAGAGGAGCACGCAACGTGTGATATATTTTCCTCATTATGCAAGTAGATGCTTTCAATGTCCCCAGGATGCAATAATGCAGGTGAAGAGGGCCCTAGGGAGATGCGACAGCGTTTTTCCCATTCATTTATTAAAGCTGGCGCCATAATAGAAACATCTGACAGCTCATTTTTAGCGATCTTAAAAGATGAGGGTGGGGGATTTTTCCCCTTAAAAGGAGTCGCATATATGGGCATCTTGAGAGTAGTCCCTTTTTGTGCAGTTCCCAAAACGGTTACTGAGGTTGCATCCAGTCTTATCTCTGTATCATCATTGGGTTCGACAGACAGAGACTGGAGGCTATGGGTACCGTATTAACATCCATCACCCTTTTCCTCCCATGTGCCTTAAACGATGTTGGCACAGATTCGTTTAGTATGGAATCATGTAATTGAATAGGTACCTTACCATCGAGTACCGTATCTGTTTTATCTTTAGTAACACTCTTTCCATTACGCAAACTTCAAACAACAGGATTAGTATTATCCCAAAGTCACAACGTGCGAGTTGCAATAATATGGAGAAAAAGGCAATAAAGAAACAACGTACCTATATATAGATCCACCCGACACTCGCCACACCGTCAAACAGTCCAACAGTACACTTTCGTACACTTCCGGTGCGCGCGCGGTGCGCGTGACCGGAGTGTTTGTAGTGGTCAGAGCCAATCAAAATCCAGGAGGGAGGAGGGACTGATGACGATGTGGGGCAGTGTCTAGGGAGGGGACAAAAGCGAACAAAGTATTTAGTGAACACGAGTTCTCACAAGGAGAACAACTCTCAAAAAGTGCTGCCTTCAAGTACCACTAGTACCACTAGTAAGTACTTTTTGCAAGTACTTATTTTCACAAAAGATAATTACTTTTTTTTTTTTGTTTTTCCTCGGGAACTAACGGCGCGGGCAGCGTGTTTAGAGGGACACGACCCTTCCTCTTGCAGACTAGTGATTTCCAGCAAGTCCACGAGTCCACCGCTAAATAGTCCAAAAGTCCAGAGCACGCCGACACAGCAGCCAGTCCAACAGTACACTTTCGTACACTTCCGGTGCGTGCGCGGTGCGCGTGACCGGAGTGTTTGTAGTGGTCAGAGCCAATCAAAATCCAGGAGGGAGGAGGGACTGATGACGATGTGGGGCAGTGTTTTTTTTTTTGTTTTGTTTTTCCTCGGGAACTAACGGCGCGGGCAGCGTGTTTAGAGGGACACGACCCTTCCTCTTGCAGACTAGTGATTTCCAGCAAGTCCACGAGTCCACCGCTAAATAGTCCAAAAGTCCAGAGCACGCCGACACAGCAGCCAGTCCAACAGTACACTTTCGTACACTTCCGGATACTACTTTTTATATTCGACCGCGAATATATCCCTATGGGATTTTCCCATTGTTCGAGGCTACCAACTTTAATTATTTAATTCTCATAGCCTCGAACATACCGCCGGTTTATTTATTTAATATTAATTCGCCGGTTGGTATTTTTTGCCAGGACTCGATTCTAAAATGGCGTTTGTTTTCTCTTCTGTGACTCCAACCCAAGTCGAGCCCTTTGTTCCACTTTTTTGGCGGGCTTCTCCACAGAAGCCTCCAAAAGTGGTGCCACTCTGTCTGGGTACCACAGGGGGTGTGGGAGGGGGTTTAGGGACCCTGGACTGAGTTATCTTGGTAACTCAAGTCGCACTCTTGTGTGATTGGCCCAAGTGGTGAGCCGGCCGGCTCACCACTTAGCATGTTTGATTGACAGCTAGGCTGAGTGAATGGGGGTGTGCTGCATAAAAGCAGGGCTTTGGGGACTGGAACTTCAGAAGTCGCCACAGGACCTGAGAATCCGACGAGGGAGAAGCTGAGCCGACCTACCACGACGACACCACCGGTAGAGCCCTGCGGAACTGACTCACCACTTCCCGACGACAGAGAAAATCTCCCGGCTGGAGAGGCTTCTTCCCCTGACTGGTGGGCACAACCAGTTTACCTTCTTTTCTTCGCATCCCAGGACGTCTTGTGGTCGAATTGCCTGTGCCAAGCACCCCGGCAACCGGATAGCCACTTACCACTGGACCGCGGATCAAAGGACCGCTCCTTTTACCTGAGAACTCCGCGGCTGGTTTCTTCCCTGGCAGTGCAACGGACTCCTGTCTTCCTCCCCGACGAGATCCTCTCTTCCCCCGGACGAAGCACCGACTTGCACCTGCTGCCAGGAACAACTGCCCCCGCTGGAGCATTCTGACCACTTTAAGGTACCGTGTCCGCCAGGCCTCCCTTTCTAAAGATTGCTACAAGGTAATAATAACCCCTTAACCTTCTGGACTGGGCTGGCTGCCTTGACCTTCTAACTGGTCCCTTTCTTTGGTCCAACTCTTTTTGAACCTTTTCAAGACTTTTGTGCACTGCAACCGTGTGACCTTGGACACATTTCGTTCTGATCCTCTTAAAGTTGGTCCGGCCTACTGAACTCTAACTTCACGGTTTTACTTTGCCTTCCTCTCTTGTTGTGTTCTTGTAAAAGTGTTGGGATCTGTTTCAGTTTATACTCTGCTTTTTCTCTCCCTTTTAAAACGAATTATTAGAGTGCCATCTACGTTAAGCGCTCACCACTGTCTGAAAATAAGTGGGGCTTTACTAAAGAATTGTCTAATATTCTTTTAAGGGAGTGTATATCTTTTGGTGACCGTGTTTTTGAATTGCTTACTATTAGTGCCTGTGTGTTTTTCTAGATGTGGTTTTAAATAAATAATTATCTCTCTTTTACACCAAGCTCTGGTCAGTGTTTACTTGCTTCTACTGTGTTCGTCCGACCTATTGTGAATACTCTCTATACTGCCTAACTCTTCTTGAGGGAAGTCTGACTGCTCAGCCACAGCTACCAAGTGACTCTGTGTGGTACAGACTGCTACCAAGTGGGTTTACTGCCAAACACCTGTAGTCTTAAATCTTTTGCAGTGGTCCCAGAGGGAACTGCACAGGTTTCTGCCTAACAGTGAGCCATAGATCTCCAGTGTGAGCAAGGTAGGTAATGTCACATGCTTCGCACACATCTGTGTCTTGACATCACAGAACACCCTTATCCTCCTCCCTCCTCCCATTTTCCCTAGATTTTTGTGGCTTTTGCTGGACATCCCCGTCCGGTGTATTTTCGGTATTCTATCGCTGCACACATGTCTACATCAGCGACCCATTGGGCCAACGCTGTACACTCGGGTGAGCCCCAACGTTGAGCTATATTGCGTTTTGATCAGCCCGACTGCAGTGGATAAGAACAGTTTTTCCCAACGATTTGGTAGTGTTTTCATCAGATATTCATTAGACCCTAAAGATTAGTTTAGGGTCTAATGGTACCGTTCTCCCCAGAGCGTCAGTTAGCTTATCACAACATTTGCGCCAGAAGTCCCTAATCTGGGGACATTCCCACAGGATGTGTATAAAAGTACCTTCCACCCCCTGGCATCGTAGGCAGTTCGGGTCCGTAGCCCGGTTCTACCGGCGCAGCGCCACCCTGGGGTAGTACACCCTGTGGAGAATTTTAAATTGTATCGGGCGTAGCCTGGAGGCAATGGCAATTTCTCGTGAATACATTAAAACTATTATCCAATCTTCTGGGTCGATAGCACCTACATACGTTTCCCACTTCATTTTAATATTGACCAGGTATGGAGTGGCAAAGGCTGTTATGGCGTTATATAGGATGGAGCTAACTCTGGTAGGCATGCGTTCTATTACGAGGTTACTTTCCAGGGGCGTGCATTCAGCCATGTTAGTAGGCGTTAGTAAGTGTCTTCTCGGAGCGTGAGTGAATTGTATGTAATGATAGTGCTTCGTATCTGGGAGTCCAAACTTCTGTTGCAGTACCTCAAATGGGGCGATAACGGCCTTCAATGAGAACATCCCAGACTGTTGTAATGCGGGCCTCCACCCACCTTGGCCATGTCATGAGTTTACCTGTTTCCGTGAGGTTACTACTGTCCCAGAGGGGTTGCATCTGAGTCACCCTGCTTCCCCATCCAATGTATTTGTGTGCTTTCTTCCAGATTATGGCATTATGCGCTTCCATTGTCTGCAGGGGAGGTTTGGTGAGGGTCTGGTGAAGCATAGCGAGTAGCGACATACCAGGCTCTCCCAGCAACTCGGCCCTGATGTGTGATAATTCTCGGCTGCCATGGAGTCGGTCGTTGATCACGGCCATTTGGCTTGCCCAGTTATACGCTTGGAGGTGTGGCACCCTTATTCCTCCCTCCCACACAGATCTTTGTAGTGTGCTAAGGGCGACACAGGGTTGTCTGCCTCCCGTTTCCTAAGGAGAACGTCTATCCGGTGCAACTCGGGGTCAGGGATCCAGAGTGGGGCATTCTGTAGAACATACAAGAAACTTGGTAGTGCCAACACCTTAAAGAGTGCGGCTCGGTCCAGATGCGTCAGGGGGCATCCAGTGCCGAACATCGTTGGAAAGACGATCAATGATCGGGTATAGGTTGTGAGGTGTGTAGTCCAAGAGGTCCCTAGAGATCTGGATCCCTAGATAGCGAAAACCCTCACTTTCTACCCAATATGGGCAGTTTGGTGGGATCGCTTGTTCCCCACCTTGGACCAGAAAAAGGACAGATTTCCCCCAGTTGACTCGCAAACAGCTAAACTCACTAAAGCGTGGCAACATCTGCGTGACCACTGGACAAGACCGGGCTGGGTCACTCGGGTATACCAGAATATCGGCGTAGAGGTTAAGCCGGTCTCTTCCCGGCCCCCCTCTCCCGCCCCCCCTTCCGGCCAGCGAAAACCCATCCACGTGTTGCTTGACCTGGCGGAGCCACTGGGCAAGATGTTCGATAGCTAATGCAAAAAGGTGGAGACAGGGGGCATCCCTGTCGTGTCCCCTGCCAAGTGGAAAGGATCTGGAGGGCCACCTGTTGACTCTGACTACCGCCTGTGGGTCTTCGTATAGTAGTCTCACCCATCCCAGAAAGGTCTCGCCGAACCCCATTCGATGCATTGTTTCCCATAGGCTCTCCCACACCACCGAATCAAAGGCATCTTCAAAATCAATAGCCAACAGGGCGAGGGGAGCTGCATAGTTCGGGGGGTTCTCTGGTTTGGGAATGCCCACTATGCGGGCCTTGCGCAGGTAAGGGGGGAGGATACCCAGTTCTTTGGAGTGGAGGAACATCTCGTCAAGGGGGGTGGCCATCTTAACCCCACCCAGCTTCTTCCAGGTCTCCACCGGCAGGCTGTTAGGGCCTGGGGTTTTTCCATTGTGTAGCTGGGCGATTGCCTCAGCTATCTCTGTTTCGATGAGATCTTTGTCCAGTTGTGTACATTGCAGTTCAGATAGCTGGGGGAGGGCAATTTTGTCCAATATGGAAAGGTCCACCAGAGTGGAAGGGCCCTTGTAGAGTGTGGCATAAAAGTTTGCGAATGCCTCTGCTATGTCGGGGTCCTGTTGGACCCTTTCATTTTGTGTTAATGATTTCTCTGACATGTCGGGGCCCTTCGTCCCTTTTCTCCAACCAGACCAGCATCTTGCCTGCCTTGTCCCCTTGTTCGTAAATGCGGTCCTCGCCTCCCGATGGGCCTGCTTACCATTGTCTAGTGCTATGTTTCAGAGGTTATCTCTGGCTTTAAGGAGGGAGCAGTGCGTCTTAGGCGTGGTATGTACTACATATTTAGCTCCCCATTCCTCAGCCACCTTTTCCGCGTCCGCCACTTTCCGTAAGTGTTCTTTCTTTTTGGAAGACGTCTAGGAGATCATTTCTCCTTTTAAGTACCGCCTTCTAGGCTTCCCATAGTAGTACAGGGCTATCGACCGTGTTAGAGTTAATCTCGAAGTATTCTGTAGTTTTCTCAGTGATTTGTTCAACAAATTCGGGGAAACCAGATAACCATTTAGTCTCCATGTTCTGTGGGGTCTTTTTATGCATATTTCTATTACCAAGGGCGAGTGGTCAGAGATGCCATGGGGGAGCAATGTCGCATTAGTTACCCTATATGCCTCTGGAGTTGGCAGGAAAAAGTAGTCCAGTCTAGATAGGGAGGCATGGGCCCCCGAGTGGAATGAGTAACTACGATCCAGAGAGTGAAGGTCTCTCCACAAACTGTGAAAGCCTAGGGCTGATGTGAATGTCGCCAGTTTGGTGGGTGTGTCTGGGTTCCGGCCACAGATGTGTGTACGATCAAGTGTGTTGTCCATTACGAAGGGGACGCTGTTGCGCACATCTAAGATGGCCGCCTAGGTGGAGAGCTCCGGCTCGATCGAAATCCTTTCATCTATAAATCCTTCCAGTTCTGAATTGGCAGACGTACGATTGCAGAATATCACGGGGGAAGGTTCATAGAAGACACCCTGTGAAAACGAAGCGCGTGGACCCCGGGCCGACGGAGATATCTGCAGGTGCAACTGCAGCGGCCGTAGTGCTGCGGAGTGACTGCCTGTGAGTTCCAGGAGACTTCCACTCGAGCCCGGGGCTTGCGACGGCGGGTCAGCTAGGTGGGGGAGGGGCAGCCTACCAATACACAAGCGCTGCCGTGGGGCGGCGGTGCTCTGCTTTCTCTTCCCGCCTGTACGAAGACAAGTACTCGGACCTCCCTGCACCAGGCTCCGGGCAAAAAAAATCCTACCAAGTGCTCGAGGGTGCGCCGCGGCGGCAAGGTGTTCCCCCTCTGATCCGGATCTCTCCCCCACCCCCCCCCCACGGCTAAGTCCAGCTAGGACGTTGCTGGTGAAGTAAGTGGGCCGCTGGGGAGGGGGGACGCCAGGGACCAGTGCCTCGGTGCACAAGACATCTGGGTCCTCACGAGGGTGGGGGAGAATGTTACAATATTGTTATAGAAGAAGCTTGCTGCCACAGCACCATTGAAGGTGGTGGAGACACTGCGGGAGGGAGCGCAGCCTGGTGCTGATGATCATTTCTTTTTTTAAAGCGGTACACCCTGCCCCGGTGGACGAATACTGCGGAAGTCTAACAAATACCACCCTGGGGGTGAGTGTACATCGGGGGTGAGACTGAACCTATCCCCACACCTGCATTGCGGTTCGCCCGAGCCTGGATGCGGGGCACAGGCTGTGCTGCCACCATACAACATAATCCGATACTGGTCGCCAGCAGCACACATACGTGGGAGAACACAGCCCACCCTAAAAGTGACAACGTCACCTAATGGGCCGCACTGAGAAGAAAGCTGTAGGGGGTAGAAAGACCGGTCCAATGGATTCCTTTACCAGCTCCCAGCCACGGAAGGCATCTGGAGGGGCAACACAAACATCTGAAAATCGAGACGCAGACCCTTTGGACCGCTTGGCAACAATTGTGCAAAATGGGTTCCTGGCTGTCAACGTCAAGTTGGACGATATAGTGGCGACGATCGAGTCCCTGAAGGCCCGGGTGGAAAAGGAAAGCGCACGCATTTCAGAGGCGGACAACAGAATAAGCTCAAATGAAGATGTGATTTCTCCACGTGGCCGAGATATAGCCCTGCTTCAGACCGAACTGCACAAAACCCAGAGCAAGTGCGAGGATCTTGAATCTAGGTCCCGCAGAAATACCATTTGCATTGTTGGGGTCTTGGAATCGTTTGGCAAGGGCTCCATGGAAAGACAGGTGGAAGAACTACTGAAATCGGTGCTGGGAGCGGAATCCCTTTCGAACCACTTTCTCGTCGAGAGAGCTCACCGCACGCTTGCACCCTCTCCGAAGCCGGGAGCTGCACCTGGCACCATCATTGCGCGCCTTCTAAACTACAGGGATATTTACACAATACTCCGTCTATGCAGAGAAAAAGGAACAATACATTTCGAGGAGAACAGAATTCATATATATCCTGACTTCTCCGCGACCATACAAGCGCAGCGCAGGTCCTATGAAATGGTTTAAAAAACAACTACGGCTCCGTGGTGTCCCTTATGCTTTCAGTTTCCCGGCGAAAATGAGAATTCAACACAGAGGGAGAGCCCACTTCTTTGAAAACCCTTCCGAGGCCATGGCGTATGTGGAGGCCTCCATTCCACTGCCCCCTAGAGACTGAATGAGGGATCAAAATGCGAGATACCTAATCCTGTCGAGGACTGAACTGATGTGGCGGGCAGATGAGTCTGCGCCTTCCCTGCAGTGACTCTGTCTTCATAAGTCTGCACAACTGAACTGGAACACGATCCGTTGTTGTCGGGCTGTGGAGCCTCGTCCGTGGGTGTCCAGTTGGCAACATTAGCTGACCCTATGGAAAGGTCCACAAGTTCAGTTAGAAAGCCCATCGGGCAAGTTTTGAGTGTTAATGGGCAGCATCGTCAAGTTGGGGGAGATGATGCGGGTGGGGGGGCCAGGATACCAGGTAACAGTTTGCTATGCTGAGCTATCGGCAAAGTGGGGGAAGGGGGAAAGTTGCACTGTTCTTAAGTTTGGGTTGGAGAATAAGTGGTCTCGAGGTTGCGCTTGCTGCTCCCGTAATGTGAATATTGGTAACGTTAAATGACATGGCGGGTACTAATACATATGGAAATAACGGTACAGGGGGGCTGAAAATATCACTTCTGTCTTGGAATGTAAGAGGATTGAACAACCCAGTGAAGGCCAGGAAGATTGGCAATTATGTTTCTAGACATCACCCTCAAGTCGTGATGCTGCAAGAAACTCATGCAATGGGTGCAGTGAATGAAAATGTGATGCCCAAATGGGGGAAGACGCAGTATTATACTAATTACTCGTCTCAGTCCAGGGGGGTTATCACTCTCATACATCCCTCCCTGGGGTTTCGGGTAGCAGGGCACAAGGTGGACGGGCAGGGCAGATACGTGCTGGTATGGGGGGAAATGGCTGGGAAACATGTCACATTGGTGAATACATATGGCCCTAACATAGACGACCCAGACTTCTACTTAAATATATATGAAACCCTTAACAAACTTGACGCTTCTTCCATAATATGGGGGGGGCTTTAACATGGCCCTGGACCCCACAACAGATAGATCTAGTGTGAAAATGAGGACACCAACTAGAATGACGCTGAGGCAGCTTCTTTCACAAATGGCACTAACAGATGTATGGCGCACATTACACCCGGATGTTAGACGATACACCTACTATTCATCCGTCCACGACAGTGAGTCGTGAATAGACTATTTCTTTACATCACAGGGCCTTTCCGAGATGCTGCACAGCTGTGAGATTTTACCTCGTACACTGTCTGACCACTCCCCAGTCACACAGGAGCTTTGCTTGAGAGATGCTCCCAGACTAGCTAGGAGATGGAGAATGCCGGGGGTTGGGGGATGCTTGGTGACCCAGGGGTAGTAGAATCCCTACTGGTCTCTACTGTCTGGGAGACTTTCAAGGTCTGGGCTTGAGGGGCACTCCTGTCGAAATCTACTGGTCTCCTGAGGGGAGTGAGGATGGAGCTGGAGGAGGTGGAAAGCGCCCTAAACAACCTTGAGGAAACCTATAGTCGCATACACGAAAGGAACACCCTAGCCTAAATCCATGAACACATCCGTGATTTCAATGACCTGGCCACCAGAGAAACACAGTATATGGCAGCCCCGTCTAGAGCACGCAGGTATGGCGAGGGAAATAAGGCGGGTAGAACACTGGCTGATCTGATTAAGCAGGAGCGACAGCCACAACCTATTACTAGCATTCAATTTGTGAATGGCGAGGTCAAAACAAGCGAGGTGGATATAAATGGTGAATTTGCCCAATTTTATCAAACACTGTATTCCAACAGGGATAGCAAAACGACCACTGAGATAATGGCATACTTAACAGCGTTAGGGCTCCCAAAACTCCCACTTGAAAACAGATTGGCCCTAGATCAACCAATCACTGTGGAGGAAATGGAAGAGGCAATCATGGGGCTGGCGTCAGGCAAAGCAGCAGGTTCTGATGGGCTGGGGGCTAAATTTTATTAGGAGTTCCGCAAGGAGCTACTGGGGACCTGGGAGGAAGCCCTAGAGGGAGGCATACTACCCCTGACAATGAGGGAAGCCATCATAACTGTATTACCTAAACCCCGACGCCCACCTAGCGACATATCATACAGGCCCTTATCGCTTATCAATGTCGATGCCAAGATATTTGCCAAGGTTCTGGCAAACCGGATGGCTCCATTGGTCTCGACATTGGTCCATCGTGATCAGAATGGGTTTATTCCCCTGCGATCCACTGCATTGAACCTCCGTAGATTGTTTGGTATAATGGCCCAGATTGATCCCGGGAAGAGTGCAGCTGCCGTTGCCCTTGACGCCGAAAAAGCGTTCGACTCTGTGTCCTGGAAATATCTCTTTAGTGTATTGCAAACATTTGGGGTGGGACCTACTTTCATCGGGTATGTTCGACTGCTCTATGCCGCTCCATGAGCCAGAGTATGCACCAACAGAACCGTCTCCGAGATGTTTCAATTAGGGAGGGGCACAAGACAGGGATGCCCATTTTGTTTGCCTTAACTATTGAGCCAATGGCAGCTGCTGTTAGACTAAGGCATAGAGACAGGGGAATAAACATGAAAGGCACGATCCAACTGATTTCGCTCTATGCGGAAGATACACTCCTATACGTCCGCGAACCAGAAAAAAACATAGAGCCCATTATGACAGACATACACGAGACATTGGCAAGTGCTCAGAGAAAACCAGGAGACTATTTAATGTGGCATGCGCAGTGGTGAAGAAATGTATCCTACAAATCTGGAAAATGTCCACACCGCCAAGCATGACCACTTTACTTCGCGAACTGACATATGTCAACGAGTGTGAGGAACAAAATGTTTTGACTCTCCCGGTGGCAAGCCGGCCTAAGGACATATGGGGTCCCTTCCGTATGTATCTATGTGATTTGCTGTGAATGTCTTTTTCTGCTTGTCGATGTGTGTGAATTGGTAGAAGAGAGTTGCTGTAGCTGTCGAGACCGCTCTTGTTGAATAATAAAAATAATTTTTTTTTAAAAGTGTGTTGTCCATTACATCATTAAAGTCACCCCCTAGAATCCACATATCAGATTTGTGCTTAGCAACTATAGCTACTATTTATTCCAAGAGTTCCTCCCTGAGGGCAGGTGGGGAGTATATAGCCAGGATGGTAATGGTTCTCACCCCTCTCCCCCCCCACAGCGTGCCCCGTGCCACCACAAATCTGCCTCTGGGGTCATGCCTTCACTAAGGCCAGTGTAAATGGAAGACGTTTATGTATTAGAATCAGTACCCCCCCATTGCCCCCCCCCCCCCCCAGGAACCCATGGTGTAGCCTGCATGTACTGCTGTGCTGTAGTTCGTCCTGCGGAAAGGTCCCTGTAAGGCAATATCAGGGGAGTGTCTGTTAAGAAATTGGGTAATGAGACACCGTTTGACTCCGGATCCCATACCTTTTACATTCCAAGTGAGGAGTTTAAGGGATTTGCAGGCGTTGTTGGCCCCTAACGGGACTTGGATAGATGCCATGAGTACTCGTGGGTTCTCAGGATTATGTAAGCAGCAATATTGGCACGTGCCACATGAATAGGGCAAGTGAATATCTTGGGTTTACCCCACAGACTAACAACAAACTCAAACCTTAAACAAAACATACCCGTCACCCAACCCCATACTCCGCCCCAACCCGAAGCATCTGTCGCCCGAACCTTGCTGGCAGTCAAAAAACTAAGCTGTCCACACAAATCAAGAACATAGATTGCCCCAAAAAGGACCCTCCTAGAGGTCGCAGTCAGCGACCGTCAGTTGGGACTTATAGAAAGTCAGCCAAAGACAAACAGATTCAAAGGAAGGAAAGAGGGAAACAAAGGAATGGAAAGAAAGGTGGGGGTAGTGGGGCTCGCCGGGTTTCAACTTGCGATCTGATGCCATGGCGGTTCCATGGTGTCTCGGCTGTAAGCTAGAGAGGATGCGTAATTTTTTCCAGGCGTCCATATATTGTCAGTCCTTTAGTATCCTCTATATCCTGGACCTCGATATCGGGGGCCTCCCGCTTGCTCCGGTTCATTCAGTTCCGGTGGTGATGGGCGTCTCTCTGGAGGGGCCCTATCTGGTCTGTGGCGAGGTCTCCTGCTCAACCGCTTCTATTCTGGACCCCAGTCGCCTTCCAGGTGTCTCTCAGCCCAGTTCCAGGCCACCTGTTGTTCGGTGAAGTGCACCATGGTGCCTTTGTGATAAATCTTGAATTGAGCCGGAAACAGTAGCTCATACTTCATGTTCATGGCGTACAGTCGCCTCTTTAGTTCAAATGACTGTCTGGCACGTTGTATCTCGCGGATGTAGTCTGGGAAAAGGGAAATCTGAGAGCCATTGTTTGTAATTTCTCCCTTTGTGCCGGCCATCTGCAGCATTGCGTCTCTATCCCTATAGTTTAGGAGCCTGGCTATTACTGTTCTGGGTGCAGCGCCCGGCGTAGGTCTTCCTGCTGGCATACGGTGGGCTCTCTCCACTGAGAAAAACTTTGAAAAGGATTTCGGGGCGAAAACATCGGCCAGCCATTTCTCCAGAAGAGTTCCATGCTCGGTCCCTCTGTTTTATCAGGGAGGCCTAAAATACATTTCTGATGTTTGTTAATCTGCTTAGAATCGCATGCTTTGCATAGTCCGACATCCAGTGGTCACTGAGGAGTATTGCATTTTGTTTTTCGTAGTCGAAAAGGGGACGTCGACAAGGCGTGTCTGTAACACTCTCCCTATAGTGACGTGCGGTGTACCCACAATCCCTCACGCGTCAAGGTCCCTCAGATTGTTTTTTACCGCCCAGATATTGGTCGCCTTTACGCAGAGCTCCTCGAGAGACATTGCAAATTCATTTACTAGACCTTTGGTTGTTACTTATTAATATCTATTACATAGATCCCTCCCTCGACGTAGCTGCAAAGCTGTTTCTCCGCCGAGTAAGAACTTCGGCGGAGACGAGACGGAGAAGATCCTTCGGCGCTGCCGAACACGTGGCCTGGCCTCGCCGGCTAAAAGACAAGTAGGGAGAGTGGGGTCGTGGGACATTTCTTGTTTCTCTCTGAGAATGCCTTTCCTTTTCCCCTCCCTTTCCCTCGGTGTTGTTATCACAGCAAAATATTTCCTCCGCTATGGAGAGGACACCCTTTAGGTTTTACCCGCGTTGCAAGGGCAATTTCACCTCGAAAGACCAGCATAAACGGTGTAAGCGTTGCTTGCCCCTCGACCACAGGAAAGACGGCTGCACGGCTTGTCAGCTTCTTAAGCCTAACACTTTAAAGGACTGCAGGGTCAAGAGGTGGGCGGCCTATGCCATGTCGAGGTCCGATTCCTCACCCGCCGCCGCCACAGAAAGTGACGAGGAATGTGATAACCCGACATCCGTTTCGGAAGTCGTAGACCTCTCTAAGGAGCGCTTGCGCTCCTCGTCGTCTGTCCCCGGCCCCGACAAGCTCGGCTCACGCCCTGCTTATGGGGATGAACACCCTGGCGACACTGACGCACACAAAAAACACTCCCATAAACACATAACCCACGGCTCTTCGTCGAAGATGAAGAAACCATCAGTGCCAACGGAGATGCAGGTTCCACCGGCGTCCTCCTCAGACCGTAAGAGTCTTAAGCCCCCCTCGCAACCGCAGACGCGACCAGCGACTGGGCTTCCCCCAGTTAAGGGCGCTACCCCCAAACCGCCAGACGAAGCGCTCCGTCAGAGAGCGCCCATCGCCGCAGAATACGCGACGCCCGTAACGTCAATACCAGAGCCCTCCACAGACAGATTAGTCGTCGAGAGCCTGGCGAGGATCGTTTCCGCCGATAGCCAGAGGCGGACGGCGAAAGATACGTCGAATACCGCTCAGAAGGCTAGAGAAACGCCGAAAAGCCCGGAAGGAAGGCAGGAACTGCCCCCTTCATCTAATGGGACTGCTAGCCTGCCAGAAGGCTTTTCAGACGTCGACGGAACCCTTTCTACAACTTTATGGGATAGGTCAAAGCGTTTTCAGGCCGAAAACCCTATTCCCCCCGCCACCCAGACCGCTCAGGGGTACCTCATGAGACCCTGGAGAGACTCCAGTCCTGTATGGAGAAGATGGAGAGGTTTATGGAGACTCAAAACCTACCACCACCCAAAAGGGCAAGAGAGGGACCTCAGGTGGACCCCAGGGCTAAATTCCCTAGGCTGTTTAATCCCTCCCAAGTGGATGTAGATTTATATGACCTCACTGAAGAGGACCCAAACTTTCAGGAGGACGACGAATTTTTAGGCAACAAAGAGGAACAAAACCTAGAGGAGGAGGGTTTTGAAGATAATCCAGATATAGGTGGGGGGGGGGCTTCGGAGAAGACCCAGAGGAAGGTGCTTCACAGCCCTGGCAGTCCCCATCAGCGTTTTCGGACCCTGATGCACTAAACCTGTCCCCTCCCAAGGACTCACCTAATAGGAACACGTCACCTATAGACGATCAACCTACATTTAATGCACTACTACGCAAGGCAGCAGCGCATTTCAAAATAGACACTGGGGAAATTTCTCCTGACATTGACTTTGTGGAGAAGGTAATCAAGGAGAAACCCCCTGTCAGCCAAACCATTCCCCTCCCCGCCTCAGTAAGGAGACGAATTATCCCTTCACTATCAACACCCGCGTTGGTCAGAGGGGTCAACCCGAGGATAGAAAAACTATTCAGTCCCTCTCCTTCAGACCCGTTGTACGTCAGGGGCCACTCTGTACTAGACTCCCTAGTGGTGACAAATACAAAGAAAAGAGCAGGAGTCCCACTGTCTACCAGCGAGGCAGCACCAGATAAAGAGGGTAAAAAATTGAATGCCCTAGGGAAGAGGATCACAGCCTCTGCTGCTTTTTCCGCAAGGATTGCAAACAACTCCTTGCTAGCAAGTTACGCAGATGCACAATGGAGCAAGCTACTTAAGGACGCCGAGGAGGTACCAGAACCCCTACGTACACGGCTTCTGGCCACGATTACTGAAGGGACCCTAGTCAACCAAAGCATCGTGAAAAACACTCTGGATGCTGCAGAAACGGCCGGCCGTTCCCTAGTCCAGGAAATACTCCTGAAATGCCATGTCTGGCTGCGTAATTCGGGGTTTAAACCTGAAACACAAGCCTCTCTAATCAACAAGCCTATAGAAGATGCCAACCTCTTTGGAAAGGCGGATGATCAGGCACTGGAAACGGCAAAGAAAGAGTTTGAAACCATCAAAACCCTAGACCAGATTTCTAGGCCTCCTAACAAACGTGGCTATGGCAATAGGCGCTTTTTTTCGAGGCCAACGCCAGCAGCAAAATCAGCAGCAGCAATACTCTGCAAACAACTGGTCCTCTACCCAAGGCACCAGTGGGCAATACAACCAGAGAGGACAACGCTGTGGCAAAGGGAGAGGTCGGGGTTCCACCCCTAGAGGTTCCCAAGCCACCAACACCAAATGACTCGAAGATACAGGTCTGGGGGCCGGTTAACATCCTTTCTTCCAGCATGGGAGGGAATAACGTCAGACCGCTGGGTACTATCAACCATAGCCCGCGGCTACTGTATAGAATTCAACAGTTCCCCAACGTACAGACCCCCAAGGGGACGACCATGACACCAGAACACCTCGCCATCCTTCTACAAGAAGTGGACCAGCTACTGGAAAAAGGAGCTATAGAGGTCGTGCCTCTATCTCAGGTAACGGAAGGTATTTATTCAGTGTACTTCCTTGTACCCAAAAAGGACTTAACCATGCGCCCTGTATTAGATGTGCGCCCAGTGAACAAATTTGTCAAACCTTAAATGTTTCGTATGGTGACCTTACAGGAAGTGATCCCCCTGCTATCACAGGGAGATGACCACACTGGACATGAAAGATGCATACTTTCATATTTTAATGTTGCCAGCGCACGGAAAATACCTCAGGTTCATGATAGAGGGCAAACACTACCAGTTCTGAGTGCTACCCTTCGGGATAGCATCAGCACCAAGGGTATTCACGAAAGTACCTGCGCAGGTTGTCCATCCCAGTATACCCTTACCTCGACGATTGGCTCATAACAGGGGATTCTTACGAAACATGTTTCTCAAATACCCAAAAGACTGAAGACCTTTTTGTTCCAACTGGGCTTCTCCATCAACGAGAAGAAGTCCAGCTTAGACCCCAGCCAGGTCAAACAATTCCTAGGGACTCTAATTCGAACAAAGGATGGCCTCGTATTCCCCTCCAACGAGACGGTCCAAAACATGCTGTTTCAGATCCCTCAAAATGTGCCAGGTCAAGAGGTGACGGTACGCAAAGCAATGCGCTTGCTAGGAATTATGGCGTCATGTATTTATTTGGAACCCCAACGCGCGCCTGCGCCCAATGCAAGAGTGGCTCAACAGCCAGTGGTGTCAGGCCAGCGGATAATGGGACAATCTAGTGGTGGTCTTGCAGGCCTTGGTTCTCTCGCTACGGTGGTGGTCGAAGGAAAACCTGGTAATAGGAAAACCATTCGCCACCCCCGCAGTGGAAGCCACTCTAACCACAGACGCATCCCTCACAGGATGGGGGGGGGGCTCACCTATCCCATCAGACTGCTCACGGAGTTTGGACTCCGAGCGTAGCTTCCAAGCACATACACTTACTGGAGCTACTGGCTGTGTTCAAGGCACTAAAAGCCTTCCAGGCACACCTACAAGGGAAGACAGTGATGGTCCTCACGGACAGCACCACAGCCATGTACTACCTCAACAAACAAGGGGGCACTCACTCTCCAGGACTGTCCAAGCTATCCCAGAACATCTGGAAGTGGGCTCTCAGACACATGTTCCTACTGTCACAACATGTACCAGGGGAACTCAATCTGCTAGCAGACGAACTCAGAACAGACTTCCCTCTGCCCTCAGAGTACGAATGGCGTTTTCACACAATGGGGATTCCCAGAATTAGACCTGTTCGCAACTCTGGAGAACTCACAATGCCAAGATTACGCCTCCAGGTACCCCCAGAACCAATCAAAGGGGAACGGTCTATCGATTCCATGGTCAGGGAAATTTGTTTACTGTTCCCCCCCGACTCCTCTTCTCAACAAGATTGTGCACAAGATGCACCAGGAAAAAGTTACCATGATACTAGTGGCCCCTATGTGGGCCCGGCAGCCACGGTTCGCTCACCTGATGGAGATGTCTCTATCTCCTCCAGTGAAACTTCCCTGCCCGTACAACATGCTGTCACAGGACAAGGGCAGGACACTGCATCCTTGCCCTCAGACCATGAACTTGGCAGCCTGGCTCCTGAGATCATAGAATTTGGACATTTACAACTCCCGCAGAGATGCATGGACATCCTCAGGGAGGCTAGAAAGCCTAACACTCGTCACTGTTATTCTAGCAAATGGAAGAGATTTGTCATCTGGTGTAGAGGAAGAAACATCAACCCTGTTGACTGCTCTCCCACACACATTGCTCTGTACCTGACCCATTTACTGGACTCTGGTCTAGTATTCAATTCTATTAAAGTCCACCTAGCGGCACTTTCTGCATACACCACTTCCCAACTTAGTGTCATGGTGGAAAGTCCCAGTTATTAAAGCCTTTTGTTACGCTCACCTGATTCCCACGGGGGCGTCGATCTGGACTGGCCCGCTGTTGCTTCCACCAGAGTAACACGTAGAGCCGAGATGACAGACTGGACAGACCCACTTAGCTTTGTTTGTTGGACTCGTACG
Organism: Ambystoma mexicanum; assembly: GCF_040938575.1. Lineage (NCBI taxonomy): Eukaryota > Metazoa > Chordata > Amphibia > Caudata > Ambystomatidae > Ambystoma > Ambystoma mexicanum. Next base: position 260,466,688 of record NC_090928.1, on the reverse strand, counting down.
AATATCTTTCTGAAGATTTGGAAAGATGAGCTCTCCATCCTGCGTCGAGCGCAGGGGCGCGTAGACGACCAGTTACTTCACTGGCGTGGAGGAATTGGTGAGTTCCAGTATTGACTCTAAGTCCAGTTGTTCGTAAGAGTTCAAAAGTCTGATCTTCACTCTGCCAGATTCCTTGCAGGTTGCGGATTTAAACTACCAGAAGAGTTCCAAGTGGCAATTGCTAAGATCCTGGTAAGTCTATTGTGGTTCTCCCCTTAGGGGTGCGGCGGTGATGCGGGATTGACTGCGCCGACCCGAGATGAGGTGAGTACCCCCCTGTGGTAAATCAGGTAAGTCTTTGGGGGTGATTTATATTGTCCTTGTTTTCCCCTTGGGGGCCGGGGTGCGGCAGTGATGCAGAATTGACTACGCCGACCCGAGATGAGGTGAGTACCCCCCTGTGGTAAATCGGGTAAGTCTTTGGGGGTAGTTTGTATTGCCCTTGCTCACCTATCTGTTCTTGTCTCCCCCAGGTGTTGAAGAATGGCCTGGAGATTCTGGATTCGCGATGGAATAAAGGAATGCAGCCCCGGTTGGTGAGTTCAGCGCGGCTCTGTGAGGTGCGTGGCAATGCACCTGAGAAGGCTTCTCTCTTCCAGATCGACGATGTGCTGGATCAAGGATTCAGGTAAGGGTTTTGTTCTGACCTCTTCTCCTTCTCCTTTTCTTGTTCCAGGTGTTCCAGGGCTGAAGCGGGCGTGGCTGAAGACTGGAGCTGCTGAAGACACGGTGAGCAGCAAGCAGAATAACGCGAAGCACGTGTGGCTGTCCGGGTGTGGCTTAAATAGCCTTGGAAGAAGTCCCAGGTAAGTATTCTTCCACAGCCCCACCCGAGAGGAAAGGAGTCCCTGAGGTAAAGTAGTCCCTTTAAGCCTCATTTGGCTTGTGGCTTTGTGCAGCATGGTCTGCATCAGGTAAGATTTCTGTAATGAGCCTGGCGCCCATGGCGCCAGGACTGACTTTATTCTTATGAGCATGGCGCCATAAGCGCCAGGACTATAGCCAAAGAGCCCCTAACTGGGGTTTTTGGGCATGCTTCAAGTGGCATGATGCCTGCTTCTGGGGTTGCTGGGCCTGGTCTGGCTTTCCGGGGGCAGGAATCGTGACACCTTTATGGAGGGGGTAAAGAGAATACACCCTCCGATAGCAAACCCAGCTCCCGGCTGGGACCTAAATGTGGTACTTACCAGGCTCATGGGCTCACCCTTTGAACCCATGCACAAGGCAATTCTTAAAGACCTCACTCTTAAGACTGCCTTCCTAATAGCTATCACCTCCATTAGGAGAGTAAGTGAACTACAGGCTCTTTCTGTTCTAGACCCCTTTGTAACAGTTCACAAAGATAAGGTGGTTCTACGCACACACCCGAGGTTTGCACCGAAAAATCATCTCGAAATTCCATGTCAACCAGTCAATAGAACTACCAACGTTCTTTCAAACCCCTTCAAATTTGGGAGAAAAAAGCCTGCATACACTTGATGTGCGCAGAGCTGTCATGTTTTATATGGAAAGAACTAGACCACTGAGAAAGACTAATCAGTTCTTTATCTCGGTGGCAGCAGGAAGAGAAGGAGATGCAGTTTCAAAGTCCACTATATCTAGATGGATTGTTCAATGCATCACTCTGTTTCTCTCTTACAAAGAGAGAACTACCCTTCAAGCCAAGAGCACACTCTACTCGAGGCACTGGGGCATCCATAGCATTCATTGCAAATGTTCCCCTTGAGTCCATTTGCAAAGCAGCAACCTGGAGTTCTGTACACACCTTTACAAAACACTACTGTCTAGATGCCCACTCTAGATCTGATTCCCAGGTGGGACAAGCAGTATTAAGACATCTTTTCTCTACTGTTCTTCTCACAACCCACCTCCAACTCCGGGTACTGCTCGCTAGTCTATGCACAGCATGTGATTCTAAGCAGATTAACAAACATCAGAAGACAAATGCATTACTTACCGTAAAAGCATTTCTGATGGTTGTATCTGCTTAGATTCACATGCGCCCACCCTTCCACCCCGCTCGGATGGAAGGAACATAGACATCTTTTTATATCTCTCTTTTCTGTACACACTCACGTCTAGAAGGCTCCTTCAGGGCAAAAAAAATACAAACAGAGGGACCTCGATGCGTGAGGGATTGTGGGTACACCGCACGTCACTATAGGGATAGTGTTACAGACACGCCTTGTCGACGTCCCCTTTTCGACTACGAAAAACAAAATGCAATACTCCGCAGTGACCACTGGATGTCGGACTATGCACAGCATGTGAATCTAAGCAGATACAACCATCAGAAATGCTTTTACGGTAAGTAATGCATTGTCATATTATTGCGACTCAATCGCCCTTCCCCATCATCGCCCCAGGCTTCCATGGTCTTCAGGCGAGTCATTACATGTGAGAGCTGTTGATTGGCCTCCCTGAGTCCGTCCTCTGTTCCGGAGATGCATTGCTCGGCCTCGCCAGTGCGGGAGGACAGTTTCTGTAAGTCCTGTAAGTCCTGTCAGAGGAAGGAAACCACCGCTGTAATGCCATCCATTTTTTCCTCCACTGAGGAGCGGGCGCTAGCTGTAGCAGCCATCACGTCTTTGAGGGAGAGTCTCTTCTATGGCTTTGGTTTCCGGGTGCAGTTGTGGTATTAGTTGCGTACTGGTACATCTTAATCTGCGTAGATGTCTTTTTTGGTTTGTCCTTAACAATGGTGCGTGGTAGGGCCAATAAAATACTTTTATGGCTGTATATTATATGGATAATACAACAAGGCGGTAGGGCTGACTGTCGACAATGTTTCGAGGCGCGCAAGGCCCTTTCCCCACGAATGTACAATCGTCTCTCGTGTGAGCGCCCAGCTGTTGATAACAGGGTAGTAGAGGTCATACGATCTGTGGTTACGTGCGCTGAGTAATGGCAGAGCTTGGTGCTATTGTGTGTTTTTAAGGCCAGATTGGTTTCACCCCTCTGGCTCCAGGTATCCCGCCCGGACTGGTTCCACAGTCGTATGTCTGTGGGTGCTAATTTGGACCCATGAGTGATCCTCACGGCGGTGGGGTCAGTTGTGGTTCTTGTTTATGGACCTAGAGAGAACAGCAGGCTGTGATAAGCAGTCTGATCTATTGTGTCCCGTCGTCCCGAGGTCTGGAGATTCTTACGCATAGGGCACAGGCGTGCAAGGAGAATTAAGGGTTCACCAACCACATGTTGTCAGGTAGTGCAGTTGTGTGTCCCTCCAAGTCAGTCCTCACAGGAGGGGGAGCCCCTATAGGGTTCACAGAAGAGCTGTGGGTGTTAAGTGTCGTCCTTGTAATTTATGTATACTGTATTGTTGCGGCCGTGGCAGCCGGCCTCCAGCACATCAGTGGCTACGCAGCAGAGAGAGGTTCCCTGTTTCTCCCGGTTCCCAACAGGAGGCTTTTACCGTGTGGGAGCGATTGGCGTGACTAGAACTTTGAATACGTTCCAGTACGTATGGGCAAGATGGCAGGTTGCAGTTCACTTAGCCAGAGGAGCGAATAGTCTCCTGCACTTCCGGAGGGAGCCTATCTCTGCCATGCCATCGGGTGGAACATTGCATGCAAGTGTCCCAATCGTTCAATGGACAGTCCGATGCTTGTTTCCTTCGTGGATTAAGGCGGAGGGACAGTGAGACGGGATCATGCTGCCGTTCCGTTTGTGCCTCCCGTACAGCGTTTGATCTGACACCACAAGTCTGGGTCTTATCTTTCCGATTGGGCTCGGTTGCCCAACCCCTCACTAGTCCATGGCTTTACAGGGAGATTGGGGGGGCCGCAGATTTTCCAGAGCCACGTATTTCCCTTTGTCGGAGGGGGCCGGGTCGTTCCCCTCACACCGCCCTGAGCTGCTGCAAGAGGGTTGGGGCTGTGGCGGGGCGTCGCGCTCTTACCTGCGGTACCGGCGCAGTCTCCGATGTCTCAGAAGTTCGATCTAGCTTATTGCTGCGCCGGTTGTAACAGTTCATGCAGTGCAAGCCAGTTTCAGACTTGCCCAGTCCGCTGCTGCACTGCAGGGTTTCCCGCTCGCATCTAGGGCTCCAGACGAGCTGAACCTCTTGGCTGCCACACCGTTGATTGACGTGTGTTCAGCAATCCATGTGCACACCGCTTGTAGGGTACTATCTGGTCCAGAGTCAGTCAGCTTGAGTGGAACGCAGTTTCTCGACACCGACTCCCCTGCAGCTCATGTCGTGCTTTCCCCGGTCACCCAATGGTTCAACCGCAGTGCAGTGGCCATTTTGCAAGCCGTGACAAACCTAAAGCTACACACCCCAGGCGTCTCAACGCTTTGACCAGGAGCGGAGGTCCAGCACCTCAGAGGACAGGGCTCATAGATACCCGTCAGCTAGTGAGGATAGCTTCTTCGTACGCTTCTCTTCCTCATGTATTCCCATCAGATGAAGGGGCTCCTGAAGGACATTGAGGATGAGGTTATGCCCCAGGCGGTACCGCCTCAGCCCCCTGCCCTGGGTACTCCTCCCGACACTCCCGGTGCCGGCCCCTCTTCCTGTTCAGGCCCTGTCGGTCGTACTGACCCTGACACCTCCTCCTGTACCACCAACGCCTCCCTAGCAACAGCCAATAGACTTGTCTGCGGCACCGGAACTAGAGGGTGGGGGAAGACCCCTCTGGCACCTGTATCCCAGGGCCTGGATTCCCCTCGGCCTGTGAAAAGGGGAAGTAAGGGGGGGTGACGAAGAGGACTATGACACCCAGGACGATGAGCCCCTCAACATCTGTTAAGGCCTTTCATGATCGCCTCCAGGGTCTGGCAGAGTTTCTGGGGGGGTCCCTCTTCCTGAGGAAGCCCCCCAGGACCGGGGGTGCTTTGAGGTCTTGGGGAATCTCACCACAACCAGGTCTGGCATTTCCCTCCAGAATGATGTGCTGCAGGTGCCTCAGAAGGTCTGGGAGAAGCCCAGGGCCAACACCCAAATAAACAAGAAGTTGGACAGCAGGTTTAGGCTGATGGACGGGGAGCTAAAAACGTCCTTGCCGCCCACCCACATCCCCATTCGTCTGCAGCCTCGTTATATTCTAAACCATCGTCTTTGTCGTCTTCCTTCCCTTGGAGCCACCTCCAGTTGCCTCTCCAAGGAGGGCAAAGTCCTTGAGTACTTGGGAAAGCACTTTTACTCCTTGTCAGGACTGCATCTGCGGCAGGCCATCGTGGACGCCCTCTTGACCAAAGCTAACCAAAAGTTGTGGCGGGAGCTCAGGGAATTTCTGCCCGACCTCCCTTTCGGCAAACAATCCTCCTTCAAGGCTGATCTGGCAGATGCCTGGGCCATTGCACAGGAGCTCATGGAGTCTTCGGTCTCCCACATCAACACAGCCAGCAGAGGGTTGTGTCTTGGGGTCGAGATGAGAAGGCCGGCTTGGATAAACGCCACATGTTTTCATCTGACGTGCCGGAGCGGATCCTTGATCTGCCCTTCAAGGGTGTGGACCTTTCATTCATCCACCGATGATGAATTGACGAAACAGAAAACCTCCACTCAAACCGCCAGGTCCTTAGTCATCATGACAAAGCCGGATCAGAAATCCTTCCCTCAGTCCCAGTGTAGGACCGAGTTCAATCCCCAAACTTTCTCTGGCTTCAAGGGTTTCAGAGACCGTGGTACGCTGAGGCTTGACAGGTTGCCCAGCGACATCAGAAGGAAATGGCAGAGGACATGACACAGGCTTTTCCGCTCCTCCTCCTACGCCCCCACCTCTGACACCAAGAAGCAGTGACGTCAGGGTCGAGGACCATAGCTGGCCTGTGGGGTCCGGGGGGCATTTGACTCTGTTCTAGGACGCCTGGAAGCGTCTTTTCAGCAAACCGTGGATCCTATGCATTATCTCCACAGGCGTCAGCCTTCCTCTTCCTACCATCCTCTCCTCTTCGTGAGATCGGGCCCTGGTTCTTTTTCAGGAGGTGCTTTTGCTCTTGATGATGCAGGTGATAAAACTGGTGGTTCTTGTAGACGGGGGTTTTGGTTACTATTCCAGGATTTTTGCATTCCCAAGAACAACCTGGCTGCCCTGAGGGTAGCCCTGGACCTGTCATTTTTAAATCTGTCTTTACTGCTGCAGCACTGCAAGATGATTACTCCTGCGCACATAGCCGAGTCTGTGTGCACGGGACAGGATTTGTTCTCTGGACCTCAAGGATTCGTACCTGCATGTACCCATACATCAATCACATCGGATGTTTCTGCGGTTCACTGTCATACATCTTCCAGTACAAGGTGCTGCCCTTCGGCCTGAACTTGGCCCCTCGTGTCGTCACGAAGTTGATGAATGAAGTGGCTGGCCTTCTCCACTTGGAGGGCCATCACCTATACCATTATCTGGACGACTGGCTGGTGTGGGCGGGGTCACCCGAAGCAGTGTCTGAGATTGGCAGATACCCTTCATTAGCTGGGGTTTTCCCTCAACCGGAGGAAGTCTGTTATGCCCTTCTCGGGAACTTGTCTTCCTAGGGGTGCGTTGGAACACTACCGTTCAGCGGTTGTTCCTCACACCCGAGAGACTTATGCTCCTCCAAGGCAGAAGGCACTTTCTTGCCAACTCTACCACCTCAGCATGATGTTTCCAGCACATTCGTGGCCTGATGGCCTCCTGCGTGCTGACTGTGCAGCACTCCCGTCTCAAGATGAGGCGCCTCCAGCTCCACCTAGCAGCCAACTGTGATCAGGAGGCAGGGTCTCAGTTGGACAGGATTCCAATACCACCGATCCTTTTGCACGACCTTCGCTAGTCAGTGATGGATGGCAATGTTTCAGTGGGAGCACCCTTTACTCGCCGAAGCCTACCCTGGTGGTGACGACGAACTCCTCTCTTTCGGGCTGGGGATCTACTCTGGAGAGCTATCTGATTCATGGAGCAGGGTCCAGAACGGAAACCCTCCTACATATCAATCTGCTCGAGCTCGGGGCACTGGGCCTGGCCTTGTTCGACTCTCGCCTGAATGCCAACTGCCCCCAGTTTGCCTCCTGGGCAGGTCTGGATTCACTGGGAGATGCCTTCCAGATCTGCTGGCACGGCTGCAGGTGTTACGCATTCCTGCCCACCCCTCTGCTCAAGTGTACCCTCTGCAAGTTCTGGGCTTCTGTACGCTGCACCCTCATCCGGGTTTGCCCCCACTGGCCTTCGAGACCCTGATTTTCAGATCTGCTGTAGTTGTGCTCCCAGGTTCCCCGTCCATCTTCCGATCCCCGGCAGAGGCTTCCTGGCGCAGCAGAGCAGAGCAGTGCAGCATCCCAACCCGGCCAAACTGGCCCTGTCGGCCTGGCTCCTGATCAGCTGAGGCTTCAGTATCCTCAATTTTCAGATGACTACTGGGACATAATTCAACAGGCCACAAGGCCCTCGACTCAGTCCCAGTATAAAAGCAAATGGACTTTATTCTGCCATTGGGTTCGCAACAAGGGTCTGGACCCAGTCACCTGTCCTCTGGAGGATGTTCTGGCTTTTTCATCGCACCTGGCTCATTCTGGAATTCAGGTGGGTACTTGCTGCATGTATTTGTCGGCCATCGGAGCTCACAAGAATTCCCCATGGCATGTTTTTTTTGCTAGCCAACCAGGTGGTTAAGGCACACCTTAACGGGTTGTCTGGGCTTTTACTTCCGGTGAATAGGCCGCACCCGGTCTGGGACCTCAATGTGGTTCTTGCAGCCTTGCAATGCTAATCTTTCGAGCCGATGGCCTCTGTGGTCATCTGCTTGGTGACACTGAAGACTGTTGGCTCTCACTTTTGCGCGCAGGGTTAATGAGCTCCATGCATTGTCTTCGTGCAAATCCTTCACCACGTTTCACAAACGTCATCTTGCGCACTCACCCAAACTTCTTACCCAAGGTGTCCTCCCAGTTCCATCAGAAGCAAGAGATCTGCCTGCCGGTGTTCTTCCCAAAACCACAGTCCGAGGCAGAGAGGGCCCTACATTCCTTGGAACTCAGGAGTGTTCTCAAGTTTTCTCTCTCTCTCTCGAACAAAATCATTCAGGAAGTCTAAAGCATTGTTTGTGACTTTTGGGGGCTCCGTCCCATGCTCTCAGGCTTCCAATGCTTCTATCCACCCATTGGCTGGTCCAGGCCATTTCAGAGGCCTACACGGGCATGGTCAAACCTGTTCCTAAGGGTATTCATGCCCTTGCGGTCAGAGCAAAGGCCACGACCGTCACGTTTCAGAGACATGCTTCTTGGGATGTCACCAGCAAGGCAGCTACTTGGGCAACTCCATCAGTCTCCTGTAAACACTATTAGATGGACACCAGTTCCAGGCGCGATGCAGAGTTCGGTCAGGCGGTTCTGAAGAACCTTTTCGATTCATCCTAGATATGAGTCATATTTTCATGGCTCCACCTTATGTTCTTAATGTGTGGAATCACTCACAAGGATGGAGGAAAGGGGACGGGACATATAAGTAATTCAAGTTACTCACAGTAGTGACTAGAGTACTCGTAGTCTATAGTCCCCTTTCCTCCATACGTCCTACACATCCGATGTGTTCAAAGGGGACTGAGGTGAGGCGCTGGAGGGAGATTTAAGGGGGAAGCTTTTTTTTTTGCTGGCAAATGTTCTGGTACTGTCCCCATATTGGGGGATGCGCACAAGGATGGAGGAAAGGGGACTCTTAGTACTCTAGTCAACACAGTGAGTATCTTTAATTTTGATAATCTCCAAGGAGAAGGTAGTTTTAAGGGTGCGTCCCTCCTTTCTTCCCAAGGTAGTGTCCGAATTCCATCTGACAAAGAATATAGCCTTACCAGCCTTTTATCCACCTCCTCACCCTTCTAAGAATGAAGACAGATTGCACGGCCTAGACCCGAAAAGGGCTCTTAGCTTCTACCTTTTAGGATGTGAAATGTCAGTCAAGATTACCAATTATTTATTGGTTATACTGGCCACAGGCTAAGCCAAGCTGTGACCAAACAAACGTTATCGCATTGGATCCTCCTCTGCATTTCAGAGTGCTACTCCATTGTTGGAAAGATGTACCTGAAAAGCTAAGAGCCCATTCACCGTAGAAGTGGCAACTACTTCGGCTCTTAAAAGTGGTGTACCACTTGGTCCGCCATACACACATTCTCGAAGCAGCATAGCTTGGACACTCTTGTCGGGCCAGGACGCTCGATTTGGAAGACCGGTTCTGCAAATATCAATCTATAATCGGAACATTATTAAAAAAAAAATGTTTTGAAGGAAATTCCACTTGTGCCATCGCCATCTACAAAACTGCTTTTCCGTGGGAAGACGCACTCCATTAAAAGAACAAATTACTTACCACTGGTAATTTTCTTTCTACCGGATGTTCCCCCCAGAGATTCCTCATTGCCATCCCATCCTATGACCCTGTCTGTGGGTGAATGTTTCAATACGCTTCTCTTTTAACGCCCATGCAGGTTATTCATCCTCAGGTCAGCTATCCAGAAAGTGGAAAAAACTAGAACTGAGGCAACAGGCACAGTGCATGCCATTTATACTCGGCAACGTTGCGTCCGGATACGGGGAGGGTAACGGTCAAGGGACATTGACTCAATGCCGCACAGCACCCTCTGCTGTCAACACAAATTTCCAAGACTGCAAAGCAGATATGGATAGATCAAAGATGAGAAATCCGTAGGAGGAATATCCAGTAGAAAGAACATTACCAGGGTTGAGTAATTTGCTCATCTGAGGACATCGACACATGAATGATCATGGGTACTGTATGCAAATCAGTAGGAATTTGACCAATGTGAATTTGTGTAGAGATTTGAGCGTGTGAATCTAAGAAGATACAAGCAACAGAAAGACAATTACTGGTAGGTGATGTTGGTTATATGTTGAGGTGCTGCGCCCTGTGACCTTTATTCTTTTTTTCAGAACGGTTATTCTTTATTATTCGGTTATTCGGTTTATTATTTTTCTTCTTTCGCAATGCAGAATCTGTCAAAATCCTTGGGTTTTCAACCCTGCGTCGACTGCCAGCGTCAGATGTCAGTCTCCGATCCTTATAGGATGTGCCTGTTTTGCCTTGGAGAAGCACACGACATGCAGGACTGCGAGTCGTGCCAGTAGATGCACCCAAAGGCTCTTCATGAGAGGTCGGCAAAACTATTCTCTTTACTCCACAAGGAGAAGGATGACAAATGGACCTGCCTTAGCTTACCGGGCGTGGTGTGTCGCAGCAAAGAACGGTCCCCGTCAGTAAGGAGAAGAACCACTGCGACTTCTTCTGCGGCTCTTCGAAACGTTTCTTCTTCCTTCTCAAGGAAGAGGAGCCACCGCTCCAGGGACTCCTCCAAGGATCAGGCACCACAGATACCTTTTCCCACCCAATCCTCTGTCCCAGAAGTATGGGTGGCCTTTCAGCTGAAAATGCTCGACATCTTCACCAAGGTGATGGTGGCTGCAGCCTAACACTAAAGGCTTCGGCCTCTGTGCCATCGGATTCCACGGCGTTCGGACGAGGAGGCAGGGAATCTGCAACTACCCACGACCATACCCCCTTGGGCTCAGCCACGGCTTGAACAAACAAGGATCCATCTAAGGGCTGCACTGCTTAGTCTTCCGATGTCTGTCTGTCTTCCAGCCTTGACTCTCCACTGCGACATCAGCGCCAGAGTTCCTTGCGAGTGTGCTCTTCCCCCTTGAGGTCTATTTATGTCACAAATGGGGGCCATTTATGATGAGGAGGATGATCCAATCCCCTTTGTGTTAGAACCCTTATGCACCAGGGAAGTTGGGGATTTCCCTGAGGAAATCTAGAGAGATGCTGGTTGGTTGATCTTGCAGGCAACTTCGACATGCTCCCTGTCTCTCCCCCAGGTAAACCTTGGGCTGCTTTTCAACACGTAGTGGCTAAGGTGGTTGAGACCTTGTGGTTATGGGCACCTTCGAGACTCCAGATGGAGTACGAGCTAACAGACATTCTGGATAATGTTCCACAAAGAGAAACCCTAATACCAATTCATCCGGTAGTCAATGCGCCAGTGGTGGAGTTTTGGTGAAAAACTGGCTTCGTTCCTACTCTAGAGTAGGGTCTGACCAATCTGCACAGGCTGTACCCCTTTGGTTCCACTTTTCCTGCCTGTTCAGGCCTCCCCAGAGAGCCTTGCTGTCTAGGCAGCCACAGCGAACCTGAAGACAATGTCTTTATCCCCTGGCCAGGAGAGCAAGAGACTGGATGCTTTGGGAAGCAAGGTTTTTGGTTCAGACAGCCTGGTCCTTAGATCAATCCATGCCTCCTGTGCCTTGGCAAAATGTTTTGGTCTGTGGTCTACTATCTTGGAGCCCATAGAGCACCCCTTGCAGGTGACATAAGGGAGGGCTTTGAAGCCCTGGTAAAGGATGGTAAGGAGACTATGCATCATATCCTCTAGTCAGGTTTGGATACTGCTGATTCTGTGGGTAGGAGGATGGCTACTGGACCGTGTTGAAGAGGTACTCCTGGCTGAAGACCTCTGGGTTTTTTCCGGGTGTTGAAGAAAACGTCTTGGGCATGCTGTTTGATGGCAACAGTCTATTCAGTACTCCGCTGAAGAATCCCTCCAGAAGTTTCATGCTTCAAAGGAGACTTCCAAGTCTCTGGGCCTAGCTGTTCAGCAGCAACAGACTGAAACCCCCATGGCATGGGAAGGGATTTTTGCCCTTTCACCTCCTCCGCCCAAAGGGGCAGAGAACAAGCTTTGCCAGTAAGGCGGGTGCAGCACCATCCAAATAATGGTTGCACCAGGGGTGCACCTAGAGGAGCCTCGTCAGCTCTGCAATCTCATCAACCGCCCCAAGTACAAAATCTTGTGAATAGGACTTGCATCAGTTTTCCCCAGTGTGGGGCAGGAGTTTCTGGTTCTGCAAGGAGTAGATTCTCACCATGTCCAATTCCTCGGCCTTGCATGCCTTTCACTAGGGATACTGTCTCCCCTTTGCTGGAGATAATCTAGAACCATCCCCAACCTGCTAGTATTTGCCTCCGGTCACCGTCCTGCTGGAGGAGATTCATCAGCATCTAACGAAAGGGGCCATTGATACAGTAACCTTTTCAGAACAAGGCATGGGCTGATATTCAACCTATTTTCTGGTGCTGAAGGAGGATCGGGCCTTATGTAAAATTCTGAATGTAGACTCTTGAATCTGTACTTGCGCAAGGACAAGTTCAAGATGGTTATTTTGTCTCAGATCCTTCAAGCCCACTACCTGCAAGACTGACTATTCTCTCCAGATTTCCAGGCTGACTACTTCCTTGTGCCCATCCAAGCTGCCGGCAGTGGTAGTGGCTCTCCTTAGAAAGGGATGCATTCATGTCTTTCCCTAACTGGACGACCAGCTCATCTGACCTTGCTGCTCAAACCAGGAACTTATGCAGCCTGTTGAGCAGCTTCGGCTTCTCTGAGATTCAAAAAGTCTATTTTGCCATCCCAGTCCCTCCGTTTTATTGAGGCAGTCTTGGACACTCACCTGTGCAGGGCTTTTTCTCCCCCTAGGATCGAGTGGTGAATATCTTCCAGATGGTTCATTTCCTTTTCCTACAATTTCAGGAGAAGCTTCAAGCCTTTGCTTTCATGCCCCTGCTGCGTCTTAAGGCCTCCTGCATACTTCTAGAGCCAGAGTATCTGCTTCGCATGAGGTTGCTTGATTGACTTCTCAGGTGTCTGTGGTCTCAGTTTCAGTCACGTTGCTCCGATCTCTTCAGATCTCAGGAAAAGTATCCCATGACTTGGAGTGGTGGTCCCTACAAGACAACCTGTTGAAGGGGGGGGGGCTGTTTCATCAGCCCTGGCCCCAACTGACACTTGTCCTAGACATGTCCTTGAAATATTGGGGCAATAGGCTGGCCTTGGTTACTTTCCTTCCTTCAGTGCGGGACAAGACTGTGCTTGTCCTGGTGAACAACACAGCGGCTTTGTACTACCTCAACAAATGAAGTGGTGTGGGGGGGGGATCCCTCTTTGGAGAGAAGCAATGAGACTGTGGTTCTAGTTGCTTGAGATCGGCGTATCTCTGATGCCAGCTCATTTGGCTTGGAAAGAGAACGTTTTTGCCGATGCCTTGAGCAGATACAAATCGGCCTCCCACTGATTGGTGCTCTTTCTGGAAATTCTGAAGGAGGTTTTCTTCTGTCGTTGGACCCCTCAAGTGGATCTCTTTGTTGCTAGTGCAAACAGGAAGTACCAGTGGTTCTTCTTCAGGGAGATTCTTTGACCGGGAATTCTGGGGAACATTCTGACAGCTGTGTTGGATTTTGACCTGCTTTATGCATTTTTGCTGATCCCTGTCATTCAGTTGGTTCTCAGGAGGCTATGCCTGTTCTTGGTCCACAATTAACTTGATCGCTCCGGACTGATTCTGGAGAATGTGGGCCTGGAGTTGCTGGACATATCCAACTGCTATCCCTGGTGCCTTCGTGGAGAACAGATCTTCTCTTCTATTCGGGAGGACGAGTCCTTCACCCGAACATCAGCAGCCAGGACCTTCATGACTGTTTACTGAAAGGTTAAAGATATAAAGAGTGGGATTTTTCTGAATAATTCTTGGACGTGCTCCTCTCTGCCCAAAGGCATGCCACGAAATCCCTTTATGCCTGCAGGTGGCGTTTTCAGCTTGGTGGTGGGAGAGGAATCTGAATCATTTGACTCGCTTCATATCCTGTTTGGTTTTTTTGTACACATTATTCCTTCAGCATTACCCCTCCCATCATCATCGCCTCTGTCTCCTGTGACATGACAGCTCTGTGAGCAGGGCTGGAGTAACTTCAGCGGAAGTGGCAGTACGCGCCACATGCTTCGTGGGTGCTCACGGTGGGGCTTTCTGCACAGTGGCATTGAATAGGACGCCAATATGGGGGGGCTCTGAAACTGCTATAGACTGATACTGGCAGCGAGGTCACAGATGATGGTTCACAGCGTGAGGAGCTGCAGCTGGTCTGTTTTCCTCACTTAGCGAGCAAGCAGTGATTACAGTCGTTAAAGAACGGAACCGTAAAAGGTAAATAAATGCTGCATTTGGGCAGGGCCAGTGGAGGGGTTCGCATTTAATATAATGCCTCCACTGGTTAAGTGGGATCTGTTGCCTGTGCAGTGGCACATGGGTCTGTAAAGCGGCAAAAGGAAAACTGAAGTACTAACTTTGCTGTCTGCTGTTCTTGTGTGAAGCCTTTGAATGTGACACAGAAGGTAGTACAGCTGACACTTGTTCGCTCACATAAATGCATGTGTGCACACAATTTTCTATCGGTTCTGTTCTCGGTTAAACCTTGTTTTCTATGCAGTTTAAATAAGTCCACTGTCAGTACTACATCAGTTCTTACCCTCCCTTTTTACTGTTATATTCTGTATATTCGGTAATGCATCTAGTTCTATAGCCATATTAGCTCTGCTAGCTATAGAAGCTTTTGCTGTTTAATTCGGCCTGTCATAAGAGCCTATGTAGGAAAACAAGTACGTAATACAGGACATCAACACAGGTTCAGTGAAAATTAAGGGATTCAATGCAACCCCACTTGCGTAGAAGAATCTTTTGTTGTAAATTGTGCAATTGAGCTGAAAATCACTGCTTTATTCAAAATGCCAAGTAATAACACTGTCACTTGCATTACCTGTTTAACCATTGTAGAGATCCCACAATAAAAGAGCAGTTATAGATGAACATTTCCTTGCTCTATGTGAAATACTTGATATCCCCCCAAAGGCCAACCGGATCTCTGTTTTCGGCGCTAGTTCCCACGGCGGGAGGTTCAACTCGTTTCAAAGATGCTCTGCTTAGAAGCGTGAGGAGGAAGAAGCACATTGAAGTGGTAAAATGCATGACTAATTTATCACTCTACGTCGCAAGTTAAGTCAAGTGATTTGGAGAAGAGCCAATCGGCTCTGCTTATATCACCTTTATGCATCGAAGTCAACTGCACAGCCAAACCAGCTGGAGGAAGATGTAAACATATCAGCTGGTCAACTGAGTATTGCTGAAATTCCTATTGTAAATGGGGAGCAGCAGAACTCTAGTACAATTAATCCTTGCAATAAGGAATCTAAGATTCCTATAGCATTCGATGCAAATGATTGGTCCTTAACCGAGTATAAGCCCAATGATGCAGATCAAATTTATTCCTCCCTTTTCTGGTGTTGTGCCAGTTTCTCCAAAATATTCAGAGCTTTTAGCTCTTTTAGCACATCAAAGAGATGAAAATGGGCGGCTTTAAAGTGAATGAGCAGCCCTAGCAAATAAAGATAACACAAAAATCATTTAAAAGTGTTTTTCTCAGACACGTTGGACGCTAAGTCAAGATGAAGGACATCAAGATATTTAATCTGATCCCTGTTTAGCCAGCATGATCAGTGAGTGGACAAATAGTAACACTGCAACAAAGTCTGCAGTCTTGAGGAACAGAAATCGAACCAGTTCAATCTCTAGTGGTGAGTTCAATATGTCTCATTCAAGCTTCCATCATACCAAATATCATACTGCGAAAAGGACCACCGGCAAGCATTCCAAAGATGTCAAAATGTGTGTAGGAGAACTTCAAATGATTCCGTATCTAGCTTTAATTCCAACAGCAACTCATTGCAAAGTGTGGAAACAATCACCCGATGGAAGAACAACATTCCAGAAATGAGGGACAAGAAAATATTGTCTCAAAGGACTAAAGAAATATTATCTGCAACGTCCCCAGAGTAACACTGCATTAGCCATGGGGAGCCCTTCATAACAAAGTTTTAGCTTGGCTGAGTAAAAAAAAAAAACAATACAGGAGCTGTTCTCCTTGGTGATTTTAAAAAGCTCCCGAGAGTCTATACCCCTTAATGGAGTGCTTAAAACAGACTGCATTATGGTAGGATGTGGACATAACTAATTTGACTGTCTACAGAGGAACCAAGGAACTGAGGGAACAAATTTCATGTCAAGATTGTTTTGGATTCTACCATTCAGAACAGCAAAGTAGTTTTAGTCAAATACCAGTGTTCCCTTGATTTTATTTTTCATGTTATTGTTGCTATTTCTTTGGTTCGCCTTTTTGAGTTATTTTGCATGCTTTTTATGAATATCCGTGTATATTATGTCTGTACTTATCTTGTCTGACACGGATGGCCTCTGGCCAAAGAGTGTTAAAAATAAATTCAATTAAAAAAATGCAATGCTGTTTCGTTTTTTCTACTTTCTTGGCCTGACTGGTCTGCACATTGGCACTGTGTAGGGGTATCTTGCTGCTTGTTCATTTTTCATTAGAACCCCTGAGATAGGGCTCATTTTTCACGATCCAGTGTCATGTAATATCTGCTGGGTTTATTCCCCCTTGCCAGTTTATTGTTCTGACTTTGAATTTACTGTTAAAGCTTCCTATGGACACACCATTTGAGCCCCTCCATTCTTATTCATTAAGAGTGCTCAGCCGTAAGGAGATTTTACTGGTCTCCGTCACTTCAGCTAGACAGAGTAGTGAGCTCCAGGCATTGTCTATTAAACCTCCCTATTTGGTTTTCTCCAACAAGAAGGTGACCTTCGAAAGTGGTCTACGAGTTCCATCTCTCTCAAAATAACCATATTCCCGTCTTGTTTCCTCCTGCCTCACCCTTCCAAGGCAGAGGAACGATTCCATCAGCTTTACTGAGTGCGGGCTCTCAACTACTACATCCCTCTGGTGAGAGAGCACAGAAACAATGATCAGCTTCTTGTTGGTTATGCTGGTGCCCTTGCAGGCAGAGCTGTGACCAAACACACCCCGTCAAGGTGGATCATCCTCTGCATCACAGAATGCTATGATCTGGCTGTTAAGGATGTTCCTGAGAGTCTCAGAAATCGTTCTACCAGAAGACTGGATGCTACCTCCACTTTGCATTTTGAAGTCCCTGTTCTGGAAATGTTCCAGGTGGCTGTGTGGGCTTCTCTGCACACACTTGTGCAACATTACTGCTTGTATTCTCGGTCAGGACAGGATGCTTGTTTTGGTAGAGCTGTCCTTCAGAGTTTTCTGGTTTAGGTGGTGTCCTTGCTCTCCTCCCTCCTCCAGATACACATACTGCTATGGGAGTCTATCGGAGGTAAAAATTCTGTGGGAGGAAGGAATCCAATAGAAGAACCAATTACTTAGCTCTTGGTAATGTTCTTTCTGATTGTTGTTCCTCCCAGTTATTCCTCATCGCCCTCCCAGTCTACACCTCATGCCGATAGCTAATACTCTGTCATGATTTCTCAGTTTTCTCAGCAACAGATTGCTTCATTTCACTCGGTAAAAAAAGAAAAGGCCTTTACTCACCAGGTTGTTCTGCTTTCCTGGAATTGTTTTTAAGAATCAACACTCTAAGTACTCACCACTTCTCCCTATATTGATGGGTTATTCAAGTTCTCGAGCATGGGGTCTTGAATGGATTCACATGCTCATGAATGTTCCCTGCCGTCAGGCTAGGAATTCTTGGTAAAAAGAAAGCAGTTTTGCTTTAGACTGAAAACCGCTTGTCTCCTCTATAACCAATAATTTCCCTTTGGGGGTCATACTGCCCCCAGCCAGTGATACTTGTCCGCCTAAGCTCCACCCCTGGTGACTATCTTCAGATTTATACTGCGCGTTTCAGTGTTGCGAGTCCTCTCGCTTTGCTCCTCAAGAATTGTGACTTGCTATTTTTGCACAGTTTTCTTCAACCTTGTCCTCATCACCCGTCAAGCGTTGACTACTGGCAGTGAGGGCCCATTGTCGGGAAAGATTGTGTTTCCATCGTTGGATCTTCTCTCTGCGAGTTCGGCGTGCCCAGGCTTGGGCCCTACATCTCAACTCGACCATGTCCGACACGGGCAAGAGAAGTCTCTTCAGGGCCTGCGCGTTCTGAGGCCTGAAAAAGTTTGTCGAGGATCAGCACCTCAAGTGCTTTTATTCTATCCACCCAGACCCTGACTAAGACTGGTGTGAGATCTGCTGTGGCTTCCCGGCGAAGACGGATCGCTACCAGAGCTTAGTAGCTTGGATCAACAAAGAGAAGGCCTCAGGCGCTGGCTGGAGGCGCAGTCACACCTTGTCGAGGACCGGCAGGTTCCATGAGCATGCTCCCTCTGAGAAAAAGAGGTTGAGGACCTTTGACGATGCCCCTTCCCAGAGGATCCAAAAGAAGGCAAAACATCACACATCTGCTGCCACGAAGGTTGCTGCTGAAGCAGGATTTGGTTCGGGAAGGGGTCGTCGGCACCGTCGACAGTTAGCCTACCAGCTGGTGGGTTCCCTTCCGCAAGGAAGTCCCTAACTCCTTCCAAACAGAAGTCTTCTTCCAAGGACAAGTCATCGAAGGAGAAACCTGCAGGAGGCTGTCGCCGGCTCCCTCGTCGGCGGCGGCAAAGGCCCTGTCAACAACTTCAGCTGTCAAAACCTCTACTCTGTCCACGACAGCTGCGTCTACCAAGCCCATGACCTCCTCAAGGGCTTCTTTGTCAACCACAGCACTGTAGACAACCACCCCGTCATCAACCATCTCGTTGATGAAAATGTCAGCCGCCATCGTCGTTTTCACTTTCAAAACAATGACTACGCTGAGGGTGTCTTTGCCTCCACAGAGACCCTCTCTTCCAGCTCCTTTGGGATCACCGAAGAAATCTCACATCTATAGTAGTTCAGAGGTTGACCTACCTACCTACCTATTTCTATTCGGACCATGAAGGGGACCAAGGGCCCATGTCCCAAGATGAATCTCCACGTCAGGAACCATACTGGCTGTTGGCTCCGCCAAGGGGGTCTGAACCCAATTCCATTCACCGCTGCACCACAACCAGCACCCAGGGTTATTTCGCTGGACATCCTCACCGCCCTGCACACATTGGTGGCAGAAATTCAACAGAGGCTGCCTGTTGCTCCTGCACCTGGATGGCCCGCAGTCTACCCCGGCTTCTGACTAGGATTCCCCCCCCACCCTCTGCTCCCCTCCACCAGGCCAAGCCCTCCCAGGCCAAAGCTTTAGCCGAGTCCTCCCAGGGCAAAGCGTCAGCCGACGCCACCCCATAGGGCCTTGACCCCAGTGGACGAAGAGCCACTGCCTACAGACACTGGCACTGACACCACAGCTACTCATACAGATGTTTACAAAGATTATGTCCCTGATGACAGGGAGCCTCCGAGTACTGTCGAGCACACCAGGGCTTCGCCACCGGTTGAAATTGACTTCAACGCCATGATCTCAAAGCCATCCAAACTCTTCAGTCTGGTGCCAGAGGAAAAGGATGGTTTTCTCTTTCAGTGAGTCCACGAGGAAGATCGTCATGTTGGTTCCGTTGTGGGGCGATGTCTGGGAGGAAGGATTGGCTCTTATGAAGACGCAAAGTACCACACCCTCCAAGAGATACAGGCTGGAGAAGAAATACAGGGTGCCGGACTCTACTCCCAGGTGTCTCAGGTCGCTGCCTTCTCCAGACTCTGTGGTGTCGGCCGCTGCCAGGAAGCGCTCGTTCAACCCTGCGTCCTCTTCCATGGTGCCCCCCGACCAGGAGGGCAAGAAGCTTGATGCAGTGGGCAAGCTCATCTACACCGCAGCTTCCACCGCCAAGGCCTCCAATGCTCTTGCCATCCTGTCACATTACGACAGGGAGCATTGGTACAAACTCGGGCCATTACTGGATTTCCGTCCTGACAACAAGAAGGCAGAGGCCCTGACCCTGTTCTAGGAGGGGAGGTTGCATCGCATCATACCATTACAGTGGCACTGGAAATAGCAGACTTGGGGTTCTGCTAGATGGGCAATGATGTGGCCCTGCGGCGCCACGGATGGCTGAAGGCCAAGAATTTTCGGGCAGACGTGCAGTCAAAGGTCATGGACATGCCTTTTGATGGGGACAACCTGTTTGGGAAGGTAGTGGATGAGACTCTTCAGGCTATAAAGACTGACACAGAGATGGCATGCTCATTGGGGACGCCGCAGCAGAAGTTCTTTTGTTCTCCACAAGGAAGAGTCTCCAGGTCCTCCAAGGGCTACACTTCTCCCTATCATCATCCCTCCCGATCTAACACACAGGAAGCCAACAGGAGCCGCTCCCAGGCCTACGGCAGCAGAGGCCAACGTCAACGTCTCCCACAGGCCCGGACAAAGATGCCCAAGCAGGCCTGAACCGGCCGTGAATCCGTGCCCCCACTTGCACAGAACACCATGAACAAATGGGTGCTGGATGTTCTTCAGCTGGGGCATACCTTGAAATTTCAGTACAGGTGCCCTCCCATTCCTCCTTTATTGCATCAAGAACTTCACATGGCCCAACTGCTTCAGGAGGTTCAAGCCATGTTAAGAAAAGGGGCAATAAAACCAGTGCCTCTGTGGCTCTGGAGTGTACTGCAGACACTTTTTGGTACAGAAAGTCAGAAGGGTGGTGGCTATTTCTAGACTTAAGTCACCTAAACAAGTACTTAGTCTCAAAAGTTCAGGATGGTCACGTTGGAGCACATGCTCGACCAACTGGAGAAAGGGTATTTTCTGACCTCTTGGGACCTGGAAGACACATACTTTCACATCCCCATTCACATGTTTTTTATGAAGTTCCTGCGTTTTGTAATCCAGCGACGGCACTATCAGTTCAAGGCCCTGTCCTTCGACCTAAAATCAGCCCTGAGGGTATGCACAAAATGCTTGCGAGACGAACATCTGCGCCGCAGGGGGCTACACGTCTACCCTTATCTGGATAATTTGCTTATTCGCTCCCACACTGAGGACCCAGCGCACCGCAGAGACCACCCGCGTTCTGACTTCGCTCAGATTCTCCATCAAATATCTGAAGTCCTACGTGGTGCCATCGCAGAACGTTTGGTTACTGGGTGCCCATCTCCACACGATTGCATGTCTGGCAAACCCATCGGAGGAGAGGGTGAAGGCTATCCTAGGGAAAGTGCAGCGGCTGTCAGCAGTGTCCAGCGCAGCAGTTGGGTCTGTTAAGTCTCGGTTGGGCATGTCTTCCTGCATCCATCTAGTCCCCTTTTGCAGGCTCTAGAGGGGGCCTTTCCAGGAATTCCTAGATGCCAGGTGGCAGCAGGTCTTGGGCGATTGGACGGACAATATCGCCCTCAATCGGCCATTCCTGCAAGCTCTACAGTGTTGCGCAGTCCCCCCATTTCACTCAAGGCGACACCTTTCGGATTCCTCCATACAAGACCACACCACAGACTCATCCCATGAAGGTTGGGGCAGTCACACAGGGCAGTATCAAGCCATAGAGGTCTGGCTCCTGGAGGAGAAAGACTTGCACAAAAACATTCTGGATCTCTGGGTCTTCTGGGCCCTCAAGTCATTCCGGCCGCAGCTACATGGGAAGGTGGTGCGTATCTTTACGGACAACATCACCACCATGTTCTAGATCCGGAAGCAGGGTGGGACGTGCCCCTCACGCCACCCCCCTCCCCCCTGCTTTCTCTGTGGAAGCCCACTCCCTGTGGCACTGGGCCATTCTTCAGGATGGGTTCCTTGTCCCCTTTCACCGGGCAGGCAGCAAAAACACCATTGCAGACTCACTCTGCAGGGAGCTAGCTGCGGTCCTGCCATGAGTGGGTACTTCAACAAGCGCAGGTGTCTCAGCTCTTCTGCTGGTGGGGGTACATGCAGATAGACCCCTTTGTAACAGCGGCCAGTGGCAAGTGCTGGAGATACGCTAGTAGATATCCTCAACCAGAGAGTTTGGAGGACCTCTTCTCGTTCCCGTGGGACGGGCGCTCCCTGTATGCCTTTGCTCCAATTCCGTTTCCTTCTACGTATGATTAACACACTCAGACGTTGCCATTGCAAGACGACCCTCAGGCGGCTTAGCTGCGGGAGATCTTGTATGGTGCCGTCAATTCGGCTGCCTCCACTTCCGGACCTTCTCCCCACAGAAAGCAGAACAGTACTGCACCAACGACCCAGCGTCGCTGAGCCTCACAACCTAGCTGCTGCAGCCCTGGAGTTTGGGCAATATTCCATGTCGCTAGAGTGCAAGAAGATCCTGGCGAAGGCCAGAGCTTCCGTTACGTTGTCTTGTTACAGCCACAAATGGAAGCGCTTCATGGTGTGGTGCAAGACTCGAAAGATAATGCCTCTGCAAATAATGGCTCTGCAGCTGCTCCTGTACCTGCTTTCGCTGGACAAGGCTGGCCTGGCTCACGCTTCCATCAAGGTGTACCTAGCTGCCATATCCCGGTACACCCGTGCGCCTGGCAAGCCCTCCCTGTGGTCTCAGACGCTCATCAAGGAGTTCCTCAAAGACCTCTTCAGGACTTTTCCGCCTGTGAAAGCTCCTGTCCCGGCTTGGGAGCTCAACATGGTTTTGACTAAACTCCTGGGGCCTCCATTTGAATTGATGCATCTGGCCCCTCTGAAGTTGCTCTCGTGGAAGACTGCTTTGTGGTGCCCATTACCTCTGCCAGATGGATCGGGTAGATCCAGGACCTCTACGCTACAAAGGTGGTGCTGCGGACCAATCTCACTTTTATGCTGCAGGTTCCTTAGGCGTTCCATCTCAACAAGCCTTTGGTTATGTCAGTTTTCTTTCCAAACCGTTCTACACCTGATGAAAGGGTTCTATGTGAAAAGGCCTTTTTTAAAGGTCTCGAGAGAAAACGACCAATTTATTTTGACCAATTTTCTTTTGATCAGAAAACCGGCATTGTTAAAGGTCTTCTTTTCTCTTTAGACCTTTAAAATGTGATTTCCCCCTTTTAAAAAAAATATATTCTGGGGGTTTCACCCTCCGAGCCCCCCATTCTTTCTCCCCATCACCCCCAAACTAAAACACATACATACACACAACACACACACCAACACACGTAACCACAAACCCGAATCCCTCAGCCCCATTCACCCCAGCCCCCACTCTCCCAAACCAAAACAAATACATACATACACACAACACACACCCACACACTTACCCGTTCTCCTGTTCCTGTGCTTCTAGGTCCCGACCTGCCTGTCAGCCCCTGCCTGTCAGCCCCTGCGCTCACTCGTGTGCAGCAGGGGTGTGACAGTTGGATTTGGAAGACTGCTCCATGCGGTCGCGGATCAGTCTTTCTAAATTGGTCTTTAAGTGGAAATATCTTTTTCCACTTAGGAACGATGAAAGGCCATTGCATTCCCTGGACATTGCTCATGCCTTGAAGTTTTACATGGCACGCATAAAGGATTTTCGGAAGACATCTCAATTGTTAGTGAGTTTTGGACCAGTGGGACATGAGAAGGCTCTGTCTAAGGCGTCCATCTCCAGGTGGCTCTCCGGCTGTGTCATGCACTGTCCTCGTCTGGCCATCAAACCTCTTCCAGGCTGCCCGAGAGCCCACTCCATCAGAGCCATTGCAGCAACAACCGCGTTTCTCTCTGGTGGTCCCTTGCTCGGAATCTACAGGGCGGCTACATAGAGGTAGCCTTACCGAGATTCTACTGCGTCAACGGGAATTCCAGGGTGGAGTCCCACGTCGGCCAAGCAGTGCTATGCGACCAAGTCTGTTCCAGAGGTAATTGTATTGCTTCTGTTGAGCCTTGTCACCTCCCCTGGTAGTGAGTATGTACTGCTATGTAATCGTATTCATGCATATGTGGAGCCATGCAAGACCCCATTCTGGAGAAGGAACAAGTTACTTAGCTATAACTCCTGTTCTCCAGTATGGGTTTTGCATGGATTCACATGCAAACCCTCCCTTCTTCCTGTTGCTCTTATTGGTTCATACTGACACTTTACATGCTCTACCAAATCTGAAGATGGCCACCAGTGGTGGAGCTTAGGAGGATGAGCGTCATTGGCGGTGGGCAGTATGACCTGAAGGACAATGATTGGTTATACAGGAGACGAGCAGTTTTCAGTCTAAAGCAAAACTGCTTTCTTTATTTTACCAAGGATTCCCGCCTGACAGGGAATATTTGAGCATGTGAATCCATGCAAGACCCATGCTGTAGAACAGGAGATCCAGGTAAGTAACTTGTTCCATACTCAACCTCAGAGGTATCTGTAGTTTGTGGTCATCGGGGTTAGCAGGTCCCTTCCTACTGCATTTCCCATTGGTTATAATTGAGGGCTGGATACTGTTTCTCTCTTCTCAGGGAAGCTGGGTCTTGAACCCGTCACTAGATCTCCTCTTCTGGATCTCCTGCAGTAGATTGCTTTCTTCTGGTTACCTGTGGGAAGAAACATGGCCCTGCCTGACTTTTCATGTTAACTATGGGGTACTTTCCTCAACACTGGAACTCCTCCAACTGACATTGGAAGCAATTTACACAGGCCTTGCATTTTTCTAAGGTCCCTCGATTTCTTCACTATGCCTTGGACTTGTGGAGACTTTTCTTGATTCTTTTAAGTGTTGCACTCCTGCGAAGGATATACATGTCACTGTGGCACTACTGTTTCCCTCCTCAGTGTATAATATACTCTTCTGGGTCCTAGACACTGTTTGTCTACAATAATATCTGGAATTTGGTAGCCCTTCTGGCTATGTTGGATATTTTGTTCACCTGTGTCCCTTATATGCATATGTATTATGTATAATTTTTTAGAATGTAGTAGGACACCTGTGCTAAATCCTGTGTGATACCTTTGGCCCCCGACTGGTAATCATTACTCTGTGTAATATTGTCTAGGGGTCTTTTTGTTAGGGAGAATTCTCATAAATGTGCTAATTCCCTTCACCTTAGAGACCCCCAGAAACGTTGCTGGATTTTTGAGGACTTGATTTCCTTACCTGGAAAGAGTGTGAGCCATTTTTCCCCACTCATTCATGTATTTTGATGTGTGTTTTACATTTGTGTTCTTTGATTATGGAGTTTTAGATAACTCCATAGGCATTGTCTTTTCATGTGTCACACAGGACCCTCAGTGCATTGACACAGGGGTGTCTTTTTAGACTTCCCACAGGTTTAAATACCTTCTCTGGGATACACTACTGTTTCCCAGAGAATGTAAAGTGAAATTGACTTTACTAGTCTGTTCAAATTCCTAGACCCAGCACACACCATCTTATGATGGAGTGCTGGAGGGGATACATAGTATCCCCTCTGTCTAAAAAATCATGTAGCAGTCAAATGCTACCCTTTCCTATTGAAAAGGCTGGTGGCAGTGGTTTTACAATGAACTACCATGATTTTTCCCGACCGCGAACACCGGTAGCTAAAAATCCCAGAAGCCTTGTTTTTCAAGATGGTGCCTTAAATCCCTGTGTTTAAACAGGTCCCGGTCTTCTTTTTTCGCCGTTTCTTTTTGGAAAGGTCCTTCTAGTGTTTGTCTCTGCGCGCCAAACCAGGTTTGTTCCTTTTGTTCGTGTGCCTTTGGCAGGCTTCAGGACTGAAGACCGCCTCTGGCGTCTGAGTGTCTGGGGTGGGCAGGAAGTGAGGGAGGTGCCGGAAACTCCCTGTGCTTAGTCTCCTAGGAGACCCAAATGCACTCTGGCGTGATTGGCTGGCTGGCTGGCTGGCTGGCTGGCTGGCTGGCTGGCTGGCTGGCTGGCTGGCTGGCTGGCTGGCTGTCTGGCCAGGACAGCCACACTGGTGGGTGAATGACAGCTAGGCTGGAATGAAAGGGAGAAAACTGTTTAAAAGGCTAGTCTCCAGGACTGGAAGGCATAGTCAACCACTGGAACGAAAGAACTGAAGACCAGCTGGAAGAGGATGGCTGCTGCAA
Source organism: Ambystoma mexicanum (assembly GCF_040938575.1). Classification (NCBI taxonomy): domain Eukaryota; kingdom Metazoa; phylum Chordata; class Amphibia; order Caudata; family Ambystomatidae; genus Ambystoma; species Ambystoma mexicanum. Next base: position 260,441,088 of record NC_090928.1, on the reverse strand, counting down.
CTCCTGGACCGTTGGTTTGCCCGGTGAAGCCCTGCTGCAGGTCCGAATTGCCAAACTCCATTCGACAGAGAAGCTCCTTCAAGGACGGCTTCTTCCTTTGAGTTGGTAGTTGTTCATAAAACCAATCAACTCATAAGACACCTGGATACCATTCTCAAGGCTGGTTAGGTTTAACCAGGGAGAGGGACACCAGTTTGTGTTCTTGAATCTACAGCTACTGGAACTGAAGTGACTCCATCTTGTTTGCTTTCTTCAACAATCCCGTGCAGTGCAGGAGTCCCCCGATGTCCTCCCTCTTGCCCACACGACTGAGGCTCAGGAACAGCGAGATCTGCAGGACCTGCCAGGAACCAAGACTTCAGCAGCATTTGTTTCTTCATACAAAAGGTACTGTGCCAACCCGATTGAGAGAACGCCACTCTCGCGGTGAAAGTTCGGGAAACTTTCCCAACATGCAGGCCTAATCAGCTTGTGACCCGACCTATTCTTTTTCGCCTAAACTACTTCTAAGAAATTTTGCAAAGACTTTACCGTTTGATACCAGAACTGCTCTTCCCTACCCAGAACACCAGCCCATTGACTTTGGCCTGGCCTATTGACTTAAATTGAACTCTTCTGGTGAACTGAAACTATTTGCACTGTCTAAAAAGTATATATGATCTATTATATTTACCTTGTGCCATTTGCTCCTTTCTAACTAACTGAACTGCCATTTGGCTCCTATTTCAGGGAAGCTCACACTGTCTCAGAATCTTAGAATTTTGTATTGAAGTTTATGGAGGGATAATATTAAGTTGCCTTCTAATTAAATGTTTTCTAAATGATTGTGTACTAGATTACTAAGTGTTTTTACCAAGAAACCTTGAGTAGAAGTATTTACTTGAACTACTGTGATTGAAAGTCCCCTGTGTAACTACTTGTGCTGCTCACATTCACTCTTGAGATAAGCCTGGCTGCTCAGCTCGCTACCAAAAACTGTGTGGTACAGAGTTATACCAAAGGTTGGTTTGGCTAACACCTGTAGTTCTAATTGTGTGTATTGGTCCCAGAGGGTACTGCCTGCAATTCTGCCTAACACTTCATTAACTTACCTCTGTAACTATATATAGGGTCTACCGCCGGGTATGGGGCTTGCATGTAGGGGGAAGGGCGAATTAGGTCATAAGAGGTCCTTTACGTTTTTTTTTCTTGCACTATGCTCTGTGTTCTGTTAACAAATCACTATTTTACACTTCAGAACTATTTTGTGTGTGAATTTAAAAATAAAGTATATATTATTTTCAGATTATCCCCGTGTGGTGTCTGTTGGGATTACAGTGAAAACAGATAAAGAACAAATGTTTACCCCTCTCTACATAGACCTGGAGGTTAGACATGGGAGTGGTGTTTACATAGTGTTTAACGTACAAAAGACATGGAGATCACTCACTCGGTACATACCAAGAATGCAGTACAACTGAATTTGGAAAAAATTGAGCTATTTTAATAGTACATGGTACAAAACTTAAAGTACAAATAATGTTAAAAAAAAAGGACTGAACAGATAAATGCATAGTTGGTACAGTCAAACAGCAAACTGAAACAAGAAGGACCTGAATCAGAAAAACACAGGGAAACTGGTCACTAAATAAAAAGTACTTTGTGAAATTAATTCATTAGACTATTATCGTTGGTAGTCTTTATATGAGATAGTCGACATGTTTCGGCCATGCAATAGATTAGACACTATCTCTGGTGTCTTTTGAAAGGTTGTTGTTGTGACCATCTTCAGGACTAAGGATTTCTTCCAGAGAAACTTCAGATAAATGGTTAACCCCGTTAGTGATGCTATAACAGCATCAAAGATCTATAAAAATACAAACAAGTGATTATTGACTAGGAGTCATCTCACACAAGCCGTTGTTGTTACAGCACGTTAATAATACAGGACTCTAAACCATAGAGTATAGGTACCAAACTTCCCCGGGTTCAGGGTGACTCAACAGATGGACCCTCGTTCCTAGCAACAGATTACATGCACCACAAGTTAACCAGGTATTGCAATTCCTACATTCAATATTTTAGTTACATTCAATATTTTAACTAGATATATAAACAGAAAAACAGGTGACATTTCAAATTAACAAACTAAGAAGGGAGAAAAAAAACACATTACCACACCAATCTCTTTCTTTTCCAGGTCAGGTGAGAAAAAGAATTGACTTGAATAGGTCAATCTGTATCATTTCATTTGGAGTGCCACAAGAAGACTTGTTGGCGGGCTGCAATTTAAGCCTACAAAATAGTAGTAATTATTAGTTACCATCGTTGGATTTAGGTTTAGGCTCAAATGCAGAAACAGGCTTAGCGAGAGAGCATGGGATATGGTTGTAATTGTTACCGAGATACCTGCTGTTAAGTCAAGGAATACTTATTACTGGTAGCCTTATCACTGTATGGAAAACCTCACAATGGTATGGGATGGTATGACAAAACAAGTTTTTTTTCAAGCGAGAAACTGGAGTTGGGGCCCCCACTGGTGAGTCTAGTTAACAGGTTGAAAGTATACAGTGATGATGGAGAATTTTAAAAGTAGCTTACTGTTTTAAGTGCTGGAGTCCTTCAGGGCGTGTTGGCGACAGTCAGAAAAAGGTTTTTTTTTTTAATTCTCCTTTTAGATGAATCAGGCACCGTCCCCCAGAGGGCAGGTAGATAGAAGGTGGCCCTGTCTGGTTGCTAACAAGGACCTAGTAAGGAGACAAGGTGCCGGTAAAGAAGTCTGCTAGATGTGATACAGTTGGTATTATTATACCACTACGCCCGTAGGTAAATGAATAATAATAGCTTACAGCGAGTCTGTTCTGGGACGTCTAAGTGGGCTGTGTTGTCAGACAGCTGATTGCCGGCAGAACATTTCAGTAATATAATCCAGGCTGCTGATAAAAGCAACTTACACGTTTGTCAGTTCGGTATCACTTGTCAATTGAAGTAGAGAAAATAAATGTCATGTACAAGGGCGCCTAGGTACAAAGGGCTCTTACTTGTAAAGATACAGAGAGAAACCGCATGTTATTGTTGCGGTAGCGTTCATCCTGAGGAGGTTAGGTCTGTGCTGTAGCCGGGTATCCAAAGGCATTACGAGTATCCCTGAGGCCGTGTCGGCGGCTGCACGCCAATAAATGTGGCGGGCTCGAAGGAAGGGGGGGTGGGGGTAGCATGGATCAGCCCACAGAAATGGACAGAGAAGGCAGCGTCAGATGGTGCAGCCAGATGAATCACAGAGAAGTGCATTGCTTGTCGGGTGGCACACTTACTTGAAGAAACGCATAATCGAAAATCTGTCTACAGAGGCTGGAGCAGGATCGCGTCTGAGCGAATGTTCAGTCTATTTGAAGGCAGAGACGTAATAAGAAAGCATATGTCGTGGTCACGTGGTGCTAGCAGATAAAGGACCACGGGCAGAACACGAAACTTATGTTGATACGTGTTGTACACTGAGGCAACACTGTAGTACATTGAGCAGTCATGGCCCCAAAAAACACGTGAAAGCCATCTACGCAATCGCGAGACTATTAATGAAAAATATTTGGACTAGTTGCGGTCGCTGAATAAGTTCACGGGAATAGTTGTTGAGAGAAAGGGGGCAGTCTTAGAAATTCAAAGGCTGACACAGAAAAGTTGCAAAAATGTGTCAGGCAAAAATTACACTGAATATGAAATGCTATGGTAACATAGCGCCCATGGTGGTGCAACCATGTGAACCTGTATAGAGTGACAGATCAGCGAAAAAGGTGGACACAAGTTTCTTGGGTGTCTCAAGATATTATATGCTATGGTAACCTGATGCCAGGAATAGCTGGACCATATCGGCTTGGATGGTCCAGAGGAGGAGAGCAATTATCCCAAAAGGCCTTGCGGGAGCCGAAGAAGAAGTTGTCTGTAGGTAGGTTTTCCAAACCCCGTAAGTCGAAATCCGCTGGACTTTCGACCGACGATTCGAGGTGGGACTGTCCGCATCGGCGTAAGTCCAGGGGGGGGTTTCGCTCCGAGAGTGGTTCCCGCCATTCCTTTGCCTCTTCTAGGCATTCGCGGAAGCGCCGTCACCGGTCGCCTTTCCCGTCCTCATCCGAGGACTCTGCCAGACAGCGGGTAGCTTGTCCCAACAAGCATTCATCTCCGGCGGAATGGGACGCATTTCGCAAGGAGATGATAGAGATTTTTGAATCGCAGGGCACCGTTGCGTCCGTGCCTTCGAGGGAAGCCGGCAAGGAATGTACGAGGGCCACCGCTCGCGCGCCTTCCTGCTCGGGCAGTCGGCGCAATCATCGGCAGCCGTCGAGGTCCCGTTCGGTAAAGCTTGATAGCACTAGCCATGTCTACTCCATGTCCCGGTCCTCTACGCCCTCGAGACCGTTGGAGACAGTGAGGCCTTCTAAGGAGGTATCAATGCCATCAGCGCCATGTCCGTCGAGGGGCTCTCGAAGCTCCGCCATCGAGGAAGTCGTCGACGCCATTGGCGCCGAGGCCGTCGAAGGACAAGCTCGGGGCTCCGGCCTCGAAGCCGTTGTCTAAGTCGTCGATGCCAATTCTGTCGACTCCTTTTGAGGAGGCTTTGTCGGAGGTACCCAGGAGGCCAATGGAAACTCTGAGGAAGGCCCTGAGTAAATTAGTGATGCCTGTGTTTGAGCCTTTTTCTGTGCCCTCATCCAGGGATTTATTCCAGCCTTTGGATTACATCTCAGAGGTGGATGAAGGGTCAGACGTAGAGGGGTTTGTTCCTCCTGAGGTTCCTGATGACCTGTTATTGGGTCTGTTAGGCAGAATCCAGTGCAGTTCGCTTAGGGAGCACTACACCAGATTAGGACTACAGGTGAGAGCAATAAATCCCCTTTGGTATCAGTCTGTACCACAAAGATTTAGTTGGTAGCTGTGGCTGAGCAGTCAGACTTATCTCAAGAGGGAGATGAGCAGTATTCAGGGTTTACACAATAGGCCTACTATGCTATGGCATAAGGAAACACTGACCAAAGCTTTGTAGTTAAAAAGTAGATATATATTCATTTTATACACTTCTAAGAAAACACATGCATCACAAGTATCAAGCAAGTTAAATTAAGTCAATAGAACAATATACACACTCCCTATATAAATTGTAGACCAAGTGAACCAGAGTGAAAACTGAGCAAAACGGCACAGTGACAACTACACACATGGGATCCTCTAACAATTTCTCACAAGGGAGGGAAAACACAGCTTATCTAGAAATAGGTTCTTATACACCCTAGCAACACTTCCCATCAGTTGTGAACCAGTTCAGCAAGACAGTGCATCAGTATAGGCACTACTTCAAACGAAAAAACTGAGCAAAATGGCATTTCACAATCATTATGCAGTGGGAAGGAAAGGGGAATTATAAGAAAGGGTTGCACCCCACAGTTCGAATGGAGAATCAATCTCAAGAAAGCAGGTCTAACAAATGTGGCCAGAGTCAGTAGGCCTGTGCCAGAGTTAGTGGTACAGGGCAAGGGCCCAGGAGCAAAATGTTCTTGTTGCTGCAGTCAAGTCTTTGGTTAACGATGTTGAAAAGGTGGATGCAGAAAGCGAAAGACAATGTTGAGAGAGGGGCGGGCAACCCAACAGGTAGGAAAAGGATTTAAAACACCTTTAGCACTACCGCGAAGAAAGGGCGGCCTGGAGGAACAATGTACCTTTAAAATGAAGAAGTGGCTCCTGCGGTGGGGGTTGTTCCTGGTAGTTCCTGCAGTTCGGGTGATCTAGCAGAGGAAGAGAGGCTCTCGTCATGGAGGAAGGTTCGAGGTACTGCACTACCCAGGGAGGAAACCAGCCGCGGTGCTGCCAAACGAAGTTTAAAAGGTACGCTCCTTTTAATCGCTGTCCGGGTTGATAGCTGCTTGGCTGTCCGGTCTCCAAGTGCAGGGCACTGGCGATTCGACCACAGCAGGTTCGGGAAGGCGATTGGCAAACTGGTTGGCCTTACCAGCTCAAGGGAAGAAGGTTCTTTCAGATGAAGATCTCCTTTCGTTGTGTGGAGAAAAGTGGTGAGACGCTGCAGCAGGGCTTCACCGGTGGTGGTAGTCGTTGCAGGTGTCTTTGGCTTCTCTCCTCTTCGGTTTCGTAGTTCCAGTGGCGACGTCTTGCTCTTCCAGTCCTCAGGACCCTGCTTTTATGCAAAAAGATCCCTATTCATTCAGCCTAGCTGTCACTCACACAGTGGAGTGGTCATCTTGGCGGGAGACCCTCCAGCCTATCAGAATAGAGTGCGACATGGGTTGCTGAGGCAACCCTGTCCAGGGGTCCTACTCCCCCTCCCGCACAATGGACCCACCCCAGACTCGGTGGCGCCGGAAGGAGGGCTTCTGGGCAGAAGCCCGCCAAAGGGACAAACAAAGGATCCCCGACCTAGGTTAGGATCATAGAGAAAGACACGAGAAAGAAGTTATATTAAAGTTCTGGCAAATAAAACCTACCGGAGCAAAGTTAATTTTAAAATATACCGGCGGTATGTTAGAGGCTGTCAGAAAAAGTGGTAGCATCGAGCAATGGGAAAATCGCATAGAGAAATATTTGCGGTTGAATATTTATGGTAGTAACCACTGCCACCAGCCAGAAACTTTAGAGAGAGGGACTTTAGGGTACCGCCTCGAAAATTAACATGGGGGGGGGGGGACTATTAACCCCTTCCAGTACCTCCATAGTAAGATGGGTTGTACTGGTTAAGTTCATAAAACTTGACTAGTAAAGTCAATGGGGACTTTACATGCCCTGGGAGACAGTAGTCAGTCCCAGGGTATGGAGTCTATGTTTGGGGGTCGCTACGACACTCCTGTGTCACAGCACTGAGGGTGCTGTGTAACACATGTGAATAAAGATGGTTTCTATGGGGGAGAGAAGATCCCATAGGCATTAAACGCAACAAATAGTCTAGAACACACATAGCAGAAATGCCTAAGAGTGGGAAAAAGAGTCTCACTCTTAGCAGGTAAAAAGAAACCCTTCAAATCCAGCAGAGATGCTGGGGGTCTCTATAGGTAAGGGAAATTAGCCATAGTATAAGAATTCTCTCTAACAGGGTAATAGCCAGATGGAAGACCTGCGTCCATCCTTAAATGGCGCCAGTGGTCTGGACACCTCACCGGAGGTTGAGTTTGGCAGGCCTCAGCCAGGTACACACGCTGAGTCGTCATACAGGCGTCTCATGTCGAGGGTGACTGAGTACTTGGGGTGGTCTGCTCCACCTGTGGATTTTCTGCAGGATGACCTGATGGATATTTTGGACCAAGGTCCACCCACTGACCCAGTGCTGCCATTTCATATGGCCTTACAAAGAAGGGTTGCTGCGTCTTGAACTGCTCCGGAGAGTCTCCTTGCAGTGAATAAGTCGCTACCGAAAAAATACCGTCCAGCCAGTGCGACCCCTGCTACTTGTCTACGCACCCCACTCCGGAGAGTTTGGTGGTGCGGGCGGCTAAGGCCCCAGCAAAGCAGGCTGCGTACCCTACCATCCCTCCGGATAGGGACGACAAACGCTTTGATGGTTGGGGAAAGAAAGTTTTTTCATCTGGGGGTATGGCTTTAAAGGCAGCCAACTCCGTTTGTACCTTGGCAAGATTCACTCACACTCTGTGGAACTGTGTATCTTTGGCGGCTGAACATATTCCCGAAGGAGAGGAACGGGATGGTTTTCTTGCCCTCGTTCAGGATGGCAACGATGCCATGTGTAAATCCGTTCAGTCGGGTCTGGACGTGGCAGACTGTCAGCCGGTCCATGGCGGCGAGCACCATGTTGTGCAGGTTTGCATGGTTGCGGAAGTCAGGATTTGCTCCTGATGTACAGTCCCGGCTTCTCAACATGCCCTTTGATGGTGACCATCTTTTTTGGCAGCAAGGCTGACAAGAGCCTTGAGAGGTTGCAGAACTCCAAAGCTGCAGCAAAGTCATTGAGCACTGCAGTACGTGAACCTCTGCCTTTTTGTCCTAGGGGACAGCAATGGAGGGGAGGTTCTTTTAGATATTACTCTTCCTTTGGTAGATTGAGGGGGGCTGCCAGTCAAAGGGGCCAACGTAGGAGTACCAGAGGTGGAAAACAAGGTACTCGAGGTGCCAAAGCCGCGTGGGCAGTTGCCTCTTTGTCTTCAGGCACTGCCACAGCCGCATCCACTCAGTCATGAGGCCATGTCCCATGGTTCGCTGGTTGGGGGAAAGCTGGCACAGCATCTTGTAGAATGGCGTGCCATTACTTCAGATATGTGGGTTCTGGAGATCATAGCCCACGGCTACTGTCTTCCTTTCCGGCAGTGGACTCAAGACAATCCACCGGTGAAGCTCTTTGAAGAGGCGGATCTGCTCCATGTGCAGGAAATCAAATCCCTGCTGGAGAAAGGTGCCAGAAACTGGTGCCTGTAGCGGAGAGGAACAAGGGATGGTATTCCCAATATTTTTTTATCCCGATAAAAGACGGGGGATTGAGACCCATCATGGACTTCCGTGGTTTGAACAAGCTCCTCAGGAAGGACAAGTTCAAGATGGTTACTCTCTCTCAAGTCCTCCAGGCCCTTCAACTTCAGCACTGGTTGGTGTCTCTCGACCTCATGGATGCTTACTTTCATGTGCCGATTCATCCCAAGCACAGGAAGTACCTGAGGTTCGCGGTTGGCGACTCGCATTTTCAGTTTCGGGTCCTGCCGTTCAGATTGACCTCGGCCCCGAGGGTCTTCACCAAGCTAATGGTGGTGGTGGCAGCGTATCTCAGGAAAGGGGGGGATTCACGTCTACCCCTACCTGGACGATTGGTTTATCAGGGCGCGCTCTCCCGAGCAAGTCCTGGATCATCTGTCATTCACCTTCCACTTCCCTCACAGGCTGGGCCTCTCTCTCAACTTAAAGAAGTCCCACTTGACACCTACCCAGCGGCTCCAGTACATCGGAGCAGTACTCGACACATCCCTGGGTCAGTGTTCACCTCCCCAGGTGAGGGCTCATCACATTCTGCAGATGGTGGACAAGTTTCAACATGCTCAGAGTCTCCTGGCGTTCGAGTTCATGAGGTTGCTCGGCCTCATGTCATCCTGCATTCTACTGGTGCCAGAGGCCACGCTGCGGATGAGATCTCTGCAGTGGGCTCTCAAGATCCAGTGCGTTAGGGAGAATTCTCTTATAAGGCTAATTTCCCAAACCTAGTGAGTCCCCCAGCAGCTTTGCTGGATTTTTGGGGTTTGTTTTTTTCTCCTGCTAAGAGTGAGACTCTTTTCCTCCCACTCTTAGGCATGATTTGAGTTATGTCTTTGACTCTTTGTGTGTTTATGGGCTATGCGTTTTCTTTTTACTTCATAGGATATCATCTATTTTCTATGTGCATGTTACACAGCACCCTCCGTGCAGTAACACAGGGGTGTCATAGTGACCCCCAAATATAGACTCCATACCCTGGGACTGACTACTGTCTGCCAGGGCATGTAAAGTCACCATTGACTTTACTAGTCCTAAATTGTGAACAGAACCAGTACAAACCATCATATTGTGGAAGTACTGGAAGGGGTTAATTCTATTGCCCCTGGGTCTGTTTTCAAGGGGGCACTGTCCAGTCCCCCCTTGTCGAGTTTCTGGCTGGTGGCAGTGGTTACCACGCGAAATATTCCACCAGAATATTCTCTATGGGATTTTCCCATTGATTTTAAACGCACCACTTTTTGGTGCAATGTTAAAGATACCGCCGGTTTATTTATTTAATATTAAATTAACGGTTGGGTCTTTTTGCCAGAACTCTTTTCTAAAATGGCATTCGTGTCCGTCTCTGTAACTCGGTGACCAAGGTCAAGCCCTTTGTTCCACTATTTTGGCAGGCTTCTCCACAGAAGCCCTCCAAATGGTGCCACTCTGTCTGGGTTACACAGGATGGGTGGGGAAGGGAATTGGCACCCTGGACTGCATTGCCTTAGCAACTCAAGTCGCACTCTGTTCTGATTGGGCCAGTGGTGAGCCGCCCGGCTCACCACTTAGCATGTTTGAGTGACAGCTAGGCTGTTGAATGGGGGTTTTTCTGCATAAAAGCAGGGCCTTTGAGACTGGAACTTCAGAAGTCGCCACAGGACCTAAGAATCCGAAGAGGGAAGAAGCTGAGCCATCTGCAACAACGACACCACCGGTGAAACCCTGCTGCAACTACCTCACCACTTTCCCGACGACAACAGAAGATCTTCTGCTGGACGAGTCTTCTTCCTCTGAGCTGGTGGGAGCAACCAGTTCACCCCTTTCGCCTTCCAAAGACGTCTCTTGGTCGAATCGCCCGTGCCAAGCACCCCGGCGGCCAGATAGCCAAGCTCCACCTCTTTGACCACAGATAAAAGGAACGCACCTTTTATCGACGAACTCCGCGGCTGGTTTCATCCCTGTGCAGTGCAACGGCTTCACGTTTCCTCCTCAACAAGATCCTCTTCCCCTGCCTGAAACAACAAACTGCTACCACTGCCAGGAACAACTGCCACCGCTGGAGCTTCCTCTCTTTAAGGTACTGTGTCCTGCCTGGCCTCCCTTTCTTCGGTTTGCCCAAGGTGACCCTTAAATCCTTGGCTTTCCAACTGGGTTGGCCCCAGACCTTCTAACTTTACCTTCTTGAATCGCCCCAACCTCTTTTGAACATTCAGCAAAGAATTTTAGTGCATTTTACACCGTGTGATCCTGGGCACATTTCGCTCTGCTCCATTTAAAGTGGGCTTGGCCTATGAACTTTGGCTCTACAGTATATACTGCCTTTATTCCCTTTCTGAGAACTCCTAAAAGGGTTGGGACCTGTTGTATTTCTATGCTCTGACTTTTTCTCTCCCTTTAACTGAAGTATTGGAGTGCCATCAGGTTACGCGCTCACATCTGTTTAACAAATCGTGGTGTTTTAACTCTGACTTGTCTAATAGTTATCAAGGGAGGTGTGTATACTTTACCTGACTGTGTTTTCACTTGCTTTTGATTTAGAGTGCTAGTATATTGCCTAAAGTGTGTTTTAAATAATTATATACTTTTTATACAAAGCTCTGGTCAGTGTTTGTTTGCCCTACTGTTTTTTTAGCCCTATTGTTTATACTCTATATACTGCCCTACTCTTCTTGAGAGAAGTCTGACTGCTCAGCCACAGCTACCAGGTAAATATGGGTGGTGCAGACTGTTACCAGTTGGGTTTACTGCTTACTCCTGTAGTCTTAATCTTTTTGCAGTAGAGGATTCTTCCTAACACAGTGGTCACAGTCCTCCTGCAGGATGTCTGATCCCGTTCTGGTGCTGCCTTCGGTTGCCCAGGATCTTCTGTGGTGGGCCGTCGAAGGCAATCTGATGAAGGGGGCTCCATTTTGGCTACCCTGGCTGGAGGTGAGATTGACGGACACATCCCCCACGGGATGGGGAGCTCATGCCAACGAGTTGACAGTCAGCGGTCGTTGGTCTCTCTGTCGGACTCCCGACTCCATATCAATCTGTTGGAGCTGAGGGCCGTCAGGCTAGCCCTGAAGGCTTTTCTGCCGTCTGTGCAGGGGAAGAATGTCCTGATTCTGACAGACAATACAGTGGCCATGCACTACCTCAACAAAAAGGGGGGGCAGGGTCTCTCCCACTGTGCAGAGAGGCGATGCAGCTCTGGTTCTGGGCCATCCAGCAGGAAATTTCGATCTCGGCAGTTCATCTGGCCGGAGACGAAAACGAGGCGGCGGATGCTCTGAGCAGGCAGAGCACGGTTTCTCATGAGTGGGAGCTGGCTCAGGAAGTTCTTTTGGAGATGTTTGCCTTTTGGGGGACCCCACAAGTGGATCTCTTCGCCACCAGTGTCAACCAGAAGTGCGAAAGATTCTGCATGCAGGAATTTCTTCCAAGAGGAGCCTTAGGGAACGTGTTCATAGTAGAATGGTCCTTCCCACTGCTGTACGCGTTTCCTCCAGTCCCGGTCATTCCTCAAGTGCTGCGGAGATTACAGAGGTTCGGTGTCCGAATGACCCTCATTGCTCCGACATGGGCCAGGAGAGCGTGGTACCCGGAACCTTCTCGACATGTTCATCTGCCCTCCACGCCGTCTTCCTTACCGAGACGATCTGCTCTCACGGGAGGGGGGTCGGGTTCTCCATCCATAGGTCAAGTCTCTCAACCTTCAAGCTTGTTTTCTGAAAGGTTGAGGTACAAGGATTGGGACCTCCCTGAAGAAGTGATGGAGGTGTTGCTCTCGGCCAGAAAGCCAGCAACAAAATCCCTGTACCGTTGCCTTTGGAGAAAGTTCTGCGACTGGTGCAGGGTACCGAATGTGGATCCTTTTCAGTGTTCAATTCCTGTGGTTCTGTCTTTTTTGCTTTCTTTAGCCCACAAGGGCCTGCAAGTGGGTACCTTTAAAGGTTACCTGGTGGCGCTGTCCATATTTAATCGCTCGTCTAAGGAGTGTTCTTATTTTAAGATTACTTTTGATTTCTCAGTTTCTGAAAGGGCTAACTAATGTTTTTCCTCCGTCACCTTTCCAGGTGCCCGGTTGGGATTTGAAGTTAGTTTTAAAGTTCTGATGGGAACTCTGTTTGAGCCCTTACATTCTTGTCCATTGAGACTGTTGTCCTTTAAGACTGTATTTTTAGTTGCGGTTACTTTTGCTTGGAGAGTGAGTGAGTTGCAGGCACTATCCGCCAAGCCACCTTTCACGGTGTTCCATAAGGACATGGTTGTCCTTAGGGTCCGTCCTTCTATTCTTCCGAAGGTAGTGTCGGAATTTCATTTTAGCCAGAAGGTATTTCTTCTGGCGTTCTATCCTCCTCTGCATCCTGGTAAGTAAGAGGAGAGGCTCCATAGGTTGGGTCCTAGGAGAGCTTTAAGTTTCTACATCTCACGCATGTCCCGGGCCAGAGTGGACAATCAGCTATTTGTAGGATACGCTGCAAGGCGTTTAGGTCACGCTTTTTCTAAGCAGACCTTGTCCCGTTGGATCATCTTGACAATCTCTGAATGCTACCGTCTGGTGGGCTTACGGGCTCATTCTACTAGGGGTGTGGCTGCCTCCAATGCTCTGCAGAGGGGTGTTCCCATTCGTAATATTTATGAAGCAGCCACATGGGTCTCTGTCCATACTTTTGTCAGACACTATTCCCTGGATTCCATCCATGGGCAAGATTTAGCCTTTGATAAGGCAGTCCTCTATTCTGCAATTTGATTGGGTATTCTAAAATTCTATTCCCTCCTCTATACGTTGGTACTGCTTTGGGAGTCTGTCATAGATGTGTGTTAGTCAGAAACCTGTGCAGTTCCCTTAGGGACCACTGCAAAAGGCTTAGGACTATAGGTGTTGGCAGTAAACCCAATTGGTAGCAGTCTGTACCACCCAGATTTACCTGGTAGTTTTGGCTGAGCAGCCAGACTTCTCTCAAGAAGAGTTAGACAGTATATAGAGTATACAAAATAGGTACCAAAATACAGTAGCACAGGCAAACACTGACCAGAGCTTTGGTATAAAAGTATATAATTATTTATTTTAAACACATTTGTAAAATACACTAACACTAATATGGCAAGCAAGTTCAAACAGTCACTATCAATATATATACATCCCTGATTACTTATTGAACAAGTCTTAGTTAAAACACCACTAATTTGCAGACAGAGGTGAGCGCTTAACCTAAGATGGCACTCCAATAAGTTAGTTAAAAAGGGAGGGAAAAGGCCGAATTAGGAAAGCACACAATACCAACACTTTTAAAAGAACCACAGCGCAAGAAAGTTCATAGGCCAGGCCCACTCTTGGACAGAGCAAGGCGGAATGTGTCAAAGATCACACAGATGTATTATACTTTGAAAGTATTTGTAGATAGTTTCAAAAACAGTTGGATCAGTTCAGAGAAAGTTATTTAGCAGGTCCCAGGTCACCCCAGGATAGACCCAGGATAGAGAGTCAAGGACTTACGGGACACCTTGAACAGTCTGTTGCAAGGGAGACCAGGCGGGACACAGTACCTGAAATGGTGAGACAGCTCCAGCGGGGGCAGTTGTTCCTGGCAGCGGGTGCAAGTCGGTGCTTCGTCCAGGGGAAGAGAAGATCACGACGTGGAGGAAAGCTGGAAGTCGTTGCACTGCCAGGGAAGAAACCAGCCGCGGAGTTTCCCGGTTAAAAGGTACTACCCTTTTATTCGCGTTAGTGGTGAAGCGTGGCTATCCGGCCGCCGAGGTGCTTGGCACGGGCGATTCGACCACGAGACAGTCCAGGAAGGCGAAAAGAGGGCGAACTGGTTATCCCCACCAGTTCAGAGGAAGAAGACTCTCCGGGATGAAGATCTTCTCTGTCGGGAAGTGTTGAGGCGGTTCAGCAGGGCTCCACCGGTGGTGTCGTCGTTGCAGGTCGGCTCAGCTTCTCACTTTTCAGATTCTTTGGTCCTGTGGCGACTTCTGAAGTTCCAGTCCCCAAAGCCCTGCTTTTATGCAGAAAACCCCCATTCATCAGTCCTAGCTGTCACTCAAACATGCTAAGTGGTGAGCCGGGCGGCTCACCACTGGGCCAATCACACAAGATTGCGACTTGAGTTGCAGCGGCAACTCAGTCCAGGGTGCCTAAACCCCCCTCCTGCACATCCTGTAGACCCAGACAGAGTGGCACCACTTTTGTTGGCTTCTGTGCAGAAGCCCGCTAAAAGTGGAACAAAGGGCTCGACTTGGGTTGGAGTTACAGAGGCGAACACGAACGCCATTTTAAAACCGAGTCCTGGCAAAAAGACCCAACCGGGGAATAAATATTAAATAAATAACCCAGTGGTATCTTTAACATTGCACCAAAAAAGTGGTGCGTTTAAAATGAATGGGAAAATCCCATAGGAAATATTCCAGTGGAATATTTTGCGAGGTAACCACTGCCACCAGCCAGAAACTCGACAAGGGGGGACTGCACAGTGCCCCCTCGAAAAACAGACCCAGGGGCAATCTAATTACCCCTGCCAGTACTTCCACAATATGATGGTTTGTACTGGTTCTGTTCACAATTTAAGACTAGTAAAGTCAATGGTGACTTTACATGACCTGGGAGACAGTAGTCAGTCCCAGGGTATGGAGTCTATGTTTGGGGGTCACTATGACACGCCTGTGTTACTGCACTGAGGGTGCTGTGTAACACACTTGCCAAAAACACATGATACCCTATGGAGTAAAAGACCCCATAGCCCATAAAACACATTACAAAGTCAAAGGATATCTCAAATCATGTCTAAGAGTGGGAGAAAAAGAGTCTCACTCTTAGCAGGAGAAAAAAATAAACCCCAAAAAATCCAGCAAAGCTGCTGGGAGACTCGCTAGGTTTGGAAAATTAGCCTATACAGAGAATTCTCCCTAACAATGTGGAATACGTCAGAGGACACAATCCCTTGAAAGAAAATGTTACTTTCTTACCTGGTACCGTTCTTTGGATGAGATGTTCCTCCGACGTATTCCACATCGCACCCTCCCAGCCTGCCCCTCTACAGAATTTCTTATGCGATTGCATCTTACGTTTCCGCACGGCTTTCTGTAGTCATACTGGCAGAAGATTGGTGCCACACGTTCTGGGAAAAAACTACAACTGAGGCTGGAGGCGTCGGGCATCCTACTTATAACATCCGGTGACGTCGGCTCAACGGAGGCCCTCGAGGGACAGCGTATCGACGTCGTGGACGCCAATTTTTTTTTTCCGTAGCAGCACAGCTGTGGTGATTACTGTCATAGATGTGGAATATGTTGGATAAAAATCCCATCGAAAGAATGTTACCAGGTAAGAAAGTAACTTGTTCTTCTGAAGCGCAGTTGGAGAAATGGCGTAGTTCCCATGTTTTGCCATATAGGTCAACAGATTTAAGATTGGTCGTGAGGGAGCAGACTGAGCAATGGCCGCATTTGAAATGTCCCGTGACTGGGGGTAAGTGCCAAAGCGTGGTTTGGGAAGGCGGGGCTGAGGATTGCGGATAAGTGGGGACAAGGATGTCTTTGAAATTGTTTTGATGTTTAAAGGCAAACCTTGGTTGCGCCGGACGAAAATCAGAGGTGTATAAAATATGCCAATGTTTTTTTATGGTTTTTCGCAGTCCGTTGCTGATGGGACTGAATATACTGACGCATGTTATTCATTCTTCCTGATTTTTAGCCTCCCCATGCGAACATAACAAATGCCTGCATGTTTTGCTATTTTATTAGCCGCATGTTTTCAGGCGTAGTTTAAGGTCTTTCCCTTCCCGGATATAGCCCCCAAGTTTGAAAAGTTTCTTCTTACTCTAAGGAATTGTCCTATGGTCAAGTTTTCCCGTAGTGCTAGAGGGTGGAAGCTGTTAAATTTGAGTAAGGTGTTCTTGTCCATGGGTTTTCGGTATAGGTTTGTTTGTAAAGAGCCTGTTTCTGTTTTGCACATGAGAAGGTGTAAAAAGGGATTTTTTCTGTTGAGTCATCGTGAAGGTAATGTCTTCGTTGTGGTTGTTTAACCAAATTAGAAAAGAGTCGAGAAGAATGTGGTCCCCCTTCCACACCATAAACACGTCATCTATATATCGGAACCATTTGGTGACGTAGTTCTTGAAAGGATTGTCAGGATGGTATATAGAAGTGGATTCAAAATGATCCATAAAAAGATTGGCTAAATGGGGGGCGAACGTTGCCCCAATGCTTGTCCCATGCGTTTGTTTGTAAAAGGTTCTGTCATATAGAAAGAGGTTTTCAGTCAATGCTATGCGGATGCATTCGAGGATAAAGGCAATAGGGACTTTTGTTAAAGTATCAGTCCGTTTGCCAAGGTATAGTTTCATGATTCTGAGGCACTCATCTGGTGAGATGCTCATGTAGAGTGCAGTGACATCTAAGGTCTGTTAGGCAGAATCCTGTGCAGTTCCCTTGGGGACCACTGCAAAAAGATTGACTACAGGAGTAAGCAGTAAACCCAATTGGTAACAGTCTGTGCCACCCAGATTTACCTGGTAGCTGTGGCTGAGCAGTTAGACTTCTCTCAAGAAGAGTTAGGCAGTATACAGAGGATACACAATAGGGCCAAAAACACAGTAGAACAAGCAAACGCTGACCAGAGCTTTGTATCAAAAGTATATAATTATTTATTTAACACACACTTTAGAAAATCCACTAGCACTATTACTCAAAAGCAAGTTCCAACACAATCCGAAAAGTATTTACACCTCCCTTTGCAATTACTAGACAAGTCTAAGTTAAAACACCACTTTTTGTCAAAACAGGGTTGAGCGCGTAACTCAGATGGCACTCCAATAATTAGGTTAAAGGGAGAGAAAAGGGCAGGTCATAAAAATAAAACGGTTCCCAACACTTTTGAGACAAAATCAAGTTACTGAAGGCAGGGTATACTGTAGAGCCAAAGTTCATAGGTCGGGCCCACTTTGAATGGAGCAAGGCGAAATGTGCCCAAGATCACACGGTTTAGCAATGCATTCAAGTCTTTTTAAAAATGTTCAAAAGAGGTTGAAGTGGTTCAAAAGATAAAATTAGAAGGTCTGGGGGCCAACCCAGTTGGTAAGTCAAGGATTTAAGGGTCACTTTGTGCAAACCGAAGAAAGGGAGGCCAGGTAGAACACAGTACCTTAAAGAGTGAGGAAGCTCCATCGGTGGCAGTTGTTCCTGGCAGCCGGTGCAGTTCGTGGTTTCGACCAGGGTAAGAGAGGATCTTGTCGAGGAGGAAACTTGGAGTTGTTGCACTGCCCAGGGAAGAATCCAGCCGCGGAGTTAGTCGGTGAAAAGGTGTGTTCCTGGTATTCGTAGTCACAGTGGTGCAGCTTGGCTATCCGGCCACCGGGGTGCTTGGCACGGGCGATTAGACCAAGAGACGTCCTGGAAGGTGCAATGGCGAACTGGTTGATCCCACCAGCTCAGAGGGAGAAGACTCTTCCAGCAGAATATCTCCTCTTGTCGTCGGGAAAGTGGTGAGGTTGTTGCAGCAGGGCTCCACCGGTGGTGTCGTTGTTGCAGATGGCTCAGCTTCTTCCCTCTTCGGATTTCTTAGGTCCTGTGGCGACTTCTGAAGTTCCAGTCCCAAAAGCCCTGCTTTTATGCAGAAAACCCCCCATTCAACAGCCGAGCTGTCCCTCAAACATGCTAAGTGGTGAGCCGGGCGGCTCACCACTGGCCCAATCAGAACAGAGTGTGACTTGAGTTGCTAAGGCAACGCAGTCCAGGGTGCCAATTTCCCCACCCACACAGAGTGGCACCAGTTGGAGGGCTTCTGTGGAGAAGCCCGCCAAAAGGTGGAACAAAGGGCCCGACCTTGGTTGGAGTTACAGAGACGGACACGAACGCCATTTTAGAAAAGTGTTCTGGCAAAAAGACCCAACCGTTGATTTAATATTAAATAAATAAATCGGCGGTATCTTTAACATTGCACCAAAAAGTGGTGCGTTTAAAATCAATGGGAAAATCCCATAGGAAATATTCTGGTGGAATATTTCACGTGGTAACCACTGCCATCAGCCAGAAACTCGACAAGGGGGGGACTGGACAGTGCCCCCTTGGAAACAGACCCAGGGGCAATCGAATTAACCCCTTCCAGTACTTCTACAATATGATGGTTTATACTGGTTCTGTTCACAATTTTGCACTAGTAAAGTCAATGGTGACTTTACATGCCCTGGGAGACAGTAGTCAGTCCCAGGGTATGGAGTCTATGTTTGGAGGTCACTATAACACCCCTGTGTTACTGCACTGAGGGTGCTGTGTAACACATACACAAAAACAGATGATACCCTATGGAGTAAAAAAAAAACATAGCCCATAAGCACACAAAAAGTCAGACATACCTCAAATCATGCCTAAGAGTGGGAGGAAAAGAGTCTCGCTCTTAGCAGGAGAAAAAAACAAACCCCAAAAATCCAGCAAAGCTGCTGGGGGACTCACTAGGTTTGGGAAATTGGCCTTATAAGAGAATTCTCCCTAATAAGGTCTAAGAAGAACTTGTTGCTCAACCTGTAGTGAATCCAGTAAGTTGATCATACTGGTGGTGTCTTTAACAAATGAGTTCATAGATCTCACAAAAGGTTGCAAAAAACCAATTGGCATACATGGACAAAGGCTCTAAAATTGAGTTAATCACTGAAACAATGGTTCTACCTTGTGGAATGAGTGCATTTTTGTGTACCTTTGGAAGAAGGTAAAAGGCTGGGATGGTAGGAGAAGTTTTTTTATCAAGAAATGGTATTCATCTAAGTTGATCCACTCTTCATTGAGTGCATGGTCCATCAGACTTTTGATTTCCCTACGTAGACGTTCAGAGGGATCTCTTTCTTGCTTACGATAGAAGAGGGGGTTGTGTAATTGAGAAACTGCTTCACTCTTATACATATTAGTATCCCCAAGAACAATGCCACCACCTTTATCGCCTGGTTTGATGAGGAAGGCGGGATTGTTCTGTAGTGATACAAGGGCGGTCCTCTCTTCCTTGGTGATGTTGTCTTTATGGTGATTTTTAGCTCTAAGTGTTTCGTTTGCTCCCTAATCTTGTTCCCAAAGGCCAGAATAGCTGGGCTCACCATTGAGTCCAGTGGGGTGAAGGTCGAAGGTAATTTTAGGCCTTTGGTACTGGGTTCTTTAGTGGAGACAGATGTATCTTTAAAGAAGTATTTTAGGCGAATAAGGTGGAAAAACGTATGCAATTCAATTTGGGTGTGAAAGTCCCTTGCTGAAGTGACTGGGACGAAGCTAAGCCCATTTTTTAGGACTTTCATTTCTGGCTCGGTCAGGTGGTGGCTAGAAAGGTTGAAAACCCGGAATCACCAGTTTTGAGGAGGACCCCTCCAATTGTGGGTCCGCATCCTCAGGGGCTCTTGTTGCCAGTTGCGTGTTCTCCTGCCCCTCCCGCGAAAAAACTGGGGTTGGTTATTAGGGTTGGTACTATTGGAGGTGCCAGCATTGTCAGAGTCACTAATAGTAGTGGTGTTCGAGGTGTTAGAGAAACTAACGTGTTTATTTCTTAGACAACTTCTATTTCTGTTTTGAGATAGTTTATTTTGGTCGTCGTAGAACGATTCCACTAGATATGGATAGGTGTTGGTTTCCTTGTGATTTTCTGTCTTTTTTATATTTCCAGTTTTTTTTGTCCATGGTCAATTTCTTGAATTTTTGTATCTCTTCCTCAATTTTCGTAAGTTTGTCTTTTATGTCCTTGACTAGGTTGTCACCTTTCATTTTGTTTACCAAAGCCTCCATTTTTTCTTTTTGTTTGGGCGCCTGTTCTACTGAGGTGTCGATGATCAAGATTAGGTAATCTCTTGAACATTTGTTTCCCACTGCACTAAATTGTCCCTTGAATTTCGGCTTATCAATAAAGACCTGTGGGATATTTTTTACCTGGAGGCCTTCTGGTATGATGCCCGCCTTCAGGTAGGCGAGCATCATCTGTCCGTGGGATTCGGTACGGATCAATTTTTTCTTTTTTGTAATAGGAGCTCTAGTTCGTTACTATTAGTAGATGACGTGGTTCCGGTGGGGTCAGAGGCCACAATTGATGGCAGACCCATAAGTCGCTGATAATATTCATCAGAGAAGGTCAGGATGTTGACATTATCCATAATCATTTAAATGACTACCACAGAGTGTTGTTTGCCACAATAAATGTGTACCCAATTTATACCTACCTCCCAGGGCTGCCCAAATATGGGTATCAAAACAAATAGGTAAACTCCTAGATTTTTTGTTTTAGGGGGAACAATTCTCAAACGGAAGTGTAAGTACAGTGAAAACGGAAAGAATTGTTTACCCCCCTCTACACAGACCTGGAGGTAAGAGATGCGAGTGGTGTTTACATAGTGTTTAACGTCCAAACGACATGGAGATCACTCACTCGGTACATACCAAGAATGCAGTACAACTGAATTCAGAAAAGAATAGAGCTATTTTAATAGTACATGGTACAAAACTTAAAGTACATATAATATTTTTTTTTAAAAAGGACTGAACAGATAAATGCATAGTTGGTACAGTCAAACATCAAACTGATTCAAGAAGAACCTGAATCGGAAAACGCAGGGAAACTGGTCACTAAATAAACAGTACTTTGTGAAATTAATTCATTAGACTATTATCGTTGGTAGTCTTATATGAGATAGTCGACATGTTTCGGCCATGCAATAGATTAGACCCGATCTCTGGTGTCTTTTAAAAGGTGGTTGTTGTGGCCATCTTCAGGACTAAGGATTTGTTCCAGAGAAACTTCAGATAAATGGTTAACCCCGTTAGTGATGCTATAACAGCATCAAAGATCTATAAAAATACAAACAAGTGATTATTGACTAGAAGTCATCTCACACAAGACGTTGTTACAGCACGTTAATACTACAGGACTCTAAACCATAGAGTATATGTACGAAACCTCCCCGAGTTCAGGGTGACACAACAGATGTTTGGACCCTCGTTCCTAGCAAGAGATTGCATGTCCCACAAGTAAACCAGGTATTGCAATCCCTACATTCAATGTTTTAGTTGCATTCAATATTTTAACTAGATATATAAACAGAAAAACAGTTGACATTTCAAATTAACAAACTAAGAAGGGAGACAAAAAAACACACATTAGCACACCAATCTCTTACTTTCTTTTCCAGGTCAGGTGAGAAAAAGAGTTGACTTGAATAGGTCAATCTGTATAATTTCTTTTGGAGTGCCGCAAGAAGACTTGTTGGCGGGCCGCAATTTCACTCCACCACGGATGAGGAGCTAGATAAAAATAAAAACAGTTTGCGAACTGCAAAGTATTTATCCTTGCACAAGCCATGCCCAAGGCATACACCCAGTCAAATCAACGCTCCGACAATGGGCAGGCATTCAGGGGGTATCGCAGCTTCCAAGAAAGGTAGGTCCAGGCAACCTGACCGTTCTGAGTCAGCACCGGCGCCAACAACAAAAGGGGGGAAGCAAGGGCTTTTTTCAGTCCCCCTCTTCTGCAACAGCCTCAGAGGGAAAGAAGGCATGATATGTCCCTTCGGGTCCATGTGTTTCCAGTGTGGGGGCAGGCTTGCCCATCATGCACAGTTTTGGCATCAGAAGTTTGCAGACCCCTGGTTCCTCTCTGTAGTGTCCATGGGGTAACGCTTACCGATCCCTCCCTCTCCTCCATCCTCCACTCCCACAGATTGGGACAGCAACTCTGTTGGCGGAAATTCGGTTGCTCGTCGAGAGCCAGGCAGTGGACGAAGTCCCAGCCTCCCAGCGAGGATTGGGCTTCTACTCCAGGATTTTTGCCATACAAAAGAGGAACCAAGCTGGCTTGAGAGTTGTGTTGGACCTCTCCACCCTCTACCTCCTTCTTCAAAAATTCTAGAAGTTTGCGCACTTGTACAACTGGCTCGTGCGGGCGAGATCTCCGGAGGCGGTTCATCACACTTCCTCAGTCCTTATGATCACCCTCTGTGTTGGGGTTGCCGATCAACATGAGGAAACCTCAGCTGCAACCTACGCAGAGACTGACCTTTCTGGGCTTCGTATGGGACACAAGCTCTGAGGGCGTTTTCCACTACTCAATTTCTCCACCGAGAAGTGACCTCAGCCTAGTGGTACCAACACTTATTGAGTATTATGGCAGAAGTCCTAATGGCCGTACCCCACACGAGACTCGAGATGAGATTACAGCTGCACTTCACAGCCTCATGTAATCAGGAGCAGAGCTTATCAACCTTCCTCCTTCTCTCCACCTGGACCTCACATGGTGGTCCAGGGACTGCAACCTGCGGACGAGCAAGCCTTTCTGGCAGCCGGCCCCGCAGGTCACCATCCCTACAGATTCCTCCCTCGAAGGCTGGGGGGGGCACCTTGGACAACCAGTGTCCATCGAGTCTGGACTCTGCAGGAACGGGAGTTTCAGATCAACTGGCTGAAGCCGAAAGCCATCTGGCTAGCTCTCAAAGCTTTCCTTCCGCTCATTGGGGGCAAGGTCGTCCTCATACAGACGGACAACTCCACCAGCATGTACTATATCAACAAGCAGGGTGGTACCAGATCTCCACCGCTGTGCAGCCTAGCGATCAGCATGTGGAAATGGGCTCTGGAGAAAAGAATCTACCTGACGGCCATCCACCTTCTGGGGGTGTCCAACCTGGAAGCGTACAGGCTCAGCAGACTGGAAGCTGACAATTACGAGTGGCAATTGAACAATCGGGTGCTGATGGAGATCTTCAGCAGATGGGGGCATCCTCGGGTGGATCTCTTTGCCTCCTGGGTCAAGACGTGCCAGCAGTTCACTTCCTGGCAGGGTAGGGCCCCGGCTCCCTGGGCGATGCATTCCAGATGAAGTAGAGCGGCATGTCAGCGTATGCCTTCCCTCCCACACCGCTGGTCCATAGGGTAATCTGCAAGATAAAGGAATCTTATCACCTCAACATCATTCTGATAGCTCTGTGGTGGCCTGCGAGACCATGGTTCTCTGAGCTTCTCAGCCTCCCGCCAGGCCACCCATTGACTTACCGATGGGCCCAGCTCATCTTCTGATGCAGCAGGGAGGCACGGTCATCCACCCCGCTCCACAGAAATTAGCCCTCGCAGTGTGGTTCCTGAGGAGGTCACACTGAAGCACCTGAGCGTGTCACAGGCTAACCAAGACATCATTCAGGACGCTAGGAGCAAGGCTACTTACTCGGAGCCAGTACAAGAGTAAATGGTCTAGGTTCTCTCACTGGGCGACTCTAAGGAGATTGACCCCCTTAGGTGCACGTTGGATGTGCTCTCCTCTGCACACCTGGCTCACTCAGGCGTGCAGGTGGACACATGCCGCACCTATTTGGCAGCCATAGGGGCTTACAGAAATTCCGAGGAGGAGGTCTTCTCTTCCAACCCGGTGGTCAAGCGACATTTGGCAGGCCTCACCAGGCTCTGCCACCCATAAAGAAACCACACTGTGTGGGACCTCAATGTAGTGTTGGGTGCCTTGGCTGACAAACCGTTCAAGCCAATGGCGTCTGCGGACATCAAGCTGGTCACTATTAAAACCGCTCTGTTGGTGGGGCTCACCTCTGCTTGCAGAGTCAGCAAGATCCAGGCTCTGGTGGCATCGGAACCCTATACTATCTTTCACAAGGATAAGGTGGTCCTGAGAACGCACCCTGTTTTCCTACCTAAGGTAGTCTCTGCTTTCCATCTAAACGAGGAGATGGTCTTATCTAAGTTTTTTGCCGATCCTAAGGACGAGGCTCTGAGGGTCTTGCACTGTCTGGATGTCGGACGCGCTCTGACAAGGTGGATGGTTTTGGCTATCAAGGAGGCCTGCGAGGGGCAGCACATACCACTATCAGCTAACATGCATGCCCACGCTGTCAGAGCCAAGGTCACAGCCATCGCCTTCCAGCAGCAGGTCCCGTGGCAGGTCATCAGCACGGCGGCCACCTGGGCCACCGTTTCGGCTTTCTGTAAGCACTACTGTTTGGACGCCGGCTCTAAATCAGACGAGTCTTTCGGATAGGCAGCTCTTAGGAACTTGTTTTCTTAAGGAGGGTCTCCTCTCCACCCTGGGGCTGCCTTCAGTTGTAATCGCCCATGCAGTATGGCAGAAAGGGGATGGGACGTAATAGTAATTTGTAGTTACTCACCATAGTAACTAACGTACTCTTAGTCCATAGTCCCCTTTCCTCCATACGTCCCACTATCCTCAATTATAAATCTGGTGTCATTAGGCAATGTTAAATATTGTTGATGCGTCAATGGGGACTGAGGTGTGGCGCCAGTGGGTGGAGTCAGGGGAACGCAGGCTCCCAGGGCCACGCACCTCTAAATTTAAAGGGGAAAAGGGGGTTTTCTGGTGAAAAAGGTTCTGTCTCCCGTCCCTAGCGAGGGACGCCCATGCAGTATGGAGGAAAAGGGACTATGGACTAAGAGTACGTTAGTCACTAAGGTGAGTAACTATTCATTTCTTGGCCAAGTATAAGGAGATTACCTCCGACGCCTGGACCCTCCAACTGATTGAGTGGGGCTATTGCCTCATGTTCGTAAGAAGACCTCCAGACAAAGCCATCCCCTGACAGTCAGCCGGAACAGGAGTTACTGGAAGAGCTGCAGGCCCTTCTGTTGAAAGACGTAGTGGAGGCAGTTCCAGCCGAGGGGGTAGGCTAGGCCTTGTACTCCCGATACTTCCTGGTTCCCAAGAAAAGGGGGGTGTCCTCTGTCCCATCCTGAAATTCCTGAAGGACAAGTTCAGGATGGTGATTTTGGAGATTCTCAAAGCTCTACAGCTTCAAGACTGGCTGATGTAGTTGGACCTTCAGCATGCCTATTTTTACATGCCCATCTACAGGAAGCACAGACGATTCCTATGGTTCATCCTCAACTGACATTATCAATTCAAGATGCTCCACTTAGGCTTCACTTCCGCCCCCAGGGTTTTTACCAAGCTGACTGAAGTAGTAGCAGCTCAACTCAGGTGATCGGGCTTCTTCGTTTTCCCATACTTGGACGATTGGCTGATGCAAGCACAGGTGCCAGAGCAGGTTTCGAGGCATCTCGAAGAAACCTGTTCACTAGTTCATGTCTTGGGTTTCTCCTTTAACTTAAAGAAATTTCAC
The DNA here is from genome assembly GCF_040938575.1 of Ambystoma mexicanum. Taxonomy (NCBI): domain Eukaryota; kingdom Metazoa; phylum Chordata; class Amphibia; order Caudata; family Ambystomatidae; genus Ambystoma; species Ambystoma mexicanum. The sequence continues at coordinate 260,415,583 of NC_090928.1, read as the reverse complement.
ACCTTACCAGCACAACTCCAGATTATTGGAGCAGTCTTGGACACTTGAGAGGGGAAGGAATGCTTTTCCTTCGAGGGGAGAGTCACCAACGTGGCACAGATGGTCCTTTTCCAGACCTCCAGCACTTTACTGGCCTGGGAGTTCTTGCGCCCTACTGGTCCTTATGGCATCCTATATTTTCCTGGTGCTGCAGGCAAGACTCCGGATGATGAACCTAGCCTGCGTCGCATCTAGATAGAAATGTGACTGTTAGCATGTACCACACTTAGAATTCTGAACTTTAGCTGGCGTCGCATCTAGATAGAAATGTGATTCTTAGCATGCACCACACTTAGAATTATGATCCTAGCTTGCGTCGAATCTAGATAGAAATGTGACTGTTAGCATATACCGCACCTAGATGGAATCCCACAATTGCAAGGACAGCAATGCCAACTAACCAACCAACTAACAATTCCATCCCTCTGATTACACCTCTCACACTATAACCAAACACAACCACAAGCCTAAAACGAAGCAATCCGCACAAACTTCACAACAATGCAACAACAAAACAAACCACACATAGACTTGCACAACAGCACACGACGACTACAGACCATAAAACACCCCAAGCCCAGCCAACGGACCCACCAGGCTGAGGCTGCCAACAGCACATCACTGCTCTCTTGCACTTTTCCAGCTTATTCCCACTAACCCACCCCCTCTCCTCCCCTTTTTCAGAGCCGCCAGAGCGCCAGCGGACCACTTCGGTGGTGATAGTGCACGGTACAAATGTCCTTTAACATTAACATGTGTCTACAGTGGCTTCTCGGGAGCCAAGTGGTTGCAGTACTACTGCCAGATGTCGAATGTTGTCCTAGTGTCGATGTAAGTGGCGAACGACCTGACTTAGTGGAGTGACAGGAAGAATACTTTGGTGGGAGAACCTTTTTGGGCATCATGGCCGGAGGAGCAGATGGTCATGGACGTCTTGCTGAGGACTGGGGCACTCTCCAGATCAGCGGCCTGCTCTGCAGGGGAAGCATGTGCTGGTGTTAATGGACAGCACAGTGACCATGCACCACCTCAAAAAGCAGGTAGGCGTGAGATCACTGCCTCTGTGCATGCAGCTATGGTTCTGTATTCTAGAGAACATCTCAGCCTCTGCAGCTCATCTGTCATGGGTAGAGAATGGGTTGGCAGACTGAGCAAGTAGAGCTCTATCTACCACGAATGAGAGACATGCCCGGAGGTCACTTAAAAGATCTTCACTCAATGGGGAACCCCAGATGTGTACCTGTTTTTTCAAGACAAACAGCACAAAATGCAAGCAGTTCTTCTCGAGGGAATTTCCCCCATAGTGGCATTGGGGGATGCTTTTCTAGCTGAGTGGACTTTCAACCTCCACTATGCTTTCCCCCTGGTCCCTGTCATCTCTTGGGGAGGACGTAGTACCTGGATCTCCTGGAGCTGGCCGTATGCCCACCTCTCCCGCTTCCTAGGAAGCTGGACCTCTTGTCGCAGTCAGGAGGCAATGTGCTTCACCCAGTCCCGGACCCTCTCACCCTACATGCGTGGTTCTTAAGAGACTGAGGTATAGGGACCGGGACCTCGATGAAGAGATACTTGAGGTGCTGTTGGCTACACTTGGATCATTCACTAGCTCTCTGTATGCATGCAGATGGAGAAGGTTTTTGACTTGGTGCATGGGGAATGGAGTGGTTCCCATGACGTGCTCCACTTCATTAGTTATGGAGTTTTTGTTGACCCTAGCCAAACCTGGTCTACAAATGGGCATGGTGAAAGGGTATCTGGCGGCTCTGTACATTTTTAAGAGGATGCCAGAACAGGAATCCTTCTTTACTGTGCCGGTGATGGGACAGTTCCTAAAGGGCCTTGACAATTTCTTGCCTCCTTCACCTTTCATAGTCCCAGAATGGGATCTGAACCTAGTGCTTACTTTTCTGATGACAGCTCCATTTGAGTCTTTGCATTTATCTCCCATCAGTCTAGTTACATTAAAGTCTAGTTACATTAAAGACTGCTTTTGTTGGTGGCAATAACATCCCTTAGGAAGGATAGCTATCTGCCCCCTGTCGAAGATTTCTTTGCAGCTGACACTGGATAGGTATCTATCACGATGGGGTATCTGTGGGAGATGAATCCATAGGAAGAACATTACTGCTAAGTAATTTCTCCTTTTGTTTCCATCTGCTAATTTCAGTAATTCCTTAAACTGGCTATTTAGTCTCCAGACCTTTTTTCTGAGATTTTGTGTTCTTCATAGTTGTCTCTAAAAGCTGCAGTTCACTTTTGCTGTCATGCCTTGTGTGACAACCTTGACCATGTTAGTAGGGGTGGAAAACCCCTCTTCATGGGTAGTGGGAGATATACGGAGGGATCCAGAGCCAGCCTTAGATATGAAGTTGAACCGAGCAAATGGGGCACAAATGCCTGTTCTCTTCCCCTTCTGTACCAGTGTGGATTTTTGCAGAACTAAATCGCTAGCAACATCTGAGTACATATACTTGCCAGTGTTTTCTCTGTTTCAGATGATTCCAAAGATGAGAAGAAAACCCAAGATCAGCTGCCCGCACAAACCGAGCTCCAGAATTAGTCCCAACGCTGCAGGGACCAGATCTTTACTGCAGTAATGGTAGCAGAGTGAGGCAACAATACAGAAGTGCGCCTCCACGAAGCAAAACCCATTGAGCTCGACCGGCACAGCTGGACGGCTCTCCCACACTCAGAAGAGACGGTCCACTAGACCACCACAGACTACAATTGTGAAGTTCCCTGAACTTACCAAGACAGTGCCTGACTGCAGACACCAAAACACAAACTATGTTGGTTTTCCAACACCAAGTCCTTCAAGCGGCGGGCCTGCTCGCAAAAAGTGGATCCAGCTTAGCCCCATTTTAAGCCTTTCCCTGAACATACAGGCCCTGGGAGGAAAAAGAAGGAAGCAGATTGGTTGAGGCGAGCAGCCAGTTAGCACAGGGGGAGGGATACTTATGCAGGAAACAGGAATTTTGGGTGTGTTGAGGTCAAAGATGGATCTGAACGGCAACCAAGAGACCAGCAGGAGGAAGGGGGGAGTGGCTGCCGCTTGGTAGAAGTTTGTTTTTATGCAGGTTAGGCTTTGTCTTAGGAGTGATAGTGGTTTTACAGTGTGTATGCTTGTGCGCAACATGTAGCGGTAGTGAAAGGTGTGTGCGTGAGAAGACTGGTACGGGGTGAAAGTATGGGGGCTAAGTAGGGGGGGTGGGAGGAGGAGCAGCAGCAGGAGGAGGAGTTGTGTGGGAGGCGGAGAGGCAGGGGAGGAGTGGTGTGGGAGGTGGAGTAGTGCGAGGCAGGGAGGAGGAGTAGTGGTGTGGGTGGCGGGGGAGTAGTAGTAGTGGTGTGGGTGGCGGGGGAGTAGTAGTAGTGGTGTGGGTGGCGGGGGAGTAGTAGTGGTGTGGGTGGCGGGGAAGTAGTAGTAGTGGTGTGGGTGGCGGGGAAGTAGTAGTAGTGGTGTGGGTGGCGGGGAAGTAGTAGTAGTGGTGTGGGTGGCGGGGAAGTAGTAGTAGTGGTGTGGGTGGCGGGGAAGTAGTAGTAGTGGTGTGGGTGGCGGGGAAGTAGTACTAGTAGTAGTAGTGGTGTGGGTGGCGGGGAAGTAGTAGTGGTGTGGGTGGTGGGGGAGTAGTAGTAGTAGTGGTGTGGGGGTGAGGGAGTAGTAGTAGTGGTGTGGGTGGAGGGGGCAGGGGAATAGTAGTAGTAGTGGTGTGGGTGGTGAGGAGGAGGAGGAGTAGTAGTAGCGGTGTGGGTGGTGGGGAGGATATGGAGGAGGAGTAGTAGTAGCGGTGTGGGTGGTGGGGGAGGAGGAGGAGGAGGAGTAGTTGTTGTGTGGGTGGTGGGGAAGGAGTAGTGGTGTGGGGGCAGGTGAGGAGGAGGAGGAGGAGTAGTGGTGTGGGGGGCAGGTGAGGAGGAGGAGGAGGAGTAGTGGTGTGGGGGGCGGGGAAGGAGTAGTAGTGGTGTGAGAGGCGGGGAGGATGAGGAGTAGCAGTAGTGGTGTGGGAGGCAGCAGAGGAGTAGGGTTGTGGGAAGTGGGGAGGTGTAGTGGTGTGGTTCGGGAGGGCTGATGAGGCAGAGCAATGGTGTGGAGGAGTGGTGTGGGAGGCAGACGAGAAGTGGTGTGGGAGGTAGACGAGGAGAAGTGGTGTGGGAGGCAGACGAGGAGTGGTGTGGGAGGCAGACGACAAGGAGGAGGAGGAGTGGTGGTGTGGAAGGCAGACGAGGAGGAGGAGGAGTGGTGGTGTGGAAGGCAGACGGCGAGGAGTGGTGGTGTAGAAGGCAGACGAGGAGAAGTGGTGGTGTGGAAGGCAGACGACGAGGAGGAGGAGTGGTGGTGTGGGAGGCAGACGAGGAGTGGTGGTGGTGTGGGAGGCAGACGAGGAGGAGTGGTGGTGGTGTGGGAGGCAGACGAGGAGGAGTGGTGGTGGTGTGGGAGGCAGATGAGGAGAAGTTGTGTGGGAGGCAGACGAGAAGTGGTGTGGGAGGCAGACGAGGAGAAGTGGTGTGGGAGGTAGACGAGGCAGACTAGGAGGAGTGGTGTGGGAGGTAGACGAGGCAGACTAGGAGGAGTGGTGTGGGAGGTAGACGAGGCATAGGAGAAGTGATATGGGAGGAGGAATAGTGGTGTGGGAGGGGGGCAAGAGGGGGCAGGAGTCATTGTGGTGGTGGAAGGGGCAGGAGTCATTGTGGTGGTGGAAGGGGGGCAGGAGTCATTGTGGTGGTGAAAGGGGGCAGGAGTCATTGTGGTGGTGGAAGGGCAGGAGAGGTGGACTGTGAGGGGGTGTGGGAGGGACTGGTGTGGGTGATGGAAGGGGCTGTGGTATGGGTGGAGGAGGAGTCCGGGAGGGCAGGAGCTGTGGGAGGGGAGTAGTATTGGTGTGGGAAGGGATGGAGTTGTTGTATTGATGTGGGAAGGGAGTAGGAGGAAGGGTGTGTGGATGAAGAGTAATGGGAGTGGACATCTGAGTGAGAGAGAGGATCAGATGGTAGAATCAAATGAGAGGCAGTTATTAATAGTTTAAAACCAGAGATCCAGTCTCTAAGCTCTGGACTGGGATTCAAATCTGTGTTTTTCGGCGTTGTCTTGTTTCCGAAACAAATGTGTTGCCTCTGAGCTCCCTGAGTAAAATGGAAAGGTGACGATGGGCATGAGTGAAACCAGCTAAATCGTTCGGAGCACATGCATGATACAATTCCAATTGGAACGCTAACCTTTAGTGAGAATAGGGAAAGTTAGGAAGTCCCTGGGGGAGTCAATGAGCCTGCATTTAGGAAACCATCTCTAATCTAAGCCATAACTTAGACAATAGGGGTCAACAACCAGTAGCACGAACACCTTTACAGACTAACATAGCTCCAGCCTTTGTGCTGTAGAGACCCATTAATTGCTGCAGCAATGACAGGAGAGGGAGGCACTGGCTTCATAGGCCCACTGCCACAACCAAGACAGTTCCTGATAGCGGACACCAGCACATAAATGTTGGTTTTCGAACACAGCTAAGACCTTCAATTGTCGAGCCCTTGCAGAGAAAGTGGGAGGGGATTAACCTCATTTTCAAACTTTTCCATGCACATACACGCCCTGGGTGGAAAAAGAAGGCAGTAGATTGTTTAGCGACAAGTGGCCAACCTCCACAGGAGGTGGGATACTCAAGCAGGTGACAGGAAACAGGAAGTATGGGTGTATTGGGTGATGTCAGAGATGGAGGAGGACAGCAACCAAGGGAGCAGCAGGATGTATGAGGGGCCGGCTGCTTGTGATGAAGTCTTGGAGGCATTGGCTGAGGAGTGATAATGATTCTGCGGTGTGAGTGGTTGTGAGGCAAGTGTAGAGTAGGTAGTGTAAGGTGAGAGAGAGTGGATGAGTATGTGTGGGGGATTAGTGTGGAAGAGGGCGTGGGGTAGTGTGGAAGGGGAAGGGATCGTGGGGGGAGGGATAATGTGGCATGGAGAGGGGTAGTATGGAAGGCACAGGAGTATTGTGGGAGGAGCAGTAGTCTGGGAGGAGGAGGGTATAGGAAGAGTGTGGGTAAGGAGGAGGAAGGTGGAAGGAGTAGTATGAGAGTCTGCGGAGTAGTGTGGAAGGAGGAGGAGTGACATGGGAGGAGGAGTGGCAGTGGTGTAGGAGGAGTGGTGGCATGGGGGGAGTGGCGCCGGTGTACGAGGAATAATAACAGCATGGTGTCTGCAGGAAGTGTGTGTGGAGGTGGAGTTGTTAATGGTTGGAGTAGTGTGAGAGAAGTTAACATCAAAGAGTGGAGGCAGGAAATAGGAGAGACACATCCAGTGGACAAAAGATTGGAGGGAGGAGTCACGGGAGAGCAAGCAGTCAGAGTTGAAGGGAAAGGTGATGGTGGTCATTAGTGAAACCAGTTGATCCTGCAGATCATCTGCAAGGCACACTCCTAATCCCACTGTAAACACTTTCTCGGCAACCTTCACTGGACTATGTTCCCGGCGAATTCCAATTTTTAGCTTCCTTATATATTGTTTGGATTAGTCAGCTGTGGTGTTGCATCAATGCCCAGATTGCCATGGGTAGGGTTAAATAATTTTTCAAATAAAATACATATCCACTTGCGACTTTCCATTTTCCATTTTTCAATTCTCTTGAGTGCCAAATAAATTTCCTTCACACTGCGTGTCTTTTTCGAAGTATGAATATATTTATTTCATATATTTCTCATAATTGTGTTCCATTCAATATTTTTTTCTGTTCCATTTGCCAGTGTAGGAGATCGAAAGTGACAAGCGGATCACTTCAATAATCAAGGGTTTATACACCAAAAGGAAATAGAAGTGAAGTCAAAGGAAGCGCCTAAAAATAAATGATTGAATTGTGGCAAAGTTAAATCTACAGAATTGAAAATAGCAATTGAATCTCTCCTGAAGATCCTTTGTGATAGTAACAAAGGTGAAACGCGTGTAGAGAGAATAAAACTTGCAAATGGAACAGAAAAAATTAGTGAATGATACACTCCTAATCCCAATTCAAATGCTAATGTTTGGTGAGAGTGGGGAAAGTTAGGAAGTCCCTGAGGGAGTCAGTGAGCAGTCATTTAGGGAGCCATCACACTTGTCTAAGCCAGAACCTGGACAGTAGGTGGCAACAATCAGTAGCACTAAAGTGGGTTACAGACGTCTGTGTTAGGGAGGTGGTTGTGGCAAGGAGAGACCGAGGTTCTTGCAGTAGACATAAGGCTTCTTAGGCAGGAGTGCTCCCAGACCACCCCATTTTGTTCAATTAGATGAGGTTTGTGTCTTTGTGCTGTGGAGTAAGCTGGTGGCCGCATACGTTTTATAGATGGCTAAACCACTCTTTTACTTTTTTACTCTGTTTGACACTTACTCGCTGAACAGGAGCAAAGTGACTACTTATGCATTTCTAATGTCATATACCCTGTAGATTTTGGTGGATACACTGTCAACTTGCGCTCCTCCCAAGCTCACATCCCTGCCACCTAGATTGGATGACACACTGATGCTTGTGTCTGTCTGTCTGTCTGTGTGTGTCCGTGTCTCCGCCCACAAAGGTTGAGCTTGGCTGGTCAGACCTGATTGAAGCATTCAAAAGTGTGTATAAATAGGGAGAATCCAAGCCATCATACACATTTGTACCTTGAAACTTGTTTGACAATGTTGGGCGCGAGATGTCCCTGAAGCTCTTTCAAGGCTGGCTGGCCTGCTGAGACCTGGACCTTCCGAAGGAACTACTAGCCTATCCATTAAGTGGAATCCTGCTTCTGGCTGTTTATCTTTTATCTGGCGGGAATCACTGGAACATCTGTGCCTTCAGCCACCTGGTGCTTCCCTGATCATTCCTGGACCTGTTACTGAACAGAACTAAGGTAGGAGTCCCTAATCCCTATTACCGGTTGGGAACCTAAGTGGCTCTGTGCAGCAGCTCAAAGCTAACCTTCTCCTTCATGGATTAGTTGCTTCTCCTTTCAAGACCCTTCTGCAGCCCTTTGTCCTCACTGATGCCACCTGTGACCTCTTTTAAAGGGTCACCATTTTATTTCCTCACTGCTGCTTTCAACAATCTTGCCTAGCTCTACTTGAATCACCTTGAAGGGGTTCATTCAATATTGTCAATTGACTTTTATTTGCCCAGATACCTCTAGGTGCTCTGTCTGCAGAACCTGCAACAGGAACCAGCACAACAACAAAACCTTAAACATGTTGCCCAAACTAAACTTTTAATTTGCAACTTCTGGGCTTCTTTGAATAGTTTCAATGGCCTGGGTCTTCTGACTTCAAACTCATTGCTAGTTTAGTCCTCTTGGGTCTTGAGTCTGCATCTGCTATTCTGCTTCAAGCCCCTCTGACGTCAAGACTGACTTGTTGGGGGAAACCAAGCTCACACATGAGTTTAGGGTAGTGGAAAACAAGAAGCAGTTTTATTTATCTTGCAAGACAAAGGGCCGGATACATCTTTGCCTAACAGGAACTGTCGGCAACAGCAACCTGACCCCCTCGGTCCGCCTGGCCTCCTACCTTTATAAATAAATCACTGGTCAGGTGACCAATACAGAGCTTAACAAGAACCTTCCAGCGCCCTCAGCTTAGGCATTCCAAGACCATCGGGCTTGTTCCAAACCTTCATGAAGATTATCTGTCATTTTAATGGTGTTAACAATTGTGTTGTTTAAATGTAACCCTTGGGAGCAATGTTACAGCGTCAGGTGCAGGTAAATCTTATTTAGCCAGAACTATTTATTTGTGTAATGCGTAGTCTGTAATACAACAGTGTACTCATAACTGCAATGCATTTAGTGTCCCTCACCATTGTTAAATGTTTGCTTTGAATAGAATGAACGCGAGCCGCACTTTCGAGAGCGAGCTGATGCCAGAAATTCTATTTTGGACCAATATGGAAAGGTTCTTCCTCGAGTGCAAATGAGGTTAGCAGCAGAGCGCGCCAAGCCTTACTCTTTGCCGTCTTCTGCACTGCGAGAAGGTGAGTGTTTCTTTATCAGATTCCTTTAGTAGCAGTCAGTGTTGCTTGGTTTTAATGGCAGTGTACATCTATCCTTAGTTTCAAGGCCGACACCCTTATCAACTGTGGTAAAGCAAAGTACTAGAGGAAACACAGTGTCCAAAGCAACTTTTATCAACCAGGTTTTGACAAAAATCAGAGAATTGTCATCTGCAAATGAGTACAAGGAGGTTTACAGTCCGTACAAAAGGTAAGTACACATGGCATATCATAGTTCATGTCCCTTTTTTTAAACAAAGTTACAAAGTTGGTAGTGTCTTTTGTTGTGAAGTATGAATCCTGAAAACACTTTTTTGTTTAATTATGGTCCCCTTTAACTCAGAAAGGGTACTTGTTTTGAAAATGCTCAAGTGAATCAATTGTTTTCTATTTTCTTTGTTACAGAGGTTTTCAGCATCCCTCTGCTGAGATCAGTTGACATATCCAATAATTTGTGCATGGTGGGTCCACCAAGTTAGTTCCAAATACTCAGTGGAAACCTAGCAAAACCGTCTTTCTTCACTTTTAGGAGCTTGGACTGTTATCAATGTACACTTACGGCCACGCAAGTGGGATCTTAAATGCACTACACACGCTTTACTGTAAATACATTTCTGTGTCTACTGAATTTGTTTAGATTCACAAACGCATCAGGGGCGTTTTTTGTGTCAGCGGGACATGGCGTCAGTATATTTTAAAGAACCCGACCACCTTGGGGTTTTATTACATTACAGCATGAGTGGTGCAAGGCTGCCCCTTAATTATAGAAAATTAGAGGTGGCAGAAAGTTACCCATGATGAGATGCGAGATGTTGGCGTGTGCAGTGACTTTTGAGCCAACATAATCCACGCCCTTCAGAAAGCAAGTAATATGGCCGGTCAGGCCTGAAGAAAACATTGCCAAATTCACTTTGGGGAAATGTTGAAATTAGGAAGAAGGGGGAAATAGAAGACCCTTCCAAAGAGCTCCATTTTTCAAGACGACAATATTCGCACACAATTGTCTCACCTAGTAGAATGTGGCATCTCCAGGAAGGGGTCTGGCATGGATTCACATGCTCATGAATATTCCCCGTCGTCCGGCTGGGAATCCTCAGTAAAAAAAAAAATCAGTTTCGTTTCTGAACTGTCTTTCTCCTAATAATCAAACACTGGTCTCTGGGTCATACTGCCCCCAACCAATGACTGCCCTCTACCTAAGCCCCTCCTCTGGCAGCCATCTTCAGATTTTTACCGCACGTTCAAGTGTTGGGAGTCCTCGTTCTGTAGCTCTCGAGCTTTTACTTCGTTTTGCGTTTTTTTTTTTTTTTTTAACAGTTTTGCTCTATTTTTCAGTCAATCGAGCCTCAAAGTCCATCAACTGACTAATGGGGACCTGTTTTTCAGAACTTTCTACGCCCCTCAAGGGCGACTTTTCGTTGAGTTCACTTCTTGGAGGCTTCCAGGAGATTCTTGGATGTCTTCACCGCGTGCACATGCCCGAGGATAAAGGAGACTCGATGACTCTGTTCAGGATCTGCCCGGGATGCGGGCTGTGGAACATCTTCCAGGTGGGTGGGCACTCCCTGTGCCTTTATTGCCTACATTCGGACAGCTCGCACATGGAGGAGGCCTGTGCGTTCTGCAAGGACATGGTGCCATGCACCATGAAGGACCGTCGCAAGCGGCTCACCGATTGGCTGCAGACAAAGATTCCGGCGGCGTGTGATACCCCGGCAGCATACTTCTCCCAAGAGAAAATCTGAGCGGTTTTCTTAGATCTTTGAGGGCGCTCTTGCGACGGGGGACCAACATAAGCCAAAGCACTGTGAGTCTGCGGGCACCGGGAGCGCCGTTGGTACGGGCTCCGCGGCAGCCAGGCCGGGTGCAGCATGGCCGTCGACCACAAGCCAACGCTCCGGCTCGCCGAAGAAAATTAAGTCGGACCACCCGGGTAAGCTTCGGGCGAAGGCCCGGTCTACTCTGACAGAGAAAGCCAAGGGGGAGCAAGGTGTTGACCCTCCCCCCCCCCCACGGTGAAGGCCTCAGACGCGCCTAAGGTTGTGAAGGCCCAGGTTCACCAGGCTAAGGCATCGATTGAGGGAGTGGTAGCATCCCTGGCGAAGCCCGCAGATGTGGCCCCAGTGGAAACGACCCCCAAGCCAAGAGTTTACCTGCCCACTCGGAGGGAATCCTCTTTCTTTGCCATTGAAAAAAGACCCCCGAGAAGGCGATGCCAGGCATCTCCCCGAGACCATCGCCCCTGGCCGAGAATAAGTGGGGGGCACGGTAATCCTGCCAGACTCGGATATCTCCTCCGAGGAGGAGCTCTCAGGCCTAATGACAGTGCTTGACAAGAAGTTCATCGAGGCCAGGTCCTATGGGAAGGACCCCGACGAGGCGGACGTGGAAAGCGACGAGGGGCGGCAGGACAGTGAGGAAGCGGAGGACACCACGCCACTGCCGACGCTCTCGTCGCGAACGGCTGCCACCACCGACTGAATGTTGGCAGACGTCCTTCAAGCCCTGCACACCCTGTGTTCAGAGATGTTAGGCAGGATTCCGTGCAGTGCCCTTAGGGACCACTACACACGATTAAGACCACATGTGTCAATACAAGTTTTACCTTTGGTATAAACCTGTACTACTAAGTTATAGGGGTACCAGTGGTGGAGCAGCCAAGCTTATCTCAAGAGTATATGAGCATTAGCAGAGATTACACAAAGAGACCACAGTTACTGGGACTCGAGCAAACACTGACTCAAGGTTTCAGGTAGAAAAATATAAAGACATTTATTTTTAAACCATTTGTTATAAACACAACACTTCTATTAAACTTAAATAAAAACCACACGTTAAATATACTACAACTAACCGGTCACTTTGTACAGTAAGTCTCAAGGTAAGTACCCTGTGTTGAATGCACCGGTGTTAAGAACAAAACACGTTACCGTGAATACAATTGCGATCACTTTTTGATAGGTCGGTCTACTAACTAAACGCGTATCCGTGACATGAAATGCTACTGGGGTAAAAACACACTTTGCAATTGAGATACCCAGAGGGAGTTGGAGGCAAAAATCACAGGCAATATTTTGGTTAGGCAGGCAGAATCAAGAAACACTCAAAGATAGGAGTTCGAAAGTCAAAGGGCGGGAGCCAGGTGTGAGACACACCGGGGCTTGTTGCCGAGGATCACACAGTCAGATAGTTCGAGATTCAACGTAGCCAAAAGTACTTCGATATTGTTGATGTTCGGAAGCAAAAGTTATAAGAAGGAGGGAAGACAAGGGCAAGCCTTGCAAATGAAGAAAAGGGATTCACCCAGTTTCCTCAAGCAGAACACAGTACCTTGTTCCAACGGTGCAGCTGGTGCCCTGGCAGTTGTTCCTAATGGTTTCCCGCAGACCCACAATTCCTGGAGCTTCGTTGTGAAGGAGGACGTCTAGAGGGGGGTCTGCACCACAAAGGGATGAGGCTGGCAGCAGCGACACGGAATAAAAGGTGCGCTCCTTAAACAGGAGAGGCTCTTCAGGTGGCTATCCGGACCACTACAGCTGTGTACAGAGATTTCGACCAAGGAAGAGGATCCTCTAGCTGTGGAAGGTGAGCTGGTTGTCCCCACCAAGCTCAAGGGAAGAAGACTCCGGACTGGATCTTCTCTGAGTCGTTGAAGGTAGATAGCTCAGGACTGCAGCAGGGCTTCACTGGGACGGGGTAGATGCAACAGCCGTCGTTCTCTCCGCTTCTCGTCAGTTCCTTGTTGTTCTAGTGGCGACTCTCTGACTTCTAGCCCAAGAGACCTGCCTTTTATGCGCAATACCCCCATTCACACAGCCTGGCTGTCTATCACGCAGCAGGGGGTTGTCCAGCCCGGACAACCACCTTGACCAATCGTAACAAAGTGCGACTTGGGTTTCCTAGGATACCCTGTGCAGGGGGTGACTACACCCCTCCCTCACATTCAGCCCACGTTGACCCCCAGGCGCCTTGAAGGAGGGCTTCTAGGTAGAAGCCTGCCAAAAGACAGCGAACAAAGAAGGCAAACCTGGTTTGCCGCGCAAAGCACAAGTTTAACAAAAAGAAATGGCGAATAAACCGCTCCGGAGCCAAAAGAAAAAGGATTTGGTCAAGCGGGTGTTAGGGAGAATTCTCTGTTTAGGCTGAATTTCCCTACCTAGTGAGTCCCCCAGCAGCTTTGCTGGATTTCTGGGGTTTAATTTTTTCTCCTGCCAAGAGTGAGACTCTTTTACCCTCACTCCTGGACATGTTGAACTGTGTTATCTTGGACAAACCTTGTGTTGAATGGGCTATGGGGTCTTTTACTCCATAGGGCCTCATGTATTTTTGTGATGTGGGTTACACAGCACCCTCTGTGCCGTGACCCAGGGGTGTCCTAGGGACTCCCCAACATAGACTCCATACCCTGGGACTGACTACTGTCTCCCAGGGCATGTAAAGTCACCAAAGACTTTGCTAGTCTTGAATCCTGAACAGAACCAGTACAAACCATCATATTGTGGACGTACTGGCTGGGGCAATTCGATTGCCCCAGGGTCTGTTAGTCGAGGGGGCACGTCTCCGTCCCCCCTGATCGAGTTTTGGCTGGTGGCAGTGGAAACTACTTTTTATATTCGACCGCGAATATTTCCCTATGGGATTTCCCATTGTTTTAGGCTAACACATTTAATTATTTATTTACGGTAGCCTTAGACATACCGCCGGTTTATATATTTATTTTTATAACTCCGGTTGGGACTTTTTGCCAAAACTTGATTCTAAAATGGCGTTGGTGTTCGCCTCTGTAACTCTGACCCAAAGTGGAGCCCTTTGTTCCACTTTTGGCGGGCTTCTCCACAGAAGCCCTCCAAAGTGGTGCCACTCTGTCTGGGGTACTTAGGAGGGGTGGAGGGGGATTTAGGCACCCTGGACTGAGTTACCTTGGTAACTCAAGTCGCACTCCGTCCTGATTGGCCCAAGTGGTGAGCCGCCCGGCTCACCACTTAGCATGTTTGAGTGACAGCTAGGCTGGGTGAATGGGGGTTTGCTGCATAAAAGCAGGGCTTTGGGGACTGGGACTTCAGAAGTCGCCACAGGACCAAGAATCCGACGAGGGAAGAGCTGAGCCGACCTGCTTCGACGACACCACCCGGTGGAGCCCTGCTGAACCGTCTCACCACTTTTTTTTCCCGACGACCGAGGAGAACTCTTAACGGAGTGGCTCCTTCCCTTGACTGGTGGGGACAACCAGTTTTCGCCTTCTTTCCGTTCTTTTGAGGTATCTCGTGGCCGCCTTGCCTGTGCCAAGCACCCCGGCATCCGGAATACCACACTTTACCCCCATACCGCGAAAGTCGGTACCAACCCTTTAACCGGAGGACTCCGCGGCTGGTTTCTTCCCGGGCAGTGCTACGACCTTTTTCTTCTGCTCTCCAGCGAGAACTTCTTCTCCCCTGACCGACGTCGAGCCCTGCTGCCACTGCCTGGAACAACTGCCACCGCTGGAGGATCCTTTCCGCTTAAGGTACCGTGTTCCGCCTGGCTTCCCTTGCTACCGACTGTACGGGGTAGATTTAGCCCCCGGCTTTCGAACCTGGGAGTGCCTGGGACACCCTGGCTAAACTTTCTAAGCCACTCTAACCTCTTTCTAACTCTTTGCAAGACTTTGAATCCCTAATAACAGTGTGATCTTGGGCACATTTTCGCTCCGGCTACTCTAAGAGTGGGCCCTGCCTAGTGACTTTTGCTCACCTGTGACTTTGTGCTTCTTTGAGCCTATTGCAAGTGTTCTGGACCTTAGAGTGGTGTGTTTAACCCATTTCTGCTTTTTTTCTCTCCCTTTCTTGGAAACTACTAGAGTGTCATCTAACGTTAAGCACTCACCTCTGTTTAATTAAGTGGTGTTAACCTAGAGTTGTCTAGATAGGAGAAAGGATTGAATCTACTTTCGTTATAACTGTGTTTGAAGTGTTTACTATATTTTGCTAGAGTGTTTTTAACTTATGTGTATTTTAAATAAATAACTATATACTTTTGAAACCAAGCTCTGGTCAGTGTTTGCTTGTGCTATTGTGTTTTGGTACATATTGTGTATACTTTACATACTGCCTAACTCTTCTTGAGAGAAGTCTGACTGCTCAGCCACAGCTACCAGGTAAATCTGGGTGGTACAGACTGCTACCAAAGGGGTTTACTGCTCTACCTGTAGTCTTAAATCTTTTGCAGTGTTCCCCAAGGGAACTGCACAGGTTTCTGCCTAACAGCGGGTTTAAGTTCTAGGCTAATACAATAGCCTACAATATTACCACGGTTATATAAGATAACCACGGTAGAAAGTTAGGGTAGATACCACTGCCACCAGCCATGTCTAAATGTTAAAAGAGCGAAACAATGCTCTAGGAGGTACAGATCAAAAGGGATACGAATTAACCCTTTCCAGTACTCCATGGAAGATGGGGTGTACTGGATCTGTGGTAGATTGACTAAGTAAAGTTAATGGTAACTTTACCCTTTTCTGGGGGACAGTAGTCGCCTCAGAAATGGAGTCAGTGGGAGTCTGAACGACAACCCAGTGCCACTGCACAAAAGGTGCTGTGACACACACACAAAGAAGGGGGCTACTGAAGTGGTGTCCTTCAGAGCCCACAATCACAAAAACAGGTGAAAACACATAACAAAACACAGGTAAGAGTAGGGGAAAAGCTCTCGCTTTTACCAAGTGGAAAAAAAGTAAACTCCAGAAGTCCAGCAAAGCTGCTGGGGGACTCACTAGGTGAGGGAAATTATCCATAGATGAGAATTCTCCCTAACAAGAGATAAGGACAAGGATGCCCGTGCCTCCGGAGGGTGATCCAGCGGTGCTTGGACCATCAAAGGACCCTCCACCCAAGCAGAGACAAGTCCATCCGCCTCCATCCCCTCCGCCGAGGAACGAGACAGCGACGACGGCCGCGGCGACGACGAACGGACCGGCCATCGCCATTACCCCGGGCTTCTTCGCCCAACGAGATTGCCTTGTTTCACGCCATGATCGCTAGGCCTCAGAGCTTTTTCAGCTGAACCCCGAGGAACAGAAGGAGGGATTCCTTTATCAACGCCGAGAGACCAAGAGGAAGACTGTGCTCTCGATCCCGCTGCTGGATGACATTTGGGACGAAGGGCTGTCCCTCCTGAAGAAACCCGTCCTCGGCCCCAGCAAAAAGAGACCGGTACGAGAAGAAATACAGGGTGCCAGACTCTGCACCGAAGTGTCTCAGATCCCAGTCTACTCCAGAACTAAACTCCTGCGAAGTATGCTCCATCACACTCCCACTTCACAACTCCCAGACCCTGACTATCCACCTTATCTATAGGACTCCCGGCACCGTGAGCACTTTTGAAGAAGACATTAACTGTCTACTCTCTACCAATCTCAAAACCTCCACTCAACTTCTGATTCTTGGAGACTTTAATTTAGGCTATAATGACCCTTCGGACAAACAGGCCGCCAATGTGGCTAATATCCTCACTGAATTAGGGCTTCCTCAAAAAATGATGGAACCCACCCATAATAAAGGGGGAACCCTTGACTGGCTAGCAGAACACAACTGTTCTGCTTCCATCACCTCCATCTCCCCACAACCCTGGACAGACAATTACCTGATAACCTATGATCTACACACCACTAGACCTATTCCTTTAGCCAACATGGCACCTTCATGCCATACCAGGAACAAAAAAAAAAATCACCAAGGATACGGTAATTCCTGCCATTCTACCCACCCTAAACCAACTCAATGAACATCTTGACCCTAAGATGCTTGGAGAAGAATACAACAAAATTATACAAACCACCCTTGACAATCTTGCCCCTTTAAAATGTAGACCAAGTAAACCGAAAGCCCACCTCAACAAATGGTTCACCCCCGAACTGCAAGATCTCTGTAACTCAAAAGAAGTTGTGAATCCACTTGGAGACTTACCCAATCAGTCGACCATAAAAACAAACTCATAGAAATTTCCTCACAATACAAGAAGGAAATTATCTTGGCCAAACGCAACTCATATAACAAACGCATCTCTTCAGCCAACTCAAGCATGAGGGACCTGTTTGGAGAAAGTCATCCTCTCTCTCAAGCCCTCAAACTGCCAAGGTGACCTGTGCCCTGCGCAACTTATAAAAGACGCCGCGGGATAACTCTCTCCCTTCATAACTAAACTGGTAAACTCCTCCTTCACTTCAGGCATTGCACCGTCCAATTTGAAACAATCATGGGTACTGCTACTGCTAAAAAAACAATTCTTAGATCCCCTCATTCCCACCAATTACTGCCCTATCACGACGGTCCAATTCCGAGAATGCCACAAGCTCTTAGGTGTAAGACAGTCTGGATTCTGTCCACAACATGGAACCGAGACCGCTCTCATTGATCTGAAAGCTCAAATCGATGAGCTAAGAGACAAAGGTCAATTAGCCCTTCTCCTACTCTTGGATCTATCGGCCGCATTCGACCTTGTTGACCATAAGGTCCTTTGCGACCACTTTAATTCTGCGGCACACTTCTCCAAAGAAGCCGTAACCTGGGTTGAATCCTTCCTTAGCGGAAGGACCATGAGGGTGTTCTCCCCCACAGATGCGGCGGACCCTAACCCCATCACATGCGGTGCGCCCCAGGGATCCTGTGTTTCCCCAACATTATACAACATATTTACTAAGCCCCTCTTTGATGATCTGGGCCTTCTTGGTATCACCTACACTAATTATGCAGATGATACCCAGATTCTCCTCCCGCTTTCTGGGGATTATAACAAGGATTTGGCCTTGGTAAACAGGCCAAATCCAGGCATGGATGGCCACTCACGGTCTACGCCTGAATGATGACAAAACAGAGTTAATCATTCTGGGCAATCACTCCAATCTCAAAAAATTAGGCCAGAACTATTCCGCATTAGAGATCGATGGGAACACTATTAAGGTTGCAAGGGAAGTGAAGACTCTTGGCTTTCACCTAGATGACACCCTCTCCTTCAACAAACAGGTAAACTCACTGGCCTCGGCCACTGCTTAGACATGTACGCTTATCAGAAGAGGTAAACACTTTATCTCAAATGACAACTGCATGATTCTAGCTAGAGCTCTTGCTCTATCTAGACTTGATTACTGCAACGCCTTATACATCGGGGCCAACAAACACACCATACACAGAATTCAAATTCTACAAAATATCGTCCTCAGTGCAGCCCTTGGTATGTATCCCTAGACGAGCACACATCTCTAACATAAGGTGCAACAACAACTGGTTGTCTTCCCAAGATAAAAATACTACTGATAGTAGCCTCCCTCACTCACAATGCCCTCAACAACATGGCTCCCCCTACCTAACTGACAGATTTGTAGAAAGAAGATCCTCCAGACCCACTAGAATCTCCAATGCCAACACACTGATCATTCCCAGATTTAAACTCGCCAAGACGGGAGGTGCCAGCTTCCCCGTCCGGGCGGCCCAAGTCTGGAACTCATTGCCCCACACTATTCATCAGGCGAAATCTTACCCGAAATTCAGATCCAACTATATCTACCATCTGAAACAACTGGTCAGCTAAACCAGCATCACCTACCCCCACCATCCTGTCGATATGCGACCCGCATATTGTCTAAATATCCTGTATATAACCTTCTGTACCATTGATACAATCTGTATATATTAACTATATGTGTAACTATGTAATTATGTAAATATGTAACGACATAACCCATGCCTCGCATATCCTGTACTGCTCCGCCCTATTACCTTTGGGACTGGTGCGCATTATAAATGAATAAAACACAAACAAACCAACCAGCCGTCCCCGGACTTGGTGGTCTCGGCGGCAGCCAGGAAGGAATCTGCAGGGTCAGCGGCATCAACTTCCACTTCCCCACCGGGCGGCGAGGGAAAGAAGCTGGACGCCATGGGGCGGCGGGTCATCTCATCGGCGGCAACGACCATTAAGGCGGCCAACGCTCTTGCCATCGTGGCCCGCTACGACAGGGAGCTTTGGTTTAAGATCGCCCCTCTCCTGGACTTCCTTCCGGACGACAAGAGGGCGGAGGCCTTGAGATCCTACAAGAAGGCGAGATGGCATCGGGCCATGCCATCACGGTAGCCACGGACATCGCAGACACCGGGTTCCGCCAGATGGGCAACAGCGTTTGCCTTCGGCGTTGTGGTTGGCTGAAGGCCACCAATTTCCGTCAAGGGTACTGGACATGCCCTTCAACGGGGACAACTTGTTCATCAAGGCAGACACGGAGACGGCCCGTGCCTTGGGCACACCAACAGCGACGGCCGCCCTTTGGGACCTCCGGAGGCAAGTCCCATGGTGCCTCCAAAGGATTCGGTGGCAAAATCTCTTCATACCAACAGCCATCCCGTTCCTCGGCCCAGGAAGCATGCAGGGGCCGCAGCAAAGCTGCAGGAAATCGTCCTCGCCAAGGCCCCCAACGTGGGTCGTCCACGAAGAAGCAGGACCGAACCGGCCGTGACGTCGGGCCCCCACGCGAGCACCCTGGTGGGAGGCCAGCTGGCGAACTTCGTTGGTGTGTGGAAGTCCATCTCCACCGACCGTTGTGTTCTGGGCGCCCTGGCCCACAGACGCACCCTGGAGTTCCAAAGGTAGTGTGCCCGTGTTACACCATTGGCCAGGCAAGAAAACCACGTCCCACAACTGCTTTTAGAGTTACGAGCGATGCTGAGAAAGGGCGCAATATAACTCATCCCGAAGAGGCTCCGGGGCTCCGGAGTGTACTCGCGGTACTTCCTAGTCAGGAAAAAGACCAGCGGTTGGGGGCCCATCCTGGATCTCCGCCGCCTCAACAAATACATCAAGTCCCAGAAGTTCAGGATGGTCACCCTCCAGCACGTGCTGGGGCCGCTGGAAGAAGGGGATTTCCTGTCGTCGTTGAACCTGGAGGATGCTTATTTTCACATCCCCATCAACAAGGAGCATCAAAAGTTTCTACGCTTCGTGGTCCAGGGGCAACACTATCAATTCAAGGCCCTTCCCTTACGGTTGAAGTCGGCGCCAGGCCGCCTGCAGGTGGTCCATGTCTACCCCTATCTGGACGATTGGCTCATCCGACCGAAGACAAGGGAACTCCCCGTCAAGCACACAGCGAGGACCATCGACCAACTCGCGGAACTGGGGTTCTCGATAAACTATGCAAAGTCCTGCTTGGTGCCATTGCAGGACGCTCGGTTTCTGGGATCCAGGCTCAACACAGTGTCGCGCCTGGCTGCACTGTCAGAGAACAGGATAAAGGCCATCCTGGGCAAGGTTCAACAGCTGTTGACCATGGAAGTGGCCTGGGTGAGGTCTGTCAAGTCCCTACGGGGCATGATGTCGTCATGCATCTACCTCGTTCGGCTGTGCAGGCGTGCGGATGCGGCCGCTGCAAGAGTTCCTCGATGCATGTTGGATCCAGGTATCGGGAAGCTTGGAGGACAAGATCGCCCTCAACAAGACATTCCGCCGAGCAATTCAGTGGTGGGGTATCCGCGCGCATCTGGCGGCAGGCACAGACTTTCAGACCCCGGCACATCAGGAGACAGTGACGACGGACTCCTCCCTGGAGGGATGGGTTGCGCACACCGGAAATCTCCACGCAAGAGGCCTTTGGCTCCCAGAGGAGAAGTCGTTGCACATCAACGTCCTGCAGCTCCGATCCGTGTTTTGTACCCTCAAATCATTCCTTCCGTCCCTCAAGGGCAAGGTGGTGCGGGTCTTCACTGGCAACACCACCACGATGTTCTACATTCGGAAGCAGGGGGGCACCAGATCCCAGGGGGGCACCAGATCCCCGGCCCTCTCCAAGGAAGCGCAGGACCTATGACAGTGGGCCGTTGCCCAGAGGGTGTTCCTGGTACCCTTCCATCTGGCAGGAGTGAAGAACACTGTTGCCGACTCACTCAGCAGGGAGCTGCGCTCTTGCCACAAATGGGAGCTTTGGTAGGATCAGGTGGATCTACTGTTTCGACGATGGGGCAATCCTCAGATTGATCTGTTTGCAACGGCGACAAACTCCAAGTGCCGGAGGTTCGCCAGCAGGTTTCCCCGGCCGGGGAGAATGGGGATGCATTCTCCTTCCCCTGGGACGGCCTGTTCCTCTATGCGTTTCCACCGTTGCCGTTGCGACTCATCAGTCAACTCAGATGGTCCTGGTGCAGGATGGTCCTCGTTACAACGGCGTGGCTGAGGCAGATATGGTACCCGGACCTTCTGGACATTTCAGCGTCCCTTCCAGTCAAGCTTCTGGCGGACGCAGATCTTCTCGCCTGGAAGGGAGGCGCGATTCTGCACCACGACCCAGGGTTGCTGAGCCGGCAGGCCTGGCTCCTGCAGCACTAGAGTTCGGAGGGTACGAGTACCCGTCAGACTGCATGGAGGTGCTTGCCAAGGCATGGGCTTCTTTGATTCTTAAGTGCTACGGATATAAATGGAAGAGGTTCACCATCTGGTGCCGTGCACAGAAGATAAACCCTCTACGGATTACAGCCCCTCAAGTGCTGCCATACTTGCTGTCGCTGGCCAAAGCAGGGCTGGCGCACGCCTCCATCAAAATTCATCTGGCAGCTAACTCCTGCTATACCAGAACTCCGGGGCGGTGATCACTCTGGTCACATCACCTGGGTTAGGAGTTCATGAAAAGACTTTTCCGCTCGTTCCCACCGGTGAAGGCTCTGGCCCCGGCTTGGGAGCTCAATGTGGTGCTGACTAGGCCCATGGGTCCTCCGTTCGAGCGTCTGCATTCGCCGCCACTGAAATTCCTGTCGTGGAAGACGGCGTTTCTTGTGGCCATCACCTCTGCAAGACTAGTGGGAGAGATCCAGGCCCTATACTGTAAGCCTCCGTACTTGACATTCCACGAAACAAGGGTCGTGCTGAGGATGCACCCCTCCTTCATGCCCAAGGTGCTGTCGGACTTTGCTGTCGGACTTGCAGCTCAATGAGCCCTTGGTGTTACCTGTTTTCTTCCCGTCGCCTTAGTCACTGGCTGAGAGGACTTTGCACTCGCCAGATGTGGCTAGAGCACTGAAGTTCTACGTAGACCGCACAAAGTTTTCGGAAGACATCACAGCTGTTTGTGAACTTTGGCCCTGTGAACCAAGGGAAGTCCCTCTCCAAGGCTTCCATTTCTAGGTGGCTCTCCGGCTGCATCACTCATTGTCATCGGTTGGCAAACCGACCGTTGCCTGGCCGTCCGAGAGCCGATTCGACCAGAGCGATCGCTGCAACTACGGCGTTCCAGTCTGGTGTGCCCCTGCTGGACATCTGCAGGGCTGCTACGTGGAGGTCGACGCACACCTTCATGAGATTCTACTGCATCAACCGGGATTTCAGGGAGGAGTCCAGAGTCGGCCAAGCAGTGCTGCGCAACCTGTTCGCTTGAAGGTGAGGAGGTAAGAGATGCTTAATGTTGGGATGTTGAAATGCTTAATGTTGAGCCTTGCCACCCCCCGTGGTTGTGCATATGTGTACTGCTATGTATTCTTTATTCATGAGCATGTGAATCCATGCCAGACCCCATGCTGGAGAAGGAACAAGTTACTTACCTGTAACTGTTGTTCACCAGCATGGGTCTGGCATGCATTCACATGCAAACCCTCCCGCCTACCCCTCTACGGCTCTTCTCTTCGTCCTACTGCCACTTTACGTGCTACCAAATCTGAAGATGGCTGCCAGAGGAGGGCTTAGGTAGAGGGCAGTCATTGGCTGGGGACAGTATGACCCAGAGACCGTGATTGGTTATTGGGAGAAAGACAGAAACAGAACTGAAACTGATTTTTTCTTTAACGAGGATTCCCAGCCTGACGACAGGGAGTATTCATGAGTATGTGAATCCATGCCAGACCCATGCTGGAGAACAACAGTTACAGGTAAGTAACTTGTTCCTTACATATGAGTGTGTTTACAATGAAGTGCTGTTATTCTATGAGCCAATCTAGGCGGCTTTTAAATATGGAAAATGTTTAATAAAATGTATTTTTGATTCCTTTTCGAATCTTCATTCCCCATATGTTTTTGTGTGTGTTTGTTTGAATAAATCAGCCCTTGGAACAAAGTTTTAGGTGCCCAACTACCCTTGTTTTGCTTTAGATTCACATGTTATGCATTATCTGCTATCCTAGTGGTTGGTCCAAGGATAGGATGAACGTCAACAGGGGTAGCTGTAGTTTTCCTATCCTACGTATAGGAGCTGTACTCCAGAGAAGATTTGTAAGTGGGAGTATTGTACTCCCTATTTTTTAAAATTGGGAGTAAAATGATTTTTTAGGGATTAAAAATGGAAGTCCCAATGAGAGTATTTTATAAGCGAGTAACATTTTTTTTTAACTGAAAATGATTTTTCTTTTGGTAATATTTTTTCTTTGCACCTAGTTATTCATGCTCATTAAAAGAAACATGTTTAC
This sequence comes from Ambystoma mexicanum, assembly GCF_040938575.1. NCBI lineage: Eukaryota > Metazoa > Chordata > Amphibia > Caudata > Ambystomatidae > Ambystoma > Ambystoma mexicanum. Next base: position 260,392,162 of record NC_090928.1, on the reverse strand, counting down.
TTCTTCTAGGCAATTGAAATAGTTTCTTCCTGAGGTTACTACGTGCACTACTTGGCCAAACATAGACATTCCGTTTTGAGGTTGAAAGCAGGGGTGCAAGATTCTACAGGTCTTTTTCCTATTTTTGTTTGGGGGTAGTTTTACTCCCCATGTGTATTTTTTGTATTTGCCAATTTGTATGTAGTAAAAGTGACCAATACACCCCTTATCTGTTGGGCTACATGGGAGTACTCTGTGCTCTTTCAAGTCACCACCATCACATTGTTTTTATTCCATATTCCGCCATCGGTTTGATCACTGAGTGGTTGAACAGAGAAAACATGATGCCAATTAGGAAGAAGTCTATCAGTGTAGACATCCGGTCAGTCCCAAGATACGTCATTGTGACAGTTCATACAGGTAAATAACATATAGTTTATAACAATTTAAGGTCTCGAGCCTCTGGTATGGACTGTCCCCTTGGAGAAAATGCTGTTTCAATTATGCCCAACTTGCAACACAATGTTCTTGTGGGAACTGTTTGTCCAGAGCCACTATATTATCAAGTTCTGCAGAAACCCTCCCTAGGAACCGTGTTGCACTCACTCAGGGGACACACCGCAATATTTCGTAGACCTTTTCTTTTTTTAAAGGTAGTCCTTCAATTAAACATAGTCGTTATTTTTTTTTTTTTTGTTTTTTTTTATTTTTTTTTACAAATGTATTTAGGCTAATCAGTCATATTTGTGGGGAAATTGTATAAGTCAATAATAAATTCTAACATATAATCACATCATCTATTGATAAATGAACATTATCATTTAAAGAATGTGGATTCAATATAGTGAAAATCAAGGCAAATACGTTTTTCTTGAAATCGTAGAGCTTAGTATGAGATTAATTCACATAATTTCATCTGGCATGTTATAAAAGGACCTTACATTTGTGTATCTCTATACAGTCCATCTGATTCAATATATAGAAAGTAATACAAGTCATAATGCACTTTCCAATATCAAATTCTCAACAATGTATCATAATCAATCTAAGTACCAAACTAATATCACGAATAAAAAGAATATAGATTTTATGATTATCTTGGGGGACTGCTCAGCTATTGTAGTCCATTGTATTCAAAGGAGCAAGCCTATCTACCTGCTAATTTCACTTTATTAATTGAAAGCCTATCTCTTTTGAGAGGAAACAACTAATGTTGATTATAATATTCAACGAGGGAGCGAAAAAAGTTGAATTACTTCTCACCCTTCTCATCAGAATACAGAAACACTCTTATCATTATTCTCCTACAAGGGTAACTTGCATCTAAGATTAGTTAAATGTTAAAGATATTTGTACCGCGCACCGTCACCAACGGAATTGGTCCCCAGGCGCTCTGGCTGATCTGTAAACGATAAGGTGGGATGGGTTAGTAAGGTGAAGAGGGAGTAGGCTAGTGAGAGGACTGGTGTTCTGTTGGCAGCTTCAACTCTGTACACCGGGTGCTGAACTTAGGTGCGGGTATTGGATCGCTGTCAGTCCGCGTGTGCTGTTGCTTCGGCTTATGTGTTGTTGCAGTGTTGTGAAGTGCGTGTGGCTTGTTGTGCGAGAGATGGTTGTGTGAGTTTTTTTAGTGAGATAAGTATGCAGAGTTTGAGCTTATGTTGGTTAGTGGGTTACCTGACCATTAGCATGCTAACATTCACAGTTTTGTCTAAGTAGGCCCTTGTTGGCCTTCACAATCCCATCTAGATGCAGAGCAGACCAAAGTTTAGAATTCTATCTAGGTGTGGGCATGCCAACATTCACAGTATTATCTAGATGCGGCGCAGGCTAGTGTTTATTAATCTGTCTAGGTGTGGGCATGCCAACACTCGCAACTCTATCCGGACGCCACGCAGGCCGGTGTTCCCAACTCCACGTGCCAACATTCAGGTCTCATCCAGGCGCGGGCATGCCGTCCCTCAATCAATCCCATCTAGATGCGACGCAGGCCAATGTCCACAATTCTAAGTGTGGCCTATGCTAGTCTTCAGGTTTCGCATAGGTGCGGGCATGCTAACATTCAAAGTCCTATCTAGATTTGACGCAGGCCAACATCCGCAATTCCATCTAAGTGTGGACATGCTAATATTCACAATTCTATCTAGATGCGTCTGCCGGTCTGGATATGGTCCGTCCGGTACATACGAGTGGGTGAGTCACTTGAGGGCTTTCGTCTGGGTCGAAGTATGTGATCAGTCTCTGGAGCCTTCCTTTCGTGGCTATTTTCCATGATATCTTATGCTCCGTCGAGTGGTTGGTTCTTTGGTTTGAGTGTTTGTCCAATTTCAGAGTGGCCGAAATGGAGTTTTCATAGTTGTTTTAATGTCTGGGCATTCTAGTGCGTCTCCGTTGTGGTTACGCTGTGAAGAGCCATGATTTGAGGAGTTTCCTGAATGCTAGGTGGTTTGTTGTGTTCCGTATATTCTTAGGTAGGTCATTCCAGGTTTTGGGTGCCTGGTGAGAGAAAGAGGATCCTCCGAGTTTTTTTCTGTTGTAGGGTTTTGTTTCCAGGCGTATGTCGGTGCTTGATCTTGGTGTTCTTGTCGGTTGATGTAGGCGTAGTTTGTCGCTTAGGAATTCCGCGCCTTGTTTGTGTATTGCCCTGTGCGTGATGCACATGGACTTGAACTTATTCGCTGTTTTAGTGGTTGCCAGTGTAGTATTTTTTGCGCGGGTGTGATCTGTTCTCCTCTGGGTAGCTTAAGGAGGAGTCTGGCTGCTGCATTTTGTATGCGTTGCAGTTTTTTTAGAAGTCGTTCGGGCATGCCCAGGTATAGGCTATTAGCATAGTCTACTCTGGACATGATCAGAGCGATGATGGTAAGTGTTTTGTTGGTGAACAACAGGAATGGTAGGATCCTTTTTGCTGCTTGCAGGAGGAAAAAACATTTCTTGATTACCGAGTTTACTTGTGCCTCTAGAGTGAGGTTGTTATCCATCAGGACCCCTAGGTTTTTTTTTTTACAGTTGATGGTTCTGGTGTGGTCCCGAGCTCTCTTGGCCAGGGGATGTAGTTAATGTCTCCTCCCTTTTTTGAAACAATCATTATCTCTGTTTTGCCTGGGTTAATTTTGAGATGGTTAAGGTTCATCCAGTTGAATATATCATGAAGGCAATTCTCTAGTGTGGTGTTTTCTTCTCGGGTGTCTTGTATGTTGAAGATAGAGTATCGTCGGTGTAGTTGTAGCATGTGAGGCCGTGTTTTTTGATGAGTTTGATTAATAGGTACATGTAGATGTTGAATAGAAGCGGGGAGAAGGATGATCCTTGTGGTACTCCGCATGTGGAGTCTCTGGGTTTGGATTTGAAAGGTTTCATCCATACTGTTTCTGTTCTATTTGTTAGGAAGGATTTGATCCATAGTAGGGCAGTGTCCCTTATCCCTAGTCCTTCTAATCTCTTTATGAGGATGTCGTGGTTGACCGTGTCGAAGGCTGCAGACAGATCAAGGAGAATCAGGGCAGTACTGTTGCCCGAGTCTGCGTTTGTTTTTAGGTCGTCCCATATTGAGAGGAGAGCTGATTCTGTTACTCTCATAGGTCTGAAACCAACTTGTGCCTGGTCTAGTAGGCAATGCTCTTCTATGAATTCTTGGGTTATTTGGTAGACGTAAGTTTCTAGCAGTTTGGCTATGTAGGGTATGTTAGAGATGGGTCTGTAGTTGGATAAGTCCTCTACGTTTCTTGTTGTGTCTTTGAGTAGCGGCTTGATGTAATCTGATTTGAAGGCCTGTGGTACTTTACCTGTTGAGATTGAGAGGTTGAGGAGGTTCCTGTGGTATTCCATGGGGGTTCCTTGTTTGAGAATTGTTTTGTATATGTCCGGGTGGCAAAGGTCTTCAGGGGAGCCTGATTTGTTGCTTTGGTTAACCAGTTTTACGAAAGCCTCAACTGATATTTCTGGGAAGTTTTGTAGCTTGTTTGCGTGTTCCTCTTTGGTGTCGGTGGGGTTTGAGCTGTGATCGCTTGGTCTGTTTTGTATGGTGTGTTGGATGGAAGTTATTTTGTTTTTGAAGTGGTCTCGGAGGTCCTCGCAAAGTTTAATCGATGGAATTGGCGTGTTGTTGCAGCGCAGTGGGTTTTTATTTCGTTTATGATTTTGAATAGTTCTTTTTGAGTGTTTGGTGCTCTGAAGATTCAGTTGTCGTAATGTTTCCTCTTGTATTTCCTTTTTATATGAGCGGATCTGTTGTAGGAATTTCAATTTGTTTGCAGTGGTGTTGTTGGTCCTCCATTCAGATTCTAGTTTTCGTTTTTTTCTTTTCATGGCATTGAGTAGTGGGGTGAACCATTTTGCTTTAGTTTTCTTACGTGATGGGGTGAAAGGCTTTTCTTTGGCGATGTCGTCTAGGGTTGTTGCGATCCGGGTATGAAGTAGGGCAACTTTTTTTGTCTACGTCTGCTTCTTCCATGGTTGATGCTTGTGGTTTGCTGAGTTCTAGGAGCTCCGTTAGGTTGGAGTTTTTTATGGTTCTCCAGTTTCTCCAGCATGGGGTCTGGCATGGATTCACATGTTCATGAATATTCCCCGTCGTCGGGCTGGGAATCCTCGGTAAAGAAAAAACCAGTATCAGTTTCGTTTCTGATCTGTCTTTCGTAGTAATAACCAATCACTGGTCTCTGCGTCATACTGACCACAGCCAATGACTGCCCTCTACCTAAGCACCGCCTCTGGCAGCCATCTTCAGATTTTTACCGCACGTTCATGTGTTGGGATCCTCGTGCTATTGCTCTCGAGCGTTAGTGCTATTTTTTCACGTTTTTTCTCAAAAACTTCATTTTTTCGGTCAGAAGAGCCTCAAGCTCCACCGATTCTCCATCCGATCAACACCGTGTCGGATTCGCCTGTGCCCCTCAAGGGTGAAGATTTCGTCGAGCTACGCTTTTGGAGGACTCCAGAAGTTTCTCAGGCCCGGTCATGGCCCAGGAGAAGGGGAGCTCGACGCCCGGAAAGCTGTTCAGGGTCTGCCCTGGATGTCAGCTGCAGAACGTCTTTAAGGAGGACGAACACTCTTTTTGTCTTTACTGCCTACATGAGGACAAGACGCACGTGGAGAAGGACTGTGCGTGTTGCGGCAACATGTCGGAGCGGACCATGAAGGACCGCCATCAACGTCTCGCCAACTGGCTGGAAGGGAAGAGCCAGTCCGGCGAGAAGAAGAGGAAGAAAGCCGAGCGGTCTTCTAAGACCTTTGAGGACGCCCCGGCGACAGGGGTCCAACATAAGGCCAAGCACCGCGAGTCCGCTGGCACCGGGAGCGCCGAACGGTCGGGCTCTACGGGCGCCAGGCAGGGCGCACCCTCCCCGGCACCATCAACCACGAGCCAACGCTCTGGGTCGGGTAAGAGGAAGGCCCAGCACCCGGCGAAGCTCCTGGAGAGGCCCAGGTCGAGCTCGAAGGCGGAGGGGGAGCGAGGCAGTGTCCCCCCCCTCAAGGATAAGGCGGTGAGCGCACGTAGGGTGATGAAGGCCTTAATCCATCCGGCCAAGCCCTCTATCGAAACTGTCGCGGCGGCCCTGGCTCAGCCTGTGGAGGCTACACCAGTGGTGGCGACCTCGGGGCTCAGAGTCTCCCTGCCACCTCGGAGGGAGTCCTCTTTTGTGCCCATCGATAGGACCCCAGTGAAATCCCCCGTGGGGAAGAAAAAGGGGGGGCAGGGCGTCGTCGTAGATTCGGCCTCAACCTCGGAGGAGGAGCTGGTCGAAGTCTTAAGCCACGGCCTCGGCGTGGAAGAAGACCGGCCCGTCGGGATGGATCCCGACGCAGGTGACGACGACATCGTCGAGGGTACCGACGGGGCCCCTGATCGCCCGTCGGATTCCCCTCTGCCAGCGCCGCGAGACAACTCGGCGGCCATTTTGTTGGCTATACAGTCCTTATGCTCAGAGATAAGGACGAGACTACAGTTGCCGACGGAACCTCTCCCGTCGGGGGACCCAGAACCGGGACCTTCTGGTGTCCCCCCTACCAAGAAAAGAAGGATCCACCCTCCGCCTCCTTTTCAGCCGTCGCGCCCCTTCCAGCCCTCCTCCCCGTCCACCCGAGGGGATGATACGGGGACTGACACGGCAGCGACGGGTACGAACGACGAGGTATACGACGAGGATGTACCGTCGTCGCCTCCCACCAGGGCTTCTCCGCCCGACGAGATTGGATCGTTCCACTCCATGATCACCAGGGCATCCGAGCTTTTCCAACTCTGCCCTGAGGAGAAGAAGAATGAAGGTTTCCTTTATCAGCGGCGCGAGGCCAAGAGGAAGACGGTCCTCTCAGTGCCTCTATTGGACGACATTTGGGATGAGGGCCTCACCCTCCTCAAGAACCCTTCCACGACGCCAGCTAGAAGAGACCGGTACGAGAAGAAGTACCGGGTCCCGGACACGGCCCCCCTGTGCCTCCGGGCGCAGCCTACCCCGGACTCCGTCGTCTCCGCAGCGGCCAGGAAAAAAGGGGGGGGGGTGCGGCCTCCACATCGACTTCCCCACCGGACGGCGAGGGAAAGAAATTGGACGCTATGGGACGCAGAGTCATCTCGTCTGCGGCGACGACGATTAAAGCGGCCAACGCCTTGGCTATCGTGGCCCGCTACGACAGGGAGCTCTGGTACAAACTGGCTCCCCTACTGGACTTCTTGCCGGACGACAAGAGGGCAGAGGCCCTGGAGATCCTGCAGGAAGGTGAGGTGGCTTCGGACCACGCCATTACCGTTGCGACGGACATCGCCGACACTGGGTTCCGCCAGTTGGGCAACGGCGTTTGCCTTAGGCGGCGTGGATGGCTCAAGGCTACGGACTTCCGTCAAGACGTTCAGACCAGAGTCCTGGACATGCCCTTCGATGGGAACAACCTGTTTGGGAAAACAGTGGACGATTCCCTTCAGGCCATTAAAGCGGACACCGAGAGGGCCCGGGCCCTTGGAGTTCTGCAACAACGACAGACGCCCTTTCGGAGCAGCGGAGGCAAGGGTGCCTCCAAAAGTTCCGGCGGCGGTTTCTCCACCTACCGTCAAGCGGCCCGCTCGTCGGCTCAGGAGGCCTACAGAGGACGAGGCAAGTCTGGCGGACCCCGCCGTCGTCGCCAAGGAGGTCAAGGCGGCAAAGCCTCGTCGAAGCAGGATTGAACCGACCGTGGGGTCGGGCCCCCACCGAAGCACCCCGGTGGGAGGCCGGCTGGTGAGCTTTGTCAGCGTGTGGGAGTCCATCTCCACCGACCGTTGGGTGCTGGACGCCTTGGCCCGGAGCCACGCGCTCAAGTTTCAAAGAAGGTGTCCGCGCGTCCCCCCCCCGTGGCCAGGAAAGAACTTCACGTCCCTCAACTTCTCCTGGAGGTAAAGGCGATGCTCAGGAAGGGCGCCATCGAACTCGTCCCAAAGAGGCTTCGGGGCTCCGGAGTTTACTCGAGATACTTCCTCGTGAAGAAGAAGACGGGGGGATGGCGCCCCATCCTGGACCTGCGACGTCTGAACAAGTTCATCAAGGCGCAAAAGTTCCGGATGGTCACCCTCCAGCACGTCCTGGGTCAGCTGGAGGAAGGAGACTTCCTGTCGTCGTTGGATTTGGAGGATGCCTACTTCCATATTCCCATCCTAAAGGGGCACCGAAAATTCCTCAGGTTTGTGGTCCAAGGGCGTCACTACCAGTTCAAAGCCCTCCCCTTCGGACTACGGTCGGCACCCAGGGTATTCACCAAGTGCCTTGCACCGGTGGCGGCGCAGCTGTGCCGCGAGGGGATCCACGTCTACCCCTACCTGGACGACTGGCTCATCCGAGCCAAGACGAGGGAGCTCGCCGTGGATCACACGGCAAGGACCGTCCGACTTCTCACGGACGTGGGATTCTCCGTGAACTACGCCAAGTCTCACCTGGTACCCGCGCAAAACGCACTGTTTCTGGGAGCGAAGCTCGACACAGTGTCTCTTCTGGCCTCCCCGTCGGAGGAAAGGACCAGGTCCATCCTGGGCAAGGTACAGCGGATGTTGGTTTCCGACGCGGCCAAGGTGAGGTCCATCAAGTCCCTCCTCGGAATGATGTCTTCCTGCATCTACCTCATTCCCATGTGCAGGCTTCGGATGCGCCCGTTGCAGGAGTTCCTGGACGCGCGCTGGATCCAAACGACGGGCAGCTTCGAGGAGAGGATCACACTCGACGAGAGTTTCCGCCGAGCGGTCCGGTGGTGGGGCAACCGCACGCATCTGACGGCGGGCATGGACTTCCAGACCCCAGACCACCAGGAGACAGTGACCACCGATGCCTCCCTGGAAGGGTGGGGAGCGCACACCGAAAATCTGCACGCGAGAGGCCTTTGGCTCCCGACGGAGAAGTCCCTCCATATCAACGTCCTGGAGCTCCGTGCAGTGTTCTGGGCCCTCAGGTCCTTCCTTCCGTCCCTCAAGGGCAAGGTGGTGAGGATCTTCACCGACAACACCACCACCATGTTTTACATCAGGAAACAGGGCGGAACCAGGTCCCCAGCGCTGTCCAAGGAGGCGCAGGACCTGTGGCATTGGGCCGTCGCCCAAAGGATGTTTCTGGTGCCGTTTCATCTGGCAGGGATAAAAAACACCATCGCCGACTCACTCAGCAGGGAGCTGCGCTCGTGCCACGAGTGGGAACTACGGCAGGATCTAGTGGATCGCCTCTTCCGACGGTGGGGCACACCCCAGATCGACCTGTTCGCGACGGCGACGAACTCCAAGTGCCGGAGGTTCGCCAGCAGGTTTGCCCAGGCGAGGAGCATGGGCGATGCCTTCTCGTTCCCCTGGGAGGGCCTGTTCCTCTACGCGTTCCCTCCTTTGCCACTGCTAATCCGGCTCGTCAACCAGCTCAAGAGGTCACGGTGCAGGATGATCCTCGTCGCACCTGCGTGGCCGAGGCAGATATGGTTCCCGGACCTTCTGGACTTGTCAGCGTCCCCGCCAATCAAGCTGCCGGTGGACGCGGATCTACTCTCCAGGGAAGGAGGTGCCATCCTCCACCACGACCCGAAATCGCTGAACTTGCAGGCCTGGCTCCTGCAGCGCTAGAGTTTGGAGGATACGACATACCGGCCGACTGCAGAGAGGTTCTTGCAAAGGCCAGGGCGTCCTCGACTCTTAAATGCTACGGACACAAATGGAAGAGGTTCTCTGTCTGGTGCCACGCACAGAAGATTAACCCTCTACGGATTACGGCTCCCCAGGTACTGCCGTACCTGCTGACGCTGGCCAAAGCTGGACTGGCACACGCGTCCATCAAGATTCATCTTGCTGCGATCTCCCGATACACCAGAACCACGGGCCGGACGTCCTTGTGGTCTCATCGTCTGGTGAAAGAGTTCATGAAGGGACTGTTCAGATCGTTCCCGCCGGTGAAGGCTCCGGCCCCGGCGTGGGAGCTCAACGTGGTGCTGACCAAGCTCATGGGACCTTCGTTCGAGCCTCTGCACTCGGCCCCGTTGAAGTTTCTGTCGTGGAAAACAGCGTTTCTTGTGGCCATCACCTCCGCACGACGGGTGGGAGAGATCCAGGCCCTTTCATGCAAGGCCCCGTACTTGACTTTTCACGACACGAGGGTAGTGCTCAGGACGCACCCCTCCTTCATGCCCAAGGTACCGTCGGACTTCCATCTCAACGAACCCTTGGTGTTGCCTGTGTTCTTCCCGTCGCCTTCGTCGCCGGCTGAGAGGACTTTGCACTCGCTGGATGTGGCTAGAGCGCTGAAGTTCTACGTGGACCGCACAAAGTGTTTTCGGAAGACGTCACAACTCTTTGTGAACTTTGGACCTGTCAATCAGGGGAAGGCTCTCTCGAAGGCTTCCATTTCCAGATGGCTCTCCGGCTGTATCATGTACTGTCATCGGTTGGCAAACCGACCGCTGCCTGGCCGTCCGAGAGCCCATTCCACCAGAGCGATCGCAGCTACCACGGCGTTCCTTTCTGGTGTGCCCCTGCTGGACATATGCAGGGCTGCTACGTGGAGGTCGACGCACACCTTCACGAAATTCTACTGCGTCGATCGGGATTCCAGGGAGGAGTCCAGGGTCGGCCAAGCAGTGCTGCGCAACCTGTTCGCCTGAGGGTGTGCCTGGTGAGGAGGTAAGATGCTTAATGTTGAGTTTGATGTACTGCTTAATGTTGAGCCGTTGCCACCTCCCGTGGTTGTGCATGTGTGTACTGCTATGTATTCTTTATTCATGAGCATGTGAATCCATGCCAGACCCCATGCTGGAGAAGGAACAAGTTACTTACCTGTAACTGTTGTTCTCCAGCATGGGTCTGGCATGGATTCACATGCGAACCCTCCCGCCTAACCCTCTGCGGCTCTTCACTTGGTCATACTGCCACTTCACGTGCTTCCAAATCTGAAGATGGCTGCCAGAGGCGGTGCTTAGGTAGAGGGCAGTCATTGGCTGTGGTCAGTATGACGCAGAGACCAGTGATTGGTTATTACTACGAAAGACAGATCAGAAACGAAACTGATACTGGTTTTTTCTTTACCGAGGATTCCCAGCCTGACGACGGGGAATATTCATGAGCATGTGAATCCATGCCAGACCCATGCTGGAGAACAACAGTTACAGGTAAGTAACTTGTTCCTTCTTTTCATCATGATGGGGTAGTTTTTCTTGTTGCTTTTTTGTTGGAGTGTATGTTGTGATTATGAATGGAATGATGAGGTGATCGCTCCAGAGTATTTGAATTGGGGGTGCCGTGGTGATGAGATCCTTGTTGGCGATGATTGCGTCGTGTGTGCCCTGCTGAGTGGGTTGCTCCTTTGACTAGTTGTTGTAGTTTCATGGCTGCTAGTTGGGCGGTTAAGGACTTTTGTGTGGTTGTGGTTTCTTTGTCAAACCAGATGTTGAAATCTCTGAGGATGATCAGATGATTTTACTTGATGGCTAGGATGGTAATTGCTTCCGTGAAAGCGTCTATGAAAGTCGCATCGTAGGTTGGTGGTCTGTATATCAGTATGAATTTCAGGTTAGTTTTGGGGTTTACTGAAAGTCGTAGTATTAAGGATTCGCATTTATCGATGTTTAGTGGATCTTCCATTTTGATGGCAGTTGATCCTTGCAAATGATCGCTAGTCCCGCCCCCTCTTTTGGATTTTCTGTTTGTTTGGATGCATTTGAAGTCTTCAGACAGGCAGTTGTTGAGGCTGATCTTGTAGTTGTCGTCTAGCCATGTTTCGGTTACAAATAGGATCTCTATGCCTCCTTCTGATAGGAGGTTGTATATTTCAGTTTAGTGTTTGGACATTGACCTTGCGTTTATTAGGTTGCAGTGGATTCTCTGGATGAGATTTTGTTTTGAGGTTATTTGTTCAAGTTTGTAATTGTCTGTTTGTGGTGTTTCTGCATTGATGTCGGTAGGATGAAGAACGGCGACGGCTGCTTCTTCATTGAAGCGGTCCAATAAGTTGATAACAGGGCTTATTAATCTTGGTGTTACTGCTGTGAATCTGCTCGGATGAAGATCAGCGGTGGTTTCTTCATTGAGTCCGATTGTTGGGTGGGAGGTAGCATTGCTGGTTGTCGGCGCTTTGCCGTATTGTGCGGGTTGTAGTGGAAATCGATGTTGCCCCACTGTTCTTGTGATGTAAGGGGTAATGGGGTCGGAGCCCTCCCACTCTCTTGTTGAGTGCTCCCATCTTTTCCGTGTTGGGGTGTCAGTGTATCGTGGTTGTTGCGAGGTAAGGTGTGAGGTATAAGGATTTTTCCCTTGTAGATTTTGTTCCGGTTATGGCTGTGTTAGGCGTGTTTCCTTCTGATGGGGCTGCTTCTTGTGGGTTCTGTGTTCGCGTCTCTTGTTGCACAATCTTTTTCTTTCTCTGCGTCCTTTTCTGGGTCGGGCCATTTTCCAGTTTAAGTGCCGGCATAGTAAGGTAGTTGGTCCTCTATGCTTTGTTGTGCAGTCGCAGTGACCTCAGTTTTTCCTTCTCTGAATACGCTGGAGTGTTCTCTGGCTCAGTGTTGCTTTTCTATCGGTGGGTAGGGTGTGTTTCCTAAGGGTACACTGTCGTGGGGGTTAGGGTGTTAACGGTCTGCTGGAATGGGACTTAATTGAGTTAGGTAGTGGTGGGTTTTCGGGATTGATAGAGTACTGAACTAAGCGTAGTTAGATTATTTGTGAGGCCTGTATAGTGGGAGAGAGTCCTATCAGTGCAATCTAAACATCTCACAATGCAGTTTGGAGACAGAACCCCTGCTCGATTTGAGAGACCTGTAAAGTGGGAGAGAGGCCTAACCATGCAGTCTAAACATCATACAACGCGGTTTAGAGACAAATTTGAGAGACCTGTATAGTGGGAGAGAGGCCGATCAGTGCAATCTCAACATCATACAATGCATGGCAGAACCCCAGCTAAATTTGAGAGGTCTAACCATGCAATCTAAACATCATGCCATGCAATTTGGAGACAGAACCCCTGCTAAATTTGAGAGGCCTCTCAGTGCAATCTAAACATCATACAATTCAATTTGGAGACAGAACCCCTGCTGAAATTGAGAGGCCTATCAGTGCAATCTAAACATCATACCATGCAATCATCTTCTTTACTTTGGGTTTGGTAAGTGGCTCGTAATCTGGGGTAGAGTAGTTGATCTACTCCTGATCCAGGCCACCCCTACCTTACTGGTCCTTGTAGATGATGGTTGACGGCTGGCCACTGCTTCCCCTGCAGACACCTGCTGACACTTCTTGGAGCCGCCTCTGTTGGAGCCGCCCTTGGCCTTAGGGCCCTTAGCCGCAGGGCTGCACGGGCAGTGGGCTGCCCTGGGGGGGGGGGGGACCAGTGATGAAGGCTGGGAGAACCGACCAATGAGAGCAGTGCTGGGCGGGTCGGGAGAGGGAGGGAAGGAGAACCTGGGTTGATAAAAGGCAATGAACGCCTGCAACACGGGTCGCTAGGGCCCAAACAGGGAAGGAGATTTAGCCAATCACGGGCGGTGGGCGGGTTGGGAGGCGGGAGGGAGCAGAGACGCACTCGGCGAGGGATGGGTGCGCCAGGGCAAGGGGGAGCTTTTCCAAACAACTATGTGGGCCAAAATGGAGGTAGGGGGAACACCACACACATGCCTGGGTTGGTAAGAGGCCAAAAATGATGTGATTACCAGGAAAGAATTGGAGCTAATTGGAGGGAGGTGACGGTCCCAAAGAATGGCTACACCAACAGGCCACTGGCCAATGGGAGCAGGCGGGGGGGCGGGAAGGAAGAAGAGGCAGGAAGAGGGCGCGGGGTGGGAGCGGGTGTGCGAGGGGCCTCTGGGCTTCTCAAATACACAAAAAAAGCACTGGCAAACAGCAGCAGCAGACAGGGGCAGGACTCGCTGCGCTCCGATGGAAATGGAGCCGGTGGGTTCCGCTCTGCCGCTACACCCAACAGCAAGAGGCCACTGGCCAATGGGAGCAGGGGGGGCGAGGCGGGAGGGAAGGAGAGGAAAGAAGAGGGCGTGGGGTGGGAGCGGGTGTGCGAGGGGCCTCAGGGCTTCTCAAATACACAAAAAAGGCACCAGCAAACAGCAGCAGCAGACAGGGGCAGGACTCGCTGTGCTACGATGGAAAAGTGTTAAAACTTGCATAGAACGAATCGTGTAGTGCCATGGCGGACCTCTGCTGTTTCTCAATTCAGTAAACATGGCTGATGGTGTTATTTAAACAAGTAGATATCGTTTCTCATGCAAGACGGGTTAGATGACAGCTAGAATGGTCCTATAGATCAAATTTTATGGCAATATTGCCATAATTTTATGGGTATTTTCTAAGACCAATGTAAACTAACAACTTATCATTGGATATTAATACCTGACTGTGTGAAGTAACTAACATAGAATAAGTTAAAACATTAATGAAGATTGAATAGCGACATAAACCAAAAGGAGAAATTACTTATCATAATGTTATTTCTATGGATTCTTCTCCCGCAGATTCCTCATCTGATAGATATCCACATCCAGCTCTGCTGCTCGGAAACTTTTCGACAGTGGGCATAGTGGACCTCGACTCAGCCCTCGCTCCTTCTTGCTCAGTGCTCGACTATCAGTTCCTGTTGTGATGATGGGTGTCGTATATATATATATTTCTGAGGCTTGTGGAATCTGCTTAGATCACATGCTGTGCATAGGCCGACATCTAGTGGAAGCTGCGGAGTATTACAGTTTGTTTTTCGAAAGTCGAAAATGGGCGTCGACACAGGCGTGCCAGTAATACTATCCCTAGTGTGACGTCCACTGTACCCAAGATCCCTCACGCGTGTAGGATCCTCAGATTGTTTTTTTCCGCCATACTGGTCGGAAGCATCTTGCGGAGTTCCCTGGCCTTAGCCATACTTTGCTGTTATTATAATTATAATTCTTATTCATTCCCTTCCCCACCCCAACGTCGACCCTCAACCTCGACGACGGCTGGAGAAGTCATCGACCGTCGACTGCTGCACGACGGATCTGGGCCTCGGAAGGCCGCTGGCCTCGGCCCGGGCCTAGTAGGCCGCTGGCCTCGGCCCTTACAAGTAGGGAGAGTGGGGGGTGGTACATACTCTTCACTCTTGATATATAGTTACATTTTATATATTCCTACACTTAGCAGCCCGCTGCCTTAAGGTGCGTATGGAGGGTACCCCTTTTCAATTCTGCCCCAAGTGCAATCGCAAATACCCTTGGGTCGACAGGCACGCCACGTGCAATCTCTGCTTGCCGAGGGATCACCCCGAAGCGAACTGCAGAGCGTGTAGTAGGTTTAAACCTAAGACACTTAAGGACCGTTCGACAAAGCGTTGGGCCCACCACGCCAGGCAGGAGGCCATGGCAGCGGAGGGCGCCTTCAGCGATGGCAGCGACGCCGTACTTTCGGACGGCGAGGGCATTATGGCGTCGAAAGACAGCCGGCGAGCGCAGGTCCCCGACCTCGGAAGGTCGTCCGGCAGGGCGGCTATGGGGAAGACCCCCGGCGACGCAAGCGCTACACACCTAACACACACTAAACACACTAAGACCAACCGGACCTAGACGACGTCGACTTCCCGGAAAGAGGCACAAAAAGAACGGTCCGACTCGGTGTCCTCTGGGCGCTCTCGATCGAGATCACCTCACGACGCAAGGCAATCATCCACTCTTGCCAAGAGTGCCTCGCTACACACATTAACGGAAGTTCGATCGTCGGGAGACGAAGACGACTTCCACCCCCAGGCCGCGCTCCAAGATACCGAGACCGCGGTTAACACCAGTGAGGCCCCACGCCCGAAGCACACAGATACCTCTCCAGACCCTCGGCGCCAGGCGTCGAAAATCTCTGGGGCCTCCAAGGGACAGGGAAAACATTTTTCCACGCACGGGGAGGGGGGGAAACAGCGGAAAGCACAGCCTTCCACCCCTGTAAAGCCATCCTCTCACCCTAGGCAGACAAGTAAACACAAGTCTACCCTTGAAAAGTCCCATAAATCATCTCCTGCTAAAGTAATACCCTGTTCCAGGGAATGGTCCAGTGAAGACATAGACAGGGTTATGTCTAGGATGTCTTCCTTGGCTGATTTTTATGATAAGAACCCAGAACACTTTCTTTCATATAACCCTCAAGGGGCCACACCCTCAGGCTCCTCCGATCCGATCCCGCTAAGTAAAAAGCCCCGGGTCGAAAGACCTGAACCCTTCGAGGTTCAGCCTTACTCCACTCCATATTCTACTCCACTCCCCAGTTACCAGGGACAAGTTTTCCCTGAAGAGGACCAGGAGTTTGAAATTATGGAAGAACAAACCGGGACAGATTACTATGCAGAGGATGAGGACCTGGAGGAGGTAGAAGATGAGCAGGAAATTTACAGAGTAGATTCCCCAGTACAAAGCGAAGCCCCAGTTACTGACTCTCCAGTTGATAACCAGCCCCTCCTCAACGAGGTTCTCGCTCGAGCAGCGGAACACTTCCACATAGACACCCACGGTGTACAGGAGGAAAGGGACTTCGCGGAGGAGTTTGTAGGAGAGAGAAGACCGGTCGCTCAGACCATCCCTATCCTCAAATCCATCCAACGAAGAATAGATCCTTCCCTGGTGAATCCTAACCTCACCAGAGCTGTCAACCCCAGAATTGAAAAGATTTTCCGGGCAGCCCAGTCTGACCCTCTGTATATAAGGGGACATCTTAAACCAGATTCCCTAGTGGTGACCAACACTAGAAAAAGGGCTGGCACGCCCTCATCTTCATCAGAAGCTCCTCCCGATAAGGAGAGCAAAAAACTTTACGGGTTTGGCAGAAAGGTAGCCTCAACGTCCGCCTACCAAGCAAGGATTGCGAATTCCACCACCCTGTTGGCTAGTTACAATTGCCATCAATGGGAAGAAGTCGCGGCGCTCATTGCCTCTGCTCCAGAACCGTTAAAGGGCCAGCTGGCTCGGATCTCAGCAGAGGGGAGAGCCGTGTCTGGTTGCATTTTAAAAGCAACTTTCGACGCCGCTGACAACGCAGGGAGATTGATAGCAGAAGGTACTGTTATCAAGAGACATGCGTGGTTACGGCAGTCGGGATTCAAGACAGAAACCCAGGCTTCTTTAATAGACAAGCCAGTGGAACCCGACCTATTGTTTGGGAAAGCGGTCGAAGACGCACTTAAAAATGCCAAAGATGAATATGAGACTCTCAAATCCCTTGGCCAGCTTACCAACAAACCCCCTAATCAGAGGGGGAACAATAATTTTCGTCGCCCACGCGGCCAAAATTCACAAAGAGGCAACTATGCCCAGGGACAAGGTACACAATGGAATGACAACCAGCAGTCTACCCAGAGTTACGGCAGGGGTAACAAGAGAGGTCGTGGAAGAGGCAGAGGCAGCCCCAACAAGGGAGGTGGCACGCCTCCACCAAGACAGTGACGCTCAGTTCAGGGTCCCTTGCCACGCAACCCCAGTAGGGGGACGCATTTCCACCTTCACCCAGGCTTGGGAAGGGATCACCTCAGACAGATGGGTGCTATCAACAGTATCCGCAGGATATTGTATAGAACTACTGCAGCGTCCCCGGAATCATCCTCCACGACAAAGAGTGCACTCCCTAGAGCATCAAAAGATCCTTCTCGAGGAGATCGCCATTCTGCTAGAAAAGGACGCAATAGAACTCGTCCCAGGACACCAGGTAAACAAGGGTATCTATTCAACTTACTTCCTTGTGCCAAAGAAAGATTTGACAATGCGCCCAGTATTGGACTTACGGCCTGCCAACAAGTATGTCAAGCCCCAAAAATTCCGTATGACCACGCTACAAGAGGTAATCCCCCTCCTAAAAAAGGGGGATTACATGGCAACCTTGGATATGAAAGATGCCTATTTTCATATTTCCATGCTCCCAGCGCACAGAAAGTACTTGCGCTTCAAGGTGGACAGTCGCCACTACCAATTCAAGGTACTGCCCTTCGGGATAGCTTCAGCACCAAGGGTATTCACCAAGGTACTGGCGGTGGCGGCTGCACACCTACGCAGGGAAGCAATCCCGGTGTACCCTTATCTGGACGACTGGCTCATAACGGGGGAAACCCCAGGAATTTGCAGGTCAAACATTCAAAGGACTATCGACCTCCTCCACGAATTAGGCTTCTCCATCAACGAGAAAAAGTCAAGTCTGGTGCCAAGCACCTCAAAACAGTTTCTAGGAGCTATCCTAGATACTCAGAAATGATTGACCTTCCCTTCGGAAGAGAGAATTCGGAATATACTTCTGCAAATTCCGCATTATCAGTCAGGTCAACAGATAACAGTACGCAAAGCTATGCGGTTACTGGGCATGATGGCGTCATGCATTTACCTGGTCCCCCACGCGCGTCTGCGCATGCGTCCCATGCAGGAATGGTTGGCGAAACAGTGGTCTCAGGCAAGTGGTCATTGGGACGATCTAGTGGTCGTTTCGCCAACACTCGTACAGAGCCTACACTGGTGGACAAGAGAGAATCTCGCAAGGGGGAAACCCTTTTACGATCCCGAAGTACAAGCCGTGGTGACTACAGATGCATGCCTGACTGGGTGGGGAGCTCACCATCTCCACCACACAGCTCAGGGTCTCTGGTCTCACTCAGTAGCCAAGAACCACATCAATATGCTAGAGCTTCTGGCAGTATTCCGGGCGCTAAGGGCGTTCGAGCCCCATCTACTGAACTTGTCGGTGCAGATCAGGACGGACAGCACGACAGCCATGTTCTATCTGAACAAGCAAGGGGGGACTCGTTCGCCAAATCTGTCCAAGCTTGCCCAGAAAATATGGATATGGGCACTCAGACGGAACATCTTCCTGTCATCGCAACATGTTCCAGGGGAGCTCAATTCCCTAGCGGATGCTCTAAGCAGAGACTCCCTCCCAGAAGAACACGAATGGGTCCTTCACAGAGACGTAGTAGAAGATCTCTTCTCTCAGTGGGGTTTCCCCACTATAGACCTATTCGCCACAAGCGAAAACAAACAATGCCCAGGATTTGCATCCAGGTTCCCCCAGCCGGACTCCCAAGGGAATGCCCTGTGGATGAACTGGTCAGGGAGGTTTGCGTACGCTTTTCCACCAACTCCTCTCATCAGGAAGGTGGTGTACAAGATGAACAAGGAATCGATGACGCTCATCCTAGTTGCTCCCATGTTGGCGAGACAACCATGGTTTCCACACCTACGCAGGATGGCGGTGTGCGAACCCATCAGACTCCCGTGCGAACCCATCAGACTCCCAGCCTGGTACAACCTACTGTCCCAGCAACAGGGTCAAACAGTGCATCAGGAACCCAACTCTATGAACCTAGCAGCATGGCTCCTGAAGTCATAGAGTTTGGACATCTCAAATTACCTCAGAGGTGTATGGACATTCTAAAGGAGTCCAGGAAACCAAATACAAGGCACTGTTACTTTGATAAGTGGAAAAGATTCGTTATCTGGTGCCAGAATAAACAAATCAACCCGGTTGATTGCACTCCTTCCAACGTTGTGACATACATGCTCCACCTGCTGGATGCAGGGTTGGTTTTTAACTCGCTGAAAGTACACCTGGCAGCCCTCTCGGCTTACACCACATCCCATAACAAGGTCTCGTGGTGGAAAGTACCAGTGGTTAAAGCCTTCATGGAAGGAGTAAAGAGACTTCACCCTCCTATTTCGAACCCACCGCCAGGATGGGACCTCAACGTGGTGCTAGCTAAGCTCATGGGACCCCCATTCGAACCCATGCATAAAAGTAGTCTCAAACACCTGACTTATAAAACGGCCTTCTTAGTAGCCATTACCTCCATAAGAAGGGTCAGTGAAATTCAGGCTCTGTCAGTGCAGGATCCTTTCTTTACTATCCACAAGGACAAACTGGTTTTACGCACACACCCTAGGTTCTCACCTAAATTCATATCCAAATTCCATGTAAACCAGTCCATCGAGCTTCCGACTTTCTTCCAGAACCCGCAAAGCTCGGCTGAGGTGAAACTACACACCCTAGATGTGCGTAGGGCGGTCCTATACTATGTAAATAAAACCAGACCGCTAAGGAAAACAGATCAACTGTTTGTCTCCGTAGCTACAGGCAGAGAGGGGGATCGCGTCTCTAAGGGCGCTATCTCGAAGTGGATTATCAACTGTATACAGCTGTGTTACTCTCTTTCTGAAAAGACTCTGCCCTTTACGCCAAGGGCCCACTCTACTAGAGGCATTGGGGCCACTCTGGCTTTCATTGCAAATGTTCCCCTCGACACCATTTGCAAAGCGGCTACTTGGAGCTCTATTCACACTTTTACTCAGCATTACTGCATTGACACTCATTCCAAGACAGATACACAAGTGGGACAAGCGGTTCTAAGACACCTGTTTGCTCATGACCCTTCTCACATCCCACCTCCTTCTTCTGG
This sequence comes from Ambystoma mexicanum, assembly GCF_040938575.1. Classification (NCBI taxonomy): domain Eukaryota; kingdom Metazoa; phylum Chordata; class Amphibia; order Caudata; family Ambystomatidae; genus Ambystoma; species Ambystoma mexicanum. The sequence continues at coordinate 260,372,317 of NC_090928.1, read as the reverse complement.
TACTGCTCGCTAATCTATGCACAGCATGTGATCTAAGCAGATTCCACAAGCCTCAGAAGGGATACATTACTCACCGTAATCGTATTTCTGATGCTTGTATCTGCTTAGATTCACATGCGACCCACCCTTCCTCCCCTCCGAGAGAAGGCGCATGATTGCTTGTAGTCTTACCTTTCTGTCTATCTGCTTGGATTATCTGTACTCGCGCTACTCCTCATGCTTCCTCATGTCAGAAAAAATACAATCTGAGGATCCTACACGCGTGAGGGATCTTGGGTACAGTGGACGTCACACTAGGGATAGTATTACTGGCACGCCTGTGTCGACGCCCATTTTCGACTTTCGAAAAACAAACTGTAATACTCCGCAGCTTCCACTAGATGTCGGCCTATGCACAGCATGTGAATCTAAGCAGATACAAGCATCAGAAATACGATTACGGTGAGTAATGTATCCCATATATACACCATGTCACTATGCCCCATACTCAAGTGTCCCCCTTTTTTCCCTGTGCTTGAACGCTGCTGAGGAAAACGATGGGAGACGAGGCTAACCATCCTGTAAAAAACCTGGTCATCGGAAACATCCCAACAAGGGTGAATCCCAAGAATTCTTGAAAAATTGAAATAATTTTTATTTTTAAAGGCAAGCGACTTGTCATATAGGAGTGGTCACCTCAGAGCCATCCCTAGGCGTCCCTTCGCTTAGACTGATGCACCAAGCCGTAAGAACTTTCTGAGCAGGGATGGCTGGGAGAGACAATAAGGAATCTGCGGCAGAAGAATCCATAGAAACTCTATTATGGTAAGTAATTTCTCCTTCAATGGAATGCTTTTGTCCCACAGATTGCTCATCTGCTAGACTCCCCAAGCAGTTAGGACGATGGAGGTGGGCAAAAAGATCTACAGTAGCAGATATTGCAGAACTGCCCTGCCAAAACATACATTGGCCCCGCGGGCAACATCCAGACAACAGTGCCTGGTAAGCGTGTGCAAGGACGACCATGTGCCGCATGACCGATATCCCTAATGGGAACTCCCCTCTGCACCTGTCTTCTCACTTCAGAGATGTGGTCTCTTCTGGAAGTTCCTGTGGCTGCCCTGAGTGCGTTATTTTGTTCCAGCTGAAGTTTGTTGATGTTTTTTTGGGACGTTCCAATGAGGAGAGCATTGCAATAATCAAGCCTAGAGCCGATTATAGCCCTAGCAATGGTGAGGCAGTTCTGGCGTGATAGGAAGGGTCTGGCTGCGTTAAGCACTTTAGTGTAGTACGCAGATGATGAAGCAATGGCGTTGACCTGTCTATCCATAGTCAAGTCGGCGTCTAGGTAAACTCCTAGGGTCTTGACGTGGTTGGAGACTTTGATCGGGATGTTGTCAATGGAAAATGAGTACTGCTTATCGAGATTGCCCAGGGTGGTGGGTGACCCTATGAGCAGGAGATCAGTTTTTTCACTGTTGAGGCAGACAATTGTCTGCCATCCAGGATTGGATGGTGGAGTAGATGGTGGGTAGTGTGTTCAGATCTGCATCATATTCCCCTGTGAGTGGGATAAGCACCTGCGTGTCATCCGCATAATTTGTATGAGATGTGCAAGGCGTCGAATGCTGAACAAGGGTCTTGTAAAAAGGTTATAGAGGGTAGGTGCAATGCACGAACCCTGTGGAACGCCACATTTGATGTGGCGAGGGATGGCACAGGCGAAGTCAGAGAATACTTTCATGACTCTCTGCTGGAGAAAGGAGGTGATCCAATCACATGCCTTAGGGGAAAAGTTGGCTTCAGTAGCTAAATGGCGACAGAGTGTTGTGATCGACCAGATCAAAGGCTGCTGATAGGTCTAGGAGCAGAAGGAGCGCAGGTTTGCCTGAGTGTCTGATATCATCCATTTGGTTCTTTAAGTCTAAGAGGGCCGTCTCAGTGCCATGACGTGGGCGGAAGCCAGATTGCCGCAGGCCAAGGAGACGATTCTCTTCCAGGTATTCTTGGACTTGCAGGTAAGCTGCTTTGTCGAGAATTTTAAGTAAAAATGGGACGGTGGTGATGGGCCTATAGTTCCCTGGAACCGTGGGGTCAAGGGAAGGTTTTTTGAGTGGGCACATCCATGCTTCCTTGAGACTAGATGGAACGTGTCCAGACTGGAATGATGAATTAATGAACGCAGTAAGGAAGGGCGCTAGAATGTGTGCCGAATCTTTGACGAGTTGGGCAGGACAGGCGTCTCCTTTACAGTTTGAGGGTTTGATAGATTTGAGCAGGGTGATTACTTCTAGCTCGGACATTTGTCTAAAGTGGAACGGTGGGGAGGATTTGGTTGTGGGAGATTTAGGCGTATCCTTATGTAGATTAGTTATGAGGTTATTCAAAGCTTTTTGGTGACCGCAGATTTTTGTTTGGAGTAAGTTAAGTTTGTGTAGCATGGCTGACTGAATACTGTTGCACCATTTCTCATCTTTAAGGAGAGAGGGAGGGGAAGCGGAGGGCTTTTCTAGTTCCCTAAAGATAGTAAATAATTCTTTGGACCCTAATTTGGCGTCATTGATCCTTGAGTTGAACAAAGAGGATTTGGCTAGGGTGATGTTGGCTTTGTAGGAAATGGAAATATCTTTGAAGGCCTTTCTTGTGGCTTCTGAGGGGTTAGCTTTCCAGGCGGAGAGTGCGGCCCTCTTCCGTGAGCGTTGGTCAAGTAGTTCTTTGGAGAACCATGTATTGGAATGCTTAATTTTCTTTGCTTTTTGTATGGTAAGTGGAGCTATGGTGTCAACTGCTTTGGAGACGATTTCTTTGAAGGTGTTGGCTAGGGTTTCTGGATCTTTGGAAAAGGGGGCTTGAAGGTTTAGGCACCTGTAAGAAAGGGGCTAGGTTTTCGGCAGTGAGTTGGCGCAAGCTCCTTGCGAGTACTGCTGGGAGGGGGATGATGGGTCCAGGAGGTCCTTTTTTAGTGTTGATGTTGAATTGAAGATAGTGGTGATCAGACCAAGGGATGGGGCTGTTAGCGATGATTTGGATGGCGCAGTTATGTTGGCAGATCCAATCTAGAGTGCGTCCTTTGACATGGGTAGGGTCTGTGATAGATTGCATGAAGCCCAAGGTAGAGAGGGCCTTCTTGAGGGATCTGGTGTGGGAGTCCTTTGGGTCGTTGAGCCCTAAGTTAAGATCACCCAGGAGGATGACTTGGGACGTCTTTTTGATATTGTCGGACAGTGAGTGGATGAGGGTGTCCTGAAAGTCTATGGTAGGACCAGGAGGTCTGTAAACAATATGCATGTTGATAGTGCAATTGTGGGAGACACTCATTTTTAGTGGGAGGTAGTCAGAGTTGTGGACCAGTTTCCCTTCCACTTCTCTAATGGCCAGAGTTTCCCGGGCAATGATGGCTACACCTCCGCCTCTCTGAAGGGCCCGATCTTTTCTGAATATGGTGTACCCAGTCAGAAGGGCGAGAGATAGTGCTGGGCCTGAACTTTCACTAAGCCATGTTTCTGTGATTATTAGGAGGTCGAGGTTGTCATTAATGATGAGGTCATTAATGTCTAGTGCAGGGGCCTTACTGAACGGGCGTTAAATAAGGCACACCTGAGGGTCCTGTTGGACTTTGTAGGTGTGGGTACAACATGCACAGGGGCAGCATAGGGCTCAGGCATGGTAGGCAGTGCAACATTGCTAATAGGCATAGCAACAACAGGCCTAGGGGCCACGGAGGGCTTAGGCATAGTAGGCAGTGCAACATTGCTAATAGGCATCACAACAGTAGGCATAGGGGCCACGGAGGGCTTAGGCATAGTAGGCAGTGCAACATTGCTAATAGGTATAGCAACAACAGGCCTAGGGGCCACGGAGGGCTTAGGCATAGTAGGCAGTGCAACATTGCTAATAGGCATCACAACAGCAGGCATAGGGGCCACGGAGGTTTTAGGCATAGTGGGCAGTGCAACATTGCTAATAGGCATCACAACAGCAGGCATAGGGGCCACGGAGGTTTTAGGCATAGTGGGCAGTGCAACATTGCTAATAGGCATCACAACAACAGGCATGGGCGTAGTAGGCAATGTGTTCTGACGAATGGGCAAAGGGGCCACAGGGGCCACAGGGAGCTCAAGTGCCTAAGGGTCCCAATGTCAATGTTCCTTATGATCACATATGCTTGAGTCTTGGAGTGAGGCGGTGTCAGAGGCCTGGTCACATTGCGATACCGAGTGTTTGGTGGGCGTGGTGAGAGTGGGGCGCATCTGAGGCCTAGTCTTGTGTTACGGTAGGTCAGGCTGGGGACGAAGTGGGACGGCAGATGGAGGCGTGTGCGTGACCGCAGCCGTGCATTTCTGAGGAATACAGCCAGGGGGAGAGGTTTCCCTTGTTGGGGGAGGAGCGTAACGGTAGAGGTGGCTTTTGGTGTCTTATCTTGAGGCAGCGTGTTTGGGGGCTCCTTCCGCGACGTCGAGCAGCGGAGAGCTGCAGAGGGAGAGAAAGGCCTTGTCCCACGACCTTCTCCCTGCGGCTTCACCTGCCGGTCTCTTCCGCCTCCCTTTAAGGCAGGAGGGGAGGAGCTGGCAGGGTGTAGTGGCCAATGGGGAACTGTGGTCGGCCCGATGATTTTCGCGGGCATGTTCCCGCTCTGGGAGATGTTTTCCCGGGTTGCCTGGGCAACCAGCACGGCCTCCTCGCGGCTCTGTGCAATTTCGAATTTCGGCTGCAGCAGAGTGGATTGGGCGGGCGGCGGCTGTCTGTGGCTGACTCTCCAGGTCCAGGCGGCGCAGTCTGGTTCATGAGGCGTGATCCCTCGCAGCGGAGCCCACGGCCTTCTCCCTGTTTGGTCATAACCAGATGGAAGACCTGCGTCAATCCTTGCATGACGCCAGTGGTCTGGACACCTCCCCGGAGGTTGAATTTGACAGGCCTGAGCCTGGTACACACGCCGAGTCTTCGTACAGGCGTCTCATGTTGAGGGTGACGGAGTACTTGGGGTGGTCTGCTCCACCTGTGGATTTTCTGCAGGATGACCTGACAGATATTTTGGACCAAGGTCCACCCACTGACCCAGTGCTGCCATTTCATATGGCCTTACAAAGAAGGGTGGCGGCGGCTTGGACTGCTCGGAGAGTCTCCGGGCAGTGAATAAGTTGTTGCCGAAAAAATACCATCCAGCCAGTGGCGACCCCGGCTACTTGTCTTTTCACCCCACTCCGAAGAGTTTGGTGGTGCAGGTGGCTACGGCCCCAGCAAACCAGGCGGCGTACCATACCATCGTCCTGATGGGGACGACAAGCGCTTCGACGGTTGGGCGAAGAGTGTTTTCATCTGGGGGTATGGCTTTAAAGGCAGCCAACTCGGTTTGTGCCATGGCAAGATTCACTCACACTTTGTGGAATTGTGTATCTTTGGCAGCTGACCATATTCCCGAAGGGGAAGAACAGAATGGTTTTCTTGCCCTCATTCAGGATGGCAAGGATGCCATGTGTGAATCCGTTCAGTGGGGTCTGGACGTGGCAGACTGTGTCAGCCGGTCCATGGCAGCGAGCACCGTGATGCGCAGGTTTGCGCGGTTGCGGAAGTCGGGGTTTGCTTCTGATGTACAGTCCCGGCTTCTCAACATGCCCTTTGATGGTGTCCATCTTTTTGGCAGCAAGGCAGACGAGAGCCTTGAGAGGTTGCAGACCTCCAAAGCTGCAGCAAAGTCGTTGAGCGCTGCAGTTTGCCAACCTCTGCCTTTTCGTCCTAGGGGACAGCAATGGAGGGGAGGTTCCTTTCGATACTACTCGTCCTTTGGTAGATCGAGGGGAGCTGCCAGTCAAAGGGGCCAATGTAGGAGTACCAGAGATGGAAAGCAAGGTACTCGAGATGCCCAGGCCGCTCGGGCAGTTGCCTCTTTGCCCTCAGGCACTGCCGCAGCCGCTTCAGCTCAGTCATGAGGCCATGTCCCATGGTTCGCCGGTTGGGGGAAGGTTAGCGCAGCATCTTGTAGAATGGTGTGCCATTACTTCATGTGTGTGTTCTGGAGATCATAGCCCATGGCTACTGTCTTCCTTTCCGGCAGAGGCCTCACGACAATCCACCAGGGAAGCTCTTTGAAGAGTCTGGATCTGCTCCTTGCGCAGGAGATCAAATCCCTGCTGGAGAAAGGCACCATGGAACTGGTGCCTGTAGCGGAGAGGAACAAGGGATGGTATTCCCCATATTTTCTGATCCCGAATAAAGACGAGGGATTGAGACCCATCATGGACTTGCATGGTTTGAACAAGCTCCTCAGGAAGGACAAGTTCAAGATGGTTACTCTCTCTCAAGTCCTCCAGGCCCTTCAACTTCAGGACTGGTTGGTGTCTCTCGACCTCAAGGATGCTTACTTTCATGTGCTGATTCATCCCAAGCACAGGAAGTACCCGAGGTTCGCGGTTGGCGACTCGCATTTTCAGTTTCGGGTCCTGCCATTCGGATTGACCTCCGCCCGAAGGTCTTCACAAAGCTCATGGTGGTGGTGGCAGCGTATCTCTGGAAAGGGGGGATTCACGTCTACCCCTACCTGGACGATTGGTTAATCAGGGTGCGCTCTCCCGAGCAAGTACTAGGTCATTTGTCATTCACCTGCCACTCCCTTCACAGGCTGGGCTTCTCCCTCAACTTAAAGAAGTCCAACTTGACACCTACCCAGCGGCTCCAGTACATCGGAGCAGTGCTCGACACATCCCTGGGGCAATGTTCGCCTCCCCAGGTGAGGGCTCATCACATTCTGCAGATGGTGGACAAGTTTCAATGTGCCCAGAGTCTCCCGGCGTTCGAGTTCATGAGGTTGCTCTGCCTCGTGGCATCCTGCATTTTACTGGTGCCAGAGGCCGTGTTGCGAATGAGATCTCTGCAATGAGCTCTCAAGATGCAGTGGTTGCAGTCCTCCGGCAGGATGTCGGATCCTGTTCAGTTGCCGCCCTCGGTCGCTCAGGATCTTCTGTGGTGGGCCGTCAAAGGCAATCTGATGAAGGGGGCTCCATTTTGGCTACCCTAGCTGGAGGTAACGATCGTGACAGACGCATCCCTCACGGGATGGGGAGCTCATGCCAACGAGTTGACAGTCAGCAGTTGTTGGTCTCAGAGTCCAGACTCCATATCAATCTGTTGGAGCTGAGGGCCATCAGGCTAGCTCTGAAGGCTTTTCTGCCGTCTGTGCGGGGGAAGAATGTCTTGATTCTGAGGGACAATACAGTGGCCATGCACTACCTCAACAAAAAAGGGGGGGGGCAGGGTCTCTCCCACTGTGCATAGAGGCGATGCAGCTCTGGTTCTGGGCCATCCAGCAGGAAATTTCGATCTCGGCAGTTCATCTGACGAAAACGAGCAGGCAGAGCATGGTCTTTCACGAGTGGGAGCAGGCTCAGGAAGTTCACTTGGAGATCTTCGCCCTTTGGAGGACCCCACAAGTGGATCTCTTCGCCACCAGTGTCAACTGGAAGTGCGAAAGATTCTGCTTGCAGGAATTTCCTCCAATAGGAGCCTTATTGGACGCGTTCATAATGGAGTGGTCTTTCCCACTGCTGTACGTGTTTCCTCCAGTCACCGTCATTCCGCAAGTGCCGTGGAGGTTCGGTTCCCGAATGATCCTCATTGCTCCGGCATGGGCCAGGAGAGCGTGGTACCTGGACCTTCTCGACATGTCTATCTGCCCTCCACGCCGTGTTCCCTACCGAGGCGATCTGCTCTCACGGGAGGGTGGGTCGGGTTCTCCATCCAGAAGTCAAGTCTCTCAACCTTCATGCTTGGTTTCTGAAAGGTTAAAGTACAAAGATTGGGACCTTCCTGAAGACGTGATGGAGGTGTTGCTTTCAGACAGAAGGCCTGCAACGAAGTCCCTGTGCTGTTGGAGAAAGTTCTGCGACTGGTGCAGGGTAAAGAATGTGGATCCTTTTACATGTGCCATTCCTGTGCTGCTTTCTTTTTTGCTTTTGTTAGCCCACAAGGGCCTGCAAGTGGGTAGCATTAAAGGTTACCTGGTGGCGTTGTCCATATTTAAGCGCTCGTCTGAGGAGTGTTATTATTTTAAGATTCCTTTGATTTCTCAGTTTCTGAAAGGGCTAACTGATGTGTTCCCACCGTCGCCTTTCTAGGTGCCCGGTTGGGATTTGAACTTAGTTCTGAAATTCCTAATGGGAGCTCCGTTTGAACCCTTACATTCTTGTCCTTTGAGACTGTTGACATTTAAAACTGTATTTTTGGTTGCGGTTACTTCCGCTCGCAGAGTGAGTTGCAGGCACTATCCGCCAAGCCACCTTTCACAGTGTTCCATAAGGACAGGGTTGTCCTTAGGGTCCGTCCGTCCTTTTCTTCCGAAGGTTGTGTCGGACTTTCATTTGAGCCAGAAGGTCATTCTTCCGGCGTTCTATCCTCCTCCGCATCCTGGTAAGGAAGAGGAGAGGCTCCATAGGTTAGATCCGAGGAGAGCTTTAAGTTTCTACATCTCACGCCTGTCCTCGGTCAGAGTGGACGATCAGCTCTTTGTAGGATACGCTGGCAGGCGTTTGGGTCAAGCTGTTACTAAGAAGACCTTGTCCTGATGGATTATCTTGACAATCTCTGAATGCTACTGTCTGGCGGGTAAGGACCCTCCGGTAGGCTTATGGGCCCGTTCTACTAGGGGTGTGGCTGTCTCTACTGCTCTGCAGAGGGGCGTTCCCAATCGTAACATTTGTGAAGCAGCCACATGGGCCTCTGTCCATACATTTGTAAAACACTACTCCCTTGATTCTATCCATGGGCAAGTTTTGGCCTTTGGCAAGTCGGTCCTCTATTCTGCAATTTAATTGGGCATTCTAAAATTCTAAATTCTTTTCCTGCCTCCATACATTGGTACTGCTTTGGGAGTCCGTCATAGATGTGGAATACGTTGGAGGACACAATCCCTTCAAAGAACAAGTTACTTTCTTACCTGGTAAAGTTTTTTCAATGGGATGTTCCTCCGATGTATTCCACATTGCACCCTCCCAGCCTGTCCCTCTACAGAATTTCTTATGCGATTGCAGCATACGTTTCCGCAAGGCTTTCTGTAGTCATACTGGCAGAAGATTGGTGCACACATTCTGGGAAAAAACTACAACTGAGGCTACCGGCATCGTGCGTCCTAATTATAACATCTGGTGACGTCGGCTCGACGTAGGCCCTCGAGGGCCCGCTTATCGACGTCATTGATGCAGGACGCACACGCCGAAAATTTTTGGAAGCAGCACAGCTGTGGTGATTACCTGTCATAGATGTGGAATACGTTGTCGGACCATCCCATCGAAAGAACGTTACCAGGTAAGAAAGTAACTTGTTCTTCTGGCAGCATGGCATTAAAAGCCACCAATGTCGCCTGTGATGCACAATATTTTATTTATATCGAGGCTATACACAAGTGTTTCAAGGCACGACGAGGTGAGGGAGGGGAACAAGACAACAATCTTAATAGGCCCAGTGCCATTGAGATCACGCAAGTGCAGGGGAAAGGGAAGGGGGAGAAGTGCTAGGGGAAGGGGAGGAGGAGCAAGTGCAAGACATAGGATTAGACAATGAAAACAAGAAGTGTGGCCAGCATGTGGCATTGCAAGGGTTAAGTGCAGAAAACAAGTGATAAGTGCAAGTATGGGGGGGTTGTAGGGTTGCAGATACATCCCCAAGTGCAGGGTCGCCAGGGGGCAGTACAGGTGTGCAACTGGGAGGGCAGGAACCTGGGCCCATGGTTTCAGAGGGTAGCCAGGTAACCAGTGCAGTATCGGACAGGAGATCAGCAAGGTAGCGGAAGAGAGAAGGCAGAAGCAAAGAGGTAAGTCTTGAGCTGCTTCTGGAACTGGAGATGGTTCTACTCAAGTTTAAGAGGCAGGCAGGCTGTTCCATAGGGAGGCGCCAGCCGAAGAGAGAGATCTGCCCCCAACTTTTTGCATGGAAAACTGACTGACCATCATGGAGTTGGAGGAGCGAAGTGCTTGAGTAGGAAGATACTTCGGAAGAGAAAGCTGGAGATATTTTGGCCCCAGGCCTCATTAGGCCTTGTGGACAATGCAGAGGGTCTTGAACTTGATCCTTGCAGCCACTGGGAGCCAATAGAGAGATTTCAGTGCTGGAGTGATACAATCCCTGGGCTTGAGGCTAAGGACAAGTCTTGCCGTCCTAATCTGGGTGAATTGCAGAGGACGGAGAGTAGAGATTTAAAAGGAGGCTGTTACAGTAGTCGCGCCTAGAGAGAACCAGAACTGTAGATAAAGTGAGCTTCTGGGGGAAGGAGAGGAAAGGAAGAATACCTCTGAGGAGGTGCAGTTTATAGTTCGACTTCTTAGAGATGTCGGAAATGGGAAGAGAGAAGGAGAGGGGTCAAAGATAACCATGATGTTCTTAGCCTTGGAGGTGGGAGCCAAAGGGGGCCAGCCAGAGAGTGGCGAGAAAGATGGGTGCGGGTGTGCTGGTGAGGAGGATCTCTGTCTTCCTTGCATTCAGGCAGAGAATATTGACGGTGCACCACTCCTGGCTTGCAGTCAGACAATCCGGGAAGAGAGGGAGAAGAGGCGGCACAGGGGAGCCTGAAGGCAAGCTGAGTGTCATCCGCATAGCACTGGAAATTGGAGCAGAGAACAGCAATCTGGTGGGCGAGAGGTTCCAGGTATTGGTTGAACGACCAGGGAGAAAGGCTAGACCCCTGGGGAACACCACATGTGGAGAGAGAGATAGAGGAGAGGAAGGACCCAAGTTGGACCTGGGAGGGTCGATCTGAGAGGAAAGAAGTCGGCCAGGCAAGAGCCTGATCTGTGATACCCAGGTTATCACCGAGCCGGTTGAGCAAGATGGCATGGTTGACCATTTCAAAGGCAGAAGAGAGATCAAGAAGGTTTAGGACAATGGGGAGATTAGAATCAAGGTTTGAGAGCAGGTCTTCACAGATGTTCAGGAGAGCAGATTCCGTAGTTTTGGCTGCTCTAAAGCCAGACTGATGGTCATGGAGACAACCAACAAGTGTGAAGATTAAACTAGGAGATGGCCAGCTTTCCCAGGAGTTTGCCCAGAAAAGGAGTGATAGAGATCGGGCAATAATTAAGTTAGTCGGAAGGGAGGGGTCGGCTGAGGGTTTCTTGGAAGAGCGTGCAAGGAGAGTGCTTCGAGAGGGTGCATGAGGGTTCCCAGAGGTGACGAATTAGTGGTCGCCGAAGTCAGCCAGGGCTGGGGCGAGGGTGTCAATGTGGTCCTTGATGGTTTTGGAAGAACCGGTTTAGAAGGTTTTCATAGATCGGACGTGTCTTGCAACCTCACCAGGGGAGAAGATTGTAAAGGCACAGAAGGGAGGGGGTGGCCGCAGAGGGGCTAGAGGAAGAGGAGGGAAAGCCAGGAGAAGCCGAGAGGGTGGACGGGATGTCCTGGGTTTTAGAGATGAATTGAGAAGCCATGGCCGTGCAGAGGGCAAGGACAGGAAAGGTAGAAACTGTAGCAGGATTGGCAAGCTCCTTGCAGATTTTAAAGAGTTCGGCCGAGTTGTTAGATGCTGCAGAATCGCGAGCTTAAATGTGACCTTCATTCTTGGTGAGGACAGATTCGATATTGCCTTTGGCGCAGGCGGCAGGCTAGTTTGTCAGAGGATGTACACGACGCCGACGATTTACCTCTCAGCCACACTACACTTGCGTTTACGGGTGACTAGGTCTGAGTCGTACCAGGAGTTGCACTGGATTTTAGGCTTCATGCAGATCCTCGTGACAGGGGCAAGCACAGCAAGAATATCGGAGACAGCAGAGTGGAGCATGGAAAGGGCTGTGTCAAGGTGTGAGTCAGCCAGAGGTGCAGGAGGGGGGAGAGATGGATGCGGCGAAAGCCTCAACTGACACACGCTTCATGTGTCGAATGACTGAGAAGGTAGGTGTCAGGGAGGGACGGAGGGAGGGACGGAGAGAGGGAAGGACACACTCCTGTAGAGTGAGTCGGGCCAGAGGGGAAAAATAGTGTGTCGCAAAAGAGTCCCGTTGGGGGGGGGGGGGGGGGGAGGAAGCATCCAGGTGGATGTTGAAGTCTCCAAGGAGGAGTTGAGTGGTCAAGGCCAGGAGCTCCATAGGTGAAGTGGAGGGTGAGGGAGGGGGAGAAAGGGAGGTGGGTGTTAGATGAGAGAAGGGCAGATGGGGGAGTGGAGGCGCACGGGGGGGTGTAAGCAGAAGAGACTGAACTTGACTGGGAAAAGCACGTCAGGTAAAAACAGTCACTGGACACAGCAAAATTCACTAAGCACAGATAAATTGAAAATATAGAAGGGCAGATGGAAACGGTTGTCACTGGGCACAGCTAATTTTAAAAATATAGCAAGGCAGATGAAAACAGCGGTCACTGGGCACAGCTAAATTCAAAATATAGTAAGGCAGATGAAAACACTGGTCACTGGGCTCAGCTAAATTCAAAAGCAGATAGAAATGCAATGCAGACGAAATGAGGGAGGGAAAGTCAGAGGTGTGGGAGTTGATGTTGCAACTAACCCACAGGGAAGTGAAATGGTACAAAATCTTCAGCGAGCATCGAGAGAGTGCAGGATCGGGTTGCTTCCCAGGTCATCATGTGCGGGCCCCCCAGCCCGTGCAGATCAGAGACGGGGGCCTTAGGAGTGAGCCTTGTGAGGAGGGCAGGCCAAGCCTGCCGGCATTCCAATAGGCCCAGATGATGAAGGCCTCAACCAATGCAAGGCCATAGCTTCAGGGCACCAGGCACTTCAGTGCTCTAGGTGCAGGCGGCCATCCCGGAGTGGCAAGCCCATACAAAGAAAAGTAATGCATCCCAAAAACGAGAGACTCGCCCAAAGTTGTTCTTTTATTTTATTTTTTATTAAAGCAAAGAAACGCTGCAGGAGGGCACAAAGAAAGATTTAAGGGCAATATTTGCGCGATCGTGCGCACAGCTGCAATAAGTCCAGAGGGCTTACCTTCTTTCCATGGAGGGGCAAAAAGCACTGGAGGACTCCCGATGTGGTGGGGAGAGGCTCTGCTGTAGTTCAACACAATGCAGCCTTTGTTGAGTGCCGGTACTTTCAGTGCCTGTGCTACTTAGGTTTTGCAAAGTTGGATGACACAATAATGTGTTTAGATCTGCTTTTGTCCACGCCCTGAGATCAACAGGTATGAGGATCACCACTCGGAGGCATCCTTTGCCCCCACGCAGTGGCACAAAACTGATTTTGTGGATTTGCAAAGTTCTCCTTTGGGTTATGGAAGCGAAGTTGAGATGCGGGATGGGTTTACACGGCTGGTTGGGAGATGGGAAGGAGGGTAGCCAAGCAGTTGTTGCAAACAGGCCTGGATGTGGCCGACTGCTTTGGCCGATCAATGGGATCAGCGATGGTACTGAGAAGGCAAGCCTATCTAAAACCCTCTGGCTTCTCCCCGAATGTCCAGAATAGGCTACAAGACATGCCTTTCATGGTAGAGTTTCTTTTTGGCCAGAAGACTGAGGACTCTGTTGCAAAGTTCAAAGAGTCTTAAAATAGCTGGAAAATTGCTGGGCCTAGCTGTGCAGCTGGACAAATCTGTCTTCAGCTTCGCCTCTTGGGGGCAGAGTCTACAGTCGCCATGTGCCTTATGGCAGGAAAGCGCAGCTCCCACAAGCCAGACAAGGGCAGAGGTGTTTCTCAAGTTCCAGGAAGGGGCTGGGGGGCTTCTAGAGGCCAGCAAACGCCCTCTAAGCCGTTTTTGATGGCCCCACCCACAACTTACCGGTTGATGGACGGTTGGCAGAACGTTAGCCCCAGTGGCAGGAGATTACCTCCGACACCTTGGCCCTGCAGCTCGTTCTGTGGGGTTATCATCTGCCCTTCTTAAGGAAACCACTGGACAGATCCCAACTGCCTCCAATCCAACCAGGACAGGAACTCCACGAAGAATTGCGAGCCCTGTTGTCGAAGGGTGCCGTGGAAGAGGTACCTCCCGGGTTGGTATTCCCGTTATTTCCTGGTGCCCAAGAAAGGAGGTGGTCTCGGTCCCATTCTGGACCTCAGGGCCTTGAGCAAGTTACTGAGGAAAGACAAATTCAGGATGGTGACATTGGGAGAAATTCTCCATGCTCTCCAACTTCAGAACTGGCTGGTGTCAATAGATCTGCAGGATGCTTATTTCCATGTGCTGATAAATCAAAAGCACAGGAAGTTCCTAAGGTTCCATAGGGGACAAGCACTATCAGTTCAAAGTGCTTCCCTTTTGTTTTGACCTTCGCTCCAAGTGTCTTCACCAAGCTCATGGCGATAGTTGCGGCTCTCTGGGGGTCGATGTATTTCTGTACCTGGACAACTGGCTAATCCGAGGAAAGTCGGCAGGACAGGTTTTGTTTCATCTATTGGACACCTGTCTGATAATGCACAAGCTGGGCTTCTCCCTTAACTCGAAGAAGTCACATGTGACGCCAGTCCAAAGTCTCCAGTTCATCGGAGCAGTCCTAGACACTCTGGTGAGGAAGACCTTCCCTCCCGAGCAGAGAGTCTGCAACATAGCACAGATGGTACACTTGTTCCAGAATCATGCCACCTTATCAGCGGGTTACTTCCTCCACCTCTTAGGTCTCATGGCCTCCAGCATTTGTCTGGTGCCATAGGCCAGGCTACTCATGAGATCCCTTCAAACGCTCCCTTCTGCTCTCCTTGGCCTCTGGCCCAGGTGGTTACGGATGCATCTCTGAAGGGTTTGGGGGCTCACTGCGAAGATTTGCAGGTGAGTGACCTTTGGTTAGCAACAGAAGCCAGGTTGCATATCAACAGGCTAGACTTGCGAGCCATCAGGCTAGCCCTGAGGGCTTTCGCCTTGTCTCTCAAGGGGAAACTTGTCCTGATTCTGACAGACAACACAGTAGCCATGCACTACATGAACAAACAGGGTGGCATGCTCTCCCTTCCCCTCTGCAGAGAGGAGATGTGGCTGCTGGAGAACTGGATCTCAGTCTCTGTTGGTCATCTGTTGGGGTCAGAGAAAGGTTTGGTGGATGCTCTGAGCAGGCAGCAGGCAGAGCATGGTCTCACATGAGTGGGAAGAGTGCCAGGAAGTCCTGGAAGAGGTCTTCTCTCCCTTGGGTAATCCAGCAGTGGATCTGTTTGCTGCAGAGCCCAACAGGAAGTGCAGACAATTTTGCTCGAGGCAATTCCCAGCTAACCACGTGTTTCTGTCTCCACGACGCGGCTAAAACCCCCACTGCCCCCAAGCGATTCTCGTCATTCAATTGGTTCTCAGGAGGTTGACGGAGTGTTGAGCAACCATGATCTTGATCGGACTGGACGAGGAGAACGTGGTTCTTCGATCTCTTGGATCTGTCCTTCTGTCATTCTCACTGGTTGCCTTAGCGCCCAGATCTCCTGACTGACCCTTTCGGAAGGTCTGATGCTCCACCCAACCCCAGAGTCCCTCAACCTACATGCGTGGCACTTGAGAAGATGAGGTATGATGACTGGTACACCTCGGAGGAGGTACTCCAGGTGTTGCTGGCTGCACGGTCTACAGGATCTCTGTACACGTGCAGGTGGTGAACATTTGAGGCGTGGTGCAAGGAACGCAAGATCAATCCCATCTCTAGTCCCACCACTACAGTGATGAAGTTCCTTCTGTCACTGGCCTCAGCAGGCCTTCAGGTTACCAAAGTCAAAGGATATTTGGCGGTCTTGTCTGTGTTCAAAAGGTCCTCGGATTAAGGTTCCTTCTTTAGGATACCAGTTAGGGTCCAATTCCTGAAGGGCCTTGTGAATAAGTTTTCCGCCAACTCCCTTTGTTCCGAACTGGGACTTGGATCTGGTTCTGACTTTTTTGATGGCTCAATTTGAGCCCATGCATTCCTGTTCCTCAAGACTGTTGTCCTTGAAAACAGCCTTTTTGGTTGCAATCATGTCAGCCAGGAGGGTTAGTGAGTTGCAGGCATTGTGCTGCAAGCCAGTTTTTTGGGGGGAAATGTTTCCCTTAAGGTCAGACCTGGCTTTCTCCCAAAAGTGGTTTCTGAGTTCCACCTGTCTGTCTATAAATTTACTGGTCTTCTGCCCTCCAATGCACCCCTCTAAAGAGGAGGAACGGTTCCACTGTTTAGATCTTAGAGCTTTTATATTGCTTGGACATCAGAGTTCTGAAAATCTGACCAGCTGTTTGTGGTCCTTTCTCTGTCTCGCAAAGATCTGCCCGTAACACAACACTCTATTGCAATGGATTATACTTTGCATCTCTGAGTGCTATTAATCTGCTGGTAAGGAGCTTCCTTCTGGAATATGGGCACTCTCCACAAGAGGAGTCTCGGCTTCTACGGCCTTACAGAGGGGAGTCCCCATTAGGGACATTTGTAGTGCTGCCACATGGGTCATCCTTGCCCACATTTATCAGGCACTATTGTCTGGACGTTGCCCAAGGGTGGATGCATGTTTTTTTGTAGGGCAGTGCTGCAAAATCTACCTCTGACACTTTTTGCCCACCTCCGTCATCCTAATTGCTTGGGGAGTCTATTTGATGAGGAATCTGCGGGAGAAAAGCAATCCATTACCGTAATGTTCTTTCTATGTATTCTTCTCCCGCAGATTACTCATTGCCCACCCGTCCATCCCTGCTCCAAAAATTCTTATGGCTTTACGGTTATGTCTAAGCAAAGGGATGTCTGGTGATGGCTCTGAGGTGACCGCTTCTATCTGGCTGGCCGTTTATTTTCTTTAAAAAGAAAAAAACATCCCTTTCCATTTACTAATTTGATGGGGTTTCACCCCTTTGGGATGTTTCCCATTGTTCTGTTTTACAGGTTGATTAGCCTTGCCCCCCATCGTTTTTCCTCAACATGGGGGAACGGACGTACGGGGCGTAGTGACGTGGTGTATATATACAGCGTCCCATGTGGTGCCGACGATCAAGCACCGAGGAAGATGGATTGCCGATCAACGGCCGAGTCGAGGTCCACTACGACCCCTGTCGAAAATGTTTCTGAGCAGCAGAGCTGGATGAGGATAACTGTCAGATGAGGATTCAGCGGGAGAAGAATCTGTAGAAAGAACATCAGTAATTTCTCCTTTCAGGGATAACAGTCTCCAAAAACAGGAATGCATTTGCTCAAACGGAACCTCCATCAAAAATGTCAGAACTAGATTTAGATCCCAGTCTGGGACAACAAAAGGATTAGGCAGAAACGTATTCACAAAGCCCTTCAAGAAAGAACCTTGCTCTGGGGCCCTTTTTGAACACAGACGAGGCTGGAGAACCTGTCGACGCTCCCTAGAGGGACCGGCCATCGACGACTACCGTGCCTCTGTCAGCGATTGAAACACTTGTGTATAGGCACGTTATAAATGCCATATCATATGCTGAGTGCCGCTTTCGCTCCCGAGGCCTGCAGTTCAGGGGGTGCTCCTGCAGCAGCCTGCTCCTTAAACATAGCCTCCAATTGGCTTTGGAAATCTTCCCACTCCACTAGAGTGGTTGGCCCAGCCAAGGGCATACCTTTTTCCAACGAGGTGGACTTGTGTCAACGATGGTGGTGCTTCTTGTTATGCGAAGAAGACTAGGAAGAGTTGCTCCTTGTGGGTGACCGCTTCTTGGCCTTCCGTTGGAGGTGCTTCTCTTTTTTTTGGGGTTGGGCCCTTTGGTTTCGGCCTCGGAAGACTAAACGATATACTGCTCTGGGTATTTTGGGGACGATCAGCCCAATGCAAGTTTGGCGGCCCGATCACGTATGGACTTCGGGTGCATCTTGGAGCATGACCGCACATCCCTCAGTGTCGTGATCTGTACGCAGACACCACAGACAAATGTGCGGGTCGGTCACCGACATTTTGGAATTCCAGTCAGTACACCTCTTAATTCCCGAGACCCGGGGAGTGGAAATATTCCTGGTCGCGATTTTTAGAAAAATGACAAATTCTGTCAAACACAGTGTCAAAGACTCAGTGTCGTGTTCCTTACAGCAGCGTGCCGAGCACACAGAAAAAAGGAACTGAGGTATGGGGCGTAGTGATGTGGTACATATACGATGCCCAACGTCACGTCCGGAGTCGGCGATCGAGCAACGAACAAGATGGATCGACAATGGACAGAGTCGAGGTCCACTATACGATCAGCAGAGCTGGATATCTATCAGATGAGAAATCTACAGGAGAAAAGCAATCAATTGAATGTTCATTTTGTTCCAAAATTTTAGAATTATGTCAAAATGCCAAGCTACCCTTAATTCTGGATTCTTTTCAGATGTAAACGCGGGAGAATGTTGCACTCCTAGAAACGGGATCTAACACGAAAAATAATATGCCGAACTAAAGTAACACTAGAAGACTAATGTTTTCTTTGTGTCGTATTTATATAGACTACCTGCCCTGATTTGAAAAAAGGCAGCCAGCGCCGAAACACGTGTCATCACAAAGCGCAACCATATGATTTTTTTGTCCTCACATTAAATCTATGTGCAAAAACATAACTGGCGCAGTTCTATGTGAGTGTCCTTTGTTGATTATTTGATGTATGTTATCTTTTGATTGAGTTTTGGCTACTACTTAGTATTGATGTTCTACATCTAGTTTATTTCGTATTATTTTGTCATATCAATTTGATCAAATATATTGTACTACTAAATGTTGATCCAAGTTGGAATTTTAATCCTCCACTAAGCAATACTCACTAATTGATGTCTTTCAAAAATGGAGACAAACCTTCACTTATTTTTGCTAATCTCACTGTGAGAATTGAATTGGGTTCATTATGGTTTTGATTATCCAAATGAATACATATGATTAAATCAACATACTTAATTCGTGGTACCTATTCCATTGGGAGGTACTCTTAGGTAGGCCAGAACGTGTAAAGGCATAATCTTTCAGGACCTTATCACGTTGACACCATTTGAAATGTTTTAAACATAATTAACATTTTGGTTTATGTCACTGTTCTGTTTTCTGTAATGTTTCAATGTATTCTATATTAGTTACTTAACTCAGTTTGGTAGTAATATCCTATTAGGTAGATTTTCACTTTTATGTGAAATCCCCTTCACATGCGAGTCGCCCAGCACTCTTTTTGTTGGACTTGTGGATTTTTTTTTTGTCAGTTCTGAGTGAGTGGGAAACATTTTCCACACACTCATTCTTGTACCTTATGTTTGGGATCCTTTTGTATTTCCTTTTACACCTTTTTCTTTGTGTCCTGCTTTCCTCCAAGGTTTGTGCCATCTCTCTTTGACTTTTGCAGCACAGCGCACACTCTGTGCAGTGTTGCTCGGGGGGGGGGGGGCCCTTGAGCTTCCCTTTTTATTTTCTGTATTTTCCTTGCGAGAACGCATGTTCCCAAGGGCAGCAGGATATTTAGAATACTTCCTGTTTTTTCTATTGTGAGATCAGCATGCCCCAATTTATGCAGAGTGCTGAGGGGCTACACTGTATCTCCTTTCTCACTGCTCCTGTAACTTTTTGGTGACAGTGACCAGCTAATCTGAATGGCTGATGGCAGTGGTTTTAGCCTACCTACGTTTGTGCATTGTTTACTCCCAGGTTGTACTCAACCCTGCAGTTGTGTACAGTAGGGTCACCATTAACCCAAAATGTTGACCGTGTTCTTTTCTTCGCCAGTTCACATTGGCTTGTCCCTTCTTGGTCCTTCTGCCGTGCTAGGTGAGGGAGGTCCTGGTTTGACTTTTGTGTCCGGCTGGATCCCTCTGTGAAGCCCGCCACGGCGCCTGTGTGTCGTGCGCACAGTTAACAAGGGAAGGACTCAAACTCCACCGGTCTGTCTTCTGCTGCGCCTGCCTGGAACTACTTGGCCCTCTCATTTTCTCTCTCATCACCGATCCTCTCTCTGCTCTTATCTCTTCCTTCCATTTCTCCTTTCACCTTTATGCTGATGACACCCAGATCTTTCTCTTTTTCTTCCTTTGATTCTGTCTTTCATTCCACTGTCTCAAACTGTCTTTTAGCTGTTCAGAACTGGATGTCTTATCATTTTCTACATCTCAATCCCTCAAAAACCAAGATTTTGTTCTTTACCTCTTCTGCTATCTCTTCTACTCCACCCCCCTCTTTCCTTTCCTCCGTCCACTGTTTCCTTTTCACTCTCAGCTGCAACCTGGGCGTTAACTTTGATCCGTCCCTCTCCTTCTCCCTTCATACTTCCTCTATTGCCCGCTCCTGCCGCTTTGCTCTGTTTAACATTCTCCATGCTCGCCTTTATCTTTCCTTTCACGTCTCTAAAACTCTTCTCTTTTCCCTCATCTTTTCCTGTATCGACTACTGTTCACCTCTATTGCTCAGTCTCCCTGCCTCTCATCTTTTCCCACTTCGCTCTATCTATAACTCTGTTCGTCTCCTTTCCCCCTCTGGCTTCTTTAACAATCCTCCCTACTTTGTTTCACTACTTCCTTTTGAATCCTGTCTTTTGTATCACTTTCTCTCAATTGTCTTCAAATGCACCCATGGCCTGGCCCCTCTTTACCTTACCTTTCCTCTCCTCTCGTTCTATGTCCCCTCATGCCCCTTGCGGTCTCAGAATCTATTCCTCTTAACTCTTCCTAAGCCCCCTTGAGCCTATTCTCGTTTCCACTCTTTTTCTCTTTTGGCACCCAAACATTGGAACGTTCTTACTCTTAGTTCCTCCTCATTTCTTCGTTCCTCCTCATCATGAGGGTCCGACTGAAGCCTTACAAAAAGTGCAACTCTTGGTACGACTCCGATCTGGCTGCCCTTAAACGCAAGTGTAGGGCAGCTGTGCGAAAATGATATACGTCGGGCAGACCATCTGACAAACTGGCCTGCCGCCTCCTTCAAAGGCAATATCGACTCTGCATCCGCTCCAAGAAAAGAGTCTTTATTGAAGGCCGCTTCTCTGCTGCATGAAACACAGCCAATCTTTTTAAAGTCTGCAAGGAACTGACCAATCCTGCAGCAGCCTCCTCTTCCGTCACACCCACCCAGAACCTTTTCTCGTCCCTGGCTGCACACTTCATCACAAAAACCCAAGACGTCCTTTCCTCCCTCTCTTCCACACCACAGCATACACCAACATTGGAGCCTCCCTTGCCCCACCCCCACATCCCCTCCCTTCTCCCTCACCCGTCACACATGATGAGGTCACCAGACAAGTCTGGTCTATGAAGGCCTCATCCAAACAGGTGGACCCCTGCCCCTCCAAAACCATTAAGGGCAATATTGACTCCCTCACCCCAGCTGATCTCTGCAATCTCTCCTTTTCCACTGGAGTTTTCCCAACTGCTCTTAAGCACTCCCTTATGCACCCCCTGCTCAAGAAACCCTCAGCTGACCCCTCCATACCGGCAAGCTACCACCGTATCTCTATCACTCCTTTCCTAGGCGAATTCCTAGAGAAGTTGGCTTCTCTCAGCTGACCCTTCACACTGAATCTATTGGTTGCTTCCATGAGCATCAGTCTGGCTTTAGAGCATCCAGAGGCACGGAAACTGCTCTTCTGAACATCCATCAAGACCTGCTCTAAAATCTTGACACTAACACCCCATCTATCCTCATCCTCATTCTCCTTCACCTCTCTTCCGCCTTCGACATGGTTAACCACAACATCCTGATTGCACACCTCTGTGACAACCTGGGAATCACAGGTCTGGCTCTGGCATGGTTAACCTCCTTTCTCCTCGACCGCCCAACCCAGTTGGAACTTGGAACCTTTCTCTCGACTATCGCTATCTCAACCTGTGGCCTTCCCCAGGGATCTAAAATAATATCCCCCTGGTTCTTCAACGTCTATATGGATGCATTGGTACATGCGATTGCCACTTTCACCTCTAACTTCCAGTGTTACGTGGATGACACGCAACTATCTTTCAGGCTACCCTCAGCCGCCGCCGCCTCCTCCTCATCGCTCATATCTGACTGTCCGCTATTCAGTCATGGTGTGCTGCAAACAACCTCTGCCTCAACGCCATTAAGACTGAGGTGTTTCGCATTGGGACCCCTGCTCCCGCTTTCCCACTTTCACTCTGGCCGGCCTTCCTTGGCCCTGCGCCCACCTGTAAGGCCAAAAACCTTGGTCATCTTCGACTCCACTCTTTCCTTCTCCTCTCACATTTTGGACATCTCTAAAAAGGCTAACTATCAGCTACACCTCCTCAGAAGCACTCTACCTTTTCTCTCTTTCCCCCAGCGGCTCAAGGTCTCCAGAGCCATGGTTCTCTCTAGACTGGACTATAGCAATAACCTCCCTGCTTCTGCCCTGCACCCTCTGGAACTCATCCAGAACAGAACTGCAAGACTTATCCTTGGCCTCAAGCCCAGGGACCGCATCTCTCCGGCACTGACATTCCTTCACTGACTCACTGATCAAGTTCAAGACCTTCTGCATTGTCCACAAGGCTTTCTGGGGCATGGTTCCTACCTACCTGCAGCGTTGCCTAACTAAACACTGTCCCTCATGAGCCCTCTGCTCATCTACCCCCAACCTTCTGTGAGTGAGCCGGTTCTCCAAGCAGAGATATGGAGGGAGATCCTTATCCTCAGTAGGTGGCTCCCTCTGAAGTAGCCTGCCTGCCGCCCTCCGTCTTGATCCCGATCTTAAGTTCCGGAACCTCCTCAAGACCTTCCTCTTCTCCTTACCCTTCTCTCTCCCCCTACCCTGCTAACTTAGCTCTTTGCTCTTCCCCTCTGCCTCCTCTTCCTTACAGCTTGCTGACTGGCTGCCTGCTGTACCTCAGTCTCACTTGCCTCAAGGTCCTGCACCCCACCTGCCACCCCACCCCCATTGCACTTCAGAATTAACCCAAGAGTGTCTCTCTCTCTGACCTTACCTCGGTCTCCACCGACTGTGTGCACTTGGACCTCCCCTTCCCTGTGACCGTCTGTGCACAATCCGAATGCACCGTGCCGGAAGACCATCTGTCTGTTCTCCCTTGTCTTCACCCTTAACTGCTCTTGGTAAAATTGCAGAGTCGTTGTCAGGCCTATTTGCTGTGTCTCAGCTGTTAAATGCGTTTACTTACTCTGCCTGTGCAGACTATTATCGCCTCAGAAATTCAAGGGCTCTGTGCGACTGTTTTCCCCCCATGTTCCCACCCTCCTTGAGCGCTTTGAAAGACTTGTCTGTGTATAGGCGCTTTATAAATAAACATTACAATTACCACACCATAACCATACGCATCTTCTAGACTAATCTTAAACTCGACTTTCTTTTGTCTGTAGCCTCTTAATATTCTCTTTTTCCTCTGTTGATGTAACTTTTTACTCATTTGTGTCATTTTGATTGTACTGTTTTTTTATTCTTTTATTCAGCGCCTTTGGCGAAAGGCGCTTCATAAATTCATCAAAATACAAATAAAAGACGCATGCATCCTGAGGCTGAAAACAAGCTGACCACTGGAGCTGAAGAATCGACGAGGAGGAAGAGGAGAGATGCCCGCAGCCACTTGCAGCCTCCTGGAGATGCCTTCTGAGTTAATCGCTGCTGTCCGACACCTTCTTTCAAGTGCCAGAAGAACTCCAAAGAGGTTGGCTCTCTCCCTTAGACTGGTGGGGCCAATTGGTCTCGAGACGACCTGCATTTTGAGCCATCCCATGATGAGCTGTGATCTTCACCGGCTGCAAACCGCCAATACCCTGGGACCTGTGGCCATTGTGCAGTGCATCATCTTCCAAAGATCAAATCCTCACAAAACTTTGGTGGGCTCCTTCCGGACCTCCAGAGGCAAGATTTCACTGCTTGAAGTCCCCTCACCAGTGTGCTGTACCGACAAGGCGAGATGTATCGAGCAGGTGGTAACTGTTCTTAAGTGGCACTTTCAAAGAGGTGTCAAAATCACAGAACCACAAAGAAGCCTTTGCCTGGAGCCTCTTCACTCAGCTGCTGCTACGAGTTCCATTCCAGTGTCCCTTCTTTCGTCTGCCCGATCAAGAATCCAGTAACTGAGTCTGCCGCTGGAGCATCGTGCAGCACTCTTCTTCACTTGTAAGGTACTGCAAGGCTCTTGGTAGAACGTCCATAGAGGTGTTCTGCTGCTCTTGTGTTTCTGGAGTAGTGATTTGGGTGTTTACACAGCTCTCCCATACACGTTCGCCCAGGCCTAATGCTGGTCTAACTTCAGGGAGCCTTCCCTGAGGTCCCTGAATCTTTTCCCCAACAAAAGGTGCTACTGTGAGAATCAGGCTCACTTACCGTCTATTTTCTAAAAAAAAACTCTTTAGTTGGCATGTAGTTGTATTTTCTTTCTACGTTTGGTGTAAGCAGGGACAGAATATCTTTACGCTACGAGCTCTGGCTTACCTCTGGATGCCCTGTAATCCCTTGTTCATTTTCATTATATTTTTTTTAGTTGCCGTCTAGTCCTATTTCTTCCGTCTAGTCCTATTTCTTTCTGTATTATCTTGTGTAAATAGGGACAGAAAGTATTTATGTTGTGAGTCCCAGCCTCTGCAGTGTATGGTAGGCATAATTATATGCAGTACCCTTTGGGAACACAATTAAGACTACAAGTGACAGTACAAATTCACCTTTGGTACAAGCCTGTACTACACAGTAAAAGTGGTAGCGATGGCTGAGCAGCCAGACTTACCTCAAGAGCAAGGGAGCAGTATCAAATAGTTACACAAAGGACAGCAATTACCATGATTCAAACAAACACTGACTCAAGGTTTCCAAGTAAAATAATATACATTTATTTACTCTTTAGTTAGATAACTTTCACTAAGGTAAGCAGTTTTAAAAATCACAATCTTAATACAGCACACCACTCCCAATAGGTTCAGACAAGTTAAGCTCACAAAATGAAGTGGGAGCTAAATGGCACTCCAGAAATTGAGGGAAAGACAAAGTTAATAGAAATTGAACCACACCAACAGGTAAGTACTCAGGGCAATTGAGCAAGAGGAACTACAGTGATAGAATCAGGTAGAAAAGGCTTAGGGCCAAAGTCAATGGGTCAAAAGTCTTTTGCTCAAGATCACACGGTTCAGGGTAGTTTGCGTTAAAGTTCCTGCACGGGTTCCGGATGAGGTTGGTTGGCAGAAAAGTTAGTTCAAAGAGAAGAGAAGGACAAGCCCTCGGATTAGAGAAAGATTTCAAACACTTTCACCGCGGCTGAACGAAATGAACAACCGGATTTGCACAGTACCTTTTAAAACTGAGAAGAAGCTGTAGCTGAGGCGGACGTTCCTGGTAGTTCCTGCAGGCTCACGGTTCCTGAAGCGACTGTCGGACTGACAAGAAGTAGGAAGACTGGAGGGTCCTGCACTACCCAGAGAAGAAACCAGCAGCAGAGCAAAGCAACGAATAAAAGGTTTGCTCCTTAAAACCCAAGCAGGGTCCGACCTTCCTGGCTATCCAGCCCAGTGTAGCTCTGCACAGCGAATTCGACCAGAGGATGGGTCCTGGCTTGAAGTTTGGGCGAACTGGTTGGTCCCACCAGCTCAAAGGAAGAAGATTCCAGGAGGATCTTCTCTGTCGTCGGATTCTGAAGATTCGGACCTGCAGCAGGGCTTCTCCGGGCGGTTCAGTCGTTGTAGGGGCCCTCTTCTGTCTGCTCCTCGTTGGTTCTTTCGTTCCAGTGGCGACTTTGCCTTTCCAGTCCCATAGACCTGCTTTTTATCCAGTTTTCCCCCATTCACACAGCCTGGCTGTCAATCACACAGCAGGGTGGCAGTCCTGGCAAGGACAGTCACCCAGCCAATCAAACAGGAGTGCAACCTGGGTTAACAAGGGAACCCATTGCAGGGGTCCTAAGACCCCCTCCCTCAAATCCTGCCTACCCAGACTTTCAGGCGCCTTAAGGAGGGCTTCTGTGCAGAAGCCCGCGGAAAGACGGCGAACAAAGGGACCAAACATGGTTTGGTGCGCAGAGTAAAACACGAGAAAGACTTTAACAAAAAGAAATGGTGAATAAACCCAGTCGGAGTCGAAATAAAATATATATGGTCAAGTGGGTTTGTTTGAGGCTAATAAAATAGCCTAAAACAATATCATGGTTATTTAAGATAAACGCAGTATGAAAAATAGGGTAGTTGCCACTGCCACCATCAAGCCTTGATGAAAAGGGAGCGAAACAGTACTCCAAGAGAAACAGACAAAAAGGGATAAGAATTAACCCTTTCCAATACTCCATGTAAAATGGGGTGTACTGGGTCTGTGATTTGAAGAGACTACATAAAGTTAATGGCAACTTTACATGTTTCTGGGAGACAGTAGTCAGTCCCAGAAAAATGGAGTCAGTGGGAAGTCTAAAAGACAACCCTGTGTCACTGCACTGAAGGTGCTGTGTAACACACACAAATGATGCTCCTGGAGTAGGTGAGGCTCCAGAGCCCAAGATCATACAAATGGTAAAAAAACACACAGCAAAACACATGCAAGAGTGGGAAAAAGATTCACACTCTTACCAGGTGAAAAAAATAAACCCTAGAAATCCAGCAACGCTGCTGAGGGACTCATTAGGTCAGGGAAATCAGCCATTTGTGAGAATTCTCCCTAACCGTGTACGATTGAGGAATTGACAGCGTTACTTCCTCGGCCGCCAAGAATTCTCACTCACAGCATCCTGCTATCGATTTGGACAGTGCATCTGTCATCCAGCACGATAAGCGCTTGCAGTCTTGTTCGGTGCTTGTTCTTATCAGGACATGTCACCGTTCCAACTTGCCTTCTATTTGCTATGGGTGAGCCTCTGCGAGCTATATCACAGGTGTGCTTTTAGCAACTAAGCCTCGGCAGAAGTTAGTTATGTGGTGGGTGTTTTTACCTAGCCCTTTTCTTCGATTTCCTCCAGATAAGTAGCGCTCTCCTGCCTTATACCATTTAGGCTTAGAGTTACAGCAGTGTGCAATTTTTCTACTAACGAACTTTGCTAAAAGTGGCAGATTTTGGCTATTTTGCTTTAAACTGCATGAGATAGCCAATATTTGTTATGCTGACTGTTGAGTCTTTATCTTTTCCTATTTTAAACCTAAGTTTTGTTTATACATTTGCTTCTTTTTGTTTAGGGTGGATACCTTTTGGTGCAATTCAACATTTTACTTCGGTCGAGTGCCCTATTGATGCACCACAGTGCCTTCTAATTTGGCATACCCTGAATACCAGATGGCCACATGCTTCACTGGTAGATTTATGGGAACGTTTTAACTGGTATATTTTGGAAGGTCAGTATGCTTCTATACATACAGCCTACTACACGTCCTTAGCCAGTCTCTTTATACAATTTGGTTCGAACTTGGGATATTGGTTAATCCCAATTGTTTCACTTTGTCTCCAAAGATGAATAATTATTATCATCTGTGTTCTATTGGGCTGCGTGAATGAAGCAATTGTTTTCTGCGCCCTTTACGGACACATCAAGGTTAACATTGTTTACTTGATTTTGGCAGTCTTGGTGTTGGGTGTTCTGAGGAACAGTCGGGTTCATTTTTAGTTTTAACAGTAGTTTTTCATTTTCTTTTTTCTCTTTTTTTCCTTTTTTTACTGTGTTGGCATTCTACTAGAGGTCCAGATCTACAATCAAGTTTGAAATACAGTATATGTTTTATTACGGGACCTACCCGTCTGTTCAAATTTTGTATGCCAAATATGTTGTGGGCTCTCTAATATTAGATGTCATATTCTTTTTGTGCCCTGACGAAGACTATCAGTTCTTATGACTGAACTAGATTAATTCTGTCAGTGAAACTACACTCAAGATGATACCTTGTAATTATGTATAAGATACTCGTAGTAGGCACCAAGCACTTTTTGACAGCACCTTTATATTGACTATTGTACACTGCTTGAGATATATAGATGGATATGAATTACGTCCAGCAGTGTATGACAGTAGACTTTTTCTATGTTTATATATATTTATATACATTTTGTTATCGTGTGAATGATTTTTTTATTCTATTGTGATTTTTTTGATAAATAATAAAATATGATCTAATTGATTACCTGACTGAGCCTCTCTTCCCCTCTACACCTACCAGAGTCAATTATTAATTGAATAACTTGTGTGACCCCATGCCTTGTTTCTTAATCAAACTGCTCCCCTTGCCCACGGTTTAGGGGATACCCATCTTCTTGTTCTTCACTTACCGTCTGAACAGCGTAAACTGAACTGCCTGGAGGTATGTGAACCAAGCAATCCAGTTCCTTCACCTGACCATCTGGACCAAATGGGCAAGCAGGGAAGGGCCCAGTCGACGCGTCCCAGCAAGGGTGAAAAAGGATTGGACCCAGAAAAAAAACCTGTGTTGGTTTCTCCTGAAGCTTGATGGTTAAGTCCTAGGAAGCCACTAGCAACAGCTTGTCCGAAGTGAAGAGCGCTGGATGTAATCCACGTTGGAGTAGGTATTTGGAGAACAAGGGAAGGACTGCAGGCAAGGAACAAAGGAGGATTGCCGGAGGCAGGAAGATAGGGAACACAGAAATAAGTTTAAGATGAGGAAGAAAAGCAGTAGAGAAACAGAGTGTTGTATAAGCAGGAATACCTGGGTTGAGACAACTTCAGAAACTGATATTACATTGGGAAACGCTGATGCAGAAGATGCCGGTGACCATTTTGAGAAATACTAGACCTTGCAAGAGCTAGCTGTCGAAACTGTAAAAGTACAACACAACATGCTCAGCGCCAGCGATCCCAGGGAGTCCCGAGTTCTGACAGCATGCCCCCTTCCAAGGATCACCAGACCAGGTTTTTAAGGGTG
Source organism: Ambystoma mexicanum (assembly GCF_040938575.1). NCBI lineage: Eukaryota > Metazoa > Chordata > Amphibia > Caudata > Ambystomatidae > Ambystoma > Ambystoma mexicanum. The sequence continues at coordinate 260,343,744 of NC_090928.1, read as the reverse complement.
CAAATGATGAAAGCGTCAGAGTAGAGCAGGGGCCTGCATGTTGAAGACCGGTTCCTAAGAACGTTCAGAAATGTAGTCTTCCCAATCTACCAGGTATTGAAGACGACCCCTGAAAAACCAGCAGTCAGATACGACGAACAGTATATTCCGTTGATCCATCCACAATCAAGGGCGGAGGAGCCGGCCTTCATCTCCTCACAGTTGGATGCAGGCAAATATTGTTTCAGCGGGGAAGAATGGAAAACTCAATGAATCCGCTTTCACGAGACAGGTAAGTCCAACTTAACAGCGACCGGATTGATGACTTGCGTAATACGAAAGGGCCCCAGGTACAGTGGTGAGAATTTGGATGGAGAAAATCTCTTGGATAGATACCTCGAGAACAACCACACCATTTTCCCCTTCTGATATGTTGAGAACAATGCTTATCAGCATAAGATTTTTATCTGTTTTCCAGTCTGTTGCAGATGTTCAAGGGCACGTTGTCCTTCACAAATGTTGGTACGGTGAAGGTCTCCAGATGGAACAGTAGCAGGAGGAGGTAGAAGGGTGAAATCCATAGGCACAATTAATTGGTGTAGTCCTGATTGAAGAATAATAGTTGGTGTAGGCAAATTCTGTGGTAGGGAAACAGTCTCCTTGTGCCGAGGTGGAAAAGCACTGCAGATCCTGCTACACAGTCTGGTTTGTCCTTTAAGTGAGCCCATTTGTTTGGGGATGATACCCTGAGGAGAGAGAACATGTGATTCCAAGGTTGGCACAAAGAAGAGACCAAAATCTGGAGATCTATTGTGATCCTCTGTCTGAGATAATGGATGTGGGTAAGCCATGAAGAGAAAATATATCCTTCAAAAAGACTGAAGTCATTTCTACAGCAGAATGGAGCTTGGGAAGGGGACTGAAAGTGCTTGCCTACTGAAGGTATCCACAGTTACCCTTATGGCATAACCGCCTTGTGCTGGTGATAGGTTAACAACAAAATCTGTGGCAATGGTTTCATAGGGACAAGAAGGCAGAGAAGGTTGTTGTAGTTTCCCAATTACAGCTTGAGTGACCTTTTTATTTTGCGCACAGGTGGAACAGATCTTAACGTATACTTTCACATCCTTTCTCATCGAGTGACACCAAAGTGATATTTTTATTAGATGGATTGTAAGTAAGGTACCACAGTGTCCTGCTGCTCTAGTGGTGTGACAAAAAGAGAGGATTTGTTTAGCAGGATTGGGTACAAGGATTTTGTGCTGATTACATAGTAGACAGTCCTTTAAAGCCATCCCAGGTTCCAGAATAATATGAGGGTTTACCTTTAGAGAAAGAGAGGTCCTTTCTCGAAGCCTCTGGATAAGAGTATTAATGTGAAATAAGAACATTTTAGATGCCAGAATCTTCTCTCATGGTTGTCGATTGGTTGTAGTACTAGCGTCTTTAATTGATAACGCATCAACTACAAGATTAGCTGAACCCGGTATGTAGGTGACAAAGAAGTCATAATGAACAAAGAAATAGGCCCATCGAGCCTGCTGAATGTTCTTGCACTCTGGATTTTGCAAGGTGCGTAGATTCTTGTGATCTGTTCTGATTTCTACTGGATGCTGGGCCCCTTAAAGATGTCTTTGTTCAGTGAATGCTGTGTTGATGGCAAAGAGTTCCTTTTCAAGGATGGTGTGATTCTTTTCATGGTGATATAAAGTATGGGATAGATATGCTAGGGGATGTTCCATGTTATCAGACTGTCCTTGCAGGAGTACTGCTCCTAAGGCATTATCGGAGACGACAGCCTCCACAATGAAATGCTTAGAATGATCCGGCTGTCTAAGGATGGGAGCTGAGGAGAAGGTAGTCTTCAGGTGAACGAAACTCTGTCTGCCGCTGAAGACCAGAGAAAGAAAAGGTCTTTCTTTAGCAAGTTAGTCAGAGGTAGAACAATAGTGGCGTAGTTGTGAATTAATCTCCTGTAGAAATTGGAGGGATCAAGGACCTTCTGGATATTCTTCACTGAGTTAGGTGTAGGCCAGTTCTGAATGGCATGGATTTTACGTTGGTCCATTTGAACTCTTTTTGCTGGATAAAATGAAACCAAGATGGTGCACACTTGTAACTCTGAACAGATGTTTATCTGGTTTCCCCAGGAGATGGTTGTTCCGCAATCTAACCAGCACTTTTCACCTGACTAGCGTGGTCTGAAGGGTTCGGGTATAGGCTAAGATATCGTGTGTGTGTGTGTGTATATATATATATATAACAGTTGAACTACTACAGGTGCATTGGCCAAACCAAAGGACATGACCTCATACTTAAAGTATTGAAACGGTGTGCGGAAGGCTGTATTCCACTCGTCGACTTCTCTGATCCTCTGTAAATGAGAGGCCCCTCTGAGGTCAAGTTTGGTAAAAATGACGGCGCCTCCAGAATGTCATGTTTGAGGGGGAGAGGATATCTGTCCTTAACTGAGACACTGTTAAGGCCCCTATAGTCCAAACATGGGCGGGGCTCTTTACAGTCTTTTATGGGCACAAAAAATAAAGATGCTGCATATGGTGCCTTAGATTTGGTAATGATGCCGTTCTGTAAGTGGATGTGCAAGTACTCCAGGAGGGCCTTCTTTTCAGATTCTGAGTGTACAAACGTGTGACCAATTGGAATTATTGATCCCGGAACCAGTTTGATGGCGCAGTCGTACTCCCGATGAGTTGGTAGTGTCTTCACAGGTTGTTCTCTGAATATATAAAGAAACTCATGGTATTCTTCTGGTACCAACTGAATATTACCAATGGTTGTTATCACAGACTTTTCCTGGCTCAAGGTAACAGGTTGAGTTGATAGGGTTGAAGGGAAACAATGTCCCTTACAGGAGGGAGTTGAGTGATGCACCTAATGACCCTTCCCATCTATAGCAGGATTAGGACACTGGAGCCACGGCATGCCTAGGACTAGAGGGTAGTGTGCGGCTTTGATTAGATTGAACACAAGAAAGTCCTGATGATTGATAATCTTTAGGAGAGTAGGTAGAGTGTGTGTTATTGGTCCAGAACTTAAGGGTTGACGATCTATTCCCTCCACTAGTTGTGCTTCGTCCTTTAATTCCCATGGGATATTGTTCCTCTGTGCCCATTCAATATCCATGAAGCAACCAGTGGCTCCACAGTCTGAGTGCAGAAGTTTCTATTGTGTGATGGTTGATAGCCAAGGACAAGGTTGATAGCCAAGGACAACCGTAAAACGATCAGAGATCAACAGGACACATTGGAGGAAGACCCCCAACACAAATTCTTCAGCCAAGACGGGTCTAGCCTAATACAAGTCGAATTCCCTCTTTTTTAATGATATTTTTATTTTGGGGTCCGGGAATAAAAGAAATGGGTAAAACAAAAAAAAGGGGGATTGGGGGGGCAATCCCCCCATTTCGAATAAAAAACATCATTAAAAAAGTGACTTTTTTTCGAGATTTTTTTTCTTCGATATTTTGACATTCAACTTTTTTCATTCAACCTTTTCACTATAAACCATTCGGCACAGCCTACCAACAGGTGCCTCAATGCCAATTAAAGGCAGTTGGAGGATGATCCACTCTTGCTGTCGGCACACCCTCAAACAGACTCTTCAGTGATTGCCTCGGCCTCACTCTACTCCAAGCCGCAGTCATCCTCTGCTAGCTCAGCCTTGGCACTCCTGGGTAAGGAGGAGATGATCTTGAAAGCATATGGAAAGAAGGTCTATTCTAAGCTTCGCTGCATCTTCATCAGTCAAATGCGAACGCTATGTCAATCAAAGACTTTGGCTGGAAATGGCTGACTTCCTTCCGGAACTTCCGGTACAGAGTCATGCGTGCTTCAAGGCGGGGCTGGCAGAAGCAAAAATTGTTGCGCGAAAGACATAAGTGGCTCACATGGACACCTCAGGCAGTGCCATCTGCATCGCTTTGGACATGAGCAGAACAGCCTGGCTACGGGCTACCAAGTTGAACCCGGACGTCCAGGAGTGCATATTGGACCTTCCATTCGAGGGTGGCGACCTTTTTCATTCCACCACCGATGAGGAACTTGCTAAGAAGAACAGTTCCCAGACAGCAAAATCCTTCTCTATCCTCACCTATCCTCACAAAGTCCACGCCCAAGACCTACAGCAAGACGCACCAGCGTTACGACCAGGGTCGGGCCTTCAGCAGGTTCCGAAGCTTCCAGAAAAGACGATCCAGGCAGCCGGACCGGTCGCCAAGCCAAAACTTCCGCAAGCAGCACAAGGCAGGGCATAAGGACTTTCTCAGTCCCCCTCCTCAGCCCCAGCCTCAAAAGGAAAAAAGGCATGACACGCCCATCCGGGTCCACAAGTCTCTGGTGGGGGCAGGCATGCCCTTCACTCTCAACGCTGGCGTGCAAGGTTCGCGGACACCTAGATCTTGTCAGTAGTATCAGTATTATCCTCGGGCTTCAGCCTACTGCCAACTCCTTCTCCTGTCTCTTCCACTCTGCTCCCAAAGAAATTTGTGAGCCATGCAGTGGAAGAAGTCCCAGCCTCCCAGCGGGGTCTGGGCTTCTATTAACAGATTTTCACCATACACGAGAAGAACCAGGCTGGCCTGCGAGTTGTGTTGGACCTTTTCCACCCTGAACCTTTCCCTCCCTCTTCAAAAGTTCAAGATGGTTACCCCAGCGCTTATTGCAGAGACATTGTGCATGGGAGAATGGATGTGCTCCCTGGATCTGAAGGATGTTTATTTACACGTCCCGATCTGGCAACCCCATCAGTCCTTCCTGAGTTTCAGGATCATGGGTTTACATTTCCAATACATGGTTCTACCCTTTGCCCTCAACTCGGCTCCCATGGTCTTCACAAGACTGATGAATGCGGTGGCAACCCTACTCGGGGCCCAGGGTCACCACGTCTACCCATACTTGGACAACTGGTTGGTCAGGGAAGGGTCTCCAGAGGCAGTACACCACACCTTCTCAGCCCTCATGAATGCTGTGCACGATTTGGGATTCTCCATCAATCCCAAGAAGTCGCAGCTACAGGCTACACAGATTCTAACATTCCTGGGCCTCATCTGGGATACAGATTCAGAGAGAATTTCCCCTCAGAGGATAAGGTCACGGCCATCAAGAAGCCACAGGGCATTTTCTCAGCTGTGCAGTGCCCTCAGCATGGTGGTAGCAACACCTCTTGTGTATCATGGCGACATGTCTCCTGGCAGTTCCGTACATTCGGCTCAAAATGAGACGATTACAGCTTTGCAGCCTCCTGGAGTCAGGAGAGGGGTTCCCAGGCAGAACTTGTTAGCTTTCCACCCCATCTCCACCAGGACCTGGTCTGGTGGAGCATGGACCACAACTTCGGATAGGCAGGCCCTTCAGGCAACCAGCACCGCAGGTTACCATCACCACTGACTCATCTTTGTTGGGGGAAAAAAACCTGTGATTGGGGAAGAGGGCGCCTGTAGACCAGGCAGCTCAGAACGCGGGCTTGTACCATAAAGTCCAGCTCGCATTCCTAGCCTCTTGATTGGCTAGTGACCACCCTGCAGGGTGCTAATATGTGTTATAGTACTTAGCTTTCTGAATAATCACCTTTATCATAGTGTTTCTCTAAAATAAACCATTATTTGTATATAACTTTAGTGTGTCAGTGCTTCTTTGGCCTATGTGTATACTCTTAAATTCTATGTACCTCTCTACAGCCAACCCTCCCTCGTAAGATGAGCCTGACTGCTCAGCCATTGCTACCTACACAATTTGTGTGGTTCAGTCCTATACTAAGAGTTGGAGCCCTATGTCCCAAGTGTGAGACTTCTAAAGTCCTACCTAAGGTGGACATTTGTAAAACTCCCTAACACATCCAATGATGTGCCTTCATTATATTGGACCGCAAAATGACCCTTAAGATATTGCCAATATTGGCAAAACCATTGGATCTATTGTACCCTTCTAGTTGTCATCTGACCCATCTTGCACCAGAAAGGACGTTTACTCGTTAAAATAACTCCCAGCAGCATTGACCTTCAGAAACAGCAGATGTATGCCACGGCCTTAGATCATTCTTTCTTTGCAAGTTTTAGCACTATTATTTGATGAGTTAACCTTGCCGCAGAATGGTGGTTTTCATGTATTTTGGTTTGGAAAGAGGAGTATTAATTCAACTTTTCTTTTTCTCTCTTGGAATATTCTAACTTCTACATTATTGGTTTCGTCTCAAGAGAGGTAGGCTTTCAATTGTTAAAGTTGTGCTTCCTCCTCTGACTACAGTATAGCTGAACTGTAAGATCTATTTTCGTGTATACTTTTTTGGGACATGGCGGTACCCAAGTTGCATTATACTAAAACCACATTGTAACTTTTTAAAATAGCTTCCTATGTATTGAATAAGATGTACTGTTTACAAGATCTACATGTACACAACCATATGGGCCTTTTCTAATATATGAACATTACTGTGTGATCAGTGCATGTGGTAACACACCAAAAAGGAAGCAGTTTCGCTTTAGACTGAAAACTGCTCCTCTCTTCTATAGCCAATAATTGTCCTTTGGATCATACTGCCCCCAGCCATTAACCCTTTTTCGTACGCTTCAACCCTGGTGGCCATCTTCAGATTTTACCGCACGTGTCTAGTGTTGGGAGTCTTCGTGTTTCGCTCCTCGAAAGTCATGGATTTTGAGCTGTTTTTTGACTGTTTTTCATGTTTTTTCGTTAGCTTTTCTGCGTCGACCATCCTGCAGCGACTACCGGCAGCAGGGACCAGTTGTTAGCAAATATCGGCTTTTCATCATTGGATCGTCCCTGTGTGACTTCAACAGGTCCGGTCTTCGGCTTCTGTTAGGGAAGATTGTATACAGTACTCTTTGGGTGCACTACAACAACCCTGACCTCCTGGCAATAGGAACCCAACCTTTGGTATAAGTCTGTACTGCACAGGTTGGTAGTGTGGTCTGGTAGCCAGACCTATCTCAAGGAAGATCAATGTGAGCTTTAGGGGAGTTACACAGAGAATCACTGTGACAAATGTTCAAATAAACTCTTACCCACAAGGTTTCTTGATTAAACAATTATTAATTTAACAGTCAGAGTAAGCCTTCTTCAGAAGGGAGTCATGTAAAATAACACACAAATATACTTCACAATACACACTCTTTGTTTTTAAATCAGCAAATACCCATTTGGGATGGCATACAGACACTTCCTACACCCTCAGGTGACTTCAATAGTTAGTGTGCTGGGGACATTAATGTATCACTGTTGCATTTAGAATATTCTTGAGAGCGGTGTTAAAGAGAAGAGAGGCCAGAATAACACAAGTATTCACACAGTTATTCTTAAGCAGGTAAGTACTTTCGAAATAACCCCCCCAATCCAAAGTCAGTTAACCTTTTCCTGGAAGGAAGGCAAAACACATGAGCAGAAGAGAGAAGATTCATTCAGGGAGCCCGGCCAGCCAATGTTAAGTTAGCAAAACTCAAGGTGAGCTGAAGCACTTCTTGCAGGTAAGTAGAACGTCTTTTACAAAGTTTAAAAAGTCTTTGTAGAATAGAAGAAATCAAAGTAGGGCCACAAGCTGTTTAGGTTTGTGAGGTAAAGAAGCTGTTAGCAACTCTACCGATGCAACTAAGACATGTGTCCAAGGATGACAAGTAAGGTGGCATAACAAGAGGTAAGTTCTCTCAGACTTTACCGTACCTTTAGGTTGAAGAAAAGTGCAGCAGATGGCTCCTGTTCCTGTGCAGCTCTGCAGATCCTAGTGTTCCTGGGCCTCCGTCGTGGGGACAAGAGGGGGGACTTCTGGGGACTCCTGCACTGCAACGGGACAGTCACCGCTTGCAACCGGCAATCTTCCAACAAGTGGCACTTCAGTGTTTCAGCTCCTTGCATCTACTGCAAATAGCAACACCGTGGTTCCTGGCTGTCGAGATGGGCTTTCCTTGCATCTGGGGTCCCGCACTCTGAGGGGGCTTAGGCCCGGTCATTCCTGCTTCCTGGGAGTCTGGAGGATCTTCCTGGAGCTCTTGGCCAGCTTAAAGGAAATGCACACAATCTGGTGTTACTCTCCCTGGCTACTCGGTTCCAGCAGCGACTGCAGTGGAATTTCAACCAGCTCAGAGAGGATGTCCAGGTGGCTTAATTTGGAGTTGATTGGCCCCACTAACTCAAAGGGAGAAGTCGTCCTTACAGGAACTTCTCTGTCGATACGAATTTGGAGTTTCAGCACAGCAGCAGGGCTTCACCAGGCAAACCAACGGTCCTGGAGTTGCAGCAGGCATCCTCTTCAACATCTTATTCAGATTCCTTCGTCCGCTGGTCGACTCTGCCTTCCAAGCCAAAATGCCTCGCCTTTTATCCATGTTTCTCCCATTCATTCCAGTCCAGCTGTAAGTCCCCAGCAGTGTGGCTGTCCTTGCCGGACTGCCAGTTGGCCAATCACCTAAGAGTGCATTCCTGTCACCTAGGAGATTAAGCACAGGGAGTTTTGGCACCTCCCTTGCTTCCTGCCCCTGCCAGACACCGTGGAGCCAGAGGCGGACTTCACTTGTGAATCCCACCAAAGACAAAATGTGCAAAGGGACCAAACTTGGTTTGGCACACAGAGTAAATCTCAAGAAGCACCTTTCCACAAAGAAATGGCAAAAAAAGAAGACCGGGCCATTTTGACAAAACTGGCACCCGGGGATGCTTTACTGCAGCTGCAAACGCAACCCGTGGTAAATGCACACAACAGTAGTTAAAAGTAAACCACTGCCACCAGCCATTCATCGAGGAAAGGGTAACATAAAATTGTTACATGAGAAGCTAGACAAAGAGGATACTAAGTAACCCCTCCAGCACCCTATTGTAAGATAGTGTGTGCTTGGTCTAGAAAGTTACAATGCAAGTAAAGTCAATTTCACTTAACTGCCCTTGGAAACAGTAGTTTAGCCAAGGGAAGGTATTCAAACCTTTGGGAAATCTGAAAGACTTCCCTGTGCCAGTGCACTGAAGGTGCTGTGTGACACAATGTGAAAGATGCCGCCTATGGAGTTTGTCATACTCCACAACCAAAAGAAACAGTGTTCAAAATCTCATTAAAATACATTAGAGTGGGGAAAAAGGGTCTCTCTCCCCAGGTTAAAAATTCAAGTCCTCAAAAAGCAGTAAAGTTGCTGGTTGTCTCTAAGGTAGAGAGGAATTAGCACATTTCTGAGAATTCTCCCTAACCGCTTCCATCTCACCTCGACCATGTCCGATGTAGCGAAGAAGAGTCTCTTCAAGGCCAGCAAGTCCTCTGACCGGATGAACATTTCAGTTGAGGATCAGTGCCTTTTTTTGCCTTCACCCGGACCACGACTAGTAAGGTTGCGAAATCTGCCCTAGATTTTCATCGAAAACCAAGAAGGATCGCCATAGGAGGCTAATGGCTTGGCTCGATCAAGAGGAGGCCTCTGTATCGACCTTTGGGTGCAGTCATACTTCTTCCTGGACTGGCAAGTCCCATGAGCATACTCCCTCTAGAAAGAAGGTCCTTTCAGGATGCTCCCTCTGGGGGGAGGATCCAAAAAAAGGCAAAAGCTCACGCTCCTTCGGTTCCCTTAATGGTCATCTTGGGAGTTCAACTTGGTTCTTTCTTTTTATGGCGGCTCCCTTCAAGCTGTTGCATCCAACCTATGTTGGGTTGCTCACGTTACAAATAATCACCTTGGTGACCATCATGTCAGCTTGACGTGTTAACTTCAAGCACTTTCCTGCAAGCCACATTTCTTAATATTTTTCAAGGAGAACGTTTCTCCGAAGGTCTGACCAAAGTTCCTGCCAAAAGTAGTGACGGAATTCCACATTTCAGAGTGCGGAGTTAGCAGTTTCTTTCACCACCTCACCGTCCAAAGAGGAGGAGAGGCTCCATAGATTGGACCCCAAGAGGGCGTTATGTTTTTACGTGGCAGACACAGCTGGTTTCCGTCGGGATGACCAGCTGTTTATTGTATTCTCCGTCTTGTATGGGGCAAGCAGTAACCGAACAGACAATCTTGCAATGGATTGGTCTGTGTATTTCAAAATGCTACGCAGTAGCAGAAAGGAAGTGTGTCCGGTCTACAGGCTCACCCGCCTAGGGGTGTGGCAGCATCATCTGATTTGCAGAGGGGCATGACAGTTAAGGAAACCTATCAGGCTGCAACCTGGTCTTCACTGCACACTTTTGATAAATCTTTTTGGGCCTGGCCGGTAACAGAGATGCCCGCTTTAACAGGACAGTGTGGCAGAGCTTTTTGATATCTACTTCCATCCCACCCATCTGCCCCAAGTACTGCTTTGGGAGTGTATCAAGAAGAGGAATCTGTGGGAGAATGCAATTAATTGAAGGAGAAATTACTAATCAGTAATATTCTTTCTATGGATTCTTTTTCCCACGTATTCCTCGTAGCCTTCCTTCCTGTTCTGCTATGAAAGCTTGGCATACTCCACTTTAGCTAGGCTTTCTTATTTTTTCTGTGGGTGAGTAATAAAGGAAGAGTCGGTGCTTTTGGCACAGTTAGTGATCTTGCAAAAGAAATATTTATTTGAGACGCAAAATTGATCCTCAAAGTCAGTAGCCTTACCTGCCTGATCTTCATTGCAAAAAGAAAAGAAAAAGGTTATGAAATTCCCTTTCTAGTTTTAGTTCCTGTGTACATGAGTTGATCCCTCGGCTTCTGATGCTCATTGGGGGAAAAGGTGGGGAACTGAGGTGTGGGTGCATACTGAAATAGTGTATTTGGTCACCAAGGTCCTTTCGGGAGTCGCATGTTTGAGGCATGCAGAGGTCGAGGATATTTCACTAACGCTCCCTGTCGTAATTTTTGGAACAACTAGGGCTGCGTGGATGATCTATCAAGATGAGGCATCTGTGAGAGACGAATCCATAGAATCAACATTGCTGGTAAGCAATTTCTCCTACTGGGAGGTAAGGTAATTTTGTTCTTCTGATGGATTCCTCCCTTCCTCCCATGGAATGCTCATCTGTCATAGACTCCCATAGTAGTACATACATTGGGAGAAGACAGAATGCCCCCCCCCCCACACCAGAAGAATCTGGAGGACTGCTTGACCGAATCAAGTGTCCTGCCCAGGCATGAAATCCATCACCTTCCATTTAATCTACAGAGCACCTCATAAGAGTGACTTTCATTGACGGCCTCTCCCACTTGGCACACACTGTCTTACTCTGAGATTTTAACGTCTCTGAATCTCGCACAGACAATGACATTTGAGCGCTATTCGCAGTGACCAGAATTACCTTACAGCAATTTTGCTCTCTTGCATGCACAACTAAGGCTAACCTACAGGCCAAGCGTACAATGTCGTACGGTGCTGCTCCTTGCTGAACGACGATTTTCCCCACCCCCACTGGAGTACGATGTAAAAAGTTGCCAGAGAACCCCAAAAGTGAATGTGTATGCAATAGTGCATGTTTAGTGTAATACTTGTCTTAATTGCTAAAAGTTGTCCAAGAACTAAATATATAATTGCATTTGTACGCATTTTACCTAACATTTGTTATTAGGAGTGTTTTGTGTGCGCTTAATAAAAGCCTTAACCACTCAGTCTCCTAAGTTGTACTGCCTGGTCACAGTACTTTGGATCGACATTAGTGAGCTTTAGAGCACTTTTGGTTACATGCCTGCAGTGGATGGCATGCAGAATAACTCTGACACCAAATAATCAAACCAACTCAGGAAGATGGCAAAGTAGATCTGTTTTTAATATCAATTGTCTAAAAGAGCAGTTATAACGGACATCAATGGACGCTGCACAAGCTTTCTCGTACATTTCACACAAAAATCACACCTTTTATACTATAAATTCATCATAAGTGACGTCATACTTCGTGGCAACTAAGTAAAACCTAAATGGGATTGTGATAGGATCAAGGGGAACATCCAAGTATACTTTCTATATGGGGTTGGGTTGTGTTTGGGTCTCTGTCAGGTGGACAACTTGTGCCCTCTTCTATCATATATGATATGATAGTTTATATAGCGCCTATACACAATGTGTTTCAAAGTGCTTCAAGGGAAGGGAAGGGAACAAGGGAAAATACAATGACATTCTTACAGGCCATGAACAGTAAGGATGGCAAATTAACTATCGTACTCGGCCTGATGAAATTTCAGATAGTGCAAGAGCTAAGACATAGATAAGGAAGGGAGGGAGAGAGTGGGAAGGAAACGGAAACAGACAGGCGACTACCGTACTAGGCCTAACAACATTTCTGGTAGAGCCGGAGAAAAACAAAAGGCGAGGGAGAGGGGTGCAGAAAAGGGGGGAGGAACAAAACAAGCGACTATGATACTAGGCCTGACGACATTTCAGATAGTTCTGGAGGGGATGTGGGGCGGAAAAAACAGTAATGGGAGGGTGGAGGAAACAGACGAGGTTGATATCATATTAGGTCCAGGGACAATTCTGATAGAGTAAGTGCTTAGAAGAAAGTAAGGGGAGGAGATAGGAAAAGGGAGAAGGGAAAGGAGGAGAGAAGAGAGACTAAGCAGTCAAAAAGAGTGGAGAAGCAAGGGTGGAGAGCGAATACAATTGCAGAAGTCAGTAGTAACACATAATGTTGCAAGCCAGGATACAAGATGAAGATGGGAACAGCATGATTCAGGGCCACCATGAGTATAAGATGCAAAGGAAGTCCAGCATGAGAGTTGAGAAAGAGTGACGCATGAATGAAGTCCATAAAAGTCAAATCCAGCATTGGCCACAAGACGCTGATGGTAAAACCAGAATGTATTAGGAGAGACTCCTGCAGAAGTAGGCTGGAGGAGGTTGAGGGGGAGCAGGGTAGACGAATCGAGCAAAAGAGGCACACCTGTGGGCAAGAAGAGGGGTCACAAGGGAAGATCACGGGGGGGCCAGAGGGGGTCAGGATGGCCTGTGGGGACAGAGGGGCAACACATGTTGGTCCATGCTTACCTGCTGTCTGAGCAGTAATCTAGTGCAAGTAATCTTCAGCACCATTAAGTATACCGCTTATCCCTGGCTTTCAAACTAGAAGTCCCTTTGTTATACGGCCCTCTACAATTGGTTGGCACGCTGATGCCATGTCTGGAACAATCGGTTCACTTAGCAGCACATAAGCTCATATCCAGGTGCTAGGAGGTGGACATGACTTTGCCTCCCCACCCAATTAGCCCAACCTCTCATCACCCATGCCTTCTGCCATGAAGATTGTATTTGAACTTGGCCTTGTAGTGTATTCTCATCTCTGGGAATATAAGGTAGCGCAAGCATGCACTATCGCTTGTTCTAGAACTCCACATCCAACTCTATTTTCATCCTTGGCTCACATGACAAGAGACCACAATTTGGTCCATTTTGCAGTAATTAAATGTTTTAAATGAATACAACTTGGCACACATGGTGTTCCTTCTTTGCACCTTAACAAGGAATGATTCAGCTTTTCAAGTTTTACTGCCTTGAGAATAGATAACCGGCCTTGGCTTGCTTCAACTTTGATACGAGGCCAGACAGCCTCACCATTCAAGTCCGCGATCTCAGCTAATTTCTTTGCTGCGACAGCTCTCGATCCGTCTTTCTCCGTGGGTTTGAGCTTACTAATTCATGACACCAATGTCCAACTTCTATACAATGGCGGCTTTGCCTGCAGTCTATTCACTACGTATAGCCAGCTCCTACGGTCACTAAGTCTACTTGCGTTGCTGCATCTGTACAGTTATTAAACGGCTTGCATTTTCCACAGTGCATCACAATGCACAATCTTTTCGCATATAAAAGTTGACTCGATTCTTTACTTTTAATTTCTGTAAGGTTAATGTTTTCTTCAGCCAGCCTTCTCAGGATGTCACTTCTCGTTTCTTGTGATGTCACTACGGCTTTTCTCGTTCTTCCTCATATTCCTTCAGGGAGTTCCTCCCTCAGATTTGTCATCTCTCCAAGCATACTTCTGCTATGGTTTTCTCAGTGGATACCTTTTCTCAAATATTCGCTGTGGTATGGTCGCAACTACTGGTTTCTAAGCATGGTGCAATTTCAGGCTCCCAACATACCGGAAGGAGGGCCGATTCTGAAAATCCATCTTAACAGCAGGTGTTTTGTCCTCTTCCACCTCTAAAGGTTATTGAGATATGTGAATGCATCTTTTAGAAGAGATATTTACCCCTTTCAATGTTTCTAGATCAGTCCAATCTATGAAAGTCTCATCAAAACAGAATCTCTCCTGCTCATCCAGAACCATCAAGGACCACATCGACACCCTTGCTCAAGCCTTGGCCGATTTCTGTAATCACTCATTTGCCACTGGAGCTTTACCCTCCCCCTCAAGCACTCCCTTGTGCACCCCTTTCTAAAGAAACCCTTGGCTGATCCCTCCTCTCTGGCTAACTATCGCCCGAGCTCCATCACTCCTTTCATGGGCAAACTCCTGGAAAATCTGGACATCTCCCAGCTTAATCTGCATGCTGAATCTGTGGGTGGTCTCCATGACCACCAGCCTGGCTTTTCAGAGTTGCCAGAAGCATGGAAACTGCTCTCCTGAACACCTGTGAAGAACTGTTCTCCAATCTTGACTCTAAAATCCTTGCTGTTCTCGTTCTACTCGATCTATACTCTGCTTTTGATATGGTCAACCATGCCTTGCTGCTCGATCGCCTCCGTGACAACCTGGGTATCACCGATCAGGCCTTGGCCTGGTTGACCCCCTTTGTCACCGACCGACTCTCTCCGATCCAACTGGGGTCTTTCCTCTCTCTTTACTTGTGGTGTTCCCCAGGGGTCTAACCTCTCTCCCTGGCTTTGCAACCACTGCTTGGCGGCTCTTTCCCACCGCATCGCTACTTTCCGTTCCAATTATCAGTGTTATGCGGATGACTTCCAGCTCTCTCTCATGCTCCCCTCAACCACCTCTTCTCCTTCTCTCATACCAGACTGTCTGGCCACAATTCATCAATGGTGTGCAACCAACGATCTCTGCCTTAATGCCAGTAAGACTGAGATCCTCCTTATTGAGACGTCTCGCTCTCTCTCTCGCTCTTTCTCTCTCTTTCTCTTTCTGTCTCTCTCGCTCTTTCTCTTTTTCTCTCTCTTGCTCTTTTTCTCTCTCTCGCTCTTTTCCTCTCTCCTCCTTTTCCTGCTCCTTCCCGTGAGGCTAAGTACCTTGGTGTCATCTTCGACTCACCCTCTCTCCTCACATCTCTAAGAAGTCAAACTATCAGCTGCTCCTCCTTAGAGGTATTCTTCCTTTTCTCACTTTCCCCCAGAAGCTCACTGTCTCCAGAGCGCTCTCGGCTTGACTACTGCAACAGCTTCTTTCTAAATCTGCCTGCCTCTAATGTTTGTCCTTTACAGCTTTTCCAGAACAGGACTGCAAGACTTTGCCTTGGCCTCAAGCCCAGGGATCATTTCTTCACTGGCTCCCCGTGGCTGCAAGGATCAAGTTCAAGAACCTCTGCATCATACACAGGGCTTTCTGCGGTCTGGGACCCCTCTACCTCCTGTGTTCTCTTCCTAAACATCTTCCTTCTTGAGCTCTCGGCTAATCAGCCACCAACTCTGAGGGTCAGGCGCTACTCCAAGCAGAGAGTTGGGGGCAGATCTCTCTCTCCTTAGCTGATGTCTCCCTTTGGAACAGCCTACCTGCGCCTCTCGAACTTGAGCAGAACCACCTCCCGTTTCCGGAAGCATCTTAGGACCTTACTTTTCGCTTCCGCTTTCTCCCTCCCACTGTCCAGCTGACGCACCTGACTGCTCAGCGCACTGGTCACCTAGATACCCTCTGAACTCTGGCCCAGGCTCCTGCATGTCCAGCTGCCCTCGCACTGCCTCCGGCTCCCCCGGCACTTAAGGGTCTGTAACTGCAACCTACAATCCCTTCCCTTTGCACTTATGAGCCATTCGTTAGCTGCACTTATTGAATTACCTGCACTTCTCTCATCCACTTCTCCCCTTCCTTCTTCCCTGCACTTGCGCGATCTGTATTACTCGAGGCCTAGTAAGATCATTGTTTTGCCCTCCCTTTGTTTCCTCCTCTTTGTCTTGTCGTGCCTAGAAACACTTGTGTACATGCATGTTATAAATGCCATATCATAGCCAAGCCACTGGAGATGGCATACATTCTATGAAGTCTGTCACAAAATGGATTTGTTGAGTCCGTACTGTGGCATATAGCAGCCCTTTTGTCTTGCATCTCCAAGTTATGAAGTATTTGCAAGAAGATGAAGAAATGTATTTCATCCATTTACTGGTACACTGACCAGATAGTTCATTTGGTTAAGCAAGAACCAGACAAATTGAGCAAACGTATGTTTGTGATAATCACCTGTGATATTTTTGTTTTTCCCGTAGTATTAATAACGAAGAAACAATGTTACAAGATGCATTTGTTGGCACTCCAATTACCAAAGCATCACAGAAAATGTCCAGGTAAGTGTCTAATGTAGCTGAGTCCGTTTTTGCCCCTCATTATCAATTTCGAAATATGGATTTGTGCTTTTTGTGGATTGATGTTCTATCTCATCATTCAAAATTATACAAATATTTTCCAACACTGAAAACGTTGATAGTGACAGAAGGTTTAAGTATTTACTGGCAGGTTTCTTCTACATGGTCCATAATTAAGAGATACATTCAAATACAAATTTGTAAACACAAAAATGTACACATTAAAAGCTGAACTTGGGTTTAAATAGATTCCTTCCTCTGACAGATGCCATATCTTATTAATAGCCTTATGAGGAAAGTGGGCCTTTGGAATTTATTTCACACACTGTGGCATGAACTTCAGCTCCCCAGTGTCATTGGTACCCATGACTCCCCATATTAGGTCATTGGTGCTATATCTAAAGTCGGCTGTATCCGATGACCTCAATTTCTTTTTTCTATGTGCTCAGACACTGCTTTCTGGGTGCTACTGCTTCATTTTGTTTAATGAATCCTGTCTCCCCTGAAGGCTTCTAAGTTAATTTGCTAAGATTGCAGGCAAGCTCATGTCTGTTTTCGATCCACACCACTGTTGAGTTTGATGCCTGGGACTGAATCAAAACGCAAAGAATGTGGATCTTGTCAGTCAATGCACCCTAAGACTGTTAGGAAGTAGGTCGACAAGGTCTTTACAATGCTGTTGTGGATGATAAATCCTTCAGGAAGTTTCTGGTGCCTTTTGAGCCTTTTAAAAGAACCAAGAAATACCTGGCTGTGCACAGAGGAGTCACAGAAGGACAACATGAACAAGAGGCACAAGCAATCTTCCTTCAAACACCACTCTTCGTCAACCTCCAGGAAGTAGCACCACCCCTGTCGAAATCAGGAGTCCGATGCATCACCAATTCAATTGATGCAGATACCCTTCACCATTGTCGCCTCTGCCCCACAGCAGTGGAGGTAGATCATGGAAAAAAGGATAGATGCGTTTGCTAAGCTCCGGTTGCCAGTGGTTTAACCAGGGCCCACTGCCCATTCCAAGGTTGACCGGGTACTCCCATTGGCCCACCACTGTATGACCCCTGAACGACCCCTGAACTTTGTTCAGGACTTCAGAGCTAGCAGTCATCCCTCCATGTTGTACTGCTCAGTCTTTTGGTGTTGTGGCCAAAGCATCAGTATTTCGCCTGAAACTCACACTGCAGCGCCGATTTCCCTCTCGGCGAGACTGAGATTCTAAGGAGACGAACAGGTGTCCCCAAACACTCATGTTGACTGCACACCTAGCTTTAATGTGATCCAATCAATATTTAAGACCATCTAAGCAGTCAATGTAGTCATACATTTTCTACTCAAGAATTATTCCAATCAGTAATTTGTATATCCACAATCTCAATTGTTTATATAATGAATTTGTAAACACACTGTATGATACAAAATGTAATTTTCAACAGCACAATGATCAAGTTTCTTAAATCGGAAATCCATTAATCATATGCTCTATGCGTTTCTGGAAATCTCTTCCCTTCCTCAGGAGCTATTGTTTGTGCTTTTCATGCACTAAATCGCACACTGATCTACACAACTTAAAAAAGACAGTATACATAGTTAGTGAGATAATTTATTTGAAGCCATTCTAAATGTTTACATTAAAAATAGATATCTGTCATGATCTTTTTCATTAATATTCACCTGATGTCAGTCTGGTTAACACATGCCAAGCTGTGTGCACTGTGCTCTGTAATGCGGAAGCCTTAAGTGGTATACAGTAAACCCAGCAATGCATAGTGAATTAAAACGAAGTGTGTCAAATGTTTGTACCTAATGCAGCCTTATATCTATGGTCTTATACCAATTCTGTTTTCACCTCAAATGGAGGATATCCGGTCTTATAGCCATGCCTAGATCTTTCTTGTAACATCCGTAAAAGTGAGAACCTGTCTGTTCTAACTTTGTGTTATCCGGATGACACGCTGCTCTCCTTCAGGCTCAGCCTCCTCTGCTCGCTCGATCATACCGGACTGTCTATATACGATTCAGGAATGGTGTGCCTCCAATGATGTCGTCCTTAATGTCAGAAAGACTGATCCTTCTCATTGGGACACCTGCTCCTGCTTCCCCTCTTTTATTCTGGCTGCCCACACTGGGCCCTCTACCCGCACCTTCCTGTGAGGCGAAGAACCTTGATGTCATCTTCGACTCCATCCTCTTCTTCTGTCCTCACATCTCTGACATCTCTAAGAAGTCACAGTACCAGCTGCACCTCCTCAGAGGAGCCCTGGTTTTCTATAGGCTGGCATACTGCAACAGCCTCTTTCTAAATCTGCCTGCTTCTACTCTTCGCAACTAATCCAGGACAGGATTGCAAGACTTTTCCTTGGCCTCAAGCCCAGGGGTCGTATCTCTCCAGCCCTGAAATCTCTCCACTGGCTCCCGGTGGCTGCAAGGATTAAGTTCAAGACCCTCTGCATCGTCCACAAGGCTTTCTGGGGCCGGGGACCTATTATGCTCACCTGGCTCCAACAGGGGCGTCGATCGGACCCGGACTGCTGCGACCTCCTCCAAAGTGAAGCGTAGTGCAGAGATGACAGACTGGACTGGGCCGCCTAATCTCGTCTGCTTAACCCGTAGAAGTATTCTCCTGCAAGTGGAGAAAGGGATTTAGCCACTCGTGGATTTTAGTAATGGCACCCCACTGTTCTCCCCACTGATCGCCACCGATATTCACTTTCAGTAAGCTCACCTTATGTTTGTAAATGATGAGCTCTCCATCCTGCGTGGAATGCAGGGGCACGTAGATACCAGTTACTTCACTGGTTTGAAGGCGCTGGAAGAGTTCCGGGTGAATATTGACTCCGAGGTTCCAGTCGAGAACCTGTAAGTATAAAGTTCAAAGAGTTCAATATGTCCGATGTTCACTCTTGTACATTCCTTCTTGTGTTGCAGCTGGGTCCAAGAGAAGATTGTCTTTTGGCAACTGATGGTGTTCAGGTAAGAGTCTGTATTACCAAACACTGTCTGGCAAAAGATGCGTGTGTTTAAATTGCTGGTTTCGCTCTCCTTACAGGTACGGTGTAAGAAGTTGCGGTTTGTTACAGAATAATGCCTCCGGTTATTAAGTAAGTCTATGGTAGAGAGATTGTATTTGTTGGCTCTCTCGGCTCACCTTATGTTTCTTTGTCCCCTAGATGGTGGAATTCGGCGGAGAAAATGATGGAGGCTGTGCCGGATCGAAAAATGCTGTGAGGACTGGCGAGTATGGCGCGGCGCTGCAGCTGGCGATGCGACGCATGTAGAATAATGTCCTCTTCAAGTTCGAAGACGTGATGGATCCGGAATTCAGGTAAGGATTGAGATAATATCTGTTTTCTAACCTTTCCTTCTTCTTTCTTCTATTGCTAGGAGCTCTGGATTCGAGACGGGCGTGGCTGAAGACTGGATGCTGACTGCAGGCACGGTGAGCGTTACACTGCTGGATGCAGAATAACGCGAAGCATGTGCTGCTGTTCGGGCGTGGTTTAAATAGCCTCCAAAGTAGTTCCAGGTAAGAAGTCACAAGAACCACACCCGAGTAAAAAATAGTCCCATCCAGGTCTCACGTTGGCTTGGATTCATTTGCAGCATGGTCTGCATGAGGTAAGTAAAGTCTATGAGCCTGGCGCCTATGGCGCCAGGACTGATTCCTATTATGAGCCTGGCGCCTAAGGCGCCAGGACTGAACCCAGACAGCCCCCAGCCGGGGCTGCTGGGGTTTTATTAAATATCTGGATGTCTGCTCCCGGGACTGATGGGCTTGATCTGGATGCCCAGGGGTAGGCATCATGACAGGACCACACTACATCCAACTCTCTTCCTAAGCATCTTCCTTCTTGAGCCCTCCCTTCAGCCACCTCCTCCTCTGATGGTCAGATGCTTCTCCTCGGCTGGCTACTCCCTCGGGAACAGCCTCCCTGCCTCTCTCAAACTTGAGCAGGACCACCTAAGGTTCCGAAAGCAACTCAAGACCTTCCTTTTCGCTTTTGCTTTCTCTCTCTCCACCCCCCTGCTAATGCTCCCGTCTGCTCCGCTAACTGGTTATTTGGCCACCCACTGAACCTCATGGGGACACCAGTCTCCTGCACAGCCAGTTGCCCCTTGCACTGCACCTTCCCCTAGACCCTCATGACTGGACAAATACTCCTGCTTCAATGGATTGCTTTTCTTCTGCAGATTCCTCATCTTGATAGATATCCATCTTCCAGCTCTGCTGCTCAGAAACTTTTCACCAAAGGGCGTAGTGGACCTCGACTCAGCAGTCTATCGTCGATCCGTCTTGTCCGGCTCTCGATCATCAGCTCCGGAAGTGACGTCAGGTGTCATATATATATTTCTGAGGCTTGTGGAATCTGCTTAGATCACATGCTGTGCATAGGCCGACATCTAGTGAAAGCAGCGGAGTATTAGTTTGTTTTTCGAAACTCGAAAAGGGGCGTCGAACTAGGGCGTGCCAGTAAATACTATCCCTAGTGTGATGTCCACTGTACCCATGATCCCTCACGCGTGTAGGACCCTCAGATAATTTTTTTACGCCATACTTGTCGGAAGCATAGTTGCAGAGTTCCTTGGCTTTTAGCCATTTATCATAACATTATCAAATTCCCCGTTCTCAAACCCCACGTCGAAGTTCAATGAAGACCAACGTCGGTACCTGAGAACAAGGACGAACAGCCGTCGAGACTACACGAGGGACTTTGGGCCTCGGAAGGCCTCTGGCCTCAGCCCCTGCAAGTAGGGAGAATGGGGGGTGGACATACTCACACACACTTGTTTTTCCTACTTATACCCGCCCGCTGCCAGGTTTTAACATATGGTGAGTACCCCATTTAAATTCTGGCCCAAGTGCAACCGTAAGTTCCCTTGGGTAGATAAACATAACACCTGTAACCTGTGTCTTCCAAAGGACCACCCTGAGGCGAATTGTCGAGCTTGTAAGGTCTTCAAAGCCAAGCCACTCGAGGACCGCTCGACCAAACGTTGGGTCCACTACGCCAGGAAACTCGAGGCCATGGACGCAGTGGGTTCCTTCAGTGATGGTAGCAACACTGCCGTATCGGACGGCGAGGGCACAGGGGTGTCGGTAGGCACCTAAGCGCGATTCCCCGACTTCGGAGGACTGTCCGGCGGGTCAGTTATGGGGACAACACCCGGCGGCAAGAGCGCTGTGCATACATCTTCATCTAAGCACACAAACCCCACCCGAGATTCGACACGCGTGCCGAGTGATCGGCAGAAGAAGGCACTAAGAGAGCGGTCCGCAGAATCGGTGTCCTCTGGGCATTCCAGGTCATGGTCGCTTCATGACACACTGCAACCGACTACGATTGCTAAGAGTGCCACATTACCTAAAGTCACAGAGGTACGGTCGTCGGAGGAAGAATCCGACCCCTACCCCCAGGCAGCACATTCAAAGGCTCTTTGTTCGACGTCTGCGTCCGAGATTCCACGTCCCTCTTCTAAAGCTTGTGATCCTTCCTCCGGATCTCGATGCCAGGGGGTCAGGTAAACACTTCTCTACACATGGGAAGGGGGAGAAACAACAGAAAAGAGCCTTTGAACACCAGGTTCAGAAAGATAAACACCCAGAAATGTCCAAGGCCCCTGACCCTGTCACTAGGCCAAAGATTGTCCCTCCCACCCCCCAGGATATGGTATTAGAGGAGGAACCACCACAGCCAAGGGTTATTCCCAGTTCCAAGGAATGGAACTCGGAGGACATTGACACAGTAATGAGGATGATGTCTTTTCTGGCAGATTTCTACGAGAAAGACCCAAACTACTTCCTTAGCTATACTCCTACACCCTCTACCCCTTCGGGATCCAAAGACCCTCCACCTCCTGCTAAGATACCCTGCTCTGAGACCCCAGTTCAGGGCCTCATTTCAGACCCTCTCTATGTTGAACATTACCAGCAGGTCTCACCTCTGATGACATCACTGGAAGTGATGTAATTTTATCCCACCCCAAAGTGACATCCCGGGAAGCGATGAAACACAACCTTTCACCGCTTGACAAAACAGGAAGTGGCATCAAATAGCATTGTTCCTAAGTACACTAAATTACTGTGAATCCAAGCAGACGTCCAAGGCCAAATGATAATATGTTATTGTATAGCACTTACGCTCTTTTTTATAGAACATATATGCATACAATATCACCCAACCTGCGTTAGTACTCATTTATCGACCTAAGAAGGATGAAAGGCTTTTTGAAAAGAAAAATAAAAGTGACAACATTTTTTTTTCCAATTTGTTTTCTTCAAAACCGGCCCAGGCATGGCCAGGAATCGGCCCCCACTCCCCAGAGACGTTTTCGGCCCGGCCACAGGCCAAAAGACCGAGGGGCCAATCCGACCCTGCTTATAAGACTGCCTTCTTAGTAGCCATTACATCCATAAGAAGGGTTAGTGAAATTCAGGCTTGGTCAGTCCAGGATCCTTTCTTTACTGTTCATAAGGATAAACTGGTTCTACGAACTCACCCTAGGTTCTCACCCAAGTTCATTTCTAAATTCCATGTTAACCAGTCCATTGAGCTACCAGCCTTCTTCCAAGAACCCAACTTCTTCAGCAACTTCTGCTGAGGTGAAACTACACACACTAGATGTGAGAAGAGCGGTCCTCTACTACGTAGACAAGACCAGACCGATAAGGAAGACAGATCAACTGTTCGTCTCCGTAGCTACAGGCACAGAAGGAGATCGCGTCTCTAAAGGTGCCATCTCGAAATGGAAAGTCAAATGTATACAGCTGATTACTCCCTTTCAGATAAGACACTGCCTTTTACACCAAGGGCCCACTCTACAAGAGGCACAAGGGCCACTCTGGCTTTCATTGCAAATGTACCCCTTGACACCATTTGCAAAGCAGCTACATGGAGCTCTATTCACACCTTTACTACTCAGCACTACTGCATTGACACTCATTCCAAGACATATACTCAAGTGGGACAAGCGGTTCCAAGACATTTGTTCGCTCATGACCCTTCTCACATCCCACCGCCTTCTTCTAACACTGCTCGCTAATCTATGCACAGCATGTGATCTAAACAGATTCCACAAGCCTCAGAAGGGATACATTACTCACCGTAATCTTATTTCTGATGCTTGTATCTGCTTAGATTCACATGCGCCCGCCCTTCCTCCCCTCTGAGAGAAGGCGCATGGATGCTTGTAGTCTTAACTATCTATCTGCTTGGATACTCTGTACTCCCGCTACTCCTCATGCTACCTCGTGTCAGAAAAAATACAATCTGAGGGTCCTACAAGCATGAGGGATCATGGGTACAGTGGAAATCGCACTAGGGATAGTATTACTGGCACGCCCTAGTTCGACGCCCCTTTTTGAGTTTCGAAAAGCAACTGCAGCTTCCACTAGATGTCGGCCTATGCACAGCATGTGAATCTAAGCAGATACAAGCATCAGAAATACGATTACGGTGAGTAATGTATCCCATATAGCACGTCACTAGGCCCCATGCTTCAGTCCCTTTTTTCTGCGTGCTTGCACACTGCATCGGGATCAAGACTTGAGTTTACTTGACGTTTTTTGTACCAAATTGTTTGTTTTTCCTAGAAAACCTTGACACAATATATCACAGGATTTCGAGCTTCAGGCAACACCGCAGTTGCTAAGCTGAAATGTCTGTGACCGACCCCTACGACGTTTGTCTGTGGTGTCTGGATGTTGGTCACGACACAGAGGCCTGCGAGTCGTGTGCAAAGATGCAGTCGAAGTCCCTACGTGAGAGGGCTGGGAAACTGGCTTTGGGCCGGCCGTCCGCCATAACTGGCATGGTCTGTAGTCCGGTATTCGGAGGTAGAGACTGAGGAGCTCATTCCCAACAAGGAAAGACATTGCAAGAAGACCAAGAAACTGTCCCATTCCAGGAGCCATTCCTTGTCTTCCTCGCGGAAGCAGCAGCACCATCTCCATCGAAGCCAGTCCAGTTTGTTAGAATGAGGTAAGCCCTTAGTGGGGCTGACCACTCGGGAACAGTGGGAAAGTTTTAAAACTTCTCTGCTCAACATGTTAAAACATCAAGCTGCTGTAGGGCGGCTCTGGCCCGGCCAGTAATCTTTGGCGGCAAAAGCGGCGCTCGGGGCTCCCGGCCACTCGGACGACGTCAAACGCCTTCGGGCGTCACGCCTACTAGGCATAAGTCGCCAGAAGGCTGCAAGGCCGAGAGCCACGCCATCCATCGGTCGTCTGAGCGTCCCTCAGCGCCAAAGGAACCATCTGCATCAAAAGCCACTTTGGCTTCGAAGCCTACTCAGTCGGCTTTCAAGCCCTTTGCCCCAACAGTCGGTGATGAGTTTTCGTGCCGTTATCGGAATCGGGATTGTTTGACTTGATGCAATCCATTTTCAGCATCGATGACCCCGATGAGCAAGTTGACCCCGTTTACACGGCAGCTGGCGGCGTAGATTATTTCGACGACTAGGCTGATTTATTGGCCTTGGCTCAAGGTTTACAGGACGCTAGTGGTCTAGATACTTCTCCTGATCTTGAGTTGCAACAGAACCAGCCCTATACTCTGCTAATGTCAAGTTCAGGTCTCTGGTTGACCGGGTTGTTAACACCCTTGGATTGAAGGAGTCTACCACGGCCCTTCGAGAGTATGAGCTCACTGATATCTTGGATGAGGGTCAAACAGTTGAGCATAACATGCCATTTAACCCAGCCATTGCGGACCCTTTATCCTCCTTATGGCAGCACCCTTGCACTATTCCCCCTGTAAATGCCCTTTTTACATGGAAGTATAGGCCGGCAAGAAGAGACCCTTCTTTCCTCGCCACACACCCTACTCCGGAAGGGTTGGTTATTCAGGCTGCCACTATTTCCTCCAGACCAGCGGCATCCACTTCCAATCTGCCTATGGACAGAGAGGGAAAGAAATCGGACGCATTGGCCAGAAACGTGTTCATCTCTGGCAGCATGGTGCTCAAGGCCACAAGCATAGCCTCTGAATTACTCCTTTGGCCTGTGGAAAGCTGTGGAACATGCTTCTGAATATGTCTCTGAGGGTGCCATGAGGGACTGATTCTTAAAGCTGGTGGAGGATGGGGAAGGAGGTGGACAAACAGTCATTGGAGATGGGCCTGGATTTCCCCTCCCATGATGCACCGGTTGGTGGACGGTTGGCAGGGCATTGGGCCCAGTGACAGGAGATTCAGTGGAGTTATTGTTGGCACACGCTGTGCATCTTTCCTCTAGTTCGCTCCCTCCTCCTCCTACTTCCTCCTTGCACCTGCTATGGTGCTTTCCGTCACCCCCATCTTCTCTAACTGCTACTCTTATCTCCTATTCTATCCCCTTCACTAAGTCAGGATGGAAGAGATTCAAGAGGGACATCCTGGTCTCCAACCCAGGCCTCCCTATCGCTGATACCTACATCAGTGCTTACTCCAGACAGACTCTTACTGACCTCCTTTTTGTCGTTCTCCTTCATGGGGTCTGGCATGGATTTCCATCCTAATGAATATTCCCTGTCGTCCGGCTGGGAATCCTTGGTAATAGAAAAAACTGTTTGTTTAGTTTCCAAACTGTCTTTCTCCTTTAAACCAATCACTGAGCTCTGGGTCATACTGCCCCAAGCCAATGACTGCCCTCTAACTAAGCCCCTCCTCTGGCAGCCATCTTCAGATTTTTACTGCATGTTCAAGTGTTGGGAGTCCTCGAGCTTCGCTCTTCAAGCTTTTTGCTGCGTCTCACTTTTTGAGAGTTAAACTCTATTTTTCGGTCAATCGAGCATATGAGCTCCATCGATCATCTATCTGACTTTAACAGGGACCCGTTTTTTCAGCACCCCTCAAGGGCTATTTTGGTAGAGTATTCTTCGTGGCGGCTTCCAGAAGATTCTTCAAGCCTGCACTGGGTGGATCATGTCGGACAAGGAGGACGACAGCGCTTCCCTCTTCAACTTTTGCTCCGACTTGGGTTTGCGGAATGTGTACATGGACGACAAGCATTCCCAGTGCCTGTACTGCCTGTAACCTACGCATAAGGAGGGGGATTGTGAGATTTGCCGTAGCTTCTTGAAGTGCACGTTGAAGGATCGACGACAATGGTTGGAATCGTGGCAGCAGTCCAAGGCCTCTACCCTGGGTGGCACCCAGGGGCATGCCTCTCCTGGATCCGGCGAACTGGAGCAGGCTTCCAAGTGCTTTGAGGGTGCCCCACTCGTGGGGGCCCAACACAAGGCCAAGCACTTCTGTCGGGGTCGCCGCTGCTGTGGGTCCCGCGACGGTCAGGATGCGATCGTCATCTGGATCGATCTCCAGCCTCCACTCTGTATCGTCGTCCAAGAGGAAGTCAGCTACCAAGGGGGAAGCTGAGAGAGAATCTGGAGAAGGCCAAGCAGGAGAAGGCCAGACAGGGTACTGTGTCGGACCCACACGCGAGGTAGAAGGCCAAGGTGCACAAGAGTTCCCGACAAGGCCCAGAAGGAGAAGGCCAAGCAGGACAAGGTGTCTGACACAGCCAGGAAGGAAAAGGCCAAACCGGACAAGGGATCCTGCCTTTCCGTGAAGGCCCATGTGCACCAGGCAAAACCATCGCCCTCCCTCGAGGTGGTGGTGGTGTCGCTTTCGAAGGCCGTATGGGCTGACCCGCACGGTACCCTGACAATGGCCAGGGTGTCTCTTCCTCCCAAGAGGGAAGCTTTGAGTATGCCAGTTGAGAAAACCCTGGTGAAGAGCATGCTGGACCTCCGTCTGAGACTGACCCCCCTGGACCAGAAGATGGGGGATGGGCGCTGAAGGCCTCCAGGGTATGGACATTTCTTCGGCTGATGAGGATGAGATCATTTCCGTCCACACCGTCCAGGAGAGCGATGACGATAAGAGAAACGCCGGGGACTCACCCCAAGATGGGGGCGACGACGACAGGGTTACCATCTATGGAGGCTACGATGAGGGGCCCAAGGAGACGAGGGCCCGGAAACTAGCGCCCTTACACCCAAGATACCACCTAGAGAACTTTCGCTAGACATCCTCTTGACTCTCCACACGCTGGTGTCTAAAATAGAGGTGGATGCCGACAACCCTGCTGCCCGCTCCTCCCGTAGCGCCAGTGCCGCCTACCCCATTGACACCGGGCGAGCTGCCGGCCAATAAGAGGAGGAGGCACCCTGTGCCTCCATGCCACCCATCGCCCACCCTCTCCACCGCCACCCACTTTATCCCCCGCTCCTCCCAAGGGAGACAGTCAGACACAGCAACAACAGGCATGGATGATGAGGGCAGGATGGGGGACCTCCAGTCACCTGCGCCCAGAGCCTCTCCGCCGGATGAGGTGGGATCTTTCTATGTGATGATTGCCCGAGCATCAGAGCTTTTCCAGCTCACGCCGGATGGAAAAAAGTAGGAAGGCTTCTTATATCAGCACCAGGAGGCGAAGAAGACGACAATCCTTTCGGTCCCTCTCCTGGATGATGTTTGGGACGAAGGGCTGGCTCTGCTGAACAACCCTTCTACAGCCCCAGCGAAGAGAGACCGGCTTGAGAAGTAGTACAGGGTGCCGGACTCTGCACCCAAGTGCTTAAGGTCTCAACCGTCGCTGGTCTCGGCAGCCACCAGGAGGAAATGGTTGAGCTCGGATGCCTTCTTCCTCCACCCCTTCGGACAACAAACGGAAGAAGTTGGATTCAATGGGTAGAAAGGTTATCTCCTCTTGCGGCGACGATCGTCAAGGCTGCCAACGGCCTCGCGATCATGGCCAGATAAGAACGGGAGCTGTATTTTAAGCAGGTTCCGCTACTGGACTTCCTCCCCGATGATAAGCGGGTTGAGGCTTTGGAGATCCTTCAAGAAGGCGAGATGGCGTCGGACCAATGCCTTCACAGAGGTCCTGGACATCGCAGACACAGGTTTCCACCAGATGGGAAATGGAGTTTATCTTTGCCGTCGTGGCTGGCTCAAGGCCACCAACTTCAGACAAGGGTTTTGGACATGCCCTTTGACTGGGACAACCTGTTCAGGAAGGCTGTGGATGAATCCCTCCAGGCCATCAAGACGGACACAGAGACTGCACGTGCCCTAGGTACCCTAAAGCAACGACGACAGTCCTTTCGTTCCTCAGGAGGGAAGTCTATCCTCTCCTCGAAGGGTTTTGGGGGGGTGGGAGGCTCGTCCTCTTACTGCCAGCCCTCCCATTCCTCGACCCAGGAAGCCAACCGGGGTCGCTCCAAGGCCTTTGGGGGCAGACGTCGTCATCGGGGCGGCCTTCAAGCAAGATTAAACCGGCCAGGACGTTGGGCCCCCACCCGTGTACCCCGGTGGGAGGCCGACTGGCGACCTTTGTCGGCATGTGGGAGACCATCTCCACCGACCGATGGGTGCTGGACGCTCTTGCCCATGGACACACCTTAGAATTCCAATGGACGTGTCTGCGAATACCACTGGTGGCCCGGTAGGAAAACCACAACCCTCATCTGCTGCTGGAGGTTCGGGCCATGTTACAAAAGGGGGTGATGGAGCTGGATCCACGGTGGCTGCAGTGCTCTGGAGTATACTCAATGGAGGCCCATTCTCGACCTACGACGGCTAAACAAAAACATAAAACCCCAGACGTTCAGGATGGTTATGCTGCAGCACGTGCTCGGCCAGCTAGACGAGGGGGACTTTGTCGCCGTTGGGATCTGGAGGACGCGTACTTCAACGTCCCCATCGTCGTTCAGGGGATGAATTATCAGTTCAAGGCCCTTCCGTTCAGGCTGAAGTCGGCGCCCAAATTGCTTGACGCTGGTGTTGGCCCATCTGCGACTGCAATGGATCCACGTTTACCCCTACCTGGATGACTGGCTCATCCAGGCCAAGTCAAGGGACACCACAGTTGAACACACAGAGCGGACCATCCGTCCTCTGACCGATCTGGGGTTCTCAGTGAACTATGCAAAGTTCTGCTCAACTCCATCGCAGGACGCTCTGTTCCTGGGATCCAAGCTCAACACAGTGTCATGCCTTGTGTCACCGTCGGACGAAAGGATATTGGCCATCTTGGGCAAAGTGCAACGGCTGTTGTCACTGAAGATCGCCACAGTGAGGACCATCAAGTTGCTGCTCGACATGATGTCATCGTGCATTTACCTGATACGGCTTTGCAGGCTACGGATGCGGCCGCTGCAGGAGTTCCTCAACGCCCGTTGGGTCCAGGTGTCCGGAAGCTTTCAGGACAGGATTGCGCTCGCCGAGGCGTTTCGACGAGCGATCAGATGATGGGGTGTACGCTCCGATATCGCTGGAGGCACTGATTTCCAGAGCTCTCTGTACCAGGAGACGGTCACATCTCTGGAGGGATGGGGAGCCCACAATGGACATCTTCACACCAGAGGCCTCGGGCTCCCGGAATAGAAGACGATGCACATAAACATACTGGAACTACAGGCAGTGTTTTGGGCCCTCAAGTCGTTTCTGCCGTCTCTCAAGGGCAAAGTGGTGAGAGTCTTCACGGACAATACCACCACTATGTTTTACATCCGGAAGCAAAGGGGCACCAGATCCCTGGCGCTCTCCAGGGAGGCGCAGGACTTATGGCACTGGGCCATCGCCCAGGGATGTTCCTCATTACATTCCACCTGGCAGGAGTAAAGAACTCTGTCGCAGACTCTGTCAGCAGAGAGCTGCACTCTTGCCACGAGTGGGAGCTTCGGCAGGACCAAGCGGCCAACCTCACCGACAAATGGGGCAATCCCCAGATCGAACTGTTTGCGATGGCGACGAACACCAAGTTAAGCAGGTTCACCAGAAGGTTTCCCCAGCCGAGGAACATAGGGGATGCATTCTCATTCCCCTGGGACGGCATGTTTTTGTATGTGTTCCCTCCGTTGCCGTTGCTTCTTCGAGTCATCAATCAACTCAGACCGTGCTGGTGCAGGGATGATCCTCGTTGCACCAGCGTGGCCGAGGCAGATCTGGTACCCGGACCTTCTAAGCATGTCAGTGTTCCCTCCAGTCAAGCTGCCAGTGGATCTTCTCGCCAGGGAAAGAGGTGCAATTCTGCACCACGACCCAGGATCGCTGAACCCGTTGGCCTGGCTCCTGCAGCATTGGAGTTCTGGGGTTACGATCTTCCAGCGGACTGCAAGGAGATGCTCGCCAAGGCCAGGGCATCATCTACTTTGAAATGGTACAGACACAAATGGAAGAGATTCCGCAATTTGGTGCCGTTCTCAGAAGATCGACCCACTGAGGGTCCCAGGCCCTCATGTACAGCCATATTTGCTGTCGTTGGCTACATCGGGGCTGGCTCACGCCTCCAGAATGGTTCCTCTGGCGGCTATCTCCCGCTACACATGATCCACAGGACGACCCTCCTTGTGGTCTGTTAGGGAGAATTCTCATAAATGGCTGATTTCCCTTACATAGTGAGTCCCTCAGCAGCTTTGCTGGATTTCTAGGGTTTATTTGTTTCACCTGGTAAGAGTGAGAGCCTTTTCCCCACTTTTACATGTGTTTTGCTGTGTGTGTTTTTACCAATTGTGTGATCTTGCCTACTCCATGAGCATCATTTTTGTGTGTTACACGGCACCTTCAGTGTAGTGACACAGGGTTGTCTTTTAGACTTCCCACTGACTCCATTTTTCTGGGACTGACTACTGTCTCCCAGAAACATGTAAAGTTGCCATTAACTTTATGTAGTCTCTTCAAACCACAGACCCAGTGCACCCCATCTTACATGGAGTATTGGAAAGGGTTAATTCTTATCCCTTTTTGTCTGTTTCTCTTGGAGCACTGTTTCGCTCCCTTTTCATCAAGACTTGGCCGGTGGCAGTGGTAACTACCCTATTTTTCATACCGCGGTTATCTTAAATAACCATGGTATTGTTTTAGGCTATTTTATTAGCCTCGAACATAAACCCGCTTGACCAAATAGATTTTATTTCGTCTCCGGCTGGGTTGATTCACCATTTCTTTTTGTTAAAGTCTTTCTCGTGTTTTACTCTGCACGCCAAATCAGGTTTGGTCCCGTTGTTCGCCGTCTTTTCGCGGGCTTCTGCACAGAAGCCCTCCTTAAGGCGCCTGAAAGTCTGGGTAGGCAGGATGTGAGGGAGGGGTCTAAGGACCCCTGCCATGGGTTCCCTTGGTAACCCAAGTCGCACTCCTGTTTGATTGGCTGGGTGACTGTCCTTGCCAGGACTGCCACCCTGCTGTGTGATTGACAGCCAGGCTGTGTGAATAGGGGAAAACTGCATAAAAAGCATGTCTCTGGGACTGGAAAGGTAGAGTTGCCACTGAAATGAAAGAACCAACGAGGAGCTGACAGAAGAGGACCCCTACAACAACTGAACCGCCCGGTGAATCTTCAGATTCCGACGACAGAGAAGATCCTCCAGGAAACTTCTTCTCTTGAGCTGGTGGGACCAACCAGTTCACCCAAACTTCAAGCCAGGACCCCTCCTCTGGTCGAATTTGCTGTACAGAGCTACAGTGTGCCGGATAGCCAGGAAGGTCGGACCCTGCTTGGGTTTTAAGGAGAGCACCTTTTATTCGTTGTTTCGCTCTGCTGCTGGTTTCTTCCCTGGGTAGTGCAGGACCCTCCAGTCTTCCTACTTCTTGTCAGTCAGTCGCTTCAGGAACCGTGAGCCTGCAGGAACTACCAGGAGTGTCCCCCTCAGCTACAGCTTCTTCTCCGTTTTAAGGTACTGTGCAAATCCGGTTGTTCGTTTCGTTCAGCCGCGGTGAAAGTGTTTGAAATCTTTCTCCAATCCGAGGGCTTGACCTTCTCTTTGAACTAACTTTTCAGCCAACCAACCTCGTCCGGAATCTGTGGCACAAACTTTACCGCAAACTAGCCTGAACCGTGTGATCTTGAACAAAAGACTTTTGACCTATTTACTTTGGCCTTAAGCCTTTTCTACCTGATTCTATCACTGTAGTTCCTCTTGCTCAATCGCCCTGAGTACTTACCTGTTGGTGTGGTTCAATTTCTATTAACTTTGTCTTTCCATCCCTTTTAAATTGCTGGAGTGCCATTTTGCTCCCATTTCATTTTGTAAGCTTAACCTGTCTGGAACTTATTGGGAGTGGTGTTGTGTATTAAGATTGTGATTTTAAAAACTGCTTACCTTAGTGAAATGTTATATAACTAAAGAGTAAATAAATATATATTCTTTTACTTGGAAACCTCGAGTCAGTCTTTGTTTCAATCATAGTAATTGCTGTCCTTTGTGTAACTATTTGATACTGCTCACTTGCTTTTGAGATAAGTTTGACTGCTTAGCCATCGCTAACACTTTAACTGTGTCGTACTGGCTTGTACCAAAGGTGAATTTGTACTGTCGCTTGTAGTCTTAATTGTGTGTGGTGTTCCCAAAGGGTACTAAATATAATTCTGCCTAACACTGGTGTACAGCGGTGAGGATCAAAGTATAGTAATTACACTTAGAGTGCTGCTATTACCTTGGATCAACTAACCACAAGGCTAACATCACTAAAAAGCAATATTAATCATGTCTGATATGGAAAGCCACAGTCAGGAGACCCTCCTGAGTTACACTGCTGATTATCTAAGAAATCTGTGTAAAGAAAGGAAAAACTCTGCCAAAGGCAAAAAGACTGAATTGTCTGGAGAGTGGGTCTGAAATACTCGATTCTCTAGCAAATGTGGAAACTATTGAAGATGATATGTCTGTTAATGATGAGTTGGAAGAGGCAGTTGTGTCTCCTAATATAGACCTCTCTGCTCCCTTGTCTGCTCAGCAACCTTAACCCTTGTCCACTGGGACCCCCAAAGTTCCTGCACTCAGTCCTGAATTCATTGCTCTAGAAAAAATTAGGCTTGAACTGGAATTCAAACGTTTAAATGCTCAAACTGAACAAAAACACCAAGAACTTAAGATCGGAGAAATGGAGTTGAATCATGAACTAGAAATGAAAAGATTATCTCTTGAAAATGCTTCTCTCCCAGAGTCTTCTAGGTCTTCCAGTCCTGAGAGACCCTGTATGCCTAAAGAAATTGTGGGTATGTATAAGGTTAAGCTTGACATTTTGGATTGGTTGGCAATGTTTGAATATAACGTAGTAGCTGCAGAGTAGCAGTCTCTGCAGTCATCCCTACATCTCTTCTACAAGTGTTTTTGCTGCTGTTGCTGCCTTGCTAGTCTTTCTACTAGCTCCTTTGCTGAGAGGGTTGGACTTTGGCTTAAAACCCCTCTACAGCCGCAGAGCGGCCACGGAGTAGCTGCAGAGTTGCAGTCTCTGCAGTCTATAGCAGCACGGGCGGCACGAAGTAAAAGTGAAATTGACCTGCGGAATTCCACGGCCTTGACTGTAGAAAGTCCCTTCTTGGAGGTAGAAGTCCGCTGCCTCCGGAGCTTGCGGAAACTCAAAGAAAAGACAATGGCCCAGCTCCCTGGCTGGGGGCTGGGGGGTCTCCCGGCACGTTGTATCTGCCGCACGCAGAAGTGCCACAATATGGTCTACTCCTTGAACCAACTCCAGCGGGCGGACATTCCGGAGCCTGCACGACTTCTCCTCCCCCCCCCCTCAAACCCCCTGATTCTCTGTTGCAGCAAGCGGGACCGGTAGCGCACCTAGGAGGAGGGGCTGCACCGGCTGAACCAGGTAAGGAGGTAGGGTGTGGGGGGAGAGGGGCTGTCTTTAGCAGGCCGATGCCGCTATGCTCCAGTGTTTGTCACACCTTCGACAAAAGACTGGGAAGAAAGCGCCTCCAAGCTCGACCCTGAGATCTACTAACTCTCATACAAGTCCAAAGAAGGTCCAGAGGGGCCCAAAGAAAGGAGCGGCCAGGAGCCATTTGTCTGCACCTTCCTTAATCAACTTTTTTGCCAAACTTCAAAAAAGGAAACAGCCTCAACTAGAGGAACTTTCGGACGCAGAAATACTGAGCGTGGTCTCTGACCAGGCATCCCCTTTCAAAGTCCCACCTGAACTTTCGCCACAAGTAGATAGTTCGCTGCCTGGCATGGCTGCAAGACTGAGAAGCCCGGACCTACATTCGTCCTCTTATCAGGTGGCATTTTTGGTCGCCTTGTCCCTCCTTGAAATCTCTGGTGCAGGCTTCTAAACCTGCCTCGTTGGTGGAAGATGGAAGAGGTACTCTGCCTAAACTATGGTTGGCGCCCCGGGTTCCGATATCCTCTGTCTTACCGACTCCATTCATCCGCCGGTTATGGCTAGTTCTCAACTGTCCCTGACCCCAGCTGCTTTCAGTCTGGATGTAGAGGGGGACCCCAAAACAGGCAGAGGGTGGGCTTGAAGGCGAAGCTACAGGGCTGCCTATTCCATCGCTCTCGTCTACAGTGAACCCAAAGGGAAACCGCAACCCTCGGTTTCTCCCCGATATGTGCGCGGGGAAAGGCAGTCTTGCTGCACTGTCGGCAACCACCACAGGCCATCGAATCAATCAGATTAACTTCCCATATCAGTTGGAAAGAGCTTAAGGCTGAGCCCTGAAACCAATGACTCATCTCTCCCTGACGGTGCGCGGGGCTGGGACTATCCCCAGTCCTGGAAACACCTAGGGCTACTCACACTTGTTAGTGAGAATTCTCTGTTTAGGCTGAATTTCCTAACCTAGTGTGTCCCCCAGCAGCTTTGCTGGATTTTTGGGGTTTATTTTTTTCTCCTGCCAAGAGTGAGACTCTTGTACCCTCACTCTTGGGCATGATTTGAGTGTGTTTATTTGACTCTAGATGTGTTTAATGGGCTATGGGGTCTTTTACTCCATAGGGCTTCATGTGTTTTTGTGATGTGTTACACAGCACCCTCAGTGCAGTAACACAGGGCTGTCATAGTGACCCCCCAATATAGACTCCACGCCCTGGGACTGACTACTGTCTCCCAGGGCATGTAAAGTCACCATTGACTTTACTAGTCTCAAATACTGAACAGAACCAGTACAAACCATCATATTGTGGACGTACTGGCCGGGGCAATTCGATTGCCCTGGGGTCTGTTAGTCGAGGGGGCACGTCTCCATCCCCCCTGATCGAGTTTTGGCTGGTGGCAGTGGATACTACTTTTTATATTCGACCGCAAATATATCCCTATGGGATTTCCCATTGTTCGAGGCTACCAACTTCAATTATTTAATTCCTATAGCCTCGAACATACCGCCGGTTTATTTATTTAATATTAATTCTCTGGTTGGTATTTTTTGCCAGAACTCGGTTCTAAAATGGCGGTTGTGTTCGCTTCTGTGACTCCAACCCAAGTTGAGCCCTTTGTTCCACTTTTTGGCGGGCTTCTCCACAGAAGCCCTCCAAAGTGGTGCCACTCTGTCTGGGGTACTTAGGAGGGGTGGAGGGGGATTTAGGCACCCTGGACTGAGTTGCCTAGGCAACTCAAGTCGCACTCCGTCCTGATTGGCCCAAGTGGTGAGCTGCCCGGCTCACAACTTAGCATGTTTGAGTGACAGCTAGGCTGAGTGAATGGGGGTTTTCTGCATAAAAGCAGGGCTTTGGGGAATGGAACTTCAGAAGTCGCCACAGGACCGAAGAATCCGACGAGGGAGAAGCTGAGCCGACCTGCTACGACAACACCACCGGTGGAGCCCTGCTGAACCGTCTCACCACTTTTCCCAACGACAGACCTCCAGCCCAGAGAGTCTTCTTCCTTCGACTGGTGGGGATAACCAGTCTGCTTCCTTTTTCGCTTCCTGGAGCATCTCGTGGCCGCCTTGCCTGTGCCAAGCACCCCGGCAACCCTGATACCACGTTTTACCACTACCGCGAATCAAAGGGTAGTACCTTTAACCGGAAAACTCTGCGGCTGGTTTCTTCCCTGGCAGTGCAACGACCTTCATCTTTCCTCCACATCGAGATCTTCTCTTCCTCTGGACGACCCCGCGACTTGCACCCGCTGCCAGGAACAACTGCCCCCGCTGGAGGATCCTTCCCACATAAGGTACTGTGTTCCGCCTGGCTTCCCTTGCAACAGACTGTACGGGGTAGATTTAGCTCCCGGCTTTCGAACCTGGGTTAGCCTGGGACACCCTGGCTAAACTTTTCTGAGCCTAACTAAAACCTTTCTGAACTCCCTGCAAGACTTCTTAAGCATGTTGTCATTGTGTGATCTTGGGTGCATTTGTGCCCTGCTCTCTCCAAGAGTGGGCCCGGCCTATGGACTTTACTCACAAGTAACTTTTGCCTTTCCTGCCTTGCTTAAGAATTCCTAAGTATTAGTGTGGTGTATTTTTCTACATTCTGCCTTTTTCCCTCCCTTTTTCGTTAACTTATTGGAGTGCCATCTATAGTTAAGCGCTCACCTCTATCTGGAAATAAGTGGTGTTAACTAAGACTTGTCTGATAAGGAATAAGGGATGTATATATAATAGTAACTGTGTTGGGAGTGATTTACAATAATAGTGCTGGAGTGTTTCAATCAGTGTGTTTTTAAATAAATAATTATATACCTTGATACCAAAGCTCTGGTCAGTGTTTGCTTGTGCTATTTTGTCTGAGTGCCTATTTTGTATACTTTGCATACTGCCTAACTCTTCTTGAGGGAAGTCTGACTGCTCAGCCACAGCTACCAGGTAAATCTGGGTGGTACAGACTGCTACCAAGTGGGTTTACTGCTAACACCTGTAGTCCTAAATCTTTTGCAGTGTTCCCAAAGGGAACTGCACAGGTTTCTGCCTAACAGCACTCACCAAACTCCATCAAGAAATCGACGCCTGAGTGAGCTTCCATCCAATACACATAAAGACTCTCCAGGAAAAAAAATCTGACCTTTTGTCTTTTATGTCAGCAGTAACCATTGTCCTTTCTGTAAATTGTATGAGTCTATCAATGACACCTTGAAAGACCACACATCAATTTCACCCATGATGAACAGTAGACACATTTTCCTAGAAGGCTATATCAATGCCTTGAATGCCCGGGCGGAAAAAGTCGGATTGGGCGTTCACGCTTCTTCCAAAGAGCACTCCCAGGTAGCTACAGTGGACCTCTTGACTCCTCCTCGTGCTAAGCCTCCAATAACGTCTGAAATAAGCACATAGACCCTTCCGGCTTTGGAGACCCGGCAACCAGATGTCCAACCAGCTAAAGGGAAAAAAACACCAAGGGTCCCTCATGCACAAACAAAATGAATAAGCCAGAGGGCGGCTTCCTTAATGGCGCAATTAATAATGAGGTGGTCCTCATTCTACCAGCTCTGCAAGAAATCCACAGTACCAATATGCCCTCTAAAGACTCTTCAAACACAGGTTTTGCAATTTTTGACGCTTTGAAATCTAAGGATCAAACGGCCAAAACACAGTCCCCTCTATTGGCTGAGGATCACTCAAATAGAGAGGGGGGTCCCAAAATTTGGGTACCACCTTCAAAACATCAGAAAAAGGCCTAGGCGGGGAAATAAGTGCAAATAAGGGTGGGAAGACAAATCCTGGGAAAACAGGCGAGGGAACACACATTCGCCCACAATCCCCAAAAACTCCTGAGGAATTTATGCAGATGATGACCTAATCAATTTACGTGAACACCTCGACTCAGAGGATGAGGCGGAAGATTCTCAATCCGGGACCCCGGTTTGGGAAGACCCTGTTGAGGCTACTAATCTAGTTAATCCACCGATAATTCTGCCAAAGGTGGTTCACAGCCTTGAAGAACCCCACGTTCAGACTTTGGAGAACCATTGCATTAAATTAATTGTCAAACCTACTTGGGGTCCAGTAGGAAAGAGGAGGTCCCCTGACCATCTGTCCCGATGGGCTAACCAAGACGATAGAGTTTGGTCTATAAGACAGGCCCACTCGGTCCACAGACATGAGGAGGAGGGAGGTATCGCTCACTGTCCTATGAACTGAAAGATGAAAAGAAAAAGCAGCTACACTCCATTTGCGACTGCCTGCCTTCTAAGCCCCCAAAACGCCAGCAGAGCACTTATTTTGCAAAAACAAGCCCTCATCGGCCAAGATTCCATTCTCAGTCTGAAACTCAAAGAACTTCAACTCGCGTAAAGACGAAACATTCGCTTAAGTTGGAACAACTTCTCGACAACAAGAAATACATCATTCTAAACCTAGGCTTTGTGCTCAACTTATTTCAATGCATTCCCAGCTTACAGCTGTTGAGAACAGACGATATCAAATTGGTCGAGCCAATACATGAAGGCTTAAAAGCCACTGCATACCTCCACATAAGCTCGTCCTTGGTGAAGACCATGATTGCCGACGCAGCTGAAAACTTCTTGAGATTGGGCTTTGTTCTCTTAGAATTGGTCAACAGCGGTCCTCTCTCCCCCCTTTGGCGGCACCTTACTGGGATGTTGGGCAAAGAACCTCCAAACATCCCATAATTCCTGAGTACACTCATCACAAATCACTACCTCAGAAGTTCGATGACGGTATCACAAAAGATAAACTGGCCAAAGGATCAGCCAGTGATCTCCAAGGATAACCAATAACTAGCTCCCGACAGAGCTTGTGCTCTGCTCCTTCCAAACAGCATACTGGGTATGGAAATCTCTGAGAAGACCAACTACAAGGATCCCCTGGGGATAGGCCGATTCCCGCACGGCCCATAGGACACAATTCAAAGAACCATCTCACAAGTCCCCAAAGTTGATAAGTGCGCATCAAGAAAATCTAATGCAGGCCCCTCTTTCACAACTTTGGTCTTGGCTTCCGAAGATGTTAACCGCCAACAAGAAGCAATAGCAATGCGCCCGGCCCCCTATTGGTCCTCGACTTGATCCCAAAACCACACAACTAACTCCAGCAAAAGAGAAGTTGACCTTGGGCTTTTGGAATACAAAGGGCTTTCATCATCTGACAAAGGAGGGCGGTATCAATTTGGGCCTTTTTGACATGCTCTGCATACAGGAATCCTGCTTGATGGATAAACCAGCGTTCTCCAGCATGGGGTCTGGCATGGATTCACATGCTCATGAATATTCCCCGTCGTCAGGCTGGGAATCCTCGGTAAAGAAAAAATCAGTATCAGTTTTGTTTCTGATCTCTTTCTTAGTAGTAACCAATCACTGATCTCTGGGTCATACTGCCCCCCAGCCAATGACTGCCCTCTCCCTAAGCCCCGCCCCTGGCAGCCATCCTCAGATTTTTACCGCACGCTCAAGTGTTGGGAGTCCTCGTGTTTAGCTCTCGAGTTTTTTACTGCGTTTCACGCTTTTTCAGGAGAATTTCTCATGTTTTCGGTTTAATCGAGTCTCAAGCTCCACCGTTTCTACTTCCGATAACAGG
Organism: Ambystoma mexicanum; assembly: GCF_040938575.1. NCBI lineage: Eukaryota > Metazoa > Chordata > Amphibia > Caudata > Ambystomatidae > Ambystoma > Ambystoma mexicanum. The sequence continues at coordinate 260,304,168 of NC_090928.1, read as the reverse complement.
GACCCGTTTCGGAATTCTTCTACGCCCCTCAAGGGTGACGTTTTCGTCGAGTTTACACTTCTTGGAGGATTCCGGAAGATCTGCGGCCTACCTCAACGGACATGGCCCAGGACAAGGGGAGCTCGACGCCCGGGTCCAAGCTGTTCAGGAACTGCCCTGGATGCGGATTATATAACGTTTTCAAGGAGGACGAGCATTCGCAATGTCTCTACTGCCTCCATGGGGACAAGACGCACATGGAGAAGGACTTTCGGAACGGACCAAACAAGATCGTCGTTCCCGCCTTGCCACCTGGCTGGAGAAGTGCACAGCAAGTGAGAAGGCAAAGAAGTAGTCTGAGCGGGCTTCTAAGTCCTTTGAGGGCGCCCCGGCGACGGGGGCCCAACAGAAGACCAAGCACCGCGAGTCTGCGGGCTCCGGGAGCACCAAAAGGTCGGGCTCTTGGGTTGCCAACCAGGGCGCCACTTACCCGGCACGTTCGACCACGAGCCAGCGTTCTGGTTCGGGGAAGAGGAAGTCCGAGAACCCGGGTAGGCCGCTGGAGCGGACCCGGTTGATCTCGAAGGGGGAGCGAGGCGCTGACCCTCCCCCCAAGGCGAAGTCCCAGGACGCACCTAGGTGATGAGGGCTTTGATCCACCTGGCTAAGGCCTCTACCGAAGTGGTCGCTGTGGCCCTGGCCGAGCCGGCTGAGACTACGCCAATGGAAACGGCCTCGGGGCCCAGAGTATCCCTGCCGCCGCGGAGGGAATCCTTTTTCCAACCCGTCGCTAAGACCCCTGTGAAGCCCCTGGCGGAAAAAGAGGGAGGGAGAGGTGGGCGGTGGCCATTACAGACTCGGAATCAGCCTCTGAGGAGGAACTGGTGGAGACCGAGAAGGGCCTCAACGAAAGGTCCATAGGCCTCAACGAGAGGTTCATAAACCTCAGCGAGAGGTTCGAGAAGGTTCGATCCCAGGGGGACGGTCCCTGCTGACGTGATCGAAGATAGCGATGACGACGAACAGGGCCCAGTGGAGCGGCCATCCCGTCTGTCGCAGCGATTGCCCGAGGCCTGCTGAGCCATAAGGATGAGATTACCACGCACCCCGACGGAGGAACCAGAACCAGGCCAGTCAGGAAGCCCTCCGAACAAGCGGAGGAGAGTCCACCCCGCTCCGCCCTTCGTGCCTGCGAGACCGGTGGACCCCTCATCCCCCTCGCCAGGAGAGGATACGGCGACGGACGATGCCGGCGGCGATGACACAGTGGACATCCTGTCGTCCCCCCCCCCCTGCTCCCCACACCCCGCGGGCTTCCCAGGCCGACTAGGTTGGCTCTTTCCACGCCATGATAACCAGGGCATCCGAGCTCTTCCAGCTCTGCCCTGAAGAACAGAAAAAGGAGGGGTTTCTGTACCAACGACGAGAGGCTAAGAGGAAGACGGTCCTCGCGGTGCCTTTACTCGATGACATCTGGGACGAGGGGCTTGCTGTCCTCAAGAACCCTGCCACGACACCAGCCAAGAGGGACAGGTACGAGAAGAAGTACCGAGTCCCCGATGCCGCCCTCTTGTGCCTCAGGGCCCAGCCCACGCCGGACTCGGTCGTCCCGGCAGCGGCTAAGAAGAAGAAGGTAGAGGGCGCGGCAGCTTCCACTTCCCCGCCGGACAGCGAGGGCAAGAAGTTGGAATCTATGGGACGACGAGTCATCTCGTCGGCAGCAACGACGTTTAAGGCGGCTAATGCCTTAGCTATGGTGGCCCGCTACGACAGGGAGCTCTGGTCCAAGATATCTCCCCTGCTAGATTTCCTGCCTGATGACAAAAGGGCGGAGGCCCTAGAAATTCTGCAGGAGGACAAAGTGGCGTCGAATCACGCCATAACGGTGGCGACGGACATTGCCGATACCGGATTTCGCCAACTGGGCAACAGAGTTTGCCTCCGACGACGAGGATGGCTCAAGGCGACAGACTTTCGCCAGGACGTCCAGACCAGAGTGTTGGACATGCCTTTCGAAAGCAAAAACCTCTTTGGTAAGCGGTGGATGACTCTCTACAGACCATCAAGACCGACTCGGAGACGGCCCGGGCCCTTGGGGTGCTTCAGCTTCAACTGTTTGTGAACTTTGGGTCTGTGAATCAAGGGAAGGCTCTCTCGAAGACTTCCATTTCCAGATGGCCCTCCGGCTGCATCATGCATTGTCACCGGTTGGCAAACCGACCGCTGCCCGGCCGTCCCAGAGCCCCTTCGACCAGAGCGATCGCTGCTACCACGGCGTTCCTGTCTGGTGTGCCCCTGCTGGACATCTGCAGGGCTGCTACGTGGAGGTTGACGCACACCTTCACAAGATTCTACTGCGTCGATCGGGACTCCAGGGAGGAGTCCAGGGTAGGCCAAGCAGTGCTGCGCAACCTGTTCGCTTAAGGTGAGCCTGGTGAGGAGGTAAGAAATGCTTAATGTTGAGCCTGTTGCCACCTCCCGTGGTTGTGCATGTGTATACTGCTATGTATTCTTTTATTCATGAGCATGTGAATCCATGCCAGACCCCATGCTGGAGAAGGAACAAGTTACTTACCTGTAACTGTTGTTCTCCAGCATGGGTCTGGCATGGATTCACATGCGAACCCTCCCACCTACCCCTCTGCGGCTCTTCACTTGGTCATACTGCCACTTGGCGTGCTAACAAATCTGAGGATGGCTGCCAGGGGCGGGGCTTAGGGAGAGGGCAGTCATTGGCTGGGGGGCAGTATGACCCAGAGATCAGTGATCGGTTACTACTAAGAAAGACAGATCAGAAACGAAACTGATACTGATTTTTTCTTTACCGAGGTTTCCCAGCCTGACGACGGGGAATATTCATGAGCATGTGAATCCATGCCAGACCCATGCTGGAGAACAACAGTTACAGGTAAGTAACTTGTTCCATGGACAGCTACGACATAGCATTTATCCCAGCAAAAAAAAGCACAAAAAGGGACACAGGGGTGCCCGTTTTCAGGTATAATCACTGCGATACGGTCAGGCAGTGGACTGCACCTCCAGAAAACGCTGATCACAAACCTGTATTTACTTGTTACATTACTTTGTTGGGACCAACTTACGAGTGAAAAGGGGATGATCTCTTCAACCCTGATGGTCATTATGAACACCTATTGGAATCCTCAAGCCCTGGATGATAAGACCTTCCTACTGATGATTGAACAGGTCATTGACGAAGCCTATATGGAAAAACAGGTTACAAACGTGATTATATGTGGAGACTTAAATGCTATATGTCGCCCTCACTGCATAGAGAAGAGGGAGGAAAAAAGTGGCTAGACCTCATGTCTTCAAGAGACCTTTTGAATGCAGGAGACCTTTTCCCTAGGTCAAATCGGGCTCCAACCTGGGAAAGAGACAGTTCACATGCAGACATAGACCATATTTTTCTAACAAGATCACTAGTTTCCCAAGCTGCTTCATTTGAGGTCTTAAAGTATAATGCCAGTGACCACAACCTCCTGGCTCTTATGTGGAAATCTCGCCCAGCTCCGAAACTGCTTATGACAAATCGAGTCAAGTGTAATCCGCAAAGAAATCGTCTCAAACTTACTGCTAGATCTTTAACGGCCATAACAGCAAATTATTTAAAGAGGACAGAGGCACCACACTCAAATGATGTTTCAGTAGCGCCCAACTATCAGTCACTCTTGGTTCTGTATGAATCTATTGTTAAAAAAATTAAACCTTCTTCAAATTCCTGTAACCATGCCTACTGTAAGACTCTGGTAGAGAAACGACGGGACCTCCGGAAACTGAAGCGGTTGGCCCTTAAAACACCCTTCACTAGCCAACCTTGAACAGTTACGCACAGCGGAAAAATCTTACAAATCCTGGGTAAAGAATCATCATCTAAGCCTCTACCAACAGGATGCTGAAGAAATGTTGAGGAACGTGAGTGGTCACAATCCTTGTGAGTTTTGGGCTTTACTCAGATCTGATGACGGGGGGATGCTCCAATAAATAACATCAGCGAGGAGACCTGGATGAAGTTCTTCAGAACATTATTTCAGCAGACTCTAACCTCTAAAACCGCAGAGGAAAAAAGTCAAGTGGAACAATGGGCTCTTCTGAGAGATAAAGTAGATAGAATAGACGTCATTGGCAGACTTAAACCATCTAGAGCCCCGGGTCCGGATGGCATTACCAATAGTGACCTCAAACAGTATCCAGAGGAATGGGCGACCCTCATCAGTGCAATCTTCAAAAGAGGCTCAGAATCAAAGCCTATCCCATTATCTTGGACCTCATCCATTGTGGTTCCGATATTTAAAAAGGGATGCAAAGAGGAGCCAAGTTGCTGTCGCCCCATCGCGCTACTAGACGTGATTGGTAAGGTCTTTGGGGCCCTCCTACTAAAACTATTCCAGCTGTGGGCGAAAACTGCCCCTTGTGCAGACACTTTCCAAACAGGTTTTACAAAGAACATCGGGACCACAGCGAATATCATGTTCATGAGTACATTGAAGAGCAAGATTATCGAAGGGGCGCCTCTAGTCTTTGTGGCCTTTATTGACCTGGCTCAAGCCTTTGACCAGGTCAATCGAGAGACACTATGGAAGAAACTAGGTGTGTGGAAATGCCCTCCAGACATCCTCCAACCCATTTGCGCCCTCCACGAGAACACCAGACTGAGAGTGCAGTTAAACCAACTGGGCTGGCTATCTGAGGAAGTTCCTGCTGAAAGAGGAGTCAAGCAGGGCTGTCCGCTAGCCCCGGCTCTCTTCATTGCATATATGGTCGACTTTAAAGACTCAGAAGCCACCATAAGATCCTTCCCGCCCACCATGGGCCTGACAAAAACCACGCATTTGCTGTACCCTGATGATTTGATATTAATGGATTACACCCCAATCGGCCTACAGTGCCAACTTGACAACCTGGCCTTTTACATACACGTAAACGACTTGCAAATCAACGTTGGCAAAACAAAAATCCTGATTTTGGAAAAATCCGAAAGGAGAAATGAACGGCTGAATTGGTTCCTCGAAGGCTCGGAACTTGAAAAGGTCCACAATTTTAAATATCTTGGTGTGACCCTCAACTCCTCTAGAACAAACGCAGCAACTCTTCTGGACAAAACAAGAAAGCTGTCTGCTCACGCAAGGGCTCTGGATAAAAAAATATGGTTGCTTCTTCCCAGTTCCCGCAATCAGATTTTATCTAAGGTGGTGCCATCCCTAACTTACAGCATTGAGGCCATGCCCCAAACACCTGGAAAGTTATGGATTAGGTTGGAAGGCTATTTTTAGAGATCTGTCCTGGGTCTCCCTAAATCTACATCAATGGTGTTAATCAGACGGAATTAAGTCTCCTCTCCCTCCAAGCGAACATCGAAAGAAACAGCATGATGCTCTATAGAAAAACTTTGCTCCCCAACTGTCCATGTATCTTAAACATGATCAGAGCAGAAACAACGGGAACCAGGTGCGACATGCTGAAAGCATGGGAAAAAGGCTCTAGAGCAAAGCTGAACGAAATCCAAATACTCGAGGCTGAGCTGATCCAAAAACCCATGAAAATAAAAAGGAAAATGGAGGAACTTGACTGGATAAAGACCCTGGACACCGCTCCTGAGTTTAAATCGACAGGTCATCTTCCGCCACAGTTGAGGTAACTAAATTGTGTACCGAACTATCTGAAAGAATTCCCAAATAAGTCGGTAAGGAACATCTTTGTAGCCATCTCAACCTCCTTGAAAATAACGGGGTTTTGGCAGTAAGAGGTTTAGCAAATTCAAACAAATGCTGCTTTTGTCCAAAAGATGATCAAATTGAACAAATACGGCACTTACTTCTAAACTGGCCTGGAACCAAGGCTGTACGATGGAAATATTTGCTGGCACACCTGTCTTCTTCCTACACTCAAGAAGAACCGGTTTGGTGTGAAAGAAATATTTGGACAATTGCAACCGCGCAGCTACTGAAACAAATTCTTGGGTCTCTTAATTAGCAAGCAAAACTGGACTTGCCTCTTACGCAGAGAAAGCGTCTTAACTTTAATTTCAACTTTACATCTGTGTTTTCTACATGTTTTCTTTTTCTTGTAAAAATCACTAATTTGATTCAATCAAGTAAATTAAAATATATATAATCTCTCCATGGTATTCAAGGTCTTACAGGGAATCAATTGCTTTTCTGGCTCTTCTCTAGGCTACCCATTGTTTCATCTGATGTTGTGATGGAGTTGGGGGAGGTGGATAGGATGGATTATGAGTATGTGAAGGTAGCTTTAATTGCTAGATTTGGGAAGACCCCTTCCCAGTAGCTTAAGATGTTTAGAACCCTCAAAAAGCATGATGGTACCCCTTGGGCTACTTGGGTATGTGAATGTTTGAAAAACTTAGATGGTTGGATTAAGGGTTACAGAGTAAAAACTTATGAATGAATGAGAAATCTTATGTTGGAGTCTATTTTTGATGTCTGCTCTCCTGAGCTCAGACAGCACTGGGCTGGTACTAAGGAGATAGATCCAAAGAAACTAGCTAAGGCTGCTGATTTGTTGGTTACCAACAGGGCTCCTCACAAGGATTCTGGGGCTACTTAGAAAAAGGATGAGGGAAAACAACCCAAGAAAGATAAGCGAATTCTAATACCGCCAATCCAAATGAGGGCCACAAACAGCAACATAAGGGTAAACCACAAGGGGAACCAAATCAGGCTAGTGTACCATCTGGACCCAAACCAGATGGAGGTCAGAACAAACCCCCATTCATCAAGACATTTGGGAAATGTTATGTTTGTGGGCCAACTGACCATGTGAAAGGGGATCCCAGATGCAAGGGTAAACCTTCAGAGATCCACACTGTCTCCTTAGCCTTCTCCCCAGAGGAAGTACCACCTATGGCAAGTGGAAACTTTCACTTACTGGCTGATGAACCCATGAGAGTCTCAGCTAGTGTTTTTTAGTGTCCCTGGGCTTGTGGGAACAACCGAATTTAGATGTCTATAATTCCATCCCAGATAATACTAAAGAGTATTATAAAGATAGTATTCTTGTGAATAGTCAGGAATCCCCTGCCACCAGAGACACTGGAGCCAGCATAACTGTGGTGGATGAATCATTGTTCAAGGTGGAGGATGTTGCTAAGGCACACAAACGCCTCACCAAGTTAGCTGGAGGCCCTGTGTAAATGCTTCCTTCATCCAGTGCAATGATATGACTGTCAAAATACATGTTCGTGTGCATAGTGAAGTGCCTGAAAGAGTCCTGTTGGGTAATGACCTGAAAACCCTTGGAGTTATGTCAAGCACCCCTAGGCCTCCCAGTAAAAGGAAACAGGAGCTCACTAGGTCTGCAAGGGAGAGAACTTTGAGAGGCTCTCCAGAGGAGTTGATAGAGGAAACTATCACACGCACTCCACAGGAGTTGCTCACTGCTATTTCTAGGAAAACAGAGGCAAAGGGGAAACCCAAGAACTCCTGGAAAAAGTCAGACAGCACCCTTGTGCTACTAACAAGGACATCCCCCAAGATTGTCCAAAGTCGCACCTGTGACTCCTACACCTGCTGAGGCGGAGTGTGAGGTGAAACCTTGTGTGGTTGAGCCAGTATCTGAAGAATCAGATCTGGAAGAAGACACTGTCTTAGTGGGAGATCTTGACCCTGTTGACCACCCTGAGCTGCAGCCTTTATTGGCAGAAGGTGGACCCAACAGGGCAGACTTCAGCAAAGGAAAGAGAGAGTGTCCTACTCTTGAAGGCCTTAAACAGGCTGCTAACCAACTTGATGGGCAAGAAGTTGGAAAGCACAGGTTAAGCTGGGAAGATGGCCTCTTCTACAGTGAACCAACTGAGTCTATCCCTGGGGAATGCAAAAGAATTGTAGTGCCCCTTGACAACAGACTCCAGTTCCTACAGTTAGCCCATGAGATACCTTTGGCTGGTCACTTGAGTTTCAAGAAGACCAAGAAAAGGATCTCTCTATTTCTACTGGCCTAAGATGGGTTCAGAAGTTGACAAATTATGTAGGCGTTGTCACACTTGCCAAACCTCTGGCAAGTGTGGAGCCAAGAATGTGGCACTCCTGGTGCCTCTCCCAGTGGTGGGAGTTCCTTTTGAGAGGGTGGGCATTGACATTGTTGGTCCCCTTGACCCTCCCACATCTTCAGGAACAGGTTTATCCTGATTGTAGTAGACCATGCTACAAGATATCCAGAAGACATGCCTATGGGAACTGTTATGGCTCAGGCTATGGCTAAGGCTCTACTTGGTATTTTTACCTGAGTAGGGTTTCCTAAAGAAGTGATATCCGACAGGGGAGCCACTTTTATGTCCCACTACATGCAAGCCATGTGGAAAAACTGTGGTGTCACTTACAAGTTCTCTACAGCCTACCATCCACAGACAAATGGACTGGTAGAGAGGTTTAATCCTACTTTGAAGAGCATGATAGGTGCTTTGGAAGAACCCCTTTAGAAAACGTGGGACCTTCTACTGCCATGCCTTCTCTTTGCATATAGAGAAGTCCCTCGGGAGGGAGTTGGTTACAGTCCCTTTGATTTTTTCTATGGCCATCCAGTCAGAGGTCCATTGGCCCTGATCAAGGAGGGGGTTGGAGAGTGCTCCTTCCCACAAGCCAGTCAGAGTGACTGACTATGTGATAGGTCTCCGGATGAGAATGTCACACATGATGGCAGAAGCAAGTGATAACTTGAAAGCAGGCCAGGCTCTGGTAAAACATTGGCATGACCAGAAGGCCAGCAAGGTTGAGTTTACTCAAGACGAACTTCAGGGCCATCTTAAGCACTTTTGGGGCCCTGGGTACGGACATCTTTGGGGCCCCCCCCTCCACCAAACCAAAGGAATTAAGGAATCAAGAATACTGGTTGTACCCCCCTCCCCCCACCCGTAGCACTCACAACCTATAGGTTGATATGCTGTCTCACAGCATAATGAGCAGGTTTACTCACTTAAATCCACTTACCTCTTCATTCTTGCTCTAATCAGAATGATAAATAAGTAGCATTTGAAGACCAACACATTACCAAACATGACAATTAAAAAATATATATATTATAGAAGGGTGTTATGCAAAATGGGAATGATTCTAGCTTTATTCTCTCCATTATCAAGGGAAGTATATAAGTATCGGCGTACCAATCGATGTAATTTAACAAATTCAATCTGGGTTTGTCTTTTGTATTTTAAAACTTTAAATACTTCCAAAACAATGGTTTGTGACATTTTCATTTATAGACTTGCATGGAAACCTTAGACTGTTACCAAAAAGCAAACCGTGTCTTTTGTCAAACAAGCAGACCTTAGAATATGCTTGCCTTAGGCCTACAACATCTGGTCCCCTCTCTTTGGTCTACCAGCCCTTCCACCCAAATGGCCTCCATAAGAAGAAGGATCAAGCAATGGGCTAAACGATACTAGCAGCATGCAAGAAGGCAAACCTCACAGAAGACAGCACAGTAATATAAGAGATATTAGATGATTTGACCAGGATCACTGTATCGTCTGCAGGAAAATCCAGGATACATGCATGAACGCTTGTTAGGGAGAATTCTCATTCATGGCTAATTTCCCTTACCTAGTGAGTCCCTCAGCAGCTTTGCTGGATTTCTGGGGTTTATTTTTTCCACCTGCTAAGAGTGTGAACCTTTTTTCCACTCTTACATGTGTTTTGCCATGTGTAGTTCAACTGTTTGTGTGATCTTGGTCTCTGGTGCCACACCACTCCATGAGCCCAACTTTTTGTGCGTTAGACAGCACCTTCAGTGCAGTGACACAGGGTTGTCTCTAAGACTTCCCACTGACTCCATTTTTCTGGGGCTGACTTCTGTCCCTTAGAAACAGGTAAAGTTGCCATTTACCTTATGTAGTTATTTAAACTGCAGACCCAGTACACCCCATCTTACATGAAGTACTGGAAAGGGTTAATTCCTACTCCTTTCTGTCTGCACCTCTTGGAGCTTTGTTTCGCTCCCTTAACACGAAGACTTGGCTGGTGGCAGTGGTACCTACCCTATCTTTTCTACTGCGCTTATAGTATATAAACGTGGTACTGTTTTAGGCTATTGTATTTGCCTCGAACTTAAACCTGCTTGACCAAATACTTTTTCATTTGGCTCCGGTCCAGTTTTATCGCCATTTCTTTTTGTTAAAATCCTTCTTGTGTTTTACTTTGCGCAGCAAACCAGGTTTGCCGCCTTTGTTCGCCGACCTTTGGCGGGCTTCTGTCCAGAAAGCCCTCCTTTGGTGTCTGGGTGTCTAGGTGGGCTGAATGTGAGGGAGTGGTTCCATCACCCGCTGTACAGGGTCTCCTTGGAGACCCAAGTCGCACTTTGTATTGATTGGCTGAGGTGGTTGTCCGGGCCGGACAACCCCCTTGCTGAGTGATTGACAGCCAGGCTGTGTGAATGGGGGATTTTGGCATAAAAGGCAGGACTCTTGGGCTGGAAGTCAGTCTCGCCACTGGAACTGCAAGGAACTGAAGAAAAGCGGAGAAGAAGAAGGCTGCTGCAACTCCCGAGCCCTGGTTAAGCCCTGCTGCCGTCCTGAGCTATCTACCCTTCAACGACAAGAGAAGATCCAGTCTGGAGTCTTCTTCCCTTGAGCCTGATGGGATCAACCAGCTCACCTTCTACAGCCAGAGGATCCTCTTCTTGGTCGAAATCGCTGCACACAGCTGTAGTGGTCCGGATAGCCATATGAAGAGCCTCTCCCGTTTTAAGGGAGCGTACCGTTTATTCACCGTTGCTTTGCTGCTGCTGGCCTCATCCCTTGGTAGTGCAGATCGCTCCAGACGTCGTCCTCCTTGTCCCCATGACTGAAGCTCCAGGAACCGTGAGTCTGCAGGAACAACTGCCGTGGCACCAGCTTTTCTTCAAACGAATAAGGTACTGTGTCCGACTTCGAGGAATTGGGGTGAACCCTTTTCTCCTCACCAAAGGCTTGTCCTCATCTTCCTTCCCTCTTATAACTTTTGCCTCCCTTTCGACAATATCTAGGTACTCCTGGCAATCTCGAATCGTGAACTATTCTAACCTTGTGATCTTCGACAACAGGACCCATGTTCCAATTGAGACTGGCGCAGGCCTATTGACTTTTATCTACGTTTTAGAAAGTATCCTCTGATTTATCTGCCTTGACAAAAGTATTGCCTATGATTTTTATTCTCTATTTCCTTGTGTTAATTCATTTGCAAAGTGTGTTTGACTTCGGTAACATTTCGTCTCGCGGGTACGCCTTTCTTTCGTAAGACCGAACTGTCATTCTGTCAAAAAGGGATCGCATATTAGCCCACGGTAACGTCTTTGTTTCACAACACCGGTCCGTCAAATCCAATGTACTTACCTTGAATTGAACTGCACAAGGGGAATTGGTTGTGTGTAGTATATTTGAAGTGTGATTTTAATTTAATAGTGTTTTATGAACAGATGGTTTAAAAATAAATGTACTTATATTTTTAACCAGAAACCTTGAGTCAGTGTTTGCTTGAGTCACAGTGATTGTGGTCCTTTGTGTAATATCTACTACTGCTCATTTGCTCTTGAGATAAGTCTGGCTGCTCCGCTACTGCTACCACTCTGTGTGGTACAGGCTTGTACCAAAGGTGAAATTGTACTACCACCTGTAGTCTTCATCTTGTGTAGTGGTCCCTAAGGGCACTGTCCAGGATTCTGCCTAACAGTTTTGTTTCATAGTCTTGAATTTGAATACTTATTCACCTCTTGGACTAACGGTTTATGCCACCATTGGAGGCGATTGCTTAGGTTTTACAACACCCCATCTGAACAAACCAATTTCTAGACCTTCACTATAATTTTTATTATAGCAACCCCTATCTGGTGCAGGTACATTGCTGAAAACCGCAGATGATGATCTGCAAAACCAAGAACATATGCAGGCAGAGTTACAAACTGCAGACATGGGAAAGGCTCAGCCAGCCTTGCTGGAATGTGATATTCTAATTTTGCATATGAACACACATCTCTGCAATGGGTGCTTCACACACTGAGCTAACATCTGAACCATTGTGGCACTCAATTTATCAATATGCATGTCACTGTTGCCTAGTGCACATGATCAGCATAATTCCCACAGGAAGGAAGGAATGCTACAGAGTTGTGCCGTATGGAACACACAAACATGTATTCAACAGTGAATATAGAAAGCAATACATGATGAATTGATAAAGGCAGAATGTGCTTGTCAAAACTGAAAGGCAATGGGTTTAGAGCCTCAGCAGCACCCCATAAAATATCCTGACGTGCTATTTAACACCGGTGAACAATGGAATCTACTTCTTCAGATCAGGTAACCCTGGGCAAGTGCGCCTTTTGCCCTCCCATAAAAACGTCTCTGACCAGCTTCTATTAGTTATGGTGCCAACAAGGCAGAGGGCCTTACAGGACAAATGGATAGGACCTTTCAAGGTTGTGGGCAAACTTAGAGAGGTGGACTATTTGGACTTAGGCAGACCTAAGGAGTCTCCCAGAGTGTCTCACACCAACCGTTTAAAGGCTTATGTCTCGAGACCAGAAGTAGGAGCTTCGCTTCTAGCTTCAGCTCAAGAGGAGAGTGAACCTCTACCTGACCTCCTCAGAGGCCAACCTTTAGATGAAAAAATAGGAGTTAATCTCTCCTCTCAGCTGACTTTTGAACAGGAGGAGGGCAAAGTTCTGTTGAATCAGTTTGCCTTCCTGTTTTCACTATCACCAGGCTTGGGACCAGCATGATATTCTCACTGGTGACTGTTTAACTGTGAAAAGCAGAGGTTACAGAATGTCAGAACATGTGAGATCCCACATCAAAGGAGAGTTCAACAAGATGCTTGATCCCGGGGTTATAAAGCCATCTACAAGTCCATGGTCTAGTCCAGTTGTTCTAGTACCAAAGGCAGGATCCAAGGAGTTGAGATTCTTTGTGGACCATAGAGCTCTAAATGCAGTCACTAAGACTGATGCCCATCCTTTGCCAAGGACAGATGAACTGGTGGATAGACTTGGTTCAGCCAAGTACCTCAGTACATTTGACCTAACCTCAGGCTATTGACAAATAGCGCTGACGGACCATGCCAAGGAGAATACTGCATTCTCCACCCCAGCAGGCCTCTACCAGTTTAAGGTTATGCCTTTTGGACTAAAGAATGCACCTGCTACATTTCAAAGGATGGTTAATCAAGTTCTGAATGGGATGGAGGACTTCTCCATTGCATACTTGGATGACATTGCAGTGTTCAGCCCTACATGGAAAGAACATTTCAAGGGGATTTTGTCCTCCGACATATTCCACATCTATGACGGGTAATGTGTGCTGCGGACAAATGTGTGCTGTCGGAGGAACATCCCATCGAAAGAATGTTACCAGATATGTTAAGTAACTTGTTCATTGATCTCCTGGGATATGTTTTGCAGGCTCTTGAGCAAGCCCATCTGACCATAAAGGCAAGCAAATGTCAAATTGGTCAGAGTAAAGTGGTCTATCTTGGTCATGAGGTAGGAGGTGAAATAAGGCCATTGCCCAGCAAAGTACAAGCTGTGCAAAACTTGGCCACCTCTACTACTCAAACCCAAGTGAGAGCTTACCTAGATCTCACTGGGTACTACAGGAATTTCATAGAGAACTATGGGTCCATAGCTTCTCCCTTGAATATGATCTCCTCTCCAAAATTCCTTAAAAAGGTTAGATAGAATGAGGAGTGCACTCAAGCCTTTGAAAGCCTGAAGAAAGCCCTTTGTCAAGCTCCAGTCCTAAGAGCTCCTGTTTACCACCAACCCTTCATTGTGCAGACAGATGCCTCCAATAGAAGTATAAGCGGAGTTGGCTGCTGAGTTCGCTGCAGTCTGTGGCAGTCTACTCTCCTCTACACTCAGGTGGCTGAGTCTCTCTACAGTTCCTGTTACCTTCTGTAGGAGGTTCCATAAAAACCCCCAGAAGCCGCAGAGTTGGCTGCTGAGTTCACTGCAGTCTGTGAGTAGGCCGGGTAGGCCCTCACCAACATGGAAGAAAGACGGGGTGTCATTCCCTCCACACCGCCAGCTGGTGGGGAAGACAAGGAGGTGAGATGGATGAAAAGCTCAAGGCTTGCCCATCACAGATTTGACCTTCCACACCCCCGTCGGTTCGCCCCTCGCCAAAACCGTGACCTGGTCATGCCAGTGCCTTTCAACATATGCAACAAGCGGCCCTTTTGGAAGAGTCATCTCAGGCCGAAGTGGAGCCTTCAGTGACCTGCTCACACAATACTCTGCTGCCAATAAAAGCTGCGGGCTGCGAGGAAGATCCGCCAACACACTTCACCTCTGCTAAGAAACCATCTGTATTGAACCAGGAAGTCTGTGAGCACGAACCGCTGCAGGACCCGGTGCAACCCCCTGTGGCAAGTTCCCGGTGAAGCTGACCGAAGGGTGGTCTGCGAGGGACATGCCAGGGGTTCCCCAGCCCGGGACGCCCGCCATGCTCCAGTAGGATCAACAAAGAACATTTTTGCCTAATTTACCACCTACCGGGATTGCTGAGACGCGATCGGCTGCAACTACACGGGACCCTGGGATCTGTCCCCGCCAAGCGTTATCTTCACGCGGATCCGAGGAGACACTTTCGCTTGGCCCCCCTGTCTCGTCCCTCCAGGGAAACGTGTCTGTAGCCTCGCTGACTCCGTGCGCGTTATCGGAGCAGAGGGAGGTGCTCGCTTTGGTGCACGCTGTCGAGAGCGAGGCCCCACTTCCTCAAGGGGGTGGAGTCCGGGATCTCCATGGAGGCGGGTCCTCACCACCCAAAGACGAGTAACCTATCACTCCCCAAGCTCAATCGAACGGAGAAAGTGAAGCAACACGCATCGGTTCCCTGTCCCCTTCTCCCCTCCCCAAAAAAGCCTTTCTCCCAAAAACAAAAAATAACCAAAAAAACACTGAAAAAAGAGTGCCAGCAAGCCAGTCGTCTCAAAATAAACAAAATAAATCTTCAGAGAACCTCCTAGCCAACTCAGCGATATGCAATTCTCTAAAAGCACATTTTGCCAGTCAGCGAAAAACGGAAATACGACGTCCTCCTTGAACTGACTGACCCTGAACTGCTGGATGCGACTTCAGATCTTTCTGCGGTCCCAAAAGCCTGCAAGTTTCCCTATACACCAAAAGAGGGATCTTTACTTGAACCTGCGCCTACTAGGGAAAGGTTCCATCCCCCTGGCGATCCTGAAAATACCCCTTCTGATTCCACCTCACTCCAAAGTCCAAAGGTTTGCTCACCTGCAATGCCTGAAAGTCCGAGAGACGTCCCAGTCAATTCCTCTTTACTGGTCTAACCTCTTCCTCGCTTGTTACGCCTCAGGCTGCTCTGGTCGCATGGGGTCTCCATGCTCACCCCCCCCTGCATCTCAAACTACAGATGACCACCATAATAACACCAAAACAAAGGCAGGCTTAGAAGACCCATTAACGCAGAGGACTGCCACCCTCCTTCTGGGATCCCCAGCAAAATAAACAATCACATCCTGACCCTTCTACTTCCTCGCTGGACAAAGAGCAGTGCTCTTCAAAGACCCAACCACAACCATTCACTCCACCTAGCTGTCCTCAACTTTCGCCTCGAAGGAAGAGCAGAGGGACAAATTCAACAGAAGAAGCTCAAATGGACACACCAACCAAAAAACCAGACCTGACAACATTGATGTCAGCATTAACAATTGCGCTTGCTCCATTTGGTAAGCTGTATGAGACTATAAATGACACACTGAAGGATCAGACTACCCTGATCGCAATGACTCACATTAAAATGTCTTATTTTGAGGGGTACATAACAGCTAAAGAAAAAGCAGACAGTGTGATATACAATAAAATCATAGGAGACCCAGTACAAGCCAACTTCTCTTCAGCTCCTCTGTCCCAACCGATTCTAATTAAAGACTCAAGAGATAGTGCATCTCAAACAAACTTTATTATCCCAAAAGAAACAGAGCCGTGGGTACAGAAACCCTCAGCGGCCAAGCAGACTTCTAGCAAAATCTGTTTTGATTTCCCCAAAAAAAAAAAACTCAAGGAAACTACTGAACCCACCCGCCAATTCCTATTTGAAGGGGCCAAAAAGGGAGAGGTTAAATCCTGCTTGAAAGAGCCTGCTTCAAAACAAACACAACTGCCTTATCTGACAAACTCAACTAAAGGCTCCTCTAAGGGGACACTATTCCTGCCCATCAAGCCAACTGGTGGACAAAAAAACCTCAATCTACCAGGAGCAGCCCCAGTTCTTTTGGATTCGGCACTAGGAAATGGGCTGGATTCCCCACTGAAGAAAAGAGAGTCGGCTCCAAAACCAAATGAGACCTGTGGAACCCCAAATTCCCCCATTCAGGTCTGTCAGTTTGTTAGAAGTCCTACACAGACTCGATTACCGCTGAAGACTTTATGAGAGACGAAGCATCTATGAACATCACCCTTCATTCATCTCCGGGGAGCATCTCTCAATGTCAAAATGAGGAAAATGAGTGTAAAAGCTCGCCATCTAACGCCAATTGCGTAGCTTTCCCAATACCAAAAAATCAAAGGAAGATCAGTGACAACAAGAAGACTGGCTCGCGAAGATTTGACTTGAGGCTTGAACCCTCTAGACCGAAACCTGCGGCACTTAAGAGAAATTACATAGAAACAAAATCACCTAATAGAGCTAACAAAGATCAAAGAGAAATTTCGAATTCGCACAAAAGACTAAAAGACTCCACCGAACAGAAAGAAAATGACCCCCTCGGGGTTAGAACCCTTACCCAAAAAACAGCAAAACAACAATGGCAAGTACCAGTAATCATTCTTAAGCTGGAACAGATCCCGAAAAATTCGTAGAACATAACTCTAAACAGGGGAGCGGTTCTCAAAATCCTGAAGCACATCAGAGACTTTGCAGATCTGACGACAGAAGATCTGATATTAGTCAAGCCTTACCATAAAGATCAAAAAGCAAAGGCCTACCTCCACGTGAGAGAAAACGCTTTAGGCAGACGGTCCAAGGAAGGTGAAGCTGACCTCCTGAAAAGGGGCTATTACATCACAGAGCTAAAAAGACTACCAAGCGACCAACCACCTCAGAGCAGGGAGAATATCCACCCAACTGAAAAGATCCATTACAGGTCGAAAACAGAATTTAACACACAAAATCTGTTTCAAACACCCAAGCGGGATTTCTTCCGAACTTCGGCCAATATTGGCAAACATAAACATTGACACTCTCCAACAAGGAGACCTATTGAAAGAAACTTTAACCAATCAAGAGAAATCCAAGAAGCAAAAACTTCCCTTAAGAGCCGGACTTTGTCTCGTTCTGAAACTAAGAGCGACCAAAACCTCTCTGATAGCAGGCCCAACGCCTCGAGCCGCTTAGAAACTTCTACTACTCGGAACAACCTGTCAACTTTTGCACCAATTATACAACTCCTGGCATGGCTTCCGAAAACCTCATCAAGCCACATGAAAAAATAGCAACAAACACCATCTAGCGAAACGTCGAGAATATTGAAAGACGCAGCAAGTCCAAAAGACCTCAGCTTACACTCAGGCCAAAATAATTGACAGGAAATACGGCCGTTTCTCGCTTCTACCAGCCATAAAATTCTACAAAGGAAAAGTAGTCCCGAGCTTGGCATATGGAGGAGACGCAATGCCATTGATCCCGACGACAATCTGGCCAAAATTGGAGGCCTATTTTTGGCGCAAAGTACTTCAGCTTCCCAACTCAACATCTATCTCAGCCATCAGAAGAGAATTGGGAACACTCTCCCTGGAAGCTGCCATTGAAGCAGGAGAAATGGCTCTGCTCAGAAAAATAACAATGCAGTACTCGCCTCCTCTGTACAACATACTCAAAACTGAAATGTCAGCAGGAGGTGGCAAGGCACTTGCAGCCTGGGCGACCAATCAACGAGCCCACCTGGACGATATTGGATGTGCTGAAGAGGAACTGATTCGAAACTGCAAAAATCAAACGAAAAATGGATCAACTTGACTGGATAGATACTTTAGCATCGGTGGGAAAAAACAAATTCTCACTCACCTAACTTTTCAGCCTAAAAAACTGCATTCAACTACTGAAGTCCTAAAAAGGTTCCCAGACAAAGCCCTAAGGTCCATCTTACTGAGGTCACGTCTCGAACTACTCCCGACCAATGAAATAAGGGCCACGGGGGTCCAGTCGCAAACAAACCACTGCCGTCTATGCGAAACTAAATATGAACCAGAATCGGATAAAGCACATCCTGATGCACTGCCCTCAAACGATAAAATGGAGAAGAGCGTACCTCGGTCCATTGAGTCAGTCTTGCATCCAATACGAAAAAGTCGTCTGGTGGAACCGCCTCCTGAGTGGATCTAGGACATCATGGTCAATAGCGACTGCAAAAGTTCTAAAGGCAGCTTTAGAGAAATGTGCTTCGCAGTCAACAGTGACGAGCGACTAGGCTTTGGCTAACCAAAGATTAGGAACTCAGCTCGAACATCAGAAACCAAAAGGAAAGGAACCAAAACCTGTATGGTCACATAGAAGTTTTAAAGAATTTTTTCTTTTTGCAAAATCATTGATCTGATGAAAGCAAATAATAAAAAATAAAAAAATAAAGTATAGATGCAGTCCTTGGTCAACTGGATGAGAAAAGTAGGGAGCACTCCATTTGCTTCATCAGTAGTAAACTGAAGGAACCAGAAACAAGGTGGGAAACCATAGAGCGTGAATGTTTCGCCATTGTGTGGTCTCTGAAGAGGTTTAGACCATACTTGTATGGATCTACCTTTGTCACTCAGACAGACCACCAACCCTTGAGATGGTTAATGCAAATGAAAGGGGAGAACCCAAAACTACTAAGATGGTCAATCTGCCTGCAAGGGTTTAATTTCAACATTGAGCACAGAGCAGGATGTCACCACCAAAATGCTGATGGTCTCTCTAGGATGTTTTTAACCAACTAGAGGTAGAGATTCATTCAGTAGTGGATTAAATGCTCCTGTCCCTTAGACTGGGGGGGGGGGACAAGTGTTGAGGAGAAAACTCATAAATGGCTGATTTCCCTTACCTAATGAATCCTCCAACAGCTTTGCTGGATTTTTAGGGTTTCTTTTTTTCACCTCGTAAGTGTGAATCTTTTTCCCGCTCTTACATGGGTTTTGCTGTGTGTTTTTACCAATTGTGTGATCTTGGGCTCTGGAGCCTCACCTACTCCATGAGCATCATTTTTGTGTGTTACAGAGCACCTTCAGTGCAGTGACACAGGGTTGTCTTTTAGACTTCCCACTGACTCCATTTTTCTGGGACTGACTACTGTCTCCCACAAACATGTAAAGTTGCCATTCACTTTATGTAGTCTCTTTAAACCACAAACCCAGTACACCCCATCTTACATGGAGTATTGGAAAGGGTTAATTCTTATCCCTTTTTCTCTGTTGCCCTTGGAGCACTGTTTCGCTCCCTTTTCATCAGGACTTGGCTGGTGGCAGTGTTAACTACCCTATTTTTCATAACGTGGTTATCTTAAATAATCATGGTATTGTTTTAGGCTATTTTATTAGCCTCAAACATAATCCCGCTTGAGCAGATATATTTTATTTCGGCTCCGGCTGGGTTGATTCGCCATTTCTTTTTGTAAATGTCTTTCTCGTTTTTTACTCTGCGCGCCAAACCAGGTTTGGTCCCTTTGTTCGCCGTCTTTTCGTGAGCTTCTGCACAGAAGCCCTCCTTAAGGTGCCTGAAAGTCTGGGTAGGCAGGATGTGAGGGAGGGGTCTTGGGACCCCTGCCATGGGTTCCCTTGGTAACACAAGTTGCACTCCTGTTTGGCTGGGTGACTGTCCTGCCAGGACAGACACCTTGATGTCTGAATGGGGGGAAAACTACATAAAAAGCAGGTCACTGGGACTGGAAAGGCAGAGTCGCCACTGAAACGAAAGAACCAACAAGTAGCTGACAGACGAGGACCCCTACAACGACTGAACGGCCGGTGAAGCCCTGCTGCAGGTCTGAACCCTCAGAATCCGACGACAGAGAAGATCCTCCAGTAAACGTCTTCCCTTGAGCTGGTGGGACCAACCAGTTAGCCCAAACTTCAAGCCAGTACCCCTCCTCTGGTCGAATTCGCTCTACAGAGCTACAGTGGGCCGGATATCCAGGAAGGTCTGACCCTGCTTGGGTTTTAATGAGCGCACCTTTTATTTGTTGTTTCACTCTGCTGCTGGTTTCTTCCCTGGGTAGTGCAGGACCCTCCAGTCTTCCTACTTGTCGGTCCGACAGTCGCTTCAGGAACCGTGAGCCTGCAGGAACTACCAGGAACGTCCGCCTCAGCTACAGCTTCTTCTCCGTTTTAAGGTACTGTGCAAATCCGATTGTTCGTTTCTTTCAACCGCGGTGAAAGTGTTTGAAATATTTCTCCAATCCGAGGGCTTGTCCTTCTCTTCTCTTTGAACTAACTTTTCTGCCAACCAACCTCGTCTGGAATCCATGGCACGAACTTTACCGCGAACTACCCTGAACCGTGTGATCTTGAGCAAAAGACTTTTGACCCATTGACTTGGCCCTAAGCCTTTTCTACCTGATTCTATCAAAGTAGTTCCTCTTGCTCTATTGCCCTGAGTACTTACCTGTTGGTGTGGTTCAATTTCTATTAACTTTGTCTTTCCCTCCCTTTTAAATTGCTGGTGTGCCATTTTGCTCCCACTTCATTTTGTGAGCTTAACTTGTCTGGAATTTATTGGGAGTGGCGTGGTGCATTAAGATTGTGATTTTTAAAACTGCTTACCTTAGTGAAATGTTATATAACTAAAGAGTAAATGTATATTCTTTTACTTTGTAACCCTGAGTCAGTGTTTGTTTGAATCATAGTAATTGCTGTCCTTTGTGTAAGTATTTGATACTGCTCACTTGCTCTTTAGATAAGTCTGGCTGCTCAGCCATCGCTACCACTTTAACTGTGTAGTACGGGTTTGTACCAAAGGTGAATTTGTACTGTCACTTGTAGTCTTAATTGAGTGTGGTGTTCCCAAAGGGTACTGCAAATAATTCTGCCTAACATGGTCACACCGGTTAGTCAAGGAATTCATTAAGGGACTGTTCTGCTCGTTCCTGCCGGCCCTGGCATGGGAGCTCAATGTGGTACTTACTAGGCTCAAGGGAGCCCCGTTCGAGCCTATGCATTCTGTTCCACTCAAGTTTGTGTCGTGGAAGGCAGCTTTTCTCGTGGCCATCTCCTCTGCATGACGAGTGGATGAGATACTGGCCCTATCCTGTAAACCACCTTAGTTGACTTTTCACAAGACTAGGATGATGTTGCGGACGCATCCCTGCTTCATGGCCAAGGTGACTTTCATCTATACGAGCCCTTGGTGTTGCATGTGTTTTTTCTACCAGAGCGATGAATGCTACTACGGCGATCCTGTCTGGTGTGCCTCTGCTGGACATCTGGAGGGCTGCTATGTGGAGGTTGACGCACACCTTCACTAGATTATTCTGCGTCGACAGGGATTCCAAGGAGGAGTCCAGAGTCGGCCAAGCAGTGCTGCGCGACCTGTTCGCTTTCAGGTGAGCCTGGTGTTGAGGTAAGAGATGGCTTCTGTTGAGCCATGCCACTTCCCGTGGTTGTGAAGTTTTGTACTGCTATGTATTCTTTATTTATGAGCATGTGAATCCATGCCAGACCCCATGCTGGAGAAGGAACAAGTTACTTAGCTGTAACTGTTGTTCTCCAGCATGGGTCTGGCATGGATTCACATGTGAACCCTCCCACCTGCCCCTCTTCTCTTGATCCTACTACCACTTTACGTGCTACCAAATCTGAAGATGGCTGCGAGAGGGGCTTGGGTAGAGGGCAGTCATTGGCTGGGGCAGTATGACCCAGAGACCAGTGATTGGTTGTTAGGAGAAAGACAGTTCAGAAATGAAAATGAAACTGATGTTTTCTTTACCGAGGATTCCCAGCCTGACGACAGGGAATATTTATGAGCATGTGAATCCATGCCAGACCCATGCTGGAGAACAACAGTTGCAGGTGAGTAACTTGTTCCTTATTGAGACTCTGAAATGCTAGTTTCGACAATTTAATCCAGCTTGAATTATGGACCACACTGTCCTATTCAAGACGAATAGGCCAAAATCTGCCATAATAATAAAAAATACATTTGACCTGAGTGTTGACATTATGGGTGTAAATTCTGGACCTATGTTCTACAATCCTCAATTTAAAAATTCTGGAGGTTTTTCCGATGCAGAATTTATTGCAAGGGCATTTAATAATCTAAATGACATTGCAACATTTACTGATGGTCTACAGTTTAAAGAACTGCTTTTTCCTTTTGATCTCAATGATCTTCTTTGTGTATTTGCACACGCTACATTCACTGCATGTTGAAAGCCCCAAAATACGAGGAAGACCCCACACCGATATTTATTTTTGCATTTTTTTACAGCGCACAAAATCCTGGGGCATCTAGGTGCTAGTTAAATTAAGTGCTTGATACAAGAATATGCAACAAATACATACTGGAAAAGCCTCTCCTCGTGTTGCAGGGAGCTACATCAGACATGCATACTTTGGTCAAGATAGGTACAGGTTAGCATTCTGGTAAAGCATCTCTCATGTTGTGAGGAGCCGAAGCAGACAAGCATGTGCACAGAGGGAAGAGGTGAGCCAGGGGCTGGAAGTGAAGGCGGCAGTTGAGCACTTCTGGATTCAGTATGTAAGACAGAATATGCAATAGCACAGGCACTAAGTAATCATATTTAAATATGGGAGTGTCCAGGTACAGAGGAGGGAAGATCGACTGAGTTCGTAGGCGGAGCTGACCTTGAAGTAATGTGGAGACACCGCAGCCAGTATGTCCAGATAGTGTTAGGGTCTCTTCAGCTTACAGAGGGGGGCAGAGGGTGAGAGCTGTGCCCAGACTCGGCCAGAAAACGGACAGGGAGCAGACATGGCCTTAGTGTAGGGGGCCGGCTTCACTCCAGCCCACGACTCATTGGTAGATATGAGAAGTAATGGGCCAACCCGAAGCCATGTTGACATGGCTCCATGGCAACCCTCCGAGGCACACCTATGCCGTGGATGAATGTGCCCATTATTAATAGAGAGTTTGAACTGTGCAGCTGGCTGTCATGCAAGGACATCCACCCCCAGGTGATTGACAGGTCCATTGGACTGAATGAATGTGTTCCTGCATTAAAGGCAAGGCTTTTTTAACAGAAGGCAGAGTCGACCCCTTGAAGTCGAGCTCTGAAGAAGACAACCAGAGATGCCCTCCGCATCTCCAGTAATCGCAGAAGTACAGCTGATGTCCTAACCCTGTTTTTGAATCAACAGGGAAGCACTGCCAATGACTACTTCCTCCTCTGGGCTGGTGGGCATAACCAGCCTCAAGACACTCTTCAATTTGAGCCGTCCCCTGACTTTCCTGGGCTTGGGGTACGTCAACCACCTGGAAATGCATTGCCTTGCCCTTGATGAAACTCGCTGGAACTTTGATGGCATCTGTGTGGACCTCCAGAAGCACACATCTTCTCAATAAAGTCCATCACCAGAGTGCAGGGCCGAGAAACCAAGAACATTCCAACTGGCAATGATCGTTGGCTACTGGTGCTTAGGAAAAGGTGCCAAAACCATGAACAGACGTGGGAGTATGAGGATTTCTGTGCTGGTGAGTTCCTCTCTGGACTACTGCTGCAGGAGCCACCACCCCTTGTCACCAAGGACTAGGAGGCCGGGTTTGCAGTCGTGCATCCGGACGGTGTCCGCTGCATCAGCTTCTTCACTCTCAAGGTACTTTGGGGCTTAAGGGAAACTTACCCAAAGCCGTTTGTGTCGCTCCTTTGCTTTGAGAGCACTGTTTCTACTCTTTGGGTGTGCACCCATTTGCAGTCGCCCAGGCCGTACAGCCTCTGCCCCTCTAGGAAGACTTCCCCTCAGCTCCTGAACTTTTTTCTAGACCAACTAACTTGTTGCATACTTGTGCTAAGAAGATTTGCATCAGAACTGTTGCATTCCTATTGACTTGGGCATTGCTGGTTTCCAAACAGAAACCGTCTGAACCTCTTGGCTTCAGCATTGCTCGTTTCCCTCCAAAACCTGAACTTTAGAACTTCTTTCTCGTTAGGGTAAAGACTGCCTAAACCTTGTAAGAGTGCTACTAGTGTTGCCTACCAATGATGATTGTTCTGTACATTTCTGACATTACCTAAAGCTTTAATAATATAGTTAATTTAAAATGAGTACCTTTACTGACCTTAACTGAAGTCACTCTGTGTGTAGATAAGAAAAGTATATAACAAGTCACTCATCTGCTTTATTTCCGTACTATTCCAAATGAGTTTTGATATTGCTAGTTGCTATAAGTTTTCTTTGAGTTTATAACTGCCTTGTGTATAAAAATAAATCACTGTTTTGTGTGTGTAAGTGTTTCTTTGGGTCTATGTATGTTCTGATTTCTTTGCACTGATTTACAGCTCACATTTCCTCCTCCTAAGGTAAGCCTTGCTGCTTTGCCACTTTACCAAGCTTTGGTAGTAAAGTCCCATATATGAAATTGGGACCTTGACACTAAGGGATGAGTCTTGTAGAATCAAATACCAATTGAACTGTAAAACAACTTACCTAATGCTAATACTGCCTTTTGAGGAGGCTTCATCAGAGGTACCCTGGAGACCGGTGGATACACCGAGGAAGGCCCTGAGTAAGTCGGTGAGGCTTGTGTTTGAGCCTTTTTCTGTGCCCTCATCCAGGGATTTGTTCTAGCCTCTGGATTGTCTCTTGTGGTGGATGAAGGGTCGGATGTGGAAGGTTTGGTTCCTCAGGAGATTCCTGATGAACTGTTGACTGGTCATAGCCAGTTGGAAGAACTGCGTCAATCTTTGCATTACACCAGTGGTCTGGCTACCTCCCCGGAGGTTGAATTTGGCAGGCCGGAGCCTGGTACTCGCGCCGAATCTTCATAACGGCGTCTCATGTTGAGGGTGACTGAGTACTTGGGGTGGTCTGCTCCACCTGTGGATTTTCTGCAGGATGACCTGACAGATATTTTGGACCAAGGTCCACCCACTGACCCGGTGCTACCATTTCATATGGCCTTACAAAGAAGGCTGGCGGCGGCTTGGACTGCTCCCGAGAGTCTCCCGTCAGTGAATAAGTCGTTGCCGAAAAAATACCATCCAGCCAGTGGCGACCCCGGCTACTTGTCTTTGCACCCCACTCCGGAGAGTTTAGTGATGCAGGCGGCTACGGCCCTAGCAAAGCAGGCTGCGTACCCTACCATGCCTCCGGATATGGACGACAAGCGCTTTGACGGTTGGGCGAAGAAAGTGTTTTCATCTGGGGATATGGCTTTAAAGACAGCCAACGACGTTTGTGCCTTGGCAAGATTCACTCACACTCTGTGGAACTGTGTATCTTTGGCGGCTGAACATATTCCCGAAGGGGAGGAACGGGATGGTTTTCTTGCCCTTCAGGATGGCAAGGATGCCATGTGTGAATCCGTTCAGTCGTGTCTGGACGTGGCAGACTGTGTCAGCCGGTCCATGGCGGCGAGCACCGTGATGCACAGGTTTGCATGGTTGCGGAAGTCTTTGATGGTGACCATCTTTTTGGCAGCAAGGCTGACGAGAGCCTTGAGAGGTTGCAGATCTCCAAAGCTGCAGCGAAGACGTTGAGCGCTGCAGTATGTCACCCTCCGCCTTTTTATCGATGGGGACAGCAATGGAGGGGAGTTTCCTTTCGATACTACTCTTCCTTAGGTAGATCGAGACGGGCTGCCAGTCGAAGGGGCCAACGTAAGAGTACCAGAGGTGGAAAACAAGGTACTTGAGGTGCCAAAGCCACGCAGGCAGTTGCCTCTTTGCCTTCAGGCACTGCTGCAGCCGCTTCCGCTCAGTCATGAGGCCATGTCCCATGGTTCGCTGGTTGGGGGGAAGGCTGGCGCAGCATCTTGTAGAATGGCGTGCCATTACTTCAGATGTGTGGATTCTGGAGATAATAGCCCACGGCTACGGTCTAACTTTCCGGCAGAGGCCTCATGACAATCCACTGGGGAAGCTCTTTAAAGAGTCTGGATCCGCTCCTTGCGCAGGCAATCAAATCCCTGTTGGAGAAAGGCGCCATAGAACTGGTGCCTGTAGCGGAGAACTACAAGGGATGGTATTCCCCATATTTTTTGGTCCCGAAAGACGGGGGATTGAGACCCATCATGGACTTGCGTGGTTTGAACAAGCTCCTCAGAAGGACAAGTTCAAGATGGTTACTCTCTCTCAAGTCCTCCAGGCCCTTCAACTTCAGGACTGGTTGGTGTCTCTCGACCTCAAAGATGCTTACTTTCATGTGCGGATTCATCCCAAGCACATGAAGTACCTGAGGTTCGCAGTTTGCGACTCGCATTTTTCAGTTTCGGATCCTGCTGTTCAGATTGACCTCCGCCCAAGGGTCTTCACCAAGCTCATGGTGGTGGTGGCAGCGCATCTCAGGAAAGGGGATTCACGTCTACCCCTACCTGGACGATTGGTTGATCAGGGCGCGCTCTCCCGAGAAAGTCCTGGATCATCTGTGCGTCACCTGCCACTCCTTTCACAGGCTGGGCTTCTCCCTCAACTTAAAGAAGTCCCACTTGACACCTTACCAGCGGCTCCAGTACATTGGAGCAGTGCTCGGCACATCCCTGGGGCAGTGTTCGCCTCCCCAGGTGAGGACTCATCACATTCTGCTGATGGTGGACAAGTTTCAACATGCCCAGCGTCTCCCGGCGTTCGAATTCCTGAGGTTGCTCGGCCTCATGGCATTCTACATTCTACTGGTGCCAGAGGCCAGGCTGCGGATGAGATCTCTGCAGTGGCCTCTCAAGATGCAGTGGACGCAGTCCTCCGGCAGGATGTCGGAAACCGTTCAGGTGCCGCCCTCGATCGCCCAGGATCTTATGTGGCAATCTGCTGAAGGGGCCCCATTTTGGCTACCCTGGCCGGAGGTGACGATCGTGACAGACGCATCCCTCAGGGGATGGGGAGCTCATGCCAATGAGTTGACAGTCAGCGGTCGTTGGTCTCCGTCGGAGTCAAGACTCCATATCAATCTGTTGGAGCTGAGAGCCGTCGGGCTAGCCCTGATGGCTTTACTGCCGTCTGTGCGGGGGAAGAATGTCCTGATTCTGACGGACAATACAGTGGCAATGCACTACCTCAACAAAAAGGGGGGGGGGCAGGGTCTCTCCTACTGTGCAGAGAGGCGATGCAGCTCTTGTTCTGGGCCATCCAGCAGGAATTTTCGATCTCAGCAGTTTATATGGCCGGAGACGAAAACGAGGAGGCGGACGCTCTGAGCAGGCAGGGCACGGTCTGTCACGAGTGGGAGCTGGCTGAGGAAGTTCTTTTGGAGATCTTCGCCCTTTGGGGGACCCCACAAGTGGATCTCTTTGTCATGATGCCTACCTCCAAGGAGCCAGGTCCGACCCAGCAACCCCAGAGGCAGGCATCATTTCCCCCAGGGGAGTGCCAGCGGGCCCAGGCTGGGGCCCTTTGGACGCAGTCCTGGCGCCTTAGGCGCCAGGCTCATGTTGGACCTCTGTCCTGGCGCCTTAGGCGCCAGGCTCATAAAGCTAGACATGTGTTCAAGTGTTTTAATGTGCACTTACCTGATGCAGACCATGCTGCCACATCCAGGCCCTCTTGAGGCCTGAATAGGAACTACTTTACCTGTGGGACTACTTTCCACCCGGATGTGGTCGGGGAAGGATACATACCTGATCAGAGGAAGGATACACACTTGGAACGTCTTCCAAAGCTATTTAAACCACACCCGATCAGCAACTCACGCTTCGTGGTGTTCTGCTCCTCGCAGCTGGACGCTCACCGTGTCAGCTCCTGCATCTGGACTTCAGCCACGCCTGTCAGCATCCTGGGTCACCTGCAAAGGGAGACAAGAGACCTACCAGCTAATCTGCACCACGGAGACATCACCGACGATCCTGAAAGGGAAGACATCATTTTTAAAAGCATTTCGTTACGATCGCTGCAGCGCTGCATTTCACTCACCTTTCCTGGGTTCCTCCATCTTCAGCAGCGATCATCCGGATACACAGCCACTTCCCAGAGCCTAGAGAAAAAGACAAGAATAAGAGGTGAGAGAAGGAAGGGAATAGGAAAAGCTCAGTTTCCTTCTAAGACTTACCTGTTGGGTCATTCCCATTTCATTTCGGGTCTTGCTGCTTCCAAGCAGGACCCCGGCCCCTATGGGGAAAAAAGACAAAGACATTAGATGAGCGAATGCAAAAACATTACCTGAGCGCTCATCTAGGACTTACCAGATCTTTACTGGAACTGCACGCTTCACTTCGGGTCGGCGCCATATCTCCGGCATTCCGAACCCCGACCCCTATGGGGAAAAGACATCAACATCAGCGCTTTGTTGCAAGAAGTCTCCAAAGGAATCTTCATTCATCACCTGAAAAAAGACAATGAACATTATTATTTAAAGCTTGAACTTTTGAACTTGCAACAGAACTTTTACAGCGCCTTACCAGTATAATCAAGCTTACCTGAACTCCCATCCAACCTCAATCCAGTGAAGTAACTGGGTTCAACGCGCCCCTGCGTCAGAAGCAGGATGGAGAGCTCGTCCTTTCAGACCCTAAGGTGAGGCCTTCACAGGGAATCGTGGAAGGGTATCGTGGAGGGTTGGAAGAGAGTGGGAGGCTTGAGCATAACTCAGTCAGTAGGTAATACTCCCTTTTCACGCACAGGGGAATATTCCTGCGAGCCGGAGAAGCCAGAGTAGAGGGCCCTTCCTGTCCATCTTCAGAGTCCTGCGCTTCACCATTGAAGAAGCATCAGCACTCGAAGCCAGACCTGCGCCTCCGTGGGAATCAGGTGAGCGTTACACTCTTCGCCACCAGTGTCAACCGGAAGTGCGAAAGATTCTGCTTGCGGGAATTTCCTCCAAGAGGAGCCTTAGGGGACGCGTTCTAAGTGGAGTGGTCCTTTCCATTGCTGTACGCGTTTCCTCCAGTCCCTGCCATTCCGCAAGTGTTGCGGAGGTTTGGTTCCCGAATGATCCTCATTGCTCCCGCATGGGCCAGGAGAGCGTGGTACCCGGACCTTCTCGGCATGTCCATCTTCTCTCCACGCCGTCTTCCCTACCGAGACGATCTACTCTCATGGGAGGGGGGGGGTCAGGTTCTCCATGCAGAGGTCAAGTCTCTCAACCTTCATGCTTGGTTTCTGAAAGGTTGAGGTACAAGGATTGGCACTTCCCTGAAGACGTAATGGAGGTGTTGCTCTCGGCCAGAAGGCAAGCAGCTAAATCCCTGTACCGTTGCCATTGGAGAAAGTTCTGCGACTGGTGCAGGGTACAGAATGTGGATCATTTTCATTGTTGAATTCCTGTGGTTCTCTTTTTTGCTTTCTTTAGCCCACAAGGGCCTGCAAGTGGGTACCATTAAGGGTTACCTGGCGGCGCTGTCCATATTAAGCACTCGTCTGAGGAGTGTTCTTATTTTAAGATTCTTTTGATTTCTCAGTTTCTGAAAGGGCTAACTAATGTGTTTCCTCCGTCACCTTTCCAGGTGCCTTGTTTGGATTTGAACTTAGTTTTGAAGTTCCTGATGGGAGCTCCGTTTGAGCCCTTACATTCTTGTCCATTGAGACTGTTGTCCTTTAAGACTGTATTTTTAGTTGCGGTTACTTCCGCTCGCAGAGTGAGTGAGTTGCAGGCACTATCCGCCAAGCCACCTTTCACGGTGTTCCATAAGGACAGGGTTGTCCTTAGGGTTAGTCCTTCTTTTCTTCCGAAGGTTATCTCGGAATTTCATTTGAGCCAGAAGGTAATTCTTCCGGCGTTCTATCCTCCTCCGCATCCTGGGAAGGAAGAGGAGAGGCTCCATGGGTTGGATCCTAGGAGAGCTTTAAGTTTCTACATCTCACGCATGTCCCGAGTCAGAGTGGACGATCAGCTATTTGTAGGATACGCTGGAAGGCGTTTAGGTCAAGCGGTTTCTAAGCAGACCTTGTCCCGTTGGATCATCTTTTTGAATCAGTGCAGGTTCCACAGTGCTACCTTCTGGTGGCTAAGGACCCTCCGGTGGGCTTACGGGCTCATTCTACTAGGGGTGTGGCTGCCTCTACTGCTCTGCAGAGGGGTGTTCCCATTCATAACATCTGTGAAGCAGCCACATGGCCCTCTGTCCATACTTTTGTAAAACACTACTCCCTGGATTCTATCCATGGGCAGGATTTGGCCTTTGGCAAGGCGATCCTCTATTCTGCAATTTAATTGGGCATTCTAAATTCTTTTCCGACCTCCATACGTTGGTACTGCTTTGGGAGTCTGTCATAGATGTGGAATACATCGGAGGACACAATCCCCTAGAAGAACAAGTTACTTTCTTACCTGGTAACGTTCTTTCGATGGGATGTTCCTCTGATGTATTCCACATTGCACCCTCCCAGTCTGCCCCTCTGCAGAATTTCTTATGCGATTGCAGCTTACGTGTCCGCAAGGCTTTCTGTAGTCATACTGGCAGAAGATTGGTGCCACATGTTCTGGGAAAAAACTACAACTGAGGCTGGAGGTGTCATGCGTCCTACTTATAACATCCGGTGACGTCGGCTCGACGGAGGCCCTCGAGGGAGAGCGTATCAACATCATCGATGTAGGACACTGACGCCGGAAAAAAAAAAAAATCTGAAGCCGCACAGCTGTGGTGATTACTGTCATAGATGTGGAATACGTCGGAGGAACATCCCATCGAAAGAACGTTACCAGGTAAGAAAGTAACTTTTTCTTCTGAGTGGGTTGCTCGCGGCTACTTAAGATTATGGAGAACACAAAGTGTGAGGTCACTGAACCTTTTTTTAAGCTCGACAAGCTGACCTATAAACTTGTCGGGCGTTGGAGTTTTCCGGACTCTGGTCCTTTTTATCAGAATTAACCCCTCCTAAAGGCTTTTGAGGTGGCTTCACCGGACAATCCTTAAGAAAATGCCCCGCCTTACAACAATACAGACATAACTGTTGTTGACGCCTCTTATCCTTCTCGGCCTGAGAAATAGGTCCTCGGACACCTTCCAGTTGCATAGGTTCTGGATGAGCCTTAGATCCTGATCTCACAGCATTTTCCTTTGGGCGCACAAAGTAAGTCTGATTCTCTGGACGAGCTCTGTCAGCTCTGCAGTCTTGCAGACGATGATCTAATTGAATGGTTAAATCGATAAATTCAGCTATACTCCCTGGCTGGTTCACCATTTGAGACAACACATCCTTTGATTCACTACACAACCCTCGATAAAACCCTCTTTTCTCTGCCGGCCAATTGGTCTCTGCCACCAACCGATTGAAAGTGGCCACATAGGCCAGTAAATCCTGATTGCCTTGTTGCAAAAACAACTCATTGTCCAGAGCCTGTCCTCGAGTATGGCGGGCGAAGAACTTCTCCAATTCTCTTTGAAAATCTTGGAAATTCTGTAACAGAAGATCATCCCTATTCACAAGGATAGACCAATCTGCAGCGTAGCCGCCCAAATAGGACAATACAAACGCAACCTTAGATTGATCTGTGGGGAAAACCCCAGGTCTACAAAGAAAGTGGAACCTGCACTAATTCAAAAAGACGGCACATTTTTTTGGTCTCCCGTGAATCGTTATGGGGTGCCAGTGGAATGTTTCCCGGCACTACCACTTGAACGGGAGGCGGTGGAACAACTGGGACTGGAGCCGGAGGATTCCCTTGAGGAAGTGGAGCTTGTACCGCTTGTGCCTACAACAATTGACGGGCCAGTTCATCAGTCTGATCTCGGTTTACCATCAATTCCTGCCGAAGAGCGTTTGTTTCAGAACAAGCAGAATGGACTTCGCCTCTTAACTCGCCCAGCAACTGCGCCAGTTGGTCCACTTCTGGCGTTTCCATGGCGCGCAGGCAGAGTGTATTTCAGCATGGCTTTGCGTTCTGTAACGCTTACCTGAACTCCGCGGGGGCACCAGGTCTATGGACGTTCTTCAGAATTCTTACAGGTGGAAAAGGACTGGTAAACCCTGCATGGTTCAACAATAATGCTTTCAGTAAAAATGTCCGTGCGCCAACTTTCCCTTTTTTCAAAACTAATAAATGCTAACTTAGTTGTTCTCCTACTGAGCATAAAAATGGCTGATCAGTGTTGAATTTTTAATGAGCGCTCCATCTTGCAGAGTGCAGGGGTGCATGTCCTGAAGAGATGAATACTGGATGATTATCTGTACTGATGAATGTCTTTTACTGATTGACTAAATCTGGCACTATGTGAAGTGATAGCAAGCAGAAGAAGAAATTGGAAAAAGACATATGGATTACTTTTCCTGACTGGCGTTCTTGTAGTGTTGAATGAAGAAATGGAAAACGTAAGTTGTTTTATGCTGCGTAGCATATTTCTGAAGAGAAAAGGCAACGGAAATTCTTCTGACTGAACTGTTTTATTTCTTTACAGTGTTGAGGACTCCTGAAGAAATGCTTGTGAAATTATTATGAACCATTTAGAGTTCTTGGATGCACTAGCAATTACTACTGAATAGTGCGTGGTTCTGTGAAACATATGGAACGGATGCGCTGAAGAAAAAGTTCCAGTATTGGGCGTCAACAATTGACGTAGCAGAATTTTCAAAGGTAGAATGTAATTCCAGGAACCGCGTCGTACCAATTTGTGTACACGTGCGTTTAATTGGAACTTAACTTGCGTAAGCCGAAACGGCAGAGTCTTGAGAGAAAACTAGTTCACACAACTGAGCGGTGGTATCTGAATGGATACAATTAAAGGTTGTTACAAACTTTATACAGTGTTTTTGCATTCGGCAATACTTGCGTTTTTGTAGCTGGAAAACTGAGCTTCAAGTACAATGAATACGCTAGGGAATGAATGAGCGTATCAAGGTACGAGCAAGTGACTGAAAACTGCTTCAGAGAAAAAGGGGACAGGGAATTAGGATTTTTTGGACGGGTAACATAGGAATACGAAGAGGAAAGGAAAGAGTAAGAAAACACTGGAAACTGGGCAGAGCAAGGTTTTCTGTGAAGACTTCTGGATTTCCAATGGAACTGCAGTAAACGTTGAACTGTTAGGCAGAGTCAACGCGAAGCAGAGATTTCATGGTGGGCGGGGCTTATATACATAACAGAGCGGGATGAATAGAACACCACAATAGCTTTCTGAACTTTTCCCCTGGCGGCCATCTTAGGTATTCAACACTTCCATACTGTTCATTGAAATTCCTTAAGACCCAGCCTTTTCTTATGAAAAACCTAATTGTGATAGGCTGAAGTCCAATTCTTCTGAGAGTTTATGCTGGATACTTTGCCTGTGATCATGATACTATGTTGGTTCCTTGCTTTTTTCATGGAATCTCGAAAGAGCTTTCTAGAATATACTCTTGCATTAAGAAAATTGGATATAAGGTTTGCCTCTGTCTTGATCCCAGTCAGAAAACCTAGTCTTCACTTAGTCATTCAGGTTAGGCAGAACACATCGCAGCATTCAGCAGGTCAAAGGTGGGTGTTAGCCTTCCACATATGGCATTTACACCATTCACAGCATCCAATCCCATAGACTTCCATGGGTTTCAATAGTAATTCCATACTCTTAATATGGCCGCCCGGGGGATCAATTTACAAGCGGCAGCACCGGACTATTCATTTGTCACACTGAGCTACTTAAGCCCCGCCTCGGCTGGAATATGCGCTACGCGTCTGCTACCCTGCAGCGGTGTAACGCTACCAGCATTTCTCCTCACAGAATCTAAAGAAACCAAAGATGAGAGAAATATTTGTTCTTGCAACAATTACAGAGCATCACAGACCACAGATGAGACTTACCTGACAGAAGGTTTTCTCCGCCGCTGTCATTTTCGTTGAAGAATATTTGTTTGTTCGCAGCATCTCCTCAGTCAGAAGTTTTACTCGCAGCCGCAGCATCCTCAGTCAGAGGTTTTCACTCGCAGTTGCAGCGTCTTCTTAAGCGTTCCGAAACCCTTTAGAAAATAAAAAGTATTTCATGATAAAAACAAACTTTACAGACTAAAAGAGAAGACGTTTTTAAATGTGCTCACGTACCTGAAGTTTCATCAAGTTATCACCTCACAGTTGTTACTGCGTTCCACTTTTGAAGGTTGCAGTTACTCTGAATTGGCGAACTTACGTTTTAACGTTTTCTCATCCTGAGTAACACTGCAACCATCCCGCATCTATAGATCCTTCTTCATAAAGAAAAACTCATCTTTTAAAGTTTGCACCATTGGCAGTCAGTGCTCCAAATCCCTAGAACCTGCAAAAAGGGGAAAAGACAAAAGTGAGAGACCTCTCCAATGTAGGAATCATTTAAAACTCTTAAGGACTGCAGTGTATTCTTCTACTAACCTACCTAAAGACTCATTCTTTAAAAGATAGACACTCTCCTTCAAAGAATTATCGAGTTCTTCAGTATGCCAAGTTTAGCAATTGTTTCACCATCTCAACGCGCCCTTGTTGAAAACAGAATGGAGAGCTCCACAATTACAAAACACAGGTGAGAAGGGTGTTCAGCACTAGTGTTTGAAGGTGAGGTGGGGGGGGGGGGAGTACATTTTTAGGTGTTTATACACACCCCATCTAGTAGTTACCACAGTTAATTGTTTTTATAGCATATCTAAAGGCTTCTAGGTATCGGGTCTAGAGGCTGAAGGGGTATTACGCTGCCGAGGAGTCCAAGTAAGCGTTGGAGCCTCTTGAAAAAAATCTGTGAGGACCGTACAATTACGCCAGGCTCTTAAGAATTGTCCAAATGGAATATTTTCTTTTAACGCTTTTGGATGGAAGCTCCCATAATGTAGGGTGGAGGTCGGATTTTTTTTTCTCTGAATAGGCTGACTATATGCTAGCCCTCTTTGTGTTTCATCATTAGGTCTAAAAAAGGAATTTGAGGTACTAGATGCTGAAGTAAAGTTTGAATCAGGACTCACTCCAATGTATGAATCCATGAACATCTCAAAGTTCTCTATTCCAAATTCAGAGTATGTCATCAATATATTGTCTGAACAATTTGAAGGCTCATGCATATAGATTATCCTTGGCAAATCTGTATTCCTCACATTTGACCAAATATACATTGGCAAAATCTGGGGCAAATACTGCCCCCATGGCTGTTCCTTTCATTTGAAAATAAAAATAATTACGATATCCGTCAGTATATACAAGTCAAAGGCCCATACCCGAGAAACATTGTCTGGGCACGAACAGTGGACAAACTTAGAAGCAAATCACTTGTCCTCTGTAGAAGCTTTAGTTACCCTCTAAAGACTATGAGGCGTACATTACAAAGGCGTAATGGAAGGATATCCATGAGTTTGAATCCGAATAAGCAATAAGGTGTGCACATTTAGAAATAACTATGCCCATATTTGTTTAAGGGGGCAATTTAATGTGAACTCTCTAAGACATTAGCATAGAGGGATATCAAAGTAGAAGATTGAAAGAATGTTTATAAATATCTTTTTTCTTTTTTTGCGTGTTAGACATTTCACTTCGATAAACTGCTTCACCATGAATCGAATCTTACGTGTAACACTTTTTTCAAAAACATTTTTAAGGTGATACCCTAAAGGATTAAGCTTTCACCATCAAATAAACCCTGCGTTATTAACTCACGGAAAGATAGATTGATTTTAGCAAAAGGATTCATATTATTATTACTCAGTAGAGATCTGAAGACTTCTTATTATAGCTGATATTGGCCTATTCTTCCTGAAGAAGACAATGGGCTTCATTGCGACCCTGGGGGTAGCCGTGCCAGTAAATACGGCACGGCTGCCACCAAAGTAGTGTTTTTTTTTTTTCCGGCATCTGGCTTTGGGGAATAACCGGGGCATTGCAGCCCTGGCGGTCCCAGAAGCCAGGCACTGGAAAAAATTACTCCCCATTTCCTTTCGAGTCCCATAGGACTTGATAAGAATGGGGAGGACGGAAGCACTGTTGATAGCGGTGCCTGTGCATCCGTCAAAGTCTGCAAGCGGGTGCCGTTCCGCCTGCCAGGTCAGACCTGGCAGGATGGGACGGCACCCGCCCGCAGAACTCTGAGTGTGCTGGCCCGGTAACAACGGTGCCGGTAGCTTACCGGCACTGTTGTTACTGGACTGGCATACTCATGATGTGTCCAATTTGTCCATTAACTGAAGCTGGATTAAATTCTCGGAACTAGCATTTCAGAGTGCACTGTATGTTTCATAGAACAAAAGGATTTTTTAACCAATATGATTTTCTTGTAACAGTTGCAGTAAATATTGTATTATATGTGAACGGAGCCCTTGGGATTTCTGTACTGTACTATACGGATGGTGCATTAATTGATTAAATATAGTTTAAGGAAAATAATTTGCTTAATTTATCTCTGAAATTGCATTCACAAGGGTCTATCTAAGGCCTCTGTTTTCAGGCGACTCTCTGCTTGTTTTGATTTCTGCCAGCAGCAAGCGTGGTCAGCTGCGGGCCCATTCTACAAGCGCACTCTTGTCTACTGCTGCTCTTTTGGCTAGAGTGCCACTGTTGCACATCTGCAGAGAGGCTGTGTTGAAGACCCCACATACCTTTGCCAGATTTTACTGCATCAACACAAGAGCACTGCGTAAGAGTCCAATGTTTAGACAGGAGTCCTTGGGAGACTTTTCTCCTGAGTTGAGCCATATTCCACTCACCTACATATGATTGTGTGTGTACTGATGCATTGTTATTGCTTTGTAATCTATTCAACAGCATGTGAATGTATGAAAGATTCAATGCTGTAGAAGAATTATGTTACCAGTAACTCCTGTTCTGCGGCAATGATATCGTTCATAAATTCACAGGCAACCCTTCCGCCTACCTTCAGTCATTCTCAACATTGCACTGTTACATGCTCTATACGAATTTGAAGATGGCCTCCAGGGGTGGAGCTAAGGGAAACACTGCCTTTTGGTTATAAGATAAATGGAAAGCCTAATCGAACACTAAATGAGTGCAGTTTCTTTTGTTTTTCTTTGAAAGTGTTGTTACCTTGGATTCCCAGCCTGAAGATGGATAATATTTAACACCATGTGAATGTATTTTTTATTTATTTAGTTGATTTAATCAAATTAATGATTTTTACAAACGAAATTGGAATCAAAACGAAGTGAAGAACAAAGGATGAAGCTCGAAATTAAGAAATAAGAGGGAGAAAGAACAAGAAACTGAAGCGAGGTGAAGCCGAAGTGGAGAAGGAGAAAAAAAAAAAAAAAAATTGGGCTAGTTTTTCAGAGAGATAGAATAAACTTCAAAGTCTGTGTGGTGGCTATAGTCCAGGTATTTCTTTCTCCGCTCATCAGGCGCGTCCACCACGTTTCTTCTTCCCTGATATACGATGCAGAAAGGTGTGGTAACAGAAATTTCTCGCCTACGGCTCTGGTTCCTGGGCAATTTAA
Source organism: Ambystoma mexicanum (assembly GCF_040938575.1). NCBI lineage: Eukaryota > Metazoa > Chordata > Amphibia > Caudata > Ambystomatidae > Ambystoma > Ambystoma mexicanum. The sequence goes on along the minus strand of NC_090928.1, from coordinate 260,266,783 downwards.
AAGGAGATGGCGTATAGTTTCTACGTGTGTCTCATTTTTGCAAAAACGACATGTGTTCGAATTACTTTGTCCTCTGGGTTTTAGTATCTCGTGTGTCGGCAGTAAATTTAGACGCGCTCTCAAAAACAAGTTTCTGGCGGCTTTGTTAGGGAATTTACTCAGGTAATTCGGAACAGTGTTTAATTTGCTCTCATGGGGCGGCAAATGGCTGACTGATTTGGCTTTAGATGCATTGTTCAGGGTTTCAATCCAGTCAAGCTCACTGATTTTCCTTTTTATTTTTAGCGGATTGCTGATAAGATCCTGCTCCGAGGAATTGATTTCCGCAAGCTTCATTTTACGAGCCCTTTCCCAAGATTTGAGCACAGAAGAGGAAGATGTCAATAGTTCCGTGCGTACAATAGCTAGCACATAAGGACAGTCCGAAAGTAGCATCTTCCTGTACAGCATCATCGATTTAGTTTCCATGGTCCCTTCCAACGATAATAGGCCAAGCTCTCTTCTGATCAACAGAGCCGGCACAGACTTGGGGAAACCTAGAACAGTGCGCCAAAATAGACCCTCTAACTTCAGCCACAAATTTGTGGGTGTATGCGGGAGAGCTTCTGCGGCATAGGTGAGGGATGGCACCACCTTCATTTTGTAGAATTTTATCAGGGGTAACAGGGAAAAACCTCCAAACTTGTTGTCCAATGCCCTGCCTTGTGCCGCTAGGTTTCTTGCTTTAGTCATTAGGCAACTTTGGAGAGATGCATTTATACTCGAGCAGTCCAATGCTACTCCCAAGTATGTGATGTTTGTGACTTTTTCCAGTGCTACCCCATCCAGGTACCAGGCAAGTTTTTCCTTCGGTCGCTTGTGTTTTTCCATTATCAGGATCTTTGTTTTGGCCGTGTTTATAGTTAGATCATTCGTTTGAATATATGCCGCCAGATGGTCGAGTTGACGCTGAAGACCGATAGGAGTCAAGTCCATTAAGATAAGGTCATCAGCGTAGAGTAGTCTCGATGTTTTCACTTTGCCCAAAGTCGGTGGAAAGGAGCGGATCGTTTGCTCCGAGGCTTTGAAGTCGCCGAGGTAAGCAATAAAGAGTGACGGGGCAAGGGGGCAACCCTGTTTCACACCGCGATCCACCGGGATTTCAGAGGACAACAAACCAGCCTGAGTTAGTCTCACTCGCACCCTTGTTTCTTGGTGTAGAGCTTGAATCGGTTGAAGCAGTTCGGCCGGGCATTTCCAAAGACTCAGTTTTCTCCACAAGCGCTCACGATTTACTTGATCAAAAGCTTGAGCCAGATCTATGAACGCTAGAAACACTCTAGGGCCTCCTCCCAGCACCTTGCTTTTGAGTGTACTGAGAAACATGATGTTAGTGATTGTACCGCTGTTTTTAGTAAATCCCGTTTGAAACGGGTCGGCGCATTCGGCCTCCCTGGCCCAGTCCTGAAATTTTTGAAGTAATAGAGAACCAAACACCTTGCCAACCGTGTCCAGAAGTGCGATCGGGCGGTAATTTTTAGGATCTTCTTTCCCTCCCTTTTTGAATATCGGGACTATGATGGATGTTGTCCATGATGCCGGAATTTGCCAAGCCTGTTTGCAGCGTTTAAAGATTTCACTAATCAACACAGCCCACTGACTTGGATATTTTTTTAGGTCGAGATTTGTTATTCCGTCCGGGCCAGGTGCTCGCGATGGTTTCAAATTCTGCAGGACTTTGAGAATCTCAGATTCATCGCTCAAATCTATCCATGGTACTCGTTTTGTTGTAAGTCCACAAGAGGTTGACAATGCGGGAGCTTTGAACAGATTTGAATAGAATGTTATCCAGGTTATTTCCCCGATTGGATTTGATGGTGAGGTCTCGTGAGGCGACAGAGAAGATCTTAAGAGCGCCCAGAACTCTCGGGGGTGGTGACCGCAGACAAGCTTCAGCATCGCTTCGGCGTATTGTTGGTAAAGATTACTACGATGGAACCTGAGCCATGATTTGTAAGATTTCTTTTCTTGGTTCAAGGTTGCCAGATTTTCGGGTGAAGGAAAGACACCAAATTTTCTTCTGGCACGCCTTACTGATCTCCGTCTTAGGACAAGTTCTTTGCTGTATTGATGTCTAGCACCTTCGTTGTTTTGTCTGGGGCCAGCAGGTTTAGCTCTGAAAGGTACCAGAAGAGGTTGGTAATCTGGTAATTGCAGGTCACTCAGTGGGTTGTGCTCGTTTCCGGTTGCCAAATATTGTGCCTGTATCTTTAGGATCGAGGATTCTGAGAGTCTTAAGCGGTTTTGCTGGTTGTTTACCTCCACTTGTGCAGGCATGAATAAGTTCACGAGCTTCGTGGACGTCCATTTCAGTACAAGCAGGTTATGGTCGCTAGCCGAGGACCTCCATACCTCGAACGAAGTGGTCAAAGCTGCTAAGAGCCTGCTTATGAAGATGTGGTCGAGGTCTGCTGAAGAGTTTCCTCTTTCCGAGGTGGGTGGCCTGTCACTTCTGGGGAATAGATCCTCAGCACATAGCAGGTCACGGGATGACATCAAGGACAGCCAAGCCACACCGCGTTTACTTCTTAAGGTCGAAAAAAGAGGAGGGTCACCGGCTGAATCGTGTGGTAACCAGGTGGCATTTAGATCTCCACAGATGATTAACAGGGCCTCAGGACACCTTACTCGTGCTTCATCGATTGAATCCTCAATCAGTGCTATGAGGAGTGAATCGGTCATACTCGCCGGATTCCAGTAAACATTTAGGATGATTATAACTTGCGTTTTAGGCTTACCCTTTTTCACCTCGGCCTCAGTCCAAATAATTTCCGTGGTCAATAGGTGAGTTGACACTCTCAGAGTGTTCATTAGATGTAAACCGGATCCGCAGCGTATTGCAGTTATAAGGCCTGATGACGGTCGGCCAAAGGGACCTTTGATAGCTGGAGCGAAGGTCAAGTCGTATCCGTCTATGGAGGGGCGTTCTATCATCCAAGTTTCTTGCAGACAAATGATGTCTAAGCATCCCAAGTTTATGTCTCCTTGTTTCGTTAAATGCTGGAATCCACGAGTGTTCCATGACCCCAGGGAGAGATCAGGTTTACCCGTTAGTAGTGTAGAGGCGAGTGGAGCGGACAAGCGCTCCACGGGTTGCTATCTGTTCTTATTTATTGTCAATGCGTTGGGCAACCATGCCCATAGTTCCGCTGGTGAGGCTTGTTTCTGAGGTTCATGGGTGCCAGTCTTGTTTCCCCCGGTGGTTGATATATGGTCCTTGCGATCCTCGGCCTGGGTCCCTGAGGACACCTTCTTATACCCAAAGGATCCTTTAGGGCAGTTCCGTCTATCTTTGTGGCCGTTTTAGGGCACTGGCTCCCCTCTTTACCGCTATCGTGCGAAAGAGAAGACCGGGGAGAGGCGTTCTGTAAAGAAGGCTCAGTGTGTTTTGAAATAAGTCTGGATCCTCTCTCCTCACCAGGTCTTAAGTGCGATTGTGGTTTGTTACTCCTCGTGTCCGTAGCAGACTTTGTTGATTCTGATGGTTTCCTGGGCGAGGTAAATCGAGCAGTCTCTTCCAGTTCAAACAGGTCGAAACCCATTTTTAGTAGATGTTCAGCCGCCTCGGAGATCCTCACTTTGGCCCAGTTCGTCTGCACGTGTAGATACGCGCATGCCATTTTACCTTGATGGAAAGGTTCGACCCTGGCAAGGTCGTTTGATTCGACTTTTCGGAGTGATGGTACGCATTTAAGAAGTTGTAACAGGCAGCTTCTATTCAGTATCACGTACTTTCTGTTGTTTGGCAACTGTTCGATTTTGAAGTTTCGTTTTGATTTATAAACGTGTGCCGATGACCCTCGACCTTTGTTTTCTCCCAGTTTAGATTGGTGCGACTTTTGCTTCTCTTTCCGATTTGTAACTGGGGAAATTTGCTTGACCGGAAGCTGTTTATCGCGGGTGGCGTGCACCCATTTAGTTTCAGAGGGAGAACTTGGTCTCTCAGGAGAATCAATTCTTCTACCCTCCAGTCTTGAGTGAGGGTTATCGGAATTTGACTCTTTCCTACCCTCGACTTGGAAGTTAGAAAAATGCCATTTGGGGCTACTGTCTTCCCGCAAACCTTCCCCCCAGCTACACTTTTTTTGAAGCTTCTTGCAACGACTTTCCAAAGTACAAAAGGGAGAGGGCTCCTCGTCCATTTGATAAGAATTGTTGAGTGATTCCTGATCATCAGATAGGGTGTAAACACTACAATTCAATAGGTCCTCGTCTGTCACCTGCTCAGATTCCTTATTTACAGGTACGCTGTCTGGAACCTTTGGCCCCAACTTCAGATTTCGGGTTTCCCGTTCAGCCGCTGCTTTGGATGGTTCACGAGTAAGGGGGGTCCCAGAGCCACAGTGCCATTCACCTTTGTCTTTACCCGCCTGTACTTTGTTAGTGGTCGATTGAGGGGAAAAGAACTTAATAGTCAGTTGCTTTTGGGTCGCTGTTTGACCTTTCGTTACCAAAGTGGTCTCCTTTGCTTTCCTATCCAGGACAGCCCCCTTATCTGTTGTGATTTCATCTGGTTCATCACGTATTGCTCCATTTCCCTTTGACTTGGTGGGCAATGACTTATTCATTTTCGGACCCTCACACTGAGGCCTGTGGCTAACCGTTGTTCTTGGCTCCTCATATAAGAGTTGCGAGCTTGGGGCCAAAGTCTGGGAGCTGACATCCACCAAGGGTCCTTTCGTTAGTTGTGGTGCGGACTTACCAGACTCCACGTCTTTGGCACCCTTTTCCATTTTATTGTTCAGTGCGTTGATGTAGCCTTCCAAGAAGATTAGACGGCTATTCATCATTGCTATAATGGAGGTGTGATCTCTCATGGAGTCGTTTATTGACTCGTATAATTTACAGAAAGGGGCCATGGCCAGAGTTACCGTTGACATAATGAGTCTTAAATCCGTCCTTTTGGGCGAGGTGTCTTTTGTGTGTATTCTTCCACTCTCATTTACACGTATAGGGCTCGTTGAGCTTGATACCGTTTGGGTGCTCCCAAACGACGAGCCAGTTGAAGGACTAGGGAAACCAGGACTCGTTTGTGCCCCCGCTGCGCGGCCTCTTTCTTGCGGGAAAGGCTCAGTGGGGACCCGGACTGGACCTTGCGTAGCTAAACAGGGCACCTCACTGGACCCTTGGTCAAAAAGATCCGGAGTCGTAGGTGCTAGGGGACTGATTTCTGTGTCGTTTACTTGAGAGGAAATGGAGGCAGAATCTTCGGCATCACTTAAGTCAATGATAACGGACATTGGAGGGTTTGAACAGCCCTGTTTCTGCAATAGAGACTTTGCTGTCGGTGGTGTAACTGCTAGAGCCCCTGGCCCAACCGGCAGTGGTCTAGGAAGGGGGTCCATTGCTTCAGGGGCCGTAAAGACAGCTGATGATAAATGGGAGTTTGAAGGGTTAGTAGCTTTCTCCAGATCAATTGTGGACTTGGTAGAGGGAATTTGCGAGGGTGGTACACCAGTACGGGGGGAGCCAAAGTGCCACCTGATGTTAGCATCTGCCACGGTTCCTGCAAAAGAAAAGCGTGCTGGTTCCAGTGAAAAGACTGGGCGCAAGTCAGTGGGGCCTCCCCTGCCAAGTATGGGAGTGTTTTGGTCCGCTGTTACTTCTAAAATCTCTGCATCCGAAAGTTCCTCTGAAGGTGAAACTTTCTTTTTTAGAAGATTTGCGAAGAATCGGTTGTTTACCGGCTGATGTGTTTTGTCGTCCTTCTGCCGGTTATGCTGAAGGTAAGGCGGGGCACAGGAAAGTCTAGGGCGCTGTGTTTGATAGACCTTCAGCCCCAACTTTTGAGGTGGGTGTGCACAGCGATTCCTACGGACCGGTCCTCCTCTCTTTTTTGGATGCAAAACGCGTGTGGGGGCCTGAGCTGGTTTGTTTACCCTATCGGCTCTCGCAGCCCTTATCAGAGGGTCGAACACCCCCGGGTCAGGAGGAGCCGCTTCAGTTGAAACCGCTAGGATCGCTCCCCTTAGCGCGTCCACCTCTAGAGGGAGTGCCCCGAGTTGAGCTTCTCCACCATCTGGGGGGGGAGGATGGAGGGTCGGCGCCACTATAAGGCGGTTTACGTCCAAATTTATCTGAGCTGACAAATCATCTGCCGGTGCTGCCGGTCCACTGACTTCCACGTCCACCTGAAGATTAGGGTTTCGAGCCCTTGGGCGTGATAAACACCGAAGGTCGGTGGAAGGTAGCTTGTCACCCGCCGCCCTCTCTTCACCCCCCCGACCCACCAGTCCCTCCTCACCTGCAGCACACGGTGCTTCCTCTCCTCCGAGGGGGAACTCCGCACTCGGTTCAAGCGGCGGGGGGTGACCGGTGGCCGCGGGGGACTTCTCAGTTGGCTGGGGGCAGGCAAGAAGACAAGCCGGGGGGCTAGCAGATGGTGAAGGCATCCGGGCGTCCAGCCGGCGTGCTCCCGAGTCTTGGTGCGCCGATGCAGAAGGTCTGGATGCAGTGAAGACCGGCCTTGTGCCGGAAAAGTCAGCCTCGGAGTCAGCCTCGGAATCCAGGTGAGACTGATTAGGCGCAAGGATCATCTTTGCTTTGGCGCTCCGCAGTCGGGGACCCTGTGTCTCAGTTTGCAGTGATGTTGACACCGAGTAAGTGGCCGAGATCAAACCGCCAGTCAAAGACTTTTTGGTCACCGCAGCAGCGGACACTAGGGACACTCGGGGAGTGCGGCTTTTTCTGCTAGCAGGCCGCCCTGCCCTAGCTGCCATAGACTGCAGAGACTGCCACTCTGCAGCCACTCCGCGGCCGCTCCGCGGGAAAGAGGGGTTTTGTATGAAAGTCCAACCCTCTCTCAGTAGTAAGCACTGAAGACAGACTCCAACACAGAAATTAGCAGGAGCTCGTAGAACACTGCAGAGACTGCCACTCTGCAGCCACTCCGCGGCCGCTCCGCGGGAAAGAGGGGTTTTGTATGAAAGTCCAACCCTCTCTCAGTAGTAAGCACTGAAGACAGACTCCAACACAGAAATTAGCAGGAGCTCGTAGAACACTGCAGAGACTGCCACTCTGCAGCCACTCTGCAGCCACTCTGCAGCCACTCCGCAGCCACTCCGCGGGAAAGAGGGGTTTTGTATGAAAGTCCAACCCTCTCTCAGTAGTAAGCACTGAAGACAGACTCCAACACAGAAATTAGCAGGAGCTCGTAGAACACTGCAGAGACTGCCACTCTGCAGCCACTCCGCGGCCGCTCCGCGGGAAAGAGGGGTTTTGTATGAAAGTCCAACCCTCTCTCAGTAGTAAGCACTGAAGACCGACTCCCAACACAGAAATTAGCAGGAGCTCGTAGAACACTGCAGAGACTGCCACTCTGCAGCCACTCCGCAGTGAATGTATGAAAGATGCCAACATTGTAGAACAGGTATTGCAGGCTATCTGTTTATGGCTATTTACATGCTCACTACATGACGCATGGCTGTTCCAAACAGACCCTATCTGGGTGGATTGCCATTTTCATATTCAAGTACTACTGTCTGGCCAACAAGGGAGTGATTGCTGGTTTGAGAACACATTCTAACAGAGGCCTGGTGGTTACTTCTGTCTTGCAGAGTGGTGTCCACAGAGTGGACGTCTGTCAGGTACCTAACTGGGCTTCTCTACACATGTTTACCAAGTGCTATTGGCTGGATTCCTTACCCGGTCTGTTTTGATCATGTAGTGTTCTATAGTTTCTTGAAGTTGGGGATTATAAATCTCACTCTTTTACCTCCTGTAGATGCTGTACTGATTTGATAGTCTTAATAAGATGAGGAATCTGTGTGAGGAAGGAATCTTTTGAGAAAACACATTACTTATATTTGGTAATGTTCTTGCTGATGGATTAGTCCTTCCTTCTACAGATTGCTGGTTGCCCTCCAATCCTACCACTCGATGCAGATAGCTTGTTACCTCTTGCAGTTCTTTTGTCCCTCAGCAGCTCAGTGTGAAGAAAACTGGGCAGGGCAGAATTAAGTCCTGAAGTTCATCCCGTTCTGTGTATGCTATGCATGCCATAACATCCAGAGTCGGGAGTGCCAACGACACTAAGCAGAGTCACAATGCACCCTCTGGGCGCTGACAATGACACCTTCAAGATATTTGTAAAATGACAATTGTGTGGGAGTAATAACTAATCCATTAGAAAGAAAATTACCGAAGGTAAGCAATTTGTTCCTCTTTTTTTTTTTAAAGTATTTGGATAATGTAATTAAGTAGATGTTTTCTTGTTCTTATGTTATATATATATATATTTGTAAGCCAATAGCCAGACAAATTAATAAAATAGAACAAATATCCATTGACTGAGGCTTTAATTTTGAGCTGCTAAAGGTTCATAGCCAGGGAAGTGATGAGGGTTAATGGCTACATTTCGATTATCTAGCTACCCTTTTATTTTTAGTAGATTTCATCAGGGCAAGATAACTTTCTGTTGTCTGCATGTGAATCATTGAAAGTGTTGCTCTGTAGCCAACTAAATTACTAGATAATGATATCAGACACATTCTTTTTATTAATTGATATATATATATATATATACACACACCTATTATATCAGGTCACCTCAATTGTAGACAATTAATTTTAGATGTTGTGCTTGTTGAGTGACTGATGCTGCAGCAAGTGCAGGAATGTTATTTGGGTAAGGTTCCAGACATTCATCACTTAGTTAAAGAAGTTTGCGCTGTCCATGGTTATTATAGAAGTGTACTGGAGACCCATACAGAGTTGTACTCTAAATATAAAAGGATAATTTGCATTAATTTCAATTGATAGACCTGCTTAAATGTAGACTTGCTTAAATGTAGAGTAATTCAGATTCTCTGTTTTGACAGATTGTTGACCTCTGTGGTCCGTCCTGTTCCACAGTCCTCTCCAGAATTTGCAAGTTATCAGCGGACTCCAATCAAAACAAATTATTTGACGGTATCTAGCCCTCTCCTGTCAAAAAAACGGACATCTGGACAGATGAACATTTTAAAAGCTACAGAGTTTAGCCTCCTGGAGACGCCTCTTATAGTTCGGGTCAGTTCAGTATACATTCTACATTGTCGAACTGTGATTTGTTTTTCAGTTGTATGAATTTGGCATGCTTTACTGAAATAAGTGTTATATGTTACTTCTTTCTTGCCTGTGTTTTTTTAAATAGTTATGCTTCTTTTGAGGTATGAAAGCAATCGCCAAAGTCCACAGGGCTAGCAAGGTTGTTATCAGAAAAGAATACCACATTTACTATTAATGTGATTTGTATATTGCTAAGCCAAAAGCCGTGGTTTTGTTTTCATTTCTGGGAGGTGCAGTTTTAGTTTCTGATGTTGGATTAAGACTCACCCTTTTTCTTTAGCTATTCATGAACAGGATTCATTGATTCAAACTATATCATGAGGCCGCCCCTTGCATAATAAACTTCCTGAAATACTGCTCAGTGCTAAATAGATGACACTGGAAACTATCTGTGCGGCCATGATCACAGTTCCAGAAAAGCTACCTAAGAAACTGTTAACCTCAAAGATTGGAGAAAGGATTTGTGGGTCTGCAAAGGCTGCACAAATGTATAGAGAAATTCAAGATTGTATATCTGCAGGTGCCGAGACAACCTTTAGGCCAGTTTATAATGTAAGACACCTACTGCTAATTTAAAATCTTTCTATACAGTTGTCTTTTATTTTCCTTTAATCTTTGTATGCTAATTTTCATCTGGCTAGTGTGAGGAACCAGGAATGAGACGCAGACACACAGGACTCATGGTGATTACTATAACATTTTATTTAAATAATAAAGGGGTTGGAAAATGCCTCGCTGCCCTTAATCTAGGAGGTAATTCCGTACCTCAACCAAAAATTTAAGGGTCTGTCCTGTGTCAAGATGTCCATAGCAAAATGTCCTGTGTCCGAAATCCTATCCTAACCCTCTCATTCTAAAAGTAACTCTAAGGTGTTAAGGGTAGGGTTTTTGGCTTAAAGTGCTTAAATGTTCAAGTTCAACAAAAAGGTAAAAATCTAACAAAGGTTCCAAACGGGCAATGTTCACAGTTCCAGGGAATGACTCCCTTTACCAGGTTTCTCTCCTGCAAAACAAAAGTTAAAAACAACAACCAAGATCTTTGTAGCCCAAGATCTTTGTAGCTCCTCCTCTTGGTGTTGATACTCGCTCCAGCGGAAAGGACTCCTTTCCCCAAGTCTCTTCCACATTCAGTGCAGTTCATAATCTTAAAGGCATGATTTGTCCTTCGGATTCTCACTCAAAAAACCCCTGGTATAATCTCCTGCTCAGTTCTTCAATGTCTATTTCACTCTCTCATACGTCCTGGTGTACTCCCCTGCCTAGACAATATTTCTAAGGGTATGATTCTTTCTTGAGGTAGTATTCTTCAGCAGTTAAACGTATGGGTGCAGGTCCCAGACTTGCACATTGCCTTGTATACTCTCCTTCCTATTCTTAATTACACTGTTACTCTTGCTGTCATCCTGCTGTACTCTCCTGACACGACAACTTCTCAAAGTGTGAGTCTTCCTTGAGAATTCTTTTCACCATATGTGATTATCGGTGTGGCTCCCAGACTCGCACAACACTATTTTCCCAAATTCACTTTTGTCTACTTGGTGGTTTTAAAATGTCTCGGCTCCCTTGTTCACTGCCTCGGAACGGAGCCCTCCCTTCTGGGTTTCTCTGCGGTCCACGCCACAAAGTGACTTGGTATCCCCTTTTTGCTGTCTCTGGCTCACCGGTATTATTAGGCGGCTTCGTCATCCTCCACGTGTGCCCCTCTCTGCATCGGTCTTGCTTCGTTAAGCGTCGGCGTCTCCAACACTCGTCGGTCCTCTCCCCGCTCTGGTGTACGTCGTGTAGCTTCCCCTGCTCCATGTCTGGCATCAGGCCGCTGCTCAGTCTCATGTCCCTTCGGCGCTCATATGTCCACATGACGGCTCTGGTCTCTCAGCAATCGGTAGCCAGTCGGGTCTCTCTCCAGTTCTGCACAGCTTCATCTTTGAACTCCTGCTGTAGTGAAGGGAGCTGTTTGGAAGCAATCAGATTCCTCCAACAGCTAGACCATTCACTTCGGTCTAGCTGAGTAATCTTCATTCTTGTTGCTCTCTACCTTATGTCAGTCTTTGTTACTGATAACACTGCAGGGGGCTTAGGAGTTCTATCACTAAGTGTTGGGGACTAATGAGGATTACTGCCACAATATGCCATGAGGGCCTGAGGTACTGAAGCGGTGTCCCTAAAATGGAATGGGGATACCATGTCTCACCCAGTGATGTCACTTCACCCGCCCCATCCACCCAACCCCCACATGAGGGTCGCCTCCCTCAAATAACTGCCCCCAGGGTCGGGATCAGCTAGTGGCTGCTGTCCCCTGGCCACATGAGGAGAGGCTACCTCTGCAAAAGGAGTGATAACACCATCAGGTTCATCACACTAGTTTGATACTGCACTTTAGATTGTGATGGAGCTAGTAATATCAGGGCCACTTTCATCCAATAGTTAACCATTGGAACTAAACCACAACTATTAATCACAGCTACTCATCTTACTAATGTTTATTTTTCCCTGTTGGGAACAATGGAAGATTGTGCCTGTTTTTGCACATGCGTGTTGCGATGTGTTTACCAAATATAAAGTTAGCTTTTTAGTTTTGCACTCTTCCAAATATAAAAAAGTTTCTGATGCTTGTGAATCTGCTTAGAATTACATGCTGTCCATATAATCCGACATCTGGTGGTAATCGTGGAGTATTGCTTTTTTTTTCTCCCCAGCCTGGGCTTTTCTATAATACTATCCCTACCTTAACGTGTAGTGTACCCATGATCCCTCACGCATGGTGGTCCCCCATATGTTTTTTTTCCACCAAACTGGTCGATGGCTTTAATGCAGATGTATTGCTAGGTTTATAGTCATTAAATTTCTTTTTTATTATGTTTTTTATTCGAAATGGGGGGGTTCCCCCAACCCCCCTTTTTTGTATTTTTATTTTATTTTACCCCTTTTTTTAACTTACTAAACCCAAAAAATACATATAAATAAAAAAATAAAACATTTGACTTTTTTTTTAGACATTTTTGACATTCGACTTTATTATTTCGACTTTTTGACTGTACAACGTATTGCTATGTTCATTGCATCTTCAACGCATCCTTTTGAAGATTTCATCGACTGCCGGTTTCCTGTTTCCCGTCCTGCGAATCTCCAATTGAAATCTCAACGGCTGTTGACGGCCCTCACCATGCAGGCCCAGTCCCATTTTCCCCACCGGCGCTGTCGCATCGGATGAGGATCCCCGCAGCAGCTAGGGCTCCAGTTCGGAGGCCGAAGACACCATTGTTGAGTCATCTGACTCACTCGTGCCCGTCCCCAGCCCCACTAGCCATGCCGAATGTACTGCTACAGGGAGACCACCCAATGGCAACAGGGGCACACATTCTCACACCACCAAGGCTAAACACACAGCCCCTCTGCTTCCTTCAACATACTGTCAAAGAAGCAGTCAGGAACCGCAGATCCATCAACCCTTCTGGTTCTCTGCCCTCTGCGCCTCCGCCACTGCGTGTGATGCATGGCACAAAGTCTTCCACTCCACAGGGTGCCTCCTCTAAAGTTTCAGCACCTGTTTCCAACAAGTTGAAGGACACGTTGAAATGCACTTCTTTAATTAAAACTCATCCTTAATTAAGGGAAAATCACACTTAGGCCCTTCCCCACTGGGACCCCCATGGTTCTGGTCCCCAGGCACCTTCTTTGCCTCCAGGCTATACCCAGACCTCCTCCCTGTTCACAGTCCTTAATAGGGCCTAAAGGCCCTATTCCTGAAAGGTTTAGCTTTCCCACTTCCAGAAAACCCAACTACCAGTTCCTGGACTACGGAACGGTTTGAGGAGCGCATGAACAAAGTCTCGGAGTTCATTGGTTTTTCAGCAAGATTTGATGAGATTCTTCAAAAAAAAATTGCTTTCCTTCGAGGAGGACCCTAGCTTTACAAGTCTACTAGGCTTCACTCTCCTGCGGTCCGTCCTACCTCTTCTGGACTCCAGTTACCTGACCTTCTGAAGATATTTTTTAGGACAATCAGTATGATGAAGATGTGTTCTATGTCCTGGACAACGATGATTGATCCCAGGATCCTGTCTCCCATGATAGAGATCTGTGGCTCAGTACAGATGACCAGGGGGCCTGGCCCACTACCCCTGCTCATGAGACAGAGCCGGACAATATTTTCTTGGACGCCACTCTGGTCTCTCAGCCAAGGGAGGCTTCCCCTAATGACGACCAGCTGCTCTTCGATAACATTCTTAGAAATGCAGCAGACCATTTCAAAATTGTTACTCAGGAAGCGGTGCCTGACTCAGACTTTGTGTAGGACATCCTCACAGGAAAGGTTGCGGTATGCCAGGCTATTCCCGTTTTCAACTCCTTCAAGAAGTGTATTGCCCCTCCTTTATTTACACCCTCCCTTACTTGGGAAGTGAACCCGCACATTGAAACGATGTTTTGACTTGCACCCTCTAATCCCCTCTATATTCAGAGACACTCCATTCAGACTCCCTTGTAGTCACCACAACCAGAAAGTGTGCAGACGTTCCCTTGTCTTCGTTTGAGGCTCCTCCCAATAAGAACTATAAGAAACTCGATGCCTTAGGCAAAAGAATCACTTCTTCTGCAGCTATGGTACTTGCATTGCCAATAACACCACTCTGCTTACCAGCTTCAGTGATGTCCAGTGGGGTCTGGTACTAGACTGACTTCAGAATGTCCTTGAGCCGGCTAAGTCACAGATGCTTGTGATTGTGCAGGAGGGGCATCCGGTTATGCAGGCTATTCTAAAGAACACGCTTGACGCTGCTGAGACGGCTGGCAGAGTATTGGCAGAATGGACTCTTTTAAAACGCTATGCTTGGCTGAAGAACTCTGGGGTTAAACCCAAGACGCAAGCCTCACTCATCAATAAGCCCTTTGAAGAGTTTGCTCTCATTGGAAAGGCAGTGGGTGACACTCTCTAGACAGCAAAGAAAGAATGAGATACTCAAATCTTTCAACCAGATTTCCAGCATGCCGTATGTGCAGCGCAGGGTTTTTAATACTTGCCACTCTTTTTGTGGGCAATCCTTCTCAGAGTTCCCTACGGTACAAGCAGGTTACCCCAGTACTCTAGCCAAGGAGCGTCCAACGCTTAACTCTCAATGCAGGGGTTTCGGCATGGCAAAGGATGGAGTAGGAATGCAGCCACTCGAAGTTACCCTGCGCCAGCCAACAAATGACTCTCTGGTTCGAGTCGCCTCCCATGCATCTCCAGTAGGAGGTCACATAACATGCTTCATCCACACATGGGAGGGGAATCACTTCAGACAAGTGGGTGCTATTGCATAGAGTTTCTTCAAACCCCTCTATCACCTGCCAAAGAACAGACGACTGTCTCCAGACCATTTTCTCATCCTTCAGGCAGAAGTGGTGGCCCTGCTGCAAAAGGGAGCGATAGAACTCGTCCCAAATCATCAGGGGCATCTATTCAATATACTTCCTTGTACCCAAAAAGGATCTAACCATGTGCTCTGTCCTAGCCTCACGTTCTGGATGATCCTGCAAGAGGCAATTCCACTGCTGAAGCACTGGAATTACATGGCCACCTTGTTCATGAAAGATGCATACTTTCATAGTTCAATGTTGCCAGCGCACAAAATGCACCTAAGGTTCAAGATAGAGGACACTCACTATCAGTACAAAGGGTTTTTACCAAGGTCCTGATAATGGAGGCAGCTCACCTGCACAGACGGTCCATTCCGGTGTACCCTTATCTAGAACACTGGCTCGTAACAGGAGACACACATCAAGCGTGTCTGGAAAACACGCAGAAAACTATAGACCTACTTTTTCAACTGTGGTTCTCTATCAACAAAAAGAAATCAAGTCTTGTCCCCATCCAAGTGAAACTATTTCTAGGGGTCCTAATGCGAACGGAAGAGGGGCTTGTCTTCTGCTCCAACAAGAGGGTCCAAAACATGTTGTTCCAGATCCCTCAGTATGTAGCTGGTTGTCACATAACCATACGGAAAGCCATGCGGCTATTGGGAATGATGGCATCCTGCATTTTCCTGGTTCCTCATGCCCATCTGCACATTTGTCCTATGCAAGAGTGGCTCTCGAGTCAATGGTGTCAGTCAAGCGGTCAGTGGGACGATCTAGCGGTTGTCTCGAAAGCCCTTGTTCCGTCACTGCAGTGGTGGACGAAGGGCAACCTTCTGAAGGGGAAATCTTTCACCACCCCCGCAGTAGAGGCCACTCTCACCACAGACGCATCCCTGTCAGGGTGGGGAGCTCACCTTCACCAGACAGCGCACGGCACATGATATATGGCATTTATAACGCGCCTTTACACAAGTGTTTCAAGGCACGGCGAGGCAAGGGAGGCAGAACGGAAGGAAGACGGGAGACAGCGATCTTACTAGGCCAGGTGACATTGAGATCGCGCAGGGGAGGGGAGAAGGGGAGAAGTGCAGGGGGTTGGGGGGGCATTGCAGTACATAAGATAACTGTAAAAAATAAGCTAAATAAATAAGATCAATAAAGACAATAATTAAGAGGAACGGCCTGCTGGTGCCAAGTGCAAGGATAAGGGCAGACATCAGGTGTCAAGTGCTGGTAGGCGGCTATAGGGGATACAGATAAAGTCCCAGAGTGCAAGGTAGGGATGCCACGATATTTATTTTTTGACGGTATGATAACCTTCATTTGAAATGACGGTACACTTCGGTTATTGAGGTATAGCGCGCACGTGTGTAAGCATTGTCTAAAATATTTATTTGCCAGGAAAAGTCACATTTTCAACAAGACACAATACACAAACAAGAAAACATCACCAAGAAGTTGTCTTAGTTCATCTTACAAACAGTTATTGTAGTTTTAACTCGATGGAGCAGGGGGTCCAATTTAACTTTGTAAAGCAATACAAACTTTTTAGAAGTTTAACTAAAGAAGTATAACAAGACATGTATGACCTTAGGGTCTCAAAGTTTGATGGCTAGAAGGTTTTAAAATCAATCAACTGCAGGCATAGCTCTGGGCAATCACCTAGACCAGGCTATAGTTTTTCAAGGTCAACCTGCCATCACATAAGGAAGAACGCCCAATTTGCAAATTCAATGTTTTGTTCCTTCTGAAGACTGATGGTCAGAGAAGGGGTGCACAGGGGTTATGCCAAACCTTTTTGTTTGCTGAATTATGTTTTAGCAACACTACCAAGTTACAGCTGTCAAAAGGATCATATATCTACTTAGAACGCAAGTCTGAGTGAGCAGCAGACAAACCTTTTTTTAAGAAAAGAAAATCACATTATAATGCAGAAATACTAGCATGTTTACATGCACTGTAGTTAGTCTGCTACTAAAAGATGACAATATGTAGCCACTGCTACTGAAGACATGTTCAGAAGGAACACTAGTTGATGGGATACACAGGTATTTTTGGGCTAAATATGACAGAATGGATAAATCCTTTTGATGTCGTTACCACCAAATGAGGGGATCCCCATTTCCTGGAAGGATTGGCAGAGCTTTATAGTGTTCGACTTGAGCAATGATTGCTGTTTCTGGTGCACAATTTGCTGCTGCAGAAGTGGACTGTTTCTTACTTTTGGTGATTTCCCACAGTAAATCATGTAGGCCTTTTCTGGGAGTAACATCAACAGTTATTTTGCTTGCTAGTATTGGAGTTGGACTTTGTGGTGGAACTCCAAGGCTTTGCAGCTGCTGCTCACTCTGTTGTTCTTCACTACCTTGGGGGGAATCCTATTTCTTGTCATGGTAGTAGTGGGAAAATGTGATTCCCGACCCTCGCCTTCTTCCAGGCTGCGTTTTTCTGGTAAAGCATTTTCTTTTATTGCTTCTGCCATAGAAGTGTTCTTTGAACCTTGGATCCAGGAATTAACAGATGTCAAGCAACAATCGAGTTTCAGGTGCCTAGTTTCTACTGCTAGGTATCCTGCAGTAGTTTTTCATTTCTCTCACTAGTGTACGATCAGTGGGAGCACAAACCAGAACGTTATTCAATAAATTATTTTTTATTGGTCTGATTGCTGATGCAGTGACACGTGTGCCGCTAGCAAGGGAATCTGTGAACATGTGGACTGACCTAAGTACTAATTAAATGTCCTCAAGGTTCGTCATGTCATTTTGTTTTGGCATCAAATGCCAGAGATTTCTATCTGGCGCAAGAACTGCACACACTGCTTGCTGCTGCTCAATGAAGTGCTCTATCATGTCATATGTTGAGCCCCACCTTGTGACTACATCATGAATCAAGGAATGTTTAGGAATGTTGAGTTCAGTTTGTTTTAAGGTTAGCTCTCATCATTTCTTCCAGCGGCGGCTGAATGACTCAACCAGCTGTCTGCAGCTTTTCACTGCCGTCTCAACGCACTGAATTTTTAAACACTTTTGAATGCTTAATTTAAGTTGTGGCCAAAGCAGCTTAAGTGTGGTACTTTAAGTACCTGTTGAAATGCTTTCTTCATGTTTGCGGTGTTATCTATGCCAATACAAGTAAGTCCATTAATGTCTAGCTGCCATTGCTGTAGCATGCCTTCAAATATTTCAGCTATGTGTTCTGAAGTATGGTCTTCAGGCACATAGAGTGTCTCCAAGCAGTGAGACTGCATGACCCACTCTGGTGAGATGTGGTGGAATGTCAGGCTAATGTATGGCTCCCCTCTGCCACCATTGCTTGTCCAAAGATCAGTAGTGGCTGCAAACCATCTTGCTCTGCCAACAGCTCCCTGCACTTCATTTCTCAAAGCTGAATACAATTTTGGGATTTCTTTTCCAGAATTCTTTTTTTTGCGGTGGAAGTTCGTATTTAGGATTCAACTGGTTTACTAAATGCTTGAAACCTGGTCTTTCTACTATGTAATAGGGAACCATATCTTTTGCAATGAAGAAAGAAACAGCAGCATTCATTTGTTGTGTAGATTTAGAGGTACGGTCATATTTCTTTTGCTTTCTCAAACATTTTTTCCATTGTATATTGAGTGAGGTTTTCTGGGGATTGGCGGCACCACTGCAAATGCAAATACAAAAAAAAATGAACTCAAAGGTAATCGAATGTAGGAAAGTTAAAATCATCTACAAGTGGAGTGGACAGCCCCACACACCAGTGCCAAGACAGCAGCACCTCGCCAGTCCAAGCTGGGCCTGTGTGCTGCTGTGTGTGAGATGCAGTGCATTAGTGCGCAATGCGCATGTTACACCCTAATCATGATGATTTTATTTGGTGATGAATGTTAAGTTTAAAACTAAAAATACCTTTGTACTGGATGATGCTTCTGTTGAATCTGCTTTAGTAGTGAAAGTGGCAGGAGGAGCAAGTCGTTTCCTTTTGATGGACGACTGCGTTTCTAGAAAAAGGGCTGGATGGTGCTCTCGAAGATGCGTAAACATATGAGATGTGTTTCCGCCCTTAGCTGAAATTTATTTGATGCATTCACGGCAAATGGAAAAGCCATCATCTTTTATTTCTCATCTGATTTTAGCGTAGCCAAAGTAGTTCCAGACTGCTGACGTTCTAAGTTTCATGGGAGGGGAACAGCAGCATTTCCTCACATGATGGGCCGGCGGTGTCGGTGGCATCATGGTGGTCATCTACCTCTTCCATGTTTGTTGGATTTGGTTGTTTTCACTACTTCACCTAATAGTTGCTCTAGCTGCACTCGTATAAACTTGCCTCACTATTTTAGCCTTATTGACTTTTGACTTATCTGTGGCTATAATATAACAACCCCACCCACCGGCTGTATTTCTTATGTCTCCATGTATACTCTAACCCCACAGGTACGTGCCTCTGACTGCCACAGTGAGTCTAGTGACAAAGAAGGATTTATATGTGCATTGAGGCAGGCAAATGTGCATTTAGTGTTTCAGATCCCTGCTGGATGTCCATCTTGTGTTTTGAATCAGGACAGTCACAAGAGATGACCTCCGGCCTGCACATATCTAAAACTCTGCATGCCCAATTCCCCATGGCCTGCAAAATGCCCTAGCTAAGAAGTGGGACAGATGATCGTTAAGGCAATGACTGAGGTGATGGGAGGAAAGTGACAGCTTCGGGGATCCAGCAAACGCAGCTTGAAGTTGTAAGGTGAGCGCTCAAAGCGCACATTTAAAACCCCTGAATGAATGTAAGGAATATATTGCCATGTTCAAAACCTGCTGCTGGCGCGGACTGTGGCGCTGCAATTAATGGGGGCAGCTGCTGTAGAGTAACCCCCTTGAGAGTGATTCATGGCCCCTTTCCACCGGTTTAATGACCCTGGCGCCATCTGGGATGCACTGAGGCACAGAACCCATCTGACAGCCTTGAGCACGGAGAAGAGACATGTGATTTGCTAACTAAAATGATGGGCTGGAGAGCCACTTGCCCCAGTCACTCTCTCTATCATCATTTTAATTTACAAACGACTGCCTCCTCCCCACCGGGGGCAATAAAGCCAGATGAACACGTAAATCCTATTGGCAACATGGTAAGCTAAAATTATATTGTGGCTTTAAAGTTTACATCCAGAATGGTAAACTAGAAGTCACAGAATGCAAAATAATGTCGACCTGAAAAATCAATTTAATCGAGTGTAATTTCTGTGATTTTAAGACATGTAATAAAGAAAGATGTGTTATAAACATAGATATGCAGATTCTTTGCAACAAACCTCTCCTATTTGGTGCAAGTATAAGGTCATAGGAGGTTAGCTTTTAATTATAAACATATGACCCGTGACGTAACTCGCTCACAAAGAACTTTTGTAGGACAGACTCAAATGGATGGGTAGTGGCATAGTGCTGCACCAAATGTACCTTCCAGCCACAATGTTAAATCATACCGGTGTGTAAGCCTGCAAGGGTCTTGGACCCTCACAGAAGTTAACACAGGGCAACAGGCCCAATCGCGGAGCGTGATTGAGGAAGGAGACGGGCAGATTGAAGGCAGGGGTGGATTGGACCAAAAGAGGCCCTGGAAATAATTTTCAAATTGGGCCCCATATTACACATTTTCAGCAAGCCCAACCCTTTTCCCATGAGAAAATGTGGAAATAAAATAGGTTACCAGACAAAAGAGGCCCAGGGTGCAGAGGCCTACCGGAAAATCTCCAGAGTTCTCGATACTGAGTGGGAAGGAGCTGGGGGTTGGGGTGGGAGTGAGTCTGCAAGCGCTTGAAGCGCGTTTGCAACAAAAAATGAAATATAGCCAACTTGTCTGGCATATGGATAGTGGCAAGTACAAGAAGCCCTGCTTATGAAAGGCTAGGCGCTCATTGTAAAGAAGTCTCTTTCCCCAGGTAGTGGGCGAGCTACTCTTCTCTGAGGTAAAAATAAATAGCGCTGATGTCATGGTCCAGTCAAAGGACGGAACACTGAGCCAGCCCTCAACAGCAACCACTTAAATCACTGAGCTATCTGCCCTGCTACGTCCACCTGCAGGGATCCGTGGCTAGCCGCTTGCAATATATTTGTTTTTTTAAATATTCTTTTTCGAAAAATAGTGTAAGAATTTTTGTGTGAAAAATGTTGCATTATTGGAGCCATCAGGTCCTACCTGATACAACATCAGCAAGTCCTACCCTGCACTATGCCCTCACATTTTGCCAATCAGTGACCTCTGGCTCGTTAAGCAGGCGTCCCTAGTTCCGCCTGCCACAGTATGGACAGTGTCCGTACGCATCGCGCACACATCAGACAGGATGTGCTCGTGCTTCAACTTCATGCTCATTTGTGAATACCCGACTCCCTCACAGCTGCATTTCTCATTAGCGAGTTCTTCGGAACACACAGGCACCCACCAGGGCAGCCCCGTATGCAAGCACCTCAACATGGCCGCTCGTCATATAACCCCATCAGTTAGCTCCCATGCTTGCACTGTGCGCCATCCTGGGTACCGCGACCGCCAACAGATCACGTACTGCAGCGCTCCATCTGCCACCAACAAGGTAAGCTTACGCGCACGGTTCGGCACAAAAGACGTGTACTCTGCTACCGGCTCACAGAATCGCTCTGCCTCTCCCACGGCTCTTTGCAGCCACTCCACCATGTTAGGCACGTAAACCAGCCACCCCACCTAAACAAACCACATGCTCGGCGCAACGCGCTCGGGCTTAAAGACTCTCTTATGATTCACCGACCGCGGTGCCAGCCATCATACTCCGAATCTCGGGGATACCTGCATAGGCACTTATGAGCAAATCCTCCACAGTGCGACCAAGCACACATCCATTTTTTGGATCCTCGCATAGGCACCTTTTTAACCCTCTATGGCCTGCATGCACCTTTTTTAAAATACCACACGCATGGCGCATTATTTGCTGTCCATTGCACCTGTCACAACAGGATCAAGACCTTGCACGCGTCACCTTCTTTCACATGCACTTAGGTACTCGCTATGCCCTGAGGCCCAGTGTTTGAGCCTCCAATTTTTATCTTTCCGCAGCCATCCACCCCCGCGGACAACTATTGCGTAATCTCTACGTCAGCCTGATCCAAGAAGTTCCTCCTGGCAACAGGCCACCCATAGGTAAGCCTGCTCTACCCAACTCAGGCTGCAATAGACAACTCACAGCATTAACTGCCAATCACAGCCCTTGTGTCCTTCCTACTGCCACAGGAATGGCCACACCTAGGACCTTGAAATCCTTCCAGTGTACGTAGACACTGAGACTCCTCGAGCCACTGCGCTCCCAAGATCCGGTAAGCACCGGTTCCTTTTGTGTACTTAGTCACTTACCTCTGCTAGATCTATGCGAATGTACTCACTCCTAAAACACTCTCGTCTGTTTACTCCAACAGACCTTATAAGATACTTCTGTCTATGGAATATCTTGTCCTGATGAAGGCCACACCACCAGAGCTCACTTCAGCTCACCTTTTGGCTGAAACACTGTTGTGTTGACTTGTTTTATTGTGTGTGGTGGTGTTGTTCAACCCTAAATTGTTTTGACGCATTTGTGCTGTTCAGTATGCTATTACCTCACTAAGTCCGCCAGTCTCCTTCCCAAGGACTTTAGTGGACGTAGTTACATATTTGTCAGAAACCATTCACAGTAGTTGGTGTCCACCACGTGAAGGTGTAACCCACGAAGGAGTGTGTTCATCCTTCGCTCAGCAGTCTGGTATCTCGTGACCTTGCTCATTTTTGTTCTAGATAAGATTCCATCCTGCTGCAGTCACAGTGGCACCCATTTCCCTACGGTGCATACATCCAAGGATTTGGCAAGTCAAACATCGCAAGTAGGGAACAATGCCAAGAATAAAGGCCCACCCAGAGTCCTTTCTAGCACCAGGAACTGCATCTGACGCACGCCCCCGCCCAGTGCAGCAAAATGGCCAGACAAATGATCTGCAGCACCACACCTTCTCCCCCTTGCCCCAGCTCCAACAGGTGTCTCACTTCCCGATTTAGAGAAATGAAAACGTGAATTACTGCAAAGCCCTCGTGCTCTACACAAGCATCGTGGCTTCAGCATTTTATGAGGTTATTCTAAATAAGGCTCTCACACATCCGGTTGATTCGACGCCTGGATGAATTCTGCTATGCCCCTCGAGCTGGCCCCGGCTGCCTGTGCGCAATTCTCTTGCCAAACAAAGGTTCCGTTCTGCCAACCGTCCATGTATCAGCATTGGTCCTTGGAGGGACCGTTTGAAGCACTGGTTGCAACATGCCTTTGGGACACCAGAAATAATTTTACAAGCATGTTACCACAGAACGAGACAAGCAAAAGGCAGGGAGACTAGTTTTGCCAATTCAACAAAAGGCATGTTTTGCAGAATGCAAATCACTGATAAGGACAAAATTAACCGTGGGTGCTGAGGAAAGCTGAAAACAGAAAAGGGGGGGAAATACATATCTGGAAGAACAAACAGTGTCTACTCCATCACTAGCAGGCATACGGAAGGATCATCAATACCCCTCCCCCACCTCTACTTAGAGCGTTACTCACACAGAATGCAATATCTTTCCCCTCCCGAGTCCCAACTAAAGAAAGCCATCCATCAGCACAGCCTTGCTCTCATATAAACTACACAGTGGAGTAACTTTGCTGAAAATGTTGGGGGAGGGGGGACAAGACATCTGAAGGAAAGGTGCCCCAGCCAAATTAATGGGGGGCAAAATGGTATGCCATGAAAGTTCGGTGGGGGCAAACACCCCTGCCCCCCCTAAAATTACGCCCATGAAACTAGAGCACGTGTCAACTGGTAAGAAAAGTTATCGACAACAACACGTCATGGACATGAAAGTAAAGCTAAATGTTGTATGCGATCGGCTATCTTTGAAAGGACACAGACTCATTCAAAACAATAGTGAAGCATGTAAAAGCTTGTACGATAAGATCTGATGCTTGTGAATAAATAGGGCATGCTATATCTAATTTGTATTAAAATCTAAAGTATGAAACGAAAACCGTAGACTGACCAATAGTGGTGGTAGAACGAGTATAAAGTCACTGCTCCTGGTGTTCGTGTCAAGGCTTCAGAAACACTCTAAAAGAATAATAAAAAACGTTCCCAATATGATGCAACAATGAGTGGGGTAACTGGTAAGGAGGGTTGTCCGCAAAGGTACAATAACGTGCATTGCCGGCGTGCGTGTGATTGTGAAATGAAAGTGCTACATGCACGCATCGCACAATAGTGCCGCGATTCATATAATAACCAATCCAAAAAAGTAATATGTAGATGCAGGATGACTAGTGTGACAGAGATTTGAACCTGCTGGAGCAGGATGGCTGCAGGTCCTGAATTGTGATACGTACGGGAACATTTTGAAACGTACATGTCTCATTATAAATACAGGAGAAATAGAAAATGAATAACTTTGATAATGAGATCAATTGAAAACATGTATGCACTGTGCTAATATTTCCCTCACAACCTCTGTCAAACTGTGCGTGCCACCTTCCACACCATATATCAGACTATATGCACAGCCTGCAAATCTAAGCCGATACAAGTTCCCAAAATAGGATTACAGTGAGTAAGGTATGTCATCTTCATTTGATCATTTTATTTCTTTCATTTTCCTGGTGACCCTATTTATTAAGGAGTAGAGAAATGTTTTCAACTCTTTTCTGTGGCCTCCTCTCAATTGACATATTTTTAACACTATTGAGGGGCAACCTTTCTGTTTTTTCACCCGTTAGGCTGAAAATTCCTACACTGTGTCCCGAGAACATTTTCTTTTCCTGATCTGGTTCACCAACATATTACCTAATGAGTCGTAATTCAAGACTTGAATAGGGGTACAGCTGTGTGTGTTGTGTCCTCTGACTGAACGTACTCGGTTATCTGTGAAAGCCCCAAGCTTGTGTTTGAAGCAATGCAATGTTGAACGGCTTCGCTTTATGCAACAGGATATGCTCATACATGGTCCTATGTGGTCATAGCGACCCTTTGCCAAGTAACTTGAAGCAGTGGCAATCATGGAGGCAAAGTGCACCTTCAGGTCCAATATTCTTTTAAAATAGGGGAATATTCACCTACACTCTTTGAATCACAGGGTGGAGTCCTGAAGCTCTTGGGAAGCAACCTGAACCCAAAGATGACCCTGTCGAAGTTCTGCATGTGTACATCTCTCCTGTGTTACACAAATGCAAAGTACTGCAGTGGTTTGTGGATTCCAACCATCACAACAACCAGAAGGCACCTTAAGCAGCGCCTGTATTTGAATGTGATGGCCCCTCATTTTAGGGAGACCCCTAAAAGTTTGAAAGTATGTATGATTTTGATTGGACTTTGGGTGCTCACACTGCTTACAATATTGATAAGATTGGGAAATCCGTGCTTAGACCTGATCCATCTCTGAGACGAGTCCCGAGTCAGCTGAGAAACCAAACTTTAGATGATCCCAAGAAGCTCTGCTGTGCGATCAGTTCAAGAACACCCACTGCCAGGCAAGCACTTCTGAGATCTTCACAATACAGCCTTCTTAAAACCAAAGGAAACCAGGAGATCCCTGCAACTGCCCCCTAACCCGCCATGCAAAGCTAGATTACAACCCTACAAGACCTCTATCCTCGGAGGACACCTTGCTGCTTGCCCTACACCACCTGATATAGAGACACAAGCACCAGATGACAGCATGCTGGTGATGAGTAGAGCTATAGCCTAAGAAGCAAAAGAACCTGGGACTCTGAGAGCCTCAAGCTTAAATGGCCTGTGTGGCTGGGTAATTCCCCTGGCTATCGGACCAAAATACTGATCGGAAAAATTTAGAGGACGAAAATGCTCAATGGAAAATGCTGCATTTCGCTGCGTATATATGTGGGGTCGGAGGAGGTAAGTGTAATAATAAATGGGGGAGAGTTGCAGAGTGTCTAAAAAAAAATCAGCATTTTCATCCTTTGGATTTTTTTATTTTGAGGTGATCACATAGATCCATCTCTCTGCACCTCCTGGAAACCTTACCATCATATTTGCGATCGGACAGCTGCACTAAACCGGGTTCGAAATTGAGGAGTCTGGTTTGCTTGGCACCAACAGTTACCAGGAGCTACATTTGGCTCCATAGACCAACTGATGCCGAACAAAAACACCTATGTGAATTTAACTCTGTGCGTTTGGGACAATCAGTAAGTAAACTTTAAAACACATCTTTATGGCATTTAAAACACAAGGAGCTATAAATAATGGACACAATAATATTGTGTGGAATTTAGAGTTGCAGAACACTATGTCCTAGCTCCTCGTTCCCCGGTGGAAGCTTCTGATCACTGGTTAATGCTGGATACCCAAGATCTGCATTTAGGTCCTGCTTATTGTGAGGTGTCAGACATGTGAGACAGACATGTAGATGGAGTTTTCTCACAAGTAGTGATTTTAATATAAATGTTAAATGGTGCGAAAAATGCCCATCTTTCCCTAACCTAACAAGGAGTTCCCTACCTAACAAACGCAGGCTAAAGGAAAATGACCTAATGTCCGAAGGTATCTATCCCTCACACTAATGCATACTATAAAATCATACAGGAATTATTTAGCCGTTTAAACTTCACAAAACATCATCTGCATTCAAACATGAAAATGATGCACAGTAATCCTTGTGACCTGGGTTGTATCCCCTTTCCCTCGATCAATTCAGGATGTTTCAAACCAAAGTTCAATTTTAGGAAAGTTATTTTTACTAGCCAAGTTCCACTCCAGGTAGAATACACAGTTTGTCTCATCCAATATGTCCTTCACTTGGCAAAGTGACTATCTCCGTTCCGAGAAAGGTTTCTTGCCCTTAAAGGGGAAGTTCGCTCAGAAATTGTATTGTCCCAATCAATCGGGAATGTATTTTTAAGCATACTCCTATGTGTCTTACCTTAGTTTTACACATGCGAATACAACGGGATAGGTGCCACCATTTTGTGCTCATCTTATCTGTTGATACATTGCCTTAAGTTTGTGTGCCCTCACAGCAAGAATATAGATTGCCCGCTCCTCAAACTGACATCACTTGTCCAAACAATATGCTCCACCTATCTCATGACGTTAGTGGCCATCGCAGCCAAACGTTCCCTATCATCACCCAAGCCATAACGTTACCTAATGCAGAACCAGGAAGATAAACACACACATCCTATCACAGCGCGAAAACGTTTTTCTTTTCACAAATGGGAGAAGAAAACATTTATTTTGAAGAAAAAAATAGTCTGCAATGTAACGAGTACTTTTATTTTTCACATAACGATCAAAATAGATTATATCCAAGAGAAAATTATAACTTTAGCCAATAGAAGTTATAGCTAGCGAACATTGCATGCTTCAAATGTGTTATATAAGTTCCTCATGAAACGCTGATTGCTTTGAGCGATCGATTAACCCCTCTGTTTCATTTCTTCTGTGTTCCTTATGTAACATCGCTGATCTTTCTTGAACCCTCATGGTGTTCCATTAGTCAGAAGATAAGTAATTTTCACTTTCAAATGCAACGACTTCACATCAGTTTTTCACATAAACGCTGACCGGTTGCTCCTTATTGCTGTTACCGCTAAAGGACACATTGGTCCGTGGCGATCATCCCAGATAATGGTTATCAAAGAAGTCCTGTTGATGATTATCATCCAATGTTTTTTGAAGAATCCATCTGACGGTAGCTGCAAACTATGGCATGTTAACAGTAGAATATAGCTATGTAAATGACAGAATGAAAGAATATATTTCAGTGGCCGTTTTTATAATCTAATAAACACATTAAAATATGTTGGCTAACAAGTTACGTTACAATTCTGTACCAAACTAAAACGATGAGCAACACCCACACAACACGGAATGAACACAAAGATGTTAAGACTGGGGAGTAGGTCACACCACGACGTGTAGGGAAGTGTACGGAAGTAGTCAGACCACCGAATGGGAGGGAGACCCAGGGGCACCCGTTTACCATAGCGGCCCCCAACTAAAACTAAGGACAGAGATGGGAATGTCTTAGGTTGAACCACAGATGGAGGGCATTATGATTGAAGTGGAAAGAGTCTCGAGCAAACAAATAACACCCGGATCCCAAGTGCACAGGGAAAAGGTTCTGCCCCCCACCTAAACTGTGCCCAGGGATGCGATGAGACAAATCGGTGTAGACATAATCAGCCTGAACACAGTTTGTGTGGGTGCAGGTGTTGGAGGAGTCATCACAATATAGGCCACCTAACAACCCACAACTCTGCACAGAATATATGATTGCGAAAGGCACAACAAGCCACAAGTGCAACACTCTGGCAGTTCTAGCGTGCAGTATAGATATTCTTCAACATAACGTATGATGTGCATTCTTTTTGTCAAAAAGGACATTCGTCCGTCACATAGTTAATCAAGTGCAAAGCACACGTGCCATTTTTTTATTATGGAAAGTTACGCTTGCATAGTTTCAGGGTGTTCCATTCTCATGATGTCAAGCCGAATAACCGCTTCGAACAGTTTAGTATATCCACTTTCAATATATTGAATGTTATCAATTCTTTGTGGCTATTCGACACATTATGTCCTTCGAACTGTTAGTGCTTTTCATTCAAGGAATGCAAGCCTGCATTCAGTGATCTAAGCAAGCGAGGGGTAGGTTACGATTTGGAGAAAGAATGCTACAAAAAAAAGATACAGAATAAGACCTTGCTTCTAACACATGGTTTAGAAAACTAAGGACAGTTAAGAAATGCGATTTACAGCATGTGCCTCAACAGGAGGGAGATAAAACACCATAAAATTATGTATTGCTGTTACCTCCGGGGCTATCTCTGTGCTGTAAGAATAGGAGATCCATACCTCCTACTCGCTCATCTCGCACTCTTTCGTGGCCCAAAGCATACCCCTGTGCCTAGTTTCCAACAAACCTTCATTACTAAGTCCCTGTTCCACCCTTGATTTGTTTGTTCGCTACCTACATTTCTGGCATATTTTGTACTCCTTAAACTAGAATTCCTGCATGCCCGTTCATGCTCACTTGTGCACCTGAAGCAGTCCTGTGTACGATCGGGGGATACTGGGTGAGATTGCGTACTCGCACTACGTATGCATCCCGTGTGTTTATTCTCATGTCAAGTAGCCACATGCACCGCAAGGTGAGGCTTTAAAACACTGTATAGTCATACCTATTGTGTCTCTAGCCTTTTATCGCAGTTGAAGTGACTATTTCTGCTAGATGGGAATTCAGTGTGGGGTATTTATCCAGTTTTTATTTTATTGAGCATTTTTAAGGCACTTTACACAACAGAATTGTGTTTCAAAGCGCCACAATGCTCGATGGGAACAGAACATGGGGAAATAACAATGGCAAGACAGTAAAATACTATTGTCCTGCTAGGCCTTGTGGCATTTGCCCGTGCAAGTGCATAGGTGCTGGTGAAGTAGGAGGGAAGTGCTAAGGGGAGCCAAAGAGGAGAACCTCGGGCTCAGTGCTAGTACAGGCGGCTCTCATTGGTGGTTTGTGAGCCATCAAGCAGGGACCGCAGGGCAGTGAAGTGTGGTGGAATGGTGCTGGTATTCACTGGGAGAATGGTCCTGGGACCCTGGGACATTAATGTTGATCAGGCCACCTGTTGCAGCGGCGATGTGGATGATGATGATGAGGAGGGTCTTGAATCCGATCCTTACAGCCACCGTGAGGCAGTGCAGAGATGTTAGGGCTGGACAGATGCAGTACTTGGGCTTGAGGGCAAGGATAAGTCTTGCAACCCTATTCTGGATTAGCTTGAGGAGGCGAAGGGAAGAAAAGGGGAGATTGAGAAAGAGGCTGTTGCAGTAGTCCAGCATTGAGAGAACCAAAGCTCCGGAGACATTGAACTTCTGGGGGAAGGTGAGAAAAGGAAGAATGCCTATGAGTAGGTGTAGCTGGAAGTGGGACTTCTTGGTAGGGACCACGATGTATGGCGTGAGGGAGAGAGCGCATTCGAAGATGCCCCTGAGTTTTTGTGCCTCACCGGATGGTTGGGGTAGAGGGCCCAAAGAGGGTGGGCAAGAGGGTAGGAGGAAAAGAGGGCACAGGTGTCCCGATGTGGCAATCGGAACAAAGGCCTTTGTTCGATTTGCAATCTGAATGTGCGCATCTAGAATGCCTTTGCGAAAACGTTTACTCTAGGAGGAACGCATCTCCACTTTATAAAAAAACCAAAAAAACTTGTATTGGTCATACTTATTCCCTCTGCATCGCCATATACACGGATGAAATTCCACGCGGTTACCTATTCTTCCATGATTGGAAATATACATCAAAGTTTCGAACAGTGGGCCACACACGTCGGTACAATAAATGTCAAGTGCGAGTGTGCTTAGCCCAGTTGTTCATGGGTGGACCCCATAGATATAATTACCATCAAGTGCTGGACCACAACTTCTTCTTGTGTATTGTGTAACATGAATGGTAAATAAATGTAATCTCACGTGTACATGTGAACCAAACCAGGGCAATGGCGGGTGGTGAGTTGCAAGCAAATGGCCAATGAGCTATGTGGGTTAATGCAGTTGGGTTAGTAAGTACAAACATTAGTGCCCCTAAGACTTCTGCCTGGTAAGATTGCTTGAATAAAATCAACAGTACAACTAATGGTTATTGTTCCGTCAATCCTTGTTCCAATTTTATTTATTTTAATTTATTTTTGGAGATGTTTGTAATGCGCCTATACAACTAATGGTTTTATGAGGCGTCACAAGACCGACAAGTGGAGGTGTGGTGGGCGGTTTGGGGACAAGGGATAAAGATAACCATAGCGGTCCTACCTACTAGTTAATTTGAAATTTGAATAGCGCATGTACATTTGTGAGACCGTAAAACAATTCCTGCCTTGGCCTACCCCGTGTGGGCGAACATGCATCAGTCTTAGACAATCTCCTAGGTGGGTGTGGATCACTATACCTCCCCTGCCTTCGTATCTCAGGGCCTATGTACACTGTGTTACTCCTAGATTACTTATTCCTAAGCTAAGCAACATAGTCCTATGGACACAATAACATAAGACACAAAGAAAACACAAGAATCAATTCAATTAAAACAATAGAATACATTTATTCATACATAACAATGCATGCTGACTAAAACTATGCAAATCTCAAATTTGCACCTTTATACTTTTGGTGCAAATCTACCATGTAGTTCAATAACTATAAGCCTTACAGGCTTCTAATGCAAGCCTGTGATTAGCTGGATCTGTCCGTGTGTAATGCAATATACATATAGCAAGTGCTAGCATTCAGCATTCCTCTCCATTCCACACCATACTTCTCTCTCTCTCTAATACAATACCTGTCTTATTTCCCCTTCTCCCAAACCCAAGGCTCTCTGTGTGAGTCTGTTCTAATTCCCCCATGCATATATGTCTTTTTCAGCAATACTCCCCTTCTCCAATCTAGCCAAGTCTGGTAACTTGAACTGCCTCAAGCCTCTGCCAAGCTCATCGATCTCTCCTCTCATCAGAATGCTTCCCCAAGTTTCCGAACTCCCAAAGTCTCTCCTATGCCACCACCATCTCTCAAGTTTCCGAACTCCCAAAGTCTCTCCTATGCCACCACCATCTCTCAAGTTTCCGAACTCCCAAAGTCTCTCCTATGCCACCACCATCTCTCTTCCATCATCAAAGAGCAGCTCCCTCGATCTCAGAACTGCATCTCCAACAACATCCCATAGAGCAGAGCAGCAACTACCCCAAAGTCTCATCTCCAACAATTAGAGAACTCCCCTTCTCCATTCTCTCCATTATACTGTCCAATGACGTATACAAATCCCTATGGTTACATTCGTTCTCTAAGCTAAGAATGTCTTTCTGTCTGTCAGCGTTTCTAAATATGAGCAATGCCTGAAAGTCTGTGTTTGCATGTTCTTTACTTGCAATCACTCTGTGTTCTGGTCGTGTTCTTTGTCAATGTGACATTTTGGCCTAGCATATCTACTAGCATGGCCGCCTTCTGTCTGCCTGCAATACACATCTTCATATTTCTCCATTCATTTCCATTCACTATCCCTCTTTCTCAGAGAGCAAACCACCTTTCCCTCTCCATGCAAAACTCTCCCTGCAGAGCCCATGGCGCTGCCTCCCACCTTTTCTGTCTCTGCGAACACCATCCCAAGGCTGATTAGGCCTCCTTCTCCGTGTCTCTACTAAGGCAAAGGTGACCTCTTATCAACCAAACTGTTTACAAATGACTTCTTCACACTGTAATGTAACATTTCGCAGTGCCGCAGCGCTTCTGTGTCTCCATCCAGAAATGGCTTTAGAATGCCAGCTAAATGATTTCTAGCATTTACTCTTTCTCTCGCAAACCCAAGCGCTATCTATAATGCTCAAAGCATATTCTACGTGCAATGCATACGTGTCTCTCTACATGCATACATAATACATAACATCCTCTCTACATGTGTAACTACAAATATACCGTGTCTCGAAATGGCACTACATGTCTCTGCGAATATACCAGGCCTCATTCATTCTCTATATTGCCTAGCACGTTTCTCTCAGCCTAAGCGCTACATAAATGGCATGATACATCATTCTAAAAGCATCTCTTTCAACATATATGGCAATAACATAACTAAGCAAACCCTTCATATAACGGGGCCTATTTCTCTCTTCAAATGCATCGTAATAATGTGAATAGTATAATGTTACTATTTCATGTACTCCTAATCAGAATATATGATGGATAACTAAATAGGATGCAATGATTCCTAAAGGGGTAATAATGGGTAATGGTTCTGTAATGATAACAAATCAGGCCTCTCCATTCTATCAGGTTCTAAACATTAATAAGAACTGCGAGGAAGAGGTGTGGGTGCCTGTTGGCTAAATACAGTGTGCTAGTGTGGGAAGGGAAGTGCAGGGTAAAGAGGAGAGCGTGCAGGTGAAAGGGGTGGGAGGGTGGAGCAGGGCGAGACGGCAACAGGGGCAAGGGGACTGCTAAACGGAGGCCATGAGCGCAAGTGTCGGGGATTGTATGGTTTGCAGGAGATGAGGGTCAACCAGAGAGGCCCATTCTGATAGACAAAAGTACTTCCCATCTGGTGCTACTACTAATGGGCAATGAAGAGAAACTGGAGAGGACAGAGACTGTGTGGGTAGTCCATATGTCCAGAGAGGGAGCAACAAAGAGAATGTCTGTGACAGTCTGCATAGAAGCAGCATCGACGTTGGTGTCGGTGATGGGCTGGCCAGGCAACGATTATTCTGTATTCACAAAAAATTCAAACAATGTCAATATTACATCTTGATTCTGTTGTATTGTACATTTTCAAAGACGTGATTGCATTATTTACAGATGATTTTTGATTTGTTGTAATGAGCATTTTACAGAGACTTTTTAAGATTTAGAGAATCGAAAAGGATATGTCTCATGATTATAAATCCCCAAAAATATTTCCATGATTTTGAAATAAAGGCACATACTTCAAATGATCACATTGACATGTTAAGTTTTTAATATATATACAATGACAGAGGAAAGACAATACAAAGAGTTGAAAGGTAAAATGAAGCAATTTATGTATATTTAACACAATTACATCACCAAAAATAAATGAATAAAACTACATCATTGAACATTAGCATTGCAAGTGTTATACCATTACATTATTTTTTTAATCGATACAGTGTCCAAACATTGGGTAACATATTGAAACTTGCTTGTGAAAAATTTGTGAAGACAGCTACAAATCATTTAAATCTGGAAGTCAACCTCTCAACAAGTTCAGGTTTTGTAGGACAAGCCTCATTTGCAATGTTTTGTCATAGTCCGAGCCCTGGAAACAAACTCTGGAGCCATTCAATGCGTATGCATGGCCAGCACAGTCAATGTCCGCTCTTTCACAAATTAAAAATCAATGTCCTGGAATATTGGCTTGGCCACCCACTGTTTGCTTTGTTTTGTAAGCGCCATGTGTTAACAAAGCATTCTGAAAATTCTTGCTTGTTCTGTCCCAAAGTTCTCGTTGGGCGCAAGTACAGCCAGTCTTGTTCTGGCCTCCATACAGTCTATGCCGAAATGCAACCTTTTTGGCCTTTACTTTAGGCACATATTATGGAACACCTCTAAATCTCTAGTGTGTCAGAATTCTGTGGGTCCCTTCGCATCTCTTTAAAGCGTTTTGCCATACACAATTTTTCCAGTGCTGCGTGAGTATGGGGAACTTGACACCAGACACTTCTTCTTACTTTCTTGCTCCTGGCGGACACGGTACCTTAAAGTGGTGAGAATACTCCAGCGGGGGCAGTTGTTCCTAGCAGCGGATGCAAGTCGGTGCTTCGTCCGGGGGAAGAGAAGATCTCGTCGGGGAGGAAGACAGGAGTCCGTTGCACTGCCAGGGAAGAAACCAGCCACGGAGTTTCTCAGGTAAAAGGAGCGGTCCTGTAATTCGTGGTAAGTGGCTATCCGGTTGCCGGGGTGCTTGGCACGGGCAATTCGACTACAAGCCGGTCTGGGGTGCGAAGAGAAGGTAAACTGGTTGTGCCCACCAGTCAGGGGAAGAAGCCTCTCCAGCCGGGAGATCTTCTCTGTTGTCGGGAAGTGGTGAGTCGGTTCCGCAGGGCTCCACCGGTGGTGTCGTGGTAGGTCGGCTCAGCTTCTCCCGCGTCGGATTCTCAGGTCCTGTGGCGACTTCTGAAGTTCCAGTCCCCAAAGCCCTGCTTTTATGCAGCACACCCCCATTCACTCAGCCTAGCTGTCAATCAAACATGCTAAGTGGTGAGCCGGCCGGCTCACCACTTGGGCCAATCACACAAGAGTGTGACTTGAGTTACCAAGGTAACTCAGTCCAGGGTGCCTAAACCCCCTCCCACCCCCCCTGTTGTACCCAGACAGAGTGGCACCACTTTTGGAGGCTTCTGTGGAGAAGCCCGCCAAAAAGTGGAACAAAGGGCTCGACTTGGGTTGGAGTCACAGAAGAGAACATAAACGCCATTTTAGAATCGAGTCCTGCCAAAAAATACCAACCGGCGAATTAATATTAATTAAATAAACCGGCGGTATGTTCGAGGCTATGAGAATTAAATAAAGTTGGTGGCCTCGAACAATGGGAAAATCCCATAGGGATATATTCGCGGTCGAATATAAAAAGTAGTATCCACTGCCACCAGCCAAAACTCGATCGGGGGGACAGAGACATGCCCCCTCGACTAACAGACCCCGGGGCAATCGAATTGCCCCGACCAGTACGTCCACAATATGATGGTTTGTACTGGTTTCTGTTAATAATTTGGGACTAGTAAAGCCAATGGTGACTTTACATGCCCTGGGAGACAGTAGTCAGTCCCAGGTTATGGAGCCTATGGTGGGGGGGTCACTATGACACCCCTGTGTCACTGCACGGAGGGTGCTGTGTAACACACATAGTAAAAACACATGAGACCCTATGGGTTAAAGGACCCCATAGCCCATAAAACACATTAGCAGTCAAAGAAACACCATAAATCATGTTCAAGAGTGGGAGAAAAAGAGTCTCACTCTTGGCAGGAGAAAAAACAAACTCCAGAAATCCAGCAAAGCTGCTATGGGACTCGCTAGGTTAGGAAATTCAGCCTAAAGAGATCATTCTCCCTAACACCATTCAGGACAGATTTTTACACCTGGTGGAAGATGGGAAGATGGTGGGCAAGCAGTCATTGCAGACAGGCCTGGATGTGGCAGACTGCGTTGGCTAGCAATGGTTTCAGCAGTAGTAATAAGGCGGCAGGCCTACCTGAAAACATCAGGCCTTTTCCCGAATGTTCAGAAGAGCTGGCTGGACATGCCCTTTGAAGGAGACATGCTTTTCAGTCAGAAAGCAGATGAATCCTTAAAACAAGTTTAAAGAATCCAAGTTGTCTGCTAAATCACTGTGCGTAGCGGCGCAGCCGGCCAAACCTAGCTTCAGCTTTGCCTCCAGAGGCAGGGGCTATAGGCGTTAAGTATTCTATAGCAGGAAGACGCAGCTCCCACAAGCCAGGCAGGAGCAGAGCTGCTTCTCGCACCCCAGAAGGGGCAGAGGGGCTTTTAGGCAGAATCCTGTGCAGTGCCCTTAGGGACCACTACACACAATTAAGACTACAGGTGGCAATACAAGTTTTACCTTTGGTACAAGCCTGTACCGCTCTGTCAGAGTGGTACCAGTGGCGGAGCAGCCAGGCTTATCGAGTATATGAGCAGTAGCAGAGATTACACAAAGGGACCACAATAGCTGTGACTCAAGCAAACACTGACTCAAGGTTTCAGGTAGAAAAATATAAGTACATTTATTTTTAAACCATTTGTTATAAACACAACACTTCTATTAAACTTAAACAAAAACCACACGTTAAATATACTACAACTTACCAATTCACTTTGTACAGTGTGTCTCAAGGTAAGTACCCTGTGTTTGAATGAACCAGTGTTACGAACAAAACACGTTACTGCGAATACGATTGCGATCACTTTTTGACAGTTCGGTCTACTAAATAAATGCGTATCCGTGACATGAAATGCTGCCGGGGCAAAACACACTTAGCACCTGAGATACCCAGAGGGAGTTGGAGGCAAAAATCACAGACAATATTTTGGTTAGGCAGACAGAATCAAGAAACACTCAGAGACAGGAGTTCAAAAGTCAAAGGGCCGGAGCCAGGGTCAAGTGACACCGGCGGCCTGTTGCCGAAGATCACACAGTTCACGATTCAACGTAGCCAAAAGTACTTCGATATTGTCAATGTTTGGAAGAAAAAGTTATAAGAAGGAGGGAAGACAAGGGCAAGCCTTGAGGATGAAGAAAAGGGGTTCACCCAGTTTCCTCAAGCAGAACACAGTACCTTATTCCAATGGTGCAGCTGGTGCCCTGGCAGTTGTTCCTGTTGGTTTCCTGCAGACCCAGTGTTCCTGGAGCTTCCTTGTGAAGAAGGACGTCTGAAGGTGGTCTGCACCACACAGGGATGAAGCCGGCAGCAGCGACAAGGAATAAAAGGTGCGCTCCTTAAAAACAGGAGAGGCTCTTCAGGTGGCTATCCGGACCACTACAGCAGTGTGCAGCGATTTTGACCAAGAAGATGAGCTGGTTATCCCCACCAGGCTCACGGGAAGAAGACTCCGTACTGGATCTTCTCTTAGTCGTTGAAGGGTAGATAGCTCAGGACTACAGCAGGGCTTCACTGGGACGGGGTAGTTGCAGTAGCCGTTGTTCTCTCCGCTTCTCTTCGGTTACTTGTAGTTCCAGTGGCGACTCTCTGACTTCTAGCCTAAGAGACCTGCCTTTTATGCGCAAAACCCCCATTCACACAGCTTGACTGTCAATCACCCTGCAGCGGGGTTGTCCAGCCTGGTCAACCACCTCAGCCAATAATGGCAAAGCAAAGTGCGACTTGGGTTTCCTAGGATACCCTGTGCAGGGGGTGACTACACCCCTCCCTCACATTCAGCCCACCTAGACCCCCAGGCGCCTTGTGGAGGGCTTCTGAGCAGATGCCTGCCAAAAGACGGTGAACAAAGAAGGCAAACCTAATTTGCCGCGCAAAGTAAAACACAAGAAGGACTTTAACAAAAATAAATGGCGAATAAACCCAACTTGGAGCCAAAAGAAAGACGATTTGGTCAAACGGGTTTATGTTCGAGGTTAATATAATAGCCAAGAACAATACCACGTTTATCTAATATAATCGTGGTAGAAAAGTTAGGGTAGATACCACTGCCACCAGCCAAGTCTAAATGTTAAAAGAGCAAAACAATGCTCTAGGAGGTACAGATCAAAAGGGATACGAATTAACCCTTTCCAGTACTCCATGGAAGATGGGGTGTACTGGATCTGTGGTAGATTGACTAAGTAAAGTTAATGGTAACTTTACCCTTGTCTGGGGGACTGTAGTCAGCCTCAGAAATGGAGTCGGTGGAAGTCTCAAAGACAACCCTGTGCCTCGGCACTGAAGGTGCTGTGTGACACACAAAAAGAAGGGGGCTACTGAAGTGGTGTATTTCAGAGCCCACAATCACAAAAACGGAGAAATACACATGGCAAAACACAGGTAAGAGTGGGGGAAAAGCTCACACTCTTACCAAGTGGAAATAAATAAACGCCAGGAGTCCAGCAAAGCTGCTGGGGGACTCACTAGGTGAGGGAAATTAGCCGGAAATGAGAAATCTCCCTAACAGGGGCCTCTAAAGTCCAACAAGCAGCGGCGGGGACGCCCTCGCTGTCTAAGCAGCTTTGATTTCCCCTCCCACGATGCACTGGTTGGTGGACGGTTGGCAGGGCATTGGTTCCAGTGGCAGGAGATAACCTCAGACGCCTGAGCCCTGCAGTTGCTTTGGTGGGGTTAGTGTGTGGCCTTTCTAAAGAGTCCACCAGACAGACCCCCACCTCCCCCAATCCAACCGGGACAGGAGCTCTAGGAAAAACTGAGAACCCTGTTATCAAAGGATGCCGTGGAAGTGGTACCTTCGGAACAGAGGATCGGGCTGATATTCCCGGTTGTTCCTGGTATCCAAGAAAAGAGGAGGTCTTTGTCCCATTCTTCACTTCAGGGCCCTAAACAAGTTTCTGAGGCAAGACATATTCAGGATGTTGATGTTGAGAGAAATTCTCAACGCTCTCGAATCTCAGGACTGGCTGATAGCCCTGCAAGATGCTTATTTCCATGCGCCAATACACCAGAAGCACAGGCAGTTCCTAAGGTTTCTCATAGGGGACACGCACTATCCGTTCAAGGTGCTGCCCTTTGGGTTGACCTCCGCTCCAAGGATCTTCACCAAGCTCATGGTGATAGTCGCGGCTCACCTCAGGAGATCCGGGGTCCATGTATTCCCATACCTGGATGACCCGGGGGAAGTCAGCAGGGCAAGTATTGTCATCTGAAGACACCTGCCTACTATTGCACAGGCTGTGCTTCTCCCTTACCTGGAAGGAGTCCCATTTGACACCAGTTCAGCGGAACAATCCTAGACACTCTGGTAGGGTAGACTTTTCCTCCCGAAGAGAAAGTCCGCAATATACCCCAGGTGGTGAATTTGTTTCAGAACCATGCCACCCTACCAGCGGCTTCTTTCCTCCGCCTTTTGGGTCTCATGGCCTCCAGTGGCTACTGAGGGACCAGTGGTCTCTGTATCTGGGAGCACTCACGGATCACCTCCGTGTTCAGCCAGGTAGTCCGCAACTCGGCTGGTGGAACACGCGCAGCAATCTCATGACAGGGGAACCCTTCTTGCCTCCGCCCCGAGTGGTCACCAATGCATCTCTGAAGGGTTGGGGAACTCACTGCGAGGAGCTGCAGGTGAGCGGCCTCTGGTCAACATCAGAAGCCAGGTGGCACATCAACAGGCTGGAGTTGCGGGCCATCAGGTTAACCCTGAGGGCCTTTGCCCCGTCTCTGAGGGACGCATGTCCTCGTCCTGACGAAGAACACAGTGGCCATGCGCTACCTCAACAAGCAGGGTGGTGTGCACTCCTGTCCCCTCTGCACAGAGGCAATACAGCTGTGGTTATGTTTATGGGAGAACCAAATCTCGTTCTCGTCGGTTCATCTGGTGGGACCGTCTAACACCTTGAGGGATGCTCTGAGCAGGCAGAGCACTGTCTCACACGAGGGGGAAGTTTGCTTTGAAGTCCTAGAGGAGATCTTCGCTCTCTGGGGCACCCCAGCAGTGGATCTCTTCGCCAGAGTCCAACAGGAAGTGCAAACAGTTTTGCTCGCTGGGAATTCCCTCGAACGGGGCACTGGAGGACGTGTTTTTTGTGGATTGGACTTTCCCTCTCCACTACCTCTCCTCCCCCGCCCTGATTCCCATCATTCCATGGGTTCTCATGATGTTGAAGAGATTTCGAGCGACCATGATCTTGTACTCTCTTGAATCTGACCATCTGTCCTACTCACCGGTTGCCTCAACGTCCAGATCTCCTAACCTAGTTGGAGGGTCAAGTGCTCCACCCGACCCCAGATTCCCTCAAACTACATGCGTGGCTCTTGAGAGGATGAGGTATGACTGGGACCTCTCTGAGGGCGTACTTGAGGTGTTGCTGGCTGCTTACAGAGCTTCCACAAGATCTGTGTACGCGTGCAGGTGGACATGATTTGAGGCGTGGTGCAGGGAACACGAGATTGACACCATCTCTTCCCTGGCCTCGTCAGGCCTTCAGGTTAACAAAGTCACAGGGTATTTGGCGGCCTGGTCTGTGTTCATGAGGTCCCCAGACCAAGCTTTCTTTACTATCCCGGTCATGGCCCAATACCTAAAGAGCCTGCTCAATACGTTGCTGCCAACCCCCTTTGTCGTCCCAGATTGGGATCTTAATCTGGTTTTGATCTGCTTGATGGCGGCTCAGTTTGACCCTACGCACTCATGTTCTTTGCAGCGGTTATCCCTTAAGACTGCCTTGGCAATCACATCTGACAGGAGGGGTAGTGAACTGCAAGATTTGTGCTGTAAACCTCCTTTTCTAAGGTTATTTTGTGAGAAAGTCTGTCGGGCACAGGTTCCTTCCTAAGGTGGTTTCTGTGTTTCACCTATCAGTCTATCAATTTGTCTGTCTTTTACCCTCCTCCACATCCCTCAATAGAGGAAGAGCGGTTCCAACACCTTGACCCGAAGAGAGCATTAAGCTTCTGTGTTGGTTGCACATACGATTTTGGAAGGTCAGACCAGTTGTCGTGGCCCATTCCTGGTCTCCATAATGTCTTGCCATAACAAAACAAACTGTCACGTATTGTTTTGTCCATATCCGAGTGTTACAAATCGGCAGGCATGGAGCTTCCAGCAGGCATTATGGCTCACTCAACCAGAGGGGTTTCAGTTTATACAGCCCTCCAAAGTGGGGTTCCTGTTAGGGACCTGTGTCGGGCAGCCACATGGTCATCCTTCCTTGAATTCACCAAGCACTATGCCTTGGATGTTGCACAGGGATCTGATGCACGGTTCGGTAGGGCAGTACTAAAGAATCTACTGGTTTAATTCTTTCTGCCCTACTGTTATTCTAACTGCTTGGGGAGTCTATCAAGATCAGGAATCTGCGGGAGAAAAGCAATCCACTGAAGGAGAATTTACACACCGTAATGATCTTTCTATGGATTCTTCTTGCACAGATCCCTCAGCGACCCTCCCATCCATCCCCTGCTCAGAAAGGTTGGTGGCTTGTTGCTTCTGTCCAAATGAGAAGGCATCTGGTGATGGCTCTTAAATGACTGCTTCTGTCTCATTCATTTTAAAAAAAAAAGAAATGTTTCAATCATTGTTGTGTGGGATCACCCTGTTGAGATGTATCCCTGTTAAGTTTTTAACTGGCTGATTTAGCCACCTCCTGTGGGTTTTTCCTTCTGCAGCATTCTTTTTTTTTTTTTTTTTTTTGTAATATTATAGTTTTTATTATCAAACTTTTTATTACACAACACAACAAAACCAATCAGATGCAGCACAGCAATAATGTCCTCCTAAATAGACCTCAGGATTGCACCCCAGATTTCTCTGGGACCATTCTTTTCGCCATAACCTTTTCACAACGATTCGATGATCGGTAAAGTTTTTTCCAAAAAATGTATCACTGCACAAGTTAGCTGAACATTATTACTGGTTAACATTCTAAACCACCATTCTTCCGAATTTCCATGGAGAGGCGCATATTTTCCTAACATCATTGAGCGCACATTTACTAGTGCTTCACATTCCGTAATTAAGTGTTTCAAAGTTTCATCAGATATTTTGCAAAATCTACAGATGTTATCTACTGTGTTTATGTCATGTCTTGTCCAAAGCACTTCCTTGGTGTGATAGACATTTAAACGTAGTCTCAGGAATTTATTCCGATGGTATCTAGATGGAAATTGCTTTAGATATTTAAGTAACTTATCCAAGCTATTTTCCGTGGTTCCTAGATCTAATGAGGTCTTCATCTTCCCATGGTCAGCTACATTCTGTATCCAACTCCATTGACGTAGTTTTTTTTTGGCTAGTTGTGGTGTCGCCATCACCAAATCCCACTTGATATTTGCAGTGTCAACAATGGTTTTAATTTTATCGACCCAACATTTTAGTAAGCCTACATACTGTCGTTGCGTGGTTGCTGACAAAATTCTGTAAGCCGGTGCTGGTTCCTTCAGATGCATTTTCCTTGCCGATGTAATTGACTTCCATAAAACCGTTGTATATAAGGAATCAAGGCCAAGTTCATGTCTGATGGCTTTAATTGAGACATATGTGGGAAGCCTTAGTACATGTCTCCAAAACCTTCCCTCAAGAGTGTCCCAACAAAGCGCATTCAGGTTCCACCCAGCTTCTGACCCAAAAGTAATTGCTGGTACAACTTTCTGTTTAAAAAACATCAACACTGGAGTTAATGTAAATTTTCCATAGTCAGCATGTATGCGTGCTCCCTGAACTCCAAAGCCGTCCATACGATTTCTTAGGTCACACCACCACTCGCATTCTCTTATAGAGTTATTAAAGAGAATTCCTAAATATCGTATCGATGAAACTATTTGAATATTCTCCTGGGCAATTGTCCACTTGAATAATCGATCTTTTTTGGTTTGCACCTTGCCGACAATCAGAATCTTTGTTTTTTTTTCGTTTATTGTTAACTCGTTGACATCGCAGTATTCTTCGAATTTAACCAGGAGCCTTTGTAGGCCGATTTGTGTGCGGTCCACTAACACAATGTCGTCAGCATAAATTGCCCAACTTAGATGTTGCCCATTCACCTTTGGCGGAAAACATGACACTTCTTTGAGTCCAGTTGCAATATCTGAGATAGATAGTTTGAACAATAGAGCCGCCAAAGGGCAGCCCTGTTTCACGCCTCCGTTTGTGGGTATTTTGTTTGATAGCTCCCCTAGAACATTCATGCGTACGCGCATTGTAGTGTTCGAATGCAGGGCTATCACTGGATTTAGTAGTGCTTGAGGCCAGTTCCACTTAGCTAGCTTATCCCATAATTTGACTCGATTTATTGAGTCGAAGGCCTGCCGCATATCAATAAATGCCAGATAGAGCTTTGATTTATTCTTCAACGTTTCCAGTTTTAACAGATTTAATATTAACAGATTCACCTCCGTACCCACACCTTTGGTAAAACCTGTTTGTTTACAGTCTAAAAGCTTCGCATCGGTGGCCCATCTGGTTAATTTACGCTGTATACACATAGCGAAAATTTTACCAATGGTGTCCAAAAGGGCAATCGGGCGGTAATTTGAAGGGTCGTCCCGACTGCCCTTCTTGAACACCGGGACTACAACAGCTGTTCTCCACGAATCTGGCACTTCTTTCACAATTGCAATCAGATCGAACAAATAGACAATGAAGCAAGACCAACTTTCTTTTTTTTCCTTCAGCATGATGTTTGTTATGCCGTCGGGTCCAGCGGCTCTTGAGTTTATTAGATGGCCAATTATAGCAATGATGTCTTCTACCTTCTCGGTGACATCCCAAGCACCACTGCAATCGGCAGCTTGTATCAATGTGTCCGTTGATGTTACTCCAAATACTTTGGCAAAATGTTTTTCCCATTTTGACCTCGATATTCCATTTGACTGCGCATATTCTTGAGATAAAGTGCCATTGTTTAGGATCTTCCAAGTTTCTCTTGAGTTATGAGTCAAGATCAACTTTAGCATTTGTTCTCCTCTTTCTTGGTCTCTCAGAGAAGCAAAGGACTTCACCCAATTTCTGTATTTTGATTTTCTTTTTTTAATTTCCAAGGAAACATTCGTTCCGTTTTGTTTCCTAAGCTGTCTAAGATCCCTTCGTAGAGATTTTTTTTCGTTATACACTATACGGCTAAAGACATCCTTCCGCTCCTTAAATTTTGGTCCAGGTTTGTTTTTAAGACGAAATTCTGATAACAATGGAGCAAAATTTATTTTGCTTCTTGGAGATAAGTTTCCCATCCTAATGCCACAGTGGAATTTGGTTAGTTGTTCTGCATTAATTCTTAATCTATTTCCTCCATGATTGACTGTGACCGCGGTCTCGTATGTTACTTCAGGCGTGTACTTATCACACTTCCAAGTTAGATGTAATGGGTCGTGGTCACTGTTAGAGCACCTTTTGACTT
The DNA here is from genome assembly GCF_040938575.1 of Ambystoma mexicanum. Taxonomy (NCBI): domain Eukaryota; kingdom Metazoa; phylum Chordata; class Amphibia; order Caudata; family Ambystomatidae; genus Ambystoma; species Ambystoma mexicanum. The sequence continues at coordinate 260,223,301 of NC_090928.1, read as the reverse complement.
CGAAGTCCTCAATGTCAGGCCACACATTGTTTGATATCCATATATAGTCTAAAATTTTATGCCTGTGGCCACAATGCCACGTGGACTTAGGCGGATTGTCACTTTTCGCGACCCATTTAGCATTTCGCAGTCCCGGGTTTCCATGGCCGTCATCCATTTTAGTCTTCTCTCAGCATTAGGATCACCTAGGTCATTTGTGACACTTTTTAGCAGTTGATTCTCCTCCAACCATGAGCAATTTAGGTCGCCACATATGATGATCTGCAGGTTATAACTTATTAGCAGACTGTCATCGATGACTGCTGTTATTGCTTCCAAATATGCACTAGTTGAAATCATCATCGGATTCCAATATGTGTTGATCAAAAGTAATTTCTTTGGGTTATCAAAGATGACCGGTTTGAATTCCATCAAAATACCTTGAACAAACAGGTTGGGCATGTATGTTTTCTTTATTTCCCATCCAAAGGAGTTATTCAGCATTATTAATAGCCCAGAGAAAGGACGGCCAAACTGATTTTTGCCTGCAGGATTGAGTAGTAAGGTATACCCATCTCTTGCAGGTGAAGCACGGAGCCACGTTTCTTGTAAGCACAGTGCAAAGATGTTATCCATACAAAACGGTGACTCCAACAACAAATGACTAAACCCGCGGGTGTTCCATGAGACCAGCTCACAAGTTACCTTTTCATTTTGCTGAACTAGTTACTTGTGACGACGTGCTACCAGATTTGCACCTTGTTTTAATTGTACATTATGTTTCGACTCTGTAGGCTGGTTTTTGAATACCTCCTTTAAAATGTCTCTTCGCTTTTCGTTAGTTGTGCGGAGATCTTCGACTGATGCTGTACTCTCTGTCCTTTGTATGTTAGCATCTTCTTTCTGGTATGATACCTCAAATCCGTAGGAGAGGAGATCATCTTTCGCTAAAAGTAACGTTTTTTCAACTGCTTGTGATCGGATGTGTAGCAGTACTTGATCAGAACAGGTCTCTGAGAGATATTCAACTATTCTGATGTCTTCTGAAGAGATTGTACATGGTGATGGAATTACATGAAGTAACCGCATTACATTACTTCTGTTTAGGTTCACTTCGTTCCCATCAGGAAAGATATTTTCAATCCGTACTTTCCCACACTGATTTTTCCTCACAATCTTTTTATCGAAGCGCACTTTTGACTCTTGCACTGGATGTTTTGACCTTTGCGCTTTAGTTAATTTTGGATTTAAGGTACTATTTAACGGAGAATTTTTGTGATGAAGACCATTGGGCTGAGTACTTGGAATCCACGTGTCTGTTTTCGGCACAGTAGACTTAGAGACTCGTTCATCAGTAAATTCCGTAACCTTGTTGGTTTTTTTGGCTCTACAATTACAAGGCGATTGATTTTCTAGGTCGGGTACATCAGTTGTTGTTCGCGGGGAACTAACAGAGCCCACCTCATTAAATTCACTTGGGATCTCCTCATCGTCATCAATTGAGTATTTTGACCATTCACATACATCTTTTGAATCTTTTGTAGGCTCCGTTTTCTTCAAGTTTGAGTCGAGTCTTCGCCGTTTGTTTGGATTAGGTACTTGTCCAACTGTTGGAAGCTCATCTTTCTTTGACTCCCCTTGTTGGATACTTTTTACTCCCATGGGAGCATGAGGCTTTGCGACGGGTGCTCGCTGGAAGAGGCCTAATTTTTGAGGTGTCGATAGATTTCGTATAAACTGCTTGGTTTTTGCAGGATTTTGTTTTTGTCGACGTTTGTTTTTCACTTCCTTTGACTTGATGGTTGTCTCAGTTACTTTTTTGTGAGTTACTAATGTCTTAGCGGGACCCACAAAAATCCCAAATGTGTTACAAGGAATTTCTTTTGCTATTGTTGCTGCTTGCACTTCCGGCAGCTCTAAAGTGATGCAGGAGTCCGCGATCAGACTCTCTCCAATTTGCTCCTGGATTTTATCTGAGATCATCACTGGAACATCAGAGATCACACTTATTCCAGCTAGCTTGTCTAAAACAGCTAGCTCAGGTGGTGGAACATCAATGACCACAACAGTTGTCAAATCTTGTTGGATTCCTTTGTTAGGCATTTTTGCTCTCTGTGACATGCTGACACTCATGTCGGATGGGACAAGAAGTTGGCTCAGACAGACGAGTTGCATCAAGATGGCGAAACCATTTCATACATTCCAAAATGGCGTCCATCAGGTTCACAGACTTATTATGGTCTTTCATTGCCAAATCGCCCAATCTATGTTGCCATTGCATTGAAACATTAGCATCCATTTCACTCTTTTGCTGTAATAGATCAAAATTGTGATTCAAAACAGATAGTTTGTGGTCTAAGTTGGCCATCACTGCCCCTTGATCTTTTATAGCTTCACTTAGTGACTCATACAATTTTACAAAGGGGAGTAGCGCCACGGACGTAGCAGCTAAGACATTATTATGTATTTGTATTGAAGCCGCCACTGATATATTGGCCTTCGTTGCGCTTTCGGTGGTCTTCTCTTTAGGTGACTGAGCTTTTTGTGAAAGATTTTCGGTGTCATCGTTGAAGACTACTGAGTCGTCCCCATTACTATTTAATTTATCATCAGTTGAATCCAAGCCGTGTTGGGACACCGACAGGTTTGCTGAATCTCTGACCCCATTAGCACAAGCCATTAGTCTCTTATTGTGTAACTGTGGGGTACTAGTTCTGTCTCTGTTCGATGACGAACGGATAGCCTCTGCCTTGCGCACACTATTTAAAGGTGGCATTTGGTCCTCATTTATAGCAGTTTGTCTTATATCCTGGTGGGAAAAACTTTGAACCAATCTGTCTTTGATTTGTTGATAATCTTCAGATAGGCGTTTTGACAAACGGGCTTCCCGCTCAACAGCGTCAGTACTGCGTTTTAATGATTCTGACGTATTTCTTTGCATAATGTCTTTAAATGCGGCTTTATCCTTCCACCGCATGGCATATCCATCATGTGTGGGGTCTCTATTATATGTGGTAGCCTTGAGTTTAACTGAATCATGAGAACCACTTTCCACGGACTTCTCATTATCCAGCTTCTCCCCATTTGGGTCTATGACCTCGTTGTGGTTAGCTTCTACACACACCAATTGACATGTCTCGTCACGGATCATCGGAAAAGGAAACGCTGTATCCGAGCATTGCGACGGCAAATAATTACTCACACAAGTTCTAGATGGTATTGCGGTTGCTAGGTGGGAACTAGAAGCAGCACTAGTCAATGTCGCGGTGCATACTGCTTTCACTCCCATCACTGGATTTACTTGCAGTTTCGGAGTCAGCCCCTGCACTTCGTCAACCACAATGCATTTTGCTTGGTCGTCTTGTAACGACGGACAGGACGACACTTCTCTTTGCTCGAGGTAACTCCTTGGCACATGTAGTTCCATCAGCTCTGCATCTGTGACATCAAAAGGCAATTCAAACTGCGTGGGGTCAATGATTATATTATGATCAGGCCCACATCGCGAGCCGGTTATGTTTTTGTGAGGAGTTGGCACAACGACTTTTGGACCCGCTCTCTCTCCCGCTGAATATGCGGTTTGTGATTCAGGTAATACATTTTGTGTTAACTGATACCAATGTACAGTTAATAGATCCTTGTCCTTATCTCGTGTTACACTTGTAACACTTGTAACTTTGGCAATGTTCTTTATGTACGCAGATGCAAGATCATGTAACGTAGGTATGGCAGGCTGCGTACCAGTATTTAACAGCATTTCATCGCTTACCTCATCGTTTGCCTTGGATAAGGGCATAGGAATCATAGTCTGCGGCAATCTGGACAGCCGCTGCTCGAACAGCGTCTTTTGCCGTGTTTGAGGACCCGGCTCGGTCATAAGTCCACTGCTGACAATTTTCTTCGATTTCGCTCTCCCCAGGCCTTTCGCCGTCTTGAGGCGGACTGGGCAGACTGGGACTCCACGGGACTCGCGCGGCGCTTCGCGCCTGCAACACCTTTTTAAAGGTGGAGTCTAGCAAATAAAGGGCCAGTACAGGCACAGCAAAGCACTTTGTAGCAGTAGCAGCAGCTCCTCTCAGTATCAGAGACCTGGGCAGACTGGGACTCCACGGGACTCGCGCGGCGCTTCGCACCTGCAACACCTTTTTAAAGGTGGAGTCTAGCAAATAAAGGGCCAGTACAGGCACAGCAAAGCACTTTGTAGCAGTAGCAGCAGCTCCTCTCAGTATCAGAGACCTGGGCAGACTGGGACTCCACGGCATTCAAGCGCAGGGTGTGGGGTGAGAGGAACTGAAGCTTGGGGCGTACTGCTATATATACTACGCCTGACGTTGCTTCCGGAGCTGACGATCGAGAGCCAGACAAGACGGATCAACGGTGAGTCGAGGTGTACTACGCCCCTGGTGAAAAGTTTCCGAGCAGCAGAGATGGATATCTATCAAGAGAGGAATCTGTGGTCGAAGAATTGATGGAAAGATCATTAAGGGGAGTAATTTCTCCATTTACACTTTTCGAGGAGGGAGGCGTCTTGGCATTTCCATGGAGACACGTCAATAGATTGCGCACAGAGGACGTGGACATGAGACGTGCATCGGATGCTTGAAACGGGGCGTAAGCATCTTTTGATGTCAGTTTGAGGGGCGGGCCATCTATATTCTTGCTTCGAGGGCACTTGAACTTAGGGCGATGTATCAACTGATAAGATTAGCACAAGATGGTGGTCGCCCAACCCTATTGTTTTTGCATGTGTAAATGTGAAGAAATCGAAGGTAAGTTGCATAGGAATGTTTTTTTAAGGTAGATTACAGTATGCTTAAAATAAATGCCTGATCGATTGGGACAATAACATTTCTGAGATGACTTCCCCTTTAAGACAATTGTTATAGTGTTCACAACCTTCTTCTTTGCAAACCTAAAAGACTCTTCATACATCACGTCGAAAAGTTGATGTAGAAGTTATTTTTGCGTAAGACCAATCACTTTTTATCACATTGCATTTCGAGGGGATTGGGTCCTCCGACGTATTCCATATCTGACAGGTAATGTCCACAGCTGTGCTGCTTCGGAAAATCTTCGGCGTCTGCGTCCTGTGTCGATGCGCCGTCCCCGAGCACCTCCTCCGACGGCCGGCGTCACCCGATGTGATAAGTAGGACGCACGATGCCCATAGCCTCAGTTCCGTTTTTTCTGCGAACGTGTTCGCTTTGTGAATCTCGGTACGCCTCGACTCTTTGGAGTTTGCTGTTTTCTTCTCGGTTCGTTGAACCTGTTCGGTTTTTTGTGAAGACCTGTTCGTGGCGATGTCTACTTCGTCTTCAACCCCGCGTCTGGGCTTCAAGAAATGCGGGGACTGTGGGTCCAAGATGTCGGTCACAAACTCGCATGACGCCTGCCTCTGGTGCCTCTGGGAGGCCCACAATACGGACGACTGTGTCGACTGCCAGTCGCTCACGGCCAAGGCCTTGCGGGAACGCAAGAAGAAGCTGTCGGTAGGTCGGGTGTCTAAGCCCCGGAAGTCGAGGTCTGCAGTGTTTTCGACAGATGACTCGAGGGGCGACTCTCCGCGTCATCGTCGGAAGTCCAGTGGGTCTCCTTCCAGGAGTCGGTCTCGCCACTCCTCCGCTTCTTCGAGGTATTACCAGAAGCGCCGGCATCGGTCGCCTTCCCCGTCCTCTTCCGAGGACTCCGCCCGTCGGCGGGTCGCTTATCCCTCCATGCAAGCGACACCGGAGGAATGGGCTTCCTTCGGGAATCAGATGCTAGTGATTCTTGAATCGCAGGGCACCGGTCTGTCCGTGCCTCCGAGTGGGGTCGGTCGGCATCGGTCGAGAGACACTGCTCGTACGCCTTCGGGCTAGGGTGGTCGGCACAGCTCGCGGGAGAGGTCCCGCTCGGACAAGGGTAGCCGTTCTCGCCATGCCTGTTCCAGGTCCCGGTCCTCGACGCGCTCGAGTGGCGGGATCCTGTGCCGTCTTCAAAGAAGACGTCGACGCCTGTGGCACCGAGGTCGTCGACGATTTCTCTCGAGGCTCCGCCTCCGAGGGGGTCGTCGACGCTGTCGGCGCCTAGGTCGTCGAGAGACGCGCTCGGAGCTCCGGCTTCGAGGCCTGTGTCGACGCTGTCGATGCTGGCGGCGCTGCAGCTGACGTTGACGCCGATTCGCTCGGCGCCGACTCGTTCAGCGCCCTCAACGCCTTTCGAGAAGGTGGTGTCGGCGGAGCCCCGTGGCACGGGGTTAGCCCCGAAAAAGGCTCTGGCTAAGGTCAGGCACTGCTTTGGTCCCCAGATGTCTTCCTCTCCCCGCCTGAAGTACATTTCAGAGGGTGATGAAGGCTCTGATGACGGCTTGGTTCCGGTTACGGTACCAGATGAGCTTATCTCGGGCCAAAGCCAGTTTGATGACCTGAGGCAGTCACTGCATGATGCCAGTGGACTGGACACCTCTCCGGAGGTGGAGTTTTGTAGGCCGGAGCCTGGCACTCATGCCGATTCTTCATATCGGCGCCTTATGTCTCGGGTCACCGAGTACTTGGGTTGGTCAGCTCCCCCAGGAGAGTTCGTTCAGGATGATCTCACGGACATTCTTGATCTTGGTCCCCCCACTGACCCGGTTTTGCCGTTTCATATGGCTCTGCAGAGAAGGGTGGCGGCGGCTTGGACTGCTCCGGAGAGTCTCCCAGCAGTGGGCAAGTCTTTGTCGCGAAAATACCATCCAGCCAGTACAGACCCCTGCTACTTGTCCGGGCACCCCACTCTGGAGAGTTTGGTGGTGCAGGCGGCTACGGCCCCGGCAAAGCAGGCGTCGTATTCTACCATCCCTCCGGATAGGGAAGACAAATGTGTTGACGGCTGGGCGAAGAAAGTGTTTTCTTCAGGGGGTATGGCGCTTCAGGCGGCCAACTCCATATGTGCCTTGTCTCGTTTCTCACACACTCTGTGGAACTGTGTTGCATTAGCGGCTGAACGTATTCCCGAAGGGGACGAACGTGATGGTTTCCTTGCTATGGTTCAGGATGGCAAGGACGCCATGTGTGAGGCCGTTCAGTCGGGTTTGGACATGGCAGATTGTGTCAGCCGGTCCATGGCGCGAGCTCCGTAATACGCAGGTTTGCGTGGTTGCAGAAGTCTGGGTTCGCTCCTGATGTGCAGTCCCGGCTCCTCAACATGCCCTTTGACGGTGAACATCTTTTTGGCTGCAAGGCTGACGAGAGCCTTGAGAGGTTGCAGACCTCCAAAGCTGCAGCAAAGTCGTTGGGCTCTGCAGTTCGCCAACCTCTGCCTTTTCGTCCTAGGGGACAGCAATGGAGGGGAGGTTCCTTTCACTATTACTCGTCCTGAAGTAAAGCGAGAGGAGCTAGCAGTCAAAGAGGCTCCCGTAAGAGTGCCAGAGGTGGAAACAAGGGTACTCGAGGTGCCAAGGCCGCTCGGGCAGTTGCCTCTTTGCCCTCAGGCAACGCCGCAGCCGCTACCACTCTGTCATGAGGCCAGGTCCCATGGTTCACCGGTTGGGGGAAGGCTGGCGCAGCATCTTGTAGAGTGGCGAGCCATTACTTCAGATGTGTGGGTTCTGGAGATCATAACCCACGGCTACTATCTTCCTTTTCGGCAGAGGCCTCACGACAATCCACCTGGGAACCCCTCTTCGAAGAGTCCGGATCCGCTCCTTGCGCAGGAAATTCAAGCCCTGCTGGAGAAAGGCGCCATAGAACTGGTGCCTGCAGCGGAGAGGAACAAGGGATGGTATTCCCCTTATTTTTTTATTTCGAAGAAAGACTGGGGATTGAGACCCATCATGGACTTGCGCGGTTTGAACAAACCCCTCAGGAAGGACAAGTTCAAGATGGTTACTCTCTCTCAAGCCCTCCAGGCCCTTCAACTTCAGGACTGGTTGGTGTCTCTCGACCTCAAGGATGCTTACTTCCATGTGCCGATCCATCCCAAGCACAAGAAGTACCTGAGGTTCGCGGTTGGCGACTCGCACTTTCAGTTTCGGGTCCTGCTGTTCGGATTGACCTCCGCCCCGAGGGTTTTCACCAAGCTCAGGGCGGTGGTGACAGCGCATCTCAGGAAAGGGGGAATTCACGTCTACCCCTACCTGGACGATTGGTTGATCAGGGGGAGTTCTCCCGAGCAAGTCCTGGATTATCTGTCCTTCACCTGCCACTCCCTTCACAAGCTGGGCTTCACCCGCAATTTAAAGAAGTCCCATTTGACACCAACGCAGCAGTGCTCGATACGTCCCTGGGGCAGTGTTTCCCACCCCAGGTGAGGGCTCTTCACATTCAGCAGATGGTGCACAAGTTTCAACTTGCCCAGAATCTCCCAGCGTCCAAGTTCTTGAGACTGCTCGGCCTCATGGCATCCTGCATTCTTCTGGTGCCAGAGGCTCGTCTGTGGATGAGACCTTTGCAGTGGGCACTCAAGCTCCAGTGGTCTGTCCTCCGGCAGGCTGTCGGACCCTGTTCAGGTGCCGCCCTCGGTCGCCCAGGACCTTCTGTGGTGGGCCGTCGAAGGCAATCTGATGAAGGGGGCCCCGTTTTGGCTGCCCTGGCCAGAGGTCACGATCGTGATGGACACATCCCTCACGGGATGGGGAGCTCATGCCAACGAGTTGACAGTCAGCGGTCGTTGGTCTCCGTCGGAGTACAGACTCCATATCAATCTGTTGGAGCTAAGGGCCTTCAGGCTTGCCCTGAAGGCTTTTCTGCCGACTGTGCGAGGCAAGAGTGTCCTGATCCTAACGGACAACACGGTGGCCATGCACTACCTCAACAAAAAGGGGCGGGGGGGCAGGGCCACTTCCTCTGTGCAGGGATGCGATGCAGCTCGAGTTCTGGGCCATCCAGCAGGAAGTTTCGATCTCGGCTGTTCATCTGGCCAGAGACGACAACGAGACGGCGGATGCTCTGATCAGGCAGAGCACAATCTCTCACGAGTGGGAGCTGGCTCAGGAGATTCTCCTGGATATCTTCGCCCTTTGGGGGACCCCTCAAGTAGATCTCTTCGCCTCCAGTGTCAACCGGAAGTGCGAAAGGTTTTGCTCGCGGGCATTTCCTCCAAAAGGAGCTTTAGGAGATGCGTTCGTGGTGGAGTGGTCATTCCCACTGCTGTACGCATTTCCTCCAGTCCCCGTCATCCCGCAAGTACTGCAGAGGTTACGGAGGTTCGGTTCCCAGATGATCCTCATTGCTCCGGCGTGGGCCCGGAGGACGTGGTACCCGGACCTTCTCGACTTGTCCATCTGCCCTCCACGTCGTCTTCCCTACCGAGACGATCTGCTCTCACGGGAGGGGGGGTCAGATTCTCCATCCAGAGGTCGGATCCCTCAACCTTCACGCTTGGCTTCTGAAAGGTTGAGGTATAAGGATTGGGACCTCCCTGAAGACGTGATGGAGGTGTTGCTCTCGGCCAGGCGGCCGGCAACAAAGTCTCTGTACTGTTGCCGTTGGAGAAAGTTCTGCGACTGGTGCAGAGTTAAGAATGTGGATCCTTTTGAATGTGACATTCCCATGGTTCTGTCTTTTTTGCTTTCTTTGGCCCACAGGGGCTTGCAAGTGGGGACTATTAAAGGTTACCTGGTGGCGCTGTCCATATTTAAGCGCTCATCTGAGTGTTCCTATTTTAAGATTCCTTTAATTTCTCAGTTTTTGAAAGGGCTCACTAATGTGTTCCCTCTGTCACCTTTTCTGGTGCCCGGTTGGGATTTGAACCTTGTTCTTAAGTTTCTTATGGGTGCTCCGTTTGAGCCTTTACATTCTTGCCCTTTGAGACTGCTCTTAAAACTGTGTTTTTGGTTGCGGTTACTTCCGCTCGCAGAGTGAGTTACAGGCACTTTCAGTTACGCCACCCTTCACTGTGTTTCTTAAGGACAGGGTTGTCCTTAGAGTTTGTCCTTCTTTTCTTCCGAAGGTGGTTTCGGAATTTCATTTGAGCCAGAAGGTTGTTCTTCCGGCGTTCTATCCTCCTCCTTATCCTGGTAAGGAAGAGGGAGAGGCTCCATAGGCTTGATCCTAGGAGAGCGTTGAGCTTTTATATTTCGCGCATGTCCCGGGTCAGAATGGACGATCAACTTTTCATTGGTTATGCTGGAAAGCATTTGGGACAAGCTGTGACAAAACAGACTGTCTCGTTGGATTATTTTAGCTATCTCCGAGTGTTACCGCTTGGCGGGTAAGGACCCTCCGGCTGGCTTGCGGGCCCATTCTACCAGGGGAGTGGCTGCGTCTACTGCCCTGCAGAGGGGTGTTCCTATTCGTCACATCTGTGATGCAGCCACCTGGGCTTCAGTACATACTTTTGTACGTCACTACTCCCTCGATTCCATCAGAGGGCAGGATCTGGCCTTTGGCAAGGCAGTCCTATATTCCGTAATTTGATTGGGCATGCTAAATTTGTGTTCTAAATTCTTTTCCCACCTCCTTGCTTGGTACTGCTTTGGGAGTCTGTCATAGATATGGAATACGTCGGAGGACCCAATCCCTTCGAAGAACAAGTTACTTTCTTACCTGGTAACGTTCTTTCGATGGGATGGTCCGACGACGTATTCCATATCGTTCCCTCCCTACCTTCCCCGCTGCAGAATTTTTTTTGCGATTGCAGCTTGCGTTCTGCAAGGCCTTGTGTGTCTGACTGGCAGAAAACTGGTGGCACACGTTCTGGGGGAAAAACTATAACTGAGGCTATGGGCGTCGTGTGTCCTACGTATCACATCGGGTGACTTCGGCCATCGGAGGAGGTCCTCTGGGACAGCGCATCGACGTCATCGACACAGGACACAGACGCCGAAGATTTTCCGAAGCAGCACAGCTGTGGACATTACCTTTCATGGATATGGAATACGTCGTCGGACCATCCCATCGAAAGAACGTTACCAGGTAAGAAAGTAACTTCTTCTTCTTCATAAGCAACAACTTAATCAAGATGATTAATTCAGAAGGTAATACTTTAGTCAGGATGGTTATAAAATAATTCATCAAAACACAGTAGTGGAATTGCCACTTCTTTCCACCACAACCTTCTCCCACATTCACAGTACTTTGAATCATCTTCTTCCTGGTCCACTCCTGCAAGGACTAATTACTACTTGTCCCTTTCCTGGTATTCTCACCTGCCATGATGAAACTTCTACTACTACAACGTGTACTATGTGGAGAGGTTTGTCCCAGACTTTCCACACTTAAATCCTCAATGGGGAAATTTGAACCAACAGCTTCTTAGGTAAGTCTTTTGACTTGCAACACAGTTGACTTACAACTTCTTCCACAAACATGCTGTACAAAAGGATAATTATTCTCACATTGATCTGTTCACCTAAGGAAATGCAGGTTTTAGGTCTCGCTCCCTTGATCCAGGTTCTAACCTCCCCTTGTTGGATATCCCTCTTGAGGAAAATTGTATTCCCTTGGTTTTAGTATTTCCCCTCTTTGGCTTGGGCAATACTGGTTACAATATTCTCCTATTCGATATCTCCCTTTTGGAAGATTGCATTCACTTTGCTTTAATTTGAAGGTTTGGTATTCAAAAGGTGCATACACACACTGCAGTCTATTTCGGAGCACCCTGGGATCACCTAGATCAGGCCAACTTACTGGTATGTCCTGGCGTCTCCTTCTGACTCGCTGCTTCTGCTTCTTTGCTCTTCCACTGCGTTTTATAGCTCCGGTCAGTCTTCCGCTGTTTGCACAGTCTGTCAACGGATCTTAAGACGCTCCACACATGCTATGGTGAAAACCTCATAATGAGGCGAAATGCAGGGCACAGAGAGCTTCTCTCGCTCTCCTGGGACAGCTGGCCTCAATACTGCTTCCTGCTGTGCTTCCCCTGAAACCTACAGGAACCCCAACCTCGGCCATGTTCTCTAGACGGCATTCTGCTACCAGCAAATTGGCATCTCCAACCTCTGCTTCCTCCTGCTGCCTCTGTTTGGCCTGCACCTGCGAGACCTTGTTTAAAGGTCCCGCTCAGGTGTGGGTTGTAATAACCCCTAGACGGCGTTGAACGAGACGCTGCACGCCATTAAGACAGACACGGAGACGGTTTACTTGCTAGGACTGCAGGAGCAAAGGAGATGGTCGTCCTTTTTTTCCGCTAGGGGGGAAACCCAGCAGATCATCCAAGGGTTTCTCCACCCCTTATCGTCAACCCTCGTGTTCCTCCACCCAGGAGGCCTACACAGGCTGCTCGCAGGCCTACGGCTGCGAAGGACAGCGTTGTCATTCACAGGCCAGGACGCAGAAGCCCAAGCAGCCCTCAAGGGCAGTGAATCTGGACCCCCACTTTTGCACCCCAGTTGGCGACCGACTAACAAACTTTGTCAACGAGTGGAAGACCATCACCAGGGACAAATGGGTGCAGGACGTTCTTCATCAGTGGGAAACAAACTGCAATTCTAACACAAGTGCCCTTGCATTCCTCCTGTAGCGCGTCAATAACTACGCATGGCGCGGTAGAGGGGCTTTGCTAAGTAGCCATGCAGTAAGGAAATGTTTCCTTCTGCTCCTACTGCCTGTAACACCGGCTCCTGGTCGCGTTAACTTTTGTCCGCGCACCATTTGATGGAAGAAGAGTGTTAGCACACTTGTGTGCAAGCACACATATATTGGTGGGTGTATTGCTACAAACGGGCTCGCGGAAGAACCTGACTTGGAAGGCGGCGGTGAAGTCAAAATGGCAGCGGACGTGACGCAGTAACCTGCGAAGGCACAGAGACAGGGCAGTGTTGTGAAGCTTCAGCGCGTCTGCCAAGGGATCACGGTGGCCTGACTGGATCTTGCATATGAACCACGGTAGAAACATGATTGGTCGGAGTGAGCTGCAGTGGTAGGCGGATCGGTCGCCATTGGACAAGCGGCTGTACCGCAAGAGGTTGGGCAGAGGAGCCCAGCAAACTGCAAGGGGCAGCGAACAACATTTCTAGACAATGCAAGATTGCCGGCGGCACTGCAGAACATTGCGGTGAGTTGGGAAGGAAGGCGGGAGCTCTGGGAACTTTCGGCCTCAAAGATCAGCAGCTGGCGCATAGATGGCGCAGGGCGTGCTGCGAGGGACACGGAGAGCTGGGAAGTGCCTGCAATATTACCTGCCCCCACCCCTCCAAGCTTTGTACAAATAGCAATACTCATGATAAGCATAAGCCGGCTATGGCAGAATACCGGAGGCAGAACAGTGGCAGAAGCCAGTTTCATCTGTAGTAAGTCCTGAGGGGGCGGGGGGCATACACATAAAGAACTTGCTGCCGAAGCGCGCATTGCACTGGCAGTGCAATCCAGCATCCTTGCAGGCACTGCCTTGGGGCATGGTTCATGCAAAAGGCACAAGCACAGATTATACAAGTATATTCCAATGAGGAATAGTCAGCCACGGACAGGGGTCGGACTGAATAAATACTGGACGGAACAAATACATTCCAAGAGAAAATGGTCAGCTGCAAGCAGGAGTCAGCGTCCTCGAAAGTGCAAGTGGCCCAGCTACGCGCCTAAGGCTACAGGTCCATGTGCGAGGTCACACGCATGCATGACTTTGTCACAATATGAGTGGGAAGAAACCGGTCACGTGAAGCCCAATCTTGCAGCACTAAAGATGGTCTACGGGACTACCGCCATCCTCCCATAAGCAAAGGAGGACCCCGAGTTGGGAGTTTGGAACTGAGGGTACGCCCAAGAGACCACGCAATCACATGAGAGGCACCAATAATCCCCGACCCACCCAGGGGGGATACATCTGACACCACAACATGTACAACACACAAAAGTGCATGTGGCCACCTCCCAACGTGACACACTGATGATAGCCATCACAACAGGGGTTGCCAGTAACGTCCACCTGCAGAGCACATTGTGGGAGCCACATCACCAATATTGTAGTAATAAAGAGAACAGCCTCCACCTAGCACAGGCTGGCAACCTACCGTCAAGAGACGAGGCAAGTGGTGAACCAGCAAGGGGCAAACAAAACGGCACTGGGAGATCCAGTCATGGTGTCCTAGTATCAAAAAAACAGGTCCATACAGCCCAGGCTGGACACCTTCACTAGACCTACAAACGTAAGTGAAAGCACCATGCCTGCGGTCCCATCGCCACAGGGAGAGCAGGACCAAATGAAGCGGGACCAACAGGTTCTAGCAGCAATAGCAGCCTTGAAGATCGCATTAGAATCCAAAATGGATGCCATCAGCCTACACGTGAATCTCTCAGAACGCACCAGAGCTCTTGAAAAGGAAGTTGCAGTAAACGCAGTCAGCCTGAAGGACACCTCAAAAGATGGAGCGGTACTGCAGCACCTTGAGGGAAGAGTTGAAGATGCAGAAGGGCGGGCCAGACGCAACAACAGAATCATCGGACTCCCTGATGATGGCAAAGAAGGCACAAACCCCACCAACTTCGTGGAGAACATGCTGCTACAAGAAATTGGCCCAGGGACCCTCACTCAGGGGTTTACAGTGGAGAGGGTGTGCAGGTCCCTAATGAGGAAACCACTGCTAGGAGCCCTGCCATGGCCCATGATGGCCTGGATATTAAATTATAAGGACAGAGAAAAGATCCTTGAACACTTCCGGAAAGGCGGTACGATACATCACTGCATATCCAGACTACACCTTGCAAATGCAAAAACAGAGGCTGCACTTCACATTGGTCAAAAGGAGGCTGCAGGTGGTGAACCTCACATACATGTTGCTATACTTGGCAAGGCTGAAAGTCATAAAGGTTGGGCCATCTTTGACACCCCTGAGGATGCACATAGGTGGATGGGGAGCAATGATTACAATTGAATAGGTTCAAGAAAAATAGGTGCTGTCAGAATACTCCTGTTTTTTTGTCACCGTCTGTATCAAGAAAGAATAAATATTTTCAAACTCAGTTGTAGAATCAATCTCATTCTTTATCTAAAGTTGTACAGTTCAACATAAATTGGACGCTTCAGAGTTAACATTAAAAAAGGGGGCGGTCATTGACCTAAAGTACAGAAAATATTTACATCACACGGAGCCAAAAGTTTTTCGGTAAGACAACCATTTTGTGTGTGCAAGACAAAATCAAATTTCATTTGTCATGGAGTTCGCATGAAAATGGCAAACATATATAAACAATTGGACATTTACAACATCGCTTGAACATTTCAACAAAAACAGGTCATTTTCATTGTGTAAAGCAGCATGGATATACTGCAGTTGGGGATAGTGCGTCTACACCACGGTGTTTCAGCCGTTTTTAGGTGGGCTTAATATGCCACATCTGGTATACGGCCTTCATCAGGACGGGGGTCTGTACTGTATGATGTCTGTGCTGCAGGGGGAATGAAGACAGTTGTCAGGGGAGTATTCATGCACCGATTATTTAAAGAAGAATAAATCATGTGCTGTGCAGTATTGAAAACACACACAGCTTACCTATGGGTGTATTAATTCCAAAGGTTCTGTTATTGGAAGTTGTATAAGCCACAAGGGCTGATCTCTGTCTGATCCTATTGTGAAAAAACAGAAAGAAAGGAGTTTCTTATTAGTATGAAGATCACCTAAGAAGGGATCGGAAACAACTTGGTTATGGCGGGCACTCTTTTCATAACACAGACTCTTACCTCTCAGCTGAGGTGAAGTATCACTTTTAAATGAGCCTAGTTTCTCTTTTCTTTAAAATGGTCCCGCGGACAAAAAACCTAAATAGAACGGGAATATCCAATTAGTATTTTATGGCACTAAGGGCACCTCAGTGGTTCTGAATGTCTGTCGAGTGCGGGCAAAATGGCCTTACCTGTCAGGGTGCAGGACCTGCTCGCAGTCTGCCGCTGTAGCGTACGAACCGCTGAGTCATTCTACGATTCGCGGAGACCTGGCTGAGGCGTTAGTAACGCTGTTGCTAGGACTCCATGATCATTTATACGGCGGCCATTTTAGGTGGGAATGGGTTGCCACTAATTGTAAAAGCGAGTGAAAACTTTCCATCAATCGCTCAGATTGTTAAAAGAATGATTTTACATGGGTCCCCATGTCTCTGGGATCCAAGTGTGTAATTTAGCCACTGTGTTTAGTAAGGGTTTCTATGGCAACCGACAATGGGCGAAAAGGGGCGTTAATGTAGTATCAATCACTCGAATTGTACACCGAAAGTGTTTATATAGGTCCTCATGTATATGGAGATCCCAATGGGTAATCTTAACCCTATGTTGGTATGGGTTGTCATGGCAACCAGCACTGAGAGTCCAACTATAGGAGAACGGGCGCAAAGGTAGAAAAGAGAATGCCTCTGACCCTCCCTTTTGACACTGGGGGCAGGGCCTGATCCCTAGGCTTGGATATGCTGTACGAGTGTTCTTGACCAGTACAGGTGAGGTTCTAGAAGCAGCATCACACTAAACCAAATAAAAGGTGCAGAAAAGTCCCATATAGAGTCCAATACAACAATCCTACATGTGTGCCAATAAACATTGTGCCTCGTCATTGATAACTTTGTGTACAGTTGCATAATCAAAAGACCCTTGAACACATTATTTTGTGATGATAGTAATGGTACATCAAGTGACTGTTGTTCCTAATTCCCACAACATACATTCTTTTTATCTTGGTTTTTTGATTTCTGTAGAATAAACAGACAGAATTAACTATGTTCATATATATAGAATCACAGATCTGTTCTATCACCAAGGAATGGGATTTCATAGGAAAGATTTCCACTCAACTGAAATGTTCAGCCCGGCCTGTACAGTATTGAGTTTGTGAACCCAGCGTTGTTCTAGTTGTGTTAGTCTTTTGTTCAGGTCTCCACCGCGTTTTGCTGGTTTTACCTTCTGAAGGACGAACCATCTCAAATCAGTGTCCTTATGGTTCTTTTGGATGAAATGTACGACTAAGGGCTTGTCTGCTACCTTATTTCTAATGCAGGAGCGGTGTTCAGAAATGCACATTTTTATGGCGCATATTGTTTTCCCTACATAGAGGAGGCCGCAGGGACATTGTATGATATATATGACCCCCTTAGTGTTGCAGTTAGTGAAATCTTGCATTTTCCATTTCACTTTGTCATGTTCGAACAATCTCTTTTGTAAGGTCAGAGGGCAGGCCACACAGTGTCCACATTTGTGGTGTCCAACTAACGGGGGTAGATCCCAGAGCGTATTAGGTGCTTGTGGGGGTGGTTCTATGAAAGTGTGCACCAGTGTGTCCTTGAGATGGGGTGGATGGACATAGAATCCTTGACATCTAAAGTGGACAGTCAAACGGTAGACGAGGCGGATACACGCTGAAGGAACTGCGGGTGATCTGTAAGATGGGACCGAGCACAGCTGACCGGCTGCAACAGCTCTATGGGAAAGACTTAGGCACCATCTGTGGATTGCAGGAGCTAGCAGCTTTGACTCTACAGTTACGAGCACGCTGCAAGGAAGCGCCCTTCACTCAAGATTGTTTTTTGTTTTCGGATACTAGTTGTTACGTATCCGCCTGCTGCACTCCAGGCTCCAGGACGAGCACCTGGGGCGGGAGTCAGAAGTGGGGATACCTGAGCACAAGGTACTGTGCCGGGCATCTGTTGGGTGGGGTGTCGAGGGGGGATGGGAGTTGGGGTAGTTGGTGTCCAGTCAAAGGGTCGAATACAATACGTTTGACTCAAAAGGATCGAGAAAAAAATGGATCGAATGCCTTTTTTTAAATGTTTTTTTTGGGGTGGGTGTGGCTTGGCATAGGTAAAAATCGTGGTTTTTTGGCAAAAAAACAGGGTTTAGGGGGGCACCCTCCCCCCAAAAAATGCATTTGATTTTTGGGTTTTCGGTCCTTTTGATTCGAAACAATTGTATTTCAAATCTTTTCATTCAACCCTTTCACCTACAACCGGGGTAGTTAGTTGGGAGTAAGCCTATAGATCCACACAAATTGGGTATTATATGCACATCAGACTGACGAGTGGTGTAGAAAATCTTATATGTGATGGGGGAACTTAAAGTAGCCTCCTGCAATGTCAGGGGACTAAATAGTTCTATCAAATAAAATAGAATAGTGACATACCTACACCGGCAAATAATTGACATTGCACTCCTTCAGGAAACACACCTCGCAGATGAAACTGCCCTGGCCTGTAAGTGGAGTGGCACAACCCTGGGCTCGCCATATTCGGCATACGCTAGAGGCGTATTGATATGGGTGGCGCAGTCTGTGCCATTCAGGGTCCTCTAGACTTTTAAAGATAAAGTTGGTAGGATGATGGTAGTTCAGGGATTTGTGTAACTTATGCACCAAACCACAACACAACAGCCTACTTCTGTTTGCTATACATCCACATTAGCCCATATAGTGATGGCACATTAGTAGGGGGTGGGGGAAACTTGAATTGCACGTTAAACCTGGAAATTCAGACGATAAATTTACTCACCCAGCCCCTTCAGCCAAAGCCTTGAATACACTGTTGAGAGCATTCACATTGGCCAACATATGGAGGGCCCTGCACCCACAAACCCACGGATATTCACATTACACGGCCCTAAAAGATCTATACACTAGACTAGGTCTTCACAGGGGAAGAAACCCTAAGTAAATTCCAAACAGCAGAATACAAAGCATGAGTAGTATTGGACCACGCACCGCTGATGGTCAAATGGCAGTTCATCTCTCCTAGGGCACGTATTCCGACCTGGAAACTCAGGCAAATGCCTGAGGGACGCAGTGTTCCGGGAACATCTATGAGAAGGTGTGAAAAGGACTATTTAAAAAACAGCACAGGGAGTGTAAAATCAGCCAGGACATTATGAGAAGCCTTCAACGTAGTGATTAGGGGGACAGCAATAGCTAAAGCGAAGGGAGTGCAAGCCTCAATAGAGATATACACAAGGCGGAAACTAAACTAGAAGCCATAGACGGCTAGGGAGACATGTCCAGGGACCGGGCCCGAGAATTTATCCTCCTGAAGCAGGAATGCATGAAGCACTGGGAGAGATTTGGCACACTGAGCTATAAGAAATATGTAGACGGGCAACACGCGGAAGGGGATAAGCCAGGATGTTTGCTGGCCTGGCTATACAAGATAGAATCCAAGCAGGATATGATACGGACGATTGAAGATAAAAATGGGCAGGTTTGTATGATGCAAGAAGGCATAAACAAATGTTTTCACAATTATTACAAGGAGCTATATGCGCAGACATCTGTGTACGAGCCCCTAGCACAGATAGATCTCCCGAAACTGGATGTAGAGGCAGCTGGCAGGCTAGAATCTCCTATAACCATAGAAGAATTAGAAACCACTATAATATGGTTGCCTGCAGGCAAAGCTTTAGGAGCAGACAGACTGCCTAGCAAATTTTATAAGGAATTCATTGCAGACGTTACACCCCCGCTGCTAGCAATGCTGAATGAATTGCTAGACACAGGTACTCTACCAATGTAGCTGAGTCAATTATCATCCCACTATTGAAGCCAGACACTGACTGTGGATCTTACAGACCTCTCTCGTTACTTAATCAGGATGGGAAAATACAGCCCTATTAGCCAACAGGCTTAAATCTGCAATATCCAAGCTCATACACCCGTACCAGTCAGGATACGTTCTGGGCAGGAATATTACATGTTATCTGAGGAGGTCACACCACATCATCATTCATCACACCCGTGACAGTACGCATCGTTATGATTTGGCCTCGCTAGTCACAATGAAGGCATTTGACTCTGTTAGATGGCAACTGGGTACGGCTTCTATATAGCACGCCAGTAGCGAGAGTTAAGACAGGCACCCATATCTCAGACCATTGGCTACTAGGTAAAGGTACAAGGTTGCCTATGGTCCCCCATGTTATTTTTATTGGCCTTAGAGCCCTTGGTGGTGTATCTTCGGGAAGAATATCAGGATGGGTGCATAGTTGGACATGGCAGTAGGAACTTGATTTCCCTATATGCTGACGACATGCTTTTATATTTACAGCACCCCGAGAGTAACCTACAGTATAGTTTGAACGTGTTTGAGCACTATGCAGACCTTTCAGGCATCACGATTAACACGTAGAAATCGTGGTTGTTCCCCTTGGCAGGGTATAGTGGGAAACCCCTGAACACATTGCCAGTGCTATCAATTAAGTGTGAGGTAAACACCTTTAGATACCTAGGAGTAGAAATCTTCCACGACCCCTAGACAGAGCACATACAGGACACACTAAAGGTGGTAGATAAAATTGAGAAATCCATGACTTTCTGGGCTAGATTACTGCTCTCACTAATTGGTAGGGCCGCTCTGTTAAAGATGGTGGTGCTCCCAAGGCTCCTGCATTTGTTCACTAACGTCCCGTGCGACATGCCTAAAGGCTTCTTTAAGAAACTTGACACTACATGTCGTAGCTTTTTATGGCACAATTCGAGATGTAGAATGGCACTAACGAAATTGCAGAGTCCATACGACCAGGGGGGATAACAATGCCCAATTTTGTGGCATATTTCGTTACGAGCCAACTTCAATTTGTCACAAACTGGCTGTCAGACTAACAGACCCAGGACACCCATTTGCTCCAGCCAGCATGTACCCCATCCTTTTTGAAGGAGTTTATATGGACCCAAGCGCCACATGGTCTGAAACCCCTGCTGTTGCTGGGCAGGACGGTATGGCATAGGGCTTATTGCTTGCTAGAGAAAGTCTCCCTACTCCCCTCAGATCCCATTGGTGACACTAAAGATGGAGGACCCTGTTAGGCAGAATCCTGTGCAATGCCCTTGGGGACCTTTACACACAATTAAGACTAAAAGTGGAATACAAGTTCACCTTTGGTACAAGCCTGTACTACACTGTTAAAGTGGTAGCAGTAGCGGAGCAGCCAGACTTATCTCAAGAGCAAATGAGCAGTAGTAGAAATTACACACAGGACCACAGTTGCCATGACTCAAGCAAACACTGACTCAAGGTTTTTGGTTGAAAAGTAAAAGTACATTTATTTCTAAACCATCTGTTGGTTAAACACTTCACTTCTATTAAACTAAAATAACACGAAAAATACGCTATACATAACCAATTCTCATTGTACAGGACAACTCAAGGTAAGTACCTTATGATTAGACGGACTGGTGTTGTGAAACAAAAGACGTTACTGGGAATACATATGCGATCACTTTTTGACAGTAATGACAGTTCGGTCTTACTAAAGATACGCGTATCCGTGGAAAGAAATGTTACCGGGGTAAAACCACACTTAGCACCTGAGTTAAAAAAAGCGAGTTGGGGGCAAAAATCATAGGCAATACTTTTGTCAAGTCAGACAGAATCAGAGAACACTTGCCGAGAGGAAAATAAGTCAATAGGCCTGTGCCAATGTCAAGTGGAACCGGGTTCCTGTTGTCGAGGATCACAGTCGGACAGTTCAAGATTCAGCGTTGCCAGGAGTACTTGGATATTGTCAACAGAGGAAGCAACAGTTATAAGAGGGAAGGAAGACAAGGGCAAGTCTTGGATGAGGAGAAAAGGGTTCACCCTAGTTCCTCGAAGCTGGACACAGTACCTTATTCGTTGAAGAAGCTGGTGCCACGACAGTTGTTCCTGGTAGTTTCCTGCAGACTCACAGTTCCTGGAGCTTCAGTCGTGGGGACAAGCAGGACGATGTCTGGAGTGAGCTGCACTACGCAGGGATAAGGCCAGCAGCAGCGACAGTGAATAAAAGGTGCGCTCCTTTAAAACAGGAGACGCTCTACAGATGGCTATACTGAACACTACAGCAGTGTGTAGCGATTTCGACCAAGAAGAGGATCCTCTACCTGTGGAAGATGAGCTGGTTGATCCCACCAGGCTCAAGGGGAGAAGACTCCGGACTGGATCTTCTTTTGTCCTTGAAGAGTAGATAGCTCAGGACTGCAGCATGGCTTCACCGGGACTCGGTAGTCGCAGCAGCCGTTGTCTTCTCCACTTCTCTTCGGTTCCTTGCAGTTCTAATGGCGACTGACTTCCAGCCCAAGAGTCCTGCCTTTTAATGCGAAAATCCCCCATTCACACAGCCTGGCTGTCAATCACACAGCAGGGGGTTGTCAGGTCCGGACAACCACCTCAGCCAATCATGCCAAAGTGCGACTTGGGTTTCAAAGGATACCCTGTGCAGGGGGTGACTACACCCCTCCCTCACATTCAGCCCACCTAGACACCCAGGCACCAAGAGGAGGGTTTCTTGGCAGAAGCCTGCCAAAAGATGGTGAACAAAAAAGGCAAACCTGGTTTGCGGCGCAAAGTAAAACACAAGAAGGACTTTAACAAAAAGAAATGGCGAATAAACCCGACCGGGGCCAACAGAAAGAGTGTTTGGTCCAGCGGGTTTATGTTCGAAGCTACTATAATAGCCTGGAACAATACCACGTTTATATAATATAATCGCGGTAGAAAAGTTAGGGTAGATACCACTGCCACCACCACCAAGTGATCGCAACCATATCCGCGGTATCGTGTTTTGTTCATAACACTGGTCCATTCAAACACAGGGTACTTACCTTGAGACTTACTGTACAAAGTGAATTGGTTAGTTGTAGTATATTTATCGTGTGGTTTTGTTTAAAGTTTAATAGAGGTGTTGTGTTTATAACTGATGGTTTAAGAAACAAATGTACTTATATTTTTACCTGAAACCTTGAGTCAGTGTTTGCTTGAGTCACAGTAATTGTGGTCCCTTTGTGTAATCTCTGCTACTGCTCATATACTCTTGAGATAAGCCTGGCTGCTCTGCTACTGCTACCACTAGCTAACTAACTTAGTAGTACGGACTTGTACCAAAGGTAAAACTTGTATTGCCACCTGTAGTATTAATTGTGTGTAGTGGTCCCGAAAGGCACTGCACAGGATTCTGCCTAACAGTGGAGTGATCTCCAAAAAATGGTTATTGGCAGAAACCTCATTGTGGCAAAAGGTGGCCCGGCGAGGCCTAGAAGAACAAGATGTAGACTACGAACTGATGGCATCAGCACATAGTGATACCCAAATGGTAATAAATGCCTCGTCGCCATTGACGGAATAACGACAAGAGTATATACTCAGTACAGTCAGTAATGTGATGGGATAGAATGAATGTGGAATAGGCTGGGAAGTGGATGGGGGGATTTGGAAGGGAAAGGGAACACACAGACACAATCAGCTGTGCATTATGATGTGAACGCATATACAAGCCTGTAAATTACACAGTTAATAAATCAATAAAATTATTATTTTTTTGTTTTAAACTACACATGGCCCAACTGCTGCAGGAGGTTCAGGCCATGCTAAGAAAGGTGGCGATAGCGCCCGTCCGTCTGTGTCTCTGTGGCTCCGGCGTGTACTGCAGATATATTCTGGTACAGAAAAAGTCAGGAGGGTGGCGGCCGATCCGAGACTTAAGGCACATCAACATGTATTTGAAATCCCAAAAGTTCAGGATCGTCACGTTGCAGCACATGCTTGACCAGCTGGAGGGCGGGTTATTCTGGTGACCTTGAACCTGATGACGTCCCTATTCATCCAAACCATCGAATGTTCCTGCAGTTTGTGGTCCATGGGCGACACTACCGTTCAAGGACCTGCCTTTCGGCCTCATCAGCGCTGAGGGTGTTCAGGAAGTGCTTGGCTCCAGTAGTGCTGCCTCAACATCTCAAGGGCACCCACGTCTACATTTATCTGGATGACTGGCTCATCCGCTCCAGCTCTCGCACGCTGGCAATCCAGCACTCTGCAGAGAAAGTACGCCTTCTGTCAGAGTTCGGATTCTCCAACTATTTAGAGTCCTGCTTGGAACCATTGCAGAACGCTCTGTACCTGGGCTCCCGTCTCAAAACTGTTGCATGCCTCGCTACAACGCCGATGGAGAGGGTGACTGCCATCCTGGAGAACGTGTGGGGTAACTAGAGGGACAGCCCTAATAGTGGGAGGACTTTGGGCTAAGCAAATTGTGAAACATTGGGGGCGTCCTGCCACATACATTTAATTAGCCCATCCTAAACAAGGTTGCTTTGTATCTGCTGTTGCGAACATGCAAACACGCTGACAGTTTTCTTGGTCAAGTTACACAGCATTTATTAGTTGGGCTGGTAAATTATTTTTAAATCCATTATTTTATCATTTTTAACTCAAAACATTAGTCCATTGACACATACATAGATGTTACCATACATGGAAAAACTCTCATAAATGAGTATACAGGTTACAAATTAATGTGCAGAGTCATTTGTGCATGTATTAACTGTACATGCATTCCTGTATCACAGATGTAGGTAGCATTAAAACGAAAACATTCAATTTCAAAGTTTGATTAGATGAACTACTGCAACTTTTCTTTAACTTTAATTACTAGAAAAGAGGTATGCTTAATAAATCCTTTCTCTCTGGGAGGTCAGATGCCAGACAGGAAGGTGACCTAACCTTAGGTTCAGACAATATTTAGTAGGTCCTTATTGCAGCTAGTGCTGTATCTAACAAGGGTTAACTAGAGGGACAGCCCTAACAGTGGGAGGACTTTGGGCTAAGCAAATTCCTGGAGAACGTGCAGTACCTGTTGGCGCAATCTGCAACACTGTGAGCCATCAAGCCACTGTTGGGCATGATGTCCTCCTGCATCCACCTCGTTCGGTCAAGCACTACAATAGTGGGGGCGCCCACATCTGACGCAAGGAGCCCCTTATATCCCACTATGCCTGTCCACGTTCACCACGGATGCCTCTCTGGAAAGGTGGGTGGGAGGGGCACACCAGACAGTCACACACCTGAGGCCTCTCGCTCCTGGAAGAAAAAGGCCTTCACATCAACGTCCTGGAACTATGGGTGCTTTTCTGGGTCCTCAAATCATTCCTGCCCCAACTGAGGGCAAAGGCTTAGTCCTACTGCGGGTCTATTAGTAGCTATTCGTAATGATGCCCAGATAACTCTTGAGTCGGGGATAGCACCTGACCCAGGAATTCAAGCAGTGAAAATGTTAACATCAAATAAGAATCATCCCTTCTTTCCAGTTACAGTAATAATAAATCTTTACTGGAACCCAGCTTCCCCCTCTGAACCACAGTTCTTAGACAAGACTGAAACAATATTAAATCAAATTCTATTGATTCCTTAAGTTCTAACCGCATTAACTGCAGGAGATTTCAATCTGAACTGTTTCTCTTCCCTGAACAGTCTAATTAATTCACGAGCAACAAAATAGCTAACATTAATGGCAGTTTGCTATGCTAAACGGCTCCACTGTTGAGGACTCTCCCCCGAATGCCACCTGGCACAGGGGCGAGAGTTCCTCTGTATTAGACTGTGTTCATATCCTCCAACTCGAATAAACACACAGCCTCCTTCCAAGTTATTCCTTCTGCCGTCAGCGACCATAAAATCCTTGTAACATGTTGGTCACCCCATTTTCAAGCAAATCCGGATTACTATGAACATCCCCTTGAGCTAAACAACTCCAACAATCGGCTTAGATGAAATCCTTGTTTAATTGCTATTTTGCAAGAAAAACGTATCCAAACGGATACAAATACCAAAGCAACCTCTCGTATATTTTATAGCGACTGTATTCAAATGATCAAATGAGCGTATTCTGGCAGCTCCGATCTTAAATCCAATTTCCGACGAACATTACAAGCACTTTCAATTAAATTGTTCCCCTTAGAAAGGAAACTTAAAAACTAAATATCGAAACAGAATCAAACAAACTCTTATTCTGCACAAGCAAGCAGAGGCAGAACTAATGCTAAAAGCTCACATCGTGATCCTCTGGTGAAATATGGCGCGTTATTAATAATATGCCCTCTAATGCCCATAAATCCATACAAATAAATATAATCTCGGAATCGGCATGGACTAACTACTTTCAAATCCTCCTCATGATTCCCAATCTACAACAAAATGCCTTGTTCTCGGCCATTCCAAATCTTTCTGAACTAGAATTGGATACATTAGACATTGTGATTATAATTAAAAAATGAAGCTCCTCTAGAGCTCCAGACAACTTAACAAATGCAATCTTAAAACCCGGAAGCCTTGGCGTCCATATTAGAAACAGTATTTAGAAGGGTGATAAGAACGTCCAAGATGCCTCCATAATGGCAAGAAGCCATACTGATTCCCGTTTTCAAAAAAGGGGATAGATCTAAACCAGATAATTATCGCCCAATCGCATTTTTAGACGCTCCGGGCAAAATCTTAGCTAGACTGGTTCTTTGTGATTTTAAAAATGGCTCATTGAAAAGAATCTCCTAGACATTAATCAGTCGATTTGTAGCCGGTATAGGTACAGCATTAAATCTTCTAACACTTTCTACTATGAAACTGCAAGCCACTCAATGAAAACAACCAGTCTTCCTTGCCCTAATCGATTTTAAACAAGCTTTCAATTCTGTTCCACGCCAGGTTTTATGGACTAAGCTTTTTAATTCATACTGCCCCTTGTATATTAACTTTTTAATCTGTCAATTTTACTCTGACACCTCTGTTAAAATTAAACTTACTTCGGACGGCCTACTATCTAAAGCCATTGAAACAAACTCCGGCCTAAAACAAGGCTGTCCTTTTGCCTCCATTCTTTTTGACTTTTTTATTAATGATTTATCTCAGTCTTAACTCCGTTCGTTGATTCCCTCCAAGATCAGGAACCACGGAAATATATTTGTTATACGCTGACGACTTGGTGTTGCTAGGTACTGGGTACTGGGCTTCTTTTAGCATTATCATCTTACGCTCAAGCCAATAACCTTGTGAATAATACAACTAAATCCAATATTCTTATTTTCCATCATCGGCCCTTGAAGTCAAACTACAAATTTACTTGGCGTCTATCTAATAACTCTCTCCTTCAAATACACCAATATAAATATCTTTGAGTAAATATGAACTCGCATTCGTCTGACCAACCTTATAAAAGTGAACTCGCTGCTAAAATGAGATTGTTAGCAATCCAAGATAAAGCACTTCAGACGAAATGTTAATGTTAAAGGATATTTGTACCGCGCACTATCACCACCGGAGCGGTCCCCTGGCAAATACAGAAAGTTCTCTCTTCTTCCAGCTAGAATATTTTACACACAGTTATTCCAATAATCATTTATAGTAGTCAAACTAAAGCATTTCCCAAATCTGTTAGGTGGGACATCCAGAGGGTATGTATTGGAAAACGATTTTACCAGTTCCTGGAAGTATCCCGATTGCATTAATCGGGTTTGAACCTGGTCTAAGCTGACTTTGTGCATCAGGATCTTGGCTGATGCTGGCTACATACAGGAAATGTCTGCTCTCTACTGCTACCTCGTGTAATCTATTTCCTGCTCCAAAAAGTCTGTTGGAAGCTCCTAATTCTGGTCCCCTTGAAGTGTGGAAGCAATCGTGTAACAAAATACTTCAAAATGCAGATATTTCACTATCCTTGCTCATGGAGACTCCTGACAAAGTGAAAATTGAGCTATGGAGACATGATTGGATCATCACAACAGAACAATCTAGCACATATGCAGCCTTTAAGAATGGTGCATTCCTAACCAAAGCCTTAAATGAAATTCCCCAATACTTGACCAAATTCCCCAACCGAATGTATGCTGACTTCTTTCTCTGACTCGGTCTCAATTTACTTCTTACAAATGCAAGAATTGCAACATACAATAAAGACGCTAACCTGAGCAAAAACTGCAGATCTTGTAAGATAGAAGACAGTATTGAGACCATGGAGCACCTTTTAACTGAATGTCTCTCACTGGCTGGCCTTATAAAATGATATCTTTACAAACACTTTCGGCAAGTCATCTTTACTAACCAAAGAACAACTCTGGGCAGATGTGTTTAGTGCTACTAACACTTCTCTCATCATTGACACTGTTTAGTTCTTTTTTGAGTTAAATATAGTTCCCCTGCACAACCTGAAAAATGGTCATTCATCTAAAGAAACAAATTAAGCATAATGTATCTTTATCCCACCGATTTATACTAATTTCTGACTAGACTGAAGTAGCCAAACTTGCAGGCTGTATTTTGTTACTAGTATCATAGATGTGGTGATTGTACATTGATTCTAGTATCACAAATGTGATCATTTTTAACCCTCTAAATAAGTGATGATTTTATATGATTTTAATAACATGATCTAATGATTTTAAAACTAGTGAATTGTTTATAAGGCAGTGTCTTTAACTTTCTTTTAACTTGACCTTATCTGTTATGTAATAAGTTAATAACTTTGAACTCAGGATATGAAGGTATTCTCATGAGAAAGCCGATACAACTACCCGAACAAGATGATCTGCAACTTAATATACTCGACATTGCTTAGAAGATTACTTCAAATGAACTCATTACGTTACCTAATGACATTGTACATGATTGTTAAGGATGCTTCCAAACTTATCAAGAAATTGTATAAAATAATTTGTAAATGTGATTCTATGATTCAAGTTGAAAAAGTTGATAACTCAACTAAACCAATTATTCATTAAAAAAAAAAATCCTTTGTGAGGTGCCTGAATGCATTGGAACCTTATTCTCTGTTTGGAATTGCCTCAACGGCTGCCTTAGCAGCCGAATGATATATTTTATTTATATTGCTCCTATACACAAGTGTTTCAAGGCGTGAAGACTGGGAACAAGACAACAATCTTACTAGGCCCAGTGACATTGAGATCGCGCAAGTGCAGGGGAGAGGGAAGGGGAGAAGTGTCAGGTGAAGGGGAGGAGAAGCAAGTGCAAGACATAGGATTAAACATTGAACAAGGGGATGTGTGGCCAGCAGGTGGCAGTGCAAGGGTTAAGTGCAGAAAACAGGTGATAGATAAGTGCAAGTGTGGGGGGTTGTAAGGTTGCAGATACAGCCCCAAGTGCCCTCAGGGAGTTGGAGGAGCAAAGTGCTCGAATAGGAAGATTTTCAGAGAGAAAGCTGGAGATATTTTGGTCCCAGGCCCCAGTAGGCCTTGTGAACAACGCATTGAGCTTCTGGGGGAAGGAGAGGAAAGGAAGAATTCCTCTGAGGAGGTGCAGTTGATAGTTCAACTTCTTAGCGACATCAAAAATGTAAGGAGAGAAGGAAAGAGAGGAGTCCAAGATAACGCCAAGGTGCTTGGCCTCAGAGATGGGAGCAGGTGGAAGGCCAAGGGAAAGAGAGGTGTGGATGTGCCAATGAGGAGGATCTCCGTCTTGCTAGCGTTCAGACGGAGATCATTGGCGGCACACCACTCATGGATTGCAGACAGACAATGGGGGGATGAGAGAGGGAGAAGAGGCGGTCGAGGGGAGCTTGAAGGCGAGCTGGGTGTCATCCGCATAGCACTGGAAATTAGAGCAGAGACCAGCAATGCGGTGGGCGAGAGGTGCCAGGTACTGGTTGAACAGCCAGGGAGAGAAGTTAGACCCCTGGGGAACACCACAGGTGAAGAAAGAGATAGAGGAGGCAAAGGACACAAGTTGGACCTGGGAGGGTCAGTCAGAAAGGAAAGAAGTCCGCCAGGCCGGAGCCTGATCAGTGATACCCAGGTTATCACAGAGCCGGCTGAGCAGGATGGCATGGTTGACCGTATCAAAGGCAGGAGAGAGAAAGAGTAGGATGAGGACAGAGGGGGAGATTAGAATCAAGGTTAGAGAGCAGGTCTTCACGGATGTTCAGAAGAGTAGTTTCCATGCTTCTGGCTGCTCTGAAGCCAGACTGATGGTCATGGAGACAACCAACAGATTAAGTGTGAAGATTTAGCTGGGAGATGGACAGCTTTTCCAGGAGTTTGCCCAGGTAGGGAGTGATAAAGATCGGGAGCTAGTTAGCCGGAAGGGAGGGGTCGGCTGAGGGTTTTTTTGAAAAGAGGGTGCCCAAAAGAGTCCTTCAGGGGAAGATCCCAGAGGAGAAAGAGTGGTTGTAGAAGTCAGCCAGGGCTGGGGCGAGGCGTCAATATGGTCCTTGATGGTTTTTGAAGGGGGAGAACCTGTTTAGAAGAGGTTTCATATATCGGACTTGTCTTGAAACCTAGTCAGGGAAGAAGAGGAAAGGCGGGGGCGGAGTGGCCGCAGGAAGGGCAGAGAGTGGAGGGAGAGGCAGGAGACACCTAGAGGGTGGACAGGATGTCCTGGTTTTGGAGATGAAGTGGGAAGCCAGGGCCGTTTAGAGGGCCTGGGAAGGGAGAGGAGAGGAGAGGTGGAGACTGTGGCAGGATTGGCCAGCTCCTTGCAGATTTTAAAGAGTTCGGCCGAATTATTAGAAGCCGCAGAGACGCGGGCTTGGATATGATCTCTCTTCATAGTGAGGACCGAGAGTCAGTATTGCATTTGGAGCAGGTGGCAGGCCAATTTGTTGGAGGATTTGCAAGATGCAAACCATTTCCTCTTGGCCACCCTACACTTGAATTTGAGGCTGACAAGGTCTGAGACGGACCAGGAGTTGCATTTGATTTTTGGCTTCATGCAGATCCTCATGACGGGGGCAAGTTCATCGAGAGTGACGCAGATAGCGGAGTGGAGCATGGAAAGGGCTGTGTCAAGGTGTGAGTCCGCCAGAGGTGCGGGGTGGGGGGGGACAAAGATGCAGTGACAGCCTCAACTGACACACGCTTCATGGGTGGAGTGACTGAAAAGGTGGTTGGCAGTGTGGGGTTAAGCTTGGACTGCAGGGTAGAGAGGGGGAGAAGAGGAGAAATTGGTCACGCCAGGAGAAAGGAGTGGTGAGAGGGTTAGAGAGGGAGATCAGAACATCAAGAGTGTGCCCTGCAGAGTGGGTTGGGCCAGAGGGAAGAATAGTTTAGTGAGACAACGATTTGCAAAGGTCACAAAAGAGTCCAGTGGCAGCACAGGAGGCATCCAGGTGGATGTTGAAGTCACCAAGGAGGAGGAGTGGAGTGGTTGAAGCAAGGAGGGAGGAGGAGAGGTCTGCCTACTCAGAGAGGAAGGAGATGATCTGACCAGGTGGTCGGTAGATAGCCACTGTGAGAGAGTGGCCAGGAGAGAGAGAAAGCCGACAGACCAGGCATTCAAAGGAGGAGTAGGCCTGCATTAGAATGATAGAGGCAAGAATCCACTCTGGGGCGATAAAGGCTACGCTCCCACCTGAACAGTTGGATCTAGGTGTGGAGAGGATCTTGTAGCCATCAGGGAGGAGAGTGTCAAAGCTCGTGACAGAGCTGACCCTTGAACCATGTCTCAGTGAGACCAAGGTTATCAAGGTCGTGTTCTTCCAGGAGACGGCAGATGTCAGAGGAGTGTTTGACAGTAGAGCGAGAGTTAAGAGTGGCAAGGTGGAGGAGGTTTCTATCCTTGAAAGACTTCCAGGGAGAGGTACAAATCAGAGGTACTCCCTGCAGAGGTGTAGAAGGAGCCTGAGGGAGGCAGAGGAGGTAGGAGGCGAGGGCAAGGTAGCCGAGGAGGGGAGAGAAGGGACAACGGGAGAGGATAGGAGATTGATAAGGCATGGGAAGCGTCTGTCGAAGAAGAGGTGCCGTTGAGCATTGAGATAAACATTAATGATGACCTTAGAGGAATGGAAGGAAGCAAGGAGGAATTCCCATCGGGTGCCATCATTAATGGGAGTGAAGGAGTAAGGAGAGAGCACAGAGACCATATGAAGAGTCCATAGGTCTGGCGAAGGGACGACAGAGGATGCCACTGAGTGTCTGTCTGGAGGAAGCACTGGTGTAGGTACCAGCAATAGGGAGGCCAGGGAGTGAGGGAGCGAAGGGAAGAGAATGGAAAAAGCAGGCCTTTGAGGTGTGGGCCGGCTAAAGCCTGCTGGTCTACGATAGGTTCAATTTGTTGTAGCTGTGTGTTAAATGATCTATTACGCATGTAATTTGTTGAATGATCTTTTCGCATGGCTAGCTCATGTCAGACGCTTCTCAACTTTGCTAGGTTATTTGTGCAGTGTTCTGGCTGGAAATATGCACTGTGATGTGCTGGGCTTCTCGAAGGATGTATTGTCACTCCCTGATTGATGCCATTAATGCGCTCCGGTGAAGCCTAAAAGCCTGTCTGATTTCGGGATCACTTATGGTGCTTTGTGGTGCATCAGTGCCTCAGTAGGTTGTGCACCATTAGCATTTCATTACCTGTTGTGTCTGTCACTTGTGTCCATAAAGGAGTATTTTTTCATAAGGTATCACTATATTGACATCAATGAGTTGTTCCCTGGTCCATTGAGAATTGTTCACGCGTCTGTGATATATAATTCGCTGGATACATGGGAGATCTTCATTGATTCTTGTTGTGATATCCCAATTTGTGGATCCACCGCGATTCTTTATGTTGGAGCACCCTGGCGCTACTCGAGGACTTTTTTACTGCATCTATGACCCACCAGACAGATCGTCTGGTGTGTGTGTGCTACATAGTGTCACCAATGGAGCTATTTGGGTTCTGCATCATTTAGAGAGATGCTCCCCAATTCTTTTGTGAACTGGTCTTGTTGCCTAGCCAATGTATCGTTTGCCACACGGGCATTGGATGCAATAAATAACATTAGGTGTTCGAAAACTGCTTTAGTTCCCACGCCTTGCTTTCTACTGTGAAGGATGTTATTTTTTCTGGTGAACCTGCAGACTGAGCAGGATCCACACGGGTGATGCCCTATTATTTGTATGAGGTTCCACAAAGTTGTTTTTGCAGGTTTCCTCTGGAATTGTGCATGCGTCAGGTATTCTTTGAGGGCATTGGACCTCTTCGGTGCCATCCTTGGTAGTGGTTCCCCTGGGAGAAACAATCTGATCAACAGCCAGAATCTTTTAGTAGGCCCCTAAGTTGGGAAGTGTTGTGACAACATGTAGTTACACATTTCATTTTCTGTTGTTCCTGCGTTGCTGGCCCTTCTTTTGGTACTAAGAGTGTTTCTTGGAGTGGGTGGGGGGGGGGGTCGGAGTAAACGTAGCTCTTTTCATGGATTGATTCAAGAGTTTTTTCGGGTATCCCCTTGCTATAAGTCTTGCAGTCAAATTGTCTGAATGTATGTAAGTCATACAAAAAGTGCAGTTTTGCCCAAATGGAAGATTGTGTTTGAGGTGCATAGGATGGTAACTTATATTGAAGCTGAGTGTTTTGACCTTGTTTTTTTTTTTTTTTGACAGTCTATTGTAGTTTGCCATTTTCATGGTGGATGCTGAGATCAAGGAAATTTATCTTGTTTATTACAGCTCATTGTAAGCTTAATGTGTGCTCACATTAATTGACCCAATTTCAGAATTCAAGTAGCTCACAGCTACCTTTCTAAATGAAGCTGACCTTGTCAGCAAATCTTTTCCATTTATAGATGTTCCACACGTAGGGGTTGTTTGCAGAGTAGATGTACATCTCTTCGAAGCTTGCCATGTAAATTAGGACTTGGCTTGGAACAAAAGTTGCCCCTATCACGGTCCCGCAGACCTGTTGGTAAAATGTGTTCTCAAATTTAAAGACGTTTTTAGTCAGGGCTATGTGGAGGAGGTCCATGATGATTTCTACAGGTACCCTTGGTTGTAGATCACGGTACAAGTTCATTCTGGGCATATTTTAGCGCTAAATATGCATTCTGATGTGTGTAACCCCTTTGCAGCTAAGACAGAAGAGTCACTTCAGAAACCGCAGGCACCCCTCCAGCTCCTCCTCAAGGAGTGTTTTTTTACACTTCACTGCCATGGTGGGCATAAGAGGCGAAGGGTGAACAGGCAGCTTCTGGCAAGCAACAGCTGAGTTGCTAGGGCAGAGTTCATGGAGTACATAGGTTGTATTGCAACCTTGGTTGTCCCCACAGCTGCCCAGGATAAAAACCTCTGTAGAGTACTTAAGGCATGTCACCCAAGTGAGAAGGAGAATTCCCCTGTTAGTTGAGGAGTGGTTTCGAACTACTTCCGATGCTTTGGCCTTGCAGGACATAACACAGGATTACTAGTTCCCTTTTGCTAAATGGAACTTATCCCCTACTCGGAACAAGGCAATGGCTGGTATTCTTTACTTTCTGGTTCCACAGACGGATGAATGCCTGCTTCTCATCCTGGATATGATGCTTTTGAACCTGTACCTGCCCAAGTATAATTTCAAGATGTTCACTGTAGCCCAGATCCTTGAATTGCAGGTCTAGTGGCGGTCCCTGTATCGGCAGGATGTATAATTCCATGTGCTGACCCATCGCACGCACAAAAAGAACCCAAGCTTTCATTTGAGTCTGCCAGCTGCCAATTCAGTGTCCTACAGTTAGATCCTGCTTCACCATCCAGGGTCTTAACGAAGCTGCTGGGAGTGGTAGCGGCTTGCCTCATTGGGGGACGACTGGCTCATCTAAACTCTATCTCCAGACCAGGTGTCTCGGCTACAGCATGTTGCACAGTGTGGGCTTCTCTTTCAGCATCAAGACAACCCATGTTGACGTCCCATGTTTCACTGCGTCAGTAGCTCGGATTCATCAGAGCAGTCTTGGACCCCTACCTTGACAGGGCTTTCCCACCAAATAATCTGAGTCTTTCTGTCCTAGTTAATTGTTCTGGTCTCTGCCTTTCTGTGTCTACTGGGCCTCATGGACTCCTTCATTATGCTGGTGCCGGAAGCCCGGTTACACAAGAGATTGTTTCAGTGGCTACATCAGTGCTAGTGGTCTCAGTTTCAGGGGAAAATGTCTGAGCCATTAAGAGACTGGAGGAGAATGTCTCCATCTCTTGTGGTGGGTCCTACGAGACAGCTTTTGAGAGGTGTGTTGATATGAAAACCTTGGCCCCAATTGACCATATACATGGTCACCTTACGGAAGGACTGGTGCTCTCACCCATTGGATCTAAACGGTATGCAGGCATTGGTCCCCAGCAGAAGCTAGTGAACACATTCATTTGCTAGAGCTGCTGGCTATCTGGCTTGCCCTGGTTTCTTTCCTACTGTCTGTACTGGAAAAATACTTGTTGGTCCTGACAGACAAAACAGTGGCAGTGCACTACCTCAATAATAATGATGAGGGGTCATTGCATCTGTGCAGAGAAGCAATGAGACTGTGGTTCAGGGTTCTGGAGAAAGATGGGTCTTTGATGGCGTCCCATCTTGCTGGAACAGAGAACCTCATAGTGGATGTCCTGAGCAGACTGACTTCTTTTGAACCTCTTGACGTTCAGTGTAAACAGGAATTGCAAATTGTTTGACTCCAGGAAATTTAATCTGCAGAGAGCTCTGAGGGATGCATTGGTTGATAAATGGAACTTGGATTTCCTCTATGCTTTAAACATGTGTATCTGCCATCCTAAATGCTTTTCAGCAAGAGTGGACCCAGCTCTTAAGGGTGGAGGGAGGAGGGGTCTCCATCTGAGCCATAGAATCCTCAACTTTCATTCTTGACTGTTGAAAGCTTGAGGTATAAGCAGTGGGACTTGTCAGGTGACATCCTGGATGTACTCCATTATGCTTGGATGGCGGCAGCCAAGTCCATTTATGCATGCAGTTGGTGGAAATTCCATACTTTGTAACGGTAGTGGACCTTCAATGGATTGTGTTTCTCCTGCAGATTCCTCATCTGATAGATATTCCCTCCAGCCTCGCTGCTTGTGAAAATTCTCGACAGGAGGCCTGGTAGACCTCGACCTAGTCGTTGACCATCGATCCTTCTTAGCCTGCGTCTGGTTGTCGGATCCGGACGCGACTTGGGGCGTCGTATAAATGCCATGTCACTATGCCCCAGCCTCCGGTCCTTTTCTTCATGCGCTAACACGCTGCTGCTTATGAATGCCGAACTTTGACTCTCTCTGCGTTTTTGTCAGAAAACGTTGTATTTTTCAAAATCATCGACGCGAGATGTCAGTTGCCCGGCTATCAGTTTTCAAACTGTGTGCCCATTGTGGCACCAAGATGTCCATCACTGACGCATACGAGTTGTGTCTCTGGTGCCTCAGCACAGATCACTGAACTGACTGGTGTCTGTCGTGCACCAAAATGCAACCTAAATTCCTTTGCGATCGAGCAGCAAAACTTGCTCTGGGTCGACCGCCCTCAAAATCTCTGACGCGGAAGTCAGTTCAGTCTTTGGAGGCCGAAACTGAGGGGCATACCCCTGAGAAAGAACACCGGCGGAAGAAGAAACGGTCACACTCGAGGAGCCACTTGTCCTCGTCCCGAAAGAAGAAAAGGAGTCACTGCCATCGTTAGGATTCTGAATCAGCGACGGAAAAAGGTAAGCCAACGGCTGGGCCTACCACCCGCACGGAGTGGGAGGATTTCAATTCCTCGATGCTTGCAATGTTCAAGCAGCATGCTGTAGTCGTCGCGGCTAACCCCCTCCCACGCAGCATGCTTCGGAGCCAAGACTGCGCCCTGTGTACCCGACCCCTCTAGTGCCCCAGTTCGGACAATGTCAGCGCCGATAAATCGCTCAACATCGAAAGAAATCCAATGGAAGCCGGATTACCCCTTGCATCCAAGGATGTCGATGCTACTGCGTCTCGATCCCGACCGATGCCGACATCCACCAAATCCACGCCAAAAGACAAACCCTCGACGTCAACGGTTGTGGAGAAAACCTTTACTCCGCAACCCTGGTCCAAATTTTATGATACCATGGCAGGTATCTTCAGCGGTCTTGACGCCGATGACCAGGGAGATGTCGACCTAATTAACTTGGGTTCAGGAGGGGTCGATTATTTTGATGACCAGAATCAGCTTTTACAGCTGGCTTAAGGCCTCCAAGACACCAGCGGTCTGGACACCTCGCCAGATCTAAAGTTTCAGTAGTCTCAGCCCTTTCTTCACAATACCTCTAAATTCAGGGTTCTGTTTCGAAAAGGTTATTGACACCCTGGGATTGCACTCATCGGTGGTGCTGTACAAGGTTATGACCTTACCGACATTCTAGATGAAGGCCTTGCCACTGA
Organism: Ambystoma mexicanum; assembly: GCF_040938575.1. Classification (NCBI taxonomy): domain Eukaryota; kingdom Metazoa; phylum Chordata; class Amphibia; order Caudata; family Ambystomatidae; genus Ambystoma; species Ambystoma mexicanum. Next base: position 260,186,616 of record NC_090928.1, on the reverse strand, counting down.
ATGCAATATGTCTCTAAACCTGGCCATTGCCGATCCTTTAGCAGTTATGTGGCAAAACCCATTTTCCATTCCTCCCGTCAGCGCCACCATTTCCATGAAATACTGGCCGGCTAGAGGAGACACTTTATAACTCTCCTCTCACTCTTCCCTGTAGGGGCTTGTTATGCAGGCTTCTACAGTCTCTTCTAGACCTGCTTCTTCTACATCCACTCTGCTTCCAGACAGAGAAGCCAAAAAAGTAGATGCCTTGGCAAAAAAGGCATTCATTTCAGGTAGCATGCCCCTCACAGCAACAAATGTGGCAAGCGGTTTTGCCAAATACTCCTTCGTTCCATGGACAGCAGTGGAAAATGTATGTCCCCGAAGGAGAAATGCGGTAGGGCTTCCTACAGCTAGTGGAGGATGGGAAAGAGGTGGCCAGGCAGTCGGTGCGATCAAGCCTGGACATCGCTGACTGTGTGGGCCGATCCATGGTGTCAGCCATAACACTAAGAAGGCAAGCCTACTGAAAAACCTCTGGTTTCTCACCTAACATCCAAGTAAAACTTTTGGACATGCCCTTCGAGGGCGATCTTCTTTTCGGCCATAAAGCCAACGGTTCCTTGGAAAAGTTCAAGGAATCTAAAATCGCTGCCAAATCCTTAGACCTAGCTGCGTATCTGGCCAAACCTGCATTTAGTTTCACCTCTACGGCACAGGGCTACTGGAGATATGCTCCTTATGGCAGGAGAGCACAGCTCCCACTGGCCAGGCAAGGGCAGAAGCGTTTCTCGCGTTCAGGAAGGGGCAGAGGGGCTTCTAGAGGTCAACAGTGTCATTGCTGGGGGCAAACCAGCCTCCAAAGCCGCTTTGATTTTCCCCTCTCACAGCGCACCGGTTGAGGACAGTTTATGGAGCATTTGCTCCAGTGGCAAGGAATTACTTCTGATGCCTGGGCTCTATATTTCATTCAATGGGGTTATTGTCTGCCATTTGTAAGAAAGCCACCGGATAGACCACCCCGCCTCCAATTCAACTGGGACAGGAGCTCCAGGAACAACTGAGTGCCCTGTTGCTGAAGGGTGCCGTGGAAGAGGTAACACCCGAGCAGAGAGGATAGGGCTGGTATTTCCTGGTGCCCAAGAAAGGAGCAGGTCTCCGTCCCATTCTTTACCTCAGGGCCTTGTGCAGGTTCTTGAGGAAAGACAAATTCAGGATGGTGACCTTGAGAGAGATTCTCCACACTCTCGAACTACAGGAATGGCTGGTGTCGATAGACCTACAGGACATCTATTTCCATGTGCCAATCCATCGAAAGCACAGGAAGTTTCTAAGGTTCACCGTAGGAGATATGCAGTTCAAGGTGCTTCCCTTTAGTCTTACCTCCGCCCCAAGGGTCTTCACCAATCTCATGGCAGTAGTTGTGCCTCATCTAAGGACATCCAGAGTCAACGTATTTCCATATCTGGATGATCCGAAGGGACGTCGCTGGTGTAGGTCTTGTCCCAATTAGAGGACACCTGCTTGCTGCTGCACAAGCTGGGCTTCTCCCTAAACTGAAGTTCCACATGACACCAGTCCAGTGGCTCCAGTTCATCGGAGCAGTCCTAGATACCCGGGTGGTGAAGGCCCTCCCTCCTGAGGAGAGAGTAGGCAGCTTGACTCGGATGGTCGACTTGTTATGGACCCATGCCACTCTACCAGCAGCTTCCTTCCTCCACCTCCTAGGCCTCATGGCCTCCTTCATTTTTCTAGTGCCAGAGGCCAGGTTGTGCATGCAATCCCTGCAATGGCTACTGAGGGATCAGTGGTCTCAGTACCTCGACTCTCTCTCGGATATCAGGGTATCCGCATCAGTGGTCTGCGACCTCCCTTGTGTGGTGGATCGAAACAGCCTTTTGGCGGGGCATTCTGGCCTCAGACCTGAGTGGTCACGAATGCGTCTTTGAAGGGTTGGGACGACACTGTGAGGATTTGCAGGTGATCGGCCTCTGGTCAACAGCGGTCTTCGCTCTGTGGTACCCCAGAAGTGGATCTTTTCTCAACGGAGTCCAACGGGAAATGCGAACAGTTCTGCTTGAGGTAATTCTCAATGAACGGTGCACTGCGGGACGCGTTTCTGGTGGATTGGACCGTCCCTCTCCTTTACGCGTTCCCTCCCATTCCCGTCATTCCATGGGTTCTCCGGAGGTTGAAAAGGTTTTGTGCGACCAGGATCTTGATTGACCCGGACTGGGAGAGGAGAACATGGTACTCCATCCTCTTAGATCTTTCCACCTCACCAGTTGCCTCGACGTCCGGATCTCCTAACGCAGTCGGAAGATCGGATGCTGCATCTGACTCTGGAATCCCTCAACCTACATGCGTGGATCTTGAGAGGATGAGATATGATAACTGGGACCTCTCTTAGGAAGTACTTGAGGTGTTACTGGCTGCACGCAGACCATCTACAAGACGTTTGTATGCGTGCAGATGAAGATTTGAGGCGTGGTGTAGGGAACGCGAGATTGACCCCATCTCTTGCCCCACCACTACAGTAATGGAGTTCCTTCTATCACTGGCCTCTGCAGGCCTTCAGGTCACCACAGTCAAAGGATATTTGGCAGCCTTGTCTGTATTTTAAGGAACCCTGGATCAAGGTTAGTTTTTTACGATCCTGGTAATGGCACAATTCCTGAAATGTCTTGTAAATAAGTTTTCGCCAACTCCCTTTGGTGTCCTGGATTGGGACCTTAATTTGGTTCTGACATTTCTTCTCCCGCAGATTCCTCATCTCCCCTCCCATCCACCCCGCTCAGAAAGTCGGTGGTTGGTGTGCATCTCCTCTTTCACGCTGATTTGATAATGGACCTCTGCGTCTGTTTTCTATAGTTATTTTTTTTTTAAGCACTTATTAGCCGTTTGTTCTGTTTAACTATGCAGTGTGCCGGTGGGGGGGCCAGGGGAGACTGAGGTTGGGGCATAGTGACGTGGTATTTATGACGCCTGGCGGCTTGTTCGGAACGACCAACCAGATGCTGAGCTAGGCGGATCGATGGTCGATGACCAGGTCGAGGTCCACTACGCCTCCTGTTGAGAATTTTCAGAAGCAGCAAAGCTGGAGGGAATATCTATCAGTTGAAGAATCTGCAGGGATGAATCCATAGAAAGAACATTTGAAGAGGACCCCTGAGCAAGACTTATTTCAGAATACTCACGGTTATGCAGTTCCTGCGGATGTTGTGCAACTAGTTTCCCCCACGCTAATTGATTGTTCCAGTGTGGGACTGGAGTTTAGTGTTGACTTTCCTTATGGAAGCTCCATTTGATTCCCTGCATTCGTGTTCACAAAGGTTGAGGTGTTTTCCCTGGTGGCTATCGCGTTTGCAAGGTGGGTAAGTGAATTCTAGCATTTGATTTTTAAACCTCCCCACTTGGTGTTTTCCAAGGAGAAGGAGGGGAGACCGTTCTTCCTCCCTAAGGTTGTGTCAAACTTTTATCGCTCTCAGAAGGTCAATATTCCTGTGATTTCTTTTCTTTTTTCCTCTGCCTTACTATTCTAAGACAGTAAAATTCCATCAATTGAACCCAGTGGGGGCCCTCACCTACTATGTCTCTCGGACGAGTGACATCAGGAAAGATGACCGGGTCATTGTAGGTTTTTAAAAAAAGTGTTTATTACTAGTGATCTAAACAGTGTACAATCAAAATGATTAAAGCAACCTCTTCACATCACAGTTTATAACACAATAACAACAGAATAAAACACCCAGCAGTTTACCCGTTAACGTGCAGCTCTCCACTACGATCCAGGGTTCCCTATGGGAGAGGTCCCACCCTCCAAACCCCCAGCTACAGCTTCCATGGCAACCATGTCTCTCCCTCCTGTCACTATTGCATCTCGCCCCTTCCGATGTCCTGTATGTACTCTCCATGCTACACCTTCAAGCCCTTGAATCATTCAAGGAGGTTTGTATTCCAGAGAGGAGAACATTGATTGCACCAGTGCATTCCAGGCAGCTACATTCTCGCTCTCATCCCTCTTTGCAGTGCCCTGTACCATACAACCGGTTCTGCTACTGACCAGCACTTCATATAGCTCAAACAGCTGTCTATGTACCGACCTTTATGTAACTTCCAGTTCATAGCAATCCGTTTTGCAAGTACACATGCTAAATCTAGCATCTTGGTCACTGGTTTGGCATTCTTAGGACGTGTGAATACACTAAGCAGGCATGCCACTGGTGACGAGCAGCCTTTTGTGATCCCTCCTTGTTCTACCCTGTCTGCGACCCCCCCCCCCCCCCCCGAACTGCTTAATAACTACACATTCGCAAAACATGTAAAGCATGCCCACCAGCGCTGCGCATCTAGGGCACCCTGTATCCGTCCCTCCCGATGTGAGACAGGCATGGAATCAAGAGATGACACAGACAACAGATTTCAAGTTTCGAAGAATGTTTTATTTCAAGATCAGAATGGTGTAAGGCCTAACTTGCCCAGTAACTAAAGTAGTGATTTTTCCAGCCTAAAGAAAACTGAGGGAAGTCTGTGTTTTTAAGTCCATATCAAAGGTCTGTCTGTGTCAACAAAACTATGCTTGCCCTCACATCTAGAAAAAACATGGTGTGGGGTTTTTCTTGGCCAACAAAATAGTGTTCAAAAGTAAAGTCTCAGCTTTTCTTATCAGAGTTCTTCTTGGGTTCCCTATCCCAAGTACAGCTCCAATAGCTTCTTATCTCCACAATGTCCTGCTCGATTTTGAGGTTCCTTTTCCCCAAGTTCCATATAGCACAGTTGGTGTCCAGTCAACTCGTCGAAAAAAAACTGGCGACTGCAATTTGGTCGACGCAATTTGGTCGAAAACCAAATGGTCGAATTTTTTTTTTTTTATATATATTTATTTTTCGTGTTTTCGTTTAGTTAAAAAAGGGTTTTTTAGAGAAAAAAAGGGGGTTGGGGGGACCCCCCCCAAAAAAAAAAAAAAGCGTTAAAATAAAAAAAAAAATTTTTTCGACCATTTGGTTTTCGACCAAATTGGTTCGACCATTTGTCTGGTCGACCAATTTTTTTCGACCAAATGTCTGGCAACCGCACAGTTCACACCAAAAATTATGTTTTGAGGTTCCCTTCCCCAAAAAATCATTTCTCAATTCTTTGAACTCTCAGGGTTCCCTACCCCAAGATTTCACTTCAGCGCTTACACTGATTTCATCCGCTCATTGTTCAATATGAGAAAACGATAGGTCCACTTGACCCACCTTCTGGCTTACTTTACCAGTTGTTTCACAGTTCTTCTGGACTCATTTCCAAGGTCCTTTGCTTGTCATCATTTAGGGCTCTCTGGTCTAGGCGTAGTTGTTGGACCACACAGTCCACCCATTACAGGTCACGCAACCAGGAACCCTAGGCTTCTCCTTTTGTGATATCTGGGATATTCAATGCGGGGAACTTTCTGGTCTAGGTGCAGTACCACATGCTCCACCATCACAGGTCACATTCCGTTAGCCTTATTTGGCCCCTTTTCAGGCTCTTCAGTCTCAGGTGTCTGACTTTTCACACTTATTCTCTTTGGTTAATATAACACTTTTCTGTTAATGTAATACTCTTCTGCATCAGTCCTTTGCTTTACCATAGACTTATGGTTCTTTCTCATACTGATTGTTAGAATACTATGATTGTTTAATTTTCCATATTCTTATGTTTTGCCCACAGTGCTGCTTACATAGTCTGACATTCAATATGTCTGACTCCAAGTGTTCGTTCAGTATTCACTATGCTGTGATCTTATTCAAATTGCATTTTCCATTCAGTTCAGTGTTTAATTTACTCAGTCAGCAGTTTCAATTCAGTTCGTATTCAATATAGTTCACTTTAACTTTAACTTTGACTGTGACTTGCCAGTTGTCCCCTGGGAGTGCTCCGGTCTTCTGTGTCCTCTGACACTCACTGGCGCTTCGGTTTCCACAGTGGCAGCTCCTGTTGCTCCTGCTCACCTTCTCCGTAGCGAGGAAGCAAACCACCATGTTCGTCGGGCACATCCCGACTTCACTTCTAGGCTTCTTGCTTCACAATAGATGCAGACCGCATCTCTCCTGCCCCGGCTGCCTTTGCAGCTGCCGCCGGGTCTCGGCACGTATAGCGTCTCTCACATCAGTTTGGCAGCCCCAGCTGCCCGCCTTCCAGTTCGAAGGCTCCCGGTCATACACCCATCAGCTTTAGGTCCTCTGGGATCGATGCTGGCATTCGCACCTCTGGGTCTCTTCCCAACACGGCGGTTCTCCTCCTCCCTTTATACACCGGAGCATTAAGGGGCCTCCGCTGTGAGTCGTTGGCTTGTCTTCCCTGACCACAATGAACCCAATTAATGGGACATGCCTGACCTTCAATATTGGATGCCTTCATACCCCTCTTCCTCGCCCCAGTACTAGAGTGGTGTTTTGAAATAGGAAGTGTGCATTACTCCTAGTTGCTTCTGTCTCTTCTCTGTACTTAGTACTTAGTGCGTACTTACAGGGGAAGATGGGGCATGAATGGAACTAGCCCATGAAGGCTGAGGGAAGGGAGGATATGTCCGTGTTAGGGAAGGAGGGGCATACCATGTCTTGCTATTCCAGACCCCTCTCCTCAATCCCCAACGACCCTCCACCCAGGTGATTCTCCCTCGCTTATCCACCAGCAGGGTTGGGATCCAAAAGCGATGTCCATTCCTTTCGCAACCTGAGTAGAAGATTCCTGGGGAGTGGTTATGAGAGTGCCTTCAGGTTTCTCACACTGGGAACTGCAATATTCTATAAGATGCCATATAAGCCCTGTGCAGGACAAACAGTTGAGTGAAGTTTTAATCTTGCATTTCTGGATACTTTCCTGGGGTATAACAACGCATTGCCCCATTCTTGCTCTGTTAACTCCACTCTCTCCCATTTGTGTTTCACCCTCAGTGTATCCATTTGTATTGTCGCTAACAGTCTCTGATACAGTCTCGAAACCCCATGTCCTCCTTTACTGACATATCATATAATGGCCCCCCTAAAGTGTCATCTTCCACCAAGCGTTGGGGGAATTTGCTCCATCTAGTCCTGGACTCGTAATATTCTAGCGTGCATCAGGAACTGACCTGGGTTTACCTCTGCATCCTCTAGCAATTCTTGAAATCCCAGAAGCTTCCCTTCTGGAGTCAAGTCTCCCAGCAGTGCCACCCACTTTTCCTCCATTGCGACAGAATGAGATGAAGGTCCCCTCTCTCCATTGCATATATAGGAGCCAATGTAATGTTTTGGGGGGTAGGGTTTCCCCAGCTTCAACAAGGGTTTGGTCCTTGCCCAGATTCTCTTAACCAGTGACAGAATATACAGAGGGTTTGGGATTCTCTTAATTGCTAGCCACAACACTTATTTCAGCAGATGTGGCGCTATTGCATGCCACAATAGCATAGTCTCCTTCGTCTCCATATCAGATAACCATTTTGCGAAGTAGTGGGAGTGCCCCGCTAAGTAGCATCATTCCAGGTGTGGCATCTTTACCCCGCCTTCTTCATAATCCTTACATAGTGTGCCCAGTGCCGCTCTGCGTCTCCCCCCCTGCCGCAGCTGAGCCCACCTCCTCCCCCGCCCCCAATGTGGCGTTGAGTTCCTTGTAAAAGTACCTGGGGATATAGACGGGCGGATTGATTAAACAATACAGCCGGCGAGGAAGGATCACTGTTTTTAGACAGGGTCACACTACCAATCATTGGTAACTGTAATGTCTTCCAGAATTCAATGGAACATACATGCTTTGACTGTGTTCTGTTCGCTGCAAAAGCTGGGCTTCATGACAGATATTCACTCCCAGGTGCCAGAATGGCTTTGTAGCCCATTGCAGCCCCAGGTTCAGCAGTCGGGCCTCATCCAGGCCGGCCTACCCGCCTAGGGGGAATATACAGGATTTCTACCAACTGATAGTTCTTCCCGAAAGTGCAGCAACATTTTTAAGCACCTCAAAGATGTACGGTAAATTATCTTCAGGGTTCTGCACATATAAAAGCATGTTGTCTATGTGCAATAAGACATATATAAATTCCCAACAGCCCAGCATCCTCAAATTCTGATCTTAGGAACACATGTAGGGGCTCCCGTGCTAATATGAAAAGCATAGGACATTTTATGCAATAGGGGATAACATGCATCCATGCTTGGTTCCCCTCTGCAGGTTCCATCTCCCGATAGACATTTTCCCGTTTTCACTCTCGCCGTGTTTAACCCATCTTAGAAACCCTTCCCCCCCCACTCAAAAACACTTAAAAATGTCAAAAGCCAGTCCAATCTGACTGAGTCGAACGCTTTTATGGCTTCCAGTGAGACCACTGCACAGCTGTCCTCTCTTGTCCTCATCCTATCTATTGACTGCGTGGAGCCTCTGCAAGTTCCAGGAAGTGTTCCTGTCCCGTACGTAACCAGTTTGATATTGGTATATCAGTTTCACTATGACATTGTTTAATCACTCTGCCAGGAGTGCAGTAAGAATTTTTTTGTCTTGATTGATCATAGATAATGGTCTATATGACTGTTTTGTGGCTCCTTGCCTTGTTTCAATATCGTGACAATTATGCACTCTCATGCTAGGTGGCAACCTGCCCCTCTCATATGCCTTCTCCAATGTTTCCTGTAGCCGTGGTGCCAGGTCTTCCAGGAATTCTCAGTAGAATTCTGCTGGTAGGCCGTCCCCCCTCCCTCTGGTGTTTTCCCTGTCGGCAAGGCAAGGATCCCCCCCACTCTCAGTTCCTGCACCATGAGCGGCACTCCCATGTTCTCTCTGTTCTCTGTCCAACTGGGGCATTCTAATCTGTGGCAAAGTCTCCCTGATATCACCCTCATTGTCATCCCCCTCCATGCTGTTTAGATCTGCATAGAACCTTTGATGTATGTAGTTTATCTCCCTCTGTGATCTCCACAACTCCCCACATTCGTCTTTCATCTTACTGATCATTGCTCGTGCCTCCTTCCTCTGACAGAGCCAAGCGAGAATTCTACCGGGTTTGTCTCCTTGTTTGTGTACCGAGTGTAGTTATATTTGCATAACCTTTTCCAGTGTTCCATGCACTCCTTTCAGAGCTGAAACAGTTTGGTCTCAACCGCATCCTTCTCTTTGTGCTTGCATTCCAGGTGCCTTATTTTTGTCTCTATTGTCAATGAGCTCCCCAGCAGCTCCTTTTTGATGCCTCCCGCTTTAGCAATTGCCTTACCTCGCATCACCACCTTAAATGCCTCAGACAGGCCTTCTCCCTTCCCTATGCTATCAGTTATTTGTAAAGTATTGCTCTATCCTTTCTGCCATATGTTCCTGGAAAAGGGGATGACCGGCCTGGAGGGCCTCCGCTCTGTCTCCACATTGGTATCGGGGGTAGTCCCACATTCACAGTCCAGCTTGCTAGCAGGGGCAAATGATCTGAGAGGGCCACCCCCTGTATGTTGCCCCTGCAAATTCTCTATACTGTTCCAACCCCATAAACAAGTAATCTATATGTGTGTGGATTTTGTGTAGGCCTGAGTAGTGTGAGAATTCCCTAGTGGTCCTATGTTGCCACCTCGTGATGTCCACCAACTCCAAATCGCTAACCGCTTCCCCGGGACCCTCGCTGGCAGTGCCAGTTTCACATATTTGACATCTGATCTGTCCAGTCTGGAGTCCAGTGTACAATTAAAGTCCCCGCCCCAGATCCACATCATCCCTCCGTTATACAAGGATCGGTAAAAAACTATGCATTTTGATTGGGAGCATAGGTGTTGATGCACACTTCTCAATTGGCCACAGCCATCGGACCCCTTCCTCTGTCTTCCATATGTCAGGCATCCCATCGCCACCTCAGTTTTATCCCCTGCGCATAGCGGGCAGACCCCCATCCCCTTCTCACTGCCCCTGCTCATTCCAACAGTGCATCATCTCAGCCCCTGCACTCCCCTTTGTATTCCCAGCATGAGGGTCCCCAGAACCCCTCCTTCCCCACACCCACTCGACCGAAAGCTGCTCCACAACCTGAACATCAACAACCCCATAGTTAAACTGCAAATAGAAAATGGAAATGAGAGAGAAAGAGAAAGAAAAACCAAGAAAAGGGCCAACAACCCACAAACTGCACCCATTTTACACAATAGTACTCAGCTATTCAGTTCAAACTGTTATTCGTCCCTCCCACCCGGGGTAGGCACTTGACAGGTAGTTACCCTGGTTTACCTATAGTATTTCAAATGATATTTTTTCGAATGCCATAATGTTGAAAACATTTCGCCGAAAAAACATTTTTTAATGTCTTTTTTTTCTGTTTGAAATGGGTGAGGGGGTTCCCCTCAACCCCCTTTTTCTTTTTACTCACGAAAGCAAAAAAAACATGTACATTAAAAAAATAACAAATTCGAAAAAACATTTTGGGCCAAATGTTTTCGACATTGTCATTCGAAAAAATGCATTCGACATATTAACTGGATACCGGTTACCCTACACGGTATCCTTGAAACCAATGTAACAACAACTTGGGGGAACCCTGCCAGACTAGGCCTATTGAGTCTCAAAGTATGTTCCTCCAGCGCAAATGTGCCATCTGCATCAGGCTCTCCTATTCACTCCTCTAGTCCTGTATCTTGCAAACGCTAAGCTTGTGCAGTCTCAATTCTCCTTGGCAAATTCAGGGGCCAGCCCCAGGTCAGCGGTAATTTCATCTCTTCTCCATCATAGGTGCCATCTTATTCGAGTCCATCCACTGATTGACTTCTTCAGGGTTATCAAAGAAATAGGTCTTCCACACATACAGGGCTGTTAGCTTAGCAGACTATTGTTGCATATTGTCATGATCCCAGTCATTGAGCATAGTCCTCATTCAGGCATTCAGGATAGGCAAGGAACATTAAATCAATCAGCAGGTCAAAGGTGGGTGCTAGCCTGGCACATCTGGCATTTACACTATTCACAGCATCCACTTCCATAGACATGATTTTCAACAGTAATTTCATACACTTAACATGGCCGCCGCAAAACCCATTTACAAGTAGCAGCACTGTTCTATTCATATTTACAGAGTGAGCTACTTAAGCCCCGCCTACTCTGGAATGCGCGCTTCGGGTCTGCTCCGCTGACAGGGCGTAATGCTACCAACGTTTCTCCTCACAGAACCTGTCAAAGAAAGGAGATAGTAGAGACATTAGTTCACGAATAGTTAGACTACCATAGTTCATAGAATAGACTTACCTGACAGAAGTTATCTCCGACGTGGTTATCTTCAGTAAGAACATTTATTCGCTCGCAGTCGCAGCATCTTCCGTCAGGAGTTTTTCACTCGCAGCCACAGTATCTTCCAAAGGTTTTTTCCTCAGCTTTCCGAAAACCTGCAGACAACACAAGAGGTATTTAAGTAAAAAAACAAACTTAACAGAGAAGACGTTTTATAAGCGTTTACGTACCTGATGGTTCTTCAAGTTTTCACCTCACAGTTGTTACCACGCTTCACCTTGAAGGCTGCAGTTACACCGTATTGGCGAACTTACGTTTAAAAAAAAGTTTTCTCATGATGAGTAACTCTGCAGCCATCCTCAGCTCTAATTCTTTCCCGAGTTCCTAGAACCTGTGAAAAAGAGAAAGAAGACAAAAGTAATTAGTAAGAGAGATCTCTCCAACCTAGGAATCAATTAAAGCCCTTAAGGATTACATTATTTTTACCTGCGTTTTTACCCAAAGACTCATTCTCCAAAGAATGGCCATTTCAAGGCAAGGAAGCTATAGAGTTCTTCAACAAGCCAAGTTAGCATTGTTTCTCCATCTCCATGCGCCTCTGTGTAAAAGCAGGATGGAGAGCGCCATAATAATAAAACGAAGGTAAGGGGATTCAGCCATAAAGTTTGAAGGGAGTGATTTAAGGGAATACACATCTCATGTAGTAATACATCTCAGTTAATAGATGTTATTGCTTTTCTATTGTTATTTGTTGTTTAGAACAGAAAAGGAATCCTATAGGCTCCAAGGTATCCGGTCCACAGGCTGGGGAGGTATTACGCTCCCGAGGAGTCCAGGTAAGCGTTACACATATATCTTAAACCCTGTTGCTACAGCCTCTATTTTGTCAAGATCAAAAGGCTCCTTCTCTTCTGCACCTGGATAGTATAATCAGGGTAGAACATCAGTGCTGCCGATGCCCTCCTTATCTCACCCCCTTGCCCGGAGAAGGTTAGGATCTGTTCTCTGTCCTTAACATTTTGAATGCAGCCTCTTGGCTGAGATCTATGAGCCTTTCCACCGTGAACCACTGCGTTAGCGTGCCTTTGCCTTCTTACTGGAGCAGCATGTACTATTTGTACGCAGTTCTGTCTCTTCGCTCCTCTCCCTCCATAAGCCCCAAAATCCTAATGTTGCTCTTCCTCGCTCACCCTTCTGCATCTTCAGCCTTGTCTTCCAACATGCGAACACTTGACGTTAAGTCCTGCTACTTCAGCCGCAGCTCTTTCGTAGTAGTCATCACTTCTTCCACCTTGGTTTCTCTACCCTTGCCGCCAGGTTACGCACGTCTTGTCTCAGTAGGCCAACATCACAGTTTACCTTGTCAATTTTCATCTCCATGGAGGCCCGCAAGGCTGCGATTGCTTCTAGGATCTGTCCATCCACTTCCCTCCCACCCGCCAAACCCCCACCCCTCTTCCTGGTCTTCCTAGTCACAGGGTCTGGTTGCTGATTTAGGGACGGATCAGTCTTGAGTGTCTTTAACTTGTCAAAGGCATCCGTTTTCATTTGCTTTGGCCTCGCAGGGGTTTGTTTTCAGACATGCATCTAGTGAGGCTGGTCGACTGCCTTCCCTGCTCTATAGTGCCCAATGCTCTTGTGCAGTTGTGCGTCCCTCGCTGCCAGGTCCCCTGGCCGCATCACTCTTCTGTTTACTGCCACACACACCATCTCAGCGACCAACACACGTTATTCCAGTCTCCCAGCAGGGTTTGTCTGCCACAAGCCATGTGTTTGTCACCCCAATATTGTGCCAAATATTCTTTAGCCCCCTCATGCGTTGGTCAGATTATCCTATAGTCTCTGGGGACAAACAGGTTGCACCTCGCTGGCCTCGTTCAGCGTGCCTTCAGCCAGCCTCTCCACATGCCCTCCCAATGTCCAAGCCGCACCACTGGACTCGCCAGCACTCAGGGTTCCACACCACTGTGCTGTCGCAGCCGCCTCCACCCTCCATATCCCAAATTCGCTGCTTGTTGTGTACTGTGCTTCCTTTGTGATTGTCTGCATCTGCCGTCCACCTTCCCCGACAGCCCCCCTGCAACTCCTGCTGACCTTGGTGCTCCGTCATGCTCCTTTTCTCATCACTTATCCCTCTGCCCACCTCTCAACCGACACTGTCAGACTGCACGTTGTCCTTTGTTGTGTCTGCAGCGCAGTCCACTGCCTTCGCCACCTGCCCCACTGCACAGCACCCCAGCTTCCTCCAATCTTTGCTGTTGGCCTCTCCACCAGTGCCCGGTGCTTTTGGGCGCTCAGCACCCTCCGCTCTGTCGGCCGCAGGCCCACCGCCTCCATCTTGCCACTCCTCGCCTGAGCCCGTACTCGGCAGCTCCCTGCACTACGCTGTCCACGGCACACAGCCCAGTCGCTGCACCGGAGACCCGCCGCTCCACTCCTCCGATCACCAGTGGGAGCGGCGCTGCTGCCACTCTGGTGGTCTCTCTCTACTGAGGTCACTCGGATTGCCTCTTCGCAGCCCAGAGACTGCGCCCCACCTCCGGCTGCCATTGCCCACCTCCTCCTGGACACCTCGGCCGCTTCCCTCACCACCGTGGGGCGGTCCACTATGTCTCGTCTCCAGGCGTCCGCAGCCCCACACTTTCTTCCTCGGCTATCCAACAGTTGCCATCTTGCCCCACACAGAAGGTGTGCTTTCTTAGATAGCGCCGGGCACTCCACTGCTCAGTAGCCACCTACTTCAGTCTCATTTCTACTGCAAGAGTTTCCCACGGCTACATAAATGAACCAGTGTATTCTGCTAAAGTTTACACAAGAGGCATATCATTTATTCAGGATCCCTCCGGAGTTCGATGCGGACACATCTGCATCACGTGGCTGCCGGCAAGGCCCCCCCCCCAGCTCTTTGTAGGTTATGCTGGTGCTTGTGCTGGCAGGGGTGTGATTAAATGAAGCCCATCAAGGTGGATCATACTCTGCATCTTGAGATGCTGCAATCTGGCAGGGAAATATGTGCCTGAGCATCACGAATCTTATTCAGCAGCAGACCTGACTGCCACATCTTCACTAAAGAGGGAGTTCCCCGTCTTGGGCATATGCAGCTATGTGGGCTTTTTTGCACAGGCTTGCCAAGCATTGCTGCCTGATCACCTGCCAGAGCATGATGTTTGCTTTGGATGATCTGTCATCTGGCATCTTCTAGCTCTCCTCCCTCCTCGAGATTTACATACTTCTATGGGTGTCTATCAAAGATGAGGACAAACAAGTGACCTCTCACTAATGTTCTTTCTTATGGGTGTTCCTCCCACAGATTCCTCATCGCTCTCCCAACCTACCTTTCTTCACATAGAGCATGTACACCACATCTGTTCTGCAGTACCTCAGCCGCTGAGTGATCGGGAAAAAGGTGAATCTGAGGTCATGTGCAAGGCAGCTTCATATATTCTGGCCCCCGATGTTGGCATTTGAGGGTGCCGAGCTACTCCCTCTGGTGGTGAAAAATGTCTGAAGTCTGCTGCGTTGGAGATGGAATATCAAAGATGAGGAATCTGTGAGGGGAAATTGGAGGGCAGTAAGACATTTATTTCCATGCTTTTGTATTGTATATTGAGCTAATGCCAATGTTATTTGACCACACTCTTTGCTCCTGCATTTCAACTTAAATACTTGTGTTTATGCCAGCGAATATAGTCCTTTATAGGCTTTAACTATGGTTCGTGTGCTAAACATTTTGGCATTTCTAATTTCGGTCATCTTTCGTTGTGCATTGGGAGAAAGCAGAGGAACTCTATTTCTTTTAAAGATTAGCATTTGTTTTCTGCTCTGGTTGTCTGCTTCTCATGGCTTAGAATTTTTCTTGACTTGATTGTAGCTGTAGTCTGCATGATAGCATACATGTCCTTTAAGACAAAATTACTTAACATTGGTAACCTGACGAAATAATTTAATAGTGCTGGTGACAAGCCAAGTAAAATTGTTTGTTGTTTTTCCTAACACAGAGAGCAAAAGCGCTGTCTACATGTGGGGGCACTTCTGGTTTCCCAGAGTTCACTCCACAGTCCATTCTGCGATCAAATCTTCGCACAACACCTATAGTATCTCCTTGTGTGTCACCAGGAAGATCTATTACTCCTCCATTACGTTCAAAGGAAACAAAAATCACTTTTGTGGAGCAGAATGGCAGTGCCAAGTGGACCAATGGGGTATGTTTTTCTATTGTTCTTAGACCTCTTGAAATTGTCAAATTTCTGTCAATCTGCATTTAGTACTTCCCTTACAATTGTAGTTGATTATGCTCAAGGTCCTTAGCAACAGGGTCATGGTTGCCTTGGGATTGTTTATTAATATGGACAGAAGCTGATTTTATTCATTTATTAGTTGGTAAAAAAAATAGGCCAACTTCATGTGCTATTCTTTATCCATGATTCTATCTTTGGTTATACCCCGATATCTCATCACATCTGATTTCCGTTAAGTGCCCGATGCCCATGCTCCTGTAATTGAGGACTTCAAAGGAGATGTCCAACTGTTAAAGCTATTCTGCACACACAAGTAATACATATTCTAAAAGCTACCTTCCCTCCATATGTACATTATTTTGAAACTCCTTGGGTGCCTGCTAAATGCATATAGATATCTTCACAAAACCACCATGTTCACATAGTTGCAACTTTAAAACTTTAACTGGCTCAGTTATGTGAACCATTTTCACAGGGTGACGTAATTGGCGCTAATAAGGAAATGGGATGTCTGGATTCAAGACTGAATCCACCTTTTGTGCGTTTGCCTGGCAGCAATCCTGGGAATGTTTGAATGTGGCAATTTCCAATGATTGGGTGGCCGGCCGGCAAATGTTTGAGAGAATGCATGATTCTGACTCAAGGATGTGTGATGAATCCTAAGGAGTCCTCACAAAGACGCGAACTAAAGTCTCCTCCCAGGTGGCCAGGGAAAGGCAGCCGCTTCCTGATCCAGACCCTGGGTATGGTATCAGCCGGGAGGATCATCTGTGAGGAGAAGGGCCCCAGGGGAACAAGATGACTCAGTATTTGTCTTCCTCAAAGAAGGAAAAAAATCAGTGATACCAGAATATAGAATGGCTTGCTGTCAGAGAGCGCTTTCATTTCCCAAAGATAGCTATCTTAATGTTGGTGACCACTATCATTACCAGTCAGGTATTGGGAATAAGTAACCACCTTTCAAAGTCGCTAACGTTTATGGAGGTGAAATCTCCTTTAACCCCGCAGGGGAACATTAAAGATAAATCTCTAAATAGTAATAATTTTTCTGAAAACCCTAATTTTCCTGTAAAACAATACCCTTGATTAAATCCTTATAATACTCCTTTAGGGAATATAATTAAGGATGGAAATGAATTATATTTCTATTAAAAGAGGCAATTTGAACATTGCAGACTTCAAGTTCTACAATTCCCAAAGTACTGGGACAAAAAGAGGGCTGCAAAGGCGTGAGACTGCAAGTTGCAGCCTAATAGTGTTAATGACCCACACCTGAGGGAGACTGGGAGGCATAACATGCCACCTCATGTGCAGGCCATGAAGAAGAGCAGTAGCAGGAGGTGGAGTGATCATTGTAACTCCACCTTGCACTGGAAGCCAAAGCTGGAGGAGTGCACAGACGCCGGGGCCACCGTTGAGTGCCAAACGGATGCTGGTCCTGAGAGGGTCTTTTCCTTCAGAGACCTTGATTGCAGAGTTTGTGCAGCGGGAAACATTAATTTTGACAGCTTTACCCCTGAAGACCGTAGCTGTGAGGTCGCGCAGCGGGAAGTGTGAAGTTTAAATGCTTTCCCCATAGTAAGTTGGGCTCCGATAGTAGGCGATCACTGTATAGCCTGTGGAGCAAGGAGCGCTCCATTTCCAACTGCCAGTGGCTGCGGAAAGCCGAGAGAAACAACTTGCCGGGCTGCACAGAGCAGCATAAGACCCAGGGGCAGTGTAGCGAGCGGACCTGCACGCCCGACCTGGTGATTTCACTAGTGTATTGTGACACCGGAGCGCTCTGTGATATCGCCCTCTAGCCATATCTGTGTGCATTCAAATATAGAACTGATATAAAGAAAGGGAAATGGTAAACCAAAAAGTATTTTTAATACCAAACTGGTGTAAAGCAGAATAATAATCCTTTTGAAAAGCAAGCTGATTCAAAGAAGAGAAAGTGGCAGAATAAGTACTTGACAAACAGACCAGAAAGACGTTTTTTCTGTTGGTCAGAATGATTGCCAGTGGTAGACTGTGAAGTCGTTCAAAGCTCTGAAATGTATTACTGGTCGTACCTTTTGCTTCGTGCAAACCAAAAATATAGGGCTGAAAAATCCACCCTGACTCGAACAAAGGCGTATGGCCTGTTTTTGGTGTAGATTGTGCACCTCGCTGTCTAGCGCTGCTCTGTCCGCCTCACACATTATCTGTGCGGGGCGATGCGCTTGAAAGGGTTGGGCAAAGAACTCTAGACGCAAGCCTCAAGCTCCGTCCCTGATCCAGGCATCTCCTGATAAGGAGTCCCAGGCCTGCGCAAAGTGAGCCATCCTTCCTCCTATGGGTGTCATTGCCGCTGGCGCTGCTATGATTACATTGACCTGTTGGCTGTTGGGCTGGATATCTTGCCGCTCTCCTCCAGCCGCGGCCCCTTCCTTGTTTTCTGGATGGGAAGAAGGTGTCTGAATGGTCTTGCCAGAAATGTTGGTGGTCCCTTGAGTGCTGGGGCCTTCTGTCAAACAAATATCGGCCAGAGGAGCGACCCCTTCCTCTTCCGGCCCAGGAAAACATTTTGGTGGCGAATGCTCTTTTAATAGATGCTTGCGCCTTGTCTAAGGCAGTGAAGGTGCCCACCAATTTAGACATCTTTCACGAAGGGATCTCCGAATAGCAGGCCCTGAGCTGCTGCTCCAGATTCGGTGTTAGCCAGCTCTCCCAGTTTGGGGTCAATTTTTAAGAGACTGCTCTTCCTGCGTTCAGTCGAGATGGCACAGTTGGCATTCCCGAGCAAGCAGAGTCCCCTCTGGGACCATACCGATAGAATAGTTGGGTCAATTGGCTTGCCCTTGTCAGTGGCCTTTTCGGCGAAGTCCATTATCTTCGACAGGGGCCCTGTGATATCCAGGACCTTATCTTGACAGGATCGCCATGCACGATCAATGCCTTTCTTGTGTTCCTTAATGTTCTTCCCGAGTAGGTTATCATTTTCTTGTCATGCTCGGGCGTCAGGACTACCTTCCCTGGAATCTCTGGGCGAGGGCATTCCGATTTAAGCTTGGTCCTGACTTCCTTTTCTAGGGGCCGACGTAGTCTGGCTTTAATATATTCTGTGGCTCTGAACGACTGTTCCCAGTCGGGGTTACCATTCCCTCAAGAGTTGAATGTTCTCCGGAAGCTTGCCTCGGAATGGGGGCTGCCACAATTCCCGAAGTAGAGGGTCTTGACCCTACAGTTTGATCGTTCTCCGAGGATAGGGGGGGGTCTGGTCGTCATTATGGTACTCCCCCCTTATCGTACTCGTCATCTGTGCCCTGATGGTACTCCTCTGGGCTTGAGGGTCTGAAACCCGCATTATCCTCCTCAGGCTGAGAGGGTCTATTGTCGGAAGGGTTCTCCTTCCTAGTCAGGAAGGATTTCTCAAGCCCGGAAAAGGCCTCTGAAACTTGCTGGCTCAGGGAGGCGGGGTTGGGCGGGGGTCAAAGATTCCTTACTCTTGCCAGGAAGTGTACTTCCCCCATCAGAAAGGTGTTTTCTTTTCTGCGTTCTCTTTTTCCCCAGCAGGGGCGCTGTTTGCAAGTGCTCCTCCATGCTATCCAAACACTGTTGGATGGGCAAGAGCATCTCAGACAGTTTTCTTAATAGTAGTTTCCACTGAGGACCCCAGCACCCTTTTAAAACTGTCTGCCATGGCCACGTCATCTACCTCATATGCTCCTTCCTCATCCTCTGACCATCCCTGATCAGCCTGAGGGGAGTATTGAGCTGCCATTGTATTAGATGAAACTTCTTCACACCCCTTTTATTTATTTTTTTAACAGTGGGCAATCAGACTTCACCTTCTCTCAATCCTACTGCTGCTGTATGAAAAATGTTTTTTTTTATTTTTGTAAAATGTAGAAATTGCAGAAATAGACTGAAATTAGGTGCAGCAACGTTGTCTCCGGCGGACATGCTCGAAGAATCCCTTGACATCAAAGGAAATGCATAGCACGAGCGCTGGTTAATAGAGAAAAGAACCAGAAGGTGGTAAGGCTCCCTCTAGTGGCTGCAGGAGTTATCGTGCCCTGGCAATGCTCTGCGCGACCTCCCTCCTTCCTCACAGAACATTGTGTTGAGTAGGAGGACGCGTGCGCGGCCGTTCGGAAGAAAACAATCACGCGAGCGTGAAGTAAAGGAAAAGGTAAACTGAGGCTTCTCGGGTAACGCGAGTGGCTCCAGTCTTGGCCAACGTTCTCCGGCGCTAGCGAGGAACAGCTGGCATCTGGGATTAACCCAAAGACAACAAATAAATAAGACTGTAGGTTACGTGGCCGGCCATGGATTCTTGAAAGAAAAATAATAAAACTCAATACAAGGTTGTGGAAGAGTGCCCGACAGGACTTTGATATTCTAATTAACAGGAATATTATATATTAAGCATGCTGTCATCAGAGTTGGAAAAGTAGAATGTAATGAAATGTGTACTTATCTCTTGCTGTGAGCAGCAAAGAACGAGGAAGGGATGCACTGTTGGTTCCTATGTGGAGGGATTGCCTACTGTTTATTGGAGGATTGTTGTCACATGTGCTGTGACCTGTTTAGAATTTGGGCTAAACCCTCTGGGAAAACAGAGTTCCTTTTTCTTCAGTGACTTTGGTTATGGACTCAAGGTTACTTTTCCTCAAATATATTTGACTTTTTGATAAAGCTTCTATCAAGGTCTGCCTTTAAACCTGGAAAACAGCGTGGCTGCACAATGTCAGTCCTTCGTCAACCAGCAAAATGGCTTGTGCCTGGTGTCTCGGTAGAAATTTTGACCTAGAGGAGTGCAGATAATTGCCTGCAGTGCACCCAAAGGTGGTGTGGAGCAGGTTGCTAAGCTTTATTTAGTGCTAACTAAAAATGTACCCCAGAAAAATCTGCTCTGGAGGTAGTATCCTCCATCTCAGTGCCAGAGTCCCTTGTTTAAGATGGTCCTCGTAGCCTGAAACTTGAACTAAGAAAATACATCATTACTCAACAAGTGAGCCCTATTTCTCCAGAACTCACACTTTGTCCTTGAAGACATGTGTGAGCAATGAGTCCAAGGACTCTACTGCAGCTTGTCCTGACCGGTGAGCCTGGGCCTTCGTCCCTGCATCCTAGCCTACACAAGAGGAGTGGTAGAGCTTCCGGTTGGCTATGCAAAAAATATTTGATAACTCTTTCCTTGGTTGCTCCTCACGTAAGCCTTCCTGATCCCTCTGATGATGCCCCCAGCCATACCAAACACTGCAACTGCACGGCGCAGTCCTCCAATCTTGGTACAGCCCATAGAGAGCTGGTACCATTGCTGTCTTTGGCATTGGCACTCTACCACTCAGCTTCATCCTCCTTTGTGTTGTCAACACTGGCGCTTTTGAAACCAGCACTGTGCTTACCAAAAACTTTAGCTTCGGTTGAGTCGGATTTGTAGGAAGAATCCTGTTTTTGAGAGCCTTGACAGAGATTCAGATATATTTTCATGGAAGGGGAGAAGAAGGACAAACTTCCCTATGTAATTCAATCCTTCTCAGGCCTCATAGAATCCATCATGCTGGAGGAATTTTTGACAGCAGGTATTCAGAGGAAGCTTTGCTGCAACTCATTCGCAACCTTCATGAGGTGCGTGTTCTGGATACTTAACCAGACTCTTGATCTGAAAATCGGCAGTGCCTGCTTTAAAAATTCTCCCTCATGTTGGTCTTTCTAGGTGATTTAAAATGTGTCGAGTTGGCATTGGGATGTTAGTCTGTTGTTCCCAAAGGATCAAATGATTCAAGACTGTCTCAGCTCTGCATCCTCCAGTTATGCAATGTATTCCTGCAGGTGCAATTAGCTCGTTTAGGGTAAAGAACCGACAGGTGATGGTCTAGTTGGTGTTACAAAGCGGTAGAGTGAGCTTGACAAGGATCTGACCAATGAGGTTCAAAGGTGGCGATCTGCTCAATAATGGCTAAAGTGTAGGCAAGCATAGTCGAGTCAGCTCGAACACTGAAAAGCAGTGGGTGTCGGAGGCGGCTTTGGGGGCTGGCAGTGGCTTAGAAGTTCACGCAAATGGTCGAGTGGGCTTAAAAGTGGATTGAAGCAGCTGGCTGTTTCTTGATTTGTCATTGCTGGTGAACTCTGTCCAGGGTTTTCAGTGGCAAGGTGGGCCCTTGTTTCCATCATTCACAGCTAGGAAGGTTGCCATAAAGCACTGGCATTGGCTGCCACTTCCAGGGAGCAAGTTCCTGGGTTCCAGTTATCTCCACTCCAACAGGCCTTGTACAGACAGCAGGTCATCCCAAATGTTCGCCTAAGTTGGGTGAGTGGAAAGACCTTCTTCCTTCGAAGCCTTTATCTTCACGCTTATGGAAGAGTACTTGGAGGCAGGCAGTACCCCCAATAAACAGGGCTGTCACATGGTGTGTTGAGGCCCGGGGCAAAAGGTTTGGTGAGGCCCCATTACAACTTTTTGCACTGGACCAGCGGGGCTGCCACCACAAATAGGTGACACAAGAAATCTCCCATTGAGTTTGTGTGGAGGAACCCAAATATGGTTCATTATTATGACAGCAAATCAACTACAGCAAAGTTATGTTTCTGTACTGAAGACCAGCTTTCTGTACTGAAGACCAGCTCACTCCAGACTAACAGTTTTGTCATATGTATAAATATAAGATGGTGTGAATGACGCCAGCTTTAGGAAGCGCTCTGCCCCTTTGTGCACATTAAAACACACATCATATATAGTGACGGGTAGCTGATGTTGAGTGGTGGCTGATATATTTTTGAACTGGAGAGGCCTAAATGTTTGCACCAATTATGTGGGATTGACAGAGTACAGTGAGGGAGCCCAAACCAAACAGGGGATGCTTGAGCTGATTTCTCACCCCAAAATTGTTTTGAAACCAATGAAAATGGTGCATTTGACAGCACTTTCTTGAAAATGTTGGTTAAAAAGCCATAGTTTGCAATTGGTTTTGTATGGTAGTACATGGGAAAAAAATAGATGTAAGTCCCGAAACGCGCACAGGAGCATTTTCCATTTCATTTCGCCTTTGCCCACAAAATATGCCAGTATGAATTTTTGTTCATGTTGGCTGTTCCCATACATGTCCATGCAGGCTGCACCAATATATGCCAGTATTACCTATAAGGACTCACAGCCGGTAGGGAGATGAAACACTAAATGCCCACTGAAATTCTTCAAAGCACCTTTGTCAGAAGTTGGTTGATGTGGAGGAACCCGTGTTAAAAGGCAACAAGGTGATAACATTTCTTTATATCCCAGGGAAGTGACAGCTGAAAGGACTCCAACAAACGCAGCTGTAAGGCGAGCATTTCAAAGTGCTCATTTTAACCCCCAGAACGAAAGCAATATATAAAGAGGAATATATTGCTGTGTTACAAGACTGCTGACTGGCACCATGGAGGCATTTGCTGGTGTCCCCCAAAGCCACTTTCAACTGAAAGAGCTGAAAGGCCCCGGCAAGACAGCCAGCTAGCAGGGAGCTCAAACACCAAATGCCCACTGAAAATCTTTAAATCCTCCTTTGTCAGTAAGTGGCTGATGTGGAGGAACCAGTGTCAAAAGGTAACAAGGTGATAATACTTGTTCCCCAAGCAAGTGACAGCCGGAAGGGCTTAATCAATCGCAGCCTGTAAGGCGAGCATTTGAAAGCGCTCATTTCAAGCCCCAGAATAAAAGGAATACAAAAAGGAATATATTGCTGTGTTACAAGACTGATGGCTGGCAACATGGGGGCATTTGCTGTGGTGCCCCAAGGACCCTTTCAACTGAAAGTCTGAAAGGCCCCAACACTAGCTATACCCTTATGTTTGCTCTATCCTTGATGCATGGTTCCATACATCCTGGGTAAAGCAACCCAACCGCCCCCTCCCCTTAATTTAGGGGTGGGGACTGGCACATACAACACTTTCATCCACCAGTCGCACAACTCCTTGCATGCACACATGCATAAAAACAAACGCATCATTGCCACCGACATATATGAGCACATACATACACAGTTAATTGAAATAAACATATATACACACACAAACACACATTTAATTTGAAAACAAAACGCCTCCATAGAGCAACCCAGCAGCCCCCCCACTCCTAAATGTAGTGTCCCTCTGGGCCAGTAAATTTAGGTGTGGTGGCTGGCACATATATATAACACCTGCACCTACGCATTCACCCACCAGTCACACAACTCCTTGCATGCACGCATGCATACAAATAAACACACCATTGACACCAACACGCACACACATACACAGTTAATTTAACTACACACACACACACATTACACGGCGTCTGCGTCGATGATGTCGATACGCCACCCTCGCGGACCACGCCCGACGTCACTGGATGTTAGAAGTAGGACGCATGACGCCGTAGCCTCAGTTCCTTTTTTTCCGCGAACTTGTTTGCTTCGGATATCTCAGCGCGCCTCGACTCTTTGGAGTTTCTGTTCTTTCGGTTTTTCGAACCTGTTCGTTTGTGAAGTTAAAGTCCTTCGTGATGTCTACCTCTTCTTCCACCCTGTGTCCGGGCTTCAAGAAGTGCGGGGACTGCGGGTCCAAGATGTTGGTGACGGACTCGCACAACGCCTGCCTCTGGTGCCTCGGGGAGGCCCATGACACGGATGATTGTGTCGACTGCCAGTCGCTTACGTTCAATGCCTTGCGGGAGCGCAAGAAGAAACTGTCGGTCGGTAAGGTGTCCAAGCCCAGGAAGTCGAGGTACGCAGGGCTTTCGACGGACGATTCGACGCGCGACTCTCCACATCATCGTTGGAAATCCAGTGGGTCTCGGTCCCGGAGTGGGTCCCGCCACTCCTCTGCCTCTTCGAGGCACTCCCAGAAGCGCCGTCATCGGTCACCTTCCCCGTCCTCATCCGAGGATTCTGCCCTTCGGCGGGTCGCTTATCCCACCAAGCATGCGACGCCAGAGGAATGGGCTTCTTTCGGTA
Source organism: Ambystoma mexicanum (assembly GCF_040938575.1). Lineage (NCBI taxonomy): Eukaryota > Metazoa > Chordata > Amphibia > Caudata > Ambystomatidae > Ambystoma > Ambystoma mexicanum. The sequence goes on along the minus strand of NC_090928.1, from coordinate 260,162,276 downwards.
AGAAAATGCTAGTGATTCTCGAATCGCAGGGCACTGGTCCGTCCGCGCCTCCGAGTGGGGTCGGTCGTGATCGGACTAGAGACACTGCTCGTACGCCTTGGGGCTTGGGTGATCGGCACGATTCGCGGGAGCGGTCCCGCTCGGACAAGGGGAATCGTTCTAGTCACGCCCGTTCCAGGTCCTGGTCCTCGATGCGCTCGAGACCGTGTGAGCCTGTGATGTCTTCGAGGAAGACGTCGATGCCTGTGGCACCGAGGTCATCGAGAGACTCTCTCGAGGCTCCGTCTCCGAAGAAGTCGTCGACGCCATCGGTGCCCAGGGTGTCGAGGCACACGCTCGGGGCTCCGCCCTCGAGGCCTGTGTCGACACAGCCGATGCTGTCGGCGCCGCGTTCATCGTCGACGCCGATTCACTCGACGCCTTTTGAGGCTGTTTCGACGGGGTGCCCCGGGGCACGGTGGATCCCCCTAGAAAGGCTCTGGCCAAGGTCAAGCATGGCTTTGTTCCCCATTCTGTGCCCTCTTTCCGCCATCTTGAGTACATTTCGGAGGTGGATGAGGGCTCTGATTATGGCATGGTTCCTGATACGGTGCCAGATGAGATTCTCTCGGGCCATAGCCAGATTGAGGACCTGCGTCAATCCCTGCACGACGCCAGTGGTCTGGACACCTCTCCGGAGGTGGTGTTTTGTAGGCCTGAGCCTTGCACCCATGCCGACTTCTTGAACCGGCGCCTTATGTCTAGGGTCACAGAGTACTTGGGGTGGTCTGCTCCCCCAGGGGATTTTCTTCAGGATGACCTCACGGATATCCTCGACCAAGGTCCACCAACTGACCCAGTACTGCCGTTCCATATGGCTCTACAGAGGAGGGTTGCGGCGGCTTGGACTGCTCCGGAGAGTCTCCCGGCAGTGGGCAAGTCTTTGCCGCGAAAATACCGCCCAGCCAGTAGCGACCCTTGCTACTTGAACAAGCACCCCACTCCGGAGAGTTTGGTGGTGCAGGCGGCTACGGCTCCAGCAAAGCAGGCGTCGTATCCTATCATCCCTCCTGATAGGGACGACAAGCGTTTTGATGGTTGGGCGAAGAAAGTGTTTTCAGGGGGTATGGCTCTTCAGGCGGCCAACTCCCTATGTGCCTTGTCACGTTTCACACACTCTGTGGAACTGTGTTTCTTTAGCGGCTGAACATATTCCCGAAGGGGACGAACGGGATGGTTTTCTTGCTATGGTCCAGTGTTAGGCAGAAACCTGTGCAGTTCCCTTTGGGACCACTGCAAAAGATTTAAGACTACAGGTGTTGGCAGTAAACCCACTTGGTAGCAGTCTGTACCACCCAGATTTACCTGGTAGCTGTGGCTGAGCAGTCAGACTTCCCTCAAGAAGAGTTAGGCAGTATGCAAAGTATACTCAATAGGCACTCAGATACAATAATACAAGCAAACACTGACCAGAGCTTTGGTATCAAAGTATATAATTATTTATTTAAAAACACACAGTTGAAACACTCCAGCACTCTTATTGTAAACTTATCCTAAACACAGTTACTATTATGATATATACACCCCTTTTTCCCTATTAGAAAAATCACAGTAAAACACCACTTATTTTCATACAGAGGTGAGCGCTTAACTAGATTGCACCCTAATAAGTTTGTGAAAAAGTTAGGGGAAAAGACAGAATATGAAGAGGTACACCACTCTACGATTCAGGAACACTGTTAGCAAGGCAGAGAGCAAAAAAAAGTCACTGGTGAGCCAAAGTCCAACAGCTGGGCCCACTCTTAGAGAGAGCAGAGCACAAATGCGCCCAAGATCATACAGTTACACTAGGCTTAGAAAGTCTTGCAAATTTCAGAAAGAGTTTAGAGAGGCTTAGAAAAGTTTAGCCAGGGTGTCCCAGGCTAACCCAGGTTCGAAAGCCGGGGGCTAAATCTACCCTGTACAGTCGGTAGCAAGGGAAGCCAGGCGGGACACAGTACCTTAAGTGGGAAGGATCCTCCAGCAGTGGCAGTTGTTCCTGGTAGTGGGTGCAAGTTGCGTCGTCGTCCAGGGGAAGAGAAGATCTCGACTTGGAGGAAAGATGAAGGTCGTTGCACTACCGGGGCAGAAACCAGCCGCGGAGTTTTCCGGTTAAAGGTGGTACCTTTGTCTCGTGGTCGTGGTAAAACGTGGTATCCGGGTTGCCGGGGTGCTTGGCACGGGCAAGACGGCCACGAGATACGTCGGGAAAGCGAAAAGACTGTGAAACTGGTTATCCCCACCAGTGAAAGGAAGAAGACTCTCCGGCGGGAGATCTCCTCTGTCGTTGGGAAAAAGTGGTGAGACGGTCCAGCAGGGCTCCACCGGTAGTGGTGTCGTGGCAGGTCAGCTCAGCTTCTCCCTAGTCGGATTCTTAGGTCCTGTGGCGACTTCTGAAGTTCCAGTCCCCAAAGCCCTGCTTTTATGCAGCAAACCCCCATTCACTCAGCCTAGCTGTCACTCAAACATGCTAAGTGGTGAGCCTGCCGGCTCACCACTTGGGCCAATCAGGACGGAGTGCGACTTGAGTTGCCTAGGCAACTCAGTCCAGGGTGCCTAAATTCCCCTCCACCCCTCCTAAGTACCCCAGACATAGTGGCACCACTTTGGAGGGCTTCTGTGGAGAAGCCCGCCAAAAAGCGGAACAAAGGGCTCGACTTGGGTTGGAGTCACAGAAGAGAACACAAACGCCATTTTAGAATCCAGTTTTGGCAAAAAAATACCAACCGGAGAATTAATATTAATTAAATAAACCGGCGGTATGTTCGAGGCTACCGTAAATAATTAAATAAAGATAGTAGCCTAAAACAATGGGAAATCCCATAGGAAAATATTCGCAGTTGAATATAAAAAGTAGTATCCACTGCCACCAGCCAAAACTCGATCGGGGGGGCGGAGACGTGCCCCCTCGACTAACAGACCCTGGGGCAATCGAATTGCCCCAGCCAGTACGTCCACAATATGATGGTTTGTACTGGTTCTGTTCAGAATTTAAGACTAGTAAAGTCAATGGTGACTTTACATGCCCTGAGAGACAGTAGTCGGTCCCAGAGTATGGAGTCTATACTGGGGGGTCACTAAGACACCCCTGTGTCACTGCACTGAGGGTGCTGTGTAACACATCACAAAAACACATGAAACCCTATGGAGTAAAAGACCCCATAGCCCATTAAACACCTCTAGATCCAAAGAAACGCACTCAAATCATGTCCAAGAGTGAGGGTAAAAGTGTCTCACTCTTGGCAGGAGAAAAAAATAAACCCCAAAAATCCAGCAAAGCTGCTGGGGGACTCACTAGGTTAGGAAATTCAGCCTAAACAGAGAATTCTCCCTAACAAGTATGCCAAATCAAAGGTCTTTGCGCTGACTAGTAATACCAAGAACCGTGTGGCGACTTTCCCCTGCAATGGTCACTGGATAAGATGAAGTACTTGGGAGTAGTAATGTCGAGGGAGAGATAGAGCCTGTTGCGTGATAATTATCTGGTGGTGGAGGGACATGTGGCAGGCAGATTGACCAGGTGGAAGGAAGCTCCTAATCACGATGACTGGTAAACTCTCTCTGATAAAGATATTGGTGCCCACGCTTTTTTATGCATTTGCCAATGTCCCTCTGTGGCCTGGTAAACCCTTCTTCTCTAGAATACGCAGGTCATTTGCGCAGTTCTTGTGCCACTCCGGAGCTGTGTAGAAAAAGTGGTCTGAAATGATGACTCCTTATGAAAAAGGGGGCTTAATGGCCCTGCACATTGGGCTATACTCGGTGGCAGCATAGGCTCAATTAGCTACCTATTGCTATGGGGAGACATCACCTCCGCCCCATATCAAATTGGAAAAACTTGCAGCGGATGGGTCAGACCCTAGAATGCTGATCCTTGACCAAAAGTACAAGGATACCTGCTTGTTTGACCCTGTGGCCGCCACAATACTAGCTTGTCAGTCCATTTTTGATGGGACTGGGACGGATTGTCCATATTACAAGTGGCTCCCACTGTGGAGGTTGCCTGGCTTGGGACCTACATGGGACACGACTGTTGCTGGGCAGTGGGGGCGCCTGGAATTTGTTCCCCGAAGAGGGAGTCATTACCCCGCCAACATGGCGACGCTAGCACATCGGTGGAACTCATTCAATACTACAGGATACGAGCTGCGGTGGCGGCCCCATTGTCTTGACTACCCTTGTGAAACCCCTGGAAACAGCGTAATTAGTATATATTGCTAAGTATATATTGCGAAGTATATATTGCTAACTGAGGTGGAAATAGACTGCTTCTGTCCACGCTACATAAAATGTTATTTAATAAACTCCAGTCCTCAGCTCCAAGGGCAAGGTTCAAATGTTCTGATAATCTGGGTGTTGAATTTCAGATGTGGTGTACATACCAAGAATGTATCTCTGAATTTTAGATTCAAATGCATGCAATTTCAATTTTTAAACAGTTTGTATTATACCCCTATGAAGTTCCTCCCAAGCTGACCATATGCATATATTTTGGAGTAGTTCCTACGGGTTTCGGAAGAAATGTCTGGATAAAATGTACTGACCTTACAAAAAGATCTAAAAAGTATACTACGTGTATGTAGTTGCCTCTGATGATGATGTGGCAACAGTTACAATTGTAACATACACCATCCGCACAATGGCAACAAAATTTCCCTTCGACACACCACAACATGTGATACAAAGAGTGTCATATATGGGATAAGATGCCTGTGTGGACTATATTATGTAGGTCTCACAGGCAGAAAAGCCAAACAAAGATGGGTTGAGCATAAATCCAATGTGAGGAAAGGTTCGGTTAAATCCCCAGTTGCACAACACTTTAAAGATCTCAAACATTCTGTTGCCCAATTGCAATTTGTTATTCTTGAACATGTAGTATTACCTAGACGAGGAGGTAACCTTCAAAGACTCTTACAGCAAAGAGAGACATATTGGATCGAACATTTGGACTCAATGTACCCTAAGGGAATAACCCTCAGATGGGACCTGTACTGCGTCTTGTAATCTGAGACTGTTTGTTTTTGCATGTATCTATCTGATCTGACATGTTGTGAAATTTTTGTAGAATTGGTTAAGTTTTAAGGAGTTTTTCATTACTGTATAATGCTTCTTGACAAGGGGTTATATGTACTAGTATTACAATTTAGGGATAAAGAATGCAGGTGGTCTGAAAGATAGTCACACAGCAACTATAATTGAATGTATACGTTTTGATTACTTATATGTATACAACACGTGGACCCAACTGTCATTCATAGGGTTCATGACAAAAATTACTGGTCAGAATGGGTAATGCCAAATGTTGTATGGACCATGGAGGCATAAATTGCTACTTTAATTCTTTAAAATAACGAGCATGTTTAGATAAGGACGAATATACTAAAATATTCTATCAACTAATTCATCCGATGAGAGAGAGGGTTTCCAAATATTAAGTTGAGTTGATATAATACAGATACCACGGAAAGTGTTAACGCCACTATTTGAGTCCAAGATGGCCGTTAGGAACACACTGAAGTAATTCTAATCCATTTTGATAGAATAGCCGCCATCTTTCCTACAAAGATGGCGGGGAGTAGGAAGCACAATGAAAGGTCTAGTTGTAGCTGGTTTACCCAGAGCGAGCGATTTATTTTGCTGCCGCGTGACGAAAAAGGAAAAAGTATAGCTTACCAGTGTTTCTTGGTAGACGAGTTGCCGCTTACACGCGAGGGTGCATTTTGAACGCGGAAGCGTTAGGTGAGATATCAAGATTGCCGTGGATGCGCTGCATTATCCCGGATCCGCGAGACAGAACAACAGCATTTTGTGGATTAGACAGCGATAATAATCAGCAACAGGTAAATACTTGTTTGGAGCCATTCGATTTGGGGATGATAATTAGTGCACATTGATCTGCAACAGATTGGCAATGTGTATCCTTATTTATTTTTCAAACAGGGATTGGAATCGCAGGTTGTGTAACTCTAGCAGGTCCAGGCTGCCTCCTTCAATACACGAATAATTCAGCCAAACTGGAGGAACTTAACAGGGTTACCCGCAGGTATACCGGCGTGTCACCTTAAAATTATTATTTTATTTTACAATTACATGGCCTAGAGAAGTGACTATGGTAAGCATATTTCCCACACAGCTGCAGTTTTCCAAGTCGCAGAGTATTCTATCATCTGAGTACATCACTTTGGGGGCTCAATTCAAGCAGAACAGACATTTAGAGGTGAGCTTCAGGTAAATACTAATTATTACAAGTAACCCTCGTACCTCAGAAGATCTGTTTACTGTGCGGGACACCGTGACTTATAGCGAAATGTCCCGCCTCAGATCTCCTGTGTGGTACAGTTAATATACTGATGTCTAGTATGAAACCCAGAGGCTTTTAGCTTTGACGCTTAATCTTATTACTTTGATTTGATTTTAGGAGGGCTACTCTTGCACCCAACAAACAGCAGCGTATATATCTGATTGATGAATGTAGAAGATACAGGTTAGTGTATGGAACTAGAGAAAGATATTTCCTTGATTGTTTGAATATAATTATTTACATTTAGTATGAGAAACAAATACTGACACTCTCAGCTTTATTAATTCGTAGGAAGATTCACAACAATATCATTACCTGAAGAAGGGCAATTTGCCCGAAACGCGTAGTAACAGACTAGTCGAGCATGTTAAAATAATCATCCATAATAGACTCCTGGTCCAGATATCGTGATTTATGTTTGAAGTCAAACTAACAATCGAAGTTGATTGGTCTTTACAATTTTGAAGTATATTGATTGATTTTGTGTTACGAACTACTGTGACTGTGAACAGTTTTTATTATGTGAATTTGTTTAAAATGAGTTCTGACTTTGCTAACTGTTACTCTGTGACAGTGTCTGCATTGACTGTTATGAATTACTTTGACTTATGAATTATAAAGCTATACATTTATGGTTTATGTATTTTACAATTAAGTTCAGTTGAAAGAAAAAACACTTTTGCAATTCTTATTGTATTAGCAGTGCACCTATTTGTGTCCCAGCGTGATTCTGGGACACCTTGTTTGTTTTCTCGACACTTGTGCCTTTCCTGTCAGTGGGTCCCACAAGATCCACCTTGCTTGGGGAAGCCAACAGAGGTTCCTCTCTGAACCACAAATGCACACACCTTCAGGTTTGGCCCGCTCAGGATGACATGGCTTTGACTCCGTGCAGCGCTGCTCCGTCTTTGTGCATTGAACTCAACGCGCCACCCCCCCTTGCGCAGTTGGCACGGATACCTCACATGCACATGCCCTTCTTCCGATGGGCAGGCTCCTCAGGAAGTTGTCCGACCTTTCTGTTGAGGGTGATTCAATCCCACTCGGGCTGCAGCCCCATTACTCTGTTGAGGCAGCAGAATTCCCAAAGGTGTTCTATGAAGAGGGTGAGGACATGTTGCAATTGGCTGCTGACCTTCGGGGAGACCCGCGGTCTGGACACCTCCCTGGAGCTGGAAATCCATCTGATGCAGACTCCCTGTAGGCCTCAAACTGATGGAGACACCAAGGTTGTTGGATTCCTCCAGGCCCAAGGTTCATTTTAAGCTGTCCAGCATCTTTGTTGAGCGTCTCACATGTGAGACCCTGCTTCCTTTCTACTTGGCGGTGCAGGCCATGGTGGTGTTTACCTGGAAAACGCCAGCATCTTTCCTCCGGAAGACCATGATTTTGCAAAGAAGAATTGCCCTGCTCCGTCAGACCTGATGCTTCATTCCACCCATGTATCCCCAGAGAGTTTGGTGGCTCATGCTGTGAAAGGGGAGCCTTAAGACCACCACCTTTCCCCTTGCTGTCCCCAAACAGGGCAAGCAAGAGTTTGGATATCTGGGGACGCAGCATATTCATGCCAGGCATTCTTGTTCATAAATGCATCTTGTGCACTAGTCAAATAGTCATTTCGACTCTGGATTGTTTTCTCCAGGGCAGCAGAAGCTACCTGCTGAGGAAATGAAGGGCTTCAACGTCTTTGTGAAGGACGTCAAAGAGAGAACACGCAAGTTTTTGCAATCTGGCTTTGACATGGCCAATTGTCTTGTGAGTTCTAAAGGAACAAGTTTGGTTCTGAGGAGACGCTCATGGATGCGGGCATCAGATTTCACCCCACATGTCCAGGCAAAGCGTCTGCAAGTATTTCGATGGTCACAACCTCTTTGGAGCTAAAGAGGATGAATCCCTCCAGAAATTCAAGTCGTCAAAAGCCAAGGTTAAGTTCCTGATGTTCAGAGATGTTCAGCAGTTTTCCAGCTCAGCCTTGATGGGTCATGTTTTTTGACCTTTCGTGGCCACAGTGGTAGGAGTAAGGCACCCTCTTTAAGAAGCAGCAGTGCCCCCCACGCCCCCCCCAACACCCTGCGGCCATGGAGTAGAGCTTGAAGAGGGTGTATTACTGCTTCATGAGTCTCCACTGTGGCCATAGGTGCAAAACCTCTGCGAAGAGAGAACTTCAGTCATTCCATCCAACTGGGAGGTTGTGACGAATAAACTTCCGGGGGCACCAGTGGTCCAGGGTTTCTAAACCATCAATTATCCCCACACCTCTGGTACACCAGAAGGGATCCGAACAGATTGCAATACAAGTAAATTATTAGACGTTCTTGTCCAATTTCTGGTAACAGGGACGTAACGGCAGGCTTATCTCTGCAAAGTCGTGGATCGTTGGTTAGTTGCAACACTGCGAAAATACAATTATTACCCAATGAACAAATGGACTGCCCAGTCAAGGTTGTATAAACATATCTACTTTATTACTACAACAGACCGTTCTAGCACACTACAAATACGACCCACCCTGTAAAGGAACACAGAGAACAGACAGTTTCACGAAGGAAAGAGATGCACTCTGGATACTGACAGGAGGGTGGTTAGTAATCAGTCTTACTGTTCAAGGTTATTTGGTTCCAGCACCAAAGGGGAAAAGGGTCATAACTGTCTGTAGGAGCCTTCGGAGAAGGACCAGGCGGGCAGAACCACAATGTATTTGATGCTCAAGAAGTTCTTGGTGCTCGACAGTGTCGAGGCGGTTCTAGGGCGCTTTGCAGCCCTTGAGAGACAGAGTTGGTGGCAGGAGGCAGCTGCGGGTACCATGTGGCAGGCAGTTCGGCAAGCGAGGCTGGATAGACGTCTGCAGGCTGTGTGGCTCCGGGCCAAGAATCGTTGTCTGTGTGCTGGTTGGCAGATCTGGAATGCTGGTCGAAGCGGCTCGGACACTCTTGCGACTGCTGTGTGACAAGTCAGCGGTGCAGCCGGATGCAGTTCGAGTACTCAACTGTCTTGAAAATGTCGTTAAAAGATGGATGCTGGATGATGCTTGTGTGGCACTCCTCCTAGCTGCTTTGCAGGGCTCGTGTCCTTTCAACACAGATGGCTCAAAGCTCAGGAGAGTGATTGCAGGCAACAGCCTTGTCCTTTCTCCAGAGACTCTCCGGCACTTCCCACCTAGGAAGTTTGCTGGCAGAACTTAGCTGGGCACGCAGTGTGCTGGCTGGGTACCAGTTCTGGTGCTGCTGGACGGGTCCTCTGAGTCCGGTATCTCCCTCGGTTCCCTGGGAGATGTTTAGGGGAGGTGTCTTGATTCCCTCTTGTAACTCCTGGCATTTCTTCACTGGCGGAGGATGTAAGGTAGACTGTACCTTCCGTTCAAGTCTAAATGAGCCCTCCTTCTTACTCCCTTCAAAGTTGTCTGATGTCTGAAGATCTGCTAAGTGAAGGGTTCAACCCTCTTTTAAAGCCAAATGGGCCCCAGTGATTGGTACAGGCTGCGCCGACCTTAATGAACTAATCCTGGGTCCCCTCCAACAATCTTCTGTTATGCATGAGGTCAGGACCAGAGTGCGATACAACAGGACAGGCAAGGGGTGACAACATATACCTAAGTTCCACCCATCTTTCTGTCTGTTGTAGATTCAGAGTGTCTCTCTGGTTAACTGAGCCCTCTGACTCTTGAATGAAGCGCAGGTTTCCCTTGAAGTTTGTTCTGGGAGCAGACTTCCTGTCTCTCCCAAATAACATCCTTCGTCCCTCTGAAAGGGGTCTGCTTTGCAGGGACACATATTCATGGAGCCTTTGAGCACATGGCTGGAGGAAGGTTTGCCTTCCCCTTTCATGGAATGCTTTGATGTACCCGGGGCTGTCACATTCCAGCTGAATATGACGGGGAGATGGTGCCTGTAGGCTGTGTCTTCTCCAAGTTCATGTGACTACGCGTTTTGTGCAGGAAGCATATGAAATGTGTGCGGAATGGCATTGCACATTTCTCGGAGGTTGGTCTCCCATCATTCATTTTTCATTATTAAAAAATCAAAAAAGCCCAGGCGATCGCACTCTCCCCGTGCGGGTGGTTGAAATCCTCAGAGGTGTAGAATGATTCTGTTCCTCGAGAGTGGCTTTAAACCACTTCTGACGCTTGGGCCTTGCATTTACGGTCTTCCCTTTCCTGAAAACCCACACAACCATCCATCCTCCAGCCACTTGCGGTCTCTGCCCCCTCTACTACTAGAGGCGGTACATCTGCTTTTAACCAAGGGTGCCATAGATCTTTATCCCTCTTCAGAACAAAGTCAGGGCTCGTACTCCCTTTCATTTTTGGTTTAGAAGAAAGACCTATTGTGACCTGCGTTCCTTGGCTTTTGAACTTATACCGTATTGAGGCCCTCAAACTAGATGCCTGGTTGGTGTTGCTTCATCTCTAGGGCGCCTTTTTCCTCTACTTGCGATGGAGTGGCACATGGGGGAATACTTGTGTCAGTAGGACTGCGACTCAGCCAAAGCCATGTCACGCATAATGAGAGGGCTAGTCTTGCCTAAACCAGTTAGTACCATTATGGGGACTGCCATGATGGGCTCACAAAAAGCCCACATGGTCAGAATGGCCAGTTTGAGATTATCCCGTAGCCCCTACATAAAGGGAAGCGCTAGAAAACAACAGGACAGGTAGCAGGATTTAAAAAAACACATTGTTACCCCCAATGGCTACCAAAAATGTACATGGAGCTACCGATACAGTAAAATGGCTTCCAATAACCTAGTCCCTAAAACCAATTGATAGACACAATCACACTACGGTAGAAATGGGGTGCCTGAAAGCCAGCCCTGGGACTGGATGCCTTTGGGGTGCCCCAATACCATATACCTTACATAAGCCAAGAAGGGACATCATATCATGGCAGCATGAATTCAGTAGAAGTCCCTCTGGCCACTAACAAAAAGATCAAGTAACCAAAAAAGACAGGAGAAAAGCAAAAAGCTAGGGGGTCTCAAACAGTGGCACTAACATCACCAAAATTGAAATTTTGGCTTAACAATGAGGAATCTGTTGGACGAAGGAATCTATTAGAAGAACATATTACTACAGCTTGGTAATGCTCTTTTGAATGGATTAGTTCTTCCTCCCACAGATTCTTTACTGTCTTCCAACCCTGCCTCTATTTATGGATCGTTTTCACTTGCTGTTCTGTGGTCTCTCAGCTGCTGAGTGCTAGAATAAAAGGCTGTACTGAGGCTGTATGGCACTGCAGCACCATACATACTGGCCCCATTGTCCCCTCCAGCATCTGGGCTCCAAAAGGTGCCCGATAGAGCCAACGCAAAGTTTCAGATTACATCTGGTGCTGGAGAAGATGCATCCAAGTTGAGCATTCTGTGGGAGAAAGGACTAATCCACCTAAAAAATCATTACTGAGAGGGAAGAAATTTGGTTTTCTCAGTAATGTTCTTGCTGAAGGATTAAGCATTCCAGAGGTTACTGATTGTGCTGACAACTAGGCCCTCTTGGTGGATAGCTTGTAAACCTCCTGCGGCCCCGCAACTCCTGAGGACTAGGGCTAAAGGCATAACTGAAATCAAGTTCTGCTGCTGGCTCCAAATATTTGATTTTTTTCCTAAACGAACCTGCCCGGTAGATAATCTACAGTACTGTGATGTGCTCCTTATATCTCTATTGTGTGTAAATAAGTGTATTCATAAATATCGCAAGCACAATCTATGCTGTGACATAGTTAGTTCTATTTGCAGGTGTTGTATTAGTGTAGTTACCCTGTTAAATGTTATGTATTTGACTTTTCTAATGGACTCCTTCCTCCCACAGATTCCTCATCTATGATATCCTATCCACAGCACAGCTGTGCTTCTGAAGCATTCCCGCCACCAGGTGGCTGAGCATGGCTGCGCGTCCGCTCCATTTGACGCTTCTACGTGCCCTGTGCAGGACATATCGGAGGCAGTATACATTGAGGCGCTGCACTGTGTGACCTCAATTCCTTTTTTCCATGCGCTGTTAGCTTCAGGAGCACGCTCATCAAGCCTTTTTGAATTTCTCCGGTGCCATGCTCAACCCTGCAGGCTTCAAACAGTGAGCGGATTGCGGCCGGCAGATGTTGGTATCATATCTGCACCGGATATGGCATTTTTGCTGGTATCTGGTAATAATGTCCCCATACATAATGTTGACGGGAAAAGCCATAGGCGACATTATATATGTTGACATTATGTATGGGATGTGTTGCGGGCATATCCCCTGCTCCCCTTGTAAAAAATCTTTTTTTTTTTTTTAATCGGTGGTTGCGGGGTGTTCCCCGCATGTTCCCAAATACATTTTTATTAGCCTTTTGATTTCACAAATTAAACTTGAACTGATAACCTTGTCACCCCCTCCCAGGTCTTGGTTAGTCCTCAATCACACTATGGTAGAAATGGGGTGCCTGAAAGCCACCCCTGGGACTAGATGCCTTAGGGGTGACCCAATACCATATGCCTTGCATAATCCATCATGGCTTATTTCAGTATCGTTTCCCCTCTCTTCCCTTTTCCATCTGTCTCTCCTCTTCCCACAGTCGTCTTATAATTGATGGGTCGTTCTCTCTTCCTTCCCCTGGTTGCTCTTCTCTTTGGATTGTCTCTGGGATTGTTGTGATCAGACTTGCAAGCTGGGGAAGGGTGTCATCCGTCTTGAACACCACATGCTTCTGGAGTCTTTCTTTAGGAGATATATCACGAGGTCCCAGTCCATAAGAAATTTGTGGTGATTTCCCTGCAGGAAGTAAGACATCCATTCCATGGCTACAAATTCCCATACCTTCCCCATCCATTTGTGCTCTGTGGTTGCGATCATTGATTTCCATTTGTGGGCCAGTAGCCGGGCCCCAGCCATGACCAGCATCACGTAGACTTTGCATTGTTCTCTCGTGGGGAGGTAAGACATGCCGCCCCCAGACCCAATATGAACCGTCCCATGTTGACCCTCTCTTCCACCCCTAGAATTTCTTTCGCTGCTTCTTGTATCTTCTGCCAGAAAGCGAGGATTTTTGGGCATTCCCACCAGATATGTCTCCAGCACCCTTCTTTCCCGCAGTCCCTCCAGCATAGTTTAGATGTTTTCCCCAATGAAATAATGCTAATTTAGTGGGAGTTAGGTGCCATTGGAACATCATCTTGCGCCATATATCCTGAATTTGTAGTGACTGCACGATTTTGGGTGTGTTTGCCCTTAATTCCAGCCATTGGTCCTAGTCTATTGTGATGTCAGTCTCCTTTTCCCATTTGGACATGAAGATTCCATCCCCTCCCTTTTCCCTTTCCTTTGATTAGCGTATATATAGATCCCACTAAGTCCTTGTCTCCTGCATTGGTGGTGACATACTTCTCGAAGGGCGTTAGTTCCCTTGTCGCTGCCTCTTTCACTTTGGGGTCCAGGAGCCAATGTCTCAGCTGGGCATATCAATATCTCTCGCCTTCACTGATGTCAAAATCAGATTTGCATTGGGTGAAGGATTTAATTTCTCCTCCTTCGAACATATCCATTATCTTAACGCATCCTCCAGCCTGCCATCTTCCGAAACCTCTTCCGGTCAGTCCTGGCGTGAACTGTGGGTTTCTGAAAATCGGTGATAGGGGAGAAGGGAAGGTAGTAGAGTTGGAGCTTTTTGCTACTGCGTCACATGCGTTTACTACCGAGGCTAAGATTTTGCTACAATATATATTATGAGGTCTGTCTTCCTTGGGAACCCAGAGTACCTCTTCCAAGTTTGTCTCCACCACAGCCCCGTCCATGTCTCAATTTTTTCCCTCAGTTCCGCCTTGGCCTTGTGCCTGATAACTCTAATCTGTGCTGCGTGATAGTATGCTCTCAGGTCAGGCTCCCCCAAACCTCTTTTGTCTCTTGGCATTGCTATTACTTTGCTCGAGATTCTTGGTTTTTTGTTCGCCCAGATGAATGCTCTTGTGTGTTTCTGGAGGGCTCGGAAGTATGACGGCAGAATTTTTATGGGGAGGACCATGACAAGGTAGAGCAGCTTCGGCAATAGAATAATTTTCAGGAAATTGATCCTGCCCATCCAGAAAAAAGACAGGGGGAACCAGCTTTGCAACATATTTCTGATGGCTTTCAACGGGGGGGGGGGGGGGGGGAGGTTAATTTGCAGCAACTAGCTGGTGGAGGGATTTAGTGATGGATATTCCTAGATATTTAACACCATCTGGGGCCCAGAGATATGGGAGGGTGGATTTTAGGGTGTTTTCCTTATCTGGTGGCACCGATAGGTTCAGTATTTCTGATTTACTTCTATTCATCTTTAGGCCTGCCACCTTTCCAAATTGGGCCACCTCCTCCTCCATTGCGTTTAGTGATTTTTCCATGTTTTTCATTAGTAACAGGTCACGGGCAAACGCTGCCACCTTGTGCTCCCTCCCTCTGAAAGGGACTCCCTCTATGTTTTTGTTGCCTCTTATTCTACTCATTTGCGGTTCTAGGTGAATGGCGTATAGGAGAGGGGACATGGGACAACCCTGCTTTGTTCCTCTGGTCACCTTTATTGGGTCTGACAGGTCCCCGTTAATTAGAAGACCAATCGTGGGGTTGCGATAACTAGCCGCAATTTTGGCCGTGATGGAATCCCCAAAGCCCATTTTGTTCATAGTTTGGTATAAGAAACCCCACTCTACCCTATCAAATGCTTTTTCAGCTTCTAGTGCTACCAGCAGTGTGGGTTTGACCTATTTTCTCCACTATGTAGGCTACCCGCCGGGTGTTGTCGTGTGTCTGTTCCTTATAAAGCCTGACTGGTCATGGTCTATCAGTTTAGGGAGGAAGTGGTCTACTCGGTTTGCTAGGGTTTTGGTGAAGATTTTAGTATCTGTATTAATGAGTGCTATTGGCCCCTATGAGGCACACAAGGTAGGAGCTTTCCCTTGTTTAGGCAGTAATATTACTGTTGCTTCATCCATTGATGGCGTGATCCCATCCCCCTGTCCCATTTTATTGAAGAGGGTGGTTAAGAGGGGCACCAAGGTTTCCTGGAAGTCCCTATAGAACTCATTTCTAAATCCGTCTGGGCCAGAGGCTTTATTAATTGGGAGGGACGTAATGGTCTTGCAGATCTCCTCTGTGGTTATGTCTTCGTCGAGCTTTTCCCTCTCCTGAGATGTTATTTTTGGGATGCTTTAGTGTGACAGTCCAGGTGGGGCCCTGTCCCGTTTGTTTCTGACCTGTATATGGTAGTGTAGAAGTTGGTGAATTCCTTCTTTATAGTTGTTTGATTGGATCTCGTTACCCCCTCTGGTGTCTTTATTTTGAGGATAGTCCTTTCTGTTTCCTCTCTTCTCACCACCTTCGCGAGAAGCTTGTCTGCTTTGTTTGCTTTCATATAGAAGCTTTGTCTGAGATGTATCAAGGAGCGTTCGACTCTACTCAGTTGTAGGAGTTCTAACTGACCTCTAATTGACTTATATTCCCTCCTTATCTCGCCTGTTGCCCTGATGCCATTTTGAACATCACTTCTTTCATTTTGACCTCTAGGCCTTCTTCTATTAGGCTTCTTTCCCTGTCCCTTCTTGCCTTGATTGCTATAATCTTCCCCCGTATTGTAGCTTTAAATGCATCCCAGATTGTGAGGGAGTATATTTCCTGGTTGTCGTTGGTCTGGAAATATGCATCTATTTCTTTTCTTAGTTCTCCTTTCAGGGGGGAGTCTTTACAAATGTGGGCCTGGTATTTCCATTTCCATATCCCTGAGTGGTATTGTTTCCTTTTAAATGTCATTATGATAGGGGTGTGGTCGGATATTGTAATTGCTCCTAGCTACACATCCTCAACCTGGCCCAGCATAGAGTTTCATATCCAGATATAGTGTATTCTCGACACTGACCTATGTACGTTTGAGTAGAACATGTAACCTTGCGACAGTCCTCTTTTCCCTCCAAACATCTACCAAGGATAGGATGTCTATTTTGTCCCGCAGCTCTTTTGATGGTTTGTTCTGGGAGTAGAACATGGTAATCCTACCCCTGTCTGGGTTCCACGCTAGGTTAAAGTCGCCAGCGAGACCGATTTTACCCTTTGCCAAACCCCTCCCGTTTTCTTAGTGTTGCCTGTATAAACCGTTCTTGTCCTGTGTTTGGGGCATAGATGGAGGCCACAGTGAAGGTTTCATCTCCCAACTGGAGATGAGCGGCTAAGTACCTTCCTTTGGAGTCTTTCTCCACCTTCATCACCTTGAGGTCCATATTGTTCCTTAGTGCGATTAGGACTCCCCCTTTCTTTTCACGTCATTTGTTTGCTGAATTATGTTGTAGCCCTGTATTCGGGTTTTATGCTCATCTTTCTTTTGAATGTGAGTTTCTTGCAGGGGGATCAGGTCTGGCTTTTCTCTTGACAGGTAGTGATATAGTTTCTTCCTTTTTATGTGCGGGTACAGGCCTTCAATGTTCAGAATTTGCATAAGTGTTTCATTAGCCATTTTCAAAATGTTTTCTAGGCACTTCACAATGGTTGATTGCTTCTTTGCTTGGGCTTAGATGTGCAACCCTCCCTGTTCTGTTCCCTTCCGTCCTCTCCTTCTGCCCCCTCTGCCCCGTCCATGCCCCCTTTTACCGCCCCTCTTCGCTAACCCTCCTCTGTCGCTGGGTGGACCCAACCGGCCTCAAGCCCCTCCCGATTCTCCTCTTCGGGGGTTGAGCTCCCCTCCACTCACAGCTTGATCCTTTGCAGGTCTCCCTGGACCCATTTTTAGTTCAAGGTTCCCCTCCCTCGCTTCCCCCTCCCCCCACTATGAATGCTTTATGCTTTCCCTTCCCTGTTGTGTCTGCCGCTATTGTACCCCGACCTATCGAATGAGGGAGGCCAGGAAAGATGACCAGCTTTTCATTGTTTAAGCTGGGGCTCATGCTGGCAGGGCTGTGACCAAACTGACCCCGTCACCGTGGATAATTCTTTGTGTCCTTAAGTTGATTTTCCTTGTTTTCCGGAATGAGCCGATGCATAGTTGTGCTACATACCTTAGGGGCTGAAAGGTGTCTGAAGAGGAGCTGTGCTGGGAGATGGAGATCATAAATGAGGAATCTGTAAGGAGAAGTGTTCATCAGAAAGAATATTACAGAGAGGTAAGTCCTTTTTTTCAATAGATATAAGTTTTAGGAAATAAAGCTCATGCTCTTGCTTTTTTGTCTATTCCTCAAAAGCTCTCCCTCCCTTAGAATAGATCACCAGGCTCTCTGATGTCATGGCTCACACCATTCAAGTGCTGTTGTACAATTGGTATTTGTAAAGCATGGATTCAAGAAGTATGCCTTTACAAACAGCACAGTGGCCTTTGGGTGTCAAAGCTGCAACAGTTTCAGAGTCAAAGAAATCTGTGAGGTGGGGTACCCCTTTATTGTCTTGAGCCTTCTTGACTGTGGTGAGGTAAAGGACTTTTGGAGGAGTTCTACATACAGGAAGAAATCATTTATAACATAATCTTTGACCTAAAGGAATGTTATGATATATGCTATATTAGTTATAACGCACTTAATACCCTGAGGTTTCTAAGCGCGGACCCGGTGTTCGAACCTGTGTTGCTCCGTGTCGTCTTGCTTCCAAGACGAGCGTGTTGCCCCTGAGCTATCCTCCCGAGTCAATTGTATTGTATGATGATTTATAGAATGCGCCTCTGCCGTTTGCATGGCCTGCAGGTGCTCACGTGGCTCTGTAAGAAAAGTGGGTGGGGTTAGTTGGGGAAGAGGAAAGAATGCATGTTGTGCTCTTTTTGTTCAGGCTTGTAGAACCATGAGAAACTGGGGTCTGTGTGTGTGATCTTTCTGCGTGTGTGTTTTTGTGTGCACTGGGCTTCTTGTGTCCAGAGGGTCTATCGTCCAGTGTCTGGGTTGTCGTTTGCAACTATTTGGTTTTGTGGTGTGGTTGGCAGTGGGTGTGTGGTTTGCAAGTTTTTTGGTGTGTAGTTTTGCTGGCCCTTCTTGGGTGTGTAGTACACCAGAGGTATGCAAGTGTGGAAAAGAGGGGGGTGGTGGTCAGCTGGTTTCTGTTTCGCTCCGGGTGTGTGGCGGTTGTAATGTTGGTTCTTTAATCCATATTGTCCCATGTTTGCAGAGTATGGTTTGTGGGGGTGGGTGTTTTTATGCTCATATCGATGAGTTGAATAGCCAAGCTTTCGGTAGTTTTCTGAAAGTTGGTCGTCTTCCGTTCTTATTACCTTAGGTTCCTGAGTTCCATATTTTGGCTATCAAATAGGGAGATGCAGTTCCTCTGAATTTCCTTTTATCGTGTTTAGTTTCTATTTGGACGTTATTGCTTGATCTTGTTTTTTTTTGTTGGTTGGTAACAGTTGATTTTAGCTTGTAGAAATTCGGCTCCTTGTCCGTGTAGTGATTTGTGGCCGATGCAGAGGGCTTTAAATTTTGTGTTTTTTTTTTTTTTTTTTTTTTTTTTTTAACCGGTCGGCAGTCCAGACTACTCGGTGCTGGTGTGATGTGGTCTCTTCTATTTCTCCAGCATGGGATCTTTCATGGATTCACATGCTCATGAATATTCCCCATTGTCAGGCTGGGAATCCTCTGTAGTATAAAAGCAGTTAAGCTTTAAAGCTTGAACTGCTTGTCACTTATATAGCCTATTGCTGTCAATTTGGCTCATACTGCCCCAGCCAATGGTGTTAGGCTTCCGTAGCTCCACCTCTTGTGACCATCTTCAGATTTTCCCCACAATTTCATGTGTTGCGAGTCCTCATTGTTTTGCTCCTCAAAATATCGACTTTTGTACTATTTTTGAGATTGTTTTCCATCATTCATCTGTCACCTTTGTGACTCCCGGTAGCAGGGATCCATTGCGGCTTAAGACCTGGACCATCGACTTATATTCTTTCTGTGTGAGGCCTCCTTACCTGAGGCTTTCCCCACGCGGCTATGGCGGAAGCCAGCAAGAAAAGCTTGTTTACACCTTATCCAAGTGTTGTGTAAAGAACGTTTTTGTCAATGACCAGCATGATAAACGCCTGTATTCCCTGCACCTGGATCAAGATTTGGACAACTGCTCCATTTGCCAGGTGTTTTAATCTAAAACCCGAAATGATTGCCATCAAAGGTTGGTGTAAAGACTGGAGGAGAGTATCTGTACTTCTGCCATTTACATGGTAGGGTAAAGGAACACCACAGCCAGGGCTCTCAATTTGGTTCCAATGGACCAGCAGCCAGGCTTAAGCTTTCAGAAAGTGAGACAGGCAGGTTCTTAAGTACAGTTAGTCCCCAAGACCCACAAAGGAATGCCAGACACTGTTGGGTGATAACACAGCTTCTTTATATAAAATAAGGTTCAGGAATATATCTATCTATATATCTGGGCCTACGGTAGCGGGCCAGTAGTTATGGTTAAGTTGCTAAACCCACATGAAGAGCACTTTTTGGGCGGCTTATAACTTGGCTCCCCCTGGTCGAATTCTCACCTTGCAAAAAGAGTATATGGCCCGCTCTGAATTTTTTTGCAAAGTTTGGAGATGTTTCGTCAAGGGTGGGCAAAGTTATAGATGGGGGGGGGGTCCCAAAATTTCTTTTTTTCCATAGACTGAATGGAGAAAAACTTTGCTCACGCCTTCAGCCCAAAGCGCTGGATGGATTTTCACCAAATTTGCGGCAGGAGAGGCGGCTTGGTCCCGAAAGCGTGCTTTTGTCAATTTTGGTGGAAATCCGTCCAGTAGTTAGTTAGGTCCAAAACAATTGGTGATTTCTATTTCCGCTCCGCGGACACACTTCCCTGTTCGTGCCACGGACAGGACACTGATGGGCTTAGAAGGCAACGTAGGGTCCACGGACATCGGACATGCCCACTGATTGGATGGTGAAAAGCGTGAAGTGAACTTCCTTGTGCCAAAAAAAGAACCTTACCAAGGGCCCAGTACTAGATCTGCACCCCTGCAAACAAGTATGTCAAACCACAGATGTTGCGCATGATCACGCTTCAGGAGTTGATTCCGCTCCTGAAACAGGGGGACTACATGGCGACATTGGACATGAAAGATGCATACTTTGATATGTCAATGCACCTGTCAGAAAACGTTCCGCTCGCCAGGCGGTCTGTTCCAATGCCGGTAGCACGATTGATTCCGTTAACCCGCCAACAGAAGGTGTTGCTGCCAAGTTACATCACGGCAACACAAAAGGGCGCACCGATGTTGCTGTAAGCAACTGCCGATCACGGGGTGTTCCAGACTGAGCGTTGGAGGTTGCCATGGAGATTGACTGCCTCATTACGTTCATGCATCATTCTGCTCCCGTCTCCTCAATCACTGTAACGCTCACCTGATTCCCACGGAGGCGCTGGTCTAGGCAGGAAGGAGTCTGTGACTCGAAAAGTGATGTGCAGGACTCGATTGGCTTCTGGGGCTGAGCCTCTTCGCACTGTGTGTCGAACTCGAAGGGTGAGATTTCTGCAGATGAAAGAATATATGGGGTTAAAGATCTGGGCAATTGAATGTCCTTCTCTCTCTCTCTCGCTCTCTCTCGTCTAGCTTCTTCGTAGAGCCCCCCAGGTAAACATGCTCACCTTAGATAGGTGAATGCTGGGCTTCCCATCTGCGTCTGGTGCAGGGTGCCGTTGCCAGTTCCTTCACTGGGTGAAACGTAGGCCTCTTAACATCAGAGGATCGCAACCGCCGTTAACAGCACGAGCGGTGAGTTTCCGGACACCTTTTAGTCCATATAGTCTTTAGGTGCGTGACAGGGCTCGGAATAATGCTTTGTTCTATTTGTTTTGCAGGGCTCTAGCGTTAGAAGATGGTATGAAGAGAGCCAAAGCTGGAGCCAGAGCCTTGGAAAGAAGCGCTTGGAAATGCGTGAGTATATGTAAGCGCTTTAACTGTCTCTTTCCTTCACAGCTGTGAGTTCGTGCTGAAGAGGTGATGAAAACGCCGGAGTAATTGCAGGCGCTCTATTGTGGAGAGCGCGATGGGCGTAAGTAAATACCTGTCTAATGTCTCTTCTTTTGTCTTTCAGATGCTGGGTTGCAGTGTTGAAAACATCCGGAATTCGCGGATTGCCAGTGAGTAATAACTATGCTTTTGTCTCCACAGGCGGAGGTGCAGCGTGAAGAAATGGTCGCTGCCGATGGACCAGGTAAGGAATGCGTTGCATGTGAAGTCGTCGTGCTAACCTGTTGTTTCTTGTCTTTTACAGGCGCTGCTGAAGACTGGATACTGGAATGGTAAGTATTGTTCTTGCAGGTACAGGATCGGAAGAAGAAAAGCTGGAACAGACTCGGTGAGCGTTCTGCTGCAGATGCAGAATAACGCGAAGCACGCTTCATCAATCGGGTGTGGTTTAAATAGCCTAGGAGTGATGAGGCGTCTTCCTCCACAGCCCCGCCTAGGTAAGAAAAGAGTTCCTGTTCCAGAAGAGTTCCAGTGTTATATCCAGGGCGTGGAGCTTGCCCCACCCAGGTAAGAAAATAGTTCCGGCTTACAGAGGATTCCTATGTAGCTGGTAAGTAAGCAGCATGGTCTGCTGCAGGTAAGTCCACCCAAGCATCTTTACATATAATATGAGCCCGGCGCTTCCAGTGCCGGGACCGATGGCCTTGATGAGCCTGGTGCCACTGGCGCCAGGACAAGGTCCAAAAGGTCCCAGTAGGGACCGGCTGGTGCCTATGCATAGGATTAGGGGCCTGCTTCCAAGGACGTTGGGCTGGTCCTGGCTCCTTGGAAGCAGTGATCATGACAGCACCCCACCTCAAGGCCCCTCCTAAGCGTGTCTTCTCCGGGGGTTTTGGCTTGTCGGGGTGATTCAGATGGAATTTCTTGACCAGACGAAGTGCGTGGACATATTCTGAGGGTTCCCAAGATCTTTCCTGGGGGCCCTATCCTTTCCAATCAATCAGGTAATATAATTTAGATTTGGCGATTTTGGAGTCTAGGATGTTCTTTACTTCGAATTAAAGTTCTCCTTCTACCAAAACAGGTTCTGGGAGTTTAGTCAATCGGGTTTCTGGTTGTACTGGTTTTAATAAGGAGACATGAAAGACTGGATGTATTTTCATATGCGCAGGTAATTCCAATTTGACAGCCACCGGATTAACTATGGCAGAGATGAGATAGGGTCCAAGGTATCTTGGGATGAAGGTGCGGGGTCCTTTTAGAGGCAGGTGCTTAGTGGATAACCAGACCTGGTCTCCTACTGCGTAGTGAGGGGCTTCTTTACGGTGTCGATCTGCTCCTTTTTTGAATTGAGCTTTAGCTCTTTGCAGATGGGCAGTGGCTTCCTTAAAAGCACGAGTGATCTCCGAGTGCAAGTAATCCACAGCAGGTGTTTCGAATTCTTGGGGAGGATCCAGGTTAGAGGTTCTAGGATGGTGTCCGTATAATAGGAAGAAGGGAGTCTTCCCGGTTCCAAAATGAGTCGAATTGTTGTAAGCGTATTCAGCGATCCAAAGAATATCCTTCCAAGGGTTTTCAGTTTGTTGGAGCATGCAACGTAGATATTGCTCTAAAGTCTGATTTGTCCTCTCGGTTTGTCCGTCAGTTTGGGGATGGTGACTGGTTGAAAGTCTTACATCAATTTGGGCTAGACGACAGCAACTTCGCCAAAAGTGGGAGATTAATTGACTTCCCCTATCGGAGACCAAAACCGAGGGAAAACCGTGTAACTGAACGATGTTTTCTAAGAATTCTCGGGCCAATACTGAAGCTGAAGGTAGGCCCTTCAGGGGAATGAAGTGAGCCATCTTGGAGAATAGATCCACGACTACTAAAATGGTATTATACCCTGAGCATGGAGGTAAGTCCGTGATGAAATCCATGGACAGGGTATGCCATGGACAGGGAGGGATGTCTAATGGGTGTAATAGGCCGGCTGGTTTCTCCTTCTGACTTTTATTCTGGGCACACACACCGCAGGAGATTACAAAGTCTCTAATATCCTTCTTCCATGATGGCCACCAGAAATGTCTTTTGATCTTTTCCATGGTTTTGGTAATGCCAGGGTGACCCTCCATTAGAGAGTCGTGATAACAGGAGATTACTTGTTTTTGTATTTTCTCACAGGGCAAGTACAATCGTCCTCGGAAATATGGTAGGTCTTGATCCACTGAGAATTCTTTTCCCTTTAATTGCCAGTCCTGCAAATCGGCCGGATTTAGGAGTGATTTGACTGTAGCCTTGATGTCTTCAAAGGATTGAGCGCTGACCAAACCCAAAATCCTTTGTTCTGGGATTATGGGTATTGGTTCTGGATTGGTCGAATGTTCATCTACTCCCATTCGGGAGAGAGCATCTGCTTTTCCGTTTTTACTGCCTGGTCGATAAGTAATTATAAAGTCAAACTCAGCCAGAAACAGAGTCCAGCGAAGCTGTCTGGAAGACTGAGCTTTGGCTGTCTTCAGATATTGTAAATTGCGGTGATCAGTCATTACGGTGACTGTGTGTCTGGCTCCCAAAAGATAATGCCGCCAGGCTTTAAAGGCCGATCTGATGGCTAAAAGTTCCTTGTCTGTAATTGAATAGTTGAACTCGGGAGCCGAGAATTTGCGGGACCAAAAGGCTACAGGATGTAATTGGTGTGTGACCGGATCTCTTTGTGATAAAACTGCCCCCATAGCAAGACTAAAAGCATCCGTTTCCACGATGTAGGGGAGTTCTGGGCGAGGATGTTTTAGAACAGGTGCAGAAATGAATTTAGCTTTTAAGTCCTGAAAAGCTTGTTCTGCTTCAGTAGACCACTCAAAATGTTTGTTCTTCTTTAACAGAGCGGTGATGGGCTGGACTATCCGAGAGAATTCAGGAATGAATCTGCGGTAAAAGTTAGCGAAGCCTAACATGCTTTGAACTCCTTTTACAGAGGTTGGTGATGGCCACTTAATGATTGCATCGACTTTCTTTGAATCCATATGGACTCCGTCAGGTGACAATATGAATCCCAGGAACTCAACTTCAGTTACGTTGAAAACGCATTTTTCAAGCTTAGCAAAAAGGTTATGTTGACGCAATCTCTCAAGAACCTCTTTGACGTGTCTCTGGTGTTCCTCTTCAGATGATGAATAGACGAGGATGTCATCAATGTAGACAACAACACACACATCTATGAGTTCTCTAAAGACATCGTTCATAAAATACTGAAAAGCGGCAGGAGCGTTACAAAGTCCAAAGGGCATCACTTGATATTCGAACAGCCCATACTTGGTGCGGAATGCCGTCTTCCATTCATCGCCCTCTTTTATTCGTACCCAGTGGTAGGCTCCTCTGAGATCCAACTTTGTATAAATACATGCGTCTTTGACTTGGTCCAGGAGTTCAGGGATCAAAGATAACCGGTATCTGTTTTTAACGGTGATTTGATTCAGGGCGCGGTAATCTATGCAAGTCCTAAGGTCTCCTTCCTTTTTCGGAACGAAGAACAAAGCCGAGGAAGCTGGAGATTTTGAAGGACGGATAAACCCGTTAGCTAGGTATTGGTCCAGATATTGTCTGAGGTGAAGATTCTCTGGCTCGGTGAGGGCATAAATCCTACTACAAGGAGGAGTTGTTCCGGGTATCAGGTCTATTTGACAGTCGTAGGACCTATGAGGAGGCAGGGTGTTAGCTTGGTCCTTCCGAAAGACGTCTTGGAATTCCTGGTATTCGGGAGGTAATTTGGGAACCTCGGAAGAGATCGCTGCCAGTGAAACATCAGGCCGAGGATAACAAGTGGTAAAACATTCTGGAAACTGAACCGTCTTTGCTCGCCAATCGATCTGAGGATTGTGCTTCTCTAACCAAGGAATTCCCAGAATGATCTGGAACTGAGGGGCCTTGATTACATCGAACACGATTTTCTCCCGGTGTCCATCTTGGCTCACTAACGTCACTTCTTGGGTGGCATGCGTTACTGGTCCGGAGGCTATCTCCGCGCCATCCACTGTAGTAATGACGTCTTTTACTGCCTGAGGGACAAGAGGTAGATTCATCCTTGATACCATTTCACGGTCCACAGAATTACCGATTGCTCCGCTGTCGATGTAAGCTTCAATTGCATGCAAACGATCCGGACGTTCTGGGCTGATGAGGACCATAGGCACCACGAAATGCGAGGTCACGGGACAGATTTTAACGCTCGGCAAGAGGACCTCTACACCTGCCGGGCTCGGTCGTTTCCCTGCTCAGAATTTTGGGTACTGGTACCTGCTGCTCCTTTAGCATTCTTTGCTGGTTTCACTGGGCAGTCTCGAAGAAAGTACCCTGAGTTTCCGCAATAGAGGCATAATTGCAGCTGTCTTCTTTCCCGCTCCTTTTGAGTTAAAGGTCCTTTCATGCCCCCTAGTTGCATGGGTTCCACGGTGTCGGCTCCCCTAGTAGAGGTCTGTGGTTTAGAAAATACTCGGGTATCAAATTTGGAACGATCAGCCTTCCTGTTCTGTAATCGGTGGTCTAATTGGACAACTAAGTCAATATAGTCTGAGCATTCTTGTGGAGGATTCACAATTTGAGCTAACACATCCTTGAGCTCTCCACGCAGGCCTCTGTAGAAAAGCGTTATTCTTTTATCCTCCGGCCATTGAGTTTCCACTATAAGTCTATTGAATGAGGCAATATAAGTCAAGAGGTCTTGATTACCCTGTCGTAACGAAAGGAGTTCATTGTCCAAGGCCTGCCCCTGGGCATGTCTTGCGAATAGTTTCTCCATGCTGGACTGGAAGGCCTGAAAATCGTGAAGGACCGGATCATCCTGAGTGACCAAAGGGATCGACCAATCTGCGGCACTGCCACTGAGATAAGAAAGCACGAAAGCCACCTTGGTCTGGTCTGTTGGAAAGGCAGCTGGGCGACATAAGAAGTGTAGGCGGCACTGGTTGATAAACACTGCAAATTTCTTTGGGTCACCAGAAAAGCGTTCGGGTGGAGTCAAAGGCACATTACCGGGTAGATTGATTTGCACTGGATTTGAGGATGCTGAAGGGTAACTTACTCCTGGAGCGGGCAAAGGAGTCTGTCCTGCCTGTGTTTGTGGTAATTGTCTAGCGAGGTCTTCCGTTCGCTCCTTGGATATTATCAGCTCTCTTCTCAAAGAGTTTGTTTCCTGACCGGCTGCATGTACCTCTGCTCTTAGTTCCCCAAGCAATCGGGCCAGTTGGTCTGTGTCCGAGGTTTCCATTGCGCCTGGGTAGGAGTTTTTGTGGTGGGCTTCGCGTTCTGTAACGCTCACCTGATTCCCACGGAGGCGCTGGTCTAGGCAGGAAGGAGTCTGTGACTCGAAAAGTGATGTGCAGGACTCGATTGGCTTCTGGGGCTGAGCCTCTTCGCACTGTGTGTCGAACTCGAAGGGTGAGATTTCTGCAGATGAAAGAATATATGGGGTTAAAGATCTGGGCAATTGAGTGTCCTTCTCTCTCTCTCTCTCTCTCATCTAGCTTCTCCGTAGAGCCCCCCAGGTAAACGTGCTCACCTTAGATAGGTGAATGCTGGGCTCTCCATCTGCGTCTGGTGCAGGGTGCCGTTGCCAGTTCCTTCACTGGGTGAAACGTAGGCCTCTTAACATCAGAGGATCGCAACCGCCGTTAACAGCACGAGCGGTGAGTTTCCGGACACCTTTTAGTCCATATAGTCTTTAGGTGCGTTGACACGTAAGTATTGAACAGGGCTCGGAATAATGCTTTGTTCTATTTGTTTTGCAGGGCTCTAGCGTTAGAAGATGGTATGAAGAGAGCCAAAGCTGGAGCCAGAGCCTTGGAAAGAATCGCTTGGAAATGCGTGAGTATATGCAAGCGCTTTAACTGTCTCTTTCCTTCAGAGCTGTGAGTTCGTGCTGAAGAGGTGATGAAAACGCCAGAGTAATTGCAGGCGCTCTATTGTGGAGAGCGCGATGGGCGTAAGTAAATACATGTCTAATGTCTCTTCTTTTGTCTTTCAGATGCTGGGTTGCAGTGTTGAAAACATCCGGAATTCGCGGATTGCCAGTGAGTAATAACTATGCTTTTGTCTCCACGGGCGGAGGTGCAGCGTGAAGAAATGGTCGCTGCCGATGGAGCAGGTAAGGAATGCGTTGCATGTGAAGTCGTCGTGCTAACCTGTTGTTTCTTGTCTTTAGCAAAACAAAAGAGTTGATGGCTGGAAGGTTTAGAATAAATCTTGACCTCTGGCATTGCTCTGGGCAACCCTCCAGACCATCGTTCTTCGCCTGCCAAGCCATTACAAAAGGGGAAAACCCATATGCAAATCAGGCTTTCTTGTCTTTTACAGGCGCTGCTGGAGACTGGATACTGGAATGGTAAGTATTGTTCTTGCAGGTACAGGATCGGAAGAAGAAAAGCTGGAACAGACTCGGTGAGCGTTCTGCTGCAGATGCAGAATAACGCGAAGCACGCTTCATCAATCGGGTGTGGTTTAAATAGCCTAGGAGTGATGAGGCGTCTTCCTCCACGGCCCCGCCTAGGTAAGAAAAGAGTTCCTGTTCCAGTAGAGTTCCAGTGTTGTATCCAGGGCGTGGAGCTTGCCCCACCCAGGTAAGAAAATAGTTCCGGTTTACAGAGGATTCCTATGTAGCTGGTAAGTAAGCAGCATGGTCTGCTGCAGGTAAGTCCACCCAAGCATCTTCACATATAATATGAGCCCGGCGCTTCCAGTGCCGGGACCGATGGCCTTGATGAGCCTGGTGCCACTGGCGCCAGGACAAGGTCCAAAAGGTCCCAGTAGGGACCGGCTGGTGCCTAGTCTTAGGATTAGGGGCCTGCTTCCAAGGACGTTGGGCTGGTCCTGGCTCCTTGGAAGCAGTGATCATGACAATCACATGACTTTGCTGCCCAATAACAGTGTGGCATTCCTTAGCCTTGTGCTTCTGATTGCAGCTCTACGGAAGTTCGTCTTGTGCCTGTTTTGTTGGGAATTCCTTTGTTGCCGACTACTGCTTCTGTTTTTGTTCTGGTTTTGCTTCTTGGATGCCCCATGATCTACTGCCCACTTGATGCCAACTCTGCCTTGACCTTGGATTGTTCTCCTCTTACGGATTGTTCTCCTCTTACGGATTGTTCTCCTCTGCCTGGAGCGTGCTTTGACCCGGACTGCGATACGGACCTTCTTTTGGATCATGTTTTGTTTTGGTATTTTCCCGCTCATTTGACCTCTTGGATTACTACCTGGATTGTGTTTGGATTTTGGTATACTGGTCTTGATACTTGAACTCGGTTCTTCTTTCCTGGTCTGTTGGTAGCCTCTCCTTACAAGTACACACACAGATACTTGAGACTGCCTGTAGTGTGTTGTGCTTCCTGTTCTAGGCGTCCTTGTGGCGTCTGGTCCGGTGACTGGATCACCTTAGCATCCGGCGTCCGCGTGCCGTCGGGGCAGTCTCTCTTGCTTTGCTGCCAACAGCTGTGCTGCTCCTGGAACCTCTCTTCTCCTGTGGGACACTGGTAGGTAGAACTTGTTCACGCTCTCATTGTAATTCCTTGCTATTGACATCTGAATATTTACGTATCCTGCTTTTTCTGCGGGGATGCTGGTACACAGAAAGATATCACTCTTCAGGGTCCTTGGAGTCAGAACTAAGTAAGTCCTTATTGCTTCTTGAGTTAACCGTGGCTTAACATTTTCTGGAGTTATTCATTGTACGTTTCTCCCCTGTTACAGCCTACGCTGGGCCCTGTCACCTTAACGACATTCTACGGACCTTGTTGGTGTTCCATCTCGAGAAGTAGTTTCCGGCCTGCACCTGGTGTTCGTTTCTTCCTGCTAATAGACTCCTCTGGGTGTTCTACCCCTCAGAGGGGCACATTGGTCAGAAGAACTTGTCATCCACGCTTCGCGAGCAAGTACCTTGAGCGGACGAGTTCTGACAGCACCCTGCTCACAGGAAATACCTGCATTTCAAGATGGCAGGAGTGCACTACCAGTACAAAGTACTCCCATTTGACATTTCCTCAGCACCAAGAGTGTTCACTAAGGTGCTCGCAGTAGTGGCAGCACACCTGCGCAGAAAGTCCATCACAGTATAGCCTTATCTGGATGACTGGCTGATCACTAGGGAATCTCCTCATATTTGCAGACTAAATAGGCAAAAAAACATAGACCTCCTTTTCAATCTGGGTTGTTCCATCAACGAGAAAAAATCAAGTCTAATCCCCAGCCAAACAAAACCATTTCTGGGAGCTATTATAGACTCGGAAGAGCTAGCATTGCCCTAAAGTGAGAGAGTATGAAATATGCTGCTGCAGGTACCTCAATACAAGTTTGGTCGCCAGATAACTGTACGCAAAGCAATGTGCTTGCTAGGGATGATGTCCTCTTGCATTTATTTAGTTCCTAACGCGTGCCTGCGTCCAATGCAGAAATGGTTAGCAAAACAGTGGCCTTAAGCAAGCGGATAGTGGTTGTTTCGCTAACCCTTGTTCTCAGGCTCTTTGCTGGTGGTCCAAGGACAACTTGTTAAAAGGAAAATCTTTTCGTGCTCCACCAGCCCAAGCGATCCTAACTACAGACGCCTCACTCGCCGGTTGGTGGGCACACTACCTCCACCACACAGCCTACGGACAGTGGACACTTGCTACTGCCCAAAGACATCAACTTCCTGGAGCTCTTGGCAGTCCTCAAAGCTCTTCCGCAACATCTCCAGGATCAGACAGTGCAGGTCCTCACAGACAGCACTATGGCCATGCTCTATCTGAGCAAACAGGGAGGAACACACTCTCTAAGTCTGTCCAAACCATCCCACAAGCTATGAAGGTTGCCACTCAAACGTAACATGTTTCTACCGTCCTAACATGTTCCAGGAGAACCCAATTCTCTGGCAGACATGCTAAACACACCCCCTCTACCAGAGGAACACAAGTGACAACTCGACAGATATCCTAGACGGAATATTCTCACAATGCTCCCCCTCTCCCCATATACTTGTTCGCCACAAAGGTAAACGCTCAATGCCCAGACTTTGCTTCCATGTTTTCCCAGCCCAGGGTGCAAGGGGAACACCCTGTGGATGAACTGGTCATGGAAATTTGCTTACGCTTTTCCCGGAACACCACTCATGAGCAGGATAGTGCACAAGATGCAACAGGAACAGGTAACCCTAATCCTGGTTTATCCTATGTGGGCGAGACAGCCTTGGTTTCCACAACTGCTCAAACTGGCAATGTGCGACCCAATCAAGCTCCCATACCCGTACAATATGTTGACACAACACAAGGGGGCATCCCTCCACCCAAGCCCACAATCAGTGAAATTGGCAACTTGGGTCCTGAAGTCATAGTTTGGCCACTTAAACTTTCCACAAAGGTGTATGGATATCCTAAAGGAGACACGAAAACCCAACACCAGGCACTGTTATTTTAATAAGTGGAAAAGACTTGATATGGTGCACATTGCAATCATTAAATCCATTAGAATGTTCTCCAGCTAACATTCTACACTACATGCTTAACTTAC
Source organism: Ambystoma mexicanum (assembly GCF_040938575.1). NCBI lineage: Eukaryota > Metazoa > Chordata > Amphibia > Caudata > Ambystomatidae > Ambystoma > Ambystoma mexicanum. Next base: position 260,131,598 of record NC_090928.1, on the reverse strand, counting down.
TAGACTCCGGCCTAGTATTCAATTCCTTAAAGGTACATCTAGCCTCCCTATCGGCTTACACCAATTCACAGAACAAGGTGTCCTGGTGGAAAGTCCCTGACATCAAAGCATTAATGGAAGGGGTAAAGAGGCTATACCCCCCAAATGTCCTATCCTCCCCCCGGTTGGGATCTCGATGTTGTGCTCTCCAAGCTCATGGGCCACCCTTTGGGCCTATGCACGAGGACAGTCTAAAGCATTTTTGCTACAAAACTGCTTTCTTTGTAGCTATCACCTCTATAAGACGAGTCAGTGAGCGACAGGCTTTATCGGTACAAGACCCCTTTTTCATCATACACAAGGACAAGGTTGTCATCCGAATACATCCTAGGTTTTCACCTAAGTTCATTTCAAAGTTCCATGTAAACCAGTCCCTAGAACTTCCCACCTTCTTTCAGAATCCATCAAACTCGGCAGAAAGAAGCCTCCATACACTTGATGTACAGAGGGCGGTCTTGTACTATGTGACACAACAAAACCCCTAAGCAAAACAGACCAAATCTTTCTAGCACCTGTTAGAGAAGGCGATCACATATCATACGGCGCCATCTCCAGATGGATAGTCAGATGCATACAACTCTGCTGTTCCCTATCCAAAAGGGTTCTACCTTTTACACCAAGGGCACACTCTACCAGAGGTGCAGGGGCTACCTTAGCTTTCATTGCAAATGTTCTTCTAGACGCCATATGCAAAGCTGCTACATGGAGTTCCTTTCATACGTTCAGACAACATTACTGCATTGACACACATTCTTAAGCATATTCACAGGTAGGACAAGTGGTCCTTAAAAATCTCTTTGCTTCTGTACCGTCTAACTTCCCACCTCCTTCTCCAGAGACTGCTCGCTAATCTGTGCAGAGCATGTGATCTAAACAGATCCACAAGCTCCAGAAGGGCTACGCACGGTCATCGTATTTCTGGTGCTCGTATCTGCTTAGATTCACATAAGCCCACCCTTCCTCCCCTACTGGAGTAGAATGCGCATAGATGTTTTCTGGGTTTTTCTGTTTCTGCTTTATAATATCTGTACTTGCGCTATTCTTCATGCAACCTCATGTCAAAAACAAACCATCTGAGGCACCTCGATGCGTGAAGGACCATGGGTACAGTAGACGTCACCCTAGGGATAGTATTACTAATCACGCCCTGCCGATGTCTGTTTTTGAGTTTCGAAAACAAATCTTGTAATACTCTGCGACTTCCACTAGATGTCAGACTATGCGCCGCATTTCAAGCTAAGCAGCTACAAGCACCAAAAATACAATTACGGTGAGTAATGTATCCCATATCCGCCCCAAGACCAAAGGTATACCAAAAGAGATTATGGAAATGAAGCCATTCTTAATACAACTGTCTCTAAAATGGCTAAGTCCTACATTTCCCCTTCTGAAAATATTAAGGGACATTAAATGGTTGTTAAAACCATCAATGCAGTAAGAAAACCAAAATTCCTTGAAAGGGACTACATGATCCAGCATCCCTCAAACTGTGTCTAAGGCGGCGGCTAAAGAAGCCTGCAGTAGTAGAGAACAGGCAGGCAAGCCTAATAGCCCCAGGCAAGGTCAGGCAATTAAGACTGAAGGTCTGCACCTAAAACCAGTTAACTTACCTGAGGGGCATAAAAGGCTATTGGAGCAGGAGCTGGAAGGTCGGCAGCAGCGGTAGGCAAAGAAACAGAACTGGAGGCTGGCAGTTAACGAGGAAGTGTGACCATAGAAGGGGCGCCGGAGTGAAGAACAAGCAGATTTCACCTGCAGGCTATGAGTTGTTCCCTGTGCTCACAAACCGTCTGGCTGCGTCTGCATTGGAAGAGATGGAGAAAGCTGGCAGTCTGTCCAGGTGTGCCGAATTGTCGTGAATGCAGAGCTTACGTCCTGCGTTTTACTCGAGACACACGTTCAGAAGCAAGCCGAGGGAAGCTGGAGAGAGTAAGTCTCTCATTTAATGAGGTCCGATCCGAAAAACCCGTGCTGAGGAAAGGTGTGGATCCAGAGAGTGCCCGTGGTGATAGTAGCAGAGGAAAAGAAGTCTGGAAGGTGAGGCAGCACACAACTGCTGGAATATTGGAGCCGGTAAATGAAGGACTGTACTCCAGAGCAGCAGAAACTCCTGGCTGGTAACTGTAAACGGCTGAACTTCATTTGCATTGAAGGTAAGCAAGTGAAAGTCTTAATAGTTGTGGGAAATCTTGTCAAACAAAGGGTAAATGTTTCATGTGCTTACCCAGCAATAAATGAAGTGCTCACGTGTGAAGAAAGGCTTTCTTTTCCCATTGTTACTTTTAAATCATTAACTGGAGCAGTTGCATATCTGCTATTAACAGGAAGAACGTTAGCGATAATGATCGCATAAGCAGTGGCAGAGGTTCCCATTTAGCTACAAAGAAGCATCCCTTCAGAGAGACAGCGTATGCAATATTCTTTTTCCCGATCATTGTTGAATACGAAAGCTGTCGTAAAAGGGAACGGAAGTAGCAAGCTGAAGTTTACCATCAAGAAGTTACTGCATGTGCCTAAAAACGATTGTGAAGTGAACATTAACTCTTGTAACATCATACATTTAAGTATTGCTGAAGTTGTTAAACTTAGAAGCAGAATATGTTTTTCCCAAGCCAATAGGTAGTGCCTTCCAAAGAGGAAACCAGTCGAAATAAGAACTGTAGCATGTTGTTTTGAAATTGTTGAAGCTAATTCCAATATCTAACAATAAGAGACTAGTGGAGTGGCTTACCGACGTCTGGATTCTACTCCATCACAAACCTTTATAGAGAATATATAACTATGGAATCCAGCCATCTCTCTCCTGTGTCACCTTTCTTATTCACTACAAAACGCGGTCAATGGACCAAATAGGTACCGAGACAAAAGATGATGAAAAAATATATTGTTCAATTTATTAACATATCAAATCATTTACTATCATTTCATAAACATACATCAAAGATAAAAAATGTATAAAATCCTGTGCACATTTTCTACAAACCAACAGTACAATTTGTTTTCAAAACAATATATAAATGTACCTTTTAACACCCCACAGAAACCTTACTGCCTATACAAATCTAGTCAATACAATTTGTGACAGACAATATCCCAAACAATGTGCAAAACAAAACAATGGTAAGTACCTTCTTGGAATCCTATAATCAGGAGTTATTCCAGGAATACTAATCTTAGTCTAAGACATTTTCTACCCCACTAAATGTTACTAGGGTGAACACAAAAACTCAATAAATTGAGTGGTACCACTACTAATTATGGTGCCTTACAAAACCCAACATGTTTTGTTCATAGATACATTAGCATCACTTCTAGAACTTCCATCAGGGGACCAAATGTGCCCTGTCAACAAATCCTCAACTACAGTTGTTTGCTGTCAACCATCGTCAATAGGTATGTAGCCAGTCTGGTACTGTTTCCCAATACAGAATTTCAAACCATTAGCAACAAGAATTAATTGTCAATCTTGAGCCTGGTAACAGGGGAAGCGTCTTAGACAATGGACACACTTTAGTAATACTGCATTAGTCACGGACACTTGATTATCAATCTGCCCGTTCTAATATTGCACACATGTATGTAGATCATTATTGCCGACTCCAAACACGTATTTCGCGTCTCGGCTTTCCTCCGCATCGAAAAAAAATTATGATCCGTCCTGCTTCCCTTCTTGACACTTATTTCTGGTGTGAAGCTAATTCCATCCCATGGTCCTCTGATACAAGGGTGATGAAGTCCTATGAAACTGGGAGAGTGGCATTACGGTAAACCTTGGAGAGATAGAGGTGCAATGTGAAGCTAGGGAAGGGTGCTGGGTGCTTGTCATAAGAAACAATCGTGCATCCATAAAGCTGACACTGTGGCAGTCAGAATCTGAAGCATATTTTGAGGTAGCTACAAGACTTAGCGCACAGGCAAAGAGGCTGCCCTTTCTGGTAGAAGTGGAAATAAGAGTGTCTTGCCAACCTTTAGAGGTCGAAGAGTCTTGTTTAAGTTGCCTAATAACATTTCCATAATATGAAGTTGTAACAGTAGAAGTTGAACTGTGGTTGTCTAGAATGTTGTCAGAACTGTTACATGTTGAAGTAGAAGCAGTCTCTGAGACAGAGAAGCCTGCTCCCACAGTATCACTAATAAAAGGAAGTTGTCACAGGGAGACGAAAAAATAACCCTGTGTCCAAATGTATCTGACCTGCACACTATAATACACAACCAAAATGCAAAAGGTAAATTTCTCCTATGTTAATTTCAATAAAAGTGTGTACAAGTTCAAACTTATAGTTCTCATAAAGCAATCCTTGTGACCAGGGTGGATTCCCTTTGCCTGAATCAATTCAGGAAGACTTTTGAAAGAGTTCTGTGTCAACAGTGTTCTATTCAGCTCAGTGGCAAATGTCTTTTCCGTTCAACACATCTTTGCATTGCTAAAGAAAATGTCTTATTCACAAAACCATTTGTTTGCACAAAACCCAAAGCAACTGTCTCTTTCCCAAAGTACTGTCACTCATCCTTTCTGTAGAATACTTTTGTCAGGACAGCAAAGCCAAAGGTCTTGCTTGTCAGGATGATAAAGTGTGTACTTTCTTTCCACAACTCTCGAAAACCACAACCAAGTTTCCTTCAGTAAAATAACTCTTCCTTGCCTGGTTTACTCTCCTGCTTGGATTAACTTCCACTTCACACAACTTGATTCCTATCCTGGTTTACTCTCCTACTAGGATTAACTTCTACTTGAAAGCATCTTTCAATCTTTCCTTCAGTATGTGGAAATGCTTTTTCCAGGTTCTTTCCCTGGTACCTCTTATGGGGAGGATAGTATAATGTTTGCCAGTTTTTATAGTCTCTAACCTGGTGACAATGGGGATTACAGGTTTCCCCAAACTGATAACGAGGTAAGGAGGATTGCACCCTCTTTGCCCCTCTCTTCTGCTTAGTGAGTATTCAAAGTTGTCTTTTAATTGTAATGGTTCTCTGTGGAGAGCCTCAGGGTTACCTCATCCTTTAGGCCAACTCACCAGCTTCTTTTGGCATCCCTGTGCATTTTCTGGATGCTGTGGTACAGTTGCGGTGTGGTTTGGACTTCAGGACACTGTCAAAACTTTCAGGGTCTGACAATGCCTTTGACAGCTCTTCAGCTGTTTTTGTCCACCGGCTCTTACCAGGAGCTCACTGGTCTTCATTGGATCTCCTGGTTCTCCTGGCGCGGTACTCTGTGGCTCGGGGATAGCCCTCCCTTCCAGCTGGTCTTCTCTGATGGATCAAAGACCGGAATTAAGGCATCCAACCATATACTAATGACACACCAGTCACGAGGATCCTAAGTCGAATGTATTTATTCAATATTAGCATTTGATCAAATGGATCTCACTCCCCCACAATGTAAAGGGCACCGTGAGGAGAGAGAAAGGGAGCACAAGTACAACAGACACATATATAGCAAACTTCGCAGCATTAGAAGGTCTTTGTCCAGACATCATCAGGCTAGGGTTCAAGGGGTTACTGCATAATTCATTATACCAAAACATTCTACACTCTTACTGCCAGTGCCAAGACAATTTACTATCTGAGAACCGGGTGCATTTGGATGGAGGAAAACATATCATGTGTTAGGTAAGATTTCCACAGAGCTGGTAAATCTTCCTTTCCTGGTTCAACTCCAGAACTTTTTGCTTTTCTAGTGGGATATTTTTCATTAATACCTCAGTGAGTGGGAACCTTTTTCCACACTCACCTCATCTTTAACTCTTTTTATGGGTGTCTTTTTAAAGTTATCATGTCTAACAACTTATTGCCAATAAGTGCCTGTTGTTGCTGGTTTGCCCTAGGGGCTCCCCATTTAACTTTCTTGTGCTAACCTTGAGTGAAATACAGTTCCCATGGGTAGAAAGGATCTTTGGATCCCTTTTACATTTTATTCTGTGAAACCAGCACACCCCACCTTACCTTTAATGGCTGGTGGCAGTGATACCTCTTACTAATTTGGTGCACCTTTACCGCGGGCTGTAATCACAGCTGCAGTAAAGGCACCTAAGGGTGCTCCTTTTACCAAAATGGCCCCTGTCTTCTTTTTCTGCCATTTTAGTGTTTCTTGTCGTTTCTTGTTCCTTCCCCTGACATCCAGGGTGGGAAATTCCTTTGTTTGAGTTTTGTCTTTGGCGGGAGTCCCCTGGACACCCCGCCCAGGCCCCAGTCAGTCTGTAAGCACAGGAAGTGGGGGAGGAGTCCAAAACTTCCCCCTCCTTTGTCTTAGGCCTTCCTCCAACTGGGCCAAATCCCAGTGGGGGGGTTGGCTGTCCCGATTGGACAGCCAGACGCCCCTTTCTTGTAAAATGCGGGGAGAGAATGCAGAGGTTGTGTTGCAGTTCCTGATAAATACTGGAAACCTGGAAGCTGAAGTCATGTCGACCACTGGAACAGAAAACTGAAGAGCATGACGAAGGAAAAGCGGCAGGAATGATTTCTAGAGACCGGAGAGCCTGGTGTGTAACCGGAACGGCTGCAGCCCTTCCTTCCGATCGACCTGGGGTCTCCGAAAACGACGACCTGAACCCAGAGCCTGGTGAGACCCACTAGACTCAAGAAGACCTGCATTTTGAGCCATCCCACGGGTTGCTGCGACCTAGCGTTCCTGCAGTACCCCAATACCCTGGGACCTCCAGCCACTGTGCGGTGCACGGTCTTCCGAATTCCGAATCTCACTGAAACTTCGTGGGCATCCTGGTGTATCTCCAGAGACACAAATCGAGTCCAAAAAGTCCCCTCACAAGAGTGCTGGACCTTTTAAACGATGAGAATTTAACTGCGATTTGCTGTCGTCTTCTGTGCTCCTTCAAAAGGTGCCAAACCCGCAGAACCACATTCAGCTGCGAGAGAAATCTTGCCTAGAGCCTCCTTCATCGATCCCTGCTGCAAAGTCCCTTCTGAGGTCTTGTGTTCAGTCTCCAGGACAAGGAATCCACTGACTGGGTATTTGGCTGCAGTCCCTGAAGTTCTCCTGCTGCAATCTCTTCTTCATTGTTGAGGTACTGTGTTAGCTTGGGTATATACTTACCTTAAGCCTTTTGGGATTTCTGTGTAGTCCTGGGGTGTTTTCTGTGATTGGGAGGTCCCTCGTCCAGTACACCCAGTCCCACTGCTAGAATCCTGCTGGGGTGTCTTCTGTGAAGCCCCTGGACCCTATTCTAACCCTAGAAGTAAAGTACTCACCTGTTTGCCCTGTTTTCCTAAGGAACTCTGACGTTTGCTACTAAAGAACTTATTCTAACACTGCCTGTTGGTCACTAGTCCTAGTGACCCCCCTTCTGCCACTGAGAACACTCATGCTCTAAGGGAAAGACTTTGAAGGGATTGGGACTTCTGCCTAGAAAAGAAATCAAGTGTTTTACTTACTTGTAAAGAGTTGGTGGGTAACTGTAATTCTAAGAGTGACCAGTTACCAAAGTTCTTACTAATCTTGAATGTGTGATGCACTATTCTTAAAAGTATGGTTAACATCTTTTCTTCCTTAGCCACTGTTTTTCCAGTCTAAAAGAAAGTAGATGTAAAGGTGTTTTACTCTCCTGTGATTAGGTTGTGCCTCTTTACAAAAGTAATGGGTTGGTTTCACCAGATTATTCCTATAGGGTAATTGTATGAGTGTCCTCCAACTGTTGGTATCACCAGGTTAGTCCTGTTAGGATAACTGTATGAGTGCCCAACAACTGGGTCTTGCTTCCCCTGACTTGCTGCTAGCCTGTCCTTAATAAGTCTACATTAGGTTGTTGCCTACCTAGAATAACTATTCAGTAAAGTGTGACATTGGGTTTTACTTTCCCCTTCATTGTGAAGTTAAAGTATGTGGGTTTTACTTACCTTGCGTTAGCTGTGTGCCATCCAAAACAAGTTACCATAGTTATTGCTTACCTCAATATGGGGTTCCCTGATTTCCAAAGTATCTGTAATTGTATATTACATTCTTAGGTTTTTACTCACCTTGTATAACTGTGTGTTATGACAAAAGTAGTTATAGGTTTTTACTGCACCTAGAATAAGTGTTTCAATATTCACCAAAAGTATATTGTCCAGTTGACTGTTTGTGAGTTGTTCCAAGAGTCACTGTACAACTGGAAGGGCCTACTGTCCTTGTATTACCAACAGTAATCTAAAAGTAACCATTGGTCTTTTACTCCCAAAGAATAGGCTTGACCTATGGTAAATGTGTATAACAAGGGTTTGACTTCCCTAGAACTACTGTTAGGTGTTCCAAATAAGGTTTATACCTGGGTCTGTGTACTTTCAAGTATAATGTTGTTTTATATTGTGATTTCATATAATGTGTTCGTACTTACTTAACCCCTAGATTTATCTGGGCCTACCTGTATTTAAATAAATCCTTTATTTTTACAATACATAGTGTTTCAGTGTTTCTTTGGATCATTTGTATTACAATGTTCACTTGTACTGTATCTACTGCCCTCTCTCCCTCCTAAGATAAGCCTGGCTGCTCTGTCTACGCTACCCCAAACTCAGGTGGTACAGCCTTAAACTAAGAGTGGAGTTTTGTACTGCCTCAGTAGAATGGTTTAGCTAGGCCCTTAACTGGACTTCAGAAAAACTGTGATAACATCATGTTCCCTATAATGAGGTGGCATTCCTTGTCTTGCCATCCAATGTTATCTCTCTGTGCTAAGGTCAGACAGTTCTCAAGCAGAAATGAATAACAACTCCCACGGGGGAGCACATACAGCCATGTATGATTCTTTCTAGCTGCCTGCTATAATGGCCTAACTAGACAGAACGGCACCTGGGTTTGCAGATTATTCATGCTTATGTATAGCTTCAAGGTTCTCTCATTATAAGTCAAAGCAAATCATGTAGCAGCCTGGCATTCCTAACTATGTAAGCAACTCAAGGTTTAAGCAGCGGTCGGGTACTGTGCTCAAGCTGAAAACCAGAATATATATATATTGGCCAAAATTGCCGCCCGACGCCACTAGGCATTGCCCCCTCCTTGCCTGGGCCCACCTAGGCTGTTGCTGCCCTGCTATTGGTTGCACACGGATAGATTTGTGCCAATCAGCAGCCGGCAGGCGCAAGCCGGCATAAGCAGGAAGGCCTTGCTCAAAGGCACTCCCCTGTCCTAGCCTGTGCCAGCCGGACCCTGCTTCCGGCCAGCCACTCTGCTCCCTTCGCGCGGACAATGCTTGTCTAAGGTACTGTGCCTGTGACCCATATGCTCAAACACCACTTGTGTGCTCACCACCTGTACGCCATTAATCCCCTCGACCCATTTTGCCACTAAGATGTCACTACCTGCTTGTAACTTATTGTCTTAACGTATGTGCCTGATTTGCTTCTCAGTGCGCTGCCACCTGCTGGTGATCTGTGCCACATTACGCTTATTATATGCAATTAGTCTAGTGCCTCACCTCCTCCCCTCTTTGTGTGCGGATGTAAACTCCATAGTAATGCCTAAGCAACCTACTGTTTACACAACTCCGACCATGGCTTTCAGCCCATTCTGGCTTCGCTATCTGTGTGCTGCACCAGCATATCCTGCCCTGTTATCTAAATATTGCATTTAGCCTTCAGTGATCTGCTATTGTGCGCTGCTCCAGCCTATTCTGTTATCTAAATATTGCATTTAGCCTTGAGTGACCTGCTATTATGCGCTGCTCCAGCCTATTCTGTTATCTAAATATTGCATTTAGCCTTCAGTGACCTGCTTTAGCCTAAACACTGCCTACTTTTGTTGCTTATACGCATTTCTGCTCGACTTAACCACCTTAAGCACTTGATTCAACTAGTTGTCATATGCATTAGCCAACTTATGCACTTTCTAATCTATATGCTACCTTTTAGACCTTACTTAGCTGTGTTACCTAGAATACATGTGTACCCCCACTGCATTTCTACCTTAGCTGCTTTAGTCTCGAATCTTGATGCTACTTATTACACCTTTATCCAGTTGCATTACTTAAACCTAGGAGCTACCCCTTTGTACTTAAGCTCTACCTATGAACCCGTACTGCACTGTATTCCTTGCGCACGTGACACCACCTGGTGAATTCCAGCTTGCATTACGGCCTGGTTCTCTGCGCAGCTTCATTTGCGAACCTCTATCGCACCGTACGCCAGTACTGAGTGACTATCAATAATTGTTATGCTGACCTTTGCATTGCTCACCTACTATGAGCACGCATATTGAGTAACTCATAACATGCCTCGCACGCTTCCGCTACTATGTACAACCTGAGTGCAGCATACACTTCCCTTCAATTTGCATTTTGCCTGGTTATCAATCTCAATGCATATCTAGGCTCAGCAGCATCCTGCCCAAACTCACCCATAGCCATATCATCCCAATACTACAGTCACATCTTCCGGCCATCATTCTGTGCAACACAACTAACACCTAATGCGGACCATCCGGAGCACGCACAACGTACTAGCAGTACCTGTGACAACACCCATCAACAACTCCCTCTCCATTTAACTATGGACGCCCTACTGGCTAATCCCTACCTCAACAATCCAGCGTTCTGGTTACAACACTTTACCAGGAAACCTACACCCAACCAACCGTGCCCCACATCATTGAGAAACCTTAGACTAGGGTCCAGACTGTCTCACATCACCTACCATCGCTCTGCCAGCACCCAGTTTACCAAACCCGCTAACATCCAGCTTGCAGCTGCTTCCACCCCCCCCCCTGGATTCACCCTCGCTTGACCCTGCCCCCCACTCATGCACCTTACCGCCCACTACACAGCCCCCTGCAAGTATCAGAGCAGCTCTGATCAATGCGAGGTCGCTCACTGCCCATGCCCTTGACATGGCTGACCTCATCACCACTCATGACTTGGACTTTATCGCGGTCACTGAAACATGGCTGAGGTACACACACTGAGGTATAGCCATTATTCACAAAACAGCTTTAAATCTCAGTCTTTCTACGCCTGGCCAATTCAAATCAGCAGAATCCCTCTCAGCCAAGCTTACCATCTCCCCTAACCAGACTAACCAGACTATCACTGTCCACATCATCTACAGACTCCCTGGCCCCTTATCATCCTTCACCGAGGATCTCGCCCACATACTGTCCGAAAACACCAAGACCACGTCTCAAATCATTGTGCTAGGTGATTTCAACTTAGGCCTTCTCGACCCCAACGATGCACCTGCCCACGAGGTCAATAGCCTACTACTCGACTCGGGCTTCTCCCAACGTGTCATTGCATCTACTCACTCTAAAGGTAGAATCCTAGATTGGATCGCTGACCTTAATTGCGACGCCAAGGTCAATTCTAACCTACCATGTGCTTGGACGGACCATCATCTTATCACTTTCAGCATCCCCACCAAAACCATCCAGTCCACACCTAATATAGCTCCTGCTACACTTACCAGGAATAAGCGTAACATCACTTTTGCCAAACTGGTCCCTCTCATCCTCCCTGCCCTCAACGATCTTGCCTCAGTATTCTCGGACCCCACGGTCTTGGTAGACTCATACAACCAGACTATGTTAAAAGCCTTAGATCTTATCGCTCCATGCAAACTACGCAAACCTAAACCCCGGGCTCACCTTAATTCCTGGTTCATGCACCAATTGAGAACCTTACGCAGGGAAAAAAGGACATCTGAATCGCGCTGGAGAAGTCACCCTAATGAATCTAATAAAGCTAGCATGGGACTTGCGATGCTAATCTACAAAGAAGCCATTCTGTCTGCAAAAAAAGAGACATACAATACACATATTGAACTCGCCCAATCTAACACTAAGGAGCTCTTCAAAATTCTAAAGAAACTGGAATCCCCCGCTCCTCCCCCAGACACTTGCTCTAAAGACAGCACTTGGTGCACTAACATCTAGGAGGCCCTCCTAGGTAAAATCTCCATGCTCCAAAACAAAATCAACAGTAAAAAAAACAACCTGCGCTCACTTATATCACAGGTCAACAACAAACCTATCACTGCACTCCTGCAACCATTCCACTTCTCACCTCTCTACACGCTTGAAGTTGAACATATCATCAACAGCCTTAAGCCTACTAACTGTCAGGGAGACGCCTGTCCTGCCACTATTATCAAAGAGGCCTCACACAACCTGGCGCCGTTCATAACCACATTCATAAACTCCTCCTTCAGCACGGGGATCATCCCGGACAACCTCAAGGATGCCTGGGTCATTCCTCTTCTGAAAAAACCAACCTTAGACGCTAATATTCTTACTAATTCTAGGCCAATCACCACCGTGCCATTCCTCTTAAAAATACTTGATCGTGCGGCATACCTGCAGATCCAAGATTATCTTGAAACCAACAACCTCCTAGGACTAAGGCAATCGGGTTTCCGCCCTCGCCACGGCACAGAAACTGCGTTACTGGACCTAAAAACACAAATAGAAGACTTGACAGACAAGGGTAATCTGGTGCTCCTACTCTTATTAGACCTCTCCGCAGCTTTCGACCTTGTTAACCATCAAATCCTCTGCCACCACCTTAAAACGACAGCCAACTTCTCTGAGAAAGCCATAGCCTGGATTACCTCCTTCCTGGACAACAGATCCATGAGGGTCTTCTCCCCTACAGCCACCGCAGAATCTTCCCCTGTCACATGTGGAGTCCCCCAAGGATCATGTGTGTCCCCGACACTTTACAATGTCTTCACAAAACCTTTATTCGATATACTGGACCGTATGGGCGTCTCGTACACGAACTACGCTGACGACACCCAAATCCTTATCCCCATCACAGGTGACCATAAAACTGACTCCCTAGCTATCAACGCCATTTACCAAGTCATGCAGGCCTGGATGGCGCAGCACGAACTATGCTTAAATGATGAGAAAACTGAGCTCCTCATCCTAGGCTCACCCCATAAACTTAGTAAACTTGACCCTTCATTCCAGTCCTTTTCCATCGATGGTAACACCATCAAAGTGGCCAAGGACACCAAGACACTGGGCATGTACCTTGATTCCACCCTCTCCTTAACTAGACAAATCAATGCAGTCTCCTCTGCTGCATCCTACACATGCAAACTCATTACAGCCTGCCGCCCTTTCCTGTCACCAGCTAATTGTACCACCCTTGCCAGGACCCTGGTCCTATCCAAAATCGACTACTGCAATGCCCTCTACTCAGGCACCAACCAATGCAATATCAAAAAACTCCAGATCATCCAAAATAATGCTATCGGAGCAGCCCTTAATATACCCAGGACTGCACACATATCTGAACACAGACGTAACCTCTGCTGGCTCTCAGTCACCCAAAGAATATCCTTGAAAACTCTGACACTCGCACACAAAAGTATCGCAAACCAAGCCCCTAGCTACCTCTCCAACAGGTTCACAACTCACTTAGCTGCGAGACCCCTCAGAAGCTCACACGCCAACTGCCTGGTTGTCCCATGATTCAACCTCCAAAAATCTGGAGGTCGTAGTTTCCCAGTCCTCGCTGCTAAGTTATGGAACAATCTTCCTAACTCACTCAGATCTGAACCATCGTTCCCTGCCTTTAAGCGCAAGGTTAAAGACTGTCTGTTCACCTCTGACTAGAGGCACGACCTGTTGAAACTCTTCTCAACATCTCAGACCGTCTCTGCATTATGTCACAAACTTAGATGATGTATCTTGTACACCACAGTCATTTTATGTATATTCTGTATATTTCAAAGTAATTATTGCACCTATAACTAGGCACTTCTTGTATATCTTGTATATCTCAGTTATCACTGTGCCTGCAACTATGTATATTTTCTGCATATTTCAAGCTAAACAATGTTATGTATATAATCTGCCTAAAACTAAGTATCTAACCTTTCCTGTAACTAAATAATGCGCCCGGTAGCAGAACAAAAACTCAAAATGACGACCTTACATGAAATGGCTTCTCAAGCAATGATTTTCAGGTTCACCTGTTGCAACATTGTTTCATGATGCGAAAAGTGATATGAGTGGCTTAGGCCAACATATAATCAGTCGGCATAGTTGCATTTATATTTTTAAATCTCCTGCTGCTGTTCTTCGCGGTTCTGCTTCCTGCTTCATACACGCTGCAGCACCTCACTTCTTTTCCAGCATCGGCCGCAGTGGCCACTTCCACTGTTTCGTACTCCACTTCCTTGGCTTCTGTGATTTCGCCAGCTCCTCTCACCTGCACGTAATTTAAAAATTTTAAAGGTCCTGCTTCTTTGACTGTGATTGAAACAACTAGACCACACAGTCTCCTTTGCAGCAATAGTAATCCTCATTTGCTCTTTGCTCCTCTTCTTCTTAAAGTCCATAATGGATTTCGAGCTGTCAATGCCATTTTGAGTCAATTGTTTGTTGAACTGAAAGTTATTAGAAACATCAGATGTCGCATGAATATTAGCAGTGAAATTATTTGGCTCCACTTTACAATATGCCATCAGTGTTTCAGGGAAAATGGAAGAATCATACGTTAATAGGTTTACTACTGTCGCCCCGATGTGTGTCCCCTCCCATGTGATCCTCCTTCAGAATACCACCCCCACGGTCAGAATCATGTAGCAGCTGCCTTTCCCTGGCCACATGAGGAGGCCAACATCAGGGTTTTAGTAATGATTTCACAGGGTCGAACGCTGACAATTCTCTGGAAAGGTTCAAGGACTCCAAGCTGGCAGCAAAGTCGGTGGGGTTGGCAGTACAAAATCCAACCAAACAGACTTTCTCCTTCAGTTCTAGCGGAAGGGGTTGCTGCTGCCACAGTACCAACCAGCGCAAAGGAAGTTCTCACACTCCGGCAGGGATAGAGGGACTTGGAAAAGCCACTCCTCTTCTGCCTGGGCAGCACCAGCAACGCAAAACACCCTTTGAGTTTTCCCCACATGCTTTTCCAGTTGGAGGGAGAGTCTCCAGTTTCTTGAAGAAGTGGAAGGAGGTTGCCTCAGACAACTGGGTCCTCCAGCTGGTGGAAGTAGGGTACCTCTTGCCTTTCTTTAGAAGGCCCCAAACAGACCACCACCTCTTCCTCAGCAGCTGGAACCAGAACTCCACGAGCTTGTTTGTATTGGAGGAGGTACCAGCCAGTCAGTGGGGTATGGGTGTTACGCCTGCTAATTCCTTACGGCCAAGAAAACGGAAGGATTATTAACAAGATCCTGAGAAAGGACAAGTTCAAGATAGTGACACTGAAGCAAATTCTCCAGGCTTTACAGTCCCGTGGCTGTTTGGTGTCATTGTACCTTCAGGACTCTTCCCATGTGCCAATCCATGGGAAGCAATGGCGGTTCCTAAGGTTCGTCATTGGCGAAACAAGTGTCCCCTTTGGCCTGACATCCGCACCCAGGGTATTGACCAAGGTGATGGCAGTGGTAACAGCGCACCTCGGGAGATCCAGCGTCTTAGTATTGCCTGCGTAGTCATCTGGCTGATCCAAGGTTGGTCCCCAGAGCAAGTTTCAGGACACCTCAAGAATATATGCTCACTGCTGTACAGTCTGGACTTCTCTCACCTTACACCAGCGCAGAGGCTCCAGGTCATTGGAGCAAGCAGTCCTGGACACTTGGGTGGGAAAGGCTCTCCTCCCTCCCCCGAGGAGTGAGTCACCAACATCGTACAAACTGTCAAGCTATTATAGTTCTCCAGCAGTCTTCCAGCATCAGCCTTTCTCTGCTTCTTGGATCTCCAACCTTTCTCTGCTTCTTAAGCCTCATGGCGTCCAGCTTTTTTCTGATGCCAGAGGCAAGGCTCTGGATGCGTTCTTTGCAGCCAGTACTGAGTGGTCTCAGTATTTGGGCGAGATGTCGGATGTTGTTCAGGTGTCCGAAGTGGTTGCCAACGACCTCTTTGGGGGGAGCAAAAGGTTCCACATGATGGCAGGGGAATGGTGTCCACAGCAGGAACCTTCAGGTGATGGTCCCCTGGTCACAAGGGGAGAGTCACCGGTGCATCAATCTGCTGGAGCTGCGAACAGTCAGGCTGGCCTTGACGGCCTTTGTGCCTTCTCTTCAGGGGAAGCATGTCCTGATCCTGACTAACAACGCAGCAAGGGGGTGTGTGGTCATTGCCCCTGTGCAGGGAGGCCATGCGGCCATGGTTCTGGTTACTGCAGAACAGCATCTGTATCTCTGCATCCTATCTGGCAGGGGTGGAGAACGGGTTGGCAGACGATCTGATTGGGCAGAGTACTTTTTCTTATGAGTGGGAGATTTGCCTGCAGGTGGTCATCTCTGTGATCTTACAGTAGGGAACCTCTACTGTAGGTAGACCTGTTAGTGACAAGAGGCAGCACAAAATAGACTGTTCTGTTTAAGGGAATTTCGCTCTAGGGGGTTTGTGAGGGGGGGGTGGAGTTTCTAGTGGGGTGTGTCTCTGTCCTTCATCCTTCACTATGCGTTCCCACCGATACCAGTCATTTCCTAGGTTTTCAAGAGGTTGAGGAGGTTCCAGGCCCTTCTGATCTTAATCGCCCCGGATTGAGCGACAAGAACATGGTACCCAGCTCTCCCGGAGTTTGCCCACCTCGTCGACTTCTTTGGAGGCTGGACCCCTTATCCCAGTTGGAAGGTCGGGTGCTTCACCCAAACACGGGATATCTCAATCTACATGCGTAGCTTTTGAAAAGTTAAGGTACGAGGACTAGGACCTGAATGACAAACATGTGGAGGTATCTCTGGCTGCACACAGGACTTCCACTAGGTCTTTGTATGAGTGCAGATGCAGAATGTTTGAGGCGTGGTGCAAGGATAGAGAGGCAGGCACCTTGGTGTGCTCAACTTCCATGGTCATGTAACTTTTGTTGTCCTTGGCCAAACTGGGCCTTCAGTTGATAAACACTACTTGACTGCATTGTCCCTTTTCAGAGGACACTAGAGCAGGGTTCTTTTTTTTTCAATACCTGTTGCAGCCCAGTTCCTGAAGGGACTTATGAACAAATTCCCCTCATGCTCCTTTTGTCCCAGCTTGGGACGTAAATATTTTTGATTGTGGTCCTTTTGAGCTTTACATTCCATTCCGTTTAGGTTACTCACATTTTGAAGACTGTCTTCCCGGTCATCACGGCCCCTAGACCTGTTAGTGAGTTGCAAGCGCTCTTGTGTAAGCCACCTTTCCTCAGATTCTTTAGAGAAGCTGTCGCTGAGGGTCTGTCCTAATTTCTTGCCAAAAGTGGCATCAGAGTTTAACATAGAGCTCCCAGTTTTCTTTCCACCACCTCACCCCAATGCAAAGAGGAGGGGAGGCTTTGTAGACTTGATCCCAAAAGAGCCCCGAGTTTCTATTTGGCTAGAACTAATGCCTTAAGGAGAGATGATCAGCTCTTTATCGCCTTTTCCCAGCATAGACTGGGTGTGGAGCACACAATTTCATGTTGGATTGTTCGGTATACAGCCGATTGCTGAGAGAGAGCAGGGAAGGAAGTGCCGCCAGGGTTAAGGCCCCCCTCTTCTAGAGACATAGGGGCTCATTCTGCACTGCAGAGAGGTGTGCTAGTGAAGGATCTTTTCCAGGCCGTAACATGGGCCTTGTTGCACACATTTACCGAACATTAGTCTTAATCTGGCCTGGGGCACAGATGGCTGTTTCGATAAGGCTGTGCTACAGAGTTTTTTTTGGTGTAGCTTCCATTCCCACTGCCTGGTAAGGGCTCTGCTTTGAGAGTCTACCAAGATGAGGAATCTCTGTTATAGAATGCAATCCATTGAAGGAGAAATTACTTACCAGTGATGATCTTTCTGTGGATCTTGCTCCCATAGGTTCATCATCGCCCCCCTACCTCTCTGTGTAAGCTTGCTTTGGACTTGCTCATGTCTGCTTTTCTTCATAACTGCTTCAGCACGTCTGATGAAGGAAGTGTTGGCGCGCCAGCACTGTGCGTTTAAAAAAAAAATATTATGGTTCAGTTTGGACCATGTTACTTATTTGGCAATCCATCCTCCACACAAAAAACGTGAGAGGATGAATAGAATACTCTTCCTTTCAGTGCATGGGACCTTTCCCTTGGATGCTGATCTCAGGGAGGAGGGGGCTGATGTAAGGAGGCATAGTGCACACCTTAATTATGATAGTCTCATTCGGAGGAGTATCGCAGTTCAGGCATGAGGAAGTAGAGCCAACTTCGAGCCACACTATGCCCCCTGTCTAACTTTTCTGAGCAGCTGGCACCAAGGGTATAATCTGTCATCAAGCTGAGTGCAGCTGACGAGTGCGGTTTGCTGTCCTGTTACCCTCCTGAACTCTCTGGGACTTCATTTGTATTGTTACAGCAGTGGGGTATGCACTGATAGAATACCAGCTGTAGCGTGCTGCTGCAACATCTGTTGATTCTATAGAATCACTTATCCACACCTAACTGTATATTGCCCTAATTCCTGTTCATTTCTATTTAACCTAGTACCTGTGACAAGCCACACCACTTGGAAACAGGATATAATTAGCGGTTGCGTGCATCAAGCTGAGTGCAGCTGACGAGTGCTGTTTGTGGGGGCCGTGGGCACATAAGATCAGAATTTCACATAAAGGGAGAGGTCATAATTGTACATCTCATTGTTAAACCTGGTATATCTGACCCCTCGCATACCTGGAAAGTGTAGTGAAGTTGTGTAGCAGATTGTCAGTTTTCACACTGGAGACCCCTATGGGTACCTTAGAGTTGCTGTCGCCACCTCCTGAACCTAGTTGTTCATATTCATTGAGCCACTGTAAGACATACGCGCCTCAGATCATATCCAATATAACTAGCGCTAAGACGACAGCCACCAATACCCCTAAAATAACTAAATATTACCCAAAAAAAGTGGAAGTACAGACGGAAACGGCTAAAAGCTTAGAAAAACACATGAATGAAGTGACTCAAACCATTATCCTGGACCTGACTCACTCACTCGCTTGCGTTAGTTCTAAGCTCTTTGAGCAGGTCATGTGTCCCGCAGGTCGCCCCCCCACCTTCCCCTGTAGGAAGTGTTAGGGAGAATTCTCATAAATGGTTAATTTCCCTTACCTACTGAGTCCCTCAGCAGCTTTGCTGGACTCCTAGGATTTATTTTTTTCACCTGGTAAGAGTGTGAGCGTTTTTTCCCCACTCTTAAATGTGTTTTGCTGTGTGTATTTCTACTTTTTGTGTGATCTTGGGCACTGGAGCCTCACCTACTCCACGGCACCATATTCTTCCACGTGTTACACAGCACCCTCAGTGCAGTGACACAGGGTTGTCTTTTAGACTTCCTACCAACTCCATTTTCTTGGGCTGACTACTGTCCCCCAGAAAAGATAAAGTTGCCATTAACGTTAGTCACTTTTACCACATACCCAGTACACCCCATTTTACATGGAGTATTGGAAAGTGTTAAATCTTATCCCTTTTTGTCTGAGCTTCTTGGTGTCATGATGCCTACCCCCGGGCATCAGGACCAAGCCCATCAGCTCCGAAAGCAGGCATCCAGATACTTACTAAAACCCCAACAGCCCCGGCTGGAGGCTGTTTGGGTTCAGTCCTGGCGCCTTAGGCACCATGCTCATCATGGAAATCAGTCCTGCCGCCATAGGCGCCAGGCTCATAGACTTTACTTACCTGATGCAGACCATGCTGCTAGTGAGTCCAAGCCAACGTGAGGCCTGGATGGGACTATTTTTCTACAGGGACTATTTTTTACTCGGGCGTGGTTCTAGGGAACTTCTTACCTGGAACTACTTTGGAGGCTATTTAAACCACGCACGATTACAGCACACGCTTCGCGTTATTCTGCATCCAGCAGCGTAACGCTCACCGTGCCTGCAGTCTGCATCCAGTCTTCTGCCACGCCCGCCTCGAAACTGGAGCTCCTAAAACCAAGGGGAAAGTAAAGGACAAGATTAAAAAACAAACTATTTCGAATTCCTCGCCCGATTTCGGATCCATCTCGCCTCCGGACCTGGAAAGAACATCATTTCAGTACGCGTCGCATCTCCAGCTGCAGCGCCGCGCCATACTCACCAGTCCTCGCAGCATCTTTCGATTCGGCGCTGCCTCCATCATTTCTTCACCGAACTCCGGCACCTGAGGGACAAAAGAAAACAACAAGATGAGCCGAGAAAACCAACAAATAAAACACTTATCATCATAGACTTACCTGATTACCACCGGAGGCATTAGTCTATAACTCTCCACATCTTCATGTGCCGCACCTGCAAAGAGAGAGAAAACATGTTAAACACCGGCAACATTTACCGGACGGCGTCGGGTAATACAGACTCTTAACTGAGCGCCACCAACTGCCACGAGGGGTATCTTCTCACAATCTTAGTTGCAAGACAAGGAAGGAAGGGGGGAACAAGAGTGAATCATCAGACATATTGAACTCTATGAACTTGATACTAACTGAACCTTGCCAGGAACCTCAGTCAATACTCTCCGGAAACTCTCCCACGCCTTCAAACCAGTGAAGTAACTGGCATCAACGCGCCCCTGCAATCCACGCAGGATGGAGAGCTCATCATTTAAAAACATAAGGTGAGGTTCCTAAAAGGGGATATCAGAGGTGACAAGAAGGGAGAAGGAGAACAGTGGGAGGGGGCTATCGCTCATATCCACGGGTGGCTAAAACCCTTTCCACTTGCAGGAGAATACTTCTACAGATCAAGCAGACGAGATTAGGCGGGCCAGTCCAGACAGTCATCTCGGCACTACGCATCACGTTGGTGGAGACAGCAGCTGTCCGGGTCCGATCGACGCCCCTATGGGAACCAGGTGAGTGTAACACTTGGAGCATTGTTTCGCTCCCTTTACATCAAGACTTGGCTGGTGGCAGTGGTATCTACCCTATTTTTTGATACCGCGATTATCTTAAATAACCATGGTATTGTTTCAGGCTATCATAGTAGCCTCAAACATAAACCCGCTTGACCATATATACTTTATTACGGTTCCGGCTGGGTTTATTCTCCATTTCTTTTTGTAAATGTCTTTCTCGTGCTTTTCTCTGCGCGCCAAACCAGGTTTGGTCCCTTTGTTCATCGCCTTTTCGCGGGCTTCCACACAGAAGCCCTCCTTTAGGCGCCTGAGAGTCTGGGTAGGCAGGATGTGAGGGAGGGGTTTTAGGACTCCTGCCATGGGTTCCCTTGGTAACCCAAGTCGCACTCCTGTTTGATTGGCTGGGTGACTGTCCTTGCCAGGACTGCCACCCTGCTGTGTGATTGACAGCCAGGCTGTATGAATGGGGGAAAACTGCATAAAAAGCAGGTCTCTGGGACTGGAAGAGCAGTCGCCACTGGAACGAAAGAACCAACAAGGAACTGACGGAAGAGGATCCCTACAACAACTGAACCACCCGGTGAAGCCCTGCTGCAGGTCCGAATCTTCAGAATCCGATGACAGAGAAGATCCTCCAGGAAACTTCTTCCCTTGAGCGGGTGACACCAACCAGTTCACCCAAACTGCAAGCCAGGACCCCTCCTCTGGTCGAATTCGCTGTACAGAGCTACAGTGGACCGGATATCCAGGAAGGTCAGACCCTGCTTGGGTTTTAAGGAGCGCACCTTTTATTTGTTGCTTTGCTCTGCTGCTGGTTTCTTCCCTGGGTAGTGCAAGACCCTCCAGTGTTCCTACTTCTGATCAGTCCGACAGTCGCTTCAGGAACCGTGAGCCTGCAGAAACTACCAGGAACGTCTGCCTCAGCTACAGCTCTCTCTCCGTTTTAAGGTACTGCGCAAATCCGGTTGTTCGTTTTGTTCAGCCGCAGTGAAAGTGTTTGAAATCTTTCTCCAATCCGAGGGCTTGTCCTTCTCTTCTCTTTGAACTACCTTTTCTACCAGCCAGCCTCGTCCGGAAACCGTGCCAGGAACTTTACCGCGAACTACCCTGAACTGTATTCTCTTGAGCAAAAGACTTTTGACCTATTGACTTTGGCCCTAAGCCTTTTCTATCTGATTTTATCATTGTAGTTCCTCTTGTTCGATTGCCCTGAGTACTTACCTGTTGGTGTGATTCAATTTCAGTTAACTTTGTCTTTCCCTCCCTTTTTTAATTGCTAGAGTGCCATTTTGCTACCACTTCATTTTGTGAGCTTAACCTGTCTGGAACTTATTGGGAGTTGTGTAGTGTATTAAGAGTGTGATTTTAGACTGCTTATAATAGTGTAATGTTATACAACTGAACAGTGAAATAAATGTATATTCTTTTACTTAAAAAGCTTGAGTCAGTGTTTACCTGAATCATAGTAATTGCTGTCCTTTTTGTAACTATTTGATACTGCTCACTTATTCTTGAGATAAGTCTGGCTGCTACTCTACTGCTACCACTTTAACTGTGTAGTACAGGCTTGTAACAAAGGTGAAATTGTACTGTCACTTGTAGTCTTAATTGTGTGTGGTGTTCTTAAATGGTACTGCATGTAATTCTGCCTAACAGGAAGCGCACCGTTCATTATCACCCCAGCGTTGGCTCACTCTCATCTGGAAAGACCAGTGACTCCAATCCACCGCTATTTTCAGTGAAGGAACGATCACTACAACTATCAATCAGTTGTCGGGAACGTCTGACAATATGTTGAACTTTGAAGTCGACATATATGCAACAGTACCACTGTGGTATTCGCTGATCTACATCAGACTTTGTCTCTTGAGAACACGCACTTCGATCCCCCATCCGTTAACAGTGCTGCGGCCTACTCCTACTTTGCTACTCTGATATCACAGACTGACGTAGCAGCAACCCTTGAACAGAAATTGGTCAATATTAAGCATGAACAGATGATTCATTACCCCTGCCCCCTACTGAGAGCATGACACAGATAGTGCCTTAATCGTCTTGCAGGTGAACATGTCCCACACTATACACAACACGTCCCTCACACACACATTAGACTCTCAGACACTTCATACTGACATAGACGACCCAACTGATTAGAGTTAATTACATAACATTGTGCAATATGCTATCGATGGTCGAATTGCAGAGATACCATTGAAAAACATTGCATAGACTGTGGCCAGTAGAATCTATAGTGTGCCTCCCCACACCTTAGACACAAACTTAAATACTGACCTCTCTGCCTATGAACAACTGGCCAATACTATTAATGCAAGCTCAGAAAGTATAAGCTCTACTGAAATGTTTGAAGTATTCGAGGCACTCGTCACATTGATAGTCAAATGTTGTCTACGAATATAAAAGAAATTAGACATACTCTCTTTACACCTACATAAAAGCATATACCGCCACAGGAAACAATTACATGATCAAAGTACAAACAATATTAAAGAAGCTGTATCAAAATGAAATGTCCCACGTAGGTGTGATGAGTCAACAAATGACAGCTCTATCTCCAAAAGAATAGCCATCACAGAACACTTATCTGATCTTGTTTTACCTCAGGTAATAATTCCGGCCTCTCAAGCAATTGTTATCACAATGATCACGCCCCCATAATATTGAAACAGAATCAAGCATCAGCTAGAGTAAGCATACCGAAGAATAAATGTAGGAACATTTCACAAGCCATAATGTATGCTAGACCATCCAACAAGCGAAACAAAAATGCCTGTGTCATAAATGCCTGTAATGTGCCCGCGCTAATCTTTAATCTGTAATTATGTATATAGCTGTATGTTCTGAATACTTTGCATTGTACCTATAGTTGGAAATATGTATGTTTGCTATGTAACCTGTCTAAGTTGCGCCCTCATGCCTCCGGGCCCGAGGGAGCGCGCTACAAATATAAAACAATACAATACAAGAGAAGATTTTACCGACATAGAAGTAGTAGAAATAGCAGAGACCCAATTCCCTCCAACGTGAAAGACCAGAAAATAAAATAAAAAGCACAACCCTAAAGACAACATCACAGATGTCTGTAGTCTTGCAGGCGATGGCCCTGAAATAAATACACACTGCAAAACCCTTTAGAAATTTCGCTGGGAACACAAAGTTGTATAAGGCAAGAAAGCTTGAGAAAATTCGAAGAGCTAAAGGTCTGGAAGACCAGGTACTTGAAGATGTTGAGAGCTTATTCGTGAGTGAATTAACACAGAGCACTAATGCTACGAATGGCGACATAAATAGCATAAGCAGAAATAACTACACCAGTGTTAATGCTGAATACACTATATTGAAGTTATACCCCTCCACAACTCTTTCCCATGATAAGCAGTTGAGTGCTTCAAATGTAGGAAATAATATAGGAAATCGTGCTCTCCAACTTCGACCCCGTATTCCAGGACACCATTCATCCTCCCTTGAATTGCTCAGCTATTTTGCATCTTCTATACGGGATAGTCCCACTAAGAGGCATAACCTCACAAGACATTAAGATAGTCAACCAGGAAGAACACACTCCTGCAGTGGTCTCAGGCATTTGGTTTATTACTTTTTCAACGCTAGATTACATTATGCAACATCAGCAGGGTCTGTATAGATTGGGCTATAGCTGTATGATAGTGTATATGACGTCGACCAAAACTCGCCCTACGGCCTCACAATCAAAGATACCACCACTTAATCCTACGGTTGACATTATGAGCAGTGACAGAATACACAATACATCAACAAGAGCTCTAAAAAAATATAGTGGAAAAGAATGTACCTGGTGGCAGGAATGCACACGCAAACACTACTGATGGTTATTGGCAATGGCTGCCCAAAGCTTTTAGGGCATATTTCGGGAACCCCTCACACTGAAAACACATGATATTCTCCTGGAACACTCGAGGCTCTTAGCCACATGACCGCAGCGAATGGACTGTTAACATATATTGATCAATTTGACATAGTCGCTCTGCAAGAAACCTGGATGTGTGAATCATGTGAAATAGATGGTAGAAGTAACACTCAAGTATTGGCAGTAAAAGGCCCACCTCGCTGCTCCAAGGGGGGGCTCTTAATATCTGTTCGGCATCTTTGGTGTATCAAGGAAACCCTAATTGCCACCCCGAGGTCCATGCTGCCTTGATAACTGTTGGCTGCTCTGGATGTGAAAAAATAGCAATTTTAAACCTATACAAACCACCATACTTATAAGCATAATAATATGATAGTTGCTCAGACCCTTGACCAAGTTGATCCACTGATTCATTGGGACACACATACTACCATCTAATTCTCTGTATAAATCTGGTCCACCTGATTCACACATCCAGAATGCACAAGGAAAAGCGTGGGGAGAAATGCTACACCGACATTTTCTCATGCTGAATGGTTATTGTGCTGGAGATGCCGTTAAAGCTTGTACACGTGTTGGATGAAGAGGGGCCTCCACCATAAACTTTGTGTTTGTTAATCATGCTGCATTACAATTAGTAGTTGATATGTCTGTACTTATCCGTGAGGAAAGCGATCACTTACCACTGTGGGGGTCATTACGAGGTTGGAGGTAATGGAAAAACGATGCCGGTAAAGGATTACCGATCACTTACCACTGTGGGGGTCATTACGAGGTTGGAGGTAATGGAAAAACGATGCCGGTAAAGGATTACCGGCATCGCATACCACTCTGGGCTATTCCGACCTAAGAACCCGGTATTAGAGGCACCTCTAATAACAGTGCCTCTAATAGCGGCAAGGGTGCGGGCACGCAGGCCTTCAGGCCGGCAATACCGGGATGCCGCTAATAGGAGGACATCACAAGTCAGGCGGACATACAAATACCGGCATCATGAAGGCGCAAATAGGAGATACCGGCATCGCGAAGCACCCGTAAACTGCTATGTGCAGTGTTCCCAACTGCCACAGGTGCACACAATCAGCACAGGTGGAGGCAATGGAGTCTGGGCCATGGTGTCATTGTTGATGTGACAGCACCATGTGCACATCACAAAACACTGTGCCCCAAAGCATCCCAAACTGAACATGACAACCAAATCCCATAGCAATGTAGTAAGCTGGACACCTATCACAACATGCCAAGCTTAAAAACACCCCACATCCCACAACACGTCCACCATCATCGTACCTCACCCTCTGTAAGACAATCCAGCAACATGCTGTGAATATTCACTATGTAAATGTCTGCAGCAAATCACTACATAGGACAAGCATCCATGGGAGTGCACTGAACAAAATCACCAAGCGAATCCACTGCTTGTCACAGGGCTGCCACCACCACAGAAGTGCAGCATGTCACCATTGTAATAATCCTATGCCATGTCTGGGAATAACACAGGGCTATGGCGAGTGATGAGAAGCAGCTGCATAATTGATTTCCAGATATGTAGCGTGCCAGAGTCCAGGTGGCATACCTATATCTCTAATACGCTAGGAGTATCAGAAAACGTAAGTGCACTTATAGGTAACAAGTGCCACATGGGAATGTAAAGCTTCAATTGATGGCATTGTAGCCATTATTATGAAGCTGAATACATAGAGTAATGCACTCTTGAAAGCCTCCCAGCCATTTGGGCCAAAAGGTATCCAGGGTAAATTACCCACCACTTGGCAGGAAAGTAACATGCTCCCAGTCCATAAGAGGGGCTGCTGGAAGAATCCCAGTAACTACCGGTTATTGGCAATGCTCGATATCCCTGGGAAAATATTTGCAAGGGTATTGCTTAACGAAAGTAATGATTGGATTGCTGTTAATAACATAATACCTCCCAATCAAACCGGAATTCGTAAGAAATCGGGAACTGTAGACATTATTACCTTTGTAACAGTGGTGGAATATGCTTGGCAAAGGCGTCCTCTACCCGTGTATGCGACGTATATGGATTTTAGCGCAGAGTTCAACACCATATTGAGTAATTGTAGGGGGGTTAAACACAGTTGCATACTTGCCGTCACACTCTTTAATCTATATCTGGCAGATCTGATTCACACCTTTCGTCTACCTGAGGCCTACCTAGTAAAATTGGGGGAACTCTGGTTAAATTGGCTAAGTTGTGCAGACAATCTGCTTCTCCTAGATTATACTGAGTTCTCTTCAGTGTCTATTGAATGCCCTGGGAAACTATGCAATCAAAAATGGGCTTAATGTAAGCACGACCAAAACTGTGTTTTTTTCGAAAAGTAAAAAATATGCCTCTTCGCTTTACATGGAAAATCAATCAGGAACAAATTGAAATTGTGAAAAACTACAAGTACCTCAGCTTACATATAGATGATATCTCACATGGAACTCCCACTGGGATGCAAATGTACTGAACTGTGTGAAAATGTCATATGCCTGAAGTGCATTTATTGGCAGACAGGGTAGCTGGTCGATTCACAAAATATTATTGTTATTCTGGACAAAAAGTATCCTCTGTATGTTGTATCATGTTGAGGCAAGAGGAGATCATTTGTTGTCGCGCCTAAACAAACTGGAATAAAAAATACTACGGTTGTTCAGGATGCCATGTAACTTATATATTGAATATCTCAGAATTCGGACAGAAAGGTATTTTGGTTGACTACAAATATAGAATGGCTGTTTTATGAAAAAATATAAAGCCTTGACAATGCTACCATCTTAGTTGAAGTCTTTAAAGCTTTTAAGAAGTTAGATAATGTTGATTGTCTTGGCACCCTAAGCAAACATATGCAAGTAAATGCTATCTGCTTATCAACCATTGACCATCAGGTCCCCAAAACCTCTGTCATAGTGCCAAAATCATAGATGAATTGCAGACTAGACACATACGGTTATGAGGCCGACCTCACACAGCTGGCAACTAATGTTAACAGTGGCATGTTCATCAAATACTTGAACCGTGTGCAGGTCCCCACCTACATCAAGGCCTACCCCGATAGCTTTGTTATTCTCCAATACCTGTTATTGAAAATCAATGTCACCGTTCTACTCAAGATAAGGGGGGGCCTCAACTGGATCTCAACAGAGATGCGCGACTTTGTCGCTTCTGTGGTAATCAAGAAATAGAGTCTGTAAAACACATTTTTATTTACTGTGAGTTTAAATAAATTGCGAAACAAATACCTCAAATCAATTGCCAATAAGTTACATTGTGATGAAACTGAACTTATATGGGACATGCTAATGGAGGGTAACGACCCCAACTATATATACACACCACATGGTAAAGTTTGATCTTAAATGTATAGAAATTCTTGACATATTGTGTATGGACTATTTTTTAATTACTGGTTTTATATGGAATATGATGTCTGTTTATATACAAAGCCGATTCGGCTACATGTGTATTAAATAAAAAAACAAACATCAAAACATAATCTATCAAGATGTCCAATCTGTGGCAGAAGAATCCATAGAAAGAACATTACTGGGAAGTATTTTCTCTATCACTCACTTGTTCACTGGCAAGTCTCCTTTAATGGAAAAATGCAGATATCTTGCGCCCCACCTTAACACATGCCTGGAAATTTGAGCGGGTGGGGGTTTCTCCCAAAACCTACTGCTACACAAAGAAGCTCTTTGGTGGAGAAAAAGCATTGATGGAAATGTTCTAAAAAATGTTGTGGCTTTTCTGGGTCTCTGTGAGCATCTGTTCAATGACACAAGCCTGGGTAGGTGGCAAAATGTCAGTTTTGAAATGCAATTTCAAAGACCAGGAATTGTTGGTCTTTTTTTTTTATTTCTTATTTTGCCCATTTTGTTTCCCATTTACAGACTAAAGGTGATTGTAAAACCAAACTGCTGCTCTTTGATTCTCCTGCACTGAAATCTTTTAATGAAATCAGAACTTCTTTGTCGAATGGTTCAGAGAAGGTGCCCGCATTTCAACCCTGCAATCCTGTCGGTGTTGATCTTGAAATGAATGAATCCTCATCAAGTGTGCCTGAAAATAGCCCATCTAAATTGAACTCCAGCAAAGAGATCAGCAATATTTCAGCAAAATCAGATCAAACGAATGTGGAATTCCATGATGCACATTCTCCTGGTGACTTTGGTGAAGATATTTATATAGCCTGTAATTCACCGGATTCTGGTTCAGAAAAACCTGGCATTTTCGCGAATTGGCAAGAACGAGATCACATTCCAGAAAAGAAACAGCTGAATCATCAATGGACTGAAAATGTACAACCTAATGGTATGTTTCTCTCTGAACATTCATGTCCATTTCATGTAGCATCGAATTGCATGCATAGAATCTATTGGTAATGTGCACCTATGCCAAAGCCACCATTCTGTCGGACTTCTGGGCTAACTGCTCTCCCTTGCACCCTCAGCCTGTGCATCACCCAATTGTCACACCCTTCTCCTATTGAGGATGTGTAGAAAGTTGATCGGTCTGTAACGGCCTGCTCTGTGTGCTTCCACTTCCCCAGTTGATACTGTGTTTATATTGCTCGCTGTAGGTTCATTTTCTTTATCTTGTTTCGGCAACAAACACACTTTTTCTTGCTTTGGCTTGCCTCCTAGTATCCTATAATATACACAACACAGTGTCTGCAGCTGTCTATCTGCCGAATGCTAAACTTCAGTCTTTTTCTAAGAAAGCGATAGCCAACAAACATAAGACTTCCTTCTTGACTCGGGATGTGTCAAAGAATTAAATTTAACTTAATGTTGGGCAAGTATGAGTGTGAAAGTCGGGACTGAACCTATGACAACCGGTCCTGTACTTTTTAATCATTTTCTTGACTGATTTGAAGACTCTTTTTATCTGATGACTCCTTATCCAAGGCATCATCCCTGTCGTGTGGGTCACAACGCACAGTTAGCTGTAATGTATTTGGTTGCTGGCAGACTTTTCCTGATGGATACTCTTGTGTTAGAAAACTATTATGACTGTCCCAGGTAAACACGTTCCTTTTGTGCGAGAGGAGAGACTGATGAACCCCTTTGTGTTTATGGTTTCTGTCGCTCACCGAAAGGCAAGGCTGGAGAAGCCAAAACATGCTCTGGCTGAATACTTGAATGACTTCTGGGATTCCCAAACCAAATTCATACCTTGAATGTTTGCCTAAGTAGTAGATGGAGGAAGTTTGAATCAAGCGACCACCAGTGATTGAGTGGCCGCCAAAATATTTGAAAGGTTGCAACCTCTTGATTATAAGCACTATTTCCATTTCATCTGGGAGTTTGTTTGGTTACTCCATCCAATCATTGGTTGAGTGTAGAAACACAAGAACAGCAAACTACAGATTGTGAGAAGGCCTTGCTATTGCAACTTGCCAAGACCCATCTCTTGGCAAAGCTCTACTAGTGGCTATTGTACTGGAATTTTCAAGAGACCAGAGATGAGCAGCAGATCAGTGCTCCCTTCTAACGCTACAGGCACAGCTGGAGTGAAATCTTCAAAAAGGATGCCTTCCCCCATGTATGTCTTGCTTGTAATGGATCATTTCCTTCCACCCATTCCTCTTCACTGAAATATCTTCTAGGTGAAGGTTGGCCCAGAAACTCTTCCTAGTTCCTAGATCGAGCTCTGCTGCGGAACTGGTCATTAGGTCCATTGCACCTCTTGGTTTGGAAGTGGCAATTTATGTAAGCATGCATGCTGTGGGACACCCTTTTACCTAACTTCCTTTATCCCGCAATATAGACACCGAGGTTTTTCATGAGGAACAGTAACTTTGTATTTCTGTATTCTGGCATCACACAAGTCTGGCTTAAAGCCATGCACGTTATGTGGCAGACATGTGTCAGTCTCTGATATGCACAATTCCTGCATTTAGTGTCTGGGTAAAGTTCACTACACCAAAAAATGCAGGTCATGTCAATTTAAGCACCCTAATGCGCAAAGCGGGAGGGAGTGGCTGAAGCATTTTTGTCCCCCAGCAAAAAAATACTCTAGAGATGTCAGAAAAATTCAGTCCAGAAAAACCTCATTTAAAGCCTACGTCTGAGAAGACCTCTGTTCTGGCGCTCTCTCCCAGCAATGAGGAGCGGTGGGGCGAGGTGTGGTGGATGTGAGAAGAAGAAAAAACAGTGCCACTAACCTCTCGTAGTGACTTGTCTTCACGCACACTTTTCCGTTGCCAAGAAACTGCTTCACTATAATGTGTTTTTTTGGCTCTTTGTGTGTTTATCATTTACTTATGAATTGAATGTCCATTCCTTGATGCCATCATTTATTGCCTCTAAATAAATAATACTGTTGTCTAAAACAACTCGCTGCATTCAGCAAGTTACTACACCTCATGACAAGAGCATTTAATTACACATAAGCTCATACCTTGTTTTGGACGTTTTTTGCAATGTATTATTTACCTACTTTTTTTGCAATGTATTATTTACCTGCTTTCTCAGAACTTTTAAAGCAAATGGTTTGTGCTAAACTGATAATTTTGAGTCACTCATTTTCTTAGATTCTAAAGTTTCCAAAGCTGTTCAGCTTGATCAGTGCCTTCTTGACATTGCGAACAACATTGCTATTGAAGAGACATCGCATTTACAGATGTCACCTGAAAATGAAGGGATGCCAGAGCAAGATCTCCAAGAGTTCCAACAACCAACATGTTTTGCAATTGAAGAGAATGAAAGTATGTTGCACAGTATTATGTTTGTAAAATAATTCTTGAAATATCTTTTTCGTGCCAGGCAATGCATTTTAGAACATCAGTCTTTTAAATAGTGTAGTAGAGGGGAAATATCTTGAGAAATATGTAATAGATCAGTTTGCTTTCCTGTCCATCACAGTTACTCCCAATGTATTTTGAATGCTTGATGGCAGTGGGAATTGCTGGTTGTTTCCCTGGCCAGGACTGCTGTCTCCCTTTCTCTGCTGTCCCCTGAATAAATCCCTTCCCTGCCCTCCACTTCACCAGATGGCCTACTGCTAGCGATCGCCCTACTCCCGGTGAAGGCCAGAGTCCAAATTGTGCCCATCATGTAGCATGCCCACTTTTTCTGGTGCTGAAGAATGACTGGACACTGCACCCATCCTCAATCTGTGGCTACTGAACATGTACCTGCACAAGGAAAAGTTCAAGATGGTCACCCTTGCCCAGATCCTCCATGTCATGCACTTTCAGGATGCCTACTTTCACGTGCCTCTCCATCCAAGCACAAAAAGTATCTGAGCTTTGTAGTTCAGAACATCCATTTCCACTTTGTAATCATACCCTCTGGCCTATACTCGACAGGCAATGTTTTCACCAAACTGTTTTCTGTGGTGGCCACTCGTCTCTGAAGTGATTGGGTTCACTTATTTCCTTACTTGGACAACTGCCTCATTCAAGCATACTCTCTGTAGTGAGTGTCCACCCATCTATATCAACCATACTTGTCATCTTATGCAGAGCTTGCAAATTTCCCACAACTTTCAAAGGTCCCAGGTCACACCTTCTCAGATATTCTATTTCATTACAGTTGTTATGGGCAAATGTATCAACATGGCCTTCCCTCTTAACGACCATGTTGTTCAAATCATTCAGATGGTCCAGATGTTCAATTCCCAGACCAGGGTCCTAACCTCTGCCCTTTTCCTTCTTGTAGATCGCATGGCCTACTGCATCTTCCTTATCCCAGAAGACTGGTTACCATGACCTTACTCTGATTCAATGTCAATGGTCTCAATTTCAGGGAAATCTGCCTGACCATTTGTCCTTTCCTTATAGTGTTTCACAGGACCTCCTCTGCTGGGCCCTAAGATACGACTTATTAATGGGAAAGACTCCTTAGTAACCTTTCCACAGTTGACAGTAGTCATGAACACCTCTTTGAGTGGCAGGGGTGTTCACTTGGACCATCTGGTGATGAGCCTGTGGTTGTCATGCACCGGTGAACCCTCCCGAGCCTCCTCCTCACCTGGGTCCTCTGTAGAGCTACCTCTGGTCTCTGACGGCTTCTTCTTTCTTGAGTTCCTTGTTTCCTTAGTCGTCTTTTCCTTTTTATCGTGAAGGTAGGGGCAAGCTCCCCCGGTGGCCACCTTGGCCGGAGTTGAGCCCAAGCCAAAGGGAACCCTGAGGAGCAATCCCCCAAACCAGGGAAAAAGCCTTTGGGCACCGGAAAACCCTGGTAGGAATTAACAGGAGTTTTTCCCATGGGTCTTCGGATGGAATGCTCTGTTAACAAGTCCCTGGATGTCCGGAAGAATCTTTGTTTTATTATTTGTAATGCGCACCAGACCCAGGGGTATCGGGGCACAACAGTTACAAGAATATGCAAAGCTTAGTTACATTGAGACGTAGAGTGAAATACATTACTTACAAAAGCAAAAAACAGGATATACAGAAAATGCAAAGTATTATACATTATACACTAATTGTGGTTACCCAGACGAATAGCAGGTATTTCAGTTACACAGGCAGAGATCATCCCAGGTTGAGGTTACATCGCCCAAGTTACTGATCGGAAGATTTGAGCCATATGATAGTATTAGATCTGAAATTCTGGTAGGATTGATCGTCTCTCAGTTCGGAAGGCAGGGAATTCCAAAGTTTGTCCGCTTTGACAGGGAAACTGTGACCGCCAATCGTGGATAATTTGAATCTAGGAATAGACGAGCGATTCCGGTTTGCTAATCTGGTTGGTCTAAGGGAAGTCCGTCTGTGGAATCTCTCAGAGAGGTAGATGGGTGCGGCATTGTTAAGAGATTTGTGCGAAAGTGACAGCATTTTAGTAAGATTTTGTCATTAGTCAAGAGCCAGTTCTGTCGCTTACTCTCACAGATGTGCTCTCTTCTGGAGATACCTAAGGCCGCTCTAAGGGCATTATTTTGGAGGGTTTGGTTTTTCCTAGTGATGGCTTTGTTTGAGCCCATGTACAAGGCATTACAATAGTCTAGCCGGGACAAAATGAGGGCTCTGGCCAAGATAGTACAACTGTTAGAGAGAAAGGGCTTACCAGTTCTGATAAGTTTGCACTTGTACGCCGTGGAGGATGCTAATGTGTTAACCTGTTTAGATGGTGGAGTCAAGATAAAAACCTAATGTTTTTACCTCCTGAGCTACCTTGATGAGGTTGCCGTCAATTAGTAGTCTGGGCCTAATTATTTGAGGTTAGAGGGGGTACCCAAAATGATAAGTTCTGTTTTATCATCATTCAGGCATAGACCATGCGTAACCATCCATGCCTGGATGATGAGGTACACTCTATTGACCAAGGCCTTGTCGTAATCCCTTGAAAGTGGAAGGAGGATCTGAGTATCATCTGCATAGTTGGTGTAGGTTATACCGAGATGGTCCAGATCGTCGAAAAGGGGCTTGGTAAAAATGTATTAGTGTGGGCGAGACGCAGGACCCCTGTGGCACACCACAAGTAATAGGTGTAGGGTCTGCTGCTGCTGAAGGCAAGAAGACCCTCATTGTTCTGCCGCTTAAGAAGGATCTTTAGTGATCCAAGCGTAAGGTGAATACCCACTAGTCCTTGATGTGATCTGAAGTCTGGCACTAGAACCAAGTGAGTGAGATCCACACCAGAGAGGAAAAGTAACATGAGCACTGGGAACCTCCTTGGGCAGAGGTGCAGTCACAAATGTAACCACAGCGCTTTGGAGCATTCCAGTCGGAGATGGGAACCGACTGGATACAGAAAATGGACTTGGAGTGGGTAAGCGAAGGCAGGAAAAACTCGGAACGAGTGGAGTACCAGACAAGAAAACACAAACAGGTAAGAGTGAAGGCGAGGAATCGCTGAACGAGTACGCAGAGAGTGAGAAAGAGTAGCAAGCAAAGGACAGTCAGAATATCAGTCGAAAGGACTGATCGAATGCAAACTTGGAACTGGGGGAAGTGTAGCGGCCGAAGGACCGGAAACAAGATCACACACCCACGATGAAGCGGCTATGAAAGCTGGCAAGCAAGTCGCCGGGGAGTAAACCCGCAAGGTGCAGAAAGAAAAGGGCAAAGAAGACGAAGCCAGAAACAGGGAAACGTAATCAGAAAAACAACCGGCTGAGAACCGGAAGAGATGGCAATTAGCCCAATGAAGCTAAGGGGAACTGTAGAGCACAGCAGCGAGGTCCAAAGGAAGATAAAGACATCGCACCATTCCTACGGATCGGTGCGTTGTTATACTTGCGGTGGCCATGTTGGATGAGGACCAGACCGCAACCTCTGCTTGACGGAGCGACAGAATCGCTCTACGCTGAAACGTCCACCTTTGCCAGAGTCTACATGGGCGCAGCGTGACAATGGTCCCTTGTGGAGATGGGGCACATATAGAACTCCAGTACCCTAGTTGGCCATTCGATTGGACCCAATTGCTTTTGTTCCTTTTTTGTGTGGTGTGTGTCCTGATTATGATTGACAAGACAGTGACCATGCATTGCCTCATTGAGAGGTGTTGGGGTCACTGCTCCGTGAGCAGCTATGCAATGAAACTGGTTTTCCAGCATTGGATCTATCTTGGATTCACATGCTCTTGAATATTCCCAGTCGTCCGGCCTGTGAATCCTCAGTAACACTAAGCAGTTTACCTTTACATTTCTAAACTGCTTGTCACTTTAGTACTCTTACTCATCTTGGGTCATATTGCACACAGCCAATTAGACAGGTCCCCTTAGGTCCTCGCCTGGGGGCCATCTTCAGATTTTTAACCGCACATTGTTGTGTGGTGTGTCCCATGGTGGAAGTCCTCAAGAATTCTCTCTTCTAGAAATGCGACTATTTTTGTCTATTTTTGCAACTTTTTTCCATCTAATCTTCCAGTTTGGTGCTGCTTCACTTCTCGCCCAGAGCGGTGACGTTTCAGCCCTTTTCATTGTCTCCGGGATTCCAATCTTCCACCTGAGGCCTTCAGGAGTGTGTGGAAATGACAGACACGAAGAAGAAATCCCTATTCAAGGCCTGCTTGACATGTAACCTTAAGAATTGTAAGCGTGCTGAAGGAAGACTTGCACAAAGGTGTTATGTTTGGGTTAAAGACTTTTATCTTTCCCCATCCGTAAGAGGGGTTTCTCTGTCTCAACTAAAGATCTAAAGGGTCTGTTAAAGTAAAAATGTCCACCGCCCTGTGTCAAGAGAACCTTACTTCTGTCCATTGCACTATAAACTAAATAAAGCAGTACTGCTCTGGTCTCAGGAGAATGCCTCCCTTCTCCTGGGTTGCGGTCAAAGTTCCAAACAACGTTTATCTTGTAGGCCAGAAGAATTGCCCCTTTCTAATGGTGTTCGGTTTCAAACAGCATTGGGAATGACTCCCTTCCCCAGGTCAAAACAGTTCCCAGCAATATTCACTTAATGGGCCATAAGAAAGCCTCCCTTCTCCTGGCGGTCTGTCACAAAAATAGCCTGGGGGAATTATTCCCTTCCTCATGTCTGTGGGACCGTCGTCCTGGTACTGGTTGCCAGGAGAATGGCTCCCTTCTCCTGGTACTCATAAAGCAGTCTCTTGCAACCAGGGGCAATGACTCCCTCCCCTAGTCTTCTCTTCACTAGAATTCACACCTACAACACCCAGCCTTGATTGTTCGCTTCTTCTCTGCTTTGGCCCACTTGGTTCACTTCTCTGCCAAGTACTTCCATAAGGAAGGTGACTCATACTATTGGTTTGGGTCCCCTGACCCTGGTTTCTCTTCTTTCTTTTGGCCCACTTGGTTCCCTTCACTGCAAAAGTACTGACATGAGTAAGATGACTTGTACTCTGTTGGTTTTGTGTCCCCGATCCAAGTTTCTCTTCCCTTCTCTTTATGTCCCCTTGGCTGCCTCGTTTGCCCAGGACTGACATGAGGGTTATAGTCCTTCTTGCTATATGTGTGCAGTGTCTTTGCCTCATGCACCTTCAAGCCCCTACCAGTTCCTGCGGCTCTCCCTTTACCTTCTCTGTTCCCGGGATGCGTGGCTGTTTCTTCCTGTAGTCCCTCTTCTACGTATGCTGCACGGGCTTCTCCATGTCTCAGTGCCTTACCTCGCATGATCTCCTGTCGGGCCCTTGGACCGACAGTATGGATGCTGCCTCTTGCGTTTGCATCACTGTCTGCCAGCTTCCGGTTACCATCTGGACGTCATCGGGCAAAGGAGTCCCGTTGTCCTCTCGACTCTGGGAGAGGACTGCTCTCGGC
Organism: Ambystoma mexicanum; assembly: GCF_040938575.1. Taxonomy (NCBI): domain Eukaryota; kingdom Metazoa; phylum Chordata; class Amphibia; order Caudata; family Ambystomatidae; genus Ambystoma; species Ambystoma mexicanum. The sequence continues at coordinate 260,094,799 of NC_090928.1, read as the reverse complement.
TCCGTCCTAGCCTTCTCTGCATCTCCTTTGTGCTTCCCGGTCTGTGGTCCTGATTGGCTGTGTCTCCCTTGTAGGTAGTCCTTCTTTGGTTTTATGGTGTAGGTCAGGGGTCCCCAACCGTTTGTAGACCATGAGCAAAATGTGTGTATCAAATGGAGTAGGGAGCAACATCCATACTTCGTAACATATCAGTGTTGAGTTGGTGGGAAAACTATTTTAACACAAAATATGACTTATAGAAACGTATTATTGCTAAGGGGGTGTGTTAACGTGCTGTAATTAACAGTAATCTAGACAAAGTGCAATTATGCTCCAGGCAATTTACAATGGTCTTTAACCCTAATTGGGGGTTTACAAGGAATATTAAGGAAATTAAATGGCAAGCGGGATCTTTTTGTACATGAGGCCTGTAAAATTGTTCGAAAACATGACGGCACTTAAACATTACAAAGTGTGTAAAGGTCTACCCTAAGAAGGTTTTATAACATTTAGTGGCAAATGTGTTTTAATCTACCACGTTTGGACAGTAAAACGGTTAAAATGTTAGAGCAGCGATACCCAATGTGTAGCCCGGTAGCAACACATTGCTCGCTGCACCCTAAAATGTTGCTCGCCAGTTGCTCCTGACCATGGTGTGGAGGCCAAGAAGCAGACACTGTACATAGGAGACAGTAATGGCAGTGTAGCCTGAGCCATAATGATGCAGGAAAGCTAGCCAAACCACTTGCTCTGGCAGGCATACATGATATACCATTAGTTGTGGAGGCGTCCGAGTGAGCCAAGGTCTGGAGAGGGTTAGCTGTGTTTAAAGCATACAGCGAGCCTGGAGGAGGCTGCTAGGATGATTTTAAATCTGCAAATTAGATTGCTCCCATGACTAAAACAACAGTGCTGTTGAATGCTAAAGAAACAGTCTACTGGTGCCCTGACACTGCTTGGCGCACGTGAGCATATAATGCAAACTGACCTGGAGAGGCAGGGATTGAGATCTACATTAGGCCCAGAAATTGGGTCGGCCTGACCATCCCAGTGAAGTCCATGAAACGGCAGCAGTAATGCCCAATTGTCCACACTTAAACATTCCAATTGGCTTTTTTTTTTAATAAATGCAAATTATTTGCTAGTAATGTTTCATACACATTACAATGTCCTTGTGAGTAAATTCCCATCTGATACTTTGCCCTGTTGACAAGTATACACTTAAGCGCAAAATAATTGAACCACATGCCCAGGTTTGTGTTCTGGTGAACATGTCCATCTTCTGTACCTTTTGCACAGATGACTAAAACGTAATGTGCAAATAAGTGATATCCAAGCCCTGCATTTCTTTATTAAATAATTTACATTTCTGCAAACTCCTTCGACCTAAGACCCTTAAGGAGCGCTGTGTAAAGCGGTGGGCCACGTATGGTATGTCGCGGGTAGACCCCCATGCCCCACCCGCTGAGAGTGACGGGGGCACCTCAGATGACCAAACTTCCATTGCGGACTTGATAGACCTCGAGGCGGACACTTCTAGTTCGGCCACGCCCGTCCCCGACCCTTTAAGGCCTGACTCTGGTCTCGCTTCAGGGACAACACCCGGCGACCGGGGCGTACAAACGCCTCTCAACAAGTTAACAGTGGCAAACTCTTCCTCACTAAGACAGTATTAGTGACTACTCTTTTTATAAGAAAACTATGGTTTTGGCAGATAAAAATCATTGTGAAAAACAACAGTAACTTTGAGTCTTACTTTTTTTGCAAATCATTACAAAGGTTTAAACTTAACTTTTGGCTTTTTTAAGAAACTTCTACCCGGATTGGGATACTAGAGAGCGGCTGTATGACTGAGTATATTACCTTGTCTCCTGCTTCAATTGTTCTTTTGGCTTGGGTGTCTCCAAACCTTTTACAGCCTGCTCCTTCACAAAGAATTATTTTGAAAAGACTTGCTTTTAATATTAATTTTGCACACCAATAACAAGTGGATTGATATCTCAGTGGTGCCCACTCATTTTGCTTCCTGGAAATGTCCCTCTCCCCACCAGTGAAACTACCCTGCCCGTACAACATGTTGTCTCAGGACAGGGGGGAGACCCTACACCCATGCCCACAAACTCTGAACTTAGCAGATTGGCTCCTGAGGGCATAGAGTTTGGACACCTACAGCTCCCTCAAAGGTGCATGGACATACTCAGGAAAGCTAGGAAACCGAACACACGTTATTGCTATGCCAGCAAATGGAAACGTTTAGTCATTTGGTATAATTCCAAAAGTGTCAATCCCATCGATTGCTCATCCACACACAGTGTGCTGTACCTAACCCATCTGTTGGACACTGGGTTAGTCTTCAATTCCCTAAAGTTTCATCTGACTGCACTCTCAGCCTACACCACACTACATCACAACAAAAAGTGTTGTGGTGGAAGATACCAGTGATTAAGGCCTTTTATGGAAGGGGTTAAGAGGATGTATCCTCCCATTTCTCGCCCAGCTCCTGGGTGGGACCTAAATGTGTTTTGACCAGGCTCATGGGAGCTTCCTTTGAGCCTATGCATAAAGCAAGTCTAAAAGACCTGACTTATAAAATGGCTTTTCGAGGGGATTGGGTCCTCTGACGTATTCCATATCTATGACAGTAATCACCACAGATGTGCTGCTTCGGAAAATCTTTCTGCATCGATGACTTCGATACGCTGTTCTCGTGGGCCTCCGTCGAGCCAATGTCACTGGATGTTATAAGTAGGATGTTCGACGCCCGTAGCCTCAGTTCCGTTTTTTCCGCGAACGTGTTCTCTTCGGTGATCTCGACACGCCTCAGTTCTACTGAATGCTGTTCTTTCGGTTTTCAAACCTGTTTGTTTGTGTATTGAATATGATGTCTTCGGCTTCTTCCACCCCGCGGTCGGGTTTTAAGAAGTGTCGGGTGTGTGGGTCCAAGATGTCGTTGACGTACATGCACAACGCTTGCCTCTGGTGCCTCAGGGAGGACCACGATACGGATGACTGTGTCGACTGCCAGTCGCTTACATCAAAGGCCTTGTGGGAGCGTAAGAAGAAGCTGTCGGTGGGTAAGGTGGCCAAGCCCCGGAAGTCGTCATCCGCGGGACTTTCGACGGACGATTCGAGGGGCAACTCTCCGCATCGTCGTCGTGAGTCCTGGGGGTCTCGGTCTGGGAGTAGGTCTCGCCATTCCTCTGCCTCTTCGAGGCACTCACGGAAGTGCTGTCACAGGTCGCCTTCCCTGTCCTCATCCGAGGACTGCGCCCGTCGGCAGGTTGCTTGTCCCAACAAGCATTCCCCTCCTGAGGAATGGGATTCCTTCCGAAAGGAGATGATGGCGATTTTTCAATCGCCGGGCTCTGGTCCGTCCGCGCCGTCGAAGGATGCCGGCCATGACCGTGCTAGAGACACCGCTCATCCGCCTTTGGGCTCGAGCGGTCATCGCGACCACCGGGCGCCTTCGAGGTCCCGGTCGGACAAGGATAGTCGCTCTAGACGTGCCCGTTCCAGGTCCCGGGCCTCGACGCCCTCAAGACCGCGTGAGCCTGTGAAGTCTTCGAGGAAGACATTGACGCCGGCGGCGCCGAGCTCGTCGAGGGACTCTCTCGAGGCTCCGCCTCCGAGGAAGTCGTCAACGCCATCGGCGCCCAGGCTGTCGAAGGACACGCTCGGGGCTCCGCCCTCGACGCCTGTGTCGACACCGTCGAAGTTGTGGGCGCCTCACTCGACGCCGATTCCGTCGATGTCTTTCGAGGCTGCTTTGTCGGAGGTACCCCGTGGCACAGTGGAACCCCCCAGAAAGGCTCTGGCAAAGGCTAAGAATGTCTTTGTCCCTTTTTCTGTGCCCTCTTTCCGCCCTCTGGATTTTATTTCTGAGGGGGCTGAGGGATCTGAGGAAGGTTTGGTGCCTGAGGAGGTGCCTGACGAGATTTTGTTTGGTCACAGCCAGATTGAAGACCTGTGTCAGTCACTGCATGATGCCAGTGGTCTGGACACCTCTCCGGAGGTGGAGTTCTGTCAGCCTGAGCCTGGCACCCATGCAGAGTCCTCGTACCGGCGCCTTATGTTGAGGGTCACGGAATACTTGGGGTGGTCTGTGCCCCCTGTGGATTTTCTGCAGGATGACCTGACGGACATCCTCGACCACGGTCCTCCAACTGACCCGGTACTGCCATTCCATATGGCTCTGCAAAGAAGGGTGGCTGCAGCTTGGACTGCTCTGGAGAGTCTCCCGGCTATGAGCAAGTCGTTGCCGCGAAAATACCGTCCAGCCAGTAGTGACCCCTGCTACTTGACCACGCACCCCACTCCGGAGAGTTTGGTGGTGCAGGCGTTCACGGCCCCAGCAAAGCCGGCGTCGTACCCTACCATCCCTCCTGACAGGGACGACAAGCGTTTTGATGGCTGGGCGAAGAAAGTGTTTTCTTCAGGGGGTATGCCTTTACAGGCAGCCAACTCCATGTGTGTCTTGTCACGTTTCACGCACACTCTGTGGAACTGTATTTCAATGGCGGCTGAACATATTCCCGAAGGGGAGGAACGGGATGGTTTTCTTGCTATTGTACAGGATGGCAAGGATGCCATGTGTGAGACCGTTCAGTCGAGTTTGGACGTGGCAGATTGTGTCAGCCGGTCCATGGCGGCGAGCACCGTAATACGCAGGTTTGCGTGGTTGCGGAAGTCGGGGTTTGCTCCTGATGTGCAGGCCCGGCTCCTCAACATGCCCTTTGACGGTGAATATCTTTTTGGCAGCAAGGCTGACTAGAGCCTTGAGAGGTTGCAGACCTTCAAAGCTGCAGCAAAGTCGTTGAGCCCTACAGTTCGCCAACCTCCGCCTTTTCGTCCTAGGGGACAGCAATGGAGGTGAGGTTCCTTTCGATATTACTCGTCCTTTAGTAAATCGAGAGGAGCTGCAAGTCAAAGGGGCCACCGTAGGAGTGCTAGAGGTGGAAAACAGGGTACTCAAGGTACCATGGCCGCACAGGGAAGTTGGCTCTTTGACCTCAGGCACTGCTGCTTCAGTTCAGTCGTGAGGCCATATCCCATGGTTCGCCGGTTGGGGGGAAGGCTGGCGCAGCATCTTGTAGAGTGGTGTGCCATTACTTCAGATGTGTGGGCTCTGGAGATCATAGCCCACGGCTACTGTCTTCCTTTCCGGCAGAGGCCTCACGACAATCCACCAGGGAATCTCTCTTTGAAGAGTCCGGATCCGCTCCTTGCGCAGGAAATTCAGTCCCTGCTGGAGAAAGGCGCCATAGAAATGATGCCTGTAGTGCAGAGGAACAAGGGATGATATTCCCCTTCTTTTTTGATTTCAAAGAAAGACAGGGGATTGAGACCCATCATGGACTTGCGCGGTTTGAACAAGTTCAAGATGGTTACTCCTTTCTCAAGTCCTCCAGGCCCTTCAACTTCAGGACTGGTTGGTGTCTCTCGACCTCAAGGACACTTATTTTCATGTGCCGATCCATCCAAAGCACAAGAAGTACCTGAGGTTCGCGGTTGGCGACTCAGACTTTCAGTTTCGGGTCCTGCCGTTCGGATTGACCTCTGCCCCAAGGGTATTCACCAAGCTCATGGTGGTGGTGGCAGCGTATCTCAGGAAAAGGGGGATTCACGCTTACCCCTACTTGGACGATTGGTTGATCAGGGTGCGCTCTACCGAGCAAGTCCTGGATCATCTGTCCGTCACGTACCACTCCCTTCACAGGCTGAGCTTCTCCCTCAACTTAAAGAAGTCCCATTTGACGCCAACCCAGCGGCTCCAGTACATCTGAGCAGTGCTCGACACTTCCCTGGGGCAGTGTTTTCCTCCCAGCCTGAGGGCTCATCACATTCAGCAGATGGTGCACAGTTTCAACACGGCCAGAGTCTCCCGGCGTTCGAGTTCTTGAGGTTGCTCTGCCTCATGGCATCCTGCATTCTTCTGGTGCCGGAGGCCAGGTTGCGGATGAGATCTCTGCAGTGGGCCCTCAAGATGCAGTGGTCACAGTCCTCCGGCAGGATGTCGGACCCCGTTGAGGTGCCGCCCTCGGTCACCCAGAACCTTCTGTGGTGGGCCGTCTAAGGCAATCTGATGAAGGGGGATCCATTTTGGCTACCTTGGCCGGAGGTCACGATCGTGACGGACACATCCCTCACGGTATGGGGAGCGCATGCCAACGAGTTGACAGTCATCGGTCGTTGGTCTCCGTCGGAGTCCAGGCTCCATATCAATCTGTTGGAGCTGAGGGCCGTCAGGCTTGCCCTGAAGGCTTTTCTGCTGACTGTGGGAGGGAAGAATGTCCTGATTCTGACAGACAACATAGTGGCCATACACTACCTCAACAAAAAAAGGGGGGGGGGTGCAGGGTCACTTCCTCTGTGCAGGGAGGCGATGCAGCTCTGGTTCTGGGCCATCCAGCTGGAAGTTTTGATCTCAGCGGTTCATCTGGCCGGAGACGAAAATGAGCCGGCGGACGCTCTGAGCTGGCAGAGCGCAATCTCCCACAAGTGGGAGCTGGCTCAAGAGATTCTCCTGGAGATCTTCGCCCTTTGGGGATCCCTCAAGTGGATCTCTTCGCCTCCAGTGTCAACCAGAAGTGCGAAAGGTTCTGCTTGCGGGAATTTCCTCCAAAAGGAGCCTTAGGAGACGTGTCAGTGGTGGAGCGGTCCTTCCCACTGCTGTACGTGTTTCCTTCAGTCCCCGTTCATCCCGCAAGTGCTGCGGAGGTTACGGAGCTTCGGTTCCCGGATGATCCTCATTGCTCCGGCTTGGGCCCGGAGGTCGTGGTACACGGACCTTCTCGACTTGTCCATCTGCCCGCCACGTCGTCTTTCCTACCGAGACGATCTGCTCTCACGGGAGAGGGGTCAGGTTCTCCATCCAGAGGTCAGATCCCTCAACCTTCACGCTTGGCTTCTGAAAGGCTGAGGTATAAGGATTGGGACCTCCCTGAAGACGTGATGGAGATGTTGCTTTCGGCCAGACGGCCGGCAACAAAGTCCCTGTACCGTTGCCGTTGGAGAAAGTTCTGCGACTGGTGCAGGGTTAAGAATGTGGATCCTTTTTTATGTGACATTCCTGTGGTTCTGTCTTTTTTGCTTTCGTTGGCCCACAGGGGCCTGTAAGTGGGTACTGTTAAAGGTTACCTGGAGGCGCTGTCTATATTTAAGCGCTCATCTGAGGAGTGTTCCTATTTCAAAATTCCTTTAATTTCTCAGTTTCTCAAAGGACTCACTAATGTGTTTCCACCGTCACCTTTCCAGGTGCCTGGTTGGGATTTGTACCTTGTTCTGAAATTCCGTACGGGTGCTCCGTTTGAGCCTTTACATTCTTGTCCTTTGAGGCTGTTAACTCTTAAAACTGTGTTTTTAGTTGCGGTCACTTCCGCTCACAGAGTGAGTTAGTTGCAGGCACTTTCAGTTAAGCCACCCTTCGCTGTGTTTCATAAGGACAGGTTGTCCTTGGAGTTCATCCTTCCTTTCTTCCGAAGGTGGTGTCGGAATTTCATTTGAGCCATAAGGTTATTCTTCTGGCATTTTATCCTCCTCCACATCCTGGTAAGGAAGAGGAGATGCTCCATAGGTTGGATCCTAGGAGAGCTTTTAAGTTTTCTACATTTCTCGCATGTCCTGGGTCAGAGTGGACGATCAGCTCTTTGTAGGATACGCCGGAAGGCGTTTGGGACAAGCTGTGACTAAGCAGACTTTGTCTAGATGGATTATTTTAGCAATTTCTGAATTTTACCGCTTGGCCGGTAAGGTCCCTCCGGTAGGCTTAAGGGCCCATTCTACTAGGGGTATGGCTGCCTCTACTGCCCTGCAGAGGGGTGTTCCTATTCGTAACATCTGTGAAGCAGCCACTTGGGCTTTGGTCCATACTTTTGTACAACACTACTCCCTAGATTCTATCCATGGGCAAGATCCGGCCTTTGGCAAGGCGGTCCTTTACACTGCAATTTGATTGGGCATTCTAAATGTTTATATTCTAAATTCTTTTTCCCTCCTCCATACGTTGGTACTGCTTTGGGAGTCTGTCATAGATATGGAATATGTCGGAAGACCCAACCCCCTCGAAGAACAAGTTACACTCTTACCTGGTAACGTTCTTTCGATGGGATGGTCCGATGACGTATTCCATATCGCTCCCTCCCTACCTGCGCCACTACAGAATTTCTTATGCGATTGCAGCTTATGTTTCCGCATGGCTTTCTGTGGTCCTACTGGCAGTGGTTTGGTGCCACACATTCTGGGGAAAAAACTACAACTGAGGCTACGGGCGCCGTGCTTACTACTTATAACATCCGGTGATGTCGGCTCGGCGGAGGCCCTCGAGGATAGCGTATCAACGTCATTGACGCAGGATGCAGAAAGATTTTCTGAAGCAGCACAGCTGTGGTGATTACTGTCATAGATATGGAATACGTCGTCGGACCATCCCATCGAAAGAACGTTACCAGGTAAGAGAGTAACTTGTTCTCCTAGTGGCTATCACTTCGATCAGAAGAGTTAGCGAACTACAGGCACTTTCTGTTCTAGACACCTTTGTTACAGTCCACAGGGTTAAGGTAGTTCTGTGCACGCACCCCAGATTTGCACCTAAATTCATATCGAAGTTCCATGTGAACCAATCGATTGAAATACCTACCTTTTTCCAGAATCCCACTAGCATGGCCGAAAAAAAGCCTACACTAGATGTGTGGAGGGCAGTCTTGTTCTACCTGGAAAGAACTAAACCACTGGGGAAAACAAACAAATGTTTTCGTTTCAGTGGCAGCTGGTAGAGCAGTTGATCCTGTCTCTAAATCAGCTATCTCAAGGTGGATTGTCAAATGGGTCACACTGTTTCTCTCTTGCTAAGAGAGAACTGCCCCTTCAAGCCTAGAGAACACTCTACTCAGGGCACTGGGGCTTCCATAGCATTCATTGTAAATGTTCCCATAGAGTCCATTTGCAAAGCGGCAACCTGGAGTTCTATACACACCTTTACAAAACACTTTTGCCTGTACACTCATTCAAGGTCTGTTTCTAAGGTGGGACAAGCAGTACTAAGACATCTTTTATCTACTGTTCCTTCTTGCAACCAAACTCCAACTCTCGGTACTGCTCGCTAGTCTATACACAGCATGTGATTCTAAGCAGATTAACAAGTATCAGAAGACATGCATTACTTACCGTAATAGCATTTCTGATGATTCTATCTGCTTAGATTCACATGCGCCCTCTCCACCTCCCCGCTCGGGGTGGAAGGAACATAGATGTCTTACTACTTTCTCTCTCTATTTACTCACTCGCTATAGCCTTTGGCTCCCTCATGGCAGTAAAAATACAATCGGAGGGACCTCGGCGCGTGAGGGATTTTGGTTACACTACACGTCACGATAGGGATAGTGTTACTGACATGCCTATGCCAACGTCCCCTTTCGGACCCCGAAAGACGAGATGCATACTCTGCGGTTACCACTGGATGTCGGACTATATGCACAGCATGCAAATCTAAGCAGATACAAATGCTATTACAGTAAGTAATGCATGTGATGCCAATTTTTGTAAAGGCAAAGTTTATGCTTGATGCTACCATGCATAATTATCAGCAATGTTGCATACTCATGGCGGATACTTGTTGGAAAAATTGTTTTTGTGAGTTACTTTGCCATCTAGAACGCAGATAACGGATAAATAAGAAAACATTAATGCCATATTGTTCATCATAAATTCATTTGCATCACCCCTGATTGAAATCCAATGAAGTACAGTTAATAATTAGTAATTAATAAGACCACGGGTTCTGCCAAATATCCAAGTTCAACACCCCACCATTTCTGTAAAGTGTTTTTCAAAGAGGAGGAGGTAGAAAAAAAAGGTGATTTCTGTTGCTAACCTGCCTCTTCCAGCTCCAGCAAAGCAAGGCCTTCCGCCACCACAAGGACCTGCTCATCCTTCTCCAGTGACACCTACCCCAATGGGCATGCCTTCTGGCTTTAGAGATGTCAATGGATATGTTATCCGTACTGCTAACACTTGTTTCAGAGCTCCAGCGTAGTCTACCTACTCAACAGTTGCCTTCCCCAGCACAACTGTGTGAGTTTACTCTAGGAGAAGGCCTGGCTCCTCCTCCACCTCCCAAACCTCTTCCAGAGGCTCCACTTTTACCACCAGTCACCCTCACACATACACAGATGCTGACGACTATCCGATAGATGGCTCTCCAGGCATGTGTTCTACAGACTAGTTTGAAGATCTGGTGCCAAGTGACGGTGAGCCAGCAGACCTACCGCCAAAAGACTCTCCTCAGGAGGAGATTGGCTCTTTCTAGGCCCTTATGTCACGAGCAGCGAAACTTTTTGATCTTCTACCTGAAGAACACAAAAAGGAGGGATTAATTTACCATTGGTCAGAATCTCTCAGAAAATCAATTGTGCCCATTCCAATTCCAGAGGATATTTGGGATGGTGGCCTCCTAGTCCCAGAATCTGCACCCAAGTGGCTGCAAAAGCAACATTGCCCGGACTTGGTTGTCTATGCAGCTCCCCGTAAGGGATGTATGTGATTTGACAGAATTTCCTTGACCTAAAGATGAAATCTTTGAATTTCTCCAGCATGGGGTCTGGCATGGATTCACATGCTCATGAATATTCCCCCGTCGTCAGGCTGGGAATCCTCGGTAAAGAAAAAACCAGTATCAGTTTCGTTTCTGATCTGTCTTTCGTAGTAATATCCAATCACTGGTCTCTGCGTCATACTGACCACAGCCAATGACTGCCCTCTACCTAAGCACCGCCTCTGGCAGCCATCTTCAGATTTTTACCGCACGTTCATGTGTTGGGATCCTCGTGCTATTGCTCTCGAGCGTTAGTGCTATTTTTTCACGTTTTTTCTCAAAAACTTCGTTTTTTTTCCGTCAAAAGAGCCTCAAGCTCCACCGACTCTCCATCCGATCAACAGGGACCCGTGTCGGATTCGTCTGCGCCCCTCAAGGGTGAAGATTTCGTCGAGCTATGCTTTTGGAGGACTCCAGAAGTTTCTCAGGCCCGGACATGGCCCAGGAGAAGGGAAGCTCGACGCCCGGAAAGCTGTTCAGGATCTGCCCTGGATGCCAGCTGCAGAACGTCTTTAAGGAGGACGAACACTCCTTTTGTCTCTACTGCTTACATGAGGACATGACGCACGTGGAGAAGGACTGTGCGTTTTGCGGCAATATGTCGGAGCGGACCATGAAGGACCGCCATCAACGTCTCGCCAACTGGCTGGAAGGGAAGAGCCCGTCAGGCGAGAAGAAGAGGAAGAAATCCGAGCGGTCTTCTAAGACCTTTGAGGACGCCCCGGCGACGGGGGTCCAACACAAGGCCAAGCACCGCGAGTCCGCTGGCACCGGGAGCGCCGAACGGTCGGGCTCTACGGGCGCCAGGCAGGGCGCACCCTCCCCGCACCTTCAGCCACGAGCCAACGCTCTGGGTCGGGTAAGAGGAAGGGCGAGCACCCGGCGAAGCTCCTGGAGAGGCCCCGGTCGAGCTCGAAGGCCCCATCAGAGGGGGAGCGAGGCTGTGTCCCCCCCCCCTCAAGGATAAGGCGGTGAGCGCTCCTAAGGTGGTGAAGGCCTTAATCCATCCGGCCAAGCCCTCTATCGATACTGTCGCGGCGGCCCTGGCTCAGCCTGTGGAGGCTACACCAGGGGTGGCGACCTCCGGGCTCAGAGTCCCCCTGCCACCTCGGAGGGAGTCCTCTTTTGTGCCCATCGATAGGACCCCCGTGAAATCCCCGGCGGGGAAGAAAACGGGGGGCAGGGCGTCGTCGTAGATTCGGCCTCAACCTCAGAGGAAGAGCTGATTGAGGTCTTAAGCCACGGCCTTGGCGTGGAAGAAGACCGGCCCATCGGGATGGATCCCGACGCAGGTGACGACGACATCGTCGAGGGTGCCGACGGGGCCACTGATCGCCCGTCGGATTCCCCTCTGCCAGCGCCGCAAGACAACTCGGCGGCCATTTTGTTGGCTATACAGTCCTTATGTTCAGAGATAAGGACGAGACTACCGTTGCCGACGGAGGAACCTCTCCCGTCGGGGGATCCTGAACCGGGACCTTCTGGTGCTCCCCCGCCCAAGAAAAGAAGGATTCACCCTCCACCTCCTTTTCAGCCGTCGCGCCCCGTCCAGCCCTCCTCCCCGTCCACCCGAGGGGATGATACGGGGACTGACACGGCAGCGACGGGTACGGACGACGAGGTATACGACGAGGATCTACCGTCGTCACCTCCCACCAGGGCTCCTCCGCCCGACGAGATTGGATCGTTCCACTCCATGATCGCCAGGGCATCCGAGCTTTTCCAACTCTGCCCTGAGGAGAAGAAAAAGGAAGGATTCCTTTATCAACGGCGCGAGGCCAAGAGGAAGACGGTCCTCGCGGTGCCTCTACTGGACGACATTTGGGATGAGGGCCTCGCCCTCCTCAAGAACCCTTCCACGACGCCAGCTAGAAGAGACCGGTACGAGAAGAAGTACCGGGTCCCGGATGCGGCCCCCCTGTGCCTCCGGGCGCAGCCTACCCCGGACTCCGGGCGGCCAGGAAGAAAGCGGGGGGGGGGTGCGGCCTCCACATCGACTTCCCCACCGGACGGCGAGGGAAAGAAATTGGACGCTATGGGACGCAGGGTCATCTCGTCTGCAGCGACGACGATTAAAGCGGCCAACGCCTTGGCTATCGTGGCCCGCTACGACAGGGAGCTATGGTACAAACTGGCTCCCCTGCTGGACTTCCTACCGGACGACAAGAGGGCGGATGCCCTGGAGATCCTACAGGAAGGCGAGGTGGCGTCGGACCACGCCATCACTATTGCGACGGACATCGCCGACACTGGGTTTCGCCAGTTGGGCAACGGCGTGTGCCTTAGGCGGCGTGGATGGCTCAAGGCTACGGACTTCCGTCAAGACGTACAGACCAGAGTCCTGGACATGCCGTTCGATGGGAACAACCTGTTTGGGAAAACAGTGGACGATTCCCTTCAGGCCATTAAAGCGGACACTGAGACGGCCCGGGCCCTTGGGGTTCTGCAGCAACGACGGACGCCCTTTCAGAGCAGCGGAGGCAAGGGCGCCTCCAAAGGTTCCGGCGGCGGTTTCTCCACCTACCGTCAAGCGGCCCGCTCGTCGTCTCAGGAGGCCTACAGAGGACGAGGCAAGTCTGGCGGACCCCGCCGTCGTCGCCAAGGAGGTCTAGGCGGCAAAGCCTCGTCGAAACAGGATTGAACCGGCCGTGGGGTCGGGCCCCCACCGAAGCACCCCGGTGGGAGGCCGGCTGGCGAGCTTCGTCAGCGTGTGGGAGTCCATCTCCACCGACCGTTAGGTGCTGGACGCCTTAGCCCGGGGCCACGCGCTCGAGTTTCAAAGAAGGTGCCCGCGCGTCCCCCCCGTGGCCAGGAAAGAGCTTCACGTCCCTCAGCTTCTCCTGGAGGTAAAGGCGATGCTCAGGAAGGGCGCCATCGAACTCGTCCCAAAGAGGCTTCGGGGCTCCGGAGTTTACTCGAGATACTTCCTCGTGAAGAAGAAGACGGGAGGATGGCGCCCCATCCTAGACCTGCGACGTCTGAACAAGTTCATCAAGGCGCAGAAGTTCCGGATGGTCACCCTCCAGCACGTCCTGGGGCAGCTGGAGGAAGGAGACTTCCTGTCGTCGTTGGATTTGGAGGATGCCTACTTCCATATTCCCATCCTAAAGGGGCACCGAAAATTCCTCAGGTTTGTGGTCCAAGGGCGTCACTACCAGTTCAAAGCCCTCCCCTTCGGACTACGGTCGGCACCCAGGGTATTCACCAAGTGCCTTGCACCGGTGGCGGCGCAGCTGCGCCGCGAGGGGATCCATGTCTACCCCTACCTGGACGACTGGCTCATCCGAGCCAAGACGAGGGAGCTCGCCGTGGAGCACATGGCAAGGACCGTCCAACTTCTCACGGACCTGGGATTCTCTGTGAACTACGGCAAGTCCCACCTGGTACCCGCGCAAAACGCACTGTTTCTGGGAGCGAAGCTCGACACAGTGTCCCTTCTGGCCTCCCCGTCGGAGGAAAGGACCAGGTCCATCCTGGGCAAGGTACAGCGGATGTTGGTTTCCGACGCGGCCAAGGTGAGGTCCATCAAGTCCCTCCTCGGAATGATGTCTTCTTGCATCTACCTCATTCCCATGTGCAGGCTCCGGATGCGCCCGTTGCAGGAGTTCCTGGACGCGCGCTGGATCCAAACGACGGGCGGCTTCGAGGAGAGGATCACACTCGACGAGAGTTTCCGCCGAGCGGTCCGGTGGTGGGGCAACCGCGCGCATCTGACGGCGGGCATGGATTTCCAGACCACAGACCACCAGGAGACAGTGACCACGGATGCCTCCCTGGAAGGGTGGGGAGTGCACACCGAAAATCTGCACGCGAGAGGCCTTTGGCTCCCGACGGAGAAGTCCCTCCATATCAACGTCCTGGAGCTCCGTGCAGTGTTCTGGGCCCTCAGGTCCTTCCTTCCGTCCCTCAAGGGCAAGGTGGTGAGGATTTTCACCGACAACACCACCACCATGTTTTACATCAGGAAACAGGGCGGTACCAGGTCTCCAGCGCTGTCCAAGGAGGCGCAGGACCTGTGGCATTGGGCCGTCGCCCAAAGGATGTTTCTAGTGCCATTTCATCTGGCAGGGATAAAAACCATCGCCGACTCACTCAGCAGGGAGCTGCGCTCGTGCCACGAGTGGGAACTACGGCAGGATCTAGTGGATCGCCTCTTCCGACGGTGGGGCACACCCCAGATCGACCTGTTCGCGACGGCGACGAACTCCAAGTGCCGGACGTTCGCCAGCAGGTTTCCCCAGGCGAGGAGCATGGGCAATGCTTTCTCGTTCCCCTGGGAGGGCCTGTTCCTCTACGCGTTCCCTCCTTTGCCACTGCTAATCCGGCTCGTCAACCAGCTCAAGAGGTCACGGTGCAGGATGATCCTCGTCGCACCTGCGTGGCCGAGGCAGATATGGTTCCCGGACCTTCTGGACTTGTCAGCGTCCCCGCCAATCAAGCTGCCGGTGGACGCGGATCTACTCTCCAGGGAAGGAGGCGCCATCCTCCACCACGACCCGAAATCGCTGAACTTGCAGGCCTGGCTCCTGCAGCGCTAGAGTTTGGAGGATACGACATAGCGGCCGACTGCAGAGAGGTTCTTGCAAAGGCCAGGGCGTCCTCGACTCTTAAATGCTACGGACACAAATGGAAGAGGTTCTCTGTCTGGTGCCACGCACAGAAGATTAACCCTCTACGGATTACGGCTCCCCAGGTACTGCCGTACCTGCTGACGCTGGCCAAAGCTGGACTGGCACACGCGTCCATCAAGATTCATCTTGCTGCGATCTCCCGATACACCAGAACCACGGGCCGGACGTCCTTGTGGTCTCATCGTCTGGTGAAAGAGTTCATGAAGGGACTGTTCAGATCGTTCCCGCCGGTGAAGGCGCCGGCCCCGGCGTGGGAGCTCAACGTGGTGCTGACCAAGCTCATGGGACCTCCGTTCGAGCCTCTGCACTCGGCCCCGTTGAAGTTTCTGTCGTGGAAAAAAGCGTTTCTTGTGGCCATCACCTCCGCACGACGGGTGGGAGAGATCCAGGCCCTTTCCTGCAAGGCCCCGTACTTAACTTTTCACAACACGAGGGTAGTGCTCAGGACGCACCCCTCCTTCATGCCCAAGGTACCGTCGGACTTCCATCTCAACGAACCCTTGGTGTTGCCTGTGTTCTTCCCGTCGCCTTCGTCGCTGGCTGAGAGGACTTTGCACTCGCTGGATGTGGCTAGAGCGCTGAAGTTCTACGTGGACCGCACAAAGTGTTTTCGGAAGACGTCACAACTCTTTGTGAACTTTGGAACTGTCAATCAGGGGAAGGCTCTCTCGAAGGCTTCCATTTCCAGATGGCTCTCCGGCTGTATCATGTACTGTCATCGGTTGGCAAACCGACCGCTGCCTGGCCGTCCGAGAGCCCATTCCACCAGAGCGATCGCAGCTACCACGGCGTTCCTTTCTGGTGTGCCCCTGCTGGACATATGCAGGGCTGCTACGTGGAGGTCGACGCATACCTTCACGAAATTCTACTGCGTCGATCGGGATTCCAGGGAGGAGTCCAGGGTCGGCCAAGCAGTGCTGCGCAACCTGTTCGCCTGAGGTGAGCCTGGTGAGGAGGTAAGATTGCTTGATGTTGAGTTTGATGTAATGCTTAATGTTGAGCCTTTGCCACCTCCCGTGGTTGTGCATGTGTGTACTGCTATGTATTCTTTATTCATGAGCATGTGAATCCATGCCAGACCCCATGCTGGAGAAGGAACAAGTTACTTACCTGTAACTGTTGTTCACCAGCATGGGTCTGGCATGGATTCACATGCGAACCCTCCCGCCTACCCCTCTGCGGCTCTTCACTTGGTCATACTGCCACTTCACGTGCTTCCAAATCTGAAGATGGCTGCCAGAGGCGGTGCTTAGGTAGAGGGCAGTCATTGGCTGTGGTCAGTATGACGCAGAGACCAGTGATTGGTTATTACTACGAAAGACAGATCAGAAACGAAACTGATACTGTTTTTTTCTTTACCGAGGATTCCCAGCCTGATGACGGGGAATATTCATGAGCATGTGAATCCATGCCAGACCCATGCTGGAGAACAACAGTTACAGGTAAGTAACTTGTTCCTTCTTTTTCTTTGAATTTCTTTTTTATTATGCGGGGGAGACCCCCTGCCCCACTTCCCCCTACCTTATCCTATCCCCTTACCCCACCCTGCATCTATCTGTTAAAATGTACCCATTTACCCAACGGAATTAGAAGAATTTTGTTTTCGAAGATTTCACATTAGGCGAAAATGGTTTCAGTGAAATGCATGGATACGGCATGTAAGCACTCTGCCAATCCTTCCTCTCACTGTATGGTGCCTCCAGACAAAGAGGGGCAAACAGCTAGACACCTTTGTCAAGAGAGTCATCACAACAGCTGTGACCACTATCAAGGCGGCTAACTCGAACGTGATCCTCTCGCATTACGACCGTGAACTCTGGTTCAAACTAGGGCCAATGCTAGATTTTCTCCCCGATTACAAGCTGGATGAAGTGCTTGCACTGCTACATGAGGGGGAAGTGGTGTCTGATCACGCCATCTCTGTTGCCGTAGACAAAGCAGATACAGTATTCCGCCACATTTGGAATGCTACACCGCCAAGGGTGGTTGAAGGCCACACATTTTCAGCCGAAGGTCCAGTCCAAAGTGGTTGATATGTCTTTTGACGGTATCAATATCTTCTGAAAGAAGGTCGACGAGACACTACAATCCATCAAGACCGACACTGAAACAGCCCGTTCCCTTGGCACTCTGCAACTATGCCACCACTACTTTTGCTTGGGTAAAGTGAGCTTTTCAAGGATTTCAAGAGACTATAGGTCCTCTTTCTGTTTTCAAACATGCTGCACTGGCAGTGCTCAAGAAAGTTATAGGGAAGGCCTTAACCCTATGGAGTAAATCGGTGACAACACAGAGCTTCCCCCATACTTGACATGGCCACAACCCCTAACCCCTCAATTTGTGGCACAGTGGAAGAACATCACCACCGACAAATGGGTGTTGTTCATCATTTAACAGGGCCATACCCGGGAGTTCATGGGAAAATATCCATCCATTCCTCCCATCCCAAAAGAGGGAAAACGCCAATCCTTGCTTCTCCAAGAAGTACAGTACCTCCTGCAGAAAGTGCTGATCAAATTCATACCACCACACCTCCAGGGCACTGGAATGTACTCCAGATACTTTCTGGTAAGGAAAAATCAGGCGGATGGAGGTACTAGACCTCGTGAGGCTAAACAAATTCCTCAAGTCTCAAAGGTTCTGCATGGTAACACTGCAACACATCCTAGACCAGTTGAAAGGTTATTTCCTCTCCTCTCTAGACCTAGAGGATGCTTACATTCACACCCCCATTCATCAGCGGCACAGGCGTTTCCTCAGATTTCAAGTCCAAGGCAGGCACTACCAATTCAAAGCCCTGGCCTTCGAGTTGAAGTCGGCTCCAAGAGTGTTCACACAGTGCCTGGCTCCAGTGGCGGCCCACTCGTTCATGCGTTCACATTTGATCTTACCTAGACGACTGCTTTGTGCACGCTCAATCTCTACAACTAGCGAAGCAATACTCTGAGGATACCGTCCAGTATCTGACCTCTCTGGGGTTCTCGTGAACTTTGCCAAAACCTCCTTGCATCCTGCTGAGAACTCTATTCAAATGGATTATGTCCTCCGACGTATTCCTTGTCTGTTTAAAAAAAAAAAAAAAAAAAAGTTTTATTTATTAGGCACTTTGAGATTTGACAACATGAGGCATATACAAGCAATAACATTGCTTTGTACATATTCCTCATCTTTGATATATTCCCATCCAGCGTCAGCTGCTTCAGAAATGTTGTCACAGCAGAGGGCGCGGTGCATCATCGATCTCGTGCCCCTCGACGAATTCGTCCTCTCTAGAGTATGATGTCAACATCAGTATGTATAGCACATACCGCGCATGTGACTTCAGTTCCGTTTTTCTGCATGCACAGCACACTTCGATGGTTCATATGTCTACTCCGAAAACAAGCTTCAAAAGGAATGCGGATTGTGGATCGGAGATGTCCATCAGTGACCCACACTGTATTTTACTTTGGTGCCTTCCTGCAGACCACTGCGGTTCCTGTCTGTCAATGACAGGAAAGGCTTCAAAGGAGAGGAAGGGGAAACTCGTCCTGGGTAGGCCCCCTTCGAATTCCCCTGACTACTACTTCCATGAGGGAGTCTTCGGACAAGATAAATTTGAGAGGCGTTTGGCCTCCTCGTAAGCGCTCGAACCATTCCAAGAGCTCTCATGCCAGAAGCAGCCACCACCATTCATTGTCTAAAAGATCGAAGAGGTGACACCATTCGCGCTGTTCATCCGACTCCCCACCCGAACGCAGAGTGAGCTTTCCAGGTAAGTCGGCTTGCAAAGCCGAATGGGAGGATTATCATCTCCAGAAGAAGGTCTTTGAGAAGGCGGCTTCTCCTCCCCCTTGGAAGAAGTAAAGAGACTTCTGACCCTTAAGGTCGATAAAGAATCTAAGAAGGTTGCTGCTCGTGCGCCCTCGAGCCCGGGTAACAAACCTTCAAAGCTCCTCCGTGACACCCTTGAAGACTCGAGTCCAGCCAAAGATTAAGCTGTCAACGTCTTTGACGCAGGTGTCGAAGATTTTCAAATCTCTGCCTATATCAAACATTTTCAAGTCTATGCCTTCCATTTTTTAAGAGGAGGAGGTAACTAATCAGGACACTCCTTTCCTTGGCCTAGAATCTGGTACTCCCAATGTTCCTGAGCTTTTAAATTCTCATGAGTCCAGAATGCAGCATCTGGTGGATTCATTGAAAGACGCTAGTGGGCTAGATACCTCTACCGAGGTGGATTTTGCCAGCCCAGAGCCTTCTGCACATGCAGATGCTTCCTATAGGGCAGTTGTGGGCAAGATTACTGAGTATCTGGGCTGGAGGAGGGCGGCTGTGGTCTTTGAACAGGATGACCTTACGGATATTGTTAACAAGCGCCCCCAAGCCCCGCACACACCCCACCCCCCCTCCCCTCCTTAAACACCCTGTTCTCCCTTTCCTTTCAGGGCAAATTGGGAGAATCCTGATATGAATCATGCAGTTAATAAGGATTTTGCCAGGAAATACAAGCCTTCAAGTAGAGATCAGGAGTTCTTATTGAAACATCCGTCTCCGGAGAGTATAGTGGCGGTGCCCCCCCCCCCCCCCATATAGGGACGATGAAAGAATTGATACTTTGGCAAAGAGAGTTTTCTCAGCCAATAGTACAGCCTTAAAATCCATCAATGCCACGTCTGCTTTGGCAAAATTTACATACATGTGGGAGATGGTGGCCATTGCTGCTGAGCACATCGCAGATGGTGATGAAAGGGATGGATTTTTTAAATATTGTTAGACATGGCACAATGCTATGTGTCAGTCGCTCCAGTCCAGATTGGACTCAGCTGTCGGTGTTACCCTGGCGATGGCAGCCAGTGCTGTCTTGCAGAGATTTGCCTGGTTGCCCAAGTCTGGCTATGCACCAGATGTCCAGGCAATGCTTCAAAAGATGCCATTCGACAGCTCCCTTTTCTTTCACTTCATGGCGGATAGAAGCTTTGAAAAGCTTCAGTCCTCGAAGGCAGCAGTGAAATCACTGGATGCAGCAATTCGACAACTGCAGCAGATCTACATCGCTTTCCAAGTTGGAGATGCCTGTCATTGCACTATTTCTAGTCAGTCGGAAGGACAAGGGGTCAGAGCACAGAGTTCAGAGGAGATTTCCTCGATGTGGATGAGATTGAGATGGTAAGTCTCAAGCAGCTGCAACCACCTTGCCTTCAGCAGCCGCCACCACTGCATCAAAACCTCTCTGAAGCCTTGGTTCACAGGACCGTAGTGGGGGGTAGGGTGCACAGGCTGTCTCAGCATCTGAAAGAATGGCGGGACATTACTTCTGATGCCTGGGCACTGCATAGTATTTTAAAAGGCCTCCCGATTGTCCACTAGGGAGTCAGTTGTTCCAAGGTACGGGATCCGCTCCTTCTGCAGGAGATTTGCATCCTGCTGGAGAAAGGTGCTATAGAGCCATTGCCTGTAGTGGAGAGGAGCCAGGGATGTTACGCCCCTTATTTCTTAATACCAAAGAAGGATGGAAGATTGAGACCCATATTGGATTTGAGATGCTTGGACAAGTTCCTTAGGAAGGACAAGTTCAAGATGGTCACTCTTTCTCAGCTCCTCCAGCTCCAGGATTGATGGTATCATTGGGCCTTCAGGATGCTTAATTCCATATGCCTATTCATCACAAGCACAGGCCTGTGGTTCGCCATTGGCTGTTCTCATTTTCACATCTGGTTCTGCCTTTCGGGCTCACCTGTACCCCAAGGGTTTTCACCATATTGATACACCACGACCCAGCATCCCTCAACTTGACCACCTGGCTCCTGCAGCCCTAACATTTGGAAGCATTCTGCTACCCCAGAATGCAAAGGAATATTGGCAAGGGTAAGACTAGCATCTACGTTGTCTTGCTACAAAAGCAAGTGGAAACGCTTTACCATGTGTTGTGCATCTTGGCATCTGGATCCATTACATTTTCAGGCTGCACAGGTTTTGCCATACCTCCTGTCTTTAACAAAAGCTGGTTTGGTACTCATCTATCATGGTGCATTTAGCAGCCATTTCACGCTACATGTGTACCTCGGGTCATCCTTCCCTGTGGTCTCATAGATTGGTGAAGGAATTCCTCAAGTGACTGTTTTGTGTGTTTCCCCATGTTCAAGCCCCTGCTCCAGCTTGGGAACTCCATGTTGTCCTTTGGAAACTAATGGGCCCTGCTTTCGAACCTCTACACAGAGCCTCCTTGAAATTGCTCTCCTTGAAGATGCCATTACTAGTTGCCATTATGTCAGTCAGACAGGTGGGCGAACTACATGGCCTTTCCTGCAAACCTTCCTACTTGGCATTTTCACCAGTCTAAGGTGGTGCTGTGTATGAACCCTTCCTTCATAACTAAGGTCCCTTCAGCATTCCACCTTAATGAACCTTTGATTTTGCCAGTGTTCTTTTATTCTCCTTCATCTCTGGCGGAGCGATCCTTACACACTCTAGATTCACCCTAGCCCTATGGTTCTGTGTGGCTCGCACAAAGGAGTTCCAAAAGTTGCCACAACTGTTGCCTTCGGACCTGTTGGCAAGGGCAACACCCTTGCGAGATGGCTGTTGGTGTGTATTTCTCACTGCCATCATCTGCCCAACAGGCCCCTTTCAAAAGGACCAGGAGTACACTTGACGAGAGACATAGCTTCTACTACAGTGTTTCTGTCTGGTGTTCCCCTGCTTGACATATGCAGGACAGCCACGTGGAGGCCTATCCATACCATAACGAGGTTCTACTGCGTTGATGGGGTTGTCGGGCATGTGTTTGCAACCTGTTTGCATGAGCTCAGTGTTCCAGAGATTAGTTGGTTACTTCTGCTGAGCTGTCCCTCTGCCTGTTTTTGTTTGTGTATATGTACAGGTGTGTAATCTTATTCAAGAGCATATGAATCCATGAAAGATACCAATGCCTGGAGATCAGGAGTTACAGGTAATTAACTTATTCCTTCTGGAGGACAACATCTCCCTCTCGGTAGGCAATATGGCCAGCACAGTGAATGTTGTCATAAGTGCCCTGAGCAGAGAAGTCGGTGTTGGAGGGCAACTTGGGAGGGGCCCCCACATGCCCACCTGATGCAATGAAGTCTGTGCCCATTTTTTTTACTTAAAATAAATAACATCAAATATTGCATAGTATGTTGCTGAAGCTCAAACTCTGCTGCCTAGCTGCTAAGTACATTCCAATCTGATGTATCGTGTAATGGGTTTAGTGTTCACTATAGTGCATACAGTTAACCAGCATTTTAACTTTAAGAAATGCATCTTCACACAAATTCCTCATCTTGTATACTTCATAGGCAGTGACCGCTGTTGCCAGATAATTTTTCACTAGCGGGAACCGGGTGTACCTCAGCGCCGACACTCCACAGTTGTCTACTCCTTCACTCTGAAGCAATGATGCCCAGCATACATGTAGTGCATGCCCTGTGGCCTCAGTTCCCACAGTGAAAAGGCCAATGGTTAAAATAACTGGGGTGAAGAAACAAGAAGCCAACTAGTAGTTCAAATAAGCACTTAAGTTATACGTAACCGAGAGTAAGATTACATCATTTACAATAAAACAGTAAATATCAATAAAGGCACAACCCACATCTCACATTAACATGTACATTTGCATGGATTTTTGCTCGTGGTGCAGACCAGATGAGAGGACCTAATCCCCCACTCTCCTTGGCCTTCCTTTTTGCTTTTAATCCTTTTGTTTTTTGTGACCCCCCAGACCCGGCCTGCACCCTTTGTTCTTCTGTGTTGTGTTCTCCTCTCCCATCCCCCCCCACCTCCCTGGCTGTGATAGGGCATTTCACCAGCAGCCGGCGAGTCTAGTCGCCGCTGCAGCCCAGAAGCACCGTTTTGCTTGTGTGACCCCCCAGGCCCTGCCTGCCCGCACCCTTTGTTCTTCTGTGTTGTGTTCTTCTCTCCCCTCCCTCCTCCCGGGCCATGATTGAGCATTTCAACAGCAGCCAGCGAGTCTCACTGATGCAGCCCAGAAGCACCATTTTGCTTGTGGTGCAGACCAGGTGAGAGCACCTAATCCCTGACCCTCCTTCACCTTCCTTTTTGCTTTTGCTGGTGATCCTTTTATTTTTGTGACCCCCAGGCCCTGCCTGCACCTTTTGTTCTTCCGTGTTGTGTTCTCCTCACCTCTCCCTCCTCCCAACCCGCCTCCCTGGCCGTGATTGGGCATTTCAC
This sequence comes from Ambystoma mexicanum, assembly GCF_040938575.1. NCBI lineage: Eukaryota > Metazoa > Chordata > Amphibia > Caudata > Ambystomatidae > Ambystoma > Ambystoma mexicanum. Next base: position 260,071,411 of record NC_090928.1, on the reverse strand, counting down.
CCCTTTAACTGACCTACCCAGGGCAGCCTCTGCCTGTGCAGCCCCTGCAGCTAAGGGCCCCTAAGCAAGGGCGGCTCCTGGTTGTGTCTGCAGGTGTCAGCAGAGGAAGCACTACCCTTGATGCCATGCGACTTAGCATTCTCTCAAACTTGGGTGTGTTTGTCTCCTGTCTTAAGAGTGCACTGTGAAAGTATTTAAAATTTTGCATTATGAAGCCTTGGCCTTTTTCCCTCTGTTCAGGACTTTAAACGTAGGTGTGTTTCTCTCCTGTTTTAAAAATTGCAGTGTGAAAGTAGTGCTGTTCTGTGGCTTGCCTCCTAGCATAGCACTCTTATAGCAAACCCTTTCCACCACTATCTGAGTGCCTTTTTTCTTGTTCATTTGTCGACTTGTCCCATATCTCTGTCTCGTCTGCTTGCTCCCAGCCCGTGTCCTTCCCTCGTGTTGTCTCCTACCCATTCCCACTCCCTTCCTTTGCTCTCCTCTACCGACCTTCTCTATGGTGCTCTCCATCCCTCCCATATTTTCTAACTTCTTCTCTATCGACTATCCTGCTCTCCTCACTACAACTGGTAGGAAGAAGTTTAAAAAGGACACCCTGGTCTCCAACCCAGGCCTCCCTATCGCTGGCACCTATACCAGTGCGTCCTCCAGGCAAACTTTCACCAACATCCTCTTTTTTGCTCCCTCGCCGGACCTATGCACTCTACATATGGTCTCTGTGCTCTCTCCCTTCTCCTCTTCTACAATTAATGGTAGCACCTGGTGGGAGGCCCTCTTGGACCCCTTCCACTCCTCTAAGGTCATCATTAATGTTTACTTGAATGGTACCGTCTTGGTCCAAGGCCCTCAAGCCAACCTTCTCTTTGATAGACGCTTCCATGCCTCATCAATTTACTTTCATCTCCTGCTGTCCCCTTTCTCACCTCCACGGCCTCATTGCCTACCCCTGCTGGCTCCTCCATGGCAACCTTGCCCTCTCCCCCTTTCTTTTCTGCCCCTCCTCAGGCTTCTTCTACACCTCTGCATGGCGTACCTCTGCTTTTTACCCCTCCCCAGAAGTCTTTTAAGGACGGCAACCCTCTACATATTGCCACTGTAAACTCTCGCTCAGCTGTCAAACACGCCTCTGGCATCTGCCAACTCGTGGAGGAACTTGACCTCGATGTCCTCTGTCTCACCAAGACATGGTTCACGGCCAGCTCTGTCACGAGCTTTGACACTTTCCTCCCTGGTGGCTACAAGGTCCTTTCTGCGCCCAGATCCAACCACTCCGGAGGGGGTGTAGCCCTGATCTTCCCTGAGTGAATTCCTGCCTCTTGTCATTCCTACACAGGCCTACTCCTCTTTTGAATGCCTCGTCTGCAGGCGCTCTCTCTCCTAGCTATTCCCTTACTGTGGCTACCATCTATCGGCCACCTGGTCATATCTCCTCCTTGCTCTTTGAATGGGCGGACTTCTCCTCTTCCCTCCTGGTCTCAACCACACAACTCCTCCTTCTTGGAGACTTCAACATCCACCTGGATGCTTCCTGTCCTTCCACTGGACTCTTTTCTGACCTCTGCGACTTTCACTCTATAGTCCCCTGTGGCCCGACTCACTCTGCAGGGCTCACTCTGGATGTTCTGATCTTTTCCGATCTTCCCTTTTCAATCCCTCTCACCACTCCTCTCTCCTGGAGTGATCACTTTCTCATTTCCTCCCATCTCACCCTCTCTACCCCTCAGGCCAAGCCAACCCCAGCACTGCCACCTACCTTCTCGGTTATCCGACCCATGAAGTGTGTGACAGTTGAGGCTTTTGCCACCACTTTCTCACCCGGCCCCACTGGCCGACTCACACTGTGGCACAGTGCTTTCCATGCTCCACTCTTATATCTGATACTCTCGATGCTCTTGCCCCTGTCATGAGGATCCACTTGAAACCCAAAGCCAAGTGCAACTCTTGGTACGACTCAGACCTTGTCACCCTTAAACGCAAGTACAAGGTGACTGAGAAGAAATGGCATGCTTCTGGTACATCATCTGACAAACTGGCCTGCACCAAAGGCAATACCGGCTCTCCGTCCGTACCAAGAAGAGAGCCCACATGCAAGCCGGCATCTAACAACTCGGCCGAACTCTTTAAAATCTGAAAGGAGCTGGCCAATCCTGCTGCAGTCTACCTCTCCTGTCCCCTCTGAGGCCCTCTGCACGGCCCTGGCTTCTCATTTCATTTCTAAATCTCTAAAACCCAAGACATCCTGTCCTCTTTTCCTCTCCCCCTCCTGCCTCTACTCCCTGCTGTTCCTTTGGCCTTTCTTTGGCCCCCTCTCCTCCTTCCTTCTCTGCCTTTCCGCTGTTCTCCTCAGACTAAGTTTCTAGACAAGTCCAATCTATCAAAGTCTCATCGAAACAGGTTCACCCCTGTTCCTCTAGGACCACATTGACACCCTGGCTGCTCCTCTGGCTGACTTCTTCAACAAAAAAGCACATCGCCTACTCATGCTAAAGGACGCATCCTAGATTGGATTGCAGATCACAACTGTAACACAGCCATCACCTCAAATACCAGCCTCCCATGGACTGACCATAACCTTCTCCTATTTGACATCCCTGTCTCACTAGGCGTTAAAGTGCCTACTAAAGCACCTGCAACCATAGCCAGAAGTGCCAAAAACTCACCGCAGACAACATCAGTGCACTCCTCAACCTACCTTGCCTAGCACCCCCATTCTTCGATGACCCTAACACCCTCGCAGAAATATTCAAAGACACTATCACTATGGCTGTCAACACTGTTGCTCCATTGGAAAACAAAAAAGAAAGAAAATCCTTCCACTCCAACTCATGGTTCACAGAGGAACTACAGACACTCCGCAAAGAGAAACGCTTAGCCCTAAAAAACTGGCAGCGTAACCCATGCGATACCACAAAAGCTAACTTCAAATCCTTAGCAATAAAATACAAAAACGCAATCTTCCTTGCCAAATCTGAAGCCTACAACCATCGCATCGCTAATGCCAACTCCCACTCTAAAGAACTCTTCAAAATATTCAAAGAGCTAACTGTACCTCTTTCATGCCCTGATGAGATTGTCAAAGATGAGGCATGGTGTACAAGCATTCAATCAGCCATGCTTACAAAAATAAACCTCCTCCAAAACAAAATATCCCATCACTTCAACACACTACCAAAGCAAAGTGCCAATGCACAGATAAGACCTAATGCAAATGTAAAAATGTGCCCAAATTTGCATTTACTGAAATCTCTGAAACAGAGGTCACTGACATTCTCAGACACCTCAAACCTTCTCAATGTAAGGGTGATATATGCCCCCCTAAAATCATCAAAGATTGCGGAGAAACACTCGCACCTCTTCTCACCGCCTTCATCAACGCCTCCTTCAAAACGGGCATTGTCCCAGACAGCCTTAAAGAGGCTTGGGTACGCCCTCTCCTAAAAAAACCATCACTTGACCCTGCTAACCCCAACAATTACCGACCCATAACCACAGTCCCTTTCCTCCTGAAACTACTCGACAAGGCCGCCCACAAACAGATTCAACTATTCATTGAATCTAATGCAATCCTTGGTAAAAGACAATCCGGGTTCCATAAGGGACACGGAACGGAAACCGCCCTTCTAGACTTAAAAAATGAAATCGCCAACATCCTAGACAAAGGTAAACCCGCCCTCCTCCTTCTCCTTGACCTATCAGCTGCATTTGATCTGGTAGACCACTCTACCCTTACCAGTCACTTGACACACTCTGCACATTTTTCAAAGGGCGCAGCATCCTGGGTAACATCCTTCTTAGAGGGAAGAGCAATGAAAGTATTCTCCAACACAGCACATGCAGCACCATCCATCATCCACTGTGGTGTTCCACAAGGTTCCTGTACTGCCCCCACGCTCTACAACCTTTTTACGAAGCCACTATTTGATAAACTAGATTCACTGGGGATCATTTACACAAACTACGCCGACGATACCCAGGTTCTCCTCCCCTTGACAGGGAATTATCACCAAGACACCAACACCCTACAGCAAATCTACGCTACCATACAAGCATGGATGGCCACTAACGGCCTCTGTTTGAACGGGATAAGACCGAAATCCTCATTTTGGGTCAGAAATCTACCCTCTCCAACCTCAACCCCCTATACACCAATTTTAACATCGACAACTGTATCATCCCAGTCCTTTCTTCAGTCAAAACACTGGGGGTCCACATAGATGCAACACTATCCATGGACAAACAAGTAAGCGCAATAGTCTCGGCCGCAGCATTGAATATTAAACTTATTAACGCAATAAAACCCTTCCTAACCAAGGATGGCTGCCTGTCCATCGCCCGAGCAACTATTGGAGCCAAATTAGACTATGGTAATGCACTCCTAGCTGGCACTTCCCAAAAAAATTTATCTAGGCTCCAAACAACCCAAAACAATGCTCTCAGAGCAGCCCTCAGCATACCCAAAAGAGAACACATCACACAAGCCAGAAAGGCAGCGCACTGGCTCCCAGTCAAAGACCGTATATCCTTCAAAATCCTCACAATCGCTCATAAATGCATCAACCTCACAGCTCCCTCTTATCTATCTGACACAATAGGTAGATCTCAACCCACAAGACCTAGAAGAGTCCAATACACGAACCGGCTATCAATACCTCACATCAACAGAACTAAAGCAGGAGGCATAGGCTTCCCCTTCCTCGCACCTAAGCTATGGAATGCCCTACCTACTGACCTCAGAGCGGATGCCTCTCTTCTCTTTCCGAAAAAAGCTCAAATTTGCCCTTTTCAACTGAACCATTTCTCACTTGCTCTCCTGCTGCTCATGCATATATGAAAAAAAGTATTTCTCGTCCAATGTAACCTCACGGACATATACTCACGGATATTAGCTGTATGTAAGAATAAGCAACACTGTAACTAGCGCCACGATGCCTTCGGTCTGATGTGCGCTCAACAAATGTGAATAAATAAATAAATAAACTCCTTTGCCACTGGTGTCTTCCCCTCTCCCCTGAAACACTCGGTTGTGCACCCTCTTCTTATGAAACCCTCTGCCGACCCTGCCTGCCCGGCTAACTATCGACCAATCTCCATCACTCCTTTCCTGGGCAAACTCCTGGAAAAGCTGGCCATCTCCCAGCTTAATCTTCACACGGAAGCTGTTGGTTGTCTTCATGACCATCAGTCTGGCTTCAGAGCTGCCTGAAGCACGGAAACTGCACTACTGAACATCCGTGAAGACCTGCTCTCTAACCTTGATTCCAACACCACCTGTGTCCTCATCTTGCTTGATCTTTCTTCTGCCTTTGACACGGTCAGTCATGCCATCCTGCTTAACCGTCTCTGTGATAACCTGGGTATCACCGATCAGGCCCTGGCTTGGCTGATCACCTTCCTCTCCGATCGACCCTCCCAGGTCCAACTTTGCTCCTTCCTCTCCTCCTCCATCTCTACCTGTGGTGTTCCCCAGGGGTCTAACCTCTCCCTGGCTGTTCAACCAATACCTGGCACTTCTTGCCCATCGCATTGCCGCCCTCTGCCCCAACTTTCAGTGCTTTGCAGATGACACTCCACTCCTTTTCAGGCTCCCTTCTGCCACCTCTTCTCCTTCTCTCATTTCTGACTGTCTATCCGCCATCCAGGAGTGGTGTGCCACTTATGATCTCTGCCTTAATGCCAGTAAGACCGAGATTCTCCACATCGGCACCCCTGCTTCCTCCTTTCCCGTCACTCTCTTGCCGGCCTCTCTTGGACCTCTTCCTTCTCCCACCTGTGAGGCTAAGAACCTTGGGGTCCTCTTCAACGCTACCCTTTCCTTCTCTCCTCATATCTCTGATGTCTCTAAGAAGTCACACTACCAGCTGCACCTCCTCAGAGGTATTCTTCGTTTCCTCTCCTTGCCCCAGAAGCTCACTGTCTCCAGAGCTCTGGTTCTCTCTAGGTTGGACTACTGCAACAGCCTCTTTCTGAATCTGTCTGCCTCTATTCTCCGCCCTCTGCAACTCATCCAAAACAGGACCGCAAGACTTATCCTTGGCCTCAAGCCCGGGGATTGTATCCCTCCAGGATTGAAACCTCTGCACTGGCTCCCAGTGGCTGCAAGGATTGAGTTCAAAACCCTCTGCATTGTCCACAAAGCCTTCTGGGGCCTCTATACCTTCAACACTCTCTTCCTAAATATCTTCCTTCTCGAGCTCTTCGCTCATCCGCCTCCAACTCCCTCAGGGTTAGTCACTTCTCCAAGCAGCGAGTTGGTGTTAGATCTTTCTTCTGCTGGGGCCTCCCTCTGGAACAGCCTCCCTGCCTCACTAAAACTTGAGGAGAACCATCTCTGGTTCCGGAAGCACCTCAAGACCTTCCTCTGCTTTCTCTCCTGCTCATCTCCTAGCTGAAACCTAAACTGCATTGGTTACCTGGCTACCCTCTGATCTCGGGCCCAGGTTCTCTCACCTCCAGTTGCACACCTGCACCGCCCCCCTGGCAACTCTGTCACACCGGGACTGTCTCTGTATCCCTACAGCCCCTTACTAGCACTTGCCACCAGCTGGCCGCACTTTTAGCTATTATTATTCATTTTTTCTATTATTTATTGTCCTATCTATTCTACTGTTATCCTATGTACTGCACTGCCCCATCCCCTGCACTTTTTCCCCTTCCCCCCTCCCCTGCACTTGCACAATCTCAATGTCACTTGGCCTAGTGGGATCACTATCTTTCATCTTCCCTCTGTTCCCCCCGACTCCCATTGCTTTGTCGCGCCTTGAAACACTTGTGTATAGGCGCGTTACAAATGCCATATCAGATCATCATATATCATATCTACTAGATGGTCATAAGCAGAGTACATATTGTCAAAAAGGGGACACATTGATAATAAACACACAGTAATAAAATCATAAATGGGACACCAGATGCCAGCACTGAAAACACTGTAATTCCTAAGCCTCTGGGACATATAAACATTTTCACCACACTCTAATTGTAGGACCTAACCGTGGGTAAAAGGGAACACACTCCAGAGCACAAAGCCAAAGGCCACATGCACTCCTTGAAAAAATAGACACAGTAGAACCTTACTGTGATACAATGTAACCAGGAATTTCACCTTGACAGAAGTGAAATGTGAAACCTTTAAAAATGCATGTACAATCACTGGTACATCCTACAATTGGAGTCTTTGGCCTAAAACTTGCTGGACCCAAGTGGGGCACTGGAACAATGTCCGTAGGCAGGCAAATCTCTGTAAAGTCACTTTGCAAGAGTTCCAGATAAGATCAAAGTTCTCCCATTTAGACTTAATGGGGCAAAGTCGGTCAGAACTGCTCCAGTTGTGGAGAAAAGGAAGTTGAGTACCAGTTCAAACCCACCGTTGCAGAAATGATGGCAATCCACCCCAGCAGGAGCAAGCAAGACCCTCTAAAAGTGCTTCATTGCCAGGTTTGAGACCTATCTGCCACAACAAGAGATGCAGCCAAGCATGATTCGGGGCCAATAGAGGTCCATGGCAAAATGTGGTGGAAAGAGACTTACAGAATCCAACTGACAGACCACAGAGACGAGTAATCACGATGGTGGTTCCCGAAAAGACGGGCCAATGAGGGTAAACAACCAGGTAAATACAGCTCTTTTACAAATCTGGTTTATAGGATACGTGTAACGCTCACCTGATTCTCGCAGAGGCGCCGGTCTTGACTGGGCGACTACCGTATCTTCAAAGGTGATGTGTAGCACCCGGTTGGCTCTTTGGGCTGGACCTCTGTGCACTGTATGCCTGACGTGTAGAGTAAGATGTCTGCAGATAGAAAATATGGGGTTAATGAACTGGGGTTATTGGGGTGTCCCTATCTCTTTCCTCTTCTCCTCTCCTGTAGACCCCCAAAGGTTAACGCCCTCACCTTAGGTAAGTGAATGCCGAGCTCTCCATCTGCCTCGGGGCAGGGTGCTGTAACCAGTTTCTTCACTGGATAGGTAGCGCAGGCCTCTTGACTTCAGAGGACTGCTGTCCGTCGTTTACTGCACGAACGGTAAGTTTCGAGTCATTCAAATGTCTTTAAAGTCTTTAGTAATGATGTCTCTTGTTTTGCAGGGTTCCGGCGATGGCGGATGACGGGCTGAAGTGAGTTGATGATGGAGCCCGTGTGATGAATAGAAGCGCCTGGAAGCACGTAAGTAAGCGCTTGTTGCCTGCTTCACTATGCGCTCTAACTGTCTTTTTATTTTGCAGGTACGAGTTCGGAGCGGCTGCAGGGTGCCGGAATACCCACTGGATTAGATGTGGAAAGGAGTAATGGCACGTGAGTATTAAAGTTCCCCAATGTCTTTAAACGCACCTTGTTTTGTCTTTCAGATGCGGGATGCAGCGCCGAAGGCCTCCGGAGCGTGCGAAGAGTTGGTAAACTTTTGTCTTTCAGATGCCGGAATGCTAACCTGTTCTTTCTTGTCTTTATAGGTGTTGCTGAAGACTGGATTCAGGATGGTAAGCCTTTGCCTTTCAGATGCCAGAATGCTAACCTGTTCTTTCTTGTCTTTATAGGTGTTGCTGAAGACTGGCTTCAGGATGGTAAGCCTTTTTCCTTAGGCCCAGGACCGGATGCAGAAGACACGATGAGCGTTCTGCTGCAGAGGTTGCAGAATAACGCAAAGCAAGATTCATCCACCGGGTGTGGTTTAAATAGCCTCCTGTAGTGCTTAGGTGTCTCCTTCCACAGCCACGCCTAAGTAAGAAAAGAGTTCCTGGTAAGAAAAGAGTTCCTGCCTTCCAGAAGAGTTCCAGTGTTCTGAATCTAGGGAGTGGCTCCAGCCCCACCCAACAGGAAAAGTAGTTCCAAACAGAAGAGGATCAGAGGCTCAACTGGCAGGCAAGTAAGCAGCATGGTCTGCTGAAGGTAAGTCCACCCAAGCATTATGAGCCCGGCGCTTCCAGCGCTGGGACTGGGCATATTTATGAGCCTGGTGCCACTGGCGCCAGGACTGGGTCCAAAAGGTCCCAATTGGGACTGGTTGGCACTCGGAACCTGGGTTATGGATCTGCTTCCAAGGGAGTTGGGAAAACCCTGACCTTTTGGAAGCAGAGATCATGACAATACGGTCACTTAAGGACTTGACCCTGGACCACGAATGATAGGAGGAGTACAAGGGGGAGAAGGAGGGCAGCCCAGGAATGCCATTCTGCAGCTGAAAATCAAAATCCGACCTTCTTTTCAGAGACACAGGCCCAGCAAATCTGGCCAGTCTTGGTCTTCAGCAGCAGCTCTTGGGCACCAAAATCTTCCCAGTAGGTAAGTAAACCTGCATCCCTCTAGTAACAATCCAGTAGAACAGAGGACAGATGGGTATATCCTAGTTAAGTCTACATAGTCTTAGGCTGCCCCAAGCCAACCCTCCAATCACACACCCGGGATCTTAGCAAAGGTTTTTGACAGCCAGAAAGTAAATTTGGCCCCCAAAATGATTCTTCTTTCAGGTACAGTCCCACAGGATGTGTAATTACCGACCTAGGGCTAATGACTGGTCTAAATCAATTCAAATCACTGTAGAGGGTGCGCAGTTTGGCTCAGAGTGAGATGGCTGAGAGTACATTAGTACTCAATTTGCTATCAATAAGCTATATTGGGCTACTAATATGGTAAATCGGCTTCTAGCTTTGGTGAAGCCAAAACTAAATTGGAGCTGCCACCAGCATTTTCCGTAAAAACCAAGGTAGGGTGATGTGTTCACCCTACGTCTTAATAAGCATTGCTGTCCCAGAAGCCACATGTGCTGCCATGATACTATACGCTCTAAAAAGGCGTCAGGGTGACTTCACTAAAAGTCCCTCTGGGCACAAAAAGATTGGAGATCCTAGAAATCCCAATGGGGGGAAAAGCAAAAAGTTTATGGTTCCCTAAAAAGGGAAGGCAGAACCTCCAAAAATGCCATAACACCTTTGCTCAGCACATGCAGTGGGATGCGCTACTGCTTTAAAAAAAAATGTACTGCATAGTCATGCTGGGTGTTTCCTCCATAGACCTAGATGGCACCCACAACTTTTTGCTGCTGTTTCGAACCTGACCTGAAGTTTTTGCTTTGCTTACCTTGCACAGCTCATTCATCTATTTTGGGGGCACTGATCAGTCCCTATGACTCTCAATGCTGGGGGACACTCTCCTCCAATACAAAATTCCTTGTTTGTTTTACAATGAACACATCCTCTTACAGTGAAGTGCGGAAGAAATAAGGCGTATCCCTTTCTCTTTTGCTTTTAGTAACTTTATGGTTACTTACATGATGTGTCCAGGACGGGCTGGTGGCAGCCGATTATTTTTCTACTGTTTATTTTACATTCTCGCATGCACTTCTGAGTTTTTACACATAATGCCTTTTTAAAGTGAGTTCCTGTGATGCTGAAAATGCTTTGGAGGGACAGGGCCTCCTCGTCCTTGTCCCACTACCTCTTAGAGTTTTCTGCTTATTTTCTGCCCAGGGGAGTTCAGTCTGGACAGTGCAGCTCTTCATTTTTAGGGCACGTATGGGTATGAGTACACCCTTGTACCCCTAGTATTTGTTTTTGGGCATCTGTGTGTTGCTCACATAGCAGGGTATGGGCTGGTGGCAGCTACATACTTACTTGACAGTAGCTCCTGGTGTCCTCCCTTTTTGGGACACCCAGGCCCCGCCATAGGAATCAATGGATTCCTGGACAAAGACAAGATGGCCACTGATGGCCTCTTGGTTTCCTTTGCATTTCACCCTTGTTCCTCAAAGCCCAGAGAAACTCTGTCTTTTATTTTCCCCTCTTTGGATGTTGGGTGAAAGAACCAGATATAGAGCTGGGGTTACCTCTGCTAGACTAGTAGGAGCCCTCCGAGGGATTGCTGTTGTGGGCACACCCAGGGGTGGCACCTGCCTGAATGAAGAGAGGAGTGAAATCACATCCTATGGTGCGAGTGTCTAGTTTTGGTAGTGTGCCACAATGCCTGTGGTCCTGCCTGAGCCCGCCCTGGCTGAAACTGTGTTAATGTAGTGAATGCTCTGAAAGGCTGGGAGCTGCCTCCAATCTACATCCTGTGTTGTGGGTGTCTGGTTATGGGAGAATTGCCTGAATGCCATGTGAGCTTGATTGGTGCTGCAAGAATGCACTTGATGGCAAAGTGATGGAGTTTATCTGCTTAACTCAGCGGTTCTCCATTCAGGCATGTCTCACCCATTTAGTGTACCCACAACAAGCAATCCCTGGGGAGGCTCCTGCTAGTCTAGCAGTAGCAGCCCCAGTTGCATATATGGTCCTTCCACCTAAAAGCCAGTCAGGAAAGGGAACAGAGACAGGGTTTCTCAGGGCATTGAGAAACAAGGTAATAGGCAAATGAAACCAAGAGGCTACCAATGGTCATCTTGCCTTTGTCCAGAAATCCATTGATTCCTATGGCGGCGTCTGGGCGTCCCATCAAGGGAGGACAGCCAGAGCCACGTCAGCATGTAGCTGTAGGCAACAACAGTGCCCAAAAACATGCACTAGGTATACAAGGGGGTACCCCTACCGATGGGTGCATTAAGGGTATCCCGTGAGCCTTTGTCCACCAAGAACAAAAATGAAGAGTTGCACTGCTAGGGGTCCAGACTGGACTCTCCTGGGCAGAAAATAAGCATACCACACAGTCTGAGGACACTGACAAGGCCTTGTCCCTCCAAGGAATTTCCAGCATCAAGAGATCTGCCTGACATTTTATCCTTTAATAAAAGGTTATTGTGTTACCACCTAACACAGTGTGTGGACATTCCATTGTGGGGAGTCTGGGTATTCACTGTACCTAAGAACCAGCCTGCATCACCTACCTTTAGTCTCAGCCTTGGCTGCTTGTCCATAGCTACCTTTAGAAAACCTTGGCTGGGGTGCTCTGTGCCTCTACCCCAACAATACAGTGGGCGGAAGTACAGATACCCCACATCCAGTATTTACAGTACCATATACTCTAAAATGTCTGTGCCATGAGATTTCATCCTGTCCTTTGGCCACTTGTGTTTTGGTCTTCTTTCTGCTCTCTCAGGGCTCGATTTACCATATATGGTTGCCATATATGGTAAGCACTTTTGCGAGAAAAGCCTTGGCTTTTCTGTGCAAAGGTATTGTATGTGTTTGTGGCAGAATGTGGGTTCTCGGACTGTCTTATCCTAGTCCACATCCTGGCCAAAGTGGGCCTGTTGCTGGGCAGATGTGGTGGTTGGGGTCTGTCCATGATTCAACATCCCCTGCCAGTTTGAATGATGCAGGTCCTATTGGTGGGCTTTGGGGTTACTCCGCTTGAATTTTGAATAAAAGGATGCAGCTATTCTTCAGATAATCATTTGCACCAAGATCCCCTTTTTAGAGGAACACTACACCGAAGACCCATAAGCTGACTTTGCAGCCATAGTCCATCAGCGCCTTCAACCTTTCTGGTGAAGCTCTGCTCCTTTGCAGATCTCCAGAAGGCTTTCATTGCTGATTCAGCCCCAGGACCTGTGAGAACAACGAACCTCAACCCCTAATTTGAGGATCTTGCCTTTGGAAGTGTCCCGGGACTATCCTGTCGACTGGCCACCTTCCTCCTGGGCTACCTCGCTGCATCAGTTGCTGTCCCAAGTTCAAACTTGGAATTTTGTAGACCCTCGACTTGTGGAACAGGACATTGAGACGTGATGCCAAGATGTACAGAGGCTCCAAAGGTGAAGACCATCCATCCTATCCCTCATAGGACTCACACAAGTGTGCCATCTTCTTCTTGTAAAAGTGGAAAACAACCACTAAAGGAAGGTCCAACCAAGCCAAAGGGTGCTCAACGCACAACAGCTCAACATGCTATGAGAGGAGAACATATCTTTTATCCTTCAATGCTGAAGAGAGGGTGCAAGTCCAACCTTTGGGGCCCAAACAGACTTGCTTTACAGTTCATCTTCTTTGAAGCCTGAAAGACCTGCTTTTGATGAAGGGACACTGAAAGGGAAAGCCTCTCTGATGTTGTTGCCCAAAAGCGTTAAGCACACAATTGCTAGTGGATTGCATCCTCCCCCCGATTCCTCTGGGGAAGGATGTGGGGGCGATGAGGAATCTGCAGGAGGAAATTGCATCAGAACATTTCTGGAGATGTGTAATTTGTTCTTATAATTGTACAGGATTCATAATCTTAGGCTCTCAAAGCAGTACACACCATATGCAGGAGGGAGAAGAGTGAGGACCATGAGCTAACAATTGAAAACTTTGCAAAACTGCCCTTCCAAAACACTGAGCCCTGCCAGATTGAGAATGTAATCAATATGGCTTTGCAGAAGTATGTATTGAGGTCTAGGTAGCTGCTTGACAAATTTCCAGTGCTGGAATACTCGCCTCTCTGAGAGGCAGACGTAGCTGATGGGCCCTTTGTAGAATGGCACCTCCTTTCTGGCAAGACCCTTCCAAAATGTATAAAACTATTCATCGAGAAAGTGTCTACTTTGACACAGCTCTTCCCAGTTGGTCTCCAGCGAAAGCTATAGACAATTGGTCAGCTTTTTGTGTGCCCATCGTTCTCGCAATGTAAAAACTGAGTTGCCCTACATGCATCTATGTGATGCAACATCTCTTCTTCTTTTGAGGGATGGGGAGGGGGCAAGACCCAAATTAAACAAAGATGCAACTTGAGGAAGGAAAGGTCCCACCCGGAGCCAGACATCAACCTTCAAAGTGTTGGCTTCTTTTTGGCAAAAACTAAGTATGGCAGTTGAAAAGATAAGGATGTATAGGTTTTGGCCATGGCACAATTGTCCACGGCTGAATTATTCGGCCACGAAGCCAATTTTGCCCCTACCAAAATGGCCCTAATTAAAATCCACCACCACACAGCCCCCCCACCGACCCCCTACTTAACTTTTTTGCCGTCCATGCCTGTTTTGAGCCTACAGCGTCGGATCGTCCCTCCTATGCGGGTTGGATCCGACACTGCAGGGTACGCAACCCCTGGTCCCCATATTTGGTAGTGATTACCCAAATTGGTCATTTCAAAACGACCAAATGGTACTGGCCGAATTCAGACAGTTGTACCAAACAGTCAATTTGAAATTACCAATTTGGGTATATCAAAGATAATACATATGGCTTACACGTACACCGAGCTGTAATTACATCAACGAAGATTACTTTTAGTGACAACAACCTGAGGCAACACGAATGAAAGGGGCTATACAGGGGTACCAATTAAAAAAGTGAAGACAAGATTCATGTCCAAAGCTGCAATGACAAAGGGGATGTGTACCAAACCTCTCAAACTGCATAGCAGTTGGATTACTAAAACCTAGACTCGTTTTTAGCATCCTTTTAAAGACCGCAATCACATCCAAATAACCATTAATTTTGCCAATTTGCAGCCTTGCTGGACTTGGGTGAATAGAAATGCTATGACTGGAGCTTTTGGCAAAATAAGTGGTGCAGAACCCTCTCTGCATCAAGAAGGACATTTCCTCCACCAGCAGCAGTAAATGGCCCCGCTGGTGGGCCTCGGACCAGAGGGAAGAACTTCTAGGATGTCTTAAGTCACATTCTTATATCTATGCTTTACCTCTCAGCAATCACTCATGGAGGTTGCCCGTGCTAATGTATGGGTGAAGGATTTACCCTATCAACGGGAGAGGAGATCAGCCATGTTTGGAAGAGGGTTCAGGAAGGCAGATGGTAATCGTCGTTAGATCAAAGTACTATGTACTCCAAACTCAATCTGGGGCATTTAGAATCATTGTGCTCTTGAATATCTGTAACCTGAGAACCTGCGAAATGATGGGAACCAGTTGGAGCGCAAAGAGATCATCAAAGCTCCAATCTAACATCCTTCAATGCCCACTCTGGAGCAGATCAGCTGACACTGTTGCCACTGGAGCTAAACTGATCCACGTGAGAGGCTTTCCAAAGTTGAACATCTTTTGAAGGACCTCCTAGACTAGCTATCTTTTTTTGGAGACCAAGCCCTTTGTGCTTAGGGCATCCACCACAGCAATCTCTGCCCCGGCCAGATTGGCTGCGTAGGAGTGATGCTGTTCTCCAAAGCCAAGAGCCGCAGACCCACTCCATCCCTCTTGTTGAGGTAGTGATTGATCACTGTGATGTCAATTAGAAAACTCTTCCCCTGAACTGATTGAAGGATGGCCATCAGTGCTACCCTGATCTGCCAAAGCTCCAGCAGGTTGATGTGGAAACTGGATTCTGCTGGAACTAAATTCTGCTCACCAGGATATCATTTGTTTCCTGCCATCAAGGAGTCTATCTGGGCTTACCACAGGACATTGTGTAGCACCTATTCGAGTCTCCACGTAATTTGGTGGTGGGGACCCGTACGTTTACAATTTGGTGTAAACTGGTCCCTGCCATCGAATTTTCCTCTGTGTACTGCAGAGTTCAAAAGGAGAGGGTAAAAAGGCAGCGTATAACCTTTTGCAGTCTGCTGTGCAAGTGAGGAAAATGCTGCCTGCCATGCATGCATACATGGCAGGCAGCATTTACAGTGGATTCCTATGGAGTCTGTTTGCTTATTGGTGGTGTTAAAAGCCGGCAGACTTTATAGGAATCCACAGAATTTGTGCTGGCATGAAAATCCATGCTGGTGCAAATGTGAACATGAGCTTTTGCGTGAATGAATTATGCAAAAGGCTTTTACGCCACATTTCAGTTACAGGCTCATTGAAAATCAGCTCCTTAGAGACCTGAAAGAGGTCTGTTGTACTGCCGAAAAACTGAGAACATGCACGCCAATGGATCAACCTCATCTATAGTCATGCATGTGACAACAGAAAAACCAGGATGCCATCAGAACTAACGGTTAAGATAGTATTTGTACCAGCCTCTCTGAGGAGCACTAGACCGGACAAAAAAGCGAAAGCAAACCTATTAAGCTAAGTAATATGGACAGAGAGACAAGGCATAGGTAGGGTTAATAGGCTGACACAAAGGTACAACCAGCTCACATACACAGCTCTAGAAAATATACCACACTGATATACTGAAAAATATACTTTATTAAAAGTCACACTTAAAACTCTACCAGTTCAAAATAAGTATTTAGAAAATAGTTTTCAGAATGATCCCACTCTAGTATAAAAACAGCAAACTTTTAAAAATAACTCTCCTAACCCTAATGTCTATTTGTGGGCCTCTGCACAGTTCTGTAAAGTGCACTAAAGACACAACCCAACCATGGTTCGAAATGTGCAAGGCCCAAGACCTGATGGTCAGCACTGAACAAATATTGGTACGGTATGGGAGAAAAGGGGAAACTAGCAGTTTTACCAGTGAGGAAAAATATGCCAAAAATCCCTAAATGCAACTGCACACCTGATAATAAAACGAAGCTTTACAGAATAGGAAACCATTTATTAGAAAAACATTTTAGAAATGGCTACCTTGTTCATACATTTCAGGGAAACCTACTTACAGAGTTTCCAAGGTTAGCCATAAAGTTTAAAATTTAGTCGCGTTTAAGAAATGAAGAGCAGGGCGGCGTGACCTGTGACCAAACAAGATGGCCTCATGATTCATGAGCTCTAAGACGGAGAATTTATAACAGCCTTTTGTGCATATACCGGGTGATAAAATGTACCTGTTTCAGTAACAAATTGGGTGTGGACACGTAGGAGACTGCTCTGAGCCAATATTTTCTGATTTCCCTGTGATGGCCCGACTCTATGAAGAGGCTCGATACTGAAGTACACCAGTGCTCTCCTCTGACTGAAAGCGTAGAGCTCCAGCTATCTCCAGTGCTACCGTTGCTGCCTTGGCCCTCCTTTACAACGGTTTGTGGCAGCGGAGACAATGTTTTCCCTCCTTTTTTTTTTTATAGCTTGACATCAACCTTCTGAACCCGTCATCTTGCCGACATTCTCTACGCTTCTCAGGCCGGCCCCCTGAAGTAAGGAAACATCGTCACATGATATGTGACAATATGGCTTCCAGGAAATGAAAGGGCCTCCCTTGGCCGACATCCAGTGGCTTATGCTGGTAATGCATAGGAGAATATTATTTTTGCTGTTCAGTCTGACTTTTTAGCCCCACCTCGGAGCAAATGAAGCCTTCAAATAAATGAATTTGATTCCCATGAATTTGCTGCGCTATACAAACAATACAGGAGCCTGACCTAAATGATTTACACTCCCTACCTTTTTCAATTTCTGCCTCTCTACCTGTGGCATTCTTGAGGATTGAGTGCTCATGAGGAGAGTGAGTAATCCAACATCCATCATATAAAGGAGATGAAGAAGCTAGAATGAGTCTTATGATTTGTTGAGTCTTCAGCCTTATTTCTGGCAGAAATAAATGTGTGGAGCTATTCCTAGCCCAATACATTAATTGTATATTACTTTGGCAATTTACAATCTGTCTTCAAAACATGCATGTGCGTGTCATAAAGCAACAGGGCTTCTCTGGGTGAATCTGGGAGGTATCCCAGCCTGCCACATTACTGGAAAATACAAGAAAAAAACTGTAACCACTGTAGCACATCAAGTTTTATATTTGCATTGCTTTCTCTTGAATGCCATTGTTTCCTGCAAATGGTGTCTCCTATTATACCCTGCTTATCTGCGTACTATCTCTACCCAGAGTACCACAAAACAATGTGACGGTTCAAGATAGATTCTCATCCTGGCTAAGACTCACTACCACTAGAGTCCCGCAAGAACTTCCATTTGCTAACTAACTCTACAGCTTAAAGTAAAAGTGTTATCTGGGCAAAAAAGCCTGCACAGAACTCTAGTTAACCCCTCTGGAGACATATCTGCCATTAATAAAGGCATGGACAACATTTTAATTCAACTCTACCATTCAGTCATCCATCTCTGTGCTAGATTCCAGGTCGCTACTTATTCAAGATGATATCCACTCCTTTAAAAATTACATTAAACAATGAATGTCAGACTAGCTGAAGTTGAGCAACGTGTTACATTCTCGGAAGATAAAATGGAAGGGCTTGAACAAATGCATAATAAAATGCACCACGTAGAAACCAAAGTTACAAATCGTGAAGACAGGATTCGAAGGGACAGTATAAGAATGTATGGAATTCCTGAGAATGCTGAACAAAATGATCCCATTAAATTTCTTACAGATTGGCTCCCCAAAATTCTCAATATCTATCACACCCCTTCTTGAATTTCAACGGGCACATACAATCAAACCTCACTTCGTTTCCAGCCGAAACTCGCCCAGACCCTTGATAGCCTGCCTATTATGTCATCAGCAAGCAAGGGAGATTTTACTTGCTGCAAAATAAGTCACACCTCTCAGCTTCCAAGGCAACAAAATATTCATTTCCCCAGACTTCTCCAAAGCCACACAAGATAAAAGGTAGGACTGTTTAGACTTAAGACCAGCTATAAGAGCATAGATATTAAATAAGGACTGTTGGAGCCAGCAAGAATGCTTATCACAAAAGAATTCCTACATCACAGATGGATACCTTTCCGGATCAGTCAATACCTCATGCTTCCAATACAAATTCTCAAATTCCTTTACATGCTTATAATCTATCTGGTCGGCACAAATTTAAACTTGGAAAATCCCATCACTTCAGAACCAAGCTTAACCCTACTATTCGTGTATTTGGGAGCCCAGAGAAACAGAGAAACATCCATATCTCCTATTAAGCATATTGAACCTGCGGATACACCCCCAACTTAATAATCCTGGATATTCACACATAAATCCCATCCTATATTTATCCTGGTTCTATCTTTGATATGGTCTACTATAATATGGCCTTACTTTGTTTGTTTATTGAATTTATATAGTGCTTTAAGCCAAAGCGCTTTACAATATAACAGGTACAAAAGTGAGAGAAGCATATTAACAAACATGAACAGGTCATTAGAACAATAAGTATAACTGTTTACAAGGGGAGGGGAGGGCGGGGGGAGGGTAGAGGAGGGGGTAGGTGAAGGGAGTTAAGGTGTAGAATTTGAGGTAGGGGGAGGGTGGGGAGGGCACGGCAGGGGGAGTGATCTGGTGTCCTCATTGCCCTTATTAACCATTGCCTTTATTAACCATGTTTCTTTTTATAGCTCCATATAGTTCATTGATTCATAATGGACTATCTTATTCCTTCCTATGGAAGCTCCTAATAATTACTTGACTTGTTATGCTTTGTATTGCTGTTTATTTATCTATGCAAGAATCCTTGTGCATTATTCATGATTATAATCATTATTGGTTCTTTTCCCATTTTTTCCCTCTCCTCTTGTGTATTCCATACCCTTCCCAGGTAACAGTCTCCCTATAACTATTTTTCTGATGTTTGTTAATCTGCTTAGAATCACATGCTGTGCATAGGTCCGACATCCAGTGGTCACTGCGGAGTATTGCATTTTGTTTTTCGTAGTCGAAAAGGGGACGTCGACAAGGCGTGTCTGTAACACTATCCCTATAGTGACGTGCATTGTACCCACAATCCCTCACGCGTCGAGGTCCCTCAGATTGTTTTTTTCCGCCCAGCTTATGGTCGCCTTACGCGGAGCTCCTAGAGAGACATTGCTAAACAATTACTACGGACCTCGGTCCTTAATATATACTCATTGTTAAAGATCCCTCCCCTCGACGTTAGCTGTGAAGCTGTTTCTCCGCCGAGCAAGTTTTCGACGGAGGAGAAGAGACGGAGGAGATCCTTCGGCGCTGCCGAACACGTGGCCAGGCCTCGCCGGCCAACATACAGTAGGGAGAGTGGGGGTTTCAAACTTTTACCTTCTCGTCGAGAATGTCTTTCTTTCTCCCCTATCTTTCCCTTGGGGTTGTTATCACCAGTTTTCATTGCCTCAGCTATGGAGAGGACACCTTTTAAGTTTTGCCCACGCTGTAGGGGCAAATACACTTGGAAGGACAAACACAAGCTCTGTAATCGTTGCTTGCCCCTCGATCATAAGGAGGACAGCTGCGCGGCCTGTAAGCTCTTGAAACCAAGAACTCTTAAAGAACAGAAAGTTAAGAGGTGGGCGGACTACGCTATGTCGAAGTCAATTTCCTCACCAGCCGCCGCTGTTACAGAAAGTGACGAGGAGGGTGATAACTCGACGTCCGTTACGGAAGTCATTAACCCCCAGAAGGAGCGCTCGCGCTCCTCGACGTCCGTCCCCGGCCCCGACGGGCTCGGCTCACGCCCTGCTTATGGGGATGAACACCCCGGCGACAAGGACGCACACAGACCCCATAGGCCTAAGCACACAACCCACGGCTCTTCTTCGTCCAAGACGAAGGATCCACCAGCGCCGAAGGGGACGCAGGGCACTCCGGCGTCGACCTCAGACCGCAAGGGTCTCAAGCCCCACCCGCAAACGCAGCCGCGACCAGCGATTGGGCTTTCATCTAATACGGGCGCTACCTCAAAAACATCCGACGTAACGCTCCATAGAGCGGCCGTCGAAAAACAACGCGCAACGCAGGCAACGCCGACTCCAGAACCCTCGACTGACGAACTCGTCGTCGAGAGTCTGGCGAGAATTGTTTCCGAGGACAAACGTAAGCGGACGACGAAACAGACGTCGAATACCGCACCGAAGGAAATAGAAACGCCGAAAAAGCACAAGAGTAGCCAGGAACTGCCCAATACATCTAAAGGCACTTCTGAACTACCGAAGGGCTTTTCTGAGGGCGACGGAAACCTTTCGTCGACGTTGTGGGAGCGTTCGAAGCGTTTTGACGATGAAAACACTGATTTCCCCCCTCTAGACTATTCAGGGGTTCCCCATGAGACCCTGGAAAGACTCCATTCTTGTATGGAAAAGATGGAGAGGTTCTTGGGTAGCCAAAACCCACCCACACCCAAAAGACCAAGAGAATGGACCCAGGATGACCCTAGGGTCAAGATTCCTAGGCTGTTTCCCCCTTCTATAGATGCAGATGCATATGACCTCACTGAAGAGGAGCAATACCTCCAGGAAGATGAGGAGTGTTTAGGCGGAGAGGGAGAACATGAGGAGGAGAGGTTTGAGGAAGACCCTTACACTAGCGCAGGAGCTTTTGAGGAAGATACAGCTACCTCACAGCCCTGGCACTCCCCATCAGTGCAGCCTTGGCAATCCCCATCAGTGCACTCAGACCCTGATGTCTTTCACCCTTCTCCTCCCAAGGACTCAGCTATTGGGAACACCTCCCCCATAGATGACCAGCCTTCACTTAATGCACTATTGCGCAAGGCAGCAGCGCATTTTGAAATAGACACAGGGGAGACCCTTCCGGACATAGACTTTGTAGAAAAAGTTATTAAAGAAAAAGCCCCGGTCAGCCAGTCCATTCCGCTCCTGGCTTCTATAAAGAGAAGAATAACTCCTTCCCTTTCCAATCCGGCCTTAGTCAGAGGGGTCAACCTTCGGATAGAAAAGCTCTTCAGCCCTTCGTCTTCTGACCCTTTGTACATCAGGGGACATTCTATTCCGGACTCTCTGGTAGTGACAAACACAAGAAAGAGAGCGGGGGTACCACTATCTACTAGTGAGGCACCACCTGACAAAGAGGGCAAGAAGCTCTATGCACTTGGGAAGAGAATCACGACCTCCGCCGCCTTCTCAACCAGGATCGCGAATAACAATTCCCTACTAGCTAGCTACGCAGATGCACAGTGGAGCAAACTGCGCAGCGAAGCAGAGGACGCACCAGAACCCCTGCGTTCACGCCTGTTGGCTACTATATCAGAGGGAACTCTTGTAAACCAGGGCATCGTAAAGAACTCCTTAGATGCCGCAGAGACAGCTGGCCGCTCCCTGGTTCAGGGAATACTTCTCAAACGCCATGTCTGGCTGCGCAATTCGGGATTTAAGCCAGAAACTCAGGCTTCCCTAATAAATAAGCCCATAGAGCAAACACATCTGTTTGGGAAAGCAGTTGATGAGGCACTAGAACATGCGAAGAAGGAGTTTGATACCATCAAGACTCTTGACCAAATTTCTAGGCCACCTAACAGACGCAGCTATGGCAATAGACGCTCCTTTCGTGGCCAACGCCAGCAGCAAAGCCAACAACAATTTTACTCTGCTACCAACTGGCCCGCTAACCAGAACACCCAGTTCAGTCAAAGAGGCCAACGGCGTGGCAAAGGAAGAGGGCGCGGCTCCAGTCCAAAAGGCCCCACGCCCAATACCAACAAATGACCCAAAGATTCGGGTCCCCTCCCATGCATCACCGGTCGGGGGCCGGCTAACATCGTTCCTTTCAGCATGGGAGGGAATAACGTCAGACCGCTGGGTATTATCCACCATAGCCCACGGATACTGCATCGAATTCAACGGTTCCCCGAAATACAGACCCCCACGGAACCGACGCATGACACCGGAACACCTCACCATTCTTCTTCAAGAAGTAGAAGAGCTACTGAAAAAAGAAGCTATAAAGGCTGTTCCCCTATCTCAGGTAACAGAAGGTATTTATTCAGTGTACTTCCTTGTACCCAAAAAGGACTTAACCATGCGCCCTGTATTAGATCTGCGCCCAGCGAACAACTTTGTCAAACCCCAAAAGTTTCGTATGGTGACCCTGCAGGAAGTAATCCCACTGTTATCACAGGGGGATTACATGACAACACTAGACATGAAAGATGCATACTTTCATATTTTAATGTTGCCAGCGCACAGAAAATACCTCAGGTTCAAAATAGAGGACAAACACTATCAGTTCAGAGTACTACCCTTCGGGATAGCATCTGCACCAAGGGTATTTACGAAGGTACTGGCAGTGGCAGCGGCCCACCTGCGCAGATTATCCATCCCGGTTTACCCGTACCTCGACGACTGGCTCATAACAGGGGATTCTTACAAAACATGCTTCTCCAATACCCAAAGGACCGTAGACCTTTTGTCCCAACTGGGCTTCTCCATCAACGAAAAGAAGTCCAGCTTAGACCCCAGCCAAATCAAACAATTCCTAGGGGCTCTAATTCGAACAAAGGACGGCCTCGTCTTCCCCTCCAACGAGAGGGTCCAAAACATGCTGTTTCAGATCCCCCAATATGTGGCAGGTCGAGAGGTGACGGTACGCAAAGCAATGCGCTTGCTAGGGATGATGGCGTCATGTATTTATTTGGTACCTCACGCGCGCCTGCGCATGCGCCCAATGCAAGAGTGGCTCTACAGCCAGTGGTGTCAGGCCAGCGGACAATGGGACGATCTGGTGGTGGTCTCGCAGGCCTTGGTTCTCTCGCTACGGTGGTGGACAAAGGAAAACCTGTTATTAGGGAAAACTTTTGCCACACCCGCAGTGGAAGCCACTCTAACCACAGACGCATCCCTTACAGGATGGGGGGCTCACCTATCCCATCAGACTGCTCACGGAGTGTGGTCTCCGAGCTTAGCATCCAAGCATATAAACCTGCTGGAACTATTAGCAGTGTTCAAAGCACTGAAAGCCTTTCAGGAACACTTACAAGGAAAGACAGTGATGGTCCTCACAGACAGCACCACAGCCATGCACTATCTCAACAAACAAGGGGGCACTCACTCTCCAGGACTGTCCAAGCTGTCCCAGAATATATGGAAGTGGGCTCTCAAACACAACATGTTCCTACTATCACAACATGTACCAGGGGAACTCAATCTGCTAGCAGACAAACTCAGCAGAGACTTCCCCCTACCCAAAGAGTACGAATGGCAATTACACGAAGACATCGTCTTAGACATCTTCACGCAATGGGGTTTCCCGGAAATAGAGGGGAACGGTCTGTTGATTCAATGGTCAGGGAAATTTGTTTACGCCTTTCCCCCGACTCCCCTCCTCAACAAAGTGGTGCACAAAATGCACCAGAAGCAGGTTACCATGATACTAGTAGCCCCAATGTGGGCCCGGCAGCCATGGTTCGCTCACTTGATGGAGATGTCCCTATCTCCCCCAATGAAACTTCCCTGCCCGTACAACATGCTGTCACAAGACAAGGGCAGGACACTGCATCCATGCCCTCAGACCATGAACTTAGCAGCCTGGCTCCTGAGATCATAGAATTTGGACATTTACATCTCCCTCAGAGATGTATGGACATCCTCAGGGAAGCCAGAAAACCTAATACTCGCCACTGCTATTCTAGCAATTGGAAAAGATTTGTCATCTGGTGTAGAAGTAAGAACATCAACCCGGTGGACTGCTCTGCCACTAACATTATTCTGTACTTGACCCATTTACTGGATTCAGGTCTAGTGTTTAATTCCATTAAAGTCCACCTAGCGGCACTTTCTGCATACACCACTTCCCAACTTAAAGTGTCGTGGTGGAAGATACCAGTTATCAAGGCCTTTATGGAAGGGGTAAAGAGAATACACCCCCCGATAGCTAACCCAGCTCCCGGATGGGACTTAAACGTAGTACTTTCTAGACTCATGGGCACTCCTTTCGAACCCATGCACAAGGCAACTCTTAAATACCTCACTCTTAAGACTGCTTTCCTAATAGCTATCACCTCCATTAGGAGAGTAAGTGAACTACAGGCTCTTTCTGTACTAGACCCCTTCGTATCAGTTCACAAGGATAAGGTGGTTCTCCGCACACACCCAAGGTTTGCACCAAAATTCATCTCCAAATTTCATGTAAACCAATCTATAGAACTACCAACGTTCTTTCAAAACCCTTCCAGCTTGGGAGAAAAAAGTCTGCATACACTAGATGTACGCAGAGCTGTCATGTTCTACATGGAAAGAACCAGATCACTGAGAAAGACTAATCAGTTCTTTGTCTCGGTGGCAGCAGGAAGAGAAGGAGATGCCGTCTCTAAGTCCACTATATCTAGATGGATTGTACAATGCATCACTCTCTGTTACACTCTTGCTAAGAGAGAACTACCCTTCAAGCCAAGAGCACATTCCACTCGAGGCACTGGGGCTTCCTTAGCATTCATTGCAAATGTTCCCCTTGAGTCCATCTGCAAAGCGGCTACCTGGAGTTCTGTGCACACCTTTACAAAACACTACTGTCTAGATGCACACTCTAGATCTGACTCCCAGGTGGGGCAGGCAGTATTAAGACATCTTTTCTCTACTGTTCCTTCTCATAACCCACCGCCAACTCCAGGTACTGCTCGCTAGTCTATGCACAGCATGTGATTCTAAGCAGATTAACAAACATCAGAAGACAATGCATTACTTACCGTAAAAGCATTTCTGATGGTTGTATCTGCTTAGATTCACATGCGCCCGCCCTTCCTCCCCGCTCGGATGGAAGGAACATAGACATCCTCTACTATATTTCTCTCTTTTCTGTACTCACTCACGTCTAGAAGGCTCCCTCAGGGCAGAAAAATACAAACAGAGGGACCTCGACGCGTGAGGGATTGTGGGTACAACGCACGTCACTATAGGGATAGTGTTACAGACACGCCTTGTCGACGTCCCCTTTTCGACTACGAAAAACAAAATGCAATACTCCGCAGTGACCACTGGATGTCGGACCTATGCACAGCATGTGAATCTAAGCAGATACAAGCATCAGAAATGCTTTTACGGTAAGTAATGCATTGTCATATGGCAAATTACTGTATTTTCATTACGCTAAAAGAACTGCTACTCAACATTCCTTTTGGCAAAATATTTACTCCTTTATTGCTTTTTGCATACTTTAGTATATTTTATATTTTACGGCCTTGGTGATGAGTCTTAAAATCATAACTTGAAAAGTTAAAGGGCTTAATAACCCTATTAAAAGACAAACCATTCTTAACCATTCAGGGAAAGGCAATCCTGACATTGCATGTATCCAAGAAACACACTTAGAATCCATTGAAGTAAACAAACAGGTTAAATTATGGGTAAAACATGCTTTTTTGTACACCAGCGAATGGGGGAAAAAGGTGGAGTTAGAAAATTACCTTTCCGTGATTAATGAATTGCATGACCCCTCACGGTGTTGGTCAATTATTAATGCCAATATCAACAAATTGACTGTTATTTAACATCTATGGTCCCAATGCCCCCACACCCTTCCTTTTGGATCAATTTAAAGCAATCTCTTTTCAACATAAATTGCAACCAACTTATTTGTGGAAGTTGTAATAAAAAATGTTGACTTCACCCTAGACCGAAACTCGGAAACTAAATTCATTAACTCTAAATCTCATAAACAATACATTAATTTTACAGAAGAACTTGCCCTTGTTGATACTTGGCGAATTGTCACCCTGATGTAAAATAATATAACTTTTTCTCCCCCCTCAAAAATCCTTATCAAGATTAGCTAATATCAATTCCACACTTTCAAATAGTATTCTTCGATCCGAAATTAGTCTTATTATCATATCAGATCATGCCCTAGTCCTCACGGTCCTAGAGTGGGAACCTCAACCTACCCTTCCTTCCCGAAGGAGATTTAATTATTTTTTATTAAATCACCCACACTATGTCCAACAAATAAATACTTTATTCACTGACTTTTTTACTTTTAACACTTCCTTAGACAGCTCAATGCATAACTGGGACGCTTTTAAAGCCACCTTACGTGGTTTCATCATAGACTATGCCTCCTTTAAGAAAAACAAAATTAACGATATTCCCAAGAGCTACTGTGCTCCATTAAATCTTTAGAAGCAGCATATTTTCGCAGCCCAAATGAAGACTTGTTTAAATCCGTATTGTCAAAACGACTAGAATTTAACATGTATAAAACAAGCAAAGCCTGCTCATCTTTGTTAAGGTCTAAAGCAAAATTGTATTGTGGATCCAATACATCTGGTAAATTATTAGCTGCTTATCTTAAAAGAAGGAAAGAGAAATCTATCATCACTTTTATTGTTAACCAGCAAGGTATTAGAGTTGCCACTGCACAACAAATATGACACTTTCCTTGAATTTTCTTCCCAATTATATTCAGCTGATAAAACCATTCTTAATGATAATATTCTGAATTAACTTTGCTCGAACAAAGAAATCACTGATTACCCAATTGATCTACCCTTTTTAGATAACCCCATTTCTTTGCAAGAAATTCAAAAAGCCATCTCTGATCTGAAAATCAGCAAGGGCCCGCAACCTGAGGGATTTCCCGTTGATTGTTTCTTCTCCACCTTGCTTTCCCCTAAACTACTAGAACTCTTTAACCATTTCATAACTTTAGGATCTTTTACCAGATCTTTTGGAGAAGCCTTGCTAATCCTGTTCCCCAAACCAGAGAAAGACCCTTCATTTGTTAAAAATGGTTGCCCCATTTCACTAATTAATTCGGACTAAAAAATGTTAGCCAAAGTAATTGCTAATCGACTCGATAGTACAATGCCAAAATTAGTCAATGGCAACCAAACTGGTTTCATTAAAGGAAGATATGCTTCATCCAATACTGGAATCCTTTTAAACACCCTTTCACATGCACAAAATGCATCTGACCCCTCATCCTTCTTGTGTTAGATGCATATAAGGCATTTGTCTGTTTCATGGCCCTTTGTATTTGAATCACTCTGTTGGCATGGGCTCAGTCCTACCTTTTCCAAATGCATCCCCCTCTTATATTCTACACCCTCAACCAGAATTCTTATCAATGACGCTTTTTCTGAACCGTTTCCTATATCATGTGGAACCAGACAGGGTTGCTCATTATCACCACTTCTTTTTATCTAAGCTTTAGAACCTCTTCTGTAAAGTATCTCTGTTAATAATAGCATCAAAGGCATTGTCATGAAAGATCTTACTATTAAATGTTCTGCTTATGCAGATGATATTTTACTTTACTTTTCAGTCTCGTCTACTTCTCTTCCACTCTTCCAGCACTAATGTCTACTATCAATCAATGCTCTTCTGTCTCTGAATACAAATTAGATTTCGACAAATCACAAATACTACCTCTTACTAACTCCTGTATCTTTTCTGATACCCATCTCTACGGTATGAAATGGTGCACTACTCCCATTAAATACCTAAGTATCCTATTACTAAAGATATCGCTTGCACTTTAAGTCTTAATCAGAATGCAATTATAAATCAAATTAATTCTTCCATAAATCAGTGGTCGCCCCTATTCCTCTCATGGTGGGGCCGATTAAAATGACTCCTGGACCTATTCTTTATTATCTATACATGATCCCAATTTTACTTCCTACTGCATTCTTTAAAAAAATAGATAATCTAAACTATTTTCTTTTGAAAAATAAAACCCCCCAAAATTGCATTGAATAAACTTAAAACCTATACATCTTCTGGTGGAGTTACATTTTGGATTTTCTTAAATATCAAACATCCTTTTTACTGCGGCCAATTACTCTATTTTTATCTTATGAACCCCCATTCATTAATGCACCCTCTTGGATTATATTAGAATCAAAATATATAACACCTATATCATTCTCTCATTTTATTAGAACTGTCTATTGGTCGAGTATTTAAAAAAATCCACTCCTTTACTCTCTCAAACAGACATTGAATTGCTTAATTCTATCCTCTCCTATTACCCAAGGCTCCTTTAGTGCCTTCTTATGGTTTAATACATCCTTCCGCTTTAGACCTAAACAAGACACTTTACATAAATGGTACTCTGCAGGAATCTTTGTTTGTCACATTTATTCAGTAATAACGTGCCATTTCCTTATAATGAACTCTGCATCCAATTTAATCTTAATGAGTCTGATCTCAAAACATATACTATTCTTATAAAGCTAATTACCAAAGCCATCCCATATTACTCCCAAAATGCCCCTTCAAAATATATTGAATTAATGTCTTGCTCTACTAAAGCCTCCACATTTTACACCATTATTATCCAGCCCACTGACGCCATATCTAAACTCACTATGTTGTGGGAATCTGATTGGGATCTGCAAATTTTTGAAGAGATTTGGATTAAAATTTGAGAACAATGCTTTTCCATCTTGGTAGCTGCAAATCTTACTCAATCCCATTATTTCATATTACATAGAGTATATTTAATACCTAACCGAGTTGCTAAAATGGCGAACTCAAATCATAGCATATTTTGTTCGCGTCATTCCCCCACCACAGATTAAATGTATTCAATCTTTAGCTGCAAATATGTATTTTCCTTTTGGACCCAAATTTGGAAATGCTTACAAAAGATTTGTTCTTTTCAGGAACCTATGTCATTGTGCAATGTTATCATTGGTGTATTAGTGAATCCCCTTATGTCATCTGTTATATGGACCAAATTATTTACCTTTTCGGTTTCCACCTCATCGCGTCCAACTGGAAAAATGCACAGAAAGTATTATACAATTTTTATGGTGGAATTCTGTATGCTCTTTCTACAGAATTGAAAAAAATTATGCTTTTTCATCTGAGATTTTACCTACATTTTATAACAAATGGAATGTCTTTAATAATTATTTTGCGTAAACTATTTACCCATTATATATTATGTCATCATACTTTCGTCTCTCCTTCCTTATTTGTTTCCGGGTCTGTCTTGTGTGTCCCCCTGTTTGCCTATATTAACGCTATGGATATCATTGGTATACTATAACTATTATAATATATTATGTCAATCCACTCTAGTAACTATTATTGCAACATTCTCATTTTCTTTGTTTTTATTCTCTATTACGGTATTTGCTACTATATTTGCTGTAATATTCATAATACTTTCAATAAAAATTAGTTCACTGAAAAAAAAAAAGAAATGCAGAGCAGGATTGTAAAGTTGAATTAAAACTCACAAGTATGTACCAAATGTATCATTGCTGGTCCAGAGCGCACTGAACCCTTGAGGATTGTTGAGATGGATTTCCAAAATCAACCCTTGGTGGGAAGTGTTTGGGAGGCCACCCTGTTTATGGTGAACAGGGAATACATTGAGAGGTTACCCAAAACCCAATCGAGGTATGGTAGCTGAGCAGTCAAGTCTCAGGAAAGGTGTGAGAGAAGTCTAGGGCTACAATGACTCCACATAGAGTAACACCAGTAATTCACGTTACACAGTATGTATATCAAATAGTTATTTATTAGGCCTTTAGTTACATTCAAAGCATTTAAAAATCACAGGTATTGCCACACAAAACCATATGAACCTATTTCTGAGGCTTGTGGATCTGCTCAGGAGCATATATTCAAGATATAAAGAGATGATATTCTTTTTTTTTTAAAAAAATATATTTGCATTAACATTTTCTTTAAGCAGTACAACCCCCCTCTGTCCTGCCTCCATAACGCCCCCCCCCCCATATCACCCCTCACCACAGTCTCTGTAAACCCAACTTTGTGCGAGTACACGACCAGTCCGGTTGGGTCCTTGACCATATTTCTGCCTTTCAAGTTCACATTATGTCAAAGATTTGAATATTTTGTGGGCACTGTAGCAGCATAAAATCACTCTTTCAATTTTCCAACATTTCGCCCCTGAAGTTTTCTGCAGCTCCTTGAATCTTATGTTATCCATTCCGTAGACAAATTCCCACAATGTATGTAACCATTGTACCATCATCTGAGGGTCAGAGCTTTTTGAATTATTTAGCAATCACCAACCACGCCACTATCAGTAACATAATGTATACTTTTTATAGAGGCTTCAGGGCTTGGCGCGATTCTGAGCCCAACAAACCACATAAACTTCCACTCATTGAACTTGTACGTACACCTAGATGCATATACTCTGTATGCACTTTAACCTCCTCCCAAAACCCCTTAATCTTTGGACAATACCACCAGATATGTCTCCAATTTCCATCCTCATTGCATCCCCTCCAGCTGTTTTGTGCAACAGCAGAATACATTCTGTGCAACCTTTGAGGAGTGTAATGCCATTGTATCATCATCATTTTGTACCACATCTCTCTCAGCTGTTAGACCTAGTGAATTTTGGGATATTTCTCCACAGATATACCCAATGCTCTTGTGTAATAACTTCGCCTATCGTTTTCTCCCAGGCTGCCTGATTGCGGCCAAGAGTTTTGAGATCTACAAGATTGTAATATGTGGTATGATTGAGACACGATGGGTGTCCCTTCTTCACCTGTCTGTCCCATATGTCACACCTTGTCTTTAAGTACAACACTATAACAAGCGCTTGGAAGTCTTTCCCTTTCTGATAACCATAGCAACCATGCCAGTGATGTGCCCGCAACAGCTTTATCCATATGTGGCACTATTTTACCCTTGTTGTTTGTAAAAAGATTTTATTCTAACTTACCGTTTGTTGCCTATCTCTCGACGGAGCATAATGACCACAAGGTCCACCATGGTACGCAACATATTGCGGCTTTGGACATAGACATTTGATGGACTTAAAGCTACACGTTTTTGCTATCCGAGTAGGGAGAGTGGGGGAAAACAAACGTTACAGCATTGGTCTTCAAACTTTTTTTGCCTGACCCCTGCTGAGCAAAATGTGGTCAGGCCGGACCCCCAAAAATGGCAAATGGACAGTAAGTCCAAATGGCTATGAACAATCGTGTGCCGTCACCGCAACCTACTCACCTGCTCCCATCACAGTATCTGGGCTCCCTCATCCCACTCCTAGCCCAGTCCCTGGGCTTTCACCACCCGACCACAGACCCTGAACACAATGCACTCTGCTCTCACCAGTGTCCCTGTGTTCTCTCCGCCCCTGCTCCGACCACTATATCATACCTCCCCATCCTGCTTCCAGCACAGCCCAAGGGCCAGTGAATTTTTTTTTCAAGTGGAGGGGCATACATATTTCTCCCAGACATGCCATAGCAACCGAGCATAGCGAGGGAGCCTGAGCCAATCAAGGGTGGTTCGGGGGGTTCTCTCCCATCCCACCCCCCAGGACTTGTTTTAAAATAATGGGTTAAAATGTTGCATTTTAGAGCATACTTTAAAAAAAACATTGTGTAAAAAGCCTATCAGTTTGCAATTGGCGCTGGAGGGCCCAGGGGACAGGCATGGTATTTTGTTACTGGGCATCTGATAGATGTCCAGTAAAAAGATGCCATCCCTGTCCCCTTGGCTCCACAGCGCCTCAGAAGGAGAGCTTGTTTTGGCCGGTGGATTGTGCAACAAAGGCCTTTGTTGTACAACCCCCTTACTCACCAAAATGGGCTCCACAGACCAACACAAACACACACACACACACACACACACACACACACACAGCAAGTAGTCTATCATTCATCTGAGCACCCATCATCATGCACTTGCAAATAACCCAAGCCTACACACATCCATTCCCCATAAAAAGTAAATGGACATAAAGGTACCTTTGAATGGATTGTGTCCTCCCACGTATTCCTCATCTTAGATATTCATATCTTCCAGCTTGCTGCTTTGAAGAAAAAAAATTCACCAGAGGGCGCTGTCCTCGAGGCCGCGGTGTCAATGTCCCTCGAGGGCCAGCGTCGACGTCATCCGCAGTATAAAGGGCTCGAGCCGCGCCAGTTAGCTTCAGTTCCGTTTTTCCGATAGCTTTGCTTCGTGTGACAAAAGTGGCGCTTCAGTTTGCGATGAAAAATGTCCTAGTCTTCGACTCCTTACACATGCAAGATCGGTTTTAAGAAATGTCAAAAGTGCGAGAAGATGTCGATCACCGACCCCCAACGAGTTTGCCTCTGGTGTTTAGGCCCTGACCATCGGGTTGACAAATGCGGTTCCTTTCAGGCTATGACTAACGAGGCTTGTAAGGAACGGAAAGATAAACTAGCGGTGGGGCGGAATCCTCAATCTTCGAGAAAACGGAAGCATTCGAGAAAATAGAGTGGGAAATCTCGACATGGGTCGAGGAAATCGAGATCAAGAAGTCGATCGAAGAAATCCTCCTCGTCAAAAAAATAGAGGAAAAGACATCGATTTCCTTCGTTCTCGTCGACTGAGACAAGGGTAATCTCCTACCCTTCAAAACACGATTCCCGCAAAAAATTAGAAACCTTCAGAGCTTCAATTTAAAATAGAAATCGAGAACGGCCCAGCCCCCTCGAAAAAGCCATGTGAACACCATTCCCCAGCTCACTCCAAAAGTGACGGAGGGAGGTCAATGACCAGACACGCCAGATCTGGCGACAAGTCGCTGAGGGTGTCGTCGGAGGAAAATTCCCTGAGACCTCGGAAAATAAAATCAAACCAACTGGTGCATAAATCGGAGGGGACGGCTGACAAAATGGCGCCGGCAATACACCTGTCGCCGAAGCTGACGTTGACGATCACATCGACGCATCTATCGAAGGCATCCTCAATGCCACCCTCGAAGATGGCATTGATAACTTCCTCGGTGCTATTGAAGCCTCCTTCGACGCTATAGAAGCCAACATCGATTACATAAGACATAAGATTACATAACACACCTTCAACACCATTGTCAAGGCCATCTTTAATTCCGGTGCCAAAATCAACGAAGCCGAGATCAGAACCGGTTGTTTCACCCAGAAAGGTATACCAACCACAACCTAGACAAGATTTTTTCACGTGTGTCCTCTATTTTAGAGGAGCAATCCTCTGAAGAGGAAATTACTCCTGCTGGAGTAAAATATGGGACTAGAGATGTCCCTGAGGAATTGATTGACCCTAGCTCCAAATGAAGTAATCTGTAGGAATGTCTTCAGACAGCCAGTGGCCTGGATAGTTCCCCCTGAGGTAGGCTTTGACAGACCCGACCCTGCAGATCATGCAGACTCGGGGTACTGAAGGTTAAGTTATTGAGTTTGTGGGATGGAAGTCAAATTCCCCTAATTTTGACCACAATGACATGAGGGCTATCCTTAATGAAGGCCCTCAAAAGGACCTGGTTTCGCTTTTCACAAAGCATTACAAAAAAGGGTCACAGCCACATGGGAAACCCCAGATTCTGGCCAAGCTACAAATTAGAAATTTGTGAAGAAATACAGGCCTTCCTTATCTGACCCAGAATGCCTTTCAAAGCATCCCTCGCCTGAAAGCTTAGTGGTGCAGGCAGCAACTTCTACTAGGCATTCAGCTTACCCTTCCATTCCCCCTGATAGGGATGACAAAAACATTGAGGCATGGGCCCGAAAAGTATTTTCTTCGGGCAGCATGGCCCTAAAGTCCACAAATGTGACTTGCACCCTGGCAAGGTTCACAAACACCCTGTGGGACTGTATGATAACAGCGGCTGAGGGCGAGGAACGGGATGGTTTCCTGGCAATAGTCAGAGATGGAAAGGAGGCTATGGAGGAATGCTCCAGTCAGGACTGGACACTGCTGATAGCATAAGCAGGTCCATGGCGTCTAGCACGGTCCTGCGCAGATTTGCATGGCTGAGGAAATCGGGCTTTGCACCAGATGTGCAATCCAGATTACTCAATATGCCTTTTGATGGCTCGAGGTTGTTTGGCAGCAAGGCGGACGAGAGTTTGGAGAAGCTGAAGACCTCAAAAGCGGCGGCTAAGTCACTTAGCGCCTCTATAAAACAACCTCAATAACATTCCTACTCGGATCATCTTCCTGGAGGAGCCGTCCTTTTTGATTTTACTCCTCATTTGTGAGAGTGAAGGGACAGGCCAGTCAAAGAGGGCAACAAAGAAAATGTCCTTGTGGTGGAAGAAGAAAAGGTGCTAGATCAGCCCCAGTAGCGGCAACTGTCCCTTCAGCCACTGCAAAGCCACTCTGAGGCCTTGGCCCACAAGACCCTGGTGGGAGGCAGGATTACTTGATATCTGGACACATGGCGAGGCATTACTTCAGATTCCTGGGCACTAGAAATAGTGACCCATGGTTACTGCCTTCCTTTTCGACAAAGGCTTCAAGACCATCCACCGGGAGCCACCTCTACCAAAACTCCAGAACCACTCCTCGAGCAGGAGATTTTAACCCTGCTAGAGAAAGGTGCAATAGAACATGTACCTGTAGCGGAGAGGAACAAGGGTTGGTACTACCCTTATTTTCTCATACCAAAGAAGGACAGAGGATTGAGACTCATCTTGGACTTAAGAAACTTGAACAAGTTCCTCAGGAAGGACAAGTTCAAGATGGTAACCCTTTCTCAAATCCTTCAGGCTCTCCAACTCTAAGACTGGTTGCTATCATTGGACCTTCAGGATGCTTACTTTCATGTGCCGATCCATCTCAAGCTGAGGAAGTACCTGAGGTTCGCGATTGCCGGTTCTCATTATCAATTTCGAGTTCTGCCTTTTGGGCTGACCCCCGCCTGAGGGTTTTCACCAAGCTGTCTGTAGTGGCAGAGTCTCAGGAGAGGGGATTCACATCTACCCCTACCTGGATGACTGGTTTATCAGGGAGAGTTCACCTGAACGAGCTCAGCAACATCTGACAATAACCTGCCACTTCTTACACACACTGGGCTTCTCCCCCAATTACAAAAAGTCTCAGATGATACCACTCCAAAAGCTCCAATTCATCGGAGCAATACTGAATACATCCTCGGGCAAAGCCTCGCCTCCCGAGGAGAGAGCTCACCACATCCCGCAGATGGTAATGAAGTTTCAGAATTCCCAGCATCTGCCGGCCTTCGATTTCCTCAGCTTACTCAGCCTTAAGGAATCCTGCATTTTTCTGGTGCCAGAGGCCTTATTGAGTTCTGAGGGTCCATTAAAGGGATCTCATTCTCAGGGTTCCCAATTTTCAGGAGATATGTCCAATCTTCCAATCTTTTGCAGGTTCCAACCAGAGTGGCTCAAGGTCTGCTATGGTGGGCTTTCAGGCACAATATCCTCAAGGGGGAAACTTTTTGGCAACCATGGCCAGAGATAACCATAGTGACAGACGCCTCACTCATGGGGTGGTGAGCCCACACCAGCGATCTGTCTATCAGCGGTCGTTGGTTTCCATCAAGTCCAAACTACACATCTACCTGTTGTAGCTGAGGTCAATCAGATTAGCGCTGAAAGCCTTTCTGCCCTCTGTATGTGGAAAGAATGTCCTGACAATGACGGACAACACAGTGGCCATGTACTACCGCAACAAAAGAGGTGTAGGGTCACTACCACTGTGCAAAGAGGCAATGCAGCGCTGGTTCTAGGCAATACAGGAATTAATCTCTATCGCCAATTCACCTAGCTGGAGAGAACACGGCAGCGGACGCTCTGAGCAGGCAGAGAGCAGTGTCTCACGAATAGGAACTAGCCCAGGAAGTCCTAAAAGAGATATTCACCCTTTGAGGAACCCCTCAAGTGGATCTGTGCGCAGCCAGGGTCAACTGAAAGTGCGATCAGTACTGCTCAAGGTAATTTCCCCCAAGAGGAGCTCTAGGAGACGCGTTTGTGGTGAACTGGGAATTTCCTCTACTTTATGCGTTTCCTCCAGTCCCTGTGATTCCTCACGTAATCAGGAGGTTAAAGTTCAGGAAAACCATGATCCTAATTGCCCCGGATTGGGCCAGGAGAACGTGGTACCCGGACCTTCTGGACATGTCCATCTGCCCTCCAATAAGTCTTCCACAAAGAGAAGATTTCCTCTCGCAAGAGGATGGTTGGGTTCTCCATCCAGTGGTCAAAACTCTCAGCCTTCACGCATGGCTTCTGAGAGGCCGAGATATAAGTATTGGTACCTACCGGATGACGTAAAGGAGATTTTGCTTTTGGCTAGAAGACCAGCAACAGAATACTTTTACCGGTGTCGTTGGAATAAGTTCAGTAACTGGTACAAGGTTGTGGATCCATTCCAATGTAATACGCCTATGGTTCTCTTCTACATTTGTCCAATTTGAGGCTCCAAGTTGGCACCATAAAATGATACTTGGCAGCACTATCTATTTTAAAGCGCTCATCTGAAGAGGTTTCTTATTTTAAAATGCCCTTGGTTATCAAATTTCTAAAGGGACTGACAAATGTGTGCCTTCCAACTCCCTTTCGAGTACCTATTTGGGATTTATATTTAGTTCTAAAATTTCTCACAGGTACCCCTTTGGCACTTTACATTCTTGTCAGTTAAGGCTCCTCACTTTGAAGACAATTTTGCTAGTGCCAATTATATCAGCACACAGGGTGAGTGAGTTGCAGGCACTCTCTTGTAAGCCTCCTCACACAGTCTTCCATAGAGACAAAGTAACTCTTGGGGTCAGACCCTTATTCTTACCGGAATTAGTCTCGGATTTCCACCTGTCACAGAAAATTACTTCTTTCTATCCTCCTATGCATGCGAGTAAAGAGGAAGAAAGACTACACAGACTGGACCCAAAGAGGGCTCTCAGCTTCTACATATCCAGATTAGCTAAATTCCGACAAAGTGACCAACTGTTTGTCGGATATACTGGACACAGATTGGGCTTAGGAGTTTCAAAACAAACACCATCCAGATAGATCATTTTGGCAACTTCAACGGCTCTTCAGAGGGGTTTTCCGGTGCAGGATATTTGTGCAACGGCCACCTGGTCGTCAATGCACACATTCGTGAAACATTATTGCTTGGATTCAACATCTTGGCAAGGCGTCCTCTTTGCAAAAGCTGCCCTTCACACGATTCACAACTAATTTCTCCGGTACTCCCTCCTCCAAATCCTTACTGCTTTGGGAGAATATCTAAGATGAGGAATATGTGGGAGGACACAATCCATTCGAAGAACAAGTTACTTACCAACTGTAACATTCTTTCGAGTGGATGTTCCTCCCGCGTATTCCTCATCGACCCTCCCAACCTACCCGCCATACAGTTTACGCCAGTTGCACTTCAAGTTCCTTGTGAGCCAAAGGTCAATAAAGCCTGGTCAACTGATGCAGCTCAGCTACTCATATCGTAAAAACAGAACTGATGCTAACTGGCGCGGCTCGAGCCCTTTTACTGCGGATGACTGACGCTCGACCGCGGCCCTTGAGGGACATCGACACCGCGGCCTCCAGCACAGCGCCCTCTGGTGAAATTCTTTTTTCCAAAGCAGCAAGCTGGAAGATACGAATATCTAAGATGAGGAATACGTTGGAGGAACATCCAATCGAAAGAATGTTACAATTGGTAAGTCACTTGTTCTTCTGCCCCGGTCCTGAAGTTTCCGCCCCAGTGCTCCAGCTCCTGCATCAGAAACAGGAATCTGGAAGCAAGAGCTTCCTGGTTCCTGCACATTCGTGCAGGGGCCTGAATGTGGGTGCTGAAACGCCCTGCTCCATCTGTATTTGCGAGGAGGCGCAAGAGCTCCTCCTCGCACAGACATGCAGTTTCCCAGCCAGCATTTCTGATGAGCTTTGCAAGGCGGCCAAGTAAAGCGCCCCCCAGCCTTGCATGGCTCATTGAGCATGTGCGGCTGAGAAACTGAACTGTGAAAGGGAAACCGTGTTTCCCTTTGACAGTTCAGCCAGCCCAGGAGCACTCCTTCAGTTGGTAAAAGCAGCTGAGGGGAGAGTGCCCAGTGTTTCACTAGGCTGGTTTCTCGGCTCCTCCATAATGGGTGAGGGGGCCACTGGGTTGACACCCTTCGCCCATTATGGACGAGCCGCACCTGCGCAGGGCTCCCCCTGGGCCGCTTTTTCTTTCCTCCCTTTAAAACCTGGCGCGTGCTTATCTGGAACCAACCCAAAAGTAACTCACGCCGCCACAAGCTCGACCTTTAGGGAAGCCACGCATAGTACACTTGCATAGATTTAGCAATGCGTAGATAACATGGTGAATAAGCACTAATAAATGCACACTAACTTTGATTGACTGAGAATGTGAAAGAATGCAGGTAAACAGATTACATCGAGCGCAACCTTACGTTCTTTGGGTGTAACTGCCAAATGCCAGGGACCTGCTCAACTTAAGACTGGCCTCTCCCTCTCTCTGACACCGGACTGGCATCTTTGGTCTGGACCGGACCCCCTGTGCTCTCGTTCTCTTCTTTCTCTCTCTTTCTCTCTCCCTCTTTCTCTCTCTTTCTCTTTCTCTCTCTTTCTCTCTCTTTCTCTCTCTCTTTCTCTCTCTCTCTTTCTCTTTCTCTCTTTCTCTCTTTCTCTCTTTCCCTTTCTCTCTCTTTCTCTGTCTCCTCTCTCTCCTCTCTCCTCTCTCTTTCTCCTCTCGCTCTCTTTCTCCTCTCTCTCTCTTTCTCCTCTCTCTCTCTCTCTCTCTCTCTCTTTCTCCTCCTCTCTCTCTCTCTCTCTCTCTCTCTCTCTCTCATATCAGCCATCAAGTGAGACATAGCAAGTCAGGGACCACTGCTTAGTAGCAAGCTGTCAGCCCTGGGCAGTTGCACTTTCGCGATGCAGATCCACAGGAGAATCTCCACCCCCTCATGCAGGTGCACACTTTTATCAGGTGAGCCTGTCAATCATTCTGATGCACACCTTCCAGAACTTTCCGTGCAAAGCATGTTTTTGGGTGGAAAAGTACAACTTCACACCTGTCCAAGTTCCTCTTTACCTCTCTCACTCCTCCCATCCACAGAGACTGGCCGTTGCTGGAAAGTGCTTGACTCAAATGTATGTTTATCAGTGCCCAAGGTCAGCTTGCACTTGGCTGTATCACTCCGTACCTGTTTACGCAAAGCATTTCAGTGGAAGGTAGAAGCAAGTAATGCAGGCCCGGAAACGTAAAGCAATTAATCCGTAGTGAGCTTTCAGTGCATGCCTGTGTGCTCTGCTGGCTATTCATTTCAAGACATTTACGCACTACAATACTGTTCTATAAGAAAGCATGAGAGAACTATAGGTTGCGGGAATTTCAGTGTGCACTATTAACCCTTTATTCTACAATGAGTCTAGCTCAGAAGGTCGCGTGACTGCACACGATTCGGTCCTTAAACTACACTTCACCCTTTTGAAGCGCAGACTAAATGCTGCAACTCTATCAACCGCCTTTCTAATTCAGCCATTCCAATACTTGTACTTCACTAACAATAGAAGCATGCATAACATGTCGGCAATTTAAATGCTGTCTTCTGGAAAAGCTAGCATACGCACAGTTTCAGTTCTAAGTGGTTTAAAAAACACCATTCTCCAATTGGCTTGCCTGCCATATGCAATGTTTGTTTTTAAAACATAAATCATACTGACATTTGGCAGATGCTTTATCTCTGCACAGCCATATCGGACACACTTGGACATATTACAGTTCACAAGCGCTTGTTTGTTACAATTACCACAGTCCATTGGGCAAAAGAGACATGAAACATCAAACCGGTTATCAGAACCATTAACAAATAAACCCGGGCCTAGAATTTCATATACCCCTGAAATATGAGTCAGACATCAGGTGTCTGACAATATGCCAAGTCAGCACCCTGGCTGTTCCTTGCATTTACTGGTCCTTGGTACTTTTCTCGCATGGTGTGATTGTTCTCATTGCACAAGATGGTAGCTTTAGGCGTTGTGTAGTCAACTCTGTGCCCATGTGGCATCTTGCAATAGGCTGCCCTCCACTGAGAAACCATCAACTTGACTGGCCAAGAACACCCATATTATGATTATGCCTAACCCCATTGTGGATTGTTACGATTGTGGCGTCAACCTGATGGCAGGAACATTAACAGGAATGTCAGAATTTTGCAAAAGTACAACATACGTACTCCCCACCCTTTTGCTTAACACCTCCCCTGCCTCTGGTTGGGGTGGTGGACCCAAACTTTCTTTCCAGTGCTCCCAAATCCACCCTCACCTTGCTGTGTGGGATCAGAGGCCTGCTTTGTTTCAGTTACTTGAGTAACTGGCTGCTCAAAAATCAGTTGTGCAATGCAATCATATTTGGTCAGTGGTACCTCAGGTGCACCTGTGTTGTGCAGTAGCACACAAATTGTTCCCCCGTTATCAGGATCGATCACACCTCTCAGTACAACAATGTCTTTCTTCGCAATACTGGATCGTACAGAAATGCGTCCACAAGTGCCAGCCGGCAACTTGATTCCAATGCCTAGCGATACATATTTTGTCTGCCCTGCAGGGATTACTTCGTCTGGAAGTGCAAAGAGGTCTAGTCCAATACTGCCTGGTGTTTGTACAGGCAGCTTTGCCTCTTTCTCAGTTTTCCATCCAAGAAGTGTCTTTTGTGTTCTCTTGATTTTCACTTGACAGTCTCACAAAGGGTGTCTGTTTATTTCCTAAAGGATGATTGCTCAGTTGAAACAAGGCTTGTTCTACATGCTTACACCACCCCTTGAGTGTGTGTGTTTGAATAAGCTTTTTTATTTGCTGCTCCAATAAGCCATTAATTAGTTCGATAAGCCCGGAGCCTTCTGGCTAATGGCTAACATGAAGTGTCCACTTTATTCCTTGTTCTAGAACCCAGTTCTGCACATTGTGTCCTGCAAAGTGGCTGCCTTGGTCAGATTGGGTCTCGCTTTGAACACTGTAATGTCTTATCAGATTTTCCATTCCTTGCAGTGTGGCACTTTGATCTGCATGTGCTGTTGGATGTGCCAGCAACAGTCCTTAATATGTGTCTCCCATAGTCCACACATAAGGTTTTCCATTCTCAGGTGGGAGAGGGCCAATGTAGTCTACTTGCTAGATGCTGGCTGCTTTTTCTCCTCTCTTCATTGCACCTTGAGTCCTCTCCAGTGGGTAGTGCTTTACTTCGCAGCACACAAGGCATTGCATTGTCCACTGTGATGGGCAGCTGTCTTTTCATTGCCCACTCATAGGTTGGCAATTGCCCCAAGTGACCCGATGCTTCATGCACATAGTCGGCCATTGGCAATTGTTTTTCTTCTGGGGCATTTACTGGCTGCTCACAAATCAGTTGTGCAAAGCAGTTATATTTGCTCAATGATACCTCAGATGCACCTGTGTTGTTGTTCTCCTGTGACTCGTTCCGTTTCAACCAGAGCCCAATAAACTGCTGCACTCTGCTTCTCAAGCTGAGTGTTATCTGTCCATGGCATCTGAGAACTTTCTCGACTAGAACCCCTGTGGCACTTTTTTTTAATTTTATTTTTTTATTTTTTTCCCTTTCCTTGCCTCTGCCACAGACGCCACACAGCAACATAGTTATGTACAAACACTTGTATTTCAAAAGGAACATCAGCTGTTAATGGACCCAATTCATTGTAAATGAAAGTGAAAGGCAGTCTGTTGATCAATGCCCTGTTCAGAGGCATGCTTTTTCCTGGTAACCTTGTAAATTGGTTTCAAAATCAGAATCTGCTGTGGTATGTGATTTCTCCAAACCCCCATTAGCCCAATGAATCTCTGTGCCTCCTTTTTAGTCACAGGTTGTGTCCTTGGTTGCACCATTTCAATCACAGGCTCTGGCCCTTTCTTTACTGAGCCAGACCCTATTGCACCCAGACATTTTAATTCTTGAGCAGGTCTGTGCACCTTCTTGGGATTAATTGCCCAACCTCTGTTCTGCATATGGGTTATTCTCCAGCATGGCTCTGGCATGTATTCACATGCTCCTGAATATTCCCCGTTGTCAGGCTGGCAATCCTCGGTAAAAGAAATAAGTGTCAGTTTCGCTTGAAAACTGTATTTCTCCACTAACCGATCGCTGTCCTCTGGAAAATACTGCCCCCATCTAATGACAGTCCTGCACTGCGTGGGTCGCTGCATAACTGAGCATAGCAATCACCATGCAGTATATTCCATCTCCTCCAGCAATTCTGTCCTTAATGCCCACCACACTGGACATGCGTTACGTAACGTCATCCTAAATACCCCCCAATCCGGATTGACGTGTGTGCAAGCATTTCACATGCCCAGTACTATTCCGCCATTCACATGCACAATTCCTGCTGGCAGACGCCCCATTCCTGCACACTTCTAGATCACACATGCTATACCTCCAGCCCATCACTGTGACATCCTGCACTTCGCAGCACACCCCCCTCGCCGTTATCCTGGTCTCTCTCTCTCTCTCACATCCCTGGACCTTCCACTTTACATCGATTTTGGCCACCCGGGTATACCCCTTCTCCTGGCTCCCACACCACCCTTCCTCACAGCACTCCATATATAGACGCACTTCCTTTGTTGGCTGACATCCGGCGGCTTCCGTCACACCTGTCTCTTACCCCCGCCCAACCCAGCAGCTCCAGTATCGCTGCTTACTCACCTTTCATCTCAAATCTCCCTCTCTCGTTCTCTCCAGGTGCGACTCAGCTTCCTTAATCAAGGACTACCCATCTACACTACCACTCGGGTAAGAAACACCACTCCAACTCAACATGAGTCCAGGCATCCAGCCCCTTCCCATATAACAATTTGTTCTTCTTCTCTTCCCGCTCCTTGGTGCATCCTCTCTCCAATCTAATATGCACCCAATTGGTCCTATTACCGTCTAATTATCAACTATGTTTAAACCTCAAACTGTACATGCTTATAATTGTCACACCACATTCACTGTGCATCACCATACTGTAGAATTGACAAATGTATGTTTACATGTCTTCTGGCAATGTAATTCTTCACATCACACATCACAACTCACGGCCACTCGCCTCTCACCACTTCACTAAATGCCATTTTTACCTTGCCACAACACCTTAGCCTTGACAAAGACCTGTTGGTTGAAACATGTGTTGGCTTTCTCCATGTGAATGACACCACAGGTGCTCTTTCGATCTACCATCACACATACAACCCAGTGTTCAGACTCATCATTTACCTGTGCTATACGCACCAACGTATCTAGTGAAAACTATTGGCACCCATCGCCAATAACGACAGGGCTCCATTCTCATTACAAGTGTGGCGGTCCAGAAATAAGGGTGCCGGTAGCAACGTACTGGCACCTTTTCCAGACAGCCACACTTCAAGTCTGTCTGCAAGGGGCTGTTGCGCCAGGCAGGTTTGACCTTATTATTCAATAATATTTGTAAA
Source organism: Ambystoma mexicanum (assembly GCF_040938575.1). Taxonomy (NCBI): domain Eukaryota; kingdom Metazoa; phylum Chordata; class Amphibia; order Caudata; family Ambystomatidae; genus Ambystoma; species Ambystoma mexicanum. Next base: position 260,027,903 of record NC_090928.1, on the reverse strand, counting down.
GCATTACTTTACTTCAATATTCAATAATACATGCTTCTTATTTAAGCTCCTTTACTTTAAAGTTTTACGTTTTGCTCATAGTATTTAAAAAGAAAACTTACTTCGGGTTCACAGTCCTTTAAACCGGCATCACCAAATTACTTGCAATAGCTGCAGGAGCCCCCCAGTACGAGTGATCCCTCTTACTCCTACGTCCCGTCCCCTTTCCTCCATACTTTTGGGACCTTCCGTCCAGTGGGACAGGACCAGAGCACTTTTGTAAAAAAGCATCAAATTGAAAAAGTTTGACCTTCTCCTTTTACGCGAGGTTCCGTATGTGGCTGGAACCCTGCCCTCCTGAGCTCCACCCAGCTCTTCAGTCCTTTTCTCCACCCAGGTCGGGGACTCGACGCACTTGCATCACTGGGAAGACATTTTTTCTTCTTTCCCGTTGTCCTTCTCTCCTGCTCAGATTCTTCGGTCACGTAGTCCTCTGTCTATGCCGGATCGTTTGGGATTTGTCTCTTGTTCCTCTTGCGAACTTCGCTAGGGCGAATCCCCATTCTTTCTGTTCAGAGTGTCTGGGACCGGATCACTGTTGGGACTCGTGTTTCTACTTCGACTCCCTTTCGATCTGGGCACTATAACGTCTTCGTCAGTGGGAGGAGGTCTTCCAGTGAGTTCCTCAACAGCATTTTCAACTCTTCATTGACGAAAAGAAGAGACGCCCGGTAAGTTCCTTACTTTTTAGGGCACTCTGGCCGGTGGGGGGGTCTCCTTCCCGGGGGTCCTCCAGGTCCGGGAGGGGCTGCAAGAGCTCTGCTACCAGGGTTTTCCCTGAGGTGCCTCGCAGGCCTAATAGGCGTACCAGGGGTTTTCTCCAAGGGTTCCCGCGAGGGACCTGCCGACACCAGATTACGATCCGAGGTTGACCAATCAGATGCTAATAGCCAGCCCAGTTGTGCTGAGGCTTTGGGTACCAGAGTTCGCTCCGAGGTCTCCTTGTCTGGAGCTTCCCATACAGACACTGGGCTGTGCCCTGAGGCCTCCGATGAAGCTTTCTGTACCGAACCACGGTTCAAGGCCCCTCCCGGGGGAGCATTACAGACCTTGACTCCGTTCCGAGGTTCCTCTCATGGCTAAGGTGTGTACCCACAGAACTGAGAGACCCTTTAAGGTCTTGTCTGTGAGGTGGATTACTCAACATTCCCATGCTCGCAGTGATACCGGTTCTGTTGAGGAGGCACAGGGAGAGGTCGCTGACCGTATCTCCTCTGTTACCGGCTTTGCCGAGGTTCCTCTCTTGGAGGCTAATTCAAGGGGCCCCTTCAGGATATCCAGTAAACATCCGAGGCCAAACAGTACCGGCTCTGCCGAGGACCTTGCGTCAAGGCTAAAGTTCCGATCGAGTCCCCTGACCATCCTGTGGAGATACCTGCCTCATCCAAAATGGTGGGCCTTCCCTCGTGGTCTACGGCAGCCATTTTGGATTCTTCCCTTACACCCACGCTATCGACGACGAGTGCTGGAAAACTTTTTTTGTTGAACAGCTGTTTCCACGGGTCTGTGCGAATCCCTTCCGCCCTTCTTATGACTGCCGTGCTCAGAGGCCACTACCGCATACAGTCTTGCTTCCTGGCAGCCTTCCTCATTACGTACGTGGGGATATGCCCCTTATGAGCGGCCTCTGTCCACCCGAGTGTCTAAATCTTCGTCGGAGGATGCCTTTTCGGGAAGTTTCAGAGACTTATGCACTCTGACCCCAGGAGGGAGTACTTTAAGGGCCTTTCTTGTAGCTCTGTCACCAGGTTTTCCCCTGAGGTGCCCCAAGGGCATAACAGGCGTACCAGAGATTCCTCAGAGGATCCTGATGGACCTGCCAGTACTGAATATCGTTCCTAGATTCACCATCAAGGTGCTAAAGTCAACCCCAGGTCGGCTGAGTGCTGGAATACCAGGGTTCACCTGTCTGTTTCTGGAGCTTTCTCCGCTGTAACCAGGTTGAAGCCTGAGGTTCCTCTTGTGGAGGCTAAAGACTGTACCGAGACCCAACTCGAGGCCCCTTTTAAGGGAGCTTTACGTACCAGGTTGAAATCTGAGGTTCCTCTTGTGGAGGTTAAAGTATGTACCGAGTCCCGACTCGAGGCCCCTTTTAAGGGAGCTTTATGTACCAGGTTGAAACCTGAGGTTCCTCTTGTGGAGGCTAAAGTCTATATCGACAGATCTGAGAGGCTAATTTTGAGACTGGTTTGTAGATGTCGACATAACATCCAAGACCACCCAGTACCGGCTCGGCAGAGGATCATTGTAAGGCTAAAGTGTTACCTAAATCCCCTGACTCTCCTGAGGAGGCAATTGCCTCAGCTTCGCATGTGACGCAGTTCTCTTCAGGTGGCGACAAAATGGCAGCCCAACCTGCGTGACCTACGGTGGCCATTTTGGATACCTCCCTTACATCTACGTTCGCAACTTCTGGTGCTGGGAGCGTTCCTTTTGGGGCTGAGCAGCTTTTCCACGCTATGTGGACAACAAGACCCGTTTGTCGGTCCTGGCGACCGCTTCAGCTAAGGCCCTTTATGCACAGAGGTCAGGGTCCCAGATTCGGTCCTTCTCTGGGATCAGTGGGTTTCAGGGTCGCCGTGCGTGCCAATCTGAAACTCCTGTTGGTAGCCCTGCCGTAAGCAGCAGCGGCAAGGTGGTTGGGTTTTCTCTTGGCCATCAGCCTCCTCTACAGGGACAGGTGATCTCCTTGCCGACAAATCGCCAAATTATATTTTTGTCGGTCACACTACACTTTGGTGGGAGGCTGAATCTTGTCTCATCTGGAGACGTGGCAAACCATCATCGAAGACTGGTGGGGTTTGTCCATATTTTAGGCGGGTTTTCGCTTGCCCTTTTCCCCTTCCCCACTCATCAAGAGTCCAACAGATTGGGATGCCCTCCCTCAGGGCAGAGGTACAGAAACGTCTATACCTCAGAGCGGTGGAACCTGTTCGCCCCCATGAGGCTAGTACTGTTGTCCTTTCACATTGCTCAACCAGGCTGGCCTGCGCACTATCTTCGGTCTTTCCGAGAGAGATCACGCCCTGCCAAATAAAGTCCTCTCTTTGGAAGGGTGGTTGGCTCAGTGTGGTGGACTTCCAGGATGCGTAAATGCACATTCTAACTTGGAGCCCGCATATGAAATATCTGCAGTTCTCCGTGGGGGCAGAACACTTCAGATTCGGGTACTCATTTTGGTCTCGACTCAGCGAGACGCACAAGAAACTACTCTGAGGGGCCCCACAGCGTTCTTCCAATACCGGATCTTCTTCCAAGGTTCCCCATTTGGGGCTAGGGCTGACCCCAGTTCTGCTGTGGCTTCGGATACCAGGGTTCCCCCTGAGGCGTCTCCATCTGGAGCTAACTGTACCGAGTCTTGGCTCAAGGCCCCTCTCTAGGTGGTTATAAGACCAGGGTTAAACCTGAGGTTCCCCAGCTTGGGGCTAAATCGGTCACCAACAGAATTGAGAGTTCCCTCATCGAGGGTCCTGGCTGTAAGGTATATCCCTAAGCCTTTCCGTGCATGTGGGCGTGGGGATACCAGGTCTGTTGAGGGGGCGAAAGAAGGGGGTCACGCACCACAGACCTTCCAGTACCGGCTCTGCCGAGGATCCTCCAATAGAGGCTAATTCTGGGGAAGCCCCTGATGTGTCGAGTAAACACCCTAGATCTGCCAGTACCGGCTCTGCCGAGGTTCCTTGTTTCAAGGCTAGGATGGCACGCAGGACCCCCAACTCCCCTGGGGAGACTATTGCTCCACTTGCTCCTGTGACGCAGTTCGCCCCTGGTGTGTGATAATGGCAGCCCAACCTCTGCGGGCCACGGCGGCCATTTTGAATAGCACCCTTAAAGCAATGTTTTACATCAACAAGCAGGGTGACGCAGAATCTCCTCTTTGTGGATCTTGCCATACAAATTTGGGCTGGGCCATCCAGTATATTGTGTGGCTCCCGGCTCCACGCATCCCGGGTCACCTCAATGTGACCGCAGATTAATTCAGTAGCCAGTCGGCATCGGTTACAAGTGTGAGAGATGAACAGCAATATCATCTCCAACTTTTCCAGCAATGGGCACGTAAGGAGGTTCGATCCACCCGTATTTCCTGTGAGGGGTGCTTGGTAATCTCCCAAAAGTATGGAGGAAAAGGGACGGGATGTAGGAGTATAAGTGCCCGGAGGAGCCTTGGAGGACCAGTGAGTGAAATTAACAAAGTTATTCACCATAGTGACTATCTTACTCCTAGTCCATAGTCCCCTTTCCTCCATTCGCTGCCCCTCTAATAAGTATCTTCTATTATTGCTTAAAAGGTCTCAGTCCTGGCGATAGAAATGGACTGAGGGGTGATGGGTGGGGCGGAGCTCAGGAGGGCGGGTTTTTCAATTTGATGCTTTTTTACAAAAGTGCTTCGGTCCTGTCCCACTGGACATAATGTCCCGAAGGTATGGAGCAAAGGGGACAATGGACTAGGAGTAAGATAGTCACTATGGTGAATAACTTTGTTAATTTCACTCACTGGTCCTCCAAGGCTCTTCCGGGCAGTCTCTCTCTTCTTGGCTCCACGCACACTTGTCTGCAAGCAGCGCTTGCCTGCTACGATTTCTGCTCTGGGTTGCCGATAGCTCTGCCTCTTTCGCAGATGCCTCCGGTGACCTGCAGCACCTGCGAGTCCTCCGTGCCCCACAGCTCGGGCTTTCGCCAAACAATGTTTGTTTGTTTATTTAGTATGGCGCGCGAAACCCAGAGGTACCAGGGCGCAACAGAGGACAGGAAGATAAGGTTACATAAAAACTTAGTTACAAGATAAGCACATATTTACATATATACATACAGTTGATTACATTTCGGCAGGTCAGTTTAAGGGAAATACATATTCACAGTCAAGTTGGCTATATTCTGTTAGTATGAGGGTGTGCAGATCGGTCGTAGGGATCATTGGATCGTAACCAGGTGAGAATGTTTCGCCTGAAACTGTGGTAGGATTGGTCTGCTCTGGTGTTGTGTGGGAGGGCGTTCCAGTGTTGGGCTGCCATGACAGGGAAACTACTACCACCCGTTTTCTTTTTTCTAAATTTGGGTACCTGAAGGCAGTAGGAGTTAATCATTCTGGTGGGGCGGGTGGAGGTCTTTTTTACTATTCTGTCTGCGAGATAGGGGGGTGGGGGCTGCGTTGTTTAAGTATTTGAAAGTAAGTGATGCTGTTTTGGATGAGATGCGGTCGCAGATTTTGAGCCATTTGTGTTCTCTTCTTTTGTTAGAGATGTGTTCCTTAGAGCGTAGGTTGAGGGCTGTTCTGAGTGCATTCTTTTGCAGAGTTTGGAGTTTGTTGATTATATATTTATTGGCTCCTAGGTACATGGCATTACAATAATCAAGTCTGGAGAGTATTAGGGCATTGGCGATGATGATGCAGCTAGCTTGGGAGAGGAATGCTCTGCTTGCTCTGATTAGCTTGCACGTGTATGCGGTAGAGGATGCTTGTTTATTTAGTGAGAAAGTTTGAGTCTAGGTGAAAGCCTAAGGTTTTCACTGTTTTGGCAGCTGTAATGGTTTTGCCATCGATGCTGAACGCTTTATAGCTGTGGCTTATTTTTTTTAGATTGGTGTTGGAACCAAGGAGCAGGATTTTGGTTTTCTCATCGTTCAGGCATAGGCCGTGTGTGGCCATCCATGCCTGAATGATGAGATATATTTTGTTTACCAAGGCCATATCTGAGTCGAAGTTGCCCGAAAGGGGTATGAGGATCTGGGTGTCATCTGCATAATTAGTGTATGTGACACCCAGTCTGTCCAACTTGTCAAATAAGGGTTTGGTAAAGATGTTGTAGAGGGTAGGGGAGACGCAGGAGCCCTGGGGATTACCGCAGGTTATGCTGATGGGGTCTGCTGAGGTTATTGAGGGGAAGACTCTCATAGTTAGATTGTCTAAGAATGATTGTATCCAGTCTATGGCCTCTTTCGAGAAGTGGGCTGCCAAGGCCAGGTGTTTGCACAGGACTGTGTGATCCGCCAAGTCGAAAGCCGCCGACAGGTCGAGTAGGAGTAACATGGCGGTGTTTCCTTTGTCATTGATCTGGGTTTTAAGGTCTAAGGGCTGTGTCTCTGAGAAGTGTTCCAAAGAAGGTCACCACGGTCAGGTAGGTGATCGTACAGCTGCAAACCTGTGTTCCAATCCCAGTGCAACTTCCCTTGGAGTGGGATGGCTGAAAATGCAAGGACAGGGGACTTGTAGCACAAGCTAGAGATCAGAAAAATACCAAGGCTCTGCTCGAAATGACTACATCTGCAGTGAGTTGTCCAGGAGACAGCTGGTCAGTCTAGGGGTTGGTCCTGGGATGTTTCCAAAGGCTCTGATGGCACGGATCCTCGAGCAGGAGTTGAGACTAGTTGTTCCCACTGGTCCCAGGGTTGAAGCACCAACTAGGGTCTTCTCAGATCAGGCAAAGGAGAAGGGCTTTACCGGGCCAATCACTGGAGTCGATGCTCTTCAGCTTCAGGGGTTGTCCTCTGGTCATCAGCAGGCTGCTCTTCGTAGATGCCTTGGTTCCAACATTATCACATAAACAGTTGCAGGAGCCCTTTTATCCAAGATTCTGGCTGGGAGCCTGCTCAAGCCCTCAGTGTTGTCCAGTCATGGACAACCACTGATCATCACATCCATCAAGCAACACTTTTGGGCCCCAGCGGATGCACACTGGGACCAATCAGTCTAAGCCCCCTTGCCCACAAAAGTAGCTGCTTCGAATGGATTCTTTCCTCCCACGGATTCCTTTTCTATGATAACCCTATCTCAGCGCAGCTGTTCTCTGAAAATGTGTCCACTGCAGGGGGCCGAGTGCAGATCTGTCTGCTCTGTCCGATGCCTCTACGCGCCCCGCATCTGATATGATGTCTGGGCATGTATATAAAGCGGTGCTGAGCCCTGTGATCTCAGTTCCTTTTGCCCACGCACTCTGTTCGCTAATCGGAACATGCTCGTCAAGCTTATATTTTTTCTCTGATGCCATGCCTATCCATCAAAGGCCTTGGGATTTACGCTGTGTGCAGATTGCGGCTGCCATCTGTCGGTCTCTAATCCACACCGGATCTGTTTATACTGCTTGTATCTGGACCACGACACCCAGGCCTGTGGGTTTTGCCACACCATACAGGTGAAGGCCACCCGGGAAAGGACAGCGAAAATATTCTCCTTCGTCCACAAGGTGAAGGGTGAGGCTCTGCTATCTTGGTCAGTGTCACACGTCGCAGATCAGTGCTCCTGTTAGACTACACTGGATTTCTTTACTCTGGCCTGGTGGACAGATGTATTGGAGGCCAAACTAGTTACTGAACAGGGACAACTCTGGGAGCTGTAGTCAATCCAATCAAGGTAGCATTGAGAAGTGGACAAGGCTGAGTCTCAGGAAGGGGTGAGCCTGGTGAAAGGTCCACAAGCCAAGCAATCAAGGATTACACTTAGACAGTTTTAACAATATTGTATTCATGGCCAAGCAAACACTATAATAATGACTGCAAGTAATACTATCACACAAACTAATAATAAAATGCATATATACAGTTCCTGTAGCCAGTGCTGTAAAATCACAATACCCCCACCCCACAATACTGAAAGGAAAGGTAATGGTTTGATTTACACTGGCAGTACACAAGAATAAAACCCTAACTTTTAGAAGTCAAACCCTAAAGTTTACAAAGTTCCAAGTAGTTTTGGGGTCTGGGAAAAAATTAGGAGGAGGGTCTTGTGGATGGGAAAACGGTTCCAAAAATCAGGTGAGTATCTATTCTAGTAAATACAACTGCCCCCCAGCTTTCGGCAACAAGTTTTGGCAAAAGCAAACAAATGTAAAACTTTACAAACATTTCCCAAATTTTACAGGGGATGGTAGGGGAGCAGGTAAATATTGCTGTGACTCACCCCGTACTCCAATTTCTCTTCAGACTTGACAGGTTGTTGGTCTGTTTTCCTTCTATTGCTTTTGGTCACTAGAGCAAGGGAGCTGCTGGTGCAAGAGATGTCTCAGTTGAATGCAGATACTGGTGCAACCTGTTTCTGTTGAAGAAGGCAACTCACACTGATGCAGCACGACTCCACGCACTCGACCAGACGCGGGAAAGCTGGTTTTGTCGAAAGTCGCCCAGGCACAGCGACACCAGGGGACACAGCTGGCGCAGTCAGAGTCAGCCTTCTATCTCTGTTACTGTTGAAGCTGAAATGCCGAAATCCCACAGACATGACTACTGTAGAACAAGCAAAGAGTCCCCAAAGTTCTGAGCTGAAACACAGAACCACGATGCCTCTACCACGGTAGCCCAAATTGGAGTTGATCAGTCCACCCGATGGTTCCAGCAATGCTTCCGAAGCTTTCAGATGGCTGGACACCGAGCCGACATCTGGAATGGTTGATCCCACCACTCCAAGGGTCAAAGCAACACCGAAGGCCTTCGGAAGATCACCAGCCAGGCAGGGCTCCTCTGGGACTGCAACAAAAGTTGTTCGCCAGGCTTTCTTATGACGGTCCACAGGTCTTCCACAGTCTTCACAGCTGGGCAGGTTACTTGACTCCTTGCAGGATTTCTCCAGGATTTCGAAGGTGTGGCTGCAGGACTCCTCTTCTTATCCAGAAAATCAGGCGAGACAGAAACTCGGCCCACCCAATGGAAGATCTGCCCCTCATACACACCCCAGCAGTGGTCAAATCGGGACCGTGTGATGGTGAAACTCAAGCATTCACTCTAGACGTTCAGAAACCAGTTTGTAGATTGAGACCAGACAGTCCCAGCCCACTTCCCGGGAACACGCACACATGACCTTGCAGTAGCATGCAAAAACCAAGGCTTTCCCAGGGAATGCATGACCATGAGCTTGCAGCGCAGGAAGAAGGCCACAGGACGAGATGGCCAAAACAGCAAACAAAAACCATGTGGCATGGCCATTCTGGGACACTAGCCACAGTTAGCAGCCAAACACGGTAAGGCTAACAGAAAGTATTGCAAAAATAGTGAAAATGCAATTGCTGCCACAAGCTTATCTTTAGGCACCTCTAAAGTAACCAGATAAATCCCTTTGAGTGTATTCTAGGGATGTACAAAAGTAACCCCATTGTGCTGCAAGTTAACCAGAAAATAGATAACATGCATACAAAAAATGGAAACATATTTCAACGCTGATAGTTTTGTGAACACAGCATCTCTGCAGGAATGCACCCCACTCCTTATGGATGCTTTTATCTCAAAGATGTACAACATCTGTCATGTGGGTGACCAGGGCCCTTTAGGGCTGGATCCTCTGGTCGCTCCAGGGAAGTGAGAGGGATTTTCCAGAGAAATTTTACAGGGAAAGTGGGGATGTGCTGGCAGTGGCTGAGGACCTGCAAGGAGCCAGTGGCCTCGACACCTCCCAGGAGATGGATTTCTTGCCGGCTCCCACAGCAGCAAAGCCACAAGCTGCATTTCAGTACTTAATGGCTAGAGTGGCCAGCACTACGGTATGGTCAGCCCCATCCACGTCCACAGTGCAATATGAACTTCGTGACATTCTGGACGAGGTGTCTAAGAAAGAAATGCTCCTGCGTTTCACCATGGCAATGGAAGCAATCATACTGGAGGCATGAGAAAAGCCTGCTCTGCCCGGCTGTGAACAGAGACATAGCAGACTAACACCATTCCATTCTATCAGATCCGGCCTTTCTCTCCTTCCACACTTCACCAGAGAGCTTGATAGTCCCGGCCGCTACAGCTAGCCTGAAGACGTATGCCTTCCTGTGCTTTCCAGTGAACACAGAGTAAGAGGTTTAATGCATGGGGTAAGAAATTATACTTGTCGGGCAGTCTGGCATTGTGAATGCCTCAGCCTTTGGATGCCAGTGGCCAATGCGGTTGAACACATCCCGGAGTGAGAGATGAGGCACTATTTCCATTTCCTGGTCTCTGATGGCAAGATGATGACTCGCCAAATGCGATCAGTGCTGGACATGGCAGACTGTGTAGGTAAGGCATTGGACACCAGCATGGTGGTCCGTCACCACTCCTGGCTGAGGCCGTTCGGGTTTGCGGGCGACATCCAATCCAGATTGTTGCACATGCCCTTCGATTGCAACAACCTTTTCTGGAGTCAATGCTGATGACTTGGAACCGTCATCCCGGGTCAGAGGTTTTCACCCCTTCAATGCTTTTTTGTGCTGATAGGCTGTGGTCAATCTGCCCCAGGATGAGGCAGACACTTCCTGAGAGGTAGAGGGAAGAGGTGCCCAGAGGGGTGCTGCTGCTGCAGCCGCTATCCCTTCTGCACCCTAGGACGCCAAGCCTCACTAACCCGTTTTGTCACGCGTCTCCAGTGGAGGGAACACTTTCCTTATTCAGCATGGAATGGTCGAAGAACCCCTCCGACACTTGGGCCTTACAGGTCACCTGATGGGGTTATTGCCTCCTATTTCTACCGTGCCCCCTGGACCACGGTCCTCTAGCTTACCCCCTTGTCTGCGGACCCGTCCTCCAGCAGTAGCTCATCGTCTTCTGGGGAAAAGCATGATCCAGCTGGTTCTGTGCTCGGAATGAGGAAGGGGGTGGTACTCCACCTGTTTTCTCGTGCCGAAGGACGTGCAGGCTTGTGCCCCATTTTGGATCTGCGACTGCTTAACTTATTCCTTCGTAAGGACAAGTTTAAGAGGGTTGCTCTAGTCCAGATTCTGCAAGCCCTCTATCTGCAGGACTGGTTGGTTTCCCTGGACCTACAGGATGCCAACTTCCATGTCTCAATTCATCGGAAGCGAATTGCCTGAGATTCGTAGTGGGACAACACCATTACCAGTTCAAGGTCCTGCCATTCTGTCTTTCCTCTGCTCCCAGGGTTTTCACCAAGCTGCCGGCAGTAGTAATGGCTAGTCTCAGGAGGAAAGGCATTTATGTCTTTACCTACCTGGATGACTGGCTTATCTGAGTTCTCTCCCCAGAGCTAGTGTCAGAGCACCAGCTCTGCAATTTCACTTTTTTGCACAGCTTGAGCTTTACCCTGAGCTTCAAAAAGTCTCAGGTTTTGCAGTCACAGTTTCTCCGATTCATCAGACTAGTCTTGGACACTCACCTGGGCAGGGATTTCCTGCCCGCTGATCGAGTGGCAGACATCTTTTGGATAGTCGGTGTCCTTCAATCACAGGAATCAGTCCATGCTTCTGGGCCTAATGGACTCCTGCATTCTTGTGGTGCCGGAAGCGAGGCTGCGCATGAGATCACTTCAGTGGCTTCTCCATTGCCAATGTTTGCAGTTCTAGGGCCGCATGTCGGACCCTCTTCAGGTCTTGAACCAGGTGGCTCAGGATCTCGTGCGGTGGTCCATGTTAGAAAACCTGATGAGTGGCGCTTTGTTGCACCAACTTTGTCCCCAGATGACGTGGTCACGGATACATCACTGACTGCCTGGGATGCTCATCTGTCAGACCGAATGGTGAACGGACTGTGGTCTCCCATGGAGTCTCAGGTACACATCAACTTACTGCAGTTGAGGGTGATTAGGCTGGCCCTGGTCGCTTTCCTCCCCTCTGTGAAACGCAAGACTCTGCTGATCTTGACGAACAACACAGTGGCCATGGACTACCTCAACAAAAAATGTGGTGTGGGGTCTTCGCACAGAAGCAATAGGCAATGGTTCTGGACCCTGGAGAACATGTCTCTCTGATGGCAGCTCATCTGGGCAGATGAGAGAATGTCACAGCGGATGACTTGAGCAGACAGGATTCCGCCTCCCACGAGTGGGAGCTCTGTCAGGAGGTTTTGAAGGAGATCTTTTCCCTTTGGGGGACTCCTCAGGTGGACCTCTTTGCTTGTAGTGTCAACAGGAAAGTGCAAGTTGTTCTCCAGGGATAATTCCTTGTTCGGGAGCTTTGGGGAGGCACTGAAATTCGAGTGGACTTTCAACCTCCTTTATGCTTTTCCGACTCTGTCATTCCTCTGGTTCTCAGGGGGTTGCAAGTTTTAGGTTTGCTGCTGGGAGAGGGGCCTGGATTCTTTATCCTGTCCTCTGTGTTGGTTTTTCTGCTTTCAAGATGGTCACTGTTGAAGGGTTACCTTGACGCTATTTCTATGTTCAAAAGATCTTCGGAACAGGGCTAGTTTTTGACAATCCCTGCTTTTATGCAGTTCTTGCAGGGTTTATGTAACCAGTGGTTTGTGAAACCAATTTCCTCACCGCCAGTTGGTTCCGGCATGTGATTTGAATTTATTTTTGACATTCCTTATTGGTGCTACGTTTGAAGCACTTCATTCTTCTGTTAGATTGCTCACCCTTGAGGTATTTTTTCTGGTTGCCATAACATCCGTGAGACAGACGAGTGAGTCCAAGGCAGTGTCTGTTTTACCTCCCTATTTGTTTTTCTTCCAAAGAGGTGGTGACATTGAGAGGAAGACCGTACTTAATGCCGAAGGTGGTCTCGGATTTGTATCTCTCTCGGAAGATGCATCTTCCTGTGTTCTTTCCTCTGCCTCACCATTCCAAGGCAGAAGAACAATTCCATTGACTGGACCCGGTACGGGCCCTTAAGTTCTACGTTTCTCGTAGTAGAGAGGCTAGGAAAGATGACCAGCTTTTCGTTGGTTATGCTGGTACTCGTACTGGCGGGGCTGAGACCAAACGGACCCTTTCTAGGTGGATCATTCTCTGCATTTCAGAATGCTACGATCTGGTTGGGAATAATGTGCCCTAAGGATCTCAAGAGTCATTCTACCAGCGGAGTGGCTGCCACAACAGTAGCGTAAAGGGGATTCCCTGTTCTAGATATTTGCCAGGCGGCAACATGGCCGTCTTTGTACACGTTTGCTAAGCATTGCTGCTTGGAGTCCCTTTGCGGATGCCCGGATTGGTAGGGCAGTCCTCCAGAGTTTTCTGGTTTAGGTGATGCCCTTTCTTCCTCCCTCCTCCAGGTTTACGTACTGCTTTTGGAGTCTATCATAGATGAGTACTCTGTGGGAGGAAAGACTCAAGAAGAACAAATTGCTTACCTCTCAGTAATGTTCTTTTTGATGGATGTGCCTCCCACTGATAGTCACCATAGCCCTGAGGATGGATTCTGTAGTAATCCGAAACGCGTTGGCAATTGATTGAACTCCATGGTGCTGTTTGGAATGGTCTTAATGGACTTTGATGATTTATCAAAAAATGTTCTAGTGTGAATGTTGTAAACACTAGTCATTTGAAATTCCTTTCAAGATGCCTTTCTAGCTTTTTAGAAAAATCACTAGTTGCGACTTTGTTTTTGTTTTGAGTTACTTTGGACAGTGGTTTGTGGAGATTTGTGTAATTACCATTTGGACTCACTACTGTACTCCTTTTGTTATACTTTTCTGTATTATTAAAAAATCTGTTTGTTTTATATGCACATTCTTGTGTGGAAGTAATGTTGGCTACAATACTGGCTCAATTGCCAGTTCTTTAATTCTACTATGAAAGCAAACCCACTCTCCTCTTGAGAATTATATGTATTAAGTGACTGTGAAATTCTCGATCCCTAAAATAAATTGATTAGGTCTGTGTCTATACTCCCCTGTGTATCCCAGTTTTGGGGGTGCAGGGCAGATAGACCTTTGAGTGACACCACGGATATTATCCCGTTTGGAGTGCATGTGGGGCTACCGTGTGGTGACACACGGTTTCGTTTCTCTAGTGTCTAATCAGTCCAGAGTGGCCTCGTGGCATTCGCCCCTTTGCACCTGAAGTTTATTCAGAATTAGTAACTGTTTCGATATTCTTTGATATATTTACAAGTTAAACATTTATGAGTTAGTGCCTCCTGCCCCCCATTCTTTGTTAAATTCCTCCCACTGATTGCTCATCGCCCTCCCTACCTGCCCCTCTTTTCGGGAAGCTAGTACACCATTGGTTCTATGGTGCCTCAGTTTCAGACGGCTATAGAAAAAGGTGGAACTGAGGTCACATGGCATATACTGGCCCTGACGTCTTATCCAGTGCCCTTAGATGCATTGGACTGAGCTGATGCGGAGCCGTGATGCGCCCTCTGGTGGCAGAAGTGTTTACAGAGAACCGCTGCGCTGGGATAGGGATATCATAGATGAGGAATCTGTGGGAGGAGCATCCATCAGAATGAACATTTCTGAGAGGCAAGATATTTGTTGTTTCCCAGGGAAAGGAGTTTCCATACAAGGCTTTTTCAAAATTGAGAAGGCAGGAATAAGGCCAACTTGGCTAATGAACAAGAAGAAAAATATCATGCTTGCCACCTATAGTAGCCTTTCGCAGTGAATGCAAAAGAACAAATTGAAAAATATCAAACTATAAAAATCATGCAGCTGCCACATTGTCAAAGTAAACAAAAAGCCATTATATAAAAAGTTATAAGGATACCAAGTATCCTCACTGCACTTCACTGTAATGATGTGTGCAATTGTAAAAGTACAAGAATCCGTAGAGAGAAACATAGTCGCTCATAACTGACAATCTGAGGGACTAGCCAGTTTCTTCATTAGAATTAGCAAAACGTGCAAGGGAAATAAAGCACAAAGCTTTAGTGACCTCCAAATAGTCAAGACATGAATCAAAACAAGCAAAAAGTGTGGTGGGACCAGGGATCCAGGGAAAATGTCCAGGGACAGGTAAGTATCCCAGGGTCCGTTTTACAGAGCTCCAGAGCTGGTTCAGGGAATTTAATTGGAGAGGAGTCATTGGGCTATCTCCTTTAGTGGAGGTAAGTCAGAATAACCCCACAGGGAAGGCCAGAAGAGACCCGAAATAATTGTTCCATAGGTCAAAGAACAAACCAAGAATCCCAAAGGAAGATGCAGCAGAGCAAAGGGCCCCAAATGGAAGTCTATGGTAAATGCGGTAAAGACTTTCCTCCAAATAATCCCATCTCCAGACAAGAGGGATCATTGTGGATAAGTATTGTGACTAATCACCCACCCCAGTACCCAAACGTAGCTACTCCTGTGAGAAGTATTGGCAGAAACTGTTGCTGCACAAAACAATCTGGTAAGTATAGAGCTCCTTTCACAGTTGCGGTTTCCAGGATTTGCATCCCTGGGGCTTTCCCTCAGAGGAGCGATGATACCAGTGACCCAGGAAAAAGGAATAAGGGCCCTTCCTACAATGTCAACCTTCAAGCCACGAGTGGAAAGCTCAGTGAGAAAGACTCCAGAAAGATGTGGAACATGTGTCGAGCAGGGATGTAACAAGATGATCATAAACTGGGTCGGAAATGGCCATATTAAGCGGCATTAAGATGTCTCAGCTGACTTTTTTCTATTATATCCGTGGCGCTGTATTGGGCCCCAACCTTGGAGGGTTCTCCTGGACCCCGAGCACTTTCACTTTTGTCTTCCATTAAGCAGCATTTTGGTGACTATCCATAGCAGCTTGAACAAGTCCCCTTGGACTAACTGTTGGGCAGAAACCTGTGCAGTTCCCTCTGGGACCACTGTAAAAGATTTAGGACTACAGGTGTTTGGCAGTAAACCCACTTGGTAGCAGTCTGTACCACACAGATTCCCTTGGTAGCTGTGGCTGAGCAGTTAGACTTCCCCCAAGAAGAGTTAGGCAGTATACAGAGTATTCACAATAGATCAAGAGAACACAGTAGAACAAGTAAACACTGACCAGGGCTTGGTGTAAAAGAGATAGAATTATTTATTTAAAAACACATCTAGAAAAACACATAGGCACTAATAGTAAGCAATTCAAAAACACTGTCACTAAAAGATAGACACTCCCTTAAAAGAATATTAGACAAGTCTTAAGCAAAGCCCCACTTATTTTCAGACAGCGGTGAGCGCTTAACGTAGATTGCACTCTAATAACTCGTTTTAAAAATTGAGAAAAAAACAGAGAATAAACTGAAACAGATCCCAACACTCTTTCACGAACACACAAGAGAGGAAGGCAAAGTAACACCGTGAATTCAGAGTCAGTAGGCCGGATCCGCTTTAAGAGGATCCAAACGAAATGTGTCCAAGGTCACACGGTTGCAGTGCACAAAAGTCTTGTAACGGTTCAAAAAGGAGTTGGACCAAAGAAAGGGACCAGTTAGAGGGTCAAGGCCGCCTGCCTAGTCCAGAAGGTTAAGGGGTTATTATTAACTTGTAGCAATCTTTAGAAAGGGAGGCCTGGTGGACACAGTACCTTAAAGTGGTGAGAATACTCAGGCGGGGGCAGTTGTTCCTGGCAGCGGATGCAAGTCGGTGCTTCGTCCGGGGGAAGAGAGGATCTCGTCGTGGAGGAAGACAGGAGTCCGTTGCACTTCCAGGGAAGAAACCAGCCGCGGAGTTTCTCAGGTACAAGGAGCGGTCCGTTGATTCGCGGTTCAGTGGTGAGTGGCTATCCGGCCGCCGGGGTGCTTGGCGCGGGCAGTTCGACCACAAACCGGTCTGGGGTGCGAAGAAAGAAGGTAAAACTGGTTGTGCCCACCAGTCAGGGGAAGAAGCCTCTCCAGTCGGGAGATCTTCTGTCGTCTGGAAGTGGTGAGTCGGTTCCGCAGGGCTCCACCGATGGTGTCGTCATCGTGGTAGGTCGGCTCAGCTTCTCCCTCGTCGGATTCTCAGGTCCTGTGGCGACTTCTGAAGTTCCAGTCCCAAAAGCCCTGCTTTTATGCAAGAAACCCCCATTCATTCAGCCTAGCTGTCAATCAAACATGCACTTGGGCCAATCACACAAGAGTGCGACTTGAGTTACCAAGGTAACTCAGTCCAGGGTGCCTAAACCCCCTCCCACACCCCCTGTGGTACCCAGACAGAGTGGCACCACTTTTGGAGGCTTCTGTGGAGAAGCCCGCCAAAAAGTGGAACAAAGGGCTCAACTTGGGTTGGAATCACAGAAGAGAACACAAACGCCATTTCTGAATCGAGTCCTGGCAAAAAATACCAACCGGCGAATTAATATTAATTAAATAAACCAGCGGTATGTTTAAGGCTATGAGAATTAAATAATTAAAGTTGGTTGCCTCGAACAATGGGAAAATCCCATAGGAAAATATTTGCGGTCGAATATAAAAGGTAGTTTCCACTGCCACCAGCCAAAACTCAATCAGGGGGGACGGAGACGTGCCTCCTCGACTAACAGACCCCGGGGCAATCGAAATGCCCCGACCAGTACGTCCATAATATGATGGTTTGTACTGGTTTCTGTTAATAATTTGGGACTAGTAAAGCCAATGGTGACTTTACATGCCCTGGGAGACAGTAGTCAGTCCCAGGGTATGGAGTCTATGGTGGGGTGTCACTATGACACCCCTGTGTCACTGCACGGAGGGTGCTGTGTAACACACATAGTAAAAACACATGAGACCCTATGGAGTAAAGGACCCCATAGCCCATAAAACACATTAACAGTCAAAGGAACACCATAAATCATATCCAAGAGTGGGAGAAAGAGTCTCACTCTTGGCAGGAGAAAAAAACAAACTCAAGGAATCCAGCAAAGCTGCTGGGGACTCACTAGGTTAGGAAATTCAGCCTAAAGAGAGAATTCTCCCTAACACTAACCCATCGGGAAGTTTTTGTACAGGTTCAAGACTCATCAAAAGATGTCCTGCATTGTCTGAATGAATTGGCCTCTTGGAGACAAAAGGCCTCCAATAGGTGTCACCGACAAAAATCCACTTACCACGCTGTGACATTGATGATAGAGACTGATGTTGAAGATGCTTCATCAACTATCGGTGCCAAAAGAGTCCAGTCTTTATCGAAGCAGGAGCCAAACTCTCAAGTGTGCGGCTGCCACCTTTTGGAGGTGCATCTGCCTGCCATTGACGGCGTTGTGGCCTTTGACTGTTTAACAGACGCTGAGGTAGTAACTGTTGGCATCGCAGCTTTTGCAAAGATACTGTACATATGCCTTCTAAACCGCTGACACTGCCCTTAAGTTGGGGTTCTGTGAAGGACTGCAAGCAAAACCCCAAGGCACTAGAGAGGACGAGCAACAGAATGGAAGTAAAAAAGCTACACCTCGGTACAGCCTTGAAATGTGATGGAGCTGCTACCAGATTTTAACTTGCTTTCCAAGTGAGGATACTCAACTAGGAACTAAATGGATCACACTGAAGTGCTCCTGCCTATGCTCTATATAGGACAACACATAAAAAAATTCAGTAGCCGTCTTCAGTGAAACTTTGGACAAAGGCTCACTGTTGCCAAAAAAAGAAATCCAAAAAGCTTCAAGCTCTTCCTTGAAGTAATAATGTTCATATAATACAATAATGAGATGAGTTGTGTTTGTTAAATCTGAAATTTTGTTTCAATCGTTTGGCACAGTACCACTAAATATTGATACAACTTAGTAGCATAACCAGAATGCCAAAGCGAGTTGCACTTGATACTTAATTGTGAATGCTGAGAGAATATTGGAGTTGCATGTGTCAAAAAAGAAGCGGACAATCTCAATGATGCGACTTAAGTCTTTTTTTTGTAATGCTAGATAGGCATGCTTCTAAGGGTTGATTTTTATATTTGTATGAATATGGTCACATTTATCTGATCGCTCCTTTTGTTGACAAGGCATGGGCACATCAATTCGATATATATTGGTGGCTAGCATATCGTTTTTGTATGACATTAGTAATGAGTAGTATTTAGAAATGTTTTAATGCTAGTAATTTTGTATGTTTGAGTCTGTTCTTGAATTTTCTGTTGAATTATTTGTATGCATATATTAATGCACATTTTTTCTAAAATCTGTTCTTCACAAAAAATGACAGGGACAGAAGCTGTGTATCTGATTGTTCCTGAAAATGAAGTTGCCTTACTGGATCACATAAGCACTGTGCAGGATATTGTTGTGGAAAATGGAGATTCCCTAATGGATCACATAAGCACAGTTCAGGACAGCAATGATCCTATATGTCTGTTGCCAGACATCAGCAGGTAAATCTGTAATAAGTGTACTGTCTGCCTGCACCATTTCGTTTTCAGTTTCTCTGATGATTGTATAGTGATGTTTTGTACTTGTACTCCTGCATCACATCCCCTATCCTAGCATCCAGCTGGATGTTCTCTCCAGGATGGGGAATGGACTGAGCCATCTGCATTTAAAACCTATCAGCTGTTGGGCATTGTTGGGAGCCCTGTGCATTGAGCCTCCACTTAAAACCTCCATTTCCTTTCTGCAGAGTTAGTTTATGATGCTCATACCCCCTTTACCGCACCATCATCCCACACTCCCTTTAGCACCTGCATATGTCCCTTCGTTTGGGATTTGGGTGCAGTGTATTTCACACTCCACTGCCTCAGAGAAAATATGCAGCACCCCAGAGCCATGTTGGTTGGAAGTGGCCTTTGAGAAAATTAGAAGGGTTATTGCCCCTTTCTGTTCCTGTGTGTTCTTATATTTAGGTTTTAGTCTTCCCACCCTAACATAGGTTTGGGCAAAGGCCCTTACATTTTCTTATACCAGAACATGTTTTTTGCCATATATACTACTGATTGTGTTCATATGGGGTACATGCATGCCTTCAAAGTCTAGTTGAGTTCTAGGGTATATCAGAAGTTCAGAGTATGGCTGCAAATTTTAAGTAGGCATTGGCAAAATTCCTCCTTAAGTCATCGTACCTTGTTCATTGACTGACCTGACAAGGAGGTCAACACATGCCCCTCGAGTGCCTTAGCCGTTCCTCTTTACAAGTTCAGCCCTGGTTGATGATGACCAGATAACATTTTAATGAAAGTTAATCCCCTCTGTAAAAATAGATTTTCAGAAGCAGCCATGTGGCCAAATTCTGAGAGGCCACCCTATGCTGGTGACTTTAGAACAACCTCATGAAAAGAGCTGCTGAGCACTTTTCACAGGCGTCGGAATACGACACTAACTTTGTGGACAATATATTAAATGAGAAGAAACAAGTGGCCCAGTACATCCCTCTGTTGCAGTCTATTAAAATGCGCCTTCTTCTGTCTTTGTCTACTCCCACCCTTACTAATCCCTTTTAATCCGTGCATTGAAAAGCCTTTCAAACCTGCACCGACAACCCCTTTTCATTAGAGGTCACCTGAAACCAGACTCTCTAGCTTTTAGAACTACACGTAAGAGGGTGGCCACTCCCCTAGCCACCTCAGAAGCCCCATCTGATAGAGAGCAAGAACATCTACTCTCCTGGCAAGAAAGCAGCTACAGTGGCAGCTTTCCAGATGCAAATGGCTAATAACACTACCCTTATGGCTAGTTTAAACAGGGCACAGTGGAATTTATTTATTTATTTATCATTTGTATGGCGCCTATACATCAGAAAGTGTTTCCAGGTGCCACAAGAGAAAAGGGGGAGGGTACAGGTGAGAAAATGACAGTAACAGCCCTACTAGGCCTTGTGGCATTCGGATTGTGCAAGTGCAAAAACAAGAAGTGTAGGGAGAAATGCAGGTGATGGGTGGGGAGGGAATGGGCAAGTGCTAAGGGAGGCCCAGGCGGGCAAGTGCTCAGGGAAGCAGGGAAGGGGGCCAACTAGTGCGAGGGAGGGGTGGAACAGATTCAGTTGGCTAGTCTGGGGAAGTGGGCCCGGGGGCAACTGTTATTAAGGGGTTAGGGGCACTGATAAGGCTCATGAGGGATCTAGGCAACCTGACATAGAGGCAGGTGGACCTAGCAGGGGAGGGGAGAGGGAATGGGGAGAAAGGAAGGTCTTGAGAAGCTTCCAGAATTTAAGTTGAGCTGGCTCAATACGTAGAGGGGCAGGAAGGCCATACCAGTGGGAGGCTCCAGCCAAAGAGTGAGATCTACCCCCCACTCTCTGCTTAGAGAAGTGTCTGACATGCGGAGAGTTGGAGCTAGAAGACCGACGAAATCTAGCAGGTAGGTATTTAGGGAGAGAAGGTTGGGTGGATGGATGGATGGATGGGTGGATGAAGTGGAGTCCCGGGCCCCAGAAAGCCTTGTGGACGATGCAGGGGGTCTTGAATTTGATCCTTGCAACCACCGGGAGCTAGTGGAGAGTTTTTAGGGCTGCAGAGATGCGATCCCAGGGCTTGAGGCCAAGAGTCTTGCAGTCCTATGCTGCATTTGTTGAAGAGGCCGAAGCGAGGAAAGAGGCAGATTAAGGAAGAGGCTGTTACAGTAGTGAAGCCTAGAGAGGACCAGAGCTCTGGAGACATTGGGTTTCTGGGGGAAGTCGAGGAAAAGGAGAATGCCTCTGAGGAGGTGCTGAAAGTGAGATTTCTTGACAAGGTCAGCAATGTGAGGGGAGAAGGAGAGAAAGGATTTGAAGATGATGGCAAGGTTTTTTGCCTCACAAGAGGTTGAGGGGAGGGGAAGGAACAAGTTAATGGGGTACCTGAACCTTTATAGTCACAAATTCTTAAAACACTAATGAGGGCAAGCAAGTAGCTAATGCCATTATTAAGAACTCCCTAGATGCAGCAGATACTGCAGGAAGGGTGGTGGCAGAGGGAACACTTATTAAATGTCACGCATACCTATGGAACTCAGGCTTTAAACCTGAGATACAGGCTACTCTCGTAAGTGTGCCCATTGAGGATGACGTGCGATTTGAACACCAGAAGAGCCTCCAGCATCCATTTGGGCCCAATGTGCATACTGCCATCAATGCACAGCCTGAGGCGGCTGCCGCCAAATTGAATTTAAACATGATGCAAACAGGCAGATTCAGCCTTCAACATGATTGGGCACCTTCCTGTTCAAACGAGACCCTCGCATCTAGCCGAATGGCCCAGCCGGACAGCAAGCAAGGCCAGTATTTAAGGCAGCTGACTGTCTCTGCCGAGACTGCCGTACCCCGCCGACCTTGCCCATGCTCTGGTGACATCACTGTCTGCGAATGGAGGCACACCCGTTAATGCAGAAGGTAAGCCTTGCAACGCCTGCCCTGTGAGCGGCTGTGTTGTAATTTGTATGCCCCATTGTGCTAAACTTGTGACCATCCATCTCACTTGTGCCAAAATCATCACTACCCCTCTTGCTACCCCCTTCATCCGCAGCGCATCTCGGAGAAATGCAGGCCGCTTGCTGCAACCCCCTGCCGTCCTGCTATCTGGTTTATCTGCTCCCCTTCGCTAGATCACAATGCAGTACCCAAACCCGTCGAGCGCTTCAACCCCTGTAAATCTTAGGCTCACTTCCACAGCTGGCGCACAATCTACCTTTCAAAGATATTCAGCCTTACACATGTCCCATGTCTTCTTGGACCTGCCTGCACCTCCATGCCCAAGCAGCTCCGCTGCATGGCATCCATCCTGGTTCAGATCTCCTCTGCCCAACAAGACGCATAGTGGACCTAGGCCACAGTACCAGAATAGCAATAAATCCCAATGTAAAGTGCAAGTAGCGCCCTGTCTTCATCGCCCCACTCCTCGACCACAGACTACTGACATTAGAAATAGTTATCTCAGAGGAAGGACATGTTTGGCTCTAATCTCAGATTATCAAACATGAATATAAGGAATGGACGCCTTAGAGAGCTCAATGGCGCTGGGCATAACTTTGAGGCTTCCTATACTAACGTCTTGCCATTTCAAGCCTTGCTACGCCCTCTTGCCCACAATAATACCAGCCCAATCAGAAGGCCAAACGGAGCACTACTGTGCCCACCAAGGCCAGCTGACATGCTCCCTGATGGCACTGCACAACAAGGCACTGTCGCACAGGGCCCCACAAATGTACCATTGAACACAATTTTCCAAATGTACCCCTGCCATCTCTGAAATGTATACTAGTCAATGCACGTTCCATGCGAGCCCACGCGCTTGATACCAACAACCTCTTCTCTACACTAGACTTGGATGTCCTGGCCATCATTGAAACCTGGCAACATGCTACCTCTGGCCCAGCCCTATCCCTTGCTGTCCCAATTGGTTTTACCATATTCCGGAATGACCGACAAAATGCCAGAGGCAAAGAGTTAGCACTAATAGCAAAAGACACCCTTTTCATAATGCCCTTCAACACTGCAATGGGTGGAAACTGTGACATACTCTCGATCAAGCTGATCATCTCCCACACTGACACCATTTCTAGCCACCTTATTTACTGCCCGCCTGGCCCAACACTAACCTTCGAAAAAGACCACCTCCAAAATTATTCTTAGGCGACCTAAATCATGGCCTCAATTACACATCTGACCACAGGGCTTCATCTATTGCTAACTCGCTCAACGTACTTGGCTTTAGGCAATGCATCATCACCCCCACCCACAACAAAGGTCGCACTTTGTACTGGATACCAGACCTAAATTGTCCAGTCTCTGTCTACTCCAACACCCCTTGCCCATGGTTCGATCATCATATTGTGACCTTTTCCATTCCGCTTATCACGCACACCAAACCCACCACTGCTGCCTACATTGGCTCTCAGCTCCTGGAAACTTACTAAAGACTATATAGTAGCCTTACTTAAGGCATTGCAACCGGAGCTTCCTTACTCTGATGACCCTAATGTACTGGTGTCCATCTGTGCAAAGACCTTGATAGCAGCGTTGGGCACCATTGCCCCCCTAGAAGCCTGCAGAGCCATCAGGACATACCAACTCCTGGTTCACTTCGGATCGGCTAGAGTTCCGTACAAAGAAACAGCTTGTAGAATCTAACTGGAAAAATCATCCTCTGACGCTCAAAGGCTGCTGTTCAATGATGCATCCAAAGTGTACAAACAAGCCATCATCGGGCCAAATCAACCTCCTATGATAATAGAATTGCATCTGCCAAGTGAAACACCTGAGAGATCTTCACGGTCCTTTGTGAACTTGAAACTCCAGCTGCCTCCGCCACCTACTTTTACTAAAGATGAGTCTCAGTGTACCAATATACAGAATGCCATGCTCAACAAAATCAAAAGACTTTACAAATGAATCCTCCTGAAACAATCTTTCTGATGTTTGTTAATCTGCTTAGAATCACATACTGTGCATAGGTCCGACATCCAGTGGTCACTGCGGAGTATTGCATTTTGTTTTTCATAGTCGAAAAGGGGACGTCGACAAGGCGTGTCTGTAACACTATCCCTATAGTGACGTGCGTTGCACCCATAATCCCTCACGCGTCGAGGTCCCTCAGATTGTTTTTTTCCGCCCAGCTTCTGGTCGCCTTACGCGGAGCTCCTAGAGAGACATTGCAAATACTTACTATCGGACCTCGGTCCTTAATTATACTTATTATATTGTTAAAGATCCCTCCCCTCGACGTTAGCTGTGAAGCTGTTTCTTCGCCGAGCAAGTTTTCGACGGAGGGGAAGAGACGGAGGAGATCCTTCGGCGCTGCCGAACACGTGGCCTGGCCTCGCCGGCCAACGTACAGTAGGGAGAGTGGGGGTTCGAACTTTTATCTTCTCTTTGAGAATGTCTTTCTTTCTCCCCTATCTTTCCCTTGGGGTTGTTATCACCAGTTATTATTGCCTCAGCTATGGAGAGGACACCTTTTAAGTTTTGCCCACGCTGTAGGGGCAAATACACTTGGAAGGACAAACACAAGCTCTGTAATCGTTGCTTGCCCCTCGATCATAAGGAGGACAGCTGTGCGGCCTGTAAGCTCTTGAAACCAAGAACTCTTAAAGAACAGAAAGTTAAGAGGTGGGCGGACTACGCTATGTCGAAGTCAGTTTCCTCACCCGCCGCCGCTGTTACAGAAAGTGACGAGGAGGGTGATAACTCGACGTCCGTTACGGAAGTCATTAACCCCCCGGAGGAGCGCTCACGCTCCTCGACGTCCGTCCCCGGCCCCGACGGGCTCGGCTCACGCCCTGCTCATGGGGATGAACACCCCGGCGACAGGGACGCACACAGACCCCATAGGCCTAAGCACACAACCCACGGCTCTTCTTCGTCGAAGACGAAGGATCCATCAGCGCCGAAGCGGACGCAGGGCACTCCGGCGTCTACCTCAGACCGTAAGGGTCTCAAGCCCCACCCGCAAACGCAGTCGCGACCAGCGATTGGGCTTTCATCAGACACGGGCGCTACTCCAAAATCATCCGACGTAACGCTCCATAGAGCGGCCGTCGAGGAACAACGCGTAACGCAGGCAACATCGACACCAGAGTCCTCTACTGACAAACTCGTTGTCGAGAGCCTGGCGAGAATTGTTTCCGAAGACACACGTAAGCGGACGACGAAATAAACGTCGAATACCGCACAAAAAGCTATAGAAACGCCGAAAAAGCATAAGAGTAGCCAGGAACTGCCCCTTTCATCTAAGGGCACTTTAGAACTACCGGAGGGCTTTTCAGATGGCGACGGAAACCTTTCTTCGACGTTGTGGGAGCGTTCTAAGCGTTTTGAAGGTGAAAACACTGATTTCCCCCCTCTAGACTATTCAGGGGTCCCCCATGAGACCCTTGAAAGACTCCATTCTTGTATGGAGAAAATGGAAAGGTTTTTGGGAAACCAAAACCCACCCACACCCAAAAGACTAAGAGAATGGCCCCAGGATGACCCTAGGGTCAAAATTCCTAGGCTGTTTCCCCCTTCTACAGACGTATATGACCTCACTGAAGAGGAGCAATACCTCCAGGAAGATGAGTGTTTGGGTGGAGAGGAAGAACATGAGGAAGAGGGGTTTGAAGAAGATCCTTACACTAGTGCAGGAGCTTTCGAAGAAGATACAGCTACCTCGCAGCCTTGGCAATCCCCATCAGTGCACTCAGACCCTGATGTCTTTCACCCTTCTCCTCCCAAGGATTCACCTATTGGAAACACCTCTCCCATACATGACCAACCTTCACTTAATGCACTATTGCGCAAGGCAGCAGCGCATTTTGAACTGGACACAGGGGAGACTCTTCCTGACATAGACTTTGTAGAGAAAGTTATTAAAGAAAAAGCCCCTGTTAGTCAGTCTATTCCGCTCCTGGCTTCTATAAAGAGAAGAATAACTCCTTCCCTTTCCAATCCTGCCTTAGTCAGAGGGGTCAACCCTCGGATAGAAAAGCTCTTCAGCCCTTCGCCCTCTGACCCGTTGTACATCAGAGGCCATTCTATTCTGGACTCCCTCGTAGTTACTAATACAAGGAAAAGAGCAGGGGTACCACTATCCACTAGTGAGGCACCACCTGACAAAGAGGGCAAGAAGCTCTACGCACTTGGGAAGAGAATCACGACGTCCGCCGCCTTTTCAACTAGGATTGCAAATAACAATTCCCTACTAGCTAGCTACGCAGATGCACAGTGGAGCAAGCTGCGCAGCGAAGCAGAGGACGCACCAGAACCCCTGCGTTCACGCCTGTTAGCTACAATCTCAGAGGGAACTCTTGTAAACCAGGGCATCGTAAAGAACTCCTTAGATGCCGCAGAGACGGCTGGCCGTTCCCTGATTCAGGGAACACTTCTCAAACGCCATGTCTGGCTGCACAAGTCAGGATTTAAGCCGGAAACCCAGGCTTCCCTGATAAATAAGCCCATAGAAGAAACACATCTGTTTGGGAAAGCAGTTGATGAGGCCCTAGAACATGCGAAGAAAGAGTTTGATACCATCAAAACTCTTGACCAAATTTCTAGGCCCCCTAACAGACGCGGCTATGGCAATAGACGCTCCTTTCGTGGCCAACGCCAGCAGCAAAACCAACAGCAATTTTACTCTGCTACCAACTGGCCCTCTAACCAGGGTAACAACACCCAGTTCAGTCAAAGAGGCCAACGCCGTGGTAGGGGAAGAGGTCGCGGCTCCAGCCCCAAAGGTTCCACGCCCAATACCAACAAATGACCCGAAGATTCGGGTCCCCTCCCATGCATCACCGGTCGGGGGACGGCTAACATCGTTCCTTTCAGCATGGGAGGGAATATCGTCAGACCGCTGGGTATTATCCACCATAGCCCACGGATACTGCATCGAATTCAACGGTTCCCCCAAGTACAGACCCCCACGGAACTGACGCATGACACCGGAACACCTCACCATTCTTCTACAAGAAGTAGAAGAGCTACTGAAAAAAGAATCTATAGAGGCTGTCCCCCTATCTCAGGTAACAGAAGGTATTTATTCAGTGTACTTCCTTGTACCCAAAAAGGACTTAACCATGCGCCCTGTATTAGATCTGCGCCCAGCGAACAACTTTGTCAAACCCCAAAAGTTTTGTATGGTGACCTTGCAGGAAGTAATCCCACTGTTATCACAGGGGGATTACATGACAACACTGGACATGAAAGATGCATACTTCATATTTTAATGTTGCCAGCGCACAGAAAATACCTCAGGTTCAAGATAGAGAACAAACACTACCAGTTCAGTGTACTACCCTTCGGGATAGCATCTGCCCCAAGGGTATTCACGAAAGTACTGGCAGTGGCCCACCTGCGCAGGTTATCCATCCCGGTATACCCTTACCTCGACGACTGGTTTATAACAGGGGATTCTTACGAAACATGCTTCTCCAATACCCAAAAGACTGTAGACCTTTTGTTCCAACTGGGCTTCTCCATCAACGAAAAGAAGTCCAGCTTAGACCCCAGCCAAATCAAACAATTCCTAGGGGCTCTAATTCGAACAAAGGACGGCCTTGTCTTCCCCTCCAACGAGAGGGTCCAAAACATGCTGTTTCAGATCCCCCATTATGTGGCAGGTCGAGAGGTGACGGTACGCAAAGCAATGCGCTTGCTAGGAATGATGGCGTCATGTATTTATTTGGTACCTCACGCGCGCCTGCGCCCAATGCAAGAGTGGCTCAACAGCCAGTGGTGTCAGGCCAGCGGACAATGGGACGATCTAGTGGTGGTCTCGCAGGCCTTGGTTCTCTCGCTACGGTGGTGGACAAAAGAAAACCTGTTATTAGGGAAAACTTTTGCCACACCCGCAGTGGAAGCTACTCTAACCACAGACGCATCCCTTACAGGATGGGGGGCTCACCTATCCCATCACACTGCTCACGGAGCGTGGACTCCGAGCTTAGCATCCAAGCATATAAACCTGCTGGAACTACTAGCGGTGTTCAAAGCACTGAAAGCCTTTCAGGAACACCTACAAGGAAAGACAGTGATGGTCCTCACAGACAGCACCACAGCCATGTACTACCTCAACAAGCAAGGGGGCACTCACTCTCCAGGACTGTCCAAGCTGTCCCAGAACATCTGGAAGTGGGCTCTCAAACACAACATGTTCCTACTATCACAACATGTACCAGGGGAACTCAATCTGCTAGCAGACGAACTCAGCAGAGACTTCCCCCTGCCCGTAGAGTACGAATGGCGGTTACAAGAAGACATCGTCTGGGGTTTCCCAGAAATAGACCTGTTCGCAACTCTGGAAAACTCTCAATGCCAAGATTACGCCTCCAGGTACCCCCAGAACCAGTCCAAGGGGAACGGTCTATCGATTCCATGGTCAGTGAAATTTGTTTACGCTTTTCCCCCAACTCCCCTTCTCAACAAGATAGTGCACAAGATGCACCAGGAACAAGTTACCATGATACTGGTGGCCCCGACAGCCATGGTTCGCTCACTTGTTGAAGATGTCTCTATCTCCTCCAGTGAAACTGCCCTGCCCGTACAACATGCTGTCACAAGACAGGGGCAGGACACTGCACCCATGCCCTCAGACCATGAACTTAGCAGCCTGGCTCTTGAGGTCATAGAATTTGGACATTTACAACTTCCACAGAGGTGCATGGACATCCTCAGAGAGGCCAGAAAGCCTAACACTCGTCACTGCTATTCTAGCAAATGGAAAAGATTTGTCATCTGGTGTAGAGGGAAGAGTATCAACCCCGTTGACTGTTCTCCCACACAAATTATTCTGTACCTGACCCATTTACTGGACTCGGGTCTAGTATTCAATTCTATTAAAGTACACCTGGCAGCGCTTTCTGCTTACACCACTTCACAACTCAAAGTATTGTGGTGGAAGATCCCAGTAATCAAAGCCTTCATGGAAGGGGTAAAGAGAATACACCCTCCAATAGCAAACCCAGCTCCCGGCTGGGATCTAAATGTGGTACTCACCAGGCTCATGGGGTCACCCTTTGAACCCATGCACAAGGCAACTCTTAAAGATCTCACTCTTAAGACTGCTTTCCTAAAAGCTATTAACTCCATTAGGAGAGTAAGTGAACTACAGGCCCTTTCGGTTTTAGACCCCTTTGTAACAGTTCACAAGGATAAAGTGGTTCTACGCACACACCCAAGGTTCACACCCAAATTCATCTCCAAATTCCATGTCAACCAGTCTATAGAACTACCAACGTTCTTTCAAAATCCTTCAAATCTAGGAGAAAAAAGCCTGCATACACTTGATGTGCGCAGAGCTGTCATGTTTTACATGGAAAGAACTAGTCCACTGAGAAAGACTAATCAGTTCTTTGTCTCGGTGGCAGCAGGAAGAGAAGGAGATGCAGTTTCAAAATCCATTATATCTAGATGGATTGTACAATGCATCACTCTCTGTTACACTCTTGCTAAGAGAGAACTACCCTTCAAGCCAAGAGCACACTCTACTCGAGGCACTGGGGCATCCATAGCATTCATTGCAAATGTTCCCCTTGAGTCCATCTGCAAAGCGGCAACCTGGAGTTCTGTACACACCTTTACAAAACACTACTGTCTAGATGCCCACTCTAGATCTGATTCCCAGGTGGGACAAGCAGTATTAAGACATCTTTTCTCTACTGTTTCTTCTCACAACCCACCTCCAACTCCGGGTACTGCTCGCTAGTCTATGCACAGCATGTGATTCTAAGCAGATTAACAAACATCAGAAGACAATGCATTACTTACCGTAAAAGCATTTCTGATGGTTGTATCTGCTTAGATTCACATGCGCCCACCCTTCCTCCCCGCTCGGATGGAAGGAACATAGACATCCTTTTCTATATCTCTCTTTTCTGTACTCACTCACGTCTAGAAGGCTCCCTCAGGGCAGAAAAATACAAACAGAGGGACCTCGACGCGTGAGGGATTATGGGTACAACGCACGTCACTATAGGGATAGTGTTACAGACACGCCTTGTCGACGTCCCCTTTTCGACTACGAAAAACAAAATGCAATACTCCGCAGTGACCACTGGATGTCGGACCTATGCACAGCATGTGAATCTAAGCAGATACAACCATCAGAAATGCTTTTACGGTAAGTAATGCATTGTCATATTGAAGCATCCGCAACAGGTCCCCTCCACCGCTACCACCCCTCCCACGGCCACATGCAAAGCACCCCCTCACCCTTGTTTCGCTTCAACAAGGTTTCAGAAAGTGAATTATTACCCATTCCTAAGAGTCTAAAACCTTTGAGATGTAAAGGTGACATGCCGAGCCTCTATCATTAAAGACTGCTCTGAAGTCCTGACTCCCTTCATCACCTCATTAATACTTCCTTTTCCTCAGGCCTATTCCCCTCTAACCTTAAGAAAGCTTGGATTCTCCCTCTGATAAAAAAAACCCTCTAGACCCTACAGTCCCTAATAACTGCCGACCTATCACAACAGTCCCCTTTCTAATGAAAATGCTGGATAAAGGTGGCCTACATCCAAATTCAGAACTACTTGGAAACCAATCGCATCTTGGGAATGCGCCAGTCTGGGTTCAGTCCACGCCTTAGGACAGAATCAGCACTTCTTGACTTTAAAAAAAAAAAAGATTGAGTTTAGGGATGAGGGGAAGCCTGCCCTTCTCCTCCTTTTTGACCTTTCGGCAGTGTTTGACTTGGTCGACCAAAATCCTATGCCGAAACCTCGCCACCTCTGCCAACTTCTCGCATGAAGCCATCGGCATATCGTACACCAACTATGCCAATGATGCTCAAATTTTCCTTCCCCTCAGGGAATTATACGGAATACATCAGCAACCTAAACACTTCATGCATGACCATCCAGGCCTGGATGGCAACTCACTGCCTTTGCCTCAATGATGAAAATATTGAGATCCTGCTTGTAGGGCCATCAGCAGTATTAAAAAAGCTTGATGCCCAATATTCAATATTCCTCCTTCAACATTGACGGCATCCAGATACCAATCTCCACCTCCGTGAAAACGCTTGGAGTCTACCTTGATGCCACTCTGTCCCGCCAAGTGAATGCTATTGTCTCCTCCGCCTAAACATCAATATTGATCAATGCTTCCAGACCCTTCTTATCCCTGTCCAGTTGCTTAACAATTGCTCGAGCAGTCATAGGCTCGACTACTGTAACATGCTCTTAGCAGGCACCTCGTCACACAACATCCCGAAGCTGCAGGTGATGTAGAACAATGCCCTACGAGCAGCCCTCAACATTCCTAAACACAAATACATTTCTGTTGCAAGGAGAGAGCCACACTGACTCCTGATAAGAGTGTGAATTATATTTCAAACGTTGTCTATCATGCACAGATGCCTCTCTGATGTTGCACCGTCCTACCTTTCCCAGAAAATCACCAAAGTACACTCCTCCTGGTCTACCAAAACAACCTATGCACACCGCTGTGTGCAGCCGAAATTCAAACGCTTAAAGGCTGAAGCCTCAAGCTTCCTGGCTATTGCAGAAAAACAGTAAAACTCTTTGCCACTCGCTTTGAGAGCTGAGCAATCCTACTGGCCCTTCTGGAGAGCCCTAAAATCTGTCTGTTTGCATAATTTGGAGTCAGTGCTCCTTAATGTTCTGACTGTCTGACTTTGCTTGTGTATAGCCGGTCTTGTATTAGCGCCTTGATGCCCCCTGGTTAAGTGTGCTTCATGAATAAATACAAAATATACATTTGGGAAGACTGTTGATGATGCTCTAAAAATGGCAAAAAGAACACAACTCTTAAGAGTTTAGGGCAAATTGCTAATAAGCCGTTTTTGCAACGAGGGGCTTATAGCACCCGTCGCACATTTCACAGTCTACATATTCCCCAAGTACTAGATCATGCCATACCAGCCAGGGGCAACTATCATCCTCTCCTCTTTCCAAAGATCGTTCAGAAGAGGGCGTAATCTGGCTAGGGGCCAAGTCTCTAGAGGCTTAACCAAACCCTCTAAATAAAAACTCACACGTACAGATCCGCTCCCATGTCTCCCCATTCGGGGGTCGTATTTCTCTTTGCCCACGCATGGGAAGGAATCGCTACAGACAATTGGGTACTTTCAAGTTACAAACGGATATTGCATCGAATTCATAGAAACACCACAAAATCTACTAAAATCCAGGAACAAGTCTTTGGAACAGCAACTAATCCTCCAAGCGGAGAGACAATCATTGCTGTAAAAGGGAGCCATAGGACTCGTCCCACTATCACAGGTAAACAAGGGTATTTATTCTGTGTACTCCCTTGTTCCAAAGGAAGACGATGCAAAGCACCCAGTGTTAGATCAGCAAATGCATATGACAAGCTTAAAAAATTCAGGATGACAACCTTACAGGAGGTCATTCCTCTACTGAAAAATGGAGACTACATGGTAACACTAGACAGATGCATACTTTAATATTTCAATGTTGCCAGCGCACGGAAAATACCTAATGTTCAAAGTAGGGTCCTGTGAGAAACCAGGTCACACCCGCTAGTCCCTGGGGATCTGTCATCCAGGTGGCCAGGTCATGGCCATCGCTTTTGGATCCAGTTCCTGGTGTGGACCAGTGCGGGAGGATCACCTGGGTAAGGGGTCTTGTGGGAGTGGGACACTGGATGGCGAGACGTGGTCTCTCTCCCCATGTAACACCTTTACCCCATTTTACCAGGTAGGATACTTGAGGATACTTGGGAACTTTACCCCGCACCCCCCACCCTCCTTTCCCTTCACAAACACTTCCACATGGACAGCCCTATCTGGGAGAAAACAGACTCTTACACCCGAGCAGTCTTACTGACATGTGCCGCTACTGTTTTCAGGCGAAGTCAGACAATTAATGGCAATCACTCAAACTTGACTTCCATTAAACTTCCCCACACGGATAAAAGGCAGAGCACGGGAGCATAGGGAGAATTCTCTTACTAGGCTAATTTCCCAAACCTACTGAGTCCCCCAGCAGCTTTGCTGGATTTTTGGGGTTTGTTTTTTTCTCCAGCTAAGAGTGAGACTCTTTTCCTCCCACTCTTAGGCATGATTTGAGTGTCCTTGACTCTTTGTGTGCTTATGGGCTATGGGGTTTTCTTTCTACTCCATAGGGTTTAATCTATTTTGTATGTGTGTGTTACACAGCACCCTCAATGCAGTAACAAAGGGGTGTCCTAGTGACCCCCAAATATAGACTCCATACCCTGGGACTGACTACTGTCTCCCAGGGCATGTAAAGTCACCATTGACTTTACTAGTCCTAAATTGTGAACAGAACCAGTACAAACCATCATATTGTGGAAGTACTGGAAGGGGTTAATTATATTGCCCATGGGTCTGTTTTCAAGGGGGGCACTGTCAAGTCCCCCCTTGTCGAGTTTCTGGCTGGTGGCAGTGGTTACCACGCAAAATATCCCACCGGAATATTCTCTATGGGATTTTCCCATTGATTTTAAACGCACCACTTTTTGATACAATGTTAAAGATACCGCTGGTTTATTTATTTAATATTAAATCCCTGGTTGGGTCTTTTTGCTAGAACTCTTTTCTAAAATGGCGTTTGTGTCCGTCTCTGTAACTCTGACCAAGGTCGAGCCCTTTGTTCCACTATTTTGGCGGGCTTCTCCACAGAAGCCCTCCAAATGGTGCCACTCTGTCTGGGTTCCACAGGAGGAGGGTGTAGGGGGGAATTGGCACCCTGGACTGCGTTGCCTCGGCAACCCAAGTCGCACTCTCTGATTGGCCCAGTGGTGAGCCACCCAGCTCACCACTTAGCATGTGTGATTGACAGCTAGGCTGATGAATGGGGGTTTTTCTGCATAAAAGCAGGGCCTTTGGGACTGGAACTTCAGAAGTTGCCACAGGACCTAAGAATCCGAAGAGGGAAGAAGCTGCGCCATCTGCAACGACGACACCACCGGTGAAGCCCTGCTGCAACTACCTCGCCACTTTCCCGACGACAAGAGAAGATCTTCTGCTGGACGAGTCTTCTTCCTCTGAGCTGGTGAGTTCAACCAGTTCGCCCTTTTTTCGCCTTCCAAAGACATCTCTTGGTCGAATTTCCCGTGTGAAGCACCCCGGCGGCCGGATAGCCAAGCTTCACCACTTTGACCGCGAATAAAAGGAACGCTCCTTTTATTGACGAACTCCGCGGCTGGTTTCATCCCTGTGCAGTGCAACGACTCCACGTTTCCTCCTCGACGAGATCCTCTCTTCCCCTGGTCGAAACAACGAACTGAAACCACTGCCAGGAACAACTGCCACCGCTGGAGCTTCCTGTGTCCTGCCTGGCCTCCCTTTCTTCGGTTTGCCCAAGGTGAACCTTAAATCCTTGGCTTGCCAACTGGGTTGGCCCCAGACCTTCTAACTTTACCTTCTTGAATCGCCCCAACCTCTTTTGAACATTCTGCAAAGACTTTTAGTGCCTTTTTAAACCGTGTGATCCTGGGCACATTTCGCTTTGCTCCCTTGTAAGTGGGCCTGGCCTATGAACTTTGGCTCTACAGTCTATATTGCCTTTATTCCCTTGCTCAGAACTCCTAAAAGTGTTGGGACCTGTTTTATTTCTATGCTCTGCCTTTTTCTCTCCCTTTAACTGAACTATTGGAGTGCCATCAGGTTATGTGCTCACATCTGTTTTAACAAATCGTGGTGTTTTAATCCTGACTTGTGTAATAGTTATTAAGGGAGGTGTGTATACTTTACCTAACTGTGTTTTAACTTGCTTTTGATTTAGAGTGCTAGTATATTGCCTAAAGTGTGTTTTAAATAAATAATTATATACTTTTTATACAAAGCTCTGGTCAGTGTTTGTTTGCTCTATTGTGTTTTTAGCCCTGTTGTGTATACTCTATATACTGCCCTACTCTTCTTGAGAGAAGTCTGACTGCTCAGCCACAGCTACCAGGTAAATCTGGGTGGTGCAGACTGCTACCAATTGAGTTTACTGCTTACTCCTGTAGTCTTAATTTGTTTGCAGTGTTCCCTAAGGGAACTGCACAGGATTCTGCCTAAAACACACTCTGAGCGAGGCAAAGCACACAAAAGCGCAGCAGTTTCGAGAAGGCAGCGAACGAGGGGGAAAGAGGGCAAACCAAGAAGGGTTCGCAAGGAGGGAAATACCCTTGACCTTTCCAACAGGAAACCGTTACTTTGAAAACCCTTGTAGATCAGAAAAAGTAAGACCAGGAAACCAGGACAAAGAATACTGTGTTGGATGCCACCGATACCAGGGGTCATACTGCATAGCTGACCAAGTCGGGGAGGAACAGTAGTCGCCGTGGTATGGTCCTTGGCTCCAAGAACAAAGTAGACTCAGAGCGATCAACAAAGCCGGTGAGTTGGGAAGGTCGATACAAGACCGGTCTGTGTTGAAATCAAGGTTGCAAGCGGCAACATTGTAAAAGAGCAGGAACGAACATTGTTAAACGGCGTGTGATGAAAGATGCAAGTAAAGCTAAATTGCTGATTAATGTTTGAACTCTGAGCAGGAAAGATACGATACCAGTGACAGAGGTCCGGCTCCACGTGGGTGCTCAATCGAAGGTCTCTGTAAGGTATCTAGGCAAGAGGTAGAAACGAAAGTAAGAACATTGTGTGAAGTGAACCGAAGTGGTCCTGCGACGGTTAAGCAAAACCCATTGCACATTCGAAAGTCTTCGATTTTTGATATCAAGAGGAAAACGTAGAAAGTGAGATTGCATGGTCCGTGCCCGAACGAGGGAGACCAGTTGTGAACATTGTGGTAAAAAGGGGTCCAAGCCTGAAGACCCATGATGAATATTGAAACCAAGAACTTATATATGTGAAAGACCTGATCAGAAAGAAACGTTGGTGCTTATTTGTTGCGACAGGCTCTCGGCAGTAAGAGACTGTTATTGGAAAAGAATCTTTGGCAAAAACCTTTTGCTTTGAACTGTCTCATTGTGGTAGAGAAGCCAGAGTGTGTGCGAAGCTCAAACGTGCCGCCTTGCCCCGTCCTGAAAACATTGGGAAGGGAAGCCAAGTGCTCAACTATCCTGACCTATTGTTTCTTGAACACTTTTCTTTTTGCATACTCTATTATCTCACACCATTTTGTATTTAGAAGTAAGGATTAGCAATAGGTTTATTAGCATAGGTCATTTTATTTTGACAGACTTGACTAGGACTGCGTTATTTTTATTTGATGGTCGAAGCTCGCTCCCATCTTTAGATTTAGGTTTAGATAGGCATTCAACCAACCCATTGAAGTTCAATAAACACCCTTAAACTGTGATCACTTGTGTCTGTCTTCACTGTTTGATGCCTTCCTTACAGACCACACGGTAACAGTTCAAAGTACTACCCTTGGGGATTGCTTCTGCACCTCGGGTATTCACAAAGGTACTGCCAGTAGTGGTGGCACACCTGCACAGGCAATCAATCCCAGTGTACACTTATGTAGCGGCCCATAATTCAGGGTTTGATTATATATAGTTTGGTATCATATGTACCTTTATTAGGCACATAGTGGACCTTGGTGCGGTGAGTTGCCAATTCAAAGTGCCTACTGGTTCTGCAAAATGAAAGAAGAATGTGTTTTGGTATGTAGAGAAAAAGAAATGTCAACTATGACATTTTAAAAAGGCATTAAATGGAAATCCCAACTATGGTCTCTGTAAAGCGGCAAATACATAATGAAAATGTGTGCTGTTTGTGAAATGTATTCATGCCTTTTGTAAAACTCCTGAAACTGTAATGTGGGGATTTTATTGCATGTGCACTGCAGCAGTTGTGCATTTTGTCTGGTTATATTGTTTGATTTATTGGCACGGGAAGTTAATTCAGCTTCTCTTTCAACCGAACAACATTATACATAGAATAATTTCATTGTTGTCATTTAACGGCTGCATTTCCTTTGTCCAGCACATGGGGGCTTTAGGTGGAGCAAGTAAATGTCACTGGAGATTGTCAACACCCGGGGATGGAGGAGTTGGTATGGGCTGCTAGTTCAGTGAGCCTGTTTTTTTTCGGAGCGGGCAAAGTGGATTGGGAAGCCTTTGGGGCTGCTTCCCGATAGCAGACCCCTGTGGGGCTGCAGTGGCAATCCGGCCTGTTTATATTACATTTTGCCTCACTTGGAAAAAACGAGCGCAGGAGATTTGGCAAGGAAAAGAAGCTCAGTTGAAGTGGAGAGTGCAAGGGTTTCTCGATCCCTCGTGGGTCCTGTGCGTTTTGGGCAGGCCTGAGGTATTTATTTTCACTTGAAGAGAAAAGCAACCTACTGGTGAGCGTGTTGAGCAAAGAAGACTGGGGATGCCTTCTCAGCATCACCGACCGCACTGGGAGACCAGACCTGCCTTAGGTCTATTTCTGCACACCTGACAGTTCCATCCACATCACCTGCCTTAGGGGTATGAGTATTTCAAGAGAAATAGAGTTAGTGGTTAAAGAAAGTGAAAATAAGGAGAAAAGAGCCGGTCACCCTGACTGGCCCATTGCGATATGAGGAGAAAAGCCTGCTGACGTTAGCCAGTTTGCCAGATGTTCTGTCATATTCTGACAGATTGCTGGTTTGCTGATAAAGGTATTATCCGGGCGACCGTGCGACAATCCCAAAACGAAAACAGCACTGGCGGTAAGCCCTGGTGAAGGTAAGAGGCTGCGGGGGTGCCTGTGTTTTTATTTCTCGAGTTAAGTTGTTACTTTGTGAGGGGGCAGAAGAACGGCTCGGACACGTTGATGACATTTCCAAAAAATAAGTATTTATTTGCTTAATAGTTTCTGAGTTTTGGCAAATGCCTACCTGTCCCTATCTCTAAGAGGGGGGTCTCCATGCCTCAAATGAAACTAATGACCTTATCGGGAAGTCCAAACCTAAATTCTTGTCCGATGTGTCCAAAAACCTATTCTGACCCTCACGCTATTGTAAAGTATCTCTAAACTGTCTGGAGCCTTTCTTAATAGTTAACATGTCTAACTAGTATTCATTCAGTACTGTAGAATTAACCTCAACTTCTGAGGAAGTAGGTTTCTTCCCAAAGGTAAACACTACCAGTAATGCCAAGGGGACAGTGCTCTTCCTTGGACTTTCATTTTCTCACTGAAGTTTTACTTAGTATCGTTCTTTTGCCCTTTTTAGCTTTGGTCTCCTCTTCTGTCTAAGGTTGTTGAATGTGTGTGTTCAAAATTGACTAGGACAAGGTAGATCAGTCAAAAAGTCCCAAAGAGTCTGTATTAATAAGAACAGACCGTTCCTTTAAACATATCTTTCAACTTTCTTTTTATTACCAACGAACACAGAAAATGACCCTTCTGTGCCTCGTGGGGTTTAACCAGCCTGGGCTCACTCTCCTTCCCAGGACTGGTTTTAGTCTTATACTGCTTATCGCCTACCGCACCACCGGGTGGCTTCACAGTGTTCCTTCCACGGATTTCAAACTCCTGGCCCGCTATGGGTGTCCTGCGTATAGTATTCTTTGGTCTTCCTGCGGCTTCCCACTTATTTTGACAGAGCCTCTGCCAGCGCAGGAGTCCTGTTAACAGGTACACCAGGCGGCGATGTCCGACGCTGTGATTAGCAAAAAGATCTTCTTTTCTTTCTGCGCTGCTGTGTCTGCTTCATCTCTTCTCCTGACGCTACCACAACTGCTACTCCTGCCACGATCATTCCCTCTGTATCCGTTCTCCCTTTTTTATGGAGCCAGCTAAGTATTGATGAAACACTCGACTGCATCTTTGTTCTTTGGTCTTCCCCCTTCATCAGCTTTAATCTTCTTAGTCGCAGTACTTTCAAATTGGGACCTTGTATGTGGCAAATGTGAATATATTTCCCTCTGTGGGGCAGAAGTGATGGAGCGTATTGCAGATAATAGAGGGTTGGTATGCTCTTTTCCTTCCTTTAACAGTTGAACTTCAGTGGTTTTGAACGTTGCATCCCCCAGTCGACTACTTCTTGTAGTGTTTAAGTCCTGTGCATTGTCACAACGTACAAACAAGAGAGATAAAACCGTTCTAATGTGACGTTGCCCTAGACTCGCGTGTGAGTTTTTTTTATCGACTGCCCTTGGTGATCGGGCTGACAGCATGTGAATTAATAACCCACATGGCATAAACTATTCCCAGGAGGGTTTTAGGCTGCAATGCCTAAACAAACACGTAATAATCTTTTTTTTTTATTTTGTATTACCGTATTATACAGTTGGCTAAAAACCAACTTTTAATACATTAGCAAAATCATAAAATCAAATTCCAAAGCGAAAATACACATCAGTAAGATGAAAAATAATAAAACATAAATATCAAGCCTAGGTCACTGTAAATATGCCGGACAGTTTAAACGGTAACTAAAGTGCCATCTCCTCATGACAATATGTCCAATATGATTGCTATCTTCCGCCAAAAGATGGTGAAGAATACAATACACTCTTCCCGATTTCCACTAATGGACATGACTCACATGGCATCTGCTGAAGACATCCTGAAAGACCTGCTGCATTTAAGGCGTTCAGCCGAACGTTCTGGAGAGAAAAGCAGCTAATCAGAAGTTGTCTAACAGACTCTAAACACTCCTCACTGTATAAGCGACATTGCCTACATTCCCTAGGTGTGTTAGACCAAGCTCCACTATCTCTTTAGTCTTTACGATATTGAATTTCAATTTTACATAATCCCAAACCAAACTGTTTCCCACAAAGTTTTGGATGTATCTCGGTATAGATTCCCAATCCTGTATATATTCTACAAATGACAGTGCGGAATTTATTGTGGTCAAGTTGACAAATTATTATTCTTTACTCTGCTCAACTAGAATTCCTCATGTACTTTTTGTATTTATTAAGCGGCCAACCCATTGCATGCTCTGGAGCCATTCAAAGCCATGGAGGTGCAGTAGACCAGATTTTCACTGCTGGATGGCATGACTTTGCTCTGGACGAGAGTACTACGTGCTATGAACTCATCAGTGTGAGAGCTGTGGCATTTCCCAGTTTCCAAAGCCGAGTCGAGCAACAAAGATGTAACTTTACCTGAATTGGCACAGCCTTAAATTCCAGATAAATCGTGTAGATCGCAGTGCGGGTGGGCAATCTCAGAAGTCTCTTTAATATAGTACGCTCCAATTTAAACGTCTCAAGAAGATTTGCAAATACCCATGTTTCTGCCCCGTACAAAATAATGGGTAGAATCTTAGCGTAGAACAGCTGGATCAGTGCCCCAAGTAAATATCCCTCCTCCCCCGCAAGTAAGTGAACCAATAGAGGCAACTAGAATAGCAGTTTTTAATTTTACTTGTTAAAATGCAGCCTTACTTAAGAACTTTTTGGGTCGGAATCCAGTTAGTTGTCCTACCAAATTTCTCCAAACGGACCTTCACCCTAGTATGGTCGTGCAGATAGATGATAATTTTTAATAAACCTAGGGGAATGGCCCAGTCACGCAGCTTACTCCATAACCTACTTCTGTCAACAGTGTCAAAAGTGGCACTGAAGTCAATGAAAGCCGCGAATATCAGTGTATCAGTGGTTTATGTATCGTCCACGCCTGCTGTATGATGGTAATCAAGGTCAAACTGTTGACAGTGGTATTGTAGCCCATACGAAACCCGGTTTGCTTAAACATGATGATTAACACTGACGAGTATACTGTCCCGCCAGGATGGAGAGATAGATTGAGTTACACTGATCCAGCAGAAAAGCCAATGCAAGGTGTTTGCCCAAGCTAAAGGATCGATCTTAATTACTGTACTGCAGATCCCCCTGAAGGACTTACTGGACATTATGATGCTATATGTCATAAGTACTTTTTAAAAATGTCCAACTAGTGAACATCTCAGCCAAAGTGGAATTTTCCACCTCGACCCCTGTGGTGAATTTAACCATCTGCACAGGGGGAGAGTGCCCGCCTGGGCTTTTTGATTAATGATGAAAATGAATGATGGGAGACCAACCTCTGAGATATTCTGCACCCATTTCATCTCCTTCCCACACTAAACACATAGTCACTTGTACTCTGGGAAGAGATAGCCTACAGGCGCCATCTTCCCCTGTCATATTAAGCTGGAATGTGTCAGCCATGGGTACATCAAAGCATCTCAAGAAGGGGGAAGGCACACCTTCCTCCAGCCATGGGCAGCCTAATTTAAATATCAAAGACTCCATGGATCT
Source organism: Ambystoma mexicanum (assembly GCF_040938575.1). Taxonomy (NCBI): domain Eukaryota; kingdom Metazoa; phylum Chordata; class Amphibia; order Caudata; family Ambystomatidae; genus Ambystoma; species Ambystoma mexicanum. Next base: position 259,986,903 of record NC_090928.1, on the reverse strand, counting down.
GCTTTCCCTTTGTCTACTCCGTCTGGTGGCAGTGCATACTAACAAGATAATTGAAGCAAGCCTAGAAGAGAGGCTTAGTTTCCAGACAGACAACAGGAAGGCAGGGCCAACAACCCTTTGGTATCAAATGTGTCCACTTGTAGCTAGTTCCCACCTCTGTTTAAAAGGCAGTGAATGGCCTTACTGCAGTTGTCCCTGCAGAGCAGACCCCTTTCAGAGGGATGAAGGATGTGATTTAGGGGAAACAGGAAGGCTGCTTCCATCACAAACTTCAAGAGAGACCTGCACTTTAATCAAGAATCACAGAGGACTCAGTTAACCAGAGAGACACTTTGATCTACAATAGACGGGGAGATGGGTGGGACTTGGACATATGTTGTCACCCCTTTTCTGTCCTGTTGCTGAGCACTCTGGTCCTGACCTCATGCATAACAGAAGATTGTTGGTGGGGACCCAGGATTGGTTCATTAAGGTGGGCTTAGCCTGCCGCAATCACTGGGGCCCATTTGGCTTTAAGAGAGGGATAAATCCTTCACTTAGCAGATCATCCGACAACTTCAAAAGGACTAGGACTCATTTGCACCCTGGCTGAAGGTACAGTCTACCTTACATCTTCCGCCAGTGAAGGAAGGCCAGGTGTTTCAAGAGGGAAGCAAGAGCGCTCCCCTAAAGATCTCCCAGGGAACGGAGGAAGATACTGGACTCAGAGGAACCGTCCAGCAGCTCCTGAACCAGTACCCAGCCAGCACACAGCGTGCCCTGCTAGGTTCTACCAGCAAGCTTCCTAGGTGGGAAGTGCCGGAGAGTTTCTGGGCAAAGGACAAGGCCGGTGCCTGCAATCAATTCCAGCATATTCAGAACCACGCTGTTCGGATAATTAAGAGGAAGGCTAAAACTGACCATATCAGTGAAGCACGAAAGGATCTACACTGGCTTAGGGTCGAAGACCGTGTAATTTTTAAATCTATGACAGTTACACAGAAGTGCATATATGGTAAAGCTCTGGCGCACCTGAAGTCCAAGATCGTAGGCTACACCCCAACCCGCACACTCAGATCTGAGACGCAAGGGTTTATCACAACTACTCTTCATAGGAAAACAAATGGGTTAGGCAAATCCTTCCCCAACCTGTCAGCTCAGCAATGGCATAAATTGCCATTGATCTTGAGAGGGCAATTCAACCTCCTCAGATTCCGAAAGCAATTAAAAACCTTCCTATTCAAATGAACCAGACATCCCTGAGTAGTACTTATCCCCTTCTGTGTCTTGGCATTCCAAGCGTCTCGTGATTTGTTCCTTTTAGTCAACATGTTATATGTAAGTCAGTGTCTTTATGTGGCGCCTCGATTCCTGCAGGCTTTCGGCGCCTTACAAACAAATAAATAAAAATATCACTCTCCTGTGCTTGGGGCCGTCCGCCTTGAAAGGGCGACATGAGCCCTGCGAAGAAGCTAGGAGGAGTGCCACAAAAGCATCATCCAGCGTCCATCCTTTAAGGACACTTTTGAGACAGCCGAGTTCTTGAACCACACCTGGCTGCACTGCTGACTTTTGTCACGCCGCAGTCACAAGAGCCGTCCGAGCTGCCTCGACCAGCATTCCAGATCCGCCAACCAGCACAGAGACAATGATTCTTGGCCCCGAGCTGCCGCGCCTTCAAGCATGCAGACGTCTGTCCAGCCTCGCTTGCCGAGCTGCCTGCCGCCTGATACCCATAGCTGGTTCCCTCCACTAACTCTGTCTCAAGGGCTGCAAAGCGCCCTGGAACCGCCTCGACACTGTAAAGCACCATGAACCTCTTCAGGTACATTGTAGTTCTGCCCCGCTGGTCCTTCTCCGAAGGCCCCTAGAGACAGTTACAACGCTTTGCCCCCTTGGTGCTGAAACCAAATAACCTTGAACAGTAAGACTGATTACTTTACCAACTACCCTCCTGTCAGTATCTAGAGTGCTTTTCTTTCCTTCATGAAACTGTTTGTCCTCTGTGTTCTTTTACAGAGTGGGTCATATTTTGTAGTGTGCTATAACTGTTGTAGTAGTAATAAGGTAGATATTTGTATACAACCTTGACTGGACAGTCCCTTTTATCATTGGGTAATAATTGTATTTTTGCAGTGTTGCAACTAACCAACGATCCACGACCTTGCGGAGATAAGCCTGCTGTTCCGTCTACGTTACCAAAAATTGGACAAAGGTCTTATAATTCACTTGTATTGCAATCTGTTTGTATCCCTTCTGGTGTACTAGAAGTGTAGGGCTGATTAATGCTTTAGAAACCGATATTCATCCCGGGGCCACTGGTGCCCCGGAAGTTGATTCGTTACATTGGTCGCAAGCGATCAGATCAGTTGGAGCCTTACACGCAGCCTAGTCACCCAACGATAAAAGTACTGTTGCAGGCAGGCCTCCAGATAAGGTGCGTACTGGCCTTTTTACACATATAAATCTTGTAAATACGCAAATTTATTATTTTCCTATGTACATTTACACACAAGTTTAGAGCAGAGGGCAGTGCAAAGGTCAGGTTACTTGAGACAAACCAGAATGCTTCTTTTGATTTTTATCTGCATGGTTGTAATTGTAAGCCATGGATAAATGTCTCTGAAACAAAATGCATTTCTCTGAAGCCTTTAAAAAAAACTGCACACTGTGATAAAAGGAATGGTTTCTTTTCATTCAGCTTCTGCTATATTTCTGCTCATGGAGCAAACAGAAGCTATGTGCATGTTTATTTTCCTAGCATTTTAGGATTGTATGATTAACAAGATGGAAAAATAAGTTGCAATTGAGAATTAATATTTTGTAACAAATTATGATTTTTTTTCCCAGTGAAAGCAAACCAGTATTACACAATTGTATTTTTCAGAGTTCATGTGCTGTGTGCATAATCGTGCAGAGGCAGATCATGTTTAAACTAATTTAATTTACACACTAATTACAGAAAGTCTGTAAAATGAGGACTATGTACATTCTGCTTTACATGCATTCAGCCTTGCAGTCAATGAGGTACATTACTGTAAATGGTCAATGGCAGCAGAGTCTTTGCTCAAGGGTGAGTGATTGTCATTACACCAATCACCGGTGTTCTAGCCTCTCAAATCTTCAAGACTACAATTAAAACCTGACTCTTCAGCAAGCGCCGTTCAAAAACAAACAAATGAGTTACATTGGTAATTGAAATAGAAACTCAGCAAAACCTGTCCCTGTGGTAATCCAGCAAAGTATTTAACTTTATGTAGCACTTCATACATGGTTCGTCCAACATCTAGGTACTGTGATTATTATACCTCAGTCAATACTCAGTTAACCAACCTCAGAAGGATGTTAGCCAACATGATAGCTCAGCCGGTTGAGCACTCGTTGTTGCAATCTGTGCGTGATCTGTAGGTTGCAGGTTCGAATCCCGGCAAGGCCAACTCAACCTTTCGAGGTTGATAAAGGAGTACCGACTTTGGTTTGGTGATAATTGCGATAAATATATTCTATGTACAGCGCTTTTCCAAAAGCGCTATATAAATAACCTTTTGACCATGAGATTAGATATAGAATTTAGCATGGGGTCCCTGCCTCTCTGCACTGTTGTATTATAACATTGGCATATCATTGGGCAGTAATAGCTCCAGGAAATGAGGACTTTCATTAAACATCAAAAAACAATTATGCTATCGAACCTCAAAACACACAATACAATTCATGTTTGCTTTACTGTGTAATTGGCTAGGTTTTTGTGTTTTCAACATTTAAACATATACAGGAGAGATCAAATGGCCAGACCTTAGAAAAATAATAAAGTGTATTCTGTCACAATAATTTACATTTTAATAGCGCTACGAACCCTCAGGCATCTGAGCGCCACTTATTAATACCCACGGTGTGTGGTGCTCATTTATCGACCTCGGATGGATGAAAGGCTGAGTTTGGCCCTCAAAGCCATTATGTCAAAGCAAGCGCTCTACTCACTGTGCTATCATGCAGAAAGCACCTGCATAGTAATGATTTCCATACAATTTTTGCGCACAGTCGCCTGGATGTCGCATACAATTTACTCTCTTGCAAAGGAGAAAAGTCATTTTGAATCTCTTAAAATCACATTTACTCTGTTTAAAAATAGGGAGTAAAATAATCCCACCTCAAAATCTTATCGTTGCAGGCAACGTTTAGTCACTGCTAGGTATTAGTAATAGTCATGGATCTTGACACAGACTGTGAAAGGCATGAGCAAGGATGTCCTGTGCATCCTATGTCAAGAGAGGGGACTTCCCCACAGCAGTAAGGTTAATAAACCTCAGTTGCTGACCAGCATCCAAGATTGGATAGAAGGGAGGGCGGTTGGGAAGACGACCCCAGGGGACGGTCTAAGCCCTGTGTACCTGAACGGACAAGACCTTCCAGAGGGGGTAAATGACGAGGACGAGCAGTGTTTCTCACCAAACATCACGCCGGGGGGCAAGTGTGGTTTCTCAACACTCGTGTCAGTGAGGACAGGGGCTAGTGTAGCATCCCGCAGGTCCCATGCCTCAGGGCAGTCTCTAAATGGCCCAGTAATTGTTCCGGCTGTTAATGAGGTAGCCGCTAGAAAGCTCCTGCTTGAGCTGCTTGAGCAGAGACTACTAGCACTAGAGGAACAGAAACAGCCGGACGAGGTCACCATAGAGATGCGCCAGCTGGTGCTTGAAGTGCAGAATGAGGCCAACAGGTACGCCTATAGCGAAAGCAGTATTGGCTCAAACCAGAGTGCGCAGGATAAGCCCTGACGGCACATCCCCAAAGATTTAATACAGGCTTAAGAGGTGGCAAAGGATATTTTCAACTGTTTTGAAACGCTCAAGCTGGCAATCCAGCTGCATGAGGTGTGGAGGTATTGTGGGGTGCAGCCCTGATGAGTCACTTACCAACACCAGGGACTGATACAATTCTTCAGTTAACTTCTGAGGAAAGTCCTGTTTATGAGAGCATTAAGGCCACCCTACTCGGGAAGTTCTGTAAAACCCCAGAACAGTATCTCAAGCGCTCAGAAAGTAAAGTGGGCAGACATTTGAAGCATTCACTCACTTGTTGAAATATCTAAGCGGGTGGGTGACTGGTGACCAAGTTGACATTTTTAAAGGGATGTACAATTTGATTGCGCGTGAGCATGTGTTGAAAAATTGTGAGGTTGACCTACACTAGCATCTTGTGGACAAGACTATCACAGACCCTAGGGAGCTTGCAAAGGCTGCAGACAGGTTTGTGAGTACTCCAGTCCTGAAAAAGGGTCAGGCGAGCACACCCAAACCGGAAGAGGAATCAGCAGGCAAAAAAGTATACAAGGATGGGAAGGACAAAGGTCCAATCCAATCCAATCTTCTTCAAAGTCAGGTCCCCAAAAGAACAAAGGGAAACCCCCAAGCTCTAGTTCGACCATACACACCGAAATGAAGAGGGCAGGGACCCTTAACACTGGGACACCTGCGTTCTCACCACCCAAAGGTTGTTTTGTGTTTAAGGAACTGGGCAATGGGAAAGGGAATCTTGCTGGCAAGGGCTTACCCAAGACAGCCATAGTGAATGTTGGACTCGTGGAAGAGGCCATCATTAGTGTGGAACTCTTAGAGGAGGATTTCCCACTAGACCAGTTAGTGGCCGAATGTGGATTGGTTACACTGAGTGGGAACGGTGCCGGATTTCCAGAAGAGACCCCAATTCAAAATAATACTTAACTCTATCTAGAACACGTGTGTCATGATCTCTGCTTCCAAAAGGTCAGGGTTTTCCCAACTCCCTTGGAAGCAGATCCATAACCCAGGTTCCGAGTGCCAACCAGTCCCAATTGGGACCTTTTGGACCCAGTCCTGGCGCCAGTGGCACCAGGCTCATAAATATGCCCAGTCCCAGCGCTGGAAGCGCCGGGCTCATAATGCTTGGGTGGACTTACCTTCAGCAGACCATGCTGCTTACTTGCCTGCCAGTTGAGCCTCTGATCCTCTTCTGTTTGGAACTACTTTTCCTGTTGGGTGGGGCTGGAGCCACTCCCTAGATTCAGAACACTGGAACTCTTCTGGAAGGCAGGAACTCTTTTCTTACCAGGAACTCTTTTCTTACTTAGGCGTGGCTGTGGAAGGAGACACCTAAGCACTACAGGAGGCTATTTAAACCACACCCGGTGGATGAATCTTGCTTTGCGTTATTCTGCAACCTCTGCAGCAGAACGCTCATCGTGTCTTCTGCATCCGGTCCTGGGCCTAAGGAAAAAGGCTTACCATCCTGAATCCAGTCTTCAGCAACACCTATAAAGACAAGAAAGAACAGGTTAGCATTCCGGCATCTGAAAGGCAAAGGCTTACCATCCTGAATCCAGTCTTCAGCAACACCTATAAAGACAAGAAAGAACAGGTTAGCATTCCGGCATCTGAAAGGCAAGTTTACCAACTCTTCGCACGCTCCGGAGGCCTTCGGCGCTGCATCCCGCATCTGAAAGACAAAACAAGGTGCGTTTAAAGACATTGGGGAACTTTAATACTCACGTGCCATTACTCCTTTCCACATCTAATCCGGTGGGTATTCCGGCACCCTGCAGCCGCTCCGAACTCGTACCTGAAAAATAAAAAGACAGAGCGCATAGTGAAGCAGGCAACAAGCGCTTACTTACGTGCTTCCAGGCGCTTCTATTCATCACACGGGCTCCATCTTCAACTCACTTCAGCCCGTCATCCGCCATCGCCGGAACCCTGCAAAACAAGAGACATCATTACTAAAGACTTTAAAGACATTTGAATGACTCGAAACTTACCGTTCGTGCAGTAAACGACGGACAGCAGTCCTCTGAAGTCAAGAGGCCTGCGCTACCTATCCAGTGAAGAAACTGGTTACAGCACCCTGCCCCGAGGCAGATGGAGAGCTCGGCATTCACTTACCTAAGGTGAGAGCGTTAACCTTTGGGGGTCTACAGGAGAGGAGAAGAGGAAAGAGATAGGGACACCCCAATAACCCCAGTTCATTAACCCCATATTTTCTATCTGCAGACATCTTACTCTACACGTCAGGCATACAGTGCACAGAGGTCCAGCCCAAAGAGCCAACCGGGTGCTACACATCACCTTTGAAGATACGGTAGTCGCCCAGTCAAGACCGGCGCCTCTGCGAGAATCAGGTGAGCGTTACAGAACGCAAAGCCTACCGCAAAACTCTCGCCCAGGCGCTATGGAAACCTCGGATACTGACCCCCTGGCCCGGTTACTTGGGGAACTAAGGGCAGAGGTGCATGCAGCTCGTCAGGAAACGAATGCTCTAAGAAGGGAACTAATTATTTCCAAGGAGAGAACAGACAATCTTGCTAGACAAGTGCTACAGTCACAAGCCGGACAGACCCTGTTACCCGCATCAGGGGCAAATCTTCCTTCAACATCCTCTATGAATCCAGTGCAGATCAACCTACCTGGGAATGTACCTCTGGCTCCGCCCGAACGATTTTCTGGTGGCCCAAAGAGGTTTGCAGTATTTATCAATCTGTGCCGGTTGCACTTCTTATGCCGGCCAGCAGCCTTTCCAACTGATCAAGCAAAAGTAGCTTTTGTACTTTCGTACCTTAGTGGCAATGCGGCAGACTGGTCGATCCCTCTAGTTAATCAAGATGATCCGGTTCTCCATGATTTTCAAGCCTTTCAGCTTAGTATGGAAAAACTGTTCGCAAGACATTCACAGGGGCAGGCCTTGGACAATGAGCTTCTTTCGTTGCAACAGGGTAATCAAGACCTTTTGGCTTATATTGCATCTTTCAATAGACTAATAGTGGAAACTCAATGGCCTGAGGACAAAAGGATTATGCTGTTTTATAGAGGTCTACGTGGAGAGCTCAAAGACGTTTTAGCCCAAGTAGTGAATCCCCCACAAGACTGTTCGGATTATATAGACTTGGTCGTTCAAATAGATCACAGGCTGCAGAACAGGAAGGCCGATCGTTCCAAGTTTGATGCTCGAGTATTTTCCAAACCGCCAACTCCTTCCAAAGGAGTAGACTCCGGGGAACCCATGCAAATAGGGGGTCTGAAAGGTCCTCTAACACAAAGGGAGCGGGAAAGGAGGAAACAGTTGCAATTATGCCTATATTGCGGAAACTCAGGGCACTTTCTTCGAGACTGTCCGGTGAAACCTGCCAAGAAGGCAGTAGGAGCTGCAGTTACCAAAGTTACAAACTCTGAGCAGGGAAACGACCTCGCCCGACAAGAATAGAGGTCCTCTTGCCGAGCGTGAAAACCAGTTCCGTGACCTCGCATTTCGTGATACCTATGGTCCTCATTAGCCCTGATAATCCGGATCGATTACATGCAATTGAAGCTTACGTCGACAGCGGTGCCATCGGCAATTATGTGGATCATGAAATGGTTTTGAGGATGAATCTAACTCTTTGTCCCAAGGCTGTAAAGGACGTCATTACTACGGTGGATGGTACGGAGATAGCCTCCGGGCCAGTAACGCATACCACTCAAGAGGTGACGCTAGTAAGTCAAGATGGACACCATGAGAAGATCGTGTTCGATGTGATCAAGGCCCCTCAGTTTCAGATTATTCTAGGAATACCTTGGTTAGAGAAACACAATCCTCTGATTGATTGGCGAGCAAGAACGGTCCAGTTTCCAGAATGTGTCTCTACTTGTCACCCTCCACCTGGTGTTGCACTGGCCGCAATTTCTTCAGAGACTCCCCAGTTACCTCCCGAATACCTAGAATACCAAGATGTTTTCCGGAAGGATCAGGCTAACTCTCTACCTCCTCATAGGTCTTATGACTGCCAGATAGACCTGATACCTGGATCTACTCCTCCTTGTAGTAGAATTTATGCCCTCACCGAGCCTGAGAACCTTCACCTTCGACAATACCTGGATCAATACCTGGCAAATGGGTTTATTCGTCCTTCCAAGTCCCCTGCTTCTTCAGCTTTGTTCTTCGTTCCAAAAAAGGAAGGAGACCTTAGAACTTGTATCGATTATCGCTCCCTGAACCAGATCACCGTTAAGAATAGATATCCGTTACCTTTGATCCCTGAACTCCTGGACCAAGTCAGAAAAGCATGCATATATACAAAGCTGGATCTTAGAGGAGCTTACCACTTGGTACGAGTAAAAGAGGGCGATGAATGGAAGACGGCCTTCCGCACCAAGTATGGGCTATTTGAATATTAGGTCATGCCCTTCGGACTTTGCAATGCCCCGGCCGCCTTTCAATATTTTATGAACGATGTCCTCAGAGAGCTCATAGATGTATGTGTTGTTGTTTACATTGACGACATCCTCGTTTATTCTTCATCGGAATCTGAACATCGGAAACAAGTGAAAATGGTCCTCGAAAGATTGCATCAACACAAACTTTTCGCTAAGTTGGAAAAATGTGTTTTCAACGTGACTGAAGTTGAATTCTTGGGATTCATATTATCACCTGGCGGAGTGCGTATGGATTCAAAGAAGGTCGATGCAGTTCTCAAATGGCCATCACCATCCTCCGTAAAAGGTGTGCAAAGCATGTTAGGCTTCGCTAACTTTTACCGCAGGTTTATCCCCGAATTCTCTCGAATAGTCCAGCCCATCACTGCCTTGTTAAAGAAAAACAAACGTTTTGAATGGTCTACCGAGGCGGAACAAGCTTTCCAGGATTTGAAGACTAAATTTATCTCTGCACCAATCTTAAAACACCCTCGCCCCGAACTCCCCTACATCGTGGAAACTGATGCTTCAAGCCTTGCCATGGGGGCAGTTCTATCACAAAAGGACCCGGTAACCAATCAGTTGCATCCCGTGGCATTTTGGTCCCGCAAATTCTCGCCTCCTGAAATCAATTACACGATTACTGACAAGGAACTTCTGGCTATCAAGTCTGCCTTTAAGGCTTGGCGGCATTATCTGCTGGGGGCCCGACACACCGTTACTGTGATTACGGATCACCGAAACCTGCAATATTTGAAGACCGCAAAAGCCCAATCCTCTAGACAACTCCGTTGGGCATTATTCTTTGCCGAGTTTGACTTCATAATTACCTATCGACCTGGTACAAAGAACGGTAAAGCCGATGCCCTTTCTCGGATGGGAGTGGAAGAACACTTGGTCAACCCTAAACCTGTACCAATCATTCCCGAACAAAGAATTCTGGGTGTAATCGCCACAGAATCCATAGAGGAAGTTAAGGATAAAGCCAGGCAACTTGTAACTCCAGCAGACATACAGAATTGGCATCTGCAGGGAAAGGACTTTGCAGTAAAGGACAACTTATTGTATTTCCAAGAACGATTATACCTACCCAGCACAGATTTACAGAAAAAAGTAATCTCTTGTTATCACGACTCTTTAATGGAAGGTCATCCCGGTATAGCCAAGACCTCAGAAAAGATCAAGCGCTACTTCTGGTGGCCGTCTTGGAAAAAAGATATCAGAGACTTTATAATGTCCTGTGGAGTATGCGCCCAAAACAAGAGTCAAAAGGAAAGACCAGCAGGCCTCTTACGCCCTATTGACATCCCACCTCGCCCTTGGCATACGCTTTCTATGGACTTCATCACCGATCTACCTCCATGCTCTGGATACAATACGATTCTAGTAATCGTGGACTTATTCTCCAAGATGGCGCATTTCATTCCGCTCAAAGGCTTGCCAACAGCAGCAACTCTGGCCCGAGAATTTCTCGAAAACATCGTCCGACTGCACGGTTTTCCTTCGGTTCTAATTTCGGATCGAGGTAGTCAATTTATTTCTCATTTTTGGCGAAGTTGCTGTCGGTCGGCTCAAATTGATGTGAGACTATCGACCAGTCACCACCCTCAGACCGACGGACAAACCGAGAGGACCAATCAAACTCTGGAACAGTATTTACGCTGCATGCTGCAACAAACTGAAAAAACTTGGAAAGATATCCTTTGGATAGCCGAGTATGCCTACAATAACTCTGTCCATTCGGGAACTGGGAAAACCCCGTTTTTTCTTTTGTACGGCAGTCACCCTCGAACCTCGGAGTTGGATCCCCTCCAAGATCTTGAAACACCAGCAGTAGACTACCTGCATTCTACAATCACCCAAGCCTTTAAGGAAGCTGTTTCTCACCTTCAAAGGGCTAAAGAACAATACAAGAACGGAGCAGATCAACATCGGAAGGAAGCCCCTCACTATCAAGTAGGGGATCAAGTCTGGTTATCCACCAAATATCTATCTCTAAAAGGGCCACGCACATTCAACCCAAGATACCTTGGTCCCTATTCCATCACTACCATAGTAAACCCAGTAGCGGTCAAGTTGGACTTGCCCCCGCACATGAAGATACATCCGGTCTTCCACGTCTCTCTATTAAAACCCGTGCAACCTCAAACCCGACTAACCAAATCTCCAAAACCTATCCTAGTGGATGGAGAACTCGAGTTTGAAGTCAAAAGCATTCTGGACTCCAAGATCTCCAAATCTAAACTATTCTACCTAATTGACTGGAAAGGCTACGGCCCCCAAGAGAGATCCTGGGAACCTGCTGAATATGTCCACGCTCCTCGCCTAATCAAAAGATTTCACCGAACATTTCCTGACAAGCCAAAACCCCCGGAGAAGCCCGGTTTGGGAGGGGCCTTGAGGGGGGGTACTGTCATGATCTCTGCTTCCAAAAGGTCAGGGTTTTCCCAACTCCCTTGGAAAGCAGATCCATAACCCAGGTTCCGAGTGCCAACCAGTCCCAATTGGGACCTTTTGGACCCAGTCCTGGCACCAGTGGCACCAGGCTCATAAATATGCCTTGTCCCAGCGCTGGAAGCGCCGGGCTCATAATGCTTGGGTGGACTTACCTTCAGCAGACCATGCTGCTTACTTGCCTGCCAGTTGAGCCTCTGATCCTCTTCTGTTTGGAACTACTTTTCCTGTTGGGTGGGGCTGGAGCCACTCCCTAGATTCAGAACACTGGAACTCTTCTGGAAGGCAGGAACTCTTTTCTTACCAGGAACTCTTTTCTTACTTAGGCGTGGCTGTGGAAGGAGATACCTAAGCACTACAGGAGGCTATTTAAACCACACCCGGTGGATGAATCTTGCTTTGCGTTATTCTGCAACCTCTGCAGCAGAACGCTCATCGTGTCTTCTGCATCCGGTCCTGGGCCTAAGGAAAAAGGCTTACCATCCTGAATCCAGTCTTCAGCAACACCTATAAAGACAAGAAAGAACAGGTTAGCATTCCGGCATCTGAAAGGCAAGTTTACCAACTCTTCGCACGCTCCGGAGGCCTTCGGCGCTGCATCCCGCATCTGAAAGACAAAACAAGGTGCGTTTAAAGACATTGGGGAACTTTAATACTCACGTGCCATTACTCCTTTCCACATCTAATCCAGTGGGTATTCCGGCACCCTGCAGCCGCTCCGAACTCGTACCTGAAAAATAAAAAGACAGTTAGAGCGCATAGTGAAGCAGGCAACAAGCGCTTACTTACGTGCTTCCAGGCGCTTCTATTCATCACACGGGCTCCATCTTCAACTCGCTTCAGCCCGTCATCCGCCATCGCCGGAACCCTGCAAAACAAGAGACATCATTACTAAAGACTTTAAAGACATTTGAATGACTCGAAACTTACCGTTCGTGCAGTAAACGACGGACAGCAGTCCTCTGAAGTCAAGAGGCCTGCGCTACCTATCCAGTGAAGAAACTGGTTACAGCACCCTGCCCCGAGGCAGATGGAGAGCTCGGCATTCACTTACCTAAGGTGAGAGCGTTAACCTTTGGGGGTCTACAGGAGAGGAGAAGAGGAAAGAGATGGGGACACCCCAATAACCCCAGTTCATTAACCCCATATTTTCTATCTGCAGACATCTTACTCTACACGTCAGGCATACAGTGCACAGAGGTCCAGCCCAAAGAGCCAACCGGGTGCTACACATCACCTTTGAAGATACGGTAGTCGCCCAGTCAAGACCGGCGCCTCTGCGAGAATCAGGTGAGCGTTACAACGTGTACATCAATGGACACAAAACTCTGCGGTCCGAGATACTGAAGCTAGCGTCAACACTGTCACCCGTCAGTGGATATAGGCAGGTTAGTATATTACTGTGCCTGATTTGTGCGCAAGTGGATTTGATGGTAAGAGCATGTGCCCCTTGGCGATAGTAGAGTTCAGCTGGCGAGGTGAAACAACCCAGCGGCATGTAGCAGTAAAAGACTCCATCCCTGTCCCATGTCTTTTGGGTAATGGTCTTCCTGATCCTGAAATAGTTGCAGTGGCTACACGTTCGAGGGCCAAAGAGATCGCCAGATTGAACGCTCTGCGAGCATTAGGGCCTGGAGTTCTTCCAGAGGGCGTGTTGGAAGGACCGGCGTGGTTGGTAGCCCCCTAGTCCTGTTCCACAGACTACTCAGTCGCCTACTCATGCGGGAGACGGTTAGTAGCCGCGGAGGACCCCTACTTTGGTAGCAGGGCACCCGCGACTTCAGAGTTGCCTGGCACACTGCAGAAACCTGAGGTGGAAGACCAGGTGGGCGCAGATCTGAAGGGTCTGCCCAAGCTGGATGAGTTTGTGTCCCACTCTTGCGGATCTGCGGAAGCAGGCAGAGGAGCTGGGTAAGGGCGAGGCCCCTAGACTGTTCAAAGTGTACTGGGAGAATGGACTACTGTACAGTGAGCCAAAGGATTCTGACGACGAGGACACCAGAAGGTTGATGGGTCCCCAGTGCCGCAGAAGGTTCCTTTTGGATTTGGCTCACCAAATTCCTTTAGCGGGTCTCTTGGGAGTGAAGTCATCAGACTGGTTGTCTGCGCACTTTTACTGGCTGCAGTTCAGCGTAACGGTTAAGGAATTTGTCCGGTCCTGCCCGACTTGTCAATCTTCTGGCAAGTCAGGTGGTGCCACAAATTCCCCCTTAATTCCACTAACCTTAGTTGGTTGGCCTTTCAAGAGAATATGCACCCCTTCCTCGACGTGAGAGGGCACGCCTTTCTCCCTCCTTCCCACTGCTGCAGGAGCAGTCAGCTACACCTACACGCCAGAGATCCTGCGCTGCAATCCACCTCCTGAACAGAAGTAACCACGACAACGCTTATATTTCACCTGCGAGTCCTAGGAGAAACCACCTACCAGATGCGATCACCTACCATATTCTACAGTTGAGACCGAGTGCGACCTGCGCTCCTTTCATTCATTTTGCGTGAAAGCCTGATCGTAAAATGCCCGGCACCATACCAGCATTTGGCCCACAACAAGGCTGTTTACGCATTGCCTAGCAACAGGCCTTATTATTTGACTGATCATAGCTTGTTGGTCCGGCTTCCGCCTGCCAGCGACAAGGCCCTAGAAAAAGGCCCGGTCTGTGCCCTGTCTGCGTGTCTGTTGTGTGACGGAGGCCCCCCATTTTACTACCAACAGGTAATCTTTGTTCTGCTAAATTGCTCCACTCAATTTGCTTGTCTTCTCCTTATGTGCTAACCTGCATCCTCCATGTCAGGCTAGCTCCCTTCGTAAGTTATGCCTATTAGTCAGTATCCCCCAATATTGATAGTTGCACCCTGATGCTTTCTAGCACACATTTTGTATTTTGAACCCTGATGCTTTCTAGCACAAATATTGATTGTTGCAGCAATATTGATTATTGCACCTTGATGCTGTCCAGTACAAATATTGCATATTGCACCTGTTAGTCAATAGCCCCAATATTGATTGTTGCACCTATTAGTCAATAGCACGTTGTACCTATTAGCCTCTACTACCCAATATTGAATGCTGCATCTGTTAGTCACTAGTACCCACTATTGTATGCTGCACCCTGATGCTCGCTAGTACCGATTACTGAATGCTGTACTTTTATACTCACTAGCACCTTCAGCACACCAGCCCACCAGATTACATCACACCACACACATGGCTACCCTATGAAAAGTTACATTAACTATGGCTACCTTCCTACCTTTACTTGACTCTATAGAACCCACTAGGTTCCTTCCACCGCTCAACCTTCCAGTGCCCCACAACAGCGTCCTGTCAGCTGACACCAGCCATTGCCCCATCACCCCTTTACAATGGATCCATCTCTTTGCCTCCCGGCCCACACTGTGTGATAAATCTACTGTAAAAAGCTTAGATATTGGCCAATCAGTTGATAGCTCTATCAATACTAGATTAATCCACTCCTTGAAGGGTTAATTTTCAGCTTACAGCTGAAGCTTTTAATGGACAGCTCTAGGATCCAATCAATGTCTTTCATGCCAGTGAATGCAACCCTTTTTGTTTTCCTATGGTTGCTAGGAGACAGAGGGACTCAAGCTGGCTGGTGACAGTTACGAGTGGGCGTATTGAGAAGTCTGCCGGAGGTGGGGAAGTTAATCAAAATACAAAGTTATCCTGTGGCGCCGTTGCGCTTTTCATTATAAGTTAAGCGTGTTAAGGAAAAGAAGCGATCGATAGTCGCTAAGTTTATACTTCACTCATTGCAAGTTGTGAGATGAAATCGAATTGTCAGCGGATGGCAGGGACGGAAAAGCGGTCACGTTGGTCCGCCTAAGGAGAGACACGGCGAGGAGCAGCTGATTTCGGACAGCCGACCGAAGTCCTCGGAGATATGCGAGCCGCAGCTGAAGGTGAGAGGGGGAGACGCCAGCTGAATCGAAGCCGCGGCCATCAGCACTGCGATCGAGGGGACGGAGCTGAGACGCAGCTGACACTTGACAGCCAACGGCCGTCAGCTGAGAGAGTGGAAGAGGAGGAAAGGTTTTCCATAGACTGGCCGAAGAGAACAGCTATAGACTGTTGTTACGGGACCCGGTTCCTGTTTAACTTGAACTTGATACTAACATCAAGTAGAAGGTACGTGGATAATAAAAGAAAAGGAGAAAGTGAATGTGTAGAATGCCTGAGGAAGCATGAACTGAATTTCAAACGTAGAGTCTACAAGGGAAAGTAATGAATACAGAAACATGAATTTAAAGAAAGAGAGGGTCAATTAATGAGGAAAGAGAAAAGCTGAAGTTACGAACTGAAAGGATATTTGACTTAAAACAGAGCAGTATATTAAAGAGCCTGGGTAAGCCGAAAACAAGGTTCAAGTAATTTCTTAAATCATAGAAAAGACTGAGAAGATGTTTCAGTAGAAAAGTGAAGGCATTCTGAGGACCATATTTGAAAGAAAGCAAAGAGCAAGAAAAGAAAGATTACCAGAAGATATAAAAGGAAGGTAACAACAAACTTATACCCTTGAGTTTTTTTGAGAATTGACAGAATAGAGCTTCTTAAAGAGGACTTTGCAAGAGAAAGAACTGTTTAAGAACTTACCTGAAAGAGACACTGTGGTACAAAACGGTTCCATTCGCACTCCAGCTGATGAAGACGTATCCTTTTGCCTAAAAGAAAAGAAATTTAGAATTTAATAAAAGTTGTTTCTGAAACAAAATAAAAACCTACTTGCAGGCTCAGTGTAATTATTTTTTTTAAAACCTGTAAAAACTTCCCCTCACACCTATTAGTCACTAGCACGTTGTACCTATTAGCCGCTACTAACTAATATTGAATGCTGCATCTGTTAGTCACTAGTACCCACTTTTGTATGCTGTACCCTGATGCTCGCTAGTACCGATTACTGAATGCTGTACTTTTATGCTCACTAGCACCTTCAGCACACCAGCCCACCAGCTTAAATCACACCACACACATGGCCACCCTACGAAAAGTTACATTAACTATGGCTACCTTCCTACCTTTACTTAACTCTATAGAACCCACTAGGTTCCTTCTACCGCTCAACCTTCCAGTGCCCCACAACAGCGTCCCGTCAGCGACACCAGCCATTGCCCCATCACCCCTTTACAATGGATCCATCTCTTAGCCTCCCAGCCCACACCAAACCAACCCAGCCCTTTGAGGATTAGAAATGACAGACTTGGCTCTCGCTTCAATTTGACTGGGATGACAAGCATGTATCACGTACACACACTAAAGCGCAAACCTATTCCATCATCGCCGCCAAAGCTACCATTGAACCTTAGCTCACCAACACCCCCATACCGCAAGTAACTACACCTGTTGTCACTACTACACCCACCACTGAGCTGCCCAACATCAAAGGAGCACTTTTCATTTCCAGATCACTTACTGCCCATGCCTTGGACATAGCAGACCTCATCACCTCAAATCAGCTTGATTTTCTGGCAGTCACCGAAACCTGGCTACGTTCTGCCGCTGGGCCATCTCTGTCCCTAGCCCTACACCCTCATAAGAGCGGATCGAGACACCAGCAGAGGTGGCGGTGTGGCTTTCATCTCTAAAAAAACTACTAGGCCTCAGAGAGATGACTAAAGAACCCTTCCCTTCTGGTGAACTTCTTTCAGTCGAATTCCCACTGTCTAACTCACATACTCTCTCATTAGATCTCCTTTATCGACCTTCTGGCCCTATTACCTCCTTCGATGAAGATATCACTCTACTCCTTTTGTGTAATACCAAACTGTGCTGCCAAATTACGAATTTAGGGGACTTCAATCTAGGCCTTCATGAATACCCTTTCCCAGCTCGTCTTCAAACACAGCGTCAGTGGCCCCACTCACAGCAAGGGAAGAACCTTAGATTGACTGGCAGACATTAACTGTACTACCAAGATCACTGCCAACTCGCCCTGTGCCTGGTCGACCACTATTACATATCCTTTACTATTCAGGACGGCCTACCCCCAAAACCCAATGCCATTCTAGCCTCGCAAGTCCTCGCTAGAAATATGTGAAACATCACCATTGACACCTTTTACCCCTGCTACAACCCATAACCAACCCTGCTATTGGCTCAGACAAGGACCCATCTCTGCTCGTGGATCTGTATAACCTATAACCATGCAGTACTACATGCCATAAACAAAGTCGCTCCGTTAAAATTGAGAAAAGCCAAACCCATAGCTCCTTAACAAGTGTTTTTCCTCAGACTTCAAAACCTTACGCATCGCCAAAAGATCCTCTAAATCGGACTGGAAAAAAACACTGGACTTAAACAAAGAAAAGTTCACTACTGCGGCCTCCTTATACAAATCTTCCATCCTTAAAACCAAGAAGGAATCCTACAATGCTAGAATCCAAAATGCTAAATCAGGCTCTAAAGAACTTTTTACCATCCGTAGGGAGTTGGAGACCCCCTGTTGCACCCTCCCAATCCTGCACAAAAAAACGCCTCATGGTGTGCCAACATCCAAAAAGCTTTACTTGACAAAATAGCACTGCTACAGTCCAAAATGGAAGCCAAAAAGCACAGTTTGACTCTGGGTAACAACCTTAGTAAGCCACATGTCCTACCACCCACACCTGGTCCCACTTTCCAATTCGCCTCAGTCTCCACCAAGGAGGTAGAAGATATCATAGCCAGCCTAAAACCCTCTAAATGCCAGGGGGACATTTGTCCAGCAACTATCATAAAGGAAGGAGCAAAGGACCTAGCTCTGTTTATCACTTCACTGATCAATGCCTCCTTTTGAAACCTGCACAGTACCTAACCACCTCAAAGAGGCTTGGGTCATGTCCCTGCTTAAAGAAAATGAACCTGAATCTGCACTGATTACCTGGCCACCTTCTGATCCCGGGCCCAGGTCCCTCCCCCACCAATCACACACACCTGCACTGCCTGCCTGGCAACCCCCACACTTGTTGACTATTTCTGTATCCCTACAGTCCTGTTACCAGCACTTGACATCTGATGTCTGCACTCAACCTTTGCACTTGCCACCTGCTGGCCGTTACTTTTACTTCTTGTTATTCTATTCCCATGTACTGCACTGTCCCTTCACCCTCCCCACTGCAGCTCCCCCTTTCCCCCATTCTATGCACTTGCACGATCTGAATGACAACTGGCCTAGTATGATCGTTGTCGGTCCACCCTTTGTTCCCCCTCCCTTGCCTTGTCGCGCCTTGAAACACTTGTGTATAGGCATGTTATTAATGCCATATCATATCCTATCATAACCTAGACCCAAATATCCCCACCAACTACAGACCGATAACAACAGTTCCATTTCTCCTGAAAATCCTCGATAGAGCAGCATATACCTCAAGATACAAAGGCACCTGGAGGACAACAATCTCCTAGGGCTTCGACAATCTGGATTCGGACCGAGCCATGGCACTGAATCGGTCCTCTTCAACCTGAAAATCCAAGTGGACGAATCTAAAGATAAAGGCAAACTGGCCATCCTCTTACTGCTGGATCTTTCAGCCGCCTTCGATTTAGTCGACCATAGCCTACTCACCAAACGCCTAACCATTGCAGCCTCCTTTGCTCCAAATGCCACAGCATGGATCCAATCCTTATCAAACAGGACCATGAGAGTCGTCGCACCTTCGACCTCAGCCGATCCAGTACCTATCTCATGTGGAGTCCCACAAGGCACCTGTGTTTCCCCTACCTTAAATAACATCTTTAGGAAGCTCTTGCTCGACCACTTAAATGACTTGGGTGTCACATACACTAATTATGCCGATGACACCCAAGTCCTCATCACTCTTACGGGCTGCTAGGAGAATGATTCCTTCATATTTAAACCAGATAGTTCCTATACCTGCACAAGCTCTTTTTCTGTGTTATTTTCCACATGGGATGCACAACCATCTACATACACAATTGGTAAATCCCTACATATCCCTTCATTGAACGCTTTGTGTGGGGATTGTTCAAATTCATTCAAACTTGATTCTATTTCTGTGACCTCAGATGCACATTCTGCTGCACAATCCTGCAAATCTGCCAGCTCTTGGGCAACCAGGCTCTTCTTATTTTGTCCATATCTCACTTCTACAGGAAAACCGTGGAGTGCTAGCGTCCAGGAAGTAATTCTGCACTGGGCCAAATGTCCTGATCTAATTCTCTTGCTTTGCAGAAACTGCAGAGGCTGATGATTTGTTTCAATAATTACTTGTTCCCCTTGAATTATAGGACATAAATGTTGTAACGCCCAGACAGTGGTTAGCAGTTCTTTTTCACATTAACTGAACTTAGATTCTACCTATGACAATGCCTTGCTAGCATATGCAATAGTTTTATTATTCACATCATGCATTTGATAGAACACTGCTGGCATGCATTGATCAGTGAATCCTACCTATACAAAGAATTACTGGTTCTTTATGGGATATGCCAAACATGGAGCCTTTATAAGACTTTCTTTTAGCGTGGCCACCGCTTCACATTGTTCCTTTTCCCACTTCCAGGGTACACCCGGCTTTAGTAATCTTGTTAAAGGTTGTGTAATCTCTGCATAGTACTCAATACATTTCCTGTTATAACCTGTCATCCCTAATAAATGTTTTAACCTTTTAAGATTAGTAGGATCTTTTCATTTATGTATCGCCTCCACTTTCTTCTTTTGTGGGTTTAACCCATTCTCGGTCGCCTCATGACCTTAAATGTTCACTTTCTGTTTACACCATTGTGCTTTCTGTAAAGATACTTTGGCTCCAGCATTCTGTAACTGGCTAGGTACATGTCTAATCTCGTTGAAATGACTTTTCAAATCCTCCTTAATCAGCACATCATCCCCGTAAACTATTGTCCCCCTTACCGCTGCATCTGGGAGCGCTTTGCTCAGGAATATCCCAAATACACTCCCACTATTGACATATCCAAAAGGCGTCCGGCACCACACATATTGCGATTTGTCAAAAGAAAACGCAAACAAATGTTGGATATCTTCAGCCAATGGTACACACCAGTATTTAGCTGTAAGATCTAATGTGGTAAACACCTTTGACCTGTGAACCTGTGCAAGACCCTGATCAATAAATCGGAGGGGCCACCTTGAAACCGGTACCCTTTTGATTAATTCTCGTAGATCTGCACACAAACGCCATTGGCCATTAGGTTTCAACACACCTGATATAGGAGTGTTGGATGTGCTATGAATGAGCCCAATAATTCCTCTGGATTCTTATTTTTTAATTATTTCAGCCAGTGATTCCAAACATGCCAGGGGCAACCTATATTGTCTCCCATATAATGTGCGTCTTTGGCAAAAACCTCTTTGAATTCCATAAATATTTTTCTCAATTGGTCTTTTTCTTCTTCATTTGTGCAGGCATCTGCAGCCTGAATTTGCTCTTCAACCATTTTAGAAAACTCTGGAAAGTCCTCCAACGAAGGAACCTCTGTACTTTCCTCTAAGCCTGTGGCTTTATCCCTTTAGAGAGTTGACACATTTAATTATTTTGGAACATTGACTTCCATTTCAATATGCTGCTTTCCTGTTTTATTCTCATTTAATTCAAATGGGATGCAATCATATTGTTGACAGCACACTATTTCACTTGACTCATAAGGATACACAGACTGAACTTTAAAGATTCCTTTAGGTTGAAAGTCCAAGGAGTATGGCAACTCACCCTGTGCAGTGGTGTATATTTGCATTCTTGCTGCCTCATGGATTAATTTAGACATACAAATGCATCAGAATCTTTTAACTGTTGTCCCTTTCTGTATTTTAACGCTACTGTAACTTGTCTGCTGAATGCGGGGATGGTAACATCCCTTCTCACCTGCAATTCAACTGCATATGGTGCCATCTGCGCGCATTGATAAGCTTGTCCTTTGTCCTCAAAATCAGGTGCGGCCCCTCCTAATCTGGACCAAACCTTTTGATTTAGGAAGTCCAACACCATGTACATTCTGTGCATGATGTTATTTCCCAAATTAAATTTATTGTGTGTCCTGCTCATGATCCATACATTGTGATGGATACTCTTAGGACCAATTGTAATCTTTAAGGTGCATCTTCCTACAATCCTTTGCCCTGACTCCGGATCATCCAAACCAAAAATGTGTTGATTCTTTATTCTAAATTTCCGGATCTCCGACCTGTCAGTTATCTGTTGGAGTACCTTCTCATTAATGAAACTTCTTTCATGCACGAGTGCTAAAGTGGCTCCTATCATTTCAGAATGCCCATTTATATGGATAGGGATCCATGGCTGCCCATCTCCCATGTGTATTTCAGAAAGTGTTGAAATGTGTTTTTCTGTGTTTATCTCTGGAGTGATATTTGGCTTGCATTTTTCTTCCTTTAGATAAAAGCGCAATGTGTTTTCATCTATTTATGTTTGCCATTTTTTCTTGGGGTCCAAATAAATCTCCAGAGATTGCTTTTCTTTTTCACCCTGACACATGAGAATGACAGTGACACTAGGCACACAGCCATTCTGAAGATATACTTCCACTGCACTTTCCGTCTTAGCCACAGCATGGCATTCTCTTACATTGTTGTTTTGTGTCATTATTTTCTTAGGCATTGATGGTTTTTTGGCTAGGGACCATAATACCCCATCAATGAGGGGCGACAACTGCTTGAGGCAATTCTTCCCTATGAGAAATGGTAATTCACTGATGGATGTGATGAATACTTCCTGTCTCATCCGATGCTTCCCTATCTATGTCCACCTCCGTGACACCTTTGATAGGTATTTCTTCACCACTGAAGTTGTGCACAGGGCCTTCATTTTGTCTCACCTGTATGTGATTTTGTGGGGATCTCCCTTCATTGATACTTTTTACTAGCTTCTTTGACATTATCGTGGCCTGGGCACCAGTATCAATCATTGCCAAAAGCATTACATTTTTCTTCCTCAGTGATAGGAGCATAGTACCTGTCTTCAACTACCTCTAGCACACACAAAAAGCGAGTTTTTGCTGATTTCAGGACTTGCCTTTCTTGGCCCCTTTTCACTCCTTGCTAAACACATGGGCATATGAAACAATACTTTTCCCTTCTTTTTGCCCACTTCATTTTGGATTTCTTTCTCTATTTTTCTGGGATTAGAACCCATCTGGAGTGTAGCCACTGACTCCCCCTCTGACCTGGGACTGCCAGTGTTCACACTCCAACTTTTTGACTGAACATTTTCACAAGTGTCACATGGCAGCCTGTCATTTTCCGGCGCATGACACTTATTTGTGTTTTGCATGGTGCATGTCCTTTCTGGCTCTTGGAGTGACTGATCTGCACCGTCCTTTTTAGCTACCGGTTTTTCTGTCTGGAGCTCTACAATATTATGATATTAAGGGAGGATATTCGAACTGCTAATCCTACCTCTTCATCTGGTGTTTTATTTTTTACATTGGATGTTCTTTTTAAATCCGTCTCTCTGTTCTTTAGGTTTTTCTTGTTCATTTTCCCCTTTTTGTTCTTCATCTTCACACACTTCAATAGTCTGATTCAACTCCAAATTGAACCACACTCTCTTTTTGGGTGTGTTGGCATTCCCCGTATCACTTTCATTCGTTCATATTCTTATTTTTGAATCAGCAAGGACCGTCATACAAAGGTGATTCATGAGTTTCTGTATTTTTATAAGTGCAGGGGCTACTAAATAGTCACTTGTTGGCAGAACGCATAAGGTCACTCCTATGGCATTCTGCACCTTCACTTGGCTGCTGTTTTTGAAATGCACAGAGCTTTCCTATTTGTTCAGACAACATTTTGACTTGTGCCTCTAGGCATTGAAACCTGTCCATGTCCCTGAATTCTTCTCTTCGCGGCCTGCCCCAGTATTGGTTAAACTCACCCTGGTTGGGCCCTTTCTGGTACCTCTCAGGAGATTGATTTCTATTTGTGTTACTTGTGAACTCATGGGCCATAGGAGGTGGGGAAGGCGGAGTGGTCATCCTTTGACCATGGTCGACTGGTGGTGGTGATTGGTTATAATGGCGAAGGACACAATTCATATTTTGTCTTTCGTTTGGTGGGAATTGTCCCGTATGCTGATTTCCATTTTCAAAATCTATCCACATACCTTGGTCTTTCTTGGTGACCATACACCATTGTATTAGGGTCAAATCTGCTCTGCAACCCCAGTGTCTGGTACGGGCCATTGTACATTTGATTTTGATTGTTATTCATGCCTGACATATTGGAGCAAACTCCCACGCTGGGGCATTGCTCAGGTACCTAGGGCTAATGTAATATTCTATTGCTCGGATCCACAGATTGGAACACAGTAGTTTGGGTTGGTGTCCTCTGTGGTTGCATGCCCCTCTGATTAGGTGTCATGTTGTTCCTTGCCTGAGTTTGTTCTGATTCAAGTGGCGTTTTTCTCGATTTTATCTCCATTATTGCTGGTGTGGATTCTTTAGACTCCACTTTTGTCTCTTTATTCTTAGACCCTTCCTCTCTCTGAAAATAGATTACTTCATATAGTATATATTTTGGTCCCCTGTTCTGTTATCCATTCTAGTGATTTTTCCCTGACAAATCCACGAATTAACTGGGATACAATTTCTTTTTGGAGACCATAAAAGTATGCAGTCTTAAATTCTCCAGAATTAGGATTAAAGGCCACATCAAAAAGTGAAAATGCTCTTTTTAAATCTTGGAGGAACTGGCGAGGGGACATATCTGGCTTTGCAGTCGTATTGTATACATTGCTTTTCTTGCATCTTGTATCGACTGGTAAGGTGAAAATTGATGTCTAACCTCTTTCTCAAAGTCCGCCCATGACAAATGTTCCTGTTCATTGAGACCCCGAATGACACTAGCAGCTGCTGAATCAAGCGTTAGGTGAAAGTACTGTCTATACTGTTCCCTAGGTGTCTGGAGAACTTTCAATACATCATGGACTGTTCCATGCAACAATGTTCTTCCTTGTTGAGTGGTTTAATCAAAGTTTTGATTGACTTCATTATTTTGATAGGGCTAAATGGTGCATTTTGGTGTGCATTATTCTGTCGCT
Source organism: Ambystoma mexicanum (assembly GCF_040938575.1). Taxonomy (NCBI): domain Eukaryota; kingdom Metazoa; phylum Chordata; class Amphibia; order Caudata; family Ambystomatidae; genus Ambystoma; species Ambystoma mexicanum. The sequence continues at coordinate 259,962,250 of NC_090928.1, read as the reverse complement.
CATCCCTGTACTCTGGTGGGCAGGACTGATGGTAACCACCGGCGGGTGACTCATACCCCACCAGTGGGCTACAGTCAGGTCTGGCCCCAGGAATAGCTATTGGTACACTGTTCCCTCGGGCAGAGCTGGGATTAACCTCAACTCCATTGAATGTAGTGCCTTGTTGACTTTCTTGAGATTTTAGACTGAATATCTTGCTTTTCTAGATTCTTGTCCATGAAGCCGTTCTGCCTCCTGACAAGAATACTCATTCCTAATTTTATTGATCACGGCTTGCGGCTCGTTTATTTGCACCTGGCACTGGTCAAAAGCTGTCTTTCTTGTCATTCTCTATCAACAATTTAACAGTTTCTTGTTCTACAGTGCAGAATTCATTATCTTTCTCCATGTTATTCTTTCTAAGTGTTTGTAATTCTGAAATGGCATCATCCTTGTCTTGTCCTATTGCATTTAAAATCCCCTTTTAGTGCATTTGTTCTTGCTCACTGTCATTAAATTGTTTTTCCTTCTAAGCCAATTATTGCTACGTTTAGATTACAATTCTGTATTACACTGCTCTAATTCTGCTTTTAGGCACTTTATTTGACCAACTGCATCATCCAAACTGCCCTGCAGCTTACTAATTACCTCAGAATCATGTCCTTGCATTTTCAAAGACCGGTGTAATAGAAACCATAATCTAGCACATAGCCTTATGATACAATTCTTCTCCTTTCGGTCTGGAGCTTTAAAAAGTCTCATTATGCGTACTTGCACGATGCTCCCTTCCTCAAAAATATTTTGCAACAGTTCTTTCTCCACTTCCCTGCATATCCTGTCTTTCCACATGGTTGCATTTTCTGAAGTCCAAACTCCATGAGCAAAGAGTTTTCCCTCAAGTTAGTTTGCCAGAACAGAAAAATCAGCTTCATTTTGAGACATGGTGACACCTTTGTGTGATTCAAATGAACACACAATGCTGCACTATCACTTCACAGCACTAATTCACTTTTAAGTGCACAGAATGGCTGTGCCCAACGCAATGCCACGCCCAGTAACTGTTTTTAAAATTCCCAATGGCCAACGTACCAAATATGTTGGATATATTTTCTGGAGGAATTACACCTAATCTTGGTGTGTTTTATTATTGTGGTAAATAGTGATTATCTTATTGTGGTATATTATTATTGTAGCAATGCATTGGTGGATTCCCTTTAATATTTGTAAAACACTCCTTAGAATATATTATAACACCTGTAATTTATCGCAGGGGTTTTTACAGTTCTAGCTACTGGACTTATTACACTTAGTATATGACAATATCACTTCCTCTCAGCAACTTATCTACAATGCTGATGTATGCTCTAGCAGCCAAAGTGCAAAACATATCACATTAGGAGCAGGTATTTGTATACACACACTCCATACACTCCTTAACTCACTGACTAGGAAAACCAAAAACCTACTTCAGATTATATCACCATTGTGGTCAAATTAATTACCACCTATGGTAAAATATGTCTAGTCCATGTGCTAATTAAATGCAATCATGCAATGAAAACCCAACTCAATACATGTACAAATGTAACATCTTCTCCTTCCTGCACACACAATGAGGTTGTTCTTTAACAGCATAACTTCATATTTCGCAGCTTGCCACAATATACTGCTATGTTGCACGTTTAATAAATCTCATTGAATGAAGCCACACATCTCCTAATTGAAACCTCATTGCAGAAGAGCATTTCCAAAATAGTTTTCAATTTATTTCACATGGACCAATTAGCACTAAATTGTTATGGACAGGTTACAGGTTACTGGGAACAGATTAGCCTTTTAGTTTATATTAGTATTTGGATGCAGTGCAAGCCAGTCAAATGAAATATTACAAAACCCCTTTGAACATATGCTCTATGTTCCTGGATGTGTGCATTTCCCATTTGGTGCGAGCGCCGGCTGCATTTGCCAAGTTTGTATTTCTATGTTTCTGTGTAAAGCCCACACTAACACTACATGTGCATGAAGCTAATAGCCCCCTGTAACGCACAGCCCCCAGTTATTCCTACACATCATAGTAGGCACATACATTGAAGCAAAAATGCTAAATATGCAACATTTAAATGCAGGCTATACAGCTTGTACATGGGGCACGATGATGTGTTTGAAACCCATCTCAACAAAGAGCTTTCTTTCACATTAACATAAAAACATTTGTTTATGTTATGCGGCAGCCATGCCTGCCACTTGACAAACTATTAATTTCAAATGTCCACTGTGGGCACTGCTGCACCTCACAGCGCACACCTCTTTGGGCAATTGAACACGCGCTTAGACAAGAAATCAAAAGCAGCTTCACCGAAAAAGTAAACAAACCGAAGCCCAACAATCCATTACGAAGGCAATGCTTCCTTTCTAAATCGATGCAAACCTTAAAAAATGCCTATGCAGCACCAGTTCCATTACCGTCACTGCCATGCCTGGAAGTAAGTGCATTGTGTACTGCATAAACTCTTTCCATGCTAACACGACTTGCCATCACGGCGCTTGGCAGCATCCCTGCACCGTCCTCTGTCCCACGCAGGCAGAACCGCGGACACTGTGCCAGGGTGCATAATGACATCCGGCTACCTCCACCATCCCTGGCACAGAGAATCACGTTGGTGAGTGCTTTACTTGAACCGCGCGCTGCGATCTGACATCCCACAGCGTAATAGCGCGGGAAACAGAGAACGTTTGTGGAACAGGGAACGTTCGTTGTAATGCAGAGAGCATTCTGATGTCCACCAAAACCCTCAGCAGCCACACTGATGTCACCACTCAGAAGGGAGTCTTGGAGCACCACAAAGCTTCTCATCCCCAACGGTTAGAGCTAACACTGGCACTTACAGTGAGTGTGTCTGTTCTGCCAATGCGGCACATGTCTCCCAGCAGTCAGTCCCTTGCTTAACTTCACGATTACTCACGCTAGGTGAACCAATGATAAGCACACCATTGGCAGGATCTCTGGACTCACTGAGGGCCCCCTCTGGCCAGCAACTCAAATTTCAGGTGACACTTTGGTGACATAGCTCATGTGGGCTCAGAGGCAAATCTGCCGGCGTTTCCCTGGCGTCTGTCTGCTCGCCCTCCTCTGTCAAGGCACTCTGGCAGTGGTGTTCTCTCTGACCTCTCAGCTTTTCCATCTTCTCTGACCAGGAGCAACAGCTACATAAGCCTCACGGGTCACACTATGGTGCCTCCATGTGCCCTGGGTGGAGCCTTGAGTTAGGGTCACAAATCTTTGTGAAAACGATCTCGCTTGCTCCGGGTGCCTCACTGGAAAAAGTCTCTGGCGCCCTTACTTGCACTGGGTGGTGGGGGAATCATCTTAGCGGGGCAGTGGGCCTCCTCTTTTCCTTTTCCAGCTGTTACTTCCCATGCTGCAACCCCCCCCCCTCCAATCCCCCCAGCAGCAATCTCCTTTCCCTGTTCTGGAACACACAGGTACTTGTATTTTTCTGGGTTCTCCTGGGTCCTCGTCAAGGACCAGCTCATTGCCAGTTAAGTTCATATGTGAGAGGTATTGAAAAGGATACTCAGGTAGGCCGTAGGTATTCTTTAGGGCTCTTTAATCGGGTTACAAAGTTGATCAGGTCCCATCTGGTACATAAAGGAGATGGGGGGGGGGGGGGGGGGAGGGGTGGAGGGCAGAGGGGAACCCACCTGCTCCCACCACCCAGTCTACGTCTTCCAACTGCCTTGGGTTGAATCACATTCACACTCAAACATTCCAGTCACTCTCCTAGAATTCCATTCATGATGTCATACCTTGCATTCACACCCCATGCATTCAGGAAACTGGGACCAGGCAGGAAAGTCAGTCACAACAGGGATGCTCAAGGAGATCGCCATGTTAATACAGAGAACATTCCATAGTGCTTTGCTTACGCAGATCTTTACAAGAACCAGGACCCTTTGAGCCAGTGTCAAACAACATTTTTGGAATTCACCTCCCCTCGGTGAGTGAGGAGGCAAGGGAAATACTTGGGCGAGAGGTCCCGCAGGAAGAGGTGCGAAAGGTCATAGTAGGCCTCCCTCCTAATAAGGCACCAAATGGCTTCACGGCAGTATTGTATAAAATGTATGTGGGAGACCTGACCCCACACAGCTATTCAATTATGTCAATGGATTGCTTTTCTCCCGCAGATTTATCTTCATGATAGATATCCAACTTCCGGCTCTGCTGTTCGGAAATTCTTCGAAAGGGGGGCGTAGTAGACCTCGACTCGGCCATCGAACCATCTTATCTGGCTCTCGATCGTCGGTCCCTGGCGTGACGTCTAGCGTCGTATATATACCATGTCATTACACCCCATGAATCAGTTCCTCTTTTTTTGCATGCTTGCACACTGCATCAAGAACACAACTCGAGTTTACTCGACATTCTTATTGTACTTTATTTGCATTTTTTTTCGAAAACCTCAAGGCAATGTTATCCCACAGGGTTTCTGGCTTCAATCAATGCCGCGATTGCGAGGCCAAAATGTCTATGACCGACCCACATGACATCTGTTTATGGTGTCAGGGTCCTAGTCATGACACAGAGGCCTGCGCGTCATGTGCAAAGATACAGCCATAATGCCTGCGTGAGAGGGCTGGCAAACTGGCTTTAGGCCGACCGGTCGCCAAGTCTCCGGCACGGTGGCTCATCCAGACCTCGGAGGCCGAGACTGAGGAGCCCACCCCAGTCAGGGGGAAAGACCGACACCGTAAGAAGACCAAGAAACTGTCCCATTCCAGGAGCCATTCCTCGTCTTTCTCACAGAAGAAATGGCACCACTGCAATTGACGCAGTCCAGCTCGTCGTCGAAATGAGGTAAGCTTGCGCCGGGGCCGACCACTCGAGAAGAATGGGAGTTTTAAGACCTCTGTTAAAAATGTTTAAGACACAAGCGGCTGCAGGTGTAGCTCCGTCTCCCGGCCAGCAAGCTTTGGCGGCAAAAGCGGCGCTCGCTACTCCCGGCCGCAAGCCCCCCACTCCGTCGACATCGTTGATGTTGAAAGCATCTTCGAGTGTTACTCCCGTCTGGGAATAAGTCGCCAGAAGTCCGTAGGTCCGAGGCTCCTGATGTCTATATGTTACCTGGGCGTCCCTTTGCGCTGAAAGGAGCCTCGGCATCAAAAGCTTTGTCTTTGAAACCTATCCTCAAGCCTTCAGCATCGACAGTCGGCGTTGGTTCCTTTGTGCCACTGTCGAGAACAAGTTTGTTAGATTCCATTTATTCTGTTTTCGTAGTCGAGGAACACGATGAACCTGAGGACACAGTTGACCCCGTTTACACAGGAGCCAGCGGCATCGACTATTTTGATGAATATGCAGATTTATTGGCTTTGGCTCAGGGTTTACACAATGCCAGTATCTGGATACTTCTCCAGACCTGGAGTTACAGCAAAAACAGCAGCTCTATACCCACACTAGTGTGAAGTTCAGGGAGCTGTTTTCACAGGGTAGTTGACAACCTGGGGTTGAAGGCGTCCTCTGCCCCTCTTCAGGGGTATGATCTTACTGACATTTTGGATGAGAGTCCCACAGTCGAGCACAATATGCCTTTCAACCCAGCCATTGCGGATCCCTTAGCCTCCTAAAGGCAACACCCTTGTACCATTCCCCCTGTGAATGCCAATTTCACAGGGAAGTATAGGCCGACAAGAGGAAATCCTTCTTTCCTCACCATACATCCCTCCCCGGAAGGGTTGGTTATACAGGCTGCCACTGTTTCCACCAGACCCGCAGCATCCACCTCTAACCTGCCTACGGACATAGAGGGGAAAAATGTGACACTTTGGCCAGAAAGGTGTTCACTTCTGGTAGCATGTCGCTCAAAGCCACTAACGTGGCATGTGGTTTTGCTGAATACTAGTTTGGCTTATGAAAAGCGGTAGAACAGGCTGTTGAGTACGTCCCTGAGGGTGCCATGTGGGACAGCTGGTGGAGGATGGGAAGGAGCTAGCCAAACAGTTGTTACAAACGGGCCTGGATGTAGCAGACTGTGTTGGCAGAGAAATGGGTTCAGCAGTGGTGATGAGATGCCAAGCTGATCTTAAGACTCCTGGCTTCTCCCCAAATGTCCAGAACAGGTTGCTGGACATGCCTTTTGAAGGAGACATGCTTTTTGGACAGAAACCAGACGAATCCTTGGAGAAATTCAAGTAGTCCAAATTGGCTGCTAAATCTTTGGGCCTATCGGCACTGCCGGCCACACCTGCCTTCAGCTTCGCCTCCAGGGGGCAGAGCACATAGACGTTATGTGCCCTATGGCAGGAAGGCGGTGCTCCCGTTAACCAGGCAAGGACAGTGGTGCTTCTCGCATCCAGGATGGGGCAGAGGGGCCTCTAAAGGCCAACAAGCCGCAGCAGCGGCGGGGTCATCCACGCCATCTAAGCTGCTTTGATTTTCCCTTCCCCCGATGCAACGGTTGGTGGACGATTGGCAGAGAATTGGCCCCAGTGGCAGGAAATAACTTCCGACATCTGGGCCCTGCAGTTGATTTGGTGGGGTTATTGTCTGCCTTTGTTGAAGAGGCCTCCAGACAGACCTTCCCCAATCCAACCTGTACAGGAGCTCCAGGAAGAACAGAGATCCCTGTTGTCGAAGGGTGCCGTGGAAAAGGTACCTCCCGATCAGAGATGGTTGGGTTGGTATTCCCGTTACTTTCTGGTGCCCAAGAAGGAAGGAGATCTCTGTTCCATCCTGGACCTCAGGGCTTTGAACAAGTTCCTGAGGAAGGACAAATTCAGGATGGTGACGTTGAGAGAGATTCTCCAGTCTCTTGAACTCCAGGACTGGCTGGTGTCGATAGACCTACAGGATGCTTATTTCCATGTGCTGATACACCAAAAGCACAAGAAGTTCCTAAGGCTCCTCATTTGGCGACGGACACTATCAGTTCAAAGTGCTTCCCTTTGAGTTGATCTCTGTGCTGAGGGTCTTCACCAAGCTTATGGCAGTAGTTGCAGCCCACCTCAGGAGATCCGGGTCCATGTATTTCCGTACTTGGTCGACTGGCTGATCCGATGGGAAGTCGGTGAGGCAAGTCTCGTCTGATCTGGAAGACACCTGCTTACTACGGCACAGGATGGGCTTCTCCCTCAACTTGAAGAAGTCCCATCTGACGCGAGTCCAGCAGCTCCAGTTCATCAGAGCAGTCCTAGACACCCGGGTAGGGATGGCTTTTCCTCCCGGATGGTGCAGTTGTTTCAGAACTGCGCCACTCTATCAGCTGCTTCCTTCCTCCGCCTCTTGGGTTTCATGGCCTCCTGTATTTTTCTAGTGCCAGAGGCCTGGCTGCATATGAGAACCCTCCAATGGCTCTGAGAAACCAGTGATCTCAGTAACTGGGAGCTCTCACAGATCGCCTTTCAGTGTCCAGCCAAGTAGTCCGCTTACTCGGCTGGTGACACACAAGCAGAAATCTGCTGGCAGGAGTACCCTTCTGGCCTCCTTGGCCCCAGGCCCGAGTGGCCACTGATGCGTCCCAGAAGGGATGGGGGGGGGGCCACTGCGAGGAATTGCAGGTGAGCAGTCTCTGGTCTCCATCAGAAGTCAAGTGGCATTTCAACAGGCTGGAGTTGCGGGCCATCAGGTTATCCCTGAGGGCCTTTGCCCCGTCCCTCAGAGGGAAGCAGTCCTCTTCGCCAGCATGTGGTCTGGCATGGATTCACATGCTCATGAATATTCCCCGTCATCAGGCTGGGAATCCTCGGTAAAGAAAAAAATCAGTTTCAGTTTCGTTTCTGAACTGTCTTTCCACTAGTAACCAATCACTGGTCTCTGAGTCATACTGCCCCCAGCCAATGACTGCCCTCTACCTAAACCCTCCTCTGGCAGCCATCTTCAGATTTTTACTGCAAGTTCAAGTGTTGGGAGTCCTCGATCTATGGCTCTCGAGCTTTTACTGTGTTTTGCGATTTTTCGAAGCGTTTACTCTCATTTTTTTTTTTTTGGTCAATCGAGCCTCAAGCGATCAACGGGGACCCGTTTCAGAATTTTCTACACCCCTCAAGGGCGATTTTTCGTCGAGTTTTCGCTTCTTGGAGGATTCTGCAAGATCTTGGAGGCCAACCCCGCGTGGACATGGCCCAGGACAAAGGAAACACGATGCCTGGATCCAAGCTGTTCAGGAGCTGCCCTGGATGTGGATTACAGAATGTCTTCAAGGAAGATGAGCACTCTTGGGGCCTCTACTGCCTTCATGATGACAAATCGCACGTGGAGAAGGACTGTGCATTTTGTAAGAACATGTCCGAGTGGACAATGAGCGATCATCGTACCCGACTCACCAACTGGCTAGAGGGGAAAAGCCCAGCAGCAGGTGAGAAGTAGAGGAAGTCCGAGCGGTCTTCTAAGACCTTTGAGGGCGCTCCGGCGACGGGGGCCCAACAAAACGCAAAGCACTGCAAGTCCGCGAGCGCTGATGGTTCGGGCTCCTTGGCTGCCAGACAGGGCGCGATGTCACCAACGCCATCAACCACGAGCCAACACTCTGGCTCGGTGAAGAGGAAGTCGGGGAACCCGGGTAAGCTTCAGGAGAAGCCCCAGTGGATCCAGATGGCGGCAGCCGAGGGGGAGCGAGGCAGCGACCCTCCCTCCAAGGTGAAGGCCTCAGGCATGCCCAAAGTCGCAAAGGCCCTGATTCACCCAGCTAAGGCCTCAATCGAAGGAGTCGTGGCAGCCCTGGTGAAGCCTGTGGAGGCTACCCCAGTGGGGCCGGCTGGTGAAATTCGTCAGCGTGTGGGAGTCCATCTCCACCGACCGTTGGGTGCTGGACACGCTGGCCCACGGGCAAACTCTGGAATTCCAAAGAAAGTCTCCCCGTCTACCACCTGTGGCCAGGAAGGAAAATCATGTCCCACAGCTACTTCTGGAGGTGCGAGCAATGCTGAAAAAGGGCGCGATAGAACTCGTCCTGAAGAGGCTCCGGGGCTCCCTCATCCGAAAGAAGACCGGCGGTTGGCAACCCATCCTGGACCTTTGTCATCTAAACAAATACATCAAGTCCCAGAAATTCCGGATGTTCACCCGCCAGCACGTGCTGGGACAGCTGGAGGAAGGCGACTTCCTATCGTCGCTGGACTTGAAGATGCCTACTTCCACATCCCCATTCTCAAAGGACATCGAAAGTTCCTACGATTCGTGGTCCAAGGGCGACACTATCAGTTCAAGGCCCTTCCCTTCGGATTGAAATCGGCGCTCTGGCATCAGTGGCGGCGCGGCTGCGCCTGCAGGGGATCCACGTTTACCCCTATCTGGATGATTGGCTCATCCGAGCAAAGTCAAGGGAACTCGCCGTCGATCACACAGCGAAGACCGCCCAACTGGTCATGGATCTGGGACTCTCGATCAACTTCGCGAAATCCCACTTGGTACCGTCGCAAGACGCCCTGTTCCTGGGAGCCACACTAGACACAGTGGCGCGATTGGCTTCGCCGTCGGAGGAAAGGACGAAGGCCATCCTGGGCAAGGTACAACGGCTGTTACCATGGACGTGGCCAGGGTGAGGTTCATTAAGTCCCTACTCTGCATGATGTCCTTGTGCATCTACATTGTGCGCCTATGCCGGTTGCGAATGCGACCACTGCAGGAGTTCCTCGACGCCCGTTGGATGCAAGCGGCGGGCAGCTTCGAAGACAGGATCTCACTCAACGAGACTTTCCGCCAAGCGATCCGAAGGTGGGGCACCCGCGCGCATCTAGAGGCGGGTATGGACTTCCAGACCCCGGCACATCAGGAAACGGTGACGACGGACGCCTCCCTGGAAGGATGGGGAGCACACACCAGAGATCTACACGCAAGAGGCCTTTGGCTCCCGGAGGAGAGGTCACTACACATCAACGTCCTGGAGATCTGAGCTGTGTTCTGGGCCCTCAGGTCGTTCCTTCCTTCCCTCAAGGGCAAGGTGGTAAAGATCATCACCGACAACAACCACGACGATGTTCTACATCAGGAAGCAGGGGGGCACCAGATCCCCAGCCCTATCCAAGGAAGCGCAGGATCTGTGGCACTGGGCCATTGCCCAAGGGATGTTCCTGGTACCCTTCCATCTGGCAGGAATAAAGAACACCATCGCCGACTCACTCAGCAGGGAGCTGCGCTCGTGCCACGAGCGGGAACTTCGGCAGGATCAAGTGGATCTCCTATTCCGACAATGGGGCAATCCCCAGATCAACCTATTTGCGACGAACGCCAAGTGCCGGAGGTTCGCCAGCAGGTTCCCCCAGCCGGGGAGCATGGGTGATGCCTTCCCATTCCCTGGGACGGCTTGTTCCTGTATGCGTTCCCCCCCGTTGCCGTTGCGACTCATCAGTCAGCTGACGTTCCCGGTGCAGGATGATCCTCGTCGCACCGGCGTGGCCGAGGCAGATCTAGTTCTCCAGCATGGGGTCTGGCATGGATTCACATGCTCATGAATATTCCCCGTCGTCAGGCCGGGAATCCTCAGTAAAGAGAAAAATCAGTATCAGTTTCGTTTCTGATCTGTCTTTCTTAGTAACCAATCACTGATCTCTGGGTCATACTGCCCCCAGCCAATGACTGCCCTCTACCTAAGCCTCTCCCCTGGCAACCATCCTCAGATTTTTACCGCACGTTCGTGTTGGGAGTCCTTGTGTTTTAGCTCTCGAGCTTTTACTGCGTTTTCGCGCTTTTTCAGGAGATTTCTCTCTTTTTTCGGTTTATCGAGGCTCAAGCTCCACCGTTTCTACTTCCGATAACTGGGACCCGTTTCGGAATTCTTCTACGCCCCTCAAGTATGAAGTTTTCGTCGAGTTACGCTTCTTGGAGGATTCCAGAAGATCTGTGGCCTACCTCAACGGACATGGCCCAGGACAAGGGAAGCTCGACGCCCGGATCCAAGCTGTTCAGGAGCTGCCCAGGATGTGGATTGCAAAATGTTTTCAAGGAGGACGAGCATTCGAGATGTCTCTGCTGCCTTCATGAGGACAAGACGCACATGGAGAAAGACTGTGCGTTCTGCAAGAACCTGCCGGAACGGACTAAGCAAGATTGTCGTTCCCGCCTCGCCGCCTGGCTGGAGAAGGGCACAGCAGGTGAGAAGGCGAAGAAAAAGTCTGAGCGGTCTTCTAAGTCCTGTGAGGGCGCCCCGCGACGGGGGCCCAACAGAAGGCCAAGCACCACGAGTCTGCGGACACCGGGAGCGCCGAAAGGTCGGGCTCCTCGACTGCCAGGCAGGGCGCGACTTCCCCGGCACGGTCAACCACGAGCCAGCGCTCTGGTTCGGGGAAGAGGAAGTCCGAGAACCCGGGTAAGCTTCTGGAGAGGCCCCGGTCGATCTCAAAGGGAGCCGAGGGGGAGCGAGGCGATGACCCTCCCCCCAAAGCGAAGGCACAGGACGCACCTAAGGTGGTGAGGGCCTTGATCCACCCGGCAAAGGCCTCTATCGAGGTTGTCGCAGCGGCCATGGTGAAGCCGGCAGAGGTTACGCCAGTGGAGGCGGCCTCGGGGCCCAGAGTTCCCCTGCTGCCGCGAAAGGGAATCCTCTTTCCAGACCATCGTTAAGACCCCCGTGAAGACCCCGGCGGAAAAAGAGGCCATTACGGACTCGGATTCAGCCTCCGAGGAGGATCCGGTGGAAACCGTGAAAGGCCTCAACGAGAGGTTCATAGGCCTCAATGAGAGGTTCGAGAATGTTCGATCCGAGGGGAAGGTTCCTGCTGATGTGATCGAAGATAGCGACGACGAGGGCCCAGTGGAGCAGCCATCCCGTCCGTCGCAGCCATTACCCGAGCCCCAGGATAGCTCGGTGGCCATTTTGTTGGCGATCCATTCCTTATGTACTGAGATAAGGACGAGGTTACCACGGACCCTGACGGAGGATCCAGAACAAGGCCCGTCGGGAAGCCCTCCGAACAAGCAGAGGAGAGTCCACCCCGCTCCGCCCTTCGTGCCCGCGAGGCCTGTGGACCCCTCATCCCCCTCGCCGGACCCTTGGGAGGATACGGCGACGGATACAGCGACGGGGACGGACAACGGCGGCGATGACGCAACGGACATCCCGTCATCACACCCTTTCCCCCCCACCCTCGGGCCTCTCCGCCCGACGAAATTGGCTCTTTTCACGCCATGATAGCCAGGGCATCTGAGATCTTCCAGCTCTGCCCTGAGGAACAGAAAAAGGAAGGTTTTCTTTACCAACGACGAGAGGCCAAGAGAAAGACGGTCCTCGCTGTGCCGTTGCTCGACGACATCTGGGACGAGGGGCTGGCTATCCTCAAGAACCCTTCCACGACACCCGCCAAGAGGGACAGGTACGAGAAGAAGTACCAGGTCCCCGATGCCCCCTTGTGCCTCAGGGCCCAGTCCACGCCGGACACTGTCGTCTCAGCAGCGGCCAAGAAGAAAGCAGCGGGTGCGCCGGCTTCAACTTCCACTTCCCCGCCGGACACCGAGGGCAAGAAGTTGGACTCCATGGGACGACGAGTCATCTTGTCCGCGGCGACGACGATTAAGGCGGCCAATGCCTTAGCGATTGTGGCCCGTTACGACAGGGAGCTTTGGTTCAAGATAGCTCCTCTGCTAGACTTCCTACCGGACGACGACAAGAGGGTGGAGGCCCTACAGATTCTGCAGGAAGGAGAGGTGGCGTCGGATCACGCCATAACTGTGGCAACAGACATTGCCGATACCGGATTTCACCAACTGGGCAACGGGGTTTGCCTCAGACGACGAGGATGGCTCAAGGTGACGGACTTTCGCCAGGACGTCCAGACCACAGTGTTGGACATGCCGTTCGACGGCAACAACCTGTTTGGAAAGACGGTGGATGAGTCCCTCCAGGCCATCAAGACAGACACGGAAACAGCCCGAGCCCTAGGAGTCCTTCAGCAACGGCGGCCCTTTCGGAGCCCTGGAGGCAGACAGGGAGCCTCCAAGGGATCCAGCGGTGGCTCCTCTACTTACCGCCAGGCGGCCCACTCCTCATCCCAAGAGGCCTACAGAGGCTGCGGCAAGCAAGGAGGGTCTCGCCGCCGTCGGCAAGGAGGCCAAGGCGGCAAGGCCTCTTCCAAGCAGGACTGAACCGGCCGTAGCGTCGGGCCCCCACCGAAGCACCCCAGTGGGAGGCCGGCTGACGAAGTTCGTCAGCGTGTGGGAGTCCATCTCCACCGACCGTTGGGTGCTGGACACCCTGGCCCGCGGACACTCGCTGGAATTTCAAAGGAAGTGTCCTTGCATTCCTCCCGTGGCCAGGAAGGAGAATCACGTCCCTCAACTGCTGTTGGAGGCAAGGGCGATGCTCAAGAAGGGTGCCATTGAGCTTGTCCCCAAGAGGCTCTGGGGCTCCGGAGTATATTCGAGATACTTCCTCGTCAGAAAGAAGTCAGGCGGTTGGCGCCCCATCCTGGACCTGCGTCAGTTGAACAAGTACATCAAGGCACAGAAATTCAGGATGGTCACCCTCCAGCACGTGCTGGAACAGCTGGAGGAGGGCGACTTCCTATCGTCACTGGACCTGGAGGATGCTTACTTCCACATCCCCATTCTAAAAGGACACACAAAGTTCCTCAGATTCGTAGTCCAGGGGTGTCACTACCAATTCAGAGCCCTGCCGTTCGGATTAAAGTCGGCACCCAGAGTGTTCACCAAGTGCCTCGCACCTGTGGCGGCGCGGCTGCGCCTGCAAGGGATCCACGTCTACCCCTACCTGGACGACTGGCTAATCCGTGCAAGGTCAAGAGAACTCGCCGTCGAACACACAGCGAGGACCGTCTGCCTGCTCACGGAGCTGGGATTTGCCATCAACTACCCCAAATCTCATCTGGTCCCGTCGCAGGTGGCACTGTTTCTGGGAGCGAAGCTCAATGAAGTGAAGCCACTGGCATCTCCGTCAGAAGAAAGGACGAAGGCTATTTTGTGCAAGGTGCAGCGCCTGTTAGCCACGGATGTGGCCAGAGTGAGGTCCATCAAGTCCCTCCTCGGGATGATGTCCTCATGCATCTACCTTGTGCCTCTTTGCAGACTTCGAATGCGTCCGCTACAAGGGTTCCTCGACGCCCGCTGGATTCAAGCGGCGGGCAGCTTTGAAGGCAGGATCCTGCTCGACGAGGAGTTCCGTTGGGCGATTCTATGGTGGGGTACCCGTGCGCGCCTCAGGGCAGGAATGGACTTTCACGCCCCGGCGTATCAGGAGACGGTAACGACAGACGCCTCCCTGGAGGGGTGGGGGGCCCACACCGGAGATCTCCACGCAAGAGGCCTCTGGCTCCCGGAGGAGAGGTCCTCTTCACATCAACATCCTGGAGCTATGAGCCGTGTTCTGGGCGCTCAAATCGTTCCTTCCGTCCCTCAAGGACAAAGTGGTGAGGATCTTCACCGACAGCACCATCACGATGTTCTACATCCGGAAGCAGGGAGGCACCAGATCCCCAGCCCTATCCAAGGAGGCCCAGGATCTGTGGCACTGGGCCGTCGCCCAGGGGATGTTTCTGGTTCCCTTCCACCTGGCAGGAATAAAAAACAACATCGCCGACTCACTCAGCAGGGAGCTGTGCTCGTGCCACGAGTGGGAACTACGCCAGAACCAGGTGGATCGGCTCTTTCAACGGTGGGGCAAACCCCAGATTGACCTGTTCGCGACAGCAACAAACTCCAAGTGCCAGAGGTTCTTTCTCGTTCCCTTGGGACGGCCTGTTCCTGTACGCATTCCCTCCATTGCCGTTGCTGCTCCGTCTCATCAACCAGCTCAAGGGGTCCTGGTGCAGGATGATCCTCGTCGCACCGGCGTGGCCGAGACCGATCTGGTTCCCGGACCTTCTGGACTTGTCAGCGTCCCCACCTATCAAGCTGGCGACGGACGCGGATCTTCTCTCCAGAGAAGGAGGCGCCATTCTCCATCACTACCCGGAGTCGCTGAACTTGCAGGATTGGCTCCTGGAGCACTAGAGTTTGGAGGATACGATATCCCGGCTGACTGCAGAGAGGTTCTTGCAAAAGCCAGGGCGTCCTCAACTCTCAAATTCTATGGACATAAGTGGAAGAGGGTTCTCTGTCTGGTGCCGTGCACAGAAGATTAACCCTCTGCGGATTACGGCCCCTCAAGTATTGCCGTACCTACTGTCGCTGGCCAAAGCTGGACTGGCTCATGCCTCCATCAAGATACATCTGGCGGCCATTTCCCGATACACCAGAACTACCGGACGGGCGTCCTTGTGGTCTCATCGCCTGGTGAAGGAATTTATGAAGAGACTATTCCGATCATTCCCGCCGGTGAAGGCCCTGCCCCGGCGTGGGAGCTCAACGTGGTGCTGACCAGGCTCATGGGGGCCCCATTCGAGCCTATGCATTCGGCGCCGTTGAAGTTCCTGTCGTGGAAGACAGCATTTCTTGTGACCATCACCTCCGCACGACGAGTGGGAGAGATCCAGGCCCTATCTTGCAAGCCTCCATACTTGACTTTGCACGACACGAAGGTGGTGCTGAGGACGCACCCCTCCTTTATGCCCAAGGTGCCGCCGGACTTCCACCTCAACGAGCCCTTGGTGTTGCCAGTTTTCTTCCCGTCGCCTTCGTCTCCGGCCGAGAGGACTTTGCACTCGCTGGACGTGGCTAGAGCACTGAAGTTCTACGTGGACCGCACTAAGAGTTTTCGGAAGACATCACAGCTGCCCGGCCGTCCAAAAGCCCATTCGACCAGAGCAAACGCTGCTACCATGGCGTTCCTGTCTGGTGTGCCCCTGCTGGACATCTGCAGGGCTGCTACGTGGAGGTCGACGCACACCGTCACAAGATTCTACTCCATCGATCGGGACTCCAGGGAGGAGTCATGGGTCGGCCAAGCAGTGCTGCGCAACCTGTTCGCTTAAGGTGAGCCTGGTGAGGAGGTAAGAGATGCTTAATGTTGAGTTGTTGTATTGCTTAATGTTGAGCCTGTGGCCACCTCCCGTGGTTGTGCATATGTATACTGCTATGTATTCTTATATTCATGAGCATGTGAATCCATGCCAGACCCCATTCTGGAGAAAGAACATGTTACTTACCTGTAACTGTTGTTCTCCAGCATGGGTCTGGCATGGATTCACATGCGAACCCTCCCTCCTTCCCCTCTGCGGCTCTTCACTCGGCTCCTTCACTTGGTCATACTGCCACTTTACGTCCTACCAAATCTGTGGATTGCTGCCAGGGGAGGGGCTTAGGTAGAGGGCAGTAATTGGCTGGGGGCAGTATGACCCAAAGATCAGTGATTGGTTACTACTAAGAAAGACAGATCAGAAACAAAACTGATACTGATTTTTTTTCTTTACCGAGGATTCCCGGCCTGACGGGGAATATTCATGAGCATGTGAATCCATGCCAGACCCATGCTGGAGAACAACAGTTACAGGTAAGTAACTTGATCCTTCCCGGCCCTTCTTTACATGTCAGCATCCCCCCCCTACCCCCGGTCAAACTACCGACGGACGCGGATCTTCTCGCCAGGGAGGGAGGCGCCATCCTACATCACGACCCAGGATCGCTGAACCTGCAGGCCTGGCTCCTGCAGCACTAGAGTTTGGAGGGTACAATATCCCAGTGCACTGCAAGGAGGTGCTTGCAAAGGCCAGGGCTTCCTCGACTCAAGTGCTATGGACACAAATGGAAGAGGTTCTCTGTCTGGTGCCGTGCACAGAAGATTAACCCTCTGTGGATTACGGCCCCTCAAGTGCTGCCGTACTTGCTATCGCTGGCCACGACGGGGCTGGCCCATGCCTCCATCAAGATCCATCTGGCGGCTATCTCCCACTACACCAGAACCCCGGGGCGGTCATCTCTGTGGTCTCATCGCCTGGTGAAGGAGTTCATGAAAAGACTGTTCCGATCGTTCCCGCCGGTGAAGGCTCTGGCCCCGCCGTGAGAGCTCAACGTGGTGCTGACCAGGCTCATGGGGCCGCCATTCGAGCCACTGCATTCGGCACCGTTGGAAGTTCCTGTCGTGGAAGACAGTGTTTCTTGTGGCCATCACCTCCGCACCATGAGTGGGAGAGATCCAGGCCCTCTCCTGTAAACCTCCATACCTGACATTCCACGAGACGAGGATAGTGCTCAGGACGCAACCCTCCTTCATGCCCAAGGTGCCGTAGGACTTCTCAACGAGCCCTTGGTGTTAGCTGTTTTCTTCCCGTCACCTTTGTCGCCGGCTGAGAGGACTTTGCACTCGCTGGATGTGGCTAGAGCGCTGAAATTCTATGTGGACCGTACGAAGAGTCTTCGGAAGACATCACAGCTGTTTGTAAACTTTGGACCTGTGAACCAAGGGAAGGCTCTCTCGAAGGCTTCCATTTCCAGATGGCTCTACGGCTGCATCATACACCGTCACCGGTTGGCAAACTAACCGTTGCCCGGCCGTCCGAGAGCCCATTCAACCAGAGCGATCACTGCTACCACGCCGTTCTTGTCTGGTGTGCCCTTGCTGGACGTCTACAGGGCTGCTATGTGGAGGTCGACACACACCTTCATGAGATTCTACTGCGTCGACCGGGATTCCAGGGAGGAGTCCAGAGTCGGCCAGGCAGTGCTGTGCAACCTGTTCGCTTGAAGGTGAGCCTGGTGAGGAGGTAAGAGATGCTTAATGTTGAGCCTTGCCACCTGCCGTGGATGTGCATGTGTGTACTGCTATGTATTCTTGTATTCATGAGAATGTGAATCCATAGTAGACCCCATGCTGGAGAAGGAACAAGTTACTTACCTGTAACTGTTCTCCAGCATGGGTCTGGCATGGATTCACATGCGAACCCTGCCTCCAACCCCTTTGCGGCTCTTCTCTTGGTCCTACTGCCACTTTACGTGCTACCAAATCTGAAGATGGCTGCCACAGGAGGGGTTTAGGTAGAGGGCAGTCATTGGCTGGGGGCAGTATGACCCAGAGACCAGTGATTGGTTACTAGTGGAAAGACAGTTCAGAAACAAAACTGATTTTTTTCTTTACCAAGGATTCCCAGCCTGACGGGGAATATTCATGAGCATGTGAATCCATGCCAGACCAATGCTGGAGAACAACAGTTACAGGTAACTGAGACAACACAGTGGCCATGCATTACCTCAACAAGCAGGGTGGCGTGCACTCTCGCCCACTCTGCACAGAGGCAATTTTGCTGTGGTTCTGGTTGAGAGAGAACCATATTTCGGTCTTTGCAGTTCATCTGGTGGGGACACAGAACCCCTTGGCGGATGCTCTGAGCAGGCAGAGCATGGTCTCACACGAGTGAGAAGCGTGCCAAGAAGTCCTAGAGGAGGTCTTCACTCTCTGGGGAACCCCTGCAGTGGATCTGTTCGCCAGGGAATCTAACAGGAAGTGCAAACAGTTTTGTTTGAGAGAATTCCTAGCAAACAGCGAACCAGGGGACGCGTTTCTGGTGGACTGGACCTTCCCTCTCCTCTATGCCTTCCCTCAGATTCCTGTCATTCCTTGGGTTAACAGGAGGTTGAAGAGATTTTGAGCATCTATGATCCTGATCGCCCCGGATTGGGCGAGGAGAACATTGAACTCCGACCTAATGGATCTTACCATCTGTCTGCCTCACTGGTTGCCTCAGCGTCCGGATCTCCTAACCTAGTCGGAGGGTCAGGTGCTCCACCCAACCCTAGATTCCCTCAACCTACATGCGTGGCTCTTGAGAGGATGAGGTATGATGACTGGGATCTCTCAGAGGAGGTACTTGAGGTATTGTTGGCTGCATGCAGACCATCTACTAGATCTCTGTGCAGGTGGAGAAGATTTGATTCATGGTGCAGAAATCGCAAGACTGACCTTATCTCTTGTCCCACCACCATAGTGGCCTCTTCAGGCCTTCAGGTTGCCGCAGTGAAAGGGTATTTGGCTGCCTTGTCTGTGTTCAAGAGATCCCCAGACCAAGGGTCATTTTTCACCATTCCGATCATGGCCCAGTTCCTGAAGGGCCTTCTTAACAAGTTTTCACCAACCCCCTTTGTTGTCCCAGATTGGGATTTTAATCTGGTTTTGAACTTCTTGATGGTGGCTCCGTTTGAGCTTATGCGTTCATGTTCTTTGCGGCTGTTGAACCTTAAAACCGCCTTTTTGGTCGCTATCACGTCTGCCAGGACGGTTAGCGAACTGCCAGCCTTGTGCTGCAAACCCCCATTCCTGAAGTTCTTTCGTGAAAAAGTCTCTTAAAGTGAGGCCCGGATTCCTTCCTAAGGTGGTTTTAGAATTTCATCTGTCCCAGTCTATTGACTTACCTGTCTTTTACCCTCCTTTGCATCGCTCGAAGGAGGAAGAGCGGTTCCACCGCCTTGATCCCAAGAGAGCTTTAAGTTTCTGTGTCACTCTTACGTCTGAGTTTAGGAAATCAGAGCAGTTGTTTGTAGCCCTTTCTTTGTCTAAAAAAGGCCTTGCCGTCACTAAGCAAACCTGTTGCGGTTGATCATCTTGTGCATATCCGAGTGTAAACAATCGGCAGGCAAGGAGCTTCCAGCGGGCATCAGGGCTCACTCGACCAGAGGGGGGCCTCTGCCTCTACGGCCCTCCAAAGAGGAGTCCCCATTAGGGATATTTGCCAGGCGGCCACTTTGTCATCCTTACATACCTTCACCAAGCACTGATGTTAGGTTTGGTAGGGCGGTTCTGCAGAATCTACTGGTTTAAATCTTTCTGCCCTCCTCCGTTATCCTAACTGCTTGGAGAGTCTATCATGATGAGCAATCTGCGGGAGAAAAGCAATACATTGAAGGAGATATTACCTTACCTTAATGTTCTTTCTATGGATTCTTCTCGCGCAGATTCCTCATCGACCCTCCCATCCATCCAGCTCAGAAAATTATGTGGGTTGACGCATCTGTCCAAATGACAAGGCATCTGGTGATGACTCTGGGGTGACCGTTTCTGTTTTTTCAACAACATATTTTTTTCTTCACGCATTGTTGTGGATTCTCCCTGTTTGGGTGTGATCTTGTTAATGTTTTACTGGCTGGTTAGCCGCCTCCTGTGGTTTTTCTTCTGCAGCGTTCAATCACAAGGGGAAAAATGTATAGGAACTACATCATTGGGGCGTAGGGACGTGGTGACATCGCGTCCGGAACAAACAATCGAGAGCCAGACAAGACAGATCGATCAGCAGGCGAGTCGAGGTCCACTACGCCCCCTGTAGAAGAATTTCCAAACAGCAGAACTGGAAGATGGATATCTATCATGATAAGTAATCTGCGGGAGAAGAATCCAAAGAAAGAACATTAGAGTAAGGTAATTTCTCCTTCTGGGAGATGGTAAGAATCTCTACTTCAATGGAAGAAGCAAAAATAACTCTTATCCCTAAACCCAACAAATACCACATGCTGTTCTTATCTTACAGACCAATAGCATTGATAAATATTGATGCTAAGATCTATACTAAAATACTGGCCAATAGATTGGAAACATATCTTCTGAGCTTTAGCCATCCCGACCAGGCGGGTTTTGTATTAGGGCGACAAACATTTGACAACATCAGAAAGGTGGCCCACTTACTGGAGAAGGCACGTAAGTCGATTCTGCCCTCGATTCTCCTATCCCTGGATGCATAGAAGGCATTCAACAGGATGGAGTGGACCTTCTCGTTCAGGGTATTGGAGAAGATGGGGTGGTGGAGGACTTCCTCTGCAAGGTTCAAGCCAACTACAGGGCACTAAAGGCCTGCCTCTTTATTAACGTGGCTACATCCCGAGTTGCACAATTAAGCTGAGGAACAAAGCAAGGGTGCCCCCTCACCTCTTTGCGGTCTATTTGGAGCCGTTAGTGCAAGCTCTGAGAGATTTGAGGAAGGTACACAAGGTGCCCTTTGGAGGGAGCCAGCATAAAGTTGCTGTATTTGCAGATGCCATGCTCCTGTCATTAATGAAGCCACGGGAATCGTTGGAGGTGTGCGGGGAGCTTCTTGAAGGTTTCGGGGAGGCCTCAGGGCTAACGGTTAACTTGGAAAAATCTGAGCTACTTCATGTCACAGTGATGGGAAGGGAAGCGGAGGTGCTGAAAGCCGAAGTTACACCGTTCTCATGGAAATCTGAAGGTTTAAAATATTTTGAAGTCTGGATGAAGCCCTCCCTGGCGGGTTGGTATGCGGCTAACTATCCCCCAGTAGCTCTCAGCAATAAAATCAGACCTGCGCAAATGGAACAGCCTCAAGGTCTCTTGGGTGGGGAGAATGGCTTCAAATAAGATGTTGACACTGCGAGGCTACTATATCTGTTCCCGGCGGTACCGGCAGCAGTACCAAACAGGTTCTTTAAGGAGGTGGGGAAATTACCGAGTGACTTTGTATGCCGTGCTGACAGCACCGATGGGGGGGGGGGGAGGGATGGCGCTTCCAGACTTTCAAAGGTATTTCGAGGCGTCCCAGTTACATACTATCCAGGAATGGTTCTCGGGCAGCAGGGGAAATTATGGGTGGCCATGGACCGGGCGATGGCGAAGCATGACCTGAGGGAGGTGGTGTGAGCTGCTGCGGCAACACAGGCCAAAGCACCTGTGCCTAAGTGGGATCACACGACTGTTGGCAGACACCTGGGATAGAGTAGTGGGGAAGCAATAGATCACCACCATCCCATCTACGCTGGCACCAATATTTTGGAATTCGAAATCATACCAGTAGGGAGCATTCAGCAAATGGCGGGAGGGAGGGTCCCGGGTCTTGCGAGACATGTTCCAGGGGGAAGAGAGACAATCTTTCATAGATTGTAAGGAATTCTATGGAGTGGGAGAAGGGGAGAGGATGCAGTACCTTCAGTTAAGTCACTGGATTCTTAATAAAGGGGTTAAAGTGGCAGCCACACAGTAACTCGCTCCTTTCGAGAAGCTTCTCACAACAAACGATGGGGGTAGGGGATTGGTGTCCAATCTAGATAAGATCCTAAGCGAAGCCACCACCCGGGTACCATGGCCCTACATGACTAGTTGGGAAAGTGGGAGAGGTTATGGCGGTGGATAACACGGGTGGCCAGGTCATCTCAATTGCAAGAATGCTGGTACAAAATCCTAATGGGGTGGCATTACACGCTGGCACGGCTTCATAAGATCTTCCAGAGCGTTGCACCAGACTGTTGGAGATGCTGTGGGGGGTGGGAACAGGGTCCTACATATGGTGTAGATGCCCTAAAATAGTCCCATTCTGGAAGGAGGCGAATGGCGTGCAGGCCCAGGCATTCAGAGAAAAGATTGGGACACCCCCAGAGGAGGTTTTGCTGGGACTGGAAAGGGGGGGGGGGGCAGAAGGGCTTGGCAGGCTGGGTCGGTCAAAAGCCTGTGTGATTCTCATCTTGGCAGCAATGCTGCTCATAGCCCAGCAGTGGAAAGGGGAAGCATTCCCCACCATGCAAAGCTGGATATGCAAAATCTGAGATTTTATGGCAATGGGATGGGCAACATATGCTATGAATAACAACAACCTGCTGCGATTCGCCAGAGACTTGGGGTTTGTGGGGGGGTGGGAGGGATGTCTTGGAATTTCTAAGAGAGGACTATAGAGCCCAGTGGTTCCCTCATTGGACTTGAATTAGAGGAGGGACTGTGGAAAGAACTTGTTTGGGTCACCAGCATTCAAAGACCCCAAGTTGGAGGGGGAGAGAGGTGGGCGGGATGGGAATTAAGGGAGCAGGGCGGGGGTAGTGATGGGGGAGAAAGCTATGTTACTATGTTGAAAACCAATAAAAAGAGTTTTATTTAAAAAAAAGTGTGCATTCACCTGTCTTGGGTTCTTCCATTGTGTTACTTGGAGTGGTGTTTTGCAAGGGATCAAGCGGCTCAGGACATCGCGTTCTACCCCATTAGATCCTCCATTAGCTTTGCTTAATTTACACCCTTGAGTAACGTCGACCTCAATGAGTGTACATTCATAACTCGGTATGTGAAAAAGGAACAATGGTCTATTATATATGCAAGAGTTCCATCAGCATGAAAAATGGTGTAGAGGTGGCGTAATGAACATTTTTGCAGATGTCCACAATGCAGGTGTCATTACTACTAATGAAGCAGAGGGGAATAACCGTATATAGAAGCTTCATTAGCCGAGACCGATTTTAAGAAAAATCTTTTGCTATCACAGAAAATGCTTTGGATTTTTAGAGCCTTTGATTTGAAGCCATGTATGTGGGCCGCAGGTGTATAATACTTCCCGCGTCTGCATGGACCATAGCATTGTCCGTGATACGCCCTACTACTCCCCTTTTAGCATGATTTTGATTGACAAACAATTCCTCAAGATTATATGTTGACTCTTCCGCAGCTTCTACAGTTGTTTAGTTTGCTTTTTGCAATCTTACATCGAAGATGTGTTGCTCGTTATCCTGTCGTTTATTTACTTGAGGCAAGTAAGGCTGTCGTCGGGCTTGTTGCTTACTGGCGCAACTGGGGTGAGATCGGTTATTGTCACCAATGAGGGCAATAACTCTCATCTCGATTGTCTGGGGAACAATTGTGGCACAATTCGACAAACATGGAACCTTTTTGAGTGTACCTTGTAAATTAAGCATGAGGTTGCTATTTCAAGAAGGACATGCAATGGTTAATTGGTCTAATTTTTGACAAAGCCTCCTGCGTCCTTCTCCTTCTTTTAGTATGAAGATCTTCATACATAATTACTTGTTTGACGGCCTTCCTCCTCTTATGTTCATGCCAAGTAGCAGTGTCCAAATCCACCCTGACAGGCTTTGGACTTAGCGGTGCATCTGCAGCCTCCGACTGATCGCCAGATGCTTTTGTTAATGTCATCATGTTCACATGTATCTTGTCCACAAAGCTTACAAGGGTGTTCGTAACAAAGAACCCGTTATTTGATCGGGTAAAAAACAGCATTTATTCAACCTAGCTGTGATGTCATCAAATTTGGAATTTAACTGAGTGAGCAGAAACTCCAAAACATTAAACATTGCTGCAGAGGAGCTGCTGACATCACTCGCTTGTAGTGTATAGTTTAACTCTTCAGGTGGCTCTCTATCGATTGATGGCATATTATTTAGCGGCATCAGAGTTAGTGTTTTGTTTGCAAATAACATGTTGGAATAAGGCTCAACCCCACTTTCTACTTCAGCCGGGTTGAGAGATTGCACTTCTTCATCAAGTGATGCAGAGACAAACGCTACCGAACTGAGTAGAAGATTCATTGGCGGCGTGCCCTGTAAAGGTGAACTGGCAATTACGGCTGTGGAGTCTGGGCCTTGCTCTACCGCAGGCATTATCAACGCCCTACCTACTGTTTATATGGTCTTGCAGCCGGGACAGGGGAGCAAGGCAATGAGTTCCTCAGTTAAGTCAGTACAATGTTTGACAATGGCAGTGGTATTCTGTAAATGAGTTTTATTGCGTGTCGAATAAAAAGCCGTAATTTTATTATTTGATTTACTCCCCCCTGTGGCGTCTTCCAGTGCAACAGTACTTTGTGGACATGCTCCGGATGACGGTCTGTGATTTTTCTCTAGTGCAGACCAAGATGACCCGCCCCCTTGGTTTCTGAGCCCCCCGCCCCTTCTGTTCGCAATGGGCAGTCCAAACTGGTTAATATTACGTTGTCCTCCTCCGCCATGTCCGCAAGAAGTGGCAGGCAAGTCTGGAGCTGGATTTTCATGGCTCCTTGCCTCGTGACTGTTGCCCGGTTGGGCTCTCGCGTCATGATATTTCCAGGTGCCCGTCGCTTCAGCATGGTTGCGGTGGGATGAAAAATAAAAAAGGAGAGATAAGACTGAAATCTATACACTGCTTTCCCCTTTTTCCTTTTTGTCAAATACGGTGAAGCAGCTGGAACATCTGATAGCAGCTAATAGCAGCTAAATCTGCACAACAATACAGGTTTAGTAGATTATGGAGTTTACGGAGGCAGTCTTTATAGCACTCATAGCTGGATTGAAGGAAGGAACTGTGGGTGCTCATTGCAGGATATATTCGAGCAGCATACCGTTCCCTGCCTCTCCCACCCTCGACAGACAAAGCAGGACTACTTCCTTCCACTTGCTCTAATTTAGTGAACTCCAGTTAGGGTCAGTTGGAGTCGCAGCTAAGTTCCTCAGACCATTCAGTTGCTGTATCTATCCCGCTTGCGCCATATGGTGGTATGGTGTTGCAGCAATCGCAGCAGATTTAATCTGCCCGCTGTCCCGGTGCCTACGCCGTCATGACCCCCACCATGCCCAACTCATCTAAGTCTGTCTCATCGAGTTCCACTGAGTCTGCTTCCTCAGCTCTGTGGCACACACCAAGCCTCTCGCCACTGAGGAAAGGACTGCCGCACGTCGGACACACATGCGTCAAGAACACAAAACAGAGGCCGCCTCGACGCAATGTACGCAAGACTCATTTGCCAATATGGGTGCTACTGTCATTGGTATTTAAGGCGGCAGTTGGTTTCGCAGGTCCTTCCTACGGGCGTTAACCTTTGGGGAGATGAAAGTTACAAAGGCCATGAATAAATAAGCCTTAAATAGGTTAAGTAACTTGTTGGGTCACGCACCTGAACTAGAGATAGAGAGAAAAAAACACAGAAACCCATCAGCTGACAGCTGGGTTCGATTTTATGAATGTTCACTGCAACAACAAAAAAAGACCAAGGGATGAAGATGATGGGTTATGACCGGAGTATCGTCCACCCCTATAACTAAATCTACACATAGTTCCTGACAAAACATGCACCTGCTGCAAGAATAATTACGGACACCGGCTCTTTAGAAACCATCAGTATTACTTATAGCTTTTCGGCTTACTATCCAGTGAAGCATGCACATCACGTGGAGGACAGCGTGGGAGCAATCAGGCGTTCCTTTACCTCGTATTACCTGCACTATTACACAATGTGTTTTATTTAAAACTGCCGTCTATCGGACTGATAGGAACGACCTTAGTTAACCCTCAGTTTCTCTGCATTTTTATTTTGTCTTGCAGACCGTGGGAGAAATTAGTAGAGCTTTGAGGTATTCCGGCGAGGAATTCTTCTTTACAGGAGTCACTGTATGATAACCGACTGGAGCATGTGGCTTGGTTCATACATCAACAACTTTATTAAAACCAAGAACCCTGGAGGCCTTGGGGTGGTTATTCTTGGGTTTTGTAGATTTTAACATTAGTGTGGTGTTAACAACTCAACCTGAAAGTTAGGAAAACCTTCATGGTATTGCACTGCTGTTTTATCGAAATGCATTATTACTAGAAGAAAATGTGAAAAGTAAACTTGTTGATCTTCACAGTATGTGTTCATAGACTTTGGTTGGTTTCCATATGGAAGGTGCTTAAATCATGCAGATATTGCCAAAATCCATTTAATGTTACACCACGAAGTATGTAATGCCTCACCTTTGTTACACCCTCATTTCCATATTGGGGTGACTGTTAGTTATTTAACTGGTATTTATTTAATATGATCTGTTTCCATGATTTGTGCATTAATACCCGAATATATTCATAATTATAAAGCTTCTCATTCTCTGGGAGTGTTGCAAGCAAACTGTCACTTCTGTCATTATTTCTGGTTAATAAATGTAATTACACGGACCAGTTCATTTATAAGCGTATTCCCTTTTTAAAGGTGGGGTTCTGGGAGTTGGCCATGTTATTCACTACCAGGGGAGTCACTTACCCACACTCAAAGTATCCATGTTAGGCGTTTCTCTCTTCTACCACCCGTGGATTCTCTGACATGCGCATGTGAGCAGTAAGGTGTATGACCATTTCTCCTGTTTATGCTCGGGTAGCTATCTAATAGATAATATATGTACATCATTTACCCTCCATTGCAAAAGGTGTTCAGATTCACCTTACACTTAACTAGACGATTGGGTCATAACAGGAGACGCACCCAAATGTGTCAGAAGCACACCTCCTGTTCCAACTAGGGTTTTCCATCAATGAGAAAAAATCAAGCCTGCTCCACAGCCAAGTCACACAATTTCAGGGGGCAGTTATTCAGACAGAAGGCACCCTATTCTTCCCCTCAAGAGAGGGCCCAAAACATGCTGCTTCAAGTCCCTTGTTACACAGCGGATTGCCAGATTACTGTCCAGTGGGTTATGCGTCTTTTTGGTATGTTGGTTTCCTGCATCTTTCTGGTTCCACACGCACGGTTGTGTATGCATCCAATGCAGGAATTGGTAGTGTGATGAATCGTTGCAATTTGTCCTAGGTAGGTTAACCCCGAGATAGCCGACCACCAACCAGGAAGAAATGAGGAAAGAGAAACTGGCGGAGAGACGCGAGTCGCCAAAAGAAAGAAAAGGAAAACCGGTCTGAACCTGTAAAGAGCCCAGTGACTTTAACCCGCAACACAGAAGGTAAAGGGTATAACGGGAGACCCGGGAGGGGAGTGTGAATCAATACTAGACTACTCCTACTCATCTCACTCAAGAGAGTAATGATATAAGAAAAGTGAATGAGAATCCTTATCAGAATGCTCATACTCATCACAGTCAAGAGAGTAAAGAGAACCAAGATGCATTTAGAGAAGATGAGAATTGTTATCAAGCTCCTACTCGTGACAGGAGCACGAAAACGCAGGAAGTGTAGTAAAAAGAATCCTGCAAGACAAATATATTGGAAGTTATCCAACTGATTACAAAGCATATTAAGAAGGTCCAAGAGACAGAAGAGTTGGTCATAAGAAGACTGTAACAATAAATCAAACTTTGGGAGAATACCCCAGAAAGCTGAGAATTAAAGATTCAAGGGAAATTAATTGTTCAGCAATATAAGAAATATCGCAGAGGGGAAGACTAATTGTTGGAAAAAACAACCCAGGAAAAGAGAGAAGGATCAATAATAATAAATTAAAGCAACCCACAGTCAATATCACATTAAACAATCTGTATGAACTGGTTACCAGAGACTAAAGATTGAAGAGTGGCTGCAAGACAAGCCAAGAAACCTTCGGAGAAGGGGAGAGCTTCTCCTAGCTTTGTTGTTAAGAATAGTGGTAAGGTCAAATAGGTTAGTGTTCGACAGTGGACTGTTCTTCATTTACTGACATTCACTGACGACTGACAAGCACCTTAGTTGTTAGTTAGGGAAGCCTTGTAGAATTGGGAAGGATGGGCTTTATCTATTTTCTTTAATAAAATCATGAGTAGCATGTCTAATCGGAGTCTGTGACCTTCTGACCGACCACAAATGGTGTCAGGCGTGGGATTTTAAAGTCCCAAAATAGATGCCACCCACATCATCACACATATACATGGACATACCTATTGCTAACCTCCCACCTATAGGTCTGTTGGGGGGGTAAAACCTTTGTTAACAAAAAGTCAGACTCAAACTGTAGTGAACGCTAGTCCTTTTAATTCAAAGTTACATGACTAAGAATCAGAGGCTGACGACAAATCTCTGGATAACAAATCCCAATATCAGTACCCTAGAGATCCTCCTGGATCAGTTTGTAAACCATCAAATACAGTTGGACCAACACATCCAGGATGGACTGGACCAAATAAGAAGTGGGACACACCACCAGATTGTTCCCTATGGGGTATTACAACCTTACCAAAAAGGAGAGGATTTAGGAGGCTGTTTCATACATTTTGAAAGGTTGGCCACCGAGTTTAATTGGCTTGACGGGGTAAAAGCTTGCTGCCTGGCCCTGTTGCTAAAAGGGGGACCTTCAAGTCTCCGACCAAACCTTTAATCTTGAGGACACTACCCCATTCTCTAAGATAAAAAGGTCTCTATTGGAAAGAGTAAGACAGAGTTTTTACCGATTGGAATTTAGAGAGATCTGTCTTCTACCCAACGGAACTCCATTAGATTTAGCAGCTAGGGTTCAAAACATCATCTCCCAGTGGTTGGGGAGAAAGTCTCTGGCTGATGTATTATAGACTATAGCAGTGGCACAATTTATTCAAGCCCTACCTCCCTAATTACAAAAATGTATAATACAACATAAACCCTCATTTGAGACAGCCATTGAAGTAGCCAAGCTTATTCAGAAGCTGCCAGATATCTAAGATATACTGTCAAACCTCTAGAAGGAGATAAGACCCCTTATTCCACCAGAAAACCAGATAAAACCAGATTTAAAAAAATGTCCTCAAGGTCCTAACCATAAGGAAGAAATATACAAAAAAGTGAGCCCAGGTAGGACAGAAAAAACTCCCACAACCAGTAATGAAGAGACAGGGAGACTTAAGTCACCTTTTCCCACTCTTATATGGTTCTCGTGTGGGATGAAAAAACACCTTGCCGGATATAGTCCCAAAAATAAACCAGACGAATCAAGGGGATAGGATGGATAGCTGCCAAACCATTGGAAGGGGGTAATAGAGAAACAAGAGTCTGAAACAAATGGGTCAGAAATGCATTACTGTGGGTCAGAACCCTTTAAAACCCATGAAAAGGTGTCATGTTGGAAGATTCTAGTCGTGAAAGCCTTCACGGAAGGGGTGAAAAGGATGTATCCTCAAATTGCAAATCCACCCCAAGGGTAGGATTTAAACATGGTCTTATGCAGACGCACGAGTCCTCCTTCGAACCCATGCATAAAGCATGCCTCAGAGATCTTACCTACGAAGCTGCCTTTCTAATAGCCATCACCTCTATAAGAAGGGTAAGTGAGCTGCAAGCATTATCAGTCTAAGAACCTTTTTTGTCATGATTCATAAAGATAAGGTAGTTTTAAGAACACATCCATGGTTCACACCCAAGTTCATTTCTAAATTCCATGTCAACCAATCTATTGAACTACCAGCGTTTATCCAAAATCCACAAAACTCTGGACAAAGTGCCCTCCATACACTGGATGTTAGGAGAGCTGTTATGTGCTATCTTAACAAGACTAAACGAATAAAGAAAACTGACAAATTCTTTGTTTCTTTAGCTGCATGGAGAGGAGACCCCATCTCCAAAGCAGAGATTTCTAAATGGATTGTAAAGTGCATACAGCAATGCTACACATTATCCAACAAGACACTACCTTTAAACCCAGAACACACGCTACTCGTGATACTGGTGCTACTTTGGTATTAATTGCAAATGTGCCCCTAGAGGCAATTTGTAGAGCTGCGACATGGAGCTCTGTTCACATGCTCACTCAGCATTACTGTGTAGATATACAAACACGTAGCGATTCTCAGATGGGACTGGCGGTGTGTGATGAATCGCGATATTGTCCCTTCTCTCCAGAGGGAGACTAGGGAGGTGAGCCTGCTGCGCAATATTCCCTCTTTTGGTGGCGGAAAGCAAGATCTCACAGGGAGAGACTCCCCTCTTGGGGATAGGGACTCCAGTTCCGAGAAGGAACTCCCTTTGCATCTCACACAAGGGACAAAGAAGGAAACATCTACCTCACCAGAATCCTTCTACACTATCATTGTGGTATCTCTACTGAGGAGTGTCCATTTTATACTGACAAGAGTTAGCCCCAGAGAGTAATATAGAATGTGCAACTGCCTGACACAAAGATGAGGAAGCCCACTGGAGTGAAACAGAGCCTGGTCCAAACACAAAGGAAGGACTATCGTCTGAGCTTGGGGAAGCCTCAATGTGGTCTTATGAAGATGGGAGGAGCAAAGCTAACATGGAGAGAGACCTGAGAGTTTCAAACTGGTTGTGCAGAGACAAAGAAGCTGGTATTCCGTCTATTGAGCACAACGGAAGAACAGGTGTCTGAGAAACAGAGAGGACAGAGAGCCTACCAAGAGCCTCTGCTACAGACAAGCATCCCAGGAAGGATTCGCTAGTAGGGGGACCCACACGGATGTCAGAGGCAGAGGAGGAACCTTCCCGAACGAAAGCAGTCGGCGTGGAGTTGACCCTGGCGGTACCGACGGAAGAAACAAATGAGAGAAGCACTGTGTACCTGACATACAGTGAACCAGGGAGAGAAAGGGGAGAACCGCCTTCTATAAGCAGGAAGCGCCATCCATGAAGTACACAGTCGTACTGTGGAACAGATCAAAAGCATGGAAGCCATCCTACACCAAAGAAACAAAGTATCAAGATCAGATGCCTACACAAACCGAGGAAGGTAACGGCAAGTGTGGGAGACCCAGGGAGAGGGGCGGCTATACAAAGTGGCTATATCCTAATTAGCAAGACAATAAGGATAGTGGTAATAACTACAGGACCCTTCGTACTTGTCCCACTAGTAACAGAGACTTTAAGAAGAGGGAGAATAACTATGGTACCCCTCTAATTCCTCTCAGTAGTAATAGAGACAATAAGAAGAGTGAGAATAACTATGGGACTCCCCTCCTACTTGTCCCAGTAGTGCTGAGAAACCCAAGAAGTGTGAAAATAACTATGTGGCTCTTTATACTCGTCCCCTTCATATCAAACAGCATAAAAGAAGTTAATACAAACCCTGGGTACGTTACACAGATCTCAGGGGAGAAATAGAGAAACCAGGAGACCTAAAATGTAGTCTCTTAGAGCAAGAGGGCCGGAAAGATTACTCGTCGGCAACGCTTTTGTCTTGGCAGCAAGACGATGCATAGCAACACAGGTTCAAATCCCAGTCTCGTGCTTAGAAACTGGTCTCCGGTATTAAGCGCGTTATAAAGGAACCATTATAATTGAAGAACCCATACCAATAGCGAAAGAGACTCTTTGCAAACCTGAACCAGACAGAGAAGAATCTACTGGTCAACAACCTTGAAGATAGTAGAATTCCTAAGGAGCAAAAGAGATTGTAACGAGAGAGAATCAAGACACAGAAGAAGGTAAGGGTCAATACTCCACAAGAAAGAAAGGATACTGGTATGTGTTGGGTTGGCTACTGTGAAGTCTAAATAAATTGGAAAGGTTCACCTGGTCTCAACCCATATAGTCTTGATAATTTATCAAAATTTACATGCACAGAAGGTGTGCTGGAAACTTCCACAATAATGGAACAAAAAAAGGTTTTTTAGAAAAGAAACTTTTATATCACAACTTAGTGCATATAATAAAAACCAACTTGGAGGTACATATGTAATTGAAGACATAAATACAAATCTTTCATTTGTGGAAATAAAGAATGACAATTTTAACACAAAGGGAAAAAAAAGGAGAAGGATTAGTGCATCAAAAAGAAGACATACATAAAAATACATACGACAATTTTCCTATTAGCAAAACAACAGTTATTTATCACTAGAGTATTGGAATAGATCAAATAGCAAAACATTAGAGTAAATATAGTGATAAGTACCATACTGTCTCTATTTGAAATTATAGAAACTCAAAAATGAATATTCTAAACATTAGAGTAAATATAGTGATAAGTACCATACTGGCTCTATTTGAAATTATAGAAACTCAAAAATGAATATTCTTCAGTGTTTTGAATCAATCCCCAAGGACTCAGGGATGAGAATGGGGTCTGCCAACGCTTTGGGGGGAAGCAAAAAATTAGATACATGTTTAACAGAAAAGACATGGTCCCATTAATGGATACATGTCACATAGACAAAAAAAGAGAGAGATCCTGGTGTCCACAGGTGATGCTGTGAAGGACCTGTAATTCTCCTCTGATAGAAGAAAAGCGTTTTGGCGGAACAGGATTGGATAAAGACAAGAAGAAAGTGTTTTTCATATCCAAGGATTGTCCTCCGCCTTCATCAGGGCAGTGTTTGGCAAGACCCTGTAAACAAAAAAGGGGGGGGGGGAAACTGGAGTGAATCTGAAAGACAAATTGCGATTGAAACTTGAGAATGGATCAACCATGGAGGCGGGACAGTACAGGATGCCTGTTACATGTAAAGCGTAAAGCACAAATGCAAAAACAGACAACGATAATAGTCGAGTCTGTAGATGTATCTCATGGCCACAAACTCATTAATCCTCACACGGAGTCGGGGAGAACTCGGAAATAATTCCGATGCGTCTCCCCCCGGGGAGGGGGCAGAGAATATAAATTGTGGCCTTGGGTCCCCTTTGGAGGAGTGATGCATGGGTCCCTGTGTGTCACCCACCCGCCGGAGGGAGCCGGGGGTGCAACAGGACCGGGCAGGAATGGCTGAATAATGAAGAAAAATGCTTACTTGAAAAGGGCTGCTGTCTAAGTGAGCCAATGGACGTGGGGTACTAATGGCTGGTGTCGCAGAGTCCGACCGTCGAGGGTCCAAAAGGTGATTCGCGTACAACAAAGGCAGAAAAGAGGGACCTGTAATTGGTAGGAAACCATAATTAGATGCCGTGGTGAGAGAACTCATCAGTAGGCAAGTGCACAATGACTCGGAGAATTATCCGGTAGGACCAGGAGCAAACGGAGAGATTACCTGGTTCGCATATGTGTCCTTGGTCCGAAGGTAGTAAAAGAGAGACCGGAAACCATCAAGTGGAAAAAGGGCTGAAAAAACATCTCGGTCGACTTCCCAATGTTAATGAGTACCACCGGGACACGGACAGTCGGAAGTGGGCCCTAGGTGAAAAGAGAACAGAGGATCAGGCCCAATCAAACGGTGCCGGCCAAGATGAGTGGCGGGTGGGTGTGGGTGGGGGCTAGCCAATGTTGGTGTGCCGCTGTCTGCCTACTGGATGTGGATAGGAGGCACATGGGAGCTGAAGGTGTGGCTCGCATGGGGCCCAATAGAGTGGTGCCAACCCAAATGATGGGCAGATGAGTCAGAGATCCGGCTAACCAATGGTCGTATGAGGGGGCGGGGAAAAGTATCCCCGCTTCGTCTTCGTTACAGTAAAGAGACGTGTGCGCCTGATGGGCGAGTGATTGCCGGAATTCTGCAGAGTACGTCTTATGAGGACGAAAAAGTCAGGATGGCAGTTGTTGCAGGTAAAAACCATGGAGAGCAACAAACAGTGCAGTGTTTGTGTCCTTAGTGGTGTGGATCTATCAGGAGATCGGATGTGTCCCGGTCTTGAGGCTCTGGTGAGGATGTGATTATCGAGTCATGAGGGTATCCAGATGTCAGGGATCATCGCGTCTGGTCTGACTGGAAGTGGGACACGTGGTGGGCATGATAGGAAGATGTGTGGGGGGGGTGGGACCTCGTGTAGACACCAGAAGGGGGGGGCAGGGGGGGGGGGTTTATAAGTAGTAGGGGGTTAGTACAGGGTGTGGTGGATGTGTGTGGATCCAGCGGGAATGAGCAGGGAGATCCCTATGGGCTCAAGGACGTTCAGAAGGGAGGGATTTGCTCATTTAGACCCTGTTCTTGTCAGTTGAGTCTATAAATCCATCTTCTTTCTAACTCCAAAAGTCTGATTGGTATGTTTTGTCCCGTCTGGATTCTATCCAAGACCCACCACAGGATATCATCTGGGCTGTGGCAATAAGCCAAGTAGTGAGCGACCAGCGGAGACGTGAGGTTTTTGCATCGAATGCGGGAGCGATGTTCCGAAATGCGGGTACTGACTTTGCGCATGGTCTGGCCTACGTAACGAAGGCCGCAAGGGCATTCGATGCAATAGATTACCTGATTGCTCTTACAGTTGGATAAGGTATTTAATGTCCATTTCCGAGAGCCAATGTTAAATGTGAGAATCTTCTTAGTAAATTTACAGACTGAGCAAGAACCACAGGGATAGTGACCTGTGGTTTTGCGCAAATCCCAAAGACCTGTGCGTGGAGCGGGTCTGGAGAAAGAGGAATGGACCAGATGTTCCCTAATATTTTTTGCTCTTTTAAAGGCAAATCTCGGTGTGGGTTCCTCAGACAGTTGCAATCTCACTATAGGCCAATATTTTTTAATGACCTTTTTGAAGTCAAAGGTGTTGGGACCATATGTGACCACACAAGTAAGTCGTTCCTTGGTGTGTGTATTGGATTCTTCCCTTGGTGTTAACAGAGAATCTCTGTTCGTAAATCTAGCTCTTTTGGAAGAGGTGTTCACCAGTCTTGTCGGGTAACCGCGTGAGAGTAGTCTAGCGCCAAGTGCATCTGCGTTGGCATAAAAATCTTCAAGATGGGTGCAGTTACGTCGAATCCTCAGGAATTGGCCATAGGGAAGATTTTGTTTTATGTGTGTGGGGTGATCACTCTGGTAATGTAAGAGGGCATTCCGGTCTGTAGGTTTTCTGAAAAGATTGCAGGCGAGTTTGTCAACCACGCATGAAATCTCAAGGTCCAGAAAATGTATTGATTTGGTGCTGTACTCCATTGTGAATTGTATATTGTTATCACAGGAGTTCAGCCATGTTAGAAAACTTTGGAGGGATGTAGTGTCTCCTATCCAGATAAAGATGATGTCATCTATATATCGATACCAGTGGGAGATTTGTGCCTCCCACTGGTTCGTATGGTTGTAGATGTATTTGTCCTCAAATGAAGCCATAAATAAAATGGCTAAACTGGGAGCGAAGGTGGCCCCCATAGCTGTACCTTTGACTTGGAGGAAGAATTGATTGTCAAAAGTAAAAAAGTTTTTGTTGAGGGCAAAAGTGAGTAATTCAATAATGAATTCAGGAGGGACTCGATAGGATCCTGGTTGGGCATATTCTTGAGTGAGATGTTCATATGCACAATCAATGGCCTTGTCCTGTGGTATGGAGGTATATAGTGCCTTGATATCCATTGTTACCAAAATTTGTTGGGAATTGTTAAATGGCAAATTTTCAAACACCTGGATGGTGTGCATAGTGTCCCTCAAGTATGATCGGGTTTTGATGCTTAAAGGTTTGAGAAAGTGATCAATGAATTGTCCTAATGGTTCAAGGATAGACCCACATCCTGAGACTATAGCTCTGCCTGGAGGGTTATGTATGTTTTTGTGAATTTTAGGAAGAGCGTACAAGCAAGGTATGCGGTTTGAAGATGTAGTCAGAAAGGAGGATTCTGTGTCTGTAATCCACTCTCTGTCGTGGGCATAGGACACTATTTCGGAAATTGCTGTTTTCATGTCCATGGATGGGTCTTTTCTAAGTGTCTGATAACTAGTTCTGTCGTTCAGTAAGGTCAAGATCATGTCAGTATATTGGTCAATCGTCATGAGGACGATGCCACCGCCCTTATCTGCTGGTTTAATTATCATCTCCCTGTTGGTAGAGAGATCTTTTAGCGCTCGTCTTTCGCCTGTGGTAAGATTATGCTGAGGTATATGTTTTGTCTTTTGTAATTTTCTGATATCTTTGAGTACGCATTTCTCAAAGGTGCGTAGGTCCTCCGGAATTTGGCTATCTGTGGGTGTAAAGGAGGATTTGGGATGTAGGCCTGTGTCAGGATCAGTCTCCTGTTCTGTGTGGTCCTGAAAAAAGACCTTGAGTCTTATGTTCCGAAAAAATCGGTGTAACTCATTCTCAGTTCTGTACCAATCAGTGTCACCAGTTGGGACAAATGAGAGACCTTTTGACAGAAGAGAAATTTGACATGAAGTCAGAGGGAAGTTACCCAAATTGTAAATGGGTAACTGATTGTTGTTCGGGGTTCGGGCTATCGCCTCTGTCTGCGGGAGTGTCTGCGTTGTCCTTGATAAGGTACGTTCCAGGGTGGGGGGCCCCATCCTCCACCTTGTCCTCCTCTGCCTAAAAAAGGGAACTGTGGTGGGTAAGGGCCCTGAAAATGAGGTTGGCCAAACGGGTATCCCTGGAAAGGTGAAAAATTCTGTTGTGAGCCTCCGCTCGAAGACCCGGAGCTGCTTGATCCTGAAAAATTAACTCTATTGCGTCTTCTGTTGGGTGAGGATTGAGATCCCCCACCCTGTTTTTTAAGAGAATCAATGTAGCCTTCTGCCGTATAAGGATATATGATTTCCGTCTTAAAATCTTGAATGTCCTTATTTAATTTGTTAGTTTTCTTAGTCAAGGTGTTGGCCTTAAATTGGTCAAATTGTTTATTAATGTTAGATAGTTGTGTCTCTATGTCAGTGAGTAGAGGGTTGCTCTTAAATCGTGTTTCTTCTGCGTCTAAGATTTTTTGTAAATCAGTACTGATTCGTTGTGCGGTGGTTATGGTCAGAACCATTAAATCTCGACTGCACTTGGTGGCAATGTAACTGAAGTTAGTGGTGTATTCTTTGTCTTCCAAAAATAGTCTGGGTTCGTTGCGCACTATCAGACCATTGGGTATGATACTTTTTTTTAAATATTCCCGAAGGAAATGACCGTGAAGTTCGGTGCGAAAGGTCTTTTTCTTAAGTTTTAACAGGTCATCAGCGGTGTTCGATGAGATTGAAGGCTGATTTGGGTCAGGTGGATCAAACAGGGAGGGGCCACGAGTTAGCTCAATTATTTCCTCCTCAGAATAACTTAAAGTAGCATTTTCAGCCATATCTGCCCAGTCGTGTAGTTAGAACCCCGTGTACCAACAACACGTGTGGGCGAAAGGGTCCATGCAATACTCCTGCAGAACAAACTTTGAGGAATCTAAAAGGATTATCCAACAGGACGTGGAGAAGTCATATAAAAGAACTGAACGAACTTGTGAAATAGATAGCCGAACGCTACTTGAATAATCCATACTAAAACAGAATGTGTCTATTGGGGAAATAACCTTTCCAACCCGAGGAAAAGGGAGTCATTCTCCTGGTCTTTAGTTTAGAATTAGTGGTAGGGTCAGGATAGGTTAGTTTTTGGACTGAGGACAGGCTCTTTCTTTGGACTTGTACACTGATGACGAGGACCCTAGTTTTAGTTGTTAGGTAGGACTACCTTAGATTATGGAAAGTTAGGCCTTTTCTCTTTATTTTTTTTTTTTAAACTTTGGTTTTATTAAAATGTTTTAATTAAACATACAGGCTCAATGCAGATTCAAAAGTTATACTGTCGACTGGCACTGAAACCCCTGCCCTTCCTCCCTCTTTTCCCCCACCCCAATTCAGACCCTCCCCCCTAATAACGTAACCAAACATAAACCGAGATCTTGGGAGTTTCCATGAAACTTCATTGTGTCCGGAGCTTAGGAGCAAGTGTGATTGTTGACTTCTTCAATTGGCTGTATTTCATCTGTTATCCTGTGGGCTCTGGGCGCCCGGCTTTATTTTAGAACTTAGGTATCAGTGAACGTCCCATCCCCAGGTCTGCTGCACCCCGTACCAATTTGCTTGGAATGTACTTGAGTCATTATTCATCATTGCCGTTAGTTTGTCCATTAAGAACATGTTTTTTACTTTTTTTTGCCAGTCCTCCTTTGAGGGGGCCTCTGGGCTCTTCCATTTCTGCGCCAGGGCCACCCTACCCACCCTCAACATCGTTTCCCACATCCTAGGGTACCTGTGTATATGTGTCCTCCGGGGGGAGACCCAACAACATCGTCAGTGGGTTCTGGGGGAGAAGTTCCTCGGATACTTCAGCAATCCAACCCCTTACCTTCTCCCAATACACCTGTACTTTTGGGCAACGCCACCACATGTGTCCCCTCGTTCCTGCCTGGCCACAGCCCCTTGACACTCGGAGGACACCCCAGTGAACATCTTTGACAATTTCACTGGGTCCCTATGCTACCCCTGCAGAATCTTAATTATGTTCCATATCCGCTGTGAACAAGTTCCCGTGGAATGCTATTTTAAATATCCTAGACCAGTCGTCCTCCAAGATGTCCTACCCTGCTAGATCATTCCAGAATGAGCGGAAGCCCCTCCTCTCCACTAGGTTGATAGTATTCAGGATTTTGTACATCCCGGACACCGCCCCTTCCTTGAAATCGCTGTGTCAAGTAGTTTCTCAAAGGGGGGTCAGCTGCCTCTTCAAATTTTGGCCCCATGACTGGTCGCACAAGATACCCTTCAGGCGGAGCTATTCAAATATGGAGAGGGGACCTTGCCCGAGAGCGTATCTCAGTTCCTCATATGTTAGGAATTCCCCTTCTCTGAACATCTGCCCCGCCCACTCCATTCCCGAGTCTGACCAGGCCTGGGCGTTCCAGAACCCCTTGCTGCCCAGGTTGAGGGGGTGTCCCCAAAGTGAAGACATCGGAGACGTCCATGAAGTTAAGTATGCAGTCTGGGGGCCCTCCTTCCAGGTTGCCCAGAGAACTCCCAGTGTCGGGTGGGTTTTAAGTCTGTTCGGGATGAATTTACGTGGGGCCCACAGGAGGTCCCGAACCTTCAGAGGGTGGGCGTCCATGTCTTCCAAGTAGGACCAGTAGGTTCCCATTCCCTCTTTCATGTGTTCCAGGAGGACGCGCAACTGGGCGGCGCGGAAATAGAGTTGGAAATCTAGTAACCCAAATCCTCCCTCCGTAAGGTCAGGACCGCCCTCGCGGTCCTCGGGATCCTCCCTGCCATATGAACTCTCGCACTGCATTCTGTAGTGCCCTAAAGGTTTGGGCGGGGACATTTGCTTGGAGAGCAGTGAAGAGGTACAGCAGACGCGGTAGTATATTCACCTTTACCACCATCATGCGGCCGTACCAGGACAGAATCATTGTGCCCCATCTCCTCAGGTCTGAGGTAATCCCTGTCATTACGGGGTCATAGTTGGTAGGGGCTAGTTTTGATAGGTCCTTGGTGAGGAGGACGCCCAGGTATCGGATAGAGACCTTCCCCACCGCTATCCTGTTGAACCTGTCCAGGGAGTCCAACCCCGGGTCCCGTATTCTCATGGGGAGTAGTGCTGACTTTGTGGTGTTGATGTGTTGATCTTTAACCCCGAGAAACGCCCAAATGTGAACATCAGGGTCAGGAGGGGAGGGGAGGGGAGGGGAGCGAGGAGCTAGGCTCCACCAAGTAAGCCAGTATGTCGTCCGCAAACAGTGACAGCTTAAATTCTACTTCGCCTCTCCTAACTCCCTTGATATGCGGGTGTGCTCTAACTGCTATGGCTAGGGGCTTCATTGTAAGGACATAAATCAGGGGAGAAAGTGGACATCCCTGCCTTGTTCCCCGTGAAAGGGAGAATGGATCTGAAAGCCTGCCATTCACTTGTGCCCTTGCCGTTGGGCTCTATATAGTGCCGACACCCAGTCCCTGATATGTGCCCCAAAGCCCATTTTTTTGGAGGAGGCGTTCCATGTATCTCCACTCAACCCTGTCGAATACTTTCTCCGAGTCCAAGGAGAGTAGGCTCACGTAAAGATCCGGTTCCTGAGTGTAATGGAACAGATCTATTGTTTTGCGGATGTTGTCTGAGCCCTGTCTACCCCTTACGAAACCCACCTGGTCCCCGTGAACCAGCTTCGGCATGATCTCTTCCATCCGCCTCACCACCACCTTAGCCAGGATCTTAACATCGATGTTTAACAGAGATATTAGGAGGAACATTCCGTAGGGTCCTTGCCATCCTTGGGTAGCACTACTATTATGGCCCTCATCATGGATTCTGGGAGAGTACCCCCCTCCAGTAGGGCATTAAACACCTTCGCTAAGTTTGGGGCTAGGGTCGAGCAAAACCTTTTATAGAAGTGTGTTAGGCAGAAACCTGTGCAGTTCCCTTAGGGACCACTGCACAAAGTTTAAGACCACAGGAGTAAGCAGTAAACCCAATTGGTAGCAGTCTGCACCACCCAGATTTACCTGGTAGCTGTGGCTGAGCAGTCAGACCTCTCTCAAGAAGAGTTAGGCAGTATATAGAGTATACACAATAGGGCCAAAGACACAGTAGAAAAAGCAAACCCTGACCAGAGCTTTGGTATAAAAGTATATCATTATTTATTTTAAAACACACTTATGAAAATACACTGGCAGTAATATATCAAGCAAGTTCAAACAGCGTCACTATAAGTATATACACCCCCCTAGTTAATTATTCGACAAGTCTAGGTTAAGACACCACTTATTTAGCAAAACAGAGGTGAGCGCGTAACCGTAGATGGCACTCCAATAATTTGTTTAAAAAGGGAGAGAAAAGGCAGAATAGGAAAATAACATAGTACCAACACTTTTAAGAAACCACAGCAAGTCAAGAAAGGCAGGGTCTACTGTAGAGCAAAAAGTTCATAGGCCAGGCCCACTCTTGGAGAGAGCAAGGCGGAATGTGCCCAAGATCACACAGTGGAAATGCACTCAGTCTTTGCAGAAAAGTCAAGAGGTTGGATCAGTTCAGAAAGGTACAGTTAGCAGGTCCGAGGTCCACCCAGATAGAGAGTCAAGGATTTACGGGACACCTTGGACAATCTGTTACAAGGGAGACCAGGCGGGACACAGTACCTGAAATAGTGAGAAAGCTCCAGCGGTGGCAGTTGTTCCTGGCAGAGGGTGCAAGTCGTGGCTTCAACCAGAGGAAGAGAGGATCTTGACGAGGAAAAAAGCTCGAGGTCGTTGCACTGCTAGGAAAGAAACCAGCCGCGGAGTTTCCCGGTTAAAAGGTACGACCCTTTTATTCGTGGTAGTGGTGAAGCTTGGCTATCCGGCCGCCGGGGTGCTTGGCATGGGCGATTCGACCACGAGACGATCCACAAAGGCGAAAAAGGCGAACTGGTTGGTCCCACCAGCTCAATGGAAGAAGACTCTCCTGGAAGAAGATCTCCTCTGTCGTCGGGGAAGTGGTGAGTTCGTACAGCAGGGCTCCACCGGTGGTGTCATCGTAGATGGCTCAGCTTCTCCCCTCTTCGGATTCTTTAGGTCCTGTGGCGACTTCAGTCCCCAAAGCCCTGCTTTTATGCAGCAAAACCCCCATTCATCAGCCTAGCTGTCACTCAAACATGCTAAGTGGTGCGCCGGGCGGCTAACCACTGGGCCAATCACACAAGAGTGCGACTTGAGTTGCCAAGGCAACTCAGTCCAGGGTGCCTAATCCCCCTCCCACACATCCTGTTGACCCCCGACAGAGTGGCACCATTTGGAGGGCTTCTGTGGGGAAGCCTGCCAAAAAGTGGAACAAAGGGCTCGACTTGGGTTAGAGTTTCAGAGGCGAACACAAACGCCATTTTAAAACCGAGTCCTGGCAAAAACACCCAACCGGGGAATAAATATTAAATAAATAACCCGGCGGTATCTTTAACATTGCACCAAAAAGTGGTGCTTTTAAAATGAATGGGAAAATCCCATACGAAATATTCTGGTGGAATATTTTGCGTGGTATCCACTGCCACCAGCCAGAAACTCGACAAGGGGGGACTGGACAGTGCCCCCTTGGAAAAAAGACCCACGGGCAATGGAATTACCCCTACCAGTACTTCCACAATATGATGGTTTGTACTGGTTCTGTTCACAATTTGAGACTAGTAAAGCCAATGGTGACTTTACATGCCCTGGGAGTCAGTAGTCAGTCCCAGGGTATGGAGTCTATGTTTGGGGGTCACTATGACACCCCTGTGTTACTGCACTGAGGGTGCTGTGCAACACAGCCCATAAATACATTCACAGTCAAAGGACATACTCAAATCATGCCTAAGAGTGGGAGAAAAATACTCTCACTCTTAGCAGGAGAAAAAAATAAACCCCAAAAATCCAGCAAAGCTGCTGGGGGACTCACTAGGTTTGGGAAATTAGCCTTAACAGAGAATTTTCTCTAACAAAGTACACTGTGAAGCCGTCCTCGCCCGGGGAAGTGCCCACCTTCATCCCGCTATGGCCTTTTCTCTTTAACTTTGATAAACACAGTTGAAACATTGCAAACCCTGGTGTGTCTCATCCATCTGACTGGCCACAGGTGTTAAAACATATTTTTGCCTCTGTGCCTTCAAACAACCCACCTTTCTACTGGTACTGCTTGCTAGTCTGTGCAAACCAGATGATAACCAGATCCACAGGCCTCAGAATGTTAATGTTAAGGGTTATTTGTACCATGCACCATCACCAGCAGAGTGGTCCTCTGGCGGATCTGAAAAAGGACGGTGTGAAACGGGAAGGCTGTGGGAGCGGTTAGTAGGGTGCACTGGGCATAGGAAAGTGAGATCTGATCTGTTGGCGTCTTCAGTTTGGTTTGCACCGTTTGCTGAGCTTAGGTGCGATTCTCGCATCTGAGCGATTCCCATGTGCTGTTATGCATGGTTATGTGTTTGTATGTTGTTGCAGTGTGGTGAGGTACGTGTGGTTTGCTGTGCAGAGATGCGGTTGTCTGAGTTTCTGTAGGAGAAGAGTTTGCAGAAAAAGGAGGTTTTATACCTGTAATCGTCTTTCTGATGCTTATTTTAATTGTATTTTGTAAAGTGCTTTATACAACAGAATTGTTTCAAAGTGCCACAAGGCTAAAGGGGTAATTATATATATATTTCTGAGGCTTGTGGAATCGGTTTAGATCACATGCTGTGCATAGGCCGACATCTAGTGGAAGCTGCGGAGTATTAGTTAGTTTTTCGAAACTCGAAAATGGGCATCGACACAGGGCGTGCCAGTAATACTATCTCTAGTGTGACGTCCACTGTACCCATGAACCCTCACGCGTGTAGGACCCTCAGATTGCATTTTTTCTGACATGAGGTAGCATGAGGAGTAGTGTGTGTACAGGTTATCCAAGCAGGTAGATAGATAGGTAGGTAGGTAGGTCTACAAGCAACCATGCGCATTCTCTCAGAGGGGAGGAAGGGCGGGCGCATGTGAATCTAGGCAGATACAAGCATCAGAAATACAATTACGGTGAGTAATGTATCCCTTCTGAGGCTTGTGGAATCTGCTTAGATCACATGCTCTGCATAGATTAGCAAGGAGTGTTAGAAGAAGGAGGTGGGATGTGAGAAGGGTCATGAGCGAACAGGTGTCTTAGAACTGCTTGTCCCACTTCTCTGTCTTGGAATGAGTGTCAATGCAGTAGTGCTGAGTAAAAGTGTGACTAGAGCTCCATGTAGCTGCTCTGCAAATGGTGTCAAGGGGTACATTTGCAATGAAAGCCAGAGTGGCCCCAATGCCTCCTGTAGAGTGGGCTCTTGGCTTAAAAGGCAGAGTCTTTTCAGAAAGGGAGTAACATAGCTGGATACAATTGACTATCCACTTGGAGATGGCACTTTTAGAGACACAATCTCCCTCTCTGCCTGTAGCTACGGAGACAAACAGCAGGTCTGTTTTTCTTAGCGGCCTGGTCTTGTCTACATAGTAGAGGACCGCTCTTCGCACATCTAGAGTGTGTAGTTTCACCTCAGCAGAGCTTTTGGGTTCTTGGAAGAAGGCTGGAAGCTCAATGGACTGGTTAACATGGAATTTAGAAATTAACTCAGGTGAGAACCTAGGATGTGTTAGTAGAACCAGTTTATCCTTCTGAACAGTAAAGAAAGGATCCTGCACTGACAGAGCCTGAATTTCACTGACCCTTCTTATGGATGTAATGGCTACTAAGAAGGCAGTTTTATAGGTCAGGTGTTTGAGACTGGCTTTTTGCATGGGTTCAAAGGGTGGACCCATGATCTTAGCAAGCACCACATTAAGGTCCCATCCAGGTGGAGGGTTTGAAATTGGAGGGTGGAGTCTCTTTACCCCTTCCATGAAGGCTTTAACCACTGGTACTTTCCACCTCGAAACTTTGTTATGGGAGGTGGTGTAGGCTGACAGCGCCGCCAGGTGTACCTTGAGTAAATTAAATACCAACCCTGCATCCAGCAGGTGGATCATGTAGGTGACAATATTGGAAGGAGTGCAATCAACCGGGTTGATTTGCATATTCTGGCACCAGATAACAAATCTCTTCCATTTATCAAAATAAGAGTGTTTCGAAAAACAAACTGTAATACTCCGCAGCTTCCACTAGATGTCGGCCTATGCACAGCATGTGAATCTAAGCAGAACATATCAGAAATATGATTACGGTGAGTAATGTATTATATATATATATATATTTATTTATTTTTTTTATTATTATTATTCATGGTCCTAATAGGCCTGGTGGCATTCGCCCGTGCAAGTGCATTGATGAAAAGTGCAGGGGAGGGAGAGCAGAGGAGTGGGCAAGTGCTAGAGGAGGGCCCAAGAGGGAAGTGCTAAGGGGAGCCAGGAGGAGCACCTCAGGCTAGGTGCAGTAAAGGCGGCTCCCAGGGGTGGTGTGCGGAGCCACCCGGCAGGAAATGCAATGCAGTGGGGGGGGGG
Source organism: Ambystoma mexicanum (assembly GCF_040938575.1). Classification (NCBI taxonomy): domain Eukaryota; kingdom Metazoa; phylum Chordata; class Amphibia; order Caudata; family Ambystomatidae; genus Ambystoma; species Ambystoma mexicanum. The sequence continues at coordinate 259,917,528 of NC_090928.1, read as the reverse complement.
GGCGGGTGGTGCTGGTGATGGCTGGGAGGACGGACCGAAGAGCCTGTGGGGTTCATGAGGAAAAGGCCACCGGTCACAGCCACAGTTGGGTGATTAGCAAGGGAGGGAAAGAAGTAGAGAAGAGCAGAGTTTTGAGCCGTTTCTGGAACTTATGGAGTTCCGGCTCGAATCAGAGTAGGGCAGGTAGGCTGTTCCAAAGGGAGGCGCCAATCTCTGCATAGAGAAACGTTTGCAAGTTAAAGAGTTGGAATTATAGGAGCATAGGGCTCTGGCAGGGGAGTAAGAGTTGTAGGTAGCATGGTCCCAGGCCCCAGAAGGCCTTGTGGATGATGCATAGGGTCTTGCATTTGATCCTTGCAACCACCTGGAGCCAATGAAGAGATGTTAGGGTTGGAGAGATACAGTCCCTGGGCTTGAGACCAAGGATAAGTCTGCTTATATTCACATGCACCCACCCTTTCTCCTTTTTTTTGGAGTAGAAGGTCCATGGACAAATTACAGCTTACACATTCTACTCTTTTTAACGTACTCCAATACTTACTTCATGCCATCTCACTTCAGAAACAAAACAATCTGAAGACCTTGACACGTGAAGGTCCATGGGTACAGTACACGTCACACTAGGGAGAGTATTACAGACATGCCCTGTCGACGTCCCTTTTTCGATTTTGAAAGAAGTCATGCGATACGTCACGCCAGGCACTAAATGTCGGCCTATGCAAATCTAAGCAGATTCAAACATCAGAAAGACGATTACAGGTATGTAATATTTGAGATACTGCTGCTGAACATTTTCTTTGGCTCTGCATATGTAGTTTTTCTGTAGCTTTTAGTGTCTGTATTCACCTTGTCCCATTCTGTAGGGATTAGCGTGTAAAACTGCTGACGTGCCTCTGATCACATATGTAGTCATTGGTGACTTAAGACGTGGTTTGGTTTTCCAGGGACAGGGCTGCTATGGAGAAGGGCTGTGAACAGTTGGCTTAATGGGACAGGGCTATCTGCTTCCGGGGCCTGCACAACAAAGCCCTCCTGCATCAAAGTTTCATCACCAAATGGATTTTGCCCTCCTCTCTCCACCTTACGCTTGCTCAAGTAAATATGCGTTAAACTAGCTGCAATTGTAAACCAGATCTGCTAAATTTGGGTCCATTGTCTGCTGCAATCCAGCAGGCTATTTGATGATATTAGATCAGAAACTCTGGCCCGCCTACTCTATTAACAGGACTAGATTACTGCAGCCCAGTTTGAGAAAGTCCGACAAGGCTGAACTATGCAGATTAACTACCAGAAGAGCTCAGCCTAAAGAGTAATCCTGCCTCACATGCCTCTGTAACCATAAAGTTTTTTCAGGCCTCTGGTACTCCCAGCAAGTTGGTGTAAGGCTTTGCTCCAAGAGAAGTGACAGTTCAAAACCAACCCTACAAAGTGCTGCTTGTTCCTCCAAGCTTTCCGCTCTACAGAACATTGCTGTTTGGGGCCACAAATCCAAGTGTAAGGGTGTTTGCTCTCCTTCTCCGCTCTGCATGGCTTTAACACACCCAGGTTAACAATGGCCCTTTGGTGTTGTGGAAGGCTTAAATGCCTGACCACCTCAGAGCTAAAGACTTACTCGCATCTTTAAAACATTGTACACAAAGTGATGCTAAACCTGTCACTGCATGCAGAAGGACAGACACCTGACCCTTCTCTAGCTTCCCTTTTGGTCGCACATCCAAATGTACATTTCATACAATCTTAGGAACACAGCCTGCATTGTGAGCTCAGGGTATATTGTATCACCATAGATGGGTACGTATTACTATACATTGATAGCCTAATGCCAAGCAAGGCACCAGTGTCTCCACATTAATTAAAATATAGCGTATCATGGTATGACGTAAACCAAACTCTTAACCTTTTTCACAAGGCGACCACTTTTTCAATTATACCATATTGGTTTAGCCTCTACAATCCCTTACCTTCTTTTACCAACAGCATACAGCTTTAGACAGTCTATTCTTGACTTAGACCACTCTTGGTTCAGGCTTGGTAGTGCCAGAAGTAATATTCGAAAGGACTCCTTCCCCCAGTGGATTCCTCATCCTTGATATCGATCTCCCAGCACAGCTGCTCTTCAGAAACTTTTCAGCCTCCAGGTGGCTCTGCGTGGGTCTGCGTCTGCACCGCCCCTCCCCTCCCGATACCTGTATGCTACCCTTGCCAGACATGACTTCGGTGCCATTATATATAGAGATGCCACTTCTCGAGACATCAGTTCCTTTTTTACCGCACACACTGCTCGCTTTAGGAACACTGTTCCTGAGATTTATTAGATTTTTGAAATCTTTCGCTTGTTTTTTGTTGTGATGCCGAATCCAACTAAATCCTTGGGTTTCAAACACTGCGTGAATTGTGGACGTCTAATGTCTGTATTGGATCTGCATTGCATTTGCCTTTACTGCTTTGGTGAAGACCATGGCACGCAGGCCTGTGCGTCCTGCCCATCTATGCACCTGAAAGCGCTTGGAGAGCGAGCAGTGATGAATCCATGGAGTCATCATGGATTCCCCGGCGGTAGCCTCCTCTCATGTGGCATGCTGACGGCCGCTGCTACCTCATCCTGACCCTGGGTGCGACTATATTAGTGAGAATCACATGGGAGGAGATGGCCAGAGGGGTGATGTCATGGCTTCATTGGATGAGGCGCGGTATCCCCCACTTTCCCATGAGGAAGACTCCCTTTTGCCCAATGCCATAATGGCTTATTCTCATGCTAGTTCTCCTTCAAATTGAACTGATTTTCCATGTGACCACTTTGGAAAAGATCCTCCAACTAATATGCAACAGAAACCATTAATGGACTTCAATTCCCACAACCACCTAGGTAATCAGATGAGGAGGGTAAAGGAACTGACACTGAGAAACACCTGTGTTGAGTGCGCTAGTTGTTGGATGAAGCACCTGTGCGCGGGACCTTTTACTATGTGAACCAGAAGGTAAGAAGCAACTCAGGAGTAGCCGTGACTGCTTAAGGGAAGGCTGCCGGAGGTTGGAGGCACAAGCCAGTTCGTCGAAGCTGGAGGCTGAGCTGGTGTGGCTGAGCGAGGGTGTTCACCGGTGGAGAAGGAAAGAGATGTGGTGTGTGCGAGGCGGGCCGTCGAGATGCCAGGAACCGCAAGAGGGTCCCTGGGCGTCTGTCAGCCAAGAGAAGCACTGTGGTCCTTAGCCAGAGAAGCCAGCGTGCAGGAGCAGAGCTACGAGGCAGCCTGGAGAGACGTCGGAGCCGCCCAGAGTGGGAAGCAGGCAGCAAAGGTACACAACATAAGCGTGAGCGCATCCGAAAACACTACAGAGAACCGGTGAGTCTGCCAAAGCAGAGTGGGGACCCCAAGGCATTTTGGCAGCCATGCCAAAAAGAAATAGAACATTGTGACGTTACAGAAAGTGAAATGACAAAAATGTTTATAAATCAAAAAGGTAGAATATTTTGAACATTGTGAAACTACTGAAAGTAAAGTAATAAGATTGTTTGCCAAGTAGATATACCAAGCCAACCAGAAAGGTATATCCTACTTTGGGATAAAGAGAGATTGTAACGCGAGTGACAAGAACACTTGGAATCAATACTGGAAGAGCTGGCAAGGTTATGGGAGCCCAACTAATCAAATACCATGTGTGAATTAGGTTGATGGTGAAGAAACAAGTTGGCTAGAGGGCCCTCAGGCTTTGATGAGTCCAGGGCCTTGACATTGTTTTGAAGAGAGCTGTGTTAAACAGAACCTGTACAGGTTCTGAGAAAGAAACCCTTGTTTCCCAAGAAGGGGAGACCCAACGGAGGATACTTTCTTTTGAACCAATAAAGTCTACAAGAAAGCTGGGATCTATTTTATCTTTTGACAAACTTGATTCTAGCGACGAGCTACCTCAGTGATTGGGCCAGGCAGGAGCCTAAGATAGAAGCCATTGCTCTAGCTGCTCTTTTTTTAAACTTTTTTTTCCCAAAGTGGTAGGGCCAGATTAATTGTATAGGATTTGGACTAAGGACTGTTTTTCTTTTGAGCAGCACCATTAGTTTTAGTTTTTAGGTAGGGAACGTCCCTCGTAGAGACAGGGCACGTTAGGTGTTTTATTTATTTTCAATAAAAACACTTGAGGAAATGTTAGTCATTTGGCAGAATCCTTCTTTTGGTTCGCTTCAGTGCACATCCATGAAGCGGAGATGCGTGAAGGCTTCGCGGACCTGATCAGGGACTGAATGGAACCCTTCTGTCAGATGTTGCTGTCTGGCCTGCATACTGCAAACTGTGTAGCAAGAACGATGGCCACAAGCGCGGTTTTGCACGTATTCTCTTGGCGAAGGATGTCCGTCTTTGCTACTGACATCCAAGAGAAACTTTTTGATATGCCTTTAGATGGCATAACCTTATTCGGCACCAAGGCCGGTGTCCGTTCTAAGCCTTTTAAGGCTACTGCCAAGTCGCTGGTGGTGGCAGTAGAGCAATAGTGACCTGCAAGCTCTGTGGACAGGGGGAGGTTTTTTTTGCCACTTAAGCCCAAAGAGGTAGATACTACACACCACCAAGCCAGCAAGGGCAGTTCTTCCCTACAGGGGTAGGGGCTGGGGTGCACCCAGAGGAAGCACTTTCACCTCTACTGTGCCCTCTGCAGCCCCTGGTGCTAAGGCCCCTCTGAAGTCGACTTCCGCAATCGGTCCCCAGTGGGAAGCAGAATATCCTTTGGGGAGGAATGGAAAAATAACATCTCCAATGCCTGAGCCTTGCAGGTCATACAGCAAAGGGCTGACTCCCTGTTGTCCTTTGCCCTCCACTATACAAAACCCAAGGTGGGAACCTCAGCAATCACTGGCACCTTGAGGTAAGAACATACAATAAAGCACAAGGTGGTGCCAGGAGAGCGAGACTAACTGGGGAAGGAAGGCAGAAAACTAAGGAAATCAAATCATTATTTTATTTTGATTTGAATATATAAAAAATCATTAAACATTTTAATCAGTTTTTTAATAAAAATATCCTACAAATCATGCATCCATACACTCATTCAAACTAAATGAATCCCTAAAACATTCCATTATTTTAAGATATTGAAGAAACATACAATTAATTTCCAATTCATTTCCAATATAAAGCTAATGGTTGTTCATTCCAGACAAAGTCGAAACTATTCACCAACTGGGAAGCCCGTTTTCTAAAGAAGATCTACATTTATGGCACGAATAGTCAATACTTTGTCTGGAATGAACATTAGCTTTATATTGGAAATGAATTGGAAATGAATTGTATTTTTCTTCAATATCTTAAAATAATGGAATGTTTTAGGGATTCATTTAGTTTGAATGAGTGTATGGATGCATGATTTGTAGGATGTTTTTATAAAAACTGATTAAAATGTTTAATGATTTTTTATATATTCAAATCAAAATAAAATAATGATTTGATTTCCTTCGTTTTCTGCCTTCCTTCCCCAGTTACTCTCGATCTCCTGGCACCACCGTGTGCTTTATTGCATGTCCTTTGCCCTCCACACCATCCCCTATACCACCCACCCTTGCCTCCTGCTGTAGTATATCTGTCCGTTTTTGGCAAAAGAGGCCATAGAACTGGTACCCTGCTCGGAACGAGGCAGGGGTTGGGACTCAACCTATTTTCTGGTGCCGGAGACAGACGGTGGTCTGAGACCCATCCTGGATCTCCGACTTCTGAACTTGTACTTGTGCAAGGACAAGTTCAACATGGTTACTCTAGCCCAGATCCTCCAGGCCCTACACATGACTGGCTGTTCTCCATGGATCTCCAGGATACTTCAATGTGACTATCCACACGAAACACAGGAAGTACTTGAGATTCAAAGTAGGGAGCTGTTGCTACCAGTTAAAGGTCCTACCTTTTGGACTTTCTTCCGCACCTAGGGTTTTCACCAAGTTGTTAGCTGTAGTGGTGGCTCACCTCAGGAGGGAAGGCATTAATGTTTTTCCCTATATGGACGACTGTCCCCTCGCCAGTACCAGCGTCTGCACACCTGCATATGATATAGTATGTTGTGGCATTATAATGCTCCTGCACACAAGTGTTTCTAGGCGCAACAAGACAGGGGGGGGGGGGTAACAAAGAGGACAAACCTGGGACAAACTTGAAGCCAGATTTTGCAAGAGTATTGAGAATTCCGATCTGTGTACCAATGAGTATAATATGGCATGAACTAGGTCTGCACTCTGTGCAGGTGGTCTGGAAAGCCCTATCAGCATTTAGAAAGATGGACTCGACAGATTGCCCGCATTTTGAAAGTTGAAAACGAAAGAATGCAATTTTGGCCTCTGACCGCATGGAGAAAAAAATGTAAGGAGATCCTGCAAAATTTGAACGTATCAACAGATACGCTCTGCAACCACCCGATGAGGGTCAAAATATTACTTTTGTCCGGAAGACTGGTCGCAAACGGAAAGTGCCCGAGCATCATCTAATTTTCACACTCTCTCCACAAAAAATCATCATAATGCCAAAAAGCTTGCCAGGATACATGGAAAAAGAGTGCTAAACCCAAACATCGGGATTTGATCTTACGATTCAGACTTAACATTTTAAGAATAAAGACGAATCTCATGAAATATGGCCTAGCAAAGGACAACATATCTCGACTGTGCAAGAAGGATGGAGAATCATTGCAGCATTTGATCTTGTTTTGCTCTGAGTTAAGATCAGAAAGAGTAAAACTGCTACAGACAAAGCTAATGCCATCCTGTGACCTAGATCCCGATTTGTGGTGGACAGCGGTGTATGACGGGTGTATTTCTGGAAACAATGCTAAAAAGATTGTCAAACTGAATAAAAGGACCAATAGATGTATGGCGTGGGAATCTTCTATATACACTGTTTTACTTGAGGACTACAACACATCGCCAAAACATGGTCTAAAGGACCAAATTATTGGGATGCAAATAGAACATGAATACTGCAACCATGCAAATAAGTGGCTATCTAGTGACTTGGTTTGGCTATTGAATAAGGATGTGGATTTTTTCTTATTTTTTTAAAGCAAAAGTTTTTTAATTTTCACTGAATGCTTAATAAAAAATAAAAAAGGGGACAAAATAACGATCTTGCTAGGCCTTGTGTCATTCAGATCGTGCAAGTGCGGGGAAGGGGGAGAAGTACCAAGGGGGAGGGGAAGTGCAGTTAACACACAAGTGCAGCCAGCGGGTAGCTCATAAGTGCAGAGAGAAGGGACCGTAGGGTTGCAGATATAGCTCCTTCAGTACTGGGGACCCTGGAAGCAGTGCAAGGGCAACTGGACATGCAGGAGCCCGGGCCAGAGTTCAGGGTGTGACCCGTGCACGGAGCAGTCCGGTGCGTCAGCAGGCGAGAGGAAGAGCGAAAGCGGAATTGAAAAGGAAGGTCTCGAGTTGCTTCTGGAACCGGGGGTGGTTCTGCTCAAGTTTGAGAGAGGCAGGGAGGCTGTTCCAGACCGAGGCCCCAGCCGATGAGATAGATCTGCCCCCAACAGGCTGCCAGATGTGCAGCCTGTTTCACAGCTTGGGCTTTTCCCTGAACTTCAAAGAGTCTTCTATGTCACTGTCCCAGTCTTGGACATTCGCTGAGGCCAGGGATTCCCGACAAAGGACAGTGGTGAACATCTGGAAGCTGTTCCACATTTTTCAGCCACAGACGAAAGTTCTGCACTTGCTGGGACTTATGGCCTCCTGCATCCCTGTGGTGCCTGAGGCCTGACTGCACATTAGATTGCTGCAGTAGCTTCTGAGCTCACAGTGGACACAGTTTCAGGGACGTACATTGGACCTTCTACTGGTCTCGGCGAGTGGGTCTGGAGACCTGGAATCATGGTCCGTGGAATCGTGGTCCCCTCACTGGGGTTCATTATTTCGTCATCCTTGGCCACAAGTGAATCTAGTCCCGGATGCGTGCCTAAAGGGCTAGGACACTGTCCTTCAAGACCTTAGGGTGAGCGGACTGTGGTCCCTATCAGATTGCCAGGAGCACAGCAATCTGGCTGCCAAGGAGAACATGCTGACGAGTGCACTGAGCAGACAGTATTCAGCCTCCCTCAATTGGAGCTCTCCCAGGAAGTTCTGGATGAGATTTTCTCTCATTGGGGTACTCCTCCAGTGGACCTCTACGCTTCCAGTGTAAACAGGAAGTGCAAGTGGTTCTGCTCCAGGGAGTTCTCTCATCAGAGAGCTCTGGGGGGATTCCCTGACAGTTGAGTGGTTTTTATGCATCCCCACCGCTCCATGTCATACTTCTGTTTCTCAAGAGACTGGGCCAGTTTTGGTCCATGATGATCTTGATCACTCTGGACTGGGCTCGGAGAACGTGTTATCCAGAGTTGCTGTACATGGCCATCTGCCCTCCCTGGAACCAGCCTCAGAGAATGGACCTTGTCTCTGCCTCGGGGGGAGGTGGGGAGGGTCCTGCACCCAAACCACTGCAACCTGAACCTTCATGCTTGGCTGCTAAAAGGCTCTGGTATGAGGAATGGGGTCTATCTGAGGACGGTCTGGGCATCGTACTGTACTCTCTGCTAGCAGATGCGCTACCTAGTCCATCTATGCCCACAGATGGCTTAAGTTTTCAACTTGGTGCCAGTAGAGGGATCTGGTCCCTTTTACTTGCTGCACATCCTCAGCATTGAAATTTCTTCTCTTTGGCTCTGCCGAGGCAGCAGATTGGTACTGTGAAGGGGTATCTTACAGCCATTTCCGTCTTCAAAAAGGACACCAGAGCAAGGTTTCCTTTTCACGATCCCCACGGTCATTAAACTCCTCTGGGGTCTTTCTAATAAGTTTCCCCCGAACCACTTTTTCTCTTCATGGGATTTAAATTCAGTGTAACGTTTTTAATGGGTGCTCTGTTTGCAGCCCCTTCATTCTTGTTCGTTAAGATTGCTCACCCTTAAGGTGATTTTTACTGGTCGCCTCCACTTCTGCTACACAGGAGAGTTAGCTCCACACATTGTCAGTTGAACCTCCCTACTTCTTTATCTCCAAATAAAAGGCAACTTTGAGAGCTAAACCCTACTTCCTTCCGAAGGTTGTATCTATTTTCCTGTATTTTCCTATGCCTCATTCTTCCAAGCCGGAGGAGCATTTCCATCGGCTGCATCTAGTGTGGGCCCTCAGGAGCATTTCCATCGGCTGCATCTGGTGTGGACCCTCAACTCAAGGGAGGCCCGAACAGCTGACCAGTTTGTACTGCTAATGGAGGGCAGCAGGGTAATTCTGAATTCAATAAGGGTCTGCGGTCTGCTTTTGCGGCTCTACATTTTGTGGCCCTTTATCTGAAAGGAGTGCTGCTAACGTGTATTTTATTATTTTGGGATGCACTGAACGCTACTACATGTCGCCTTTCCGCTTCATCAGATCCTTGTCTGCTGTTTTTAAAGCGACATGACATTGCAAATGCGACCAAAAACATGACATATGGCGTGACATAACAGGCTTTATTCTAACAAAACCGCTGTTATGTCCCAAAGTTGAAGGAGGAAGAGATAAGTAAGTACACCCGTAGATGGAATTAAATAATTTGTGAAAGTTCCTTGAAAGCAAAGTGGCCTTCAGTAACAAAATAGAAATTTGGAAGGAAGAGTTCAAATAAAACGCAAGGATGGAAAGAAGTGCATGTGCAACAGGAGTGTCTGTACAAATAAAATATCAATATGAAGGAAGAGCGACAATTCTGTTTTTCCAGAGGTCGCATAGTCTTGGCTTATCAGGCAGAAGAAATGAGAATCCTAATGTTCCTGATGAGTAGTACAGTTACATACAACTGTGGCAAGCTGTCTGAATGTTCCCCTTAATAGCTGTCCTATACTGTAATCGTTTTATCGTTGGTCCAGGCAATGCAGAGTAGCAAATTAAAAGTTCAGAGCTTTGTGTGTATTTTTAAACTACATCTTAACCAGCAGTGTGAGCCTCGCTGTACTCTGACAGATTTGTTCTATGCAATATAGCCATCCTTTTTTAAATTAGATTTACAAGCCACCTTTACACTCGTAAATTCCGTTTTACGAACTCTTAAAAATCGACCTGTCACCAATTATTTTAGCGAAATAACATCAAGTAACAATCTTTACAAACAATTGTTGTAATTGAGTCAAGTGTTTTTGAATGTTTAATTATTTGATCTATTATTTGTTGTTTTAATTTACTGCACAGAGGTTCAGTATTGCCGTATACTATCCCATATCTCGTTTCAAAGATGTATTTTAATTAATCTACACATGCGTAGAGTGAAAGAACCATCCTTAAGAAAAATATACTGTTGCACTATAAAGTTAGTATTAATGTTGCATACACCATACCAAGTTTTGATCCTTCATTTTCATAGCCCAGGTTGAAGAAAGTCATGACCAATATGAAAAATGAGTGTAGATGTCAGATGGAGGCATCACATTTGGTAAAACGTTCCTATTTCCCCCCACCCCCTCTACCAGCACCTCGCCTGTTCAGTTACGTTGAGTTTTTTGTTAAACTATATTCACCGACTGAGTATGGTAGATAACCAATTAACGAGCAAAAGCCTTTAAGTGAAAATTGCTAAATCATGAATTAGGTCATCTGTCAATGTAAAGGATTTCATGAAGGGTGCACGTATCGATGTGCACTGGAATTATTCAAGTGTGATTAATGCTCGCTTGTTTTACCAGGACACCTGTATGTCGGATTTCTCAGTTTGTGTACCCTCTTAAACAAGTAATATTCACAGCTGCAAGGTAAAACGTGCACATGCTCCAGTGTAACAGTAACAGTGTAGCATATCTTGTTCCCTAGTCCCGGAGAGTATTTCCTTGTGTGGAGCGCACACTCTGACCTGACTTGTTACTGCTGCTTGTGCGGATTTCATCGCAAAATGTGCCAGAAGAGCAGCATATAATCGCCACAGTAGTGTACGTTTGTGCTGTAATAATTATTGTTTAAAACTGGTTTGGAACAGAACTAGATCCGTGCCTCGAAATTGCAGAATAGTATGTTGCCACCAGTGACATTGCTAGCTCTGTCACAACTTGTGCATTCTCGTCTTTGTGAGATGTTGCACACTCAGTACAGCATTTAGAATCCCCCAATACATAATCCTTTAAAACAATTGTTTGGATAAATAATCATTAATTTCTTGTGATGATAAAGTTTTTTATTCAATGTTTAAGCAATAGGCCTGTCTGCCAGCACAGTTGTTTTGTCAATTTCAATATTGAATAATATGCCTAAAATTCCTCTTGCTTTTTAATGTTGTTTTGCCAAATTAAATTGTTTGCCCTAATTGAACAATGTAAACTTGGGCCTTAAAAATCCGGCTGGGAGTTTACCCTACAAACGAATATAAAAATAGAACGGGAGGAAGAGGTAGTAATGAGGGGCGCTGCAGGTTTTGTCAAAAAGAGTGTCAACAAGAGACTCTGATGCATCTTATGATGAACTGCACCGCCGTTTCAAAGGACAGAAAGTGCTTGTTATCAAGGTATATGTCAAATACAACACAATGTAATGATGAGGAACGATGGGACTATTTTATTCAAGGACATAATCCCCGATTCTCGTGCGCGGGTATAAACTTTTTGGACAAAATCCTCAAAGAAAAAGATGATGAACTAGCAGAGGAAAACGTGCAATCATCTGGACACATCAAGTGAACAAATAAACATATACCTTAGGAGGTGACAGTCGTAAAGATAGTCATGATGAAACGAAAGGAAAAAAGAGGAATCGAATTGAAACGGAAAGTGTGATAAAAGTTTAAATGTAAACTAAAATACTACACTTTAATTAATAAAAAAAAAAAATTACATCCCCATTAGATTTTGAAAATGTTTTAAGTATACTTGGCATTCAACACTCAATAACCACTCTTTGTTAACTTTTTATAATAAAATTAAAAACAGAATCTTATGAACCCAGGCAGTGATTCCATCGCATGTTCAGACAAAGTTCATATTTATTCTACTCCACCCTCTCCGAAGTTTCTAAGAAGTCACACATTCTGCCTTTTCTCACTTTCCCCCAGAGGCTCACTGTCTCCAGAGCACTGGTCCTCTCTAGGCTGGACTACTGCAACATCCCCTTTCTACTGCCCGTCTCTACTGTTCGACCTTTACAACTTGTCCTTGGCCTCACTCCCAGGGATCGTATCTCTCTATCTCTGAAATCTCTTCACTGGCTCCGTGTGGCTGCAAGGATCTAGTTCAAGACCCTTTGCATTGTCCACAAGGCGTTCTGGGGACTGGAACTGCACTACCTCCAACTTTCTCTTCCTAAACATCTTCCTTCTCGAGCTCTCCGCTCAACCACCTCCAACTCTGAGGGTCAGATGCTTCTCCAAGCAGAGCGTGGGGGACACATCTCTTTCCTCGGCTGGGGCCTCCCTCTGGAACATCCTCCCCGCCTCTCTCAAACTTGAGCAAAACCACCTCTGGTTCCGGAAGCAACTCAAGGCCTTCCTTTTCACTTCCGCTTTCTCTCTTCCTCTCCCCTAGTGATGTTCCCTGATTGCTCTGCCCACTGGTGTCCTAGCCACCCACTGAACTTAGGCCCAGGCTCATGCATGTCCAGTTGCCCTCGCACTGCCTCTGGGCTGCCCCAGCACTTAAGGGTCTGTATCTTCAACCCTAGAGTCCCTTCTCTCTGCACTTATGCCACCCTCCGGCAGCACTTATTGAGTTAATTGCACTGCTCCCTTCCCCCTCCCCGTGGCACTTCTCCACTCCCTCTTCCCCCCACTTGCGCGATCTGAATGACACAAGGCCTAGTACGATCTTTGTTTTGTCCTCCTCTGTTTCCCCCTCCTTGTCTTGTCGCGCCTAGAAACACTTGTGTACAGGCGCGTTATAAATTACTTCTATCATATCATTTGTATCTTTTAATGGAAGGCGAATTAATGAGCAATATCGAGCAGGACCGCTTGGTAACTGGAGAGACTTAAGCATTAAAGGAGATGGTGTGTGTTTTTTTTTTTTTTGTGGAAAGAAACGTGATTTTTGCAATAGATTCACATATTATATGAATGCTCGGTTAGATATAGTCCGACAATGTGGACGCTAGCAGAGGAAAGGGAATGGTAAGCATATTGCAAGTAGAGGAAATGGAAAAGTGGCCATCTTGGGGTCTGACGAAAAGGATATCAAAAGTAGTAATGGAGACAGGAATTGTGCAGTAGCACAGTGGGGATGTCAAAGGTGGAATTGTGGTGAAGAAAGGGGGAAATCGGAAGCAATTGTTTGAGATTTGATCACTATCAACATTGTGACCCACAGTGATGATCCTGTACATATAAAGACCTCCCAAGATTAAATGCACGTGTTAACGTAAGCATGTAGTGTACGTTTTCTTTTCTCAAACTTAAATCTTTAAGTGAAAACTGTTTGTTTTCCTTGTTTTCAAAGTGACAGCTTTGTCCAGGAGGTGGCGGAAAATGGGTTGTCTGTTAAATCCAGCACTTCCAGATCCGAATCAAGAGTTGATGATGATGACTGTAAGTAAGCGACTGCCTTTTGCAGGTCTCATTGGTGTTTTATTAGAAGCAGAGAAAAGGTTGCTGTTCAATTTGCAATCTGGAACGGGGTGGGGGGTGTACACTGTATTTTGAAGCCCCTTGCCTGCATGCCAGTGATAAGTGTGGTTGTCTATGTCCACTGAGGTTGTCATCGAGTGTAGTATTTCTTCCGGCCAATCCCTGGCGCAGGAGGCATGATGAATTGCTAAGAGTTGGCAGTAAGTGTCCGAAAATGTAGTTAATGAGTGACTGCTTGATTTGTGTGATGCACTTGGACTAATGGATATGTCCAGACAGCAGAGCAATGCCCATCACAGCATAGCATATAAGAGTGCTGTATGTTATTTATAAAGCACAACATCTGGTTATTTACAGAGATTCTTGGCACTGGCTATTGGGTGTGTAAAGTGGCAATTGTCATTTGCCAATTGCTGTATTTCCTAATGGGCAGACCTCATAGAAGGGTTGTCTTGTGTCCTGTCCAACTCCCGCGATTTTTCAGCTATGTTTGGCGACTTTTGTAAAGTGCAGTATTTGACAATTTCATGGCACTGCTGACTTTTGGACGATAAGCTATTCTGCTCGGGAAGGTTAGCCGCTGGAAAGTTCCCAAATGGGGTTGGAGGGTGTTGCATTGATGTTGCTTCCCCAACACCCTAGCATGGATGGTAATTGTGGCTTGTTGGCTCAGAGTTGCCGGTTTTGATGACTTACAAACCAAAAACAGATAAATGGACCATTTTGAATTACTGTGATTCCCTTGCATTGCTGTCATCCTTTCATACCATTACATTTTTTTATTAGTCCTTCTTCTATATTGGAGAAGGGGAGACCAACCACATGTAAATCCCTGTGTTACCACAAAAGGGAGCAGTTGCACTCAACTGCTAGGCTACACCCCATCTGCACAGGAGTAAACCCCAGAAATGTTTTGGCCTTGTTGGGCCTGATCTGTGAGGTGCAGCTTTGGTCTCTGTAATGAACAAGCAAAGGACTTGCATCTCAGGCATACCCCCTCTAACAACATTTTTATATCCAAAAGGTTGTGTATTTTATATCCACAGGGAATGTAGCAAGGTGTGATTCTTGTAAGACGCAACACCTATCATAAATGGCTTTGCCAGTTGTGAAGAACAAAACTTATGGGGAAGCAGACGCATCAATTAGATTACTCATTGATACAATCACTCCATCATCTGCTTTGAAAGAGGCAGACAGCTCCACATGGTGTTTCTGTTGGGACGGCATACCAAGGAAAGAATGGTGTTGTTGAGTGGCTAAGAAATATTTAGCGTAAAGGTAGCTAGGGCTCTTGTACGTATTCTGATTAGGGTTGTCAGGCCACCAGCCCAAATAAAAGGTTTTACAGACCTCAGAACCATCGTAATGCGTGGTATTCCTACCCGAAATAGCCAGTAACGTGAGAGGAGAGTTAACGCCTACAAGCATCAACCTTGAAGAAGCCCATAGGGTAAATGCAAACTAACACAGGGCTTGCACTGGTAGCAGCATGGGGCTGTCACCTTGTCCTAAAATCCACAGCAAAGACCACAAGTGCAAACAAAACATCCAGAGCCAAGACCATGGTAAGGATGTCACTAAACAAGTGTTCTGGACTCTCAGCCCTTTGACTGTGACTGACTTGCAGAACGTTGTAGATAACTGATTGTACTCTGGAAATTATGATCTTTTTAACTTAGGCCCTGGCACTGCATTTCCCTTATCACTCCTTCCTCCCACTGTTAGGCTTAGATTGGTTCCCTATTGAGTTTCACCCTGTTAATGGTGATTTTCAGAATCAACCCTGTGGCCAAATTCTGAGAGGCCACCATATTCTGGTGAACAAGAAGAGAAACTAAAGTCTAGCCAAAGACTATCAAGATAGGTGACTGAGCTGCAAGGCCTAAACACAGGAGAGATTGGTGGTGCAGAATACACACATAGACCTATTAATAATTCAATTTAGACAGTATATATAACACTAAAGTTATTTGTAGACCTTGAGACCACTCTTTGCAATACAATTAAAAGGTGAGAAATGTCTCTAATTCACACTGTGCACATACATAAATTCACCATGGGGTGCTCTTGCTAAAGAGCACCAACACTTGACTTCTTAGACAATAGGTCAGATAAAAGTAAGAACACTAGGAAACTGTCATGCAGTAAAGAAAGTGAAGAAAACAGGTATGTAATATTGAACCAGCTAGAAACCCATAAGTATTCAGAATACAGTTAATAGACAAATGCATAGCCTTCTAATATAGGGCTCTAGCACTTAAAGTTCTTCCCTTATAAAGTAGATGGGACCTGGTGCCCTAAAAGTCAGCCCGTTATAGGGAACATTTTAAAATAGCGAAATAAGTGGTCTCAAATCCAACATGTAAGGGTTAAGGTTTCTTAGAAAGTAAGAACAGAGAAAGTAAAATTATTTGAGGGGGGCCTCTCCCAATCCCCCACCACCTTAGAAGTCCTGGGGATCCGTGGTGAGGGAGGGTTAGGGCTTGGCACCAATTAAACCCTATGGAAGCAGGTGGGGTATAAACAGGTATGTAAACTCGCTAACTTTACTACGATTTCTTCAGAAATCGCTCCTGAGGTTTGTAAATCCGCTCAGACCACTTACTTCACGTGTTACTTAAGTTGGAGGGCAGCTATAGGTTCACTGGTGCAGAGGTGATTTCGGAATTGGAATTGGATCTGACTAGTCAGCAGTTTCGCGCTCTGGTGAGGTGCTTCCTGTGACCTGTCAGCTGGATGACCCTGGCACGATGAGAATATTACCACCAAAATGCTGATGACTTCAGAGGACCCCCGGGACACAATTATGGTGAGCTGCACCGTGATAAGGTGGTGGAAGGTGACCTAATTATAGAGGCAAAGGAGCTGGTCCTTCATGGCCCCTCCTCATGCTGTAGAGCTGCATCTGCAGGGGAAGGCCTCTTCTCTCACAAGCTGCAAGTCTATCAGTCACCACCACGAGTCCTATTTCCGAACTCTTGGTGGTGACTGATGCAGAAAAGAAACCCTTCGTCTTTTTTGCTAATTCTTATGGGGAAACTGATCAATCCATAACCGAGAGACTATAGCTCTCTGTATGCATTTTTTGTATCATTACAATTTCACTCATCACTCTTAAAGTGAAGTGTGGTTAGGATAGTTTGTATCCTATTTTCTGTGATGCCTTTTTGATTACTTTTACAATGTGCCTAGGATAAGCTGGTGCTAGTAGATCATTTTTACCATGTTTTGTACTTTTTACTTGTGCGCTTTTGCACTTACCGAAAATGGCTGCTAAGAATGGCTAGCACTCTAAGATGACAATGGTGCAAGGAGTTTTCTTGACCTTTGACCATATTATTCTTTGGCCTTCTTCCTGCCCTCTTCGGTCTGGAATTGTCATACATGGAAAGCCCTTTCCTAGGGAAAGCTGCTGCTTTCCGGGGCTAAGAGATGGTTTGTGTGTGAGCCTGGGTGTGGGGGCTGAGGTTGTCTGGTCCCAGTACACATCCTGGTGCCTGGATCTCTGTTGCTGGGCATAGATTGTGGCCATTCGTTATCCATGAGTGGATAGCCACTGCCGGTTTGAATGGTTGGGATCCTTGCAATTGGTGGACTTCCAGAAAAATCTCCCAGTATAAATCCCAGATAAAGATGACTCCTGCAGCCATCTGACAAATCATTGTTGGAGCCTAGACGCGTTTGAAGAAGAGCAACCAACAGACAACTCACGGACGACTCCTGCAGCTAAGCAGCATCAACTCCTGTGAAGTCTCATTGAAGCCCTGCTCTTCTGTCCTGGTCTCAAGAAGGCCCTGATCGGAGCTTCAGCCCCAGGACTAGTCCTCCAGTTACACCCCTGCTTGAGGATCTGTATTTTCGGAGCCTTTGAAAGTGCCCCTGGGCCAACCAGTGCACTGACTAGAGCTCTCCTGGGCTATCTCGCGGCAGCCATCCCAACCCAAATCTTGGATAAAAGAAGGGTTCCTGTAGCAATTTTACATATTGTTGGAGCCAAGTCCTCTACAAAGAAGAGCAGCCAGTTGACAACCCCAGGACAAACCCCTGCAGCCGATGAGCACCAACTCCATTGATGTCTGGATGAGACCATGTTACTCTGTCCTTATCTCAAAAAGGCCATCGCCGGTGCTTCGACCCAAGGACTGATGTGAACAGCCAATCTGGACCCCTGCTCGACGATCTGCACCTTCTGAAGTGTCCCTGGACCAACCAGTGGACTGACCAGCTCTTCACTGGGCTACCTCGATGCAGTCATCTCCGTTTCAAGTGCATCCTTGGAACTTGGAAGATCTTCAGCTTATTCTACAAGATGCCTGCTCCTTTCAGTCTTCTTCAACAGAAGATATGCTGGGCCTGCTCCTTTGTTCATCTACTGAAGATCACCTGTAGCTGCATGATAGTAGTGCTTTCCTTTCTGAAGATCACCTGTCGCTGTCTGATAGTGGTGCTTTCCTTTGCAATCCGTCTTCTTCACTCCTTAGAGGTGTTCCTGCTTGGTAGATGTCTTAATCTTTTCTTCATTTGGGTTTTCAGCTGAAAGGTGTCCGAACTGAATCCTGCACCCACAACTGTGCAACGCTAAAACATGTGTCCTAAAGTTACCCTTGCACCTTCGACCCCTGGGCCTCCTTCAATGGGACCAAGCACAAAAGACTTTGTCCTCAACAAATCTGGAACCACAACAGGGGTCTCTGGACTGGTGAGAACAACCAGCCTGGACCCCTGCTTGAGGATCTGTGTGTGTGGAAGTGTGCCTGGACTAAATGATGGACTGGCCAGCTTTCCCCTGGACTACCTCGCTGCAGCCATCACTATTATGAGTGCATCCTTGGAACTTGGAAGATCTCCAGCTTGCTCGGCCTGCTCCTTTGTTCGTCCATTGAAGATCGACAGTCCCCACCTGACTGTGGTGACTTCTGTTGCAACTTGTCTGAAAGTGTCCTGAGTTGGTCTGCCCGCAGAAGGTCTTCATCTTTTCTTTGTTTGAGTGTTGTACTGGAATCTGGCTGGAACCGATTCCTAAGTACTACCACCAACTGCAATTAAAAACTGATGCCAATCGTGACCCCTGCTCTGGTGGATCCTGGGACTCCCTCGACGGGAAAAAGCACAGAATAATGTATCCCCAAAGGAATCTGCATACTTTGCGGTGATCCCTGTAGAAATCTGTGTCGGAGGGGCAATTTAACCTACCTGCTTCTGTCCTCCACCTGTGACCATAGAGTTACACCAGCGTCCTGCCCGTAAAATCACGCTTTTCTGACATTGGTCGATGGTGGCCTGTCAATGATCCCTTGGTAGGACTTTTCTGGTATCTGCGATTGTGATATTACTCACCTTAACTTTATCTAACATTTTGACTCTTTTAATCATAACCACTGACATCTCCAATCTCTTGTAAAACCTACTTTTGAAGTATATCCTTTGGAACTGGTGAGATTTTTGCACAAGGCCCCAAACCATGTTAGGGTTGGACTTACTAAGTGTTCGATGAACTGTTTTATGGCATTCTGACGTGTATTTACATAATTAATGCATCCAAGTACTTACCTGTGTTACACTTGGTAGAAAATCCTTTTTTTCTTCCCCCAAGTGTGTATATATATTATTTTATAGTAAGTAAGCGTTATCCAATATTGGGCCGGAAGTTTTACTTGCTTAGTTTGTTTCTAAAGGCCTAAACAATCGCTGTATATTTTTATACATACCTGTCTAACTGGAATTATTGGTGTTCTTTGTTGAGTCATTTTAGCCCTACACTACTAACACACTCCTTCGAGTCTAAGCCTTACCGCTCTGCTACCTTACCTTGATTGGTGTGGCTAGACTGAAGTGTCTCCCTTTTCACAATAATATGTTAATAAAGATTGGGTGAATTGGTGCCTTAATGATTTCATCTGACCTGCTAATGTTATTTTTGAGTTTATCACGTTTACGTTTAGATTATATTTGTTGTAGAAAAAGTACTTCCAAGTAGGACTATAGATGCTAATTAAAAATAAAAAGGTCTGGCTTCTCAGAATCCGCTACACAGGTTGTTTGTGGAAATTCATCTTAACAGTCAGAACTGGATGTTCCTACCAGTCCATAGGTTGAATTCCTTCTGGAGCTGCAAAGCTGATCCACTGGTCACTGATGTTCCTTTACAAAGGGGTATTGGGTACAACAACTATCTGAATAATGGCTGCAGGAGTCCTCCTTTTATCCTAGATTTGTACTGGAATCATGGCAAGCCCTCCAATGGCAAGGATCTGCACCATTCAAACTTGTTGGGGCTACCCAAACGTGGACACCTTCCTGCCACTTCATCTGCCCCACAACAGACACCCTCTGACCAAGGTTTTATTGGTACCCGATCGTCCTAGCCCTCACATCCGGCCATAATCATATAATGCTGTTTTGCCCGGTAAAAAGCTTATATTATATTACATTACCGGCTTGGGAGAGCAGGAAGAAAGACAAGATGTCCAAAGGACAGGTGAAAACGTGTGGCTTGGCCATTTTAGCGTATATGGAACTCTAAATGGCATTATGCTTTAAAATGCAAAAGTGCGTGCGAGAAAAATAAAAGCCATGCTTGAAAAATAAACTCTGCCACCAGTCCGTCTTAGACACATTATGCAAGTATCAGAAATGTTACTTAGAAGAAAAAGGGATACAAAGTACCCCTGCCGAACTTCACTGTAAGAAGATGATGTGTACAGCATTAAAACCACAAGGAATGTCATTATGGGGGATAGTAAAGTAAGAAGACTTGCCTTCAAAAGTCGGGCCACATTACAAACCAAACCAAAAATGTGGGCGTGACATAGATCTCTATGGAGGAAAGCAGTAAAAAGGGTTCCATGTTCATTCATCCAGTTTCTTTTTGTGTTTTTTGTTTTTTGCTGAACATTTTTGCCTAAAAAATGCAGCAAACCCTTTTTTTTTATTTGTATGGTGGGGCCCCAAACCCTCCTCCCCTATTTAATCCCTATACCCTGATCACCCTAACCCGGATATGTCCTTACCCTGCCCTATTTCATATTTTTTGATGATTTTTCCGGCAAAGAATTTTCTTCAAAATTTTCTGCAAAAAGAAAACGGGTGATGGTCGTACCATAAAAAGATAACCATTCCTAACATACCCCATCACATGGGCTGTGCTGAAATGAAACAAAGGTGTTGAAACCTACTGGTTTTGTCTGTGTTCTGTGACTGCCACCCTTGGCAGGGCTGACTTCGGCTTAAGAACTTTGGGTCCTTGGGCAGTAAAGGTCCTGGGGATGATGTAGAACCAGAAAATTCTAAGGTCATTATTTTTCTGGTTATGACCATTTAGCGGAAGCCTGCACTAATACCGGCTATCTTTAAAACGGTTTCCTAGAAGCAGCTACCAGCACTCACTGGCCCAGTCTTCATTTCCTCTCACCCTAATAAGGAGAGCATAGTGTTGCAGGCCTCCACGCAGCATACTTTGACTAAGTCAGGTCTCTGTCTCTGACTCTGGAACCCAGAAAAGCCAGCCACCAAGGCCCTTTTAGAGCCATGGGCTACATAGAGATGGTACCCTGTGGACATTGCCATTTTCAATGCCTGGATCTGAGAGAGGTGACTTCTGAACCCAGAGACTTGAAGTATAGGACCAATACTATGCTCAGTGGGAGGCACTAATTCCCTAATACCTACCTGAACATACTGCTAGAACCACTCCTGCGATTGGACCTTGTAAGCTTTGGCAATGCTGATTTTCCACTTGCCCCTCAGATTTCCCATGATCTGGCCAGACCAGCCTAAATGTGCTTTATCTAAATGTGATAGTAAATAAGGCATTTCTTTTCTCCTCATATGCTATTGATGGGCCCAGCAACAGACATCAAGGCCAGCCCTGCACATAAGAGAAAAGACGAAAGCAGTGCAGTGCAGTTCAGCCGTTTGAGATCATTGATTTCCGTTAGCAAGATGGAGACCACATGAGCTACCAATGCAAACTTTCTTGGAGCTTAAAGCAGAGAAAACAGTAAGGGCCTCTGCGTCGCCGATGCTTGAAAACATGTGTCAAACCAGATAGTAAGGCAGAACCTATGCTTGATGCCAACATTTCAGACAAGCTATTTGAAGATTCTGAACAATGCAGACCAATGAGGGACACTGATGAGCCAATCCAAAAGCCTCAGAGGTAAAAGACTGAACCAGAGAGTGGAAAACAAAGAGAAGGGCTGAAAGTGACTTTGATGACAAATGCAGAGTAAGCCAGTGATGTTAGACCAGAGAGCAATTGGAAATGTTTTTCTGGTTGGGATATTTTTCCTTTAGCAAATCTTAATTTGTTTCGGCCGTTGTACTGCTGGACATTCTGGATTTTTTCTTTGACTTTAAAGGCACGTAATGTTTTCCAACCTCAATCCCCTGCTTTGTTAATTTTTGTTCTGAGGACACTGGGTCTGGCATCTATGACAAGTGCTGCCAGGGGCCCATGGGGCGGGGGGCCTTTCCCTTGTCATTTGAGGTCCCTGTGCCTAACAGTTCAGGGGATGTCACTCCTTTTTTTACCTTGTCTATTTTTCTAATGCAGCACAAGCCATCTTCTATGGGGCGCTGTGGGGACTCTGTTTTCGTGGCAGTTGATATAATTTTTTGGTTCCAACATAGTGTGCTGCCTTTGGGGGGAGATGCGGCGGGAGGGGGGGGTGCGCTGACCCCGCCCCTGGCAACAGCCATCAGTCCTTTTCCTAGCTTTGAAAGGACTAGACACTCTGCACAGAATGCAGTCCATTCTTTACTGCACGCTTTATTTTTCATAAAATGTTTCACCTCGCCACCCGGCAACATCGGTCAGTCCTTTTATGATGCGGGCAACATTTTTCATGGCATTTTCCTCCTGTGGCAGACACGTAACGGCAGACTCCGACGGACTTTGGTTAGAGTGCTTAGGTCCTGAACATGGGTGCGTGGACTGTGCATCATGTGACACCTTTCGGTATCCAGTAATTATACCTAATAAACAGAGAATGAATTTACAGCGAAAACATTTAAAATGAAAAAATAGCGAATTTTCTTTTAAATATATATGGGGCTAGGGTGGGTTTATGGGGTTAAAACGGCTGGTGAGGGATTCTAAGATGGCCTCCTACGAGGGAGGACATGCCTCTAGTCCTCCGGGGCCTATCATCACAGCAGGCCTTCAGGCATTCATAAGCAGCTTTTAGAGATCAAATGGGCAGCTTGGCATGCCCAGGAAGCAATCCCCAAATGGCGAAGGATTAACGCAACCCTGTGAAGCCAGGCGAAGGTGCCGTGGAAGAGAGCGAGAGAGCTGGTTCTCTGCAGCACTGCGCCAAAACCTGCGTCCCCCCAAGCACCCTGGAGGAGGAGCTGCGCAGACGGGCATTCCGCTCGCTGGACTCCATATGGACTCAGAGGAGGCTTGCGTCTCTCTGCAGGTGGAAAAAGGTATGTCCCGAGCAGCAGCGAGTTGGGGGGTGGGGGTGGGTCACAGAGCAGAGGGCTACAAGAGGTCTTGGCCCGCGCTGCAGCAGGGAGACTCGCTGGAGAACACAGCAGCGGAATGCTGCCTCCACACAAAGCGACAAGAAGCACCCTGGGGCCAAGAGGCATCCATAAAGAGAAGCAGGGACCCAGGGAAAGCAACTGTGACTAGCGAACCCTAATCCAGGGTAGCTCAGGCAGGCTGGGCAAAGAAACAAAGGAGACCCTCACCTCAATGGGACACCAGCGGTAACCCACAGAAAAGCAAACGGCTGGCTCGTGGGTCACACAAGGGATCAGTGCTAACAGAAGGCCCCCCCGGGCACATGTAGAGCCTAACAGTGAGATGCAATAAACATACGACCCGGCAGCCCCCCTACACGGCACGCTGTAGTGACGCGGCTTTGACCAAAAGGAAGAGGAAGACACCAAAAGGCTCCACAACAGAAGCTGGGCACAGGAGGAGCATTCCAAATCCCAGGGGCGAAAGCGAAGAACACTCTGGCCAAACCAAAAGGATCAACTGACTCTGAGGGAGGCCAGCTGGAACATTGCTGGAGAAAGCAACAGGAAGACCATCAAGGAACGACCACTGAACAACAAGCCACAGTGGGCCTAATAGTGAGAGGTTTGCGATCAATGGCACTAAATAAGGAAGACCTGCAGGAATGCTTAAGGGGATGGAGGACAGAATGGTGAATTCCTTTCAGGACCAACTGGGGAAGCTGAAAAGAGAACTTCAGGACTCACTCCAGGAAGTGAGGAAGGAAATCACAGATCTGGGTTTTAGAGTTAATTCAACGGAACAGGGTTTGTCTGAAATGTCGGAGGAGTTCAAGGACAACCGTGTACTGCTGGAACAAGTATCCAGGACGACCCATAACTTAGAACTCCCGGCAGAGGATCTGGAAAATCGTTCTCGAAGGTCCAACATAAGGGTGAAAGGTTTGTGCGAGTCTCTCCTGGACGTTGACCTGAAGGGTACTATGCAGCCGTGCTTTGGTATTCTTGATGGCTACCGAAGGAAGTAAAAATCGACTGGTTACATAGTGGGTCCAAAGAAGCGTGACCCAGGGGCAAGGCCCAGAGATGTCTTGGTAGCTCTGGCCTCATACACAATGAAGGAAGACATTCTGCGATCTGCAAGAGCTCAACAAGCCCTCACAATTAACAGCACCCCAGTCCAACTCTACCAAGACCAAGTAGGTGTGAGAAGTACAGTTTGACGCAGCTTAACCTAGACCTTTGACAGGAAATGTTGGGGTAAACATATAAGACCAACTAAGCACTAAGATATCAGGTCCGGGCCGGAGGGGGTTGCGGCCTGTTTGAATCCATAGTGAGGTGTAGTGCACCTCTATGGGGGAATTTCCCAGGGTTATACCCGGTCCAAGGCTCCAGGATAATTTCTGGGGCGGTTCTGGGGATTTTGGGTCCTGACTGGGTGCGGGTTCAGACAGGGGGAGGGCGAAGGGGGGGGGTCATTTTTGGTATCTTAAGAGGGGGATGGGGCGGCAAGACGAAGGGGGCAGGGTTGAAGAGGAAGGCAGCGTTAAGAAGAGAAATTATGGGAATCGGCATGGCCAGAATATGAAAAGGGTAAACTGACAACAGCGCTGATCACCACAATCACAATGTCAATTAATATCACCTCATATAATGTAAGGGGATTGAATTCCCCCACCAAACGAAAGTTGAGAGATTACTAGACCGCAACAAACCAGACATTATCATGTTACAGGAGAACCATATAAAAAAAGCAGACAAATCACTCCCCTGATTTCACCATTTCACACAAATATATCAGGCCAATGCTCTAGGGAGGACGCCAGGGGTATTGATAGGCATCACAACCTTCCATGCAAATGTTCTAAGATCAATGGAGGCCAAATTGGGCAGATGTATTTGTGCAAATACAATCAGGACATAAACATCTAACTCTGGGAACTGTATACGCACCGAACTCTATTCAGTCAAGCTTCCTTTGCAAGGTGCTCCTACAACTAGAAGAATTTGCTATAGGAGAAATTATACTGGCAGGTGATTTCAACCTGGCCTGGGACCCCTCCAAGGGCCGCAGTTCACACGGGACTCGAAGTAAGCTCTCCCCCCCTGACAGTCTAAAAGCTGCCTTCGAAAATCTGGCCCTTAAGGATGCCTGGTGGGAAACGAGAGGCGAAGATAGTGGGTTCACTGGCTTTTCACACGTACACCAGACACTATCTAGAATCGATTAAATTTGGGTCTCAGTGGCCCTACTGGGGGAAGTAGTGAAGCTAGACCTGGGGGCAATATCTCTATCAAATCATGCTCCATTGACCATTTCGATACGCAGATGAGAACAGAGTAGGGGACTATGGGCATGGACGTTCCCCAGGGGGATTCTGTCAGACTAAGGGGTCCTGAATGCCTTGGGGGACAAAGTAGATTAATATTTTACTGAAAATGGGAACTGCGGGGTAGCACTGGAGGGAAATTATATAAATACAATACAGTCTCAAAGAAAGGAGAAGAGAGAAGTGGAAGAAAGAGACATTGAGGCCTAGATACCGGAAACTATGCAGTCCCTAACAATTAACAAGAACGATCCACATACAGAAAATTTAAGGATCTTAACTCACAATTGGAACTACTCCGCTCTCGGGACTCAGAGCGGTCCCTACTGTACACCAGACAGGGATAGTATGTTAACGCGAATAAAGCACACAAACTGCTGGCCAGGCAATTACGGCAAAAAGCGAAAAAGCGCGCCCTAATGGCCGTGATAATGGAAGACGGCTCGTTGGCAACGGAAACAGAGAAAATAACCAGTATCTTTGAATCTTACTATGGTACCTTGTATAAATCAGACCATCCTGACCAACAAAAAAAGCAACAGTAAATACATCGGATGGTGATGCCGCAAGTTGCGGACCCAAATGGGGCACTCCTAGAAAGTTAGGTACCGAGAGAGGAGGTAGAGGCGGTGATTAGAACATTACAGAGAAACAAATCCTGGGCCCTGATGGCTACCAGGGGATAATGGGATAATACCATAGATGTGGCCCACCTGATAGAGAACTAGACGCTCGACCGAGTAGAGTGGCCGTTTCTAATGGAGACATTTATGGCTATGGGGGGTGGGGCCAAGATTTACACAAATGATAAAGGCAGTCTACAACAACCCTACATTAAGAATCTCAATAAACCTGCGCCTATCAGACTCTATATAATTATACCGTGGGACAAGACAAGTATGCCCCTTGTCACCCCTACTATATGCCATATATCAGGAGCGATCCGTTAGATTAAACTAGGATATATAAGGGGAATTTCATTTGGGACGGAGGAACACAGTGTCGGCCTTCTCGGACGACATTTTAATGGCAGTATCACAGCCAGAAACATCGATCCCGGCATTAATACAGGAACTGGCGGAAATGGAGAAGGTCTCTGTTGGAGAAGGTTTAAAAGTTAACTTGACCAAAGCGAAAATCCTTAATCTAGGGCTCACAGGAAACCAGACAGCGGAGGCTGCCCGTTGAAGATAGCAACTTACTCAGTTCCTTACCTCGGAGTGAAGTTAACAAGGTCCATCTCAACAATATATGAAGCAAATTTCCTAAGTATTCTTCTCTCCAAAATTAAACCGGATCTGAATAGATGGACACCACTCCGTAAATCCTGGTTAGGAAGGATAGCCTCAATAAAAATGGTGGTTCTCCCCAAGTTATTATACCTCTTTCAAGCTCTGCCTGTTAGGATCCCACACACATTCTTCAAGAATCTGAATAAATTGGTCTCACAGTACATCTGGCAGAGGAAAGCTCAGAGAATATCAATGGCCACCCTGGGGGCTCCTAGAAAGAAGGGGGCTAGGGATGGTTTGACCTTCCAAACTTCGAAAACTACTATGCAGCAGCCCAGCTGAGGGTCCTAAGGGAATGGTTCTTGAAGGACACCAAGCCATGGGTTAGAATGGATCAAGAGGTGGCAGGCGTCCCCCTAGGTGGGTTGTTATGTCTGGACACGGTGGATAGGCCTAAAAACGTAGGTTTGAGCAGCATATTGATGGTGGTGTGTGGTATCTGGGATAAGTTGATTAGGAAAGGACACCTCTTCATGACTCCATCACCGTTCACCCCTTTATTTAACAACCCTCAATTCTCTCCAGGATTGAGCTACAACTCCTTTACAGCCTGGAAAGTTGCGAGATAGTGGGGGACATGATTTCACAGGGGCTAGTCAGATGTTTTGAGGAATGCAAGAAACAGTTGGGGTTTTCAGAGAAAGAAAGAATTGAGTATTGTCAATTAAGACATTAGCTAAGACACCCTACCATGATGCAGACAACACAAAGAGCTTGCGAGATTCGAGAACTTTATAACAGCGCAGAGAGGGGATAGACACTTAGTGTCAAACTTATACACAATTATACAAGGAGAGAGACCAGACCTGGCCATACATGGTGAAATAGCAGACCACATTAGGGGAGGACATACCACTGCAGCAATGGGAATGTCTGTGGGAGCAGATTCCGAAACTTTCCCACTCCATACAAGTCAGGGAGGCATTGTACAAATTGGTAGTCCAATAGCACTACAGTCCGGAAAAGGCTTCATGCCCATGTACCCTGGCGTGTCTCAGGAATGCTGGAGGGTGTGTGCAGGGAGGAGGGACTGGAGACACATCTGGTGGGAATGCCCATCGGTACATACGTTTTGGGGGGAGGTCAAATCACAAATACAAGACATGGTTCAAGGTCCCCCATCATACTCATTGAGGGAGTGGATGTGCGGCCTATTTGACCTAGAGTTCCAGATCCCACTAAAATCCCAACGCAAAGCATTTGCTATACTCATGATAGCCACATGGTTGGTGTTAGCAAGAAAGTGGAAACAGAAAACGCCCCCACTAATGTTGAATGGCTACACAAGGTATGGGATAGATTTGCCATGGAATGGATCCCTTATAAAATACAAAGCGATAGAGACAAATTCCGACATGAGTGGGGGCTAATACTGGACTACGTGAAGGGGGACTATATGATACAACGGTGTCACCAGAATCTGAAAATCCTAGACATAATGTAACGCTAGATGAACATGTGAAAGAAGAGTGCAAAAGAAACATGTCTGAATGTGACTATGAAGCAAAAGAGGGGTTCGGGCGGGAGAGTGAGTACAGGGGTAGGGTCGGGGTTTAACATTGGGAGAAACTTGTAACTGCAATGCGTTGGTATGTCACAAATATTTAGAAATGCCAATAAAAAGAAATTTTAAAAAAAAAGGAAACTTGTGGTTAGGGGTTTGGGGTGAGTTTAAAAGCATGGGGCATAGGGTGGACCACCCAAATAAAAAAAAATGAGAGAATTTGATTTGTTTTTCGTTATTAATGTTTCATTATAAATTAATTCTCTGTATTTTCATTAGTTAAAATCACATAGAACCACGCCTTTCCCCTAGCGCTCTTTGTTGAAAATTGGTTTGTTGGCTGAAAGTATTCCACAGGTCACTGCCAGACCAACTATCAGAGTTTAACATGTAATAAAACCAGGTCGCAGGTAGGTCCACCAGCACCCAGCGCAAGCGGGAGGGATGCAAGTCCTTCAGCAGCTAGCCACAGCTCCACCAGGCCACTCTCTGAAGTCTTACAGGACTCTGCCAGTGCTCGCACTGAGGATCCTTCAGGGTCTAATACCAGAGCTGTTCCTGATGCCATTGAGGCTATTACTGGTGCTTCCGCCGAGGATCCTTTGCGGTTTAGTCCCGGGTCTGCTAGGCCCAAGGTGACACCTTGTTTCCAGAAGCCTACCAGGCTCAAGGAGCCGGAGGGTTCCCAACCTACCAGAGTCTTCCCTGAGGGATTCACTGAATGTACTAGTATTCACCCCGGGGACCCCTCAGGGTCTCGAACATCGGGCTCTGCACTGTGTAAAACTGCCTGCGTCTCTCACAAAGTGCAAGGTCTGAGCTTCAAATTGTATAAAACCAGCACCGGTGCTTCACAAGCCTCAAAGAATCTGCAGTCTTCGGCCACCAAACCTAAAAAAAAAAGGAACTCTGGTTCCCAAGGATATGGGAAGGAGCAGGGTCACAGCCCCCATAAAATGGCAGCCAAAAAATCAGACAAAGCAAGTCTTGGTATCTCAGTGTTGTAGAGATTTCTGAGATATCCTCACTAGAATCCCTGGATACTGTAGGCTCCAAGACACCTCGTTCCCTTTCCTTCAACAGTTAGAAAGTAGGCCTTTGTAAGGGTGGACTGGAAAAACAATGTCAACTTGGTCTACTGCATAATTGGTACCTTTGTCATCACTGGGCACAGCGCTCTGCCTCCTCTGACATCTGACTAGTTACCCATCTACGTCCATATCTTGGACCCCATTATCCTCATCCTCCTTGTGGACTGCAGCCTCAGCATCAGAGGACAGACTTTGGAAACAATCCAGTGTATCATGCACGCCAAGCCCACTGTTGGCTACTTCAGAAATGTTATTACCAACTCACCTTGTACCACCAGTTAATGTAAACCCAGTATCATAGGGTATTGCCACGCCCATGCTGCCGCAACTTACCGTGCAACACAACATTTTTTTAAAGGGGAATTGAATTTTTTGGTACTTTAAAAAAATAAATAAATAAATAACTCTGGTACGTCCCCAAAGACGAACGCCCATAAGTATGAATGAAAGATGACTATGTACTTGGAGTACAGAAGTCCCTGTAATGAGTTTTTTTCTGAATTTCCCATTGGGTTTGAATTGGGTTCGAAGTCCTGCTTACTTTAGCGCTATCTGGGGCTGACCCAGGTCAGTGGTGGCTGGGCCAGTATTTATAGGCTGCATCCTCTTGGATCCTCAGAGTGGTATCTGCTTCCTATAACATCAACATGCAACATTAGACACTTTTTGGCTGTAAATGCTCTACTTTCACTGAACTTATCCTGAACTTCATATCAAGGTGGCTTCTCATAGTGCTAGTCTCCTGGAACTGTGAAGAACCTTTTGGGACACTTAAAGACTCTGCAAGACTCTTACTAATGGGGACTGGACTTCTTAAGCTAGCTACAGTGTTTTTTGTAGCTGCCTTATAAAAATAAGGCCCATGTATTGGTTTTGTACCAAACTTTCGCTAGTTCAGTAATTGCAGTATAATGTGTAATACCTGTGAGCAACCCATAGTGGAGTAGGTTGCCTAACTCTTGAGTTTTTTTTTTATTGAAGCAACTGTGCAATGCCAAAAAACACACACATACACAAATCTCGGGCGGAATTGGTACTTAATCTCGTATTTCCATGGTCCAGTAATTTACATATGTTCACACACTGAATTCATCCATTGTAAAGAAATGGGAAGAAAAAGGAGGACCGTGTGCCGAACGTATTGCCTAGGTGTGCAGCTGCAGTGAAATTAAAGAGCAAAATCTAAACTGTATGTGGAATGGTATAGATATCTCCTCACATGAAGATGTGGGTTGTTGGGAAAGATGTTCTTTTTGCTCTTTCCCTCCATAGACATCTATGGAGCTTCCAACTTTTGCTGTTGTTTTTAACCTGTCCTGACTGAGGCAAGTGAAGCCTTTTTACTTGTCCTGATAAGCTCATCTCTTTTGGGGCACTGTTCAGTCCCTATTGATATCAGTGCAGGTAAACTCTGTCCTCCCTTGTGAAATAGCTTGTTTTCTCCAGCATGGGGTCTGGCATGGATTCACATGCTCATGAATATTCCCCGTCGTCAGGCTGGGAATCCTCGGTAAAGAAAAAACCAGTATCAGTTTCGTTTCTGATCTGTCTTTCGTAGTAATAACCAATCACTGGTCTCTGCGTCATACTGACCACAGCCAATGACTGCCCTCTACCTAAGCACCGCCTCTGGCAGCCATCTTCAGATTTTTACCGCACGTTCATGTGTTGGGATCCTCGTGCTATTGCTCTCGAGCGTTAGTGCTTTTTTCGCGCTTTTTTCACAAAAAAACTTTGATTCTTTCGGTCAAAGAGCCTCAAGCTCCACCGATCCTACATCCGATCAACGGGGACCCGTGTCGGATTCATCTGTGCCCCTCAAGGGTGAAGATTTCGTCGAGCTACACTTCGGAGGAATCTAGAAGCTTCTCAGGCCCGGTCTCGGAGATGGCCCAGGAGAAGGGAAGCTCGACGCCCGGAAAGCTGTTCAGGGTCTGCCCTGGATGCCAGCTGCAGAACGTCTTCAAGGAGGACGAACACTCTTTCTGCCTTTACTGCCTTCATGAGGACAAGACGCACGTGGAGAAGGACTGTGCGTTTTGCGGCAACATGTCGGAACGGACCATGAAGGACCGCCATCAACATCTCGCCAACTGGCTGGAGGGTAAGAGCCCGTCTGGCGAGAAGAAGAAGAAATCCGAGCGGTCTTCTAAGACCTTTGAGGGCGCCCCGGCGACGGGGGCCCAACATAAGGCCAAGCACCGCGAGTCCGCTGGCACCGGGAGCGCCGAACGGTCGGGCTCTACGGGCGCCAGGCAGGGCGCACCCTCCCCGGCACCATCAACCGCGAGCCAACGCTCTGGGTCGGGTAAGAGGAAGGCCGAGCACCCGGCGAAGCTCCTGGAGAGGCCCCGGTCGAGCTCTAAGGCAGAGGAGGAGCGTGGCAGTGCCCCCTCCCTCAAGGATAAGGCGGTGAGCGCACCTAAGGTGGTGAAGGCCTTGATCCATCCGACCAAGCCCTCTATCGAAACGGTCGCGGCGGCCCTGGCTCAGCCTGTGGTGGCTGCACCAGTGGTGGCGACCTCAGGGCCCAGAATCTCCCTGCCTCCTCGGAGGGAGTCTTCCTTTGTGCCCATCGATAGGACCCCCGTGAAACCCTCCGTGGGGAAGAAGGGGGGGCAGGGCGTCGTCGGAGATTCGGCCTCAACCTCAGAAGAGGAGCTGATCGAGGTCTTAAGCCACGGCCTAGGCGTGGAAGAAGGCCAGCCCGTCGGAATGGACCCCGACGCAGGTGACGACGACGACATCGTCGAGGATACCGACGGGGCCCCTGCTCGCCCGTCGGATTCCCCTCTGCCAGCGCCGCAAGACAACTCGGCGGCCATTTTGTTGGCCATACAGTCCTTATGCTCCGAGATAAGGACGAGGCTACCGTTACCGACGGAGGAACCTCTCCCGTCGGGGGATCCAGAACCGGGACCTTCTGGTGTTCCCCCTACCAAGAAAAGAAGGATTCATCCACCACCTCCTTTTCAACCGTCGCGCCCCTTCCAGCCCTCCTCCCCGTCCACCCGAGGGGATGATACGGGGACTGACACGGCAGCGACGGGTACGGACGACGAGGCATACGACGAGGATTTTCCGTCGTCGCCTCCCACCAGGGCTTCTCCGCCCGACGAGATCGGATCTTTCCACTCCATGATCTCCAGGGCTTCCGAGCTTTTCCAACTCTGCCCTGAGGAGAAGAAAAAGGAAGGCTTCCTTTATCAGCGGCGCGAGGCCAAGAGGAAGACGGTCCTCTCAGTGCCTCTGTTGGACGACATTTGGGATGAGGGCCTTTCCCTCCTCAAGAACCCTTCCACGACGCCAGCTAGAAGAGACCGGTACGAGAAAAAGTACCGGGTCCCGGACACGGCCCCCCTGTGCCTCCGGGCGCAGCCTACCCCGGACTCCGTCGTCTCCGCGGCAGCCAGGAAGAAAGCGGGGGGGGGTGCGGCCTCCACATCGACTTCCCCGCCGGACGGCGAGGGAAAGAAATTGGATGCTATGGGACGTAGAGTCATCTCGTCGGCAGCGACGACGATTAAAGCGGCCAACGCCTTGGCTATCGTGGCCCGCTATGACAGGGAGCTCTGGTACAAGATAGCTCCCCTGCTGGATTTTCTGCCGGACGACAAGAGGGCGGAGGCCCTTGAGATCCTGCAGGAAGGTGAGGTGGCCTCGGACCACGCCATCACCGTGGCGACGGACATCGCCGACACCGGGTTCCGCCAGCTGGGCAACGGCGTTTGCCTTCGACGTCGTGGATGGCTCAAAGCTACGGATTTCCGGCAGGACGTACAGACCAGAGTCCTGGACATGCCCTTCGACGGGAACAACCTGTTTGGGAAGACAGTGGACGATTCCCTTCAGGCCATCAAGGCGGATACTGAGACGGCCCGGGCCCTTGGAGTCCTGCAACGACGGACGCCCTTTCGGAGCGGCGGAGGCAAGGGCGCCTCCAAAGGTTCCGGCGGCGGTTTCGCTTCCTACCGTCAAGCGGCCCGCTCGTCGTCGCAAGAGGCCTACAGAGGACGAGGCAAGTCTAGCGGACCCCGCCGTCGTCGCCAAGGAGGTCAAGGCGGCAAGGCCGCGCCCAAGCAGGATTGAACCGGCCGTGGGGTCGGGCCCCCACCGAAGCACCCCGGTGGGAGGCCGGCTGGCGGGCTTCGTCAGCGTGTGGGAGTCCATCTCCACCGACCGTTGGGTGCTGGACGCCCTGGCCCGGGGCCACGCGCTCGAGTTTCAAAGAAGGTGCCCGCGCGTCCCCCCCGTGGCCAGGAAAGAACTTCACGTCCCTCAACTTCTCCTGGAGGTAAAGGCGATGCTCAGAAAGGGCGCCATCGAACTCGTCCCAAAGAGGCTTCGGGGCTCCGGAGTCTACTCGAGATACTTCCTCGTGAAGAAGAAGACGGGAGGATGGCGCCCCATCCTGGACCTGCGACGTCTGAACAAGTTCATCAAGGCGCAGAAGTTCCGGATGGTCACCCTCCAGCACGTCCTGGGTCAGCTGGAGGAAGGAGACTTCCTATCGTCGTTGGATTTGGAGGATGCCTACTTCCACATTCCCATCCTAAAGGGGCACCGCAAATTCCTCAGATTCGTGGTCCAAGGGCGTCATTACCAGTTCAAAGCCCTTCCCTTCGGACTACGGTCGGCACCCAGGGTATTCACCAAGTGCCTCGCACCGGTGGCGGCGCAGCTGCGCCGCGAGGGGATTCACGTCTACCCCTACCTGGACGACTGGCTCATCCGCGCCAAGACGAGGGAGCTCGCCGTGGTCCACACGGCAAGGACCGTCCAACTCCTCACGGACCTGGGATTCTCCGTGAACTACGCCAAATCCCACCTGGTGCCCGCGCAAGTCGCACTGTTTCTGGGAGCCAGGCTCGACACAGTGTCCCTTCTGGCCTCCCCGTCGGAGGAGAGGACCAGGACCATCTTGGGCAAGGTGCAACGGATGTTGGTGGCCGACGCGGCCAAAGTGAGGTCCATCAAGTCCCTCCTCGGGATGATGTCTTCCTGCATCTACCTCATTCCCATGTGCAGGCTCCGGATGCGCCCGTTGCAAGAATTCCTGGATGCGCGCTGGATCCAGACGACGGGCAGCTTCGAGGAAAGGATCAAGCTCGACGAGAGTTTCCGACGAGCGATACGGTGGTGGGGCACCCGCGCGCATTTGACGGCGGGCATGGACTTCCAAACCCCAGCCCACCAGGAGACCGTGACCACGGATGCCTCCCTGGAAGGGTGGGGAGCGCACACCGAAAATCTGCACGCAAGGGGACTCTGGCTCCCGACGGAGAAGTCCCTGCATATCAACGTCCTGGAGCTCCGTGCAGTGTTTTGGGCCCTCAGGTCCTTCCTTCCGTCCCTCAAGGGCAAGGTGGTGAGGATCTTCACCGACAACACCACCACCATGTTTTACATCAGGAAACAGGGCGGAACCAGGTCCCCAGCGCTGTCCAAGGAGGCGCAGGACCTGTGGCATTGGGCCGTTGCCCAAGGGATTTTTCTGGTGCCGTTTCATCTGGCAGGGATAAAAAACACCATCGCCGACTCACTCAGCAGGGAGCTGCGCTCGTGCCACGAGTGGGAACTACGGCAGGATCTGGTGGATCGCCTCTTCCGACGGTGGGGCACACCCCAGATCGACCTGTTCGCGACGGCGACGAACACCAAGTGCCGGAGGTTCGCCAGCAGGTTTCCCCAGACGAGGAGCATGGGCGATGCTTTCTCGTTCCCCTGGGAGGGCCTGTTCCTCTACGCGTTCCCTCCCTTGCCTCTGCTAATCCGGCTCGTCAACCAGCTCAAGAGGTCACGGTGCAGGATGATCCTCGTCGCACCTGCGTGGCCGAGGCAGATATGGTTCCCGGACCTTCTGGACTCGTCAGCGTCCCCGCCGATCAAGCTGCCGGCGGACGCGGATCTACTCTCCAGGGAAGGAGGCGCCATCCTCCACTACGACCCGAAGTCGCTGAACTTGCAGGCCTGGCTCCTGCAGCGGTAGAGTTTGGAGGATACGACATACCGGCCGATTGCAGAGAGGTTCTTGCAAAGGCCAGGGCGTCCTCGACTCTTAAATGCTACGGACACAAATGGAAGAGGTTCTCTGTCTGGTGCCACGCACAGAAGATTAACCCTCTACGGATTACGGCCCCCCAAGTACTGCCGTACCTGCTGACGCTGGCCAAAGCTGGTCTGGCACACGCGTCCATCAAGATTCATCTTGCTGCGATCTCCCGATACACCAGAACCACGGGGCCGACGTCCTTGTGGTCTCATCGTCTGGTGAAAGAGTTCATGAAGGGACTGTTCAGATCGTTCCCGCCGGTGAAGGCTCCGGCCCCGGCGTGGGAGCTCAACGTGGTGCTGACCAAGCTCATGGGACCTCCGTTCGAGCCTCTGCACTCGGCCCCGTTGAAGTTTCTATCGTGGAAAACAGCTTTTCTTGTGGCCATCACCTCCGCACGACGAGTGGGAGAGATCCAGGCCCTTTCCTGCAAGGCCCCGTACTTGACTTTCCACGACACGAGGGTAGTGCTCAGGACGCACCCCTCCTTCATGCCCAAGGTACCGTCGGACTTCCATCTCAACGAACCCTTGGTGTTACCTGTGTTCTTCCCGTCGCCTTCGTCGCCGGCTGAGAGGACTTTGCACTTGCTGGATGTGGCTAGAGCGCTGAAGTTCTACGTGGACCGCACAAAGTGTTTTCGGAAGACGTCACAACTCTTTGTGAACTTTGGACCTGTCAATCAGGGGAAGGCTCTCTCGAAGGCTTCCATTTCCAGATGGCTCTCCGGCTGTATCATGTACTGTCACCGGTTGGCAAACCGACCGCTGCCTGGCCGTCCGAGAGCCCATTCCACCAGAGCGATCGCAGCTACCACGGCGTTCCTATCTGGTGTGCCCCTGCTGGACATATGCAGGGCTGCTACGTGGAGGTCGACGCACACCTTCACGAAATTCTACTGCGTCGACCGGGATTCCAGGGAGGAGTCCAGGGTCGGCCAAGCAGTGCTGCGCAACCTGTTCGCCTGAGGTGAGCCTGGTGAGGAGGTAAGATGCTTAATGTTGAGTTTGATGTGATGCTTAATGTTGAGCCTTTGCCACCTCCCGTGGTTGTGCATGTGTGTACTGCTATGTATTCTTTATTCATGAGCATGTGAATCCATGCCAGACCCCATGCTGGAGAAGGAACAAGTTACTTACCTGTAACTGTTGTTCTCCAGCATGGGTCTGGCATGGATTCACATGCGAACCCTCCCGCCTACCCCTCTGCGGCTCTTCACTTGGTCATACTGCCACTTCACGTGCTTCCAAATCTGAAGATGGCTGCCAGAGGCGGTGCTTAGGTAGAGGGCAGTCATTGGCTGTGGTCAGTATGACGCAGAGACCAGTGATTGGTTATTACTACGAAAGACAGATCAGAAACGAAACTGATACTGGTTTTTTCTTTACCGAGGATTCCCAGCCTGACGACGGGGAATATTCATGAGCATGTGAATCCATGCCAGACCCATGCTGGAGAACAACAGTTACAGGTAAGTAACTTGTTCCTTACACTGCACGCATCACCTTAGTGAAGTGCGGTAGGGGATACTTTGTGCCCTATAACTTTGTTTCTGGTAACTTTGTGGTAACTTGCATGATGTGCCCAAGACAACTGGTGGAAGTAGATATTTGCCTACCATGTTTTCTTTTTACATTCTCGCATGCACTTTTGCATTTTATCGGTTTATGCCTTTAGAGAACAATATATACTAAAATGAAGTGCCATAAGATTTTCACATATCCTTTGGCCAGCTTGTATTTTAGCAGTCTTTCTGCCCTGTCAGGACTGTATTTGCCATATATTGTAAGCCCTTTCCCAGGCAAAATGGCCAGATGTGTGGGGGCTGGGACTCTTTGGGCCCAGTCTACATCATGGGCAGATGTGGTGGCCGGAGGCCGTCCGCAATTTGACATCCACTGCCAGTTTGAATGTTGCACATGGTTACCATTGCTGAGCTTGGGGGAGGCTCCAGACAAAAGGAGTAAAATAAAAAAAGGCACTGCGAAAGGTCAAGATCACCTGGAAGTTCTTCATCACTCATCGTCTTCGAAGACGAGAGCCACCACTCCAAGGAAAGTCATGAGGAAGAGGCCTTGCAGATACCTTTTCAGATCAAATCCTCTTCACCAGAGGAATGAGAGGCTTTCTGATTAAAGGTGCTGGACATCTTCACCAAGACCCTGGCAGCTCTGTCCCTGACAGTTGCGGCCTCGGCGCAGACCGCTTCGGCCAAGCCGACGGATCCCACCACGTTTGTTAGAGCACGAATGGAGTTCGCAGTGAAACGTGACAAGGATACGATGGTGGGGCACACCATTCCGTCTTTGGACATCAGTCCACTCACATATGGTCCCGGACCAAAGGCACACTCGACACCAGAGTAGCAAAAGAATTCCTTCCGCTCCCAAGAAGGGCATATATGTCTCTGTTGGAGGACATAAATGATGAGGAAGGGGATCCTTTTCCTTTCGCTCTGGAACCCTTTCAACCCACGGAGGAAGAGCAGCAAGGCAACGAGGGCCTGGGCTCCCAGCCGGTGCCCCAGCGACCTATTCCATGCCTGCACCTCAGCTGCCAACCCCACCTCAGGTACCTCCTAGAGACCTCCCAGTGGACATCCTTTCGGCACTGCATAGGTGCAGGCCGACCCCCAATGGTGGATCCCCTGGCCAAGAAGAAGAGTGCACTTGCCACTCTTTGCCCCCATCAGCCCCCTTACCCAGCCCCCGAGGGGACCTCCCGTCACTGCCGCTAAGATCTTCACCGCCGGACGAGATTGACTCGTTCCACTCAATGATCTCCAGAGCATCAGAACTTTTTCAGTTCGCTCCGGAGAAGGAGGGCTTCCTATATCAGCGCAGGGAGGCGAAGAGGAAGACCATCCTCTCGGTCCCACTTCTGGATGACATTTGGGACGAGTGTTTGGCGCTCAAGAACAACCCTTCCACGGTCCTGGCGAAGAGGGATCACCTTGAGAAAAAGTACAAGGTACCAGACTTCGTGCCAAGTGCTTATGGGCCCAGCCTTCTCCGGACTCTGTGGTGTCTGCGGCAGCCAGGAAGAAGTAATTGGGTGGTTCGGCCTCAGCGGCTTCCACCCCACCGGACAGCAAGGGCAAGAAATTAGATGCCATGGGACGATGGGTCATCTATTCTGCGGCGACTACCATCAAGGCCGCCAACGCCCTCGCCATCGTGGCTCGTTACGACCTTGAGTTGTGGTTCAAGATCGCTCCCATCCTGGACTTCCTCCCCAACAACAAGAGGTCGTGTCATGATTCCACAAAGCCAACACAGCCCCCATTTAGGTACACAGGGGAAGCAAGGTAGCGGTTCTAAGATGGCTTCAAGCCTGGCAGAAAAGGCACGTGTCATTCATTGTTCATGCGCTCAGACTTTCATAGCACTTCAGTGGTTTCTATACTTCAAACATGGCCACCGCTAGATCCGAGGAGAAATATTGCTGCACGCTCCTTGCTTATAGCAGAGGGAGCTTCTTAAGCCCCTCCTCCGCTTATGCGCTGGCTTTGCATCTTCACAGCTGATGGCGTGTAATGCTACCGGTGCCGCTCTCCACAGGGTAATGCTACCGTTGCCGCTCTCCACAAAACCCTATCAAGAAAAGATTAGAGACATTCGTTTTCAGAGAGAAACAGGAATTCATAGTTATCTCACAGCTGCGGCACTTCAAAAGGAACTCTTACCGTTCGCAGCTGCAGCTCTCACCCTGAGGTACCTCAGCAATCTCTGCAGCGTCCGAAGGAATTTGCATCAGCATTCCGGAACTCTGCATACAAAAGGTATTTCATTAGCCAAGGAACTTAGTTGAGTCTAAGAAAATAGAAGTTTAAATAAGTTAACTTACACATTTTCACCGCTCCATTACAACTGCGCTTGTCTAAAGACTACAGTCTCTCCGCTGAGATGAACTTACACTAGTTAGCATTCATTCATCCCTAGTTAACGCCACAGTCATCCGCAGCCATTAACCTCTTGGGATTCAAAGAACCTGCAACAGAAAGGGGAAAAGGTATTAGAAAGAGAGATCTCTCCAACGTAGGGACATCTACGAATCTTAAGAGACTAAAGACTTAGCTTGGATATTTAACCCAGATAAATCTTGGAACAGCAAGGACATAGCTTAAGCAAGGAACTCTGTCTCCTCAGCCTTCCACGTTCAGTTACTTCATTCTCAACGCGCCCCTGTTGAATTCAGGATGGAGAACTCCCCAAAACAAAGACACAGGTGAAAAGGGAGCACTCACCAGGGGCATACAGTTTCACCTCACAACGTTAAAAGGGAATTATAGAAGTTCTATTGTTGTCATTGTTGTCACTCAGGAAAGAAATCCCAAAGGTGCTCCAGCAGCGGGTCCACAGGCAAGCATTACTCTCCTGAGGAGTCCAGGTAAGCGTTAGTCGGAGGCACTGGAAATTCTGCAGGAAGGCAAGGTAGCGTCGGACCACGCCATCACGGTGGCCACGGACATTGCAGACGCGGGATTCCATCAAATGGGTAACAGCGTTTGCCTTCGTCATCGTGGCTGGCTCAAGGCCACAAACTTTAGGCAGGACCTTCAGTCGAAGGTGCTGGACATGCCCTTCGACTGGGACAATTTGTTCGGGATGGCTGTGGATGAGTCTCTCTAAGCCACAAAGACAGACACAGAGACGGCACATGCTTTGGGCACTCTTCAGCAACGGAAGCAGTCCTTTCCGACCTCAGGCAACAAGTCCCAAGGATCCTTCAAGGGCTTCGGCAGGGGATCCTCTTCTTACCGCCAACCCTCCCGCTCTTCGGCCCAGGAGACGAACCGGGGCCGCTCCAAGACCTTCGGAGGAGGATGTTGTAGTCGTCGCCAGGTTCCCCAAGGTGGCCCTTTGATGTCCAAGCAGGATTGAACCGGCCGTGACGTTAGGCCCCCCACCTGTGCACCATGGCGGGAGGCCGGCAGCCGAACTTCGTCTGCATGTGGAAGACAATCTCCACCGACCATTGGGTGCTGGATGCTCTCACCCACGGACACGCCCTTAAATTTCAACAGAAGTGTCCCAGAATACCACCAGTGGCACGGCAGGAAAACCATGTCCCTCAGCTGTTGCTGGAAGTGCGGGCCATGCTAAAGAAAGGCGCGATAGAGCTCATCCCAAAGAGGCTCCGAAGTGTAATCAAGGTACTTTCTCGTCAGAAAGAAGACCGTGTGCTGAAGACCCATTCTCAAACTTCGTCGACTAAACAAGTAGATCAAGTCCCAGAAATTCTGCATATTTACTCTTCAGCACGTGCTCGGACAGCTGGAAGAGGGGGACTTCCTGTCGTCGTTGGACTTGGAGGATGCATGCTTCCACATCCCCATTCACAAAGGACACTGCAAGTTCCTGCGTTTCGTGGTGCAAGGGAACCACTACCAATTCAATGCCCTCCCCTTCGGTTTGAAGTCGGCGCCAAGGGTCTTCACCAAGTGCCTGGCGCCAGTGGCGGCGCAGCTGCGACTACTGGGGATTCACGTCTACCCTTTTCTGGACGACTGGCTCATCCGGGCCAGCTCGAAGGAGATCGCCGTCGACCACACGGCAAGACTGTGCGCCTGCTGACAGAGCTGGGGTTCTTGGTGAACTATGCAAAGTCCTGCTTGATTCCATCACAGGACACGCTGTTTCTGGGATCCTGACTCAAAACAGTGTCGTGCCTGGTGTCTCAGTTGGAGGAGAGCATAGCGGCCATCTTGGGCAAATTACGACGACTCTTGGCCCTGAAGATCGCATGGGTGAGGTCCATCAAGTCTCTGCTCGGCATGATGCCGTTGTGCATATACCTCATTCGGCTGTGCAGGCTATGGATGCGTCCGCTGCAGGAGTTCCTCGCCGCCCATTGGATACAAGTATCAGGAAGCTTTGAGGACAAGATCACACTTGACGAGAGTTTCCGTTGAGCGATTCGTTGTTGGGGACTTCGCGCACATCCGTCTGGAGGTGCAGATTTCCAGACTCCTGCTCACCAGGAGACGGTCACGACCTACGCCTCTCCAGAAGGATGGGGAGCTCACACCGGAAGTCTTCACGCAAGTGACCTGTAGCTACCGGAGGAGAAGACGTTGCACATCAACTTCTTGGAACTACGGGCAGTGTTTTGGGCCCTCAGTCTTTCCTTCCGTCCCTCAAGTGCAAGATGGTGCGGGCCTTCACATACAATACCACCACCATGTTTTACATCAAGAAGCAGGGGGAGGGTAGCAGATCCCCACCGCTTTCCTGTGGCACGGGCCGTCGCCCAGGGGATGTTCCTCATCCCGTTTCATCTGGCAGGAGTGAAGAACACCGTCGCCGACTTGCTCAGCAGGGAGCTGCGCTCTGGCCATGGGTGGGAGCTTCGGCAGGACCAAGCGGATCGCCTGTTCCGCAGGTGGGGCAATCCCCAGATCAATCTATTTGCGACAGCTACAAAACAGAGTGCCGGAGGTTCGCCAGCAGGTTTCCCCAGGCGGGGAGCATGGGGGACGCATTCTCATTCCCCTGGGACGGCCTGTTTCTGTATGCATTCCCTCCGTTGCCGTTGCTTCTTCGACTAGTCGATCGACTCAGACGGTCCCGGTGCAGGATGATCCTTGTCGCACCGGCGTGGCCGAGGTAGATATGGTACCCAGACCTTCTCAACATGTCAGCGGCCCCTCCAGTCAAGCTTCCGGTGGTCACAGATCTTCTCGCCAGGGAAGGTTGCACAATCCTGCACCACGGCCCAGGATCGCTGAACCTGAAGGCCTGGCTCCTGCAGCATTAGAATTTGGGGTTTACAACCTTCCAGCAGACTGCAAGAAGGTGCTTGCCAAGGCCAGGGCATCGTCCACTCTTAAATGCTGGACATAAATGGAAGAGGTTTGCCGTTTGGAGCCATGCACAGAAGATCGACCCTCTGCGGGTCACGGCTCTGCAGGTGCTACCATATTTGCTGTCATTGGCCAAGGCATGACTGGCAAATGCTTCCATCAAAGTTCATCTGGCGGCTATCTCCCACTACACCAGATCTCTGGGACGGTCATTGCTGTGGTCACACCGTCTGGTTAAGGAGTTTATTAAGAGTTTGTTCCCGCCGGTGAAGGCACCAGCCTCGGCGTGGGAACTCAATGTAGTGCTGACTAGGCTCATGAGCCCTCCATTTGAGCCTATGTAGACCGTTCCACTGACGTTTTTGTCGTGGAAGACCGCATTCCTCGTGGCCATCACATCTGCATGGCAGGGGTGAGATTCAGGC
The DNA here is from genome assembly GCF_040938575.1 of Ambystoma mexicanum. Classification (NCBI taxonomy): domain Eukaryota; kingdom Metazoa; phylum Chordata; class Amphibia; order Caudata; family Ambystomatidae; genus Ambystoma; species Ambystoma mexicanum. The sequence goes on along the minus strand of NC_090928.1, from coordinate 259,875,038 downwards.
CCTGTCCTGTAAGCCACCTTATTTGACATTTCACGACATGAGGGTGGTGCTGCGGGTGCGCCCCTGCTTCATGCCCAAGATGCCGTCAGACTTTCATCCAAACAAGCCCTTGGTGTTGCCTGTGTTCTTTCCGACGCCTTCATCCCGGCCGAGAGAACTTTGCACTCGCTGGATGTGGCTAGAGCGCTGAAGTTATGTGGACTGCACGAAGAGTTTCCGGAAGACGTTACAACTTTTCGTGAACTTTGGCCCTGTGAATCAAGGGAAGGCCCTCGCAAGGCTTCCATTTCCAGGTGGCTCTCCGGCTGCATCACCCATTGTCACCAGTTGGCAACCCAACCGTTTCCTGGCCGTCCGAGAGCCCATTCGACCAGAGCGATCGCTGCAAATACAGCGTTCCTGTCTGGTGTGCCCCTGCTGGACATCTGCAGAGCTGCTACGTGGAGGTAGATTTACACCTTCACGAGATTTTACTGCGTCGACTGGGATTCCAAGGAAGAGTCCAGAGTCGGCCAAGCAGTGCTGTGCAAACTGTTTGCTTGAAGGTGAGCTTGGTGAGAAGGTAAGAGATGCTTATGTTAAGCCTTTGCCACCTCCCGTCGTTGTGCATGTGTGTACTGCTATGTATTCTTTATTCATGAGCATGGGAATCCATCCAGACTCCATGCTGGAGAAGGAACAAGTTACTTACCTGTAACTGTTGTTCTCCAGCATGGGTCTGGCATGGATTCACATGCAAACCCTCCAACCTATGCCTCTGCGGCTCTTCTCTTGGTCTTACTGCCACTTTACATGCTACCAAATCTGAAGATGGCTGCCAGAGGAGGGGCTTAGGTAGAGGGCAGCCATTGGCTTGGGGCAGTATGACCCAGAGCTCAGTGATTGGTTGTTAGTAGAAAGACAGTTCGGAAATTAAACTGATTTTTTCTTTACCGAGGATTCCCAGCCTGACGACAGGGAATATTCATGAGCATGCTAATCCATGCCAGTCACATGCTGGAGAACAACAGTTACATGTACGTAACTTGTTCCATTTCCATCATTGCCACCAAATAGGGATAGCAAAAGGTTGGCTGCATGGGACAGCGAGAGTTTCGGCTCTTCGAGCCTGCATCTCTGGTGCATCAGTGCCTCTTGTGCCTTATCCAAATTCATTCGCCTATGGTCAGTGTTGGCCGAGGTGGCTGAGCACATCCCAGAGGGGTAGATGCAGGTTGGCTTTGAGGCCCTTATTAAAGATGGCAAGGAAGCCTCACAACAGATTTTGCCGTCTGGCCTGGACCCCCCCAGACTGCGTCGCCAACCCTTGCCTTCTGAACCTCTCCTGCTGGAAGAGATCCGTCAGCTTCTGGCAAAAGGGGCCATAGAGCTGTTACCCTTCTCGGAACAAGGTAGGGGTTGGTACTCAACATACTTCCTGGTGCTGAAGAACGGAGGTCTGAGACTCATCTGCGACTTCTGAATTTGTATTTGCGCTAGGACAAGTTGGAGATGGTCACGCAAGCCAAGATCCTCCAGGCCCTGGAAGTGAACAACCAGCTGGTTTCCCTGGATCTGAAGGATGCCTACTTCCATGTGGCTATCCACAAGAAGCACAGGAAGTACCTGTGATTCAACATGGGCAACTTTCATTTCCAATTAAAAATCCTCCCTTTCAGCCTCTCCTCTGCAGCCAAGGTTTTGACCAAGCTGCTAGCAGTAGTGGCAGCTTGCCTTCCAGAGGGAAGGAATGCATGTCTTTCCCTACCTGGATAACTGGCTCATCTGAACCCGCTTGGCATATCTCGCGTCTGTGCACCTGTACCGGATGTGCAGCCTGGTGTACAGCTCGGGCTTCTCCCTGAACTTCAAGAAGTCTCATGTTTCGCTGTTCCAATCCTTCCGATTTATCGGGCCGTCTTGGGCACTTGCCTCTGTCGGCGTTTCCCACCCGAGGACAGAGTAGCGAACATCTTAGAGATGATCTGGACTTTCCTACCTCATTTGACAGTTCCAGCATCGGCTTTTCTGCGCTTGCTGAGTCTTATAGCATCATGGTGGTATCTGAGGGCCCTCTGCGCATGAGGTCACTATTGGTCACTGAGCTCACAATTGTCTGTTTCAGAGATGGACTTCAGGCCTTTTTTTGCTATCGGGGAGACCTGTAATGTAATGGTGGTCCGTGAAGGAAAACCTCCTGAAGGGGGTCTCTGTTCTGTCAACCCTGACCACAAGTGATTCTAGTCATGGATGCGTGCCTGAAAGGCTTGGGCGCTCATCAAGGTCTGATGGTGAACAAACTGTGGTCCACATTGGAGTGCCGGGAGCACATCAATTTGCTGGAGCTGGGCGTGATCGGGCTGGCCTTGGTCGCTTTCCTCTCCTCTGTGAAGACAATACTGTAGCCATGCATTACTTCAACAAGAGGGGCGGCGTGGGCTCCTTTGCTGCTGTGCAGAGAAGCATTGTGGTTCTGGGGAACTGCGTGTCTCTGACTGCAGCTCACCTGGCCGGTAAGGTGAACAGTCCAGTGGATGTATTGAGCAGGCAGTCATCAACATCCAATAGGTGGGCGCTCTGCATGGAAGTTCTGGAGGCGATCCTCTCCCTCTGGGGTACTTTGCTGCCAGTGTCAACAGGAAGTGCAGGTGGTTCTGCTCCAGGGAATGTCCTTGTCGGGAAACTCTGGGAGATGGTATGGTATGGTATTGTTTATTTGTAAAGTGTTTCTCCAGCATGGGGTCTGGCATGGATTCACATGCTCATGAATATTCCCCGTCGTCAGGCTGGGAATCCTCGGTAAAGAAAAAAATCAGTATCAGTTTCGTTTCTGATCTGTCTTTTGTAGTAGTAACCAATCACTGATCTCTGCGTCATACTGACCAGAGCCAATGACTGCCCGCTACCTAAGCCCCGCCTCTGGCAGCCATCTTCAGATTTTTACCGCACGTTCAAGTTTTGGGAGTCCTCGTGCTTAGCTCTCGAGCTTTTACTGCGTGTTTCGCGCTTTTTCAGGTGAATTTTCACATTTTTTCGGTTAATCGAGCCTCAAGCTCCACCGTTTCTACTCTCGTTAACGGCTACCCGTTGCAGGATTTTCCTACGCCCCTCAAGGGTGAAGATTTCGTCGAATCAACTTCTTGGAGGATTCCAGAAGATTCGCGGCCTACTTCGAGATGGCCCAGGATGCGAGTTCGTCGCCCGGACCCAAGCTGTTTCCCAGCTGCCCTGAATGCGGGCTACAGAATGTGTTCAAGGAAGACGAACATTCGCGATGCCTCTACTGTCTTCATGGGGACAAGACCCATGTAGAGAAGGACTGCCAGTTCTGCAAGAACTTGTCGGAGCGGACCATGAGGGACCGTCGATCCCGTCTCGCAAGCTGGTTGGAGAAGGGCTCGACGGGTGAGAAGAAGAAGAAAGGGTCCGAGCGGGCTTCTAAGTCCTGTGCGGGCGCCCCGGCGACGGGGGCCCAACACCAGGCCAAGCGCCGCGAGTCTGCTGGCTCCGGGAGCGCCGAAAGGTCGGGCTCTTCGGTCGCCAGGCAGGGCGCACCTTCCCCGGCACCGTCAACCACGAGCCAACGCTCCGGTTCGGGGAAGAGAAAGTCCGAGACCCCGGGTAAGCTTCGGGAGAAGCCCCGTCCGATCTCGGAAGAGGGGGAGCGGGGCGCCGCCCCTCCCCCGAAGGAGAGGGCCCGGGACACACCTAAGGTGGTGAAGGCCCCTACCCAGGAGGCGAAGGCCTCTATCGTGGCTATCGCGGCGACTCTGGCCAAGCCGGCAGAGACACCACCAGCAGAGACCGCCTCCGGGACTAGAGTTTCCCTGCCGCCAAGGAGGGAATCCTCTTTTCAGCCCATCGTCGTGGTCGCCATGATGGAAGAAGCGAGGGGGGGCACGGTGCCCTCCTCGAGCTCGGAGTCCGCCTCGGAGGAGGAACCAAAGTCCAATTCGAGAAGGTTCGATCCCTTCAGGAATATCCTCTCGAGATAACCGAGGAAGACGACGATGGTGAGGAAGAGCGGCCTTCCCTTCCGGCGCAGCCGGATCCTAGGCCTCAGGATGGCTCGGCGGCCATTTTGTCTGCCATCCAGTCCTTATGCTCTGAGATAAGGACGAGATTCCCACGGCCCAGGCCGGAGGACCCGCAACCTTGCCCGTCGGGAAGTCCTCAGAACAAAAGACAGGGGACCCAACCCTCTCCTCCGCTCGCCCCCGTAAGGCCTACAGTTTCCTCCTCATCCTCCCACGAGTCGGGAGATGACGGTGCGTTGGGCTCGACGACGGGTTCTGAGGGCGACGACGACGGAACGGGTCTCCCGTCGCACGGGCCTCGCCGCCCGACGAGATTGGCTCATTCCACGCCATGATCGCCAGGGCGTCCGAATTGTTCCAGCTCTGCCCGGAGGAGCAGAGAAAGGAAGGTTTCCTCTATCAGCGCCGGGAGGCCAAGAGGAAGACGGTCATCGCGGTGCCCCTAATCGATGACATCTGGGAGGAGGGCCTGTCGGTTCTCAAGAACCACTCCACGGCACCAGCCAAACGGGACCGGTACGAGAAGAAGTACCGGGTCCCCGAAACCGCTCCCCTGTGCCTCAGGGCCCAGCCAACGCCAGACTCGGTCGTCTCGGCGGCGGCGAAGAAGAAAGCGGTGGGGTCAGGAGCCTCGACGTCGAATTCCCCGCCGGACGGCGGGGGGAAAGAAGTTGGACGCCATGGGGCGGCGGATCATTTCGTCGGCGGCGACGACGATCAAAGCAGCCAACGCCCTGGCGATCATGGCTCGTTACGACAGGGAGCTCTGGTTTAAGCTGGCCCCCATATTGGACTTCCTGCCGGACAACAAGAGGTCCGAGGCCCTGGAAATACTGCAAGAGGGCGAGGTGGCGTCGGACCATGCCATAACGGTGGCAACCGATATTGCCGATACTGGGTTCCGCCAGCTGGGCAACAGTGTTTGCCTACGACGACGGGGTTGGCTCCGGGCGACCGACTTCCGTCAGGACGTCCAGACCAGGGTGTTGGACATGCCGTTCGACGGCAGCAACTTGTTCGGGAAGGCGGTGGACGAATCCCTCCAAGCCATAAAAACGGACACGGAGACGGCACGCGCCCTAGGAGCCCTTCAGCAACGACGGCCCTTTCGGAGCTCCGGAGGCAGACAGGGTGCCTCTAAGGGATCCAGCGGTGGCTCGTCATCCTACCGCCAGGCGGCATGCTCCTCGTCTCAGGAGGCCTACAGGGGTCGCGGCAAGCAGGGAGCGTCTCGCCGCCGTCGGCAAGGTGGCCAGGGCGGCAGGGCCACCACCTCCAAGCAGGACTGAACCGGCCGTGGTCTCGGGCCCCCACCGAAGCACCCCGGTGGGAGGCCGGCTGACGAACTTCATCGGCGTGTGGAAGTCCATCTCCACCGACCGTTGGGTGCTGGATACCCTGGCAAGAGGACACTCTATCGAATTCCTGAAGAAGTGCCCTCACGTTCCACCTGTGGCCAGGAAGAAAAATCACGTCCCACAACTGCTGTTGGAAGTACAGGCGATGCTCAGGAAAGGCGCCATCGAGCTTGTCCCGAAGAGGCTCCGGGGTATACTCAAGGTACTTCCTCGTCAGGAAGAAGACTGGCGGCTGGCGCCCCATCCTGGACCTTCGTCGTTTGAACAAATACATCAGATCACAGAAGTTCAGGATGGTCACCCTCCAGCACGTACTGGGACAGCTGGAGGAAGGCGACTTTCTATTGTCGTTGGACCTGGAGGATGCATACTTCCACGTTCCCATCCTCAAAAGTCACCGAAAGTTCCTCAGGTTTGTCGTCCAGGGATGCCACTACCAATTCAGAGCACTGCCGTTCGGATTGAAGTCGGCCCCCAGGGTCTTTACCAAGTGCCTAGCACCAGTAGCGGCGCGGCTGCGCCTGCAGGGGATTCACGTCTACCCCTACCTGGACAACTGGCTCATCCGCTCAAGGACGAGGGAACTCGCCGTCGAACACACTGCGAGGACCGTCCAGCTACTCACAGACCTGGGATTCGTCATAAACTACCCAAAGTCCCACCTGGTGCCGTCGCAGGTGGCCCTGTTTCTGGGAGCGAAGCTCAATACAGTGAGGCGCCTGGCGGCCCCGTCGGAAGAATGGACGAACACCATTCTAGGCAAAGTCCAGCGCCTGCTTGCCACGGACGTGGCCAGGGTGAGGTCCATCAAGTCCCTCCTGGGGATGATGTCCTCTTGCATCTACCTGGTGCGCCTCTACAGACTACGGATGCGCCCTCTTCAAGAATTTCTCGACGCCCGTTGGATGCAGGCGACGGGCACCTTCGAAGACAGGGTCCCCCTCAACGAGGTGTTCCGGCGGGCGATTCAGTGGTGGGGCGTTCGAGCGCACCTCACGGCGGGCAAGGACTTTCAGACGCCGGCGTACCAGGAGACGGTGACGACGGACGCCTCCCTGGAAGGTTGGGGCGCCCACACCGGAGATCTCCACGCAAGAGGCCTCTGGCTCCCGGAGGAGAGGCTCCTGCACATCAACATCCTGGAACTCCGAGCCGTGTTCTGGGCTCTCAAATCGTTCCTCCCGTCGCTCAAGGGCAAGGTGGTGCGGATCTTCACGAACAACACCACGACAATGTTTTAAATACGGAAGCAGGGAGGCACCAGATCCCCAGCCCTATCCAAGGAGGCACAGGATCTGTGGCACTGGGCGGTCGCCCAGGGGATGTTCCTGGTTCCCTTCCACCTGGCAGGAGAAAGAAACACCATTGCTGACTCGCTCAGCAGGGAGCTGCGCGCGTGTCACGAGTGGGAACTGCGCCAGGATCAGGTGGATCAACTCTTCCGACGATGGGGCAAACCCCAGATCGACCTGTTCGCAACAGCGACGAACTCGAAGTGCAAGAGGTTCACCAGCAGGTTTCCCCAGCCGAGAAGCATGGGCGATGCGTTCTCGTTCCCCTGTGACGGCCTATACCTGTATGCGTTCCCTCCGTTGCCGTTGCTGCTTCGACTCATCAGCCAGCTCAAGAGGTCCCGATGCAGGATGATCCTCGTCGCACCGGCGTGGCCGAGGCAGATCTGGTTCCCGGACCTTCTGGACTTGTCAACGTCCCCGCCGATCAAGCTGCCGGCGGACGCGGATCTACTCTCCAGGGAAGGAGGCGCCATCCTCCACCACGACCCGAAGTCGCTGAACTTGCAGGCCTGGCTCCTGCAGCGCTAGAGTTTGGAGGATACGACATACCGGCTGATTGCAGAGAGGTTCTTGCAAAGGCCAGGGCGTCCTCGACTCTTAAATGCTACGGACACAAATGGAAGAGGTTCTCTGTCTGGTGCCACGCACAGAAGATTAACCCTCTACGGATTACGGCCCCCCAAGTACTGCCGTACCTGCTGACGCTGGCCAAAGCTGGTCTGGCACACGCGTCCATCAAGATTCATCTTGCTGCGATCTCCCGATACACCAGAACCACGGGGCGGACGTCCTTGTGGTCTCATCGTCTGGTGAAAGAGTTCATGAAGGGACTGTTCAGATCGTTCCCGCCGGTGAAGGCTCGGCCCCGGCGTGGGAGCTCAACGTGGTGCTGACCAAGCTCATGGGACCTCCGTTCGAGCCTCTGCACTCTGCCCCGTTGAAGTTTCTATCGTGGAAAACAGCTTTTCTTGTGGCCATCACCTCCGCACGACGAGTGGGAGAGATCCAGGCCCTTTCCTGCAAGGCCCCGTACTTGACTTTCCACGACACAAGGGTAGTGCTCAGGACGCACCCCTCCTTCATGCCCAAGGTACCGTCGGACTTCCATCTCAACGAACCCTTGGTGTTACCTGTGTTCTTCCCGTCGCCTTCGTCGCCGGCTGAGAGGACTTTGCACTCGCTGGATGTAGCTAGAGCGCTGAAGTTCTACGTGGACCGCACGAAGGGTTTTCGGAAGACGTCACAACTCTTTGTGAACTTTGGACCTGTCAATCAGGGGAAGGCTCTCTCGAAGGCTTCCATTTCCAGATGGCTCTCCGGCTGTATCATGTACTGTCATCGGTTGGCAAACCGACCGCTGCCTGGCCGTCCGAGAGCCCATTCCACCAGAGCGATCGCAGCTACCACAGCGTTCCTTTCTGGTGTGCCCCTGCTGGACATATGCAGGGCTGCTACGTGGAGGTCGACGCACACCTTCACAAAGTTCTACTGCGTCGATCGGGATTCCAGGGAGGAGTCCAGGGTCGGCCAAGCAGTGCTGCGCAACCTGTTCGCCTGAGGTGAGCCTGGTGAGGAGGTAAGATGCTTAATGTTGAGTTTGATGTAATGCTTAATGTTGAGCCTTTGCCACCTCCCGTGGTTGTGCATGTGTGTACTGCTATGTATTCTTTATTCATGAGCATGTGAATCCATGCCAGACCCCATGCTGGAGAAGGAACAAGTTACTTACCTGTAACTGTTGTTCTCCAGCATGGGTCTGGCATGGATTCACATGCGAACCCTCCCGCCTACCCCTCTGCGGCTCTTCACTTGGTCATACTGCCACTTCACGTGCTTCCAAATCTGAAGATGGCTGCCAGAGGCGGTGCTTAGGTAGAGGGCAGTCATTGGCTGTGGTCAGTATGACGCAGAGACCAGTGATTGGTTATTACTACGAAAGACAGATCAGAAACGAAACTGATACTGGTTTTTTCTTTACCGAGGATTCCCAGCCTGACGACGGGGAATATTCATGAGCATGTGAATCCATGCCAGACCCATGCTGGAGAACAACAGTTACAGGTAAGTAACTTGTTCCTACTGGCCGATTGCAGAGAGGTTCTTGCAAAGGCCAGGGCGTCCTCGACTATCAAATGCTACGGTCATAAGTGGAAGAGGTTCTCTATCTGGTGCCGAGCACAGAAGATCAACCCCCTACGGATTATGGCCCCTCAAGTGCTGCCGTACCTGCTATCGCTGGCAAATGCTGGGCTGGCCCATGCCTCCATTAAGATTCATCTGGCGGCGATCTCCAGATATACCAGAACCACAGGACGGACGTCCCTGTGGTCCCATCGACTGGTAAAAGAGTTTATGAAAGGACTGTTCCGGTCGTTCCCGCCGGTGAAGGCCCCGGGAACTGGTGCTGACCAGGCTCATGGGGCCCCCATTCGAGCCGATGCACTCCGCACTGATGAAGTTTGTGTCGTGGAAGACTGCGTTCCTGGTGGCCATTACCTCCGCACGACGAGTGGGAGAGATCCAGTCCCTCTACTGCAAAGCACCGTACTTGACTTTCCATGCCTCGAGGGTGGTGCTTAGGACGCACCCCTCCTTTATGTCCAAGGTGTCGTCGGACTTCCATCTTAACAAGCCCTTGGTGTTACCTGTTTTCTTCCCGTCTCCTTCGTCGCCGGCCGAGAGGACTTTGCACTCGCTGGATGTGGCTAGAGCGCTGAAGTTCTACGTGGACCGCACAAAGAGTTTCCGGAGGACATCACAGCTGTTCGTGAACTTTGGACCTGTGAATCAAGGGAAGGCTCTCTCTAAGTCTTCTATTTCCAGATGGCTCTCGGGCTGCATCATCCACTGTCACCGGTTGGCTAACCGACCGCTGCCAGGCCGTCCGAGAGCCCATTCGACCTGAGCGATCGCTGCTACTACGGCGTTCTTATCTGGTGTGCCCCTGCTGGACATCTGCAGGGCTGCTACGTGGAGGTCGACGCACACCTTCACGAGATTCTACTGCGTCGATCGGGATTCCAGGGAGGAGTCCAGGGTCGGCCAAGCAGTGCTGCGCAACCTGTTCGCTTAAGGTGAGCCTGGTGAGGAGGTAAGAGATGCTTAATGTTGAGTTTTTTGTATTGCTTAATGTTGAGCCTTTTGCCACCCCCCGTGGTTGTGCATGTGTGTACTGCTATTTATTCTTATATTCATGAGCATGTGAATCCATGCTGGAGAAGGAACAAGTTACTTACCTGTAACTGTTGTTCTCCAGCATGGGTCTGGCATGGATTCACATGCAAACCCTCCCGCCTACCCCTCTGCGGCTCTTCACTTGGTCATACTGCCACTTCACGTGCTACCAAATCTGAAGATGGCTGCCAGAGGCGGGGCTTAGGTAGAGGGCTGTCATTGGCTGTGGTCAGTATGACGCAGAGATCAGTGATTGGTTACTACTACGAAAGACAGATCAGAAACGAAACTGATACTGATTTTTTCTTTACCGAGGATTCCCAGCCTGACGACGGGGAATATTCATGAGCATGTGAATCCATGCCAGACCCATGCTGGAGAACAACAGTTACAGGTAAGTAACTTGTTCCTTATACACAAAGCAAGTGTTTGAAAGCACTCAAGGAAGGAGGGAACATGGGGGGAAAAAAGTCATTCAGAGCCCTTGAAATTCTGAATGATACAAGTCTGCACGGACAGAGGGGGTGCATGGAACAAGTGCATATAATACAATTAACGGTGTAGATAACAGAAAATGGGTCTGACAATGATTCTGCAGTTTTTCCAAGTGCATTGAGGCGCCACTATGCAAGGAGGGGGACAAGGGAAAAACAAAAGATTTTCAAGCCATGGTACATTCAGATCGTGCAAGTGCGCAGATGGGTGCAGGAGAAGGCTAGGGGGGCAGTGCTGAGGGTGAGTGGGAGACGACCAAGCGCGCCTAGTCAGTCAGCAGCTGCGGTAAGTGCTGAGAATTTCACTCTCATGGTTCATTAACCAGGTGCAGTAATGATGAGGCAGCTGCAAGTGCGAGAGGACAGGCGAGGGTGCCAGGGACCTTTGAGACTCAGAGGTACGCCAGGCGGCCAGTCAGCAGGCTGCGCGGAAAAGGGGGGAGAGAGGGATAGAGCAGAGAGAAAGAATATCCAGTAGAGAGAGGGAGAAGGAAGAGAAGAGGAATGTCTTAAAGAGTTTCCGGAACTTAAGACAGATGCGGCAGGGAGACTATTCCAGAGGGATGCCCCTGCAGAGGAAAGATATCTCCCTCCAAATCTCTGTTTGGAGAACCTGCTCATTCGCAGAAGGTTGGAGGTAGATGAACGGAGTGCTAGGGAAGCACAGTATTTAGGTAGGCAACGTTGCAGATAGGTAGGTCCCAGGCCCCAGAAAGCCTTGTGGACAATGCAGAGGGTCTTGAACTTGATCGTTGCAGCCACAGGGAGCCAGTGGAGGGATTTCAGCACCAGAGAGATGCAGTCCCTGGGCTTGAGGCCAAGGATAAGTCTTGCGGTTCTGTTCTGGGTGAGTTGCAGAGGGTGAAGAGCAGAGGCAGGGAGGTTGATAAAGAGGCTGTTGCACCAGTCCAACCTTGAGTGAACTAGGGCTCTGGATACAGTGAGCCACTGGTGGAAGGTGAGAAAGGGAAGAGTACCTCTGAGGGAGGTGTAGCTGGTAGTTGGACTTTTTAGAGATGTCCAAAATGTGAGTGGAGAAGGAGAAAGTGGAGTTGAAGATGACCCCAAGGTTTTTTGCGTCGCAGGTGGGTGCTGGCGCACGGCCACGGGAGGCCGGCCAGAGTGAGAGTGGGAACGCAGGAGTCCCAATGCGAACGATCTCACAAAAATGAATTGCGCATACAGTCAGAAATGAGCGAGATAGAGGAGGTGGCTGAGGAGAGTAGCCTGAAGGAGAGTTGTGTGTCATCTGCATAACACTGGAAGTTAGAGATGAAAGTGGCAATCACACATGCAAGGGCAGCCATGTTGGCTTTGAAGAACCAGGGGGATAGGTTAGAGAAAGGGCCAAAGTTCCACCATGGATGGGCGGTCGGAAAGGAAGGAGGTTAACCACGCCAGAGCCTGACCTGTGATTCCCAGGGTGTCGTGCAGATGTGTGATCAGGATGTTGTGGTTTACTGTGTCAAAGCAGAGAAGAGGTTAAGGAGAATGAGGATAGAGGGTGTGTTAGTGTCTAGATTTGAGAGCGGGCCTTCAGAGGTGTTCAGAAGAGCAGTTTCCGTGCCTCTGGATGCTCTAAAGCCAGACTGATGGTCGTGGAAGCAACCAGCAGTTTCAGTGTGAAAGGTGAGCTGAGATAGCCCGCTTCACAAGGAGTTTGCCAAGGAAAGGGGTGATAGAGATAGGGTGGTAGGTTGCCAGAATGGAGGGGTTGGCAGAGGGTTTCTTAAGTTGAGGGTGCACAAGGGAGTGCTTAAGAGAAGTTGGGAAAACTCCAGTGGCAAAAGAGAGCTTGCAGAAGTCAGCCAAGGCTTGGGCGAGAGAGTCAATGTTGTCCTTAATGGTTTTGAAGGGGCTGGGGTCCACAGGTTTGGATGAAGCCTTCATAGACCGGACTTGTCTGGCGACCTCATCAGGTGCAAGGGGATTGATAGAAGAGACCAGAAGTGGTGGAGGTGCCAAGGCAGGCTCCAGAGGTGTTGGTGAATGAGGTGGTGTGGAGGAGAGAGAGGAAAGGATGTCTTGGGTTTTTGCAATGAAGTGTGCAGCCTGGGCCGAGCAAAGGTCCTGGGTGGGTGTGAGAGACGAGGAGGCTGCTGCATGATTGGCCAGTTCCTTACAGAAGTTTGGCCATGTTGTTGGATGCCGCAGAGATGCAGACTTGAATAAAAGACTCTTTTCTTGGTGTGGATGCAGAGTCGATATTGCCTTTGATGGAGGAGGCAGGTCAGTTTGTCAGAGGGTCCGTCCAACGAATTCCATTTCCGCTCAGCTGCCCTACACTTGCGTTTAAGGGCAGCCAGATCGGAGTCGTACCAAGAGTTGTACTTTTCGGAAGGCTTCAGTCTGGCCCTCATGACAGAGGCAAGAGTATCAAAGGTGTTGAAGATAGAGAGATTGAAGTTAGCGAGCGCTGTGTCAGGGTGTGAATCAGCCGCAGGAGCAACCTGAGAAGTAGCTGAATGATATGGATCTACAGGACCTTGACGGTTGAATGGGACTTCGACCTGCTTTGTGTTCCTGCAGATCCATATCATTTAGCTGCTTCTCAGGAGACTGTCTGTTCGTGGCTAAATTATCTTGATCACTCCGGACTGTGCCCAGAGAAAGTGGTACCCAGAGTTGCTAGACTTGACCATCTACCCTCCCTGCTGTCTTCCGCAGCGGCGGGACCTCCTCTCCCACTTAAAGGGAAGGATGCTGCACTCAACCCTCCACAGCCTGAACCTTCATGCCTGGCTGCTGAAAGGCTGAGGTTTAGGGAGTGGGATTTATCAGAGGACATTCTCAATGTACCCCAATCTCCTAAAGGACACACCACCAACTCCATTTATGCCTGCAGGTGGCAGATGTATTCGGCTTGTTTGCTGGGATGGGGCTCTGGAACCTTGGAATTTCTTCTGTCCTTGGCTGGATGGGCCTGCAGATTGGTACATTGAAAGGGTATCTTGTGGCCATGTCTGTTTTTAAGAGGATCCCAGAGCAGGGCTCCTTTTTCACAATCCCCACAGTTATTCAATTCCTGAGGGTCTTTCCAATATATTTCCCCAGGGCAATTTGATGTTCAGGCGTAGGATTAAAATTTATGGTTGATGTTTTTAATGGGCACTCCGTTTGAGCCCCTTCATTCTTTTTCGTTAAGATTGCTGACCCTTAAGTTGTTATTTCTTATTGCCATCACTTCCGCTAAACGAGTAAGTGAGCTCCATGCTCTGTCAATTAATCCTCCCTACTTGGTGTAATCCAAGGAGAAGGTGGCATTGAGAGTTCGACCCTCCTTCCTTTTGAAGGTGGTCTGATTTCAATCTCTCTCAAAGATCTATCTACCAGTCTTTCCTCCGCCTCCCCCTTCCAAGGCAGTGGCGCGTTTCCATCGGCTAGATCCGGTACAGGCCCTTAAGTTCTACATCTCTCAGAAAAGGGCTGATTGCCAACTTTTTGTTTAAACGAGTGACTATGCGGGCAGTACTGTTAAAAAAAACAGACCCTGTCTTGATGGATCATTCTGTGCTTCTCAAAATGCTGCGATCTGGCTGGCAAGGAGGTTCCCGAAGGTCTCGGGGCTCACTCCACCAGAGGGTTGGGCAGCACCTCAGCTCTGAAACACGAAGTGCCTGTTTTAGCTATTTGCCGAGCAGCTTCTGGGATTCCTTGCAAACGTTTTGCTAAGTATTACTGCTTGGATTCTATGCCTGATCAGGACACTCCTTTCGGCAGAGTTGTCTTTCTGAGTTTTCTGGTTTAGGTTGTGACCTTGCAACCCTCTCTCCTCCAGGTTGTGCTGCTTTGGGAGTCTATCATAGACCGGGAATCTGTGGGAAGGAGTCAATTAGAAGAACAAATTACTTACCTCTCTGTAATCTTTTTTCTGATGGACGTTACTCCCACGGATTCCTCATTGCCCTCCCTGCCTGACCCTTTTGGGCTAGCTAGGGTGCAGCACCTCTATATATTCTGGTCCTGTCCGGTGTGGGGTGCATAGAGGCGAGGTGTCTGGCGGAGCCATGCTGCACCCCCTGGTGGTGGGAAAAGTTTCCAAAGAGCAGCTAGCGGTATGAGATAGATATCATAGATGGGGAATCTGTGGGAGGAACGTCCATCATAAAGAAGCTACTAGTAAGTAATTTGTTCTTTACAGCCTCTGGCCAGAGAAACAATTTATGAATTTCATCCTTACACCACATGAAGGTGCCTCCAGCTGCGACAAGATATATTCTGGAGCTGTAGAAAGTTGTTGTATATCTCCATTTGGATCAGTGCATGGCCCCAAACTGTGTCCCAGCAATGTCTTGAATGAAAAGATGAGTTGGTATGGATAACTAAACGTTACTCAAAAAAGGGAGTGACCATTTGACAGCAGTTCCCCAAAAAATTAATCTGTCTCCTTTGTCATTAACCAAATAGGGGTCAATTTGACATAGTTGGTTGGCGATTAATATTTTTGCAAGCAAGGTAAGTGTATTTTTGAATAGACTCCTCAGAATAATCTTTTGAAAGTAGAGGCGTTCCTAGATGTGATGGATGCAAGTGACATGGTTAACTCCCACATCCCACCTCCTAGACCCCATTTTCAATGCAGAAGTTCCAATACCCCCTTCCGAGGAGTTTTCCTCTTATTTGTCTTTGTAAAAGGTAAAGCAGATAACCAAAGGTAAAGATGCAGGATCATTTCATTTTAAATATTGTGACAAAATTAATTGTTTTGCATAAGGTTCCCAGTTACGATCGTACATTTTTGCTGTTTGCACAAGCTTGTGTGTCCTCAGTCATGGACTTTTGGAAGAAGCCAGTTTCAGTTTCTACAATAAATAGAAATGTGGTAAGGAAATCTAGGCCAGTAAAAGGGGTTCCACCACATGTGACCTCCGGCAACCGCTGCTTTATTGATGCCTGCTGCAAATTAAAGTCTGGTCTTTGGTCGTGCTTTCCTACATTGGCACCTGATGGAGAATCTGTGGTTGCCTTTAAGGATTAGAAGGATTTCTCCACTAGTTTTTCAGTGTTCAGATCTGTGAATGCAAGAACTAATCCGACAAGGTACCAGTGTTCTGAGAACGAACATCGCTCAAATAACCTGTTCTATGGGACGTATACCACTCAGGAGGGTTTACAACCACAATTTAGCTTATTCTACCCTTCAGAGAAGAGATACACCCATTTATGTAGCAGTCTGGTCCCACCCACAAAGGCTGTCTAGCAACGAAATGCTTGACAATTCTGCTCTGAACAAGAGTAACATCAGCAACAACCCCAGATACGTGTTTCAGTCTTGTTGGACCCCATGAATGAGGTGAAACTGAACATCTCTAAGGCACATTGAGAAAGGGGTCCACAGAGTCTGGATTGCCTAGCATTTCTGTGCAGGACTGCCCTTGTGGGTGGGACTCGATTGATATGCAAATAAATATTCCTCCCCTGTGAAGAGCTCAGTGAGTAAAATGTAGTTGTAAAACCACCCATGCGGGATACATCGCATATAACATGTTATTTGAGCCATGTTCGCTCTCAGTAGAGGGGCGCACACGCTTTCATTCATTTTCCATTAATGTAAACTTTAGGTGGCCACCCAACCTCTGGAAGCTGCCACATCCACCATTTTCATGCTTTTTCTCTCACGTGTGATTTTAGGCTTGAATCACAAACACCATTCACAGACTGGTGCTATCTGCTTCTAGCAATAGCAAACCCCAAGTATGGCACAATCCATATTCTGCACATTTCATTGTCGGAATAGTATGTGTGCCTAGTTGACTCTGTACTGGATTTATATTGGTGGGGGGGAGGAGGGGGTGGGTCCCTTTAGGGACATTTGCAAGTTACAGCCTTCTGTTCTCCACTAGAATCAAACAAAGACTGCCTTCAGCAAGTGGTTTTTAGATAGCCAGCTTGCACAGGGAAACTGGCTATTAGTGTGCCTTACAATTTCTTGATTCATTCATGAGAGAGCACCAAGGACAAGTCTTGTAAACCAGGTATGGGGAAATAAAAAATATACAGTGGCTCGTGCAAGAAAAGTACGCTTGGTGGAACTTTCCCATGGTATTGCAAGGCAAATCTGTCCAAAACTGAATCCCTAAAGATGTTGGGCAGAAACCTGTGCAGTTCCCTTAGGGACCACTGCAAAAGGTTTAAGACTACAGGTGTTAGCAGTAAACCCAATTGGTAGCAGTCTGTGCCACCCAGATTTACCTGGTAGCTGTGGCTGAGCAGTCAGACTTCTCTCAAGAAGAGTTAGGCAGTATATAGAGTATACACATTAGGTACAAAGAGACAGTAGCACAAACAAACACTGACCAGAGCTTTGGTATAAAAGTATATAATTATTTATTTAAAACACACTTGTACAAATACACTGGCACTAATATGTCAAGCAAGTTCAAACACAGTCACTAGAAACATATACACCTCCCTGATTAAATTATTCGAAAAGTCTAAGTTAAGACACCACTTATTTGCAAAACAGAGGTGAGCGTGTAACCTTAGATGGCACTCCAATAATTATTTAAAAAGGGAGAGAAAAGGCAGCAATAGGAAAACACACAATACCAACACTTTTGAAGAACCACAGCAAGTCAAGAAAGGCAGGGTCTACCGTGGAGCAAAAAGTTCATAGGCCAGGCCCACTCTTGGAGAGAGCAAGGCGAAATGTGCCCAAGATCACACAGTTGAAGTACACTTTAAAAGTCTTTGCAGATAGTTCAAAAAGGAGTTAGATCAGTTCAGAAAAGTTAGTTCACAGGTCCGAGGTCACCCTAGGATAGAGAATCAAGGATTTACGGGACACCTTGAACAGTCTGTTGCAAGGGAGACCAGGCGGGACACAGTACCTGAAATGGTGAGAAAGCTCCAGTGGGGGCAGTTGTTCCTGGCAGCGGGTGCAAGTCGGTGCTTCGTCCAGGGGAAGAGAAGATCTCGACGTGGAGGAAAGCTGGAGGTCGTTGCACTGCCAGGGAAGAAATCAGCCGCGGAGTTTCCCGGTTAAAAGGTACTACCCTTTTATTTGCGGTAGTGGTGAAGCGTGGCTATCCGGCCGCCGGGGTGCTTGGCACAGGCGATTCGACCACGAGACGATCCAGGAAGGCGAACAAAGGTGAACTGGTTAACCCCACCAGCTCAAAGGAAGAAGACTCTCCTGGAAGGAGATCTTTGTCGTTGGGAAGTGGCGAGTTCGGTTCAACAGGGCTCCACCGGTGGTGTCGTCGTTGCAGGTTGGCTCAGCTTCTCCCTCTTCGGATTCTTTAGGTCCTGTGGCGACTTCTGAAGTTCCAGTCCCCAAAGCCCTGCTTTTATGCAGAAAACCCCCATTCATCAGTCCTAGCTGTCACTCAAACATGCTAAGTGGTGAGCCGCGCGGCTCACCACTGGGCCAATCACACAAGAGTGCGACTTGAGTTGCCGAGGCAACTCAGTCCAGGGTGCCTATTCCCCGTCCCACACATCCTGTAGACCCAGACAGAGTGGCACCACTTTTGGAGGCTTCTGGGCAGAAGCCCGCCAAAAGTGGAACAAAGGGCTCGACTTGGGTTGGAGTTACAGAGGCGAACACAAACGCCATTTTAAAACCGAGTCCTGGCAAAAAGACCCAACCGGGGAATAAATATTAAATAAATAACCCGACGGTATCTTTAACATTGCACCAAAAAAGTGGTGTGTTTAAAATGAATGGGAAAATCCCATAGGAAATATTCCGGTGGAATATTTCGCGTGGTAACCACTGCCACCATCCAAAAACTCGACAAGGGGGACTGGACAGTGCCCCCTTGAAAAACAGACCCAGGGGCAATCCAATTACCCTTACCAGTACTTCCACAATATGATGGTTTGTACTGGTTCTGTTCACAATTTAAGACTAGTAAAGTCAATGGTGACTTTACATGCCCTGGGAGACTGTAGTCAGTCCCAGGATATGGAGTCTATGTTGGGGGCCACTATGACACCCCTGTGTTACTGCACTGAGGGTACTGTGTAACACACTTACCAAAAACACATGAAGCCCTATGGAGTAAAAGACCCCATAGCCCATAAAACACATTACAAAGTCAAAGGACATTCTTAAATCATGCCTAAGAGTGGGAGAAAAAGAGTCTCACTCTTAGCAGGAGGAAAATATTAAACCCCAAAAATCCAGCAAAGCTGCTGGGGGACTCACTAGGTTTGGGAAATTAGCCTATACAGAGAATTCTCCCTAGCAATAGCAAACCCCAAGTATGGCACAATCCATATTCTGCACATTTCATTGTCGGAATAGTATGTGTGCCTAGTTGACTCTGTACTGGATTTATATTGGGGGTGGGGGGGGTTCCCTTTAGGGACATTTGCAAGTTACAGCCTTCTTTTCTCCACTATTATCAAACAAAGACTGCCTTCAGCCAGTGGTTTTTAGATCGCCAGCTTGCACAGGGAAACCGGGTATTAGTGTGCCTTACAATTTCTTGCTTCATTAATGAGAGAGCACTAAGGGCAAGTCTTGTAAACCAGGTATGGGGAAATAAAAAATATACAGTGGCTCATGCACGAAAAGTACGCTTGGTGGAACTTTCCCATGGTATTGCTAGGCAAATCGGTCCAAAACTGAATCCCTAAAGATATTGAGAATGTTACTGGCCGACTTAGCCAACAAATGTAACATCTGCATATGATTTTGTTTTCTTTTGTTATATTTTTACCTAGTGTGACGAATTTGAGGACGTCGTCCCTTCTCCCTTAGGGGGGAGACCTTTCCCATGGGGCCAGGGTGGTGCATCCACAGGGCAATAATCCCCCTGAGCATGGTGCACTGAAGGAAGATCACATGGGGCAGGAATTCCCCTATGGAATTGGAGATAATCATCATCAGAGAACGCAGTGTCAATCTGCTCTACCATGTCCAAACACCTTAACAAATCCTCCTGTTCCTTCCCAGGATGAACCTAATAATATATTTTTGCCAAGTCAGCCAAACTTCTTTATTATGTTGTTACCCTGCTAATTATCGTAACCTGGATAACAACATTGAACAGTCAGATAATACAGTGTATTGAACATGTAGCTTGAAAGCTGATAATGTGACAAAGAAGATGCCCAATATATATTATTGCCAACCCAAGTTACATAACTGCAATTAAAACCCAGACGCTACAAAGTATTGTGCTCTAACTTGAAGCCTGGTACTGTGAATTAGATGATTATCTGGAGAAGGATCACTAGCAAGGAATTGAGCGAGCTGTCTAGTTCCCAGAGTCTAGTGATTGGCTATACAGAATACAAGCTTATGTGGGAGATCCATGGGAGTTCAAGCTCAGATGCAGAGGAGGTCCGAGAGCCATCTCCCGAAGAGGACAAGTGGGAGTGATAACCGGATGTGAAGCAAACCACAGAAAAGATGGTCTGAAGGGGGCAGGGCTCAGTCAGCAGAGACACTGCAGACACCTAGATGCTACTGGAGCCTCCAGGAGGACCACAGCTGCCTGGGAACCGCCAGTACCATCAAGGTGATGCCAGACAGGAATGCAGTTTGCTCCGGAGCTGTGAGCGGTTCGGGAAGCCGCGGGGTGAACTCAAAAACCTGAGAATAAGAGTTTCTGGGACCCTACCCTTTGAAAGTCAGAGGGAAACCAGTGAGAAACCAATAATAAGAGGGTCTGGGACCCTACCCTTTGAAAATCATTGGGAGACTAATGACAAACCTAGCAGATGCAATTTAACCATTTGTGTCTCGGACCCGCATCCAAAAGCCAGAGAGTCTGGGACCCTAACCAAAATGAGTGTCTGGGGCCCTGAACTACATCAGAGAGAGTTGTAAATTTGGCAGGTAAGTGAACCAAGGTAGATACAACAAAACCATGCAGTCTAGGACCCGTACCCAAAAGCAGGAGGGCCTGGCACCATAGCTAAAGAGAAGATCTGGGAGCCTGAAGTGAACAAGAGACAATTACATACTTGACAGGAAAGTGAGTCAAAGGGCTACAACATCGCTGTGGGAGTCTGGGACCCGCACTCAAATAAGAGAATAATATAAGATTAAAACCCTGTGATAGAAGAGGGAGAGTTCTACACTTGGTAGCGGATGTGCGAATCCAATAGGACACAAGAAATGTGACGTTAACACTCCCTCTCAAACCATATTGTTATTTAAGACCAGAGCAACTCTAGGGGAAAGGAGCACAACCCTAGCATTTGGAAACTTGCATTTTTTGAGTATTATTTTTGCATTACTTTTTATTACCAACGGAACTGAGCACTTTTCTGTTTGAAAACACAGTGAACACGTATTACTTTGAGAGGAGACCATCATTGCACAGATATCTTAAGTTATTAGTGTTATCGACAGAAGTAGGTTTTCGACACACATGACAGTGACAGACTTTTTAGTTTCGGACTTCGTGACAAAACAATTTGTTTCTTTTGAGGTAGGGACATTCCTCTTACCTTTAGGGATAGATGGGCATTTTTCCAACCTCATTGTTATTTCATTGTGTCTGAACCTTCTCCACCCTTACACTAGACACTATTGTATGTGTACAATTGTCAAAAATAAAAGATATCACTTGTTTAACTAAATGGGGTCTACGTTAAACAATGTAACTGTGTTTTGTCATCTAGATATTGGATGCTCGTACAGTTGATCAAAATCTTGTATCTCATTGAAAACAATTTTCTCTACAGCTGTGATTAGTATACATGACAGTGAGGATATTGCTGCCACTCCTCCTGAGAGCAAACTGGAAGAGAGTGAACATGAAGAGCCACAGGAATATCATGAGGATGAGGTTGAAGTGGTCGAGAAAATGGAGATTGACGAGGCTCTACCGTTGACCTATATAGAATTGGAGTCCATAGGCTCTGTAACTCAAATTCATGTAAGCATTCAATTGTATTTTCACTTCTGGTTCTTGGTCACTTCCATTCTAACCCTTATTGTGGTGAAGTGGCAGCTTCTAACAATGCAAATAGGCTGGTTTTTATAACTGATTTTCTTAGATTCTGCTCTCTGAGACCACCTAGAATACAGTTTTGTTTGTCTGTACATGTGTCTTAACCTGATTGGTAAATGTAAGATGACCTGCTAGAAGGATGCATTTTGAAAGTTCTTAGTAACTTCAGTTGTTTGCATAAGTCACTCACTGGAGTGAAAAGATTTTTTGGTCGCATTGGTGAGAAGTCAATTTATCTGCTCTGATGTATCCCTCAAACTGTACCTTGTTGGTTTGGTGGACTTCAATCTAGAAGACCATGACAAAACTCAAGTAAACACAAAGCAGGGATTCTAGATCACTATGCCAAGTGCTTAAAGAAAAAAGTTGTTAACACAGCTGTTGGGGGACCTGCCCATAAGTACGCAAAGAATGCAGTGCTTCTTCCACTTCAAAAGCGACACCCTCAAAAGTAGTGACCAGCACTCACTGAGTTGGGAGCTATGCAGGACCCGGAGTAACTGTTTTTATAGCTGTAAGCAATGCAGAGAGAAGAACAGAAGTTGCACAAAGTTGCTGATCATGTGGTAGGTATGGCAGGCCAAACAGATACATAGCAACTGAGACAAATCAGGGTCCGCTACAACGGTTTATTTACATGAAAATTAAGGGCTGAAGTAAGTCATGTAATGTCTAATGATTGAGGTGTCTAAGACACAAGCTGGATTGATAAGGCCAACAGTGCAGCAGTTCAGGGAAAACACAATGTACCTGAGGGAGATATCAAAATCCTAGTCTAAGTGGGACCCTCAACGTCCAAGAATGACCGTGGACTGTGTTGTATCACTGTGGATTAGATTAAGTCCCTTACAGTTTGTGCAAGTTACTGTTCCAACACACTTCTTTGGATCCAGGTCCGCTGCACGTTTGGCCCTTCAAGGTTGATGGGGTTTTTCTTTTTTCCTGGGTCAGGCTATCTTGCCCCATCTAAAAAGCTTACAACCAAAAGACTTCAAAGGTTTTTCAGATCTACCATCTAGGTTTGGGTATCTTGCCTCTAGCAAGGCTAACTACGCCCTGTGTCTAAAGGGAACTCTGTCAACTCCTGTAATCCCCATTCTAATGGATTATTCCCTTCCACAGATTACTCATCTGTGATTTCCGTATCCCAGCTCATCTGTTATGAGCGCAGCTCCACTCGATGCCTCTAAGTACCCTGCGCTGCGCTTATAACTTCGTTCCCCCACCAAACTTTGGGGAAAAAAAAGTATATGCAAAGTTTGGTCAAGGGGGGGGGAGGCGCAAAGTTATAGAGGGGGGACCCAACATTTTTTTTTTCCCCATAGACTGAATGGAGAAAAAACTTTGCTCACGCCTACAGCCCAAACCGCTGGACTGATTTTCACCAGATTTGCGGGAGGAGGAAATCCGTCCAGTAATTTTTTTTTGAAAACCACCAAAAAGTAGATCCCAAAAAATGTGTGATATCTCGCTCCGCAGACACACTGCCCTGTTCGCTCCGCGGACGGGACACCGATTGGCCAATCGACCTACGTCGTGTCCGCTGAAAGACATGTTCGCTGATTGGTTGGAGTGAAGCGTGAGGTGCGTCACATTTCCTCGATGCGCCCGCCATTTTGGATCCGCGGACAGCACAGCGTGCAACTGAGCATAAATCTAATTTTGGGGAGTGTATTGGTGTGTAGGAAAGGGTGGGGGAGTGAGGGATGGGTCAAATGCTGTATTTGTTTAGGTGGGAGAAGGCTGTGATGTGTGCGCGGTCACCGCGATTGTCCCCGGACATAGCAAACACTGGGCGCACTACTGGGTATCTTACTATACTCTGATGTTGGTTTTGGGTAGTTAGTAGAGCATTGGGTGAAGAGGGTATGTATTGAAGAGTTTGTACTTTGGCTGTAATTAATGTTCTGATGCTTGTTAATCTGCTTAGAATCACATGCTGTGCATATGGTCCGACATCCAGTGGGAATCGCAGAGTATTGTATCTTGTCTTTCGGGGACAGAAAGGGGACTTCGTCATAGGCGTGTCTGTAACACTATCCCTATCGTGACGTGTAGTGTACCCAGAATTACTCACGCGCCAAGGTCCCTCAGATTGTTTTTTCTGCCCAGATAACTGGCTGCCCTATTGCGGAGATCTTCATAAGAGACATTGTTAATCCTTGTTTACCGACTTCGTTGGTTATTCCCCCTTAAAGTCACTTTGACGGTGTTCAAATACTACTACAAAAACTGCGGGAACTTTCGACGGCGGTGGACTTCAACGCCTAAGATCCGGCGGCAGAGCCATCCACGTCGCCGGGCCTCTTCGCTTTCCCCCTCTTTACCCTCTAGGTCTGGTTATCACCTTCATTACCTTTTGCTATGGAAAGGACACCATTTAGGTTTTGCCCATCTTGCAGGGTCAGATACCCTTGGAAGGACAAGCACGATAAGTGCAGCAACTGTCTGCCCCTTGACCACGACGAAGCACGGTGCACGGTCCGTAGACTCCTTCGACCTAAAACACTTATGGAGCGCTGCGTTAGGCCGCCTACGGCATGTCTGGTCATGTCACTACTAGTGATGACCAAGCATCAGTACCGGATGCCATCGACCTTACGATGGATCCTTCTAGGTCCGCCATGCCCATCCCCGACCCCACTAGGCCTGACCTATGGGGACAAGATCCGGCGACAGGGGCGTACAAAAACCCCACACTAAATGCACAACCCCACACCTGGTGTCAATGGTTCAGGCGAAATGGGCAAAAGTGCCAACAGGACCGCCAAAGATTTCGACGATACCTCTGATCGTGAAGATCAACAGCTTTCCCCGAATCCACAGCAGCGTCTTGCGACTGGGCCTTTGAAATAAAGGGCGCAACCTCAAAAACACAATTGGCCGGTGAAGCGTGCTCAGCTGACGCTTCGACGCCACCTAAGGCCCTGGTAGGAGAAAAAGCTACCGCTAGGCCTTCTAGTCTCTCGGTAGGTGAAAAATCTACTGCTAGACCTGCTAGTCATACGGCACCGCCCGCTTCGACGGACATCGCCGAAAGCATCGCGAGAATTACCTCGGCAGTTGGGCTGAAGCCTAAGGAGCTGACGAAGCGCAAGGAGCGTGCCACGGACACGTCGAAAGATGCGCCACAGCACCCCGATGCTCACGAGGACTATGAAGACGGTCATGAGCCTTTGTCTAGCGCTATTAATAACACATTTCTGCACCATAGGGAGGAAAATGAAGATTTTCTACCCATTGACCCTTCTGGTTTGTCTAAATGGACCAGGCAAAAATTTGAAGGGTGCATGGACCGTTTGGAAAGGTGTGTTTCGCTTTCAGAGCAACCAACCCCCAAGAGACCTCGGGAGGACCCCTTCTATGTCAACTTTGAGATTTCCTGGAAATTTAGGACCTTCTCAAGAACATTTCACTTCCATCCACCCTAAAGATGAAATCCAGATGGACACTTATCAAGACATTTACGGTGTGGAAGAGGATACTACTTTCCTACAGAACTACACTGCGTATGACCAGGCAGATGCTATGGAAAACTGGGAGAACACTCATCAGGATGAGATGGAGCCATGGGTTCTCCCTACTCACGGATGTCCTAGGTTTGGATTCCCCTCCTTTCACTCCGGCCCGCCAGGCTTCGCCAGAAGACGATCATATGGCTTTCGATGCCATTTAAGGAAGGCAGCCGATCATTTTCAGATCGCCACCCAGGAGGCCATACCTGAACAAGATTTTGTGGAGGACATTCTTAAAGAGAAACCCCTCTCCAGCCAAGCCATTCCCCTCCTAAATTCCATTAAAAGGAGATTGGCTCCTTCCCTGGTCACACCAGACCTGGGCAGTGACTCCAAGGGTGGAGAAATTATTTCGGCCATCGTCTACCGACCCTCAATATATTAAAAGCCACTCCACCCCCGATTCCCTAGTGGTTACCACCACCCGGAAACCGGCAGGAGTACCCCTTGCTACAGGAGAGGCACCTCCCGATAAGGAGTGGAAAAGACTGTACGCCTTGGGTAAGCGAATTAGCACGGCAGCTGCTTTTACCATGCGCATAGCAAACACTAAGTTGCTTGCTAGTTATGCCAATCCACAGTGGGACCTGATGCAAGAAAATCTCCAGGAAGGGCCGGAACCCGCAAGAACTAAATTACTTGCTATCGTGGCCGAGGGCAGGCAGGTCAACTAAAATGTATTAAACACCCTGGATACTGCAGAGACGGCAGGAAGGTCCCTAGCTCAGGGCACCCTGCTCAAACGGCACGCCTGGCTCCGAAACTCTGGCTTCAAGCTGGAGACCCAAGCAGCCCTTTTATAAATAAACCTATCGATGAATCTAACCTCTTTGGTAAAGCAGTCGACGAGGCTCTGGAGACTGGCAAAAAAGAGCATGAGACTCTTAAGTCTCTTAAACAAATCACTCAGAAGCCCTCTCCCCAGAGGGGAACCAGTTCCCGCCGGTCTTTTCGAGGCCAATTCCGTTCCTCACAGAACATGTACAATACGGGAAACAACTGGAACTGAGGGCAAGCATCCAGCACCCCCTCCAACTATCCACCTAAGGGTCAGCGCCGCGGGAAGGGTAGAAGCAGAGGCCCCAACTCCATGGGAGCCACAGCCTCTGGTCAGAAATGACCTACAGATTCAGTATCAATTCAAGGTACTCCCCTTCGGCATTGCCTCGGCGCCCAGGGTGTTTACGAAGGTCCTGGCGGTAGCAGCAGCACACCTGCGCAGACTATCTGTCCCTGTTTACCCTTACTTCGACGACTGGCTCATAACAGGGGACTCTTACCAAAAATGCCTAGGGAATACTCGAAAGACTATAGACCTCCTATTCAGTCTGGGATTCTCCATCAACGAGAAAAAATCCAGCTTAGACCCCAGTCAAGTCAAGCAATTTCTAGGGGCCCTGATTCAGAAAAAGGACGGCCTTGTCTTCCCCTCCAAAGAGAGGGTTCAGAACATGCTTTCTCAGATCATTCAATATGTAGCCAGTCGGCAAGTGACGGCACGCAAGGCCATGCGCTTGCTAGGTATGATGGCATCATGCATTTACTTAGTTCCCCACGCGCGTCTGCACATGCGTCCCATGCAAGAAAGAGTGGTTCAACAGCTAGTGGTGTCAGCCAGCGGACAATGCAAAGATCTGGTAGTTGTCTCGCCAGCCCTCGTTCTCTCTCTGCAGTGGTGGTCGAGGGAAAACCTCTTGAAGGGGAAGACCTTCACCACTCCTGCAGTAGAAGCCACTCTCACAACAGACCCATCTCTCACAGGGTGGGAGGGCCCTCACCTGCTTCAGCAGACAGTGCATGGAGTGTGGTCCCCACAAGTAGCATCCAACCGAATAAATCTGTTAGAACTGCTAGCGGTATTCAAAGCACTGAAGGCCTTTCAGACAAAGCTGCAGTGGAAGACAGTCCTGGTCCTGACGGACAGCACCACAGCCATGTATTACCTAAACAACATAGTCTCCAACGTCTTCGCAGAATGGGGCTTCCCAGAGATCGACCTGTTCACAACTCAGGGGCACGCCCAGTGCCAAAACTATGCCTCCAGGTACCCCCAGAACCGCTCCAAGGGAAACGGACTCTGAATAACATGGTCAGGGAAATTTGTCTACGCACCCCCACCCGCCCCCCCCTCCCCCCTACTCCCCTACTCAACAAGATAGTGCACAAGATGCACAAGGAACCAGTTACTATGGTTTTGGTGGCCCCCATGTGGGCCTGCCAACCCTGGTACGCTCATCTAATGGAAATGTGCCTGACCCCCCCCAACGACTCCCCGACTGTGAGATAACCCTGCCTGTACAACATGTTGTCTCAGGACAGAGGGGAGACGCTACACCCATGCCCACAAACTCTGAACTTAGCAGCCTGGCTCCTGAGGTCATAGAGTTTGGACACCTTCAACTCCCTCTGAGATGCATGGACATACTCGGGGAGGCTAGAAAACCTAACATTCGTTATTGCTATTCCAGTAAGTGGAAACGCTTTGTAAGCCGGTAAGATAGCTCAGCGGGTTGAGCGCTCGCTGCTGCGATCTGAGCGTGAGCTGCAGGTTGCAGGTTTGAATCCCGGCAAGGCCAACTCAGCCTTTCATCCTTCCGAGGTTGATAAATGAGTACCAGTTTCGGTTGGGTGATATTGTATGTAAATATGTGCTCTGTAAAGCGCTTTGGATTAAGGCGCTATATAAATATCACATCATTATCATCATCATCTGGTGTAAAACCAAGGGCGTCAATCCCATTGACTGCTCGCCTACCCACATTGTGTTGTACCCAACTCATTTGTTAGACTCGGGTTTGGTTTTTAATTCCCTAAAGGTTCATCTAGCTGCTCTATCAGCCTACACTACGTCACAACAGAAAGAGTTGTGGTGGAAAATGCCTGTTATTAAAGCTTTTATGGAAGGGGTTAAGAGAATTCACCCCGCCCCCAATTTCTAACCCAGCTCCCGGATGGGATTTAAATGTGGTTTTAACCAGACTCCTGGTGTCTCAGTTTGAACCAATGCATAAAGCAAGTCTAAAAGACATTACTAGTGGCTATCACTTCTCTTTGAAGGGTTAGCGAACTACAGGCCCTTTCAATTCTAGACCCTTTGTTACAGTCCACAGGTATAAGGTGGTTCTGCGCACTCATCCCAGATTTGCGCCTAAATTCATCTCGAAGTTCCATCTGAACCAATCAATCGAACTACCCACTTTCTTCCAGAATCCAACTAGCATGGCTGAAAGAAGCCTACACACACTAGATGTGTGCAGGGCAGTCATGTTTTACCTGGAAAGAACGAAACCACTGAGGAAGACAAACCATTTTTCTGTTTCAGTTGCAGCTGGTAGAGAAGGGGATCCTGTCTCTAAATCAGCTATCTCAAGGTGGATTGTCAAATGCATCACACTGTTATACTCTTGCTAAGAGAGAATCGCTCCTTCAAGCCTAGAGCACACTCTACTCTGGGCAATGGGGCTCCCATAGCATTCATTGCAAATGTTCCCCTTGATTCCATTTGCAAAGGGGCATCCTGGAGTTCTGTACACACCTTTACAAAACACTATTGCCTAGACACTCATTTAAGACATATTTTCACTGCTGTTCCTTCTCATAACCCACCTCCAACTCCGGGTACTGCTTGCTAGTCTATACACAGCATGTGATTCTAAGCAGATTAACAAGCTTCAGAAGACATGCACTACTCACCGTAATAGCATTTCTGATGATTGTATCTGCTTAGATTCACATGCGCCCACCCTGCCTCCCCGCTCGGGTGGAAGGAAAATAGGCATCTTACTACTTTCTCTCGTATGTACTCACTCACAATAACCGACGTCCCCTTTCGGTTCCCGAAAGACAAGATGCAATACTCCACGGCTACCACTGGATGTCGGACCATATGCACAGCATGTTAATATAAGCAGATATAATCATCACAAATGCTATTACGGTGAGTAATGCATGTCTTTCCGAAGGTTAATTGAAGTGGATAGGTTTTGAGGTTGGTTGTGTTATGCTTTTGGGTTGTGGTCATTTGGCCGGTATTTGCTTGCATCGGTGTGTTATGCTACGGTGGTTGTGGCCAGGGCGTAAAGTCTTGGGTGCATGGCCGTAGGCCTTTGGCCATGTACCCAAGACTCTAGGCCTTGTTCACAACCACCGCAGCATAACACACCCATGCAAGCAAACATTTTGACTGTGGTATGTGGGCTGCTTAGGGGATATGGCAGTAGTCTAATAGTGTTTATGGGATAGTGACATGATGTGCGGTAGTTGGTTTGTTGGATTGTGTTCAGAATGTTGGTACTCAAGACTCTGGGCATTTTGGGTTGTATTTATTGGTCAGTTGTTAGTTTGCACGGGTGTGTTATGTTGTGGTGTTTGGGAGTCCAATCATTATATACTTACTGTTTGATTTGTTGTGGTTGTATGCAGTTTTTTCATGACATGGGTAATTGGAGCAGACATTGGGTTTTCAATCTCTGTGATAAAAGAAAAGATCACATGTTAGTGAAGGTAGTTTGTAATGAGTTATTGCATTGCATAGTAGTTATTTCTGTACTTTGTCAACCCTCATATTTAGTACTTTACAAGTACTATGGTTCAAACCAGTGTACTGTGCAATTTGCTCAGTTCTTGTGTTTGTTCATTAAATCATTGGGTCTCTGGGGAAAAAAGATCCATGCCGGATTAAAATAAAAAAACTTTCTACGCTGTGGTGCAATAGCTTTCTGTGGTTGATTTCATTAGGAGGAATTCAATAGGTGTATAGTTTTTGGTTTGGAAGTGGTGGTAGTATTGTTGCAATCAGATACCATTTGGTGTATTCTAATTGTTTATTTCTTGTTGCATTTTAGTAGTATGCATTTATCTGTTTGCTTGTTGCAGAATTTTGGGGCAGTTAGATGCATGTTGGCGTATTCTAACTGTTGTTAGTTTTGAGGGTTGTTGAGGGTATTTTTTATATGTAATAAGTGTTGCAGGTTTTCCTTAGAAAAATGTGTATTGACGTTTTCTGGTTGTAGTTGGATACTAGTTGGCGTATTGTAACTGTTTATAGTTTTTCACTGTTAGATACTTGTTGCCTTAGTGTATTAGTTCATGGATTTAAGGGTTATTGAGGAGATTTTGTTGATGTTCATATTCAGATGAGTGATTACATTTTGTTTTTAAGAATATTAAGTAAGCGTTTACAAGATTTGCTGGTAATCTCTGCTTTAGAGTAATGGTAGTATCATTACATTAGAACCATCCACAATTCTTTTTTTATTTATGCAGTGTAGTGACCTGCATTGGTTGTGGCTCCTGCATGGTAGATTAGATCTATTGTTGTGAAGGTTTTCTTACCAATTGATACTTGTCCATGTGTGAATCCAGTCATCTTGCAGTTGTTTTGGTACCATCTACATTGTAACGTAAAAGCATTACTATTACGTATTCACTATGTGACTGTATTTGTAAGGTGGAACGATTATCGGAAATGCAGGTAGTACATAATCTGCCATGGTTTGCATTTTGTACAAGTTGCTGAAATGGAATGGATTCACAGTTAGGTATGGATACATACATGAAGTGTTCATTAGGGACTTGTTCCTGTGCAACATGGCTGCAGAGAGTGCATGTATGTTTGCAAATGTATGAAATCTGGAAGTTTTTATTTATAGGTATGTTTTTGTTTTCTAGTACTTGTAGTAAGTACATTAGACATTCTTGTGGATCTTCTTGTGTGTTTATAGTGAATTTGACCATTCCAGCACAGTAGTCCAAATCCTGCCTTATTCCGGAAACACTAAGTGTTGTCAGGATTGTTGGTTGCATGTCTGTGAATGACTAAAATTTGCAAACACAATTGGTCTGTTCCATTTAAGTAAATGTTTTCAACAATTGGAATATAATATGGATTGCTACATTTGCATAGCAATTTACACCAGTTGTATTTGAAAACATAAATGGACCAGACCATTCTGTGTCCAACTCATTGGTTCGGAGTGCGCGTTGTTTCTTTGAAGAGGTAGTTGGTTTTGTTTGTGCACGAGATCCTTCTTTGGTTGTGGTCATTGATGAAGTATTGGCTTCATTTAATTTATTTGGAGGTATTGCTGTTAGATCCTGCATAATTTGAGTCTGAAGTAGTTTTCTGTTACAAACTTTAGCTTTTTGAGGAACAGGATAGGTTTTGAGATGGGGGCGTAGCGTGCACACAGTCTATTGTATTCTAGAATGCAAGGAATATCAGCGTTTACTTTGCTTGTATCAAAGTTGACTAGAAAAAGTCCATCAAGTGTACGTAAGCGTGATAGTGCTACATAGCTCATGCCTTCTTTAGAGACTGTGCTACCAACATATCAATGCTTTATCTAGGGTAAGACCTTGTGATTTATGAATGGTGACTGCGTATGCTAGTGATAGAGAAAATTGTTCTCTGCGCACATACATGTCTTTGAAAAAAAGGAATCTGGCTGTTGAGCGTCCTATCCTTTTAACTTCTGATAGTTTGTCAAAGTGAATATTGACAAACTGAATGTTGTTGTCACGTGGGTATGTTTGAAAGCCAACAACTGTACCAAGTGCTCCATTAACTAGTCCTTGCTCCACGTCAAGGTTACGTTTAAGCATTACTCTACAGTTTAAAGATAATTTTAATATTTTCTCCAAACCAGCTGGTGGAGATAGTTTTCTAAGGTATTTAGTCGTGCTGTGGCTTGTTCACACATGGGTAGTGTCTGTTATACCGTGGACGTCTAGTTTGTCTGTGGAGGAAATTTCAACTATTGGTTACATTTCTTTTTTCAACATTGTTTCATTTTTATTGTGCACAGCTTGCAAGAGTTGGCATCAAGGACATGCAGTTTACATTTTTGCGTGCTAATTGTTCATGACATCAGTAGCACATGAGTTATGGCCATAGAGTGCATTGATGTGCCTGGTATTTAATATAGCTTCTGCTTCTTGAGATAGTACACCAACTCTAATACCTTTTTTAAATGTTGGCGTACGTGAGGTCTGCAGACTGACGCATGTTTTCAGTTAATTCTTTGTATTGGAAATGTTGCCATGGTTCACATTTCCTATGCTGCCGAGAGTTTTACGGCATAGTTTGTGCCCTAAGGTTTTAAAAATAGGTTCGCCTTTAACTGGTGTTAATGTGTTTTCCTCCAAAGAGTTCTTTGTAGTCTGTTTTCAGGATCTCTTGTAATCTGAGGTGAATCAAGGCTAACATTAGGTTGGAATACATGCTCACCTCATCTATTAGCAGCATTTTCATTTGTTTCAAAACTCTGCGTAGTTCCATTGCAGCTTCTGGAGAAAGTTTGTAGCAGTTTAATATGTTTTGGTGTTCTTCTGGAAGGAGTAGTAATCAGTGTAAAGTGACTCTGCCTATGTTGTAGGCGGCAAATCCTGTGGGGGGGCAGTTGCAACAGCTGACAGTTTGTTGTTTGTCAATTGTTGGAGAAACTTGCTGATGGTTTTTATTAAGAATGTTTTGCCTGAACCAGCTTGACCACTCGCATATAGTAGTATAGGTTTGTAGTCTTGACGGGTACAATTTTTAGTTTTGTGCTGCATACCATGTTCAATTTGTTTTGTTATTTCTAGAAAAATGCTACGCTGCTCATTGTTTAGTTGTGATTTCAGTAAAGCAAAGTCCTGTAGATTGCTCATCCTGACACATGGTGTTTTCGACTTCAGTCATGGCTAATTCTGCTTCGTTTGCTATGAGTGGCTGTCCAAGTGGTTCTTGGCTTCCTGTTACAGAAGGTTGACTGTTGTCAGCAGTGTCTACATTTATTTGCGCCTCGAGTAGTTCTTCTTGATGCTGTTCATTGTGTAACATTGTTTTGTACTGTGTAAAGTTTGTCTGTTATAGCGCTTTCATTTGCTTTGAAAGCATCTTCATAGGAGTCAGGGGTATCTAGTAAATATTCTTATTTTCTCCAGGGTTTAAAAAGTTGTAGTAGGGACTTTATTTCTTTATGTTGAGGAGTTTTTAATGACAATTTGATATGAATTAAGCTTCGTTTGGTAAGTCTCACTAGGCTGCCTTCACAATTTTCCACTCTGTGGGCCTCATTACAACTCAGGCGGTAAGGGGTTTACGGCGCCATAAACAGCGCCGACCCTTACCGCCTGAGTACGAGGTCCCTTAGCGCCATGGCGGATTTAACACCTGCTTTTAGCAGGTGTTAAAATCCATGGCGCTAAGGGACCATGGAGTTAATTACGCCACCGTAATTTACGGTGGCGTAATTAACGCCTTCCCCACTCCCATTATGCCCTATGGGGCAAAAATGGGAATGGGGAAGGGTAAATGGGGATTGGGGACTTACCACCCCGCCAAGCTCGGAATGGGGCGGTAAGTCCGCCAACCACCATGGCGTAAACGTAGTTTACGCCATGGTGGTAAAGTCACGGCCCAGGCGGTAACTTACCGCCTGGGTCGTAATGAGGCCCTGTGTCTGGTTTAATATTATTTTTGTATGTCAGGTTTTTGGCTATGTGGTATAGACACATGGTTTCTAAAGTGGTAATCCTGTTTGGGTAGTATTTGTCTAGTAAGTCGTTTTTCAAAATGTCTTCGCTGTTGGGATCATTTTTGGCTATTGTTTCTATGTCTTCATTTGTATTTGTATTTATTTATTTGTATTGCGCACCTTGCCCGGAGGCTTGCGGGCGCATGTTTAGTAGGCAGTTACAAGTTGCAGAGGAGAAGTTACAGGTTCCAGGAGAAGAGGTTAACAGTTACATAGGTAGTGATACAGTATAACATGAACGGTGAAAATGACAATGATACAGTATAACATAACGGGTGAAAATGACATAGATAATAACAACAAGGTAGCAGTACCCAAGGTTACAGTAGAAGGGTACGCGCTGTGAGCAGTTACAAATTTACAGGATGTCTTGTTCCCGTAACCAAAGTTTAGCTTTGGTTTTGAATACGTGGCAAAGCGGAATGTTCCTTAGTGCATTGGGGAGTGAGTTCCAGAGCTTGGCAGCAAGGACCGGAAAACTTGACCCTCCTGCCGAGCGTAATTTGAAGCTGGGGATGTCCAAAGTGATTTGATAACTCTTTTTCCAGATTTAGCTGGACCAAGGTTTAGCCATACTATGTTTTCAGATTTTCCATACAAGGCAGTACCTGTTAAACGGTCTGCAGCTTCATAGCAGCCACATTCTCTATGGAAGAGCATTTTTATGCCTAAGCTGTACAATTTCTGTGACAGTGACTTACCTTTGACACTGGCTAACTTAAGACATGAAGTTGTTCACTTGACCTGTCGTTGAAACTGGTCTAGGGAAACCAAAGCGGCACTTGGTGTAGTATTTCCCTTTGTTTTTTATATTTGCGACGACAATAGTTTCCACCTTGTGTCTTTGAAATTGTAAGATGTGTGCATCTAGGTCACTATGTGTAACTTGTGAAGGGATTTCACAAGTGATATATTTCTGAATGAACTGTAAAACAGTGGCATCACTGTCCTGCCCAAATTTAGGAGCATCTTTAATCCACAAAAGCATGTGGATGTGTGGTGCTACTCTAGCTTGGTATTCGTTTCTCCAAAAGAAGTGTTGCACTTCTCAGAGGGGAGTCATTGTTTTATTACAAATGAAGTGTAGCATAGTAATGAAGCGATGATAGAAATATCTTGATACATTTAAAGGATCTAGAGAGCAGAGTTCTCCTGGTGTTTTCATATCTATTTGTTTTATTTTGTTTGCTATGCCTAGGAAATCGTGCAAATCTACCCATGCATATTCTGCACAACTTAATGTCACAAACCAAGTGGGTGGCCCAAGGTTTCTTATCATACAGCGTACATCTGCATGGTGTTGGAACCAGTATTCTTTTTTACCACGCATGTTTGCTAAAGGATTTGTAATGTTTGATTGTAAAACTTCATCTTTTTCTTGCACTTTTTGTAGTAATTGCTTACCTGACATATTTTGAAAATTGGTACCTGATTTCAATGTATGTGCAACTCCATAGCATAGAGTTGCTAGTTCACTTTCAAAGAGAAGGTGGAATATGTATTCCACGTTTTGTCTGAATCAGGGGTCTTCAGAATTCGTAAAGAGCGGTATTCTGATGCTGTTATTTGTGTGGGTCTTTCATCGTACCTTGCTCCTTTTCCAGTAGGAAAGGGTAGAGGAAAGGCTTGTGCTTCTACACTTTTTTCCCATATGCTGATTGGAGATCCTTTGGCTTGTCGTGTTTGGTACGTTTCCAATGCATCATCTATGCTGTCTTTAGAGTGCAGTGGGTGAATTGTATAATGGTCTAAAATATTGGATTCTGTAGTAGGATCTAGAAGTTGAAATTGGCCAGTGCCTGACGAGTCTTGAATTATGTCAGTGGTTTCCCTCAGGTTTTCTTCGATGTTTATTTCTTTGTAGTATTCATTTTTGTCTTTTAGATATTGCAGGGCTTCTCTAACTTTATGTAAGTCAACTAGTTGCTGCCACATTTTTTTGAGACAGTCTTTTGTAGGTACGCCATTTACTAAGATAATCAAAGATTGCACTCCCAGAGTGTGTACATTTTCTTTGAGATCTAATGGCAAATAAACTGCTTTTCCACAAATGCCTTTTAGTAATTCAGAGGGAGGTAGTTTTGCTGTTTTTGGTTCAAGGCATATTATTGCTTGAAATGGGTGCACTGTTTGAAGTATGATGCTCTCATACAAGTTAAGTTGTTGCATCAGTAGTGGGAATAATTCCAAGTTATTAGTGATGGCACGTGAAGCTATTTGGTTGTTGTCAAATTTTGCAGTGCGGTAACTGCAAAGTATTAAGGGGTTAGTAATTTCGTATTTGTTTTCTGCTATAAGATAGAGAGCTAATTGGAACCAGTTGGAACCACTTGGATTCTTCATTGTCTTCTATTTTGTACATTGCCTACAGTTTTTGTGCTATTTTTGTAAAACAGTACTGTGGCTGCACACACATACATGGTTTGGTACTTCAGCAGATGTGCTTTTAAACTTTAGTATTTCTTCTTTGTATGTGTGTAGTAGAAGGTTGTCATCTGTAAAGTTGTTGCTAGTTTGTTCTAAAGATATTTAGTTTTGTAAGTGGCTTTCAATTTCAATTTTTTTTTCTGGATGTGGTCTATTTCTTTGAGTAGTTCTTTGGCTGTACCATGTAGCAGAATGTTATTTAAATTGGACAGTGCTAAAGCAGGACTTTTGACATAGTAAAGTTTATGAACAAGATTGCTTACAGTTGAATGGTGTGTTGTTATCATTTTGATTTTGTGGAAGGTGCTTTTGCAAATAGGTCCAGAAATACAGGCAAATGAATGTCCTTGTAGACCTGTGTATTTTCGCACTGGACAGGAGTCCATAGTTTGGAATAGTTTCATTTTCAATTGGTCTTTCCCTTTCACATACTGATTGAGGAAGTGGCATAAGGATGTGAAAGATTTTATGCCTATGTTACACATTGATGTGCACGGCCATTTGTAGACTGGACGTATTGGTTCAGTGGAATGAAGAGTTGATACTAATTTTGCTGGGGATATTTTTGTGAGCAGCGTTTCTTGTTCCATAATGGTATTAAGTTTATCATACCCTCGTCCTTTGCTATGTATGGCAATTGGGTTTCTTTGCTTTTGTTTGTATGCTTCTTCATTGAAATATGGTTTGTGCTGGTGGTGTAACTCCATTAACCTCCACAGATATTTGCGAAGCGATCTTTGTTGATATTCCTTTTATTGAGAAGTCTATTTTGTAGTTCAGTAGTTAGTTCTGTTAGTGGTTTCATTCTGTTTAAAACTAAAATAAATCATTTCCTTTTGAGAAGGATTGCACTGTCTGAGAGCTTCCAGGATACATTTTCTACAGTAGGTATTAAGGGTTGTGCATGATTTCTCTCCTGTTTTTATAAGGTTCTGAAGGACTCTGTGGTGGACATTTCTTGTAAAATAATGTTTTGGTATGCTTACTTGTGGCTACAGCAAGATTTATAGGTGCAGTGTTAGCACTAGTGGTAGCTGTAGTCTTTTTAATAACTTTCTGTTTAGTTTTACATTTTAAAAGAGGATTTAAAGTTTCTTTACTGGGAGCTGCTTTTGTTTTGCTTAGTGACTGTATTAGCTGTTTTGTATGACATTTTTGTATAAATTCTGCTAGAGATGGATGCTTTTTTTGTGCACTTTTATTTTGATTTGCTCTACTTCTGTGTTGCTTTCTACAGAGTTGCTTTTTGGTAGGCATTCTTTGGGGTCTGTTGGAGAAAAAAAGAAAGTGTGGGTTGGGATGTTGTGCAATGTATGTGTGCATTACGTATGAGTGTCCGAGTATGACGGTAGGCATGTATGTAGAGGTCCGTGATTGTGGAATGGGCTGTTACCTTATGTTGGGAAGGCTATTCTCGTATTTGTGTGTTACTATACTGGTGTTGAGATGACAATGCAAAGTGTGCACCTGCTGAGGTGCAATTCATAATACTGAATCTAATGCTGCAGCGTTAATACAATTGTTCACTAGAATTCTACAGTGTTTGAGTAAAAGTTAAAACATTATGGCAGTTTTGCACTTACTTTTTTTGATGCAAAGAGTAGGTTTCTTCTGAGTTCTCTTTTGTACTTCAGACGCTGCTGATTTTCAGGAGAGTGGTCTTCACTGCAATTGTGAAAGAAAGAAGTTAGTACATGTGTGTGTTAGTAGCACTCTTGTTAATGTAGACATGTATTTGTTTTTGTAGTAATAGTGCTTTCCGTTAATTGTGCATAGCATGTACATGCAGTTTCCTTTGTGTGTATTCTGGATATTTCACTTAGAATCTGTCAGTTGAACTTGCCTTAGAAATGATTACAATAGTAAGCACACAGAGCATACTTGGCGTTTTAAGGCAGTTGTCATGATGCCCGCTCCCGGGGAGCCGGTTCAAGCCCTGCGTCCCCGAAAGCGGACATCCAGTCCCCAAGGAAGGACCCAGCAACCCCATATAGGGGCCCTTTGGACAGTGTCCTGGCGCCTATGGCGCCAGGCTCATTATGGGAGTGCTTGGGTGCACTTACCTGATGCAGACCATGCTGCAGGATCCCGGCCTCCTTGAGGCCTGAAAGGAACTACTTTACCTGTGGGACTAATTTACCATCTGGGCGTGGTCGGGGAAGGATACATACCTGATTGGAGGAAGGATACATACCTGGAACTTCTTCCAAGGCTATTTAAACCCCACCCGAACAGCCACACGTGCTTCGCGTTGTTCTGCATCTAGCAGCTGGACGCTCACCGTGTCTGCTCCTGCATCCTGACTTCTGCCACGCCTGCCAGCATCCTGGATCACCTGCAAAGGAAGAGAAGAAGAGAACAGAAGAAGGAAAAGTCCTTACCTGCTAAATCCGCAACCCGGAGACATCTCGCCGACAATCCTGAAAAGGAAGGCTTTTATTTAAAAGCTCATCGCGTCGATCGCTGCACCGCCTCATTCCACTCACCTTTACAGGGCGCCTCCATGTTCAGCAGCGATCATCCTGATTCGCAGTCACGCCCCAGCGCCTAGGGAGAAAAAGACAAGAACAAAAGGTGAGAGAGAGAAGGGAATAAGGAAAGCTAAATCTCCATGTTAAGACTTACCTGTTGATTCATTCCCTCTTCATTTCGGGTCCGCGCCACACCCTGGCATTTCCGGACCCCGGCCCCTAAGGGGGAAAAAAGACATCAGCGTTAATGAGCGAATGAAAAGACATTACCAAAAAACGCTCATTAAAGACTTACCTGATTTCTACAAGGATTTCACCTCTCATCTCGGGTCGGTGCCTGTTCCCCGGCATTCCGTACCCCAGCCCCTATGGGGAAAAAGACACTAGCATTGGTACATTAATGCATGGACACAAGGGGAACCTCTTATCAAAAAAACTTACCTGGAAGCCAAGCAAGTTTGGTTCTCACCAATCCGAAAATATATTGAAGTAACTGGATACCAACGCGCCCCTGCATCAGAAGCAGGATGGAGAGCTCGTCCTTCCAGACCCTAAGAAGGATACTTCTTCCAGCCAGACAAGCCAGATTAGGGGGCCGGTCCAGTCCGTCTTCCGGACCCTGCGCATCACCTTAGAAGAGGTCACAGCAGCGTGAACCAGGCCAGCGCCTCCGTGGGAGTCAGGTGAGCGTTACAGCAGTGTTATTTGATGTTAGGAGATAGGAGAAATAACAGTATGCTTTTCTTGGTAGTTATACAGGGTAAATGGCAGGAACTCTGGTGAAAAGCATGCATTGTA
Organism: Ambystoma mexicanum; assembly: GCF_040938575.1. Lineage (NCBI taxonomy): Eukaryota > Metazoa > Chordata > Amphibia > Caudata > Ambystomatidae > Ambystoma > Ambystoma mexicanum. The sequence continues at coordinate 259,836,055 of NC_090928.1, read as the reverse complement.
TGAATTTACAATGCAGAATACCCGCTACTTACCCTGGATAACTAGTAAAAATGTCATGCTGTCAGTTCTCTCATCTGCCATGATCAAGTGTCACTTTGATTGGTGTGTGTTTTTACAAATTTTCATATACCCATATCACAACACAGAACATGAAACCATACATTGCATGCATTTGAATATGGTTCTTGCCATATACAATCATATTGTTATTTCTCCCTTCTTTTTACATGAAATGACACTTTGTTAGAAAGCTGTGTGTGCTGTGTCTGATTACTATTGTAATCATTTCTAAAGCAAGTTGAAATTATACATTTTATGTAAAATGCCCAGAATGTACCCAAAGGAAACTGTATGTACATCCTATGCACTATAATGCATGAAATGTGGATAAATAGGTGGCAGTGGTTGAGAGCTGTCATAGCAGATCATAGAAATGACAGTAAGGTTTTTTTGCAGGTGATACTGGGTAAGTGGCAGGTACCCTGTTCCAATGCATTTATACAAGAGTTGTACATGTACTGTGCACAAAATATTCATACCTGTTTGTTTATTCACTTATTATGCGCACCAGACCCGTAGGTAATGGGGCGCAGCAGTAGGAAAATGCAAGGCTTACATGGTTACAAAATATACAAATATACAATAAAGGCTTATATGATTACAAAAATATGCAATATACAAATCTACAAGTTAGGCGAGTGGGACTCAGCTGATCTAGGTAAGGAGTTAGCCTAAAGGGTAGGAGACTAGGGGTCAGTAGAGAAGAGGTGTTTGATAGCATTTTTTCTGAAGTGTGGGTAGGGTTGGTCTGCGCTTAGGTCTTGTGGCAGTAGATTTCAAAATTTAGCCTTCACTGGGAAGCTATTACCACCAATTGTGGTAAGTCTGTATCTGGGTATAGCCAAGCAATTAGCATTGCCAGCTCTAGTTGGTCTGAAAGAGATTCTTCTATGAAGTCTATCTGTAAGGTAGCTGGGGGCAGCGTTATTTAGAGCTTTGTGGGTCAGTGATAGCGTTTTTAGCTGTATTTTGTTACCAGTGGACAGCCATTTATGTTGCTGTCTAATGGAGGAGATATGGGTTCTTTTGTTTATGCCAAGTGCTGCTCTCAAGGCATTATTTTGTAATGTTTGGAGCCTCTGGATGGTGATTTTATTAGCACCACTGTATAGGGCATTACAGTAGTCAATTCGGGATAGTATTAAGGTTCTGGCCAGGATCAAGCAGCTGTCGTTAGAGAGGAATGGCTTGCCATCTCTTATCAGCCTGCAAGTCTAGGCCGTGGTGGAGGCCAGGGATTTTACCTGTTTATCAAAGGACAAGGTGGAATCCAGGTAGAAACCAAGGGTTTTTACTTCCTTGGTGACTTTGATGGTATTCCCGTCGATATTGAATGAGGAAAATTCCTGACCTAGTTTTTTGATGTTGGCATGTGTACCCATGATTATCAACTCAGTCTTATCATCGTTCAAGCATAGGCCATGAGTGGCCATCCATGCCTGGATGAAAAGATATACCCTATTCACCAACTCTGTGTCCTATGATCCCCAGAAAGCGGGAGGAGAATCTGTGTATCATCTGCATAGTTGGTGTAGATGATACCCAGATGGTCCAAATCATCAAACAAGGGCTTGGTGAAGATGATGTATATAGTTCGAGAGACACAAGAACCCTGAGGAACACCGCACAGGATAGGGGTAGGGTCTGCGGCTGCCGATGGAGAGAATACTCTCATGGTTCTCCCGCTCAGGAAGGATTCAATCCATCTAATCGCCTCAGAGGAGAAGTGAGCGGCAGAATCAAGATGTCTACAGAGATTTTATTGTCCACAAGATCAAATGCAGCTGAGAGAACAAGTAGGAGCAGGAGTACTGTCTTCACTTTGTCCCTCAGCTCATCAATTTGGGATTTGAAATCAATAAGGCGGTTTCCGTTCCGTATAGAGGGCGGAAACCAGATTGTCTGTCTCCTAAGAGTTTATGCAATTCTAGGTGTTTCTGAATTTGGTTATAGGCAGCTATGTCCAATATTTTAAGTAAAAATGGCACTGTGGTAATGGGACGGTCGTTGGTGGGGATGAGAGGATCTAATGTCTGCTTCCTGTAGTTTATATTCATGCATGTGGATGTGCATGAATCTGCAAGTAGAAATCTTGGAGAGTTTTACAGTAGTTCTTGCTGTCGGTGCTTTGCAATCACAGCAGAATTGTACTTGGAGTGATCAACAGTACATCTAAAGTGCTGAACTGTGATGATGGAGTTAGATGTAGAGTTAGTGGATGTGATTGGTGGATGGTTGTATGACTGCTTAACAGTAGCCAATGAGGGAATGGTGCAGAGAGTGAAGTGGAAAGGGTAGAAGGGCTGCAAACTGGGCATGCCACATCCAGGGTTTTTTCAGCAAATCCAGCCTGGAAAGGGGACTGTAGGGATTAGCCAATCAGGTGTTGAAGTTTTTCGTTGCTGGAAGAGAGGGTGTGTGTGTAGTGAAGATGGCAGAGGTGAAGAAAGTGAGGGTGTTGGTTGTTGATCTATTTGTAAATGGTTTGCAGAGGTATGCTATGCTTAAACATAAGGCTGCCAGTTTTGGTTTTGAAGGAGTGGAGGTTTTTTGGTCAATTGTGCCTGGTTCCAATATGCAGGCAGTGGTTGGAGCTTGTAAGACTTTCTGCATGTGGAAGAGTCCAGATGTAGTGGTACTGCATTGGGGTGCACTGTAGGTGTCTTACATATACAGTTTGTTCTTCCTATTTATTTTTTAAGGTAATTTATTTATATGCTGCTCTTTGAACATGTTTAGTGTGTTTGTTGTATGATACAGCAATGTAAGATACCCCTTGAGATTTTGGATAGTGTTGATATTGACGGAGCCCGTCCGCGGACATTCGCATGGTCCGCGGACATTTCAGCCACTAGCATGGGACATGGGGTTCAGTATGTTGTATGGTATATCTATATAAATGAACGGTATTCTAGTAAAAACCTATGAACTTCATATCATCTATATGTATATTCAGTGAAAAAACTTTGTTAAAGGGACAATATGGTTAAGTTGGGCTAATAAAAACCTATGAAATTCTGTGAAAAAACTTTGTTAAAGGGACGTTATGGTTACAAGTAAAACCGGAAAACCCTTGAAATTCGTCAGTTATGGTAAGCTAAGCAGCCATAACTCGCGTCACCATGCACTGCTAAGACTAACACCCAGGACATCAACGATGGCATCACAAATGTCATTGATGACGTTACATGTGAAATACATTTTGATGAAAAGTCCCTACAAGGGTTTGTATTTATATTGTTAGTAATAAGATGTCAGGGGTGATTGGCAGACCTATCATGAACTACTTCATCTATTAAAGAATGTACTCATCTAAAATCGTTGTATTAGAGTGTTGTTAATACAGAAACCTAATCATATATAAACATAGTCAATGACAGCAGCATACACCCTAAAAGTACAATAATTATGATCTAGTAATTTCAGATAGTACAATAATGAATGCTACCTTATCAGAGCTTTGAGTAATGTTAAACATGTAATAACTAGCTAACAATTCAAGACTTCAAACACTTGTACTAGTACAAACAATACATCGGAAGAACCACAATGCATACTAATAAGAGGCGCATACAGGGAAACTAAACTAAGGAAGAAAGAAACTGCATCATCAGAAAATGTTAATAAACTTAATCATTATCTTCATGTATACAAATTAATTGTGTGTTTGAGGCCTGCTCATTTCCCCATATATGTGCACCACGAGCTTAGACCAAATCCTAAGCAAACTACTTTATGACAAGGTTAACGTCTAGATATATAGCACCTTTTCAATTTTAATATTCAAGGGGATTGTGTCCTCCGACGTATTCCACATCTATGACAGATAATGTCAACAGCTATGCTTCTTTGGAAAATCTTCAGCAGAGGGCGTCCTGCGTCGATCCGTTGTCCCTCGAGGGCCTCCATCGAGGTTCAACGTCACCGGATGTTATATATAGGACGCACGGCGCCCGTAGCCTCAGTTCTGTTTTTTCCGCAAACGTGTTTGCTTCGGAATCTCGGCACGCTCGATTCTTTCTTCGTGTACAATGTCTTCATATTCTTCTACTACCCCGAAGTCGGGCTTTAAAAAATGTCGGGACTGCAGTTCGAAAATGTCCATCACAGACCCGCACGAGATCTGCCTCTGGTGCCTCGGCGAAAGCCACGCCACTGACGACTGCGATTATTGCCAGTCCCTGACGTCTAAGGCCTTGCGGGAACGTAAGAAGAAGTTAAAGGTAGATAGGGTGTCTAAGCCCCATAAATCGAGGTCCGCTGGGCTCTCGACCAATGACTAGAGGGGTGACACTCTGCGTCAGCGAAAATCCAGAGGGTCTCTGAGTGGTTCCCGCCATTCCTCTGCCTCTTCGAGGCATTCTAGGAAGCTCAGTAATGCCTCGCATTCTAGGAAGCCTTGCCCGTACTCCTCCGACATCCCACCAAGTCTTCGTCGCCGGCCGAATGGGATGCATTCCGGCAGCAGATGTTGTAGATTTTCGAATCGCAAGGCACAGTTCTGGCCGCGCCTTCGAAAGAAGCCGGCAAGGAATGGGCTCGGTCCACCACTCGCACGCCTTCGGGCTCGGTCGGTCGACACTATCATCGGGAGCCGTCGAGGTCCCGATCAGACAAGGTAGATCGCCATAGCTGTGCCAGATCCAGGTCCCGGTCCTCGACGCCATCAAGACCGTCGAAACCTGTGAAGCCTTCGAGGGAGGCATCAACGCCATCAGCGCCGTGTCCGTCGAGGGACGCTCTTGGGGCTCCGCTCTCGAAGTTGTCGACGCAGTGGGCACCTCATTCGATGTCGACGCCTATTCCCTCTGCACCCTCAAAGCCGTTTGTGGAGGATTTACAGAAGGTGCCCCGGAGGGCTGTGGAAACTCTGAGGAAGGCTCACAGTAAGTCTGTGAGGCCTGTTTTTGAGCCCTACTCCGTTCCTCCTCCCAGATTGGATTTGTTCCACCCTTTGGAGTATATTTCAGAGGTAGAGGAAGGGTCTGATGAGGAGATGGTTGTGCTTCCTGATGTCCCTGATGACCTTTTGTCTGGGCACAGTCAGATAGAGGAACTCCGTCTGTCCTTGCATGACGCCAGTGGTCTTGACACCTCTCCGGAGGTGGAGTTTGGCCGACCTGAGCCTGCGGCGCATGCAGATTCCTCCCATCGGCGTCTCATGTCAAGGGTGACAGAATACTTGGGGTGGTCTGCTCCACCGGTTGAGTTTGCTCAGGATGATTTGACGGACATCCTGGATCAAGGTCTGCCCACTGACCCGGTGTTGCCGTTTCACATGGCTTTGCAAAGGAGGGTGGCAGCGGCTTGGACTGCTCTGGAGGGTCTACCGGCAGTTAATAAGTCGCTTCCGAAGAAATACCGCCCATCCAGTAGTGCATCCAGTAGTGACCCCTGCTACTTATCGACGCACCCTACTCTGGAGAGTTTGGTGGTGCAGGTGGCTATGGCCACCTCGAAGCAGGCTGCGTACCGTACCATCCCTCCTGATGGGGACAATAAGCACTTTGATGGTTGGGCGAAGAAGGTATTTTCGGCTGGGGGTATGGCGTTGAAGTCGGCCAACTCCACCTGTGCCTTAGCGAGATTTACACACACTCTGTGGAACTGTTCGTCTTTGGCGGCTGAGCATATTCACGAAGGGGAAGAAAGGGATGCTTTTCTAGCCCATCGTGCAAGACGGCAAGGATGCCATGTGCGAATCCCTTCAGTGTGGTTTGGACACGGCAGACTGTGTCAGTCGGTCCATGGCGGCGACCACCGTGATGAGCAGGTTTGCGTGGTTGCGAAAGTCGGGGTTTGCCCCTGATGTGCAATCCCGTCTTCTGAAGATGCCCTTTGATGGTGTCAGTTCATCTGTTTGGCAGCAAGGCTGTCAAGAGCCTTGAGAGGTTGCAGACCTCCAAAGCTGCAGCAAAGTTTTTGAGCGCTGCAGTACGTCAACCTCCGCCTTTCGCCCTATGGGACAGCAAAGGAGGGGAGGTTCCTTTCGGTACTACTCTTCCTTTGGTACATCGAGAGGAGCTGCCAGTAAAAGGGGCCACCGTAGGAGTAACCAGGGTGGAAAGCAAGGTACCCGGGGTGCCAAAGCCGCTCAGGCAGTTGCCTCTTTGCCCTCAGGCACTGCCGCAGCCGCGTCCACTCAGTCATGAGGCCATGTCCCATGGTTTGCAGGTTGGGGGTAGACTTGCGCAGCATCTTGGAGAATGGCGGGCCATTACTTCAGATGTGTGGGTTCTGGAGATCATAGCCCACGGCTACTGTCTTCCCTTCTGGCAGAGGCCTCACGACAATCCACCGGGGAAGCTCTCTTTGAAGCTTCCGGATCCGCTCCTTGCGCAGGAAATCCTGTCCCTGCTGGAGAAAGGCGCCATAGAACTGGTGCCTGTAGCGGAGAGGAACAAGGGATGGTATTCCCCTTATTTTTTGATCCCGAAAAAAGACGGGGGATTGAGACCCATCATGGACTTCTGTTGGTTGAACACGCTCCTCAGGAAGGACAAGTTCAAGATGGTAACTCTTTCTAAAGTCCTCCAGGCCCTTCAACTTCAGGATTGGTTGGTGTCTCTGGACCTCAAGGATTCTTACTTTCATGTGGCGATTCATCCCAAGCACAGGAAGTACCTGAGGTTTGCGGTTGGCGACTCACATTTTCAGTTTCGGGTCCTGCCGTTCGGATTGACCTCCGCCTGAGGGTCTTCACCAAGCTGATGATGATGGTGGTGGCAGCGTATCTCGGGGACGGGGGGGGATCCACATCTACCCCTACCTGGACGATTGGTTAAACAGGGCGCACTCTCCCAAGCAAGCCCTGGATTATCTGTCCGTCACCTGCCACAAGTTGGGCTTCTCCCTCAATTTAAAGAAGTCACGTTTGACACCCACCCAGCGGCTCCAATACATTGGAGCAGTGCTCGACACATCTCTGGGCAGTGTTCGCCTCCCCAGGTGAGGGATCATCACATTCTTTAGAGTCTCCCAGCGTTTAAATTCTTGAGGTTGCTTGGCCTCATGGCATCCTGCATTTTACTGGTGCCAAAGGCCAGGCTGCAGATGAGATCCATGCAGTGGACTCTCAAGATGCAGTGGTCGCAGTTCTCCGGCAGGATGTCTGATCCCATTCAGATTCCGACCTCGGTCGCCCAGGATCTTCTATGGTGGGCCGCCGAAGGCAATCTGATGAAGGGAGCAATATTTTGGCAACCATGGCCAAAGGTGACGATCATGACGGATGCACCCCTCACAGGTTGGGGGGGCTCATGCCAACTAGTTGACCGCCAGCGGACGTTGGTCTCTGTCGGAGTCCATACTCCACATCAATCTGTTAGAGCTGACGGCCGTCAGGCTAGCCCTGAAGGCTTTTCTGCCGTCTGTGCGGGGGAAGAATGTTCTGATCATGACACACAATACGGTGGCCATGCACTACCTCAATAAAAAAGGGGGGGCAGGGTCACTCCCGTTGTGCAGGGAGGCGATGCAGCTCTGGTTCTGGGCCATCCAGCAGGAAATTTCGATCTCGGCAGTTCATCTGGCTGGAGACGAAAACGCGGTGGCGGCGGACGCTCGGAGCAGGCAGAGCACGGTCTCTCACAGGTGGGAGCTGGCTCAGGAAGTTCCTTTGGAGATCTTCGCTCTTTGGGGAACCCCACAAGTGGATCTCTTCGCCACCAGCGTCAACCGGAAGTGCGAGAGATTCTGCTTGTGGGAATTTCCCCCAAGAGGAGCCTTAGGGGACGCGTTCATAGTGGAGTGGTCCTTCCCACTGCTGTACGCGTTTCCTCCAGTCCCCGTCATTCCGCAAGTGTTGCGGAGGTTCGGTCCCGAATGAGCCTCATTGCTCCGGCATGGGCCAGGAGAGCGTTGTACCCGGACCTTCTAGAAATGTCCATCTGCCCTCCATGCCGTCTTCCCTACCGAGACAATCTGCTCTCACGGAAGGGGGGTCGGGTTCTCCATCCAGAGGTCAAGTCTCTCAGCCTTCATGCTTGGTATCTGAAAGGTTGAGGTATAAGGATTGGGACCTCCCCGAAGACGTGATGGAGGTGTTGCTTTCGGCCAGAAGGCCCGCAACTAAATCCCTGTACCGTTGCCGTTGGAGAACGTTCTGTGACTGGTGCAGGGTACAGAATGTGGATCCTTTCCAATGTTCCATTCCTTTGATTTTGTCTTTTTTGCTTTCTTTAGCCCATAAGGGCCTGCAAGTGGGTGCCATTAAGGGTTACCTGGCGGCGCTGTCCATATTTAAGCGCTCGTCTGAGGAATGTTCTTATTTTAAGATTCCTTTGATTTCCCAGTTTCTAAAAGGGCTAACTAATGTGTTTCCACCGTCGCCTTTCCAGGTGCCGGGATGGGATTTGAATTTGGTTTTAAAGTTCCTAATGGGAGCTCCGTTTGAGCCCTCACATTGTTGTCCTTTAAAACTGTGTTTTTAGTTGCGGTTACTTCCGCACGCAGAGTGAGTTGCAGGCACTTTCCACCAAGCCACCCTTTACTGTTTTCCATAAGGACAGGGTTGTCCTGCGGGTACAGCTGCCTTTTCTTCCGAAGGTTGTGCAGGAATTCCATTTGGGCCAGAAGGTGATTCTTCTGGCGTTTTATCCTCCTCCACATCCGGGTAAGGAAGAGGAGAGGCTACATAGGTTGGATCCTAGGAGAGCTTCGAGTTTCTATCTCTCACGGATGTCCCTTGTCAGAGTGGACGATCAGCTCTTTGTTGGTTATGCTGGAAGGCGCTTGGGTTAGGCTGTTTCCAAGCAGACCTTCTCCAGATGGATCATTTTGACGATCTCTGAGTCTTACCATTTGGCGGGAAAAGACCCTGCAGTAGGCTTACGGGCTCACTCTACTTGGGGTGTGGCTGCCTCCACTGCTCTACAGAGCGGTGTTCCTATTCGCAATATTTGAGAAGCAGCCACATGGGCCTCTGTCCATACTTTTGTGAGACCCTATTCCTTGGACTCCATCCATGGGCAGGATTTGGCCTTTGGTAAGGCAGTCCCATATTCAGCCATTTGATTGGGCATTCTAAAATTCTAAAATTGTAAATTCTGTTCCCACCTCCATAAGTTGGTACTGCTTTGGGAGTCTGTTATAGATGTGGAATACGTCGGAGGACACAATCCCCTTGAAGAACAAGTTACTTACCTTATCTGGGAACGTTCTTTTGATGGGATGTTCCTCTGACGTATTCCACATCGAACCCTCCCAACTGCCCCTCTTCAGAATTTCCTATGCGATTGCAGCTTACGTTTCCGCAAGGTTTTCTGCAGTCATACTGGCAGCAGAGTGGTGCCACACGTTCTGGGAAAAAACTACAACTGAGGCTACGAGCGCCGTGCGCCCTATATATAACATCCGGTGACGTCGACCCTCGACGGAGGCCCTCAAGGAACAATGTATCGACGCAGGACGCCCTCTGCCGAAAATTTTCCGAAGCAGCACAGCTGTGGTCATTACCTGTCATAGATGTGGAATACATCGGAGGAACATCCCATCGAAAGAAGGTTACCAGATAAGGTAAGTAACTTGTTCTTCTAAATACAAATAGTTTGGAAAACAATGTTACGCAAAAGAAAAGTGTTCAAGAAATTATGTGTCAGAATATCTGAGCCATTGGCTGCCCATCCCCAAGTTTTCCGCACGGGACAAGGCGGCACACTCGAGCTTAGCACACTCCCTGGCTTCTATAGCACGAGGAGGCAGCTCAAAACATCAGCATCACAACCTTCTTTGCTTAAGTCTCTTTGCCTTTCAAAGTCTCTTCTTTCAGAGGGCCTGATGCGACAAACAAAGTTCCTTTCCTCTTAGGATTTCTCACATACTCTATTTCTCATGTGATTCACTATTCACCTCGGGTCCCCCTCCACCGGGCTCAGACCCACTTTAACACACAGTGCAATTTCGGGTGTCTCTGTTCACCCCAGGGCTCCCTCTGCCGGGCTCAGAACCACCTTAAAACCATATTCTGAATTGGCCTCCCTCTGCCATGCTCGGACCATTTCACCTCAATTTCAAAACCTTCCTTTCTACATCAAAGATCCAAGACTTTCGAATGTTCATAGGATTCTGCTTAACCCGTCGCAGGATCACTTCGATTTAGTTTCTTTTTACAACTCTTTGACTTTCAGTTCTGCCACTTCTCAGCTGGATACTTTACAGAGGCCTTCGATTGAGCACACACGAGGTGCCGGACCACTCTGTCAAAAATATTGTGTTCTTTCTTTTCAAAGTTCAAACACTTATCAACAATTCACCTTTTCTTGCACCTTTCATCACACAGTTCTTAACAATAATCTTTCTAGCACTCTCTTCAATTTACCAAAAAACTCCCAAGTCCCACAATGCCTTTCTTGGGTCTTTTTTCTAGTTCTTGCTTTCTTCCTCAAATTCAGTATTTAGGTTCTCGCTCTAGCCACACGCATGCTTACCAGGATTTCCTCTCTTTTCCTGAGGCACATCCGGTTGGCGTGGCACTGGCGAGGAACCTCTCTGCAGCTCTCTGGGTTGAGGTCTGGGTCTTTCCACCTCCCCCTCTGACACCTGGTCTTTCCTTCTTCTACCCAGGGGAAACTAGCCCGCCAGGGGACACTGCCAGCAGGCTGCAGTCTGTCTTCTCTGGTCCTCGGGAGGCACGGTTCCCCTGTTGAGATGCAGCCTCTCACAGGCACAGGGTCAGTACTTCACACCCATGTTCTCCTCTGGACTCTTCTGACAGGTCCTCTCTGCAGTTTCAGCTCACTCAGTGTGTGCTCTCGTGCTCTGCCTTTTATTTGTGTGGGGAAGTTTAACGGAAGTCAGATGTGAGTAATTGTCAGTAACTGCCTGAAACTGCCTGATATTAGGACAACATGGAGACTGCCCATAAGAATCCATTGCCCATTGACTCCTATGGGCAGTCCTCATGACTTCCTTCTGCCGCTTCTTCATCCCAGTGTTTCTCAGGATTGGGGAGGGGGAGATTGGGTGTGAACTCGAATACTCCCTGATGGTAGAAGGGGGGGGGGGGAAATGATGGGAATTACAAAAGTGCCGAATATCGCATCTCCCCTTTGAACATTCTCCCCCGAATTCCTGACTCAGTTGGTTGTCCTTTTTTATTCTGCCTCCAGAATCGGGACTTGAGAGAGACAGTATTTTTCTGGGCCTTAATGTAGGAGAACCCTGGGGAATAAGGTGGGAGAAATCCCTGGGTTTTTCACATAGTTCTCAGGAGACTGTGAACGTTGGGTCCTTGATGATTTTGATTGCTTTGGACACGGAGGCCATGCAACCCAGAACCTCTGCAATTGTCAATCGGCCCTCCCTGGTGCCTCCTGAGGATTGTGAAGGGGTGATCCCACACAAACCTCAGCAGCCTGAACCTTTGATTGTCTGCTGAAAGGTTGAGAACTAAATAATCAGATTTGTGTCATGAAGTCGTTAAATTGCTCTCCTCCGCTCAGAGGCCTGCCACCAAATCCATTTATACCTCAGCTGTGTGTCTGGAAAGAGGTCTGGGCCCTTTTATCTGTCCTACCTCCTCAGTTCTAGATTGCCATCTTTTCTTTCTTTTACTCAGACAGGCCTTCAGATAGACTTTTGGGACATCGGAGCAGAGCTCGTCCTTCACTATCACCACTTGAGGTCAGTATGAAGTTCTGGGTGAAATCAACAGAACAAAGTCAATAGGCAATCCTTGTGTATTTGGAAAAAGCAGTTAAGTCCCAGTTGCACCCCTCCACTATGAATTTAGCAGTAGACAACCCGCGGGGGGTGAGGGAGGGCGGGGGGGGGTAGACGCGACATCAATAAAAAGTGTCCGAGGTCAGTTTGAGAACCATGGGCCCCAGAAGAGGGTGCAGCAATGTAGGAAAAAAACTAGTGAAAGCCAATGGAAAAGGGTGGTTGAGACCTGCCTGCTAATAGTCTCGACCCTGAAGCATATTGACCTCCGAGGGTTAGTATTAGTAACCCACCACTGCAGGACCCAGAGGTAAGTGCTCAATGTGTTTGCTTCCTGAAAGGTGGTTCCAGGAAGGCTAAACAACCCGGTAGGTACAAGTCTTCTTTTCTAGGTATGATTTGCAAGATACGACCTCCGAGGGACTTGAACCATGGCCCACGGATAACACCAATGGCCAAAAAGAACAAGAAAAGGTCTTCCTGTAAGAGCACCTCTCAAGCCAGAAGCAAACCTAGCAGAGTGTAAAACCCGGCGAAGGCAGGAGAATCCAGCAGAGCAGGTTGGAGCGTCCTGAAGGACAAAGGAAGAGTGCCCACTAGCAGAAGGTTGTCCCAAGAAAGCGACAGTAATGAGGCAACCTAGGGCAGCTCAAGAAGAGCAGAATAGGTGGTGTGTTCCCTAACCCTTCCAGGTGCCGTCAGTGACCCAGCACCAAGGCAGTCACTCTGTGCGGTACAAATGGCCTGGAGGCTGTGCCAGCATTGAAGGCGTAACCCAGCACACAAGTAAAGCCAGCAGCAGGACAGAGGAAGTCCACAATGGACAACCAGAAGTCATAACCCAAACATAAGGCAGTCCACCAATCACAATAGGGGTTTAAGGACAAATGTTCAGGATGACAGACCATCTGGTTGGCCCTGAATTTGACACTCAACTCCGATCATCCTTCTGGATGTGATATGGACAGCCCAAGGACAGAGACTGGTCTAAACCAGTAAAAAGAACAATATGAAGGTTACATTGCTGGGCTCACAGAGAGGCCACCTAGACAGCACCGCCATGTTACACCCAATTAGTGTTGTCTCTGAACAAAGGGAAGCCATTATAATAAAATGTGTGTAGGACTTTTAGAAATTGCCACTGGCTATCAAAAAGGGAGATTGGGCCACCAATGCAATTGACAAGCTTGCACCCCTGGTGAAGCCAAAACTAAATAACAGCTGGAACCAGCCTGCCCCCTAAAGCTAATGTAGCATGATACAATCGCACTAGGGCACAAATGGGGTGCTGAAGAAGGACCCCTCGAACTGGGAGACTTAAAGGGCAAGCCAGGGCCATCTGCTCAAAGGGAATGACAAAGGCTTGCAGTGGCAGGGAAATTTCAGTAGATGTCCCTCTTCCGACCAGTAATAGGTCAGTGATCATAAAATAAAGAGTGAAAACAGCAAAAAGTTAAGGCACCTCTAAAATGTGACCCTAGAATTCCCAGAATAGAAATTCTGCCTTGAATGTCAGACAGCCTCAAAAACTTCACAAACCGTTCCAGTAGTATTGATGATTAGTTAATTATTACAGTTTGTTTGAAACTCGACTGGAGGAGGGCCAGACTGAGTCCTTAATCTGTTTCGGAACCTTCCATGGGCTCCCTCCTCCCTGTCCCTGACTTCCCTACTTCCCAGATGTCAAGTCAGTACTAATGCCAGGTAACCCCTACTGTCTGATGCTAAACTGGGGGAACCGTGACGCCTAAAGGCCGCAGCCTTCTCTTTCTCACTTCTCCTGGGAGTTACTAGTGGCAGCCTTCCCTGTTGTTTCCCAAGACAATGAAGGTTATGATATTGCATTTCCCACTCCCTCTCATACTGTTTCACATTCTGTCTCCTCTCCATATTCTTTCCCTTCTTCTCATCCCCCCCTTCACCCTCTCCTTTTTCTTTCTTTCACTCTTCCCTCTCTTTCACCATTGGCCCCTACTTTTCTCACCTGCTACTTCCGTCGGTCTTCCTGTCCTTCTCCTTCTCTCTCTCTCTCATACTTCACCTCTTATCCCTCACCTGCCTCTTACTCTTTTTCAACATACCTATCTGTCCCTCCGATGTATCGCACTGTCTTCCTTGCTCCACCTAACACCACTACTCCCTCATTTTCTGCAACCTCCTCACCGTTCTCCCCTCTGCCTATCTCGCTTACTTTTTTCAATTACTTTGTCTTGCTCAACCAGTCTCACCACCTCACCCATTCTGCACATCGCATATCCTCCCTTCTCCACACTCTTATCACCCATTCAGAAACTGTTGAGATGGATTTCCAAAATCAGCCCTGGTGCGAGGATTTTGGAAGGCCACCCTATTATGGTGTACATTTAAGACAATGAGAGTTTAGCCAATTCCAATCAAAGCATTCAAAGCTTGGTCTGAGGAAGGGCACAAGAGTAGTTTAGAGTTACAGTGAGTCCACAAAGAGCAACACCAGTAATTCAGGTTAAACAGTAAGGATATGAAAATACAATGATTTACTAGACCTTTAGTTTACACACTAAGCAGATAATAATCATAGGAAAATATTGTCACACAAAAACTATAAAACATGTATACACATCCACCCATAAGAGAATTTGAATTGAATATGAATCAGTTACCAGTGCAACACAAGTGAGCAGTCAGATACATTAAAAATAGACAGAACTCTTTAGAATCAACACAAAACAGCTTCTCTCAATCCTATAAAATCCAACCCTATGATGGTTTACGGCCTTGTGCAACCAAAAGTCACCAATTCCAAAGCAAACACTTGGACAGGTAGGTGTATGTAGAGATTTGTAGTGCCAGTGGTTATGATTAATAAAATTGTTCCAAAAGTTAGATACATGTTCCAGTAGTGTTCAGGTGAGTAATCCACTCAATCCAACACACTAGGATAGGCATATGGAAGGATCCCTAGCCCAGGTCCCACGACCAACTGTCAGGTCAGAGTGAGTTAGGGTCGGGAATTTACATACTAGTTACCCTATATGAGACAAGGAGAGAAAGCAACAAGTATGTAGAATTACCCCCTTGGCTCAGAGTTCTCCAGATAACTTATTTAAAATTATTATATGGTTTAAAAAACATTAAAAAATGCTAACACTTTAAATATAAAATGAATGTAAAAGTGAACAAAATCAATTACAATAAAACAGAACAGATCGATTCACAATCACTGTTAAAAGTATTAAAACACATCCAATTCATCACAAAGGCATCACTCCAATTTCAGTGATTTAAAAAAATCTTGTGACAGCAATGACCAACGAGGTAGTTCGGCCTGCTAGGCAGAGCTGCATAAAAGTCACAGAACTTCGTACCTATCATTGATAGAAATCTCCAGAAGTGAGTTTCTCGATGGGTACAGAGATTAGAACATTAATTTATTAGATGGTCCAGTGATTCCTCATGAATGCCTGGTCCGCAAAACCTACAAGAGCCCTGATCAGCTGACATGTTGAAACAAATCAAGGTCTCCTTAGTGAGAACCTGGTTCCACCGGAACCTAATGAAAAGCCGTCTCACATATCTAAGCGGGTAGACGGCAAGATAAGGAGCAACAATTCCGACTGATATGAAATAAAATCTCATGTGTTTGAGTGAATTGTAGGAGTGAAACTGGTCAGTCGTGTTGGCCCAGTCTTGCCTATACAATAATCTTTTGACCCTCAAAGGTTTCTCTGTGTGGTCGACTGGAAGCAGACCCAGATTCTTAAGTAATTGGTTGCAGAAATCTTCAAGTTGACAAATAAAGAAATTTCTTTCAATCAACACCCTGTTGAGTTCCGTCTACAATGAAATGGGATTAGTTGGACACAATAGTTTAAAGTAGAATGATAGGTATGTCCATTGTACCCTACTTTTCAGTGATAGAAGGCCCAATTCGTATCGGATGGAGGAAAGTGGGGTACCATGCAAAAGTTGAAGAACCTTCCGCCACAGCCTACCCTCAATAATAGGAAGCAGATCTAAGACCCAGAAAGGAAAAAGCTCAATGCCGTATAGAATTTTTGGGACTATTTTCCCGTGATAAAACTTCAAGGAGGAGATAATGGAGTACCTGCCATATCTGATATCCACCCGTACCAAAAGATTACTAAGAGCCAAGCCACTTGAAACCAGACATTCTCTTACTAGAGATTCATTTGGTTTAGCAAAGATGGGGAATCCAAAGTGTATGAAGCCCTGCACATATTCCAAGGGCACTTCGTCAATCTGCCATGTGAAAGATATAACAATTTGTTTGCACAATCATTGCACTATTTTGTTTATTTTTGCGATTAATCTTTAGTTTGTCAAATTCCACGAATCTAGAAAAGCTCCAGATATCACAGTTGGAGGTGCCAGACTTAGTTCCATGCTTGTTCCTCTCTTTTTTCCTACCGCAAGGGCTGTCTAGACAGAAGTGATATTTTGATTAGCAGGATTTCTTTTTAGTTGTTTGCGGTACTTAAAAATCGGTTTCAGACATCTTAAGTTGATGACCCAAACAAACACAAGTGAAGACTTCTGTGGGAGAAACAGTGATGGGACACCTCCAGTGTGGCAACAAGGAATGACAAGACTGACCAAGTGGTGCCATGATTGTTGCTCGTATAGACTTTTATTTACCTATCCTTAACTCTAATGGGGTTTCCCTACCCAAACTAAAGAAACTCAGGTGCTCTTCGGGAAGACCAAATCAAAAGGCACCGTCCCAGTCAAAAAGGTCCCTACTGTATCCGTGTCACTACAATAAACCATATAAAGTTCTGCTCCTGCTCATAACCCATGAGAATGACTCCCTTCTCATGGATGTAAAGGGTCCCAAAGTGTCTCGGGTTGTTCAAAGCAAAAGTTCCATAAACGTTCCGGATTTCTTGTAACCCAATAGAAAACCGAACAGCTCTACAGGATCCTCGTGGGGCTAGGAGAATGACTCCCTTCTCCTAGCTGGCTCCACACTGTTTCTTATATTTCTCAGCAATAGGGATGTAACGGTATAACGGTATACTGTTAAAGATGCCGTGAACAACTTAATTGAACAATAATAACCGTTACCTTGTTTATACTGTGAAGCAGCAGCACTGTGTGAAGCAGCAGCACCTCGGAGGGTGCCGCGGCAGCCGCGGCGTGAAGCCGGCCCACACGAGTCAGGAGGCGCTGCCGAGTCCGCGGCCAGTGAGGGGAAGGGAAAACCCGCGGAGGCTAGCCGCGCGGCTAAAACCGCTACGGGTGGACCCGGCGGGGCCGCGGTGGAAGCCGCTATGTGCAGCCGCGGCGGGGCCGCTCGTCACTCACCTGTTCGCCCCAGTCCGGGGGTGGGGAGCAGTGTTCACCACGGCGCCGGGACGCGGGGGAGCAGCGCCCGGCTCGCTGGACCCGTGCTGCTCATGACGCTGCTGGAGCTGCACGTTGCAGGGGGGGAGGGCCCAGCCTCAGGACGCGTCCCTACGCGTCGCGGCCACAACCGCATGGCCAACACCACCGCCCTCCACCAGTAGGGGAACGAGGCCTACACCACCGCCCTCCACCACCAGGGGATCGGGAAGAGCAACACACTGGGATGGCAACCCTTAAAAGAGGTGGGTCTATGTCCCAGGAACCAATAAAAAGGGGGCTAACTCAAACCCTCAGGGATTGGTGGGGGCTTGATACCTCCGGCTGTGATAAAAGAGCGACCAGGATGACTAATGGGTGGTTCTCATTACACAGGACACAGGGAGGAGAGAGGAGAGCGAACCAGAGTGGTGGGCCTATCCGGACAGCAGCTCGAGATAGGACCAAGTCAGGCCCAACGCCGTTGTATTACAGGAGGACAAGATACCGGTGAAGATAACCGGGAGGACTTAACAGCTTTTCTTTCAGCATATGCTACCTTAAGCCAAAATAAATATTATTTCAGCACTAGTCTGTCTCCGACTATAATTCCACCCTTCACATACCGGTATACCGTTTATACTGTTAAGTGTGCTTTTCAATCCGATTTGGAACGGCTGCAGTAAGCAAGTGCTGTGCAGTCTTGTTCTTGCACTGTTGGATGTGCCGTCTGACGTGGGGCCTTGTTTGGCAGACAAGAGCATAGAGAAAGTGAGGCCACATTAGTAAATGCAGCTTTGCTGCTGTGACCGCTCTTTATCTGTGATCAGTAGAGTCGGGTCAAAGGTCAGCCGACTTTGTGCAAATTGTGTTGAAAGCTGCCCAGTGCCTGAACTTTTGTGTTCCCCATGCAAAGCTGATAACGATGAGCTGACCGACTGGCTCTATAAGCATACCGGAGACTCCAGTTCATAGACTCGCCCAGACCTGGATTTCATGGGCAAACTAGAACAAAGTTATTTTGTTTCAGGCATTATTTATTTGAAAGGCAGCATACAGATTTGTAACATTTTCACATAGTCATGTTGCTCCGCACTACAGGTCAGATCTTCCATGGCGATTGTCCCGATTTGCAATTAGCAAGACCACAGGGACATCACAAGGGTTAGCTGAGGGCCTGAACTGAAAGTGAGCATTTTATTTTTCCTTTTGTTCATATGTAAACAAATGTAATCAAATGTTCAGTGACTTGCAAAACAGTGGAGCCAGGAGCACTTTGCTTAGCAACCACTCACCCAGCAGGAGCAGAAATGTATCCATTCAGCCTGGCCCGGCATCATGTGCCATTAGTTCAGTAAGTTAAGGTCCTACTGCACTGAGCAAACACACATTGGAACAGCTCTTGCTCTGGCTGTGCAAATTGTTAAAAAAAAAAAAAAGGGGACGGTCAGTGAAGTCATGCATATCGAATTACTCTCCCCAAGGTTTAGATTCAAGGAACTTAACTTTCTCATGGTCATGGATCAGATGGCCATCCAGTTCTGTTTTAGCTTACAATTCTGGGATTTGTAGTTTTGCCAACTACAAATCCCAGAATTGTAAGCTAAAACAGAACTGGATGGGGAAAGATGGGGAACTACCCATCCCAGAATTCAAAGGGGGGAATGAACTGGATGCCCTTCTGATGCATGTCCAGAAACAACTTTAGCTCTGTTGACCAGGCATGGACTGGCCTTTAGGGCAATAGGCCCACGGCCGAACCAAAAACGTGAAATGCTTCTGTGGGAAGTTTTTTGGGTCAAAGTGGGGTACTTTTTTGGCCAAAGTGGGCCAGTTTGATGAGTGACTTCACTATGCGGCTAATAGTTCTGACCACTGTTGCTGAATACATATTCTTTTAAATGTTCAATTTGCATCACATTTTATCAAAAAGCTCCCCCTTGGGTACTATTCAAACAGTGTTCCAAAAGGAATGAATTCCCATTTGCAACTGTGGGCCACTTTTATGTTGGTGCCCAAGACAATTGTTTGCCCCAGTCCGACCCTGCTGTAGACTGTGTGAACACTGGGCCTATCAGTGCTTTCTGGTAGTAAATAAACTTGACCCCCCTCCCTGCTGTCCTCTATATAGATTTGCACATTGGCACTAGAGTTGTTGCTTCGCTTGATCCTTCACCCACCTGCCTTCTGCATATGGCACTGTACTCAAGCTGGCAGGACAGATCCTACATTCAATTTGAAGTATCCAGAGCAATGGGGGTGAAATATTTCTTAGGTCTATTCTCAATGTGTGACACCATGCATGAAAGCATTCATCCCTCTGAACTCGCATCACACGGATCCTAATGCACTCAGACCTGGGGAAAACTGTAATGATGGGGCTGTGGTGAGGTGGTGGTCTACGCCATATTTGTACCGATATGTATTTTAACTTTGTCATTTTCAAAGTTTATTTTTTTTGCCACTATCTTTAAGAAGGTAAACGAACATGTATTACAAGAATCAAGAAAGAAATCAACAGCACCCACTGAATGCTATCCCTTTAGAATTACATGGTCGGTGGTGACTCAAACATCAGACCTTCATAATACACCAGGCAGATGGTAAACAAGCTTTAGTGATTAGATCACTATGCAACCTTTCGGTGTGTCTGTGTTGACTATGACATTTTGACAAAAGAAACACAATGACATGGGCTTTCAGACCACACATGAGTGACTTTTCTCCCTTTAATGGGATAAAGAGTTGTCAAAACAAACTTTTTGTCGCAGCGAGGGGTCATGATGCCCGTGCCATGTGGTTCCAAAAAAATGCAAGTCGAGGCCAATTTTCTAAACGATGACCTGTGACTGAGCAGCAAGCTCATTGGTCAAAATGTGCATTATAACACTTCCACTAGTCACTCTTTCATTCAAGGCGATCAACGAGGGAGCGGCATGAAAGACCAATTCTGCAGCCGCCTTAGATTCCTGGAGGATCAGCTAAATATGTGCAGAGACAAGTTCAGCTACAGCTGGAAAATCTTGCCTGCGTATTCGTAAGTTAACCAAAAAGCATTGACTTAATGATAAGTTAAAGAACTTCAAATGCAAAAAGGCTAAGTAGTTTCAGTTGGAGCAGTTTTTAATGCCATTCCGTAAACCACACACGCCGGACACAAAAATCAATGTTAGCAATAGGAAGAATAAATACAGTGGCAAGAAGGAAAAGGATTTACTTTGGGTTGGCGGCTTTGGGGTTTATATATTTATAATGGATAATGTTTTCTAAACCTAGGACAATAGGGGATTTCCCTGGTTCTATCATTGAATTTACATATAATAAGTCACACCGCGAAATTCACTAATCTCTGCGGGTATGCCAAGGGGATGGGGGGGGAGGAAGGAAGGAGGGAGGGGGAGAGAGAGAGAGAGAGAGAGAGAGAGAATCAGAATCAGATTATAAAGATGGCAACATGTTCATCTTCACCAGTAGCCAGTGGGGGAGCTAAACGCCTAAATGACCACTTAAGAAAAGCTATTAAGTTTGCTTTGCCTGTCACAGCAGCCCCCCCCCCCCTCTCCTCCTCCTCCTCTCCAGATATGTGTTTGTGTTGTTTGGCGGAAGCAAGGGGGCGCATTTCAGTGGAAAGTATGTTGAAAAGCCCAATTCTGGCCCTGGATGCCTGGTTTTGTTTGTGATGATAAATCTGAAAATGTATGACCTTTTAAGAAAATATTTGTTAAGATTAGTTAACTCTACCTGCTATACCGCGATAACCATGATATACTGTCATTTGGCAAGAAAGTTATCTTACCGCCATAAAACTAATACCGTGACACCCCTACTCAGCAATACTCACAATTCCTTTACAGAGGTTCGCACAAACTCCACTTTCTTTGTCTTCTTTATTCTGTCCCCTCTGGGATGACAAAGATGCTTCTGGATTCCCTCTCGACTTTATAGCACCACACTCTTGTGGAACTGCCCAGGGAACTGTGCTAAAAAGTGGTTCACTATTCCATCGGTTTCTTTACTGTTTACAATCTTGCATCTTCCCAGCCCCCTCCCGGACTTGTACCTATTCCTGCTACCCTCTGCTGGGGAACTCTTCACCGGTGTCACAACGGGTTGCAGGTCCACTTTCTCTAATTCAACTTGATCCTTTCTCCTGCCTGCTTCTCTCCATGACCAGTTACTGCTGGCGGTCCTGGCATAGTTGTCGGACCCCTCGATTCACCCACAACGGGGTCATGCCACCACCAGTCTCTTACACTCTCCACGTATTCGTCTACGCAGCTCTGCTGTAGGCTACAGTTGGCGGTCTCGGCACCATTGTCGTACTTGACGGTCCACCCCCTACAGGTTGCAACAACCATCTTTCCGTACCTCTATGTTCACTATGCCGGTTTCCAATATCGCCAGACCGGTCAGAGGATGACGAAGAACACAGTTCTTCTTTGCTGTTCAGTTTCCTTTCATTCATTTTCCTCCTAATCTCCCCATCTCTGACCACGCTCGCAACCTAGGCATTCACTTTGACTCCTCTCTCACCTTTTCCCATCACATCTCTCTCACTTCACGTGCCTTTCGCTTCCACCTCTTTAATATTTGCATAGTCCACCCCTTTCTCACTTTCCATGCTCCTAAACTCTTAATCTCCTCCCTTATCTTCTCTCGCCTCTTCTACTGCTCCTCCTTACTCTTTGGACTTCCTACTTCTCATCCCGCCCCCTTAAATCTTTCTACCACTCTGCCATCCGCACCCTCTGTCTCCTCTCCCCTGTGACTCCATCTCTGCTTCCTTTTCCTCCCTTGGCTGGCTTCCCTTTCACTCCCAACTTAAATTTCAATTTCTCTGCCTAGTCTTTAAATCTCTCCACGGTCTTGCTCTCCCTTATCTCTCCCCCTCCTCTCGTTCTACACCCCCTCCCTCTCCCTTCACTCTGCTGACCACTTCCTTCTCACTGTTCCTCCTTCCCCTTGTGCTACATCCCGTTGCCGCTCCTTCCATCTCCTTGCTCCCCTATACCGGAACTCCTTACCTCTCTCACTCCGCTCTATTTCTACCTTTTCCTCATTCCGAACTTCCCTCAAATCTCTCCTTCTCCATTCCCCGCCATGAAACCCCTCTCCCCCTTCCTGCTCCCCTCCCACCTTGACTTAACTCCTTAATCATCTCCCTCCCCCCTAACCCCCATTCTCACCCTTCACCCCATCCGTTTCCCTCCTCCTCCTCTTCCCCTCCCCTCCCTCTCAGTTCTACTGCACTACTCTCCTTCTCCCCTCCAGTTAATTGCTCTACTTATTGTTTTGTTGGTCTGATTCTCATTTGTAAATTGCTTCTACTGTTACTGTTATAAAGTTAATTGTCATATGTATCCTGTTGTTAAAATGTGCAGCGCTTTGGTGTAAAGCGCTATATAAACTAAATAAATACTAATAGTTTAAATAGCAGAGAAGTCCCCAGTGTTATGTCAGTCCAATTGACAGCAGCTGATCGAGCCTTCATCCCGCTCGATTGTAGTGTTCTCAAGCTCTTCTTCATCCCTGTACCTATGACATCAGGATGGTTTATTTCACAATAACACATAGTTTCGGGCCTCAGCGTATGTGTAGAAGATTCAGGTATTATCAGCATGCAGGGTTGGGGTTTAAAGGGGCTCCCAATCGCATCCCTATCCCAAGGAGCGGAGTCCCTCTCCATGAAATTCTCCTGCATGTTACCACCCTTAAAGGGACTATTGGTTAGCGACCTCACTTCCCTAGCCTCATGGAAAGGGGCATGCACGAATCCTGAAGCAGGTGTTGAGACTGGTTGTTCCCATTGGTCGAAGCACCAACCAAGGCCTTCTTGAGATCAGGATAGAGAAGCAGGGCTTCAACACTAGAATTGATGCTGGTTAGCTGCAGGGGGTCGTCCTCGGGCTGCTCGTCTTTGGGGAAATCTTGGTTCCAACATTGGTCTGATTACAAGTTGCAGGAGCCCCCCTTTTATCCAGGATTCAGCCTGGGAGCAACCACACCAATGATGAGGGTCGGCACCATTCAAACAGCCATTGGCTATTCAGTATAGGCACTGGTCACCACATCAGACTTTTCAGGCACTAGAGCTGTGGTTTGGGACTCCGCTGAGGAAATGAAGCACCTCCCAAAGAACCCCCTCCTGCCCCCCAGGAAAGGAATTTCCGAATAATGCATTTACTGACCTGAGAAGGAAGTAAAAAGGCCAAAGAACAAGTGAAAAACCGTGTGGCACGGCCATAGCCACCTTTAGTAGCCATTTGCTGTAAATGCAAAAGTGCATGAGTAAAATGCACAAAAATGAAAATGACCCCAAAAAAATATCACAGCTGCCACCAGCTCGTCTTTGGCACATTGTACAAGTAACCAAGAAGCCATTGTATAAAAAAATTAATGGATACAAAGTAAAGTATCCTAATTGCACTTCACTGTAAGGTGATGTGTGCAATTGAAAAAATTCAAGGATTCATGAAGAGAGACAGTCTCTCACTACTGACCGTTTTAGGGACTAGTCAGTTTCTGCATAAGAGTGAGCAAAATGGGCAAGGGAAGTAAAGCAGAAGGTGTTACCTCCAAGAAGTCAGGACAGGGTTCCAAACATGCTAAAAGAAAGGGTATCCCATGTGCATCTATGATGGGAAAGGTGTAAAAAGAAACTCTTAACAGACAGGCACTCTCCTATCAACCTTTCCTCTCCTTCATACTTGGTGCAACTCTTTTTTTAATGCAATACCTCGCCTGCACTTTATTCCACAATCTCCATCTTTTCCTTGGCACTCTGCTCCACGTTCTTTATTTCTGGCAACACAGATGTTTTCTATCTGGGCTGTCTTTTTTAGCTGTGTCTGCCCCCTTCCCATTGGTCCTCTCTTGCACCTGACCTTTCGGGCCATGCTGGTTCCCCCTATTTCACCTGTGGTGCGGTCACTTATTTATTTATTCGTATTTGTAAAGCGTGCAGCAGCCCGTGGGCATCGTGGCGCTCGTTACAGAGAGTGAACAGAGCTTAGTTAGAATGATAGCAGATATACTTTTTGTACATTTACTACAAAAGAATTTCCATAAGACATTAAGGGGAAACAGAGGAGAGAGGGATGGGCGGTATAGTGTTAGTTGGGAAGTATGTATAGGTGAGTGAGTGTTGAAGAGGGAAGTTTTCAGATTCTTCCGAAAGGGCAAGGCGTGAGGTTTCAGCTCTGAGGGCAGTAGGTAGTGCATTCCAAAGCTTGGGGGCTATATACGTGAAGCCTATCCCTGCTGCTTTAGCCCTATTGATGTACGGGATGGTGAGTTGTTTAGTGTATCTTGTTCTGGTGGGCCGGGCTGAGATTGTTCTGGATAATGTTTCGAGGGGATTGGGTCCTCCAACATATTCCATATCTTTGACAGTAATCACCACAGCTGTGCTGCTTCGGAAAATGTTCTGCGTCCTGCATCGATGACGTCGATGCGCCGTCCCCGAGGACCTCCTCCGACGGCCGACGTCACGCGATGTGATAAGTAGGACGCACGACGCCCGTAGCCTCAGTTCCGTTTTTTCCGCTAACGTGTTCGCTTCGTGAATCTCGGTACGCCTCGACTCTTTGGAATTTCTGTTGTTTTCTTCTCAGTTGTTTGAACCTGTTCGGTTTTTGTGAAAAAGCCTGTTCGTGAAGATGTCCACCTCGTCTTCAACCCCGCGTCTGGGCTTCAAGAAATGCGGGGACTGTGGGTCCAAGATGTTGGTAACAGACTCGCACGACGCCTGCCTCTGGTGCCTCGGGGAGCCCCACGACACGGACGACTGTGTCGACTGCCAGTCGCTCACGGCCAAGGCCTTGCGGGAGCGCAAGAAGTTGTCGGTAGGTATGGTGTCTAAGCCCCAGAAGTCGAGGTCTGCAGGCCTTTCGACGGATGATTCGAGAGGCGACTCTCCGCGTCATCGTCGGAGGTCCAGTGGGTCTCCTTCCAGGAGTCGGTCTGCCACTCCTCTGCCTCTACAAGGCATTCCCAGAAGCACCGGCATCGGTCACCTTCCCCGTCCTCTTCCGAGGACTCCGCCCGTCGGCGGGTCGCTTATCCTACCATGCAAGCGACACCGGAGGAATGTGCTTCCTTAGGGAAGAAGATGTTAGCGATTCTCGAATCGCAGGGCACCGGTCCGTCCGCGCCTCCGAGTGGGGTCGGTCGAGAGACACCGCTCGCACGCCTTCGGGCTCGGGTGGTCGTCACGGTTCGCGGGAGAGATCCCGCTCGGACAAAGGTAACTGTTCTCGTCATGCCCGTTCCAGGACCGCGTGATCCTGTGCTGTCTTCGAGGACGACTTCGAAGCCTGTGGCGCAGAGGTCATCGATGACCTCTCTCGAGGCTCTGCCTCCGAGGGGGTCGTCGGCGCCTAGGTCGTCGAAAAACACGCTCGGAGCTCTGGCTTCGAGGCTTGTGTCGACGCCGCCGATGCTGTCGCCGCTGCGGCTGACGTCGGTGCCGATTCAGTCGATGCTGATTCTCTCGGCGCCGACTCGTTCGGCGCCCTCGACGCCTTTCGAAGCGGTGGTGTCGGAGGGGCCCCGTGGCACAGGGGTAGCCCCTAGAAAGGCTCTGGCTAAGGTCAGGCATAGCTTTGGTCCCCAGGTGTCTTCCTCTCACCGCCTGGAGTACATTTCAGAGGGTGATGAGGGCTTGGTTCCGGTTACGGTGCCTGATGAGCTTCTCTCGGGCCATAGCCAATTTGATGACCTGAGGCAGTCACTGCATGATGCCAGTGGACTGGACACCTCTCCGGAGGTGGAGTTTTGTAGGCCTGAGCCTGGCACTCATGACGATTCTTGGTACCGGCGCCTTATGTCTCGGGTCACCGAGTACTTGGGATGGTCGGCTCCCCCAGGGGAGTTTGTTCAGGATGATCTCACGGACATCCTCGATCTTGGTCCCCACACTGACCCGGTACTGCCGTTTAATATGGCTCTGCAGAGAAGGCTGGCGGCGGCTTGGACCGCTCCGGAGAGTCTCCCGGCAGTGGGCAAGTCTTTGTCGCGAAAATACCGTCCAGCCAGTAGTGACCCCTGCTACTTGTCCAGGCACCCCACTCCGGAGAGTTTGGTGGTGCAGGCGGCTAGGGCCGCGGCAAAGCAGGCGTCGTATCCTACCATCCCTCCGGATAGGGACGACAAACGTTTTGATTACTGGGCGAAGAAAGTGTTTTCTTCAGGGGGTCTGGCACTTCAGACAGCCAACTCCATATGTGCCTTGTCTCGTTTCACACACATTCTGTGGAACTGTGTTGCATTAGCGGCTGAACATATTCCCGAAGGGGACGAACAGGATGGTTTCCTTGCTATGGTTCAGGATGGCATGTGTGAGGCCATTCAGTCGGGTTTGGACATGGCAGATTGTGTCAGCCGGTCCATGGCGGCGAGCGCCGTAATACGCAGGTTTGCGTGGTTGCGGAAGTCGAGGTTCGATCTTGATGTGCAGTCCCGGCTCCTCAACATGCCCTTTGACGGTGAACATCTTTTTGGCAGCAAGGCTGACGAGAGCCTTGAGAGGTTGCAGACCTCCAAAGCTGCAGCAAAGTCGTTGGGCGCTGCAGTTCGACAACCTCCGCCTTTTTGTCCTAGGGGACAACAATGGAGGGGAGGTTCCTTTCGCTATTACTCGTCCTTCAGTAAAGCGAGAGGATGTCATGATCTCTGCTTCCAAAAGGTCAGGGTTTTCCCAACTCCCTTGGAAGCAGATCCATAACCCAGGTTCCGAGTGCCAACCAGTCCCAATTGGGACCTTTTGGACCCAGTCCTGGCGCCAGTGGCACCAGGCTCATAAATATGCCCAGTCCCAGCGCTGGAAGCGCCGGGCTCATAATGCTTGGGTGGACTTACCTGCAGCAGACCATGCTGCTTACTTGCCTGCCAGTTGAGCCTCTGATCCTCTTCTGTTTGGAACTACTTTTCCTGTTGGGTGGGGCAGGAGCCACTCCCTAGGTTCAGAACACTGGAACTCTTCTGGAAAGCAGGAACTCTTTTCTTACCTAGGCGTGGCTGTGGAAGGAGACACCTAAGCACTACAGGAGGCTATTTAAACCACACCCGATGGATGAATCTTGCTTTGCGTTATTCTGCATCCTCTGCAGCAGAACGCTCATCGTGTCTTCTGCATCTGATCCTGGGCCTAAGGAAAAAGGCTTACCATCCTGAATCCAGTCTTCAGCAACACCTATAAAGACAAGAAAGAACAGGTTAGCATTACGGTCTTCAGTGACAGCGCTTCACTTACCTGGTCCATCGGCTGTCACCAACGCCTCGCGCTGCATTCCGGCATCTGAAAGACAAAGGCTTACCTACTCTTCGTGCGTTCCGGAGGCCTTCGGCGCTGCATCCCGCATCTGAAAGACAAAACAAGGTGCGTTTAAAGACATTGGGGAACTTTAATACTCACGTGCCATTACTCCTTTCCACATCTAACCAAGTGGGTATTCCGGCACCCTGCAGCCGCTCCGAACTTGTACCTGCAAAATAAAAAGACAGTTAGAGCGCATCGTGAAGCAGGCAACAAGCGCTTACTTACGTGCTTCCAGGCGCTTCTATTCATCACACGGGCTCCATCTTCAACTCACTTCAGCCCGTCATCCGCCATCGCCGGAACCCTGCAAAACAAGAGACATCATTACTAAAGACTTTTAAAGACATTAGAATTACTCGAAACTTACCGTTCGTGCAGTAATCGACGGACAGCAGTCCTCTGAAGTCAAGAGGCCTGCTCCCCTTATCCAGTGAAGAAACTGGTTACAGCACCCTGCCCCGAGGCAGATGGAGAGCACGGCGTTCACTTACCTAAGGTGAGAGCGTTAACCTTTGGGGGTTCTACAGGAGGAGAGAAAGGGAAGAAGAGAGAGACATTCAATAACCCAGTTCATTAATCCCATATTTTCTATCTGCAGACACCTTACCCTTCGAGTCAGACATACAGTGCACAGAGGTCCAGCCCAAAGAGCCAGCCGTGTGTTACACATCACCTTTGAAGATACGGTATACGCCCAGTCAAGACCGGCGCCTCTACGGGAATCAGGTGAGCGTTACAGAGGAGCTGTCAGTCAAAGAGGCCACTGTAGGAGTGCCAGAGGTGGAAAACAGGGTACTCGGGGTGCCAAGGCCGCTAGGGCAGTTGCCTCTTTGCCCTCAGGCAACGCCGCAGCCGCTACCACTCAGTCATGAGGCCATGTCCCATGGTTCGCCGGTTGGGGGAAGGCTGGCGCAGCGTCTTGTAGAGTGGCGTGCCATTACTTCAGATGTGTGGGTTCTGGAGATCATAACCCACGGCTACTTTCTTCCTTTTCGGCAGAGGCCTCACGACAATCCACCTGGGAACCTCTCTTTGAAGAGTCCGGATCCGCACCTTGCGCAGGAAATTCAAGCCCTGCTGGAGAAGGGCGCCATAGAACTGGTGCCTGTAGCGGAGAGGAACAAGGGATGGTATTCCCCTTATTTTTTGATTTTGAAGAAAGACGGGGGATTGAGACCCATAATGGACTTGCGCGGTTTGAACAAACTCCTCAGGAAGGACAAGTTCAAGATGGTTACTCTCTCTCAAGTCCTCCAGGCCCTTCAACTTCAGGACTGGTTGGTGTCTCTCGACCTCAAGGATGCTTACTTCCATGTGCAGATCCATCCCAAGCACAACAAGTACCTGAGGTTTGTGGTTGGCGACTCGCACTTTCAGTTTCGGGTCCTGCCGTTCGGATTGACCTCCGCCCGAGGGTTTTCACCAAGCTCATGGTGGTGGTGGCAGCGCATCTCAGGAAAGGGGGGATTCACGTCTACCCCAACCTGGACAATTGGTTGATCAGAGGGTGGTCTCCCGAGCAAGTCTTGGATCATCTGTCCGTCACCTGCCACTCCCTTCACAAGCTGGGCTTCTCCCTCAATTTAAATAAGTCCCATTTGACGCCAACACAGTAGCTCCAGTACATCAGAGCAGTGCTCGACACATCCCTGGGGCTGTGTTTTCCTCCCCAGGTGAGGGCTCTTCACATTCAGCAGGTGGTGCACAAGTTTCAACTTGCCCAGACGCTCCCGGCGTTCGAGTTCTTGAGGTTGCTCGGCCTCATGGCATCCTGCATTCTTCTGGTGCCAGAGGCTCGTCTGCGGATGAGATCTTTGGAGTGGGCACTCAAGATGCGGTGGTCTCACTCTTCCGGCAGGATGTCGGACCCTGTTCAGGTGCCACCCTTGGTTGCCCAGGACCTTCTGTGGTGGGCCGTCGAAGGCAATCTGATGAAGGGGGCCCCGTTTTGGCTTCCCTGGCCGGAGGTGACGATAGTGACGGACGCATCCCTCATGGGATGGTGAGCTCATGCCAACGAGTTGACAGTCAGCGGTCGTTGGTCTCCGTCGGAGTCCAGACTCCATATCAATCTGTTGGAGCGGAGGGCCGTCAGGCTAGCCCTTAAGGCTTTTCTGCAGACTGTGCGAGGAAAGAGTGTCCTGATTCTAACGGACAACATGGTGGCCATGCACTACCTCAACAAAAGGGGGGGGGGGGGCAGGGTCACTTCCTCTGTGCAGGGAGGCGATGCAGCTCGAGTTCTGGGCCATCCAGCAGGAAGTTTCGATCTCGGCTGTTCATCTGGCTGGAGACGACAACGAGACGGCGGACACTCTGAGCAGGCAGAGCACGATCTCTCACGAGTGGGAGCTGGCTGAGGAGATTATCCTGGAGATCTTCGCCCTTTGGGGGACCCCTCAAGTGGATCTCTTCGCCTCGAGTGTCAACCGGAAGTGCGAAAGGTTCTGCTTGCGGGAATTTCCTCCAAAAGGAGCCTTAGGAGACGCGTCTGTGGTGGAGTGGTCATTTCACTGCTTTACGCGTTTCCTCCAGTCCCCGTCATCCCGCAAGTACTACGGAGGTTCGGTTCCCGGATGATCCTCATTGCTCCGGCGTGGGCCCGGAGGACGTGGTATCCGGACCTTCTCGACTTGTCCATCTGACCCCCACGTCGTCTTCCCTACCGAGACAATCTGCTCTCACGGGAGGGGGGACAGGTTCTCCATCCAGAGGTCAGATCCCTCAACCTTCACACTTGACTACTGAAAGGTTGAGGTATAAGGATTGGGACCTCCCTGAAGACGTGATGGAGGTGTTGCTCTCGGCCAGACGGCCGGCAACAAAGTCTCTGTACCGTTGCCGTTGGCGTAAATTCTGCGACTGGTGCAGAACTAAGAATGTGGATCCTTTTGAGTGTGACATTCCCATGGTTCTGTCTTTTGTGCTTTCCTTGGCCCACAGGGGCTTGCAAGTGGGGACCATTAAAGGTTACCTGGCGGCGCTGTCCATATTTAAGCGCTCGTCTGAAGAATGTTCCTATTTTAAGATTCCTTTAATTTCTCAGTTTTTGAAAGGGCTCACTAATGTGTTCCCTCCGTCACCTTTTCTGGTGCCCGGTTGGGCTTTGAACCTTGTTCTTAAGTTTCTTATGGGTGCTCCGTTTGAACCTTTGCATTCTTGCCCTTTGAGACTGTTAACTCTTAAAACTGTGTTTTTGGTTGTGGTTACTTCCGCTCGCAGAGTGAGTGAGTTAAAGGCACTTTCAATTAAGCCACCCTTCACTGTGTTTCATAAGGACAGGGTTGTCCTTCGAGTTTGTCCTTCCTTTCTTCCGAAGGTGGTTTCAGAATTTAATTTGGGCTAGAAGGTTGTTCTTCCGGCATTCTATCCTCCTCCGCATCCTGGTAAGGAAGAGGAGAGGCTCCATAGGCTTGATCCTAGGTGAGCGTTGAGCTTTTATATTTCACGCATGTCCCGGGTCAGAGTGGACGATCAACTCTTCATTGGTTACGCTGGAAAGCGTTTTGGACAAGCTGTGACGAAACAGACTTTGTCTCTGATTATTTTGGCTATCTCCGAGTGTTACTGCTTGGCGGGTAAGGCCCCACCGGCTGGCTTGCGGGCCCATTCTACCAGGGGTATGGCTGCATCTACTGCCCTACAGAGGGGTGTTGCTATTCGGAACATCTGTGATGCAGCCACCTGGGCTTCAGTACATACTTTTGTACGTCACTACTCCCTCGATTCCATCCGAGGACAGGATCTGGCCTTTGGCAAGGCAGTGCTTTATTCCGCAATTTGATTGGGCATGCTAAATTTGTGTTCTAAATTCGTTTCCCACCTCCTTGCTTTGGTACTGCTTTGGGAGTCTGTCAAAGATATGAAATACGTCGGAGGACCCAATCCCCTCGAAGAACAAGTTACTCTCTTACCTGTTAACGTTCTTTCGATGGGATGGTCCGACGACGTATTCCAGATCACTCCCTCCCTATCTTCCCCGCTGCAGAATTTCTTATGCGATTGCAGCTTACGTTTCCGCAAGGCCTTGTGTGTCTGACTGGCAGAAGACTGGTGTCACACGTTCTGGGGGGAAAAACTACAACTGAGGCTACGGGCGTCGTGCGTCCTACTTATCACATCGGGTGACGTCAGCCGTCGGAGGAGGTCCTCGGGGGCAGCGCATCGACGTCATCGACTCAGACGCCAAAAATTTTCCGAAGCAGCACAGCTGTGGTAATTACTGTCGAAGATATGGAATACGTCGTCGGACCATCCCATCGAAAGAACGTTACCAGGTAAGAGAGTAACTTGTTCTTCTGAAAGGTAGGAGGGTGCAGTAAAGTTGATGCACTTGTGTGTGGCAGTGAGGATTTTGAAAGTGAAGCAGTCTTTGACCGGGAGCCAGTGAACAGACTGCCTAGCTTGGGAGATGTGGTCTCTTCTTGCGATGCTTAAAGCTGCTCTTAGCAAGTTATTTTGAGTGATTTGGAGTTTGTTTATATTTTTTATGGAGGTGCCTGCTAAGAGAGTGTGGCAATAGTCTAGCTTGCCACCTTTGGCGGCTCTGGCTATTGAGAGACAGACTTGGTTAGAAATGGTTTTATGGTATTAATGAGTTCAGTGATTAAGGCGGAAGCCGAGACAATGGCGCTGACTTGCTTGTTCATAGATAGTGTGGCATCAATGTTAACCCCTAATGTCTTTACAGATAAATCTATGCTGAAATTGGAGTAGAGACGGTCTAGCTTGGCTACTGTAGTCTTTTGGCCAACAATAAGAATCTCTGTCTTATATCCATTGAGGCATAAGCCATTTGCTGCCATCCAAGCTTGGATGGTGGCGTAGATTTGGCTTGGCGCGATGTGTCTTGGCCGTTTCAGCCTGTTAGTGGTAGAAGTACTTGAGTATCATCAGCATAGTTTGTATATGCAATCCCAAGTGCATTTGTGCTTATCAAAAAGGGGCTTAGTAAATAGATTGTACAGAGTTGATGTGGTACATGATCACTGTGGGACGCCGCAGTGAATGATAGTGGGTGCTGCATTTGCTATGTTTGAGAATACTTTCATTGCTCTACCTTCTAAGAAGGAGGTGATCCAGAAAGCTGCTTGATTGGAAAAATGTGCTGCTTGCATAAGGTGGGCAATAAGGGTTTTATGATCTACAAGATCGAAGGCCGCCTAGAGGCCGTGGAGGAGGGGAGGGCAGGCTTGCCTTTGTCCAAGATTTGAGTGATTTGATTTTTTTAGGTCTAGTAAGGCAGTTTCGGTCCCGTGCCCTTTTGCGAAACCCGTACCGTCTTTTTCCTAAGATGGAGTTTGCTTCCAAGTATAGTTGGATCTGGCTATGAGCCGATTTGTCTCAAATTTTGAGAAGAAACAGGACAGTGGTTATAGGCCGGTAGTTGTTAGTCTGGGAAGGATCTAACATAGGTTTTTTCAAGTGCGGGCGCACCCAAGCCTGTTTGAGGCTGTCCAGGAAGATGCATGATTTAAATGAGGAGTTGATAAAGGCCATTAGGAGTGGGGCCAGGGCCTCGGCACAGTCCTTGATGACCTTGGGGGGGGGGGGGGATAGTATCACCCTTGCACAGCTATGGTTTAAGGTGTTTGAGCAGGTCTATAACTTCAGATTCTGAGAGGTCATTAAAGGAGAATTTAGGGAGATTGGGTACTTTGAAGTTGGGCAGGATCTGTGAGGGCTGGCTCTGGTTAAGTAGGGCTTTATAGTGATCTTGAATTTTGTTATGTAGGAGGTCTATTTTATTGAGCATTGCGGTTTGTATGCTTGTTGTGCACCAAGCTTCATCTTTGATGATCTCGTCAGTGCTGGTAGGAGGTGCAGTGAGTTCTTTAAAGATGGTGAATAATTCTTTGAATTGGGAGTTGGCATTAGATATTCGTAGATGGAATAAATTGGATTTAGCAGTGAATAGGCCCTCTTTATACTGCAAGGCAGCCGATTTGAAATTTTCTTAGATGCGTCACTAGGGTTAGACTGCCAGATTTTGAGAGCCTGACGTTTGTTGGAATGCAAGGTTTGGAGCTCTTCTGTGAACCAGGAGTTTGAGTGAAGAGACTTTTTTACCTGCTTACATTCTAATGGGGCTATGGAATTTACTGCGTGGGGGAGGGTGTTTTTAAATATATCAGCTAAGACGTTAGGGTATTGCGAGAAAGGAGGTGATGGGCATGGGATCTCAAGATAGGGTTGGAGGTTATCCGCAGTAAGCTTTTTTAGCGCTTCTTGCTAGTTTAGCAGGGGCAGGTGTGGTGGTTGCCGGGGGCTGTGGGGATAATGAATTTAATGCAATTGTGGTCTGTCCATGGATAGGCAAGAAAGTGATGGAGCAGGCACAATTGTGGTCAACAACCGAATCAAGGGTGCAACCTTTGGCGTGGGTGGGGCTCAGAATATTTGGGGTAAATCCTAGGTCTGCTAAGTCTTTAGCGATTGTGGTAGCGGCTTCACGTTAGGGTCATTGAAACCTAAGTTGAGGTCCCCTAGGAGTAGAGTTTTAGTGGATTTTTTAATCTTGTCACCAAGTAAGGGGATGAGGTGTCCTTGGAAATCTGCGGGGAGTCCTGGTGGCCGATATATGATGTGAATATTGATGGTCTTTTTAGGTGACAATGACAGTTTGGTAGATAGGATGTCTGCATTACCCTCCCAGGGGTGTGGGATGGGCTTGATGGATAGGGCATCTTTGTAGATTAGTGCAACCCCCCTCCTATTTTAGAAGGCCTATCTTGTCTAAGGATAGAGTAACCTGCAGGCAGGCCTAGTGTGATGGCAGGGCCAGATGCCTCGTGAAGCCAGGTTTCAGTGATGCCTAATATATCTAAGTCTTGACTAAGTATGAGGTCATTTATTTCAAGAGCGTGAGCGAGGAGAGAGCGAACGCTGAGCAGTGCGCATTTGTAATGCAGTGATTGTGGGTGTCTAGCCGAAGTTTAGATAGATAGTCATGCTTTAGGTGGAGAGTTGGATGGCTTAATAATAAGCTTGAGAGAGGGCCTGGTGTCATGTGGCTGGGTTAGCATGGTTTTGGGGGTATGTAGGCAGGTGATGTGTATGGGGGTGTCTCTCAGTGGTGCAGGTCTTTAGTCTTAGATTTCTAAGCGTGGCGGGCGTGGGAAGGGCGATATTGTGCCTTGGTATAGTGCGTGTTCTGAGTCTGGTATCGCACTTGATGGGACGGGGGTGAGTAGGTGCGGGCGTTGTGTCCCAGTTGGCATGGGAGCACCGGAGTATGTTAATATTGGGAGTAGCGGGGAGCTCTGCTATGGTATGTTGGCTGAGGTGTAACTGTCTGAGTGGTGTTGGTAGGAATGGTGGGTCATGTCAGTGATTGAGTGGAGGGTGAGAAGCAGGGAGAGGATGGCAAGGTGAGCAGCGAGCTGGGTAAGGAGAACTTTCAGCTTCATGGTGTAAAGGACCATAGGGTAAGTGGTGAACATATTTATCTTAACAGGTAAGGCATGTTGAGCATGTAACATTGGATTACTTTGGTGTGATAAAAGCGTGGCCGGGTAGAGTTAGACACTTGACAATAGAGACATAACAGTACAGTGGTGGTTGCACAGTATGACAAAGCAAGTTGCTGCATTACTTTGAAATCCACATATGAAGGCAGATTGTAGTATAATGTTAAAGATCACGTATGAGGCAGCGAAATCACATATGAAGGCAAATTGCGTATTGTTATAAAAATCACTTATGCAGCAGATTGCAGTACAGTTTTAGAAATCACGTGCGAGTGCAGATAGCAATGCAGTTTTAAGTTACAATATGAATATGAAGGCACAATACATGTTAAGGATCCTGAGTATAGGCACAGTACACTGTGTCTCAAATCTTTACAACACCTTCTTAGACCTGCCCCGTTTTCCCACAGCAGTGTTTGTGGCGTTGATCTTGCCACATCCCAGCTTTTCTAGCCATTTCTGTTGCCGTACTTCCTCGTTGTTGCAAGTACATGGAGCTGATGAGGGGAGCGAGACTCCGGTGCAGCATTGGTGTTCCCACTCGTGGTGCTCCCTGGTGATAAGGGACTGTATTCCGGAGCTGGTAGAAATTGAGCTACAAAGCTTGTTGTTACGAAGAGCTGT
Source organism: Ambystoma mexicanum (assembly GCF_040938575.1). Classification (NCBI taxonomy): domain Eukaryota; kingdom Metazoa; phylum Chordata; class Amphibia; order Caudata; family Ambystomatidae; genus Ambystoma; species Ambystoma mexicanum. The sequence goes on along the minus strand of NC_090928.1, from coordinate 259,800,601 downwards.
ACAAAGATCACTGGTATGCCTGGCACAATAAGGGGTTTCAAGGATCTGTCCCCTCCCAGCTCCCTCGCCCTGCCTCAGGGGATCACTGCCCCCACTGATGGGGTTAAGTATTACGTAAGGAGCAAAGACTGGCTCAACTGAATATTGCAATTCATGCACTAACCTGGTTGGGTTGGTGATCCTGAAGCAGCAACGGCAGAAGAGACCCCCTGAGGACCCTGCCCCCACACCGCAATGGAACAGCCCACGGTGAAAGGAGCACAAACCCCAGGGAAACCCTCTGGGGAAGAAAACCCTGGACGATCTAGACGAGTGCCTCTCGGGTGGATGGATGTCTTCTGTTGTGAATTCTCGGTAGTGCGGGAAGCCGGGACTCTAAAGGGTAAGAAGAATGATTGGTGAGTGTGTGATTGATAAGAGATGGAGTGTTCGAGATGGAAAGAAAGGAGAAAGGTCTTACGGGAATTCCAGTACCGGGAAAGACTCTACATGGAGCGAAGAAAACCCCTGGAAAGGGAACCCGTCTGGAATAAATCTCCCAATAGCTCTGGGGGATCCTGTAATGGGAGGTGAGTAAGTGCAGGAAATGGAATAAGGTAGGCACAAAGGAAGGGGAAGAGACCACTCACTGTGTTAGGCGGGAGGAGAATCAAGAGTTTGCCCGATCTGGGACTGAAAGAAGGAGAGGGGGCTGGATTCGGCAGACCCGGAAGTACGGGCGAACTTAGGCGAATCGCGGGGAAATGGCACTGAAAAGATGCTCTACGGTACAAAATAGAGTGGTTAGTATAAGAAGAAATAAAAAGGACAAAGAAGGTTAAAGGAAACTGATTCTCCCTAGATGCGAATTTACGGAGCGTCTCTGAAAACAGTAACGACGCTACGAAGAGAGCCCCGCTTCTGCTTTAAAGGGATCACATGACTTGCATCCGACGTTTGTTGAGGACGTGGAAAGACTAGACCGCTAATACATGTACAGGCAGAATTGGCTGACTTCAGTGAGGCGGAGCGTTGTATTGAACCACAGAACCTTTTCTTGTAAAACAATGACCATCGCCTAAATGGTGTAACATTAAGACCCTGGCCCTGTCAAAACACCATGTTTAGTAGCATAGTGCAGTGCTATGAATCATGTGTTTTCTAAAGCTGTTTTCAGGATTTTGGGTGCAATAGTAGGTAATGTGAAGAACCACACAGACAAATAAATTGGAGCAGATACTGCTTTCCTTTTTCCTCATACCCATGCCAATAATCACATGTGGTTCATTGGGGATTTATTGGATTTAGGCTGGCCATGTAGTATCAAAACCATGAAAGGACATGTAGTTACAGATGGGTAAAATCTGACTTGAGCAGACTAAATAATTATGTCTAGTAATTGCCTAACTAAATGTTCTTTTGTGTTGTTTTCAAAATGTGCATCTTTGTAAACATGTCTTCAATAAGACCCACATTTTCTATCTCTATTTTTGTTTTTTAGGCTTTTGAAAAAGATGATGCACTTGAAGCACAAGGAGTAGAGGATGGTGTTCTTTCAGACGGAGAGTTAAGGTTGTCTGCCACAAGAAGAGCTCCTGTTGATTTTGAGAAAATTGAGGAACATTTAATTCCAGAGTTGGCTGACTGCAAAGATGCAGAAGAATCTGAATTAGCAGAGATTGATCCAGCGTATTATGTTGCTCAAAACAGCTTTTCCTTAGTATTTGAAGGTGAAGAGGAATGCCACATTGCGTCACTAGATGTTCCCGATGGAGCAGCATGTATAACAGAGGTGTATGTGGAAGATGACAAGCTGGGTGACATTCAAAACACTCAGTCTTTTGTAACCAGTGCTCCGGAACCCAATATTGTTGATCCATTATCCATTTCTGAGAATAATAATAATGTTGAGGCTGTGCAGTATGTTTCTGAACCGAACATCCTTCAAGAACAACCTTTTGTTTCTGAACCAATTAAAGAAGCGATTCTGCTGAATGATTTGGATATTGGCAAAGATACAGCAAGTCAGGTTAGTCCCTCAGAAGCAGTGGATAAGTCTATATGTGAAATAGCTCAAACTGATAAAAGTGTTATATCTCTGAAGGAGACCATTGAGATGCCATTACAATCTGCTGTGGAAGCCTTTGCAAAGGATGTTAACTGCACTAATGTGGATGAAATGTTAACGTCGGGGAGACAGAATACAAAAGGTCTTTCTGTTCAGTCAAAAGAAACTCAACAATTGACACAAAAAGAACTTACACAAGAGCCAGAAACACCTTCTACACCAAGAAGGACCAGGAGAATCAAAGAACTCCGTCAAGACTCCGAAGAAATATTCACAGATGAACTAACTACTGAGATTCATACTCCTCGTAGAAGAGCTTCTAGGAAAGATAACTTAAGTACTCCAAAAGCAGATCAAAAGATACAATCCCCTGCAGAGGCAGAACAAGAAACACATATTTTAAGGAGTGGCCTGAGGAGGGCAAAGGGAACAGTGTCTGATCATCCTGAAGTATCAATAGTGGAAAATGTCCCTCTTAAAAATATCAAAAAGCTCGCTACACCTAAAAGAATCACTAGAAGTACAACTAGTTTGACGGAGGAGCAAACAAGTAATCAGTTTGATGGTAGTCCGAAATTACAAATGCCTGTCACTCCCAGTCGAAATGCCAACCTCTCTAAAGGTGTCTCTTTGGATCTTCCTGAAAATGTAACTTCTGAACCTGAGAAGGAGAAAAGTGCCCATGAACAGCAGTTGCCCCTTATCATTAAGAAGGGTGGCAGGGGGTTAAGAGGCAGTGCAAGTGAAAGTTTAAAGCCCCCTGAGCTGAATTCCTCAAAGTTACTATTTGATCAAGAAGAACCTAAATTGCCCTCTACACCAAGGAGAAGTTCACGGAGAGGTTTGTCAAGTGTGTCCGATGCCACCAACACATTACCTAAGGCAAGTATCAGTGACCAACTTACAAAGGATAAAGAATACATGTCTCCAAGTTGGAGAAGAGCAAAAAAAGGCAAGACTGAAAAAACAGATATTGATAATAGTACAAAAGGCCTTTTGCCACAAACCTTGCCAGAACTACCTGATGAGATGGCAAAGGGCACTCCTGAAATGTTGGAGCACCCCCCTTCGGAAATGGTAAAAGACACATCACGCATTTTGGAGCACTTACCTGAGGAGATGGTGAAGGACACCACACAAATGTTGGAGCACTCCCCTGAGGAGATGTTGAATGACAATTTACACATTTTGAAGCACCCTGCTGAGGCGGTGCTAAAGGAAAATTCACAAATGTTGGAGCACCCACCTGAGGTGATGGTAAAGGACACTTCACAAATGTTGGCGCATCCACCTGAGCCGATGGAAAAGGACACTTCACAAATATTGGATCACCCACCTGATGAGATTGTAAAGGACATTTCACAGATGTTGGAGCACCCAACTGACGAGATGTTAAAGGACACTTCACATGTGTTGGAGCACCCACCTGACGAGATGGTAAAGGACACTTCACACGTATTGGAGCACTCACCTGACGAGATAGCAAAGGACGCTTCACAAATGTTGGAGCTCCCACCTGAGGAGATGGCAAAATGCACATCACAACAAACCTTGGGAGACCCACCTTTAGAAGTAATAAACAAGCACAGTTATGGCATCCCCAGCCATCCACCTTCAGTAGGAAAAGGCGACACAGAAGTGAGAAGTTCCTCGCATTTAACTCATGGGGAAAGATTGGACAATTCAGGCCTTGTTTTAGATCCATTTGACCCTGAAAAAAAGAATTGCAAGCCAGGCATTGATTTAACTGATGCATCCAACTCAGAAAAGAAACCAAGAGCAGCTAGAAAATCAAACCAATTGAACGATCAAGAATTGAGTACAAGTGAAAGGATGCAAGAAGCCGCTGAGATTGTACGGACTGTGATTGACCCAGATGCGGTTACAAAACAAATTGAGGAGAGCTTAAACAGAAAAGAACAGCCTGTTTTACTAGAGAACGACCAATCCAACTTTTTGTTAGTTATTAAAGCTAGCTCAGAGGCCCACGAAAGTAGCCACCTACTTAAACCCCATGTACCAGTTGTGCCAAACCATGATGAACATAGCGAAACAGGTTTGGGTTGTGTGGATACATTTGGAAATGTCAGCTCTCTTCAGAAGCTCAGCAATGAACAAACGAGAGCTTTTCCTTCAACTCCAAGAAGAGGGGCACGAGGCAGAAATAAAAGTGTGATGGAGGATTCAGTAACTGCTGAGCTTAATGTTTCCATGTCACTGCGTCGTCCTGTAGAGCGTCAATTGCCTTCTACTTCAAGGCGGAGTTCCAGGAGAGGGACATCAAATCTCTTGGATGTTACAGATGTCAATCCTCTAGGAGTCCCTATCCTGAAGGAAAAAGAAATGATGCTTGCAACATCGAGTAAGAGATCCAAAAGAGGCAAGGCAGGTCAAACAATCGGTGAAGAGGATGGTTTTAAAAGTACTTCTGAAGGAACTTCGGAAGATTCAAGCAATGAAATACTTATTAGAAGAAACCGGAGGGGAAGAAATAAGGACAATATTGACAACCAGAGCACAAAAGCACAACTTCCTTCAGTGTCTGAAGAAGGGTCAGTGGACAGGACTTTACCTTCACTGTTGAGCAGTAAAGAAAGATTGCATAGTGAAGATAATGTCTTAACTAGATCTCCAAGGCTTCGTAGAAAAGGAACACAAGGAGATATTGAGGAAACTTCGAAAGCTTCTTCTGAAGAAGAAACACACAAAGGTTCATGTGAGGAGGTTGTCCTACCAAAGCATAGCTCAAGGATGACAAAAATAAACGACAAGCAAAAAAGGAAAATCCATCCTGCTTCAGTAGTAGATGAAAGTCCAGAAAGAGTTACTTCTGACCTTCCATGCACCAAGGAGAGACTGCACGGTGCAGACAATGTATTAACTGTAACTCCAAGGCTACGTAGAAAAGAGGAAACTGTTGCAGAACATAGTGTCACAAGGACCCGATCCAGCAATCAGTCTGCACCTCCATACTTTTCTGTAGGTGTAAATGAACATTTTGTATTCGCTCCTCCTTCTACAAAGTGGAAAAATCAAAAAGGTCTGTATTCATTTCTAAAAATTTAGTTTATAGAGGCTGGCCACCTTTTGCAGTTAGCATTTCCTACCCTTTTTCTACAATGTTCCATACAAACTACTATTCTGCCATGCTTTAGCCCCAGCAGGATTGGAGGATATGTGATAATGTATGTGAAGTAAAGCAGTGCATGCTTATCTTTTATGTTCTTTCAAACGCCTATATTTCTAAACACGGGTGCGCTGGCATACACACATATATGTACATACTGTCCAGTTAATCTCTGTCACCCTACACCAATTTCTTTTTCACCACACATTCATCCTCCCGCAGTCCCTTCATGTACTTGGGCTGGCACAAACTTTGGTATCCGATCATCTCCATCAACTCAGCCCCTGAACCCCCTCATTGCACCCTAAGCCGCACCCAGTCGAGTAGCTTCATTCACTTAGCAAACCCACTGCACCTAACTTAGAAAACACACAAACACTAAGTTGCTGCAACTGCTGTACACCCACACCCTTCTCTCTTGTATGACATTTTGTTGCCTGCTTTTTTGCACTATTTGGTGTTTGAAATATCCGTTCACAAAGAAAAAATGTAAGTATTAGTGTTTGAAGGCACTATAAAAGAAGGCCATTGTTCAGCTAGGCAATATACATGTCCAAGTGTTAAATAGTAAGCCGTGGTTGTTTATGCAGCCATGTGTAAGTTGTTTATTAGTAGCACCAGTATTCACTGGGGCACAAGCGTGTGTTGTCCTTTGGCAAGAAAGTGTGTTTTAGTCATGCCTCTGTTCTCAAATAGTGAGGACTGGTGTACTTTTTTAAAAATTGGATTTTGCTACATTCGTAGAACGCCTCCAAACAGAATTTTCGCGTCCAAAAGCAGATGTTAGAGAATTTGTTTTGCATATGACTTTGTACACTTTCTGGACCTCCTCACTTTACATTGTTGCAACACAACACACACAAATAGTCTTTCTGCAATTGTTTACATTGCTTTATCAACCCTGAAAATATATTTATTAGAATTTTGGAAAGCTACGTTCGTCACAGAGGTGGCTACTTGTTATGACCAGGATCCCTTAGAAACACACAAGACTCAATAACCCAATAAGTAACCCCAATGCACACTTTTTGTGGGAAAACACCCCTAGCATTCAACAAACAGAAGCGTGTTTAAAGTCATTCAATACGTAATACTCAAGTCATTAAGAAACAAAACTTTTTTAAAATATATATATAACCTGTTTGTCATGTAATAAAGAATAATCAGAATTTATTTCAGTGCTCACAGAAAAAATATTTTCCAAAACACAAAATGTTCAATCATAATGAATTTACAGTACCATGTCTTTCTTTTAAAGACATAGAATACATATAGTGTTTGACAGCGTAAACTGATCTAATATAAAAACAGGGCAAAATGCTGTACAAACTGGAGGGGGCAGGTATCTGTACTTCTGCCCTCTGTATGCTAGGGTAAAGGCACGGAACACCTCAGCCAGGGCTCTCAATTTGGTAGCTATGCACAAGCAGCCAGGCTTAAGCTTTCAGGAGGTGATGCACGTTGGTTTTAAAGTACAGTGAGTCCCCAAGCCCCCACAAAGGAATGGCTACACACTGTTGGGTGATAACACAGCTTCTTTATATAAAATAAGATTCAGTAATATATATACATTTAAATATTTTTATTTTTTATTTAATTTTTACTTTTTTTTATTGCATTTAATTGTTTACAATTTTTAGCAAGGAAAAATAAAAAAAGCATCATCCATTCCAATCCAAATTAATTTCAAACAGTTTAAAAAATTCTCCACTGCAATCATATATTTTGGATTACTTCCATTTATCAAACGACTCCACCATTCTTCAGAGTCCAGTATCAAACAGATGCCAAAACTCACAGTTGTTTTGTTCTTTAATTTCGCAATGCGGTGCAGTGTAGAAGCAAATGCTTAACAGACTCTACAACAGATTCCTCTTCGCAAAAGCGACAAGTGTTTGTTTGCGATAACCCTCTCACTGCCAAGATATCATTTGTTGGGAGAAGGTTCAAACGCGCTCTTAGTTAATAGTCCCAAAACTCTCTGTTTGCAAAACGGTTTAGATAGTTTGGTAAAGTATTAACTTTCTGATGTTCTACCGCTAGGTGTGTTGATAATTGGTATTGGGCTGCTGAATCCGCCGTTAATATCCAATCGTATTCCTTCAATTTCTTCTTTATTTGCATAGGGTTGTTCATCAGCTCTTCTCTTGAAACTCTGATTTCCTTCAATGTTTCGCAGATTTTCTTGGACCAGTTATTCAACATTGGGCTAGATAATGAGTCGTGAGATGATGGTACATTTCCTGTAGAGCATTAGATTGTTCCATTCTACAGTGCATTTTAAGGATGGAAGAACGAGCTCACGACAAAGCGCCTGTATTGGAATGGATAATGGTAGGCCTAATACTGTCTTCCAAAATATAAATGGGGGCAGGCCTTCGCCGGCATTTGGAACAGTGCCTCTACACCATATGTCAATGAAGTGATCACCTTCGCTTTGTAGAATGTTATTACTGCAGAGATTGAGAACCGACCAAACGTATTATTTAGGGCCTTTGCTAGACTTGCCAATGCCTTGGTTCTCTCTATTAATTGGTTCATCATTCGGGTGTCTGCTCGTGAATCACTAAGCCATACCCCTAGATATATAAATGCGCTCAGTTGTTCTATCTTCTTACCATCCAGACTTCAAGAGAACCGATTCTTGCCTTTCAGTTCCCAAAGCTCAGTATCTTTGCTTTTTCTTTATTTGTTTCAGAGCCGTCCGACTTGATGTACTGCTGGAGAGCATCCAGTTGATGTTGTAGGCCGATTGGTGTTTGATCTATTAGGACCACATCATCTTTGTAGAGTAGACCTGACAGCCGGCTCTCCCCCACCTTCGGAGGAAAAGGTGTAATCTTTAGGGCTGAATGCTTCATGTCCATAAGAAAGAAATTAAACGGGGCCTCAGCCATTGGGTAGCCTCTCTTTACTCCCATGAAAGTTGGGATTTCGTCTGACAAAATGCCATGCCGGTCCAACCGTACTCTTAGACGTGTCGGAATGCGTCGCCACTATTGGACCCATCAAGGCCTCGGGACATTCCTGAACTTTGAGTTTTTCCCCATAATTCATATTGGTTTATTTGATCAAAGGCTTGAACTAAGTCAACGAAGAACATAAGGATCGTGGTCTTCTTTTCTTGCGTTCAGCTCGTCATCATGTTGAGTATCATAATATTCACTGATGTCTCGATACCTTTAACAAAACCTGTTTGAAACGGTTCATTACAACCTGTTTTTAGGCACCAGTCTTGAAAGTGGTCTAGGATCATGGAGCCGAAGATTCTTTCGATTACATCCAAAATGGCGATGGGTCGATCATTTTTGGGATTTTCCCTTTCGCCCTTTTTGAATAACGGAACCACAGTCGCTGCCCTCCATAACGGTGGTATTTATTGCAATCTGGTGACCTGATCTAAGAGGTTGTATACAAATCTGGTCCAAGCCCCGGGATGTTCTTTTAACATTACGTTAATGAGGCCATCTGGGCCTGGCGCTCGTGAGCTATTGATCTTCAAAATATGCTCTTTTATGTTATCTATATCACAAGTGAATATCCATGAACCAGCTTTAGCTCTAGCAAGAGGTTTTGTTATGGTCATTTTATCTGCATACAGGTTGGTGAAATGTTAAATCCAACAATGCTCACTAATCGGATTAATCTGCTATATTCCACATGAGTCTTTAAAAGGGCCCAGAAATGTTCACTTTTCTTACTGTCAAGAGCCTTTAACATTAATTCTGCATCCTGCTGGTACATTAGGTTTTTTTACGAGCGTAGCCATTGTGTGCATTTTATTCTTTCCCCACACTCCTTTTCTACGTCATTAGGAAGGTTTATTTTTTTCCCCACTCTTGTGAGCTTCCTGACTAGTTTCCTTCGTTCAACTAGAACTATGTTAAATGCGTGTGAGTACATTTTGGCCTGATGAGCTGTCCTTGATTTGACACAAAATTGTTCCAGCAGGGGTGTATACCTTGGATCCTGCTTGATCGAAATCCACTGAGTTTTTCAAGGTTATTATTTTAAAGTTTCAATCTCGTCCCCTTGTGCTGTCACAGGCATCTTTTCATGCTCATTTGTTGTGCAGATAGTCCACTCCAGGTACAACATATGATGATCACTATTCTGTGTCTTGACTACTTTAAATTGCGTGATCAGCTTTAGGATGTCTCTTGAAGCATAGATTTAATCGATTATCGAAGAGCGCTCTCCATTTTCCCAAATTGCTTGAGGCAGGATGTCTCCCTTGATATTACTATTCATCATATGCATATCTTTTGCTCTCATCAAGGATCTCCATTTTACACCTCTTGCCGCTCATTCAGTTTCATATGTATTCCCCTGTAATTGTGTGTTATACTTTATAGAAGGTGTATTTAGGTCACCACAGACCATCACATGTTGCGCTTGTTGATCGATGAGATCGGAGACCTGGTCAATAAAAAGATCTGTGGAGGACGTGGCTGGATTCCAGTAAAGGTTAAATACTGTTAGTTTTACTGGCTCTTTTCTAACCTATGATTTATCCAGGTTCTCCCATTCAATTGCAAGTTCTTGAAACTAGGTGTTTTTCGCCACTGTTTTTTATCAAATTCAAGGGACTCGTAGATTTGACTGCCGTTAATAGGCCCGAAGTTGATAGTCCTTTTCTTCCTTAAGATGCAGGACTTAGCAAGATTTCATACCCATCTAGTGTAGGGGACTCACGTAGCCAGGATTCTTGGAGGCACAATAGATCAAACTGGCGTAAGTTTATGTCACTAGTTCTAGTCAAGTGAGAAAACCCTCTTGTTTTCCAGGAGATCATTTTTATTTGTGATTTGCAGAGGCTCTCCTTATATTATAACAGCCTCTTTTGCAGGAGGATTAATGGCTTCTTGGGTTGTTAAAGCTGTTTGTGAGTTGACAAGGCTCTCGACAGCCATGACCAATCTGTTATTTTCGCAGGTGATCCGAAATTGAAGTGAACTCCAATACAGTGGTTGTCCATTTCAATTGATGAGCAAAAGGTGTGGGCAGGGTAAGTGATTTGTGTGTGTTTTCTCTATGATTCACTACTAAGCCTTTAGCGTGGGCATTAAGGACTTTGATTTAGTGTTGTTTTAGTTTTCAGGAGACGGTGGCTATCTGGGATTGGCATTTTGAGGTTAGTGTTTCTTTGCGACATCAGTATCCAATGCATGTTTGGTTGATCAATGCAAGGTAGATTAATGGCTGTGATTTGAAATTATTCTCAGGAACTCAGATCGACTACCTCTGATGAAAGATTAAAAACTTAGATCCGAAACGCATTGGGAAGACAAAATGGGGATAGCTGATATTTCCCTCTATATTACATCGATCTATGCTGTCAAATACTATATATATTGTGTCTATAAAACCATGATTTAGTGCTGTAAATTCATTCTGATTGAGAATTCGAATGATTATTTATATTTACATTGTACTGATTTACTGTTTTGGAAGATTATTCTTTTACATAACAAACATGTTAGATATTTTTTAAAACATTTGGCTTCTTAATTACGTGAGTATTGTGTATTTGAAGACTTTAAACACTTGTTTAATTGTTTGTTGAATACTAGCGGTGTTTTCATAGAGATAGTGTGCATTGGGGTTACTCATTGGGTTAATGAGTCTTGTGTGTTTCTAATTATTCTGATCCTTGGGGCTGTGGTTCTTACCCCTTTGCACCTTAAGTCTGTAATTTCTCCAATTCTAAATCTTGAATTTGGAAACTTATTTACAATAAGCAGTGCATCCCTGCTCCCCTACCCACCTTATAAGTCAGATTTGAATAACAAGGTCTTTAAAGCTTCCAGAAAGATACCTGGCCTGAAATCTTATTGATTCATTGTGTAGTCTTGAGAATGGTGTAACAAATGTCCGACTGCTGGTCGGGATAGTGAGTTGATTTCTGAACACATGTTTCGAGGGGATTGGGTCCTCCGACGTATTCCATATCTATGAAGTAATCACCACAGCTGTGCTGCTTTGGAAAATTTTCTGCGTCCTGCGTCGATGACATCGATGCGCCGTCCTCGAGGACCTCCTCCGACAGCCGACGTCACCCGATGTGATAAGTAGGACGCACGACGCCCGTAGCCTCAGTTCCGTTTTTTCCACAAACGTGTTTGCTTTGTAAATCTCGGTACGCCTCGACTCTTTGGAGTTTCTGTTGTTCATCTCGGTTCTTCGAACCTGTTTGTTTGTGAAGTTATTCTTCGTGAAGATGTCTACCTCGTCTTCCACACCGCGTCCGGGCTTTAAGAAGTGCGGGGACTGTGGGTCCAAGATGTCGGTCACGGACTCGCACGACGCCTGCCTCTGGTGCCTCGGGGAGGCCCATGACACGGATGACTGTGTCAACTGCCAGTCGCTCACGTCGAAAGCCTTGCGGGAGCGCAAGAAGAGGTTATCGGTAGGCAAGGTGTCCAAGCCCCAGAAGTCGAGGTCTGCGGGGCTTTCGACAGACGACTCGAGGGGCCACTCTCTGCGTCGTCATCGGAAGTCCAGTGGGTCTCGGTCCTGGAGTCGGTCTCGCCACTCCTCTGCCTCTTTGAGGCACCCTCGGAAGCACCGACATCGGTCGCCTTCCCCGTCCTCATCTGAGGACTCTGCCCGTCGGCGGGTCGCTTACCCCACCAAGCATGCGACACCGGAGGAATGGGCTTCCTTCGGGAAGAAAATGTTGGCGATTCTCGAATCACAGGGCACTGATCTGTCCGCGCCTTCGAGTGGGGTCGGTTGTGATCAGCCGAGAGACGCCGCTCGCACGCCTTCGGGCTCGGGTGGTCATCACGATTCGCGGGAAAGGTCCTGCTCGGACAAGGGGAATCGTTCTCGGCATGCCCGGTCCAGGTCCTCGACGCGCTCGAGACGGCGTGAACCTGTGAAGTCTTTGAGGAAGACATCGACGCCTGAGGTCTTCGACGGACTCTCTCGAGGCACCGCAGGAAGTCGACGCCATCGGCGCCCAGGCTGTCGAGAGACACGCTCGGGGTTCCGCCCTCGAGGCCTGTGTCGACACCATTGAAGCTTTCGGCGCTGCGCTCGACACCGATTCCGTCGCCCTCGATGCCTTTCGTGGCGACTTTGTCGGAGGTGCCCCGTGGCATGGTGGCACCACCCAGGAAGGCACTGGCCAAGGCTAAACATGTCTTTGTTCCTTTTTCTGTGCCCTCCTGTCATGATGCCCGCTCCCGGGGAGCCGGTTCAAGCCCGGCTTCCTCAAAAGCGGACATCCAGTCCCCAAGGAAGGACCCAGCAACCCCATATAGAGGCCCTTTGGACAGTGTCCTGGCGCCTATGGCGCTAGGCTCATAAAAGACATCAGTCCTGGCGCTATAGGCGCCAGGCTCATTATGGGAATGCTTGGGTGCACTTACCTGATGCAGACCATGCTGCAGGATCCTGGCCTCCTTGAGGCCTGAAAGGAACTACTTTACCTGTGGGACTAATTTACCATCCGGGTGTGGTCGGGGAAGGATACATACCTGATTGGAGGAAGGATACATACCTGGAACTTCTTCCAAGGCTATTTAAACCCCACCCGAACAGCCACACGTGCTTCGCGTTGTTCTGCATCTAGCAGCTGGACGCTCACCGTGTCTGCTCCTGCATCCTGACTTCTGCCACGCCTGCCAGCATCCTGGATCACCTGCAAAGGAAGAGAAGAAGAGAACAGAAGAAGGAAAAGTCCTTACCTGCTAAATCGGCATCCCGGAGACATCTCGCCGACAATCCTGAAAAGGAAGACTTTAATTTAAAAGCTCACCGCGTCGATCGCTGCAGCGCCGCATTCCACTCACCTTTACAGGGCGCCTCCATGTTCAGCAGCGATCATCCGGATTCGCAGTCACGCCCCAGCGCCTAGGGAGAAAAACACCAGAACAAAAGGTGAGAGAGAGAAGGGAATAAGGAAAGCTAAATCTCCATGTTAAGACTTACCTGTTGATTCATTCCCTCTTCATTTCGGGTCCGCGCCGCATCCTGGCATTTCCGGACCCCGGCCCCTAAGGGGAAAAAGAGACATCAGCGTTAATGAGCGAATGAAAAGACATTACCAAAAAACGCTCATTAAAGACTTACCTGATTTCTACAAGGATTTCACCTCTCATCTCGGGTCGGTGCCTGTTCCCCGGCATTCCTTACCCCGGCCCCTATGGGGAAAAAGACACTAGCATTAGTACATTAATGCATGGACACAAGGGGAACCTCTTATCAAAAAACTTACCTGGAAGCCAAGCAAGTTTGGTTCTCACCAATCCGAAAATCCAGTGAAGTAACTGGATACCAACGCACCCCTGCATCAGAAGCAGGATGGAGAGCTCGTCCTTCCAGACCCTAAGGTGAGACGCTACGAGATATCACAGAAGGGTTTCAAGGAGGGTGAGAGGGGAAAGTGGGAGGCCGATTGCATTACCCCGCAGACAGTTAATCCCCTATTTTCGCCTACAGAAGGATACTTCTGCGAGCCAGACAAGCCAGATTTGGGGGCCCGGTCCAGTCCGTCTTCCGAACCCTGCGCATCACCTTAGAAGAGGTCACAGCAGCGCGAACCAGGCCAGCGCCTCCGTGGGAGTCAGATGAGCGTAACACCTCCTTCCAGCCTCTGGATTATATTTCTGAGGTGGATGAGGGATCTGAGGAAGGTGTGGTTCCTGCAGAGGTTCCTGATGACATTGTTTCTGGTTATAGCCCACTTGAGGACCTGCGTCAGTCGTTGCATGACGCCAGTGGTCTTGACACCTCTCCGGAGGTGGAGTTTGGTAGGCCTGAGCCTGGCACGCATGCCGAGTCCTCATACCGGCGCCTGATGTCGAGGGTCACGGATTACCTGAGGTGGTCTGTACCCCTTGGGATTTTCAGCAGGATAACCTGACTGATATCCTCGACCAGGGTCCAACAACTGACCCGGTGCTGCCATTCCATATGGCCTTGCCGAGAAGGGTGGCTGCGGCTTGGACTTCTCCGGAGAGTCTCCCGGCAGTGAGCAAGTCCTTGCCGAAGAAATATCGCCCAGCCAGTGGCGACCTCTGCTACTTGACCACGCATCCCACTCCGGAGAATTTGGTGGTGCAGGCGGCTACGGCCCCCGCAAAGCAGGTGTCATACCCTACCATCCCTCCTGATAGGGACGACAAACGTTTTGACGGCTGGGCGAAGAAGGTATTTTCTTCTGGGGGTATGGCGCTTCACGCTGCCAACTCCGTTTGTGCCTTGTCTCGTTTCACGCACACTCTGTGGAACTGTATTTCCTTAGCGGCTGATCATATTCCCTAAGGGGAGCAACGGGATGGTTTCCTTGCTATCGTGCAGGATGGCAAGGATGCCATGTGTAAATCAGTTCAGTCGGGTCTGGACATGGTTGATTGCGTCAGCCGGTCCATGGCGACGAGCACCGTAATACGCAGGTTTGTGTGGTTGCGGAGTCTGGTTTTGCTCCTGCTGTGCAAGCCAGGCCCCTCAACATGCCCTTTGATGGTGAACATCTTTTTGGCAGCAAGGCTGACAAGAGTCTTGAGAGGTTGCAGACCTCCAAAGCTGCAGCAAAGTCGTTGGGCGCTGCAGTCCGCCAACCTCCGCCTTTTCGTCCTAGGGGACAGCAATGGTGGGGAGGTTCCTTTCGATATTACTCGTCCTTTAGTAAATCGAGAGGAGCTGCAAATCAAAGGGGCAACCGTAGGAGTGCCAGAGGTGGAAAACAAGCTACTCGAGGTGCCAAGGCCGCTCGAGTATTTGCCTCTTTGCCCTCACGCACTGCCGCAGCCGCTTCAGCTCAGTCATGAGGCCCATGCTTTGCCGGTTGGGGGAAGGCTGGCGCAGCATCTTGTAGAATGGCGTGCCATTACTTCAGATGTGTGGGTTCTGGAGATCATAGCCCACGGCTACTGTCTTCCTTTCCGGCAGAGGCCTCACGACAATCCACCAGGGAATCTCTCTTTGAAGAGTCCGGATCCGCTCCTTGCGCAAGAAATACAATCCCTGCTGGAGAAAGGCGCCATAGAACTGGTGCCTGTAGCGGAGAGGAACAAGGGATGGTAGTCCCCTTATTTTTTGATTTCGAAGAAAGACTGGGGATTGACACCCATCGTGGACTTGTGCGGTTTGAACAAGCTCCTCAGGAAGGACAAGTTCAAGATGGTTACTCTTTCTCAAGTCCTCCAGGCCCTTCAACTTCAGGACTGGTTGGTTTCTCTAGACCTCAAGGACGCTTATTTTCATGTGCCAATCAATCCCAAGCAGAAGAAGTACCTGAGGTTTGCGGTTGGCGACTCACACTTTCAGTTTCGGGTCCTGCCGTTCGGATTGACCTCCACCCGAGGGTCTTTACCAAGCTCATGGTGGTGGCAGCGTATCTCAGGAAAGGGGGGATTCACGTCTACCCCTACCTGGACGATTGGTTGATCAGGGCACGCTCTCCCGAGCAAATCCTGGATCATCTGTCCGTCAGCTGCCACTTCCTTCACAAGCTGGGCTTCTCCCTTAACTTAAAGAAGTCCCACTTGACCTCAACTCAGCGGCTCCAGTACATCGGAGCAGTGCTTGACACGTCCCTGGGGCAGCGTTTTCCTCCCCAGGTGAGGGCTCACCACATTCAGCAGATGGTGCACAAGTTTCAACATGCCCAGAGTCTCGCAGCGTTCGAGTTCTTGAGGTTGCTCGGCCTCATGGCATCCTGCCTTCTTCTGGTGCCAGAGGCCAGGTTGCAGATGAGATCTCTGCAATGGGCTCTCAAGCTCCAGTGGTCACAGTCCTCCGGTAGGATGTCGGACCCCGTTCAGGTGCCGCCCTCGGTCGCTCAGGACCTTCTGTGGTTGGCTGTCGAAGGCAATCTGATGAGGGGGGCTCAGTTTTGGCTACCCTGGCCGGAGGTGATGATCGTTGGTCTCTGTCGGAGTCCAGACTCCATATCAATCTGTTGGAGCTGAGGGCCATCAGGCTTGCCCTGAAGGCTTTTCTGCCCGACACTGCGAGGAAAGAATGTCCTGATTCTGACAGACAACACAGTGGCCATGCACTACCTCAACAAAAAGGGGGCGGGGGCAGGGTCACTTCCTCTGTGCAGGGAGGCGATGCAGCTCTGGTTCTGGGCCATCCAGCAGGAAATTTCGATCTCGGCAGTTCATCTGGCCGGAGACGAAAATGAGACGGTGGACGCTCTGAGCAGGCAGAGCGCGATCTCTCACAAGTGGGAGTTGGCTCAGCAGATTCTCCTGGAGATCTTCGCCTTTTGTGGGACCCCTCAAGTGGATCTCTTCGCCTCCAGTGTCAATGGGAAGTGCGAAAGGTTCTGCTTGCGGGAATTTCCTCCAAGAGGAGCCTTAGGAGACGCGTTCGTGGTGGAGTGGTCCTTCCCACTGCTGTACGCGTTTCCTCCAGTCTCTGTCATCCCGCAAGTGCTGTGGAGGTTACAGAGGTTTGGTTCCCGGATGATCGTCATTGCTCCGGCATGGGCCCGGAGGACGTGGTACCCAGACCTTCTCGACTTGTCCATCTGCCCTCCACGTCGTCTTCCCTTTGAGACAATCTGCTCTCTCGGGAGGGGTTCAGGTTCTCCAACCAGAGGTCAGATCCCTCAACCTTCACGCTTGGCTTCTGAAAGGTTGAGGTATAAGCATTGGGACCTCCCTGAAGACGTGATGGAGGTGTTGCTTTCGGCCAGACGGCCAGCAACAAAGTCCCTGTAACGTTGCCGTTGGAGAAAGTTCTGCAACTGGTGCAGGGTTAAGAATGTGTATCCTTTTTCATGTGACATTCCTGTAGTTCTGTCTTTTTTGCTTTCTTTAGCCCACAGGGGCTTGCAAGTGGGTACCATTAAAGGTTACCTGGTGGCGCTGTCCATATTTAAGCGCTCGTCTGAGGAGTGTCCTTATTTTAAAATTCCTTTAATTTCTCAGTTTCTGAAAGGGCTCACTAATGTGTTCCCTCTGTCACCTTTCCAGGTGCCCTGTTGGGATTTGACCCTTGTTCTCAAGTTTCTAATGGGTGCTCCGTTTGAGCCTTTACATTTTTATCTGTCCTTTGAGACTGTTAACCCTGAAAACTGTATTTTTACTTGCGGTCACTTCCGCTCGCCGAGTGAGTTACAGACACTGTCAGTTAAGCCACCATTCACTTCATTTCATAAGGACAGGGTTGTCCTTAGAGTTCGTCCTTCCTTTCTTCCGAAAGTTGTGTCGGAATTTCATTTGAGCCAGAAGGTCATTCTTCCGGCATTTTATCCTCCTCCGCATCCTGGTAAGAACGAGGAGAGGCTCCATAGGTTAGATCCTAGGAGAGCTTTAAGTTTCTACATTTCATGCATGTCCCGGGTCAGAGTGGACGATCAGCTCTTTATTGGTTATGCTGGAAGGCGTTTGGGACAAGCTGTTACTAAACAGACTTTGTCTAGATGGATTATCTTGGTAATTTCTGAATGTTACCGCTTGGCGGGTAAGGACCCTTCGGTAGGCTTACGGGCCCATTCTACTAGGGGTATGGCTGCCTCTACATCTGTGAAGCAGCCACTTAGGCTTCGGTCCATACTTTTGTACATCACTACTCCCTAGATTCTACCCATGGGCAGGATCTGGCCTTTGGCAAGGCGGTCCTTTACTCTGCAATTTGATTGGGCATTCTAAATTTGTATAGTCTAAATTCTTTTCCCACCTCCTTACGTTGGTACTGCTTTGGGAGTCTGTCATAGATCTGGAATATGTCGGAGGACCCAATCCCCTCAAAGAACAAGTTACTCTATTACCTGGTAACGTTCTTTCGATGGGATGGTCCGATGACGTATTCCATATCGCTCCCTCCCTGCCTACCCCACTACAGAATTTCTTATGCGATTGCAGGTTACGTTTCCGCAAGGCTTTCTGTGCTCATACTGGCAGAAGATTGGTGCCACACGTTCTGGGAAAAAACTACAACTGAGGCTACGGGCGTCCTACTTATAACATCCGGTGACGTCGGCTCGACGGAGGCCCTCGAGGACAGCGTGTCGACGTCATCGATGCAGGACGCAGACGCCGAAAGATTTTCCCAAGAAGCACAGCTGTGGTGATTACTGTCATAGATATGGAATACGTCGTCGGACCACCCCATTGAAAGAACGTTACCAGGTAAGAGTAACTTGTTTTTCTTGCATATGGGAGGAATCTAATTTGAGGAATCTGTGGGAGGAAGGAATCCATTAAAAGAACACAATGTACTTACCTCTGGGTAATGTTTTTTCTGGTGGACAAGTTCTTCTCTTGGATTCCTCATGGCCCTCCACCCCCAGCTGGCCCCACTTGGCAGATTGCCCGTACACCTAGTCTGGTCTGCAGTCACTCAGCTGCTTATGTGTTTGTCATAAGGGTGGAACTGAAGTAATGGCAAGCAGTGACTATATATATGGCGCCGAATGTCATGTCTGGGAGGAGCTGATTCAGAGCTGAACTCCAATCACTGGTGGCTGAAAAAGTTCCTGAAGCCATCTGGCACTGGAGACATGATATACAAGATGAGGAGCCTGTGGGAGGAAGGCCTAGCCCATTAGAAAAGAACATTACCAAGATGTACCTAAATCCCAGCAGCTCTTTTGCAAGTTGTCCTCTTCAAGACTCTGAACCGACCCCAATTGTTTAACCATCTATGCAGAAAGGGAAGAACAAAAGAGCTAGAGATCAATGTCTAGAAGAAAGCCACATTCTTAGCCCCATTCAATGTCTGAGTCCAAGTGGTCCCGCCACTGTATTTTGGCATCAGGTTCCAGACAACACTCAAAGGAGCAACACATCCTTATACTTGAAACACATACTGATAGTATAATTTCCTCTTAACACTCTCACGCCCCCATAACCCATGTTTAGTCTGGCAGCCTGGATTACATCTTTACTCTTCAGTTTCCAGCAAAATGTTTCAATTCCTTTTCCTGTGGTCCTGCTGCTCCTTCATTGAACAACGCTGTAAGGGCTGGAACCAACACCATACTCTGTGACTAGTTATTCGATAACCGTTTCTCTAACCAAAGATAATTTATCTGTGCCTTTGTGGCTGTCTGTCCCCAGCCCCCTTTGCCGATGCTGACCTGGGCATCAGCCACATGTATGGGTCAGGATTCAGCGTTTCCTGTCTTTAAAAGGATCAGATTACCTAAAACCAGGTGATCCAGAATATATTTTTTTCTATGTAGAGGCTTCAATTCTGGTAACGCTGCCCCTTAAATTCCCTTCACACTCTACCACATCATAATCAAGGAGCCTCCAGAGCTTTTCTCCAAGAGAGCCATTGACTTGGTTCCTCCTCAACCACTCTGAAAGATTACTTGCCTTTGATCATGCTTTTTCAGAAGTATGCAATCTGTTCTTCCAATGGATACTTCACTCCCACTGTTTCTCATAAATGGATTCAGGTGATGACTGGACTCTTAACATTTTTATACAGCCACTAGCTGGCATCTTAGGCAAGTGTGAATGCTTTCTGGTGCTGCAGGTGATATATGTATTATTAAAATTGAGCCACCATTGGCCTGTTAAATCTGGGGGGTTTCTGTGCACGGGTTTCTGTGCACCACAGATTCCATCAATACTAGTCAACTGTGTTTCACTTGTACCTACTATTAGCATGTTTTTTTACCTCAAGAATCGCAGGTTTGATGCCTAGCACAAATTGCAAGTGCCAAATGTTAGTCTCTTATTCGCACCAGTGGCATGCTTGATTCTTGAGCCTGAAACATGTCATGGTGGACGCCTGTATATCTTGTTGGTTGATGCACCCTAAGGTTGTTAAGAATCATGCTTTTGGTTCCAGGATTACTACTCGATTAGAGATAGCCAGCAGAGAAGAAGTCATCACAGTATAGTAGTGAGGCACCCAGGGACGTCAGTTGGGGGTTGCAGTCGCGACCCATGAGTTCTCCCTTGCTAACCCTGTGGTCTCCCGTGCTACCCCTAGAAAAAAGTTATTTTTTAAAACTTTTTTTAAAAAAATGGAAGCTCCTGGACTGTGGCCAGTGCCATGCTGCTCTTTATTTTTGGAGTGGCTAAGGCTTTCTTGTGCAGGACTCAAAAAACAATTTAAAAATAAATAAAAACGGGTTCTACAGGTGTATCACTTTGAGCAATGACGCTAAATAAGAAAGAATAGGAATAACACATCATTTGTCTTTCTTTAATTCTATCCAATAAGTGCTTAACTCAATGGTTTATTTCCAGGCACACTTCAGGTGGCGAGTCACTGATTTAGCCTGTTCTTAAACACCTCAACTCAGCCTTTCACCCTTCTGAGGTCGATAAATGAGTACCAACACAGGTTGGGTGATATTCTATGTATATTTGATCTATATAAAGCACTTAAGCGTAAGTGCTATATAATAACATATCATTATCATTTGTTCTTGGACGTCTGCTTGCATTCACAGTAATTTGGTAATATGGTCCTATACACACTGATATCAACGATACATATGGTGATCAATTCTTGTGTGAAATGTACATAACATTATAGTGATATCGCAACCATATTTTTTGTTGTGAACTTAGGAACAATATATGATGTCCCTTCCTGTTTTGTCAAGGGGTGAAAGGTCGTGTTCAATCGCTTCCCATGATGTCACTTCGAGGGGAGGGGGGTCAAATGACATCACTTCCTGTGATATCATTGGAGGGCAAAGGTCATGTGATGTCACTTCCGCTACTGATGGCATTTTGGTGAAATGACGTCCCTGGAGACACCATCTGCCAAGCATAGAATAGGATGCAGTGCCGCTGGATTCAGTGCCAGAGTGTGCACGGGTACTAAGGGGGGGAGACACCAGTACTAATCTTTGTAAACTTGTAAAAACACTCGGGTTGATTCCCTTTGTCATCTTAAGCAATGTGTTATGGAAGGCATGTAGGAAAATAATACTCAAATGTTGATGCTTTGTTGTGATAAATGTGTGCTGCGTGTGAAACATCGAATAACAGTACTCCTGTCTCCTTTACAAATACGAAACCTCATTAACAGCACTTTAATGAGGTGCCTTCAAACTTCCATTATTTAGCCAGGTCCAGTTATAAACTCACTGTTGGGTTCCTGAGAATAACCAGTAGAAGATCGATCACATAGGGGCCCCAACTATCTGAGCCTTGAATCAACTATAGTTTCAACTAATCTTTAAATCTGTGATGTATCTGCCATTTGACTGATTTACAATGCAATTGTGGAAGCACAATGTTTTGGTTAGAGTCCAGAAAACACTGGGACTTAAACATATGTTGACTTTTACTAGAGAGAAAGTTTTTATGGAATTGTAGATCTCTGAAAATTTCTCTCGTTCTATTATGATCGGACATAGAGCTCCAACTCCATAGATTCGGTAGTTCAGTGGTCTAGTGCTAGATTGAATCCCAGCATGATTCCACACTCTGCATGAACAGGAGTCGCAAAACATGTACATCTTTGGCAGTGAATTATCATGTGCGCTCTTGCAAGATATTCATGCCCCCTGGGATTCAGTGATGGAGGCCTTCATCCAAATGCCTCCTAATATGCAGGTCCCTTTGTAGCAACTGGACTTTGAAGAGAATGGTGCTGCTAAGCAGATTTTTTTTAAAAACAGGTTTAATTTTTTCAAGCACAAAGATGACAATAGTACAGGTGAATGAAATATGCATCTAACTCCCCATGTTTAGAGATCATAAATGAGCAAGCAAAGGTTCCATGTACCAATGGCCCCAACCCCCACCCTCTTCTTCTTCCCGGTTAAGCCGTCCTCATGGTCTGGCCCGGCGGACGTTCCCACGGACCGTTCGCCCTCTAAGTGTAGGACTCTCTTGGCCTGGAGAGTTTTGTTGGTTAGCGCCAGAAAGTTTTGTTCGTAGTCTAGTAATGGCACCCAAATGTTTGTGAAACGATGTAGGAGGCCCGCGTTAGCTGCTGTCGCTTTTTCTGCAATCAATATGTCCCACATTTTTATCCACCAAAGAGACATGCAGGGGCCTTCCGTTGTCTTCCAAGTGCGGGCAACTGTGATTTTCCTGGCCAAAAGGAGTTGAGTCAGTAGTTTGGCTAGTCTAGGGATCTCGGTGAGAGCCGACCTCAGCGAGGAGCTAATATTTGTGATGGATAACAGCACAATGTCTGCGTAGAGTGCAATCTTGTGCTGAGAGGCGCCGATATTGAGGCCATTGATCTCCGGGTCTAAGCAAATCTTTTGGGCAAAAGGCTCCATAACCAGCGCAAACAGGAGCAGGGACAGGGGGCATCCCTGTCTGGTTCCGCAGGTTAAGGGGATCGGGTCTGATAGGGAGCCATTGACCCTAAGGAGGGTCCTCGCTAAGCAGATTTTAATTTCCATGTAGACTCTGGAATGCGTATGCTGGTCTATGACTCCCATCTCCCCACCGAATATCTGTCTGGCATTCCTCTCTAATGTTCAGACTGAATTGCTTGTCATGCCTTTTGGCAAAAGTCTCCTTGCTTTAAAGTCAGATGACTTTAAAAAATGGAAATATAATGGAGAATTCAAAAGTGAACAGCATGTCATCAGGGCTGTCTGAACTGATAAAACAACATGCTTGGTATGCTCTTCCACAGTCCTTCATTACAGCAGATGTCAAGGCCTCTGCAACAGCTTGGTCCACCAAAGCAAGAATTTTGCTCTGCAAGACACAGCGTTTTCTGCCAGTGCTCCACTCTGCAATGTCCTCCAGTACATCCATGTCCAGGTTCATTTCATCAAGGTGACTGCCTTCGTTAAAATCTGTGGCAGGCAGTATGCAATCATTTGTTAGTTGAGCAGCAGTTTATTTTGGTTTAGTGTGTCTTTCATTATTTGGTCTGGTGGATCAGATGCAGCGGTTTTGGGAAAAGGCATGTTTCTTTTAAATTACTTTGGGTGCTCCCTGAACCTCCCAAAGTTGTGCCTTGTTCATTCAAATTGGATTTAGTTCTTCCAAACACAGCTCAATATTCCAGCATGAAATTCTTGTCGGCCTCAGAAAAAGGTACGAGACATATGTCTAGCAACATCTTCATTTTATCCAAGCTTTTTGCAGGTTTCAATGTTACACAGTCTGCACTCCCTGCAGCATGCACTGATAACTTATTGGTCCCCAATTTGAGGAGATCTTGCATTTGCCACACCATTTTATAGTGGCTAGAACAGTCCAATTTGTTTTATTGGGAGCAGTTTCGTCAGCCTTGATTACAACCCACCCTGCTGATGGATTATTCCCTTTTTGCTTGGTGGGCATTCCTATCCATTCTCTGGCCAAGTGGACACTGGGATGAAGACCAGAGGAGGTATGTCATCCTCTTAGAGTGGAGGACGTTTGATGTCAGTCTCATTGACTTTCTTCCAACTATCTTAGTGAAATCTGTTAAGAACTTGACAGGCAAAGCCACTGCAATATATTAGTTGGCAAAAAAATCTGGAGGTGGAATTGCACGCTGTCTGCGCAGAGATGCCATCTGGATCTCGTCTGGCCGCTCCAAAGTGAAGCGCCTTTTAGTAGCACATCTGTAAGTGAATTAAAACTCATCAGGCAGGTGAGTGATATCTCATGAGTGGCAGCTGTATCAAAAGGTGACGGGCAATATCATTGTAATGTGCATTCTCCGTCAGGTCGACATGCTTCCTCCATCTGCAGTAAAAAAATGTCTTCTATTTTGTTTAAGGGAATTTCGTCACAGAGGATGGACTGGCTGTGGAATGTCAAATCCATTGTTTGTATGCCTTCCCATCAGACCCTCTTGTCTTGTAATTACTTCAGTCTTGCAGGCTAACCATTATTTTTTCTCCAGACTGGGTAAGAACATGGTACACCCCATTTCAGGACCTGACTGTCCGGTGTGAATGCTCCCTATGTGAAGAAGTATATGCTATTGCAAGCAGAAGACTTTATTCTCCATACTGTTCATATTTGGCTATTAAAAGGTGGAGAAGCAAGGTCTGGGATCTCTGAAGATTTAATTGTTGGCCTCTATTAAAGCTATCCTGGAGTGTTTCATAGTTGGAGTCTTTGTAGAAACTTTTACCCATTCTGTAAGCCCCATGTCGGTTTCCTTAGAATTTCTGCTTTCATTTCCAAGGGTGAGCTTTATGTTGTCTTAGTCAAAGGCTAGTCATCTGTTTTTTCGAGAATGTCTGAGTAGTTTTCCCCAGCGTTTAATCCTACTCCTATTTGATGTTGGCTGCTTTTTAGTTGTAGCATTTTGCTCTTTAAGGCTCCTGACCATGAACACTTTTTTTTTCACTATCACACTTTTTTTTTCACTATCATCACGTTTCCACATGAAGTGGGCATGCTACTGTCTCTTGGTGTTTTCTCCAAGGTAATTTTTAACCCAAGTATGAAGCCTTCCATTCCCCCCAAGCTAGGTTCAACATTCAGTCTTTCTGAAAAGGTGTATCTTCCATCTTTCCTCCTATACATTCTTCCAATGTTTTTTTTGTTTTAATCACCTTATCCCAGAATGGGCACTCTTTCAGGTTTTCAAGTCTTGGGCATATAGAATCGAGTATCATTTTTGTAGATTTCACTATGATCTAAAAGAAGTCTATTTTTCAAACACGCAATTTCTCGGTAGATTGCCATGCATGGGAAGACTTGTTAAGAGCTGGCCAATCTTGGATGTTGGTCAGGCTGCTTCCCGGGAATCCCTGCACACTAGCCACGTATTACTGTTTTGATTCTTTGGCAGATGAAGTTGCTTTTTTTTGGGCAGTCTATTTTTCATCAAATGCTTGTCTAAGGATTTTGGTTTCTCATAATAATTTGCTACCATTCTGTAGAGATATTGTGTTGAAAGTGTTGCTTGTAATGAGTAGTCTGCTATCCTTTAAAAGTAAAAATTACTTCCAGTAATGGTCTTTTATGTTAATACACTACCTCTCACACATTTCCCATCCATCCGCCCTCTGTCTCCGTCTGTCTTTCTGGTTGTATCCTTTGAGGGCCAATCATGACAATTCAGCCATTCCTTTGAACTGAGGCGCAGGCACATTTGGGTGGAATGGAAATAAGGAGGCTTGTGTCGCCATAGTCTAGTGACCGTGTAAGTCTGCTCTGACTTGTCAAGAGCTAAAACCTCTGTCAGAAAAAGATTTTATGCATCAGAAAATTAATCTTCACTGAGGAAAGTGTGATGAATTGGCCAGCTCCATTGAGATGATTACCAAGGGATCTGGGTACTGCTATAAGCAATTTGTTGCTGGGCCCGCTGTCGCATGGGGAGGATCCTCTGGCTTTCCCCAACATGCCACATGCAGAATGGCAGGGGCTTGTCACAGTGTAATCACAGATGCTTCTGCCCCTTTAAGTGAATCAAGGAGTGCTTGCCTCATACTGGCGCAGAAACCCTCTCCTAAATCTACTCGGAGAAGAAGTGGGACGTGAGCTAGACCAGTGAATCCCAGCAGCAGTTAGCCAGTCCTCACACAAGACCTCAACACTCTGACATTTGAGAACAGATAGACTAAGCAAGTAACCCTGATGGCAGGGCCAGTTAGCCAGCAACCTGAAAAAAGGGAGTCCGAGGAGGCAGGAGTAAAAGGAGACAGTAGTCTACAGGGGTGGCACCGAAGACTGGGCGAAGACCAACCCTAAATGTAGGGTGTTCAGGGACCAAGTGGCATGCGTGGAGCCAGTCTCAAAATTTGGGGGAAGGCAGTTTTAAAAAGTGCGTAGGGAATGAGGCCATGAACGATCACCCAACACCCATCAAAATATCTGCATGGCCACAAACAGTTGTGACTTTGCTTTGTGCACTCTAGCCTTGGTGCCCCTCCTACATAAGCTGTCTTTCCACTCCAACTTGCTCTGAAAACATTTTGTGGAAAGACTGATGCTTAGGAGTCAGTGTTGGTAAGTTACTTGTGCTAGGAACCAAACTGCATAACCTCTCAATATGAGCTAATTATAGGTCCTAGTATAGATTAGCAAGAAAACCTGTATCGGCACCTCGTCAGACAGTGTTGTCTGCAAATTACACCTACATAGCTTCAGTAAGTCTATCAACCAATTGCAGTGGGCTAATGCAACTACTGGCACCCTCCCTTAGAGACTGGAGGTTGATTATCTATTACTTCCAGGGCTCTGCCCTTTATTAGGAACTGCATTTCTGATCTCTACTGCTTTACTTGGCCTGAATTGGGGCGGTCTGTCACCTAGACTACTCAGCTCTTACAGTGCACTCTGTGGACGCGGAATTGTCTCCGCCAAAAGGCTCGCTCAGCAGGCATATGACTCGGCCATGCTTCAATAATTTGGATTCTGAATATCCTAAAATCACAGAAAGGTGCTATTGACATTTATCTTTGAAGCATAATCACCTTCCTTCCTGGAACCATTAATTGAATACATATTCATCGTAAACCATTCCAAAGTCCACAGGCCAATACCGCCCAGCAGTTTTCAACTTCATTTGACTTTACCTGACCACCTGCTGTCCCCTATTCAAGTTTTTTTTTTACTTAAGTCCACACCAGGACTATTCCACATGCCAAGTAGACCGCACAGGTCACCTGCTTTGCCTCGAAGAAGTCCTTATTTGGTTGAAACACGTGTTGGCTTTCACAAAGCTTTAATTTGCTTATTCTTTGTAAACATGTTACTACATAGGCCATCTCAGTCTTGATGGTCTTCACAATTTTCGAACATTCTAGTTTTATGATTGAATAAATCATACATCAATGGATTGCTTTTCTCCCGCAGATTCCTCATCATGATAGATATCCATTATCCAGCTCTGCTGTTTGGCAACTTTTCGACAGGGGGCGTAGTGGACCTTGACTTAGCCGCCTATTGTTGATCAGTCTTGTCCAGTTCTCGATTGTTGGCTCCGGAAGTACATATAGCACATCACTACGCCCCATGCTTCAGTTCCTTTTTTCCACGCAATTGCACGCTGCATCGGGAACACAACTCGAGTTTTCCTTTTTGTACTATTTGTACATTTTTCTTCTAAAACTTGACACAATATCGTCTCACAAGGTTTCGGGCTTCAAGCGATGCCACAATTGCAAGGCCAAAATGTCTATGACCGACCCCCAGGAGGTCTGTCTATGGTGTCTGGGGGTCAGTCACGAAACGGAGGCCTGCGCATCATGTGCAAAGATGCAGCTGAAATCCCTAAGCGAGAGGGCCAGAAAACTGGCCTTGGGCCGACCGTGCACCAAGTCTCTGGCGCGGACGCTCATCCGGCCTTCAGAGGCCGAGACTGAGGAGCCCACTCCCAACAATAGGAAGGAACAACATTGCAAGAAGACCAAGAAACGGTCCCATTCCGGGAGCCATTCCTAGTCTTCCTCGCGGAAGAAGAAGCGGCACCACTGCCACTGACGGGAGTCCAGCTCGTCGGACCGAGGTAAGCACTCAGTGGGGAAGAGTGGGAAAGCTTTAAAACTTCAATGATTGAAATGTTTCAGAGACAAGCTACTGTAGGTGAGGCTCTGGCCCCCGACCAGCAAGCTTTGATGGCAAAAGTGGCGCTCTGTGCTCCCGACCTCAAGCCAGCCACTCTGTCGATATATCCTTGGTGTCAAAAACGCCTTTGGGCGTCACCCCTACAGGCCTAAGTCGCCGGAAGGCTGAGGCCCATGACGCCCACTGGTCATCCGAGCGTCCCTCAGCGCCTAAAGAACCTTCTGCTTTGAAACCTATTCTCAAGCCCTCTGCACCGACAGTCGGCGACAGTTCATTTGTGCCACTGTCGAGATCGGTTTTCTTCAATTCGATGCAATCCATATTTGGCTTCGATGACTCTGAGGACTGTTGACCCAGTCTACACGGGTGCTAGCTGCATTAATTATTTCGACGACCAAGACGATTTATTGGCGCAAGCTCAGGGTCTCCAAGATGCCAGTGGTCTGGATACTACCCCAGACCCTGAGTTACAGCAAAACAAGCCCTATAACCATGCTAATATTAAGTTCAGGGATCTGGTTCACAGGATTGTTGAAAACCTTAGGTTGAAGGCGTCCACTACACCTCTTCAGGGGTATGAGCTCACCAACATTTTGGATTAGGGTCCTACAGTCGAGCATAATATGCCATTCAACCCAGCTATTGCGGATCCTTTGGCCTCCTTATGGCAGCACCCTTGTACCATTCCCCCTGTGAATGCCAATTTTATGGGAAGTATAGGTCGACAAGAGGAGACCCTTCTTTCCTCGCCACACACCCTTCCCCAGAAATGTTGGTTATACAGGCTGCCACTATTTCCACCAGACCTGCGGCATCCACTTCTAATCTACCTATGGACAGAGAAGGAAAATAATCTGACACATTGGCCAGAATGGTGATCACCGCTGGCAGCATGGTGCTCAAAGCCACTAACGTGGCATGTGGATTCGCCAAGTACTCCTTTGGCTTATTTATGGCTGTGGAACATGCTGCTGAATACATCCCTGAGGGTGCCATGCGCAACAGATTTTTACACCTGGTGGAGGATGGGAAAGGAGGTTGCCAAGCAGTTATTGCAAGCGAGCCTGGAGGTAGCAGACTGCGTTGGCAGAGCAATGGGTTCAGCAGTCGTAATGAATCGCCAAGCCTACCTAAAAACTTCTGGCTTCTCTCCAAATGTTAAAAACAGGCTGCTGGACATGCCCTTTGAAGGTGGCATGCTTTTCTGTCAGAAAGCAGGCGAATCCTTAGAGAAATTCAAGGAATCCAAGTTGGCTGCTAAATCATTGGGCCTAGCAGCGCAGCTGACCAAACCTACCTTCAACTTTGTGTCCAGGGGCAGAAGCTATAGACGTTATGTGCCCTATGGCAGGAGGGCGAAGCTCCCGCAAGCCAGGCAAGGCCAGAGGCGCTTCTTGTGTCCCAGAAGGGGCAGAGGGACCTTTAGAGGCCAGTAAGCGGCAACATCGGCTTTGATTTTCCCTTCCCACAATGCACCGGTTGGTGGATGGTTGGCAGGGCATTGCCCCAGTGGCAGGAAATACCTTCCGATGCCTTGTGCCTGCAGTTGATTCGGTGGGGTTATTGGCTGCCTTTTCTGAAGAGGCCTCTAGACAGACCTTCACATGCCCCAATCCAACCGGGACAGGAGCTCCAGAAAGAACAGAGAGCCCTGTTTTTGAAGAGTGCCGTGGAAGAGATACCTCCCGATCAGAGAGGGTCGGGTTGGTATTCCTGGTATTTTCTTGTGCCCAAAAAGGGAGGTGGTCTCCGTCCCATCCTGGACCTCAGGGCCTTGATCAAGTTCCTGAGGAAAGACAAATTCAGGGTGGTGATGTTGAGAGAGATTCTCCACACTCTCGGGACTGGCTGGTGTCAATAGACCTACAGGACGCTTATTTCCATGTGCAGATACACCAGAAGCACAGGAAGTTCTAAAGGTTCCTCATAGGGGACAAGCACTATCAGTTCAAAGTGCCTCCCTTTGGGTTGACCACCGCGCCAAGGGTCTTCACCAAGCTCATGGCAGTAGTGGCGGCTCACCTCAGGAGATCCGGGGGTCCACATATTCCCATATCGGGAATATTCCCAGAGTGCCCTCAGAGTGCTGTTTGCTGCTCTGGGAGCGACGCTGCAAGAACCACGCTGCACGCCGTGGCAATCCTTTTACTCTGTGCTATGAAGCCAAAGAGGTGTTGAAATATCCCAGGCTATATAGGTAGGCAAGTGGACATTTGCTCTTTTTTTGTCTGAATATCTTAAAACAAGTGAACTATAACAGTGCTGTTTGCTTTATCTAACACATTGAGAATTATCGCACAGTGAAGCCTCGCCCCCTTGATAACAGGCATGCTATTTAAATCCCGGGCCACGTGCACCCACACCCCTGTTTGCTGGAGGGTGGCGGGGAGCAGGAAGCATTTTGGTAAACATCCTGGTGCATTAGATTGTGAACCACTGACTGTAGAATCATGGGCAGAGAATGGCGAATGCACATGAACTAAAGGATGGTTTAACAAAATAAAAACAGGTCAATGTCATTAAGGAATGATTTTATCCCAGAACTAATTGGTCCGCTGGTCTTTACAAAAAGACGGGTTAGTCTTTTGCAAGCATTATTACTCCCCCTGCCATCATCACCGCCCGCAGTATGTTCCATCTTGAATGAAGTGAGACCACTGATGACTGAGATGGCTAAGGAGGGAAAGCCTGACCTTGAGGATTCCACTCATTAACTCTTTGAGTAGGAAGGGGATATCCTAGTTCAAGATGTTTCTCCTCCTTCGGAGGAAGAATTCAGACAACCGACTGGAGATATACGCCAATCCTTCCTTGATACTCGCCCAAATTTTGCATATGTGAGATTACCCTTTTTGCACTATCGCAGTATTAAGTAGAAAGAGAGGAACCTCATAAAATATCCCCCTCTATGCTGAATCCTGTTGTACCAACGGAAATGAGTGAGGATAAAATGCAATTTTTGATTGATGCCATCACTAAACTGCGTTAAGAACTATGTAGTGAATTAAAAAACATATGGTCCAACTCATGGAAATCTTGGCATCACTAAAAGTTATAGAGTAAACATTGGGATTTGGTAAACAGATTATTAAGTCATTAAAGATTAGTCATTAAAGGACTCTATACTCCAATTTAAAGATCTAAGACAACAAATTTAGTCAGGAAGAGGGCTTTGCCTTTTTGTCCTGGAATATTCAGGGTTCTGCCTGTCTCTCTATCGAGAAAGAGATATATGTGTGTATATATATTTCTGAGGCCTGTGGAATCTGCTTAGATCACATGCTGTGCATAGGCCGACATCTAGTGGAAGCTGCAGAGTATTACAGTTTGTTTTTCGAAACTCGCAAATGGGCGTCGACACAGGGCGTGCCAGTAATACTATCCCTAGTGTGACGTCCACTGTACCCAAGATCCCTCACGCGTCTAGGATCCTCAGATTGTTTTTTTCCGCCATACTGGTCTCAAGCATCTTGCGGAGTCCCCTGGCCTTAGCCATACTTTTGCTAAAATTTTAAATTATTAATCTATTAACATCCTTCCCCACCCCAACTTCGACACTTGACGCCGGCTGGAGAAGAAATCGACTGTCGGCTGCTGCACGACGGATTTGTGCCTCGGAAGGCCGCTGGCCTCGGCCCGGTCCTGGTAGGCCGCTGGCCTCGGCCCTGCAAGTAGGGAGAGTGGGGGGTGGTACATACTCTACACTCTTGGTATATAGGTACACCCTATACATTTCCTACACTTAACAGCCCGCTGCCTCAAGGTGCGTATGGAGGGTACCCCTTTTCAATTCTGCCCCAAGTGCAACCGCAAATACCCTTGGGTCGACAGGCACGCCACGTGCAATATCTGCTTGCCGAGGGACCACCCCGAAGCGAACTGCAGAGCGTGTAGTAGGTTTAAACCTAAAACACTTAAGGACCGTTCGACGAAGCGTTGGGCCCACCACGCCAGGCAGGCGGCCATGGCAGCGGAGGGCGCCTTTAGCGATGGCAGCGACGCCGTACTTTCGGACGGCGAGGGCATTACGGCGTCGAAAGACAGCCGAGCGCAGGTCCCCGACCTCGGAAGGTCGTCCGGCAGGGCGGCTATGGGGAAGACCCCCGGCGACGCAAGCGCTTCACATACTACACACACTAAATACACTAAGTCCAACCGAGACTCGACGACGTCGAGTTCTCGGAAAGAGGCACAGACAGAACGGTCCGATTCGGTGTCCTCTGGGCGCTCTCGATCAAGATCGCCGCATGACTCCAGGCAATCATCCACTCTTGCCAAGAGTGCCTCGCTCCCTAGGCTAACAGAAGTTCGATCGTCGGAAGACGAAGACGACTTCCACCCCCAGGCCACGCTCCAGGAGACGGAGCCCGCAACTGAAGCCAGCGAGGCCCCACGCTCGAAGGACAGGGACACCTCTCCCGATCCTCGACGCCAGGCGTCGAAAAACTCCAGAGCCACTAAGGGACAGGGAAAACATTTTTCTACGCACGGGGAGGGGGGAAAACAGCAGAAGAAACTACCTGTACTTTCTTCCACACCTGTAAAACACCCCCCTAAACAGACAGACAAGCCCAGGTCTGCTGATAGGTCCACAACCAGCAAAGCTACTCAAGACAAATCCCATAGACTTGCTGAGAGAGTCATTCCCAGTTCCAAAAAATGGTCCAGTGAAGACATAGATAGGGTCATGTCAAGAATGTCTTCATTGGCTGATTTTTATGATAAAAATCCAGAACATTTCCTCTCGTATGATCCACAAGGGGCCACACCCTCAGGCTCTACTGATCCTATCCCCCGAGTAAGAAGGCCCGGTTTGAAACCCCGATGAGGTCTGAACCCTTCGAGGTACAACCTTACGCAACACCGTACTCACGGTATCAAGAAGAGGCTTCCTTTTGTGGAGACCAAGAATTTGGTATGATAGAAGAGCAAACCGGGACGGGCTACTATGGGGATGATGAGGAACAGGAAGAAGAAGACGACAACCCGGAAACATACAGAGTAGATTCCCCGGTAGAGAACGAAGCCCCGGTTACCGACTCCCCGGTCGATAATCAGCCCCTCCTAAATGAGGTTCTCTCTCGCGCAGCAGAACATTTCCACATTGACACCCATGGTGTACAGGAGGAAAGGGACTTCGCAGAAGAGTTAGTGGGAGAAAGGAGGCCAGTTGCCCAGACCATCCCTATCCTTTAAATCCATTCAGTGGAGAATAGATCCGTCCCTGGTGAACCCAAACCTCACCAGAGCAGTCAATCCCAGGGTTGAAAAACTTTTCAGGGCAGCTCAGTCTGACCCTCTCTATATAAGAGGGCATCTAAAGCCAGACTCCCTAGTTGTTACCAACACTCGTAAGAGGGCTGGAACACCCTTGTCTTCGTCAGAAGCTCCTCCCGACAAGGAGAGCAAAAAACTATACGGTTTCGGCAGGAAAGTAGCCTCAACGTCCGCCTATCAAGCAAGGATTGCTAACTCCACCACCCTGTTGGCCAGCTACAACTGCCATCAGTGGGAAGAAGTTGCGGCTCTCATAGCCTCTGCTCCTGAACTGTTAAAGGGCCAATTAGCTCGGATTTCCGCAGAGGGTAGAGCCGTGTCTGCTTGCATTTTGAAAGCAACCTTCGACGCCGCGGATAACGCAGGCAGATTGATAGCAGAGGGTACTGTTATCAAGAGACATGCGTGGTTACGGCAGTCTGGGTTTAAGGCAGAAACTCAGGCATCATTGTTAGACAAACCGGTGGAAGCCGATTTGTTGTTTGGTAAGGCGGTCGAGGACGCACTGAAAAATGCCAAGGACGAATACGAGACACTCAAATCCCTTGGCCAGTTAACCAATAAACCACCTAAAGAGAGAGGGAATAGTAATTTTCGTCGCCCACGCGGCCAAAATTCACAGAGAGGATCTAACTATTCCCAGGGGCAGGGTACACAGTGGAACAACAACCAACAGTCTACCCAGGCTTACGGCAGAGGTAATAGGAGAGGTTGTGGTAAAGGCAGAGGCAGCCCCAGCAAGGGAGGCAGCACGCCTCCACCAAAGCAGTGACGCTCAGTTCAGGGTCCCTTCTCACGCAACCCCAGTAGGGGGACGCATTTCAAACTTCACCCAGGCTTGGGAAGGGATCACATCAGACAGATGGGTGCTGTCAACAGTATCCACGGGATATTGTATAGAGCTACTGCAGCCTCCCCGGAACCATCCTCCACGACAAAGAGTACACTCCTTAGAACATCAGAAGATTCTCCTCGAGCAGATCGCCATTCTTCTACAAAAGGACGCGATAGAACTCATCCCGGGACACCAGGTAAACAAGGGTATTTATTCAATTTACTTCCTTGTGCCAAAGAAAGACTTGACAATGCGCCCAGTATTGGATTTACGGCCTGCCAACAAGTATGTCAAGCCCCAAAAGACCATGCTACAAGAGGTAATCCCCCTCCTAAAAAAGGGGGATTACATGGCAACCTTGGATATGAAAGATGCTTATTTTCATATTTCCATGTTCCCAGCGCACAGAAAGTACTTGCGCTTCAAGGTAGACAGTCGCCACTACCAATTCAAGGTACTGCCCTTCGGGATAGCTTCAGCACCAAGGGTATTCACCAAGGTACTGGCGGTGGCGGCTGCACACCTACGCAGGGAGGCAATCCCAGTGTACCCTTATCTGGACGACTGGCTCATAACGGGGGAAACCCCAAGAATTTGCAGGACAAACATTCAAAGGACTATCGACCTCCTCCACGAATCAGGCTTCTCAATCAACGAGAAGAAGTCAAGCCTGGTGCCAAGCACCTCAAAACAATTCCTAGGAGCAATCCTGGATACCCAGGAGGGGTTGACCTTTCCTTCAGAGGAAAGAATTCGGAATATACTTCTGCAAATTCCGCATTATCAGTCCGGTCAACAAATAACGGTACGCAAAGCAATGCGTTTACTGGGCATGATGGCGTCATGCATTTACCTGGTCCCCCACGCGCGCCTGCGCATGCGTCCCATGCAGGAATGGTTGGCGAAACAGTGGTCTCAGGCAAGTGGTCAGTGGGACGATCTAGTGGTCGTTTCGCCAACACTGGTACAAATCCTTCACTGGTGGACAAGAGAGAATCTCGCAAAGGGGAAACCCTTTTACGATCCCAAAGTACAGGCAGTAGTCACTACAGATGCATGTCTGACGGGGTGGGGAGCTCACCATCTCCACCACACAGCTCAGGGTCTCTGGTCTCGCTCAGTGGCCAAGAACCACATCAACCTGCTAGAGCTTCTGGCAGTATTCAGAGCGCTTCAGGCGTTCGAGCCCCATCTACTAAACCTGTCAGTGCAAATCCGGACGGACAGCACTACAGCCATGTTCTACCTGAACAAGCAAGGAGGGACTTGCTCGCCAAATCTGTCCAAGCTTGCCCAGAAAATCTGGATATGGGCACTCAGACGGAACATCTTCCTGTCATCACAACATGTTCCAGGGGAGCTCAATTCCCTAGCGGATGCTCTGAGCAGAGACTCCCTCCCAGAGGAACATGAATGGGTTCTTCACAGAGAGGTCGTAGAAGATCTCTTCTCTCAGTGGGGTTTCCCCACTATAGACTTATTCGCCACAAGCAAAAACAAACAATGCCCAAGATTTGCATCCAGGTTCCCCCAACCAGACTCCCAGGGGAACGCCCTGTGGATGAACTGGTCAGGGATGTTTGCGTACGCTTTTCCACCAACTCCTCATCAGGAAAGTGGTGAACAAGATGAACAGGGAATCGATGACGCTCGTCCTAGTTGCTCCCATGTGGGCAAGACAACCATGGTTCCCACACCTACGCAGGATGGCGGTGTGCGAGCCCATCAAACTTCCAGCCTGGTACAACCTATTGTCCCAGCACCAAGGTCAAACAGTGCACCAGCAACCCAACCCAATGAACCTGGCAGCATGGCTCCTGAGGTCATAGAGTTTGGACACCTCAAATTACCACAGAGGTGTATGGACATCCTAAAGGAATCTAGGAAGCCAAACACAAGGCACTGTTACTTTGACAAGTGGAAGAGGTTCGTTATCTGGTGCCAGAGTAGACAAATCAACCCAGTTGATTGCACTCCTTCCACTATTGTTACATACATGCTCCACCTGCTAGATGCAGGATTGGTTTTTAACTCACTGAAAGTACACCTGGCAGCTCTCTCGGCTTACACCACTTCGCATAGCAAGGTGTCGTGGTGGAAAGTACCAGTAGTTAAAGCCTTCATGGAAGGAGTAAAGAGACTTCACCCTCCTATTTCAAACCCACCGCCAGGGTGGGACCTTAATGTGGTGCTAGCCAAGCTCATGGGCCCCCCTTTCGAACCCATGCATAAAAGCAGTCTCAAACACCTGACTTATAAAACGGCCTTTTTAGTAGCTATTACCTCTATAAGAAGGGTCAGTGAAATTCAGGCTCTGTCAGTGCAGGATCCTTTCTTTACTATCCATAAAGACAAACTGGTTTTACGCACACACCCTAGGTTCTCACCTAAATTTATATCTAAATTCCATGTAAACCAGTCCATCGAGCTTCCAGCTTTCTTCCAGAACCCGCAAAGCTCGGCTGAGGTGAAACTACACACCCTAGATGTGCGTAGGGCGGTCCTCTACTATGTAAATAAAACAAGACCGCTAAGGAAAACAGATCAACTGTTTGTCTCCGTAGCTACAGGCAGAGAGGGGGATTGCGTCTCTAAAGGTGCCATCTCGAAGTGGATTATTAACTGTATCCAGCTGTGTTACTCACTCTCTGAAAAGACTCTGCCTTTTACGCCAAGGGCCCACTCTACTAGAGGCATTGGGGCCACTCTGGCTTTCATTGCAAATGTTCCCCTCAACACCATTTGCAAAGCAGCTACTTGGAGCTCTATTCACACGTTTACTCAGCATTACTGCATTGACACCCATTCCAAGACAGATACACAAGTGGGACAAGCGGTTCTAAGACATTTATTTGCTCATGACCCTTCTCACATCCCACTTCCTTCTTCTGGTACTGCTCGCTAATCTATGCACAGCATGTGATCTAAGCAGATTCCACAAGCCTCAGAAGGGATACATTACTCACCGTAATTGTATTTCTGATGCTTGTATCTGCTTAGATTCACATGCGACCCACCCTTCCTCCCCTCCGAGAGAAGGCGCATGATTACTTGTAGTCTTACCTTTCTTTCTATCTGCTTGGATTATCTGTACTCACGCTACTCCTCATGCTACCTCATGTCAGAAAAAATACAATCTGAGGATCCTAGACGCATGAGGGATCTTGGGTACAGTGGACGTCACACTAGGCATAGTATTACTGGCACGCCCTGTGTCGACGCCCATTTTCGAGTTTCGAAAAACAAACTGTAATACTCCGCAGCTTCCACTAGATGTCGGCCTATGCACAGCATGTGAATCTAAGCAGATACAAGCATCAGAAATACGATTACGGTGAGTAATGTATCATATATATATATATATATATATATTTCTGAGGCTTGTGGAATCTGCTTAGATCACATGCTGTGCATAGGCCGACATCTAGTGGAAGCTGCGGAGTATTACAGTTTGTTTTTCGAAAGTCGAAAATGGGCGTCGACACAGGCGTGCCAGTAATACTATCCCTAGTGTGACGTCCACTGTACCCAAGATCCCTCACGCGTGTAGGATCCTCAGATTGTTTTTTTCCGCCATACTGGTCGGAAGCATCTTGCGGAGTTCCCTGGCCTTAGCCATACTTTTGCTGTTATTATAATTTTAATTCTTATTCATTCCCTTCCCCACCCCAACGTCGACCCTCAACCTCGACGACGGCTGGAGAAGTCATCGACCGTCGACTGCTGCACGACGGATCTGGGCCTCGGTAGGCCGCTGGCCTCGGCCCGGGCCTAGTAGGCCGCTGGCCTCGGCCCTTACAAGTAGGGAGAGTGGGGGGTGGTACATACTCTTCACTCTTGATATATAGTTACATTTATATATATTCCAAGACCAACCGGACCTCGACGACGTCGACTTCCCGGAAAGAGGCACAAAAAGAACGGTCCGACTCGGTGTCCTCTGGGCGCTCTCGATCGAGATCGCCTCACGACGCAAGGCAATCATCCACTCTTGCCAAGAGTGCCTCGCTACACACACTAACGGAAGTTCGATCGTCGGGAGACGAAGACGACTTCCACCCCCAGGCCGCGCTCCAAGATACCGAGACCGCGGTTAACATCAGTGAGGCCCCACGCCCGAAGCACACAGATACCTCTCCAGACCCTCGACGCCAGGCGTCGAAAGTCTCTGGGGCCCCCAAGGGACAGGGAAAACATTTTTCCACGCACGGAGAAGGGGGGAAACAGCGGAAAGCACAGCCTTCCACCCCTGTAAAGCCTAAGCAGACAAGCAAACACAAGTCTACCCTTGAAAATAAATCACCTGCTAAAGTAATACCCTGTTCCAGGGAATGGTCCAGTGAAGACATAGACAGGGTTATGTCTAGGATGTCTTCCTTGGCTGATTTTTATGATAAGAACCCAGAACACTTTCTTTCATATAACCCTCAAGGGGCCACACCCTCAGGCTCCTCCGATCCTATCCCGCTAAGTAAAATGCCCCGGGTCGAAAGACCTGAACCCTTCAAGGTTCAGCCTTACTCCACTCCATATTCTACTCCACTCCCCAGTTATCAGGGACAAGTTTTCCCTGAAGAGGACCAGGAGTTTGCATTTATGGAAGAACAAACCGGGACAGATTACTATGCAGAGGATGAGGACCTGGAGGAGGGAGAAGATGAGCAGGAAATTTACAGAGTAGATTCCCCAGTACAAAGCGAAGCCCCAGTTACTGACTCTCCAGTT
Organism: Ambystoma mexicanum; assembly: GCF_040938575.1. Taxonomy (NCBI): domain Eukaryota; kingdom Metazoa; phylum Chordata; class Amphibia; order Caudata; family Ambystomatidae; genus Ambystoma; species Ambystoma mexicanum. The sequence goes on along the minus strand of NC_090928.1, from coordinate 259,762,223 downwards.
GATAACCAGCCCCTCCTTAACGAGGTTCTCGCTCGAGCAGCGGAACACTTCCACATCGACACCCACGGTGTACAGGAGGAAAGGGACTTCGCGGAGGAGTTTGTAGGAGAGAGAAGACCGGTCGCTCAGACCATCCCTATCCTCAAATCCATCCAACGAAGAATAGATCCTTCCCTGGTGAATCCTAACCTCACCAGAGCTGTCAACCCCAGAATTGAAAAGATTTTCAGGGCAGCCCAGTCTGACCCTCTGTATATAAAGGGACATCTTAAACCAGATTCCCTAGTGGTGACCAACACTAGAAAAAGGGCTGGCACGCCCTTATCTTCATCAGAAGCTCCTCCCGACAAGGAGAGCAAAAAACTTTACGGGTTTGGCAGAAAGGTAGCCTCAACGTCCGCCTACCAAGCAAGGATTGCGAATTCCACCACCCTGTTGGCTAGTTACAATTGCCATCAATGGGAAGAAGTCGCGGCGCTCATTGCCTCTGCTCCAGAACCGTTAAAGGGCCAGCTGGCTCGGATCTCGGCAGAGGGGAGAGCCGTGTCTGGTTGCATTTTAAAAGCAACTTTCGACGCCGCTGACAACGCAGGGAGATTGATAGCAGAAGGTACTGTTATCAAGAGACATGCGTGGTTACGGCAGTCGGGATTCAAGACAGAAACCCAGGCTTCTTTAATAGACAAGCCAGTGGAACCCGACCTATTGTTTGGGAAAGCGGTCGAAGACGCACTTAAAAATGCCAAAGATGAATATGAGACTCTCAAATCCCTTGGCCAGCTTACCAACAAACCCCCTAACCAGAGGGGGAACAATAATTTTCGTCGCCCACGCGGCCAAAATTCACAAAGAGGCAACTATGCCCAGGGACAAGGTACACAATGGAATAACAACCAGCAGTCTACCCAGAGTTACGGCAGGGGTAACAAGAGAGGTCGTGGAAGAGGCAGAGGCAGCCCCAACAAGGACGGGGGCACGCCTCCACCAAAACAGTGACGCTCAGTTCAGGGTCCCTTGCCACGCAACCCCAGTAGGGGGACGCATTTCCACCTTCACCCAGGCTTGGGAAGGGATCACCTCAGACAGATGGGTGCTGTCAACAGTATCCGCAGGATATTGTATAGAACTACTGCAGCGTCCCCGGAATCATCCTCCACGACAAAGAGTGCACTCCCTAGAGCATCAAAGGATCCTTCTCGAGGAGATCGCCATTCTGCTAGAAAAGGACGCGATAGAACTCGTCCCAGGACACCAGGTAAACAAGGGTATCTATTCAACTTACTTCCTTGTGCCAAAGAAAGATTTGACAATGCGCCCAGTATTGGACTTACGGCCTGCCAACAAATATGTCAAGCCCCAAAAATTCCGTATGACCACGCTACAAGAGGTAATCCCCCTCCTAAAAAAGGGGGATTACATGGCAACCTTGGATATGAAAGATGCTTATTTTCATATTTCCATGCTCCCAGCGCACAAAAAGTACTTGCGCTTCAAGGTGGACAGTCGCCACTACCAATTCAAGGTACTGCCCTTCGGGATAGCTTCAGCACCAAGGGTATTCACCAAGGTACTGGCGGTGGCGGCTGCACACCTACGCAGGGAAGCAATCCCGGTGTACCCTTATCTGGACGACTGGCTCATAACGGGGGAAACCCCAGGAATTTGCAGGTCAAACATTCAGAGGACTATCGACCTCCTCCACGAATTAGGCTTCTCCATCAACGAGAAAAAGTCAAGTCTGGTGCCAAGCACCTCAAAACAGTTTCTAGGAGCTATCCTAGATACTCAGAAAGGATTAACCTTCCCTTCGGAAGAGAGAATTCGGAATATACTTCTGCAAATTCCGCATTATCAGTCAGGTCAACAGATAACAGTACGCAAAGCTATGCGGTTACTGGGCATGATGGCGTCATGCATTTACCTGGTCCCCCACGCGCGTCTGCGCATGCGTCCCATGCAGGAATGGTTGGCGAAACAGTGGTCTCAGGCAAGTGGTCATTGGGACGATCTAGTGGTCGTTTCGCCAACACTCGTACAGAGCCTACACTGGTGGACAAGAGAGAATCTCGCAAAGGGGAAACCCTTTTACGATCCCGAAGTACAAGCCGTGGTGACTACAGATGCATGCCTGACTGGGTGGGGAGCTCACCATCTCCACCACACAGCTCAGGGTCTCTGGTCTCACTCAGTAGCCAAGAACCACATCAATCTGCTAGAGCTTCTGGCAGTATTCCGAGCGCTAAGGGCGTTCGAGCCCCATCTACTGAACTTGTCGGTGCAGATCAGGACGGACAGCACGACAGCCATGTTCTATCTGAACAAGCAAGGGGGGACTCGTTCGCCAAATCTGTCCAAGCTTGCCCAGAAAATATGGATATGGGCACTCAGACGGAACATCTTCCTGTCATCGCAACATGTTCCAGGGGAGCTCAATTCCCTAGCGGATGCTCTAAGCAGAAACTCCCTCCCAGAAGAACACGAATGGGTCCTTCACAGAGACGTAGTAGAAGATCTCTTCTCTCAGTGGGGTTTCCCCACTATAGACCTATTCGCCACAAGCGAAAACAAACAATGCCCAGGATTTGCATCCAGGTTCCCCCAGCCGGACTCCCAAGGGAATGCCCTGTGGATGAACTGGTCAGGGATGTTTGCGTACGCTTTTCCACCAACTCCTCTCATCAGGAAGGTGGTGTACAAGATGAACAAGGAATCTATGACGCTCATCCTAGTTGCTCCCATGTGGGCGAGACAACCATGGTTTCCACACCTACGCAGGATGGCGGTGTGCGAACCCATCAGACTCCCAGCCTGGTACAACCTACTGTCCCAGCAACAGGGTCAAACAGTGCATCAGGAACCCAACTCTATGAACCTAGCAGCATGGCTCCTGAAGTCATAGAGTTTGGACATCTCAAATTACCACAGAGGTGTATGGACATTCTAAAGGAGTCCAGGAAACCAAATACAAGGCACTGTTACTTTGATAAGTGGAAAAGATTCGTTATCTGGTGCCAGAATAAACAAATCAACCCGGTTGATTGCACTCCTTCCAACGTTGTGACATACATGCTCCACCTGCTGGATGCAGGGTTGGTTTTTAACTCGCTGAAAGTACACCTGGCAGCCCTCTCGGCTTACACCACATCCCATAACAAGGTCTCGTGGTGGAAAGTACCAGTGGTTAAAGCCTTCATGGAAGGAGTAAAGAGACTTCACCCTCCTATTTCGAACCCACCGCCAGGATGGGACCTCAACGTGGTGCTAGCTAAGCTCATGGGACCCCCATTCGAACCCATGCATAAAAGTAGTCTCAAACACCTGACTTATAAAACGGCCTTCTTAGTAGCCATTACCTCCATAAGAAGGGTCAGTGAAATTCAGGCTCTGTCAGTGCAGGATCCTTTCTTTACTATCCACAAGGACAAACTGGTTTTACGCACACACCCTAGGTTCTCACCTAAATTCATATCCAAGTTCCATGTAAACCAGTCCATCGAGCTTCCGGCTTTCTTCCAGAACCCGCAAAGCTCGGCTGAGGTGAAACTACACACCCTAGATGTGCGTAGGGCGGTCCTATACTATGTAAATAAAACCAGACCGCTAAGGAAAACAGATCAACTGTTTGTCTCCGTAGCTACAGGCAGAGAGGGGGATCGCGTCTCTAAGGGCGCTATCTCGAAGTGGATTATCAACTGTATACAGCTGTGTTACTCTCTTTCTGACAAGACTCTGCCTTTTACGCCAAGGGCCCACTCTACTAGAGGCTTTGGTGCCACTCTGGCTTTCATTGCAAATGTTCCCCTCGACACCATTTGCAAAGCGGCTACTTGGAGCTCTATTCACACTTTTACTCAGCATTACTGCATTGACACTCATTCCAAGACAGATACACAAGTGGGACAAGCGGTTCTAAGACACCTGTTTGCTCATGACCCTTCTCACATCCCACCTCCTTCTTCTGGTACTGCTCGCTAATCTATGCACAGCATGTGATCTAAGCAGATTCCACAAGCCTCAGAAGGGATACATTACTCACCGTAATCGTATTTCTGATGCTTGTATCTGCTTAGATTCACATGCGACCCACCCTTCCTCCCCTCCGAGAGAAGGCGCATGATTGCTTGTAGTCTTACCTTTTCTGTCTATCTGCTTGGATTATCTGTACTCACGCTACTCCTCATGCTTCCTCATGTCAGAAAAAATACAATCTGAGGATCCTACACGCGTGAGGGATCTTGGGTACAGTGGACGTCACACTAGGGATAGTATTACTGGCACGCCTGTGTCGACGCCCATTTTCGACTTTCGAAAAACAAACTGTAATACTCCGCAGCTTCCACTAGATGTCGGCCTATGCACAGCATGTGAATCTAAGCAGATACAAGCATCAGAAATACGATTACGGTGAGTAATGTATCCCATATATATATATATATATATATATACACAAAAGAAGTGGATTGGAAGCCAATCCGTGTCGCATCGGCACTCCGGCTGTGTTTTCCAGCAAAACGTTGTATTTCTCCAATTGATCCACAAACAGTCTTTGTGTATTGTGCAATTAAAGTGTCCTTTATTAGTTAAAACCCCATAGACAAGGAGGACAAAGCAGTCTTGAATGCACAGGAAAAAACGACGCGTTTCACCCTACTCGGGCTTCGTTTGGTATGTGACGGAGAGAGAGGACTGTAATCTTATAGAGAATAGTGTGTGCCTCCATTGTTGATGTTTACTACTTAAATGCAATGATGATTGTTAGTCAAGGAGGTGGCCATATTGGAACTGTGTGACCTCTCACTTTAAAGCACTTAGTAAGAAAAACCATTGTGTGTTGTTACTTATAATAATATTTTGATACTATTTAAATGATTTGGTCCTCGCTCTCGTCCCCAATACCTATTAGCCCAAGTGGGTTAAAGGTGGACGATTTTACATGGAAATGTTATTTTAAAATAGTAATTTCAAATAGTGTTAGAGGGAAACAGTTTTTCATAATTTTCTATTTCACTGAATATGTTTTAACAGCTCAAGTGAGCCAACACAATATCTTAGCTTGAACCGGAGTTTGCTGTCAAGAGTTTACAGAGTACACATTGTAAACATTAATACCAAAATCTCAAATATATCATAAATAGTAAAGTGCTTGTGTGCTATTGTAAACATTAGAGGATTATTAATTACCTATGTGCTATCAATAAGGTGCTACTTGTAAATTACAAATGTTAAAACCACATATGGTTTAAGCAGTGATCATAAGGCTATATGTGAGTTGATCTGGTGCAGCAAAAAGGCAGTATGTTACCCTTGCGAGCGCCTAGTGTTATTGCTTGAGGCTGTATTTGGCCCTTGCGGGTGCCTCCATGGTATGATCTAATATACACAAATCAGATCAACTTGATATGAATATGCTGCAGATGCCATCGTAATCCTATGAGGTGTAAAATATGTTGTAAATATTCTTGAAACCATAAAAGTTGATCTGGTTCAATAGGGAGGGCAGCATCCGACATATACGGGTACCTATATGTTGTAATGTAACCATCATGTGTGTTAGGTGAAGTGCTGCTTCCATATAATACAAATAATTGATAATACTTCACTTTGCATATTGATAAAAAACTATACACCATTTCCAAAAATGTAAAACAGTCTCATTTCAAAAATGTGTGCTAAAATAACATGTCATATTGCACTTTATATTCAGGGTAAGGGTCACAAGACAGTTTAACATAATTGCTTGGATCATTCAATTGCCGAGCTGCTTCTCTTTGATAGTCCTTAGTATTGAGAACTACCACATTTCCACCTTTATCCGATGATCTAATAATTATTGACGTATCTGCTTGTAAATTTTCCATCGCTAGATGTTGTAGTTTCGTCAAATTCTGGGCTGCATGTGGTCTGACCCCCAGTTTTTTTAGATCATCTATAACAAGGTCCTCAAAGAGATCTATCGTTGGGCAGAATACATTAGAGGGATTGAATTTGGACTTATTTTTCATTCCACTAGAAATCGCCATGCCAGTGTCTGTTTCCATGGTTAATTCAATTTGCCACTCATCTTGTATTGCATGTGAGGGAATCTGGATGGTATCCATATCTACTAGATTTACAAGATCTCCTAATGCTGGTATATCGCTGATGTTCAATTGTGAAGGATTTTTGTTCTGTCCAGGCGTTGGTGCATCATATAGACCAGCATGGAATTTAGTCCGTCTCAATTTGCGAATAAAACAGTACAGATCGATTCTTACTTGGGAATAGTCAAAGTCAGCAGTAGGGCAAAAGGAAAGGCCTTTTTCTAGTACTTCTTGTTCATATTGAATCAAGATTGTTAGATAAGTTGATTACTTGGATGGTATCTTCTACTGGGAAGCTTTCTTGGTTTTGCCAGAGCGTGTCAGACGGCCTGTCGATTGCTCTCCTTTTCTTCCTTTGTCCCCGGCGCCCCCTTGACCTCCTTTTGCTGACTTTGTTTTTGGGAATTGCTTGCTTTTGTTTGTATTTCGCACTTGTCCTGTTTTTCCCACTTGATGTAAGATATATATTTCTGAGGCTTGTGGAATCTGCTTAGATCACATGCTGTGCATAGGCCGACATCTAGTGGAAGCTGCAGAGTATTACAGTTTGTTTTTCGAAACTCGAAAATGGGCGTCGACACAGGGCATGCCAGTAATACTATCCCTAGTGTGACGTCCACTGTACCCATGATCCCTTGCGCATCTAGGACCCTCAGATTGTTTTTTTCCGCCATACTGGTCGGAAGCATCCTGCGGAGTTCCTGGCCTTAGCCATAATTTTGCAAAATATCATATTTCCCCATTTCTCCATCCCAACGTCGAGTCACCGAAGTTCGACACTCGACGCCGGCCCGGAGAAGAAAACAACTGTCGAGAGCTGCACAACCGACTTTGGGCCTAGGAAGGCCTCTGGCCTCGACCCCTGCAAACAGGGAGAGGGAGAGTGGGGGGTGGTACATACTCAACACCATATTTATATATATGTTTAGATATAGATGGATACAATTTCTTATATATTCCTACACACACTAGCTTGCTGCCACAGGGTGCGTATGGCGGGTACCCCTTTCCAATTTTGCCCCAAGTGCAACTGGAAGTACCCTTGGGTTGAGACACGCCACCTGTAACCTGTGCTTGCCGAGGGACCACCCCGAGGCGAACTGCAGAGCGTGTAGTCGATTTAAACCAAAGACTCTAAAGGACCGTTCGATCAAACGTTGGGCCCACCAGGCCAGGCAATGAGAGGCCATGGAAGCGGAGGGCGCCTTCAGTGATGGCAGCGATGCTGTCCTATCGGACGGCGAGGGCAACGTGGCGTCGAGAGACAGCCAAGCGCAAGTCCCTGACCTCGGAAGGTTGTCCGGCAGGGCAGCTATGGGGAACACCCCCGGCGACACAAGCGCTACCCACAGCACTTCCACTAAGCACTCAAGTCCAACCGAGACTCGACGCGCGCAGAGAGCGGTCCACCAAATCGGTGTCCTCTGGGCGTTCTCGATCAAGATCGCCGCATGACACCAGGCAACCATCCACTGTTGCCAAGGGTGACTCGCTCACTAAATTAACGGAGGTTCGATCGTCGGAAGACGACCACCATCCACAGGCCGTACTCCAGGAGTCGGCGTCAGCAGACCGCGTAGCGGCTGTTCCGGGGTCCCGACCTCCACTCTCTAAGAAAAGGGAGACTACCGCCGATTCTCAACGCCAGATGTCGAAGAGCTCCGAAAAGGTGAAAACACCGGGGAGGCACTCTTCCACTCACGGGGAGGGGGAAAACAGCAGAAAAAGCATTCCCAGCCTTCATCTGCACCACAGACACATAAGGACAAGTCACAGTCTTCTGTAAAATTATCCAACACCCTTACACAAGGCCATAGGTCCAGTCAGGATATAGCAGGGAAACACACTCAAGAAAAGGGTAATCCTTTGGATTGGTCAAGTGAGGATATAGACAGAGTTATGTCTAGAATGTCATCCCTAGCAGACATCTATGCCAAAAAGCCACAGCACTTCCTCGCCTATACCCCTGACGGGGCTACTCCCTCAGGGTCTAAAGACCCGCATAACCCTGGTAAAAAACCTTGAGTTGAGGCGCCAACACAAAGTAGGTCTTCTGACCCTTTTCACGTTCAGCCATACTCTCAATATGATGAGGATCCATCATTTAACGAGGATCCAGAACTGGCCACGTTGGACGTCCAAACTGGAATGGATTACTATGGGGATGACGAGGGCCAAGAGGAGGAGGAGGAGGAGGAGGAGGAAGATGACCCAGAAGTCTACAGAGTAGACTCCCCAGTGGACAAAGAACCTCTGGTTACCGACTCTCCTGTTGACAACCAACCTCTCTTAAATGAGGTTTTATCTAGAGCGGCTGAACACTTCCGCATAGATACGCTGGGAGCACAGGAGGAGAGGGACTTTGCCGAGGAACTAGTGGGAGAAAAGAGACCTGTTGCCTAGGCCATCCCTATTCTCAAGTCAATACAAAGGAGAATAGACCCTTCCCTTCTCAATCCCAACCTCATCAGGGCAGTAAACCCCAGGATTGAAAAACTGTTCAGGGCAGCCCAATCAGACCCACTCCACATAAGGGGGCAACTGAAGCCGGACTCCCTGGTAGTGACTAATACCCGAAAGAGGGCGGGAACACCCTTATCATCGTCTGAAGCTCCCCCCGACAAGGAGAGCAAGAAGATCTATGGGTTGGGAAGGAAGGTAGCCTCCACTTCCGCCTACCAGGCAAGGATTGCCAACTCCACCACCCTGCTGGCGAGTTACAACTGCCATCAGTGGGAAGAAGTTGCGGCGCTCATTGACTCCGCCCCGGAATCTTTAAAAAGCCAGTTGGCACAGGTTGTGTCGGAGGGAAGAGCCGTGTCCGGTTGCATCCTTAAGGCAACCTTTGATGCCATGGATAACGCCGGCAGACTGATAGCAGAGAGCACTATTATCAAAAGAGATGGTTGGTTAAGATAATCTGGGTTTAAACCCGAAACAAAAGCATCCTTAATAGACAAACCGGTGGAGCCCGATCTACTGTTTGCTAAGGCGGTAGAGGACGCCTTAAAAAATGCGAAAGATGAATATGAGACTCTCAAATCCCTGGGCCAGTTAACTAACAAACCCCCTAATCAAAGAGGGAATGGTAAATTTTCATCGCCCATGCGGCCAAAACTGAGTGTCCAACTATTCCCAGGTGCAGGGTACACCATGGCATAACAACAACCAACAGTCTACCCAAGATTATGGCAGGGGTAACAAGAGGGATGTGGTAAGGGTAGAGGCAGCCCCAATAGAGGCGGCAGCACGCCTCCCGCAAAACAGTGACGTTCCGTTCAGGGTCCCTTCTCACGCATCCCCAGTAGGGGGGGACGCATTTCCAACTTCACCCAAGCTTGGGAAGGGATCACATCAGACAGATGGGTGCTGTCCACAGTGTCCGCAGGATACTGCATAGAACTATTATTGCGTCCCCAAAACCACCCTCCATGTCAAAAAGTACATTCTTTAGACCACCAGAAGATCCTCCTTGAAGAAATCGCCAATCTTCTCGCAAAGGACGCGATAGAACTCGTCCCAGGACACCAGGTAAACAGGGGTATTTATTCAACTTACTTCCTTGTGCCAAAAAAAGATTTGACAATGCGCCCAGTATTGGATTTACGACCTGCAAACAAATATGTCAAGCCCCAAAAGTTTTGCATGACTACTCTCCAAGAGGTAATCCCCCTCCTAAAAACGGGGATTACATGGCAACATTGGACATGAAAGATTCCTATTTTCATATTTCCATGTTCCCAGTGCACAGAAGATTCTTGCGCTTCAGGGTGGACAGTCAGCACTACCAGTTCAAGGTACTGCCCTTCGGTATAGCCTCGGCTCCAAGGGTATTCACCAAGGTACTGACGGTGGCGGCGGCACACCTACGCAGGGAGGCAATCCCAGTGTACCCTTACCTGGACGACTGGCTCATCACGGGGGAGACCCCAGTAATTTGCAGATCAAATATTCAAAGAACTATCGACCTCCTCTTCAAATTGGGTTTCTCCATAAACGAGAAAAAGTCAAGTCTAGTGCCAAGCACCTCCAAACAGTTCCTAGGAGCTGTCCTAAACACACAAGAAGGGTTGGCCTTTTCATCAAAGGAAAGAATTCGGAATCTAATGCTGCAAATTCCGCTATATCAGGCCGGTCGCCAGATAATGGTGCGCAAAGCGATGCGTTTGCTGGGCATGATGGCGTCATGTATTTACCTGGTCCCCCACGCGTGCCTGCGTGCCATACAAGAATGGTTGACAAAACAGTGGTCTCAGGCAAGTGATCAGTGGGACGATCTAGTGGTCGTTTCGCCAACACTTGTACAAAGTCTTCACTGGTGGACAAGAGAAAACCTGTCAAAGGGGAATCCCTTTTACGATCCCGAGGTACAGGCTGTAGTCAAAACAGATGCATCCCTGTCAGGGTGGGGAGCACACCATCTCCACCACACAGCTCAGGGTCTCTGGTCTCACACAGTAGTCAAGAATCATATCAATCTGCTAGAGCTTCTGGCAGTATTCAGAGCGCTTCAAGCGTTCAAGCCCTACCTGTTGAACCTGTCAGTACAGATCCTGCCAGACAGCACAACAGCTATGTTTTACCTAAACAAACAGGAAGGAACTTGTTCGCCAAATCTGTCCAAGCTTGCTCAGAAAATTTGGATATGGGCACTCAGACACCTCTACCTGTCATCTCAACATGTTCCAGGGGAGCTCTGGCGGGCGCTTTAAGCAGAGATCCCTTCCCGGAAGAACACGAATGGTGTCTACAGAGAGAAATCGTAGAAGATCTCTTCTCTCAGTGGGGTTTCCCCACCATAGACCTATTCGCCACAAGCAAAAACAGACATTGCCCAGTATTCACATCCAGGTTCCCCCAACCAAATTCCCAGGGAACGCCCTGTGGATGAACTGGTCAGGGCTGTTTGCGTACGCTTTTCCACCAACCCCTCTCATCGGGAAGGTGGTCAACAAGATACACAGGGAATCGATGACGCGCGTCCTAGTTGCTCCCATGTGGGCGAGGCAACCGTGGTTCCCACACTCGCGCAGACTAGCGGTGTGCGAACCCATCAAACTCCTGTGCTGGTACAACCTACTGTCCCAGCGCCAGGGATAGACAGTGCATCCTCACCCAACTCAATGAACCTGGCAGCATGGCTCCTGAGGTCATAGAGTTTGGACATCTCAATTTACATCAGAGATGTATGGACATCCTAAAAGAATCTAGGAAGCCAAACACGAGGTATTGCTACTTTGACAAATGGAAAAGATTTGTTATCTGGTACCAGAATAAGCAAATCAGCCCAGTTGATTGCGCTCCTTCCACTATAGTCACCTACATGCTCCGCCTGCTGGACGCACGGTTGGTATTTAATTCACTGAAGGTACACCTGGCAGCTCTGTCAGCATACACCACCTCGCATTACAAGGTATCGTGGTGGAAAGTACCAGTGGTTAAAGCCTTCATGGAAGGAGTAAAGAGACTTCACCCTCCAATTTCTAACCCACCACCAGGATGGGACCTTAATGTGGTGCTTGCTAAACTCACGGGCCCTCCCTTCGAGCCCAAGCATAAAAGCAGTCTCAAACACCTGACATATAAAACTGCCTTCTTGGTAGCCATTACGTCTATAAGAAGAGTCAGTGAAATTCAGGCTCTGTCAGTGCAGGATCCTTTCTTTACTGTCCATAAAGATAAACTTGTTTTACGAACACACCCTAGGTTCTCACCTAAGTTTATTTCTAAATTCCACGTGAACCAGTCCATCGAGCTTCCGGCTTTCTTCCAAAACCCACAAAGCACGGCTGAGGTGAAACTACACACCCTAGATGTGCGTAGGGTGGTCCTATACTATGTAAAAAAAAACAGACTGCTAAGGAAAACAGACCACTGTTTGTCTCCGTAGCTACATGCAAAGAGGGAGATTGCGTCTCTAAAGGTGCCATCTCCAAGTGGATTATAAACTGTATCCAGCTGTGTTTCTCCCTTTCTGAAAAAACTCTGCCTTTCACGCCAAGAGCCCACTCTACAAGAGGCATTGGGGCCACTCTGGCTTTCATTGCAAATGTACCCCTTGACACCATTTGCAAAGCAGCTACTTGGAGCTCTATTCACACTTTTACTCAGCACTACTGCATTGACACCCATTCCAAGACAGATACTCAAGTGGGACAAGTGGTTCTAAGACATTTATTTGCTCATGACCCTTCTCACATCCCTCCTCCTCCTTCTTCTAACACTGCTCGCTAATCTATGCACAGCATGTGATCTAAGCAGATTCCACAAGCCTCAGAAGGGATACATTACTCACCATAATCGTATTTCTGATGCTTGTATCTACTTACATTCATATGCGACCCACCCTTCCCCCCCCCCTCTGAGAGAAGGCGCATGGATGCTTGTAGTCTTATCTTTCTATCTATCTGCTTGGATAATCTGTACTTGTGCTACTCCTCATGCTACCTCATGTCAGAGAAAATACAATCTGAGGGTCCTAGACGTGTGAGGGATCATGGGTACAGTGGACGTCACACTAGAGATAATATTACTGGCACGCCCTGTGTCGACGACCATTTTCGAGTTTCGAAAAACAAACTATAATACTCTGCAGCTTCCACTAGATGTCGGCCTATGCACAGCATGTGAGAATCTAAGCAGATACAAACATCAGGAATATGATTACGGTGAGTAATGTATCCCATATAATGTACTTTTGATATTTTCTTGCAGGAAACTTGGCTCACTGGTCACCTAGTTTTTGACGGCTATGACACTACCAATCTGTCTGCGATACAAGGTTCCAGGGTGATAACGGGGGGTGGCCTTACCATTGCCGCCAAAAACAGTCAGGGTATGCGGAAACTGGATGAATGGAAGATCTCCACATGTATTTTAGCAAATTCCATTGATGTTGAATCCTTTATTCATAATGGACCATTACTATTAATTAATATATACTGGAATCCAGCTAAAAATATAGATCTTATATTGAGACGTTTAAATGAGAAGGTGGAAGAATGGTTAACAGCACACCCTGGTAGTAAAATCATTTGTGCAGGAGATTTCAATGCAGATTGCAATAATGGGTCGGTCTCAGATATTGACCTAGTAATGGCCATGGATGGATCTCAGCATGTATTGACGCATGTGAACGGTACTAGAAATCGTAAGAAGCTTCAGGGTGCCAAATGGTGCAAAACACTGCAAGGTTGGTTCCTAAGCAGAATGGGTGGCGATGATGTGACGTGGGCGGCGAGGGGTTTATCCTCCACTATAGATTATATATTTATTAGTAAAACGCTAATGCACCAATCCAGCAAACTGAACATACAATTTAATACTACAAGTGACCATGCAGTCCTGTGTCTAAATTTTACCTGGGATAAATGTATGTATACAGATAATGTATTTAGCATCTGTGTAGAAACTAACATTAAGGAAAATCGGTTGAGTTGGAACAAGCATAAAAATGATAGATTTTCATCCCTTATGTTAGTAGATTTTTTAGAATCTACTTTGGAAGTGAAAATAAGCACGTTTTGCATAAGTAACATTCAAGAGCATCTTAAGGTTATGATTTCCAAATTGCTATGCAGTGGTTCTAGAACTGTATCTGAAAAGAAAAGGCACATGTACAAACATATATTTGATCCTCAGGTCCAAGCCAACAAACGGAAAACCCGTGAAAAGATCAGCGACATTAAGAAGTAATATGCAGAGTGGGAGACTGTAAAATGGTTAATATGTAAAGTGCGGAAAAACCAAAGAAACTTGGTATTATCGTATAGACATTAAATGTACCAAAGAGACGGCGGAGCGATGATGGCCGCATTTAGGGAAAAGTAGAGTACAGGCTTTTGGTCTATGATAAACCATTTGGAAAATAGACATCGGGGAATACAAATGAATTCAATCCCTGCCCTAAATTGGGCTAATCATTTTGCGTTGATATATGGTCAGTCACTTAGGGATTATAATTGGCAAGAGATCGTGAAATAACAATCAGATATTGAAAGTATAGAGCGATCAAGCGCTAGTGTGTCTTGAGCCAGGGGCCCAAACTAGTTGTCTAATGCCTTGTTCAAAGTAAATGTAGATCTCTGGTAAACAAAAAAATCTGTATACGTTATTTTTGGATATTATAGCCTCTCAAAAAAAATGCCAGAGTCCTGTAAAACGTCTTGTATAGTACCAATCTATAAAAAGGGACTGAGAAGCAATCCTATCAATTATAGACCCATTGCAATTATGGATGCGGATTCTAAGATGTTCTCTATTATATTAGAACACATTCAGACGTGGTGCTTAGAAAATAACATCCGAGATATTCAAACAATTGGCTTTAGACGAGCGATGGGGATGGATAGTGGAGGGCTTCTGATGTGTAGCTTGCAAAAGGGTAGCTTGGGATGAGCACTCTTCTTCTGTTTATGTGGCCGCAATGGATCTTTCACTGGCTTTTGACTGTGTAGATCACCAAAGGCTTTGGACAGATTGGGAATGCCTCGTGCCCTCCTAGATACTTTGATCATACTGACACAAAGATACAGGGCAGGCTAAACCAGAAGTTCTGCTTATAAGACCTATTACAACGGGTAATGGATTAAGGCAGGGAAGTTTATCTGCACCCCGCTGTTCAACCTATACGTGACGGATGTGGGGAAAAGTCTTGCAGAAGCCTCCTTTGTTGCCCCCAAAATCGGTGAGACAAGAATTTCATGGGTGGCCTATGCGGACGATTTTGTCCTAATGGACCATACCCCCATTGGTCTACAAAGATTAGCAGATGCTTCTATGGTCTATATGGCAGTAATTAAACTTAAAATAAATCCTCTAAGACTGTTATCCTAAGGTTGTCCAAATATAGTCATCCGAAAAAAATTGAAACATATTGGAAGCACGGTCCAATATGGTCTATTTAGGATATCCAATTATTGCCTACCCTCTAAAATCCTTCTATAGGAACTACCTGAAAGAAAAAGCAACAAATTGGCCATACAACAAAGATTTCTAGATAATAAATGTGGTAAATTCTTGGTTTGCCCAACGGTTAAGTACTACACCGCCATAATTCGACCTAAATTATGCTATGGCCTTGAACTATTTCCCTCTTGGATACTAAATGAGTTGGAATACTACGAGGAAAACAAAATTGAGGTGTGCCGGTGTGGTGAGGCGCTGGGTTAGAACTAAATTTGAGAAGACAAACTAAAGTCAATGAGACCCTTACAAACCAAATAAGATTGGGTTGCTGCACGAAAGAGGGACCAGCAGTCACCTCATAAACTGCTAATAGATACAAACACTTGAAATTGTCACCTCTAAATGATTGCGCAGCCCTGAGCAAATGGTAAATGTCCTATTCAAATTGAGTGTGTAACTGGACAACAGATACAGTGAAACAAAGAGTCCAAAGCAAGTAGATTCTTCAGTCAAAATACGCTGTCGAAACAGATTTTATGAAATGATGCAAAAACAAGACTGCCGACACGTGTTTCGACCCAGAACATGGGTCCTTTTCAAGGCAAGACTGTGGTGTTAGTATGATTCATATGCATTCAAATACAGCAATATATTATGTAATCATGCCATAAAGAGAAGAACATTTGAAATTTAAACAAAATTAACCAGCAGAGGAAGAAGAGGAGGCCAGGGTTAAAGAAGAGCAATGCAAACAAGAAAGAAAAAAGCCCATATGTACATTACATCATGTCAAAGAGAAAAGCAACCATTTCAATGTGAAACATATTCCAAGTAAATAAGGAGTAAATAAAAAACATTTGATTTATTACCATATATTGTCGAACCAAAAATCGCGGTCGAAGTGCCAATATGTGAATGTCCATATGATGAGAACAAAATAATATGAAAAAAAAAGAGAGAAAAAAACCAAAAAAAAACCACCATAAGCCTGAATCCTAAATGAATAAACAACTGGTACATTTTTACAATTAGTTAATCCCATGTACACGCATAGTGCAAAGGTAACAAACTATTGTGCCAAGGATCAAAATGCTCATCCCTCATGCGCCTCATGGTGGTAAAATGTATTGTTATATTGTCACCCGTGTGTGATATAAATGTTAGAATGAATAAATGTTTTACCGTATGTTATTCAAACTGCGTTGGAAAACCCAAAGCCCTCCTGGGGGGGCAGATATATGGGCCAATTCTAAAGTAGTTGATTCTCCTCAAGAAAATAAGCGGCAAATAACTGAAAAATACATAAACAAAGAAGCCCAAGGCATGAGTTGCCTTGACAAGAGATCGACTTATGACTTGAATGGGTTGTCAAAAAAATCCAAATGCGTAAAAATAATGGACAGCAATACCTGAAGCAGTCTCTGTTACTGATACAGTGTGGTACATTCCCAGAACATGGGAGTTTGTTCAAACGTTGCAACTGCCAAGGAAAGACAATGCATCAAAACCCAATTCCGCAGATGGGTCAAATAACATGAATATTTGTGAAAATCGTTCCAACAGTGAGATACTCTGAAGGTACTGTCAAGCCCATACCTGTGAGTTCAGGGGCTGGTTCCCCACTGTGGCCAAAGTCCAAACGCTTCACGAAATCAGTGTTGTGCAGTTCATTCCTTCCATGTGTTTAGAGAAAAGAACCTAAAAATGTGTCACATGACTCAGTCATGTGGTTAAATTTAGTGCATGGAATTGTGGTAATGGTAGTCCTTGTATTAAATAAGGCAAGCGCTTGCATTTTATATGTGCCCTAGAGAATGTCTACATCCGTTAGCACAACTAATAAATATTAAATAAAAGTCTAATGCATAATAAGCTGTAATGGCAGTGTGCATGCAAATAGAAATAATAAAAATATTTTAATTGAAAATTAAAAAAAAAAAAATAATTATTTGAAAAAATCAAAAATCTCTGGAATATTCAATGACAGCAGTGGACGGATGAGCAATTAGAAACTGGCAGCAATTCCTGACGATCCGGGTTGTTTAAATTTGACTAAAAGTAAATACATAAAAACAAACAGGGAATAATGAAAATGCAGTTACTGCAAGTATAGGAAATGTGCACCAGCATTTATGTAAAGCATTACAAAAATACATTTAGTTCCGTGTCCGTGTTGAGACCAAGACTGGTACAACGAAGTTTGGCGATGGTGCGTGCCTCAAGCTGGCGTAAAAGTAATTGACGGTCCCCGCCTCTTGGGTGGGAATGTGCTTGAATGAGCCCAATGAACTTAAGATCTTTTACTGAATCCATTTGATGATTCTGTTGCCAATGAAGTGCAAGAGGCAGCTTCGGATCTTGACTCTTCAGGTGTGCAAAATGTTCTCGAATGCGAACTCGCAGTTCTCTAATAGTAGAACCAACATATACTTTGCGGCATACGCATAAAATAGCATACACCACAAATTTCGATTTACAATTAATAAAATCAGAGATGTGAATTGACAAACCATGGTGGCAACTAAATGTATTTTGAATAAGAGCATATTGGCAAAAATTGCATAGACCACATTTGAAAAAACCAACAGGTGTGGGTGGAAGCCAAGTCAGAGGCTGTGCATGAGTAGGCTTTGGTTGTAAAAACGAAGGGCAGAGTTTGTTGCGCAATGTTTTATTACGAGTAAAGATGAGTTTGGGTGTAGCCGAGACATAAGGCAGAAGCTCTGGGTCAAGTCTCAACAAATGCCAATGTTTGCTTAACAGGCGATAAAGCATACAATGGTCTTCTGAATATTTCGTTATGAACTGTACATACTCCAGACTTGGTCTGGTAGATTCTGTATTCGTAACCAACGTCTGATCCTGAGTGAATGTGTTGATACGATTAAACCCTTGCTTAATGCATTGACTACTATATCCACGTTCATAGAACCTCCGCCTAATCATGCGACACTCATGTTGGAAAGCCATGTCAGTACTGCAATTACGTCTCGCACGATAAAATTCTCCAAATGGGATGTTAGAAATGACAGATTTTTTATGGCGGCTGGAGGCATGCAACATAGCATTAACTGCGGTGGGTTTCCAAAAGGTTTGAGTTTGTAGTTCACCATTCACAATGTTTATCTGAAGATCAAGGAATTCCATAGACTGAGAGCTCACATGTCCAGAAAATTCTATGCCAAAATTATTACGATTAAGATATTCAGAAAAACCAACAAAGGACGAAGACGTCCCATTCCAAATGACCAGGACGTCATCTATGTAGCGTCTCCATACTATGAGATTCTGTTTTTTTTTTTTTTTTTTTTTAATTTTCAATTAAAATATTTTTATTATTTCTATTTGCATGCACACTGCCATTACAGCTTATTATGCATTAGACTTTTATTTAATATTTATTAGTTGTGCTAACGGATGTAGACATTCTCTAGGGCACATATAAAATGCAAGCGCTTGCCTTATTTAATACAAGGACTACCATTCCCACAATTCCATGCACTAAATTTAACCACATGACTGAGTCATGTGACACATTTTTAGGTTCTTTTCTCTAAACACATGGAAGGAATGAACTGCACAACACTGATTTCGTGAAGCGTTTGGACTTTGGCCACAGTGGGGAACCAGCCCCTGAACTCACAGGTATGGGCTTGACAGTACCTTCAGAGTATCTCACTGTTGGAACGATTTTCACAAATATTCATGTTATTTGACCCATCTGCGGAATTGGGTTTTGATGCATTGTCTTTCCTTGGCAGTTGCAACGTTTGAACAAACTCCCATGTTCTGGGAATGTACCACACTGTATCAGTAACAGAGACTGCTTCAGGTATTGCTGTCCATTATTTTTACGCATTTGGATTTTTTTGACAACCCATTCAAGTCATAAGTCGATCTCTTGTCAAGGCAACTCATGCCTTGGGCTTCTTTGTTTATGTTTTTTTCAGTTATTTGCCGCTTATTTTCGTGAGGAGAATCAACTACTTTAGAATTGGCCCATATATCTGCCCCCCCAGGAGGGCTTTGGGTTTTCCAACGCAGTTTGAATAACATACGGTAAAACATTTATTCATTCTAACATTTATATCACACACGGGTGACAATGTAACAATACATTTTACCACCATGAGGCGCATGAGGGATGAGCATTTTGATCCTTGGCACAATAGTTTGTTACCTTTGCACTATGCGTGTACATGGGATTAACTAATTGTAAAAATGTACCAGTTGTTTATTCATTTAGGATTCAGGCTTATGGTGGGGTTTTTTTGGTTTTTTTCTCTTTTTTTTTTTCTCTCTTTTTCATATTATTTTGTTCTCATCATATGGACATTCACATATTGGCACTTCGACCGCGATTTTTGGTTCGACAATATATGGTAATAAATCAAATGTTTTTTATTTACTCCTTATTTACTTGGAATATGTTTCACATTGAAATGGTTGCTTTGCTCTTTGACATGATGTAATGTACATATGGGCTTTTTTCTTTCTTGTTTGCATTTCTCTTCTTTAACCCTGGCCTCCTCTTCTTCCTCTGCTGGTTAATTTTGTTTAAATTTCAAATGTTCTTCCCTTTATGGCATGATTACATAATATATTGCTGTATTTGAATGCATATGAATCATACTAACACCACAGTCTTGCCTTGAAAAGGACCCGTTGTTCTGGGTCGAAACACGTGTCGGCAGTCTTGTTTTTGCATCATTTCATAAAATCTGTTTCGACAGCGTATTTTGACTGAAGAATCTACTTGCTTTGGACTCTTTGTTTCACCGTATCTGTTGTCCAGTTACACACTCAATTTGAATAGGCCATTTACCATTTGCTCAGGGCTGCGCAATCATTTAGAGGTGACAATTTCAAGTGGTTGGAATACTACCAGGCACTTATGTGGCAATTGGCCTTGTATTATATCCCAAAATGTGTAACATTTGCTGCCATACGCTATGAACTGGGTTTACAATCTATACAAAGCATAATATGGAAGCGATTACATCTGATGTGGAAATTTCAAGTAGAAACAGCCAGTTCCATTTACTATCTGCTGGATAAGGATGTAAAGGTTGGTAAGCTTAAAAAGGGGTTTGCATTTGATTTGGTAGAATAGTGTCCGCACGTTCTTAATTTCGCTGGTTTGTCTATAAAACGATTTGTGGAAAATCCTGTAAGTTAAGAAAATTCTTAAAATAATAGACTGGGCCGACACTGTGGAAGAAGGTTCTAAACACTAAACTTTATGCCCAGGTGGTATCTGGCTTTAAAGCGTCGGGTACGATTGATCCGTATCTTCAATGTTTTCCAGATAAGGAATTTAGAAATCAATTCATACATTTCAGATTAAATGTTCTCTCTACAAATGAAATTATAAATATAAGGGGAAAGTCTGGTGGTGTTAAAACCGGGTTTAGACATTGTAAAGACAATTTGGTAGTGGAAACATTGCCTCATTTGTTAATGTGTTGTCCTGCACTTGGAGATCAAAGAATAGAATATTTTAGTACATTTGTACCAGACACCAGATTGGTATTTTTGGGTTTGCTTTGGGTAAAAATGATGCACGGGAAATCAATAACACTGATTTTATCGTTTCTCAGATTTTTAAAGTATATATGTAAGATTGGTTAGTTGTTCAACGAGTTTTGAAAACAATATTGTATTTTATTCTAATGTTGTAAATTCAAATGTTGATATAGATCTATTAAGTTACCTTATGTAGAATTCCTCTGTTAAATGCTTCTACTTTTAATGGATTATATGTAATATATAAATCTGTATATCGTATTTTGTAAATGTTTATTTAAACCATAACAAATAACAATTTAAAAAAAAACATATTCCCATATCTGGACGACTGGCTGATCCGAGGGACGCAAGCGCAGCAGGTTTTACTTCATCTAGAGGACACCTGCTTTCTACTGCACAGGCTGGGCTTCTCCCTTAACTTGAAGTCCCATTTGACACCAGTTCAGCTGCTCCAGTTCATCAGAGCAGTCCTAGATACCTGGGTAGGGAAGGTGTCTCCTCCCAAAGGGAGATTCTGCAACACAGCCCAGATGGTGCGTTTGTTTCAGAACCACCCACCCTCCCAGCGGCTTCCTTCCTCCGCCTCTTGGGTCTCATGGGCTCCTGTTTTTTTCTAGTGCCAGAGGCCAGGCTGCGCAGGAGATCCCTCCAATGGCTCCTGACGGACAAGTGGTCTCAGTATCTGGAAGCGCTCATGGATCACCTTTCAGTGTCCAGCAAGGTAGTCTGCAAACTCGGCTGGTGGAACAAGTGCAGCAAACATTCAGTGGGGGAACTCATCTGGCCTTGTTGGCCCCATGCTGAGTTGTCACCGATGCATCCCTAAAGGGTTGGGGCGCCCACTGAGAGGATTTGCAGGTGAGTGGCCTCTGGTCTCTATCAGAAGCCTGGTGACATATGAACAGGCTGGAGTTGCGGGCCATCAGGCTAGGCCTGAGATCCTTTTCCCCGTCTCTCAGAGGGAAACATGTCATCATCCTGACGGACAACACACTGGCCATGAACTACCTCAACAAGCAGGCTGGTTTGCACTCCTGCCCACGTTGCACTGAGGTAATACAGCTGCTGTTCTGGTTGCGAGAGAACCAAATCTCGGTCTCGGCAGCTCATCTGGTGGGGACAGAGAACATCTTGACGGATGCTCTGTGCAGGCAGAGCCTCGGTATCACACGAGTGAGAAGTGTGTCAGGAAGTCCTCGAGGCGGTCTTCACTCTCTAGGGTACCCGACCAGTGGCTCTGTTCGCTGCGGAGTCAAACAGGAAGTGCAAACAGTTTTGCTTGAAGGGAATTCCCTGTGAACGGCGCACTGGGGGACGTGTTTCCAGTGGATTGGATTTTCCCTCTCCACTATGCCTTGCCCCCCGATGCCCATCATCTCTTGGGTTCTCAGGAGGTTGAAGAGATTGCAAGCGACCATAATCTTGATCGCCCCGGATTGGGCGAAGAGATCGTGGTACTCCGATCTCATGGATCTGACCATCTGTCCACCTCACTGGTTTCTTCGGCGTCCGGATCTCCTGACGAAGTCGGCTGGTCGAGTGCTCCACCCGACCTCGGATTCTCTCACCCTACATGCGTGGCTCTTGAGAGGATGAGGTATGATGACTGGGAGGTCTCAGATGGCATACTTGAGGTTTTGCTAGCTGCATGCAGACCTTCTACTAGATCCCTGTGTGGGTGCAGGTGAAGAGGATTTGAGAAATGGTGCAGGGACCGCAAGGTTGACCCTAGCTCTTGTCCCACCACCACAGTGATGGAGTTCCTTCCGTCACTGGCTTTCATTTTTACTCTGTTATAGGGTAGTTGGCAGCCCTCTCTGTGTTAAAGAGGTACCCAGACCAGGGTTCCTTCTTTACTATTCCGGTCATGGCCCAATATCTGAAGGGCCTTCTCAATACGTTTCCACCAACCCCTTTTGTTGTCCCAGATTGGGATCTTAATATGGCTTTCACCTACTTGATGGCGGCTCCGTTTGAGCCTATGCACTCATGTTCTTTAAGGCTGTTGTCCCTTAAGACCGCCTTTTTGGTGGCAATTACATCTGCCAGTAGGGTAAGCAAGCTGCAGGCCTTATGCTGCAAACCTCCTTTTCTAAGGTTCTTTCATGAGAAAGTCTCTGTCAGGCCTGGGTTCCTTCCTAAGGTGATTTCAGACTTTCACCTGTTCCCAGTCCATCGACTTGCCTGTCTTTTACCCTCCTCCACATCCCTCGAAAGAGGAAGAGCAGTTCCACCGCCTTGACCTGAAGCATTGAGCTTCTATGTTGCTCGCACATGCGAGTTTCGGAGGTCAGATCAGTTGTTTGTGGCCTATTCTTTGTCCCGAAAAGGTCTTTCCATAACAAAACAAACTGACGCGTTACATTGTTTTGTGCATATCTGAGTGTTAGCAATCAGCAGGCTGGGAGCTTCCAGCGGGCATCAGGTCCCACTCAACCAGAGGGGTTTCGGCCTCTACTGCCCTCCAAAGAGGGGTTCGTGTTAGGGACATATGTCGGGCAGCCACATGGTCATTCTTGCATACATTTACCAAGCACTATGCCTTCGGTGTTGCACGGGGAGCTGATGCACGATTTCGTAGGTCAGTTCTGTAGAATCCACTGGTTTACATCTTTCTGTCCTCCATTATTCTAACTGCTTGGGGAGACTATCAAGATGAGGAATCTACGGAAGAAAAGCAATCCATTGAAGGAGAAATGACTCACTGTAGTGATCTTTCTGTGGATTCTTCTCCTGCATATTCCTCATCGACCCTCCCATCCATCCCTGCTCACAATGTTCTTGGGCTTATCGCTTCTGTCCCATGCTCCCAAAAAAAAAGGATTAAAAAAAAAAATGTTTCAATCATTGTGTGTGGGATCACCCTGTTGGGATGTATCCTTATTACGTTTTTGCCAGCCAATTGGCCTCCTCCTGTGGTTTTTCCTTCTTCAGCGTTCATGCTCGGGGTGGTGGGGCAGGGAGGGACTGAAGCATAGGGCATAGTGACATGCTATATATACACAAAGCCTGGCATCGCTTCCGGAGCCAACTATCAAGAGCCTGTCATGACGGATCGACGATCAACAACCCGTGTCGAGGTCCACTAAAACCCTTGGTGAACATTTTCCAAACAGCAGAGCTGGATGATGGATATCTATCAAGATGAATCTGCGGGAGAAGAATCCATAAAAAGATTTCTGTGAGTAATTTCTCCTTTTCAATTGGAAAATTAATCTCAATTGGAAATTTCTCTGCTTCTTCCTCAGTTCTTGATTGAGCAAACATTTCAGAATCTGAAGCAACCAATATGTGGTACTAATGCTTGCGTTATGCTGTTTCCTGTCACACAATACATTTTAGATTACCTCCACATTTTAATGCATTTTCTCCCCTTACAGAAATCAGCTAAACGTGGGAGGTTTGTATCAAGGCATGCGCATTGTAACTTGTTCTGCCGATAGCAATTTTAAAATCCTACATTGAGGTGGCCATGCCATCATTGGGTGTGATGGTATCGGCAAGCATCATATGTCAAGGTGTAGAGGAGCTGTTGGACACCTTCCCAGACCTGGACATTTTGCCAATGGCCACCCCCGGAAAGCCGAATGCCTCTTTTCGGAAGCTGATGGTGAAGGTGTTTTTAAAGTCCAAAAGTTCTATTTGAACTAGCGGACATCCTGAATGAGGATCCTCAGAAAGAGACTTAACTGCCTACCAAACTGACGGTAAAGGCCCCAGTGTTGGAGGATTGGGAAAAAAGAGCTTCTATGTCTGCAGTGGATGGAGACCTGGCCCAGAAACACAATCTGTCACCTTCTGATCTGGCCTTCTTGCCTATTCCTGCCTACCCTCAGTCTTTGAGACACCCTCAGACTCACACAGCACACGAAAGACCCAACACACGAGAAAGGTAATGTCCTCGACCTAATCATCACTGCACTATCTTCCCTCCATTACAGCTCTCCTCTATCGCTTGACTGGTCTGACCACCTAGCCGTGCCTTTCAACATCCTACACTCACAGCAGAAACCAACCAGACAAACTTTCAGGTCCTTCAATAACTTCCTGGTGGAAGCCCTCATTGAAGACCTTCCCTTATGGAAGACCTTGCCAACTTCTACCTTACATGGACCGAACACCTCACTCCGAACTGCAACTTTTTACTGGAAGCACTCAACACCACTCTTTCAACCTCCATCGACTGACACGCCTTTGAAACAATGCACCTGCAAACTGAAGCCTTTATCACACTGGCACACGCAAGAACTCAACCTCAGCAAAAGAGTCATCAGGAAACAAGAGAAAACCTAGCGCCACTCCAGGAACGCATCCGACCTGGCACTCCTCAAGGAACTCTGAGCAACCCGCAGACAACTCATCACAGCCAAGACCTCCTACTATCGGAACACCATAGCAGAAGCGGACAACAAAAGCAGAGCGGTCAAGCACTGCTTCAATCCACCCCAGCCATACCACACTCCATCGAAAAATCCACCGCCTTCAACACCTTCATCGACAAAATCAGCAAGATTCGCCAGCACACATACACCAGCTCTGCATCAACAGACCTATCTCACGCCCCTCCTCATTAAATCTCCACACCATGGACAACGTTCTGGACATAGAAACTGGTAGAAACCATGGCTGCCTTCATCCTCCCAGCATCCATCCTCAAGAACCTCCCTGCAGAAGCTCTCCTTCCCTACCTGGAGATCATCAACAGCTCCCTAACTCAAGGCAGCTTGCCATTGACTCTAAAAACAGGACAGATCCTCTCTCTACTAACGGAACCCACTCTGGAACCCAACAAACTAGGTAACTATCGCCCCATCACCCATCTTCCCTTCTTTGGTAAGTCATCAAGAAAGCAGTAGCCGCACAACTGCAGCAACATATCGCCACCAACAATCTCCTCCAAATGTAACAATCCAGGTTCAGACCCAGATGCAGCACAGTGACAGCAACTCTACATGTGGTTGACGCCCTCAATATCCTTGATGACAGCCACCCATGCTTCTCCTGGTCCTTCTCGACCTCTCAGCTGCTTTCGACACAGTAGACCACCAGGCACTTACCGACAGCCTACATCTGGCGCGTGGGGATTGTTGGGCAGAAGCCTGTGCAGTGCCCTTAGGGACCACTACACCTGATTAAGACCACAGGTGGCAATACAAGTTTTACCTTTGGTACAAGCCTGTACTACTAAGTTATAGTGGTAGCAGTAGCAGAGCAGCCAGGCTTATCTCAAGAGTATATGAGCAGTAGCAGAGATTACACAAAGGGACCGCAATTACTTTGACTTGAGCAAACGCTGACTCAAGGTTTCAGGTAAAAAATATAAGTCCATTTATTTTTAAACCATCAGTTATAAACACAACACCTCTATTAAACTTTAAACAAAACCACACGTTAAATATACTACAACTAACCAATTCACTTTGTACAGTAAGTCTCAAGGTAAGTACCCTGTGTTTGAATGAACAGTGTTATGAACAAAACACAATACCGCGGATACGGTTGCAATCACTTTTTGACAGTTCGGTCTACTAAATAAACGCATATCCGTGACATGAAATGCTACCGGGGCAAAAACACTTTTATCACCTGAGATACCCAGAGGGAGTTGGAGGCAAAAATCACAGGCAATATTTAGGTTAGGCAGACAGTATTGAGAAACACTCAGAAACAGGAGTTCAAAAGTCAGAGGGTCTGAGCCAGGTTTAGATGACACCGGAGGCCTGTGCCGAAGATCACACCGTTAGACAGTTCACGTTTCAGTGTAGCCAAAAAGTACTTCGATATTGTCAATGTTCGGAAGCAAACGTTATAAGGAGGAGGGAAGACAAGGACGAGCCTTGAGAATGAAGAAAAGGGGTTCACCCAGTTTCCTCGAGTAGAACACAGTACCTTATACCCACGATGAAGCTGGTGCCCTGGCAGTTGTTCCTGTTGGTTTCCCGCAGACCCACGATTCCTGGAGCTTCGTTGTGAAGGAGGACGTCTGAAGGGGGTCTGCACCACACAGGGATGAAGCCAGCAGCAGCGACTACGCAAAGGTTTGCTCCTTAAAAACAGGAGAGGCTCAGCAGGTGGCTATCCGGACCACTTGCAGCAGTGTGCAGCGATTTCGACCACAGCGGAAATCTCTGGCTGAAGAAGATGAGCTGGTTATCCCCACCAGGCTCAAGGGAAGAAGACTCCGGACTGGATCTTCTCTTAGTCGTCCAAGTGAAGATAGCTCAGGATTGCTGCAGGGCTTCACCGGGATGGGTTAGTTGCAGCAGCCATCGTTCTCTCCACTTCTGTTCGGTTCCTTGTAGTTCCAGAGGCGACCCTGACTTCTAGCCCGAGCGGCCTGCCTTTTATGCGCAAAACCCCCATTCACACAGCCTGGCTGTCAATCACGCAGCAGGGGGGTTGTCCAGCCTGGGCAACCACCTCAACCAATCATGGCAAAGTGCGACTTGGGTTTCCTAGGATACCCTGTGCAGTGGGTGACTACACCCCTTCCCCACATTCAGTCTACCTAGACACCCAGGCGCCAAGAGGAGGGCTTCTCTGCAAAAGCCCGCCAAAAGACTGTGAACAAAGAAGGCAAACCTAGTTTGCCGCGCAAAGTAAAACACAAGAAGGACTTTAACAAAAAGAAATGGCGAATAAACCCAACTGCAGCCAAAAGAAAGACGATTTGGTCAAGTGGGTTTATATTCTAGGCTAATATAATAACCAAGAACAGTACCACGTTTATCTAATATAATCGCAGTAGAAAAGGTAGGGTAGATACCACTGCCACCATCCAAGTCTAAATGTTAAAAGAGCAAAACAATGCTCAGGGAGGTACAGACAGAAAAGGGGTACAGATTAGCCTTTTCCAGTACTCCATGTAAGATGGGGTGTACTGGGTCTGTGGTAAAAATGACTATGTAAGTTAAATGGCAACTTTACCTTTCTCTGGGGGACAGTAGTCAGCCCCAGCAAAATGGAGTCAGAGGGAAGTCTAAAAGACAACCCTGGGTTACTACACTAAAGGTGCTGTGTAACCCATACAAGAACAGGGGCACTTGGAGTGGTGTGCTCCAGTGCCCAAGATCACACAATGAGTAACAACACATAGGCCACAACACATGTAAGAGTGGAAAAAAAGATGTACACTCTTAACAGGTGGAAAAAATAAACTCCAGAAATCCAGCAAAGCTGCTGGGGGACTCAGTAGGTGAGGGAAATTAGCCCTAGAAGGAGAATTCTCCCTAACAAGGATGAGCAACCTTGTCCTACGCTGGTTCAAGTCCTACCTCACCAAACGACAGCAGTTTGTTCTGATGGGTAGCATTGGCGATCTACAGGAGTCCATCACCTGTGGAGTCTTGCAGGGTTCCATCCTCTCCCCAGTGATCTTCAATCTATACATGGAGCTGCTGGGAGCCCTCCTAGCCACACACAACATCCACCAATACGTGGACAACACACAGATAATACCTCAATCAAGGACATCCTTGGGCTCAATACCTGCCTCTCGCTGATCCAGTCTTGAATGTCCAGTGCATTCTTGAAGTATAACCTCTCCAAGACTGAATTCCTACTCCTCACCCACAACCCCAAACACCCAGATTTACAGACCTGACTATCAACCATAAACTCTGAGGGCTTCGCACCTGAGTTCACCTCCTGCGCCAAGTCCCTCTTATTCCACATCAACTAGCATCTCTCCTTCAAGACACACATAGCTAGGAAAACTCAGACGGCTTGGTATCAGCTCTCCCTCCTGCGATAATTCAAGCCCTTCCTTCCTTCCTCCCTCCTGACATCTTTGGAGCCACAGTTCAAGCACTGGTCCGATCCCACCTGGGTGGGGGGCAATGCACTCCTCGAAGGTCTCCGTCATCCTCCCTTGTACCCATGAGAAATGTCCTACACGCTGCGGTATGCCTTATCAAGGGTCTATGCAGATACAGCCACATCACCCCGGCCCTCATCGATCTTCACTGGCTCCCACTGCATGCATAAATCACCTTCCAGTCTTGCTGCATCATCTATAAGGCAATCACCCAGCTACCTTACAGAGAAACTCAGCACCTCCCGCGGACAGCGCACCACCTGAAGTCAGGACATGTGCAGACTTGAAATATGCCACTGCAAAAAGGAAAGGACCAGAAAACAAGCCTTCTCTGCCTTCGCCCCAAGACTATGGAACCTTCTCCCCATCAGCATCAGTCTCACCCCATGCTCCTACAATTCAGAAAAGAACTCAAGATCCACCTCTTCAAGGAATCTCTCTGCCTCAACACCTAAGCCATCACATCGCCCCTCGTGCCACTTGACTCGGTAGATGTTGCCTGCCCCTCTCATTCCCGCCAACCAGTACAGCTGTAACCCTCCTCTGTATCCCACCCCCCACTGTATATCTGTTCTGTTGTTACCTTTGAAAAGGGCTGTTGTGTATATGTACTGCTGTTTACCTCCTATAATAGCGCTCTGTTATGCATCTGTATTGTTGTATACCTCTGTATAGCGCTCCGTTGCTTCTCAAAACTAGGTCCACGCTCAATAAATACCATAATAATACCCTGAGAGCTTAGTGGATTAGGCCGCGACTGTCAACCTCCAAACATCCACTTCTAACAGACTCCTTCCTTCCATGAATTCTTCATCTTTGATATCTATCTCCCAGCGCAGCTGCTCTTCAGAAATCTTTCTGGCTCAAGGGGGTGCAGTGCAGCTCCGTGTCGGTTCTGCCCAGTGCCTCTAAATGCACATGCCAGACATGACGTTGGGCCTAATATATATAGTGGCACAGCGCCCCCTGAGATTAGTTCCCTTTTTCATGCACTGTGCTCTCTTCTTTCGAATCTTGTTCCTTGTTCTTATTCAATGACATGATGAATCCAGCAAAGTTCTCGGGATTCAAGAGCTGCATCAACTGCAGATGGAAAATGTCCATTTTGGAACTGCGCTGCATTTGCCTTTATGGTCTTAGTGAAATGCGTTTCGAGAACACTAGGTGAAGCTGCTCACCTATCTCCACTAGGAGAGAGGCGGCATACCAACCCGCTCAAGGGCGCCAGGTGCGAACTGTAGCACTGAGGAATGGTCCCCTGTTCAAAAGGACAAGAAAAAGAAGCAGCACCGCAAAAAATCGAGATCTCCAGGTTGTTCTTCATGGCACCACTCTAATTTGTCGTCAAAGAAGAGGAGCCACCACACCAGAGAGTCCCCGGAGGAACAGGCTCTGCTGTTAACTTTCTCAACCTAGTTCTCAACTCCAGAGGAATGAGAGGCTTTCAGGCAGAAGATGCTTGACATCTTCAAGATCCTGGCAGCTTCAACTTCAATGCCAGTATTCTCAATTCCGGCACCAGCTGTTTCAGCCAACTGGCAGATCCCACTGCGCTCAAATGAGCTGGCTGAGACTCCACAAGTAAATGAGACAAAGTTCTCCGTAACACAGCGCCACCGGAGTAAAAAGGGAATTTGCCCCGCTCTCCAGAAGAGCTTACATGTCACATGTGGACCACATGTGTGATGAGGAAGGTGGCCCCATCCCCTTCGGGCTAGGGACTAGAAACCCCCAACCTCCTTCCCATCCAAGTACAGAGACTTTTCCGGAGAAGTTTTATGAGGAACAGGGGGGGACCTAGTGGATCTTGCAAGAGGCAAGTGTAGTGGACACCTCGCCAAAGGTTGACATGTTCCCTGCTCCTATTCGAGGCAAGTCACAAATCTGTTTTCAGCACCTGATGGCCAAGGTGGTCACCACCTTGGCGTTCCCTGCCCCTTCATGCCCAAAGGTTCAATACTAACTGACGGACCTACTGGACGAGGTTTCAAAGAAGGAGACGCTATTGCCTCTCAACCAGTCAGTCGAAGGGGCAGTTCTTGAGCTCTGGGCCAAACAAGCTTCACTGCTTACTCTTGACCGGGTAAATATCACAGGTCGGCACCTTCGGACCAATGTTCCTCTCCGCCCATTCATCACCAGAGCCTCACTGCTTACTCTTGACCGGGTAAATAGGGTAAATAGCACAGGTCGGCACCTTTGGACCAATGTTCCTCTCTGCCCATTCATCACCAGAAAGTTGGGTGGTCCAAGAACCTTAAGACCACATCTTTTCCATCCTTGCCTGCTGTGAGGAAGTGCAAGAGACTTGATGCATGGGAAAGGAAGATTTTTCGGCTCATCGAGCCTGGGTCATCATTGTGTGAATGCCTACTGTGCCCTGGCCCAGTTCTCCTAAAGTCTCTGGTCCTTCATAGCAGAGGCAGAGGGGCACATCCCTGAAGGAGAGATGTGTGATGGTTTTGAGGCTCTGATTAGGGACGGCACAGGGGCTTCCTGCCAGAGCCATCAGTTAAGTCGGGGTGCTGCAGACTGTGTGGGGAGAACCATGGCCCGAGTACGGTATTGCAGAGGGTTTCTTGGCTCAGGATGTCAGGTTTTGCACCAGCCATTCAAGAAAAACTTCTGGGCATCCCCTTTGACGGCATATAAGTATTCGGCATGAAGGCAGATGGGTCATTGCAGAAATTTCAGGCCTCAAAACTGTATTGGTCTCTAGCAGTCCAGCAACAACAGCCAGCATGCCAGGGCAAGGGGTTTTCCCGCTTAGCCTCCTATGCCCAACAAGGAAGTGGTCAGGCCCCCTCAGACAGACAAGAATAGAGTCACCCCTACAGGGGTAGGGGCAGGGGTGCGTCTAGAGGAGATGCCTCCTCCTCCTCCACTATGTCCTCCGCAGACCCTGGTGTAAAAGCCTCTCTGAAGTGGACTTCCACCACCAGACCTGTGTGGGGGGCAGAATGTCCTAGTTTGGCAAGGATTGCATGATTACCACTTTCTATACCTGGGCCTTACAGGTCATCCACCAGGGATACTGCTTCCTTTTGCTTTTTCGCCCTCCAGACCATCCTGCGGGCCACCAATCCTTGCCACCGGAACGCCTCCATCTAAAGGAGATCCGTCGGCTTATGGCAAAGGGGGGCCCTGGAACTGGTACCCTGCTCGTAATGAGGCAGTGTTTGGTATTGAACATATTTTCTGGTGCTGAAAAAGGAGAAGCCTGAGACCCCTTCTGGATCTGCTGCTTCTGAACTTGTCCTTATGCAAGGACACGTTCAAGATGGTCACTCTAGCCCAGATTCTTCAGACCCTGGACCTGAGTGATTGGCTGGTCTCCTTCGAGCTCCAGGATGCTTACTTCCATGTGGCGTCCACAGGAGGTACAGGAAGTACCCAAGATTCAAAGTGGGGAACAGTCACACTACCAGTTCAAATCTCTACCATCCGGATTGTCTTCGGCACTCTGAGTTTTCACCGTGCTGCTAGAAGTGGTGGCCACTTGCCTCAGAAGGGAACGCATTAATGTTTTTTCCCTATCTGGATGACTGGTGTCAGTACCCCTACACCGGAGGTGCAGCCTTGTTCACATCTTGGGGTACACCCTGAACTTCAGGAAGTTTGGGTATTGCCGTCCCAGTTTCCCATATTTATTCACGCGGTCCTGGACGCCAGGCTCTCACCATCCGACACAGTGGCAAACGTATGCAAGATAGTCCAAGTCTTCCAACCACAAGAAAAGCTTACTGACTCTGCTTTTCTGCGCTTGCCGGTACTTATTTCCTCCTGCATACTTACAGTGCCAGAAATGTAGCTATGCTTAAGATCGCTACAGTGTCATCTGCGTTCTCAGTGGTCTCAGTTTCAGGGACACACATCAGATCTGGGGAGCGCCACCTCCAAGACCTTACCGTCAGCGGCCTGTGGTCCCCATCAGAGTGCTGGGAGCACATCAATTTGCTGGAGTTCAGTGCGATCAGGCTGGCTCTTGTCACTGTACTGCCCTCTGCTAAGGGCAAAACCTGATCATGATGAACAACACTGTAGCAATGCATTACTTAATCAAACGGGTGGTATTTGCTCCTCGTCTCTGTGCAGAGCAGCAGTATGGGTGTGGTTCTGGTTTCTGGCGTACCATGTGTCTCCGACGATGGCCTATCTGGCTGGCAAGATCATCGTACTGGTGGATGCACTGAGCAGACCGTCTTCAACATTCCACAAGTGGGAGCTCTTCCAGGAAGTTCTGGAGATTTTCTCCCATTTGGGTACTCCTCCTATGAATCTCTTCGCTTATTCTGCTCCAGGCAATTTCCTCAGGGGGAGCTCTGGCGGCGGCCAGACAGTAGAGTGGGATTTCGACCTCTATGCGTTCCCGCCGATCCCTGTCATACCGATGTAACGAAGGCCGACAAGTGTTTACCTCCCAACCTGCATCTGAGGCTCTTGAAGCTGTAACTGCACAAGAACAATTTCAAGATGCTAACCCTGGCCCAGATCCTAGATCTGCAGGGCCGGTTTGTGCCCCTGGTTCTTCAGGATGCCTTCTTCCATTTGCTGATCCATCTGAAGCACAGGAAGTATCTGAGGTTCATGGTGGGGTGTTCATCCTACTTCTAACAGTGATTGTGGCTCGCCTTGGGGGGGAGATACTGTACATGTCTTCCCAACCTGGATGACCAGCTTGTCCGAGCTTGCTCCCCCAACCAGGCATCAGCGCATCTGTACCATACGAGCAGTCTTTCACAGTTTGGACTGCTTCCTCAACTTCAAGAAGTCCAATGTTCCGCTGTCCCAGTCCATCCGCGGCTTGACGGTGTAGAGTGCTTTCCTTTAGTGTTTCAGCTCTGATGCTCTCAGAGGTGAATTGCGTCCTGTGGGTTTGGCTCTGGTGCCCTCTGAGATGCGAGAAAACGAGAGGTAGAGGGTGTCCTGTGGCTTGGGGCTGTTATATTTGTGGGGCCTGTGAGGTTTGGTAAAGGATCCATATCGGGTGGAGCATGGTGCGTTGGGTAAGCATTCTGAGGGGCCGAGCCGGAGCTTCTGGGCACAGTCAACTTCCGACCCCTGGTACTTGTAGGAGCACTGCGGGACTGCTGTATAGCTGCTTGTTTGGAAAATGTATTTAATCGATTTGCTGGCTCTTTGGTAACTTGGAGAAATCTTTATGCTTTCTTGGTACTCGGAGAACACAAGTTGGGGAAAACAGGCACCCTTTTGGGCAAAATTTGTTGAGTGTAGTGTCCCTTATTTGTTCTTAATGCCCATCACTAGAGTTGAGGCTAATAAAATGTCCATAAAGCCGGTGACTCCTGTGTCTAAAAATAGCCACTTAATGGAAGCACTAGCACTGAGTCAAAGAAGGAAGCAGCAGTTGCAGGACATGAAATCATGTCATTTTGCTGATGAGGATGACCCTGGTCATTCTCAGAATACTTCCTCAATCAGTGAGGAATTGTCAACTGAGTTGGTTGATAACCTTGAAGAGCTGAGGTGCCCCTCTGAGAATAGGCATATGGAAAGCTTTGTTCGAAGGTCTGACGTCCTAATGTCATCCCTGACTGCCTGTGACGCGTCTACAGTGGATAGTGTCGAAATAGCCCCTGACCAATCAACAGTGGAAAGTATGGAGACAGCTACTTTGGAGCCTTTCATGCAGTATCCAATTGAGTTGAAAGAGGGGAGAGATGAACAAACTCAACTATTTTATCAGATTTGTCCCAGGCAATGGCTAATAATAAAAGGATAGTTGGGGAGCTTAATCAATGTAAAAACTTCAGACTTTTACTCTTGGGTAAATCTATTGGACACGCTTGCACTGCCATTTTATCCAGCCAAAGAAAGCAAATCCTGCCAAACTGATCAGTTTACTGATACTATAAATCCCAAATTGTAATAAATAAACCCAATGTGATCCGAGTTATTTGGCCCCCACAGGCATAAATCAATCCTTTGTGGATGGGAAGGGCATAAACACCAGGGATACTAGGAAAACATTTTCAGGTGACTATTGAGTTGAGGAATTCGGCACAACTTCAGATGATAAACCCTTGAAACAGCAGAAAGTGTTATCCAACCTGCAAGCTGTTAGGCAGAAACTTGTGCAGTTCCCTCTGGGACCACTGCAAAAGATTTAAGACTACAGGTGTTTGGCAGTAAACCCACTTGGTAGCAGTCTGTACCACACAGATTCACTTGGTAGCTGTGGTTGAGCAGTCAGACTTCCCTCAAGAAGAGTTAGGCAGTATACAGAGTATTCACAATAGGTCAAAAGAACACAGTAGAACAAGTAAACACTGACCAGAGCTTGGTGTAAAAGAGATATAATTATTTATTTAAAACCACATCTAGAAAAACACACAGGCACTAATACTAAGCAATTCAAAAACACAGTCACTAAAAGATATACACTCCCTTAAAAGAATATTAGACAAGTCTTAAGTAAAGCCC
Organism: Ambystoma mexicanum; assembly: GCF_040938575.1. NCBI lineage: Eukaryota > Metazoa > Chordata > Amphibia > Caudata > Ambystomatidae > Ambystoma > Ambystoma mexicanum. The sequence goes on along the minus strand of NC_090928.1, from coordinate 259,727,447 downwards.
CACTTATTTTCAGACAGCGGTGAGCGCTTAACGCAGATGGCACTCTAATAATTTGTTTTTTTTTAAAAAGGGAGAGAAAAGCAGAGTGTAATTTGAAACAGATCCCAACACTTTCACAAGAACACAACAAGAGAGGAGGGCAAAGTAAAACCGTGAAGTTAGAGTTCAGAAGGCCGGATCCACTTTAAGAGGATCAGAACGAAATGTGTCCACGGTCACACGGTTGAAGTGCACAAAAGTCTTGAAAAGGTTCAGAAAGAGTTGGACCAAAAGAAAGGGACCAGTTAGATGGTCAAGGCGGCCAGCTCAGTCCAGAAGGTTAAGGGATTATTATTACCTTTTAGCAATCTTTAGAAAGGGAGGCCTGGCGGACACGGTACCTTTAAAGTGGTGAGAATACACCAGCGGGGGCAGTTGTTCCTGGCAGCGGATGCAAGTCAGTGCTTCGTCCGGGGGAAGAGAGGATCTCGACGGGGAGGAAGACAGGAGTCCGTTGCACTGCCAGAGAAGAAACCAGCCACGGAGTTCTCAGGTAAAAGGAGCGGTCCTTTTATTCGCGGTCCAGTGGTAAGTGGCTATCCGGTTGCCGGGGTGCTTGGCACAGGCAATTCGACCACAAGACGAGGAAAAGAAGGTAAACTGGTTGGGCCCACCAGTAAGGGGAAGAAGCCTCTCCAGCCGGGAGATCTTCTCTGTCGTCGGGAAGTGGGGAGTAGGTTCCGCAGGGCTCCACCGGTGGTGTCGTTGTGATAGGTCGGCTCAGCTTCTCCCTCGTCGGATTCTCAGGTCCTGTGGCGACTTCTGAAGTTCCAGTCCCCAAAGCCCTGCTTTTATGCAGCACACCCCCATTCACTCAGCCTAGCTGTCAATCAAACATGCTAAGTGGTGAGCCGGCTGGCTCACCACTTGGGCCAATCACACAAGAGTGCGACTTGAGTTACCAAGGTAACTCAGTCCAGGGTGCCTAAACCCCCTCCCACACCCCCTCTGGTACCCAGAGTGGCACCACTTTTGGAGGCTTCTGTGGAGAAGCCCGCCAAAAAGTGGAACCAAAGGGCTTGGGTTGGAGTGACAGAAGAGAACACAAACGCCATTTTAGAATCGAGTCCTTGCAAAAAATAACCTTCTACTTAATATTAAATAAATAAACCGGCGGTATGTTCGAGGCTATGAGAATTAAATAATTAAAGTTGGTAGCCTTGAACAATGGGAAAATCCCATAGGGATATATTTGCGGTCGAATATAAAAAGTAGCATCCACTGCCACCAGCCAAAACTCGATCAGGGTGGACGGAGACGTGCCCCCTCGACTAACAGATCCCGGGGCAATCGAATTGCCCCGACCAGTACGTCTACAATATGATGTTTTGTACCGGTTTCTGTTAATAATTTGGGACTAGTAAAGCCAATGGTGACTTTACATGCCCTGGGAGACAGTAGTCAGTCCCAGGGTATGGAGTCTATGGTGGGGTGTCACTATGACACCCCTGTGTCACTGCACGGAGGGTGCTGTGTAACACACATAGTAAAAACACATGAGACCCTATGGAGTAAAGGACCCCATAACCCATAAAACACATTAGCAGTTAAAGGAACACCATAAATCATGTCCAAGAGTGGGAGAAAGAGTCTCACTCTTGGCAGGAGAAAAAAACAAACTCCAGAAATCCAGCAAAGCTGCTGGGGGACTCACTAGGTTAGGAAATTCAGCCTGAAGAGAGAATTCTCCCTAACACAAACCTTGCCCTCAATCACGCCCATCATAATTGTAGAGCGAGCATAATCATCAATGTCAGTGCAGCGGGTTGGAGCAGGAGAGTTGGTTCAAACTTTTGTACACCCTGCCCAACAGGATAGTAGTAACTTTAAACGTGGTCTACCTAGGAGTTTGCGTATCGGCAAACCTTTTATGCCCCCAATTTCCGAAGATTCCATGAGAGACTGTGTTGTAGCATAGAAATATTCTTATCACAAATGTGGAGGTACCAATAGGGTATGAACCTAGGGACGCCTTGAGGAATAAGGTGCTGGTGTTGTTACATCAGAAGACTGTGCTTGGTGTTGTAAGAGTTTCAGATGTTAAGATGATTCAAAGGATTAAGATTGGTCAGTGGTGTGCTGTAAGGAAGGCATAGTATGAACAGTAAGACAGACACAAAGGGTCACAGTTCAAGAGTGTTTATTGAACTTTAACACGGGTTATGATAAACGCCTATGTGATCCTAAATCTATACAGATGGGAGCAAGCTGCGACCATCAAATAATAACTCAGTCATAATGGTGTCTTGTCAAAATAAAAGGGCCTATACTAAAAATACTATTGCTAATCCTTACCTCTAAATACAAATAGTGTGGGGGTAGTAGGGTAGGGTTATCCCGGGAGGATTGCTCAGCGGCAACGTGTTCGCCTTGGAAGCAAGACGATACGAAGCAACACAGGTTCGATCCCTGGGTCCGCGCTTAGAAACCTCTGGATATTTAAGCTCGTTATAAATACGCAACTAAGACAAAAATAATTACGCAACTAAAAAAAAACAATTCCTGTAACAGCGCCTCGATGCCCGCGGGCTGTGTGAGCGCTTTATAAATGCAAATAAATTAATAAAAATAGTGTTCATGAAAAAGAAAAAGGTGTTCACAAAAATGATATGTCGGGATGTTCAGGCCGTTGGCCTCCCTTCCCCATGTTTTCAGCACGGAACAAGACGGTTCACTCGAGCGTAGCACAATTTCTGGCTTGTTCGGCATGAGAATACAGTTCAGTCACTAGCATCAGGGCCTTCCATACCCAAGTCTCTTTACATGTGAAAGTGTCTTGATTCAGACAGAGGGCTTGATGTACAAAAACAAAGAAAGTGATCTTCCTTTTACAAGTACTCAACTCGGATGATTCACTCTTCACCTTGGATCCCCCTCTGCTGGGCTCAGATCCCTTTAATACAACAATCATTACTTTGGATCCCCCTCTTCTGGGCTCAGATCTTTTTTACAATATTCAGCCGGGCTCGGATCCTTCCTCTTACACAATTAGTCTCCCTCAACTGTGTTCGGACCAATTTCAGTTAGGATGAAGTATCGAAGACTTTCGCAGGTGCACAGGGTTTAGCTTAACTTATTGTAGGACCACTTCGATTTCACAATTCCTTTTTACATTTGCCAGCTCCTGGATATTTAACAGAGACCTTCGAATGAGCACATATGTGGCGCTGGACCACTCTATTTACGGTACCTGTCTTGGTTCAGTTACTCAACTGCTGTTCAATTATTCGCGTTGCTCGTCACATACGCTTCACGCACTGTTCTCTTCAGATTTCCATATACAATGTTGCCGTTTGCAACCTTGGCTCTAACAAAGACCGGTCTGGTATCTGTGTCCCCGACTCACCGGCTGTGCTGACTTTACTGGTACTGCTATTTTGTAGGTGCCAAAGACAGTACCACAGCAGCAAACACTCCTCCCCGCCTTGGTTATCGATGCAGGAGAGCCTCGGGTACCTCCGACATGATATGCAGGTTTCTTCAGCTTTATTTACAGGTCTTATGTTTCTTATGCTCGAAGGCTCATGAAAGTAACGGTCTTTCCCTGAAAAGGTCATGGGCACATCCCTCCTTGCAACCCTCTCCAGTCTTGCCGTCTTTCTCCACGTTTTAAACTGCGATCTTGGAACTGCTGCTTCCTTGTGTGTTTTGCCTTGCTCAGAGTGTGTTTTTGTGCTTCGTCTTTTATCTGTGTGGGGAAGTGTGATGGAAGTCAGGTGTGTGTAATGATCACCTTGAGGTGTCTCACAGTAGCCAGAATGGCAAGGATTGTACATTAGTGGGGTGTGGTAAAAGCAACATAGAGTCCTTTTTGTCCATCGGCAATGATCTTTTGAGAGTTTCTTCTGACCTGAAGTTAATAGCTGTTGCTCTATAGTACTGTTGATTCTTCGGATCATGAACTTTTTCGTTTTCTTCTTTGTGCTGATTATTTGTATTGTGTGTGGGGCGCATTTCAAAAACTAAAATGAAATAGATCTGAATTATAGGTGCAGTCCTGGACACTCGTATAGCAGGGCTTTCGCTCCACAGGTTTGAGTAGCGAACATTTTTGTATGGTTCATTTTCTCCAATCCGGGACCTGGTTCTGGCCTTGGCCTTAATGTGCTTAATGAGTCTCTTAACTTTCTGCTTCCTTTTAGTGCCAGAGGGTCACCCTGTGCATGAGGCAACTTCAGTGGCTTGGAAAATAAATCTGATGAAAATAGTAATCGGAAATGGTTGCATTCAAAGGCACCCAAAATGCTGACAATTACTGATAGTTTCAGCAGTAATCTTTAAACAGTGCTTATTGTTTCAATTATTTATTGATCTCTTCTTTTTTTCTTTCAAACATCAGCATGAGTGCAGAGACAGATGTGCATTCTGCTAATGCATTTCGGAATCCGTGCCCTTCATCGGGTCTCGTTCTAAAGAACGTATGATGCAAGAATTAATGTACATCCATTGATAAAATTGTGTCAAAAGACAATAGTTCAACTCAAATTAAAAAGTAGCTGTACCTCTGTCTTGCTACACATAGTATCTGAATCATATAGAAAAAGTATAAGAAATAAATCATTATGAAGCCGATCCAAGTTTCCCAAAGAAGAAAAGATTCATCATTTTTGTTATATACAATGCAATTCTAGAAAGCATCTTCACTTATTCCATCAAAAAGGAATCATACCTTATCTAGTTGTAGCCTGGTACCTAAGAGATCAGTGAAACATGTGTAACAGCTTCCCAGCAACTGAATAGCTCAACCAAAACAGAGCGGAAAGTAACAGACAAAAAACACTATATGCCTATGAAGTACTCGATCTAGCTATAAACTGACACTTCATAGATCCTGTAGTACCAATGTGTTTTAAAACATAACAATGTTCTCTTGTGAAACAGTTGCAAGATCAGTAGTAACAGTACAAGGGTTCAGAAAATGTGTGTGAAGAACCGCCGGCTAAATAAGTAATGGAAATGGCAAGATAAGCGCCCGTTTGTTCGCTGGGACAATAAACATGCTTTGTTGATGTGAGAGTGGGCAAAACGCAAGTCACATTGGACTGCACAAACTGCTTTGTACATTTAGGTATGCAAATGGGCTGTCTTCATTTGCTGGGGGTCTGGGAGCTACGTAGGGAAGATGTAAATGTAATTGAGGACAAAGATAGCACTTAATCCAGGTATGGTTCTTCTGTGGTGGAGGCAGGCTGCCTTCAGCAGAACATAGTGTTTTGTAACTGAAGCATGAACAGAGGGCTGAGAGACTATATCTTTTTCTCCCATGTAGACATACCAGGCTATTGCATGTTATTAATACGACATTGTATGAGAAACCACTTAGAAAATGTAGAAATTGGTAAGGTGAGTAATGCTGAGGAGAACTCTAAGAATAACTTGGAATACATTTAAGGGGAGCATTTTGTGAAGTCTGTTTGTCCGGTCAGCTGATCTTAACAGATTCAGAGACTTGGAACTTTTAAAGCTTGAAAGGGAGATGGAGGCCACAGGAAAGTATGGGTTACAAAAACTATGACTGGCATTTTCAGTGCTAGTGGTCTCTGCATAATCTTAACTAATCAAGCTGCTTATTGCAGCCAAGGTACAAAAATAACAGCTCGAATAACAGCTCGACTCTTGGCTCAATACCTGAGAGCTAAATTAATTGTGGGTACAGATTTACATCATCAAGGGCCGGGTCGGTTATATGCCCTCTGAAGAGCAGGTTTAAATGAACAAGATGCAATGCTTTACCAGTTGCCTTATCCCGAGATATTAATTTACCAATAAATCAGACTCCCTACCTTACATTAACATCGAGTCCAAAACGTAAGCGTATCCCCAATGGAAACCCCAATAACAGAGGAAGAAATCTTTCTGCAATTTGTACAATCAATTTAGTGCAAGCTCCGGGCCAAATGGCTTCTCTGCAAGATTCCCAAAAACCTTTGCCCCCTGTTTATTTGTGTATTCTATGTCTTGTAAATCTCCAAAATGCAACAAAACACCTGCAGGGGTACAAAATAACAGTCACAAACACACTTCTACCAGATCAGTGTGTAAACGCATTCCTAGACACAACAGTACAATACAAGACTTGTGTCAATTTACAGAAGGCGAGGCCTGAAGCCTGAGAACTTGCCTTTGGCATTACTATGAAAAGTAGTTGCACACATGTGAACTGGGGCCCTGTAAGAAAGCAAATAAGGGGGTGCTAGTGAGCTACAAAGGAAAATGGCCGCACAGTAATTGAGCTCCGAAGTCCGGTAGCAGTGTGGTAGAAAATTTGCTCATGAATGTCACACCTGTGAATTCTGACACCCAATCCAGGTGGTCCTGGAATAGGAGTCCCTGCCACCCTAAAAACACTGGTCGCGCATGAGGCTCCAAGTACAGCAGCAAGGCATGGCCATGCCACGCGGCACCCGGCTGCATGTGGGCCCTAAAACTGGCATGATGACTTTTGCCCGATTGAGAGAGAGGCTGAGGGACACAGCGACGGTGGAGAAGCCGGGTGCAGTGGAGGAACCGTGACTGCCATTGCATGGACCCGATCGAGCATCGCTGGATCCCAACACTTGAGCTTCTGTTGTCCAAGGCTCTGCAACGTCCCCTAACCAGAAAGATACGCTGGAGCACAGCTCTTCAGCAGGGGTAGGTCGGACACAGCCGGCGAGCGCACACAGGCCTACCCAGCGGGCAGCTGGTGGATGCTGCAGAGGAAGAGTGGCACTATAGAGGTTGACTTCGCTCCCTGGATGTACTATCCTTCTTGATTGGTCCGTTCGGCGTCAGAGCCCCCAAGATCACACCAGATATGGGGATTGGCCGAGAGGCTGTTTAGGCCGTGCACACTCTGAACCCCGACATTTTGTGACCCGGCTGTCGCTCTTGGTCTGGTGGTGGCAGGTGGCCCTGAAGGACTCCCCAGGCATCAGATATAGGCACGGCGGAAAGTGCACCTGTGAAGAGACGGTGATGGGGGCTCCCCACAAGAGGCGTGGGAGGGGGAAGAATCGCAACTGACATTTTCTGAGGCCCTGTGACATGGCTGCCTCCAAGAAGTCAGCTGTGAGTGATATGCAGGCGGGTAGAGGGCTCCAATTCACCCCTGGCCTCCAGCTCCAATGTCGAGGAGTTAACGATCCATTGATGGAGACAGAGGCCATTTCGTCAGAACTCTCCCTTGTACAGGGTTGTCCAGCTCAAGGGCTGACATGTCTAATTTTCAGGATATCCCTCATTAATATTCCTGATAAAAATGTACATACAATGATTCTAAATCTATGGACATTTTATCTAATGCTTATTCATGAGGGATCTCCTGAAAACCCGTCAGGATTCCGGCCCTCTTGGAGTTAGATAACCTACCCTAGTACTTACACAGATGCAATCTGGTTTTTAAGTAGGTGAATGGAAAACTTGACAACTTGGTGTTAAAAATGGACTTGTAGCAATGTATAGAGCAGGAGAGTGGTCACATCACTGAAGCCGAGAACAGAGTCAGCACCCTGGAGGACAAGATTACAGTGCAGGGTCTGTATACTGCAGGCGGATATGAAATTGGTACATGTCAAGAATGAAGACGTTGAAGCTCGCCCTAGATGCAATAACCTCCACATAGTGGGCCTCCTGGAGCAAACTTCCACTGTAAATAAAGAGCCATTCAGGGAAAATGTCCTTCAAACTGTCCTACAATATCCTCCACTGTTGTCGCAGTTCCAGGTAGAGCGAGCCCATCGGTCAAACCCGAGACCAGTGATCGTCCGTGTGCTCAAATATCTAGATTGTGACTCGGTTCTCCACAGAGCAAGGTAACTGGGAGAACTCTGATGCCTAGAAGCAAGGATCTCCTTTTACCCCGACTTCATGGCAAGCACACATGGTCTGCCAGTCCTTCATTGCTGTGAAACATTGACTGCAGGACACTGGCTTGAAATATGCAATGCTCTTCCCATCAAAACTTTGAGTTATCCACAGGAACAAGACTCACTTTTTCCTCGCCAAAGAGGATGTGCACACATTCCTGGACTCCCTCCCATCAGCATCAGATACTGGCTCTGGTTGACTGCACAGATTGTTCGATATGGCCGATACCTTAACATTCACTCTTTTGCAACAGCTCTCAAGGGGAATTGCACAAACAAGCACAGGACAATAAAGACCTCTACTAATGAAATATTGAGAAGGGATTATGACTACCTAAGAAGGGTTAACTATAAAAGGTTACAGCACTTTCCCCAGCAAGTTTTTGGATTGGAAGGCGGGTAGAGTCCATCCCAAAATCAGAGAGGAGGCTTCAGTACATTATGGAAACAATAAACATGCACCACCATATTATGTTTCACTCGCCCCTTCTTTCAAAAAGTGTACACGTTTATTTGGATTGGTGATTGCACCATGCATAGCTTAACAATGTTTGATTTCTCATGGTGAAATTCAGTATGAACGTTCAATAATATGGAAGATGTGTTGGCTGTATAACTAGAAGAAGGGTAGAGTTTCTTTTCAATTTGTACTCAGCTAGGATTGTATAGTATAATGTTGCTTGGTTCTTCTTTAAATGCCCTTCAATGTGAACAGTATTCTGTGTCATTTTACATGAGGTTTTACTCTATAGATGCATCTCGTGTGCTTTTTTTTTTTTTTTTTTTTTTTATTTTATTGGTTTATTCAAACCTTTAAAAAGAAGAAGGAGATAAGTAGACACATCATCCATTTCCACCTTCGGAAACATACATGAAATCATATTTCAGGATACAATCATGAGAGGTCTGTCATCCACAACTAGGGCCAGAAAGGTCTTCGTATGTGACGTCGGATGAGCTGATAAGGAACCATACGGGCCTATACCATCAGCCTTCTTCTTCGATGTCCCTCAACTCTAGGATTCGTTCAATTTCTTGCAGAAACACGGTTAGCAACCTTGTCAGTTGTGTGTTGGAGCCAGAGAACATCAACTGCCACCATTCTTCTGCATTCCTTATTGAGTGCTCAGATACTAGTTGTCCCAGGTGTTTAGTTCTTTGTAGTTTAAAGAATGGGCAGAATAAGACAAGGTGCTTAAGTGATTCATCACAGGTTTTGCAGTATCTACAAACAGTGTTTGCGGCGACGTTTCCTGTCCAGTTCTTTGTCCGATCTTTAGTTCTGAAAAGGTTTAGGCGAAATCTCATGTATGTTGCCCTTTTAACGTTATCCGGAAACAAAACTACATAGTTTTGTAGTGTGTTGAATGCTCGTGCCTCAGCTGGAGCGTCCTTCATTGATTTGGTCATTCTTCTGTCTTCACTATTTTGAATCCAGTCAGCTTCCCAGATCTTTTTCTTCACCAAATCTGGGTTGTCCTGAAGAGTTTTAATATTCGTTCCATGAGTGGTTAGCAGGACTTGACATCTTTTGTACCACAACGCTAGGATACTGTCTGGGCTAGCATTACCAGGATTGCGTAGTATTTTGAATTGAGGTGCTGTTACAGACAACACAGTTTTCCTGAAAAGTGCCAAGGTGTTCCACATGATCCGGGCTTCAAGCGAGATCATGCCTAGCTCATAACGTATGCAGGATGTGGGGGTGCTGTTTGGTAGGTGTAAAATTTTTACCCAAAAAATATGCTCCAGGGTTGACCAAAAGTCCGCCGGGCATCCAAAGGCATTCTCTGCACCGTATATCAAGGCTGGTACAGCCTTCTGCTGATAAAACGCTATCACAGGCTTGAGTGAGAACTTTCCATATTTTTTGTTTAAGATTGAGGCTTGGGAGGCTAAGTGTCGGCATTTCATCTTTGTGAGCTCCATCCAGGGGCTATCGTTTATATTTGTATTAATTTGCATCCCAAGATATCTGGTGCTTTCCACCGTAGTTAGTGTTTCCTTTCCCAGGCGCCATCTGAATTTGTTGTTTTTCTGGTGGCATCCAGTTTGCAAATTCTGTAGTGTTAGTATTTCACTTTTTGAGTTGTTAATGATCAAACCGTTGTTTTCCACGTAGCGTTCGACTGCATTTATTTTACGCTGGAGGCCGATTGGGGTAGAATCCAACAAGATCAGATCGTCAGCATACAACATCCATCCTAATTCAGAACCGTGTATCATGGGAGAAAACGATCGTGGCTCGTTTATTGCGAAACCAATGTCTGAGAGAAAAAGGTTGAAGATGATTGCCGCCAGGGGGCAGCCTTGTTTGACACCACGAGAAGTGTTAATTTCTTCTGTAAGCAAACCTCCTTGGTCAAGGCGCACTCTAATGGTGGTAGCAGAGTGGATTTCTCTGATTGCAGCTAGCAGACTCTCGGGACACCCCCAGTTAGACATTTTCGTCCAAAGTAGCTCTCGATCGATGGTGTCGAAAGCGTGGGAAAAGTCTATCAAAGCGAGATAGACCTTTCTCCCAGTTCTTATCGCTTCCATTTTCAGCAAGTTTATCAACAGGAGGTTAAGGCCACAGCCGACCCCTTTTACAAAACCTGTTTGTCTTTCATCCAGGTGGCCACTTTCGACAATCCATTGTGAAAGTTTCTGTTGCTGCATTGTTGCATACACTTTGCCCAGTACGTCTAAAAGAGCAATAGGTCGATAGTTTTTTGGTTCAAGCCGGTTTCCTTTTTTAAAAATAGGCACAATTATTGCTTGCTTCCAAGACTTTGGAGATTCTTGTCTTCTGCAGATACAAATGAAGAGTTCCTCACAAAAGTCCGCCCATAGCTCCATATTTTGTTTTAAGGTTACATTGGTCAAACCATCAGGGCCAGGGGCCCTTGAGTCACTGGCGTTCTTGATTATCTGAAGAATGTCTTCTTTGAGGAATGTCAGGTCCCATTTAGTTAGAGTTGGTGTTATAGGGGCCTGACAGGTCCCTTGTTTACTGTACAAATTTTTGAAATGTAATGTCCAACTCGCTGCTGGTACCATGTTTGACATCAGTGCAGATTGAGGGGCACCTTCGTTGTTTAAAAGTCTCCAAAACTCTGCCGAGTTTTTGTTGTTCATTTTTTGCATCATTAGTTCGGCGTCGTTTTGGAACATGAGAGCTTTGTGAGATTTTATCCAATTTTTATATTTCTGTTTTGCAACACGTTTTCCTCGCTCTGCATCTGTAGGGTCTCTGAGTCTCAGGAGTCTAATGGAGGCGCGTAATTCTCTCTTTCTTCTCATGATCTCGACGTCAAACTTATGTTTGTTAGCAAAGCCAAGTTTTCTCAGGCCCTGCTTTTTTTCCACAAACAGGTGTAATAAGTGTGCGTATTCGACTCCACAATCTAATTTGATGAAGGATTCTGAAAATGTGGAGACTTCGGCCGGGAGCAATGTTAGCCTAACTCTGTTTGGCTCAGCTAGTATCCGATGTTTCCATCTTTCTTGGGATGTTTGCTTTGCGGCTGACAAGGTGAGGATTACCATGTCATGGTCGCTTTGCATCATAGGTATTACCTCAAGTGTCTTGGTGGTTTGTTGGATCTTTTCTGAAACGAAGAAGTAGTCTAAGGTAGATTTCTGGTCTGCTCGTCGCCATGTAGGTTTTGCTGGTATGTCGCCGACAGAATTTCCATTGAGCATTGCTAAATTTCTGGCTTCCATTTCCCCCATCCATTTTGAGGCCACGTTATTAGGTGCATGCACGACTTCGTTGTTTTTCATTCTTGTTGCCAGGCAGTTGATGTTTAAGTCTCCACATATTATTATATTTGTTGACTCGTTGTCGAGAATGAGGTCGTCGATTTTCGATGAGACTGTATCAATGAAGGAACTTGACCCGGCTTGAGTGTGATTCCAATATATATTGAATATATGAAAAAGGGTCGAGTTGTCAGTTTGACACCCATCCAGGGCTATGGTTGACAATAGTATGAAAGGTGATAAAATTAAAGAGCTTGTAATACGGCAGCCTGAACTCTTTTTTACAATAGTCAACAAGCCTGCCATTGGTCTTCCTTTACTTTTTTTAAAGGCTGGGTTGAAAGCTATTTCGTAGGCATCCGCAGTTGGGCAACTCATCATCCACGTCTCTTGAAGGCAGGCCACATCTAGAGCATCCGGCCAGGATTCTTCTAATAGGTGGGAGAAACCCCTGGTGTTCCAGGATCCGATCTTAAGGTCCCGTGGCTCCTCTACCATTTGGCGTTACCGCTTTGAAGGTCTGCCCAAAGCTTCAGCCAGCCAGGACCAATCCTTTTGTGTTCCACTTTGTTCTTGTGGACTTAGTGCATCAACAAGAGTCGGGTCAGTCAGTTTAGCTCCTTTAATAGTAATTTTGATGGAATCCTCTATGTGAAATTTCCCTGATATGGTTTCAGGGGGGCTCCTGTCCGTTGTCTTTTTCAGGCTTCCAGCGCTGGGATGCAGATCACATTCTGCCAATGCTTCCACATTTCGGGGAGCCTCATTATCCATGGTTTTAATTGCAATCGGCGGTTCTTGACAGAACGAGTCACATTTGATTTTGTGAGTGTCGGCTCTGTGATCAGATTTAGCTTGCTCTAACACTTCTAAAATATCGAAACCCATAGACATAAGAGCGGGTCCTGCAGCCAGAACAATATTCAAAACAATTCTAGATCTGAAATGGAGGATGATTTTATCATTTTGGTCCTCATTTTTGAATTCCACCGTCTTGATGTCCTCAGAGCGTATCGTTCTGAGAGATGGCACGTGTTGAAAGAGACATAGAACATTTGTGCGATTTAGGATAAGATTCTCTCCATTTTCAATGCGTTCAAGCCTCAGCTTGTGAGATGTTTGACTATTGTCGCCAGCGCTGTTGGCATCCCTGTTCGCTCTGCGCCATTCATATCTTTCACGGCCAGACCGTATGTCAAGGGTCTCGGTTCTGGCCAGTCCTGCTCTCTTTACGTTGTCTTTGTTGTAGGCAGAATCATCCGAAAGTGTGACTTTTGATTTATTACGAAGCCACGGACCCACTTCCAGGTCATTCTTCCTTTCTTGAAGTGGATTAGACAGCGTCTGAGATTGGGCAAGGACTTTTCGCCTTTCTTCCAAAGTTTTGAATATGGGGCTTGAAGTAGTTTTAGGAGGCACGTCTTGTTTAGGCTTTTTTTCGATAAGTGTACATATTCTTGCCGCACCCGCTAGAATTCGGATAGGCACTGCGTTGATTCCGTCGCTTGGAGCTTCCGGTTGTGCATCCACAAGTACCGCATCCTCATCACCCGTTTCAGGACCCTTATCCGCTGAATCTGCGTCTTCATACACAGACAAGTTGATTAAGTCTATAGAATCGGCCTCCGTAGGTTCCAGGGGGAGACCAGAGTCTATATGTTTTGCAGAAGTATTTGCGATGGAGAGATCTTTTTTCTTTGTTGGGACTCTGTCTTGTGTCCGAGTGTTGTTAACAGTTACGTTGACGGTTTTTAGATTTCGAAGAAATTTTCTTGAGTTGTTGCCAATTCTTTGATTTTTACTTCTTTGATTTTTAGTTTTTTTCAGCGGTCCTAGTGGGAGCGTCTTATGGTCAGGTTTCTGGGGTACAGACCCCTTGAATATGTCGAATATTTGAATTTTGGGCTCCGTGGTGTCCGGAATTAAAATCACCTCAGGTGTGCGAGAGACACACGTGTCAGTCAGAGAGCCCGACGAGGAGGGTTTTTGCGGATCCAAGGTCGCCAAATTGTTAGAGGCCTTACTGCTTTGCAGGACGCTGGCAAAGCTCATTTGGGTAGATGCTTTGGTGTTTATGCTTCCAAGGCTAGGGCCCAAGCCCTCATTCGTAGATTTCTCCAGCTCAAGTTGTGAGCCTTGGATGCTCCGAGAATAAGGAACTAGAGGATCCGGCGAACTTTTTTCACTTCTCAGAAAGGTGGCCTCCCGACAGGTCTGCGTTATTGGGGCATTTTTCTCTTGTATTTCCGTGGTTTCTTCAGAGTTATTAGTTGTATCCGTGACGCCCATGTTGGGATGGAGCACCAGCGCGCCAGGGTCTATGTAGCGATTATTCATTATAATGTGAGCGGAATTTTCCGTGGGCAGATGAACCTTAGTGATTTGTTGAGCAGCTAAGTGGTCCCTGCTAGGTTGTTGGTTTGAGTCCTGTGTCATCGAGTGTCGATGCCTTAGCACGCTAAGGGCTTCTTTCGCGACCTCTGCTAGAAGCTTTTTATCCAATTTATTGCTTTCTTTCTGTTCTGTTAGGGTTTGCAGGGCGGAGGTCAAGTTTGTTTTTATTGCTCCATTGTCCTTTCTTTCGGTGCGCAAATCTTTCTCCATGTTGATTAATTTTGAATTCATGAGCGCCACTAATGTTGTTAGATCCTTCACATTGTCATTTAATTGCTCGTACAGTTTTAGAAATGGAGCAAGCGAAATTCCAGTTGCTGACATTAAGACCGACTGTAGGTCTTTTGTGATGTCCGCATCGAGCCTGACCTTTGAATTGCAATCTTTTTTGAGTAAATGAGATTTAGATCTCCTGACTTTTGGAAAGTCACGTTCTATGATTGAGGAGGCAGTTGAACAGGACTCAGAGGAAGATGAGTTAAAGACATGAGTGTCACTTACACGAATGTTGTATGCCAGATTTTGTCTGACACTTCTAGAATTAGTTGAATGTGTTGTTGCAGTTCTCTGTCTTTGTGAAGCACGAGCCTGAGAGCATGCTATACGGGGTGAATCCGGACAGGCAGCATTTTCTTCATTTTGGAGAGCAATTTTCCAGTTATGCAGAGCATCGAGCTTTGTGGTAGACCAGACGTCTCCTGGCTGCGTCTCATGGCTATGTGCCAAGGGCGTCCGCTGAGTCTGCTGATCAGTTTGACTCCGGTCTCCTCTCGGTGTGAAGATGCAGGCTTTGTTTGTTTGAGAGAAGTCTTGCGGAGTTTTGTTTGCGACTTCTATCGAGCCTCTTCTATTTTTATAGGATGTTAGCGACCCGCATCCGTTGTCGGAGTCAGCTAAGTGCTTGTCGAGGGGGCAGAATACTTCATCTTCTAGCACGGTGTTCGTCTTCGCAGAGTCTAGTTCATCCGTTCCATATGAGGAGGGACCATGTGCTTTCTTAATGGACGGGAGTGCTGAAGAGCATAGCTCTGACGGAAAGGCCTCTTTCCAGGTTATGGCCGAGCTGTCAACACCGCTACCGTTTTTTGGGCCTCCTCTCTTATTGTGGACACGCCACGCCAAAACCATCAGTTTGGGTGGTTTGTTTGAGGGAGAATTTAGGAAGTGGGCATCAGTGGGAATTACAGCATTCAGAGAGCTTGGGCTCAGCCTTGCCGCGACCTCAGTCTCTGCAATCTCAGTATTGCGGGTATCAGCCTCAGGTGAATCTACAGGCATGGCAACAGGCGCATGCGAGGGAGCGGCCACAGGTGAGGGCACTCCGTGTCTGTGTTTTGCGACGCTCTGTGTTCACGGAGTTCACTGAGCTGCCCGTGTGGTCGAGCACCGTCCAGCTGACTAAAGCGGCAGTCAGGGACTTGGGGGGAGAGGGGCTATCCCTAGAATAACCCGGAGCAGAAGCGACTCCGACACCACCCAGGGGTAACTCACCCTTTCTTAGGTGGGAGGGGATCCCCAATCTCACGCGGTCGTCCATGAGGCCGCTATGCCGATGGCCGCTAGGCGCTCGCTCACTCTCCTCTAGCTCGGCCCTCCCATCGCTCGCCATGCATTGTGACGTCGCACTCAGTGTCTGCTTGCTCACATCAGAGGCCAGATTGTGTGACAAGTGCTCATTATATCTAGACAGTTTAGTACTTACACGTGGGCAAGTGCTCGCGTCAGTCAGGTTAGATGTGGAGGCAGAGACGGAGGCAGACTTCCAGCGTCGCAGTTGCAGTCTTGTGTGTGGAGGGGAGGGCAAGCGGTCTCCGCAGGTACCTATTTTCCCGCGTTTGTGCAAAGATCCATCCATTATGGCAGGCACACGGGCCCTCAGGCCCTCACCCTCGCCCGAAACCAGAACACCAAAACACACTGCGCACACCGCGCGCTCCGCGTGTGCTGGGGATTATATACTGCTTCCTCCTGGAAGTAGTAGTAGAACTAGAGAACAGACTTCCCAAAGTCACAAAGGCAGTAGCAGCAGAAAAGAGCCTGGGCAGGCTCAGGCTCACCAAAACACACTGCGCACACGTGTGCTTTATAATTGAGGGCAAGCAGGGATCCCCTGTCTCTAGCCACCTGAACTCCCAAATATCGGAACCCATCCGGTGGCACTTCAAGGGGTATGTCCCTTGAGACCTAGCTGTGCTGTCTGTTGGAGGAAATATTTCAGATTTTGAATAGTTCTCTGTGACGTATTGTATGATTGGGTTGAAATTCTCAAGGGGGTCTCTGACATAGAACAGCATGTCATCAGCGTATAGGGACATGATCTCCGGGGTTCCAAATAACCTATTCGAGGGGATTGGGTCCTCCGGCGTATTCCAGATCTATGACAGTAATCACCACAGCTGTGCTGCTTCGGAAAATGTTCTATGTCGATACGCTATCCTCAAGGGCCTCCGTCGAGCTGACGTCACCCCATGTTATAAGTAGGACGCACGACGCCCGTAGCCTCAGTTCCGTTTTTTCCGCGAATGTGTTCGCTTCGGAGATCTCGGCGCGCCTCGGTTCTACTGAATCCTGTTCTTTCGGTTCTTCGAACCTGTTTCTTATGTCGTCTTCGGCTTCTTCCACCACGCGGTCCGGTTTTAAGAAGTGTCTGGTCCAAGATGTCGCTGACGGACACGCACAACGCTTGCCTCTGGTGCCTCAGGGAGGACCACGATACGGATGACTGTGTCGACTGGCAATCGCTCACATCGAAGGCCTTGCAGGAGCGTAAGAAGAAGCTGTCGGTCGGTAAGGTGGCCAAGCGCCGGAAGTCACACTCCACTGGTCTTTCGACGGATGATTCGAGGGGCGACTATGCATCGTCGTCGTGAGTCCGGGGGTTCTCGGTCTGGGAGTCGGTCCCGCCATTCTTCTGCCTCTTTGAGGCACTCCAGGAAGTGCCATCACGGTCGCCTTCCTCGTCCGAGGACTCCGCCCGTCGGCGGGTTGCTTGTCCCAACAAGCATTCCACTCCTGAGGAATGGGATTCCTTCCGAAAGGAGATGTTGGTGATTTTCCAATCGCAGGGCTCTGGTCCGTCCACGCCGTCGAAAGACGCCGGCCTTGACCGCTCAAGAGACGCTGCTCGTACGCCTTCGGGCTCGAGCGGTCGTCGCGACCACCAGGCGCCTTCAAGGTCCCAGTCGGACAAGGATGGTCGCTCTAGACATGCCCGTTCCAGGTCCCGGTCCTCGACGCACTTGAGACCGCGAGAAACTGTGAAGTCTTTGAAGAAGACATCGACGCCTGCAGCGCCGAGGTCGTCGACGGACTCTCTCGAGGCTCCGCCTCCGAGGAAGTCATCGACGCCATCAAAGCTGTCAGCGCCGATACCGATTCCATCAACGCCTTTCGAGGCGGCTTTGTCGGAGGTTCCCTGTGGCACGGTGGAACCCCCCAGAAAGGCTCTGGCCAAGGCTAAACATGTCTTTGTTCCTTTTTCTGTACTCTCCTTCCGGCCTCTGGATTATATTTCTGAGGTGGATGAGGGGTCTGAGGAAGGTGAGGTTCCTGCAGAGTTTCCTGATGACCACCTTTCTGGTCATAGCCAACTTGAGGACCTGCGTCAGTCATTGCACGACGCCAGTGGTCTAGACACCTCTCCGGAGGTGGAGTTTGGTAGGCCTGAGCCTGGCACGCATGCCGAGTCCTCATATCGGCACCTGATGTCGAGGGTCACGGATTACCTGGGGTGGTCTGCAACCCCCTGGGGATTTTCAGCAGGATGACCTGACTGATATCCTCGACCAAGGTCCACCAACTGACCCAGTGCTGCCATTCTATATGGCCTTGCAGAGAAGGGTGGCTGCGGCTTGGACTTCTCTGGAGAGTCTCCCAGCAGTGAGCAAGTCCTTGCCGAAGAAATATCGCCCAGCCAGTGGCGACCCCTGCTACATGACCACGCACCCTACTCCGTAGAGTTTGGTGGTGCATGCGGCTACGGCCCCCGCAAAGCAGGCGTCGTACCCTACCATCCCTCCTGATAGGGACGACAAACGTTTTGACGGCTGGGCGAAGGTGTTTTCTTCAGGGAGTATGGCTCTTCAGGCAGCCAACTCCGTATGTGCCTTTTCACGTTTCACACACACTCTGTGGAACTGTATTTCCTTAGCGGCTGAACATATTCCCGAAGGGGAGGAACGGGATGGTTTTCTTGCTATCGTGCAGGATGGCAAGGATGCCATGTGTGAGTCCGTTCGGTCGGGTCTGGACATGGTAGATTGGGTCAGCCGGTCCATGGCGACGAGCACCGTAATACGCAGGTTTGCGTGGTTGCGGAAGTCGGGGTTTGCTCCTGATGTGCAAACCCGGCTTCTCAACATGCCCTTTGATGGTGAACATCTTTTTGGCAGCAAGGCTGACGAGAGCCTTGAGAAGGTTGCAGACCTCCAAAGCTGCAGCGAAGTCGTAGATCGCTTCATTTCGCCAACATACGCCTTTTTGTCCTAGGGGACAGCAATGGAGGGGAGGTTCCTTTTGATATTACTCGAGAGGAGCTGCAAGTCAAAGGGGCCACCGTAGGAGTGCCAGAGGTGGAAAACAGGGTACTCGAGGTGCCAAGGCCGCTCGGGCAGTTACCTCATTGCACTGCCGCAGCCGCTTCAGCTCAGTCATGAGGCCATGTCCCATGGTTCGCCTGTTGGGGGAAGGCTGGCAGAGTGACGTGCCATTACTTCAGATGTGTGGGTTCTGGAGATCATAGCCCACGGCTACTGTCTTCCTTTCCGGCAGAGGCCTCAAGACAATCCACCAGGGAATCTCTCTTTGAAGAGTCCGGATCCGCTCTTTGCGCAGGAAATTCAATCCCTGCTGGAGAAAGGCGCCGTAGAACTTGTGCCTGTAGCGGAGAGGAACAAGGGATGGTATTCCCCTTATTTTTTGATTTTGAAGAAAGACTGGGGATTGAGACCCATCATGGACTTGTGCGGTTTGAACAAGCTCCTCAGGAAGGACAAGTTCAAGATGGTTACTCTTTCTCAAGTTCTCCAGGCCCTTCAACTTCAGGACTGGTTGGTGTAACTCGACCTCAAGGACGCTTAATTTCATGTGCCGATCCATCCCAAGTACAAGAAGTACCTGAGGTTCGCGGTTGGCGACTCGCACTTTCAGTTTCAGGTCCTGCCGTTCGGATTGACCTCCGCCCCGAGGGTCTTCACCAAGCTCGTGGTGGTGGCAGCGTATCTCAGGAAAGGGGGGGATTCACGTCTACCCCTACCTGGACAATTGGTTGATCAGGGCGCGCTCTCCCGAGCAAGTCCTGGATCATCTGTCCATCACCTACCACTCCCTTCACAAGCGGGGCTTCTCCCTCAACTTAAAGAAGTCCCACTTGACGCCAACTCAGCAGCTCCAGTACATCGGAGCAGTGCTTGACACGTCCCTGGGGCATTGTTTTCCTCCTCAGGTGAGGGCTCATCACATTCAGCAGATTGTGCACAAGTTTCAACATGCCCAGACTTTCCCGGCGTTCGAGTTCTTGAGGTTGCTCGGCCTCATGGCATCCTGCATTCTTCTGGTGCCAGAGGCCAGGTTGCGGATGAGATCTCTGCAATGGGCTCTCAAGATGCAGTGGTCACAGTCCTCTGGCAGGATGTCGGACCCCGTTCAGGTGCGTCGCCCAGGACCTTCTGTAGTGGGCCGTCAAAGGCAATCTGATGAGGGGGGGCTCCATTTTGGCTACACTGGCTAGAGGTGACGATCGTGACAGACGCATCCCTCACGGGATGGGGAGCTCATGCCAACGAGTTGACAGTCAGCGGTCGTTGGTCTCCGTCGGAGTCCAGACTCCATATCAATCTGTTGGAGCTGAGGGCCGTCAGGCTTGCCCTGAAGGCTTTTCTGCCGACTGTGCGAGGAAAGAATGTCCTGATTCTGACGGACAACACAGTGGCCATGCACTACCTCAACAAAAAGGGGGGGGGTAGGGTCACTTCCCCTGTGCAGGGAGGCGATGCAGCTCGGGTTCTGGGCCATCCAGTGGGAAATTTCGATCTCGGCAGTTCATCTGGCCGGAGATGAAAACGAGATGGCGGACGCTCTGAGCCAGCAGAGCGCGATCTCTCACGAGTGGGAGCTGGCTCAGGAGATTCTCCTGGAGATCTTCGCCCTTTGGGGAACCCCTCAAGTGGACCTCTTCGCCTCCAGTGTCAACCCGAAGTGCGATTCTGCTCACGGGAATTTCCTCTAAGAGGACCCTTAGGCGACGCGTTTGTGGTGGAGTGGTCCTTCCCACTGCAGTACTGCGGAGGTTCGGTGATCCTCATTGCTGCGGCATGGGCCTGGAGGACGTGGTACCCGGACCTTCTCGACTTGTCCATCTGCCCTCCACGTCGTCTTCCCTACCGAGACGATCTGCTCTCACGGGAGGGGGGTCAGGTTCTCCATCCAGAGGTCAGATCCCTCAACCTTCACGCTTGGCTTCTGAAAGGTTGAGGTATAAGGATTGGGACCTCCCTGAAGACGTGATGGAGGTGTTGCTTTAGGCCAGACGGCCAGCAACAAAGTCCCTGAACCGTTGCCGTTGGAGAAAGTTCTGCGACTGGTGCAGGGTTAGCCCACAAGGGCTTGCAAGTGGGTACCATTAAAGGTTACCTGGCGGCGTTGTCCATCTTTAAGCGCTTGTCTGAGGAGTGTTCTTATTTCAAAATTCCTTTAATTTCTCAGTTTCTCAAAGGGCTCACTAACGTATTCCCGCCGTCACTTTTGCAGGTGCCTGGTTGGGATTTGAACCTTGTTCTAAAATTCCTAATGGGTGCTCCATTTGAGCCTTTACATTCTTGTCCTTTGAGACTGTTAACACTTAAAACTGTATTTTTTACTTGTGGTCACTTCCGCTCAAAGAGTGAGTGAGTTGCAGGCACTTTCAGTTAAGCCACCCTTCACTGTGTTTCATAAGGACGGGGTCCTTCCTTTCTTCCGAAGGTGGTGTCGGAATTTCATTTAAGCCAGAAGGTTGTTATTCCGGCGTTTTACCCTCCTCCATATCCTGGTAAGGAAGAGGAGAGGCTCCATAGGTTGGATCCTAGGAGAGCTTTAAGTTTCTATATTTCACGCATGTCCCTGGTCAGAGTGGACGATCAGCTCTTTATTGGTTACGCTGGAAGGTGTTTGGGACAAGCTGTTACTAAGCAGACTTTGTCTAGATGGATTATCTTGGCAATTTCTGAATGTTACCGCTTGGCGGGTAAGGACCCTCCAGTAGGTTTACGGGCCCCTTTTACTAGGGGGTATGGCTGCCTCTACTGCCCTGCTGAGGGGTGTTCCTATTTGTAACATCTGTGAAGCAACCACATGGGCTTCGGTCCATACTTTTGTACGACACTACTCCCTAGATTCTATCCATTGGCAGGATCTGGCCTTTGGCAAGGCGGTCCTTTACTCTGCAATTTGATAGGGCATTCTAAATTTCTGTATTCTA
The DNA here is from genome assembly GCF_040938575.1 of Ambystoma mexicanum. NCBI lineage: Eukaryota > Metazoa > Chordata > Amphibia > Caudata > Ambystomatidae > Ambystoma > Ambystoma mexicanum. The sequence continues at coordinate 259,705,964 of NC_090928.1, read as the reverse complement.
AATTCTTTTCCCACCTCCTTACGTTGGTACTGCTTTGGGAGTCTGTCATAGATATGGAATACGTCGGAGGTCCCAATCTCCTCGAAGAACAAGTTACTCTTACCTGGTAACGTTCTTTCGATGGGATGGTTCGACGACGTATTCCATATCGCTCCTTCCCTGCCTACCCCGCTACAGAATTTCTTATGCGATTGCAGCTTACGTTTCCACAAGGCTTTCTGTGGTCATACTGGCAGAAGATTGGTGCCACACGTTCTGGGGAAAAAACTACAACTGAGGCTACGGGCGTCGTGCGTCCTACTTATAACGTCCGGTGACGTCGGCTCGACGGAGGCCCTCGAGGACAGCGTATCGACGTCATTGACGCAGACGCCGAAAATGTTCCGAAGCAGCACAGCTGTGGTGATTACTGTCATGGATATGGAATACGTCGTCGGACCATCCCATGGAAAGAACGTTACCAGGTAAGAGAGTAAATTGTTCATCTCTCTACTCCTATGGCGCTCCCTAACCATATCGACCATAGGCTCAATGGAAAAAGCAAATAACAGAGTGGAGAGGGGGCAGCGTTGGTCCGTGCCTCTTCCCCATTGCAACGGGTCAGAGTTGTGAGTTAACTAGTACTTTAGCTGTTCGATGCGCATATAACAGCTTAATGAATTGGATCATGTTATTCCCAAGCCCACATTTATCTAAGATGACAAACATATATTCCCATGAGACCATATCGAAGTCCTTCTGTGCCTCCAGTGCAACGCTATGGCAGAGGTCACCGGTGTCAAGCGGGACATGACATTGAATGACCTGCACTGTGGATCGCCACAGACGAATCCTGCCTGACAGGGGCCTGTATGACCCGCAATCATTAGTGGGTTTGCCTGGCTTCAGAAGGATTGTGATGATGGCCTCCCAAAGTGGTTCAGGCAGAACTGCGTTGCTCAGTGCTTCTTCCTCAGCAGATGGGGTGGGGAGGGGCCAACAGTGCTCCACATATCACATACAATTCAGCAGTCAACCCATCTGGCCCGAGGGCCTTCCCTTTGGGGTGATCTCTAATCACGCTCATAACTTCGATTGTGAATGGAATGTTAATCTGTTCCCTAGCGCCTGCCACACCCTCGAGTAGGGACTCAATAGCATGCATCCCACGAGGCAGCTTGGCCCAATATAGAGATGCATAAAAGCTATTAATAACTGTAAGGATTTCTCGATCCAAGTTTCTACTTTCTCCCTGCTCATCTAGAATCACGTCCACACGAGGGGTGCCCTTTTTGGTCTGTACAGCCGAGCTGGACGCTGGCCCGTCTCCCTCCCCATAGTGCCTTGCGGCCGCCAGATTCACCAAGTATTTGACTTCCCTCTGTGCATGGGCCTGAAACTACTCTAGTGTAGTATGTATTTCCGCCCTAACCGCCGGGTCAGGCCTGGCTGCGTATGTATTTTCCAACTCTTTAAGCCGGAGCTCACAGTCCGCCAGCTCTCGCCGGATGGTCTTAAGGACGCCAAACTCCTTAGACATTGCCATCCCCCTGATGTACACTTTGCCAGCTATACCATAATGTGGCACCTGGCCTCCGGCAGGTTATGAGTAGAATAGGTGCGGATGTCATCCTCCATGTCTGATCTAAATACCATGTCTTGTAACGCCTCTGACTTAAATCGCCACGCCACTCGGTTGTAGGTGCACATGCCCATGGTAATCATGATAACTGGGGAATGATCCGATAGTGTGCGGGGGAGGATAGTAACCTACTTCCCACCTATTGTTGTGTGGCCAATATTATGTCAATGCAAGAGGACATATCGTGCACGGAAGAATAGATTGTGTATTGTCGATCATGTGGGTGTAGTGTTCTCCACACATCCTGCAGCTTAAGCTTCTCCATCTGGCCATTCAGACTCTGACTGGCCCTAGATGCTATCTTAGGGGCTGTCCCAGTAGAATCCATGCATTGTTCCAATATACAGTTCATGCCCCCCACCTCCCAGATTACAGGAGTCAATGGGAATAAGTAGATTATATCAGCAATATTCTCATAAAAGTCATACAAGTCTGTATTCGGCCCATATGAGTTAACAAGCAACACTTCATCTCCCTCCAGTACCCTGCGCACTATCACATACCTGACCTCTGGGTCAATTTGGGTTGCCTTGAGTGTAAACCTGAGGGTCATATGCATCAAGATCAACACTCCTCTAGACTGGGTTGAGTAGGATGTGTAGAACCTATTAGTGCCCCAGGAGACCGCTATCTATTGATTAGTTGATGCAACAGTGTGCGTCTCCTGAAGAAATAGGATATTTGCTTGATGCCTACATTATTTGCCTGACCTTTGTATAGTTACCCAGCCCTCTGACATTCCAACTAAGTAGGTTAATCGCCACCATCATGCCCCCCCTATGAGTCCTAAGTTGCATAATGTCTCCACCCATTAGGTGTATTTTCTTTTTTTACCACCCTAACGCTGATTACCTTTCAATTGTCTGCCAAGGCATTTTTTTAGAACTTTTCATCCCCAAACCAGATTCCCTCCTCCGCCCCAAAACAGGGTGATGTCATCCCTCCCATTCCCAACTTTAAGGGTTCGCTCCTGAACTCGTTGAATCCCAACATAACATGCAAACATAATGCAATTTTGCGGGGAACTGTTACTGAATCTTCCGTTCGCCCACGTCACCAACACCTTCCACCAACTGACCGGATAGAAAATCAGAATCGTACATTGCAGTACCCAATACATAGTCTTGAAACGTAGATACAAAACTGACCGTATACAGACACGCTCTTCAATCAGTGCTCGGAGATAGCCCATGACTCCCCTTCAGAATCGGATTGGTCACTGGAATGTTCAAGTGTTCGAAGTGCCCATCTCCTCTTCATTGTTCCGGCGGGGAAGGGGAATGTTGGCTTCAATATACGCCACTGCCTCCTCGGGTATTGTAAAGAATGATTTTTCCTTCATGTTGGAATCTTAGCTGCGCTGGTAAGAGCATTGTGTACTGTACCGACTGTCCCTTAAGCAGCTCTTTAACTCCTATGAATGTTCGACGTTCAATCTGGACTGCAGTGGAAAAGTCAGAGTATATGTGTATAGTGGCTGTAACGCTCACCTGATTCTCGCAGAGGCGTCGGTCTTGACTGGGCGACTACCGTATCTTCAAAGGTGATGTGTAGCACCCGGTTGGCTCTTTGGGCTGGACCTCTGTGCACTGTATGCCTGACGTGTAGAGTAAGATGTCTTAGGTAAGTGAATGCCGAGCTCTCCATCTGCCTCGGGGCAGGGTGCTGTAACCAGTTTCTTCACTGGATAGGTAGCGCCGGCCTCTTGACTTCAGAGGACTGCTGTCCGTCGTTTACTGCACGAACGGTAAGTTTCGAGTCATTCAAATGTCTTTAAAGTCTTTAGTAATGATGTCTCTTGTTTTGCAGGGTTCCGGCGATGGCGGATGACGGGCTGAAGTGAGTTGAAGATGGAGCCCGTGTGATGAATAGAAGCGCCTGGAAGCGCGTAAGTAAGCGCTTGTTGCCTGCTTCACTATGCGCTCTAACTGTCTTTTTATTTTGCAGGTACGAGTTCGGAGCGGCTGCAGGGTGCCGGAATACCCACTGGATTAGATGTGGAAAGGAGTAATGGCACGTGAGTATTAAAGTTCCCCAATGTCTTTAAACGCACCTTGTTTTGTCTTTCAGATGCGGGATGCAGCGCCGAAGGCCTCTGGAGCGCACGAAGAGTAGGTAAGCCTTTGCCTTTCAGATGCCGGAATGCTAACCTGTTCTTTCTTGTCTTTATAGGTGTTGCTGAAGACTTGATTCAGGATGGTAAACCTTTGCCTTTCAGATGCCGGAATGCTAACCTGTTCGTTCTTGCCTTTATAGGTGTTGCTGAAGACTGGATTCAGGATGGTAAGCCTTTTTCCTTAGGCCCAGGACCGGATGCAGAAGACACGATGAGCGTTCTGCTGCAGAGGTTGCAGAATAACGCAAAGCAAGATTCATCCACCGGGTGTGGTTTAAATAGCCTCCTGTAGTGCTTAGGTGTCTCCTTCCACAGCCACGCCTAAGTAAGAAAAGAGTTCCTGGTAAGAAAAGAGTTCCTGCCTTCCAGAAGAGTTCCAGTGTTCTGAATCTAGGGAGTGGCTCCACCCCCACCCAACAGGAAAAGTAGTTCCAAACAGAAGAGGATCAGAGGCTCAACTGGCAGGCAGGTAAGCAGCATGGTCTGCTGAAGGTAAGTCCACCCAAGCATTATGAGCCCGGCGCTTCCAGCGCTGGGACTGGGCATATTTATGAGCCTGGTGCCACTGGCGCCAGGACTGGGTCCAAAAGGTCCCAATTGGGACTGGTTGGCACTCGGAACCTGGGTTATGGATCTGCTTCCAAGGGAGTTGGGAAAACCCTGACCTTTTGGAAGCAGAGATCATGACAGTGGCACACTCATAACAGAGGGGGCTTTTCTCCCTAGCCCGGCGCAATACGAGGTCTCAGTCACGATAGTTTAGCAATCGTACAATCACCAGCCTGGTGGGGCCCAGGGCCTGGGCTTCGTAGCCTGCGATTGGTAGGCGTGCTCCACTACAAAGGGTGACAAAAAAGGTGGGTCTTGCAGCAGTTCCTTGAGGAGGGCCTCCACTGCATTTTCCATTGGCCCTCTGCCAAATCCATCCGGCCTGGCCCACCAGCCGTATATTGTTGCGTCTGTAGCTCGCTTCCAGATAGTCACAGCATTGCAGGGCCCGTTCAAGATCTTTGGATATGGAGGGCATTTGCGCTTTGAACCCTACTATGTCATCTTCTCCTGTCCCTCAAAGGCTTCATTGACCTGAATGGGGCACTCCAGGGCCCCAGGCCCAGTCCACAGCAGCCAATCCACATGTGCCTCCAATCCGTACCTGCGTTCTCAGAGGTATACCCGCCATCCCCCTCAGTAGGACCAACGCTGTGTACTAGTGTCTGACCCCAAAGGGTGTAATAAAGTTGTGTAGCCAGTTCCAAACTGATGGCTACAGCCTCCTGGCTGTGGCCAGGCTCTTCAGTCTATTATCTGGATTTGCCAGTGCATTAAGGGCCCGGATCCACCACATCCCGAATTCAGTCCCGGGGGGCCACCACACACCTCCAGGCATCCATAGTTCAGTCCTGGATCCTTATTGCAGTACAGTGAGTGGGAGGGGGGGGGGATCTGCGGGCTCTCCTGCATTACAACAATGTAGCCAGGGGGGCCTTCACTCCACGGCCCTGCCACCCGGCTCCAGGATGATGTGCAGCACTTCCTACACTAGCCCGGAGCCTATACCGGCACGCCCAGCATCAGCGAGCCAGGTACAGCAGTGGGCACGCTCCACTGCCCGGATCCGTGGCTGGCCTCTCCGTGCCATGGAGGAGGACGCCGGCACACCGCAATGCCCAGACGCGGCGTTCTCCATCCCTCCCCACTCCTTCATTCCTTGCTGCCTCAGGTTATGTGACCCACGGGCACCACAGCTGTCTTTCGGCTGCGTAGAAGGTGCGGCAGTGGCCACAAAAGTGATGGGTGGAAGGTTTTGAATGAATCTGAACCACTGGCATTGCTCTGGGCAACCTTCCATACCACTGTTTTTTAGCCCGTCTGTGCCATTACAAAATGGTTCCAGCCGTATGCAAATCAGTCAGCTGCCGCCACCAATGGTAGCAGCCCAGCCCGAACTGCTAGGCCAGGTCCCCTCTGCACAGAAACACAAGCAACCCCAGACATGTTTCGGCCTTGTTGGACCTCCTCAGTGAGGTGCAGCTTGGTTCCCTATGGCGCAGCAAGCTGCGGAGCTCAGGAAGAAGCAGCCATCTTGCAGGCTGCCGAACAGCACCCACAAAATTCTAAGGATGGTTAAATGGGTGTCTGTGCTTCTCAAATTTTAAGCAGCCCTTTCTCTGAAAATAAAGCTCTTGCCTTTCATAACCCTTAGCATGTAGCTGATTGTAAGGAATAGAGTTTCCGGACTGCCCGCCTCCCCTCATGTACTTATTCACAGATCCTTGCGTTTTTTCACATGAATCGGAGAGAGAGAGGGAAGAATTGACAGCGGCAGTGTGAAAAACATTGAAATTGGAGGATCACCTGGGTGAGGGGTCCAATCCCACTGATTGGAACGCCGGATGGTGAGACGCGGTATCCCTCTTTCCTTTAACACCTTTACCCCATCCTATCAGATAGGATACGTAGGAACACTATCCCCCACCCCCTTTTCCTGCATTAACACTTTCACACTGAGAGCCTGCTCGGGGAGAAAACAGACTAACACCCGTGCAGTATACCTGATGTGTCCCAATACAATGGTCAGGCAAGGTCAGGCAATCACTGGCCATCACTCACACCTGACTTCCATTGAGTTTCCCCACATGGATGAAAGGCGCAGCACGAAAGCACACTCTGAGCGAGGAAAAGCACATGAGGAAACAGCAGCTTCGAGACGGCAGCTGAACGAGAGAAGAAAGATGGCAAAACAGGAGGGGATCGCAAGGAGGGAGGTTCCCTTGACATTTCCAACGGGAAACCATTACTTTCAAGATCCCTCGAGATTAGAAAGCATAATACCAGGAAACCAGGCTAAAGAATCCTGTATTGTGTCGAAGCTACCTCCCGCGTCACTGATCAAGGCCGGGAGAAGCAGCAGCCGCCGTGGTACTGTCCTTGGCTCAGAGAACCAAGCCACATCAGTGAAACCAACACAGCTGGTGAGTTGGGGACACTGATACAAGACCGGTCTGTGTTGAAGCCAAGGTTGCAAGCCGGAACATTGTATGGCGAGCGCTGGAATGAACATTGTTAAAACGTGTGATAAAAGACACAAGTAAAAGCTGAACTGCTGGTGAGTGTTTGAACTTTGAAAAGCAAGATGCAATGCCTTTGACAGAGTGGTCCGGGACCGCATGGGTGCTCAATCGAAGGAGTCTGTAAGGAATCTAGCTGAAAAGTGGCAGAAGTGAAAGTTAAAGGGTTGAATTAAGAAGAGAACTAAGAATTGTGAATCGAAGTGATCCTGCGACGGGCCAAGCAAAATCCTTTGCACAGTCGAAAGTCTTTGATTTTGATACATTAAAGAAAGTTTGTGAAATTAGATAAACTTAGTCCAAGCCCGTTGGAGGGAGACAAATCGAAGGTTTTGTGTTAAAGTGGGTCTGGGCCTGGCAGAGGGGGACCCGGGTGAACAGTGAATCACCAGAGAAGTTGTGCATATGAGAATCCTGAGGAGAAAGGAACTTTGAATGTTTGTCGCATCAGGCCCTCTGAAATAAGAGTCTCTTAATGGCGTAGAGATTTTGGCACAGAAGGTCCTGATACTGAGATTTTTTAACTGCATCCTCGTGCTAAGAAATGCTGAGTATGTGCTATGCTCCAGTGTGTGCCGCCTTGTACCGTGCTGTAAACATGGGGAAGGGAAGCGAACGACTCAACTATCCTGACATATCATTTCTTGAACACTTCTTTTGGCTAACATTGTTTCCCTCACCATTTGTATTCATAAGTAAGGATTGGCAATAGGTTTATTAGCATAGGCCCTTCTATTTTGACAAGCCACCTCTAGGACTGCGTTATTATTTGATGGTAGTAGTTGGCTGCCATCTTTAGATTTAGGATTAGATAGGCGTTTTTCAAACCCAGTTTAAGTTCAATAAACACCATTGAACTGTGGTCACTTGTGTCTGTCTCACTATTTGATACCATGCCTTCCTTACAGCTAGCACATCAATTTGAGTCATGAATAAGCTCTCGTCTTTAGCCCTATCACAATCTCCCACCTCAGAAGCAAACCATAACCAAAGTGCTGTCTAACAAATGTTGAGCCCTAGCGTTAATATACTCTCGAATTGTCTCTGCCAAACCCATAGAAACAGATTGGGACAGGATCTGGGTGCTTCTGACCTGCTCTAATCAATACAACAGGTTGCTCCTCTGCCACTATCCAACTAATCACCCCACCCCCCTTTTCTTACAGAGCCACGTGCAGTGAGGCCACCAAAAGTGGCCGAAGGGTGCTATAAAAATCCACTTACATTACATTGTGTTCCATAACTAAGCAGAGTACACAGCTGCAGCCGTATTGCAAACAAAAAAGCCCCTCTACACATGTTATGGAAGACTTTTCACTGTTTCTTAGAAGGGACTAGTGCTGTGTTGCTGGACAAATAGTCATGTTGCCCTGGGATTCTGAAATATAATGTGGTGTTTTCCTTAGTCTATACCCTGCTACTTTACACTGTGTGCAGCCTTTGTACCATAGACTTAGTCATACCATTTACTGCATCAACTTGATTTAGAGCAAAATATAAATGTTGCTTCTAAAGTGTGTTTTGTCTTCTCAATCTGCATTTGGCCTTCCTGCCGTCAACATTTCAGATGTTTGTGTAACAATACATTGAGAAACCAGCAGACTAAAAATGTCAAAAAACAAGAAAATGTGTTCCGAATCTACCATTGTTGGAAAGATGCAGTGCACCTATCACCCATTATCCTAGTTAGATTGACAGGTCTAGTAATATGTTGATATTGAGTTGTGTAGTACCATAAACATTTCAGTCAGTCTACCAAACTTAATTTTTGTGGACATTCACTGCTCCAACCCCGTAAATCTTTCTATTGGCCGCTATTCTTGGTGGCGAGCCATCATTTAATAGCAGGCAGGCTACGCCTATTAGCAAAAATGTCTCTTTCCATCACGTTAAGAACTCCCTTTAATAATTTTTTTACATGTATTCTAGCTGGTGAAACAAGTCAGCCTGTGTGGCCGATCAACATAGAACCAGACGTATCTTCTAAGTATGTGTATTCTCCTCCTGCCATGAGGACGAGGCGAAAAGATCAATCCAGTATTTCTGACATTGTAAAGGAACGGGTAAGTGTTTTCCATTCGTCCCCTTCTTACATTCCATATTAATTTTATTACCAAACATGTTGTGGTTTAATGCACTGGATTCCTTTAGTAGTTTTGGGTTAGTCTCTCTCCAGATTTACGATTACTTACCATTCCCAGAATTGGAAGTGGAGTTCCATAAACATTGCCCACAGTAGAATGGTACAACCCTAAAAAAGACCCATCCTTGTCTCTGCTGCAACCATGTTTTTGCATTTACTCATAAATATTTACCTAATTTTTCACATTATTTACTGAACATGCTTTGCCTGCTCGCTCTGAGAGCATATTCTGAGCATGCATGTTTGTTTTATGTTTTATTTCTGAGAGTATTCCACTTTCATTCATTGCCATGCTTACTGAACTGTAAATCTATGCCAAATAAGTCTGGTTTCAAAGACTAATAGACTTGCCAATGCAGATCCCTACAAAGTAGTTCTACAAGTATTGTCTGCAGTTCCTTGAAAATTGAGCATTCGATTCATACATGTAATGCTTTTTACATGGAATTTTCAGGTCCCCACCTTTGTTTCTAGAAGGACCTTTTTAGTTGAAGCAGTCTGACAATTTGCAGGATTTGTTTTCAAACCATATAATGTAGACCTAGAAAGTCTTTATTTGTCAAAAGGTCCTGCATCGACTTGATGCGTCTCATCAAGCACCGTAGTGTGGAACTTTATTTTCTTGATGATTCACAGGTGTTGCCAAGGCTTTCTACCCTAGATCTCAATGAAGTTCCCTCACTACCCAACTCCAAAGGGCAAGTGAATGTAGATACCATCCTCGTGGCTTGTAATGTACACCTTCTTGCCAGATGACCAAAGAGATCAGTTTGTGTGGACATATCAGAGAATAACGTGCCTGACCATGCAGACTCCGGTGCCAGAGATGTACATGTCTTAGGTGGAATATGTGCCTCTTTGCATGGCTCATAAACACAACTCTTTCCTGAAGTGCTGGAAAATGTGAAGCCTCTCCCCTTCGACTGCCTGAAAAATATTGATCTGTGCACTTACATGGAGTTCTTCAAGGAAAAACAGTACATTAACAACTACATTAGTCTAGTCTACGTCCATGCAAATGTCTTTCAAGTGTTCCGCCTCATGCTCTCAGATCTGTGATACCTAAAGTGTTCTTGGGCTTTAAAGGATTCCAATCCCACCAACATAACAAATGTCACAGAAGTGATAGCTTTTCTTCATCATCCTCTCAAGCGAGGAAAATGCAATCTACCTCAAATGGTTTTTCTCTTCAACCTTTGCTTCCGCTGATGAGCAAAAGAGCTTCTTCATTTGGAGGCTATAGAAGAAGTTCAACATTACAAAGTTATTACTCCTGTTTCTTGCAATCCTGAAAGACAAAAGCCAGCCTGCAAGCAATCCTCTTTGTCCCCGACTTCAATTTCTTTCTACCTTGAGAAAGATTTTGGTACCCTCGGTATTGCAATAGAGATATTGGCTGTGTGCTATAGATCTTCAGGATGCTTATATGCACCTTTCCATCTGGCCTCCGCACAAAAAGTAACTCTAGTTCACACCGTCTTGCTTCTGTTTCCAGTGAAGAATCCTTTTTTTCGGTCTCAACTTAGCTCCTTGGATTTTTACATAGGTCATGTTTGGCAGCCGCATCCTTTCTTGAGAGGGGGTAAATATCAACGCTCGTGTGAATGACTTGAAACCTTTCCTTCCAATACCCTTCTTTTCCAACCAAAAAGCCTATATCTGGTGTATTGCTTTGGTGTATTTGTGAATTTTAAAATATCACTAGTACAGGTTCAGACCCTCAATTGCAAACGTTTCTGGTGGGACAGGGTATAGGGCAGACCCTCCCTGCCAGAAGATTATACAAAGCATTCAAGAGACAGCAGCAGTCTTTTTACTGCCTTCAATGGTGCTGGCAATAGTGTACCGAAGAGTGTTGGCTCTGATGTTGGCTAGCATATTAGCGTGTTCCATGCTAATTTGTTCATGAGGAAAGCTGAAATGCATCTTCCATCCAGTTGGAAGCATGACATAGAACCACTGTCAGTTCATTTACACTCCAGTCCAGATAAAGCAGGACATCACTTGGAGGGCCTACGCTCAGGCTTTAGGCTTTTGTTCTCGTCTCGGAATTGAGTGCTTTTCGGTTGTTCTGCACATGGACATGGAGAGCATGACTCCTCAGCGGCCACATAACTTCCATTTTGGTAAGAACCTTCGCCGCTTACCTCCCATCATCGTTCCTGCTCTGCACAGCTAATTCCAACCACTTCTTGAGCTGATGCGATGTTACAGCACATTGCCCTATATTGCTCCACCTTTCATGATCTGCCTTCTTGAACACTCTGCTCACCGACGTATGCCCTGGTATAGCCTTCAAATCTTGTACTGATCAAGGGCTGGTGACTTTGTTAGTAGTAATCTGCGGTGCTGTTAGGGTAAATGATTGCCCCCAATGGTAGTGGCCTTTTAGCAACATAGTGATAGGCCTCCTAGCTACTCATTTCGAATGCTGGACAGAAACCGTGCATTTATTGGGCCCATTTCACTGTTCGCTCATCAGTGGATAGTTGTGGCTGGTTGAGGCGGTCGGCCATGCTTTATCTTCCAGAGGATGGCCGAGCGATACGTGTCAGGTGCTAGCTACGACATTTTCTTGGGAGCCCCCAAAAACAGGTTGGAGGATTTCTAGAGACACGTGGGTAGCCATGTGATGAATTGGCGAGGTTGCAGCTGCTCGCGCTAGAGCCCTCGCCTACATTTTAAAATGAAGGTTGTGATTGCTGTGACGCTTCTTAGACACAATATAAACCGACTAGTGTACCACACAACACGCTTATTTTGGCCTGTATCATACCCATCCCAATATGCAACACTTTCTTTCATGGCCCTATCTTATGTGCAGGTTATATGTAGTTGCTATAGATGGCTTTTCTAGCGAAGCATCTGCTTTGGTAGCTGGGCACCCAAATATACTATCCCATCGCCCAGTGAAAAGGAAATGCATGTAATGCGAGTTCCATATATGCATAGTTTTTACAACTTAGTTTGGTGCATCCATGGACCTGCAATGCGTAATTAACGACTTACAGACTGAACTAAGAGGATTGAATTTCCATTTTTCAATTTTTATGAATCAATATTGAAGTAAACCATTTACTTCTGTGTAAAAACAGAAATCGGGGAGCCTTTAATTATAGTAGGTGTAATGCATCGATCCTTTGTATAGTGCAATGCAGCCAATCTCTCTCGTTGCACAGGTTTTACACTGTGTTGAATATGGCTGCCCCTTGAAGTTTGCCATTGTTTAATCTAGCTGCCCTGTGAATTTTGCCACTATTTTAAATCCTGCTGCCCTTCAAAGTGTGCCACTTTGTTGAACATAGCTGCTGTGTGAAGTTTGCCACTGTGTTGATTCCTGCTCTGTTCTGAGGTTTGCCACTGCTCTAAATCCTGCTGCGCTCAACCTACGAACCACTGCCTGCTTCTGCTCCTCTCCAGCATTCCTCTCGGGTACCACACACACACACCCAGAAGGGCCAGCCATACTACACACACAAACACACAAGCCACACATCCGCCACAAGACGAAAACAGCAGCAAACAACCCAGACACATACCCCTCCGGACACAACAAGCCCAGTGCACATAATCAAAGTACACTCAGAAAGCCGACACACAGATGCCAGATTCTCCTGTTTCTGCTGGAATCAAAAGAAGAGTACAACCTATATCCTATACCTCTTTCTTCACTAACTTACCCCACCCACTTTCTTAAAGAGCCACATGAGTGCTTGGTGACCATGCAAATGTTAGTGGTGCCCAGTATGAACTCTCGGGTAGTCCCTTTTCTTCAAGAGGAACACAAGCTTCTCCATCTCCACTGATGCATCCCTTCTGGGCTGGGGAGCCACAATAGGTAATGGACATTTGCATGACCTCTGGGATCCAGAGGATCTAAACAGGCCCATCATTGTTCTGAACTTAAGGCAATGTTTCTAGCCCTCAGAGTATTAGTTCCCTCAATTCAGGGGAAGAAGGTCCTTATCCTAAAGGGCAATACTACAGCAATGTTCTACATCCACAAACTACATAGAATGAGATCTCGCAGGTTATCCCTTAATACATCCCTTTCCCTCTCAGACCAACACAGGGTCCTCTTTACACATTGTGCAACTGCCAGGGGGGGACGAGTCTCTCTGAGATGACTCACTCCTCAGCTGGGACCTTCAGTTCCTGTATGAGTGTCCCCCTGTTCCTCCGATTCAGGGGTGGATTCTTTTTTTTAGTGTTTTTTTTTTATTTTTTGTGTTTGGTTAACTTAACCTTTTACAATATTACAAACATTCCACTTAAACATAACATATCATAGGGGCCACAAAACAATTCATCAAATCAATACACTTAACGGAAGACATACATAACATTACTGGCAATTAAGAGATAAAGTATTAATCACAATTCAACAATCCCATTACTAAAACATGTAAATAACCTGCCCAGCAAGACTCCCTAATTACCCTCAATTTCCTGGTACAGAGACCTGCCTTGTCCTAATTCATCCCTATTCCCTCCAACATACAGTTCTGATCAGAGGATGGAAGGGAAAGGCCAGGTGTAGTTCTTCCGATATTGGCTGTGGCTCGCCACCTCGACAATTACAGCACAATCTCACATCTTTCTAGCATTTGGATCACAGCTATTGTTTTACGCTGCGAGTAACCTTCAGTCAATCGTTCCCAGAATGTTTCTTGCATACAGTATGTTGATTCAGAGACAAACCTGTTAAAGAAGCGCTGTCTGGCATTCCTTGTGCCATCACAGGACGTTAACAGATGTTTAGTGGACTGGGCTTACGGGTTTTTACAGATTTTACCTAATTTTAATTCAGAGGTTGATTTACAAATTGGCAGCAATAATGTCGGAATTATTCTCATGGGTGATTTTAACATCCACCTTGACTCCTCAATCACAGCTTCCACTCTCTTCCATGATCTCTGCACCTCACTCACTCTCCCTCTCTATTCTCCCTTCTGGTCCTAGCCGCGCGGCTGGACACACTCTGGATGCCTTCATCCACACTGATCTTTCACCCGTCCCCCACCTCCCCACTGACCAAACCACTGTCCTGGTCAGACCACTCTCTCCTCTCACCTGGGTCCTCTGAGCCCTCTGACCACGCCTCCCTCAGCAATGCCAACCTTGTTCACGAGCATCCATACAATGAAACGAGTGTGAGTTGCTGCCTTTGCATCTACTTTCACCCCCCTCTATCCCCAATACAGACTCTACCTCGGACTCCTCTCTCAGCAACCTCCATCTTGCCATTACCAATACCCTTGACATTCTTGCCCCAGTCATGAGGATCCACCTGAAACATGCCTCTAAGCATAACACTTGTTAGGACTCTGAACTTGCAGCCCTGAAATGCAAGTGCATAGCTGTGGAACGGAAGTGGCAGACCTCAGGATCACCCTCTGGCAAACTGGCCTGTCGCCTGCTCCAAAGGCAATACAGACTCTCCATCCACACCAAGATAAGGGCCCCCATCTGTAGTGCATCCAACAACACGGCCGAACTCTTTAAAATCTGCAGGGAACTAGCCATCCCCTCCAATGTCTCCTCCTCTTCCCTTCCCTCCCATGCCCTCTGCAACGCACTGGCCACACACTTCACTGCAAAAATTCAAGGCATCCTGAGCACCCTCGTGTCCCTCTCCCCAACACCCAGCCCCTTTCCTCCTATGGCCTCCGATCCTCCCTCTGCCTTTCTCTCCTCCTTCTCTCCTATCACACCTGATGAGGTCACCAGAGTTGTCTGCTCCATGAAGGTCTCCTCCAAACAGGGTTCCCCCTCATCCTCCAGAACCATTAAGGACAATATCGGCTCCGTTAAACCTGTACTCGCTGTTTTCTGCAACAACTCTTTTGCTACTGGATCTTCCCCTCCTCCCTCAACCTTCTGCAGACCAGTCTTGTCCAGCCACTCCATCCTCATAAAATGACTCCACAATACCCTAGGTATCTTGGAGCGGGCACAGGACTGGCTGACCTCCTTCCTCAGTGACCATCCGTCCCAGGTTGTTCTGGGTTCCTTCTCCTCCCTACCCTCTATCTCCACCTGCGGCTTCCCCCAGGGCTCCAAACTTTCTCCCTGGTTCTTTAACAACTACCTTGCTCAGCTTACACAACTCATTTCCCAAACTTCCAGTGTTATGCAGATGACGCACAACTCCTCTACACAATTCCCTCTGATCCTTTTCTTACTTCCTCGATCATTCCTGACTTCATATCTGCCATCCAGTCCTGGTACACTTCCAATGATCTTTCCCTCAATGCCAGCAAGACCGAGATATTTCCTATTGGGATTCCTGCTCCCTTTTTCTGTCCATCACACTGTTAGGGAAAATTCTCTGTTAAGGCTAATTTCCCAAACCTAGTGAGTCCCCCAGCAGCTTTGCTGGATTTTTTGGGGTTTATTTTTTTCTCCTGCTAAGAGTGAGACTCTTTTTCTCCCACTCTTAGACCTGATTTGAGATATCCTTTGACTTTGTAATGTGTTTTATGGGCTATGGGGTCTTTTACTCCATAGGGTTTCATGTATTTTTGGTAGGTGTGTTACATAGCACCCTCAGTGCAGTAACACAGGGGTGTCATAGTGACCTCCAAACATAGACTCCATACCCTGGGACTAACTACTGTCTCCCAGGGCATGTAAAGTCACCATTGACTTTACTAGTCATAAATTGTAAACAGAACCAGTACAAACCATCATATTGTGGAAGTACTGGTAGGGGTAATTAGATTGCCCCTGGGTCTGTTTTTCGAGGGGGCATTGTGCAGTCCCCCCCCCCTCATCGAGTTTCTGGCTTGTGGCAGTGGTTACCACGCAAAATATTCCCCCAGAATATTTCCTATGGGATTTTCCCATTCATTTTAAACGCACCACTTTTTTTGGTGCAATGTTAAAGATACCGCTGGGTTATTTATTTAATATTTATTCCCCGGTTGTGTCTTTTTGCCAGGACTCGGTTTTAAAATGGCGTTTGTGTTCGCCTCTGTAACTCCAACCCAAGTTGAGCCCTTTGTTCCACTTTTTGGCGGCCTTCTACACAGAAGCCTCCAAAAGTGGTGCCACTCTGTCTGGGTCTACAGGATGTGTGGGAGGGGGGGTTTAGGCACCCTGGACTGAGTTGCCTCGGCAACTCAAGTCGCACTCTTGTGTGATTGGCCCAGTGGTGAGCCGCCCGTCTCACCACTTAGCATGTTTGTGTGACAGCTAGGACTGATGAATGGGGGTTTTCTGCATAAAAGCACTGCTTTGGGGACTGGAACTTCAGAAGTCACCACAGGACCAAAGAATCCGAAGAGGGAGAAGCTGAGCCGACCTACAACGACGACACCACCGGTGGAGCCCTGCTGAACCGTCTCACCACTTCCCAATGACAGAGAAGATCTTCATCCCGGAGAGTCTTCTTCCTCTGAACTGGTGGGGATAACCAGTTTGCCCTCTTTTTCGCCTTCCCGGATCGTCTCGTGGTCGAATCGCCCGTGCCAAGCACCCCGCCGGCCAGATAGCCACGCTTCACCACTACCGCGAATAAAAGGGTAGTACCTTTTAACTGGGAAACTCTGCGGCTGGTTTCTTCCCTGGCAGTGCAACCACCTCCGGCTTTCCTCCATGTTAGGCAGAAACCTGTGCAGTTCCCTTAGGGACCCCTGCAAAAGATTTAGGACTACAGGTGGTTGGCAGTAAACCCAATTGGTAGCAGTCTGTACCACCCAGATTAACCAGGTAGCTGTGGCTGAGCAGTCAGACTTCTCTCAAGATGAGTTAGGCAGTATATAGAGTATACACAATAGGTACAGAGATACAGTAGCACAAGCAAACACTGACCAGAGCTTTGGTGTAAAAGTATATAATTATTTATTTAAAGACACACTTGTAAATTACACTAGCACAAAGAGAGGTAAATAAATTCAACACACAGTCACTATTATATATATATGCAATCCTGATTACTTATTAGACAAGTCTTAGTGAGAAACACCACTTATTTTCAGACAGAGGTGAGTGCTTAACATAAGATGGCACTCTAATAAGTTATTTTTAAAAAGGGAGGAAAAAGGTAGAGTGATGCAAGCACACAAATCTCAATACTTTTCAAAGAATCACAGTGAGGCAGGTTAGGCAAAGTCAACTGAAGATCAAGGAAGTTCAAATGCCAGGCCCACTCTGAGAGGGAGCAAGCGAAATGTGTCCAGGATCACACAGTGGGGTTATGCCCAAAGACTCTTTGTAAATAGTTCACCAAAGATTGAGATCAAGTCAAGAAAAGTTAGTTAACAGGTCCCAGGCTCACCCAGGTTAGAAAGTCGGAGATTTACTGTCACCCCGAACGATCTGTCGCAAGGGAAGCCAAGCGGGACACAGTACCTGAAAATGGGAAGAACGCTCCAGCGGGGGCAGTTGTTCCTGGCAGCGGGTGCAAGTCAGTGTTTCGTCCATAGGAAGAGGAGGTCTCGACGTGGAGGAAAGCTGGAGGTCGTTGCGCTGCCAGGAAAGAAACCAGCCGCGGAGTTTCCCAGTTACAAGGTACCACCCTTTTCTTCGCGGTAGTGGTAAGCCGTGGTATTCTGGTTGCTGGGGTGCTTGGCAGGGGCAAGGTGGCCACAAGATGGTCCAGGAAGGCGAAAAGACGGGCAAACTGGTTATCCCCACCAGTCAAAGGAAGAAGACTCTCCGGACTGGCGATCTCCTCTGTCGTCGGGAAAAGTGGTGAGACGGTTCAGCGGGGCTCCACCGGTGGTGTCGTCGTTGCAGGTCGGCTCAGCTTCTCCCTCCTCGGATTCTTTACGTCCTGTGGCGACTTCTGAAGTCCCAGTCCCTAAAGCCCTGCTTTTATGCAGAAAACCCCCATTCATTCAGCCTAGCTGTCACTCGAACATGCTAAGTGGTGAGCCGGGCGGCTCACCACTTGGGCCAATCACACAAGAGTGCGACTTGAATTGCCGAGGCAACTCAGTCCAGGGTGCCTAAACCCGCTCCCACACCCCCTGTGGTACCCAGACAGAGTGGCACCACTTTTGGAGGCTTCTGTGGAGAAGCCCGCCAAGAAGTGGAACAAAGGGCTCGACTTGGGTTGGAGTCACAGAAGCGGACACAAATGCCATTTTGTAACCAAGTTTCGGCAAAAAATACCAACCGGTGAATTTATATTTAATAAACCGGCGGTATGTTTCGAGGCTATATTAAAAAGTGGTAGCCTCGAACAATGGGAAAATCCCCTAGGAATATATTTGCGGTCAAATATAAAAAGTAGTATCTACTGCCACCAGCCAAAACTCGGTCGGGGGGGACTGGACAGTGCCCCCTCGAACAACAGACCCCGGGGCAATCGAATTGCCCGACCAGTACGTCCACAATAGGATGGTTTGTACTGGTTCTGTTCACAATTTGAGACTAGTAAAGCCAATGGTGACTTTACATGCCCTCGGAAACAGAAGTCAGTCCCAGGTTATGGAGTCTGTTTGGGGGTTGCTACAACACCCCTGGGTTACTGCACGGAGGGTGCTATGTAACCCACATATCAAAAACACATGAAACCCTATGGGGTAAAGGACCCCATAGCCCATAGAACACATACAAAGTCAAAGGAACACCTCAAATCATGTCTAAGAGTGGGAGGAAAAGAGTCTCACTCTTAGCAGGAGAAAAAAATAAACCCCAAAAATCCAGCAAAGCTGCTGGGGGACTCACTAGGTTTGGGAAATTAGCCTTTACAGAGAATTCTCCCTAACACACCACGTCGAGATCTTCTCTTCCCCTGGACGAAGCACCGACTTGCACCCGCTGCCAGGAACAACTGCCCCCGCTGGAGCATTCTCACCATTTCAGGTACTGTGTCCCGCCTGGTCTCCCTTGCAACAGACTGTTCAAGATGTCCCGTAAATCCTTGACTTTCTATCCTGGGGTGACTTGGGACCTGCTAACTAACTTTTCCTGAACTAATCCAACCCTTTTTGAACTATTTGCAAAGACTCTTTAAAGTACTATTCAACTGTGTGATCTTGGACACATTCTGCCTTGCTCTCTCCAAGAGTGGGCCTGGCCTATGTCTTTCCTGCTCCTCAGTAGACTCTGCCTTTTCTGACTTGCTCTGGTTCCCTTAAAGTGTTGGTATTGTGTATTTTCCTAATTCTGCCTTTTTCCCTCCCTTTTTAACTAACTTATTGGAGTGCCATCTTAGGTTAAGCCCTCGCCTCTGTCTGCAAATAAGTGGTGTTTTAACGAAGACTTGTTCAATAAGTAATCAGGGATGTATATATATTGATAGTGACTGTTTGAACTTGCTTGCCGTATTAGTGTTAGTGTATTTTACAAAGTGTTTTTTTAAATAAATAATTATATACTCTTATACCCAAGCTCTGGTCAGTGTTTGCTTGTACTACTGTATTTTGGTACCTATCTTGTATACTCTATATACTGTCTAACTCTTCTTGAGACAAGTCTGGCTGCTCAGCCACAGCTACCAGGTAATCTGGGTGGTACAGACTGCTACCAATTGGGTTTACTGCCAACACCTGTAGTCCTAAGCCTTTTGCAGTGGTCCCTAAGGGAACTGCACAGGTTTCTACCTAACACACACTGGCCATCTTCTATGGGTTCTCCCCCTTCTTCCAGAGCCCTTCTTTCATCTGAAGCCAGAAACCTTGGAGTCATCTTTGACCCCTCTCTTTCCTTCATCCCTCACATTCAGGACCTTGCCAAGAAGTCTGACTTTCAACTCCACCTCCTTAAAGGAATTCTTCCTTTCCTCGCTTCCCCCAGAAGCTTAATGTCTCCAGAGCTCTGGTTCTCTTTAGACTAGACTACTGCAATAGCCTTTTCCTTAATCTACCCTCTTCTTCTCTGCCACTCCTCCAGCTAATCCAGAATAGGGCTGCAAGATTTATCGTTGGCCTCAAGCCCAGGGACAGCATCTCTCTAGCCCTAAAACTCTCCACTGGCTCCCGGTTGCTGCAAGGATGATATTGAAATCCCTCTGCATCATCCACAAGGCTGTCTGGGGCCGTGGACCACGGGATCAATAATACCATTTCAGACTCGCTTAGCAGTGAACTCTGGTCCTGCCGTGAATGGGAACTTCACCAGAGTCAAGTTCTTCGCCTCTTTTTCAAGTTGGGCGTCCAAAGAGCGATCTGATTGCCACAGTGACCAACATAAAGTGTACCCAGTTTGCATGTCAAATTCCCCAAACAGGGAGCCAAGGGGACACGTTCTCATGGGAGGGACTGTTCTTCTATGCTCCCCCCTCCCTCCCCATTCCTCTAATGCTTTGAGTTCCAAGTACACTCAAACGGAACCACTGCAAGATGATCCTGGCAGCCTCAGCATGGACACGCCAGATTTGGTACTCCAACCTTCTTTGCCTATCAGTGGCTCCATACATCAAGTTGCCTCCTCTCCCAGACCTGCTCTCCAGAGATGGCAGTCAGTGCTGCACCACAATCCAGCGTCCTTCAGCTTGACATCTTGGCTCCTGCAGCCCTAGAATTTGTAGCATCCCACTGCCCCAGATTGCAAGCTGGATCTGGCGAGGGCCAAAGTGTCCTCTATGCTGTCCTGCTATAAGAGCAAGCAGAAGTGTTTTACTACATGGTGTGAAACCCAGCAGCTAACCCCATTGCACATCCAAGCTGCTCAGCTCAAATCTTTCCATACCTCCTGTCTATAGCAAAAGCAGGTTTGGCAACCTCATCTATCAAAGTGCATTTAGCAGCCATTTCCACTGCGTCGCGCTTACAGCAAGCCAACCTTCACTCTGGTCGCAGAGGCTAATAAAGGAATTCCTCAAGTGTCTGTTTCATGTATTAAATCTCCCCACCCCCTCACTTATCTGAGCCCCGGCTCAAACTTGGGAATTGAATGTGGTCTTATCAAAACGAATGCGCCCTCTGTTCAAGCCTTTATCCTGGAAGACTGCTTTTCTGTTTGCCATCACTTTAGACAGACGAGTAGGTGAACTGCAAGCGTTATCCTGCAAGCCTCCATACTTGACTTTTCACCAGTCAAGGTGGTTCTCCGAACAAACCCTTCCTTCGTGCTGAAGGTTCTTTCGGCCTTCCACCTAAATGAACAACTAATGCTGCCTGTGTTCTTTGGCTCTCCCTTGTCTCCAGCGCAGGAAGCCTTGGATTCTCTCGATATCGCACACACCCTCAAATTGTATGTAGCTTGCAGAGGGGAGCTCTGCAAGTCATCACAAAATCTTTCATTTCAAGATGTCGGTCTGCATGCATTTCACACGGCCATCATCTGGCCAACAGGCCCCTTTCAGGAATACCAAGAGCCCACTCGACAAGAGCCATGGCTTTTAATACAGCCTTCCTGTCTGGTGTTCCCCTGCTTGACATCTGCAGGGCAGCCACGTGGAGATCTGTCCATATATTCACACGGTTCTACTGTGTCGATAGGGACACCAGGGACGAGACCGTGGTCGACCAGGCAGTGCTTCGAATCCTGTTCACACGAGTTGTGTTCTAGAGGTGAGTTAATTGCTTCTGTAGAGCTATGCCTCCGCCCATTGGTTGTGTGTATGTACTGCTGTGTAATCGTATTCAATGAGCATGCAAATCCATGAAAGATCAAATGCAGAAGAAGGAATAAGTTACTTACCTGTAACTCATGTTCTCCAGAATTGGTATCTTTCATGGATTCTCATGCGACCCTCCGTCCTACTCCTCTCTGGCTTTTATTGATACTTACTGTCATATTACGTGTGCTGGCAAATCTGAAGATGGCCACCACGGGTGGAGCTAAGGGGACCTGTCTGATTGGCTGTGGGCAGTATGGCCCAAAGTGACATGAATAGAGTACTAAAGTGACAAGCAGTTTTAAACTTTAAAGGTAAATGCTTTTATATTACCAATGATTTCCATCCTGACGATGGGGAATATTCAGTGATCATGTGAATCCATGAAAGATACCAATACTGGAGAACAAGAGTTACAGGTAAGTAACTTATTCCCTGTGTTTTAACATAGCTTAAGAACAGTCCCCATTTCCTGTACAACAAGGGCAGCTTATCCTGGGTGGTGTAATTTGTCTTCTCACTTGTTAGTATACTCCACATATGGGACAATCAGTGGGATTCTTGAGGACCTTCAGAATGTTGCTATTGATATCATTGCTGCGAGCAGGTTGGCCCTTACTGTTATCTGATGTGACTGGCGGGCCTGCAGATGCTCTTTCCTGAAGGCTCCTAAACAGCATGGGCCCAGTTCTATTAGATTGGAACCGCTAACTATTTGATTCAAGGTGTGGACCACATCTAACCAGTACCTTGTAAGTTTGGGAGAGTGCTACCATATATGCAAGTGTGTGCCCGCTCCCCCGCAGCTTCAACAGCAGAGACAATTTCCTCTCCCCTCCATGTGCTTTGCTCTGTTTGGGGTAGGGTATACCCTTGCCAGGAACAGGAACCCTCTTTTGGCGTATTGTGGCAGAGTAGAAATCTGCCGGAGTTGGGACTGGGCGATATATCGAGTTTTGGAGATATATCACTATATATATTGTTGAGATGAATACATACTTGTGTATACATACTTAATTACTTATACTACAATCTTTTATTTACATTTCGATATTTACACAGCTTTGTGTATTCTCAAACAGGAACCCTGTATTTGTATTTTATTTTGATTCATGTCATATATATGAAGGTGTAGTTGGTGGCTTACAACTGATAATTTAAGCCACATAAACGGAATCAATATATATATATCGTATATCGCCATTTAGGCCAAAAATATTGAGATATGACTTTTGGAACATATCGCCCAGGCCTAGCCAGAGTCTCCTCCAGATTCCTCCCCATATGCTTTCTGGGAAGTTCACTCACAAATCTTTATGCAAAGAAATGGTGTGTGCAGGGAAATTCTCTTTCCCAATGTTATTCAAGCATGTTTAGAGCCGGAGCGCTGTTGTGCGAGGAGCGGATGAAGTCCTGAGTCTCCTCCGTTCCGCCACGGCCGTTAACATCCTGGTAAATATTGTGAATTCCCGTGGGAGCAACTGTGATTTATTTATTTATTTTTAAGTCCTGGGGTGACAGATGAGCCTGTTGTCCACATCTTGCTCCAGTTTGCCGAAAAGTGTAGCGGTAGAAATCCTGCAAACCCCAGCGGTTGGTGACTGAGGTGCCATTTTGGGCTTGAGGATGCGCGGTCCCTGGAGGCAGCAAACTGAGACTGAACCCGGGATGGTGGTCGGATGGGGATGAGACACCACCTCATCTGCAAACCTGGCTACGGGCTGGGGGAGGTGGTGCGGTAGACAGCCTGAGGTGAACAGAGAATGACCGGCCACCCCCAGCACGAGTCCAGAGCGCAAAGACGCTGAGGGCAGCCAGTCCAGCTCTCTGGCGAAGCAAGGTGTGGGAGAACCAGTGAGCCGCAAAGCCAGGAACCCGCTCACGGGAGGCCGACAACGGGCTGATGTTGTGAATTGGAACAGCAAGCCTTGCCAGAAGTAGACAGGTGGAGTGGGGAGAAGACCCCAGCTCCAGACACCGGACTAGTGCCCGGTGGGTATTTCCTGCACCAACGCAGTAGCAGCTACAAGGTGGCCCGGCGAGGACGGTGGTGTGTCCTCTCCCCCCACATCAGTGAATTAGGGTCTTCTCAGCCTGATTGTGGTGTTACAAGGGTAGGACCCGGCCAGCAAGGGCATCGCCCCACAGGGAGAAACGGTGGAAAGTCTGGGAGCTCAGGCCTGCAACGAGGCTCATAACGGAGCCATCCTGGCAGCGAGTACTCGCACAGTGATGGCTAAGCTACTTAACTATAGGGATTGGGATGCGTTGCACCAGATCGCACGAGCAGAAGGTCCGATCACCTACAACGGATCCAAGATAATAATCTTCCCTGGCTATACGAGAGAAGTTCAGAGAGCCAGACAATCCTTCGACACACTGAAGCGGCGGCTGCAATCCCTCGGAGTGAAATATGGCCTACTGTTTCCAGCCCAACTAAAAATATATTTCGAAGGGATTGTGTCCTCCGACATATTCCTTATCTTTGATAATCCATTTCCAGCTTGCTGGCCTTGGATATTTTTTCACAGATGGCGCTGCGCGTCGGCTTCCCTCGATTCGGTGACCCTCGACAGCCTCGGTATCGGTGCCGACATCATCATGAGTACAAATAGTCTCGCGCAGCGTCCGTTCAGTTCTGTTTTTCCGCAACTTCGTGAGTCTCAGAGAGGTAGCGCTCGGTTCCATTCTTCAAAAATTGTCACAATTCTTCGAAAATCTAAATTTCTAACGATGGCATAGTCATCTGAACCATCGACTCCACGATCCGGTTTAAAAAAATGCTGTGACTGTGGAAAGAAAATGTCTCTAATGGATCTTCACAGGATCTGTTTGTGGTGCCTGGGATCAGAGCATCAGTGTTCGGAGTGTGAGGACTGCATGACCATGACGGCGAAAGCCTTGAAGGAGTGGAAGGGGAAGTTAGGAAGAGGTAAGGCTTTTAAAATTTCTACCCCATCAAAAGTTTCCTCGGCTGAGTCGAGACATCATCTCCTCGCCGTCAAAAGAAACATTCCCGATGGAGACACTCTAAGAAGAGGCGCCATAGATCTCCCTCTTCTTCTTCCTTTAGTTCCCCAGAAAGGGTCACCTGCCCCACGAAACACAGCGCTCTGTGGCTAAGTGGGCGGAATTCCATTAAAAAATGCTTAGCGTCTTCGAGAAAGCGGCCTCGACCCCCTCAGAGAGGTCTAAAGGTGATACCCTGGGTGAAAGACCTGAAAAACAAAAACGCTGCGAGTCGTTGAACCCGGCGAGTAAAAATACTCGAGTGCCATGAACCTTAGAGTAAAGGCAAAACACCATCGGACAAAACTGTGTCATCGACGCCATTGTCGAAGGGACCTTTGACGCACAAATCTGCTTCGACGCCATCGTCAACTCCGATGAAAAATAAGCCTAAATCCTCTACTACGCCTCGAGCACCAGAGGTGTCAAAAGCCCCGACCACAACGTCGAGAGTGGCGTAGACAATCTCGACGAGTTCGAGGCCTTTTTCAACGCCTTTTACAGGATTGTCAAAGCCTACAACGTCGACAACCACAACGTTTTCACAGGCAGTAACCACAAATTTGGCTCCTTCCTCTCTAGAAATGGGCATTACTCCATATCCTAGATCTTATTATTTTAGAGCCTTATCCTCTATATATGAGGAAGGGGAGGACTCTGACAATGAGACCTTTTGGATTACAAAGGACTATAGTACCCATTCCAGAGGAATTAATCTCTGAAGAAAATAGGTTGAAGGACCTACAGGAGTCTCTACATAAGGCAAGTGGTATAGATACATCTCCAGAAGTAGTTTGCTAGACCAGAACCTGGAGAACATGCTGAGATACCTTATAGGGCTCTTATGGCTAGAATAATTCAATTTATGGGGTGGACTACACCTGCACCTTCTTTTCAGCAAGATGACCTTACTGATATACTAGATAAAGGACCCCAAGAGGATCCCATCGTTCCTTTTCATGCTGCACAGCAAAAGAAAATATCTGCAAATTGGGAAACTCCTGAAGTTATCTCTGCAGTAAATAAAAAACTCTCTGTTAAATACAGAGTATCCGCTTCAGATCCCGAATATCTAAGCAAGCATCCAACTCCAGAGAGTCTAGTTGTGCAGGCAGCAACTTCATCAAGCAGTAAGTTGGCATACCCCACTCTTCCACAAGACAGGGATGACAAAAGATTTGACGCCATGTCAAAAAAAGTATTTTCGGCATGTAGTATGGCGCTTAAATCTGTCAACGCCACTTGGTCGCTAGCAAGATTCAGCCATACCCTTTGGGAGTGTACTTCATCTGTGGCTGACTGTCTTCCAGAAGGGGAAGAACGGGAAGCATTCTTGAACATCATTAGAGATGGAAAGGATGCAATGTGCGAGTCCCTTCAAACAGGCCTTGACTCAGCTGACAGTATCAGCAGGGCCATGGCGGCGAGTACCACAATCCGCAGATTTGCGTGGTTGCGGAAGTCTGATTTTGCTCCAGATGTGCAAGCCAGACTTCTGAATATGCCCTTTGACGGCTCTTCTCTATTTGGAAAAAAGGCTGATGACAGCATGGAGAAACTGCAAACATCCAAAGCAGCAGTGAAATCCCTTGGGGCTGCAATCCGGCAAACTCCAAATCGCCCCACAGGTACAGCCTGGAGGGGTAGGTCCTTTTGCTTTTATTCCGCATTCGGAAAAGGCAGAGGACAGCCAGCTTAAAGGGGCCAGAGATGATTTACCTGTGGTGGACGGGTCAAAGGTGCAAAATCCGCACCAGCAGGTGCTACTTTACCCTCAGCATCTGCGTCAGCTGCTTCTAAACCCCTCTGAAGTCTACCCTCACAAGACACCAGTAGGAGGCAGGTTAACTCGACATCTGGCAGAATGGCAGCCTATTACTTCAGATACTTGGGCATTGGAGACAGTTGCCCAAGGTTACTGCCTGCCTTTCCTACAAACTCCTCAGAGTCATCCACCAGGGAACAACTCTTTGAGGTTTTCAGACCCACTCCTTATGCAGGAGATTTTAGACCTGCTAGAGAAAGGTGCCATAGAACCGGTACCTGGGTTGGTATTCCCCCTACTTTCTAGTACCAAAGAAGGACGGAGGATTGAGACCCATTTTGGACTTGCGAGAATTGAACAAATTCCTCAGGAAAGACAAGTTCAAGATGGTAACCTTTTCTCAGATCTGGTTGGTGTCTCTAGACCTTCAGGATGCTTATTTCCATGTGCCAATCCATCCCAAACACAGGAAATACCTGAGGTTCGCAATTGGCAGCTCTCATTATCAATTTCGAGTTCTGCCATTTGGGCTGACCTCCGCCCCGAGGGTCTATACCAAGCTAATGGCAGTTGTGGCTGCAAGTCTAAGGAGGGAAGGGATTCACGTCTACCCCTACCTGGACGACTGGTTGATCAGAGCAGTATCCCCGGAACAAGGTCAGATCCATCTAGATTATGTTTGCCACTTCTTCCACAAGCTGGGCTTCTCCCTCAACTTAAAGAAGTCACAGATGATACCATCACAGAGACTCCAGTTCATTGGAGCAGTCCTGGACACATCCCTGGGAAAAGCCTCGCCACCAGAGGTGAGGGCTCAAGATATTCTACAGATGGTCACCAAGTTCCAAAATGCCCAACGTCTACCAGCCTTCGACTTTTTGAGGTTCCTCGACCTCATGGCATCCTGCATCTTTCTAGTGCCAGAGGCTCGCCTGAGAATGAGAGCTCTCCAGTGGGCGCTAAGGACCCAGTGGTCACAATTCTCAGGGAGAATGTCAGATCTCCTACTAATTCCAGGTAGAGTGGCTCGAGACATTCATTGGTGGGCCTGTCGGGAGAACATCTTGAAAGGAGAACAGTTTTCGCAACCATGGCCGGAGATAACAGTAGTCACGGATGCCTCACTCACGGGGTGGGGAGCCCATGCCAACAACTTGACCATCAGCGGTCGTTGGTCTCCATCAGAGTCCAGACTACACATCAACCTATTAGAGCTGAGAGCGATCAGACTAGCGCTGAAAGCCTTCCTGCCATCAGTACAGAGAAACAATGTCCTGATAATGACAGACCAAACAGTGGCCATGCACTACCTCAACAAAAGAGGAGGCGTAGGGTCACTGCCACTGTGCAGAGAGGCAATGCAGCTCTGGTTTTGGGAAATTCAAGAAGGAATCTCTCTATAGGCAGTTCATCTAGCCGGAGAGAAGAACTTGACGGCGGACGCTCTGAGCAGGCAGAACACAGTCTCCCACGAGTGGGAACTAGCTCAGGAAGTCCTTCAACAGATCTTTGGGGAACCCCTCAAGTGGATCTGTTCGCCACCAGTATCAAACGGAAGTGCAATCAGTATTGCTCAAGGGAATTTCCCCCCGAGAGGAGCTCTAGGGGACGCGTTCGTAGTGGACTGGGAGTTTCCACTTCTGTACGCATTTCCTCCAGTCCCTGTCATTCCTCAAATGATTAGGAGGTTGAGAAGATTCCGGAAAACCATGATCCTAATTGCCCCGGATTGGGCCAGGAGAACCTGGTACCCAGATCTTCTAGACATGTCCATCTGCCCTCCGATTCGTCTTCCACAAAGAGAGGATCTTCTCTCGCAGAAGGGAGGTCAGGTTCTCCATCCAGATATCAGAACCCTCAACCTTCACTCCTGGTTTCTGAAAGGCTGAGATACAAGGATTGGGATCTCCCGGATGACATAATGGAGGTGTAGCTTTCAGCCAGAAGGCCAGCAACAAAGTCTTTATACCGCTGCCATTGGAACAAATTTTGCAGCTGGTGTAGAGAAAAGAATATTGAACCCTTTCCATGTAATACACCGACAGTGTTATCTTTCTTGCTTTACTTAGCAAATTCAGGTCTTCAAGTTGGTACAATCAAGGGCTACCTCGCAGCGCTGTCAATCTTCAAGCGCACTGCAGAGGAGCCTTCATACTTCAAATTTCCCTTAGTGATTCAATTTCTGAAAGGGATAACTAATGTTTTTCCCCCAACTCCTTTTCAAGTTTCACTGTGGGACCTAAACCTAGTCTTGACATTTCTAATGGGTACTCCATTCGAACCCCTTCATTCTTGTTCATTAAGATTTCTCACTCTTAAAACAGTTTTTCTAGTGGCTTTAACTTCTGCCAGAAGAGTGAGTGAATTACAAGCTTTATCTTGCAAACCTCCTTATACAATCTTTCACAAAGATAAGGTTGTTCTACAAGTTAAGTTGAATTTTCTCCCAAAGGTGGTCTCAGAATTCCACATTACTCGGAAAATAACTTTACCCTTGTTCTATCCTCCTCCCCATCCAGGGAAAGAGGAAGAGATTACACAGGCTGGATCCAAGGCGTGCCTTAAGCTTTTACATTAGCAGACTTGCAAGGATCAGACAAGCAGAACAATTGTTTGTGGGGTATGCAGGGCACAAATTAGGTTTGCCCATTACAAAACAAGCCATTTCAAGATGGATTATTTTAACTATTATAGAATGCTATAAATTGGCAGGAAAAGAGCTCCCTCAATATCTTAGGGCTCATTCAACCAGGGGTATCGCAGCCTCTTCAGCTCTCCAAAGAGGAGTTCCAATTAAGGACATATGTGCAGCTGCCACATGGTCGTCCACACACACTTTTACTAAATTATACAGCCTCGATTCTCCTCTAACCAGGAGACAAAATTTGGAAAAGCTGTGTTGCACTCTGCATCTTTAGAGGAAAACATTTCATTTTACTCCCGCCTCCTCTATATACTACTGCTATGGGAGTCTATTAAAGATAAGGAATACGTCGGAGGACACAATCCCTTCCAAGAACAAGTTACTTACCAAACTGGTAACGTTATTTCGATGAGATGTTCCTCCGACGTATTCCTTATCGCCCCTCCCATCCTTCCCCGCAGTAAAACTTCCCTTGTAGTTGCAGCTTACGCTCCTTCAAGGTTATTAACCAGTTCATGCAAAGCAAAAAAGAACTTCAAAACGGAACTGGGCAACGGACGCTGTGCGGGACTATTTGTACTCATGACGACGTCTGCGTCGATACTGAGGCTGTCAAGGGACACCGACTCGAGGGACATCGACACGCAGCGCCCTCTACTGTGAAAACATTTCCGAGGCCAGCAAGCTGGAATACGTCGGAGGAACATCCCATTGAAAGAACGTGACCAGTTTCTAAGTAACTTGTTCTTCAACAGGACCACACATCATTTTACGGATCCCCAGGAAGCCTAGACATGGCTCGAGCAACACATGGAATGAGAACATGACCCAGAGATAAGTGGGACTAGCGATACTGCACAAACAGACCTACGAGGCAGTCCCCCTTAGCCGGGTGGATGACCAAGAGGAGGCCCCAGCTGCGACAAAGCGAGACACCCAACCTTCTCAAGACAAGGGATGAGCCAACTAAAACAACTATACACTCAGGCTCTGAAGTAAATATGCTAATCAGGGTTGCTCCCTGGGAACATTTATGTGTGGCCGCGGAGACACAGTGGCCTAGTTACTAAGAAAGCAACCCCCTTCAGCCTTCTGTTGTCCTTGTTCTTTTTGGTTTGGAATTCCAGTAATGGGAATGAATTGTTCGGGCAACAAGTACTTTGGACTGGGGGTGGAGTACGGGGGTGGGAGAGTTTGGAATGGTATTGTTTGATTTTTTGGGATCAGGTCACCAAGTCTACATGCCCCTTTAGCAAGGCATTCATTCCCATACGCTCTGACACCATGCTCCCTGCACACGAGCGACAGTTCAGTCAAGCTTCAATGGGGGAAGAGGGCATAGATCTCAAGCGCCTCACATTGAATGTTAACGGCCTCGGCTCTGGAATAAAGAGGAGATTAGTATCACAACTCCAAAATAGGTATTCCCCAGCTGTCGCTCTTCTCGCTGAAACGCATGCGGCTGGGCCTACATGCACTCTTTTTCACTGGTAGAATTACAGAACAGCACTGCATGCAGGTTTCTCTATGGGAGCCCAGGGGGGGTTTGGATCTTACTGCATAAACGCCTCCCACTGCTGGCGGTGCATCCGGATTCCCGATGTAAATTTGTCCTCTTGACTCGCGAACTGTGGGACAGAAGGTTGGGCATCCTAGCAGTTTACGCTCCACACCCACTCTCTGTTGACCTGTTCACAGACAAATAGGCCATACTCGTAGGGCACCTGGTGGACCAGTGGATCCTCGGAGTTGACTTTAATGACGTCATGAACATAACACTGGATGGCACGCATCTACGGGGCAGGGACCCAGATGTACCCACAAGGTTAGCGGCCTTCTCTGCAGTGATGGGCCTGCGTGAAGTGTGGACGGTCCTTCACCCACAGGAACTGGGATACTTCCCCTTCGGGGTTCATGCGTCTCTCTACTGCCTGGACAATTATTTTTCTGCCACGACAAGACACACATACAGTAAAGGCTGCATACTGTCTGGCATAGGGGGTCTTGGACCACTCGCCCTTGATGATAGAGGTCCAACGCAAAGCAACAAGACCTAACCAGATGTTGGCGCCTAAATGGCTATTATCTAGGGTTTTCTGACTTTGTGGAACATATCCAGTTCAGGACTGCAGAATACTTTGATATAAACAGCGGCTCGGTGGACAACCCGGCGACGCTATGGGAGGGATATAAAACGGTCATTCGGGGTGGGGGGGCGATTTCAAGGGTCACAGCACAAAGGAAGGCTCGGCTCCGAAGGGTGTAGGAGGTGGAGGATGAGACGATAAGGCAGGAAACTGATTATCGGAATCAGGGCTCCCCAAAGACGCACAGCTCACTTCTAGTGGCCAGGGAAACCCTCTGCAATATATCCCTGGACACTGCTAGGCAGGCCCACTGGGAAATGCGCAGTCGCATCTACAAATCGGATGAGAAAGCAGGAAAAATGCTGGCATGGCTCGAGTGCAGGGAGATGGGGCGTAGGCAGGTCCGGGAGCCCAGGATCAGTCGTAGAGAAACGGTGCAAACAGATGGGAATATAGCAGAGACCTTTGCTGACTACTACACTGAGCTTTATCGGAGCCCAAATGATTTGCGGGAGGTCCCCAATATGGGACAACTTGACACGTCCACATCTATCGGAGGCACAGTGCCTGCACCTAGAGGCGGATATCACCCGGGGCGAAATCGCCAATGCTGTCGCCCAGCTTTATTCGGGGGAAAACACCTGCCCCTAATGGATTCCCATTGGAGACGTGGAAAAGGTTAGGAGAGGTGGTGGTTAATCCCCTATACAACATGTTTGAGTACTGCAAAGGGCAGGGCATCCTTCCTTCTGACCTCCGGAAAGCCAGCATAGTGGTCTTCCCTAAGATGTCCATACCCCTGGAGCTCTGCTGGTCTTAAAGGCCGATCTTGCTGATCAATGGGGAGACTAAGATACTCGCTAATGTATTGGTGAATCGCTTATTGCCGGTCGTCTCAACTCTTATTCCCCCAGACCAATGTGGGTTTATGCCAGACAAATTGACCCACATGACCATCCGGAGGCTGCAATTGGCACTGGAAGGGGCCCCGTGATACGGGAACCGCTGGCACTGTTAGCGATCGACTTTGAAAAGGCATTTGACTCAGTGGTGTGGGAAAATATATGGGCGATCATGGGTAGGATGGGCTTCGGGGACAGTTTTATGACTTTGGTTTATCTACTGTATGAATCGCCAATGGCGGAGATCATTGTGAATGACAGAACATCCAGGAGTTCTCACTGGGAAGGGGCACACATCAAGGGTGTCCACTATCCCCCTTATTATTCACCATCGCCATTGAATCACTGGCAGCTCAGCTTCGCCAGGACTCTTTGCTGGCCGAAAGGGGGGCAAGACAAAGTCTCACTGTATGCAGATGACCTATTGATATTCTTAGGTACCCCGGCCCACTTCTGCCCCATTGTGACCCAACATTTACAGGACTAAGAATCATTCAGCGGGTTGAGAGTAAATTGGGATGAATCTGTCCTTTTCCCGATTCAAGGGGCGTTGCATGCAGTCCTGCCAAATTGGCCATACTGGGTTGAAAAAGGCGGCTTTCGTTATCTGGGAGCTTCATTCAACATTAACCACGCTCTTTACCTTGCACGCAATCTGCACCCGATCACTGACCGCTTCCTCAGAGACGTCCAACACTGGAAATCCCTTCCGTTGACTCTGCTGAGGAGAGCAGCCCTATTCAAAATGCTGGCACTTCTGCATTTTCTATACATCGTGCAGAACATCCCCTTCCAAATCCCTGACGCAGAATTCAAGAGGATAGAGACGGCTCTCCAAGTGCTGTTGTGGGGAGGCAGACAGCCACGAATAGCCCTGACCACATTACAACAATCGGTCTGGGTGGGTGGGATCGCACTACCAAATATTAGATGCTACTACTGGCAGGGCTTTAAGTGGGCCGGGGCCTGCCGGGGCTGGGCCCCGGCAGGCTCCGAAATTTCGTTTTGAGGCGGGGCCCTGCCGGGGCCCACTAATCTCCCCTGGCAGCCCCGGCCACTCCACGAAAAGGCATTTTTTTCTACAGCCTGAAGCTCTCGCTCGTGTGCGAGAGCTTCAGGCTTCAGAAAAAAAATGCCTTTCAGCCATAATGGTGGCGCCTCACCTACGAAGCATCCCTTTAATCAAGTGATGCACGTGGGCCGGCGCCACCATTATGGAGAAAACGTGAGGCCGCTGGAAGCAGAGGCCTTGCTTTCTAAATGATGAAGCTCCCGCGGATTCGCGGGAATTTCAGTCTTAAGAAAAAGGGCCTCTGCTTCCAGTGGCCTCACCCTTTCAGCCTTAATGGTGACGCTGCCCCTCCCCAGCTGGCGAGGAGCAGCACCACCATTAAGGCTGAATAGGGAGGCGCTGTCCCCTGCCAGGCAAGCCTATAGAATATAAATGCAGAGATCATCACCCTCTCCCCCATAGGGGAGAGGGTGCTAATCTCTACAACAGGCTGCCTGGCAGGGGTGCCAGTAGCCCATTGAGCCGGGGCTCGTCAAGGGGGCGTGGCCTAACGGGTCATCAAGGCCCCTGCTGTTAGACCACGCCCCCTCGATGAGCCCCGGCTCGATTTGTAGTGCCACTTAAGGCACTGACTACTGGGCAAGTCAAATGACGGTTTTCAGCTACCTTCTACATGGGGATCCTAACCTACCACATATTTGGGGAGAAAGGATGGAAATGAACATGGAAACTTCTCTCTGCTACCTGTATCAGTAGTGGGTGGGGGCGGACCTCTACCCGTGGTGCAACATATAGCTCAGGTATGGAGAGCAGTGCATAAATACGTATGGTGGGAAGATAAATTAACCCTCTCACAGCCCCTGTGGGGGAACTACTTATTTGTATGGTATGGTATTGTATTGTTTATTTATATAGCGCCTCTACACAGGCAAGTGATTCAAAATGCTCAAGGAGGGTGGGAACACAGGGAAAAACAGTCGCTCTGAGCCCTTGAAAATCTGAGACAATAATAGTCTGCAGAGGCGGCACATAAAATAAATTTAACAGTATGGGATATAGCAAACAGCCCTGATGGCGATTCTGCAATTAACAGTACAATTATGGGTGAAAACAGGGGAGAAACAGACAGCCCGATCTTCAGACATGGTGCGTACGGATCAGGCAAGTGCACAGAGGGTCACAAGGAAGGGAGGATCAAGTGCACCCGGTCAGTTGAGACAGGGTAAGTGCAGAGAGAGCCACTCTTGGGTTACTTTCTCAGTGTATTGAGTGTGGATGGGGTGTGGGCCCTGAGGCAAGTGCGAGAGAGGACTAGCGGGGGTTCAAGGGACCAGTGAGACTCTGAGGTACACCAGGCTGCCAATCAGCATGCTGTAAGGAATCGGAGGGAGAGAGGGAAAGGACCGAGAACTAGGTTAGCGGGAGAGAGAAGGAAGTGGAGAAGAGAAAGGTCTTGAGGAGTTTACAGGATTTCAGGGGATCCGACTCAAGACGTAGGTCGGCAGGGAGGCTATTCCAGAGGGAGGCACCTTCTGAGGATAAGGATCTCTGTTGTAGCGGGTCCCTTGCCAATTAATACTCTGACATCATGGTAAGAACTGGTAACTTCTTTACTTCGTTCAAAGTACATTTATTCAAGTACATTAAGTCAGGTAAATATAAGATAGGGACATCACCCACTGGCATCCTCTATCAGTAGTCACATCCTCCAACTGACATCCATAGAACCCACTCATATCACAACATTCTCTCAGCCTGCATTCTACATCAATCACTCCAACATTCCATGCATTCCGGACAGGGTCCAGGGAAGACTAAATCACAATATAACTTCCCCTTTAATAACAAGAAGACAACACCCACAAAGCAAGAGACATAAACCTTACAAACACACAATCTCAACGCGCGTACGTCTCAAGTCTTATACTGGAACGCTAAACAACGCATCCACACAAACCCTGCAACCGTCCTCACCAAGTGGGACAATTTCTGCACCTTACAATGCCTCTCCCTTTTTCTAAGTAAGGGAGTGACACCAACAACGTAAGAAAAGATACTGCTCCATAACTCTTCGACATATCAGGCTACCAGCCCTTCTACACATCTGCTCAACACGCAGTGCACCAAACATTGGAACATACACTCGGCTCCCTCACAACCCACAAACCATTCACGGACAACTCGCTGGCCGCGCACCCCACATGTGTCCCATTCAACATGGCTGGGTATTCCAAATACCTGGGTAGGCACACCACAACAACAGTCACCCCAAGTGCTCCACTGCCGCCACCCTACAAGACGCCTCTGTCCAACGACCACATTCTACAAAAGACCACCTCACATTCAGGGAGCCCTGCAACACCACACACATCTGCATCATACGTTCATACTTAAGCAACAACTTATCTTCAATAAACATTTCCTACATTTCATTACACTATTAATTTCTCTGAGCAATTTATACTACTGAATGATATAATTAAAACCTGCTCATTTTTATCATTACAGTCCAACCTGTGAAAACAAAAGTTAATGTAGCAAGTTTCACAAAGCTCAATTTCCAATGTTCGACTAAACCTACCAGTACATAGTAAATGTAATTATAATCAAATTTCAGCTGTGGCGAGAAAAACAGGTACTGCCCAACCAACTTATTTTTGCCCTTTATTAGCTAATTTGCACATTGTCCATTGCACTGAGAAATGGTTTGTTGATAACATTACACTATTGGTTTTAGTTTTGTATAGAAAGGGTGTTTTATAAATATTTTATGTATGGTTTTACTTCAAATCAATGTTAGGATGAATTTTAGAATGTGTTATGAGCAAATACAGTAGAATTGTGCCTCTTAGAGTGGTGTGTTTCTAATATTTGTACTTTCACAATATATGTGTTTCTTGAAAAAATAAAATGTATTATGACTTAAAATCTACTGACTCCTATTTGGTACATGGCCCCAGTCAGGCAGTTGGTGGACTAAAGGAGAAAAGAGAGGAAGACTGTGAGGTTCTTTAGGTTTTTATTGTCCATAGGCAGACAGAGGGCTGAACCGAACGGTCGTTAAACTAGCCCGACCTAGTCTCTTCATTGTTTGATGTGAGAAAAACAGGTTAACAGCAAAACCAAACAATGTGTACAACTCACTACTCTCAGAGTTCTAAATTTCACTAACAAAGGCCACAACAAAATCATAACATTAAATGCACACCATATGATGATATGATATGGCATTTATAACGCGCCTATACACAAGTGTTTCAAGGCGCGACAAGGCAGGGGGAACAAGGGGAGACAGACAACGATTCTACTAGGCCAGGTGTCATTCATCGTGCAAGTGCAGGGTGGAGGGGAAGGGAAAAGTGCAAGGGTTGGGGGGGTGGTGGATGTCCCATTCTTTGTGCTGTCCCCCCAGCACAGCCAGCATCCTCGTCACCAATGTTGTAGCGGGTCCCTTGCCAATGAATACTCTGGCATAGACAGCATCATACCATTAAATGCACACCAGACACAGCACTGAATGTCTGAATGTCTTTACTCCTCTCATCATCCCCAAACTGTTGGAAAATTTCACAGGCCTCACCACATCACAATTTCCTATAATCTATGAACAACACATCTACTTAGAATAACTGATAGAAGCAGTGCATCCACTTTAATGACTCTTTGCTCAACTGAAATTTCTTTGACAAATCTCATCAAATCTGGATCTAACTCCTGCAGTGTCAACAGATAACCATTTTCCGGCAAGTCTAGAACAGTACCACACATTGAGCAACATTTTCTGGCAGCTCCTTCTTCACCTCTTCCTCTAGTGCTGACCCATAACAATCTTCGCATAGCTCCTCACAGTACCTTAAGGGCAGATTTGGAACTACCTCATTGTCCACTTTGCTAATGTAGGGATTAACTTCTTCATTACCTTTAGCCCTCTTCACAAAGAGCTCACTTTTAAAATCATATTGCCCCGGACCTCCTCTCTTGATGTGTCGCGTTACCTTTCTTTTGGTCATTTAATTCTCTGTGCACCCAACCTCCTTTTCATTTCTATTCCTCAGGTTAACGACAGCACAGTTTGACGCTGCCTTACTTGAAACAAATTTTGTAGAGTACTCAATGTTTTGGCACTTCGCCTCTTGCAGCGCCATCTCCATTGGCGACCCGCTGCAACATGCTGCATCTTCCTCTTTGCGCCACGTCACAAAACTGTTAGCCAATTAGGTTCCCAAACGCTCCTTCAGCAAGCACGCAAAGTGACTATGCTTCGCAACAATGAAGGTGCTCTTTTCAAACTTCCACTTCAGGAAACGCATTCTCCTAACGCCATACGCTACTGGCGTTCTGAGGTATCACCATCACCACAGCCCCATTGATGATGCCATCAATTTCCATGTTGCAGCCGTGATCCACAGAACTCCCTCCAGGCAACCGCTCGGACGACCCTATCTTTGGCTTATCCTTATCCTCCGTAATGCTGCCCTCCTGCTGGTGCCGAACACTGCACACAGACATACCAGCCTAGGCACACACTGCCAGCTCGACACCCTCCAGCCAACCAGAGCCCATAGTTTTAGTCCGGCGCCAACTCGCTTGGTTGTCTCATCCCAATCTCAATGGGTGACCCACAGCATAGTAGAGCCACGGTTCCAAAGGTCCCCAGAGAGCTCACAACGGACCACTATCAGCACATATGATTGCTCCACAAGAAAGGCTCCTGACCCACACGGCTCTGGACTCCGAGCTTCCACACCGCTACACGACAGCTTCAGCACACTGGAGCCTCCTCCACAATATTAGTCGCTCTCTGCACTGCTCCACGATTCTGAATGGCACCCAATTGTACATGTGCCTCTCACAGCGCATGAAAGCAGCTTCCCGGTCCTAGTCCAAGACATCTGCCTCACCACCAACAGGTAAGGACTACATCTGCCTTCACCAGTGTTTTCACTCCTTAGCAAAGTCAAATTGAGCCCACAAGCCCCTCCAATGCGCTGCAATGGGCTTCAAGCCCCTCCAAATGCTCTGCTAATGGGCCCTTAGCCCCACCAATGTTCAATTTTCCCTTGCAGCCCCTTGGAACTCACTGTTCATTTGTCTTACTGGAAGACTCACTGGCCCTTGACCCTGGCGCTGCCCGCTACATCCAACGCTGGACTTCTCTGCGCTTATTGGCAAACGGCGCTCCTACCTGAGACATGATATTCTGTTTGGTTGGTTGGGGGGGCGGTGGATGTCCCCTTCTTTGTGCTGTCCCCCCAGCACAGCTAGCATCCTCGTCACCAATGTTGGAGCCGGTCCCTTGCCAATGAATACTCTGGCATCATAGTAAGAACTGATAACTTCCTTACTTAGTTCCAAGTACATTTAGTCAAGTACATTAAGTCGGGTAAATATAAGATAGGGACATCATCCGCCGGCATCCTCTCTCAGTAGTCACATCCTCCAACTGACATCCATAGTCCCCACTCATACAACAACATTCTCTCAGCCTGCATTCTACATAAAGCACTCCAACATTCCATGCATTCCAAGCAGGGTCCAGACTACATCACAACAATCTCCCACCAATTCTCTACTTGGAGAACCAGCTCACTCGCAGAAGGTTGGAGGTAGATGACCGGAGGGCTCGTGAGGGACAGTATTTAGGTAGGCAGCGTTGAAGGTAGGTGGGTCCCAGGCCCCAGAAGGCCTTGTGAACAATGCAAAGGGTCTTGAATTTAATCATTGCAGCCATGGGGAGCCAGTGGAGGGATTTCAGCGCCAGAGAGATGCGGTCCCTGGGCTTGAGGCCAAGAATAAGTCTTGCGGTTCTTTTCTGGATGAGTTGCAGAGGGTGCAGAGCAGAAGAAGGGAGGTTGGGGAAAAGGCTGTTGCAATAGTCCAGCCTGGAGAGAACCAGGGATCTGGAGACAGTGAGCCTCTGGGGGAAAGTGAGAAAGGGTAGAGTACCTCTGAGGAGGTGTAGCTGATAGACTTTTTAGAGATGTCTGAAATGTGAGAGGAGAAGGAGAGTGGAATCAAAGATGACCCCATGGTTTCTTGCTTTGCAGGTGGGTGTAGGGGCAGGGCCAAGCAAGGCTAGCCAGAGTGAAAGTGGAAAAGCGGGAGCAGGGGTCCCAATGCGAACAATCTCAGTCTTATTGGTGTTAAGGCAGAGGTTGTTTGCAGCACACCAAAACTGAATAGCGGACAGTCGGTCAGATATGAGCGAGGAGAAGGAGACAGCTGAGGTAGCCTGAAAGATAGTTGCAGGTCATCCGCATAGCACTGGAAGTTAGAGGTGAAGGTGGCAATCACCCGTGCCAGGGCAGCCATATAGATGTTGAACCAAGGGGATAAATTAGATCCTTGGGGAACGCCACAGGTTGAGAGAGTGATAGTCGAGTGGAAGGCTCAGAGTTTCACCTTGGATGGATCGGCGGTCGGAGAGGAAGGAGGTTAACCACGCCAGAGCCTGACCTGTGATTCTCAGCTTGTCACGGAGATGTGCGACCAGGATGTGGTGGTGAACCGTGTCGAAGGCAGAGGAGAGGTCAAGGAGAATGAGGATAGAGATGGGGTGTTAGTGTCAAGATTTGAGAGCAGGTCTTCACAGGTGTTCAGAAGAGCAGTTTCTGTGCCTATGGGTGTTCTAAAGTCAGATTGATGGTCCTGGACGCAACCAGTAGATTCAGTGTGTAGAGTCAGCTGAGAGATGGCCAGTTTATCCATGAGTTTGCCCGGAAGGGAGTGATGGAGATAGGGCGGTAGTTTGCCGGAATGGACGGGTTGGCAGAGGATTTTTTGAGCAAGGGGTGCACAAGGGAGTGCTTCAGTGCAGTTGGGAAAACGGCAGTGGAGAAGGGGAGTGCCGCGATCAGCCAAGGCTGGGGCGAGGGAGTCGATATTGTCTTTATTGGTTTTTGAGTGGCAGGGGTCCACCTGTTTAGATGAAGCCTTTATGGATCAGACCTGTCTGATAACATCATCCGATGTGACAGGTGAGAGAGAAGAGATGTTAAGTGCGGGGGGGCCAAGGGACGCTCCGGTATATTTGTATGTTGTGATGTGGAAGAGATGGTGGAAAAGATGTCTTGGGTTTTTGTGGTGAAGTGTGCAGCCTGGGCCGAGCAAAGGTCCTGGCTGGTTGTGGCAGAAGAAGATGCAGCTGCAGGATTGGCCAGCTCCTTGCAGACTTTGAAGAGTTTGGACGTGTTTGATGCCACGGAGATGCAGGCTTGAATAAAGAAGAGGCTGAGGATCCAAAAAAGGATCCTGATGCGCCCCACGCTTCTTGGGGGGCTGGGAGTCCATGATATGGGGAGATGTGTTAGCAGCTCAATTGGCACCAGCACTGAAATGGGCGGATAAAGACCCTCTTCCAGGATGGGGGAAAATAGAACAGACTGCGACAGTTATCCCATTGGGTAAGCTACCATTCCTAAAGTCAAAAGCAAGAGATATGGGAGGTATCCTATTAGCGGCCACTAAAACGACTCTACACAGCTGGGATAAGGCTATCCGTAGCAGGGGGGGTCAAACTAGGTCTGGGCACACTATCCCCTATCATGCATAATCCAGACTTCTCGCCTGGATTTCACAAAAGGTTCTGGGAAGGTTGGAGCAAAGCAGACACATTGTCCCTACAAGATATGTATCAGGATGATGCCCCACTTACCTTCGAAGTATGCAAACAAAGATTTGGTCTCGCCGAAAACCACAGATTTAAATGTATACAACTGCGTCACTGGATCTCACACCCAGAGGTAAAAAGAGCAGGGTTACGAACTAACAAAACGGGAGGGGACACATGAAAGAGGGATTACTAGACTATACAAGCTACTAGACAAGGCGCAAACAGACAACACCCTCCAGTATATGAAGGACTGGGAGCGGGACATAGGAGAGGAGATTACACAGGAAGAATGGAGTAAAATCTGGAGGAGGGCTCATAAACTATCCAAATCCACGGCAATTAAAGAATCGGCATACAAACTGTTATCGCTGGTATTTTCCCCCAAGTAGAATACACAGAATGATCCCCACGTACCCCCCAGAATGTTGGCGTCAGTGTGGAGAAAGAGGAGACATGTTCCATATGTGGTGGTCGTGCCCAAGGATAAAAGTGTACTGGAAAGAAATACTGAGACTGATCAGGGACATAACAGGCGCAGACCTACCATGGTCCCCGAAAGTCATTCTCTTGGGGGCAGTGGCAGAAGGGATATATGCGGCCTCGGGAAACAGAGTGGCTCTCATAACCCACCCACCTACTGGCTGTAGCAAGGATGACAGTGGGCTAACGATGGAATACAGTGGAGGGCCCTACAGCTCCATGGTGGTGGGTGAAAGTGTGGGGAGTTATGGCAATCGAGAACATCTGCGCCACAAAATCAGGGACACATCTGAAATTCTTGGCCATATGGGATCCACTTCAGGACTATGTGGGGGAGTGGGACAATGAACACTTTAAACCCCGGGCTCTCAGAAACATCCATATCAGATAAAGGCAGCAGAAGCTATGGCGGAGGGGTTGCCTCATGGAACTGTTCTGGTTACAACCATGGTTTTGATTGGTTCAATTAATAAAAGGAAGGGGGGAGGAGGGGGGGGGAGTATGAAGACAATACTATACTCTACAAGAAAGTTCAAGGGAGTGGAATAAGAGGTTCTTGTTGATAACAATGTTATTAACACATGTTGTAACGAAAGCTCAACTATTGTCTTAAGTAAAAATGAAAATAAAGTTTGTTAAAAAAAAAAAAAAAGAGTATTTTCTTGGTCCGGATGCAGAGTCGATCGTGCCTTTGAAGGAGGCGGCAGGGCAGTTTGTTAGATGGTTCGCCTGACAAATTCCATTTCCGCTCTGCTGCGTACACTTGCATTTAAGGGCAGCCAGGTCGGAGTCTTACCAAGAAATTTACTTTTTGGAAGGCTTCAGTCAGACCCTCATGACAGGGGCAAGAGTGTCAAGGGTGTTGGAGATAGAGATATTGAGGTTAGCGAGGGCCGTCAGTGTGGGTGTCAGCACAGGGAGTAGGTGGAGGAGTATAGGAGGAGGCAAAAGCAGCCACTGTCCCTTTTTTCATGGGTCTGGTAACTGATGCCCAGTGGCTGTGCCAGATGTATTTCTGCAAGACGAGAGGAGAGCTTAATGTGTGTGGAGAGGAGAGTGGTGGGTCCAAGAGCAGGAGGTAGTGAGCGGGATGTCAGTAGAGGTGAGAGTATCGAAGGTGTGCCCCACGTTGTGCATGGGGCCAGAGGGAAGGATGGAAAGGGTGAGTGTTGCAATGGTTGCGGAAAGGACCTGAGGAGTCAGCAGAGTCCAGATAGATGTTCAGATCACCCATCAGGAGGAGTTGAGAGGAGGAGGAGAATAGGGAGGAGACCAGGTGTCATGATGCCTACCCCCAGGCATCCGGACCAAGCCCATCAGCCCCGGGAGCAGGCATCTAGACATTTAGTAAAACCTCAGCAGCCCTGGCTAGGGGCTATCTGGGTTCAGTCCTGGCGCCTTAGGCGCCAAGCTCATAGTAGGTATCAGTCCTGGCGCCTAAGACGCCAGGCTCATAGTCATTACTTACCTCAGGCAGACCATGCTGCAAATGACTCCAATCCATCATGAAGCCTGAAAGGGACTATTTTTCTATA
This sequence comes from Ambystoma mexicanum, assembly GCF_040938575.1. Classification (NCBI taxonomy): domain Eukaryota; kingdom Metazoa; phylum Chordata; class Amphibia; order Caudata; family Ambystomatidae; genus Ambystoma; species Ambystoma mexicanum. The sequence goes on along the minus strand of NC_090928.1, from coordinate 259,663,456 downwards.
GGGACTATTTTTTACTCAGTTGTGGTTCTAGGGACTTCTTACATGGGACTACTTTTGAGGCTATTTAAACCACGCCGGACCAGCAACACACGCTTCACGTTGTTCTGCATCCAGCAGCGTAACACTCACCGTGTCTGCAGCCTGCATCCAGTCTTCTCCCACGCCCGCCTCGAATCCGGACCTCCTAAAACAGAGGAAAGAAAGGGAACAGGTTAGAAAACAAACTTATTTCTATTCCACGCCTGATTCTGGATCCATCTTGCCTCCGGACCTGTAAAGAACATCATTTCTGCACGCGCCGCACCTCCAGCTGCAGCGCCGCGCCATACTCACCAGTCTTCACAGCATCCTTCGGGTCAGCGCTGCCTCCATCATTTCTTCGCCGAACTTCGGCACCTCGGAGACAAAAGAAAACCACAAGGTGAGCCAAGGGAACCAACAAATATAATTCTTACCACCATAGACTTACCTGATTTACCACCGGAGGCATCCTTTTGTGACTCTCCATATTTTCACGTGCCGCATCTGTAAAGAGAGACAAAACAACACGTTTTCCTTGTGCAACATTTACCGGACAGTGCCGGGTAATACAGACTCTTACCTGAGCTCCACCAGCTGCCACAAGAGCATCTTTTCACGAGCCAGCTGCAAGACAAGAAAGGAAGGGGGGAACAAGAGTGAACATCGGATATATTGAACTCTATGAACTTAATACTTACTGTTCCTCACCAGGAACCTCAGAGTCAATACTCTCCGGAACTCTCCCGAGCCTTCAAACCAGTGAAGTAACTGGAATCGATGCGCCCCTGCAAATCCACTCAGGATGGAGAACTCATCTTTCAAGAATATAAGGTGAGATTGCTGTGAGGGCATTTCGGAGGTGATTAGTTGGGGAGGACTGTGGGGGTGCCATCACTTGAATCCACAAGTGGCTAAATCCATCTCTCCACTTGCAGGAGAATATTTCTACGGGTTAAGGAGAGAAGATTAGGAGGGCAGATCCAGTCAGTCATCGTTGCACTAGGCATCACGTGGGTGGAGACCGCAGCTGTCTGGGTCCGACCGACGCCCCTGTGGGAGCCAGGTGAGCGTAACACCAGGTCAGCCCATTCCGAGAGGAAGAGAGTGGACTGACCTGATGGCTGATAGGTGGCCATAATGAGAGAAGATTTTGGGGATAGTGAGAGTCTGCAAACGAGGCACTGACAGGAGTTGGGATGATGGACACAGGTATCCATTCTGGGAAGAAAGCAGCAGCTAACTGGCTGAAGTTGACTACTCGATCTCGGCTTGGTGAGAGAATTCCAGTCCCGTCGAATATGCTGATTACTGAGAATATTTAGCCCATGACTAAGAAGCTCGTCAAACGTGGAGCCCCGGAGCAGGCCTTGCTGGGTCTGGAATGCCGTGACAGAACATTGAGCCTAAGGAGCAGCAAACACAATCATCAATGGTGTCGAGGGTGAGTGCTTCAGAGGGGCAGAGAGGTCACGAGGTTACTCCTAAATCTCTGATTTTGGAACATGCTGCGATTTCTGATCAGGTCAACCGATCGATTTAATAACCCCTCTGCCCCCCCACCCCCGGCTCCCAGTGGCACAATATCCTTGGTTCTGATGTAGCCAGCTTTTGTTTGACTCTGTGCGAGTCAGTCTTTAACAATATGTCCCAAGTGCCTTGTGCTCCGATAACGCCTCAGTGCATAACACACCCGCAACAATGGCCCCTCCCTGGCTGCCTAAATTACCACCAGGAAATGTTTTAAAAACAACTTTGACAACTGCTGAAGTTCCACCCCTCCCCCGACCCCCCCAGATGCCCCACTGCAAGATACTACTTTCATGGAGAGGCCCAGCCCCCCCAACCACCCAACTTTGTCACCTCCCACCAACCATCTGCCAAGGGTGGAAGTCAGGGTTGTATGAAGCAAACCCCCAACCCCCTCTTTCGGCCACCCCTTTACCTTGTCGTCCAGGAGCTACTGCCTCTTTTGTGGAATATCAGGCGGCACAGAAAAAGAGAAATAACATGTCCCTACGGTCAACCCCTTAATCTTTGACCGCCAGTAGCAAGGTAAAATGGAAGTGGACAGGGGGGAGACTCAAATTGGCTCAGCCACCCTCTGGGAGGGAGGGGGGGCGGCTTGAACTTGAACATCAACTGTCAAAGGAGCAGCAACATCAGCCTATCTGATTATGCCCAACAGCTAGTTAAAACAGTTTTACAGGCAATTCCATCCACGACTTTGCCCAAAGAGAGAAAGGATGAGCTCTCCAATATAGAATTACTGGAGACATGTGCAGAGATAGACATTCTGTGCCAGCAGGGGCTTCTTCTGGTCTCTGACGAGTCACACACAATAGGGCTAACTCCAGTTCGATCTGCATCAAAATCATTCTTGAAGAATAAAGATGGTCCCTATCCCTCTCAGGGGGTGGGTCTCATTTGCATGACACGACCAACAGTTTGGACCTTGTTCCTCAAATAACTAGGACACAAGCCTCCCTGATACTCCAATCATCATTGGAGAATCCAAGGCCTTTTTCAAATCATCACAAAGACCAGGAATTGCTGATGTCTTCTATGGGCGTGAAGGGAAAAACAAGCCCACTTAAATGCCCTAACAGCAGTATCTGTCCCAGAGTAACAATGTTTTCTTGACTATTCACACCACCTCAACCCCTTCTGCTATCTTTCGAATCACTTCCTGTTGCCGGGAACCCAGATTATGATGCTACTATGGTTGCTAAAGAGTCTATTGTTACACAGGGTTTGCAATCTGATCTGCATAAAGCTGACCCACTACCTGGACGGCAAAAAGTAGACTCATCCTGCTTGCACACTATCTTAAATAAGAGGAAAGCGAGATCCTCTTTACCACTCTTTACAAAGGGCGCAGGTGACTTTGTCATGTCACAGTGCTGAAAAATAACCTACTCAAGAATGTCCACTGTCTGGAGGGTCGAAAGACGATGGTCTTCAAACACTGACCTTTTTGGGCAGATGCCTGTGATTACTATAGCCTTGGCACCCTTAACAAAGCTTTATGAAGCCTTGAATGACTCCTTAAAAGAACAAACCACTCTGCTCGCAATGCTGCATTCTAGGATGTTGTTGGTGGAAGGGTTTATTACAGCGAAAAAAAACACTACTGGAGTAATCACGAACACCGACGGTGTACAGTGCGATAAAGCCTGATGTTGCTGTAATAATTCTAGACCTTCTCCTCAAGAGGAAATCTGACTATTTGGGCCCATCCAAATCATGCTGAAAGGAGCAGAGCCTACTAGGGCCTCGCTAAAAACTAAACTACAAGGGGCCGCTGTGACATGTTCTCATTTAGAAGATTCGCCAGAGACAGGGCTCTTAATTAAAGATGCTAATATAGCGGCAAGAAACTTTCCAGCTATCTCTGTGCTCCAATCTGCTCCTTATTAACCCAATCATGGATTTGACTGCTTTGCAGCGTAACTTTAAATCGTTCCCTCTCTTCAGTAGGAAAAGAAGACAAATTGAGTCAAGCTCTCCAAAAAGCCCCTTTGTGCCTTTGCTGTGTAGTGGCCATGAGGGACCAACTAGGGAACTGACTAAGGTAACAAAACCGGCCACTAAAAAGGGCCATCAATGCGGGAAGAAGCAGTCATCAAAACTAAAAGAACTACAAAGAAATATTTCTAAAAAGCATATTCGATAGACTGCTGATCTATGACCAGCCAGCAGTCGAGTAACCGGTCTCCTTCAAATGAAGAGCCGTTGAACACTTGGCTAAACTGGTCCACTTATTCAGTGGAGGGGCCTGGCTTGGGTCAAAGCCTGGTCTCAGAGATGTCTTTGCCCAATACAACAACCCGGATTGACCCCCAAAGGTTGGAACCTAAAAGACCAACCGAATTCGAAAAAGTGTTCTTAACGCTGCCCGAAAGACTAGAGAGAACAATAGCTCTAGCAAAGGCACAGATATCTCAAGATCTAACAACGGCAAAACCTAGGACAAATCCACCTATTCCTGAGCCGCCCGTGGTAGGGCAAATAGAGAAGAACCTGGGGAACTTATGGCACCATGATAATAAGAGAAGTGGAACATCTTCAAAACTTGTGCATCGGACGCCAAATCATGATCGTTCAACGAAACCAGCTAAAGCAACGGATTCAAGAACACAAAGAAATATTTGGCACCCGAATAAGATCTGATCCCTGGTAAAACCCAAGGCCCTGTTGCCAAGTGCCAGTGGATCAAGAACCCAGAACCGGACAAATGCTTACGATTGGAGCGTGTGGCTGATAAAGGTAGAAACTTGATCCTAAACAAGAGAAAAGTCCTAAGACTATGCCAAAATAGTCCAACACTTAGACAAATTAGCACTGATGATCTGGCTATAGTCGAATTTGAAAATGTTGACCGTATGGACTTGGTTAATTTACACTTGCAAACTATGGTGGTCACAAACTTGATGCTTTCAGCAGTCCCAAGTTTTTTGATTCTGGGATATGATTTAACAGACTTCATACCGGAAAAAGAACATCATCCCTTAAAGATCAAATCACCTAGAACTATAGATGTTGGCTCTCTGAGATTATCCATCTTCCCTGCTAAGCTGTGAACAGCCAAAGGAAAGATTCTCACGCGGCCCAAGGATAAGCTCCATGGATAAGAGATCAACATGAATTGAGAAAGCTCTCCTCAATTCTTCCTCTCAACCTTTATTAAAACTAACACAAACAATCAAAGGCCAAGTATGTTAGCACAAGTATGGCCAAATAAGGGAATTCCGACCCCACAAACATCTTCAAAAGACCAGGAAAATTGGTCCTGGCTGGCAACTGCAGTAGCCCCATCTTCCAATAAATAGGAAATTCCCCAAGCGAAGAGTCAAAGCGTGACAGGCCACTCTCTCTTATAGCATGGAATACAAGAGGATCATCGCATCTCTTCGCGCAGGGGGAACTAAATTGGTCTCAGTTGGATGTGGTGTGTCTGCAGGAAACTTGGCTACAAGTATGCGCTATACTGGATGGCTTTACATCGCCGCTGAATCCTGCAATAAAGGGATCCCATAGCTGCCCCCAAGCGGGACTGTTACCGCTGATCAGAAATGACCTTGAATGGGAAGTAAATTCTCATATTACGAGTGGCCACTTTGTTCATCAAACGACTCTTCAGCTCAAAAGGCTCTTATCATTCATCAGAAGATGCAGACAGGAGGTTTCTAACAATCATTAATGTCTACTGGAACCCTATAAAAACCTGCATATAAGAAATGCTGCAGACGCTGACAACAGCAGTCAATGAGTCATACAGCCTAGGGGAATCCTCTATCCTTTTGGGAGGGGACTTAAACTCCCTCTGTTTTGAGGACAAAGACGGAAGCTCCCAAGTCTTATCAGAGTCCTCTAAAGCCCAAGTTAGGAGCGGTAACGCTTGGATGCTGTTTGCCAAAAGTAGAAACCGCAAGGCCTCCGTACGAACACCTGGAAAAGAGGGACACAATTGTCAGTAATTGATTATATATTTGTAACAAGAGACCTGATTGATGCAATTCAGGGGCTGGAAGTACTGGCTTCTTCCACCAGTGACCATAATATCCTAAAACTGACTTGGCACAGTAATCATTGGCCAGCTAAGGGGAGACAAATGATGATGACAGGGATTGAACCAATCAATAATGGCTGCAGACTGAGAATGAGAAAAGGACAGATACTTCAAGCATTTAACTCTCGCTGGACGAAAATTGAAGATGCCTCAACTGAGAGAGAATTTGAAAGAATTTGCTATGTTCATTCCTTAGCACCCTTTTTGGGAAAAAATGGGTAAAAAAAGACCATCTCCTATGTCCAGCTACACACTTACAACCAAAAGCTAGCCAATAAGAAAATGGAAAGGAGGGCTGCAATCCGTCAAGCCAGGAGATCATACCTACAAGATTGGAAGCCAATGGTGAGAAAAATAAAAATTCCTATTCAAACTGGCTGAAAGGATATAAAAGCTCCCTGCTGGAACTAGATGTAGAACAAATTATGCTAATTATCCACTCTAAAAACTCAGCTGCAATGTGGGGTCTACTATCGAGGGCCTCTCTGGACCTGAACTTACCGTAGATAAACGGTGTCTCAGAGGCATGTTGGTTTGAATTCTTCAAAACTCTATATTCCAACCCAGGCCCTGGCTTAAATTTGGCCCAGAGGCCCAGAAAACCATGGTCCTTAGAATTTGACCAAGAAATTCTGATTTATCACATCAAACGTGCAAGTTCCTCTCGAAAGGCCGGCCCGTAAGGACTGTCAAATGCTGCTCTGAAACGAAATCCAGAGGAATGGGCTAATATGCTTTAAAGTATTCTGAAGATCGTTCTCTCCTCAGTCCATCCTTGCTTCCTGGACAATGGCTAACATGGCAATCTTCAAAAATGGGACTAGACATGACCCTAGCAACTATCGCCCCATCGCATTATTGGATGCCCTAGGTAAAATCTATGATACTTTTCTACTAAAGAGACTAATGCGTTTGACACAAGAATCGGCCCGATATGACGTTTTCCAGGCCCGATTTGTTAAGGGATTGGGCACTGCTGCCCCTATTTGTATCCTCTCAATTCTCAAGGAAAAAACCCTGAAAGCAAAGGGCAAGTTGATTTTGGCATTTGTTGATTTCCAGAAAGCTTTCGATAGTATTGACAGGGAACGCCTGTGGCGTAAACGGACAAAGTGGGGATGCCCTGAAGATCTGGTCTCCCAAATACGAAGTTTACATTCAAACTGTTAGACAGAAACCTGTGCAGTTCCCTCTGGGACCACTGCAAAAGATTTAAGACTACAGGTGTTTGGCAGTAAACTCACTTGGTAGCAGTCTGTACCACCCAGGTTTACCTGGTAGCTGTGGCTGAGCAGTCAGACTTCCCTCAAGAAGAGTTAGGCAGTATACAGAGCATACATAATGGGTACAGAGGCACAATAGTACAAGCAAACACTGACCAGAGCTAGGTGTAAAAGTATATAATTATTTATTTAAAAGACACACTCATGAATTACACTAGCACAGAAAAGGTAAGTAAGTCAAAACACAGTCACTATTACTCATATGTACATACCTAATTATTTGTTGGACAAGTCTAAGTTAACACCACTTATTTCCAAACAGAGGTGAGCGCTTAACGTTAGATGGCACTCCAACAAGTTAGTTAAAAGGGAGGGAAAAGGCAAAAGAAGTGAAAACAGCCAGGTAGAACACTTTTCAGAGATTCACAGTGAGTGTAGAAAGGCAGTCTATTGTGGAGCAAGGAAGTTCGGTTGCCAGGCCCATTCTAGGGAAAGCCAGGCAAAAAGATGCCCAAGAGCACACAATGTCACAAGTCTTTACAGGTGAGTAGAAAAGGTTTTTCCCAGTTAAGAAAAGTTTAGTTAGGGTGCCCAGGCTTACCCAGGGTCGAGAGCCGGGGGCTAAATCTACCCCGTACAATCGGTGGCAAGGGAAGCCGGGCGGAACACAGTACCTTTTTAAAATGGAAAGGATCCTCCAGCGGGGGCAGTTATTCCTGGTAGTGGGTGCAAGTCGCGGCGTCGTCCAGAGGAGGAGAAGATCTCGTCGTGGAGGAAAGCTGAAGGTCGTTGCACTACCAGGGAAGAAACCAGCCGCGGAGTTTTTCCGGTTAAAAGGATGTTACCCCTCTTTCGCGGTTGAGGTAAAAAGTGGTATCCCGGTTGCCGGGGTGCTTGGCACAGGCAAGGCGGCCACGAGGTGCTTCAGGGCAGCGAGAAGAAGGCAGAAACTGGTTGTCCCCACCAGTCAAGGGAAGAAGACTCTCCGGCGGGAGATCTCCTCTGTCGTCGGGAAAAGTGGTGAGACGGTTCCGCAGGGCTCCACCGGTGGTGTCGTCTTGGCAGGTCGACTCGGCTTCTCCCTCTTCGGCTTCTTAGGTCCTGTGGCGACTTCTCCAGAACCAGTCCCAAAAACCCTGCTTTTATGCAGCAAACCCCCATTCATACAGCCTAGCTGTCACTCTAACATGCTAAGTGGTGAGCGGGGTGGCTCACCACTTGGGCCAATCACACCAGAGTGCGACATGAGTTGGCAAGGCAACTCAGTCCAGGGTGCCTAAACCCCCTCCCACACCCCCTGTGGTACCCAGACAGAATGGCACCACTTTGGAGGGCTTCTGTGCAGAAGCCCGCCAAAAGTGGAACAAAGGCTCGACTCGGGTTCAGGGTTACTGAAGTGAACCTAGATGCTATTTGGCTATTTTATTAAATAAATAAACCGGCGGTATCTTTAACATTGCACCAAAAAGTGGTGCATTAAAATCAATGGGAAATCCCATTGGGAAATATTCCGGTGGAATATTTCCGTGGTATCCACTGCCACCAGCCAGAAACTCGGCGAGGGGGGACGGGACAGTACCCCCTCGACAACAAACCCAGGGGCAATCTAATTGCCCCTACCAGTACTTCCACAGTATGATGGTTTGTACTGGTTAAGTTCCTAAGTTAAGACTAGTAAAGTCAATGGGAACTTTACAGACCCAGGGAGACAGTAGTCAGTCCCAGGGTGTGGAGTCTATGTTTGGGGGTCTCAATGACACCCCTATGTTACTGCACTGAGGGTGCTGTGTAACACATTCAAAAACCAATGATAGCCTATGGGGAAAAAATACCCCATAGCCCATAAGCGCATAGCAAGTCACAGAAACACTCAAGTCATGCCCAAGAGTGAGGGTAAAAGAGTCTCACTCTTGGCAGGAGAAAAAAAATAAACCCCAAAAATCCAGCAAAGCTGCTGGGGGACTCAATAGGTTAGGAAATTCAGCCTAAACAGAGAATTCTCCCTAACACTCGCCCCCCTCCCCCCCAGACTAAGGGACAGGAGGATTTAATCCACTCCTGGATGAACCTCATACCTCTAGTCGATGACATACATCCTAGAGAGTCCATCAGCATTTTGATGGTGACACCCTGACCTGTGCTCAATGGTGAAATCAAACCCCTGTAGGCAGATTGACCATCTCAATAGTTTTGGATTTTCCCCTTTCATTTGCATTAACCATCTCAAGGGTTGGTGGTCAGTCTGAATGACAAAAGTAGAACCATACAAGTATGGCCTAAACTTCTTCAGTGCCCACACAATAGCAAAGCATTCTTTTTCTATTGTTGCCCACCTTGTTTCAGGATCCTTCAGTTTTCTACTGATGAAGCAAATGGGGTCTTCCCTACCCTTCTCATCCAGTTGGCTAAGAACTGCACCTATACCTACATTGGAAGCATCCGTTTGTACAATGAAAGGTTGGTGGTAGTCAGGAGCTCGGAGTACTGGAGCTTGGCAAAGAGCTTTCTTCAGGTTTTCAAAGGCCTGATTACATTCCTCATTCCATTTGACCTTCTTGGGGAATTTTGGAGAGGATATCACATTCAGAGGAGAAGCTATGGTCCCATAGTTCTCAATGAAATTCCTGTAGTACCCAGTGAGGCCTTAAAAGGCTCTCACCTGGGTTGAGTAGTAGGTGTTGTCCAATTTTGCACAGCTTCAATCTTGCTGAGCAAAGGCCTTATCTCACCACCTCCTACCTCATGTCCAAGGTAGACCACTTTACTCTGTCCAATTTGGCATTTGCTTGCCTTTATGGTCAGATTGGCCTGCTCAAGAGCCTGCAAAACATGTCCTAAGTGGTTCACATGGTCCTCCCAGGAGTGACTGAAGACTGCAATGTCATCCAAGTATGCCATGCAGAAGTCCTCCATCCCAGCTAGAACTTGGTTCACCATCCTTTGGAATGTTGCAGGTGCATTTTTTAATCCAAAAGGCATAACCTTGAATTGGTATAGGCCAACTGGGGTAGAAAATGCAGTTTTCTCCTTGGCATGGTCTGTCAGGGCTATTTGCCAATAGCCTGACGTAAGGTCCAGTGTGCTGAGGTACTTGGCTGCACCAAGTTTATCCACCAACTCATCTGTCCTTGGCAAAGGGTGGGCATCAGTCTTGGTGACTGCATTAAGAACTCTATAGTCCACACAGAATCTCAACTCTTTGGATCCTGCTTTTGGTACTAATACCACTGGGCTAGACCATGGACTAGTAGAGGGCTCTATTACCCCAAGATCAAGCATCTTCTTGACCACACCTTTGATGTGGGTTCTGACATGTTCTGACATCCTGTATCCTCTGCTTTTGACTGGCAGACAGACACCAGTGAGTATATCATGCTGTCCCCAAGGGGTCAAGCCTGGTGAAAGTGAGAACAGGGGGGCAAACTGATTTAACATAGCTTTGCACTCCTCCTGTTGCTCAGGGGTCAGATCTGAAGAGAGATTAACACCTTCAACCTTTTCGTCCAAAGGTAAGCCTCTCAGGAGGTCAGGTAGAGCTTCACTCTCCTCCTCCTCTTCTGATGGAACTAGAAGCAAGGCTCCTACTTCTGGTCTAGAGACGTAGGCTTTCAGGCGGTTGGTGTGGAAGACTCTGGGAGCTTCCCTGGGTTTGCCCAGATCCACCAGATAGTTGGCCTCTCCAAGTTTCCCCACAACCTTGAAGGGTCCCATCCATTTGTCTTGCAAGGCCCTCTGCCTTGTTGGGAGCATAACTAGAACTAGCTGGTCTTGAGTAAACTCAACCATGTTAGCCTTCTGATCATGCCAATGTTTGATCAGAGCTTGTCCAGCTTTCAAGTTATCACTTGCTTCTGCCATCATGTGCGACATTCTCCTTCGGAGACCTATCACATAGTCAGTCACTCTGACTGGCTTGGGGGAAGGAGCACTCTCCAATCCCTCCTTAATCAGGGCCAAGGGGCCTCTGACTGGATGGCCATAGAGAAGTTCAAAGGGAGAGTAACCTACTCCCTCCTGAGGGACTTCTCCATAAGCAAAGAGAAGGCATGGCAATAGAAGGTCCCACTTCTTCTAAAGGGGTTCTTCTAAAGCACCTATCATGCTCTTCATGGTTCTGTTAAACCTTTCTACCAACCCGTTTGTCTGAGGGTGGTATGCGGTTGAGAACTTGTAGGTAACTCCGCAGGTTTTCCACATGGCTTTCATGTAGTGGGACATAAAATTTGACCCCCTGTCGGAGATCACCTCCTTAGGAAACCCAACCCTGGTAAAAATACCAAGGAGGGCCTTAGCTACAGCCGGAGCTGTAACAGTCCTCATAGGAATTGCCTCAGGGTACCTAGTAGCATGGTCTACTACAACAAGGATAAACCTGTTGCCTGAGGAGGTTGGGGGATCAAGGGGACCAACAATGTCAATCCCTACCCTCTCAAATGGGACTCCCACAACTGGGAGACGCACTAAAGGTGCCACATTCTTGGAACCCACCTTACCAGAAGTCTGGCAGGTGTGGCAGCTCCTGCAATATCTATCTACTTCACCCCCCATCTTTGGCCAATAAAAGTAGAGAGAGAGCCTTTCCTTGGTCTTCTTGAAACTCAAGTGACCAGCCAAAGGAATCTCGTGGGCTAGTTGCAAGAACTGTTGTCTGTTCTCTTGGGGCACTACCAGGCGTTGGTAGGCTCCAGGTTCAGATTCAGTTGGTTCACTGTAGAAGAGGCCATCTTCCCAGTGTAACCTATACTTCCCAGGCTCTTGCCCATCAGCCTGAGAAGCTGCCTGTTGGCGAAGGCCCTCCAGAGTTGGACATTCTCTTTGTCCCTTACGAAAAGTTGACCTGCTGGGTCCCCCTTCTGCCAGTAAAGACTGCAGCTCAGGATGGTCAGCCGGGTCCAGGTCTCCAATAAGTTCTGGGCCTCCTACTAGCTCTTTTTCAGAGTCTAGTTCAACCAGACAGGGTTGTACCTCCCTCTCAGCCTCAGCTGGAGGTGGAGTTACAGGTGTAACTTTGGACAACCTCGGGGAAGTCCTTGTTGGAAGCACTGGAGTGCTTGCTGTAGGTTTTTTTCTAGGAGTCTTGGGTTGCCCCTTTGCTCCTGATCTGGTAGTTACTGCAGTAAGTTGCTCCAGTGGGAGAGGAGTGATTTCTGTCATCATCTCCTGAGATAAACCTCGCAGGGTTTTCTCTCTTGCAGGTTTGGTGAGCTCCTGTAACCTTTTACTAGGAGGTCTGGGTGTATGTGACACAACTCCAAGAGCTTTCAGGTCATTACCCAACAGAACCCTTCCTGGTACCTCACATTGTATACTGACAGGTATCTTCACAGCCATATCATTACACTGGATGAGAACTGGTAACTGGGGACACATCTGCACAGGCCCTCCAGCTAACTTGGTGAGGCATTTGGGTGCCTTAGCAACATCCTCTGCCTTGAAAAATGATTCATCCACCACAGTTATGCTGGCCCCAGTGTCCCTGATGGCAGGAGTCTCCTGACCATTCACGTGGACACTGTCCTTATAATACTCTTTAGTATTATCTGGGATAGAATTATAGACATCTAAATTCTGTTGTTCCCACAACCCCAGAGAGACTAAGGAAACACTGGCTGAGACTCCAGTGGGTTCATCAGCCAGTAGTAGAAGGTTTCCACTTGCCATAGGGACTTCCTCCTCTGGAGCGAAGGCTAAGGAGACAAGCTGGACCCCTGAAGGTTTACCCTTACATCTGGGATCTCCTTTCACATGGTCAGTAGCCTTACAAACATAACAGGATCCAAAGGCCCTTTGGAATGGAGGCTTGTTCTGACCTCCTTCTGGTTTGGCACCAGAAGGTATACTACTCTGCTGTGGTTTCCCAGGTGGCTTACCCTTATGGTATGGTTTGGGGCCCTCTTTCGAATTGGAATTATTAGAATTCTCTTTGGAGTCTTTCTTAGGCTGTCTCCCCTCATCCTTCTTCTGAGTTACCCCAGAATCCTTGTGAGTAGCCCTGTTGGCCACCCACAAGTCAGCAGCCTTAGCTAGCTTTCTAGGATCTAATTCCCGTGAGTCAGCCAAGTGCTGTCTGAGCTCAGGAGAGCAGGCATCATAAATTGTCTCCATCATTACAAGATTTCTCATTCCTTCATAAGTGTTCACTTTGTAACCCTCAATCCATCCCTCTAAGTTTTTTAACCCTTCACACACCCAGGTAGCCCAAGGGGTACCATCATGCTTTTTGAGGCTTCTAAACCTCTTAAGATACTGGGAAGGGGTCTTCCCAAACCTAGCTATCAAAGCTAGTTTCACACATTCATACTCTTTCCTATCCTCCTCCCCCAACTCCATTACTGCATCAGTCGCAACAGGGGGAAGCCTAGAGAACAACCAGGTGAGTAACTCATTACCTGTGATGTTCTGGAGCCCATGATTATACTCATAGACAACCAATCCAACACATCCAACTTAGGCTCATACATACCAATCAATTCTTTAAGCATCCGGGGTCTTTTAGGACTGGAACTTCTAGAGGAGCCAGAGAGAGAAGCATTCTCAACAGACAATTTCTTCATTTCTAGCTCATACTTGAGCTCCATTTCTCTTAGCCTTAGTTCTTTGTCGGTTTGAGCATTAAGTTTCTTGTACTCTAATTCAAGTTTCATTTTCTCCAGTTCATAGTACTGAGGACCAAATGTGGGGCCTGGCAAAGGCCCAGTAGGTACAGCTGGTAGAGCAGACAGAGGCCTAGAGGGAACATCTACAATAGTTTCATCCTCCTCTTCTGGTTCTGCTCCAAGATCACCAATACTTTGTTCAATATCAATATCATTGCTGTTCTCTACATTTGCTGGAATGTTAGGTTCCTCTGAACCATCATCCAGACTTTGGTTTTCTAACAACCTTTCTATTAGCTCCATTTTCTTTCCTTTAGTCATGAGATTCTTATGCTTACAGAGAAGTCTTAGACAATCAGCAGTTTTTGTAGCAAGGGACTCTTGACTATAACTTTCCATAGTAGACAGGTTAGAATATGACTTTTTCTTTTTGTGCTTAAGCTTTGTGGTTAGTTGCACTAAGGTATCTCAAAAGTACACTAAAGTGTATGCTCAATACAAATCCCACCGCTGTACACCAGTGTTAGACAGAAACCTGTGCAGTTCCCTCTGGGACCACTGCAAAAGATTTAAGACTACAGGTGTTTGGCAGTAAACTCACTTGGTAGCAGTCTGTACCACCCAGGTTTACCTGGTAGCTGTGGCTGAGCAGTCAGACTTCCCTCAAGAAGAGTTAGGCAGTATACAGAGCATACATAATAGGTACAGAGGCACAATAGTACAAGCAAACACTGACCAGAGCTAGGTGTAAAAGTATATAATGATTTATTTAAAAGACACATTCATAAATTACACTAGCACAGAAAAGGTAAGTAAGTCAAAACACAGTCACTATTACTCATATGTATATCCCTAGTTATTTGTTGGACAAGTCTAAGTTAACACCACTTATTTCCAAACAGAGGTGAGCGCTTAACGTTAGATGGCACTCCAACAAGTTAGTTAAAAGGGAGGGAAAAGGCAAAAGAAGTGAAAACAGCCAGGTAGAACACTTTTCAGAGATTCACAGTGAGTGTAGAAAGGCAGTCTATTGTGGAGCAAGGAAGTTCGGTTGCCAGGCCCACTCTAGGGAAAGCCAGGCAAAAAGATGCCCAAGAGCACACAATGTCACAAGTCTTTACAGGTGAGTAGAAAAGGTTTTTCCCAGTTAAGAAAAGTTTAGTTAGGGTGCCCAGGCTTACCCAGGGTCGAGAGCCGGGGGCTAAATCTACCCCGTACAATCGGTGGCAAGGGAAGCCGGGCGGAACACAATACCTTTTTAAAATGGAAAGGATCCTCCAGCGGGGGCAGTTGTTCCTGGTAGTGGGTGCAAGTCGCGGCGTCGTCCAGAGGAGGAGAAGATCTCGTCGTGGAGGAAAGCTGAAGGTCGTTGCACTACCAGGGAAGAAACCAGCCACGGAGTTTTTCCGGTTAAAAGGATGTTACCCCTCTTTCGCGGTTGAGGTAAAAAGTGGTATCCCGGTTGCCGGGGTGCTTGGCACAGGCAAGGCGGCCACGAGGTGCTTCAGGGCGGCGAGAAGAAGGCAGAAACTGGTTGTCCCCACCAGTCAAGGGAAGAAGACTCTCCGGCGGGAGATCTCCTCTGTCGTCGGGAAAAGTGGTGAGACGGTTCCGCAGGGCTCCACCGGTGGTGTCGTCTTGGCAGGTCGGCTGGGCTTCTCCCTCTTCGGCTTCTTAGGTCCTGTGGCAACTTCTCCAGAACCAGTCCCAAAAACCCTGCTTTTATGCAGCAAACCCCCATTCATACAGCCTAGCTGTCACTCAAACATGCTAATTGGTGAGCGGGGTGGCTCACCACTTGGGCCAATCACACCAGAGTGCGACATGAGTTGGCAAGGCAACTCAGTCCAGGGTGCCTAAACCCCCTTCCACACCCCCTGTGGTACCCAGACAGAATGGCACCACTTTGGAGGGCTTCTGTGCAGAAGCCCGCCAAAAGTGGAACAAAGGCTCGACTCGGGTTCAGGGTTACTGAAGTGAACCTAGACGCTATTTTGGCGGCGAGTCCTGGCAAAAAATCCCAACCAGTGAATTTATATTAAATAAACCGGCGGTATCTTTAACATTGCACCAAAAAGTGGTGCATTAAAATCAATGGGAAATCCCATTGGGAAATATTTCCGTGGTATCCACTACCACCAGCCAGAAACTCAGCGAGGGGGGACGGGACAGTACCCCCTCTACAACAAACCCAGGGGCAATCTAATTGCCCCTACCAGTACTTCCACAGTATCATGGTTTGTACTGGTTAAGTTCCTAAGTTAAGACTAGTAAAGTCAATGGGGACTTTACAGACCCAAGAAGACAGTAGTCAGTCCCAGGGTGTGGAGTCTATGTTTGGGGGGTCTCAATGACACCCCTATGTTACTGCACTGAGGGTGCTGTGTAACACATTCAAAAACCAATGATAGCCTATGGGGAAAAAATAGCCCATAAGCGCATAGCAAGTCACAGAAACACTCTCAAGTCATGCCCAAGAGTGAGGGTAAAAGAGTCTCACTCTTGGCAGGAGAAAAAAAATAAACCCCAAAAATCCAGCAAAGCTGCTGGGGGACTCAATAGGTTAGGAAATTCAGCCTAAACAGAGAATTCTCCCTAACACAAACACCTCCATCAGAATCCGCCTTAATACTGAGGGCCAACTGACTGATAACATTCCAACAAGCCGCAGAGTAAAACAAGGTTGTCCACTGGCTCCTTCTATCTTTAATTTATACATTTCTGACTTGAATAAAAAACTGGACAAAATAAGATGTTTTCTACCTTCAATAGAGGCAGTGAAGATTCCCCTGGTGCTATATGTGGACGATTTGGTCTTACTGGATCAAACTGCAGTTGGCCTTCAAAGACAACTAAAAGCCTTGACGGACTGTGCTCTTGAGAATAATCTAATAATCAACATAACAAAGGCAAAAATCCTGCAAATTAGGAATGGAAATCAAGCACTAAGAAAACTCCACCCCTGGTTTATCGTTGAGGAGGAATTATCCTTGGTGAACATCTTTAAATATCTAGGAGTATGTTTCACCAAGTGTCATAGAAACCGCTATGTGGATCAACCTGCGAGAAAAGGCAACAGCTCTTTCAAATCAGGCTCGGATTGTAAAACACAGATTTTGTCGATACTCTGATACCCGTCCTGGAAATGTATAAATTTAAGATGGTCCCGACATTGACGTATGGAGCGGAAGCCCTGTTGAGTTTCAAGAAGAAATACCGGAATGCTCTCAAAAGGATCTATTGGAAAAAGCCACTGGCCTTGCCTAAATCTACGCCTATCAAATTGATAAGGCGAGAGCTGGGCCTTTGCTCCCTCGAAGCATCCGCTGAGTGGAAAAAGCTAAATTATTTTCGGCAAGTGCCTCAATCCAGAAGCACCTTCAATGATGGCAATTATCAGGTCTGCCGTCTTGAAAGGGTGAAGGCATCTGGAGTAAATGGGGTCTCAAATGTCGAGACAAATTGAACACTCTAGGAGTCTCTTTAGAAGATCTTTGGATTACACCAGCGAAAGTGAGAAAGAAACTTTGGACGATGGACTTGGATCATCACTAGTGATGAGTTAACTGAGTACAAACTATACTATGATGCATCTAAAGAGCAGAGAAGAGGCTCTCTGCCGGAATATTTAAGAACATTTCTGGACCCACAATACAGAACGGACTTCATGCGAATTCGACTGAATTGTTGTAGATCTAATTAAGTTTTTGTCAAAGTGGGATGCAAGGAAGATGATCTCCTCAGATTACAGGTCTGTAACGTGATTAGTCAGGTGGAGAACCTCCTGCATTTATTCTCAGACTGCCAATCATTAAGCTCACTCGGACCAAAATATTTTGGAACATTTCTTTGGGATTTTAACATGACCACAGACGAACGGTTGCTTTTCTCAATCGTCAACACATAGTGGATGATAGGGTGTGCCACCCACACCAAAGGCTACTGAGCCTAAGACTTTGTTTAGCTTCATATTTTTGAGTGCACTGTACAGAGGCACTAAATCATGGGTGTGCACCCCACTTACTATTTATTTTTGTTAAACCACATTGGAAGTATAGTAACCAAAAACACACTGTGCCAGCTCAAGTTTTGAAGATAACACTTTCTCCCTTCCGTACTATGTGGAGAGCATTGGCACGCTAGAATGTCCTACGACAAAATCGAACATCTAACTGATCAAAGAGCCACAACTCTCGGCTTTTCGGCCGAAGAAGCAGATGCTATTTTCAGCCTGAAAACAGAAATACAGTAAGCAAGACAAACTGATCCCGCTAAAAAGAATAAACTGGAATATGTCATTCGGCAGTGACATGTATCACTTTAAGCAGATACTACAAAGCGCAAAGGATACCCAGAGGGTTAAGGATACCATTGTGACCTACTCTCTGTATTTGAATTTGTCAAAAAATGGGAACAGATTTTGAACAAATGTTCACTGTATTTGATTGTACTATTAATTAAAGAATTATCAGCCAACATAGAGACATTAGAGAAGGAAATTAACAATCTATCCACCAAAATTACTGCACTCGCCAATACAGAGAACCTGAATGATATACTACCAGATATTAATACCCATCTAGAATCATATACAACTGACCTGGAAGCAATGAAAATAAATACATTCAGACGAGACTCATACGATTACCTCAATTACGAGCTGTATACATGGGCTGACAAATGTCAGTCCCAACCAAAGGAACCAAGTAATCCATCGACTGACAACATCAGTTCAGGCTCTGATACAGCTGGAAGCAGCACAGTACCTACCGGACAGAATCTACCCACCACCTCAACCAGTTCCAATAACCAGCAAACCGATGAGGTCACCCTAGGCCCTTCCAAACCTTTTTTAGGGAACGGTCAAAAAGGAAAACACCACAGAGGGGGGGAAAAGGAAGAAACCAAGGGATGCCCACAAGATTCCAGACGCATCAAACCTAGTTGTGAACCTGTTCAGAAGAGTTTTGACAGAACAGGAGGTCAGGACATGGCAGAAAGGCCAGAAAATCGTACCTACTTACGCCACCAACATTTTCAACACAGAAGTTGAACTACATAAACTTGTACGGAAATTACCACCATCAACTAACAGCAAAATGGAAGAACCTGAATACACAGAGTTCATACCAAAAAGCACTTTTACTGCACCCAATAATGTACCCACTATAGAGATCTTTGAAAAAATGGTATTGTCTGACCTGAAAAACTTCACTTTGGTAAACCCAAGTTTAATAACCTGAACAGAGGAGAATTATCACTCATCAGAACCTTATACACGGATGAAACCATTGTAATAAGACCTGCGGACGAAGGTGGAGCATTAGTACTCCTGAATACAGAGGATTATGAAACAGAATGTGCACGTCAATTATCGGACAAGTCTATCTATGCTAAATTAAAAAATGATCCCACACAAGGAATAGCTAATGAATTAGAGAAGATTTTGGATGGAGCAGAAGAAATGGAATGGATTTCTAAGAAAACTAAAATGTTTTTTATAAGTCTTCACCCTCAAATCCTGCATTTCTATTTACTGCCTAAAATACATAAGAACGTGATTCACCTGCTAGGCCTCCCTATAGTGGCAGATACAAGAGGCATTCTGCAACCACTAGGCTCTTTCATAGATAATTTCATTCAACCAATCGTACATAAAACAATGACTTATGTGAAGGACAGCACACTCTTTCTACAGATGATCGATAGCATTGAACTGACAGCAGAAGACATCTTGTTTACTATTGACGTGAGCAGCCTATACACAAGCATTCCACACAATCTGGGACAAGAGGCAGTGGAGTGCCTGCTCTTACAGGAAGAAGAAATCGGAACGTCTAAAGAATTCATCATGATTCTTTTAGAGTTCATTTCACAAATCTCATACTTTCAGTATGAGATGGAATTCTATATATGGACGTCAGGAACTGCGATGGGAGCAACAATAGCCCCAGTATACGCAAACTGTTTCATGTACCAATTTGAGACAGCTAACATACTGAAGCACAAAGAGTGGGCCAAACACATCATGATATGGACACGATACATCGATGACATATTTATTTATTTCATTTGTAAAGCGCACCCAGCCCTGAGGCATCTGGGCGCTACAATTCTTATGAACATTAAATACCTTAGTGCAGATCGTAGAGCAGTAAGTTTTACATTAGGTGGTACATTGGTGTTCAACACAGGCAGTGTAACTTACAATTGATGGTACAACGCATATTCAAACATTATAGTCACGTTAATTTGATCTTTCACTGATGGAAGCATTTTCCATTGGTAGTTACCATGCAAATGTGCAGTAAAGGTACATTAACTATGCAGGTAGGCCAAGCGGGTTAATTACTCTTGTGTGAAGAGCCATGTTTTCAGACTCTTGCGGAAGGCCCAGAAGGAAGTTTCAGATCTGAGGGCTGGTGGTGTGTGTTCCAAAGTTTAGCGTCTACCACTGGGAATCTGTTGCTTCCTGCTTTCTGCAGTTTTTATTTGGAAAAAGTGAGATTTGTGTAGGCCGTGCGGGTGGGTCTGTTGGATTTGTGCTGTGAGACTGTATTGGATAGGTATTTGGGTGCTGACAGTAAGATGCATTTGTGTGTCAACGAGAGGGTTTTGAAGACAATTCGGTCGTGGACAGGCAGCCATTGGACTTTGCGTCTCTCTGCTGAAATATGGACATTTTTGGTGATATTAAGTGCTGCTCTTAGGGTGTTGTTTTGGATCACCTAAAGTTTCTTTTGGTTACGTTTGTTGGTGCCTAGGCACAAGGCATTGCAATAATCTAATCGGTATAAAATAAGCGCTCTGGCTAATGTCATGCAGCTGTCTGATGACAAAAAGGGTCTGCAGGCATTGATAAGTTTAGATATGTGAGCTTCCGCCGAGGCTGTGGTGTTGACTTGTCGATTTAGAGAGAGGGCCGAGTCGAGGCAACCGCACAAGGTTTTTACTTTCTTGGAGACTTTGATGGAGATGCCGTCAATTTGTAAAAAAGTTAAAGGAGTCGTCTAGTTTGTTTAGTTGGTGTTGAGATCCTATGATGAGTAGTTTGGTCTTTTCATCATTTAGGCAAATGCCGTGTTGTACCATCCATGACTGGACTGTTTGGTAAATTTTGTTTAGCGATTTGGTGTCTTGGTCATGAATACCCGTTATAGGTACGAGTATTTGAGTATCATCTGTGTAGTGTAGATGACACCCAGATCATCAAGAAGGTTGAATAAGGGTTTTTGTAAAGCTATTGTATAGGGTTGGTGATACGCAGGATCCCAACGGTACGTCACAGGTGATGGGGCCTGGCAGCGCTTCTGCAGTTGTTGAGAAGGCTCTTATGGTTCTATTGGAGAGGAAGGACTGTATTCAGTGAATGGTATTAGTAGAGTACTGGGCTGCTGAGTCAAGGTGGTTGCATGAGATGTTATGGTACACTAAATCGAAGGCAGCTGAGAGGTTGAGGAGGAGTGCTAGTTTGCCATTGTCTTTCATCTCGTCCATTTGTATTTTGAGGTCAAGTAGGGCTGTTTCGTACCGTGTGCTGGTCGGAAGCCTGATTGGCGGAGGCCTAGGAGGTTGTGAGTTTCAAGATGCTTTTGTATTTGCAAATAGGCTGCACAGTCAAGTATTTTAAGGCGGAAGGGCACTGTTATAGGGCGGTAGTTTGTGGGTATATTAAAGTCTAGGGAAGGCTTCTTAAGTAGCGGGCAGACCCATGCATCTTTTAGGTTGGTAGGGACAGTGTTTCAAAGGAGGCGTTAATTAGAAATGTGATGAATGGGGTGAATTGAGCCGCACATTCTTTGAGGGAGGCTGGGCATATGTCTCCTTGGCACTGAGAAGGTTTGAGGCTGGTAATACATTTCCAGACTTCCTCTGTTGACACCGGGGTGAAGTTGAAATGGGTGATGGGGCCTGGGTGGAATATATCGGGATCTGCAAGGGTTGATTCAAAGTGAGGTTTACGATTTTTGACTGAAGCATTGTAGTTTTGTCTAGCAAGGCTTTTTGAATATATATCTTTGCAGCAGACTGTGTCTTTGGTGCACAAGTCTTGTGGAGGCACTGGCGACTCAAGCTTGCGTAAAATAGTAAATAGTTCTTTGGTGCCAGAATTAGCTTTGGTGATTCTGTCATTATAGTTAGAGCTTTTGGTTAATAGGATAGCCTTTTTGTAGTTTTTAGAAACAGAGGTGAAAGTATCTTTGTTTAGATCAGTGGGAGATTTTTTCCAGTTGGTCTCGGGTCTCGGCAGATCTTTTGGTACTGCGTACGGGTCACTTTTCCCTGTGTTAATTGCAGTAACTGCAACAACATCACCAAAGCTGAATATGTGTTTCACCCTCAACAGGAGAAAAGATACAATTGAAATGTTTTGCCACATGCCTTACGGAAAACGTAGTGTACTGCATACAATGTCCTTGTGGCATCTATTATGCAGGAGAAACTGGTAGAAAAATAAGAGTCAGAATGACAGAACATAAATCTTGTATTTGAAACAAGAATGCGCTCTCAGCAGGTGCGCGACATTTTGTTGATAAAGGCACAACATCACACAATTAAAGTTCCAAGTACTGGAATTTATCTATCCGCACAATTTGCGACAGAAAGTCAAGAAAAGAGCACAACACAAAGTGTTCTGGATAGACCGATTGAACTCCCTTTCCCAGATGGGAGGACTGGGATTTAAATAGCTTTTTGTGATTCATCTACATTACTAAGGATGAAGACTGGTCATGGTTAAGGTTCACTCACTGTGTTTGTCCGTTCAGGGAAGTTGAACATGTACTTTTAGATTTCGATAGGCAAGTACATTGATACACTACGCTGACACTTTGTTTTATTGAACACCGATATTTACTTTAATTATCCCAGTAAATACATGCTAAAGAGCAGCTTACCTGAACTACCTTTTTTTTTAACACTATTTGGATACTATTGTACAGTGACAGTATTCACTTTAATAGAGGTTTCCTAATATATCCGCTTTATGATCCTACATGATAACCAGGAAATACACCGTAAGTCGATCATTACCATGTGCACAACAATCAGGTACTGTTGCGGCAGCACGCTTTACTAGATATCTCTTCCATTAGGGCCACCCCTCATTTCACCTGCTTTTCACTTACTTTCCCACATCAATAGGATACATCTTGGACACTGATCCATTGAGCATAGAGGAGGAAGTGTTTTGGGTCCCTTTAAAAAATAAAATGTTTTGAACAAACTGTTTGGATTAATTTTTAACGCATTCCTTAATAAGAATGATGGTCTAATTGATGTGTTCTGAGGACAGTGAAGCGCGATTCATTGTTGCTCTCAACAATCGATTGTGCCATAACGGCTCTATTTCACTCGCCGAAGAGGCTGCTGCTTTTTGTAGGATTTGAGTTGCCGTTTACATTCGGTTGCCCTCCCCATGGCAACCGATCTGTTTATCTTGCTAGCAGCGCCGTGCGCGCTGTGCGCTCAAGCCGCAATCCGCGATTGAGTTTATTAGCTCTAATCAACTCTACATAATCGTACGCCGATTTACACTACGGTAAGCATTATTTTGATACCGACTGACATTCGCTAAATATAACCTCATTTAGATTCTTACGACCGTTTTATTTCGATGTAGATCACGAGTTGGTAACACCGCTGCACACAGCATGTGTGCCCTATCAGCAGGTTAGTGACAAGCACCTTGTCCCTTAGGACCACTTTACACAGGGCTCTCACCTTGCATGGGTGTTTCTTAGAAGGTACACAAGAGTCGATACGTACAGGTGACACACAGGCATATTACTCTAATGGTTGGCCACATGGGAGAACTAACGCAAGTGTTAAGAGCGACATCTCCTTGAGCATAATAATTACAATAACATTCAGATTTCAGCTAACAAGTCCTAATTGAAACACTACGCATCCAACGAATAAGAGTGATGATCACAGAGTGTTTAAAAATGAGGACTTGATGCCTTGCAGTGCCTTTATGCCTCCTTATCCTTTCTTATTATCGTTTTTTATTTGTATCCTTTATATCCCCTATATGTTGTCTTTTGTGTATGTTTGTCATGTGGCCAATGGGGATGTTTTGTATTGCCAACTTATACTGACTATGTAACGGTGTGGTTCACCATACACGTGGATAGGTAAATCTAACCATGTATAGTATTAACTGACTGATAACAGATGAGAACTATACACCCTGAAGAAGGACCAAGATGGTCCGAAATGCATTGGTCTGACTAAGCATCTGCGCTAGCATTTTGAAAAATGTAAATAACACAGGAAACGTAATCGCTGGTTCAATCGTTTTTCTGAAGAAATAAGAAAGTTGAACAAATAGAGTTGATGAATGAGAAAAGCAACCACATAGTGGCTGATGGGGTGTGCAACCCACACCCAAGGCTACTGAGCCTAGGTCTTTCTGTTTAGCTTCATATTTTTGAGTGCACTGTACGGAAGCACTAAATCGTGGGTCTGCACCCAACCTAGATATTATATTTATTTATTTTTGATAAACCAAATTGGAAATACAGTAACCAAAAACACGCTGTGCCAGCTCAAGATTTGAAGATAAAACAGATGAATTGTTGGCCACTGTTGAGGAGCGGGAATAAAATGAGTGTCATTGGCTGCGGTAAAATTCCTAAGAGAAGATTTAACTCTAATATATGAAGTCAAATAACCCTGCAAAGACTGACAAGAGACTTTACTCTTGTGATTAATGATGATGATTTGGAACTTGATTTTGATCTGTTTTTGCAAAAGTTTTTATATAAAACTGGTAAGCAAATAATAAAAACAAATGATAGGCCAGGATGTTTGGGCCATTGGCGTCCCTTCCCCACGTTTTCAGCACGGGGCAAGGCGGCTCACTCGAGCAAAGCACACACTCTGGCTTCTGCGGCACGAGGATACAGTGCCGTAACCAGCATCAGGACCTTCTGTGTCCAAGTCTCTCTACTTCTTAACGGGTCTCTTGATTCAGAGGGCATGATGTACAAAAGCAAGATGAAAAAGTTCTTTCCTTTTTACTATATTCAATTTGGGTGTTCACCCTGGATACACTCAGATCACTTTGCAAAACAGTTCAATGTTGGATCCCCCTCTTCTGGGCTCAAACTCCTTATTAGAATGTTTCTCGGGTGGCTCATGGTTCACCCCGGATGCCCCTCAGCCAGGCTCATATCCCTTTCTTTTACCCAATTTGTCTCCCTCAGCCGGACTCGGACCAATTGCAATATACATTAAACCATTGAAGACTTTCGAATGTGCTCAGGGTTTAGCTTGACCCATTGCAGGACCACTTCAATCTCAAGATTCCCTTTTCTCAAACTTAGCATCAGTTGGATTCCTAACATAGACTTTCGAATGAGCACCCACGTGGCGACGGACCACTCTGTGTACAGTATCTTTTCTTGGCCTCCCAAAGTTCAGTCATTCCTTTGGTTTCCAATTATATTCGCATTGCTCATCAGCATACGTCGGGCAAACTGTTCTTTTTAGATATCTTCATACAATGTTGCTGCTTGCAACCTTGGTTCAAAACCCAGGCTGACTCATTGGCTTTACTGCCTTTACTGATGCTGCTTTGTTGTGGGAGCCAAGCACAGTACCACAGCGTCAATTGCTCATCCCTGCCTTGGTTATCGATGCAGGAGAGCGCTGGGTAACTCTGACACACTGTGCAGGTTTGATCAGCTTTCGTTCCTGGTCTTAGGTTTCTTAGTTTCAAAGGTTCATGAAAGTAACGGCCATTGCTGTTTCTTTAGGAGATCCAACTACTCACAAGCATATCACGCCGGATTCTCGAGAGGGGCTAGGGGTACGATTGTCTCATACACAAGAGGGTACCGTTCCGATTGAGAAAGGTATGCGCAGACCCACAAGGTCAATTTCTGGTGGTACTCTGGGAAGTAGTTGGAGCATCATTGCAGCCTATGCTCCCCCGCCACTCCCACCACTTACAGGGGAATTCCTGAACGATCTCCAAATAGCAACACTTATGGAACAGGCAGACTCGTAGGTCCTGGGGGTGAGAGGGGACTAACAACGTTATGGAGATCGGTAAGGATAGGTCACACAGGTAAACAAAAACCGGGACACCCCAACCAAACTATACTCCTTTGCAGATGCAATGGGACTGGTGGATACGTGGAGGTCCCTACACGAGACAGAACCCGGGTTCTCATTCTACTCTGATGCACACAGGTCGCTCTCCAGGATAGACTACTTTTTCATTCCCCAGAGCATGGCTCACAGGCTGTTGTCTGCAATAATCCTTGCGAGAGGCATTTCGGATCACTGCCCTTTACTGATAACACTGAAGAATGGGCAAACCAAACTTGAAACAACCTGGCGCATGAACGCATACTATCTGGGAATACCTGAGATAATGGAGGGCCTCTCTCATAAAACTACAGAATATGTTGACCTTAATGTGGGATCAGTAGACTGCCCAATTACGGTGTGGAAAGCATATAAGACGGTCGTCTGGGGGGGGGGGCGGCATCTCCTTGGTATCGGCCCACTACCGGCAACACACTCGGAGATCACAAAAGCAGAGTAACAGGTGTACAGGAAGGAAGAGCAACTTTTGGAATCTGGGGGGAGGCTATCTTCTTGGTATCAGCGCACTACCGGCAACACACTCGGAGATCACAGAAGCAGAGTAACAGATGTACAGGAAGGAAGAGCAACTTTTGGAATCTGGTTCTCGGGCCTCGCAGGAGGTCCTAACTACGGCACCGTAAGTACTCCGGAATATTGCATTAGATAATGCAAGGACCGCTCACTGGTCAGTCCGAAGCCAAATATATATGACTGGGGACAAAGCTGGCAAGACTCTAGCCTGGATGGAAAGGTGAGACCAAAGCAAAGGGCAGGTAAAGGCTATACTAGTGGACGATGGGTTAAAGGATACAAACATTGTTGACAGGCGCTCCAAAGAAAAATGTCTGTCTTTGTGTTTTCCAAATTATAATAGCATCATTAGCTGTAGATTTTAAACAATATCGATAGTCCCCGAAATGTGTTTCCCCATTTTTCATCAATGGTTCATCAGGAGGGATAAACAATATTAACCTTTAAATTTCTGCAAAAATTAAAGTGAGCAAGAAAAGACTCTTCATTAATCTGGTTGATCCTCTAATGTAAATTGTGACAAAAAACATATGTTTGTTGCATTAAGTAATATTTAAAGAAATCAGGTGTTGCAAATTTAGAAAGACCGCTTGTTGCCAATGCCTCAATAGTAGTGAAAAAGCTTAGTTTCTTACTTACTTTATATTTGTTATTGACCTCAAAGTTTTAGTTCTCATATCAGTTTTGATAATTAGTATTAGACATGAGTCTTGTTGCTGCTGTTGTGAATCCATTGTTTAGTCTTAATTGCTTTAAAGTAAAACAGTTCCTAAAAATAAAAGTTATAATGAGCACTGGTGTGGATTTCATCAATAAAATTGAGATTAGTGCTTTTCTCATATATTCCTAAGTGTGTCTTTCTTCGCACACTTGTATTATCTGGATTTCTCCTTGTATTCCTCTTCTGATTCTCGGTACCGTTAGGCGCTGTGCTTGCTTTTTCCCGCAATTCTGGAACTGATGCCATTGTTCCAAAGTGGACAGTTTTTATTTTGGCGTAACTCCGTGATGACGCGATCCGCGTCATCACGTTGTGGACTCCATTTTGGATCGGGAAGGTGTCCGTCCCTTCCGTGACCCGAGATTGAGTTATTTAATCAATCCCATTCGTTCTGTGTTTCCAATAGTTCTATCGTTTTTTCTTTTTTTAGTTTATTCAGTTATTTTGGATTCAAACTCAATTCTGTTGATTGAATTTAGTCTTTTTAATTATTTAATTTGCTGCTGTCCCTGCATCGGCATACAAGCGTATTTCTAATTTTAGAAATGGTCTCTTTTATTTTTATGCTATACACAAAGCTGTAGTCATAACATTTTCTGATGTGAAGAAAACCCCACACATCTTGGATAAAGTCCCAAAAGGCTGAAGAATAAATAAATCAAACATAATGGGTAATTAAAAAGGTACAGATTGAAAACAATTGCATGATAACAAGCATTGAAATGTTCTTTTGATTCAAAACAAAGCCAAAAGGACAGATGACAAAAGAAAAAGTAGAATTTGCTGAACAGTGATAAGATGATCCTTTATATGAAATGGGCCAGTTCATGGTCAGAATTTAATCCTTCTGTGCAGCTGTCCATAGAATAGATCCAATTGGCCTCTCTTTGTCGCAGAATTCTTTCTCTGTTTCCTACTCTTTTCGGCGGTGTCAGATGTTCCACACCAAAAAATTGGATCAATTTGACCTGTTCCTCAGTATGTAAGTCCAGAAAATGTTTACTTAATGGATAATGTTCATCTTTCTGTTTGACCGTGCAAATATGTTCTGCAATCCTAATCTTCAAGGGTCTTACTGTGCTGCCTATGTAAAGTTTGGAACATAAACATTTTATAGCATAGACAGTAAATTTGGTGTTACAATTGAGGAAATCTTTGATAATATATTTTATTCCATTGGGTTTAATCATTTGTTTTAAACCGTTTTCTGAATAAAGGCACATATTGCAGTTGACATTTAAAATGTCCTTTCAATTTTTGTTAGCCATAGTTGTTCCTTGCCTCCATTAGTTCTGCATTTTGAAAAATGGGAAGGCCAAAGAATGTTCTTTAGATTTGGTGCTCTTCTATAGGTAATGCATGGGGTGTTGGTGAGAAAGGGCAAAAGATCTTGATCCATCATTAAGAGGTTCCAGTGTTTGTTCAAAATAGTTTTCAAAGTGTTGGTTTCCGTGTTGAATGTTGTGATAAATCAGATTTTTGATATCACTTTTTTCTCAACATCTTTGTATCTGCGAGGTTTAGTTTTCAACAAATCTGTTTTAGTCTGTTTACTTTTGTTTTTGGCTCGGTTCAAATGTTGATACTTATACCCTCTCATTAGAAATGTTTCCTTTGCAAAATGTAAATGTTTGTTCATCTCATGTTCCTCAGTGCAATTTCTTTTAATCCTCAAATACTCCCCATAGGGATATTGTTTTTGATATGTACCGGATGATAGCTAGCTGCATGTAAGATGCTGTTTCCTGCAGTTGGTTTAGTGTATAGCGTTGAGTGAATTTGATTGTTATGGATGGTACAATTCCAGATCCAAAAAATGAATTCTCTCAGTACTTTTCTCCATAGTGAGTTTGAGATTATATTGGTTGTTGTTCAGATATTGGTGATATTCAAATAGAGATTTGCTGTCTCCTTTCCATATTAAGATATCGTCACTGAATCTACTCCAGTAGATTATTTGGTTCTCAGAGAAAGCTGGATGTTGCCATGCATGATGTAATTCGTAAGAACCCATATATAAATGTGCGTATGCGGGGTAAAATTTGGCCCCCATTGCGGTACCTTGTCTTTGCTTGTATAATGTTTAGTTAAAAAGAGAGATCTTGTTGTTTAAGGTGAAGTTCAACATCTCGATGATCATTTCATTTTGTTTTTTGTATACTAGCGGACGATGGGGAATTATTAACTGCGGATTCTGACATTGTCGAGGCATTTTCTGCCTTCTATGACAAACTCTATTCCCCCCCAGCTAGGGCAACCGAGATTAATGACCCGAGCTTCCTAGATTCGATTCAACGCCCCGTCTCTTAGAGCAGCAAGCGAGAGACATTAATTCCGAGATCATAGAAGAAGTTGAAACCGCACTGTTGCAACTCCAATCAGGAAAATCCCCCGGGCCCAATGGCTTCCCGGTAGAAACCTGGAAGCGACTCAGGGGCGCAGTAACAGGACACATACATTGCATGTTCCTACGAAGCAAAGAACAGGAACAACTTCCCCTGGACCTCAGGATGATATGTATAGTTGTGATTCCCAAATCCAGAAAGCCCCCGTAACTTTGCGCCTCTCATAGGCCCATATCATTAATTAACGGGAAGCCAAAATTCTTGCACAGATCCTGGCTAATAGACTGCTAGGAGTGATAGAATCCCTAGCCCAACCGGACCAATGTGGGTTCATGCCCGGCAGATCGCTATTGATCATGTCCCGGCAATCTCTGACCCACTGGCCCTCTTGGCTGTGGACTTCGAAAAAGCATTTGTTTCAGTGGGGTGGGTTGCCCTGTGGGATATTATGAGACAGATGGGATTCAGGCAGGGTTTCGGTCCTGGGTGCAACTGCTCTATGACTCCCCGGAGGCGGTCGTGAGGGTGAATGGTAGTCGTGAGTGTGAATGGTAAGTCCTCCACGGTGTTTACACTGGGCGGTGGGACCAGACGGGGCTGTTCCTTCTCCCCCCCCCTATTGTTTCTCCTTGCTATTGGACCACTGGCAATAAGACACAAAATGGATAGGAACTGGACTGTATTTTCTTGGCCTTGGGAAAGAGGATCAAATCTCGTTGTACGCAGACAACCTTCTCATATATCTCAGCAATGTTGCGATCTCTGGAACGGTAGTGTCCCGCATTCTTTCGGAATACCAAAAAATTCAGGGGGCTTCAAGTGAACAAACAGAAAACAATCTTTTTCCCGCTCCAGGTGTAAGATGCCACAATCCTCGAAAGATGCCCGTACTTGGTCTCGATCCTAGGCTTCACTTATCTTGGCATGCGCATCAGCCCAGCTTTAGATGACTTCCTCAATCTACAGCCTGTGATAGACAGATTTACAGCCGACGTGTCTTACTGGCAGGCCCTCCCCTTAACATAAAGGGGTAAAGCAGCCTTGTTCAAGATGTTGGCACTCCTGCGATTTCTATACATCCTCCAGAACGCCCCGTATTCCATCCCCCACACAATTCTTGCAGCAATAGATGGTGTCCTCCGCTGGTTGTTGTGGCGAGGGAGGCAGCCCAGCATTGCCCTTAAAACACTGCAAAGCTTGGTATGGGAGGGAGGTATCGGACTGCCATGTCTCTGCACATACTACTGGGCAGCACAAATAGGGGTGGTGAACGACTGGCTACATGGAGACTCCACGCTTCCACACATCGAGGCTGAGATGGGCAGAACAGGCCCGATCACTCCCCTTCAGATATTGTACGGTGAAATCAAAAGGAAGGTGGGAGTGTCAAGGATGGCACTACTCATCCGCCAGGTTTGGGAGAGGCCCACCAACATATGGGGTGGAAGGCAAGACCGTCACTTGAGCAGGCTTTGTGGCAGAACAAACACTTCCCTGTGATCCAGAAAATGGGATACTTCACGATCTGGGAGGGATGGTACATATGCATACTCGCAGATGTGCAGGACAGACATATCCTGGACTTCGAGGCTCTGCAAGTGAAATTCGGGATCCGACCTAGCGATCATTACAGAAACTTGCAGCTAACACATGCCATTAACGCCCAATTCCCTAATCAGGGGGAGGTTCCCAAATGTTCCCCCCTCAAGACCAATGTCTGCCCAGACTGCATTCCGACCAAGGTCACCTCCACGCTATACCAAGTCCTCAATTCCTTCGGAACACAAGAACTGGCTAGGCTAAAAAAGAAATGGGAAAGGGACCTGGGCCCACTAGAAGCCAAGGAATGGGTGGAGGCACTAATGTTTCCACGAGATATTGGTATTGATGCCAAGCTAAGACTGATTCAATTCAAAATATGACACCACTCGTACTATTCTCAAACAGCAATGGCATGTAGGGGGTGCTAGACAGTGGGGAGTGTCTGAGATGCAGAAGAGCGGATGGCACCTTCTTTCATAAGGTGTGGGGCTTTGACATACTCCAGAGCTTCTGGGGGAAATGTATTAACAAGATCTCTGCCGCCTTGGGGTCCCCGGTCCCACAGGACCCGAAGCTGATATTGTTGGATATATGGGGCGAGACAGACTTCACTAAACACAAGAAGACATTCCTGCCAGTTGCACTGGGAGCAGGGAAGAGGCAAACTGGCGCAACCTGGGGCTCGGCTGAAAAGCGGAGTATAAACAGATGACAGATATGCGTCCCTGGAAAGACGTATTTTCATGGCAAAAGGGTGCCCCGGGAAGTTTCTGAAGGGTTGGCGGAAATGGGGGGATAATTTATGATTACGGGTATTTGATGGCCCTGGTGGCTTACGATGTTCCTTAATGTAGCGACTGACCTAGACCCGGCGATATGGGTCACCAGGACCTCTCGCGATACACCTGTGCTAGCTCGGAAATGCTTCTTGGTCTGAAATGCTGTATTTATGACATGTGACCTTGTTGATTGTTTAAAGTTGAAATGTACTTATTAATAAATCAATAAACAGAGTTATAAAAAAAAATGAAATTAACAGTCTTTAAGGCACGTCCCTCTGTGCAACCCTCTGGTCTCGCAGTGTTTCTCCTCATATTAAACGGCCCTCTTGGAACCGCTGTTTCCTCGTGTGTTTTGTCTCTGAATGTGCTTTCGTGCTCCACCTTTTATCTGTGTGGGGAAGTGTGATGGAAGTCAGGTGTGTGTAATGATCAGTAATTTGCCTGACCATTATATGGGGACATGTCTGTTATACGGCTCTGGTGTTAGTCCATTGTCGCTCACGGTGAGCTGTACGTGAGAAAGTGTTTGTGGCAGGAAAAGGGGGTGGGGGTTGAGTTCCTAGGTATCCTACCTGATAGGACGGGAAAAAAGTGTTAGGAAGGGGAAACAACATTTCAGCAGGCCGTGACCCACTTCCACTTCCCCGAAGACACCTCATCCAGGTGATCCTCCCGCACTGGTTCACCCGCAGGAACTGGATCCAAAAGCGATGGCCGTGTCCTGGCCACCTGGATGACAGGTCCCCGGGGACCATCGGGGAGACACTGTCAGGTTTCTCATAGTACCTAGACTGGGAAATATGTTAATTCCAGCCTTCATTAATGCAGATGATACAGTGCTCATTGCACAGACCCCAAGAGCATTGCAGATTTTGGTAAATTAATGTTCTGCCCATATGAGAGATTTGGACCTGCACACTGATACTACCAAATCAGCAGTAATGGTATATTTAAGGAATAAAAGATTGTCTAAGTTCCCAAAAATTGGTGATCCCAAGAGTGAAGCAATTTGATGCTCTCGGGGGTTCGATTTAATGAGAATTTTAACAGGAATGCACATCTACAGAAACAAGTCCCAGTGATAAAACAATTGTTTGGCTGCATTTATATATATATTTTTTTAATTCTTTTTTTTATTTGTTTTGATCAAGTAGATCTTTACAAAATATAAAACCAACATTATGCCAATTTACCACACTAAATGTACAGTTCTCTTCTAAAACAATTCCACAGAGAAAGAGGACAAGCCTTTAAGAGATCAAAATAAGGTAAAAAGATAAAAAGGAAGAAAGAAGAAAGTAAAAAACCTTAATTTCTCTGAAAACCTGCACCCCATTCTGCACTGTTAGTTTCAACTGCTGTGTTATGCCACAATATGTAGAGAAACATTAGTCCCAGTCTGCCAAGCGCTTGTATGGGTCAGGCCAAGTTTTAAAAGGACCTGACCCACTGCAATCGTCAGGGCGGTGTTAGCCCCGAAATCAGGCGATTCTAAAAGTTCTCTGATTGCCAGCACCCCGTTTTATGCACAAATTTCCCAAAGTAGAGAACTCTAGTCTCCCAAGTTCCTTCACATTCTAGGAGCAAGTGATGCAGGTTTTGCTTATTTTGAGTTGCACAGATTTTACAAAACGGTATTATATTCTGGCTTTGCCATTTAATGCTTAGGATCTCGCCTGTATGAATTAAGTTTAGGCGGGCCCTGAGACATACATATCTTGATACACTGCTGGGATGTTTTAGCAGATATTTGGGCAGATCTCACAATTTTTTTTTCCACCACTACTAAAAAGCTATTCTTTGGTTTTACCAGCCTCATTTCCAACCCTGTTTTGATCCAGTCCATTGTTTCCAGTTCTTTCTTTGCTTTCAAGGGATTCTCTTTCAGGATTGCTACCGTTGAATCGGCTCCTTTCAGATTTCTTTTATGTCCAGCTGTTGGAGGATCTTGGAGCTGTCCATTTGTAGATGGTGTTTAACGTCTTCGTAGAGAGTGTCTTTTTGTGGAATTATTATTAGACTGTAGAGAGATAACAATCTCCAAGCTACCTGTTGCTGCAATGATTTCAGGCCAAGCTCAAACCTTAAAACCTGTATAGGAAGACAGCTAGGCAGACCCAACGAGCTCTTCCAAATGCAACCCTCCACTTGCCAGTCTATGTCCCAGAGCTTTGATTGGGCCTCCAGCCCATACAATATCACAGGGATTACTTTGGCGTTATAAAACTTTATTAATGGTTTAATTGAGAATTTGCAAAGCTCAAAGAAGATCTTTTTCATCTGAGGTATTGTTTATCAATTTTAGATCTTATTTCAAATTCCATTTTGCTTACTGATGGAGAGGCAAACTACTTTGTCTACCCTTGTAAATTGCCTCTCCTTCAAAAAACCATTTACCAAAGTTGATTTGCTTTTTTGGATGTTTCAGCACCAAAATGTTGGACTTCTTTGGGTTTACTTGTAGACCATTGAATTTAGTGTATTCACTTAATCCATTCAGTAAGTGCTGCAGTCCTATTGCTGTCCTATCAATTAGGACAATGACGTCTTCATAGGCGAGCCCAAAAAACCTTGATGGATTTAAGTTTGGGGCTTGCCAGAGTCCACGTTTGAAGAAAGTCTCCCAGATCTGACAGGTATAGGTTAAAGAAAAAGGGGGCTACCATGCACCGCTGTCGCACTCCACACTGATTGTATTGGAGAGCTGACCAACCTCATCTAGTCTTCCCGTAAGCAAGGTGTTTTTGTGAAGCTCAATTAATATTGCCAGGAGCTTGTTTGGGAGACCCCACCTTCTCAATTTTGCCCACAAATTCTCCCTATTTACTAGGTCAAATGCTTTGGAGAGATCTACCCAGGCTCTAAAAAGCGGACCCTCTCCATATTTTCTCGTGTGTTCTTTTAGGAGACTCAGGGGGATGCCATTTAATGTTGTAGACATTCCTCGCCTGAAGCCTGTTTGGAATGTGGAGATGTTATTTGATTTGGCCCAATCCTCTAGCTCTATCAAGAGTATCCACATGAATATCTTGCTTTCGATATCCAAGAGGGCAATTGGCCTGTAATTTTTGGGCTGTGATCTGTCCCCCCCCCCCCTTTGTAGAATGGTATTATAACTGCTTGTTTCCAAGAAGGAGGGAAGAGTTTTGACTCTAGTATTTCCCTATAGAGGGTATCAAGAAGTATCGC
Organism: Ambystoma mexicanum; assembly: GCF_040938575.1. Taxonomy (NCBI): domain Eukaryota; kingdom Metazoa; phylum Chordata; class Amphibia; order Caudata; family Ambystomatidae; genus Ambystoma; species Ambystoma mexicanum. The sequence goes on along the minus strand of NC_090928.1, from coordinate 259,628,835 downwards.
CCATGTATTTACGTTGAACTTCAAGACCTGATAAGTTAACCCATTTGGGCCCACTGCCTTTGATGATGAGGCACTCATAATTAGATCTTCTATTAATTTTACATCAAAGTTAAGTTCCGACTTGACGACCTCCTGTTGATTTTCCAGGGTAGCTGACATGTTTTTAAAGTTCATTGTCAAGTAGTCTATCCATCTCTTTTCTGGAACTAGATTACATTGGGTGATGTAACTGGCTAATTTCTTTCCTTTACTATTCATCATTGCCCAGAAATTGCGGGTACTGTTTTCACAAAGAGCCTCCAGCATGTGTTCATTGTCTTGTTGGTGACGAAGGATCTTTCTTGCTTGTGACCATTGCTTATAGTTCCTGATAAGCTTTTTCAGTTCTATATTAAGTTCGAATGGATTCGTAATAGAATTCTTCAGCCGTCTAACTTCGCGCCTTAAGGACCTTTTCTGAATCCATGTCTCCTCATCCAAGGAATGTAGGTGATGAGTTTCTTTTGCCAAGGCTCCTGCTGTCTGGCGGTGCACGGATCAAATAAATGGCTGAAAGCAGTGAGGTTTGCAATTCTCTTTTTGTTCTTCTAATGAGATAAGATTTAACTTCTCATTCAAATTTCGTCCCTCTCTTTTGTATTTAACCAGGGCTGCGTTGCCTTTTCTCAGTAATAAGTCCTGTGGATATTTAACCAGCTGTTCTTCCATTGAGCTCTTGATTTTGACTCTTAATCGAGCGTGACCGCTCCCTTCTCCCCAGAGTATTCCCATGGATGTTTTCTTCAGTTGTAGGTCTTCAGAGACAAAAACATAATCCAATGTGGAGAAGGCGTTGCCACGGGTCCATGTTGGATTCGAAGGGCAATCATCTTCAACAGAGCCATTTAGCATGAAGAGGCCCCATGAATTTAGAAACTCTAACCACTGTCTCCCTGTCTTGAAGATTTTTGCCCATTTTGATGAGTTCTTCGTGCCTTGAGTCATAATACAGTGAGTATTCAGATCACCTCCCAAGATCACGCTGGCATCTCCATGGAACAACGCAATTATGTACAACACCATTGACCACGACCGATGGAATTGATCAAGGCTACATTGCGCTGGGTTCCAATAAATGTTCACTACTACAAGGGAAGGAAGATCGTGAGCGGATTGTAGTTTCGCTTCACATGCCAAAATGCCTTCCTTTCCATTATGCAGAAGTGTGACATTATTGCTGAATGAGTTGTTAATCCCAAGCAACAGTCCCCCCGACGGATGTCCTTTGGATTTTTGGCTTGCCGGGGTTGTGAATATTGTGCACCCTTCTATTTCTATTGTGTGTGTACCAGGTCTCCTGGAGTAGAATAGCATCAGAATTTAAAGAGAGATCTTTCTTTCTGCTACTCGCAGTAAAGGTCTTTGGTCCGCGGGTGTTCCAACTTGTGATATTAATTTTGTTTTGCCTAAAGAGACTGCTGACTCAACCCCAGCTTCAGTAGTACTTGTGAGAGGATCTCTGGGAGTGCTGCTAAGGTGCTAGCCTTATTTTTTCCTGTGTTTCCCCAAGAGAGTACTTCTGGCTCCTGATTTAAGATTCCCACAGCTTTTACACTTTCTCCTTCAAAGGTAGAATTCTCACTGTTTTTGCCAGTTTGCACTTCTCAAGAATCAACAGGCTGATTTTTTTCCAGCTCTTTCTTGTTACTTTTTATGGCTTTCCATGATTTTTGTGATGTGAAGCCCACCTCTACCTATGTTCATCACCTTTCTGCTCAGAAACATTACATATTCTAGGTCCCCCGAGCCAAACAAGTAGAGGTTGGGAACTCTTTTAACGTAGTCCAAGATGGCACTTCTGCAGAGTGATGTATGTTTTGGTATTTTATTTAACGCTTTTAGCCAGAGTTTTGGAACGGCATATTCTTGAATTTCTAGATCTTCTTCCAGGGCTTGTTCATAAGATTTCACCTCCACGTCAGCTATCATTTTGGGGTCTTCTTTTTTTCTTTCGGTACTTCTGTCAGTTCCTTGGTCTTTCCCTGTCCATTTTTGACTTCGGCCATCAGTGACATACTTATGTTTTTCTTAGCATCTCGTTTTAAGAAGATTGGTGCAATTTTTAACGTTGCTTCTGTTGATCCCTGAAGTTTTTTTGGAAGACTGCTGTTCTCCTTTCCCAAAAATATTGAGGCCCAAGGTGGGCCTTTCAGTGATGGGACAGGTTAGGATTGCTTTTTTCCCTCTAGTCGTTTCTTCTCTCCCAGTGGGACTTTTGGTGCTCATGACTCCTGCAGATGAAGTTTGATGTGGAAGTACTTGTTGGACCATCTGTCTGAAGGCCAACACTAGCCCGCGAGATCTTTGCTTTAGCCGGGCAACACATGTCTGGTTCCAAGATATCTTTCTGCTTCCCTTCTGTGTTTTTTTTTTTTTTTTTCTGGCGACATGGTAGGGTTTCCCACTTTTTACCTGGGGACCTTTCGTGTTTCCATTTGTTGTGTCCAGGAAGTGCGACTCATTACCTAGCGTATCTTTCTGAGAGGTATTTTTCAATTCTTTAGTTGGGCTCCAAGCTGGCCTTTTTTTTTGTTTTTGTTCTCGAAGGATGACTGGGAATGCCATTGTGCTGATTTTTTTTTTCATTTTTATTTTTTTTTGGCTTTCCTTCGTCCCTTTGACAATTGTTTGCCAGGTGCCAGCCATTCAGCAGAACATACATCGTGAGAGCTTGACACGTCCTCCTGATTATTTATTGGGGGCTCGATTTCTACCACTTCATCTTCTTCCACGACATGTGCAAGCCTTCTGAATTCCTCCAGAACTGACTCCGAGGGGGGAGTGTCATCAAACTGTGTTTGTCCCCTCTCCCTCTCTTAGGCTTACCGGGGACCCAGTTGCTGTTCTCTTTTCGGTCTTCACTAGGTGTAAAATTTCTTAGAGTAGACACTTGTGTTTTTCTTCTTCCTCTTTTTTCTTTATCAACAACCTTTCTAGGGCTGAGAGGTCTAATCCTTGCCTCGCAAGCTCCACTCTCAGCTCTCCTAGTGCCGGCGTAATAGTTGTATTAATTGATGAGGTCAGCCCCACTACTGTGGAGTCAAAACTAGTTAGATCTTTGGTTATTTCCATCAGGGTACCTGCGTGAAGTTGAACTTCCAATTTCAATTGCTCAAAGACAGATACCAGTGAGTTTAGTACGAAGTTCAAAGCTCCAAGTGCAGCTGTACTTGGCTCTTTTGGGGTTTCTTCTCAAGTTTTTTAGTTCCTGGACTACCTCTGATATGGAGCCTTTTTTTTCCCTCGTGATTTTGTTTGTATAAGAGCTTCCCCTCCTGGAGCCTCCTCTACATTTAGTATCTCCCTTTCAAGCACAGCAGTTTTTTGTACGGGCACTTGTGGAGGAGGGTCTACTATGGATGAGCAGTCATTTATATCATTTCCTAAGAGTTCTATGCCGCTTCTACAAATAACATCTCCATTATCGCTGCATTTTTTCTTGCCAAAGTGTTCATCGATTTACCTTTGAATCTTGTTTGTCGTGATAGTATATTCCAACCCCTTTCTCCACGACTGAACCGTATCAGAAGGGGTGCTACTAGCTGGCAGATAGCCCAAAGGGCCAGGATACACCTGTGCAATAGTTATATTAGCTGTGTGTTGACTCGTGGAGGGTGCGTTATTCGATGGCAGCTCTTGGTTTTGATTCTGATTGTGTGGCTCCTCAGAATAAAAGGAGCCACACAAACCTTTACTTTCTGTGTTCGTCCAGTTCCGACACGCCACTTGCTCTATCTCAACCCAGAGGTGTAGGGCACCGTACAGCGCACAGCAAGCAGCAAACAGCCAAACAGTAGAATGAAAGCGTGCCCTTTACTTGCGCTGGCTTATATATTCATGAAGGAGCACAAGCAGCAACCGCTTTGTATTGTGGAAAAGATCTATAATGGCCACATGACATGGGCAATCCAATATGGTGCTGCGATTTGGGGTTATGGGGATAATGGCGGTTCTATGTGTTAATATCCCCGCAAAAATATTGCGATAAAAAATCTCTTTATATTTTGTGGCGATATTGACCCATGGACGCTGCGGGGGACACCCCTGCAACCCCTGCATTATTTTAAAATGTGCGGGGGACACCCCCGCAATCCCCATTCCCACAAAATATCCTCCCCAAAAATATTGCCTATGGCGAGACAAACGCCCATATGTATGGTGATAATTTTGGTGGGGATATTTTGTAGGGATACCATAATGGTGTGCTGCAAAAAGAGGAAAATCGCTTTGTGAAAATTCTCTTGGGCTTACCCATGTCGGTGCCAAATTTTGCTTCACATAAAAAGATAGGCTTGGCCTTTTAAGAAGATCTGTTGGCCTGGGAGCATTGTAGGTTATGGTGGCATGTATGGTCTAACCCGAAGGCTGAGTTTACACAGAAATTGTTAAAGGACTTATTGGGGCGGGGGAAAGGGTGCCAATAAAACCAGATAGCTAGAAAATGCAGGGGAAAGTGAATGCTAGTAGTATGACTATTGAACCTTTACTACTGGACAATGGTAGGTGTCGTCTCCTAACGAATAAACTAATGGAGTGGTTAAATGAGGCTAGAGAGACACAGAAGCTACTGAAACCAATAAACAGACAATTGATGAGAATATTGTCAAATAAAATAAAGGAATATCTTGTCTGGGCAAACGTAATACCAAAGGGCACCCATTACGAGGGTGTGCTTTGAGTTTTTAGAGTTGGGTGAGCTTCTAAGTCAGAAATCAGGCTTGGAATTTTAATCTAAATGCCCTATGTGCCGAGCTCAGCATGAGGATTTAGTACATTTCTTATTCTTTTGTCCAGCATATTGTAAACTATGGAAAATGTATTTGCTACCCTTGTTTGTAGCAAGAGGCTTCATTCGGCATAGGCCAACACTTTACTGTTTGCTGAATGTAGCCTCGCCATCTATAGCCTGGAATTTAACTCCATACACAAGAAAAGACTGGCGAACACGAGAAAGGAGACAAATAGTAGATACAATTATAAGAAGATGGAGGATAGCTCAGGGGCAGCATGCTCACCTTGGAAGCAAGACGACACGGAGCACCAAAGGTTCGATCCCCGGTCCGCGCTTAGAAACCTCTGGGTATTACGCGCGTTATAAATAACCTATCATATCAAGATGTAATGAAACTAAATGAGCCGGTTCTGTATGCCCCAGGCTTGTTAAGGCGCTCTGTATGTTTCAGATAATGTTAAACTGCATTATACATGTGATTTTTATAAATGAATTGCTGTTTTTTATCTTTTGGGTTTGGAAAAAGTTGTGTCATGGTTTTAGACTGTTTTTAATAGCGTGAAACTGTGTTATGTAAGTGATATTGTAAATTAATGAATTATTGCCTTATGTTTTAATGTTCAGAATAGTTTGTCTCTAGACTGTTTTTAATAGCGTGAAACTGTTATGTAAGTGATATTGTAAATTAATGAATTATTGCCTTATGTTTTAATGTTCAGAATAGTTTGTCTCTAATGGTTGTGTATGATGTATCTTTTATGGATTTTCTATTCAATCCGAAATAAATAATGTACGTACTTACCCAAGGAGATGTCTCGTCTCAACAATTTCTCTTTAAAATGCTTGTAAAATGGCACTGAGAGGCCGTGAAGCCCCGGGGCTTTGGCACGTTCCAGGGATGATATTGCTTGCAAGATTTCCCCATTTGACTTATCCTCATTTAGGGTTTTACGCTGTTCATCGGTGATCCGGGGGGAAGGATACGCATCTAGGAAATTACTAATCTGCAGATGTCCAGGGCTGTCTGATGTATACTGGGCGCTATAATATTTGTCAAACTCTAGGAGTTTTTCCTTTTCTGTGTGCAACAGCGTCCCCACCTGTAACATTAATACCCATTATTCGGAATTCCCTAGCCACCTTTTCAAGTCTCCATGCTAGGATTTTGCCCACTTTGTTTCCTCCCTCAAAAAAACACTGTCTTACTTTGATCAAGGAGAACTCTGCCCTAGACGCTTCAAGTCCATTTAGCTGGCATGTAGCGTTTTGTAACTCTCAGTAAGCTTTACGTGAACCGGCGGCTCTGTACTTCTCCAGATCCTTTATCTCAGACACGAAAAGATATGATTTTTGCGTGTTATCTTAATAATAACTGCTCATTTATAGAAGAGCGTACCCCTTATATAGGCTTTGAAGGTGCCCCACCTGATGATCTCAGACGTAGTATCAGACCCGTTGTTCACAAAAAAAAGTCCTCAATATCGCTTTATATATCCCTGCGAACAATTAGATCATTTAGCAGTGATGCATGCGTTCAGCCTCCATATTTTGGGGCTAAGTTCCTGTGGTCGAATGTTAGTTATCTGCACGGGAGTGTGGCCGGAAAACCCTATAGTACCTATCTTTGCGTTCTCTAACACGTAGATGATTTCCCTCCCCATAAACATATACTCTATCTTTGAATATATGTGGTACACATGAGAGATGAAAGTGTAGTCCCTCACCTTGGATGGCTGTGCCTCCAAGAGTCTACCAGGTTTGTCTCTGGGACTAGTTTCACAAGGTCTTTGGATGGTCAAATAGCGCCCCGGTAGGAGCCTTTCGATAAATCCCATTGGACGTTGAAGTCCCCAGCCAGGATGATGTACCACGACTTGAAGGAGAGCAGTTCCCTGAGCATTCCACATACAAATTCATTTTGGCTCGAATTAGGAACGTATATAGATGCTATGGTTACTAGGGCGCCATTCTACCGCCCAGTTAGAAATATATATCTACCTTCCTTATCTGCTTTACTCATAAGGAGTTGGAAGTGGGTCTTATTCCTAACCCGGCCCCCAGGCCACTCTTCTTCTGCTTGCATGAAGACAAATATTGGAATGGGAAATATTTAGTGCAGAAGTCCCCCTGTATCGCATCTCACCATATGTGATTGCTGGATGCACGCCACATCCACCCTCGCTGTCTTTTACCTCTGCAAGAGTTTGGTTCTTTTCCTCTGCTAATTCAACCCCCTGACATGGTGTGAAATCAGTGTATGGGTCATCTCAATGGGGGGGAGGATTAAACTAGAACTCTATATCCCCACCAGCCACACCTCCACATAAAGACTGTACAGCAATCTCACCGAAGGGAGTCCCTTTGCCCAGTATTGACAGAACACATGCATAGGAGTGGATTAGTTGACTGAGTGGATACTTCACTGTGATTGAAAAATGACAACAATGAATAACTAGGGAACATATCCATCGGAGTGAGTAACCAGTCGGTATTCCTCTCCTCTTCAACTGAAGAGGAGTTACCACTCATTGTGGCCTGATGCACCCCCCACTCCACTCCAAACCCTGTTCCTCCATTTCAGTCACCCATATCCTGGGCTTACAGTGCCAGATCACAGTGCCGCCAGCGATGTAGGGCAGCTCCAGAATCGGCTTGTCGACAGGCTCTGAGCTCCCCCGATATAGACCCCTTAGGGCTCATCTTCTGTTTACCATGGGGCTTCTACCAGTTCCTTTCCCTGGAAATTGCATGGGATGGGGCCAGCTCAAGACCTATGATTTTTGTGGACTCTTTGATCAGCAACCTGAAGGAAAAGCTCCACTTATATTTCACTTTCGCCTGCTGCAGTTTCTCTGTCAACGGGTGGAAGGACTGCCTCTTTTGTAGGATAAGGGGGGGTTAGGTCTTGATAGGTGAGGAGGGTTTGATTACGGTAATTCAAAGTTACAAGCTCTGTGGATGCTCTCAGGATATTTTCCTTGGTGAAGGATTGGAATTTCATGATTATGTCCTTGGGCTGGGATCTGCCCCTTTCCACTGTGGCCACATTCTGTGCACATGGTACAGAGTGATGCCCTCACTTCCAACATCTGGGAATTTATCCCAAAAGAATTCCAATGCCCATCCCTTCAAGCCAGTGCCCTTGATACCCTTCTTTGCTCCTCTGATCGTGAGATTCTCTATTCTATGCCTATTTTCCTCTAAGTCCTCAATGATAGCGACTAGAGAGAGCATATCTTGTTTTGCCCCTGCAAGCTCTCCCTGGAAATGTATTGCACCCTCATGCAGCTCTCCTCTGTGTGTCCTTCTCTGGATTTAACCTGCATCTGATCTCGGGTGAGATTTGACACCGATGTCCAGATGTCTCCCCTATCACACACTCCACCTGCGGGTCCCCCATTGTTCTATCCTCCGACTGTGGCTCTTCAACAACTACCTTGCCCCGCTGGCCCACCTGATCGCCGCCTCCTCTCCTCACTTCCAGTGTTATGCAGACGACATGCAACTCTCCTTCAAGCTTCCCTCTACTTTCTCCTCTGCTATTCAGGCACAGTGTGCTGCCAATGATCTCTGCATTAATGCCAGTAAGACTGAGATCCTTCTCATTGAGATCCTAGCTCCCTCCTACCCTCTGGTACCCTCTATGGGTCCCCTGCCCTCCCACTCTTGGGAGGCAAAAAACCTTGGTGTCCTCTTTGACTTCTCTCTCTCCTTCTCGCCTCACATTGTGGACCTTGCTGCCAAGAAGGCCCACTATGAGCTGCCCCTCCTGGGAGGCATTCTCCCTTATCTGACCTTCCCCCAGAAACTCAATGTCTCCAGAGCTCGGGTCTTCTCTAGGCTGGACTACTGCAACAGCCTAGTTCTCAATCTTCCTTTATCCTCCCTACGCCCCCTTCAACTAATCCAGAATAGGACTGCAAGACTTATCCTTGGCCTCAAGCCCAGGACTGCATCTCTTCAGCTCTAAAATCTCTCCACTGGCTCCCGGTTGCTGCTAGGATCAAGTTCAAGACCATCTACTACATCCACAAGGCTTTTGGGGCCTGGGGCCTCACTACATCCAACTCTCTCTCTCCCTAAATACCTCCCTGCTAGAGCCCTTCAGTTCTTCTATCTCCAACACTCTCTGCAGATCAGACACTTCTCTAAACAGAGTGTGTGGTGTAGATCTATCTCCTCTGCAGGAGCCTACCTCTGGAATGGTCTCCCTGCCCCTCTCGGGTTTGATCCGGATCTCCTAAAGTTCTGAACGCTCCTCAAGACCCTCCTTTTCGCTTCTTCCTTCCCTCTCCCCTGCTAACACCTCCATCTACTGCAGTGACTGGCTGCCTGGTTTCCTCTGAGTTGTACAGGGGACCAGCCCCCAGCCCAGTCCACCCCCCTCCTCGCACTTAGCATGTGGACCCTCTCCCCCTGCATCCTATGCAGTCCCTGGCACTTGCCCTCCTGGCCTCCCCTTAGCACTTGCATAGCCCATGCACCCTTCATTACCCTGCCCCACCTTTCATTCTCTCCTCTTTACCCTGCACTTCGCTTCCCGCCCTAGCACTTTGCATTTCGCGCAGACCGGCACTTCTCCCCCAGCCCCTCTCCCTCGCACTTCTTGTTACTGCACTTGCATGATTTGAATGTCACATGGCCTAGTTCGACCGTTATTGTTAACTTTCTCCCTTGCACCACCCCCTTTTTTTGGGGTGTTTTGTGTCACCTTGAAACACCATTTCTTGCACAGGCACCTCACAAATATCAAAATAAATAAATAAAATGTCTTCCATGGTTGATTGAATCTCCTTTTTAATTGTGTGTGACAGCTCAACTTTCAGCGTTTCCAGACACTCCATGAGGTATCTCCTGCTTAGCGCTGTAGGCTTATCAGTTTCATCCCTCGCCTCAAACGCTTGTGCCATTGTGTGTTCCTCAGCAGTGCTGTTCACCCTCGCTCCGCACCTATTCGTGCTAAGGGACTAGAGTGACAATAGTGTTTTGGTTTTGCTGGAGGCTTTGCGTGGTGACATGAGCTATGTCCCAGTTTCTCCATAGGGACACACCCACAGCTTCCAGTACAGCTGAAGCCCAGATCAGCGGAAAAAAGCTCCTCTGGCCTGTTCTCATCTGGGAGGTGGCTTACCTCCATAGTGCACAAGAAGTCCAAGGTCACCGCCGGTTCAGCTTACCATGTAGTTTCCGGGAGGCCTTCCCTAGAAAACATTGGATTTTCCCCTGAATCAGATGAGCAGGGACCTCTCCCGCTGTCTCCCTGCTGCATGCAGGCTAAGCGGCCGCATGGTGGGGAAGCCCAGTAGGGCTTTAATTGCCCCCCACGCCCCAATGTGTTTCGGCTCTACTAGAGGTGTAGAGTCGCAGCACACAAAGAGCTCTCGTCAGGCCTTGCTTGCTTCTTGAAGGGCTCTTCACCAATCTTCCTCTACCAGGCAAGGCGCAGGAGACAACCCCTGAGTCGTCCGGGCGCAGTCTTTTTCAAACCCAGGGGATGCTCCAGGTGGGTTTCAGGCAACTTCTCTTCCGTTAGCTATCCCTTTACTGCTGCAGAAGCATGGTGACCCCTCTAGGGGTTGTCCAGTGGCCTGCCAATGCTCCTTTACGGCGCCCCTCCACACCAGGCCTCGCCCTTGACTCACGAGGATCTATGGAGTCTAAACCCAGTTGCCCCCTCAGCACAGCCCCCTACTCATTCTTCCTGAGGAACAATGGGAGTGGGTTCGCTCAGAGCTGCTGGAGCCAAGCCAGATGGCGGCAATTACGGACGCTATCAGCCACACCCCCCTACTGTCTAACTTGAATTACTGGTGTTGCTCTGTGTGGTCTCATTGTAGCTCTAGGCCACTCTCGCACACTTTCTGAGACCAAGTCTTGCTAAGAGACTACGTGGGCCTCATTGCACATGTTTGCTAAGCATTACTGCTTGAAATCTGTCTTCTCAGGATGCTCGTTTTGGCAGAACTGTCCTTTAGAGTTTTCTAATTTAGGTGGTGTCCTTGCTACCCTTCCACATCCAGGTCATTGTACTGCTTTGGGAGTCCATCAAAGATGAAGAATCCGTTGGAGGAAGGAGTCCACTGGAAGAACAAATTACTTCCCTCTCAGTAATGTTCTTTCTGATGGACATTCCTGCCACGGATTCCTCGTCCCCCTCCCGACCTGCCCCTCTTGGCAATTAGCTAGTACACCTTGGTTCTATGGTCCCTCACCGTCCAAGTGCTAGCGGAAAAGAGGGGTATCGAGGTGGTCAAGGGAGAAGCACCTTTCTATACACTGGCCTGACGTCCTGTCCAATGCTTAGGGATGTCTGTCAGACCCACCTTGCCGCCTCCTGGCGGCGGAAACCTTTCCCAAAAGCGGCTTTGTAGGGAGATAGATATGAAAGATGAGGAATCAATGGAAGCAACATCCATCAGAATGAACATTACTGAGAGGTAAGTCATTTGTTTTATGTTAATTTAATTTACAAAGCGCACGTTCACCACACGGTTATCATGGTGCTACCAGACAGCAAGGTCAGGGAAAGGAAATTGGAATAGGTATGTTTTTAAGGGCAGAGTGAAATATCGGATGGTTGGGTAAAGAGCGTTGTGGCGTGAGGAAGAGCATTCCAAAGAACGGCCCACCGCCACCGAAAAAGCATGGCCTCCAATCCGACAGAACCTAATCCTAGAGACTTGCAAAAGGTAGACCTCTGCAAAACGCAGTACTGGACCCGAGGCATATGGGTAGAATTTGGCCTACAGGTACTCGGCCCCTTGACCAAAAAAAAAGCCTGATAGACCAGGCAAGCAGCCTTAAACAAAATGTGTTTGACGGGCAACCAATGAAGTGAGATGTAGAACAGGGGAGATGTGGGCACAACACGGAGTAGCGGTGGCAAGACGAGCGGCTGCATTTTGAAGTACCTGGAGGCGCCGGCAAAGAAAGAGGCTGGTCTAAGCATACGGAATTGCAATAATCCATTGAGGACTTCAGTTTTACTACTGGACAGGGCGTTGACAAATCCCTGTTGGGCAGTGGAGACCACAACAGTCACTTTATTGCTAGTGTTTTCTGGTTATAAGTAAAAATGTCTTGCCTATATACACTAGCTTAAGCTCATTGTATTCAGACTGGTGCTCCTAAAGCGGCAAGGGTATAGAGCAAGACAAACATCTCAACAGTAATGCTATGCATTGAGTCTAAAATGCGAACATCTACAAAGGAGCTCCATAGATTTGATATTATAACATCCAGGCTGGGCGGGACTGGTCAACAGAACATTTGCCCACTGTAGAGAACAACTGGTCTGTCTTGAAGCCAAAAGGTACACGTTTAGCACAAATGCTATTCGTGCAGGCCACACGCCCCCTTGTAGTCCTCCTGTGACATGTTGTATAGGGCCAACCTGCCATGGTACACCAGCTACACCACTGGGCAACATGTTGGGAGACTATCTGATTTTAAAATATATTGATCAGTTTTGCTTCCTATTTGCCTCTCTGCCAGGAAAGCATACCCTCCTTCACCAGCATACATTGCAAGAGTCAAAAGCGCAGAAGTGGAACTCTTGGGCAAGGTTCCTTTTGTAGGTATGGATAACAAAACAACTTGGATGATTAGAGCCACAATTTAAGAGCAATAATATTCGCACTTCAGGGTTTGTCGAGTGGATTGGTCCTCCACAAAACACCATTTGATGTCTTTTTCCCCTCCACCAATGTCCTCTTTATATTTTGCTGCTTGGTACTCCCCCTTTTGCTGGAGAACATACCTATAAGATTATATTTTTTTCTAATATTAATATGCTGCTCAATGTATCTCTATCCATAAGGTTATGAGAAGCATTTCACAAGCAGTAACGCCTAGACCAGGTAATGACTGCCTTTTTGAAATAATGTATTTTTACCAAATTCAAAGTGCCTGTGGTTCTCCTTTCAGATGTTGGTACAGTAGTTATTCTTAGCATATATATGAAGATTGACAACCTACCCATGTAAAGGTAGGTAACTTCTTTTTGGACCAAACTAACATGATCAACCTCCATGTTTTTTGTGTGATTTTTCTTGAATGTTATCATATTAACTACATTTCTTTTCTGTAGGACTTAGTGGTTCAAGAGAATGCAGATGTTATTGAAGAACCAATCGTTAAGAGAAGAGGCAGGCCAGCAAAATCCAAAACCAAGGACACAAGGTACATGTTATTTTGTGCTGTTGTCGGGTTGCTTTGGGGAATAGAACATGCTTGCTGCTTCTAAGGAGCTGTGTTGAGGGCCTTTGATTTTCCTTTGTTTCCATCCTTTTTGCTATAATCTACATTTGTTCCACACTGTTCAAGAATGTATAGCTAGTAAAGCTAAGCATGCTCTTAAATTGAAAAGCAGCTTCTCCAGCATTGGCTCGTTCATAGATTCACATGCTGTTTGATTATTCCCCCTCTTCAGGCTGGGAATCCTCTGTAACAGTAAAGCAGTTTACATTTAAAGTTTAAAACTGCTGTCACTTAATAGCTCTACCAGAGTAATTTTGGGTCATGTTGCCCCACAGCTAATTGACAGGTCTCCCTTAGTTCTGCCCCCGCAGGCGATCTTCAGATGCACTTACATTGTTAGCAGTAGTGAACTGGATAGTCCCAGCCCCTTTGATGAGTAGCAATTACCCTGGAGATGGATGGGGATGCAGATTTGTATTCATACATCAATAATTGCAACAACTCAGGTAGTTGGCAAAAGGAAGACTGTTTTAATATCAGTTATCTAAAACAGGGAGCATAACGAACATCAACGAACTCGCTCAACCCTCTTACTCAAACATTCTTAGTAAAAACAAAGATCTTATAAGGAAAACTCATCAATGACGTTAACCTACGTATGTACTAACGTCATTATACGTGGCAAACTACAAAAACCTACGAGTATGGGTGATTGGCTCTGAGTGAACATCTATGTATACGATCCATACTAGTTTAAAAAAGTGTGAATATGTGATTGGTTACTTAACATCAGGTGGGGCAACTAAGCCCTCCCCTAAAAATGACCACTATGAATGTCACTGAATACACGGCATCCCATTGGTTTACACAACTATAGGACCCCTAATTACACGGTCCTCTACAATTGGTTGGCACTCTAACCTTTGTCAGTACTTTTCCACCTACGTCTTTCGGCATGCAAGCTGGCCATCCAGGTGCTGTTGAGCTCGCCTTAGCTATTGCTTCCCACCAATTAGGATATCAATCCATCATCGCCTCAGTGGTCTGCTTTCAATTAGGCTTTGAAGCTCGGCCTTGAGCTCGCTCTTAGCTCTGAGAATTTTAGTTAGTTAGAAGCACAGTCTGCCCTCGTGCGTAGGTGTGACCATTTCGTTCGTCCAACTTCATGTGACTAGAGACCATGGAATCGAGCTTTTTGGTGCATTTAATACTATTTTTTAATAGACCTCTGATGTCTTCCTTGATATGTTCATGCCTTCTGAACAGGAGTTTTGCTCTTTCACACAATTTTGTATCCAATGTCAGTTCACTCCAGTTTGATAAGACCTTGGCTTCTTGGCACACCCAGCCTTGTCTGCTGAGCTTCACTTTGTAATTCAATTTGCTTTTTAACTGCGACATACTAGAAATGAGGCCTTCTTATTACTGTCCAGCACTGCTATAATGCTTAGTGGAAACATGCATCCTTTACTTGTCCAAATGCATGTATGTATATGTTGGCGCTTGCCGCAATCTATTCACTATAAGCTTGAATCTAGCTTTCAAGATTACTTTGCCTACATGCGTTTCTTTTGCATCTTTACACGTGTAAAATTACTCCATGTCTTCATCGGTTTCTGTGGCATAAGCCTCTTCCCCTTGATCCCAAAATGTCACTTATCCTTGGTACTTTCTTGATGCCTTATAGAACATCTCTTCTGGGTACGTCATCTCAGCTCTGTATGGCCTATACTGGCGATGGTTAGTGACGTTACAATTCGTCCTTGCCGCTAATTGGCTCTGCTTCTTCAGGGATTTCATTCAAATGGTCATCATATTTTCTTGTATGCAAGTATGGTTTTCTCAATGGGTACCTTGCCTCCCAGATTCTCTTAGATATTGGTACTTTCACTAGTACTGCACAGAGTCCATACTCCGCCCTTTTGTTGATTCAACTGTTCTGTATATGTCACATACTCTGGTTTCCAGCGTACAGGTAAAAGGGACGAACCGTTAAGGTAGAAGTACTTGGCTCCTCCTCTGCACTCCCCCCTCTGGGCGATTTATCGACCACTCTCCCATCATCCTTCACATCCAGGCATCCTCTTCTGAAGAAATGCTTCTTTGGGATGTGTATCTTTCTGACTCCCTTTAAACATCTAGTTGATTTAACATGCTCATCTTTGTTCCATGTCATAAGACTACATTGTCCACTTGGACTGCAATAGATCCATCTTCCCACTTAGTTATTGTGATTCTTTGTATACAAGAACTTCGTCCCCTTAGGTGCATGGATACTGGCTTCCACAAAGTCTCAGATTTCCTCATCTGTCAAGTCTCTAGCTTTCCATCCTGAGTCGACATCGATTATGATCTTCATCCCTATGGCTTTCTTTGCTGTCTTGCATTGTAAGGTTATTATCTTGATCACACAACATCCAAGCAACACCAACACGATCAAGGCTCTAAGAAACTTGAACATGTCTGGCATCCATTGTGGAATCCAAGAGAAGAGCTATCCAAACCAGCTGTCATCAGCAATGTCTTCTACTTCGTCTATCATCTGACCATGGAGGTTCGTCAGCATGTCTATGGGCTCTGTCAAGGTGCCATTCTCGTCCTCATAAGAAGGTATAAATGTGCAACATGATTCTCCGATTTTTGCACAAACACCTCCATCCATTGCTGTAATCATGTCCAAAACACATCTGTTCTGAAGAGTCATCAGTCTTATGGCTCTCATCTCTTCTCTGATAGCATTGAATCCCTTTATAGTTGTGTTAATTGTCTGCAGCAATTCCCATCTGGTGATTTGAAGCCATTTTGTATTTGCTCCAACCTGGATTCTCGGCATGAAGATCAACGTGAACACTGACGAGGTCTGGCTGAACAGCCTGTGCTCGTAAGGGATAGAGTCAAAAGCTTCAATTGATTTGGCTGAGAAATGGTTCTCTCGCTTCATCCTCTTTATTAGTTCCACAGATCTCTTCTTCCTCAAGTGAGCATCTGCTTTTGGAAAACTGTTGAGACTTAGATCACTCTTTGGAATCACCAATGCTGGAACATGGACATTTACCAATGTGGATATCCCTCCCCAATCCTTGGGTTACTTCATGTATGCCTTGGATCCACAAGCCCAGTAATGATGCATAATCATAGTTGTCCAAATTTTCATTCCTGGCACTTCGAATATACTCCCGCAATTCTGGTTCTCTCCAACTTTTCTTGTGGCATTGTTTCTGAAACACAGCTTTGCACTCTCCAAAGGCACTAACTGCAAGGGTTCTCCTCGGTCTTCGACCCATGTCAGTAGCTTAGCAAGTTTCGACCATAGAGGCTTACACAACATCTGTGCATTCTCAGTAGTTGGTTGGTAGTGACCCATTATCACCCTGTCTCTGCAGATAGATACACCACCTTCCCAGCCATCTGGTGATGGCACAGTTCCCCAGATGGCCTCTGTTCTTCCATCGACAAATATCTGCTGCAGTTTTTGCTGGAACTTCCAGTTTTTTATTTACTTCCCGTCTGATTCTAGCTCCTTTTACCCCAGGTGTTTTGTATCTGATCACATGATTCTTAGTATGTACTCGGTTTCTTGTCTTTGTGTTTTGGATCTAGTCATCTTCGTCTGGATCTGTCCATTCAGTTGCGCATTTGAGGTAAGTAGTTCGCCCCATGAACTGGCCTCTCGTAATACAGAATGCTAGATGTAATATACAGTGTGCAGTCAGAACATCTATTTCAATGGCTATAAAGATCTTATATTGCCCCATACTGTATGGCAGGAGTGCACATATGAAGCATTCCTCCTTTGAAGTTCTTCTTCCTACTTCTTTCATATGCGGATACCATATGTAATTTCCCAGGTGAGCTGTGCTGTCCAGGTAATCGGTTAATTCGAAATCATCCTCTTTGGTGCTTCATTTCGGTCTCATACTCATATGACCTTCTATGATCATATCACGAAGTGTGTTAGCATAGCTCCTTCTGACTGGATCAATTACAGGAACATCTATCAGTGCTCCCCGAGAAGGAGAAAGTTCAGCAAGTTTCATCCTCTCAACATATCATTTAGGCATGAAAATGTCTCTCAAAATCTCTGTGCGACTGTCTTTTAGGGATCATATTTGGGTCATTTATCACAGGAACAGGTGTGCTTGCATGCTTTACTTGTATAGGCTCACCGTCTAACAACCTCTTGTCCTGCCTGTCTTGCCGAGCCTGTTTCTTGTGTCCAAACAGAGTTTCTAAGACACTTTTTGCATGTGACTGATTATTAGTGACACTTATCTCAAGTGCAGGCAATTTGTCATCTTTCTTTGGGACAGGAATAACTACATAGGGCCTTGGTTGCCTAGTAGTTGCCACGATTACACCTTCCTTCTGCTCAGGAAGTTTCACAGGAGTCCTAGCTCTATGTACATCAAGGTAGTACGATGTCCGTACTGTAAGTGAAAGCAATATGATTATGACACAATGCAAGCATAAATAACACAGTGGTATGTCAATTTACAGCATCTACTTCGTGGACAATGTGGACATCTCTGCATCTGGCATTATTATATTACTGCTGATACTACCCATTTTGATTGCCTAAGGAAGGAAAAAGTAATCTTTAATTAATCAGCATTATGTACTGCTTCTGCAAGCTGCTGTCTTGACTCAGCAATTTCGTCCTCAATCTGCTGTGTGCTTTCTGGATGACAAGAACAAGCTCTCAATGTCTCCCTGGAACCAGTCTTTAGTCAGACGAAATGTGAATGCCTCTCCAGCAAGAAGAAAAGAGCTCTCAGTATGTCTAGACAAGTTCAACGACATATACTAGTTCCCAGTCTACTCCTTGAATCTACCTTAAACCAGACATGACAAATTACTTTCAGCATGAAACAAATGTTTTGTCTGACCAGCAACCTCTTGATCTGTCCCTCGAAGGAAAGTTTCACTCTGATCTCAGATTTCTTGCAAAATAGGCATTCACTTGCAGTATGACGCCTCTCAAGATTTCATTTAGAGCGGCACTGTTTCTCGGATCCCTTAGGAACGTGTGCACATCAGTGTGTCTTCCAACAAGATGCAGGTACTCGATCAGATGATGGAAAACCCACACCTAGTCTATGAACATCATCAGCGGATAGGGGCATTTGTCCTTTCCCCACTATACTCTGGCAACTGTAGAATCTATTCAATAATCTATTCAATAATTGCTGTGAGCAATCTTCTTACTATTGGACCATTCTTAGGATCTTGCAGAAAATTATAAACACTAGTATTTCTCCCCACAGTAGCCGGATACGTGTGCAGAATGAAGAGAAAACTGCAGACGGTGTGACGTCTTCCACAATGAAAGGGCTGTTAAATCTTGGCTCATGCCACTTCCTCGTGAAGTTACGGATTAGAACTGCTTCTCCAGGGAATAATTTGGGTATACAAAGTTCTTGAACACTACTTGTTGAAGCATCTCCTTCTGTGTTCTGTACTGCCCCATACCCTTTTTGCCATAGCTGACCTGAAATGGCATAGATATTTGAAGGTATACACATAAGATACTCATGTAGCTCCATTCCTAACAGTTCTGCTGTTGGCTGAGCATCACTTCTAATTCTGGATGGAGGCGTGAGGGGTGTCCTCATCCGTCTCCCTGTCACTATCTCATGGGGGGTGCGATGGTGGCCGAACCTGGTTGATTGCTCAAAGCATACAATGCCAGTGGTAGGCAATGCAACCACCCTTTCTTCAAGGTAAGCTTAAACTTGGCTATTCTTTCTTTAAGCAAGCCGTTGAGCAGTTCACAGATCCCATTTCCTTGTGGATGATAGGCTGAAGAGAACTTGTGCTTTATACCAAGCAACAAGCTGATCTGTTCAAATGTTTCATTCACAAAATGCGGGCCATTGTCTGAGCTCATTACTTCAGATACTCCCCATCTGGGAAATACTTCCCGCACTTAGAATTTGGCTGCACAGGTAGAGTCTGGGTGTGTACACGGACCAGCCTCAATCCACCTAGAAAAAGGAAAAACTACAACAATCCTGTATCTATACCCATTGCATACTTGCAGCATGTCGACATAGTCGATATGCAAATGCTGAAAGGGGCAGTAGGTCTCGGAATAACTCCCCTAACTGTGCGCAGTGTATGCCCAGCTGTATATTTTTGACACACGATGCAGTTCACTACATAGAATGCAACATGCTCTAACAAATTTGGTATGAACCAAAATTCTGCAATAGTTGCAGCAAGGTTCTCTCTAGTTTTGTGCCCTGGGTAGTGTATCTGTTCCAGCGCCACCCTTAATAAGGCTACAGGCATTTCTGGTTTACCAGTGCTGTCTTGTCGCCACAATGCTTTAGAGGGGTTTAATAAATCCTTTTCATTTTGAGGTGCTTCCCCCTGAATTTCCATCAACTGCTTTCTAGACAAATCACTATATCTTTCAGACACGTTCATCATTACAACCATTTTCTCATTTACATCAGCGGTTTTAAAGGTCATTACATTTTCTGAACATGCAGCGAGTTTTGCTTCATCATCTGCTGCTTGGTTTCCACGTGAGATAGTCTGCTCTTTTAGTATGTGCTGCACATTTAACGACTGCAATGACTACTGGGAGTTGCAGTGCCTTAATAAGCCTGTCCAATAAGGCGGCGTGCCATCCGCTCGGAGGTAGCCCCTCCTTTTCCAACGTGCTAACCCTGTGTGCACTGTTGACGTCACATAGGCGGAGTTGCTGTACACTGTTACTTCCTGGTCTGCATGATTCTCGAGCGCGACAATCAGCAGCACTAGCTCTGCAGCCTGTGCTGAATAATGAGACTGGAGTCGTGCACTTACCAATGTTTGGAACTCTGCATTGGCTGTGTGTTTTACCATAGCAGCACCTGTGTATCTCTGTCCATCATTTTGATCGATTCTTGACGAACCATCAATAAAAACAATTTCTCCACCTGTCAAGGCATTTTCTTTTATTTTAGGGATTTCATAGAAATCTTCATAATTTGCACAGGCATGCGCATGCTCCTCCTCTGCAATTGGTTCAGCTACAAACATGGCAGGATTCACTATTCTGCATCAAACCTTTGATCGCCGGATTTGACATGACTACCTCGTAGGCAGAAGCCCTTTGAGAAGTCGATGTCCCTTTTGGTTTCTCTAG
This sequence comes from Ambystoma mexicanum, assembly GCF_040938575.1. Classification (NCBI taxonomy): domain Eukaryota; kingdom Metazoa; phylum Chordata; class Amphibia; order Caudata; family Ambystomatidae; genus Ambystoma; species Ambystoma mexicanum. The sequence goes on along the minus strand of NC_090928.1, from coordinate 259,608,730 downwards.
AATGGAAAATAGTGCATGCTCGACAAATAACGTCATAGAGAATCCCATCACTATGCTTGCCGCCTTCTCTATAGCGAATGTGGCTGCTGCCAGCGATTGTTCGCATGGAAAGTGACCTCATTACTGGGTCTAAAATCCCACTGTAACATGCAAGGGGCTTGTATTCCAATGTGGTTCTCTGTGTAAGGACTGCTGTCATAACGGTGCCATTTGTATGCGAGAATAAAACAAATTCCTCAGCATAATTATGAATCCCTAAAACTGGAGCTGTGCAAATCGCTTTTTTCAACTCGTCAAACCCTTCTTCCATTTCCTTAGTCCACGCAATGTTTTCCTGCGCTACCTGTGCTTTCTTCAAAGACTGTAATAAAGGCCTTATATATGAGCAGTAGTCAAAGACCCATGCTCTGACATAGTTGCACAATCCCAGAAATCTCTGCATGTGTTTTATCGTGTGTGGCTTTGCAGTTTTCAAAATAGCGTCAGCTAGCTCAGGAGTAACCTTCGTTCCTTCATGTGAAATCGGTTGGCCTATGTACAACACTTCCTGTTGACAATACTGTAACTTCTCTGTCAACCTTCTATCCTTTGTCAGCAAGTGTAATCATCAGCTGAACAGAATCTTGTCTGCACTCTTCCTCTGAAGTGCTGCATACTAAAATGTCATCTACATATTGCAACACAACTCTTTCAAAATCAATATTGCTTAAGTCCATCTGCAGGACCCTATTGAAAATTGATGGAGACTCACAATACCCTTGAGGCCATCTCGTGCTTTTTAACTTAGTCTGTCTGAACGTGAATGATGTCCGATCCTGCGAGTCTTTGTGCAGTGGGATTGAGAAAAACACATTTTTCAAATCAATCACAGTGAAATATCGTGCTTCATTAGGTATAATACATAAGGTTGTAGCCGGATTAGGAGCTAAAGGGAACTCAGCCTCTACAATCTGGTTTATCGGTCTAAGATCTTGAATTAGTCTCCAAGACCCCACCTTAGATTTCTTGATAGGATACACTGCGGTATTACATGGGGACTCTGACATCACTAAGATACCCTGATCCGTCATGGCAGAAATCGTCTTCAAAATACCTTCATCTGCCTCTCGAGACATGGGATACTGTCGTTCTTGAGGTACAATTGCTCCTGGTTTCAATTTAATTTTCACTTCTCCAACCCCCTTCAATAGGCCTACGTCAAAGGTCCCGTAGTCCATAATGGGGTTGGCACTTTCACCATGTCTTTGTCAAAATACTCAAGGACGTTTTTGTGCCAGCATCGTTTTCTGAGGCACCTCTCATTTGATTGCTCTCACCCAATAGGTAATACTCATATCAAATATCACTTCGTCATCAGATGGATGATCTCCAAATAGATCGTCATCAGTGACATCAGTCAATCTGTAACCTTACCCGATTGCAATTACTGCACACAATCATTTGCGTCTATCATCATTTCCATCAAGCAAAGCCATCTCACCTCGCACTATGGCTGCTTGCAGCTCTAAGGGAAAAACTTGTCCCTCTTCTTCACGCATAGGTATTTTTGCTCTAAACAGGAATTCATCAGGTATTCTCATTGTTCTGCCTACTAGGCCTGGTAGCCATGTCAATAAAATGCGTACTCCATAATGAAAAACCTCTGGTTCTAAAGGTTTTGCTGTCATGGCTATCTGTCCTGAAAATGCCACAATAAATTTGCTCACGTTTAAATAATGCATTCCTGGTGTTGAACACACTATGCCTTCATCAGTAAATGAGATAGTCATATTCAACTTTGTCATTAGATCTCGACCCAATATATTGACAGGTGTCTGCCTTGAATATAGCAAAGGCACCTTCATGTCACATTCTCCTATAGAGACTGGTAATACTTCAGTAAAAGGAACTTTACTTGTAGCTCCTGAAAAACCCTGAGTATCCATGGCATTGCCAGACATTAAAAACCCTCCCTCTCGTATACATGAGCGCGTTGCACCCGTGTCTACTAAAAACTTTTGTATCCTATATTGACGTCTACCCTCGGTTCCTCATGAGGATTTGGCGTCACAGATAGTACTGAAAACTTCAAGTCTCCCAGTGAGCTGTCCTATTGTGGGTACAGCCTCATTCCGTTACCTGTAAAAGGATTCCCTCCATCGACCGTGACATCCCCTACTGTAGGTGTCATTAACTGTCCTCTACTTGTACTCTGCTGAATATGCATGGGCGAATACTGCGACTGCCCTTGTGGCGGGTTGACTGCTGCCTACTGTTTTTTGCAAGCCTTGCTGCACTCTGTGTTTGCTGTTGTTGCATTGTTTGATTCTGAGCAATCACATCACCACTCTGCTGTGAATACGCAGGTGGATTTGAAGTCTCCCCTCTTAAAAACTGGCTGTTTTGCACGAACCCATGACTTCTGCACTTACGAGCAAAATGCCCTGTCATTCCACATGTCCAAAATATAGGTGGCTGCCCATCCAGCATGTTTTGACCGTCATTCTGCATATTTTGAAACCCACCTTGATTATTCTGGAAGTTTCCCTGATTATTCTGCCAATTCCCTTGATTACTCTGAAAACCTCTTCCTCTAAATCCTCCCCTTCCTCGCGGAGTGAATCCATTATTACCTTGATCAAACTGCCTTTGGTTATTCACATGCAGCATATTCGTCATCTGTTGTGAATTCGATCCGCCTTCACTAGTCAACATAGCCCCTTCAATGGCATATTTAGACAGTTTCTTCTGTAGTAATTTTGCCTCTTTGCTTTTCCTAGCATCGTCTTTTTTGCGATTCTTTTCCTGCAAGAATGCACAATGGTCAGCTGAATCTCCGACCACGGTTTGGCTTCTATACCCACTAACGTCTTGAGCTGCGTCTGTACAGGGTCTGGCAGCCCTTGACACAATATATGATAGAACACAGTTATAGAATTTACCCAAGATTCTCGCGTCTCCAAGGACCATTGTTCCTGAAAATTATGAATGTAAAGAAGCGGATCATCTCCGTCCTGCATCTTTTTTGTCATTATAGCTCCCTTATCGACGTGTCTGGATACTGTCCTCTAAGCGCTTTGCAGACTGCCACCCTGCAATTATCGAATGGTGATCCATCATGAGCAGTTTTAACTGTAGTAACACCAGCATATCTGCCCTTGTCCACATGTCCTCAGCTCTCTCACCAAGTATGGCGATTAGGAGAACCTTAATGTCCCCTTTTGCTAATGTGTTTCCTCACGTTATTTTTTCTAACTCATGTATTCATTTCCCAGCACCAGAAGCTAAACTCGGGAAATTACACCTTAAGTTATCTTTATCCATCTGGATCCACTGTATATACTGTGGTCTGGCCCCTCCTTTGTCCAATAAGGGAAACTGTGAAGCCCCAAACTCATTCTCATCTCATCATTTGTCTGTTCACCGCAGGTACAATATTCCCACATCGCCTTCTCCCTAGTAGCAATCTTAATCTGCTCACATAAGGCGGCGACTCCCGCCTCTCACCATGGAGTTGCCCTTTAAGTCGGTCTGACTGTGCCAGTGGTTCTGACGCCCTAGATATAGGTGTGTTTAAATCTGACCATCTGACTTCTTTCTCCATTGAAAAGCATCCCTCAGGATACCATATGTTCCCTCTCTCTTCCCCATGGAAGACATCTGTCTTCGTCTGACATCTCTTGTGTCCAACTTGTGCAACTTCTCTCCTCCTCATCTCTGTTCAGAGTCAATCTGTCTAAAGACAGCTCCTTATGCTTCGTACTACATGAAGCTCTCTCAGCGTCGTGCAACTGAGTGCTGTTCAGTCGATTATTTTTTCCCTTCCCCTTTGACTCTTTCGGAGCTCTCATCTCATGATATACTTTATCGATCGCTACTCTACTGCTCCTAGAGTTAAACTCGTCCTCTAGATTTGCTCTAGATGGGCCCAGTAATGACTCATATTCTGGGAAGAACTCCTCTAAATCCTCCCATGCTACTTCTGGTTCAGAATCCCTTATCTCTTTTTCCAGCGAATCGAGATTGCATGCTCTCAGCCTTCTTTTACGTTCCTTATCCTCGTCAAATTCTCTTAGTTTCCTTGCTTCCTCTCTGACTCTCCTTTTTTCTTCATATCCCTTCTCTCGTTTGCCCTGCATATCTCCTCATCCTTTTCGTCGCTATTCTTATATCTATTAACTTTTGTTCCTCCTCTTCTATTCTTTTTCGTTCTAGCCTTTCCTGCTCATCGATTGCTCTCTCTGTTATCACATTTTCTTTGCTCTTCTGCTCTTGTTTTCTTGACTGCTCCTCTTGATATAACTGCTCTCGTTTCTGCCTATCCTTCCTTTTCACTCCTTAGTCTTTCAATCATTCCTCTCTTTATCCTTTTTGTCTTGCTCATCTTGATCTTCCCTTTGTCTTACATCCTTGAACCCTTTACCATCGAGTTTAAGCAAAATCTGGCCACCCATCCATTTGGTCTGTAGAAGTGCTATCTCATCAGCTTTCTCTTTCTCCCTTCCATCTCTTTATCTAGAGATGTGCTTGCTCGATCACTTCTATCCTTATCGCGTCTCTCCCTGTCTCTCAGGACTTTTGAGATTACATCTCTCTCAGTATCTTTGTCTAGACCCTTGTCACTACTTTGCGTAGCTGACCCATATGTCGCTGCCTTAAGCTCCCTCAATGGGTATAACCCATTGTCTTTCTTGCTCTCGTCTTCTATTTCAGCTGGGGCGGGGTGAGCACAGGGCTCCTCACTCCTCACCCCCCTCTTTGCATGCATTCAGTATCCAATCTACAGGAGGCAGTTCATCTCGCTCCTCCTGGTACATCTTCCAAAGATCTAGGCTAGCTAATCGCTTGTCTAGATTTTTCCCTGTGTATGCTGCATGCAAACATGTCATCATATGCTGCAGGACTTTCTTCGATAGTGACCCTCCTTGCAGCCACGGCATAAACATTTTATCTCTGGTTCCTTAAACCCATTCCGCGCTGTACTGTCTAAGCTTAGGTGCATGTTTCAGCAACTGCTTGCAGAGAGGCACAAGTGGATAGTATCCTCCATTCTTGACTCGTCTATTCTTAACCTGTTTGACACTCATTTTAATCACAGATTTAGAAAGTACGTTTCTGAAAAATAATACAATATCAGCGAGCACCAATCGTCGCAAGCTCCAATCCCGTTCATCACAATTTTTACTTTAATCTTGCTTAAAAAAAACCTCCAAGTTCATTTAAAAACAATCAATTAATTGATCCGTTCATGACGTCCTCATTTTCAAAACCACATAAAACAAACATAAACTCGACCGGTCACATAAATCGTCTACGATCTTCTCTTTAAGCCTTGTCTTGCCCTCTAAAATACTTCATACAAAGTGTAAATGAACCTCTTTAGATTAGTCTTTAATCTAATCCGTTTTCTACGTCATCCGCTACGGGACTCTAGGTTCAAATTTCTTCTGATGCGTTTGTAAAAACATGCAGGGCAGGACGTATTCTCTTATTGTGGCCTCTCACCATATCCTATTGCTTGGCCACACTCAAGTCAATATCTCATTCCATCACGTATATCTATATATATCTCCTTATTCTCACGTTATGTTTTGTCTTGCCACCCTCCGTTACTCACCGTTTCTTCACTCATCACCCATACTTTCGCCAACTCACTCAATTTCTACTCAGCATTCTCATTTTCGTCTTCTGACTCTCGGGATTGTACGCCTTTTTTACCGACTCTTCAACCTTCCGATCAATCAGTTTCTAGTAGATTTGGGAGGGTATTCTATGGAAACTAGGGAGCCCATCACACCCAGCTTGCAAGCTTTTTTTCAAATTACACTAACAACTATCTACGGGGAGCTTCACATCCTTTCAGCCGAATGGCCGTGTAGGCCACTCCTTATGCCTTCTGCTAGCACTACTGTTTGGATGCCGGCTCTAGGTCAGACACGGCTTTCGGACAGACAGTAATAAAGAACTTGCTTTCTTAAGGAGGATCACCTATCCACCCTGGGGCCACATTCAGTTGTAATTGTTCATGCAGTATGGAGGAAAGGGGACGGGGGACGTAGGAGTAATTATACGTTACTCACTGTAGTGACTAATGTACTCATAGTCCCCTTTCCTTCATACGTCCCACCATCCTCTGTCTTATTAAAACTGGTGTCATTAGGCAATGGTAAAATTATTGACGCGTCAATGTGGACTGAGTGGGCCGGTGGGCGGAGTCAGGGGAGCGCATGTGCTCGGCGCGCTTCTAAATTTAAAGGGGAAGAAGGTTTTTATGGTGAAAAAGTTTCCATCTCCTAGCCCTAGTGAGGGATGCCAATGCAATATGGAGGAAAGGGGACTATGGACTAGGAGGACATTGGTCACTACGGTGAGCAACTTATTTTTCTACTAAGGAACCCAATCGCTGCATCACCCAAGAAGGATCTCTGCGAAAAGAAATACAAGGTCCCAGATTCAGCGCCCAAACGCCTATGCACGCAGCTCTCCCGGACTCTGTTTTCTCAGCCACCTCCCGGATGTGCTCAGCCAATCCTACATCCCCTTGTATGCTACCTCCAGACAATGAAGGCAAACAACTGGACTCTTATTTCCTTCCAGACAATAAACTGGATTAGGCACTCCCACTGCTCCACGAGGTTGAAGCCGCATCAGATCATGCCATCTATTGCTGTCAATATCGCAGATACGGGATTCCGCCAGTTGGGTAATGGTGCAGTGTTACGTCAAGTTTGGCTTAAAACCACCATCTTCCGGCCGTAGGTCCAGTCCAAGGTTGCCTTTTGATGGCATTGAACTATTTGTGAAGAAAGTAGATGAAACCCTACAGGCCATCAAGCCCGACACCGTAATAGCTCGTTCGTTGGGTACTCTACAACAGCGTTGCCAGTACTTTCGATCAGGAAATCAAGGTTTTCAAGGACTTCAGGGGATTATAGATCCTTCTACCATCCGCAGACATCCTGCTTCTCCCAAGAGGGTTATAAAGTAACAATGAGGAATTTCCTCCAGAGGTCGAACACAGAAGCAAGCCTGACCAGGCTCTGGTCCCGAACACCCACTTCGACTTGCCAATTGTGTTGATATGTGGAAATACATCACCACTGGCAAATGGGTGTTCTCTATCGTTCAGCAGGGCCATACCTTGGAGGTCATGGGGCCCCTGCCCTCCATTCCTCCTGTCCCAAAGATGGAAAAACACCTACCCCTGTATAAGAGGTGCAGTCACTCCTAAAAAAAAATAATTAAAAATGGGTGCAATCGAAGTTGTACCAACGTAACCATGGGGCACCAGAGTATACTCCAGATACTTGCGGGTGAAGAAAATGTCAGGAGGTTGGTGACCCATACTAGACCTCAGAAGACTCAACAAGCACCTCAAGTCTCAGACTTTCCACATGGTAACACTTCAGCACATCTTGGGTCAGCTGAAAGAAGGGGACTTCCTTTCCACTCTAGACCTTGAGGATGCATACTTTCATGTCCCCATTCATCGGTGATACAGACGTTTCCTGTGATTCAAGTTCACAGGAAACCCCTACCAATTCAAGGCTCTGCCTTTCAGTTCAAAATCTGTGCCAACGGTATTCACCAAATGCCTGTCCGCAGTAGTGGCTCACCTCCTGATGTTCAGGCATTCACGTTTAACCATATCTGGACAACTTGTTGGTGCACGCCTCATCGCTTCCACTATCAATACAGCACAACAAGGATACAATCCATTGTCGATCATCTCTGGGGGTGAACTTTGCAAAGTCTTGCTTACATCCTGCTCAAAACTCACTGTTCCTGGGCTCACGCCTCCACACTCTCATCTGTGTCGCCACACCTTTGTAAGAGAGGGCGAGTACCATCCTGAATAAGGTTCAGTAGCTGTCGCATCTACCGGTTTGAGTCAGTCCGCTCCCTCAAGTCCCTTCTGAGAATGATGTCCTCATGCATCCCAGTGATCCTGCACTGCAGAAGCAGAATGAAACCGCTTCAGGAGTTCTTTGATGCCTGTTGGCAGCCAATATCAGTATCTTGGGAAGACCAACTTCACCTCACGCCCTCAACAGTTACGACGGATGCGTTCCTAGAAGAGTGGGGAGCTCACAAAGGAGAATTTTACACAGAGACCTGCGGTTAACTCAAAAAGCCCTACACACCAATGTCCTGGAGCCGAGGGCAGTGTTCTGGGCCCTGAAGTCCTTCAAGCAACAATTGCAGAACCGGGTGGTTCACTTCTTCATAGACAACACCACCATCAAGTTCTATATTCGCATGCAAGGCGGGACCCGCTCTCTGATTTTCATTTCATTTTTTTCTGCAGAGGCACAGGACCTATGGACGTGGGCACTGGCGCACAAGATGTTCCTAGTTTCCTTCCAGCTGCCAGGGATCCACAATAGCATAGCGGATTCACTCACCAAGGGCAAGTTCTCTGCCTCTTCTCTGAGTGGTTGCATCCGGAGATCGACCTGTTAGCCACGCTGATCAACAAGTGCACCAGCTTTGCAAGCAGGGTTCCCAAAGAAGAAATCCTGGGAGTTGGAGCTACCGGTTCCATGGGAAGGTCTGTCTCTTTATACTTTTCCCCTGATCCCTCTGCTACCTCGAGTTCTCAATACACTCAAACAGAAATGCTGCACAATGATCCTGGTAGCCCTGGCTTGGTCGCACCAAATTTTGTATTCAGACCTGCTTCACTTGTTGGTGACTACTTCCTGCATCAGGTTGCACCCGCTCCCTTACCTTCTCTTCAGAGACGCCAGGTCGGTCCTACATCACGACTTGGCGTCACTTAACTTGACAGCCTGGCTCTTGCAGCCCTAGAATTCGGAAACCTACAGCTACCTCTACACTACAGAAATATCTTGGCCAGGGCCAGAGTGCCATCTACATTGTCCTGCTACAGAAGCAAGTGGAAGCGCTTTATATGGTGTGCAACTCAACACCTCGACATGTTCCACGGTCAGGCTCCAGACATCTTGCCATACCTCTTGTCATTGGCACATGTGTGTTTAGCGCCCTCTTCTATCAAGGTGCATTTAGCAGCCATCTCACGCTACAAGCGTGCCTCAGGTACACCTTCCGTCTGGTCACAAAGGTTGGTGAAAGAATTGCTCAAAGGACTGTTTCGTACTTGTCCCCCCTGTTAGAGGTCCTGCTCCAGCTTGGGACCGCAAGGTGGTCCTGTCGAAAGCTACTGGACCTTCCTTTCAAGCCACTGCACAGAGCCTCCTTAAAGTTTCTCTCCAGGAAGATGGCATTCCTAGTTGACTTTACTTCGGCCAAACAAGTGGGCGAACTACAAGCCTTCTTACTTGACTTTCCATCAGTCGAAGGTGGTCCTTCATACAAATCCTTCCTGCATACCAAAGGTCCCTTCTGCATTCCACCTTAATGTACCCGTGATTCTTCCAGTGTTTGGCGCTCCTTTATCTCCAGCAGAGCAATCCCTAAATTTCGCCTGAGCCTTCAAATTCTTTGTGACTTGCACTAAAGAGTTTCAAAAGTGATTGCAATTGTTTGTTGCCTACGGATCAGTTGGCAAGTGCAATGCCCTTTCCAAGTCTTCCATTTGGAGCTGGCTGTAAGCATGCATTTCCCACTGCCGTAGTCTGTCCAACCAGGCACCTTCCAGGAAGACCGCAAGCGCACTTGACGAGGGCCGTGACTTTTTCAACGTTCTTCTCTGGTGTCCCCCCTACTCCACATCTCCAGGGCAGCCATGTGGAAGTCTGTACATGCCTTAACATGGTTCTACTGCATCAATAGGTATTCCAGGTAGGATTCCTGAGTCGGCCAGGGAGTGCTTTGCAATCTGTTCATGCAAGGTGAGTGTTCAGAGGTGATTTGGTTACTTCTGTTGAGCTATGCCTCCACCCGTTTTGGTTGTGTGTATATGTACTGCTGTATAATCTTATTCAACAGCATGTGAATCGATGAAATATCCAATGCTGGAGAAGGAATAAGTTACAAACCTGTAACTCCTGTTCGAGGGGATTGGGTCCTCCGTATTCCTATGACCGGTAATGTCCACAGCTGTGCTGCTTCGGAAAATCTTGGGCGTCTGCGTCTTACGTCGATGCACTGTCCCCGAGGACGACGGCCGACGTCACCCGATGTGATAAGTAGGACGCACGATGCCCGTCGCCTCAGTTCGTTTTTTTCCGCGAACGTGTTTGCTTCGTGAATCTCGGTACGCCTCGACTCCTGTTCATGGCGATGTCTACTTCGTCTTCAACCCCCCGTCCGGGCTTCAAGAAATGCGGGGACTGTGGGTCCAAGATGTCGGTCATGGACTCGCACGACGCCTGCCTCTGGTGCCTCGGGGAGGCCCACGATACGGACTGTGTCGACTGCCAGTCGCTCATGGCCAAGGCCTTGTGGGAACGCAAGAAGAAGCTGTCGGTAGGTCGGGTGTCTAAGCTCCGGAAGTCGAGGTCTACGGGGCTTTCGATGGAAGACTCGAGAGGCGACTCTCCGCGTCCTCGTCGGAAGTCCAGTGGGTCTCCTTCCAGGAGTCGGTCTCGTCACTCCTCCGCCTCTTTGAGGCATTCCCGGAAGCGCCGGCATCGGTCGCCTTCCCCGTCCTCTTCCGGGGGACTCCGCCCGTCGGCGGGTCGCTTATCCCACCATGCAAGCGACACCGGAGGAATGGGCTTCCTTCGGGAAGCAGATGTTAGCGATTCTTGAATCGCAGGACACCGGTCCGTCCACGCCTCCGAGTGGGGTCGGTCGGCACCGGTTGAGAGACACCGCTCGTACGCCTTTGGGCTCGGGTGGTCGGCACAGCTCGCGGCAAAGGTCCCGCTTGGACAAGGGTAGCCGTTCTCGCCATGCCCGTTCCAGGTCCCGGTCCTCGGCCCGCTGGAGACCGCGTGATCCTGTGCTGTCTTCGAAGAAGACGTCGACGCCTCTGGCGCCGAGGTCGACAATTTCTCTCGAGACTCCGCCTCCGTGGGGGTCGTTGATGCTGTTGGCGCCTAGGTCGTCGAGAGATGCGCTCGGAGCTCCGGCTTCGAGGCCTGTGTCGACGCTGGCAGCGCTGCAGCTGACGCCGATTCTCTCGACGCCAGTGCCGACTCGTTCGGTGCCCTCGACGCCTTTTGAGGCGGTGGTGTTGGAGGGGCCCTGTGGCACGGGGTTAGCCCCTCGAAAGGCTCTGGCTAAGGTCAGGCATAGCTTTGGTCCCCAGGTGTCTTCCTCTCACCGCCTGGAGTATATTTCAGAGGGTGATGAAGGCTCTGATGAAGGCTTGGTTCCGGTTACGGTACCAGATGAGCTTCTCTCGGGCTATAGCCAGTTTGATGACCTGAGGCAGTCACTGCATGATGCCAGTGGACTGGACACCTCTCCGGAGGTGGAGTTTTGTAGGCCGGAGCCTGGCACTCATGCCAATTCTTCATATCGGCGCCTTATGTCTCGGGTCACCGAGTACTTGGGATGGTGGGCACCCCCAGGGGAGTTCATTCAGGATGATCTCACGGACAACCTTGATCTTGGTCCCCCCACTGACCCGGTACTGCCGTTTCATATGGCTCTGCAGAGAAGGGTGGCAGCGGCTTGGACTGCTCCGGAGAGTCTCCCAGCAGTGGGCAAGTCTTTGTCACGAAAATACCGTCCAGCCAGTAGCGACCCCTGCTACTTGTCCAGGCATCCCACTCCGGACAGTTTGGTGGTGCAGGCGGCTACGGCCCCGGCAAAGCAGGTGTCGTATCCTACCATCCCTCCGGATAGGGACGACAAACGTTTTGACGGCTGGGCGAAGAAAGTGTTTTCTTCAGGGGGTATGGCGCTTCAGACGGCCAACTCCATATGTGCCTTGTCTCGTTTCACACACCCTCTGTGGAACTGTGTTGCATTAGCGGCTGAACATATTCCCGAAGGGCACGAACAGGATGGTTTCCTTGCTTTGGTTCAGGATGGCAAGGATGCCATGTGTGAGGCCGTTCAGTCGGGTTTGGACATGGCAGATTCTGTCAGCCGGTCCATGGCGGCGAGCACCGTAATACGCAGGTTTGCGTGGTTGCGGAAGTCTGGGTTTGCTCCTGATGTGCAGTCCCGGCTCCTCAATATGCCCTTTGACGGTGAACATCTTTTTGGCAGCAAGGCTGATGAGAGCCTTGAGAGGTTGCAGACCTCCAAAGCTGCAGCAAAGTCGTTGGGCGCTGCAGTTCGACAACCTCCGCCTTTTCGTCCTAGGGGACAACAATGGAGGGGAGGTTCCTTTCGCTATTACTCGTCCTTCAGTAAAGCGAGAGGAGCTAGCAGTCAAAGAGGCCACCGTAAGAGTGCCAGAGGTGGAAAACAGGGTACTCGAGGTGCCAAGGCCGCTCGGGCAGTTGCCTCTTTGCCCTCAGGCAACGGCGTAGCCGCTAGCACTCAGTCATGAGGCAAGGTCCCATGGTTCGCCAGTTAGGGGAAGGCTGGCGCAGCATCTTGTAGAGTGGCGTGCCATTACTTCAGATGTGTGGGTTCTGGAGATCATAACACACGGCTATTGTCTTCCCTTTCGGCAGAGGCCTCACGACAATCCACCTGGGATCCTCTTTTGAAGAGTCCGGATCCGCTCCTTGCTCAGGAAATTCAAGCCCTGCGGGAGAAAGGCGCCATACAGCTGGTGCCTGTAGCGGAGAGGAACAAGGGATGGTATTCCCCTTATTTTTTGATTTTGAAGAAAGACTGGAGATTGAGACCCATCATGGTCTTGTGCGGTTTGAACAAACTCCTCAGGAAGGACAAGTTCAAGATGGTTACTCTCTCTCAAGTCCTCCAGGCCCTTCAACTTCAGGACTGGTTGGTGTCTCTCGACCTCAAGGACGCTTACTTCCATGTGCCGGTCCATGCCAAGCACAAGAAGTACCTGAGGTTCGCGGTTGGCGACTTGCACTTTCAGTTTCGGGTCCTGCCGTTCGGATTGACCTCCGCCCCAAGGGTTTTCACCGAGCTCATGGTGGTGGTGGCAGCGCATTTCAGGAAAGGGGGGATTCACGTCTACCCCTACCTGAACGATTGGTTGATCAGGGGGAGCTCTCCCGAGCAAGTCCTGGATCATCTGTCCGTCACCTGCCACTCCCTTCACAAGCTGGGCTTCTCCCTCAATTTAAACAAGTACCATTTGACGCCAACACAGCGGCTCCAGTACAACGGAGCAGTGCTCGACACATCCCTGGGGCAGTGTTTTCCTCCCCAGGTGAGGGCTCTTCACATTCAGCAGATGGTGCACAAGTTTCAACTTGCCCAGAATCTCCCAGCGTCCGAGTTCTTGAGACTGCTCGGCCTCATGGCATCCTGCATTCTTCTGGTGCCAGAGGCTCGTCTGCGGATGAGATCTTTGCAGTGGGCACTCAAGCTCCAGTGGTCTCAGTCCTCCGGCAGGCTGTCGGACCCTGTTCAGGTGCCGCCCTCAGTCGCCCAGGACCTTCTGTGGTGGGCCGTCGAAGGCATTCTGATGAAGGGGGCCCCATTTTGGCTGCCCTGGCCGTGACGATTGTGACGGACGCACCCCTCACGGGATGGGGAGCTCATGCCAACGAGTTGACAGCGGTTGTTGGTCTCTGTCGGAGTCCAGACTCCATATCAATCTGTTAGAGCTGAGGGCCGTCAGGCTAGCCCTGAAGGCTTTTCTGCCGACTGCGGGGAAAGAGTGTCCTGATTCTAACGGACAACACGGTGGCCATGCACTACCTCAACAAAAATGTGGGGGGCAGGGTCACTTCCTCTGTGCAGGGAGGCGATGCAGCTCGAGTTCTGGGCCATCCAGCAGGAAGTTTCGATCTCGGCTGTTCATCTGGCCGGAGACGACAACGAGATGGCGGACGCTCTGAGCAGGCAGAGCGCAATCTCTCACGTGGGAGCTGGCTCAGGAGATTCTCCTGGAGATCTTCGCCCTTTGGGGGACCGCTCAAGTGGATCTCTTCGCCTCCAGTGTTAACCGGAAGTGCGAAAGGTTCTGCTCGCGGGAATTTCCTCCAAAAGGAGCCTTAGGAGACTCGTTCGTGGTGGAGTGGTCATTCCCACTGCTGTTCGCGTTTCCTCCAGTCCCCGTCATCCCGCAAGTACTGCGGAGGTTACGGAGGTTCGGTTCCCGGATGATCCTCATTGCTCCGGCGTGGGCCCGGAGGACGTGGTACCCGGACCTTCTCGACTTGTCCATCTGCCCTCCACGTCGTCTTCCCTACTGAGACGATCTGCTCTCACAGGATGGGGGGGTGAGGTTCTCCATCCAGAGGTCAGATCCCTCAACCTTCACGCTTGGCTTCTGAAAGGTTGAGGTATAAGGATTGGGACCTCCCTGAAGACGTGATGGAGGTGTTGCTCTCGGCCAGGCGGCCCGCAACAAAGTCTCTGTACCGTTGCTGTTGGAGAAAGTTCTGCGACTGGTGCAGAGTTAAGAATGTGGATCCTTTTGAGTTTGACAGTCCCAGGGTTCTGCCTTTTTTTGCTTTCCTTGGCCCACAGGGGCTTGCAAGTGGGGACCATTAAAGGTTACCTGGCGGCGCTGTCCATATTTAAGCGCTCGTCTGAAGAATGTTCCTATTTTAAGATTCCTTTAATTTCTCAGTTTTTGAAAGGGCTCACTAATGTGTTCCCTCCGTCACCTTTTCTGGTGCCCGGTTGGGATTTGAACCTTGTTCTTAAGTTTCTTATGGGTGCACCGTTTGAGCCTTTGCATTCTTGCCCTTTGAGACTGTTAACTCTGAAAACTGTGTTTTTGGTTGCGGTTACTTCCGTTCGCAGAGTGAGTTACAGGCACTTTCAGTTAAGCCACCCTTCACTGTGTTTCATAAGGACAGGGTTGTCCTTAGAGTTCGTCATTCCTTTCTTCCGAAGGTGGTTTCGGAATTTCATTTGAGCCAGAAGGTTGTTCTTCCGGCGTTCTATCCTCCTCCACATCCTGGTAAGGAAGAGGAGAGGCTCCATAGGCTTGATCCTAGGAGAGCATTAAGCTTTTATATTTTGCGCATGTCCCGGGTCAGAGTGGATGATCAACTTTTCATTGGTTACGCTGGAAAGCGTTTGGGACAAGCTGTGACGAAACAGACTTTGTCTCGTTGGATTATTTTAGCTATCTCCGAGTGTTACCGCTTGGCGGGTAAGGACCCTCCGGCTGGCTTGCGGGCCCATTCTACCAGGGGAGTGGCTGCGTCTACTGCCCTGCAGAGGGGTGTTCCTACATCTGTGATGCAGCCACCTGGGCTTCAGTACATACTTTTGTACGTCACTACTCCCTCGATTCCATCCGAGTGCAGGATCTGGCCTTTGGCAAGGCAGTCCTTTATTCCGCAATTTGATTGGGCATGCTAAATTTGTGTTCTAAATTCTTTTCCCATCTCCTTGCTTGGTACTGCTTTGGGAGTCTGTCATAGATATGGAATACATCGGAGGACCCAATCCCCTCGAAGAACAAGTTACTTTCTTACCTGGTAACGTTCTTTCGATGGGATGGTCTGACGACATATTCCATATTGCTCCCTCCCTACCTTCCCGCTGCAGAATTTCTTTTGCGATTGCAGCTTGCGTTCTGCAAGGCTTTGTGTGTCTGACTGGCAGAAAACTGGTGGCACACATTCTGGGGAAAAAACTACAACTGAGGCTACGGGCGTTGTGCGTCCTACTTATCACATCGGGTGACGTCGGCCGTCGGAGGAGGTCCTCGGGGGCGGCGCATCGACGCAGGACACAGACGCCGAAGATTTTCCAAAGCAGCACAGCTGTGGACATTACCTGTCGTAGATATGGGATACGTCGTCGGACCATCCCATCGAAAGAACGTTACCAGGTAAGAGAGTAACTTGTTCTTCTAATGTGAAAACACAGCTGTTGCTGCCCAAGTTAATGGTTTTTCTGTCACCTGCTCTTAGGGAAGGCCTTGCCTGAATGCAGTTTCAAACTGTCCGTACTGGCACAGTGCAGTGTGACCAGCCTGCAGGGGTCTGAGGGCCCACTGACCACTGGCCCTGTGTTGCAGCCAGGTGTTCTTTTCGTACCACCTCACATGTATTTCACAAGGGGCAATACTAGACTAACCATATGAATAATTTTCTGGTAGTAAGTTATCATTCCAAGATGGAAAGTCTGGTACACTTTTATTGTGCTCTTTCAAAATACCTCTCTGAGAGTGGCAAAGGAGACAAATAGCACCAGTGAGGGTTCCTGTATGCTTTGCAGTAAATCGCAGAGCATTTCAGGACTATAACAGTGATCAGCGAGCTCTACATTTGATAAAACAAGTCTGTGATAAAAGGATTATATGTGTGAATCTCTAAATGCATAACCGATGCATGGCTTGGTGCTCACATCACGGTTCACAATACTCGCCCTAACATGAAATGTTTGTAACCATGAACCATACATGCTCATTTGGACAGCTTAAATTGTTGGATGCGAGTATTAAATGGCTGCAACATCAGCCACTCAAATGAGGTACAAGGGCTCTTTTGCTTCTTGTTTCTGAAGAATTTTAGAGGAGGAAGGGCTGGGTCTCAGTGTGGGCATGCCCAACCCCAATACAGAAACATCTTTAGGGAATTATATCTATAGACAGGCACAAAAGAGACCCCAAAACAATGCACAGAAAAGCTACACAGAAAGGATTGTACCTCTTATAAACTTTAGCCTGGCCAGCAATAATCTGATGAAGCGTTTTAAACAAAACTGGGATATGTCTTCTCCAGCTGCAGTTTTTTCAGAAAAATGTTCAGCCTGCAGAGGCCACAATGCAGCTCTACTCGGTGCAATTAAGAAACCCATGACAGCGGTTGTGATGTCCAGGGCAGTAAAGTTAGAGCCAGCAGTGCACCATGATTTGTTACTGTTTTCCCACACACTCTGTACACTGTTTAGGGAGCCCACTAGCTAGTGCTTTTTACAACTGGGTCATGCCTAATGCTCCAAAAGGCCTCGAGCTTCAAGTCCGACAGGGATTGCTAGATGCAGATGTCGGTGTCAAATTATCACAAGGTGTGCATCTACTGCTTAGGGGAGGAGCATAACATGGAGGGCTGTAGCAGCTGCAAGTTTGTATAGTCCAAGGACACCAGAAATCATGCCACAAAGCTCTACATAAGTGGGACAAGGATGCAGTTTAATTTGCCGACATCTGAGCCTTCTTCCAAGAAGGCCTTGGTCTTTGAGGAGAAACCTGAAGAGCATTGTTTTTCCCATGTTCCCAAAAAGGGCAAGAAGAAAAGGTAGCAGCAGAAGGGGGTCCCGGTCTCAAGTGGTACTTTGAAGCTTTTCTCTTCATAAGAAAGAGGAATCACCACTTCCGCCCCGGAAACGCCGTTGACACCTCTGAGGAATAGCCACCTGCATTAAGGTTATTTTTCCTCACTAGCTTCTTCAACCAGAATCAGTGGGAAGGCCTCAGGCGCTAGATGCTTCACCAAGGCCCCAACTGCATCAGCACTGGTGGTGGATCCAGGGCCCATTGCACATCTTAAAGCTGGCACAGGCACCTCTTCAGGCCACAAGAGTATGCCTGGTGGCTCGTTTCCACACCCATCTGTGGAGACTGCTCCCCTACTGTGCTCCTTAGCTCTGCCTTGGGGCGCTGAAGCTGTGGCCGTGGCCAGTGCTGGCCTACACCCCATGGAATTTTGCTCCCGTTTTAGAGTCCGTTATTATAAAAGATAAGTCAAATCTTTAATTTGAGTGTGACCCAGCCCAAATGTGTTGTAAGCCTTGAATTCCAGGAGGGTGGAGAACTTCCCTGAGGAGTTGTATGACCATGAGGGCCTATCAGAGCTGTTCCTTAACTTAAGGAATGTCATTTGGTTGCAATGCTGCGTGATGGGCACTATGACTGTCCTGTACAGACATTGTTAGATGTGTTCATCCGGGTCCACCCTAGATAGACAGTCTGAGTTTCTTAACCACCTTTCAATGGAAACAATTTATTTGGGGCAAAGGCTATTCATTCTCTGGCAATTTTAAAGGTCTTAGCTACTCTGTGTTTAGCTGTCCAGCTGCATCTGTAACACAGGGATGTTACTTTCGGTACTTGTTTTGCCAATGGTGGGAGAGGGCAGATACCCTCTGGCAAACAGGCCCAATGACATATTCCTCCGGGCGAGGGACATCAGGAAGGAGGACAAGCTGTTTTCTGATTATGCTGGAGCCCTTATATGGCACTGCTGTTACCAGACGATGTCCAGGTGGATGGACCTTTGCATTGTGGCATGTTAGGATCAGACCAGGAAAGAAGTGCATAGGGCTCTTATATCCAATTGGGCCAGTGACCTAGCGTTTACCTCTGTCTTGCAGAAGAGTATCCCCTTTTGACCATCTGTCAGGTGGGTACGCAGGCTTCCATGCACATGTTTGCCAAGCACTATTGCCTGGGTTTCTTGTTGGGTCAAGTTACCCGCTTTGGTTGGGCAATGCTTCAGTGTTACCTGATGTAAGTGATGGTTTCTCACTCTTCGCTCCTGGTTCTGTATTGCTTTGGAAGTGTATCTAAGATGTGGAAACTTTGGGAGAAAGGACTCCATTGGGAGAAAGGTTTAAATGCCTCATGTTCTTTCTGTTGTTTTAGTCCTTTCTCACACAGTTTACTCATCGTCTTCCGAACCTGCCCTGCCTTGTGGATAGCTCGTACACATTGGGCTATTCTGCAATCCCTGATCTACTGCGTGCTAGTAAAAAAGGCAGAACTGAGGCTATGGGGACTGCTGCCTCTATACATTGCCCCCATCATCACAATCGGCATCATGGGCACCCACCAATAAAGCGGAACACCACTGTGCCTCCCTGTGGCTGGAAAAGTTTCTAAAGCCAGCTGGTGTTGGAAAATATGAATTTAGAATGGGCAATATGGGGGAGGAAGGATTAATTCATCAGAGAGAACATTTCCAACAGGTAAATCATTTTTTATTTGTGGTTAGAGTAAGGAATTATGGAAGTATAACTCAACAAGTAAAACATGTGCATCTTGCAAAATCTCAGCATGTTAATGTTTCTTATTTATTACTTTCTTCTAGGTCATCTGAAAAGGTACCTTGGTCACCACCCCCTGTTCAGATTAACCTTATATCCCCCTTTGCTAGTCCTGCCACAGAAGAAAAAAGTGAAGCGCATGCATCTTCTGAAGAAGCCCCAGAAAAGATGACACTTCGAAGAAACCGGAAAAGATTGATATCCACTTTTACAAAGCCAGTCACTCGTAGAAAGATGCGATGAACTTTCTGTTTTGTTTTTTGTTTTCCAGTTTGTATGTACACCACGGTTTGTAAATGCAAGTCCGCAATTGTGTTGATTAAAAAAAATCATATTGGAGAGAAAATAATTTATATAAATTATTGTAAAATTTCATAAATGATTTTAAGAGATACCTAACTCCGTATGGAGTGCAGTCGAGCAATTTTATATGAATACTTCATACGTTTATAAAATATGTAACTATGGCTTCTAGGAATGTTAAATAAAGATGTATACTTCAAAATGTGATTTTTCAATAAATCCTGGATTACTCTTACTAGATCTGCCGCCTTTTTGGAATTTTTATCAGGTATGGGTTTTTAACATATTGTGTACTGTTTAGAAATCTTTCCGCTGTCATCTTCTGGAAACATATATTTATTTTTGTGTGTGTATCTTCGTTTGGCACAAATCCAATTTCTGGGTTAAGATTTTGCAGCACAACTACGATTGTGATTTAAACTAAATCATTTACAGAAAGGTAGGTTATAACAAAACTATAATAACGAAAAAACATATTTTTTTTGTATTTTATTTCGATTTATTTGAGGGGTCACCCCCTGTTTCCCAATGCTTCTAACCCTACCCCCCCCCACCAGTTCTAACTCCCAAACCACCACCCATATATGAAAAAAAATCTTTTATTTCGTTATTAGAGTTTTGTTATTACCTACCTCTCTGTAAATGTTATGGTTATAATCACTCGATACCATAAATTAAAGAAGACAATCTGATCAAAAATATTGAATAGGTAGAGAACACAGGCAAATCAACCTGGGAGTTCCTGTGCATTCCAAATTGCCATCTTTTCTCGGTTTCTAACATTGCCTACATTGTTTGCTCAGTGGCTGTGCCTTATAAATAGCTAGTTCTATTTCTATCTAACATTCTCAGTTATTGGTTTTACTTTATTTTAGAAGTATTATTTTGCAGAAAATTGTAAACAAACCATTTTGAGGCACCAGTGTTTGTAAGAGGCGGCAAACCATGTTAAGGAAGTGAGAGGTTTAGGGGGTTAGACCAAGTGAGACAACAGTCTGCAAAACATACTTATATTCATGATTGACAACAAAGGAAATAGCAGCAATATTAAATAGGAGCTGCTATCTACACCTTACCTCTGGTTTAGACTGTGGGTGGGGAAAACAAAAGGGGCAGCAGAGTCGATGGTTATATTGCATTTTTAAAAGATTGCTATTCTGCAGAAGAAGGCAAGGGGCGGAAAAGATGAGTGTGTATAAGAAATAACAAATGTACTCATGGCCTAATATTCCAAGGATAGGTGGTCATTAAACATCAAAAGTCTGTTTGAATAGCTAGATTTGTATTTATTTTCTGAAATTCAGTTTATTTCCTGCCTGATTGACTAGGTTGTACCAGAAACATCAGCCTGTGCAACAGTTGTCCAATGAAGTTCAGCAACCAAATTGTTGCAACCGTTTACCGGAATGAAGCCTGGTGGGCTGTCATCCGGGAGTTATGGGGTGCAATGCCAAGCACTTTCCAGACTTCGTGCTCCCCTGTCAAATTATATTCTTCAGTAGTACACTCTTGTCAATGAATAGCAACCCTAACAAAATGTTCTAGCTATTAGCCAGCATGGGTTATAGTAGAACCACCATCTCTGCCAATGCGTTCACTGTTGGCATTAGTGGTTTGTGTGAAATACCTGCCAGCAAAGCAAAGTTCTGCTCAAATTTAGCATTCGCATGCCTTGAGGTAAAGGTAGTAAGTATTGCAAACATCCCCTCCACTGATTTCCAGTGCCTGCCACCTCTGCGTATAATCTGAAATGTTCTCTTTGCTAACATTAATAATTTGCAATTCTCTTATTGTGGATCAACAGTGGCACAAAGCTGGAAGCGTCACACTTTTGTGGAGTTTTATTCCCCAATGTTTTTTTTTTATGGGCTGTCAATTAAAAACCTTTGGGGAAAGGCCAATATTGCATTGCCTGCGGTGCTCTGAAATAAATGGACCCGAGCATACTCCTTAAGACTTACTTGGTGGCTGAATGATTGCAGCGCAAACTACAGATCCCGAAAGCCGCGGCAGCATGTGCTGTTCAGCGTCGACATGCACACACGGCTGCGCAGCCAACGTGAATCAAAGCACTGCTACTCAAGTCTCTGTGACCTAGAGCAGTATTCTCTTGCTAACCCGTCCTTTGTCGCAGTTACTCTTCGGATTCTTGACCTCTGTTTGTTCTGTGGATTGCTTTTGCCTCTCCCTCCACTGTACATAGCGAAATGGCATATCAGCCTTGGGTTGTTTCCTGGAATCTCTGATTTCTTCCTTCTTGGTATTTTGATTCTTGCCTCCTCGTTCTCATTTGGACATTGGGAAGATTCAATTAAGGACCCTCTGAGATTCAGATTTTTCTCTTCCTGTGGAGCGGCTGTTACACCGTGAACTATCCTTGTGGATTACTATTTGCTGACCATCTTCTCTTGTATCCTCCCCATTAGTTGTCTTCATGCTGCCTGGTTGAGGTCCCACACTGTTTTTTGTTATTTCTCCAGCATGGGGTCTGGCATGGATTCACATGCTCATGAATATTCCCCGTCGTCATGCTGGGAATCCTCGTTAAAGAAAAAATCAGTTTCACTTCTGATCTGTCTTTCTCCTAACAACCAATCACTGGTGTCTGGGTCATACTGTCCCCAGCCAATGACTGCCCTCTACCTAAGCCCCTCCTCTGGCAGCCATCTTCTGATTTTTACAGCACGTTCAAGTGTTGGGAGTCCTTGTGCTTTAGCTCTCGAGCTTTTACTGTGTTTTGCGATTTTTCGAAGAATTTTGCTCTATTTTTTCAGTCAATCGAGCCTCCAGCTCCATTGATCCATCTTCCGATTAACAGGGACCCGTTTTCGGATTCTTCAGCGCCCCTCAAAAGCACATTTTTTTGTCGAGTTTCTTCTTGGAGGATTCCAGAAGCTTCTTCAAGGCCTATCCCATGTGGACATGGCAGCTGAGAAGGACTCAGCGCCTCTCTTCAAGGTTTGCCCTGGCTACAACCTACGGAATGTCTTTTCGGATGACGGACATTCCCTGTGCCTTTACTGCCTGCACTCGGACCCGAAGCACATGGAGGATGACTATGCAGCTTGTCGGGAGATGGTGCCCTGCACGCGGACCAATCGGCGCAAGCGCCTCAACGAGTGGCTGCAGGCTAAGGCCCCTGCTCTGGGTGAGTCCCTGACAGCATGCCTGCCCTGCCCAGAAGAAGAAAGGTGAGCGGTCTTATAAGACCTTTGAGGGAACCCATCCCACAGGGGCCCAACATAAGGCTAAGCACTGCAAGTCCACTGCCTCCGGGAGCGCCGTTGCAACGGGCTCCTCGGTGGCTAGGGCGAGTACAGCGTCTCCAGCGCCTAAGACCACGAGCCGATTCTCAGCATCTTCGAAGAAGAGGAAGTCAGACCATTCAGGCAAGCTCTTGGAGAAGACCCAGGCAAGCTCTTGGAGAAGACCCAGACCGACCCTGCAGAGAAGGCCAAGGGGGAGCGGTGTCCCAACCCTCCACCTAAGGTGAAGGCCGCATAATCGGCCAAGACCGCGAAGGCCCAGGTGCATCAGACGAAGGCCCAAGCTTCCATCAAAGTAGTGGCAGTGTCCCTCGTGAAGGCCGCACTGGCGGATCCGCAAGGCACTGTCCCAAAGGCGAGGGTATCCCTGCCTGCCAGGAGGGAATCCTCTTTCCAGCCCATCAAAAAGACGCTGGAGAAGGTGATGCCCATCATTTCCCGGAAACAGTGTCCCTTGGTCGCAGAGAAGGGGGGGGCCACAGTGGCCCTCCAGGGCACTGACATCTCCTCAGAGGAGGAGCTCACCAACCTTCCGATCCTCCAGGACGGACAATGCGTCGAGAGCGGGCCCTACGGGAGGAATCCCGACCAGGGCGATGACAAAGGGGACGTCGAAGGTGATGGCGAGGAGACAGACGAGGACCAGCAGGGCGGTGATGACTCAGAGGAACAACTTAAGCCGCAAATGCCCTTGTCTCCGTCACCTCCATCACCCCAACAACCACCTGGGGATATCTCAGTGGACATTCTTACGGCTCTGCATACCCTGTGCTCAGAGGTCCGGACAAGGATGCTTCTTTCGCTGGCGGCACCAGCACCATCGGAGCAACCACCATCCAAGCCGAGGAGAGTCCACCCCCCCTCTGTTCCACCCTTCGCCTCCCTCTCCCCCACCGAGGGATGAGACGGACCCGGACACGGCGATGACGGGCACTGGCACGGACGACAAAGGCTGGTTGGGGGATCTCCCATCGTCACCTGCCAGATCTTCACCGCCCGACGAGATAGGCTTGTTCCACGCCATGAGCTATTCTAGCTCATCCCACAGGAAAAGAAGAAAGGTGGTTTCCTATACCATCGCCGAGAGGCGAAAAGGAAGACCCTGCTGTCGATCACACTGTTGGATGACATTTGGGACGAGGGGTTGTCCCTCATGAAGAACCCTTCATCGGCTCTGGCGAAGAGGAACAGTTATGAGAAGAAATGCAGAGTGCTGGACTCGGGTCATCAAGGCGGACACTGAGACGGCTCGTGCCTTGGGCACGCTTCAGCAACGACGGCCGTCCTTTCGGACGTCAACCCTCCCGGTCGTCGGCCCAGCAGACCTACAGGGGCTGTGCCAAGTCTGGAGGTGGACGTTGTCGCCAAGGCCCCCAGGGTGGCGCTTCAATGTCAAAACAGGACTGAACCGGCTGTGTAGTCGGGACCCCACCTGTGCACCCCAGTGGGAAGTCGGCTGGCGAACTTTGTCAGTGTGTGGAAGACCATCTCCACCGATCGTTGGGTGCTGCACGCTCTCGCCCACGGACACACCTTAAAGTTCTAATGGAAGTGTCCCCGTATACCACTGGTGGCACGTCAGGAAAATCGCACCCCTGAGCTGCTGCTGGAGGTGCGGGCCATGCTAAAAAAGGGGGCGATAGAGCTCGTCCCATAGAGACTGCGGGGTTCCGGAGTGTACTCTCGTTACTTCCTTGTCAAAAATAAGACCGGCGGTTGGAGGCCCATCCTGGACCTCTGCCGCCTGAATAAGTGCATCAAGTCTCAAAGTTTCGGATGGTGACTCTTCAGCACGTGCTAGGACAGCTGGAAGAGGGGGATTTTCTGTTGTCAGACTTGGAAGATGCCTATTTTCACATACCCATACAAAAGGGCCACTGCAAGTATCTGCACTTCGTGGTTCAGGGACAAAACCACCAGTTCAAAGCCCTTCCCTTCGGACTAAAGTCGGCGCCAAGAGTGTTCACCAAGTGCCTGGCGCCGGTGGCGGCGCGTATGAGGGATCCAAGTGTACCGTTACCTGGACGACTGACTCATCCGTGCAAGCTCAAAGGACATCGCTGTCGAACGCATGGCAAAGACCTTTCAACTCCTGACGGATCTGGGGTTCTCAGTGAACTATGCAAAGTCCTGCTTGATTCGATTGCTGGGCGCACGGTTTCTGGGATCCCGACTCTACACAGTATCGTGCATGGCGTCTCAGTTGGAGGAGAGGATAGCGGCCATCTTGGTAAAGGTATGACGGCTGTTGGCCCTGAAGGTCGCACGGGTAAGGTCCATCAAGTCCCTACTCGGCATCATGACATCATGCATATACCTTATTCGGCTGTGCAGGCTACGGATGCGTCCACTGCAGGAGTTCCTCGACACCCGTTGGATACAAGTGTTGGGAAGCTTCGAGGAAAAGATCACACTCGATGAGAGTTTCTGTCGAGCAATACAGTGGTGGGGAGTGCGCGCACATCTTTCCGCAGGTGCGAATTTCCAGACCCCACCTCATCAGGAGACTGTCACGACGCACGCCTCCCTGGAAGGATGGGGAGCGCACACCGGAAGTCTTCATGCAAGAGGCCCGTGGCTACCGGAAGAGAAGACGTTGCACATCAACGTGTTGGAGCTACGTGCAGTGTTTTGGGCCCTCAAGTCCTTTCTCCCATCCCTTAAGAGCAAGGTGGTGTACGGGTCTACACGGACAACACCACCACAATGTCCTACATCCGAAAGCAGGGGGAACCAGATCCCCGGCGCTCTCCAAAGAGACGTAGCACCTTTGGCACTGGGCCGTAGCCATGGGGATGTTCCTCATCCCGTTTCATCTGGCAGGAGTGAAGAACACTGCGCCGACTCTCTAAGCAGGGAGCTCCGCTCGTGCCACGAGTGGGAACTTCGGCAGGACCAAGTGGATCACCTGTTCCGCAGATGCGCCAATCCCCAGATCAATCTGTTTGCGATGACGACTAACACCAAGTGCCGGAGGTTCGCTAGCAGGTTTCCTCAGCCGGGGGATCATGGGGGACACATTCTCTTTCCCCTGGGACAGCCTGTTCCTGTATGCGTTCCCTCTGTTGCTGCTTCGACCAGTCAATCAACTTAGACGGTCCCGGTGCCGGATGATCCTCGTCGCACCGGCGTGGCCGAGACAGATATGGTACCCGGACCTTCTGGACATGTCTGTGTCCCCTCCAGTCAAGCTTCCTGTGGTTGCAGATCTTCTTGCCAGGGAAGGAGGTGTGCTTCCGCACCACGACCTAGGATCGCTGAACCTGAAGGCCTGGCTCCTGCAGCACTAGAGTTTGGGGGCTACGATCTCCCAGCGGACTGTAAGGAGGTGCTCGCCAAGGCCAGAGCTGCTTCTACTCTCAAATGCTACAGGCACAAATGGAAGCGGTTCGCCGTTTGGTGCTGTACGCAGAAGATATTTGTTTTCGTTGGCCAAGGCAGGACTGGCCCATGCTTCCATCAAAGTTCATCTGGCGGCTATCTCCCGCTACACCAGATCTCCTGGACGATCCCCCTTATGGTTGCATCGATTGGTCAAGTAGTTTGTCACTAGGACTAGTTCGCTCGTTCTCGCCGGTGAAGGCTCTGGCTCTGTGTGAAAGCTTTCGAGCCTATGCATTCGGGCCACTGTCATTTTTGTTGTGGAAAACAGTTTTTCTTTTGCCCATCACCTCTGCACGACGAGTGGGAGAGATCCAGGCCCACTCTTGTAAACCACCATATTTGACATTCCACGAGACGAGGGTGGTGCTACGGACGCACCCCTCCTTCATGCCCAAGGTGCCGTCGGACTTTAATCTAAACAAGCCCTTGGTGTTACCTGTATTCTTCCCGCCGGCTGAGAGGTCTTTGCACTTGCTGGATGTGGCTAGAGCGCTGAAGTTCTATGTGGACCGCACAAAGGGTTTCCGGAAGACGTTGCAACTTTTTGTGAACTTTGGCCCTGTGAACCATGGGGAAGGCCCTCTCCAAGGCTTCCATTTCCAGGTGGCTCTACGGCTGCATCACCCATTGTCACTGGTTGGCAAACCGACTATTGCCTGGCCATCTGAGAGCCCACTCGACCAGAGCGATCGCTGCAACTACAGCGTTCCTGTCTGGTGTGCCCCTGCTGGACATCTGCATGGCTGCTTCGTGTAGGTCGACGCACACCTTCACAAAGGTCTACTGCGTCTACAGTGATTCCAGTGGGGAGTCCATAGACGGCTAAGCAGTGCTGTGCAACCTGTTCGCTTGAAGGTGAGCCTGGTGAGGAGGTAAGAGATGCTTAATGTTGAGATGCTTAATATTGAGCCTTGCCACCTTCCGTGGGTATGCATTTGTGTACAGCTTTGTATTCTTTATTCATGAGCATGTGAATCCATGCTGGACCCCATGCTGGAGAAGGAACAAGTTACTTACCTGTAACTGTTGTTCTCCAGCATGGGTTCTGGCATGTACTCACATGCGAACCCTCCCGCCTGCCCCTCTGCGGCTCTTCTCTTGGTCTTACTGCCACTTTATGTGCTACCAAATCTGAAGATGGCTGCCAGAGCAGGGGCTTAGGTAGACGCCAGTCATTGGCTGGGGGCAGTAGGGCCCAGAGACCAGTTATCAGTTGTTAGGAGAAAGACAGTTCAGAAGTGAAACAAACTGATTTTTTATTTACCAAGGATTCCCAGCCAGACTACGGGGAATACTCATGAGCATTTGAATCCATTCCAGACCTATGCTGTAGAACAGCAGTTACAGGTAAGTAACTTGTTCCTTTTTTTACCCTATGGGGAACGGGTATCCTGGCTTTGGATTTTGCTGGCTTTTTCCTGTTTTCTGGTTCTATCTCCACATTCATTAGGAGTTTTACTGGGGGCGGTGGCGGAGAGTTAACCACTCCTCTTACACATACTTACCTATTGTCCCTTTACCTTACAGCTCCCGGGGGGTCCTCTGGGGCACCTTTCCCCCTCATCCTTTTGGTAGGCTTGTTTAAAAGATCTGTGTGATGGGTTGGGAAGGATCCTCTACCACCTTCCAGGAATCACGAACATCTTCTGTTCACGACCGATTGAGTAACCTATTACTCCTCCGGGTTCATAGAATATAGGCCTGCCAAGTCCCTGTAGGCACCTTAATGCAGGTCATGACGCTGCTTCGTACCAATATGGTCGAGCCCATACAGTCATCCATCAGCAATCGGATACTATAAAGAGCGCTGCTGCACAGGCCTTGCCTCCAGATCCCAAATTTGCTCCAGACAATGCTGTACCTTCCCCATTGGCCACTGCATCTGCTAACCCACAACCTTTACCTGTTTTGATGCCACAACTTTTCCCATTGGCTCCCCATAACTTTACTTGTTTACCCAGTAATCTCAGAAAATGAGGCGCAAATGATGCAGACAACTCAATTGTGTAAGATGCAAACAGATAAAACACTAAGTTAATACATAAGTGAGTGTAGACTCTGCGTGACTCTTAATTTAGCCGACCCATTTCACATTTATGGTCCATTTAAACCACTTTTGTCATCAGATCCACGGTAATCTGCATTATTCATATGCTTTAGGATTCCATTTATAGACCACAGTTATCAGATTTACAATAATCTTCATAGTTCATAAGCTTATACAATTTACGATAAAACATCCTATGCAAAGCCAGCACATAACAATGACAATTAAATTGATCATTTTCAGCAGTCATATAAGCTGCATTTGTCAATGTCACAATGATTCTGCGGTGTGCAAGGTGCCGTGCTTAGGCACCTTCTCTTTCATAATGATAGACATTAGAATCAACCTCTAAAACTAGCAACAGAGTTACATTTATTATTCACATAGTGATTCTCCAATATGAATGGTTGGTGCGCTGAAATCTAATATTGAGTAAGACATTTGTATAACATAATATTATCCAGACATCATTTACAATTTTAAAAAGGATAACACCTAGAAACATATGGTCATTTCACTGCCTGAAAACTTAGTGAACCTATACAATAAATGTTAAACGGTCTTGGGAAGTACATCATTGAAAAATCAATCTCATGGACACACAATCATGTATCCCAGACATGGTGAATCCCAATATCGAAGATGATATGCTAGGTTAATGGGCGCTCATAGACTTTCATGGACAAATCAACAGAGTTGTATCTAACTCGGATGTCGAGGAATTTATGGCCACACTCATTCTCACAGTTAATCCATTCGACAATATCCTCAAAGAATTTTTGCTTGAACATTTACAGAAAACAGGATAAATCAAAGTCCTCTTGGTCTCAAAGCATCCAAGTGATCAATCCAATTAATCTCTTTTTGCATGGTAGTTTGGTTATATCTCCTCCTCTGCGTGGTGGTACAAGTTGCTCCAATATTACAAATTGCATTTGTGATATCGTGTGGCGTAGTTCTGCAAAGTGTTGTACAAATGGGGATCTCTCTAAATGGGTATGAATGTTGGATTTATGCTCTGTCCATCGTTTTTTGGCCTTCCTAGTCTTAATACCCACATAATAAATGCCACATGGGCATTTAATTCCATATATCACATTGGTCGAATCGAATGTGGTGGTGTGTATCAGGGGTATTGGTTTCCCAGTGTATGGATGGTTTATAGACTGGACTTTTATGATGTTGTTGCAATGCTGACAGTTCATACAAGGTAATGTTCCTCTCTATGATGGTGATCTAGTTATCATAGCACTAATGTCTGTTCTTGTGACTACGTCCCTTACCAATTGACCTTTCTTATATGCAAAAGTAGGTACTGAGGGAAATAATTTGCACAATGTCGGGTCCAGATGTAAAATGTTCGTTAGATTTAAGGATAAGCTTGATTTGATGACTATGGTGCGAATGCGTTGTAACATAAACAAGTTTGGAAGACATAATTTCCTCTTTTTTTTTGCTAGGCTTTGTGACCTAGGGATTTCAGTGACATTTTGTATTGCATTCTTGATGGTTTGCTCGGCATAGCCTTTCTTCCTGAAAGTATTGGATAATTCATACGATTTCTCAATGAATTGCTGTTTGTCCGAAATAACGCAACGATATCTCAAGAATTGGCTAAAGGGGGGATGCTTTCAATGGTGGACTTTGGGTCAAAGCTATTCCTGTCTGTAGGTTTCGAGTAAATTGTGGTTTTAAGGTTACCATCTTCCACATAGATCTCCACATCCTAGAATTCCAACCGTGAAACACTTGCTTTCATTGTGGATTTAATCCTGGGGGTTATTGAATTCATGTGGGTAAAAAATTCTTCCAGTTCTTGTCTGGTTCCTGCCCAGATCCCAAAAATGTCATCTATATAGCATAGGTAACGTTTAAGATGTTTCTTCCACCTGGTGTTGGTAAGAATGTGGTAATATTGGTTTGGTTGTAGAGGTGCACTCATTTCAACAGAGAGTCTTGTGTTATTATGTAAGAAGAGTGGTTTGAGATAATGTTCTAAGGAGCTCCTTGTTTGGTCTGTGCTACCAGACTGGAAAATTGAACAAAGGAGTGGCGCCTCGAACGGATTGGGGCACAAAACAAGGACACAACATCAACAACTCAAAAAGTTGTAAAGTAGTTCAAGAAAGTTTCCACACTTAATATATTCAAGGTGTTTTTCAAAAAAAGAATGTATTCATAAAGTAGAAATATATGTATCATACAATCACTATTTGAGAGTGTTTTGTTACTGATTACATATAATTTAAACAAAAGCAATTCGCTTGTGATGATCGCTCATCAATACAGCAAAGTTTCGTAGTCTGATAAAATTTTTAACAATATTTTCCAATGAATTTCACAATTGAGGTTCATAGTTTTCTACTACACAATATCCTGATGTCTTAACAAAAAATTGTTTTCTAAGTAGGTATTAGATTTAACTTCCTGTCTTCTACTACGCGTTTTGGGCCTGTGCCTTTCTTCAGGTATTGATCAGGATATTCTTTCTGAAATGTTAGTAGGAATGATAAATAAAATTTAATAAATGGAACTAATGTTCAATACTAGTTCAAAAGAAGTGTTAAGAATTAATAATTGAGATTTCTGTACTAACCTGAGTTAGAACTCGTGTAGGGACAAGTAGCTTCTTAAAAGTCACCTCAGACAGAATGCTAATTCTGAAAATAGTTAACTGACTGTGGGACAATTGTATTCAATCTCAAATTTGTATTACGTTCCCAGGTGTTTTGGTCCACTGCGGGACAAGTCGCTTGTGAGGCGATTGGTCCCGCTAACAGACCAAAACGTCATAGGGAGACAGAAGAATTACCAAGATGATGTTACTGACTCACCCATGTAGTGGATACTGATGTTTGTCCCCCGAAGAATGTTGTTCATGTTCCAAATGCGCCATGTAAGTGTTAGCATAGCTGAGCGCCATGGCAGCTCCCATGGAAGTACCAGAAATGTTGATAGAATGGCGATCTTCAAACCTGAAGAAGTTATTGTTTAATACAATAATTAAAAGTTTCAGGGCAAGATTCTCATCCGCCCGACACTTGTAGGCTAAAAGGAGTAGCCATTCAACTGCCGTAATGCCATCCCGACGGTTGATGTTAGTATATAAACTAGTTACATCCATTGTAAATAAAATATCGTTATTTACTTGGAAATGACATTCTTTGATCCTGAGCAAAAAGTTGTTGGTATCTTTAAGGTACGAATGTGTTTTCTGTATTAAAGGTTGTAGTATTAGATCAATATATTTAGCCAAAGGTTCAAGTAAGCTGTTTGTCGCTGCAATTATTGGGCATCTAGGAGGATTGGTCAAGTTGTTGTGGATTTTCGGTAAAATATATAAAACGGGCATAATCGGGTGATTTTTGGTTAAGTAAGCATTAGTGTTCGAATTAATGAACTTATTGTTCTCAGATTCGTCAAGCACACCCTGGATGAGCACTCTCACTTGTTCTGTGGGGTCACAATCAACTTGCATGTAAGTATTGATGTCGCTAAGTTGGTTTTCAATTTCCTGTTTATATTTACTAAGATCCATAATAACCAAGGCTCCACCTTTTACAAGCCGGTTTCGGTATTATGTCAGAGTTGGTCCAGAGTTGGTTCAGCACCTGCTGTTTACGTTGCATAATGTTACCTCTACGATTCAACTTGAAATTAATTTTTTTAAGGTCGTTGAGTACATATCGCTGAAAGGTGTCTAATGTAGAGTTATGTACTAGTGGCATAAACATACTTTGTTGGACGTAATACTAGATGGCACAAGTCTTCTGATTGTTCTTCTTGTTCAAGTGTCTCAAAAACAACCTTGAGTTTCATTTTCCTGAACAACCGGAAAAAGTCAATCTTTTCCTTATGAAGCAAGCTGTTATAGTGTGGAACGAACAACGGTCCTTTCTGCAGTGTCTTCCTCTGAAACTTAATTAAATGAAGAGATGAGATATTAACGACCAAGTCTTCCTCGGAGGGAGTTGTACTTTCCCTGGTGGGTTCTGTCTTCTTGCTTCTTCTTGTGACTTGTCTCCTCCTAAAAAAGAGGAGGAGGAAGCTCTAATGGCTGTATCTCCTAATGTTTTCAATGGTTCTCCTTGACAATGCTGATGCTAATCTCTCTTCCTGTCCATCGGGGATAAATAAAAGGTTGTTCTCCCTCCACCTCTGCGCTTGAAACCTCCGAAGAGGATGTACCAGCATCGGGTTTCCGGGGGTTGTTTTACCAGGTTTGGATTAAATGTTCTTGGTTGGTTGTCTCTTAGATGGTAGTATTGTTTCCAAGAATACACTATGGGCCTCATTACAAGTTTGCCGGTCCGGTAACAACAGTGCTGGTAAGCTACCGGGACCGTTGTTACCGGATCGGCAAACTACGAGTTGTGCTCACGGGTGCCTTTCCGGCCGCCAGGTCTGACCTGGTGGGCGGATCGGCACCCGCGAGCAGATCTCGACGGATGCACCGGCACCATTCATTAATGGTGCCGGTGCATCCGGCCTCCCCATTCCCATTGAGTCCAATGGGACTGTAATGGGAATGGGGAGTAATAATTACCGGCTCCCGGCAATGGGGATTTACTGGGTCCGCCGTGGCTGTAATGCCCCAGTACGTCCCCATTGCCGGGTGCCGGTAAATGCATGACTCCGGAGGCAGCTGTGCCGGTATTAACCGGCAGGGCTACTGCCAGGGTCATAATGACTCCCTCTGTCCAATTTATAGTCTAGGGTGTCTCTTCTAAATTTTCAATTTTTTTTACACTCTCTCTCCCTCTTGTAGTTATCCAATTTTGTATTAATATCTTCCAATATTGATGTTAATTCCTCTTTGGACAAGGTAGGTATAATTGAAGATTTGATTTGTTCTATGTGTGCTTCAATCGAGTGGAGAGATTTAGCGAGTTCCTATATACTTAATAAAATGCGATCAAGGAAATGTTTATTCAAGATCAATCTCCTTCTTTTTACAAATTCAGGATTTTCCTTGCACAACGTTGGCTCTTAATAGATTCTTAGCCCTCTAGATATTCGATGGGCGCCATGGTAGGTAGCAAGAGTTGTGGAGTGTAAACATTGACTGATTTCTCTCCAAATCAGGCGTTCAAGTTGATTGACAAGTTCTTCCGGTTTGTTTCTTTGTTGTAATTCTTCTCCTGTGGTCTTGATCAGATTCAAAATCTGAACAGCTTAAGCTTCAGAGAAAGCTAATGTCCCTGCTCTATTTGTTGTTAATGCTTCAATACGTGAAAAGGACATCATATGCTGTACTCGACACAAGTACATCAAAGAATGTATGTGTGTGCTGCCCCTGTTATGTTATGTTATGTTATTGTACTTCTATCGCACCAAAGCCCGTGGCAATCCAGGCGCCTCAATGTATAGCCAGAAAAATAAGGATGCAACAAAGGGTTGGAAGGGCGCACAGACAATTCTAATTTTATACAATAGTTTCAATGAATTATTGAAACTATTGTATAAACTTAGAAATTTCTGTGCTCCCTTCCAACCCTTAGTTGCCCCCTCATAGACACCCGCTGGTTGTGGATTGAACATTTTATCTTATATATGCCTTCCGATCGGCTTTGTTGATGCCTCCTATTCTATAACAGTTGAAATGTTATTCTATAACAGTTGTAATGATTCAGGCCAACCATGATCCTTCGGGCTCCATACTGGGTGAGGAGGATATGGTATGAGCTCTTGACTTGTCAATATGTCCTTTGTAGGGGTACCCTGTTTCCCTCTGTTGGATTAGTGAAATACACAGAGTGTTGGATCTTTTGTCAGAGCCTGGGAAGCTTGAAGCTCCATGCCTGGCTATTGCGAGCCAGAAGTGCACAAGGGGACCTTTCGGAAGATTTCCTGGATCTGCTATTTTCGGGTCATACAATGTTTTTGTCTGTGCCAAACTTAAGGGTATGAACCAGTTGTGTCCTTCAGCTGTTTTGGTTTCCCTGCTGTCATTGCCCAAGAGTTGCCGTAATGAAGGCTCTGTTGAGGGCTAGTGGGCATTGTTCATGTTTTGCAATTCCATATGTCACAGTTTCTGAAGAGGTTGGAGCATTTCTTCTCTCCAAAAGCTTTTTGTTTCTCCATCTTGGAACTTGCATCTAATTGTGATGTTTCTGTTGCCAGTGGCTTTGAGCCCATGGACTCTTGTCCCCTGTGGCTCCTCACAATGAAGGCAATGTTGCTATCCGCCTTCACTTCCAGCATGCCATGTGAGCAAGCTTCAAGCTCTGTTTTGTGTGGACCGTCCTTTACTGGTGATTTCAAAGGAAAGGCGGACGTAGAGTTTTATCTCTGAACAAAATGTATCTTCTACCCTTCAAAGAAAGGAAATGATTCATCACCTTCATCCAAAGCAAGTTCTAGGAGTAGTTTCTTGTTTTTGCTGAGCCTATAATTGTCGAGTCTATTGTAGAGGGTGCTACAACCTTTGGCTCACTAGATGTTTCAGACTATAATTCCAATCAGCCCTATCAAACACAGCCAATGGTGAGGGACCATGGGTGTAAAACATCTGGAGGGACGCAGGTTGCAGACTCTTCTACTAGCTGCTATTGGGTTATTTCTTTTATTTTTTTATTAAGCAATTGGTTAAAAAGACTTAAACCTTATTGGCTTTACAACACCATACAAAACAAGAAAAATGTTTAAACCAAAATACATGTACATCAAATCAAATCATGGTGTTGGGTTATATCGGCACTGTGGCAGGATATTTCCTTGCTGGACATGTCAGGCTGCCACTTGGTCATTCCTGCATACCTTTACCAGGTCCTACAGCCTGTACTGTTGGGCAGGGGAAGTTGCTTGATTTGGCCTGTCCATTTTGCAGCAGTTTCTCAATTTGGGTATTGGTACTTACTAATGTGTTTGCCTGACATTCTCTGTTTTGATATTCCTTTGGGACTATTTCAAAAGATGAGAAAACCATTGTAAGATATCCATTGGAAAAAACACTTTCATTTGATAATGTACTTCCGGATGGATACAAGTTTCCAACTCAGAGACTGCTCATCACTCTCCCGCTATCCTTCAACGAATTGGAATAATGTAATTATTAACAAACTGACTTGTGATCTTTTCAGGACAGTGCTGGCACATTCCCTTTTGGCTTCTCTGGAGCTTCGGATGCAGACAAAGGAGGCTGACACAAAAGGTTTCCTGATTGGGGCTAAAGACTTTAATTTTAAATCAGAAAACAAGAGTAAACCTATCTGTCCCTATTCCTAAGAGGGGGTTCCCTGCCTCAAATAAAGATCTAAGGTGACTGTCAGGATGTCTGCCAAATCAGAAGTGTCAATTGTCCTGTGTTAAGAAAACCTTACTTCCGCCCCTTACACTACAAAATAACAAATAAGACATTACTGTTTTAACCCCAGAAGAATGGCTCCCTTCTTCTCGGATATGATTAAAGTTCCACACAATTCTTCCTTCGTGGGCCAGAAGAAATGTCTCCCTTCTCCTGATGTCCAGTCTCAGATAGCCTGGTGGAATTACTCCCTTCCCCAGACCACAAAGTTTGAAACAATGTCTTCTTGGTGGGCCAGGAGAGAATGCTTCTCTTCTCCTGGTAATTGGTCTCAGTCTCATATAGCCTGGGGGGAATGACTCCCTTCCCCAGGCCTGTTGGAGCTACCAGGAGAATGACCCCCTTTTCTTCTCTTCATTAGGCTTCAAGCCTACAGCACAGAGTGTTAGGGTCAGCAACCCTGGCTTCTCTTCTTTTTTGGTCTGGCTCACTTGGTTCACTTTCCTGTCAAGTACTGCCACAAAGTCGATGACTCGTATCACTCTCTTGGTTTGGGTCCAGACCCTGTTTTCTCTTCTCCTTTGATTTGGTCCACTTGGTTCACTACCCTGCCAAGAACTGCCGTGAGGAAGATGACTCGTATCACTCTCTTGGTTTGGGTCCCAGACCCCGGTTTCTCTCTGAGTGGGTTTATCCACGCAACTGATGTGAGGGACTCTCATTCTCAAGTTCTCTTCATGGTACTTAGGGTCCCCCACCCTGCCCTGGTTATCAACAGGCTTTGTTTCACCATTGAAATAAGGAGGAGAAGGTATGTAGGCTTTCTGCCCCTGCAATGCCACCCACGCATTATGGTTGGAAATGTGCCTAGGGACAACTACATGCATCCTCTTGGAAAGCTGCATCGCGTCCCCTTCAGATCTCCTGTGCTGCCCTTTACCTTGTTGAGGGTTTCAACATGTTTCCGGGGCTTTCTGGGATGACGTAAGTGTTCCGTTCTGCTTCTCCCATATCTTGCTTGCCCTTTTGCTGTGCAACAGCATTTCTAGCTGCATTCTGCTTTCCTTCCTCCTATCGACACTGCTGGGCACCAGTCTGGTCCTACAGATGTTCCGATTATCAAACGCTTTGGACTGCCGGCGTCCTTGGAGTTCTTTTTCTCCGGATCAGCGACGCAGGTTGGTAACGCCCATGTTCGGTGCTCAGCACACCTGCCGTCCTCCACGGCTGCCCGAGACATTCATTGTCGATTTTTATGGACTAGTGTCTGGGCCAATTGTATAAGTCATTCTACTCTTTCACTAGGTTTCATCTTTATTGCTCCATGGGTCAAACTCGTCCCAGTACTTGGATTACCTAGGTTCTTGATATTCTTTTTCTCAGTACTTTCCAGAACCTGAAGGTATTCTTCCGTATAACAGTTCATAAGTCTACTGTCTACAAAGAGGTTACTAGAGAATGACAAGGTTAGAGTATGGTGCTGGTGGCGTTCTTACAAGGGATGTACCCTAGATGGTCGTCCTTCTCCCTAGGTGGTGAGTTCCACCCCATGAGCTTCTCCTGCATTTTACCACCCCCAGGGGGACTATCAGGTAGCGGTCTCACCCCCTGTCCTCATAGGAAAGGACTTCGCCCTCGGGGAGAAGTGATGACATCCACTGATCTGTCACATTAGGTATTGCGTGGAACAGATGCTTAAATGCACCAACACTGTTGATCATCACTTCAAACAGTTACATTATCTACACTGTCCTCAACCCCAGACTTTGCATCAGCCTATGCCTGTTAGGACAAATTTTAAGAGGTTACACTCTTGCCAATCCTATTTCTCAGAAGCTGACAGAAGTGTGCTGCTGCCACTGTCTGTGAACTGAACAGCTTTGTCCAGCGGGTTCAATTTGAAGCCCTTTATTTAATTTTCTGAACAGGCTCCTATCATGGCCCTACATTTCCGGCTTCTACATCCTGAATAACCTTCAGCCAACCAGAGAGCCCGACCAAAGAAGCCAATGGTCATTGCTGACTCGTGCTTGGCTACAACTCCTACATTCTGTAAATTTGCCTACTCTGTTAGTGGAGTCCCCGTTACATTGGGGGTACTTTTCCCAGCTATCTCCTCCAATCCAGAGCAGTGGGAAGATTTCCTGTGCCAGTTGCTCGACATCTTTGGCAAGGTGTATGAAATGGAGCCAGGACCCACCTTGCTTTTGAAAGACTGCTCCCCTTCAGCTTTGCTTGGCTCTGCCTTTGGGTGCCAAGGTACCGACACAGACTTCCTTGACTTTGGCGCTGCCACCTTGCTGGACTTTATTCCAGCTTCTAGAGGCCATTTCTTTTTTAAAATTGGTCAAATCTATGAGGAGAGTGCACCAATCCGGTATGGACTCTGGCATGATGGAAAGCTTCCCTGAAGAAATGTTAGGTAAGAATGAGCCTCTAATTGAGATGGCATCCAATTTGTGTGATAACCGTGAATTGAATACCACACCAGGTCTCAGCCTATCAAAAGCAGAAGGTGTTGTGAGAAACCAGAGGGCGTCCTCACATCTACTTCCCTTGGGCCCTCTTCTCAGGTGGGCTGGGAAAGGCCATCGCTGTTGGATCCTGACACTGGTAGCAGAGAAACAAGGGAGGATCGCCTGGCTAGGGGGTCCTTGGGGATTGGAGATGAGATGTTCTTAGGGGGGGCACTGTACCTCTTATTTCCATTTCAGGACGAACTCTCAATCCCAGACACATTTATGGGGTATTGTTACCCCTGTCCCACTGACCAAGAAAACGTCATGAGATATTACCAGTATAGAAATACTAGGAAAAGGGTAAAGAAGAGCAGGTTTAAGGGTGATAAAGGCGAGACATGGCAGCTCTTTCCCTATTGAAGAACAACCCAACCCTCCCCTGGCCTTTGAGGGCTATTGTAACACCTTTCCCAGCAGTTTCCATCATTTAACACACTATGGTATTAGGATGAGGAAGAGGCCTACAGAGTATGGTAAAGATCAGACATGGCCCTTTAATTATGGTCAGGCAATTGGACTAAATGACCACCACCTGTAGCTACCTAGTAAGCCCAAATTGTATACAAATGTGGGCTTTGCAGATGGAGAGGTCGCACAGCAGGCCGGAGGGTGGAGCCGGCTAAGCTGGAAGCTGGTACACCAGACAGACAGGAGAGGGAGACACGAGTGTTGGAAGCCATGTCAGAAGAGGACCAGAGACGCCGGGGAAGGCCCAGAGAAGGTCGGGAAGTCCTGTGGCCCCTTCATGTCTGTTACAAGCAGAAGCTGCGAGCCGCCGAAGTGATCCTGTCGGCGTGGACCTCAAGAAGAGCCGGTGGTGCTCTCCCCGCTCTCTGTAAGAGAAGCACAGAGGCAGTGGAGGTGGGAAAAGCCAAGCAAGGAAGAAAGGGGAGCCAACGGGAGCTGCCGCCTAAAGCCGGTGAGTGCAGAAGGGGAACATCATACCGGGGCGCTCTGCAGACCGCCAATAAGCCTTTCATGAATAACAAACGTTGCAGAAACTGTTATAAACACTTTTGAATACTGAAGCAAGTGTTTGCAAACTTGAACACTCTGAAAGCATTACTAAACCTGTGAGTTTTGAATACCGAATGAACTGAAAGTCTTACTGACTGTTATATGGAATGAAAATAACTAACAAGGATGTTTGAGCAAACAATTTTGAATGCTGCACAGACAGAAAGCAGAAGATAAGCATATTTTGAATGAAATAAAAGCAACGTCGTGCAAGGGTTTAGTGCCACAGAAGGAATTGACTTAAATGCAAGTATTTGCAAAACAAGTAAAATCCCAAGAAGGGTACGAGAAGGACATTGACACAAGTCAATTGGTGAAAGAACTGCAGGTTAGAAGGAGACCTGTATTGGCAGGAGCCAGAGAAGTATCAAGAGCATGACTAAGTGAATGGTGGCCAAGCTGGCTACGATAAGGTGTTGGAAGAAAGTAAACGTGAATCAAGCATTATTTTTCAATAATAAGGGAAAGCAGTTAACCATTGTTGATAAAGCAGATGAAAAGGGGTGTCAGTTGCGTGACTTGAGGTGTGGACCGCGTGGTCTGTCGACTGCGCCTAGATGGAGTGCTCTACATCAAAAAGTAGCTGAAAGGAAAAGGCAAGTGTGTTGGGGTCAAGAGGAGCAAGTCAATGAAATTGTACAGAAAGAGACGTGTGGGATTACAAGCATGGATTGGCAAACTAGGGAAAGTGGGAAAGTGACCCTGGTAAGGAGGTTGGGAAGGATCCCAATCCTTGGTGAACTGTTTGGTTATGAACTGTGGAATTGTCTTGTGAGAACGTAACCCCGCAAATTTGTGGAACTCTATTGAACTTGGTTGAAGGGGAGCCAGGAACTGGAAGAAGCTCAAAACTTTATTTGGAGCATTATTGCTTTTATTATTGCCACCCAGACACATTGTTTAACTTTAGTTGAGAGAGCAAGTATAGGTTTTGGACACAGACAGACTTTTAAGTTGAAATTCCTGACTTGGACTGTCCTTAGTTTCGTTAGTTAGGGAAATCCCACCTTATCACAGGGCAAGTTAGGCTTTCAACCATCCTGTCATTTAAGTTAATAAAACCTTTCTGTTTGAATTTTGAGTCTGTTGTCTGTGTCTTGCTTCATGATGCCTTCACTGTGTGCCTTCAAGAATAGTTGGCAAGGCTGCTGAGAATCTTGTGTTGTTGGCGCCTTCAGAGTATGACTGACATTATGGAACAAGGTCTTCTGAGGGAGGCACCTCTTCCTTTAAACAGTGCTGTTGCTGCTCCTGTCTTGGCATGACTGAAGCTTGCTTCCGTTCCAGCTGTGGAGTGGTCTTTCCAAGAAGCATCTCCCAGCTCTCACAGACCTAGGTTTTCTGTTCACACATTCAACTCTAGAGGCTGTGGTGCTCCAGGCTTCCACTGCAGGCTGTAAGGCAGTTCTCTTCATGTCTTTGCCTGCGGAAAAGGGAGAGCAAAAAGCTAAACACCATGGGTTGCAAGGTTTTTGCTTCTGGCAGCCTGCCTTTTAGAGCTCTGAATGCTACCTATGCCCAGATCAGATAAACGCACATTTTGTGGAGTGTCATTCCTGAGGCTGAAGAGAATGTATCCATGTCTGAGATAAAGGAGGGTTTTACTTTCTGCTGGAGGATGGCAAGGAGGCAGGCCTGGACACGACTGATGCTGTGGCTGCTCGCATAGGTGCAGGGTTGGTTCTCGGCAGACATTCCTGGAAATATCTAGGTTTGCCAAGATGTTCAAAACAAGATCCTTGATATGTCACTTGATGCTGATAACATCTTTGGGTCCAAGTCTGATGAGTCACTGAGGAAGTTGAACGCCTCCAAGGCCATGGCTAAATCCCCCAGGTGGACTGTCCAGCCTGTGGCATCCTCTTCAAAAGGTCACCACTTTTGGACCTATACCTTCTTTGTCCTCCATGATAGAAGGCAAGGACCCTCCAGCAAGCAGACCTATCAGCATTTTCCCTGTGTTTCAAGAGAGACACAGTTACAACTTACACAGTTCCCCAGGCAACCCAGGGTCTCACCCCTTTGATTTGTACTTATTCCACTCTACCCAGTGGGGGGCAGACAGCTGGCCCTGCTCAACATGGAGTGGCGGCACACCGCTTCAGATGCTTAGGCCTTTTAAATGTTATCTCATAGCCTTCCCTTCTTTCAATGCCCTTCTGACCTTCCCATTCTTCCTCCTTCCCTGGTTTCTTCCTACTGTAGACGACGAAGTAACACCTGAAGAAGGCTACTATAGAGATAGTGCCTGCATCAAATGGAGGGAATGGTTACTTTTTGGTACCAAAGGAGGATGGACACCTGCATCCTATCATGGATCTGCTACTTCTTAATTTGTACCTAAATAAGGACAAATTTAAGATGGCTACTCTGTCCAGATCGTGAGAAACCTGACGGTATCTCCATGACTAGTCCCCCAGGGATCTGTCATCCAGGTGGCCAGGACACGGCCATCGCTATGGATCCAGACCCTGGGAGTGGACCAGTGAGGGAGGATCACCTGGATAGGGGTCCTTGGGAGAGGAAGTGAGACACCGACGGGTGTGACTCTGTATCCCCCTTCTTATAACACCTTTTCCCCATCCTACCCCGTAGGATATACAAAACTCTACCCCCCCTTTTCCAACTCTAATACTTTCGCACATCACGAAAGATGACGTACAAACACCAGAGCTGTTTACCTGACGTGTCCCAACACAAGGGTCAGGAAAAGTCAGGCAATTCACCAGAATCACACACACCTGACAGCCCTTTCCCTTCCCCACAGAGATGAAAGGTGGAGCACAAGAGCACCATACGAGCAAGACAGACCGCACAACGAGACAGCTATCCAGGCACGGCAGTTCTAGAGGAGGAGAAAGACGGCACAAACAGAGAGGGTGACAAGGGGAGCAGTGACCATGCCTTTTCCGACCAAGACACGTGAAACCTCAGTGGAAGGAATTGTAAGACCGCAAACAATAGCCCAAGTGTGTTGCAGCAGATGTCAACAGTACACAGAGTGTGCCTATGCTGATAAGCAGGACAGAGGGAGATGCCTGCTACTGTGGCACTGACCTTGACTTCTGATATGAAGAGAGCCAAGCGGTTCATCACAGCCGGTGAGTTGAGGGGAAAACCGAACTGTGTTGAACAAAAGTAGCAAACAGGTGGTGGTAGAATGTACAAATAACTGTTGATGTGAAAGCGGAAAGCCAGCTGAAGATGAGCCAGGCACCACGTGGTTGCTCACTCGAGAAACTCTGGGCGATTACCGGATTGTTGAAACTATTACCAGAAGGCCTTGGGAAAGCTGAGAAGAGGGTCAAAATGGTCATACAGAGTTCTAGTAAAATCCTCTGTACAGTCAAAAGTCTTTGACAGGCAGATGATTGTGAATAAGGGAAGTGAATCCCACATCGTAAGAAAGTAGAAGGCACTGTGAGAATGGCAAGAGTGAACCCAAAGGAGGGATGCCGATGGAAAGGGGCAAACTCTAAAGTCCCAAAGAACAGTGTGTTAACAAGAGTGAACCCTGCAGAGGGTTGTCCACCTTGAACTGTTTAAAAAGACATTAAGATTTGTGAATACCACAGAGGGGGGATATAAGGGTGAAAAAGCATCACCCAACGTACAAGCAGCAAGGAAATTTTGTTGTTATTTTGAATACACCATGCCCTTGACGGCAAGACACTTTTTACAGAGCAAGAGACTTGGCCCTCGAAGATCCTGATAGCTGAAAACGGAACTGTCATCTCGTGCTGGGAAAGCTCGGGCGTGTGCTGTGCTCCAGAGTCATGCCTTGTCGCGTGCTCAAAACATGGGGAAGGGAGACCACGACTACTGCATCCTGACTTATTATTTGTAGACACTTATTCATTTCTTGTGAGCCCTATCCCCCACTCTTTTGTATTTAGCATAAGGATTGCCAATGGGTTTTTCTTAGGATAGGCCTTTTTATTTGATAAAACGCCACTAGGACTGCTTTATTTTTGATTTGATGGATGTAGCTTGTTCCCATCTCAGGTTTAGGTTTACACTCTGCATTTTCCCACCTTACCTATACAGTTTAATAAACACCCTTGAACTGTGATCACTTGTCTGTCTATTCTTCTTCTTTCAGATGCCGCCTTCCATGTATCATTCCTTCCAAAGCACAGGAAATACTTGAGGTGCCCATTACCAGGTTGCATTTCTGCCCTTTGTCCTTGCTTCACGCCTCGGGGTCTTGACCACACTGTTGGCTGTTATGGCTGCACATCATAGGTTTGACAGGATTCACCTTTTTCCTTACCTGGACAATATGCTCATACCAGGATCTGGTGTTGGCCCACCTGCACCACACCTACCATCTGCTCCAAAGCTTGGGCTTCTCCCTAAACTTCAAGAAGTCCCATGTTACACCTTCTCATTTGCTCTGATGCATAGGGTTGGTTCTGGCCACGCACTTGGGCAGAACACTCCAGCCCCACCCCTCTGTCCCCAATAACTCTCTGGCCAGTCGATTCCGAAACTTTCCGTCTTGTGGGTCTCATATAGTGCATGTTGATAGTACCCAAGGCTGGGTTGCACATGTGCTTGCTCCCTTGCTCCCTTGGCTGCTTCATTGTCTGTGGTCTCAGTTTCAGAATGTCGCAGGCACTCGTGTAAAGGACCCAGTGAGATGGATTGCTAAGGGAGGAACCTTTTCAGCACTATTCACCTTAGTTGAAAGTTGCCATGGAAGCCTCCCTGAAAAGTTAAGGTGCTAACCTGAACCATCAGATGGTGAGCTGACATTTCGTCCCCCTGCCCAGGGGAGGGATCACATCAATCTCTGCATTAACCTTATGCTATCAGGCTGGGCCTGATTGCTTTCCGTACATCTGCATGGGCAAGTGTACAGGTTCTAAGGGACAACAATGGCTATTTATCACATCAACGAGAAGGCTGGTGCAGGATCATTGCCTCTGTGCTGGGAAGGAGTGAAACTTTGATATGTATCGCACATACATAACACAAATAAAATGGCAAATGCACTTTTATTGCGCATTCGGCATGATAGAATACTTATCATATGACCCGTTGCACAAGTTGTAATATAATGACTGTGCAATATCTGTAACAACAGTATGATGTTTTGTAGTATTCACAATGTGTCAACGACCGCTACCATGCCTGTACCTGTGTAACTAAGTTCTTGCAAGTAACAGCGCCTCAATGCTCCTGGGCTGCTTGCGTGCTATATATATATATATATAAATAAATAAATAGAAAATGACAAAACCGAAAATACCAAAGTAGGTGAGTGGGGGCTGCAGGGGTGTACCCTGCTCACCTAGTTTGGCATTATGGGCTTAGGGGGCCGTGGGGGTGTCTCCTGCATACATTAAATGGGAAGCATGGGACAACACAACAGAATCCAAAATGCTTGAGGTTCAAAATGTGAACAAGTCGGCTATGCAATTTTGAACCTCAAACATTTCAAAATTCAGTATTTTAACGTAGATCCCTTTGATATTGGGCTCTGGAGAACATTTGTCTCTGTCAAGGGCCCATTAAGCTTTAATCAAGAACGTGATGGTGTACTAGCAGACATCAGTCACCCATGAGTGGGAGCACTGTTAAGATGTTCTAGGCAAGATATTCACTTCAATGGGAACCTCTTTGCCTCCAATGTCAATAGGAAGTGCAAGTTGTTTTTTGTTTTTTTTAATACATCTTTTTATTAAATGTTTTCAAGAGAACAAGTAAAAACAATACAGACTTAATACACTAGTGACATTAGAACAATATCAATAAATACATTCTTATGTGTTTTGTATGATACCAGTCAGTCCTGCATTTTAGGCAGCATGGATGCCCCATCGAAAAATGTGACACATTTTCCAGATACCCAAAGATTGCCAAGAGGGCCATGATAAGGAGCAATCATTATAATTAACTGCTGAGTTCCCCCAGATGGGTGACTCTAAGCTCAAAAGGTATTTTACCCCTGAGGTCTCTCAGCTTTTTTTCCAATCTTTCAGGGCATGCCGAACAAAAGTGGGAGTTTTATCAATGTTTAGTTTCTTATCCATACTTAGGATACAATCCAGAGGGACTAGACTAACAGAAGATTTCTCCATCGTAACCCAATTCGGACATGTCGCTGCATCATCCCTCAGCCAGAAGTGCAATGTGCAAAGGGAAAAGGCTCTTCGATATAAAGGGATATTTGGAAAACCAAATCCTCCCAAGGGTACAGGTTTCATTAGTACATCTCTGGGGAGTCT
Organism: Ambystoma mexicanum; assembly: GCF_040938575.1. NCBI lineage: Eukaryota > Metazoa > Chordata > Amphibia > Caudata > Ambystomatidae > Ambystoma > Ambystoma mexicanum. The sequence goes on along the minus strand of NC_090928.1, from coordinate 259,563,812 downwards.
AGATCTACCCCCCTCTCCCGATAGAAAGTCTCGAAAAACGTTGTCAATGTCACAAATTAAGCTTCTAGTTAACGGAAGTGGGAGCATACTGAAAATATAAAGTAGCTTTGGAATTAGAGTCATCTTGATAACATTGATTTTGCCCCACAACGTCAGGTTCAGTCTACTCCATTTCAAACACAATATGATTATTTCTGCAAGTTTAGCATGCACATTATGAGTCAACAGTATAGTTACCTGCCCAGAGATTTGTATTCCTAAGTATTTAAATCCATTCTCCGCCCACACATCCCGTTCAACACCCAAGAGATCTCTATGGCATACAGGTGATATACGGAAAAGCAATGTTTTGGAAACATTCATTTTATAATTAGACACATGGCCGAACGCCCATAGAGGTGATACTAACTCCTTAAATGATGTCTCAGGGGCAGAAAGCAAAACTAAAAGGTAATCCGTATACAGTAGGACCTTTGAGATGCAGTCACCCAACGAGACACGTTTAATACCATCATTTTCTCTAATAGAGATGTCCAGGGGCTTGATAAAAAGAGCAAAGAAAAGAGGCGATGGGGGACAACCTTGCCGAGCTCCACGATAAATTGGATAACACTCAGACAGGCAACCATTCACCAAAACCCTTGCCTCAGCCTCCCTATATAACGCATTAAAAAGCCTTGATACTTGCGATCCACAATTAATTTTAATCAGTACTTGTAGAAGAAAAGACCAACCTACTCTATCAAATGCCTTTTCTACACCAATACCAACTGCTGCATAAGGTTCCGGAGAGCCACACTTTGAATGTATCACATCCAAGAGTTCTCTTAAATTATCAAAACTATTTCTGTCAAAGATATAACCTGTCTGATTTTGATGGATCACCTTCGGCAACAAGGAGTTAATGCGCACTGCAAAAATCTTTGCCAGAGGTTTGACGTCAGCATTTAGCAGAGATAAGGGCCTATAATGTCCACAGCATGAATGATCTTCCCCAGGATTAGGGATCACAGAGAACACTGGAGTTTTCATAGAATCGGCCAATTGTTCAGAATTAATAATCTCCCTAAATAGTTCAACCATAAAGGGTGTAAGTGAAGCACTAAATCCAACATAGAATTCAATCAGAAATCCATCCAGCCCTGGGGACTTGCCAGAGGACGTTAACCCCATTGAATCAATACCTTCTGTACTGAAATGTCTTCCTCCAGTTGAAGTCTATTATAATCATTTAATTCAGGAATAAAATATGTTCTAGAAAGTCAGCTACCTTAATATTATCTATAGGTCCTTCTTCACAATATAATGCTGCATAGAACTTTCTAAATGCACCACAGACCTCTTCCTTTCTCCTCCAAAAGGTACCATTGTCTTCTGATCAGAAAAGCACTTGTTTCCCTCTCTTCCCCGCAACCTGTCAGTTAGTAATGTCTGAGACCTTTTGCCACGTTTCCCAAAATGCTTGTTTTGTATGAAATAAATCTCTCTCTGCTTTACAATGTATCATTTTATCTAATTAACATTACACATTCATCATAGCCGAAAAGGAATTAACGGTAGGATTGGTTGCCTGCTGTGCATTGTTTATAATCTAATTCCAACTGTTTGTACTTGGCTTCACTCACTTTCTTTTTGTAGGAAGCATAGCTGATTGTTTTGCCACGTAAGAAGGCTTTCATTGCATCCCAAATAATAGACAATCTGTCAACAGACTCAGCATTCTCTTCAAGGAATAAAGAAATCTCTACTCCAATTTGTTTAATGAAATCCTGATCCAACAGTAATAGAGTATAAAATCTCCATCGTCGATCAGTCTTCCTACCTCCCTGTGAATGGTCTAACTTCATGTTCACATATGCATGATCAGAAATCACAATATCACCTATTTTTGATGCATTCACATCACCAAATACGTCTCTGCTTACTAAAAAGAAATCAATCCTTGAAGAAGTTCCGTGTGGTATCGAACAGAAACTATATTGCTTTTTCGCTGGATTTAGTTATTATGCAGATCCCACAACTGTATTAACTTCAGTCCTTGTCTGGCCTTCTCTTCTGCATAAGAAAGCAATATTTCTGATTTGTCTAATGCTTTATCTAAAATAGTATTGAAGTCCCCACCTATTAATATTAGTCCACTACCCATTTCTTTTAGGACATTATACAGTTTTTCAATAAATTCATGCTGGGCTATATTGGGGGCATAAACATTCAAAATTATTAGAAGCCTATTTTCAACTTGCAATCTAATTGCTACAAATCTCCCTTCATTGTCGAAATTCACTTTTTCTACAGAGAATCACAAGTTCTTCTTAAATAGCCACCCCTCTAGAGTTATTAGTGAAATAACTTGAATATTTCTTTACTTATAGATTATTTAAAATATACTCCATTTTTTAGTGTTCCAAATGGTTTCCCTAGAGTAGGACAATGCAAGCTTCTTTTTGCCTAAAACAATTAGCACCTTTTTTCTCTTAATTGGATTGTTCACCCCTTTCACATTCCAACTTAATACATATAGTGAGTCAACCTTTTAGGGCATAAACAACCTACACATTGCAATTGTAACATTCCAAAAATACTTAGACGGGTCCTCCAGTGAGGCTCTTATTTTCTAATACATCCCCCCACTTTTCAGAGAACATATTATTGACATATGAGATGTTGGCACCAACATATGAATTCCATTTATTAGAAGGCTCTGTGCCATACACAGATTTAAAAGAATCAGAACTGAATAAGAAACTAAAGATCCACGTGTCCAAATAAATACAGAGAAAAGAAAAATAAAAAAAAAGAAAGAAAAATGTAAATAATGAATTCAATGCGAGGGGAAAAAAACGAACTGAGAGCAGAAAGAATAGTCAGTAGAGAAGCCACAGCGGGCCAATATTATATAGCAAAATTTTCGAATGAAGATGATGAGGGTACAAACAAAAATAGATCATATGACGTTGAGCGTTCAACAAACTTTGGAAACAATACAAAAAGGTTTTATAAAACTCATCAGCAGATAAATATGTAAGGGTGCATAAAATAATTGTCAGACATTTCATCTAACAAATCAATTGTGCATTAAACATCCCCAGAGAGAAATTCAGTTTATACATATCATAATCATCTTATAGTAGTTTAAGAAATGGAAAAAAACATAAATCAATGAGTTAGACTTAACGGTCATCCAACCCAAACTATACCCCTTATATTCATTATTAACTAACATGAGCATTGACAGTCAGGTATACATAGTAACTTCCAGTGTTTTAGCACATGTTAAGTCAATAGGAACATACCAAAGCATTCATTTATATATATTCACTATGAGATCATCATTATCGGGTAATAAGGACCATACATTCATTCATCTCTAAGTTAATGCTCACAAAAACACCTATCAGTCACCTTTAACATACACCTCCCCATGCACAAACAATCAAGGCCAAGCCATCTACTTAGCAAATTACCCAGTAAAACAATATGTATATATATATACACATATATATATATATAATTTGATTGGAACCCAATATAGTGTCACATTTCAAGTAGGCACTATATACTTCTAGAAATCATAAACGTACAAACTTGCATTTATGTAAAATGGATTGAATTAGCAACGCGTTCAAACATACATCTACCACTCTTTCTGTTGTGCTAGCATTCCCAATTCATATAGCCAACAAGTTCAAAGTACACAGCAATCCACTCAAACAGTACTCAAGTGGCACAACTATCTAGATTCCAAGTTTGCTTATCTAATTACAGTATTTTGGGTACATCGTATTTCCATTCTTCTATACTTCCATATCAAGATAAAATAGGTCAGTTTTCATCAAATAAATTGCTAGAGATCAGCTATGAAACTCCCGCGATCTACTAAGACCAAGTCAGTTGCAAACCCGGATAACTAAATCATGTGGTTCATAGAGAGCATGACATTGTCAAGATTTAAACGTTCGCCGTTTTGCACCGTCTTAGCAATGGATTCCCACATATCCCTGGGAAAATCTGTAGCACAGTATTTATTTTCTAGAAAGGATAGGTGCGTCAGCACCTCGTCACTATGCACCCCAGCACAGATGCGTCCGTCTTCCTATCGGGTTCCTCAACACACGCTGCATCAGAGATTGTGGCAGAGCCATAGGCTCATGTACGTGACATTAGATTGAGAGGTGAGCCATGTTCCCGAGCTGAGCCGAGTTCGTCTCCAAAGCTTTGTGGTGAAGCGATGACGGATATGAAACTACATCCGGGTATTGCAGATGGGAACAAGTCATTAGAGGAAAGTACTAAGGGAAGTGGAAATCTCATACCATAGGACCTTTTTAAATTAAAAAGTCGTTTTCCAATGAATATATCAAGTCTAGTAAAATACATAATTTAAATAATAAAGGTGAAACATTTATAAATAGTTAAATAAAACATCAAAATGAACATGAAATCAAACAAATTATATTATATATATTTCAATGCCTGTGCTTTCTATGAGTCGGTCTCTCTTCTCTCCTCTGTTGAAAGGCATTTATAAAATCAACAGCCATGTTGTGATCCGTAAAAGTATGGGTAACACCATCCACATTCATTTTAAGGATAGCTTGATATACCATGTAGTAAGAGAGATGTTTCTCTCGCACCAGACTTTTTGCTTCCATAAAACATTTCTTCTGGGCTGCTACATCTTTGCTAAAATCATTGAAAAGCATAATTCTGTGTTTTTCACTTCATCTTAGATCCCCTAGGTCTCCTCAACAGCATCTTTTACTGGAAATCTTAGCAGTTTAACCACGAAGGCTCTAGGGGGCTGTCCAAGGGCTGGTTTAGGGGCCAAAGATCGGTGTGCTCTCTCTCAATCTCCAATAAGTCTCCAGGGGGGAGCTTCAATATCTTTGGAAACGTTTTTTTTGCAGGAACTCAATAGGGCAGCCCTTCTCAACTCCCTGTGGAAAACCAGTTATTCTTGTATTTGAGTGTCTTAAATAGTTTTCCTGTTCAGAGATCTTTCTTTGAGCTTCATCCAGATGCAAAGGTAGATGTGAAATCTTGTTTTCCAAAGTATGCAGGCTGTCTTCAGAATCAGAGACTGCATGCCTCCAATAGTGGGGTGAAGAGGCCCGAAAAAAATACTTGGGTGTATGTGAATGGGCAGAGTAAGAGGTGCATAGGCTGCAGAAAATGTAGCAGCCACCTACTTGTGGTCTGTGAGGACGAGGCGATGCCGGGAGGAAAATCAATACAGTCTGGAAAGTGTTCCAAACAGAAGAAAACCCCAATAGTATATGGGGCCCCCTTTTTTGTAATGTAACATTTTTGACCGGTGGAAACGCCCCCCTGCTTCTGGCCTTAGTCCCGCCTTCCTATTGATATTTTTTTTTATATCAATGTGATATCAATTGAAATATAACAGATATCAAATAAGATATCTATTTTATATCAAATGTATATTTCTTGATATAAAGTGTTTTTGTAGTTTGATATGAAAAAGGATTTAATTTATATAGTTTGATATAAAGTGAATATAACATTTAAATGAAAATGTGTCTGGGAGCACGTGTGTGCACTGCTGCGGGCAAAGTGAGTTGTGAAGAGTGAGACTGCGGATGTTAGGGTTTTGTCATGGTGACGCGTTGATGTGGGATTGGGTTTTAAATGTATAGCTGACGCCATGATTTTATAATACTTTTTATATAGATTTAATATATGTTTCAGCGCAGTAGCCGACATGACTTTATACAAGCTTTTATTTAGATTTAATATAAATCAAGGTGCACTAGCTAATGTCACAATTTTGTAACACTTTTTATATTGATTTAATTTAAAAAGGAGGTTGTGTTTTTGGAGGCACACCGTCATAATTTTGAAAATGTAAAGGAGAGGCTTGAGCTATAAATAGGTTTGGGAGGGTTTGGGCATTTTAAAGTGAATAAAAGCAGAATAAAAAGCGGACATGGCCAGGCATGTTCAGATATGGAGTAGCCATGAAGCCATTGTAAATATAGGATGACAAAGCAGAGCTATGGGTATGAATAAAAAGAGCTAAGTTGCACTTTGTGAGAATATATATTTTACTAACATTATACTTGATAGAATGAAAATAGAGGTTGGTAAAAAAAAAAAAGGCAAAGGCCGCTTTTCAGGGCTGAGACCAAAAAGTTGTGAGCCATTCTCTTTGGCATTGTAAATTGTAGTTTTACAGTGCCGAGGCATGGGACTAGAGCAACAGGATTCCGCATATGCTGGCCAACCAGAAGTCTTATGTCATTTGAAACTTTCATGGCTGCAAATCAGTCCTGCACAGTCAAACAAAATTGCAGAATTCTTTCTGGTAGTGCATCTTTTCCATTTAAAAACACAATGTTTACAAAAACAGTTTCATGGCCCATATGCAGGCATGAAACCAGCTTCATGTCCTATATATTTTACCAACATTAAAACTTTATCAAATAAAATAGAGGTTGGTAAAAAAAAGGCAAAGGGTGCTTTAAAAGGTTGAGACCAAAAAGTTGTAAACTGTTTTCTTTGGTAGTGTAAAATGTAGTTTTACAGTGCATGCTACCCAGCCAGAAGTGTTAGGCCATTTCAAACTTTCATGGCTGCAAAACAGTCATTTGCAGGCAGAAAGAAAATGTTGTGGCATTGGATTGTGCCATTTTTAAAAATGAAGAGTGAAGCTCTTAACAATGTTTTCTTCACCACATACACACAGCAGCAGAGACAGGCTCTTATCTATAATGCTCACAGCTGACCGAGGCACCAAATTCACAGCTGACGACAGAGGCCAATGTGGGCTGGCTCAGCTGAGTTTTCTGTTTTCAGTCAGGCTGAAGAATGATGCAATGCTGCAACTGTGACTTGCAAAAACACATGGGCTTCTCCACAATGTATTATCTCTAACTAGCAAGTGTTGTGTAAAGCATGACGCTTATGGAATTTATTCTGAACAGCTCACTTTTTATGCAGATTAAGCATGAATAACGAACCTGCAGAGGGCTGTGCAGAATATGTCAAGGTTTAGGCTGCTGATAACAGGACAAGGTGTGGGGGTCAATTGGAAGTCTTTAAAAGCAGACTTTAGAAGCCAAACAGAAATATTGCTTTGAAGCTATGGAGGATTGCTGCTGCCTTGTGTCCTGGATCATTGGAATTCTGCTATCTGCAAGCCCTGTGACAAAAGAGGCTGCCTTGGTTATGAAACAAAGAACAATACGTTAAGATGGTTATCACATTCCAAATGAGGGGCAAAATGTAAAACAAATTGTACTTGTTGTTCATGTATTGTAGAGGTTGAAAGCAGCTGGGGACATTTAGTATTTCTTATAAACTTGATTTCTTCTTTTTCTTTGCAGCCTTGCTATGATAATGTGTAGCAGGACTCATAAGTATGAAATATTTAGATGGTCTTTAAATGTAAGGTACATACATTTTTAGTGCTGAAAAGGTGTTCAGCGGCACTAGCACATGTGTTATGAGTTTGCAGTTGTTGTGGAAAAGGTATAGCCATTATTTTTATACAAAGGGAGAAATTGTTGATTTTTAAACATGGCCCAAGTAATAGGGCGCTGCATAATATTTTTATTAAATAGATGCTTGGTGCCAAAGCAGACTTATTTAAAGTTTATCTTCTATGTTGTGCTAAACCCATCTTGTATTTTTTAGTATGGGAGTGGTTGAAAAGAGCAAAGTGACACAATGTAAAACAACATTCTTCAACATTACCTGACATGTGTGGGGAAGTTTTGAGTAACGGGTTGCATTTTTATATATGAAGCTTCGAACATGGAGAAAATGTTATCTAGTCATTATAAAATGTAGGCCTGTGCTAAGATGTAGACCTACAGCTGATTTAAAATGCAAGTCGGTGTAAATATTTTTATTTTAAACTATGTGAGAAATATTCACATTCTGTCTCTGGAATGTGTCCGGTACGATAAGGTGGGCTCACACTATAAACATTTATGTACACTATAAACATTTATATGGTGTAGGGTTCTAGCAGCCTGCAGAAACAGTGCTAAGCCTTATTTTGGTGAGTTAAAAATGCCTTGGGTGTTATAGTGCACACCACTAAATAGCCAGTGTGTGTTTAGAGGGGCTGCACACAATATTGCTACCATTGTTTAAAATTACAATTTTAAACCTGCAATTATTTGAACTTGTTTAAAAATGCTCATGCATGGCTGTAATTGTGCATACTTCGCTTAGCACAAGCTACACAAGTCATTGTGAAGAGGCAGATGGCACATGGGTTAATGTTAAACAGTTCAGACCCCATGGAGAAAATGCCTGTTTTTACTTGCACACAGACTAAATGAAAATGTTGATTTAAACAATGTTACAAATGCATTCAGGGTTGGGCCATGTATGAACACATTTTATAAGGAACAGACAATGACAAAGATGATGGCCATGGCCTTTTTATATGGGTATAGTGACGTTTGCTTAAAGCAAACAGAAATTAATGGAGAATGTTAGACTTGTGCTGCGCTACAAATGTATTAAAGACTATGGGCCTAGTTGGAAAGCATTGCTTTGTGTTCAGCACGTGCAAAGTGACACACTGTGAAACATATTCTACACCAAGGTGCTGCATTTAACATATGTGCAGGGTGCTTTCTTAATTTTTTTCCACAAATGTATAATATGTTTTTAAAAAGGCATTGACAAAGTTAATAGCCATGGCCTTTTATATAGACATAGTGAAGTGTGCTTAAGGTAACCACACATGCATGGAGAATGTTACACCAATGGCTTTATTTGATAGCAAATTTAATAGAGTGATCTGAATTTGAATATAGGGTATACAGAAAATATATCTTATGCAAGTTTTGAGGAGGGCTCTGGGCCTGGTTGGAGAGCACAATTTATAAATGGGGCCTTAGCGGATTTGGCTCTGTTGCATCTGTTTTGTAATACTTACATTATGTTAGTTTAGACCTTGGGCTCTTGGGATTCATGTGTAATGTGCTTTCTTAATTGTGAGTGTTGTACAAAGTGAATCAAATATTGCGATACTTCTTCCACGCTTGATACTAGTATTCACAAACTGATTCTTTACACTGTACAATTCCATATGCAGATAGCACAAAAAAGATTGTTGATAATAATAGTCCACACTATGTGTTCAATCCGATGTTGTCTTTATGTTGAAATTATATAGTTTGTGATTTATGTCACCAATAGCCGACACATGTTTCGACCGTTGTGGTCGTTCTCAAGGCCTTGTTACGTGTTGCTTCCTTGACATCTGATAGTATTGCCAGAATAGCAGAACAAAATTAGTGGTATCTTCTTCTAAATCTCTGGGATGGTTCCCTCTAACCATTTCCTGGGTTCAATCCCTCGTTCCCTCTGAATTGCGTCTGCTCGCGCTAGACGCAATGTTCTGTGTGTTGTACAAAGCGTTTGACATTTTTAAGGGTGGCAAGAATCAGTGTATTATACGGGTTCGAGGTGTGCTTGGTTGTTAGAAGAGTTTAAGATGTTGAATATTGAGATATGCTGATGTTCAATGTGTAAAATATGTTTTATGATGATTGTGTATTTGTTGGTTTTTATAGAAATGTGTCTCAACAATTGGATGTTTAAAGAGCCCCAGCAACAAGGGTTATGGAAATGTCTCGAGAAAGAAGCAGGGTTTTGAACCCTGCCACTATGAGCAAGCGCAAGGTATAGATGGGGTGATGGCACCCATTGCTTTGTCATCGCCAGGGGTTATACACCAGAGGAGCTGTTGCTACCAAGATATCATTCACAGGGTGCTACAACTAGTGGTTCTGATCTCCAGAACTGGCATTACAGAATCTGAAACATTGTTTTTTGATTCATCATTTGAGTATTCTGGTTGTTGATCACAAGTGCCCAAGGAATGTCTGGGGGGGCCCGACCATCAAAGTTTTTTTTTTATTTAAATGTATTAATGTGCTGCTGGATTGTCTGGGGGTCCCAACGCGTGGAGTTGTTATTTTTTGGGGATTTATTTATGGGTCACTGGATTGTCTGGGGGCCCCAACGAGCAAAGTTGTTCTTACATTTTTTTGACAACACTTGTCATGGGATGGCTGACAAATGACAACCCATTGTTTTTTACTGGGGTGATGGGATGGTTTGCGATATGCTAAATGATTAGCTATAACTTCTAAAGATATGTTGTGTGTGAAATACATTGCATGGGTTTTATACAGTTTTAAGGGGTGTATTGTATCATGTTTTTTATTTGCAGCTTCTAGCTAGGTATAGGATGCCGCGCATTTCATTTGTAAGTTTTTACATAGCGCTTAAATGTCAAATAGATATTAACAAATATAGCAGGGTTTGTTTTATCAACTTCTAGAAGATTGAAAGGCTTACCGCCCGCTGTGATTTAACCTCACCCGAGAAGCTTGCACATAGATATCTCTACATCTTTTGTTAATGTTCAAGTATTTATCATTATGGTTATCGGGCTACAGCACCCCTTCGTGTGTGTGCTGGCTGTCCCTTCTAGTTGCAGCAAGAGTTATTTTGTTAGAAAACACCCACACTGCGATAACACATATCCTCAATGATAATATCTGGTTTTACAGTTGCTGGCAACCTCTTTACAACAGCTTGCAACAGCAGTTTAAACACCTTCAGTTTGTTTAGGGTATGCCCGACAGTCTCAACAGCGATTGTTTATTGCCGCCGAGCATGGTGAATATGATTATTGTGGGCGATTTGATGACCGAGGGGGGTCAGAACACCGAACGAGAAAAAGCATTTACTCAATATTCCCATTACCACAATCTGAGCATTTGTTTAATCGCACAAAACATATTTAACAAGGGCAAGAGCAAAACATCTATTACACTAAATGCTAGTTATATAGTGGTACTTAAAACCCCCTGTGATAAACAACAATTAGCTGTGATAGCCTGCCAGATGTATCCATGCAAAACTTACTTTTACTTTTTACTAGAGGCTTTGGAAGAAACGACCAGTAAGCCCTACGGATATCTCCTTGTTGATTTAAAAACAATCACTCTAGAGGATTATAGATTGCACACCAATATATTTCCGCCAGAATTATCCGCTGTTTATATCCCGAAAAAGACATTTAAAAAACATTAAGCGCAGTGTCGCCTCAGTAGCTGCTTTCATCATATCGACACACATAAGAAGAAACATTGCACTGCTGATAATGCTTTTATATGCCACCCCTCAACAACGCAAAGCCATTATAGCTGCAACCTCTGATTTCATGGCTATTTTGCATATTGCTCAGAACACTTTAAAGGGACACGTCCCCCTAACACACCGTCAAATAAGTGTGTTGAAAAAGAAAAAGAATGTTATCAAGAAACTGAGCAATAAGCAAATATCAGTAAGGGCTAATAGAAAAGTGGTCATGCAGGCCAGTGGGTTCATAGGATCGCTCATAGGCATAGCCCTACCGCTAATCACCAGCTTGCTTGGGGGACAATAATGGAACACACCCATAAAATGTATTTGGTGGACAAGCACCAGTTAGAAAGCCTGACGACTCCCACACCCGCGCTGGATTGGGATATACGAAAAGTTGTTACCATGCGTCTCAACTCAGAAATGAAGAGTGTTTTAAACAGATCTGATTTAGAGGTGCATGATAAAGCGGCCTTATATTTTAATATTCTGCATAAATACTTCAACCATGCCCGACACTGCGATGCAGAGAAAAACAAACTAACTTTATACATGCCGCCCGAAGAATCTAGCGTTGTGAAGACTCCACCAGTGGCAGACCTGGTTGTGGCTGATGTGGTAAACCCTCTTAGCCAACGCAATAAACCTAATGCACAAACTTTTGCTACACAAGATGAAACTTGCAATTGATATGGCCGCGTGGACTGATAGGGGAGAGTTTATTTACAAAGGCAAGGTGTTAAGGGGTTTGAACCTGCACAATCTATTATGGGATGTTACAAACCGACACCCCAGGTCTATATAAATGCCCGCATCAGCTGGAATGAGTTTATGCAAGCGGTCGCTGATTTAAATATTCCACCTTAGGTTATGGGTAATGTCGCCCAATGAAGCCTTCTGGAGCGGCTAAAAATTGGCGCTCCCGCATTTCATCGCCAACAACACAGCCCTTTCATCACACCCACAAGCAGTCCCCGATCCCTCAGCCCCAAAAAGGAATGGAATGCCAGCTGGTTTAAGGAATCTTTATCCACCCCTGTCATGCCTGACTCTGAAATGTTTAGGCCATGCCGAAGACGCGACAGTCCTATATGGTTATCTGAATAATGCGGTGGCCCCCATTGTTGAATGTATACGTTTCTTCTTTGCTATATTGTGGTATAAAATAAATTCTTATTGTATTAAATGTCTTTTTTTATTAATATGTTCAATTTATAAAACCGACTGGTTCTTTATCATGTTATATTATCTAGTACGTATAATAACGCACAATGCTTGTTTTTTTTTTTTTAAAAAAAGCTATTTTATTGATACATGTATCACTGTATAGACGATCTATATTTCCATTTTTGACACATTGTAAACATTTTGCGAGATCTATACACATTATGTAACATCTTGTTAACAAATCTAGTTACCATTTGGTCACTTTGCATGTGATTGCTTAAATACATTTTCAAAACAGCCGACGGCGATCTCCATTCTGATGTTTGACTGATAAAGAATATACAGTGTTGATCATAGGTCATGGCTTTAGATTCTTGAACTGGTACAGTAATATAATGTAAATACTTTGCCATGCTTCTTACATAGTGCGTTAAAACTCTGGCGTGTATGGGGTGTTGCAGGAAGTGTGCCAAACTGTTAAACACTGTTAGCATATCTGCCTCCAGCCACAGGACTATCCAACGTGTTCCACCCCGGGTCTTTGGATCGCTATTCACCACCAGGCTAACTGTAACGCTCACCTGAAAACTCTGCGGGAACCTTCTGGAACTCCAACTGACTTCTACCTTCCTGGGAACTAGACACTGAATTTCTGTGGAGAAAATAACAATTTTCCCTTCCTTAGTTTTCTCGCGTAAAACTGAAAGTCAAAACTGGTAATATGGGGCCAGCAAATATCTCACCTTGGTATTTAATTTGTTGAGCTCTCCATCCTGTTCTATACAGGGGCGCAAGTCCTGAAGAATGGGATACTGGATAATAGTTTCTTTTGAAAGGGACTAAAATGGCACTAAACAAATGACAGAAACCCTATGCTACTTGGACCTAAAGGGGGCATAAGCTGAGGTGTGATGCAAGTGTAGAATGACTGAAAAAACTACCTCACTACACTACGGGACGGTAATGGAAAAACACCTTATTACAGAGCGTAATATGAACCTTAGTGTGACAAAAAATATCTGACTAGAAATTCAGCTTCCAAGACAAAACTCCACAGGAAAGGGCGCGAACCCGCTACAAACAACGTAATATCCTGAAAATGCGTGAGGAATCCAAATAACATTTATACACAATTTCAATGTATCAGATAAGGCAACACAAACGGAGCAATTGCATTTGCACTTAATAGGTGTACTTGCGTGAGAGAAAACTGCTACGAACTGAGAGATGAGGAGACCGCTATGACAGGACTGAGCCGGGGACGGCAGTAACTGGAAAAACACAGGAAGGGAGCTGATAACTAATTAAAGTTACTCAAGTAATGAATGGAATAAACTGTGGACAAGGTCTATTGAGCGGTGACAGGGAACGGAGGTACGCGGCGAGCGTTCAGTCTGAACTCAGACAAACGACGCGAAGCGCGAGCCTCCTGAGGGGCGGGGCTTAAATAGCTGGCACATGAAAACAACTAGACCCGCTAACTAACTGACCCAGAGGCACCACCTAGCGGCCATTAAAGAAACTCAACTAACCTGTGGTCATGACACTAACTAGGTGATTTCTAGGTAGGCGTCAGGGATATGTATTGCTGGCATATACACCGTGAAATGTTTTCGAGTGTGTCTATGCTTGTGCAGAAATCCTTTTATCTGTAGAGCATCCATTAAATATCAAAAAGTATGTTTCTTTGTGTGTTGATCTGGAGAACGCTATCGAAAATGCTCCACACTAGCAGGGAGTGTGTGGCAGTTAGGTTTCTTTCAAACTTTATTTTAGCACATAGGTTTACGCTCCTCATGAGGTTGAAATTCCCTGTTGGGGCGTTATCGGGTCTTAGATGAAATGCCAGTAGGGTAGATCCGACAGCATACTTGTTGCATGTAAATGAAATGGGTACATCACGTATGTGCTTTCCCGTGACAGCCACCAGCCCCATGTATTCTCTGATTTACCTGACAAACCTTTCTCTTTTCTTCTGCTTTTTCTCTTCCTCTCCCCTGCTGACTTCTTGGATGAAACTGCACTAGTTACCTGACCACCCTCTGATCTCAGGTCCAGGTCATCCTCCCCTGCCAGTCGCACACCTGCACTGCCTTCCTGGCAACCCCTGCACTTGGGGTCTGTTTTCTGTATCCCTACAGTCCCACTACCAGCATTTGACACCTATTGTCTGCACTTACCCTTGCACTTGCCACCTGCTGGCCGTACTTTCTTACTTATTCTTTTATCCCATGTACTGCACTTTTCTCTCCCTTTTCCCCCTTCCCATGCACTTGCGCGATCTGAATGACACCTGGCCTAGTAGGATCGCTGTCTGTCTTCCTTCTGTTCCCCCTCCTTTCCCTTGTCGCGCCTTGAAACACTCGTGTATAGGTGCGTTATAAATGCCATATCATATCAATGTGTATGGAAGTCTAAAATTGGGAGTATATGCTTTGGCAGGAATCGGAACACCGTCCTTGTTCAGCGCCATATAGTTCATGTCACAATGTTTGAACTCAAATGGGTTTTTATCATTTGTCCTGCTGAGGGCCGTTCTTTCAACAATTGCGATGATGATTATTTTTGGGAGCTGCTCCAAAAATAGTTTGTCTTGACTGGTACCCCGGCTACCAGTAAGAATGCTGAAGACTTTAAGAACGACTCTCTTCACAGGATACTTTACTTTAGATATCTGCAGCACCTCTGCATGCACCAGTCTAATAATGTGAGAGACGCTCACATGTTTAACGAATAAACTGGCCGATATGATGACTAGTTTGTATTGCTCGGCATCCGCGCTCATGAGGCAAAAAGTGTCAGTGCTTCTGGATAGTTTCACTTTAGGATCAACGCCATTGATTAATAGTTTATCCTGGAAGAAAAGGTCACTGTGTAGACAGCCTAGTAAATCGAATACTCTACTGGTTCTGACGTGAAGTGCTCTCTTTGCGAACCCCTTGTTATCGTCGTCCAGAGCGGTGTTGTCAAATGCCCCGCATTGTCGCGATAAAGAGGTCAGCCAGGAGCTGCTTATCCAGGACATTGGGGCCATAATTTAATAGCCTCTCAATATAGGCCTCGTAGGCGTACATATTATCACTCTGCGTTATCATTCCATCACCCAACGTCATGTCCACCTGGTTGAACATGGTAGCTATCAGGTAAGCAGTCATGCCCACTCGTGCTGTACCCACAGTGTCGGTTCCAACCGTCTTTGTTATTTTACAGGTTAGATGTAGCAGCGTATTGTTCAAATACAGATACATGTTGGTCGAGCCCGATAGAAAAAATTCTATGTGTGCTAGCAGTGACAGAGCCTCGATAAAGAAACTGTTATCAATGCTGGTTTGGGTCGGGGTATGTTAAAGAGATCGAGCTTCGATTTTACAAATTCCCCGGAGGATCCGTGTAAGAACTCCATTGTCTTAAAAATATCACCGCCCTTGTGTATTTTAGAAATCACACGCTTCTTTTTCCTATTTGCCTGTGCGCATCAGGGTTTTTATCTGCTTTTCCTGGTGGGTTTCGGGATGCTGCGCAGCAGAGACGTTGACCTCTACCTCTCAACACTCCTACGTGGTTTATAAATGAGGCCTGATCTGTGCTAACCTTCCTTTTTCTGTTTGGCGAGCAGCTCAGCAACCTCCCTTGTCGCACACAATGTCTTTTGCAATACTTCTGGCTGCCGTTTTCACGTATGGTTTAGCTAGTTCAAAGCTGCAACGTAGAAAGGGCATCACACGTCTAAAAAGATTTTTTAAAGAGGCCACTGAATCCCACCCCATGCATGACGGGTGTTCCGCTGAAATATGGCTGATCACCATAACCGGCCTGTTTCATATAATAATCCCTATAGGCC
The DNA here is from genome assembly GCF_040938575.1 of Ambystoma mexicanum. Classification (NCBI taxonomy): domain Eukaryota; kingdom Metazoa; phylum Chordata; class Amphibia; order Caudata; family Ambystomatidae; genus Ambystoma; species Ambystoma mexicanum. The sequence continues at coordinate 259,547,668 of NC_090928.1, read as the reverse complement.
CCAGGGTCTCCATAGTTCTTTACCACAGCCATTATAACGGTGTTTTAATAGTCTTTCAGCCAGAGCGGTCTAAAGTGCAACCGCAGCCAGATTGTTCCCTATTTAAATGATACAAACTGTCATTGGTCGTCTCGTATCTGTATGTTGATGGTGTAAAAATGTTTTTTTACACACAGGGACATAGTCTGATTTGTCGTATTGAATGTTCACAATATCATTGTTCCCTTTAATCTCCATGGATCTAGGTAGCGGGTGTAGCTATCCCCCACCCGTTGATATTCCATGATATCGCTGTAAAGCAATAAGCTATAAAAACCCTGTTAATGTCGGCACATGTATTATCCCATGGTTCCTTACTTCCAATGTGTTGCACATTCCCCAATATGTTGTGCAGTCTCCCCACTGTTGAAAACCTAACAGATGGGTCTGGGCCCTGTAAACAAACATTCCTCTGTTGCGGGTCCAGGTGTAGCTTTGTAATGCCATACTCTGGTATATTTGATATGGATTTGTTGATTACTCTCACAAGTTCCTGTATATTTGCATAATGCCCCTCAGGAAAGCCGCCTGACCAGAGCCTAGGAGGGTTTGTTCATTTTATGATAAAGGTGGCTTCTTCAGGGGCTAGAGTAACGCACGATCGAACGAACTTACTGAACTTCAGTGAGCGCCACAGACCATTGACTCTCCAAATTTACGGGTTTGATCAGCTTCACAGTAAAGTTGGATATTTTGTTGCCTGGAAATGTCTTGGCTTAGGCGTTGCTGGGAAGCATAATATAAAGAGATGCATACTTCAAACCCACAGTTACACACCCATGGCCTCTAGGGATCCGGCTGGCACCGAACTGTTGAATTTGTCAGGCCACCCCAGCCATTTAACTAGATAGTGCTTCTTGAAACCACAGCCTTCGCTCTTTATGACTTTTTTGATTTTATAAACTCGACTTTATAAAATCTTTACGGACTTTTTGGATCTCTTCCCTGTAAAAAAAACACCTTCAACAGCCTCCCCGGAATAATCAATTAATTGGTGTATATAAAAACCATCCCGGTGATACACCATCTATAATAAAGATCTTGTCGCTGTAGTTTTGTTCATACCCCTTTGTAAAGACGGCATTGTGTTTTGAGATCCGCACATGATCCCCCTTTTTGTGTACATTTTGTCTTTTTAAAAGGTCTTTCGCCGTACAGTTTTTTTCAGACCTCCAAAGAATTCAGCGGCATTACACCAGCTGGGGTGGTTTTAATAGATCTATGATGCTTATTGTTATACATGTTATACAAATTTATAAATGCAGCTACCACCACAAATCTATGGGTGTTTTTAGCCGTAAAAACTCACCAAAGCCGTATTTTACAGGTGTGTATAAAACGTTCTACAATAGATGTTTTAACTTCAGAGTGATGCACCCTGTGTTGCTTTAGAAAATTCTGCAGTGGTTTATTTAAAAACTCCTTATCACTGTCTGTCTGTAGTTTAGCGGGTACTCTGCCTTTGATAAATATGCACTTAAAAGTCATCGCCATGCTGTGCCCGTCTTCTTCTTTAAAATGTTACGCTCCATTAAGCACTCAATTATATATACTTTATTCCTGCCGAGTTGTTTTTTCAATGATGTTTCTAACACCCATCGGACACATGCGTCTAAACTGCTACATTTGTAACAGAGGGGTATTCGCCGATTTTATAGCCCATAATGTTTTAGATATGCATCGTTCAGTTCCTGCACTGATCCTTATCTGTGTTGGCAGTTGCGTCAAGCGCAACTAATGTATTAAACGTTTAGGGCTCAACACGAAACATATTTTACGTAGCAAATTATCTGCATAAGATATTTCCAAACATTCGTGAGCATCCTGCTGGGGATCCTTAATTTTATGTTTGTAGCACCATCAGTGAAAGTGTTGGTTTAAACACGACTCAGTCAATATGGCTGTAATCCCCTGGGTGGTACGAATATCAGCACAAAGAGGATCTGTCGTGCACATATCGGTCTCCATTAGCATAATGCATTCCTTACACAGACTGTTATCCCCTAGGCTTTTAATTAATTTTGAACAACAAGCACAATGAATAATAGCGTTGTCTTTAAGGCCATCGGTCTCCATCAGTGAAAGACCGGCATTACACTGGCTACTTTCAAAATACCCCGGGTTTTTAATTTGGTTTGAACAGCAAGCACAATAAACATGAATAGTCTCTGCCGCATTCTGGTTCTCCACACCCCGCACAAATTATTTTCATTAAGGCTTTGGGGGTGGAATCAGTTTCTGGCGTCATCGCCACATCCGCATGAAGAGCCATAGCTTCATAGTCCTTGTCTTCAGAGCTTGCATCGGCCGCAAATGGCTGTTCCACATCACAATTGTCCCAAAACTTTTTGGGTTCATAGATGGGCATCAAAACCTGAGCATCTTCCATCCCATTATACACCATTGAATCCACTGGGCTTTCTGGGGATGATCGCCCCTTGTCATAACTGTAGCTGTTCATAATGGCTGTATCCTGAATAGCCTCTGTAAAACTCAAAAAGCGCTGTTTTCCGACCCACCGCAAAAGCTGTATATTGGGTTGTAAAGCGCGCCCCCAACGCCATCACAGACTTATTACGGCCCTTTCAATCAAAATGTATGTCAAACATTCTTGAAATTCTTAAACTATATCCATTTTATATAACATTTATTAAAGGTTGGATCAAATGCACCCCCACTTCAAATAAAAAGAATATAAAGTTTATATAAACATTATTCAAAGTCTTATCAAATGTCTGTCATCTTTATATAAAAAATATTAAACATATATGTTTATATAAAATTATTAGTTATCATCGAATGTACACCAACTTTATATAAAAACAATATAAAGCATATATGATGTTTATATAACATTAAGTTTCTTATCAAATGTACTCCAACTTTATATAAAATCTGTTATAAAATTATGATGTCAACTACTGCGCCTAGATTTAAATCAAATCTATATAAAACGTATTATAAAATCATAGCGTCGGCTCCATATTTAAAAAACGAAACCACTCCTGCATCATCGAGTCACCACGACAAAACCCTAACATTCGCAGTCTCTCTCTCCGCCACCAACAGGCAGCTGCGCATATGTGTGCTCCCAGACACATTTTTATATGGATTTTATATTCACTTGATATCAAACTGATATAAATAATATCCTTTTTATTATCAAACTACAAACACTTTATATCAAGAAATATACATTTGATTTAAAATAGATATCATCTTTGATATCAAATTTAGATAAAATGTATATCAAATTGATATAAAAAATCATATCAGAAAGAAAGGCAGGACTAGATCCGGAAGCAGGGGGCATTCCCACCTGTCAAAGATTTCACATTGCACAAAAGGGGGCCCCATATTCTACTACCATATACTTTCCAGACTCTGTTTATTTCCATTTAGGACACTGCTTTGGAAAAGGCCACATCCTCTGATCCTCCTTCCCAAGGTCTAGCCTCCCTCACACTGAGCATGTTGCAGGGGTAGACTGCAGAAGCCCTTTAGGATATATATATATATATATGTATATATATATATATATATATATATATATATATATGTTATGGTTCAGTTGCCCTAATGAAAACCTATCCATATTATGGTTACAAGTAAAACTGAACACCCCCAGAAATTCGCCAGTTATGGTAAGCTAAGCAACCATAACTCGCGCCACCACTGTGCACTGCTAAGATTAACACCCATGCCATCAAAGATGACATCACATGTGCATTTAGGTTTCACGAAAAGCCTCCACAAGGCATTGTCATTATAATGTTGGCAGAAAACTATCAGAGGTCATTGGGAGAACTATCATGAGATACATAGTTCATTAAGCAATGCCTTGCTATAAACACCATTGCATTACAGAGTTCTTTCCAGTATATGAACCTACTCATGTAGAAACGTAGATATTGTCTGCAGCATGCACCATAGAGGTGCAATATTCAAAATCTTGCCATTTTGGATAGTAAAAAGATAAATGCTTTCGTTTCAGAGTTTTGCGTACTGTGAAACATGTAATAAGTAGCTAACAATGCCTCACTTGCTACATAATTGTACTACTACACACGAGACCACAACGCAGCCAAATATGAGCATATACAGGGAAAGTAAAGTAGGCAAAAAATCAGCAGTATTACCACATTGTTCATAACCTAACTGATTATCTTCATGCACAGAAATGATTGCTGTGTTTCAGGCTTGCTTCTTCCCCTATGTATATGTATCATATGATGTGACTGAACCCTAAGGAAAGTGTAAGAACGTATGAGAAGGGTAAGGTCTACAAATATAGTACCTTTTGAATCTTTAGTTCCTGACTGTCAGTGAAGAAAACCACCTGGCCTAGATATGTCGGTGAACAAAAAAAGAGGGAGCCAGACATGTGATGTCAATGATGTCATCAATTACATTTGTGATGTCATCTTTGATGTCATGGGTATTAGTCTTAGCAATGCACAGTGGTGGCACGAGTTATGGTTGCTTAGCTTACCATAACTGGCGAATTTCTGGGGGTTTTCGGTTTTACTTGTAACCATAATGTGGATAGGATCTTATTAGTGCAAAGTAACTATAACTTCCTTTTAACAAAGTTTTTGCACTGAATTTGCTAGGTTTTTATTAGGGCAACTAAACCATAACGTCCCTTTAACAATGTTTTTTACTGAATTTCATAGGTTTTTACCAATGCATGCTATTTTCCTACAACTTACTAATATCATACGTACCCCAATATAGCAACACTTCTGTCCAATTTACAATGTTTCACCTTAAAGCTCTGCCATTTCCCACCTGCTAGCATCACTTTTAACACTTATATACACATTTTGCAACTTATTCCACTGTTTTTGCATCCGTCAACGATCGTCTGATGTCATCACAGACATTCCGACAGTGCCACGTGACCAGGCGCTCGCACGCAGCATGATGACGTGTCTGCGAAGGCGTCCGCACTTCGCGATCGGGTCCATGCTCCGAGGACTGTTTGGAACTGCATTTATTTGACTGATCTAGGAACTTTCAAGTTCAAAATGTACCCTTGCACAGCTCCTACACCTATACTTACTCATTATCCATTAACAATCTGTTACAAAGCACATACTTGGAAGAATATTAGCAAAACTGCTATTTCTCTTAAAAATGGCATCAGCTATTGCCAACCCTCCTCCCCAAGAGCCACCACCACCAGATGGAGGACCTACACAACAGAAAAAGTGCAGAACAAAGACAATGAAGGGGGCCAAGAAGATGAGGTAGCGGAAGTGCCTATCTCCAGCACCCAGAGACAATCATGGGTGTGGCAGTTCTTTACCACTGTTGGGAGTGTACCAAAGGTTAAAGCTACCAAAGTGAAATGCACTGAGAGCAACTTTGTATTCAGTCGCGGACTACCTGGACAGTACTCCTACGGGACTTCCTCCATGCACCACCACACCAAATCCAACCACTGCAATGCTCTCAGAAAGGTTGTTCTTCCTCAGCAAGTAGTAGGCTGTCTTCCTCCACTTCATCTTCCTCAACCAATACTGTAACCACACAGCCTACTTCTGTGGTACACAAAATCCAAATCCCATCAGCTACCTTCCAAGCAATAAAAGAGGCTGTTGATCCATATCTTTGGAAGGCAACAGTCCTCTGTATATACTGCAACACACCACTCTGCAGGAGGAAGCAATTTTGACGTGCGTTTGAAGCTGTAATCAAGGAGCATGAGAAACACTGCCCACTACCTTAGTAGTAAAACACGCGCAACATCTTCCCCTGTCCAACTGCACCTCCATATTAGTGGTTGGTGCCTCTTCCCTCATTTCCCTCCTCGCGTTACGTTCTAACCTCTCCTGCAAACATTTTTTTTTATAAACAAATGCAAGGTTCCTTTATGAACCACCTTTCACAGTTAAAAAATAGAGCAAAATAAAAAATCTTTTAGACTCCATCTACTTTGCATTTCTCAGTAAAGTACATCGACTCAATATGTTTTTCCAACATTTCCATTTTGTGTTATGCTAATGGGAATAATGTGACGTTCATCCCCCTTTCCAGGGACCGGAACAGGGGATAACAGCCCGGCAGCCCATGTTATCGGCCCAAGAGAAGTGTCTGTGTGCACCTGATATCTGTGGGCTTTGGCGCGTTATAAATAAATAAATAACGAGGTCTCTAGACCATGATACTCCATTGCAGCCCCTGCAATGGGGGTAAAGGCCATTAGCACCCCTGTTTCCCAAGTGGCAACCCGGGATGCTAAAAAATAGATTTTTCTTCCTACAACGGGACGCCTGCGGTGTCCCGCTGTAGGAAGGAAAATCCTTTTGCAAGATGGCCACCATGGAAAGAGAAGGCAGACCCTCTTCCCTTTCCATGGCAGCCTGCAGACACCTTATCCATATTACCACGTGCACATTTTTTTTCCCTTTCAAACCTATCCTACCTTCGAATAACTTTACCATATAGCCGGTCCCAGGTGGACATTGCCACTTTAACAACATTTTTCATCTCTCGCGGTCATGGCCAGTAGCCAGATTGTCTGCGTCATGACCTTATACCATGACCCAGACAATCTGGCCACAGGCTATGCCTCAGTCACCAAAGGTATATCACTATTTTTTGTACCTACATTATGAAACTTGTTAAAAAATAAAACACAGCACATTTGCAAAACCATGCTTTAATGTCCTTGACAATGCTCCTTACACGAGTTTGCTTGAAATCCGGCCATGTTTTATTTTTTCAAAAGTGTCAAAATGTATGTACATACAATAGTCATATAACTTAGCCCCCACTTGACAAAATCCATTCAGTATTTACACAAACATTGAGGATTGGGTCTATAATCTTGCTCAAAACATTTGTCCACATTCGTCAAACGGACGAGACCCCACCTCTAATTTCGCTTCTTCTTGAGAAAATCCCACCAAACTTTAGAAAAGCATTTATATCTCTATCTAAAATCATTTTGTGTAGATTTGTCAAATTGCAACACATTTATAAGCCTTTACATTATTTAGGGATCCCCCTCTAATTTTGCCCCCTCTTGACAGAATCTCACCAAACTCTGCAAAACCATTCATATCTAGATCCAAAATCGTTTTGTCAACTGTTGTGCAGATTTGGCAAGTGGCACCACATTTATAAACCTTTACAATATTTTGGAACCCCTGCTCTAATTTTGCCCCCTCTTGACAGAATCCCACAAGACTTTGCAAAACCATTCAGAATTAGGTCTAGAATAAGATTCCAAAATTACACGCAGTTTCATTGAGTGGCACCAAAGGTATAAGCCATCCAAAAACCGCTTTTCACGAACCCTGTAATGCAGAAATGTGCACAGATGTCCTAGGACATACGAACTGTCTGCAAACACTGCAGGGCTGTCCCAGGACATCTGGAGTGTTCGTAGACCTTTGAGGATTAAACCACACGTTTTTGTTGCTTGGCCATATCCCATCCCATCCTCATCCACCCCACCTCCCCAGAGATTGTTTGTTGAGTTTGACAAGTGCAATGTTGCGTTTTTTCCTTTTTTCCGCTGTGGTGTCCGCGGACACCGGCAAAAGTCTGCAAATCCAACATGGCGGGCGTTTCAGGAAAACTGACGCATTTCTTGTTTTTCTCCATCCAATCAACGGTGGCGCGTCCGAACAGGGAAATGAGTCTGCGGAGTGGAGCCAGATATCACACATTTTTCGGACTTACGTGTAGCCCGTTTTAAAGAAAACTACTGGACCGATTTACACCAAATTTACAAAAGCACCCTTTTGGGACCAAGCCACCACTCCTGCCGCAAATTTGGTGAAAATCCGTCCAGCGATTTGGGCTGTAGGTGTGAGCAAAGTTGTTCCCATTATGTCTATGGAAAAAAAAAGAATTTTGGGACCCCCCCTTCATGAAAGCTTGCCAAACATGGCAAAATAATTCAGAGCGGGCCATATACTTTTTCTGCGAAGTTTGATGAGTATTCGTCTAGGGGGAGCGCAGTTATAAGCTGCCCAAAACGTTCTCTTCCTATGGGTTTAGCAACTTAACCATAACTACTGGGCTGCTACTGCAGGCCCAGTAATATACACGTATATTTAATTCAGTCTGTTAACCTGGCTCAAGGTGCATAGGAGACACACACACACACACAATCTAAGGGGCCCAGGAGGTAGGGTCCACCCAGCGGATTTTACTACAGACACAACTATCCCACTCCAAACTACCATAGGGCAAAGTGCCAATCATTGAAGCCCCTGTAAAGATTTGTTGGTAGATTTATTTAAAAAACGAAAATAAAAAATTGGCGGTTTTACAAACACATTCAGGTATCCAATAAGTTGCATATTTCTCATCTATTGCATAATATTTAATGATTATTGTGTAAACAAATGTTAATGAAAGCAGTGTTAGAAATAAAGCATGTGTGCACTGATAGAACAAACTTTCAAACATTTGAGATCTTACAACCAAGTTCTCTTAATCCCTTTGAAACTCTCAATGTAGTTGTGGTGAGAGGGCATGGATATTGTTCAATGGACAACTGTTGAAATTGAAGAATGTCTTTGAGGGTCACAATAAAAATTGTTTTTCTTTTATATAAAACAGTGTCAAATCAATCAATTTTTTTTTTAAAACTTTTATTTTTGCTGGCAGAGGCAAACAACAAACAGACACATCAGAGGCATATAGACGAATTTGTTGCATATACATGCACATACAGAACATATTGGCAAAGATACGGCGACAGCAGACAGGGAGCAGCATATCACAGGTGGCCAAAACACAGAGCAACTGACTGAGGGGCTAGGAGGATTCATCCGTTGAAGAAATGTCATTTGAGTTGATCAAGTAACTGTTGAAAGCCGACCATATGTTCCGAGGTCGAGAACGCACTGGGAACATGCCCAGAAACTCCTCCTCGCAGTTTCGGGACCACGTGAGTAGATTTAACCATTTCTGGAATGTAGGGGGAGTAGGGCTTTTCCAGTTTTGTAGAACACATTTCTTGGCTATGACACAGCTCACATTTAAGAACCTAACAATGTCCTTAGCCCCTCCAGTCTGCCACACCCCGAACAGAACCCCCATCGGGTCGGGATCAACAACAGTGCCGGTGATTGCGGAAAATCAATCAATTTTTGAATGAGGACTTCCATATGAGGAAATATAGTTCCTGTCACACGACATTCACAGGCAGCTTTAATAGTGTGGAGTGGGCTGATCGGTTAATTGATGCAAAATCTCCCCTGCCCATAAGGGCTTATCCTGGACCCGTCTGATCATCCCACTGATACATATAGATCTTTGTTAAACAAGCCAAAAATACTATTGATAAGGACAAGAAGGATGGAAGAAGAGAAATCGATGCATGTGGCTCACTTAGGGTGGGTTGATATCTTTGTAAAAGGGTGAGCACATCAACCTTATCTTTCAACCTTGTCCAAGCCTCAAATATGACACCTTTTCTACTCTGGCCAGGGACGATACCTTGACGAACAATCTGAAGAAATGGAGCAGTGCACTTAGTGCAAATTATTTGAGGAGTAGAATGGACATTTGCACTTTTTCATCTTTACATGCCCTGCATAGCCTTTAAGGTCAAGAAGTATTAAACCCCATTTACCATTTCAATGCCGGAGAGATGCAGTCCTTGGGCTTGAGGCCAGAACAGAACCGCAAGACTTATCCTTGTCCTCAAGCCCAGGGACTACATCTCTCCAGCGTTAAAATCCCTCCACTGGCTCCCTGTGGCTGCAAGGATCAAGTTCAAGTTCCTCTGCATAGTCAACAAGGCATTCTGGGGCCTGGGCCCTTACTACCTACAATGCTCTGTTCCTAACTACACTCCTTCCAGAGCCCTCTGCTCATCCTGCTCCAACTCTCTGCGGGTAAGCCGTTTTTCCAAACAGAGATTTGGGGGTAGATCCTTATCCTCTCCAGGTGCCTCCCTCTGAAACACTCTTCCTGCCTCTCTCTGTCTTGAGCTGGACCTCCTCAAGACCTTCCTCTTCTCTTCCTCTCTCCCCCTGCTAACCTCCTTTCTCTTCTCTCCTGCTTCCCTCCTCCTTTATCTTCCCCAACCTGCTCAGTTCGCTCACTGGTCACCTGGTGCACCTCCAGAGCCTCACAGGTCCCAGGCTCCCTCTAACCCCTAGTCCTGCACTTGCCTCCGGGCCTCTGCACTCTGCTTGGCACTACTGCACTCGGAATACATCCATGAGAGGGGCAACCAGTCAGCACTTAACCCATGCACCTGCTGGACTAGGCGTACTTGTCCCCCTCCCCCTTTCTTGCAACTCCTGTCTGCGCACTTGCATGACCTTGAATGTACTAGGCCTAGAAAATGTGCCTGTCCTCCCTCTGTCTCCCCTCCCTAGCTTGGTTGTGCCTGAAATACTCATGCATAGGCGCATTAGATGACCAACCACTAATCAATCTGAAATGTCGCCAGGCTTAGTGCAGTAGTTTTTTGTTTCTATATGTCCTTTTCCCTCCCCCTCCCCTTCTCTCCCCACTCTTTGTCACGCACTTACATTAGTAGAAATGCCTCTGTCCTAGTATGCTAGTTATTGTTGTTAGATCATTCGGAATGTTCGAGGTCTAAAAATGACGACTATATTCACTTGTTCCCTTGCCGCCTTCAAGCACTTCACTTGAGCATAAGCGCTTTACAAGTAAACAATTACAATTACTGAAAGACGGTTTTACTGAGAAAGGGAATGCAGCAATGCCCGTTCTTCTGGGGGACTGCAAATGTGATATCACTAAATCAGTGGCTGGTTTTATTTACAGGGCTTGGTGGCAAAGACAAAGGGCCTGATGAAGACTTGGGCGGTATCCAAGCGTTAGCACCCAGCCATCTGGCGGTATTACCGCTAGATCACTGGTTGGGCGCTGTTAATCCCCAATGTGGAATTTCCAGTGCAATTACCGCACAGTAATACTGCCGGCGGTATTGTTGCGAAAATTGCCATTTTTCTGGCGTGTTTACACCGAATTCTGAGCTAGTAGTAAACACACCAGATTCGAGATTGGACAGACCCTTAAATGCAGCAGTAAATGCGGCTCTGGTGTGCCATGTTTCCTGCGGAATGGTGTGAGTCCCCAGCAGGGATGCGATACCGGTGTCCGGGCTGCGTGGCGCGATAGATGTGGTCGCAGTGAGGCGGCTACGAGGCAGAGACTACACCAGCCCGACTGAAGCAGCTGTGGAGGAGCCCAGGGAGAACACACTGAGCATTTTAAAATTCTGATCCTGTTCCAGACATTGACTTTGGCCTGCTCCGGTGGCCGCCATAGACGAGGTTGCGGTGCTGTGTCCAGCATGCAGGAGCCACATCCGCAGTAGTGGTCCACCATCCGAAAGGCGCAGATGAAAACACAGGTCATACTACAGCCGGTAAGAGTATGCAGCGACTAGGTGTGGGCGCAGTGATTATCGGATGCAGCGAACCCCCTGAAGCCATTTGGGGGGGTAAAACAACACGCGGGGAGAGAGATATAACGGCACTACAGTGCCGTATTATATAGAACTCTCGTGTGTGAAGTGCACAGTAAATGGTAACTCAGCCCTAGTGAATGCAAGGAACCCGGCTAGAGATGTAAACACTCCAAAGACTGGCCAACACAAACTCGGGTACCTGGGACAAAGCTAGGTCCCCAAATAAAGGAGGGACAACGAAGCAGTGTGACTCCACTGGGCAAATGAACATTGGAAATAAACTGGTGATGCCACAACGTCGCGGTCAATGAGTGGGCGGGTTAGTATAGAAGGTGACTTTACGGTGCAAACACAAGGGCAAAACAGCCTACGCAGCGCCCTATACTCCTGATCCTTCACTGTGCGACATTAAGAAAAGGAAAAAATACTGGGATATATCCTAATGCTGTGATGAGGGAACTTTACCCTTCAGGGACGCTCCTCACCAGCAGAAGGTCTACCCCTTAAACTGCAGGCTGCAAATGTTGTGGTGCATACGGCTGCAGGTACCGTACACCAAACTGTGGAGTGTAACATAGCATAAGTCGCCAGACAATATTGTATAACGAACGCAATCTACCAATGCACACATTACGCGGTGACAGTACCTGCGGCAAGAAAAGTGCTCTCCGACGAACTAAAATACTCTGGGCAACTTAAGAAAATGGGTAACTGATGCGTGTGGGGCAGACAGATATCAGATACGACCCCACTATACCAGCGGTGGAAAGCAGAGACATGATATGACGAAGGCCCAATGGATTCGTACATGAATACCACGCCAAATACCACTGTGCCGGCTGATCGGGAGCTAGCGGAAGAGCTGATACAATGCCAACGGAAACTCGAGAAGACCAGCTGATGTAAGCAATGCAGAACGGATTTATGTCAGTGAATGTGAAGTTAGATGACATTGTGGCAACAATCAGCTCTCTGAAGGCTAAAGTAGAAAAAGAGAGGGGGCGTATAACCGAGGCTAAAATCAGAATTGGAGCAGTGGAAGACAGAATGGGCCAACATGACCGCAATGTTGCGGAAATGAAAACTGAACTAGTCGAGAACCGTGGCAAATGTGAGGACCTTTAATCAAGATTGCGGCGTAACAACATCCGCATTGTGGGGATATCAGAAACGGCATGCAAGGGTCTGATGGAACCATTCATAGAAAATCTCACCAAAACCCTATTTGAGACAGCATAATTTTCAATACACATATTGGTGGAACGTGTGCATCGCACCCTCGCTCCAATCCCCAAACCTGCCACCCCACCGCAAACCATTATTGCAAGACTGCTCAATTACAGGGATAGCGACCTTATCCGAAAACTATTCAGAGAGAAGGTATCACTGCACTAAGAATCCAGTACCATTCATATATATCCAGACTTCTCGGCTGGGGTCCAGACACACCGGAGCTTGTATGACCAAGTGAAAAGGGTGTTGCGTGCAAGACGCATCCCATCTTCATTGATGTTCCCGGCTAAACTAAGGATACAGCATAGCATAGTGGTCGCGCACACTTCTTTGAGAATCTGGCAGAGGCCATGGCATATATGGAGCCATCCATCCCTCTACCGCCACGGGATCAGAGAAACAACCAAAGCCCTGATTGAGAGATTGGGAACATGCATGACGACGAGGCAGGATGAACTGTGAATCCCGATTCCGAACATACAGGTTAACAGAGAAACAGTATAACGAAACATAGGCACACAGCCCAAATGATGGAATGTGGAAAACCGGGGTACATGAGTGCTGGGGACGCTGAAACAAGCGCGGACTGCTCACAGAACTCCTCAGGAATACTCCAAAGTTATGCAAGGGGTACACCATTGAGTTGGGGTAGATGGTGAGGGTGGGGGGATGCAAATAAGGGAATAAGTTTGGGATGGGAGGACGGGAGTTACGGAATGTTTTAAGTTACAAAATGCAGTGTGGCACGAAGGCAGAATGATACAGGTACACACAAGAAAAGCTGATTTTAAAAAGCACACCAATGTCATTGATAAATAGTGGTATAACAAATGGGTGAATTGATAGGCCTGATTTCATGGAATGGAAGATGCATTAATAACCCCTTTATAGCCAGGAGGACTGGCATATATCGACTGACACTCACCTAAAATATTGATATTGCAGGCGACACACGCCTCAGCATTACCAAATGAAACCTTTGCCTCTAGACTGGGGCGACAGATTTTTTACCTCCTACTCGTCCTAGTCTAGAGGGGTGATGATACTGGCACACCGCACATTGCCCTTTAATTCCCAAAAGGTACAAATAGACCCAGAAGGAAGGTACATAATAGTGACAGGAGAACTGGCTGGGGAAAAAGGTTATACTGCTGAATTCATATGGGCCCAATATAGACGACCCAAGCTTCTACAGTGGGATCGCTGAGAAGTTGGCAAAGGAAGGTGAGATCCCCATTTTATGGGGTGGGGACTTCAATACGTTTTTAGATGTGGTAAGAGACAGAACAAGCACCACCCAACAGAAACAATCTAATACTGCACAGATGGTTAAACAAATTAGGGGTCAACTAGGGGTGATTGATGTATGGAGGAACAAACACCCAAAAACTGCTGAACACACATGCTATTCCTTGGTGCATGATGCAATGTCTAGAATTGATTTGTGGCTAATCTCCGCTGAATGGGCGTCTAGACTACAGGGTAGCAAGATTCTACTGTGCGCTCTCTCAGACCATTCACCAGTAGTGATGAATCTGTTATTGAGGAAAATACTGAGGCCTTGCCCCGTGTGGAGAATGTCACCAGCGGTACTACAAGACGACTCAAGTCCCTTCCTTGCGGGAGAGGATAGAAGGGTTTTTCGAGATGAATGAGGGAACAGTACCTAAATATTCGATGGTATGGGAGGCGTTTAGAGTGTGGCTATGCGGCACGATGATCTCCACTACCACTGAGGTATTAAAAACGAGACAAGAACTAGGGGATATCCAAAGGGAATTACCACACCTATAGAACCAATATGGTAACACCAAAGATAGGGCTCTCCTGGGAGTTATTAAAGGGAACCTGGTGAAATTCTGCGATCAGGCAGACTGAGAAGTACGATATATGGCCAAACTAGTCCAGGCCCGTTGGTACGGGGAGGGGGGCCGACCTGGGAAATTATTAACAGGGGTTGTTAGGGGAGAGCAAGGGGTACAAATTTTCACCAGTATAGTTGGGACCTCTGGCCAGTTGATGACGGTCGCAGAGGCAATAAAAGAAGAATTCTGGAAATATGAGACTACAAGTACATGTGAAGAAATAGAATAATATTTAGTTGAGAGCTCCCCCATTGGTCTCTCAGCAAGTGTTAGCGAGTAAATTAACAGGCCGATTCAGCTAGAGGAAATTGAAGAGCCCATACACGCACTGACCTCGGGCAAAGCTCTGTGCCCAGATGGACTTGACATCGAATCATATAAAGTATATAAGGAAATCCTAGCCCCGAGACTCGTGAGAGTTTGGGAAGAGGTGCTTGAGAATGGGCGGCTCCCTCCATCATTATCGGAAGCCATCATTACAGTGTTTCCAAAACCTGGACGTCCACCAAGTGATATGGGGTCCTACCGGCCTTTATCCTTAATACGGTTGCCAAAATCTTTACTAAAACACTAGCGAACAGGCTTCTACCACATATCCAACAATTGGTGAACCCAGATCAATCTGGACTCATCCCTCCCCGATCAGTGGCACTGAACCTGGAACAATTATTTGTGATCATTTCACAGATTAACCCAAAGGCTAGACCGGCAGCAACGCCACTCGACGCTGAGAAAGCCTTTGTTCCGGTGTCATGGAATTTTTTGTTCAGGGTACTTAAACACAGCAGGATGGAGACAATTTCCTTAGATATATTCGACTGATGCATACAAATACAACCGCCAGAGTCTGCACGAATGGGACATTATCACAGACATTTGAATTGGCCCAGGGCACCAGACAGGGTGGTCCTTTCTCCCCCTTATTATTCACACTCACAATAGAACCTCTGGCCCAGAGAATGCACGAACGACATGCACATAGAGGAATACATATATAGAGGGGGGGCCCCCAGATAATCTCCCTATAAAGAGACGACACACTGCTATATTTACGTAACCCTGAGGAAAACCTTAAACCAATCATGGCTAAAGTAGCCGAATTTGCGTTACACTCAGGATATAAGATTAACAATGCAACGTCTGAATTATTCCCACTAACCGAAAGTACAACAGTACCTGCCGATCTATTGGGATTCAGGTAGGCCCCCACTAGACTCATATACCTTGTCGTGCTAGTCTCCTGTAAACAGCAGACACTGTATGAAGATAACTACGAAACCTACCTCAATGTGTTAACAACAAAATTGGCAGCATGGGCCAGATTCCCGATACCCCTATATGCTAAACTACCTCTATTGAAAATGATAGTAGTACCCAAGCTACTTTATTATTTTACCACAATTGCAATATGGCCCGGTCGTAAATATTTTACCAGACTCGGGTCCATGTTGATATAATATGTTTGGAGGAATGGTGTGCCCAGGATTAGCCGGGAGGAACCGACGGAACCATATGAACTGGGTGGCCTGGCCGCCCCATACTTCGAGCTATAGTACATAGTGGCACAGGCACAAAATGCGGGACGTTGGTATTCGCAGGTCCCGGCCCCAGCCCACCTAGCACTGGAACGATATTGCGCAGCCCCTACGCACCTTAGGGCCGTAATCCTTGATCACAGATATGTAGATTCAGGTGTGTTCGACCTGGTGCGTATTGCAGTTAATGCATGGAGGCGGATACACAAACGGCTGGATATAGACACACCATACAATAGTACAATAACACTATGGAATTGCCCTGGGCTCCCCCAACATATGATCCGTATATAAAGAAAGACTGGGACCCCGAGGGGACCATGAGACTGGGCGATCTGTTTCCGGGAGGGACTTTTGTAACCCAAGAAGAGTTCAGGGAGAAGTTGGGGAATAACCCTGTTAAATTATTGCAATACTTTCACAAAAGGGCACGGTAAGCCCCAGATGGCCATCCGTCCTTCAAGAGCCTGAATCTGTACATGCATAGAAATGGTTATGGCAGAAGAGATGCCGGTGGGACTGGTCTCCAGACTATACAAGACAATTCAGACTGGCCAGAAGGAGCAGACTAAAGCGAACTTAAATGGGAAAGGGACTTGGCACTAACCATTGACGAAACCAAATGGCAAAAATACTGCTTGTTGAATAGGGAGGTTTCACTAAATGCTCACCTATGACTTACACAATTTAAAATACTGAATCAATTACATTATACCCCGGCGAGGGTCTCGCAATTATTTCCTGGTACACCGAATGAATGTATGAAATGTGGTAGTGTGGGGGTGGATTCAATGCACATGTACTGGAATTGCCCAAACATCACACAGTTTTGGCATGAGGTGTCTGAGGTACTGCGTGATAGGACCGGGGTTCCTCCCTACTTACACCATTGAAATATCTACTGGGCGGCATAGTATCCATCAAGATATGAAGACTGTTTAATATGGGATGCATACTGGTCAAAAAATGTATAATGATGAAATGGAAATCCAGGAGGGCACCAACGTCCCAGGAGTGGTTGAGAGAAATGACTTTTGTGAGTGAACTAGAGGAGGGATACACTTGGTCGGTTCACGTGACAAGTAGACCAAAAGACATATGGGCCCATTTAAAGACTACCTTATTGGAAGAGAAATGGAAAGGACATGGGATGTAACATGTAAAGCGAACTGCTGGTGTGCAAATGCTGTAAACAAGAGATGCTGATGTGCCAAAATTGTGTGACCCTGAAGTCTCTTGTAACCTGTAACCTAAATAAAGTGTTAACAAAAAAGAAGTGGAACTGCCCCCTCATGCCTGATCAGTTGTCATGCTACGCAAAGCACTATCTCACGGTGCAAGTAAATTCTTTAACCAGTCAGACGGCTGCCAATGGCCTGAGTTAGCAATGACTGAAAATGAGACAGTGGTTCTGCCTCCCGACTTGGCCACCAGGAGGTATAGTGGTGAGGTTGGAGAAGCTCTGCTTCCATTATGTTTCCTAAATAGGGCGTTTAGTGGACTCTGCAATTGGACGTGTTAATCAAGTTTACTGGCTTGATATTCTTTGAAATCTGCCAGACAGTATGGATGGGCATGTGCAAGCTTCCCTCAACATCCATCAAGTATGGCCTCGACTGGGCCAATAGAGGTTTTCCCACAAACTGGTGCAGCGTGTGTAGGGTTACTGAAAGCTTCCCACACAAATAGGTATGTCATGTACAGGTCCAGCGCATGCTTCCCTATCAAAGGCGTACAAAATGGACAGGTACAGTGCAAGTCCCATGTAAATGGGTTCTGGTATTTTATTTTTTTATTTTATTGGACATTTGTAAGGCGCCTATACACAAGTATTTCCAGGCACCACAGGGCAAAAAAAAGCAGGGGAGCCAAGGAAAACAGCAGCAATGGTCGTACTAGGCCTTGTGCGTTCATACCGTGCTAGTGCAGAGACAAAAAGGGCATGGGAGGGCAGAGGTTAGAGGGGAAGGGCAGAGAAGGGAGGAGTGGGAGGGGGGAGGATGGAGTGCAGGAGTGAGGGGGCTAAGCAAGTGCTGAGGGGAGCCACAAAGTCAAATGCCAGGGAGGCAAGGGAGGAAGGAAAGCAAGTGTGAAGGAAGGGGAGGACCAGGTTCAGGTTAGTCCAGGAAAGTGGCCACGGGCAAGTGCCATTTAGGGATGCCGGGTGAGACTGGTAAAGGAGGGCCTGGCCCCAGTAAGACTCATAATGGACCAGGTACCAGTCGCAGCGGCAGAGGGACGCTAGCAAGCAGGGGGAGAGAAGGAGGAGAAATGGAAGGTCTTTAGAAGTTTCCAGAACTTAAGGAGATCTGGCTCACGTCTGAGGGCTGCAGAGATGCCATTCGAGAGGGTGGCTCCTGCCGAGGAAGGGGATCAACCTCCCACATTCTGCTTAGCAAAACGCCTGACCTTCAGAGAGTTGGAGATAGAGGACTGAAGACCTCTAGCAGGGAGGTATTTAGGGAGAGAAAGCTGGATGTAGAGAGGTCCCAGACTGCAGACGGTCTTTCATGTTATCGTTGCGGTCACAGGGAGCCAGTGGAGAGATTTTAGGGCTGGAGAGATGCAGTCCCTGGGCTTGAGGCCAAGGATAAGCCTTGCAGCCCTATTCTGGATTAGTTGAAGGGGACTAAGGGAGGAAAGACGCAGATTGAGGAGGAGGCTGTTGCAGTAGTCCAGCCTATAGAGAACCAGAGCTCTGGAGACATTAAGCTTCTAGGGGAAGGTGAGGAAAGGAAGAATGCCTCTGAGGAGGTCAAGCTGAAAATTGGACTTCTTGGCAAGGGATGTGATGTGAGGGGAGAAGGAGAGGGAGGAGTCGAAGTATTGCATGGTATCAAGACTAGACAGAAACAAGTGATCACAGTTCAAGGGTGTTTATTAAACTGTATAGGTAGGGTGGAAACACACCTAATCTAAGCCTAAATCTAAGATGGGAGCAGGAGATGACCATCAAATCAAAATAAGGCAGTCTTAGTGGCGTCTTGTCAAATAAAAAGGCCTAAAGAAGTGTTCACAAATAATGTCAGCATGCGGGAGTTGTGGTCTCCCGTCCCCAAGTTTTGAGCACGGGACAAGGCGGGACTCTGGAGCACAGCACACGCTTAAGCTTTCCCAGCACGAGACAACAGTTCCATTCTCAGCTATCAGGACCGTTGACAGCCAAGTCGCTTGCCCTCACTCTTGCCTTCGAGGGCTTGATGAGTTCAAAATAACATCAAAAGTTCTGCTCATTGTGTATGTTGGGTGATGAGCTTTCACCCCGGGAATCCCCCTCTTCTGGGCTCAGATCCCCAAATAGTTCTTAACGATATTAGGACCTTCGGAGGTTTGCTTTCCTGCTTCTGATGGCCTGATAGATTCAAAATCAGCAAACAAAAAGTTATTTTTGTGTTGCACTTGAGGTATTGATTCTTCACCCCTGGGTCCCACGCTTCCGGGTCTCAGACCCCTCCCGAATATCCACCTCCCCGCTGTCTGGTTCACTTTAGCATGTATTAAAAAAAACAATTTCTCGGTTGCATCACGTCTTGTTGGGGTGTGAGTTTCTCACCCCTGAATCCCCCTCTTCCAGGCGCAGATCCTTCTCAACTGTTTGTCTTCCTTGGTCTGATTCACTGTGGCTTTCAACACAATCTCCTCTGCTTTTATTCTCAAATCTTAATGTCTTTTTGAACAGTTCAATGTGGACCACCCTCTGCCAGGGACTTTAGACTTTGTCCCTTTTCATCAGCATCCCTCCTTCAGGTTCACTCTTGCCAATCTCACAGAGACCTTCTACTTTCTTATGATGTGGGATTCACTTCTCTTATTCACGATAATCTGCTGGTCCAAGACTTTCGACTGTACCGAGAATTTTACTAGACCCCTGTATGATCACTTTGACCCCCTTCTCGTCTTTCCCAAGACCTTCTGATAATAGTAGTTTCCACAATCGGGTAATCGCCCAGAGCTTCTCGAGTGAGCACCAACGCGGTGCCTGGCTCATCTGCAGCTGGCTTTCCCCTTTTACGTCAACAGTTCTTTGTACATTCTGCAATCATTCTGCAATCAGCCGTTTGCTACTTGTGTTCAACACAGTTCGGTTTCTTTATCGGTTCTCCCCTCGACTCACCGGCTGTGATGAACCGCTTGGCTTTCTTTGTATCGCGAGTCAAGGCCGGTACCACAGTAGCAGGCGTCTCCCTCTCTCCTGCTTATCAGCATATGCACTCTCCGTGTACCTTTGATATCTGATGCATTACACCTGCGCTATTGTTCGCAGGCTTACAATTCCTTCCACGGAGGTCTCACGGGCCTTGGCCGGAAAGGGCAATGTCACTTCTCGCTTTGTCACCCTCTCGGTTTGCACTGTCTTTCTCCATTTCTTGATCTGCCATGCCTGGATAGCTGTCTCCACCTTTTATCCCTGTGGGGAAGGGAAAGGGCCATCAGGTGTGTGCGATTCTGGTCAATTGTCTGACTTTGCCTGACCCTTGTGTTGGGACACGTCAGGTAAACGGCTCCGGTGTGTCTGTTGTCTTTCGTGATGTGCGAAAGTGTTAGAGTTGGAAAAGGCAGGGCTAGAGTGTTTTGTATGTCCTATGGGGTAGGATGGGGTAAAGGTGTTATAAGAAGGGGGAATACCGCATCTCACCCATCTGTGTCCCACTTCCACTCCCCGAGGACCCCCATCCAGCTGATCCTCCCTCACTGGTCCATCCCCAGGAACTGGATCCAATAGCGATGGCCGTGTCCTGGCCACCTGGATGACAGATCCCCCAGGGATTTGTATGTAAGACACCTTCAGTTTTCTCACAAGTCAAAGATGACAGTATTCCAGGACCTGTGTAAGTTTCACTTACAAACATCCAAGAAGAACAGCATTGGCAAGGCAACTGTCTACAAGGGCCTGTGCAAATTTCTCTCATAGAATGTGTGCAAGTATAGCACAGATACTACCAGTGCAAAATTCCCTTGCACCCTGGTGTAGATCCATTGTGTGCAAGACCAGGGCATGTGGTTACAGTTGCTGCATGGTAGGTCCATTGCAAACAATCTTATAGATCAGTAAAGGCACAGCACAGGCAGAACCAGGACAAGCTTCCCCCAGGGAAATTTTCATTTGCAACGAACACCTACAGCATGGGTGCTGACTCCACATAGCTTGAAAGCGTTCATGCACAACAAAGATCTCTGCGTTCTGTTCTCCTCTCTGTCAATCAGAGGCTCTTACCAGAAGCAGGCTGGGAAGAGGGGCAGGTACAGGGAGCATACTGTGCAAACATGTCTGATTTCTGAACTCTTTCTAGGTAATAGCCCACTGTCGGTCTTACTTTTTGTGTGCAAGTGGAAGAGTGAGGTCAAGAAATGGGCTGCTGACTCTTCCTCCCTCTCTTTCTCTCCCTCTCCCTCCCTCTCTCTCTCTCTCCCCCCTCCCCTCCCTCCTCTCTCCCCCCAAGGGTAAGTGCACTGAATGTAAAGTGCTATCCGCGTCCCCTATATTCATTATCTCTCCTATTTGCCTATTGCATCTGACTTGCTTTTAAGTGACCCTAATTTAGAGGGTCAGATTTATTTTTAAGCATCACATTGCCTTTATTCTGTGATGACCTGCCAAAATGTACACTTAGTTGGATCCCTTTCACTGTAAGTTTAATATAACATTAGAGACATTAGAGGACCCACATAAAGCGTTGATATGTTGCTCATATTCTCAGACAACATGCGTTTCTTGGTTTTATAACCTGCACTAGATAAACATACATGCATACAGGGGCACGCCCTGGCTGACCATAGCAGTTCAGCATTGTTTGGAAAGTTAGTGCAGAAAATTGCAAATTAACTGTGCAGGTTTTGTTTGATAACTTTCCAAGAAATACTAAATAATGTTTGCAGCTATGCTGTGAATGTATGCACATACAAAGTATGACAACTTGTCAGTATCGTGTGTGCTCAAAGTAGTTCATGCAGTCATTTTAAAGTTGCATGGCTAAATATAATTCAGCTTGATAGCGAACCCTAAAACAATCCAACCATGGGATCAGTGTTCAGAGGTGGCTCTTCTTGCAAAGTGCTACAACTATCAGAATGTTCATCGTAATGATAATGTTTAAGAAACACAGCACAGCACACTTTGCCCTATTCTGAGGGTGTGAGGAAATGTCTAATTGGTTCCTTGTTGCAGAACTTGTATGAGACCCCTGCCCCCATCCAATCTCTTGCCTGCTTTTACCCGTGGTGTCTTCTCAGGCTGGCCCATTCTCATATATATGGGGCATATATATGTAGATTAGGACCATGATAAAGGTCTGCAGATACAATTACTTATTTGTCTACTAACATGCCCGCAATAACACTTTAGAACACACATTGACAAAGCCAATAGTTGTTGCTGCTGGAGAAGCATTTTTATAGGCAGTAACTTCATAACTCTAGGTATGCAAGCTAATTACCAGATATTTGAACCATAAGCCCCGAAAGTACCATCATTTTTCAGGTATTTTGCATCATGTTCTCTGGTGCTCACACTATGTATCATATATTGGCACACTTAATGCAATCAAAAGCCCGGACACTCGCCATGTCAAGGTTTTATTATAAAAACCCAGGGTACTTATACCTTTACTGGGAATTGATATCAATACACCAGGTTCTATCACCATTACCACTACCATCCAATGCCTAGGTATTCACTTCATTATCGAAGCTATGCACAATTAGCACTGTAGTGCCAGTTTCCACAATGCCCAGCTGTTGCGCTCCCACTCCCGTTACCACTCCTGCCTCAATCTGGGCCCACCAGGGTGAAGCTGGGGGGGTTAAGGGCACGGGTGTTGCACTCCCGTTTCCGCATTTTGGTCCAGGAGGGCTGCCATCCTGAGCTCGTCTGAAGCCACACCCCAGCCTCAACCCGGGCCCGCCAGGGTGAAGCCCACGTGTTGAGGGTGCCGGTGTTGTGCTTCTGATGGGTGTTCCACGACAGCAGCTTTCTGCCAACGTAGAATCATTACATCTCATCTCTGAGCCCCAAGCATTGGGTATTTGGCACCGCAACTGATGAATAAAGGACCCCCACTGGAAGCACATCATGAGGGAGAGTGGAGAAGGGCTGGGCTGAGAATGGAGTTCAGAGTGATTGTGCTGACTGTCTGATCCATCTCCACTGTGTGGGCTATATTGATAATCTCCCACTGAGACGATTGGAGCCACCTACCAAACTGTTACCATATACAGCCCATCTCTCACTCAAGTATGCAAGACTGCCCAGAGCCTAAAAACAAGATCCTGACTTTAAGGTGAAAACTGGAAATCACCTCCCTCGTCGTGGTACAGATGGCGACACTGATACTTCTGTTGCAGGAAAAGACTGCAGCCCAACTAAGTTCACAGGAGAGGCTTATTTCTTGATAAAAGTAATTTACCAGTTCCTTAGTTCTAATCAGGATGCCTTTGTGGGGGGGTGAGGGGGCGTGCAGGGGCAGCAAAAAACATAGCAGTCCTTCCTGGCGGAGTGGCCACCAGCAGTTCGGAGGGTTCGATTGGTGTACCTCCTGCAGAAAATCCCACTGTCAAAACCCAAACCCAAGCTGACTTTTTCACGAATGAGGGTCTGTTGATTAACCTCGGACGCGATACCTTTCTTGACAAATAAATGGGCAAAGACAAGGGCAGTGACAAAGGCTCTCAACCGACAACTTTGACTGAACTTCTTTGCCCTATAAACCCTCTGCCATCCTCCCTGTCTCCACTAATGCGACCACCCTCTATTCTACACCGGAGCCCACTAGTCATGAGGTGACATCACAACCACCATCAGTGGGGGGGATGCCACATCAGCCTTTCTTACAAATTGTCATTCTTCTGGGTCACAGGGGGAAGGGGGATGCCAACCAAGAACATCCAAAGAAGCATTTGCCTAGTCCCTGAGATTTTGCCCGTGCCTGGCCTGACCCATGTGGTTAATACCCTGCCCATACATGCAGATAATGTTAGCCCTATGGAACGTGTGGCTCGAATGGACTTGGAGGCTGATGACATACTTGAAGGCTGGCCCTCTCTCACCAGTAGCGTTTGGAGTGGGAACATGATGAACGTTTGCTCAGGGAGCCATTCTTTTCTCTGCTTAACCCCACTAAGCGGCCCTAAGCAAATAGGCCAATGTACTATGTCGTATGTCGATCAATCTGCCAAGAAGGCACGCATCGCACAAGGCTATCACTGCAAGGCAGTGCTCTCTGAACTTGCAGACATAAAAAGGCTGTTGGTGGTCCTGATAGACGCTCAAAGGAGAGGAGGGGGACGCACAGAAGCGCTTCATACTGGCTCCTTGGATGCGTTAGGGTCATATAAATCACCGGAGGAACTACCGGAGGTCCTATATATAAATAGCCCTCCGTCTGCTGAAGATAAGGATGATTTCCATCAATGTATCACCACTAGCCGACCCCAGGCCACCACCCATTACGCATACTTTTGTGAAACTGAACCAAGCTGAGCAACCTGCTCAACAGTCCATACTTGGGGAAGTCATGAAGGCCCCCAATGTTAACACTATGTATGCAACATGGTAGGGCTGGGATACAAAGCCAGTGGAAAATCAAAGTCCTGGGGCCAGCGAATACATTGCATGCAGATATTGCACTAGGGAACACAGGACCGGCTACAACACCCATCGGAGGCCCAGGAGGTGCACAGTATTCCTTCATGGGGTCCCCGAATTGTCCCCTAATCAAGGAGAACCAAGGGATGTACTCTCCAATAAATGCTTGCACTGGCTCCATTCTGCAAGGGGTTGTGCTTTTGTGACCAGAGAAGCTGTAGCAAGCTGGTATAGAGTGTGCAACAAGGGGGACAGCTCCTGTGACACTATTAAGTTGGAATTTTGGGACCAGAGAGTGGCCAGTGGTGTTGTGGATAGTATCAAGAATCACGGCAGGGTTACAAACAGTGAGATCATAATCGGCCCCCAGCCACACTTTAGCACCACCTACTTTGTCTGAATTATTACACATAACACTGTCTTATCTGGTGCCAATCTAACACCACTGGGGAAAAGGTCAAACAGAAGCCGCAGTGGCCTCAAACCCGAGGTGCCCAGACTTATTTTGTAAAGATAAAACAGGGTTTCCTCCGGTTTCGAATTATTGTGCCCTATTGCGATCAGCAGGACTTGGGGGTCACAACCAATGCTATATTGTTTTTGGCAAAAATGTATTGTTAATTTAATTAATTGCTTCATATATAAGGATGTACTTTGATGGCCTAATAAAGTTGTATTGATGATGATGAGGCCCAATTAAGACAGCAGTGTCAGGTTTAATTATAACATTTCAAGAAACGGTAGCAGGCACCCCTCCCCAGAAAGAACATGGCATGATAACCTGTTGTGTGGTTTTTACCACTATGAGAGTCTGCAGCCATTGCTTTTTACTCAGGAAATACCCATTTGCATATCAGTCTTTGTCCCGCCCACACGGGCAGTCCAGCACCGAAATGCTATGACAATTCCCTTCTGAACAAGAGTACCAATAGAAACCCCATACACGTGTTTCAGCCTTGTTGGGCCCCATCAGTGAGGTGGAGCTGTGCCTCTCTGAGCACAGTGAGCAGGTGGTCCACATCTGTGTTCCTCCAGGTAGCTCAGGGTGACCAACCCAAAGTTCCTTACAAAGAAATTTCAAAAAAGGTAGCAGGCGCTACTCTCAAGAAAGAACATGCCATGATTACCTGTTTTGTGTTTTTTTCCCACTATGAAAGTCCGCAGCCATTGCTTTTTGCTCACTGTACCTTTCACAGATGGGAAATATCCATTTGCATTTCAGTCTTTGTCCCGCCCACATTGGCAGTCCAGCAGCGAAATGCTATTGCAATTCCCTTCTGAACAAGAGTACCAACAGCAACCCCATACACGTCTTTCAGCCTTGTTGGGTCTCATCAGTGAGGTGGAGCTATGCCTCTCTGAGCACAGTGAGCAGGGGTGTCCACGTCTGGGTTCCTAGACGTATGCTGAAATGGGAGTGATTTCACCGGGCCGAGAGGATAGCTTATGGGCAATGCGCTCGCCTTGGAAGCAAGACGATGTGGAGCACCACAGGTTCGATCCTTAGGCCCGCGCTTAGAAACCTCTGGGTATTAAGCGCGTTATAAATAACCAATTACAATTACACAGTGCTTTATTTACCTGTCAACATTGCCAGTCCCAAAACTGCCAATCCATCAGTGTGAATTAGTTCTTGCTATGCCTTTAAAAAAAAGTCTCATTCATCTTCTATGTGTAGTGAATTCTGGGGATATCATAACTGCAAACAGTTGGAGATGGCCCAAAATATATTCTTGCGCAACATAATGGGTCACCCGCATGGTCTCCCAGGAAGCGCCCTTAGGACTGAGCTGGGGTTGTTGAGTATGGAATCAATGATGTATGTACGTTACTTAACCAATTTCTCGAAATTACTTCTGAGTTTCCTGGTTAACCACAATGTGAAAGAGGGGGTTCCCACAGATCAAATACTCACCATGCAGTAAAAGATATAAGTGGTATAATACCGCAAATACATTTTGGTTCGGGTCTGGAGGGGCCTTTTTAAATCCTGGCTCATTGACCTATCTTAAGTCAGCTATTAAAGATATGATCGGCAGTAGGGCCAAGGAGTTAGATATGCAAAATATGCACTCTTTGCCCTCTTTGGCCACATGCGCTGAGCTTTGAGATTTTGCTTTGTCAGCTGGGAACCTCCACCAAATTAGATCCCCCATGCACTCATAGGATTGGTTTACAGATACGTTTAAATTGACTTCCCCTTAACAAACATTTGTCTTGGATAGCAGATTCATCCGAATGTACGTGTGGTCTCAGACATATCGACGACTTGAGGCACTTTTTTTTGATCCGCTCATGCTATTTAGCAGCGCAAAGAAAGTCTGGCTGCTGCGCAGCTGCATGCTTGCGAAAAGGATGATCCTACCTGCGTGGAAATCCTCCAATTCTTTCTGCATTGATGACTGGGTGGAGGAATTGTTGACCTTGTCCACGTACGAGAGGGCCATTTTCAAACACAGAGGGGAAACTGATAAATTCAATGATAAATGGGGATTGTTCCTGGATGCATATGGCTGATGTGTTTACAGGATGTGTTCTTTTAAATGTTTTCATCAATGTGATTTTTTATTGACCTGCTGTTATTGTAATAGTGTCCTGTTGTATAGATTATCTGCATGTTTTTATGATATATGATGTGTTTTTTTTTTTTCTTCTCTTTTTCTCTCTCATCTTTGCTGCATGGATAGCCTACCTGCTGTAACCTGATTGCTCTGTCATTTGATTTCTCTGTTTCCTATGGTTATGTTCTCATTGTATTTCTTATGCTACATCTTACCTTTGTATTATTAGTGCGTGAAATAAAAAATGTGATTCGCAAATGTACTTGTGGTCTCAGACATACTGCCGACTTGCTTTTACCTTTCTTTAAATACAATAAGTTGAAAACATGTAAAGAAGCAGTGCGCTTTTGAATCAACTATGGTAATCTGACATTTATTTATAATCTTGCAGAAACTTTGAAACTCCAAGCTCAGTAGGACTTTTATGGGGGTTTTTAGCCTGGTCTTATTGCTTTACTCATGTTTTATACAGTGTTCTGTGCTCATTTAAGAAACTGTAGTGTTCTTAAAAAATGTGTATGCTTTTCACTGTGAGATGTTTCATTGGATTTTAACCAATGTGTTTGTTGGGTGTTTTGGATTTTAAGATTGTATGGCAGCTGTTTGGCTATTTATTGTATACTGTGTATTTTTATTTTATAAATGGAGAAATCGGAATAAAGTTCATTACTATTACGTGCCTTTAGTATTGCTTCATATATATTAATATTGACCATCAACATATCGCACACCACAAAGTCATTTGTTTCTTGGCTCGCTCAAGGCAACACAGCTTGAAAACCATGGCCCTCTTCTAATCTATTCTCAGCAGTCAGCCTATGTTTGGTGACGTCTGTAACATATCGTCTATTTTATTTATTTATAATGCGCCTTGGGCATCAGGGCACTACATGTACACATCCGACCAAAAAACGGGATGACATATAGAGCTACAGGTGGCTAGGAAGAAGAGGGGGATGAAAAGTCTAGTCAAACAGGAGTGTCTTAAGCTGCTTCCTAAAAGCTTGCTTTTTGTTTTCCGTTCTCAGCGTGATTGGTAAAGAGTTCCAGGCTTGGGTCGAGAGTATGTCAAAGGATCTGCTCAGACCTCCACTCTTTTTACTTCTAGGTACAATCACCATGCCCATATTGCTGGAAGGTAGATGTTTGGTTTGGATGTAGGATTTGATTTTGGCTTGAGAAATGTTGGAGCGTTTCTGCGAATGCATTTATGTATCTGGGTGAGTACTTTGAAATGTATTCTCGCTTAAACCGATAGCCTGAGTAATTTTCTTCTGGTGCTTGGAATGTGTTCCCGTCTAGGGATGACGTAAATGATGTGTACAGATTCAATTTATTTTGTCTGAAATATTCTGATACAGCCACTATTGCCCCGGCCAGAAGAGGGTTACAATAATCAAGGCGGGCAAAATAATCGCTCTGGTCTAAGTAGTCCTGTTTTTTTGAGACAGGAGGGATTTGGCCTGCCTCAGTACTTTCAGGTGGTATTGGGTACTGCTAATTATTCCATCCACGTGTGCCTCAGAGCTCACTGTGGCATTCAAGTGTACACCGAGTGTTTTAACTTTATCTTAGATTTTTTCTGATTGTTGCCGATATTCATGTGGGAACATTCTGGACTAAGTTTAGATTTAGCACAAATTGAGCCAATGATCATCAGTTCAGTTTTTGATGGAGTCAGGCACATTGAATTTTGTGGCATCCATGTATTAAGTTGTATATGTGGTTTAACTCTGCCACATCCTGCTCTGAGTTTCCACTCAGTTCCATAAGGAGCTGCGTGTCCTCCGCATAGTTAGAGAAATGTGGGTTTGGGGCTGTCAAGAGATCGCAGAGGGGGCTTGATGTAAACATTGAACGATGAGGGGGATACGCAGGCTTTGGTATGTGCTCCATCCATTCTATCTCCTATATCTTGCTTGAGTACCTGTACATTCTCTGAGGGCAGCTGCTAATCATGAGTTCTGTATCTATGGTGAGGTAGGCATACCTTTTTTTCATACGGGTCCAAGATGGTGGACAGAAATTAGGAAACATAACAGAGGGGACAATTATCTATACGGCAAGGTGCTGTGTTAATTACCTCATCTCTGCCCCAGTGAGTAGGTGGGTGAGTTCGGAATCCCTGCCCCTTCAGTTTCTTTGCCTCTTTGCTGAGACTGACAAGCAGTGGTCGAAGTGGTGCTCCTATACTGTTTTAAATTAGGTTTACTGTTCTAATACATTTATTTTTAAAAAAGGAAACTGTTCCGGAATGGTTTTGTTTTAAAATAAAAGTGTAGGAAGAAGTTGAAACTTGCACTTTCAGTACACTGCACTGAATAGTCATTCTAACAGCAGGTGCATGTGTTCAGGCATGGGAGGAGGTGTCGTGAAGGGGTTTGTGGGGAGCAGGGGCAGGACAGTAGGGAACATAATTCCACTACTTTGGTTCATACACTTCGACCACTGCTGACAACAGTGGCCCATGTTGTAATTGCAGCGTTGTTTTGTAGCAAAATCAAATGAAAAAGGACACACCTTCCCCAGGCTTCTGGTAGCGTTCCCAAGCAGATTTAAAGTACCCCAACAACAGAGAAACCAGTAATCCTATGATGGACACTTATTGCAATTTGGATAAGAAAAGCAAGACAAAAGAAACCCTCCATGTAGTGTAAGGAGGAAAAGGTGCATCTGAATAAGCCATCCCAAGAAAATCGGGTATTGCCCCAGAAATCTTAACTTTCGACCCCACAACCTGGGATCTATCTGATTTTTACTGTGCATTACAAAATGTTGATTGACTTTGTTTTACCCCATTTCACGCATATATATGCGGGAGAGACCCCTTGCATTCTTCCACAGCCCCTCACATTTATAATTAACTTTGTCCACCCCCCTGTTGCATTTCACCCCTCCTGGGAGCATGGTAGCACCCAGGACTTGTCCTTGGGTCACATGGTGTTAGCCATGTGACCCACCTAAAAAAAGGGACAAGCCATTTCCGGCTTGTCATTCTAACCAAGAGCTGACTCTGGCGTGTTTACTGGGAGCAACAACAGCAAGAGACTAGGTACGGATACCAGGCCACACAGCCGCTCTCAAAAGGGGCCCAGATCCGGGCAACAAGTCATGAGTAATTCTCATTAAGAATATCAAGAAGTGATTCCAGGTCAACAAATAGTAATAAATAGTCGGTTGATTTTCAAATTGAAATAGTGAGGGAGCATTTGCCGCAACCCATACATATTATACTACACGTGACCATCGAGCGGCATCGGGTTGCCGATGCTCGCGGATCGAAGTGTTTTGCAGGCCTCCGCCTGCATGATTCCATAAATAATATAATTTGTGGGCATGTCAAGGTAATGTATGTTCTAAAAATCAAATTTAGCCCAAACTAAAAAAAAATGAAATTGCTAATGGAAATAGACAAAATACTCAAATATCACAGACCTTCGAGTGAGTACTGTATGAAAAAGGTAATGTGACAAACAATACATCAAAAGTAAAATAAGCAATGAAACAAAAACAGACATAATCCCAATTACAACGAGATGGCTAAAGTCACTCGTGTTGGGAGATAATGTGCAGTACTAGCTGGTACACCAAGGTGCCGCCACATTGGGGCGACACCACCTTTGACGAGGTTATGCTACACCTGCTACTATTGTTGACTCCTTGTAATTGCGAGTACCAGTATATCTGCGAATTTAAAATGTAAAATATTGTACCAGCTAGTGGCGGCAACGTCTCTCTAGCGGAGCGCGGGCTCGCGAGATCTTGTTGCATCAAGATCTTGCGAGATCGCGCTCCCGCAATCACGTGACGTCCCCATACACCTCCTCTGCTAGGAAAAGGATGGATGGTCATTCCATGACAAAGTCTGCAAACTTGCTGGGTTTCCTTTTCTCTCTCTGAGGTATGCCTTGATCTGGAAACGGGGCAGGGCTGCGGGAGCACTCTTGGGGAAGTGTGGGTGATTGTCTTGCCCTTCGCTGTGACTCCATGAGTGGGGATGGGGAGTTGACGCTTGAGAACTTGTCACCGTAGGGTGACTCGGAGGCATCTCTTCCTGACTGGTAAGGGTTTTCGGATGGCTCTTGCTGGTCTGGGTCTTCTCCGGTTTCCCAGTGTGGCTGCTCAACGGATTCTTTTCTGCGGTACATGGCCACCCTTTCTATATTCCATTTCCTTCCGTTGCTGGTGCAAATGTGGTTTGACCCTTTCTCAATGACTTCTATGGGACTGCTGTATCTGGAGCCTGTCGAAGTGTCTTTGTGAGGGAGACGTATCTTTACCCGGTTGCCTTTGTTAACTGCTGTATGGCGAGCGGCTCGACACATGTCCCCTTGAGCCTTCATGGCTTCTTTGTTACACTGCATGCGAAAAACCACGTCTTCATCGGCCCTCACCTGATGGAGCCAAGGTGGTACCAGTGTGGATGCTGCCCTTCTCCCCCTTAGCAGATGGAAAGGTGAAACGCCGATGACGGCGTTGGGGGTGATGCAGTGGGCTGCGACAGCCTCTTTGACTGTCTTGTACGGGTTTAGATCCGAGGC
Source organism: Ambystoma mexicanum (assembly GCF_040938575.1). Taxonomy (NCBI): domain Eukaryota; kingdom Metazoa; phylum Chordata; class Amphibia; order Caudata; family Ambystomatidae; genus Ambystoma; species Ambystoma mexicanum. The sequence goes on along the minus strand of NC_090928.1, from coordinate 259,515,894 downwards.
ATGCGCGAGTTGCAGCGCCCCTTTGATGAAGCGGTTCGCCCGCTCAACCAGGCCATTGGCTTGTGGGTGGTAGAGACTTGCTCTACGCTGTCGAATGTTGTTGAGTTTGAGGAATTTCTCCATCTCTCGAGAGACCAAATGGATGCCATTGTCTGTCGCAATTTCCTCAGGAAGGGCTTCGCGCTGGTATATGGTGTTGAGTGCTTCGATGACTGTGCTTGTGGTGATGTCTGAAGTGAAATCAACTTCGACCCATTTGGAGAAATAGTCGACTGTGACTATGCCATATTTATGTTCTGGGGGCATGCTGTCCAGAGGCCCAATGAAATCCAACCCTATTTTGCGTCACAACCCTTTGGGGACTTCGGTGGGCAGCATGGGGGCTTGTCTCACAGCCAGACGCTTGTCACTGTTTGTGCACTCATGGCACCTTTCGACCATTTGTCGTATGTCCTGATCCATGCCTGGCAACCAGTAGGCATCGCGTATCCTGCGTCGGGTCATGTTGCATCCCAGATGGCCTTAGTGTGCTCTGCACAGAATCAATTTGCGAATTCCGCTGGGCGGGATCCCTTGGTCGCCTCTCAGAATGAGACCGTTCATGGTGGTGATTTTGTCGTTCACCTTCCAGTATGGGCGTAGGCCTTCAAGGATTGCTCTTTCGTCAGGCCACCCTTCGCGGACCCAGGCCTCTACGCGCCTTAGAGCATTGTCCTGCTCGAACCCCTCCTGCCAGTTGCGCTCACTTAGGTCCATGTACTCGCTGTTCCTCAAATCACTTATAGAGGCTACGACACATTCATCTTCCAAGAATGTGGTCCCAGGGGCGTTTTGGTTCAGGAGCCTGGACGTGCAGTCCGCTTGCGTGTTTTTCCAGCCAGCAATGTGGGCTATCGCGTATGTGTACTCTTGAAATTTTGCGGCAATCCTGGCCAGTCTTGGGGTGGCAGTCTTGGTGCCGCCCAGGCTCAACATGTGAATGAGGGGTTTGTGGTCGGTGACCAGTCTAAACTTCGTGCCCCAAACATAAGATCTGAAGTAGTCGACGGCCCAGGCACAAGCCAACATTTCCTTTTCAACGGTGGAGTAATTCTTCTCCGCTGAAGATGGGGCTTTTGCTGCAAACGCCACAATGTTTTCAGTGTTGCCCTTCTTCTGGGTCAGAGTGGCCCCCAGCCCGTACGTGCTGGCGTCCGTTGTGATACAGGTGTCCCATTCCGGGTTGAACGGTTTCAGGCATGGTGCATGAAATCCGTTTGATTTCAGTGAAGGCTTCATTTTGTTCTAAGCTCCCTCATGGGGGATGTGGTCTCGGAAAACCTTGGGACGAACTTAGCATAGTACTCGGCTAGGCCCAGGAACGAGCGTAGTTCTTCTCTGGCCATCGGGGCCGGGGGCGTCTGTTATGGCCTCCATAAGGTTCTTCTTGGGGCTCACCTCTTCGCTAGAAATGCAGTAGCCAAGGTATTCTACCTTGCTCGCTCCAAAAATGCATTTCTCGTGGCGTAGATGAACGCCTGCCTCTTGAAGCTTGCTCAGGACTGCCTTTAGTGCTCTGTCATGGGTCTCGTTGTCCTTGGCGTACACAAGGATGTCGTCCTGAAAGAATGAAACATTTGTGAGTTCTTTAAGTAGGGAATTCATCATCCTCTGGAATGCGGATGCTGCTGAAGACAACCCAAAAGGCATGCGGGTATATTGAAAGGTGCCGAACGGAGCGATGAACGCCGTCAGGGGGCGTGAAGACTTGTGTAGAGGAATCTGGTGATAGGTGTCACGCATGTCCAGCTTCGAGAAGATTGCCGCCTCTTTCATCATGAGGACGATTTTGCTGATGCTGGGGAGCGGAAAGCTATCGGTGACAACCTCTAGATTCAGGCTTCTCAGGTCGATGCATATCCTGAGGTCGTTGCTGGATTTCTTTTTAACTAGAACCACTGGACTCAACCACTCAGAGGATTCCACGGTCTCGATGGGTCCTTCTTCGACCATTCTCCGAAGGTGGGCATCTAATGCCGGTCTCGCCATGGCAGGTACTGCTCTAACTTTGTGTTTCACGGGTACCGCATTGGGTTTCAACCAAATTTTGTGGGGACAAAGTCTCTCACTTTCCCTGGGTTCTCGGAAAAAAGGGTAGGGAACATCTCCTTGAAATTCTGCGGTGCTCCTGAGGAGACCATGAGTACCTGTTCCGGAGTGCTGGGATCCAGTTTAATACTGAGTCTGTGTTGATCGTCCCATCCAAGCACGGCGGGCCTTTGGGTGAGAAGTACACTTTGGTGGTGGTAGACCTCCCTTTGAAATCAATCCGAGCTCTGATGTAGCCCAACAGGTTGATAGTTGCACCTCCGAAGACTGTCGGTCTTTGCCTGGTCGTTCTGATTTCCATTTGTGCTTGTCCCATCATTTCCTTATACGTGTCGATGGGGAGGATTGTGAGGTCTGATCCCGAATCTGCCATGACACGTGTTTCCATTCCGTCCACTTTAATGTTGCAGTGGGGCTTTTCTCTCCTGGCGTGGAGGGCGTTGACCATGATGACCAGGGGTCTGTCCTGTAGCTCGTCCTCATCGCTTGAGGCGCGGTCGCCATCAACGCGGGAAACGGTTTTCTCCCGCCACGTACATGCCGGGGCCACATGACCAATGCGTCCGCACTCCTTATCCCTGGCGGGGCAGTCACGATCATTCGCCATGTGCTTGGTACTGGCGCATCTATAGCATTTCAGCAGATCCTTTCGTCTGGGGCCTTTGTCTCTGGGGCTGTCGCGGGATTGCTGGTCTCTGCGCCCTCTCCATTGCAGCGCCGCAAGTTCGGGTACTGGCAGGTGGCTTCCCACTTCTTTGCGCCTGCTGGAGGTTTCTTCCTCTGCCCCGGCAATTTGGATGGCCTTGTCGAGGGTCACTTATTTTTCTTGGATGAATTTGTCCTGCACTTTCCTGGAGTTGGTGTGAAAGGGCCAGCATGTTGCAGATAACTTGTTCTGCGTTTTCACCGAACGCGCAAAGAGCAGCCAGCTCCCTCATCCTGGTGATATAGTCGTCCACGGGTTCGCTCCCTTCTTGTTTACGGGTGTAGAACCTCAGTCTGTGTAGCACCACGTTCTCCTTATTGGTGAACCTCTTCACAATGCGACGGGTCGCCTCCTTGTAGACGTCGTCGTCGTCATTGACTACTGGTATGGCTGTTAAGCTGGCAAAAATGCGCTGACCTTCAACCCCCATTGCGTTCAGCAGCATCGCCTTCTTCCTGGCGGGGGCATATCCCGTGCCGCCCACAGCCTCCAGATACGTGGAGAAAAGGGGCTCCCATTGCATCCACGGAACTTCCGGGGTCCCAGGTGACGGGAGAAACGCAGGGGGCGGTGTGGCGCCTTGCATGATGGGCCCGTGGGTCTTTAGGTATCCTCGTCACCAATTATGTAGTGGCTTCTGAGGACGACAGGACGCCTAGGTGGGTTCTAACTGTCTTTATTGACAAGACAAACTGGTGGGCATAACTTGTCCTTAGGCAGGGTAGAGGGTTTACTCACAATTCCTGTCTGGGCCTCCCAGTTACTTCACTGGAGGCAGGGTGTGCTCATGGATGGCACGCTGTAGGCTTCCAGGGCCCCCATGTGGCCTCCTGTGGCATTGGACTTATGCCCTGGAAGCTGGAGGGTCTTCTGTGAGCATCAACTATAATGGCTCCTCAACAGGAGCAGCCCTGTGACCCTGGCGCTCGGCCAATTGTGGCGGCATTGTCTCTCTCGCGAAGCGCGGGCATTGCGAGATCTCGTTGCATCGAGATCGCGCTCCCACGATCACGTGACGTCCCCACAGTAAGGTAGAGGGGAAGATGCTGCAATTATTTGAACCATAGAAAGATACGGACATTACCTCCAAGTCCCTCTTCCTCGTCTGTGCTGGGACGAGGAAGAGTAGCACTAGGAGTAATGGAGATTACGGGTAATTAATCGAGGCATTATTGGGCATAATAAATTGGAGTAATACAGATATTATTTTAACTTGAAATAATGCTCACCACCCTTAAGTGCCCTGTTTCAGTACAGGTGTATGCATAAAAGCCATTAACCGATTTCCAGTTTTTTTCCTTATGTAACAGAAATACAAAAGGTATTTAACTAGACCCAATACACATGTCCACGCTATCTAGACTCAAGGGTTTTAAAATGCTTAGTGCAATTATTTAACTTAACTGTGAACCCAATTGCTGCTAAATTGCCCAGTTATTTTAAAATGTTCGTAGTGATGTAAATGAAAGTGCTTTACTGGTTCAGAAGGAGTGAAAGTCCCTTTGCAAGTACATTACTCGCATCCAGTAACCCAATATTTTGCTCTGGGAGAAGCGCATTAAATAATTAATTGCCGAACCTCTGGCGTGCGGTTACTCGCTTTTGGCCATCCTTTCCCTTTCTGTTGAATGACGTCGGTACACGCGCCCAGAGCTCTGTTTTATTTCTCTCAAATAAACTGAAAAGGCGAGCACTCGGAAGAAATGCCGCATTTTGATAGTGTGAAAGTAGCAGTGCGAGTGCGACCGTTCAGCCAGGTGAGTGGCGCGAGTCACTTGACAGCCGCGTCTCCGTTAGTCTTTCCTTTTTGTTGAAACCACCTCCTCGCTTCAGCCCAGCTGCTTTTTGACGCTGATATGAGTGCGCACGCTTTCTTTCACATCCGCGGGTGATTGTATAATCATCCATTTTTTTTGCTGCTGGCATTGTGGTGTCAAAGTCCCGGCCCAGGACATGTCGCCCTGCACAAGAGAAACGCAGACATTTTCTGTCAAGAAAGGAAAGCCAGCAAGCTTACATGTGTTTGAGTCACCCCTTCCTTTGGAATTGTGGTACATGGATGCCTTGCATTGTTTTCATGTTTAATGTTTTTGATATTAGTCTGAGGAATTTAATTGTGCAGAATTTTGATATGAGAGTATATCTCTACACATTTATTAATACATTGTACGAGGAGCAACTGGTTCCTTGATGTCAGGAAAGTTTTGTTGCCCTAACTTAAAACCTGTTAAGACCCTGCAGGTCTTGGCAACAACTCCAGGCCCCAAGGGCTGGATCCATGCTGGGTTTGTATGATACCCCTAATTACTATTCATGAGATACATTTGCATACAATGATTCTAAATGTATGCACATTTTCCGAATTAATATTAATGAGTGCTACCTTGAAAACCTGCCAGGAATCAGGCCCTCGAGACCCAGAGTTGGACAACACTTGGTCTCATTTAAAAAAATTGTTTGGTGCAAGTGCTGATATAGGCTAGCACATCTCCTTCACTTGTGCAAAAAAAAGGATTCAATTTCAAATGCAGAGATAAAGGAAGCATTCTGCTGCGCTTAAACATGTGCAGTGGGTTGGGGGAAGGGTAGGTAGTGCACTCAATGCGTTATCGGATAATTTCTGATCCTTTAACTGCCAGAAACTGAAATGTGCACCAGCCCAGTTCTCTATCAGACTTTCATGCCTGAAACGCGCCATGTTTGCAAGGTGGCCAGTATCATTTGCGTTACTGCACTGCCCCCCTGAAATGTGCCAGTCACCTTTGTGAAATAGGGCCTGATTCACAGAGCGTTTTCCAATGGGATTTGGCCATTATAAAACGCTTCTGTGGTAGTCTTTTCAGTGTATCATTTTGGAAAGAGCTGAAATGTATCAGTGTACAGGGACTTCTCAGCACAGAACAAGAATAGTGCTTTTATTAGCAAACAGGATTTAATAAATTGTGCAACCAACAAAATAAAATAGCTGTTTCAATAAATTTCACTGCTGAATGGTATTAAACCAAACCATTTCTAATAATGAAAAAAGATTAGGCATTGGCAAGCACGTGAGGTCAAACTTTATAAAAATGTGTTAATAAGTCTAGAGCAAGGCAGGGCCACCCCTACCTCTGGCCACCGATGCAGCCAACCCATGCAATCTTCATTGCTGTTTTTCAAGTAAAACTCTTATCAATCTAAAAAAAATAGGCATACGAGGGGCATTGGGCATACATCACTGCCTTCAGGCACACTTACTAGAATTCTTCGTGACTACGAAGAGTGGAAAAAGCGTATCCCTTCTGATTTTCTTTTTACAACTTCTGGGAGTTTTTGAGTTTTGTGACCTGAGTGCATACCTGATGCGTGCTCTCCGATGCAACATTATTTAAAGTGTGCTGTCTGTTTGTAAACCACCTACAACAGTGTCCCCTATGAGTGGTACTTTGCCAAATGTGATAGTGGTGCACTGTATCGGGCACTGCTTCCGTGGTTGGTGTGCCACAAATATTTGTGGGTTGAGCATCCAGAGTTTCTCTCAGCACACAGTTTTCTTATGGGCAACTACACAACGCCCTGCAGAGACATGCTCCCATTTACATTGGCAGAACGCCAGAACCGGGCCTGGGATCTGATTTCTTCCAAAAATTGTGCTGTAAAAAGCATCATTTCCCTACTTTTTTCCCAAGCGTACCCTACTGAAACCTTCTGGAGTGTGAGGTGAGGTCACTCACTTGCTCCTATTCAGGGCAGGTATGTACTCCTAACCTTTTTTAAACTTCACCATATGCTACTACAGACTGAAGTCAAATGCTCAGTTTGTGAGTAGTTGTGCTTCCTGCAGACTGTCTTTTTCACATCTAGTCCAATTGCGGTTTGTATAGGTCATTAGAAGAGGACCCTGGTATGGTGCCCATGTTTTGGGGTATTGTGATCTATAAACCTAGCCGAAACAAGCCCAAGGGCATCAGGGCACTCACAAGACGAAAAGGAAAAAAAACAAATAATACTCATCAAATAGTATAACCAAGATTCAACAGAGCATGTTGCAAGAGGAAGTCTTACTAAAGTATGAGTGTCTTCAGGGGCCATTTGAACCTATTTAGAGAGCTGCAACCCCGCAAATCGGGGGGCAGAGAGTTCCACAGTGTCGTTATGGCACTATAAAACGCACACTGACTCACAACTGTAAGTTTGGTACGTGGAACTGACAACAGATGAGCATTATTGGATCGGAGCGTCCTGCGTGAAGGTAGCCAGAAAATTCTGCGGGAGAGATAGCTAAGACCACAGCCAAACAGGCACGTTTGTGCTATTGTCAGAGCTCTGAAGGAAATGCGAGCTTCCATAGGTAGCCAGTGTATCTCTCTTGTAGCATTCTAGAAACATGATCCCTTCTTCCAAGCACTTCGATTATACCCAAGCAGTGGAGCACTACTATAATAGTCAAACTTGGCCCCAATTATGGCTCTGGCCACCAGCGTACAATTCTTTTGTGTAATGAAAGGATGCAGTTGTCTCAGCAATCTCAGGTGGTAAGAAGCCGTAGAGACAGTATGGTTTATCTGCGCCTTCATAGTATGCTCTGAATCCAGGACCATATTGAGGGCTTTAACTTTATTTTGCATAGCTATGGTGCAACCAGCTACGGTAAAATTACTTCATTCAGGGCCAAGTTTGCAAGTCTATTCGAAAGACCCGCAAGCATCAGCTCAGTTTTGGCATCATTCAGTGCCATTTCCTTTATCACCATCCAATGCTGGATGAGAACGTATACCTTGTTAACAACCACAGTGTCCCTCTTAAAGTCCCATGTATTTGGGATTAGGCACTGTGCGTCATCCAAGTAGTTGGTGTATAAAACACCTTTCTCATCCAACAGCTCAAATAAGGGCATAGTAAATATGTTGTGCAAGTGTGGGAAAGGCATGACTCCTGGGTTACCCCATACAGCAGTTGAAACACATCTGCAGCTGCGGTACCACTGAATACTGTGAGGAGCCAGGAATGAGACGCAGACACAAAGGAGTCATGTTTTTGATAATTGACGTTTATTAACCCGCACAATCCCTGATCTAAGAGGTATTTCCCTACCTCAACCAAAAACGAGTGGTCTATCAGATGTCAAGATGTGCAAAACAAAAAGTCCTTTGTCCGAAAATCCTATCCTAGCCCTCACATTCTAAGAATTAACTACAAGGTACTAAGGGTATGTCTCTGGCCTTGAAAGTGCACAAATGTTCAAGTTCAACAAAAGATATAACTCCAACAAAAAGTTCCAGGTGGCTGATATTCACAGTTCCGGGGAAACATTCCCTTCCCCAGGTTTCCTTGCAGCAAAACAAAAAATTCAAAAAGATTAAGCAAGATTAAGCAAGTTCTTAGTAGCATATAAGGATGACTTCCTCCTCTCAATTTCACAATTCACTCCATGGGAAATGACTCCCTTCCCCAGGCTTTTTATGACTATCAGTATTGTAAAAATCCTAAGGGCATGGACCTTCCGTGGGATTATCCTTCTCACATGCAGTTCATTCCTTACACTTGGGTTTGCCCAGTATACTCTCCTGCCAGGCTTTTTAATGACATTCAATTCACACAATTGGCTTTGCCTGGAATACTGTCCTGTTAGTACTTTCAATTCAAACTTATGGGTGCGAGTTCCATTCGCATAGGACTTCTGATATGCAGTTTCTTTACACAGCGTGTGCCCAGTTCTCTTAATTTGTTCATTCACGTTGATGCCCAAAAATACCTGCTATACTCTCCTGCGAGGTCTTAATACACAATGTCCCTATGGTTTTCCCTTCTTGCTCTTCCCCAAGTTTGTAGTGTGAGTCCCGGACCACAGCCCCACTGTCTATAGCTTCTGATACTTTGCCCAACAGTGCTTCGGTGTCCCAACCCTTTGCCTGGGCTCACTGGTTCTTTTCCTGCAGCCTCCCTTCATTCTCAACTCTGAATCTGGTGCTTCTCCAGCTCTTACGGCTCTCTCTAACCCAGCAGGGAGCTCCACCAGGGGTTCGGTCCTCGGTCATCATCCCATCTCCCTTGGCTTTCAGGAAGCACAGCTTGCTTCCTCCTTCTTTGCCACTGCTTATGCTGAGCTGCCCTGAGCACGTCGCTCCCCGGCTGCCTTCTCACTGCCTCATCTTCTGCTCTGCCGCCTGTCACCACACCCCCGATTCCTCTGCTCGCCTGTCAATGTGACAGCTTGGTTTTCCTGGAAACACTTAGCCGGTCGGATCTCCAAGTTCACGGTGCTTCCTCGATCTGCACCAACATGAAGAAGACGACAAACTCCATACTTCTCTTTCCAGCGTGGTTTTGAACCATGTTTGGCAAATCAGATTCCTCCAGCTAATGGACTGCTGGTGTCTGTTCTCATTGGGAATAATCATCATTGCTCCTTGCCTCTTCCTCGTCGCAGTTGTTGTCACTTTTCTGATATTGAAGAGTACTGTCAGTAGACTTGGCAAGTTGTCGAAGGGGATCATGGCAGTATGCCATCAAGGCATGAGGAATGGAGAGAATATCCCTAAAAGGGAAAGGGGATACCATGTCTGATCTGATAATGTCATGTCATTCCCCGAGGGTCATCACCCCCCATGTGGTTCTCCCTCAAATATCTGCCCCCAGGGACAGGATCAGGTAGCAGCTGCTGTCACCTGGCCACATGAGGAGAGGCTAGCTCAGGGAAAGGAGTGATGACATCATTAGACTCATCACAATAACCTAGTGGATCTGTCTGAGAGAAAAAGAATGTAATCCACTTTGCACCTAAGAATGAAAAATGAGCAGAGTGCCTTAATCTTTCGACTAGGATCTCATGATCAACCAAGTGGAACGCTGCTGACAGATCCAGGCGCATCAGTAGCAGAATGCTTCCTTGTTCCATTGCATGTAAGGTGTTAGTTTTAAGGTCTATCAATGTTGTTTCAGTGCCATGATTTTTCTGAAGCCCGACTGACGAAACCCAAGGATGTTATTCTTTGTTAAATGTTCCTGTATTTGCAGAAACAGATTCAGCAGGAACGGAGCGTTTGTAATTGGCCTGTAATTGGTTGAGACAGTAGGATCCAGAGAAGCCTTTTTTTAGGAGAGGGGAAATCCACACCTGTTTTATTATATTGGGTACACGGCCTTCCAAAAAGGAGCTGTTAATAAACTTGATAATAAGTGGTATTAATGTCAGCGTGCACTCTTTAACCACAACTGCAGGGCAACTGTCTCCCTTGCAAGCTGTAGGCTTAAGCTGTGCTAAAGTGCCTGTGACCTCAAACTCTGTGTCTGGCCTAAAGGAAAGAATATTGGGGCAATGTTGTACCATAGCGCTCTCAGCAGGTATTTTTGTCACAATGTCCTCACCCCCAGATGGAGCAGCAAATAGCCCCTTACTCCTAGATCTAGGCCCTGACTCACTCAAGCATTTCATAATGGCGCAATCCCACATGGAAACGCTCTGTGAATCAGGCCCTTAGTGCTCTCCCTGATCCTCTGTTCCTTGCCTACCAGAGCATCTTGAATGGCTATACACCATGGTTTGTCTTTTATTATATTCTTATCCATGGGAATGGGATTTTCCAACTCCCTCAAAATGTTGAAGATTTCTCCTGTGTCTGATTTTGCATTTTGCATGTGTAAATTATAGGCTATATTTCTTTGCCTCAGTGATGGCATGCTTGTGATTACTTGCCGCTACTGCATACATTTGCCTATTCTCAGGTGTCTGCGACTTGGTCCAACAATTATAGGCCTTTTGTTTCTCTTAAGACTCTGTATCTCTGCAGTATACCAGAAATTCCTTTTATTCGTATGTAATTTCCGAGTTTTCAGCCGCACAATTTGTTCCAATGCATTAAATAAGGATATTTGATAAAGTATTGCAAGCTCCTCTGATGTGCCATAGTTGTCCAAAGCATTGATTAATAAAAGGCAGCATCGCAACTGCTGTAAGATGGCGTGTATTTCGTGAGACTACTGTGACTTTGCCAGGCTTCTTATTTCTCAGTTGCGGGGAACCCTGAGCTTTAAAGTGAATAGAAAAGTGGTCCGACCAAGGGCTAGGGAGCACACTAAGATTAAGAAAATTCACATTACAGCTGGCTACCCTGTCTATGGTATTCCCTTTTACATGAGTAGGTTCACGTCCATGCTGCTTAAAGCCCAGACTAGCCGAGGTAGAGTCAACCACCAGCGCAGAGGTATCAGCCTCATCTCCGAGCCTTAAATTGAGTTTGCAAAACACTATGAATTTACCATTTCCTTTTTTCAATGATAATAGTATTACAAGCAACTGGTCGTGGAATTCAGTCATTGGCACTGGTGGTCTGTAAATGAGAATAAAATGAATAGTTGTGTTGGGGTCTGTAAGAATGTTAATATGCATAATGTTGCAACCTTGCGGTCATTCCACCTCTATCTCATGTCCCACATAAGGACTGTGCTGAGTAGGGGGAGTAGATGTTCCAGGCCATGTCTGTTTTCAGGGCAGTCTGTTGTTAGATCATGGCTTCCCATGAGGACTTGTTAATTAGGGAAAGCTTTCTTTTTTTGTGGACTGAGGTTATCAGTCTGTATTGGTGAAGAGTATCCCAGTGGTGGTTTTGGACTCGGGGAGATATTCCTTGTAAGGTTTGTGTGGGAATTCTTTAATTTGTTGAGTGATGCTCTCTCTGTGATGTGCCTTGCACCCACGTGGTTATTTTAATTTGATCTGCTAAGTTCTGGTTCAGTAACTTTGTCACCAACCTTTACAATAGTTACTCAGTGTGCTGCTGTTTTTTTCGTTTTGCTGCAGAGATTCTTTACTTTGCTGCCTCAAACCCTTTGAATTCTTCTGAAGTCCTCTTTCTGACTCTGTGAGGGGAGGCAGAGACAGCACATGCTGCTATACAAACTCCATTGGAAGCAGAGCGCAGCGGTGTGCTGCTGTGTGTTTCGTTTTGCTGCAGAGCGTGTTTACTTTGCTTCCTTAAATCCTTTGAATTCTTCTGAAGTCCTCTTTCTGACTCTGTGAGGGGAGGCAGAGACAGCACATGCTGCTATACAAACCCCATTGGAAGCAGAGCGCAGCGGTGTGCTGCTGTGTGTTTCGTTTTGCTGCAGAGCGTGTTTACTTTGCTTCCTTAAATCCTTTGAAGTCTTCTGAAGTTCTCTTTCTGTCTCTGTGAGGGGTAGGCAGAGACAGCACCTGCTGCTATAAAAACTACATTTGAAGCGGAGCACAGAAGTGTGCTGCTGTGTGTTTGGTTTTGCTGCAGAGCATCTTTACCTTGCTGCCTCAAATCCTTTGAAGTCTTCTGAAGTCCTCTTTCTGTCTCTGTGAGAGGGGCAGAGACAGCATCTGCTGCTATAAAAACTCAATTGCAAGCGCAGCGCAGCAGTGTGCTGCTGTGTGTTTGGTTTTGCTGCAGAGCATCTTTACTTTGCTTCCTCAAATCCTTTGAAGTCTTCTGAAGTCCTCTTTCTGTCTCTGTGAGGGGGGCAGAGACAGCATCTGTTATGTTCCAGCCCTCGGCATGCGCACGCGGGGGTTGGCATTGCTGGACTAGGCCGCACGGCCTGTGGCGCAGCTCCAGCGGGAGCAGCAATGATGCACACACGTGTGGATGGTCTGCCCCGGAACTGCCTCCCGAGCGCGGGGGCGGGGCTTTTATTAGGAACGCCCTGCGTCACCGCGTAGCGGGACGCAGGGCGGAACGTAACATTCCTCCTTTATTATAAAACGAACAAACATAACAATAACTGGCATCAACTGTAAGTTCAACATCTGTTCACGTCTTTAACCAATAGCTACCCTGCCATTAATGTTCGTGGTCCGGGTGCATCAAACTACCACACATAGTCATTTAACTTGGCTGGCGGTCTCGTGGCAGATCTCAGACCGTATCGCCCTTCTCGGGGCCTACACCCCCCCGGCTCATGCTCTGGCTCACCTTCGCTGGTCGGGTCCTCGAGGCCGGGTGCATCCAGCGGTTCCCAAGTTCCATCCATCGCTCCTGTCTCATCCGGGATGGACGTAGGCTCTTCTTCGCTGGGCTGAGCGTCCTCGTCTTCCTGGTGGCACTCACTGTCAGTCCACAGGTTGCGAGGCACCGCCTTGAACCACGACTAGTTCCTCGTCACTTGGCGGCGTCCTCGTGTCACAGTCACCATGGTTCCGTGCCAGTCACTGACGGTCCATGGCAGTTCCTCTTATCTGGTGTCGAGTTTTGACTTGGTGGGGTTGCGTAGCATGACGACTTGGTCCCCCACTTGATGATTGGACGGCCTCGCTCTCCTCTTGCCACTCATGTGGGCGTTGGCACTCCTTCTCCTGATTTCCGTGCGTCCTTCGTTGACCTCGTCCGGGGTCCTACTTGGATGGTGCGGAATCAAGGATCTGATGACGGTGCCGAACATGAGGTCTGCCGGCGGTATGCCGGTTGTGCTGTGGGGGGTGACCCGATAGTTCCGGAGGAAACGATAGAGGTCAACCTTCCATGGGCTGGCGTTCGCCTTGGATACCCTTAGCACCTTGTTAATGGTTCTCATGAAACGTTCAGCGTCGCCATTGGCCTGGGGCCATCTTGGCATGATGTGATGATACTTTATATTAAGGTCCTTCAGATAGTTTTTGAATTCCTCCCCGGTAAATGGTGGCCCATTGTCACTTTTGATGGAGGTAGGTAGTCCGCGAGTTGCGAACATTTTCTCTATGGCCGGAATGACCACTTCCGCTGCTGTGGATTCGACTATTTCAACTTCCGGATATCGGGAGTGGTCATCAACGGCCACCAAGAGGTGGAGGCTTTCTCGTAGCTTGTAGAAGTCAATGCTGATGGCCTCCCACCGAGAGCGGCCGCGTTCCGCCGATAGAATTGGTTCCGGTTCTGGCGGGGCCCCCGTTATCTGACAGGCTAGGCACGTGCTAATGAGTGTCTCGACCCGTTCCTCGATCTGGGGAAACCATACCCTGTGCCTTATGCGGGCTTTTGTCCTTGCCAGTCCTTGGTGTCCTTCATGCGCTAGGACCCTTATCCTGTCTTGTATTCTGAGAGGGATTACGATGCGGTTTCCTCTTAGTATCAATCCGCCTTCTGTGATCGACAAGTCTTGCCGGACGGTGAACATGCCGGACAGAAACCCTTTCGCTTCCGCTGTTCTGTTGTGTGTGTGTCTCATGAAGGTTTTCCAGTCCCCTGAGATAATGGCATCTTTCACTAAGTTGCAACAAGGATCCTTGTGAGTTTCTGACTCGATGTCCTCGATGCTCACAGCCTTAGGTCTCATTGTGCGTACCACTTGGCATATATGTTCCTCAGTCTCTTCGGCCACTTGGATTTCTTGTTGGGTTGCCGCTCGCGGATGCCTCGAGAGAAAATCCGCGGGGTTTCCACTGCCTGGTTGGTAGATGAGATCAAAGTCGTATTGCTGAAGATGTAGTAGCCATTTGGTGATTCGTGCCGGAGGGTGTGACGACGTTCCCATGAAGATGGGTAGTAAGGGTTTGTGGTCAGTGACTGCCGTGAACCGCCGCCCATATATGTAGAGATGAAAGTGCCTGCACCCCCACAGCACGGCGATGGCCTCTTTCTCAATGTGGGAGTACCTCTGTTCGGTTTCCGTGAGGGCTCTCGAGGAGTAGGCTATCGGTCTTTTCTCCCCTTCCTTCGTCACCTGCATTAGGATGGCTCCGAGCCCAACGGGGCTTGCATCCACGAACAGTTCTGTGGGCAGCTCGGTATTGTAATACGCCATTTTGGTGTCGACGGACAGGGATTCTTTGATGCTTTCGAACGAGTCTTGGCAATTCTGCCCCCAGTCCCACTTGATGTTTGCTTTCGTCAATTCCCGTAGTGGCTCAGATAGGGTAGCCAGGTTTCGGATGAACCTCCCGCAGTAGGTAGCCATACCTAGGAAACTGCGTACCTCTGTGGGGGTCATCGGTGGGCTTGCCGCCTGAATATCTGCGACCTTCTGGGGATCAGGGGAGATGCCCGTGCAGCCAAACTTGTAACCAAAGAACGTGATTTCCGATCTGAGGAACTCACACTTCTCCCTGTGTATGGTCAACCCAGCTTCTTGTAGTCTGCCCAGTAGGGTATGAAGCCTCTTGATATGCTCTTTCTTGTCGGGGGCGTGAATCAGCTGGAATACCTCAGCAGCGGACGATACCCTGAAACTCAGGCGTTTGTATCTCCTCAACCCCAAATGCGTCGAGAATGTTGTGATGTAGCGAGAGTCTCTGTGGAGTTTGAGTTGGTGATACCCCGCCTTCAAGTCAACTTTCGAGAATACACAAGACCCCGTGAGGTCCGCCACGATTTCGTCGATCGGTGGGGTGATGTGGCGTTCTCTTTTGATGGCAGTGGTCGG
Source organism: Ambystoma mexicanum (assembly GCF_040938575.1). Classification (NCBI taxonomy): domain Eukaryota; kingdom Metazoa; phylum Chordata; class Amphibia; order Caudata; family Ambystomatidae; genus Ambystoma; species Ambystoma mexicanum. The sequence continues at coordinate 259,500,761 of NC_090928.1, read as the reverse complement.
GAGACGCATGTCAATACAAATCCGGACTTTTCCGGGCTGTTTAGGCTTTCGCGTGACAACCATTGGAGAGAGCCATGGTGTGGGCCCTGTGACCGCCTCTATGATGCCGGCTTCTTCCAGTGCCTTGAGTTCCTGCTCCACTTGTTCTCTCATGTGGAAAGGTGTCCTCCGATGCCTTACGGCGTTCGGCTGTACTGTTTCGTCAATGTGCAGCCTGATGGTTTTGCCCTTCAAGCAGCCTATTCCATCTTGCAACTTGGGGTATTGACTCAACATTTTCTCCACCTCCTCGGCTTCATGGACATGGCAGATGAATTTGACCACTCCCAGATCTTCTGCAGCGTCCCCACTCAGGAGGCTTTCAATTCCTGCCTTCACGACATAGACTTTCGACCATAGTCTGTTTTCGCCGTGCTCCAGCGTAGTGCGGAACCTGCCAATGACTGGTAGGGGCTTCCGGCTGCCGTATGCATACAACAGCGTGTCTGTGCTTTTCAGGTCTGGTTGAGGATTTAGAGTCTGGAATATGCTTGTGGGCATAACATTCACCAAGGCGCCTGTGTCAATGGTCATGAGAATGCGCTGGTTTTGGACGGTGACCATGCACTTGCGCCTTCGGACAGATTTTCTTTGTGTTTCTTGACCTTGGCTTAATGCAGACACCAGGTATACCTTCCTCCCTTTCCTCTCGTTATCCTTACCAGGATCCTGCTGCCCTGCCGAGACATCATCCCCTTCTTCCTCCATGGAAGAGTTGGCCACTGCGACCCTCCGTGCACTGGCTTGCTTCTTTTTCTTGGTCGCGTTCTTCTCCGGAAGGTTCTGTGGGGGCTGCGTGGAGGTGCTCGATGATCTGCATACCTTTGCATAATGGTCCTTCCTGCCGCAGGCGCCACATGTGGTGCCTTGTGCAGGACAGTTGCGGCGGCCATGTCGTGGGCCACCACACCAGCCGCACTCTGTGGGCCCAGGAATGCGCGGTTGCCACCTGTTCTGGCCATAGCCCCCACTGTATTCATCCCTTAGGGTTGTTTGTTGGTGATCTGGGCCACCATGGCTGTGTTGAGAGCAGGTTGCAATCTGTTTAGCGTGGCCTCCATGTTGGCCGCTCTGGTGTGAGCTAGTTCCCTTTGTCGTCCAAGTTCAAGGATCCGTTGCAGGGGAATACCTCTCTCGCTGAGTATCAGGCGTCTTAGTTTTTCTGAGTGTATGCTGTTAATAATTTGCCTCCTGATCTCCCTCTCAACATTTGTGAACTCGCAGGACATGGCCAATTTTCTCAACCGAGTGTGGTAGGCATCTAGGGTTTCGTCCGCTGCCTGTATAGTGGTGCAGAAAATAAAAGTCTCATAGTCCGGGTTCAGTTGAGGGAGAAAATGAGCCGTGAGGGCATCTTTTGCGCTTTGGTATGCATCTTGGCCATCGTCAACATTCAAGGAGTTGAAAATACGCAGTACCTCGTCACCCACACTAAGCAGTAGGTGCGCCTTCATCTTCCTGGCCGACGTTATATCTTTGCACTCCATCGCCATCTCGAATTTCTGGATCCACAGCTGCCATCTGGGTCCACTCGATGATGGGTCAGTAAAGGGGTCAAAAGGCTGGACCAGTGTCGATGACCCTCCTTGTGTGCGAGGCTGTGGGGATGTCAGCGACAGGTTTGCCGCAATTCTGGACGGCGTGGTGGGCCCAGGGGTGGACGTACCGGCCGCCATGTCGACGTGTACCTGGTCGGTGTTGGCGTGAGCTCTTCGGGCGACGACCAGCGCTGAGAAGTTGGGCCTTCCCTGGAAGTGCTGCGGTTTCCAAGCACTGTGACAGAAAGTTCAGGAACTGGTGCTCCCACGTGGTTCTGATGCCAGTTCGTGTTGCTGCCCTCTAGTGTGGGAGGCCAGATGCCAGATGGCTCCACACAGCCCAGCCGGCAAGTCGAGGGCGAATGAGAGGCAAAAAAAAAGTTTTTTTGTTATTTTTTTTTTTTTTTTTGGGGTGGGTCACGTGTGCGATTTTCCCCCCTCCCCCCCCACCGGGTGTCCAAAAATTTCGCCGCGATGGCTGCGGCCCATCTATGCGCCGTAAACGCAGAGCGCGTGTTAGTATTCGCTCCACCTCGTCGCCATTGTTATGTTCCAGCCCTCGGCATGCGCGCGCGGGGCCTGGCGTTGCTGGACTAGGCCGCACGGCCTGTGGCGCAGCTCCAGCGGGAGCAGCAATGATGCACACACACACGTGTGGATGGTCTGCCCCGGAACTGCCTCCCGAGCGCGGGGGCGGGGCTTTTTTTAGGAACGCCCTGCGTCACCGCGTAGCGGGACGCAGGGCAGAAAGTAACAGCATCTGCTGCTATAAATTCAATTGGAAGCGCAGCGCAGCGCAGCAGTGTGCTGCTGTGTGTTTCGTGTTCCTTGGCTCTGTGCTGAGCAGGAACGTACAAGCTGCAGTGACTCCATTCCGTCAACTGCACCGACCTCTCAAGACTGCATCACCTCTTGAAGTAAGTGTCTGAGAAGCTGGTCGATAGTCATTTTGGCCGTCATCCGTGTTTCTATTGTTAATCAATCTCCGATTGGAATACCACACAGCTTTAACATCTGGTCGTGTTATTCCCTGTAATTTCCTTTGAATCTTACTTACGGCCATAACGTCGCACTTGACTCTGCGCTTACCTTTTTAACTGTGGATGTGCTCACTTTGTTTTTTTTAAAAAACGTTTTGCTCTGATCTCCCTCCTGTTTAATTGAGCTTTCTTGGCTGTGGTGACTGCGGGGTTACGGCCCTTTGAGCCAAAGCTGACTTTGCACTGTCTTTTGGAATCACCTGTGTGCAGTGTAGTGCCGACTGTGGGGATATTACCCTTTGAGCCACACTGCGAATCATCTTTTTACCTTTGGCTACTTGATCATGGTGCTTTCAATCATTCTAAAATGCATAGGCTCCGTAGTGGCATACGTCTGGGGGAGTTGGACCTGGCGCAGGGTGAGGAACCGACTCACTCATTATACAGTTCTAATTTAAGTTCTATAACAGCCATTGCCCCTAAGGAGTCTCTCTCCGACCCGCTGCCCGCACCCCATGGCCTAGTGCGGTCCTCAATAATAGGGAATGTATGTGAGGCCAGCTTGGCAAGGCCCTTTATATCTAAGGGTACTAACGACAAAACCACGGAAGTTCATTTGGCTATATCCTGTTCACCAAGCCAAGTGGACCCTGATGATCTACTAGACTTCGCTGACTCAAACTTTGTCTCAGACATTTCATTGTTGGCCCCGGTGGTGTCCCTTGAACTATCCAAACGTGTTTGCTTATCATTGGGGCCTCACTCATTGGATCCTTTGGTGATTTGCCCTATCACTCCCAAGGGGAATATGGAGGAAGTGTTCCTACACGAATCTACGGGGAAAGTGATGTTTAATTCTCCCGCTTATGGGGAGGACTCAGTGCTCTGCCCTAATCAAGTGGGAGCAGTCTTTTTTTTTATCAACCACGCCCAGATTCCTCTCAATGCTGTTCCCCATTGAAGAGTGCAGGTAGAGTGCAGAATCAAGCTGATCAGTTCTTACCTTTGAGAAATGGTTTGCCTTTGACTCAGGAAGAGCCTATAATTGATGCATTTTCACTCCCAGTTCTTTCAAGGATTCTCGATACTATGGACCCGAGGTAATGACCACAGTTTACATGAACTACGTGAAGTGTGTTCTATTCTTAAAGATCTCTCCGCAAAAATGAATTTTATTGAAGTTTTTATCATGGCTGCCAGAATTTATAATGTTAATGGCGGTAAAGGTCGCGAAGAGCCATACAGCGTTACAGACTATTTGTCTAGAGCCTCTCAAATGACTCCCCTGGTAAAAACTGCATACAATGGGGTTCCTGAGGACTTAGCATCTTTGGCCAAGACTCTTGACCCAATTCAATTGAGCATGGATCCTCTACCGCAAGCAACTGCAGAAAATCAGAAAGGGGCCGAAAAATGCAACTTTGCACCCTTTAAGTTCATCCGCTGAAGCTGGTGGGTCTATTGATGAGGTTGAATTGGCAAGTGAATATTCACTTGCGCACCTTGCTGTTCCTAAAAAAAAAAGGAGGAAATCTAAAAATGCTAAAAAAAAAAGCTTTGGCTACATTGGGCCAAATCAAAAAAGGTTCTCTTAAAGTTTTGCGGTCTATGAAAGCACTGACTGAAGTCTTCCCTCAAGGGGATTCTTCTGAGGCTTTTTATGAGGCGGGCCGTGTAGTGACTTCCTCCGTGTGGAAATCAAAGGAGAAAGCCGCATGGAAGAGGCAAATCAATAAGCCTAACCACTCTTGTTTGTTTACTAAAACGACAAAATCAGTACATAATTATAATAAGCCAAACGGCTTATTAAATCCTTCTTAAAACTAAAAGGTAATACTGAGACAGAATGCGAGGTTAACCTCTCACTGTTGTCTATTTACTCCATAGACTCTGCAGAGTCTGGCATTAGCCCGGCTCTAAATATTGTAAAAGTACCCCTGAATGTCTCTTTGAACTGGAGAGTAAGTGGCGAAAGAGTGAGTTTACCTCTTTTGGGCGAAAACGCACAGTCAACAGCTGTGCTGAATACAAATGCTCCTAATTTAGTACTAGCTTCTTGTGTGCCCCAGACTAACCTAGATAGATCCCCACCCTTTGTGACCATGGAGGAACGGAGGGTTAGAGTTGTACCGGAGCAAGTGCCACTTCTTCCCTTGGAACATGCTCTACGTGAACCTAAAGGTCCCACTATTGTGGATGCATTTAGGCTCTCTGTCATAGGGGATTTTTGACGAGGTGACTACACGCCCAGGCCCTGCTGGGCCCAATTTAAAGTTGGGGGATAGTTTGGTCTATTTATCAATTATACATACCTTCAGGTTCAATGGGGTTTATCCACTGAATCGCCAATTTATTCTGGCATTGTTTAAAGAAATTCCATCTGTACATTCATTGACATCTAGGGATATTACTAGAATTTAGTTTGTTGACTTCAGAAGGGTGGACATTGTAAAAGTGGGTTTTCACTTCCACTTGGTTAGGAATCTTGTGATAGATAACCCATAGAGAGAAACCTCTCTACCTCAGCTATTAACGGAAGCAACCAATGAACCGCTTGCTGGCAGCCAAGGTGTAATCTCTAATCACTGATTAGATTGAACTCCTCTGGAACCCCTTCTAGTGAATTTTAAAGTTCCTGCCACCAGTTCCACTGGCGTAGGATCCCTTGTTGATAGAAAATGTACAGTTTCATATAATTGGGCACACGTGATTAACTCTCTAGAAGAGCACAAACGGGCGCAGAATGGCTCAAATTGAAAATTGGCCATGCGTTTGCTCTCCTGGAACTCACAAGGTTTATTTCATCTATGTTTTAATGGACAGCTTTGGGGCGAGGCAGACCTTATCTTCCTGCAGGAAACCTTTATGTTAGATATCCCTGTGGTGGATGGGTTTCTTATTTTTCATGAGACCGCTTAAAAAGGGCTAAAGGGCAGACCTTTTGGTGGCTTATTGACGGCCTGGCGTATTTCTCCAGGCTGCAGAGTTGAAAAACCTCTATTGGGCTGCTCTGATATCTTGGGTGTTGTGATTACTTGGCATGATGTTGTTGACTTAGTTTTGAAGTCGTTGGTTGTCTTGAATGTTTACTACAACCCAGCTTCAAGCATGCCTTGTTGATTTTCTATCTGCTATAACTAACTGCATTGAGTCATACTGTGCCTCTAAAGAAATTGACTTTGTCATCATGGGTGATTTCAATGGGGAATGCCTGGATGCTACTTGGTACAACTTAGTTTATGCAAGGCAATATATGCAGAGTGCCAGAGTGAGGGGTAGATTGGTACGTTCTTTCCTGGATAGATGTAATCTAAGACCACTGAATGGTAGAAAAGATTGTGATACCCCTCCAAAATATACCTGGGTCAGTGGTAACCATTGTTCGTCTCTAGATTATGTTTACATCCGTGATTCTACAGAACCAAGTTTTCGTGCTGTGGATATTAAACACTGCCAGGAGTGCAATCAGATACAGCTTAGATTTCTATGGGGAGCATTCAATAGTGGGAGGACTATATCTAATTCCCCTCTCCACATTGAGATCAGACCACGTGACCACCCAGTAATATGGTGCCGTAAAATAGCTGACCGCTTCAACAGGAAAATAGAACAGCATCTTTGGTGGGACATTTTGCTGATAAGACCGCCGATAGGTTTGGTTCCCAACTACAGTCTATGTTACATGGTCTAATACACCCCTCTGTGCTGTCTAATGGTAGTGCATACTCTGAGCTTTCTCATAAATATAACCTCGCTGTCAGTTTAAGAAAAAGGAAGCTTTGACAGACTATGAGGCAGGCAAAGAAGTTGGGACCCGCTGCTTCGGAGTCGATAAAGAAACTGAGACAGACTTATCGCAATTGCTGAGGGGGCATAGGTATTTACTCGTGCAAAAAGACGCAGAGTGTATGCTGTCTGCACTCAATTCGAGCAACTCAGCTAATTTCTGGTGACTGATTCGAGGCCAGGCAGCCCAGTTATCTTTGCAAGCACAGCCAGTTTTGGGATCTGTATGGGTGGTCCACTTTAACACCTTATATGGCAGTCTTCAGGGAACAAATAGATCTACTATGGCTCCCAATTCACCATTGGCTTGTAGTGCCGCTTGTGAGGTTTTGATACAGAGGAAATAGTGTGGGCAATAAAGAAGGCAAATAAATCTAATGCTCCGGGCCTGGATGGCCTAACAAATCTTACTTTTAAATCGGCTCCTTGGCTATAGGCTGAGGTCCTACTGCTTATGTATTCCAAAATACTGACGCTTCAGGTATTCCCGCTCACTTGGAAGGAGACTATTGTTGTAGTGATGTTTAAAAAGGGAGATAGAGAGGATCCTGCTAATTACCACCCAATCTCCCTACTAGATGCCTCATATAAAATCTTCTCAAGATTTCTTTTGCAAGACCTTGAGCGCTGGGGGGAGGATTCCGGGAAATTTGATATTAACCAGTCAGGTTTTAGAAAAGGTGCTAATACATCACTTAACTGCTTTATTATTTGCTTACTATTTGTCACTGGAATCAGTGATATCCTCGTCTGAAAGGGTAGACTCCGAATCACCACCCTCCCCTAGCTCCTCACCTTCGTCCTTCTTCCTGGAACCCTTCTTTTCTTTTCTTCTGGGTCTCTCCTTTTTTTTGAGGAGATAAGGACGACCACAGAAGGATGCCACTGTGCCACCTGCAGAGGTGACAAAGGGCAAACCCCCGGGAGCATCGAGAAAGGGAAAAAGCCCAAAGGCACAAAAAAACCCTGAGAGACCTCGGTGTCCAACTGGAGTGGTTCAGTAGGCGGGACAGCTCTGGAGGCAAGCACGGGTCAAGGCGGCACCCAATCCAAGGAGAGACGGTAGTAATGGTCCCTGGTGATTAGTAGTACACTACGTGAGGCTGAAGCAATTCGGAAGACGGGTGGCACAGGCAAACAGTGGTGGTAGAACGTAAGAGAAATCAATCCACAAGTCAGGCCAAGAACTGGTACACGTGGGAGCAGTAGAATATAGGACGAGGCGGGGACCAATCCAAAGTCTTGCCGAGAGCTGGTAATCGAGAGTGCAGGACAAGGGGAAAAAGAGAGGCAAAGGCAAAAAACAGAAAGGAGCAAAAAGAAGTTAAGTGGTAAGGACAGGAGGAGAAAGGGAACAAGAGACGAGGAAAGAATAAGGAGGGGGGAAGAGAGGCGTAAGAAGAGCTATAAGGAAAGCAGGACAAGGAAATTAGCTACAGAAGGCTAAGGAAAAAGAAGGGCTGGACGGACAAGAAGAAACAAAGGCAAACGGAGACAGAAAGGAACAGGGAAGGGCAGAGAAAGCACAGACTGAGGAACAAGAGTACAAGGCTGGGGAAAACACAGCGTAGCGAAGAGCAACAATACGGATAGGAAACCGGAAGCGTTGCGACGCGTCCGCATCCCGGAAGTGGTGCAATAAGTACCCCCGGCTACGTCTGCGTGCAACGACTAGACCGGCAAAAACGAGATGTGACGGAAAAGGCTATGGCGGGCCATAGCGCCAGCGGTTCCATAACCGCCACCTGTGTCGTGGCATGACACTATTGAAGAAAGGGTTTTTATCAAAGCATACCCTCTGTTGCCTTTTTGAACATTACAAAGGCATTTGACTGTCAAGACTGAGTCTGTCAAGACCGAGTCAGTTTGTGGAAGAAGCAGAGGGACTGGGGCTGCCCCTTATATCTGGTCAGTATTTTGGAACACTTGCACATGCACATCCGCCTAAAGATTAAGTTTGACCAAAAGGGAAATTTTACTGAATGAATCTATGCAACATGTGGTCTCTATGCTAGGGATAGGAGCGGCTCTGACTGCTACCATCACAAACCCTCTGGAATTGGGTTCAACTAAACAGCAGCATTTGCTTTGTGCGGATGATACAGTCCTACTTGACTATACCGCAGTGGCACTGAAAACTTCCCTGACCGCCATTGATTACTATTTTAAGGAGTTGGGGCTGCACATTAACGTCCTCAAATATAAGGTCTTGGTTTACTGATGGCCATAAACTGTAGGAAATGGCAGCATTTAAATATCTTGGCGTATCCTTTAACTCCAAGAGATCATTGCGATTGGCAAACCAGGCCCTTGAGCTCAAAGCCTTTTCGGCCGCTTCCCAACTTCGGGCTCTGGATAATAAATATGGTTGATTCTCTCTTGTTCCAGTATTAAAAATGTATTATCAAATCTTGGTTCTGAGATTGATCTATGGAGCTGAGGTGCGAGAAGAGGGTTTGTTGTGGGCAAACGTTGAAGCCACTATTTGGAAGAGGGTTCTAAATCTCCCATTGTGTGTTCCTTTGGGCGCAATTCGACATATCCTGGGCCTCGTTTCACTGGAAGCCATGATCTCTTGGTGTAAATTACAGCTTCTACGCAGTATTTTATTTCCTACGGCCGCTACGCTGTTTAAACAATTAAATATCTCTGTCTCCTGTGACGACTGTAGCATTTTAACTCAATGGATTTAAGGGGTCCATCAAAATTCTTATCGAAATTATTTGCTACTAGCTGACTTGGAATATACCCGTACTAAGGTCAAGAGGAACATTTATGAAAATGATTGGATAATAAACAGAACCCGGTTAGAAACATAAAATCTTTGAACATTTTTTATTTGATATTAAAGCGTTTAACACAACTTAGAATTGCCTTCTCAGACATCTTTCTTAGAAGTCAAGGGGTCTCATTACAAGGTTGGTGCTCCGTTAAAAAAAAACGATACCGGGAAGGCAACACCGGAATCCATTACTGGACCGGGCCATTAGGACCTGCAATGCCGGTCACACCGGCATCGTCAGGGACCCGTTGTGACCGTGCACCCCGTACCGGCTTGCGTGCGGACGCGCGTCCGCCGTGCCAGTAACACCGGCATTGCACAAGGAAGAGGACATTACGAGTTACGCACGGACATGCAAATACCGGCATCCAGATGCCGGGAAGAAGGGTCACCAGGATGCCGGTAACGCCGGCATCGCGGATCACCCGTTAATCTGCTCTGTTCCCAACTGCCACAGGTGCACACAATCAGTACAGGTGGAGGCAATGGAGCCTGGCCCAGCACAAGAGGAGTGCACCCACATACCACACCACTTCCAAGACCAAAATGATTCCACTTGAAGTTGTGACACAGGAGCTGGAGGACATGCCTGCACTGCTACTCCTTGAGCAGACAGTACACCAGGGATTACAGAGGAGATGCAGGAGGAGAAGGAGGGTGAGACTGGACCAGCAAATACCACCGGTGCAGGCAGTGATTCCCCGCATGCAGCCACCAATCCCTCGCATAAGGGCCAGTCCATTCGACTTAACTGCAGCACAGATCCACACCCTGTACCGCCTGGACAGGGACACCATCACCACCATTGTGGATCTAATGCATGACGACTTGGTCAGCCTGATCAACAGCCACACCGCCATCCCCCCCTCAGCTGAAGGTGGTGTGTGTGCTCCACTTCCTGGCCACAGACACAAACCAGCACACAGTGGGGAAGCTGCATGGCATCTCGCAACCATGTTTCACCGGTGTGCTAAAGCAAGTGCTGCATGCACTCGTAAAGCACGCAAGGGCCTACATATCCATACCACAGACAGCACAGGAGGTGAATGACACCAAAACTGCATTTCATGCACTGGCAGGCATGCTGAATGTCATTGGTGCCCTCGACTGCACCCACGTGGAGTTGGTAGTCCGGCATGCCGTGGAGGTAGTGTACCACAATCGGAAGCTGTACCACTCTATCAATGTCCAGATGGAGTGTGACGCAAGCAAGATGATAACACATTGCTGTGCCAGATTCCCAGGATCCACACATGATGCAATGGTGCTGCGTAACTCCTCGCTTCCCCGCTACATGGAACGACATGCTGCACAACGTGCCTGGCAGCTGGGTAAGTCTGATCACAGGGCCATGGGGCTGTTATGAGGGGGTGGAATGACATGCATATGCAACCTGTCTGCTTACCTGGCAATGGGGTGGATTTGGGTGTCTGGACACTGTCCTTGGTGCCAAACACTGTGCCCTTGTGCATTCTGACTTGATGCATGACACTGACAATGGATGTAGACGTACCATGGCTGTGCCTCATTGTGCAAGTGTCAGATACAAATCAGCACACACCCCTGCACATTTCCACTGGACATCATCAGACAGCAGCCACAGGTACAACAATGCACCATCCTGCAGTCGCTAAGCCAAATACACATGAGCGTATCAAAGGTCCTTACAGGGCATGCATCCATGACTGGGAAAGACAAAATGCCACTCATGGAAACCCCCATCACTGCCCCTCCCCGACAGTAACACCACATAACACCATGCCAACATGTGCACATGAAGGCAAACTCAAAACTACCATGCCACAAGGTTTTGAAAATGGAATCCTGCAAGTAGTGAACATCACCAACATGTGTGCCACTTGTGCTGTAACAATCCACAGTACTTAAGTACCAGCATGCCAGTCGACACCAAGCCACATCCAAGGAACGTATCCCTACATTGGTGGACCTACCAATAACCACATTGTGCCATTTTCACATGGGTGAAGGCGGTGACGGACATGTACATGGCGTCATCATGTATATGGAAGTATGATTGGCAAAACATTGTGTATCATGTTGCACATCAGGGAAAACCCTCATCCAGTGCCCTACATGCATACTGGGTTTACCACTGCAACACAGGCATCACATGTGAGTACATCATGGGTCTACTGACATCATATGTGTGAGTGCTGTATCAGGTGTCAAGGTCCCTACGACCTGTACGCTACCCATGCTCCCCTACCGTGGACCAACATCGAGTGCACCAACCTGAGTGTTGGTCTAATGAAATGGCAATAGCTGGCAGTGAAGATCTCTTGCATCCGAACAATGTACAGCCAGTGTACACAAGGAATGCAAAAAAGCCTCACAATTAAAATTACAATTGCTCCCATACAGGTGATGCTTGGTATCCCCTGAAGCTGTGGCTCTTCACCTCTGTCAGGCATCCAGTCACCAGGCACGTAGAGGACTTCAATTGTGCGCATGCACGCACTCGTGTGATGATTGAGCAGACATTTGGGCTGTTGAAGGCACAGTTTCGCTGCCTCAGCAGGTCTGGTGGGGCACTCATATATGGCCATGAAAAGGTGGGGAAGATAGTATTGGTATGTGCCATGCTGCACAACATGTGCATCCTGCGCAATGTAACCCTGCCACCTGACATGGATGTAAATCCACCGGAAGATGAGGTGGATGATGGGGAAGATGCTGTATATCGGCCACAGCAGAATGTGCCTGAAGGACGTGCTGTACGACAATCTTTGATTGAACAATATTACTAATGTACTGGGTAACACATGGCACTTTGAATGTTGGACACTTTGAATGTTGACAAATAAATTGACACACACTCAATGATAAATGTCCAGTCATGAGTTCTTCATGTGCACACCAGTTGTATTAAGGAAATGTGAACTATGTACAAAAAACAGGTATGAATGTGCACCAAACCCCTTTGTTGTTCTACAAAGTGCCCACCACCCCCCCATCCCTCACCTACGCCACACACCCACGCTCCCCACCCACCACCCCCATCCCTCAACTCCCCCACACAACCATGTCCCTGCACCCAATACAAGTCCAACCTCCTGCATGTATGTCCGGCTACTGACGGCCCATTTTGGATGGAGGCTGTTGATCATCTGGCCGGTTCATGCAGCGTAGCGACCTACGCACCGGGCTCGTCTGAGTTGAGCTTGCCAGGGTAGTGGTCGCCGATGGTGGGGGTTGTGGCTCGGCCGGTGCAGCATGACGTTGGGCCATGGTGGCATCCAACTGTGTGAGCGCCTGAGTCACATATTCCATGCCCTCGCGCACCCGCCTGGCCACGCGGTACATAGCACGGGTGAGTGCCTGGTTGTTGTCACGGTGGGCCTGGCGTGTGACCTCCCCTTCTGCCAGGTATTGTTGCACCATATCGTGCATGGCCTGCTGGTGCTCCTCCATGTGGGTCATGCGACCCTCTAGATCCTGTATGTTGTTTCCAGCTGGTGGTTGCATAGGAGGTGGAGTGGGACTTCTTTGAGGGGTGAATATGTCTCCAGGCATCTCCTCCCCGGAGCTGCGACCACCAGACCCATGTCCCAGTGAGTGCTGTGGTGTGGGCGGCAGGGATGGTGTTTGCTCAATGTCCTCTGACATGCATTGACCTGCTGTGTCAGCCTCGTCCTGTTGGCCGTCCTCCTCCGCACTGTGTAGGGCGGATTGGGCCGTGTCCCCTAGGTCAATTGTGGCTGCTGATGGCGGCCCCTCAGCATCGCTGCCCCCTAGTGAACCCTCCTCGTCCACATGAGGTGACTGTAGTGGGGCAGGGCTTGTCTTGTCCGTGGCCTTTGGGGCCGGTGTGCCTTGTAGCACATGCCATGATGGCACCAGTTTTCCCTGGCTGGGGCACATTGCCAGGTGTCGGAGCCCGTTGCTCCTCAGGTCCTCTGGCCTGTGGGACCGGTTTGCCGGGCTGCTGTGGCTTGGGGTTGGTGGTTCGCCTCGGGCCAGCCCTTGACGTGGATGGCCTGGTGCTGTTATCATCCCCTCTGCTCCTGCGTGCTGGTGTTGCCTTGGTTTTTGTGGTGGGCCCGGCATCGCTGTCTGATCCTACATAATTGATGTCTGTACATTTTACATCCTGTGCATTGCCGTGTGCATGTTGGAGGGGCGGACATGGTGCTTACAGGTGTTGGGGTTGGGGTGCAGTGTCTGTGCATCCTTCTAGCGCAGCCATGTTGTACATGCTGTCTGTTGGGTGGCCTACGGGTGTGTCATGGATTGCGTGCGGTAGGCATGCCTCAGGGTCTGCGTGTCATGTGCTGTGTGGTTGGGGATCAGGTGTGCACTCGGTGGTGGTGCTGTCTGCACCATGCAATGAGATGTCACAGTGGTGAGGCCTGCATCTCTATGGTGATGCATGTGTGTGTCTGCATGCAGATGGTGCTTGTGTTTGCATTTGGGGACTCGTGGTTTGTGTCAGTGGGGTTGGTTGTGTGTTTTCGTGACAGGGATGTGGCTTTTCTGTTGGGGCAGACTTTAGGTGGGAGGTGATGGGCGATCTACTTGCTGTCATATACTTGCCATTTGAACTCCACCAAAGTGTTTGGCGTGTTGTGTGTGTGTTCACTTTTGTATTGTGCTAACGGTCACTCACCTTCATCAGCCGATGATGGGACTCCCTGCTCAGCATGCCTGACCCCTTCGATGGCCTCCATGTGAATCACGGAGCTGCACGTTTCTTTCCACCGTGCTAGCTTGATGGGCGTGGATGGTCCGCCACCTGTTGCCTGGGCATGTGTACGGTTGGCTGACAGTATGTTGCGGACACGCAGCCGCAGATCGTCCCACCTTTTGCGACAGTCCTTTACACTGCATGGGGTTGTCCCCACTGCTGACACCCTCTGGGCCACCTCCTCCCAGATATGTTTCTTCTGCATTTGAACGGCACGGCGCAGGTCTGTGCAGAACACCACATCTGCATGCTGGACCAGGGTGTCTTCAAGCATGTTCAGCTTGTTGTCGCTAGACTGTGGTTTGCGCTGACAAGGTGTGCCTTTGCGGGTGGATTGAGTCATTCTCTGGCAGGCAGGGTTCACAGTTTCCAATTCCAGGGCCTGTAGGCAAGGGATTGCAAAGGATTGTGTTTTTCAAGAGGGCCGCCGGAGCATGTCCCGATCCGGCGCGATGACGTTGCTTCCGGTGGCGGTAATGCCGGTACCGGTATTAGCGATGCCGGTGTGAACAGTGCTATTCATAGTGGATTCTGCGATGCCGGTGGAGGTCTCTGCGCATTCGATGAAGCCGCTATCAGGGGCGGTATGCGCGTGCACGCAGACTCGTGATCTCCCGTTCATTACAGGCGCAGTGCAACACGGACACACTAGTACCGGCATGCCGGTAATTGCTGTTTCTTATCGCCAGAGTCGTAATGAGGCCGAAGGTCTTTCTGGGTAAGTTTGAAGCTAAATCTCCTCCTGACCAAGGATGTATTAGGTACGTGCAGCAAATTAGCCGGTATTGCTCTAATGCAAAGGAAACGTTGAAACACATAACCATAGAATGCACTGCACTTTCTGATTTTCGTAATCTGATGTTGGAATCTTATTTAAAAAATAAGCCGCTTTTATTTTATGAACATTTGTGATGCACTTTCCTTGTTGAACCAAATGATCATTTAATGATCTCTATAATTAATTTTTTAAAAGATCTGTTTTAGTCTTGTTTGATATGATTACATTTTGTTATTTTGTGTAACTCCGATTTTAATTTCTGCAATATGTATTGTTCTGTAATGTGAAATATCTCTGATGAATATATGTGTGTAAAGTTTTGTTGGACAAAGCTAAATCACACAAATAAATAAATAAAAATGCAAGCATAGATTGTGTCCCACTGCTCTTGGTTCGGAGTGGTTGGCAATTTCTGAGCGTCCATAGGCAAATTCAATCATTTATTTTGTCCTTGATAAATGTGTTTAACATAACATGGCATAACATACATATAATAATGAGTTGGGTTAAGGTACCATCTGGAATTTCTAGTTTCCAAAACAGTTCTAAAAAGTACTACATAAAAGCAATAATTATATTTATTCAAAAGCATATGAAGGAGCTTATCTGGAAGCTTAGAACATGGGCTTTAACTAGTGGTACAAACCTTATGTACTGTACCTCTTGGTTGACTCTATTGAAGTAGCATGGTAGTGTGAATTGTTACTTGGCCTGCACCTTCTCCCCATCCCATCCCAATCATCCTCTTCACCCTACCACGCACTGCACTACTTTTCTCTTCGTTTTTAACACCAGCTTTATTTACTTCCTCTTTTCCTGCTTCCTCCCAAGATGTGCTGCCTCCACTACACATTTACTGCCACTGAAATGAAAAAAAGGACTTTCTTTTTTAGGTCATGTCAAAAACCTGAATGGGACCAAACACAGATGATATACCTTAACACCTCTTTATTGTGCTATCTTACAGGGGAGACATCAAATCAATGCCCTTATTGCTAAGAATGTGCATTAAAGAAACGTAATTGTGGTCAGTGTAGGTGTTAAGCGGAATGTGATCAGGTCTGAGTGTCAACTGAAATGTCGGAGTCTCTCAGAAGTGCGAAAGTGTTAAAAAGCAAACTTCTTCATTTCTTGTGAAGCCTTTGTCCTGATCTCTCATGGTGGCTTAACAAATAGATGTGCAGAGAGTAGGCCGGGTGCTCCAAATAAAATGTCTCTCGTAATTCCTATTGGTCCAACAAACCCAAAGGATTCTAAAAGAAATGTCTCCCACAATTTCTCTTGTTGTTTCTGTGGTTGTTTCCTTGTCGATCTGAGACTTTTAGCAAAGTTTCAGTCCCCGGTGTCTGCAAATTTCTTGTCAGACATGTTTTTCCTCATCACGAGTTTGGCATTTAGGGTCTGCCAAATCACGAGCTTGGCAGATTTACCCCCAGCTGTGAGCTGGGGGCAAATGCGCTGCGGTTTTGGTGATTTTCGACACTATTACCGCTAGCAGTAATAGCGCAGAACCTTCCCCATTGGGCCCAATGACGAATGGGAAATTCCCGAATGGGCCCAATGGGGAATGGGGACTTACCGTTCCGCCAATCTGCGATCCGGCGCTAATAGTGCTAGGGGGTTTGGCGGTAGGGCTAATAGCCCCAGCGGTAATACCGCCGGGGTTTAGCGCCCAACTCGTGATGAGTGTAGCTACAGTATGGTAGGTAGGGATGAGCGACATCTTCGCCCACAAAGCTATTAGTATGGAATCCACACCGGATTCTGCTTCTCCCGGATCTGTGAAATCGGCATTAGTTTGCCACCACCACTGAAAGTTTGCACGGTTTTGTGAGGTTTCGGGCACATCGTGGATTTTCGTTCCCATGTTAGTTTTGTGTAGCCTGACAAGAAACTTCGTACAGGTCTTTTTTTAAAATCCATGCAAGTTTTGTGCAGCGAAACGAGAAACTTCATATGGTTTTTCAATTTCTTAGCAGTTCGCTCGGGGACACGAGAAACGTTGTGCAAGTCTTTTATTGATCCGTGCTAGTTCCGCAACACAAGAAACTTTGTGCAGGTTTTTTTTTAACCATGGTAGTTTCATGCAGCGGCATGAGACACTTCGGGTGGTTCTTTTTCGATCCATGGTAGTTTTGTGCAGATGCAATAGAAACCTTGCGCTGCTTTCTTGTTCAATACGTGGTAGGCTCGCACAGCGGCATGAGAAAATTTGTGCCCCTCTTTTCGATTCATACTAAGTTTGGGTAGCAGCATGAGAAACTCTGTGCCATCCTTTTTGATTTGTGCTAGGTACACGCAGCGGCACGACAAACTTTGCACAGCTCGTTTCATTTCACAAGACGACACAGTGTAAGAGGATTCAATTCAACACTACAGCTAAGTCAATGCCTAGTCTGGGATACTGAATGGAAACCCTTATTGATGTATCTTTATGTCCAGTTCATGCGTTCTGGATGACTACCCCTATATAACACCCCTCTCTTGGAATCCCCCTGACCCCACTGAGCCAAGAAGTAGTTCTGTTTTGCAAGTTAAAAGGTTTATTTGATAATTTAAACAATAGATATATATATATCACACTTTATAATAATTTAATAATTGAATATGACACTTAATCTGAGCAGTAATCAATAATGGATAGTCTGGCACTAGCACACTTGTGAATAGGAACAGAAGAATAAGGTGGAAGAGAATACTTTCTATAAGTTCAGATGGATGTAATGTTGAATGAAAATGCAATACAGAAAATACTCAATATGATTTCAACAAAACAATGTAATCACTTTTCTCTGGCAATCCCCTCCCCCCTTTATGCAATGCAATGCAAGGAAATGGAAGGAAAGCACACAGTTCTCAGAAATGCAATCAAATGTAATTCAGTTCACCCCAGCAAGCTTAGACTACAGAAGTTTGAAACACAGGCCCACAATGCTTTTATATGTGCTGGCAATGAAATGAAAAATATGCTAAAATGCTTTTAATTCCCTCTAGAGGTTCAGGGTGAGTGGTATCTAGTTAATATTAGTCCAGGCTCACTCTAGCAATGATTCAGGGATGGTTCTTAAGAGGCAAACGAATTTTTAGCAAGGAAAGCAATGAAACTGTTGTTTTCACACGTGGAGAAATTTGCAAATCGCGGCAAAATTCGCGAGTGCGTTATTCGCGATTGCGGCAATAGTGTATGGAATAGGAATGCGGTTCTAGGTTCGTTGAAAAGCCAAGATTCACAGCTTTCAGAGGAAAGTTACTGCAAGTTCCTAGCACAAACGGTTACGGAGTTATGAACGATTTGGTAAAGGTTGTTTTTCAGATTTGAAATTTTAAAGTTCAAAGTGACAAGTGACAGCTAGCAACTAGAAATGACAGGTGACAGCTTTGCAAATGACAGGTGACAGGAGGCAGTTCTACTTAGATTAAAATTGCTTGGATTATATTATTTTAACTAAGAGATTGGTTCTGCACAGTTCTGCTAGGTACTCACAATATATTTAGAAATAGAATGGGCCTCGCCACGGATCTGGTCAGGTTTTAGACTGGACTCTGGTCTGGTCTCGGCACTTCACAGTGATCTGGGTCAGCTCTCTGGTTCTGCTAACAGTGGTCTGGGTCAGCTCTGCTCTCTCTGGGTACAGCACTGCTTCTGGATATTTCTGCACAGCTTTCTCTGGAGATTGATGGATTTGAAGTCTGGATCTCTGGATGTGGTATGGTCCGGCAGCATGCTCCGCAGCAAATGGAATTGAATGTCCCTATCTGTCCTGACTGTCTGCTTTTATGTGTTTTGAAAGTGGGTGGAAAGGCTAGCTTCCTAGGCCCTACCCCTCTCCACTTGTCATTGGCCACTTCCTCCTCTTCCCCTTGATTGGGGGAATGAAATGAAGTGTCATCATGATGAGGTCTGTTTATGATACAGAGAACCCACCCCTGTCAACTTACACACAATCTATAGTTGCTCAAAAAGACATATTTGCACAGGTACACAGTTGTTTAAAATTACATGCATCCATCATGCATTTACTGATGGTAGCCCCTGTTCAAACTCTGCTCTTCCTGGGGGCTTGCATTCAGAAATGGCAATATTTTGTGCTTTTTAGTGGTTTTGCAACATCAGATTTTTCTCCAGATTTGTACACATGTACACGACCTGTCCATACATACTCCAGTAAATTAACATGTCTCTAGCTTAAACACAGAGTCTGTAGTATACATAAATAGCAGGGTTTTGCCCCAGAACATCACACAAATTGGAGTTTGGGCTTGAATTGAAGGTACATTTTTTAAATTAAGGCTCTCAAAGTTATACATTTCTGTCATTTGATTACAAAGAGTTATCAGTGTTTCTGTAAAATATATATTTTGCTTTCAATTCAGTTCTTAGAGTGTTGGAGTCCGCCTCCAAGACTTGGGTGGGTCAGTCACATGTGTCTTCTGGCAGGCAGGCCTTTGTTGACAGGAAACAGTCAAAATCAACATATCCTATTCAATTGCAAGAGCCTATTGTGTGGTCTCCAGGAGGCTCCCAGCCAGTCTGCCTTCTATCAATCAAGAGGTCATGTGAGATTCTAACTCCTGGTGTGAATCTCTGGAGGTGAGAGGGTTTCCCAGGCTTCAGGCCTCTGGGAACAGCAGGTGGCTAATTTTTAATTAAAATGCAGCCTTTGAAGTCAGCTGAGTCAAATCCCTTTGTCAGCAACTGCACTCAGTTCTCCTGTCAGAGTTTAGACCGCTAGCGCCGCCTTGAGGATTTTGTTGGTACTGCATGCAATTTTGGGATCTTTCTTGGATTAATGCATTCTAAACAGGAATGGTTCTTACATGGTAGTAAATCCTTGCTTAACATTGTTTTGATGGGGCTCCTTACAGTAAGATGGTTATGTGGAACCCCACAAAAAGGTTGAATCTTTAAAGTGGTCCAATGAGCCACGAATTCAGCAACTTTTTGACATCAGTAACAGTGGATTTTGTTAACAAAGATCTTTCTTTCCACTGGTGGGTGGCAAGTTAGTTAACCATTTTGGTGTGCGCACAAACTGCGTGGTTCTCCTGGATTCTGGCGCACTTGTGGGCTTTTTGGCCATCTTGGATTTTCTAAGCCCACAGCACCAAATGTTGCAGCATGATAGCTCAAACGTGGGTCAGGACACCCAACAACAGGAAACTTCACGCCGCACCTTTCGATACACAGGGATGGTGCAATGGCGGATTTCAGTGAAACAGATCAAAATCTTTCAGATTTCGCTCCAATTTCACAGAGCCCTAATGCTAGGGACTCCACCTGCCAGGTCTTCAATTTGGAGTGGAGTAATTTGGCAAGTACAGCATTTGGCAGTGCCTAGGAGTCTGTGAATCCCTTTCTAGGCCACCCTATATTTGTCATAGTCTGACATACCCTCTTCCACTCCACTACTAATGGCTGTTTTCCTATTCTCCCCCCCCTCTTTCCAGCTTCTTTTATATCTTCTCTTAAGCACATCCTTTCTCATTCTACTGGCACTGTTCTTTTTGACCTCTCCTCTCCTTTTTTCTCACTCTCTTCCTCATCTTCCCTTCTTTTGGTAATATTCCTCTTCGTTGTTCTCTCTGACCACACTCCTCTTCAGTCCCTCTCACCACCTAACTCTTCACCCATCTCACTGCCTCTTAATTAATTTCTTTTACCTTCTCCTAAGACACCTCCACTGCTTCTTTCTTTGCATGTCTTGTCACCTCCTCTTCCCCACCTCCTCTTTCCCAGCTGCTCTAAGAACCTCCTTCTTCTCCAGTGATCTTCTTAACGCCACTTCCTTCTCGTCATCTCCTCTGAGCACCTCCTTCTTTTCAGGTCCTTTGAGCAACACCTCCTTCCACACAGGTTCTTTGAGCACTTCCTCCTTCTCCTCGAGTCTTCTGAGCATCTCCTTCTCCATAGCTCCTTTGAGCATCTACTCGGCTCCTCTAACTATGTCTTTAGCTCCTTTGAGCATTTGATCCTTCTCAGTACATCAGCACACTTCCCCTTCTCCTCAGCTCCTCTATCTCCCGAGCTCCTATGAGTACCTCCTTCTTCTCAGCTCCTCTGAGCACTTCTTCCTTCTCCTTTGTTCTTCTGAGTACCTCTTCCGTCTTCTCTGTTCTTAGAGCACCTCCTCCACCTTCTCAGCTCTTTTCATCAATCCCTCCTCCCCGCCCCCACCATCCTGGCTCTACTATTCACCAGATTCCAGAGTCTACTTTCCCACAGCCTTTTGGTTCTGCTTTCCTCCAGCCTCCTGTGACTTCTTTCCGACAGCCTCCTGAATCTGCTCCTCCCCAGCCTCCTTAAGCTGCTCACACCCAGCTCCTGGGTCTGCTCTACACCACTCTCCTGTTTCCTCCATAGCCTAGCGTGCT
This sequence comes from Ambystoma mexicanum, assembly GCF_040938575.1. Classification (NCBI taxonomy): domain Eukaryota; kingdom Metazoa; phylum Chordata; class Amphibia; order Caudata; family Ambystomatidae; genus Ambystoma; species Ambystoma mexicanum. The sequence continues at coordinate 259,479,781 of NC_090928.1, read as the reverse complement.
CGGTCCCTCCGGGGCCAGCTTCATAAATCTACTCTTCGGCCTCCTGTCTGCTGCTTCATCTCCTTCTGCACTCTTTGCCTGCTTTCTCCAAATAAGATGCTTCCCTGGACTCCCACTACCTTCTATTACAGGCCCTGCCTTTTATCAGGACTTGATTTTGCCTCCAAGACCCTTTCTGGCCTAAGGGAACTCAGTTGTTTCTCTCTATACAGTTGCTATGAGGCTTCGTTGATGGGACCGCCCCTGGGGATAACTTGCAGCTTTGATGTGGGACTTCGGTTTGGTCTATCCCTCCACAGGGGTGGTCCTCTCTCTGCTTGCCAGGCCCTGACTGCATCCTCTGGGAGTACCCTTTGAAATGACTGGTCAATTGCACACGTTCTACTTCCTGTTTCAGGTCCTGCTCTTCCCCTGTAGTTATGTACTGGGTTTCTTAGCATTCAGGGCTGATGACTTCACAAATTCACTGTGCCTAGGCAGTTCCCTTAAACAGCCAGGAGCATGTAAGGTGGCATTTTGATGGGCCACTGCCTCCCACATGTGGCATGTTGGGGGTAGCCAGCAGATCCCCCTCATGCTGCCCCCGGGCTCAGCATCATATGGGTAATGACAGCACTCAGCCCACCTGGCAACCCCATCATCCACCAGCAAGGTTGGGCAGAGGACTTTGTCACACACCCTTTACCGTGTGCATCTGCAGCCATTTTGGATTGGTTTTGTGAGGAGCAATGGTGCTCATGGTGAAGCATTGTATTGTTGTCATACCATCTGGTACAGGCGTCCATGGAAGACATTATTACCTAGGCATAATATGGGAGAAAGCTTTTTGTGTTAATGTTTAGTGTGTAATGTCCTGACTTGACTATTAACTCAGTGTTGTGTTTTTCTTTGTACAGAGGGAGAAAGAAGCAAGCAGCAGGTGTGTAATTTCTATGAATTCCAACTGTACCACTATATATGACCCTAAGAATCCTGGGCACGGAAAAACCTTTAATTTTGACTTGGCATACTGGTCACATGATGGTTTCCTGAAGAACAATGATGGCATGCTTGTTGCAGACGGGCCTGACAGCAGGTATGCAGACCAGGTAAAAACACAATTTTAATATATAAAACATGTTCCTTCTAGTACATTGTGGTTAATTTGCTAGAAATGACAGGACTTCTATGTATTGCTTGTTAATTGCTGGTTATTTTTCTGAGACACATATGGGTTGTTAACATCCAGTTTTGGTAAATCAGGAGTTTGTAAATCCTCTCTTAGAAACTGATCTTCCGATCGGCTATGCTACAATAATTTATAGTTCTGGATTACTAGAGGGCATACAGAAGAAGCAAAAAGTTGTATGTCTTCAGGGCAAAATAAAGTGAAGGGTGGAACTTTGGACAGGGATTTAATGCCATTCTGACATATTTGAATGGATGCTTTCCATGGGCACATAAAGATTATTTGAATGCATGCCTGCCAGGGGGACATAGAAAATGTGTGCCTACCTTGAGGACATAGACATTGTTTGAATGGATCCTACCCGTTGGCTTAAATGGATGCGATGGCCAATTATACATTACTTGAAATGATGCCTGTCTTGACAAACAAAATACTGTTTGACATGGAGACACCTTCCCTTTGGCCATGATGCCCCACTGAGTACTAAGGTTAAAGTGACCGTTGATGCATTTTCATGATGCCTTCACCTAAAATATATGCAAGTTTCAAAACATGTTCACACTGGCTGTGCCCATACATTTCCATGCAGGCTGCACCAATAAATGCCAGAATTCATATATAAGAACACACTCAAGTTTTCTTTGCACATAATGGCCCTCATTCTTAGTAGGGCGTTAAGGGATACACGGCACCGGTAAGGAGACCGGTGCCAGTAATTCCTTACCGCCCTACTACGAGGTCCCTTAGAGGGTCCCTCCTTTAACGCCTGGTCTGACCAGGCGTTATGGACGGGACCCGTTAAGGGACTTCAGAGCTAATAACGGTACCGCAATTTGCGGTACCGTTATTGGCGCCTTCCCCATTCCCATTGAGCACTATGGGGGCTCAAATGGGAATGGGGAATGGCTTTTTCAATGGGGACTTACCGGTCCCACAAAGGTCGGACTACACCGGTAAATTCCCAGTGAACCATACCGGTGCCGGACCCGTTATTGGAGGCAGTCATGGTGCAAATAGCGCCATGACTACCTCCAATCTCGGAATGAGGGCCAATGTCCGCAATCATACTATATGAAAACATGTCCACACTAGTTGCACAATGTAGTCCAAACTAGACACATAATAACACATATCATGTTTGCTTCAGCCTTCATGCCTAGTAAAAAATGCCATGCCACAGTGAGAAATAGCTAGACTGGCTGAATCCCAAATGCCAGTCTAGCGATGTAATAACTATTAGCATGCGTGCTTTACCATACATAGATGGGCAGAATAAAATGCCATGCCACATTAAGAAGGGGCTAGACTGACTACTCTAAAATGCCTGCCTAGTCAAACAGATATGTGTGGTTTAACATATATGCCCAGTAAAAATCTCCATGCCGCAATAAGCAAGGGCTAGACTGGCTGCCCCCAAAATGCCAGTATAGCCAAGTTAATAACACTTAACAACATTGCATTATCATAGATATCCAGTAAAACATGTTATGCCACAGTAAAAAATGGCTATACTGGCTGCCCCAAAATGGCAGTCTAGCCACGTAATAACACATAATTATTTATTTTATCAACCGCCCTTTTTTTTACTGGAACTGTATCATAGATGCCTAGTAAAAACTGTGTTGTTGCTGCACCCACCCCGCTCACCGGCCAAGCACAAATGCACACACATTCACACAACACATTCACTCGCTCCTTCTAGTCACACACAGCATTCATAAACTCACTAATTCAGACACATATAATACATACAAAAATAAAAACGTACCTGCATGCGGCATGGCCGCTTCCTGGTCATGCATGCTTCATCGCTACTGATGTGGCACCCCAACACGCTTGTATGCGTAGGAGTCGCAGGGGTGGCCCCTCGGAGGAGCAGTCTGGAGCAAGAAGCACCACCGGAAGCACCATCAAAATATCTGTCTACTTGTCAACCCCCCTCAATGCCTCCTGATGCATTGAGGGTAGTTTGTTTATGTTCACATGCAAAAAGTACCAACTGTGATATCCGAAAAATTGAACCTAAACCAACAAATGGCATTCTTTGAGGAATAATAATTTGTCTTTTCTTCTCATCCACAGAAGCGGGTATTCCATGACCTAGGCCAAGGGGTTCTGAACAATGCCTGGCAGGGCTATAATGCAACACTACTGGCCTATGGTCAAACAGGCTCTGGGAAGAGCTATTCGATGATTGGATATGGCGCTAACAGGGGCATAATCCCAATAATATGTGAAGAGCTCTTTCAAGCAATTCAAAGTAACCAGGAGAAAACAAAGCAATACCAGGTAAATGTTGCTACCTTCACCAGTTGCCCAAATTGGAAGATAAACAACATAAGTTATACATTGACTTGGATAGCTTCCAGTTATTTAAATAAATGATCATTTGTGGTAGCATTCCTTCATTGTCTTGCTTTCTTAGTCCTGATAACCTTGCATTCCCCTTCAGTAAAATAGGAGGTTGGACTCTGTTTCTCATCTTTAGTTACAAGGTCTGTAATTGAGAGCTGATAAGGGATGGAATAAGGTTGTCTTTTGACTCAATCTATGCAGGGCAGTTGGCAAAGCCTATGTCTCTTTTTGCTTCCGGCCAGCCCAGCTCTTAGTCACTGAACGCTTTGGAACACATAAGCACCCATGGATTGCTAGCTTTTGGTACGGGTGTTTGGTACAGGGATATGCATTAATGGGGGGGATCAGGGACTGGAGGATTATTGTAGGAAGTGGGTCAGGTTTTTGAAATGAGTGCAGGGATCTTAGGGTTCATTCTCTTTTGGGAGACTTTGTTTATGCATATACATCCTTGCAGTTAGGTACTATGAGGCAAAGACAGGTTGGAAAAAGGATTGGAAGGGACTCTACTATTCTTTTTTCAAGTGTGGATATCCAAGAGCGTTGTAAGCAGTGGACCATACAGACAATGTGCGTAGGGCTTGGCCTCCCTACTTAAACAACTCCAGGAAATGTGAGTGGGGCTTAGACAGCATGACTGACTGGTACCTAACCCTCAATGAGGCTGGTAACTCCAAAGCACCTGTGTAATGTGCTTGCGTTAATGCACCCCCAATGATCACATGCTGAGATTCATCAAATTAATGTCATCCCAGAAACCAAACCCTACATGCTTAGGGCCTTGTAAAACAATTGGCATTCATGAACTTAGTGTTTTGCACTGTCTAATGCATCTTTTCCTTCATTCATCACTCCCACCTTCTTCTCTTGTTCCCTGCCTTCCTGTCCCTATCTCTCTTCTCACTTCCTCTTTCTTCTGTTGCAATGTTTCGGGTAAGATTACAAAGGCCATTAACAACTCCACATACAATTGGGCTCATAAGTTCCCTGGTATACCGGGGAACTACTGTACTGTCTCCGCTGCTTGATATACCAGTGTTACTGGGATATTACGGGCCTCAGAGATGCCAGTAACTCCCCAGTCCCATGGAGTTCCACAGGAATCCATGGGATGGGGATGCCGCAATCACAGGCACCGGTAATGCCAGTGCCTGTGATTGCAGCAATTGTCTGCCAATAGGGGCCTGAACTACCGGCAGGTTAGGCATGCCAGAAGGTCACAGCCCCTACCGGCAGACTTGAAGTTTGCCAGTCTGGAAAGCTGCCGGTACACGTTGTTACCAACACCTTAGTTCCGGACTGGCAAACTCCTCATGAGCCTCAACGCCTTGTCCTAAGAAAGGGCAATGGTGCCAAGTTAAGATTATGTTCATCATCAAAACTTTATTCAGCACAAGCCTTAAAAGTACATCACATTTAAAACAGCATTATACATAGATATATTAATAAAATTCATAAAGAATTATTGACCCATCATACTGTATAAAGTGAAAAATTAAAACCGCATACTTATAGGGTAGTTGATAACCCATCTATATAACGATTTCTCAGCTTTAGTGCAATACAATTATAGCTCTGTAGTGCTACTAAGATGGCCGAGTCTGTTACAACTAATAAGTATTGCAAAGCCCACCTAATAGTTCTAACACCTGCATGCTAAACCTGCCCAATCTTCATATATAGTTTGCATAGGAGCATGAACAAGTTGGTGTCCTCCTCTGTTTGCAGGCAGACCTTTGGAGAGAGGTGTGCATTCTCCAATTGAATACCTTACCACTTGGCAGAAAGCCAAACCTGAAGTGCGTTATAAGTGACCTACCATTGCGAAAAGCAATCTGGTCCAGATATTCCATCCTTTTACATGTGATGGAAATAGTAGCATGCTTTCTAGTTGACTGTTTTTGCAGTTCATTTTCCCTCCTCTCTGCATCCCATCTGAATGTTTATTTCCCACTGATCAACCCGAGGTAGTTTTTGGAGATTGGGCTCGGGTTCGTAAACAGTTCTCCTGCGTCCACTTTCAGCAGGGCCTTCAATACTTCCTTTAGCCAGGAGAGCCTGTGTAGGATTTCTCTCACCATAAGATCCCTCAAGATTTTTTGGGGCAAACTAGCTTTAGATTATATTGTAAATTGCTGTATTACTGAGTTTCCCTGACCATGTTCTTCACACATTTTTCAAAATTATTTAGTTTCTCTATATCAAACTATGGAACAAAGTAGTTAAAAAAGGCTAAAAAAAAAGCTGGGTATAAGGGCGGTCTCCCCGCGACACAAAAATGATATTTCAACCTCCAAAAACAGGAGGCGTCAGTATAGTGCTTCTGTTACGCACCACTCCGAAGTAAGCCCAAGACGTGGATGAGTGACCTTGGAGATGATGGTTGTACAAGAATCAATATTCAGCCTTCTATCCCAGCTCCCCTGAGTACAAGACTCAGGCTTCCTCAAAGAAGGGGCTCTTTTCTACAATGTACCTCTCTGCTGTTTCGATTGGGACAGACATAGGTGTCAATTGAATAAAAGAGCGGGGAGAACACACACCGCTAATACCAATGCTGCAAAAGAATACAAAGATATTATACAGTGTTGAGAACAAACCAAGCAATCAGAACAGCAGTATACTACAGAAAATACCTAGGTAAGTATTGGAGTGGAGCTTCCCCGGGGTGAATCTACAAAAATATGAATAACCACAGTGAGTGGAAAGAATTCTAAAGAGACTTCCTAAAGTTTTGAACCAAGGACAACCAACCTGAAATATGGGTATTTTGAGGATGGATAATAGTCCAGGAAACAGGAGACAATGATAGGAGAAAACAACAAACAGGAATGTTAGTAATAGGAAATAAACCCGGGCGGCACGAGGGTTGCACTAGTGCCGGGTTGGTGCAGAATCAGCAAAGCGTTTATATGCACTTGAAGACAAGTTCACAAGACAGGGTAGATCACTCAGTGTCCCAAAATCCAGCAAAAGGAAAATATCCAATCAAGACAGTAGGGAAATGAATTCAATAGCAGAGATGGAGTTGCCAACTACAAATAGGTACCTGAGCACACACGCATCCAGATAAGGCGTGGAAGAGTTCCGGGTGGTTGATAGCAAGTCACCTGCAAGGAGGGCAAAGGCGTTCCACGTCTGGTAACAGCTAGCTGGGATGAGGTACCGCAAGAGGCAGCATGAAGCAGGAAGAATAATCCAATAACGTTCCGTGTCAAAAGCCAGGCAAGCACGACAGGATTAAAGGAGGAGGCAAGCCAAAACAGGACAAGTCCGGGTCAGAAACGTAGCGGTCAGTAGAAAGCCAATCCAGAAGCCAGGCAAGGGTCAGGACCAGGTAAGCAAATTAGGAATTTGTGCGGAGGAAACACGAAGGAGTAAACGGACGTAACCGCTGTAGCTTGTAATGCTAATTAGCAGCAACAAGTCCCTTGAAAGACGGTGGTTTTAAAGCCGTATGGGGGCGTGTATTGCTGTACGTCTTCCACGTACAGGATGTGTCAGCTGACACGGACTCCGTCGTAGTTTGTGCAGGCGCCATGGCAACCTGTATCTGCTCCACAGAGGAGCTTGTTAAGGAGTCGTATTCTCCAAGGAAGCCCGCAGGGAAGCCCAAAGTGTAACAGCTTGTTGCCCCAAATTGAGTATGTAAGGTATACCCACACCTTAAATACGAGAATAATCAATATGACAATGTACTCATAGGTTTCGCCAAGCTACAGCTAGAGTCTCAAGATTAATCAATAATTCTTGTTTGGGGTTTATCTGTTTAAATGAGTGATGGTCATTAATCAGTAAGGTCTCATCAGACAAATTACAAATACATGTGTGTGCCTGTCTAGGTTTGACATGTGTTTTGGCCACCAAGGCCTTTCTCAAAAACCAGGCTATTTGTAAGTCATAACAGGACAAGCAGACTCTTTTCAAAACAACATCTCACATATGTTAGGTTTGAATTCTAGGCATGTCATTCTATTTCTGTTGGCCTTTTCATCTTATTCCTACATTCAGGGTTAGATTCCCTCATGCCTGCTTGGTTTCCCACATAGCAGGGATTCAAAAGGGCGTTCCACGTTGCAGCGTTACAAGCACCTTTTCCGGACCGGCTCACTCTGCCCCTACTGGCAGATAATTCACTGAAGCACCAGCATTGTTATTAACGATGCCGGTGCTTCACTGTTCCCATTCACGTGTAGTCTTATGGGATTCCACGGGAATGGGAACTTATTGTTCCGCAGACGCCCGTAATATCCCGGTATTACTGGGATATTGGGCGGCAGAAACGGTAAGCCGAGGTAGCAGGTATGCCATGGGGCTACCGGTGGCCTACCTGTAACCTCATAATGAGTACCTCTATCTGACCATACAGTGAAAACTTCACTTCTCAAGCAAAAACTCAAACCACTGGTGACAAAAGCCAAATCTTAAGGTTTTATTTCCTGAAAAATAGCCATCCTTTATTCAGTCTGGGCTCTTTTTAAGATTGGTGCTGCCATGCTTTCTGCCAAGAGACCTTTCTGCCTCAGTGGCATTGTGTTTGCACGGTAGGAACAGCCTAGACTAGACTGTCTCCAACGTCATACATTTTGGGATACGGTTGTTTGCTTGCTGCATGTTGGCTTCTTATCGCTTACCCTTTATCGGTTCCATACAGATAGTTGCTTGTGAATCGAGATGGACTATTGGGCCTCATCTTGTGCCCTTTCTTGTCTTTGCAGGTTACCTTCAGTATGCTGGAAATTTATAATGAGCAGGTAAGGACCATTGCTCAGTTTTGCGGTATTGGGGTTTTCTTTCCGGTCTCTTTGTAAATTTAGAGAGCGGGCGCTTATTGATTTTTCCACAAATGTCCCAATAGAACTGTGGCAAAAAAGCCCCTTGTGTGTGGCTATCTCTCGTCTTGATTTCTCTCTGTCTTGTGCTACGGAATAGGAGCAATAGAGCAGTGTCCTGGGCCAAGAACCAGGGATAGGGCTCTGAGAGCCAGTGCCAAGAAAGCTACCAGGGAAATGGAGAAGGTTCATAGCCGCCAAGAGTGGCACAAACTGGGTACAGTATCAGGTTTCCTGATTCCTTGGCTTTAATGGTCTAATTATAGCTACTCAGGCCAGCAGTCTAGTAAGGCCTCGGGTAGACAATAGATGAAAGCGACTACAGGGAAAAGGAAGCCACAAAATAAATATCCAGCATGACTAATGTCTTCCAGTGGTTGATAATGAACTTCTCACTTAATGATTGGGAGATACAATCACCTGGACTGAAAGAAACATCATTTGAGATAAGGGGCCATTATGAAGTGCTCATTCTGAGTGTGGCGTAATCACTAAAAGTGGTGTCTTTGGAACACTGCTTGTTTGTACCGGACATGCTCACAATGAAAGTAGAGGTATTACCCTCATGCGATATATGGCTATAACTGCATGCCACAAATACTGTATGCTTTTGGGTAGAACTACCTCCAGAAAGCCGGTGGTATCCATCACATTACCATCACCCAAAAGGTGGAGGTACGTTTCTTCGTGCCCTGCACAACAAAATGCTTTTCCCCCTAAGTGCAAGGATGCAGTAGTGCTTCTCCTTAACTTGTTTCCAAAAAGATGCATTAGTGCGTGAGAATGTGAGAATCTCTGATGTTTACATTCTAACCCGCCCTTTATGCAAGGAGATGCATGATGCAACCCTCCTGTGCATCTGTCTCCATGCTACAGCTCGCTATTCCAAACACTCCTCTTTTCTTACTCTTCTTGACTTTGCTGCTTTTGACACTGTGGTTCATTCTTTGCTTTTGAAATCTCTCTCTTCCTTTGGTTTTAAGGGCTCTGTTCTTTCCTGGTTCTCCTCTTATCTGTCTAACAGAACTTTTTCTGTCTCCTGGGCTGGCAAGACCTCCTCGCCTTTCCCCCTCAAGCACAGAGTTCCCCAAGGATCAGGCTTGGGTCCTTTTCTCTTTTCATTGTACACTTCTCTACTCGCTGCCATAATCCCTTCTTTTGGTGTCTCTCATCACTTCTACGCTGATGACACACAACTTTTTCCATCCTTTTCTTCCTTCACTGCGTAAATACACCACACCCTCACAGCCTGTATTTCTGCTATCAAATCCTGGATGGCCTCTCACTTTCCCACTCTAAATGCAGGGAAGACTGAGGTCCTATTCTTCCCTGCTAACACTCTTTCCCCTCATCCTCCACCCCCTCTCATATCCTTTCCTTCCTCTAGTCTCTCTATTTCTCCCACAGCTCGCAATCTTGGCCTCTACATTGATTCTAATCACTCTTTAGCTCAACATATTTCTCTTACCTCTCGTTCGTCCTTTCCTCACTTTTCAAGCTACTAAACTTCTAATCTCCTCCCTAATCTTTTCTGACTTTTCTACTGCTCTACCACTCTTTTTGGTCTCCTGAGCTCTCGTCTTGCTCCCTTAAAATCAATCTGTAATTCTTCTATTTGTCTACCTTGTCTTCTGTTTTATAGAGTTTCCATCTCCTCTTCACTTGCCTGTATTTGTATTTGTATTTTGTTTATTTATAACGCGCACCATCCGGCCCAGAGGCATCCGGGCACAACTTGTGCAAACTCAATTTTCATTTTCTTTGCTTAGTCTTTAAATCCATCTATGGGCTAGCACCTAACTATCTTGCTCCACTCTTATCTTTCTATACTACCTCCCGTTCTCTCCGTTCTTCTTGTCTCTTTAGACTGAACGTTCCTCGTCCTCCATGTGCCCAGTCCTGTTTCCAAACTTTTCAGCTTCTTGCTCCTTTACATTGGAATGCTCTCCCACTCTCTCGCCACTCTATTACTGTTTACTCTCTTTTTCGTCTTCCTCTGAAAACCCACCTTCTTCATTGCCCGTGATTGCTTGCTACCAGGATTGATGTTTACTGCCTATCATTCTTTTGTACCGTACCCTGTTTTAAAAATGTGCAGCGCTTTGGTTTAAGGCGCTATATAAAATACAATAAAATATATATAAAAAAAATAAAAATATATATATATATCTAGATATATCGGCAGTTACATATGCATTTCCAATGCTCAACCAGGGAAGGTAATTTAAAATAATATGAGGGATATACTGAAATGCTGAATGCATAATTAAATAAATACTGCATGAAGTAACGCTAAATCCTAAAGTGAATGAAGTGTGCATTATGCCAACTGTTCTTTTCCAAAGCCCCACAATGCACTGCTGTAGTGTTCACCTCTCAAATTCACTTGTCTGGAAATACCAACCTCTGCGCATTCTCCTGGGTAGGTAGGTTATTGCTATGTGCACCATGACAGTGCATTGGATGGTGCAATTGGTCCGCCATAAAGTCTGCATGCCAGTCTTGTGATCCGTATCAGGCTGACTAAGAGGAACTACATGGCCTGCGATATAGCAACTTCTCCAATCTGGTTGCCATTTACGGCACTGAGGGTGAATTGGATTCTGGGTTGTTCGCAGGGCGTAGCATATTGGATACTAGTATCCTCACCACACCCTTTCGGATCATTACTGCTGATGAGTCCTGAGTCAGCCTAAATTGCCGAGCAGCAAGTGTCGGTTCCTGCCTATTACCTCTCGGGAGGTCCTCCTGAAGGGAACAAAGGGTTGGTAGTTCACTTAGTGGCCCTTGGAGAGCTACAAGGAAAAGTCATTTGTTTAATCAGGTAAGATCCAAACCTTAGATAATGCAATAACCGCTGCAGGTCACTAAGTCAAGTGTTTCGCATGTTCCCTGCATGGTCATGGAAGCAGCCACCGCTCACTCCTCCCGCCATCTTTTTGCCAGTGCACAATATGGCCTGTGCAAGTCTCAGTTAATAGATCTGACTGCTATGAACCCAAACTTGTTTGCGTGGATACATCTGCTCATGAACTGTGCAATCTAGGCATGGATTCAGTGTTACTGTTAATGCTTATCAGTGGCAAAGGTCTATATAGCCTACATTGGCTGAGGTATTTGATTGGTTTAAGTAACCCACTAAATTTGGTCTCCCCGTAGCTAGTAAGGAGAAGCTGCATGTTCTCCTTCATTAGGAATTCATTTGGGCGTTGCACTCCTTGAAGGATTCCTTCCCCTCCGCTAAGTTTGTGGTCAGGACGTCAGGCACTCATATCATGAAGTAGGGCGCCAGATATTCCTTATTTCATTTCAGGTAGACTATCTGAAGTTCTCCCTGAAAGCAGGGTAACATGCCAAGCCAGCGGGTTTATGCCACTGTCATGATGCAGGTAACACTCTGTCTCCTCAGGTAAATAGATCTATGAGAGGACCGGATTGGGCGCTGTACCTCCTGTACCACCAGCAAGATGGTCCCCTCGAAAACGTGTACGACTTGCCACATGTCAGTCATCAGCTGGTCTTAATTTTGGGACAGGAAAGGAAACCTCCTACAAATCTCCTATGGGAATGCATATGTATGGACTGACTGTAAGTGGTTTCAACCCAGCACTCCACCTAAGTCAATGCCTAGTAGGGGATGCCCAATTGAAACCCTTATTTATATATTTTTATGTCAAAAGTTCTTTTATTTCTGGATGATGTACCCTTATATAACACCCCTCTCTTTGAATCCCCCCTGTCTCACTGAACCAAGAAATAGGTTTGTTTTGCAAAGTTAAAAGATTTATTTGAAGAATTGAACAATATATATAATCACACTTTTATGAATATGAACAATATCTAAATAACACACTTATGAATATTTCTACAATGATCAGCAATGGGTGGTATTACAATAATCAGCAATCTCTTTAATTAATTAGGAGTAGGAATAGGAAGAACAATGTAGCAGACAATAAAACCTTGTGTGGGTTCAATGAAATGCAATGATATGAAATTAATGCAACACAGAAATGAAACTTGATAGGCATTCAACCAAAGACAATGTAATCACTCTTTCCCCCGATACTACTCACTCCCCCCAATATGCAATATGAAGAGATGGAATGAGGGCACACAGGTTTCAGGAATAACAATCAACCATTGCAGTTTGAATCCTAGTTCCCCCCAGCAAGCTTAGAGAGAGAACATGAATGATTTTAAAACAGGTCAAATGCTTTTAAATGTGATTTGAAATGAATGGGAGAATGCTAAACATGACTTTAACTCGCTAAATAGGGATCAGGACTAGTGAGAGTTGCTTTGGATTGGTTCAAGTATACGCAAGCAATGATTGTTGAATGATTAGCAGATTGAAAACGAAATTCAGAAGTTGAAAGCAAGAAATAGCTGTTTTACATGGAGTGAAATTGAGCCAAATACAAAATCGCAGCAACTTTTCCACGTGCGAGAAATGCGATTACATATAAACTATAAGGAGTTGTTGGAATGTGGTTCTTAGTCTAGTTTAGAAGCTGAGGATGTTAGGTTAAAAATGACATTTAAATTCCGTTCCTAGCACGTACGGTTCAGAAGTTACAGAGGTTTTAGTAAAGGTTGATTTTTCTCAAAAAGAGCTCAAGATTTTACAAATGAGATTGCGCTTTTGAAGATTTACCAACAAGGATGGGCTTATACTAAGGAGCTATGAAGATGCAAGATATCCAACAGCCAGCCACCAGAGCAGGGCGCCTCCGCTCTGACTTTTGTCCGCCAGGACACTTGACTTTCTTCAGAAAAATAGCGCACAGATGATTATCACTACCATTCTCACAGGATTATGTGGATGGGAGAAGAATTCAGGATAGACAAAAGAGATTCTACAATTCAGTCTTGGTTATGTTGGAATGGGTTGGATTGGATTACTTAATACTAAGAGATGACTATGGACAGTTCTATGCTAAATACTCACAACTATAGTTTGGAATGGGCCCGTCAAAGATCTGGTCAAAGGTTTGGCTGGAATTCGCTCGCCACCGGACATGTCTAAGGCGCTTAGTTCTGCTCTCAGCAAGGCACTCTGGTCTGCACAGCCTTTTTGACTGGATGTGATGGGTGGTTCTGGGTACAGCTCTGCTGGACTGATCTGGATCTCGTGGTTCTAGCAAGGGTTCTTAGCCAGAAGTAGCCAAAACAGCACAGCCAGGCTGTTGAATGGCTTAGGCCCCTTTGAAGTTTAGGGGTAAAAATCAGGTTGCAAGATTTTAAAGGCCCGCTGAGAAGGGTTCAGTATTTTGGGTTGGGCCTCTGCTTCAGGGTTCTGGAGTCTGGATATGGGTTCTGGAGTCTGGATCTTCCTTCAGAGTGCTTCGCCAGTCGATCATTGATGGATGAATGTGTGTGTGTTGCCTGTCCTCAGCAGTCCCTATTTATCCATTTTCCAAAGGGTTGAGGAGGGTGATTATACTATGCCCAACCCTCTTAGAATCTGATAGGTCAGATAATTCCCTCTCCCCTGATTTGAGAAGGAACAGAGTGTCATGTTGTGTCAGAGTGACACTGTGTTTACGGTCCAAAGAAATATCCTCCCCTTTGCTTCTGTTCCAGAAAATCTAGTTTTCCTAAAAACATATTCACACTATCCCCAACTTGTTAATATTACATATACACATCACAGATTAATTAAGGAACGTCTCTGTTCAAGTCCCATCTTCATAAGAGTTTTGGTTCACAAATGACAATTTTTCGCGCTTTTGGTTGGTTTCTCAATGTTAAATCTGCACAACTTTTTCCCCATACATGCACATACCCTCTGGACATATTCCTGTACATTTTCATATTTTTCACATAATCATAACTGCTACAAAGTCCACATTTTGATAGTTCAGTCTCTGAACATCGCAAAAATTCCAAAGTAGTTTCTCCTTGTGTGCAATCTTTTCATTTTAATAATCCCTAAATTCCATGTTTTTGCCAGTTCGGTACAATCTTTTATAAGTCTTTTCCTCAAACATGTATTTCCTCCAGTTCAAAAGCCACATCTCAGTCTGGGCCCGCCTCCAAGGTCTTGGCTGAGCCAGAGAGTCACATGGGCTTCTTCCTGCCAGAGCTGGTTTCAGTTCATACCCGAATTAGCATTTCCATTCAGTTCAAGGGAGTCCTTTGTCTCCTAGCAGAACAACAGGCCAAAGTCCCCCTCCCTTTCACACCAGCCTGCCAGTTTCCTAGCAGAGAGCAGGGGGAAAGATTCCTTTGTTGGGTAAAAGGGTGTGGAATGTCTTTGAAGCCCAGTGAATTGGCTTTAATTCACTTTGAAAACCAAGTTTAAGAGTTTTGTCCTAAAATACAAATTACATTTTTAACAAATATCCACAAATCTCTTAATTTCAGCCTTCTTAAACTATAGAGATTGAATTGTAACAACCCATCTTGCTTTTGATAGGAAGTCTCTTCTTTGGCATATTTTGATTCAATGTGCATCTTTTTTTTTTAACTTGTTTATTTTTCCGTCAGCACACAGGAAAACATTGCATTACAGATAATTTGGCAAATGCCACTTATTAAGCCATATATTCACATTCCCTTAAGCCTTCCCCCCCACCCTCCATTCCTGGCTGCCTTCCGGTCCTTGTTCCTCTGCTGGTTGAACCGGATCCCGGTCCTCTGCCCGTAGGGCATTCACCACAGAGCGAGGTTTATATGTTAGAGCTGGGTAGCTCTGGTCGTAGTCTATCACGGGCGACCAAATGTTTGTGAAGCGGTGAAGATGACCCCTGTTTGCCACCATGATCTTTTCCGCTATGAAGATGTCCCAGAGTTTTAGCCACCACAGAATCATTAGGGGGCCCTCTGGGGATTTCCCGGTTCGTGCCACTGTGATTTTAGCGGCCAAGAGGAGCTGTGCTATGAGGGCCGCCTGCTTACCAGATCTCGGATAAATGCCCGGTATCGGGACTCCCAACAGTATAGGTTCTGGCTCCAGTGGCAGCATTATCTGGGTAATGTCTGCTATGGTGGCTATACATTGGGACCAGAAGTTCGCCACTATCGGGCATGTCCACCACATATGTAGGTAGGAGCCCGGCAGGCCGCAGCGGTGCCAGCATTGCGGGTCCAGGGATTGGTTGAAATGGTGTAGCCGGATCGGTGGATAGTACCATCTTAACAGAAGTTTATGCGCGCATTCCCCATTGGTAATACAGAAGGAGGATGAGTGAGTTTGTGACCAAATGTCTGCCCAGGACTGGCCTTGTATCAGGTGTCCTAAATCGGTTTCCCACTGTGACATATAAGTTGCTTTGGCGACAAGAAAGTTTGTCTGCAATGGTCTATATGGTGTCGAGATTCGCCCTCGGCTTGGGGGATCTGTTGCTGTCAACTCGAGGGGATCTACTTCCTGTGTGGCCGCCAAGCGGGTATGGGGGTGTGAGCACCAATGTCAAATTCGGGCATAGGAGAACAGTTTTTAAAGTTCGAGGGACAGGCTCCTGGTGAGAAGGCCGGGTTGTAGAACACTGGGGCGGATGGGCTCAAGTCTCTCGGGATGCCTCTATATTTACGTGCCCAATCCCATGCTCTTAACGTATGTTTAGTTGATGATGAGGTAGCTGGCCATGTCCGTCGCGGGAGGGGTAATCGAGATTGTTCTATTTCCGCCCATTTGGGGCGCCTTGATGCGATGGTCCAAGCTCGAGTGTGAGATATCTGCACCGCTATCTGATATTTCTGGTGGTCGGGGACCCCCAGACCTCCCAGGTTTGGGGCGCTCAGCATAGTTCTCTGTGGGATTTGTGACTTTTTACCTTTCCAAATAAAGCTGAATACTTTTCTCTGGAGGCGCTGGAGCAGGGGCCGGGGGATCGTGATGGGGAGGGCTGAGCAGGCGTATAGAAAACGTGGAAGGAGGTTCATCTTGCAGGCCGCAATGCGACCCAGTAGAGAAATCTCCTGTGAAAGCCAGCGGTCGAGGTCTCTCTCCAAGGTCTTGAATAGCGGTGGGAAGTTTATCCGGTAGGTATCTTCGGGGCGGGCGGGGATCTGGACCCCGAGGTAAGGAATTGACTTCTCGCTTAGTTGGATCGAGCAATGGGATCTAAAGGACTCTTTGTCTCCTAGTTCCAGCCCCACCCCCAAGGCTGTTGATTTTGCAAAGTTAATGGAAAATCCCGAGACCCTTCCAAATCTATGTTTCAAAGAGATTGTGTCCTTCAACATATTCCTTATCTTGATAGATTTACTTCCAGCTTGCTGGCCTCGGAAAAAAATGCACTGCGCGTCGACGTCCCTCAAGTTGGTGTCCCTCGACAGCCTCCGTATCGGCGCCGACGTCATCATGCGTATAAATAGACTCACGCAGCGTCCGTTGCTCAGTTCCGTTTTTCCGCGCTTTGTGGGCCTCGGAATCGTGTTGCTCAGTTCGTTATTCAAGTAGATTCTACTTATTCCTCGAGTATATCTTACTCTTTTTGATGGCTTCCTCATCTGAACCGTCGACCCCACGGACCGGCTTCAAAAAGTGTCGAGATTGTGTAAAGAAAATGTCGTTGACGGATCCTCACAGGATCTGTTTGTGGTGCCTGGGATCGGAGCACCATTGTTCAGAATGCGAGGACTGCATGTCCATGACGGCGAAATCCTTGAAGGAGTGTAAGGGAAAGCTCGAAAGAGGTAAGACTGTTAAAACTTCTACTCCTTCGAAAGTTTCTTCGGCAGAGTCGAGACATTCGTCTCCTCGCCGTCACAGGAAACATTCTCGTTCGAAGTCTCGAAGCAGTTCCCATCACTCTTCGAGATCCAAACATTCTAAAAAGAGGCATCGAAGATCTCCCTCTTCTTCGTCTTCTTCTGTTTCCCTGGAAAGGGTCACCTGCCCCACAAAACACAGCTCTCCAGCTAAGTGGGAGGAATGTTTAGCGTCTTCGAGAAAGCGGCCTTGACCCCCTCGGAGACGGCTAAAGGTGATACCCTGGGTGAAAGTCCCGAAAAATCAAAATGCTGTGAGTCATTGCACCCGGCGAAAGAAACGGCCCGAGAGCGTCACAAACCCTCGAGCAAAGGCAGTAAGACTGTGTCATCGACGCCATCGTTGAAGGCCCCTTCGACTCATAAATCTGCATCATCGATGCCATTATCGAAGGGCCCATCGACGCATAGATCGGTCGAATCGACGCCGTTCTCGACGCTGATGTCGATGCCGATAAAGGATAAATCTACGAATGTCACTACTTCACAGTCAGTAGTCATACCGAGGGCTTCCAACATGACCTCGAGAATGTCGTCGATAACCTTGACAACTCCGAGTAGGATTCTGATCCTCTCGAGTTCTTCGAGGTCGCTTCATACATTTTCGACGCCTTTTTCGGTTTCTTCAAAGCCTTTGACTTCCGCGTCAACAACGTCAACGTTTTCTCAACCGGTTACTACAAGCTTAGCCCCTTCTGCTTTAGAAATAGGTTTTAAGCCTTTTCCAAGGTCAGATTATTTCAGAGCCTTGTCCTCTATTTATGAAGAAGGGGAGCATTCTGATCAGGAAGACCTTTTGGGTTGCAGAAAACTACAACACCTGTACCATAGGAATTTATCTCTGAAGATAATAGGTTGAAAGACCTTCAAGAGTCCTTGCATGATGCAAGTGGGTTAGATACTTCCCCGGAAGTAGAATTTGCCAAACCAGACCCAGGGGAACATGCTGAGACCCCTTATAGAACTTTAATGGCCAGAATAATATAATTCATGGGTTGTTCTACACCTTCACCTGCTTTTCAACAAGATGATCTTAGACATCTTAATTAAAGGCCCACAGGAAGATCCTTTAGTTCCATTTCATACTGCATTACAGAGGAAAATATCGACCAACTGGGAAACTCCTGAGGTTATCCCGGCAGGTAACAAAAAACTATCTGCCAAATATAGGGTATCTCTTCTAACCCTAATTATTTGTCCAAACATCCAACTCCAGAGAGTCTGGTTGTTCAAGCAGCAACTTCATCGAACAGTAGATCTGCATACCCTACTGTTCCACAGGACAGGGATGATAAGAGATTTGACGCTATATCAAAAAAAGTATTTTCTGCGTGTAGCATGGCACTTAAATCCATTAATGCTACTTGTACGCTTGCAAGATTCAGCCATACACTTTGGGAGTGTGCTTCATCAGCGGCTGACTGCCTCCCGAAAGGAGAAGAAAGGGAAGCTTTTCTGAACATCATTAAAGATGGTAAAGACGCAATGTGTGAATCCCTTCAAACTGGCATTGATTCTGCTGACAGTATTAGCAGGGCCATGGCGGCAAGTACTACAATCTGCAGATTTGCGTGGTTGCGAAAGTCTGGTTTTGCTCCAGATGTGCAGGCTAGACTTTTGAATATGCCCTTTGACGGCTCTTCTTTATTTGGTAAGAAGGCTGATGACAGCCTAGAGAAGTTACAAACATCCAAGGCAGCAGCAAAATCCCTTGGAGCTGCAATCCGCAAAACTCCCTATCGCCCCTGAGGTACCTCTTGGAGAGGTAGGTCCTTTTGTTTTTATTCTGCTTTCAGAAAAGGCAGAGGACAGCCGGCTCAAAGAGGCCAAAAGAAATTCACCCAAGGTGGACGGGTTAAAAGTACAAAAGCTGCAGCAGCAGCAGGTGCCTCTTTACCCTCGGCATCTGCATCAGCCGACTCTAAACCACTCTGAGGACTCTCCTCACAAGACACCAGTAGGGGGCAGGTTAACTCAACATCTGACGGAATGGCAGGCTATTAGGTCAGATGCTTGGGCATTGGAGACAGTTGCCCAAGGTTACTGCCTGCCTTTTCTACGCACCCCTCAGAGTCATCCACCGGGGAACAACTCTTTGAAGTTTCCAGATCTGCTCCTTTTGCAGGAGATTCTAGATCTGCTGGAGAAAGGTGCCATGGAACCGGTACCTGTAGCGGAGTGGAACAAGGGTTGGTATTCCCTCTACTTCTTGATACCGAAGAAGGACGGAGGACTGAGACCCATCTTGGACTTACGAGAATTGAACAAATTCCTCAGGAAGGACAAGTTCAAGATGGTAACTCTCTCTCAGATCCTTCAGGCCCTCCAGCCTCAGGACTGGCTGGTATCTCTAGACCTTCAGGATGTTTCTTTCCATGTGCCAATCCATCTCAAACACAGGAAATACCTGAGGTTCGCAATTGGCAACTCTCACTATCAATTTCGAGTTCTGCCATTTGGGCTGACCTGCGCCCCGAGGGTCTTCACCAAGCTAATGTCGGTAGTGGCTGTAAGTCTAAGGAGGGAAGGGATCCACGTCTACCCCTACCTAGACGATTGGTTGATCAGAGCAGTATCTTCGGAACAAGCTCAGATTCAACTAGATTATGTCTGCCACTTCCTTCACAAACTGGGCTTCTCCCTCAATTTAAAGAAGTCACAGATGATACCATCACAGAGACTCCAGTTTATCGGAGCGGTCCTGGACACTTCCCTGGGGAAAGCCTCGCCACCAGAGGTGAGGGCTCAATATATTTTGCAGATGGTCACCAAGTTTCAAAATGCCCAACATCTCCCAGCCTTCGACTTTTTGAGATTGCTAGGCCTCATGGCATCCTGCATCTTCCTTGTGCCAGAGGCTCGCCTGAGAATGAGATCTCTCAAGTGGGCACTAAGAACTCAGTGGTCGCAATTCTCAGGAAAAAGGACAGATCTCCTTCAGGCTCCGGACAAAGTGGCTCGGGACCTTCAGTGGTGGGCCTGTCGGGAGAACATTTTGAAAGGAGAACTGTTTTGGCAACCATGGCCGGAGATAACAGTAGTCACGGATGCCTCACTCACGGGGTGGGGAGCCCATACCAACGACTTGACCATCAGCGGTCGTTGGTCTCCATCGGAGTCCAGACTACATATCAACCCGTTGGAGCTGAGAGCTATCAGGCTAGCGCTGAAGGCTTTTCTGCCATCTGTACAAGGGAAAAATGTCCTAATAATGACAGACAACACAGTGGCCATGCACTACCTCAACAAAAGAGGAGGCGTAGGATCACTGCCACTGTGCAGAGAAGCGATGCCGCTCTGGTTTTGGGCAATTCAAGAAGGAATCTCTCTATCGGCAGTTCACTAGCCGGAGAGAAAAACTTGACAGCGGACGCTCTGAGCAGGCAGAGCACAGTCTCTCACGAGTGGGAGATAGCTCAGGAAGTCCTTCAAGAGATCTTTGCCCTTTGGGGAACCCCTCAAGTGGATCTGTTTGCCACCAGTATCAACAGGAAGTGCGATCAGTTTTGTTCAAGGGAATTTCCCCTGAGAGGAGCTCTAGGTGACGCGTTCGTGGTAGACTGGGAGTTTCCACTTCTGTACGTGTTTCTGTCATGATCTCTGCTTCCAAAAGATCAGGACTTGCCCGACTCCCTTGGAAGCAGACCCATAACCCCGGTTCCGAGTGCCAGCCAGTCCCAATTGGGACCTTTTGGACCCTGTCCTGGCGCCAGTGGCACCAGGCTCATAAAGATGCCCAGTCCCAGCGCTGGAAGCGAAGGGCTCATAATGCTTGGGTGGACTTACCTGCAGCAGACCATGCTGCTTACTTACCTGCCAGTTGAACCCCTGATCCTCTTCTGTTTGGGACTACTTTTCCTGTTGGGTGGGGCAGGAGCCACTCCCTAGGTTCAGAACACTGGAACTCTTCTGGAAAGCAGGAACTCTTTTCTTAGGCGTGGCTGTGGAAGGAGACATCTAAGCACTACAGGAGGCTATTTAAACCACACCTGATGGATGAATCTTGCTTTGCGTTATTCTGCATTCTCTGCAGCAGAACGCTCATCGTGTCTTCTGCTTCTGATCCTGGGCCTAAGGGAACAAAGGCTTACCATCCTGGAATCCAGTCTTCAGCAGCACCTGTAAAGACAAAGAAAGAACAGGTTAGCACTACCGTCTTCAGTGGCAGCGCATCTCTTATCTGGTCCATCGGCTGTCACCAACGCCTCGTGCTGCATTCCGGCATCTGAAAGACAAAGGCTTACCTACTCTTCGCATGCTCCGGAGGTCTCCGCACTGCATTCCGGCATCTGAAAGACAAAAGCTTACCAGCTCTTCGCACGCTCCGGAGGCCTTCGGCGCTGCATCCCGCATCTGAAAGACAAAAGAAGGTGCGTTTAAAGACATTGGGCAACTTTATTACTCACGTGCCATTACTCCTTCCCACGCCGAATCCAGTGGGTATTCCAGCATCCTTCAGCTTTTCTAAAGCTCCGAACTTGTACCTGCAAGATAAAAGGGACAGTTAGTGCGCATCGTGAAGCAGGCTACACGCGCTTACTTACGTGCTTCCAGGCGCTTCTATTCCTCACGCGGGTTCGATCCTCAACTCTCATCAGCCCGCCATCCGCCATCGCCGGAACCCTGCAAAACAAGAGATATTATTACAAAAGACTTTTAAGACATTTGAAGTGCCCAGAACTTACCGTTTGTGCAGTTAACGACGGCCAGCAGTCCTCTGAGGTCAAGAGGCCTGCACCCTTATCCAGTGAAGAAACTGGTTACGGCACCCTGCCCCGAGGCAGATGGAGAGCTCGGCGTTCACTTACCTAAGACATCTTACTCTTCGAGTCAGACATACAGTGCACAGAGGTCCAGCCCAAAGAGCCAACCGTGTGTAACACATCACCTTTGAAGATACGGCATTCACCCAGTCAAGACCGGCGCCTCTGCGGGAATCAGGTGAGCGTTACAGAACGCAAAGCCTATCGCAAAACTCCCACCCAGGCGCTATGGAAACCTCGGATACCGACCAGCTAGCCCAGTTACTTGGGGAACTAAGAGCAGAAGTGCATGCAGCCCGTCAGGAAACGAATGCTCTAAGAAGGGAACTGATTATTTCCAAGGAGCGAACAGACGATCTCGCTAGACAATTGCTACAGTCACAAGCCGGACAAACTCCGTTACCCGCATCAGGGGCAAATCTTCCTTCAACATCCTCTACGAACCCAGTGCAGATCAACCTACCTGGGAATGTACCTCTGGCTCCGCCCGAACGATTTTCTGGTGACCCAAAGAGGTTTGCAGTATTTATTAATCAGTGCCGGTTGCACTTCTTATGCCGGCCAGCAGCCTTTCCAACTGATCAAGCTAAGGTAGCTTTCGTGCTTTCGTACCTTAGTGGCAATGCGGCAGACTGGTCGATCCCTCTAGTTAATTAAAGATGATCCGGTTCTCCATGATTTTCGAGCTTTTCAGCTCAGTATGGAAAAACTGTTTGCAAGACATTCACAGGGGCAGGCCTTGGACAATGAGCTCCTTTCATTGCGACAGGGTAATCAAGACCTTTTGGCTTATATTGCGTCTTTCAACAGACTGATAGTGGAAACTCGATGGCCTGAGGACAAAAGGATTACGCTGTTTTATAGAGGTCTATGTGGAGAGCTCAAAGATGTGTTAGCCCAAGTAGTGAATCCCCCGCAACACTGTTCGGACTATATTGACTTAGTCGTTCAAATTGACCACAGACTGCAGAACAGGAAGGCCGATCGTTCCAAGTTTGATGCTCGAGTATTTTCCAAACCACCAACTCCTACCAAAGGAGTAGACTCCGGGGAACCCATGCAAATAGGGGGCCTGAAAGGACCACTAACACAAAAGGAGCGGGAAAGGAGAAAACAGCTGCAATTATGCCTCTATTGCGGAAACTCGGGGCACTTTCTTCGAGACTGTCCGGTGAAACCAGCCAAGAAGGCAGTAGGAGCTGCAGTTACCAGGGTCACAAACTCTGAGCAGGGAAACGACCTCGCCCGACAAGAATAGAGGTCCTCTTGCCGAGCGTTAAAACCAGTTCCGTGACCTCACATTTCGTGATACCTATGGTCCTCATTAGCCCTGAACATCCGGATCGATTACATGCGATTGAAGCTTACGTCGACAGCGGTGCCATCGGCAATTATGTGGATCATGAAATGGTTTTGAGGATGAATCTGACTCTTTGTCCAAAGGCTGTAAAGGACGTCATTACTACGGTGGATGGTACGGAGATAGCCTCCGGACCAGTAACGCATACCACCCAAGAAGTGACGCTAGTAAGTCAAGATGGACACCATGAGAAGATCGTGTTCGATGTGATCAAGGCCCCCCAGTTCCAGATTATTCTAGGAATTCCTTGGTTAGAGAAGCACAATCCTCAGATCGATTGGCGAGCAAGAACGGTTCAGTTTCCAGAATGTGTCTCTACTTGTCACCCTCGACCTGGTGTTGCACTGGCAGCAATTTCCTCGGAGGCTCCTCAGTTACCTCCTGAATACCTAGAATTCCAAGATGTTTTCCGGAAGGATCAGGCTAACTCTCTACCTCCTCATAGGTCTTATGACTGCCAGATAGACCTGATACCTGGATCTACTCCTCCTTGTAGTAGAATTTATGCCCTCACCGAGCCTGAGAATCTTCACCTCCGACAATACCTGGATCAATACCTAGCGAATGGGTTTATTCGTCCTTCCAAGTCCCCTGCTTCCTCAGCTTTGTTCTTCGTTCCAAAAAAAGAAGGGGACCTTAGAACTTGTATAGATTATCGCGCCCTGAACCAGATCACCGTTAAGAATAGATATCCGTTACCTTTGATCCCTGAACTCCTGGACCAAGTCAGAAAAGCATGCATATATACAAAGCTGGATCTTAGAGGAGCCTACCACTTGGTATGAGTAAAAGAGGGCGATGAATGGAAGACGGCCTTCCGCACCAAGTATGGGCTATTTGAATATCAGGTCATGCCCTTCGGACTTTGCAATGCCCCGGCCGCCTTTCAATATTTTATGAACGATGTCCTCAGAGAGCTCATAGATGTGTGTGTTGTTGTTAACATTGACGACATCCTCGTTTATTCTTCATCGGAAACTGAACATCGGAAACACGTGAAAATGGTCCTCGAGAGATTGCGTCAACACAAACTTTTCGCTAAGTTGGAAAAATGTGTTTTCAACGTGACTGAAGTTGAATTCTTGGGATTCATATTATCACCTAGCGGAGTGCGTATGGATGGATTCAAAGAAGGTCGATGCAATTCTCAAATGGCCATCGCCATCCTCCGTAAAAGGTGTTCAAAGCATGTTAGGCTTCGCTAACTTTTACCGCAGGTTTATCCCCGAATTCTCTCGAATAGTCCAGCCCATCACCGCCTTGTTAAAGAAAAACAAACGTTTTGAATGGTCTACCGAGGCGGAACAAGCTTTCCAGAATTTGAAGACTAGATTTATCTCTGCACCGATCTTAAAACATCCTCGCCCAGAACTCCCCTACATCGTTGAAACTGATGCTTCGAGCCTTGCCATGGGGGCAGTTCTATCACAAAAGGACCCAGTAACCAATCAGTTGCATCCCGTGGCATTTTGGTCCCGCAAATTCTCGCCTCCTGAAATCAATTACACTATTACTGATAAGGAACTTCTAGCTATCAAGTCCGCCTTTAAGGCTTGGCGGCATTATCTTCTGGGGGCCCGACACACTGTTACTGTGATTACAGATCACCGAAACCTGCAATATTTGAAAACCGCAAAAGCTCAATCCTCTAGGCAACTCCGTTGGGCACTATTCTTTGCCGAGTTTGACTTCATAATTACCTATCGACCTGGTACAAAAAACGGTAAAGCTGATGCCCTTTCTCGGATGGGAGTGGAAGAACATTTGATCAATCCTAAACCTGTACCTATCATTCCCGAACAAAGAATTCTAGGTGTAATCGCCACACAATCCATAGAGGAAGTTAAGGATAAAGCCAGGCTACTGGTAACTCCAGCAGACATACAGAATTGACATCTGCAGGGAAAGGACTTTACGGTGAAGGACAACCTATTATATTTCCAAGAACGGTTATACCTGCCCAGCACAGATTTACAGAAAAAGGTAATCTCTTGTTATCACGATTCTTTAATGGAAGGACATCCCGGTATGACCAAGACCTCGGAAAAGATGAAGCGCTACTTCTGGTGGCCGTCTTGGAAAAAAGATATCAGAGACTTTATAATGTCCTGTGGAGTATGCGCCCAAAACAAGAGTCAAAAGGAAAAACCAGCCGGCCTCTTACGCCCTATTGACATCCCGCCTCGCCCTTGGCATACGCTTTCTATGGACTTCATCACCGATCTACCTCCATGCTCCGGATACAATACGATCCTAGTAATCGTGGACCTATTCTCCAAGATGGCGCATTTCATTCCACTCAAAGGCTTACCAACAGCAGCAACTCTGGCCCGAGAATTTCTCGAAAACATCGTCCGACTGCACGGTTTTCCTTCAGTTCTAATTTCGGATCGAGGTAGTCAATTTATTTCTCATTTTTGGCGAAGTTGCTGTCGGTCGGCTCAAATTGATGTGAGACTTTCGACCAGCCACCACCCTCAAACCGACGGACAAACCGAGAGGACCAATCAAACTCTGGAACAGTATTTGCGCTGCATGCTACAACAAACTGAAAAAACTTGGAAAGATATCCTTTTGATAGCCGAATATGCCTACAATAACTCTGTCCACTCGGGAACTGGGAAGACCCTGTTTTTTCTTTTATACGGTAGTCACCCTCGAACCTCGGAGTTGGATCCACTCCAAGATCTTGGAACACCAGCAGTAGACCACCTGCATTCTACAATCACCCAAGCCTTTAAGGAAGCCGTTTCTCACCTTCAAAGGGCTAAAGAACAATACAAGAAAGGAGCAGACCAACATCGGAAGGAAGCCCCCCAATATCAAGTAGGAGATCAAGTCTGGTTATCCACCAAATATCTACCTCTAAAAGGACCACACACATTCAACCCAAGATACCTTGGTCCCTATTCCATCACTACCATAGAAAATCCAGTAGCGGTCAAGTTGGACTTGCCCCCTCACATGAAGATACATCCGGTCTTCCACGTCTCTCTATTAAAACCCGTGCAACCTCAAACCCGACTAACTACATCTCCAAAACCTATTCTAGTTGATGGAGAACTCGAGTTTGAAGTCAAAAGCATCCTGGATTCCAAGATCTCCAAATCTAAACTATTTTACCTGATTGACTGGAAAGGCTACGGTCCCCAAGAAAGATCCTGGGAACCTGCAGAATATGTCCACGCGCCTCGTCTAATCAAAAGATTTCATCGAACATTTCCTAACAAGCCCAAACCCCCGGAGAAGCTCGGTTTGGGAGGGGCCTTGAGGGGGGGTGCTGTCATGATCTATGCTTCCAAAAGATCAGGACTTGCCCGACTCCCTTGGAAGCAGACCCATAACCCCGGTTCCGAGTGCCAGCCAGTCCCAATTGGGACCTTTTGGACCCTGTCCTGGCGCCAGTGGCACCAGGCTCATAAAGATGCCCAGTCCCAGCGCTGGAAGCGAAGGGCTCATAATGCTTGGGTGGACTTACCTGCAGCAGACCATGCTGCTTACTTACCTGCCAGTTGAACCCCTGATCCTCTTCTGTTTGGGACTACTTTTCCTGTTGGGTGGGGCAGGAGCCACTCCCTAGGTTCAGAACACTGGAACTCTTCTGGAAAGCAGGAACTCTTTTCTTAGGCGTGGCTGTGGAAGGAGACACCTAAGCACTACAGGAGGCTATTTAAACCACACCCGATGGATGAATCTTGCTTTGCGTTATTCTGCATTCTCTGCAGCAGAACGCTCATCGTGTCTTCTGCTTCTGATCCTGGGCCTAAGGGAACAAAGGCTTACCATCCTGGAATCCAGTCTTCAGCAGCACCTGTAAAGACAAAGAAAGAACAGGTTAGCACTACGGTCTTCAGTGGCAGCGCATCTCTTATCTGGTCCATCGGCTGTCACCAACGCCTCGCGCTGCATTCCGGCATCTGAAAGACAAAGGCTTACCTACTCTTCCCATGCTCCGGAGGTCTTCGCACTGCATTCCGGCATCTGAAAGACAAAAGCTTACCAGCTCTTTGCACGCTCCGGAGGCCTTCGGCGCTGCATCCCGCATCTGAAAGACAAAAGAAGGTGCGTTTAAAGACATTGGGCACCTTTATTACTCAGGTGCCATTACTCCTTCCCACGCCGAATCCAGTGGGTATTCCAGCACCCTTCAGCTTCTCTAAAGCTCCGAACTTGTACCTGCAAGATAAAAGGGACAGTTAGTGCGCATCGTGAAGCAGGCTACACGCGCTTACTTACGTGCTTCCAGGCGCTTCTATTCCTCACGCGGGTTCGATCCTCAACTCTCATCAGCCCGCCATCCGCCATCGCCGGAACCCTGCAAAACAAGAGATATCATTACAAAAGACTTTTAAGACATTTGAAGTGCCCAGAACTTACCGTTCGTGCAGTTAACGACGGACAGCAGTCCTCTGAGGTCAAGAGGCCTGCACCCTTATCCAGTGAAGAAACTGGTTACGGCACCCTGCCCCGAGGCAGATGGAGAGCTTGGCGTTCACTTACCTAAGACATCTTACTCTTCGAGTCAGACATACAGTGCACAGAGGTCCAGCCCAAAGAGCCAACCGTGTGTTACACATCACCTTTGAAGATACAGCATTCACCCAGTCAAGACCGGCGCCTCTGCGGGAATCAGGTGAGCGTTACAGTTTCCTCCAGTCCCTGTCATTCCTCAGATGATCAGGAGGTTGAGAAGATTCCGGAAGACTATGATCCTAATTGCCCCAGACTGGGCCAGGAGAACGGGGTACCCGGACCTTCTGGACATGTCTATCTGCCCTCCAATTCTTCTTCCACAGAGGGAGGATCTTCTCTCACAGAAGGGAGGTCAGGTTCTCCATCCAGACATCAGAACCCTCAACCTTCACGCTTGGTATCTGAAAGGTTGAGATACAAGGATTGGGACCTCCCAGATAACGTCATGGAGGTGTTGCTTTCAGCCAGAAGGCCAGCAACAAAGTCTTTATACCGCTGCCATTGGAACACATTTTGCAGCTGGTGTAGAGAAAAGAATATTGAACCCTTTTCATGTGGTACACCAATGGTGTTATCCTTTCTACTGTATTTGGCGAATTCAGGTCTTCAAGTTGGTACGATCAAGGGCTACCTCGCAGCGCTATCGATCTTCAAGCGCACTGCAGAGGAGCCATCATATTTCAAATTACCCTTAGTAATACAATTTCTGAAGGGGTTAACCAATGTCTATCCCCCAAGACCGTTCTAAGTTCCCTTATGGGACTTAAATTAAGTCTTACATTTCATGATGGGTACTCCTTTCAAACCACTCCACTCTTGTTCGTTAAGATTTCTCACCCTTAAAACTGTCTTATTAGTGGCTTTGACATCTGCCAGGAGGGTGAGCGAATTACAAGCCCTATCTTGTAAACCCCCTCATACAATTTTTCACAAAGACAAAGTTGTCCTGCAAGTGAAGCCTAATTTCCTCCCAAAGGTGGTTTCTGAATTCCACATCACTCAGAAGATAACCTTACTCTCATTCTATCCTCCTCCCCATTCAGGGAAAGAGGAAGAGAGGCTACATAGGCTGGATCCAAGGCGAGCCTTGAGTTTTTATATCAGCAGACTTGCTAGGATTAGGCAAGCAGACCAACTGTTCATAGGTTACACAGGGCACAAATTAGGGTTGCCAATCACAAAACAGACCATTTCCAGATGGATT
Organism: Ambystoma mexicanum; assembly: GCF_040938575.1. Classification (NCBI taxonomy): domain Eukaryota; kingdom Metazoa; phylum Chordata; class Amphibia; order Caudata; family Ambystomatidae; genus Ambystoma; species Ambystoma mexicanum. The sequence goes on along the minus strand of NC_090928.1, from coordinate 259,450,905 downwards.
ATCTTAGCCATTCTAGAATGTTAAAAACTAGCAGGGAAAGAGCCCCCTAAAAATCTTAGGGCTCATTCAACCAGGGGTATCGCAGCCTCTTCGGCCCTCCAAAGATGGGTACCGATTTGAGACATATGTGCGGCTGCCACATGGTCGTCCGCGCATACCTTTACAAAATTCTACAATCTAGATTCCTCCTCTAGTCAAGAGACTAGATTTGGCAAAGCTGTGTTACACTCTGTTCACTCTTAAAGGAGAATATGACAATTTTACTCCCACCTCCGTTTACACACCACTGCTATGGGAGTCTATCAAGATAAGTAATACGTCGGAGGACACAATCCCTTTCGAAGAACAAGTTACTTCTTACCTGGTAACGTTCTTTCGATGGGATGTTCCTCCGACGTATTCCTTATCGCCCCTCCCATCCATCCCCTCAGTAAAACTTCCCTTGTGGTTGCAGCTTACGCTCCTTCAAGGTCAATAACCAATTCATGCACAGCTACTCTTAAGCTTCAAAACGGAACTGAGCAACGGATGCTGTGCGAGTCTATTTATACGCATGATGACGTTGGCGCCGATACGGAGGCTGTCGAGGGACACCAACTCGAGGGATGTTGTCGCGCAGCGCCCTCTACTGAAATTTTTTTCCGAGGCCAGCAAGCTGGAAGTAAATCTATCAAGATAAGGAATACGTCGGAGGAACATCCCATCGAAAGAACGTTACCAGGTGTCACGGCCCGCTCCCTTCGCTCCCGTTCTCGCTCCCTTCGTTCCCGTTCCCGCCACTTGGGGGCATGTTTTGGGGTTTATCCCCTACTGGACATTTCCTTCGAACCTTATGCTACAGTGTTCTGATGAATTGGGACCGTTAAAACCTTATTTTCCAAGTTTCTTCCCTTCCGGATCCATTCCAGGTTTTTGGCAGCCAGCATGCTACTTAAATCAAATGACTATGCTTCCCAGAATGCCTTGGCTCACTGCTTCACCTCCTGCTTCCCAGAATGCCTGGTTCACTGCTTCATCTCCTCCCTTGCAGGACAAGGCTGGGTGGTGGATAGGCAACACCTGTGGCTGCAGGTGCAGCAGGCGGCACGCCTGAGGGGTGTGCTCGTTTAGCAGCATTAAAAGCCTCAGTTTGCTTCAGTCCGGCGCTGGTCATTGTAGCAGTGTTCCTGTTGTGACTAGTCTCCTGTTCCTTGTTCCTGGTTTCTGTGCCTTGTACCTAGTTCCAGTTCCTAGCTTTTGTGCCCAGTTCTTAGCTCCTGTATCTTGTTCCTCTGTCCTGGATTTCGGATTAATGTGCTTAATTGATTTATGCTTTCTGCATTTCCCTTTCTATCTTCCTCTGTCTGCAGACAGCCTTTCTCTGTGCTTTACTATTTGATGCAGCCCAGGTTGTCGGTGCGTTCTGTCTCTTTATGCTGTTCTGGTTACTGAAAAACTTGATGCATTAACCTTACTTTGGTAGTATTAGTATACTGCCTTTTTTCCTTGGTTGGGTGGGAAAGGTTTTCTTTTGTAATAGCGTTTCCCCTGCTCCTGATCCTACTTTATTCAGATTCCATTCCATATTTTCCATTACACTTCTGCATTTACTTTCCATCGCATATTAGGTGTGGGTGTTGTTGTAACATGTTCCAGTGTGTATCCCCTTTTGTTTTCCTCACAAGTTAATATCACAATTCATACTTGCCCCTGACTAGGGTTTTATGTATTTTGTTATCTTTAACACTTTGCTTTTACAGCCTTCTGGGTTCCTGTTTGATCTACAGGGTTCGTGAAATTACTGACATTCTAGTGGTCTTTCCGGTCCTCGTGAGTACTGTTTGAATGTTCCTTATTCAGTATTTTACAGAGTGTCAGTTCACAGAATCTGTCCTTGCTTGCCCGCTACGTGGGTTTAGCGCCGTCAGTATCTGTAAGAGCATAGTGGGTAAAGAGTTTGCTGACTTTCCTTTCAGTTATAAGGAGGACTTAAGTGCTTACCCTACATTCCTTTTTAGTATATTGGTAAATACTTTATTTGCACTCCTGGGTTTATACATACACAAGCCTTGGGTATTTTATGCACGTTGTTAGATCCAAAGTTGTTCCCTGTGCAATTCTGTGCACTTTTCCCCTTGCCATAGTCAAGGCCTTCTTCCTTTCCTGACACCAGGTAAGAAGTAACTTGTTCATTTCTGCTAGAGCAGCCCTCAGTGACTGGGAAGTGTCTGTTATGGTCAGCATCATGTCGTCCGCGTATAGCGCATTCTTCTGTTGGGAGGGGCCTACTTGGAGGCCTTTAATTCTGGAGTTGAGGCGGATTCGTTGGGCTAGGGGTTCCATTACTAGGGCGAAGAGTAAGGGGGAGAGGGGACATCCCTGCCTGGTACCACATGTTAGAGGGATTGGGCTGGATAGTAAGCCATTAACCCGGAGGAGGGTATTCGGGGCTTGGTAGTTTGCTAGGACGAGTTTTAGGAAGGAGGGCCCAAAGTGGAAGGATTCTAAGGTGAGTCGGGGGAACGACCAGTCCACTTTATCAAAGGCCTTGGTCGCATCTAAGGCTAGCAAGGATAATTCTTGCGCGTCTCGTTTAGCTAGCTCAATCACATTGAGGACCCTGCGTATATTGTCTGTGGTTGCTCTATTCATTATGAACCCCGTCTGGTCTGGATCTACGATATCTGGGAGTATTCTCACCAGTCGGTTTGCCAGGACCTTCGAGTAGATGTTCGCGTCCAGGTTTAGCAGGGAGATGGGTCTATATGCTGCGCTATCTCTGGGGTCTTTTCCTGGCTTGAGGGCTAGGACTGTGATCGATTCTTGCATTGACGGGGTGATAGATCCTGAGATGGCAAAGGAATTGAAGAGCGTCGTCATGGGGGCCAGCAGCTGGGGCCGAAAGAGTTTGTAAAATCGGGTCGAGAACCCATCTGGTCCGGGGGCTCTTGGTTTCAGGCTTTTAATGGCCGCATCAACCTCCTCGCATGTGATCGGGGCTTCTAACTCTTCTCTCATCGTGGTTGTGATGTGAGGTAAGGCTGCGTCTTGCAAGTAGGCTTGCTGCTCTTTGCTGGATCTTGGGGTTGCCGACATCGTGTCTGTGAGGTGGGCCACTGCAATCTGTAGTTTATCTTGATCCGCAAACTGCACTCTGCCCTGCGGATCACACAAGCCTATGATTGTATTCCGCTTCTTGACCCTCACTAATTTCTCCACCAGGAAATTGTTTGCCTTTATTACCTTTGGCGTAGTAGCTTTGTTTTGTTTTGGCTAGAAGCTGAGCTGTATCCTCCGCATACTGGGCCTCCAATTTCTTTCGGGCTGCCTGCAAGACTCGGTAGGCTCTAGGGGTCCAGTTTCTGGCTTTACATACTGTTTCCGCCTCCTGCACCTTGTTCTCAAGGTCTTGGCGTATGTGTCGCTTTTGTTTATGATAGACTGCTCCTTGGGAGATTAACACACCTCTCACCACTGCCTTCACCGCGTCCCATGTGTTGGCTGGGGAGGTATCTTCATTTCTGTTTTCTTTAAAAAACTCCTTTATCGATTTCGCCACCACATCTCTCAATGCCATATCTCCCAGGATCGGGTCATAGAGGGACCATCTGCGTCGCGGGGCAGGGTCAGTGTCATGGGCTCTAAGTGTTAGTATTGTTGGGGCGTGATCTGAGAGGATTCTGGGACCAATAACCACTTCATCTGTGAATGCTAAGACTTGCGGGGAGGCCAGCAGGAGGTCGATGCGTGAATACGTTCTATGCACATATGAGTAGGACGAGTAGTCTCGGACCTCAGGATGCAGGACTCTCCAGGTGTCCACCACATCTAAGGTTCTGATTAATTTGAGTAACGCCGTTGCCAGGCTGAAATCCCTATGAGTCGGAGGGTGTGATTTGTCTGTCAGTGGATCAGGGACTCCGTTGAAATCTCCGCCGATGATAGTCTGGCCCTCAGCAAATTGTGGGAGGGCTCTTTCTAGGGCTAAATAGAACTCTTCTTGCTTGTCATTAGGAGCGTAAACCGAAATAAGAGTGTAAAGTTGGCCGTAAATTCAGCATTTTATTGCTACGAAGCGGCCTTCCGGGCAAAGCAAGGAGTCTAGGATTTGCCGCCTGAGGGCCTTGGCAAATAGAATCGCCGCCCCACCGTTCTTTGTGCCGTTTGACGCCAAAAATTGTAGCAGGAAATGTCTATCACGGAGCCGTGTAAAATCAGTCGGGATCAGATGTGTCTCCTGGAGGAAGACTACAGAGGCCTCCTCGTTCTGTAAGTGCCGCAGCGTGGATTTCCTCTTCTGAGGGGCGTTCAGACGCATGACGTTCACTGTCAGAAATTTCAGTTTTTGGTGTGGGGAGGGTGGGGGGAGTCTCCTGGGCACAATCCGGCGTAAGGAGCCAATGTGGGGGGGGGGTGGTTCTCAGTCACCATCTGGGGGCTTAGCTTCGGCGCAGTTTCCCTGTGGCTGTGTTTTATATTCTCTCCAACGGGAGGGTAAACTTGTAATCTTGTGGGGGGCCGGGTTTTCCTGCGCGGCCTCTCCCACGGCCAACCGGGCCATAACTGTCTTCCCAGTCAGCGGGGCTAGGATCAAACCATTTAACTGAGTTCGCCTCCAAGGGTGGATTGATGACATACTCCTTGGAGTTGGGGTATGGGCCGCTCGGGGCCCGCATCATCATTGTTTTTGTCTTTGATTCCGGAGTCGTTTGTTTCGCGACCGTCGGTCGTGGCAGGATCATCTTATCTTCCAGCGTCTTTGTGCTTTGGACCAGGACTGTTGCTGCTGTTTCTGGGGAGGTTGGTCCGATTCCTCTGGCGGACGGTGTGGACTAGGAGCGGGCGAGCTCCCCGGAGAGACCGGGTGCAGAATGGACTCAGCATCTTCCAGATGGCTTATTCTGCACTGGGTTCCCTGGAATGTGAATTGGAGAGTGGAGGGGAACAGCCACCGGTAGCGGACCTGCTGGTTCTGCAGGTTTGAGGGCCCTTATTTTTTGTAGGGTCATCAGGGAGAGGTCCTGGAATATCTGGAGCGGGGTACCCATGAACCAGAGCTCATTTTTGGTGCGGCTTATTGCCGAGATGGCCTCTTTAGTGGCATAGAAATGGACCCTGGTGATTACATCCGGGGGAGCATCTAAATCTACCACTCGTCTTGGGCGCAGCCTGTGGGTGCGGTCTAGGATGAGTTGGGCCTTGTCCGTGAGCGGGAGGAGGGCCTGGAAGAAGTTGCTTATATAATCTGGTAGCTCTTTGTCTTGAATGGTTGATAACACCCCTCGGATGTGCAGATTATTTCGTTGCACCCTGTTTTCCAGGTCCTCCTGCTTAAATTCCAGCACTTCACTCCTGTTTTGCAGCGCCTGAATCTCGTGTCGCATTTCTATTAGCGTTGCGTCATGACTCTGGGTCAGGTCCTCAACCTCTCCCAGCCTCTGTTCCGCCTCCATGGACCTTTGATCCGTTTGTTCCATCCGCGTAGAAAGCTCTATCATGCAGGATCTAAACTCAGCTTTAATGTCCCGCATGAAGGCCTGGATGTCTTCTTTGGTATCCAATTTTCCCTGCTCCTCGGGGCCTTCTGTGGGGTAAGTTTAGGGGGGGTCCGGTTTCTATGTCTTGTCCGCCGCTAGCAGCATGGTGGAAATGTCCGAGGTCTTGGTTGCTTTAGCCGGCTTCGACATCATGCGTGACGTGTGACTCTGGGATTCCTGCGTCTGTTTCCATTATGTTGGGAAGGCCGGCTGGTCTCTGAGGACCCCTTTATTTGGAGGGGTGAGGGGGGATCTGCCAATGTGAGGGCTTGATTTGAATGCTCTAGGATAGCCAGGTAATGTTGCAGGGGCGGCCCCAGGTGGGGTTTGCTGATGGTTTTAGGGCCCCAGGGAGGTTACGATGTGCTGGTTACCAGGCTCCCGGCGTGATGAGAGGAGGGGGAAGAATCTCCGACACCGCCAGCCGAGCCCCAATGGTAGCGAAGAATCCCTTCCTCGCAGCAAAGGTTGAGTCCCGGAGTACCAGGGAGATGACGAGGGGAGGAGAGTGGGCAGGGGCACCCCAGGAAGCCGCCGGGTAGCAGAGCGCAGTGGGAGCCCACTCCTGGGCCTCAGCGGGGCCGGGGCTACCCCGGAGTCACGGTGTCGCCGGTGTCGGCACTCTGGTGAAGGGCGGCAGGGTGGTGCGGGGCAGCTAGAGGTTTTTGCGAGGGCCCCGGCGGAGGGCTCTGAAGGTGCCGCCGCTGATGGTAGGCCTTGAGTAGTTCATGGACTAGGGGTTGTGGGCCGGGGCGCCCCAGGAGGTCGTCAGGTTGGGAGGCTTAATAAGTGCAGCGTCAGCCACCCAACAGATCTGCAGGTCTCGCAGCAGGGCTCTCACCTTCCCTCACCGTCTCCACATCCGGGTTCTCAGGTTGGTGGAGTGCTGGGGGAACCGGGTTGCAGCTGGCCACCGGAGGCTTCGCAGTAGGCCTCTGGAGCTTCGCGCCGGGTCCAGTCCCGGGAACGCCCACCTGATCAACACCCCAGGAGCGGAGATCGTTGCTCCCCCAGCGGGTCCGTCTCTCCCGAACAATGGGCTCTCCTCTTCCCTGTCGTTGCTGTGCTGTGGCGGGACCACGGCTCCACGGGGCCGAGCCCCGGCCCTCGCTCTGGATAAGAGGGGGGAGGGGGTCTTCTGGCACCCCGTCCCGATGCTCACTCCTGTCCCGCTTCAAAAAGCAGGAGGCTCAGCTCCATCACGCTGCGGGCATTGCAAGCTCATTTCGGGCTCTGTGTCCGACTCCAGGACTTCCGAGTGGGGACTCCCTCCACCTCGCTCCCCATCCGGCGGGATCAGCATTCCCCGTCTGCCATCTTGGAAGCTCCACTCCGAGGCAGAGGGCGCGGAGAGTTCAGGCCATTTCAGGGCTACTTGGGGGGGGGGGTAATAAAGCCCCTCTAAGCTGCAGCAGATGTCTCTGACATTCACAGTGCCAGTGATCCGACGATCACTTCAGTCCGATCACGAAAAGATTAATTTATCGCTGGATGCCGCAAGTCCCGAACGGAGGCCATCAGAGAAGCAGCCACATCGCTGGCGCTCCTGGCCACGCCCCTTCAATGTACACCTTTAAATGACAGGTTTAGAGATCGCCAGCTTCTGATACAGGTGAGTAACGGTACTGCGCCCATTTTCCACATATTTCTTTCCAGCAAGCATCTTTAAATGTGAATTTTTCTTATGATAAAATGTACTTCTGCTGACATTGTATTTATGTGGATTCTTGAAGTAGAATGATGTTTAACACCCGACAAGGAGGTTGGATCTTTTGTGTGGTTTGTGAACCATGATTTTTGCAAATTTGACAACCAAGAAAAACGGATTTCCAAACAGCTCTGTGTTTCTTTTGGCAATCAGCATTGCTTTTTCAAGTAGTTTCAGGCTACTCTGTGAGTAGCCCAATGGTGGGTTTTGGCAGTGGTCTTCTGTGTTACCACTGACATGGGCAAAAGTGGATTGGCGGCCTATTTTTCAGGTTCTCCTGCGCACATCTGGGTGATTTCTAGCGAGCAGAATGCTTTCCAGTGGCCATTTTGATGTTCCTGATGCACACAGCGCACAGGAATGTGGCAGGGTCTGGACTAGTGAGTGAAAACATCCCACAGACAATCCTGGATTGCTGATGCTGCGGGTCCAGCATGGGGGAAATCTGATTCCACTGGAGTGACCCATTCTATGTCAGTTCATGTGGTAGCAAATCGTGGCGTTCATGGGAATCATTGCAGGCGCTGTAGGAGTGACTGAACTGGAGGAAGATGTTGCATTCACTTTGCCAAAATTTCTCACATAGGCTCTCTGATCATTCCTTGGTCAAGTGCTTAAATGCCAGATGTAGTGCATAGGCTCACAGCATACTATCACAAGGTCAACCTGCTTCAGGTCACTTCCACTATTGGAAACCTTAATGACTGACACAAGTCCCAACATTAAGGGGTGTGGCCGTAGCACCAGATCAGTCACATTGTGCAGTTTCTTTAACAGGTTGCCATATCGGCATGCTGTGGACCGTGTGCCCTCCCAGGGTGTTGCGACCATCCTGGAAGTGTTCAATATCGGATCAGTGTGGTGTTTGCAGACTTTGGGGTCAGTATGGTGTTCGAAGGCTTTAGGAACAGATGCGATGAGGCACATTGGCATCATATTGGTAGTCTTTGGCTTGGAGTTTTCTCATCACTGTGTGTGTTTGATGACGTTGTGCAGCACTTGGGGCTTGTAGAAGTTTGTTTGTAGTTGTGGTAATAGAATGTAATATGGAAAGAGGTTGTTCCTTTTCCGGGTGTCTGGCCACTTCAGCATACTGTGACACTATTTGCTCCCTGTCGATCTGATTTTTTCACCGAGCACATCCCGCTCTTGTGAACACCCTTTTCCTGCCACATCAGTCATGTGTAGTATGAAAGCTGTTGGTGAAGGGATGAAAGTGGGTTCCAATTCTTCTGCTCTTTCACGGTTATTTCTCCTATTGGTTCTTGATCTTCTTGACTCTTCTGGGAATTGTCTGGACATTGGATATTTTTTTTACTCTTGGCATTTTCCCCAGAAGAGTCCATTTCCAATTGGCACCCTCTTTCTGTTTGATAATCAGGACTGGCGGGGTGCCTACCAGGCTGTACCTCCTACACTTTGTACCCAAATGGAAAACAGCAACTCCAGTAAGTCCAGTTCCTGAGACAGGTAACCAGCCTTGTGGGACTATCTAATAAACCTTTGCATGCACATAAAACCCTTCTGGTTGAGACTAACCCCTTACTAGCTGCGACCTGATGATTGCTATCAAAGGGGAAGGTAATCCATGGTGCTGTGACATTCATGGAGTCAACCCTTTGCTCCCTCGCCTGCATGTCACTAGTCTTGGTGGAATTTCATATCCCTTAACTTGCTACTTCTCCCCTCATTTCGCTAACCGCTTACTTGTACGTAACCAGTGCCATAACATTACTGAAATGTAGAAACTGCCAATTGTGATTCACTGTAGAAAAGAATTAGAAACACTTGTGCTAATCTGGCAGTAAGTACATATGATATAAGGCAAATTATCAGAACACCTCCAATGTCAATGGCAACATTACCAGATACTTTCCTTTGCGCTCCGTTTGCTCATAAAATCAAGAACTCCTCTTGGGTCCCCTTCATATAAACATGATTGGGAGTTTTTAGACTTTGGATCCTAAGCTATGGAATGATGTTAAACAAGCACACTGCATAATCTGTGTAAAATCTGAAAGGCCTTCATTGTATTGTCCCTGTTGGCTATCGTGCTGCCCTTTTCCTGTGCTGATGAGTTGTCAGGCTCCTTCTGACACATTGTTCTGCATGAGTACACTTAACAAAGGTCCTCACTCACTCATTCGTGCCCTTCCCCTGTTTATTTTTTGGACACCTCACACCTGAATTCAGGATATTCCACAAATCAAGAATTTACATTAGTTTTGGTGGCCATTTGAACCTAGCTTGCAAAGTAATTTGTTCAGTCGAACCTCATATCCTTCGCAGCCAATGTTCCCCTTGCTGATCTCTCTTCCTTTTTATCTGCTTTTGGGTCATTTCTTACATTAACCTGTAGATAGGGCCAGTGGTAGAAGTGTACCAACAAAAGTAGTGTAATTGTGATCCGGGCGGGGAGCAACACCAACACATTTTACAAGGGTTGCAACCGTGCTCCTTGACAGCCAATTAAGCTGAAACAGATTTCAGTTTAGCTGCAAATGCTATTGGCTTGGTAAAGTGTCGAAATGTGCTTTAACTTCAGAAAGAACAGTTCCTTCAGGAATGGTGAAAATGGTTGCAAAAAGTAGTCGGACTGTTAACAGTAAAAAAGTAGTAGAACTCTGCTCCCGACCGTTCCCGCTCACTTCAACCACTGGATAGGGCTTCTCTAACCAGAACAGGTTTTCAGGATAACCCTGGACTATGTAAATAACCCTTATTTAGTGGATTCAAATGTATTGTTTGGCCTATCCTGAACTAAATTGAGTGGATTTTGTTCTTGGAAACGCCAGCTCTAGATGCAGGGCTTGCTTGGCGGCATGACAAACCTCATCATAGAACAATTTGGCAAATTCACTTAAATTAACTACATTTAGCGGCTGCAATGATGTTTTTCTTTTATTGGTAGCAAATATGTATATGATTTCGTAAAAGTGGCTCTTAAAATGTAAATATGTACAGTTTCTTCCATTAGAATTGCTTATATAGCATGTATCTGTTTTCCACTTAGGTAACGGATCTATTATCTAAGACAAAGAAGGCTGGTGGGCTGAAGGTGCGGGAAGACCAGCTGCAAGGCTTTTATGTGGATGGTTTGAAGCTGGTGCCGTGTGAAAGCTATTCACAGATTGAGAGGCTTATGGATCAAGGAGCAAAAATAAGGACCACGGCTTCAACCAGCATGAATTCATCCAGCAGTCGGTCGCACATGGTCATCACGATCCACTTCAAACAGGTACCAATCCCACCGCGCAAGCACCATACTTCATTTGGGAAGTAGTGTAGGAGGCAATCATTGCGAAGCCTTGAATTTGGTACAGAAGGTTTCAAATGGTTGCTCACCTACCTTAAATAAACTGACAATTTCTTAACATTCAAGCTGCATCATTTCTTTTAATATCTTGATTTAATTGGGTTTCATCACAGAACCACACACATATACAAGTAAATAAAATGTTCAATGCCGAGGCACTCTTGTTTCATGATCTGTACACAATACTTGAGTGTCCTCTAATGGGATTGAGAAAGCCTTGGTAAAATCAATATCGTACATTGACATTTAAACAAATCCTCTCTTGGTTGGGAACTATTATTAACTATCTCTTGGACGACAAATGCTTTAATGCTGAACCTTTTATATGCTTCTTGCCTGAGAAACCTGTAGCAGTGCTCCCTAACTAAAGTCTATTCCCAATGGCCTCTTATGCATCAATCTCAAAGAATGTCAAATTATGGACCAACAATGTTATGTGTAGCTTAGTGTTTATAAGTGTCCTCTAGTAAAGATTAGATGGATGAGCACTTTAGCCCAAATGTCCTCCTTTGGAGGATGCCTGCTCTTTCCTTCTACAAGCTCACATTTTCATTTCTTCCCTGACAAGTAATTATCTGGCAACATTATCAATAACCTGTCTTTTCTAGACATAGTTTTGGCTTTGCGTACCCCCAACAACAGTGAAATATTCATAGGAAGAGGCAACTGGACTAGTGATTTTATTCCTTATTTAAGACAACAATGCTTGCTGTAGTTAGAGATATCTGCAAATGTCTTGTCCAGGAAATCTAAATAAATGTCTCTAATATCACCATAGTTGGCTTATGTACGTCCTCTGTCTATCCACACACTTTTGTGCTGGCCAATCCCCTACATTTTAGTCGCTATGTTTTTCAGACCTAAAGCATTCTGTTTTTCACTGAAAAGCAAATTATCTTGCATCTGTGTACAAAGACACAAAACAAAAATAAACAATAGTATACCAAAACACTAGACACTACAGGCCCCTCAAAACCAACTCTCTGCGTCCTCCAGCACTAAAGCATTTGGGTAAGGAATAACAGATTCCAACTACAGGTCGAAGCCACATACAGCCCCTTAACAACTGGAAACCCTTAATTACAATGACATGGGTGCGCTGCCACACCGCAGAGTATGCTGCCTGATCTACGTGCTACGCTCTACACGACGTTCAACACTCGATTCTGCCACGTTAAAACCCACATACCAGACCCTCTGCTGACCCCACGTTCTTAGCTGACTTGTCCTCCAAACCTCTGACCAACGCCATTGATTCCATTGCTCCACTGGTACCAAAAAAAGCCAAACCTATCATTCACTTGAATTCTTGGTGCACCCACTATCTAGCCTCCCTCAGAACTGAAAAAACACCCGAAGAAACTTTTTGGAATAACAACCCCACAGAAGACCTCAAATTCCAGTTCTCTAACTTGTCCAAAAAATACCAGCAAGCCATTATCCAAGCTAAAGCCAGCACCATCAACACCAGATTTGCTAAAGCCAACTCCACCCTAACCAAAGATGCTGCCTGGTGCAATAATATCCAGGAGGCCCTGCTTCTAAAAATCAACATGCTACAAAAGACAATCTGCGCCAAACAAACCTGCCTTGCCCATTTGAACAGGCTCTCCTATGCCCCCATCCTAAATGAGCCTGGAGTCCCACTGTTCACATTAAACAAAATCACCACCCAGGAATTGCTGCATATCCTCCTTTGCCTAAAGCCTTCACGCTGTAAAGGTGATGCCTGCCCAGCCCCTTTGATCAAAGAATGTGCTTAAACATTAGCCCCCTTAATCACAGCCTTCATCAACGCTTCCTTCACCTCTGGGCTGGTTGCAGCTTGCCTAAAGGAAGCCTGGGTCCTCTTGCTTCTAAAAAAACCCACCCTTGATCCCACCTCACCCAGTAACTAATAGCCCATCACTACGGTTCCCCCCCTCCTCAAAATTCTCGACAGGGCGGCCTACATCCAAATTCAACATCATCTCAAGTCCAATCAAATCCTCAGCATGTAGAAATCTGGTTTCAGGACATGGTATGAAATCAGCGCTTGTGGACCTGAAAATCCAGATGGACAAGTTCAGAGATGGGGGGAAGTTAGCCTTACCCCAACTCCTTGATCTGTCCGCTGCTTTTGACCTGGTCGTTCATAACATCTTATGCCAACATCTCATCTCTTCAGTCTCCTTTTCTACAGAAGCAGCCTCCTGGATTGCCTCCTTTCTCGAGGGCAGAGCCATGAAAGTCTTCACTGAAAATGCCTGTGTATCACCCTCCCCCATTAACTGTAGGGCGTCACAAGGGTCAAGTGTGTCCCCCACATTGTACAACATCTTCACAAAGCCCCTCTTTGATCTCCTAGACTCCCTCGGCATCACCTACACAAATTATGCTGACAACACCCAAATCCTCCTTCCCCTATCTGGATCCTACCGAGATGATGCTGCCTCACTAAACTCCACTTATGCCACCATCCATACTTCAATGGCTACCCCTGGACTCTGCCTCAATGATGAGAAAACAGAACTTCCCATCATTGGCTCTACTTCAGCAGTGAAGCAACTAAACACGCTCTACTCAGCCTTCAAAGTTGATAGCTAAGTGATCCCGGTCTCTGCTTCTGTGAAAAACCTAGGAGTGTACCTTGACTCAACCTTATCCCTCACCTGCCAAGCCAACGCCATCTACTCAGCAGCTGCTTACTCCACCAAACTTTTCAACGCTGCTAGACCCTTCCTCACCAATGACAACTGTCTAACCATCGCCCACTCAGTAGTGTGTGCCAGGTTAGATTACTGCAACACCTTGTTTGCCGGCACTTCATCTCGTAATCTTAAACTCCAGACTATACAAAACAATGCCCTTCGCGCAGCCCTGAACATTCCCCGCTCAGAGTATATATCAACTGCCAGTAGAAAGGTCCACTGGCTCCCTATTAAAGAAAGAATCACTTTAAAGACTCTCGCCATCACCCATAAATGCATCTCCAATTCTGCCCCCTTACTTGTCGCACAAAGTCACTATGTCCCAACCCTCCAGAACCACCAGAACCTCTTACTCTCACAGGCTTGTGCAACCCAAATTCAAACATGCAAAAGCTGGAGGCACAAGCTTCCCAGTCATTGCAGCCAAGCAATGGAACTCCCTCCCACCTGCCCTCAGAGCTGAAGGCTCCTTCTGGGCCTTCCGCAAAGCACTGAAAACTTGGTTGTTCAACTAAATCTGCCATGTAAACTAAACTGTAACTGCTTGATACTGTGTAACAATGTACACTGGGCCTCATTACGACCCAGGCGCTAATGGGTTAACGGCGCCGTAAAAGGCTGCGGCGCCGTTAACCTATTAGCGCCTAATTACGAGGTCCCTTTGCGGGACCCGACCTTAACGGCTGGTGTAGACCAGTCGTTAAAGTAGGGACCCGCAAAGGGACCTTGGTGCTAATTACGGTGCCGCAATTTGCGGCACCATACTTAGCGCCTTCCCCATTCCCATTGAGCCCTATGGGGCAAAAATGGGAATGGGGAAGGACCATGGAGGAAGGGGGAATTACCGCCCCGCCAACCTTGTAATGGGGTGGTAATTCCCCCTTTCTCCATGGCGGAGTCGGTAACTTACCGGCATGGGCCATGGTGCTAGTAGCACCATGGTCTTCCGCCAGGGTAGTAATGAGGCCCACTGACTGCTCTTCTGTAACCCTGTGCCTATCGCCTTCGGGCCCCATGTAACTGGTTCTAGCGCCCTGATTCCTGAGGGCTTGTGCGTGCTTTACAAGTGAAATCAAATAAATAAAGACAATACAATAATCAAGAGGGAACAGTGCAGGGGGGAGCACAATCACCAGGAAGAACCCTGTGCAGTAAAGGGGCGGCAATTATGCCTCTTGGGGATGCGAGGACTCTACATTTTGAGGTGGTCTTATCCCCCATGAAATGGTATATTTTTAATTCTACCCATCCCACCCTTCGCCGCGTAATTCAGGGATTGCCAATCATTGGGCTTCCAGCAGAAGTGAGTTACCCCCACATACCCCATGTTTCCCCATAAGGGTACCTCATTCATCCATAATAGTGGCTAGATCATCGTGTGCCTAGTAAGTCAGTTTCTCCATCAAATAAACATCCCAAAGCTTCTGTAACCAGTCTGACTGATCGGGGGCAGATGGTTGTCGCCACTTTTGTGCAACAGCTATTCTCCATGCACAGATAATGACCCCCCACATCCTCGGGAAGCAACACGATTCATAATGTTTAGCCGGAATCTCCAAAAGAAGTGTGAGCGGTTCAAATCTTAGAGGCACCCCAGTGACATCCTTAATCCAGTTCAACAGTTCTGATCAGAAAAATGGAATCAACAGGCACGTCAACCACATATGAATAAAAGTTCCTATCTCCCCACAACCCATGGTGCAGAGCGGTGATGCCCCTGGAACCATCTTAGAAGTCTTCGAAGGGCCTCTATGCCAACTGTGCAAAACTTTAAAATTGTGTTCAATTGCATGTGTGGAAAGCTTATCATGGAATGTGACCCTGTATAGTTTCTCCCATAACCCCTCTGGTATGGCGTCTCCCAACACACAATCCCAGTAAGATTTGAAGTTCGCCCTCCCCTGAATCATGTTCGCTACTAGGGCCTTAT
The DNA here is from genome assembly GCF_040938575.1 of Ambystoma mexicanum. Lineage (NCBI taxonomy): Eukaryota > Metazoa > Chordata > Amphibia > Caudata > Ambystomatidae > Ambystoma > Ambystoma mexicanum. The sequence goes on along the minus strand of NC_090928.1, from coordinate 259,435,745 downwards.
AAAATTTGGAAACAATCCCTTTCCTTGATGGAGCCTTTTCAAGTACGATCTCGAAGGAGCCCCATTCTTCTACCCTGGGCCCCCCGGGTCCAAAATCAACCCCTGAGGTGTTTGAATATTCCAATATTCCCCTTATCCAACATCTCCTGAATGTCACTGAGGAGATGATCCACTCTCTCGAGAGTTATGTCTGGCCAATTCTGGGTCCTTTTAACCCCCAATTGGTTCAACTGAAATGGAGGGCCCCAAAATGAGCTCCAGGCGCAATGCCAAAATGATAAACCTATGTTCATCCCGTTATTTTTCCACAATAATCAAAGGACTCCCAATGTCGGGTGTTTGCGTACCTCTCGAGGGACCAGTCTAGTAGGTGGCCATAAAAGGTCCCTCACCGTTTTTGGATACGTAACACTGTCTTCCAGAAACGTCCAATAAGTCCTCAAATCCTCCTTCATGTGTTCCAACATCACCCTGAGTTGTGCTGCCTTATACTATAAGAAAATATTTGGTAATCCAAAACTTCCCTCGCCTTTAGGAAGCACGAAAACCCTATGTGCTATACACGTCTTTTTATTCTGCCACACAAAACTAAAACACATATGGTTGACCTCCTTAAAAAACCTGTCAGGCAAAGGTGTGGGAAGCATCATAAACACAAACAGACGAGGGAGTATGTTCATTTTAACCACTATCATTTTCCCCACCCAAGAGAGTGTGAGGTCAGACCACCTCTTGAAATCTCGTGTCAACACCCCTATAAGTGGGCCGTAATTAAGTCAGTACAAATCTGTAAAATTCCTTGAGACCCTAATACCCAAATAAATTATACCATCCTCCATCAGAGTCAGCCCGTACCCATCCTATGTGAGCCCGGGTGGAATTGCAAGCCTCCCCACTGAGAGAATAAAGACTTGGGGTGATTAACTTTAACACCCACCAAAACCACATAACTATCCAGCATTTTCATCAGCTTCTGGGAATCCCTTTGGTCCATCACAAAGCATAAAACAGCATGCGCAAATAACAAGGTCTTAAATTCCACCCCTTCACAGTTGATGCCGTGTATCCCTGGGTTAGCTCTGATTGCTGTTGCCATGGGTTCGATCACCAGAGCCAAAAAAAAGAGGGGACTGTCTAGTTCCCCTAAAGGGCATGAACCCCTCAGAAAGAATCCCATTTGCCATCACCCAGGCCGTGTGCTCTCAATAAAGTGATGCCACCCACACCCTGAAGTGTACCCCAAACCTGAATTTAGTCAATACTTCGGTCATGAAAACCTATTCCACCCAGTCAAACGCTTTCTCTGCATCCGGTGATGTCAGGTACGCCTCCCTGTTTTGTCTTTGGGCCCAGTATATAAGGTTTAGCATTTTCCTAATGTTGTCTGATCCTTGTCTACCCCTAATGAAATCCACCTGATCCATGTGGATAAGCGCCGGAAGAAGTTTATCAAGCATATTCCCCAGGATCTTTGCCAGCATCTTGACATACGTGTTAAGGAGTGAGATGGACCTATGTGATTGACACAATGTGGGATCCTTCCCATCCTTAGGGATAACCGTTATAATAGCCTTGAGCATTGTGTGAGGGAGGGGTTTGCCTATCAGAACCTCATTAAATAACTTCACCATCGTGAAGGGCCAGCAACGACTGAAACATTTTATATAACCGAACCGTATGCCCACCCTCTCCCGGGGATTGAACACTTTTCATTCCCTTTATGGTTGCCACTACCTCCTCTACTGTGATGGGGAAATCCATGAGGGGGTGCCCTCAGAAGATGTTGTAGGCATCTCCAACCCATTGAGAAATGCCCTTATCCCCTCTACATCCCCTCCCATTTTGAGGTGTAAAGGTGGGCGTAATGCATTCTAAATTCTGCCACAATCCGACCTGCTTCTTTTAACTCTGCCGTCTACTGACTTCATGACATTCACCAATCAGGACTGCATCTGTGCCCAAAGGTGTCATGCCAACAGCTCATCTACTGTCTGCCCTTTATCAAAATATTTCTGCTTGAGACGTTGTAGTGCCCAATCTGTTTTATGCGCCAGCAGGGCCTTGAGTTCGGCCTTGCATGCCGCTAGGTCCTTCACCTTTGAGAGGCTCATACTGATGGTCCCCACCCGTTAAGGGCACAGTGCTTAATTTTTGCATCTCAGGGACGCCTCTTTTTTTTCATACGTTCTGTAGAGAGCCTATCCCAATTAACTCCCCCCTCATAGTCGCCTGAAAACCCTCCCATGGCGTGGCTGTACTGAGCTGTCCTGAATTGGTAAATTCAAAGTACTCCTTAATTATTTTAAGAAGGGTTTGTCCCATGTACGGGTGTGGAAGGAGGAGACTGACACACAGATGGCATGGTTTTGGCCAAAGACTTTTATTTCTAAGAAAATAAAAGAGAAAACCCTATATTTCCATAACTCTAAGAGGGGTTATCCTGCCTCAACTAAATACTAAGGATGTGTCTGAATAAAAGGTTCATCATCCTGTGTCAAAAACCTACTTCCTTCTGTTACACTTATAACTAAACTAAAGGACTGGCGAGTCTTCTTAATGTAGAAGAGTGCCTCTCTTTCTTTAGAGTGCGGTCTATGGTGCTGATGATATGGAGGGACTATTTCCTGAGAGAATGACTCTCTTCCCCAGGTTGCAGTCCCTTTTGTATATACAACAGAAAGTTCCAGTTTTCTACAGTTCATGAAGGCTGAGGGAATGGCTTTCTTCCACAGGTTTCTCTTGGACTCTTTGTCAGAGTTTCCTCAAGTTGAGGGAATTACTCCCTTCCCCAGGTTGGAACCATCTCGGTTCACCAGCCTGCCAAGTATGGTCCTATTTTTGCAATGTCACAGTACAAGGGCAAATTACTCCCTTCCCTTGGCCCTTCTCAGATGTCCAGTGTGTACAATGACTTTTCTCCCCTGGTCTTTCTCAGGTCTCTCACAGTGCCAGGGTAATGACTCCCTTCCCCTGGCCCTTCTCAAGTTTCTTTCAGTGTTCACAATACCAGGGGAATTGCTTATTTCCCCTGGTATTTTTCAGGTTTCTCACAGTGCCTGGGAAATTAGTCCCTTTCCCTGGCCCTTCTCAGGTTTCATTCAGTGTTCACAATAGAGGTTTTGTGTAGCAGCCCTGGTTCACTAACCTGCCAGGTACTGAGATGAAGGAGGGAGTTAGTGATCTCCTTCTCCCTTGGTGGTGGGTCCCCAACCCCTCTTGACTTTTTACAGGTTATCGCTGGTATACCTGGTTCACTACCCTGCCAGGTATTTACTTTACTCTCTTTATTTAAGGCAGTCTCTGTGTCTCTAATCACGTCCTATAATCGGGTCTTTCTGCAACAACCCTGGTACCTCTGGGTTTGTTGCAGGGTCTACCCTGTCTGTCCGAAGTGCTCCTGCTGATCTGTTTGATTTCCTGCTATGTTCTCTCTCTCTCGCGGGTTCCTCTCTGACTGCTGCGGTTTCACAGCGGTGAGAGTTGGGTGACTCGAAGTTCTCTCCACAGCCGCACCTTTAAGTGGTTTCCTTCCACATGGCTTCTCTGCCGGCACAGAGTGCTTCTTCTGCTCTGTTCGGTCTCCGTGTTCTCTCACTCGCTGGCTTCTCGCTAGCTGTGGTGGCTCTGCAGTGGTGAAGGCAGGGTGACTGGAGACTCTCTCTACATCCGCACAGCTTGTGGCTTACTTCTGCCTGCTCACAACAAACTTAGAGAGACCAGAGGTAATATTTTTAACGACCACTTGTGAACAGCCCTCTGCCAAAACCTTTGTTTAACAATACACTATGTTCACCGGGTCACTTGCTTCTCCAAATCCATTCGTGGTTATTCCTTTTTATATATGATTCGTAATCATTAAATTCTCATATACTACAGTGATTTGTATCAAAAATAGTTATTTTTTTAATAGCATATCTTCAATAAAAACTTTTTTTCTTTTCACATCTACAATTGTAGAGAATTTTTGCATAATATATGAAACAATTTGTAAACAACAAACATTTTCTCAATAATTTTTAATTTAGTTGTGCACATTCCATATCATGTAGTACTCCATTATTTAACAATGTTTAAGAATAATATTTTCATAAGGATCTGTTACTTGCTCTCCTCTCTCATAGAGAAGTACATCCCAGTCCATAAAACATGTCACTATGTGTTCATATCACCCATGCTTACGCTCATACTGCATTCATACCATACCCGACATGTTTCATTCCTTTCACACTTCATACTACTAACAAGGAAATTTTTCAGGGGTTAAATTATACCACATTCCATTGAAATGTACAATTATGTTTGTCTTCTTTTAGGTTTTTTCCTAGGGATCGACTGTCAATGGGATCCCATTAATCCTTTCTTAAGGTCCAACCATCAGACGGATAGCTTTATCTTGCTCACTTCTTAATTTTTATTATTATTTTTTTGATTATTATTTATTTATTGAATATAGTTGAAATTACATCAACTTTTTCAATTCATAGGAAATAGAAAAGTCCATAAACATAAAATCCAAGTAGAAATAATATTCATAAAAATTCACAAAATGCTAAAATATCATCATACAAATTTATCGTAAAGAGATAAGCAAAGGACCCTTTTTTTTTTTTATAACCTCATTCCATATTCAAGGCTTTTAAAAAATTGATGGTTGCAATTCTTATGCTCATACATTCAGTGGCTGCCAAGGCGATCCATCTATTTCTAGGATCAATTTGTGCAAAATACGCAAAGTGGTTAACAAAGTGCAATTTTCTTAAAATGGAAAGTGCAGGACAGTTCAATAATAAGTGTTGTAGAGTTTCTACAATCGTTATATTTTTGCAAAACCTACACCAGTTGAGGTCAGAGGGAATTTGCTTTCTTCTTGTTTTAACCTCACGGGTGGGCCAGATGTTGAACCACAAACGAAGAATGGCCGTTCTTATAGCAGCAGATGGTGCCAAGCGTAGATAAGCAGCAGTGTCTTTATAACGCTTGGGTCCAAAGATTGTAGAGTCAAAGTCTTTGTAGGTTAAACACTGAGTTCTAGTGTCAATCCAGTCCATCATATACACCTTCTTCTTTGCTTGCTCCGGATGAAATACAAGAAGCTCAAGTGATATATCAGCGTTCGCCATGATTGATACAATTTTTGTAGACCAATGTCTCGGAAATTCTTCTACGGAGCTAAGCAAATAGCTAGAGATGGAAGATAGTGTGGAATTATCACATGTGGATAACAAGCATTTGCGAAATAAGGCACATAGACGCCACTTGTATAAGGCAGTTAAAGAGGTTAATCCCAATTCATAGCGTATCAACACACCAGGAATACACTGTGGAAGATGTAAAGTTGCACGCCAAAACTTAGCTTCCAATAAATTGAGAAAACCTGGGAGAACAATTAACGTTTCTAAACCATAAAGGATGGTTGCTACAACATTCTGGTTCCAATATGTGATGGCAGCTTTGATAGAGAATTTGCCATATTTGGAAAGAATTACTTGTGTTTGACATATTGCCGTGACTAGCTTGTGTTTAATTTTGTTCAGGTGCGAGTCTAGCGTTGGACAACCATCGAAAATTAGGCCCAAATAAACGTAATTTGGTACCATCTTTATGGGTATTCCCTCAATTTGCCATTCTAACAAGTGTTTGCGTAAACCTTTAGGAACATACGTGACAATTTGCGTTTTCCCAGTGTTTACTACTAGTTCATTTTCTTTAAAATAGGAACATAGTGCTGACAAGAGATTACGTAAACCAATGAGAGTTTTAGACACTAAAACAAGATCATCCGCATACCACAAGGCACACATTTTTACACTGTTCAGTTTAGGAGCATCAGTTGTTATTTTGCTAAAGATCCAGCGTACATCATTAATAAAGAAATTGAACAGTGCGGATGCTAAAATGCACCCCTGTTTCAGCCCTCTAAATGTTTGAACTGGGGATGAAAGGAGACCCTCAGAATTTAATCTCACATAGAACTTAGTGTGTGAATGGAGGGCAAAAATGATATCAATAAGAGTTGGAGGACAATCCGCTTTGAGTAACTTATCTATGAGTTTTGGTCTTGAGACCGAATCAAAAGCTGAGTGGAGATCCACAAACGCAAAATATCTGGCTTGTCTCTTGTTAAATGCTTGTTGTCTTATACCATTTAAAGCAATTAAATTGATGCCAGTACCTAAACCAGTGACAAAACCAGTTTGTGCTGGGTCACGTTGATTTGCTTTATTTGACCAAACATTAAAATCTCTTAACACCAACCTGGAGAATATTTTGCCTGGAACATCCAGTAGCGTTATTGGACGATAGCTTTTAGGGTCCATTCGATCGCCTTTTTTATAGATCGGAATGATCACAGAAGAGCGCCATGAATCAGGAATATTTTTGGTTTGTATAATGTGGTGAAAAGCATTGTTCAAGATTAGTGCCCATTCTGTTATATTTTGTTTGAGCATTAAATTAGTAAGTCCATCCATGCCTGCTGCTCTAGACGATGAAGATAATTTAATAAAATCTTGAATAATAGATTTTGTACAGTGCAAAGCCCACCCATTTATAGAGCTGCTGTTGTACTTATAGCAAGTCATCTTGGAGTCGTCGTATAGAGTAGAAAAATGTGTGACCCACACCGATTCAGATACTCCATTGAGTTGTGCATGACCTTGGGGTGATGTGTTACATTTGTTCAACAACTCCCAAACCAAGGCAGAATTTTTGCTACAACAAGCTACCAAAAAGTGTTCGCTATCTATTTGATACATGGTTGCTCGCCTCATGCGAACCCAATTTCGATATCTCGATGTAGCAACCTTAACTGCCTTAATTTGATCAATCATAGGGAGTTTGCGATTATTTCTGATCTCTCTTCTGTAAGCCTTCTTTCTTTCACAGAGAGCTAGATCAAACCCATGCACATGTCTTTTAGCTAATTTACTATGAATGGGGTAAAGATTCGCGAAAGTGCTTAACACATCTATATATGAACCAGTCTTATGTAACCTTTGATTGTCTAGAATAGCACCATTCAGAGCTAGTAATTTATTAACAGACCATTTGAAGCGGTTTTTACCATTATTGACAGATACAGGCTGATAATAAAATAATAATAATAGTAAAATGCGATTTTGAAATGATTTTCAATTTCAACCGCCCAAAATAGTGCTAAAAGATGGTGATCACTGGATGACTGTTTTACTATGATAAATTTGGTGGTATTCATAAAGATGCTATTGGACATAAAGATGTAATCAATCGTGGATTTTGAGTTGCCTCTCTCCCAGGTGTTCATTGGGGGAATGTCACCTATAATCGCACCATTTGCCATCTTTAAGTCATGATCTTCCATAAAGGAGATCCATTTTGCACCCTCACAATTCTTATTCCTTATGTGCGAATCAAAGCAAGAAAGGTTCAAATCACCCATAAGTAAGATTCCAGAGATATTATTTTGTGCAGAAATGTACTCGAAGAGAAGAGAAAGCGCATCATAAAAGCTGTCATCATTGATTCCCACCGGATTCCTGTAAAGATTAATAAGTGCGTATATCTGTGAGTTGAAGGAGATTTTAACCAATTGCATACATTTATTTGGTGCTTTCCAGGGGGATATCTTTAAACCCTTACTCACTTTCACTGCAACTAACAGTCCAGCTGAAGGTCTACCTTTATCAGCTTGAACTGCTGGCAGCAGACTAATCTCATGGTCATCCCATATAGGGGGATTTACTAGCCACGTTTCTTGCAAGGCCACTATGTCATAAGTGTTCAACTGGTTGTTTAAAGTCCACTGCAGATGAGAATAGCCTCTGGTATTCCAGCTAGCAAGCGAAAGTTCGGTAATGGGAATAACTGCTCGTGGTTATGAGTGAGAATTACCGGATGCTCTGAGGTCTAATGGAGATTATTTAGTGCAAAAATTGCAGGCACATGACGGTGCAAGAGTAGTACCTACAATAGATGTATTACCATCAATCTCCTTAGACTGCTGACGTGCTGGATCTTGGGCAAGTAAAAAGCCAAGATTGAATAAATCCATTCTGGCGTTCCACAAAGTATTACGAACGATTCCAGACTTTATCCAGAGTCTAACGATGGAAAGATTCTTGTCACAAAGGAACTCAACTTGATCCAAATCAGTGGAAGATATGGCATCCAAACCCTCTATATCTCCAAATATATTTAAAACACTAGCACGACATAAGTCATATTTTGGAAAGGACCCATCGCAACACTTCAAAATTAAAGTATGCAATAGATTGAGTTTCTTTGAAAATGCAATGCTATCGTCATTTATGTAAGGTTTAGTGCCACCATTACGTAAATCAGAATTTCTCTTATTGTTTTGTTTTGGAGGATCTTGAGGACAATTCCTATTACAATGAGATGGTTTGGGATTCATACAATTATCTGTTCTGATTGTACGAAATGAAGCTTCATTTTGGGTATTATGCAAGGGGTTATGTGTTTGAAGGGATTGATCAATGGCATGTGAAGCTTCGGGCAACACCTCAGAAATTTTTTTTAGTAGATAAGAGTCTACTGCAGCGTTTAATGAGCTTAAACAATCTTCAACTCCCGCTGTAGAAGCGGCAGAGGGAGGTAACTTACTAGCACCTGTATTGATGACACTGCATTCAGTAGATAATGTTGTTTGTACAACAGGAAGGGATTGTTTTATTTGTATATTATCAGGCTTAGATGTTAGCAGATGTACCAACTCATTCAAGGGATCATACATAAGAGGCGACATAGGAACCTCCTTTAAAGCAACTTGAGAAGATGGAAAATTGGCTGGCAAGGCTTTAACAACAGGGAATTTGCCGGCCGTAGCGACTAATTCGCTATTCGTGATCACATCGCAGATATCTGGAGGTGCAGCAGCACTGCGAACTGCAATTTCCGTCACCGCCAGAGCTTTTTTTATTTCTTTGTGTAGCTTTGGTTGAGACAGATTTTGTTTTTTTGTTGTTCACTAGTAAGGATCCAATTTTTTGTGAGTTTTGGTTGACGCCCCCCTTTTGTTTACAGGCTGCAGGTTGAACATCACTCTTCACAGGAGAAGCAACACTGATCCAGGACTCATTTTTTGAAGTCACAATTTCCTCCACACATTCAATCGGACCGATAATTTTAGAAAATGTTGGCAATGCTGAGGTAGTAGTCAGAGGGTTTCGAGTCAAACTTTCTAAATGTGAGAGACGTTGCGTAATGGGTACCCCAGAGTGTACATTTAAACCTTGATAAGATAACAAATGAGATTCAAGATGGACTACTCTTTGTTCCAGGTTTCCTAATGAAAGACTTTTAGAGCATTTAAGTGAGGTGTCTTTCATCCAATCACTTATATGGTCTAGCTTAACAGTTTGTACAGCTATCTTCTGGTCTAAAGAGTCAAAAAGCTTAAATAGAGTGGACATAGTAGTGTTAATGGCCCCCAAAGTGATTTCTAATAAGGCAGGATTAGCCGAGGGAGCAAAAGATTGTTATTTCCTGTCAGTAGTTTGACAGCGGCGGGGGGTAGGGTGTAAAAAAGACACCTCCTCATCCAGTCTTATTGAATCCATGGAGCACGGTTGTGCATAGTCAGTCATTATTGAAGCTCTTGAACTTTCTAAGTCCCTGCATTCAGGAGAATTTTTATAGGGAGGTGATATGGATTTATTTGGACTGACATGTCCCACGTCTTCGAAAATTACTGAGGCCAACGAGACGTTCTTAGTCGGAATATCTCGCACTACATTATGGCTTTCAATTGTTGTGTCTTCAATATGAAGAGTCGACTCTTCTAAAACAGTAGCAAAGGTTTGAACGGGTTTAATAGGAGAATGCGGTACAGTTAATAAAGTTTGATCCGAAATAGTAGAACTCAAAGGGAGAGTGGGCGCCTCATTGTTAAGGGTAGGATATTGATGTGGAGTTACACTACCTGGACAACAATTAGGTAGCGGTGGATTCAAAGAAACCTTCACAAGAGATGCCAAGTCAATCGGATCAGACATTGCTATACCACCTGACTTTATCTCATAAAACTTACGAATGTCATGTTGAGTGGGAGTTTTATTAATTGGGGTTAAAATAATATTTTTCTTAGAAAATACAAGTTCGACTTTTGGTCTTTTCCTGTGATTTTGGGATATTTTGGTTCACGGGCGTCTTGGAAAGCAGGGCTAGATCAGATAGATTAGGCATTGAACTTGGAGAGGTAACCATGGGGTCTCTAGTGATCTCCGATGGCATACCTGTTTTCAGGGTAAACATGAAATGATTTATATCAAATAGTTAAAGATTAATACAGTTATCTCCTTTGATAAAATACAGGGCACCAAACTCAAATATTAATAGCAATAAGAACTGATAAAATTTCAAACACTCATCAATTCAGGTTTTAAGCGATTTATGTTAGTAGGTGCGGCGGCAATAAACAGTACCTGAGGCAGTATGGTAAAATGCCACAATCCGCCAAACAGCCGCACAACAGCCGGTGGGCTTGACGCCACAGGGCTTATTGCCGCAAGGGTGGTTCTGGTGCAGCTTTGAGGGCGCTGCCGGGTCACGTGATCACCCACGTGATGTGGGCTAACTCCGCCTCCACCAGGAAGCGGAACGGTGCAGGCAAGAGCAAAGCTCGCAGTGCCTGTAGCGTTTTGGAAGCAGGAAGCAGGTCCAAAGTTCCTGAGAGCAGAGAGTGATGACAGGAGTCTGCTCCTGTAGCACGCCAAAATCTGGTGAGCAGAAACAAATGCTCACTTCTTAATTCCTTTCGTCTTGGTGTAGCCCCTCTACTTCTATGTCCACTTTTCCAGATTGCTCTGATGTCTCGAAGGGGATGCTCACCACCGTATGTAATGAAAGAGACCACTTAGATCTGCCCTAATAGTCTTTTTTTTTTTTTTTTTTTATTTGTTTATTTATAAAATTTACACATATATAAACAATCAGAACAATAAATACTCAGCAAAAATACACAGAATAACAGAATTATATAAGTACATAACTTGCAATAAATCAGTAAATATCTAGAAAGTCATCCCACACCTTTCCGTACAACCTCAACTTCCCTTGCCTCTTGTAAACCACCCTTTCCATGGATGCAAGGGCAGACATGCCCTCCACCCAATCATCAAGAGAAGGCGCATTCCGCGATTTCCAGCCCCTGAGGACCAACTTTTTACCCAGACAAGCTCCACGGAGCAAAAACTTTTTCCGTGACACAGAGAGATCATCCAGCAAATCTCCACCTCCCAAAATCATTGTCATAAAATCCAATTCAACATCCAAATTCAAAACACGCAGACAGGCACCACAAACATCATGCCAAAATCCCCGTACACGCACACATTCCCACAACAGATGTTCCAGACTTCCCTGTTCATTCCCACAACACCAGCATTCATCCGAGTCCATCAGCCCCCTCTTAAACATTCGCTCTGGGCTCCAAAACACTCTGTTGAGGATCTTTATCTGTCTTGACCGTTCCACCATATCAATTGCACAGAGTTTAACATTCGCACACATATCCAACCACATCTCAGGCGAAATCTCACACCCTAACCTCCTTCCCCATTCATCTCTCAAATTTGAATTTTCCTTATAAGCAGACACAATACAATTATATATCCTGCTAGCAATGGAACAACCACCAGGCTCCCTCTCCACAAGATAGAGATTCACCATTGAACTTCCTAGCTCTGCCACATCACCGATGCATCTTTTCAATTTCCTGAAGTCTTCAGTTCTGAAATTATCAATGTGAAACTTTGCTCGTAACTCACGTTCCCCAATCCACCCTCCATCCACCAGAACATCATCAATCCAAAGCACCCCGCCTAGAAACCAATCCGGCCAGAATAAAGACCTTCCCCCGATTGCAATCAATGGGTTCAACCAAATGGATGAGTGAATGGTCTTTGAAGCAACCGAGCCCAACAATTCATGAACCTGTCTCCACGTCTCTCTCAGGAAAACCGTCAAAGGCGAATTATTACACGACTTGTTTGTCGCCGTGAGAATAGCCCTTGGAGGGAGCGGACCCAACATACTTACCTCTGCAATTACCCATTTATCAGGCAAATCCATCAAAAAAGGCACAATAAAATGACTTGAAAAGGCTAGATGATATGCCCTGAAGTTCGGCACACCCAGACCACCTTTTTCTACTGGCAACTGAAGTTTCCACAATTTAAGCCTAGGCGGCTTATTATCCCACAGGAATGACTGCAACAAACCATCAATTTTTTTCCAGTAATGTTGACCAATTTTCATCGGAAGCATACCTAGAACATAATTAATCTTTGGAGCTGCATTCATTTTGATAGCATTCACCTTGCCCCATAGGGACAAATGAAGCAAAGACCACCTCAGGATGCTCATTTTCAAATCAGTACATACCTCATTCATGTTTACCACAACCATCTCATCCACCAGTGGGGTTAGCCAGATACCCAAGTATTTCAGTTTCCTTTCACACCATTGAAACCCAATCCCAGTAACCAAGTTCTTGTCACAATATCCTGAAATTGGCAACGCCTCCGATTTAGACCAGTTGACCTTAAATCCAGCCACCGCATGAAATCTTTCCAAAACATTCAGCATGGCCGGAAGGGACACTGTTAAATCCCGTAACAACAAAAGTAGGTCATCTGCATAAAACCACAACTTTTGGTCAGCACCATGAAAACTCAGACCCTGTATCCCCACATCACTCCTTAAGGCAATCGCCAATGGTTCCATGGCCAATACAAATATCAGGGGGGATAAAGGACATCCCTGTCTCGTACCCCTCTGTAGCACAAAGTAATCTGACAGTTGCCCATTAGTTCTGACAGCGGCAGTCGGGCTAGCATAAAGCAAGGCGATCCAAGAAATAAATTCCTCTCCCAAATTCATGGCACGCAGTACTGAAAAAAGATAGTCCCAATCAACACGATCAAATGCTTTCTCCGCGTCCAAAGAAAGCACCGCCACATCATCATCCATATCCTGTGTATGTCTCATCAATAACAACAGGTTCCTAATATTGCTAGATGTCCTCCGGCCATGAACAAAGCCTGACTGATCAGTGTGCACTAACTTCACAAGAAGATTCTGCAAACGAATGGCCAATAGTTTCGCAAGGATCTTATTATCAGTATTAATCAAACTGATCGGACGGTAATTCGAAGTCAAACAACCATCTTTACCCTTTTTTAGAAAAACTGATATAATGGCCTGGCTAGTTGAAGCAGGAAGCACACCTCCCACCCTGGATTCTACGAACATATCCCGCATAAGTTCTACCACTGAATCAGGTAAGATTTTATAAAATTCAGCTGGCAGACCATCCGGACCCGGGGACTTGCCTGAGTTCAACTTCCCAATCGCAGATTTCAATTCATCCACAGTCAAAGCCTCACTCAGCATTGCATTTTCCAAATCATTCACTCTAGGTATCTCCAATCCATCAAAAAAGGAACCATTCAATCCATTGACACCCAACTCACGTTGGTAGAGTTTCATATAATATTCCTTAAAAGTCTCATTAATCAATTGCGGGTCACAAGTCACCTGGCCATTCTCTCTATTGATAGAAGTGATAGTTCGTTCTGATTGCTGTTGCCTTAATCTATAGGCAAGCCAGCGATCGCACTTTTCACCATATTCAAAATACGAACATTTCAATTTAAACAAATCCTTCTCAGACCTTATTTTCAAGGTCTCATTCAATTCTCTCTGTAGTACCCTCAATCTTCTCTTTTTTTCCATGTTCCCAGAATCATTAATCATCTCCAGTGAGAGTTGCTTAATACTTTGTTCCAAATCTATACTTATGTCCACCATACGTTTCTTCCTGCTGCTGGACAAACCTAGAATTAAGCCCCGCATTGTACATTTAAATGCCTCCCATACTGTCCCAACAGCCATACCATCTGTCCTGTTTTCCACAACAAAATGATCAGCCTCAGATCTGATCTTCTCCACAATCTTTTCATCTCGAAGAATTGAGGTGTTCATTCTCCAACAAAACGATCTAGGAGTGCCGAACTGCAAATTTACATTCATAAACACTGGTGCATGGTCAGTGACAGCAATACAACCAATCTCACAGCTTTTCAAATTCAGGGTTGCTGAACCAGCCGAGAAAAACATATCTATACGAGAATGTGAGCCATGAGAACTAGAATAAAATGTATATTCTCTCAAATCCCCATGAAGCAATCTCCAGCAGTCTTCTAATGCAAATTCAGAAATAAGTGAGTTAAAGGAACAAAAAGTCTGGTCTCTTCTGATAGCAATATGCGGCCCACTGCGATCCTTGACGTTATCCATAACCAAATTAAAGTCGCCTCCCACAATAACATTCTGGCAAGCAAAATCCTGTAACATTTGAGCCACTGTCCCAAAAAATGTGCCATCATCCACTGAAGGGGCATAAACATTGCAAAGAATATACTGTACTCCCTGAACTTCCACCAAAAGCATGATGACCCTACCCTCTTTGTCAGCGCGAGATTTCAAAACCTTAATCGGGGAGTTCTTCCGAATCAAAATAGCAACTCCCCTACTCCTGGATGAATAGCAAGAGACAAATAATTCCCCAATCCAACCTTTGCGCAGCATATTAGCATCCTCTAACAGTAAATGGGTCTCTTGGAGAAAATGTACATCACTGTGCATATCTTTCAAACAATTAAAAATCGTTTGCCTTTTGAGCGGATTATTTAGACCATTGATATTCCACGAGGAAACAGACAACTGGTCACCCCTCACAGACGGCATTGCAATGAAAAGGAGAAGACAACAAAAGACCAAATAAAAAAAAAAAACTGTACTTATAAAGATCAAAAACCCTCCCCCACCCCCACCTACAGAAGTATGGATCCAACGTCCACAAGAACTAACAAACCCCAAGCCACCCCCGATACCCCTCCCAATCATATATAGATTTCCCCAACCAGAAAACACCAAAATTGAAAAGAGCCACATAGACTCTAAGGAACCTGGCAGCAACACAAAACCTGAGTCCCAGTTAACAGCATCCCAAACATCAAAGCAACAGGTAAAAAGGATTACCAGCCCCCACAAAATAAAAATCAAGAAAAAGAAAACATGTATAAACAGTGACCTAATAAAATAGTAAAACAAGGTATAATGCAGCTAAACTTTTAACTTAAAATCATCTTACAATCTAGATACCGATCAAATCCCAGCTTAATAGTATAATAGAAATCCATCCTGTCACTACAGCATGAATTGCTAACCACCAGGATGGACTAAACATTGTCCGGGATGCATGAGAATGCTGATGACAGTGCGCAGTATCAACTTTAGGCCATAGCACAGTACCATAGTACAGTTCACCAGCATACATCCAAAGTCCCATTACGGCAGAACACACATTAGTCACTTAACGAACCTTTTGTAAAAGTTACATATGTATTTGCAAACAGAGACGTTCTTTAGTGATTGAGTTAGCCATAAGTTAGATAGTAAATCTTATTTTCATCGCCCCACAGAGATGTGTAATTGTCCTCTGATCCATGCAGTAAGCCTCTAATGTCTGGAAGGGAAAGTGGCAACAGAGACCCAATTGCCTACCATCCCAAAAGCATACCATTCTGAGACTGGCTGTAAGGCCTGGCAAGTCTGAAAGGCTGACCATATGAGGGGAGAAAGGCCCACAACTGTTGCAGTACACATCCCAAAGTCGAGGCAGACCACAACCGCCATCTCTGGAGACATTGGGCTCTCTGACCGTTTCATTGGCCATAATACTCATCCTTACAACAAAATGTTTTTAAAATGTAAGACACAAAAAGCCATTATGACGAGAGGGCAGGTTGTTCTGCACAGATAAATACCCAAACCAAGTTCCCGAACTCCCTGCATAAACGCCATCCCTCTTATTAGCACAATATTCTGTGCCCATGTTTATAAAGACAGAGAAAAGTGCCCTTCCATCGCGTTTACAGGGTGGGTATGGTTCATTGTCTGCACTGCATTCACAAGGTCTATACGATCCGGACTCCGCTCTGGCATGTCATTTCATCTGTGCAGCATGTGATGTAAAGAGCCCTGTATGGATAAGGGCTCCTGTTTGGATTTCATTAGATCTATCTTTAATAGTACTACTGTGCCGTAGGGAGGCATTTGCTTACCCTTAGGCCAGCTCGGCCTCTAATCTTCGGGAACACACCCCCAATTACGCCTACGTTCGGCGAACAAATCATCTTGCCGAGGACAACAATCCACAGCGCAGTCATCTGCAGGCGGGAGGAGGAGAGCTGGAATCCGAAATGCGGCTCCTCCGACACCCTTCCCTGACACGTAACGCACAATGGAGCGGAGCGTTACACGTCGCACGGCACCAACGTGCTTCATTACAGATCCTTTTCTTTACCTTCCTTCTCCCTTCCGTAACACGGAGCAACAGAATGGACATCATCCTCGAACATAGCAAAGATTCAAACCCTTGCAACTGTAATCAGCCTCCGGCGCCATTTTTTCTCCATGCAAGCCGTTGTAAAAAATAATAAAAACTGCAATAAACCTTAAAAAACACATGCAAAAAAAAAAAAAGGGGTGAGGGAGGCACCAACATGTATCAATGTCAAATCAATCAGAAATCATGGCTGATTTATCCCTAAGAGCCTCCAGCCAAGACAAAGCTTCTTTTGGGTCAGAAGTTATTTTCTCGCCCTCCGGCAACATCAAAGTCAATGCATTATATTTGTTCAAAAAGGACTTCACCTTCAGGGATTTTGCCAAGTCTTTCACCCCCTTAAAGCTTTTTCTAACCACCATGACTTCTTTGGGGTAATCAGGAAACAGAAATATAGGTTTTTCTCTGTAATAGGCAGATCCTTTTGATCTAGCAGCAAGCAGCAGACCTTCCTTCTTTCTGGCCAAAACAAAAACCACCATTATGTGTCTAGGCCTAGACCCCGGCTGTTTACCAATCCTATAAATATGATCAATATCCTCTTCTTTAATTGACAGCAGGCCAAAGCAGTCCTTGAAGATCCCAGTAACTACTGAAATCAGGGACTCAGCTCCATGGTCTTCCTCCACTCCAACCAGTCTGACATTTCTCTCTCGCAGTTTAAAGTCCATTTCCAGTCTTCGGTCTTTTTCAACAAGAAGGTCCTTCTTCAAATTGTTATAGGCCCTGTAGCTCCCTGCCATCTCCGAGGTCATTGAGAGTGCCCTAATAGTCTTGTATATCCAGTCTCTGGTCTTGGTAATTGTTAGTAGCTCCCGCAATGTGTATTTCTGCTGGCTGGACCTGATAAAGTAATCTAACAGTATCTATGGAGGAGGCCATCCGCGTATATTTTTCTTTGAATCCTCATTCTATTACTGCTCTTTCCAGGACTCGGGATTTGGCTTTCCCCGCTTCTCTTCAGAACATCCACCGTCTTCTCTTGCCGATAACGTCTCTTTCTGTTTTCATTATTTACCTGCCACCGCCTGCTTCCATTCCTTCTAACCCACTGGCCTGTCTCCTTGTAGACCAAAGAGGGATGCCCCTTCAGTGTCTCTTGCGTCCCGGTATCCCATCCCTTCTTGCACGACACAGCTTCCTTGGTCGGTTCTCCTCGAGGAAGGGCTTACACTTTGTTTTAGTCCTTCTTCGCTTTTTATGTTTCAGTGATTTACAGATTGTCCGTATTGAATGTAATGTTGCTGTTGGTTCCACAGGGTACTCTTTATTACTCTGTGCCTCCTCTTCATCTCACTCTTGATGTTCTCTACTGGGTTACTTGTACTCTTCTTAGTCCCAGTCTCCTCACAAGACTTGCATAGGTAGTCCCTATAATTCCTCGACTGAGTACTTTCTAGGGGGGCCAACTCATCTACCCTACACAAGCACATGGAAGTGTGTGAGATCAGGGGACCCTGTTTAGAGTAGGAGGATGAGGGTGGTTGGGATATGTTTTTGGCATACCACGTTCTTCCCGGGCAGTCGTCCCATGTCACATACGAGGGATCCCTCTCCTTGAGATCCACCCACTGAGTACCAACCCCACGGGGACTATCGGGTAGCAGCCTCACCTCCCTGGCCTCATTGGAAGGGGCTCCTCTTAGGGGAGAAGGGACAACCTCCAAAGATTTGTCTCACACTCACCTCAAAAGATTGAACACCAAAAGTTTGAACCTTTGGTGGCATGCATTTTAGGTAGGTAAAATAAAATAAAAAGGCTGCAGGGGTGTGCCCTGCAACACCACCCTCACCATACTATACAGTATAGTGAGTGGAGGTTGCGGGGGACAACCCGGCAGCACACCCAAGAAAAAAAGAAAGAAAAACAGGGGCTGTAGGGGTGTCCCCCGCAACACCCCTCTCACTACACTGTACAGTATAGTGAGCGGGGGTTGCGGGGGACACCCCTGCAGCACACCCGAGAATAAATAAATAAAACGGGGGCTGCGGGGGTGTCCCCCGCAACTCCCCGCTCACTATACTACACAGTATAGTGAGCGGGGTCTGTGGGGGGAAACCCTGTAGCTGCCCAAAAAAAAGAAAAGGACCCTGCGGCACCGGTTCCCGATCACGAAAGTGAAAGGGAACCAGTGCCGCAGGGACCCAGCGCGTCTTAAAAGGTAAGTAGGGTGTGCGTGGGGGTATGTTGGTGGTGTTAGTGGGTGTGTGTTGGGGGTGGGGTTGGGGGTGTGTTGTGGGTGTGTTGTGGGTGTGGGTTTGTTGAGGTTTTAAATGTATGTTCGCATGGGAAATGTACGAACCTTTTGTGGTGCGTACATTTCTCATGCAAACTTTTCCGTCGTGGACTTTAACGCAACGGAAAAATCACGTAGATCCCTCGACACACGTACCATGAAGTAATCTCCACCCTAACTCCCCATCTGTGTGTCCACTCCCCCATCCCCTTTTCCCACAAGGCATCTGAACCTGTCTCAAATCCGCCAATTTACAGGTACAAACCACCAGGTAAAACTCCCCCTCCCCTCTGCAGCACTCAAAAACAAGACACCTCCATGACAGCACTCCCTCTCACCCATGGAACAACCAAATAATCATGCCAGGAGCTCACCCCTTTGCAAGCGTAAACCAATAGCCCAATCCCCAAAAACCTCAGCAGAACCATATTAGTTTCTTTCCCACAAGACCCCCACTCCTCCAATCAAATTCCATCAGTTTCCCATCCCCTTGTAGCACTCATGGCCCTCCCCACTCTCCAACACCTTAGGCCCAAAATTATTCTCTGCCCCACCCATAACAGAAAACATGGCCCATATACGCCAGGCCTCGGGAACAAGGTATGCCCAAAACTTCTGGTTGTTCGCTTTCTGAGGGATGGCGTATTCAGCTTCTTGAATTTCCTCGCCCCCTGGATTTTCTGTCTATCTTCACTTCCTCGTTCCTCCAGTCTGGGTCGTATTAATGGGCCAAGAACATTGCGTCCGTCTGCTTCCTCTTTTATCAGTTCCTCTAAGACCCACTGAATATCATCTTCTGTAACAAGCTGGTATTTCGGTTCTTCCCACTCAAAGGACAAAGAGAAAAGATATCCCCATAGGTTCTATGTGAGTTTGTCAAAAAGACTTTACCGAATTTGATTTGATCTACTTTTCTTTTTTTGTGGTAGATTTTGCTGCAAATATATGTGGGAGAGACCACAAGCCCACTATATTATTTGTTCACCTCAACCCACCCCTCACATATATTTGCGGCATCATTTGTTAAAATAAATGCAATTCAATCGAATTTGATGAAATCTGCTGCAGCAAAACCTGCCTCCCTATCCCATTCCCGTCTGTATCTCACCCGACTATGCCACAACCTTTGTGTAAGGGTGGTGCTCTGCTTTCGACTTGCCAGGGTGCAGGATGAAAGGTCCTGGTAGATCACGACCTTGGAGTTACCATAGTCAAAGGAACCCAATCCTCTGGCTTTGCTCAAGATCCAGGCCTTCTCCGCATAGTAGTGGAACCTGACTATGATTGAGCGTGGTTTCCTCTCTCCAACCCCTGCTCTATGGGTCTTGTTGATAGTGCATCTGGTCTTTTCTCAACTTTAAACAGCAGAGAGAGAATGTCCTGAATCAGCTTTTCAATATCCCCTGGGGTTTTGACGTCCTTCTCATGCACTCCGAAAAACCTAAGATTATTGTGCTTCTCTCTGTTTTCGACATAGTCTAATTTGAGGCACAGTTCTTTGTTCTGTCTTTACATCGACGAAATTCGCGTGTCCAACTGTGTTTCAAGGATCTCCACTGAGGACTGATTGGTCTCCAACCCTTACAACCGTGCTTCCATCCCACCCACTTTCTTGTTAATCTGTGCCACCATGGCTCCAATGCCAGATCTCATGCCCCTGATCTCTTCCAGGATAGCCATAATGTCACTATTTGTTGCCCCAACCTTCATACCTAGTGTGCTGCTCGTGGCCTGATCCATTGCCGCCTCCGCCCTCCCTTCCCAGCTTTGATTCTAAATTGCTGCAGCACTACCTTCCAGCTCATTGAGCCACTGATATCAGGGCTTAAAAGTCACTGGCCACTACCACAGACGGTCTCCAGGCGTGACAAAGCTTATAAAGGGAATTTCAACTGAACCGAATTCCTGGGGTCTCCACCAACCCCTCTTCTATGGATTCCCCTCTGCATCTTCACCACTGTTGTGGACTCACTCTCTGGGCCCTGCAGGACCCTTTCACCCCCTCAGGCCCTTTGTCCGGGTAGCTCAGGTTAGGCTGTCCTGGCCTCACCCTTGCCCTGCTCTCAGGATCATTGGACACCTCCAGGTGGGACTGAGGCCCAGGGGGATTACCTCCTGCTCTCCCGCATAGGCCCTGGCCTACAAAGGCCTCTGGCAATGTTTCCGCCCCACTGCGACCCTACAAAGCCACCGTGGATGATCAACCCCACTGATGCAGTCACTCTGCTTCGTGTACCGCTCCTCCTCCATCTGTTCCACTCCCTGCGACCCTCGCACAACCTACGGCTCGAGCAGGAGCCTGGTGGCACACCGGATGATCTCCACTGAGTGCCAATCCTCAGATCGACCTCTTCTGGTTTCTTCATCCAGGGGCCCTGGTTCTGCATCGTCTGCTCCCCTCAGTGAGGTCGATTCACCTCTCGTTGTCTCACCTTCTCCCTGGACCCAGGCTGCGATCCTGGTCCGTGTCAACGCGTCACCCCGATCTCCCAGCAGTGCCAGTAGGGAGGGGTGAGCTTCTAGCCCTACTCGGACAGGGCCTCCGTGATGAGCCCTGTTACTCTGTTTGGGGCAAACGGTTTCTCTCCAGGTCGATCCCAGGGCTTCTTAGGCTACCCATCTTCGTTGCCCCATCGGCAGGTGCTCATGGGGGTGCAGTTTTGCCAACCTTTAAGTCGAGTGCCTCGGAGGGCTGTTCGGAGCTTCACTAACAGGCTTCTATTTTGCCTGCGCCCCCTGGTGGCCTCCTGTGTAGTCTTTTTAGACCATCCCCATCTAATGCAGTCATCTCCACGCCTGGGAACAGATACATTTACCTGGATTTGCCCAATATGTAAGAGGCAGCAGAGAAATAGTGCGTTATTTGAAAACTAGGCTTTACGGACATGCAGGGTCTGTTCTAAGCAACACACAACAAGAACACTTTCCCTTAGTACCTGTAGGATTTGTACTAGCCACAACAATATTTTGGTTAATCTACTTAACTATAGAGAAACGTAGATAATAGTGTTGGTTTCACATGCTTGTATCTTTTTCAAATAAATAATGAATGTCTAATTTCTTTAGACAAGCGTGCATTCCTTGGTGGATAGTTTAAACGTTGATAACATTTAAAAGTATGAAACAACATCTGTATCAACTCAATATGTTCACCTGGCACTTTTATTTGAATCAAGAATAACACATTTGTCTAATTTCTTTACACCTTAAAAATCCACCTGACAAATCTCGACACCATTGAATTCTCAGACTTGAAAAGCCTCACTTCCTCTCTTGCCAACAAGAGTCAAAGTTCTTCATGTATGCTTTAGTTGCAAAAATAATTCAATTTACTCTATTCAGAGATAGAACAGTTACTTTTCTTGTTTGCATATGCGAAGTTAAAACAGATTTTAAACCATTACAATTAAGTCTTTGTTATGTAAAATATAGCAGCGCCGTTGTAAAACATAGCAACCATCTGCACATTTATTGATTCCTGAATGGCATCCCAAAATAAAATAGTGTCTTTGGCACGTAAAAATGCATGTCAGTATTCAGTAAGGATCACCGGATTTGAACTTCGC
Source organism: Ambystoma mexicanum (assembly GCF_040938575.1). Taxonomy (NCBI): domain Eukaryota; kingdom Metazoa; phylum Chordata; class Amphibia; order Caudata; family Ambystomatidae; genus Ambystoma; species Ambystoma mexicanum. Next base: position 259,413,531 of record NC_090928.1, on the reverse strand, counting down.
TGCCATTTTATGACCTGCCTGTTGCCTTCCCCATGTATTACTCTCTGCATCTGCTCACATCTCTTGTTTCTTGGCAGCTTCCTCTACCACATGGATTTTTCTATCCTTCCTTTCTATCTCCTCCTCTTATTATGAGGATACCTCTAGATTATAACTTTAGCATATGCGTCAGTGTTGGTTGTCTTCATGAAGAAAAAGGGACTTTCTGAGGATTTTTGACTTGAAGTGGAACTCGTTTATATGAAAAATACTTCAGGGTGTATGCTATTACTTTAGTAAGCCGTTTAAGAGTGGCAGACAGAATGCTGCAAATCCTGGCTTTAAGACAGTTGCTTTGAACGCTGCAATGTGTACTGACAGGCAAGACAGTGCTGTAACTTGTTATCTAATGCAGTGAATACAGTTTACTAACTCTATACTTAATCATCCCCTTCTAATGTACAGAATACATATATTACGTTTTATGTAGCTTTATCTTAGTTCAGTACCAATGCGCAGGCCATTTTGGGCTTGACGGTGTCATTCAAATGACGTATGATGCATGTGGTATATACACTGCTCATTCTGCGGTTTTCCTTCCTGCTCAGAAGTTCTGTATCTCTCTGGTGCTTATCGGCGTTTCTCTTGGCAAAAGAAAGACATTGGGCCTCATTACAAGTACATTTATGTGGTAAAGAAATGTCACCACTTTTTAGGCGATAACGGAATTACCAGTAAGAGGTTTTAGGGAGGTGAAGTCCCCTAGTAGGGCTTTAGGAGCCTCTGCGGGGAAAGGGTTGACAAGTCAAGATCAGGGAGGAAGGAGTAGAGAGGGCCAGGAGGCCAGTTGATTGCAAAGTTAGCGGGGCGTAAGGAGCCACGAGCTGAGTGATTTTGAAGGGCAGGCGATGAAAGTCTGAGGAACGATGTGGGGTACATGGGTGTGTCTTACCTATAAGGAGTCTGACTCCACCACCATGCATGAACATTTGGAGGAATGATGCAAAGTCACTGTGCCTGCATGATGGCATTTAGAGTGCTTCTGTCATTGGGTGTGATCCACTTCACAGTGATAGGCATGATCACTAGATGGGGTCTGTTGGGGTCAGACGCTCAGACCAGTGGGACAATCAGTAATTGGCGAGATGTTCTTTGAAGTGTATGGTATTTCAGTTGTTCCTGAAATGTACGATGTAGGGGGGCCAGTCTTATTTGCATTGGTAACTTGTTCCAGAGACAGGGTACATAGTAAGAGCTGGCCTATTTCTTGTTTTTCCATCTTGCAGTTCTTTGTTTTCAGCCTGGTGATGTTGTGGCTTCTTTTGGTGCGCTGACCTCTGGAGAAGGTGCAAGTGGATTTGGGAATGGTGTTTTGGTTTTGGCTACTTTATAGATGATACAGGCAGTCTTGAACATGATGCATGCTTGAAAGGGTAGCCAGTGCAGCTCCTTGAGAATGGGGCTGATGTGCTCATATTTTCTTAGTCCTGTGATGAGGTGCCTGCAGCATGTTGAGTTGCTTTCAGAGAGGCCACGGTGGTATCTTGGACTCCTGCGTGCATGGTGTTGCCACTGTCCCAGTGGGAGATGACCAGGGCTTGGACAACTGTTCTGAAAGTTAGAGAGGGGATGAAAGACTTCAATTTACAGAGGAGCACAAGCTGGTCTGTGCTCCTTGGGTCTTCTTGGAAATGTGTGTTTTGAATGAAAGGTCACAGTCCATAGTAAAGACGAGAGATTTTACTCTATTTGAGAGTAGAAGTGTGAATCTGTCGAGCTTAATGCCAGTTAGCCAATTCCAAGCTTTGGAATGCTTGGAGGGTTTTCTGTGGGGAATGAATTTGGTTTTTGATGGATTGATTGTCAGGGTGGTGCTTGAGATCCAAGCTTGGATGAGGGACAGTGCTTGAGTCGATGGATGTTGTTGGTGCAAGATGACAGGGAACAATCTGTTGATGGTGTTGCATTTACCAGTTGATTGTGGTATTGCAGGGTCTGGCATTGTGTTGATGCTTGCTGTGCTTCATGGCTTGGAACTAGGCTCTGCTATTGTTGGATGCTTCTATGATGGCTGTTGTGTAGTAGTTTGCTTTGATTGTGGTGATAGGTGTCCTGTCTGCTAATTGGAGGGTATTTAGGGTGATATGTTCTTCTAGTTAGTTGAATTACCTCCAGAGCTCTTCTTTTCCACAGGTGGCACACTTGCTATCAACAGTGTGGAGGTTTTATTTTTGTTGAGTACATATTTTACTGGTGATGTGTGCGGGTGGTCTCAGTAAGGGTGTGGTTGAGTCTGCTGAGCTGGCCATTGGCATTCATCAAGGGGTTGGATGTAGAGGCCAAGGTGGGTATGCTTGTGGGCCATCCCTCCAGTTACCAGCATTTAGATATAGCACCATGCTATAATAGGGAATTCTGAAATTGTTTCCAAAAAAGTTTCAAGCACATGTGCCTCTGTATTTAGGCTCACATACATTTACACCCACATAGGGAGAACACGGTTTCTGACCCCCCAGGGCGTCTGCCTCTTCATATTAACAACATGAATCAAATGCTATCGTTTACGGAAGAAGAAATAGACAGCATCATAGAGGGACCATCTCTCTTCAACTTGGCAGGAGCACAGCAACATATTGCCTCCACAGCTTCAGGAGACAGTCTACTAAACTTAAAGAAAAAATGCTTCCGAACGGAAGTTCATGCACATTTTCTTAGAGAGTACCTCAGAGTTAATCTAGTACCAATGGGACTACTGGTCAGAAATGAACCAGCATTATTCCTTGAGGACAAGGAATATATGCTGGGTTTCAGCAAAATCTCGACAAAATGTAGTAGGGACCTAATGGCTCTTACCATAACAACAGCACAGCGCATTCACGCCAAAATACAACAAGATCTAAAAGAAGAAGAAACTAAATTTCTAAATGACGCTAGTCTGTCGAATGCTAGGGAGAAGTTGAAAGAAATTGACAAAGCTTTTGACCAATTTACCTCTATCACATTGGAGGAAAAACACAAAAAACTAGCAAAAGACATTAGCAATTTCAAAATTGAAGTGGTTTACCCATACTTATCGACAGAATACAAGGACAAAAAGGAAAAGGAAAGACTGACGAACCAAACCTCAGCAACCCGAAACAGACGTAAATGGGTCTCCTTCTCAGACACCTCAAGTTCGGATTCATCATCAGGAGATCCTAATCAGAGCAGGCACAAAAATAGACAATATGGGCAATATCAACCACCCAACCAGGTGCCTTTTTTAGGACAAATGGCCCCCAGAGGCGCATACTGGGGGCCCCCTCCACAACCACAGGCAATGGAGTTTTTCAACTACCCACAGTGGGGACAGCGCAATCAGAGGAGGAGAACCAACCGCAGGTTCTAACTGAAATACCAATCTTCAACTTATCAGGATATGTGCTCTCAAAAGACGAAACGTCCGTCCTGACCAAAGGACTATCATTTGTACCCACAGAACATACAGACTGGTTCCAATTAGACACTGAACTATCGAATTTCTTTAGAAGTATTAGAAGGAAAGTGTACTTCAAGGATAAAGATCTTCGTCCAGAATAAGAAGACACAGGACTAAGAATCAAATCTACATTCAATCCTTCGGAAAACGAGGTACCCAGCTCCCTGCTCACTTTTGAAAAATGTATATCAAAAGAAATTAGAAAACTTCAAACCAATCCCAAACAGATGAGACAGAATTTGACTGCTGGGGAACGCAAGGCTTTAACAACACTAGCAGAAAACAAGGACTTAATTATAAAAACAGCGGACAAAGGGGGAGGAATTGTGATTCAGAATCTCACACAATACAAAGGAATGGTGATGCAACTATTAAATACAGAAGGCAACTACAAAAGACTAAGGAAAGACCCCTCAAGTGCCATAAAACATAAAATCCAGGAAACAACTAGATTTGCATTAGAGCAAGAATGGATTACAGAAAGGGAAGAAATTTTCCTCAACACTTCTGAAAATAGAATACCAGCATTTTATGCTCTTCCAAAACTCCACAAAGACAGCGTAAATCCTCCGGGCAGGCCGATAGTGTCTGGTTGTGGGTCAATCCTTGAACCTATCTGCAAATTTATAGACCACTTCCTGAAGCCCTTGAGCCAACAAACTCCGACGTACCTAAGAGATACTATGTCCACTATCTCAAAATTTGAAGAACGCCAATTCAACAGTGAACAGGAAATCCTAGTAACCATGGATGTAGTGAGCCTCTACACTAACATCCCACAAGAAGCAGCTATAGAGTGTATTCGACATCACTTAACCCATTTTATGACCCAGAGAAGAGTTCCAACCAACTTTATAGTGGAATTGTTAGAAATTGCACTAATCAACAACTTCTTCACCTTTGATAATGAGTATTATCTCCAAACAAGTGGGACAGCAATGGGAGCCGCCTTTGCCCCAAGTCTGGCTATAATCTTTATGGCAGAATTTGAAAAGCAATACGTCATTAACACTTCCAACCCTTTCCAAGATCAAATCTCCTCATGGTATAGATATATCGATGATGTCATCTTAATATGGAATGGGAATGAAAGCAGTCTTACCTCATTCCTAGAATGGATTAACACACAGACCCAAGAAATCAAATTCACCATGAAAAAGAGCAATACCGCCATCGATTTTTTGGATCTCACCATCCTAGTCAAAAATGGCAAACTACAGTGTGATCTTTTCACAAAAGAAACTGAGAGGAACACTCTGCTTCACTACAATAGCCACCACCCAAGAAATCTAAGGGACAACCTCCCATATGGACAATTCCTAAGGCTAAGACGCAACTGCACAGAAATGGAAAAATTTCAAGAACATGCCATCAAGCTACAAAGTAAGCTTCAAGAAAGAGGATACCCCAAAAAACTTGTTAAACGGACCATAAAAAGAGCAAAATATACACCAAGAGAAAGCCTGCTAACACCCAGAGTCAAAAATCTAGAGCAAGAGAATATCATCACTTTTGTCTCTACTTTTGGCCCTGACACAACTAAAATCAAAGGTTTACTGAAAAAATTCTGGCCTCTGGTACAATTGAGCTTGCCTGAAGAAAAATCTCCACGAATGGCGCTCAAAAGATCCAAGAACCTAAAAGACATGCTTTCACATGCCAGACTAGAAAAGAAGTCACAAAGATCCACGCTCTGGAACATGCGGGAAATAAGGGGGCACCACCCCTGTGGCACCTGTACGGTTTGCCGTTTCACCAAGAAAATGTCCTCATTTAGAATAGGTGAAAAAGACTGGCAACTCAGACAGTTTACAAACTGCAAAACAGCTAATGTAGTTTACATCATTGAATGTCCCTGTGGGCTTCGCTACGTGGGGCAAACTACCCGACAAATCAACAAAAGGATCGGAGAACATAGATCTCGAATCCGATGTAAGTCTGCATCTGCCCCAATGGTAGAACATTTTATCGAAAATCATCATGGTCCGGACGATATCCTGTGGTGGATAGCAGACACAGTACCGAACACAAATAACGTGACCAACTCACTCAACCACAAAGAAGCGTGGTGGATATTTAAACTCAAAAGCACTACCAACGGCCTCAATGAGATAGATCCCATACACTTCAGCAGATAAACACATTAACTTTAGCCTTACTCTCCTCCTGCGATCCCTCATGAACTCTTCTGTTCTCCAGATGAGACCACGAACGGTGACAACTTGGCTCATTTTACTGTATGGTGTACAAAAATGTTCCCCATACTTTGCTGCCACTCACACTAACCACAAGGACCTAGTCCGGGTCGCGCACATACAGCAATGTGCACCGAGTTTCCCTAACGCGCATGCGCTAGTGATTAGCATCTCCACCTCCTGACAGGCTCACTCAGTAACGCTGCAGTAGCTTCGGCACAGGCATGCGCGATCGCTGAATACTACTCGCGGTGCGCATGCGCACCAAGTACCGCTGTGCACAGCGCGGCCTCTTCTCCACTTATTACTAAGAACTTCCCCAAGGGAACGAGTCGCTTTGCTCGCAAGCTGCCCACGCGAACTTACTCGCCAGACTACAGCCCACTCTGAACCATACCAAAGGTAACCAGAACCTCCTGTTACTTCTGTAACACTTTACATACACAATATATCGGGATCGCTCACTCCCTTTCCTTATTTCTTATGTATTTCTATTTTACTAATACAGACCAGACAACGAACCTGGCCCTAACTCAGCAATCTTCAAGTTGAAGTCAGACTTCTGCTGACCTTGGCCAATTTACCAGCTTCCTATGCCTTTCCAGCATTGTTTGGGCACAGTAAATTCCCAGCAAGGTGAGCGCTCCACAATCGCACGCTCCCCAACTACCACAGCTCACAAATACCCTGAACTACATGTTTTTGACTCTTACATATATTTTTCAGTCATTTACAGCAGCCCTTCACAGCCTGCCACCAACGCTCAGAAGTCCACCCAACTCTGCACCCCAATTGTCTTGGTTGGCACAAACAATCCATAGAATCTTGCAGCATCGCAGCCCCCAAGGTCAGTTCCGTCTCTCCCTTGCCCCCGATTTTATTGTGGTGTACCATATTCTTGGAACATATTGTGTTTTTTAATTATAAACAACAGTTTTTTACTTTTGATTCAGACACTAATAGTCCCCGTATCTCTATTTTAGGGAGACCTATTCCAGGCCCAAGATGAAGGCTACCAGCCGAAACGTCTTTAGGACCAACATCTGCATACCTCTTCTGGTCCCAAAAACCTTTTTGATCTAAATCTAGACGTCGACCACGTGTTAGGTCACCCTTCAGCCTGGCTACAGACAACCAAGAATTTTCCCATTTAATGTGTTTGTTTTGGGTTGTCTCGCATCTGAACACATGATAATCACTTGTCACTAATGGTGAAGGTTACTTTGTTCTTTGTTTTATTGCATTCTGCCAATTAATTTGGCCATCATAATGATGTGTGGACAGGGCTAAGACTGTGCTCTAACCTCCTGCACACCAAGTATCTCTGAATGAAAAACTTGCTTTGTATTTTTGTTGGCTCTCGGTACAAACAGTCCTGTATCAACAATACGGATGCATGATTTACTAAATGCACCAAGCAGCAAAATAAATTTATAAGCTGTATAAAATACCTATTTCTGTCTGAACTACTTCATGTACATTTTCACATTTACAGTGTTTTTGTATTCCCCTGGACACAATAGAAATTACTTGGGCCTACTAGAATCAGAAAGTAGTCCCGCTCCTATAATGTTACACGACAGAACAAACCCCTCTTTGTTAACCAAGGTGGGTATGCAGTCTATCCATCGAAATAATATACATCGAACCATTATCCATCGAAATTCATTCATTGAAATGCTTTTCCATCGAAAAGCATATTCATTGAATTAGTTTTCATTGAATTTCCAACTCAAACATACCTTTCAAATAGATGTATGGATGTTTGGGTTGGAAATTCAACGGGTCAAAGAAAGGGTTACATTTTGAAAATGAGGATTTGGGGACCCCCTCCACCCGCCCCCGATAAACAATAAACACCACAAGTTAGAGGGAGCTGTCCAGTGCTGAAATATATTATAGATTTGGATAGCTCCTTTTGACTGGTGTAGTGTGCACGTTCATTTTATTTTCTAGGACTGGGGACCTTATTTTATTGGGGGGTTGGGAGGCCCCTCGATAAAAAATCAAATAAAAGTGCACACTACACAAGTTAGAGGGAGTTGTCCAGTGCTGAAATACATTGCAAATGTATTGAATAGATTTCAGCACTGGACAGCTCCATGTAACGTTATAACGTTATGCATGTTTCATCGACTTTCCATGCAAAAAATGTAAAGTGTTTATATAACGAAACCCTATTCGATGAAAGGGTTTCGATGCATAAACACATTGCACTTAATGTATGGCAATTCGATGAAACATTTTTCAATGAAAAGGATTAGCTGGAACGAACCCTCAATGGAAAAACGTTGATGGAAAGACTAGTTACCGCCAAGGTGGTGAGGTTTCCTTCCAGTGCATGCCTGGGAAAGTTCTTGAAAGAGTAGTGGGGTATCTTGGTTGATTTGAATTGGCCCAAATAGGGGATAGGTGTGTGGTGGAGCAGGATGGGTATGGCTGTGCGGTCTATCCAGTCCAAAGGTAGGAAGGGGAAAGCATGTGATGGCTGGAGAGGTGGTGGGGCAAGTGTGTTGCCTTTGTTGTGCGCCTGTTCCGTGGAGAGTAACTTGATGTCTATGGTGTCAAGCAGTTTGAGTAGAGTCACTTTGGTTTTCAAAGTAGCTTATGTACAGGGCAGGTTGCAAACTCCAAAGAACAGGTTAGTTGCATTGTTGACAGATGCTGTTGTAATGGCATCTGTGATTTCATCGAGAAAGGCCTTGTTATTTCAGGGTGGAAGGTAGATTAAGTGGAAAGTAGCTGTTTGAGTGTGGATGAGTGGGAGGTGGCAAGTAAAGTATTCCAGCCAGACCTATTAAGGTTGGGTCCACCATTTTGGAATTTCTCTTTGAGCTGTTCTTATGTACGATCGAGATGGGTCTCTCTCTGTCATTTCTCTTCATATTGCACTGGAAGCCACGAGGTTTGCAAGCTCCCTGATTCTCGAACAAACTGTGGATGCATCTGTGGGCGCCTCTGCGGCAGGCTTCAGGCTTTAATTTATTATGCTTCTGCAATCTAGTCTTTGAACAGAGTTCTTAGAAAAGATTGGAAGCACATCCGAAGCTTTCTGGTGAGAGTCAAACAAGGAGTGCCTGTTTGGCCTTCTAGGCTGCCAGTGACCTGTTTCATCACATCTGGTCACCAGCATTATTTTGGACCTTTACTGCCTGGAGTACAATCTTAAGGACAATCCTTGTTGCAGTACTGTTTCTCTGCTTTCTTACCCCTTAAATACTTTATTTATATATATTGTTCTTTTATTTTCAGTTATCTTTCCTTACCACACCCCCAAGCTCCTCCCCACTCCTCAAATACACCGGGCCGAGCGCCACAAGGAGTGCCTATGGAGTGCCTCTTTGCTGGCTTGCAGGTGGCAGAGGCGAGTTACTTTCTAATTTGAATCTTGTAATCATTTTTGATTGTGAGCCCCATTCCATGTCACTCGGTGATGCTGCGCAAGACTAGCGAAGGCATGGTTTTGTTGAACCCTATGCAGTCAGGGCCCCGTACACGCAGTTTAAAGCAACAGGGGGCACGGATGTATGATGATATACTATACGTGCCCCTTTTTTTCACCCCCCCCTGAAGAACATGCTGCGCATGGCACTTGCAATACCTCTCTCCCTATCCCCCCACCCCCTTTCCGATCCTAGCAACGTTGCTATGCTGGGGCTGGGGCAGGCAGGGTGTTCTCTGATTGTTGTTGAGTCTGGCGTTTCACTGTACGAACGGGAGGTGGGGACGTCTGTCTCTCCCACCCTGGGAAGCACCGGGAAGGCTGCTCGTCCACCCCTGAACCAATCCTTCTTGGACACTCCACCAGCATTTTTGTCAGGGGAAGTCATGCTCCTCGCCCTGACCCTGTCTCTGCTGGGACGTGGAGAAGTGATGGATGACCTCTTTCCATCCGCCCAGGTGCCAGTGGTCCTGTTGGTGGTGGGGGGGGGGGGACTCTTCATGAAACTGACAGAATGGGTCTTGTGTTGGCTGAACTCGAGACTCATGACACCTGCTTGACTGACATGAGGTAGCAAATCGCTCATTGAATGAAGGCACCCCCCCCTAACTCATTATTGGCTGAATCTGTCAGGGTGGGACCAAAAATGGGTAGCCTAAACATGGAGGCGGTTATTTCTGACTTAACCCTCACATCCACCCTGTCTGAAGGTTGGCAATCCGCTGATAAAGTGAATGCGTCGCCAATAAGTTCATCGCCAGTGCAAAAAAAAAAAGAACAAAAAGCAATTGCAGAATCAAAAACCCACCCTGTGGAAAGGCTCGAACAAACCGACCAGAAATTCTAGGGAGGATGTGGCGATTAATGATACTCTTTGTCACGGTCTCGACATTGACCTGGAGGAGGAGTCTTTGATTAACATGGGGGAAGGTATTCCAGCAAAAAACACCCTTTTAAAGAAATGTGATACAAAGGGACGAATAAAAGTAAAAATAAAAATCATAATTCCCATAAACCCAACAACCATAAGAGGTGCCCCTCGCACTGCGCCCGAGCAGAAGACGGCTAATTGCTTGGAAGGAAGAGGCGTCTATCAACTGTTTGCTAAAGAATCTATTAACCAAGTTCTATCCTCTCTTCCCCCGGATAAAAGCAGGGCAGCCAACTTAGGGCAGGAAACAGTGCCCTCCTCCGATAATGTGGGTTCACCTTCTTTACCCGGTTTAGAATGGGTACATGCACCGTCGCTCCTGGGTTAGTTGCAGAATCCCGTGGCTCAGCCGTGGGTGACAACTGATGATGTTACGGGTTGCAGACATACACCCCTCTCCTCACAGAGAGTGCTCTCGTTCGTTAAGTTCACCAGTGGCACCCATGGTTGAGGTTATGTCTCTTCCGCCAACTGAAGTGAAGGTAGATGTACCTCTCATAGAGATTTCCTCCTTGGAAGTCTTTATAAGAAATACTGTGGCGCAGATCATGGACCTCAGTTTAAGTTCAACAGATTTTTCCAGCCTAACAAGGCCGCTTGAGGGGCAAATCCATCAGGTAGAGAGTATACTGAGGGAGGGGGAGTTCAAGATAACTACCGGCCCATTACTAATGTGCCGTTTTTGCTGAAGGTTCTGGATAAAGTGGCACATTTGCAACTCCAGAACTATGTCGAGGCTTATAACATCCTGCTTCCCTGTAAATCTGGGTTCAGGAAAGGCTTTGGCACTGAGACGACCATGCTGGATCTCAAGGCCAACCTGCTACAGAATATGGACCAGGGACTTTTATCAGCTTTGATGCTGTTAGATCTATCTTCTGCTTTTGATCTTGTAGATCATGATCTCCTAGCCAAAAGACTTCATTCAGTTGCAGGCTGCTCACCTAAAGCTGCTCTTTGGATCTTTTAATTTCTGGGTCCAAGGACTGCACGGGTAAATGTGGGCAATGCTTCCCCTGCCCTAGCTTTATCACCTGCAGTGTCCCTCAGGGGTCTTCCACCGCTCCGAAGCTGTTCAACATCCATATGATTCCCTTTCTGCTCCTGCTACTTGGGTGTGCTGGTGGCAAATTATGCGTATGACACTGAAGTTATCATCAAACATTCAGGCTCATATCTTGCGGACTCAGAAACTTTGAGCACTATCTACAGGTCCATCCACGTCTGGATGGCTGTAAATTCTCTGGTCCTAAACGCAAGCAAAACTGAGCTTCTTATCCCCGCTCCAAGCCAAAAGTTGAGATCTCTTTCAGGAGAGTATGCAAAGTTTCTAATCATGGACACACTTATTGTAGTGCAACAAAAAGTAAAAACCCTCGGAGTGATTCTGGATGCTGAACTATCCATGCGTCAACATGTGGCCTTGTTAGGTCCGCCTGCGGTTTGGTAAACAAATTGTTACACAATATACAACCTTTCTTATACAAGAGAACCTGGCGAATTTAGCCTCAGTTCTCGTGAACACTGGGCTAGATTACTGCAACAGCTTGTTTAGTGGATGCGTTGTTTCTGTTATAGCCACGCTCCAGGTTACCCAGAATGGTGCAGTATGGGCTGTTGCCGGTTTGGCCCTGAATACATCAAGGCGCACATCAAGTCTTATGTTCCAAGTCGTTCACTCAGATCACAGCATCTTAGATTGATTTAAGCAAGGTTTAAGCTGGTGAAGGCAGGTGGGCGCAGCTTCAATTTCCAAGGTCCCTGCGCCAGGAATGCACTGCCACCTAGCATTAGACTGATTGACACACCCTTAAAGCTTTAGAAGGATCTGAAAACTTTTCTTTTTAATCTTTCACCTGATTAGTATTACATTGCTTTTTTGGTCTGCCTCTTTGACTTCTGAGTTTCGTCCCTGGCCTCCTTAGCATTCTGCCATGCACCTTTATTTGTTAAGATTGTCTGTCCATTTTCTGTTGTTTGCGACCCTAAATAAGGGGTTAGGGGCTGCTCTTGAATCTAAAAACCTTTCACAGGTTCTTAGTCACCCAAAACCAGCACCAGCTCCCATTGATAACACGAGACTGCCCATTAATGAAAACGAAGGAACATCAGGAAGTATTATTCCATCAGACCCGAATGGGAAGGTTTCTAATTCCCTATTTCATAGTGATCTAAAGTCTATCCAGTGGAGGAAACCCTGCCACCCTGACAATCCTAGTGTTATCCTATACTATTTATTTGATTACGGAGGTCCGGCATCTCTAAATAGAGGGCAAGTCCTGGCACTAATAAACGAGATCCCCTATCTGATACTCTTATCTTCTGCAGCTGTTAAGAGGGTAGATTTTATTCTCCCGGAGCGGTATGACCACGTCTGTTTGGTCTTTCAATCGCGCTCATTTTACAATGCCATTCTATCTGAAACCCATCAATTTAACTGCCTAGGGTATGATATTTTGATCATTAGCCCAGGCTTGAAGCTCTGTGATCACAGTCTGGAGGTCGGAGGTATTATCCATGATTCGCAAGTCCAGAGAGGAATCACCACCAATTCTCTGTCAGAATTAAAGGTTGAGGAGGACATCAGTTGGGGATGGCTGGCATTATCCTTGCGCAAATCCATCTCTCAGCTGAAATCTCTGAAGCAAAACCTTTAACTGTAATTTAGATCTTTCACTATTATCCTGGAACTCTCGTGGACATGCCCATTCGACCTCCTCCCAGAACTTAGTGCCAGATTAATGAAAACTAATATTGTCTGCAGCCAAGAGACCTAGATGATCACCCCTTTCCATCTGGACAGGTTCGACATACGCCACGAGTTGGCTATAAAGGCACCCAAGAGCCGTCCTTCGGGCGACCTTCTAACTGCCATTAAGAATGGCGAGGGCATTCACATTCTGGACTGCCTTTGCTTGTTCCCTTGTGTGTTGGCAGTAGTTGTGGAGGTTAGATCCCATTGTTCCCCTCTTCTTATCCTCATTTTAAATATATATTGGAGCCCGGCCTTAAATCTACCGGAAACCATTGGAAAGATCACTGGCCTGATTTTGGAATCAATGATAAAGTATAGAGGGCTCCAAATCGTAGTTATGGGAGACCTTGATGCCGAAATACCATTCGTTCGCCATTTGGACCTGCTTCAAGAGCCTGACTTAGGACTCCTGACATCCATACAAGAGCAAATGAAAACCCTGATAATAGGCCCCCCCCCCCGGGTAGCTCCAGGAAGATACTACAGAGCCAGCTTTGGTATAATCATTTTAGAAATTGGGGTCTACTATTCATAAACTCCATGCTGGGCCCAGATATGGATCCCCACACTTGGACTGACGGTTATCAGACCTCGATAATAGAACATATTTATATGTCTCAGTGTCTTTTTGATGCGCCTCATTCATTTAACATCAATGTCTTCCCATTGAGTGATTACAGGATCCTGGAAGTCGCAATACGTGTTGACCAGGGTAGCCTACCCCGTAGCCGAATGTCTCTGAATTTGGAGTTGAATTGCTCCAAAACTACAATCACCTGGCATAACGGGAACGTTTCTAACCTTAACACAGTATTTGTTTAAGACTTCCATAGCCATTCCTTAGACTTGAGGCGCTCCATGTTCATGCATCTTAACTTCCCGCGGTATGTAGATATGTTGATTGCTAAATCCATCAAAGCGGGGGGCAGGAACACCTATAGAACTACTAATCCTCACGTTTATGATGACTTGGTAAAGCGATTCAAAAACACATGTAATAGGGAGGTGAAAAGTCTTTTGAATAGCAGCCTCTCCTGGGAACTTAAGAAGGCTGGTATGAGGAAACTGAAGCAAAAACTAAAAAACTGGTTTAAGGCCCACAGGTTACTCATGCTACAAGCGGATAATGAATCAAAGTTGAGAGCACTGAAAGATGGATCCTCTTGCCAATTTTGGCGTTTGATAAATGCAAAGGAGTCCCATCAAGTTTCTGCTCAATCCAACAGTATTTCTGAGGAAGCCTGGGCCGCCCTTTTTGGCAGCCTATATGGAGCCAGAATTTTATTGCCCGATATCGGTGATTCTATCAGGAATAAAAATTGGAATTGCAACTTTTCAGTCTCTGATATTATAGATCAAATCCAAAAGCCTAGCTCGTGTAGAGCCACGGGACCGAATCATTGGCTAATGTTATATTGAACGAGAACCCGGAAATATGGGCTAAGTCCCTAGCATTACTATTTTCGGATATTGTCAACTCCAGACGTATCCCATCTACCTGGCACTTATCATACTTCATTCCCGTATATAAAAAAGGAGACAGAACCTTACCTCTAAACTACCGCCCCATCGCCCTGCTCGATGCATATTCTAACATTTTTGCACGCCTCGTTTTGCAACAATTGGAGGATTGGAACAAATCTAACTCCCTTCTGTCAAACCTCCAATTTGGATTTAGAAAAGGGGTGGGGACGGAGGTGGGAGGTTTAATCGTTTCATTATCACAAGAAAAGTCTTGGAAAAAGCTGCTACTACAATATTTATTGCAGCAATCAATCTGTCTCTTGCTTTTGATCTTGTGGACCGATCTGTACTCTGGTCCAAATCATCATCTTTGGGGATACCTGACGAAATCTTAACTATCCTAATCCGTCTACATGAAGGTTGCCTAGTACAGGTTTGCCTTAATAGTAAAGGCCTCCTCTCACACCCGATAAAAACCTTGAATGGCTTGCGGCAGGGATGCATTTTTGCCCCGTCACTTTTTAATCTGTATGTGTCCGACATTGGTGTAAATCTGCAAAATGCAGCTTTTATTTCTCCTAAAATCGAGGGGGTCAAGTTTAGCTGGTGTGCCTACGCCGATGATTTTTTGCTTGTTGATAGTACACCTATAGGACTGCATTATTTAATGACGGCTTTTTCCAAGTATATCAGCTCCAATGGTCCTGCTATAAATGCAAAAAAGACTGTGACCATGCGTCAAAGCAACTGGAACAAGCCAACTGCCTACAGCTGGTTCCTAAACAAAGAAAAGTTAGCTTTAAAGGCTACAACGCTATACTTGGGATTCCCCTTATTTGAGAACCCTAAGAAATGCCATTTTCAGAATTACTTATCTCAGAAGACCAGCTCCTTGAAAACACAAATGAGGATAGTCAAACGTAAACACTGTGCATAATCTTTGCTGCCTCTGTTGCGTTTCTACAAGCTCAAAGTGATCCCCAAATTGTGTTTTACGGCCTGGAATTGTCTATTCTCAGTTCGAAGCTAGATTTGGCTAAAATATAGTCTAGAATTTGGAGAGCCTTAATGTTTTGTTTACCTAAGTGTATCCCATTGGCCGCTTTGAGGTACGAATTGGGTATACAGTCTCGGGAGGATAGCTCAGTGGCAACGTGCTCACCTTGGAAGCAAGATGACATAGAGCAACACAGGTTTGATCCCCGGGTCCCCGCTTAGAAACCTCTGGCTATTAAGCGTGTTATAAATAACCTATCATATCATATCATTACAAGCTTAGTAGAATGGAGGCTCGTTTCCCTTTATATAAAACTCATCACGGACATGGGTAGCAACTTAAACTTTGACTTGGGATGTCACCTAAGGCAAGGCTCTCAGGATTCCCATTGTATGTCTAGCATGTCGGCTGTGTGACAATCTTTATTGGAAAAAGTCGGCTCCAACAGAGACACCCTTCTATCTAATACGTTGCGAGTTAAACGTTTGTTGCAATACGCAGACTGGGCTGATACCATGTATAAAGTGTCCAACTACTTGCTTTACCACCAATCGGTCTCTCACTACAAATGTTTGGGCACATCTGAGTCTTCCTTAGTACACTTTCCTAATTTGAATTGGCGTAATTCATACATGAGATTTAGATTTAATACATTGCTAACGGGGAGATTCTGGAGATCCGGGATCACTTGACTAGAGGCTCCATACTCTGCAGATTCTGTAAAAGTGACAAAGTCAAAGAAACTCTCAGACATCTTCTTTTAGAATGTGTCGCAATTACTACTAATCGAGTTTCTAGTTTGGGTAAATTTGCCCCTGATATAGATAGAGTGGACCTAGACTCTATATGGTGGGACATGTTGCATAGTAATTCTGTCTCCCACATAATTGCAATTGTTAGGTTTCTGTCAGAGGTTTATGGGATAATTCAGTTGTAGCCTCTATCCTGAATGTGTAAGCATTGCTTTCTCAAACCTAGGGGTCTTTGCATTTAGCTTCTCCTTGTATGATTTTATTTAAGGGGTTTTAGTCTGGAGGATTTATGGTTTTGAAGAGTCGGATATACAAATGTACATTCTTGTGTTATGTGTGAGGAATTTTTCTTTGTAAGGAAATTAGTTGTATTGTTTTGAACCAAAATTGTGTTCCGATTTGTAAAAGTTTTTTTTTCTCTCTATTTATATTTGTAAATTTTGTAAATGTTTTTGGAGGTAAACCAAAACAAATAAATTAAATAAAAAACAAACAAACTGTGCAGTTCCTAAAAGGTGCTTCCGCTGGGTAAAGAAGTCCCATCCTTGTCTTCACGGTTTTTAGTACTGTAATGCAGGTCAGGGTCAGGGTGTTCTGAATACATAGTGCGGCCCTGCTGCAAGGCTTGGGAGGGACAGGACTGATTCAATGTTCTCTGCTGCTCTGTTGTAAGGTTGGAGATGGACAGACTGCTTATGATGGGCCCCTGGCATGTGGTGGGAGACACAGGGAGGATGATCAAGAGATCCTCTCCATCCCAGCCCCACGCTCCTCATCCAAGAGTATTTTTTTGAGAGTTAGGTTATAGTGTAAGAGTCCAAGCTCACTGTGGTAAAATGGCCCATTGAGGCGATATGACCCGAGGCAGTGGGGTGATTGTGTCAGTAATGGCCCACTGCCCAAGTTGAGGGCACGAGCAAAGTGAGGATCCCTCAACATAGGTTGCAGTGGCGTTATCAGTAGGGTCAGGCCAACGCTGAGGATCATATCGCCATTAGTACCCACAAGTAACTACACGCAGGCAGAGGCTGAAGTGTACGAAAAGTAAGTAGTGGAACTATGTTCCCTACTGGCCTGCACCACTCCTCACAGACCCCATCGCTGCGCCCCCTCCGATGCACAATAAAAACCCCAAAACACATGTGCCTGCTCGTTAAGGAAACGTCCCGTGCAGTGCACTGAAAGTGCAAGTTTCAACTTCTTCCTACACTTTTATTTTAAAAGGAAACAGTTCCGGAGCGGTTTCTTTTTAAAATAAAAGTATAGGAACGGTAAAACTTAATTAAAAGAAGTAGAGGAGCACTGCTCCCGACCGCTCCCACCCACTTCAACCACTGCACGCAGGATGCTAAAGGCTAAGTGAAAAGAAAAAAAAGAAAAACGTACCTTTATTCGGTCCTACGATGCTGCGTCGGGAACAGGAGTCTATCTTCAGTGTTCATTACAAATCAACCTTGAAGATGGATTCCTGATGCAGACTTGGCTTGGAGGACTGAAGAAAAGTTTTTTTTAAAAATGTCACTTCATCTTTAGCACTCGCTCACGGGTGCTAATGGCGGTATGAGGAAGGTAGGAGGGAGCAGGAGAGGAAGAGTGTGAGGGGAATGTAGTAGTGGGGGAGCTCAGAACGCAGGCTTATACCAGAGAATACAGCCTGTGGTACGAGCTTCCTGATTGGCCAGCTCCTCCACCCAGGGTGCTAATGTGGTGTAGCTACCGTTCAGAGATAAAGTAGTTCTCTTCCCACATTTTGAGGCTTTCATATTATCTTGAGTCAGATACTGCATTTAAAGAGGAGGCACAGGACTCCCACAGTAAATTAGCCATCCTCAAAATGGAATAGCTCTAAATAATTACTCACCCGGAGGCAGTGATTGGCAAGTCTTTAACTGCTGGCAATTCACAGAAGTGGTTTTGTTGGGTTCTCCTCTTTGTACCAACCTGCATAAACTGCGGTCGTACAGTTATTTTAGTAATCAGTGTATGAAGAGATATAGCATTTCTAGTTGAGTAATACACACACGGTGCAGTGTGCATGCTCTAAACATACAAAGTATAGAACAATGACAACCTCCCCACTGCCATCCTAAACATCAAGGGGGGCACCCTCAACCACCTGTTTGAGATAGTATATGCCTCACTCACGAAAGGGTCTTCCCAAACACCCTAAAACAGGACTAATCCACCCTCTTCTCAAAAACCCACATTCGACCCAGCCACTCTTGCTACCAGCCAATCACTAGCCTCCCACTGATTGAAAAGATAATTGAAAAGGCAGTTGGCAACCATCTCAATGGTCAGACTAGCCACAGAGCCTGCTTCCTCCATGACGAGGAGTGATCGGAAGCCTTTGCACAAGGTTCCCTCCTCCGTACGTGAACAGTAGGTTCCACGACCGCACTGGGACAAAGTTGCTTTTTATTTGTCCATTTCTCTGTTGCACTGACCAAAGAAAGCCTTGCCTCTGTTTGCCTTTTTTAGTGTCCCAAAGGTTCAGGAACCTCCCAAAAGCTATTGCAAAGCTGGGGAAGAATCACTAGCAAATCCTCTGGGTATGATTGCTATCCTTGCTACAGGTAATAGTGTAAATGGGGCACTGTGTTGAGCAGTACTTGGAACCTGTGTAAACCTGTTACGCTCACCTGGACCCCACAGGGGTGTCGATCGGACCCGGACAGCTGCGGTCTCCGTCAACGTGATGCGTAGTGCAGAGATGACTGTCTGGACTGGCCCGCCTAATCTTGTCTGCTGGACCCGAAGAAGTATTTTCCTGCAAGTGGAGACAGGGATTAGCCACCTGTGGGTTTTAGTGATGGCCTCCCAACTGTTCTCGCTCTCCCCCACTAATCACCTCCGATATCCCCTTAGTAACCTTACCTTATGTTTATAAAAGATGAGCTCTCCGTCCTGCATGTCTTGCAGGGGCGCGTAGATACCAGTTACTTCACTGGTTTGAAGGCGTTGGGAGAGTTCCGGTAAGCATTGACTCTGAAGTCCCAGGCGGGATTGGTAAGTATCAAGTTCAAAGAGTTCAATGTGCCCAATGTTCACTCTTGTCCCCTTCCTTCCTTAAGTTGCAACTGAGTTCGTGAGAAGGTCTCGTAGCTGCTGCTGGCGTTCAGGTAAGAGTCTGTGTTACCCAACGCTGTCCGGTAACTATTGCATGCGTTAACGTGTTGTTTTTCTCCCTCTTTACAGATACGGCATATGAAGATATGAAGAATAATACTGCCGGTGGTAAATCGGGTAAGTCTATGGTGGTAATAGGTATTTGTTGATTCCCTTGGCTCACCTTGTTATTCTTGTGCCCCTAGGTGCCGGAGTACGGCGAAGAAATGATGGAGACAGTGCCGGATCGAAAGATGCTGTGAGAACTGGTGAGAATGGCGCCGTGCTGGAGCTGGCGAAGCGACGCGTGCAGGACTGATGTACTTTCCAGGTCGGGAGATGAAATGGATCCGGAATCAGGTGAGGAATTTGAAATAAGTTTGTTTTCTAACCTTGTCCTTTTCTTCCTCTTTATTCTAGGAGCCCCGGATTCGAGGCGGGCGTGGCAGAAGACTGGATGCTGGCTGCAGGCACGCGGGTGTGGCAGAAGACTGGATGCTGTCTGTAGGCACGATGAGAGTCACGCTGCTGGATGCAGAATAACACGAAGCATGTGCTGCTGTTCGGGCGTGGTTTAAATAGCCTCCAAAGTAGTCCCAGGAAAGAAGTTCCCCAGGACCACATCCGACAAAAAATAGTCCCTGTAGTAAAATAGTCCCATCCAGGCCTCACGTTGGCTTGGATTTATTTGCAGCATGGTCTGCATGAAGTAAGTAATGTCTATGAGCCTGGTGCCTACTGTGCCAGGACTGAACCCAGACAGCCCCTAGCTGGGGCTGCTGGGGTTTTTGTAAATGTCTGGATGCCTGCTCCCGGGGCTGATGGGCTTGATCCGGATGCCCGGGGGTAGGCATCATGACAGCACTCCCCCCCCCAAGGCCCCTCCTAAAGTTGTTCTTCCCCTTGGCCCTGGTTTGTCTGGGAAGTTCCGATGGAATTTCTTCAGCAACCGATGTGCATGAACGTGGTCACTAGGCTCCCATGACTTTTCCTGTGGTCCGTAACCTTTCCAGTCGATTAAATAAAAAAGTCTTGATTTAACCAACTTAGAGTCCAGGATATTCTTTACCTCGAATTCAGGTTCTCCATCTATTAGGATGGGGTCAGGTGGTTTGGCAAGTCTTGTCCCGGGTTGAACTGGTTTCAGAAGTGAAACATGAAAGACAGGATGGATCCGCATATTAGAGGGTAATTCCAACTTGACGGCCACTGATAATGGCCTTAATAGTGTAAGGTCCCAAATACCTAGGATTAATAGTCCGAGTTCCTTTTAGAGGTATGTGTTTTGTAGCCAGCCAAACTTGATCCCCAATCTGATATTGTGGAGCATCGCTTCTACGTTGATCAGCATTTTTCTTATATTTCTCTTTCGCTTGTTTCAAATGTTCTGTTGCCTCCTTAAAGGCTTGTGTAATAGTAGAGTGTAAATGACTAACTGCAGGCATTTCTAAGTGCTGAGGCGAATCGAGTTCTGAGGTTCGAGGGTGATGTCCGTATATGGTATATAAGGGGCTTTGTCCGGTTCCAGAATGTACTGAGTTATTGTATGCATATTCGGAAATCCATAAGATATCCTTCCAATTGCTTTCGGTCTGGTGCAGCATGCAACGTAGGTACTGTTCAAGGGTCTGGTTGGTCCTCTCCGTCTGACCATCGGTCTGTGGATGGTGACTGGTTGATAACCTCACGTCGATTTGCGCCAATTGACAACATTTCTTCCAAAATTGTGAAATGAATTGACTGCCTCGGTCAGAGACCAATACGGAAGGAAATATGTGTATTCTAACAATGTTTTCGAGGAACTCCTTGGCCAAAATTGAAGCGGAAGGTAATCCTTTTAAAGGAATAAAGTGGGCCATCTTGGAAAAAAGATCCACAATAACTAGGATGGTGTTAAATCCATTACATGGAGGTAGATCTAAGACAAGGTGTGCCATGGTGTAGGTGGAATATCCACAGTTTGTAAAAGGCCAGCAGGTTTTTTCTTCAGGCTTTTGTTTTGGCCCAAATGCCACAAGACATCACAAATGACTTTACGTCTTTTTGCCAAGTGGGCCACCAGAACTGTCTCTTAATTTTCGCTTCAGTTTTTGTGATACCTTGGTGCCTTTCCATCAGGGTGTCATGGTAATTGGAGATGACTAGTTCTTGTATTTCCTTGTGTGGTAGAAATAGTCGTCTTTGATAGTAAGGTAGGTCATTGACGACTGAGTAGTCCGGGCCTTTCTTTACCCAGTCCTGCAGGGTTGCTGGATCGAAGAGTTGTTGGATTTTTGAATGAATATCTTCTAGTGTCTGTTGAGTAGTTATGCCAAGAATTCTTTGCTCGGGAATTATTGGCACCGGTTCTGGTTTTGCATATGCTTCTCCCATCCCTATTCGGGATAAGGCATCTGCTTTGCCATTTTTGCGACCTGGTCAATAAGTGATCACGAAATCGAATTCGGCAAAGAACAATGCCCATCGAAGTTGTTGCGATGATTGGGCCTTGGCTGTTTTTAAATACTGGAGGTTCCGGTGATCAGTGATTACGGTAATGGTATGCCTGGCACCAAGAAAGTAGTGCCGCCAAGCCTTAAAGGCGGATTTGATAGCTAATAGCTCTTTATCGGTAATCGCATAGTTTAACTCAGGTGCTGAGAACTTTCTGGACCAAAACGCTGCTGGGTGAAGTTGACCGGTTTCAGGATCCTTCTGGGACAGGACAGCTCCCATGGCTAAACTGGATGCATCAGTTTCTACTATGTATGGAAGCTCAGGGCGTGGATGCTTTAAGACAGGTGCTGATGTGAATTTCGCTTTCAGCTCTTGGAAGGCCTTTTCAGCCTCTTCGGTCCACAAGAAGCGTTTGTTTTTTCACAAAAGTGCTGTGATGGGGTCTACAACCTGGGAGAAGTCCGGAATGAATCTGTGGTAGAAATTAGCAAATCCGAGCATGCTTTGTACCCCTTTGACTGAACTGGGTGATGGCCACTTGAGAATTGCGTCCACCTTTCGAGAGTCCATTTGGACTCCCTTTGGAGTCAGGATAAATCCAAGAAATTCAACTTCCGTTGCATGAAAAACACATTTTTCCAATTTTGCATATAACTTGTGCTGGCGTAGTTTCTCAAGGACTGCACGCACGTGCTTAACATGGTCTGATTCTGAGGAGGAGTACACTAGAATATCATCTATGTATACGACGACACAGACGTCAATGGGTTCACGAAGGACATCGTTCATAAAATACTGGAAGGCTGCTGGTGCATTGCACAACCTGAAGGGCATCACCTGATATTCGAATAATCCGTACTTGGTGTGAAAGGCAGTCTTCCATTCGTCGCCTTTCTTGACACGTAACAGATGATATGCCCCTCGGAGATCTAACTTAGTGTAGATACAAGCATCCTTTACTTGGTCTAGTAATTCAGGGATCAGAGGCAATGGGTATCATTTTTTTACCGTAATCTGATTTAATGTGCGGTAATCTATGCATGTTCTAAGGTCACCTTCCTTTTTTGGCACGAAGAATAAAGCTGAGGATGCAGGAGACTTGGAAGGACGAATAAAGCCATTAGCAAGGTATTGGTCCAAGTATTGCCGTAGGTGAAGATTTTCAGGTTCCGTGAGGGCGTAGATTCTACTGCATGGGGGTTGTGCACCGGGTAGGAGGTCGATTTGACAATCGTATGATCTGTGAGGGGGTAATGTATTGGCCTGTTCTTTTTGAAAAACATCCTGAAATTCTTGGTATTCCTGAGGTAACTGCACGATTGGGTTAACGACTGTAGCTAGGCCTTTGTTCAAAGTTTTCTCCGGGTAACAGGTGTGTGCACAATCCGGGAAGGTTATTCTCTTCTCTCGCCATTCTATACAAGGATTATGCGTTTCCAACTATGGCATCCCCAGTGTTATCTGGAACTGTGGGGCTTTGATTAGATCAAACACAATAGTCTCTCGATGCCCATCTTGACTCAACAGTGTCATCTCTGTAGTGGAATGAGTTACAGACCCGAGGCAATCTCAGTTCCATCAACTGTGGTGATGACATCCGAAGTGGTCTTTTTGCAAAGAGGTAGATTCATCCTTGACACCAATTCGTGGTCCATATAGTTTCCTACGGCCCGCTATCTATGTATGCCCTTACTGCGTGCCTACGTGATGGCTGCCTGGGATCAAGTAGGACCATTGGGATGATCAGTTGCGCGGTCTAAGTGTCCTTCTTTAAACTCAGCAAGCGGACCTCTACGCTTGTCGGGCCTGGTCGTTTCCCGAATCAGGCTCTATGTGGCTTTTATCAGCAACTCCTACCACCTTCTTGGGTGGTTTTGTAGGGCAATCCCGTAGAAAATGTCCTGAGGTTCCACAGTACAGACACAACTGCATCTGTCGTCTTCTTTCTCTTTCCTTTTGAGTTAAGGGTCCTTTAACCCCCCCCCGATCTGCACAGGTTCAGATGCATCTGTTCCTTTGGGGGCAACGTTGGGTTTAACCAATACCTGATTCTCGAACTTAGCTCGATCAGTCTTTCGGTTCTGAAGTCGGTGATCTAGCTGGACCACTAAGTCTATAAATTCTGTGTAATCCTGAGGTGAGTTCACAACTTGAGCCAAGACGTCTTTGAGTTCTCCCCGAAGTCCACGATGAAACAATGTAATTCGTTTTTCCTCTGGCCACCCGGTTTCCACCACCAACCTATTGAAGGTTGCAATATAGGTTAGCAGATCCTGGTTACCCTGTTGTAAGGATAAAAGTTTGTTGTCCAGGGCTTGACCCTGTGAGTGTCTGGCGAATAGTTTTTCCATGCTCCTTTGAAAACCCTGAAAATCCCGGAGAAGAGGATCATCCTGGTTGACTAACGGAATGGACCAATCCGCTGCACTGCCACTAAGATATGACAATACAAAGGCTACTTTGGCTTGGTCATTTGGAAAGGCTCCTGGTCTGTATAAAAAGTGCAAGCGGCATTGGTTCATAAACACGGCAAACCTTTTGGGGTCCCCAGCAAAGCGTTCGGGTGGAGCTAACGGAATATTTCCTGGTAAAACCACTTGCACAGGATTGCTTGATGAAACGGGGGTTGGTTTTCCCCCATATGCAGGTAGGGGTGTTTGCCCAGCTTGGTTTTGCAGTAGTTGCCTAGCCAGATCATCAGTGTGCTCCTTTGAGACAATCAGTTCTCTCCTGAGGGCATTAGTCTCTTGGTGAGCGGCATGTACTTCTGTCCTAAGTTTCCCCCAATAATTGGGCCAGTTGGTCAGTTTCCGAGGTTTCCATAACACCCGGGTGGGTATTTTTAGAAAGGCTTTGTGTTCTGTTACGCTCACCTGGACCCCACAGGGGTGTCGATCGGACCCGGACAGCTGCGGTCTCCGTCAACGTGATGCGTAGTGGAGAGATGACTGTCTGGACTGGCCCGCCTAGTCTTGTCTGCTGGACCCGAAGAAGTATTTTCCTGCAAGTGGAGACAGGGATTAGCCACCTGTGGGTTTTAGTGATGGCCTCCCAACTGTTCTCGCTCTCCCCCACTAATCACCTCTGATATCCCCTTAGTAACCTCACCTTATGTTTGTAAAAGATGAGCTCTCCATCCTGCGTGTCTTGCAGGGGCGCGTAGATACCAGTTACTTCACTGGTTTGAAGGCGTTGGGAGAGTTCCGGTAAGCATTGACTCTGAAGTCCCAGGCGGGATTGGTAAGTATCAAGTTCAAAGAGTTCAGTGTGCCCGATGTTCACTCTTGTCCCCTTCCTTCCTTAAGTTGCAACTGAGTTCGTGAGAAGAAAGTCTCGTAGCTGCTGCTGGCGTTCAGGTAAGAGTCTGTGTTACCCAACGCTGTCCGGTAACTATTGCATGCGTTAATGTGTTGTTTTTCTCCCTCTTTACAGATGCGGCATATGAAGATATGGAGAATAATACCGCCGGTGGTAAATCAGGTAAGTCTATGGTGTTAAGAGGTATTTGTTGATTCCCTTGGCTCACCTGGTTATTCTTGTGCCCCTAGGTGCCGGAGTATGGCGAAGAAATGATGGAGACAGTGCCGGATCGAAAGATGCGGTGAGAACTGGTGAGAATGGCGCCGTGCTGGAGCTGGCGAAGCGACGCGTGCAGGACTGATGTACTTTCCAGGTCGGGAGATGAAATGGATCCAGAATCAGGTGAGGAATTTGAAATAAGTTTGTTTTCTAACCTGGTTCTTTTCTTCCTCTTTATTCTAGGAGCTCCGGATTCGAGGCAGGCGTGGCAGAAGACTGGATGCTGCCTGCAGGCACGCGGGCGTGGCAGAAGACTGGATGCTGGCTGGAGGCACGGTGAGAGTCACGCTGCTGGATGCAGAATAACACGAAGCATGTGCTGCTGTTCGGGCGTGGTTTAAATAGCCTCCAAAGTAGCCCCAGGAAAGAAGTTCCCCAGGACCACACCCGAGTAAAAAATAGTCCATGTAGTAAAATAGTCCCATCCAGGCCTCACGTTGGCTTGGATTTATTTGCAGCACAGTCTGCATGAGGTAAGTAATGTCTATGAGCCTGGCGCCTATGGCGCCACAACTGATTTTTATTATGAGCCTGGTGCCTACGGCGCCAGGACTGAACCCAGACAGCCCCTAGCTGGGGCTGCTGGGGCTTTTGTAAATGTCTGGATGCCTGCTCCCGGGGCTGATGGGCTTGATCCGGATGCCCGGGGGTAGGCATCATGACAAAACCAGAGCCAGTGTGCCTTTATGAAAATTGGATGTAAGTGAGAGACAGGGGATCATTCTCCCAGTGACATCTGGGTGGGGCCTAAAGAGTTGCATGACTTAGTCCATCTCCAGGCCTCGAGGGCTGCATCCATGTCGGGTTTTCAGGCTACCTCTCATTAATATTCAGGAGATAAAATTGCATACAATGATTCTAAATGTATTCACATTTTCCCCATGAATATCAATGAGGGATGTCCTGAAAACCCATAAGGATCGCGGCCCTCGAGGCCTGGAGTTGGACAAACCTGTGGCCTTCTCATTTGGCCAAATTGGGTTAGGATATCACTAGATCCTGGCTTGGTGAAACAAACAGATTTTGGGCACATGAAAGGGCTCTGGGGAATCATCCATATAACCTCTCAGGATTGCCCATCATGTAGCAGATGGGTCAGTCAATGTCACTCCGTTAGACTACTTTATCTGAGCGATGTATGGTGTAGTATGTTTGTCCAGTCTTCAAGTATGGTGTTGCATGGAGTGCCTGTGATATCAGTGTAGGATGTTTGAGTGGGATGCTGGTGTGAGAGCTGAAAGATTTTAACATTTGGCGTGATAGCTGGCATGGTGTAGATGGGCTGGTGGTTTTATTTATGTATTTATAGAGCGCTGCAGCCCGCAGGCATCAGGGCGCTTGACACAAAGACAAGGACAACGGATATAAAACGGGACATTCAGGCATTATTGGTCAGACGTGTGTAGAGAAACATGAGATGCACGCTTATCTGAAAAGGACAGTTTTCAAGTTCTTTCTGAACTTGAGGTAGTTTGGTTCCAGTCTGTGGAGCAGTGGGAGTTCATTCGACCGTATGTTAGCTCTAGAGGGGAATGCCGTCCCAATCCGTTTGCTTTTTTTATGGTTCCTGTTTTGACTAGTTCTTTGTTTTTGGACCGTAAGGTCTGACCAGGCACATATGGACTGATTTGCGTTTTCAGGTATTCAGGGGCGGCTCCGTATATGCAATGATGAACCAGGGACTTTGCTTTGAAGGTGATTCGGTCTACATTCGGTAGGCAGTGTAGGGTTTTTCTCTCATTCGTGATATGATCCCTTTTTGATTTGCCAGTGATTGTCCTTAGCTCATTGTTTTGAACAATTTGGCATTGTTTAATGCATTTATTGCTGGCTCCTATCATGATGGAGTTCCCGTAATCAAGTCTCGATAGGATGATAGCTCTGGCATTGGTGGAGCTGTTTTGCTGATTCAAGTGGGGTCTAATTTGACTCAGCAGTTTTTGGTGGTATTGCCAAGTTTGTTTAAGGTAGGAAACATGCGCATCTGCATGATTTCAAATGGTGCGTGGGCAGGATCTAATTTGGCTCTGGATTGAGGGGAGCCCAATACTATGAGCTCATTTTTCCCTCCCTCCATTGAGGCACATCCAGTTGGACTTCATGCATTCCTCAATGGAGTTATAGATGGAATTGAGCTTATCGGTAATGTGGCAGCCTGTTAATTCGATAACTAGCTGCGTGTCATCTGCAAAGTTAACGAAAAATATGCCCAAGCTGGTAAGGAGGGTGCAGAGACAACGCATATAGATGTTAAATAGGAAGGGTGAGAAACTAGCTCCTCGAGGCACTCCACAGTCTACTGGTTGGGGGGCTGATGAGTGATCGCCCCATTGAATCATGGAACTCATGTTGCCAAGAAACGAGGAGATCCACTCAACAGCCTCCTGAGAGCAGTTGCCTGCCTTGTCCAGGGCCTCTCGGAGTTTCTGGTGGTCCAGCAAATTGAAAGCTGCCGAGAGGTCCAATAGGATCAGCAGTCCAGTTTTGCCTTTGTCCATTATCCCAACATTTTGGTTTGAAGGTCCAGCAATGCCGACTCAGTTCCATGGGCCTCTCT
Source organism: Ambystoma mexicanum (assembly GCF_040938575.1). Taxonomy (NCBI): domain Eukaryota; kingdom Metazoa; phylum Chordata; class Amphibia; order Caudata; family Ambystomatidae; genus Ambystoma; species Ambystoma mexicanum. The sequence goes on along the minus strand of NC_090928.1, from coordinate 259,385,858 downwards.
AAAGCCAGATTGTTGGGTATGCAAAAGGTTATTTTGGTCAATATATTTTTGCAATTGGCCTGTTGCAACTTTGTCCATGATCTTAAGCAAAAAGTTGCAGTTTGTGGTGGGCGGTGGTTAACTGGGTCGCGTTGATATAGGCCAGGTTTTTTAACTAAAGGTGTCACAGTTACGGTCTTGATAGCAGTGGGCACCTTATGATCTCTGAATGAGGAGTTGACCATTCGACAGAGGAAAGGGGCAAATAACTCTGCGTTGTCAAGGATCAACTTCGGGGGTTAGATATTTTCAGAGCAGGAGGTGCATTTAGTAGATGATAGTGTTTTGATCATCTCATCTACCGAGATTGGGGAAAAGTGGAATTTCGCAATCTCAGCATGGTCCAATTCTGTAGCAGGGGCGTATTGGGGTAATGAACGGTTGGCTAGTGTTAAGATTTAATATTTTCCCTAGCCTTCAGGATTTTAAGGCAGTTTGGACAATCTCGCAATCTCTTTGTGAAGGTTGGAATGGGAGGGACAAGATTGCTGGCTTTTCGACTGATTTTAGAATTTGGAACAGTTTGCCTGTAGAGTTGGGTGCAGATGCAATCTGATCGTTGTAGTAGTTTTTTTTAGCTAGTTTCAACTTTTCTTTGTAAATGTAATCTAACTTTTGCCAATTTTCCTTGTTGATAGTGGACAGATCTTTCTGTCCTTTCCTTTCTGCTTTCCTTTTTTCTTTTTTGAGTCTATAGCTTTCTGCATTGAACCAGTTTTGATGATTTTTATTTGGTCTTGCTAGTTTCTGTTTAAGTGGGGCGTGTTGATGGAGGATGTTTGTGAAATGATTATTGAAGTTTGCTATTAATTCCTCACAAGTGTCCTCTTTACACGAGGTGCTCATGATATTGGAGATGCCTAGTGAGAGAATAGCTAGTGAGATCTTTTTAAAATTTCTACTTTGCATAGAGTTTGGGATGTTATTCAATTTTTTGATGTTTTCATTGGGTGTGTCGTAGCTCAATTTTATGGTCGGACCCGATGCAGGGATATGTACCAAGAATTGTGATGTTCACCTTGTTGGAGATAGCCCAGTCAAGCTGGTTACCTTTGTTAGAGGTGGGCTCTGTGTTTATTACCTGGAAGTCTATAGAGTTAAGTTCTTTCTCGAGGGAAATAGCCTCTTTGTCTTGAGGATTGCCTCTCCACCTATTGAGGTGCCCTAGCAGTATTGTGCATTTATTGGGTCTTTTTAGGGTTTTTAATAGGTGGGTTAGCTCTTCATTGAAGACGGATATCAGGGATGGTGGTCAGGTAGATGGCTATTAGATTGATACTGCTGTTGTTTGTAGGTGTCATTTTTAACATGATTATTTTGCATCCATCGCATTGTATAGGTGATGGGAACAGTGTCAGGTCTTGTTTGGCTATTATAGCCACACCTCCCCCTTACCAGTCTCCCTATGTTTGAAGTAGGTGTTATATCTTTCTGGGACTTCTACGTCCACAGTGGGACCTATGGGTTCTTGTAACCATGTTTCCGTAAGAAACAGTGTATCAAGTTTGTCTTGGGTAATATAATCATGAATGTCTTGAGCATGATTGTTCAAGGATCTCGTGTTAAGGAGTCCTATCTTAATGTCAAGAGGTTTGGTTGCTATGTCCTCTGTTTGGGCTGTGCCGGTTTTAGTTGGCGCATGCCCAGGTGGTGGGGTTATGACTTGTTGAGTAAGAGCTGGCGTTGTTTCCTTAGGTATGTTAGGGCATGTAGTGACTTCAATGTTTGGGATGATAGGAATGGGGCCAACGCGTGAGGTCGAATTCGGTAAGTTCATTGTAGAGGTGCACTGAAGTAGGTCATGTTTAGTTTCTATAAATGTCCTGACTATGGATGTGTCAAATAGTTGTTTAGTCAGTGTAAGGAGCTGGCAGATCTTAAGATAGCCCGTACCTTATTCTGTTCACCAGTAGATATAGAGGAGGTAAGCCGGTGTTGGGCAGAGTATTGTGCTGAACGCCGAGGTCCGGCGTGGTCCGGCGCAGACCGGCTAGTCACTGAAGCGCCGGCGCTGAAGCGCCTGATGTTTCTTAAGAAGTGACGCCGGTACAGTTCCCAAGAAGGACTGCCTACTTCCAGTCGTGCGTACAGCTTGAAAATCACGGCTTGCCGGCAAGACGGAATGTAGTAGTAATTCGATGGTGAGTATGGTCACAAAATTAGCAGATAAGGATGCTGGTTGTGCGGTGTGTTGGAGTTTAAAAGATTCTCCAACACCCGTGTACACACAAGGACACACGTAACGTGCAATATGTTGCGGAACGTAGACAAAGCTAGACAGACTTTGGCAGGGTAAAGCTGACACTTGCAAGGTAAGAATGACAACTCTGGGTCATAGTTGCAATATAATAGTTTGGCATTCACAAAGAGAATCATGTACACAGATAACAGTGGTACGGATTCCTAATTCTAATTCCAGTACAATACTACAGCATGACAAGTCAACGTCTGTGCAATTTCTTCCTTACCTAAAGATGGTTTCATTCAGGGGGGGGTAGAAATAAGTGGCCCGGCCGGACCGGCGCTGACCAGCTAGTCGGTGAAGCCCCGGGGCTGAAGTGCCTGACATTTCTTAATAAGCGACGCCGGTACTGCTGTGAGCTGTAGTTCCCAAGAAGGACTGCCTACTTCCAGTCGTGCATGCAGCCTGAAAATCACGGCTTGCTGGCAAGTTGAAACGTAGCAGTAATTCAATGGTGAGTATGGTCACAAAATTAGCAGATAAGAATGCTGGCTGTGCGGTGTGTTGGAGTTGGATGGTCCCTGTGTTATCTTATATGTACAAGTAACTGGACCTGGAACTTACTAAAAACCCAATTGAGCATAACATGGCTTCATCCATCAGGCTGTCGACCCAGGTTGCTTCACTGGTGGCAAGGTCAACTGGTAAGGATGAGGAAGGTGATTTAAGGCGCTGTGATGGAGGAAGCAGTACACGAATGGCCAAGAAACGATCTACACCTATAGAAGTATGGAGGAAGCTTGCTAACTGGGAGGAGTGACATCTTACACTCTTGATCAGGGAACGTTGCTGTAAGGAATTCGACAGCAGTCCCTGTCCTAGTGCCTGTTGCAACCGTGATGAGCAGCATAGGCCATTAAAGCTGGGAAGAGCATTTTAGGGCCCCTTCACTGTCCCCCACTGAGTTACCTGAACCACTTTACCTATCACGTGAGGGCTGCGGATTCACCTCACCTGCGCCCTGCCTGTGAAGGGGTCTCGAACCATCGTTTTGGCTGTCCTGGTTGGTGCTGGCTGTTCCCGGGCCCTGTTGGTGGACGTCTCTGGGTTCCAAAGTGGCACAGTGAAGATAAAGAGCCAGTGTCCTGTGCTGTGGAGCCAGTATGCACACTGTTAAACAGATTATTGAGGTATATATAGCATTCAGCTATTGCACAGTTTTAATGCGGGGGAAATTGCAGGTGTTTTTACGCTGAGTTTTTGCCAAAAAAACTCATCATTTATTTTACATTATTTTGGGTGGGGGGTGGCGGGGAGAATTCCTGCGCCAAACCCCTTGTCCTATACCTATTTTTTGTTATTCCCAACCCTTTATATGCCATTTCCCATCCCCCCAAAATATTTCTATAGGTTTTTTGAGCAAAAGCTCCACGCAAAAAGACCCGTCATAAAAATGGGTGTCGATGAAAGGACGTCGTATGCACACAAGATGGCTACCTTTGCAGTGAAATGCACCCTGCAAAGTGTGTTCCACCCCTGATGTTTGTTTTACTGTAGGCACGTTATGGCAGATATTCCCCTTTTTGGACACAGGCTGTGCACAGAGTGGGCTGCAGTAATGTGATGTGGGCTTCATGACACATATTACTATTCTTTTATTGGGAGCAATTTGGTCAACGGCAAGATGGTAAGAGTGCCACTTCATTTGCATGGTTCCAGTAGCGCTTCTTGGGGTCAGTAAACTGGTCAGCCCTGCAATTCAAACCCTAATATGGTTGCTGCACTTGGGGATCATGCTCTTCCATGCATGCATCTACTGTGAGCTGGCAGTCTTGTGAGGATGGATGTTCAATCCATCACCTCAACTTAGGTCTGGGTGTTTGTGTCTGTGTATGTTTATCTGTGGATTGCCTAGGATACATATATTGGGGGTCATGTTAGTAAGGACAAGTTACGCAGGCCTTGCGGTTAGCTGGGCATGTGTGCTGGGGCCTTATGTGATCCATTCTTTTCATTTATTTTATTTACTTATTGATTTTATGTTCTGAGGTTTTACCTTCTCTTGTGGGCATAGAAGGTCAGATGTCATGTGACCTTGTATTGTTGTATTTGTTTAGGTTTGTTTCTGTGTTGCGTCTGTGTTTCATGCAGTGTTTTAGTTCTGACTTCGGGTTACAAACCGGGGGTTCTTGTTTGCAGGTGGTAACATGTTTAGGCTTCGGGTTCTACTAGTTGTCAGATAGTTAGCAGGGTACTGCACAGGAAAACTCGGATTAGGCTTATTTTGCATTTTAATGTTTAAAATGTTAGATGTTAAATGTTAAAGGTATTTGTACCGCACACCGTCACCAACGGAGTTGGTCCCCAGGCGCTCTGGCGGATCTGCAAACGAGAAGGTTGGATGGGTTAGTAGGTGAAGCGGGAGTAGGATGGTGAGAGGAGTGGTGTTCTGTTCCCAGCTGAGACTCGGTATACACCGGGTGCTGAGCTTTGGTGCAAGTATCGGATCGATGTCAGTCCTCGTGTGCTGTTGGTGTGGCTTATGTGTTGTTGCGGTGTTGTGAAGTGCGTGCGGGTTGTTGTGCGAGAGATGGTTGTGGAGATTTTTGAGTGAGATAAGTCTGCAGAAATGCTGAGTTTTTTGTTAGTGGGTTATATGAAGTTTAACATGCTAACATTCAGAACTCTGTCCGAATGTGGCGCTCGCCAATCCTCCCAATCTCATCAGGATGGACAAAGGGGTTACGCTTGACAGGGTTTTAGGTTTGTGTGAGGCATTCCCTGTGCTGTTCTAACGCGCTCTCTAAGTGTTCTAATTGCTCCTCGTCGTTCTAGTCTAGCGAGCTCTGTAGGAGTTCTAATGCTGATGGATTGATTAGTGTGGGTTGGGTGTCTATTCTCCTCCTCGGTGGCTGGAGCTGGTGTTGTGGTCTCCTCTCACAAACTTTCTATCGAAATGTGCTGTCTGGGGTTTTTGGTTATGGTACGGCTGGGAGGCAGTGGATGAGTCGTTTAAGGGCTTTCGTCTCGGTCTGAGTATGTGAGCAGTCTATGGTGACCTCCTTTTGTGGCTATTTCCCATAATAACTTATGGTCTGTCGTGGGGTCCGTTCTTTGGGTTCTGTGTATGTCCATTTAGGGGTGACCGAGGTTGGGGTTATTGCATCGCTTTTTAACGGGGTGGGCATTCTAGTGCGTCGCTGTTGTAGTTACGCTGTGAAGAGCCATGATTTGAGGAGTTTCCTGAATGCTAGGTGGTTTGTTGTGTTCTGTATATTCTTAGGTAGGTCATTCCAGGTTTTCGGTGCCTGGTGAGAGAAAGAGGATCCTCCAAGTTTTCTTCTGTTATAGGGTTTTGGTTCCAGGCGGATGTTGGTGCTTGATCTCAGTGTTCTTGTTGGTTGATGTAGGCGTAGTTTATTGCTTAGGAATTCTGCACCTTGTTTGTGTATTGCTCTGTGCGTGATGCACATGGACTTGAACTTTATTCGCTGTTTTAATGGTAGCCAGTGTAGTATCTTTAGCGCGGGTGTGATGGTTTCTCTTCTGGGTAGCCTGAGGAGGAGTCTGGCTGCCGCATTTTGTATGCATTGTAGTTTTTTTAGAAGTCGCTCGGGCATGCCCAGGTATAGGCTATTAGTGTAATCTACTCTGGACATGATCAGAGCAATGATGGTAAGTGTTTTGTTGGCGAACGACAGGAACTGTAGGATCCTTTTTGCTGCTCGCAGGAGGAAGAAACATTTCTTGAGTAGAGCATTTACTTGTGGCTCTAGAGTGAGTTTGTTATCCATCAGGACCCCTAGGTTTTTTACAGTTGATGATGGTGCTGGTGTGGTGCCGAGCTCTCTTGGCCAGGGGATGTAGCTGATGTCTCCTCCCTTTTTTGAAACAATCATTATCTCTGTTTTGCCTGGGTTGATTTTGAGGTGGTTGAGGTCCATCCAGTTGAATATATCATTAAGGCAATTCTCTAGTGTAGTGTTTTCTTCTTGGGTGTCTTGTATGTTGAAGATTATTTGAGTATTGTCGGCGCAGTTGTAGCATGTGAGGTCGTGTTTTTTGATGAGATTGATTAATAGGTACATGGAGATGTTGAATAGAAGCGGGGAGAAAGATGATCCTTGTGGTACTCCGCACGTGGAGTCTCTAGGTTTGGACTTAAAAGGTTTCATCCATACGGTTTCCGTTCTGTTTATTAGGAAGGATTTGATCCATAGTAGGGCGGTGTCTGTTATTCCTAGCCCTTCTAATCGCTTTATGAGAATGTCGTGGTTGACAGTGTCGAAAGCTGCAGATAGATCGAGGAGAATCAGGGCGATACTGTTGTCCGAGTCTGCGTTCGTTTTTAGGTCGTCCCATATTGAGAGGAGAGCTGATTCTGTTCCTCTCATTGGTCTGAAACCAACTTGTGCCTGGTCTAGTAAGCAGTGCTCCTGTATGAATTTTGTAGACATAGGTTTCTAGCAGTTTGGCTATGTAGGGTATGTTGGAAATGGGTCTTTAGTTGGATAAATCCTCTACATTTCCTGTTGTGTCTTTAAGTAGCATCTTGATGTAAGCTGATTTGAAGGCCTGTGGTACTTTACCTTTTGAAATTGAGAAGTTGAGGAGATTCCTGTGGTATTCCATGAGGGTTCCTTGTTTGAGAATTGTTTTGTATATGTCTGGGGTGCAGGGGTCTTCAGCAGAGCCTGATTTGTTGCTTTGGTTTACCAGTTTGACGAAAGTCTCTACTGGTATTTCTGGGAAGCTTCGTAGCTTGTTTGGATATTCCTCATCGGTGTCGATGGGGTTCGAGGTGTGATTGTGTTATGGACTTGATGGTCGTGCAGAGTATGAATACCTCCGTCCCCAAGTACCACACAGACAACACCAGAAATACTGCCTGTGCGGTCTTTGAGGCCACAGGTGGTAGTCCGTCGAGCCGATTCGGGAACAGCCGGAAGAACCCCTTGAACGCTGTAAGGCAAAGGATTAGGCAGTTATGCACAACACAGGCAGGATAACAGAAGAACACAGGCAACTCAGCTCTGCTTACCTATGTGTACAAAGGTGGCCCAGAGGTGTGGGGAAGGACTGGACCCCGGGGCAGGAACCGGATAGGTAAACACCTAGCGTGGGGCCAGAGGCCGGGCTATCAAACAGACAGACGTGATCCGTAGGGTATCCAGGGACGATGCCGTAGTCGGGTAAACAAGAGGACCAAAGTTAGTACAGTAGGATGAGGCAAAAACAGTCCGTGGAGCAAATCGTGGTTCGGCAACTGGAGAATCAAAGTTCGGTTAGCAGAAGGGTAAGGCGAAGCAATCCGTGTAACAAAAGCGTGGTCGAGAAAAACAATCCGTAAGTCCAAACGTAGAATTCAGCGTCACGTGATCCAGGAAGGAAACAGCTGTGAAGCAACGCTCCTTGTTTCCGGAAGTTATTTATACCTTGTCAGGGGTCACGTGATACGTGACACTGGAGCGTTGCTGTGCATAGGACGATCACATGATCCGTGACGCGCGGGTCTCCGTGGGCAACGCTTTGCGTTGTAGCGAGATGTCAACCTCCAGTTTAGCTGCCAAGAACGGGAGGGGCGATAAACGCCGGGTCTGCTTTGCTGCGATCCAACAGGATGGGCGAAGGGCACTGGGTTACGTGAGCCAAGGTGAGTATGTGGGGTAGTGGGAGAGACAGTGTTCGAGGGCGGAGAGAAACAGCACCTGTACAAGCTGCACTCGGTGCGGGAGACGTAACAGAGTCCCCCCTCAAAGGCCCACGACCCCGTGGGCAGGCAGGGCAGTCCCTATGAAAACGGGCAACAAGAAGCGGGACATGGACATCGTGGGAGGGAACCCAAGAGCGGTCCTCGGGACCGTAACCCACCCAGTCAACAAGATACTGCAGGCGACCCCTGTGAAAGCGGGAACCCAGGATAGCACTAACCTCGAAGACATCCGGAGAGGACACCGAGACAGAGGCCGGGGGAGCAGTGACCCGGGTAGGAGCAAGGCAAGGCTTGAGAAGGGAGGTATGAAATACCGGGTGAATCCGCCAAGTAAGGGGAACAGCAAGGCGGAAGGCCACGGGGTTCAAGACCTTAGTGATTTTGTAGGGACCCACGAAACGAGGCAACAGTTTGCGGCACCCAGGGATACGTAAGTGCCGAGTTGACAACCACACTCGGTCCCCCACGCGATAAGCAGGGGCCACTGACCGCCTCCGGTCAGCCTTTGACTTCATCGATGTTTGGGCCTCACGGAGATGGACAAGGGTCCGAGAATGGACGTCCGCCAGGTCACGAACACAGGCGTTGGCAGCAGGGGTGGCAGAGGAGAAATCCGGGAGCGGGAGGGTGCGCGGATGTTGACCATACATGGAATAGAAAGGAGAGAAACCAGTAGCTGAGTGACGTGAGTTGTTATACGCGAATTCAGCGAGGTGGAGCAGATTGAACCAGGAGTCTTGGTATTGAAGGGTCAGGCACCGCAAATATTGTTCCATGGCTTGATTCACCCTCTCAGTCTGCCCATCGCTTTCTGGGTGATAGGCAGAGGAGAAATGAGCATCAATACCCAGGAGTCTGGTAAGGGCACGCCAGAAACAGGAAGTAAACTGTGACCCGCGATCCGATATGATGACCTGTGGGAGACCAAAGAGACAAAAGACCGTCCTGAAGAACAGACGGGCTAACGTTGGGGCCGAGGGTATGCCGGTACAGGGAATGAAGCGTGCCATCTTAGTGTAGGAGTCCACGATAACCCAGATGGTATCATAGCCTTGTCTCCGTGGCAGATCCGTGACAAGATCCATGGATATAGTATGCCATGGTCGGGGGGGAATGGGCAGTGGATGGAGTAGGCCCAGGGGGCGTCCTCTACGTGACTTGCATTGGGCGCATATCGAACAGGTGTTCACGTAGTTCTCTATGTCCCTTCTCATGGATGGCCACCAGCACCACCGGTGTAGCAGATCCAGGGTGCGTTGCTGCCCTGGGTGACCGTTTATGGCAGTATCATGAGACCAGGCAAGCGCTTGGTTGCGCACATCGCATGTGGGAAGGAACAACTTGCCCTGGACAAACGGCAATCCCTCCCGTAGTACAATATCCCATTCCGTGAGTGCATGCGGGTGTCGGGAAACCCATTGTCTAATGGCGGTAAGCAACGGCTGGGATGGTGTACACAAACAAACAACATGACCCCTCCCCAACAAAGTGTCTGGAAACGAAGACAGAGGTTCCCCCCCAGGTGAACGAGACAGAGCATCCGCCTTACCATGAACAAGACCCGGCCTGTGCTTAACGACAAAATCAAAGGCAGCGAAGAACAGATGCCACCGCACTTGTCTGCTGTTTACGCATTTAAGAGAGGCCAAATCCTGTAGATTCTTGTGGTCCGTGTATACTACTGTCTGGTGTTTTGCCCCCATGAGGTGGTGTCGCCATGATTGGAGGGCGTCCTTGATGGCCAACAGCTCTTTCTCGGTCACTGTATAGTGTGACTCGGCTACAGTGAACTTCCGCGAGTGATAAGCCACCGGATGCAAACTACCCGTGGCTGGACATGGTTGTGACAGTATGGCACCCAGAGCGAACGAGGAAGCGTCAGCCTCTATTACAAACGGGAGGTCCGGGTCTGGGTGCTGCAGCACGGGGGCAGAAACAAACCTGGATTTGAGTGCTTCGAAAGCCTCCTGGTGTACAGAGGACCAGACGAAAGGGACAAGAGGACTGGTCAGTGCAGTCAGGGGAGATGCAATGGAAGAAAACCCGGCAATGAAACGCCGGTAAAAATTAGCAAAGCCTAGAAAAGACTGGAGTTGTTTGAGGTTGACAGGGACTGGCCATTCCGTGACAGCACGGACTTTTGACTCATTCATGGACAACCCTCCGGGAGTGATGTGAAAACCCAGGAATTCCACCTCTCTCGTATGAAACAAACATTTCTCGGGCTTGGCGAACAGGGCGTTCTTTTTGAGACGGGAGAGTACCTCTCTAACATGAGCTATATGTTCTTTCAAGGAGGGCGAATAGATCAATATGTCGTCCAGATAAACCACCACGTACGTATCAAGGATGTCAGAGAATACGTCGTTAATGAAACGCTGGAACGTTGCAGGTGCGTTACAGAGCCCGAAAGGCATCACTGTATATTCGAATAAACCCTGTCTGGAGCAAAAAGCCGTTTTCCATTTGTCTCCACGCCGCATGCGGATTAAGTTGTATGCCCCTCTCAGATCCAATTTGGTAAACAGGGACGCCTTTGTCAACCTGTCCAGTAGCGTGGAGATGAGCGGAATGGGGTACCTGTTCTTTATGGTGATAGCATTTAACCGTCTATAGTCTACACACGGGCGCAGATCACCTTCCTTTTTTGGGACGAAAAAGATAGGACTGGCAGCTGGAGAACAGGAAGGACGAATATGACCCAAACGCAAGGCTTGCTGGATGTATTCTTTCAGAGCCCGTTCTTCAGACTGTGATAACGAGTAGATCCTGCCTCTTGGTATGGGAGCATCCGGGAGAAGGTCAATAGGACAGTCGTAGGGTCTGTGTGGAGGTAGACCTTCCGCTGTGTTTTTGTCAAAAACCATATGATAGTCATGGTAGTCCACGGGAATGCCTGCCATAACAGCTCCCACGGTGTGTGGTGACGTGGTGTCAGGGGCTATGTCCCTGATACCGGAGGAAGCCAGGGCACCGAGAATACTGGCGGGAGAGGAGAGTGACACTGGTTCTGTTAGACAAAAGTGCTGGCATTCTTCTGATTCGAACGTTACTTGTCCCGTTCCCCAATTAATCAAAGGGTTGTGGTGCCGTAACCAAGGGATACCCAAAATAACCCCGAACTGTGGCGTGGTGATGAGGTCAAACGATAGGCTCTCCTTATGAGTGCTCTGTATCACCACCTCCAGAGGTGCGGTTTGATGTTTGATCGGACCAGAGGCTAAAGACGTGCCATCGACAGCTTGCACTGGTTCCGGGTGTTCCTTTTTGATCAAAGGCAGATTGAGACGATGGGCTAATGTGATGTCTATAAAACAACCCGTGGCCCCGGAGTCGATCACGATCTGAACAGCATGGACGATCTCCTGGGTGGGTTTCAACAGGGCATGAACCACAACCGGTCTGATAGGACCGAAGGCGGGTTCAGTGGGGGTCGCGGATAGGCTCGCCGGCGCCCCCTGTATCAAGGGCGAGCCTTCTGAAAACCCGACGCCTTGTTCTTTGGTCGTCGGGGGCACTCCCTTACGTAGTGTCCGTTTAGCCCGCAGTAAAAACAGGCGTTGTCGGTTCTCCGACGGTCCCGTTCAGACTGTGTTATCGGGCTTCGGATCCTGCCTATTTGCATGGGTTCGGAACTAGCGGGGGAAGGAACCGGGGTTGACTGGCCGGCAAACGTGGTTTCTGCCTTCCGTTCGGACCTGCGGGCGTCCACCTGTAGTGCAAGGTCTACCAGATCCGAATAAACAGAGGGAAGGGCAGGAACCACAGACAGGGCGTCCTTCAAGGTGTTGCATAAACCACGATAGAACACGATCGCCTTCTTTTCCTCTGGCCAGGAAGTTTCAGCGGCGAGTTGATTATAACGGGTGATGTACTCAATAAGTGTTTGCTTTCCCTGTGAGAGGTCTAGTAGTTCCAGGTCCCTTGACTGGGCTTTGTAGCGGGTGTCAAACACTTTGGCCATTTCCGTTATGAGAAGCTCAAAGTCATACAAGGCAGGATGGTCATTTTCTAACAATGGGTTTGCCCAGGTAGCTGCTACACCAGAAAGATGAGACAAAAGAAATGCGGCCTTTGTGACAGAATCGGGGAAGGCTTGGGGTCTGCACAGGAAGTGAAGTTTGCATTGGTTTATGAAGGTGCGGTATTTCCGTGGGTCACCCTGATATCGTTCTGGGGCGGCAAGAGGGAAAGAGGTTGGAAGCAAAACAGGAGTGGGTGCGGGGGCCGGGGCCGGGACGGACTGGACTGGAGGGGCAGGGTCCCCGAACTCGGTGTCTGCAGGTAGAGGATAACGTGTGCTTTGCAAGGTGTCTAGTCGATGGTGTATGGCTGTCGTAGCTGCCGCCATGTCGGTCCTAAGGGCCGCTACGGCCTGCATTAGAGCGGTCACTGGGTCCCCGGCGGAGGGATTCATACTCCGAACGGCCAAGGGCTTCACAGTCTGTTATGGACTTGATGGTCGTGCAGAGTATGAATACCTCCGTCCCCAAGTACCACACAGACAACACCAGAAATACTGCCTGTGCGGTCTTTGAGGCCACAGGTGGTAGTCCGTCGAGCCGATTCGGGAACAGCCGGAAGAACCCCTTGAACGCTGTAAGGCAAAGGATTAGGCAGTTATGCACAACACAGGCAGGATAACAGAAGAACACAGGCAACTCAGCTCTGCTTACCTATGTGTACAAAGGTGGCCCAGAGGTGTGGGGAAGGACTGGACCCCGGGGCAGGAACCGGATAGGTAAACACCTAGCGTGGGGCCAGAGGCCGGGCTATCAAACAGACAGACGTGATCCGTAGGGTATCCAGGGACGATGCCGTAGTCGGGTAAACAAGAGGACCAAAGTTAGTACAGTAGGATGAGGCAAAAACAGTCCGTGGAGCAAATCGTGGTTCGGCAACTGGAGAATCAAAGTTCGGTTAGCAGAAGGGTAAGGCGAAGCAATCCGTGTAACAAAAGCGTGGTCGAGAAAAACAATCCGTAAGTCCAAACGTAGAATTCAGCGTCACGTGATCCAGGAAGGAAACGGCTGTGAAGCAACGCTCCTTGTTTCCGGAAGTTATTTATACCTTGTCAGGGGTCACGTGATACGTGACACTGGAGCGTTGCTGTGCATAGGACGATCACGTGATCCGTGACGCGCGGGTCTCCGTGGGCAACGCTTTGCGTTGTAGCGAGATGTCAACCTCCAGTTTAGCTGCCAAGAACGGGAGGGGCGATAAACGCCGGGTCTGCTTTGCTGCGATCCAACAGGATGGGCGAAGGGCACTGGGTTACGTGAGCCAAGGTGAGTATGTGGGGTAGTGGGAGAGACAGTGTTCGAGGGCGGAGAAACAGCACCTGTACAAGCTGCACTCGGTGCGGGAGACGTAACAGATTGCTTGGTCTGTTTTGTATGGTGTGTTGGATGGCAGTTATTTTGTTTTTGAAGTGATCTCCTAGGTCATCGCAAAGTTTCATTGATGGAATTGGCATGTTGTTGCAGCTCGGTGGGTTTTTTAATTTGTTTATGATTTTCAAGAGTTCTTTTTGGGTGTTTGGTGCTCTGAAGATTTGGTTGTCGTAATGTTTCCTCTTTGCTTTTTGTATTTCCTTTCTATATGAGCGGATCTGTTGTAGGAATTGTAATTTGTTTGCAGTGGTGGTGTTGGTCCTCCATTCAGATTCTAGTTTTCGTTTTTTTCTTTTCATGGCGCTGAGTAGTGGAGTGAACCATTTTGCTGTTGTTTTCTTACGTGATGGGGTGAAGGGCTTTTCTTTGGCGATGTCATCTAGAGTTGTTGCGATCCAGGTATGGAGTAGGGTATCTTTTTTGTCTATGTCAGCTTCTTCCATGGTTGTTGCTTGTGGTTTGCTGAGTTCTAGGAGCTCGGTTAGGCTGGAGTTTTTTATGGTTCTCCAATTTCTTTTCATCATGATCAGTGGTTTTTCTTGTTGCTTCTTTGTTGGAGAGGCCGTTGTGATTATGAATGGAATGATGAGGTGGTCGCTCCAGAGTATTTGAATTGGGGCTGCCGTGGTGATGAGATCCTTGTTGGCGAAGATTGCATCAAGTGTGTGCCCTGTTGAGTGTGTTGCTCCTTTGACTAGTTGTTGTAGGTTTATGGCTGCAGGTTGGGTGGTTAAGGATTTTTGTGTGGTTGTGGTTTCTTCGTCGAACCAGATGTTGAAATCGCCAAGGATGATCAGATGATTGTACTTGATGGCTAGGATGGTGATTGCTTCCATAAAGGCGTCTATGAAAGTCGCATCGTAGGTTGGTGGTCTGTATATCAGTATGAATTTCAGGTTTGTTTTGGGGTTTACTGATAGCCGTAGTATTAAGGACTCGCATTTATCGATGTTTAGTGGATCTTCCATTTTGATGGCCAGTTGCTCCTTGTTGACGATCACTAGTCCCCCCCCCCTCTTTTGGATTTCTTGTTTGCTTGGATGCATTTGAAGTTTTCAGGTTTTCAGGCAGGCAGTTGTTGAGGCTGATCTTGTAGTTGTCGTCTAGCCATGTTTCGGTTACAAATAGGATGTCTATGCCTCCTTCTGATAGGGGGTCATATATTTCAGTTCAGTGTTTGGTCATTGACCTTGCGTTTATTAAGTTACAGTGGATTCTCTGGGTGTGATTTTGTTTTATGGTTATTCGTTGTCCAGGTTTGTAGTTGTCCGGTCGTGGTGTTTCCGCATTGATGTTGGTAGGATGTAGAATGGCGACAGCTGCTTCTTCATTGAAGCGGTCCAATAGGTTGATAACAGGGCTGATCAATCATGGTGCATCTGCTGTGATGATGCTTGGTTGAAGATCAGCGATGGCTTCTTCTTCATTGAGTCCGATTGTTAGGTTGGAGGTAGCATTGTTGGTTGTCGGGGCTTCGTCGTAATGTGTGGGATGTTGTGGAAATCGATGGTGCCCCTCTGTTCTTGTGATGTAAGGGGTAATGGGGTTGGAGTCATCCCACTCTCTTGTGTAGTGCTCCCGTCTTTTTTCCGGGTGTTTCGGGATATTCTTTGCAGGTCTCAAGGTTTCCATGTTGAGGTGACAGTATTCCGTGGTTGTCGCGAGGTAGGGTGTGAAGTATAAGGATTTTTCTCTTACATAGGTTGTTCCGGTTATGACTGCGTTAGACATTTTTCCTGCCGAAAGAGGCCGTTTTTGCAGTCCTCCTCCCTATTTGTAGGCCATCCCCAGGGCTGGCCGGATGTGCCCGCCCTGGGGATGCCCGCCCCCAATCGTGATGGAGCGGAAGGGGTGGGAACCTCCCTAGCGGGGAGGGAGAGCTGCAGAGGGGCACCCACGCTATGTGGGATGTCCCTCGAGCGCCCCCTGCAGGGGCTGGTACATCCCCTTAGCGGTGTCAGCCCCCATTGGCCAACCCCCCCCCCTTGTCGTGTGAGGATGACATACCTTAGAAACCAGAACCTGAGCAGCCAGTGAATAATAGTCCAACAACATTTTACATTTTGGAAAATGGTTCTGGATCTGTTGGTGTTGTGTGTTTGCGTCCCTTGTTGCACAATCTTGCTCTCTTTCTCTGCGCCCTTTTCTGGGTCGGGCCATTTTTCAGTTCAAGGTGCAGACGTAGTAGAGTAGTTGGTCCTCTATGCTGTCTTGTGCAGGTGCAGTAATCTTGGTTTTTCCTTCTCTGGATACGCTAGGGTGTTCTCTGGATCAGTCTGTTGTTTCTGTCGGCGGGTAGGGTGTGTTTCCTAAGGGTGCACTGTCGGGGAGGGTTATGGGCGTTAAATGGTCTGGCGGTATGGGACTCAATTAAGCTAGGTAGTGATGGGTTTCCTGGATTAATAGAGTACCGAACTAAACACAGTTAGATTAGGGGCCCTGTATATTGGGAGAAAGCCCTGCGCCTAAGAAGGCGACAGAGTACTAGACCCAACAAAGCTAGATTTGAGGGTCAGCCGAAACAGTGGAGCATGATACCAAGCACAGCTAGACTTGAGTGTCCTGCACTGCGGGAGAGAGACCCACGCCTAGGAGAGCAACAGGGTATCAGACTAAACACAACTATATTTGAGGGTCAGTTGAAACAGTAGACTATGATACCAAACACAGCTAGATCTGAGGGTCACTTGAAGCAGTGGGGCACGATACCAAACACAGCTAGATCTGGGAGTCCTGCACAGTGGACGTCTCCCTGAACGCGGTTCACAGCGGTGAGATAGCCATGTAAATTCAGGGGGGACATGTACTAGTTGAGGAGTGAGTTTGAGGGGTGCAGCTAGGACTTACTCCCTTAATGCAATCCGGCCACAGAAGTCCTGCTAGATTTGAGAGACAGGCCTCTCAATGCAATCTGAGCATCACACAATTCGATCAGGACACAAAACCCAACTGGATTTGAGAGACCTGAATAGTGGGAGAGAGGCCTATGAATGCAATCTAAATATCATACAATGCAATTTGGAGAAAGGACCCCTGCTAATTTTGAGACCTGTATGTTGGGAGATGGGCCTATCAATGCAATCTAAATATCATACAATGCAGTTTGGAGAAAGGACCCCTGCTAAATTTGAGAGACCTGTGTAGTGGGAGAGAGGCCTATTGATGCATACTAGCTATCACTTAATGCAATGTGGACTTAGAAGCCCTGCTATATTTGAGGGACGGGCCTATCAATGCAATCTAAATATCATACAATGTAATCTGGACACAACACCCAACTAGATTTGAGAGATCTGTGTAGTGGGAGAGAGGTCTATCAATGCAATCGAAAAATCATACAATGCAATCTGGACACGAAAACCCGACTAGATTTGCGAGACCTGTATATTTGGAGAGAGGCCTATCAATGAAGTCTAAATATCACATAATGCAGTTTGGAGACAGAACCCCTGATACATTTGAGAGGCCTGTATATTGGGAGAGCGGCCTATCAATGCAATCTAATATCATACAATGCAGTTTGGGGTCAGAACCCCGATAAATTTGAGAGACCTGTATATTGGGAGAGAGGCCTATCAATGCAATCTAATATCATACAATGCAGTTTGGAGTCAGGACCCATGCTAAATTTGAGAGACCTTTATTAGCGGGAGAGAGGCCTACCAATGCCATCTAAATATCATACAATGCAATTTGGAGACAGAACCCCTGCTAAATTTGAGGGACCTGTATAGTGGGAGAGAGACCTATCAATGCAATCTAGATATCATACAATGCAATTTGGACAGAACCCCTGCTCAATTTGAGAAACCTGTATAGTGGGGGAGAGGCCTATCAATCCAATCTAAACATCATACAATGCAATTTGGGGAGAGAACCCCTAGTAAACTGGAGAGACCTGTATAGTGGGAGAGAGGCCTATCAATGCAATCTAAATATCATACAATGCAGTTTGTAGACAGAACCCCTGCTAAATTTGAGAGACCTGTATATTGGGAGAGAGGCCTATCAGTGCAATCTAAATATCATTGAATGCAATCTGGGCGCAAAGACCCAACTAGATTTGAGAGACCTGTGTAGTGGGAGAGAGGCCTATCAATGCAGTCTAAATATTATACAATGCAATCTGGACACGAAAACCCAACTAGATTTGAGAGACCTGTATATTGCGAGAGAGGCCTATCAATGCAATCTAAATATCATACCATGCAGTTTGGAGTCAGAACCACTGCTGAACTGGAGAGACCTGTGTAGTGGGAGAGAGGCCTATCAATGCAATCTAAATATCATACAATGCAATTTGGACAGAATCCCTGCTAAATTTGAGTGACCTATATAGGTCTATACAGAGGAAGGGGGTCTGTGCCTAGCCAGATTGGTACAGTATTAAAAAATGATTACATTTGAGGGCGAGGGGAAGAGAGATGCAGAGGGGAGTAATCACCTTGTTTACTATGGGTTTGGTAAGTGGCTCGGAAACTAGGGTGGAGTAGTTGCTCTACTCCTGACCCAGGCCACTCATACCTGTTTAGCAGGGGTTTTGCTACATATATGGGTAATGCATTCGTTGCGGGCAAAGGTTAGAAACTCATTTGCTGTTTATTTTGTGCATGCCTTATGTTGTACTTGCAGGGGAATGTACATGGGCGTTTGGGCCTAATCCAGGATTTGGAAGCCATTCAGATTCGGGAATCGCTGGGATGCAGGCATGTCTACTGATTCCTTAAGCACAGAGTGAGAAATGCAGGGACCTCATTTCACCAAAATGCCAGGTTTAGTGGAAGTGACATCATACGACCCTTGACCTCTGATGACATCACAGGAAGTGGTTATTTTACCCCCAACCCGAAGTGACATCACAGGAAACGATGGAACACAACCTTTCACCCCTTGACAAAACAGGAAGTGGCATCACATAGCATTGTTTCTAAGTACAATATGAGAATGGATCACCATATGCATTGTTAATATCAGCGCGTATATGCCCATATTACCAAATAACTGTGAATGCAAGCAGATGTTGAAGGCCAAATAATAACGGTGTGGTATAGCACTTCCGCTTAAGCGCTTCATATATATATAACAAATATACATACAATATCACCCAACCTGTGTTGGTACTCATTTATAAACCTCAGCAGGATGAAAAGCTGAGCTGACCTTGCTGGGAGTCGAACCTGCAACCTGCAGATCACACACACATTGCAGCAGTGAGCACTCAACCCAGTGAGCTATCTTACCAGCTATAGCTATCAGAAAACCAGCCACTGCAGACACAAAGAACCACATGCTACTGGCCACAGCTCAGGAGTCTCAATTAAAAAAAGAACGTTTTTTAAATTTTTTTTAGGGGTTGCAAGGAAGACCACAGGGGTAGCAAGGGAGACTGGCGACCCCTAAATGACGTCCCTGCAGAAATGCCAATTGAACCTGGACAGTAATAAGCAGTGTCGAACAAATGGCGCCCTGAAATGGGTAGAATGTCAAGGAGGGTGCACTGGCATCCGAATGCCTGGGTACTTGGGTCATCACAAAAAGTTGTGTAAGTAGGCGGTTGGCAACTCTAGCAGTGCCCGGAGGGTTGTACTGGAAAGTTAGCGAGGGAGCACGGGATTGTATCTATGGCGTCTGAGCCTTAACAACATGTAGAAAGCAGCAGATCTATCGTAGCTTCAGGTGCGCGGGCACGGTGGAGCCAGGGGTGGACTGGTCTTTAGGGAACTCTGGAGATTTCCCGGTGGGCCTCTGCACCCTGGGCCTCTTTTCTGTGGTATTTCCAAATTTTCTCATAGGAAAAGCATTGGGCTTGCTGAAAATGTGTCATATAAGGTGTATGGGAGGACTGGTCCAGGAGACCCCCCTCCCATACCTCTTCTCCCCCGGTGAGGTTCATGGCTCATCAGTTGTCCTTCCTGCCACCAGGGCCCAGGTGATGGGTGAGGCACTGGCTGAAGACATTGACCAAACCTGCTCCATTTAGCTAGGCCCTGGAAACCATTTTGTCTAGTAAAAATGGCTTGAGCCCTGTGCACCGCAGCGCGGCCCCCACCCTTGGAGAGTGTCACTTATCCCTGTAGCCACAGTTCCCTGGCAGATCCGCTAAGAGCCCGTTCCCACGAACAGACGGACATGAGCTAGTGTTAGATACCAACACTGTAACATTTCACCTTCCGCAGTGTATCGCTGTTTCCAGCATGACCCGGCCAGCAGGGCCTGGGTGGAAAAGAACTGTACAATGGTCCCCTGACAAAAGCAAAATCCCCGAATACTAATGAGCAAACCACCTGTGATGAAAGCGTTCTCTCCACAACCTCTCTGACTAAAAAAGCGTTCTCTCCACAACCTCTCTGACTAAAAAACCTGTAAAATATATGAAAATGGCAGAATGGGTGCTCATATGACATTAGGGATGAAGCACCCACATCCCTGTAGCTATGCGCAAATGGTAAAAGCGTCCCGGTGGTTTTTCATGTTATGCATGTTATCGAGAAGACTGCACCCCATGGTCCCGCGCCAAAACTGAACTAATGCTGCTAGAGTGCAAAGGAAGACAAATGCAACCATATTGAGGGCTCATGTAAGGGGTGCACGGAAATGCACCATATGTGTGTGTCCAAGCCCACTATGTACCACTGCCGCCAGTCTCGGTGGCGGGTTGTTCCTGCGTGCTCCATCAACCTTACTGCTACCTCACTTACCGTGTATGTATAAGCATATAACAAAATGTTGTAGTCGCTAAAAACGTAGTGTACAAGTAATGTGCTCAAATTGGCCATATGGATGGCACTAGCAATGTCAAAAACGTGAACTTTGGAAAGACTCAATGAGTATTGTATATTATATGAATGTTTATGTCTCTTTCACCTAAAGTCTGCAACACACGAGGAAAATACCTTTGTGAGCACACGCAAGGCCATTCCCCCTCCCTCCCAGTGAAGCCCGCCAGATGAAAAAGCAGAGGCCTGTGCTGCCCTGCTCCACCTCCCCAAACTCGGCTGGAGCCGCTTCAAGCATTCACATTCCCCCGCAGCACCCAAGGCCACAGCCTGCCACCTGAATTATTTACAACCCAGCAGTAAACCCCGGCCTTAAAACACAGATCCAAAGGCGCCCTTTCTTAGGCTCCACGACCCACCGGCTCACCTTAGGTTAATGGCCCCTGTAAAATTAGGACACCCAATATTATGGCAACATTACAGGAACACATCCATAATGACTTCTAACAAGACATGATAACACGGACCTCCTGTCCCATGCCCCGAGACCCAACTCCACGACCTCTGATACCCGGTCAACAGGACGATGGTAACCATGTATTGATGAATCGCCAACAGACCCCACTCTAGGTGCATTCCTCCTGTGTTGCGTTAACCTGTAGAATAACCTATTGGAAGA
Organism: Ambystoma mexicanum; assembly: GCF_040938575.1. NCBI lineage: Eukaryota > Metazoa > Chordata > Amphibia > Caudata > Ambystomatidae > Ambystoma > Ambystoma mexicanum. Next base: position 259,365,136 of record NC_090928.1, on the reverse strand, counting down.
TTTACCAGGGAAGATAATAATGCAATGTTGAATGACTGCGGTGTGCGTGGCCCTAGGGCAGAAAGTCAGGAAAGACATTCATCTCTGACACTGATCACGGTTGGCACAACAGCACCGCCCGGATGAGCCCAGCTGACCTGCCAGGCCCAACCCAACCCACGAGGGTAACCAGTGACATCCTCCAGCCGCGGCAAACCACATCGCAGCAGCACCTATAGCTAGTCGTCGCCACCCAATCCCCACAAACTTGTGCCCCCTATAGCATGTAGGTTCTTATGACGTTTTTTGTAAATATATATGCCTGTCTTTGCTATTGTCAGACAGAGCGCTCTCAGAGTTTGCATAGTTCTTTGCATGCCCTATTTTGATTGATAAACTCCCATTTAAGCTCACCCGCACTTTGTCCTGGCCTTATTCCCATCCTGGGAGAATCCATTATTGTCTCTCATTGTGGGGAGGATCATGCTATCTGGGGACGCTTGCCTTCAGTGGTGACCCCGAAAGCGTGATTTTAACTTCTCTCCTCATATATATATATATATATATATCCCTACCATCCCCTTTGTCACGAAAATCTCTGGTCGAAAAGGGATACGCACGGTGCGCAGGCTCCGGGAGGCTGCCCGCCAACGGCGACCGGTATGCTCAGAAGTGCGCACTCACCAGAGAGAGGATATGGGATCCCGGTTGAAAAATCCCCTTTGAGTACCGCTCGCCGGAGCCGGGGCTGACCGTTGAGCAAACGGCAACACTGCCTGGACGGACCCAGTTTCGGAGACTCTCGGTTCCAGACAGGCACGTGAGTATTGAGTGCGAGCGACCATAAAGGGAGTAGGGGAGGAGATATAGGACAGGGAACGAGGCTGGTTGAAAGGGGGGCACTTTGGGACTACTAAGGACCATCCTAAACTTTATTTGCTTTTTCTTTGCATATGGCCATTATGATTAAGAGGTGAACAGAGATAAAGAGACGGGAACCTAGCTCCACAAGGGGGTGGAAGGCGGCGCCGCATAGTGCTATCTTGACTAGTACTGGGAATATATGAAGAAGTGGAATATGAGATAAAGGTGTCTGGTAAAGGAAGACACGGAAAATACATTAGTGACTGCTACTATTTCTATTTCTCTCTCTCTGGGTTTACGGGAAAATAAAAGCAGGTTAGTACAAACAAAGATATAATGTAAGTAGAAAAATAATTTTACATCAAAATTAGGAGACGAATATGTATATATCAGATTAATACGGACAGGGACAGTTGGCCAGGGAGGAAAGGGAGGACAAACTGGGCTGTGAATTGAGTGCTGCTTATGAGTGTGTATAAATCGTATATGCCAGAACATATTTGATATAATAAGTGTGTAAAGGTGGTCAGAAATACATAATTGTGGTATGGTTACGGTAAGTGTGACTAGGAGAAATATCAGAAAGAAGAGTGTAATGTGGTAAAGTGAGTGTTCATTTCTTTGATCTGCTGGGTTCAATTGTCACAGTTATTGATGGTTTGTTCTTGTACGTGCCCCCCAAAGAGTATAGAATAGAGGCTGTGTGCAGCCATTCTCATACTGTACCGGTGGCGGAAAACACGCCCATGCTCAATAAGATATAAGTACGTGAATTCATATGGTGATACGTCCATATTAAGAGACAGACATACATAGAGAGGTACAGTAGTATCCAGCAAGTACGAAGTATGGGGGCAGAAACACCCTTATCACATATTTGTAAGAGCCTACCTGGGTACGCAGAACGGATTAAGAAATATCATGACCAGTGGATCACAGAGTTGAAGGGGGAAGGATTACCTCAGATATGGCCCGAAGGGGGATCGTTTGACAAGGGCGTCTTAGATATGGTAGCCACATGCATTTGTTTGAAATATAAGGGGAAGCAGCTACACAATAGGAGAGAAATATTAGACTTATGGAGACTGTTTGAAGAAATACCCCCACCTAAGAAAAGGGAGTTAGATACTGACCTACCATCTACTACTGACAACCCATTATTGATACCAAAAGATGACAAGGTATTTCCAGAAGAGAAGCCAGCGATAGAGGTAACTAGGCTGTACCCAATACTAAATTAGCCAGTGCCCGCAGAGGGATATAGTGACCCAACTTATGTACCCCCAACGACAATCACTACCACTCAAGGGCCAACTGCACCCCCACCATATGAGAGTCATAGGGAACGAGAGCAGGTAAGTACACCAAGGGTGGATATAGAGAAATTGACAGGAGATCTAGAATCCAGACTCTCTATAGCCAAAGACGAGCTCTCGAGGATAAAAAAGTATATGTGAGCGGACTGCAATCAATGCCGCTAGATCATAGCCTGCATCAGGAGCGCAGAGTGAGAATAGGACATTTGGAGAAGGATGGAAAAAAGGAGAGATGCTGTTTAGGATAGAAGAAGAACCAACACGGATAATTGAACTAGGGGGAAGAGAGGGGTGTAGTGGTGATGAGGTAAGGACGACAGGAGGCAGAGAGGAGCTATTGTGTGATATAGGGGATGACTTAGAAGAAGGTGAAAGGCTAAGTGTGGCAATGGGTGGGGGAAGCGAGGAATTGGATGGCGCATGCTCAATGAGAACGATGGCCGAGGAGTGGACAGGGCGACTAAGGAACAGGTTGGGAAAAATGGCGCCATTAGGAAAATCAGGAGTAAAGGTGAGTGCAGATACAACGACAAGGGGGAAGTTACAACTCCCATTGATACATAGAGGCGGAGGGAGGCCAAATTACATACCCTGGGCTCAGATGGATAAGGCCAATTTGTTAAAATGATTACCCCCGCTATCAGGAGGGGCACGCAAGTGGATATATGCCTTTGAGAAACACACAGCTGGGGTACCTCTAGCAATAGTTTACTAGTATCAGCAGTTGGGGATCAAGCTGACAGAGTATGGGTAAAAGCTGGCTTCCCGGGAGTAACGTTAGACTGCGATCGTCATGATGGTGCCTCTTTCAATACAGTACGCGCCAGGGTGTGGGATGCCTTGCGGGAAACGTTTCCCGATACCCCAGATTTGCAGTCAGTAATGCAATGTACAATGAATGACGGGGAAGATGCTATGGATTACATTTTTCGAGTCCAAGAGATGTGGAGAGCCGAAACGGGCATGCCCTGGTATCAATCAACATCATTATTCTACTTTATAATAAAGAGGGGGCTCCCAAAAGAGGTGCAAAAAGCACTCGACAAAATAGCAGGTATTGAAGCAAAAGGTTGGCCCGAAATTCAGAGCATAATAGTTCACCACTGTAAACGAATAAAAGAAAGGGAAAAGGAGGTGGCGCAGAGAAGATTGGCAGACAAAGCGAAACTAGTACAGACAAAGCTGGTGAAGGTCGCCGCGGCAGTAGCCGCGCTCCCACACAGTAGGGAGGGAGAGGATGAAGAGGAGGGGCTGGTAGCAATACAAGGGAGGATGGCAACAAATTGGACAGGAGCAGGGCAGAGGCAGTGGAACGAGCAGGAGCAGAGTGGAGGTCCGCAGTGGCAAGAGTGGGCCCCTCGAGGGGGACGAGGTGGGTACAGGGGTCGAAGAGGGGGTGGACAAGTGTATGGTGGAATGGGAGGAAACGGATGGCAGGGTCCCAGGGGTGCACAAGGAAGTTGTTGGAACTGCGGGAGGTTGGGGCAACTTTCCAGAGAGTGCAGGAGTAGACCAAACAACGGGTTTCCAGAGGTACAACACTATGGCCATCCTCATCCGGGGAGCCCATCCGGGGAGCCCATATGGTCTCCCAATGGGACAACAACAAAGGGACCCAGGGCAGGGGTACCCTGAGCAACGGCAGGGACACCAATACAGAACACAGAATCACCCACAGAACAATGACACTATGCACTACACCCCAGGCAACCCTTTCGCAACAACAGCAAATGGAGCCCCAGCACCAGCCCCCTATAGTGGGGTATCAGTAGTTTCAGGGAGCGTGTTCAACCAAGGGGGGGAAATGAGACACCCCCCATAGGACAGCCACAGAGAACACTTGCGTGTCCTGTCCTATCTACCACCTACGATGCAGCAGAGGAACCATTGGTAGGGGCGCAGATAGGAGACAAGCAGTTCATATTCATGGTGGATTCGAGAGCGGGGAAATCATGCATTAGGGAGGGCCGGTTTCCGTTATCTAACCGGAAGTTAGAGACGCAGGGGTTCTCTGGGACTGTAATTGAAGTTCCTTATACAGAAGCTTTGGATGTGATAGTGGGGGATAAAACTGTAAAAACACCCTTACTGTATTACGAACAATCGCCAATAAACTTGCTAGGGAGAGACCTTCTTAGCAAGCTTAACATGACAATATCATTCACAGAAAGAGGAATAGTGTGTTCAACACCCGGAATATGCCCATTACGTGTAATGCTGGTAGTACAGGCTCAAACAACTGCTCCGGAAATACGTGGCCTGACAGTGGATGAAAGAATGTTTATTGAAGGTTTGAAAACACTGGCCCAAGTAGTTCCTGAGCTAAAAAAGCTGGATTGGAGAATACCCGCGGAATTCATCTTCCGCCCAATAGTGCGCCCAGACATAGCACCAGGGTCAGTGGTATCATTAGACTTGCATGCTGTACAGGTGTCAGCGAAAAGGATTGCAGTAATTGGGATGGACATAGATGGATGTGAATGGCGCACTGTACTGTGCGTCAACGCCAATATTGCCCTACGAGACTTATCTGATGAGGATCTCTTCTCTGATTCAGACAATGATGGTGAAATAATAATGGAAATAGCAATGCCCTGCGACATTTTGACTCAGGCTAGGCAAATTCCTGTTCAATTGATGGCAGTAGTGGGAACACCACCGTCATTTTTTGACGATGACATGCGACTGGTGCCAGGCAATTTGTGGACAACAGGCCCCCATGATGTGGGGTTGTTGCATGGAGTGACGCCAGTGGTCATAAAACTCAAACAAGGGGCAATCCTGCCCCGAGTAAAGCAATATCCGTTGTCCCGTGAAGCTGAGGAAGGGATAAAAGAGACAATAAATGCATTATTAGCTCAGGGAATAATAGTGCCATCAAACTCACCATGCAACACCTGTATCTACCCGATTAAAAAAGCAAAGGGAGGGGCTTGGAGGATGATCCAGGATTTACGCCCTTTAAATGACGTCATACAGAAAGAGTTCCCGAACCCTGCTTCAATATTATGCAGTATCCCAAAAACGGCATCACATTTTACAGTGGTCGATTTGAAAAACGCATTCTTCTCCATCCCCTTGGCTGAAGAAAGCAGATACCTGACGGCATTCACCTTAGGGGGAAAGAGATACGAACATTGCAGATTACCACAGGGATACTGTGAGAGCCCAAGTATATTCAACCGCATATTACACAAAGACCTGGGTAATTTATCAGTTGAAAGCACAATCATCCAGTATGTAGACGATCTGCTCGTCTGCGCACAGAATGAAGAAACGTGCAGAAAAGACTCAGTAACACTCCTGTCACTGCTGGCAAACAAGGGATACAAAGTGGACAAGGAAAAGCTACAATACTGCCAGGAAGAGGTCTTATACTTGGGGCAGCTGATATCGAAAGACGGAAAGAGAATAATCCCAGACAGGGTAGAAGCCATAAAATCAGTAAGAGAACCCACAACAGTGAAGGAGATGCAGAAATTCTTGGGAATGTGCAATTATTGCAGAGCATGGATATTAGATTATGCAGCCTACACGAGACCATTACTGCAAGCACTCAAGGAGGCACAACAAGAGAACAGGAAAATAGAATGGTCAGAAGAGATGAGTGACTCATTCAAGTCACTAAAAGAATTGATTTCGAGTGCTCCAGTACTCGCCAACCCTGATTATGAACGCAAGTTTTTCCTATTCTCACATTGTAAGGGAACACTCATGACAGCTGTACTGACACAAAAGACTTCTCTAGGACACAAACCATTGGCTTACTATAGTGGCACCTTGGATGCGGTGATGCAAGGACATTTCGCGTGCGAGCAATCTCTCGCCGCTGCCACGTTCACCATTGAGAAAAGTGCCACAATAGTAATGAGATGCCCTGTCACATTGTTTGTGGAACACTCATTATTTGCAATACTTGAGAGATCAAAGAGTACACTGTCGACGCAGCGAGCGACTGCCTATGAAATAATACTGTCCAGTGCCAACATCCATGTGGTACGATGCAGGACAGTGAATCCGGCAACATTCATCACAGAAGCATGCACACTGGAGGATATGCAGGAACACAATTGTGCGATTTACACAGGGGAAACAGGGGAGGATACAGTGGTGTGCGAGAATGCCCTGAGCGAGGGGGAGGTGTACTTTGTGGATGGGTCAGCATCAATTGACATGGACACGGGAGAGAAACATGTGGGGTTGGCAGTGGTGAGGTTAGAAGAAGGTGAGTATGAGACACTAGTGCAGTATCGCCTTCCATCCCATTTCTCAGCACAGGCAGCGGAACGTATTGCCTTAATAGAAGCACTACATGCAGCTAAAGGTTGTGCAGTAACAATATACACAGATTCAGCTTACATGACGACAACAGTACATGGAGGTCTGGCAAGATGGGGGCGGAGGGGGTTTCGAAGAGCAGATGGGACTCCAGTGCAACATGCAGAATTGTTGAAGGAGTTAATTGAGGCCCTAAAAGACCCAACAGTGGTAGCAATAGCGAAGTGCCAAGCACATACGTCAAACACAGACGTTGTGTCTTTGGGGAACGCGGCAGCGGACGCTGCTTCCAAGGAAGCTTCATACTTTGAAAAACATGAAACAGGTTAGTACATGCTGCAGCACAAGACAAACGAAGAGCTCCCAGAAGGATACAATGCGTTGCCCATATCACAAATACTAGAGCTACAGGAAGGAGCAAGTGGCGATGAAAAGATGATGTGGGTAAAACGAGGGTGCAGCGAATCAGCAACAGACTTACTATGGCGTCAAAATAACTCAGGAAAAGTGGTAATGCCAGTAAAGCTATTAGAAATAGCGTTTCAACAATTACACTTTCCAGCACACAACACCAAACAACACATTGCAGCAGAAATACACGAGGACTGGTTCGTGCCCTGCCTCCAGGAGCACATATCAAGATTGACAATGGAGTGCACAACGTGCCAGATATACAATTCTGGAATGACATTACGTACACTCAGGGGAACAATTCCAAAACCAGTAGGACCCTTCAGGGAGTTGCATATTGACTACGCAGATATGGGAGAAAGGTGTAATGGGGCACGCTACATGATTGTGGTTGTATGCCCATTCTCGAGGTGGGTGGAAGCAGGCCCATGTACACGACCTGATGCTAAAAGCGCTGCAAAGTTCCTAGTAAGGGAAGTATTCCCACGCTGGGGAATTTGCGACGTAATTCGCTCAGACAACGGCACTCACTTCGTGAACGAGCTCTTCAAAGAAGTGACAACATTATTGGGAATAAAACATAAATTGTGCTCGATTTATCATCCTCAAAGTAATGGCGTGGTAGAAAAGATGAACGGACTGCTAAAAGGGAGATTGTCCAAATTGTGTTTCTCATTAAAGAAAAACTGGATTTACTGTTTGCCCCTTGCGCTGTTTGAGCTGAGGAATAAGCCAAGCAAGGACCACCATTTGTCCCCGCACAAAATCGTGACGGGGAGACGAATGCACACAGCACACTCCCCACTGCGCCAACATTCAGACGTGCACAGAAGCGCCGCGATATTGGGAGATGAGTTCACAGAATACCTGAAAAAGCTAACTAGGGCAGCGCGCGCAATATCAAAGCAGCTCTCACCACCATTCACAAGGGAAGAAGAGAACACAACAGAGTCCCTTACGGAACCTGAAACACCGGGAGAGTTCATTTATGTCCGGAGCTTTGTGCGCCGGTGGAATGCACCACGGTTCCACGGACCATATGAAGTGGTATTTTGCACCTCTACGGCTGTAAAAGTCAAGGGCCTCAAGTACTGGATACATTTGACGGATGTACGAAAAGCATATAATAGTGTACAGGAAGGTGGATGAGGAGGCACAGACAACAGCAAACAGTGCTAATGAAAATGATGAGTGAATACAAAAATGTGTGTGGATGAAGTATACGTGCCAGAGAAAATTGTTAACGAGAAAAAAAAAATATATATATATATGGATTTATGTGTAAATAATAATGTGAAAAATACGTATGTTACATGCTCCCTTCTCTGTACATCCCAACCCCCCCTGCCCTACCCAATCCTATTCCTATTCCATGATATCTTGGCACTGGTAGTGCCAACAAAATGTTTACATGCATGCACTTAATGCACTTTTATATCTCAAACAGGAAATACCATGGCAACTAACGGGCAGCCTGCAACGGATAGATTTATTAGATATAGAGAGTTTTTAGCTGAGAGATGTAGATATTCGTATGAGTGTGGATTGTCTGTATGCATTACATTATTTTTTACAATTATGTTTGGCCTGGTGACGTATTGGTTCATAGCGGTCATCTCTATCGAGATGAACGAGGGGGGAGGGACTAACAGGACTGATGTGACAAATGAAACAGCAATTGTAAATACTAAAGAAGGTGATTTTTTTGGTATGGGATGGAACTAAACTGGTATGGGGATATTACACGACACCATCCAATGTTGCTATCAAGCAAAATGAAGACTTGAAGGGAAAAAGGCAAAACAGCACAACTCCCCCGCCAAAAGTGTCCAATTACAATGCCCGCAGTCTGAATGATCGTAACCCCTCTGCTATATCCTGGTTATATAAGACCCCCACCAGCCGGCCCGCTCCCGTAACCAAAAACACACTGATAGATAGCATAAAGAAAGAGAATCAAGACATGACAGTGAGTTATGAAATATTATATGATAATTGGGCAAAGGGGGGCGAGAGGGAGAAAGGGGGGCCCACACTGTCCATCGCCCATGAGGCCTGAAAATACCTTAGAAAAAGGAATAACAGACGGAGAAGGGAGGCGGGGAGGAGGAAATATGATGAATATTATGGGTTAGGATTAGACAAAATGGAAGACCCACGACACCCCCACCAGACAAATAAATGGTATGCGGACATGAGTGCAACGGCTAAGCAAACAACAAATGAGAGCTGTTATGTCTGCTCCCTCATTCCCCATGCTTCAGGTACACCCAAAGTGTTGTTACCGAAAGAGTTGCCTATTGTCGATGCCCAGTGTCTCCTTCATCTCACTTTGTGCAGAATTAAGAACACCTTCCAGGCACATGAGGTAACTTTTAGGATGCTGCAGAATGAAAAGACCTGTTACCCAAAGGCAGTAGGAGTGGTATGTTTGGAAGAGCCATTTTTTATAATACAAGGGACACTTTTTTCGGACAACAAATGGAAGGACGAAGAAATAATGTGCAAGGCTGAAGCACTGCGGGGTGTGGCACCAGAGAAACTGCAATGGATAGAAGAGACATGCACACCCATATGGAAGGAACACATCTCAAAATTGACTTGGGTAACGGCCATCGAAAAACCCTTCAAGCTGCAGAAAGAAATAAACTATGAACTGTGTTTTAAGGGAGATGGGAGAACCACCATGGGGGCAAACAATAACTGTAACAAGATCCTCACCATCCCAGATATGAGAAAAGGGACAGCGGCCCTAATGGATACCTATTGGGTATGTGGCAACCAGGCATACCTACACCTCCCACAATCCTGGGGTGGCAGCTGTTCATTGGCCACCCCGCACTCCGCGCTAATGGTAATCCCGGAAAGCCACATTGATGGGGGCAAGGAGACGCGAGGAAAATCTCAACAGAGTGGGGCCCAACCAACTGCAGAATCACAAGTATATGTCCTGTCCTCCGGAAACAAGGAAGGGGCGCTGTCCTGAAACAGACGATCATCGAACTACATATCAAAAGCATCATCAGAACTGCTGGCACAGATCCCGGATAGATATCTATTATTCAGCTCTGCAGAAACGTTCTTCGCCTCACTCATCCCAAGCATCCAGGCGCGAGCAAATGCAAAGTGGCTCCAAATCACACGGTGGGAACTGATCCAACTGGCGAATGATACTGAAGAAGGGTTTAACGTAATAAAAGTGGAACTACGAGCACTACGGCTAATGACCATGCAGAACAGGTATGTCTTGGACCTGTTGACAGCAATGGACGGAGGTGTTTGCTGAAAAATTGGAAGTACCTGCTGCACTTTCGTACCTTCTGAAGACGCAGATAACGGCTCCCTGTCCCATGTGATCGAAGCAGTACATAACCTAGGAGAAAGAATTAGAATGGAAGGTGGAGCAGAAGAAAGTACATGGTTCGACAATATCTTCTCCTGGGTCCCATCATGGCTGGGAATGACTGTCAAGTTTTTGATGCCGGCTGTAGTGTTCCTCCTTTTCATTTTTTGCCTATGCCAGGTGGGTCTTCGATGTTGTGCCAACGCAGTGCCGAATGGTGCAATGATGATGGTGACAATGGGCAACGCCCGCGGTACAATACAAACTATGCAGGAAGCACAGGTACAAACGGGAGCAGATTACACGTCAAGATTCCAGATGGTGCCCATGTACCACGACAATGATATAGTAGATAGGTTATGGCACACTACAATTAAAGAACCCCGTGTACTTGAATGGTATGAGGAAGTATGGGTGGACCTACAAGGGGAGAGTGGTTGTATATACCTGACCTGTACCCCAGATGAATATGCTAGGAGAGGTGAAAGCCTGCGAGGGGTGTGCAGGGCATGGATGCCCATAAAAGGCACCCCTGCATGGGATGACGCTATAGCTGACGAGGAAGAGTGTAGGAGGTTGGAGGATTTAAAGTATTCGTTACTTAAGTAACAAAAGGGGGGAAATGTATGGGAGGACTGGTCCAGGAGACCCCCCTCCCATACCTCTTCTCTCCCGGTGAGGTTCATGGCTCATCAGTTGTCCTTCCTGCCACCAGGGCCCAGGTGGTGGGTGGGGCACTGGCTGAAGACATTGACCAAACCTGCTCCATTTAGCTAGGCCCTGGAAACCATTTTGTCTAGTAAAAATGGCTTGAGCCCTGCGCACCGCAGCGCGGCCCCCACCCTTGGAGAGTGTCACTTATCCCTGTAGCCACAGCTCCCTGGCAGATCCGCTAAGAGCCCGTTCCCACGAACAGACGGACATGAGCTAGTGTTAGATAACAACACTGTAACATTTCACCTTCCGCAGTGTATCGCTGTTTCCAGCATGACCCGGCCGGCAGGGCCTGGGTGGAAAAGAACTGTACAATGGTCCCCTGACAAAAGCAAAATCCCTGAATACTAATGAGCAAACCACCTGTGATGAAAGCGTTCTCTCCACAACCTCTCTGACTAAAAAAACCTGTAAAATATATGAAAATGGCAGAATGGGTGCTCATATGACATTAGGGATGAAGCACCCACATCCCTGTAGCTATGCGCAAATGGTAAAAGCGTCCCGGTGGTTTTTCATGTTATGCGTGTTATCGAGAAGACTGCACCCCACGGTCCTGCGCCGAAACTGAACTAATGCTGCTAGAGTGCAAAGGAAGACAAATGCAACCATATTGAGGGCTCATGTAAGGGGTGCACGGAAATGCACCATATGTGTGTGTCCAAGCCCACTATGTACCACTGCCGCCAGTCTCAGTGGCGGGTTGTTCCTGCGCGCTCCACCAACCTTACTGCTACCTCACTTACCGTGTATGTATAAGCATATAACAAAATGTTGTAGTCGCTAAAAATGTAGTGTACAAGTAATGTGCTCAAATTGGCCATATGGATGGCACTAGCAATGTCAAAAACGTGAACTTTGGAAAGACTCAATGAGTATTGTATATTATATGAATGTTTATGTCTCTTCCACCTAAAGTTTGCAACACACGAGGAAAATACCTTTGTGAGCACACGCAAGGCCATTCCCCCTCCCTCCCAGTGAAGCCGGCCAGATGAAAAAGCAGAGGCCTGTGCTGCCCTGCTCCACCTCCCCCAACTCGGCTGGAGCCGCTTCAAGCATTCACATTCCCCCGCAGCACCCAAGGCCACGGCCTGCCACCTGAATTATTTACAACCCAGCAGTAAACCCCGGCCTTAAAACACAGATCCAAAGGCGCCCTTTCTTAGGCTCCACGACCCACCGGCTCACCTGTAAAATTAATGGCCCCTGTAAAATTAGGACACCCAATATTATGGCAAACATTACAGGAACACATCCATAATGACTTCTAACAAGACATGATAACACGGACCTCCTGTCCCATGCCCCGAGACCCAACCCCACGGCCTCTGATACCCGGTCAACAGGACGATGGTAACCATGTATTGATGAATCGCCAACAGACCCCACTCTAGGTGCATTCCTCCTGTGTTGCGTTAACCTGTAGAATAACCTATTGGAAGATTTACCAGGGAAGATAATAATGCAATGTTGAATGACTGCGGTGTGCGTGGCCCTAGGGCAGAAAGTCAGGAAAGACATTCATCTCTGACACTGATCACGGTTGGCACAACAACACCGCCCGGATGAGCCCAGCTGACCTGCCAGGCCCAGCCCAACCCACGAGGGTAACCAGTGACGTCCTCCAGCGGCAAACCACATCGCAGCAGCACCTATAGCTAGTCGTCGCCACCCAATCCCCACGAACTTGTGCCCCCTGCAGCATGTAGGTTCTTATGACGTTTTTTGTAAATATATACGCCTGTCTTTGCTATTGTCAGACAGAGCGCTCTCGGAGTTTGCAGAGTTCTTTGCATGCCCTATTTTGATTGATAAACTCCCATTTAAGCTCACCCGCACTTTGTCCTGGCCTTATTCCCATCCTGGGAGAATCCATTATTGTCTCTCATTGTGGGGAGGATCGTGCTATCTGGGGACGCTTGCCTTCAAGGGCCACTTTGAACTTTATTTCCAGGGCCTCTTTCGGTCCCCAGTAATTATTTCCAGGGCCTCTTTTAGTTCCCAGTACAGCCCTGGGGGGAGCAGCAAGAAAGCGAGAACAGGGGTGGACTGGGAAAGTGTTAAATGGGCAACTCACAAAGATTCGACTGGCAATCTGTGGTATAACAGAGACATGTGCACGCCAAAAGGTTAAACGGTTGACAGCAAAAAAAGGGGGCCTGCCAGGTCAGGAAGGTGGTGTCTAATCGCTTGAGGTTGGTGGAGTTGTGGTGACAGAGGGATTCTTTGCTCCGCTGAAGACAGATTGCAGTGATAGTGGTGTTTTGCCACCCGTAGATAAGGGTGAGAAGGTTAGGTCACATAGTCGTGCCATGTCTTAGGTTGACGGTGGGCTTTGTTGTAATTTGAGTCAACGGGGGAGACAATTGTTGAATAGCCCATAAAGCAAAGTGAGGTGATTGCTTTGGGTGTAGTTCTCTAGTAATCGCTGCTAATTGTGCTTAGCAATGGATCAAGAGTCTCATATCGTTAAAGAGAGTAAAGGCAATGGGTCACCTATAACTCACTGTAATTTCATTCGTATGCTGTGTTTTCTTTTTAAATCTCCGTATTGCCAATTTTACATTATGATCATTTATGTGACTCAAACTAAAAATCAACATTAGCATATCTCATGTCAACCTTGATGCCTCTTACCTCTCCCAGTAAGGCGTCCGCTGAAACTTTCAAAAGATGAATCAGAATAATATTCAGAATAGATATTATACAAAATATATTATATATAGACTAGAATAGTCAGAATCGATAGTACATACAAAATATGTCAGCCGTAATATAAACAATGGCATAACCCTGTCAAAGTGCTTATTGTTATCAACATTATAATCCACACCTCCCTTTTCTTTCTTTTTACCCCTACTTCATTGCTTCCTCTTTTTTCAAACTTAACCAAAACTATTTTCTTGTATGACTCTGATCCAACTAAATATGATTTTACTATTGAATTGTTCATTTCAATTGTGTTCCCGTGATTATTATCTCCACTCAACTTCGTCATGTACAGTAACTCACTTTAAACTATTAATATTCATGCAATCTCGTTTATCCTGAAGAAGCTGTCAGGCGAAACACGTTTTGACAATTTAAACCATGCCACCATCAACCAGGTTTAAATTGCCAAAACAGTTGCATGGATGTACCATTGTGTTTTTCGGAGTAAAAACAAAAACAACGCAAGAAAACATGGAATGAGATACTGCATGTATATATGATTGTGGTGGAATGTCTTAAAATACATACTTATACATATAATGGAGGGACACATAGCATGGGTTTTAGGATGAGATATATATGTGCAAAGGGTGAATTTAACTTGGTTAATTGGTGTGATATTCGAGTATCCACCAAAAGCTCACAGGATACATTGCATCAGTCATGCGCTCAGTGAAGGCGGTATGGAAAGTTTGTTAGATAGCCAGCTCAGCGAATTAAGCGCTCACCTCAAACATATGTGTGCAAGGCACAGTTACAGGGTCGAATCCCAAAACCAATTTAGCCCCTTATCCTTCTTTCAGTGATTGTGAAGCTTAATATTATCATACTAATGTGAAAGCCTGTGTACACGGGCCACAGCACCGAGGAGCGGAAAAACGTACAACTGGCCCAATAGATTTCCTAAGGCAACAGCTTATTTCCTACGGCAACAGTGGCAACAACAGGCGAAGCGGACAATCTCTAGTGCGCATGACTGTATTGGACAAACATATATCTGGCCTTTTATTATATTGTATGATGATTGGGCAATAATGACACATATCAAAGTGCATCGTGCAAGACGAATCCAGTATGAAATGCTATGTAAAAATTTGATGTTATGATAAAATAAACTCTGATGAAGATCTGCACTGAGCACTAGATGCTTCGGGTGTATAAGGGTTGCATAACTAGCTGGCAGATAATGATTTGACTTTCCAGCTATATAACCTTTACCACACCTGTTAACAAAAACAAATGTGCATTTTTTTCAAAATCTGATGCAGCTTTTTCTGGATGAAGACATCACCAAGCAATCCAGCATAAATTTAGTGGATTTGGCAGGAAGCGAAAGGCAAAAAACGTCGGGGTCTGAAGGAGACCGCCTCAGAGAAGGCACATGTGTGAATCTCAGTCTAACCACTCTCGGAAACGTCATAAGGTACAGTAGGATTGACTAAGGGTTGTCCACATGTACCTGGAATGGCCTGTCTGGGATTGTTTGTATGTGAGAGAGATTTTCATAGGTTAAGTGACTGATTCACAAAAGATCTGAGCCTCTGTTCTTGAGAATACTGGGTGATGGGCATGAGCGTATCTGGTCAAATTTACCAGACATGAATTCTAACTTCAGTATTAGTAACTAATTACCCTGCTTTGTATCATTATTTGTGCTAAATTAAGTGTGATTCATCTAAAAAATAAATGAGGGGACAGGGTGATACAGACTTTTGTAATGTCACACACCCGTTGCATTCGATGTCAGTACCACATTTGGGCGGCCGATATTATGCTTTCAATAAAAGTTCTTACCAAAAATATGGGCGGGCCCCTTTCACAGTGGAATCTGATGTGGCCCCTGCTATTAAGAATCAATAACTGACGGTAAACAGGTAAGTTGCCCAGTGCAGCTGCAATATCAGTGGGTATTGCCCCTCCCTGATTCTGTGGCTTCCCTCTGCATCCTGATGGTCACTGTGGGAACCGGCCTGTGTGACGCTGCCCCTCTCCCATTACCAATACTGCTGCTCAGGCTGCAACAGCACCAACTACCACTTCCACGAGGAAATACGGGTCAAGAGGAAAAACATAGACACAGAAAGCCACAGCAAGCGATGCTGATCAGGATAAGACACCCCTCCCACTGCAAAGAGAGGTGCTCATGCTCCTGAGTGCTGTCTTTTCCAAGCACTTTCTTCTGAAGAATGACCTGACTTCTGAGTGGTGCTCCCAGTTGTGACACTGCGAGTATGCTGTATGATTAAGAAGGAGAGCTGCCTTTGTCGTCAAGTAGAGGTGCCGCTCTGACTAGCCACAGAACAAGTTTGTCGTGGCCAAGTTCTCCATTCCCCAATACTCAGATTCCGAAATTCAGTGTGAGTGGAGTACTATAATCTCTTGGCCCAAAATGGCAACTGTGGCTAAAGTGGCGAGCAAATTCAACACAATGAAAGGAGCTGACCCAGAAAAAAAGGCTGATGCTACTATTCCAGGCAGGTACTGCAGTTCAAAAACTTTGTAAAACTCTTCTGAAATGAGAAGGGTCCTATTAGGCCACATGAAATGCTTTAACAGAACCAATCAAACAACTGATTAATTCAGATTATGAACGGGTTGTATACTAATCGACCTTTTCACAATTGTCCTCGTGAGAATTGACCTAATTTAGAAGGTCAATTAGGACATATATGCGGGGGAAACCCCCCGCAATCCCCCACCCAATCCAAAAACCCCTGCAACCCCCCACCCAATCCCCTTATATTATTTCTGATCCAAAACCAACCAAATACATATATATAAAATAACTAAAATAATATAAAGGTCAATTGTGCAGAAGGTCAATTAGGACCACCATAATTGGGTCAATTGTGCAAAAGGTCAATTTGGGTAATACCTATGAACGATTCAAGCTGCAACCGGCCAAACAAGATGCACAAGAATCTCTAGTTGGTACCATGCCACCTGCATCGTCTCACTCTTTTTGGCATGCACATCAATGAAGACCCTGCTCATCATCGGATCCCATTCAATTAAACTTCAGTGCCAGCTCCTAAGGAAAATAAGCATTTCCTTATATAGCATACTAGAAATGGGAAGGTCCCGTGGTTTAGGCAGCACAAGAGCTACACATATTGAAGAGGTCCAAAAAGCCATAGAAATCGAGAGTGTGCCAGCTGTATGGGATCCACCCATGCCCAGAGGCAAAGCAAGAGGAAGAGGGCTCCAACAAAAATTTTCAAAAGTGGAGATCCTGCAGCATAAATACATGAATGAATACTGTGGAGGATCCCTGCCCCAAACTAGGAAATATCCAGCATTAGGACTAACATATGGCGGCTGCCTCAAGCAAAATCACCATGCAAAGGTGTGCAGAGTGGCTACCGCACACCTATTCTTCCATGTAACTTCTTTCAAGGATCAAGATTGGCAGCGAATGGAGCAACACAGGGTGTCATACGGCACCCTCACACGGATTAAGATGACACAGAAGAAGTATTCTTTAATCCTACCATTTGTTCAGCTAAATCTCTCCAAATATGGCAACCCAGATGCAAGATACACATCCAGGCCGTAAACTTGCCATTCCTCATCGACAGAGGTACATTCGTAAATGCGATGGAATCTCATCAAACTGAAACACTGTACCTCTGGCCTGAAATTGTATCACCCAAGATAAAGATATTTACATATGGAGGCATGAAAACATTTCCACCATAAAGGGACTTCACCAGAGATGTCCAGCATGAACAGGACAGGGTGGCAGCATAATTCTATGTCTTGCGGTATAGCTCAAACCATGGAACTAGTACACTTCACCATCTGAATAGACGAAGATGACACTTAATCAGTCGCTGTTGCAAGAATACACTGTTCTCGCAAGGAATCGGTTGTCTAAAGAACATATAGGTGTGTCTCCACATAGACCTATGGGTCCAGCCATTAGCACTATGACATAAAATGATATTCCATAGTTGGCCAAGTTACACGAAGAATGCATAGTAGAGAATATCATGGACCTAACACCCTCGGTCGTCTCAATTATGGTAATATCAAAACCACGGCAGCTGAAAGCAATTTGCAAAGCATGTGGCTACAAAACAAAGCCATTAAGAGGGAAAGGCACCCCATTCCAAGAGGTGGCATCATCACTGACCTGCAGGGTGCAGCAGTGTTTTCCAAGGTAGTCCTAAATTCAGGATGCCATTAGGTACTGCTGCAAAAATATTTCAGAGAAATCACAACTTTAGGCACCCCTGAGACTGTATCATTACAAGTGTGTAATGAGGTAGTAGGGCCATGGTAAATTATCACTATGTTTATTGAAAGCTACATGTAAGGACCCCCACACTGACCTTCCTCTGTCTCTTCCTCCAACCGTCCTCCCTCAGGCTCTAGAACCTCCCACCTCACCTGAAACTTGGTGACTTCCAAGTTCCCTGTAAGTACATATGTCCTTTCTGATAAATCAACAGAAATTCAGAACTTCTGATAACTTTTGTACATTTCTATGGTATGATATACTTGAAACATAATGATTATATGGCACTCCATAAACCTTTGAACTCTTTAATTCAATCCCATGGAAACTCAGCTTGTGCAACCCAATTAGTGTAATGGTAGACATATATTGTGTCCTACATGTGATACATACAGTATTGACACATGACATACTCTCCAAGTTTCCTAGGAACAGTCCTAAACCTTCTGCTGCACCGATTGCCACTCACTTCACCACCGCTACATTCCTCTCGATCCACATCCACAACATTTCAACTCCCACCACTACCACGTCCCTCATTCCCCCTCTCTTCTTTCTGCCTGGTGTCCCAAGAACAACTGACCCTTTTTGCTCAGCAGCCTTCCTTCATACACCTGGAAGATGTTAACAGTCAGCAGGTGTTGGGTCAGGGTTGGGTCTGCCTGACCTTGCCTGACTCCATTAGTGGGACAGCCTACTGTCAAGGTGTGATAGTCTGTTTTCTGTTTCCTAAGGTTTTTCTTTATTTGGTAATCCTTATACTCTTAGTCCCTCTCTTCTTAGTCTCAGTCCTTGCGTATTTCAATAGGGGAATGGGATTATGGGAATTGTGGTGTTCTACAAAAAAGTGATAAAGATGTAGATTTTTGTCTGGAAAAGGGGTTTGAATATAGGGTTGTTGAAAAGTGGGTTTCGAGGAAAGAGGGGTAAAACACATGTTGCAATTTAGGGATGGTCTTTGTTTTCCCTGATTGTTTTGCCTTTTCTTTACAGAAAGGCACTGGGTATGATGGGACTCTGTTGACAGTATCCCATGACAACTAAAGGCTTGTCGGGTAGGGGTGTATTGGAACGGGAGGAATACCATGTCTCGCCCAAGGGCGCATCTCCCATAGTCCACAAGGACCCCCTGCCCAGGTTATCCTCCCTCGCTCGTCTGCCTCCAGGGTTGGGACCCAAAAGCAATGACCCTCCCCTGGCCACCTGAACAAAGGATCCCCAGGAATAGCCTGGGAGAAATACCTACGGTTTCTCACACCATCTTGACACACTTACAAGCTCCCCTTTTTACCACCATCTGTATAGTGTAGGGCTTTATTGTCACAGTTAGGGATAGATTCGTTTTTTTTAAACAGAAGAGAAAATAATGCTTTAAAAAAGATTATGCCTGCTTGCGTGTCTACTAATTCTGACCTACCACAGCCCATGTCTTGTATTTAATACTTAGATAATACAACTGATTACACATGCCAGTGGGGTCCACCTTCTCCACTGACATGTTGCTTTGTAAGAGGTGAATCAGAAATGTCATATTTTGGGGAATTGCAAGAAAATCTACCAAAACAGGCCATTTTCTACAGGGTCTCTTGACCAGCCAGTCAGGAGGAAGCCATCTACCACACATTGCTGTCTTCCTTAGGGTGAATGGGATCTGAAAATATATATGTTTTTGATGTTTCACTCTGGTTCTGTGGTTGATATCTGTCGCCGAGCTAGAGGAGACCAAAACACATTTTTGCAATTCTTTGCTCTCCTGCTCTTGTTTTAACCCCAAACACATTTAAAACCACTAATAATTTCCTTGCAATTCCAGACTTAGGTGACAGAGCGGATTACATTCCTCTGTCCATCTTCCCCACTGACATGTTTTTATGGGAGAGAGTCAGAATAACAATGCCTGATTTCCTGACAAAAACGCCATCCATTAAAAAAAGTGTAGGTTTCCCTACTCATTGACAGAAAAAGTTAGAGTAAAGTGACAATATTTTGCTATGCTCCCTTCTTCTCCTTGGGCATCAAAAGAAGTATGCCACCAAGGATCATTTTAGCAAGATTTCTATCTGAAATTATGCTCTGTTTCAGAAACTGGGGAGACTAGACGCCAAATCTATTAAAAATACCCTTATCTAGTATCTCTATAATCTTGAAAATCTGTAGAAATAACAATCTCTGTTGACCATTTTAACATGACTGTTTCATGTATTGGGAGCTAGAAGAGCAAGCGTCACGTGTTAGGTTGGACATTCGGGGCATCTTGCCAGCCCTCCTATGAGGAGGAAGGTTACCACCAGCCAAAAGATTCCTTGTTGTGAGTCAAAGTAGTGACTAGAACTTGAGCAGACCACTGCAACTATGAAACCTACTGATGTTTAATAATTCACAGCTTGGATCATTCATTAGCACCCTAGAAGGGGGTGCTGGCCAATCAGGATGCCCGGAACACGGGCTGGATCCTACTGTATAAGACAGTTTTCTTAGCAGCCTGAGTGCTGCTAGCCTGGGCCATCTTCCTCGCTCCTCCTTCCTGCTCCCCCTTCACCTCTTAGCATGCTGCGTGGCATGACGTCGTAGTGTCACAACTTCGTTTTCTCTGTTGATGACATGACGGTCATCAACATAGAAAACAGATGTTCAAACTATGACACCGCACAGCACCAAAAGGTACGTTTCTTATTTTTAAATGAAACACAATTAGCACCCACGTAGGAAATGGCCATAATGACGAGGAACTCGAATCGTACCTGGTGATAACGTCCCAGGGTCATTGTTAAAGGCTTCACTTGGGCCTATTAACTCAGGTCGCAGGCCATTACCACGTGGTACGGCCCTGGTTCCTCGTAATTATGGCCATAATATAACATGCCCAGGGTTAGCTCTCAGAATTAGATTGCCTGAGAAACACAACAATCATTTCACAGTTCCGTTAAAAAAAATAATCTAAATTATGATTGCTTTGCAGTTCTCTTTATATATTCAGTATGCAAACAGGTCTCAACTGCTGCTGGGTGCTGAAGACAGTGACTGGTGGGATTGTACTAATAGATTGCTGTGTTTGTGGCAAAATAAGCCATGAAGTCAGAAAAAGACCATGACAGTAAAAGGTTTATGTGTCGATGACTATCATACAACTGCCTTGCTTCCAAGACATAGCGAAAGACACCTACTACTGTGAGGAAGGGGCACACTAAGATTTACACCAAAGATTACCATTTTCTACAATCCTTGTGATAGCCTTGCATCCACTTCTGTTCATGCTTCCAGTGTCTTAGTCAGTTATTGTGTATGAGCAGCTTTCTGCACATGGCGTATCCCTGCATGAGATTCACCAGACATTTACATTTGACATGTTTCCCCTAAGGCTGGAAGTTCTGCAACATGACGTTAGACCAAAGAACAATTTTGACAAAATACATAAGTTCCTTCTTGTAACTCTAATAGGATCATTGTCATTGATTTACCCAATTTGTTGTGCTAAGGTATTTAAATAATTCACTAATACAGAAGCTAGACTCCATGAGCAATCTCAATGCGCCAACATCCCCCAAGTGCACCAGTGCGGTACTGGGGCGAGGAAGAGGACACTTACAACAACACATCCTCACTTTGTGAAAGTAAACACCTGTCAACCCCAGTCAGGTACTGGGACGAGGAGGAGGACCACAAGAGCAAAGCAGGGCTACCGCTTTAAGGATGAGCGGTTTAGTCCTTTTTGGAACGAGAATGGAGGCAGGAGCTTTAAAAGCAGGAATCCCAAAAGAAAAAGAGTCAGCTGTGGGAGAGTACCCCAGGCAGACCTCTTTGGTGTGGCAGTGTGGAAAGAAGCGCTTGAGACCCGTGGAAAAGTGTAGAGCGTATGCAGCGGGAAGCAAAAGTACAGTACGCAGGAGGCCAGTGGCAAGCTGTGAGACAGAGGGAAATGGTTGCGTGAGTCCTGTGTCGCAGAGGAAGCGCTGCTGGGTGAGTGTGAACCACAGAAGACCACTGGGAGAAGATGCAGGGGATCGCACGGAGACTAAGAAACCTGCGGCGACGGAAAAATCTTGCAAGGAGTCGTAAGACCGACCAGTGAGTGGAACCAGAAGGGTGGGAACACCGGGCTGGCACGCGGTCACGGAAATAAAGCTATGGACATTAATATAAATGAAAGCAAGGCATTTTGAATACCGAATGAAGTGATAGCAAGTTGGGAATAATCTTGCATCTTGAAAGGAGAGAAAGAAAGATTGTAAATCTTACTGAAAGGAAGTTTTCAACTCCATTGAAACAATGAACTGCATTAAATGAAAACAAGTGGTAGAAAAGCCAAAAGAGCACAACGAGTTGTATGTATGTTATGAGAAATCCAGCATTGACCACAGCCAAGTGCAAAAAAACTGTACGTTACAAGGAAACAAACGTTGGCAAGAGCCAAAGGAAACAGAAGAAAGTGTAACAAGTGCATGCTGGCTAACCAAGCCACAAAACATTGTCAGGAGAGTGTGACACATGGGACTGGGGAAAGCAGTGGACTGGTGTTTATGGAAAAGCAGTCAAGGATGGGTACCGGTTACGTGACCTGTAATGGGTGGACCGTGAGGCCCGACAACTGCGCATAGACCAGGTGCCCCCTGAATTGAAAAGCCACTGAAAACACTTATAAAGAAGCTTGTGTTGTGCAAAGAACTTGTTGCAATTTTGAAGTCAAGTGTCGTTTTGAAAGCTAGAAGATTTCAACTCTTGGGGAAAGAAAACCCCTGTGTTGTTTTGCTTGAAAGCTGCAAGATTTGAACTCCTGTGGAAGGCAACCCCTGTGTTTGATTAACTACTTTGAACTTGGGGAAGGGGAGCTGATTTCAAGCCAAAGAGCTAGAAGAAACTCGGAACTCTGTTTTGAACACTATTCATTTTGATGCTGACATCCCTACACCTTGTATACAGTTAGTTGTGAGGGCAAGAATAGGTTTTGGACACAGACCGATGCTTGACTTTAGACTTTCTGACGCAGACTATCTTTAGTCTTCTTTAGGTAGGGAAATCCCACGTTAACATAGGGCAGGTTAGGCATTTTTCCACCCTGCCTTTTTGAGTTAATAAAACTTTTTCAAAAGAACTTAAACCTTTTGTCTGTGTCTGACTCATGATGCCTTCACAGTGGAAGCATTTCTCGCAAACCTCTGAACATCCCAAAAGGCTACTTTAAAGTGTTAGTTACGTTATTTGGCAGATGTATATGGGTTCTAAGATCATTAAGAATATTATTGCAAGTTTTCACTTTCTGCATAGCCTGAGTTAATATTCATGGCTTCAAGTCCTCCAAGTTCACCTCATCTCACAATTTCAATATTCAGTTAACAGAGATAAGGAAAATTTGTCCTATCCTGAATCCACATTAATATCACGTTTAATATCCCATAAATCACTGATGGGATTACTGTTTGAAGAGTTGGCGTGTACAGATGACCTTCCCCCAGGATAATTGTATGCTCCTGGTTCAACATACGTAAAAATCAAGCACCCCTTTTTCAACTAGTATCTTATGGTCATGTAAATGTTTCTACAAGATTGTGAAGGTGCCGGGAGAGAAATTCCATCATGGGTTTGTCCCAGAAATCTAATCACAAATCAAAAGCTGGGGGTGAAACACCCTCGTCATAGCTTTAAGCCTCTAATATCTGCAAATTGTTCTCCATCAGCCAGGGAATTGTAGCTCGTTTCTTCATCTGTGCTGCAATAAATGTTGAAGTGTTGTGTAGATTATCAGTGAACTGAAGGAGGGAGGCATGAATATTCCACTATGGGAAATATGTAAAAATGTTGCAAACCACAGTTCCCACCCAGTTACATTCTTACTTCCCGCTCTCGCTGCAGTGCCCCTTCCTTCAGACTCTTGTGTTAGCCCCTGCCGCAGGAAGATTCTCACTGGTACTCTGGCTTTTTCTAGAATTACTAGCTGTATCCAGCATATAATAGGCCGATCTAGAGCTCTCTCTCTCGCTCTCTTTCTTTCTCTATCTCTCTCTCCCTCTCTCTGTCTCCCCCTCTCTCCCGCCCTCTCCGCATTCTCTTTATCTCTCTGTGTCTTAATTAGGGTGAGAGTCGCAGAAAGTCTGGTTACACATTTGCAAGAGCTAACACTGCCTTTGCTCACAGTTGTGCGAAGAGCTGAAAAAAATCATATACATTGAGGGGGTAGTTGCTGTTTCTTTGGCAAAAGCAACTATTTAAAAACAAAAAAGGTAATTATATAATTTTACATACACTGCAAAGTGGTTCTTTTTTTACATTTTACAATATTTCTTTCATATGATCACTTCCGCTATATATTGTAGCAATGAGAAGAATTTTATATGTGTCTTCCTGAGCAAAGCATGTTATCAAAACCTGGAATAACCATATCAATTATTTTCTCATAGAATATTACAGTTCCAAGAGGCGCAATCTGATACGTTTTAGGAACAGGCCGGATACTTACCTTGCTCTTGGTGAGAGTGTTGCGCAGATAAAGGTGGACCGTCCCAGAAGCCACCTTAGCCCCTGACACATACAGAGACCCAGATGGCCTCAGGGATAGTACGTCCCACGGTGACGCAGATGGACAGAGGGGATGCCCCCCGCAGCCCCTCCCCATGCACCCCCCACATGAATTATAACCCTAACCCACCCCCCACATATATTTGCGTTGAAATTCTGCAGTTTTCAACGTATACCGTTTGGATTGTATTACCTGCCCTTTCAATTTGGCCTTCTTTTTCTATATTCTTGTAAAACAGATGTTTAAGTTTAAGCACCCCCAACCCCTGTTGTTTCTGCCTCATTATCTGTAAAGTGGGCCTATGCAAACCCTTCCTACTGCGAGACTCGTCTGACATTCACTGCTTCACATAAAGGAATTCCTGCCAGCTATGGAACTCTGGTTGATGACCAGCACATTTAGATTCGCCCAGCCAAGAGCGAGTGTCTCTTGTTTTCATATTTGATTATAAGGGCATTATTCCATAGTTTGTGGCCTCTGCCACACTGCGTGTAGATCAATTTTGCCTACACGTTCAAATCGCCAGTTTAACTCAATCTGAATCTGCCATGACATGTGTCCTTCATTCCTTCTGAACTGTTTTATGTATGTTGTAAAAAGCAGAGGGAGATACCATGTTTCCTGAGACCCTGCTCAGGGTGATGCCTAGACCTGTTCAGGCTCGTTTGCCTGCTGTTGCATGCTTGAAAGTAGGTGCCAAGCCATTTGTGTATATTTCCCCATCTTCTGCTTCTACCATTTTCCTTTTGAATGCTCTTCATTAATCCACATAGGAATGTATTATGCATAAAGCAATCTTTCTCCACAAACCCAGTTACTTGCCAGAAAAACTTCAACTTGCCGAGAATACTGTGGTGGAGTTATTATGGAGTGGTTATGGAGTTGAACTGGTGAACTCTGTGTGATATGGGAAGGCACCTGCTTTGTGATGCAATGTTTGGAGTTGGTATACCAGTCCACCCATCCTTCTCTGTGCCACACCACAGAGAACCCAAAAATATCTCTGTAAAACAGCTTCTCCCATTCCATTTGTTACTAAATAGGTAAAATGAGGCCAAGCATTCTGGAACCCTGGTCAGAACAGTGCAACATTGGTCAGATACTGTGATGCTCTGGACTAACTCCCCATACTCTGATGTGAGAAGGTCGAGAATCTAGGGACTGTGCGGGTCTGGCTGATACCCAATGTGTCTTCCAGACGGTCGAAGGAGTAGGCTGCCACAGCCTCACCACCCACACCAAGTGCGGTAGTGCACCCTCAGGAGTGGAGCATATCCCTGCGTCTGAAAGTAAAACAGGAAGTGGAGAAACTTTGCTGAAAATGTTGGGGGGGACATGACCTTTGAAGAAAAGATGCCCCATTCAAATGAATGGGGACAAACTAGTGTGCCATGAAAGGTGGGGGGGGACAAACACCCCCGTCTCCCCCTAAATGCCTTTATAGAGACTTCTCTGTCCCCTTTCCTGATAGTATTTTGGTATCCAATATAAACCCAGAGCACCAGTCATCCCCCTGGTATGACCTACTTTTTGTGCTGAGTAAAAAAACACTACGTTCTGCAAACTCAGTGTCTACAAACGCAACGGCAAAGTCTGCGCTGAAGAAATCAAGAGATTGTGACCAAGAGTTTTGTCCGTCTGCGTCCATTGCAGTCAGATAGAACTGCAGTCGGACACTGTGGGTCACCGTCCTGAGTGTGCAGAACACTGTGGTTGCCCGCACAGAGTTTCAAAGATTACAGCAATGTTACGGGCCACTTTTGTATGTGCAGAGAAAGCAGGCGAGTGATATATTCAAATTAAGTCAAACAAAATCCCAGCAGGTGGATTAAAATATCTGTTAAGGGAAGCACAAGCAAGGAACCAATATCAAACTAAGTCACTGAAGCCTGACCAGCCTAGCCAATCCCAAGGGCTGAATCAAAGACCCTAAGTGAGAAGAGAACTGGGGGGAATCTTTCCCGGGTACACTGGGACTTTTCTACCAGGGAAGGCGTAGCCAATGCCGTGGTCAGCAAACAGCAGCTACTCAGGAGATGGCTTAATAAGCATGCTAATCCACAGGAGTGCAGTCTGTTGGAAGGGAGGTGGAACTAGTCCATGGCCCTGGGCCAGGCAGAAAAAAAGGTCGCAGGAAGGAGCTTCCTTACCTTTCCATATGGCAGTGAGAGAAGTCCCCATTAAACGCAAGGTCATGGAGAGAACCAAGTTGATTGCTGAAGAAACGCAATATGTTGGAGATACCTAAGTTGAATGCTGTAAACCCAAGGTCTGGGGGGGACCTTACCTGAATACTGTGAACCTAAGGTTGGGGAGAGATCTACTGAGGAGACCCAAGATCTGATATTAGCTGGTGTGAAATCAGAAGTGAACCCAAGGTCTAGGAGAGATCTATTATCCAAGGGTCTGGGAACCCCAATTTACAAAGAAGTTGTAAGCTAGGAAAAAGCTTAAGAGAAGGATCCTGATGCAAGAAACCAAAGAACACGAGAAGTGAGAGAGGTCTTCAGAACCTTTGAAAGCAGGATGACTAATAAAGAGTCAAGACTGTGTGTAAACCTTGGAAGATCCTTCCCAGGAAAGTTATTGGTGTTTTTGGTTAATAGCTTTAAGCTGGACATTTTAGACGTCAGGAATCAAGCAGTGGGTGTAGGGGGTGGCAAGGCCAGTGGGGAAGACCGGTGGGCTATGTGCACAGTATGCACAGTATGGTAACAAAGAAAGCATGTTATCAGGAATGGTGGGGATCAGAAATGGTGGGGATCGGACCATGGAGCCGCATTGCTGCTATTGGCGGTTATACCTTATCCTGGCCGCAAGAGTTAAAGCTCTAACCTGCAGAACCCAATCAATTAGTGAACATGGGTCTGCTAGAGATTTACAACACATAATGGGGATTCAAATGCAAGAAGGACCATCTGGAGGAGAGGTGGGATCACAATGCCCGGACCAATCATGTAGCCTAGAATCAATGGGAAGAGTATCCCACCAATCATAGACTCTATTGAAATCATTGAAATTGTGGCAACCTGAGGCCACCAGGGGGCGCACAGGCAATGGCTGCCTGAGTGCACAGCTCCTGCCGAAGCCCGGGAATCCGAGGGGATTGAGCCCCCCCCTGAGACCCACCCGCAAGCCCAACTTGATAGATCGACTCGGCGCCCCCCCCGGGCCCCCAACGAGTGAAAGAGCGGAGCTTGAGCTCCCCGGGGAGCCGGAGTTCGTAACCCGTGGCTCCTGGGCGGGTGACGCAGCAGGACCGGAATGGCCTCGGTGCCGCAAGAGAAGCGGTCCCTCCCCGGGCGCGCACGGCCTCACCGCCCGACCAGCCCTCACTCTCCCTGCGACTACCCCCCCTCTCAGTGTGCGGGGAGCGACCCGGTCGGGGTCCGGGCTCCCGAAACTTCGGAGACGGGCCGCGGGGCGTGGGTCGGCTCCCTCCGCCCCTCCCCCCACAACCCGAACCAGAGCACAACGCGCCGGGATCTCCTGCACGGCCAGGAGGCGAGTGCACGCCCGGCATCCGGGGGTCTGGAGCGGCGCCTCCGGGGACTCGGCGCCCCCCCCCCCGGGAGTGAGAGGAAGGAGCGGGGCTGTCTTCCCCCCGGGAGTCCTCATCGCGGGCGTTCGCGGCCCGCCGGAATCCGGAGAAGCGGAGTCGGCGGAGTCCCGGAGGGCCTGGGTTTCGCCCCCCCACGGGTGAGCGGACGCCGGGGTGGGGGCTCCCTTGCACCCCCGCTCGAGCGGAGAGGAGCCCCAGGAACACGAGGGCAAACATTGTGGATCCCCGGCGGTGGGCTCCGGACCCCCCCCTTTGGGACATAGAGACAGCACAACCTGACGCGGGGGCGACCTGGGTGCGAGGCCCCCGCCAGCTGTTGGTGGGGCATGTGCCCGCCCAGCGGTGCCCCCCCAAGACGAGGCCCGGGGCGTGAGCCACGGCGCCCTCCCCCCCCAGCTCTGCGGGGAGGGCCCCTTTGGCCTGGACAGTGGGGCCCCCTTGAATCACCACCTCCCCTCCACAGGGAGACCAGAGGAGGCCTCAGACTACCATGAGGTGTTTGGAAAGGGTGAGAGGCCCACGCCTGGGAACAGGTGGGGCGTGTGCCCACCCCCGGACTTTGACACCCCCTTCGGGGCATCTGAGGAGCGTACAACCCAAGCAAGGAGGGACTGGCCCGTAGGGGACCCTCCACCCACCACCGGGGCCGCGGGGATCTGGACGACAGGACACAGGAAAGCACCACATGAGCTGGAGGGAAGCCTTACAGAGATACCGCTTCCAAGAGGTTGTAATAAGTGACAAAGGCTTGAACCGTGAAAGGACCATGGCCCAATCTGCGGACACAGCCCCCTCCTCGGTGGCAATGGAAAGGGGCTTCGCCTCGATCTTACAGGAAATCAGGGACATGCGCTCCGACATTGCCCAGAAATTCGAGAAAATGGACCAAAGGGTAGATAAGATCGAGGACAGACTGCTACAGGTCGTATCCAACCAATCCTCAACAGCAGTCCAAGACGTACAATACAGCATGAGGCTGGAGGCCCTGGAGAAGAGGGAGGAGGAAAGGGCCCGGCAGATGGACGATTTCGAAAACAGGGAGAGGAGGAACAACCTCAGAATCTTTGGGGTGCCCGAAACGGAAGGGGAAACGGAGAGGGACGTCACCCGAGCTGTGCGAGATATCATCACCCTCCTGTTCACGGAGGAGATGACAACGGAGCTAACATTCGACAGGGTGCACAGGGCGGGGGGGCAGTGCCGGGGCCCCCCGGTCGATTCTGGTCCGGTTCCACTATTGCTCGGAGAAGACGAAGGTGCTGGAGGAGGCCAGAAAGGCTAGGGAAATCACCTATAACAACGCCCTAGGCGTAGAATGTGCCGCCCTCTTACACAGGTGCTTAAGGAAAAGGGAGTGCGCTACAGATGGGGCTACCCTTTCTCCCTGACTTTCGAATACATGGGCCAAAGATCGACCCTGAACACGGAAGAGGACATAAGGGGAGCCATACAAGAGTATACAGTGGATACGAACCCCCGTCGGGGCCGGAGCATGGCAGACCCAGTGGCTCTGGTCCGTCCGGTGAGAGGAGAAGGCGAGGAAATTTAGGAAAATGAACACCCCCTCCCCATCAAAGGACGGAGAAGGTAATGACTCAGAGGACTGAGCACGGGGGCACCCTGGTGTGCCCTGGTCGGAGGGACGCAGACTCAGAGGACTCACTACTAACAACGTCCCTACGATCAGCAAGTAGGTGGGGTCCATAGAGGGGTCACAGCCGCGGGGGGATCTTAGGGGGCTCAAGGAGATGAGCTTCTTATGCGGATTGCCTGGCTGAGGTGGGCAGGCTGGTGGTTCGGCCAAAAGCCAGCGATGGCAGAACTACTTGGCTGGACGCCGGGGCGGGGGGTGGGGGGAACACGGGAGTTGGGGAAGTACAGTTACGGTTCGGGGAGGGGGGGCAGTTGGGGTTTTGTTTTAGGCCCACCCGGGGGGATGGGGAGGGGGGAGAAGGGGAACATAGAGCTGAAATAATGGAGCACGCGGGGAAGAGCCCTGGGAAGACGTTGACCGAGAGAGAGGAACATAGAGACCATGGCTGACAGTCTGCCCGCCCTGGGCGTGGGCTCACTTAATGTACGTGGGTTAAATACCCCCACTAAGAGGTCCCTGGTCTGTAGGGAATTTCAAAGGGCACACCTAGATTTCCTCTTCGTGCAAGAGACTCACTGGCCACGGGGGAAGGAGCCCAAACTGCGGGGAGGGGGAATTGGCGAGGTTTACAGTGCATCCCACAAGTGCAAAAATAGAGGGGTTGCCATCTTTGTAGCGAAGCATGTGGGCTTCGAGAATGAAGCCACGCTGAAAGACCCAGGGGGCCGCTACCTGCTGGTGCGGGGGTCCCTGCAGGGGGCCCCACTGACCCTAGCCGTCATTTATGGCCCAAACGAAGGCCAAGGCCAATTCTGGGAGGAGGTAGGGCACAAACTCAAGTACTTCGTCCATGGCACGGTGGGGTGGGGGGGGACTTCAACATGGTTCTGGACCCTGCCCTGGACAGGAAACGTGCAGGTCCGCAGTCCTCCAGGGCAGCAGACAAGATCATGGCGCGTAATTTCCAAAGAGTCGACCTAGAACTGGGTCTGATGGACACGATCCCCGTCCCCAGAACAGACTCCACCTCTTTTACATACTACTCAGCCATCCACATGTCGTTCTCCAGGATAGACTACATCTTGGTGGACGAGACCCTACACCCATTTATTTCGGGCCACAGGGTCTACCCCGTCCCCTGGTCTGACCACGATTTGGTCCGAGTCACTATAGCAAGGGGAGGACGAAGCGAACGCAGGGGGAGATGGAAGTGCAACGACTCCCTGCTAAAGCACGAAGTCCTAGCCCAGGAGGTCCTCGAGGCCATCACGGAATTTTTCGAACTCAATGACAACGGGGAGGTAGGTTTACACACCCTTTGGGACGCCTTTAAGGCGACCCTACGGGGAATCTTGATCAAAATGGGAGCCCAGAAAAAAAAGGGAAAGGGAGGCCCAGGAAAGGTATTTTAGGGAAAAAATCGCCCCACTCCAACCTGGGGCTCTTCCCACGGTTCCCCTAGACCGCGTCCAGGTGGCCGCCCTGGACGATTATAGACTCCAACTGAAGGATCTCCTCCTCTACAAGACAGAGTGGAGTCTTCAAATGGTCAAACAGAAGTATTACGTAAAAGGGGACAGGGTGGATAGGATTCTGGCTTGGAAACTGAGGGAGGTGCAGAGAAGCCGATTAGTGAAAGCGGTAAAGAGCGAGGCGGGAAAGGTAGGCTACGATACACCCCACATTGGTGAGGCCTTCCGCCGATACTATGAGAAACTATATTTGTCTGAATATAATGGGGATGAGGCGGAGATGGAGGGGTTCCTGAACTCGATCCAGATCCCGTCCTTGACCAGGGAGGGGTTGGAGGGCCCTGTGACCGAGTACGAGGTGGAGCGCCCGATTAGTGGGATGAAGGTGGGCACTTCCCCGGGCGAGGACGGTTACTCGGTCTACTTCTACAAAAGGTTTCGCTCGACCCTTTCTCCCCACCTGGTAAAAGTGTTTAACGCGGTGCTGGAAGGGGGGTCCCTCCCGGACTCCATGATGGAGGCAATTATTGTGGTGCTCCCCAAGGACGGCAGGGACCCCAGGGAATGCTCCTCCTACCGACCCATCTCCCTATTGAATGTCGATGTAAAGATTCTGGCCAAGGTGATTGGGGGGCGCTTGGAGGGGGTCTTGCCGAAGCTGGTCCACGGAGACCAGGTGGGGTTCATTAGGGGAAGACAGGGCTCAGACAATATCCGGAAAACTATAGACTTGTTGCACTATGCCCAGGGGTCGGATTTGAACGCGAGCGTCCTGTCCCTAGATTCGGAAAAGGCGTTCGACAGGGTGGAGTGGAGATTCATGGAACTTACCCTCCAGAAAATGGGCTTTGGGCCACACATCAGGGATTGGGTGGCGGCTTTATACAGGGCCCCAAAGGCCAGAGTCCAAGTGAATGACGGGTTGTCGGAGCCCTTCCCCCTTTCACGGGGGACAAGGCAGGGATGCCCACTCTCCCCTTTAATCTATGTCCTCTCCATGGAACCCCTGGCCATAGCAGTCAGAGCACACTCAGAGATCAAGGTGATTAGGAGGGGGGAGGTGGAATTTAAGCTCTCCCTGTTCGCAGACAATATTCTGGCTTATTTGGTTGACCCGAGATCCTAGCTCCCCCCACTCCTGTCCCTGATGACCGCGTTCGGGCGCTTCTCAGGTCTCAAGATCAATGCGTCCAAATCAGTCCTGCTCCCCATGAGAACCCAGGACCCGGGCTTGGACCCTCTGGACAGCTTGGAAGGAATAACGGTGGGGAAGGCCTCCATTCGATACCTGGGAGTCCTCCTCACCCGGGATTTATCCAATCTTGCCCCTGCCAACTATGACCCCGTTGTGTCAAGAGTTACCGCAGATTGAAGAAGGTGGAGGTCAATAATCCTGTCCTGGTACGGCCGCATGACGGCAGTGAAGATGAACATTCTCCCGCGATTATTATATCTTTTCACCGCCCTCCCAACTGTTGTCCCCGATCGGACCTTCAGGGTCCTCCAGAATGCGGTGCGTGAGTTCATATGGCATGGCAAGACCCTGAGGACTGCAAATAAGGTCTTGACCATACCGAGGGAGGAGGGAGGGTTCGGATTTCCAGACTTTCAACTTTACTTCCGGGCCGCCCAGCTGCGCGTCCTCCTGGAACACATGAAAGAGGGGATGGGCACGTACTGGTCCTATTTGGAGGATATGGACGCTCACCCACTTAAGATTCGGGACCTCCTGTGGGCCCCTAGCAAGTTCATCCCGAACAGGCTTGAATCTCATCCAACCTTGGGAGTTCTCTGGACAATCTGGAGGGAAAGCCCCCAGACGGCACACCTAACGTTGTGGCCGTCACCGATGTCATCGCTCTGGGGTCACCCCCTCAAACTGGGAAGCAGGGGGTTCCGCAACGCCCAGTCGTGGTCCGACTTGGGGATGGAGTGGGCGGGGCAAATGTTTAGGGAGGGGGAATTCCGACTATATGAGGAACTGAGAGACGCCCTCGGTCAGGGGTCCCTCTCCATATTTGAATACATCCGCTTGAAGGGAATCCTATGTGACCAGGCCTGGGGCCAGAACCTGAAAAGACAGCTGACCCCCTTCGAGAAACTCCTGGACTCGGCGACCTCCAGGAAGGGAGCGGTATCAGGGATGTATAGACTACTGAACATGGTTAACCTGGGGGAGGGAAGGGGGTTCCGCACTTTTTGGAATGACTTAGCGGGGGATGAGATCTCAGAAGACGCCTGGTCGAGGATATTTAAAATAGCCTTCCTTGGGAACTTATTCACAGCGGACATGGAACACAACTTCAAGATCCTACAGGGGTGGCACAGAGACCCTGTGAAGTTGTCTAAAATGTTCACGGGAGTATCCCCCGCATGCCCAAGGGGATGTGACCAGGTCGTTACGAGAGGGCACATGTAGTGGCACTGCCCGAAAGCTCAGGCATACTGGGAGAAGGTGAGGGGCTGGATCGCCGACGTTTCTGAAGAGCTTCTCCCCCAGAACCCCCTGACAATGCTGCTGGGCCTCCCCCCGGAGGACACGGACATACCTCGATACCCAAGAATGTGGGAAACAATGTTGAGGGTGGGAAGGGTTGCACTAGCCCAGAAATGGAAGAGCCCGGAGACCCCTTTGAAGGAGGACTGGCTAAAAAAGGTTAAGAACGTGTTCCTGATGGATAAATTGACGGCAATGTTGAACAATGACTTGGGCTCATTCCAAGCAAACTGGTACGGGTTACAGCAAACATGGGGTTGGGATGTGCATTGATCCTCAGGGGGGGAACAAGGAGTGGACAGGGCCCTCGGCCCAGGGGACGATGGTAGATACTCAGCCATTCACGTAGTCAACGCTCTCGCTCTTTCTCGAGCTCCAGACTTTCGGAACTTTCAACGCGGCTCCCCAGTAAGATGTTTCTATGGGGACTAAGTTTTTTGGGGGGGTGGGTTCGTTTGAGGAGGGTGAGGGGGTGTTACTGGCCTAATTACTTGCACAATTTGTGAAAATGTCTTGCGCCTTTTTGTTATATTATGAAAATGCCAATAAAACAAAGTTAAAAAAAAATGAAATTGTGGCAACCAAATGGAAGAAAGCATAAAGTCACCAGCTTTGAAGCAATTCAGACAGAATTTCATATAGGTGGTCTGTTGTGAGAGAAGGTGGAAGGAGTAGATGGCTGGCCATAGCCCAGCCTCTGAAAGAGTGAAGGAAGCAAGGAGGACTTGGTGCAAGGAGCCCGGTGGGAGCTATAAACGAGAAGATGGCAAGGAGTAGTATTCTAAGGCTGGGTATAGCTGTTGAGCTGGGGCGACCACTTTTTTGATAGGGGCTTGTGGGATGTGGTCAGAAAATCATAGACGAAAAAGGGGTTTTCCCAGAAACAAGCTACCTGTTGTTGTCACAATCTCGGGCGCAAGGTCTAGATAAAGATGAGGAACATGCAGGAGAAACATAATCTTATTATAGAATCAATCTGTACAAAAGCTAGTATTTTACTCAAAAAACATGATTTTATTTGATTACATAAAAAGATTGAACATAATTAGTTCGATTAAAAAAACACCAAAGATGACCAAAATCACAATCCTGTTTAACAAAAACGGTTAGATAATAGAGGTAGTCATGTGGGACCACTTCATTTCATCCAATCATGTATCAGGCCTATTTTCTTTTATGAATATAGGTGATGTTAGTAGTTGTGTAAGTGACTTTTCAACACAAACAATGACTCATGAAAACATTTTTGAACGACCACTAATGGTACAGTATATGGGCGTAAGCCCATCTGTAAACAGTGTCGACAGGTTAGCTCTGTTTCCAGCCTTATAGGTCAACACCAGTCTTTTGTGAGTGGCTGTCGTCGTGGGATGGAAGTGAGACCATATAAGTCTTTCGTCAGGACACTTTAAGGCGGTGTTAGTAACCCCAGCATCGAAATCTTCATACTGGGCTGAGAGTATCAAAAGATGTATTTCTAAAAACAAACAAACACAATAGGTTCAAAACTAGCTAAGTTCTAAATGTCATTCATCAGCAAGCCTCATCAGTATTTCTATGACCTGCACTGTCTTATTTTAGTGGGTGTGCAACCAAGAAAACTGAGTGGTTAATCCCCTCAGTCTCGATCAAAGTTAGTTAAATAACTTATATTTTTTTGGAGTATCTTATTACTGATGTAGAGAGATATTTATCGTTTTCTTATTTAAGCATTCTTCATAAAAGTGTTATTCATGTTATTTCTATAGAGCGATGTTATTTTTTGTACCTTCAAGTGGAGCTCCATTTTCACGATATTTGATGGAGTATTACAAGGTCCAAGAGTTATTAATGACTTTGTTTCCTTTTTGAAGCAAAGGGTGTCGATCAATGGCTTATAGTGACTAGAGAAAAAAGGAAAAAGAGGAATGCATGTAATGCACATCAGTGTTGTAGCGATTGCCTCGCTACAGATACATTATGGAGGGAATATATGTGAGTCCTCATACCTTTAATCCATAGTGATGCTGTTGCCATCAGTACAAAGGCAAAATGCGGTGTTGTTGGAATCCGTATAAACGAAAAACGGGGCAGTACGTAACAAATATCGCGTGTGTACCCGATCTACAAATTCAAAAGGTACACAAAAGGACTATGAATGAAAAGGAATCCAATCTACTTTTCAATACAAAAAAACTCTAAATGCGGGAGACTTACTTGTACGTATGGAGCAGGACTATTTGTTCTCTGTCCAGACGGTCGCGTACCGTGTCGGTGATCATGTGATTTATATGGTGCCTTTATACATGATCACACGTTAGCGTTGGCGTGATGACGTGTTTTCTAATGGCTAGCCTGATGCGAATGAAAACGCAAAAGACAACACGCAAAAGGGACGGAGGAAATCGGCCATTTTTGAATGGTTGCCCAAGATCTAGATGGATGTGTGTTAAAAATATGGCTGTTTCTGAAAGGCGGCACAGAGCATGGGAGCAGGTTGTTATAAAACACAATGCAGTGGATGCTCTGGGATGTATCATCCAAATCTAGTGAAACGTCCATAATTCTGACTAGCAGGACTGTAAGCTGCTTGGTCCCCGATATTAAAAGGGGGAGAGACACATCTCATTTGTGTATAAACAGATTCCATTCGATATATAAATTTAGGCCGCTTTTAACCGAGTCTTGTTTGTGGATCCATTTTTGTTCAAGTTTACGTAGATTGAGGTCCCTATCTCCCCCTCTGGGATGTGGATCGAGAGTTTGCAAGACAAACCAGGTCAAATCATTGAAAGAGTGTTTCATTTTATTGTAGTGATCTACTAGTGGTTTATCTTTGGTATTATTCTTAATGCATGAGCGATGTTCTCCTATTCTAGTTCTGATAGTACGTTTAGATTTCCCAATGTACATCAGATTGCATGGACAGATAATACAATAGATCACCCATTTTGTGGCACAGTTGGAAAAAGATTTTAGTGTCCAAGTACCAGTCTTGAGCTCAATAGTTTTGACATTCCTAGTGAAGTTACACATTAGGCATTTGCCACATTTGTAGTGGCCTACAATTGGAGGGAGGCTCCATAGTGTGGATTGTGTAGATGGTATGGTAAACTGTCTGGGATACGTGTGGACCAATCTGTCCCCGATATTTTGTAACCGTTTGAAAGCAAAACGGGGGGGAGGAATAGAAAAGGCCTCCGTATTTATCATTTGCCAGTGTTTGAGAATAATTCTCCTCAAGGCATTGCTGATGGGAGTGTAGGTTGTCACGCAGGTGATTTTATCTAGTTGCGTGCGGTCTTGTTTTTCTAAGCAGTCTGCTCTCGGAGTGTTTTTAGCCCTTTTGTATGCTCTTCTGATCGTATGGGGTGGGTAACCCCTTTCTTTCAAATTGTTCTTTAATTTGTCACTGTGGGTTACAAAATCTTGTTTCTCAGAACAATTCCGCCTGATCCTCAAAAACTGTCCGAACGGCAGGTTTTCTTTCAGTGATTGAGGATGGAAGCTCTCAAAATGCAGGAGTGTATTCTTTTGAGTTGGTTTCTTATAGAGGCTGGTTCCAATTCCATTGTTAGATCTGCGGTATATAAGGAGATCTAAAAAAGGTATTTCTTTGATGTTAGCTTCCCATGTGAACTGCAATGATGGCTCGCGTTGGTTAAGCCAGATGTTGAAACTAGTGAGTTCTTCTTTTGTACCGCGCCAAATCATGAAAATATCATCGATATAGCGATGCCATGTGTGGATGTTTTTTCCGAAAGGGTTCGTATCATGGTATATATGGGTGTTTTCAAAATGATCCATGTATAGGTTAGCCAAAACTGGGGCAAAAGTAGCCCCCATGCTTGTGCCATTTAGCTGTTGATAAAACGAGTTCTTATGAATAAAGAAATTTTTTGTCAGGGCAATGTGTATGCATTCGGCAATAAACGCCGAAGGAGGCTGTTTGTCAGGTCTTGTTTCCAAGAGTTTGAACATCACATCAATACATTTTGTTTGAGGTATATTAGTGTAAAGTGATGTGATGTCAAGGGTGACAAAGAGATCTTCTGATTGTATAGTAATAGACTGCAAGATTTTTATCATAGCAGTAGAGTCTTGAATGTAAGATCTCATTTTATTGACGAAAGGTCTCAAAAACACGTCTGCATAGACTGACAGAGGTTCCAAAAGTGAACCGATAGCAGACACTATTGGCCGTCCCGGGGGACATGTCAAATGTTTATGGATTTTGGGCAAGCAATAAAACGCCGGGGTGACTGGATTTTTGTTTACCAAAAATAATTTTTCGTCATCATTTATCCACCCTTGGTGAGCTGCATGTGTCATGAGATTGTCGATTTCTTCCATGATTCTGGTGGTAGGGTCTGATGGAATAGATTTATAGACCGAGGTATCAGATAGTTGTTTATCAACCTCTTTTTCATAAAGATCCGAACCCCATAATACAATCCCCCCGCCTTTGTCAGCCGGTTTTATTATGAATAAAGGGTTGGATTCCAGATTCTTCAATGCCAGTTGTTCTGCTTTTGTCAGATTATGTATTTGCAAACAACTATCCAAGGGTGGATAAATGATGACGAAAAATTATTTTTGG
Source organism: Ambystoma mexicanum (assembly GCF_040938575.1). Classification (NCBI taxonomy): domain Eukaryota; kingdom Metazoa; phylum Chordata; class Amphibia; order Caudata; family Ambystomatidae; genus Ambystoma; species Ambystoma mexicanum. The sequence continues at coordinate 259,327,061 of NC_090928.1, read as the reverse complement.
TAAACAAAAATCCAGTCACCCCGGCGTTTTATTGCTTGCCCAAAATCCATAAACATTTGACATGTCCCCCGGGACGGCCAATAGTGTCTGCTATCGGTTCACTTTTGGAACCTCTGTCAGTCTATGCAGACGTGTTTTTGAGACCTTTCGTCAATAAAATGAGATCTTACATTCAAGACTCTACTGCTATGATAAAAATCTTGCAGTCTATTACTATACAATCAGAAGATCTCTTTGTCACCCTTGACATCACATCACTTTACACTAATATACCTCAAACAAAATGTATTGATGTGATGTTCAAACTCTTGGAAACAAGACCTGACAAACAGCCTCCTTCGGCGTTTATTGCCGAATGCATACACATTGCCCTGACAAAAAATTTCTTTATTCATAAGAACTCGTTTTATCAACAGCTAAATGGCACAAGCATGGGGGCTACTTTTGCCCCAGATTTGGCTAACCTATACATGGATCATTTTGAAAACACCCATATATACCATGATACGAACCCTTTCGGAAAAAACATCCACACATGGCATCGCTATATCGATGATATTTTCATGATTTGGCGCGGTACAAAAGAAGAACTCACTAGTTTCAACATCTGGCTTAACCAACGCGAGCCATCATTGCAGTTCACATGGGAAGCTAACATCAAAGAAATACCTTTTTTAGATCTCCTTATATACCGCAGATCTAACAATGGAATTGGAACCAGCCTCTATAAGAAACCAACTCAAAAGAATACACTCCTGCATTTTGAGAGCTTCCATCCTCAATCACTGAAAGAAAACCTGCCGTTCGGACAGTTTTTGAGGATCAGGCAGAATTGTTCTGAGAAACAAGATTTTGTAACCCACAGTGACAAATTAAAGAACAATTTGAAAGAAAGGGGTTACCCACCCCATACGATCAGAAGAGCATACAAAAGGGCTAAAAACACTCCGAGAGCAGACTGCTTAGAAAAACAAGACCGCACGCAACTAGATAAAATCACCTGCGTGACAACCTACACTCCCATCAGCAATGCCTTGAGGAGAATTATTCTCAAACACTGGCAAATGATAAATACGGAGGCCTTTTCTATTCCTCCCCCCCGTTTTGCTTTCAAACGGTTACAAAATATCGGGGACAGATTGGTCCACACGTATCCCAGACAGTTTACCATACCATCTACACAATCCACACTATGGAGCCTCCCTCCAATTGTAGGCCACTACAAATGTGGCAAATGCCTAATGTGTAACTTCACTAGGAATGTCAAAACTATTGAGCTCAAGACTGGTACTTGGACACTAAAATCTTTTTCCAACTGTGCCACAAAATGGGTGATCTATTGTATTATCTGTCCATGCAATCTGATGTACATTGGGAAATCTAAACGTACTATCAGAACTAGAATAGGAGAACATCGCTCATGCATTAAGAATAATACCAAAGATAAACCACTAGTAGATCACTACAATAAAATGAAACACTCTTTCAATGATTTGACCTGGTTTGTCTTGCAAACTCTCGATCCACATCCCAGAGGGGGAGATAGGGACCTCAATCTACGTAAACTTGAACAAAAATGGATCCACAAACAAGACTCGGTTAAAAGCGGCCTAAATTTATATATCGAATGGAATCTGTTTATACACAAATGAGATGTGTCTCTCCCCCTTTTAATATCGGGGACCAAGCAGCTTACAGTCCTGCTAGTCAGAATTATGGACGTTTCACTAGATTTGGATGATACATCCCAGAGCATCCACTGCATTGTGTTTTATAACAACCTGCTCCCATGCTCTGTGCCGCCTTTCAGAAACAGCCATATTTTTAACACACATCCATCTAGATCTTGGGCAACCATTCAACAATGGCCGATTTCCTCCGTCCCTTTTGCGTGTTGTCTTTTGCGTTTTCATTCGCATCAGGCTAGCCATTAGAAAACACGTCATCACGCCAACGCTAACGTGTGATCATGTATAAAGGCGCCATATAAATCACATGATCACCGACACGGTACGCGACCGTCTGGACAGAGAACAAATAGTCCTGCTCCATACGTACAAGTAAGTCTCCCGCATTTAGAGTTTTTTTGTATTGAAAAGTAGATTGGATTCCTTTTCATTCATAGTCCTTTTGTGTACCTTTTGAATTTGTAGATCGGGTACACACGCGATATTTGTTACGTACTGCCCCGTTTTTCGTTTATACGGATTCCAACAACACCGCATTTTGCCTTTGTACTGATGGCAACAGCATCACTATGGATTAAAGGTATGAGGACTCACATATATTCCCTCCATAATGTATCTGTAGCGAGGCAATCGCTACAACACTGATGTGCATTACATGCATTCCTCTTTTTCCTTTTTTCTCTAGTCACTATAAGCCATTGATCGACACCCTTTGCTTCAAAAAGGAAACAAAGTCATTAATAACTCTTGGACCTTGTAATACTCCATCAAATATCGTGAAAATGGAGCTCCACTTGAAGGTACAAAAAATAACATCGCTCTATAGAAATAACATGAATAACACTTTTATGAAGAATGCTTAAATAAGAAAACGATAAATATCTCTCTACATCAGTAATAAGATACTCCAAAAAAATATAAGTTATTTAACTAACTTTGATCGAGACTGAGGGGATTAACCACTCAGTTTTCTTGGTTGCACACCCACTAAAATAAGACAGTGCAGGTCATAGAAATACTGATGAGGCTTGCTGATGAATGACATTTAGAACTTAGCTAGTTTTGAACCTATTGTGTTTGTTTGTTTTTAGAAATACATCTTTTGATACTCTCAGCCCAGTATGAAGATTTCGATGCTGGGGTTACTAACACCGCCTTAACGTGTCCTGACGAAAGTCTTATATGGTCTCACTTCCATCCCACGACGACAGCCACTCACAAAAGACTGGTGTTGACCTATAAGGCTGGAAACAGAGCTAACCTGTCGACACTGTTTACAGATGGGCTTACGCCCATATACTGTACCATTAGTGGTCGTTCAAAAATGTTTTCATGAGTCATTGTTTGTGTTGAAAAGTCACTTACACAACTACTAACATCACCTATATTCATAAAAGAAAATAGGCCTGATACATGATTGGATGAAATGAAGTGGTCCCACATGACTACCTCTATTATCTAACCGTTTTTGTTAAACAGGATTGTGATTTTGGTCATCTTTGGTGTTTTTTTAATCGAACTAATTATGTTCAATCTTTTTATGTAATCAAATAAAATCATGTTTTTTGAGTAAAATACTAGCTTTTGTACAGATTGATTCTATAATAAGATTATGTTTCTCCTGCATGTTCCTCATCTTTATGTAGACCTTCCGCCCGAGATTGTGACAACAACAGGTAGCTTGTTTCTGGGAAAACCCCTTTTTCGTCTACGTAGTATTCTAAGGGCCTGTCTGAGTATCATTTGTGTTTAAGCTTAAGGTAGTCTTGAGGCTATGGACTTTTAAAGGTTCGAGCTCCCATGCTCTCCCTTCCCCTTCATTACTGGCCCTTCCAAATCCCTTTTTAATCCTTAACCCTTAAAAACCCATATTTGTTAAAGTCATTTCAAACAAATTACTTCGCAGTAAATTACCACAAAGTAATTACTGTTGATGAATGAACGGGATACCCTATACAACATTTAAAGCATAAGGGGTCATAAATAATGTGCAAAGTGATATACTTGCATCTTATGTGGAAGTTAAGTTTGTGAAACTCTATGTACTAGCTCCTGGTTCCCCAGTGGAAGTGCCTGGTCACTGGTTAATCCTGTAAACCCCAGAGCTGCTTTTAGTTCTTGTTTATCAAATCGAAATTTTGATCCGAGTAGTGGGTATAATAATGTTTTTTAATACTCAATCATGGCCCTTCCTGATTCGCAATCATAGTACATGAAGGCTTTTATGGGGCTCTAATGAATTAGCAGGTGATGACATTCTCAGCTCTTCAACGTGTTTTTTCTGCTATAACTCCCCAGTTGTTCCCATCCCGTCCCCTTTTCCCCTTATTGCTCAAAGAGGAGCCTTCATTTCCCTTCAGAAATCTCTTTTGTAAAGTGTTTACTTTTTTGTGCTTTTAAAAATGTCGCCTCTTTTGCTTTTTACAACCTTGTCAATTGAATCTGCGTCAGCATCCTGCTCTACCCCCATTCATTCGATTGAACATTTGAAACTTTAAGCACTTGCCTGGTATTTTGATTCAATTATTCTACCATGAAACCTGACTCAGAGCTCTCCTTTAACTGCAGTTCTGCTGCCCATTAACCCTTTCCTGGTGTACGGCTGAGTGCTCATAGACCCTCTTTGATGTTTTAAGGGGATGAAGATGACTAAGTGCAGGAAAGGTTGTTTTAATGTTTGGGAAATACTGTCTGTTAATGTGCACTGTTATGGCATGTCAATGCAGGCACTTTATACGTCCTGCGCACCTCTAAACATACACACATGGGTTGTTGTGCAGAAGCCCCCCAAGTCTGATCCTTAATCTGGATGGTGTGATAGCCATTGGGGTTGGGTGCTGGTACCCGCAATGTGATGGTGGGTCATGGATCGTATGTGTGGTATGGGAGTCCTAATGTCGGGACCTCCCCGTATGGCGCGAATCACCGCACCCACTCCCCCACCCCCTGCATTCAAAGACTTAGTAGGCAGTGTATGCCATCCAAACTCCATGCATGCATGCTCTGCTTGAGCCCATGTGATCTGCCCCTTTTATGAAGGTGACGACGGAAATACAGAAAGAAAATGGAGGAGGCACCCCGATAACCGGGGCAGGGGCCTTCCTCCTTCTGCTCTCTCGTCCCCCCTCCCCCTCTCGGGGGCAGGGGAGAGGGCGACAAGAGTCCAAAAGAGCGCCAAGCGCAAAAGTAAGCCTGCGAAGGGCAACAATGGAAAGGGGAGGAGCAAGGGCTTCATATGCAGCGGGCACAGGAGCACTTGCAGCTCTTCCAGCAGCCGGGCGCCCGTCAACCAGGAGAGGATTTCGTTTTATCACGATGGGTTTGTTACTGATTTCGGGCCTCCTTTTCACATTACTGATGTGGGGCCTCCGTGTCACCTTAATGATTGAGGGCTCCGTTTAACTTTTCGGGTCGCTGCACTAGCGGTGAATTGTTTGGAGGTACGGTTGTAGTTTTGTAATATTATGGCGCTACACATGCCCTGTTTATTGGATTGTTCAGGGGGCACGCAATGGGGAAAGTCTCCCGTGTTCAGTGTTGGTTTTCTGCATTATATGACGTTATGTGGTCGCCCTGTGCCCCTCATTCCGGCCCTCGGGCATTGCTAATTGTGGTATCTATGCGCGGTATATCATTACAGTATCTAAAAATGTGGCCGTTGTGTAGTGTTTGTTCGGTACGGCCGCCACACCGATTTGGGGCATTTCTTGTCTGCCACAGTTCATTCTAATGAAAAGGAATCGTTGGGTGGTGATATGTATATATCTGGCGTGACCCAGGAACCACATGGTACTCCGTTGTCCGTATAACCAAGGGTCGGCCCATGCATCCACTCGGAAGAGCGCATTGTTGTTCGCCAAAGCGCACCTCGGATGCAGATTTAATTTTCATAAAGTGTTTTCATTGCATGGTGGGATGTGAGCTTCATAGAGGTATACTTCAGCAATTAAGCGATTGGGCGATTCATAACCCCCACGCCGCATGTTACCAGTATGTCAGTATTTTCTTGCCCAACCGCATTGGAAATGTAAGGGTACAAGAGGACCGCAGCGAGGCATCTTGTTCACTTGACCATGTTCGCAATCTTATGATCTGCATTGGTGTTCTATTTTGGCGGCAAAGCTGTTTCACTTGACCAGCCTGTGTTTTGGTGCACAATGGCCCCGTGCTGCACTGTTGTTTTCGAGGTTGGAGCACGTGCAGTGCAGTGTTGTAATGGAGGCTCGGTGTGAAGCATGGGCTTTTTTGTTTACGGGTTGCTGGGACAAAACGGCATGAGTGCTGAGCGTGTCTTTACCCTAAGAGCTGGGAGGTCATACAATGTGCATAATGGGCTGTAATTTCGGACTGATTGCCGGAATTTGTATGGACACTCTTAAATGTCTGCACGGAATGTGATTCATGCGATTTATTCATACAGTTGTTCGTGGCCGCGCCTCTGTGTACTAACGCGAGCACTCCAGGTGAATGTGATCAATGCCTTACATGCTGGATCTGTGCATTCATCAGGTTTTGAAATTGGTAATGTCGAAAGTGGGTAGCACGTATGGTCTTGGAATTCAAAATTTGAACCATTATAGGATGCAATAGGCGAAGAGATGAAGAGATTACAGATGGTTTCATGTACTTCTTTCTCGATGCTGGAGATGGGATCCGCAGGTTGGTGCATGGTCTCTGCCCGCATGACACAGCCTGTTTAGGGCGACGGTTGGTGTTGATTTCAGCTACTATGTGACATGATTGTGTGGGGGTTGCTGGTAGAATGAGTTTGCCGGCATTTTATTACGCATGGCAACATCAAGGAGGGAGAAAGGGCGGCATGTTTTTTGTTTTGTCGCTCAGAACACAGTACCGCGTGTCGCGTAATAATTTAAGAAATGTACAAATTACTTTGAATTGGTGCAGTGTTTTCCGGCATACCAGATGCTCCCAATGGTATGCCGAGTGTTTAAATGGAGCGTTAATTTGCGCTCATACTTGCTTTACAAATAGCGAGAATTCAATGTGAACCTCGATGCGGCGCGAAAAAGTAACAGATCGGCCGTTTTGAACCTGCAATTTTCCAATGGGGCTGTTGATGGCCGACGTCCCCTTTTGTTGTTGATGCGTAATTTAAACAAGTGGACGTTCGGAATTATGAGTAAATTGGTTCATGGCCTCGGCGCCGCACGTTCCCTTTCATGGGAGCGAAGGTAAACGCATATGGGCATTCAGAGGAACAAGCAGGTTTGTTCACGGCGCCACACCTGTCGGTGCATAATTTGAGGCGTTGTTCCAGAATAGGTGTATTTAATTTGAATTCTACGCCCAACTGTTCATGGCCCTGTGGCGCAGTAATTGAGGTAATACTGTGGGATTAAGTGATTTAAGGAATGATGAATCAAGGGGCGCATGTATGCTTGCGCCATGAATTGAACTCCATAATGGCCGCAGTTTTTAACCAGCGGATATGTGCAAGGAGAAGCCCATGTCCCTTAGGGCAACAGGGCAGCATATGGTGCTTGTGAAATAAACATGGAGGCCGTGATTGCATAAGGAACGGACAACCCCTAAGGTTGGTGTGGCAATGTTGTGCCTTTACAAGTGAGGTCTAGGTACGGCCGCAGCTTTAAAGAACTGCTGCAATACTGGCGGGCGGAAATGAAAGGGGGTCAGTGGCCGTGTTTAGGAGTTTGCGTTTAATGTTTCGAGCCCATTTTGGTGCATTATGGGAATGGTAGTTGGGCACAGGATTGATATCAGATTGGCTTTTTATTCTGTAGATTCAATTTATGCCAGACGCAGTCATGCCCCTGGCTGGGGTTTAGTTCCCCGTATACCTGCAAGACTATAAGTCCCAGAATGCATTTAGGCATTTGCCTCGTGCATTTCTAAATAATGCGGCTTTCATGTAGCTGCTACGCATTGGTTAAGGTGCTCTCTATTGTTAAAAAAAAAAGTTTGGAAATGGAAAAATGGCGGCTTTACAGTGAAGAAATTTTCTTTCATTACACATGCATGGGATTGGTTTTTCCAAAAAACGAAAGTAATCAGAGTTGGTTTCCAGTAACGTCCACACGAATAATAGGGAATACTTTCTACGAATATGGATTTTGTGACCATTGATGTTAGTAGGTGCAAACATGGTCTAAGTGCATGGCCATGGGATATGGTTTCCTGTGGTATTACTGTACATTGATGGTAACAGGTGTAAGTGCATGGCCATGGAATATTGTTTTCTGGGGTATTCACTAGCCATCGATGGTAGCAGGTGCAAGAAGGGTGCATGGCCATGGAATTGTGCCAGGCGTATCCCTTAGGCTTATACACAGCCCAAAACTGTTGGGCTTGAGAGATGGGTGTGTGCATATCTCCTGGTTTGATCGCCGTGCCTTGGGGCTGGGGGGGCATGTGTCCAAGGCATTTGGGGGGGACAGCCCCGGGTAGTGTTGCGTGGGGTGGGGGCACTGCTGTGCGTAGTGAGTCACTGGTCCCTCCCGCGGGAGGTGAATAGTTAAGTACATTTGCCATAGCACAGCAACGTTCGGAACTCGCGTGTCTGGACTTTTATGCAACATCCAAGAAAAATGTTAGGATGCATCTGGACCGAGTAATGGTTTCTTAAAGTGGGTTCCTACGTCTTTAGGACAGGATAGCGTGCCACAGGACTTAACATTCTTTTAAGAGGCACAATTACTGAAAGATTAGCGGAAACATTGCTGGTGGATAATATAATTATGGCTAATAGTATAGGCTGTATGGATACAAATAAGCCCCACTTCTGGATAAACGAGACTACAAATACCAGAATGCAATTCGGCAGAAGGCGGTAGCATGGCCTGAAGTTGTTTAGCTATTGAGGAATGTTGATGGATAATATGCTGGTTGGTTTTCAGGAGCCATTAGAAAGGGTTTTCCAGGAGGCATTACTGGGGGGAGATGATCCATACTGACAGGTAGCGATTGCACCGACCAAGATTTCCCGGAAATGGCAGGGTGGTTAATTATTCACTCAGCTGACGAATGAATTTATGTATGGGGGAAGGTACCTATCCACAAGGCAATGCTTTTGGGACACAACCTACAAGTCCAAAAAAGGTGTCCACAGTATGCCTCATGCCTGCATTGGGTGGATAACAAATTGTTTTCTGTTCAAATACAGGCAGGGGTGTCTGGTGTGGCAACGTGGGCTCCGCTTCCTCGAACAAATGGCGTTCTCTCAGCCCAAAAACACCTGCAAGGGCAGGGTGGTATCAGGCACGGAGGGTTGAGAGTTTTGTGTCTACGAAGGAGATGGTTGGACAAGGCAAGGAACAGAGTCGGACCAGCGCCCCTTGGGAGCCTGAAACAGCAGGGGCGTCTGGTGGTGGCAACGAGGGCTCCGATTCCTCGAACAAATGACGCTCTCTCAGCCCAAAAACACCTGCAGGGGCAGGGTGGTATCAGGCACGGAGGGTTCAGAGAGTTGGGTCTACGAAGGAGACGGTTGGGCAAGGAACGGAGTCGGACCGGCGCCTCTTGGGAGCCTAAAACGGCAGGGGCATCTGGTGGAGGCAGCGAGGGCTCCACTTCCTCGAGCAAATTGCGCTCTCTCAGTCCAAAACACCTGCAGGGGCAGGTGGGTATCAGGCATGGAGGGTTGAGAGAGCGGTGTCTACGAAGGAGATGGTTGGACTATGCAAGAAACGGAGTCGGGCCAGCGGCCCTTGGGAGCCTAAAACGGCAGGGGCGTCTGGTGGTGGCAACGAGGGCTCCGCTTCTTCGAACAAATGGCGCTCTCTCAGCCCAGAAACACCTGCAGGGGCAGGGGATAGCAGGCACGGAGGGTTGAGAGAGTTGGGGCTACCAAGGGATGGTTGGAAGCAAGGGGAGGCAGTTGGCCTCAAAGCGGTGGTCGAACCGGGAGCCGGTTGTGCAAGAGCAGGTCAAGGTATGACGGAAAGATGGAGGGGGCTGAAGTATCCCTAGATCAGGAACAACCGGCAAAGGTGAAATCCCTGGTCAAAGGTGGATAGACGGAGTTGCACTGGGCAGCAAGGTGTACTCAGAACTGCTAGAACTACAAAATAGGAAAAGGAGGAGCCACGGTGGGCGGTAACCCATCTTTGGCGTGGCGGTGTTCTGGCGACCAATGAGAAGAGAAAGACTCTGAATGAGCCATTGCTAAACCGGAAGGTGCTTCATCCAGTCTGGACAGCACCTCCTGGGAGCCTAAACGGCGGGGGTGTTTGGCGGTAGCAATTGGGGCTCAGCTTCCCTCCAACAAACGGCGCTCCCCCAGTCTGCAAATACCTGCAGGGGCAGGCGGTTCTCAGACTCGAAGGTCTTGGGGGAGTTGGCAGTCGCTACATCTTTGGAACTATTTTCAAGATCTGTTTGCTGTGGTTGTATATATGTGAAAATAAATCTGCGGCCTTGTTACGCCAAACCAAAAGAAAATGTCTCATTCAGCACCTTACTAGAGGGGAAAGGAAAGGGGCTGGCAAGAATGAGAAATGGGTGATACACTGGCCTAACTAATGGACAAATGCCCAGGTTATTGGCAGCGGCACACGACAGTTACATCACTCTACTGCGTTCGCAACTTAAAGGGGACACCACACTATGGGGAGAATACCCTGCCTAGCCTGGCCATGCCACAGGCAGCGTCACGGGATTCACACGTGCAACACACCATGCCCTTTAACAACTGGCATACAGAGTGCTTTGGTAAGTAGTGGCAAAACTGAAACGTCAGCTGGCCTCTTTAATGCAAGACCCACGGGTGCAGAAATATTTCCAATGGATTAAAATGCTATCCCCGGTAGAAGGAACGGAAGCCGACCCTACCCCATGGAGCTCTGTCAGCAGACACAAATGACATGGCGGCTCACGCAGGCTTGCATGAAGCCTGCCTATGAGACAGGCCTTCTAGAAAAATACAGCAGACACAGATGCCATGGTATCTCTTCTTGCAGAGATCACGGGGTGTGCCCGCGTGGACTAAAGCAAGATGGTCGACACTCGGCAGGCCTTTTAGAGGTAGGACTTGTGGGACGAGGGAAACCCGTGTAATCGAAGCCCTCACATTTTAAGGAGAACCCCACTTAAGAGACACCTAATCCGCAACAAGTAGACATAATCACACATGTGAGGTGCTGTTAAACTCTACTGCACTCTTTCTCTCTTTATAAAAATAGCATTTCCAAGACTGCAAAACCACTTATGCAGTTTAATGAATGCTTGCAGCGCCACTGGTTCACATGGTTCTATCAAAAGGATAGATTTCAGCAGCTTTTGCTGCTGGAAAGTATGGCATATCCCCTCCCAATTCTCCCACCGACCTTAGAATGCTGGTGCTGGAAACTGGAGGGGCGAATGTGTGCTGTGTTCACTTCTTTTAGCGTAAGCTCAGAATCGTTTCTGAGTAGAAAAGCAATTGGGGCGAGTTTGAGAGCAGAGCACAGAGATGAAAGAGCAGGGTGGATAGAGGAGAGGAGGAAAGGAGAAGGAGGAGGAGGTTGGTAAGAGGAGCCTAGAGAAGGAGTGAAGGATCATCAAGGAGGAAAGTGGAATAAAGTGCAGAGAAGCAGAGCTATAACTGCTGAACCCATATGCATGCATTAGTAATGGCCGAACCCCAAACCCTCACCCCTAATGATAGGCTCACAACTTGTATCAAGTGTTGGCAATAAAAGGCCGTAGGATTTTATTGTACAGATATGGGTTATGGCAATAACAATATCACATATCATGATGGTATCATACTTTTGGGCACCGGGTCCTGAGGTTACCCCCTCGGACCAGTGCCGCCTTCTTGTGTCCCACGACTTGTTGTGGGCACCGTACCGTGCCTTATACTTCTTTTTGCTCTTCTCCCCTTTTTGTGTGGTGGGCGGGTTCTGTGGTAAAGAAGCAAGAAGATTTGGAAGACACTGAGTAAACAGTGAACCTCCTGTTTGCTTGGGTCCCCGTTCAGGGTCCACAAACAGATTGTGTTTTCTCTGAGCATGCTGCTCTCATTTATAGGACCCAGGGAGGCCCTGGGTCTTTGTTGTGTATGTGATGGGGGCTGCTGTTGTCGCAGCCCCCGGCCGGATAGCCGACTGTCTGAACCTCTGGTGGGGGCAGATCTTTGAACCTGGGCCCTGCCTGATGGTTGTTTTCCTTATGACGCTTAGCACCTTGCTGTTTGGAGGAAGGGTGCAATGACTGTTTGCACCTTACCCTTCCGTGGCTTTTGAGCTGCCGAGACTGCATGTCTCCGTAGCTGGGGGGAGGAGACGAGCAGGCGCGGGAGGTTGGGGCTGCCCCTCTCCCAGCTGCCGATGGTAACAGCAGTTACCCTGCGTCGCTTTTGGGATGCCCATGTAGCATTGCCCAGAACATTACTGGTGACCAGGAGAAAGCTCAGAGCACACAAGAAGATGAGAGGAGAGATGTCAAAGCAGAGGTTTGGAGGAGTCGGGAGATGTGGAAGAAAATCAGAGGCAGAAGACGGGGAAAGGCGGATGGAGAGTAGGTCCAGTTAGGACCTGGAGAGTCAGGGGGAGATAAATAGGTGAACCCTATGTCGAGGAGGGGTGAACCTAGGATGGGTGGAAGCACAAGCATATGGCAAAGCATCAAAAAGGTGCATGAAGAGACTACGATAATGAAGCAGCAGAACAGGACTACAGCAGGTCCCCTGGGGAACAAGCAAATTGTGTGGGTGATGGGAAGCAGAGAGATGGTGGGCTAGTGGGCAGTAGTGCCAGCACTCTAAGGCAGGAATGTGGTGAATGCTCTAGACAAACAGCCAGTGTAAGCTCCAAGGTGGCCCTGATCTGCCAGAAGTTATGGACCCTTTGGCAAAGACTTACAAGACAGAGTTCAACATTTATCTACAGGAGGGAGAGGAGCAGTCCTACTACTTTTTACTCAGCCAACAAGAGATCTACTGAGGTGGCACAGAGCACTGCAGAAGGCTGCAGCCTAAGAGATGGTGAGTGGACCGGTAAACGCTGTGCGCTTCTCAAGAGACTTGTCACGCCGCCCGTCCTGGGGTCTCCTTACCCGCTACGGCGCTCCCCGTCCTGGAGGCTGTATCCTCGTTTTCGGCTTCGGGGTCCGGGGGCGTCCTGGGTCCCGGGCGCTTCCGGGTCTCCTACGCGCACTACATTGCGCATGCGCGTGCGCCCGCTCTCTGCTCTTCGCGCATGCGCAGTGCGCAGGATGCTCGATTCCGGAGGGTATGCGGCTCAAGCCTCGTTGTGGGGTGCCCGATGCCTGGGAGACGGCACGGCTTGCGTTGCAAGCCTCCCAGGTACTGGCGGGCTTATTTAAGGAGCCCTGATCCTTTTCCAAACCGCGTCTCAACGCGGTTTGTTCGGATCGTGTCTTTGCTGCCTTGCATTGCATTCCCGTTGCCTGTTGCACATACCAGAACCAGATGATCTACAGAAACTTATCGAACAAGTTCTGAGGATAGACCAGAGGTTGACCGAGAGAAAAGGAGAGAGACGACGGTTTGAGAAGGGAAACCCCAGGCCACTGACTCTTCCTACTGGGATATCAGCACCTTCGGATGCTACCCAAGAACCAATGCAACTGGGAGCTGTAAGGGGCCCATTGTCGGAAGAGGAGAACAAAGATGAATTGTTGCTTCCTTGTCATCGTCCCTGGAGGGACCGTGCTGCTTCCAGTCCCCGGACCTGCCTTCCATCGGAATCCCACTAAGGATCCGGACTATCTGCTCAGAGGCTCCCCCTGCCAGTGCTTGCACTGTCCTGACGCCACTCAATCAGGGGTGAGCCAACCCGTGGCGTTGGGAGCCGGCTCACCTCCAATCCGGTTCTAATTGGGCTGGTGTTGGGCTGGTTCCCCGCGCCATCTATCACGTCTATCCGGATCATCTGACAGCCTGGCCTCGTCATCAAGGAACCCAACCGGACGAACAGGTACGCAGCGTTCTCGTGACGCTATTTACAACAGATTGAGACGCCTGTCTTCTGACACCTCGGACCCTACGATGGAAGAGGATCCGGGTCTTCGTAACGAACTTCAAGCGCTTCGTGCCGAGATGGCGGCACTCCGTCAGGAAAACGTAGCCTTGCGCCAAATGGTGACACAGAACGTTGGTGCCATTCCACAACCTGAAGGTCCCATGGCTCACACAGCTCCCATCAAGTTCGATGGAGATCCCCGCCGTGTGGGTGAATTCTGTAATCATTGCCGCATACACTTTCTCTTCCGTTCATCCCACTTTACCAATGACAAGGCCAAGATCGGATACATATTGGGTAACTTATCTGGTAACGCGCTTGCCTGGGCAACTCCTTTGGTCGTTACTAATAACCCAATCCTGGATGATTTTTTAGCCTTCGAGAAAGCATTCCTGGATGTGTTTCAATCCCCCAATCTGGCCTCAACAGCGCAGAACCAACTGATGGATCTACAACAAGCCAATACCGACATCATCTCTTACATCAGCCGTTTCCGTCAGTTGGCAACTGACTCCTTATGGCCAGAGGTAACACAAAAGACCTTGTTTCGCCGGGGATTAAGAGAGGAATACAAAGATGAATTGTTGCTTCCTTGTCATCGTCCCTGGAGGGACCGTGCTGCTTCCAGTCCCCGGACCTGCCTTCCATCGGAATCCCACTAAGGATCCGGACTATCTGCTCAGAGGCTCCCCCTGCCAGTGCTTGCACTGTCCTGACGCCACTCAATCAGGGGTGAGCCAACCCGTGGTGTTGGGAGCCGGCTCACCTCCAATCCGGTTCTAATTGGGCTGGTGTTGGGCTGGTTCCCCGCGCCATCTATCACGTCTATCCGGATCATCTGACAGCCTGGCCTCGTCATCAAGGAACCCAACCGGACGAACAGGTACGCAGCGTTCTCGTGACGCTATTTACAACAAGACTTCAGACACTTTTCTCTTGCTTATTAAGGGACGCCCTGAGATATTTGATTATTTCCCTTTTCTTTTATCCAAAATATCTTGTGACAAGATCCTCAATCGGTCATGTGACCCCATAAATACATTTTCAGCTTTTATTATAAAATATCATACAAGAAATGTCAACTGAGGCTCTCAGACTGGTATCAGGTAATATCATCCCCATATATATGATCGCCGTAAATAATATCGCCGGGAAAAGGTTGCAGCGATATTATATGGGTGACCAAATATATGGGGACTGGGGCAAAAAAAAAAAAACATTTTTTTTTAAAAAAAAAGTTTGGGGGTTGCGGGGGTGTCCCCCGCATGTTCCATGCAATAATGTCGCCACAAAAAACGCCCATTTTTCGGCGATATTTTTGCATGGCGACATTTTTGTGGCGACATTATAACATGGAACCCCCAGACTAGGGACAGTCCCTCTATGCTTTCCCTTAACCTTGAAGGGGCATACCACCTTCCCAGGCAAGTAGCTCCCTACTTTCAAAGGTCTTACCACTATACAAGTTCACTATAGCCATGGTACCCCCACTATTCTTCTGAAATATCAGGATGGAGGAAGGCCTATGTCACGGTTTATTGGACGGTCACTCTCAACCCAGGGAGTTCCTTTCCTCCCCAAGCAAGGTGTCGCACAACACAGTACTCAGCAGATTCAAATTTGGTGAGGCCTCCAACCTGTATAAAACCATTCAGCAGATACCTTCTGAATCACCAATAAGCTAGAATCCAGGGCGAGGTATAGAAATAATAGTGTATATTTATTTAAATTTCCACAATGAATAATAACTTGCGATAACACTAGCCACCACCTCAGTAGCACAACACAATAATCATAAATGCAAATTACTTGCACCAATTGACTGACATGTACTTCTTGATAGACTTTCAGTTACCACAGCAAATACAGGTTGAATTTTAAGTCAAAACACATGTAGGATTTGTTTGCACATCAACAGATACAAAACTTTAAAAACACACAGTTATCGCTTGGTTTCTCACAATGCTCTATTCTTGTAGCAATCCCACCACCCCCAGGCATCAGTTATAAATGAAAGGCAAGGTTTGGACAATTAACTAAATGGGAAAATCATTTGGGGAACACACATTCAAGTGAAATGCAGGGTTTGGGTAATTTGGAATTAATGCGAACATTTGTTTGGCACAATTTGTTTTCACAGGGAATACAGAGTGTTAGGATTTTCGTTTTGGGGACACTAGCACATTCAAATTAACAGCAGGGTTACCCAATTACGTTAAAGATTCCAGTCATTTACTCTGCACTGGGTTAATCTTTGTCAATTTCGAATGTTGACAAAAACATTACCCCGTGATAGCTGACCTTATGGGAATTAATTCAATTATATTTTTAGTTAAATAAACTAAAGGTATAACGTTTTTACCCCCCTTCCGACTAATGGAAGCGCACCCACTGCTGAAAAGGAATAGGTTAAAACAGACAGCTTCCCCTTACACTTCAGGGTAAAACTGATATGGAGCCTCATTACGAGTCTGGCGGTAGCCGTGCCGGAAAAACCGGCAGGCTGCCGTCGGACCCGTATTACCATTCCGCCTCCGTGATTGCCAGAATCACTGGGGCATTACAACCCCGGTGACCCGGTAATTCCGGAGGCGGAATTCTGTAAATCCCAGTTCCCATGGAGTCCAATAGGACCCCATGGGGATGGGGACCATGGAAACACCAGTTCCGTCTATGACAGAGCCAGTGTTTCCATGTCCATCTGCAGGCGGGTGGTGTTAAACCCGCCAGGTCAGACCTGGTGGGAGTGACACCGCCGCCTGCAGGACTCTGAATCAGCCAGTCTTGAAACAACGGTGGCAGCGGTTTTACTGCCCCCGTTCTTTCCGTACCGGCAGGGTCGTAATGAGGCCCATGGTGTTTTTCTCCAAGGGAATTAATTAAGTGATATTTTTTGTCAAATATGGCCAGGGTCTACACAGTTTTGCCCCCCCAACCACTAATTGAAAGGGATTAAGGCAGGTAGCTCCCCACATAATTGATAGCTTTGGGATGTATCTAGTTACATGGGAGATCTATGTTCTTAGCTCAGGAGGCCAACCAGATTTCAGACCCTCTTTCATGAATAGGTCGGCAGCTCACACCTCTGGTCTCTATTCACAGCAAGGTCACTCCAGCCAGATTGTAGGACTCCTTCTCAGAAAGGGCTCCCAGCTTCCAGGGGCAAAAGTCCCCAGCAAGTGTCCCAGGGTCTCCTGTCTATCTGCTGTCCTGGGTGTAAGACTTCCTTTTTGTCAGCTCTCTGTTGTTGTCAGTCTGCTCTCCTCTTTTTGCCCTTCTGTCTGCCTTTAGATTGAAAACTGATATTATATAGTGCTGAGTACACTTAAATATAATGAATATTCCCATGCTACGAATTGGACATCTCTCTTTCTCCCCCTCCCACCAGTCCGCGCACTGCAAGCTGATAGGGAACAGAGTTTAGAGGTCTGTATTATGGATAACTGGGGAGGAGAAAAATGGATCATTCCAGAATGACATGTTTTTACTAATTCTCATTACATGGCAACTACCTCCACTTCTCAGATGATATGATATTATATGTCATTTATAACGCGCATATACACAAGTGTTTCAAGGCGCCACAAGGCAAGGGAGGGGAAACAGAGGGAAGACGGACAACGATCCTACTAGGCAAGGTGATATTTAGATCATGCAACTGCATAAACATATATTTTTGAATTCTACATTTTGTGGCGAATTGGGGGAATACTAATCTTATTTATTTTGGTACGACCTTCCTGGGAGAAGCTGTTATTGTTCGTGGTTTGTTCCTGAGCTGAAATAGTTACAAATATGACACTTCACAGCATAAGCATTAATTTCACAGTCCATCAGTTCACCAACTTTCGAGTTCCTCTGAATTATGAGAAGGCCAGGATCATGGTTTCCTCCCTAACTCAAATTCTATCCATCACATATGTTTCATATTTATATAGAACTGATGGTAATTGTGTGATCTTTAATATGAGTCATGGATGAGCTAATTGCAATGCGCAGTTCTCCTGAGTTTCATTTCTCACGAGTCACATGACTTGAACAGCTGCTTATTAGTAATGTCTGTTCCTAAACAGTCATTGAAGATCCATTAGTTCCATTGAGAGGAACTTTATTGGGTTCAAGCTAGTCCAAGAGGTCAATTCTGTTGGTTGGCTCATCTGACCCTCCCACAATTTTGATCTAACTCTTTGTATTGCTTTGCATTTCAACTTGAAAACCAGATCTGCTTTTCCTGGTGGGCCCAGCCCAAAGGTCTTGAGTTCAATGTTTCAGAGGCACAGACCTTTCAGTTCAGTGGGGAAAACAAGCTACATACATAATTCTAACAGAATTGCATTTTAAATTGAAAAGATGTGTTTACTGTAACATTTTGTATTGCATCTGGGCCTACTGTCCAGGAATGAAATATTTATTTAATACAATAATTAAAAAGGTATGAGTCTCACTTTCAGCATTGTTCACACATAGGTCACAGTTAACATAGGAAACTAGCGTTCACTTCTACAACAAGTAGGCCTCTCTTTTTAAATTATGCCATTTTGAATGTTGAAAAGTAAGGGCCTCATTACAGGTTTGCCAGCACTGTTGTTACCGGACCAGCACACTACGAGTCTGCAGGCGGGTGCTGTCCCGCCTGCCAGGGTCAGACCTGGCCGGTGGAACGGCACCCACCCACAGACTTTCACGGAAGCAGCGTTCTTAACGGCTCTGGTGCTTCCGTCATCCCCATTGAGTCCTATGGGACTCAATGGGAATGGGGATTTTCAATTTACCAGCGCCTGACTTCCCGGATCGCCGGGGTCGTAATCCCCCGGTGATTCCGGCAAGTCAGGCACTGGTAAATATTGCAAGTTGGCGGCAACCCGCCGGCAGCACCGACAGGGTTACCGCCAGACTTGTAATGAGGCCCTAAGTGTTTTGTGACAAATGCAAAGTGTTTGGCTTCAATTTAGATTTCTGGATCACAGTCATGTGCTGCATTAAAGTCAATGTGACATGCTGCTATCTGTTTCCTTAAATTAAATGTTAGCTTTTCATATTTTATGAAAACTGCATTTTCAGCCACACAGGTCTTTTGCCACGCATTGGGCACATTCTGCTGTATGAATGTTTTAAGGAACATTTTCCTTCACCTGAATGCCTGTCCATTTTGGGAAGGTTGAACTAGGCCCATTTTTGGCCTTTACCAGGCCTTATGTCTGAAATCAATGTTTGAACTGGCCTGCATATTCCAATGGGTTTCAACATCAGCCAGCTTCATTCTCACAGTAGAGCCTTGCATGGCCTTTCAGTCCCTGTCGCTCAGGGGCTGACTTTTCACCCCTCACCTACCTTGCCCTATGCTAAGGTGGGATTTCCCTACCTCCAGAAACTAAGGATAGTCTGTGTCATTAAGTTCAACTTAAACGTCTGTCTGTGTCCAAAACCTATATTTACCCTCACAACCAAAGATGTACAATGTGTAGGGATTTCAGCAACAAAGGGCCAATAAAAATAAATCATACGGAAACAGTAAAGAGAGTTAAACTGCTGAAATAAACGGAATGCATAAGGAGCGAACGTAATGAATGGCACAGATGAGTTAATTAGAATTGATGAAGCAGGTGGAACTGACGAGCGCGCATAGTGGAAGAATGCATGAATGAAAGAACAGATAACTACATAGTTCAAATGAGTGTGGAAATCGAATGAATAAGTAAATTGGATAAGTGTATAGAATGGATGAGCATCTTGAACGGATGAGTGTGTAGAGCAGATGAATATGTGGAGCGGATGAGTATGTAGAGCATGTGAGAGCTCCAGGTTGTATCTGCAGATATCCGCAAGAGAAGCAAGTAATGCGCATGAGTGTGGATAGCTGATGAATTCGGATGTGCGGAGAATATGTAGATCGCTGGAGAAGATGAATGTATAGAGCGGACGAGTGTGTAGAGCGGACGAGTGTGTAGAGCGGACGAGTGTGTAGAGCGGACGAGTGCCTAGAATGGACGAGTGCATAGAATGGACAAATGCGTAGAGCGGGGTGAGTGCGTAGATGGGGTGAGTGCGTAGAGGGGGCGAGAACGTTGAAGGGGTGAGTGCATAATACGTATGAGGGCATAAAGCGGATTAGTGCCTGGAGCAAACGAGCGCATAGAATTGCGTATATAGACATATATAGTATGGTTTGGAATGCAGAGAACATTTTAAAAAAAGCATATTACTCATATCTCACCACCACGCTTACTCTCTCCTTTACATCACCACTCAACTAGAACACAGAGATACTATGACACCATTCGGTATAACTGTTCTCATACCAACATCCGCCGCTCACTCCACATCATTCTAAGTAAACACTGCTGGTTACACACCCCCAGCCAGGCATTCTTCTCAGGCCTAACGCAGCCACATCCGGTTTGGATAAACCCTGCCGGAGCGAACACATATTTCTGATCTCTCAACCACCTCACCTACAGCTAAGAAGCAGCTATCACACAAATACCGCACGAGCTGCACACATACCCGGTGCTCACACGCACCTTTTGACTCCCTCTACTCTCTCTACTGATCTGAACTTCGGTTCCCAAGGGCGTTCAACCTACCAGCGCCTTCAGACCATACCAATGGTATATAAGGCGCTATATAAATGCAAAATAACATAACATAACATAACAAGAAAGTGTTCCAACATAAAGTTCAGAACTTCTTCTACCTCCTGGCTTGCTTTCAACTTCCCCTTCCACAAGTTCAAAACAATTCCAACAGGCCTCAGGATTCCTTTCCCCAATTTCAAAACAATCCCAATAGGCCACAATGTTCCCTTCCCCAAGTTCAACACAGTTCGCAAAGTCTCAGGTTCCTTTCTCCAAGATGGCAGCTCTTCCAGCTTCAAAACCACAGTCAATTCAACTCTCAGCTTTCAATAATAATTTCCGATCAACTTTGTAACCATTCAGGCTTTTCCATACTGCACATAGATTGTCCCTTTCTTCAATCACTTCAGCACTTATAATACAAAACATTTTCTGTATCTTGACTTTCCTTGGTTCTTTTCAAGTAGGGTTTACTATGTTTAGGTGCAATTTTGAATCACACAGTCCACCCTTTATAGGTCATGCAACCGATAACCCTTGGCACTTTTCTTTATGCTCTTGACTTTCCTTGGTTCTTTTCCAGAAGGGAGTCACTCAGTCTAGGCGCAGTTGTGAGACCATACAGGCCAAGCAAACAACAACCCTTGGCATTTTGCTATCCACTTATGTTTTCTCTCTATGAACCTGAATCATTAGTCGGCACTCAATGCTGCTTCTCTTTAACAGTCTCTTGACTTTGCCACAATGTGCCTTCCATACTTTAGGTATTTCCGATTCTTTTTGACACAATTTATATCTCCTACAATACTTCAGGCCTTCTTGCCAACACAGGTTTTCTCTCTTTTAAACCAGTGGTCTCAATCCCATTCATTTCTGTACATCCTTGTTAGTCTCTTGACTTTTCTATAAATATCTAAATTTCTAAAAATACACATTTTCTGTATTGTTCCTCCTTTTCCACAATCTTACTTTCACATTATCCATCAGTGCTAATCATTTGCGTTTCACTTGGTTCATAGGTGCTCATTACTGGCTTTCACTTTGTTCATACTTTCACATTCTTCATCAATGCTTATTACTTGTTTTCACTGTGTTCATATATGCACAGCCCTTTCTTTTCACTCATACAGTATTTTCATATACTTTTCATCTCTTTTCTTGAATTTGGTATTCAATAATACTTGTTGCATTTCAAAAGTACTTTGCAGCTTGTTCGATATTCACAATTCTTCCATTCAGTCTTCAAACCCAATTAATATAAGTTTCCATTCGATCAGCATTTAAATATGCCCAATTCCAGCCCCTGGAGCCCCCCAGTATGAGTGTTGCCTTTCTTTCAATCACCAGTGTGCGGCTGGTCCTCCGGGCATCTTGTTTCTGCTCTTCGGCTTTCTCTCATTCCCCTTGTACTTGCCGGGAGCCCGGGCGAGCAGCGCTCGTCGCCTTTGAACCTTGCTGCAGCAATCTGTGGCAATCTGGAGTCTTCTGTGTCCCACGGCTGTGGACACACCGCACAGGGGACTGCAGGTGTCTCGACCCTATCGTGACCCGTTTGGTCCCGGCACCTCTCTCACCCCTCTGCAACATCCTTTCCGCCGGCCCCTCTTCAGCCTGCTGCACGTCGGGTCGCTGTGTCCTCCTCACCAGACGGGTTTCTCCCTTCCTTCTGCTGGTCTCCCATTTTATGCACCTGTAGCCTCTGAATTGATTGCAGGTGCAAGTCCTTTGCCTGACCATAGTTGACTCTATTAGGGGGACATGCCTGGCCATTGTAATAGTATTCCTCCATTGACCTCTTCTTCATCTCAGTATCAAAGTTGTGTGTGTGCGAGGAAATACGACCATCCACATGGTGGGTGTGCGCTCGCCTGGACTTTTTTGAATTTTTAAAAGAAGTTGAATAATGGTACATGAAACTCCAGAAAATGTGTGGGGCTAATACGTGCAAATTTTCACATGTTCACCACACGACATACACATAGACCTGTGTACTCTGGGTGGACATAGCCTACAGGTGCTGTCCCCCCTTTCCTATTTAGTTGGGAGATGACAGCCAAGAGTACATCAAGGCGCCTCTGAAGGGGGAGGGCAAAATCTTCCTCCTGCCATGGGCAGCCTAATTAACTAACAAAGGCTCCATGAATCCGCCCTATCCTTTTGTGTAAGCGCTACAGATGGTGGAAATGAACATAATTAACATACTAATAGACTATTCTTCAAACAGGCCCTCAAGGGGCCTGGCTGCAGAGTTTTAAAAAAGGAGACAGGAAATCCCCACAACCTTTTCATATGCACTGTGTCAACCTGAAGCCAGCTCCCACCTCTCTGTATCAAGGGCAGTGACCTGTCATGTCTGGGACTATGGGCCTCATTCCGAGTATGGCGCAAAGGGATACAGGGCACCGTTAAGGACATTGGTGCCGGTAATCCCTTAGCGCCCTATTCCGAGGTCCCTTTGCGGGTCCCGCTAAGGCCGCTTGGTTTTACCAGGCGGCCTTAGCGGGAGCCACAATGGGTCCAGGGAGCAAATCCTTCCCCATTCCCATTGAGCCCTATGGGGGCTCAAATGGGAATGGGGAATGGTATTTGTAATGGGGACTTACCGGTCCCGCAAAGGTCCGACTAGACCGGTAAGTCCCCATTGAATGAGGGCGGACTCGGTACCGTTATTGGAGGCAGCCATGGCGCTATTAGCGCCATGTCTACCTCCAATCTCGGAATGAGGCCCTATGTGTTTACGCTAGGCAACCCCCACAGGGGGACCCCATTCAGAAGGTACGAGAATGTGGTTTGCAGAAGACAGAAAGTCTGTTCTCGCCACAGCTTCAAGGGAGACCTGCTGCTTTAATCAGGAACCACAGAGAGCTCCATTAACTAGAGAGACCCTTTAATCCACAACAGACAAGAAGTAGGGTGGAACTTAGTATTACATGTTTTCACCCCATTACCTTTTCTGTTGCAAAGCACTCTGGTTATGACCTCTTGAATACAGGAGATTGTTGGTGGGGACACAGGATTGGTTTATTAAGGTAGGCTTAGCATACACCAATCACTGTGACCCATTTGGCTTTAAAAAAAAGGGCTGAGCCCCTCTTTTGGGCAGATCATCTGAAGACTTTGCAAGGAGTAACAAGAAGAACTCCCTGGCTGAAGGTACAGTCTGCCTTACAGCTCCCGCCAGTGAAGGAAGCGCAGAATTTCCAAAGAGGGAAGCAAGCTCCCTCCCCTACACATCTCCCAGGGAACAGAGGGAGATACTGAATCCATAGGACCCTCCAGCAGCTCCGGAAGCAGTGCCTAGTCAGCCCACAGCGTGCTCTGCTAGGCTCTGCAAGCAAGCTTCCTAGGTGGGAAGTGCCAGCGAGTCTCTGAACCAAACCAAGGACAAGGCCATTGCCTGCAACACTCTCCGCAGCTTTGGGACACCTTAAAGGATGACACAAGCCCAGTGAAGAAGCTAGGAGGAGTGCATCGACAAGCATCCACCAGCGTCCGCCTTAAAAGACATTTTCGCGCCAGTGAAACTAGTCGAGCCCCTCGAGCTGCAACCAAATGCACCGCCAACTGTTGTCACACTGCAGTCGCTCATGTCATCCAAGACGCCTCGACCAGTGCTTCAGACCTGCCAACCAGCACTTAGACAACGATTCCTGACTCTGAGCTGTTGTCTAGGCCAGCCTGCAGCTGTCTGTCTAGCCTCGCTTGCCGAACTGCCTGCTGCCTGATACCCGCAGTTGTCTCCCATATTGAACTCTGTCGCAGAAGCTGCAAAGCGCCCTGAAACCGACTCGACCCTGTCGAGCATCAAGAACTTCTACAAGCACAAGGTACATTGTGGTTTTGTCGTCCTTCTACCAAGGACCCTACTGACATTTTACGACCCATTGCTTTCTTTGTGTTGAAACCAAGTATCCTTGTACTATTGCGATTAATTACTTTACAGACTACCCTCCTGTCAGTATCCAGAGTGCATCCCTTTCCTTTCTTGAAACTGTCTGTCCTCTGCATTCCTTTACAGGGTGGATTGTATTTTGTAGTATGCTAGAATTGTCTGTTGTGATAATAATAAAGTCGTTATTTGTATGCACCTTGTACTGGACAGTCCCTTTTATCATTGGGTAATAATTTTATTTTTACTGTGTTAACTAACCAACGATCCACAACCTTGCGGAGATAAGCTGCCGTTTCGTCCACGTTACTAAAATTGGACAAGGAGTTTTATAATTTGCTTGTGTTTGCAATCTGTTCAGATCCCTTCTGCTGTACTAGAGGTGTGTTACTGATTGATGGTTTAGAAACCGATATTCATCACATGGCCGCTGGTGCCCCAGAAGTTGATTTGTCACAGTGTGAACTAATGGAAGTGTGCATAACTTCCAGTTACCCCCTCCTAGTTCCATTCTTAAAGGATTATAATTGTGGGTGTGAGAAACCTGATGGTGTTCTCCCACATACTCCCCCGGGATCCTCTATCCAGGTGGCCAGGGAAGGGCCATTGCTTTTGGATCCCGACCCTGAGGGTGGACAAGTGAGGGAAGATCACCTGAGTGTGGAGGGTCACAGGGGATTGGGAGGAGAATGTCCAAGTGTGAGACATGGTATTTCCCCTTTCCCCATTACACCTTAAAAACCTCTCCCCCAGCCCATTCCATCTCCCTCTCCCCCATTTCCAACAAGTACTGGGACAAGGAAGAGGTGACAGGGAGCAGTGTAGATTAGCCGTAGACATAATAGTGAGAAGCAGAGAGAAACCCACCACATTACACCATTAGGCTGTCCCACTAATAGAGTCAGGTAAGGTCAGGTACTTTACTTTGATCATTCACACCTGACTCCAATTGACTCAGTTAGGGTATGTGCCCAAGAGGTTGAGCGAGCTGGGTTTGCTGGTTGGAAAGTGAGGGCTGCAGCACGAGAAGCCTGGAAAGTTTGGAAGAGAGCGGGATGCCGAGACGCTGACCCTGTGCGTTGAGGGGGCGAGAACGTTGAAGGGGTGAGTGCATAATACGTATGAGGGCATAAAGCGGATTAGTGCCTGGAGCAAACGAGCGCATAGAATTGCGTATATAGACGTATATAGTATGTTTTGGAATGCAGAGAACATTTTTAAAAAAGCATATTACTCATATCTCACCACCACGCTTACTCTCTCCTTTACATCACCACTCAACTAGAACACAGAGATACTATGACACCATTCGGTATAACTGTTCTCATACCAACATCCGCCGCTCACTCCACATCATTCTAAGTAAACACTGCTGGTTACACACCCCCAGCCAGGCATTCTTCTCAGGCCTAACGCAGCCACATCCGGTTTGGATAAACCCTGCCGGAGCGAACACATATTCCTGATCTCTCAACCACCTCACCTACAGCTAAGAAGCAGCTATCACACGAATACCGCACGAGCTGCACACATACCCGGTGCTCACACGCACCTTTTGACTCCCTCTACTCTCTCTACTGATCTGAACTTCAGTTCCCAAGGGCGTTCAACCTACCAGCGCCTTCAGACCATACCAATGGTATATAAGGCGCTATATAAATGCAAAATAACATAACATAACATAACAAGAAACAGTGTTCCAACATAAAGTTCAGAACTTCTTCTACCTCCTGGCTTGCTTTCAACTTCCCCTTCCACAAGTTCAAAACAATTCCAACAGGCCTCAGGATTCCTTTCCCCAATTTCAAAACAATCCTAATAGGCCACAATGTTCCCTTCCCCAAGTTCAACACAGTTCACAAAGTCTCAGGTTCCTTTCTCCAAGACGGCAGCTCTTCCAGCTTCAAAACCACAGTCAATTCAACTCTCAGCTTTCAATAATAATTTCCGATCAACTTTGTAACCATTCAGGCTTTTCCATACTTCACATAGATTGTCCCTTTCTTCAATCACTTCAGCACTTATAATACAAAACATTTTCTGTATCTTGACTTTCCTTGGTTCTTTTCAAGTAGGGTTTACTCTGTGTAGGTGCAATTTTGAACCACACAGTCCACCCTTTATAGGTCATGCAACCGATAACCCTTGGCACTTTTCTTTATGCTCTTGGCTTTCCTTGGTTCTTTTCCAAAAGGGAGTCACTCAGTCTAGGCGCAGTTGTGAGACCATACAGGCCAAGCAAACAACAACCCTTGGCATTTTGTTATCCACTTATGTTTTCTCTCTATGAACCTGAATCATTAGTCGGCACTCAATGCTGCTTCTCTTTAACAGTCTCTTGACTTTGCCACAATGTGCCTTCCATACTTTAGGTATTTCCGATTCTTTTTGACACAATTTATATCTCCTACAATACTTCAGGCCTTCTTGCCAACACAGGTTTTCTCTCTTTTTAAACCAGTGGTCTCAATCCCATTCATTTCTGTACATCCTTGTTAGTCTCTTGACTTTTCTATAACATGTATTTCACACATTTTCTGTATTGTTCCTCCTTTTCCACAATCTTACTTTCACATTATCCATCAGTGCTAATCATTTGCGTTTCACTTGGTTCATAGGTGCTCATTACTGGCTTTCACTTTGTTCATACTTTCACATTGTTCATCAATGCTTATTACTTGTTTTCACTGTGTTCATATATGCACAGCCCTTTCTTTTCACTCATACAGTATTTTCATATACTTTTCATCTCTTTTCTTGAATTTGGTATTCAATAATACTTGTTGCATTTCAAAAGTACTTTGCAGCTTGTTCGATATTCACAATTCTTCCATTCAGTCTTCAAACCCAATTAATATGTTTCCATTCGATCAGCATTTAAATATGCCCAATTCCAGCCCCTGGAGCCCCCCAGTATGAGTGTTGCCTTTCTTTCAATCACCAGTGTGCGGCTGCTCCTCCGGGCATCTTGTTTCTGCTCTTCGGCTTTCTCTCATTCCCCTTGTACTTGCCGGGAGCCCGGGCGAGCAGCGCTCGTCGCCTTTGAACCTTGCAGCAGCAATCTGTGGCAATCTGGAGTCTTCTGTGTCCCACGGCTGTGGACACACCGCACAGGGGACTGCAGGTGTCTCGACCCTATCGTGACCAGTTTGGTCCCGGCACCTCTCTCACCCCTCTGCAATATCCTTTCCGCCGGCCCCTCTTCAGCCTGCTGCACGTCGGGTCGCTGTGTCCTCCTCACCAGACGGGTTTCTCCCTTCCTTCTGCTGGTCTCTCATTTTATGCACTTGTAGCCTCTGAATTGATTGCAGGTGCAAGTCCTTTGCCTGACCATAGTTGAGTCTATTAGGGGGACATGCCTGGCCATTGTAATAGTATTCCTCCATTGACCTCTTCTTCATCTCAGTATCAAAGTTGTGTGTGTGCAAGGAAATACGACCATCCACATGGTGGGTGTGCGCTCGCCTGGACTTTTTTGAATTTTTAAAAGAAGTTGAATAATGGTACATGAAACTCCCGAAAATGTGTGGGGCTAATAAGTGCACATTTTCCCATGTTCACCACACGACATACACATAGACCTGTGTACTCTGGGTGGACATAGCCTACAGGCGCTGTCCCCCCTTTCCTATTTAGTTGGGAGATGACAGCCAAGAGTACATCAAGGCGCCTCAGAAGGGGGAGGGCAAAATCTTCCTCCTGCCATGGGCAGCCTAATTAACTAACAAAGGCTCCATGAATCCGCCCTATCCTTTTGTGTAAGCGCTACAGATGGTGGAAATGAACATAATTAACATACTAATAGACTATTCTTCAAACAGGCCCTCATGGGGCCTGGCTGCAGAGTTTTAAAAAAGGAGACAGGAAATCCCCACAACCTTTTCATATGCACTGTGTCAACCTGAAGCCCTGTATCAAGGGCAGTGACCTGTCATGTCTGGGACTATGGGCCTCATTCCGAGTATGGCGCAAAGGGATACCGGGCACCGTTAAGGACATTGGTGCCGGTAATCCCTTAGGGCCCTATTCCGAGGTCCCTTTGCGGGTCCCGCTAAGGCCGCTTGGTTTTACCAGGCGGCCTTAGCGGGAGCCACAAAGGGTCCAGGGAGCAAATCCTTCCCCATTCCCATTGAGCCCTATAGGGGCTCAAATGGGAATGGGGAATGGTATTTGTAATGGGGACTTACCGGTCCCGCAAAGGTCCGACTAGACCGGTAAGTCCCCATTGAATGAGGGCGGACTCGGTACCGTTATTGGAGGCAGCCATGGCGCTATTAGCGCCATGTCTACCTCCAATCTCGGAATGAGGCCCTATGTGTTTACGCTAGGCAACCCCCACAGGGGGACCCCATTCAGAAGGTACGAGAATGTGGTTTGCAGGAGACAGAAAGTCTGTTCTCGCCACAGCTTCAAGGGAGACCTGCTGCTTTAATCAGGAACCACAGAGAGCTCCATTAACTAGAGAGACCCTTTAATCCAAAACAGACAAGAAGTAGGGTGGGACTTAGTATTACATGTTTTCACCCCATTACCTTTTCTGTTGCAAAGCACTCTGGTTATGACCTCTTGAATACAGGAGATTGTTGGTGGGGACACAGGATTGGTTTATTAAGGTAGGCTTAGCATACACCAATCACTGTGACCCATTTGGCTTTACAAAAAAGGGCTGAGCCCCTCTTTTGGGCAGATCATCTGAAGACTTTGCAAGGAGTAACAAGAAGAACTCCCTGGCTGAAGGTAAAGTCTGCCTTACAGCTCCCGCCAGTGAAGGAAGCGCAGAATTTCCAAAGAGGGAAGCAAGCTCCCTCCCCTACACATCTCCCAGGGAACAGAGGGAGATACTGAATCCATAGGACCCTCCAGCAGCTCCGGAAGCAGTGCCTAGTCAGCCCACAGCGTGCTCTGCTAGGCTCTGCAAGCAAGCTTCCTAGGTGGGAAGTGCCAGAGAGTCTCCGAACCAAACCAAGGACAAGGCCATTGCCTGCAACACTCTCCGCAGCTTTGGGACACCTTAAAGGATGACACAAGCCCAGTGAAGAAGCTAGGAGGAGTGCATCGACAAGCATCCACCAGCGTCCGCCTTAAAAGACATTTTCACGCCAGTCGAACTAGTCGAGCCCCTTGAGCTGCAACCAAATGCACCGCCAACTGTTGTCACACTGCAGTCGCTCATGTCATCCAAGACGCCTCGACCAGTGCTTCAGACCTGCCAACCAGCACTTAGACAACGATTCCTGACTCTGAGCTGTTGTCTAGGCCAGCCTGCAGCTGTCTGTCTAGCCTTGCTTGCCGAACTGCCTGCTGCCTGATACCCGCAGTTGTCTCCCATATTGAACTCTGTCGCAGAAGCTGCAAAGCGCCCTGAAACCGACTCGACCCTGTCGAGCATCAAGAACTTCTACAAGCACAAGGTACATTGTGGTTTTGTCGTCCTTCTACGAAGGTCCCTACTGACATTTTACGACCCATTGCTTTCTTTGTATTGAAACCCAGTATCCTTGTACTATTGCGATTAATTACTTTACAGACTACCCTCCTGTCAGTATCCAGAGTGCATCCCTTTCCTTTCTTGAAACTGTCTGCCCTCTGCATTCCTTTACAGGGTGGATTGTATTTTGTAGTATGCCACAATTGTCTGTTGTGATAATAATAAAGTCGTTATTTGTATGCACCTTGTACTGGACAGTCCCTTTTATCATTGGGTAATAATTTTATTTTTACTGTGTTGTAACTAACCAACGATCCACAACCTTGCGGCGATAAGCTGCCGTTTTGTCCACGTTACTAAAATTGGACAAGGAGTTTTATAATTTGCTTGTGTTTGCAATCTGTTCAGATCCCTTCTGCTGTACTAGAGGTGTGTTACTGATTGATGGTTTAGAAACCGATATTCATCACATGGCCGCTGGTGCCCCAGAAGTTGATTTGTCACAGTGTGAACTAATGGAAGTGTGCATAACTCCCAGTTACCCCCTCCTAGTTCCATTCTTAAAGGATTATAATTGTGGGTGTGAGAAACCTGATGGTGTTCTCCCACATACTCCCCCGGGATCCTCTATCCAGGTGGCCAGGGAAGGGCCATTGCTTTTGGATCCCGACCCTGAGGGTGGACAAGTGAGGGAAGATCACCTGAGTGTGGAGGGTCACAGGGGATTGGGAGGAGAATGTCCAAGTGTGAGACATGGTATTTCCCCTTTCCCCATTACACCTTAAAAACCTCTCCCCCAGCCCATTCCATCTCCCCCTCCCCCATTTCCAACAAGTACTGGGACAAGGAAGAGGTGACAGGGAGCAGTGTAGATTAGCCGTAGACATAATAGTGAGAAGCAGAGAGAAACCCACCACATTACACCATTAGGCTGTCCCACTAATAGAGTCAGGTAAGGTCAGGTACTTTACTTTGATCATTCACACCTGACTCCAATTGACTCAGTTAGGGTGTGTGCCCAAGAGGTTGAGCGAGCTGGGTTTGCTGGTTGGAAAGTGAGGGCTGCAGCACGAGAAGCCTGGAAAGTTTGGAAGAGAGCGGGATGCCGAGACGCTGACCCTGTGTGGCTGGAGGTTTGCAGCATGGTGAGGGTGCCGTGTCTCCATGGAGCCAGAGTGAAGCCAATTGCTAATTATTGGCTGTGTCTAAGCCAGTGCTCATTCCCCTGGGATATGTGCCGGTCCTAGGACTGTCTAAGGGTCAGGTGGTGAGACCCTGACCTCGGCCCACAGATCCCAATAAGCTGCCTGCGAGCGCCACGCTATCGGGGTGAGTCTTGTATCAAGAGAGAGAGAGAGAGATAAACCCAGTGGTGCGCGTGTGGCTGGAGAGGGAGCAGAGATTTGAAAGTGGAAAGCGGCACAAGAAAAGTAAAGAAAATAAGGTGGACGAGCGGTGCAAAGATAGAGAAAGCAAAGAGAGAGTGCGAGTGACCCGAAAGCAGAAGAGGGGGTGCAAGTGATCCAAAGGACAGAAAGAGTGCATTTTAAAGAACTGGAAAGCAAAGAGAGGGTTGCGAGCGACTTGAAAGCAGAAGAGAGGGATGCAAGCGGTTCAAAAGTAAGGGAAAGAAGGTGCAAGGATGCACAGCAAAATAAAAGGTGTGCCAGGGGCACAATAAAGCAGAGGAGTGTGCAAGAGTCACAGTAGATGGAAAGAAGGTGCAGGAGTGCACTGCAAAGTGGAAAGAAAGGGGAAAGTGAAACAAGACAGAAGAAAGGATACAAAGCATCAAGAGAGGTGTCAGAAGTCAGAGTGGTCACACAGGGGTGGAGTAAAAGCCTGGCATTTTCGTAAGTCTCTGACACTGCCCCCTGGAAGGAACTGTATGAACATTTGTTTAAGACCAGAGGGACCTAAGTTTGAGAAAGAGAACCCTGAGAGGCCCTCAGATACATTATTTAACCTTTACAGGAGAGGCCTAGACTTGGGGAAGGGAACCCTGAGAGGACCGGCAAAAACAGTGTGTTTTTGTTTTGAACTAGAAGGAGTAACGTTTGGGGGAAGGGACAAGAGACATTGTGCACTTTATTTGCTGTAAGAGCCCTATGTGAAAGGTTCTGAGAGCAACCCTTTTTGTGTTGAACTGTCTTTTTTTTAAACTGGCAGAACTACACCTGATGGCAAGGCCACCTGAAACCAGTCGTGGATTAACATTTCTTTTTGAGCCACCATTTTTCTTTAAGAAGACCCCATAACACATGTTGGCTAAGAGTGAGGGCAAGCATAGGTTTTGACACAGACAGACTTTGGTTTTGGACTTACGGACATTTGAAGGAACAACCCCTTTAGAGTTAGGGCCAGTTAGGCATTACACCAACCCAAGAGATTTTGACAATAAAGGTTTTCAAACTATTACTTTTGAGTCTGCGGGCCTCATTACAACTGTGGCGGTCCGGAAATAAGGATGCTGGTGGTACCGTACCGGCACACATTCTGGATTGGTCTGACCTTTCGGGCGTAACGGCACCCGCCCGCACAGTTTTCACGGAAGCACCGACCACCGTTAGCAATGGTGCTGGTGCTTCCGTGTCCCCACACCCATGGAGTTGGACTATATATACTAGAGTTGGATATACTTTTTCCAGCGCCTGACTTGTAAATGTCCTGGTTATCTGGAAAAGTGTTACGAGTCTGGCAGCAACCCGCCGCTAGAACCGGGGGTACCGCCGGACTCGTAATGATGCCCTGTATCTCTCTCGATACCATGCCTGTTTCACAAGGGACAGTTTGTGTGTGTGAAAGAGGAAAAGACTGAATGAAGAGTGTCTAGTTTCCAGTTGTTTCTTCCCTGTCTTGGTATGGCTCTGATATTTTTCTGTACTAACAAGAGGCGGTTGATGTGGGTTTAACCTGCCCATATAAGGAGGTGTCCTCTTAGTTGATCTCTTCCTTGTTCCTCTATATTGATGGTATTTCCAAGGGTCATTTAGGAAGGAAGGAAAGGGGAGGGTTTGGCAGTACCCTATAAGGGGTTCTGGGACAGAAGGTTCATTTTGAAAAGGGAATGGGGATACCGTTTCTCACCTAAGGACATCATCTCTCCATTCCCCAAATCTTTTCCACCCAGGTGATCCTCCCTCGCATATCCACCCCCAGGGTCGGGATCCAAAAGCGATAGCCTTTCCCTGGCCACTTTGAGCAGAGGATGTTGGGAAAAAGGAAGTGAGGACGCCCTCAGGTTTCTCACACCATATAGACAACATCAAATTATAGGTGGTTAGCTATCAACAACAGGGTATATACCACCTATGGGTTCCAAGTGACATCGTAGACAACTCAGGTTTGCTCTTATTGTTAACAGTGCCATTTGGAAGGTTGTGGTGGAGTGTAGCCCCGCTGTTGATCACCACCCATCTATAATTTTATTCTGTTCATTAAATAGGGTAACAACAACCGCTACAGTAGATAGAGGTATCGGCCTTGGGTCACCTGATCTACTCCCAGTTGATAGTTGGTTGATAGTTGGGGCAATCAGGTGGTCACCAGCTGGTCTTCAGGCTACACTGGTTAACCAGAAATGGCGGTCAACCTGTCACCCTGATCAGTTTATGAAGTGGAAAAAGAGAGAGTTAATTCGGATGAGGTGGAGAAAGGAATATGGGTGTACAATGTGGTGGAAAAAGGTGGTTGGGGGTATACTGGACTGGAAAGGTGAGCAGTAGGGGAGAGGGGTTAAGGGGGATACCCCCGGCAAGCTTGAAAAAGGAGAGGTGTGGCCAGGTGGCAGGGGGGATGGGCAAAAAATGGGGGTGAGGTGCTGGCAGGGAGAGGGGGGTAGGAAAGAAGGTGGAATAATGGTGTTGGCGTTCAGTGGGGTGAGGATATACGGACCGCCACTGCTGAGAAACTTAAACAGTCAGAAGGAGGGAGAGGGGGTTACTCCACAAAATCCATTGAAAGAAAAATAACTTAATTCTTTTTGGATTTTCAGGTTGATCAATTTGTTTTGATAACCAATAGGTGACGATCAATTGCACTGTTTCAATAATATTTTCAAATAGTTGGTCAGGTTCAAATAACAAGCAAAGAAAGTCGATGGGGGTCATTCCGAGCATGGAGGTAAGGTAAAAACCATGCCGGTAATGATTTACCGGCATGGTTTTCCGCTCCATGCTATTCTGACCCCTCAGACCGTTAATTACAGCACCGTAAACTACAATGCCCTAATTATCGGTCTTGGGTCTTGCGCGCGCACGACCATGCCGAAATTAGCGGCATGGCGTAAACGGGAGCTGATCGCAAGTGAGGAGCACACGTAAATAATGGCCTCCCCAATGCTGCAAAGTACCTTACCGGCATGGAGTACATGCAGGCATCTCAGAGAAGGAGTAAAAACCCTGAGCAGTGGTTCCCAGAGCCACATGTGCACACATACATCACAGATGGAGGCTATGGAGTCTGCCACAGCAGAAAAGGAACACACCCACACACCACCCCCCTCCCACACCAAGATGACACCAATAGAACAAGCAAGGCCACAACCACACAAACCTCTGCAACAACACCACACCCCCCACTGAGGAGACACAGGGGTAGAAGGAGGGGGAGACAGGCCCTGCATGCAGCACCAGTGCAGCCTCCGTTACCACCCCAGCAGCCCCCATGCACACGCAGCATGTCCAGCCACTCAAGGAAAAGTCCTACCAGATAGACACCCCTGACCACCTAGACTGTGACACCGTCACCACCATATTGCGCCACAGACAAAAAGAAGAGCGAGGACCATACAAATGTACAGTGCCAACCTGGCACAAGTGACGGTGTTGCCTGTGCCCCACACCCATGCCACAGGCACCTACCAGCACACAGTGGCGCCAATGCATGGCATGTCACAACCGTCCATTAGACGGCCACATATAAAAGTGCCGTTACACCTCCCCAAACACACAAGGGCCTACCAATCCCCAACATGGACCACCCAGGAGATACACAACAGTAAAGCTGGACCCAATGCAAATGGAGGCATGCCAAATGCCAATGGTGCCCCTGACAGCACCCACAGGTCGTATGTGGACCAGCATTGCATGCAGGCTGCGGACAGCAACTGCAAACAATACCACTCCCCCTACGTGCAGATGGAATCCAACGCAACCAAGAACCGCACACATGGGTGGGCCCGACACCAAACAACTACACATGACTCAAAGGGCCAGCAGTTCACCACGCTACCGTGCCACATGGTCCAACATGCAGGATGACCTGCCTGGCTGGCTGTTGAGTCGTCTGACTGTGTCATGCAAGTGCACTGGTGCCATGAGGTGGGTGCCTGCATGAACCAACTGGATTGAAATGATGAAGCCATCTGCAGTGTTCACCCCAACAACAAACCTGCCACAGAACCAGTGCATCGGCACATACGAACAGCTTCCCACTTTGATTGAATAAGGCACTCACAACACACTACATCTCCACCATCTGACAAGGGCTAATCACACCACACTAGCACCACCCATTGGCGGACACCACAACCGTAAGCGCATATCGGAAGACACACTGCACATGCACAATGTGGCAGCCCCCAGCATGGCACCACATTGGAGACCCATCCCTGGGAGTGGAATGAAGGGAGGGCAGCAGGGATACCACATCACGTCACCGGCATGGCACACCCAAAGGAGTGTTGGGAATCACCATAGAATGGATCAGAGCAGGATGATGACCATGATCCTCGGACTACAGCCATCACACCCAAATACGATTCTACACAGTGCACAGCACCACATGGATCTAACATCAGGACAGCAGCATGCAACAAAGGAACCTGTACCACAAGATGTCCATACCATCGTACACGGACCATCTTGTAGACCCAACCCCCCACTGCATTCCATTGTATTGGACACATATTTGTGTACATGATTGTGCGCAATACATCCATGGACATGTGCAGATGGCCATCATTGAAACCCTGCCATGACAGCCAAGTACTGTTCTCCACCATGACAGTCCAGACACTGACCTTATTTGGCTACACATGCAGCTGTTGGTGGCTGTCCCTTGACACCAAGCCACATGACACCTGTCATGAACCCCCTGAACAGGCCCATGGAGCACTCAAACAATGGCCATACCCGTGCATGCGTGTAGATTAAGCAGTCACCTGGCTTGCGTGAAGCACATATGAGCCGGCGAAGCAGGGCTGGTGGGTGACCCATCCACTGATATCTGGTGTCGAATTAGCCCATGTCATAGGTGTAGATGAACAAAAAGTGCATCCCTACATGAGCGGCTATCACCCCTGACATGGTACTGCTAGAACCACATGACTATGTGGTGAAAGTGGAGAGTGAAGTGGCAACAAAGCTTCGTGGAGGAAGTGCACTTAAGGGACATGTAATGCTCTAAACTTACAGTGGACAAGATCTCCAGGACACGAGTCAGTAGAGGGTGGCATGACATGGGCACACAGGGCACTGGACTTGTGCATACTTGTACACCATGCACTGGCAGATGTCAATAAACAAATGCGCAATGATGAATGTCCACCACGATTGAAGTTTGCGACACCAATAGTGTATTGTGAGAAAAATAAAATAGTGAAAACATCACCATCACCCCTCTCCCTCCTCCCCCCAAACTCCACAACAAACCATCACCCCCCCCCCCAACTCCAGAGCAGTCGTCCCATGTAGGATGTGAAGCCCACATGTGGCAGAAATGGCTATTGTTTCTTGCCCCCCTTGTCTGGGGGAGGCATATTATCCCGGTGACGCATGGAACGCAGAGTGCGTCTCTCCGGGCTGCCTTGTGTGGCCTCACTGTTTGCGGCCATGTCCGCCTACCTCAAGGGCATTTGCTATGCGTCCAAGGATGTGACATAGACGGGTCGTGCTGTCTGTCAAAGTGTCACACAATTGGGTGGTGCAGTCGGTGAGGGACTGCCGCATTTGTCTGAGTCCTTCATGCCATTCTGCCCTGGCCTGGCGGTTGTCCTCAATGAAATCTTGTATGAGGTCTGTCAGCTGATTCACTCGCTGCCGGCCAAAAGATGGGAAACCATCGGAGAATCCACTTGGTCCAGCATGCTCTGCAGAGGGCGGTACAGGTGGACTGGGGAGATCCGCGTAATAACCCTGCGGGTCGAGTTCCGGACTGTGCACAGGTGCAGGGGCATCCCCAGAGTCACTGCATGAGGCCAGTGGTACAATGCATGGCTCCGGGCTGTGCACTGCGTCTTGGCCCTCCTCCGACAAGGCCCCACAGATGGGTGACGGGCTGTGCTCACACTCATCAGGCCCGGTAGCAGCAGCCTCCCCTGAGATGCTCGACTGTGCCGAGTTAGGCGTTGGCATAGTGGCTGCCACTGATGCTGTGTGGGATGGTGGTTCGGCAGCATCCAATGGCCTTTCCGTAGGCAGGGGGGTGGTTCTTTTTGGTGCTGGCTTTGACCTGACCCTGCCACTACCCGTGGAGGTGCTTGGCCGGCTTGATTGGGGCTCTGTGCTGTCATGGTCAGTGCCTGTGGGGGTAGAAGAGAGGGACAACATGAGTGAATGTGCAATGTCCTATTTGCATACATGGCTGCATGGACATTTCGGTCATTTGGCGTTTGTTTTGTTTTGGGGGTAGCTATGGCAGTGGTACATGTGCATGGTAATGACATTTACGCAAATTTGGGAGTGACTCATTGTGGCCAGGTTATGTACATTTTGGCTAGTACAATGCCAAACACACTGGAAAGTGTGCATGATGGGCTGTGCAAGTTAATGCACTATGGTTGATGTGCGTTTTGTGCTCGCACTTGGACCTTCGTTAGGCGGCACTTGCCTCAGCATTTGTTGGATGGGGGGATGCGTTGGATGGGGGGAGGGCAACACGAGAGGGTGCCTTCGATGGCCCTTGCGTCAGTTTTCATCATGCAATGGTCATTGTCAGTGTGCACTGTGGACACTCACCTCCTTCAGCAGAAGTCGTTCCCCCGCACTCCATGGTCCCCATGCCCTCGATGGATTCTGTGCCAATGAGAGCCGCACAGGTCTCCTCCCACGGCTCAAGTTGGACTGCGGTGCTTGGTCCACCTCCCGTCTGCAGGGCCTGGCTGCGGTTGCTGGAAAAGAGGCCCCGCACCCGCAGGTCATCCCACCGCTTGCGGCAGTCCCTGGTGGTGCGGGGGGTGTTGCCTACGGCGCTCACCCTCTGTGCCAGTTCGGCCCAGATGTCCTTCTTGCGGAGGATTGATTCCCTCCGCATGTCGCTGCTGAATACAACATCGGCATGCTCAGCCAGGAAGTCGACCATGGCCTGGAGTTCCTCGGGGCAGAATCTCCTCTAGCGGATGCGATCCGCAGCCCTCTTTGGTGCCTTGGGCATGTTGTGGGTTGTCTAGTCCTGTTCCCGACGTTAGTTGACTCACAAGGGTGCTGGCGGGTGAGGATGGCAATGGATTGTGTTTTTAAAGATGGCCGCCACTCTCCTTCCCGTTCCTTTGCGATGACGTAATTTCCAGTTCCTTTTTTTAGCGGTGTCCGTAATTTACGGTGTCCGTAAATTACGGTCACCGTTATGTACTGACGCAAAAGCTTCAAAGGCGGTGTTGTTGTTTACGTGTCGCAGCATGCCGGTAGGGGTTTTTCGGGTCGTTTTGCGGCAGGACGCTCGGTTCTTTTCTGGCATGGCGAAAAGCGCGTGTCCGCGAGCTCGGAATGGACCGCAATTAACGGTCTGGCGCCAGCCCGGTGTCGTACTTTCCGCCATGCCGGAAAGTACCGGTACTTACCGGCATAGCTCGGAATGAGGGCCGAAATCTAGGAAGGCTGATGTTTACAAGCAATTAAAGGGCTTCATTACGCGTTTGACTGTAAATCTGCTGATTTACTGCCAACCTTTATTTTACCTTTACTTCCACACGGCCCCATGGATTTACCATGGGATACCAGTGGTAATATGCCAGTGGTAACACCCACTTTTGGAGCCCATAGAACTCCATGGGGATGTTTATGGAATCAGTAGGAGCTGTAATTCTGCTGCGATAATACCGACGATCATTGGATGCAAAGTGGTGGATTTTCCTCCAGCTTTTTCCTGGTGGAGAATCATCCACTTAACCTCCAAGCTCAGAATTTGGTGGTGTGGTAAAAGTGGCAGTAATTCTGTTACCATCTATAAGTGTCAGTAATAGAATTACTGGCAATTTTGTACCATTCCGCCAAACTCATAATGATCTCGAAGACCGATTTATCCTGGTCAGTGCTGTGGACCAACTCAAATATAGATGGTATTGCTTTCTTTCCCCGAGCAGAATGGGAAGCTCTTTGCTGGGCTAACAGTACTCTGTAAACAAAAAATGTTTCTCTTTAGTGATTTGTATGTATATTTCTGTTCAGCCACAACTTCCCTGATGCATTAACCCTCTTCTGTTGATGTGTGTTTTTCTGCAGTGCTTTGGCTGAGGCAGCAATGGGGAAGAAAGTGCTCCATATACCCTACCGAGACTCAGTCCTGACCAAGCTCTTGCAATCCGCCCTGGGAGGGAACAGCAGGACAATCATGGTGAATGAATTTCTTTTGATATCCTCACTATTACGATATATGCTTGACTCGTTGAAAGAACTATTTCGAAGTGTACACCGATGACGTTATTTACAACATTCGCATAGCAACAAATCGCCAAAGGGCACTGAACAGGTTTAAGCAAACCCATGGCCGAGTCTGACCGCACACCTTAGGCAAAGACTCAGAAGGTGAATAATGCCCATTTACATCTTGAGTCGCATTTTACGGGGAGGAGACTATTTAGGCTAGAATTATCCCACCCCATCTTTCCACTGCAAGTGAATTAAATAATCATTTTAACATGTATTTAACCAAACTATAGTCCAAATGGTACCTGCACAGAGAGCTTGAAGATGTAGAGCAGGACAGTGGAATGGGATAGTACTAGAGGGAAAGGCAGGTGGTATTAATGAATGAATGGGTTAGAGAGTGAATATGGTGGAGTGAGACAGTGTGCCTCATTACAAGTTAGCCAGTACGGTAATAATGTGTCGGTAATAACGTTTGCTGGCATGTTTCCGCACCGGCCAACTACGAGCTTGCCGGTGGGGCACCTGTGTTACCTCCAGGTAAGAGCTGGAGGTAAGTCAGGTGCCTTAAAGGCAAAAATCGCCGGTATATTCCCTCATGGAGTCCAATCAGACTCCATGGAATGGGAATTTACAACCATTGCCGGCACTTGTAATCCAGCGGTAATACTGACAGACTGAGTGCCGGTAATGGTAATACAGTTTGCCAGTATCTTGGCAGATTTACCACCAGGATACCAACAAACTTGTAATGAGGCCCAGTGACTGGGAAACACAGAACAGAGCTAAGTGTATATATCAGGAGCAGTGTGCTGTAATTTCCATCAAGGTGGTAAAACATGCTTGGGTGGGCACATCCATGGAATCAGTGGCATGTTCCACACACACCAGCACTTATCACCTGCGATTTTGACTTCATCCAACATGAATCTGTGACAAAATACCATCTGCGAGAGTGGATGTGCCTGAGTTATTTTATTTTTAATACAAAATAATGCTGTCCTTCTGTCGCTGAAAGGGAGGTCTATTTACCAGTCCCCACTTTCACAATGCTCCATGCTGCAATGTATAGTGCAAACATGTAACTCTGCTGAGCATATCTACTGATATCCTGAGCAGATACCTTGAAGTATGGCAACAAGGCAGTTTCAGACTATGTGCATTCCAGCAAACAGCCGAATGAAACCCAAAGTTCCTGCAATCAGAAACTACCTTCAACTGTGGGCAGCCCTTTTCCAAATTATATAACTGTGTGCTCCCAAGGCCTGGTGGCAGATTAATATCTAACTATAAGGCATGTCTGGGTTTAACATGGTGGTCTTTGGGAACCTGCAGCTTCACTAGCCAAAACCTTTCAGTGTCATTTTATTGTCTGCTCGGTTGCTAGTGACTCACTTCACAGACAGGGTCTTATGTGTACCAGTCCTCCTGGACTGGGTTTCATCCAAAACGAACCATTTGAGCAAGGTCCAGGAGCCCCCCTCACCTTTTGATCTCTCTGGAAACGCTTCTTACCTTCCCCAGTGGACAGGAACTATCCCCAGGTAATTAGCTGGGAACCAGTTCTTCAAATGCCAATCCTGCAAGATCAACGGAGTGCTCCCATCAGAGTGGTAATTACTGGAGACCCTTTGATGTAGGGTAGACACGAAGTAGGTGGGATTAGAGTGGCTCCAGAGAGGAGTGAGAGGTTATTGGCGTTTCTGAGGCCTCTCACATTTCCTCTGCCACCTGCCCCCTTGCTGCAGGTAAAGCACTATGGATATGATGCCACTAAGCAAATGATTGGACACATATAGGCTAGAATGAGACTAATCCATCATGGCAGATTGCCTAGTTAAGTGGGTGATCCCACTCCCTTAGATGAATCATTTTTGGACTTCAGAATTTGGAGGATACTACCTAGAACTTCTTTGGGGCTACAGTCTGCCCCAAGGTCCCCTGCCATAGAGGTGAAGCTAATGACTTGCACGAAAGAAGCGCGTCCCTTCCCTCACCCATTCCAGAGGAACATTTGAGGTGAAATGATGTCTGGATAAGGCAGGCCTGCAGCTAAGACCACTGCCTGTTCACTAGAGGTGACAGCCCCTGCAAGCGCTGTCTGGCAACCTTCCTGGCTGGGAAGTGCAGAACAGGGACCCACGATGGACCCTGGAAATGCTGGATGGAGTTCCCCAGCAAGCAGAAGTAAAGGAAACGATCTAGACATTGCTTTCCAGCTCCAATCCACCATTAAGCTGACTTGACCATTTGCTAGTCGTTTTTGAGCTACTGCAAGCACCCGAGCTACCTTTGACAATCACTGGTTTTCAATCCCATTTAAGATGCTGACTCGAACATCGCTTGCAAGCGATCCAGCCTTTTTCAAACATAGCACCATTGAAGAACTGTATTGCATCACTGGACTTCACCAAACCAACTTAACCACTGACGCAAGCATCGCCTGCTTATTCTTCACCCAATTCGAGCTGATCACCACTGCAGGACAGAATTCCATTTCTGGACGGTCTTGAGCCAGCTCAACAGTCTTGATGCACTCGATCCATTGGGGACCATTGGCTCAAATGTATCGCTCCTAGAAGCCCGTCTTGATTCTGTCAAGCTTCATGAACGAGCGTTCAAGGTATTTATGGCTGGTTCTGCTCGACTGGCCTGACTGAAAGTGTCCTAGTGATTAATAAGTGCCCACTACTTACCTTTTTAAAGACATTTTCATGAACTTGAACTTTACTGCTGAAAATATGTGCTCAGATCCAGAGTGCTTATTTTCATCTTAAAGTCTGCATCATCTGCGTCTTTTCTTACAGGCATGCGTTATAGTATTTTTGATTAGTGCATTTGTGGTTTTAGCTCTATTAAAGGCTCCTGTTTTTATAGAACATTTGCTGGACATTCTTATGGTGCTAATCCCCATTCAAAGGGCTGGAACGTGGGTTAACGGCCCGGCAGTCCATGTTATTGGCCCGAGCGAAGCAAGCGCGGATAACTAGGGCTTCTGGGCCATTACCGCCCCCCCCCCCGTTCCAGCACTTGGAACGGGCGCTTAAGGCTATTAGCACTCCGGGTTGCCAAAGCGGTAACCAAGGGTGCTATAAAAAAAGACTTTTCCGTTGTACAACTGGATGCGCGTGGCGTCCCTTTGTACAAAGGAAAATCCTTTACAAAGATGGCCTCCATGGAAAGGGAAGCGGGGCTCCATACGGAGCCCCGCTTCCCTTTCCATGGTGGCAGTTGTGAACAGAGCAGAAGGTGTGGCTGCAGAGAGGAATTTTTAAAAAACGGGAATGAGGGTGGGGGAAGATGGCAGCAGGGTGCCGGTCATCAGGCGGCATGGACGCGGCTTTCCCGACTGGTTCAAACCTGCATTCCTAGCCACCTGATTGGCTGCCACCCCCAGCAGCCAATCAGCAGCGTAAGAGACGGTTGCTCGCCTTTCTCTGTTTGGAAACACTGTGACCATGCAATACATGCGATCCAGCATTTTCAGTGTAATGGCTTGCTGAAGCATTTGTTCCAGCACGAATGACCAACTGTTTCGCAATTCATTGCCAGTGTGTTTTACTTATGGGGCCCTGACTCCACATTTTGGGGAAAACCCCTTTAGCAGCATGTATAGAACCAGCATTGGAGTGGAGACCCACAAATGGAAGCCTGAAACCAGAGGGTGAAGAGGCCCTGACACTAATTGGAACAACCAAACAGAAAGTCCCAGAATGTCGCACAGTGAAATGAGACACTGCATGCTGGAACCTAGAGTGGAGGTTCCTAGAACAGATTGAGAAAGCCACACTGAAAGTGAGTTTTTTCTTTCCCCTGATGAAGACGTGTTGAACAACTATATGTCGAAACTGGTTCGGACTTATTTCTACTTGGGTTCCAGAATATTACTGAGAGCCTATGATTTTGATTTGTAAATCCATGATGAAATTGTGTACCCCATTGATGTGGGCTCTTTTTTAGCTGTAATTTGTATTTCTAATGAATTTTGAATGGATTTGAATGTGAGTGAATGAGTTTGGTTGCGTATAATTGGCACATTAGGTGCTGTGTTGAGTATTGATGTTGATAGTAGGGGGCAGTTAATTTTTTATTGATTGTGTGTCTTTTGAAAATGATGTATGATTCATCTCTACATAATTTCTTTTATGTAAAAAGAATCTAGAATTAAAAAATCTTCTTTTATAAAATGTGACCTAGAATGTCTTTCATTGTTTCTTTTAATTCCCTTATTCTAGGTGTGCTTGGGGCCCCTGCGTTTCGGTTTGTCTGGCTGCCACCAGGGTGCTGATCGGTTTTGGTGCCCTGTTACTGTTGTTGGTTGGAAGCTTCTTTGCTAGCTCACGCTGCGCCTGAAGTGTATAGTCTGCCGTGGCCCCATGCTACTCTAAAGAGGGGAAGGCGGTGTATCATTCATTTGTGCCTTTCCCACCTTCATGGTATGGTTTTAGCAGGTTGGTTCCATAGGAATCCATGGTTTTGCTCTAGCATGAAAGTATCATGCTGGAGTAAAAACCATTGCTTTTTTTTCAGGTGGGGTGAGAAAGTATGAGGCGATGTCATACCGCTACATGACCCCATTCTAACTGCACAACTATTTATAATCGCCCATAGGTGTTAAATCTGCCATAACCGTTTTATGTTTGGTTTTAACATCTTTTTTTACTCTCCTGGAAAACCAAAAATAAGCTTGGTTAGGTTGTGCAATATAGCAACAATGTTACCCGTTAAACCACGAGAAAGAACTTATTTTAAAGAGAATACCCTCAGAACTACATCACTCTTATTGGCTGAAAATGTTGTCAGGTTCGGTCTGAAATTAAAAAGGTCATTTTTGTTAAGTGATGAAGCTGGGATTTGAGTTAAACCTGCCGTTTTAGCACTTGACCACATTATTCCCATTTCTTGCCCCAAAGTAACTTGCACTTATGTGTGAGTACCTAACTTGCATGAAATGCAATGATACCCTACTGAGTGAACTGACTTGAAGAGTACAAAAAAAGATAAACCAACATTGCAACATTTAATAAAATGTCTTTATCCTTACAAAAACATGTTAGGCACAAAGGAGAAAGATTGCAGACTATTTTCTCCACCATTAATGGAAGTCTACAAGTTCCGGAGTAAAGCGAGCCTGAAAAATCTCACCTGGGTTTTCCCACATTATTGTAAAGATTTAAGTGAACACCCAAAAATAAATGGAGTGATAAGTTGACTTGGTTATAATCCTTGTTTGACATAGACTTCTAGATTTACATTCATTATATAAAGACCAACATTTGAAATTGTAGAAAAAATCCAACCGTTTTCTTGTGTCATCTATGCTTACCTGGAAATAAACTTACTGAAGGCATGTGCCATTTGGACGGCCCTCTCCTGTATAGGACCTATTCTTATATAAAATTGTCCACATGAAATGAAAGATCAGGCAATTGGCTAAGTAATGCCCTCGGAATGTAAAAAGGCAAGCCGTTTCAAAGAAGATAGCACAGT
Source organism: Ambystoma mexicanum (assembly GCF_040938575.1). NCBI lineage: Eukaryota > Metazoa > Chordata > Amphibia > Caudata > Ambystomatidae > Ambystoma > Ambystoma mexicanum. The sequence continues at coordinate 259,282,465 of NC_090928.1, read as the reverse complement.
ACTATACAGTGAATAATGGTATTTGCCCAGGATTACATGGTTGTCTGGTGGCAAAGCTTGGACATGAGCATCTGCCCTTTAGTTCAATTGCTTCCATTGTGGCTATCTAATCATCTCTCTTGACTAATACACTGTGTGCTTCATTGGGGCCTTTTGATGGTCTCCCCGTTGAGGCTGATGTGTGGGTGCTCTTTCATCTTTTTTCTGGTGGACAGCGTTGCAGTTGTCTTGCTGGTGTTGATTTCTATCCGCCAGTCGCTGTACCATGTCGCAATGGTATCCAATGAAGCTTGCAGGTTCTTTGCCTCTTCCTTTTTGTTGAATGACTGGGAGATGACTGCAACATTGTCTGCATACAGCACCAGGTCGGTCTTGTGGAGATCTGTCGGGATGTCGTTGGTGAAGAGGTTGAACAGGAAGGGTCCGAGGTTCGATCCCTGTGGCACGCCTGCTCGGATGGGATGTAATGAGGACATCTCAGACCGCATGGCGACATGGAAGGTGCGGGCTCCCAGGTAGCTTGCGATCATCTTCACCCGGTAGTTTGGTAATCCCAGGCCAATCATCTTGTGCAGAAGTCCCTTGTGCCAGACTCGGTCGAATGCTTTGGCGACATCCAGGAAGACGATTCCTGTGGACTTCTTGATGTTGAATCCGTGGCTGGGGATAATAACGGTGCCGGTGCTTTCATGAACGTCTGCGGCCGGGTGCCGTTCCGCCCTCCAGGGCAGACCTGGCGGGCAGCAAGGGACCAGGCCGCAGACTTGTACTTTGCCGGTCCGGAAATAACAGTGGCGGTAGGCTTACCACCACCATTTTTTCCGGACTGGCAAAGTTGTAATGAGGGCCATGGTATTTAATTGTTATTAAAAAAATGTCCATGTAGCCCTGCCATTAAAGCATCTCTGGTTGTACAATGTGCTTTGAGAACCTTTGCTGCAGCACGCTCTCATGCAAATGAGGACTGATTTCCCACGTGTTGGTACTGCTTACGAACAGTTAAGTGTGTATTCATGCCTGAATGGTTACTTCAAAACAAAGTGTACTGTGCAATCCCTGGATTTCGGCGGGTGCGTCATCCCAGCGCCTACTCGCACTGTACCGAGAACACCATTCTGAGCTGGACAAATTGCAATGAAAGGTCACAGCTTATTTTTTACATCCCAGAAAACGCCTACGACGAATGATTTTAAATTACATTTTTAAAGCAGACCTGTTACTGCATTTAAATATTTGATAGCCTTCATTTAATGTGTGTTGGTCCCAAAAAATGTTTTAATCTAATGTAATAGTCATTTGTATAGTGCCTTTTCCCATTGGTATGGTCTAAAAGCGTGGAAGGTGAGCTTCCTCGGGGGACTGAAGTCCAGGTATGGGAAATTTGTCAGAGGAGGTTAGATTGCGTGTGTGCATTTTTTTTTAAATCAAAATCTTTTTATTGAAACATCAAAGCATTGCGTTCATCAATAAACAAGTCAGTGGCAAAATGGTTGATTAAACAATACATCGATCAATCGCCCCCTTGGCGCCTGTCCCTTGAATCCCTTCCTGCCACTCATAAGGTTTCATAAAGTTCGGCGTTTGTCACTGTTCATGCAACTTCAATTAATTTGTCACAATGCATTAACATTTCATTTTAACATCTTTACAGTTCTTGGTATTAAAACTGATTTGTGGGTATAGTTTTGCCGCTTTGCATTCCACAATGCACTTAATTGGAAGGGCGAAGGAAGGGGAAAAGAAAAAAAAAAAACCACATTTACAGTACCACTTTTCTCATAGTCACCGTTAAATTCATTTAGATTCAGTTCATATCAACCCCTTTTTCAATTTTCCCCTAGAACTAGGTGTTGTCCTCAATGTCCCTCAGGATCTCTGTCCTTGCTCTCCAATCAATGGATCCTTCCTTTATTCCCAAGGTGTTCAGGGTTGAAGAAGGAATTTAATCAGTCTAGGTTGGAAGAACATGTGTTCTTTTTCCTCCATGTGTTCTAGGAATGGACCCCAGGTATTCTGAAATTTGTTCAATCGGTTTTCCATAGTAGCTGTTAATTTCTCTACTCCCAAAATGTCCCAGACTTTAACCCACCAGTGCGCAATGTGGGGTCCTTCTCGCTCTTTCCAGAATCGGGCACACGCGAGACGTGCCGCCATTAACAGCTGAGTGATTAGCCGCGCCCTGGGACCATAGTGAGGGTATGATCCGTCCTCTGGGGTGTCGCCCAGTACCATTATCAATGGATCCAAGGGGAGAAGAGTGCCGCAGATATCCTTAATTTTGGACCTGATCTCTAGCCAGAAGGATTGAATGATCGGGCAGTGCCACCACATGTGTCCCAAATCCCCCTTCGCCCCACAGCCATGCCAACAATCATCTGGGTAATCTACGTTTATTGCATGCAGCCTCTGTGGCGTAAAGTACCATCTATAACATATCTTAAGTGCACACTCTCTGGTAGTTGTGCATCTAGAGGACATGTGTGCCCTGTCCCATATTCTCCGCCATGATTCTGGAGATATCTCTTTCCCTATATCCCTTTCCCATGCTGTCATGTAAGACAATTTTTCTTCTTCTGGGACATGTTCTAGGAGGCGGTAGCAGGTTGCCACCTTGTGTGTTCACTGCCCTTCCGCGACCGTCAATTCTAGACCCGTGGGCTGCCTAGAGGCCACTTTCTTCACATTCGGGTTGGTGATCCAGTGTCTAAGTTGTATGTATCTAAATCTCGCCGTCTCCGGGAGGCTAAATTTTTCTTTACATTGGATAAACGTCAGGGGGTCATTATCAGCATATAGCTCCTGTAGTCTCTGGGTCCCCACTCCCGACCAATTATGGTAAGATTTAGAGTGGAGCCCTGGGGTGAACATTGGGTTCTGCGTGATCAGGGTCAGGGGGACCAGTCCCGGGGCTAATCCTCTGAGAGTTATCTGCCTGTCCCAGCATCGGAGCGTGGAGCGCGTAGTTGGGAGAAGGGGTCTCCGGGAACCCCGTGCTTCCTGTGGTAGAAAGGGGAGGTGAGAAAGGGGCGACCCTGCGACCATCTGTTCAATATCTTGCCATTTGGGGGGATCAACTTGAATTGCCCAGCTCAAGCTGGGAGCAATTTGTGTGGCTCTATAGTATCTTAAAATCGAACAGAGTCCTAGGCCTCTCAATTGTCTGCTTCTAGTGAGGATCCGGCGCTGGATTCTGGGTGTTTTGCGCTGCCAGATAAATCTGTCTATTTCCTTCTGCAGGTTTTGTAAGTCTCGCTCCGGGATGTGAATTGAGAGCACCTGAAATGTGTAAAGCATTCGGGGTAGTAGGGTCATCTTGATGGCTGTTACCCGTCCCAGCCAAGATATCTCCTGAGGGGCCCATTTTAATAGAGAATCCTTCGCCTCTTTCAACAAAGAAGGGATATTGGCTATTATTAATCCTGCGTATGTTGGGGTTAGATGCACGCCCAGGTACGTTAGTTTGAAATTTACCCACCTAAGCGAAAAGGTGTCCTGTAGGACATTTAGCACCTCTGGCGTTTCCGAAAGGTTTAGGCCTTTTGACTTTGTCTTATTCATTGTGAGGCCTGCTATCCGCGCAAACCTTCCCAACAATCTCACGAGCGGAGGGACCGAAGTCTGAGCCTCTCTTAAAAAACAAAGGACATCACCTGCGTATAATGCCACTTTGTAGGTCTGGGCTCCAACCTTGAACCCTTGAATTTCAGGGTGCAGGCGAATGTGTTGGGCTAAAGGTTCCATAGCTAAAGCGAAAACCAGAGGTGATAGGGGACATCCCTGCCTGCTCCCTTTACCCAGTCTTATCTGCGGTGTCCATTGGGCGTTGACCCGTATTCGAGTAGCGGGGATCTGAAAGTTGGCCAGGACCAATTTGGAGACGTGTGGGCTGAAACCAAACCCCTCCAGAACTTGACACAGGTAATCCCATTACATACTATCAAAGGTCCGGTGGGTGTCTAGGGAAAGCAATGAAAGGGGGCCAGGTATAGAGGGGGGGCTAGGGCTATTAAATCTATTGCTCTCCGGATGTTATCATGGGCCGATCTTCCCAAAATAAATCCTGACTGATCCTTGTCTATTAATGTAGGTAATATTCCTCCTAATCGCTGTGCTATGATTTTGCTAAACAGTTTGGCGTCCGTATTGAGCAAGGCTATGGGTCGGTAGGAGGCACAATCTGCTGGGTCTTTTCCGGGTTTTAGAATTAGGATTGTGGTAGATTCAGCCATAGATTGGGTGACCGTCCCGTTTCCCATAGGATGTTGAACAGTTTTGTAAGATTTGGTATGAGTTCCTTCGCAAACATTTTATAGTATTTATTTGTGAATCCGTCCGGACCCGGAGCCTTGCCCATTGGGAGAGTTTTGATGGCGAGTTCAACTTCTTCCGACAATATTGGGGCATCTAAGAGTTCTAAAGAGGATTGGGCATTTTGCCAATACGAATATAGGTAGGCGTGGCCAAGTCCCTGCTAGCTGCCCATGTAGAGCTGGAGTGTGGATGGGCGCTGTGGTGTCGTCTGGAGAGTATGCGAGAGCAAGAGAATCATTATGTGTGCAGCTAGACCGAATTTCTGTCGTGGGCGAATAGCTGCATTCTTATGGCAGAGGTGTTGTGAGTGGTGTATGATAGCAGATGCGTGCGGGTGGGTGGCCATGCCTTCGGCTATCTTACATAAGCATGGAGTGTGATACGTACCCGTGTGTCCTGTCAGGTTTCCTGGTATTCGTAGATGCAGCTGAATTTAGAAGGGAGCCAATTCAAAATGCAGCTAAATTGGACACAGTGTCTATATTCCAGTGAGGATGGATTAAAATGGTGAGCCTAATACCGAACAGTGGCTAAAATCTGTACTGACAAAAGATTAGGGCAAATAGTTTGTTATAAAAAAAAGGAATTTGTTACAAAAATAAAACAAGCGATTTGCTAATCTAAATGTGCAGGATTTAGCTCTTTGGCAAATATAACATTGTTCAGATTGTCTCTCCGTCTGGAAATTATCTAAAGATAAAAAGACTTTCGCCGAGCCCTGGTCTTGATATAAAGTGGCTCATAGCCAGAGACCCATACACGCGCATTACAAGGTGGAAATAGCTCCAGTACTCATTAGTTCGTGTTGTTGGGGCTTTACAAAAGAATGTTGTATTTTTAATGTCTTTTGTTTGCATTGTGTAGCAGCGACAAGGTCAGCCTTTGTCTGCCTCAGCGCACATGGGCGGAGAGCAATATTCATTTCACGTTGATAAAGTACTGAATGAGAATTATTTTAGTAGCTAAATGTCCTGTTTTGTACTTGGGGTACAGCAGTGTGAGCTGGCAGGGATCAGTGATTTGAGAGGTGTCATCATCTGCTGGCTGCCCTTTGACTGTATTTTGGAATGAACTGCCAATCTTTAGTCCCTTTGGACCTACAGATGTAATTTGTGACATTAGAATTAACATGCTAATGCTTTTTTTGTTTTGTTTTTCAATTGTACTGTGTTTTGTGTCTGAAAATTATAAAAATAGAGCATAATAAAAGCCTACCTTTCTGCTGAATAAATACCACTGACGGTGGTCTATATTGCAAGCCGCGCCGTTTCCAGGGCAAGGCAGGCCAGGAATAGGGCCAAATAAGGGTGGCCTGTATCAACATTGCCTCTCCAGTGAAACAAAAGCCTGTTTCCAGTCCTCCCCCACTATGCGATCTATGCAAAGACTGAACAGTGTACAGGTGACGTAGCATGCTTTACCAGATTGGGGTCACTATATCGTGGGTCATCTTTTTGCAGCCCCCTTTTCCGTTCCCCCAGACCCCTCACTCGCTCCTCTATCCCAGCGGTGCCAAGTACGCAGGTGCTCTGGGCCTCGGGCCCCAAAAATCCCGCAGGAAAGGCCATTTGCTTAACGGGAAAGGCCATCTGTGTAAGAGTCATTATACTTGAAAACCAGAAGTCGGTGCCGCTGCTCCGTCACATTGCACGGCGTAAGTCCGAAACCCCTGTTTTTTAAATAAACGCGACAGAAAATCCTTTACCATGGAAACATTTCTGCTGTAAAGCAACCCACTCCCTGATGTATCAGACTCAGAAAGACGCCTTGGCAAGGGCCATAATGGATAAAACTGCTATGCCAAGTACCAGCGATGACAGATGGCACACCTGTACCAAACCGAGGAGGAAAAAGCTTCCCAGATTCTGGCCGGATGATGGCCGCCATCTTTTCCCCAGAGTTAGACGCTTGCATGTTTATCATGCGTGAGGACATGGCCTTTCCTCGTCCCACACCACTACACTATTTTGAACCTCATACATACAGTGTCAGAGCCTGTGCATCAGATGTGTGACCTCTTGGCACACTATGGTGACTGCGTGGGAAGTTGGGTTGCGTGCGTGCATGCATGTATGTATGCTGTCCTCGAGCCATTCTCCCTGGCACATGTGTCTGCATGGAAGTGGTAGGTTGGTAGGAGCCTCCAATACGTGGCAGTGGGTAGTTCGTGCAGAAATGATTATGTTTAGTAGTCCGTGTCATGTGTACCTTATTGCTGGTGATGCTCTTCAATTATAGACCTCAGTGTTACAAGATATCTTTCAGGCTTTACCGACAAGTCTATTTTCCTCATTGACACCCACTTGACAGTTAGGGGAGTTATCTGCCAGAGAAGCGAGGTTCGCAAAACAAGGTCTTTACCACAGATTCCTGACAGCCACACAATGGCCCCTTTCAATGGAAAATACCTTGGGATGTGGATGCAGGCTTTCCTGCAGCTCTACATGTAGGAACAGTGTCATAGAGATGTTGTGCACCAGAGAACATTTCACTGTGATCTTGCACACAACAGGCATAACATACCAGCTGTGGGATTGAGGCGCTGGAACCATGGCTTAAAGATGCTACCAGTAGGTTCAATAATGCATCCATTGGACACATGTATACCATTTAATCTATCAGATCTTCCAGGATTTAGCGGCATGAAATGGCAAATTTTGCGGCATGAAATGGCAAATTTTGCGGCACAAACCTTCACTTATTGAAGCATTCTTTAGGGACATTTTGTATTAACTGGAGGGTGTAAGATTGCCACATTGCAGGAAATAGGCAGAGTGCAAGGCTACAAGAGAGCCAGGGTATCATTATTATGTATCGTTTGTATTAATTTAATAGGAAGAGTCCCAGATGCCTCTGGCTTGGCAGAACAGTGTTTGATTTGGCTACATTTTTGGTTTAATGTGCATGCATATTTAATAATATTAACTAAATGTATCATTATCAGTTGTAATGCTGAAAATATTCCCCTTCTAGGTTCTCCAATCCCCCAAACACCCACACACCTCTCTCACCAACACACATCACACATCTCACCAACTCCCCATCACAACTTGCATTCCTGAACCTCTCTGTCATACAAATACTCACGTTCTATGTCACACTGTTAAGTCACAATTTGCACTGCCCAGTACCTGCCACACTCCAAATCATACTCCGAACTCACACCTTAAACTCTACAATTCCTCCCGCAATATACAGTCCTTCATTCTTTTGTGCTGCTTCTGCATCTTGCATCCTTTCTCCCATTCTATCGCACTCTTCCCTCATCCTTCTGCCTCTTTCCAGCCAACCGCTTCCTCTCTGCTTTCTGGCTCACTGACCACACGCTCCCTCTACTTTCTGTACCTCCACTCGCTCTCAGATTTCTGGCCCACCGCAACACTGCTTCCTCTACTCTCTTGTGCTCCTCTGACCCACTGCTCTCCCTCTGATTTCTTCCCTATCACTTCACATCTCACCCATCACTCTCCCTCTCTCTCCTTTCCCTCTCATATTGTAACCATTTTTTTATTTTTTTTAAATGTAGATTTTGACCCAGATCCTCAAAAATGGGGCATTTAAAAATAGAGCCGAGGATATGCTATTTTTAGACAACCCATTTTTGGAAATGAGCGGGTCACCTTATTCTCAAAGGTGACCGGCGCATTTCCACAGACTTGAGCTGTAGCGCAAATTTTGCGCTGGCCAACTGCCTTGAATGGTGTTCTGGGTTGTTTGACCGAAGTGTAATTATTTGCAGCGCAATTGACCATAGTACATTTAGCCGAAAAATTGATTTGCACTTCAGCCAAACAACCCAAAATGTACCTTTCACCACCACACCCTCCCCTACTTAACTGCTTGGTCGCTGCCGCTTCCCCTGCAACCCTGCGTTGTCAGATCCGTTCCTCCAACGCGAGTCGGATCCGACTCGGCAGGGTTCCTTTTTCGTTATTTTCTTTTTTTTCTGTCCCTGCCTCCAATTTTGAGGAAGTGGGGGACACCCCTGCAACCCTCAACCCAAAAATACTGAACTTGTGGAGCGGTGACACCCCCGCAACACATGTTAGGTATTTATAAAAATCGATCGAATAGTACTGGACATAATAGGTCGAATTGTACCATTCGACCGATTTTTGTCATCAAAATGGGTAGTACCTTGAATAGAATCTCTCTCCCGACAGTGTTCTGCAAGATCCCAGCACCTTTCACATGGACAGGCTCTTCAGGGGCCTGCCACTGTAAAATGCGACCCAAAAAATGCAGTTTTTATCCTGTTTGAGGAACAGAAATGCAAGCGACACAGCAGCGGTTCATACCTTAAAAGAAATGCATGACAGGGTCAGGAAAGACCCTGTCATGCAGTGGCACCCCCACATCCCATGCGCGTAGGGTTGCCTACAATTTCTGCATATTTAAAAGTGCATCTTGCTTGGAAATGAGGGATGCAATTTTAAATTGGCAGAAACGCCACTTTATTTGATCAAGGAGGTGAAAAAGGCCATCTGAATGGGCACGCATTTAAAATGGCCCATTCATGTGACCCTTGTGGATAGGGCTGCTCTTTTTTTGGGCGCAAATGATGAGATGTGTTGGCGCATTTAATTTCTTGCGTAAAAAAAAGTTGAGAAGCAGACACCCTGAGTATTTTTTTAACAGTAATTTTAGCAGATAACTTGAAAAAATGTTGTCATTTTTTTAAAGATGCTGTTTTTGCACAAAACTGCAGTTTTCGCTGCATCTCGCACCAAACTGACGTTTTCGCAGCATTTTGCGGGATCGCAAAATCGCTATAAGCTGTAGGGTCTGATCGATGATGGTCTGGGATTGCAGGAGGTGCAGATGCAAATGGTATGCAAGGGGACCTACTTTGGGTGATGGTGGATGTCTTGCTATTGAGTGAAGAGTTGCTGGATACACATTGTAATCTCACTCAAGAAACAGAGACTGATGAATGTGAGAGAGAGTTAAAACCACTCACTACAGTTCCGACTTGGTCAGCTTACAATTCCATTATAAGTGATGCTCCAACTAAAGAAACAAGAGTCTGTGTACTCCTACTCATAGATGCCAGCCCAGCAAGCACAAAAGTACAGCTCACAATTATGAAGAAGTTGGAGAAAATAACATCTGGTGTCACCCCAGAATCAAAAACAGTTGTAACATTGGATCTTGACCTTTACAATCCTGTTTTAAAATGAGAAATCACTAAAAAAGACTTGTCAAAGAACTGGATCCTTAGACCAGGTGAGCTACATATAAAAATGGCAATGCTTTGAGCTATTGTTTCTGTGATATATTTTATGAGATAATCCCTAAAACCCAGACATGGACCTCTTCTAATGTGGCCAGAGAAAGGTAGTCGCTACCTGATCCTGAACGTGGGGGTGATATTATGCGGGAGGATCAACTTGGGAGGGCACTCCTGTCAAGGGGAGTGGGAGACCTCTATAAATGATTCCCCTAATGTTCCTAACCTCCTAATGGCCGATTGTAAACAAACCGACATTTTTGACATAAAAACCATTAGGGGCGGCTAACTGCCATGTGAAGAAGACGTGCTCTGGGTGCGCTCCGTTCGATGCGATCAACATAAGCTGTTATTCTTACTTAAACTGTGAACCCTGAAGCCCGCGGTCCCCTTCACCGAACGCCGCTACCTTCCCGCACCTGCTGGCTGTTTTTTTTCGTGCTCGAAGCCGCCCTACGACGACTGAGCGCCGCACGAAAAGTCGCTGCTGATCCGAGACAAAATGGCGGCTCCCTCGCGCTGAGAGACGCGACGGCCCTTACATCAGGGCTGCACCCGAACCGCGGCGCCGTACCGGCTGAGCCGATCTGACACCCTAGGACCCAGCGGAGCCTGCGGTCACCGCCCGACCTGCACAAGAAGCCGGCGGAAGACGCACGCGACTGGGTGCCCGACCGTGTGCTGTTGCCCCTTGGCTGTGGGTGTCGCCCCCGGGGGCGCTGACGAGTGGAGCCGCGCGGGCGGTGGGCTGCTCTGGTGTCTCGTGCGGCCCCCCGTCCTGCTCCTCCTCGACCGGCGTGGAGACCGGGGCACTGGGTCCGCTCCTGGGCCCCTCAGCCGAACAAGGATCCCTGCAGCGCCTGTCCGACCGGCGGCGGGAGCCGTCGGGGGACGCGCGCGGCCTGGGCACCGCTCGCGGCCGGCTGTGAGCAAAGCCCCTGGAGTTGCAGCCAGAAGGAGGAGCGGAGAGCCCGGGCGTCGCTGAGCCCACGAGGTGAGCCGGGGGGAAAGCCCACTATCGAGCGGGATCGCCGGGGGTGTGCCGTGCCTGCACTCCCCCCCCCCACTTCTCGCCCGCCTGTGTCACTGGGACCCCCTGGAGGGAGCGCAACACCCCAGACCGCATACCCAAGGCCCGGAGGGGCGGGCCTGGACGTCCTGGCCCGGTGTCGGCCGAGCGGGGAGACCTACCTTGTGGCGCGGAGAGCCTGCTGGGTGCCATCACCACGGAGCCCCCTGCAGGACCATAGCTCTAGGGAACCCTTCCGTTGACGCCTTCAGTGGAGATCACACGGCCTCTCAGCCCTGCTGTGCTCCGTTCACCCCGAGCCCACGCCAGAGAAGACTGAGAACCAACAAGCCACCCGCCATGTCCACAAAAGGGGCCAGGTCCAAACAGCGCCAAACCACCATAGACACCTTCACGGCTGGGGGACCCACAGCTTCCGAAACCCCTAACGGCACTATCTTAGAAGCACAGCCTGACCCCCAGGGAATGACTACCGAACCCAGCAACACCCACATCCTGGAAGCCATTAAACTGTTGCAGACCACTATGGAGCACAAAATAGACGCGGTGGCCATAGACTTGGGCCTCCTACGCCAGGACTTCCGCTCCTTGACCAACAGGACTGACACACTTGAGGCTCAGGTGCGCGAAAACACTGAAACCAAGGTGGTGCTCCTCAAAGATGTTGATGAGCTGCAGCAAAGAGTTAAGAATTTGGAGGAAAGGGCCGAGGAGGCAGAGGGGCGGGCACGCCGGAACAACATCCGCCTCCTGGGCCTGCCGGAGGGCATTGAAGGTTCCGACCCCACGAACTACGTGGAGAACTTAATACTACAGGAGATTGGTGCTGAGAAACTGTCCCAAGGCTTCACGATTGAAAGGGCCCATCGATCCCTCACTAAAAGACCTCCCCCTGGCACCCCACCCAGACCAATAATAGCGAAGGTTCTAAATTACAGAGACCGGGAGACCATCCTGGCCTACTCACGGTCTGGCGGCCAGATCCTCAGGGACTCAGCTAAAATATCCATCTACCCCGACTACACCTTCCAGGTCCAATTGAAGAGGGCTCAATTCATACATACCAAAGCCAGATTGAAGGCCGCCGGACTGCGCTACATGCTCCTCTATCCCTCCAGATTGAAAGTAATACGCAACAACAAAGCCCACCTATTTGACACTCCATCTGAGGCCCGGGACTGGATGGACAGGGAACAGGTCCCTGATATAGAGGTAAAGGGACGACGTCCGCGCTGACCCTCACCACGATGGCGGCGTCCGGGCCTTAGAACCCACTAGGGCCCCTCCATGCAAATGCCAGCCTGACACAGCTGAACTGATCCTACACAGCGGGCTCCAGAGTCGAACACTCTTCCACCCCCGGAAGGTTTCTTTTTTTTCTTCCCCCTTTTTGGGTATACACATACCCGCCCGTAGGGCACCTGGCGACCAATGTTCGGTCCAACGGAGCAGAAACGGGACAGTCACAACGAGGGACACCTCGCTCGACCTGTTATTAGTTTGGGGTGTTTAAGGTTATGGGGGGAGTGGGGAAACGGGAGTTGGCACGTATGTTAGGTGCCGAAATGGGGTAACTACTAGACCACAGACGTCCACCACACACAGCACGAAGACAACACAGCCCCTAAGCTTGGCGATTCTGAAATTCTCTACACGCCTCTTGCCACTAACATGGCCCCCAGCTAGACCCCCAAATGGACGCCTATCTCCTATTACCCATGGCTAACACGATAAAAATCATTACGTGGAACGTCAGAGGCATGAATAGCTATGTGAAACAACGTCGCATCCACGCATATTTGAGAAGATGCAGGGCCGGGATTGCCATGCTCCAAGAAACACACCTATCTGCTGATAAACTGAATGCACTGGCCAAAACTTGGCGTGGAACCTTGATAGGATCCTCCTACTCCTCTTATGCAAGGGGAGTCTTGATATGGGTTGACCCAACCATCCCCTTCAGACTAACTAGCACAAAAACGGACGATGAGGGTAGGATGGCACTGGCTTGCGGCACCATCGAAGGCAGAGAGGTAAGCCTAATTAGCACCTACGCACCCAATCACGACGCTACAGCTTTCTTCCATTCCTTGTACCCTAGGCTCAGCTCCTACCGGGACAACGTCATGATCTGGGGAGGCGATCACAATTGCACTCTAGACCCCTTGAAAGATAGATTGGATGATAAACATACCCGCCCGTCCCCTCCGGCCAAAATCTTGTCCAAACTGACTAGCCAGCTGTCACTCCGAGTCTTGTGGAGGGAACTGCACCCTGACCAACGAGTATTCTCCTTTTACTCCCCACCCCACGCGGTCCATACTAGGCTGGAGTATCTGTTCGTAAGCCATGAACAACAAGCTATGTTTGGTGACGCCCTTTACCTGCCCAGGGTGCTGTCTGACCATTCCCCGCTGCTGGCCACCTGGGAAGTATTCCCGCCTAGACCCCCGATCCCTACTTGGAGGCTCAGAGCCGAAGCCCTTCACGATGCGACCCTCCGGGAACACATAGGCATCTGTACCGAGGATTACTGGGAACGAAATTCTAATAGCGTCAGATACATAGGCACTGCATGGGAGGCATACAAGGTGGTCATGAGGGGTGAAATGATTGGTCCATAGGTGGAGCCTGTAGATCCATCACGTCCTCTCTGGAACGCTCGGAAGGGGAGCTGGGTGTATTGGAAAACAGAGCTGACTCAACCCCAGAACTCCTGCAAAAAATAACCGACCTTAAGCAAACCTGTTTAACACACTGGGAATCCCTGGGTAAACTGAGTTACGCTAAACACATTGAAAGAACCCATGCCCTGGGTGACAAACCCGGGAAACTCCTAGCTTGGCTGTATAAAAGAGAAACCCCCCGTGCACCCATTTGCCAAATTCTTAAGCCGGACGGCACCACGGCACACACCCAAAAAGAAATCAACTCAGTCTTTACAGACTTCTATCACAACTTGTATTCCGAGACCCTTCCTGTGGCCGATGCCAGTATGGAGGATGTCTTAGATATCATTGAGCTGCCTAAATTGGACTCACAGATGGCTGAAACACTAGACGAGCCCATCACTCCCGACGAAGTAAAGGTAATCATTAGATCCCTTCCATCCGGTAAAGCCCCTGGTACTGACGGCCTCCCTGGAGAGTTTTACAAGACTTATGAGGAGACCCTAGGCCCCCTGCTGGCCCAGGTGTTCAATGAAGCTTATGAGCGCGGCTCCCTTCCTGACTCCATGAGGGAAGCCGTTATCATCCCCCTCCTCAAGCCTGGAAAGGACGGTACGGACTGCGGCTCCTACAGGCCCCTTTCCATGTTAAATGTCGACAGCAAGATCCTAACCTCCCTCCTAGCTAACAGATTGCGTAGGGTAATACCACACTTAATACATCAGGATCAAACAGGCTATGTACCCGGGCGCTCCATAACCGAAAACCTGCGGAGGTTGCACCACGTTATATACAGTACGGAACCAAGGCCCCAGAAATACGCAGTTGCGTCATTGGACGCCACCAAAGCTTTCGATTCAGTGCGCTGGGAATGGCTATATGCCACCATGGTAAAAATGGGAATAGGACCAGTTTTCTTGAAATGGACCAAATTGGTTTACACCAATCCATCCGCCAGGGTGCGGACCAACAAGACGTACTCTGATCCGTGGCCCCTCCACAGAGTCACCCGCCAGGGATGCCCACTATTCCCGATGCTTTATATCATCGCCAACGAACCTGTGGCCGCATACCTTAGACAGGAATACGGAGATGGGGGCATTGAGATTGACGGGATATCCCACCTTGTCTCCATGTACGCCGACGATACCTTGTTATACTTACATAATCCCGAACACCTCTTGCCCTACATTCTCGAAACCCAAGAATGCTTCCACAAGCACACGGGAATCCGGATTAACAAAGACAAGTCCTGCCTCTACCCGCTAGCTGCACTATACAACGAAGACTTCAGAGCCCTGCCCCCCTTAGATCTTCAATGGCAGGTGACCTCCTTTAGATACCTGGGAATCACCATACACCGTAACCCTCACACAGAACACATCCTCAACACGATTAGAGCCAAAGATAACCTAGTTAAATCCATGGACTTCTGGGGGAAGCTCCCGCTTTCCGTAGCTGGGAGGGCAGGTCTCCTCAAGATGGTGGCACTTCCCCGCCTACTACACAATTTCACCAACGTTCCCTACAACATCCCACCCTCCTTCTTTAAAGACATTAACAAGTTATGCAGGCAGTTCCTCTGGCAGGGAGGCAGACACAGGGTAGCGCTGGAGACACTTCAAAGACCCTACGATAGGGGAGGAATGAAGGTCCCCAACTTCGAACTGTACTACCTTGCATGCCAGCTAAGACATGTGATGCGATGGATGGCTGATGAGATCACTACAGACACCAGACTTCTCCAACCAGCTCTGTCCGGCCTCTTACTCAGAGACCTACTCTGGGTCAGGGATGGAACCCTAAGGCAGTACCCACACCTGGCGAAGCTTGGGACCCGGCTCTGGAGAAGGGCTTGCAGAACATTGGGGTCCCCAGATCCATACTCCCCACAGATCCCCATAGCAGCACTCATGGCCCACCGCCCTTGGGGCCAACTGGAAGCGCGTGCTCAATGGGAGCCCTGTGGGGTGGCCACCCTTGGTGACCTGGTTCAGGACCAAGAAATCCTTACATTCGCCGACCTCAGCGAGACCACAGGGCTGCCAGCAGGGCACTTCCTGCTCCACGGAGCAGTGATCCAAGCTATGAAGGACAGATGGCCTGCAGCCGTCACCCTGGCAACGGACAACGAGATTATAGAAACCTTGTTGAACACCGCCGAAGGAGGCCACGAAACCTCTCGGCTCTATGAAGCCCTATTGCAAGGCACGACCAGGAATGAGCTCAGAAGTAGAGGAAAGTGGGAATACGAATTAGGCCTGGAATTCAGCGACAAGGAATGGGAAAGAGTAACCCTCTACCACAAGAAAATCTCCAGAAACGCCCTCTTACAACTTACCCAACTATACATCACCAACAGGGCCTATCTAACTCCGGAAACTATATCGAACTTCAAGGGCGCCTCAATCCAACTATGCCCTAAATGTAATGAGCCGAGGGCGGGAATGACTCACATGTTCTGGGGTTGTCCTGTGATACGCTCCTTTTGGACCCAGGTACGGGAAAGGGTGGCCAATGCAGATATCGAACTAGAGGTGCTTGACCCTGCGGCCTGTATCCTGGGCAGATACAGCCGGGACCACAAAAACAAGTCCTTAAACAGACTCAGAGACCTAATTTACATCACGGCGAAAAGACGCATAGCCATGGGTTGGAAGAGCCCCAGAGGCCCGATCGAAGCGCAGTGGTGGGGAGACCTCACAAAGTGGATTGCCGCCGAGACCGGAGCATGGGAAACCGCTATCCACGAACAAAGACTGGACTCCAGTGAGGAATTGCACCGCTGGGTGTCGCTGACCGTGCCGTTACTCCACCCCAGAGCGGGGGACGACCCCTCAGATCGATCGGCCAGCCCTGGCCTCTAAACTGACTGGATATCGGATGGGGGAGTTGACCGGGGTCATGGGGGTGGGGGGGGAAGGAGGGTGGTATTGGGGATGATGTGGACGTATAGTACATGTGCAATACAGGATTGAGTATGTGGTCTGTTTAACCTGTTGAAAAACAATAAAGAAAGTTTAAAAAAAAAAAAAACCATTAGGGGCTTTAAGTCCCTTAATTCTCATGGTACTCGAATGAGGAAGAGGGCTTCAGAGGCAATGAAGCAGAATGAGCGGTTTAGTTGTTTTGGCAGAAAGCACCTGTATCAGGACCTTTAAATATATAAATGGGCTTCAGGTGCAGAAGCAGTGGGAAGTTATAATTGTTCTTTTAATGTTGTTGATGGTGTAGTTGTGGCAGCAGCAGGACGCTGTGAGGGAGAAGCTGATGGTACAGCTGCGGCAGCAGCAGGACGTTGTGCGGGAGATGCTGTAGATGCTGAGGCACCGTGGCGATGCAGAGAATGCGCAGCAGAAGGTAGTTCTGAAGCAAGCCACGCTGTGTGGGGGACGAGCTCCCGACACACTGTTGAACTGCTCCGGTACTGTAGTCACACTGGAGGACACACAGGGCTGCCAGAGCTCCTCTGAAGGACTGCGCCAACCACAGCAGTCAAACCGGAGCTGGCAGGAGCAGAGAAGGCCCTGAAGAGATCCACAGCAACACCAGCGAAACAGAAGGAGATGCCCAGGCATACCAGTGTGTTGGCCTGAAGCAGCTGACTCCGGGGCGCTCTGAAGGAGAGCGCTAGGGAAAAGTTGTAATTTTGAATACCGAACGAATTAACTTAATTTTTATTTGTATTTTATTTATTTGTATAGCGTGCCTGGCCCAAGGGCATCTGGGCGCATTTCTTGAGGTTACAGAGACATAGTATGCCGAAGCTTAACATAGTAATGTAGGCATAGTATGCAGAAAAACATAACACAGTACACATTACAGTATACATACAAGATCATTACAAAGTGATGGTCAAACTGGCCACCATGATAGCCAACATGGTAGGGCAAGTCAGCCGGCAAGCAGTGTAAATTATTAAACTCAGACATGTGGGTGCTTTGCGGATCCTGCGCTAAGAGCCATATTTTGCCTTTGCTCTTGAAGCAGTGGAAGGAGGGTTCCGATCTGAGTGGATCGGGCAGCGAATTCCACAATTTAGTAGCAAGATCTGGGAAACTGGAACCCCGGAATTCTGGCGCTTGAACCTCGGCAGTGAAAGACAGAGTGCCTGGTCTGATCTCTGGGGGCAGGTGGAGGTGTGGGATGAGAAGCGGATTGCAAGGTATTCTGGCCCTGGTTGGCCATGCATTTATGCATGAGTGCAAGCGTTTTGAGGGATATTCTTTGGGAGACCGAAAGCCACTGGAGGCTGCGTCTGGTGTCAGAAATGTGAAGGTTCCTTGGAATATTTCGAGCTGCCCTGATGGCGTTGTTCTGGGTTACCTGTAACTTGATTATGTGCCTTTTACTAGTTCCTAGATAAAGGGCATTGCAATAGTCAAGTTTTGACATGATGAGGGTTCTAGCAAGGATGGTGCAGTTGGAAGCAGTGAGGAATGGTTTGACATGCTGTTATAAGTTTACATGTGTAGGCTGATGACGATATTACGGCGTTGGTTTGTCTGGTAAGGGAGAGGGTGGAGTTGAGAGAAATGCCTAGAGTTTTCATCTCATTGGATACCTTGATGGTATTACAATCAATGATGAAGGATTTGAATGCAGGATCTAATCTATTGAGTCTATAGTGGGAACCGAGGATGAGTAACTCTGTCTACTCCTCGTTGAGGCAGAGCCTGTGTTGTGCTATGCAAGCCTGGGTGACCTGATAGACATCATTAAGGGCTTTGGTGTCAGCTGAGTGGTCATCAGTGAAAGGAATGAGTATTTGGGTGTTGTCCGCGTAATTGGTGTAGGTGACACCCAAATAGTCAAGAATATAGAAAAGCGGCTCTGTGAACACGTTATAAAGAGTAGGTGAAACGCAAGATCACTGAGGGACCCCACACAAGACTGGCGAGGGTTCAGCTGAGGCAGACGGGGAGAAGACCCTCAGGGATCTGTTTGCCAGAAAGGATCTAATCCAAGTATTGACTTTCGTCAGAGAAGTAGGCTGCAGATTTAAGGTGATGACAGAGAGTATGATGGTCGACCTAGTCAAAGGCTGCAGAGAAGTCTAGCAAAAATAAGAGAGCTAACTTGCAGTTATTTTTTAAGCCTTCGATTTGAGTTTTTAAGTCGATAAGGGCAGTTTCTGTTTGGTGCATCGGTCGGAAGCCAGATTGTCTGAGGCCAAGGAGTTTGTTAGAGTCTAGATATTCCTGGATCTGCAAGTAGGCAGCTTGGTCGAGGTTTTCGAGTAAACAGGGGACGGTGGTGATGGGCCTATAGTTGGTAGGCTTGCTTGGGTCTAAGGACGTTTTTTAAGTAGGGGGATGACCCATGCCTCCTTGAGGTTATCTGGGATGATACCTGAGTTGAATGAAGAGTTTATGAGGGCGGTAATGAATGGTGCTAATTCGTGGGTAGCCTCCTTAATGATGGGGGCTGGGCATGTGTCACCCTGGCAATTAGAAGGATTAAGTTTACTGATTGTTTTCCACCTCTTTGATGGACAGTGGTGTGAAGCTAAATGGTTTAAAGGTGTGTGATGGTGGGACTGTTATGCCGGTGGGAGTTCTTTGCTGCGAGACAGTCAGTAAACTGCATTTTTTGGCATTGATTTTGGTTTGTAGAGAGGAGATTTTTTCGAGGAGTGCTTTTTGTATGTTGGAGCACCATGTAATGTCGTTGCTACAGGTGTCAGGAAGAACTGCAGGAGATTCTAGTTCTTTGCGTATCTTAAAGAGTTCTTTTGTGTTTGATTCTGCTTGCAGAATACGCTTGTTGTAAGTGTCTTTTTTGGCTTGAAACATTGCCTATTTGTAGTTAAGAGATGCAATGAAAAGGCAGTTCTTATTCACGTCTGAGGGATGGCTTTTTCATTGGGCCTCAGTGTTTCTCTTTTCCGGAAACATTGCTCTCAAGTGTGGTGTGAACCACGAGTTAAGGTGTGCTCAAGGTTTGGGTTTCCTCGGTTTAATTGGTGCAATGGTATTCATGGCTTTAAGTATAGTTTGATTGGAGGTATTGACTAGTACTGTGGGGTCTGTGCATGACAACGAGGCGTTGTTCAGTATTGGTATGATTAAAGGGAGCAGTTTCTGCCTTGTTATATACCTTTTATTTCTCGTGCGAATGGCCGGTGCCATGTTCTGTTTAGAGCATTGGTTATTAGCCTTGATGTTAAAGGTTATAGTATGATGATCTGACCAGGCGCATGGTGTGTTAGACTCTATGTTAATGCTGCAGTTCCTATCGACTAACCAATCAAGGGTTCTACCTTTGTTATGAATAGGTTCCTGTATACGATGGGTAAAACCCAGATCTGTTAGCGCACTGGCAATGTCCAGGGCTTTAAGGTCGTTGGGATCTTGGAAACCAAGATTGAAATCCCCAAGTAAGATAATTTGGGAGTTGGACTTGGTGTTAGCTGCTTGTAGGGATGTGATGTCATCTGCAAAGGTGGTGACCGGTCCCGGGGGCCTGTAGTTAAGGTGCAGAGTGGTGGTTTGGTTAGGTGAGATAGGCAGTTTGACAGACAGTAACTCTGCTGAGGGAATATGCTGATTAGGGATGAGTCTAAGACCAATGGAATTTCTGAAAATGAAGGCGACACCTCTGCCTTTGGATTGGTTGGTATTACGGTTGCATCTAATGATGGAGTAACCATTAGGGATGGCCAAGGAGAGTGTAGGTCCAGCTGCTGCATGTAACCGGGACTCTGCAATGGCTAGGAGCTCTAGGTTTTGGGCTGCAATGAGGTCAGCAATATCGAGCACGTGAGCAAGGAGGGACCTAGCATTGACAAGTGCACCCTTGATCATAGTGCTTTTGGCTGTTGTAGAGTTGCTATTGTTAGGGTTCAAAGAGACTTTGGTAAGGGTGTTGTTGATGCCTGACGACTTCGGCCTTTGTGAAAGATGGTCAAGGAGATTGAGCGATTCTGCAGTAGTAGTGAGGGGTTGTGAGCGACGGACTGTACAAGAGAATCTGGAGCCTAATCTAAGGTTCCTATGATGTAAGGCGCAGGGTTGATTAGGGTTAGGTTTAGTTGCAAAATGTTCCAGTTATAAGGCATGGGAGTTCAAGTATGGGTTGGGGGATGACGTGGTGGCAAAGGGGTTGGTGGTGAAAGTGCGCTGTGGGCAAGATGGCAGACAGGTGGAGGGGAAGATACTCGCTGGAGGTGGCGGGTTAGAACTAGTGGTGCATGATGTGCACGACATAGTGAGCAACAATTTCACAATGAAAGTGGGATGAGATGGGGTGTTAAAGTTAGAGGGGGAGACCAGGCCAAAGATATTGTCGTATGGAATAGCAGAAGTGTGCAATATAATAAGTAAAGCAAGTACATAGTGATAAATGAACCTGGCATGTAGGCCGAACAACTAAGGTCACCTAGGTTGCGTAAGAAGCGCCACTACAGATGGCAAAAAACTCAGGTAGGGGGAAATACAATGAGGCCTAATTTGAGGTCACAGGGGAGGCTATTCAAGTGAAAATAATGTAAGCAGCAATAGAGATATGTAAGCTGACGGCAATCAAAATCGACAGTAATAGCAGCACTTAGGTTTCATCTGAGTAGGTGCCAAAAAAATAAAGGGTTACAAAAAGCCGGCCAAAGTTTCTTAGTTACAACATAATAACAGAATATGCAAACAGTTATCTAGTGGCAAAAACAGGTGAAAGCTGGCCCCAGTGTTGCAACAGGCTTGGGGGTCCAGCTAAACCGTAGGTTGCCAGGTGCAGGTTCATTTGGAGTCAGGCAAATAGCAAGGTTTTTATTGCTTTTCGGAAGGCAAAGTGTGAATCAATGAGCCTGACGTGGTGTGGTAGGGCATTCCAGTGGGATGCCGCAAGGGAGGGGAAGCTTGTCCCGCTTGCACGCACGCTTTGGGTTTTAGGCAGGTAGATCCTATTGACGTAGGCAGTCCTGGAGGGCCTGGTTGAGGTGGACTTAGACAGGTGGGCAACAGACAATTTGAAGGTGGAGGGCAGCGATTAGAGTATCAGTACAGAGGATGGCAATCCATGAAGGATGGGAGTTCAGTAGTGAGAATATCAGAATGTGTGAATTTGTACAGTAGAGGCAGTTTTTTGGTGTCTACGAGAGCAAGGTGGTGGATGAGGCAAGGGTAAGAGGGGGACAATGAGTGTAGCTTACCTACTAAAGAACAAGTAGGGGGTATCGCCAGCGTATCAGTGCGCAAATAGGAGCAAAACATGGCCTTTACTTTCACAGGCCTTAACAAGAGAGGGCCGGCTTCCGACTGCCGGCGGCTGTGCTCTTTTAAGGCTTTGTGCGTTGCTAGGCACTGTACTGTACTGTACTGTCCTCTTACTAGGAACTTCCTCAAAGAACCTGGCTAAACTAGAGGTTATTCAAAATAATGCCCTACGAGCAGCCCTAGGCATCCCAAAAAGACAGCACATCACAGATGCTAGGAAAGAAGCACACTGGCTGCCTATCAAAGAGAGAGTCATTTTCAAAGCCCTTGCACTGACACACAAATGTATTCACCAAACCGCTCCCACCTACCTCTCTGAAAAAGTTCACCCTATCCTCACAACCAGACCTACAGAACACCTCATGCGAACAGTGCCCAAATTTAAGAGAGTTTGAGCTGGTTGTTCCAGCTTCCCCTACCTAGCAGCTAGGCACTGGAACGCACTGCCACCCACACTCCAAGGTAAAAGCTTACACTTAGCCTTTAGAAAAGCTGCCAAAACACTACTCTTCACATAACCGCGCCACACCTCAGCTACCCAACTGACACCTGCCTGAATGCATAATGTAATGTACTGTCTTACCTAAATGCATAATGTATTATACTGCTCCCTGTATTGTACTGTAACTAAGTGTAACTACAAGTAACAGCGCCGCGATGCCTTGGGGCTGCCTGTGCGCTATACAAGTGTAAAATAAATAAACAAAAAATAAACAAATCTGGAAGGTGGCCATTTTGCAAACTGGGCAAGCAAACTGGGCACAACTCTCCTTAGAAGGGATACCAATTAGGGGACCACTGTAACCCGCATTGCCAAAGCCAGAGAAGAGGAATATCAAGGCAAACCGGGCGCAACTCATCTGATAAGGGATACCAATTAGGGGACAATTGTAACCTGCATTGCCCAATCCGTAGAAGAGTGATACAAGGGCAAACAGGGTATAACTTTTCTAGTAAGTGATATCAATCTCAAGATAATTGTAACCCGCATTGCCAGCAGCCAAGAGGTTGTATAATCAGAAGACAAAGGCAGCAGAAGCAAAGCCCTCCTTGTATGAGAGACCAAGGGGGAGAGAACTGTAACCTACATTGCCTACAGTCAAAAGGCGAGCACGAGGTAGACAGCTAGGGGGTGCAGACCAGGATGGTCGCGTAAAGAAGCTGCTCTGTCTCAAGCCGTTGGGCTTGTGAAAGTCATACTCCCCCAGTGAATTGCAAGCTTTTCTGCAGCATCCCAGAGCACGTGTGACCTAGGTGGGTCCTGAGACAGCAGCTTGCCCCCGTTCTAGGCAAGACTGGTGGAGCCGAAGGCGGAGGTGACCAGGGTTACCCAGGCAGCAAAAGGGACAGGGTCCCGCAAGTGAAGTGTGGAGAGCTTGGCACACCCCGCTCCCTCCGAACAACAGAGGGGTGATGGAGTCCTAGTGAAGAGGGTCGGAAGAGGGACTCAGAACTTCCAGGGTTGTGTGCAGGACCCAGGGCCATCCCATACTGAGAGACTGATGTTTGAAGTCTGGACCCCGGAGAGCCGAGAGAGATACAACAGCAATGTGCGATGATCCGACTGCACAAGGCACCCCGTGTGCAGGAGGGGGAGTGCGACCTGTGGTGGAGGAGGAGGGACACGGACCGTGTTAATGTCGAGTCCCCTCTAGCTGCCCCCCGTTAGGAGTACAAACACAGCCGAATCCCGGAGGAGGAGGTGAGACAGAGGACGCCATTGGGGCACCAACAGAGGCTCCAGAGGCCTGGTGTCATGATGCCTACCCCCAGAGCACCAGGCCAGGCCCAGCACCCCCGGGAGCAGGCATCACGCCCCCGGGTAAAAGCCCAGCGGCCCTTTATAGGGGCTCTTTGGACTCTGTCCTGGCGCCGTTGGCGCCAGGCTCATGTTGGACATCAGTCCTGGCGCCATAGGCGCCTGGCTCATAAAGGGAAGTGTTTGGTGCACTTACCTGAAGCAGACCATGCTGCACACTCACCTGTTGCAGACCATGCTGCATGAAGAACCAAGCCAAATGAGGCTTAGGAGGGACTATTTTTCTGAAGGAACTATTTTGTTACTTGGGTGGGGCTGTGGAAGAATACTCACCTGGAACTTCTTCCAAGGCTATTTAAGCCACACCCAGACAGCCACACGTGCTTCGCGTTGTTCTGCATCCCAGCAGCTGAACGCTCACTGTGTCTGCTCCTGCACCTGGACTCCAGCCACGCCCGCCTCGAACCTGGAACACCTGTAAGGGAATAAGAGAAGAGAAAGGTGAAAACCAAGAACTATTTCAACCTTCTTACCTGCATCCGGAATCTTCTCGCCAGCATTCCTGAAGGAAGACTTCCATTGAAAAGCACCACGTTGCTTGCTGCAACGCCGCGCTTCACTCACCTGTTCCCGAGACGCCGCCCGGCTCCATCGCGGCTCTCAGTGTCGGTCGCCACATCTCTGCACCGCACCTAAGGGAGAGAAGAAGAGACAAAAGGTGAGCAAGGGAACACAAGAGGAAAGCCGGATTTTCAGCCATATTACTTACCAGCTATTCTTGGTGAGCCATTCCACATCTCGGGTCGGCGCCACATCTCTGGCAGGTACCGCACCCCGGCCCCTATGGGGAAAGGACAAAAGACATTACTGGGGAATTATAAAGACATTTAGAGGGGTCGCCCTCATCACTGACTCACCTGATTTTACCCCGGCAATTTAACCCCTCAACGCATCGCCTTTGTTCTGCACCTGAAATAAAGGACAGAAAAAGACAACATAAAAGGAGGCTCACACTTGAACTTTTGCATCTTCATACTTACGGCGTATCGCTCAGTAAAGTCAAGTGGATTTGCCAGCGCCATTCTGAAAACCAGTGAAGTAACTGGACGAACGCGCGCCCCTGCACCAGAGGCAGGATGGAGAGTTCATCCTTCCAAACCATAAGGTGAGCTTAAACCGGGGGTTTTGGAGGAAGTCAGAGGAGAACAAAGGGGGGAAGGAGGGAGCAAGCACATTATTCAGCAGACAGTTAATCCCCTTTCTCATCTGCAGAAGGATATTCCTACGGGCCAGACAAGCAAGATTTGGGGGTCCAGTTCAATCGGTGGTCCGAATTCTGCGCATCACGCTTGAAGAGGCCACAGCAACCCAGACCAGACCAGCGCCTCCGTGGGAGCCAGGTGAGCGTTACACCTGGTGGACCAGAGGCCCGTGAGTGACTGAGTCGCTGCCTCAGACCATGCACAGGCAAGAGGAGGAGGAGCGGAGTACCAGGACCTGGAGGGACCCATGCAGAGAAGCTGAGAAACCTGAGGAGAAGCAGCCCGCGTATGCCTGCATTGTGCCAGAAGTTGAGAGGCGGCTGGGAACTACAATATGGCAAGGGAACTGAGGAGAAGAACCCCAGGGCTACCATAACCCAGCCCAGAGGGTGAAAACCACATGTGGCGCCATACAAGGGTAGGCCTCCATAGCTATTACCAAGACATAGAAAGGCCCCAGACAAGGACCGAGGCAACCTGGACCACGGAGCTGAAATCTACCCCGGGGAACAAATTTTACATGCAGAAGAGAGGCCGGGTCCAGCCTAGCCCGGAAACTACATTGTACTTGGGCAAAGGAGTGGACATACCATGGCTAGGGCTGAGGAGACCACATTAACAGTGGGAGATATTAAAGAGGCCAGAGGGGCCAGTGCGACCCGTGACCCAAGGGGAAGTACCTGCTAAAGGGAGGCACTCTGCTCTGACTGGGGAAAACAGGTTGAAGCAGTAGACCAGTGTGGGATTAGTGCAGACTCACCCGGCATGGCTGGAGTAAATTGGGAAATCAGCTGCGCGCCTGAGGCTTGGGGGACGGTGAGAGAACCCAGTGAGAAATTACCATTCCCAACCTCGAGGGAGGGGGTGCTTGACCCTCAACAGAGATTAGTGGTGAGTTGCACCCAGCAATCCGGCCCTGTTGTCAACCTGGAGGGACCCTGGGAGCAGCTTGGATATACAAGGGGGGTCGCCACAGGGGTCCAACCGCTTTTACGCTTCCGAGAGGATTAGGTAGTGATCCAAAGGAAACCCAACCTGACAGCACAGGTTGGCAGCTGGGGAGTGTACGCCTGTACTGATTTTGACCAGAGAAGACCTGAGGGACATATTTCAGGAGATTAAAGAGATTAGAACTGATTTTGAGGCATCCATTTGCGATCTCAGGGGCAGGGTCGACAAACTCGAGGGCAAGAAGGAAGGGATGGAGAACAATCATTTACAGGTGGATCTCCACAACATTAAATATGAAGCACGTCTGGCAGACCTGGAAATGCGGGAGGAAGAAACCTTGCTGAAGCTGGACGATTTGGAGAAAAGAGAGAGACGTAATAATAAACGCATACTTGGAGTTAGAAAGCAGAAGGGGGAGTCAGCAACGGAGGTGGGACTGAAGTACAGGGACTGATCAACCAGATGTTTGCCCTGTAGGGGGTTAGGAAGTACAGCTAGAAAGAGCCCACAGGGGCGGAGATGGAGGCGGTAAAGTCCCAAGGTTAATAGATGGAAGTGCTTGAAAATATGAAGTGCCTGGGGAGCTTCCAGTATGAGGGTGACACAATCAAGGTATTCCAGGACCTCTCAGGACTGACTTTGGCACGCTGTAGAGACTGCTGCCCCCTCACGCAGTGGTTGACTGTAAAGGGCATTCCAGTATCACTGATCCTTCCCTTTTGCTCTTTCATTTGAACGTGGGAAAGTGGACTATCATGTGACCAGTGGCCAGTATCATGTGATCATGTGACCAGTGGAGGCGCAGCAAGTACTCCGGGTTCTCAAAGGTGAGGACATGACCGAAGGCCAGGGATTGACAGAGACTGCATCATTAGATCAGCGAGGACCGGTGGGCCTGCAGAGCTCAAAGAAGAAGATATTAGGTGGCAGAAGATGAATACCCCTCCACAGAAGGGGACTGGAGACCCGTGAGGAAGGACGATGGGGTGGGGGGGTAAGCTCCTGGAGGAACAGGGGATGCAGAGCCCCCTTGTCCTTCCTCACGGGTCCTGGGAGGATAGCTCAGCGGCAAAGTGCTAGCCTTGGAAGCAAGACGACACGAAGCAACACAGGTTCGATCCCCGAGTCCGCGCTTAGAAACCTCTGGGTATTTAAGCGTGTTATAAATACGAAACTAAAAAAAAAATAAACAATTACGCAACTAAAAATAAACAATTCCTGTAACAGCGCCTCGATGCCCGCGGGCTGTGTGAGCACTTTAAATATGCAAAAATTAAAATAGAGCGGACAGAGGTAGCACCGGGGTGAGGTGAGGAGATATTGGAGACAACGGGAGAGGCGGATCATCGCCCCTACTGGCACACCTTAGTGTGGGCGTCTCGAAAATGAAACTGCTTCTGTTTCAGGGAGAGGGAGGGGATTAGGGGGAGACTTGTAATTATGGAATGGAAAGGCAAACCCAAAGTACGTATTGAGAGTATTGTACCAAGTGAATTAGAGTGGTTAAGAGGGGGAGTCTGGCTTTCAAATGGTGCACCTTGAGAATGGGGGCCGGAGCAGAGGTGCTCAATATGGGGTCATTAAATGTTAAGGACCTGAACTCATCCATCAAAAGTTCATTGTTGGGAAGGGAGATGCGGAATTGTGATCTTGATCGTTTGCTGGTGCAGGAGAAACGGATGGTATGTGCTGAGGAAAGACGTATCTCAGGAGCACATGTCGGGCAGGTTTTCTGGGCCTCGGGGCCCATCAAGAGGGGAAGGGTGGGTGTCATCTTCAACCGGAGAATTAGGATTGCGGACCCAGTGGTCTGGAAAAGAGTGGATGGGAGGGCTCTGGCGGTTTCAGGGACTATTGAAGGCTCATGGTTAACTATTGCAACTATATATTGCTGTGGGATGTTTTTACCCATGCATCCAAGCCCTACCATAAAACTCTGCGTTACTGGCATTGAAAACATCATGATGGCCAGAACTCCCCAGGGAGTGCACAGGGAAAACATGGAGAATAGGCTGCCACCCATTTTTGACTATGTTGTGAGCACAGGAGGGCACTGCCTAAAACCACCATTGGGCTACACACACAGTAGCCTGAAACCATTGGGAATGGCGATGCTGATTACCAAAAGCAACCCAGAACTGTGGGGAATTCATTTTCTTAATGTCAAAAATGGATGCAATACCGGTGCTCACCACTATCAGAAAGCCGGCGTTTTAAAACCACCAGACTTTGGTGTAAAACTGAACAAATGAACCCAAATCAGGCAAAGGAAAGACTTGCTAAGAGGTGGATACAATGTAAAACTATATTCTGAAATGACTTGAAGGAAGTAATTAGTTAATGTATATATAAAAAATAGCTGCATGTAAGTTGGATTTGAATGTAGAAAACTGGGAACTAAAGTGACATTTAGCTGAATTCTGCCTGACAACTGCCCCCGACAGGAGAAACCTGCCCAGCCACTCTTCCCAGGCCTAGCTGCATCCTGCTGCCCCTGCCAAGAGGAGATGACACCTCTCTGATTGGGTTAGGGGAGGAGCACCTGGGGACTGCAGGAATTTGAACAAAGCCCTGTCCTGGACTCAGGCAAATGTTATATTGGGGGGGGCCGTAAAGTGGCTTCCTCTTGGGAGAAACTGGGAGGGGCAGTGCCTCTGCTAGCAAGCTGAGCTTGGGGGAAGTGGATAAACCAGTTATTCCACCATGTGATGTGGGAAGCCACAGCCCTTTTTGACCAGGGCATAATCTTAAAAAGTTAGATAACTCATAGTGCGGACTGGTCAAAATTATATAAATATCATCATTATTCTTGGGATTTTTCCTTGCACATTTTAAGAGATGTTAGGACCCTGTGGTGTATTCTGGGGGGTTGCTAGCAGAAAATAGGATCTTACTCCAAATGTCTGCATGTTAAAAATCTGACACTTCATCAATTCATGTCCATACTCCTTGCGCACATTTGTGTAATTTTTGGTAAATGTCCGATATTGGTAAACCGACCAAAAAGTGCAAAATGTTGTAATTTCTGAATCCTAGCTCGCAGGAACATGGGGCTTGATCAGAGACCTGTCTTAATTCATCTGTAATATGTACATGTAATGTCAACCACTTGTGTATCTGGGAAATATGTATTTGAATCAAATATAGATTTGTGGGCAAATTGACCAGGGGAGGATCCTCTGACCCATAAACAGACCTCATCATGATGACAATCCATTTCCTTCCCCAATCATGGGAGAGGGGAGAATTGGGCCAATGACAAGTAGAGAGGGGCAGGCTCAGTTATGCCACGCACACACCCATTTTCTAAACACATAAAAAGAGCCACTGGAACTCAGGTAGGGACATTCACTTTCCACTTTCTTGCGGGTCGCTTTGCCGGGAGACTTCAGACTTCACATCCAGAGACCCAGACTTCAAATCCATCAATCTCCAGAACCTGTAGCAGAAATTAACTGCAGAATTGGTAGCAGAGAGGCCTGAATCCACAAGCTGAATCCTCTTCAGCAGGCCTCAAAACCAACCAAATTATTCAACAGCCGGGCGAGCTGTTTGAATTTTTTGCCAAGAACTTTTGCGAGAACCTGTAGCAATATCCAGAAAGCAGTGCTGTATCCGGAACCACAAACCAGACCGTTGTGAGCAGAACCGGTGCTTGACAGACCCAGAGAGCAGAGCTGACCCAGATAGCCGGGACTTCAGAACCACCCGCCGGAAGTCCCGTCCAACCTGACCAGACCTTGACGGCTTATTCAAAAATATAGTGTGAGTACTCACTGTGCCAAAACCAATCTCTTAGTTTAAAATAATCTAATCCAAACTATTTTAGCCTATTAGAACTGCCTCCTAGAATCGTGTCATTCTGTCATCTTTAAAACTGAAAACTGTCATCTGTCATTCTGAGCTTTAAAATTTCAAATCCGAAAAACTACCTTGACTAAATTGGCCGTATCTCCAGAACTGTTTGTACTAGGAGCGGGTTTTAACTGTCACCTTAAAGCTAAGATCCTAGGCATTCCAACGAACCAAGAACCGACTTGCTACTCCTTATAGGGCCTCCGTAATTGCGCTCGACACACACGATTAAATTTGCCGCGATTTGACATTTTGCACAATTTCAGCCACGTGTAAAAATCAGCAGCTCCTTGCTTTCCTTTGCTAAAATTCGTTTTAACCTGCTGGTTACTCATAGAGCATTGCTAAAGTGAGCCTGAACTAATATAAACAAGATATCACTCACCCTGAACCTCTAGAGGGAATTAAAAGCCATTTGTAGCACATTTCTCATTTCATTGTCATCACATTCAAAGCATTTTGGGGCCTGTGTTTCAAACTTCTACCTGTTTTCCTCTAAGCTTGCTGGGGGGAACTGAATTTCGTATTGTATTTGATTGCATTCCTGAGAACTGTGTGCGCCTCCGTCCATTTCTTACAATGCATAGGGGGGGGGGGTGAATTGCCAGAGAAAAAGTGATTATATTATCTTTTGCTAAAATCATATCAAGTTATTTCTGTACTGCATTTCATTCCTCATTGCTTTTCCCTTGAAACCATAAAAGTATTTTTGCTGCCTTATCCATCCTATACCAACTCCTCATTGATTGTAAAGAGGTGTGCTAGTGTCAGATTACCCATTGTTGATCAACATTATATTCATAAGTGTGATATCAATTATTAATTTATTATAAAAGTGTGATATATATATATATTGTTTGATTATTTCAAATAAACCTTTTAAATTTGATGGGAAGGACTCTGTTCTCGCTTGAGTGTGTGTGAACAACGGTAAGAGCTTCATCAGCGAAGCCATGTTCCGCCAACTGCCAAAATATCCAGCCATTCCCACATTCAAACTGATAGACAAATGGGAAATGGATCTGGAAACACCCAATTCCAAACATCTCCTGCCAAGCAGGTGTATGCTCAAAATCTCCATTGGCAACAAGAGCATAGTCCATAATTGTTGGGTCGTGCGAGACGTCAGTGCTGCCTTTTACTTAGGCAGTGACATTCTCAATCGCTTCGCCATTAGTTTGGACCTAATAAACTTCAAAGCTTGGTCCCGATTAGCGGATAATCCCATGGGATTTGATGATCAAGAAAAAGCATTTAGGTCAGCTCAATTGCTACCTTATGCAGTTGAAATTCAGCTTAAAGAGGAAGCCACCATCCCAGAAAGGACCCGACAATTCTCCCTGGAAGTGAAAGTTAAAAGAGGACAAAAATTGACAAACCCTGATGCTTATATTCATCTAAATGCTTCTCTTCAACAGCAAGGGTTAGGGGTAAACCCAACACCATTAGTCAACATAGAACATGACACCATTCCAATAGAGGTGAATAACAGCGACTTAAAGAGTATTACTCTAGCCGCTGGCACCATTATTGGAATGGCGGTTGATGACCGACATTTCTCCATTGATTTAGGAAATGAACTGTTAGGACCAATCCCCAAGGATTGTTTTGACAGTGACAGTGAGGACAATACAACACCAGACAGGATTTTCACCCGGCATGGGGGGAACGCCTGGTGTACACTTCTTGCCCTTATGGTAAGGAAGATGTGACTTGTGACTTCAGGAGGGATGAGATGATTTTCCAGGTCCATGAGGGCGGCCTTTCCCACCTGAAGCCTCCAGTCCAAATCAGCACTCTGACCAGGGACTTCTCCACCCAGCTGAAGGAGGCCGCTGAGATAGTCAAACCAGAAGTCTTTTCAGGCTTCAGGCAGATGGTGGAAGAGAGAGTCAACCTAGCTGATGCCTGTGTGACTCTGGAACAGAAGCAAAAGTTGAAACAAGTTTTCTTGGATTTCCAAGATCTCTTTGCGGTAGACTCATATGACTGTGGTCGCACCGACATCCACACAACAACAATTCCCACGGACCCTGGAATGACTCCAGTGTTTGTGAAGCAATATCGTTTGCCTCTCGCATCCATGGAGTCCCTTACTGAAATAATTAAGAACCTTGAGTCCCGGGGAATAATACGTCCAGTACACAGTACCTTCAATAATCCGGTGCTGGGAATATTGAAGCCAAACGGCCAGTGGAGACTCTGTGCCGACCTTAGGCAGCTCAACAAACAGGTCCATACTTCCTGATGGCCTCTACCCTGCATTGACCAAGGGCTGGCCCAGATTCAGGGTTCGCAGGTATTCACTGCAATAGACCTGATCAATGGATACTGGACCGTGCCTGTCAGTAGTGAGGACCAATACAAACTGGCTTTTACCTTTGGGGGCCAGCAGTACACATGGACCCGGACTCCCTTCGGATACCTCAACTCCGGCAATTAATTCAACATTTTCCTACATAAGGCCATGCCCGACCTGGGTGCGAGGGGTAACCTGGCTTATGTAGATGATGTCCTCATCAAAAGTTCATCTGTGGAAGAACACATAGCGGAGATCCGTTATGTTCTGACACAGTTGAGGGCCGCCGGGGCAAAACTTTCCTTTCAGAAAGCACAGTGGTGTAGAACCCGTGTTAATTTCTTGGGGCATGAGATTACTCCTCAGGGTCTCTGTCCCCAGGAAAAGAAAGTGGAAGCACTTTAGAAACTGAAGGATCCCACAACTCTGCGGGAACTAAGGAGCCTCCTTGGACTGACTAATTACAGTAGAAAGTTAATTGAGGATTATGCAGAGATCACCAGACCCCTGATTCATCTCTTGAAAGGGGGTGTCAAGTGGGAATGGGGTCCAGAACAATCCGAGGCAGTAAGACAACTCAAGAGAAGCCTCTCACAAGCGCCTTGCCTAGCTTACCCTGTCAGAAACAAGGAGTTCTTCCTGAAGACAGGGTTTTCTAATACGTGCTTGACGGCAGTATTATACCAAAAGCATGACAAGGTCAATAAAGTAATCTCCTATGCGAGCAAAACTTTATCCTCTGTGGAGGAAAAATTCAACGATTGTGAGAAGGCACTCCTGGCAACGGTGTGGGTATTGAAGAATTACCGCCCGTTTATCCAGGGGGAACACATCATTTTTTTTTAAGTATTTTATTGGCATTTATATGAATACAACACAGCCATCAAACGGTAACACAACAAACAAACTAAAACAAATTAACTAACTAACTACCACAGTCTTCATAGGTGAATATATTGTTCGTAATTGTGGCGGCGGGCGAGGGGCTGGTGTGCGGCATACCCAAGTTCACGGGGGTTTGATCATCAGGTTGACCATTCTTGGGGTAAGTCACAAGCAAGTCTCTAGTGAGGGTGAAAGCTCAGGGGGGTTTGTGGTCGGAGGCAAATTGGATGTCACGCACCAGGGCCTTCCATGAGTCTAGGGTGTCGTTGGAGTCATCATCGTTTGAGCGGGTTCCATCCTGCCAGGCCCTAGTTTCTGCCTCCGTCCACTTTTCCAGGTCCATAAGCCAACGTCCGTGCCTTGGGCCCCTTGGGGATTTCCATGCCATTGCAATGGAACGCAAGGATGCAGGCTAGGTCCATCAGTTTGACCAGGTGTTTGTATTTGCTAGGCCTGGGATGAGCTCCCAATAGGCATTCCTTTGGGTTCCACTCATATCTCGTGAGTCCCATATGGACATATGAACCATGTCCGCTTTGTCATTTCCGCACCAGGGGCAGTTCGGCGGTGCATGTTTGTTGAAAGTTGCAACTCTGAGTGGGGTCATGTATGTCCTGTACAGTACGTTCAATTGAACCTGTTTAAATCTAATGTTCCTCGACACCTCCTTGGGGTATAGTAGTATTCGCTCCCATTCACTGTCGGTTAGCGCGATCCCTAGTTCGGATTCCCATTTCTGTCTCAGGGACGCGCTTTTCGGGTTGGGTCTATCGTTTAGTTTGGTGTACAAGTGGGAGACCGGTTTCCAACCATCTGCTAGATCGTACATCTCCTGGAGGAGGGGGTCCGGCGGGGGTTCTTCTGGCCAGTCAGGCCACTGTGCCTTTGCTGTCCGCTTGAGGCGGTGGTACCACAGGAACTGGGTGTTCGAGGTGCCTTCGTTGGCCTGTAGCGATTCGAGCTCTCTGAACATGCCGTCTTCAAACAGATCTCCCCATGTATAGATTCCAGCTCTCTCCCACCTCCTGGCTGTCGCCAAGTCCGCCTGAGTTTTGCACACATCCACCAGGATGGGAGTATTGGGATTATAGGGGTGTTGCAGTTGTCGAAGGAAGCCAATTCTGGCCCATACCTGCCTGCCCAGGTTGACAATCATGGGGACTCCAGAAGTTTGTTTCGTCGGGTTCCAAAGCATTTCTTTAGGGAACAGTTTGGGAGTCGGATGTCGCAGGAGCCCTACTTCTGCTGAGAGGTCGTCGGAGAGCCATTTCGTTGTGTGGCTAAGCTGCGCGGCTAGGTAATACCTTTGCAAATCGGGTAGTTGTATCCCACCTTCTTTGTATGGAAGCGTGAGTGTGGGTAGGGAGATCTTGTGTCTAGACGACCCCCATATAAAGTCCTTGATCAAAGAGTCCAATTTTTTGAAGAAAGGAGGTCTGATGTAGAAGCATACGTTCGTGAAGTGGTATAAGAGACGGGGGAGAACTATCATCTTGACTATTGCCGCTCTACCCATAACTGCCAGTGGTAACTTCGACCAGAAGTTCATAGATTTACGGAGGGCTCTTACTGCTTTTTCGGTGTTGTGATCGTGCGTGAGCGCTGGGGTATTGCGCACCTCAATTCCCAGGTATTTGAACTGCTCTGGTTGCCATTGTATCCCGACATCTGGGAGGTCGGGCGCATCTAGACCCCTGAGTCTAGCCAGTGGAAACGCACAAGACTTTAGTTTGCTGAATGTTATTCCAGAGTATCGAGCATAGTTGTCGAGGATGTCCAATGCGACTTGTGCATTGAGCTGGGGATTGTTCAGATATAGGAGGACGTCGTCTGCATACATGGATATTATGGCGTAATCGCTGCCCAGTTCAATGCCCGCGTCGAAGTGTTGTGTCCTGAAATAAGCAGCCACTGGCTCCAGGCCCAGTATGTATAACATTGGGGATAGCGGGCATCCCTGCCGCGTGCCCCGCTGTATCGGCCAGGCTTCGGACAATATCTTGCCAGTCTTCACTCTCGCTGTCGGTGCGTTATACAGTACCTCGACCCACTTTACAAAGCTCTCGCCAAAGCCGAATTCTTTTAGCACTTCGATCAGCCACTCCCAGTAGATTGAATCGAAGGCCTTTATGGCATCCAAGGAGAGCACCGCTAGGTCCTCGTCCCGATCATAGGTCTCTGCCATGATGTGTTGGAGCCTCCTCAGGTTCGCAGTGGTGTTGCGTCCTGGCACAAAGCCGTTCTGGTCCTCATGAATCAAGGTTCCAATCACCCTCGCCAGCCTCTTGGCCAGGATTGTCGTCAGGATCTTGCAGTCGTAGTTTAGCATGGCAATCGGGCGGTATGATTCGCAGTTATTGGCGGGTTTGTTGGGTTTGAGTATAGGGATGATAATCGTCTCTTTCATGGTGTTGGGTAAGTTTCCGTTTTCGTATGCCTCCATATACACCTTGTGGAGGGTCGGGGCAAGGGTCGCTTCGTAGGCTTTGTAAAATTCAGGCGGGAGCCCATCGCTTCCTGGGGTTTTGCAGGTGGTCAGCGATTTAATCGCGTCTGTCACGTCCTCTATAGTGATTTCCGCATCCAGTAACTCTCTTTGGGCTTCCGTCAGTCTTGGGAGCTCAATCTCGGCCAGTGTGGCCTTTATGTCGTCCACTGGTATTTTGGTGTCGTGGGCGTACAATCTGGAGTAGAAGGCCGCAAAAGCTGAGTTGATGTCTAGCTGCGTCCGGTGAGTTATCCCCCTCTCATCGGTTATTTCGGTTGGGAGATGTCTTGGGAACTCGCGCCTACATAGCCAGGCCAACATTCTACC
Organism: Ambystoma mexicanum; assembly: GCF_040938575.1. Classification (NCBI taxonomy): domain Eukaryota; kingdom Metazoa; phylum Chordata; class Amphibia; order Caudata; family Ambystomatidae; genus Ambystoma; species Ambystoma mexicanum. Next base: position 259,247,189 of record NC_090928.1, on the reverse strand, counting down.
AGGCTTATCCGCTTCTTTGTGAGCTCTGGCCGTGTAGGTCGCGTAATCAAATTTGGACAGTCTGTTCCAGGCCAAAAGGCACTCCTCCCGGGTGCTCTTTAATTCTATTTCGGCGTCCGGCTTAGTATTGATTCCGGATTGCAGGTGGGTGATCTTGTTCTCCAGTTCCTCCACTTCCAGTCTCAGGAGCTTACGGATACCACCGGCTCCTGATATTACTTCACCCCTTGTCACAACCTTCATGGCCTCCCATAGTGTGTTCCAGCTTGACACTGAGCCTGTGTTAATGTCTAGGTATTCCTCAAGTTTGGTGCCAAGTTCCTCCCTAAATGCGTGGTCTGTGAGTGCTGCGGGTGGCATTCTCCATAGGGGGATAGGCGGTCTGGGACCTCTCGGGGTCCATTGCATGATCAGTGGTGAGTGATCGGATATGGTTCTGCCTAGGTAGAGTGTGTCATCCACCTGTTGAGCCAGCTCACGATCTATGAACAGGTAGTCTATCCTCGTGTGGACATTGTGCAGGGCAGAGTAATAGGAGTAGCACCTCTCGGTGCGATGTTGTTCCCTCCAAATGTCCACCAGGTCGAGCTGTTCTATTTCAGTGTTTAGCGCGTTAGATGCAGGGCTGTTCGAGAGACGGGGGGGTCTGATCTGTCCACAGCGCCGTTTCTGATGGAATTGAAGTCGCCACCCCATATGAAGGCGCCCTCTCTCCGAGGAATCATTTTGGCACTGAGCATTGAGAGGTGTGAGGGTATTCCATGTTGCGGAAAGTATGAGTTCACCAGGCAGATTGGCGTGGATTCAATGGTACCCCATAATATTAGATATCTGCCCTCTTTATCTGCTTCGTAGCCCAACAGGTGGAAGGGCACAGTCGGACTCACCCACGTGAACACTCCTCTGGCGAATTTGGAGTATGGGGCTCCTTTCCCCATACCTCCCCATCTATCAGATAATTTAGCCATGGTTTCTTCTGTGAGGTGGGTTTCTTGAAGCATCGCTATTGACACCTTTTTCCTACGCAAGTAGGAGTGGATCCGGTTCCTTCTCAGATACGTGCCCATGCCCCTCACATTCCACGTCATCACCTTAAGTTGGAGTGCCATTGGGCCTGCGTCTTGGTTTCATCTTCCCTGCCGCCCCTGTCTCCTGGTGGTGTGGCTTTCCCTCTAGGTTCTGATGTTTTCTCTTCCGCCTCTCCCAAGGGCCTCCGGCCCCATATTTCTTTTCCGCTGATATTCTGAAGACTGTGGTGTGAACAAAAACAATTAACAAAACTATAACTGGTGCGCCCAGCAACAACAGGGTCTTGCTGGTGCTCAGGCGCTCTCGCACCGTCAGGACCCATCCGGGTGTCGGGCACGAGGGGGGTCGGTCAGGCAACGGGCCTGACCTGTGCTGTTCGTGGGAGGCGGGGCCCTGTGCCCGGCTTGGGCCGAGCAAGGGCCGTATCATCATTGCTAGCTGTTGGGTGATTTTACCTTCTCTTAAGTCATTCACGTTACGTCCAAGTAGGGTTTATGAGTCAGGGTATCTTCGATGTCTCAGGCTCGGAGGGTTCAACAATTTTCAGTAGGTTGAGGGTCATTATCCGCAGCTAAATTGTTGTCTTCTAGCCACATGTTTGCGGCTGCCGGGGATTCCAGGAAAATCGCCCTGCCCTTGTGGATCACTTTCAGTCTGGAGGGGTATAGTAACATATACTTCAGGTTCAGTTGCCTGAGTCGGGCCTTAATCTGGACAAATGAGTTCCTTTCCCGCTGGACTTTCGGGGTGTAGTCGGGGTAGATCGTAATCTTCGATGGGGCCCTCCTCTCTAGAGTGCCGGAGGATGGTCTCTCTGTCCTGGAAGTTGAGGACTTTGGCAATTATAGGGCGAGGGTGTGAGCCTGGCGGGGGTCTCTTCTGTAGCGATCTGTGCGCCCTTTCAATCGAAAATCCTTGCGTCAGTTTTCCGGCGCCCACCTCCTGCTGTATCAAGGATTCTATGTAGGCCGTCGGGTTCGGGCCTTCAATTCCCTCCGGTACCCCCAATATTCTGATGTTGGCGCGTCTGGCTCGGCCCTCGGCCTCCTCAGCCCTGGCCTTGAGTGTGAGCACCTTCCGTTCTAAGTCCAGCACCTTGGCCTTCAGCTCCATTGTGTCTCCCGACGTCTCCTTTATGGTTGATTCGGCGGAGGTTACTCTTTCTGTCAGATTGCGGGCATCCTGGCGCATGAGTTGTAGCTCGGATTTGAACTCTCCGATTCTGGAGTCTATAAATGCGCGCAGTGATGCAATTGCCTCCAACACTTGGGCTTGGTTTTCGGGAGGGTCTGCCGGATTTGTTCGGGGAGGTTCGGGAGTAGAAGCGCATGGCTGCGGAGGAGCTTTAGCTTTAGCGGACACATACGTGTGCCTCCAGGGGGAACACATCATAGTGGAGACTCCACACCCGCCTCTGCAATATCTCCAAAGTGACAGAATCCGGGCCGGAAATGTGAGTAATTCCCGAATTACTTCCTGGATTCTGTCAATGCAAGGCTTTCCTGTGGAGGTCAGATATGGCCAATACAAGAAGAGTCCCCTCGCGCAAGGTCTGGCTGACTTGCATGATTGTGCCAGAGAAAACTGTCTTGAGGACGAAAGTCTAAAAATCAAGGACAACATGGAGGCATACCTTAATTCCCCACACAAAGTCTTTGAAGAAGACAAGTGTGTGGGAATGCCCACTGTCTATGTGGATGGATGCTCTTACCATGTTGACAACAACGGGGAGAAAGAACTGGTGGCCGGCGTAGGGAATGCATGGGTGAATGAATCCCCAGAACCCTCCGCCGGATACAAAATTGGTCCCCGAAGTAGTCAGGTGGCAGAATTGATGGCTGTGCATCAGGCCATCCTCACTGCTGTCCAACATCAACTCCACGAACTGGTCATAATCACAGGTTCGGATTATGTACGGAATGGGTTCGTGGAGCACCTGGTCAATTGGAAAACGAGAGGCATGTTATGTGCTAATAACAAACCCTTGAAAAATGGGAAGTTAATCCAAAATATTGATGATCTGGTCACATCGAATGGGATGACCATCTACTGGAAAAAGATTAAGGGTCATTCCAAAGTAGAGGGACCAGACAAAACTGGAAATGACTTAGCGGATCAGCTGGCCAAAACCGGGGGCATCCAAGGGGATCTAATCGAAATAGAGTCCCTGTTGGGGGAAATCCAGGTCACTGCTATCACTAGGTCCCAGACAAATGCTCACAATGATCTTTCAACTGCACAATGGAGTAAGGAAACCCCTGATGCTGATTTCATTACAGCTCAGAAGGGGGATCCAATAATTGGTAAGTTTTACCAACACATTGAGGACCCTGAGAACTTTCCCCTGACGGATAACGATTTCATTGGGAAAGAGGACCTAAGAGTGTTGATGAAATGTCCAAAAAGGTTCCGAATCCAAGACGGTTTGTTGGTAAGGAAATCCGAAGCTGGCCATGATCAGTGGGTGGTCCCTACCTCATTCTGAAGCCTGATGTTAAATCACGCCCATGATGCGGCCACCGCCGGTCATAGGGGGTTTCACACAACACTGGAAATCTTAAGAGAGATTGCATACTGGCCACACATGGGGCAGGACCTCGACCAATACTTGAAGGGGTGTCTTGTGTGTGCACAGTTTCAGCCATCATCCCTCACACACCGTGCGCCTCTCCAAAAGAGGGGGATGACACTGCCATGGTCAGATTTGCAAATCAACTTCGTAGGCCCTGTAATTCGCTCGTCTAGAGGAAACAAGTACATGTTGACCATTACATGCTTGTTTACCAAGTGGGTGGAATGTCTCCCGGCCCCAAACTGCAAGGCAGAAACAGCAGCTGCCCTGATGATTAACCACTTCTTTTCCCGTTTTGGTCTACCTCAAAGGATTGAGTCAGACAGGGGTATCCACTTCACCAGTTAACTAATGACAAAGATGTGGGAGATACTGGGGGTCAAAAGGAAGCTACATATTGCTTACAGGCCATCTTCTTCTGGAGCAGTGGAGAGATACAACCAAACCATTGTGAGCATCTTAAAAAAGTTTGTGGCAGATTCTGGGCCAAGTTGGGATATCCGACTACCTCTGGTCCTAATGGCCATCAGATCTACCCCTTCATCTGCAACTAAAATGTCACCATTTGAGTTGATGACCGGACGCAAGATGGTGCTTCCCCAGCATTTGCTCTACAGGACCCAAGAGTAGACGTTGATAAATGCCTCCACAACTCATGAGTATGTGGAGAATTTAAGGAAACACCTTCAACATGCTTTTGCCTATGCTCAGCGGAATCTAGAAAGATCAGCTGAGAGTATGAAAACGCACTATGATTTGAAAACCACCAGGAAGGAATATGATGTGGGAGACCCGGTCTATCTATACAATTTCCAAAGGAACCAGGCCAAACAGCGAAAATGTTTGCCTACATGGAAGGGACCGTTTGAAATTATAGACAAGATCTCCCCTGTAGCGTATAAGATCCGCATCCCCAAAGGTAGTCTGGCGGAAGGGGAAGACAAGTGGGTACATATAAATCAGCTAAAGTGTTGCCATCCCAGGCACACTCTGCAGCAACTGGAGGAGTCCTCTGCAATACCAAAGGGGACCGCTCCAGATTAATTCAGTTCCCATCCTAAAATATCCCACATATAGTCTCTAAAATATTATGATTGGAAAAAAAATGTTTCATGATGATATCTTGTTTTTCAAAATAAGAATGCTATGATCTATTCTCGTGATTTATAAAATGTATATGTCGCCCCACTATATCAATAGTGGTGGAAAAATGTCTATGAATAGGTATTGCCGCTTTTGCTTTGTCGTCCTAGGAGAAAGAAAACCTGGAGACTGGCCAAGGAGGTCGACCGGGGACCAGGAGCAAAGATCCGAGGGGCCCGGGGTACCGCCCAATATTCCCATCAGGACCAACAAGGAGAACTGATTGATCGACTGGAGGGAGGAAAAGATGCTGAACTGTGCCATCTACGGAATTGGAAGAAGATGAGGCGAACATCCCAGATCTTGCGAGTTCCATCAGTGAAAGATCATAATGTCCATCGCAAGAGGGGGGGCTTGTGAGATGTTTTTACCCATGCATCCAAGCCCTACCATAAAACTGTGCGTTACTGACATTGAAAACATCATGATGGCCAGAACTCCCCAGAGAGTGCAAAGGGAAAACATGAAGAATAGGCTGCCACCCATTTTTGCCTATGTTGTGAGCACAGGAGGGCACTGCCTAAAACCACCATTGGGCTACACACACAGTAGCCTGAAACCATTGGGAATGGCAATGCTGATTGCCAAAAGCAACCCAGAACTGTGGGGAATTCATTTTCTTAATGTCAAAAATGGATGCAATACCGGTGCTCACTACTATCAGAAAGCCGGCGTTTTAAAACCACCAGACTTTGGTGTAAAACTGAACAAATGAACCCAAATCAGGCCAAGGAAAGACTTGCTAAGAGATGGATACAATGTAAAACTATATTCTGAAATGACTTGAAGGAAGTAATTAGTTAATGTATATATAAAAAATAGCTGCATGTAAGTTGGATTTGAATGTAGAAAACTGGGAACTAAAGTGACATTTAGCTGAATTCTGCCTGACAACTATCCCCGCCAGGAGAAACCTGCTCAGCCACTCTTCCCAGGCCTAGCTGCATCCTGCTGCCCCTGCCAAGAGGAGATGACACCTCTCTGATTGGGTTAGGGGAGGAGAACCTGGGGACTGCAGGAAGTTGAACAAAGCTCTGTCCTGGACTCAGCCAAATGTTAAATTTGGGGGGGGGCGTAAAGTGGCTTCCTCTTGGGAGAAACTGGGAGGGGCAGTGCCTCTGCTAGCAAGCTGAGCTTGGGGGAAGTGGATAAACCAGTTATTCCACCATGTGATGTGGGAAGCCACACCCCTTTTTGACCAGGGCATAATTTTAAAAAGATAGATAACTCATAGTGCGGACTGGTCAAAATTATATAAATAATATCATTATTCTTGGGATTTTTCCGTGCACATTTTAAGAGATGTTAGGACCCTGTGGTGTATTCTGGGGAGTTGCTAGCAGAAAATAGGGTCTTACTCCAAATGTCTGCATGTTAAAAATCTGACACTTCATCAATTAATGTCCATACTCCTTGCGCACATTTGTGTAATTTTTGGTAAATGTCCGATATTGGTAAACCGACCAAAAAGCGCAAAATGTTGTCATTTCTGAATCCCAGCTCGCAGGAACATGGGGCTTGATCAGAGACCTGTCTTAATTCATCTGTAATATGTACATGTAATGTCAACCACTTGTGTATCTGGGAAATATGTATTTGAATCAAATATAGATTTGTGGGCAAATTGACCAGGGGAGGATCCTCTGACCCATAAAGAGACCTCATCATGATGACAATCCATTTCCTTCCCCAATCATGGGAGAGGGGAGAATTGGGCCAATGACAAGTAGAGAGGGGCAGGCTCAGTTATGCCACGCACACACCCATTTTCTAAACACATAAAAAGAGCCACTGGAACCCAGGTAGGGACATTCACTTTCCACTTTCTTGCGGGACGCTTTGCCGGGAGACTTCCGACTTCACATCCAGAGACCCCGACTTCAAATCCATCAATCTCCAGAACCTGTAGCAGAAATTATCTCCGAATTTGTAGCAGAGAGGCCTGCATCCACAAGCTGAATCCTCTTCAGCAGGCCTCAAAACCAACCAAACTATTCAACAGCCGGGCGAGCTGTTTGAATTTTTTGCCAAGAACCTTTGCGAGAACCTGTAGCAATATCCAGAAAGCAGTGCTGTATCCTGTAGAGGACTGGTAGGGGGTGGTCTGTACTTCTGCTCTCTATATGGTAGAGGGGAGGCACAGAGGACCCCAGCCTAGATTCTCTATTCGGTAGCTATGGTCGAGCAATCAAGGCCTAGCTTCTCAGGAGGTGATGCAGGCTGGTTCTTAAGTACAGTGTAGTCCCCAAGCCCCCACAAAGGAATGTCCACACACTGTATTGGTTAGAACACAGTCTTTATATAATCAATATTCAAGGTTATGTACACTTATCATAATAACTCACTTTGTACTTAGGAAAATCAACAATGGCAAATATATACAATTCTAAAGTGGTACCACCCTTTGTATTAGATCTCATTAAAGTGCATCAACAATACTGTAACAATGTCACACAGATCAATAGAGTGAAACCAGCAATAGAGAGAGGAGAGAAAATAAGATGGTTGAGCAATAGGCAGAATACTGTCCCCTACCACTAGACACAGTTCTGTGTGGAGATCCCCCCACCTGGGCAACCTGTAAAATAAAGATATAGCACAAGCCCAGTCCATATATTGTTCTGCAATTCTTATTCCCTCCTATAATGTTTTTACCCCCCCAATGTACCTGGTGGAGTCGAGTTCTTCGAAGAGGCGTCGACAGATCCTTCTTGAGCGATCCCCTTTCAAGCGGGAGTCACGGATCGTCGAGAGGCGTCAAGAAGCGTCGAGGAACTCGGCGTTCGGCGGCGGGGAATCGACGGCCCTTCTTGAATGCCTTCCCTTTCAAGCGGGAGACACGGGGCGTCGAACGTTCGTCGAGGAACTCGGCGTTCGGCGTCGGGGAATCGACGGCCCTTCTTGAATGCCTTCCCTTTCAAGCGGGAGACACGGGGCGTCGAACGTCCGACAACAAACAGGGTAGAACGGCGTCGATGAGGCGGCAGCTTCGATCCAAGCGGTGCTCGTCGACGACGGAGCGTTGGCGTCCTGCAAGGCAGAGGCGTGCGGGGCACCTCGATGACAATTGTTCTGGACTGCAAAGATTGTGGAGACGGGGGCCCAGCAAGGGCGTTGAGTCGTTCGAGTCTTTGTGGTCTTCGGGTGGCGGGAAACCCACCGGCAGGTTTCTCCTCGGCGCGTTAGTCGTCCTCGACTTTCTCCGGCAGGATAAAGCGGTCGACGGTGCGGACGAGGGAGACCTTCGATTCAAATGTTCTTAGGCAAGGAGCGGACGGCTCCGGTCGTCGGCGGCACGGCGTCAAGTGGTTCCCACGGCTGGGCAACACAACTTCGACGGGCCTCCAGCGGTTACACAGACCTGCGAACCCTGGTCGACGGCAATGGACTTCGACGGCGGCGATGTCCGGGTGCTTCACTTCGATCTCCTCGGCGGTCCCGTCTCGGGTCGGCAGCCTTTCAAGGGTCTGACTTCCAGGGCGCTTCGGCGAAGATGGAGCGGTGCTCGATGGTCCCTCGGAGCACGGGAAGAGGGCGCCTTACCAGGTCCTCTCTCGGGTCAGTCTTCGACGAATTCGGCAGCCTTCGGATTGGTCGAAGCAAATGCAGCAGCAAGTCTTCTTCTTCCAGCTGGACGTCGAAGATCAGCAGTTCCAGTTACTCTTGAGTGGAGACTCAGCTTCTGAACGCTTCTGAACAATTACCAGTGGTGAGAGGTCCCCAGATATACTATTCTGTCTCTCATCCATACTGCTGGCACACACTCAGCAGCCAATCATACAGAAGGGCATTCATGCAGTCAGTCAGCCAATCAGGCACACAGTGCATTCAGGCCACACTCCTCCCTTTCAGACACTCATAACAAGGAATGTGGATTGGGACAAGTACCCAGCCATTCAACACTACACACTGCATTCAGGCCAGTTTCGGGCAGGGCTGTCTCAGTCTTTGTCTCTCATGCCAGAAACCAGACAACCACAACAAGGAGTGTATATTGGTCACACACTCCATTCACCCAGGTCCCACCCACAGGAGGTACCCACAACATACAGTCACTGGGAAGGCTCCAGTCAGTCTAGCTGGGCCTTCACAACAACACCATATATGGAACTTCCACCCAACAGCCAGTCATGGGGAAGGGACAGAGTCAGGGCTTCCCAGGACTTTGGGAAAACAAGGTAACAGGCAATAGAAAGCAAGAGGCCACAGGGGCCATCTTGTTTCCTATCAGGAATCAACTGATCCCAATGGCAGGGCCTGAGTATCCCAAAATGGAGGACACCCAGAGCACCTGTCAAATTCAGCATGGAGCTGCCACCAGCCCATACCCTGCTCTGTGGGCCACCCACAGGTGCCCAAAAACATACACTAGGGGCACAGGATTGTACCCCTACCCATGGGTGCCATAAGGGTATCCCATGGGTCTGTTCACCAAACCAAAAGAGAGAGCTGCACTGCCAGGAGTCCCACATGGACTCCTGGGCAGAAAACAACACAGAACACAATATGAAAAAGGACTACAGGACAAGGACAGGGAGGCCCTGTCCCTCCAATGCATTTCCAGCATCACAGTCGCCTCCCCCAGACTGAGGTGGAGGGTGTCTAATCTCCCACGGGATAGACACCCTCATCCAGACGGTCAACATACCTTCTGGAAAGGCCATCTGCATTATCGTGACTCTTCCCTGGTCTGTGCTCTATGGTGAAGTCTAGCCCTTGCAGGCTAATGGACCACCTGAGCAATTTCAGATTCTCACCCTTCATTTGCATAAGCCACTTCAGGGGCTTATGATCTGTTTGGACCTTGAAGGTAGAACCCCGTAAGGTAGGGCCTAAAACTCCTAAGGCTCCAAACTATGCTAAAACACTCCTTTTCAACAGTAGCCCACCTAAGTTCTCTACCCTTGAGTTGTCTACTGATGAATATGATAGGATGTTCTCTCCCTTTGTCATCTTACTGGGACAAGACAGCTTCAATTCCGGTGTCGCAGGCATCCGTCTGGACGATAAAGGGTCGGCTGTAGTCAGGCGCACACAACACAGGTGCCCTACACAGACTTTCTTTCAAGCCATCAAAGGCCCTCTGACAGTCTTCGGTCCAATTAACCTTCCTAGGCTGTTTGGGTGAAGTTAGAGCTGTCAGGGGTGCAGCTATGGTTCCATAGTCTGCCATGAAATTGCGATAGTACCCAGTGAGGCCCAAAAAGGCTCTCACCTGGGTTTGAGTAGTGGGAGTCTCCCAGTTCTGTACATCCTGTACTTTACTGGAGAGAGGTTGGATTTGACCCCCTCCTACCTCATGACCAAGATAGGTAACTTTCCCCTGAGCTATCTGGCACTTGGCGGCCTTGATAGTGAGGTTAGCACTTTTCAAGGCCTGCAACACCTTATCCAGATGTGTCAAATGCTCTTCCCAAGTGGAACTGTAGACGGCAATGTCGTCTAAGTAAGCCACACAAAAGGCTTCCAGCCCACTGAGCGCATGGTTGACCAATCTCTGGAAGGTGGCAGGGGCATTCTTCAACCCAAAAGGCATGACCCTAAACTGGTAGAGTCCCTCAGGTGTTGAGAAGGCCGTCTTTTCCTTGGCATGGTCCGTCAGAGCTATTTGCCAATAGCCTGAGGTAAGGTCAAAGGTGCTCCCAAATTTGGCAGCACCTATGGTGTCCACGAGCTCATCAGCCCTGGGCAATGGGTGCGCGTCAGTTTTGGTGACGGCATTGACTCCTCAGTAGTCCACACAGAACCTCCAATCCTTGGTACCCGCCTGGGAACTTGCCTTGGGGACAAGGACCACTGGACTGGACCAGGGACTGGTTGAGGGTTCAATAACACCCAGATCCAACATCTTGGCAACCTCAGCCTGGATGTGGTTCTTGACGGTATCTGACACACGGTAGCACCTGCTTTTGACAGGCACACTGTCACCAGTGTCAATTTCATGCCTACACCACAGTGTAAGGCCTGGCGTCAGTGAAAACAGAGAGGCATACTGTTGGAGCAAAGCCCTGCAGGCCCTCTGTTGCTCTGTTGTCAAATCCGGAGAGAGATGTACTCCCTCCACTGAGCCATCCTGAGGGTTGCTATGCAGCAAATCAGGAAGGGGCTCACTCCCATCCTCTTCTTGCCCTGAAGCTAGCAAGAGACATGAGACTTCTGCTCGCCGGTGGAAAGGCTTGAGCCGGTCGACATGGAATACCTGAGGGGCTACCCCAGAGGCTCCCATGTCAACCAGATAATTGACTACGCCCATCTTGGAGATGATCCTGAAGGGTCCAGTCCACTTGTCTGCCAAAGCTCTAGGCTTGGTAGGCTCCATCACAAGGATTTCCTGTCCCGGAGTCCAATCCACTTGCGAGGCTTTAAGGTCATGCCAGTACTTATTCAATTCCTGGCTGGCCTTGAGATTTGCGGTTGCCTGACCCATCATCTGTGTCATCCTCTGTCTGAGGCCTAACACATAGTCCCCCACTTGCTTGGCGGGACCTGGAGGGGTGGCTTCCAAGCCTTCTCTGATCAAGGCGAGGGGCCCCCTCACGGGATGTCCAAAGAGTAACTCAAAGGGGCTGAAACCAACACCCTCTTGAGGTACCTATCTGTAAGCAAACAGCAGGCATGGAGGAGATCTCATTTCCTCCTTAGGGGTTCTTCCAAAGCCCCTAGCATGCCCTTGAGAGTTTTATTAAATCTCTCAACCAGACCATTGGTCTGGGGGTGGTAAGAGGTGGAGAACTTGTAGGTTACCCCGCACTCTTTCCACATGGTTTTCATGTTACTAGACATGAAGTTGGATCCTCTGCCAGAGACAACCTCCTTGGGGAATCCAACACATGTGAAAATGCCCAGGAGAGCCCTGGCAACCACCTTGGCAGTAACAGTCCAAAGGGGTATTGCCTCAGGGTACCTGGTGGCATGATCTACCAAGACCAGGATGAACCGATGTCCACCTGAAGTGGGAGGGTCAAGGGGACCGACGATGTCGATGCCCACCCTCTCAAATGGTGTGCCAACCACTGGCAATGGCTGCAGTGGGGCAATGACACTGCCTCCAGTCTTGCCAGACAACTAACAAGTTGGGCAGGTCCTGCAGTGGGACTCCACCTCTACTCCCATCCGTGGCCAGTAGAAATGGGCAGAGAGCCTCTGCGTAGTCTTCTTGGTCCCAAGATGACCAGCCAAGGGCACCTCATGCGCCAACTGCAGTAGGAAGGGCCTGTAAACCTGGGGTACCACCAACCTCTTGAGGGCACCAGGTTCAGGCTTAGTGGGCTCACTAACAAGGAGCTCACCCTCCCAATAAATCCGGAACGTCCTAGGCACTTCTCCTTGTGCCTGGGACAGGGCCTGTTTCCTCAGTCCCTCGAGAGAGTGGCACTCTCTCTGTCCCTTACAGAAGTCTGCCCGGGAGGGTCCCCCTTCAGCTAACAAGCATTGAAGGTCGGGATGATCCTCTGGGTTGAGAACCTCTCCCACAGGAGAGTCTTCTGTCTCTTCTCCCACAGGAGTTGAGTTTGGGTTTTCCACTGGACCCAGCCCGTCCGGAGCATGGATCCCAATGGGTGCTGTCGGAACAGCAGGAAGAGAAGGTGTTCCCTCCACAGAGGTGGCCTTCTTGGTCTTCCTTCTTCTTGCCTTAGGCCTCGCCTTTGGCTCGGGTACCTGACTCACAGCCAGACCCGGTGTCACCTGTGACCTAGTGACTGCAGCAGCAGTCATGGGAAGACCATCCGAGATCAACCCCAACTCTACTAGATCATTTCCTAACAGAATGTTAGCAGGGACATTGTCCTGAACCAGGACAGGAAGTTTTGCTGTCTTGTCTCCAATCATGATTGTGACTAAGGCTACAGGCGATAATTTGGGAGGCCCACCAGCTAACCTGGTGGTTCTCAGAGGAGCACCTACATAGTCCTCTGGCTTGACAGGGTCCTGTCCACCACTGTCATGCTTGCCCCAGTGTCTCTCAAACCAGTAGAAGGCTGCCCATTCAAGAGGACACTTCTCAAAAACCTACGGGTGTTCTGTGGGATAGTCGCCAGTACTTCTGCATACTGGTCCCAGGCCCCAAGGGACACTAAGGAAATCTCTACCGGAGCACCAAATGTGATCCCGGTAGAGGAGGGGAGGACAGTGGCCTCCACCTCAGACACGGGGTAAGGGTAGGTCAGGCTGACAGCCTGTACTCCAAGTGCCTTACCTTTACACTTGGAGTCACCCCTTCTGTGATCCAGAGCCCCACAGTCCCAACAAGTGCCAGGAGTGCGGGATACGGTACTGGAACCACTGGGAGCCTGCTTTGCAGCAGGTGGACCACTACTCTTAATCCCACCCACAGATAACTTATCCCCACTAGATTTTTGGGTCTTGGGGGAGGAAGGTTTAGGTTTACCCGACTGTGACTGCTTGTGGGATTCCTCAGCTTTCTGAGAGGCCCCCTTTTCTTTGTCCTTGTCCTTCCCACTGGAGTCCTTAGGGGACACCCGGTGGGAGACCCACTTGTCAGCCAACCTAGCCAGCTTAAAGGGGTCCAAAATGTTCTGGTCAGCTACATACTGACGCAGCTCTGATGAACAGGCTTCAGAAAAATGCTCAAAAAACAGGAGGTGGGACAATTCAACAAAAGTCTTAACCTTGTATCCATCAATCCACCCCATCATGTTCATGTGCACAGCACTCACCCAGTCAACCCAAGACACATTTTCTCTTTTCTTAAAATCCCTGAACCTTTTAAGGTATTGGGTAGGTGTCTTGCCAAACTTGGCAATCAAAGCAGACTTCATACACTCATACTGACCCCTTTCTTCCACACTCAGCTTCAGAATACAGTCATATCCAGTTTGAGGCACTCTGCTTAACAAACACTTAGCCCAATCTCTTTTATCAACATCATGAATCGCACAAGCCATTTCAAACGCTTCAATCCATTGGAGGATATCTGAACCCTCCACAAATACACCAACCAAATCTTCCATAAACTTGGTAGCTGGGGACCTGACACTCTCACTGGTTTTAGCTGAAGTCTCCACTCTAGCTTTCTCTAGCTGGATTCTCTGACATTCAGTGTCCTGGCTCTTGAGTTCAAGGTCCTTATTCTTGAGCTCCACTTGTTGAACCAACTCCTCTTTCTTAAGTTCAGCATCTATTTCCAACTTGCTGTATTCAATGGCCAATTTCATCCTTAATAACTCAAGCTCCAAGGAATTGCTGGGGTTTGGAACAGAGGCAGCAGGAATGGTGGCATTCCCAGAAACAGATTCATCAGAAACCCTAGGGGCAGAGTCCTCATTGGTTGCATTCCCCCCCTCATCAAGAGTTTCACCATCAGTCTGGTAGTCCACCAGGGCAGCTATCAGCTCAGCTCTAGACTTATCCACAAAGTCTAACTCCCTGGCTTCACAAGCACTCTGGAGAGCCTCCAAGCTCATCCGAGTCAATTTGCCATTTGCAATAGACTCCATTATTTGTAATGCAGTTATCTCGTACACAACTAAACCTTAATTTAATAAAGTGCAGATATTTTGTAAGTGGCACGGTTATACACTGATTCTTAAAACCATAAGCATCCCACCGCTGCCACCAGTGTAGAGGACTGGTAGGGGGTGGTCTGTACTTCTGCTCTCTATATGGTAGAGGGGAGGCACAGAGGACCCCAGCCTAGATTCTCTATTCGGTAACTATGGTCGAGCAATCAAGGCCTAGCTTCTCAGGAGGTGATGCAGGCTGGTTCTTAAGTACAGTGTAGTCCCCAAGCCCCCGCAAAGGAATGTCCACACACTGTATTGGTTAGAACACAGTCTTTATATAATCAATATTCAAGGTTATGTACACTTATCATAATAACTCACTTTGTACTTAGGAAAATCAACAATGGCAAATATATACAATTCTAAAGTGGTACCACCCTTTGTATTAGATCTCATTAAAGTGTATCAACAATACTGTAACAATGTCACACAGATCAATAGAGTGAAACCAGCAATAGAGAGAGGAGAGAAAATAAAATGGTTGAGCAATAGGCAGAATACTGGCCCCTACCACTAGACACAGTTCTGTGTGGAGATCCCCCCACCTGGGCAACCTGTAAAATAAAGATATAGCACAAGCCCAGTCCATATATTGTTCTGCAAGTCTTATTCCCTCCTATAATGTTTTTACCCCCCCAATGTACCTGGTGGAGTCGAGTTCTTCGAAGAGGCGTCGACAGATCCTTCTTGAGCGACCCCCTTTCAAGCAGGAGTCACGGATCGTCGAGAGGCGTCGAGAAGCGTCGAGGAACTCGGCGTTCGGCGGCGGGGAATCGACGGCCCTTCTTGAATGCCTTCCCTTTCAAGCGGGAGACACGGGGCGTCGAACGTCCGTCGAGGAACTCGGCGTTCGGCGTCGGGGAATCGACAGCCCTTCTTGAATGCCTTCCCTTTCAAGCGGGAGACACGGGGCGTCGAACGTCCGACAACAAACAGGGTAGAACGGCGTCGATGAGGCGGCAGCTTCGATCCAAGCGGTGCTCGTCGACGACGGAGCGTTGGCGTCCTGCAAGGCAGAGGCGTGCGGGGCACCTCGATGACAATTGTTCTGGACTGCAAAGATTGTGGAGTCGGGGGCCCAGCAAGGGCGTCGAGTCTTTGTGGTCTTCGGGTGGCGGGAAACCCACCGGCAGGTTTCTCCTCGGCGCGTTGGTCGTCCTCGACTTTCTCCGGCAGGATAAAGCGGTCGACGGTGCGGACGAGGGAGTCCTTCGATTCAAATGTTCTTAGGCAAGGAGCGCACGGCTCCGGTCGTCGGCGGCACGGCGTCAAGTGGTTCCCACGGCTGGGCAACACAACTTCGACGGGCCTCCAGCGGTTACACAGACCTGCGAACCCTGGTCGACGGCAATGGACTTCGACGGCGGCGATGTCCGGGTGCTTCACTTCGATCTCCTCGGCGGTCCCGTCTCGGGTCGGCAGCCTTTCGAGGGTCTGACTTCCAGGGCGCTTCGGCGAAGATGGAGCGGTGCTCGATGGTCCCTCAGAGCACGGGAAGAGGGTGCCTTACCAGGTCCTCTCTCGGGTCAGTCTTTGACAAATTCGGCAGCCTTCGGATCGGTCGAAGCAAATGCAGCCGCAAGTCTTCTTCTTCCAGCTGGACGTCGAAGATCAGCAGTTCCAGTTACTCTTGAGTGGAGACTCAGCTTCTGAACGCTTCTGAACAATTACCAGTGGTGAGAGGTCCCCAGATATACTATTCTGTCTCTCATCCACACTGCTGGCACACACTCAGCAGCCAATCATACAAAAGGGCATTCATGCAGTCAGTCAGCCAATCAGGCACACAGTGCATTCAGGCCACACTCCTCCCTTTTAGACACTCACAACAAGGAATGTGGATTGGGACAAGTACCCAGCCATTCAACACTACACACTGCATTCAGGCCAGTTTCGGGCAGGGCTGTCTCAGTCTTTGTCTCTCATGCCAGAAACCAGACAACCACAACAAGGAGTGTATATTGGTCACACACTCCATTCACCCAGGTCCCACCCACAGGAGGTACCCACAACATACAGTCACTGGGAAGGCTCCAGTCAGTCTAGCTGGGCCTTCACAACAACACCATATATGGAACTTCCACCCAACAGCCAGTCAGGGCGAAGGGACAGAGTCAGGGCTTCCCAGGACTTTGGGAAAACAAGGTAACAGGCAATAGAAAGCAAGAGGCCACAGGGGCCATCTTGTTTCCTATCAGGAATCAACTGATCCCAATGGCAGGGCCTGGTTATCCCAAAATGGAGGACACCCAGAGCACCTGTCAAATTCAGCATGGAGCTGCCACCAGCCCATACCCTGCTCTGTGGGCCACCCACAGGTGCCCAAAAACATACACTAGGGGCACAGGGTTGTACCCCTACCCATGGGTGCCATAAGGGTATCCCATGGGTCTGTTCACCAAACCAAAAGAGAGAGCTGCACTGCCAGGAGTCCCACATGGACTCCTGGGCAGAAAACAACACAGAACACAATATGAAAAAGGACTACAGGACAAGGACAGGGAGGCCCTGTCCCTCCAATGCATTTCCAGCATCACATATCCGGAACCAGAGAGAACCACAAACCAGACCGTTGTGAGCAGAACCGGTGCTTGACAGACCCAGAGAGCAGAGCTGACCCAGATAGCCGGGAATTCAGAACCACCCGCCGGAAGTCCCGTCCAACCTGACCAGACCTTGACGGCTTATTCCAAAAATATAGTGTGAGTACTCACTGTGCCAAAACCAATCTCTTAGTTTAAAATAATCTAATCCAAACTATTTTAGCCTATTATAGAACTGCCTCCTAGAATTGTGTCATTCTGTCATCTTTAAAACTGAAACTGTCATCTGTCATTCTGAGCTTTAAAATTTCAAATCCGAAAAACTACCTTGACTAAATCGGCCGTATCTCCGGAACCGTTTGTGCTAGGAGCGAGTTTTAACTGTCACCTTAAAGCTAAGATTAAATTTGCCACGATTTGACATTTTGCACAATTTCAGCCACGTGTAAAAATCAGCAGCTCCTTGCTTTCCTTTGCTAAAATTCGTTTTAACCTGCTGGTTACTCATAGAGCATTGCTAAAGTGAGCCTGAACTAATATAAACTAGATATCACCCACCCTGAACCTCTAGAGGGAATTAAAAGCCATTTGTAGCACATTTCTCACTTCATTGTCATCACATTCAAAGCATTTTGGGGCCTGTGTTTCAAACTTCTACTTGTTTTCCACTAAGCTTGCTGGGGTGGAACTGAATTTCGTATTGTATTTGATTGCATTCCTGAGAACTGTGTGCTTATCCTTCCATTTCTTACATTGCATAAGGGGGGGGGGGTGAATTGCCAGAGAAAAAGTGATTATATTATCTTTTACTAAAATCATATCAAGTTATTTCTGTACTGCAATTCATTCCTCATTGCTTTTCCCTTGAAACCATAAAAGTATTTTCGCTGCCTTATCCATCCTATACCAACTCCTCATTGATTGTAAAGAGGTGTGCTAGTGTCAGATTACCCATTGTTGATCAACATTATATTCATAAGTGTGATATCAATCATTAATTTATTATAAAAGTGATATATATATATATATATATATATATTGTTTAATTTTTTCAAATAAACCTTTTAAATTTGCAAAACAAGCCTACTTCTTGGCTCAGTGGGGTCAAGGGGGATTCTAAGAGAGGGGTGTTATACAAGGGTTCATCATCCAGATTATAACTTGCCATAAAAATACATAATTAAGGGCTTCCCTTGAGCATCCCAGCCAAGGCACTGACTTAGTGGGATTGCTTGATTGGAGTCACTTACATTGCCCAAATGTGGGGCAAATGCAGTTTCTGTGAGAAGCCATGGGGGAGATACTCGACAGAACAGAGGGTCTACACCTGGTATGGGGGGACACTAACATGTGGGAAGACAGTGAAATGGATCACAGCGGTGGGCGGGTTCCCCCAGGGGGTGGAGAAGGACATTCAAAGGGCAGATTTATGGATTATATGTCAGAGCAGGAGTTAAACGATATGTGGCGGGCTTGTCATCCGGTGGAGGGGGGCTTTACCTTTTTTCTCCCCGCTCACGGATCCAGAACAAGATTTGACTATTGGTTCATGCAACAGCAGCACGCTGGTAGGGTCATCATGTGTGACCACCACCCGATCAGTTGGTCAGACCTTGATATGGTGGAAATGGGCATATCTCTGACAGGCCTGAGACCCTGGGAATCCCTATGGAGGTGCAAGGATGTCCTTCTGAAGGACACTGTTTTTGCCGAAGGAATGAAAACAGCAATTGAGGAGTTTTTCTGAATCAATGACACAGGGGAGGTGGAAAAGGGTATGTTGTGGGACGCGGCAAAAGCTACTTGGAGGGGCCTCCTCATCCGAGAGGGTACCTCCAAAAAGAGAACTAGGGCCTTGCTCACCCAAAACCTCAGGGAGGAGATTAGTCACCTGGAAAAGGGCGAGAGGGAGGAAGATCTTAAGTTTGCAAGGGAAAAGCGCAGGGAACTAAAAGCTAGAGATGGGCATGGTGCTGGCAAGTTTGCAGTTCCTGAAACGACGATGTTATGAGAAGGGGGACAAGGCCAATGCATTGTTGGCGGCTAAACTTCTGGGCCAAATGGCGGAGTGATGAGTGTCTGGGATTAAAGACGTAGGAGGGCACATACACTCCCTGGCAGGAGAGGTGACACACGAATTTGCAACATACCATGAGCAGCTCTATGGGAGAGAGGGAGGGGCAGAAGAGGAAGACTTGGATGACTTTCCTGGCGGGGGTACCCCTGCTGAGCCTCTGGAGTATTGAGAGCACTGAATTGGAAAGACCAATTACCCAAGAGGAAGGGTTGAAAGCAATAGGTGGGGTAAAATTTGGGAAGGCACCGGGTGAGGACTGAACACAGCCGGGTTCTACAAGGCCTTTGCTGGGTCCCTTACGCAGTACTTAGTGGGACTATTTAATATCAATATGGCTACAGCCCCCCCCCCCCCGGGCATTAATTGCAGTTATTCCAAAGGCAGGCAAAGATCCAGAGAGTTGTAAGTCATAATGACCCATCTCACTACTTAATGTAGATGGCAAAAATGTTTACCAGAGTGCTCGCCACCCGAATGTAGGGCCTCATGCCAAAATTAATCCACTCAGATCAGGTAGGGTTTATTCAAGGCAGGCAAGGCGCTGACACTCTGCGCAAAATGCTACACTTAATGGAGGCTGCAGCGAGGGTAAAGGGGAACCCAGCGTTAGTAGCGTTGGACGTCGAACAGGCTTTTGACCGACCCAATTGACTGGAGCTTTCTTTAGGGGGTACTGAAGAAATGTGGGTTGCGGAAGGGATACTGAAGGGGATTTGAGCACTCTACACAGCCCTGACTGCCCGGATCACAGTCAATGGGCAACTGTCATGGCCCTTTGCATTACAAAGAGGGACGAGGCAGAGTTGCCCCCTCTCTTGTTTGCCTTGATGACGGAGGTTTTGGCAGAGTGCCTAAGGATGGTCCCGCGGGATGAGAGCATCAAGGTGGGGTGTAGGAAATTCAAGCTCAGACTCTACGTGAATGATGTCATGTTACACCTGTGAACCCTGGTGAGTCTGTCCCCACAGCCCTGGGAATAATGAAAGAGTACCAGAGGTTTTCGGGTTTCAGGATGAACATGGGAAAGTCAGTAGTGTTTTCCTTTGCCTTAGATGGTTTTAGGGAGGTAGATGTGCTTATGTCTCTGGGACTATAAATTCAACTGGAAGGTCTAAAATATCTAGGAGTCAATATTGTAAGACCAGAGAAGCACCTGGGCCTTGCTAACTACCCCCCTCTGTTTGATAAATTGTTTTCAGAGATGAGCACCGGGGGAAGGGGCCAGCTCTTGTGGATGGGGGAGCTCAATGCAATAAAGATGAACCTCCTTCCGAGAATATTATATTTGTTCCAAATGTTACTCTTGGAAGGAGTTAAATTGCATATGCTGAAGTTCCTCTGGTAAGGTCAGAAACCTAGGGTGGGATATGGGACACTAATATTGCCAAAAGACTGGGGAGGCGTAGGGCTTCCAGACCTGTTGATGTATTATAGAGCGATGCAAATTAGGGGATTGGTACCACATCTGAGGGAGGACACAGGGAGGCAGTGCGTATATCTGGAGAACCAGCATTTGCTACCAGCAACGGTGGGGAATGGCTATGGGTCCCGAGGGGTAGACTCCCGAAGCAAATTCGACACCATCTAATCCTGGGAGTTCACTGGGAGGTTCTGAGCATGGAGTAATGGGAGGAAATAGGAAGGGGATTACCACATGACCCTCCCTGATGAGCCATATTTGGGCCCCAGCGGTCCGATATGTAATACCAGAGGTTGAGCGGTACCAGTCATGGTTTGAAGGAGGGCTTGCCAGGGTGGGCCAGTTGTGGAAGGGGGGGGAGAGTTCATAGGTTTTCATGAACTGGAAGAGGCACTGGGGGCAGGCAAACTATCAGTGCTATTGTACCTTAGGCCTAAAGGGATATTCACGGCAGAAAAGTGGAAGGAATTTATTCAGAGGGACCTTACGCCTGTCGAAAAGGTTCTTGATGGACATACAGTAATGAAAGGCCTCATTTCACGTCTCTATGGGGGGCCCTTGCTGGAGCCCAAACAGGGGGTTATACAGGGGCTTCGGGCACAATGGGAAAGGGATCTGGAGATGGAACTGGGGGTGCGGGACCTTTGGCAGCTGATGTGTAGAAGGGCCTTCAAGACATCTATATCGTGCCAGTACAAGTTGCATGATATGAAACTGTTACATCGCTGGCAGTACAATCCGATGCGTTTATCCAAAATGTTTTCCACTGTGGACCCTCGTTGTTGGCATGACTGTGGTACTGACATATGTGGTGGGGATTCCCTAGAGTGCAGATGTAGGCGGGGGGAGGGGAATGTAGGCTGGACCCTATGTTGGTACTGTTTGGGCTAGAGAAGCGGAAGGATCCGTGGCACGTCCTTCCACCACTAGTGCATTTTCTCCTCTTGGCAGCACGCGCATATTGTGCCAGTCACTGGAAAAGGACGACACTCCCCACAGTAAAAGAGAGTGGTCTAACACAGCAAAAGATATATATCTAATGGAAAGGTTCACTGCAGCGATTCATGGAGGGAGTGCATCCATAAAAAACTGAATGGTTACAGTTCTTCAATGCATTTGGGTGAAAGGGAGGAGGGCACAAGGTTTATAAAGAGAGGGCCGGCCTGGAGTGTCATTTGCATGAGGGGTGCACAATAGAACATTATAAGATGCAAATGTAATGTTTAAAGACCACTTGGACACTGACTGAACTCTAAGAGCACAATTGTACTATTCAGTTGCCAAAGAAGGTGTTTAACTGATGGGAAGGGGGGCGGGGGAGGCTGGGGAGTTAACAGCGGAACAAGGCATGTTATTATGATCACTTGTTGAGGGTTCATTACTTGTGGTATTCTGTTTTACTTGATGCTTCACTGTGTTTAAAATCAATAAACTTCAAGTTACACCGGAAAAAGGCGAGCAAGAGAACTATTATTATTTTGTGGAATATCAATTTGGGAAGAGATGTAACCCACTTAGTTAAGAGACTATAAAGAGAAGCAGTTGTTGTTTCAAACCACCTCATTTATGTTCTTGGTTTGGAGAGTTTTGGAACAAGCTTTACCAGATGAATCTCCCCCCACCCAGACAGCTCCCTCCCGACCACCCACCCAATTGTTTATAATCCACTGTACCACCTGCTGGCACCTTGCAAACTGTAGCTGTAATATGTCCATCCACTGTAAGACTGTATAGATATATATGTCTGTATATAACTATGTATGTATGTAACTTCTTGTAACTAAGCTGATAAGTATCCTTGTAATGCTTGCGCCCAACTACCTTCGGGATTCGGCTGCACAATATCAAACAAACAAACAAACAAAACCAGGGAGTACAATTGTAGCAGTAGGAGTTTTATCCTGTCAGTCGAGTAAACCAGTAAAGGGACTCATTGTAGTTTGTCCTGGCATGCGAGTATACCAGGAAGGAAGAAGATGATTTAAAGTACTGTAGTTTTGGTAAAAACATGTGGTGGAAAATAAGTGCTAATTCTATCACATTGTCTTGAACTGTTGCATTGCATGAAGTGATTACTGAACCATCCTGACTCAAGTGTTTCTTTTGAAGAAGAAGTACAATGTATTAACAATTGTTTGGCCCTTGAGAAAAGAACATGTGCTCTGATTTATGAACTTGTGTTTTGAGGAAAAGGCTTTATCTTGCCAAGCAGGAGATTGAGGACAATTGATAGTTGCTGTGATTAAAGAAAAAGCATTTGGAATAAAGTATTCACTTTGCCAAGTGAAAGGATATATTGAATGGAACAGACTTTGGACCTCATCAGGGATTGGGTGGTGTGCTAAAAATGTGGCAGTAACGCTATTCCCATCGCATAATTACTGCACCACCCAATCCAGAGTTTGGGGGAAACTCAGAGGATTCACCCCCAGCTCTGAGCTGGAGGTAAATGCGCAGATTTTCCACCCATTTTCAGTGTAATCACTGTGGCGCTATTCCTGCTGCAGTAATTGCGTGGAAAATGCTCCATTGAGTCCTATGGACTCCAGAAAAAAGGGGATTTACACAGCCACTGCAGCTTGGGATCTGGTGCTAATAGTGCCAGACCAAGTTTTGGTAGAGGTAATTGAGTTGGGCAGTATCCCAGCAGATTTACCACCATGATACCGCCCAACTCCTTATGAGGCCCTTTATATGCTATACTGAATGGGACACATAACTTTCTTGATCCTGCACTTTGCTCAAGGTATTCCTGAATGTATCCAGGGGAAGGGAGTCCAGCCCTGGTCACAAGGAGTATCACTTAAAGTA
Source organism: Ambystoma mexicanum (assembly GCF_040938575.1). NCBI lineage: Eukaryota > Metazoa > Chordata > Amphibia > Caudata > Ambystomatidae > Ambystoma > Ambystoma mexicanum. The sequence goes on along the minus strand of NC_090928.1, from coordinate 259,224,070 downwards.
TTTGAGTTTGAATTAGTATATTATTTTGGGAAATTTAAGACAGAGAAACTAACCTTGTATGATGTTGTTATATGAGGGGCAGATGCTTTTTGGACACTAGGGGCCTCATTACGAGTATGGAGGCAGCCATGCTCTTAACAAGGGCATGGATGCCTCCATACCGGGTTCCAGTACCGGGTTTCTCCAATGAGGACTTACCGGGCTATTCCAACCATGGAGGACCTGGTAAGTCCTCATTGGAAAAACCCATCCCCATTCCAATTTGAGCCCCCATAGGGCTCAATGGGAATGGGGAGGGAGCTAATAACTGGCCCGTTAATAACGGGCCTGGTATTTGCTCCCTGGTCCCCTCCCAGGTTTTACCAGGCGTCCTTACCAGGTCCAGCAAGGGAACCTCGTAATAGGGCATTGCGTAAGGAAGGGTGCCGGTCCCGTACCGGCACCCTTCATTACGGGAGCGCCATGGCCGTAATGAGGCCCCAGGTCATTTTCCTTTAGCCTTAGTTTGTCAGGCAAGTACATTCTTGTTAGGTTAGGGAAAGATAGGCATTTGTCTCACCCTTTTTCATTTAATAAAATGGCAATTGTGAGAAAACTATACCTCTGTGTCCGTCTCGCATTTCTAACCCCTCACGGTTCTTTCTTGGAACCTCCAGACAAGTATGCAAGGAAAAAAACAATCCTCTAAGAAAATAAGCTAGGTGCACCTCTTTGCAATGGAAACAAGATTTATTCTGTATACAAAAAGGAAAAAGGTGACAGAGGGTGCGCTAGAACCCAACGGCCACAGAGCTGCTCTCTGGGTTAGTTCAGAAAATACAAGAAGTTAAATAGCAAATAATCGGCACTTGTGACGCAACAGTTTACAGTGTTATCCCACCCCACTTATTGGCTACCACTTATATACATTCTACCAGTCTCCTATATTCCCTTGACCGATTGGCCACATCTGAAACTACCCCTGCCCCCTAACACATGGTCTTCTACTGCGTCACCTTGGTTCCCCGCTGCTTGATTGGAGAGTATAGTTATTTATATAATTTTTTATATTTGTAAAGCGCCCACACCCCTGGGAACCCGGGCGCTGTTGCAAGAGCAGTTACATAATACAATATCAAGCATTACAAAGAACACAGTGGACTTTTCCCAGCTAAGGACAGACAGAGTGTATAGCAGTATAAGAACAGTAAAGAGTGTTCAGGACCCAGTGTTTTTAGTGTCTTGCAGAATGTCCAGTAGGAGCTCACAGCACTCAGTTCAGTGGGGAGAGAATTCCAGTGGTTGACTGCCACAGTTGGGAAGCTACTCCCTCCTCCTTTGGCTCTTTTGGTTTTAGGTAAGGAGACGCGGTGGGTATAGGTTTGACCTAATGGGTCTATTGGTTTTAGCTCTCTCAATTTTCTGGGCTAGGTATTGCGGTGCTGAGTTGCTCAAGCATTTGTAGGTAATCGATAAGGTTTTGAAAATTATCCTTTCTTTGATAAGGAGCCAGTGCACTTTTCTTCTGGCGGCTGATATTTGGTGCCTCCTTGGAATGTTTATGGCCGCACAAAGGGCATTGTTTTGGATTATCTGGAGCTTATTGATGTTCTTTTATGAGGTTCGTGCAAAACATTACAATAGTCCAGTATTGCTCCTGTAGTTACTCTGGCGATGGTCACTCAAGCTCTCTGGGATTAGAAATTGTCTTGCAGCAGTGATAAGTCTGGTTTTGTAGGCTGCTGATGAGGCAATCATGTTGACTTGTTTGATGAGGGAGAGGGTGGAGTCTAGGCAGATGCCCAGTGTCTTTACTGCGGCTGAGACTGAGATCTAGAATTCATCTAGTGTGAACCAGGTGTATTGGGGACTGAGTTTCTGCAGTATTGCAGGTGGGCCTGCCAGAAGGATCTCAGTCTTGTCATCATTTAGACATAAGTAATTAGTTGCCATGCATGATTGTATTGTGGAGTAGATTTTGTTGAGCAGGCTTGAGTCTTCTTCATAGTGGCCTGACAAGGGAATGAGGATTTGGGTGTCATCGGCATATTTGGTATATGATACGCCAATTGTATCCAAGATGTCAAAGTGCCACAGGGGATGGGGATGGGGGGCGCCAGCGGTGTCTGCGAAGACTCTCATGGTTCTATTTCAGGAAGGAGGCTATCCAAGATGTGGCATTGGGGGAGAAGTTAGCTGAAGTGATGCGGTGGTGACATAGGGTGGAGGGGTCTACTAAGTCGAATGCGGCCAATAGGTCTAGCAGAAGAAGGATGGCTGGTTTGCCCTAGTCTCTGAAAGAGTCTAGTTGGATTTTGAGGTCTAGTAGTGCTGTTTCGGTGCCATGGCTGGGCCGGAAGCCTGATTGCAGCATACCTAGGATGTGATTGGATTCGAGGCGGAATTGAACCTGGTTGTATGCTGCTCTATCTAGGATTTTTAAGAGGAATGGTACTGTTGTAATGGGGTGGTAGTTATTAGGCGTGGCAGGGTCCAGTGAGGGTTTCTTAAGTAGTGGGTAGGTCCAGGATTCCTTGCGGCTAGCTGGGACTGTGTTGTTGGTGAAGAAAGCCTTAATGAATTTGGTGATGTATGGCACTAGGTGTTCTGATAAGTCTTTGATTGTAGCTGCTGGGCAGATGTTACCCTTGCAGTTTGAGAGTTTCAGGTTATTTAAGATGTTGGCTGTTTCAGTCTCAGCTATTTCTCTGAATTGGAAAGGAGGTGCACAGTGTACTTTGGTAGGGCATGGTGGGTTAGGAGGGCAATTCTTGTTCTGTTTCTGAGCAATTATTTTCTGTAATAGACAGATTTTCTTTCACATTGCAGTCTGAATGTTTATGCACCAAGTTTTGTCTTTGTCAATGGGGTTAGGGGCTGTAGTGGGTGTCTCAAATTCTCTGAGGATTTTGAACAATTCCTTTGAGTTTGAGTTGGTGTTGTCAATTCTGGTGTTAGATATTTGGGCTTTAGCAGCTGTAATAGCTTGCTTGCATTCTTTGGCGATTTTGATCAGTGCCATTTTTATGAGTTTTGTGGGCTGTTTTTTCCATAGTGCTTCAACTAGTCTGGTCTTGCTGTGCAAGATTTGGAGGTCTGCAGTGAACCATGGATTTAGGTGGCAAGTGGGTTTGGCATATATGTCGGCTAAGGCTTGGGGGTCAGTTACTTCCGGGGGTACTAAGCTTAAGGGGCTTAAATGGGGCAGAGATGGAGGCTGTGGTGATAAGTCTGGAGCTACGGGCTAAAGTGGGTGGCAGTGTAGGTGGAGGGGCAGTGGGTTGCTTAAGGGTTGGAAAGGAGAAGCTAAAGATGTGGTGGTCCGACCATGGACAGGGGGTATTGGGGGTGATGGTGAACTGGTTGTGCCGGTCTCCTATCCAGTCAAGGGTTCTGCCTTTGTCGTAGGTGGGCAAGGAAATGCAACGTGTGAAGCGAGGTCTGACAATGCTTTTGCTGCTGGTGGCTGCTGAGTCAGTGGGATCATGTAGGCCTAGGTTGAAGTCGCCTAGGATTATGACTCTAGTGGTGGATTTGGTGTTGCTGCCTATCAGGTGGTTGATATGTTCTTCAAATGCAGTTGTGTGTCTTGGTTGCCGGTAGAGGATGTGTAAGGTGATGGAGTCTGTCGGGGATGTGGTTAGTTTCAATGCAAGGTGTTCACAGTGTTCCTCAGTGGAGCTGCTACTAAGCCTGATTTGAAGGGAGTCCCTATAGATAAGGGCAATGCCACCCCCTCTGAAGTCTGGCCTGTCGCACCTCAGGATGGTGAAGCCTAATGGAAGGGCTAGGGATAATGCAGGGCCGGATGCCTGGTGGAGCCAAGTCTCTGTGAGGGCTGGGAAGTCTAGTTTTTTGGCTGTGATGAGTTCGTTGATATCTAGTGTTTGAGCTGGGAGTAACCTGGCATTAATGAGGGTGCCCTGGAGGCGGTGTGGTTGGGATGCATAGGGGTTTGTGTATGGGGTAGAGGTGGAGGTTGCTGGTGTTTTATGTTTAGCAGCAACGGGTGGTGGTGTGGGTTTGCAGGTGGTGTTGGCAGGGACTGGGCTGTGGTGTGAAAGTAATGTGGTGGGTATTTGTTGGTGAGTGGGTGAACTGGTTGTTGACTTGGAAGAGGGGCCTCTGATTGCTGTTTGGGAGCAGAGTTGGTTGGTGCTGGTTCTCACTCTCAGGTGAGAGTTCCTGGATGTGACAGATGCTGGGAGGTGTGTGGGTGGGCTTCTGGAGGTCTGCATGGCCAATCTTGCATTCCTTGCTAAGATGTGCAAATGGGGCTGCGCATTGTGTTGTTTGGAGTTGACATGTGCATGAGGTGGTGGTGGGGCAAAAAAGGGGTGGCGAAAGAGTGGTTGGTTGGTGTGGTTACGTGATATAGTACCCTCCCAACTGGCATACTCACATGCCACGTACCTGGTCGTTACCATAAGCTCCGCAGATACTCTCAGGGGTCAAATGAGCCCTTTAGAATAAATAAGAGCTTCTCTTTATCCCAGACACACGGGCTCCCCCATCATGCCTCCCCGTCGCAGGACTAGATTTGTTTGCCTCACCCTGTGTTCCTTGTAGTACAAATCTCTGGATGTTTCACTCCTTGCTCCCCCTTATCGTCTGCCCCACCTGGGAGCTCCTTGTCAGCATCTTGGAGAACACACTAATCAGTCATCTCATGAAGGATTAGGAATCTAGTTTGTGGGCATTTGGCATTTCAAAAGAAAAGGGATGGTCATTCTTCTGGGGGGGTGGGTCCTCACGGTCCTACATCTATACAGACATTTGGCAGCTCAAAACCTCTGCCCCGGCTCCCATGGGCTAGTCCTTTGGTGATGGGCACACCCTGTCTATGCGTGGCCATTCACATTCCTTTCTGGTTTCGCATACCTGCAACAAGAGACAATTTTATTTTGTGTGTCTGGCCGGGCAGCCTCTACGTGCGGTTTCCCTGCTGGGGCTTGGAATGGGAAAGTGATTGGAAACTCATTGCCATGTCGCACTGCTACTCTCGCCATGGCTTGCGGCAAAACCTAGGCCTTGCTTTAAATATGGCGGCACCATAGTATTTCTTGCGGTGGGGACCAGGGCCTATGTTTAAATTGTTATACACTACATTTCACCTATTGTACTCTGATATTAGTCATGCCCTATGCTGTGACCTACCTTCGATTTTCATGACTATTTAAAAACACTACATTTGTAATTCCCGTGTTGTGGGGCCCCACCCCCCTGCAGTCGCACACATGCCTTTCCTTGCACGCTATTATATTTTCTTGAATGTAAATGGCTTGGGGGACATGGGACCTGAACGTGCAACCCAACATTTCCCCCTTTAGTTAATCCTGCTTCTGGTTCCCTATAATCATCATAATTGGGTACCTACACCCTGCACACATCATTTTCTGGGTCTCAGAAATCGTGCCAACAAGGCCCTTTTAATTCGTCCTTGCGTACTGCTTACACAGGCTATTTGTAGCAGCACCTCCATAAATCTTGGCGGACACTGGTGACAGGCTGCCCAGCAGCAGCTTGCAAACCCACTCTTTACTTTTGCAATCAGCACAGTTCCTTGAAAGAATCAACTGGAATGAGTCCTGGTGTATTTTCTTTTAACACTGTTAATAATTTTATCAAGGTAATACTTTGAGTAATGTAGACGGGAATTTGGGGTTTGTTCACTTTTTTCAACTGCCTGCATTTTGTAGGTTACAATGTTATTAAAGCATTTTGAATCATGAACATGCTTTTCACATTGCTTTAGGACACATGTCGTATTGTGTAAAATGAAAATTGTCTTAAACTAGCGCTGCATTCCTGCTTCATTTTCCTTTGTTTTAATCAGCTGTAATAGTTGCAGCATCATGGGCAATTTCAAGCTTTGTTTTCTTTTCATCACAGAAGCACATCAATTCCTTTGATGTCTCAAAGTTTTAGAAGAGCCTCCCTGCAAGCAGTTCTTTGGCATTTTTGCGAAGGAAAAGCTTTTGGTGTTCTACATGGAGATGTGTTTTTTTAGTCTTCGAATTGTATGTGTCTGTGTGTATGTGCATGCATGAAAGGGAACTGTACATAGTTTGTTGTAATAGAGAGCAAGGAATAGCTGGACATGTAGTCTGAACTTTACTTTAACTCCGTTTCTGACCACCCGCCCACTGCAAGCGGGTATAATGGATGCAGGTAGAAGCAGTGCTGTATTTATTTTCAGTGGCACAGATTGTACAGGTACCTCTGAACAGGTCTGCAATATATTCAGGAAAAGTAGCCTAATTTATCAGCAGAGCTGCTATACGCATGTCATGGCACAGTGCCAATTATTCATAGCAGGGCTGATTGCATCATGGGAACATTTCTTAGCATGACTGCTATGTTTTGGGACAGTACCTGAATTTCTGAAAAGAGCTGCTGTAATGACAAAGCACGAACATGTATTGGCATTTTCTGCAGCGAGCTAAAGTACTGAGCAAGAACAGTGTCTGAGCTCCTCCCACCGGTATGACTACCAAATTCTCGACTCCCATTACTGCGATGTAGAATACCTTGAATGGAAAACAAAAAATGCCCCCCCCAAAGAATAGATGGGGAGGAGCATTGGGAAGGGGTATTTAATAAAGTGTGTGGATGTGGAGGGGGTGTGCTGCAAGTGGTCTCCAACTGCATTAAAAATACAGAAAATGTGTTTTACATGCAGGATTTTCGACCTCACAGTAAAAAATGTGGTGTTTTCAAGTAGATCCTTTCCACCATCCTCCTAAACCGGTGTGATGCACACTGGCGGAGAGTGTAAGGGAGGGCAATGCTGTCACTTACTTCAATGCCTCCTATTCTGCCTTGCGCTTTTCAAAACGTCTGCTTCTCCCAGGTCACATTACTGAGTCCCATACCAATAGGTATGTGTTTAAGATGCAGGTAACATTCAATTGTAACAGAGCTGACTTAGCTTTCGACTTATCAAAAGGACTACTATATGCTCAGTGATTCAGAACACACACCTCTCAACGGTACCATACAATTACTGAGCCTTTTTTTACAACGACCACTGAAAATGTTGACTTTTATTTCGGCTCCATATATATATGGGGGAATGGGTACAGTATATAATGAATGTAGGGGGTAACAGGGGGATGCAGGTGGTCTATCACTCCATATGTATGGGGTGAAAAGAGTGTTGATACTTTTTGTTGAAAATCAGTATTTCCGGTGGTCACAGTAAAAACGGCACAGTGATCACATATATCCCCTCTCATCTCATCAGGCCTGCTATACCTGTAATGGCTCAGAACACACACATTCAATCAGGGCTGCTATACCTGTAATGGCTCAGAAGAAGCACATCCAATGAGGCTGATAAACTTGTAATGGCTCAGAACATACATCTCAGCTGGGCTCTTATACTTGTAAGGCATACAGTGCTAGTAAAGCATTTGCATTCAAGCAAGTACTGCATCTGGTGAGCCACACCTCTAACACTATAATTCCCAACCTAATGGCCAAAAGAAGATTTGCACACATCTAAAAAAGCCAATGAGCTACATAAGAGAGCAACAAAGAAAGCGAGAAGCGAAACAGAGGTAAATAATAGGACACACACACAATAGGAGTGAGGGATAGAAGCAGAGCAAAAGAGACATTTAAAGACAGTGAAATAAGAAAACACAGATCAACTGCAGACGGGGAGATCTGAAAATAGAAAATCCAGATTAGAGAAAGGCAGGCCAATGACATAAGAGGCAGTGCAAGAAAGATAATCAAAAGGAGTAGCAACCACAACAGAGAAAATGAAAAAACAGATATAGCCAGAGTAATGACATGAGGGAGGAAGAGGAGTTATATCAACCGATACAGCACAATGTAGGAGGGAAACAGCAATAATAGAATGCAGAGGTGGAAAATGTGGCATAGCAACACTTAAGAGTGAGAGACAGAACATCAGAAAGTGAGAGACAGGGGAAACAAAGTAGCAAAGGGAAGGAGAGATGGAGAAAAAAACAGGAAGTGGCTGTCAAGCAGGCAGCAACAGTAGGCCAGAGAAGCAGAGAGGTGATGCTGGTAAAGTGAGGGACTTGATTTATGATGTAACTAGCTAGCATTTATAGTAGTTCTTAGAGTTTTGGTATCCAGGTATAATGAAGATGAAGCTGGGTAGTACGCATCGACAAATTATTTGTCACTAATGCACTAATGTTTTTGAACAGTTTTTATTTTACGCACAAATTGGATAGTTGTCAGGCACTTTTTTACTCTCACCATGCATTTTCGAATCATTTATTGCCTGCCCCTACCGAGACCATCATCATGGCACTGTTCGGGAGTGTCTTTACGTAGCACCGCAGTGTCAGTTGCCACGTGCAAAACATCACCAGCAAGAGCACTATGATAGGGACCAATATCTTCAATATCTTCAACACTGCTCCGAGCCATGTTGGCACTCATGTTGGCACTCACGAGAACATTGTATCGAACCAATCTTCAGTTTCCACTCCTGCTTCAGTTTCCATATCTGTCTCGAACTTGTCGCGGGCCCCTATGAAGAGTGAAAGGGATCATTTTTGGCATCATTTGGGGGTATCTATATGCAACATGATAATCCGATTGTTTTGCACATGCCCTCTTCCATGGTCGTCAATAGATCGAGAACATACCGGTTCTGGAGAGTCATCAACCAGATTGCATGCAACTCAGTCTTGATCGTGTTCAGCCACTGCTCCGTATCGTTAGTCAACTGGATCATCTCCCTCCTCACGATCTGTAGCCAATTGGCATTGGCTGTGGCATGAACCCATGGTAGTAGTAGGGAGGAGAAGAACACCTCCATTTCGGTGTACGAACTGTATTTATCTGGGATTTCTTTCAGCAGTTTTGTAGAATCTTCGAACAAATAATGTGATCTCTTCTGTCGTTTCCTCAGTGAGCGCTTACTCCTGTTCCCCTGTGGGGGTTGGGACGGTTTGAACTGTGCTGTGACAGACCTGGGTGCTATGCTCAGGTGGGCCTCAGGAACCACGAGGATGGCAAAGTCGTTAACGAACAGGTGCATCTCAATGATGGTGGGAGATGCATGTGTGCCTACTGACCGCACACTTTGTATTTACCCATCAGTGCAACTTGTACTTCGTGCCCGTGGAACTTACTACAAACGCGGCACATTGCCAAATGAAACACACACTGGACTTCCGGAGGTGGCATCTCCTGGGGTACTAACATTGTGGGTGCCCCTGATGCATGGGGGATGAGAGAGCAGACCTCTGCTTCCCCACTGAGCGCATTTGACTATACCATAGATTAGTAAATTCTGGATGGTGCATATCAGCCATTGTATCAAGTACAGCCCCTTTATACTGGTACTCCTCAACCCCTCCTATTACTCGAGACCTCCGCTGCCATGTGGCGGTACCCAATACCCATGTTTGTTGCATATTTAATGAGGTTCTTGAAAATACCCCACCATATGTAGAAAAATCAACAAAACCAAATAATTTTCTTACTACACCCCCTTTATATGACCTACCCATATGACCTTTCCTAGTAACCATATACACAGACCTACAAGGAAAGCAACACATGTACATAACAGTACAATAATTACACAACACTCGTGATGAGGCATCCTTAGGGGGCATGAAAAAAACAGGTTAAACATACAATATGCATATAATTATGCCTATAATTCATCATATAATTCTTCACATACTTCTTCATATTTCACAATGCACTAACAATAACTTGATACCAATAGATACACATACCAATAAACGGAATACACATTCTTTAATAAATTAAGAATCACTCTGAAGGAGTTGAAAAGAGACAGAAAAAATATATATGAAAAGTTCAAACCTTGTAGTAGAATATATATATGAGAATAGTTGAATCAATGAAAAGAGTAAAAGACAATGGACTTGATTCTAAGTGTGGCGGTCTGGAAAAAAGGTTGCCATTAAGCTTACAGGTACCCTTGTTTCCAGACCGCCACACTACGAGTCTGCCTGCAGGGGTCGTTGCGCCTGTCAGGGTCAGACCTGCCGGGCGCAATGGCCCCTGCAAGCAGACTTTTCACAGACGCACCAGCACCATTAGCAATGCTTCCGTCTCCCCACTCCCATGGAGTCCTATGGGACTCCACAGGAATGGGGAGTTACCAAACCCGCCACTTGACTTCCCACGCCGCCGGAACTTGTAATGTCCTGGTCGAACCACGAAGTAAGGCAGCGATTCAGTGTTTCCAGGTCAGCGGAAACCCGCCAGTGGCACCGGCGGATTACCCCCGACCTCGGAATGAGGCCCAATTACTTTGTGGCACAGATAGATAACCGGACGAAGGAGGTGCTGTATGGGAAGCCTTCCAGACATCTGAGAGGTGTACCCAATACCGCAATTCCTTCACTTTGTCTTCAAACGGCGAGGCATTAATGAATGCGTATGGACCGTTATATCATGGCTCACTCTGTCTGCGGACAATGGGTCTCATTACGGGTCACGGGCCGGTTGCCGCCGGACAGTAATTATTTACTGGCACCTGACTTCCCAGTAACACCGGGGGATTTCAACCCCTGCGGAACCGGAAAGTCAGGTGCCAGTACATTTTAAGTCCCCATTCCCATAGGGTCCCATAGGACTTTAAAGGAGTGGGGACCATGGAAGCACCAGCACCATTAATAACGGTGCCGGTGCTTCTGTGAAAACTCTGCGGGTGGGTGCCATTCTGTCCGGCAGGTCTGACCTGCCGGGCGGGATGGCACTCGCCCACAGACCTGTAATATGCCGGTCTGGAAACAACAGTGATTGTAAGCTTACCAGCACCGTTGTTTTCAGACCAGCAGGCTCAGAATGAGCCCCAAAATTCTGGACAAAGACAAAATCGCTGGTCGCAAATTGGTGAGGTGCTGAGCTTGCAGTTTCTGGTGCAGCGCTGTCATCTTCTGTTCTTCTCGGTGCAATCTGACAAGACAACAACTTAATGGATTTGGTTAACTGAGACATATACGGTTCAAACACCTTCCCTAGAATGGACGCATCCGTTTGAGCATCAGAAGCAATATGCATAGGTGAAAGTGACATGTGGATGCAACGCCTCATCATGATTTTGTGAGGGGTGAGGTGACGGTCCTTGCAGAGATGTGTCCTGTGAAGGCATCATGAAGCAAGAAACAGACAAAAGACTTAAAGTTCAAAATAAAATACTTTATTAAATCAAATGTCAGGATGGTAGAAGGCCTAATTTACCCTATTCTAAGGTGGGATTTCTCTACCTGAACGAAACTAAGGAAAGTCTGAGTCAAAGAGTCCAACTTCAAAGTCTGTCTGTGTCCAAAAGCTATACTTGCCCCCACAACTAAAGCTAAAAAATGTGTAGGGGTGTCACTAATAAAAGAAATAGTGTTGAACTCAAGGTTCTGAGCTCTTTCCAAGAAAGTTCTACAAAGGCTCAAGATGACCTTTCTCAAGCTCAAAGCAATACAGTTCAAGCAATCCTCAGGGTTCCCTTCCTCAAGTTCCAAGCAACACAGTTAAAAAACAAAAGAATATTGAGTCTCCGTTCTCAAGACAACAAATGCAGCTCCTCAAGTCTCAGAGTTCCCTTCCCCAAGACTTTAACTTCACCACCACAATGTCCTTAGTTTTGAGCATTCAGGACTCACTGGTCTAGGCGCAGTTGTCAGACCACCCATTCTACCCAACATAGGTCGTGCCACCAGGATCCCTGGGCTCTTTTGCCCACACACATTCTTTGGTACCTCTTTCCTGTGCGCCTTAACTTAGTTCCTCTTTATCTGCCTCTTGGCTTTATGTGCTGATTTATACTCCTCTGGCTTCCCTTTGTCAGCCACGTTGCTCTGCCATCACGTATCACACACCTCTCGCCAGTCTTTGGCCTTGTTGCACTGATTTCTGCTTTCACTCTTAACGTTGACTTTGGAGGGGGAGTTTGTTCATTCCCCACCTTTGTATGGCTCTCTGTCACACTTGCACCCTTTTCTGTAATTCGTTTTACATGGGCACCTTGGCAGTTCTCTTTATTTGCTTGGCCCACAAAATTTAAAGAGTTCATTCAGTATGTAATATGCTTAGTTTGATTCAATTGAGAGTTCAATATAGATTCATGCCATTTAGTTTTAAACTTGCATTTGTTTTGCTTAGGTTTAAGATTCCATTCAGTTCGGTATTCAATATGAATTTGTTTTGCTTAATAGGAGCACCCCAGTGTTCGAGCGTTCTCTCTGGCACTCACCCGATCTCTGTGTCTCCTTTTGGCAGTTCCTGATGCTCCCCCGTTACTTCCAAAACCGGAAAATCCACCTGGAAATACTTCTTGCCAGACGTGGGTGGCGTCCTCTCTTCTTTGGGGCTCTCTGGCAACTCCTGCTGCAAGCCCTCTGTCACGGAGGTTCCCAGACCTGCAACAAACATTCGGCCCACTGGCTTTGGGCACTACATGTCCTTTGGGATATTTGCCAGCATCCTTGCTCCTTCTCCAGTCCCACCACGGCTACCTCCTCTCAAACAAGGTCCCCTCCTGGTCTCCTTTTATACACCTGCAGCCCCTTGACAGGCTGCAGGTGTGGATGCCTGATTAGCCCTGCTTGACCATAATTAAATGGACATACCTGCACCTCACAGCTCTTTGTAGGCATCTTCCTCATCCCAGTACTAATGTGGTAAAATGGTGCAGTGCTCATTACTCTTTGTCTCCTCTTCCTCGTCCCAGTACTGCCAAGTATCATATGTGGGGAAATGAGGGGAACAGCTTTATAGTAACCCATAAAGGTTGTGGAAAGGTTAGGTTGGTCCTCAACAGAAAAAGGGGGATACCATATCTCTCCCGTGGGCAGCCCACTCCCAATTGCCACTGACCATCCACCCAGGTGATCCTGCCTCGCTTCTCCAAGCCCCAGGGTCGGGATCCAAGAGCGATGGCCTTTCGCTGGCCACCTGAGAAGAGGATCAAGGGGGTTTAGGAGTGAGAATACCCTCAGGTTTCTCACGGTCAGCAAACTGAATAGGGTCAAGAGCAAACAATGGACCCAATTATTTTTCAGGGTAGCTCAAACCTTAGACAATTTCCCCTTTAGGATGCCATTTATCCACTCAATATGGGCGTGGTAGTGTGCCTCGCAGCATCCGTAATGTTTGCCCGGTATTGTATGTTTAATAAATGGTACAGTTAGAAATAAACACATTTAGCATTTCCTGAAGGTTAGGCACATATCAGTCCTCCTGTATACCCGCAGCGATATGCTGCTTCCATACATATGAGGGGTAGTGCAGCTGCTCGAAGGCCAGCATCACCAACCCCTGAGGCATTACTACCTTACCTGTGATAATCAGCATCCATGTTAGATCAGTGGGAGATTATTCACACCCACTTTTCTGCCATAGCAACTTTTCATCCTGTAGTGCTTGCCCTTGCAACTATATTATTTGGGTGACTTTTACCGCAGTATAGGGAACCTCCAATTGTAGCTGGTTGCTAACTATTTGTAGGTACTCTACAATATCTGGCACTGGGAGGTAGGCAGCTATCTTGGCTGCCTGGCCTGTTGCTTCATTATCAAGAGAGATTGGGTCTGAGTTGTTATTATGGGTAGCACACTTGACAACCGCAACAAGTATAAGCTGTGAAAGAGCATATATTAGTCCCTCTAACAGAGCAGCATGTTGCACTGGGAATCCATATGCTCTCTGGAACCTCTTCCCCAGCCATTGTGACAACCCCGAGTGAACGGTAGTGGTAACAGATGCCGAATCAGAGTAAATGATAACTCATCTCCTTTGGGATGCTTCTATCAGAGCAATAAGAAATGCAGCTTGGGCTGGATAGTGCATGGGTAACCTTTTCTTCACTAGCACTTTATATTCTCCGTCCACTAGACGTATCACTATTGCACCTGTGTGTCTCTTACCTGTCTCCTTGTCAGTAGTTGCTGAACCATCAACAAAGAATATCTCACCATGCTCAAGAGCAGAGTCCCTAGCCTTTGGTATGTCATTGTCAGATCCTTCATATGTTACACAGTTGTGCACATCATCAGCATCAGTGATCGGTTCACTTATGAATGTGGCTGGGTTCACTGTCTTACACCGTATGATAGGAATGGATAGGCTGGACAGTATCAATTTGTATGCATCATATGCAGATGCCCTCTGTGTCATCAGTGTGAATTTGGACCTTTCTAGGATAGCAAATACTGTATCCTTTACGTACAGTGTCACTGAGCATCCCATCGTAATAGAGGCAGACTTCTCGATGGCAAAGGCTACTGCAGCCAGAGCCTGTTCACAGGGAAACTGTCCTTGCATCACTAAGTCCAACATGCCGCTGTAATACGCCAAGGGTTTGTGGCAAATAGTACTCTTCTGTGTCAGGACAGCTGTCATCATTTGCCCGTCTGAGTGTGAGAAGAGGTAAAACTCTTGTGTATAGTCAGGTGTTTCTTTCATCTGGGAAGGCCGTCAGGAAAGGCTGCAAGCCTGTCTGTGCCTGATTGGGCCCTTACCTATTCAGTCATCTGACCAGGGTAAGGCTACTCTCTCCTGTTCCTCATGCTCTTTACTCTATTCTGCCTTTTACCATGCTAGTGTTTTTGCACAGTCTCCTTGAGTGCCCCGTTTCCTGTCCTACTATTTTCCCTTCCCTCCTTCCTGCTGAGGTTGCCGGCTGCTTCTTCGGTACCCCCGCCATACCCCTCCATCTGCTTCTCCCTCCACTCACAACCTGTCTCCGGTGGTTTCCCCTCCCACTTCCTACTCAATCCTTCCTCTTTATGCTTGTTCTGTGCCCTTTTGGTGCACCTGCTCACTTGTAGTTGGTTTCCTCTTCCTTGTCCTTCAATTTCAGCGGGAGGCGTCCCCGCCCGATGTTACCGTGTCCCACTTCACTCCATCCATGTACTGCCTCTCGCATTCCTGCTCTGAGCTGCCCACCACCCTCATTGATGCTGCTGCCTTTGTCTTTTGCCTGCTGCGGTTTATTGCTCCGGAGCTATTCCGCCCTGATGATTCCGGTTTACCCCTTAGCAAGAGGCCTTTTTTTCTTATCTGTACTCTTTCTCCCTCAACTTGTTCTCTTTCCCCTGTCCTCTGGTTCCTCCTGCTGCCTCCAGTGGTTGTGTTTTGTGTTCATCTCTTATTTACATCTTCATCTCCCTCCTGCTGTTCCTCTCCTACTGTTTCACTTCTCCACTCTGGGCTCATTTGCGGCATCCTCAGTCTCCCTGTGATGCAATGATCTCTTATGTTACTCTACCTTGCCCGATTGCCGCTCCTGGCCTTTTTACCTCTCCTCCCTGACCCAGCTATCTTCACCTTCTTGCTGGATGCCTTTATTTACCACTTGCCTTGATTTCTATCCCCCCTTTCTCTGTTGTTGCTCTTTCATCTTACTCTGTTTGTCACCATGATTGCCCCTCTTCCTTTCTGTTCTACAACCACTGTTCTTTCTTGCTGTTGTTTCCATCTGCTTACTTTCTCCCTTGGTGTTGAATTCGCAGCCTGGGCTGCTTCTGCTATTTACTCGCCTTGACCCGCCTGACCTCGGCTCACTGCCCTGTGCTGTGGTCTGTTCTTGCCAACATATTACCCTCACCCTGCTATTGCTGGGGTCTGCACCTCCCACCGTCACCCCTGGAGTGTCTTAGGTAACCTTTGCTGTGTCTTGCATTGACTTACCTGCAACCACGGATTGTCTTCGGAACCTTGCTGTGTTTTGTATTGACTCACCTGCAATCACTGATTGACATTGAAACCTTGCTGCATTTTGAATTGACTTACCTGCAACCACTGATTGACATTGGAACCTTGCTGTGTTTTGTATTGACTCACCTGCAACCACTGATTGACATTGGAACTTTGCTGTGTTTTGCATTGACTTACCTGCAACCACTGAGCCTGGGTACTCCTGTTACTAAAAAAGCCCTCTCTAGACCCCAACAATCCATCTAAGTATAGACCTATTACTACAGACCCCTTCCTGCTAAAAATACTGGACCGAGTAGCTTACCTGCAGATACAGCACCACTTGGAAATCAATAACCTGTTAGGACTTAGACAATCAGGATTTAGAACTAGACGTGGGATAGAGACAGCACTTATAGACCTGAAGACTCAAATTCTAACCTTAAAAGATATGGGTAAATCTGTCCTACTCCTTCTACTTGACCTATCTGCGGCATTTGACTTAGTGAACCATAAAATACTATGCAAACACTTGTTATCTGCTGCACACTTCTCGGATCAAGCAAACGCTTGGATTGAATCATTCCTGAGTAACAGATCCATGAGGGTTTTTGCACATTCAGCGTCAGCCCCACCAAAGCCAGTGACCTGCCGGGTTCCACAAGGATCCTGCGTTTCCCCAACTCTCTATAATGTGTTCACCAAGCCTCTCTTTGATATACTTCATTATCTGGGCGTCACATATACCAACTATGCAGATGACACCCAAATACTCATCCCCATCACCGGTGACCACATTGTAGACAGTAAGACCCTTAACAATATCTACAGTAACATACAAATCTGGATGGCAAAGCACGGGCTATGTCTTAACGACGAAAAAAAACTAATTGCTCCTCCTCTGCTCTACATCTAAACTGAATAAACTAGGGACCCTATTCACCTCATTCAATATAAACGGTAATATCATTAAAGTAGCCAACGACATGAAAACATTAGGAATTTATTTTGACTCTGCACTCACACTAATGAGACAAGCTATCACCCTAGCCTCATCCACAGCCTTATATAATCATCAAAAATAATCAGGATGAGAGATTCTACAAACAACAAGTTGCGGTTCTGGAAGTTAATCTGCTGTCTTTCCTCCCACTTCCGGTTCAATTACTGCAGCACAATTACTGCTGCAGTAATTTGCTGAAAATTCTCCGTTGGACCCTGTGAACTCAATAATAAAGGGGACTTACACTGCCACTTGTAATCCAGCATTAATACCGCCGGTAATGGTAATTGCTTTTGGCGGTATTCCAGCAGATTTACTGCCGGAATACCACCCAACTTGTTATCAGTGCTTGCAGTAATGTTTGTGTGTATGTCGTGTAGTCAAATCTCCATTCCCTACAGTAATTACAACATAAGCCCATAAACTTTTGCATGTCTATAACCATCACTGGTGGGGGTGTGCTGTGCACTACTGCGGCACACTCTGGGGTTACCTTTTTACCATTAACAGAAATTAGTTGGCCTGAATATAGTACTTCTTGTTGACAGTACTACAACTTGGCTCTGTCCACTTTGTAGCCTTTGTCGGACAGTAATCTCAACATCGTAATGGAGTACTGCCTGCATTACTGCTCATTGGCGCTACATACTAGCAAATCATCAGCGTACTGGTGATGGTACTCAGCACATATATATTGCCCAGATCCTCATGCAAAACCCTGTTAAAAAATACTGGCAGACTCACAGTACTTTGTGCTAAACAAGTATACTGGAATAAACTCCGGCCATAAGTAAAAAGAGCTAGGTTTTGAGAATCAGGGTACAATGAGACAGAGAAGAAAGCATTCTTCAAATCAATAACTGTGAAATGGATTGCTGTGGTGGTTATGTTGCACAATATTGTCATGCAGTTGGGCACTATGGGAAACTCATCTTGTACTATATTGTTTAGAGGACGGAGATCCTGGATCATCCTCTAACTAGATCCCTTTGATTTCTTTACATGGCATATAGCCATATTACAGGGAGAATTGGACGGCACGATGATGCCTTGGTGTAAGAGGGCTGTGATGGTGTTGTTTATCCCTTCCTCAGCTTTCTTGCACAATGGGCACTGTTTAACTCGGGCAATACCGCACCTGGCTTGAGGGTGATATGATCGGGGCAATGCTACGTAAGAGTCCAACATCCTGGGGATTACTCAACCACAAATGATCAGGTACGTGTGTTAGATCGCTTTGGGCAAAGGATGGGACATTACCTTCTAACGGCAGGGGACGTGTTGGTTTTGCACCATTATCTCGCAGTGAACACACTTTTCCCGTATTATTTCCCCATCATTGTCCATATTGTCGAACAAATCATTGTCTGTAGCTCCTCTTAAAGACTGAGTCGAGTGGGGCGTGGCTTGGAGCCGGAGCATGATGCTTGGCTCCTTGATTGTTCCCTGTCCTAGAGCGACAACCTGGCAGATGACACAGTTTGACCCGAAATCACTTTCCGAAGTCAGGGACAGTGTGGAGACCGGCGGTTGGAAGCGGGACCCTTCCTGTGCTGCCAGTTCTTGAGTTTAGCTCTGCTGCCTCTGTCGTCCCCACAATCAACTCAAAATGGCGGCCTATGGCCAGAAGACAGGGGGAAGGGTGAATGCTGGCAGCAGTGAACTGAGGTGGAATGAGAGAGTATCAGAGTAGTCCCAGCGCTAACTGAGCAGATCTTCATCCCGCCTGAAGCCCGCTGACCGTGTGCCACCTCCAGATTGTAACAGCTGGCGATGCAAAGCTCTATTCTTTTCCATTGTATAGAATTCCTTTATAGCGCCAACACGCCTGATGGCCTCAGAGTGTTCACAGAACAAACAATGAAAAAACACAAGCAAAGTCACTCGATACAGGAGGCACAAAACAGAGATGCAAGAGGAAAAACAGACAGAACTAGATCCCACCTTCGTCAAACAAGTGTGTTTTCAGAGCCTTTTTGAATTGGGCAAGTGACGGCAGCTGCCTGATTGAGTGCAGGAGATCATTCCAGACCCTCGGGCCCACACATCAAAACTCAAGCCTCCAAAGTTCTTTAGTTTAAAGCACGGCTGGGTCAGTAGGTCCTGGTTGTTTGACCGTAGCGTTCGCCTATACGGCAGTCGCCTCATGTGCAAACTGAGATAACCTCAGGCGTCACCTGCAAGGCATTTATAAACTAAGGAAGATGCCTTGAACTGGATCCTTTGACGAACAGGGAGCCAGTGTAGTTTCCTATGGGCGTCATCGACATGATCTCTGTGTCTAATACCGAAGACAGCTCTGACTGCCCCATTCTGCAGCCTTTTCAAATTGGCTTGTGAGGTACCCACTAACAGCCCATTACACTAGTCCAGCCTTGTGTTTATTGTGGCTCTGGCTATCCTGGCCCTGTTTCCATCTGACAAGTAAGGTTGTTTCGAAGGGATTGTGTCCTCTGACGTATTCCTTATCTTTGATAATACGTTTCCAGCTTGCTGGCCTCGGAAGTTTTTTCTGTAGAGGGCGCTGCGCGTCGACGTCCGTCGAGTCGATGTCCCTCGAGTCGATGTCCCTCGACGGCCACCGTATCGGCGCCGACGTCACCATGCCCATAAATAGCCACGCGCTGCGTCCGTTGCTCAGTTCCGTTTTTCCGCGCTTCGTGGGGCCTCGGAACGTCGTTGCTCAGTTGAGTCAGGATAACCCTATATCTAGTCGAATAAATACCTACTCGTTCTCGATGGCATCTTCATCTGAACCGACGACGCTGCGATCCGGCTTCAAGAAATGTCGAGATTGTGGTAAAAAAATGTCGATAACAGATCCACACAGGATCTGCTTGTGGTGGTTCGGAGCCGAGCACCATTGTTCGGAGTGTGAGGACTGCATGTCCATGACGGCGAAAGCCTTGAAGGAGCGCAAGGGGAAGCTCGAGAGAGGTAAGTCAGTCAAAACCTCCTCGAAGGTTTCTTCGGCTGAGTCGAGGCATTTGTCTCCTCGCTGTCGAAAACATTCCCATTCTAGATCTCGAAGTAGCTCCCACCATTCATCGAGATCAAGACACTCAAAAAAGAGACGTCGAGGATCCCCTTCCCCGTCGTCTTCTGTTTCCCCTGAAAGGGTCTCCTGTCCCACAAAGCACAGCTCTCAGACTGAGTGGGAGGAATTCAAAAGAAAATGTTCAGCGTCTTCAAGAAAGCGGCATCAACCCCCTCGAAGACAGCTGAGGGTGATACCCCGGGTGAAAAACCCAAAAAATCAAAACGCCGCGAGTCGCAGCACCCGGCAAAACATTCCACCCGAGAGCGCCACGAGCCATCGGGTAAGAAGGCGCCATCTTCGACGCCGTCGTAGAAGATTCCTTCGACGCATGGATCAGCGCCATCAACGCCGTTGTCGAAGGATTCCTCGACGCATCGGTCGATCGACTCGACGCCATCGTCGACGCCGACATCGACGCCAATGAAAGAGAAGACCAAGGCTACGCCACAGCCATCAGTGATTCCAGGGGCCTCCAGCACGACGCCGAGACCGTCGTCGATGTCCTCGAGTAGGATCCCGATCCTCTCGAGTTCTTCGAGACCTCTTCCAGTTTTCTCGACGCTGTTCTCAACGCCTTCAAAGCCAGTCACATCGGCGTCGACATCGACGTTTTCTCGCCCAATAATGACGAGTTTGGCTCCTTCTGCCTTAGAGATGGGTTTTACACCATTTCAGAGGTCAGAGTACCCTGGACTATCTTCAATTTATGAAGAGGGGGAAGATTCTGACCAGGAAACATTTGGGTTACAGAGGACCACACTGCCTATTTCAGAGGATTTCACCTCTGAGGAAAGAAGGTTGAAGGACCTACAGGAGTCACTGCATGAGGCAAGTGGGCTGGACACTTCCCCAGAAGTGGAATTTGTTAATCCAGACCCAGGGGAACATGCCGAAACACCCTACAGAACCCTTATGGCAAGAATTATTGAATTTATGGGTTGGTCTGCACCTTCGCCTGTTTTTCAACAGGATGACCTAACAGACATATTAGACAAAGGTCCACAGGAGGACCCTGTGGTCCCCTTCCATGCAGCCTTACAAAGGAAAATTACATCTAATTGGGAAACTCCTGAAGTTATCCCTGCGGTCAATAAAAGATTGTAAGCCAAGTATAGGGTAGCGGCTGCTGACCCTGAATACTTATCAAAACACCTGACTCCAGAGAGCCTGGTGGTTCAAGCGGCAACTTCATCTAGCAGTAGAACCGCTTACCCTACTGTCCCACAGGATAGAGATGACAAGAGGTATGATTCTATGGCGAAGAAAGTCTTCTAAAAGTTCCAGATCCGCTCCTCTTGCAGGAAATTATAGACCTGCTAGAGAAAGGTGCCATAGAACCGGTACCTGTAGCAGACAGGAACAAGGGCTGGTACTCCCCCTACTTTCTCATAACAAAGAAGGACGGAGGACTGAGACCCATCCTGGACTTACGAGAATTGAACAAGTTCCTCAGGAAGGACAAGTTCAAGATGGTAACTCTCTCTCAGATCCTTCAGGCCCTCCAGCTCCAGGACTGGCTGGGATCTCTGGACCTTCAGGATGCTTATTTCCATGTGCCAATCCATCTCAAACACAGGAAATATCTGAGGTTCGCAATTGGCGACTCTCATTATCAATTTCGAGTTCTGCCATTTGGGCTGACCTCCGCCCGAGGGTCTTCACCAAGCTGATGTCGGTAGTGGCGGCGAGTCTAAGGAGGCAAGGGATCCACGTCTACCCCTACCTGGACGATTGGCTGATCAGGGCTGTATCTTCGAAACAAGCCCAGGCCCATCACAGAGACTCCAGTTCATTGGAGCGGTCCTGGACACTTCCCTGGGAAAAGCCTCGCCACCAGAGGTGAGGGCTCAAGATATTCTACAGATGGTCACCAAGTTTCAAAATGCCCAACGTCTCCCAACCTTCGACTTTTTGAGGTTGCTAGGCCTCATGGCATCCTGCATCTTCCTTGTGCCAGAGGCTCACCTGAGAATGAGATCTCTTCAGTGGGCACTGAGAAGTCAGTGGTCGCACTTCTCAGGGAGAATGACAGATCTCCTCCGGATTCCGGACAAGGTAGCCCGCGACCTTCAATGGTGGGCCTATCCAGAGAACATCTTGAAAGGAGAACTGTTTTGGCAACCATGGCCGGAGATAACAGTAGTCACAGACGCCTCACTCACAGGGGGGGGAGACCATGCCAACGACTTGACCATCAGCGGTCGTTGGTCTTCATCAGAGTCCAGACTACACATCAATCTATTGGAGCTGAGAGCAATCAGACTAGCGCTGAAAGCTTTCCTGCCATCAGTACAGGGGAGAAATGTCCTGATAATGACGGACAACACGGTGGCCATGCACTACCTCAACAAAAGAGGAGGCGTAGGATCACTACCATTGTGCAGAGAGCCGATGCAGCTCTGGTTTTGGGCAATCCAAGAAGGAATCTCTCTATCGGCAGTCCACCTAACCGGAGAGAAGAACTTAACAGCGGACGCTGTGAGCAGGCAGAGCACAGTTTCCCACTAGTGGGAGCTAGCTCAGGAAGTCCTTCAAGAGATCTTCACCCTTTGGGGAACCCCTCAGGTGGATCTGTTCGCCACAAGCACCAACAGGAAGTGCAATCTGTTCTGTTCAAGGGAATTTCCCCCGAGAGGAGCTCTAGGAGACGCGTTCGTAGTGGACTGGGAGTTTCCACTCCTTTACGCGTTCCCACCAGTCCCTGTTATTCCTCAAATGATCAGGAGGTTGAGAAGATTCTGGAAAACCATGATCCTAATTGCCCCGGATTGGGCCAGGAGAACGTGGTACCCGGACCTTCTAGATATGTCCATCTGTCCTCCAATCCGTCTTCCACTCAAAGAGAATCTTCTCTCGCAGAAGGGAGGTCAGGTTCTCCATCCAGACACCAGAACCCTCAACCTTCACGCTTGGCCTCTGAAAGGGTGAGGTACAAGGATTGGGATCTCCCTGATGACGTCATGGAGGTGTTGCTTTCGGCCCGAAGGCCAGCAACAAAGTCTTTATACCGCTGCCGTTGGAACAAATTTTGCAGCTGGTGTAGGGAAGAGAATATCGACCCTTTTTCATGTGGTACACCAATGGTGTTATCGTTTCTACTCTACTTGGCAAACTCAGGCCTTCACGTTGGCACTGTAAAAGGCTATCTCGCAGCGCTTTCTATCTTCAAGCGCACTGCGGAGGAACCATCGTATTTCAAATTTCCTCTAGTGATACAATTTCTCAAGGGATTAACTAATGTTTATCCTCCAAAACCATTCCAGGTTCCCTTATGCGACTTAAATTTAGTCTTAAACTTCCTAATGGGCACTCCATAGGAACCACTTCACTCTTGTTCTCTGAGATTTCTCACGCTTAAAACTGTCATATTGGTAGCACTAACATCTGCTAGGAGGGTGAGCGAGCTACAAGCTCTCTCCTGTAAACCCCACATACAATTTTCCACAAGGACAAAGTTGTCCTACAGGTGAAGCCTAATTTTCTCCCAAAGGTGGTTTCTGAATTTCATATTACTCAGAAAATTACCTTACCTTCGTTCTACCCTCCTCCCCATCCGGGGAAAGAGGAAGAAAGGCTACATAGGCTGGACCTAAGGCGAGCTCTCTGCTTTTACATCAGCAGAATGGCTAGGATCAGGCAAGCAGACCAACTGTTTGTAGGATACTCAGGTCACACGTTGGGACTACCCATAACAAAACAAACCATCTCCAGGTGGATTATTTTGGACATTCTGGAATGTTACAAACTGGCAGGGAAAGAGCCACCCCAAAATCTCAGGGCTCATTCAACCAGGGGTATCGCAGCCTCTTCGGCTCTTCAAAGAGGGGGTACCGGTCCGAGACATATGTGTGGCTGCCACATGGTCGTCCGCACATACATTCACAAAATTTTACATCCTGGATTCCTCCACTAGTCAAGAGACCAGATTTGGCAAGGCCGTATTACATTCGGTCCATCCCTAAAGGGATACATAACATTCTCACTCCCACCTCCAATTACATGCCACTGCTATGGGAGTCTATCAAAGATAAGGAATACGTCGGAGGACACAATCCCTTCGAAGAACAAGTTACTTCTTACCTTGTAACGTTCTTTCGACGGGATGTTCCTCCGACGTATTCCTTATCGCTCCTCCCATCCATCCCCGCAGTGATTGCAGCTTACGCTCCTTCAAGGTCAATAACCAATTCAGGCATGACTTTTCTTATGCTACAAAACAGAACTGAGCAACGGACGCAGCGCGTGGCTATTTATGGGCATGGTGACGTCGGCGCCGATACGGTGGCCGTCGAGGGACATCGACTTGGCGGAAGTCGACGCGCAGCGCTCTCTACAGAAAAAATTTCCGAGGCCAGCAAGCTGGAAACCTATTGTCAAAGATAAGGAGTACGTCGGAGGAACAGCCCGTCGAAAGAACGTTACAAGGTAAGAAGTAACTTGTTCATCTGCCATAACAATTGCTTCATAAAGGTGCAACTGAGGGAGGAGTGGTCCTCCCGGAGCCCGTTGGCAGTGGGGGAAAGCCAGCTGTTACCGGAATCGTCCCGGCCGCTCTTCCATTAAAGTGACAGAGGCACTGAAGACGCAGAGGGAAATGCACTCCAGTGGTAGCAGATCCACGGAACAGCATATTTATATGTATTGAGCACAAACAGTATTTGATCGTCACACTGAGATGCCTCACGGGTGCCAAAATCAAACAGCGAATCTGCTCCCGGAGCACTGAGATGATATTAGTACTACACAGTGGTCGGTCCCTGAGATGGGTGACTATGTGGTCTCCTGAGAGGGGGCCAGTTTGGCAGAGGCCCAGAACTGCAACCAGAAGGGAGGCCACTTTCAGGCTAGGGGACAATGCCCACGGGGACAAACTCCATGGCCCCGATGAGTGAGTCTGGGAGGGGACCACGAAGCATAGATGGGCCGCAGGAGAACAGGGGCAGTCAGCCACTATATCGAGCAGTGATCTCCTCCGACTTCCAAGTGGAGCGCAGAAAAGCTGCCATGCAGGGGGAATTCCCCATAATGAATACACAGCGGAGCATGCTACTTCGGTAAACTGACCGGCAAGGGCATCAAGCTGCTTCGACATCACAGGCCGGGGAGGGTTTGGCAGGCACAGGTCGACTGTGTAAAGTGGCCATAACCACAGGCACTTGGGGTCTATCGGAGGAGGGGCATCACAAGATCATCAAGAGAGATGGCAAAATAAACCAAGGCAAAAAAACAGGCGGACATCTCCACTTTGCTAACAGCAAGCGTCATGGACAAACTAAAAAAGGGAGAGTGAGTTAAGGCTATGATCCACATGGAGGACTCTGAGCGAACCACACCTCTGCTCGCACAAACGGTGACCAAAACTGACTTGCATGAACTCCTTGCGGCTATGACCAGGGAATATCAGAAACGCACAGATGAGCTCGTGAACAAAATCACTGGCCTAGACAAGCTAATGGACGAGGTCGATAGAACGGCCGAAGTGGAAACCACCCTGTGTGAGCAGAACCACGGTATAAGTGAGGGAGTGGACAGGATCGTTGTACTGGAGACCAGATGTGAGGCCCTGGAAATGAAGCAAGAGGACACTGAAAACTGCTCCTGCCGTAAAAACATTAATCTGTGTGGGATTCCAGATAGAATCCCTGACACAAAGCTAGAAGAATTCACCCGGGACCTCTTTCGCTTTGTACTGGCCCTCCCCAACAGCACCCGAGTGGAATTGGACAGAGTGCATCACACCCAGCCGAGGCAAATGCAAACCACTCCACTGGACGTCCTAGCCATCGTCCACTTCTATAAGGTCAAAAAAGAGATAATGAAAGAGGCCAAAAGCTCTGCAGGCATCCAATTCAGGGACACCCTGGTCTCACTGTATCAAGACCTGGCCAAGACTATGCCATTGAAAAGGAAGAACCTAAAACGACTGACAGATTGGCTGTGGGAGAGGAAGATCAGTTACTGCAGGGGGTTCCCCACTGGGCTGCTGTTTAAGTCAGAGGGTAAGCAATGGCAGATACTCAACTTGAAGGAAGCGGATACGCTCCTCAACCCGTCCGGCTCGTACAAAGGGGGTGAAAGTGGCACTGCATCAAGTGAAGCCCCCATGCAGGGAGCTTCAGAGCCCTAGTCCTGGGTGAACATAAGGCAGAGGCTCAGGGCCCGACCAACAAAGGCAAGAAAGGCGCATAGGACTGAGGCAAGATGAATCATCAGAAAATGGAAGAGTTTTTGCTGCATGTGTTGCGGGAGGTCTGGGCCCTGTATGAAGACCTCTCCGCTGCGGGGCTGCAAATCCCAGGACGAACCTGACTCTGCAGAGGATCTGCTAAACATTTGCACTTGGAACACAAGCTGCCGCTGGCTTGTTCCTGAAAGCTGCCTGGAGCCGACGGTCAGGGAGAATGATAGTGGCTCTAATGCAACTTTGTGGTCACAAGAGACAACATGTTACATCAAGTTTGTCACTGTTAAGGTTGGTTGTTGGGGGCTGAGCCGGTTGCCTCGGAGGACATGGGCTAGACTCATGTATTCTTTACTTCTTGGTTTTAGGGTACGGGGGTGGGAGGGACTAGTTGGGGGGGAAATTACAGGGAGCGCATTGCAGCATATCGCCATTCAGGCAACATCACCTTATTTCACAGAGAGGGGCTCAAACCTTTTTGAATCCACACGGCAGGAGACCTACATTGAGGGCTTAAATAATTAAATTTGCAGATTTCCATGGCAGACAGCTCCGCTAAAGAACTTTGTATGGAGACCTGGAATGTACAGGATTTTAACTTCCTTGGGAAACGAAAGTTAGTAGCGTGTAAACTGGCTGAACTCTCTGCGGATGTGGTTTGCCTACAGGGAACGCATCTCCCCTCTGTGGATGAGAGGCACATAAAATGTGGGTGTTTCAAGTTGCTTTGCCACCTCAGGGGTAAAAAAAGAGGGGAGTTGCAGTACTCTTTAGTAGGGAGATACCACTAACTGAGGTGACTGTGAAGTGGGACCCAATGGGAAGGTAGATTCTAGTAAAGTCACATATATGAACATCCCTCACATTTGTGTCAATCTATTGCTAGAACAGCGTGCAGGACTGGTTCCTGCGTACTATCACCCCAGACATTGTTTCATTTGCGGAGGGCCGGATCCTGATGGGGCGAGAATTCAATTTAGTCCCTGAGCCGCATTACGATAAGACCCTCCCGCCTTCAAGGGAGGATTATACAAGAGCGATCAAGTTCACCGAATTTCTGAAAGAAGTGGGGCTGGTGGACGTTTGGTGACTTTTCAATGTAGATATGCATGACTACACATTTCATTCCCACGTCCATAAAGGCCTCTCGAGAATCAATTTTATCCTTATGTCGAGTGAGCTGGAAGGACTCTTTACTACACGATGCAGTAATTAAGGGGGAAATATCTAATGCCCTAGAATTCTACTTTAGGGAAAATTCCTCTGTGGGTTGTTCTCCAACAATGGTTTGAGATGCCATGAAAGCGGTGATATGGGGGGTATTGATTACAAGCACTGCGGCACATAGAAAAACAGGGCAGTTACAGCAAGCCAGGCTGGAGGAGAGGGTAATGGAGTTAGAAAAGGCACATACATCTAACCAATCCATGAAAACAGGGAGGGAGCTTAAAAAAAGCAAAGTCCACGCTCGAAATGCACTTAGCCGCCAAATCCGCTCATGCCCTTGAGTATACTAAACAATTTTACTATATAAAGAGTAATTAAGTGAAACGGCTCCTGGTGTATAAATTGAAGAAAAAACACGCACGGAATACCATCCGAACACCAAGAGGCCCGGTTTGCTCCCTACTGATCTCGGAGGGGGATAAAATAGGCGCAATGATTGATCACCACAGGGACGTAACGTCCGGGGCCCCAGTTGACGGTGTGCTGCAAACCAGATATTTGTCCACAATCCCCCCAGGGGGGTGCTCTCCAAATCAGTTGGATATTCTCGAGCTCCCCATTATTTTGGAAAAGGTAATAGAGGCAATTAAGGCCCTGAAAAATGCAACCCCTGGCCCTGACGGGTTCACCGCACGATTTTAAAAGGTCTATGCCCACATCCTAGCCATTCGCTTAATGGAACTGTTTAATTCCTTCATAACCACGGGGTGTATTACACCATCTATGTAGGAATCCCTAACAGTACCCATACTAAAACCCAGAAATGACCCAAAAGTTTGCAGTTCATACTGGCCCATAACACTAATGAACAATGATGCAAAAATCTTTTCCAAGATTTTGGCAGTCAGACTCGCTAGGTTCCTGTCCGACCTAGTACACTGGATCAAAAATTGTTTATCCCGGGCCACACCACCCAAGACAACATCAGGTGCGCTCTCTACTTATGCAAATAAAAGACAATATTGAAAAGATATTTATGAAAAAAGACTGAGCCGAGTCACTGCACAGGACTGTGTGCCATTCCCCTCCCTATGTATTTGTCCCTAGCAGGACAATCTTCTCTTTTGACACTTCCACCCCTTCTAGATTAAGCATAAGGATGGTTCCCGCAACATGTTCCTGGATGTGGGCTGGCCTGTACAAGAACTCAGATGGCACTTTCCGATACCTGTAAACTACATTCGGTTCTGCATTCAGCAATACTGTAGCCATGTACATTAACAGGTCTGGGTGCATTCGTATTCCCCTAGTTACTGCTTCAGTCCCCAAAGCATGTATGATTATTGCCCCTACATAACATATGCCTGGGGAGGAGCACACCACCCCTCTCTAAATAAAATAAATGGTCATATTCATTTTACTAAGTATGTCTCTCCCCAACAGATTGATAGGAGATGACATTGAAAACAGCAATGCTGCTCGTACCACCATCTCACCAACTTTGATAGGCAGTTCTTCTGTGAATGTAACCAACTTTAGTGCCCCAGAGAACCCTTGCGTGTCCATTACCTCACCTGAAAAAGGGAAATGCCCCTCCTTGATACATGATTTTGTGGCACCTGTGTCAACCATACAGATGAATGGTTTGTTCCCTATCTCCATGCCCACCAATGGTTCGGCAGTGACTGGTAACACTGGGCACGCTAAAGTTCTCCGTGAGCTGTCCTAATCTGGGTGTTTATCCTGGGAAAGATGAAATGATTTTCTTCTACCGCACTGGCCCCCTGATGATGTGTCACTGTGCCATGTGGCACTTCATTACTGTTGAGCACTTGAGGGGCCTGTGGCTGCACAGGATGTACTGCATGGGCTGGTTTGCCACTATGTGCCAGTGCCTGCAGCTCCGTAACTGTGGTGGTTGAGCAGACTGTGGTGTGCCATATGGATTACTTATGGGTGCTTGGGCATAGGGCTGGGGGTACTGGGCCAGAACACCTTACGCCTACTGTATGCAGCCACTTGTCTGCTTCTGCACTCCTTTTAGAAATGCCCCATTTCCCCACATGTCAAACATTGCACCATGCCCCCCCCTACTTGGGCCCATTCTTCCAAAACCCCCTCTTGATGCCCCGGGGGGCCTTTATAGGCCCTCTCCTTCTGGGATACCCTCCAGAGAGCCATCCCTGATACTGTGGCTGATACCCACAACTCCAACCATTTCTACCTCTCCATACAGGGGTTGACCACACCTCACCCACGATTACCCTCTGTTATGCCTGTCCTTCCTGGTGCGCTGCTACTAGTGCCCCTTCTTCAAACAACCTTGCAAACTTTTTTTGTAATACCCTCACTTCCTCCGTATGTACCCTTTGTGCTGTCTCCTTTTTGTTCTCTTTCAACCGCTTGCAATGGTGCACGAATATGGACTGTATCTCTGCCAAACTCTTCACCTCAATCCCCATTATTTTATCCAATGCCTTCTGCAAGTCCTTGGGAGTCCTTCCTTAACCACAAAATAGAAAAATACAATTGACTGATCCCAGGGTTCATCCATTTCTGCCCTCCACATCTCTTGTATTTGTAAAATGTACTGAGCTGGGTCCACATCATCCTGCACTGTACGTTGCCTTTTTGACTTGAGATCTGGTGTATCCGGGTATTACCACTGCAGTGCCGCTTACACTTGGGTCCTAATATCATTGAAATGGGCACAATTACGAAAATCATTCCCTAATGTCACCCCAGGATACCTGGATTTAGCCCAAGTGGCATCTGCCTGATCCCCCAAGATCGCGACAAACACACTCTTCACATCGCGCACAGCCAGGGTAACACCTGCTGTCTGCTTCACAAATTCATAGATCCACTTTCCCGCCCAAGCTGTGATGGATGGTAGTGTTTTTATTAAATGATTCCTGTCCATATGTGGCCGTTGTACATACTGTGCCCTCCCTGGTCATTTGTGCAACAGTGGAAACTATGCCCCTACCTTCTTTGTCACCTTCTTCTTCCCCACCTGCTTTGCCTTCACAACCGCATCGCACCCAAAGTGGTTCCTCAGCCTAGGTTCCCACAAGTGCTCCACCCGTGGCAATCTCGCGAGCATGTCCTCTTCCCCCTCCCACTCATCCACTGCATCCCACTCCTCCTCCTTTGCTGCGGCCTCGACGGTCAACCTCACAGACCCATCTTCACCTTCCTTTCAATATGCACATCCTTAATCACCTTACTGTCAAATCTGAACAGAATGTCTCCTGCTTTCCACTCATCTGTCCCTGTAATTGCTCACTGCCCATCCTCCTCTACATCCCTTAATCTTGCTAACTCTTTCTCTGCCATCCTTAGCGTTTCTTCTACCTCTTTCTGTTCCTTTCACTCTGTATTCTTCTGTTCTTGAGTTTGAGCGGCTGCAGGTGCTATAGGGTTTGGGAGATTGTGGTACTGGCCCGATGATGGTAGTGGAGGGCGAGTGGCAGCGCGTTGTGAGTTATAAACAGGGGTCCTGAACCCTGATGCTGCACTTGTGTGATAGCACCCTAATGGGGAGGCTGTGCTGCTTGTGTTGTAACTGATGGGGTGAGAGATTCCTAAACTGGTGGTGCGGTAGGTATAACTGGAGTCACAGTCTGCGGCATAGGTGCAGTCTTCTTGGGCTCAGGGAGGGGCATATTGTGAATCCTCTACCATCCTCCCTAACTTCAATACTATTCTATTCTTTAATTTCTTCCCCTTGTATTTTACTGATAGAAATGTATACATATGACCAAGGATGTCTTTATTATTAATTCCCTGTTCTGGCCATAGCTTAAACATGCCTCCTTTCGTCTCAGCCACCCATTCCATATGATACTTTCTAATCTCCCCATATAACGGGAGAGCGGTACACATGTATTTCAATGGGATCGGCCGCTCTATTATAGCTACCCTTTATTCAAACGTTAAGCAATACCTTACTTTATTTCAGGCTCCAATCCAGCGGTGTCTTGTCGTCCAGTTACCTCACCCTTTCCCCATTCCCAATAACGCGACGTTCCCCTTTGTCAAACTCCCCATGCACACGTTTCACTCAAATCTCATACCACTACTTCCTGTACTCTCGAACACACACCATCCACACCTTCTCTTCACTCCACTTCAAAATGCACACACAACGAAATAGACCTCTCCTTGGTCCATGCCACCGCAATAAAAACAACAATAAAAAATCAAAAATACTACTTTTCCTTCCCACACCTCCTTCATATCAAGCGGGGAGATCCCAGGCCCACATGGAGCCTCTACTCAGACTACTTTTGCCTTCTTAGGCTCCCTTTACATCGGGCAGAGAGATCCCAGAGCCACTCAATACACAGAGCCTTTACATTTATTCCTCTTAATAACACAGCGCTGTCTCCTTCACTCAATCGGGAAGGATCCCGTTCCTCCTTACTCCATATAATAAAAAAGAAAAGTCAAAAAGTACACAATGCCACGTGGTCTTTCCACTCCACAATCGCACCACTGTCACCACGCTAACACTCGACTCCACACTCTCCAATGTCCACTCTTCCCCCAACTGTGTTTTTTTATCCCACAAAGGTACACTTACATCTACGTGTTCTCCCGAGTTCCTCTGTCACAAGGTCCCATCAACAGCATCACAATCCGGGAACGGCTCCAAAGAACAGACAGGAATTCAGGCAACATGGCTCCTGTAAACTTATCTGATTTGCGCACAAGGGACTGGTCACTGCAGGTGCCTATGGATGTGCGGGGAGGAATCCTCCGTCTCTGCAGGGTGGCCGGGATCATGTGGGGTCACCAATTGTGTAAGGTAAACCTCCAGACAACCATGCCAAGATACATTTGTTTGTTTACAGCCGTTCTAATGTTCGGCTATTAACTGAAGTAACTCTTGTGTTGCTATGATACTCAGCACAGAACAGAATGTCATCACATTAGCCATGTTACTACGTGATGACATAATGACGACAATATAACACGTAGAATGACTGAATTCAAATTTTCGTGCCAGTGAATTTGGCAGTTGTAAGGAGCCGCAAAGCTCTGCCCTGGTGAACAGATAGAAACCTTATATCGTCCACAAAGAACTGCAGGTAACAAGTGTCCCCAAAACTTATAATAAACTCTTATGTAGATTGACATGCAAAGTCGATTCCAGTCTTAGTTTCCTTTTTTCAAATTTTTAGAGAGGATAATGACTCCTTAATCGAATATCATACCTGATCTCAGATTGTCGCATAGATTATAGGTAATATACACTCCCTATCATTGGCATTTAATAGTCTCTAAGATTAAAATCTACTCTTTCTTATCAATCTATTCTTTTATTTTTCAGAATATAAATATAATTTTCTTGCATGAAGAGACTAATATAAATATCATATATTCCAGAGATGGCTTAACTAATTCCATGGCGTATGGAATGAGTTCATAAACCTTTTACAAACTCACTATAAATGTTTCATATTTTGAATATTTGTTGCATGCATTCTCTAACTGGAATATTGCTCTGATAAATTTTAAAAACACTTTTCGTTAAACGGACAGTGATTATGTTCCCCTACTATTATTACAATTAAGATTTTCCTGCAGATGAAGTGAAAGAATTCCCCAAATACATAGACCAGAAAACATTATGGAAACAATGTGATTAAATTGGAATATATCACTAAAGAGCTATTAACACATTGTTTGTTTCTTACCTACATTGTTCAAATATACATTTTGAATACCCATCTAAAATATAGCTTACTCTATGACTCTACTTGTCCTAAATTATTGACTGTATTTCAGTTACTTTATTGTGTGCTGGGACCTGGGGTCTCTACTGTTAGATACCATTTATCTCATGAGGCAGGCTGTGTGCCAGGCTGAAGAGTGTGTCAGGACGATTCGTTGAAGTGCCAGTCCTCCAGGCAGAGGAAAATACACTATGGTTATTTAGGGCCTCATTACAAGTACTCCGGTCCGGACTTAACGCTGCCGGTATAACCCTACCGCACCGTTTCCGCGATCACCAAATTATGACCTACGGACCCGGAAATAGCACCACCATAAACCGCCACCGCGGAGTCAAGGCACCCGTAAACTTCGCCTGCACGGAAACCCCCCCGTTACCGGCAATACGAAACACTGCAAGCATTACGAGTAGCATGGACATGGAAACACTGCCACCAAAATAGCGCTAAAACCGTGACCACGGTGGCGGTATCACCGCCACCACGAACATGACATTAAACAGTGCCTGGTGATCTGAATCAGGCCACAGGTGCACCAAATGAGCCCAGCTGGACCCAGCAGGCCACTGGGAGCCTACAAAAGGGCCACACCCAGGCCAACTCCAAACAGAACTATGCAGGCAGCAGCTCTAGTAGCATTGGGACTGGGGCTATTGAACCAACAGGCAGCACTGCATATGATGGCAGTAATGGTGCAGAGGAGGAGGCGGAGGCGGAGGAGGCGCTGGCGGCACTTAGCAAACCCTGTACCCATGCTAAACCCTATTGTCCAGCCGGCACCACCACGCAGGCAGCCTGCAATACCACGCATCAGGGCCTCACCCTGGAACCTGACCCCAGGACAGATACACAATATTATTCCGGCTGGAGCGTCCAACAATCCTGTACATCACCACCATCATAGAGGACGACATCAGCAGCCACATTGACATCACCACCG
Source organism: Ambystoma mexicanum (assembly GCF_040938575.1). Lineage (NCBI taxonomy): Eukaryota > Metazoa > Chordata > Amphibia > Caudata > Ambystomatidae > Ambystoma > Ambystoma mexicanum. The sequence goes on along the minus strand of NC_090928.1, from coordinate 259,190,356 downwards.
CCATCCCCCCTCCTGAAGGTGCTGTCGGTACTGCATTTTCTTGGCGCCGGAACTTATCAGCACACAGTTGGTGAGCTGCACGGGCTACCAGAACCCTGTTTCTCTAAAATACTGGTACAGGTACTGGATGTCCTGTTGCGCCATTTGTCTGAACACATTGCCCTACCCTGTACCCTTGCCGAGGTCATTCCCACCAAGTTGGCCTTCCATGCCATTGCAGGCATGCCAAATTGCATAGGTGCAGTAGACTGCACCCACATAGAGCTGACAGTACCACGTGCTATTGAGATGGTGTACCGCAATAGGAGACAGTACCACTCACTGAATGTACAGATGGTATGGGATGCCGCACAAGTGATAACACATTTCTGCACACGTTTCCTGGGCTCAATACATGACTCAATGGTTCTGGAGAATTCTACATCACGGTACATGGAACGCTATGCTGGACAAAGCACATGGCTATTGGGTGAGTACAACTGCCAATGCACAGGCCCTGTGGAAGGGGGATGTGTGTCCAGGGCAATGACCTATGTGAGTGGGCTGCTACAACTGGACATGAATCACCCGCCCCGCCCATCTACTGAATAGTCAGCACAACCCACACATCACAAAGCTACACATGACAGGTTGCCACAGTGTGCCCATACACACCCTGCCACATGACACACACAGCCGATACTACCACTGACCCATACACCTGGAGCCACTGAATAAATCCACCCACAATATGCACCACTGCCCCTCAATGCACATGATGCCTGCACATGAGACATCCTGCATCGACAACATCATCACAGTCAATTAATTGACTCTGCCATGTGTGTACATCACTGCACAATGCCATACTTACCAACCAATATTAACCGCAGGGGCAACTACACATGCACATTAATGCGTTGGTCAATATCCAGATGCCAACGTCGACTACAATGACCCAGGAATGATAATCACCCACCGGTCCAACCACTGCTTGCCACATATGGATGAATGATCAATGACACATGATTGCACTGTATCTGATGAAGACATGATACAACAAACACTGACATATCCCCCACATCTACATCCCCTGTAGGTGATGCTGGATATGCACTCACGCCATGGCTGATGACGCCTGTACGGAGGCGAAGGAACATGCATGAGGAGGCGTACAACAGGGCACACGTCCGCACACGTGGCATGATTGAGAGGGCATTTGGACTACTGAAGGCCCAGTTCCGCTGCTTGAGCAGATCTGGCAGATCACTGCTCTACAGCCTAGTGCAGACAGGTAAAATTACGCTCGTTTGTGCCATGCTGCACAATCTGTGCTTGCGCAGGAACATTCCGATGCCCCCAGACGCAGAGGATGATGATGGGGATGGGGACGGGGATGGAGATGGAGATGGGGTTGGTGGATGGGGATGGGATGGCTCCATCTCCTCCTGGGGGTGCACAAGATGGACAACGAGCACGGCATACACTGATTCGCATTTACTTTTGAGAGACTGCACATTGACAGCATTGCATGGATATGACAATGCCAGTAAATGAAGTGATGAACTGCAAATGAAATGATGGATGTCCACTCATAAATGTTTTTTTCAATGATGATATATTCATAACATAACAACAGGGAAGAAGGTGCATTGTTTAGGGAAGCTGTACACCCGTGCCCACCCACCACCCAAACGTACCCACCCCCAACCAGGCCCCAATTCACTAACCCCCTAATGGACCTCCCCCACCACCCAAACGTACCCACCCCCTTACACCCTTCTTGTCCCTATGTGTCCTGCAGTGCCAAACACACATGCCATCATTTGCGTGTGCGCTTCTGTGCACGGGCATCCTTGCCAGAGGGCCCTTTTAGGCGACTTGAGCGCCTCCGTGGGCTGGCAGAGGTGGAGCTGGATGGGGTGGTGCTTGTGGATGGAACTGTTGCTGGCATTGGTGGCAAACGTCCCAGATATGCCTGCTGGGCAAGCAACATAGACTCGGCAATATTGAAAGTGCTGTTGTTGCCCTCCCGCACATGGCGTGCCAGGGTCACTATGGTGGTGGCAAAGCGTCCAATCGACCTGGAGAGGCGACGCACAGATGCAGTGTAGCACTCCCTCTGCAACCTGGACTCCTCAAGCTGACTTTCCACTAGCTGGGTGAGGGTGGCCTGCTGGTCCTCCATCCGCTGCATACGGACATTCAGCTCAGCCATTGAGGGGGTTGGCGACCTCATCGGACTGTGTATTGATGTTGGGCTGAACTGGAGGTTATGGAAGGATGTCAAGTCATCCAGGTTGGGCACCTCCCCCTGTGGCCCTACATCAGACTGCAGTGCTGGGGCACTGTTGTCACTGCCTGAAGCCTCCTCTGCAGTGCAGATGTTTTTTGGGGTGGGTTGTGTGGGCATGATGGGTGCCCGTGGCACCTGTGTGGCAGCAGGCCGCGTGGAGATGGTGGTGCTGGTGGCCGGTACATCTGTACCAGATGCAGCTGGTGGCAGAGTTGCTGAGCAGCTAGCGTCTTCCTCCTGGGAAGGGGCGCTGGGTTGCACACGTGCAGGTGCCAATTGCCTCGCCTGTTGTGCGTTGTCATAGTCACTTGAATGGCTGTGGGGACACAGAGGGCATGCTATTAGTTGTGTGGTGGTACCTTATGGGTGCATCACATGCATCAGACAGGTTGATCAGTGAACATTTGCATTTACACGCATATGAATGTTGACGGCCATGTATTGTAGGGATGTTGTTCATCGTCCGGGTCATGATTGGGTCATTTGGGGCACTCATGCACTGGCTGAGGGGTGGGGGGTTGTTAATGGGTCCTTTGGGGCACTCATGCACTGGCTGGGGGGGTTGTTAATGGGTCCTTTGGGGCACTCATGCACTGGCTGGGGGGGTTGTTAATGGGTCCTTTGGGAAACACATGCACTGGCTTGGGGGGGTTGTTAATAGGTTCTTTGGGGCACTCATGCACTGGCTGGGGGGGTTGTTAATGGGTCCTTTGGGGCACACCTGGCCTCAACAAGTAGTCATATGGCATTCATATGTGTGCACTTACCAGCATCTGCAGGGGGGCTCACTCCTGCCTCAGCATCCCCAATCCCATGGATGGCCTCAAGGTGGAGGACACTGCTGCAGCGCTCCTCCCATGTCTGCAGCCTCAGTGGAGAAGGGGGCCCTCTACCTATGTCACTGCTGCGTTGCCGGTGTGTTGCGATCAGTGGTCGAAGTGTACGAATAGAAGTAGTGGAACTATGTTCCCTGCTGGCCTGCCCCTGCTCCCCACAAACCCCATTGCCACAACCCTGCCCACACACAATACACCCCCAAAACACTTGCATCTGCTGTTTAAAGGTACGTTCAGTGCACTGCACTGAAAGTGAAGGTTTCAACATCTTCCTACACTTTTATTTTAAAACAAAACCATTCCGGAACAGTTTCTTTTTGAATTAAAAGTATAGGAGCTGTAAAAGGTAATTAAAAAAAGTAGAGGAGCACCGCTCCCGACCGCTCCCGCTCACTTCGACCACTGGTTGCGATCAGGTTTCGCACCCTCAGTCTGAGGTCGTCCCACCTCTTGTGGCAGTCCTTAACGCTCCTTGTAATCACGCCCACAGCTGTGCACTTGCGTGCAGCTTCGGCCCACACATCCTTCCTGCGCTGCTGTGTTGCACGCCGTTGGTCTGCGCTAAACAGCATTTCTGCATGCTGCACTATGTGGACTACCAATACAGTGAGCTCCGCCTCACTGAAGCGCTGTTTGCATTGTCTCTGGGCAGGGATCCTGGCTGCCATGCTGGTGGTCCTTTCTGGCTTCTCAGTGTGCAGATTTAGCCTGTGCTGACTCAGGATGGCAGTGGATTGTGCTTTATATGATGGCCGCCTGTCTTCTATTTCCGGTTTTCGTAGTCATGGTATTTCCACATCCGTGTCCGTGAAGACGGCAGCGGAGACGGTTTCTACAGTGCTTGTGGGTCCGCTATGTCCATTTCTGTGGGTGTTTACGTGACAACGGTAATACAGTTTTCCGCATCTGTCTGGTGCGCGCGACTGACTGGCCGTAATCGGCAGATCTTTCCGCGACTTTGAGGACGCAGAAACTGTATTACCGTCGTCACGGACTCACCGCATTCCAGACCGGAGTACTTGTAATGAGGCCCTTAGTGTGGTAAATGGGTAGCATTCAAATGTTTAAGGTTTGATAGGGGAATTGCAGAAACAATGACAAGAACATGATCACAATATAGAGTGTTTTACAATGATATTGCTTATATTTCTTGCGCTGGTAGTTAATGTAACTAGATTATTGAATATTACGAAACTATTAATTTATTTTAGATAGCTTCAAAGTCAGTAACGTGGAAAGCTTGCAAATCGCTCCTGGTTGCCTTCTCCCAATTACTTTTTGGAGAGCGACAGATATATTTATATATTGAGTTTCCAAAGCTCTATCTTCTGCCTTGATAAACCTTGAAATGATTTTGGAAAATGTTCTGTAAAAGTTGATGGTCTTGGCTGGATAATGAGTTCGCATTACTGAGTATTATAAATAGCTGACATTTCATCCAGAACATTATGCAGATGACGTTTTCAAAATAAAATGAATGCTAATTAATAGACTTTTTTATTTACAGATTGCAGCTGTAAGTCCAGCAGATATCTGTTACGAGGAGACGCTGTCAACTCTACGATATGCAGAGAGGTAATTTTAGTTTATTTTAAAAAACACATTGTTCTTGCTAATTTGTGGAGAGCAATACAGCTCTTTTTGTTCTGCAGTCAATAATAAGGACTTTATCTATTGTACTGGTTCAGTTTCTGTGTGGAACAAATGTAATTGTTTCTTTTTAATATGTTAAAGGAAACACTGTAAGTATATTGAATTTGATTAATTAATTGATTTTTAGCTCAACTTCATGAGATGTTTCTTCTGTAATATCTTGTCTTCACAAGCTCATTGATTTTAGATTGTTTTGTGTAAAGACTTTATTGGAAACCACATGACACAATAAATAAAATGGATGCTAAGTAATTAAAAACCCAGAACAGGAAATTGCTTTGTATGAGTTTATTGCCACGGAATTGGTTACATTTGTTTTAATATCATTACCGGTTCATATGGAACCAACATTATCTCCTATCTCATTTGACCTCTGCAGTTAATCAGTCATATGGCCTCATTACATGTTTGCCGATCTGGAAACAAGGGTGCCGGTGAGCTTACCGGCACCCTTGTTTCCAGATCGGCAAACTACAAGTCTGCTTGCTGGTGCCGCTGCCCCCGACAGGTTGGACCCTGCCGGGCGCAGCAGCCACGGTAGGCAGACTTATCACAGGAGCAGTGGCACCTTTGCTAACGGTGTCGGTGTTCCCGTGTCCCCACTCACATAGAGTCCGATAGAACTCCGTGGGACTGGGGATTAACAAATGTACCAGCGCCTGAGTTCCCAACCGCCAGACTTGTAATATCCCAGTGGCACCGGGAAGTCAGACGCCGGTAAGTTATTACGGGTCCGGCGGCAACTCGCGAGCAGCAGCAAGGTTACCGCCGGACCCGTAATGAAACCCATAATCTTCTGATACTATATCTATACAGATAACATGTTACACGCATGGGTTATTATCAAATGAGTGGTGCACAAAATGAAAGGGTTTCTTTTAGCTCTCCTCCTCGTTTCCCTGCTTTTCTAAGTGGTAGGAGGGCAGCAAATCGGAAATGTGCATCTCTGCCTTGCTTTCCTCCTTTTTTTGGAAGAACACACGGTTTGACTCCTGAAGACCAAACGATTTCGGTGAAATATGACTTGGGTTAGCATCCACTAAAGACCAGGCAGATTTGATAGCAATCCTATTATAAAACATTGCCTGCGAAGGGTAATTTCAAGCGTAAAGGCGATTTTGCCTTCATTTACTCTTCGCAATTAAACTCTGCTTTCTGAATATTGAAAACTGCATGCAGGGGACCAGCAACACATAAGGCCAACCGCTGATGGTACCCTGCATGAAATTAGCATATTTTTTAAAATGATCCCAAATTCTCCATCATGTTGAGGTTAATTAATTTTTCCATTTATTTTGGGAGGGATGTTTATTAGGGTGCTGTTACACGCGCCCTGAGGTTTTCCGAGATGTTTGTTGTGGAATGTTTCTTACATCTCTAAAGCTGATTGTGAATTCATTTTTAGTTATATCTCAAATCCTGCAATTCTTTTACATAATTACAGTGATTTATCATGACCAAATGTATGCCTTTCTTGACTTGTGCTATCACAATATTTAACGTTACATTGGAGACTGAATAATTCTTGTACTACCCCTTCATTGAGATTTTTAAATTTGGTTTTGCCAAATTTTGAAACTTTTTTATTTAATGAGTCTGCTAACACATGTGCATCCCATTCCACTGCCTCATAAAAGAAATGATGCCTCAATTCACAATTCGTATTTGGAAGAACAAAATGTGACTTTTTTTTTTTTAGAATCGTCATGACTGGCAATTCTAATGCCAAATACAAAATTATTTTGTTTTTTTAAAAACAGTATTTTATTGATTTTGTTACCATCATAAGAATGACACCATTCACGTAAATACAGCACAAAGTCAACGGTAAAAGAAAAAGGAAAAAAAAAACATTTTGCTTGGTTTTTCATTGCCAATATGAAGCTTCACTATAGAAGCAAATCCCGGATGCAAACATTAACCAACTGTTCCAGAATGGGTAATCCTCTACACCGGTAACTTCAGATTCCTTTTCCTCCCTCCCCGCACCACCTTACACATCTGTTTTACAACTAGGGTCTTTTAAACCATCCCTTATTCACTTCGGCACATTTCAACATTGTTCAACCTTGTTAGCAGGGCATTTTCCTGCTCACCTCCCTTCCAAGGTTGATCTGATTCAATGACGGTTGTAGCATTACTGTCCATGTTGGGTGCCCTCTCACCAACCTCTACCCCGCCTGATTTAATGCGTCTCTATGTGCGGCATAATACTCAAGGAAGGGAAGCCAGAACACATCTATATCGGAGTGCGACTCTAGCAAGGCAGCTGTAATGCTTTCCATTTGGTAAATTGTGTGTGCTTTATTGAGCCATTCCCCCTTCGTTGGTAGCGTACTACTTTTCCATCTGATTGTCGGACACACTCTTGCTGCTAACAACAGGTTCCTGGGCATGTGTGAAAGGACTGTGTTCGTTCCCTCACTGTCCGTCTCAATTCCAAACAAAAATAATAATGGGGACAAATTACTATGGATACCATCTATGGCCTGTTTCCAGACCAGGATTTCTTTCCAAAACGTATGCACACTTACACAGCGCCACCACTGGTTCCAATAATTGCTTACTTCAGCACAACCCCTCCAACAGTACGGCGCTACCCCTGGGAACATTTTCGCTAGCCTTTGCGGAGTCAGGTGCCATCTCATCAGCAGTCTCCTATTAACCATCTTATACTGCATGGATATTGATGTATTCCAAGCTGACCTATATGTCACTGCCCATGTGTCCGGATGATCTTGCAGCACTAACTCTGTCTCCCAGTTGATCTGAGTGCTCGGTTGTGTCAGATGGCCCCTAGTAAGCAATGCGCTATACAATTGAGCAATTAACCTTCTGGAGTCACGGGTTCACTCAAAATGCACTCAAAGTCGGTGAGCGGCCTTCGGAGAGAATCGTCCCAACGCAGATCTCGCAATACACTCATAACTGTAAATAGTGTAGAGGCGATATAGTGACAACCTGCTGTGCCTCCTCTAGTTCTGCTTTTATTATGTAGGTACCTTCTTTCCACATCTGCCCCACTCTTACCAGGCCTCCCTCATATTGGGGCTGAAAAATACTTGTGTCTGTTAGCAAATCTCTGATGGTGCCCATAGAGACCATAGTACTGACAAGACTGGATGTTCCCGAATCCTTCGTGCCCTGGTCTTAAAGCGGACCCACAACTACTCGCCCAGGGTTACCGGCGCAAATAGCTCATTGTCGGGGCCGACCCACTGCTTCTCAGTGCTTTCCCACAAATGGTCCGCTAGGATGCAGAGTTGCAATGACCTATAATATTTGAAAAAGTCTTGGAAACCCATGCCTCCCTTATCCTTTGGTGCTATCAAAGTCGTGTACGACACCCGAGGCTTCAGGCCTGCCCACAAGTATGCAAGAAGGGTGCGCTTTACTTCTACATGGAACCCTTCGAGGATAGCCACTTGGAGTGATTGGTAAAGAAATAAAAACCTGGGGAGAATGTTCATTTTGATCGATGTAAATCTAGACATCCAGGAGAGTGCCATTTTGGACCATCTCTCCAGATTAGATTCTATGGAGTACCGCAGGGGTATGTAGTTTGCCCGAAACAAACTTGTTAAGTCTTTCGTGATCATCACGCCCAAATACTTAATTCCTTCTGCCTGCAGGTGGAAACCCCACTCCGCTACTAAGTGTCTCGGAAGGGCCGAGTTTGGCTGCAGTGTTAATGCAACAGTTTTATTTAAGTTTGCCTGAAATCCTGATAATGCCCCATATTCCACCAATGTGGCAAAGAGGGCTGGCACTGACTCCAATGGTTGAGTGATGTAAGCTAGGATATCGTCAGCGAATAGTGCCAATTTGTGTTCATGCCCTGGTCTTACAAACCCCTGCATCCGGGCATTCGTTCGATTTGCCTGTGCTAACTGGTTCAACATCAGGGGGAAGAAAAGGGGGGACAGAGGGCAGCCTTTTCGTGTGCCTCGCGGCAAGTTGAAGGACTCTGATGCAATACTGTTAATGAAGACTTTAGCAGTAGCCTTTCGATATAATGCCAAAGCTCCTGACACCCATTGTTGACCAAGACCTGCCCACTGCATTACTGTGCACAGAAAAGGCCACCTGACCCTGTCGAATGCCTTCTCTGCATTGATTGACATTAAGATGGGGCAGTTTACGCTGTCATCAATGGAAGCAATCAGGTCTAGGGTTTTACGGACATTGTCTACACCCTGCCTACCCCTCACATAACCAACCTGATCTCTATGAACAAGTTGTGGCAATATTTGGACCAAAAGACCGGCGAGGACGGTTGCATAAATCTTAGCATCAACGTTTATAAGAGATATTGGGCGGTACAATGTGCATTCCGTGATATCTTTGCCCTCTTTCGGTATCACTACAATTCTTGACTCCGTGAATGACGCAGGGGCCTGCCTCGTTTCTAGAATTGTATTAAAATGTTTCACCAAAAAGGGTGCTAAGGAATTACTGTAAGCTTTATAGAAGGCTGGTGTGAACCCGTCTTGCCCTGGTGCTGAGCCTGCTTTCAGTTTAGAGATGGCGTTCTGAAATTTCTTGTTGTAATTGGGCTGTTCAGCATGACTTGACTGTCTTGTGGTATTGGAGTGTGGGGAAACCTAATTAAGTATTGTGCCATATCGTCCTCCATGCCTCCCTCCTCTGCCGTATATAAAGTGGTGTAAACTCAGGAAAAGCGCTTTGTGATTTCGCTTAGATTTAACAAATCGTTCCCCCTTTCATCTTTAATTCTGGGAATCGCTCTTTCAGCCCTCTGTTTACGCAGGTGAATGGCCAACATAGTGTGGGCTTTATCTCCCTTCACGTAAAATGTTTGCTTTAAATATCGCAGTTGAGTCAACGCCTTGCTTTGCCATATATCGTCAATTCTTTCCGGAGCATTCCAATATGCGCTAAAATTTCCTCACTACCGACGGGGTGGGTTTGAAGGGACAGTTTTTTCTGTGCAATTTCATTTTTTAGCTCTCTTTCCCTTTTCACTCCGATCTTGTGTCTATAGGCCCCTTCTGCAATCAAAATGCCCCGGATTGTGGCCTTTGCCGCTTCCCAAACCATATTTAATGATAGCTCCCCTGTGTCATTTGTGATGAAGTAATTCTTTATTGCGTCTGCTACGGTTTCTGTAAACAGTGGATCTTTATAGAGGGTGTCATTGCAGATCCACCTGCGGTCTGTCTATAAGGATGGGCACAGATCCAGTTTCAGTGTGCATAATTCATGATCCGCCCATGCCACTATCTCTATAGCTGCTGTCAGTATTGTGCCTTCATTTGCCACTTCAACCAATATGTAATCTATTCGGGAATAGGTGATGTGTGTGGGGGGGAATAAAAAGTAAATACTCTCTCTTGCGGGAGTATCTTGCGCCATGTATCGATAAGGTAATTAGCTCTTAATAGATCAGGAAATCCCTCCCTTGTCGGATAGCATGGGGGATGTGCACCGTGTCTCATTGAATCCCAATCCATTCTAGGGTCTGATATGATGTTAAAATCACCCCCACATACTAACATACCCTCTTTCCAACCAGAGACTTTCTGAAGTGTAGCTGATTTTGGTTGGGTCGTAAGCAGAGCAGAAAGTAACCACCCGGGACCTCACCTTTCCCTTTAATACAATGTATCGCCGCTCCTCAATTCTCAGAATATTTGCGTTATTTGGAGACCTAGGGATTTCCTATATATAATACCCACTCCACCCCTATTATGCCCGCCCGAGGCCCACAGTGTTCCTCCTATCTCTCTGCTTACGACTTTGAATTCCTTTCCCTGCGCAAATTATGCTTCTTGCACAAACAATACATCCAGTTTGGCAAGTTTAAATTCCCTTGCCAGCATAGAGCGATGTTGCGGTGAGTTTAAGCGTTTGATATTGAGGGACCCAAACTTAATCCCGTCAAGTAATGCCATGGTGGTTTTCGTTTTTTTTCATTCTGACCCTTATCAGTTGGCCTGCCCTCTTAATCGCTATAGCTGTTAGCACACAGCAACTGTGGTTCGCACATGCGTTAAGTTGATTCTGTCTAACTTCAATGGTGCCCGAGATGTGCCTTGTCACCCTTCTGATGTGTATCCCTCCCTTGCCTCCCCCCCTGTTAAAAATGCCAGCATTGGCACTCTTTTTTAACTGAGACACCCTAAAATAAGAAGGGCCACACTTCAGGGACCACTCTCCAAGCAAAAAAATCCAATGAACCATTTTTGTTAACCTAATGGCGGAAACGCCCCGCAACCTTATTCCAATTTGCCACTATCCAGTCCCACATGGCTAAGTGAATATTCTGGACTCACCATGACTTGTTGAAGCCCTTCTATCAGTCTTAACCGGATTAGTACATCAATCAATTTGTTAGCAACTGGGAGACATATAAATACAAATGAAGACACTACTTTGACTTTCAACTTTTCCCCGGGGACCTGGCCTTCAAGGTGTGTAGTACCGCTTGTACTTCCTGGTACCTTGAGCTCGACCTCTCCGCAGCGAGGAGGCCACAGCTTTGTGCATAGGGTCCCTGGGCATTCAAGTTTTGTCCCTGTCTGTTCCTTGCGCACCAGCTTAGAGGCTCTCCAGGACTACTCGGGCTTCCTCTTCCGAAGTGCACGGTAGCCCTCACCCTCATTTTCGAAGCTCACTGAAAATGGGAACCCCCATAGGTAGCGAATGTCCTGCTCCTGTAGCCAGGTTGTTAGTGGGCGACAGATTCTCTGCTTGTTAAGTGTGGTATCTGACAGGTCTTGAAACATTCTAACGCTAGATCCTTCAAAGTTAATAGGCTCTTTCTCTCTCGCCTTCTGCAAAATGTCCTGTTTTTGTCGAAAGTAATGACATTTGGCGAGGACCGATCTCGGGTCATTCGCTGGGCCTCCAGCTCTGTGTATCCTATCAAATTCGAAGTTGGGTGCTTCTGTGGGGCCGAACAGTAATATCACTAGGGCCTTTACTCGACTCTCCAGCAAGGATGGGGTTTCTCCCATCTTCTCACTTAGGCCCATTTTGCGTATATTTGATCTTCGTTCTCAGTTCTCTAGATCATCCAGCTTAATTCAACATGCTTCTCTCTTTGTTCTAAGTCCAGGAACCGGCTTCACTGTTCATCGCTGCAAGGTCACCTGACAATTGGTTGTTCTCTAAGGCCTTAATCCGGTCCTCTACTTTGACCGTTCTGGTCTGCAAGTCTGTGACTTTCTCAGTCAGGCTGGTTTTTATCAATCGAATTTCTCCCAAGAGGAGCCGAATGTCAGCCTTAGTTGAGCTGTCGCGGTCATGTCCCAGTATTTCTGGCAGGTTCAGCCCCTGCTAGTGCTCCGTGGCTGCTGAGTAGTAGTGAAATCTGTGCAACTTGAAGGCCGTGCATGGGTCCAGGGCGGGAGCAAGTGCGGGCGTTTATCTTCCCTTGTGTGATTAATGACCACAATGATTTTCACACTAACTGTGCTCTGCTCATATTGCTCAAACAAGGGTTCCTATGGTCAGTGTACCCCTTTATTTTCCCACTTTAAACACCCCACGCTCCAAAGGAGGTTTGCTTGTCACGTTGCTTCTTGTGGGTATGCTATGCACTATTCAAATTTTGTTTCTGCAGCCTCTTCACTGTTGCTAGTGGGTTCTACAATGCAGCAGGGTTGCCAGCCTTTAACTGGATTGTTCTGTGGTCTGCGGGTAACATGGGAGTATTGGAATGTGCTCACTCACTGTATCCACAAGTTGGAGAAAACTACGCCTGTGCCTCCAACTGTCACTCCATGAGTAGCTCTTTGCCTGAGCTCTTCGCACTGCTCAGGAAATTAGCAAGCTTATCTGCACAGACATTTGGTGCCGGGCATGGGCTGGTGCGTAGCTACGTGATTATGTGCCTTTTCTACCAGCTTGATATAGCAATGTCCGTGTCCTCTACCCTTTCTTAAAAATGTTCCTTTGTTTGCACTTTGAGCGCTTCCCGTGAAGGTGGGGGGATTACATATGTTGACACTGAGTGCCTGGCTCGAGCTAGTACGGCTGTAGGATCTGTCCCTCATTTTATCCCTTGCTGTCTGCCAGCAAGCTGGATCACTGCCTGTGTGTGCTCTCGAGATCAGCCCTGCACCCTCCCAAAGCCGGCTGGCCATGGGCTCTTTGTCCGTTGTATCAGTAGGAGGTCCTCTTCTCCCACCAGGCCTTAGCGGGTCAGGGGTCTCTGTTACATTTAATCCGCGTCCGCCATGCTTTTTGTTTCCTTTTTTGCGATCCCTGCGGCACTCTGAATCGGGCATCGGGCTGCGTTTACAATGAATGAGGGCACTATTTCTCCCACCGTTCGACTGCAGTGTGCTCCAGAGGATCAGGGTCCAGTTTATATGTTTGTGCTGCCATGGGTTTCGACAATTGCGGAACGCTCTGCCATTTCTCACTGCCTGGCGAGGGAGACGACGGCTCAAGCAACCATCACGTCAGTGCCCCCTGGTGGTCTCCAAAATTATGGTTTTGATGTAACATTCAACTCCTCCTTCTAGTGTTATCAATGTTTTTATGCTATAAATATCTTCAATAGTTTGTTTACATATATTACTAATAGAATTTTCCAAGAAAATGTTTCTACTCTGCGTTCGAAAGAAAATTGTTTACTTTGAATTTTCTAGCACATTTAAGCAAACAAATGCTCACATTGATGAAATCTCATTTAATTAAAGACAAATCTGTAAATCATTTATTTAACAATGAATGGTCAGCTTGAGAAGGTACTTTATCTCTATAATGAAGTCTTTTTTGGATTTATTGTTTTCGGTGTCAGTTTCTTCTGGTCCGACTGCATATGACGTGGTTGATGTATATTGGCTAGCAAAAAGTAACTCATTTGGTTGTTTGTTATAGGTTTCCTTTTTGTAATCTTTGATTCTGCTGTACAGAATGATGGGAATTACATATTGGTTACTGCTGCTGCTATTTTCCACATCAATATTTCCCCCTGCTCCCTCTGAACTTGAAGCAGTTGAAATTGGGGTGCTGCTTACCTTTTCAAATGTGAGAGGTGGCACTTAGAATAAAAACAATTGGTTTAGTATTATCTGATGTAGCACAAACAGTACAAATATCCAAATGCTTAATTTTCCCCATTGCAAAAATATTTTTGTAATATGGGTTGGGGGTGAAATCCATTCGACCGATTCTGTATTGCACAAGCAGAAAAAGCGTGGTAATAAGTGCAGTTGCTCAATTTTCAAAACTAGTGCAAAAGGAAGCTACTCTAGCTACAGCCCTCTGAAATGTCATCATGAAGTATTACTTAATTGTCACCCATATATCATTTTGCCTGCTTTATTACAAAGACTGCAAGTTTAACGAATGTTACTGATCACAAGCAATAAAATATATGTAAATGCGTACATTTCCCCAATGCGTTAACTAACCATACTTCTAATAACATGAAATTACTAATTGTATGAAGAAGTTCTAGGAACTAGGTATGGGCGAAATTGTGAAATTCTGTTCTGCCAGCCGCAGACGTGAAATCTGTAAGATTTAGATCCTTTTTGCAGCTATCCCACCACCTCTGCATATCGAAAAGAGCGGCACAAAGTTTCTCGTGCCCCTGCGCGGACCTAACAAGAATCAAAAAGGGCAGTACAAAGTTTCTCGTGTCACTACGCGAACCAGTACGAATTGAAAAAAGCTGTGTGATGTTTCTCGTGCCGCTGCGCGAACATAGCACAAATCGAAAAGAATGGCACAAAGTTTCTTGTGCCACTGTGCAAACCCAACACAAATCAAACAAAAAGCTTCCCTAAGTTTCTTGTGCCGCTGCGTGATCCTGGCACTGTTGCAACCAAAAACATGCAAAGTTTCTCGTGCTGCATCGTGAAACTAGTACAGATCTAAAAGAAGCCTGAGTAAAGTTTATCATGTCGGTGGACAAGACTAGCACGGATCATGGAAAACTGTGCAAAGATTCTCGTGCCACTGCACGAAACTACAATGGATATAAAAAGACCTGTACAAAGTTTCTTGTGCATATCACAGGACTAATTTCCTATTCTAGTCACCGATGACAGCTTGTAAATGCACATATGTGATGTTAGAAAAGTCAAATTAAACATAACCATTACCACAATAGCATGTACAGTAAAAAACATAAATGGGTAACATTTAGTTTGTGCACAGTGTTTGATACACATTACAACATTGTAATAACTGTTGCCTATTACAGTCTCATCTTCAGGTGTTCGGTTGGTGGTGTCAGTGCGTGCAGAGTTAGGTTCCTAGTACGGGTGAGCAAAATGTTCACCTGCAAAGCGAAAGATGTGTAATGCGCACTGGAATCCGCTTCCACCGGTTCTGCGAAATTAGCATTACAATTCCACCACCACTGAAATTTCACCCGGTTTTGTGCATTTTCACACAGAGCGTGGTGTTTCTTTCTCATGTAAGATTTGTGTAGCATGACGAGAAACTTTGCACCGGTCTTTTTTTTTTCATCCGTGTTACTTTCATGCAGTACCACGGGAAACTTTGCACAGTTTTTCAATTTGTGATAGGTTCGAGCAGCATCGCAAGAAACTTTGTGCAGGTCTTTCTTTGTATCCATGCTAGGTTTGCGGCAAGAGAAACTTCATGTAGGTCTTTTTTCAATCTGTGCTAGTTTCGTGCTTGTTGTGCCCATCCTATGGCATTCACGTTGGGAGGTATACTCTGAGCGAGCAGCGAGGATGTGGATTACTCAAGTAGTTACATGCGGGAATTGCCGTATTGTATTCCTGAAAGTCACAATCTTTGTGCAAGTCCTAGGCAGATTATTTTACAGTCTTGAGAAGAGACACTGCAGAGTATCACAGTACTCTGCCTCTTCTTTTTTTTGGGCACTTTGCCTGTCTTTTACACCATTTCTTATTCCCAGATACTGGCCTTTGTCTCTGTCACAGGAGGGCATCTGTGAAACTCGATATGTAAACCTTTTGACTCGCATCTCAGTATTTGCCCCCGCCAAAACACTTAAAGCAATTCTTGATGTCATTGCTCGCGATTTGACCTTATTTGTCAAAAGCCCCTTGAAGTCTGGTAAAATGTCTCCTAAATTTTAGCAAGTCAACAATTGTTGAAACTTAATTTAAATCCTGCGGAAAATTAAGAAATATCGCCCCATCTTCCAGTATCCTTAACCCTCAAATATTGGGAAAGTGTGGTGGCTAATTGCATTTAAAATCATGATGCATCTGTACTTTTTCTAGTTTTGGATACTAAGCGCCACCTGTAAGCCAAAGCGATTGTACTGGAGTACAGCTTGGACCGAGATGGGTTTGGAGGAGGCACACAGAGCTTGTAGGTGTTTGGTTATTTACTGTGAAGAGTCCTTGGGTCTCATCATTTCGGGGGCGAGTGTGGCACGGCCACAGTCCAATGGTCCCCATGGGGGTAGTGCACCGTGGGAGGATCACATGTGTGGGAATATCCCTTATGGGACGAGGGACGTTATTACAGGGAGAATACGGTATGTAAATACCCATTATCCACTCCCTTACCCTATTGAGGGCAACCCAGTCCCTTCCTCCTCTATGTATTATTGTAAGGTAGAAGATACCAATTATTTACCTTACACTGCAACGAGGGAGCATAGTGACTACCCATGTGAACACTGTTATTGGAAAAATGAGACGAAGAAGAGGTGCAGAGTAATACAGAATACCACACAAGTTCAAACAGTGCATTCTAATCGATCTGGACAATCTGAAGTACAGCGGAGTATAAACACAGAAGAAGGACTGGGATTGGCATTGAGCCAGCCCTTTTGGAGCCGTGAGAGCAAGTGGAGAGCCGAGAGAATGAAGAAGGCTGACCAAAACGCTGAGGCGGGAGCAAGCAAAAGCAGAACAAGTCCAGAGCAGAAAGACCATTCCTCAAACCTGAGAAGAGAAACTCCTGGTGTCATAGCAGGCTGGAGAATGCGAGAGTTAAATGTTTCATTCCCCAGAAGAAGATTTAGACAGCGTAGCCGCCGCAGACTGCAGGATGGCCACGAAGGTCGGGGAAGCCCCACAACAAAATGCAGTCACGCCTGAAGACCCAAAACTATCGCAGACCAGAAAAAAGGTACGCTGGATGTCAGGGAGGTGCAGGGGCCCCAAGAGGTTGGTGGAGATCCCGGAAGGGTGAGCAAAACCCAGAAGACAGGGTCTGGGACACTCACAGAGGCAAAATAACTTTACCAAACCCAAAACAGCCCTTGGATACTTGGTAGGGGTGTATAGCAGAAAACAGATATAAGTCAGAAAGGCAAATCTGGGATTCACACCCATATGAGAATTAAATCACTGAAAATCTTCATAGACAGAAGGGAGGCTTTCTCTTGGTACTTTGAAGAAGCTGTAGAGAAACCAGGTGTAGAGACCTCGCACAAAAGGTGGAAATGCGACTCCAATGCTTCCTGCGGGCAGACGCAGGGAGCGAAGGCACGGAGCAGCATCCGCTCCTGCTAGCTCCTCCACTGGACTGGCCTAATGAGCCTGAACAAAGACCAGAGACTCTTACCCACCATATAATAGTTAAAGGGCCTGTTGCCCATCTGTTGCCACTTTAGTTAAGGTGCAGTTGTCAAGCTGATGTTCTCTAGGAAATAAAGAAACATCATATGAAGCCAAGCAGCCTCCAGTGTATCATTCCAGAAATTATACTACATAATTGGCAATGAGGATCACCACCAGAATCTGCACGGTGCCATGCAAGGGGCACCACCACCTTTCCTCCAGACTCCACGTAGGCCAGCCATTCCGTGGCCACAATGGCAACCCTTATTCACCACGTATGTGGAGGCCTTGGGTGGTGCAAGCTACTCGCCGACGAGACGCAGAGTGATGCTACTAAATGCCGTGGGAGTCGAGGGACAGAAGGTGATCGAAAGTCTCACCCCGGAGCCGGTAGCTGGTGACAATGATGACGTATTTAAGGAAGCCGTGAGAAGAATTGTCAAAAGGTTCGCCAGCAAGGAGAATACAGTCCTACACAGGATACAGTTTTACAGCCGCAAACAGGAGGCGTCAGAACCAGTAGATAACTATGTGACCAAACTGCGCGAATTGGCAGCACTATGCAGCTGTAACGCTCACCTGGTTCCCACGGAGGCGCAGATCCTGGCTGGACAGTTACCGTGTCTTCAATTGAGAAGCGCAGGACTCGGATGGTTCTCTAGACCGGACCTCCTCTTATGGAATGTCTGACTTGTAGAGTAAGGTGTCTGCAGGCGGAAGAAAAAGAGATTAATGGCTGGTTGTTGGTTGGGCTTCTCCTCCTTATTCGTTTCTTCCCTGAGGCCGCCCAAAGTCTGAATGAGCTCTCACCTTAGATATGTAAATGCTGGGCTCTCCATCCTGCGACTGATGCAGGGGCGCTGGGTTCCAGTTACTTCACTGGGATTGCTTTAAGTCTCTTGTAGCCTCAGAGGGTTTAAAGCTGCTGAAGAAGCGATGCCGTCGTTTTCTGCACGAGCGGATGCTGGTCGGTTTGTAAAGTTCGAGAGCACCTTTTAATGAAGTCTTTGCCTTTGTTTCTTAGGTGCCGAAATGCTATATGCTGAGCATACGGATGCACGTAAGTATGAAGGTCCGTGCGTGGAGGAGCACGTAAGTAATATGCTTGCTGACAGGTTTATTCGCACCTCTTAATGTCTTTTTCTTGATTTGCAGGTGCGGAGATGCAGCAGAAGAGGAGATGGCGAGGAGCGCACAGCTCCGGTAAGTGAAAATATAATTGCGTCCAATTTCCCCCTTTTTGCACTAACCGGAGTTCTTTGTCTTGCAGGTAGAGGCCGCGGGATGCGGAAGATGCCGTGGGTTCAGGTAAGTAAGCGCGGCTGCTAAAACGTTGACCGGAGTTCTTTGTCTTGCAGGTAAAGGCCGCGGGATTCGGAAAATGCCGTGGTTTCAGGTAAGTAAGCGCGGCTGCTAAAGCGTTGCCTTTTGCTAACCTGATGTTCCTTTGCTAGCAGGTGCAGCCGGAGACTGGATCCCTGGATGGTAAGTGAAGATCTGACTTGTTTTCACAGGCTGGAGCAGAAGATATCACGAGAAGACTGGAGCTGACTCGGTGAGCGTCCTGCTGCAGATGCAGAATAACGCGAAGCACGTTCTTCCAATCGGGTGTGGTTTAAATAGTGTTGAGGTGATTAGGTGTCTTCTTCCTCAGTCTCGCCCAAGAGAAAAAGAGTTCCTGGGTTCCAGAGTCAAGGAGTGATGCCAGCCCCACCCAGGTAAGAAAGTAGTTCCAGATTCGGAAAAATAGTCCCACCCAGCAGAAGGCTGGGGCTTCATTTTGCCAGGACTTGTGAAGGTGAGTATGCAGCATGGTCTGCTACAGGTAAGTCCACCCAAGCACCTTTATCCAAAGCATGAGCCCGGCACCTCTGGCGCCGGGACTGGTGATTCTTATGAGCCTGGCGCCAACGGCGCCAGGACATCGTCCAGAGGGCCCCGATAGGGGTCGGTTGGGACCAGGGGCGGGGGTTGTGAGCCTGCTTCCGGGGATGTTGGAATTGTCCTGACTCCTTGGAAACAGTGCTCATGACAGCACCCCCCCTCAAGGCCCCTCCCAAAATTGTCTCACCCGGGGGTTTTGGTTTGTCGGGAAAAGTTCGGTGGAATCTTTTGATTAGGCGAGGTGCGTGGACGTATTCAGAGGGTTCCCATGATCGTTCTTGAGGCCCGTAGCCCTTCCAGTCAATCAGATAGTATAGCTTGGACTTAATGATTTTGGAGTCCAGGATGTTTTTAACCTCAAATTCGAGTTCTCCATTAACTTGAATAGGTTCTGGAGCTTTAGTCAATCGGGTTCCAGACTGCATTGGTTTTAGTAGAGATACGTGGAAAACTGGATGTATTTTCATGTGGGACGGCAAGCTTAATTTGACAGCCACTGGATTTATTATGGCGGTGACAGGATATGGTCCCAGATATTTTGGATTGAAGGTGCGAGGCCCTTTAAGAGTTAAATGTTTAGTGGATAACCAAACTAGGTCTCCAACCCGGTATTGGGGGGCCTCCCTTCGATGTCGGTCTGCTCCCTTTTTATACTGTTCTTTGGCTAGTTGAAGATGGGTCGTGGCTTCCTTGAAAGCTTGAGTGATAGCGGTGTGTAGATGATCTACGGCAGGTGTTCCGAGATCCTGAGGTGGATCAAGATTGGAGGTTCGAGGGTGAATCCCGTATAAGAGGTAAAAGGGACTTTTTCCGGTGCCTGAATGGATCGAATTGTTATAGGCGTATTCGGCGATCCAAAGGATGTCTTTCCAATTACTTTCCGACTGTTGCAGCATGCAACGTAAATATTGTTCCAGAGTTTGATTTGTCCTCTCGGTTTGACCATCTGTCTGGGGGTGATGGCTGGTTGAAAGTCTCACATCGATTTGAACTAGACGACAGCAATTTCGCCAAAAGTGCGATATAAACTGGCTTCCTCTATCTGAGATTAAAATTGAAGGGAAACCATGTAACCGAACAATGTTTTCGAGGAATTCTCGGGCCAGGAATGAAGCTGAGGGTAAGCCCTTCAGTGGGATGAAGTGGGCCATTTTAGAAAACAAATCCACGATTACTAAAATGGTGTTGTATCCGGAGCATGAGGGTAAATCAGTAATGAAGTCCATGGAAAGGGTATGCCAGGGGTGTGGCGGGATGTCTAGTGGGTGTAATAGGCCGGCTGGTTTTTCTTTCTGACTTTTGTTTTGGGCGCACACCCCACAAGACATTACAAAGTCCTTGATATCCTTTCTCCATGATGGCCACCAGAAGTGTCTCTTGATCTTTTCTGAGGTTTTGGCAATGCCAGGATGTCCTTCCATTAAAGAATCATGGTAGCAAGAGATTACCTGTCTTGGTAAATCAGTACCAGGTAAGTATAGTCGTCCTTGAAAATAAAGCAAATCCTTAGACACGGTGAAGTCCTTTCCTTTCTGTTGCCAGTTCTGTAGATCTGAAGGAGTCACAAGTTGTTTGGCCTTTGCTTCGATATCTTCGAGGGATTGCGAGGAGACCAGGCCCAGGATTCTTTGTTCGGGAATTATAGGCACGGGTTCAGGATTGACCATGTGTTCCTCCATTCCAATCCGGGAAAGGGCATCTGCTTTGCCATTCTTGTTACCTGGACGATAAGTGATTACAAAGTCAAATTCGGCAAAAAACAGAGCCCAGCGAAGTTGTCTGGAGGATTGACCTTTAGCAGTCTTCAAATACTGTAAGTTGCGATGATCGGTGATTACTGTGACTGTGTGTTTGGCTCCAAGGAGGTAGTGCCGCCAGGCCTTGAAGGCGGACTTAATAGCTAGAAGTTCTTTATCAGTGATGGTGTAGTTGATTTCGGGCGCAGAGAACTTGCGGGACCAGAATGCCACAGGGTGTAACTGGTTAGTTTCTGGATCCCTCTGTGATAAAACCACCCCCATTGCCAAGCTGGAGGCGTCGGTCTCAACGATATAAGGAAGGTCCGGGCGCGGGTGTTTTAATATAGGTGCTGAAATAAACTTGGCTTTTAACTCCTGAAAGGCCTGTTCTGCCTCTGCTGTCCACTCGAAACGTTTATTCTTTTTTAAAAGAGCCGTAATGGGCTGAACTATTCGTGAAAATTCCGGGATAAACCTGCGGTAAAAGTTGGCAAAACCTAACATGCTTTGTTCTCCCCCGTCACGGAAGTTGGTGATGGCCACTTGATGATAGCGTCAACTTTCCTCGAGTCCATGTGGACCCCGTTGGGGGTCAAAATGAAACCTAAAAATTCGACCTCGGTGACATGAAAAACACACTTTTCAAGCTTGGCAAAAAGTTTATGTTGGCGAAGCCTTTCAAGAACAGCTCTGACGTGTTTCTGATGCTCAGCTTCCGAAGATGAGTACACAAGGATGTCATCAATGTAGACGACTACACAAACGTCTATAAGTTCTCTAAGGACGTCATTCATGAAGTACTGGAAGGCGGCCGGAGCATTGCAAAGACCAAAGGGCATCACTTGGTATTCAAATAGTCCATACTTGGTGCGAAAGGCCGTCTTCCATTCGTCGCCTTCTTTGATCCGTACCAAGTGGTACGCTCCCCGAAGATCTAGCTTGGTGTATATACAGGCGCTTTTAACTTGGTCAAGGAGTTCCGGAATTAGAGGTAAGGGATACCTATTCTTTACCGTGATTTGGTTCAGGGCACGATAATCTATACAGGTCCTAAGGTCACCTTCTTTTTTCGGCACGAAGAACAGAGCTGAGGATACTGGAGACTTTGAAGGACGGATGAATCCGTTGGCTAGGTACTGGTCCAGATACTGTCGCCAATGAAGATTTTCAGGCTCGGTAAGGGCATAAATTCTACTACAGGGGGGAGTGGATCCGGGTATCAGGTCTATTTGACAGTCGTACGACCTGTGGGGAGGTAAAGTATTCGCCTGCTCCTTCTGAAAAACGTCTTGGAATTCCTGATACTCTATAGGCAGTTGCGGACTTTCGGATGTTGTCGCTGCTAGTCCAATACTGGGTCGAGGATAACAAGTGGGGGCACACTCTGGAAACCGTATTGTCTTTGCTCGCCAATCAATTTGAGGATTGTGTTTCTCCAACCAGGGAATCCCCAATATTACTTGGAATTGAGGAGCCTTGATCACATCGAACATGATCACCTCACAATGTCCATCTTGACTTAATAACGTCACTTCCGTGGTGGTATGGGTCACTGGTCCAGAAGCTATTTCCGTACCATCCACTGTGGTAATAACGTCTTTTATTGCCTTAGGACAGAGGGGTAGGTTCATCCTGGAAGCCATTTCGTGGTCTACATAATTACCAATTGCTCCGCTATCAATGTATGCTTTAATAGCATGCAAACGATCCGGTTGCTCTGGATTCATGAGGACCATTGAAACTATGAAATGCGAGGTCAAAGAACTGGTTTTAACGCTCGGCAAGCGGACCTCTACACTTGTCGGGCGAGGTCGTTTCCCGGCTCCGGCCTTTCGGTATTTTTATCAGAAGCTCCCACTGTCTTCTTTGAAGGTTTCACTGGGCATTCTCGAAGGAAATGTCCTGAATTTCCACAATAGAGGCATAACTGCAACTGTCTTCTCCTGTCGCGTTCTTTCTGGGTTAAAGGTCCCTTCATGACCCCTATTTGCATAGGTTCTACGGCTTCAGTTCCCTTGGTGGAATTCTGTGGTTTGGAGAACACTCGAGTTTCGAACCTGGAGCGGTCTGCCTTCCTGTTTTGCAATCTGTGATCCAATTGGACCACTAAATCGATGTATTCCGAACAATCCTGAGGAGGATTCACTACCTGAGCTAGAACATCTTTGAGTTCCCCCCGCAGACCTCTGTGGAACAGCGTGATCCTCTTGTCCTCGGGCCATCTGGTTTCAACTACTAGCCTATTAAATGACGCAATATAAACCAGGAGATCCTGATTGCCTTGCCGTAAGGAAAGGAGTTCGTTATCCAAGGCCTGGCCCTGGGAATGTCTTGCAAACAGTCTTTCCATGCTGGTCTGGAATGCTTGGAAATCGTGAAGAATCGGATCATCCTGTGCAACTAGAGGAACCGACCAATCAGCAGCACTGCCGCTAAGATATGAAAGCACAAAGGCTACCTTAGTCTGGTCCGTCGGAAAAGCAGCTGGTCTACACAGAAAGTGCAATCGGCACTGGTTGATGAAAACCGCAAACCTTTTAGAATCACCAGAGAAGCGTTCGGGCGGAGCCAAGGGCACATTTCCGGGTAGGTTGATTTGTACCGGACTGGCCGAGGCTGCAGGAATGTAGCTCCCTCCCGTAGGCAAAGGGGTTTGCCCCGCTTGTGATTGTAACAACTGTCTGGCAAGATCATCAGTTCGTTCTTTCGATACAATGAATTCTCTTCTCAGGGCATTCGTTTCCTGGCGGGCTGCATGTACCTCTGCTCTTAATTCCCCTAGTAGCTGGGCTAGTTGGTCAGTGTCTGAGGTTTCCATTGCGCCTGGGTAGGAAGTTATTGGAGGGCTTCGCGTTCTGTAACGCTCACCTGGTTCCCACGGAGGCGCAGATCCTGGCTGGACCGTTACCGTGTCTTCAATTGAGAAGCGCAGGACTCGGATGGTTCTCTAGACCGGACCTCCTCTTATGGAATGTCTGACTTGTAGAGTAAGGTGTCTGCAGGCGGAAGAAAAAGGGATTAATGGCTGGTTGTTGGTTGGGCTTCTCCTCCTTATTCGTTTCTTCCCTGAGGCCGCCCAAAGTCTGAATGAGCTCTCACCTTAGATATGTAAATGCTGGGCTCTCCATCCTGCGACTGATGCAGGGGCGCTGGGTTCCAGTTACTTCACTGGGATTGCTTTGAGTCTCTTGTAGCCTCAGAGGGTTTAAAGCTGCTGAAGAAGCGATGCCGTCGTTTTCTGCACGAGCGGATGCTGGTCGGTTTGTAAAGTTCGAGAGCACCTTTTAATGAAGTCTTTGCCTTTGTTTCTTAGGTGCCGAAATGCTATATGCTGAGCATACGGATGCACGTAAGTATGAAGGTCCGTGCGTGGAGGAGCACGTAAGTAATATGCTTGCTGACAGGTTTATTCGCACCTCTTAATGTCTTTTTCTTGATTTGCAGGTGCGGAGATGCAGCAGAAGAGGAGATGGCGAGGAGCGCACAGCTCCGGTAAGTGAAAATATAATTGCGTCCAATTTCCCCCTTTTTGCACTAACCGGAGTTCTTTGTCTTGCAGGTAGAGGCCGCGGGATGCGGAAGATGCCGTGGGTTCAGGTAAGTAAGCGCGGCTGCTAAAACGTTGACCGGAGTTCTTTGTCTTGCAGGTAAAGGCCGCGGGATTCGGAAAATGCTGTGGTTTCAGGTAAGTAAGCGCGGCTGCTAAAGCGTTGCCTTTTGCTAACCTGATGTTCCTTTGCTGGCAGGTGCAGCCGGAGACTGGATCCCTGGATGGTAAGTGAAGATCTGACTTGTTTTCACAGGCTGGAGCAGAAGATATCACGAGAAGACTGGAGCTGACTCGGTGAGCGTCCTGCTGCAGATGCAGAATAACGCGAAGCACGTTCTTCCAATCGGGTGTGGTTTAAATAGTGTTGAGGTGATTAGGTATCTTCTTCCTCAGCCTCGCCCAAGAGAAAAAGAGTTCCTGTGTTCCAGAGTCAAGGAGTGATGCCAGCCCCACCCAGGTAAGAAAGTAGTTCCAGATTCGGAAAAATAGTCCCACCCAGCAGAAGGCTGGGGCTTCATTTTGCCAGGACTTGTGAAGGTTAGTATGCAGCATGGTCTGCTACAGGTAAGTCCACCCAAGCACCTTTATCCAAAGCATGAGCCCGGCACCTCTGGCGCCGGGACTGGTGATTCTTATGAGCCTGGCGCCAACGGCGCCAGGACATGGTCCAGAGGGCCCCGATAGGGGTCGGTTGGGACCAGGGGCGGGGGTTGTGAGCCTGCTTCCGGGGATGTTGGGCTTGTCCTGACTCCTTGGAAACAGTGCTCATGACAGCAGCTTTGGAAACAACGTAGAAGGTTTGATCTGTGACATGCTGGTTGTTCATACTAACAGCAGGAAGGTGCAGGACAAGTTCATTCTGGAGAAAGAACTGCAACTAGAGAAAGCGGTTGAAATAGCAAGAGCAGTGGAGGAGACAGCAGGTAGAAGGAAAGAATGCGCGAGCGGGCACAGCCCAGCCGAAGTACAAGCGGTAGCTTTCCGCCCAAAGAAAGAGAGGCCGGTCCTCGACTCGAGCGAAGGGAAATGGGTGAGGAAAGAACCGTTGAAATGCCACAGGTGCACCAGCACGAAACACTTAGCATTTGACAAAGAGTGCCCTGCAAGAGACAAAGAATGCTCAGTGTGCAAAAAGATTGGACATTTTTCAATAGTGTGCCGATGCGAAACAAAAAAATCACCAGCGTCAACACTGAACACAATACGGAGAGGGATTTGTCCTCGGATGAAGAAGGGAGACCTACCGTTGTAATGGTAAACAGCCCACGAGCTAGAAGAGAAAAGCCCCACTGTGCCATCAAAATTAATGGATTGGAAACAAGAGTTATGGCCGACTCCGGCTCTGACCTAACCATAATACCGCTGCGCACGTACAAGGAGATGATGGGCACAGAGACGGTCCAAGTGCTCAGCACACGGCACAAGCCTACAGCCTTCGGTGGTGCGTCAGACCTGCTTGGCTACATCAAAGGTAAAGTGGAGTTTAAAGGGAGAGAGACCACCACAAAAGTCTATTTTAGTCAAGAAGGCCCGGCATTGCTAGGTTGGGATGACCAGGCAAAACTGAAAATTAAGCTGGACCCCATAACAGAGGACCAGGTACTGTCAGTCAGTTATAGAGGACTGCCGGTAGCGAAAGAAGATTACCCAAAACTATTTTCGAAAGAGCCAGGACACATCAAGGGCTTCGTCCACAAAATACTACTTAAGGCCAACGCAGTCCCGGTCAAGCACAGGGTAAGACCGGTACTGGCAACTGCAAGAGACACACTCAGAAGCCAACTGAACAACATGAAGAAAGACAGCACAATCGAGGAAATTGAAGCATCTGAGTGGCTGAGCCCAGTCATACTCATAAAAAACAGAACTCACAAGAGCTGAGGGTATGCATCGATCTGCGCAGTCTAAACCTGGAAGTAATCGCGGACAGCTACCCCCTGCCGAGTATCAATGAGTTAATTCTCATGATGAAGGAGGCCAGAGTGTTCTCGAAGTTAGACATGAGGAATGCGTACCATCAAATGCAACTACATAAGGAGTCGAAGCCACTGACTGCTTTCATCACTCCGTTTGGTACCTATCAATTCACAAAGATGCCGTTTGGCCTATCATCTGCAGCCTCGGCGTTTCAACGCATGATGGACGTCTTATTACGGAATGTCAAGAACGTGTCCTATTTCCAGGATGACATCCTAGTATACGCTGCAAATGAACAGACACATGATGCCACATTGAAAACAGTCCTCACCAAGCTTCAAGAAGCATGAGTAAGATTGCGGTATGAAAAATGTGTATTCAAGGCAAAAGAAGTTGAGCATTTGGGGTACAAGATATCAGAGCAAGGAATAAGTCCCAAACAGAGCCTACTACAGGCAATAATTAATGCTCCCGAACCCACCAACAAAGATTAGGTGAGGTCATTCCTTGGGCTGGCGGAATATTATGCCAAATTCATCCCCAAATTCTCTGAAACCTCAGCGCCACTCTGCAAACTTCTCAAAAAGGGGTCAGAATACACGTGGCAAGAAGCCCAGAAGAAAGCGGTAGAAAGCATCAAACGACACATAGTGGAAGCGCTGTGCCTGCAACCGTTTAACCCAGACTGGAGTACAGTTATCACCACGGTCGCCAGTGCGTACGGATTAGGAGCAGTTCTCACGCAGAAAAAGGGCGACACAGAACATGTGGTAGCGTTTGCCTCTAAATCCCTATTGTCAGCCAAACAAAATTACTCCACCATCGAGAAGGAGAGGCTGGCTTGTGCATGGGCTGTGGAACATTTCAGGACATGCTGTCATGATCCATCGATCACGCCCCTTTTGGTCCTCCTGGTCCCTGGCACGTCGGGGGTTACTCGCTGTAGTACACCCAACATGGCCGTATTCGCAGAACGCGGTCTATCGACCTTTACGTCCATGCAGCACTTTCCATAAATTAACCACGCCCCTGCGGCTCCGCGCGTCTCAACGCTATCGTTAGCTGAGGCTATACGTGCGTCGCGTTGTGCTCCTGGAACTGAGTTGCTGATCTAATTCCCAGACCCTCTCCTTCTCCTTCCCTTTCCTTGTACCTGTTCTTTCCGTGATTCACGCACACCTCCCCGGTGTGCTCTCTTCCTTCCTGGTCTTCCTGGAGTTTCCTTGATCCCGGACGAAGAAGCTGAACGAATCCTGGAATCCGACGACGGCCGAGCGGGCTTATACAAGACGCAAACAACACGGAAGAAAACCCCGGCGAAGAATCCCGCAAGGCAACATAAACAGGAAAGAAAACACGAAACTTGTGACACATACATGTGGGGCACAAACTTCAAGCTAGTCACTGATCACAAACCCCTCATCCATATGCTCATCCCAGGCGGCACCAAAGTGTTGACACCCAGATTAGCACGCATAGCAGCCAAACTGCAGGAATACACTTTCGAAGTACAACACATCTCTGGGTGGAAGAACTTGCAGACAGACTGCATGTCAAGATTGCTAGAAGGAAAGGACAATGCCACCACCTTCTTGCAAGAAGAATGCATTGTAGCATCAATCACAGATCTCAAGGCCCCAGATTACCTAGAGCTGAGTGAGAGACATTGGGTGGAAGAAGACGTGAAAGACCCCACCATGGTGAGAATCAGAGAATGGGTCAAGAAAGGATGGCCAGATGAAAGGGCAGTGCCAGAAGGAATGAGACCATATTGGAAAGTGGCAGATGAAATCTCTGAGACTGACGGCATAATTATGAAGACTGACCAGGTGATTCCACCCACAGGCATGAGGAAAAACATCCTGTGCAGAGCTCATGCAGGCCATTTGGGGAACACCATGACACGTCACAGAGTGGGGAAGCCTACTGGTGGAGATCCGTACCATGCTAGAGAGATGCCATGAGTGTCTCAACAGTGATAAGCGCCTGAAAATCAGACAAGCGCCCATGATTCCCACAGAAACCCACGAAGCGGTGTGGTCAAAAGTGGGCTTGGACTTTATAGGGCCACTGGAAGCAATGCCACCTGACCATCGCTATGGCATAGTGCTAGTAGATTACTTATCGAAGTGGGTCGAAGCCGAATTTGTCCCCAACATCACGACGACCACCGTAATAGAAGTTCTCACCGCCATCTTCCAGAGGCGAGTTAGTGACAGACAATGGGGTACAGCTCCTATCCAGAGACATGGAACTGTTCCTGAAGAAGCATAACATTCACCAGAAGAAAGCAGTGCTGTATCATACCCAAGCCAATGAGCTCGTGGAGAGAGCCAACAGGTTTATTAAAGGAGCCATCCAATTAGCGACTGCTTCGGGAATGGATCCCCTCAAGACAACCAAGGAGGCCATCGCAGCTCACAGACTGACTCCTAACGGGATCACCCACATCTCCCCTTTTCGCATGTTGAGAGGGAGAAGGGCAGCCTGCACACTAGTGCCACCATGGTTGGCCAGAGTAAGAGAAGATGAGGAAGTAGACACGTCGGAAGTGGTGTGGAGAATAGAAGACAGCAAAGCACGCATGAAAAGGTGGAGCGACAGAAGAAGAACAACAAAGCAAGGGTCAGATGTAAAAGAAGGAGATTGGATCAAAATACGGTTGCCGGCCAAGGATCAAAGGATGGGTTCAAGGTTCAGCAGACCTGTAAAAGTGATTCACAGAGGAACCAATCACGTGCGCACTGAAGACGGGCGCACATGGAACATGGAGAGAGTAGCCATGTTTGAAAAGAGGCAAGGGAGACAATGAGAGAGAGAGAGAGATCGAGAGCCAGAAACAGACAGAAGAGAAGTCGAAGAAAATGAAATTGAAGCATATGGACCTATAGCAGAGCAAGAAGATGACCACAAGCAGGATGCCCATAGCGAGAGAAATGACCGGCCGAAAAGAGAACACAGAAGACCGGTGAGATACAATAACTAAGTCCTGCAATAACATGCATTGCATTATCAGAGGGAGGTGTGTAGAGATATCGCGAGACCTTCCGCTTTCGCGAGATCTCGCACAAAAGGCGGAAATGCGACTCCTGCGCTTCCCACGGGCAGACGCAGGGAGCGAAGGCACGGAGCAGCATCGGCTCCTGCTAGCTCCTCCACTGGACTGGCCTAATGAGCCTTACCCACCATATAATAGTTAAAGGGCCTGTTGCCCATCTGTTGCCCCTTTAGTTATGTTGCAGTTGTCAAGATGATGTTCTCTAGGAAATAAAGAAACATCATATGAAGCCACGCAGCCTCCAGTGTATCATTCCAGAAATTATACTACAGTGAATCAAAAAAGGCTAAAGCAACAAATACCCCTAATGTTCACTATCTCTACCTTCAGGGGTACTATAGATAAATCATCATAAACAAAGAGATAGGACAACAAAATAATCAATTCGTACTACGCGGAACTTGCATGACTTTGCCGGGACAGATGAATGCGTTCCACCGCGGATTTCGACTGTGCGCCCTTCAAATTGACCTTTACCTGTGTTTTGGCGTAGAGTTAGCTTACACGGGATTGATGACTATCGGCCCTGTGACCATAAGGCAGTTCTATGATGATAATTGTTCATTGAGAACTTATCTGTTTTGGAGTGATTTAAGCTGTATTGAAGACATCCGTTGGTGGATGTCTTCAAACGACAGAAAAGAAGTGTTTGTTTCCCCTGAAGAGAGTTCGGCCATATAAAGGCATCAAGAACTGAAACGAAACATGTTACATGTCGGGAATATATGTATTATCAAGAACACATTTGTTTTATGATATTGTGATATGCTGCTATTGTTGTGTTTATGTATTTGTTTCAAATGGTTTTTTTATGACAACTGAGTTACTTTATTGTGTTTTATATGACCAATTGCTGTGCTAATTGTGGGTCATTCTATTCATTTTTTCTATTCATTTTGTCATTTTTACATTTTTGTATAATGAATCATATATATTTTTGGATTTTTCTAGTACTCAATCTATTTTTTCAAGGTACGAGTACACGAATTCTAGCTAGAAATACGTGTAGGTGCCCAGTATTACCTTTGGAATTGATTATTTTGTTGTCCTATCTCTTTGTTTATGATTATTTAGAAATTATACTACACCAGGGAAAAAGAATCATCCCCCCTGATGTTTGTGAACATTATACCAAGCCAAGAGAAGGGAGACATTCTCTTGGGACTCTAAAGAAGCTGAAGAGAAACCATGGGAAAGGAATCGCCCCCACACTCTGCTGGTTGTGTATAGTATACCAAGCCAAGAGAAGGGAGGCACTCTCTTGGCACTTTGAAGAAGCCTAAGAGAATATTAGGGGAAGGGAGTCATTCCCCGTGGTGTTTGGCAACAGTTTGGAAAACCAGGAGAAGAGAGACATTCTCTTGGCATAGTGAGGACCCGCAACATTCTTTTGGCACAAGGTGTAACGCTCACCTGATTCCCGCAGAGGCGCCGGTCTTGACTGGGTGAATGCCGTATCTTCAAAGGTGATGTGTAACACACGGTTGGCTCTTTGGGCTGGACCTCTGTGCACTGTATGTCTGACTCGAAGAGTAAGATGTCTGCAGATAGAAAATATGGGATTAATGAACTGGGGTTATTGGGTGCCTCTCCCCTCTTCCCTTTCTCTTCTCCTGTAGAACCTCAAAGGTTAACGCCCTCACCTTAGGTAAGTGAACGCCGAGCTCTCCATCTGCCTCGGGGCAGGGTGCCGTAACCAGTTTCTTCACTGGATAAGGGTGCAGGCCTCTTGACCTCAGAGGACTGCTGTCCGTCGTTAACTGCACGAACGGTAAGTTCTGGGCACTTCAAATGTCTTAAAAGTCTTTTGTAATGATATCTCTTGTTTTGCAGGGCTCCGGCGATGGCGGATGGCGGGCTGATGCGAGTTGAGGATCGAACCCGCGTGAGGAATAGAAGCGCCTGGAAGCACGTAAGTAAGCGCTTGTAGCCTGCTTCACGATGCGCACTAACTGTCCCTTTTATCTTGCAGGTACAAGTTCGGAGCTTTAGAGAAGCTAAAGGGTGCTGGAATACCCACTGGATTCGGCGTGGGAAGGAGTAATGGCACGTGAGTAATAAAGTTGCCCAATGTCTTTAAACGCACCTTCTTTTGTCTTTCAGATGCGGGATGCAGCGCCGAAGGCCTCCGGAGCGTGCGAAGAGCTGGTAAGCTTTTGTCTTTCAGATGCCGGAATGCAGTGCGAAGACCTCCGGAGCATGCGAAGAGTAGGTAAGCCTTTGTCTTTCAGATGCTGGAATGCAGCGCGAGGCGTTGGTGACAGCCGATGGACCAGGTAAGAGATGCGCTGCCACTGAAGACCGTAGTGCTAACCTGTTCTTTCTTTGTCTTTACAGGTGCTGCTGAAGACTGGATTCCAGGATGGTAAGCCTTTGTTCCCTTAGGCCCAGGATCAGAAGCAGAAGACACGATGAGCGTTCTGCTGCAGAGAATGCAGAATAACGCAAAGCAAGATTCATCCATCGGGTGTGGTTTAAATAGCCTCCTGTAGTGCTTAGGTGTCTCCTTCCACAGCCACGCCTAGGTAAGAAAAGAGTTCCTGCTTTCCAGAAGAGTTCCAGTGTTCTGAACCTAGGGAGTGGCTCCTGCCCCACCCAACAGGAAAAGTAGTCCCAAACAGAAGAGGATCAGGGGTTCAACTGGCAGGTAAGTAAGCAGCATGGTCTGCTGCAGGTAAGTCCACCCAAGCATTATGAGCCCGGCGCTTCCAGCGATGGGACTGGGCATCTTTATGAGCCTGGTGCCACTGGCGCCAGGACAGGGTCCAAAAGGTCCCAATTGGGACTGGCTGGCACTCGGAACCGGGGTTATGGGTCTGCTTCCAAGGGAGTCGGGCAAGTCCTGATCTTTTGGAAGCAGAGATCATGACACAAGGTTGCAGATCCTTTGTAAGTTTGTTTTGCACCATTTGAACTTTGTTTTACAAGCTGGAAAATAACTTTTAAACCCATGACCAGAAGAAGAAAGACATTCTTTCGACCCGAAGAACATCACATTGCACCTTAGTTTGAGTTCCTATTTTAAAGGAATGGTCTGCCCAAACATTTTTATTGCAAAAAAAGATGGCCAATAATAAAAAAAAATAGATTGCCACTTTTTTTTTTAAGTCCCTATGTAAAATCTTTAGCAAATGAAGCTCAAAATTTACAAAAGGAAGCACATGGGGGCATCCATTTTGTGAAATCGATGCCCGTCTGTGCTTGCTTTTGCGGCACTAATGAAGGAAAAGCCAGCCAGCTGTAGTAAACAAAAGATACCACTGGGTGGCTTTTCCTTCATTGGTGCCGGGACTCGCAGGACGCAGACCGGAGACTACAGGCAGAAAAGCTGCAGTTGCATCTCGGTAAGTGCTATTTATTTAAAAAAAATAAGCACTAGCTGTGTTTTTTTCCTAAATTTTCCAGGCTGAAGGAGCCTGGAAAACTTAGAAATAAAACTGCAGCTTTAAAAATGTTGTGTTTATGTTTGCGGTAGCTTTTGAAGCTACCGCAAACATAAATACAACATAATTGTGTTTGAAAACGCTGCGGTTTTTCTTTCTACGTTTCTCAGGCTCCTCTGAGGCGGAGGAGCCTGAGAAACTTAGAAAGAAAAACCGCAGCATTTTCGAAACACAACCGCGTTGAGTTTTTGCCTGCCGTGGCTATCACTTTGGGGAGACCCAAAGTGAAAGCCAAGGCAGGCAGAAACACAACGCGGTTGTGTTTCCATGCCGCAGTGTTTCTGCCTAAAGCTGTTTTCCCATTTGGGGCTCTCGGGGTCCAAAGCCCCAAATGGGAAAGCAGCTTTAGGCAGAACATCCTGAAAGTCTCCTTAGATTATTCTTTGAGGCAGGGAAACCCCGCTTATTATTAGGTATAGCGTAGTTTTCCCCAATCCTCATTTCTTTAATAAACATTTATATCAATAAACATGCCACCATTGTGCCAATCTCTTACTTCTGAACCCACCTTTACATTACCCATCCATCTACTACCATTAGGAAATGCTTATGGCCATTCCCACCAAGTCCCTGCCCCAGCCCGCCCAAAGCACACCCTCCTGGGATCTCTCTGAGCTAGCTTTATCAAGCAGTAATATCAAACTTTGTGCTTGAAGTGCCTGCCACCAGTCCTTCTTCTGAGAGTTAATGGCTTAATTGGAGCTGTAAATGTACTACATATATAACAAAAATGTCTTGACCAAGTGAGGCTTCAACCGCTTCACTGAGGTCCAGTAAAAATAAATAATTGACAAAGCCAACGGTTGTGTCTTGTGTATAGGGATTAGATTGGCACATGCCAGGTACTGATATTATATGTCCACATGCTTACACCATTTTGCAGCTGCTTCCATTAATTGCCAGTTAGTGCCATGTGGCAGTGCCCGGCAAATTCCTATCCAACACCTACACGAAAGCCAATGCTTGTTTTAAAATGCTGACCTTTCCTTCAGCTCCTGTCTCCCTGCACCACTCCTCCTAGCCTCCCCTCGATTTCTGGATCGTAGGCCATCATCAAAGTAGAAAAGGAACTGTTTTTTCATGGCAGCCATCTTTTTGGTAAACAGGTTTGCACACCTCATGCATGCATGGCTACAAATGACAAATAGGTGTGATAATACACGCTTCTGCATTACTGTCCTGACCAAAAACTTAGCTTGGTTTTGCGGGGATGTACCGGTCGGATCAGCCCATTGATGCGTGTAGTATCACCTTAATACCTCCTATCCGTGGTCGAAGTGGGCGGGAGCATTGCCCCTCTATTTCTTTAAAGGTTTTACTGTTATTATACTTTTATCTTAAAAAGAAACTGTTAATGGTTTCGTATAAAAATAAAAGTGTTGGAGGAAGAAGTAGAAATTTGCACAGCACAGAACATTTCCTTGAATAGCAGGTGTGTTTGTTTTGGGGGTTTGGATTGCGCATGCAAGGGCTTGGCGATGGGATTTGTAGGGGCGGGCCAGCAGGGAACATGGTTCCACTACTTCTTTTCGCACACTTCGGCCACTGCCTCCATTGTTATGACAATATTAACCAGGTGGCATTGTTAAAATGCATCATGCTTCTAATGAACCTCCTAGTGTACATGCATAGGGTATGGGCATGCTGAGATAGTGGTTTTTGGTTATGAGTGACCACTCGTTCACGCGGTGCACACTCAGAGGTTCGACGCTTGTATTTTGTAATATGGATTGCGGTGCTGCCTACCCACTGTAGGGCGTATGATGTTCAACTATTTACTGTGGAATTTAAATTGTGCTTACAACAGGGCAAAGAAAATCAAGAACAAAGCGGTGATCAACGCAAGCCCAACAGAAAAACTGATCAGGGAACTGAAAGCGGAAAATAACAAGCTGTTGTCCAGGCTAACTGCGCTTGGGAATTCTGGGAAAAGAGTGGAAGAAGATACAAGTATGTATGGTGCATGAATTTATGTATGGTTTCGTTAAGGGCAAAAAGACTAGTGGTGGAACCCTTGATAGCAACTCTATCTTTTTCATATATAGTCACCGGTGATCCACCGGCATGCGACCATGTCCACTGTAGTGGGGGACATTTAGATCCGACGTCCGCCTGCACCAGTTTGTATCTTTTAGGCAAAGGAATATCATAATACATTTCATAGATACTGAATTGCAGTGTTTGGCTGTGAAAGCAAAGCATGAACTATGTGTTGTGTTACTGATCTACAGCTTTAACCTGTGCTTGTTAGTTGGGGTAGTAGGGCAGATCATTCAAATGTGTGAACCGGGATATGAACTTTAGGGGTTAAGGATCACTGGTTGTTGGGCTTCCTTTTTTTGACATCTTATTGGTTAACAGAAGTTCCAAGCAATTCCGATTATGACACTAAATGCCACACTAAATCTGCATGTTGTCCAATACAGACTATTTGGAGATTGCAAGTGCTAACCAGACACAAGCTTCAAATCCACCGTACAGGCCCTGGTCCTATCTCACCTGAACGGAGGAAACACCTTGCTCACTGGCTGTCGTGAACTGAGGTCCCAGATGAACTTATGCCTTCTTCCCCAAGTACCAGCCAGGGAAGAACAAAGAAATCCCTGGCCAGAAATTGGGACAAAAGGTGAGATGGGATACAGCACCGCCTGGCATTCGACAGCTAGAATGAAACAGGGAATTAATCGCACAGAGTTGGTACTACTATATATACACATGTAACCCCCGACTATAGATAGCATACCTGATTCAGGAATAGGCGAGCATTGAAGAAAGGATCTTCTATTGAGAGTTTTCAAAGAATCCAATATGAGGCAACCTAACTCGAACGGCATGAGGGTGCAAGCTAGATGAATGACAATAAATAGTTCCACAGTCTCACCAGAATTCCAGGTAGAAAAAAGATCCACAGTCTCACCAGAATTCCAGGTAGAGAAAAGAGTCACACCAAGTCCAATGTCCAAAAGTTCCAGAATCTAGGGGAAAATCCAAAAGCAGTTCCAAAAGCCACATTTCCAGGGATCAAATCCAGTTATCCTAGTACAGAAGAAAACCCAATGCACCAAAACCGACAAGGGAAAAAACAGCAGCAATCCAAAAATGCAAAGCCAAGAAATCCAGAAGTCAAAGTATCCAAAAGCCAGGGGTGAACAAAGGAAAGGAAGAGAAGGGAGGAGGAGAGATGGCCACAGACGGTCCAGGAGTGGAGGAGGAGGAGGACAAGGATTAGAGGGTGGACAGGATGTCTTGAGTTTTAGTGATGAAATCAGAAGCCAAGGCCGTAAAGAGGGCCTGGGAGGGAACAGGATAGGTAGAGACTGCCACAGGATTGGCCAGCTCCTTGCAGAATTTGAAGTGTTTGGCTGAGTTGTTAGATACCGCAGAGACACAGGCTTGGATGTGGGCTCTCTTCTTGGCGAGGACAGAGAGTCTGTATTGCGTTTGGAGCAGGCGGCATGCCAGTTTGTCAGAGGCTGCACTAGATGCCCTCCACTTCCTCTCAGCCACCTTGCACTTGCTTTTGAGGGTGATGAGGTTGTAGCCATACCAAGAGTTGCACTTGGATTTGGGCTTCAAGCGGATCCTCATGACAGGGGCAAATACATCAAGAGTGTTAGAGATAGAGAGATGAAGGTTAGATTGGTCTGTGTCACGGTGTGAGTCAGCCAAAGTTGCAGAAGGAGGAGAGAAAGTAGGGGCGAAAGCCTCTCTTGACAAGGGCATGCCTTCTGGGAGCGTAAGAGCTGGAGGAGGTGGAGCTGGAGAGAGCTGGGACCCTGCGACGTTTAGAAGTGTTCAGCAGGTGTAGAAAATGAGAATCAGAGGCAAGTGGAGCCCAAAGTGTGACAGTGGTGTGATCACGAGTACGTCGTGGTGGGTGGGCTACCTGTCTAACAACGCTGACAACGTACCAATCTGGAATTGGCGAACGCTTTGGTGACTGTCAAGAAACCGTGACGCCAAGAGAGAGTGAGAGAACCACAAGGAGAAGACGCTGGTGCAAGAGAGCCGGCAGAGAAACAGAGTGAAGAATAAGGTTGCATGCCAGTACAGGCCCCGTAGACGTTCCCCACCAGAGCAAAGGTAATGGGGAGAACCGGGAGGCCGAGCAGGACTCAATATACAAGCATAGAGACTTGTCTCAGTACAAGTGCCTAAATCTGATGAACTTGAACAGTGTTAATGGAAGAAGGATCATAAATAATCCTGAGAGACGGATCAATGGAACATTGGCCACACTATCCTACGAAGAGGAGAAAATACCCAGTTACTCAAGGAACATTGAGGGGAACATAACAGAGAAAGAATATTATAAAGTGAAGGGCAGACACGCCTAAGGAATCAATGATATGCAAGACAGACTAAGCCAGGAAAGATCGAAGCCTAATTGCAAACAACACATGGGAAAAGACACTTTCTATGGTTACCCAGAGCATATTAGCCTGAATCTAAGGATTCAACATAGGCCAAAGAAAGTAATCCTTAAAGAGGAGAGGAAAGCCAAACTTCTACAAAGAGCTACAGGAACTGCTACAGAAAGTAACAAGTTAATATTTGAAAATTGACTATTAACAATAAATTCAAAAGATTAAAGAAGAGAAGTGCGAGAAGCATCCATCTGGATAAGGCAGTCATTCTCCTGAACTTAGTTTGTTAGAATAGTGGCAGGGTCAGTTTGCATTCGTTTGGCCAGCGGAATTATTCCTTTGGACATTTACTGATGACTGATGAGCACCTTAGTTAGTAAAATAGGTAGGGAATACCACGTAGCGATAGGGAAAGTTAGGCCTTATTCTTTAATAAACACATGTTGGAAATGTCCTCAGGGTGTTTGCGTCCTTCTTCTGACCCACTACACTCCTCTCTAGGGGACAAGGCCTCTCATTCCCACAACGAACTCCCTATGCAAGCAACACTATCCGCCTATATGATAGTGCCTATATGATAGTGCCTTCAGTCACAAGAAATGTGTCTTCCTTTTGTTTGGCTTCAGGTAGTGCTTGTTTAAATACAACACCTTAAGGAAAACGGAACGCCCCTTTGAACGTGAACTCATATGTAACAGGGACGAGCCGATCGAGAAGAGGGAGAGAAAGACAGACACAGGGGAAGCCCTCTGACGTAGCAACGTCTTGGAGGGGCAGAGCAGTGTGGAGCTGTGAAGCCCATGGCAGCCTGCAAAGGAGCAAATGCTGCAAATAGACGTTGGAGACCCCCGGCGCAACAGAAGGTGGGGAAACCCCTGCCAGAACAAAATACATGGTGGCGTGACCATGGAAAAACGGTGGTGGTCCTGGGGCCCGATGAACAACACTGAAATGGGAGAGAGCTAGCATAACAAACCCTTCTGTCGGCAGCCATGTGCCAGGCACACCTACACAGCCAGATGCAGAGAGTGAATCTGCAGTGGAGAACCGAAAGAGGAGGCCAGGAGTGGCGATCCATGTCGACAGCAAGCCCCGAAAATCTACCCAACAGAAGTGAAGGCACCGGGGTGGAACAGAGACGAGGGTAACAGCCAGGACCACATATGTACATTGAAAAGAACTACAAAGAGGACTGTAGATCGTTGAGAAAGCATAAATGTTTATTTGGGAAAACCGCAAGAAAGTTATCAAATATAATTGTGGGGAAACCATGGAAGCCATTACTAAGAGACTTTGAAAACCACTCTGATTTAGGTTTAAGTATTAATCTCCAAAATCAAAGAGAGAGAAAGGAGAACCCTTTAGAGAGGCCCCAGGACTAGTGTGCCACACCATCGTTAAGGGTACACCAAACCCCAACAGAAAGAGAGTCAAGTTTAAAGAGTCTAAAGGACTAACAATAAGAGGAAGGAATATACAACATTACATCCAAAAGTATTGTAAGAAGAGCATTGACAGGTCTTGCACACTCAGGGATAGCCGACCTATAAATATACAGCACGGATTACAGAAACTCATGAAAGAGACACTGGGAACCAGGATCAATGGTTTCTACTAACTTGTTTTCTGTAAACGACAAAATCAGACTTGTTGCCATTGAAAACCCAGACATAAAGCCCCAAGACAGATGGCTAAAGGGAAGATGGCAGAATATATATAGTTTGGCAATCTTTTGTTATTAGTTCTAGTGGTAGGGTCAATAAGAGCTAGGTTTTGGACTGAAGACATTTTTCTTTGGACTTTTTTGATGGCAGACAAGCATACTTAGCTAGTTTGTTTAAGAGGGGAACATTCCCATAGCAATAGGGCGAATTAGGTATTTTTCTTATTTTTTTTTAAATAAAACAGTGAAAGTCCACGCATATAAAACGGAATGAAACCTTTCTCACAAATGAAGGAGAAATGACAACTTGCAATGATGAGACATTCACATGTGAACATGGTGCATTGATGTGTGCCCACATACCCATGGCAACTACTCATTTGGCATTCCAATAGCAATGTAACAGTGACCCAAGTGTAACCTGCAGGCAGGGGCATGTAGAGGGCACCTGGCCACATGTGTCAGTGGCATTACAGTTACAACTTCATCAAACAACATCTTGCTACGTGCATGCCTGACAGTCCTTCATGAAAGTATGCAACACCTATATGCATGCATTTCTAAGGAACAAACAGCAATGAAGCTGGTTCGAACACAAGACTTTCCTGCTGAGTGGATATGATGCAATCACCATTCCCTAATTGAACAAACCATAGCAGAGGTGTGCATGATTGTACACTACATGGCCTCAAAATCCCAATCTGTATTGTGTCCCTGTCCGTGGCCTTGTCGTCAGCATCTCACATTGCATGCACACGAGTCTTCTTTTTCACCCAAAGCTGCCCGACATGACTCTTACCCTTTTCCACTTCAGCGATGTGTGCCATGACATATTTCCAGTGTGTGCATGAGGTTGCATAACAGTTGCCACTTTTGCAACACACATGTTGTGAAAAACATTGTCTTGCTCAATTCTTGCATACTCATTCTGGACATTAAAAATCAGTGGTGCTGTTCACCCTGTGAGAACTTACCAACAACTTGGACACATGCCTGCAGGTGAAGGACCTGTACATCAAGAGCTGGATTGACCCTCTCCAGGATCAGGAGGTGAAGTGGTGTCACTCATTGTCAACTTGCAGAGTGTACCTCAATGGAAGTCCCTGCCTCAATGGCCGCACTCGACTTTTGGCTGGCTCTGGAATCTCAGGCCGCCCACCGCTTCTTGTATCGTCCACAGTACAGACTGCCACCCAGTTCACGTTGGTCTTTTGCTAGATCCTTAACATCAGCAGGCCGCAAGCTGCTTCTGCTGATTGAAGAGGGAATCATAATGGGTCAGGACCTGTTCACCCAGGATGCCAACTTCCTCAGCAGAGAAGCCGACAGCCGTCAGTCTCGCCACCTTGTGGGTGCTAGTAGATGTTGCAGACATGGCGTACCTGGGGCTCGTGAGGTGAACCTGGGCCCTAACTGTACCTGAACTGTGGAGCTTTGATTGTACTAGGTAGGTATATAAGTCCATATAAGGTAGATGAGATGGCCACAGAGCCTCCCAGGGGACCCACAGAAGAACAGGCAATGGAGGAAAATCAGGCACTCCAAGGCAGTGCAAGTGGTCACCAACCAGTAACACACTACCAGGCAGCAGGATGTATTGATGTAATGAGGCAACATATTGCAGAAGGAGGCACAACATGGTAGAAGGCAAGTGGAAAAGCAAGGAATAGTGGCAGTAAAATATTTCCTTTGTTGTACCATGAGTAAGACAGGATCATAGAGAGAACGGAGACAAGGGCAGAAGAAGGGGCCACCTGCAAAACTTGGTGGTAAGGCTACAGGTACCCCAGCACCACCAAGGACCACTAAAGCCAAGAGGGGCCAGCCTGCAGAGCAGGCACAGGCAGCATCCCAGGAACACCCACAGCTTCGGGAGAAGGGGCTATCGAGGAAGGAGCACTTCTCTGAGGAGGCTTTGCAAATACTCATGGATTATGTCGACAAACACCAAACAACCTGTACCTTTGGGCTGGCGGTACCGTTCCTGTGACCGAGCGGTGGAGGCTGTGGCAGGAGGTCACAGATTTGATTAATGCCTTTGGGTGGAAAGGCGCAATGAGGAAGAGGTCTGCAAAAGGATGGATGACCTCATTAGGCATACAAAGGAGAAGCAGGGCAGCAATATGGCCTCTTCCCAGGATACTGGTGGTGGATCACCACATGTTGAAGAGCTGACTCCATTTGAAGAGATTGCCAGTGGCCTCATCACGTGTGAGCTGGTGGTTGGCATGGGAGGCATGGACCTATGCTGCCACATCTGTCGAGTGCCACGTGTGCATGATATATATGCTTTCCTCACCACATGATATGCAATCAGGTTTTGCTGTACTGTTGGTTTGGGTCCTTCTCTCCCATCCTTGATTACTAGAGTAATGCATCCATGGTCACATCCATCACATGTTGTGCATCATACAAGCTGGATGCTTGAACCATGTTTCCAGTTGACATTGATAGTATGCCACACATTACTGTGCACTGAAATAATCAGTAAGGCCACTACACCTATGTGTGCCAATGGACTGCAAGGCACATGCCATTGGTCATATTCACAGTGTCATGCTTATGGATAGTGCAGTGTCAACTGTGAGAAACCAGAAGGTGTTTCACCCACTAGTCCCTTGGGATCTGTCATCCAGGTGGCCAGGAGACAGACATCGCTTTTGGATCCAGTTCCTGGGGGTGGACCAGTTTGGGGGGGATCATCTGGGTGAGGGGTCTTCGGGGAGTGGGAGTGGGACACTGGATTGTGAGACGCAGTATCCCCTTCCCTGTAACACCTTTACCCCCATCCTACCAGGTAGGATATTTAGGAACTCTACCCCCGCCCCCTTTTACAACACAAACACTTTCTCACCGACATCCTGCTATGAGAGTAAACAGAGTAACACCCGAGCCGTATGCCTGACATGTCCCAATACAATGGTCAGGCGAGGTCAGGCAATTACTGACCATCACACACACACACATCTGACTTCCATTAAGCTTCCACACACAGATATAAGGCGCAGCACGAGAGCACATGAGCGAGGCAAAACACATGAGGAAACAGCAGTTCCGAGATGGCAGTTTAATGAGAGAGGGAAGATGGCAAAACAGAAGGGGATCGCAAGGAGGGAAGTTCCCTTGACCTTTTTGACAAGGAAATGTTACTTTGCAGAAACCTTGAAAATAGAAAGCTTAAGACCAGGAAACCAGGCTGAAGAATCCTGCATTGTGTGTCAGAGGTACCCGGGGCCGTCCCGTGTCAATAATCAAGGCGGGGAGAAGCCCAGTTGCTGTGGTACTGTCTTTGGCTCCAAGAACAAAGCAGCATCAGTAAAATCAACACAGCCGGTGAGTTGAGGAGACCGATACAAGACCGGACTGTGTTGAAGCCAAGGTTGCAAGCAGCAACATTGCATGGCGAGTGCCGAAACGAACATTGTTAAAAGGCATGTGATAAGAGACGCAAGTAAAGTGAACTGCTGATGAGTGATTGAACTTTAAACACAAGTTACAATACCTTTGTCAGAGTAGTCTGGCACCGCGTGGGTGCTCAGCCAAAAGTCTCTAAGGTATTCAGCTGAGAAGTGGCAAAAGTGAAAGTGGGAAAAGGTTATATCAGGAAGAGAGAGCGAGTAATTGTGAATCAAAGTGGCCCTGTGACGGGGCAAGAAAAATCCTGCGCAGTCAAAAGTCTTCGATTTTGATGAAGTAGAAATATTTGGTTCAAGCCCGGCAGAGGGGGAACCGGGGTGAACAGTAAATCACCAGAGAAGTTGTGTATGTGAAATATTTGGTCCGAGTCCGGCGGAGGGAGAACAATTGAAGGTTTTAAGTCAAAGTGGGTCTGAGCCCTGTAGAGTAAATCACCTGAGAAGTTGTATGTGTGAAATCCTAAGAAGAAAGGAACTTTAATGTTTGTCGCGTTGCATCAGGCTCTCTGAAATAAGAGACTTTGAATGACAAAGAGGCTTTGGCACAGAAGGCCCTGATGTTGACGTTTTGAACTGCATCCTCGTGCTAGAGAAGCCAGAGAGTGTGCTAAGCTCAAGTGTGCTGCCTTATCCTGTGCTGAAAACGTGGGGAAAAGAAGCCAACGGCTTGAATATCCTCACATATCATTTCTTGAACACTTTTCTTTTGCATAGCATTGTTTCCCACACTATTTGTATTTAGAAGTAAGGATTGGCAATAGGTTTATTAGTATAGGCCCTTTTATTTTGACAGACTCGGCTAGAACTACGTTATTATTATTTGATGGTCATAGCTTGCTTCCACCTTTAGATTTAGGATTATATAAGCTTTTTTCAAACCCAACTGAAGTTCAATAAACAAAATGTTTTCAACATAAAACATTGTTAACTCAACAGTCCAAGCACAATATTGAAAACATTCCTAACTCTCACTTAATATTGTAATTACTCTAAACACCTCAGTGACAATTTATACAAAGTTTTATGCACAACAAATATCTCTGAATGTCTAAATCTTGTTACATAGTGTTTTTCAATGACAGGGTCAGGTCACAGAGAATAAGGTAGTAACATTTCTCTTGTATTTTCTTGGAGGACTATCTGGGGAATCAAATTGACCCTTTCTGTTAGTTTGTCGTAGAGTGATGATTGGACCACCTTCTTCAGGACCTCTCGTTATTGCTAAACCCTGAAAAATAGTAACATAAAAACTATATAATCTATTCTAATATAGATTTAAAAACTCCTTGTGTATTGTTTACTTGATTTGTGATTACCATTAAGGTGTAAGTGTGCACAGCACTTGCCTCACAGCCTATAGGGTGGCTCCCTGTTCCTCTTGCTCCTCCGGTACATCTCTTTCCCTTTGTTGTTCAATGTCCGTACCACTGTGGAGTACTGCGGGAAGAGGACGGTGAGAGAATATGTGTGTAAAAGACAGAGTTGTAATTATAAGTCCGGGGCAGGCTTTTAACCTTTTCCTGGCTTGTTCTGTCAATCATATATAGTGTGGATTCAAGCTCAATTCTGAAATTACTTACCTAATGATACTGGCTTTTGCTGTGTCTATTTTGGAGTCGGGAGCCCATGTAACCTATTATGTTGCTGCTCGGGTGGGGCTGTGTGTTTCTTGGTGCTCTCCCGGCAGCCTGTAAGACATATAACATATCTGTTTGAGCAGTGGTCCTTGTCTGCACTGGATTCTGTACTCCAAAAGTGTCCTGGTACAAGTCAGGAGCTTCACATGGCAAACAGAGCACCTCCATGCATTTCTCAGGACCCTTTTGGAGAACAGAATCCAGTGCAGACAAGGACCACTGCACTAACAAATCCAAAAAACGTACCAAAGACATACAAGAATTCAAATTAGATGCAGTATTCCTCTACCTGACAGATAGCTGGCTGGAAAACA
Organism: Ambystoma mexicanum; assembly: GCF_040938575.1. Taxonomy (NCBI): domain Eukaryota; kingdom Metazoa; phylum Chordata; class Amphibia; order Caudata; family Ambystomatidae; genus Ambystoma; species Ambystoma mexicanum. Next base: position 259,146,107 of record NC_090928.1, on the reverse strand, counting down.
GAATAAAGGAGGGTTCCTATTTACAACAATATCCACAGAAACCACACAAACGGTGGGTCACCTTCTCGGAATCATCAAGCTCGGACTCCACAACAGAAGATCAGTGGGACTATAGTGATTACAACCAACAACAGAATAGAGGCACAGAGAGGCCTTTTTAGGGAGACGGGACCCCAGAGGAAGATTGTGGGGCCCCACACAGAATAAAGGATATTAAAGCCAGGGGACCAGGTGGATTCAACCCGGCACAAGACGCCCGACGTGGTAGAAACAAACCTGACCCTACCGGTTTTTAACTTGTCAGGCCAAACATTGTCCAAGGAGGAGCTATCAATACTGGGCAAGGGACTCTCCTTTGTCCCCACGAATGTGACTGACTGGTTCACCACAGAATACGAAATGAGGAACCTCTTTAGGCGATTAGATAAGAGAGGACATGTCACACCTGAGGCAGATGATTCGCAAGGAGGGCCCCGCCTTGAGGCAATACCTGCATGATGAGTTGTTGGCTTCAAGGGACGTCCAGCAGCAAGAGATGGGTTCCTTTAGGCAAACCCTGCATAAAGAGATGTCGGCCTCAAGGGAAAGCCTTCTTCAGGACACAGATTCCTTGAGACAATCTCTGCATAAGGAGATGGCCATCTTGAGGGAAACTTTCAACATGCAGTTGGAGACTTCAAGGTTCAGCATGAATGCTGACACGTTGGCCACTCATGATAACCATCATCAGGACCTTGTTGCCATTGGGTCGCTCATGCATTCATCCCTCTCCCTAGTGGCCCTAGCCAATGAGGACCAGGCTTTGGCCATTCATGGTCAGAGTGCCCCCTCCCTGGATCCACTACAGGAAGGGGGTTCCAATTGAACTATGCAGGTGATGCCACTGCCCATGTCTCCACACACCCCTATCCTGTTGCCACCACCACCCCTTCTTCATGCATCCTGGAGTCCATAAGCCAGTGGATGTAGTGTGTTTTTTAATAAATTATTTTTTTTTGTTACCTTCGAAGATGCACTGTATTATTTTCTCCTGACAGAGCCATAGTGCTTTAGAAGGAAGTGATTTAACTGCCTATGCTACTGTGCACATGATTGAGCTGGGGGACTGTACATGCAGACCTGCACAGTGAAGCCAACTGACCGTGTTCCTCTGGATTGCAACAGACTCACACATGCAGTTGAACATTCCATTGAGCAAAGATGTGTATGACATGTGTTATCTGTCAGGCAGACTCCTTTAGCTAGTCCTGACAAATGTCCAATCCACGTGATTTGTGTTATTGATTAGACCTCCACGACATGCAGCTTATATATTCAGTCTCCTCTGGATGTTCATGTGCACATGTTTTTGGTGAGGGGTCATGGAGTAGCTTATTTTATGTGCAGCATTGCATTTACATTCCTGTCATGACACCCTCTACTGCTATGCCACAACATGTAGCTAGCTATATTATGCAGGACACAGCATGCCACAATGATTTTGCATACTAAAAGTGGTGCATCTAGCAATACGCCACTTGAGTGGTCAAGGGAGCGGAAGCGTGACTTAAGCACTTTGAAAGTGCGCTCGGCTATTCCCCTATGGCTATGCGGTATAGCTCGCCTCGCCTGGGGTGGCTGGATTTTAATTTCTTGTTTTTCTGTGTGGCATATGACTACTTCTGTGTGCGTGATGGTTGATACTCACCTAGCAGCCACATGTTGCCAAAGGTTCTCGATTCCAGGGCCTGTTGTAAGTAATTAAGTTCTTTTTTTTCCGGATTAAATAAAACATCCATGAAAGATACATCATACACAGCCATTAGACACAAGAAGTTATACCAAATATGACATAAAGTATTAATAATTCATTCATTACGATATCACTTACAAAACACAGTGGGCCTCATTACGAGGTTGGAGGTAGGGGGTTACCGGCACCGGTAAGGATGCCGGTGCCGGTAACCCCTTACCTCTGTATTCCGAGGTCGGTTAGCGGGAGCCGCTAAGGGACCAGGGAGCTAATAACGGGCCTGCTGTTAGCGGGCCCGTTATTAGCTCCATCCCCATTCCCATTGAGCCCTATGGGGGCTCGAATGGGAATGGGGAATGGTTCTCAGAATGGGGACTTACCGGGTCCTCCAAAGTTGGAATGACCCGGTAAATCCCTATTTCGAGAACCCGGACCCGGAATGCGGTAAGGGGGTAGCCATGGTGCTAATAGCACCATGGCTACCTCCTACCTCTTATGAGGCCCAGTATCATTATATCAAAAATAAAAGGGCTGTCCAAGTCCATAAAAGATACATCATACGTGACCATTAGACACCACTAATTGTAAAAGCTTAGACAAACAGCAATCATTCATTCATTGAAATATCACCTACATGGTACAATATTATACTATTAAAAGGAAAAAGAAGACAAAAAGGAGAAAAAAGCAGCCCAAAATAAATACACAACTTTTTCCCCATCATAGAGGCACAAACAGCAATTCATTTAGAATTTTCCATGTATAATACAGATTTAGCATTATATAGGTCCCAATGAGCGCCTTGACAATCGAGGTGTATAAATTGGCTCATCTAATTTCTTTATTACTTTTTGCGATTGCGCCTAGTCTTTGTCCCCTTTCTCGTGTTCACCAGGCTTTTCTTGTGCATAGAGATAGATTCCAGGCTATGGCTGGCGTAGCTGCATTCAACAGATAGTAAAGTGCTGGCCTTGGCTGGGCAAAGCCTCTTCCTATAAACAGTGGTAGCAAATACTTTTTTCTTAGACCACAATATGCAAGACAAAAATATAAAAAATGTTTTAAATCCTCATGCCTAGTCTGACACATAGGGCATTTGGATTCAAACTCCCAGCCTGATCTCCGACCCAGAGCGCACCCTGGTAATATAGGAGAATAGTGTACAGGGGAATGACGCAAGGGCCTAGTGTACAGGGGAATGACGCAAGATGTAGCTATCGTATGTGCCTCCTGGGTAATTCACATTCACATAAATGATGTGCCCCTTGGCATCACAGATTACCTGCACATTTGTGGAATGGCAATTTTTCCTGTTGCGATAAATGTGCTTATTGTCTCGGGGGTGGGGGGGTTTGCAGCAGGACCCGATGGCTCCCAGGAACCAGGGGAAAGTGTCTGACTGCTCAAAATTCCTGGCACACTCTTTGCCTTGCCTGCAGAGTGTGTGGCATGTCTATGTGCCCATGCAAACGTGTTAGGATGCAGCGCAAGACCTGGTGGAGGCAGCTTGATTGTGTGGGCTGTCATATACCCAAAACTATGGCTGTGGTCTGCTGGAATGATCCATTGGCCAGGAAGTGTAAGGCTGACAGCACTTTGACCAGAGGTGTCACGGCCTTTGAGCACATGGTGGGTGATGCCAGGTCTTTCTCCGCCTACATGACCTAGGATGATATGGGGGAAGCTGCATGTTCCATGCACCTTCTCATCTGGCACCCCAAATATAGTTTATTGTGTATGGTAGATTCTAGTCCTCCCCCGCCTCCTTCCATGTAGTAATATCAGTGCTAACAATGCAGGATCCGCACTTGTGGCAACCGATTGTTTTGTGGAATTGCATTGCGCTTTTAATATGTGGGTTTTCATTGCGCTTTTGTGCTCTGAAACGACTAACTGGTGGCGGTTCACCTTTGCAGTTAATACGAAAGCGCTATTGATTCTGTGAATACAGTTTACTTAGCAATTGGTGAGGCGTTTGTAGTTTGGACCGTGCCTCCTTCCCCACACCAATTTTATTCCTCATTTTCCTCTTTTAATGAGGAAATGTGCATGTTCTGCCCATTTCGCCTTCTTTGCGCTGGCCCTTCCCAAGTGATGATGTCAATCCTGTGCAAAATGCTTGTGCAGGACGCAAAGTGGGAGGGACCAGCACAAAGTCCAATCTGTGAATCAGCAAATGGTGTTCAGCGTGGTGCAAAGTGTACTTTTTTTGAGGCAAAGTCCTTTGCTCCACGCAAACATTTTTGTAAATTAGGCCATTGGGCAGCACGGTGTCAGTTTCAATAAACATGATAATGAGAGCGAATTTACTGCTACAATTTAAGAGAGCACCATGAAAACATTCCATACATGCTTTGATGGTTATGTGTGGTTTCATCACCACAGTTTTTAAAGTGGAGGGTTTGGTTGAGGAAATGTTACGGTTGCCATATGATCATTTTCTTATATCTTTTACTGGGGAGGGGGCCCTTCCCTCCGCCCTGCCTACCCTAATCCAAACTTTGTCTTGCCCCTGAATAACACCTCCACTATCTATATATTGGCTATTATATTTTAGCGATCAAAATTTCCATGACCAAATAGGGCACTATAAATATTGTGGAGATGAAACAACTGTAGACCACTTTGATACCCCTGTGAAGGGTTATCAAAGATTTCAGCTTAACAGAGTTATTGAACGCGCATTCTTTTGCACTCACTGCCTCACTGAAATGGAAAGGGGACCAAGGAGAACCACAGCAGAAGAAATGAGCGATGATTTAGGGGTAGGTTGCTGTGATCCGCAACAAAAGGGGTGAGGATTTTGGGAAATGGCAGGGTAGTCGGGGGACAGCCTGGGAATGGTGGGAAGAGCTCTACAACTTCACCTAGGGCAGCAACATTCCTTGCACCTGCCCAGCATTGAGGTTCTACTGTGGCGGCAATGAACCTCTCCATCTACTTCATGGTGTGCTTCTGCTTGTCAACTGGCTTTCCTTCTATCCAAGGTCCATTCTGAGATATCAATAGAACGCTGAGACAGCCACTGTATCTGACAGATCCAAGCATTGCCAAGGGGTCATGAAAAAGAATGCTCATACAGAAAGCAGCGGTGCGGAAAGGGGTGATGGAGAGAATTCAAGTGAAATCTCTTCTTTTTCACATGCCAGGTCATTTTCCGCCTAGAAGATCAAAGCACCCCAACACTTTCTAAATCTTCTCTAAAACACACCTATTAGTGCAGTCAAATCTGTGTCACCGCCACTCTTTTCTTGCGGTATTCCGCCATTCCCACTGTTCACTGTGGTTTCTGCCCCCTTTGTACATGGTTCCCCACTTCTGCCTCTTTTGGTCTATCCTTGCACAGGAGAAACACCTCCTTATTCTGCCTTCCACACCCACTTTTAAAAATAAATCCATGGAAAATTTGGCCGCAAAAAGAATGATGTAGTAAAAGGGGCGGAGACAGTGCAGTTTGCTACTACTTGACGCTCTGGGGACGTGCTGCTCAACATATTTACTTGTTAATAATTTGCAAAAGGGAAAGTAAAGCATCCAGATGCCTTGGATTTTGTATAGATAAAGAAACTACTGACAATGCAAAATCCCAAAATGGCACTGAGATACACTTGCCCACAATATCCAGCCATGAGGGATTTTATTTCTTGTATGGCTCCACTGATTCTGTTGCTGATGGAATTTCAGTTACATGTCCAAATGCCACCAACCACTAATTAGTGTGACGACCCGCAATTCAATGGTTAATAGATACACTTTCAAACATTTAATTGTTCCTATTGAATAAGCATTGAAGACGACTTTCAAAAGTTGACACTTTAGAAAGGTTAGTTTTTGTTTTAAAAGATTTTTATTTATTTATTTTTTTTGTTTTTAATTAAGACAACCTTCACACCTGTTCCGACACACAGCCTTCTTTCCCTCTCCCGACCTACTCCTTTACCAGCTTTTCTCTATATGTGAACAATTGGTCTGCCTGTTTTCCTTACCCTAATATTTAACTTTTTCATATGTGCGTCAACTTTTAGTTAATAAATTCACCAAGTCTGCCTTTGTATTGGTCAGGATTAGCAGGCTCGTTGCATGTAACCCCCTTATCGACTGTTGGACCATCTCCTGTAAATGCACTTCCACTCAAACCATCGCGCATTCAAGCTCTTTTTAGATAACCTTTGACTCTTTCATTGCATTCTGCAAAAAAAGATCTACATATGCGTGTACTTTTTTTTCCCTAAATGTTATAAATATCGCATTATTTAGTAACCTATTGACCTCTAGTGCAAGCTCTCTCTCTTAACCAAAATCTTATCTGAAGACGGGAAATCTTTGTAAATGAAAATCTCCTGACTCGGGCTATGTGTATTTCCAGAAGAATTGCGACGTTTGCTGAGTGAAAACGAACTGCGCATTCAGGCCATTCAGATCACATGGGAGCACCAGCTGGAGGAGGCCAGGAAGGAGTGGGAGCAGCAGTACGCCGCCATTACACAGGTAATGTCAGGTTACACTGTTTTACTCCCGTCTAGCATATCGCTGTACAGAATACTTAACCCCATGAGTGTTTTTACTCTAGCATTAAGGGTGTCAAAGGGTCTTAATGCCTTGATCCCTCACTGGTCATTTTCAACACACTGGGTCTCATTACGACCTCGGCAGTAGCCATGCTGCTATTGGCGGCATGGCTGCCGCCGAAATCGCGTCCGGGTTCCCAGAATGAGGAATTACTGGGCCATTCCGAGTTCGGAGGGCCCGGTAATTCCTCCCTCCAAGAACCCGGACCCGGACCTTCCCCATTCCCATTCCAGCCCCCATAGGGCTGAATGGGAATGGGAGAGGGAGCAAACAACGGGCCGATTACGAGTGGCCCGTTGTTTGCTCCCTCTTCCCCTCGCGGGACCCGGTAAGCACGCCTGGTTTTACCAGGTGTGCTTACCGGGTCCCGCGAGGGGACCTTGTAATGTGGCAGAACGGGTTTAACGGGTCCGCATCCTTTTGCATGACCCGTTAACCCGTTCCGCCAGGGTCGTAATGAGGCCCACTGAGTCCTACGCTTCCACACAGACTTAATGCACTGAGGGGTGCCCACTTCTTGAGAAGGGCACACAGACTTAAAAATAACAAAAACAAAAGGAAGACACTCTTTCTCTAGATAACTTATACCTTCCCTCAGCTACTGCTGTGTCCACATACATTGCTCACCCTGCTGGTGGAAGGAAAGAATGTAGACTGTGACAACAAGGTGCCTTTGAAAAGTAGATTAGCATTAAGTCATTGGGGAACATTATCTCCCTTCTGCATCCCTTCCTTTACACAATGTTGACCTATCAAGCAAACATGGGTGGTAATGACAACAACACATAGACAATATTATGTTTAGTGTATGTGGGTAATTGTATTGGGAAACACAGAGACACCTCTCAAAACTCGATTACCAAACACAGAGCCTTGTAGGCCTGAGTAAGGGTTAACACGTGTTGTACATGTATCTAAGTAGCCAAGGTGGCTGCCCTGCACACTCCGGTAAGACAAACACCTCTTCAAGCAGTGGAAGGTTCTGCCATGTTCCTAGTTGAACACCCCCTTATCAGCTCAGAAGTGAAACCCTTCAGACTAAATGACTATGGAGGCAGCAGCCCTAAGCCAATGGCAAAGCAGGGTTTCTTCATCTTATTTCCAGGCTTAAAATAGACAAAAGGTAAATGGGCCTCATTGCGGGTCTGGTGGTAACTGTGCCGGTGTTAACGGCAGGTTGCCGCCAGACCTGTAAATATTTACCTGCGCCTGACTTCCCGTTAACACTGGGGGATTACAACCCAATCGGACCGGAAAGTCGGGCGCCAGAAAATTGTAAGTCCCCATTCCCACAGAGTCCTATGGTACCCTATGGGACTGGGGACCACGGAAGCACCGGCACCGTTGCTAATGGTGCCGGTGCTTCTGTGAAAAATCTGCGGGCTGGTTCCGTCCCGCCCGGCAGGTCTGACCTGCCAGGCGGGAAGGCACCCGCCCAGCAGAGTTGTAGTGTGTAGTTTACCGGCACCGTTGTTTACAGACCGGCACAGTTATGAGGCCCAGTGACTGTTATGGAAATGTTCAGTTCTGTCTAGATAGATCCAGAGTGGGCTTCGAATGTGCAAAGAAAAAGGGGGCAAAACTAGGCCTCAAGCTAGTGACAAAACAAAATAGGGATTGCCATTGCCTTCATAACGGTGGAAGACAACAAGCACGAAAAGCAGGAGAAGGGCGAGGACAAGGCCGTCAAAGAGAAACCTCAAAAATGGCTCCTTGCATAATAATGTTCCTAGAACATCTACTCTTCTGGCTGATGCAAGGGCCACCAAAAAGACAACTTTCGTGAAAGAACTTTAAGAGATGTAGACATTGGGGGCTGAAAACGAAAGAGGCGAAGGCTCTTGGGGTCAAGCAGGGAAGGGTGAACTAATCAATGGTCAGCAACGTTCAAATCTCTTAAAATGTCAGGATTTATAGCCTTCTGTAGAGGATATGTTAGCCCTAAGAACCTTTTAAATGAGTTAGATTAGTTAGATAAAAGTGAATAAAGCCCTCTAAGTACACTGGGAAGATAAAGATGCTCATTGGTCTGAATAAACACACTTGATTGAGGGCCACCTGGAATACTCAAGGGAGTGCACTGCCTCACTGTGCATGGCTTTAACATATAGCCCTCTCTTTTCAGACTCCATAGAGTGTAATTACATTGTTGGATTGTTGGGTGAGGCAGGGTGGCAATCTCAGGTATGATGGGAAAATGAGAAAGTTCCATACTTTGCAATCTGACATCTACAGCAGCAGTGCCAAGGCTTCAAGGTAGGGTCTATCAGGATAACATTGGAGCCCCCTCTCTTGATCTTGTTCTGGCAGTCAAGGAACAGGGGATCTGTAGAGCGTAATCTCACGAGAGGTGACCCGACCTCTCGCAAGAGGACGCAACAAGGAAGAGGAAAGCGCGGGCAAGGAAAAGACATTTGCGGCGCGGGTGGCTGAGGGACAGGACTGCAGCCCCAGCGCTCCAACCTGCAAGTCTGCACCCATCCCATGCCAGCCTTCCACCCCTATTACTACCCCTCATGAGACTCATAGAATAAGCCTTGGCCCTTGAGCTAGAAGCTTCACGGTGACGCAACTGTGTGTAAGCAGCTTTATCTTGTTGGCAATAAAGGCACTGTCACACCAGAAAGTGTCCAAGTGATCTTTGGGAGGCCACAACAGGGTCACAGCAAAAAGAAGAAAGGGAGACAAATGACTGAAAGAAAATCCTTTCTTCAGGCCAGAGAATTCCTGCTCCTTTATTTGAAAAGCAGGTTCCTTCTTCTTGGAACCAAACCTGGACATTAACGGGATTCCAACCTTCATGCAAATCTCTTCATAAAGGAGCTGGGAAAGGAATTCATTTTGTGGTGGAGACAAACGCTATGCTTAGCTTGACAACCAGAACATTCTCTACCCCTGATGGAGTGAACTTTACTTTTATGCAACGTTGAAGAGGGAAACCTTTCTGTGTTTTGGAGTCCTGGAGAGTTTCATCTGTTAACTCTGTGAACAGGTGAGACCTCTTTATTGGGGCAGAAATGTTGTAGTAAGTGGGAAGTATACATGCACACAAATTGTTACTAACAGAAGACACTGCTCATTGTCATAATTAATTGTAATGAGCCTTCTTTTGCTGTATTCTGGTACAATGTGATTCAATCTAATAGTAGGCAAGAGCTTAATTATACATCCTCATTATATCCGTCTTTTTAAAATCTGTTGCAATTTGTTAGTAGACAAAAGAAATCAGTAATTAATCTTGGCGACATGGCTAGGTACAAAGCAATCAAATACACTTGTATTGAACCATGTCAGGCACTGGTCCTGAGGCAATCCCTATTTGATATTTTCACACATTACAAATCTCAGATTATACAATTGAAGTGATTTTTAATAGTAATAAATACTCGAATACTGTGTCTCTTCTTTTTTGTCCTGGGGGAGTTTTTTGTCTTCAGCCACTTGACCAGGTTTCCGGGTAAGTTCCTTTCGTTTGGGCTGTTATCGGCCAGCAGAACAGAAATGGGGATCTTGAGGTGCACCCTCTGACAAACTGGCCTGCCGCCTTCTTCAAAGGCAATATAGACTCTGCATCTGCTCCAAGAAAAGAGTCTACATTCAAGCCTGCATCTCTGCGGAATCTAACAACACGGCAGAACTTTTTAAAGTCTGTAAGGAGCTGGCCAACCCTACTGCAGCCGCATCCTCTACTGCACCCACCCAGGCCCATTGCTGGGCGCTCGCCGCACATTTCACACCAAAACACAGGACATCCTGTCCTCACACTCTTCCGCTCCGCCTACGGCACCAACATCTCCTGGGCCCCCTTTGGCCGCCCCTACCCTCGCCCTCTTCCCTCCTCACTGTCCCCAGTCACAATGGATGAGGTCTCTAGACTGGTCCGGTCTGTGAAAGCCTCTTCCAAACAGGTGGACGCTTCCCCTCCAAAACCATCAAGGACAATATTGACACTGTCGCTCCAGCCTTGGCCGACCTCTGAAACCTCTCTTTTGCCACTGGAGTTTTCCCCTCTCCTCTCAAGCACTCTCTTTTGCACAGTCTACTCAAAAAACTTTCCGTCGACCCTTCTATTCCAGCAAACTATCACCGATCTCCATCACCTCTTTCCTGGGAAAACCCCTGGACAACATTGCTATTACCAAACTTACTCTCCACCCTGAATCTGTTGGCTGTCTCCATGACCATCAGTCTGGCTTAAGGGCATCCAGTGGCATGGAAACTGCTCTTCTGAACACGCGTGAAGACCTGCTCTCAAATATTGATCTAACTCTCCCCTGTCCTCATTCTTCTTGACCTCTCTTCTGCTTTCAATAGGTAAACCACAACATCCTGAACCACAACATCCTGATCAGCCTTCTCTGTGATACCCTGGGCATCACAGATCAGGCCATGGCGTGGCTCGCCTCCTTTCTCTGTTACCGGCCCTCCCACGTGGAGCTTGGGCCCTTTCTCTCATCTCTCACTCTCTACTTGTGGTGTCCCCAGGGGTCATAAGATGTCCCCCTGGTTCTTCAATATCTACATGGCCCCCTTGGCCCACAGGATCTCTACCTTGCCCAATGGAATGGAACCCAACTGAGGTTCGGCACTGGCTGTTCACAAAAGAAATTGGTTCATCCAAACTCTCCTCCTTTTTTGTGGAGAGAGCACAAACATTAGCTTCAGAGAGCTACTTTAGCTGAAGTTCTCAACTGCCTCATGAAAGAGGCAATGATCTCTTCATTTTGGGGCAGATAAATTATCAATCTATCTGGACTACACCCAAGCAGTGGGATGATGTCTGCAGTGTGACGATATCTGGTATATGTTCCTGTTTCCCTGAAAGCTGAAGGTAATTTATAACTCCAGGATTTAGTTCTTAACATTCCAAAAGATGTGGAGCTGCATCCTGAAGCATGCTGAATTGCATATGGCTCTCTTATGAGGATGTGTGCCGACGCAGACAGAGTAGGAGTGGGTGGGTAATGTTTGGGGTGAGGGATTGGTTTCTCATTCACAGTACTAGGTTGCAGCAGCATGCAACGGAAAGAACTGTCATTTTTTGGCATTACTATTATGTTTCTACTTCTGTATCAGGTGATCTGGCTATTTATTTATTTATTTGCATTCATAAAGTGCACAAAACTGCTCAGAGGCAATGTGGTGCTGTGGCATGAAATCGACTATATAAAACGTTATAGAATTGTTTTGCTCCTTCGCAGGCATAAAATCCAGAATACACATCTACTGCTTGATGTCATCTCTAAACTTGAGAGGCAGTGGGTTGGGAGAATTTATGGTGCCTCTTTTTTTTAAGTTAGGTGAGAGTTATCTTGATTTAGATAGCAAAGGGTGTTCCATTAGAGCTGTCAGCAACGGAGAGGGACCCAAATGGCCAATGTGTACTAGTTACAGTGTGCTCAGTGAGCAGTCTATATGTATTCTAATTATCTATGGCCCAAAGTTACCTGATTTTTCCATTTGTGACATGTTGGTGTCCCAGTCGTACAGGGAACATGTGCTCTTGAATATAATGGGCTTGTGATTTTAAGTGCCCCATGGATGGCGTGTTAGGTAGGTCTAAGTCAGCTGTGGGTGGCAGAAATCAATCTAGGAAAGCTCTGAAAATAGCTATGCACCAGTTCAATTTAGAAGATGTGTGGCAACTGCTGTTCCTGGCCAAAAGTCTGTACTCCTTCCTCTGTTCTCCTTCGATTCACATTCAAATTGATCATATTTTTGTCAGCGAACTTCCTTTTATTAGATTTGGGAAGTTAAATTACATGACCAGGTCATTTCGGACTGTTCACAGCTAAAAGGTTGCTTGCAATGGCACGTTCACTTTCTACCATTACCCAATGGTGACTGAGATGGAGGCTTTGGATAGTTGGCTACTTTGAGTTGAATCAGGTGACCACAAAATCTAGTGCCTGGTCATCATGGTCATGTGAATAACAACACATTTACCTGATAAGGCAGGCTCTACAGTCACAGTTACTAAAGACCCTGGTATTTAAAATCTACAAACTAAAGCTCCCCTAATGAAAGCACAATAACAGCAATTAGCTGAGGCAATACTCCGACATGTGGCTGCAATGGAATTGTCGCAGCGAATAGAGTATCACAAGTGGCGAACCACAGAATACGAATATGGCGATACAGCTGGTAGTCATTTGTCCTGGTTAAATAATAAGCTGAATGGTGAGCATACACTACCTCCATCAAGGATCCCTAGGATACTTAGAACTTTGTCCAGTGGGGGATTAATGGAATCATCCATGTAAAGTCATGTTCCCCTCCTGACACCTGGAGTATGAACTTACATGCTGCTAGTGAAGTGAATGTGACAGAAGGGCACGAGCGTGCCAACCAATTGTAGAGGGCCATATAACGAAGGGCATTATAATTTGAGAGCCAATGGTTAATGTGTTTCTAATAACTGTTGAAGATTACTAGCACTAGGGGTGGACAGGGGTTGTTGTCATGCCGCCGTCCTTTGGTGGCCGCTGGCGGTTATGGAAGGCTTGGCGTTGGCGGCGCCGTTAGTTGTTCAGTGTGTTTTTTTTCTTTTCGCTTCCTGGTTTGGCGGTGGTTTGGCGGTCTAGTCTTTTTCTTCTGTGTTACTTTTCCTTCCGCTTCCTGGTTTACCGGTCTAGCCTTTTCTCTTGTTTCCGTATTTAACCACGCCCCTCTCTGGGCTCTGTGCGTTGCAACTTGTTTCTTTCGCCTTGTTGCCGTGCTACTGTGTTTCCAGTACTTCCCCTATTACTCAGTAACTATAGCAGTTATTCTCTCTACTGCTTCTATCCTTCCTTTTTTGCTTGTTTACTCCATTCTATCGATTTCCCGTGCCTTTCGGGGCTCTGCTATTCCTTCCTGTTTTCCGGATCTCGTTCCGGTTTTTGGCAGTGGTGTGTTTTCCTCCATCCCGGGTTCCCCGGGCTTCTCGTGCTACAACTTCAAATACTACAGCTTGACAGCTTCGGAAAGACTTTCCTGCCTTTCACCTGCACTCCGGACTCTCCAGTCAACTCCTCCAGCACGCATTTGTTATCAACAACATCCGGCGAGAGGTTTTTTTTAAAGCGGCTGCTTTTTTCCTCTCTTCCTGGCGTCTTCGGGACGGGGCCGGCTGTTTTCCTGTTTATCAGGGAATCAGGGTGGCTTCTTCCCGCGGACGACCTTATCTCTTCACAAAGAAGAAAAAACCAAGAGACAAGTCCTACAGACGGGGAAATCTTCTGGAAGAGACAGGTGAGGAGAAAGGGGAGGAGGACATAGACTTATCTGGTTTGGAGGAATCACCGTTATATCCCAGCACTTGTGACAGTTTGCAACGCCCAGAAGAGAACACAATGTCTATCCCGGAACAGGTCCAAGATTTGCTCGCTGCAATGCAGAATGTGACGTTAGAATTACAGGCTGTGAAAGCCGAAAACACTGCTTTGAGGCAGCGTGTCGATCACTTCGAACAGTCCCGGAGTGATTTGCCTCCCATGCCCTTAGCCTGCGGTAAATACGATGGCTCTCCGGCTAGATTCAAAGAGTTCATGGAGGCATGCATAATCTATTTCACTTTCAGACCACAAGCATATGCCTCAGACTCAGCCCGTATAGGTTTTCTAATTTCTAACCTTACGGGTAACGCCCTTTCTTGGGCTACCCCTCTGGTGACCGGTGCCAGCCCTTTACTCCAAGATTATGCCGGTTTCACTGCCCAATTCAAGACGGCTTTTGAAAGGCAAGAGTCTGCGGCAGTCGCCAGCGAACAGCTACTGGATATCCGACAAGGAAGTACGGATCTGCTGACATACATCTCCCGTTTTAAACGGGTGGCTGCTGACGCAGGCTGGCAAGAGAACGCTCAGTACACCATCTTTCGGAGAGGACTAAGGGAGGAACTCAAAGATGAATTAGCAAGGGTTAACCGACCAGCTACTTTAACCGATCTGTGGTCTACTGTTATTCAACTGGACTTCCGCATCTCAGAACGACGGTCTGAACGTCGAAAACAACGTGGATTTCCTGCTACACTTGATCCTGGATTACCCCCCCCCCCTCTTCCACCTGTATGTCAAAAGAGGAACCGATGCAGATTGGAACTACCCGAGGGCCACTCACCCCGGAAGAAAGAAGAAGACGCAGAGATAACAACCTGTGTATGTACTGTGGATCCAATCAACATATACTTAGAGACTGTCCTAACGTACCTCCCAGACGTTCGGGAAACGCCAATCCTCGGAACTAGTTGGGACAAGTTACCGAGGGGGATTACCTGGTCCCTTCGTCTCTTTATCGGTCACACCCACGCCATCCACAGTAGAAGAAGACAACCGTCTGATGGTAGTTGGAGTGGAGTTAAGCCTCTCTCAGCGTTCCTATGAGGTTTTGGCACTGCTGGACTGTGGTGCTGCCGGTTGCTTTATGGATTTGGTTTGGGCGGAAAAGGTTGGCATTCACCGTTTGCAAAAGGACGAGGATCAAAAGGTGGAGGGCGTAGACGGCAGACCACTCAGCTCGGGCCTTATCACTCATACTACACCTCCTATGCAGATGAAAATCCTACATCACAACGAGACCATTCAATTTGACCTCATCCGAGCTGCACATTTTCCATTGATCCTGGGAGTCTCGTGGCTTCGGAAGCATAACCCGACCATAGATTGGACAAAGAATCAACTGTCCTTTACATCAGCCTTTTGTCGTAGTTCATGTTCCTCACAGACCCAACATACTACGGTTCATGTTTGTCCTGAATTAGACTCTAGTTCAGAGGTACTTAAGGTAAACAGTATTCCCAGAGAATATCTCCGCTACCAGGAGGTATTTACGGACGATGGTCCTCAGAAGTTACCACCTCATAGACCAGAGGACTGTCAGATCGTTCTCCAGCCCAATGCTGTTGTACCTTTTGGAAGGATGTTTTCTCTGTCTCTTAAGGAAAAGAAAGCACTTAAAGAATACCTGGATGCAAATACACATCATGGCCTGATCCGACCTTCGTTTTCTCCTGCTGGGGCTTCGCTTTTCTTTGTTCCAAAGAAAGGTTCCGATGAACTTCGCCCTTGCATTGACTATAGGGGTCTTAACCAAGTTACTCTCAGAGATAGGTATCCCATGCCGCTTATCGGAGACATCCTAGAAGCTGTTCAAGGGGCGAAGATCTTCTCTAAGATCGATTTAAGAAGAGCCTACCACCTTTTGAGGATACGATCCGGTGACGAATGGAAGACGGCTTTTCGCACTCCCTTCGGTCACTATGAATATTGTGTTATGCCGTTTGGTCTTGTCAATGCTCCATCTGTATTTCAGAGATTCATGGATCGCATTTTCTCCGATCTACTTTTCCATTCTGCTGTCGTCTACCTCGACGACATTTTGGTGTATTCTAAAGACGCTCAACTTCATGTTAAACATCTCCACCAAGTCCTTCAAAGATTGCAAGACAATCTACTCAAGGTCAATGCTGACAAGTGCATTTTTCAAGTCTCCGAGGTCAACTATCTTGGCTTTATCCTGTCTTCAGAAGGTATTCGCATGGATTCCGCTAAGACCGACGCCATCTTGCAATGGCCAACACCCCATACCATCAAAGACGTCCAAAGGTTTTTAGGTCTAGCCAATTTTTATCGCAAATTCATCCAAGGATTCTCGGATCGAGTTCTTCCCATTACAAGGTTGCTAAAGAAGTCATCCATGCCCTTCTCCTGGTCTTCTGAGGCAAACCGGGCTTTCCAACTTCTCAAGAAGGAATTCTGCTCTGCCCCGGTACTTCATCAACCAGATCAGAATCTAAGATTCATTGTGGAGACTGACGACTCTTCTGCAGCAATTGGAGCAGCTCTCTTACAGGAACACGGGAAGCTAGAACATCCCGTTGCCTACATGTCCAAAACACTGAACGACAGTCAAACACATTATTCGGTGATTGAAAAAGAACTTCTGGCCATGAAATCCGCATGCGAAGAATGGCGACATCTCCTACAGGGAGCCACTCATCCTTTTGAGATCAGAACAGATCATAAAAATCTTAAGATTCTGCAGAAGATGGAATGCGTCAACTCGCGTCAAGCTCGCTGGGCACATTTTTTCTCCCAATATGATTTCATACTGACTTACTTACCAGGTTCCAAGAACATACTTGCTGATGCCCTTTCCAGAAGACCAGTACCAGACAGGGTTCTGAAGGAATTTCCCAGCCTCATACTACCAGACGTTAAAGTGATCTGTTCTGTGGATTCGTTTCTGGACAGAGTCCATGAGGTCACACGGTCCACTAACCCTCTTCCGAAGGATCTATCCATGCAAGGTGGTTTATGTTTTCAACAACAACGACTATTTCTACCAGACAGTATCTCCCGTCAGTCGGCTTTAAAATGGTGCCATGATGATCCAACAGCGGGACACAGAGGTGTAAAGAACACCTTGGAGTTGCTTCTTCGCAGGTTCTGGTGGCCTGGGATGGCCAAAGAAGTTACAACCTACGTCGAGTCATGCCCTGTATGTTGTCGATCTAAGTACAGCACTCAAAAGGCAATAGGGCTTCTCCAACAACAGGACCTTCCGAAGAGACCCTGGTGCGTTATTTCTACAGATTTCATCGTGGAACTGCCACCTTCAGAAGGTTGTTCATGCATCATGGTAACGGTCGATTGCTTCACCAAGATGGCACATTTCACTCCTTTGGCGGGTCTTCCTACTGCAGCCGAGATGGCGGCAGTGTTTGCCAGGGAAATATTCCGCTTACATGGTACTCCGGACAAGATCATTTCTGACAGGGGATCTCAGTACACCTCGAAGTTCTGGAAGGAACTTTGTGAAAGACTGGGTATGGAACGAGCTTTGTCATCCGGTTTCCACCCACATACCAATGGACAGACGGAAAGAACGAACGCCACTCTGGAGCAATATCTTCGGTGTTTCGCTAATGCCCAACAGGACAATTGGGTTAGTCTGTTGGTTACTGCAGAATTTGCCTACAACAATGCAGAGCACAGTGCCACTGGTCTCAGTCCTTTCTTTTGTTCCTATGGTTTCCATCCCAGCTTTATTCCTTCTCTCTCTTTTCCTCCTTCTACAACTCCATCTGGTGATGCCCTACTTACCAGTATCTCAGATGCTCACAAGTCTGCCACGAGTTGCTTGCGAGCTAGCAGTCTCCGGTACCGATCTTACTGCAACCTTAAGCGCCAACCGGTTCCGGCATGGCGTAAGGGCACCAAGGTCTGGTTGTCTACTAGGTTTCTACCTCGTTGGCTACACCCCTCTAAACTTTCACCCCGCTATCTGGGTCCTTTCCCTATTCTACGCCAGATCAATCCTGTGGCTTTTCGTCTCCAGTTGCCAAAACATATGCACCGTCTCCATCCGGTGTTTCATTCCTCCCTCCTTAGGGTGTACAAGAGTGATCCCTACCTTCGCACCTTGCCGCATGATCCGGTTCCCAAAGTGGTTCCTTCTGATGAGTATGAGGTGGCCTCCATCCGGGACTCCCGCTATCATCAGGGTCGCTTGGAGTATCTCATCCACTGGAAAGGATATCCGCACTCAGAGGACTCCTGGGAACCGGTGTCTCATGTTCACGCTCCGGCATTGATTCAGCGGTTTCACCGTCTGTTCCCGGGTAAACCGGGGGGGGGTGCCGCTTGGGAGGGGGCATACTGTCATGCCGCCGTCCTTTGGTGGCCGCTGGCGGTTATGGAAGGCTTGGCGTTGGCGGCGCCGTTAGTTGTTCAGTGTGTTTTTTTTCTTTTCGCTTCCTGGTTTGGCGGTGGTTTGGCGGTCTAGTCTTTTTCTTCTGTGTTACTTTTCCTTCCGCTTCCTGGTTTACCGGTCTAGCCTTTTCTCTTGTTTCCGTATTTAACCACGCCCCTCTCTGGGCTCTGTGCGTTGCAACTTGTTTCTTTCGCCTTGTTGCCGTGCTACTGTGTTTCCAGTACTTCCCCTATTACTCAGTAACTATAGCAGTTATTCTCTCTACTGCTTCTATCCTTCCTTTTTTGCTTGTTTACTCCATTCTATCGATTTCCCGTGCCTTTCGGGGCTCTGCTATTCCTTCCTGTTTTCCGGATCTCGTTCCGGTTTTTGGCAGTGGTGTGTTTTCCTCCATCCCGGGTTCCCCGGGCTTCTCGTGCTACAACTTCAAATACTACAGCTTGACAGCTTCGGAAAGACTTTCCTGCCTTTCACCTGCACTCCGGACTCTCCAGTCAACTCCTCCAGCACGCATTTGTTATCAACAACATCCGGCGAGAGGTTTTTTTTAAAGCGGCTGCTTTTTTCCTCTCTTCCTGGCGTCTTCGGGACGGGGCCGGCTGTTTTCCTGTTTATCAGGGAATCAGGGTGGCTTCTTCCCGCGGACGACCTTATCTCTTCACAAAGAAGAAAAAACCAAGAGACAAGTCCTACAGACGGGGAAATCTTCTGGAAGAGACAGGTGAGGAGAAAGGGGAGGAGGACATAGACTTATCTGGTTTGGAGGAATCACCGTTATATCCCAGCACTTGTGACAGTTGTCCACCTGACTGTAGAGACCCAATCACAACTGCCCCCTTATAGAAAGTATACTTAGACGTTCCCCTTGAGCCAACCACAACCCCCGGTAGGTTTTCACTTATTTGCCACGTAGTATGATGTCACGTATGACAAGTTTTTAATATAAAAGTATTGTTTTTTATGAAATGCTTTGAGAGAAATAATGCTGTGCGACGTCAGTTGATGTCCATTGTAACTCCCTGTTTTAGATAATTGATAATAAAACAGTAAACAAACTTTGCCATCTTCTTGAGTTGGTTTGATTATTTGGTGTAAACAGCTACTCTGCATCGCATCAACTGCATGACGCGCTACCCGTAAAGGGTGCTAAGCTCAGAGGTGCCATGGACAGCGCTCCTAAAAGACAAATAGCGTCTCTGATCATTTTCTTTTGTTTTGTATTATTGCATATGTATCTTTTCTGTTAGAGTTGCTGCATCATTTTCCTTATTTTATTATTTATTTATGTATATTTGTTTTTTCTCCAGAAAGTATCATCATTTGCTTCTACCTTTTTCCCACCCCTCTTACATAATTAAACCCCAGTTACCTTACGCAATGAGTAATCATTGCCACCACGAGAATCGGTACTGTCATTAGACAACATTTAGATGTTTTGTGGGGACCCAAGCATAACCAATGCATAGAGAAATCCCGATAGCCCCATTACACTTTTCTGGTTCTCATCAATCTTGACGAGTGGTTAACCTGGAATATAAAGCCCTTTAACTCAACCCCAACATGGCTATTTTCTTCTTGTCCCATTCACCAGCTGCTGGATGCTAGGCACACTTAGTAGTGTAACTCTGGCTGTCATCTTTGCTCAAATTCAGTTGGAACATCTTCAATCTCGTTCTCCTTTCTTCTCCATGTCAGGTTTAGGGACCTTTGCTCAGTCCAGTGTTCACTCTGCTGCTTTGTAGCAAGTTCAGTGATTTTAGGGGCCTCTTAGTTTGTATCAGGGCCCTTACCTGGGAATGCTGGATCCTGAGGAGCAGGATAGTCAATAAAGGGGACAATGTTTACAATGAGGGACATAAGGGCTGAGGAGTACACAAAAGGGGGCCTTGTTCTTTGCCCTAGTTTAGTGACGATTGGGCATCTAGTTCCCACAGGCCCTTTTATTTTCATTGGGGCCACCATCCCTGCTCGCAGGTTCGGCTGCTCGGTTACTCCATGCGCATGTTTTCTTCTTTTTTTCCTTGCTGGTAGTCCCTTTCCATTTGAAACATAAAGAACATTGTTTGAGTTTTTTTATATTTATTTTTAGCGTTTTAATAATGCAAAGCGCTTATAATAGCACATATTTACATGCATTATTATTATTATTACCCATTCAAAATTAGCACTCACATAGGAAAGCTCCTCTCTGTGTGTCAACTTGTGTCTTTGTGCGTTGCTTCTCAAATACCCCTGCTGGTCATTTAAACATTGACTGAGCCTGTAAACATGGCAACTTTATCTCATATGTTATTTCAAAACACTTATGAGCAAACCAAATGTAAACAAACATCGCGGTTCTATACGTTGCTACCACTTACTAACCTTTCCCTGCCTCCCACACATAAAAATACATCCACTTCTCATTAATTTTCCCGTCGCCACTCACAAACATTCAACTGACACTGCCCCAGCCCTACTAACCTCTCTGAGAAAATAGCTTATAAAGGGGCTGGCCTCATATACCAGACTTCAACTACACTACACATACAATAACCGATTGCTGACCAACTCCTCCTCCTTCTTAGGAGCTCTCTAACAGGGTGAGTTTTACAAATCAAATACAGACAAACATAAATGAAGGCGCTGTATAATTTATACTGATGTGTTATTTTTCAAATACCTCATTCCCTTTATTCCAGAATCCTCATCATATTTAATCATTTGCTCATACAAACAAACTCAATACCCTGGCCCCTTGTTCCTTATTTTTCAAAATACATGTTGCCCCAAGAATGCGGAGCCCTCAACTGACAGTACTTTTACCCACAGGACAGTCTCCACACTGTGGTCCGAAAGAATGCAGCTTCTGTTATCTGTCCTGTCTGTGAACAAGCCGTGCACGTGGCCCTTATTTTGGGTGCAGCCTCTGCAAACAGAATGAGGCCTAACTGCTCACGGGTTGTTACCATGCCACCCTCAGGAATGTGGCTTAAATGTCTTATTTTAAGCTAATGGACAATCAATTGGGATGAGTAACTTACTGTGTGTTATTTACTTAGTCATAGATTATTGAAGGTTGAATTCTGAAGCACGAATATCATTACAATCAAAGACCTTTGCTCCTGATGAAAGGATGAATATCCCAAAACGCGATGAGCCTATTATTTTAGTATTATGCTTGTCACTGTAATGACCAATGGCTATTTTTGATTTTCTGTACATATTAAATATTGACTGAGATCAGTTCACCTATGAAGTGGTTTTCTCTACAAACATAATTTAGCATATAAGAGTGGATACATACGTATTAAGTTTTGACTGAGGTTTTTCTCAGTAATACTTGTGTGTATGGGGCGGGAGTGTCCTACAATTGTGGACACTACTTTTTTAATGTCCTATTGGCGTTTTTTTTTGTGCCAGAGCTGTGTTGTTTGTCCCGGGCCCCATAAACAAATTCAGATTTCTGTAATTGTCTAATTCACTGTTATTCTTAATCATTACAAATAGGTGTGCGTCCCAATTAACCACTATTCTAGTTGGCTTCTGCCAGCTAGCCATGTACAAAAACTTCAGTCAGCGAAGTACTGTGCGTTTTCCACACAAAACCATTACTTTTCAATTTAACGACAATACAATACAACACGGAGCATGCAACACATGTTACAGATTAGTTAAACATAACTGTGAAGATTAGCTATGCGTCACATTGAAATAAAATTGTAAAAATGAGTCATGTGTCACATTGAAGAAAATTGTGAAAATTAGCCATACGTCACATTAAATACATTTATAAAACTTAACCTCCTAAAAAGGAACTTTAAAAATACTCAATATGCTAACTGACCTAGTGACTCTTCAAGAGTTGGGCAAACACATGCATGGCCCCCTGGGATCGTCTAGAGTTCTTTCCAGTTGTAAGATTGGAAGGATTGCTTCCAGTGCTGAGGAAGCTGAATAGGCAAATACTCCACCAGCGTCTCCCCCTACAGCTAGCACTGGTCTCTTGTCACCACCAGTGGGGCTGGTGGGCCGAAATCACTAACCCTGTGAAAGTGGGGATGGACGCCATCAGAGAACAAGCATTGGCAATGCCAAGAGTTTGGGCTTTTGTGTAGGCATGTTAAAGGCGCTTCCAGGCGCTGCCATAGTGGTATGTATTAACTGCCCATTGATTGTAGCATGTGCAAAATGTTGTGAGTACCTGGGCATCTAATAGTAGTACCTGGCAAATGCCTAATGCTTATACACAAGTCAAAACTGTTGGCTTTGGCAATGCTTTTTTTTTCAAGGCTCAAATGAAGGGCATGCAGAGTGCCTATAAATTGAGTGGCTGAAGGCCGAAGTGTTTGACATTTTTATTACACCAGTAGTGGGTTTACAACTACAATTAACCCATTAGCTCTCAGAAGACTGTTTTAAAAAAACAGTGGCAGGCACTTCCAGTACAAGGTTTGATGGTAAGACTTGGGGGGCAGGAACTGGGTGGGAATGGCCTTAGGGATTACAAGGGCCGTGGCAGTCAATGGGTGGGCGAATAACCTAACAACACCTACAAGCTGTGTGTCCCTCCTTATGTGCCATTTCTCCCTATCTGTGCTCTTATGTAATAGTCTTGGCTTATAGGTGTCACTTGTGATACCTAATAGCTCAAACTAAAACAGTACAATAGTTATGAGTATCCTTACCATGGCGTGATGTGAATAATGCGAGCTGCCATCTACAGGACAACGGAACAAAGCAGGCCCTCCCCACAAGAATCCAAGATGAAGCCAGCACAGATAAACATCCACAGAAGCAAATCCACAAGAACGCAGATTCACACTTTCACTGATCAACGCCAACACACACACTGAAAACTAAACGACCATAGACTGGATGTAATAGAGCACTTGAAGAAATAGCTTGTTTCCAAAGAGGTTTGGCAAGACATGTGTGTTCTGATCATGCATTGACATACAGTAGATAGGGCACTATTTATTTTGTATTCGATTTTTATTGTGTTTTGGTTTACATGCTAGGGCACTATGCATGCATATGTTGTAATTAGTGTCACACGATTTGTTGCTGTACCAATGCTATTGGTATTCAGAACAAAATAGTGAGGAGTTCATTTTCTTTTTTTTCCTTCTTTTTTTTTCCTAAGCATTTCTTTATTGACACACTGCAATTGGGTACAAGCATAATATGAAATATGGCGAACAAACATCCTCATGACAATACGTTAAAGTCAATATTTTGACACATCACACTGGTGAAGAAGAGGTAATCCAAGGTAAACCTACAAGTGACAGCGTAGTCCCAGCTTCTTCAGCCATAAACCAAAGCAGTTCAAGAGTCACTGGAGGTATCCGGGACAGGGAGGCACGTAGTAGATATGCTTTGAGTGGTCCCCAAATCTCTTTCGGGCGGGATTGTGCTGGCTGCACATTTGCCCATTGCTCCTCCATAGCATTCGCCCACACTACATCATGCAGCCATTGATCGGCCAAGGGCGGCCTCGCAGTCATCCATCTCATCAATATAGATCTCTTAGCTAGAACCAGGCTCAGTCTCACTAGTTTACCCACATGGCCTAGACTAGGTTTGAACACATGAAACAGACAATGCAGCAGTGTGGGGTCAATGGGCCTCATTACGAGTGTGGCCGTCCGGAAACGTGGGTGCCGGTAAGCTTACTGGAACCCTTGTTTCCGGACTGCCACACTATGAGTATGCCTGCAGGGGCCGTTGCACCAGGCAGGATCAGACCTGCCGGGTGCAACGGCCCCTGCAGGCAGACTTTTCACGGAAGCAGTGGCACTGTAAGCAACACTGTCGGTGCTTCCGTCTCCCCGTTCCCATGGAGTCCTATGGGACTCCCCAGGAATGGGGATTTACCGAATCTGCTGCCTGATACCGTGTTTCCAGGTTGGCGGCAGCCCACCGGTGGCACCGACGGGTTACCGAGACCCAATGTTTCTCCCTATCATGACTGACAATCGTTTGCAGATATCCTCCCAGCACTCACCAGCAGCGGACAGTCCCACATCATGTGCAAATAATTAGCCTCATTGGCATTACTTTTGGGACACTGACCTGCCCCTTCTCCTGAAAATGATCGTAGTCTACTTGGTGTATATAGTGGTAACTGAAATCTCGAGGTAAAGGACACCTAAATATCATCTACAAGATCCACCTGGAGTGCCCTTGCCCATTTAGCATGCACATTCGTCCGGGGAGCTCCAGAGCGACCCTGAAGTAAATATATATAGAGTACACCCAGTGGCGAGTAGTGTTCCCTCCCAGTATGTATCCCAGCATCGTATCTCCCTCAGGCTCCACTGGAAAACCCGCCCATTGCTTCCCAGCATGTTCTAACCACAGCCAGGTTGTTCATTGCACTGGCAGCAAAATGTCATTAGTAGAAATAAAATTGCCTTCTATATACTTGTCGCCCATGGTGCAGAATCCATGCTGCGGCCAGATTGTTTGAGAGCCAGAGTCTCCCCCTTCCTTCCCCCCGGGGCAAATCAGGCACACAGTTCCAGCGAGGGAGATCCCTATGATATGGGTCAGACACCCTAATCTCCTTTCACAGTTTTTACCAGGCCACAGCCATTACACTGGCTGGGTCAAATTCGCAGCTATTTATCATATGAGAGGGGAAGATCAGGGATCTAAGGTCACTGTCACCCACAGAATGGGCCTCCAGTTTGACGTGCGGGGGCGCAGGGGGTGCTTCAGAAAACCAATGGACAGTCAACTGTGTCTGGGCTGAAACCCAGTATAAGTAAAGGTTGCCCCCCCCTGTCCCCTCTCTTTCATAAGGTTACGATAGCGTGGCCCATTTGAGGGCAAACTGCTCCAGAGTGCCATACAAATCTGCATATCTCAGCCTCCAGGTCTTGAAAAAATGCTCGCCCGGGCCACAGCGGGATGTTACTAAAAAGGTATCAAAGCTTTGGACTACCCGCAATAGGGATGGAAAGTCGGGCCCATCTCTGAAATGTAACCGCCAGTTGCATCATGGTCGTTATGTACTTGAGTGTAATCAACTTGGCTCCTTTCCGGGCACCACGACACCCAAATTCCGAATCTCAGAGGGGAACCAAATGAAGCCCGGTGGGTCACGGGGCGCCTCAGTATTATCTGTTAGATTAGTGATTTATTACAATTAACCCGAAGACCCGATACCACCCCAAATTCTCAGAAATCTGACATTATGGGTTCCAGTTGCAAGTGTGATGAATAACAGTGCATCATCTGCATAAAGAGAAATAATTTTGGGTGTCCACGATGGCTGTGGTTATGCCGCACCAAGTCCACCAGCAGTTCTATGACAATAGCAAATACAAGGGGCGACAGTGTACCGTTGGTATTGACTCTGGTGTCATATATAATAAGCGCAGAGATGAAAGGAATTCTGGCACAAACCCACATTTCTCTAAGACTGCGTACATAAACTGCCACGAGACAGAGCCAAAAGCCTTCTGGATATCTAATGTGGCTGCCACTGCCTGCACGCCGGCATCTCTTTGTTCCAATATTTTGAAGAGGATCCTTAGGTGTAGCGCCGTGGATCCTCCAGGTATGAAGCTAGACTGATCTGGGTGGACAATATAGGGCATAACTGGTGTCAATCGGGAAGCTAGGATCTTTGCAATTTATTTTACATCAGTATTAATCAAAGAGAGTGGTCTGTACGATCTGCATAATTCAGGGGGTTTGCCCGGCTTTAGAAGGACTGTGATGAATGCCTCAAATAGCGTGCCTGGAAGCACCAGTGTCACCAGTGTATCCTGCTACAACTGCAACAGATGAGGGGCAAGGACTGCTTTATAGCGCTTGTATAAGTCTGATGTAAGTCGATCCATGCAAGGCACCTTCCCCGATGGTAAATCATATATCGCCTGTACAATATCAGCAAGGGAAATTGGGATATCAAGTTGCACCATAGCCTCCTGAGATAACTGACTGATCGGGAGCTTCTCAAGAAACTGATCTATGTCCGCCAGGGTGCTAGTGTCCTTATCAGAGTACAGGTCAGCATAAAACCTGGCGAACACCCCGTTAATGTCTGCCTGTGCATGCACCCTCTGCCCTGCCTCATTCAGCACAAGCAATATGCTTCCACTTTATACTTTCCCCTTCTTGTCGCACCAAGCGGGCCAACAACTATCCCGGACAGTCTCCTTCACTATAGCACTGAGCTGCCTTTGGGGAATCAAGGAATTTCAAGTCCCACTCAGCGCTCTCTCTAAAGTCATCAACAGCCTTTTTCACCCATGCCAATGTAGCCGTGAGCGGGTCTGTAGAATATTCTCGCTCCAACATACTTAAACGCTTCTCACATTCCGGCATGTCCCGCTGGATAGTTTTAAGGACACTGAATTCAGTTGCCATAGAATTTCCGCCACATAGACCTTAAAAGCTTCCCATAGCATACCTGCAGAGGTGACAGAACACACATTAATTTCAAAGTACAATTGCACATGTTCATCCATCATCACTGCAAATGCTACATCCTGCAGAGCATGTGACTTGAATTGCCAACTATGCCAAGGTCTTGGGAGTGACTGCAGAACTAACGAAATGCAAACAGGAGAATGGTCAGAGTAAGTTTGAGGAAGCATGCATACCTCTCTAACTCCCCCAAGCAACCCTTCTGATATCAACCACAAGTCTATCCTGGAGAGAGAATCATGCATGGACGAATAGAAGGAGCAGGCCCGCTTGCTGGCATGTAAAGCAGCGTGCCAGGCATCCACCATCCCCAGAGTCGCAATACCTTCTGCAATAGTACGAGCAGCCTGAGAGAGCAACCTATATGTATAAGTGGATCGATCCAGATGCAGGCCCAAAATAGTATTGATGTCCCCCCCGCCCCCCCACAACACCAGGATCATGGATATAGGGCTAGTTCATCAACCATATCTGCATAGAATCGGGGGTCATCTATATTGGGACCATAAACATTCAGTATCAAGACATTGCAACCTACTAAAGTCCCATAAACTAATACATATCTACCCTGAGGGTCAATATCTACCACCTTATTTTGAAGTGGAAGGGACTTGTGTATAATGGTCATAGCCCCTCTGGCCTGCGTAGAATACGCTGTGCAGAACCGGTTCCTTTCCCAGCTCCTGGCAAACCCTTCACAGCATAATTTCAAAGAATGAGTTTCTTGCAGCAGTAGTATCTTGACATTGTAGCACTCAACATGCAGGAGTAGTTTATGCCTTTTAATCGGGTAACCCAAGCCCCTCACATTCCAGCTCAAAAGCTTCATCTCACCTATCTTGGCATTTCCCAAACTTCATAGCCACCCTCCAGGATATCCATCCACGTTCCCCATTGTCAGCAGTTGTCCCGCATAATGTCCCCAACGTGTGGCAAGTGCATTTTTATGAACCCCGTAACTCTGCCCCCCCCCCTTCCACATCCCCTCCTTAAAACTGGGGCGATGAAGACCACTACCCAATATAGCCCAATAATAACGCAACTTTGCATGGGGACGCCAATGCATGGACCTTGACCGGGCCAGTCTGCGGGCTTTGATAAACGAAATGACAAGTGTTCACACATTTCTGCAATTTCAATACTGCAACTCATATCAATAATAGGGAATACCCCTCCACAGAGTATACTAATTAGAGCATAATGCATCAATGGTTGACCCCAAAGAAATGGGGTACATCCAAAGAGTACCAAAATGAAAACATTGTCGCAGGCAGGCAAAAAGCCAGGATCTACTGTGAAGTTCTCCTTTCAGCAGTCACGATGGTGGTAAATGTTCGTCCAGGAGCTTCATGGCCTCGTCCGGGAGAGTGAAGAAGTATGTCTTGGTGTTCCACTCAATTTGCAGACTGGCAGGGTACAGCATTGCATATTTTAGGCCACTTTCACGCAGCCGCTTCTTACCTGCCAAGAAGGTTCTCTGTTTCTGCTGCATTGCCACCTAAAAATCCAGGTAGATATGCACCATGTTGGATCCCAGCATCAGGTCGCCCTGTTCCCTTGCCACTCGAAGGATTGCATCTCAATCACGATAATTGAGAATACGGGCAATAATCAGACGCGGGGGCCCCAGACTTAGTCTTGTGTCCAAGAGATCTATGTGTTTGCTCAACTGCAAATTGTGGTTAAACAGCAGCGAAAGTAGAGGGTCCTCTGCACATTTTTCTAGCAACATTTCAGTACTACTCTCATGGTCTCCAATCACGCAGATGTTACTACGTCAGGACGTAGACACGAGGCCGTAATTCTTCTTTGCTACCATATGGACTTGTTTAGATAAGGCAGCAACCTCAGTATTCAAAGCAGTGATGTCATCCTCCTCCCCGTTCACCCTTGTTTCTGCTTCCGCCAATCGTCTATCCGTCTTTTCCATGCAAGCCTTAACGGAGCTGGCAGTGGTGCTGGTATCATCTAATTTACTATGCACTGCAGAAAACCCCTCCTGCATGCACGCCATCATGCATTGGGTTTCTGTAAGTTCTGGAGTCTCAGCAGTGGGGTTCGCCGATCCCGTCACCTCACTAGTCTCAAGCGCCCTAGGGGTAGTCTTTGCATAAAGGTTCATGGAGCACTGTTTCTTTGTGCTGCCTTTGGTCATCTTTATCAAGCAATGGAGCCCAAACTGAGAATTGACAGCCACTCGGCACTAAACAGGTGTTTCCCACGTTTACACACCTTCAAGTCTTCAGCCCTACCACAGTATTGTCCCCCAGAGAAAACCCCTTCACAATCCAAGGAACAAAGTCAGATGTATCCGTCCCCTTCTCAATATGATGGACAGTCACTTAGATAGCAGCGTTCTCAAGCAATCTACTGGGCCATGGATATCAGCGCGTTCTTCAAACATTTAACCCAAATCACCAAGGGACAGGGACAAGGTAAGTTAAGTTGTGTCCACAGTATGACAGGTCATAGAAGGCTGGAAAGACCCAATGTATAATGGGCAAAGTAGCACAACAGACCCTGGGAAAGAGGAGCGGACAACCCCAAGTCGACTAATGCACAGGCGAGACTTTAACACAGCCAGTATGCTCCACTGGCAAATGGATCATTGGGGCGATCTCTAAGGTAATGACCCCCTCGCCGGCTGGATCTAAAGCACCCCCAGCCACTTAAGGGTATAGCAAACCATCCCTCCTCCAGTAGCAGTTACCAATGTCAGTTCAGCCAGTGGGATAGGCACACCTGGTTGCCGGCTCAACAGAAGCTGCCGGGTGATGAACTCCGTCCCCTTCACATCCCACCGGCAGCGGACCGAAGGACCAGCTTCCAAGCCTCTATATCATCCTACGTTGTTCCGGAACTCACCCAGAACATCCACAATGCGGTGTTGAAGCGAGTGAATGAATGGCCTTACTCGTACCATCGAGCGGCTCCAGGGCGCGCCCCTTCTTTTGCAGCTTCAAAGTCGTAATCTCACACGGAGCCTTCACCCTCCACCACTCTTCACCTACCGGCTCTCTGCGAAATGCCAAAAAACATGCATCGCCCATTGTCCTCTCCGCCACCGATATCTACCGGGCAGCGAGATGTTATTATGCAGCCATAGGAGGTAACACAAGCCCGCCAACGGCAACAGGTCTCTGGAGCTCTAGTGTGCTGAGGCCATCCTGGTCGTTGCTCAACAGTGCCCCTAAGGAGCTCATTTTCAGTTGTGAATGAAAGGCGTAAAAGCATTGAGTAAGGCGTTTATGCCTTTCATTCATGCCACGCCTCATTTTCAATCATTTGTATGGCAGAAAGGAGGGGCAGAACTCAACTTGCTCTACCGCTGCCTTCCTTGCTCTCTGCCATACAAATGCTCCAGCATTTGCGGCAGCATTGACTTTCATGCCAGCGCAAATACTGGAGATTCCTATCGGGTCTGTCGGCTTTATGCACCAGCATGAAGCCAGCATCCCGATTGGGAACCATTGTAAATGCACTTTCCATGCTCATGTGGCGGTGTACTCGCGTGTGTGCTGCCTTTGCACTTGCCGTGCAAATGTCAAAAATGTGGTGGTGGGAGCTTGACTGCGCCTGAGTTCAAACAAACCAGGGCCCCGCCGACAAATTACAACGTTGAATAAAATGAACTCCTGTGTGTGCATCATCCTCGTGAATATTTTTACACTAATAACAAGATACATCTAAAAGGGCACTAGCATAGTTTAAAACATTTAACGAGTAAAGGTTAAAAATGGGACACATGAGTCTTACTGGCAGAACACCAAAAACAGTTGAACACTGACAAAACTATCAGGAGGTCGGCTTGTGTATGTGTTATGTTGTGTATTGATGGATGCATTGTTCGCAGTGCTTGGATGTGATTTTATATGGTGGCATTTATGAATGTAGTGGGGTATCATTTATGTATGTTTAGTTGTATGGGTGGGTCAGGATGTCTCTTTGTTTGGAGTGTTGTGTTAAGGGGTTGTATTATTCTTGCAGTGCAGAATGTCACTCTGTGTCTATGTAGTTACCCCTTTGCGTTAGATACTACTCTCATATCGCAGGATTTGGAACATGCCTATGCCCTTCATGTACCCATACCATAAGCATTGCCATTATATGCCCAGTTACTCCCACCACGTGTAGGTATTGCATTGTTTGCCCAAGTAGTGCCGTAATATACCTTGGTACACCTGTCTATGTCTAGAAGATTGCATGAGCCAGCCATTAGCACTATTAGCAAAGGGCCAGTGGTGCTAAAGCTTGAGTGAACATAACTTATCGAGATGAAATAATATAACACGACACAAAGATAAGGAAATAGGAAGTGTTTGGGCGAAGGCGATCCTTGTTCTGGTGATATCTCTGCTAGCAGAGAATTCCGCTGGGTGTGGCCACGGCTAAGAAGGCAGGACCACGGGTGCAGGTTTTCATAAAATGGCTGCCATCGCCAACATGGAAACAACCAATCTCAAAGCCAACTTGGAGATCTATAAATACGAGGTAAGACATGCCACGCTGATATCTTGCAGCAAGCAATGCAATATACAAAGAGCTTTCAAAGTAAAAGTGCGCGTCAGCTGGAAAACAATCAAACTGCTCAAGCACATAGGAAATATGTGCTCATAAAGGGCGCTCTCATGGCTAAGTGAGCAGGCATGTTCTAGAGACGCTGCAAATGCCTGAGGCGATATTTGGGAGGACCAAGATACAGGACTATACCGTTGTCAAGCCTGAAAGTCAAAATGGGCAAAATAATAGTGGTTTGTTCTGATGAAGGAAGAGTTACACCATACGCATGATCTTAATGTAGTCAGAGCAGTGTTTTGCCATGGAGCGAATCTAGGCCGTGGGCGATAAATTGGCATCCGGATCCCTAGTACAAGGACCAATTTCAGTAGGCCACAGGTCAAGTGTCCCGGGTCAGGTGACTACAACTAGAACCACAGGTTTACTGGCGTGAAGGTGCAACCAGTTTGCACACATCTAGGCACTGTTGCACTAATGCAAGCTTTTCATCTCCATGAGGCGGATCTATGTTTTTTATTAGGTCGCACCATGGTCTGGGTGCTGACGGTATAGAATAAAAAGTAGAGCTGAAGACCTGAACAGTGCTTTGAGTGGCCAGCCAAGCACATTGACCCCTGTAAAGGGTCACCAATCAGCAGGGGGTTGCATTGGAAGTGAAAGGAAGAAGCTGACTGACTGCCTGGCTGCTTGCTGTGTGAATGTAGTCCAGACTGAAAAGTGCCATTCCAAAAACTGTCAGGACAATAGGATAGAATGACTGGCAGGGTTGAACATCACCAATCAGCAATAAATAGACCAGCATTGAAGATTCACCTCCATCATTATATAGTTTTCTAGATATTGCCGAGATAGGCTCAGGCACAAGTGCCCCATGCCAAGTACTGGCCTGACATGCCAGTTTGTTCACACCAAATGCCAGATACTACCATCATATTGCAACATACTCCCAACATATTCAAAGTATTAAGCCACAGCATCCAGCAGTTCAGAAATAAAATAAGGACTGACTTCTTCAAGCAATGTATGAGCTGCTAACTACTTGTGATAGTGCTCCCTCACAAGTCTACCAATGGACAGGGCCGAATCACTGTTTCTCTTTCTAATTTTACTCAGGGCTGTACACTATCACAATGTTTTACCAGACAACAATTCAAAGCAGAAGGCTACACTCTTAAGTACTAATCAGATACGATTTATTTTTTGTAATTGTACTTGGTTATTTATAACACGCTTAATACCCAGAGGTTTCTAAGCGTGGACCTGGGGATTGAAACCGTGTTGCTCTGCATCGTCTTGCTTCCAAGGCAAGTGTATTGCCCAAGAGCTATCCTCCCTTTGGTTAATTGATTTTATTCAACATATACGTCATACATAAATGTCAAGTCATACATTACAATATAGATCTTAAGAAGTTATTTGTAAACCATTGCAACTAAGTTGTCTGAAATAAGCATGAATTCATTCAATTTTATATAGTTCAGGACAATAATAATTCTTTGGAGTATTAATTGAATAGGTAATTACTAAACTAGTTGTAACACCTTAACTGAAATTAATTAAATAACCTGTTGACAAATACGTAACTGTATAAATATGCAAAAATACACTGACATTACAGAGTGATTAACACACAGAGGGGAACAACATAACTGGGGAGACAAAATAGTGGCAAACACAAAAAGTTCATCAGACCAATTGATACAGCAGTGCTTACAATCTTATGCATTGGTAGAAGTGCAATTAATTGTTTGTTAAATAATTAATAAAATAATACAATTTCTGTTAAAATTGAATATATGCAGTTGGGCTATTAGCAATGCATGTTTCCATTCTATGAACATTGCAAATATTATTCCACCAACCAGACACAGTAATATTTTGAAAATGTCTCCAATTTGATGTAATCATACGAATTTCAATTGTAATTAATAAATCATACTAGATGAATTATTGGTCCTTGACAAGGAGATTAAAAGACAAACTGCCTAATAGAATATTACCAAAGATTAGCTGAATATGTATATTAAATAAGTCAGCTAAATAGTTGCAAGCTAGAGTCCAATTTTATTTAACATAAACAAGATCAAAATACATGTGCCTGAAGGAGCCAACACTAGCATGACGAGGCCAACATTTACTATAATTTGCAAGTTTTCTTTCAAAAAGCTTTAAAGGAGTAATGGGAAAAGAAAAATAATGTTTGGGTTACATTTGCTGATGTAGATACTTGCTTAATTTTCTTCCAAATGACCAACCATTCCGAAATTTGGAATACCATTGTACTGCAATTGGTCATTTGTTTTCCATTGGTTTAGCAGTTGCGATCAGTTTATAAAGGTTGAAGCTCTGAATAGCAATGTTGACTCAAGATACTTTAAATTCGATTGATCTGGGATTAGCAGGTAATTCTCAAAAAGTGGCATATTATCAATACATGCATCCATGAGTTTACAATATTGTGCACGTTCTGCATGTGAAAGAGAGAATTTAATTCTATGTTCACTAAAGGACAGAGGATAAGGACCCAGGAAAATCTGATATGTGTATATATATATATATATATATATATATATATACCCCTAACCTAACACCCTTACTCAGTCAATGTTTCCACAATAGGGATCTGCCATTCACTTTGATCTCACTGTTATGCCACACGTATGGTGATAGGAGGTTTGAAGGATTATCTATCTGTGAAACCAGATATTCCTTTAGTACCAACATTGTTAAATTCATAGATTTAGAATAAGCAGACTTAATATTGTTAAAAAAAAACACCAAATCAACAACAGAGATTGCTTGAGATAGTTCTTTTTCAGAGACTTGCCAAACAGGGATATCATCAGGGTTATCAATCGAAATCCACCATCGAGTCTGTTTAAGTACGAACGCCTTGTGATAATATTTAAAGTTTGGGAATCTAACTTCCCCATTTTCATGAGAATTAAATAATTTAGACGAATAAATTATTCTTTGTTTTTAGCACCCCATAGAACATCAATTAAAATAGTTTATTGAGATGAATCATTGATTCCCCAACAAAGATCTCCTCCCATGTGGCCAGGGGACAACATCCGCTGCCTGATCCTGACCCTGGGGATGGTATTATGAGGGAGGGTCAAGTGGGGGAGACGACTGTTGGAGAAAGGCGGTGTCCCCATCAGGAGGGACGCAGCATTCTTCCCTTCCAAGAGAAGAAGACTTCCTCATTCCCAAACCCTTGATGGCTTGTCACTATACAAGTCCTTCCCATAATAAACCCCCAAAACCCCTTCTTTATAATCACTCTAGACAAAACATCATTCATACCTCATACACATCTAGCATCTCCTATCTCTAATGGTTTTCTGAATAGAAATTCTGAAAAGTATCACATTGGAAATCATAGAAATATTGTGGGCTCCAATTTCCAGAAAACCCTAGTTACGAAGACGAGGAAGAGGAGAAAGGAGTTAATGCGGATCAGAAGAAGCACATAGTAAAGCATGCAGACTAGTTGTTTTGGGGAGGCCCGAGTGAGCAGGATATTTAAAGATGGTATCCGCATTCAGATCTCCAGAACCAGAGAAGAAGGAAGCAAAGCCAGAGATGAGAGAAGCAGAGCTGAGGCAGACAGTAGTATGTGTAAGGACACTATGCTGGGACAAGCAGGTGTGTCTACTCCACTGCTTACAAATTTGACTAACCAGTGGGGTGCGAGGCCAGAAGGAACACCGCAGGCACCAAGAGAGAGCCGTCGAGGAACCGGCAGCAGCAACAGAACTGTCTGGAACATGGTTGTGCAGGGAAGCGGTGGTTATCATGGCGGATGAACGCGAAGCTGTCCGGAGAGAGCACGGACGAGGTCTGCAGTGCGAGAAAGCCCTTTCTGAAGTGGGAGCTTCACTACAGTAACGTGGCACAGGTTGGGGAAACTTCAGTACACCGGTCAGTCGACCTAGAGCCGTTGGGGACCGTGGGGCATACCAACAGGCATGTGAACAGTTAAGGATATTTGAATACCAACCAAGTGAAATACAAAGACAGAACTTGAACAAGTCTGCATACATGAGATGTCATTGTGGGGGAAAGTTGGAGCAAGCATTACCCTGAGTAAACTAGTACGAATTAGAATATAAAAAGGCAAAACTTGAACATGTCCCCGTACATGAGATGTCAGTGTGCGGAACATTGGGACAAGTAGTACCTAAAGCCAACAACCTGGAGCGCAGGGAAGTAATACAACTGTGCTGAAGTAAAGGACAGTGAATTCAAGAGGAAGTCCTGGTGAAGAGGAACACACGAGGCAGTGAACATTGGCAGAGGCAAAATAACTGGCAGGAGGGTATACGCGGGGATCTGCAAGACCCAGAAAGAGGATTCCTGGCAGGAGAGTCTACCAGGAGGTCCAGTAAAGTTGTATCAGGAGTAGAAAGATACAGAGCAAGATAGTGTACCAGTGGAATCGTAAGACCCAGAAAGAGGATTCCTGGCAGTGGAGCATACCAGGAGGTCCAGTAAAAGTTGTATAAAGGAACCCATTTGTTTTTCAAAGTGTATGGTGAAGAAGTATACCAGAAACATGTGTGTTATCCTAAAGAGAACTGTTATTTGAAAAGAGACAATTTTGACAATTTTGCCATCTTCACAGAACTTATGTTTGGGAGAGATACTTTTGCCATCCTTAAAAGGCTATTATTTGAAAAAGACATTTGTGCCATTCTTAAGGAGCTGTTATTTGAAAGAGACACTTTTGCCACCTTACTTAAAATATCCAGAGGAAGGAAGAATCACCCTTGGGATCCAAGAACTCCTTCTTGGAAAAGACTGTTTCTGTTGGATTTATCTATTTATTTCTTTATGAACACTTTTTGCCAGAATATAAGTCAGATACTTTTTCTTGCACCGTTAGTTGGTCATGTTTAGTGTAAGGGTCAGAGTAATATGTTTTGGACACAAGGACATTTGTTTCATGACGAGACACAGACTGAGCTTTAGTTGCAATTGTATAGGTAGGGAAACTCTCTTTAGGATAGGGACAGAAAGGCCTTATCAACCCCTTTTATTTTAATAAAAATGTCTGATGTTGAAAACATTACAACTTTGTGTCTGCCTCTCATTTCTGACCCCTCACATTATTGGTTTAAAAAATGAAGACGGCAGTGGAAGAGGGAGCAGTTGTAAGTGAAACAAGATGACCGGATATAAAAATCTTTTAATAGTTTCAAGTCTACCCCACCAAGTGAGATAAAGTGTAGACCAGGTGGCAATTGAGTCCCTAATCCTACTGAATAAATGATCCACATTGGATTTAATGGATTTTTCAATAGATGATGAGATGTTGGTACCCAAATATTTAACATAGTTTTGGCACCATTTGAGGCCCGAGGACATATATTCATGCTTGACACAGAGTGAATCTAAAGGTAAAATTTCAGATTTTTCTATATTGAGTTTACAACTTTTGAAAATAAATAGATGATTTCAAATATCTTTTTAAGGTTGTTATTAGATTTTTTAGTCAAGATTAGCATTGTATCTGCATATGCTGTAACTTTAACTTCTAATTTTCCATATAATATACCCAGAACAAAGAGGCATTGTTTAATGAGCTAAAGCAAGGGCTCAATAGAGAGAATGAAAAGAATGGGGGATAATAGGCCTCCCTAACGAGTGCCTCTATTTAATGAGAAATATGGGGATAATTGTTCATTCATAAAGATTGATGTGCTTGGAGAAGAGTATAATAGTTTAATTAAAGGCATACAATGTGGAACCAACCCATGCCATTGGAATTTTTGGTAACATGTGGCATATAAAAAAATAGCCTTTTATTAGCAGACATCACTCGTCCCTTAACACATTCAGAGGGGATCTGGGGGGTATTACTGTTAGCCATAGGCAAGGGTGACTTAAGGGGATTCTGGGTGTGGGGCAACAATCTGGTAGTAATATCCAGCAGGGCTGAATCACTGAAGCCACTTGGGTCGATTACTTCTCTAGTCCCTACAAGGAGAACATATCTTTCATGCAGGGAAATGCAGCGGAAGATGTCCTCGCACAGAATGTTGTAGATTGTGATCAACTCCCTCTTGTTCTCACTTGTGAGGAAGTTGAGAGAGCCCTTGACAGCCAAAGCTGGGTAAGGCTCCCGGCCCACATAGAGTCCCAACAGATCCCTATGTCACAGAACCAGGCATCTGGATCCCATGTCTCACCAAGTTATTTAATGTAGTCCTCAACCTCAATGCCGTTATGACATCATGGAACCAGGCTGACATGGTTCTGATCCTCAAAACGGCTCCAGAGAATCACCAGCTAATTGTTGTCCAATTTTGCTTTTGGATGCAGGGCTAAAACCTATGCTGTAGCGATCCTAACCCATCTGGAATCCTGAATGTCTGAGAAGCATGGGTTTGGCAGCGGCCTGAGCACCGTTATTGAAAGCCTCCAGCTGAGATTGATATGCAACAGGTATGCTGTACTTAGATAGATGAGCGTGTATGAAATCTTCTTTGATCTTCGGACAGCATTCAGCACAGTACCAAAGAGCTGATTGTGGGATGTACTGAGTGGCCTAAACACACCCCCACACTGGCTAATAGCCATTCAGAATCTGTACTCGAACAAAACAGCTGTTCGACGGAAGCACTTCCCAAACTATCAAGATTGAGAAGAGGGTCCGCCAGGGGTGCAGTGTAGCACCCAAGCTATCCTTTTATTTTCATTAATGGAATAAACAAGGAGCTGCTAACATCGCATTCAGATGCTCCGGCGCTGGCAGGAGACAAGATTTCGGTTTTAATGTTTGCCGACGATGCAGTTTTATTGTCGCTAACACCTGCGGGCATCGGTAAGCAGCTTGGGACATTTGCGGACTATTCTAAGAGAAATGCCCTGGCTCTTAATGTCGCAAAGACA
Source organism: Ambystoma mexicanum (assembly GCF_040938575.1). Classification (NCBI taxonomy): domain Eukaryota; kingdom Metazoa; phylum Chordata; class Amphibia; order Caudata; family Ambystomatidae; genus Ambystoma; species Ambystoma mexicanum. Next base: position 259,108,270 of record NC_090928.1, on the reverse strand, counting down.
ACATCGTTGACTCTTAATGCCACAAGAAGGATGAAACCCAGAGCCCTAAGGTTAGATCTAGATGAGGTCCCCATCGAGCAGGTTGATTTTTATGACTATTTTGGGGTGAGGGTAATGCCGCCCTGCAGTTGGAACATGCACCTGGATAAGGCAAAGGTCACACTGGCAAGATATAGCAGCACCCTCTTGAGGTTTACTAATGAGCAAGGAAACTGTGCAGTTTGTGTTTCCCTAGAGGCCTATAAAGCCCAAGCAAGGCAGGCTGCAATCTTTTGGGTAGAGCTATGGGGGCAATCCAGTATTACTTTTATGTCCAGAGTGGAAAATAAGTATCTGAAGACCATACTGGGATAATCTTACACTGTGCCCAAATTACCTGTATTTTTAGAAGCAGTGATGCAATGCATCGAATCAGTTTGCCGTTTGTGACCTTTTCTTTACTGGGTTCACTTATGGTCGAATGTTTTCTTACTTAAATTCAAAGAAGCAGTGTCGGATTTATTTTTCAGGACGAGGGCCCCTCATTCCCCTGGTTCATCTATGTTATGGAAGAATTTCTTACCATGGGCTTAGGAGAGTACTGGACAAACAAGCAACATAGCTAGATCAGCCAAGACAGCGATTAAGTCAGCATCCTTGCTTAGGCCTGATCGTGATATCCGCTCCAAGGTAGCAGGATCTTTGGTCCTAACTCGCTATTGGAGTTTAAAGGGGAACCAGGGTTACAAGGCTTACTTGGACTATGTAAACCCCAAATACAAAACAGCATTGTACATGAAACTCTGCATATGGATTCTCCTGATGGCCTGCCTTCGTAATAAATGGATCAACACAGCATCTTCATTATGTCCATTATGTGGCAGTGAAACATTGGTTCATTTTCTATCGATATCTCCTGCTAACCTGACAACAAGGAAACGGCACCTAAGGCCACTGTCTAGGGCTCGCGGAAGCCGCACGACTTTAGAGGCCATGGCTGTATGTACTAGTTCCAGCGATGTTTTAGCAGCCCATTCAACTTTCCAGTATCTTGTGTGAGCTTGGAGGTCAAGACCGAAGAAGGCACAGATGTGTTATTAATGCTATCGTTACATTTTATCCTATTGTAGTCATTTGGATTTATTCCGTTTTAACACTATTTTAATGACTTGTAATGTGATGTTCATTGTTTGCTTTTATGTCATTTATTTGTCAAAATAAGGCATTGAATTGATTAACAAATGCACCTTGTTCAGGTTTGATACATTTTTGTACAAATGGTTCAATTCTATTGGCTAAAACATTTGTGAATATTTTACAGACACTATCAATTAGTGAAATCTGCCTATAATTCTTTAGACTTGTTTAAACCTTGCCTTCTTCAGGGAAAAGTATAAGCAAAGCTTCAGAAAAGGGGACCATGTTGTGTGTCCATTGTCTTGTAAATATGAGAATAAAGTGTATAATTTTGGGGGCAGATAGGATTCGAAATGGTAAAAATATCAGTGGAAAAGCCATCCTGTTCAGGGGCTTCACCTATACACAAATGCTTAATCACTGTTTATATTTCATCCATATGAATGGCCGTTTCTAAAGCACTCAAGTTCAACTGTGGATAAGAGTTCCTACGCCCAGATTGAAAAAAGATTTCAAAATTCAAATTATTATTTGTCTGTTCAGATTCATATTTTCTTTTAAATAAAATGTCCTGAAAGTTTCTAAGATAGCTTTGTCAGAAGAAACCACTGTAGCCTGATCATTTCTAATCAATATCATTCTGGTCCTGTCTTTTTAGCCTTGCTAGCTTTAATAGATGACTGATATATTTTAGATTTGTATTGAAGAATAACACTGCAAGATTGTTCCGATAGTTGGTATGGTATTATTTATTTATATAGCACCTATACAAAGACAAGTGTTTCAAAGCATTCAAGGAGGGTGGGAGCATGGGGAAAAAACAGTCGCTCAGAGCCCTTGAAATTCTGAGACGATAATAGTCTGCACAGGCAGTAAGTGCGTAAAAAGTACATTTAAGATAGGGGCACAGCAAGTAGACTTGATGGCGATTCTGCAGATTTAGACAGTGCAATGAAGAGGTGGCGACACGGGAGAACAGACATACGATCTTCAGCGCAGTGCGCACTGATCGAGCAAGTGCATGGAGAGTCACAGGGAGGGGGAGGATAAAGTGCACCTGGTCGGTTGAGACTGCGGTAAGTGCAGAGGGAGCACTCTCTTGGGTTAATTTCTCAAGTGCATTGAGTGGGGTAGGGAGTAGGGCCCTGAAGCAAGTGCGAGGGAGGACTGGCGGGGGTAATGTGACCAGTGAGACTCTGAGGTACACACAGCGGCCAGTTGGCATGCTGTACGGAGGTGGAGAGAGAGAGGGAAAAAGCAGAGGACTAAGTTAGCAGGGTAGAGGGAGAGAGAAGGATGAGGAGAAGAGGAAAGTCTTGAGGAGTTTCCGGTATTTAAGGAGATCTGGCTCAAGACGGAGGTTGGCAGGGAGGCACCTACTGAGGAAAAGGATCTCCCTCCAAATCTCTGCTTGGAGAATCAGCTCACTCACACAAGGTTGGAGGTAGATGAGCGGAAGGCTTGTGAGCGACAGTATTTAGGTAGACAGCGTTGCAGGTAGGTGGGTCCCAGGCCCCAGAAAGCCTTGTGAAAAATGCAAAGGGTCTTGAATTTGTTCCTTGACGCCACCTTATGAAAATACAGATACACAGTACTATGCAGATACCCATAATATTTCAATTGCATCAGTGAAAAGAATCCTGTGAGGGCTAGGAATTGCATTAAACCAACACTGTGTCACAATTACAAACAATACCTACTGAAGATGTGGATGATTGCAAGTAATCTTTCATTGGATGTATTATTTAAAGCATTCAGGAATTAACATTTGCCATCAATAAGACTGGGATTTAAAATCTCAGAAGCTAAAACAATGCTGAAAATTCATACTCAGTGGGACAACTGAAACAAATTATTTTATTAAATCTCTAAATATAGTACTTGGTCAACATGAAGACATTCTCCAAAAGAAATTTAGAAAATTACAAAGTGATAATCTCGACTACGAGTAAGAATGAGTGTACATCTAGTTGGATGAACACTTATAAAATGCTCAAAATAGGTTTTTCAAACGATAAGTGTTTAAATCATTAGGAAGTAAAAGTATGGCATCTACAACTTCAACTGACATGAAGTAGAGGAGGAAAGACAACAAGATGATCAACAGGTGCCAGCCAGCTCTACGAGTTATCCTGAAGCATAGCACTCAAGGTTGTTTTCTCAGACAAATCTAAAACAACCAAGGCGAGGGAGGCGGAACATTGAAATAGATAAAATGATCGCTGGACAAATGACATTCTATTTATCAACCACTCATTGTATCATTCACGAAAACTCTCAAAAAGTTTTTTAAAAAGTGGTACTTTCGTTCTTTCAAACACCAATAAGGTTGATGGTGCACTTGTAGAGTTTGAGAAACGTGCATACAAAATGCATTATTATTAATATTACTTTAGGAAACTGCAAATTGAAAACATCCAAACACAATATAAAAAATATAGAACATAGAGCATTTTTAATGCAAGCATGAATTTCCAAGCACTTGGATGTTTTGCAGACAGTTAAAAAGAACTTAAGAGGATTCATTATAACAAGTACATTTTATCTACCTCCCACAATAACAGAGAGAAAAGTACTGACCTCACATCAGGGGAGGAAGAATAGATCACGGGCAATGCAAGACAACGCAGCACAACACAAATTTGAATCCTGATCCGGTGCTTAGAAACCACTTACTGGCTTTAAGCGTGTTACAAAAGAACAATTATAAATATAATCAAAGTAATCGACAAAGTGCTTAAGCTAGCCACTAAGGGATGAGCAGACGTAATTTGGGATTAAACTCCATACCTTGCTGAAGTTAGTCAATTACAGGAAAATGACTGAATTGCAGGCCTGTGTTTGAAATTACACATTTTCAAATAGGAATGTATAATGATTGCATTTGTGAAAATATAGCAACATATCTAAAGTCATGACAACGAGTATCTCAGTTTATATTTATTTTTACCAAAAATACATTCAAATCTGCACAATCCACCTGGTTAGCCTAATATAGCACAGAACGAGTCTTTGTGAACATATACACTTAAATTGATGAAACATTAAACCACTTTTAGAAGTCATTCCTTACTATTTGAAGGATACTACAGATTTCATAAACAAATTGTAAGGAATGCAATTATATAAAGGAATACATTCTAGTACTCGGTTTGTACTGAAACATACCACAAGAAGACAATATACAAGCAATAAAAGACCCTTTAAAGCAACAAAATTTAAAGGATGTGAACTATGAACATGCCATTCAACTATTAAGAAGAGTGTTAAACAATAGTTATTTTCAAACCAAAATCACATTTTTGGCAATTTAAAGGAATGTTGATGGGCATACGATTTGTACCATACTATGGACATCTGTTTATATAGAATTTAGAAAGGGACACAATATTAAAATTGAATTTGTGGAAAAAAGGAGGACACTCATGGCTACAATATATTGATAACATTTGGCAGAGTGATAGATCAGCTCCTGATTAATTTGTGAGTAAGATAAATACACTCCACGGCATTATTCAATTACCAGCCACGAAAGGGATCAAAGAACTGGTAACTCTGGATTTTTAAGTAAAATGTAAGGAACATTAAGAAAGCTTTTCCTTATACCATCTGTTGAAAACATATCTTTATAATTGGAAACTCTAATCAGCCAAAATCTCTTCTACACAATTTACCACATTTACCATTTCTGGGGTGTAGGAGATTATGTACAGAAGAGGAAGATTAGCACTGAAGAGGAAGAGATTATGTACAGAAGAGGAAGATTTTGTGAAAGAAAGTAACACACTGAAAAATAAATTAAGAACACCATTTCACTCAGAGCTTTAAGGGACCCTTAGATAAAAGCATGACTGAAATCTAGATCAGCTATTGAAAAAAAGAAAAAACAGAAGCAGCAACCAACAGGAGAGTATAGTTGAGTAAATATGGGCCCATGTCTGACGTAAATAACATTTTACACAAATATCACCCTATCTTACAAATTGAGATTGAATTGGTGACATTCTTTTCCAGTGATAGCCTACAAAACAAATAAACATCTACGATATTCCTGCACCTACTGAAACCATTGGCGAAACTCCACCTCGCACATACATAAGCCACTCAAAAACATAATTTTTTTTAGGATGTATCACTTGCAGTAACATAATCAATGGAGATACTTACCTGCATCCAGAAATGTGTAAACCAATACATTTTAATGTATTATATAATGTGTCCCACATAATACATAGTATTTCACCAGATACCCAAATTACATTTTGGGATTTTCTGAAGGGTCTGAATGAGAATTGGAGTTTTCAGCACTTTATGGAATTTTCAAATTAGAGGGATGATCATACAGCAGAAAGCTATTGGGGGATATAATTAACAATAGTAGGGGTAAACCAATAGGAAAATGTAGCAATAATCAAACATGTGGTTTGATTTCATTAATGTTGATTTAAATTTTCATTTGGACTGCAAACATATTATACTTTACACAAAAAGAAAATGAACACTTTCAGTGTCCCTTGTTTATGTAAAATAATTAATAAAATACCGAAAATGAAAATAATTATTTCAATAGCCTATTGTGTATGTCAGCGCATGATAGGGAGTGATGAAGTGTAATGACAAATTAGGCACAAAATGATTGTTTGGAAAACCTCACTGTTAAAGCAGGTATAAGATTTAGTTACAATGACAAAAAGTGTTATTGATGAATCTGTTCATCTACTTACCCAAAAGGTAACTTATCTTAGCAATGAGAAAAACAACCTTTGTAAAGTAAAAGGGAAAACGATTCAAGGCTGAATTAAAACAAAAGGTGCAGGTGGATTTAGTCTGAGATTGTCCTGTACCCAGTTATTAACGTTAAACAGGAAGTGACATGCATTTACTATGATCATCCATGAAACGGCAGAAGATATTGAATGGCGGACTTGTTTCAACATGGAGATATAGCAATCACAGGTAAGAAAGAATTATATATTTTTGTTTTTAGAAAGGATTGCTTGATTTATTGAGGGAATAGTCAACAAATGGGTGTTTTATTGTAGTCATGCACTTGACAAATGTGAATGACTGAAAAATGTAATGAGATGTGAAAAGGAATAGGAAACTAACAATTTAAAAATATGGATACATTAAATGTATTTCTTAATACAAGATTAATGTTTGAAAAAGAATAGCTTTGAAAAGCTTATTTGCAAAACAGTGGAAAGTTACACGAGGAGTTCAAACCTCCATGCAATGAAGTACACTTTCACACTCACAAAGATATGCACTTTCATGCATAACAACACACTCGCACCCACCCATGTACTTTCACACACACGAGTAGACGTACATGCTTATACAGAGAAACACACACACACCCACCCACCCACCCACCCACCCATCCACCCATCCACCCACCCCCCCCATGAACTAATGGGCTGGTTACCCCTATCGGGGGATATCATGTCACTATCTGGAGAAGCCTCTGTGCCAGACGGCCATTACAGTGTGGGTCGGCGCAATACAAAAGCTCATTAATGTAACATAACACATATATGCATTATGCAGGATACACAGATACACAAAAACCCATGAAGGGAGTGCAGAACATGAGGGTCTGTTCCCTCTGTACCACTGACGACACACAACAGACATAACACAACCATATTTTCTGCACTCTTTAATACAAAAACGTAAGAGCTTATTTACAACGATGCCCGCCTACTGGGCTGCCAATGTTTTATTGGTTGTATAGTCTTCGATCATTTTCTTTCACCAAAGGAAAGCTCTAAAAAAAATGCTTAGGGCCTAATTCACAAAAGAGTTTTATAATGGTAAACTCCCATTGGAAAACGCTCTGTGAATAAGGGCCTTAGTTTGTAAAAAATCTCCTCTGAAGTAATTGGCATGTGTCAGTTGTGCTTCCTGCTCGTTGTTCTGTGGGAATTGCTAAATATGCAATGCTTGTGCTTAATTTTCTGTGTGAAAACCATCAGCTGTGCAAGCCTACACTCATTTAGCATTGTCAGACATGGGAGACACTGGGACATTTTACCCTCTGCTGTCCTGCAAGACCATATTTTCCTGTTTGAGAAAACTAAAACGTATGGCCTACATATATCTGCATGTTCGCACTATAAATTAATTGGGCACTCAGATATATCCATTTTACAGAATTGCAACAAGGGACAATTCTGCTTGTATTAAAAAGTACAAATAACAGTTCTCAAAATGTGCAGATAATGTGAACACGTTTGCTCTTAAACAGCAGGTGCGTGTATTTGGGGGTTTGTATTGTGCGTGGGAGGGTGCGTGGCGATGGGGGTTGGTGGGGACCGGGGGCAGGCCAGTAGGGAACATAGTTCCACTACTTTTTTTCGTACACTTGGACCACTGGAAACAAAGCCCAAACCAGACTTTAGAAAGAGAAAGAGAGGAGGTTGTCTAGGTTTGCAGATCTGAAAGGGTGGAGAATTCCAGAGTTTTTTATTTGGAAATGTAACAAAGCACACGAAGGTGGTATTTTCTAAGAATCGTGCTTTTCGAGAAGATGCTTGTAGTTCTATTAGAGGCGGGTGGCTGATGGACGAGGAGACAGCGACTGGTAGACAAAGCTATGCCCCCCATCCCCCAGCTCAATAATTTCCCCTTCCTCTTTCATTTTTACTCCAAAGTACAAATATGGTCTATCGTATGAGCCACAGGGTTTGCATATTTTCACTGATAAAATGTAAATGTAAAATGTTATTATTTTGCTCTTAAAAATACCTACCGCACGACTTTAAAAGAAATTGCAGTGAATGAGAGTGCAAGTCCTGTAGTGTGTTTTACCACATAGCGTTTTATTTTAAGAACGATATAGGGCATGCTTTCTGGTGAATTACCTACTGTACTGGCATGTTTCTCTAGGAGCGGCGTATGATGCAGGCTTTCCCTTACCTCTTGAACGTGAATGAAGACCCTCAGCTTTCTGGAGTCCTGAAATTCTTCATTCAGGAAGGTACACTATTTTATTTGTGTGTTCTGTTTTCCCTTATTTATAAATGCCATAACAATTGTCCAATGTAAAATAGTGGAGCTGGACAATGGTAATTTCAGTACAAGAAATTAAATGTAATATGCACTGTAGCAAAGAATAACTTTATGATGTAGCCTGGAATATACTAGTATCATTCATTCAGGGAAGCTTTGGGGAGGCTAAGGAACCATGTTAGGTTGAAAGTTGAACACTGAGAATGTGTTGCAGTGCCTCTGTTATTTTTTCCATTTGTTTCCTAAGTGGTTCAGGATCTGACCTAAAAGCTTGACAGGGACACATGTCCAGATGTGCCACCTTGGGTGCCCAAGGCACTGAAGATTAACTGTAAAACCATGTGTATCGAGTTTCAGTGAGTTATGTTGGGAGAACAGCATGCAGTGGGAACACGCAGCACACATACACATACAACAGGCCCAGGCCTGTAATGAAGCCAGGAGCCTTCAGAAGGTTGAACTGTCTTTATTCAAATCCTGCGGCAAACGGACGCTTCCTGTGCTTTCTACTACGCATGTGCGAGGTTCGCGCATGCTCGTTAGCCCATCCATCGGAGCTACAAGGCTCCATTAACTGTGTTCTTGCCAGGACACTACAGTATGCTACTAAATTCCCTAGAAGAGTGCCTTCCCATTGCCAACCGTGAATTGACCCCATGAGTTCTGGCAGATTTCAGTCAACTTCAGGAAGCACAGCACTGCTGTCCTCCACAGAGGCACCCACAGGCTTCCTTTCTTTCTAAAGACCAGGGCAGCCTTCTGCAGTAAGCATTGTTCCTACAAATGCTCGCAAACCGGGTACAAAACCCAGCAGCTCGAGTTATTTTGCACCTGTGTCATTCAGAGCATATCTTGCCTGCATATGGTCAGCTCTACTGCTTACCAATATGCAGCCACTTATAATTGAAAGATCATTGTATACACAGCATTGCACAATTTGGAACCAGTTTTCGATGAAAATATTTAATAAATTCACTCTGTGATGTGTGATAAAGTCAGTATAGATAGTTTAGAGCAGGTGTCTGCAACCATGGGCTCTCCAGATGTTTAAGACTACCACAATCCCTCGCCATTGTCTATGTTGGTTAATGCTGATGGGAGTTGTAGTCCAAAATTTCTGGAAAGCCAAAGTTTGCAGACCCCTAGTTTAGAGGATGGATCTCTGGAGACCCTGGCGGCCCGGCATCGCTGCATGCACCTTGATGCTAGGCCCAGAGGTGAGATACATGGGATGTTCTAGGCCCTCCCTCCACCCTATCCTTATCTTAGTTGGCTGTCGCACGCATATCTATCAAGACCCTGCTTCATTGTTCACAATCAAAACTATGTATAGTATGCATTTAAATGGCACAAGCATACTGGAAAGCGGGGAACTGGCTTGCAAAACCCGGATCCCAGGGCTCAGTGTGCTTCGTCCTTGTGACCAAACTCAAATGACAGATCCAAAAACCAGGCTTGTAGATGAACCCCTGCAGCTTCTCTGCTTTGACAGGCAGAGGTTTACTGAGCATACTGGCAGCTTCGAAGACGCTAACATAGAGGAGCGCCAGAGTCAGGCCAATGCCAATGTAATGTAATTGGTTATTTATATCGCGATTAATACCCAGAGGTTTCTAAGCGCGGGCTTGGGGATCGAACCTGTGTTGCTCCACGTTGTCTTGCTTCCAAGGTGAGCCCTTTGTCCCTGAGCTATCATCCCGAGGCGGCAATCTGTGCCACCATCATGAGGTCAGCAGCAATACAGACTGGGTCACCTAACTCCAAGATGACCTGTAGAAGAGCGTGCCACACCAGAGGAATTGACACTTCATTCAGAACACATGTGGAGTACGCAGATCCCACAGAGACCAGTCAAAAACTCTAAGCAATTACCACTGCAGATGCCACCTCTCTCACCTCTAGCCTTACAATCATGAACTGGGAAGGTTTGTAAAAGGGTAGCCAGCCATACCAAGCTTGGGAGAGTTTGGAATTGGTTGGCGTATGTGAAGACAGGCAAGGAGAGAGAATGAAGAAAGACAGAGGAGAAAGAGAATAGAGTGGTGCAAGAAAGAAAGGAAGGAGAACAGGAGGACCAGAATCATGAGTTTATAGAGAGGAGAGGATGGGGAGAAACACATTGGAGAGCACTATAGGAGCAAGGGAACATGTTGGAGAGGAAAATACAGAGGAGAGGAGGTGAGGAAACAACAGAGGCAGGAAGGAGAGTATAAGGAAGAGGAGAGAAAAGGGTTGAACTGGGGCAGGAGGCTACTCTGAAGCTCGTGGGGCAGACTGCTAATGAAGGGCCAGAAATAAGTGAGTAGAAGAGAATGCTAGTAATGCCCACATCCTTACCTATTGGGGAAGTGACCAGAACGCTGGAGTCCAACTATTCCTAGAGGGACTGACGTCTGACCTCTGTCAGTTGACCCAAAGGTGCTGGGGTGAGGCTCCTGGTAGCTGAAGTACTGGAGGACTCACACAACATTCTGAGGTGGTCTCTACCAACCAAGAACTAGCCAGACCAAGAAAGAAGTGCTGTGGCGAACTGCAAAGTCCCTGAGACTGTGAGTGACTGCATGCTTTATGCAGGGTACCAAGCTTGAACCTCGAAAGATGGTGATAGACTCATGACCACTCACATAGTTCTGCCCTCGGGAAAACCCTTATTAGCCTTAACCCTCACCATTGTGACCAGTCAAATTCAGGCACTCAGAGATCTCAAGCCGGTCTGGGGTCTTCTGTTGATCACTCTGTCATCACAGACATCAAATGTGGTCAGCTTCTGCCTGGCCTCTTCATGTGCCCAGACGAGTAACATGAGGACAGGTGGCTGTGCCTTCTTCATAATAGCAGAGAAACTGTGGAATGAACTGTCTATTGACAGTTGTTCATTTTAGTTTTATGAAGACATTTAAAACCACTCTCTTCAGGTGTTTACAAAGTGAATAGCCTGCGCTCTGTTTTAAGCGCAACACACTTTGGCTGCATCAGCGTCAGAGCTTTTGGTGACAGGGTGACAGTGTTCTCTATGCATTTTTTTTGCATACCAATACTCAGCTGAATAACATAACATAAGCAGAAACCTTGTTTTTATAGAAATTAGTGTAATCTGATTGGGTACAGGACTAAATCCATAAATGTTGGCACCGATGTTAAATGTATCTACTTGTAGATCCCCGCCGCTAGGAAGAAATTACGTCATGGTAACTATGATATGCAATAATTGCTCGCTGAGAAGGAGTGTCGGCAAATATGCATAACATGTTTACTGCTGCGGACTGTTCTTGAATATGACTGGTTGTGCCTGTTCTTCTTTACAGGTTCTTCTGATGCGGGTCAGTCCACCTCAAATGCAATTCATCTTCGAGGGCTCGGGTAAGTCCAAAGCAAACAGAGCTCAGGGTAGCACACGCTTTGCACTAATATTTCATTACTCTTTTGTGATTGGGCTGTGGTGAAACTACTGGTATCATGAGTCCTTTAGTTTTCCTTTCACTTTAATGTTTCCTCTTATATGAGAGAACCCTCAAAACATCTGGTGAAAGCACTTAGGGATTCGACAAAAGCCATAACAGAGCCTTAAAGGTCTCCCTATTTGTGTGGCTTGTTGAACATGTTTTCCTGCGTCACATATTACGTGACCAATGATAGAACGCTGGCAAACACCTCGTTGGTAAACTGAATATTCATTGGGCAACCTTACTGATTATCAATGGACTGTGGGGTCCTCTACCCCTCAGTTCTTACATTCAAATACATTTCAATAAGACCTTGTGGGATAAATCATCCATTTTTATTTACATCCAAATTGGGAAACATTACAAGTGACTCGCAAATGTGTGCAATTGAGATGTCACTGTTCCACGTGCTAGTTTGTGTGCTTCCAAGCGTGTGTTTTTATTTTATTTCAGGGGCAGATCACTGTAATCCCCCTTTCAGATACACCTTTAACCCCCGCCCCCCTCCCCCACTCCTCTTCTCCCCTCCCATTACCATTCTGGGAGCAGTATTACGAAAACTGTGCACTAGTGCAAGTGAAGTTAGCATTAGATCATAAATGGAACTAGGGCGAAATACATAGTTTAGTGCATTTTTGCGCCAGGGCAAAGTACTAGGACTGGAGGAAACATTGCCCTGGTGAAAAAATGCATGTGTTTGTGTAATGGTGCAATTTCTGTCTCAGTGCTAATTGCACTTCCACTGGTGCAAAGTTTCTGTAGTACTTTCCCTGGACGGGACACTGTATTGCTGAGGGCATTTGTTGCATAGTTTCCTGTGTCCTTTCTTTATGTTTGCGCTTTTCGCACTGACCGCCTCACCCAACACTCCCCCTCCTTTGGGGGCAATGCACACCGGCAGGATACGTGCTTTGGTGTGGTTTTCCTGTACATTTAGGATACTTCTTGAATTGACCTAGATTAAAAAGAAAAATAGCCTACAATGTTTTAAATTTCATGAATTTCTTTTGAATATTTTGACTACTTTAAGTTATTAGATGTGTATACTGTGTTCCACTTCCATTTGCATGGTATAATGGTGCATTGGAATCTGGAAAAGATGGGGGCGGGGGGCAACTTGGGACATGAGCAAATGGCATGACAGCTTTGCTGATGTATTGGTGCGTGCGGGTGTTTTACTGAGTGGTGTGTGTCAAGAGCCGGTGCAGTATCTCTATCCAGAGGGGAGCATCGTGTGCCCCTAGCCAAGATTGCCTTGGTTGAGGCTGTGTTATATACGTTGTTGTGAGAGAGGTAGAGTTCTGATGTTTTCAGTGTGTGGTGGGAGGGAGTGGTCAATTTCTGTGTATGGGGGGCTTAGTCAGTATACATATTGGGAGGTGGAGAGTAGAAATTGCACGTGTTAGTAAGGAGAGCAGGCAATGGGAGACCTTGATGGGTATTTGGAGTTCCTTATTCAGTGTAACGGTGTGGTCATCCTGGGAGTGCTGCACCTCAGAGTCACTGTGGGGAGAATCCCAGAGCACCCTACAGTGGAGCGATACCATGCACAGCCTGCAACACCGGGGGCCAGAAATCACAGTGCAGAGAAATAATCAGGAAAGACTCACAGGAGCAAACAGTGAAGGCCCCTGGGGGCAAATCACAGTGGAGGAAAATGGCAGCATGGTACACCTCAGAGCAAATAACAGTGGGGACATTGATGAGTAGAGTCACAGAAGGTACCTGGCAATGTGCACAATCCAGGAGCAAAGAGTGGAGAACCTATGGAGCACACCTACGGCGGGAGCATCTTGGAGCACATTCCAGGGAGACATGGGAGCAAAATATAGTGTGTAATATCAGGGAGCAAATCAGGTCAACATCTCATGTGTATAGGGGGTAGTAGGAGGTATGTAGGGGCAGATTCACAGAGGTGAATAATTTGCTAGGAGTAGCTGCTCATGTGCAGGTGGCTGCATAATTGAAGCAGGTGAGGCTGTGTCTATAGATGGGTCTCATGAGTAGGACTAGCTATATGTTGACGAGCAGGGGTGATAAACTTGATCTTTGCAGTACAACGGATGTTATGTTGCATATGTTTGAAGCGCTCACGCACCTTCAATACTGCGTTGTTGGGTCAGTTCGTACACCTTTATTTGATTGGGTTGGCCTATATCAAATCATGGGGCCTCATTATGAGGTGGGGGGCATTCCAGCAGGAAATCCACCGGAATACCTCCCAACGGAAGAATCGTTATCGCCAATTGATCCGGCGGAATTACTGCCGGATTACAAGTGGTGGTGGTTCAGTAAATCCTAATTTTTTCAGAATCCATTCTACTCTATGGAGCTTTTTCGGTAGAATTATCGCAGATTTTGCTGATTTTTTGGCAGAAAGTGAGAAGATTTACCTCCAGCCAAATGCTGCAGGTAAATCCCCCACTCCAGGGCCAAACTCATAGTATGGCAGAGTGGCGGTAATACCGTTACTGCCACTTTTTACCTGCAACACCATTCTTGCTGATATTTTAATGTTAAGGGGCTCATTACAAGTATGGCAGTGTGGGAAAAAATTGTCAGTAAGGGAATTACTGCCACTTTTCCCGCATCGCCATACTACCAGTATGGCCCTGGAGTGGGGAATTTACTTCCAGCATCATGCTGGAGGTAAATGCTCCCACTTTCTGCCAACAAATGGCAAAATCGGTGGAATTACTGTGGCAGTAATTTCACCAGTGGTAATTCCACCAGAAATGACCCATATAGTCCAATGGACACTCAAAAAATGGGGATCAACTCTGTTGCAACCACTTGCAATTCGACAGTAATTCCGGCGGACCAAGTGGCGGTAATGCTAATTCTATTTGGCCGGTATTCCGGTGGATTTACTGCTGGAATACTGCCCAAATCATAATGTGGCCCTAACTTTGGGCCTCATTACGAGTTGGGCAGCATTCCAGTGTTGCCGTCACTTGGTCCGATGGAATTGCCTCCAAATTACAAGTGGCAGAATAAATCCCAAATTTTTCAGAGCTCATTGGACTCTATGGGGCTTTTTCGGCAGAATTACTGCCGGCGGAATTACCACCTCAGTAATTCCACCGATTTTGTTGATTTTACAGCAGACAGTGGGAGGATTTACCTCCAGCATGTTGCTGGAGGTAAATTCCCCGTGCCAGGGCCATACTCGTAGTATGTTGGTGCAGAAAAAATGGTGTTAATTCCATTACCGCCACTTTTTTCCTGCACCCCCAAACTCGTATTGGCTTGGTAATTCTGCCTGAGTAAAAAAAGTGAGGGTTCAAACGCATCATGTGCGTACACCCTGGAGGTCAAGTTTTGTACAAAACGGCATTAAACGTTACTGCAAAAAGACAGGCTAAAATAGAAAGAAGCTGTAGCCATTTACCATGAAGCCATCTTTCATGCAAAAAAGTGTTCAATCAGGATTAGCCTTCAAACGCCCCTAACATCAGCCATTAATTATTTAAAACCCTTGAAGAAATATAGGTCACTGGGGCATGTTAGTAATATAGTCAATTCTTTAAAAGCTTTAAAAGCTTCTTTACCTCAGAAATACAAAAAATACACAAGGCAGTTTTGGGGATTCCGAAACAAACTTGCATACCTACTGCAGCATCCCTGGACCTTACTGTTTCAAAACCAGTCTGGGTTGATAACAGGGAGATGAATGCTCAAATGCTGTGGAGGTCTTTAATAGAAGCTGTCTGGAAATTGTAAGGCAAATATTGTAAGGCTTATGTGCCCTCCTGAAATCCTACAAACTTGCAGTAACAATGGTAGTTCCAATTCCTGCCTAGATTTTAGTTAATGTTACCAGGTTTTTCACAGGTCCCATGCTTAAGATTATTTCAGCTTGTCTACAAGAGGCAGAGCTTCCTCTGCCATTAAACCAAGTCAGTATATCTTCTTGCTTGGAAACTAGCAATTTAGACCCAAAGCATATCAGCAATTATAGGCCTACAGCTTGGATCCCACCCTTATCAAAAGTTATGGAGCAATGGGTGTTACAGTACCACCGGAATCAACAAGATGCATATATCATCATGCGTCCCCCTTCAATATAGGGAGATGAAACACTACATTAGAGCATCAATGCTCAAACTGTGAGATGATTGCCCTGGAGACAGTATTCAGGGACCAGGATGCACTAGAGCTTTTGCTTGACCTGTCAGATGCTTTCAGCATGGTGCAGTGGCGCTTGAACGTCTCCTGCTCCATTTAATTTGTGGTAGCTGTGAGGGTTGGCTTTGGAAAGGGTTATCTCTTTTCTTGGTCTCCCTAATCCATGAGGGACGATAGGTGACTATTCCTCATTCTCCTGAGGGGGTTGGCTGGATTCTGCAAGGTTCGGATTTATACTCAGTATTGTTCAATATCTTCATGATCGCTCTGATCCTCTTGATCATGAGTTGTTAGCTGGATTTCCAGTTCTTCTCTGATGAGTCTGTGTGAGAATCCTGCAATGTTTTGATGTTATCTCCTCTTTCGCTTTACTTCCTTTCCCCTCCACTCATCCCTATCACCTCCACCTTCTGTCATGGTTCTCTGGAATGACTCTGTTTTGCAAGCAGTACATTACAAAACCATCTCCCTTATTCCAGAAGGTCTCTCCACTGGCTTCCAGTTGGAGAATGAGTCCTATTTAAAATGACTAAACCTATATTTTACTTAGTAATCTATTTATTTAATGTCTTTATATACAGGAGGACCAATGCTCTTTCACAGAATAACGTACAATAGAGAGTTCAGGACAGAGAGGTAGAGTTGAGGTCATCATGCGAGTGGCTACTCTTCTATTTGCTCGGCCGCCAATGCATGTCTGTGCTGAGAGAGCGTATGAATGGGGTGACCCATGGTTGAGGATGCTGTAACTTAGGGGTGAAAGTACGCAGTGGGAGGTGAGAGGGGAATGTGTCATACTGAGAGGGGAATGTATCATACAGTAGACATTGCAATCTGGAGAAGACCGTGTTGGTGGAAAAGCCATTGGGTGTGAAGGGGGAGAGTGAGAACTGTAGGTCAGAGAGATAGAGGGGATGGCAGATGGTTTACATTTCCTTTTAGTAACAGGTGAAGCAAGTGATGAGGAAAGGTCAGATGGTGGAAAGGAGATGGTGGTGTAAACAATTGAGTGATCAGATATGGATGGTGTGACAGTAAGTAGTATTAGAGGCTGAGAAAGAGGTAGAGATGAATAAGAGGTTTGTTTGTTTGTTTTATTGATTTATAAAACGCACCAAACCCTAGGGTATCTGGGCGCATTACAGTAAGGTTACAGTTTAACAAGAGCAAAAATTAACGACAGTGCATAAAGAATAAGACAGTACAGCACGACACATATTAACAGGTAGTGAACATAACATGAGCAACACAGAATGGTAAATACAGCAGGTGGTACAGCAGTTGTAAGCAGCCAATATACTGTCCTAACCACATTATATATCCTTTGTGGACAACCAAGTTATGGACTTTCTCCTAAAGTTAGTGAAGGGCTGGTTCATTTTTAGGGAGGGTGGGAGTGTGTTCCAGAGCTGAGCCACCATAACTGGGAAACTACTCCCCCCTGATCTTTTTTGTTTGTACCTAGGAACAAGCAGGCAGGCTGACCTGGTGATTCGGGATACCCTTTTTACAACAAATTTCTCAATTAAGTATAGTGGGGCAGCATGATTAAGGCATATATAGGTTAGTGACATCATTTTGAGCTGGATCTTGTCCTTGATGTACAACCATTTATTCCATCTTCTTGACTCAGAGATATATTCTCTCCTGGATATACTCACAGCGTATTATTTTGCAGTACTTGGAGTTTATTAATCACGTACTTACTAGCACCTAAGTAAAGTCCATTGCAGTAATCCACTTTAGACGGTATAAGGGCTCTGGCAAGGATAAGGCAGCTCTATTTAGATAGGAAAGGTTTACAGGCCTGTATCAGCTTGCAAGTATATGCTGTTGCCGAGGCCGTAGCATTAACTTTTTTGAGGAGGTTAAGTGCTAAGTCTAGGTATGTGGGATATATTGACCCACTTGACGGCATTGACCCACATCACTAAACTGCATTTGTGCAGAAACAACCTGGTTGCGCTGGCTCCTGTGCGCACCAGGACCGCAAAACTGCGTTTTGGCAAGCAACAAAAAGTTGGCTGCACCATCCTGCCTAGCCCACTTCAGACAAGATGGAACAAGGGGACACAATGAAAAAGTATGCCAGTGTGTCCTGAAACATAGAAATGGAATCAAGTGAAAAGGCAGCACTGCTTTGCAGAAAACCCTAAATTCCCCTTCAAAATGAATCATTTTCACCCTTTAAAAATGCGCTTTTGGCACTAATTCCACCTGTGCAGTTTAAAACCACTGTGATTAAGAAGGCCCTGCCATGCCCATCCCCACTGTCCCTCAGTAAAACCAAGCCTTATTCCAGAATGACAGGATGTGCCAGCCAAAACCTGAAAACCAACAAAAGCTGTACTACATCAAACACAGAAAAGTACTTAACTTTGGCTAAAAAGCATCAAAATCACTGTTTGAAAAGGAATCAGAGCTGTAGGTACACATGTCAATTTTATGGAGACCTCTGCCTTGTCCAGACTGTTGTGTAAACCATATTGGAAAGACAGATGCCGAACCAAATTTAAAGGAAGAAATGCTAACAGTTTTCACACGTGTAAAAATGGGCTTTGCTGACTTTAAGAAAAATTGCCTATTTTAAAAGTAAACTGTTGAAGGAAAGCCTGCCAATACCTAGCAATGTGAAGGGGTTTGTGGCTGGTGATAATACACACATAGGCTCTTTTTATTCCACAGGTTGTTTTTAATTCAAGACTCAAAATAAGAAAATAAAGATTAAATCAACTGTGCTGGGTTTGCAATCTCCAAGAAAAAAAAACAGTTGTTCAAGTGCCAGCCCTGAAACTTCCCCCAAGGGGAAGGGGGCTATCATAAAAACGCTCAGCAGATACTGGAAACCTCCTGATAATTACGGGGTTGAATAGACTTTTGTCTCTGCTGGGACCCAAACAATGGAGCTCTCAGGGAAGGAAGCCGGAGGTGTGAAGAGGGCCATATAACTCCAGTCAAGGGAGAAACTCCCACCCTGCTCTAAAGGAAGTGGCAGTTGGCTACAGCTGAAAAAAAAAAAAAAATTGTGCAGTGACAGACAATGGACTGCCTTTTGGTTACAAAGACTATTTTATAAAGAAACTTTAAAGACTGTTTTTATCTCTGCAGCAAGAATTAGTAAAAATATAAATATTTCACAGTTTTAAATCTATTTTTATGAGCTTTCTTTTAAAACTTGGTAGAACTCATTGCCGCATGGGGAACAGAAGTTATAAAATATGACAGATTCCAAGGAAAGTATTAATGTTGCAAACATAAAATTGTATACATACATCCCTGGGGATAGTTCGTATCTTTGTATAAAATTGTGGAATTTTAGGCCAAATCTTTCATGAGTAAAATTACCAAAATGTACCAGAAAGGCGAAACAAGAGATTGCAATTGTAGAAATGTATGTTTTTGGAATAATCTGATTTTCAGTAAAGTAAATGTGGGAGTTTCTGAACATGGTAAACCTCACCTCATAAAACTGACATCACTCCCTTAGCAATCCAACCAGTTGAGAGCAAGGCGGAGACTAGCACCCCTGCCCAATCCAAGTAGTTTAGGGGCGTGCATAGTTAACCCTGCCCAGCCTATACTTTGATGGTGTCATTTTACTCTATAAATAAGGGTCCCTAAGACACACACCCACACCGAATCTTCCTGATTTTCCTGCGCCGGCGTCCTGTTCCTGTTTCATCTATCCAGACTCCAGATCCCAACTACAAGGCCAAGCATTGCTGATCCTGCTCCAGTAAGGCCTACAATATAGACACACCCACTTAATTTCCCATTAACAAGGGGAAAACTGTGGTACTTTTGGCATCCTGATCCAGATTAGCTTGCCACCACACTGCATGCTGCTGCCATCCTGCTACCCTGATGACCCATATTATTCAGTAACCAGAATTGCCAATCCAGAAGTGCTACCCGGTAACCAGTCCCTTCCCAGCTGATCCTATCCCACTGATTTTGTCCGGCTGGCCTTTGTTAGACAAGATCTGTGTGATGACCAGAATGCTGACTGTCCAAAATCATAACTAAAGTGGACTAGGAGTATCAATAGGAACATTAGAAAACCATAGTATACCTTGCCTTGCTTTGTTCCATTCCAATCTCTAAGCTATCTTATTCTGACCCCGATATCTTGTTAAAACTGTCACAATCATTCTTGCCACCCTGCTTTGATTTCTTGTTCTAGCGCCATCTCCGTAGTAATTCTGCCTTGTGTAAAACCTGAGCTATCAATCCTATTTCGAGTGATCGGACTGGTTCCGCCAGGGCGGGCACTGGGAAACTAGTGTTGAGTTTGCGAATCAACCCTGGAGCTTACTGTGTTCCTCTTTGGTAACCTAGCCTGAATGCTCTAGGGTAGCGTAAAACTGTTCTTGTCGAAACTGTTTTCCTTTCCTTTTTCACCGCTCCATTTTCCTAAAAATGAACCTCACTCTATCTAGTATAACTCACTCAATTTACCATCTGGAGACCTAATTTCACTTCCATATCGTACTTAGGATCTATAGTTACAATATTTCACCCGTTTTTATTAAAAAACGTTTTGTTAATTTCAGGCGGGAATTGCAAAAGTTTGCTAATTTTCCAAAGTGTCATTTGCTGCAAACATGTTTTAAAACCTGCCATTCATTTTCAGACTGTATGCTCTTGGTTATACATTGCTTGTGATTGTTAGTATCCACATTGTTGCTGTAGTAAGGAATAATATTTGCTTCAAGGTTTTTACACACATTCATTCATTTATTCATCCATTTCCGAGTGTCATTCTTAGCATTGCCAGGGTTTAAAATCTGTTTTTCTCTCTTGTTTGGGGCAGGGAAGGTCTGATTTCCAGAATGTTTTCTATTTGTCATTCTCGATTACCTGCTGTTTCTGTTTATCCATTTAGAATTGATTATTTGTGGGTTGAGGGAACATTGCAGGGGGAAATTCTAACTCAAGTGCTATCTTACCTAAAATAAAAAAGTGCTCCTATTCCCTGGTGTTTTGTAGATGTGTCAATAGAAGGTTAAATAAGTGCATTGCCTACATTTCTGTTGTTCTTATCACCCCATTGGTGATTGCTGCCCCATATTCAAAATTGTATGATTTCTTTTAATTTTCAAATACATAAATAAATATTGTATTTTACCAACCAGTCTGGTTCATGGTCCATTTTGACCCGGGGTATTTGAAAAGGGTGTGTGATATGAGTGGTGTATCCACTCAATATTTAATCTAATCTATAAAACATAAGCATTTCAATTGCACGCTGCATACTGAGCTGAGACTAAGGTGTGTGTCGCCTGATTGAAATCCCTAAGGTGTGTGTTGCCTGCTTGAAACCTAACGTTTTTACCACTGATGCCACTTTTAATGTTGTTCGTGTCGATGTTAAAGGAGGCATATTCCTTGCTGAGTTTGTTCAGGTTAGATGGGGAACCTAGAATTGGGAGCTCTGTTTTATCGTCATTCAGGCAGAGACCGTGGGTGGCCATCCATGCCTGAATGATTAGATACATTTTGTTCACAAGTGCTACATCCGTATCGCAGTTACCAGTAAGGGGTAGGAGGATCAGGGTGTCATCTGCATAGTTAGTGTAGGTGACACCCAGATGATCCAAATCAATGAAGAGTGGCTTTGTGAAGATGTTATACATTGTTGTTGACACGCAGGAGCCTTGAGGAACTCTGCATGTCATAGGGATCGGGGGAGAAGACTCTCATGGTCCTGTTATTGAGAAAAGATTGGATCCATGCTATTGCATCCTGGGAAAAATGGGCTGCTGTGGCAAGATGATTGCATAGCACTTTATTGTCGACCAAATCAAAAGCGGCTGATGGATCCAAAAGTAATAGCAATGCAGTTTTCCCCTTGTTTTTAAGTTCATTGATCTGGGTCTTTAGATCAATCAACGCCATTTCGGTACCATGTTGTGGTCTAAAGCCAGATTGTCGAATCCCTAGGAGATGATTGGTCTCTAGGTATTCCTGGATCTGAAGGTAGGCAACCTTGTCTAGTATATTCAGTAAAAACTGGACCGTTGTAATTGGCCTGTAGTTAGTAGGGTTAGCAGGGTCCAAGGATTGTTTTCTTTAGGAGGGGTATGACCCAAGATTCCTTTAGATTGCTGGGGATGGTGCCAGATGAGAAAGAGGCATTGATTAATTTGGAGATGAAGGGTGCCAGGTCTCTGGCAGCGTCTTTGATTATCTGAGCTGGGCAGCTATCACCTTGGCATCTTGAGAGTTTGAGGGAGGTGAGGATTTTTTGTACCTCAGGGATAGAGACTTTGGAGAATTTGAAGCACCTCCTTTGAAGCACCTCCTCCTTGGTGACCTCAACATTCGCCTTGATTCTCCCTGTCCCTCAACATTGCTCTTTCACGACCTCTGCGATTCCCTCTCCCTCTCTATCCCCCCCTCTGGCCCAAAGCACTCTGCAGGGCACATACTTGATGTCTTGATCTCCTCTAGCCTCCCCCTATCTATCCCTCTCTCCACTCCCCTCTCCTGAAGTGACCACTACCTCCTCTCCTCTCATCTCTCTCTCTCTCTTCCCCCCAAGCCTACACCAACACTGCCACCTACCTTCCTGGACATCCGGCCCATGAAGCGTGTGTCAGTCGAGGCTTTTGCTTCCACCTTCTCCCCACCCCCTCTTCCTCTGGCTGACTCACACCCTGACACAGCCCTGTCTTCTCTCTATTCTTCTATTTCTGATACTCTTGATGTTCTTGCCCCTGTCATGAGGATCCGCCTGAAGTCCAAAGCCAAGTGCAATTCCTGGTATGACTCCGACCTAGCTACACTTAAACGTAGGTGTAGGGTGGCTGAGAGAAAATGGAGGGATTCCTGCTCATCCTCTGACGAACTGGCCTGTCGCCTTCTCCAAAGGCAATACAGTCTCTCTGTCCGTACCAAGAAGAGAGTCCACATTCAAGCCCGTGTCTCTGCAGCATGTAACAGCTCGGCCAAACTCTTTAAAATTTGTAAGGAGCTGGCCAACCCTGCTGCAGTCTCTACCCCTCCCCTTGCATCTCAGGCTCTTTGCAATGCCCTGGCCTCACACTTTATCTCAAAAACCCAGGACATCCCGTCCACACTCTCCTCCACCCCCCACCCTCCTTCTCTTCCTTTCCTCTCTTCTCCCCTGATGAGGTCGCTAGACAAGTCCGATCTATGAAAGCCTTGTCAAAACAGGTTTATCCCTGTTCCTCTAAAACTCTCAAGGACCACATTGATACCCTCGCTCTGGCCCTTGCCGACTTCTGCAACCATTCCTTTGCCTCAGGATCCTTCCCCTCCCCTCTTAAGCACTCCCTTGTGCATCCTCTCCTCAAGAAACCCACAGCGGATCCCTCTTGTCTGGCCAACTATCGCCCAATTTCTATTACCCTCTTCTTAGGCAAACTCTTTGAAAAGCTGGCCATCTCTCAGCTAAACCTTCATTCTGATTCTGTTGGCTGTCTCCATGACCATCAGTCTGGCTTCAGATCTGGCAGAAGCACGGATACTGCTCTCATGAACATCTGTGAAGATCTGCTTTCCAACCTTGACTCTAGCATTCCCTCTGTTCTCATCCTACTTGATCTCTCCTCTGCCTTCGACATGGTCAACCATACCATCCTGCTCAATCGTCTCCGGGATAACTTGGGCATCACCGATCAGACTCTGGCCTGGCTGACCTCTTTCCTCTCTGATTGACCCTCCCAGGACCAACTTGGGTCCTTCCTATCATCTGTCTTCCTCTCCACCTGTGGTGTTCCCCAGGGTTCTAACCTCTCACCCTGGCTTTTCAACCAATACCTGGCAACTCTCGCCCGCTGCATTGCCATTTTCTGCTCAAACTTCCAGTGCTACGCAGACGGCACTCAACTCATTTTCAGGCTGCCCTCGGCCACCTCCTCCACCTCTCTCATCACTGATTGCCTAACTGCCATCCAAGATTGGTGTGCCGCCAACGATCTTTGTCTTAATGCCAGCAAGACAGAGATCCTCCTCATTGGCCCACCATCACCTTCCTTTCCCCTCACTCTCTGGCCGGCCTCCCTTGGCCGTCCTCCTATCCCCACCTGCGAGGCCAAGAACCTTGGTGTCACCTTTGATTCCACACTCTCCTTCTCCGCCCACATCACTGATGTATCAAAAAAGTCAAACCTCCTACTGCACCTCCTCCGAGGTATTCTTCCTTTCCTCTCATTCCCCCAGAAGCTCACTGTCTCTCTAAGTTGGACTATTGCAACAGCCTCTTTCTTAATCTACCTGCCTCTACTCTCCGCCCTTTACAACTTATCCAGAACAGGACTGCGAGACTTGTCCTTGGCCTCAAGCCCTGGGATCGTATCTCTCCAGCTCCGAAATCTCTTCATTGGCTCCCAGTGGATGCAAGGATTAAATTCAAAACCCTCTGCATTGTCCACAAGGCTTTCTGGGGCCTGGGTCCAACATACCTTCAGCTATCCCTACGCAAATACCTCCCATCTCGAGCACTCCGCTCCTCTACCTCTAACTCCCTTAGGGTCAGTCGTTTCTCAAAGAAATAAGCTGGGAGTAGATCTCTGTCTTTGGCTGGGGCCTCCCTCTGGAACAGCCTCTCTAAACCACTCTAAAACATGAGGATAACCATCTCCGGTTCCGGAAGCACCTCAAAACCTTCCTCTTTGCTTCTGCCTTCTCCTCCCCTCTCCCCTGTTGATTCTACTCTCCCTCGGCACCATGCACCTGGCCACCCTCTGTCCTCTGGGCCCAGGTACCTGCTCATCTTGCCACCCTCA
Source organism: Ambystoma mexicanum (assembly GCF_040938575.1). Lineage (NCBI taxonomy): Eukaryota > Metazoa > Chordata > Amphibia > Caudata > Ambystomatidae > Ambystoma > Ambystoma mexicanum. Next base: position 259,083,816 of record NC_090928.1, on the reverse strand, counting down.
CGCACTGCCTCCGGGCCACCCCCTGCACTGGGGTCTGTGTCTGTACCCATACAGCCCTCCCCTTTTCCTCCTGCACTTTCAGACCTACATGGCCTGCTGCCATAAACCCAGCACTTACCACTTGCTGGCTGCACTCTGATTGTTTGTTGTCTTTTTATTTATTGCTTTTATTAGTATTTTTGTTTTTTCCTTCTCGCTCCACACTCTCCTTTTGTTCCCCCTTCCATGCACTTCTCCTCCTTCTCCCTCTACCCTGCACTTGCACGTTCTCAATGTCACTGGGCCTAGTAAGATCGTTGTTTTTGTTCTCCCCTGTTCCCTTTCCCTTGCCTTGTCGCGCTCTGAAACACTTGTGTATGAGCACGATAGAAATAAAATATCAATCAATCAATCAATCAATCGAGGAGGTATGGTGGAATATCCTTGGGTTCTAAAGGAAGAGTCTATGTTAGGTAGGTTCCGTTTTTTGTCAGCTATTTTGTTTTGGAGAGTGGCAGTTTTGTTAGTTAGAGCATTCTGCATGTTGGTACACTAGAGTTTATCCTTTAGGCATGTGTCAGTGGGGAGGATGGGACCTCCATTTTTCTAAGGATAACAAAGAGTTCTTTAGTACTAGAACTGGCTTGCTTAATTCTATTGATATGGGTCTCACATTTGGTAAGTCAAATCTCATCTTTATATTTAGCTGAGAGATTCAACAGGTTTGTTTTATTCTCTGCAGTTGGGAGGTGCTTCCAGAAGACTTCCAGTTTTCTCTTTTCCACTCGCATGGCTTTAAGCTGAGGAGTGAACCATGAGTTCAGATGAGCTCTGGGTTTGCCTCTGCGCATTTTAAGTGGGCCAATATTATGTAAGGCTTTGGTCATTGTTGAATTGTAGACATCTACTAGTATGTCTGGGTCCGCAATGTCTTCCAAGGAGTTCAGGATGGGGATTACATGTGATAAAATAGAGTCCACCGTAATATTCTGTTTGTTCCTGGTGAGGAGTGGTGGCGCTGATTTATTAGGCTTCGTTAGGTGGGTGTTAGCTGAGAGAGTGAAAGACAGTAGATAGTGATCAGTCCATGATTGAGGTGCAATTGACGTAATTGTAGTTTCACAATTAAGATCAGCACCCAATCTAAGGTCCTGCCTTTATTATGCGTAGGCTGAGTGACTCTTTGGATCAGGCCGTATTCGATAAGGTCCAATGGGTTACCCCCTGTGTGGGTATGTAGGTTATGGATAGAGTGGAGAGCAAAGACTGACATTTAGATTTCTGAGAATTGGTTGGAGGGGGAAGGTTTAATTCACCTACGAGAATTGGGTGATGTTTAGTGGAAACAGAATCAAGGAGTTGCCCAAGATCATCAGAGAATGGTCCAGTTGGGACCAGGAGGGCGATAGATGGAGATGATGTGAACCAAGTGAGGCAGAGCAATATTAGAAATGGTGAATTCAAAAGATGTAGGAAAGGATGTGGCATTGGAGAATTCAGAGGCGTTGAGGCGGGAAGAGAGTAGGTGTCTGACATCTCCATCTCTGCCAGTCATTCAAGGAGAATGAAGGATAGTTTGGAGTCGTGTAGGGCTGTAGGGCTGTCACATTGTCAGTCTCAGATGGAGAAATCCAGGTTTCAGTGATAGCAAGAAGTTCTAGGGGAGGAAAGCTCGAGTAATAATAATAATAATAATAATAATTTGGCATTTATATAGCGCTATGAACCCTCGGGTATCTGAGCGCTGCTTATTATTACCCACGGTGTGTGGTGCTCATTTATCGACCTCGGAAGTTTGGCCCCGCCGGGATTCGAACCTGCGTTAGAAAGCCCTGCACAGATGTCAAAGCGAACGCTCTACTCGGTGTGCCACTTGACCATGAAAGTAGTCATTGATAAAGGAGGGTTTGTTGCATACAGACTGAACATTCCAGAGTGCAATGTTTAGTTGATGAGGTAAGGAAGAGTAGGGACCTGGATTCAAGGGGAGTGTGGAAGGAGATAAGAGGTTCTAAGTATTGGTCACAAGTGCCTGAATCAAATTTGCCTGCCACACTGCAAACACATTAGTAACTATCCTTTAAGAAAATCCTTCCTGCCATATTACTTGTAATACTACCTAACAGTGGATTTATACATCTGCACAGCACAGCACCGTCAGATCAGTGCCCGGAGGCAGTATACAGTCTATTTCAGAGGCACTTAATGAATGTATTCATTTATACTCTGACTCATTTTCATGTCTTTGAATTTGGGTAATGTTACTTCATGATCTTTGTTGCAAGGTTGGAAAGAAGAGTAGTGAGTAAAGATGGGACATGTGAAGCAATATAGACTTTAGATATATGCATGGAAAATGACCTGATCTGGCACCCACCCTGCCCCCACGCCCCCCCCACCCCCCCACACACATGCATGCTGGAATGCAATAATACATTTCTTATACTTAATGTTGTAACATTTATTTGAATTGCAGTACTTAGATGTGCATGCCTAGCATACAACATTGTTGCCCCGCTGATGCTATTGATTTATCTGGTGTGCTATATTTTACTTCCAATATTACTGATAGAAAGGTTGGGATCCTTACGACTTGTTAGAAAATGTTCAACACTTAATATGGAAACAATAACAGGTTTCAAAAGTGTGGAGTTGCGAGAATGCCAGGAGCAATGTGAAAGTATGTATGTCTGTAGGCATGCTTTAGCCTGTACTTGTACTTTCTAGTACCGAAACAGTTAGGATTCAAATTGGGTTGATCATTTGGAATGTCACCAAGGACACAATAATCCAGTCCCCCTTGGTTTTTTTTTACCAACCATTATTTCTGGAGCATTTTTCCAATGAGGTCAGCAGAAATAAACACATACTGCAACTTCCAGAATGCATTAGGTAGCAACCGTGTGATAGAGGGTTACTTCTGTGCAGTCATCCTATGAACTTGGACACTGCTGACATTTCATCACTAATGCCATCACTATTTTGACTCCCTGCTATCCACACATTGTTTTGTCTTTCAGAATTTCAGACAAGCATGCTGCTTTCACGAACATGGAGAATAAAGTTACAGTCACCCCTATTGGAAAATCTAAAGTGGTGGTCAATGGCGTGCCCATTATTATAAAGACTAAACTTCAACACTTGGTAAGTCTTTCAAAACAAACGGTTGGGCCAGCTATTAAATTCCCATGTAGCGTTCACAGATTAAGGACTTCATGCGAACATTGTAGTTGTCCGCATTACTCAGCATTCACATATTTCGGTGTACGCTTGGGGCAATAGTGAGACATTCAGGAATGTTATATGGGTATATTCATTTTTTCTGTTTAATGCGCATTGTGGTATTCAGCTACATCAGAAGTCAAGGATGAACCCTCATAAACCTTGCATGCCTTCGATCCATCCTCTAAGATTCCGATTGGACACATCAGTGCATCCTGCTTGGCGGGGCATTCTCTTACTAAGAGCAATACCTTACATAGGTTTAGTTACATCACATTGTTTTGTGATAGAATATGTTAATACCAGCTGCATTATTATATTTTTGGTATTCAAAATGTACCTAAATACTGAAGAAATGGTGGTGAGTTGTGCTCGTGAAAGCTCTGCCTTCGGCCGCCATATAATTATTTTGCCACCAAATGGCAGAACCTTCACTATACCTTACATTCCAAAGACTGCTCTCATCCTCCTGTTGGAAGGCACAGAGGGTTGTATGGCTAGCTTCAGGGCACTTCCTCTAGCCATGCTGTATGTTTCTGTGAGCAGCTATCTTACCAAGAAGGGATCCCAATTACCCGAGGACCATATATGCACAAACCACAATAATGATTACTCCTCGGATCATATCTTCTGATCTGCATCATTCTTTAGATTCAACTGAATTAGTAAGTCATCCCGAATTGATGAAGACTATTCAGCCAGTGTTACAAATATAACATATTGCATTTCAAGATAATATAAACCTTATGTCAACTGTGCCATACTATCTACTAACATCTGTAGGCAGAATATTGGATCCCTAGAAGAAAAGGGCACAATTACCTTGAACGGAAGGGGTGGAAATAAATATTCACAGACATTAGCATTCTGAAATTGGGCCTTTTGAGATGCGTAATTAATGATTTTGACTACACTGATTAAAGAGCGGAAGCCTGCTGTCACCAGCAGTGCTCTGTACCTGCCTCAAGGTGACCGGCGTAGCCAATGAATTAAGCCTGTTATCACCAGCAATGCTCTGTCCCTTACTCCAGGTGACCGGCGTAGCCAATGAATTAAGCCTGCTATCACCAGCAATGCTCTGTCCCTTACTCTAGGTGACTGGCGAAGCCAATGACTTAAGCCTGCTGTCACCAACAATGCTCTGTTCCTTACTCCAGTTGACTGGCAAAGCCAGTGAATTAAGCCTGGTGTCACCAGCAGTGCTGTCCCTGCCTCTGGGTGACTGGCGTAGACAACCTATTAAGCCTGCTGTGACCAGCAATGATCTGTCCCTTACTCCATGTGACTGGCATACCCAATGAATTAAGCCTGCTGTTAATAGCAATGCTCTGTCCATTACTCCAGGGAACTGGCTTAGCCAATGACTTAAGCCTGGTGTCACCAGCAATGCTCTGTCCATTACTCCAGAGGACTGGTGTAGCCAATGACGTAAGCCTGCTGTCACCAACAATGCTCTGTCCCTGCCTCCAGGTGACCGGCAAAGCCAATGAATTAGGCCTGCTGTCACCAGCAGTGCTCTGTCCCTGCCTCCAGGTGACCGGCAAAGCCAATGAATTAAGCCTGCTGTCAGCAGCAGCGCTCTGTCCCTGCCTCTGGGTGAAAGGCGTAGACAACTAATTAAGCCTGCTGTCACCAGCACAGATCTGTCCCTGCCTCCAGGTGACCGGCGTAGCCAATGAATTAAGCCTGCTATCACCAGCAATGCTCTGTCCCTTACTCTAGGTGACTGGCGAAGCCAATGACTTAAGCCTGCTGTCACCAACAATGCTCTGTTCCTTACTCCAGTTGACTGGCAAAGCCAGTGAATTAAGCCTGGTGTCACCAGCAGTGCTGTCCCTGCCTCTGGGTGACTGGTGTAGACAACCTATTAAGCCTGCTGTGACCAGTAATGATCTGTCCCTTACTCCATGTGACTGGCGTAGCCAATGAATTAAGCCTGCTGTCAATAGCAATGCTCTGTCCATTACTCCAGGGAACTGGCTTAGCCAATGACTTAAGCCTGCTGTCACCAGCAATGCTCTGTCCATTACTCCAGAGGACTGGTGTAGCCAATGACGTAAGCCTGCTGTCACCAACAATGCTCTGTCCCTGCCTCCAGGTGACCGGCAAAGCCAATGAATTAAGCCTGCTGTCACCAGCAGTGCTCTGTCCCTGCCTCTAGGTGACCAGCAAAGCCAATGAATTAAGCCTGCTGTCACCAGCAGCGCTCTGTCCCTGCCTCTGGGTGAAAGGCGTAGACAACTAATTAAGCCTGCTGTCCCCAGCAATGATCTATCCCTTACTGCAGGTGACCGGCGTAGCCAATTAATTAAGCCTGCTGTCACCGGAGGTGCTCTGGCCCTTACTCCAGGTGACTGGCATAGCCATTTAATTAAGCCTGCTGTCACCCGTACTGGTCTGTCCCTGCCTCCAGGTGACCTGCATAGCCAGTGAATTACACTTGCTGTCCCCTGTAATGCTCTGTCCCTGCCTCCAGGTGACTGGCATAGCCAATGACTTAAGCCTGATGCCACCAGCATTGCTCTGTCCCTGCCTCTGGGTGAAAGGCGTAGACAACTAATTAAGCCTGCTGTCACCAGGAATGATTTGTCCCTTACTCCAGGTGACTGGCGTAGGCAATGCATTAAGCCTGCTGTCAACCGCAGTGCTCTGTCCCTGCCTCTAGGTGAAAGGCGTAGACAATTAATTAAGCCTGTTGTCACCAGCAATGATCTGTCCCTTACTTCAGGTGACCGCATAGCCAATTAATTAAGCCTGATGTCACCCGTAATGGTCTGTCCCTGCCTCCAGGTGACCGGCGTAGCCAGTGAATTATGCCTGCTGTCCCCCGTAATGCTCTGTCCCCACCTCCAGGTGACTGGCATAGCCAATGACTTAAGCATGCTGTCACCAGTATTGCTCTGTCCCTGCCTCCAGATGTCACTGGCAAAGACAATGAATGAAGCCTGCTGTCTCCAGCAGTGCTTTGTCCCTGCCTCCAAGTGTGACTGGCAAAGCCAATGAATGAAGCCTGCTGACTCCAGCAGTGCTCTGTCCCTGCCTCTGGGTGAAAGGCGTAGACAACTAATTAAGCCTGCTGTCACCAGCAATGATCTGTCCCTTACTCCAGGTAATTGGCGTAACCAATGAATTAAGCCTGCTGTCACCAGTGTTACGTAGTAAAGATGTTTACACGCATGCGCGAGCCTCGTTTCGGCTCACACATGCGCTATACTAATAAACAAGGACCGAGAGGGCAATTTCCGCCAGGACCCCATAACAAGCAGACGTGTCAGTGAGTCTCTCTCTACTGTGTGCGTGCGTGCGTGCTGTGTGGGGCGGCTTGGGGTACATTAATGGTCACAACATTGGCGACGAGGATGGGATGTGTTGCGTACGTGTGCGAGATCCTTTACACGTGCCATACGTCAGAGGAGGCATCTTCTCACACAACGCAGCTCCGGATCCTACGCGGCAAGTTGGTGGCCATTTTAGAATAACACACGCGACAGTTGCGGCCCGAGAGGGTGCTCGTGCGCTGTCCGTGTGTTTCATTTGAAGACATTTTGGAACCTTCACGGCTACCAGCCACATGGTGGCCGCGATTATGTTAATGTGTGGGTGTTTTCCTACACACCTTCCTGCACAGACTGGTCCATGTGGCAGGGGAGATTCTGCAAGGAGGAATATTGCAGCACAAGACCTATCCACCCGGGAGAAGAGTCACTAAGGTCAGTGGATACTCTAGGCAGCCGTGGTATCACGGAATTTCTAAAAAAAGGGGTACTGGAAGGTGTCAAAGTGCCAACTCAGTCATCAGACCAAGGGAGTGCGGCGCTCACCATTATAACACATACCAGGTTTGCGGCCTCACTCCATAGAATGGGGTGCCTTTGTGGCCTGCAAGGATGGGTGAGCAGGATGGAGCAGCCATTGCCCTGGCACAGATCCCACACCGACAGCAAGGCACTCTGGCACCCAGGCCAGAATTTGACACTTCAGGACCCCCGTCCAAGGGTGGGGAAGCTGAAAGCAGAACCAATACGTCTACACATCGATGAGACGGTGAGGCCCACCGCTTTGAAACACAGAAGAGTACCATTTCATCTAAGAGCCCAAGTTAAAAAGGAACTCCAGATGTTGATAGACATGGACATCATCGAGAGGGTGGAGGGCCTTACCCCGTGGGTATCCCCGATTGTGGTAGCACCAAAACCTAAGCAGCCCGGAGCAGTACACATTTGCGTTGCCATGCGCCTACCTAACGCCGCCAAAAAAAGAGAACGACACCTCACGCCGACGTTAGACGACATCATAGGTGAACTGCAAGGTGCAAAGGTATTCTCCAAATTGGACTTGCGTTCAGGTTACCACCAACTAGAACTGCATCCAGAGTCACGCTACATTACAACCATCACCACACATGAAGGGTTGTACCAGTTCAAGAGGTTGAGCTTTGGAGTGTCGTCAGCGGTGGAGGTGTTCCAAAACGTCAACAGTGGAGCCCTCGCCGGACTGAAAGGAGTCATCAACATGAGCAACGACATCCTTGTCTTCGCGGCATCTGAGGCTGATCACATGAAGCGGCTGGAACAGGCACTGGACAGGCTAAGCACCCTAGGTCTCACACTCCACAAAACAAAGTGTGAATTTTTCAAGGAGCACATCAAATTCTTTGGCTTCGTCTTCCACGCTGGGGGCATTTCTCCACATCCTGAAAAGGTGCGTGACATTCGCGAAGCGGCCGCCCCGGAATCACGTGCAGAGGTTTGAAGTTTCTTGGGCATGGTTAATTATTGCGGGAGATTCATTAGGGGTTTGGCATCGTTATCTGAGCCTTTTTTACGAGAGCTAACGAAAAACAAAGTGCCATGGACATGGACTGCAAGGGAGCAAAAAGCGTTTACGGACATTAAGGCAGCGCTGTCAGACCAGGAAATAATGGCGTACTTCAACCCAGAAAAGGAGTATGAAATCGTGGTGGACGCTAGCCCGGTGGGCTTGGGTGCAGTACTGTTGTAAGCCAATGCACAAGGACACATGCGTCCCATTGCTTACGCCAGCAAAGCCCTCTCTGAAACTGAAAGGAGGTACTCTCAAATTGAGAGGGAAGCCCTGGCGATATTGTGGGGGTGCCGCCACTTCCGACTGTACATTCTAGGAAAACCGGTGGTAGTTATCACTGACCATCAACCTCTAATACCAATCATGGCAGGGGCCTCATCAAAACTGTCCCCGCATATCGAACGGTGGATGCTGTCGCTGATCGAGCACGGGGTGAAGTTGCAGTACAGGCCTGGCACACACCCCAGCACAAGTTGCAATCTGGACCAGGTGGAGGTAGTGGAGAGCCTGGAAATGGTACGCAGCATCGTAGAGGCTGCCATGCCGGTAGCGTTGGCACATCAAGCCATCATATTGGCGTCAGACAACAATGAGGTGTCCCGGTTCATACGATCTGCCATTGGAAGTGGAGAGTGGAAAGAAGTGCTCGTCAACAACTCCAGGCGGGAGACAGGAGCACAGAGAGACATGCAAGCCCTATGGAAAGCCCGAAACGAGCTCTCAGTGTCGGAGGATGGACTCATTTTACGGGGCCGACAGATAGTCATCCCAAGGTCTCTCCTAATCAGGGTGTTGGAACTGGTGCACACAGGGCATCAAGGGACAGCTAAAACAAAATGCACGCTTGAGGCCCAAAGTATGTTTCCCTGATCTGGAGAGCAGAGTGGACGAGTTTGTACGAGGTTGTGTCCCATGTCAAGCGGCGAGCCCTGCGGAGAGAGCGCCCCCGATCAGATCAATGGAGAGGAGTGAGCAGCCATGGGGTACTGTTCACACGGACTTTGGGTCCACAGGAAGAGGCATGTACTTCCTAGCTGTAGTCGACCAATGGTCCAGATATCCAGAAGTGGAACTGGTGGAATCGACAACCTGCGACCACACCATCTTGGCCCTGGAAAAGATATTTGCCACACATGGGTGCCCACTAGAACTGTGTTCGGACAATGTACCTAGAAGAAAGAAGGATTAGGCAGCGGAAAGTAACACCGCTCTGGCCAAGGGCCAACGGAGAAGCAGAAAGGTTCATGCGAACCCTGAACAAGATCTTCTGCATCTTTCTAAATGGGGGATGGGAGTTACGGCAGAACCTATTCGAGTTTCTGCGCGAGTACAGGACAACGCCACACCAGTCCACAAGCGTCCCGCCAGCGGAGGCCTTATTCAAACACTGCCCGCGAGGACTTATTCCAAAGGTGTGAGGAAGAACACGGGGGGTGATTGACGACAAACGCGTCCGGCAGGAGCAGAATGCCAGAAATGAGAGAGAGAGCGAGTGTAGGAACCTCCAGGAGAAGGACATCATTGTCGGAGACACAGTGCTAGTAAGCAACAGACATCCTGAAGGGAAAATGTCCCTCACCTATGAACCACAACCCCTCGGGGTAACCCATGTGAGAGGGTCTATGGTGACGGCCGCCAACGGATGAGGGAAGGTGACAAGAAACAGGTCATATTTCAAGAAGCTCGAGGTGAGCCAGTCAGCTGGCCCGTCAGATACTCTCGAGCAGCCCGGTCCAGAGGGACCCCCGCCGACAGGAAACCCAAACGGGGGAGAGGGCCTGCCAGCAGGAGAAGTACCACTGCTGACCTCAGGGAGTAGCAGGAGGTATCCGAGCAGAGAGGGACGACAACCCCCTGCTCGATTTCGAGACTATGGGCCTCATTACATGGACGGCGGTAAGGGTTTACCGGTAAGGGTACCAGTGCCGGTAAACCCTTACCGCCTTACTACGAGGTCCCTTTGTGGGACCCTACCTTAACGGCTGGTTTTACCAGCTGTTAAGGATGGGACCCGCAAAGGGACCTAGGAGGTAATTATGGTACCGCGATTTGCGGTACCGTAATTACCGCCTTCCCCATTCCGATTGAGCCCTATGGGGGCAAAAATGGGAATGGGGAAGGGCCATGGTGAATGGGGAATTACCGCCCCCACACACCTTGGAATAGGGCGGTAATTCCGTCATTCACCATGGCGGACTCTGTAAAATACCGGCGGCAATCATGGCGCTAATAGCGCCTTGGTTACCGCCATCCGTGTAATGAGGCCCTATGTCATGGACCCCGACGGTCAGAGCGGGATGAAGCAATACTGGTTAACTCATGTTGAGTTGTTGTCATGTTATATTGTTCAGTGTTTTCTTGTTTAAAGAAAAGGAGGGATGTTACGTAGTAAAGATGTTTACACGCATGCACGAGCCTCGTTCCGGCTCACGCATGCGCTATACTAATAAACGAGGACCGAGACGGCAGTTGTCGCTGGGACCCCATAACGAGCAGACGTGTCAGTGAGTCTCTCTCTACTGTGTGCGTGCGTCCTGTGTGGGGCAGCCTGGGGTACATTAATGGTCACAACAACCATCAATGCCTGTCCCTGCCTCCAGGTGACCGGCATAGCCAATGACTTAAGCCTGCTGTCACCAGCAGTGCTCTGTCCCTGCCTCTAGGTGACAGGCAAAGCCAATTAATTTGTTGAAGGGGTCATTTGACCAACCCCTCCATATTCATTAGTGAGCTGACTGCAGAGCGTTGCACTTTGTAGCCTACCTTCACAGTCGAAAAGTCCCCTTTGAGAATAGGGACAAGCCCTCTAGATACGATGCAATTGGCTGACGTGAGCTCTTGTTACCCTCAGTGCAGCTCCAGGCTGGATATGGACATGTGTGCGTTTGTGGCCTCCTGCGTTGTGCCATTTTGAAAAGATTCAATTTATTTTATGTGTGTTCCTTTCTAGCTACTTTTATATTATTCTCCCTTTAGCCGCTGGTTTTGTACTGGGCCACAGCGTTTGACTTGATGCTTCTTTTTTACTTCCTTCCACGCGTCCTAGTCATTGTTTTTTGTTTGATTTTCATTATTTATTTACATTTTATTTTTTGGTTCCTTTTATGCTGCCTTTGGTGACCTGAGGGTGTCTAGCCTCAGATAGCACTCTGAGGACTCACGCCCGGGAGTATATCTTGCAGAATCACTGGATTGGCTAGGGCGATACCATGTGCCTATTTAAGGACACAATCGTCAAGAAGCGCAGCGGGGCATATTCTATGTGCTGAAGCCATGGCAAAGTCCAGCCCATCTGTGCCTATCCGGGCCTCAGATGGCCATGGTCCGATGCTTCTACACCGGTCTCCCTGCTTATTTCCTATTCACGCACTTCGTTGCTCCATTTAGCCCCTCTCAACACGCTACTTCCAGTTATGCCTGTTGATATTAAACAGGCTTGCAAGTCGAATACTCCGCCGTGATCTTTTGATAAATTGAGATGTCTTCTGTTTAATGCCCGCTCTCTTCCAGCTCATACGGCCCATTGGCATGACTTACTATGCGCTCTTCGCCCTGACCTGTGTTGCATTATGGAGACTTGGCTTTGGGAGTCCTCTGTTCCGGCATTAGTGCAAGCCCTGCCGTCTAATTGCAATATCCTGTGTGTAGATAGCGACTCCACCCATCCTGGCGGTGGCCTAGCTGCGGTTTTTCAGTCAGCACTCTCTTGCTCGCTGTTATCGCTTGTCCTATGGAGGCCATGCTCATTTGTATATTAATATCGGCTTCTAAAACCTTGCGTTCTCTTCTTGTTTATCTTCCCCTGGGCCTGACCTCCAATTCTGCTGGCCTTTCTTAATTTGGTAGCTGATTTGAAACATCGTTTTGCAGATTTTTTTAATACTTGGCAGTTTCAATTTGAATTCCATCAAGCTATCTTCTAGTTCGATGGATAGCTTTCTATCTGCAATGTCTGATCTCCCCCATCAACAATTAATTATAGGCCCCACTCATGTTCAAGGTAACATGCTGGACGTCATTTTCTCTCCTACTGCTCTGATTAAGATGTTTTTATCTTTTAGTGTCCTTTGGACTTATCATACCTTTTTTTATTTTGTCCCCGACTCCCCCCCCACCCCACTCCTCCGTCGTCCTGCTCTTCCACACCCTCTAGACACAAATGGCCCTCCCTAGCCACGACTACGATTGTGAATTGGATTATCTCTACGTGCACTATATGGATAGCTGTGATTTAGATCAGCTCATAGTTCCTTTTAATAATACAGCTGATTGCTTGGCCCCTGCTGAAACCATCCAAGCCACGGGCACGTCTTCCTGAGCCCTGGTTTTCTCCTGACCTTGCCGAACTGTGGCTCTGCCACCGCAAGTAAAAAGGAAATGGCGACTAAACGACTGTCCTTTGGCCAAATCTCTTTATCGCGTAGCCACCCGTGTGTACCATCGGCCCATTTTGTTAGGCCGAGGGCCTTTATTTTACCCATCAGATTGAAGTTGCTCTTAATCAGCCTAAAGAGCTTTTTAAAGTTGTTCAATCTCTGTTTTCCTGTGTGGCTACGTTTAGCTCAGTTCTGCCTTCCCAGGCACTGTGTGATTCATTGTCGGTTTTCTTTACAAATAAGATTGATCTAATTCGGGAAATAATTTCTTCTTCTACCATTGATTCTATGGACATTTTCAGGCCTGCCTCGGTCTCCACCACAATCTCATCTCACTCCTGGTCTTCTTTTCCTGTGTTTTGATTTTAACAACATTATTCAGGCGACTGATAAGTTAAAATCAGCCTGCCCTCTGGATTCTATTTCTTTACCAATCATTAAATCCATTATGGCTGAAATTGCCCCCCTGCTGACTGCTGCTGTTAATCATTCATTTGCTACTAGCACTCTTCCTCCTGAACTGAAACATGGCCTTGTTATTCCCTTATTGAAAAAAACATCTCTTGACCCTCTTCTTCTGGCTAGCTATCGCCCCATCTCACGCCTCCCTTTTTTCATGAAGCTGTTAGAAACTTTAGTTACTCGCCTTCTAAGTTCTTATCTTGAGGATTCTGTTCTTTTTTATTCTGTTCAATCTGGTTGCCAAGCCTGGCCGTGGTACCGAGACTGTTTCGGTTTCATTTGTGGATGACCTGCGCCGGCTCTCTGACCAGGGTGGCATTGGTGCACTGATTATTATTGACTTATCAACTGCATTTGATACCATCGACCCATCCCATCCTGGTTGACAGGTTAGCCGCGGCTGGTGTCTCGGGTTTCTGTGCTGGCGTGGTTTCGCTCTTTCCTAGCTGATTATTCTCTGTCTCTTCCTTTACCTCCCTTTGGCTATTCTTCTCAGCCTATTACTTATGGGGTCCCCCAGGGCGCAGCATCTTTTTCTATGGAAGACCAAATTAGCACTGTCTGTCAAACAGGACATTTTAAAATCAAGGTTTTGCGGAAGGTTCTACAATTTCTGCCGCTGCATTTGTGATCTCCAGTGCTCGCCTGTTTTTGTATTTGGCACACGGGACTATTGCAACCCCCGTTTTCTTGGTCCAGCATGCCTATCTTCTGAATCGTCTGCATGTATTACACCATTCTGCAGCTAGGGCAGTTTCTGGGCTCTCTTTGTTTGAACACATTTCGCCTATTCTTAGCAGCCTTCATTGGCTAGCAGTTGATCAACGGGTCAAGTTGAAGTCACTGTGCATTGTGTTCCGAGCATTTTATGGTCTCAGAACTTAGTACTTGCAGAGTAAATTTTGTCGTTATATCCATTACAGATCCTTTCTCTCTGCCTATGATCTCTTGATTCAAGTCCCTAGATTCCTTCACGCTAGAATTGGTGGTCGTACTTTCTTAAGCTTTCTTTCATTCTTCGGGCTATTGATAACCATCTGCTTTTTTGACGCTGCCCAAAGACCCTGTTGTTTTAAAGCTTTTTCACAACTGCTTTTCTTTCCTGTTTGGGTCCTGGTTAGCTCCTTGCCTTTTTGTGCATGTTGCGCTGTTTAAAAACACTTAACATAACATACCCTGTATCATCCAGAAAATATATAATTATAGCTGGGCAGCTATCAGCTACAGGGATCCATTCCACTGAGAGGTTTTGATAGACAAAGTGAGTGAAGCTCGAGTTGTCTATGAAGACACTCAGAACCCTGTGGTGGAATATACCTTGGAGTTCATAGGCACCCATTTGTAAATTTCATGTTGTATGTGTCCTGCAGTGTCTACTTTCTACTTCCTGCATTGTCCTCAAGGCCCATCATTTTATGGTTTGCGAGGAAAGGCAGGTGTGGACTTCATAAAACATAAAAATTCTTCTGCCCGACCCCAAACAGGAAAACAAATATCTGTGATCCTGCCAGCTTCCCTCGCCTCGCTTGTATATGTTCCTTCTCCCCCCAAGCACTCCTCCTAAACACTCCCAGCTTTTGGCACATAGGCGAACAGACAAAGGCACAGAGAAACACCGGGATCTGCTGAGGATCACACAATTTCGTCAAATAGGAAAGCTAGGATCAAAAGCAAGCTTTTCTGATTTCAGTTTTTTAACAGCCAGACCACACATGCTACCTGAAGTGGCATGCCTTGCTATTGCAGGAATTGGTGGTGGCAAAATCAGAAGTGGTGGCGAAAGTGGTCTGCAGTGGTCACAGCAGACACTGGTGCAGAGCAGTATTTTTTCCCCATTTCCATTGGTGCAGAGGCGGAGTTGGAAGGAAAACCATGAACACTTTCTCTACATAACACTAGTCTGGGTGCGGAGTGCAGTGAAGAAGTGGTGGTGAAACCGGTCTGCAGTGGTCACAGCAGACACCAGTGCAGAGCAGTATTTTTTCCATTTTCATAGAGGCAGAATTGGAAGGAGAACCCTGAACACTTTCCCTACATAATACCAGTCGGGGCACGGAGATTGGCATGGAAGTGTTGACGAAAGAGGTCTGCAGTGGTCACAGCAGACACCGGTGCAGAGCAGTATTTTTTCCATTTCCATTGGTGCAGAGGCGGAATTGGAAGGCGAACCCTGAACCATTTCCCTACATAACACCAGTCCGGGCACAGAGTGCGGCGCGGAAGCGGTGGCTGTTAAGATGGATTTCTGAACTCTGACCTGTTGGGCAGAGGTTCAGAAGGCCAGCCTAGTTTCTCTGTCAGTGAGAGCAGCCCCACCACCTTCTGCACTTTCGTCTGTGGTAATGGCATTGAGTTGAAACTCTTGCTAATCCATGATCCTTTGGATCATTTCACTCTTTGTATCTTGAGCAGGTAAGCCTCTCTCAGTACACATCATTCTCAATTTTCTGACTTTGAAGCATTCACGGTTATGTTGTTAATTGTTTCCATATTTTAAGATAGGTCATTAGCCTTTACTGTTACTTTACTACTACGGTCACTATGTGTCCTGGGTACGTGTAATCTGAGTACCTTTACCACTGCGCAACACTGGGTACCTTCGATCCTATCCCACCGCTGCCACCAATTTGTTAAGATGGATTTCTGAACTCTAACCTGGTGGGCAGAGGTTCAGAAGGCCATCCTAGTTTCTTGGAACAGGGTAACCTTCTGGACAAGCCAGACCAATCAAGATAGCATTGGTGGCAGTCATTGCTAGGTCTCAAGAGGGGTGAGAGTGATCAAAAGCCGACAATGAGCACACATAGCAAACAACATTACAAATTACTCTGTCAGGTGAATATTTCAAAAATACATATACATTTATTAAAGGCCTTTTAAATCAAGCACAAACCAAATATCAGCAGTAATGACTAAACCAACATAACACTACTATCAAACATATATACAGTTACCAATGGCTCAAGGGAATAGTGCACAGTAAGGGTCCACAACCTGTGAAGAAAGGGATCAAACAGTGCAAATATTATTTAGGCAGTCCTTCACTTATCACACCCTATCTAAGAGGCAGTCCAGTACCTACGATGAGTGGAGCCTTGTGCTCAAAAGTACTTTCGGTGCTAATGCACGTAATCGTGTGTTTGGACCAAAACGGGGTCTCTTGAAGGAGCTGTAGTAGCTCAGGAAGGCAGATGAGGCAGTGAAGAATATGTTCCCACTATTTGAGGAGGGTCTCCCCAAGAGAGCAGAACAGGATCCAAGAGTTGGGAATAGCTTGGTAGCACAAGTTACCTCGATAAAGAAGAGTGGCCCTCAGGGGACACTCATGCGTAAAAATTGATGGATGCACCAGGGACCCACCGGTAAGGGTTGCAAGTACTCATCGACCCTCGGCGCACTCCAGACCAAACTTTGGCAGTCGAGTCCACTTCGGTTGCAGGTTCGAATCCTGCAGTTGTGTGGTTCTGTGGTTTTCAAGGGCTGCATTCCAGGGATGATTCTGTGGCAGGATAGTGGTGATTCCTCCTCTCCCGATGAAGGGATCAGGCCAATTCTGCTGCAGCAGGTCTGAGGGCACAGGTGGGCACAGCAGCAAGGCACCCACCAAGTTCGTCACCACAGCTGGGTGACTTAGGGACCATGTATGCTCGGGTTCAGGCGTACTCTCCTAATTCCAGACCTAGGAATGCTGGGTGTACAAAACTCAGTGGGAGAGTGCCTTATACCGATAGCTTACAGTCTACAAATGCTCAAGTGTCAACTCGAGACATCGGCAGATCCAGGGCAAAGGTCCTGTGAAAGCTGGTCAGTTCACTGGGCAGTCCAGGCACACTTCCGAAAAGGCTCGCTTACAGGTTAAGGTGGAGGTGCCGAGAATATTTAGTCCTACTATTCCAATGGGTCGAATGCGCCTTTGCAGACCTTCTAGGTTCGATCAGAAACAGGGGTCCAACGGGCCAACAGCGGGCTCAGCGTGCCAAACCTTCCAGCAGGTCACCAGGGGTTCCTCAGGTCTGCTTCTTGGTTTCAGGATACTTGGCTCCTTATCCTAAGTTCAGTGAGAACTCAAGAGATCGACCTGCTAGGGGTGTAAGGGGCCTTCTCTTATCCAGAATCTCCCTCACGCTAAAACGAAGAGGACCCAATGAGAGATCTGCTCACATACAGCCATCCCAGACCTGGACCAATCACGGACCACAGTGGTCCCAGTCATTCTGAGCACACCACACTTCCTGGCACCCAGGATGTGTATTGGAACTAGACAGTCCAGCCCACATCCTGGCGGCACACACACAAGGCATGCAGAAGCCTGCGAAAGCTTTGGTTTGCGCGAGGATCTGCATGACAAAATAAGTGTTTTCCCGGGTCTGCTCGACCTGGGGAAGGCAAAGGGATAAGATGGCCAAAGGACAAAACAGACAACCTCATGGAATGGCCATTTTGGGGCCAAGCCACTTCCGGGGCCAAGCCACTTTCCTGGGCCAAACGCGTTAAACGCGATATGGACCACACAAAAGGGTTAAACATATATGAAAAATAACAGCTGCCACCAGCTCTGTCCCAAGGCACATTTGTACTTCTTGCTGAAAAATCCTTTGAGTGTGTCTAGGGCCTTAGAAATGCAAGGACGACCCTAGCGCACTGTACTGTAAGGTACTTTGTGCACTGTTAACATGTTGCTAAAAGCTAGCAACAAAGTGAAAGACTAAGGGAAACAAAGTCTCCCAGAACCGACTGTCTTTAAGGTGCACCAAAAGTTGGCTCCTGGCAAAAGTCAGGCTAGGATGGTCAGACAACAGCAAAATGTTGGGGGGTTCACAACTGAAGGGAAATTTACATATAAATGGAAATATTTCCTAACAGTGGCAAAGTTGGTCTGCAGTGGTCACAGCAGACACCGGTACATAGCAGTATTTTTCCCATTTTCAATGGGGCGAAGTTGGAATGAGAACCCTGAACACTTTCCCTACATAAGACCAGCCATGGCGCAGAGAGTGGCACAGAAGTGGTGGCGAAAGTGGTCTCTAGTGGTCCGCTGAGTCTCCGTGGGCCTGTGAGAAACGCCAGCGGTTGCTGGGCAGCATTGCAAGTATGTTCCCTAAAGTTTGCGTGGACAACCCTGCAGTGCTGGTGAGTTTTTATTCCAAACAAGGGTTTTAACTAACTGGATTGCTTACACTTCTGCCAGTCTCCCAAGCTTCCTATCCTTTGGTTTACTGCATCAACTAGTGTAAATGAACATTTACTCGCTATGGAACGGAGCCAAGCTCTGCCACAGCTCTAACATGGCATGCAAAGGGGTGGGGGGTCAGTTGGGTGTTTGGAAAGAGCAGGTATGGCTCTGACGCCCTCAATGAGCGCCCCTCCAAATTTGACACGGTCCTCATTGACCAATAGAGCTTTTCTAAACTAATCCTGCCTAAACACTAACACCAATAACATTGCAGGCGATCTGGAGGCTGCTCAAGAAGTGTTAATCTGGAAAGGTGACAGTGTATTGCCCAAACCAACAGCAACGACATCTGAAATGCGTTGAATTTCCTTTTCACTGTGGCCTCAATCAATAACTGATGCTAACCTCTCGCAATCACTGCCTTTATTTACATCTCAGCCTTTAGGTCACAAGATAACGACATCACCACTGGGCCTTACCCTGTGGGATCTGATTCAGGAAGAGTTTGGCTCTCCGCATCTGCATACAACAATACATGAGGCCCCTAATAAACCTGGGTCTGCCCTGCATGCTCTGAATTTCACCATCTCCCAAATGGCTAATTCCTATGATCTAATTGCGGAGGAGTTCTGTGACCAACGCTCCCTCTTAAATGCAATGTCTTCCAAACTTGCATTCGTGGAAGGGTTTATCTACGGGAGGGTACAGAGTACGGGGGAGTTCATGCAAATCACTGGAATAGTCCAGTCAGGCTTAGTGGGGGACTCATCAGCAAAACCACCTTAAGTCCTAGACTAAAGCATCCTGTCAGTGTACTCTGAGATGGAGAGTCTAGGAGAACCGGCCGACTTAAACCACCCATTGTGAGGGATTGTTCATCTACTTCAGCATTGCTGAATGCACTGACCATATCCCCTGCGGGGGCTTGTGTGCCAGCTAGTAACCTTGCAGAGAATCAGAGCCACTTGCAAAAGAGTGCGCAAACACTGGTTCCGATTTTTATACCTCGGGACTCTGGACCCAAGTTGCCTGCAATACCATGTATAGCTAAAATAGGTTGTTCCTCAAACAAAAGGCCCATTACCCAAAAGTATGGATGCGTAGGTGCAAAATTTGGAAATTGGTTACCCTGAGGCTCCATTGGTTGTGTCAGAACAGTCGGGCCAAAGGCCTAAAAGTCAGAAAGACTTTTTGCAGCCACCTTTTCTCACATTAGAGGAAAGAAGGCAGAGATCGTGTTTAGCAACCAAGGTCGACACAACTCTGGAGGAATCCGCTCGGGCCTCCATGTTAGCCCCTGTAGCTATTTGGTGTCAACTGACAGGAGTTCCATTATGCCAAGGCCAATTGTAAGTGGGCTGGGGGTTTCAGCGGAACCACTGGAACATGTATACCAGATCTCTGGCTTGGGTAATTCAATGTACAATGGCTGTAAAGAAATAGGGGGAGATCTATGCCCTCAGCCACGGCACAAGCCAGGGACTAAGTCGAACCAACTCGAAATTAAAAATCAAGGAGCCAAAGGTAAAATAACTCTATCAGGGGTAAACACATTGATCTTGAGCAAGGTATTTACTAACAGGGATTCACTCCCTTTAAATTGGAGCCAAATGGTGGCATTATTTTTAGAAATACCCAGCCTAAGATTGATTTTCTCTAGTGATATTGCTGTATGTATACGATTTGGCTGTGGCACAATTGTTTTTGATCGAATTGACCGTGGTCAATTCGGCCGCGGAGACAATTTTGCTGCAGCCAAATCCGGCCAAACTTCGCACCCCACAGCCCCCAGTGCATTCCTACACCCTACTTACCTTTTTGGCATCCGCTGCCTCTCCTGACTCTGCGGCGTCGGATCTGTCCCTCCTACGCGGGCCGGATATGACGCTGCAGGGTCCGCTTTTCTTTTTTTTGCTTTTTTTCCTGTCCCCGCCTCCAAACCTCCGGAAGCGGGGGACATCCCTGCTACCCTCAAAGGCCCTCAGTACCAAACATGGGGAGCGGGCAATACCCCCACAACCCCTGCTCCCCATGTTTGGTAGTGATTACCCAATCTGATAATTTCCAAATGATCGAATGGTACTGGCCGAATTCGGCCACATTTACCATACGATCAATTGGAAATTACCATATTGCTTTGTTACAGTTTCCAGTAAAGGGTAGATTGAACTTGGCAAAGTTATACTTTTCATCACGAATGGTAAGGGCCCTGGTCCTGTCTGAGCTAGAGTCTTTCTTAACATTGGGCTATGATGTGTTATAGGCCGTAGCCGAACCAAAGTCTCTGTTGAATGAAGGCTCTCTTGCAGCGCCTACCCGCCCTTCTATGTCTATTCATGACTTGGCATCTTGTGATCCATTCTCAATCAACATTAATACTCAAGATCCAGGTCAGCGAAGAATTGATGAAAACCCAATGCGATCATCGGCAGCCTATGATTGGAACTCTGTTTTGTCCGTTTTGCATTGAGGGGGAAATTCACAAAACATCTGTAGGTGAATAGACCACCTTTGTTTGGCCTCTTGGAACTGTAGAGGACATAAGTTTTTAGAAACAGACTTTTGTACTGCTAAAATTCTCTTTGTTATGTCTCCAGGAGTCATGGTTAACGACATGTCCTATAATAGATTGATATGTGGTCCTAACAGTGGAAGCTATGCAGGGAGTATGGGGTCATCCTATGGGGGTCTCCTATGTGCCTTGAAAAATGGTATTGGTCTAAAGATGTACACCATTGAAACATACCGGAATGATATTGAAATGGCAAAGGTGGTGGGTGATTGTGGAAAATTTACCAACCTTTGCTGTTATGTCGGCAATGTGTATTTTAATGCAAAATCTGTTATCGAAACATTCTTAAAAGCCCTCTCTGCTCGTGTCAAACGTTTTAGAAAAACTGGATGCCGAGATTATCATACTGGGCGACTTTAACAGCGAATGTTTGAATCCCAGATGGGGATGGTATTATGTGAAGAATAGACTTGTGGCATACCCAATGGCGAGAAAAAGAGGGAGATCAGAATTAAAAAGCTGTGATCTAATCCTAGCCAACAGAAACCTAATGGAAGATAAGCCCTCCAAGTTCACCTGGGTGAATGGCCTCTCCAGATCCACTTTGGACTATGTATTTTTATCAAAATCTTTATTTTTGAAATATAATAACTTAAAAGTGACAACCCTAAAATCTAGTGACGACCTTATGCTAGTTGTGACCATGAAGCAAAGTTGCAATAACAATCAAATTGCCTGGTGGTGGTGGAGGTAAATTTGAGGAACCATTCATTAGTCTGGAATCCAGCACGATCACAACATTTTAACGATTGTATTTTTTATATGGGCGTTAAAAAAGATGGTGATTTTTTTAACTAGCCACCTACGACAGAGCAATTGAAAGGGCCGTGTGCAGTCTATACTCCCCTAATTGGGGGAACAGCAAGAAGTGAATTAAGAATCAAGACTGTAGAGATAAGTACGATACCCCTCTTGCAGGGAAAAAGAGGGAGTTTAACAAAGCAATGAGACAGCTGAGAAAACTTCCAGTAGACTATGAGGGAAAAGCAAAAACTCTGAGACTTCAGCATAAAAATGGGGTCATGGGCCATCAGCTTTTGCTCTATATTAATGGCGCGGAAGCAATGCTTTGTTCTATTATCCGCAAAAAACCTGTCTTCACTCCAAAGTCAGCCTGTTCTCTTGGGTGTGTGGGAAACACATCTCTCCTCCCTTTCGCGCGAAAATGAGGGGGTGGAGGGATCTCGCACACTCAATAGTAATTGGTCAGAACAGGTTAATATTGATTTATGGGTGATAAAGGAGGCTATTAAGAAAAGTAAAGCCTCAAATGCTCTGGGTCCGGATGGCCTGGCAAATGCCACACTAAAATCGAACCCAAATCTTTGGGCAGCGATTTTGTATGTTTTATTTCGTGGAATTGTGAAGACCAAAAACTTGCCACCCGTCTGGAAGAATGCAAACATTGCAGTGATTTACAAGAGGGGAGCCAGGGCTATTACATCTAACTACCGCCCCATCTCCCTTCTTGATGCTTCCAGTAAAATCTTTGGGGCTATTATTTTGGCTCAATTACGGGCATGGGCAGATAAGAACGGTGTCACTGACAAATTCCAACCTGGTTTTCGACCAGGTCTCAATACCGCTCACAATTGCTTTGTAATTAATCTCCTGCAAATGCAGGCTAAACAGGAGAAAAGGGTATTCTACTGTGCATTTTTGGATAGCTCTCAGTCATTTGATCGAGTTAACCGGCGACACCTGTGGGAAAAGCTAATGGATATGGAAAGTCCCATGGCCTTGGTAGATATCCTGATTGCTTTGCACACCGACAGTACGGCTAGGGTGCGTTTAGATCAAAAAGGGAATTACACAAGGTGTATAGAGAGCTGTTGCGGGCTGCGCCAGTATTGTGTGCTGGCCCCCTTTCTATTTAGTCTATATATTTGTGACTTGAGTGACATTTTTAAAAGAATCAGAAACTTTCCTCCAAAGCTAGCTAATCTGTCAAATTACCTGGCATATGCTGGCGACATAGGGCCTAATTCATGGAACGTTTTTCTATGGGATTGCGCCCTTATAAAACACTTTCATGAAATGGGGCCACAGTCTTATCCCCATTGACCTGCAAAGAGCCCTAAAAGCAACCAAAGCTTATTTTGCAGCATTAGATTTACAATTGAATGTAAAAAAATCAAAAATTCGAATGCTGAATTATGGCAAAAAGAATAAACCAAAGTTCAATTGGTCTGTAGCAAAGGAACAATTGGAAGTTGTTCAAACTTAAATATTTGGGGATTGAGATCAGTTCAAAGAGAACTATGCAAATTGACTGTGATTGTTTAATTAAGAAAACTAGCTTGAACACCTCTGAAGTCTCAGCATTTGACAGGAGGTTTGGATTCTCAGCTATTCCCATGGTCAAGTACTACAACCAAAAAATGGTTCCTCGTCTGTTGTATTGAGTAGAATCAGGTCTATTGACCAACACCTGGGGTAGAGTAGAGTCGTTGGTGTGGAAAAGGTTTCTCTCCCTTCCGAATGGGGCTCCGATGTCTGTTATTCGACATGAGGTAGGCTTAGTTTTGCTGCAGACTGGAAGCGGCTGCAACTTTTGAGATGTGTTTTGCTACCTCCACTTAATTGTTTACTGTCAGAGCTGCGCACAGTGTTGTTTTGCAACTCCTCTAGAGTCCTGATTGAATGTTTTCAAGGATGTACAAAGCTTTAGGCTGAGTGAGATTTAGATCTTGAGACACTGCTAGCTTTGTACGTCCATAAAAAGAAAATCGTTTTTGAATTGGACTGGATCAGGAATAGAGAATCAGCACTGGGGTATCCCTTATTCTATAACTTAGAATATACAACAAGAGCATCCAATGATCTGCCTTTTTATCTGAAACAGCATCCATCAAGGAAACATCGAAGTGAAATAATGCGTTTCAAACTGAATTTACTTCTCACTAGGGAAGTCGGGGCCAAGACAGGGTATTGAGCGCTTTTGGCGACCGTGTAGGTACTGCCTTCATGGAAAAGTGCTTTGAATGGAAAAAAAAGTGCAGCTACTCATCATTTAGGCTTAAAGTGGGCTGGGGTTCGGATCCGGTAATGTCAAAAAATGGATCTTATGCTGGGGCCCTGCCGCGTCTCCGCAACGCATTTCATTCAAATGTACCCTGTCTCCCCATCCAGTCGCATAGTTCTCTATTTGTCTCACTTTCTGTGGTTTCACTATCTATTTATAGTGCTTGCTGTTTGTTTCGCTCCCCACGTACCCCACTACATTCCTACTTTCGTACATTCTTTTACTCTGTGTAAGTCCCCTTTTTGTGTTTTGAGCTTGGGCCTTGGTACTCTGGCACAGTGAATTACAATCAGTGATTCCAACATATACAGCTCAGCATAATAGCGTTCGCTTAAGACATTCACTTGAAATTTGATGTTGTCAGCCTAATGCAGTCATCTCTCAAAGATGTCCATCAATCACAGACTGACGCTGCCCTGTGTTGGCGCCTGTATTCTGATGTATAAAAGTGGGTAGGCTTTGAGAGAAAGCAGGGTCTGAAAGACAAGAATGAATACTATTCTTATAACTATGTTGAGCAAAAATATGATAATAGCTTTATTTTCCTTCTTGTGGGGAGATTGGCAATGTATTTAGTACTGGTACTCGCCTCAAGCTTGGAGAAGTCTCGTTCCTCAATATAGCCACGGTGTAGGTACGGAGTATGGAGTGCTTCATGGTTCAGATGTGGCAGCTAAAGAAATAGCAGGCACACAAATGAAAGTATGGTCTCTGCGCAGAAAGCCTCTTCCAGCTTCATAGCCTTCAGAGGGCAGGTGCCATGATCTGACATGAAGGTGGCTGTAAGATGGAGAGTGGTCCAGGGAAGTGCAAAGGCCAGAAAAGGAAACATGGCGTGCAAGGGGAGGGTGTGCGGGGTGTGTCAGGCTTGGGAGTGAACATAGGGCGCTGTGGTGTAAGAGGAAAGTCCTGCAGACTGAGGCTCGAGAAGGAAGGTCGGGAACGGGAGCTTATAATATAGAAACAAAAAAAACACCTGCAGCAGCGGGCTGAATTGGCTAACAACGGCCCCGTTATTAGCACCACTGGGCAGAGCTTTTTTAATTTCAGGATCTTGCTTAAAGGAATGGTGGAAATTGAAAAAATGTGAAGGGGATCCCACAAGAGCTGTGGTGGGGATAGAGTTTGGAGGAGGGGCGGAGTTCAGAGGGGGCAGAGCTGGCAGTTGAACTCTGATCAAAGGATGTTTGAAATAGTTTAAAAATGCCGCAATTTCTTTCATGGCTTGAAAATTAGACAAACCACAGTAAGAAACGTACGTGCGTACCATACTATGGTTTGTGTACTTTTCAAGCCATCCTCTTAAGACTACAAATACCAGAAACTATTTGGGAAAGGCAATGATCACCGAGTCCCCAGCTTTGCAGGCTCGATAATGTAATCTGCTCTGTATGCACAGCAGGGGAGTTGCTAGGTCTGGAAAAGACCCGGGGCTACGCTGATGTCGGAGCTGTTAGGACCGGGGGCTAGCTAGTCTTTTGGCTGTAGCTCCTGAGATTCTATCCGGGGCTACAACCAAAAGATCAGGGGCTATAGCCCCCTTAGCCCCCCCTAGCAACGCCCCTGATGCACAGTGTGCTCGCACAGAGCAGATTACCTTATCCAGCACGCTAAACTGGGGGCTCAGTGATCATTGCCTTTCCAAATGGATTCTGCTCTGTATGCACAGTGCACTTTCTGCTCTGCCACAGGGTCTTTGACCCTGGGCAAACCTGGAAGCTGTCCTCGGCAGGAGAGTATCCAGCATTGCACGAGTGGGAGGGGGGGCGGGGTGCGAGCCATGAAAAAAGTCCTGCTATTTTTCCCCCAAATGCAGTGCTTGCAATTCCATATGGTCTCATTCGCGCCCTTAAACCGCCCCCCCTCCCCCAATCTACTATTTTGGTAACTTTAGTGGCAGATGGCATTTTAACAAATAACACCAAAAATAAAACTGCAGGTTCATTACAGATGCAGGAAAATCATCTATAGAGGGCTCTGTCCAGGCGCTCTGGGGCAAAATGTATGCAAACCTCCTAATTTGCATTTGGATTGCACCAACAGAAGTGACTTCACCGAAAAGTACATTGTAAGGCGTTTCGTATTTGATACTTTGAGGCACCATGGAAATGACTTTAGTATAGGTTGTCATAAGTAAGCCAAGTGGCAAATAACTTTGTGGTGCAAAATATTTAAATTTCACTATTATTATATATGGAGCAACTCTATAGTTATTAGGCTTTTTTTATAGTAGCATGATAAACTAACATAAGCTATGAAGTGAATCAGCATCACTTAAAGAGCTGCAGATAAGGCACATTGTGATTAAATGATTTGCCACACTTCGGTTAAATGGTGAAACTGGGATGTGGACAATTTAAGCACCCGAGCACATCTTCCCAGGTTCAGTTGACATACCTATTTATTAAGGTTTTGCTTTCCATTTCATGTGCTTAATAAATAATACTTTATATATAGCAATGCTGGGATGCAAACCACATCACTTGAAAAACTAGCTTTGAATGGTGTCCAGTCATTTTTTCGCATACAAAAGTTTCGAAAGGCAAAATTTAGATTTTTTTTCTTCGAATTGCCATTCTTTCGAATGACAATTTCTTTGAAAAAAATTCGAAAGTGCCGTCGACATGGGTTAGGGTTGGGGCTTGGGGTAGGGTTGGGGGGTGGGAGGGTGTCGTGTGGGTTGGGGGGAACCCCCCCAATATACACTAAAACCTTCAAACGTTACATGGAGCTGTCCAGTGCTGAAATTACAGCACTGGACAGCTCCATGTAATGTTTCAAAGTTAAAAAAAAGCATTTAAATGCCAATATACACAAAAACTTTGAAAGGTCCATGGAGCTGTCTAGTGCTGAAATTACAGCACTGGACAGCTCCATCTAACGTTTCAATGTTACAACAAAAAAAAGCATTGACATGCTACTTTTAACATGTAAACGTGCATTTCAATTGAAACCAATCCATGACTATTGTCGACAGATTGGTTTAGAAAGAAATGCACTTTGCATGTTAAATATAGCATGTCACAGCTTTTGTTTTCGAAACTTTTGTTTTCGAAACTTTTGTTTTTCGAATCTTTTGATTTGAAACTATCACTATAAACCTTGTATAGTAAACTAACTATACTATACACATTGTCATAGAAATAAGTTGAGCAATACGGGTATGGCTTTAGTTTTAGTCTCCCCATCCTGCATTCAAAGTGAGCCTAACAATCCCCCTTGGGTCTTAAAGCCATAGTAATTTCATAACGCATGCAACATTATGCACCCTTCTAACTTCTGATCACTTCCTTCCCATTCCCATTTCTAAAGAGACAAAGGTCTCTGCTAATTGTCCCCCCTCCCTCCGCAAGTGCCTAATAGCTCACATGTTAATGCTCTGTTTACACAGAGCAACATGAGAGCCCCTCTGCTGCCCCAGAGCGCCTTGGGACATTGTCCTGGCAGCGGGACACCTCTCCTGTTTGGAAAGGGTATGGTGTCCTACTGTCAGGACAATGAGCGTGCTGAGCAGGAATTGCTCAGCACACATTGTCCTGACAGCGGGACACCTTTACCTTTCCCTTTCCCTTTCCGAACGGGAGAGGTGTCCAAATGACACATGTCCCACAGCTGCTCTCCCACTGCTCGCTTTGCCACGGTGATCTAATGTGGTCTGTGCGATCGCACTGGACAGTGCGTTCGCACAGAGAAGATTAGAAAACGTGCGAGGCAGCAAGGGGCTTGTTTGAGGGGCTAGGGCAAAGGCAAGCCAGATTCCGAGATCCGGCTAGAGATCTGATGCCGGATCTCAGATCCGGCGAGAGACGGCCCATTAGCCAGCGCTGCCGGGTCTGCCAACCCTCTGTACAGCTCATCGGACTGTCCTTCCTGCTGCACTCATTGTCTCAAAGTTGCAGCATGGATTCAGAATGTTCAACGGCACTCCCAATGTGTGGGTAAAAGCATAAAACGAGCATCCACAATATTGTAACTAAGTTAGTCCTAATCAAGTTAATGGTTTTCTGTTTAAAAGGGCACTCACCGGTGGTGTATCCAGCTATTTATTTGTCCATGAGAGTTCAATTGGTGGAGGCTGTTTGTCCCACAGTCAAGATCTCGTCAGGACCCCCTTTTTAGCAAACTGTCTTTCTGTCACTGGGGCTTTTCAGCGGCTGCTCCTGCGCTTCAGCATTCATGACAGTCTTTCCTCTGTTTCCAGCCAAATCGTCTTGCGTTTAGAAAAGACAACAAAGACCCACTTGTGCAAATCGACCTTCTCTGTGTTCTGATTCCTGTTCCTCTTTAGTGTATGTAATTATCGAGGTCTATTATTTTCAGTTGCGTTTTTCAATAAACTCATTTTATTAAGAAGTTTGAAATTCAAACAAAAATAGGTAAACACATAAATCGAGAGACACTCATATTCTTTCCAATTCACTTGTGATGGACGATGCCGTGCACATGACACAGGTACGTGGTAATCATTGGTAAACACAAGACGTCATAGGCATAGTCCCCTCCCCCCCTTAATTGCATTTGTATTCTTCACTTTCTTGTTATTTTCCATGACTTTTTCTGCTACGCCTTTTCTACTCTTCCAACCTTTTCCATGGGGGGGGTTGGAGGGGGGCAGGGTCGATTGGTTCACATTCCTACATGGATGGTGGTTCGTGCTACTCTGTGTATCTGGATCCTCCTGTCTCTGCGGACCAAAGCTTTTTCTCAGGGTTTCTTTCCCATCTTGAATTTCTAGAATAGGCATACTCTCAGAGGGAGCTTTCCTTATTCAGCAGGCCCAGCGTGCACTCCTCTGTCTCCTCCCAAAGCCAAGAGGGAGTGTGGGTGAACAAAGCTCTTCAGTTGGTGCTCGCCCTGCACGAAGATAACCATCTACCACATGTACCACACGAGGCCACATGTTGTAAAGGAAGCGTGAAAGGAAGGAGGAGTTTAGAGAAGCAAATACAGAGAGGGACAGTCTTGCCACTACACCCTACTTCTAGTGGACTAGTGGAGGCGCAAGCAAAGCAGCAAGGGGGTAACAGGTGTTTAACAGATGGAAGGCCGCCAGGAGGGGAGTCCAGGGAGTGACCAGTGGGCTCCAGGAGTAGAGACCTGGAGCCCTCCCTCTGACACCTTAGCCAACCTACCATAATCAGGATAGAAGTTGACCAGGCTATCTAGAACCGGCAACGCCTTCCTATCATGGTCACCCTGATCTAGAGCGAAGTCAGGGTGGCCTGCGGACCTTTGTCATCTCTGACTAGAGGGAAAATGCTGCATTAAGAGGACTCCCAGGAATGTGTGTTAAGACTGCACAGGACTGTGCAAAGGACAGCACTCCCCTTTGGTTTTGGCTGGGGGACACAGACATTGTGTGTCTAATGAGAACGTTTCTTTCATTTTAACCCCAGGAGACGCCTTCCAGGCATATGTTTGTTTTCCTGATTCGCCTAAGGAGAAGCTATCCTGCTTCATGTTTAGGCTGAACTACGTCCTCTAGACTACTAGGATGAAACCCTTGTGGTATGGTATTGTATTGTTTATTTGTAAAGCGCCTATAAACAAAGCAAGTGTTTCAAAGCGCTCAAGGAGGTAGCGAACAAGGGGAACACACAACAATCATTCAGAGCCCTTGAATTTCTGAATGATACAAGTCTGCACAAGCAGAATGGGTACATGGAAAAAGTGCATACAATACAATTAACGGTGTAGGTAACAGTAAATAGGTCTGGCGACGAATCTGCAGTTTTTCCAAGTGCATTGAGGCGCCACCATGCACAGAGGGGAGACAAGGGAAAAACAGATAGGCGATCTTCACGGCATGGTGCATTCAGATCGTGCAAGTGCGCAGCCAGGTGCAGGAGAGGGGAGGGGGGGACAAGTGCAGGGGGTGGGGGAGTGGCCCAAGTGCGCCCAGTCAGTCAGAAGCTGGGGTAAGTGCTGAGAGATGCCACTCTCAAGGGTCTTTGACCAAGTGCAGTAACAATTAGGCAAATGCAAGGCCTCAATCCATAACTATCCCACTTCAGGAGAACCACAGACTCTTCCACCAAATAAACAAGAGTCTACTGGTCTCACTGTACAGGCACTCCTCCCCCTACCTCTTGTTTGCCTCCTTAATTGCTTCATAACTCCATGCCACAAATGCAATTTATGCAGGAATTGAGTGCTAACATAACCGGTTCCATTCCTTTCAACTGCTCGCTTCTTCTCTCTGCGACTCTCTTCCGATTCGGTCCACCCGCAGTCTTTCTCAATTCAAACAACAGCTAACACTCTTATCTTCTTCAATCGGTTTCTTAAATCTCTCGATGTAGTGTCATTGCTGTATTGGCTTGTGGCCCTGCTTTTATGTTTCTCTTTTGCGTACCGAAACTGTATTGTTTGTTAAGCGCTTTGGATATGACAGCTATATATTTCTGTAAATAAATGAATTAATACAATAATGTCATGATGCTGCTTGAAGTACTGGCTATATATTGTTCATTGTAGTATCAGTTATTTGTTGCTTCTGACCCCAGAAGTTTGGCTTTGACTTGAACAACAATTGGCTTTCTAACAGCTCCCTGTATTACTTACTTGAAAAGGTTCTAGTGTTTGCCCTCCAGCGCCCATCTTTCCTCAGTTCAGATGAGGAAAGACCCCTCTGAGAACATGCAGTGCACAGTGAGCGTGGTGGGCAGGAAGAGAAAGGGGCACCAGTGGCAATAGCATTGCAGTTTACAGGTGCAGAGACAATGGTACTTTGCTCTTCGCATAGTCGGGCAGCTGCTGTCTGACCGGAAACGGATTTGTCCAAAGCAGGGAGAATGTGAACCAGAAAGGGGTTGAGTCTGCGAAATTCTGAACCAAAAGAGCACCCTTTCTTCCTCATCGTGCCATGGGAAACTTGATTTAAGAGGGTTATCCTGGGTCAGATATTCCACATGTGTTTGTTTTAGATTGAGAGCGACACATGGGCTTAGATGGATGTATATGCATTATTTGCTCAAAATGTAATTGTATCAGAATGGTAATTCAATATTCACCAGTTTTTACTATTATACATTGGATTTGCTGTTGGGACTCACAGAGCCCCCCCCCCCCCCCCACCCAACACCTCTCCCCTTCTTCCCCCCTGCCTGGACTTTAAATGGTGCATTGACTTTGAGTGTGTGCATTTGTTTCCCTGTTGTGGGGTACATTTCACTTATTTGTTCGGCTTCCTTTTCCAATGCGGGCCTGTGTGAATATATGCAGGGATCTGGGCACAAGCTCACCTGGTGTCCCAGGTCCCTTATGTCCCCTGCCAACTGTCTCAGGGTTTTAGGAGCCTTTTGCAAGCTAGTCACCTGGCAACCTCAATGATGGTTTCTAAGATATTTGTATATAGGGGCGTGCTGTGCCCAGAGGCGTAGACAGGGTAGGGCCTGAGCAGGCAAGACCCATCCAAAATATATAAATACCCAATCAACAGCACTGTGCGGGCATTTGCAGATGTTAATGTCACTGTGGCGGGCCCAACTACACTAGGTTCAGGCCCAACCCTTTATACAGTCCTGGCTACGCCTCTGGCTGTGCCTGCTATTAAATTCCATGGGGGCTATTGGAATATGGAATGTAATAGCACGCACCGCACAAGTCTCCGCTCACTCTGCACTGTTTTCAAACCTGGTACATTTTTTGATTTTTTTGCATAAGGATGACATTTTGGCTGTTTTAAATTCTAAGGACCTCATTGGACGAGAGGGTCATGCTAAATTGGAGCTAACTTGTGTCCTCTTCTCATTCTTTAGGACCGCCTTATATTGGGACCCAACAGTGCGTATCTGTACCTTGGATTTCCCACTGAGCGCAATCAGGATGACGTATCCAGATTCGACTATGACTTCTTCCATTCAGAGTTGGCTGCGGCCGAAGGCTTCAGCATGGATGCCCTTGGTACGGATACAATTAATCAACAAACTGTTTTCATGTTTAGATTCAAAGGAGCCTAACTGCCCATGCACTTGCATAGGGTTTTAGACTGGCGAGAGTGTAGTGCTAACCCCATGCCCCTGCATTTGGACAAATTAAGTGATCGTGGGGAAATCCTGGGTGCTATGGTTTCATTTCATGCCAAACTTGGGAACGCTTAGAAAGAGAAACGAAACCCACTGTGTAATAAATGACACCTTTTCTCTGCACATATACACCCGATTGCTATTGGATGATAAGAAGGACAATTTTACGATTTTCCTCCAGAAGTGTTTCTGTTGAAATATCGTTTCACATGTGCTTTCGTGATTCAGTGGCACCCATTTCTCCTACTAAGGAAGCCTGCCTTTTGTTGGTCGTTATAGTTTCCCTGCACTGACAAAAAGAAGCACCAAGAAGAGATGTTTTGTTTTCCAGAAGATAACACGCACACAACCCCTATCTGTTGTAGTTGCAAAAAGCATTTCCTCAACAACGAGATGTTTAAGCATAAATTATAATTCAGAGTGCCGGGACGCTAGAACGCGCCCCCCCGCCCCCCGCCACCACCCATTGTCCTACTTCTGTGATTTGACAATAAAACGCCTTATACTTTCGAATAATTACTGTTGTAGCTGAATAGAATGTGGTATGTTTGGTGAGTAGAACTTGGGAAGGAATGGAATGGGGAGGGGGCAGTTATGATATAGGAATAAATGACTTCAGACCTGGAACCTGTCTGCTGTCAATTTTTAATGAAGATATGATCATTAAAATGGTGTCCTTGAAACATACAATAATTGGAGATGAGGTAGTGACTGACCCCCTGACACACTGCTGAACTATGGAGGTGGCCAAGAGAAAGCAACCTGTGAGACTGATTGAAAATGTTGAAGGAGCGGAAGATGGATGGTGAAAAATGGGAAACAACCCGAAAAGCAAACAGAAGCCAGGTGATTCATCTGAAGAAGTACAGTGGTATTGACAGCCTGAGGAGGAGGCTGGGTAAGCATAGCCTGTGGAAGTGGCTAATGAGAAGACAGAAATAAAGAAAACAGAAGCCAAAGGAAGAAACAAGAGGAAGGACGGATAAGCAACGCTGCGTTGAGTTGACTGGTATGACTTTGTACTATGGTATACATGAATACATGAAGGTAAACATTGCCAACGGGCTGTCGTATGGGAAAAGCATTTTACGACAAAAAAAAAGAAACTGAAACTGTGACACTCGCTAGTGCGCGAGGTCCAGTACTGTGGGAGGCATTGGAGTCGCTGTGACACTGTAAAGTGAGACACTAAAGGTAGACATTGAAAAGGAAAATAATGATGGTATGAGCGCTGCCAAATGAAGGATGGAGCAAAGAATGATACAGCAGGACACGCTGCGTAACTGGGCCAGGAATCACAATTATATAACTAGGTGTTATATTAATAACAATGCTAGACTGCCGCAGTGTACATAGAAACTGATATTACTTTGCAGCGCAAACATTAAAGGGTGAGTATTTTTTGAAATAATTGAAAACGTGCTGCTTACCGGCGCGTGAAGCTCCAACTCCTACAAGATTGGCCCAGAATGATGGGATTCCGGCGAACTATTTACATTGCCCTGACCCATTTATACTTCAGCCAATCGAAGATCAGGGACAACGATGGCAGGAATGGATGGTGAAGTTCGCAGACTTCTTGAAAGCAGCAGGAAACCAGGATGCCTTGAACAAAATGGACATATTCGTTAATTTGGTATGAAAGGAGGTGAAAAATGTGGTGATGAGCATTCCGGCTCAGGAAAGAATGACATATCAACAATTGATCTCTGCTATTGGTGAACGTTTGTTGGTCCCTTCCAATCGGGACTATGAACGGTATGCATTTAACCAGTGCACAGAGTTCACATGAAACAATTGACCAATTTGCATTATGATTAAAAAGAAAGGCAGAATATTGCGAATTTGCAAGCTTTAGTGATGATGAGGCGATTAGGCTCAGAATCATTGAAGGGTGTACGTCATCACAACTTTGAAGACATCTTCTAAGAGTGCCTCTCACATTAAAAGAAGTACTGGAGTTGGCACAAGTGTATGACGGGATTGAAAGGCACGTGGCCAAGATGGAAAACAGAAGTGAGTTAAATACCATTAATGATATCAGAGCTAACAGACAGAGGCAATCTTGATGTTCAGACCTGTTCACCCGACAAAGTGCATATTATGGTGAAGGCAGGAGTCGACTGGAGAAGAAGTGCTATAGATGTGGATTGGATTTCCCACACAGAGGTAGATGTCCAGCTTTCGGTCAGATGGGGACAGAGGAATCATTTCTGGATCATGTGCAAGGAGGAGGCCCCAGTATTGGCAACATGGAGATCCAGCGCACAATTATTACCAAGGGGTAGGTGTGGCATGGTGATATTTCCTGATGCAAGATCGTGCTGGGAGAAGGAGAACATACAACCTAGTGCTAGTAGCTATGTGGAAATGCGTCAGTCCCAGCTGGGACGTGCCAAAGCAGTAAAACCAAACCAAAGAAAAGATCTGGCCACAAAGCATTTTGAAAATGAGGGGAGCGGGGGGGGCATAGGCATGGTCATGGAAGAAAGAAGGCTGTAGGCCAATGTGGATGGGATAACTTGCAAGAGGAGAATGGAAGGAAATCAGATGGCAGGGAGTGAAAGTGAATCTGTACTAAGCAGGCAGAAACAACGAAGGAAGGTGAAGATGGGTTCCAACCATGACCCAGAGTCATTAATAGTTATGGCTGTCAAAAGGCCCATAGCTATGGTTGTGGAAGAGGATGGTGTAGTAACAGGGGAGATAGAGGATGCTTTGCTCTTTCATGCAATGTTCCAGGATGAGGTGGAAGAAGAAACAGGGAGAAATGAGGAACC
This sequence comes from Ambystoma mexicanum, assembly GCF_040938575.1. NCBI lineage: Eukaryota > Metazoa > Chordata > Amphibia > Caudata > Ambystomatidae > Ambystoma > Ambystoma mexicanum. Next base: position 259,049,376 of record NC_090928.1, on the reverse strand, counting down.
TGTTGGGCTCATGTCACAGGATGAGGAACCTGTTGGGCTTATGTCACAGGATGACTCAAATGGAGAATTGTATGGGGAAAGGAGGAGTGAAGAACCTGTTAGTCTCCTGTCACTGAAAGACTCTGGATATTCGCCACCTTGTTTGAACGGCAGTGGGCGCCCTCAAAGGACTATACGCAAGCCTGTACGCCTCATCGAACAAATGTTGAGGTGATCCTGTTAGACGGATGGAGAGAGTGAACTTCTATTATAAGCAAGGGGGAGGTGTAGCTGAATAGAATGTGGAATGTTTGGTGAGTAGAAATTGGGAAGGAATGGAATGGGGAGGGGGCAGTTATGATATAGGAATAAAGGAGTTCAGACTTGCAAGCTGTCTCCTGTCATTATTTAATGAAGATATGATAATTACAACGGCGTCCTTGAAACATATAACAATTACCACATAGCATTTAGCAGGATTACAATGAGCTGTGTTTTATTTCACTGACATACCTTTTTTACATTTATTTAGAGTTAAAGAGCTTGTAAGTATGTTGGTAAGATTCTCCAAACTGCAGTATATTAAACCACTGTCTTGTGTTGAGGAATAACCACAAACTCGCTTCCTCAAAGAATTGGAAACATTTCCTAAAATGTTAGTAGAATAAAGTACCTGCTCCAGCGTGACAGGACCTGCTAGGAAATTAATCCAAGAGCCTAGCCTCTTTCTGCCAGCAAGTTCAAAGCCCAGGCCTCCAGCTCCCTGCTTCAGCTATCTCTTTCGCTGCAGGCAGCTCACACGAGTCGACCCACCCGTGACCAGACCCTCCACCTCCGCTTGTTCTTAATGAGAGAGTGCACGTGGCTGAGCAGGGGCAGGGCGGACTCCTGGGCTTGCACTGCAGGCAGCCGCTGTTGTGTTCTGGCTGGCGCCTGGCGTTGCCAAGCCGGCGGATGTCCAGGCCTGCTGGGCACACACTGCCTCATGCTTTTCATGGTGCTGACACATTCATCAAAGCAAAGTGAACATTTAGAAACTAAGTTTCTTTGATGAATGTGTCTGCTGTCACTGTGTGCATAGGAATGCATCCATCCATCCTGGCCCACTGGCGGCAGGCAACGTAATGTTACTTGACTTGTTTTAAGTCAAAAACCTTGATGTATTGTCTGCGCTTATAAGCGCTTATAAAATCGGTCCCAGGGTGGATTACAAAACCGGCCCAATCCATTCCCCAGGACCAATTCCGTTTGACCAGTGACGGAACGGCCGATAGGGCCAGTCCGCCCTGAAGGTAGGGATCCTGTGGGCCAGAGGGGCCATGTAGACATTGAAGAACCAAGGGGATAGGTTACATTCCTGGGGGGCGCCACAAGTAGAGAGAGTGTTAGAGGAGAGAAAGGACCCAAGTTCCACCTGGAGGGACGGTCAGAGAGAAAGGAGGCAAGCCACGTCAGGGCCAGATCTGTGATGCCCAGTGTATCCCAGAGATGGGAGAATAGGATGTTGTGGTTTACTGTGTTGAAGGCAGAAGAGAGATTGAGAAGAATGAGGACAGAAGGAGAGTTGGAATCAAGATTTGAGAGCAGGTCTTCACTGGTGTTCAGAAGAGCAGTTTCCATACCCCGGGATGCTCTAAAACCAGACTAATGGTCATGGAGACAACTAACAGATTCAGTGTGGAGGGTAAGCTGAGAGATAGCTAATTTCTCCAGGATTTCTCCAGGAGTTTGCCCAGGAAATGAGTGATAGAGATCGGGCAATAGTTTGTCAGGATAGAAGGGTCAACAGAGAGTATTTTGAGTAGAGGGTGCACAAGAGAGTGCTTGAGAGAAGTGGGGAAACTCCAGTAGCGAAAGAGAGGTTGCAGAGGTCGGCCAAGGCTGGAGCAAGAGAATCAATGTTGTCTTTGATGGTTTTAGGAGGTTTGTGGTTCGTTCATAACAAATTTTGACATCCAGTCTGACCCAAAGGGTGGTAATGCCCACAAGTATTCCAGAATAATACACCAGATCATAGGCACGCCACAAGAAATGGATGGCAAAAATGTTGTTCACCAATTCCATCTTTGTAAGTTATTTATTGAGCAAGCAGTATTTTTAATTTGTTTATTTTCCATATTAGGTGCAAGTCTTAAATCATCCGACCTCCCATTGGTACTACTTGTTTTTAGTTTACCAGTGTCCAATTTACAATTCACCAAGTCAAAGCCAAGTTTGTGGAAATCTGCTGCATACCTTTTATCATTTTAGCAATTTGTACAGTAGCACGATGTGCGTGTGTGGTATTCATCAAAGAATCAATTATCTCTATACATTCTAAATCATTAGTGCCCAAAATCCTCAAAGGCAGGATTCCTGCAACACATTCAAGAAAGCCAAATGAGTGATTAATTGGTCCTGACTTTTAGTGTACAAGCTGGTTAGAATAAAGGTTTTGGGGTCAGACGATTCAGCTGTGTTCACAGTCTTCTTATTTTTGCTGGCGGTGTATATGGTAGCCTTCTTCACCACTGCCTTCTCGGTAATAGACTGATCCGGTGTAGAGCGTCCATCTGCAACAATTCCACAGCTAGTGTATAATTCAGACCCGAGTCTTTACACTCTCAGTCATCCTCCCTCTGAGGTTTAACACCAGCGTCTTGATCTTTCAATAACCAGCTCGTTAGGGTACCCAACGTTTTGCCTCTCTCTTCTTTCTTGTATTGGCATTTTTCCAAGCTATTTTGGAGAAGGTATTCCCAGAAGCCTCCTCCTCCCTCTCACCCACAGCATGTTTAGAATTGACACCAATCCGAACTTTACAAGCTTTATTAATATTTTGTAATTTTATTTTGTGCCTCTACCTCCTAGTTAGATATACTTCAGAGGAATCTGCACTCTCTCTGATGACAGCAATATTTGCATCTTCCTCCTAACACTCTGTGCCTCATTCATCTTGCCACATGGCTTTAGAAGTATTTTAGTTGCAAACTGCAATGTACAGACAGCGGTTTGTAGTTCGAGTGAGCACTCTCTGCCCGTTGCCGATTCCTCGGCTTCATCACTCCCCACGAATAAACAGGCGTAGTACTCAGCCTATCGCAAGTGAATTCAATTGATTGAAGTGAAACTACCAACTGCACCTCCTCAAAGGTATTCTTCCTTTCCTCTCCTTCCCCCAGAAGCTCACTGTCTCTAGAGCTCTGGTTCTCTGTATGCTGGACTACTGCAACAGCCTCATTCTAAATCTGCCTGCTTCTACTCTCCGCCCTCTGCTACTCATCCAGAACATGACTGTGAGACTTGTCCTTGGCCTCGAGCCCAGGGATCGTATCTCTCCAGCACTAAAATCTCTGCTTTGTCTCCCAGTGGCTGCAAGGATTAAGTCCAAGACCCTCTGCATTGTCCACAAGGCCTTCTGGGGCCTGGGTCCTCAATGCCTCCAACTCTCTCTTCGTAAATACCTTCCTACTTGAGCTCTTCACTTCTCCACCTCCAACTCCCTCAGGGTTAGTCGCTTCTCCAAGCAAAGGGTTGGTGGTAGATCTCTTTTTTCGGCTGGGGCCTCCCTCTGCAACAGCCTCCCTGCCTCTCTGAAACTCGAGGAGAACCATCTCCGGTTCCAGAAGTACCTCAAGACCTTCCTCATTGCTTCTGCCTTCTCTCTTCCTCTCCCCTGCTGATTTCCTGTCTGATACTGCACTGGTCACCTGTCTGCCCTCTGATTTTGGGCTCAGGTCCCAGCCTGCCCAGTTGCAAGCCCGAGCTACCTCCTGGCAACTCTTGCACTTGGGTCACTATCTGTAACCCTACAGTCCCGCTACCTGCACTTTTGGACATCTGCTGTCTGCACTTACCCTTGCACCTGCCACCTGCTGGCCGCACTTCTTGTTATTGTTTTGATCCCATGTACAGCACAGTCCCCTCCCCTTTCCCCTGGCACTTTCCCCCTCACTCTCCCCTGCGCGATATCAATGTCACTTGGCCTAGTAAGATCGTTGTCTCTGTCCTCCCTCTGTTCCCCCTTCCTTGCCTCGCTGCACCTTGAAACACTTGTGTATAGGCGCGTTACAAATGCCATATCATATCATGTCTGTGGGAGTTGTTCTACTTGCCCTCATTGTAAGGCAACGGAAGCTTCCAAAGGCAATTGCTTTCCATGACCTTCTCACGCTGCCTGAGAGGCTATTTCCATTTGCAGAGAATAACAAAGATTGAACAGGGAATAGTTGTCAGTCATTGATGTGTGAGAGTCGTTCTGTTCACTTGTTACTGTGCCAGTTTCTGCACTCTCTCTGTGCCTTTTCTTTCACCAGTATTTCAGACTGAAAATAAGCTGTCATTTTTCTGTTAGTAGGAGGGACTGTTTTCACTAGTCTGTCAGGAAAAGACTGTGCCTGCTCAATAGACACAGAGTGTGCTCTAGTCCTGGCCATAGTTTGAGTTTCTGCCATAGTAGTAGTGACAATGGTGCTTTAATTACGCACATTGTAGCGACATTTTTTAATTTTACTTTTATTTGTCATATCTCTGTGATACTAAACAGAGAAACCCCACGACAACTATGTAGCTGGTTTGAACAGGTCAAGATAGAAACAACCTGCCTTACCTTATCTTCACAGATACGTGCTTAACCACACCAAGTCGCCACGCGCTGCACCCCTGACTGTCAACACTTAAGAAGCACTTGAAGAACGCTCCCACTGATGCGCTGCCTGTAGGTGTTTATGTCCACCAGCAAGGTCGCTGAGTTGAGCACTGCACGAGGCAAAACCAAATCAATGCAGAGAAATGTCTGGGATACCAGGAACCAGCAACATATCCAACTGCCGTCTGTCAACCCTTAGGACGCAATTGCAGAACGCACCTTCTGATATTACCATCTTCTTCCTCACAATACCACCCTCACTCTTCAAACTCTTCTCCTATAAGCTTTCACTCTTCAACCTCACCAACCCTCTACTCTCAAGATTCTCTGACTTACTCTGTCACTCCAGCCTCTCCTTCCTCTAATCTTCTCAACTGACCAACCACCTCCAAGCACCCCTATTTGCCTCAGCTCCACCTTCTCTCTCCAAACACCTTCAGTTCCTTCAAATCCCTCCATGAACACCTGGAAATGAGCACTTTTATCCTGTGTTCCAACCTCCCCCTGGGTGTGTCTGCACCTATGGCTTGTAATTGGTTGAGGGATGGCATTGGTTTCTGTCGCTGGGGTTGTTTTGGGCTTAACAGGAAGAGAATGTCCATCACTGACCTTTCTGCATCATAGCTAGTTAATCATATGTGACCTTCCCCTGTGCTGCTTGTGTTGTGCTGAGATCCTCTGCGTTTCCAACACTGGTTAAGCTTTTTACACTCCTTAGTTAACTAAATATTCTATGTGTTCTGGAAAATTGCAATAGTGTATTCTAGGCAGGGATCCACTCAGCCAAGCGACAGGAATATTTCTGCCACGTTGTTACCTTTGATGCAGTTCCCGGTTAGATAACCACTTGTTTGCAACACTGTATCTGTGGGACTCCCTGATTCATCAAATGCCACTTTTAAGTTGTGAAATGACTTCCTTGATGTTTTAACAGTGTTGCAACACATGCTACCAGTGCCCAGTGGAGCTGGAGATTTGTTTAAGGGGAACTGCAGGATATTTCAATTAGGAATGGGGGGCCTGATCAGAACCCTCCAGGATTCCACCAGGGGTTTGGACCATGGTAGACCATATAGAACTAACCTTTGCTTGTGGATTAATATATTGGGGTGTGTCTAGACCAATAGGACTGTCCTTGGCTGAAGGGAGCAGTATCAAAGGTGTCTCTACTTGTGGAGAGGATTTAAAGGAGTTCTGCATGTAACAGAACTCAACGTTCAGAATAAAGCAGGGTACTTTGTTATAACTCACAACGGCAACGCAGAGCACCCAGAAACATACCTGCACACACAGAGCACATGGTGCTTCCAGTCTGCACACATCAACACAATGCATCAAAAATACCTTTCATTTCCCATCTCTCGATAATGACTTTCCACCCCCTTTCTTTCAGATGTTCCTGTTCCCCTAGAGACTATGTAAATGGCAGTGGTGCACAGTACAAATTGAAGTGAAATTTAGGACAGCATTGGCACTTAAATCGCTTTCATGATACTCGGTCCACAATATATGTCAGCATTTCCACTGTAAATTACTTTGATGATGTAGTGCCAAAATAAATTCCAGCATTAAAATTGTAAATCACTTTCATGAGGCTGTGACCACAATATATGCCAAAAGTCACAGTGTAAATTAATTGATGGTGTTATTACCACAAAAAAAGCCAGCATTACCTTTGTAAATCACTTTCATTATTTTTCTAAAACTTTATTTATGGCATTTTCCTTCCATAAACAAAAAACAAACAAACTGATCAGTCCACGATCCCACCCCCTCCATACGTTAAATGGGTCTGAATATTACAATTATCAACCTGAATGTCTCAACTCAACTATTGCCTTTGTGGGTGTTATACACCCCTGTCTCTGATCTGCTGGATTCCCCACACTCAGATACTCTCTCTGTGAGGCCCAGATGTCGCTAGTTCTACTCTGTGCTAGTTGCATAAGGCCATATTGGGTGTCATTTGCTTCACTGTATGACAGTGTGCGTAATCAGGTTCCCATTTAGGAGTGGGCCCTTTATACCATGCCCTAGCTACTAGGGCATCTGGCTATTATGGACGCCATACATAAGAATTTGCTTATATGTACGTTTTTTTTGTTTTCTTTCTCTTTTTTGGGATTTTGCAACATCAAACAATAAAAACAATTAAACTAAGAGGAAGAGACATATACGACATATAATAGAAGAAGCATCACAGGTTTCTCAGTCTTTACATTCCCAAATTACTTTAAGTTAAGACCAGCCAGGCCATTGCGTTAGTGTCAATCCTGTTCCAGGATCCGGAGAGACCATCCTAGTGGTTTGCAGCTGAGTTGCCTGGGCGCAATTCACTTTTTGAATTGGGTTATGGGTGCAAATGGTGACTTTTTCGCCACCCGATGGCGGCTAGTGTAATGGTTACTATTCGGAGTTACCCCGCTCTACTGTTCCTCATTTTCCTCTGCACCACGATACAGCAAGTAGTGTACATATGGTTCCCATATGGTGGACAGGCTTGCGCCGTAGGATGTTAGGCCCCTATATCCAGCCTCCATATCATTACATCCCACCAAATCTGAATGCCAGTCTCCTATTTTGGGAAATGCCGGGCCCTTCCAGTGTATAGCTACCCTCCTCTTTGCCAGCAGTAGGAGTAACCCCGCGAGCCCGCGAGCCGCCGTCTGCCCTTAGGGATAGTTTTAGTGTATCCCAGGAGTGCCGTCATGGGATTTAGCTTTAGTTCCACTCCAATGATTTCTCCCACATCTTTATATATTACTTCCCAGAAAGTGTGTACCGCCGGGCAATCCCCTACCATGTGGATAAAGTCAGCCCCTGGTTCATTGCATCTGGTGCAGATGGTGGGGGCTTCCAGGAAGTATTTGTGGATCTGGACAGGGGTATAGTCGAACTGGTGTAAGTACTTCCAGTGGATTAGTTTGTACCTGGCATTTATTGCTACCTTTATAGTCCCCTCACAGCAATATCTCCACTCCTCCCTGGTTATCACGTGCCCATGGGATATTTCCCATTTTCCCCTTGGGGAAATCTGCGGCCTACAGCTCAGGCTCATGGCGTACATGTCTGAGACCACCCTTCTGTCGTGACCCCCAGTGTGCATTCTGTCCAGTATTGGGGCCACAGTTGGCTGTTCTGAGAAAGCTGGTAATTTCTTTTGAAGCGTTGTTTTCAGCCTGTAATACAGAAACACCTCCAAGGGGTTAAGGCTTCCCCTGGTTTTTAGCTCATCTAGTGTTATGAAACCTCCCTGCGGGGAACAGGTCTCAGTAGCTATCTATTTCCAGTTTCCGCATGAGGTTAACAAATCCCCTTTCTGAGGTCAGTGGTATGCCCGGGGTGTACTGTACCGGCAGTGCTGGGGAGTAGAGGAACTCTGTCCTCGACCTCTGCTCCATACGTGTCCATGCTGTGCATGTAAGCTCTACCATGTTCTGTGCACTATTCCCTCTCTCTGGGGCTATGAGAATACTGGATCGCAGTAGGAATGGGGCTGCTAGAGCCCACTCTATGTCCACGTGCCTTCTCTCTCTTTGGTTCCCAAACCAGTAAAGGCAAAACCCGCCTGTGCCACATTGTAATATGTTTCCAGGTTCGGTGCTGCCAATCCCACTCCTTGTATTGGTGCTATTAATTTGTCCCACAACACCCTCGGTTGCTTACCGGCCCATATGAATTGGATGATCAATGACTTCGCCTCTTGAAAATAGTTTTGCGGAACCGCTATTGGTACGTTAAGGAATATATAGAGAAATCGGGGTAGCAGTAACATTTTGATCAGGGATATCTTGCCGTATAGGTTTAGTGGCAGGTACTTCCACCGAGTGATTGCCTCGCTTGCCAGGTTTAGTGTTGTTTGATAGTTATTCTTGTATATTATGTCTGCATCCCGGGCTATAGTGACTCCTAGGTATAGAGTTTGCGCTATGTGCCATTGGAACCCCCATTTGTCAGCATACTATGTCACACTTTCTGTTATGGGGAAGAGGACTGATTTTGACGCATTGATCGTGAGTCCCAAGAAAAGCCCAAATCTGATTACATCCTCCATGATGGGGTCAAGGTTCACTTCAGGATCTTTGACGAACAGTACCATGTGGTCTGCGTATCATGAAATGACTACTTTGTGCTTGAACAGTTGGATGCCTCTATGTATGTGGGCCTCTCTAACCCATTTGGCCAGTGTCTCAATTGCCGGAGCAAATAATAGCGGCGAGAGGGGGCATCCCTGTCTCGTGCCCCAGCTCAGCGTTATCCCTGGTGTGAATTGGCCATTCACCCTGACCCTGGCGACTCATACAGTAGCCTTACGAGGCCAATATATTGCTCTCCCAACCCCATTCTGCGCAGAACCGTGAATAAATAGGGCCATTCCACAGAGTCGAATGCCTTAGTGGCATCTAGTAGTGCTGCGACTACGTGGTCTGTTGGATTGATTGCTGAGATCAGTCCAAACATTCTCTGTATCCCGAAAGGTGTGGAGCGTCCCGGGATGAATCCAGCATGATCGGCTCTCATCATCTTGTGCATCAAAGGCACTAATCTGGAGGCAGGTATCTTGGCTAAGATCTTGTTGTCCAGATTGATTAGCGAGATCGGTCTGTATGATGCAAAGTCATTTGGTGGCTTGCCAGGTTTAGGCACAGAGGTGTCGCTAGGGGGGGGCTGAGGGGACTATAGCCCCGGATCCTTTGGTTGTAGCCCTGGATGGGGAGCAGGGGGCTACAAACAAAGGCTAGCCCCGAACATGCCGGCCCTCCGCGCACCTCAATCCGAGTTACATAATACACAGACTCGGCACAGGTAAATTCAGGCAGCAACATTCGTGAATAAGATAGATCCCATTTAATTAATTTAATCAATACATTAAATGGGAACAGCACGAACGAAACACGGACGTTGCTACCTCCTCCTGGCCTGCAGGCTGCATCTAACGGTGCCGTCCGTGGCTACGCTTGCGCATTTGGGGGGGCACCGCCCAGGCCTCAAATGCACGTGCCCATGCTCTCTCGCATGCGCAGCAGCAGGTGTGAGAGATGCCTGCGCCTTGCATGCCCAGTGCTTTCTGCGAGGGAGCTGCCACCTGGTGTGACCCACCCAGCCCGTGTAAAAAATTACATTTTGCAGAGCCGACCCGGGCCCCATGCGCACATGCTGCTTTGCTTATGCAATTGCTACAAGTAGGTCCTATTTATATTATATATCTTTGCCCATTTAATGTAAAGCGTAGAGCCTGCATTCCATTTCCTATGCAGACATTTATAGGTAATTGAAATCATGATGGGGGGCTAGTACTTACATGCCAGCAGGGGGGTGATTGGAGATGGTGTACATTTTCACAGCACTCATTAAGTGTGTGGTTTCAGTTAGACGTGGAAAGAATGAACTGCGTTTAACCTTCGAGCTGCACTGTCCAGAAGAATAGCAACAACAAAAAATGTTAGTCTCGTTTCACGCCTACCCCCACCATCAGTCCCTTATTGGCTTGCCTGCCATTAAGAGTGGGGGTGGGGGCTGAGTGGTACGGACCAGACCACCAGGCCTTGCCAGCCCCTGCCGTGGCGACGCCATGGGCTGTTTCCCAGCTCCCAGAGGGAGCCCTTTCTTCTGCCGTGACCACCGCAGCCCACCGCCTTAATTGGACTGAAAATCCAAACAAAAGCTTCTCCAGGCTGGCGAAATGAGCGGGTGCCGAAGCGAGAGGTGCTGAAGGAGAGAGGGGTGCCTCGGCTCTCACGTGGCTTTTTGCCGACCAGGATTTGCTTTTTGAGTAAGCTATACAATATAAGCACAGATACAATGGCAGTAAGTAAATTGCCATAATTTCAAAGGAGGAAACAGAGCTTTCACAGGACCAGAGATTACCAGTCCTTGACTATCAAAAAATCTGGTGCTGTGTATCCTTAGTACCGCTGAGAGAGTCCCTGAGCGTCAACTCCATTCTCAAGTAGCGGGTAACCAGAATTAGCATGAAATTCCGGTTCATGTTAGAAGGGTGAGGGACATATATAAGTATATATACAAAAAATGGCCCTGATTTGGCAGGGGAAATCACATAGACCCCGTGTCAATACAGCGTAAAGAAACCCAAGAAAAGTAAAAAAATAAAATATATAAAACAACTGAAAGTGAAAAAGCGCGCATGTTACCTAAATAGGCAAAAAAAAGTGAAAAATAAAAATAAACACTTGGTCGGCATCGTAATGGGGGATGCCCGGCCAGGCAGTCAGACATCCTCCACCAAGGTGGGGTACCCAAGCAAGACTAAAGAAGAAACATATAAAAATATACATTAACATAGTGTGGCCAACTTTCTAACACCATTTTGCGGGACACTTTCCCACAAGGCGATGATATCATGGCATCATTCACCTTTGGTTTGTCCCCAATTGCTATTTAAGCTGTTCGTGAATGCTCTAACACCTGGCTGAATTCCAATGCTAATGGTTTGTACTTGGGAGGTGATGCTCACGTTTTTAGCTGTTAATAGCAGCACCCAAAGAGTCCCAGTTTAATTGTGAACATGACCATCACAAACAAACCCAAGATCTAAGCATTAACATTGAAATTAAGCTGGGGTCCCAGAGTCAGAAGAGAGATGAGGCCAGGGATCTCTGCAAGGAAATAGGGGAGAAAATGGCTATGGTGGAATTGTTTCTGCAACCACAAGCAAGACCCAGCAGTGACAGAAGCAGAGAAACAGGAACTATTTAAAGGTGCATTAGAAAGAAGGCTGCACACATGCATTACCTGAATCTACAGAGCTATACAGAGGTATACAGAGCTATACCCAATAGGGAAAGAAGAATAATGAGTAAAAACTTAAAATTGCAACAAGTACACAATAATTTTTTATTTTTTTTATTTATTTATACAGATTATATGGTTTCCATATTTGAAACCTTTAACCTGATCGTATCCATTTTTCCTTAATTTATCTCCAGTTTAGTGTGCAGTGTCCAGTTTGCAGTGCTTCGTGGCGCCTTACTGGGCCTGAATCATGCTTTTGAACCCCTCTAGTTTCTTGAGTATTAGAATCACTAGTCTTATGAGTGCTAATGTCATTTTCGTTTTTTCTCCTCCTACAAGAGTCCTCCACCACTCATCAACGTTCCTTGTCATAAAGCTTCTAAGGATGTCCCCCAAGCACTGCTCACGGTCTTCCCTTAGACCGGTACACTGTAGAATAAGATGTTTCAGGGATTCTTTCTCTCCTTTTATCTTACACATTCTACAGCTTTTGAGAGTGTCCAACCTTTTTCTTCTTTGCAGTATTTCTCCCGTTGGTAAAATGTTCAATCTGAATCTCAGGAAAAGGTCTCGGAAGTACCAGTTAGGGAGTAAGGTCAGATAACTCGGGATCCGGTTCAATTTTCATGGTTGTGCCCAAAAGTCTTCACAGCCTTTGTATTTGCAATTATTTTCTTGGGTTTCATTCCAATCTGCCATATATAGTTTCTTTTTGGTTTTGTCTGGTTTGCTCCATAAGTCTTCCTCTGACTCATTAAGGTACACTAGGATCGCTTGACCCGTCTTTTGCCACTCTGTTAAGATTGTGTCGGATTGTTCTTTTAGGGCTTTTTTCAGCACACTAAATCCTCCCATTGTATTTTCATCGAGGCATTTTCGGTAGAAGCTTAACATCTTCCATACCGCTATTGTTTTGAGTGAAGTTAGTGCAAGCTCTCTCCTTATTTGCTGTATTGGAACCGATTTGGGCAGCTGTAATGCTTTCCGCCAAAACAGACCCTCCAGAATTGACCACAATAAGCAAAAACGCATTATACTGTATTCAAATTTCAAAGATGGACCTGTTTGGTGTCGCTTTTTGAACAGTTTGTTTTGTGTTGCCAAGTATTGCTGTAGTGTTATATGCAGCATGCCCAAATGCTCACATCATTTCCTAGATAAGGCCACTGCATACCCCGGTACTCAAACCGTTTTGGCAGCTATTGTCATCATGTGCCCAGGTGTAGCCACAATGTACAGTGAATTGCTGTGATATGCTCAGATACTCAAACTGTGAAACATTGTTTGTTGTAAATGATGAGAGGGTCCCTGGGGAGATTGCAAAGTATCTCAGAGGGAATAGGGGTGCAATTGACGAAGCATTGAGTTCTGTCCTGCTTTCACCCCTCCGCCTCCTGGTATAAAGGTCTCTATTTCTGCACTGGGGCTCACGCCTGCAGCATGAGGGTTTGAGGTGATACATGCCCCTTCCCTTCACACTCCATCTCCCTTGGACCAGACTGGGTATTTGTGGGGTAGGTGTACGTTACGGTAAAATTAGCAAAAAGTGCAAAGGCTTTTATTTCGGGTGGTACAGGTTCTAGCATAAGTGTGCAATGCTTGTCTTTTCAGACTGTCACTGGACACCTCGACACCTTTGTTTGGTGTAAAATATAGCAATCCTCCTGATGTTTTTCATGTATGGAACATTTCAAGTGCTGCGTGTAAATTCTGCATTCTCAATCACTAACGTCCATCACAAAATCGTGAGTGGGGGTTTAAATTCTTTTAATGACAGAGGCGCGTATTATGCAGTTTCTTCTTTGGCTTCTTTTAAATACTTTAAAACATTTGTGTGCATAGCGTTAACAATTTTGTAAAGGCATTTTGAAAGTATTAAGGTGACCTCTCACCCCTGTATCTCCACTGTGATGTTATTTGCATGGTCTCCACTCCAGGCACTCCATAGTATGGAGGGGCCATACCTTATATGAGAAAGCATGTTGACATATGCAAAGTTGAAACCATGCAGCACCTATCAGGTCTAAGTAATTGTGTTCGTTGTGTTACCTCTCTCTCTTAAAACACAGTGCTCTGCTTTTGTTTGTATGAGCTGTATAGTATGCATGCAATATTAACGCATGAAAGCGCAACGCTGCACCTCCATTCGTATGATATAGTTATGTGACATTCAGACTTGCAATGGGCTCTAGTCCAGGATCTTTCCCCAACCTAGCAACCCCCTGTTTAGGCAGAACGGTAACCAGGGCATCTTTCAGGGGTTCTGGGAGTCTCCCTTCCTGGGCGCTCTGGTGGTACATTTGTAAGCCTATTTTAGGAGCGTAGTATTTGTAAAACTTGGCCCCAAACCCATTGGGTCCTGGGGCATTCCTGGAGGGCAGAGATTTAATAGCTGTCAGTACCTCTTCTAAGGTTATTTGGCAGTTCAATCCTGCTCTATCTTCCTATGTGCACTAATATAGTGCCATCTGATCTAAGTATTCTTCTAATTCTGCCTGGAGGTTTGGGTGTGGGATGAATAAAGGTCCGTGTAGAAATGGCAAAACTTCTGCATTATCCCACCGTCATCAAACGCCTCTATCCCTTGTCTGTCTATTATTGCTGCAAGTCGCCCCTTGTGTGTTTCCAGCTTAGCCGCCCTTGCCAACAGCCTTCCCGGTTTTTGTTCTTCCCCGTATTGTCTCACGGCTGCCCCCACCTAGTATTTTTGCCTCTCTGTGAGCTAGTTCTTTGAACTTCTCCATGAGTTGCTTGATCTCCACCTGTTGTCTGGGAGTCCCTGCGCCTTCACCCACCGGCAGTAGGCTTAGGCGTGACTCCACAGTACCCAGTTCACATCTAATCTGTTTAAGCATCCCCACCTCCTTGGCTATACACTCCCTCGGTATCAAACATTAGAAGCTTTCCCAGAGGGTGCTACCTGATTCCACCGACCCCTCGTTAGTCTTAGAAAAATACCTCTATAGACTTGGATATACCCTTACGGAACAGTGTATCCGCCAGTGCCTCTCTTTTGAATTGCCATGGTCTCCTTTCCTTCCCCCTGCCCAATAGTTCCACATCTAACAGTACCGGTGCATGGTCCGAAAGTGTGCAAGCTAAGATGGTAACCTCCCTTGTGACCCCCACCATTGCCTGAGAGATCAAGAAGAAGTCCAGTAGTGATGCTGTGCCATGGACCGTGGAATGAAAGGTGTCTGCTGCAGAGTCTTTTGGTTGCGGTTGTGAGAAGACTCTACAGTTTTTGCTCCTGTACCTGTGAGGACCTGCTTCCTGTCCTCTTTTTGTTTCAACTGGTGCCTTTAAAATACCCAGAAAGCCGCGGAGCGGCTGCAGAGTCTGCTGCAGAGTCTTTTGGTTGCGGTTGTGAGAAGACTCTACAGTGTTTGCTCCTGTACCTGTGAGGACCTGCTTCTTTCCTCTTTTTGTTTCAACTGGTGCCTTTAAAATACCCAGAAAGCCGCGGAGCGGCCGCGGAGTCTGCTGCAGAGTCTTTTGGTCTTTAGGCTCTGCAGGCTCAGCGGCGCCCCCCAATACCTCCCTCCCGGCTCGTTGGACTCCAGATTGACTGCTTCTTATCACTAGCTGATTGTATTGCATTGTTGGCTGCAACTCTTCACCAATCCTGGGTGAAAGACACTCCCCCCCCCCCTCGGGGGTAACTCCCCCTTCTGGACTCTGAGAAAACCCACAAAGCCCCCTCTCTCTCCCCTCCCTCCTCTCCGATCTCTCTTCACCCCTTCAGAAGTTACGTTCTCATTCAACATTGGCGCGGACCCCCACACTCACCCTCTTCACTGCTTGTGATCTTCGCAGATTTTCTACGTTGCTTTCGGCTCTCTGGACTCCATCCCCCCTCTGTCCGCGCTCCACTGACCCGGCGTTCCGGCCTGCTGGTTCTTGGCGCCCGCGGCCCCGCGGTCCTTCCGCGTTTGTTCGCCTGCGGATCCGGACTCTTCTGTCTGCGCGGCTCCGGCGCGGCACGGCGCTTCAGCTTCCTCGCTTCTGGCGCCCGCAGCGTTGCTGCTCTGTCGCATCCTCTCGACAGTTCATCTGATCCCTTTCCGCGTCTGCCCGCGCTGCTCCAGTTCAGCGCTCCTGCGTGGGGACTCCCGGCGCCCGCGGCCTCACGGCTACTCCCCGCGTCTGACTCCATGCTGGTGAAGCTCCAAAGAAAACAGCGAACCCGTGCCAGCACTGCGTCGGCTTGGCGCTTCAGCTCGGCGTTCATCGGCGGTCATCAACGCCCACAGCCCGACTGCCTCTACGTGCTTCTACGTGTCTGCCCCTAGCAGACAATCGGCCCACGCTCCCCCCTCACTGCCACGGACCAGAACCTGACTTTCCACCGACAATTCCAGCCAACATCGACACAAAAACGTTTTAAGCTAAACTTCTTTTAATTAAAAAAAGGAAAAAAAAAAAAAAACTTCTTTTTCTATGGAATAAAAGGAAAGAAATAACAAAAGACTCTCTGCTCTAAGGAACTCATTGGACCACCCCTCTATTGCGGCCGCAAGTCTGAAAAACGCTCCCACCAAGGACATAACAGTCCTGATCCAAAACTCTGAACATCCAACAACCCTCTCCTCCCTGATACCTACCCAAAGGTCTCATCCTGTTGACTGGAAACAGAGAAAACTCAGATCCACACGCCAACACAAAAAGAAGATCTTCATTTTCTTCAACAATAAAGAGAGCAAAAGAACTCCCGACCTAGATACCGAACGTCAGCTTAATTTTAACCATTGTAACAAACTGAGAACATTAAATCCCGATGATGGACTAAATGGGACACTGGGATAGAGCTCATTAATTTGACACTATCACTGATCAAGAGACCGAAAGGGCCCGCCCCTTAGATCTTGAATACTACAACAGTTAAATCGCATTTTTAACCACTGCAGGAGACCGAAAGGAAAACATCCTTGACCCCTCTCGCTGACCAGGAGACCATAAGGGTTCGTCCCTTGGATCCTGAATAGTAGGCCCATCTCGCTGACCAGGAGACCGAAAGGGTTCGTCCCTTGGATCCTGAACAGTACAACATCTTAACCATATTTTCAACTACGACAGGAGACCGAAAGGAACACATCCTTGGCTCTTCAAACTGAACAGGAGACCGAAAGGGTCCGTCCCTTGGATCCTGAATAATACAACATTTAACAGCACTTTCAACTACTGCAGAAGACCGAAAGGAACATATCCTTGGCTCTCTTCACTGAACAGGAGACCGAAACGGTTCGACCCTTGGATCCTGAACGTAACACCATCTAAACTCTACTCTAAACTACTGCTCGGAGACCAAAAGGAACCCATTCTTGGAACCCAAAGCACTCTGACCACACCAGTAATCAGAGGACTGAAAGGGCTCGCCTACCAGAACCCAAACTCTACAGAAATAAAATCGTACCTGTAAAAACGCATAGGAAACCGAAAGGACAAGCTCCTTGGATCCTGCGCGAACACACAGTGACTCAATAACGATGACAACAATCCGTACCACTAAACAACACTCCATTCAACGTCCAAAGACAAGACAAACAACTAAACTAGCGACTGCTAGTACCATGGAGCAAGACTTATCACAGCTAACAATGGAGCAATCCTTTAAGAAAGCATCAATCCATAAAGGAAACCAAAAAGCTTTGGCACTGGACCTTCAATCAAAACAAGAATCTCAGTCCATCATAGAACAAAAGCCAGAAAATGACAACTCCACTCAGGAAACTCTCCGACTAGCACTTACGACACAAATTACAGCAGCTAATCACCAACTCAATTTACCTGAGCTGCTACCTCTAGAAATCAAAGCACAAGTCCACAATTCATGTTTTGAAACCCAACAAGACACTGTACCCGCGGCACCCTTGTGCACCTCGCGACCTCAACTTGAATGTCAAGAAGACGACCCTTCTGGCGACCCTAACAGAAAAGAGCGATATACAAATCATAATCTCCTCAGTATCTCAAGAAGTTAAGAAGACGACCCTTCTGGCGACCCTAATAGACAAGAGCGATGTACAAATCATAATCTCCTTAGTAACTCGACACAAGATGAACTGCCAAATTCCAATGATCAACAATAAAGAGTCTATAAAACCGACAGGTGAACAGATTGAAGCAAGCGCACTAACTGAACAAGCTCCTGAAACCAGTGTCATGCCACATGAATCTATCAGTAAACAAAAAGCAAAAGACAAACCTAATCACAACGGTGACAAAGATACCCCACATCACCAATTGGGACAAGATTCAAACACCCGATCATCAGTACCAACAACATCTCAACATACGAAAAAAGAAAAAGCAAGACTTGCACGACTCGCGTGGCTTCAGACCCACAACTCCGTCAAATCCACACTTTCAGCGGATCATACAACCTTTAAATCAAGAACTAAAGTAGCAAGATTATCAATGGACATTACTGAAATTGAGTCACTAATGACAACCATAGAAAAAAGAAAAGAAATATTCGGAAATATAACAGAAGAAAATCAAATTCAACTAACATCAACACCGTGCTTTCTCCATGACACTCAAAAGAAACCGGTGAAAAGAGAACCGCAATCTGATCTTGATGAAGGGAAAAAGGCCTCAACATGTTTCAACTACGACTCAGACGAATCCTATTACACCCCAGAGCCCACAACTAAGAACCCAAAACCAGGCAATCTTAAACAAAAAAACGCAAATGCAACGCACAATCATGATCACTCTGAAGTAAACGCAAATCAAAGGATTCCTACAACAATGTTAGACTTACAAAATATGCTCATTGCAACACTTTCTCAATCAATGATTCCTTTCCTGAAATTACACGAAGCTATAAAAGACACCATGAAGGATCAAGCAACTCTCCTAGCGCTAATTCACTCGAAACAGATCCATATGCAACATTTTGTCTCGACAGTTGAATCCTGTTTGACAATTGAATCGGAGGAAACACATCGATGGCAACAAAGACTAGCAGAAATGGCAAGGGGCGACCACCAAGAGAAAACAAAACTTACAGCAGAACTAGTACAGATGCTCAAAGAGCACCATCAGCAACAATCGAACAGACCAAATGACCAACGAACCTCGAGCCCTCCTCCTCCAAATCTACCACAACATCCAACGGAGACAATCATGAGTGGTACACAGCGGATAACGAAAGAATCGGGCCAAAACATCACCACCCAACAGCCAGAGACAATCAAGTCAAACATTCTATCAGAGAAACCAACCGAACCCTTCCAGATTTTCACAAAGGAAAAAACAACAAATGATACAAAACCCACACAACAAAAAAATATCAAAAAACGACAAACGGGTTCGCGGGACTTTCTAAGAACTGTAAATCAGAACACTCAACCTCCTCAATCATCAAAGACCAAAACCACAACCCGTACAATACCACCATCCACCAGTACACAGAGAGACCAAGACCCCCTAACGCAGACACATCTTCAAATACCGCAAATGATCCCACCACAATTACCGATTGATGAGGAACTGCTTAACCTAACCACCCACGAAGTACAAGCATCAGAAAACAATCAACATTCCTTACAATCAAAAAACCAGGCGGGCATCATAATAATTGATGAATATTCCTCAGCTTATGATCATCAGACAAATAAAAATCAAGATAAAACTACAGAACTCTCTCTAGAAGAAATCTCAGCCATATGGATGGAAAACGACCCAACAGACGAAACAAGAGACGAATCCTATGATCTAGTCTCATCGACCTCGCTAACAAGAACCCCAGAAGATTCCATTGAACAGAGTCGGATCCTCCCAATATTTGTCAATCCATTACGACAGAATGAAGAATGTGAAATTCACATTGAAAATGAAACCAAAAGACTGGAACCGATAATTCTAAACAGAACCAACTTACTACGTCTCTTTGGTGTAATACCTCGCCTGAATAAACTTACAACAAAAGACATCGATCTCATAACTTTCAAAGATGACCTAAACTTGGATAAGATTGTTATAGAAATAACGGATCCTAAGAATCAAGAACTCATCTTATCAATGCGAGCCCAACTACTCAAATTTGGATTCATATGCTGGGCATCAACATCCACAAGGCTCCCCAATAAACCAAAGTATAAAGCGACCACAAAGAGTCAGAGAAAGATCAATGAGCAAATAAAATCATACAAGGAAAAGCAGATACCTGATTATACTAGCGATGACAGATGCCTAAGTCACTCGCCACAAACACGCCAGTCACGCAGAAACGATCAACCAAGTAGAAGAAGCTACGACTCTGACACTTCCTTTACAGACACTGCATCGATGGAAGACTCAACACGAACACGCCATCCCTACAGAGATGTACAACCGATCAGAAGAATTTACGAGCCTGAAACCACCTTTGCAGAAATCGTATCGACAGAAGACTCAATGATGACCAACTCATAACAATCAATTAATCCTGAGTTCACGTGGTCACTATGCTCGTGGAACACTAGAGGGAACCTACACCTTTTTACAAATCCATCTACAGAACTAGAACAATATCAACTTATATGCCTTCAAGAAACCTGGCTCAGCGACCCACCGGCATGTGATGGTTTTATCACCTTTCTCAACCCAGCCATCGTTCAAAAACAAGGAAGACCCGCATCTGGGTTACTCACTTTAATCAAGATAAACCCATGCAGTACAGTAACAATCTCTGAGAACATAAACCCTTGGACCCAACTTATCACACCTAACCTCCACAAAGATTGACAAAAAAGGAGAAAGTAAAAACGACTTAATCCTAATTGTAAACCTCTACTGGAACCCAGCAGCAATAACAACGGATGTCTTCCTAGATGGAGTGTTCCTCTCAATTGACAAAGCTACAACAAAATATCAGACATTGGAAATAATAATCTGTGGCGACCTGAATATTAACTTATACAACAAGAATGGCTGTCTTGAAACCAACTCAGAACTCTCTCCAAATGCAAGGAGATGGATAAAAGAAACCACGACAAGAAATGTAATACTTCTGAATCATGCAAGCACCTCTACACCCTACACTCCAACATGGAGTAGAGGTTCATCCCACGCAATTATCGATTACATATTTCTATCTGAAAGCCTACATCAATCAGTCACAAAAGTACCCACCGACAGGAGTGATCATAATCAACTCACTGTCCACTCTCAACCTTCTTTACAACAAAGAGACCCAGCAATATCAAATCTGCTAGAATTAAATGGTACAACATCAAGATTAAGGATCCCACAACCAATCATAGCCACTTTACCAAAAAAATTCCAAGACGCCAACCTGACAGACTCTGCATGAACTATGAATGGATTTTAGTTCCTTTCCGACAAACCACTAAAAACCGTCTTCATAAAGACCACCATCATTCATATAATCAAGAAATTGCTGAAAGGAAAAAATCCCTAAATCGAACAATACGACAACTAAAGAAAACCTCAACTGCAGAGAACATTAACCAGATCAAATCTCTGAAACAGAAGTACTCCAATTGGATGAAAGCTCAAAAAAGCGCCATTCAACAAGATGACGCAGAAAACATATTGAAACTCCACAAGACTCACAATACCAGAGAGCTCTGGAATTTGCTCAACGAAAACCATCAAAAACAACATAAACTCACAGCCAATGTAGCACAAGAAACTTGGATAACTCACTTTGCCACCATCTACGCATCACGTAGAACAGATCTACAGAACACACTGCCTGCAATAGAACCAACATGGAAAGTACATGCGGAATTCGAAGACTTCATTCAACTGATCAAAAAGCTTAACACCTCCAGAGCACCAGGCCCTGACGGTCTATCTAATGCTGACATTAAACAAGACCCGATTGCCTGGGCGAACTTCTTGTGTCACATCACAACTTTGATCAATACACTACACTGAATACCAAACTCATGGAGATCAGCAATAATTGTACCAATCTACAAGCAAGGATCAAGAGAAGATCCCCAAAACTTCCGTCCGATTGCCCTCCTCGATCCACTAGGAAAATTATTTGCAGCAGTACTACTAAAACAACTAACCACGTGGGCCACAAAAAACAACAAATTCTCGACCAGGCAAAAAGGTTTTACACCTAACGTTGGAACAAACCTTAATCTGATACTATTGCAATTAATCAAGCATGAAGCTATCAATTCCAACTCTAAAGTATATGCAGCATTCATTGACCTAAAGATGGCCTTCGATGCAATTTCACGCGAAAAACTATGGTCGAAACTTAGAGCATGGAATTGTCCACCGAACATTCTTGAACCGATTATTTTACTGTACTCAAAAACCACTATAAAAGTAAGACTATTAAAACAAGGAGCCATAACATCTGCCATATCAACAGCAAACGGTCTAAAACAAGGTTGTCCTCTGGCAGCAACACTTTACAATCTGTTCACTGCTGACATCGAAGAGCACCTAACATCCAATAAAACCAACCCTCCAAAAATCAATTCGATTCCAGTTCCGGCTATGGCATATGCAGACGATATCGTCTTACTAGATAAAACACCAACTGGACTACAAGCTACGCTGACAGCCCTGAGCCAATATATGGGAACAAAAGAATTAACGATTAATACTGGAAAAACTAAGACAATGACCCTCACCAAACCATACGGAAAAAAACCATACCAACCGAGCTTTATGATCAACGCCTCCAAAATTGAAAATGTGACATCCTTTAAATACCTTGGCATCCCAATAAATCAATCGAAAGCAGAAGATCAATGGATAGACAAAATTGACCAAACAGCTCAAACCCTATCAAGGCAAGGCTGTATACTTCACAGAAAATATGGCAAGTTCTCCTTCAAGCCCATTATTGCCTATTACAGACAGAAGTACATCCCAATCTTAACATATGGAACAGAAGCAATGCTGAATGCCTGCAAAATCAACTGGACGAAATATGAATCAATCTTCTGGCGTAAAATCCTCTGACTTCCACAAACATACCCAATGCCAAGAATACGCTATGAAATGGCAACTCAGTGAATCGAATCCTTTTTACAATGGAAAAGATTAGACATCTTCCGCAAAATACTGACAGACGAAAAAACTCCAGCAATCCAAATTCTACGAGCTAAAAAAAACACCTTCAATACCACAATACTTCAAAAATGGAAATCTTCAATGAAAAATGAAATGGAGATCGAAGACATTACTGAAGAACTTCTCACGCTCCGCCCACAACATGCAAAAATGAAACTTCTGCACAATGACTGGATAAAGACCATTCAAAAAAAGAATATTTACAAACAGAATCTCCAATGTACAAATGATAATAGGAAAATCCACGAACCACCAGCCTACTTGCAAATCTTCCCAGACCAATCCACTCGAACAACGTTCTTAAAAGTACGTCTGAACATTCTTCCACAAAATCATACTTATCTACAACAAGACAGATTGATGCTGGAAACAACTACTGTAGGTTCTGCAAAGATCAAAAAATCACTGAAACCATCTTTCACCTAGTCATGGAATGCAAAGAACTCTCCCCACAACGTAAACAATTTGGAACGTTTTTTCAACTTTCAACCAAACAAATGTCCACGGAAGAAAGGTGGGCCGCCCTTCTCATTGGCCATAATAATAAGTACACCTACACAATTGTTCTTTTTCTAAGCGCTATATTGGAACTAAACAAAAAAACAATCACCGACTCTAAACCCTAAAGCATTAAACTCAAAGACTAACGAACTTTCTGTAAATGATGAAAAAGTTTCCAAACAAACTAAATCATCACAAAAAAAAAAAAAAAAGAAAGGTGTATTGCCGCTCATCCCGGTTCCTAAGCCTCCTTACATCTTCTAATTCCAACGTCTGAGCCATTCTCCTAAGTTCATTGTGCCCCTTGGACGGAGGTCGGGCTGGGCCTATTGTGTGGTCTAGCTTTGGGTCCATTGTCTCATTAAAAACGCCTGCCCAGATTATGTCTTCTAATGGTGCCTCCCATAGGTATTGGTTAAACCATTCCAGAGTCATGATAGTGTCTTGATTGGGCCCCTAGTAATTGACTAGACTATACAGATGGCCTTGCATCGTGCCTCTCACTATCAGACCCCTATCCTCAGTGTCTCCGATTGTGGAGATTAAGTTGAACCCCCCCGTACCCCGGATGAGATTGCACACCCCTCTCGCGTATGATGAGTAAGAAGAGAAATATCAGTGTGGTCCCCAGGCCCTACCGAAGTTCAGTTCAGCTGCTGGTGTAAGGTGCATCTCCTGAAGAAACGCTATGCCCACCTGGTGTCGCTGTAAGTAGAGAAGGACCCTACGGCACTTCGACGGGCAGTTCAGTTCTCACACGTTCCATGTGAGGTGTCTAATCGACCCGGCCATCACTCAGGTTATCGCACTCCTGCTTCCAAACCCATTTGTGGGATCCAGACGCACCCGAATCTGTGATTCTCGGACCCGTCTGTCATGCAACTCATGATTGCTATTGTGTAGTAATGCTTCCTCTCTACATGTATCCCCCCGTTACCCTCCCCATCCCCCACCGACAACCCCAACATGTCAGTTATACTTTTCCCCCTGTCCCCCTTTTGACTGGCTTCCCCAACCTGCCAGCCTGTAGTATGTTAATGTTGCTTCCGCTTGGACGGCAGCCAGTGATCCGACCATGTCTCCACACTTGCAGCGATAAGGTCCGTCACTGGCCTCTTAATGTCTTCTTCTGCATTCTGCCGGCTCCTGACTCCTGGAAATCATGCACCTCTTGGTGCGGTTTCAGTCATTGTTTCCCCTGGGTCTAGAGCCCCGAGGGAGGCGTTCCAGGAATTCATCGGCTTCTGTTGGTTTGGTGAAGAACATTGTACGCCCTTCGTGTTCCACCCAGAGTTTGGCTGGGAACATCATGGCGTATCGGATTCCCTTCTCCCTCATCCGCTTTTTCACATCAATGTAAGTTCTTCGAGACGCTTGGACTTTATCGGAGAAATCCGGGAAGATCTTTATCATGTCTCCTCTGTGTTCGAGGGTCCCCTTCTCTCTCGCCTTCTGCATTGCCGTGTCCCTATCCCGATAGTTTATCATTCGTGCAATTATTGGTCACGGCGGGGCTCCTGGTATTGGTTTTCTGCCGCTGGGTATTCTGTGAGCTCTTTCTACTATGAAGATATTTGAAAAGCCATCAAGACCTAGTGCGTCTCTCAGGATCTCCTTCACCACTGGCTCCATGCTCCTCTGATCTGCTGCTTCTGAGACCCCAATTATTCACAGGTTGTTCCCCCTAGATCGTGATTCTAGGTCATCTTGTTTGTCAGTGAGTAGTTTCAGCGTTTTTTTCATTTGCTGCAGGTCCCATGATGTTGAAGCAGGCTCATCCTCAGTCCTTGATAGCCTCCCTTCTACTTCCTCTAGTCTCTCTCCATGCTTGTCTAGACGGACCTGAATGTGATCCACCTTGCATGTTAGCATGTCAATTTTCCCATTGAGGGATTGAATACTGCTTTGCAGCTGGCTAAACATCTCTTTTATATTGTGGAATGCTGTTGAGGCGTCATGGGCAGTCTACGGGTTACATCACTCTGGTGTGACTGTTACTTCAGCATTCTTAGTTTGTGAAGCGGCCTCGAACTGGAGCTTGGTTTGCTGTTTTCCACTTTTATTTGCCTTGGCCATTTTTGGGCTGTTGCTCTGTAGCAGTGTCGTACTATCCCGGGATCAAACCACTTTGTGGGTTGTGAATCTCCTTCCAGTGGTTGTGGGTCCTGTACTCAGGCTGTTGTGGCCTCAGTTTCCAAGTGTTCCAGGGGGACCAGCGTCTGTGGTGGTGTCCCCTCCGCTACCCCCGTGTCGTCTTGTTGTGGTACCTGCTTATCCTGTTTTCTTGGTCGTGATTATCTGCAATGCTGCTGACGGATGATGTGGTGAGGTCCCTCGTCCCCTCCTGGCAAAGGTGGCGCAGTGTGGTCATTCCCTGCCCTGATCATTTGGGAGGGGGAGTGTTTTGGTAGGGTTGCCAGGCCGGGACGGACCCACAGGCGCTGCAATGGCACCCCTTCGTAATCTGCATGGGCTCTTACTTTAGCACGGCATCCACGTTGTGGTGGTGGTTGTCACTTGTGCGAATGCAGTTGAGAACTTGCCCAATGCTCCTGGTTGCCCCCTGCGTGGTGGGCCCTTCCTTAGTATTTCTCAGAAGTCCTGCGTTGTCGCCTGGGTGGCGTTCAGGCACTAGTGCCCTTGATGCACAGTCTGCTCTGGGTGGCTTTCTGCTTTATTTCTAATCTTTGGCCATGCAGGGTTAGTGTGTGTCCTTTGTTGCCCTGACCTCACGCGAATGAGTGCGCTTTACTAATAGTCATAAAGACCATAGAGATTTGCCGATGAGGGGTTAATTGATCGTCCTGATGCTGCAATGGGATCGCTCTGCTCGTCCGGCACCCCGTGCACTCCCGAGGTTGTGCCCCCTGTGTGCCCTAGGATTCTCCCTCTAATGTCCAAGGCAACTATCCTTCGCTTTTCACCTCCGTCCCACCTCAGTGTCTCTTGGTTATGTCCTGAGGTCGGTCCAGGTGCTCGCCAGTCACCGGGGAGTGGGAGAACGGAGCAGCTCCTCCTTCTGTGAATCCCTCTCGCCACTTATTGTCGTTAATTGCACACAATGCAGCCTTTTGTGTTTTCTAGTAGGTTTTAGCGTTATTGATCCCTCTTTGTTTCTTCCCGCGCTGAGACAATTCGCGTAGCTTCACCAGCCACGCACTGTGGTTTTGTTGGCCAGTGATACACTGGCTCAGTTCTGGGGTGTTCAGTGGTCATTGATGTGGCTCCCTCACTGCGCCGTCTGCGCACATTGATTTCCTTTATCCTTTGTGAAGGGGGTAGACCGTGTTTTGGGCCCCCCAGGCCGGCCGCCATGCCTGCTATAGTGCCGGGGGAGACACTCTCGGCTATGGGTCACTGCGCCCGCCACAGGTGCACAGTGCCTCCTCCCTCCCTCCTCTCCTTACCGGGCACACGATCTTCTTCCGCAAATGGGATCGTACATGGAGTGTCTCAGTGCCGGCCTGGTAGTCTCCCTGTTCTTCCGGAGACTCCGGGGAGGGAGGTGCGCGGCCTGGCGGTTCTCAGTCCGGCCAGCTCCCTGCACCAAGCCCAGACCGCCGACCCCAGCTCCGCACAGCACCGCGGGCGGTCCTTCCCTCTGGTTCTTCACGCCAGGTGGCCCAGCTAGTTGCTGATTGTGTTGCAGCGAGGCAGACAGTCTTAGCGAAGCTTCCTGGTCTTTCCTCTGCGTTCCGACGAGTCCCGGAGCACCACCTTCTCTGCCGCATGCCTCGCTCCCTCGTGGACCTGCGGTCCAGATATTTTCAGTTGTATCTCAGCTATGCTGGGCTCTTGAGGTGCCGAAGTGCAGCAGGTCGTACTCGGGTCTTTAGACAACACTTCCCATACTTCTAATCCCCTTCAGGGCCAATGTGATGACAGCGTTTTGTTTGGATTTTCTGCTCAGTCTAGGGGGCTCATGGGCTAGCGGCCATCTTTGTCGAGCTCCCTATCGCCCCTTATGTGTATGTTCTTTTCAGTGAACATACTCAGCAACCAAAGCCGCTGTGCTGCTGAGATGGTTCCCATTATGATCTCATTCGAAGATCTCCTATACTGGTAGACACTGCCATGTTAGGTTCAAAAGGTTTGGCCCTTTCTCGTGTCACCTACTGAAACTCGGGGATAAGTACGGGTAATATGTGTCAATTTACTTGGGGTGTGGTATGCATGGTGTACATACCTACTGGGAACTGACTATTGAGGGCTGCATATCTAGTTTTTAAGCATGTTTGAGTCTATTGCTGGTCTATAAGGGGTTCCGTATGGGAGACTTCCCATCGGTTTCGTGCCCCGTCCTGCTTGTATGTCTTCTGTGTTTTAATCATTTTGTTCATGGTAGATACCATCTTGGTGTTTCTGGGTGAGTTTGTGATGTGTTGAACAATCTGGGACATTGTTGGTTCGGTCTGTGTTCTGTATATGTTGTTTTAACACGTATTTGAATCACATGTAGAAGAGGATGGTACATTTGTTCGCTGTACCCTTTTCCCTTAATTGTTCTAACAAGACCAGCTTGCCTTCTTTATAGAAATCTTGCAGTGAGTGGATGCCCAGTCACTCAAATTAGGTCTAAATATGTTCTCCTGTGTTCGATCCCTTCCACATCGTAGATGCAGAAGGTCAGGGAATGTAGTCTCTCTATTCCGACCAATTCTGAAATCTTGTTCCAAGCGTTACATGTCATGTGCACTGTCTGAATCTCTTTTCTACTAAGCATTCTTCTACCCCAGAGTATGGATTTTAAATTCACTGGGTGCATTGTAGCAGCTTTTTCCATCCTCACGTGTGGGTATTCATTTTGATCAGCATACCACGCATACCACGACAAGGTGTATTGCGCTTGTGCTGCCAGATAGTAGACATAAAGGTCTGGGTAATCAATGCCCCCCTTCCCTTAAGGTGTCTCATAGGATATTACCCACCCATATTAACCTAACCATCATCGTCTTTGACCTACACCAAAAGGACTTTTGGGAGAGCTGCAGTTTTGTCCACCTCTCTGCTTTTGCTTCCAGAAGATGAAGGGTTTTGTTATAATTATCCTGTTAAAGATCGGTGGTTCTTGTGGATATGACGATCACCAAATGCTTGAATTTGTCGTCTTTCTTTGTATAAAGCTTTTATTTTGATGTCTTCCCTCTTGGTACATGTGGTTAAGGCTAACGTTTCCAATGTTTCCGAATTAATTTTCAGGCTTGACAGGCCACAGTAAATCTGAATGTCCTCCATGAGCAGATTAAGATTCACCCAGGGGGGGGGTTTATATACAGCAACATGTTGTCAGTGTAAAGCAATACTATATTAATCAAGGAGTTTATTTTGATCCCCTACATTTCTTGTGTTTTCTAATCTGACAGGCCAACAGCTCTATCGCCAGCGCGAACAGCATGGGATACAGCGGACAACCCTGCCTGGTGCCCTGTGTGGGGGTTATCGTCTTGGATTGTATTTTATTAGTCAAGATAATGGTTAGAGGTTATAAAGTAGCTGTATGCACGCAGGAAGTAGGTCCACAATCCAGATCTTCTCAACACCTCAAAGGGAAAAGGCAGTTTGACGTAGTCGAATTCCTTCTCTGCATCGAGGGTGGTTATCACCGCCGGAACTTGTGGGTCAAAATTATGTAATAACGTAAATAGTCTCCTCAGGTTATTTTGCGAGGAAAACCCCAGAATGACTCCTGTTTGATCGTTTAAAATCAGTGCCAGCAACAGCGGTTGTAGTGGGTCCGCCAATAGCTTGGCAATATTTAGTTGTCTTTGTTTATTGAAGCAGAGGAGCCTCATTACAAGTCCGGTGGTAACCCTGCCAGTGCTACCGGCGGTTTGCCGCCAGACTTGCAATATTTACTGGTACCTGGCTTGCCGGAAACATCGGGGGATTACAACCCCAGCGTTCCGGGAAGTCAGGCGCCGGTAAATGGTAAATCCCCATTTCCATTTGAGTCCCATAGGACTCAATGGGAATGGGGACCACGGAAGCACCGGCACTGTTAATAACGGTGCCTGTGCTTCTGTGAAACTCTGTGGGTGGATGCTGTTCCGCCTACCCGCAGAGTCGTACTGTGTTGGTCCGGTAACAATGGTGCCGATAGGCTTACCATCACCGTTGTTACCGGACCAGCATGGTTATAATGAGGCCCAGAGGCTTTATGAGGAGCACTTTGACAGTACCTTGCCTGATTTCAGTAAAACCGTGATAACCGCTCTGCGGGTGGACCTTGGCAATTAACCCTTACTAAGAGGGTATTCAAAAATCTGTAGTATGTGGGGCCTCACTTCATCCGTGTTCTCTTTGTCAAATTCTATTGTTAGCGCTTCACATCTGGAGTGTTACTGTTTGGCAATTTGCTGATGACTAGCTTTATTTCTTCTTTATTAATGGGGTTATTAAGGAGCATAAGTTGCACACTACCCAGCTATTCCAGGGCCACTTGGTCAAGGAAATGCTCCCCCCCCCTCAGCCATTGCCTCAGATTGTACTCTGTACAACCTCTGATAATATTCCACAAATATTTTAATTTCTATATTATCTCTCACAAAATGCTCCTCTTCAGCCTCTACTTCCATTATATCTGTGGTTTCCCATTCATCCGAATTGCCCAGGAGAGCATCCTGCTGTGGCCTTCCCCATATTCCCTTGCCTTTATCGGACCCTCAAGGAATTAGGATTCTCTGCTAGGTCTGCAAATTTGTTCCTGGCTTCGCTAACCTGCCCAAGGGTTATTGGACCTCATTACAGCCCTGGCGGTAGCCGTGCCTGTAAAACAGGCACGGCTGCCACTGGAGTTGCATTTTTTCTGGCCCCTGGCAATGGGGGCGTACAGGGCCATTCCGACCTTGGCGGACCCTGGATGTCCCCATTGCCAGGGGCCGGAATCCATTACTCCCCATTCCCATATGAGCCCCACAGGGTTCAATGGGAATGGGAGGTCGGATGCACCGTCACCGTTTATAACGGCACCGGTGCATCCGACATGCTGTGCTCGCTGGTGCCTTGCTGCCTGCCAGGTCCGACCTGTCGGGCAGAAAGGCACCCGCGGGCACAACTCGTAGTTTGCCTGTCCAGGAACTACGGTACCTGCATGCTTACCGGTACCGTAGTTCCCGGTCTGGCAAACTTATAATGAGGCCCATTTTGTCTATTCTGTGGTCTAGAGAGTGCTCCATGCCCTTGATCTCTGTCTCAAGTTGTGTGAGGGAATTCCTCATGGATTTCAATACCCTGCACTTTTTTGATATGCATACTCAGTGGATATATACCATGAATATTTCCCATACCATGATATAATTTTCTATAGTTCGCATTTTGTTCTTAGAACCCCTTAATTTACTGCACTAACTCTTCTCAGAATGCTGTGTCTTTTTACAAATCGTTTTTAAATCTCCACCTGGGAGTTGTTGGGTGTGGGTTGGCCCATCCAATGGAGAGCAGAACTGGGGAGTGTACATGTTAAATGCATAAATGTTTACGAGGAAAACCTTATTACCACCTATTTCTCCTGCCGGAAGTACACATCTGCTCTACTCGTCCGATATCTTATCATGCAGTTTGTATTGCAATGACATATGAATCTACGTGGATAATGATGAACTGTACCAGTGTATTCCCCACCCCTGTGCAGCTGTCACCCGATATTCATTACTGAGGTTGTTTCTTGTATCATCAGCACGTTTACCTGGTGTCTATGTGCCTACTGTTCTATCTACCAGAACTTCCTGGTGTTCTTCATCTCCCTAATGTTCCATGTCAGTATATTTACATTACTGTGTACACCATTTATATCTGTTGGATAGGGCCTTCAGCTTCGGTCATCTCAGATCTGTGAACCAAGGGACAAGTGTTTGCGTACTGATTTTGTATTGTCTCACTAGCGTTATGGATATACCCCTCAGCCTTTTGTCCCGGGTCTGATACCAAACTAAAACTACATTACTCCCAACAGTGCCCTTTCTTGCTCTAATGCTAGGAAGAGCAACTTACAGGACAGTTAGCAGTTACTGCTCAGAAGGATTGCTATGCTTCAGCAGCTGCTCCTGGTGGTATATTACAGAACTGTCTGATTTTGTAATACCTATCATCATACATTATTTGTCGGTCCCATGTACGACCCTGAGTAGCAGGGACACACCTTGTGTGATGTGCTCAACAGTCAAGTGTTGGCACCGTAGGATTCAACTCCATCTCTCCTCTTTCAGGAGTCATCTTGCACCGAAGAGGTGGAGTGAAGTGCCCTCCCGATATTCACCATGTCTCTAGTATGTCTTGCTATCTCTATCAGGCCTGGTGTGGGCCTGCGCCCTACCGTACGATGAGCGTGCTCCACCATGAACACCTTGGACTTCTCCGGGTTGCCTAGGACCTCCAGAAGTAAGTGTTCTATGAAAGGCTCCATCTTCTCTATGACCGCGGATTCCGGCAGACCGAGTAACCATATATTGTTGCACCATGAGTGGCCCTAAAAGTCATCATTTTTAGCTACAACCTTCTTGAGCTTTTGTTGGAGTTAGGCTACCTCGGTCTGCACTCTGACTGTCTGGTCTTCATTGTCACTTATATGTTTTTCAGCTTTCCCCATCCGTCCACATAGTTTCTCGAGCTGTAATGCCGAGGTGTCTCCACTTTACAAGTTAAAGTGTCTATTTTTTACCCAAGGATGTCCAAGGCTGGCACGGTTTGGTTCTGTGCATTGAGGTCCAGGGTTGTGGGCTCCCCACCATTATGGGGCCCTGTCTCGATAAGAGCCGCAGCTCTTGCATAGTGGTCCATCTTTGCTTGCTTCTTGGAGTTACCCAGGTGTTATTGCAAGTACACCTGTGTCAGAGCAGGAAGCGTGAGTGAATCTACACTGCCCTATGAAGTGTAATCTGTCCTTTACATGGCACTGGTTTCATTACCAGACTCTTGAGGTTATTCTGCCTGTTTTGCAGCTCCTATGTACGTAGGATATGGCATAGGCAAAAGACTGCTGTATAGTAGTATGGCCATACTGCGTGAATGTTGCATGTTTTTTTTTTTACAATCCATGCAGTAGTGGGTGTGTTGCCAGGCTCACAGAAGTGATCTATCCATTACGTAGACCCAGCCAGATTATGCACCGTGCAGATCCATTCTAACAGCCCCTGCTTTCATCAGTCGGGACTCTGGAACCAACCTCTACATCGTATGCGCCTCACGATCTTTCCCTCTTTTGGACCGCCGCCTCAGGCTATGACCCTCCCTCCCGTGATTCCCAACTAGGTTCTCACTGTTAGGCAGAAACCTGTACAGTTCCCTTAGGGACCACTGCAAAAGATTTAGGACTACAGGTGGTTGGCAGTAAACCCAATTGGTAGCAGTCTGTACCACCCAGATTTACCTGGTAGCTGTGGCTGAGCAGTCCGACTTCTCTCAAGATGAGTTAGGCAGTATGCAGAGTATACACAATAGGTACAGAGACACAGTAGTACAAGCAAACACTGACCAGAGCTTTGGTGTAAAAGTATATAATTATTTATTTAAAGACACACTTGTAATTTACACTAGCACAAAAAGAGGTAAGTAAATTCAACACTCAGTCACTATTACTAAATGTACATCCCTTATTCCTTATTAGACAAGTCTTAGTTAACACCACTTATTTCCAGACAGAGGTGAGTGCTTAACTAAAGATGGCACTCCAATAAGTTAAGAAAAAGGGAGGGAAAAGGCAGAAATTAGGAAAAGCACACAACACAATACTTCAGAAGCACCCAGCAAGGCAGGAAAGTCAAGTCTACTTGTGAGCAAAAAGTTCAGAGGCCAGGCTCCCTCTTTGAGAGAACAGAGCACCAATGCGCCCAAGATCACACAGTTTTAAAAGTCTTGAAAAGTCAGCTCAGAAAAGTTCAGTTAGCCAGCCTAGGCCCAACCCAAGTGGTAAGTGGAAGTTTTAAGAGTCACCCCACACAGACCGTTGCGAGGGAGGCCAGGCGGACACAGTACCTTCAAAGTGGAGAGGATCCTCCAGCGGGGGCAGTTGTTCCTGGCAGCAGGTGCAAGACACGGCATCGTCCAGAGGAAGAGATGGTCTCGACGTGGAGGAAAGCTGAAGGTCGTTGCACTGCCAGGGAAGAAACCAGCCGCAGAGTTCTCCGGTTAAAAGGTCAGACCCTTTTATTCGCGGTGGTGGAAAAACCGTGGTATTTCGGTTGCCGGGGTGCTTGGCACAGGCAAGGCGGCCACGAGATGATCCGGGAAGGCGAAAAGACCGGCAAACTGGTTATCCCCACCAGTCAAAGGAAGAAGACTCTCCGGACTGGAGATCTCCTCTGTCGTTGGGAAAAGTGGTGAGACAGTTCAGCAGGGCTCCACCGGTGGTGTCGTCGTTGCAGGTCGGCTCAGCTTCTCCCTCTTCAGATTCTTTAGGTCCTGTGGCGACTTCTGAAGATCCAGTCCCCAAAGCCCTGCTTTTATGCAGCAAACCCTCATTCATTCAGCCTAGCTGTCAATCAAACATGCTAAGTGGTGAGCCGGGCGGCTCACCACTTGGGCCAATCACACAAGAGTGTGACTTGAGTTGCCAAGGCAACTCAGTCCAGGGTGCCTAAACCCCCTCCCACACCCCCTGTGGTACCCAGACAGAGTCGCACCACTTTTGGAGGCTTCTGTGGAGAAGCCCACCAAAAAGTGGAACAAAGGGAACGACTTGGGTTGGAGTCACAGAAGCAAACACAAACACCATTTTGGAACTGAGTTTCGGCAAAAATTACCAACCGGTGATTTTATATGAATTTAATAAACCGGCGGTATGTTCGCGGCTGTATTAAAAAGTTGTAGCCTGGAACAATGGGAAAATCCCATAGGAAAATATTTGCGGTCGAATATAAAAAGTAGTATCCACTGCCACCAGCCAAAACTCGATCAGGGGGGACGGAGACGTGGCCCCTCGAACAACAGACCCCGGGGCAATCGAATTGCCCCGACCAGTACGTCCACAATATGATGGTTTGTACTAGTTTCTGTTCATAATTTGGGACTAGTAAAGCCAATGGTGACTTTACATGCCCTGGGAGACAGTAGTCAGTCCCAGGGTATGGAGTCTATGTTTGGGGGTCACTATGACACCCCTGGGTTACTGCACTGACGGTGCTGTGTAACCCACATACCAAAAACACATGAAGCCCTATGGGGTAAAGGACCCCAGAGCCCATAAAACACATTCAAAGTCAAAGGAACCCTCAAATCATGTCTAAGAGTGGGAGAAAAAGAGTCTCACTCTTAGCAGGAGAAATAAATAACCCCAAAAATCCAGCAAAGCTGCTGGGGGACTCACTAGGTTTGGGAAATTAGCCTTTACAGAGAATTCTCCCTAACACTCACCTCCAGCACGTGTATGGTGGCTGCACAGTGCACTCTCAGAGATGCTGATTCATTCTGCCTAAAGGTCCCTTGTTAGAGACAGGCAGGAGGGAAAGACCCCGGTAAGATTCTTTGCCTCCACATTCTACTCCCCCAGTGTGTAGGCTGCCGAGAGGAAGACCAGGTGAGCCTCTGTCAACAGAACCATCTGTTGAGCCATTTCTGACTGGTGAACTGAACAAGAGCACCCTCCTGTATGTTTACATAAGATATCACTTCCTGATAATCCATCATAACATAGATCAGAGAAAGAATCAGGCAAAGTGTAAATATCTTGAGCGCTAGGGTGATAGCCACTGGTTCCAAGAAAATTCCTGAACTCTCGGGACCATAATCCTGCAACCCTTTTTGCTCACATCGGTTTTAACCACCAGGGTGAAGGGGGTTGAAGAAGGATCCTGTCATCCAGCCATGGCCCCAAAGTAGTCAACAGTGGAAGAGAGACTGGGCGTCTGGTCCGTTCATGCTGAGAGTCCAGCCTCCAGAGAAAGAGCAGATGCAGAACAAACAGTGTGTGGTGGAGGCAAGGCCATGGTACCATGAAAACTATGGTGTGTGACTCTTCTCTTACATGAAGACAAAAATATACAGTGGGTGCCAACCAACTAAGATCTCAGAAATTGCTGTGGCTTCAGAACTTGTGATAGAAAGAATGCACTTTCCTGCTGTTTATCGAAGGAAACCCGGATGAATTCCTTTCTGTAGCTGGGGACCAATTGAGGTTTTCCAAGTTCAGAATCCACCCACAGAACACAAAAACCTGAATATCCTCAGGCTCTGATGCAGCTCCTGAGATAGAGCATCAAAACCAGTCATCCAGGTAGGCATGAATGTGAATGACCTCTGTTATGTTATGTTATTGTGATTTATACCATGCACTGCTGCCATTTTCATGGTCTCCAGGCAGATCTGAAAAGGAAGGTGGGGGGGGGGTTAGGATGGGTTAGTTAGTGGGATTGAGAGGTAAAAGCGCAAGAGAGCTTTGATGTGCTGTTGGTGCCGTCGGTTCGGGAAAACCGGTCACTGTGGGCTGGTATGTTTTTAGTTGATCGACGTTGTGTGGTATATGGTGGGTGGTTCAATGTGGGTGTTTTATGTGCATCTTGGGTGTTGCGGAGAGTCAGAAGAGGGCTTGTAGTTTGCAGTGTTTTTGTTTTTGTGGCAAAAGTATGTGTCTTGTTTCTTCAGTTGTGGGTGGCAGCTATGCAGAGTATTGCAGAGTTTTTAGTAGGGTTAGTCAGGGGTCGTCTGAGTCTTATTCTGTCCATTGGGTTGATTTGTTGTGTTAATCTTATTCTATGGTGTTTTGGGTCGAGTGTTTTATTTCTCTGGGTGGTCCAGTTTCGGAGTTTCTTGTTGTATGCGTTGGTGGTTTTCCTTCGTCAGTGTTCCCTCTTTAGCTTAGTAAGTTAAAGAGCCATGTTTTTAACAGTTTCCAGATTTTAGGTGATCTTCTGTTGTTTGTATTTTCTTTGGGAGCGAGTTCCAAAGTCTCACCGCTATGCAGGAGAATGCGATCCCCCGAAATTGTGTTTCCCGTCTCTGTGTGCAAAGTTCGTACTAGATGGACTGGGACCTTTGTAAAAATGTTAGGAGGATTGTGCAGGCAAGCGTGCTCTGAACTGAAAGTGTTGAACCCTTCCACCCCTATCCCTGCCATCTCCCGCTGTGAACTCCTGAACAATCGGGTTGGGAGCAGCAATAGGAACATGGAAGTAGGCATATTTCAGTTTGTTGCACCCTGTGGATTTGCCTTTTAGAGCTACAGAGAGAGGGAGTGTATTGAGAAACGGTGTCCAGTCGAAGTATCGAAATAAAAGGATCGAATGACCTTTTTTTCGAATCCAAAAGGATAAAAAAAAAGGGTTGAATGCTTTTTTATTTATTTATTTATATATGCTTTTAGTTTTGTATGCAAAAAAAGTTTTTTCAAAAGAGAAAACGGGGGGTTGGGGGGAACCCCCCATAAAAAAAAAAAAAATTCGACCCTTTTTTTCGATCCTTTTGGCGTCAAAAAAAAGGCATTCGATCCTTTTGTTTTCGAATATTTGACCTAGAACCTATTGAAATCATCATGAAACTGAAATTTTCAACAAATCTGTTCAACATCTTGAGGTCAAAGATGGGTCTCCAATCCCCTGTGGGATTCATGACTGGAAAGAGCATTGAGAAGAACCCTTCCCTCCATCTCTCCTTCTAGGACCGGACAGCTAGCCCACTTCAGAAAAAGGTTTTGTTCTCCAGCTAATAAGTCGCTCATTTTTGTTGCTTCCTTTGGATTGGGCTTGCAATAAACCTGGCTCGGGGAGGGTCCACAGTGAACTTGTTGTTATATCCCTGAGTAACAATTTTCTGGACTCACAGGTGTGAAATAGAGGTTTCCCACACTGCACAAAGTCAGTATCCTGCCTGCCACTGACCCTTCTAAAAGTGAGATAGCCATGACCAGAAGATTCTGACAGTCAGGACTGTCTTGTCATTGCTCGACTAAAGTTACTGCTTGAGAACAGATCATTTAAGAAGCACCATGACCTCTACCTATGCACTGGGATGGGCTTCAGAAGGAATA
This sequence comes from Ambystoma mexicanum, assembly GCF_040938575.1. Taxonomy (NCBI): domain Eukaryota; kingdom Metazoa; phylum Chordata; class Amphibia; order Caudata; family Ambystomatidae; genus Ambystoma; species Ambystoma mexicanum. Next base: position 259,012,507 of record NC_090928.1, on the reverse strand, counting down.
AAAAGAGGGTAACAAAGTAGATGAAGACCTGGAGTAGCCCCCCACCCAGGTGTGGAAGGGTGGGATCTGAATAAAACACCCACTTTTCCACCATCGGGCGCCTGCTTCATCAGTTACCCCAACTTAGTTCTCAATACATTTTTCATGTCAATATTATGAGCGATGTCTTTGCCTGTCGATATTATGAGAACAGTAAAAAATAAATAAACAATCTATGATTGGTGTATGTATCCTATGTACTTAGAAAACAACATACTCACTAAGAAATACTTTGCATTCTGCCTGAAACATATCAAGCTTCAACCATATCCAATCAGAATTCCAGTTAGAATGAAAGAGATTCAAATGTGTGCTTAGGGTTTTCAACATGTTTGAATCAGGGGAAGTGATGGAGCTAAAGCTCAAATTCCTCACTCCATTAGAATATGCTGCCTCGGTAGAAAAGTAAATACAATTGATACTTTGAAACTTTTAATAATATATTGTAAATATTTAGATAGCAAATTTTTTTGGCAGGTGCGTTAATAATGGGCAATACCTTGGATCAAGTTCAGTAGTTGCTAACAGGAAGTAATATTACTATTAATAATGCTTCTAGCAGTGAAGTATCTGCCCCTCTTAGGAGACCAATACATCCCCGCCACCTAATAATGTATTTAGTAACAACCTTGCCAAAGTACTGGCAATTCCAACGGTAAAATATTTGAACATGATGGGGAAAACATATGAGAGAAAAAGAGTGAAACCAAATGTGAAAATGTTGTAGATCGATCTAAGAGCTCCCAAGTTAAATCTAAAATAAATAGAGCGAGTAAAGAACCCCATTCTAATATGGTTTCTATAAATGAAAAGAAGCTATTTACAACTAATGTTCCAAAACTTGGTGAGTATAATAGAGGATATATGGATTTGTTAATAAATACATGTATTCACAGGCTTTCACACAAAAAGGGATGTCTGTTAGTTATTCGCTCTGACAGTGTTGGGTGTTGTGATGATCTAACTTAGTTTGTCATGGTCTGACAATACATCAGGTTCTGGGTATACACAAACGCTTACATTGGTCTAAAATTGATGTTTTTTCTGCCCCAAAATTGTATGAAAGGTTATTACCTTTACTCATTGATTATGCTAATCCATTATCGTCTGTTAACTCCATAGGTTTTTTTTAGGAATTCAGTCATCTGTGTTAGACCTTCTGTGACAATTCTGACCAACAAACAAAAAAATGTATATCACAATAATAAAGGTTGCTATGATAATTATTGCAGATGGCTGAATGAAATTTTAATTACAGAATTAGTATCAATGAAATTATTTGGCAGTAGCGTTGAAGAGAAAAATGCAAAACCATTATTACAATTAAAAAAGTGGACTATACTGACAATCTATGGAATTCATTAATAAAAAACATCCAAAAAAGGAAATAAATGACAGTTTTGCAGGTACCGAAGAAGGGTGACTTGGGAGCTACTTATCTTATACTTAATAATATTCCAGAGACTGCCTGGATCTCCCATTTTCAATCTTTGTTTAATGCTAAGATTGATGATTCTATTGAGCACAATTATGAGCATATCTATGGGCATTTTCAGCCACTTACGTGGGATGAGGAGTCTCAGATTGGACTTTTTTAATGTAGCTTTGTCTTCGGTTCTTTCTTTCAAGAATGTATTATACTTAGTGTGAGGGGTCAGAAATGTGAGGCGGACAACTTTGTAAGGAATTTTTGATTTCTGCCGTTTTTATAAAATAAAACAAGTTAAATAAACACCTCACTATCCCTACCCTAACATTGATTTCTCTGTCTATTGAAAACCAAAAGGGAACACTCTAATCAAGGGATCTCTACCCCTCACATTAATACAACAATCTACATAAAAAGATATAATATGACAACTTAGTTTCACAAATGTAGACAACATATAAACTGGTACACACTGTAATTAATGTCTCTGGGTGAACTCCCCTTCCCCAGATCCAAACAAGGGTGTTTTTCACAGTAGTTCAAAGGAAAACCAAGGAAATCCAGCTTCAACACAAAGTTCTGTGATTTCATACAGGTAACTTGCCAAAGTCAAAAGCTCTCACACCTCCTGGAATGAGAGTTCTCCATAGTATCTTGAAAAGAAAAGTCACAAGCTCTCACACTTCCTGGAATGAGAACTCCTTCAAATCTTAGGCAACAGAAAGAAAAGTGACACACTCTCACACCTCCTAGAATGAGAACTCCTTTACATCTTAGGCAACAACAAATGATGTGGTCAGAATTGCTTGCTTCCAGTTTGACAACAACAAACAGTTTGATCAGAATGGCTTACTTCAAGTTTGACAACAACAAACAGTTTGATCAGAATGGCGTACTTCAAGTTTGACAACAACAATCTGTTTGGTCAGAACGGCTTGCTTCAAGAATATATGTTGCTTTTCCAATAGTACCACGTGTTAGCCTTTGCTCCTTCTACTACCTGGCGTAACCCTTCACCAGGTCTCTACAGGGCAATCACCTCTTGCCCCACGGGTCTACTCGTCTGCCCATCTACCAAAACAAATGAGTGCTTCAACAGTAACTTTCTCAGCAGAGTTATAACAACTTCAATAGCCTTCTTTTTTTTTTTTCAAATTCAATTTTATTGGTTTTAAACAGCAAAAGTGAATCATGAGCTAGAAGCACAGTCGAGCATACATAGGAACCATATATCGCTTCTGCCTCTTTCCCCAACTCAGATTCAAATAGCATAACTATAATGACAGTACAGTCAAGCATGTGTCCACTCCTAACGAGTGAACTATATAACTCCCCTTCCCTCCCTCCCTCCCCTTTTATTGCTCATAACACTTCCGTGGCATGATGATTGCTGTAGTCTGAAGAAACTTGCGACGCGGCAACATCCGAAGGTCGTTGTCGTTATGGATCGTAAATCATTAGTAATGTGATCGGGTGTGTGACAGGCACAGGCGTTTAAGTGATAAGGATCTCAATTTTCATACATCATGAAAGGCAGTTGGTGAATGCTTTTACTGACTAGATGTTGGGTGGGCGTTCGGTCTTGACATGTAATGGCTTGCGAAGTCACTCCACGCTTCTTCGTGTTTCGCCGCCTTGTCGTGCAGGGCTGCCGTTATTTTCTCCATAGTGTAGATGTTGGTGGCAACTTTCAGCCAGTCTTTTTCGTTCGGCAGTCGTGGAGATTTCCATTTTGTAACTAGGGCTGCCCTGGCCGCTAATAGGAGGGGGGATACCAGTCCTCTCACATGCACCAGCTCGTCATCGTCATCTTCAAGACCGAACAACATCAAAAGGGGAGAGGATTCTCTGTCTATGCCATCTAGACGCTTAATCCACCCTAGGACCTCCTGCCAATAAATGCGCACTTTGGGGCACCCCCACCACATGTGCCAGTAGTTGGCGTCCGCTCCGCAATGGCGCCAGCATCTGGGGCTGGAGGTTTGGAACATCTTTGAAAGTCTATGCGGATCATACTGCCAACGGTGGAGTAGCTTTACAGCGTGCAATTTGTATTGGGTAGCAATAGACACTTTGGCGGGCGTACCGCATATTCGGTCCCAGGCCTGCTGGTCAAATTCCCTGCCGAAATCTTTTTCCCATTTTCCTTTGAGGCGGAGGATCGGGGAGTGGTCCTTGGTGATCAGAGCTTTATACATCCGGGATATCAACCCTTTGGTCGCGTTGGTCGTGTCAAGGATCATTTCGAAGGGCGTTAATTCTCTGCGTGTGGCGGCTTTCCATTCCTCTCTTGACAGCACCCCTTTCAGCCGTAGGTACAGGAAGATCGGGATCGGGTGGATTTGGAGGGCATCTTCCAGTTCTGAGATTGATATAAATTTCTCCTTCCTCCACAGCTGATCGACTCTTTCTAGACCTGCATCAAACCAGGTTTGATATCTGGCGTGTTCAGGGATCCTCTCACGGATGCCAGGTGACCAGAGGTGGCTCAGGGGTGAGGGCCATGTTGTAACTCCTGTCATACCCTTTCCCTTCTTCCAAATGTTCCACATGGTGCCCAATATCGGGTGTTCGCGCAGTGGTTTTACAAGCTTCGATCTGGGAACCCATAGCCATTCTGCGAGGGTCACGTTGCGTAGGAAGTCATTGTCGAGTTGGACCCACTGGAGGTCCTTCCTGTCTCGTAGGTGTGGGACCAGAATCCTCAATTGTGTTGCCTGATAATATATTTCTATATCTGGAAGACCTACTCCTCCCAGCTCCTTCGGTAGTATCAGGATGTCATATGCTATTCGTGGTTTTCTTCCATCCCAGAGGAAATCGAGTATAACTTTCTTGACCTGTCTAAAGAAGTATTCTGGGATCATGACGGGAAGGACCTGAAATGGATACAAGAAGCGTGGGAGGGTCACCATCTTGATAGCATTCAAGCGTCCCATCCAGGAGATTGTGAGTGGCTTCCATTTTAGTAAATCAGCCTTTAGGGCAGCTAGGAGCTGGGGGAAGTTCGCCTCGTAGAGCTGTGAAAGATCTCTTGTTATATTAATCCCCAGGTAGCGTAGTGTGGATTCCTGTATGGTTACGCCGAGGTGTGCCAGCTCTCCTAGTTGTTCGGGGGAGGGTACGTGGAGCGGGAAGAGGATAGACTTAGTTCTATTGAGTTTGAAGCCGGAGAGTGTTCCATATTCTTCAATGAGATGGATCGCCCGCGGGACTGACGACAGGGGGTTGAGTACGTGCAGCAGGATGTCATCTGCGTACAGGGCCAACTTGTATTCCCTACTGTTCACTCGGATACCTTCCACGGTGGAGTCCGCCCGGAGAGCTCTGGCAAGTGGTTCCAGGGACAGTGCGAAGAGTATCGCCGAAAGGGGGCATCCTTGTCTCGTTCCCCTGGTTAGTGGGAACCAGCGCGAAAATTGGGAATTCACCATTACTGAGGCTTTCGGGGTCGAGTAGACAGCTTTAATCGCTCGGCGGAGGACAGGGCCGAGGCCTATGTGCTTCAGCGTGGCTTCTAGGAAATGCCATTCGACCCTGTCGAACGCCTTTTCCGCGTCAATTGACAGCAATGCTGGCATATCTGGAGATGTTCTAGATTCATGTATAAGGTGGAGGGTCTTGCGTGTGGAGTCAGCGCCCTGTCGACCCAGAATAAAGCCAACCTGATTGTTATGAATTATCGAGGGCATATGCGTCTCTAGGCGGGCTGTGAGGATTCTTGTGTATATTTTGGCATCGGTATTCAGCAGTGATATCGGACGATATGAGGCACAGTACTTCGGGTCCTTTCCTTCTTTGGGGATTACTGCTATCAGTGCCTCTGAGAAGGACGCGGGGGCCACTCCGGAGAGAAGAATGTTATTGAAGAGTTCAACCATAAAGGGGAGGAGGGCACTTTGAAAGGTCTTATAAAATCCTGCCGTGTAGCCGTCATTCCCGGGGGCCTTCCCTGTCGGGAGTCTTTTAATGGCGTTTTCTACTTCTTCTGCGGTAATGGGGGAGTCCAGTGCCTGTGCTATATCTGCCGGAAGAGAAGGCATGGAGACCGCCGACAAGTAATCCGTAATTGCTTCCAAGCCGGGGGCTTCTTGCGAGGTGTAGAGCTTCTCATAGAAAGTGGCAAAGGCTTCAGGGATATTGGGGGGGCAACGGACTCGGAGTGGTTCTTCTTCTTGTATAGTGGGCACCCACCTCTCGCGACGTTGGCCTCGGAGTCTAGCAGCGAGTAGTGCCCCCGCCTTATTACCATGTTCATAGTGCCTCTGCTTTAGGCATTGGAGTCGGTGCTCAATGGCCCCTGTTTCGAGCCGGCGCTGTTCCTCCCTTTTGGCATTGGCTTGTTCTATCTTGTGTAGCCTCTCCGTAGTCGCGGTTTGCGCCAATTGGTCCAGTTGAGTGATTTCGGTCCGTAGCCTACTCTCTATGAGTTGTCGTTCCCTCTTTTTGGCCGCACCCTCCCTGATGAGCACCCCTCTCCAGGTGGCTTTGCCCGCCTCCCAGACTGTGTTCGTGGAGACGTCACCTGTGTTGATTTCTTCAAAGTAGTGGGTGATGTCCTGTTCGAGTTGCTCACGGAAGACCGAGTCTCTAAAAAGCGATTCATTGCAACGCCATTTGGTCGACCTCTGGGGAAGGGCCATTTGATCCAATGTGACCGTCACCGCGTCGTGGTCCGACCAGGAGACCGGGGATATACTGGTTTCCGTCATTGCCGTTGTGAGTGCAGGCGTTAGGTATATATAGTCTATCCTGGAGTACGTGGCGTGTGGAGCCGAATAGAAGGTGTAGCCTGTGTGTGACGGGTTCTGATGTCTCCAGGCATCTGTTAAGTTGTATACATCCATCAGTTCTGCCACCCTCGAGCGTGCGCTGGTGACTGGGGTGCTTGCGGAGGGGTCGCCGGCTTGCCTGTCGAGTTCAGGGTCCATCCACGTATTGAGATCCCCACCCAGGATTACTTCGCCTTGTGCCTCAGTCATAACCTTGGGGATCGCTTGGTGAAGAAACCGAGATTGGCCGGTGTTTGGTGCATAAATGGATGCGAGCGTGACGGTGGTGCCTTGTATATTGCCTACAAGGACTATAGTTCTACCGCTCACGTCGGACCAAGATCTCATCATCTCGAATTGTAGGGTCTTGTTAATCAGGATGCCCACCCCCGCCTTTTTCAAGGGGCCAGAACCCCAGTGTTCGGAGCCTAGTTTGGGGTGTAAAACTCTCCGTTCTTTGCCTCTGGAGTATCGAGTCTCTTGTAGAAAGAGGATATCAAAGCCTGCCCTCTTGAATTCGCGGGATACTAGAGATCTCTTAGTGGGGGAATTGAGGCCCTTGACATTGAGGGTGCCGATTTTAAGGGTGCCGTGCCTGTCACCTGTTACGTTACGTTTCGTGGACATTGTTGCACATAGTGTGTTCGTCGTGTGTGTCGCGTCGTCTTCGAGGATTAGTTGCCACAGTGGAAGTACACTGATAAGTGTTTCGTGCCTCGTGAGGCATTGCATTTGCGATCGTCCCACCCACCTCCCCTTCCCTTTGGGTATTGGTCATCATACCCAGTGTTCCCGTTTTCAATCTGAGTCCTGCATCTTTCAAACCCATGTGAAACTGAGTCTTAAAGGTGATGGCGCCCGCGTTGGACCAGATGTACGCAGCCGGCCTTTCAGCGGACCGCCCGTGAGGGTTATAGCCACGCAACCCCCCCCCACATGGTAGCGTATTATGGTTTTGAGCCCCCTCCCCCCAATTTGATTGCTGAACATCAATCACAGGATAACAAGCAACAAGAACTGTTATTACAGGTAAAAGATAGAAAAGAAATGCAACGATACGTATGGGTTCGAGGGACGTCATTCGCCGGTCGACCCTCAGCTATGACATCAGTGGAAAGCGCACGATGTGGGGTGTCCGGCGGGTCCGTGACGACGTCCCACCGCTAGGTACCAATTCCCTGGCCCCTGGGTCCCGAGTGAGGTTCCCCAGGGCAAATGGCGGGTGGGTGCCGCCTCATCCATTTACGTCCGGGGAGTCATTAGGACGTCTATATTTTCTCGCTCCCTTGACTTTATTCCGCTTCGGGCCCTGGGGTCTCCTCCTCGCTCCATCCCGTGCCAATAGCCTTCTTTAACATAAGCAGGTTAGCAGCTTTCGAAGGATAGAACATTCACAACCCTTCTGCATTAATACACAAAGTAAAGTTCAGAATCAAGCCTTCTCTTGCTTCTAACTTGGCTGTAGCAATGTGAATCTGCATCAACCACAATGATTGGTATTCCCGAACCAGAATGGCAACCTTTACAACTTGTGTTTGACAACCTTTATTGGACTGAGTTCTCAAGGTCTCTTGGCTTGGGTACCAGTGGTATCTTTGAGTTTCTAATACGGCTTTCCCACCAGATTGTGGATATTTGTCTAAACTCCCTCTTTCATTCCTGGGCCTTGTTTGGTGTAAGGTCAGCCCTTTTCCGAAGTCTGCAACAGTTCGGTATTCGTAAGGTTTATGAATTTGCTGTCTGAAAGGTACAATGGTTCCACATTCGCAAGCGTTATTAGCTGGCCTGTGTAACTTTGTAACTGTTTTTTATTTGTAATCCTTATTAGTTTCTCCTGGTACGTGAACCACAGTTCATTAGTGTTGGTTAGTCTGCCTGTCACTCACTCGTGAGTGATCATGCCTGCTCTGCACTTGCGACCTGCCCCAGAGTGCCCCAGAGTCATGTGACTCAGACTCACTGGGTAAGTCGCGTCCTGGTGCTACGCTCCAGGTTCACAGGCCTGGTGCGCTTGTGGCTCCCTCCGATCAGGCGTACCATCTCCCTTCAATCACAGCTGCTTCCGCCACATTGGTTTGGAGTCGTCCTGACTCCAAGAGTCCCCGGTGCAACCCTGCCACCTGAGACCTCTCGACTGCTCACACTATGCCTTCCTTCCGCTGCGACAGCTCTGCACGACATAGTCTTGTGGGGTAAGCGTTTCTTCCACACGCTTCCCACTGCACGACCTCTGCAGTTTAGGAGGATAGAGGCACAGACCCTCTCAGTATTCACAGTGGTCCTGGAGTCTTCCAGCTTCTCTACTCCTCTCTTCTGCAGCATGCACGGCCCGCTCTTCTCCTGCTTCACAAACTGCTTCTGCTTCTTCTCTTTCTCTACTACCTGCACCTGAGGATGCCTGTTATGCCTCCCACTCCCCCTCAGATGTAGGGCATTGCTGTCAATTACCTAACCACTTCTACATCTTTGTTCCTCCGTATCCCTCTTCCTCGTCTCAGTACTGAGGGAATTATGGCACTTGAAGTCCCGAATGAAAGAGTTTGTTTTCCTTAGTTTTTCTACATTGTGAATTTGATTCCTACTTTCTTCAACTTTTAACAAAGGGTTATTACCAGAGTTTATCATAAGGCAAGTTTGAGGAGAGGAAATTGGTTCTGTGCTTTTAAAACTTCCCTTATTATACAACTTCCTCTTCTTAGGTTTTTGGGAACTAGGGGAGGACAATAGAATTATGATGGATACAAGCCATTACATACTGTGGTAGTGGTTGGATGTCCTCTCGAAAAGAGGTTAAATACTGTGGGCTTCATCACGAGTTGGGCGGTATCCCGTCGGTGTTACTGCCGGGATACCGCCAGGGTTAATAGCGTTACCGCCAAACCCCCGCGCTATTAATGCCGGATCACGTATTTGGTGGAACGGTAATTGGCCATTCCCCATTGAGCCCATTCGGAAATTCCCCATTCCCCAATGGGGACATTTTCGGCACAACTACCATCGGCGGTATTACCGCACGGTAATTGTGCCGAAAATCAGCAAATTCCCGGCACATATACTCCCAGCTCAGAGCTGGGGGTAAATGCTGCCAAACCCGTGATTTGGCGGACCCTTAAATGCAGCAGTAATAGCATTACCGCTGCATTTAAGGGTTACCGCCAAACTCGTGAGGACCCCCTGTGTCTCATCCTATAGGTATCCCCCACTCTCCTGACCTTTATCTCCTACCGGGTGAGCCTCCCGCAGTATACCACCCCCAAGGTCAGGATCAGGAAGCGTCTGCCTTTCCTTGGCCACTACCTAAAGTAAAAATACTTTAGGTAGTGTTTCAGTGAGGAATCCATATGATTGATCAAATTAGACCACCTGGCCTTGCCACTACGTTTTTATAACACCTGGATGAATTCTTTGCTACTACAGCTCTGAAATACTGAAGGGTGTTTGTAGTAGGCAACCTTAATATTTGGCTTGATGCCACACATTCCTCTGAAACCGTTAAATGGTTGGACATATTAATCTTTAACCATGACCCCATCCCATCGACAAGGCCACTGCCTCAATCTGATACTAATGCTTGAGTTACAGGCGTGGACAGCCTACTTGACCTGGTCGGACCATCATATTAGAATTTTCTCTCTTGAATTACCTCAGGCTCCCCATTCCTTTAGTCAGCATGAGGTCCCAATTTGGAGACGTAGCAATAACATTGTATCAAATTGTATCCATGATCCCCATTCCGAACTGGCCTCAACTCTATCACTTTGTGATGAGTATTTTACTGTATCTCTGAATGGGTTAAAACAATTTGTGACAGTATTGCCTCTTCACAACTGAGTCACCCTGAGAAATATTCTAATCCAGGGAGTCATCCATTCTGGACAGTCTAAAACCAGCTCATGCATATAAAAATTATTTGCAGACTAGAATTGCAATAGCTATTGATAAGCTTAGCGAACTCTTTTCTACCATAAAGAACTTTCTAAACCGCCTTGCATCTCATCTAGCCGGGTGCCATCAGTTATGCTAGTCAACAATTTTAATGAGTTCTTCATGCAAAAAATTAAACCCAGGAAAATATCTGGCAAATATCTGGCAAAACGCATTACAGATAAATCCACACACAATATTTGGTACCAGTCAATACTTCCATTGACTTTGTTGTGGTCTCCTGTCATGAACACACCCCATGACAAGTGCCCAATATGTAAATACTGTATCACGGTTTTCCTTTCCTACAGCATTGGCGGTTGCCATTGCGCCTAATTAGACGCAAAACACATAAGCATTGTATTGCAGTGGCCGCACTGTTGCGTTGGATAGCAACAGAATCACTATGATTATCTGACACGGGACGCAGCTTCAACTCGCCGCGTCCTCTTCCCCGGCACCATAAAGAACAGCCTCACAATGGTGCTTGTGCTTCTGATTGAATTGAGTACCCGTGTATCCTGGTTTCTGTGTTTCTAGTCTTGAAACTCCTTTGGACCCTGTTTGTACATTAGGAACTGCCTTGGATTCCTATTTTGGTTCTTCTATAACTTCTGATTACCTGGTAACGAACAATTGATGTCTATTGGATTGCCTTTTGGATTGCCCTACGTGTATCGGGACTTCTTGTTCTTTGAGTCTGTGGGATTGATAGTTGACTGCTGTACCCTGGAGGGCTGTGTTGTGCACTGAACTAAGGACGCTCTGCTGTTTCGACTAATTCTGTGCACTATCCCATCATTAGTGCGTCCTTGTGCCGTCTGGGGGATAGGTCCCTACTAACCTTACTAATCCCTACCCTCTTCCCTGTTTCCGTGCTTGTCTTTACTGTGGATTGCCTTGGAACTGCTACTCAGGACATTCAACAGCTACAGAGCTCCACTCTCTATCGGTTTAGATAAGGCATAAACTCCCTAGGAACTAAACCTCCATAGTGTTATTTAGCTAGTTCATGCTTCTACTCTCTCTTCTGTTTAGAGTGAAAACATAGCCTTTTTGCCACCAGACGATTGCTTGAACAACCAGTTGCGCCCCAAGCTTCATCAGGTTAGTGCTGACATTATTCCTTGCATTTCATACCAATAATAGCGTGTCAATATTAAGACCTGTCCTTGTTTTCACAACCTGGCGCATACCTGGTGGTATTTTTGCTCTTTCGTTTGAATGTTCCCTTTGTTTGTATATACTTGAACGAACATAGGGGTGTATCAAAAGGAAGGTCACCCTCAATCAGGAGACCCTGCTTTGTGGGTTTGGGTTTGCAAGAGTATTGAATTAAACAACAGAATCAGAAGCCCAAACATGAATGCGGCTGACACGCTTGCCACTATTATGCAGCTAGTATCCGACCTGTGTAATGATATGACTGCCGCTAATGAAGCCATACATCTCCGGATGGAGTCTCTACAGGAGTTAGTGTAATCTCATCCACCATCTCATCCATGGACAGACCGGTGCCGCTGCAGTAGGCCCAGCATATCCCATGCCCAGACAAAATACAGTACTGGTGTTGGTGTCTACACAGTTTCTGTTAGCACCACCATAGAGATTCAATGGCGACCCAAAGGCGTACCAAACCTTTATAAACCAATAGAAATTGCATTTTCTGTGTCGTCCTGCTTCCTTTCCTGACTCCACCACAAAGGCAACTTTCGTCCTTTCGTACCTTGGAGGCACTGCCGCCGCCTGGGCTAATCCACTACTAGAAACAAACAGCTATGTTCTTTCTGATTGTGACGCCCTGATCACGACAATGAATCGAGTCTTTGATACTCGTTACAAAACACAAGCTATGGATTTAGAATTGTTTAACCTTAAGCAAGGTGACACACCGTTGCTTTCATACCTTGCAAGGTTTAACCAGTTAGCTGCCGAAAGCGGTTGGCTGGAGGACAAGAAGGCAGCCGTCTTTTACAAGCGACTGTCGGATGATATGAAGGATACTCTGGCTACGGTACATGTGGTACCTGTCGGTTTCCCCAAACTCTTAGACCTTGTTCTGCAAATTGATGCTCGGAAAGCAGAGAGAAAGGGCGAAAGGAGGCCATTACCCCCTACGGCCACAAAAACGGATTCACATCTGATGAACACCACAGACACTGTGCCCATGCAGACAGGGGCTGTCCATGGTCCTCTATCAACTAATGAAAGAGAACATCAGTGTAAGGTGAACCTTTGTATGTATTGTAGTTCCGCAGATCGTTTTTTGTGCAATTGTCCAAAAAGACCCATCCGAAAACAGCAAAACGTCAAAACTCGGCCGTTGACGGAGTCCCTCAGCCGAGCGGTGATTCCTTGGACTTCCATCATACCAGCGTTCTCTCCAGAATAACTACCTGTTTTGTTCCTTTTACCTAATGATGAATCTCTACAAGCCCATGCCATCATAGACTCGAGTGCTACGGGTAATTATATGGATATCCATTACGCTAGACAAGCAGAAGTTCCTATCATTTTGAAACAAAATCCTGAAATTGTTAACGCCGTAGATGGCATGGCCCTTGTTTCAGGATTGGTAACAGAACAGACTGACCTCCACTGATACAGGACATCATGAACACATTTCCTTTGATCTGATTTCAGCACATCAATACCGAGTCATCCTTGGCATACATTGGCATACCTTGGTTACAGACACAACCCACAGATCAATTGGGGAAAACATGAAATCTCGTTTCCATCAGAGCACTGCGATGTACATTGTATGGATCCTGATGCCGGAACAAGGCACACCCCTTGTAAAGCCATTCTTGAGACGTTGCCTTTTATTGGAGCTATTAGTTCAAAACCGAATGTCAATATACCCAGTGTATGTCAATCATATGCAGATGTTTTTGATAAAGGGAAGGCGGAACAACTACCTCCCCATCGGACCCATGCCACTCCATGGAACATTTTATGACCACTTTTGTCAGTCTCTCCTTAGTCCAAGGGACAGTACCTCCTGCCTTAAAAATCTCTACTGTTTACCCGCTGTTAAAAGAGTCATCCCTGGATCCGAAAGCCTTACAGAAGTACTGTTCTGTGACCGGTTTACCTTGGCCAGCCAAAGTACTGGGAAAGGTGGTGACTTCTCAGCTACAAGCACATGTTGAGAAATGTCTCTTATTAGACACCTTTCAATCTAGTTTGCGGACTCTTACATGGAATGAAAACTGCCCTAATCGCTGTCGCAAAATGCAGATGAAGGTGCTGTGATGTTGCTCACTATATGTGACCTGTCAGCAGCGTTTGATATGGATGACCCTGATATCCTGTCCTCCAGACTATAAAATTACAATTGAGTATCAGATGTAGCGCTGAAGTGGTTTACATTTTTTTCTAAAAAAAAAAAAACTGTTTTCAGTGTGTTAAAGTAGTGTGTCACACCTCACAGTGCATCCCTATGTATTCAACTCCTCATGGTCATCTTGACCAAATATCACCTTTCCTACCACTCGTATGCAGATGATACGTAGATATACATGAGGGTAAACGAATCGCTAGACCTACTTTATAGCATAGTCCAGTGTACTACTGAGGTATGTCAGTGGATGACAATGAATAAGCTTCAGCTTAATCCAACCAAGACGGACCTTATTTTATTTTTCCCAAACATCTGATCGAGTACTCTGCAGTATCCTTCACCCCATTGCCTATTCGATGTGCCTATGTCCTTTTCAACTAAGGTTAAGAATTTAGGCTGCTATTGGAAATCAAATTTGGGATGAAAACAATACGTTGGCGCTATGGTACACTCCTCTTGTATGCTCTTCCGTTTATTTCTCCAACTGACCATGCACCGGTAGTAAGTGTCTGGGTTAATTCTAAGCTGAATTATGCCGGTAGCTTTTTAACTGGCATTCCCCTTATACAGCTTCAACGACTCCAATGTACCCAAAATGCAGCAGTGAGACTAATATATAAGCTACTCAAGACCTTTTCAATCTCTGTCCTACGAATATCTCTCCACTGGCTGCCGGGTTAGGCAACAAATAGATTTTAAAGTCCTCTTCTTTGTGGTTAAGTGTATTAATGGACCTGCCTACCTGGCAGATAGGATTTCTTATCACCATTCAGATTGGCCCACTTCATTTGGCAGAGAGGTGTTTATTGCTGCTTCCTCCCTCCCGCTATGTCCTTAGAGACAGCCGCTCTTCTGTTCATGAACCTCAGTTATGGAACAACCTACCTTTGCCTTTAGGAAATATGATCTCATTTGTGGGCTTAAGGAACGCTATCTTTTTACTGAAGATTTTTTTTCAACTCTTCTGCTCTGCTTTTTCTTTGCTAATGTGTTTTCTGCTTTTTGAAAAACCTGCACGCAGATGCAATTAAGTCAGCCCGGTGCGCAATATAAATATTTCAAAAGAAATAATGTCACTGTAGGAGACTAGGCAAATTGTGAACCTCATTCTCCAGTCTTTAGTAAAGAAGAAGTCTCTAGGGCTATGTCAACATAGGGGGCAGGCCAAGCCCTGGGACTGGATTGCATTCCAGGGTATACCTTTAAAGAACATTGTGAGATTTGGGCAATTCTTCAGTGGTTTGATTAAAATTCAGGACATCCCTCGTAGCTGGGAGGGCGCGATGATCGCACCCTATTTTGAGGAAGGGCAATTGCAATATGCCAGTCAATTATAGGCCAGTCTCTCTCCTACATTCCCTTGGGAAATTTTTGTCTCAGGTGATTTTATAACATTTAGAATTATGGTGTGAGAATAGGAAATATTTTTCATCAGACTAGGCTGGTTTTCGAAAAGGAATCTCTACAGCGGGCCAGGTGTTTAGGTTGTTAATGATTTTGTATACATTCGTTTTAATTTAGAAACACTTTATGTGGTGTTTGTGGATTTAAAAACGCATTTGATACCATTGTGCATGAGACGCTCTCAGAATTATTGTAGGAATATGAAATGCCTGTATGGTTTCTGAATATGCTGAAACAGATCATTTCTCAGGGGTTAGGTGGGGATTGAAGGGTGAATGTACTGTGCCATTTGATGTTAGTAAGGGTGTGAGACAGGGACAAGTCTTCTCCCCGCAATTGGTTTCACTATATATTAATGATTTGATAACTACAATCAGTGAATTGCGAGCAGGTACCCCAATATTAGCAGGCCCCGGGTTTAGAGCTCTCTTCTTTGCTGACAATGCTATTTGAATTTCCAAAACAGCAAAGGGGCTGCAACAGCAGCTACAACATTTGTATTCAGTTGCAAAGGTGAAGGAACATCCTATTAATATCTCTAACCAAAGGTGATGGTTCGTACACTCTACGGGGTACACATCCCTTGTTATACAAACATATCCATCACTGATAAGACTATCAAAAGAGTACATCCCTTCAGGTATCTGGGAATCAAGTTGAATAGTGCAGTTAGCTGGAAGCCCAAGCTGAGAAAAGCTGCCTTATACTATGTAGAATGACAAAGTTGGAAGTTAATTCTTAGAAGCTCTGTAAAAAAGGGCATTGACCCAAATTAAGGAGGTTTATGAGATCCAAGTGAGATGAGCTTCATTATATGGTGCAGAGATGTGGGGAATTGGGACCATTGTGCTCTTGAGCGAAAGGAGAATAAAATAATGAAATGCTTATTTGGCTTCCCATGCAGTGTGCCTTCAATACCATTTAAACTGGAATTAGGATTGACAGGCATTGCTCATGCAGCTCAAATTGAACCTTGATTACACGTGGGGTTATTTTGGCTATGTACTAATTTATAGTGAAACTATGGTGGTAAAAGAAGTGTTTTTATCTTGAATTGATGTCAATTTCTCCTGTGAACTTTTCCGTTTTGTGTTTTAATTCTGTATATGTTTAATGTATAAAGATTACATTTTAACCGTAAATACAATACAACACATTTCTTCCAAAAAGTATTTAATTAGATTAAGATTTAGAATAATGAAACACTAGTATGTTACCATTATTCGATGCAGGATATTTTGCCTTCAGTGATGGATACAAGCCCACTCAATATCTCTCAATCAAAAACATCTTGGTGATAAACCACTGTGAATGTGTGTGTGGGAATACCCCTTTCGAAGTACATCCTTCCCCAAACTTGAGAATACAATTTCTATCAATTGCACTGCCAACTGCAGGCCCCAGTCTTGATGATTTCTGCACCTCTCCATTTTTTTTTATAATCCTTTCTTCTCGTTTTTTCAACTCTTTCTTCTTACATAATCTTAGTAGTATTTGCTATGAGCATTTTAAATGTTTAAATTCATAGTCAACCAGTATCTTCACAGCAAAAGAAGATGATGATGCCTGGGAGTTTACTTTCTTCATTCTAATCGCTCTTACATAGGAGGGCCCTACACCAACCCTCACAGCGCTTAGAAATAACCCAAGAGAGTGGCTCTCTCTGCACTTACCCCAGTCTCCACCGACTGGGTGCACTTGGACCCCCCACCCCTGTTACCGTCTATGCACTTGCACAATCCAAATGCAATGGTGCCTGAAGATCGTCTGTCTGTTCTCCCTTAGAAATAACCCAAGAGAGTGGCTCTCTCTGCACTTACCCCAGTCTCCACCGACTGGGTGCACTTGGACCCCCCACCCCTGTTACCGTCTATGCACTTGCACAATCCAAATGCAATCGTGCCTGAAGATCGTCTGTCTGTTCTCCCTTGCCTTCTCCCCTAATTGCACTTGGTAACACTGCAGATTCGCCATCAGGCCTATTTGCTGTCTCTCAACTGTTTAATGTATTTGTACATACTTTGCCTGTACAAACCATTATCGCCTCAGAATTTCAAGGGCTTTTTCCCCCAATTCCCACCCCTCCTTGAACACTTTGAAACACTTTCTTGTGTATAGGTGCTGTATGAATAAACAATAAATAAACAATACAATACAATAGCACCACTAGCCCTAGACATTCTTCTGCAACACAAAGGGCCACAATATGAGTTTGGTGGTGCAGTAAAAAAAGTGGTGGTAATTCTGTTATTGCGACTTTATTTTGGCAATAACGGAATTCCTGCCATTTTTAATGCGCTGCTGAATTCCGAGTTTGGAAGCACAGCGTAGGATTCAACTCCAGCATTTCCTCCAGTTTACCCCAAAAATCTGCTTGTGGATTTATGCCAAAATCCCTGCAGCATCCTATTGGCTCCATAAATTGGCACTTGCACCACCTTACCACCTCTTGTTATCCCGTGGTAAGCACATGGAACCGAGGAGCCGTAACGGGAAACAAGTTTGATATTGATTCTATGTATTTATCACTGAATTGTTGCCAATCAGGCAATTTGTTTCCTTCTTCAGAGAGTGGATAGGTTGATCTTTGCTACTTTTCTCTTTTGATTGAACTATGTACCTTGTCCTGTGACCACAGGCTACCTTGGTGACCCAAAAAGTGGTTTTATATTGTTTTAAAGGTGTAAATGATACCATATAACACTTGAGAAATTTATGTTGCTTAGGGTTTCAATTAAAAGTCTAATCGCATTTACAGTCCCAAAAATACCACACCCGAAAAGATGTACTTTTTTTGCATTTGTTTGTGTCCTGCTACCAGATGGTCTTTCTGGCTCAGCATCAACAAATGTGTTTTAAGCGCAACGAAACAATGCAATACAGAATGCATTTTATAAATCACTCTGTTGGCTCTTCCTGTGTTGGAACAGATTCCGGTATATTTAGGGCAATCCTGGCTTCGGTAGTGGACTACTCATGTCTTTCTAATGGCTGAGATGTAGCCCGGAACCTGTAGTTGCCGGGGTCGGAGGTTCGTGAGGTGAGCCCCTCTGAGCCTTGAAGCCGTGTACCTTACAGTGGGCAGCAGTCCTTCTGTCGTTCGCCTATATGTATCTGGTTAGCAAAGGTGAATGTTCTCATGGAGGTAACATGATCCCTTACATGGGCCTTTTAGTGGGGTCTTACTGGGATGAGAATAGGCACCAATAAAACAGCATCCTACCATTGCAAATTAAACTACATTGCATTTCATGAAATTCATTGGAGTACTTCTAAAGGGGCATCATTTGTTAAAGTTGGCAGGTAAAATTGGTCAACACGACTAGGTGCACAGTGCAGTAAGCCTATTGAACTGGCCCAATATGGCCCCCAAAAAAACGGTCCCAAACTAGCATGTCGAGGGGACCATTCAGCAAAAAACAAGGGGGGTCCTGGGAGTCCCTCTGCCGGATATTAGTGCCGGTTACGAGAGCCTCACCCAGATCCTTTAACTCACTATCTTTCACAGAGGAGACATATCCAAAGATATCAGTCTCTGTCGTGCACTGGGGCAGTCCAGCACCGAAATATTAGGCAATTCTCCTCTGAACAAGAGTACCAACAGCAACCCCAGACATGTGTTTCAGTCTGGTTGGACCTCATCAGTAGGGTGGAGATGTGCCTCTCTAAGAATAGTGAGCAAAGTGTCCACGTCTGGATTCCCCTAGTAACTTAGGGTGAGACCCAAAGTTACTTAGCGTATGCAAAAAACAAGAGGGGTCCTGGGAGTCTTGTGCAGAAGGGATTTGACCAAGCAGTTCCACCTGGACTGCCCCTTTGGGGTGGGACCATGCCTTATTTGCATATGGTCTTTTCCCCATAGCACACTCACTTTTTTGTTCCTTCCAAAGCTGCTTTGCAAAAAACAGAAGGGAAAACTTGCATGACAGTGGTGCCATCATAGCCATTAATCAGTTCACTGACTCGGTGCATTTAAGGCTATTTTTATATTATGTAGTTTAAGGACCTGCATTTTGAACGAAATGTAATATTAGTTAATATGTGATGGCGTTATGTTCTCATTCACAAACTATTTGTTTATTTGTGTATGACCACTGGAGTCCAGGTTGATGATTCAGAAATGGTGTGCACAATTGCTTTGTTTTTCTGGTTGTTCTGAGCTCAGAATTTAGACAGCTGTGTCTTGATTATGGGTACTGCACACCTGTGGGTCTATGCCAGGCAAGGCTGCTGTTTATCCGAGGGTTTTATACCTTTGGGTTTGCTCACCCATACAGGTACATTTACAGAGAACAAAGTGTGAAATGTCCAAATTCCACTCTAAGGTATAGTATATAAGACAACTTTATATGCATTACCTTTTCTATGTATTTTGCTTGGACGATACTCCAGGGTTAAGACCTGGAGTACACCACTGTCGTCATTCCAGAATATTACAGTAGAATGTGCAGTGTAAGCCCATCCATTGGCCTCTAAGGCAGTGCCAACGTTACAACTCAGCAATGCTGCTATTTTCTGGCCATTTGATCCCCCTCATCCCCAGAGGAATGAGCAAACCACAAACGGGCCTCATTACGAGGACGG
This sequence comes from Ambystoma mexicanum, assembly GCF_040938575.1. Classification (NCBI taxonomy): domain Eukaryota; kingdom Metazoa; phylum Chordata; class Amphibia; order Caudata; family Ambystomatidae; genus Ambystoma; species Ambystoma mexicanum. The sequence goes on along the minus strand of NC_090928.1, from coordinate 258,993,009 downwards.
CGGTAACCCACCATCCTTGCAACACTGAATCCGGCCCCTGACTCCCCTGTGCCACTGGGACATTACAAGTCCCGGCGGATTGAGAAGTCAAGCGCTGGAAAAAGTTAGTTCCCATTTCCATGGTGGGAATGGGGACACGGAAGCACCTGCACCGTTGCTAACGGTGCCCGTGCCTCTGTGAAAACTGCAGCCGGGTGCAGTTAAACCTGGCATGTCAGGCCTGCTGGGCATAATGGCCACCGCCTGCACAGTCAGTGTGGCGGTCCGGAAAAGAGGCCGGTACATTATTACCAGCACCATTACCATTATTTCCGGACCTCCACACTCATAATGAGGCCCCTTCATTCAGACCCTTAACCGCTGGCTTGCTATCGCCAATCACTGCAAACAATACAAATATTGCACCTAACTTAACCTTTTGAGTACCTGCCCCCTGGGTGCCCAGAATGCAGGACATAAAATGATTTTGCTCAGGTCCCCACAACTTAAAGTGGGGCACACGACGTACTGCCCCTTCTAACCCAATTTCGAATGTATATATGCCCTAAGCGCCAAAAACAAGGCCACATTATAAGGGGTAAATATACATGCAAGACAATTGAAGGGTTAAAAGAGGGGAATACAGATGTCTTCCTTCATCCTGAGGACATATATGACTAATTTGCAGCAGGCAATTCAGACAGTTAGCAACTGCCCTGGTTTTACAGCACCCAGGCAACGCAAGTTTACAGCACCCAGGCAACGCAGGTTTACAGCACCCAGGCAACGCAGGTTTACAGCACCCAGGCAACGCAGGTTTACAGCACCCAGGCTACGCAGGTTTACACCACCCAGGCATCGCGGGTTTCCTCTACTGTCCCTAAATGTTCACGAGGCAGCCTGGACAAGGATCTTCTCCAATGTTAGCATAGTTGAGTGCACAGGGTTTTGTAAAGTTTCTTCCTCTCAGGATGAGAGTATGCACAATGATGTTTCCCTTTTACCCTCCCCTCATCCCCTTCATCCCACTCTCTGAAGACAAAAGGGGATGTTTTGGTGGTCTAAAAGAGACATCCTAAGCATGGACAGTTGTGATAGCGCAATTAAACCCAGATAGAGCTAAATGATGAAGCACTTTAACCTACAATGTTTCCTTTCTTTCTGTGTGATATTTAACAAGTGAGAAGAACGCCTCTGAGCCCGCCCCCTTAAAACTCATTAAACCATTTTAAGAAACATTTGTAGGTGGGCATATTGTGTCCATGTTTTTAGTAGTAGCCAAATAACAACAGAATGAGGTGGTCAGGAAGAGGGCATTGAACTAATAAAATTGCCTTTGGCAATGGGCAAAATCTGCACAGCTTCCCAAAAGATGCTGGTTCATTAATGACGGCCAGCATGTCAGCAAATATGCCGTTGGGTGTCAATAACTGCTCAGCTACCCTCAAAAACCCAACAGCACAGCGGATTTGCATATTTTATGCCTTGAAAGGCAAGCATGGGATACAGTGCTTGTCAACAGCGGTTGTATTCCCATTGCTGAAATGCCTAATAAGAAAGTAAGTGCATCTCTCCACACTCATCACATTGTGGCTTTAGATGGAAACAGCACTGTCCAAGCGCAAGGCTTTGCATGAGCTGAGTCCATAATGACGTATGGGGATGTGTTAAAACTCACCTGCGCTGCTGCGGGATTCACTTGCACAGTGTGGGATTGGCAAGTAGATATGACATCGCTGTGCAAATGAGCAACAGCCGCGAGAGCTGGGTTTGAATGAGACCTCTGCCAATGCCTGTCTGCAATATGCCTTGTACTTTGTATTTTATTCATTACAGAGCTACAGAATTAAAATACACATGTTGGTGTCATAGGCAAAGTAGTGTGCAGCTAACAGGTTGGATGGCCGAGTTCAAAAGTTGAGCAAGGGCTACAAATTACCAAATTACTTCCCATCCAACCTTAATTTGTTTTGTGCTTATTGTATTTGTTTTTGTAAAGTCAGAGCTTAAATCACAAAGAGTAGAAATGGCGACAGCCATGTGCTATACTTCTTAAAATAACCGTGTACTAGGCAATTTCTTTAAGGCTCAAGAGGTCCTCCCTGACTCCCCTCCCGGCCCCAAGTGAAAAGGTGCAAAGTGCGAACAGAGGAATGATTGAGAACTCTGCAGTAGTTTAACATCTCCACCAAAACAGTCCCCAGGAAAGAAATTAAAATGGCCGGTCCAAACCAGAGTGCACAATAAACAGACACCATTACAATTATTGTTATTTTACCAAAAAGCCGAAAACAAGGTTGATTTTCCGGCCGTTCTAGGCACGTGCTATTTGATAGGTAGAGGGATTATTTGAAGGCGTCCCTGGGAGTATTGATACATGGAGAGACGGTCTCCAGCTAGGAAGTCAGTGCACAAAACCCCCGACCAACAAAGCTACATTGGTAAATGCTGCTTCAAACATGCATAGGCTTATGTGCAGCACTGTGAGCTGCAACTAGTAGTTGTATTCTGCGCTTTTTTCAAATTGTTTTTCATATTTTATTTGTTTTAAGATGTCAAAACAAAAGTGCCAAAATACATTTTTAAAAGGCACAGCTCTTCTGACCTCCTGCCACTGGTGGCAAACCTTGTCACTGCTTCACCACCAACATATAATGAAAACCAAGTCTTGAGAGACGTATAAGAGTATCAACCCAACCCCATACATCACAATGCGATCGGCTACAAAGTAACAATCGCGTTGCACTGTCTCACAGTATGCAATCACCTTTAGTTGCTGCTCCGAGCAGGTCTGTTTATGTTTCCATTTACACTGTCACTAAACCGATGAAAGCTAGCACTGTCAGATCTATTTGTTGCAAGCCGTGACCCTCCTGATGTTTTGGAATACAATTCCGCTGATCGCTTGCCCTTGACAATGCTGTTTAGGGATGATGGGATGTGTTGTCCAAAACAACTACTGAAGAGCTAAAGGTTGCAGATCCTTGAGTTTAACATTGCATGTGCTGGATCGTTTTAAAAGGCCAATTTAAACAGGTGCAACACCCAGGCTTCCTCCTTTCTCCTGTTTTTAATTCCACCTTTCAAAGGGCCGATAGGCTTGATGTGGCTATTAATGTAAATGGGTGTGTACATCAAAGTGCCAATGTTGTCCCATTTACAAATGCCTTCAGATATGTGCCTGTTCTACCACTAAGAGTTCCCTGCTTGATAATATGGAGCTGCATTAAATTCCACTATGCAGTGGCAATACATCTCCCAGTGGGGGCAACCATACTCATCTTGTTTTATGGTTATCAACTTTTATTGTTGTATTCTATATGCATGGGAATAAAGTACCACAGCTGGTCTGAAAAAAACCTGCATGGTAATTGTTCATCATTCAATGGCAGTAGTCTTCCGTCTCCCCATTCCCCACCTCTAACTCTAACCTCAAACCAAACATGACCGCCGATGCTACCACTCATATCCTAGAACTGCTAGCACTAATATCTGAGAACTGCTAGCACTCATATCCTAGAACTGCTAGCACTAATATCTGAGAACTGCTAGCACTCATATCTGAGAACTGCTAGCACTCATATCTGAGAACTGCTAGCACTCATATCTGAGAACTGCTAGCACTCATTTCTGAGAACTGCTACCACATGTCCTTTAGTGAGTTGAATGGAAATCCCTGGACATCATTGGACACTGCACTGTTTTTATGTTTACAATAACAAGAGGGCAGATTACAGTAGGTCTGGGGTGAATGCACTGCCTTACTATAAAAGCAGTCAGAGGTAAAAACGATAGAAAACCTTAATGTGAAGTTGGTGGATACATGTCAGTGGGGCAAAATGACAATAGACAAGAGACAAAATGTGTGTACAGCCTCAGCTGGATGACTGACCTCTGATTTATGACTCTAGGTGCGTGAACAAAAGCATCTCTATTATATGTGTACCTGTACATTTGAGGGCAGTCCTGTGTAGGGTCGCGAGTAGCTGGACATTAAGTGTGAATGTCTGGTCTTTTTTTTAACACAAAAGCGGTTATGTGAAAGTAATAACTCTCATATGATATGAATAATAGAACACACTATTGCAATAACTGGTATATGGTAAATACAAAAGCCAAATTTAGCTTTGCCACTGGTTGTTTTGGATGGTTTTGTAACAGTATGGATGGAAACAGATACAGGCACCGTCAGAGCAGCAATGAGCCTACTTTCCTGCAGTATGGTGAAATGCTATTGTAAGTTTGCAGCAGAGTGATTGAAATGTTGGCACGGGATTGGGTGGTCTTTCTTCATTTGTTATTTTTCTTCCAGTACCTTTGAATTTTGGTTTTATGGAAGGTGACTGGTTTTGGTAGCTGTGGGGTGATGGTGGAAGTGCACCAGTAATATGGAACTTTGAACCCCTTGCAGATCCCTTTTTACCACCATTGGTCATTTACAAGGTGTTTGCACCCTTTCACATGCCATCCTGTTGCTGTCAGATGTCAACAGCTGGTGTAGAGGAGGTGAGCAAGTAGGAGGGATTTTGAGCTGAGCACCACTCTTGAGTAAGCTGGTGAAGTTGGGTACATTGAGAAATGCAATGTTCAGTAGATGGTTTCTGGTTGTGTTGTGTTCAGTACTTACAAGTGATGCCCTATGTTCTTAATATGTACTGTAGACACAATAAACACTCTACACAAATTCACTTGCACTTATTTGTGGGACTTATCTTCTGCACCAAAAAAATGAAAGTATAAAAAAACATGAAATATGAGTTTTATCAAAACTAAATTCATAAATACTCAATAAATGCCAAAGGTGTAAAGCTTACAATTAATGAATGCATTAAAAGCAACAACAGTGAGTCTGATCAAATCCTGGGAACCAGTTGATTAGGGTTCACCCAATCAATGAGGGTCACATCAGGTTCGAATCCTTGTCACCAGTCTATCACTAGTGAACCAAGTAGGCTTTCAGTCCCACTGCCAATGCACATGGTTGATGTTGTCTGTTTCTCACTTGCTTCTTTTCCTTCTTCAAAAGGTCCTTCAAATAGGAAGAATGGCAAACCAGATCCTAGTGTCCTGGCTGTCTTTCATGATTACATCAAAGCAATGCCTTTGGTTGCAGAAGCAAACCAGATGAGTGAGGAGCTGATGAAGGTAAGAGAGGCTTATTATCCATTTTTGCAAATGCTCTCAGAAGACAAATGTCAGTAGTAGTGTTTCTCTAAAGAAGACAAAACTGCAATCATCATTATGGTACTGCCCTTCCCTGTAATTAGGCCAGATTAGCTCCTAGTAGGGGCACACTAGCATCCATTTACTCCCCTTGAGGGGTGCAATAGGTGGCTGTCTGGTATTGCCGTGCTGTAGAGTTGGCTCTTGTCAAACAGTTTATAGTAACAAGATGGTGGCCTATCGATAAGCAGTGATACATTCCCCACTGCCATTCATTTAATGAATTCCATTTCATTTAGAACATTCATATCGAGCAGAACAAGCTTCAGTGAGAACTAAAAGTCGAAAGTAACCAACTTGACATGTATGTAGGGGTAACCGCAGTCGAAGTGACAATGGGCCTCACTGGTGAGGGATCAGGACCGTTCATTCCGGGCAGCCACATTATTATGAGTTCTGCACCGGGACCCGCTCTGTACGCCTGGCCAGACCAGATGTGCAGAGCAGGACCCGCTAACAGACCAGGATGCTAACAACGGGCCCGTTGTTAGCATCCTGGTCTGTTAGCGGTTCCTGCTCTGCACATCTGGTCTGGCCAGGCGTACAGAGTGCAACCTGGAAAGGGCTCAGGGCTCCTTGGGATGAGTTGTCACAACTGTGCAATGGCATGCAGCACATGTCCTATAGACAGGTGTCACTACAAAGGAAGTATCATGCTAAAAACATGGGTAGGCCAAACAGGATTTCAGCAGCTCTTGAGCGATATGCAGATGAAATGATCTCAGGATCCAGTTGGAGAACTACATTTGCCATATCCTCAGTCGGCCAGCATCCTGCGGCTACTGCTGCACATCCCTCTTCTCCAACAACCCAACTTGCAAGAGGATCTGGCCCAGACAGGGAGGGGACTTTCCTGACACACAACAAGTGCCATGTGCACAAATGAATTTCTATACCTGTATACATGACTCAGTGCTTTGTTACTTGTTTTGTTGATATGTGCATTTTGGGGCTCTTCCTAACAATGTTTTCTGTTTTGAGTATCCATGACTGATGATAAGACTAATATTTGTTCTTACTGCAGCTGTGTTGCCCATCTCATTCACTATGCGGTTAGCTTGCCCAGGGGGTAGGAGAATACCTTGATCATGTCACAAGTGGTGATGCGGCTGGTCTCTTCAGGGGTACTGATGTGCAGTTTATCTGTTGGTGTAATGGTACAGCAAGATCATTAAGTTGTTCCTTACTAATGTGTCAAGACTGTCCCCTATCCTTTGCTTAACACTGGGAAAGTGCTGTGATCAATGCAGTCCTCATATTTCCCGAACCGTTCTGCTATTACCCTTGATATTATGTTTGGGTGATGCACCTCGGAGGACACTTGTATGCCAGATCCAGACCATGGCTCGCACCTGACCACGTTGTCACCATGCGTGCACATGGATCACACACAGAAGGCTTGTCCAGCTTGCATGCCTGCTCACGTGAAGTATCTCACAACCAGGTCATTCCATAATCCAGCTGCTACATCCCTCTGTCCATTCATTGCATCATGTGGGATGTGTGACTGTGGCCACAAATCAGGGCAGATCCCAATCTGCTAGAAAACCTCTGAACGCTCAAGTGTGCATTGCTGCAAGGCAACTGTTGCGTTGCATACAGTCAGGGGGTGGTAAAGTAGCAGCTCCCTCCCCACTCCCCAAGTGGTCCACGCACCTGAAGCATGACTTGAGTATGCCAAATATACGCTGTATGGAATTTCAGGCACGTATGTGTGTTGCGTTGTAACATTGCTGGCCTCTAGTCACTGGGTTCCGGAAAGGGGAGAGTGTGTGTCTTTTCAGGGGCTACCCACTGTTCTCTTCAGAGAAGAGAAGCATCATGTGCTATGCCTTTCCATGTGTGGAGAGAGACCTGTGCAGAAGGTTATGTGTCAGGATTTACCACGCAATCAGGTTTCTCCTGCTTTAAATTCATATGCTTAGCTGAGCACCAATAGAATAGCGGTAGATCTAGCCGGCATGTGTTGACATTCACACTCAGGATGATGATTGGTGCGTCACACCCTATCTGCATATTCACAGAATGCCAGTGTCTCCTGTTCCGGGACAAGTGTTCTGTGGTTGCCAGGGCGATCAGTGATACATGAGTACCATAACTGGCACTGAACATTCATGGAAATCCTGCAATTTAATAAATGTCCTCACTATGCCAACCCTTGTGCATGCACCATGGGGCATGGCTATATGTAAGCACATACATATACGTACAGCATCAACCGATGGATGAAAGAATCATATTGAGGACTGCGTGTAGTGCCCTTGACTGTGAAGACTGGTAGATGTCTGATGGGATGCCAGTGGTTCTCTGAATGGAACCTGTGGCAAATTGGATACACGTCTGATATGAGCTCCAGTAGCGGTGGTAAGGAATGTCCTTTGATTGTGGATGAGTTAAAACTCCCCACCCCTACTTTTTTAACATCTCCAGTATTACATGGGGTGGGGAACGGTATCTGTGGGTGAAATCTTCAGCTGCAAGTTGGAATAGGGGAATCCTTCTCCTATATGTCCCTCCCCTCTGCAGCCACCTCCTCCTCCTCCTCCTCAACATCAGACGTTGCAGCAGCATGATCCTCAGTGGACTGACTACTTTGGAGATGTGTACATCCACCACTGCGCTGGCCTTTTGTTCATTGTTTGGCATTGTCATTAGAGAGGCCTGTGGCCCTTTCTTTGGTGGACAAATCAGTTGCACTATTTTTTGAGCCACTTGCTCCACTTTTTGATTGGAACAAATTTTGCTGGGCATTTTTTGAGCAAATCTGGGGTAGATCTCTCTCCTCGGCTGGGGCCTCCCTCTGGAACAGCCTCCCTGCTACTCTGAAACTTGAGGAGAACTTCCTCTTTGCTTCTGCCTTCTCTCTTCCTCTACCCTGCTGATCTGTCTGCTTCGGCACTGTACACCTGGTACCCTCTGACTGCGGGCCCCGGTCACTGCCTAACCAGCTACAGACCCGCACTGTCTCCTGGCAACCCTTGCACTTGGGTATGTATCTGTAACCCTACAGTCCCCTTAAATGCACTTATCAGACACCCCTTGTCTGCGTTTTAAACCTTGCACTTGCCACCCTGATGGCTGCACTACCAGTTGCTGTTGTTTTTATCCCTTTCTCAGCACTTTCCACTTCCTTCCATCCCCCATGCACTTTCCTCCTTCCCTCTCCCCTGCACTTGTGCGTTCTCAATGTCACTGGGCCTAGTAAGATCGTTGTTTTGTCCTTCCATTGTTCCCCTCCCTTGCCTCGTCGCGCTCTGAAGCACTTGTGTATGAGCGCGATACAAATAAAATATGTTATCATATCATAAATCAGATGCTCAGATTTTGAGAACTAGGTGTTTGTGCACACAGTGTGTTGATGGGCACTTTCCTATTGCTTGCCTCATTTGCTTAATGTACATTATTTCCACCTGCTTTGCGCACCTTTCGGGGCATGTTCTCTGTGCTTGAGCATCTCTGGGATATATACTTCTGTGAATTATGCACATCTATATCTTGAGCATCTCTGATTTGTGCATAAAATGTTTCTTTTAGAATCTGGCCCTTTGTGTTTTAAAATTGAGTAATACAATTCCAGCATACATTGTTTCTTGCCATGTATGTTGTTACATGCCGTTATACTAATGTACTAATAGAACATAGTATGGGGAGAGGGTACGCAGAAAGTTTTTTGTGAGTGGCAGTAATTGTATAAAGTTGAGATCTTTTCTGAACTGATGATAGAGTGGAGATGAGTCTAAGTGACAAGAAGCTTGTTCTAAAATATAAGCACTTGCATAGTGTGATTTTCCTTTGTTTTTGAGCCTTGCTGAAGTCTAACTCTGGTTGGCACAGGGTAGACCTGACATCTTTTACTGATAACTGTGTGAGTGTGCAGTATTTTCTATAACACTTAATTTTAGTTGTTTGCACAATTTTACATGCTTCACATTATGACATGTAAGGGAAGACAAATATAGGGACGGTAAATGATTTTCCCTGGAACAGACAAACTGTAACAGTGAGGAACTTAGATCGGAACTCAAGTGTCTCAATACTTCACCACTGGACCACCATTCCCCCGTAGAATACTGTCTCAAGAGAAGACCAAAAAAGACAACCAACAGCAAATTTGATAAAACAAGGTATGCTCTATGAAGGCTTCTTCCAAACAGGTGCCCCCCCTGCTCCTCCAGTACCATTATGGACATCTCCTCACTCGCCCCGGCTCTTGCTGACTTCTGTAACCACTCCTTCACAACTTACTCTTTCCCTCTTTCACTCAAGCAACCTCTCTTAAAAAAGCTGTCTGCTTACCCCTCCTGCCTTGCTAACTATCACCCTATCTCTAGTACGCCCTTCATGGGTAAACTCTTGAAGAAATTGGTCCTCCCCCAACTGACCCTCCTCACTGATCTTGTTGGTTGCCTTCATAATCACCAATCTGGAGTCCAGGCATCCAGAGGCACAGAAACTGCTCTCCTGAACACCCATGAAACCATGCTTGCAAATCTCGACTCCTACTCTCCAGCTGTTCTCCTTGTCCTCGATCTCTCCTCTGCCTTTGACACGGTCAACCATTCTATCCTCATAAAATGTCTCTAATTTAATTTAATTTACACCCTCAGCATCACTGACCGTGCACTGGATTGGCTGACCTCTTTCCTCACTAACCACCCTTCCGAGCTGCAACTGGGTCCTTTCTCCTCCACCACCACCCTCTCTTCCTGTGGCGTCTCGCAGGGCTCTATCCTATCGCCATGGCTCTTCAATATCTACCTCACCCCTCTTGCTCATCTGATCTCCTCCTTCTCTCCTCATTTCCAGTGTTATGCCAATAACAAACAGCTTTCCTTCAAACGTCCATCTGTTTCCCTTTCTTCCTCCTCTATCATCCCTGACTGTTTGTCTACCATTCAGGCATGGTGTGCAGCGAATTATCTCTGTCTCAATGCCAGTAAGACAGAGATACTCCTCATCGGGACACCTGTGCCATCTTTGCCTCCTACCCTCTGGCCACACTCTTTGAGCCGTCTACCCCCACCATCTTGTGAGGTCAAAAACCCTGGGGTCATCTTAGACTCCGCTCTCACCTTCACCCCTCACATCATGGACCTTACCAAGAAGTCCCACTTCCAGCTCTACCTTCTCAGAGGCATTCTTCCTTTTCTCACCTTCCCCCAGAAGCTCAATGTCTCCAGAGCTCTGGTCCTCTCCAAGCTGGACTACTGTAACAGCCTCTTTCTCAGTCTCACTGTTTCCTTCCTTCGCCCCCTCCAGCTAATCCAGAAATGGGCTGCAAGACTTATCCTTGGCCTCAAGCCCAGGGACCATTTCTCTCCAGCCCTAAAATCCCTCCACTGGCTCCCGGTAGCTGCAAAGATCAAATGTAAGACCCTCTGCATCATCCACAAGGCCTCCTGGGGCCTGGGACCACGCTATCCCCAACTTTCCCTCCCTAAATAGCCCCCTGCTAGAGCCCTACTCTCCTCTAATGCCAACTCTCAGACTGTCAAATGCTTCTCCATGTAGAGAGTCGGGGCAGGTTTTTCTCCTCAGCTCGTGCCTCCCTTTGGAGCAGCCTCCCTGCCCCTCTCAGACTTGAGTCAGGCCGCCTGCTAAAAATGATGCTTTTCTCTACCTCTTTCCTTCTTTCCCTCCCCTGCTAATCCTCCCAAAGCCGCTGTGACCGGTGGCCTGATGCTCATGAATCCCACAGGATCCCAGGCCCTTCCTCCAAGTCAATACCAGCACCCCTCCCCCCCACTGCACAGCCCCTGCCTGGTGGCTCCACACCCCACCCTTCAGGGTCACCTATACTAGCACTTAGCCTGAGGTTCTCCTCCTTTGGTCTTTGGTCTTTCAAATTCATTCCATCATTTGTTATATTATATTAAATGGAATTCCTAAGACACACCTATGCCATTTGCGTGGCATTGTGGTGAGGATCTCCGTCTCGAGTGATTAGTGATATAGAAGAGTGTTAGGGATATAATCTTGTAGGTCTGTGTGGTGGGTGAGTTGAAAGGGCCTAGCCTGGGGTAGGTGTGTCTGCTTTAGTCTTGTTTGGCCCTGTCTTGCGGGGGGACCGTGTACATATTGGCCCAGGGATACTTTAATGTGTTTTGAGCATTGCGAATTTAGTTACATTTTACAGGCTGTCTGATAAAGGAACTCAGAAGTGTTCTGAAACAAGTTGTTGGCTTTCATGAATCTAACATGGAAAAAAGTATTTGAATCTTTTTGAATTTGTTTCAATGTTGTGTAGACAACATTACAAAATAATTGTGAAACGTGGAATGCGTTTTAACGAGGGTGGCCAGGAGGTCCTGAACACAGTCACCTTTTTCTGTTGATTGTTCTCTAGTTCCCAGAGGGTCAATGGCCACAGTTTAGGTCGACTGAAATTAGGAGAACAACACTAACTTTCTTTTAATTGAATATACACATATGCCCTCTCCTTCGGAAAACCAGTCAGAGTTTGTTGAGTTGAGCTGCAGTGTCTGTGAGATGGGGTGTGCTACATTTGTTATTTGCTTGGAGCTGTCTGGCAAGGTCGGCCAGGGAGTTTCAGGTAGTTGTAGGCCCTCCTCACCTCCTAAAGGTCATTTGTGTTTTGCAGTGACATTTGAGCATCTATGTGATGATTTCGTTGGTGTTTTGGGGTGGGCACAGGTAACAGCTGGCCTTCCATGCCCTCTACCTTTAGGAATGTCACAGTGAGATTCTGTAGGGTCAGTGCAGAGAGAGTGGCCTTGGCAGGGGATCGGTCGCCGACGGCCCTTTCTAACTTCTACCTATATGAATGTCATTGTTTAGGTCTGTAGGGTCATTATTTGGTCTTACACAGGTTTGGTTGTGTGGCTTGATTGATATATGTGCTGAGTTGGATCTCATTCCTCAGTCCTGTTGGCAGTAGCTGCATTATCCTGAGAAGAGAATGTTGGTCCTGAAAAGAAAATGTTAGGCACTCGCTTATTTCAGCGAGAGGTGTTAATCCTGCCAGGAGACAGAAGGTGATACGTGTTGGAAGGCAGAGTGTCCACTATGTACATAATGATCGGTTTGGTTGCATCCATGATATGTGATATACCTGGGTTGATGTATGCTGTAGTGTTTGCTTTGACACATGCTGGTATTATATGGAGGGTGAGTTGTTGTGCTTGCAGAATTTGTGTGAGTGAGATGTAGGTTACATTGTTTGTTATTTAGGCATAATGGCAGCCACGTGGGTGGTAATACTGCAATGGTGGGTAGTATCCCAGTTGTGGGGCCACGTGACTACTGTGAAGTCTGATGTGGGGTCACATTGTGAAGGGTCATGTTGTGGTGTGTTTACCATGAAAATTGGTATCCTCTTTTCCTTGACACATGTACCAACTAATGAACAAAGAAAAGACACCCTTGAGTACGTGCACAATGAATGCCACATATTGGTATTGTTGCAGGATAGTTGAGTGAGAGAAATAAAGAGGCTGATACAAGGGTTTAGTTCTCAAGAGAATAAGAATACTAGAGGTCTGATTCTTCAATGGTAGCACGTGAGCAAACAAAAGGTCTCTTACAATGGCCTTGATTTGGGTATGTCCTGGCCCACTGCAATGTCCAACAGATTTCTCAAGTCTTTGCGTTTGAGTTGAGGGTTTACAGACTTCCCAAACCCTCTACCACAGAGTCCATAGTATGAGCCCTCTAAGGCCAACAAATTGCTCGTCTGGCAAGATCTTAGTTTCTACTCAAATGCTCTGACATTCTAGTGGATCTTTCCCAACAATGTTCTGCTCTCCCAGGTTCTTTTGGACATGCTTGGGGAGACTTGTTATACCACCTATCTGTTTTGGGGTCGTGGTCCCTGGGGTTCTCCCCTCCTAACTACCTATGACATAGACTCCTTAGCACTCAGTGAGTTTGCATTGATTAATTCCTCCTGCTACCTCTAAAGAACCTCCATGATCCTGTTAGTAGGGTGCCTCTTCTACTCCATCCCCATCCGTTATCATAACTCGCTCCTGCCAACCTCCTCTTGTTAACTTTACTCTTCAATATAATGTCCCTCCAGCCTCTTTATCCTTATACTCTGGTGGTTTCCAGAGCTCTCTTTCCATAAGGTCCTCTTTCAGATAGTCACAACTCTTCCACCTCTCTGCATCCAAACAATCCTCTCTTAGATGGTGCTAAATCTCCCCCCCCTCTGCCTACAAATAATTCTCTCTCTCTCTCTCTCTCTCTGATGGTAGTAATCGCCTCTCCTCTTCCTGCAATCCCGTTTCTCTCAGAAGGTCCAAAACTCTCCCCTCCTCCTACTAGCAATTATATATTCTTTCCCTCTACTCTCCACCAAATTCCTTCCTCCGGCTCATGCTCAAACGTTCTGGCTGAGCAAGCAGGTTGTTATAGTCTGGTCTCTCCTCCTCTTAGCTGTTGTTCAGGGACATTGAGTGCACATTTGTAATGTAGGTAGGTCTGTACTTTGGGCCATTTCCCTGTGGTCATGTGTTCTGGAAGGGGGTTGATCTACATTTATATTAAGGCCTGCCACAATGTGGACCATAAAGCTACTGTGGACGTGTGAGGTCTCCCCCCCCCCCCTTAGAACTCCAGCTTACATTGCTTGCTTTGAACTGGGCCCTTTTGTTTCTCCAGCGTGTAATGTAAAAGCCAGGGAAACCTTTGTAAATCATGGGTGCCTGTTCGATGTTAGTGTAAAGCATTCATCGCAGAGAAATGGCAACATCCTATTCTCTGTCATGCTCATGGAAGCAGGCGAACACTGGGCAAGTTATAAATATGGCTGTGCTGGAAAAAACGGTGGTAGAGCAGTGCTAATTCTGTTACCACTGCATTACTGCTGCATTACTGCACCGCCGTACTACACCTTTGGTGCTAAGGTATAGGAGTTTCCTTCCAGCTGTAATTCTTCCAAAATCCCCATGGAGTCCTATGAACTCCAAAAATTGGGGATTTACACTGCCAACCATCACATGTACTCCCTTGATAAATCCGCGGGACCAATAAAGCGGAATTAATAAAATTTGTATGAACATGCAGAGCAATTTTTGATCTGGGATTCATCAAGTGTCACTTTACTTTTCTTTTTCTAAATTAGTGAAGATACGTTGTTTGTTCTGCATAATGTTGCCCATCCAGTATTTAAATATATTGGTCCTAATTTACAAATGTATTCATGATTTCATCTGGGGCAGAATACAAAGGAATAATTAATTATACATTCTTTTCTTGCTTTTTTTTTACTTTTTATTGTTAGTAAGCATGTATGTTAGTTCAGAAATATTTTCATTTCAATTTTTTAGATGTCATTGACAACATAAAGGTAATCATTTTTTTAATTTGCTATATTCACACTCGACTACCTATGGCCATTTAGTATATGTGATACAGTGATAACCTTTATTTCTCTCACTAGGGCCTCAAGTTTCAGTTGGAAGTGAAAAACCTGGCACTGTCTGATTCCAGAGGTAACGACCTGCAGAAAGAATTAATAGTCAAAGTGTCAAATAAGAGAACAAACCAGGTAAGCCACATGTAACTCTTGATTATACTCTGTCCATAGCCTATCATTGTAAACAGCCATTACGATATCATAACGTTTTACAATAATATGACCATAGACTTTCATGATGTTAAGTAAGGGGTTTCTTCAGATTCTTGTGATCAAGGATGAAAAATAGGTTTCTCAAAAAGTATTCTTTTATACTTGAGTGAAAGGTCATTCATTGCTGGTGCATCCTTATTTAGGAAAATGTGATATCACTAGAAAGATGTAGCCCAACCATAATGACACTAAAATGCGATGAATAAACTATATATACATGGCTAGCTGTGTCTGATAAATAAACACATAAATAAACCAGAAATTAAATTCAATTAATCATAACCACTGGCATCCTTCCGGGCTCCAGCGGAAGTAATGAAACCTGAGCTGTTAGGCCATGCCCCTTCTGCATGGGAACACTATGCTATGTTATATTATTTGGCATTTGTATAGCGCCTACTGCCATTGGTATGGTGCTGTGGGGGGTGAACAACCTTGGAGGATCGAGGTCTGAGATGTGAGATTGGAGGAGGACTCTTGAATGCGTATGTGCAGATTTAGCCAGCACGAAGTTCGGTAGGGGTGGCTACGTCCCTGAGCGACCCATGGAGATCTGGATAGTGGATGGATGCTCTGATAGACTGTCAGGAGAGTAAGTGAGTGAAGGAGACAGATTATATGCACAGCTGGACCAAATTATTTTGTGGGACTCCGCTGCATTCAATTGGCAGTGGTGATGTGTGTTGTCTAGTCGAGTAGTGATTTTTGCAGATGTATGCGGGTGGGTGGCCATGCCCAGAGACGTTTTTATGGGAGAGCAAAGGGGCACTTGCCCAGGGCCCCCATCTCGGAGGGGGGGCCCCACAAGGCTGCCTGATCTGAAGAAGTAAGATTCCATTGTTCACCAGTCTTAAATAGCACACGTCAGGATATTTTATGGGGTGCTGCTGAGGCGCTAAACCAATTGCACAACTCTCCTTCCTGTGGGAATTATGTGGATCATGTGCAATAGGCAACAGTGAAATGCATATTGATAAATTGAGTGCCACAAAAGTTCAGATGTTAGCTCAGTGTGTGAAGCACCCATTGCAGAGATCTGTTCATATGTAAAATTAGAATATCACATTCCATCAAGGCTGGCTGAGCCTTTCCTATGTCTGAAGTTTATAAACCTGCCCGCATGTGTACTTGGTTTTGCGGAACAACATCTGCTAATATCAGCAATGTACCTGCACCAGCTAGGGGTTGCTATAAAAACGAACCTATCATCTGTATGGTGAAGGCCTAGAAATTGGTTTATTCAGATGGGATGTTGTAAAACCTAGGCAATCACGTCCAACGATGGCATAAACTGTTAGTCCAACAGGTGAATAAGTATCCAAATTCAAGACTATGGAACAAAAGTGTTCATGCTTGTATCCTGGATTTGCCAGCAGACGATACAGTGATCCTGGTCAAATCATCTACTATAACTTTCATTACTGTGCTGTCTTCTGTGAGGTCTGCCTTCTTGCATGCTGCTGGTATCATTTAGCCCATTACTTGATCTTTCTTCTTATGCAGGCCATTTAGGTGGAAGGGTTGGCAGACAGAAGACAGCGGACCAGATGTTGTGCAGGCCTCAGACAAGCATATTTTAAGGCCTGCTTGTCTGACACAAAAACTGTTTGCTTTTTGATAAAAGTCAAAGGTTTTTAGGCATGTTTATAAATGAAAATGTCACAAGCCATGGTTTTAGAAGTATTTAAAGCTTTAAAATACAAAAGACAAACCCAGATACGATTTGTTAAATCACATTGATTGGTATGCTGGTACTTATATACTTTCCTTGATGATGGAGAGAATGAAGCTAGAACCATTCCCATTTTGCATAACACCCTTCTAGAGTATTTTGCTTAAAAATTGAGTTTGGTAATATGATTTGTGTACTTTCCAAGTCCGTTTTTATAAAATGAGATTGTTTTAGTTCATGGTAAAAACTGGAAAAAGAAAGTGTTCAAATGCAGAAATTGCAGAGTTGGCACAAATCACAGCTTCACCCCTTCACCCCTTAACCAATGTGTGATCCTGTGTATCTTATTTAATCTTGCATTGCCTAACCTCTCAATATCGCCAGTCCCTAAAACTTTCAAAATTGTCAGCCCTTCAGAGTGATTTCCTTCTCATGGGATGATCTTCATACAAGAATTATTCATCGTATCACTCACTATAGGGTTGATTCGACTTTAATAGTGAGCATATTTATATCGCACACCACAGGCATTTGTTGCTTTGATATCTAATGGCAACACTATTTGAAAACTATATCCCACTTCTAATAGTATGTCTGGATAAAGCTGGTAGCTTCTAATCTGCATCCATTATCCATGATAAGGTATGTGTAGGTTTCTCCTTCCTTCCAATTGGTCTCCTCGTTCCATGCATGAGCACTTTTGCATTCTGTGAGGCAGCTAATATGAGTTGTCTGTCTATTATGGGTTACATGTACCTTTTACATACAATCCTGCATTAATACTAGAGGCTGCATACCTTCCTGGATGTTATTGATAAAAAATGATCCTGTATGTACTAGAACAGTAACTTCTTAGTAGACTGCTAATGTTGGTCTTAAAATGCTACTTGTTTATCATTCTGATTAGAGCAAGAATGAAGAGGGTAAGGGGACTTAAAGGGAGTAAACATGCTTATTATACTGCAAGGGAGCATATCAACCTATAGGTTGGGTTGTGTGTACAACGGGTGGTGGGCCTGACCAGTATTCTTGATCCCTTCATTCCTTTGGTTTGGTGGAGGTGGGCCCCAAAGATGTCCGTGTCCAGGGCCCCAAAAGTACTTAAGATGGCCCTGGCCATGCCCCGGCATGAATACAGCTATGTTCTATTGTGATGATGTGCTATACGTACTAATGAATCAAGGCTATCAATTTACCATGCAGTTATGCAGATCATTTCATAAGGTTTGACTGGAATCCTTTCCGTGCGGGCTAGGTACCCTCTTGTTGTCTCCTAAGGTGACTCATCAGGTGCCTGTCATGATTCCGGGAATCCCAAGGGCCCAAAGAAGCACCTGGACCAAGAAACTGTCTGTTTGGCGCAGACATAGGCTTGTGTATGCCTATGGCCCCTTCCAAGATGGCCCCCAGGCTGAGCCCAACAGTGATATTCAACATGGCCCCTACAGGGCCACCGGGTTGGCTTCCACGGTGGTCTAGTGGTTCTGGGCAGGCCCAGGGCTATATAAACCCCGCCCTGGGCCACACCCGGTGCTTAGCGTTTTCTTCGGCTGCCAGCGTGACGCTTGCCTGTCACGGTCCTGTTTTATTCTGCATGTCAGATCCAGATCCGAACCTCCGATCTGCACTACGTGTCAAGGCATTGCATTACAGAGTCTTCACTACGAGGGTCAAGATCTTATATGATTTCGGATCGCCGGACTCTTCTGACTTCTTCAGCAACGCCCGCTCTGCAGCTCTTGCTGGATTCCACGTGCGCGACAGAGTTCTGCATCCCGCTCCGCAGCGCCTACTGGTTTCCACCCGTGCAACGGAGTTCTGCATCCTTTACACTTGAATAAAGAAAGACAAAAAGACATATGGTAAGTGGCAGTCTGTCAATAACCCCACCCGCTACCCTCGCAATACTTTACCTGAATCAGCAACAGTGCCCGTACTCATCTGCACCAACCTCTTCCATCAGCATACCAACCCTAGGAAAGAAGCAGGGTATTGAACTAGCAGCGCAGTAGCAGGCACTAGGACTTAGCCTATAATTAACAAACAACAATACTACAGGCGGCTTATAAGGGGGTCGCAGCAGGCCTGGGCGCCCATTTCACCAGTGGAGTAACTGGAACCGCCACGCCCTAGTGAAGGAACTGGAAGAGAGTGTACCGAGAAAACTACAACTTCTTTTGAGATCATCCTTGATGGAGACAAGGCACAATTCAATTCCTCATAGGGGTCTGAAGCCGGATTGGGCGGGACGAGGAGGAGGCTGGTTTCTGTGAGAAGGTATAGGTTGTTGAGTTGATTAGTTTAGCTATGAATCAGTTGTTTGAGATAGGTCTGTAGTTGTTCAGTATAAGTGGTTCAGAGGTGGATTTTTTGAGCCAGGGTTAGATGTGCAAAGTCTTGAATTCGGCCGGGAAGGTGCCTGAGGTGAGAGATGAGTTAATAAGCGATCTTGCTATGTTCCCGGCACAGGTTGAGGATAGGATTTTTTTTAGAAGAGTAGGACGAAAGGGGTCTCCAGTGGATCCTGAGGGGCAGCTGTTAGATGGTAGCTTTAGAAATTCAAGGTGGGAGATGGGAGTTAAGGAAGAGAAGAGCGAGCAAGTGGAGGTCAGGTCTGAAAACCCAGTCGTGGATGCTGGGGAGTGGGGTGTGACCGATGCTATTTTAGTGACAATGTCAAGGTTTCTTTCCAGAGCCATGTTGTGGAAGTGGTCTGAGAGGGAGTCACAGAGTGATTGAGTGAGGGAGGGGAGGAGGCATTGCATAATGGGGACTTGAATTCAGAGATAGTCTTGTGGAGTTCCCTACAGGTGTTTGGGGGCATTGTTGATTCTATTCCAGTAATAGAATTTTTTTGGCCTTGCATATTTCTGCCCTCTAAGCTTTAGCTTCTGGGTGTAGGCTATTCTATTCTGCTGCAACATGTCTACCTGCCATTCTTGGATGTGGTTTTGGCATTTGAGAGATTTGAGAGCAGAGGTGAACCATCTGGGGGAGAGACCCTGTCTGTTAGAGAAGGGTCTGATAGGGGTGAGTGGGCTTCCAAGATTCATCGGTCAAAGTGGCAGATGGGGAGATGGCCTGAATGGAGTGGTAGGGCGAACAGGGAAAGCAAGTACGGAATATGCCACGTCGGAGTTACTTTGACTTTCTTCCATAGAGGGGAGTGGATGGGCTTGGGGCTGTCCGGGAGGATGCAAGGTCTACAGTCGAGAGAGTGAAGAAGATGACTGCATGGTCCACCCAGACTAGTGGGCTAGACGGAAGAGGGGTGATGAGTTCAGGAGAGCTGAAGATTGAATCTAGGGTCTGGCCTGCAGAGCGGGTAGATCCTGATACTGCTTGTGTCAGATGTATGGTCTCCAGGTTTTCCAGAAGGGATCATGTCATGGGGATATGTGGGACATCAAGCCAGATATTGGTGTCCCCTAGCATTTTCAGGGAGAGGTGAGAGAACTAGGTAGCTGCTAAAGTGTTGCTAAGATTTTCTACAAAGCATTGGTTGTAGCCCGGGGGTTCAATATATGAACAGGAAGCTGTGGTTGTGTGTAGGGGTGAGGAGAGATTTTACTAGGACGATTTGCAGTCTGAGGAGCAGGCTTGCTCCTCCGAGTGCGAAATGGAGAGGTAGGATTTGTGCAGAATAGCAATGCCACCAGCCTTGCTGGTTCTTTGGTGCACAAGTGTCCCCTGGATGGAACTCCTTGTGTGGAATGGGCCGGAAGTCTTGAGAGGACCATGTTTTGGTGATGCAGAGGATATCAGGGACTAAAGATGAAATTAGGTCATAAATGTTGTGGCGTTTTTTTCACAACAGATCTTGCATTAATCAGGATTCATGTTAGTCCATTTCTAGGTTGAGTGTTTGATGCAAAGGTTTGAGGATTCTGAGTAGACCTTTGAGGGGGTGGATGTTACCAGGTGGAAGGGGAATGGGTGGTATAGAAGTAAGGGTTGGGGAATTCTGGTGCTGTGATAGTTGCCGAGACCACGGTGGAGCACACTGGGGGAGGTCGCCTAGATGACTGGGGTGTGCTGTATAGTAGGGTCTGCGTGAGCTGTGTGGTACCATGGCCGATATTTGTTAGAAGGGGAGCTGTTTTTTGGTGGGGGGGGGCTAAGGTCTCCATTTAGGGGAGTGTGTTGTCGGTGTGTGTGCGAAGAGTGCCCGCGAAGTCGGGGTCCTGTGGGTAATAGCAGGTGTAATGGTTAATAGTCGTAGGAGTAGTATCGGGGTGAAAAGTGGAGACCCTGTTCTGAGGTGTGAAGGGGATGTGGATACTGAGCTGAGGGAGGGATGGGAAGGTGTGCAGGGCTGCGACTGGGGAATTCAGAGGTCAGTTGACAGTCTTCTAGGGTCTGTGATGGAGTCTGGCTGGGTTTATACATTTCTATCTTGCAAACAAACTACAAATGTATTCTGTGAATTAGCATTTGCGCCCCGGGAAGGGCGCTCAGCCAATCAGGTGGCTGGAACAGCGGGCGAGAATACAAAGTGTACCACCCGCTGTTAGGTGGTGTCATCTTTTTTTATGTGAGGAGGCAGCAGAGTGCCTCTCCCTGTTGCCTACCTCCACCCCTTTCCCAAAACAAAACATATTTCCCCACCCGCTCCCTCTCTCCACACTTATCTGCTGGACCAGAGCTTTGTGCTCTGCTCCCAGCATTCCTCCTGCCGGCGGCTGCTGCAATGGAATTGGAAAAGGGACCTTTTTCAATGGCGGCGAACAACCTCCACCCCCTCTAAAGATCGGGTGAAACGCATCTCCTGAGGGAAGAAATACCAAATTATTTGCACCCTGGGAAAACCCAGGGGTGGGAATAGCTATCACGCCCCACCCAGCGGGCGAACAGGCTGGCAACAGCCCATAACCCTTGCCGAGGCCCTGGCGCGTGCTGCTACCAGCCATGCATATCCACCGGCTGGGCCACGGTCGCTACATTCTGCACATCATAACCGTGTGCAACACCTACTCTTCAGAAGTCATGAAGGCGGTTTCATCAGTATAGGTCTAAAATATAAATCTAGTGTTAGAGATGATATTCGTGAACACAGTATTACAGGTTGTACAATTATTTCACTTACAATGCCAGGATAATCACCAGTGCGGGGCACATAACTGTAAGTCGGTGTCCCTGAAGCCTGATATGTGGGCATTGTAACTTGATGAGGGGCTACTGGAGTTGGCGAATGAGTGGTCAACAAAGTGCCAGTAGACATTGCCACTAGGAGGAACCCCATATGTATTTCATTTCCGCCTTGCCGGGCCTCATCAGTTAAGTGCAGCCTCGTTCCCTGTGGCACAGCGAACCAGGAATCCATGTCTGGCTATACCCTCTCTTATCAGGAACATTTTGATCGAGCATTTCAGGCTGGAGTGTTCCCATTGGTGGCAAGATGAAGGCTAATTTGCATGGCGGTTGGTTCCCTCCTATAATGGCGTAGACAAGCTAAAATACAAGGACATGATAGGTTAGAGCAATGCGCATGTGTATAATTAATTCAGAACGCTCCGCCTATCCCTTTTTGGTCCTAGAATGCTTCCCAGATAGTGGCAGAGGCAGCTGTTGGTTCCGGTGAGTCGGGGGCTAGGGGTGTGTGGGAGGGGACAGACACCTCCTGAGGGTGCATCAGCATCCTTAGTTGCGGCTTGGTAATAATTACAGGCGAGGGGCATAAACCCCTCCACGAACTAGTGAAAGCAGCCAAGCATAGTGAGGGAGACAGAAATAACCTACGGCAATGAGGGCGGGTAAGGGGGGTTTCTTCCCCTGAGAGCATGTTTTAAATAATAAGAGGTTGAAATGGTGCATTCTGCAGCAACATGTTTGAGAAAAATGGGGTAAAATCTCACGCAACAGAAGTTCTTTCTACTTTGGGGTTTATGAATTAAATCTCTCTGTCACAGGATGTAACAAGAAAGAAGTGTAATTCATGTCTTTTGTTTTTTATGCATTTATTGTTTGATTGTGTGTATTATTTACAATCAACAGTAATTCATTCATTTCAATTAGTTCATACCTTCTAATAGACAAGGTGGGGCATTTTTTTCATAATTATTATGAAACGTGCTTCGTTAATTCTTTTATTTCGCTATAGAAAAAGATAGTCATGGTAGCATTCAGAAGGAGAATATTATTTAGTTCTCGGTATAGTCTACCCAGGATTATTCGCCTTTCGTACTCTGATCATTTTGAGGTCACACTCCGGGTTCCCTCGTCCTGTAGTAGTAAATAGTCATACAATTTACAATCGGTTCCCCGCCAAACAAAACACATCCGCCCATCACACTTTAATGCACACTAAGGCCCTTTATACAAGTTTGCCGGTATTCTGGTGGGATACCAGTAAACTGCTCCTACCGCTACCGGTGCCTGATATCCTGGTATTACCGAGATATTCTAGGTGCCAGCAACAGTGGTAAATCCCAATTCCATGGGGGGATTGCCTGAATTACTGGCCCCGGTAATTCCGGGGGCGCTAATTCTGGTATTTATTTGCTGGTAGGGGCCTAAGTTACCTTCAGCTCTTGGCTGGAGGTAAATCAGTGCCCCCCCACTGGAAAACGTATGTTTTACTGGTCCGGTAAAATTGCTGGTGCCGGAATTACCATCAATTTTACTGGCATTTTTTCCAGACCAGCAAAACTGTAATGATCCATTAACCCTCTCTCTCTCTCTCTCTCTCTCTCGCTCTCGCTCGCGCTTGCGCTCTCTCTCTCTCTCTCTCTCTCTCTCTCTCTCTCTCTCTCTCTCTCTCTCTCTCTCTCTCTCCCTCCCTCCCTCAAAAGCAAACGCACACACACACACAGGCTCACTCACTCAAACATGCACACTCACACCCATTTAAACTGTTACAAAGAAACCACATCAAGCATGAACACACACATACACACTTTTTGAATAACCATCAGACATGTGATCTGCTACTCCAGGCATCAGGTTATTTCCAGTGTGGTGAAGCCTTGTGGTAGCAGGACTCACCATCATGCTGAATTAACAGGAAGCAAAAGGAGTGCCACACTGGATGAACATACACACTGCAGGGCCTGCTTGGAAGCTCACTCCTGTGTGCAATGTTTTTTTTAATTTATTTTATTTATTTGATTTGGCTGAAAAATTCAACCTTTCAATACAAAATCCATTTACTTCATTAAAACATATAAAATGTGTCATGACACTACATAAATATTATATTCATTTAACTGATCACAATTCCATAAATTATTTCTAAACTATTCTAAGCATAAATCATTTGAGTTCATAATAAAACACAAGGAAAAGATAAACAATAGGAAAATATAAAAGTATAAAGACAAAGGGAGAAAGTGCCGTGTTCAAGATGAAATCAAATGGCAGTTATTTAGCATACAGAGCAAGGTGCTTGTACAGTTCTCAGCATAGCATATCATTATTATTTGTTTTGATTGTATTATTTATTATTTTCTAGCTTTGTTTTTTGGTTCTTCATCATTTTCTAGTTTTAATTCATTTAGAAAGTTTACCGTTGCATATCCTATTGATTTTGAGTGCACATGAAATATAAACTTCCATAGATCTTTACCCTCCATGTGTGCTCGGTGTTGAAAAAGGTTTTTAAAATATTTAACTCTTAAGCAATCCAACTTGGTACACTCGGTGAGCAAGTGTTCTAGTGATTCCTCATGCTTATTACAGAAGCGACATAGACTACATTCTATAGCATCAGGAAACCATCTAGATGTAATTTCCCTGGTTTTCCATTGGTTTAACCTCAAGCGCAGAAGTCCTGCTCGATGCGAGACATTTGGTGATTTTAAGAGATACTCTTCAGGGGAGCCAAGGGATTTTAAGGCAAAAGGATTCCGTCTAAAGCATTTGTAGACTTGACATTGTTCTCTAGTGCTTATCCAATCCATTTCCCAGATCTTTTGCTTAGCTTTGTCAGGATTTAACAACAAAAGCTCATTCCCTACGTCTGCTTCTTGCAAAAATCTCTGCGCTTGGGCTTTCCAATGCTTAGAAAAACTGTCATTCGATGTTTTTACATAATTTGCTAAATGTTTTACCAGCCTATTCCTATGATCTTCCAGGACACATTTCCTGTATAGCATGCATACTCTCCATTTATAGGTGGCTTGCATCGATATAAGCCCTAATGCATGCCTTATGAGGGCTATGGGTGTAGATTTCGAGAGTTTCAAAAGATTTTTCCAGTATTCTCCTTCTTTCTTATCCCAATAGTTGCGTGTTTTGTATAATCTTGTCTCTGACCCATACAATTGTATTGGCAGAGCCTTTTGCTTATAGTATGTCATTAGGGGAGCAATGGTGAATTTACAATATTTGCCACTGATATTTTTTGCTTGGGAGATTAAATTATTCCATTTTATTATTGCAGTGGTTTCATATGTAGTGTCCTGTGGGCTATTGTTAATGTTCACTCCCAGGTAAATATATTCACCCACTGATTCGAGCTGCTGATTATCTAAAACCCACCTATGATCTTTATTTCTTTGCTGTGAATTTCCAAATTGGATCACTTTTGTTTTTTTAATATTTATGATCATACCATTGCATTTGGCATAGTTCTCCAGTACATTGAGCATATTGCGTAACCCCATCGGTGTCTTTGATAGGACGAGGAGATCATCGGCATAGAAGAGCCATTTAATTTCGTGTTTGCCTAGTTTTGGGGAATCAGTTATGATGTTAAGAAACTCTTTACCCATGTCAGAAATGAAAAAATTAAAAATTGCCGAAGCAAGTATACACCCTTGCTTAAGTCCTCTCGACGTGTCAATGGGGTCAGTCAGCAGACCATCGCTGTTTAATCTTATTTGAAGTGAGGTACCCTGATGAAGCTCAATGATCCACTTCAAGATGTTCCATGGGCAATTGTTTCTCATTAGCTTCGCCACTAGCAGCTCCCTCAATATAGAATCAAACGCAGTTTTGAAATCGATGAATGCAATATACAGTGGTAGATTTTTACTTGCTTGCTTTGCAATGATGGCATTTATAGTGAATAGGTTGATACCTGTTCCTAGACCTTTAATGAAACCTGTCTGCCAAGGGTCCCTCAGGTTCTCTCTGTCTAGCCAGTTGTTAAATTCATGCAAGACAAGACGAGCAAATATTTTCCCTGGACAGTCCAGAAGGGCTATCGGTCTATAGGATCCTGGGTCAAGTCTGTCTCCCTTCTTAAACAACGGGATTAAAATAGATTTTTTCCATGATGTTGGAATCAACTCGGTGCGCATCACTTCCGCAAATATTTTCGTCAGTATTAGTGACCACACTTCTTCTTGATGGTTTTATTATCGAGTTTTATTCACACCTCTTCTTTGATGGTTTTATTATCGAGTCCATCCGGGCCAGGGGCCCTTGAGGAGCTTAGTTTTGAGATATAGAATAAAATGTCATTTTGATCGAATTGTATCGTGTGATCCCAATTCGTACCTTTAAGAGGTATTTGCTGGATCATCATTGGTGTCTGGTATATTTTTTTTAAGCATGTCCTCACTGTCTCTCTGGTAACATTGGGCCTTTCTACTTCTTAACCAGTTTTTATATACTGTCCGTATGTGCCTTATCTGCGGAAGTTTCTCTTCTAATGTTAGATCTTTTAGTAGTCGTATTTGTTTTCTCATGTTAGCTTTTTTGGTTTTGACATCAATGTCAAAGACATCAGCATGTTTGTACCCTTGTCCTTGTGAGGTGTTTTTCACATATGCATATTTCTGCATTATTGATACATAATCCAAGCCTGGACGTGTGGACAAATGTTTGTCAAAATCCCGCAGGGAAGCATTAGACCACTTGATTTTATTCCTCCTGTTGTTAGTATTTATATTTCCATTATATGTCTCACAAGTACTTTTATTGGGGGGTTTTTCTGTTTCCCACACCAAGCAGAGTTGGCTGTGATCACTTTCCCTTTTTGACTTTCAGTCATGGACTGGATTAGATTCAACAGTGCACTGTTCACGAATATGTAATCTAATATGGCTTCAGATGAACCATTATGCCATGTGTCAGCAGCCTGCGTATCCCCCTCCACAGTCCCATTTAGCATCAATAACTGCATGTCTTCCATTATTGGTAGCCATCTTCTTTCTTCTACCGTTCTTTTTCTTTTCCTCTTATTCAGCAGATGCATGTTAAAATCGCCCATGATCACATTACATGATCAACATTTCTTTCTTTAGCAATTTTGGCAAATACTTCTTGACAAAGTTCAAAAAAACAATCCGCAGTTAGATGAGACATTCCCCAATAGATGTTTATGAGTATAAGTAGGTGTGAATCACTCTTCAATTTGACAGTTTGGATGAAAGGGGTGGTGGAATCATACATAGCTATTGTAAAGCCTTTTGATTTCTTTACTGCAACTAAAAGCCCTGCCATTGGTCTACCACGCGGTAGGCATATTGCTGGTTATAAGTATATTTCATAACCATCCCAAGTTGGGGTTCGGCCAACCATGTCTCCTGCAAGACCACTATGTCAAACTTGTCAAGTTCAGTATTCGCCGTATTCGTAAAGTGCTTGAACCCCCGAGTGTTCCAACATATCAGTTGGAGTTTCTCTTTTGCTATGGGTTGTTATGAACGATCTAAGTGATTACCTCTTCCCTCATCTGATGCAGCAAAGTTGGCGCCATAAATGCGGGGAATCCACTTTGTGGAGCCTCCGACTTCTTCATTCGATTGACAGTCTTCTTGATACAAGTTAAAGCCCATTTGAAAGAAAGCATCTCTAGCCTGCCATAATATATCTGCAAGAATGGTTGAGTGTATAGAGATTCTGAATCGTGTCAGATCCCGATCATCCATGAACTCAACTCTGTCGATGTCCGACGTTGATATGTTCCTTAATTGAGATATCTCCCTGCAGATGTTTATGACGCTTGATCGATTCAGGTCAAATTGCTGGAATGGATGGTCCCTGCATTCCAGTATGAAGCAGTGACTGTTCTTCTGGGCCACTGCCCTCGATTTAAATGAGACTTCTTTGCTCATATTCTTGTTCTTTTGCCATTGTGCTGTTTTTCTCATACTAGCATTCTCCATTGTCTCATTATTTGAAGACATTGCGTTGTTTATGGGACCTCTCACTAGGCGACCTCCTGGCATGGATTTTGTCTCCATCTTGCTAGATCCAGTTTCCGTAGTTTCCTTTAACTTGCTGGCCATGTAGTTTTCTACAGTTTTGTTTATTTCTTCTCTCATTTGTGCCTCATTTAACCCCCTCCACCTTGAATCTATCTTTTCACTGTTGGGGAGTGCCTGAGGTTGGGCACTTTCGCTTCTTCTCATTGCTGTTTCTACTGCAACTAAGTCATTTAATGGTTTGTAAAATAGGCTTGGTGTAATTTTATTTATACTGCTTATGGGCATAGTTCTCATATGCTCACTGCTTTCATCAGTGATTTTTGACTTTTCTCTGGTTTCTTTTATAGCACTTGTTATCTTCAAAATTCGTCTATTCTTTACTTTCCCTTTAACACCTTTTGCTACAGACATGGTGCTTTTCATTTTATTTGTTAAGGATTGATCCTCTTTGTTTTGCTTGTTCTGTTTTGCAACTGTTTTCTGTTGTTCTTTTTCACTATTACTGGTCTCACTAGTTGCTTCCACGATTAACTTAGTCGTGGACGGCTCACCATCGCTACCTTTTGCAACGTTCTGTAACAGATGCTTTGAGGGTTCTTCAAGATTAATAGTGTTTGGCGCCCCACTAAAATTGAATTGTTTTGGGTGCAAAGGAGTCTTAAACCTGTCGTTCATATTACTTGGGGGGATTGTGGTCTGGGTTCCTGACTCTTTTGATTCACAATGTCTAAATATTTTGTATTGTTGAATGCACTCTCTTCGTTCTCCCATTTCCTGGCAGCTGTTACTTTGATCTGTCAGCTTATTCAATAATATAGTTTGGTAGTTCAATTTTTGGTCCATTGCTTCATATAGTTTGGCCAACGATAGCAAAGCTGTATGCATTGCTAATAGGACCGAATTTTTCTCAATCAGGGCCTCAGCCTCTTCTACAGGACTTTCATGAAGGATCACCGGCCGTGCTTTCCCAAGAGTAAGGTTTTTATTTCCCCTTACAGCTTGCCTGGGGGTTGGAGGGGCAAAAGAGAGTGATTTCGCAAACGCTTCTTCCTCAGAGCATTCTAGCATTTCTAAAGATGTCATTGCTTTGTAATTTTGTGATACATTCATTATGTCATCCTCTTCAATTCTACGCCTACTTGTGTTATGTTGATGTTGTATTGGAATGGGCGACAGACTGTCTACTTGCATTAAGTCTCCTGTGTTGGAGTGTACAAACACAACTTCATCTGTACTCATCGAGGCAGAGCTACAATCCATAAACTGTATAGCTTCCTCATCTACTTGACCTGTGATTTG
Organism: Ambystoma mexicanum; assembly: GCF_040938575.1. NCBI lineage: Eukaryota > Metazoa > Chordata > Amphibia > Caudata > Ambystomatidae > Ambystoma > Ambystoma mexicanum. The sequence goes on along the minus strand of NC_090928.1, from coordinate 258,964,148 downwards.
CAAGTTATGATAAGCCTCTCTTAGTTTCTGCTGGGCTTCGATCGTACAGGGCTTGGGCGGACTTTCAACAATGTTTTCAAGTGTTTGAGGTGCAAACACTTTATCATTTTCACACCGTTTACTCTCATGTTCCATGGTAGTGTCTGAGATTGCATTTCCCACTCCAACATTTAATATTACAGGTGCGCTTACTTTAATGGCAGCTACTTCCATGTCAAGGCGCTTATTCAGCTCAGTGAGCTTTTCTTGATTCAGATGACAATTTTGGGTTTGTTGTTGTTCTTGGGGAGTTTCGGTCCCTGTGCTTGTATTCAAATTGTAATATAAGCGGATATCAGGTACCCTTGACATTAAGCGGTTCCTGTTTTTGTTTCCCACTTTTTTTTCCCCTGCACAGGTAGCTCCTTTTTTCTTTAAGATTGGGACTGTTGGAGTGTGCGGCATACCCACCATATTTTTGGATTTTGGATTTGGATTAATTCCTTCTTTAAATAGTGCACTATTCATGGGCATACCAGATTTCAGTGTGTAGGGTCCCTTCTCCATGCTACCACAAATAAAACACAATTAAACTCACACTCGTGCACGATACGTAGCCTAGAGATTACACTATGGGTGGGAATAATAGTACAGGCAATAGCCTCTTACCCTTTCACGTAGTGCACAGTTTTCCCCTTTTTTTTAATTTTTTTTTTATATATGATTTTTTAAGCACCTTTCTTTTCTCCTCCTCGTTTGCAGTATGGCTAAGTCAAGTGCTGCCAGCCCAATCCGCGCCCCAGGCACAACGAAAAGCGAACAGCACTTATCCGTACTTACTGCGCGGTGCGAGTGCGCCAGGGAGAGAGTATTTGTAGAGGAGGAGGGGAGGAGTAACTGCACGTCACGTGCTTAACAAGAGCGGAGTCTCCCTCCAGGAAGTGCCCTAAACAAAAGAATAAGGATACACTCTTAGTAAGGCTTGGTGTATGTGAGGACAATAACAGGCTTATCCAAACACGAGTCCAAATATGCTCATAAAACACGAGTCCAATTAAATACACACACACAGGGGACTGGGTACTCAATCACCTTGTGGATCAGGAAGTCAGGCAAGCCAGCCGCCGCATGAAAAGACGTCCTCCTGGACGATTTACTTTGCGTTTTCACGGCACGGCAGCGGGCTCAATGGGAGTCTCGTGGTGATTTCCTTCAGCGTGTCGAGCAGATCCAGCAAACCAGCAAACAGTACTTATCCGTACTTAGTGCGCAATGTTTTTTAAATGCTTTGATTAATCAAAGACTACTCCCCCTTTGCCACCCTCCCCCTCTAGGGTGTCGCCTCTGCAGACAGTTAAATATTCGGGGACTTCTCCATTAATCTAAGCTTAGGGAAATAAAGGAAATACTGCCAAAGTAGAAGGGTCTGCATGATTCAGAGTCCTGTGAGTATTAGAGTTATTCCCCATTTTGGAGCCCCAGTGGAATTCAATGGGGAATGCCTTATTACTGCACACAGTAATACAGCATGCAGTAATTGTCACCTGTGATTTCTTTTGTGTTGAAGTAATTTCCTTCACACAAAAGCAGGGCGTTTTGAAGAGTTTCAGTTGTTATTCAGAATTTAACAGTGTGCTAAAACATCTGGGAATCTGAGATACCGGGTGTTTTACCACAACCACCAAACTCGTAACGGCGCCCTTAGGAGTTGAAACCAATGTTAGGGTGACCAGACGTCCCGGTTTTGCCGGGACTGTCCAGGTATTTGCACCTCGGTCCCGGGGTCGCGAGACTTTTTTAAGTTTAAAAACCCTGCGCTGGGATTTAGAGATCCGGTGGATACCATCCTGGTTTTTGGCCCGATGTCATGATTTTTCCATCGGTTTGGCCAAAAAACGGGTTGGTATCCACCCGATCCGCAAATCCCAGACGTGTTTTTAAAACTTACAATAGTCTCAGTACCCCGGGCGCTCTCCTCACTCGATCAACATGACATGGGACAGCCCACCGACATAGAAGTAGGACTAGTTTCACAGCTGAAGCTGTAGTCCTACTTCCATGTCATTTCAAAAACTGGTCCCCCTAACCAGTGTCAGACCACCGATATTTCTATTCTCAACATTGCAACTCCTCTGATTTTGCGCCATGATACTGCTGCAAGAATCGCAATGACAAGCCCTAGGCTAGAAAGCCGACTGCGAGGGCTGCACTCCCTTTGTCTAGCTGGAGAAGCTAGAAAACATGAATCAAGTGTTCCCGCAATTATTCATCTGTGTTAAACAGAAATAAATTGCTGCGTCAAACGTACTTTTAAGAACCAAAGTGTATTGTTGAATCAACCAGTATTGGTAATCGTAAGTGCCAAGTGCGGAGGCACTTTTCTGAGAGTGTGTACACTCGTGATGAACAGTAAACATTAAATTCTATTAAGTATAATTGTTAACACTTTGAACTTGAGCTGTGCCCACTCACCTTGGTTTTCTGCTGCAGGACTCCCCACCCTGCAAAACAACTGTTGATTGTTATCTGATAGACTACAGAATGAAGTGCCAGTTAGAGAGAGACCAAACAACATTCCATTAATAACAAATGCCATTTTCTCACAGATCACCATGTTCCAAACCACGAAGGCAGTTTGCCGTGATGTTTGGGTAAAACATTGGATCCTTGCCGTATACCGTGTTGGATCGTAGTTTGTTTTAAGCGCATGAAATGAGTGTACATTGCAGCAAAGTTATACACAGCTTGCCCCATTGTGTGCAGTGAGCTGGAGAACCACATTCACAGACAATTGAGCAGAGGCCGTTCCAGAGCACTCTGTCAAAAGCTTTTGCATCATCTAGGAAGAGAACAATGAGCGGACAAAAATGTCTTGCTTTTGGAACTGTCAAATATTTACATGATCAGATTTGTATAGTTGGTAGTTAATCAACTGGGAATTCATCTATGATGTTTGGGACAATAATGGCATGAGCACAAGGTATGACAGGGTTATCCAGCATGGTTGAAAAGATTTTGTTGTTACTGGTCGGTAGCAAGTTAAGGCAATAGGATCTTAGTTCTTCCTTTTTTGATGATGACAGCCCTGTTGGCTTGTGGCCAATTGATGCACTTGTCACAGAACCATAGGCCTTATTAAGCCACCCATGCATCGCTCGGGTCACGGACATAATGGGGGGGAAAAGAATGTGGAATTAGGAAGTAACTTTCTCCCCCGCACCGGAGCTACCAGACGTGGGAGTGAGATTTCTGGAAAAAGAAGTCTCCCTTTCGTTGGATATCTGCAATGGCTAAATTCTGGACCTGATTTTCAGGCAGTGTTCGATTCTCTGGTAATGGGAAATCTACTGCCGACCCCCAGGAAGTATTTGGAAGTATGTCAAGGCTTCCCCATGCACAGCCCACCGCCCGCCGCCTGGTCTGGCTTTTCCAACAATCCGCAGACTCTGATTCCCCTTTGGCCTTCAGGAACAGGAAGGTGTGTACCGGTATACAGTCTTGAAAACGAATATTATATGTCGACATACACATATAGCAACATTTTTATAACGGAAAAACATATCGAAAATGTATGTGGGGTGGGGTAAAGGGTTAAATCTAGTGGGGAAACAGTTGGGGTTGGTTTTTATGGGTGGGAAATGCGTTGTAACATTTTCGGTGTATGTGCATTCTACATAAAATATGTAACCGTCTGTACCATACACAGAGGATTTCTTTTTTTATCTTGGGTCAGAACCGCTGTATAAAAGCACCCGTAGTTTAACCCCTAGTTAAGAAAAACTCTTTTAGAACAGGCAAGTGTTTACTTTTCTCGTAATGATAAAATAATGCCATGTTGGGCATCACTAAGGAGTCCCCTTGAAAGCCATTAGGTGAGTGCTTGCAGCTCCATCTGGCATAGGTTAAGGTGACCTTGAAATCCCGCAATCCTCACGCATCTCTGTTTTCCTCAGCTTGTAGAATCATCATAAGCTGTATCCCGACTAGGGTCATGGATTTTATTTTAAGTATTTCACACGGGGAAAAAAAAACAAGACTTGCTTGCAGTTCCACTTGTGGGAAGAAACATGCATAATTCCAGACAGCAACTATTCCAGGCATATATCAGGATCCTGTATCAGGATGATATAGGCGCTACATAAATAAACTATCATATCATATCATATTTTCAGAGAATGTCCTTGGGAATCCAGGGTGGGGTGACCTGTGTTGATAGGAACCTTTTTTCTTCACCTCTAATGCCATAGGGGAGTTACCAGAACACGTGATAGTGCACACGCTGCTCGTGAAAAGCTCATCTCGTTGAACCTTCACAAAACAACTAGCAGCAAAATGGGTAAAGGCTTTACCTCTCCCTGCTGGCCTACTTTTCAAAATGATACCAGGCAAACATTTGGGTATCTGATCCCTATTTGTGTGAGCATCACAGGGTAACACATTAATTGCCTCCCTGGAATACCACATGCCAGTGGGGCTGATGGAGGTGGCCTTCATTTCTGAGAAGTAGACATTCTATGGAAATTCAGGGGTGGTGGTGCTTGCTTTCTTCCTCCACCCATCTCTTGAACCACAGGCCCCAAATCTCAGGCTTGCATGGCCAGGCTGGAATCTGAGAGGTTCACCTGGCAAAATGTAGTATGGCCAGGCTGAAATCTAAGAGGTTCACCTGGCAAAATGTAGTATGGCCAGGCTGAAATCTCAGGGGCTCACCTGGAAAAATGTACTATGGCCAGGCTGAAATCTCATAGGCTCACCTGGAAAAATGTAGTATGGCCAGGCTGAAATCTCAGAGGCTCACCTGGCAAAATGTACTATGGCCAGGCTGAAATCCCAGAGGCTCACCTGGAAAAATGTAGTATGGCCAGGCTGAAATCTCAGAGGCTCACCTGGAAAAATGTAGTATGGCCAGGCTGAAATCTCAGAGGCTCACCTGGCAAAATGTAGTATGGCCAGGCTGAAATCCCAGAGGCTCACCTGGAAAAATGTAGTATGGCAATGCTGAAATCTCAGAGGCTCACCTAGAAAAATGTAGTATGGCCAGGCTGAAACTCATAGGGTCACATGGCAAAATATAGTATGGCCAGGCTGAATTCTGAGAGGCTCACCTGGCAAAATGTTGTATGGCCAGACTGAAATCTCAGAGGATCACCTGGCAAAATGTAGCATGGCCATGCTGAAACTCAGAGGCTCACCTGGAAAAATGTAGTATGACCAGGCTGAAATCTCAGAGGCTTAGCTGGCAAAATGTAGTACAACCAGGCTGAAATCTGAGAGGCTCAGCTAGAAAAATGTAGTATGGCCAGGCTGAAATCTCAGAGGCTCACCTGGAAAAATGTAGTATGGCCAGGCTGAAACTCAGAGGGTCACATGGCAAAACTTAGTATGGGCAGGCTGAATTCTGAGAGGCTCACCTGGCAAAATGTTGTATGGCCAAACTGAAATCTCAGAGGTTCACCTGGCAAAATGTAGCATGGCCATGCTGAAACTCAGAGGCTCACCTGGAAAAATGTAGTATGGCCAGGCAGAAATCTCAGAGGCTCACCTGGGAAATGTAGTATGGCCAAGCTGAAATCTGAGAGGCTCAGCTGGCAAAATGTAGTACAGACAGGCTGAAATCTCAGGGACTCACATGGGGAAATGTAGTATGGCCATGTGGAAATCTGTTTTCCAATTCTCAAGGAATAGGAAAGGAAATCTGCTCTACTTTTTCTACTATAGATCACTGCAAGGTGCCTCAGTACTCCTCGATGTTCAAATGATGCACTCAGTTATAGAAGATGCCAGATTTCCCATTAAATCAACAGCAAACTTTGTTCTTTTTTGTGACTTCTGACGCAAAGAATGGTAAGGAAATCTCTCTATACCTGCCATCATTTCCACCTCTAAGTCCGAGTCAGGGAACCTAGACCACGAGGCCTTGCTTTTTTGGCAGCTATCCAGAGTACAGTCGATGGGGTTTTTCAGCCGATTTGGCTGTATATGGAGTATGGCTTCGCTTCCACGTGCATCATTGGTAGGAAAATGGTCTGGTCCAAATGGTGTCAATTCAACCCGGATTTCCCAAGTGTCTACATTTGAAAAATGTATGTTGTTGATATATTAGTGTTCCCTGGATGCAGAGCTCCCCATGTAAGAACCTGGGAGTTTATCCCTTTTTGAATGTTTGCTATTATTGATTTTCAGACATATACACAGCACTTTGATGCTTCTCATTGCATTACGCAGGTAGGAACTTCTCCTGGTGATAAGTAAGCTTTGTAGACCGGTCCGAGGGCCAATGCCAAGGGTTATGGGACCTGGAGTCTGGGTTACAGGCCTCAGCACAGAGAGAGCGTTTAGCAAGGTTGACAGTCCCATAATGCCCAGTACGGCTTGAGGTTGTGATCTTTAAAGTTATTGTAGTCTGCATCACTCTTAATAGCAAATGGTATATAGAAGCTGGTAGCACATATTTCTACTTGCGTAGTCGCTGGGAATTGTGCGTGAGTATGTTCTACTCTGCGCTAGTCAGGAAATGTAGCGTTCTGAACAATCTGTGGGCTATACTAGCTCATATGGCCCTCAAATTGCCCAATGGGAAAGCTCTTAGAACAGTAAAAGTGTTATTTCTTTAATAGAAGTATTTCCTCAGCTATTTCTTCCTTCTGAATAATATTGTATGCATTACCTTTGCAATGCATTCTTTTGAATGACTTTTGAAAGTAACTATTTTGCTCCTTTTTTAAATGTGTTGTTCTTTCTTTAACCCCTTAAAGGCCAGGTATGTGTACTATTATGTCATGGTTTTATGAGATTTCACTGCAGGACATTTTACCGAATTCAACTGTCGAACTCATGGAGTATTAGATGAGCCTGCCCACCTTCCCTGGACCTACCTTGGTATCTGCTGGGGGTTTAGTCGGCCCTGGTCGATCGATAACAAGTCACCTCCCGCTTGCCCAGTGCTTTACCATAAGGTGATATCTATGGACCAGAACTCCAGCCACTGACCCAAAGGGCCTGTCCCTACCTGGAACATTGTTCCACGCACCCATGCTGTGGCCTAACCTGCTTTGAGACACCAGGCTCCAACTTTTGCAAGTTAGAATTCCCTGACGGCAAGCGTAGAGAGCGTCTTAATGCAATTTTCCATTGGAAGTCACAGCACGCCATGGACGAGATGGTAAACCAAATGGCCAGGCTATTCCAGAAGCCCCATTGTCTCAGGAGGATAGCTCAGGGGCAACGTGCTCGCCTTGGAAGCAAAACGACATGGAGCCACAAAGGTTCGAACCCGGGTCCGAGCTTAGAAACCTCTGGGTATTAAGTGTGTTATAAATAACCTATCATCATCATTAAATGTTCATTCAGATTTTCTCCAGTTGGGTTTTGAAGGAGTTCAGATATATGTGCTCAGACCTCCGGCTCTGTCAACCACTGTGTGCAGATTAGAAGGAAGCTTAATCACCTTCCTCTGGATTACTGTGGGAGGGGGTGTGCAAGGGACCTCAGTTGCTGAGATGTCCATATCATCTCCTATCTCAGAGGAAGTGCTCTGGTAGTGCTGCAAGCACTCTTGGGGTGCTGCCCTTGCCTTGGTCTCCAAGCACTATCCCAGGTGGCTATCCATACCCAGCCATAGGTTCCACAAGCCCTGTGAAGAACCCCCGACTCCGCTGGAAGCGTTAGCACTGATGCACCCCAGACCTACAGATGAGAGGCACGCTGGCCACTTTTACAGCAGGTGAATCCTGCCAACATATGGAGTAAAAATACTTACAACAGAAAATAGGGAGCAACAGACACCGCGAATGGTGCCCCATGCTTCCCTGGATATGTGGATAAGTGGTACCAGCAGAGCAGTGCCATAGGAAGGAGCTCTGCTATCATTTCAGCCCGACCTTAAGAGGAACCTTTAGTTAGAAATGCATTGTTTTATTTGCATGAACAACAACGGGCAAGTCAGTTGGTTTTAGAATTAAAGTATATGTTTATTTGCCTGGAAAATGCCCTTATTAGGAATGGGAATTGCTTGTTTTTCCCCTAAAAAATAATTTCCCTCCTATTTTCAAAAAAGCTGGAAGCAAAATACTCCCACCTCAAAATCTCATCTGGAGCGCTCTGCATACTGGTTTGAGCTCAATCAGGCACACTTGGGTGCTGCCCCTGGCCGTGCGCTCCAGCCATCAGCCCATGGTCGCTGTCCCCAACATTTATGCACTTCACAAAGCCAAGTCCCAGCCTCCTTTGGATGCTAAGTACTAAGGCGTCCCAGTTGCAACCTTAGGAGCCCAGAAAGCATATTGGGGGGACTTGCTGACCCTGAATTTGGGTTTTAGCCACTGAACAAGGGAGGTTGTCCCGACCCAGACATGAATTCCACATCACTGAGAAGTGCCTCACCATCCTTTAGAGGGGCATGTTCTAATTGGTCCCAGTAAAAGCTCCATCGAGCAAGATTGGGGTGCTGCCCATAGCCTTGGCCTCAAGCCCCTGGCACAGGATGGCTGTTTCCTACCCAATCATGAGCCCCACAAGCCCTCAAAACCTTTTTCATAGGGTTAAACTCTAATTCATTCCAGTTTGAGCTCCAGAAGCCCTCAGTGGCATATGTACTGTAGTGGCCCAGGCTGTGAGCTTCAACTACCTATACCGATTTGTTGTTCTCCCTGTGAAAAAGTCACTGCTAAGAGGCTAGGGAATGGGGATTTGGAGACCCTGGAGAGTGGGGACTGCTGCCCGCTCTGCGATGTTGGCCCTGGATATGGTACATGGGGAACCCCAAGGGCCTCAATCCCATACCTAGTTTTGTATGTTGTGCACCTGTCAGGCCCATAGACCCCTAAAGTAACCCTGATAGTTCAAAAAGAGAGCTGTGGAAAGCAAAGAATGTGCTTCTCGCCAGCTTGCAGGCAAGGAGCTCTGCAAGCAACCTGATAACACTAAAAGGCACCTAAGCTTCACAACAGACAAAAGCACAAGCTCAGTTGGCAGGAGGTGCAGCAAGTCCGCCCCGTGTAGAGACTGGTGGGGCTTGTGAACATCCCCAAGCAATAGAGAAAGACACAAATGTTCAGCGGAAGCCTACCACTGCATGGCCACCCTAGAGGTGGGCAACCAAGCAGGATGGGGCTCCTCACCAGAAGATGGTTGACACCCTTATGTTTTCTTAACACAGCACGCTCTGCAGCTCAAAAAGCCATACATGAGAAATTGTAGTTTATCCTAATCACTGCGACTAAGTAAGCCGGCTCCTGATGAGTAAAACAGCTTCTGTTGACTTCCCGCTAACTAGCCCAAATACAATTCCGAGCAGAGTATTTAAGGAAGGACAACCAAGAGGGTGGTGTGGAAGTTAAGAGACAGTCAGTGGACCCAGGAGAGAAGCAAGTGAAGCGAGAGGATAGAGGAGAGGGAGGTCAGAGCAGAGTGAGAGATAGAAATACAAGAGGTGGTGGAGGGCAAACAAGTGGGGAGAGGAGAGGAGGTGGCGGCAAAGCAACTGCAGGGATGGAGGGTCAGCAGGAGAGAGAGCGAGAGGAAGGAAGAGGTAAAGAGTGAGAGTAAGAGTGGGAAAGGAGGAAACTGCGAGAAAGGGGACAGTAGAGCAGGAGAAGGAGAGAGTGAGAGGGAAAGGGAGGAGGAGGTTGAATAGAAACAGCTATTGAGGAAAGAGGGGGAGAAGGATAATCAAGGAAAGGAAGCAGAAACGATGAACCTGCTGAGAGCAAGGAGGGAAGACTGAGCAGGAGCACACAGACGAGGAGAGAAGAAGAATATGATATTTAGGGAGAGAGATGAAGTGGAGGAGGAGGAACAACAACATAGTAAGAATGGAGAGGAGGAGGAGGAAGAGAAGCAATAGAGAGGAGGGAAAGGATGGAGTGGTCAGGGGAGAGAGTGAGAAAGGTGTGGATGAACATCTAAGAAAGAAAGGAAAAGAGAAGGGGAAGATAGAAGCAATACTGAGCGGAAGAAGAGAAGTGGAGACCCCTTCAAGGCCTAGGCATGAAAGGTGCTACTAAGCTTGTTGAGGGGGACCAGAACAAGAGCCATAGATACACTGGAGATTAGGGTCTAGTGGAGGTGACCTATTGTCCAGGCCTAAGTTTTGCTACAGTGTTTTTAAGACCAAACAAGAGGGGGAGGGGGGAGTTACCGTACATACAGGTCCAACTATTAAGCCGTGCTTGATGCCTGACCCCATCAGATGACCTATGGCACCAGGTTGGTGGTACCTCATAGCAGAGTACAGGAGAACCAGTGCTTCATCCTGTTGAACCCTGCTCCAGATATGAAAGGTACAGAGTCAGAAAAGTGATTTCGACACTATGCAATCCCAGAGACTGTGAGTGACTATTCGACTTGCCTGGGGAGGTGCCGCTGAATGAAGGGAGAGAGAGAAGAACTGGGGACCACGGTCCTAAAGGAAGTTAAAGATCACATAATAGATCAAAGTGTTTACCACACATGCTCTAACCCAGTCACCGTTTCTTTATCCCCTGCTTCCTTTAGTGCTATGAATAAAGCACCCAGAAAGTGTCAATTTGGTATTGATTCATCTATTGCTCTATCAGCCGTTAAACTACCCAGTCACAAGTTCCTTGAGCCTCGAGAGGAGTCCCAACTGCCTCTAGAGGGGTAATATCTGAGGCGTCCAATTAAGAGTTCTAAATGCCTCACAAGCACACTCGAGAGGCTTACCCTGGCCTTAGGCTCCAGCCACAGACCTAGGGTTGACGATCTTACCCAGTCACAAGGCCCACTAGAACCAGGTGTCCCAGCCTCATTTAGAAGCATACATTCTAAAGTGCCCTAGTGATAGATCCACAAGTCACACAAGCACCTTTGGAGTGCTGCTCCTGGTCTTGCGCTCCAGCCAGCAACTCATGGTAATTTTCCCTACCCACTAATGAGTTCCACAAGCCCTCCTAGCCTCCTCCAGAGGGGTAAGGCTCAATGCGCCCCAGTTAGAATTCCATCAGGTACTCTTGGGATGCTACGCTGGCTGTCCCCTACCCTGTCACATGTTCTAAAAGCCCTGAGAGTGGACCCCACATCCTCTGAATTAGTAGCTAAAGGAATCCCAGCTAGAGCTTCAGGGGTATTGTGAGCACACGTGGGACGCTGCCCCTTGTCTTGCACAAGGGCCATCACCCGGATTGACTTTCTCTACTCATTGAAGAGTCCCACAATCCCGAGAGGCACCACAACCTCCACTTGGGAAGTTCCATCAAATGCTCACTTGAACTTGTTCTCCAGTTAAGCATTGATGAGTTTGCTCAGACCTGGCCCCGTGCCAGCCAGAGTACACCGATTATAAAAAGACTTAGCCAGCCTCCTCTGGACTATTGTAGACAGTGTGCATTGGGCCTGTTTACCCTCCACTTAGCTGCCACTGTCCTCACCAGGCTAGGTGAAGACCATAAGGAGATTCCCATTCAGTCCGTGTAGCTTAGTGTGCAACACGCGTGCCATCTTTTTGTGGCTAGGACAAGTGGGGAGAGAAACCCAGTAACCACCTTGCATTAAATACACTGGTTGCATTGCTTTACTGTGACTAGGGAGGAGAAGATCCCAGGATTGGTTGGATGCAGAAGATGACCACTCAGTGGCTATTTGTAAGCATGTGACAAGTGCATACTTTTTTGTGACCAGGGAGGTAAAGTGATTATCTTGAGTGTTAACATTTCCAGTGCACCTAAACATGCTGGGCGAGGGACAGGGCTAGGAGGTGTGTTACATCAGCTGCTGCGTGGGCTGGGGATAACAGAATTAGCAGCACCTTTTGCCACACATCACACTGGTGTGAAAGATGACATAATACATCCTGTTACATCATGTTGAAAATCATATATATTTCTTAGATGTTAAGGAAGACCATGCCACAGTTTAGTGCCCAGAAGTGAGATACACCTTCCTCCAGCAAAGGTAAAATGAATCCTGGGCCTCTCTAGCAAGAGTCTGCGCTCAGAACATAGGGTTTCTTAAGGTGGTAGGGTTCATATATCATTGATGCAGGCTTGGGTAATATACTAAATATACATCTATAAAAAATAGTTGCTGCCTTAAGATGAACACTTTCCTGAATGGGAAGCCAATGCAGATGATGAAGGATAGGTGTAACATTAGCAATATATGGTGAAGTTGCAACTGTGTTGGCCGCTGTATCTTGATGACTTTACATTATTTGGGTTAAGATATAATGGCCTCCGCATAAACCGAGTTACCATACTAAATGTTTGCCTTCACCATCGATTTGGCTACACTGCCCAGTTTTGGAGGTGGTTACCATAAAGAAATGTGGCCGTAACAATGGGTTTGGCTATAAAGCCCAGATGACTTTCAGCAGAGTAGGGTCAGATTTGTGCGAGCAGTCAGATACAGTAGCTAGTACTACTGTCTAGAGCAAGGCTGTGCAACCTGTGGCTCTAGAGTTGGTTTGGACTGTAACTCCCATGATGCCTCGTCATTGACTATGCTGGTTAGAACTAACAAGAGTTTTGGCCAAAACATCTGGAGAGCCAATTGTTGCTTCAGGGACGTCATTTAGGGGTCGCCAGAGGTCGCAACTGTGACCTCTGAGGTCTCCCTTACGACCCCTGAGGTCTCCCTTGTGACCTCTGCGGTCTCACTTGCGACCTCAAAAAGAAAATCCTTTTTTTTGTTGTAATGCAAGCTCCTGGGCTGTGGCCCGCATCATGTGGCTCTTTACTTCTGGAGTGGCTGGCTTGGCTGGCTTTCTTGTTCAGGCCTCTTAAAAAAAACGGGAAAAAAAGAACAGGAGTGCCACAAGTCTAACACTTTCAGCAATTACCCTAAATAATAAAGAATAGGACAACCAAATAATGTGTCTTTCTGGAATTCTATTCAATAATTGCTAGACTCATTAAAGTTTTATTTCAGGCACACTTCAGGGGGTGAGTCACTGATTTAGTCTGTTCTTAAATGCCTCAACTCAGCCTTTCATCCTTCTGAGGTCGATAAATGAGTACCAACACAGGTTGGGTGATATTGGGTTTATATTTTTTCTATATAAAGCGCTTAAGCGTAAGTGCTATATAATAACACATTATCATTTGGTCATGGACGTCTGCTTGCATTCACAGTAATTTGGTAATATGGGCCTATATACACTGATCTTAACGATACATATGGCGATCCATTCTTGTATGAAATGTACATCACATTATAGTGATATCGTAACCATATTTTTCGCAGTGTACAATGCTATGTGATGCCACTTCCTGTTTTGTCAATGGGTGAAAGGTCATGTTCCATCGCTTCCTGCAATATCACTTCAGGGTGGGGTCAAATGCATCACTTCCTGTGATGTCATCAGGGGGTCAAGGCTCGTGTGATGTCCCTTCCGCTACCCCTGCCATTTTGGTGAAATGACGTCCTTGTGTTGCATGCACCTTATCAAGAGAGTTCATTGGGGCTGTCATTATAATCGTGAGTCAAAAATCACACCCAGTGATTTAACCGAGGGCAATATAGGAAGATTCATGGAGGTTATTGCTCAAGCAAGGGGGGATAATTTCAGAATCATTGAGATGAGTGTTTATGATGTAGCCCTACCTTGTTGCTATTAAGACATAGGCATTTTAGTTTCACCTGGATTTTTATGTCCCTACAAATTTTATCAAGGCAAGTATGGCCAAGTGTAGTGTCTCCAGTCAATTTAAAATACAAATGAGTGCTGTGGCGGAGTCAGGGTGGGAGCAGGGGGTGGGGGTTAGCCGCCCGACCCTGGCTCCCCTCTGGTGCAAAGTGCGCCCCCCCACCCGCCAGCCTGCACCTGGTGCCCTATTATTCGCCCCGGCAGCAAAAGCTGCCTCTGCTACTGAATGAGTGTCAGCAGTACAACAATGGTAGCCAAACATTAAGTCTAGATAAAAGATCATGAAAAGGTTTACCATAAACATAACAGAGCAGAGGGGAAAGAGCCTATCCCAGTGGATTCCCACACTGTACCAGAGTAGGTTTACTTTCAAGATGCAGTAAACTGACAAAGTTATCACGATTTTCAGGAAAGGATTTAAAACACCTAAGAGCGTCATGTTTCACTCCCACTACGGTAACAAAGGTGGAAATAATTATCTCATGGTCAATGGTACTGGATGCAGCAGAATAATCCATCCTTATGAGTAAAGTATTGTTATTTTCATCCAGGTTACAAAGCCAATCCAAAAAAAAACTAGAGAAGTCACATTTCTGGTCTGCGGTCAGATCTGCAGCTGGAATGTTTGTCACACAAACAATTGTTGACTTCCTCAAAGATTGCAACTGAATAGTGACCACTTTTTAAAATGACTTTACTAAGAATGCAGTGTTACAGATGGGACTATAGTTCCCTGGAACATCGGGGTTCAATGTGGGAGCGGGTTATTTAAATACAGTTGTGGTGCAGGACTTCTTAGGATTGTGGCTGAAACAAAATTTCTTCTTAAGAGAATTGTTTACAAATGTAGTAATGAAAGGAAGTAACAAAGACAGCCTCATTATGAGCCCGGCGGGTTGCTCCCAGACTTGTAATATTTTACCGGCGCCTGTCTTCCCGGTGCCACTGAGACATACAAGTCCCGGCGGTGCGGGAAATTAGGCGCCGGATTTCGTAACTCCCCAATCCTATAGCGTCCCATGGGACTCTATGGGAGTGGGGAGAGAGAAGCATCCTTACAAACGGAGCCGGCTCTTCCGTGAAGAGTCTGTCTATCATGGCTGCTGCGCCCGGCAGGGTCAGACCTGTTGGCCGCAGCGGCCCCAGCAGACAAACTTGTAATTTGCTGATCTTGAAACAAGGGTGCTGGTGTGCTTACAACCACCCTTGTTCCCGGACCGGCAAAGTCGTAATGAGGCCTAATATGTTACAATTTGTAATGTAGGGCATGGATTTACAGGGTACGGGGTAGATTTCATGATGCTCACAATCTTTCTAAAATATTCCTTGGAGATTATACTAAAATGGAAACTGCTCATTGGTTCCGTAACTTGTAATTTTCTATGCAAACTGTTACCTCACTGGTCTGCAACCTGTAACCTAGAGCACAGAATAGAACAATAAACGTTCAGGCCACAATAGGCCTCATTATAAATGTGGCGGGAACGGTGCCGGTAAGGCACCAGCACCGTTCATACCGGACTGCTGCATTACGAGTTCTGCTCGCGGGTCCCTGACAGCCCGCCAGGTCCTACCTGGCAGGCTGTGCGGCACCTGCGAGCAGAACTCGTAATGCCGCCGGCACCGTTATTAACGGTGCCGGCGCAGCCATGCTCCCCACACCCATTCTGCCCTATGCCCCTATGGGGCAGAATGGGGATCGGGAGCCCGGCATTACTGCCTCCCACGAATGGGCAATTACCGGCCCACTCATCTCGTAATGGGTCGGTTATTGCCCAATCGTGGTTAGCGGTGCCGGTAGCGAGCATGGCGGTAGCCGTGCCTGTTATACAGGCACGGCTACCGCCATGCTCGTAATGAGGCACAATGTCTTTTGATTGCTGTACATTTGCAATGCGACGCAACTGTTGAATGAAACACCTGCTAAGCAAAAACAAATGCACAAATAAATAAACTTATCTGCAAAATGTAAAAGGAGTATCATGGACACTGACTGATGCTAAAGCCCTGCGATGGGGTTTAACTTGTCTAGGCTGGTTTGACTCTGTAATAAACAGTTTATAATAATGTGCCAGTTATCACTTTCCACCTGCACGGTTTGCACTAACGTCAGTTAAAACAATTATCTGTATCTTTTAAAAAGATTAAGGAGCTAATTTTCACAATTGCAAATTTAAAAGTCTGTGTGCGCAATTATTTGAAAAACATTATTTCCACCAATGTTTAGAGAATCAAAAGTGACCAAAAAAACTATTTCTCATTTTCGACTAATCATGTGACCATTTCTAGGTGTGGGTATGGTCCAAAGCCAAGTTCATCAACAGGAAGTATTTGATGGAGGAACTTTATCAGCGTTTTTTAAGCGGCGAAGATGTCGGAATTGACAATGAGAGTGATCCGTTCTGGGACCCCGTTGGGGTCATTCATTTGGGATCGGCTCACATATGGCTTCAGTCCCTGGCATACTGTATGAAACTGGAGGAACAAACTGAACTTCTGAACTCTGAGGGCGTGGAAGAAGCCATATTACTTATCAACATAATACCCTGCTCCAGCTCAGGAAAGTATGTACATTTCCTTTCAAAATAAAATGGTGTGGCTGGTCTTAATGCAAAGAACATTGGGAAAAATATGTAATTTTTCCCCTTTGTTAAACTTAATTCCAAGTCTGAAGGCTATTATTATCGCATCCATTCTCATTTATTTTTAAGAGGTGGAAAAATAAATCTCAAAAAGGCCAAAAAACGACCTCATGGCCAAATGGTCTCTTCAGGGCAACAACCTCTCTCATACAACAGGATTTCCAAAAAGAAGGTCTACTTCACATTAAGGAACTCATTTGTTTTTGTCTTTTCATTGTGGTTTTTGAACATCGGGATGTCATTACAAGCAGCGATGATGCACGAGGAGACAATCCAGATAACACTGGCAGTCCCTGCTAAGGGGGCCCTTTACGGCAGGTGTGGATGTCTGAATGAGAGTAAACCAGTTGATGAAGGGGGGCTATAACTGAATTTAGACCAGGGACAGTGACTTAGGAGTAGACATAAGATGTACAATAACGTCCAAGTACATAAACCTCCACACAATATAGAGAAACAAGCATCCCCAGACATGAGTCGGTCTTGTTGGGCCTCATCAGTGAGAAGTAGCTCAGGTTTCTAGGCCCAGCAGGCACGGGACCCACATCTGGGCATACCCAATCCACTAGGGGTGACAAAGCAAAACAAAAGAGGTGATGGCTGGAAGGTGCAGAATTAATATTAACCTCTGGCACTGCTCTGGGCAACCCTCCAGACCATCGTTCTTTGCCTGCCAAGCCATTGCAAGAGGGGAAAGACCATATGCAAATCAGGCTTGGTCCCACCACAAAAGGGGCAGTCCAGCCTGAACTGCTTGGTCGCATCCCTTCTGCACGAGACCACAAGCACCCCCAGACATGTTTCGGCCTCCATTGTTTTATGTGTATGCTAAGACCCTCCATGATTTGTTGAACAATTCCGGTATAATGTTTCAAAATTATGCTGATGATACTCAGATTGTGTTCCATCTTAAAGTATCTTCTCAGGATAACCTGGGTTTCATCCAGAAGACAGTTCAGAACATTTCAGATTGGATGGCCACCAACTGGCTTGGTCTTAATCAAGTGAAAACTGACCTTCTAGGGATCCCTCTTCCCTCAATGCGAGTGAAAGAATTGGATTCTCCTTGTGAGATTGTTCTTTCAGATTGTTCCATTTCATTATTAGATTAGGTTAAATCATGATGAGCGCTGCTGGGTGCATCGTTACCCAGGCAAGGACATATTAGCTACATTGGGCCTCATTACAAGTGTGCCGGTCCAGAAACAACAGTGCCAGTATGCCTACCAGCATAGTTGTTTCTGGATCGGCACACTATGGGTTTTCCTGCCGGAGCCGATGTGCCGGACAGGGCAGACCCTGCCGGACACAGCGGGCATGGTAAGCAAGCCGTAACGGAAGCACTGGCACTGTTATTAACGATGCCAGTGCTTCCGTGTTGCCCATTGGGAATGGGGAATTACAATTTACCGGTGCATGACTTTCCGGAACTTGCGAGACTGGCGCCGGTAAATCTTGCAAATCTGGCGACAACTCTCCGGTAGCACCAGCACGGTTACCGCCAGACTTGTAATGAGGCCCACAGTGCTACTTTAGCTAGGGCTATAATAGGAGCAAGAATCGATTATTTTATCAGCTTGTTCGTTGGTTTAAACAAACAGCCTAGTAACTGCTTACCAAAGCTTCAAAATGCAGCGCCCCATAATATTAAAAATGTCAACAAATTCGACCATATCACACCCAACGTGCCAAAGTGCAGGTCTGTCATGCACAGGACTGTGGCAGTTCATGCATCACATGTGTGTTACATTGGTGAGCACTCCTCCCAGTCATTCCTACCCTTGTCTCTTCGGACCCATGTATGATTTAGTTGATGGTGTTTCTACTTACCCAGGATCCAAGTCCATTGTTCTCTGTAGCTCTTCGTGTCTGCAGACAGTGTGCCATTCCGCAGGACCATTGCATCGTGGGAGGGGCCCAAGAAACAGACACAATAGTGCTTTACTGTGATGTTTGCATCACAAGTCACCTGTACATTTATGGAATGCTGTTGCTTCCGGTGCACCTCTCCCGGGAACCTTGGGGGCCACTAGAGTGACATGACTACAGCCCAGAGCTGCTGCGACATTGGGGGAGTGGGTTGCTGCATAGCATTTTGCCTTATTTACCTCTGCTGGGATGGTGGGCCGGGAAATGTGCTCGGGTGTATGGTGCACAAGCACATCTAGTACCTGACCAAGCACTCTGGAGTAGGCGTGCCGTGCAGCATGTACACAGTGTGCTGGAAAGTGCAAATTGCACCAATGTGCAGCACCAGCAACAGTGATGGGAATGCTGTTGTTATCTTTATCCTGCTCTCTAAATCTGCTTGTGTCAGGGTGAATAGCTCAGCTATGATCTCCCTGTTGCGGGAGTACATTGTAATTAGCTGCCCATGGCCTCAGCCAGGGAATGGACACTCTCCTTGCGCAGAGTCTCCTCCGCCTTTGCGCATGCTCTATATTTGTGTGCTGCTGCGCATGTCTCTGCAGCTCTATGTGGAGCAGGAGATACTGGAGCTCAAAGATTGCTACTGCTATTGGCTGCATGGTGTTTGGGAGCGTGTTTGAGAAAGGTGTGCCCCTTACCTTCCTTTGAAGGAAGTATTGGGTACACTTACTTGTGGATTTCATTTCCATCACCCGGATGCATTTATCGTGCCATAATTACTGCCCATTTTGCCAGTATTTCAGGAGCATTTCACCTCATAATACAGTGGAGGTAAATTAGCCCCAGGGGAAGGGAATTACCGCCGGTACCGAAGCTAGTTCCTCTGGTGGAATTAGCACTGGGAGAATGACTGCTCATTTTCAATTACCTTTGATTTGGCAGAACAGTAAACATAGCAGTAATTCTGTTACCACCACTTCTTGCCCTTACCGCCCAACTATTGCTGAGGAAATGTTTACTCTTTAGTGTGGATTATTCCTTTGAACATAATTATCAGAGTTCGCCTGCAGGCTCATCTCAAGACGAGCCAGTGCATTCTTAATTACTGTTACAGCCACACACACCGCATCTAGGGTTTGAAGTTTACCATACAAGACTTACTGCCTCATTCCGAGTTTGGTGGTCATTTGGTGGTAAATCCACAGAATGACCGCACAATTGGTTACCATTACCACCACTCAGTCCTGTGGACTTGCCAGGGGATTCCGCTCGGTGGTGTGGTGACGTTAGTCCCCATTTTAGAGTCCATCAGGTTCCATGGGGATTTTACCACATTTATGCAAGCAGTAATTCTGCTGTGGTAAATCCACCAATTACTGGCGTTAAAGTGGAGGATTTACCTCCAGCGCCATGCTGGAGGTAAATCCCCCACTTCAAGGCCAAACTCGTAGTTTGACAGTGCAGTAAATGCAGTGGTAATTCCTTTACCTCCCGTGGTAACGGGATCACTATAACATTTTTACTCCACTGCCAAACTTGTAATGAGGCAATCAACAAAGAACTGGACAGATAAAGTCAGAACAGAAACATACCCCCAGGGACTATGAAGTATAATGTCCGTAGGAGCATTTCCAAGAACACGAGGTCAGAGTGTAACTGTTTACTGCATCTCTTTCAGACCCCTGGATGAGGAGGATATAGTTATTGACCCTCTGGAGCTGTTGGGAAGAAGAATCGACTTCCAGATTCACATCTTACGGTGCCTAGGAGTCAAATGGTTGAAAGACGTCGCACAGAGGGGAATTCAAATTGGGTACAGTACATGCAACGAAAATGCACGCATGAAATGAATGTAAATGCTCTCTCCATTCAGTGTATAGTCCTTGTTAGATTCGGCACGACGGGAGAAACGCATGTCCTGCTCTGTGCGACTGGAAAGAACAATAGTTTGTTGTGCGTGACACACCCTTCTCCCCACAAATCATGTAACAGCCATGTTATTTTTTTGTGCATGCTTATGAAGTAAATGGCACTTGTGAATGTCTTGCTTTTCTTTGTTCAACTTTCATTTCGGGTTTCTACTTCTTTTTTTACAGCGTGCTCCAACACTGCATTGCCTCTTTTTCATTGGCTACTGTCTTGACTTCCACTGTCTGACCCTCTCCACTTTTGTGACGTCACTTCATCATGGAAACACTAGCAATATGGCAAGCAGTAGAAGCCAACTAACCGTCACATTTCCTTGTGTGTGGCTTCCATAAGCCATGAGCTACTATTTCCCTTTCTGAATTCTGTAGCCTTGTTCTGCGACATCAAGGAGAGGATTATGGAATTCGTAATCAACTGGTGTGACATCACGACAGGGGGATGCAGCAAGTTCTCGGCAAAGATATTTGTATTTTATGTTTCGGTTGTTATGGGCTTAGGGGAGGAAAGGAACCTGGTCACTTACAATAATAAAAGGCCAGATATATGTTTGTCCGATGCAGTCATGCGCAGTAGAGACTGTCCGCTTCACCTGTTGTCACTGCTAGCGGGAGCTGTTGCCTTAGGAATACATTACTTTCTTTTTTTCCCCATACAGAGGGCTTTCTGTAAATACAATTATTTCAGCCTGTGTACACTGGCTTTTCCACTAGTTGGTATATTCTGTATAGTCCCCCCCCACCTCCCGGACAGTGCAGAGGGTGGATAGGACAGGCAGGTGGGCCACACACACAACAATAAAAGGATAGATGTGTAGCTTCCAAACACTGGGTGCATTTCACCCCGTGGCTCCGAGTTACACAACTCAAGCTGTGTTCTTATTGCCTATCAGATATCACTTGTAACAGCTGGATGGATTATTTCCCTGTAGTTGTTCGGTACCCCGTTATAAGTCTGTGCACAGGCCAAATGACAAGATAAACCTGGTTATTATTGCTGAATGAAAACTTACCACAGACCCACCCCACGCCCTGCACATTTTGGAGCTCTCAAGTATCCCCTTGCATGCATGAGTAGGTCAACCAGTTATGTTTTTTTCTTTGCCTTCTGGGACCATTTTAATTTCAGGATTGCAAGTCCCAAAATGTAAGGAAATATAGAAGAGGGCTGTTGGATGCCCTGCCACGCACAGCATGACATGAAGTACTGATTTCCTGTTAGGTAGAGACACTGCTTTGCATCTCGTGTTAAAGCCTCTGATTGTCTCGTGTTAAAGCCTCTGATTGCAGCTCCTTTCTGCCTTAAACAAACTCCTGGACCCTAATATAAAAACTTGGTGCCAGCACAGTGCACTTTTAGCGCCAGCGTAAATCTGCAACAGAGCAAAAATGCATTGGAACAACATATATTAGCACTTTTGACATTTTTTTTTACATGTGTAAAGATTGTAGTGCACCAGCGCAGTTTTCAGTAATGCAGGCCGAGGAGTCATAATCTTAAATACATCGCAACTCATTACAAGTTTTCTGGTGTGGTAATAAAGTGCTGGTAGCACTGTGTACCGGCACTATTACCAGACAAGCCAATTCTGGGGCATGTTGCCAGAAACACTGCACTGGTAACACCATACTCCGGTGCCCAAAACACAGGCAATGGTTCTAGTTCAACCCCCCCCCCCTCCCCCCCCCACGATCCACCCAGCCCGCAGACACCTGCCACTAACACCAGCATCACAGGAACACAGGCACATTACGAGCATGGATATTCCGGTACCACCGGTAGAAAAATGCTGGTAGTACCGGAAAATGCATGCCGGAAACACAGGCACCGCGGACCAGGGGGTAAATGGTGACTGGTGGGGATAATGAGGCCACAGGTGCACCAATTCCCCCAGCTGCACCCAACACAGCCAGGCACAGTAGAAAAAGCCAACACCCACACCCAGAACACTCCCTCAACACAACCATGCGGTCTCTCACAGTAGTAGCAATGGACATGGAGGTGCTGCACACTGCAGTGCAGCTGAATGAGCTGGAGCAGCACCAATGGTGACAGGGGGCCAGGGAGAGGAGAAGGAGGAAGAGGAGGAGGATGATGGCTGGGATGAAGTGGCAAGGCGGAGGCAAGCTGTTATACCCTGTACAAGGACCACACCCTGAGCCCTGACAGATGGCCAGACAGACAGCTTGCAGGGGTGGACTGGGAACTAAAAGAGGCCCTGGAAATAATTGCTGGTGACCAAAAGAGGCCCTGGAAATAATGTTCAAAGTGGCCCCATATGACACATATTCAGCAAGCCCAATGCTTTTCCTATGAGAACATTTGGAAATACCACACAAAAGAGGCCCAGGGTGCAGAGGCCCACCGGGAAATCTCCAGAATTCCCTATGGGCCAGTCCACCACTGACAGCTTATACCAGCTAAACCGCGAGACAATACATTTATTTTTTATTTTATTGTACATTTGTATGGCGCCTATATACAGGTGTTTCCAGGAACCACAACACAAGATGGGGTGGAGGGGGGCATGGGAATCAAAAAGTAAAACAAACACAAAACGGTTATATTGGCCTTGTGACAATTCTACTGTGCAAGTCCATGAAAAAGGTGGTAAGTGCAAAGGGGAGGGGGTGTGGGAGAAGAGCAGGAGTGGGATGCCCCAAAGGTGGGGGGGGCAAGTGCTGGGTGGGCCAAGGCGGCGCGTGCCAGGGGAGAGGGGGGAAGGGGAGGATGAGTGTGGTGGACAGGCAGGGCCAAGTTGGGCTAGTCTGGGAAAGGGGGCCCGAGGGCAAGTGCTGAGAAAGGATGCTGGAGGGACTGGTAGGGCCTGGTCTGGCACCTGTAAGACTCTTAAGGGACCAGGCCACCAGTCGCAGAAGCAGATGCGGAGTTAACACAGGAGCGGGTGAGCAAAAGAAGAAGAGAAAAGGAACGTTTTGAGAAGTTTCGGATCTTAAGAAGATCTGGCTCAAGTCTGAGGGGGGAGGGAAGCTATTCCAAAGGGAGGAGCCATCCGAGGAAAGGGATCTTCTTCCTCTCTCTCTCTACTTGGAGAATCATTTTATCTGCAGAGAGTTGGAGCCAGAAGACCAACAGACTCTGGCCGGGAGGTATTTAGGGAGGGAAAGCTAAATGTAAAAAGGTCCCAGGCCCAAGACAGCCTTGTGGATGATGCAAAGTGTCTTGAATTTGATCCTTGTGGTCACCGGGAGCCAGTGGAGAGATTTTAGGGTTGGAGAGATGCGGTCCTTGGGCTTGAGGCCAAGGATAAGTCTTGTAGTCCTATTCTGGATTAGTTGAAGGGGGCAAAGGGAGGAAAGAGGCAGGTTGAGGAAAAGGCTGCTGCAGTAGTCTAGCCCAGAGAGAACCAGGGCTCTGGAGACATTGAGCTTCTGGGGGAAGGTGAGGAAAGGTAGAATTCCCCTGAGGAGATGCAACTGGAATTTGGACCATTTGGCAAATTCCATGATGTGAGGAGAGAAAGAGGAGTCAAAAATGACCCCAAGGTTTTTTGCTTCACAAGTGGGTGAGGGGGGAGGTCCTGGGGAAACTGTCCAGAGAGAGGTAGGGAAACAAGGGGCAGGCGTCCTGATGAGAAGGATCTCTGTCTTACTGACATTCAAGCAGAGATCATTGGCTGAGCACCATGCCTGAATAGCAGTCAGGTAGTCAGGCATGAGGGAGGAGGAGAAGGTAGGGGAAGGCAGCTTGAAGGAGAACTGGGTGTCGTCTGCGTAACACTGGAAATGAGGGGAGAAAGTGAAGATCAGGTGGGCCCGAGGTGCTAGGTAGATGTATAAGAGCCATGGTGATAGGATAGAGCCCTGAGGAATGCCACAGGTAGAGAGTGAGGTGGAGGAGAGAAAAGTACCCATTTGCACTTGGGAGGTCTGTTAAAGAGGAAGGAGGTTAGCCACACCAGTGCCCTGTCCATGATGCCTAAGGTATCATGGAGACCGTTTATGAGGATGGAGTGGTTGATTGTGTCAAAAGCAAAAGAAAGATCGAGGAGTATCAGGACAGAGGGAGTATTATAATCCAGGTTAGAGAGTAGGTGTTCACTGGTGTTCAGGAGAGCAGTTTCCTTGCCTCTGGATGCCCTGAAACCAGACTGGTGGCCATGGAGGCAGCCGGCCATTTCGGTGTGGAGGGTCAGTTGGGGGATGAACAGCTTCTCCATGAGTTTGCCCAAAAAAGGGGTGATAGAGATAGGGTGATAGTTAGCTGGGCAAGAAGAGTCAGCAGATGGTTTTTTAAGGAGAGGGTGCACAAGAAAGTGCTTAAGGGGTTGAGGGATGGAGCCAGCGACAAATGAGTAGTAGCAGAGGTCAGCTAAGGCTGGAGTGAGAGATGCACTGTTGTCCTTTATGGTTCTGGACGAGCAGGGGAGCACCTGTCTGGAAGGAGACTTTCATAGAGCGGACCACTCTCGAGATCTCATCAGGTGCAATGGGAGAGAAAGAGGAGCGTACGGAGGGGGAGGAGGGGGGCCAGGGGAGGCAAGAGAAGAGGTGGGTTGGGGGGGAGCAGAAGACAGAGAGGACAGGATGTCCAGAGTTTTGGAGAAAAAGTGGGCGGCCTGTGAGGAGCAGAGGGCCTGGGAGGGAGGAGAGGAGTCTGTGGTAGGATTGGCAAGTTCCTTGCAGATTTCAGCCGTGTTATTTGGAGCTCTAGAGATGCAGGCCTGGACATGAGCCCTCTTCTTGGAGCAGATGGATAGACGGTATTGCCTTTGGAGTAGGCGACAGGCCAGTTTGTCTGAGGATGAGCTAAATGCCTACCACTTCCGCTCTGCAGCTTTTCACTTGCGTTTCAAAGAGGCCACGTCAGAGTCATACCAAGAATTGCATTCGGAGGCAAGCTTCATGCAGATCCACTTGACATGGGCAAGGATGTCCAGGGTGTTAGAGGTGGAGGTTAGCAAGAACAGAGACAGAAGGAGAGTCTAATGAAGGGGAAGGAGGAGGGATGAAAGAAGAGACAAAAGCAGAGACTGACACATGCTTCATCGGTCGAATGACAGAGAAGGAGACTGGTAGTGCAGGAGGAGGTGTCAGGGGACAGGGAAGGTCAAGGTGGGAAGAGAGGAGAGAGTGGTCAGAACAGGAGAGAGGGGTAGTGAGCGGGTTGGAGAAAGGGATGTCTGTTGAGATGAGAGCATCCAAGGTGTGTCCGGCAGAGTGGGTTGGGCCAGAGGGAAGGATGGTGAGGAAAAGAGTGTTGCAGAGGTCTTTGAAAAAAACAGTGGCCATATCAGAAGATGCTAGGTGGATATTGAAGTCCCCAAGGAAGATATTTTTGGGTGAGGAGGCAAGAAGAGAGGATGACAGGTTGGCTAATTCTCAGAGGAAGAGGGAGGACGGTCTGGGAGTTCTGTGGATGGTAGTGAGAGTTAGAGAAAAAGTAGGTGAGACAGACAGCCTGCAGACTAGGCTTTCAAAGGATGATTTGGTTTGAGTGGGCATGGTGGAGGCAGGAACCCACTCAGGGAAGTTCATGGCTACTCCACCACCGGACCAAGAGAGGACCTGGGATTGGATAGGATCTTGAAGCCCTCAGGGAGAAGAGTGTCAAAAGGAGTGACAGAGCTGTACTCGAAAGACATCTCAGTGAGAGCAAGGATGTCAAGGTCAAGGTCTTCAAGGAGGTGACAGATGTCAGAGGAGTGTTTGATAGGAGAGCGGGAATTGAGAGTAACTAAGTGAAGCTGGTTGCCCCCTTTAAAAGATTTACAAGGGAGGGCACAGGGGTACAGTGCCACCACTGGGGAAAGAGGATGAGGGAGGAGCCGGACGGTGGGTTGGAAGGAGAGGAGAGGAGTTGAAGAGAGAAGGAAGATGCCTGTCAAGAAGCAGAAGGTTGGGCTGCGAGCCCTGGGCCATGATAGTGCCATTATGATAGACATTAAGGGTGCATTTGGAAGATGCAAAGTAAGCCAAGATCACTTCCCATCTGGTACCACCAGTAATGGGTGAGGAGGTGAAACTACTGAACCTAATCCAGGGTGACATAGGGAGCAGGATCGGCATCCAGACAGCCATACATTTGTTGAAGCTGGTGTCGGTCCTGCACTTCCTCGCCATAGGCAGGTACCAGCCCTCCGTGGGCCGGATGCATGGCATAGCGCAGCCTGCCTTCTCCAGTGTGCTGGTGCATGTACTGGAGGCCCTCCTGTGCCATGTGGGCCAGCACATTGCCCTCACGTGCTTGGTGCATTGGACAGCACACATGTTGAGCTGGTGCACTCCCACGCCACAGAGGAGGTGTACAGGAACCGAAGGCAGTACCATCCCTCAATGTACAGATGACCTGTGACGCAGACCTGACCATCATGCACTGCTGCGCCCAGTTCCCAGGGTCAACCCATGACTCCATGGTTCTGTGGAACAGCACCAGGACAGCATACATGGCGCGGCAGAGAGGACAAAGTACCTGGATGTTGGGTCAGTACATGGACAAGTACACACACATTGCTGCATGGGTCACATGCTGTTAGGGAGAATTCTCATTGATAGCTAATTTCCCTCACCTAGTGAGTCCCCCAGCAGCTTTGCTGGACCTCTGAAGTTTATTTTTTTCCACTTGGTAAGAGTGTGAGTTTTTCCCCCTCTCTTACCTGTGTTTTGTCATGTGTATTTCTCTGTTTTTTTGATTGTGGACTCTGGAGTACACCACTTCAGTGGCCCCCTTCTTTTGTGTGTCACACAGCACCTTCAGTGCAGTGGCACAGGGTTGTCTTTGAGACTTCCCACCGACTCCATTTCTGAGGCTGACTACAGTCCCCCAGAAAAGGGTAAAGTTGCCAATAACTTTACTTAGTCAATCTACCACAGATCCAGTACACCCTATCTTCCATGGAGTAATGGAAAGGGTTACTTCGTATCCCTTTTTATCTGTACCTCCTAGAGCACTGTTTTGCTCTTTTAACATTTAGACTTGGCTGGTGGTAGTGGTATCTACCCTAACTTTTCTACCGCGATTATATTAGATAAATGTGGTATTGTTTTAGGCTATTATATTAGCCTCGAACATAAACCTGCTTGACCAAATTGTCTTTCTTTTGGTTCCGGTTGGGTTTATTCGCCATTTCTTTTTGTTAAAATCCTTCTTGTGTTTTACTTTGCGCAGCAAACTAGGTTCGCCTTCTTTGTTCATCGTCTTTTGGCGGGCTTCTGCCCAGAAGCCCTCGACCAGGCGCCTGGGTGTCTAGGTGGGCTGAATTGAGGGAGGGGTGAAGACACCCCCTGCACAGGGTATCCTAGGAAACCCAAGTCGCACTTTGCCATGATTGGCTGAGGTGGTTGTCCAGGCTGGACAACCCCCGTGCTGGGTGATTGACAGCCAGGCTGTGTGAATGGGGGTTTGTGCATAAAAGGCAGGTCTCTTGGGCTAGAAGTCAGAGTCGCCACTGGAACTACAAGGAACCGAAGAGAAGCGGAGAGAACGACGACTACTGCCACTACCCCGTCCTGGTGAAACCCTGCTGCAGTCCTGAGCTATATACCCTTCGACGACTAGAGAAGATCCAGTCCGGAGTCTTCTTCCCTTGAGCCTGGTGGGGATAACAAGCTCATCTTCCACAGCCAGAGGATCCTCTTCCTTGGTCAAAATCGCTGCACACTGCTGTAGTGGTTCGGATAGCCATCTGAAGAGCCTCTCCTGTTTTTAAGGAGCGCACCTTTTATTCACGTCGCTGATGCCGGCTTCATCCCTGTGTGGTGCAGACCCCATTCAGACGTCCTCCTTCACCTCGAAGCTCCAGGAACTGTGGATCTGCGGGAAACCAACAGGTACAACTGCCAGGGCACCAGCTGCACCATTGGAATAAGGTACTGTGTTCTGCTTGAGGAAACAGAGTGAACCCCCTTTTCTTCATCTTCAAGGCTTGCCCTTGCCTTCCCACCTTTTTATAATGTTTACTTCCGAACATTGACAATATGGAAGTACTCTTGGCTACATTGAATCGTGAACTGTCTGACTGTGTGATCTTCGACAACAGGTCCCCGGTGTCACTTGACCCTGGCTCCGGCCCTTTAACTCTTGAACTCCTGTCTCTGAGTGTTTCTCGATTCTGTCTGCCTAACCAAAATATTGCCTGTGATTTTTGCCTCCAACTCCCTCTGGGTATCACAGGTGCTAAGTGTGTTTTTGCCCCGGTAGCATTTCATGTCACGGATACGCATTTAATTAGTAGACCGAACTGTCAAAAAGTGATCGCAATCGTATTCGCGGTAACATGTTTTGTTCGTAACACTGGTCCATTCAAACACAGGGTACTTACCTTGAGACGTACTGTACAAAGTGAATTGGTTAGTTGTAGTATATTTTTCATGTGGTTTTACATCTAATAGAAGTGTCGTGTTTACAACAAATGGTTTAAAAATAAATGTACTTATATTTTTCTACCTGAAAACTTGAGTCAGTGGTTGCTTGAGTCTCAGTAATTGTGGTCCCTTTGTGTAATCTCTGTTACTGCTCATATACTCTTGAGATAAGCCTGGCTGCTCCGCCACTGCTACCACTCTGACATAGTAGTGCAGGCTTGTACCAATGGTAAAACTTGTATTGCCACCTGTAGTCTTAATTGTGTGTACTGGTCCCTAAAGGCACTGCAGTAGATTCTGTCTAACACTGGTGTACAGCGGTGAGGATTTTGAAGTAGAGTGATTACACTTAGAGTGCTGCTATTGCTTGGGTTCAACTAACCACAAGGCTAACACCACTAATTCTTATTAACTAGGAAATCATGTCTAATATGGAAAGCTACACTGAAGAGAGTCTTTTACTCTACACTGCAGAGGTTCTGAGAACCATGTGTAGGGATAAGAATCTCTGTGGTAAAGGAAAGATATCTGAACTGGTTGCAAAGTTAATGGGAAAAAGTATAGAGAGTGGGTCAGAAGGGCCTACCCCTCCAGCAAATGTGGATTTTGATGTTTCTGATTCTGAGAGTGTTACTTTAGAAGAAGTAGATGAGTCCTTGTTAGGAAACCCTAAAACTCCTTTGCCTGCTCAGAATGCACAACCTCTGTCCACAGGGCCCCCCACAGGTCCTACACTTACTCCTGAGTGTATTGCACTGGAGAGAATTAGACTTGAATTGGAAGTGAAACGTATTGATGCACAACTGCCATGAAACATCAAGAGTTAAGGCTCAGAGAAATGGAGCTGAACCATGAACTAGAAATGAAGAAACTGGCTCTAGAAAATGCTTCTCTCCCAGAGTCTTCCAGCCCTAAGAGACCACGTATGCCAAAGGAAATGATTGGTATGTATGAGACTAAACTTGACGTTTTTGATTGGTTTGCAATGTTTGAGTACAATCATGGGATTCAAGGTATCTCAGGGAATCAGTTGATTCCTTGGCATTTCTCTAGGCTCCCCCCTGTTGCAAGTGATGCTGTAATGGAGTTGGGGGAGGAGGATAAACAGGATTATGAGTGTGTGAAACTAGCATTAATAGCTAGATTTGGGAAGGCCCCTTCCCAGTATCTTAAGCGGTTTAGAACCCTCAAAACGCATGATGGTACCCCTTGGGCTACCTGGGTGTGTGAATGTTTGAAAAACTTAGACGGTTGGGTTAAGGGTTACAAAGTGAACACTTATGAAGGTTTGATGAATCTTGTAATATTGGAGTCTATTTTTGATGTCTGCTCTCCTGAGCTTAGACAGCACTTGGCTGATTCAAAGGAGATAGAGCCTAAGAAACTAGCTAAAGCTGCTGACTTATGGGTTGCCAACAGGGCTACTCACAAGGATTCTGGGGCTACTCAGAAGAAGGATGAGGGGAAGCACACAAAGAAAGACAACAAAGAGAATTCCAATAATTCCAATCCAAAAGAGGGCCACAAACATAACCAGGGTAAGCCCCAAGGTAAACCGAATCAGGCTAGTGTACCATCTGGTTCCACACCAGATGGAGGTCACAGCAAACCCCCATTCGAAAGAGCATTTGGGAAATGCTTTGTTTGTGGGTTACTTGGCCATGTGAGAGGAGATCCCAAGTGTAAGGGTAAACCTTCAGGGATCAACACAGTCTCCTTAGCCTTCTCCCAGGTGGATGAAGTACCTATAGCCAGTGGAAACTTTCAGCTACTAGCTGATGAGCCCATGAGAGTCTCAGCTAGTGTTTCTTTAGTGTCCTTGGGTCTTTGGGAACAACAGAACTTAGATGTCTATAACTCAATCCCAGATAATACTAAAGAGTATTACAAAGATAGTGTTCTTGTGAATGGTCAGGAAACCCCTGCCATCAGAGACACTGGAGCCAGCATAACTGTGGTTGATGAATGTTTTTTCAAGGTAGAGGATGTTGCTAAGTCACCCAAACACCTAACCAAGTTAGCTGGAGGCCCTGTGCAAATGGTTCCCCAGTTACCAGCTCTCATCCAGTGTAATGACATGACTGTCCGAATACCATTTAAGTATGCAAAGTGACGTACCTGGGAGGGTTCTGTTGGGTAATGACCTTAAAACTCTTGGAGTTGTGTCTAGTAACCCCAGTCCCCCCAGCAGAAGAAAGCAGGAGCTCACTAGGTCTGCAAGGGAGAGAACCTTGAAAGGCTCTCCTGGGGACATGATAGAGGAAACTATCACCCCAAGTCCACAGGACGTATTTACTGCTATTGCAGGTCAGAAAGAGACAAAGGGGAAACCCAAGTCTGCCAGCAAGAAACCAGCAAGCACTCCTGTGCCCAGAAGGATATCTCCACGACTGTCCAAAGTCACCTCTGTGACTCCTCCACCAGCTGAGGCTGAGTGTGAGGTTCAACCCTGTATGGTTCAACTAGATACTGAGGAATCGGATCTAGAAGAAGATCTTACCCTGGTGGGAGATCTTGACCCTGTTGACCATCCGGAGCTGCAGTCTTTACTGGCAGAAGGTGGACCCAACAGGGATGACTTCAGCAAAGGACAAAGAGAATGTCCTACCCTGGAAGGTCTTTGCCTACAGGCAGCTTCTTAGCTCAATGGGACTGAGCCTGGGAAGTATAGGTTACACTGGGAGGATGGCCTCTTCTACAGTGAACCAACCGAGTCATCCCCTGGAGACTACAAAAGACTTGTAGTACCTCTAGTGAACCGACTCCAGTTTCTGCAGTTAGCCCATGAGGTACCTTTGGCTGGTCACTAAGTTTTTGGAAGACCAAGGAAAGGCTCTCTCTCTTCACTTCTACTGGCCTAAGATGGGTACAGAAGTAGACCAAATCTGCAGAAGCTGCCTCACTTGCCAAACCTCTGGTAAGAGTGGAGGCAAGAATGTGGCACCCTTAGGGCCTCTCCCAGTGGTGGGAGTTCTTTTTGAGAGGGTTGGGATTGACATTGTTGGTCCCTTGACCCTCCCACATCTTCAGGCAACAGGTTCATCCTGGTTGTAGTGGACCATGCCACTAGATTTCCTGAAGCCATACCTATGAGGACTGTTACGGCTCTGGCTGTGGCTAAGGCCCTACTTGGTATTTTTACCAGGGTAGGTTTTCCTAAGGAGGTGATATCTGAAAGGGGATCAAATGTTATGTCCCACTACATGCAAACCATGTGTAAAACCTGTGGAGTCACCTACAAGTTCTCAACTGCCTACCACCCCCAAACCAATGGGTTGGTAGAGAGGTTTAACAGAACTATGAAGAGCATGATAGGTGCTTTAGAAGAACCCCTTAGAAGAAAGTGGGACCTTCTACTGCCATGCCTCGTCTTTGCATATAGAGAAGTCCCTCAGGAGGGAGTAGGATTCAGTCCCTTCAAACTTCTCTATGGCCATCCAGTCAGAGGTCTATTGTCCCTGATTAAGGAGGGGTTGGAGAGTGCTCCTTCCCCCAAGCCAGTCGGAGTGACTGACTATGTGATAGGTCTCCAGAGGAGAATGTCACACATGATGGCTGAGGCAAGTGATAACCTGAGGGCTGGTCAAGCTCTGTTCAAACATTGGCATGACCAGAAGGCTAACATGGTTGAGTTTACTCAAGACCAGCATGTTCTTGTTATGGTCCCAACAAGGCAGAGGGCCTTGCAGGACAAATAGATAGGACCCTTCAAAGTTGTGGGTAAACTTGGAGAGGTGAACTATCTGGTGGATTTAGGCAATCCTAAGGAGTCTCCCAGAGTCTTTCACACCAACCGTTTAAAGGCTTATGTCTCTAGACCTGACATAGGAGCTCTGCTTCTAGCTTCAGCTCAGGAGGAGGAGGAGAGTGAACCTCTGCCTGACCTCCTCAGAGGCTTACCTTTAGATGAGCAAGTGGAAGGAGTTAATCGCTCTTCCAGTCTCACATCTGACCAGCAGGATGAGTGCAAGTTACTGTTAAATCAGTTTGCCTCCCTGTTCTCACTTTCACCAGGCTTGACCCCTTGGGGCCAGCATGACATACACACTGGTGACTGTTTGCCTGTCAAAAGCAGGGGGTACAGAATGTCAGACAATGTCAGATCCCACATAAGGAATGATGTCAACAAGATGCTTGATCTCGGGGTTATAGAGCCCTCTACTAGCCCATGGTCTAGCCCAGTTGTGCTTGTACCAAAGGCAGGATCCAAAGAGTTGAGGTTCTGCGTGGACTATAGATCTCTAAATGCAGTCACAAAGACTGATGCCCATCCTTTGGCTAGGACAGATGAGCTGGTGGACAAACTTGGTACAGCCAAGTACCTCAGCACATTTGACCTAACGTCAGGCTATTGGCAAATAGCCCTGACAGACCATGCCAAGGAGAAAACTGCATTTTACACCCCAGCTGGCCTCTGCCAATTCAAGGTAATGCCTTTTGGATTAAAGAATGCACCTGCTACATTTCGGAGGATGGTCAATCAAGTTCTGAATGGGATGGAGGACTTCTGCATGGCATACTTGGATGACATTGCAGTGTTCAGCCCTACATGGAAAGAACATGTTGAACACCTAGGTTATGTATTGCAGGCTCTTGAACAGGCCCATCTGACCATAAAGGCAAGCAAATGTCAAATTGGTCAGAGTTCAGTGGTCTACCTGGGACATGAGGTAGGAGGAGGTGAAATAAGGCCATTGCCTAGCAAAGTACAGGCTGTACAAAACTGGGCCACCCCTACTACTCAAACCCAAGGGAGAGACTTCCTAGTTCTCACTGGTTATTATATGAATTTCATAGAGAAATGTGGGACCATAGCTTCTCCCTTGAATGTCATCTCCTCTCCCAAATTTCATAAAAAGGTCAGGTGCAATGAGGAGTGCAATCAAGCCTTTGAAGGTCTAAAGAAAGCCCTTTGTCAAGCTCCAGTCCTAAGAGCTCCTGACTATCACCAACCCTTCATTGTACAGACTGATGCTTCTAATGTAGGTATAGGTGCAGTCCTTAGTCAACTGGATGAGAAAGGTAGGGAGCACCCCATTTGTTTCATCAGCAGGAAGTTAAAGGATCCTAAGACAAGGTGGGCAACAATAGAAAGAGAATGCTTTGCTATTGTGTGGTCACTGAAGAGGTTTAGACATACTTGTATGGATCTACCTTCATTATTCAGACTGACCACCAACCCTTGAGATGGCTGATGCAAATGAAAGGGGAAAACCCAAAGTTACTCAGATGGTCAATCTGCCTGCAAGGATTTGATTTTTTCATTGAGCACAGAGCAGGAAGTCACCACAAAATGCTAATGTCTCTCTAGGATGTTTGTAACCAAATAGAGGTATGAGGTCCATCCAGGCGTGGATTAAATCCTCCTGTCCATTAGTTTGCGGGGGGGGGAGTGTTAGGGAGAATTCTCATTGATGGCTAATTTCCCTCACCTAGTGAGTCCCCCAGCAGCTTTGCTGGACTTCTGGAGTTTATTTTTTTTCCCCTTGGTAAGAGTGTGATTTTTTTCCCCCACTCTTACCTGTGTTTTTCCATGTGTATTTCTCTGTTTTTGTGATTGTGGACTCTGGAGTACACCACTTCAGTAGCCCCCTTCTTTTATGTGTCACACAACACCTTCAGTGCAGTGGCACAGGGTTGTCTTTGAGACTTCCCACCAACTCCATTTCTGAGGCTGACTGCAGTCCCCCAGAAAAGGGTAAAGTTGCCATTAACTTTACTTAGTCAATCTACCACAGATCCAGTACACCCCATCTTCCATGGAGTACTGGAAAGGGTTACTTCGTATCCCTTTTTATCTGTACCTCCTGGAGCACTGTTTCGCTCTTTTAGCATTTAGACTTGGCTGGTGGCAGTGGTATCTACCCTAACTTTTCTACCGCGATTATATTAGATAAACGTGGTATTGTGTAGGCTATTATATTAGAGGAGAAAAATGAAAAACAGATTGACTACCCCTCTCTTTTAGTCTTATATGGATCTTAAGTGAGAGTTAAAGACCTCCTAACTGCGTCATTGGTTAGGAAGTCGCCGGTGGAGAAAAATTGCACTGAACGCTGCAACTTGTAACAAAAGTTCTATCTCTTTAATGATTATAAAACATCTTAAAAAACATTTCTAAATTGATACTCAATCATATCATTCATTCTACATTCATCTCATCTAACAGGGGAGTTCTAAAGTGAATATGAATCTTTGTTGGCATAACATTTCAGTCTGAGTATGCATTTTTGACATGGGGAAAAAACATTGGATTTCCCTTAAACAGTCGACATATGTTTCGGCCCGTTATAATATACCACTTTTGTCAGCAGTGGTCACTAGAATAAGTATAAGGCCATCTTCAGGACACCAATTACTTTTTGGTTGATCAATCTTGTTCCCCTTTTAGTACACACACACATATGTCCACATCTTGTATTTGTGTGACTAGGATTCTTTCTTGAATGAACTGCGATTGTCTCGCTGTCTGGGCTTGTTATACTCAAACCTTCTCTCAAAGGTAACTTGAGTTAACCTCTGCGGTGTTGGCACAGTTTGGCATCAGCTGTTTGTGCATGAAAGGTCGTTAATGTCATTGTTGAATACTGCCAGGTTCCTTTTGATGGATTAGTATGAACCAAAAGGCCGTGAATGGGTTTATTTCTTCTAAAACCTCCAGCTGACTTTGCTGAGTGTTCAAGTCACCCACCGTTTTCCATCAGTTGCACTGTTGCCCAGAACCTATAATTAGTGATGGCTTCTGTATTCAAACACTTCTCCGCCGAGTGCACATGATCTCAACTGCAAGAACCTGCTATAACAGATGACTAAATATATTATTATATCCACCACCAGCTGCATCCGTCACCTACAGGATGATCAGTGATCTGGGCATCTCGAGAATCGCCCTCCTCTATTATATTAGCCTCGAACATAAACCCGCTTGACCAAATTGTCTTTCTTTTGGCTCCGGTTGGGTTTATTCGCCATTTCTTTTTGTTAAAATCCTTCTTGTGTTTTACTTTGCGCGGCAAACTAGGTTCACCTTCTTTGTTCACTGTCTTTTGGCAGGCTTCTGCCCAGAAGCCCTCCACCAGGCGCCTGGGTGTCTAGGTGGGCTGAATGTGAGGGAGGGGTGTAGATTTTTGCCTCCAACTCCCTTTGGGCATCTCAGGTGCTAAGTGTGTTTTTGCCCCGGTAGCATTTCATATCACGGATACGCGTTTAATTAGTAGACCGAACTGTCAAAAAGTGATCGCAATAGTATTCGCAGTAACATGTTTTGTTCGTAACACTGGTCCATTCAAACACAGGGTACTTACCTTGAGACTTACTGTACAAAGTGAATTGGTTAGTTGTAGCATATTTTTCGTGCCGTTTTAAATCTAATAGAAGTGTCGTGTTTACAACAAATGGTTTAAAAATAAATGTACTTATATTTTTCTACCTGAAACTTTGAGTCAGTGGTTGCTTGAGTCACAGTAATTGTGGTCCCTTTGTGTAATCTCTGCTACTGCTCATATACTCTTGAGATAAGCCTGGCTGCTCCGCCACTGCTACCACTCTGACATAGTAGTACAGGCTTGTACCAAAGGTAAAACTACTTGTATTGCCACCTGTAGTCTTAATTGTGTGTAGTGGTCCCTAAGGTCACTGCACTAGCTTCTGCCTAACACAGGCCAAAGGGATGGGGGGCATGACACAAATTGATGTCCAGCAACCACCGTGCATTAGCGGGAACACCCAGCGCATGCCCAATTGTCATTCCACAATACACTGTTGTATCACCAGACTGTTGTAGTGACAGTCATTGGCAATTACATACCTAAAACATGAGGATGAAAAGAGGCAACAAACTACAGGATGGCCACAAACCTGGATGGCCACACATGGCCTATGTCTTAACGACGACAAGACCGAGCTCTTAATCATCGGGTCCACTAGTAAACTTAACAAATTATCCCATCTGTACAATTCCATCACGATCGATGGCATCAAAATCAAGGTAGCCAAGGAAGTTAAAACCTTAGGATTCTACTTAGATTCAGCTCTCACCCTCGACAAGGAAGTAAATGCGACAGCCTCATCAACTAGCTACACCTGCAAACCTATTCACGCATGCAAACTATACCTGTCCACAGACAGTTTTACCACCATAGCGCGTGCCCTCATCCTCTCCAAATTAGACTACTGCAATGCACTGTACCTAGGCACCAGTAAACACAACACCAACAAACTCCAAACCCTGCAGAACAATGCCCTTAGGACAGCATTAGGCATTCCTAAAGGGCAACACATATCTGACCAAAGAAGAGGCGTCAACTGGCTGGCCATCAATGACCGTATCAAACTTAAAACTCTGAACATTACACACAACTGTATGAATAATAAAGCACCTGCATACCTCACAGAGAAATTCACAAAGTACACCTCTGAACGACCCATCAGAAAGGCCCAATCAAATGGTATCAAAATCCCCAACTTCATACTGCAAAGAACTGGAGGGTCCTGCTTCCCAGTACTAGCAGCCCATCCTTGGAACTCCATCCCAGACTCACTTAGAGCTACGCCTTCCTTCCATGTGTTCAAAGCTAATGTCAAACTCTGGCTTCACACCAATGACTGCTAAAGCCTCAACTGTACCGAATATTCTGTATATTTAATGTAAAATATTTGAAACTGTAACATATCCTATTTGTAAGTTATGTGACACTTGTAACATAAGAAATTATGTATATGTGATCTTGTAACATAAGAAATGTATAATATTTATGTACCTGTAGCCTAAGATTCTACTTCCGTCAAGTGCCCAGTTGCTTAACGGCCCGGTGAACTCTATAAATAAATAAACAATACAATACAGGTACCAGAATGCAACACTGCCACTCCACCAAATCAAATCCTGCAGTACACTGTCCCACCAAGGCCCATGAGGGCATGTTCTTTGGAGGTGCATGCATGCATGCGTACACTGTCTAGAACCCTCAGTTACAGGCAACACCACTGCGGTACACCATCTGCCATACATGTCCATAGTCAATGCAAACGTCAAAGGGCCTCATGTAGTGCACTTTTGCCACTTGTGTGAATGATTGGTGCTAAAGTGTGACTGCAATCTGACAAGCACATGGGTTTAAAGTCAGTGGGATTGAATGGGAGATTGACAAAATGTCCATGGAGTGCCGTTGCTAGTAGCTGTAATGCCAAACATGTCATGTGTATTCCGGGCCTACTGTGCATGTAAACCGTCATACTGCGTTGATGCATGTCAGTGAATGTCCAGACTGCAGTGCAGGCATCATGTAGTGTTTGCAGACACTGTTGGAGTGGTGGCATGGCGGTTACCACACCACACCACACCATGGGGATATGCATGCAGGGCCTGTCGGTGGCTAGTGTAGTCCCACCCACAGCAATCCATCTCAGGGAGTAAAAGACATAACTGCATGGAAGACACATATTGGCTGTCACAGGGTGCAGCACAATGCATGGCACACATACTAACCATGGTCCAAGATGCATGATGTAGCAAGAAATATACAAATGTACTATTAAAATGTCAGTCCTGCAACATGCATGCCATGGCTCACCTTGTGTTACCACCCCCCGCCCCTCCCTTGAGGGTGATTCCGGATATTCGCTACTGCCCTGGCAAATTACCCTACTGAGGGATCCACAGATGCCGGAGGGGATGGCATGCAATCGTGCTCATGTGTGAACCAGGGCCACTATTAAGCAGGCGTTTGGACTGTTGAAGGCATGTTGCAGATGCCTACACCGGTCAGGGAATGCACTTATGTACAGGCCAGAGAAGGTGGGGCAGATGGTCCTGGCCTGTTGCATAACATTTGCATCAGACAAAACATACCCCTGCCCCCAGACCTGGACATGCCACCCCCAGTTGGCGGAGATGATGATGGCGAGGCAGCACCAGCCAGGCACAGGTGTGTGCCCAGGGATGCTATTGTCCGACAAGAACGCATAGACAACTTCTTCCGAGGCCCCCACACTGTGTACTACCCATGCTACTATTACTGCATTCGATGTGCTCACTCAATAATTCAAACACATAAATAAGGACTGTCCACTCATTTTTGCAAGTGACGAATGAAATGTATTGAAATGACCTACGGACTACAGTTAACACCCTGTGCCCACCAACCCCTCAACACACTCCCACCCCCTCCCCACACACCCACCACCCCTTCCCACACTTCTGCCTGGGCCTGTGGTGTCGGTTGTTCCGCCTGGCCTGCTGCCTGGGCCTGTGGTGTTGGCTGTTCAGCCTGGCCTACTGCCTGGGTTGGTGGAGCAGGCGTTGCCACGGATGTGGTGGGGGTGGGCCCCTGGGCAGTCCGGCCAGATCTTGCACAGGCCGTGGATGGTCCAGCGCTGTTGCTGTCAGTGGGTGTGCCTGTTAGGGTGAAATGAGGAAGCGGTTAGGTGCCTGTGTGTCACATCAATGTACTTGCATTGCACAAATACCACATTGTATGTTCCCTGGCCTGGACAAGCTGTCTGGGGGTGAATTGTGCACTGATGCATGCATGCATATGTGTGTGGTGTGAGTCAATTTCTGTGGAACTTACGGCAAGGTGGCTTGTTGTTGTGTGTACATTGGGGATGCAGTATTCAGGGCTCAAGTTGAGGGTACACGCGGGGGGACGGAGTCCAGCCACCTTTTTCAGAGGGTGGACTCAGTTCCCCCCCACCCACAGCTAAAATGAGAAACATTGAATATCTTCTTTGAATTCATGCATTAAATCCGACCTTGGTGGTTGAACCACAGTCGTCAGGTTTGTAGGGTGGACACTTCACTGCACTATATAACCTGATGAAAAATAACAAACAACTAAAGGTGAAATTTTGGAAAAACGAACCTTTCAATCACGCATTTCCCGACCATCGGGAGCTGTAGGACGCTGCGCCTGTGCCTGGAGTAAGCACTGGGAGTCGTCATCACTCGCGCACCCACAGGCAGCCACAGACAAGTACTCGCTTCCTGGAGGAGGCGGAGCTTTGTGGCTCACGTGACCGCTCACGTGACATCCTCTGCCACAAAAGCAGAGACAGCGCTGCCGAGCGGCGCATTTTTCATTTTGGAAAAACGAACCTTTCAATCACGCATTTCCCGACCATCGGGAGCTGTAGGACGCTGCGCCTGTGCCTGGAGTAAGCGCTGGGAGTCGTCATCACTCGCGCACCCACAGGCAGCCACAGACAAGTACTCGCTTCCTGGAGGAGGCGGAGCTTTGTGGCTCACGTGACCGCTCACGTGACATCCTCTGCCACAAAAGCAGAGACAGCGCTGCCGAGCGGCGCATTTTTCATTTTGGAAAAACGAACCTTTCAATCACGCATTTCCCGACCATCGGGAGCTGTAGGACGCTGCGCCTGTGCCTGGAGTAAGCGCTGGGAGTCGTCATCACTCGCGCACCCACAGGCAGCCACAGACAAGTACTCGCTTCCTGGAGGAGGCGGAGCTTTGTGGCTCACGTGACCGCTCACGTGACATCCTCTGCCACAAAAGCAGAGACAGCGCACCCTCGCGGCGTTGAGCCCGATAGGAGTAGAGGGCGCCGGCTGTTGTGTGGCTATTTGGTGGCGTGGTAACTGCGCATACCCCTACACCTGATCCCCACTCAAAATAGTTGCTGGGATGAAATCATTCCTTGCAGCTCCAAATAAGCCGGAGACGGGGTTGAGAACAAGGCTGCAGGTAAGGCAAAGACTGGCGTCACTCCCAGGGGTGACTGAGAGTAATGATTATCCCCAAAAATCGCAAATGATGAAACGGACTCGCTTACCTTTCTGTAAAAAGCGAAAAAGCGGTTCTGTGGGGGATATTACAGACATGGGGAGTATTAGCCCCCCTATGAGATCAAAATTAGACACTCTCTTATTAGTACCAAATACGCCGACTCAACCAATGGCCTGTACGGTTCCTTCACTTGGTGAGCCAACACCCCAGACAATCGGAGGTCAAGCTCAACCTACAACACTCAAAAGACCATTAGATCAGGTAAAGGGATGTTCGCACCTTAGTGGGAAGCCAGATGGAAACCACCATTGTGAGAGGGGCACTCCTCCTAATGATTATACTATGAACCCAGCTGAGCCCCATCTCCCACTGGAAGAGCGACCAGGGGAGACTTGGGATAACCTAGACAATATGGGACTTGAGGAAATAATCGAAGGACAGGTTCCTGAAAGTAACCTAGAGGTGAGAGAGGCGTTACCGGGACCCCCTAGTGAAGAGACCCCCTCTTCGGGTGAACTAGGTGAAGACCCGATACAAAGATCTAATCAAACAGGCATTGAACTTGAGGTAAGTATGGAAGGCCCACAAGAGGTTGGGGAAAAGCCATGTATAAGTACTTCCCCTAAATTACCTAGAGAATCAGCAAATAATCTGGAGGTGGAGAGGGAAACACCCAATTACATGAGCAAGGATCCTCAAGTGTTAGAGGACTTTGGAGGTCACTGGGAAGACCATGAAATGGCCCAATGGGAAAAAGCCATCGTCGATCCTACAACTGTTAAGGAGGGGAAAATATCACTATTGAACCCAAGGGGGTCAAATTTAGAAACTTTTGACATTTTTCAACCTTATAGAGAAGATAACTGTGCTCCCTTAACTAAGGTCAAAAGTATTCAGAAAACACAAGATGGAAACCAGGTAGCCCACCAAGACTCAAAACGAAAAGAAGTCACCGAGAGGGGTTGTACATACGGGCACTTTGAAAAGTTATCAATTGAAGTGCCCGTTTGTAATGAGAACTACCCTCCACAGAATTGCCTAGATATGCGAGGTCCAATGGAAACGGAAGGGATGACCCCCCCAGGTACTCCAGGGACTAGCAGAAACTTGATGCAATCACCTATAAAATTGACTAACTTAAGCCTGGCAAATAAAATCAAGCATGATATCATGATACTGATGGGGAAAATCGAAAGGGAAAAAAGGAGAAGCTTTTCCCTAATAAATGAGAGGATGGCCGCTCTGGACAGGGATCAAACCAAAGCGGGACCCTGTATGATGGATGACGTGAAGACTACTTTGAACTCCCAGTCACCCATCAATCAACTGCAAGAGACCAACTTCGAGAAAACCAAATCCATTTCAGATAAGAGACATCAAGACCCTAAGGGACAATCAATGGCCAACGATCACAATAGGGCATCGGAAATGACACAGACCTCGATAATGGATGAGATAATGACACCGCCAGCTTTCCTTCAAAAAGATCAAATAATACAACTTATCAGTGAGGCCTGTGCAATCGAGAGAGCTAAGGACAGTGAACATATTCAAAAAGTGGTGATGACCTCATTGAATATTTCGCTGGCTCCTTTTCTGAAACTATATGAGGTCATTAAAGATTCAGTCCAAGAGGTAACCACGACGACTCTGCAAATTAAGGAAGCAAATCGGCAAACGGGTCTCTCTCTACAGAATTTAAACTCAAGAGTAGATAAAGAAGCAGAACAAACTCAGACTTGGCAAAATCGTCTGGGTGACTTGGCCAGAAGGGACGCTAGTGATAAATCACTCCTTATGGAAGCAGTATTAGAAGACTGTAAATGGATGAGATCCCAGCACAAACAAAGTAAATTGGACCTGCAAGTTGTAGAACAGCCTAACCGAGGTAACGGGCCAATGAAATTGAAACAAGGAAAAGTCACTAAGCCCATGGAACCAGAACAGCGATGTGGAGATGTAATTCTTATCTCCCCGAGCAGTAAGGAGGGCCAAAAACAAGACAATCCACCCATAAAAGAGCAATTGAGCTTTGCTATCTTTGCAGGTACGGGTAATAAATCCAAGGAACACCAACCTGAAACCTTGCCTGCAAATAATTTTAAAGAAAAGGGGAAAAAAACCAAAAACGAAATACTTAAACGAAAGGTGAATGGATCAAGAGCATTCCTGAGGAATCTAAGAACACCACCGAGAAGGGAAAACCCACAGTGTACCAAGAAGCCAAGAAGAGAACTCGTGATGGGTGTCTTGGATTGCATAGAAGCCGAGGGGGAAACTGCGTCTAAAACATCTGTGGGATCAGTAGATGAAAAAATGGAGGACTTGGAACAATCAGCCGTTTTGAGTGATTTAATCGAACTTCTCTCAAATAACAGCGATGAAGAGGGGTGGGGAAACATCACGCCGTCAGAATGGAAAACAATTGACAACTGGGATAGGGACGAGCTGAATTGCCACTTGAAGGACAAGCAGACTGAGAAAAAGGATCGATCTAGTAAACCTAGGGAAGAAACAGAAAAAAGTACGATTTCGCCTTGGAATGATTATGACATGGAAATAGAATATTCGAGGTTTAAAACACTAGAAGAAAAAAGGAGAGAGTTGGCTCATAAGGGAAAAACCGTCCACTTTGAACCAAGGAAGCATAGTCTAAAACAAAGAAGTCACATTAGAGAAAAAGATCGTTTGGGCAGTAAGAACAGTAGAAAGTTATTAACTGATAAGCAAACACCCTCCACCAAAGACCACCTTGTGAAACTGGGAACTACATCGAAGGGGCCGAGGAAGGTCCTTTTGAATAGATGCTACGTGATGTCTCTATGCAAACAAACTCCAGCGCTCAGAGCGATTTCAGCTGACGATATAAGAATTGTGGAATTCCCAAAAGAAGGAAGGATGGATCAAGTAATATTACATCTCGTCTCAAAGGAAGTAAAACAAAAATTCCTAAAGGCTGAAGATTGCCTTAAACTAAAGGGCTATCGACTGGAGGACGTAGATTGCAGTAGTCAACTGAAGAACCCAAAAGAAACAACAAGGGGCAAAGGGAGACCCAGGGAAGTGGAGAGGGAGGACGGCAATAATAAGAAATATATGATGAAGGACTATAATAATAAAGGACGAGATATGGAGGAATTGGGGAAAAGGCCCCGAAAACTAAGTGACAAAGTGAAGGAGGTGGAAATAAAGAGTGATACTAAATCTCAGAAAGCAAATGCCACCTCGATGAAGTTCTCAGATGAGAATTTGAAAAATCTGAGATTTACGGTGGACAACTCGGATAACCCAAAGAAGGGTAATTCTACATTGAACAAAAAAGGCCTGAAAGCGAATGAGCGGCCTGAACCAAAGAACACGAGCACCACTAAGAAGAAGCAATAGAGTGAGGAGGCCCAGCAAAGATCGGTCTCCTGTGCCTCATGGAATACCCGAGGCTTTCAACACTTATTCTCTAAGGAAAGTGATTTCCTGGCTGCCTACGACCTAATTTCGATCCAGGAGTCGTGGCTGCGTGAAGCACCTATGTGTGAAGGCTATGAAGTCTACTTTAATCCGGCTAAGAAAGGCCCTAGAGGTAGACCTTATGCAGGCCTCATGGTATTAAAGAAATTGGACTCGTCACTACAAGTTTTGGAACATGTGATCCCAAATCCCTT
Organism: Ambystoma mexicanum; assembly: GCF_040938575.1. Lineage (NCBI taxonomy): Eukaryota > Metazoa > Chordata > Amphibia > Caudata > Ambystomatidae > Ambystoma > Ambystoma mexicanum. Next base: position 258,920,403 of record NC_090928.1, on the reverse strand, counting down.
TGTGCAGATATTAACAATCAACCTTAAAGAAGACACTAAGGAGAATTTTGAGAACATGACAAATAATCAACAAAAAAAAAAATGACGACGATGACTCTAATCAATACCTATTGGAGTGAAAATATGCCGAACCAGAAAAATTATCTAAAAACCATCATGAATGCAATAGATAAATCTATGATTAAAGACAAAGAACGGCTAATTTTACTAAACGGGGATCTGAATATCAAACTCCTTGACAAGAATGGTAAAATAAGAGATATAGAAAATCTACGAGGTAAAGAAAGTCTCTGGACAAAGGAAATGTGTACTCGTGATATGAGGATGTTAAATAGTCAGACCCAAGGTGATCTAATGGGTGCGAATACATGGCATAGCGGTAAAACAGGGGCCTGTTTAGATTACTGCTTTGTCGGAAACAACACGCTACCCTGGATCAAAACATTAACAATAATCAAACAAGCAAATAGCGATCACAGCCTCTTGAGAACTGAACTAGCATGGAATACTACATTACCACCATTGATGAAAAAATGGAAGGAAACAGAAGTATCCTGGGGAAGAAACCGACTGAGACTTAAAAATCAAGTTATACCGAAGCTGGTAAAAGACTTTAAAGAAGCGGGTAACAAAGGCGATGAGACAGTAGAATATAAATGTTTCCTGGAAGCTTTTGTAGTTAAGTATGATCCAGCAAAAGTGAATAAAATTGAAAGAAAGCATGCGTACGATGATTCTGTGGTCACTAAAAGGAAGCAATATAGAGCAGAACTTAAACGTATTAAAAAAGAAAATTCCCCGGTGAAAGAGATTCTCCTGCGGAAATGCCGGCAAACCTATAAAAACTGGCTGCGCTCGACCCGCTTCTTAAGAACTCAAAGAGACGCGGAAAAAATGCTGGCGGCACTATCTACCAACAACTCAAGAAGTACCTGGGACTTAATTAATAATAGAGATCTAAATCAGTCGGCAATTGGTGTAAATCAAGTCTCAGAGGAGGACTGGTATCGGCACTATAATGAATTGTTTAAGGGGAAAACCATGGGTACACCTCCAGAAAAAAGAAATACGAGTTCAGCATGGGATTTTGAGTTCGACAAAGAAGATATACGGATGCTTATTAAAAAGCTCAGCAGTTCCAGGGCAACTGGTCCGGATGGCATTTCCAACAAAAAGCTAAAAGAGAACTGCGGAGATTGGACTGATTTGATCTATGCCCTTTTCAAAAAAATAGCAAAAAAAAGGCAAATTCCAACAACATGGACGGAGGCGTATATAGTTCCCATCTTCAAAAAGGGGGATCGATCTAACCCCAAAAATTATAGGCCAATAGCCTTGTTAGACTCTATTGGGAAACTCTTTGCGGCCATTCTACTAATGAACTTAAAAAAATGGGCCATAAGAATCAACATCCTAGATGAAAGACAAACCGCCTTTATAAGCGGGGTGGGGACATCTCTAAACCTGTTCTTGTTAAACCTTTTGAAAGCTAAGGCTTTGAAAGACAATGTAACAACTTATCTGGCTTTCATTGATCTCCAACAGGCATTTGACAGTATCAACAGAGAGCGACTATGGTCGAAATTGAGAAACTGGGGATGCCCGAACGCCCTGTTGGCAGCAATCCAAGCGCTGTATACCAATACCTCAATCCAGGTCCAAATTACTGCTAATGGAGGGTTATCTAGAAAAATCTATACCACTCGGGGAATCAAACAAGGATGTGCTCTGGCTCCCTTTCTATTTGTTCTCTATATGGCGGATATGAAGACATCCCAAGAAAGGATCCGTGCGTTCCCTCCAAAAGTGAACGGTATGGAAGTCCCGTGGATGTTATACGCAGATGATGCGGTATTTGCAGATCAGACCCCTATTGGTCTGCAACGGAGAATTGAAGCTTTCAACAAATACCTGAAAGAAAATGACATGCAAATCAATGTAAAGAAATCAATGATACTGTGCATGAAATCGAGTCGTGGAAAAAAACCTGCAGGGAAACGACAGATATGGATGCTGGATCAAGAGAAACTTGAAGAAGTGGATACTTCCATCTACCTGGGTATTAGGATAAATAAAAATTGCAATGAACAAGCACAATACACCCTTATTCGAGAGAAACTCGCAGCGCTAACTAATCAAGGAATCCTACTGCACTATAGATATGGAAAATTTTCGCTGCAGCCAATTATCACATTTTATAAGCAAAAGGTGGTTGCAGTGTTAACATATGGAGCAGAGGCACTTTTGTCTTTGGGATGGGAAAGCTGGAATCTGTGCGAGGCCTACTTTTGGCGAAGGATCTTACATCTTCCGAATTCACTGCCCTTAGTTCTGATAAGATCGGAACTTAGACTTCAATCTATGGTTTCAATCACGGTGTGGAAATCTCTTTCATTATTTCGGAAGTGTATTTTGGACAAACCGGCACAGCCATTTAATGTTTTAGCAAGGCCTGGTATGCCCAATGAAGATATAATTTTTCAAGAATGGAAGAAGAGATGTGAGGATACCTTAGAACATCTAGGTATCTCACTGGAAATTCTAAAGTGCAATCCTGACAAGGCCAAAAGAATCCTGCGGGAAAAAGACTGGGAGGAAACCCAGGTCACTAAATTGGCAGGAAACTGGGCTCACAACATCGTCTGGGAACGCAAAGCATTAAATATTCTCCCACCATATCTTCAGAAATTTCCATCTAAACATTATAGAGATCTGCTATTACGATGTAGATTAAATATCTGGCATTCCCGAGAGGTTAAGCTGAGAAGAAGGCTCATTGGAAAAGCATCAGCGATCTGCAGGTTCTGCAAAATGAAGGACCAACTTGAATCAGTGCGACACGTGATGCTAACATGCCCGGTTCTGATACCAAAGCGATTAGCGTTTTTGGGCAACTATATAAACAACATCACGATGGAAACAGAAGAAGAATACTGGGAACGCCTTCTAACAGCGGATAAGGTGGGTCGTACTATTGACGCACTAAAATTTGTCGAATCCCTAAACCTGGACCAGGAAGAAACGGAAATGGAGGAGAGATAGGAGCCCTAAAGACTACTGGGTGCATCTGTTACGGTAAAAGGCTTCCATTGGAGGGATAACTAAACCGATTGGAACTCAAATAATACTTTAGTAGAGGAACTTTGGACTCTTGTTTCTCGGACTCTTATTTGAGGTTATTTGAGGTTTGTTAAAGGTTTACCTATGATTAACCAATAAAACAATAAAAAAAAAAAAAAATGTTCCATTTCGTTACTGCAAGTCCCAGGGAAAACATTTGTATTGTTTCTTGGAGTTCAAAACCTGCACGCCTTTTAATGTTTTCAAAAACACTATTACAAGAAAATATCCTCTCTTGGTTTTATGTGTGTGTTGATTTTCTGAAAGGCAAATGCTATTCATCCTGTGCAATTTGGGTGGTTATGCAAAGCCAATTTAATGAAATGTGCATATTTCACCTGGATATGCTAATTTCTGGCAATGTCACATCCGATTGCATTTGTTGATGAGTCCCCCCACTTAAATTTTTAGGACTTGACCCCTGGCAGTATTTGTCCAGTCATGCCATTGTGCACATGGCCAGTGCTCATGTGCATGTATGCTTTTGGTGTACGATGCAATTGCATGGCTTCCTTTCACCCGACCCCTGTCATCTATGTGCGCACAGTGACTTTGGTTGTTGTTGTCACACTTAGTACCCCTTTCCTTGGACACATTTCCCTGATCTTTTGTGTGTGTTCATGATTTGTGTGATTCTGGACATTCGGGAGTGGCTTGTTGTACTCACCACCATGCCCTCTGGTCCCTGCTCCGGCCTCTGCAGCTCCAATGCTCTTGATCCCCTAAAGTGCATTATAGAACTGCATCAGTCTTCCCAAGGCATCAGCTTTATGGGAGAGACAGTCCCGCCTCCTGTGGCCATGGACTCATGACGGTGTGCTGCCAGTAGGTTGCGCAACCGCAGCCCGTCCCACCTTTTGCTGCAATTTTTCAGGTTTCGGGAGATGGGCCCCACCACTGTTACTTTGCTTGCCACCGTCTCCCATATGGCAGACTTGCGGTGTTGGCTGGTGCATTGGTTGTCCTAGCCAAACAGTGCTTCAGTATTCGCCACTACATGGTCTGTGAGCGCTGGCAGTTCTGCCTCTGATAAAGCGAGGCTTGCGGAGCCGGACTTCAGGCAGCCTTGATTTGGATCCTCCAGACATCTTGGCGGTGTTACTGTAGATGGATGGGAACAGGAAATTCAAGATTTGAAATGGATTGAGTTTTCCTAAATGACCACTGGTGAATTTCCAGTTCCTGCAATGATGCGGATTCCGGTGCCGATATTACCATTTCCGGTCTTTCTGGCATCAGAACCAATGCTGCTGGTGTTTCCGTCACATTGGGGATGGAGCCGGTGGTACGGGCATGTTTTCTCCCGGTAGCACCAGCATTTCCCATTTTTGCTGGTGTTGCCGTCAATACAGTAAAAGCGTTTACAGAATGGTGGGGTGCGCCCGCCCGAGCAGTCTGAATATGCCTGTGATTCCCACACTCCGTTAGCCGTTAATGATGCTACCGAATTGACGGTATAACCGCATCATTCAAGGAAACCTAATGAAGGCCATCATCTTTCTAAACCAGTATGCATAGATTTGTTGAGCGGATTCAGTCTCTTAATTTCTGATTATGAGTTTGGAGGTATTGTACAAGGTAATAACTCCAATCTTGTTTACTGTTACTGCATGCAGTATTTACTAGGTGGCCCAGTATGGTCCACATGATTCCAAGTCTTACAAACTATGCTGGTATTCCCTCGTTTGGAGTCCCAAAGGACTCATTGGGGGTCAGGTAATTACCACATGCAGTAGTGCTTTTGTCTGGAGGCAAAATCTGCACACAAATTCTGCCGGAAAAATGTGTTTAAAAAATGAAATTTATAATTTGGCAGAGTGGTAAATCACCCAGTAGTAGCGATTATACAAATTAGTAATTTGGCGGCGGAGAGCTGTTACGTGTTGACATACATGTCACCGGCTCCCTGTTGTCAAATGTTTCATCATTTGGACGGCAGAGTGCAAATTTGCAGGGTAAAAAGCGGCCGTGTACACTCCTTTTCCCCTGCACTTTTGCACTGAGCTGTGCAAAGTGAGTAAATGCTGCCCACATGCTTTCAATTGAGAGCTCTGCTTGCCATGCTGGCATGGCAAGTAGTGCTCACAATTACACTTAAATGCTGTCCGACATGCATACACGTTAAGAAATGTTCACAATTAAAAATAAAGACTGCCCGACATGTGAGCATGTTAGGAAATGTTTAATTGTAATTGTATAAAATGCCTGACGTGCGAGCATAGGTGACAGCATGTACATTGGATCCTTAAGGGGGCCAGCCTGGTTTATGCTGCTGCAAAAAACAGGCATACTCCATAGGGATCTCCAGCATTTTTGCCAACATGAAAATCCAGCTGGTGCAAATGCTGGAGCATTTGTATGGCGGAGAAGAAGGGAGGATGTGGAAATGTAAGTTTTGTTTCCGCCCCTCCTCTCTGCCATATACATGACTGAAAATGAGCTGTGGGGTGAATGGAAGGCATTAAAAAAGAGGACCTCTTGGTCACAAAAACAATTCAAAACACAAAAACATAAAAAACAAATTATCACCACAAAGGTATAAACCGATCATTCAGTAGTGGTTTTCTATCACTGTATGAATGTGTCCAACTAAACATAAGAAACAGGGGTGTTAGTAACCTATAGGTGACTTATTTTTTTTAAATTTTTTTTTTATTTATAGTTGTTTTGGTCGTGAAAAAAAATTCACAACCTTTCAACTTATACAAAATTACAGAAATTCACATTTACAGAACAATTGAAAATAAGTAAAACATTGTATACAATAGTAATACTAGAAAAAAAAATCTCATTTTAAAAAAAGTTCAGCAGTGATTTGCAACACAAATTATAACACATGTGAAAAGATCAGCATTTTCTTGGCACTGCATACATTGGTATTTTCAACTGATGCAAAAAATTGACAACTGCATATCTTACAGCCTTTCTATTAGTATGGAATATTAAGACCCATAGCTCTTTTGGGGTCAAAACCTGTTGGTCCCTAAATAAAGGCTTGAAATGAACACCCCGTACTGATGCCGGTTTATCACATTCTGCACACAAGTGCATAAGGGTTTCTGCTTGTTGTTTACACAACCGGCAAAGCAGAGGGCTAGCAGCATTACCCCGTATATTCATCACATCATTAGTCAGCCACAGATTTAGTCTAAATCTCATAAAGCCATTTCTGTGGTTGGAACTAGGGGACCTCACCATATATTCAGCCACTATGTTATAACCCTTTAATTCAAATGGAAAAGCCTTGAAATGTTTATAGTTGGTACATGCAAGACGTGTATAAATCCAGTCACCTTCGCAGATTTTTGATCTTGCTTTGTTTGGATTTTCCATTAGCAAGATTGGATCAATCTGGGCTTTTGCTAGAATTGAGTGGATTTTTTGGCGCCATGTTTTTGGAAAGACGTCCATAGAGCTCAATAGATATATGGAAATGATATTAATTATCCCTGTTGTGGCTTTGTTCATAAGACACTACCGGTACAAGGCACACAAGCGCCATTTGTAAGCTGCGTAAAGAGAAATTAAGCCCAGCTCATATCTTAAAAGTGGAAGTGGTTGTGAGGTTGGCAAGTTCAAAACTTGCCTCCAGAACCGACCTTCCCTAATGGCCCAGTAAGAGTATGACATGATAAACCGCGTCTCTGCACCGTAGAGAATGACAGGCACTACTTTCAATTTGAAATATGTAAGAATTGTAATAGAGAAAATTTACAGTATCTTGCCTTGATGATCCGGGCTTGTGAGATGCACGTTTGAAGTTTATGGAGTCCTTGTTGATTATATTGATCAGAGGCACACAAGTTGGAAACAATTATACCCAGGTACACATAGATATTAGTGCTGGTGATCTTACAATTTTGAAGAGGCCAATGTAAATGGGCACGACTTTGTTTCCTGGTACCAAATTGAGTGACCTTTGTCTTCGCAATGTTGATTGTTATGCCATTTACTTTTGTATAACCATCCAGGGCACCTAAGAAGAGTCGCAACCCTTTTGGGGTATGTGACAATAGTACCATGTCATCGGCATACAATAACCATTGTATCTGTACTCCCATGATTTTTGGAGAGTCAGAGATCAGTGTTGTACAACTTCGATAGATATCTGAAAGAAAGAAGTTGAACAAGGCTGAGGCTAATAAACAGCCTTGTTTTAGGCCTCTGGCGGTTGGTATTGGGGAGGTTAATAAACCGCTGTTAGTAAGTCTAACCTGGATTGAAGTATTAGTGTGTAATTGGATTATCCATTTCAAAATATGCCATGGACAGTTAGCATCAGCCAATTTCTTATAAAGCTGTTCTCTTGGAATAGGTGACTTATTTCAGAACAGTTTTTTGTATACGTCTTGAACAAGTCCCTAATTTATTATGTCGACAGGATATATCTGTTTCCAGCCTTCTTATTAAACACAAGTTGGCTTTTTACACTTTTTCAACAACAGCTTGGTCACACATGTAAGGCTTTCTTCAGGACAGGGTCCCCCAATTAGGGTATAGGACGTTATGTCTAAGAACTTTTTTTTCCAGGTGTATCTACAATAGAACCAGAGAGAACCAACATTTCAGACAAAGTATATATCTACGCATTCACACACATGTACGGCAATGTCATGTTTTCCTGACCAGCCATGCCTGCGCCTATTTCTTTTACTTATCTGCACAATGGGTTCAATGGTACTATCAACGTTTTTACTAGTAATTGCTCATCTTTCTCTTCTATTTTGTCTGTGGTATACATATACACGTTTTATTTTAAAACCTTGTGGTTTACTCTTATTTTTGATGCATTACAACATTTATTTCTTAAACTGATGTATATCAAAAGATATCACCCTAGTTTCTATTCATCAACGAGGAAGGGAGGGGAAAGGAAAGGAAAGAGGAGGAGTGGGAGGGGTGAATAAAGGAAAAGGGGGAAGGGGAGGAAGGGATGGGGAACCCTACGTTTTTTATTTCTTTGGGCTGTAGCTGCACGTCACCTCTCAATATAACAGGAAAATACCTGTGGGGTTTGGAAGGTGTGACAGGCTTGACACGTTGTTTACGGGATGCCAAGGTTTTGTTATATTCAGAGATGTATGAGTCAAATCTGCAGAGGAGAACAGGTCACTTGGGGACTGTTTCAAGACCCGTTTCACATTCTATTTTTGTTTCATTTTTAAGGCCGCCTACCTGCTATCTGAGGCGTGTGTTGCACTTCTGTTTATAATCTGATTTCCAAAAACGGAAACGGTCTGTTCAGTGGTGCTTAAGCGCCCTTGTCACATCCAGAGCTGCGTATATAGAGTGAAAAACAAAACCAGGGGGACACGTTTAGAAACTATGGTGCCGCGATCCCCAGGCATCCCCACGCGAACAATTGTACTTACTTGGGCAAGCTGTTTATCAGTTTATCGGAAACCGCTAGCGTCAGTTGGGCTGTATCTGTATTGAGGATTTAAGGTGTTTGTGTCCCGGTCGCATGATATAGCCGAACTGATGGCTGCATCGTGTACGGTCAGCCAATGAGGCTCCTGCATCAACAATGGAGGTGGTTTGCTCCATAAAAACTTATCGCCATCTTGGAAAAGGGGGGGGGTATACCGGCTTGTAGATGGCGAAGCTAAGAGTATTTAGCAGCCATATGATGTATAAATTGATATTAATCAGCTTGGCCTGTTAATGAGAAATGTGCCTAATGACAATTTCGCTATAATTACAGTGTTTTTTGCCAAATTTTCTCATACAGGAACTGTGTCTAAATCCACCTTTGTTCTACCTTGCAGAGCCTGAGATCTCTATCGCCACCACATGGATGGGGAATCAAAGTTTGTAGAATACACCAAAAAATGTCATCATGGGTGCGATGAGCTTCTGCTTCTTGGTAGTGTTCTACCAGAGGTTTATCTGCAATGGCATTTTTTATGCATGATCGATGTTCTCCGATTCTTATTTGGATTGGTCTTTTAGTTTTGCCTATATACAATGGGCCCCACGTGTTACTATTACAATAAATTACCTACTTAGTGGTGCAGTTGGTAAACGATTTTAACTGCCAATTTTTCCATTTTAAATTAATGGCCTTCAGATTTTGGGTGAAGGGGCACATCGAACAGTGGCCACATTTGAAATACCTTGTGACAGGCGGGAGGTGCCATAGCATTAGCTGTCTTGGATCTTCAGGCTTTTGTTGTGGGTACGTGTGTACCAATTTGTCATTTAGATTTTGCAGACGTTTGAATGCCAAACGTGGAGGAAGGATTTTAAAGTCTTCCGTATTGATCAACTTCCAATTCTTCAAGATGGTTTTTCTGAGATCGTTGCTTATGGGGGTGAAGGATGATACGCATGTGATCTTATCCAAAGTGGTTCTGGATTGTTTAACAAGGCATTCTGTCCTGGGGACATTCGCAGCCCTTTTGTGGGATCTCCTTATGATGTGGGATGGGTACCCTCTCATTTTCAAGTTTAGTTTTAATGCCTCACTATGTTTCTTAAAGTCTGCTTTGTCTGTACAATTCCGCCTAATGCGGAGGAATTGTCCAAAGGGTAAATTCTCTTTTAAAGCTTGAGGATGGAAAATTTTCCTCGCCTAACAAGTCCCCTATAAAAAAGAGGACACCAAAAATGATGCTCGCTGAGTATTTAATGGAAGGCATTAAAGCCTTACTCAAGGCTTTTACGCCTTCTGTTTACGTTATGGCTCTTTGGAACTTTTTCTGCCGGTTTGTTAGGGAGAATTCTCCAGAATGGCTAATTTCCCTTACCTGGTGAGTCACTCAGCAGCTTTGCTGGATTTATGCGGTTTTAATCTTTTTACCTGGTAAGAGTATGAGCCTTTTTTTCCCACTCTTACATGTGTTTTGCTGTGTGTTGTACATTTTATGCTCATGGGCAATGGAGCCTCACCCACCCAATAGGCATCATCTTTTTACTGCGTGTCACGCAGCACCTTCAGTGCAGTGACACAGGGTTGTCTTTTTAGACCCCACACTTTAAACTCAATTTTCTGGGACTGACTACTGTCTCCCAGAACATGTAAAGTTGCCATTGACTTTACTAGTCTTTTTCAATCTACAGACCCAGTACACCCTATATTCCCATAGAGTACTTGAAGGGGTTAAGAGTTATCCCTTTTTGTCTGATTCTCATGGAACATTATTTCATTCCCCTTTCTCTAAGATTTGGTTGGTGGCAGTGGTATCTACCATTTTTATTCTACCACGAGCCATGAAAATAGCTTTGGTACCGTTAGAGGCTTTGGTGGTTTATTTGACATTTCTTTTTGTAAAGGTCTTTCTCGTGTTTTACTCTGCGCGCCAAACCAGGTTTGGTTCCTTTGTTCGCTGTCCTTTGGCGGGCATCTGCACAGAAGCCGTCCTTAGCCACCTGAGTGTCTGAGTGGGCAGGATGTGAGGGAGGGGTTTGATGCCCCCTACACAGGGTCTCCTTGGAGACCCAAGTCGCACTCTAGTTTGCTTGGCTAAGTGACTGTCCTGCCAGGACAGCCACCCTGCTGTGCGATTGACAGCCAGGCTGTGTGAATGGGGGATTTGGTGCATAAAAAGCCAGTCTCTGGGACTGGCAGGCAGAGTCGCCACTGGATCGAGAGAACCGAAGCTGAAGGAAGACGACTGCTGCAACTACTGGACATCCCGGTGAAGCACTGCTGCAGGTCTGAATCACCCGAAACTTTGACGACAGAGAAGATCTGCAAGGAATCTTCTTCCCTTGAGCTTGGTGGGACCAACCAGCTCGACAAACACCAAACGCCAACCTCCCTCTCCTGGTCGAATTTGCTGTGCATCACTGCAGTGAACCGGATAGCCAGAAGGAACGGAACCTTTTTGGGTTTTAAGGAGCGCACTTTTTATTCAACATTTTGCTCCGCTGCTGTCTTCTTCCCTGGGCAGTGCAGGACCCTCCAGACGTCCTACGTATTGTCTCCACAACAGTCGCTTCAGGAACCGTGAGCCTGCAGGAACTGCCAGGAACAACTGCCTCAGCTACAGCATTGTTCTCCATTTAAGGTACTGTGCAAATCCGGTCGTTTGTTCTGTCCGACCGCGGTGAAAGTGCTTGAAATCTTTCACCTCTCCGAAGGCTTGTCCTTCCCGTCTCCTTTGAATAACTTTTCTTCCAACCGACATAGTTTTGAACTCTTTGGAAAGACTTAACCGTGAACTACTCTGAAATGTGTGATCCTCTGAAAAGACTCTGAACATTAACGTTGCCCCAGGCCTATTGAATTGAATCCTCGTTGTAGTAGCCTTTTCTAGATTGCCCTGCCTATCACTTGTTGGTGTTGTTGATTTTGGATAACCTTGTCTTTTTCTCCCTTTTAAATTACAGGAGTGCCATTTTGCTCACACTTCATTTTGAGCTTATCTTGTCCAGAATTGATTGGGTGTTGTGTAGTGTATTAAGACTGTGATTTTCTGCTGCTTTACGATAGTGTACTGTTTTATAACTGATGGTGTAAATAAATGTATATTCTTTTACTCAGAAACCTTGAATCAGTGTTTGCTTGAATCATAGTAATTGTTGTCCTTTGTGTAACCTCTTGTACTGCTCACTTTACTCTTGCGATAAGTCTGGCTGCTGAGCCATTGCTACCACTTTACTGTGTAGTACATGCGTGTATCAAAGGTGAAATTGTACTTACACGTGTAGTCTTAATTGTGTGTGGTGTTCCCAAAGGGTACTGCATATGATTCTGCCTAACACAGTTGTTTTACCACTAACACCAATCAGGCGCTACGTGTCTGGGATTCAGCTTTGTCTTGAATTTGTATTATATCTTCCTTGCTGTTCAGTGTGGTTTGGTACCTACCTCAGATTGTTCTTGGAGTGAGGTGCCCTAAGACATGATGAGGGAATAGGACAAATACCCATCTCATACATTTTCTGAACTTGAATCGGCCATAAAAAAGCAGGTTTCCCATATTTGAAATGGACAATCACCTTCCAGCATTTGGAGGGGGGATACTTGTTCAGCATAATAATACAAGTGTACTTGCCTTGGGAAAAGTCCTTTGCCATATCTACAGACCAAGATGATCGCAACTCGTACTAAAGACCTAAGGAGCCCAACATGCTGCTGGCTCACTAGCTTCTCAGGTCTTCAGTCATGTTTTTTTGTATAGAAATACAAGAAAGGTACCACGTTTTGGTAAACATGCTGCATATATCCTAGGTAGTCTGTTGTATCTTTCTATGCCTGTTGCAACCTCTAAAAACTAGTGTGTTGGCACCAGGTGGAGTTCTAAGATGATTCAGTTGGTGTTGACCAAGCAGGGAAGCAGCTCTGCCTGGGGCTGCTCCACAGGCAGTCAGATTGGTTAAACTTTAAACAGCAGATGCACACCAGATGATGCTCTGGTGGGGTCCTCGAGCCCGAGCAATTACTTGATGGACAAGATGACGTGCGCATTCCTATGTGATCAGGCAGGTTGAATCTAGGTTGGAGGTAGAGGCAAACGAGGCCCATGAACCTGCTGCCCAGTCTGGCTGTGCATATTTTTCCCACGGGTAAAGTTGAAAGAGCTATTCTCTCACAGCACAATGGCAAGGCTCGTGGACCTGATTTTATCCCAGCCGATATTTTTAAGAGCGATATAGATATATGGGTCCCCTTTCTAACAAAATTCTTTAATGAAGTAAATAGATTGTTTGTCACCCCCCCGCAGCTGGAAGGGAGTGACAATAATTCCAATTAGTAAAAAGGGAGACCTGGACTTGGTAGCAAACTATAGACCATTATTACTCATTGATTTTCTTGCCAAGACTTATGTGAAGGTATTACTCCAGTCCCTGGAAACCTGGGCCGATAAACCTGTGTAGTGCCCAGGCAGGGTTTAGAAAAGGAGAATCGACTATTGACCAGGCTTTTAAGTTGGCTCTTATTCTACAAAAGTTTGTCACGCTTCAATCCCAGCCCATATACCTGGCATTTGTCAATCTCCAAACAGCCATTGATACCGTTCGCAGAAAGAAGCTGTGGAAGGTTATGGATGACCTAAACGTTCACGTGCCACTTGTTAAATCTATTATGGCCATCTATTCTAGTAATTATGCATGTGCATGATAGAATGAAGGGGATAACTAACAAATACATTTCCAGTGGAGATAGGGGTAAGGCAGGGCTGCGTACTGGCCCCTCTCCTGTTTTCATTATGCATCATTAGCTTTGCAGATCAGTGTCCTCAGCAATGGTGGTATACAGGACCCAGGGGGCATATCTCGACAGAGTCATTAAAGAAAATGGAAAATACATTTCTGAAATGTCTTTTAGGTCAGTGCTCCATCGGCCCCAGTGGCCCTAAAATTGGGGCATGTAAACATTAGGTATGTGGGGATGTTGAAACCTCTCTTGTATTGTATAAAGATATTCAACTTTGGGGTACAATTCAGAGGTTGATGGAAAATGAGAAAGGGGTCTGCACAGAAAGCTGGCAGACTCCCAAGGTTCTGCATGGGAGGTTGGACAGGTTGGGGTGGTTAAGAGGGTGTCCAACTACGCAGTGGTCTCCTTGTTGACTTGTAATGCCAACCTTTATACCAAGCAATGTGGTGTCTCTCTCTCACTCTCCTCAAGCTCCTTTTTCAGCATTATCCATTGTTCCTCCTCGCTTTCTCTTGTTTCTGTTTATTTCCTCCTCTACAGGCTCCTCCTCCACCTCTATACTCTTACCCCCTTGTTTACCTCTTCATGTACTTTTGCCCTCAATGTCCTTCCCTTTTTGGGAACTTCTGTCCTTCGAGCTGTTCCCAATTGAACTCCTTTACCCTTTGGGTCCCCCTTCCTGCTAGTTTCTATTTCAATAAGCTCTAAGACCTAATTGTTCACTCCTTTGGGTACCTTCCTTCTCCATGTTAGCTCTGATCTCACACCCTTCACTCCGTTGGATATGTATATGGCCCTTCAAAGCTCTCTATTAACTTATTTGAACCTCCAGGAATCTTATTTGCCCCCCTCAGCACCTGCCGCTTTGCTACATTTCTGTTGAATGTTCTCTCAGACTATTGCACCTTCCTGAACCCTATGGGGTTCTGCTTCATTCTTCTGGGCACCCCCCTCCATCTCCCACATCCTGATCAATATTATCTCTCTGTCCTTGCTATTCTTCAACCCTTTGGGTATCTGCTTTGCCCTCAAGGCACCACACTTCTCACCACCTTCCTGCCCATTGGGTCCACTTTCTTTGGCTACCACTCCATTTATCCCTGCCTTTTTTACTGCTCCTGGCAACTCCTTTATCTACTAGTCAAAAATTAGTCCTGGGCGCTCCTCTATGAGAACGAACACTGCAAAAATGTTCTTTGGGAAGGTACCCACTCTAGAGTCTGCAGCCACACTTTAGCTCACTGTACCTTTCACAGATGGGAAATATCCATTCGCATATCAGTCTTTGTCCCGTCCACAAGGGCAGTCCAGCACTGAAATGCTATGGCAATTCCCTTCTTAACAAGAGTACCAACAGCAACCCCAGACACGTGTTTCAGCCTTGTTGGGCATCATCACTTAGGTGGAGCTGTGCCTTTCTGAGCACATTGAGCAAGGGGTCCACGTCTGGATGACCCTGGGAAACCTAGGGTGACTAGACCTAAGGCCCTGCAAAAACTCAAAAAATTAGTCATGGGCACTCCTCTATGAGAACGAACACGGCAAAAAATGGCCTGTTCTTTGGGAAGATACCCCCTTTAAATGTTTTGATCCTTTATCTACTAGGTCTTGCATTTAGCCTCGAAGCTCTAGGCTAGTCCAGCTCCTGGACCTCACCTCCTTTATCCACTGTGTGACGTTGTCTCCAGCTCCTCATGTGCCTCTCAAGCCTTCTGTCTCCAGCTTCTACTCCAAACAAACAACCTGCCATACTCAGGCTCTGGGTGTTTGCATCTCTGGTCTCTCTCCTCCTTGACTGAGCTCTTTGAAAGGTTCTGCTTCTCTGTGTCCTGGAATTAGGGTGGAAATGGTATGGATGTCTCAAATAGGCTCACCTGGGCCAGCTGTGGTATTTAAGGGCAGTCCAAGCCCATATTTGGCCTGCCGGTCATCTTGGAATTAATCCCCCTCCCTTTCGGCTGGAAATAACTGTCTGGAATGTACTCAAACTCTCTGCATGTTCAGCGTGGAGGAATGAAGCTGATACATGTTTAGAACATGCTTCTGCCTCTTTTGAATATGAATGAAGTGTGGGGTTTCTTGAAATTGCCACTTTGTTTCACTCCCGAGAGAGAACGCTATTAGGGCACAATGCTTTGAACACTGCTGCTAAACAATGGATTGGGTCAGCCAATTACAAGCTTGGGGCGGCCCAGGCTCCTTTGGCCTCCCTGCTAGATGTCCCCATAGTCAAACAGGAGACTTATGCACATGATGTTCCATCTGAGAAATTAAGCTTTTTGCAAAAAATGGACAGAGAATGATTCTATCTCACTTCAGCAACAATCTCCTATTGTGTCTCTCCTCAAGGGGCACCTTGAGAGTACAGGAATATATGTTTTTTCACAGAGATTAAAAGGCATTGTAAATAGACAAGTGCAGTGTCAATAGGAAAGATCCACCAGCAGTGAAATTCTCCGCGTTTTGCTGAGAAATGAAGGCTCTTGTGACTATATGCAGTGGCTTTGAGCTTATGAGTTTGTCCAGTTATGAAACAATTTGTCTACCATTAAAGGTCTATGGTTGTGTGTACTCTGAATACACTGGATACTTTAGTCTCAAAATAAAATGTCCTCCTGCCACTTTCCATAGTAACCCCTGCTAACATCAAGTTCTTTCCAGATGTGATGGCAGCCTATGTTCCAGCATTGCCTACATTCTGCCCACATTTTCTCGGTGGGAGAAAGCCAGACCAGCAGTCTGCTCCAGCAGCAAATCAGAAGTAGTCAAAAGGCCTGACATTTGCATTTTTCTTACCTACAGATAAACAGGAAATCATTATCTCTTCCAAACCTTGTAGGAATTTTCACTGCATCTTTGAGATCATGTCCATATCTGGCCTCATGAGTGATTAGGAGTGATCAGGGACCAGAGGCAAGCTCACTTCTGCTGCAGTCATCCTCCTGCAGTGGAGAATATGACAAGGAGTAAGTGATTCACAAAATGAAATGATCACTAATTCAAAGCAAGGTTGCTTGCCTCAAGGAGAACTTGCCAAAGACTATACTAAAAACCATTACGACAACACTAGAAAGATACACTGGATATATCTAAGCTGGTCAGAAGCCTCCAAATTAGGAAAAAAGATACCCACTAATGCCTATTTAAATATTCTGTGGGAAGAAAACCCAGGGAAGGAGGGATGTATATCTGAAAAACCGCAGGGAATTATAGAAAAGCTAGTGCTGCTCCCAGTAAGAACCTCTGGACTGAAAAATAACTAAAAGAACAAAGTGGTGGGTACATGAATCTAGGGAGAGATCTTTAAACATCAAAAGAGTTAAGTGTCCTGCAGAGCGAAGAACTCGTCCCTTCTACCAAGCAATGTAGGAGAGAGTGGAAGCATTAAGATTGGTATTAAGATTGAGTGGATCAAAGGTTAACAACATGAGAAATGAAAGGAAAATATAGCATATGATAGGACACAAAGAAAACACAGATTCATCTGATTTTAATCCTACTTTGGTGATCAAGTAATACTTAAAACCTCAACCTGCAGAAGAAATTAATCTCAATAAAAGATGTCTATCAAAAGCAAATGGCAATGGGTAAAAGGATTATAAAATGTTAAATATGTGAAATGTTACCACTTGTATTCCTGAGGGCAGAAAAGCAGATGTTGACAGACAGAATTCTTAGGATCAAAACCTAAACATACTGTGGAGCTCAGATTTGGAAATGTTGGGTACCTCGGACATGAAAAATATTGGGAGAAAACACTAAAGGAACTTGGGAAAGTGTAAGAAACACTAGAGGAGTAAGAAAGGGGCCTTAAAGCAGCAAACAGTCTAAACATTCCCACTATAAGGGACTGAACAACCACGAGAGAATCAACTTCTAGCAGCAGTTACCTGGCAGAGGGCCTGGATAGTCTAGCTGATTTTAAATCCTTGAGATAATAATAGATCAATAGTAGGCTTCAGCGCTCTAAAGAACATCTGAAGTATTTGGAAATACAGCCAGTTACAATCATCCAATACATAGAACACTTGAACTAGAGTATATCTAGGCTAGAAGTAAAAAGGATGATTAATGTAATTCAGAATCTCAAGGCATAAGAATGACGTCCATATCCCCTTGTTCCATTCCCGCCTTGAAGCACTTTACTTGTGTATAAGCGCTATACAAATAAACAATCACAAAATTACGATACATTCTGAAACAAGGATATGGCTATAGCCCAATTGACCTTATAGCTGGCGGTATTGAAAAATCAGTATTGGTAAAACCAACTTGATATACTAGAAGTGGTAGAAATTAGGGAAGTGTTCAAGGAAAACATGATTAATCACCAGAACAGTGGAAGAAGTTGAAAACCACGAAACCTCTTTCATATGCCCTGGCTACCAAAATGCCATTGCGAGAAAAAGAGGGGACCAGAAAGGTGGACTCTTCATTCAAAAAGCTCCCCCAGATAAATAGGTTGATAAAGACTTAGGAACATAAACATGACATTTTCCTACAAGGAAATGAGAACTCTACTAAAATGTAGACTGTATGTGATGCTCTTAAGTCTTTGACTCGCTAGATGTTTTCAGCACACTGTTTGATGAATGGCAGGGAACATTGGACAGGGAAAAAACATTAAGGGAATAGAAAGAAACTTCAAGAATTGTAGAAATAGACTCTGACCAAACTCATGATAGGAACAAAAAATTACAGAATGCTGGTTTTGCTTAAAAAGAGAAGCTGAATCATTAAAGAGGGGTACTTACCACGTAAATCTATTCAAATTAGGGGGAAAGAATAAAATGACCCATCAATAGAAATATCTGAAATGACCGCACTTTACATTAATCAATGCAAAGGAAATTAGAGACCAGAGTATCAGAGGAAAAAGCAAGGGGGCTGCAATAGACAAGTTGATAAAGCTCAGGGTCCAGGGTGTCTACCAGCAGACTATGAATATGAATATTAACGTGTTATAGCCCCAATGCTGGCAAAATCTGCTAATGACTGTCTGAAAAAAAAAATCACTCGGGTCTCAAGGGCAAAAGTGTCTGACTGTGCAGCATAGAGATCCATGTGATGAGTCATGAGCAAAGATAAGCGATGAAGTGGGAATTATATGCCATGCAAATGCTCCTTTCAATTCTACACTGATGATATTTTATTCATTAACTCACATCTGGAGAGTGGTCGAACAAAGCTACATCAGCTGGCATATGAGTGTAGGAAGATATCAGGTTAGGAAAGGATTTGAGCTGAAACAGAAATGCTGTCCTGGAGTAATGAGGATGCAGAAGTGTGCATATGAAAAGATGTGAAGTACCTTAGAGATAACACAAAAGGAAGACAAGAAGATCTTATTGAAATTAACTGAAAATGGTTGTTGGACAGGTCATAAAAGTATGCCAAGAGATTGATCAGTGTACCTTTGTCATTTTTAGAACGAATGCACATTTTAAAGATGAAAATACTTCCAATTATCGATTGTATTTTCTATTGAATTTAGTAAATATGAGCTATTAAGAATTCCTAAACATGATCTTGTTGTCTGAAAAGATTCACACTATGCAACGGCATCCTAAAAACTAAAGAGCAGCACAAAAAGAGAAGGATGGTCCTTGCAGATGTTCAACTTTAATGTGGGGTGATTCACCTGAATACATTCTTGGGTAGTTGGACAGGAGAGAGAAGAAATGATAGAGGCAGTTTTAATATGTTTTAATATAATGGTTGGCAAACAAACAGTAAAGGATCAAGGTCTGATTAGTCAGGTCTCCAATCCAACAACGGGCCATGATGGATCAGTGAATCCTGGTGCAGCGCTGAGATCCGCCAAGGGATGAAAGGCGCCATCCCAGAATGGTTCAGAGACACTGTGCTGTGACTTGTTCATTTGACTCAGCGCAGATGAGGTGCGCTGCCAGTTCATCTGTGGTGACACTGTGGCAGCACACACACAGTGTGGGCAGCGGCGCCAGTCAGGAGTGCTTGTACGGCCATTGTTGTTTTAGTTCTCCCAGTGTGCCATTTCCCCATATGTCCTCACAGAAACACACTTATTACATGAGTGGCATACAATCTGAGGGTGCTTGCGCAGTTGTTTTCCATTTGGTTTTGCTGACTTCCACGTCAAATGCCTGTGACAGCTATGAGTGATAGTGAAGTGGGTCTCCTCCACGTTTCCAGGTCAAAACAGACATGCAGTGGTAAGGATATACAATTTGCATATTTCCCAGATGAAAGAATTTGACATACCAGGTGCCCCTCCGAGTCAAGATAAAAGATGGGCCTTATGTGTGGAGATGCTAAAAATGTATTTGTGATGGGAAGGGAAGATGATGCTGAACATTAATGTACACTACTATACACAGCATGAAAAGCCATGCATGAAATATTTTTAAAAACACATAGGGCCAACACTTCCTGTATTGCCACAAAAGACAAACTGTCAGCCGATGTATTACTTTTGTGGAGGATCCCTACCTCACTAAGTTTGATGTCCGGCGAAAAGACAGACATGCATTAGGTGTGGGAAACCTAATCTATGCAAAAGTTGGCATATCACAATGGCTCAATGACCCTGCATACAAATACCCCATGGCCCAAAGCCCAGACTAGTGAAGGTTGGAAGGACATGAAGACAGTGACTCTGAAGATGAATAAGAACTACATTTTATTATGTAGTGCAACTCGTTAGGCGAGCAAATACAAAACGGGTACGCCCAGAAATGTGTGAGGAAGTTTGCAAAAGCCTACTACTTGGGCACTACAAATATAACATACAAAAAAGGCAATACAATGATGAGAGAGTTAGACCTAAATAATGAATAATATTACATAAAGTATACAGTTTATTATAAATGAACAATGTAAACAGAACAAATGCAAAATACAGCACACAAGTAATTACAACAAACACATGTCATGGCAACATATAAGAAGGAAAGGTGAATACATGCTCAATATCACCTAAAGATAGGACTTCCTCAAACATTACAAATTGAAAAAATGCAATACAGAATGAATCGCATATTTCAATGAATAATTAACTGTATTCAAAACACAACACAATATGTTTCTTTTTTTTATTAGCATATTTATAGTTTACATTTAAACTTTTTTATGCTGTTTACTAAAAGAAAACAACTTCCATTGAATTGCTGGCAGGATGAAATATATAAAATTCGATAAAAAAATATATAGGGTCAGGGTGAGGAGACGAAAAAAAACATAAGAAATAATAAAGTTGAAAAAAAAGAGAGAATAAATAAACCCCCAGACCCGCACCCAAAAGCTTGAGTCTTCATCAGTTTTTTCCTCTCGTCTCAGTAGATCTCTTCCTTTCTTCTTCCACGTCAGTCTCTCAAATATTTTTTTGACAAAGGCCAGCAAGGCTAGAATCTCTGTGTTTCTCCTCCCTTGACACAAGTTAGCCCAAAGTGAGTTGGGATGTTCCTGTTACATTTTGAAACAAATGATTGTCGGACATTCCTCGGAGGAGCAACCAACACCTTCTCCTATACATTCACACGAGTAATCTTCTACGGTACTCAGAGGGAGACACTTCCACACCACACAATGTCACCAACATGGATCACAATTCAGCTAAGTCGGTAGTTGAATGTTGAAACCCATCCACAAACATAAAACCAATAAAAATCCTAAAATACAAAATTTAGGTACAGCTCTCACTGGTTACTGTAACCTAACAACCAGGGCTTTAAGTGGGCCGGGGCTGGGCCCAGCATGCTCCGCAATTTCGTTTTGAGGCGGGGCCCTGCCGGGGCCCACTATTGTCCCCTGGCAGCCCCGGCCGCTACACGAAAGGCATTTTTTTCTACAGCCTGAAGCTCTCGCTCGTGTGGGAGAGCTTCAGGCTTCAGAAAAAAATGCCTTTGAACCATAATGGTGGCGCCGCACTTGCGCGGCATCCCTTTAATCAAGTGATGCCCGTGGGCCGGCGCCACCATTATGGAGAAAACGTGAGGCCGCTGGAAGCAGAGGCCTTGCTTTCTAAATACTGAAGCTCCCGCAGATTCGCGGGAGTTTCAGTCTTTAGGAAAAAGGCCTCTGCTTCCAGTGGCCTCACCCTTTCAGCCTTAATGGTGACGCTGCCCCTCCCCATCTGGCGAGGGGCAGCGCCACCATTAAGGCTGAATAGGCGAGGCACTGACCCCTGCCAGGCAAGCCTATACAAAATAAATGCTGAGATCAGCACCCTCTCCCCCATAGGGGAGAGGGTGCTAATCTCTACAAAAGGCTGCCCGTTAGGGGTGCCAGTAGCCCATTGAGCCGGGGCTCGTCGAGGGGGCGTGGCCTAACGGGCCATCAAGACCCCCGTTGTTAGGCCACGCCCCCTCGATGAGCCCCGGCTCGATTTGCAGTGCCACTTAAGACACTGCTAATAACCATGGTTGTCTGCAGATTACATTTCTACACCTCACAAAAAAACAGAAATACCAGAAATGTTTTTTTGTACAGTATTGGTCTGTCCAATAAGCTTTGGAAACGCACTCCAATTGTGCAGATTTCTGAAAGACTGAGCTGCTGGACACCATGTCACTACAACAGTCATAAGAGTAGAATTACTAATTCAAAAGAACACACCTAGAGGACTCACATGCCATTAGTATTTCTCAGGCTTTACAACTGGGAAATAGTACCACCGATAAGTTCCATCTGCATATTAGCCAAGTGAATATCTACATAGCAGTGCACCTCCAGAACCACCAAACAGGTGAAGAAATACCTCATGGAATCCCAGATCTATAGTTTGTGACATAAAACTCATTAGTCACTCACTCAAAAAGACATACCTATAATTCCCTACATAGTCACATTTGCAGAAAGCGAAATGATCCGTACCATCCCAGTTCTAATCCAAATAAATCGATCATGACTCGACACAGTGTTGCTGTCCTCGCATGTAGGAAGACCACTAAATATAACCATTTCCTGAAATACGTCAGCACATTAAGAGGATATGTGCGTGCAGTCTTCCTGAAAGTCCTGATTTTCTGGTTGAGCACTAGACCGTAAAGATACTTGCGTGCACTC
Source organism: Ambystoma mexicanum (assembly GCF_040938575.1). Classification (NCBI taxonomy): domain Eukaryota; kingdom Metazoa; phylum Chordata; class Amphibia; order Caudata; family Ambystomatidae; genus Ambystoma; species Ambystoma mexicanum. The sequence continues at coordinate 258,898,130 of NC_090928.1, read as the reverse complement.
GTCATGAACGTCATGATTCTTGTTGACCACTAGACCGTAACAGTAATAAAATACTGAATAGCATGTCACACCAGAAATACTACACAATCTAGTGCATACCTGCCTACATTTGAAAATCAAAATTCCTGAGATTTATGCCCCGCCCACAGCCACACAATACTCCGCCCATTTGCACATGGCTCCGCCCACACGTCCAACAGGTAAACTCGGTTGTTGTAGGCTTCAGTTTGCTTACTATAGCATCGAAAATAATTCATTCAATGCTATAGTTAGCAAAATGAAGGCAGTGCTGCCGCCTTCACAATAGCGCTTTCAATCCATGTAATTGGATTGAAAGCACCATTTTTGCGGTGGCGGCGGCTTCTGTTTGTTTACTATAGCACTGAAAATAATTCATTCAATGGTATAGTAAGCAAACTGAAGGCGCCGCCGCCGCGATAATGCTGCTTTCAATCCATGTCACTGGATTGAAAGCAGCATTATTCCTGCTGCAGCGCCGCCTTCATTTTGCTTACTATAGCATTGAATGAATGATTTTGGTAAGCAAAATGAACGTGGCACCGCCGCCGTAATAATACTGCTTTCAATCCAATTATATGGATTGCAAGCACTATTATTACAGGGATCGGGGGTCGCATTGAGCACCGTTTCCGGGTCCCGCCCAATTCTCCATCCGATTGGCTACCGGCGGCAGCCAATCAGGTGGAGAATATGACGGCACCCGGAAAGAATCTCAAAATTCCTGAGATTCACGGGACTTTTCCGGAGACCCGGAGAAATGCTTAAAATTCCGGAGTCTCCGGAAAAATTCCGGAGGTTAGGCAGGTATGATCTAGTGTGAAGAAGCCAATGGAGTAATCACTAATTACCCAGCAGTAACCTTTCCTTATGTGGCCAGGGAACGGCAGCCGCTACCTGATCCTGACCCTGGGCGCGGCTATATGAGGGAGGATCACATAGGAGACAGCCTCCGGGGAGATGTCATGGCTTCATTGGATGAGACATGGTATCCCCATTTGCCTGTGAAGATGACCCCTTTACACGCAATGCCCTCATGGCATGCTGCCATACATCTACACCCCCTGTTAGGGAAACTAAAGAAACCCTTCCCCCAAAGCACTGTAAATCAGACTTCCATTCCTGGTCTAAAATGGGGAAGATTCAAGACAACCTTTTCCAGTTCTACTTATTCACCATATAATAATAATAATAATAATAATAATAATAATAATAATATAGAACAGATATACGGATATATCATTTGGAATTGTTAAAAGTGATATTACAAGTGAACGGCATCACCCGACAACAATGGACTCATTTTCTCACAATTAACTAAATACTGGGATGTGGAGGAGGGAAAGATCAATGCAGAAGGAAAGGAGCCCCAAAATTAATGATCGTTATAGTTGATTTCAAAATGCACCTGTACGCAGGGGATTTAATGACAGGTGACCATATCAAGGCTGCTGCTTGGAAGAAGACGTGTCTTTCATCTACAAAGCTTGTGGGGCCTGGAAGCATGAACCGGTGTGGCGGTGCCGAGCAGATCACCAGAAGGAGAAAAGAGAAATACTGCAAGCCCGTGCGGCAGACACACCAGGAGGCTGTGGAGAACTCTTAGGCTTGCGCCACCCACGGATTGGAGAACTCCTAGGCTTGCGCCACCCAAGCACATGGATTGAGACAGGGGTGCTGAGGCGAGGCTGCAGGAGACACCGGAGGGAAGCGAGAGCAGTCCAGAGGCGAAAGCAGGTGGGACACATTTGCTGCTTGAGAACGAATGAGGCCGGGAACACCAACAAGAGCCGGTGAGTCAGCACAAACACTGTAGGGACCCCGGAGCATTTCAGTGACCTTGCCAAATAGGAACTGTGATAATAAAAGCCACAGCAGTAGAGAAAGTAAAGCGACTGAATGAGAAACAACAAAGCATATTGCAATTAAGACCCCTAACAAGATATGATTGTTTGGAACGCAAATATGTGGGGAAGCCAAACTGGAATGAAAAACAAAGAATAATATTGTGAATAAGACCACTAATAAGATATAATTGTATGTGGGGAATCCAAATTAAATGATATATCAAGGAGATTTAAAATACCAAAGAGGGCATGCACAATTGTGGAAGTAAAAGAGGAACAACATGTAATGATAAGAAGTCCTGGCAGGTGAGTAAACCAGGCAACTACAATTGTGTGTGAATACGAGAATCCCTGGCAGGATAGTATACCAAGCATTGATCAGTGTGAATACAAGAAGTCCTGGAATTGGAGAATACCAGGCAGTTGTTAGTCTGCACAAGTGAATGAGAAGTCCTGACAGGGAAGTATACCAGGCAGTTACAAGTCTACAAGAAGATATATAGAATTGTGTTTACCAGACAAATGGAATGTGTTGAAAGAAGTGGAACTACAAAACTTAGCAGCTTTGTAAATAAGAGTTCTATTGACAGCCAAGAAAGACACGAAGAACTATTGGACCAAGAATCTTTTGTACTGAGGAGAATTTCAGAGGAAAGGAGCCACCATCTGAAGCCAAGGCTTTTCACCTTTGGGGAAAGTTTGTGCTGGCGATTATTTTGTATCAAGGAGAATTCCAGGGGAAGGGAGCCACCCTCTGGAGCCAAGGCTTCTTCGACCTTGGAGAACCTTTGTGATGGAGCTGTTTATTTTTCCTTTACAAACTCTTTTGCAATCACCTAAGCTTAAAGACATTTCCCTTTTCACCTTATAGTTTAGTTTATACTGTGAGGGTCAGAATAGAACGTTCGAACACAAGGATGGTTTTGATTTTGACATCCTGACACAGACAGGTCCTTTGTTTTTTATATAAGTAGGGAAATCTTCTCTCATAGCAGGGTCAGAGAGACCTTTTCCCAACTCTTTTGTTTTCAATAAAAGTATTTAACCAAAAACATGACTAACTTGTATCCGAGTTCCATTCCTGACTCCTCACACTAGCTAAATTAGCTGAATCAAGACTATATAGCGGGACAATAGAGGGCAAATGTACCACTTTGCTAAATATTCCCACAGAATCAATCCAATCTCTGAGATATAAGACGGTCACTGAGTGCTTTCCAAATTGACAACATGTGATCTTAAAATGAGAGTTAACAATCACTGAACTCATCAATCGAAAGTCCCATAGGTTTAACAGAACACTAAACATCATTACAGACTAACTCATGGGTGTTTCTACCATTACCTTTACCTAACATTGATGCCACTCAATGTTGTCATAAAGTCCAAATACATGGCTCTTGGTCGGATGAGTTTGTGTTTAGATCAATAAAGTTATTTAGCATTGACAATTATTTGATTGCTACCATTAATTTTCATCAATATATCACCCACTTCAGATCGACAAAGGTATGTCGCAGTACATGATGATGTAGACCAGGGGAGCATTTCTGATGTTATACTTCAGACAACTGCAATGCTCAATAATCCAGGTTTTGCATTTACGATCAGTCTGGCTAATGTATTTGAGTCCGCATGGGCATGTAATTGTGTAAATCATTTATGGTATTGCAGTTGGTAAAATCATTTAACTGCCAAAATGAGGTAATACTAAATCCACAATCTTAACGTTCTGGGTGAATTGACATACAATACATGACCCACATGGGGTCCAATAATAGGGTCCAAGCCCCAAAATGCAGTAATGGTCTGAGGGCCCCCCTTCATTGCTTTCAAGTCTCTGGGCCTCATTATAAGTTTGCCGGTCCGGTAACTATGGTACCGGTAAGCTTGCCGGTACTGTAGTTACCAGACCGGCAAACTACGAGGTCTGCCCACGGGTGCCTGTCAGCCCAGCAGGTCCGAACTGCCACGCAGAACAGCACCCGCAAGGAGACCTACCCGGTATCGCCGGCACCGTTATTAACGGTGCCAGCAATACCGGCCTTCCCATTCACATTTGAGCCCTGTAGGGCTCAAATGGGAATGGGGAGTGACAAATACTGGCACCCGGCAAAGGGGAATTACCAGGTCCGACGGGCATGAATGCCTTGGTAAATGGCCATTGCGGGTGCTGGTAAAAAAACGACATAGTCGTAATGAGGCCCATTGTGAATAATCATATCTCAAATACTTGTGCTTTTCATAAAGGCGAAGATAGGTTTTGCTCAGGTTTTGTTAAAACAACATTGTCAGTTCTTTTTCACTATTGCTTTTATCTTGTGGGACAAATTGGTGAAGGCGTTGACAAACACCACTTTATCCATATCTGTCTTTGTACCACTGTGTTTCAAAAGAGGAGCACGGTTGTTATTATAAGCCAGTTTCATAGATCTCTTCATCAACGTTTTAGGATACCCATGTGTTTTAAGTTTGTCAGACAATCATTGTGCTTCATGCATGTAGGATTGTTTATGCTGCTATGGCTTTAAAGTCATAAAAACTGTTGAAAAGGTAGATTATTTTTAATATGTTTAGCATGATGGCTGCTAAAAGGAAGCAATGCATTCTTATCAGTTTTTTGGGGATATATCGTGATATTTAAGAAGTTAACCTCAGAATTGCTTAATGTATGGGTGGATTTCAGATGTCTTTTTTATACATTAATCCAACCAATAAATGGATTGGCCTGTTCAGTTGTTCCGAACCAAATTATCAGGATATCGTCTATGTATCGTAACCATGATAGAATGTTAGACTTAAAGGGGTTAGAGGTCACATCTTTAATAGTTTTTCAAATATATAGGCATATTAATTATGCAAATTTGGGGCCAAGGTAGACTCCATGGCCTTGCCCTCAATTTGTAAAAAGAACTGCTCCTGGAATTTAAAGAAATGTTTGTTAACTGCTTATTCGACACACCACATAATGAAACCATTGGTGACAGGATGTTCATCACTTCTGTCTATTACTAGTTCCTCAATTACTTCCTATGTCGCCCTTTGGGGAATATGAGTAGAGAGGGCCTCGATGTCCAAACAAATCAATAATTGGCCACTTGAATCAAATCTAAGATCTTCGATTATATTGATGGCATTCTTATTATCTTGGACATAGGAATCCATCTACAATACAAATGGTCGGAGATAGAAATCTGCAAATTTAGATAGGGGTTCTAGATACCCCCAAGACAATGTAAGGATTAATGGGATCCTTGTGGACCTTGGGAAGAATCTAAAAAATAGGAACCTGTCCAGCTCTTTTCATTAAATAGTCTGCCTCTTGTTTACTTTTTTACTTAAAACTTTAAAAATCTGCCTCCACCTTTCTCTTGATTTCCCTCATCAATTTGTGTAATGGATCACTCTGTAGTTTCTGATAATTTACCATATCTGATTGTAAACGATCACATTCCTTAATGTAATTAGCTTGATCCATAATTACTATACTTCCATCCTTGTCAGCCTCATGGAGTCCCTCAGGGAGCTTCGCTGTCCCCTTTCCTTTTCAACCTTTAACTATCCCCAATGCCCTGACTCCTCCGCTCCCACAACCTCACCTGCTACAACTACACTGATGATACACAGATCCTTTTCAAGATCCCCCAACTCAGCGTCTTCTCCCCACCCAGATCTTGCATCCTGCCTCACAGACATAGACAGCTGAATGCCAAACAACCATCTCCTCAAACGAAAATCCTAATCTGCAGCAAAACTGCTCTCCTTCCCCACCCACCCCTTGGCTGCCCTCCTTAGGTCCTGCACCAGCTGCATCATTCTCAGTCAAAAAGCTGGGTTGCCTCCTCAGCTCAGACTTAACCCTGTCCCACCACATTAATGTCATCTTCAGATCATGCCACTTCCACCTCTGCATTCTCAAGCAGATCTTTCCTTATCTCTTCTACCCTCATAGAATCTCTGCAATCATGGCCATCATCCTGTCCCATCTAGACTACACCAATTCCCTCTATCCAGGCACCTCTGCATATCAACTTAGAAAGCCAACTGATCCAAAATGCTGCAGCAACGCTTCTCCTTGCACTTGCCCCCAGAGAACACATCTCCCCTGCTCTCAGGTTGTTCCACTGGCTACCTATCATTACTGGCTGCCATGCATTACCCATCGTGCCCTACACAAGAAAGGTCCTCAATTCCTCCAAAACAAACTTAAAACACGTGGGTATCCTAAAACGTTGGTAAAGAGATCTATGAAATAGGCTTATAATAATAATCATGCTGCTCTTTTGGAACACAATGGTACCAAGACAGATATGGATAAACTGGTGTTTATCAACACCTTCACCAATTTATCCTGCAAGATTAAAGCAATAGTGAAAAAGAACTGGCAAAGCTGTTTTAACAAAACCTTGCGTAACCTATCTTTGCCTTTAAAAAAAGCACAAGTATTTTTCACAATGACTTGAAGGCAATGAAGAGAGGCCCTCAGCCCATTACCGTATTGTGGGGCTTGGACACTGTTATTGGACACCTTCGGTGTGGGTCATGTATTATATGTGAATTCACCCAGAATGTTAAGACTGTGGATTTAGGATTACCTCATGTTTGACAATTTAAATATTTTACTAACTGCAATACCAGAAATGTGATTTACATGAATATGTGCCTTTGCGGTCTCAAATGCATTTGCGAGATAATCGTAAATGCAAAACCCGGATTATTGAGCATCACAGTTGTCTGAAGAATAACATCGAAAATGCTGCTCTAGTCTAGCATTGTCAGGCAGTGGGACATATCTTTGTCGATCTGAAGTGGGTGATTTTGATGAAAATTAAAGGTCACAATCAAATAATTATATCAGTTAATTAAACAATCAGTTAATTGTTCATTGAAATGTGTAATTAATTCTGTATTGCATTTTTCGATTTGTAATATTTGAGGAAGTCATATCTTTAGGTATTATGGAGGATGTATGCACCTTTCCTCCTAATATGCTACTATGACATGTGTTTGTTGTAATTACTTGTGTGTTGTATTTTACATTTGTTCTGTGCATTTTAATCATTTATAATAAACTGTATACCTTTTCGGTAATATTATTCATTATTTAGATCTACCTCTCTCACCAACATATTGCCTCTATGTGTGTGCAATTAGTTAGATAATTATATATGACATTAATCAAGTGAGAGATTGTGCATACAATGTTTAATGTCACTTTCGACATATTTCACAGTTGCTGAAACAGGATGTCAATGCCAATAATATGTTATGTTATCTTATGAGCACCAAGCGTGCAGTTATACTGAGCAGAGCAGCACCACAGCCATGATTGTTGCTATGACGCCTCTAGGCACAGAGGAGCCGCAATTGGTTGAGATCAGATAAAGCCAGAAGGATGCAAATTGGTGACCCTGACCCCCGTTTCGGGGCAAAGCCACTCCCTTTGATGTATGATGAGTTATATGTCACACATGAAGGTGAGACTCGTTCTCGTCTGAGAACTGGGTATCAATTACCAGGTAGTGATTGATGACGAATGATGGAGTGGCACTCCCTAGGTGGAGACTTTTTGTCACATGGATAGGATGAATGTAATTGTATAAGAAAAAAATGGTCTTGTTAGCCATGCACATCACGGCTGTTTAGGAAGTGTAACTGACTACATCTATATTACTGTTTTATGTAGTATCCTCATTGTGTAAAACAACCCTTGAAAACCCCTGGAGAAATTGTGGTCGGGCGCCATTTTTTTGGAACAGGGATATTCAGCTGGTTTCTGTCTATTTCGCTACATTTGTAAAGTAAATAAATGGACTCTGTTGATGCTGCCGTTTTCTATTGGGTTGGGATTTTTTTTCTGCTGTCACACGGAAACTCACAGAAAACGAAAAATATGTTTTAGGAGCCCTTGCCAACATATGTTTTGCTCCTCCCAAGCTTTGTAAAGGCATTATTGGCTAAGAAGAAAGTAATTACTACATTTGTTACAAAAGGTTCGGCAATGGTGACGAGTTGAACAGTGTTTGTGAATGTTTCCCATTAGACTGGTATCTCTTAAGAATTATTAATTGAAGTACCATCCCCTCATTTAGCATATATATGCTCATTATTTAGGTCTGAAATTCACACACGTTATTTCCTTGCTATTGCATACTTAGGAAGGGTTATAGTGGGAAATCCCCCCAATCTCTTGGCTGGAAATGGTAGTATTTCCCAACTGTCAACTTTTTCATAACAGGTACATTTTGATTGAGTAAAGATGTGCATGTTGACCAGTGCATCCGAGGAATTGTATGCAAACATAACATTATTTCATGGACTGTTGCTGCGTCAAGTGCGTTATGGGTAGAAATATGTTCATGATCAATGGAGTAACCCCTGTCAGGATGTCTAATATTGTTTCACCGGGTAACCGTGAAGTATGAGATTTCTGAAATTTATATGTACACTTTTCCCAACCACAATTAACATGTTTGTTGTTCTGGATTAAGTTGTGTTATATTATGGATGTTTGTAGAGAGCACTGAGGCTCCATATTGTGGTCTTCTGTTGCTGGAAATGGTCGTAGTGTGTCAAGAGAGAGCAGTGTACATCCCGAAAAATAGAAGGAAGGCTTGAAGAAGTACATTTATGAGACTTTTCCCGAAGACTATGTGGTCCCATGTGCCTCTGAGGCCAACCAATAACTGATTTAGCAGTTGTGCTGTTGATTTTGGAACAACAACACCCCCTATTCTCCCTTTCTTGAATCTTACTACTTATAAGAGCCAGAAGGAGTCAAAGCACAATTGCCAGTCTGGAGTATATTTTACAAACAAGCTGATTAAAAATTGGGGTCCCTTGCTATAGAAAGCTCTACAAACAATATTAGAACTGAATTTGATGCACGCATCATATCCTTTAAAATATGTTACCCGGCACATCTGACATGGACTTTTTACAAGAAGTACAGGAAACTGGATGGCTTAACATTGGCCGTTGCCACCTGATTTCAATGAATTCCAGGGCTAAGCATGAGAATTGTTTTTTCGTGCACTTTGCTGTGACTTCTAGGGCACAGAGTATGGGATTAGGGTGGATTGGGAAGCTAATGTGGCCCTGGAGTATTTTTCACATTGGCCCCCTATTACGCCATGCATGCAGACATAGCATCTTACTGCCAAGTCTTGTCGCTTTCACCTTTACAACATTTGTAAAATTCGACCCCTCCTAGCCTTTCACGCTACTAAACTCTTAATTACCTTCCTCATCTTCTCCAGACTTTTCTACTGTTCCTCCCTTTTCTTTGGACTCCCCTCCTCTCACCTCTCCACACTCAAATCTGTCTACCACTCCGCTATCCGCTCCCTCTGCCTTCTCTCACCTCTTGGCTCCATCTCCTCTTCTCTCACCTCTCTAGGCTGGCTCTCTTTTCACTCCCAGCTCAAATTCAAGTTCCTCTGTCTTGTCTTTAAATCCCTCTATGGTCTTGCCCCCCTACCTTTCCTCCCTTCTTACTTTCTATACCCCTTCTCATTCTCTCCGCTCTGCTAATGTTTTCCTACTCTCTCCTCCACCACCCTGCGCCCCCTCCCGCTCTTTCCAACTCCTCGCTCCCTTCCACTGGAACCGCCTCCCCTCCCACATCCCCACTTCTCCCTCCTGCCCTTCCTCTCACTCTTCTCTAAAATCTTATCTTTTCCATTCCCCTCCCTAACACCTCTCGCTTCCTCTCCTACTTCTCCCACACTGCCTCATGCCTCACCTCTTTCTCCTGTACTTCCTTACACTCGCCATCCTCTCTACACCCTTCTACCGTACCTCCGGCTCTTATCTAGTCTTATTCTTTCCTCTCTTCTTCCTCACACCTTCTCGTCTCCCCTCTTACTTCTTCGTCTACCTCCACTCATACCTCCCATTGCCTCTCACACCTCTGTCCCTCTCCACTCCCTCCTCACCTTAGCAATAATGTAAATTTGTTCCTTGTAATGTTTTCGAGTTGTGATTCAATTGCCATTTTATGCTTGTTGTATTTTTTGCTCCTGAAAACTGTAGTGGAGCAGCGAGGGCAGGTGGGGGAGTCCTGGAGCGGTCTGACCTGTTTCCTTGAGTAAGAGAGAAGGAAGTGAGGCTGGCAGCATTATCTGGATTAGGTCCATGCCTGGGAGTATTGGTGAAGTCCCTGCCCAGCTACCAGTGAGTACTGTTGGAGCTGGGGGATCCCGTAGAAGCAAGTGCATTGAATCCTGGATCATGTAAACTGGGGGCTGGGGCAACAGTGCGACCCCTAAGCTGTAAGGGGAGGAGGAAAGGAGTGTTCTGGAGGCTGCACCCAGATAGCTAAAGGCAACAAGAAGCAGGGCTGCCTGCAGTTCACTCATAAGGGTGGCCTGCTGATGAACAAGGGAACTATGGAAGCTCTAGTTCTGATGAGAAGGGAGGCAGAGTAGACACCCACCTTGGCCACATCTGCACTGGAAGAGCCGACGGGGACCCCCTCGGAACTCAGCTTGGTGCTAGCAGAAATTAAGAATGGTTTTGCATCAGTGCACACCAAACTTGATGATATGGAATATAAAATGGACCGAATGCAGGAAAGAATTAAGAAAGAAACCAGCTGCCTATGTGAAGCGGAACAGTGAGTGGGCGTGCTACAGGGTACTAGCAATGAGGTAACCGAGGCAATACGCGACTTGCAGAGGGAAGTGAAGGAGATCCAGGGCAAGAATGAAGACCTGCAGGTGAGGTCCAGAAGCAACAATATCAGAGCGGTGCGTAACCCGGATTCGAAGCCGGCATAGAGCATGGAGTTATTCACAGAGTCCTTTTGTAAAGGAGGTCCTGCAGGATCCTCCTTTGTCCTCCCAATTCTTGGTGGAAAGAACGCACCGGATCTCGACGCAAAAACCCAGACCGGGGCAAACTCCCCAACCATTTATTGCTAGACTATTGAACTATCGAAACCGGGACATTATCTTATGCAGGGCACACAAGCTGGGTGAATTGCAGTACAAGCAGGTTGAGGTGTCCTTCTACCAGGATTTTACCCGGTCAGTACAGAGAGCCTGTCTTTCCTTTTTAGACACTAAGAGACCGTTGAGAGACAAAGGGATGCAATAAGCAATGCTTTATCCATCTAAATTACGAATAATCCACAAGAACAAAACTGTCTTTTTCACAGACCCGTCGGAGATGTTTACATTTGTGGAGTCGCTTCCAAAGACTTAAATGAAGGAGAGACCTTAGGCCCGAATTGCGAGGAGTTAAACGAGAGTCGGACCACAGGCTGCAGTTGTGGATCTTGTTAGTCCAGCCGATGGAGGTTGTTATGCTTGGGCCCGGTGCCCGTCTCTGGGCTGAACCGAATGTAGAATAACTGTTTATACTAGCTGTATGCTTTAGCTATCATGTTGGGTACAATTACAGTTCTATAATGTAAAGAAATGGGCCAGTAGCCGGTTATCATGATATTACATTGAACGCGGAGAGGGCCTCTGGTTCTAATGGGTGAATTGGTGTATCCAAGCTGTGAGATTTGTTATGTTTGGGCCCAAAGCCCACTTCTGGACAAAGCCAATGAGGTTTGAATGTTTGAGGCTAGTTATTTTCTTTAACTGCTGTGTTGGGTTTAATTATAGTTTGATAATGTAAAGAAATGGGTCAGTAGCTGGTTATCCTGCTGGGCCTCCTCATCCAGGGAAGGGGATCGGGATGGGTGGTCAGATAAGGTTGTCGAGTCTGATGCCCCCGGGTGGTTGCCCTGATGTGAGTTTGGTGTGGAAGGAGGGTGGGTTGGGGAGAGTGACATTACTGCCGGTTGGGATTGGGCAGTGGGGAGGGGGAGGGTAACATTACTGTTGGTTGGAGTGGGGCAGTGGTGTAGAGGGTGCGTGTGTTTTACTGATAGTTGGGTGGGGCAGTGTGGTTGGGGGTGGTAAGGGTTGCGGTAGTACATGGGATTTCTGGAGAGGGATGGGGTTTAGGGGGTTCCTTGAAAATTGATTCACATCTACATGGAATGGGTTGGTGCACAGTAGCATTTTGCTGGGAATATGTGGAAACCATAGCTCAGGGGTGCGAAATGGGCTGAATATTGAATACGGAAGTCTATGCCTTGGTGTAATATTATAAGTTGGAATGTGAGGGGGTTGAACAATCCGCGTAAAACTAGGAAGGTGGTAAATGACTGTAACTGTCACAAGGCCAAGGTGATTCTGATGCAGGAAACCCATTTGGTCGGAACATCAATTGAGGGGATGGCCAGGGCATGGGGATATAACAGGTTCTATACATCGTGCTCAACTTATTTCGGCTGGGGTCATGACACTAATTCACAAGTCCCTCCGCTTTCATTTGGTAGAACAGTTTATTGACCCACAGTGTAGGTTTGTGATTGTGTCTGGCAGCTGGACTCATGTCTTGGTGTGGTTCATCAACATTTATGGCCCAAACGTAGATGCACCGGTTCTTTTTTAATCACTCCTGTCCAAAAGTTACATATATAAGCATACTAACATTGTCTGGGCGGGTGATCTTAATATTGCTTTGCAAACAATGCTAGATATATCAGTGGGGTCAGTACGCTCCTTCCCATAGTCGACTGATCGGGTGTGTAAGGGTATGATTGAATTGGGGCTGGTGGACGTCTGGCGTGTACTTCAACCGGGGGTGTTGGTGTTTTCCTTTCATTCGTCAGTGCACGCGACGTCATCGAGACTGGACTATGTGCTACCTCCCCACATTTGATGCGCATGACGCTAGATTGTTCGCTTCTCCCGAGGATTTTGTCAGACCACTCCCCTGTTTTGTGGTCATTGAATGTGGGCCAGAAGAGGCAGTGCCTAGGCCCCATTGGAGGTTCAGGGTTGCGGCCTATCGGACATAGTGTTTCGAAGTGAGGTGGTGGATGCTGTGCGGTCCTACTTTGAAGTCAACATGGGTTCTGTCGGCTCAATGGCCTCCTTCTGGGAGGCATTTAAAGTGGTTCTACGTGGGAGGAGTATGGCTTTGGAGTTTGGGGTGTTGAAAATGATCAGGAGACAGCTGGTAGACCTCGAAGGGAAAATCAAGATTAGGGAGGTTTCCCTGTCTGCCGCTGATGATGTAGTGGCGAGGGCTGAACTGTGGGAAGCTCTAGGCAGGTTCGGCGACCTGGCTGATCTGGAGGTTAAATACATGGTGTGTTCTGCGATGGCACGCAGATACAGCGAGGAGGGTTGACCGAGTCACCTTCTGGTGGCTATGCTGTGGCAAGAGAGAGAGTCCCTGATAGTGCAGCTCTACGCACGGCGGATGGGTATGTTGTGGTTGAATCTGAGGCTATTGTGGGAGCTTTTTGACAATACTTTGAAGGAGTGTATGCTTCTAGGTGTGCACAGGCCTCAGACGCGGTGGTCGAATACCTAGAGGAGGAGGCACTGCCGAGGTTGAGCGCCCAAGCCGTCAGGTGTTAGCTACGCTGATTTCAGTTGATGATATTCATGAGGTGGCATCGGCTTCTTCCCTCGGCTAAAGCTCCTGGGTCAGATGGCATATCAGTGGAATTCTACAGGAGTTGCAGCCAGAGATCGCAAAATATATGGTGGGGGTTTGGGAGGAGGATATGTCTTCGGGCCAGTTGCCTCCTTCAATCCATGAGGCTGTGGGGATCCTGCTCAGGAAGGAGGGAAAGGACCCTTTGGACTGCACTTCATACCGCCCATTATCCCTTAATAATTTAGCAAGAAACCTAGAACAGGGATGTACTGTGTCCTATTGCGCTGAGGAGATAAAGTTTTCGAGTGCCAGCTGTGTGGTGAGTATCATGTGGTTAACCCTTATACCACAACACAAATTGGTTTAAGATGAAAAACCACTCGCGCTCCGTGCTTGGCCAGTAAAATTAACAATATTTGTCCATATATAAAGTGTCCCAAAGTCTTCAATCGATTGTTATTCCAGTTTATTGTCTGGTATTTGGTGTAGCAGAAATAGCCAACACGTGTGATTGCATAAAACTCAATTCGAAATTCGTCCATACAAGATATTATTAATGTTATTCGATTATTGATGGTTTCCTGTTGCATTAAATAAGCCACGGATAAACACTTTGAAGTGTACCACATAAATGGCATGCAGCTTCACAGTGTCAAAAAAAATGTCATGTCATGTCAATTTGTTCTGTGTGAGTGTGTGCTACTCTTAAAGCTACATAAACCCATCCCATAATATAACCTGTTGTATCCAGGTAGTTGGCAGTTGCTTGTCGATCACCTAAATGGAGCGTTCCAGCACAACACATTATTTGGCAAGAATAAATTAATACTCTTATTATAGTGTGTAAGTAGAAAGTTAACACACAGAACAATGTGCAGTTATGTTTCTCATCAGCCTGTTTAGGTACCAGAACAGAGTGCATACTTATAAGAGCCCCAGTGCCCAAAAACCAGTGTAAAGTAAATATCCATTGGGAAGCCTATACGTTTGTAAGTCTCACTGCATGTACATGTACCGCCCTTATCTCATTATGACCCTAATAGCCGATTCTAATTTATTGTGATCATAGAAAGATATGCATCTCATGCTCTTTATTAAGACCCTCTTTTGTACACCTAAAAAAACATATACATTTTGTTTCCATTCTGCGTAATTTCAAAGTAAGATCACCACCCCGTTTACCACATCTGGCTTTCATCAACCCAATGAATTTGATATTCTGTTTATTGTCCATTTGATGCTCAGTTTGCCAATGTAATGCTAAAGATAGCCTGGGGTCTTGTCTACCAAGATTAGCCAGATGTTCCTGAATGCGGGTCCGAAGTTGCCTGATAGTGCTTATTAATTTAGATACTAAAATATTTGCTAAAATCCAGGCGGATAAAGTGCTGCCGTTTGGGTCAGGCTTAGTCCACTTGAATCAGTCTGGTTTTATTTCAGGGAGGTTGACTTCGCCGAATTTGTGCAGGTTCTTCTCTATATCGGCTCAAGTTGACTACAGGGTACAGGCATTGATGGCTTTACTTGATATAGAGAATGCGTTCGACTCTTTGGAGTGGGACTACCTTTTCGAGGTGTTGAAGGTTGTGGGGCTCCCAGCGTACTTTCTCTTGGCAGTGCGGATTCTATACTCTGGTGCAGTGGCTAGGATTGGCTTATTTGGAAAGCATTCGGATGTGTTTGCCCTGGGACGTGGTACTAGGCAGGGTTGTCCGCTGTCCCCGCTACTTTTTGTACTCGCAATAGAACCCCCAACAGCTAGGTTCCTGGGGCCAATCTGCAGTACTTGTCGCAGGAGGTAGCAGTTTTTGGTCAGTATTCAGTGCTTCGTGTGAACTGGACCAAATCTATTTTGTTTCCGCTGACAGATGACACAGTGAGGCTGGAGGAGCTTGAGGGATTCAGGTGGGAGCAGTCCTCGTCAGGTGTTTGGGGGTGCAGGTTAGCAGGGATTCCTGGTCTTTGCTTGAGGATAATCATCTGGCATACCTGAGGACCCTGAAATAAAGAGTAGATAGGTGGTGCACGCTACCCCTGTCCCTGCTGGGGGTTCCATGTGTTAAAATCGCAGCAGAAATGGCCGTTTACACCAAAAATCGCAGCAAAAAGGCAGTGGTTTTGCCGCTGCAATCCATGTAAAGGATGCGGGGGGGGGACCCCCGCATCCCCCAGGCCTATTATACCATTTAAGTGGAACGGGGGACACCCCCGCAACCCTGCTCCCCTTAAATGATATAATGGGGTACACCTTAACCGGATCAAACCATGGCATTTTTGCACTGATTTTTTTTGTAAAGGCGACATTTTTGCTGCGATTTTATTACTGCATACCCTGCTGGGTAGGGTTGCTATTGCTAAATGGTCGTGGTCCCAAAGTTTCTATAGATGTTTCAGAACATCCCTGTATGGCCGGGTGCAGCCTTCTTTGCGAATTTGAAGACACTGTTGGTTGTGGCTGGTGAGGCATTCCAAGTCTTCCCAAATAAGTTGGGACACTATGGTCCTTCCATGGGAGCAAGGGGTTAAATGTGCGCCAGATATGGAGCTATACTTTCTAGCAAACCAGGTGCAATATATTTCCTACTGGCTGCCGGGATCTCCGGCAGACCCACTTGACCGTATTGAAAAATGCTTAGTGCGCCCCTATGCGATCCAAGGGATTTTGGTGTTGAGGAAGCTTGCTGACAGGTGCAAATTCGATCTGGTTGCCTGCATGGTGCATGCATGGAATAGGCTTCTCAAAAGGCTGACTGCAGACACCCCGTACGGTCCGGGGCTCCAGCTTTGGAAGAATAGATGCCTTAAACCTACTTGTGATAGGGCCCGAATGAATGAATGGAGACGGGTGGGGATAGGCACTATGGCAGATTTGTATCCTGATGGTGCGTTTGTTTCACAAGAAATGTCTGTGACAAAAATGGGAGGTGAGCTCCGCAGAAGACTTCAGTATTTCCATATGAGGGCTGCTTTTAAAGTATGTTCCCCCACGTTTCCGGACTCCCCCAAGACTCCCCCTCCTGCAGTATCTCCTGAACTCAGCTTGTGCCAGGCGGCTGGTGTCATCCATCTATGGGATGGTACAGCATCAGTCTCCTGTAAGGGAGGCATGGTATCACAAGTATGACACTGACACAAGGAGTACAATTTGTAAGACCTTTATTGAAATGGTTGTGGTTGGAGAAACTCCTAGTCTGCCCTATAACCAAGATGGGAGTAGTCTCGACCATCAAATAATAAATAATGCAGTCCTAGTGGAGTGTATCAAATCAAAATGGCCTATGCTAACAAAACCTAATGCCTGCCCTATCTCTTGTACAAAAAAGGGAATAAAGGAGAAGTATATGCAAAAAGGAAAGATCAGTGTTCAAATGAATAAATGTAGTTTAACCAGCTCTCCTCCCCATGCTAGAACTCACGGAGTAAGGCTGTCCCTGTAGGCAGGGTGACACGCTCTGGCTCAGCTTCCAACACAAATACAGTTCCCGGAACGTGGATCGAGGCCTGTCTGGCCTTCAACGTTTAAGTCACTTTTCTCAAATTCCAAAAACAATGTTTCAACCAAAAAGTTTACAAAGGTCCCCCTCTGTCGGGCTCAGACCTTTCATCACAAAGTTCTCGTAGGTCCCCCTCTGCCGGGCTAAGACCTATCATGATAAAGTTCAACACAAACTTGCGAGGGGGGGGCTCCCTTCCCCAAGCTTACTTCACTTCTGGTCTCCCTCTGTCGAGCTGGACCACTTTCGAATGTCAAAGGCTTTTCAATGTGCATGGCTTGCTTTTCAGACTACTGCAGGACCACTTTGACTCAAAATGTATAGTTCAACTTTTACTTTCCCCTTTCTAGGAATTAAACTTTTCCATATCACTTTTGCTCTGTATTCGCTTTCGTGCTTTGAACAATTTACCTTTACAGAGACTTTGGAGTGGGCTACTTCCTTTTGCCGGACCACTCCATTACTTAGTATCGCTGGACTCGCAGCTGCCTTTTACTGGAATGTTAATTCACAGGTCTGCCTTTCCTTGTATCTCATTCACATGGTTGCAGCCTTCACCTGTGATACAATGTTGCTATTTCAAATTTTAACACACACTGGTATTTTAGGTTGCTTGCCAACTCACCAGCTGTCTGCGTTTCTTCTTTGTTTTATGATTTCCAATTCACAAATCAAGGTTAGTACCACAGGCTTGGCTTCGCCTCCCCAACTCTGCTGTTCACCCGGGAGGGTCGCTGTCGTACTTGAAACACAATGCAGTATTCACTTGCATAATCTGGCCTTCTCCACGTGTCTCTCGTGGCCTGTCGGAGGCAACGACATACAGTAGGGAACTCCCGGGTTTTCTGACTTGCTGCTCTCGCCCCTTAGTCTGTCACTCTGCTCCAATAGGATTGCCTTTGTCCCAGAAGCCCTGCTCGTTTTCGTGTTCTGCCTTGCTCAGAGTGTGTCTTTGGGTTCTGCCTTTTATTCATGTGAGGAGAGCTAATTGGTATCGGGTGTATGCACTTAGAATTAAGTGCCTGACTTTGCCTGACCCGACTAGCGGTACATGGCCAGTACGATGTGTGAAAGTTAATGTTGTTACTCTCAGTCACCCTCTTCCTCAGCCCAGTGTTTGTGTCAAAAGGGGGGTGGGTGGGATGGGACCTCGGAGCATCCTAAAATAAAGGATGGGTTGGATGAACAAAATAGGGGGGAATACCGTGTCTCGCTGTCGGGTGTCTCACCCGCACTCCAGAAGACCCCTCACCCAGGTGATCCTCCCACACTGGTCCACCCCCAGAGTCTGCATCCAAAGGGGATGGCCTTGTCCTGGCCACCTGAGAGAGAGATCCCCCGGGGACTAGCTGGTGAGACACCCTCTGGTTTCTCACACTCCCCAAGTGCTGTTGAAATGCAGACGACAATGGGAACAGGATGCTGGGGACATATTTAGGGAAAGTAGTGGGCACCGATGTGTGAGAGATCTCATAAGGGGGCGTTTAACATCCAATTACAGCTGATCCATCTTAAGACTCTCCATAGGGTATACCTTGCGCCTGCCCGCCATGTGTTGTTTGATTCCACTAAAAGTGACAAGTGTCCGCGCTGTCAAGCGCACCCAGCTGACTTCCTCCATATTCTGTGTTCATGCCCTCAGCTGTGAGAGTTTTGGGAGGGTGTGACGGGCACACTTTCAGGCATGCTGGAGTGTGACGTGCGTCATGAACTGCTGTGCTGCATGTTTGGGTGGCTCCTGGGGTTCCCGGGGTCTGGCCAAAGATTTCTAACCATGAGAATGATTGTGGACAGGAAATGTGTACTGATGCGTTGACCAGCTGGACCCACCCCCCCTACTACCTGGGTGTGGCTGGATGGTCTAGCCAGGATGGGTGACCTTGATAAGGAATACATGACCTAAAAACATTTGGGGTCTTCTGGCGGCTTGCCTCTTAGATCAGTGCCCGGACACTGTCACAGCGGACATGGTATCCCCGGACTAAGGACTGTTCAACTGTGCCCAACATGTCTAACTGCTATAATGGTTGTTTGAGTGAGACGTGAATCTACTTTAATAAATGAAGTTAAAAAAAATAAAAGAGTTCCTAGGAGTTGTGGAGGCTACTAACGAGTAAATCATACTGTATTCCCTCCTGCTCATAGCAGCAGTGGGGTTCTGGTAAAGCCAAACCCACCAATGAAGTTGGCAGAGCAAGGAATTGGCTGTGTGCAGAATGAGTGCTGGGGGACAGAAAAGGAGAGGTTGTCAAAAGGATCTCTCCCACCCTGAGCTATGCCAGATGGCATTGGGTGGAGAAGAGAGAACAAGTGTCACCTTGTAAGTAGCGCATCAGTAAATACGCTGCTGGAATGAAGTTTGACATAATTAAATTACAGGAAAGATGGTTAAATAGTGCATCAGAGGCCAGCTGGGTCAAAGGAGACATTCACATTAAGGACAACACTCTAGGAGGGCAACTGTCCATTATAAGGCTTTTGTGTAATGACTGTCCGGCATTTTAGGCAACAGACTTTGAAGCCTCCCTGCACTGCTTGGAGTAATCAAGTGATGCACAAAAGAGTAGGAGAGCAGACACTCGTCCACTTACACTCTGGAGGAACTACGGGCACTCTTAAATGAGGATGGCTTTTGTATTTGTATTTTATTTATTTGTATAGCGCACTAGGCCCAGGGGCAACCGGGCACATCACTTAGTTACAACATGATAGGCATACAATGCAATAATTACAGAGGTTACAGGTGAAGATATGACAGTAAGAAGACAGGGCAAGTTATATTTACAATGAATACAGATATGTACAAAATAACACAGAGAGAGTCCAAGACTAGAGGTCTTGGGCAGACAGCCAAGCTTTGGTTAGGTGTTTGAATCGAAGGAAGGAGGGCTCTGCTCTTAGCTCATTAGGGAGCGTGTTCCATAATTTAGCTGCCATTACAGGGAAGCTGGTTCCACCTGATCTTTGAAGGTTGAAACGTGGAATAACAAGGCAGTTAGTCTGAGCCATTCTGCGAGGTCTGGTGGAATTCTGGAGGGCAAATTTATTGCCAAGTAGCAGGGTGCTTGGTTGTAGATGCATTTGTGGGTAAGAGCAAGAGTTTTCAGAGAGATCCGATGTGGGACTGAGAGCCAGTGAATGTTACGTCTAGTGTCCGAAATGTGTTGGCGCCTGGAAATGTTGAGGGCTGCTCTGATAGCATTGTTTTGGACAATTTGTAACTTATTTAGGTTGCAGCGGTTTGTGCCCAGATAGAGTGCGTTACAGTAATCAATCTTGGACAGCAAAAGTGTCCTGGCCAGAGTAACGCAGTTGGCTGAAGAGAGAAAAGGGCGACTAGCTGTGATAAGCTTACACGTGTATGCAGCTGCGGAGGAGACTAAATTGGTTTGTCTAGTCAAGGATAGAGTAGAGTCGATATAAATCCCTAAGGTTTTAGTGTCCTTGGTGGTAGAGATAGTATTACCATCAATAGTGAAGGAATTGAATGCAGGGTCGAGTTTAGTAAGTTTTAGTGGAGAGCCAAGAATGAGGAGCTCAGTCTTTTCATCGTTTAGACATAGTCCGTGTTGCGCCATCCAGGCTTGGATGACATGGTAGATGGCATTGACAGCGAGAGAGTCAGCTGTGTAATCGCCTGAGATTGGGATTAGTATCTGGGTGTCATCAGCATAATTGGTGTAGGTGACACCCAGATAGTCTAAGATATCGAATAGAGGTTTTGTGAACACGTTATACAACGTGGGGAGACACAAGATCCTTGTGGCACGCCGCAGGAGACTGGTGAGGGCAGAGCGGCTGCTAGTGGAGAGAATACGCGCATTGATCTATTGTCTAAGAAGGAGCTGATCCAGGTTGTGGCTTTGTCGGAAAAGTGTGCAGCTGATTTAAGGTGATGACATAGTATTTGGTGATTGACGAGATCAAAGGCCGCAGAGAGATCTAAGAGTAGTAGGAGAGCAAGTTTGCCTTTGTCTTTTAAGTCTTCGATCTGTGTTTTAAGATCGATCAGGGCAGTTTCTGTGCCGTGTCGCGGCCGAAACCCCGATTGCTTAAGTCCCGAGAGTTTGTTGGATTCAAGATAATCTTGAATTTGTAGGTATGCGGCTCGGTCAAGGATTTTTAGTAAAAACGGGACCGTGGTGATAGGCCTGTAGTTTGTAGGTATGCTTGAGTCCAATGTTGTTATTTTCAGGAGAGGGATGACCCACGCATCCTTCAGCTTGTCGGGTACTATCCCAGAGCTGAAGGAGGAATTAATGAGCGTGGTGATGAACGGTGCTAGGTCATGTGCTGCTTCCTTGATGATGGGCGCCGGGCAGAGATCGCCTTGACAATTGGAGGGTTTGAGGCTGTTGATGATCCTTTCCACTTCAGTAATGGAAAGTGGAGAGAAGCTGAACGGAGTCAGAGAGTCCGGGATGGGATTATTTAAGATTGGGAGAGGATTAGGTTGTAAATTCGATTGTAGGGTAGTTTGTTTATTATTAATTTTGATTTGTAGAGAAGCAATCTTGCCAAGGAGAGCCTCTTGGATTTTGGTGCACCAAGTGCTATCTTTTGTGCAAGTATCACGTGCAGTGACAGGAGTTTCAAGTTCTTTTAAGATTCTGAACAATTCTTTGGTGTGGATTTAGCTTGCTCAATGCGTTTGTTATAAGTGTCTTTTTTTGCCTGAAATATAGCTTCCTTGTAATTAAGGGTAGCGAGGAAGAGGAAAGATTTATTAGCTGCGGACGGATTGCTTTTCCAGTGTGATTCCGCAATTCGTTTTTCTGTACGCAGAGTTCTAAGCTGGGGTGAGAACCAAGAATTGAGGTGGGCTCGAGGTTTAGATTTTCTCAATTCGATGGAGTGATAATGTCTAAGGCTTTTAACATTGCGTGGTTAAAGGTGTCAACCAGAGTAGTGGGGTCAGAGCATATACGTGCCTGATCATTGAGGACAGGTAGGATGAGAGGGAGAAATCTGTCACAGGTTATGTCACGTTTATTAAGTGTGGCAGTAGCAGGCGCAACCGTTGGAGTGAGGCTGGTAGGTGTGGTCAAAATCTTGAAGGTAATTAGGTTGTGGTCAGTCCACACACAAGGTTGGTTGGAGGTGATATTGATAGGGCAGTTGAGATCAGCTAGCCAATCAAAGATTCTGCCCTTAGCGTGTGTCGGTTGGTGAATATGCAGCGTGAATCCTGCATTCGTGAGCATGTTGGCAATAGTCGTGGCCGCAGTGTCATTAGGGTCAGTAAGGCCAAGGTTAAAATCACTTAGTATTGAGATTTGGGAGTTAATTTTAGTGTTAAGTGTGATAATGTTGGAGAGGTCCTCAGCGAAGGTGGATAGCGGCCCTGTTGGCCGGTAAAGTAGATGAAATGTGATGGAGTGGTTAGGAGTGAGGGCTAGTTTGGCTGTTAGTGCTTCCATAGAAGCAGGGCCCGGCAGGGCCCCCCACTGGGAGCTGGGCCCTGCCGCGATCAGTCTCCCTACAGGTTCTTGAGGCCCTCTTGAGCTTTATGCAGCGATGTCTTTATGGGAGGGCAAAAGGGGCATGTGAACTGAGCCCCACCCTAGGAGCCATTATACTGTTCCGTGCACTGAGCAGCAGAGGCTCTGAGCTTGCTGGCTGCCTGTTGTCAGATCTGATCATTGACACCTGTGTAAGGCTTTCTGTGTTCACCGTAGTATATACAGTTGGTACTTTACTATACACAGCTTGTGTATTATTTTCACGTTTTTGGGGAAATAGTATGCATTGATCACAGGCAATAACCAAAGTTAAAATGCATATTGATAGCTTTGGTTGCCACAAAGATTTAGAAGACAGCTCAGTGGGTTAAACACTCATGGTAAAGATCTTTGCTCATATGCCCGAACACAGTTCCAATTTAAAGCAAGATGTGTTATGTTTTATGAATTAGTTCAGGAATGTAGACCTTTCCCTGATGACGTGCTTGGTCTGAAATACATTGGCCTGAGATTCGTCTGTTTTCCTCTGTGTTTTAAGCGTGTTTGTGCACATTAAAACATTTGACGGTGTTTAGATTTCTTTCTCTTATCCTTTAACAATTGGATGATAATTACAGTTGCACTTTGCACTATCTAGTTGGCGCACATTTCCAAAGAATCGCTCCTTGGTTCAGTCCTATATAAGAAAATAAGCTTTGCCATTTGGGATAAGTGCCTAGATGCCTCTGGGTTATGTGCGCTATATAAATGACAAAATACATAAATAAATACATTTGAGAAATCAGCTCTCTTTTCAGACTCCCCTGGATGTGTAGTTTTCTCGAATGTCTGTTTGTGTTTTACTGCTTGCAAAGGACACTGAAAATATGCAACGTTTTGTATCTGTGCAAACTGTCGAAAGCAGCACTTGGGGCCTCATCACGAGTTGGGCGGTAACGCTGCCGCTATCTGCCCTACTGCCAAACCCACCGGCACTATTAGCGCCGGATCACGGGTTTGGCGAATCTGGAAATCCCCATTCCCCATTGAGCCCATTCGGGAATGCCCCATTCCCCATTGGGCTCAATGGGGAAATTCTGTGCTCTTACCGCCGGCGGATGTCCCGCCGGCGGTATGAGCGCGAAATTTTGATGGATTTCCCCCCAGCTTAGAGCTGGGGGGAAATCAGCTGAAACCATGATCTGGCGGACCCTTACATGCAGCGGTAATAGCGCTACCGCTGCATGTAAGGGTTACCGCCAGACTCGTGATGAGGCCCTTGGTATGGTTGCCTTTCTGACAAATCTACACACATGTGGGCCTTTGAAGTGTACATAGGTTGTTGGGACATCCCCTGATAGCAATTGATATCCATATGATTTTTAGGGGAATTATGAAAGTGCCTGTGGTTAAATATGTGTTTTTCTTCAAATGTCCTCAAATGCCCATGGCAGTGTAATTGTCCCATCATCTACAAGACAGTGGGCCTCATTACAAGTACTCTGGTCCGGAATTAACACTGCCGGTAAAACCATACCGGCACCGTTTCCATGTCCGCCCAATCATGACCCGCGGCCCCGGTAATAGCACCACCCTAAAACGCCACCGCGGAAATAGGGGTCCCGTTAAGTCCGTCTGCACGGAAACCCCTCCGTTACCGTCAACACGAAACACTGTGAGCATCACAACTAGCGCGGACACGGAAATACCGGCAAAAAAATGGCGTAAATACCGTGATCACGGTGGCGGAACCGCCGCCACCACGAACATGGCGTTATACACTGCCTGCTGAACTGAATCAGGGCACAGGTGCACCAAATCAGCCCAGCTGGACCTAGCAGGCCACTGGGAGCCTACAAAAGGGCCACACCCAGCCCAACACAACACAGAACCATGCAGGCAGTAGGTCTAGTAGCACTGGGACTGGGCCTACTCAACCAACAGGCAGCACTGCACATGGTGGCAGTAATGGCGCAGAGGAGGAGGCGTAGGCGGAGGAGGCGCAGGCGGCAACCAGCCAACCCTACAGCTATGGCAAACCCCATTGCCCAGCCAGCCCGACCCCGCCGCCAGCCAGCAATACCACGCATCCGGGCCTCACCCTGGAACCTCACTCCAGGACAGATCCACACGCTATACCGGCTGGACCGTGCAACAATCCTGCACATCACCGCCATGATTGAGGACAACATCAGCAGCCTAATTGACACCCCCACCGCCATCCCCCCCCTCTTGAAGGTTGTCTCAGTACTGCATTTCCTTGGCACTGGCACCTATCAACACACAGTTGGTGAGCTGCACGGCATATCACAACCCTGTTTCTCCAAAATCCTTGTACAGGTACTGGATGCCCTGTTGCACCATGTGTCAGAACACATAGCCCTACCCCGCACCCTCCCCGAGGTCATTGCCACCAAGTTGGCCTTCCATGCCATAGCGGGCATGCCAAATTGCATAGGCGCAGTTGACTGCACCCACGTTGAGCTTACAGTACCACGTCCAATTGAGGCAGTGTTCCGCTATAGGAAACAGTATCACTCTTTGAATGTCCAGATGGTTTGTGATGCCATGCAACTGATTACACACTGCTGCACACGTTTCCCAGGCTCATCACATGACTCAATGGTACTGCGGAATTCCACGTTGCCACGGTACAATGAACGCTATGCCGGACAAAGCACATGGCTATTGGGTGAGTACAGCTGACGATGCTGCAACCCTGTCGAAGTGGTGTGTGTGTGTCCAGGCCAATGAGCATTGTGAGTGTGCCGCTGTGACCGCACATGCATCACCCCCCTTCCATCTACCAAATACACAGCGGATGCCAAACATCATGAAGGAAGACATGACAGGGCACCACAATGTGCCCGTGCACACGCTGGCACAGCCAATCCCGTCACTGTCCCATGAACCTTGTGCCACTGCAGACACCCACCCTCAATTGAAACATTGCCTCAAAAGGCACGAGAGGCGTGTAAATGAGACGACTTGTATTTACTACTTCCGTACAGTGGAGTCACTCTGCCATGTGTGGACAGCACTGCACCGTGACATGCACACAATCAAATGTCACCCGCAGGGTACAGTAAACATGCAAGTTAATGTGTAGGCCCATATCCAGTTAGCGACATACATCGTGATGCCCAAAACATACCTCCATACACTGCATGGTACATATGCATGAATGAATGATGATACAAGAATGCACAGCAGCAGATGAGGACATGATGCCACAGACACTGACATGTTCCCCCATCTACATCCCATGTAGGTGATGCGGGATATGCACTCACGCCATGGATGATGACACCTGTACGGAGACCAAGGAACAGGCATGAAGAGGCATACAATAGGGCACATATCCGCACACGTGGAATGATTGAGAGGACTTTTGGACTGCTGAAGGCCCGTTTCCGCTGTCTGAGCAGATCTGGGGGATCACTGCTGTACAGCCCAGTGAAGACGGGTAAAATCACGCTCGTATGTGCCATGCTGCACAATATATGCCTGCGCAGGAACATCCCAATGCCACCAGACGCAGATGAGGAAGATGGGGATGGGGGTGGGGATGGGGATGGAGATGGGGATGGAGATGGGGATGGGATGGCACCGCCTCCCCCTGGGGGGCCACATGATGGCCAGAGAGCATGGGATGCCCTGATTCGCATTTACTTTTGAGTCACAGCACATTCACAGAAATGCATGAACATGGTGACGACAATGAATTAATAGTTGCACTGCAAAATAAATGATCAATGTCCACACATGTATGTCTTGATTCAAAATGGTGATGTATTGATGTAATAACAACATGGAAGGAGGTGCATTGGTTAGGGAAGCTGTACACCCGGGGCCACCCACTACCCAAACGTGCCCACCCCCACCCAGACCCCATTGTTCAAACCCCCAAAACTACCTACCCCACCACCCAAACGTGCCCACCCCCACCCAGACCCCATTGTTCAAACCCCCAAAACTACCTACCCCACCACCCAAACGTGCCCACCCCTCTCACACCCTTGTAGTCCACATGTGTCCTGCACTGCCCCACACACATGCCATCACTTCCGTGTGCGCTTCTGTGCCTGTGCAACCTTGCCCGAGGGACCCGTTAGCCTACTCGAGCGCCTCCTTGGACTGGCAGTAGTGGAGCTGGATGAGGTGGTTGTGTTTGATTGGGCAGAATCTGGGATTGAGGGCATCCGTGCCAGATTTGCCTGTTGGCCAACCAACATGGCCTCTACAAGCCTGGAGGTGTGGTCGTTGCCCTCCCGCACATGGCGTGCAAGTGTCACTATAGTGCTCGCAAAGCGTCCGATGGACCTCGACAGGCGACGCACTGAGGCGCTGTAGCTCTCCCTCTGCAGCCTGGATTCCTCTAGCTGCCTCGCCACCAGCTGGGTGAGGGTAGCCTGCTGGTCCTCCATCCGCTGCATGCGGGCATTCAGTTCGGCCATGGATGGGGTGGGTGACCTCATGGGACTCCCCAGTGATGTGGGGCTGAACTTCAGCTCATGGAAGGAGCCCAGGTCTTCCAATGTGGGCATCTCCCCCTGTGGCCCCGTTTCCGAGTGCTCTTGCGGGGCACTGTTATCACTGCAGGCCGCCCCCTCTGCAGTGCTGCTGTCTTCGGTGTTGTGTTGGGTGGCCATGATAGGTTCCCGTGGCACCTGTCTAGACTCAGGCAGTGTGGAGACGGTGGGGATGTCGGTGGTGGTGGTGGGCCGCACATCTGTAGTGGCTGGTAATGTGGCCAGAGGTGCAGAACTGCCGGCAGCATCCTCCTGTGTGGAAACGGCTGTGGGGACACAAAGTGCATGAAATTAGTGTTGTTGTGGTGGCAGATGGGTGCATCACATGCGTCATTAAGATTGTACATTGAATAGTGTTAGTCACATGCATCTGATTGCTGGTGTATGCATTCTGTGATATTGGTTGCCATACGGATCATGATGGGTCCTTTGGCCCACACATGCACTGCCTGGGGGGGGGGGGTTGTTAATGGGTCCTTTGGCCCACACATGCACTGCCTGGGGGGGGGGGGGTTGTTTATGGGTCCTTTAGCCCACACATGCACTGCCTGGGGGGGGGGGGGGTTGTTAATGGGTCCTTTGGCCCACACATGCACTGCCTGGGGGGGGGGTTGTTAATGGGTCCTTTGGCCCACACATGCACTGCCTGGGGGGGGAGGGTTGTTAATGGGTCTTTTGGCCCAGTACTCACAACTGCATATTTTCATGTGGCATTCATGTTTGGGCACTTACCGGCATCTGCAGGTGGGCTCACTCCTGCCTCAGCCTCCCCGATCCCATGGATTCCCTCTAGGTGGAGGACGCTGCTGCAACGCTCCTCCCATGCTTGCAGCCTCAGTGGGGAAGGGGGTCCTCCGCCTGTCCCACTGCTGCGTTGGCGGTGCGTGGAAATGAGGTTGCGTACCCTCAGCCTCAGGTCGTCCCACCGCTTGTGGCAGTCCTTCACGCTCCTCGCTGTCACGCCCACAGCGGTGCACTTGCGTGCAGCTTCGGCCCACACCTCCTTCCTCCGCTGCTGTGTGGCACGCCGTTGGTCGGCGCTGAACAGCATCTCCGCATTGTCCACAATGTGCTCCACCAAGACGGTTAGCTCCGCCTCGCTGAAGCGCTGTTTGCGCTGCCTCTGAACAGGAATCCTGGCAGACATGCTGGTGGTCCCTTTTGGCTTCTCAGAGTTAGGATTGTGCTTGTGCTGGCTCTGGATGGCAATGGATTGTGCTTTTATATGATGGCCGCCTCTCTGTTTCCTGTTTTGGTGATCATGGTATTTCCGGTTCCGTGTCCGGGTTTTGCGCCACTTGTGGCTGCGTTATTTCCATTTCCGTGGGGTTTTCCGTGACGGCGGTAACAACGTTTCCGAGTCCGTGTGGTGCGCGCGACCGACAGCGTGTAATCGGACGGTTTTTCCGCAACCTTGCGGACACGGAAACGTTTTTACCGCTGTCACGGATTTTGCACGGTCCCGGACTGGCAGGTTGTAATGAGGCCCAGTGTTATGTCCACTTCAGAAAGACTTTTGTTTTCCCAGGCCAAATGTAGAATGGTGATATTGCCAGAAAAACTGGATGCAAGCCCTGATTGTTTAGTGAGCTTTGAGAAACATTCATATGATCATCAAAATCATCTGTTCTTGTTCACATGCTCGCTCTGGGCACGTGGCGACATCCCCGTTATTAAGGATTAATGGGGCAAGTCAGTTTAGCTTTCGAGTTCTTCAAGTTATTTTCTAAACTCATTTTATTTTGTGAGAGCTATGAAAAAAGAATTGGGAACAATTGACAAATGCCATATTCCTAAACTTAGATTTTTTTTTTTTTTTTTTTTACCTAGACCTGGCCAGCTGGTACTCATTCTCAAAATATGAAGCTTTTTTTTTTTTATTTACTTGTGTATAATCACAGTGAGTGATTTTTATAAGAAGGCGTCCTTTGAAGCGTGGGCAGATTAAAATTTATAGAGCCTGAGTCAAGGCGTGTTGAACGCAGTAGCTATCTCAAAGTTTGTCTATGGCGTGATCATCTGTTGCTGGATGCCTGAGCACTGAAGTTCAATGGCCAGAGAGGCGTCTAGGTTGCAGCGTTGATTTTGATGAAGGCTGCTTCCATTATTGCACAGTCTGCACGTGGTGACGGTGGACAGCCTTCTCATCACTAAGATTTCTCGAGTATGGAGCAAGTTTAAGCGCGCTCTTAGAAATGTTGAGCGTAGTTTTTTATCCAGGAATCTCAGACAGTACGCCATGGGGAGTTTCAATTTGTTGTAAGTTGGTGGAAGATGGTTTAGGAACTTGGTTGCTACCGCTTTGTCGATAGTGCTGATCCAGTCTTGCAATTTCAGTTTTTCGCTGACTCTTTGCGGGTTCGTGATCAGGTCGTTTAGTGTGCATTGCAGGTCCTCCAGTTTGGTTTTGTGGAGGTGTATCCATTTTTTAACAGCCTTGCAGTTTGTTGTTTCGAGTTCCTGTCCAATGATGTTGAGAATTGGCAAGCCGTCTTTGATGAGGGTCTTCCTGAAGAGGGCAAGTGAGGCCCCGCTGACAGGGGCACTTAACGATCGAAGGCCCAGGTCTCTTCTGATGGCTTCGATTGGAATGGCGGTGGGTAGGCCTAGGAGGGATTTCCAGATGTAGCCCTCCAGTGTCCTCCATAGTTTGGACGGTACAGTGAACATGGCGTCCATACCGTAGGTCAGGGCCGGAACCATTTTTCCTTTATAGAAATTAATGGCCGGCGCTAGCGAAAATTTGCCGTACTTTCTATCAATCGCTCTTAGTTGGGAAGTCAGTTGTTTGGTTTTGGCCCACAGACGTTGCATTTTAAGTTCCTGCGAAGTCCCTTTAATGATCACTCCTAGATATTTGAAGTGAGGGACCACTTCGATGTTGGTTTTACACACTGACCAGGACCGGGATTTTTTCTGGGAGCGGCCTGATCTAGAGAGGATCATGATTTTGGTTTTTGTCTGATTGATCTGGAGGTTGTTGGTGTTCATATAGACTGCCAGGTTATCCAGCTGCCGCTGGAGGCCGATCGGGGTTTGGTCAAACAAAATCAAGTCGTCAGCGTAGAGAAGACGGGAGAGGGTGCAATTACCAAACTTCGGCGGAAAACTACGGACCCGGGCTTCCGAGTCTTTGTAGTCCCCCAAAAAAGCCACGAAGAGGGCCGGGGCTAGGGGGCAGCCTTGCTTTACTCCTCTGTGTGCTTGGATTTCTTTGGAGAGTGCTCCTTGTCTGTTCAGCCGGACGTTGAGTGTAGTGTTGGTGTGAAGGGCTATTATTGGTTGTAGGACATCGTTCGGGCAATTCAAATTTTCCAGCTTTCTCCACAGTCTTGACCTCTCGACTTTGTCGAAGGCCTGTGAGAGGTCGATAAACGCCACGTAGACTGTGGGGGACCCTTGATTTATTTTGGCTTTCAAGATGGTAAGTATGAGGATGTTCAGTGCAGTACCGCCATTTTTCTTGAAGCCTAGTTGGAATGGGTCACTGCAGGGGGCCATTTTCGCCCATCGGTTGAAGTGGTCCAAAAGAAGAGTCGCAAAAAGTTTGCCTATGATGTCCAATAGGGCGATTGGACGATAGTTTGCGGGCGCTTCCCTGCTTCCTTGTTTGAAAATTGGGATGATGGTTGCTTTGCACCACGATGATGGGATCTTTCTGGTGGATCTGCAATGCTCAAACAGAATGCCAATGAAGGTGGCCCATTCAGTAAGATGTTTCTTTAAGTCTATATTCGTCAGGCCGTCCGGGCCTGGGGCTCTTGACGCTTTTAGTTTTTGAATAGCTGCACTTATGTCCGCTGGGGCAGACAAGTCAATCCAAGGGGCTGCGGTGGTATCGAAAGACATATTCATTGCAGAGATCGGACTGGCGAAGAGATCAGTAAAAAAAGTGACCCAGGCTTGTTCCGGGACTGAGTTAATCATGCTTGCGGCTGTGGTTCCTTGAGAGGCGTTTATCAGGGACCAGAAGTCCGCTGTTTTCTTTGTCGTTAAGACTCTCATCATTGATTCAGCGTCATGTTGGTATAAAGTGGCTCGACGTGCTCTGATCCATGATTTGTAGTTTTTGTTTTCGTCTTTCCAGCAGTCCCATGCAGCAATGGTGTTGTCAGCCTTAGCGCGTCTTCTGAGCTTTCTCAATGCGTTTTTTTTCAATGCTATTTGTTTGTCATACTGGTGATTGTAGGCTTTTGGTGTCGCCAGACCAGGTGTCGCGTGGTGCTTGTACTTGAGAAGCATAGGCAGGTAGTTCGGCCTTGGGGGTGAATCGAGAACCAGTTCCGACTCAATTTCCGAGACGTACTGTTGAGTGATCAGTCTGATGTTGGCTGATGTCAAACGAAGGCGCGTTTGTTGGGAATTCGTTTCGACCGATGCTGGGTAGCGAGATAGGATGCGGCCGGTAGAGGGCCATGATGCAGTTAACATATTATGGTCGCTTGGTAGAGTTTTGACTACATGAAAATCTTGGATTACTGCACACAGTGCTGGGGAGGCAAAGATGTAGTCTAGAGTAGCTGAAGACCGGCCTCTCTCCCAGGTCGGTAGGTGGGACTGCCCTTCCTGAATCCAAGGCGGCATTGTGCAGGTTCCTGGATGCCATAAGGGTCATCCAAGCTTGACCCCTAAGCTCCGCTGCTGTGGTGACGGTGGGATTTAAGGGGATGTTTTGCGGTTGTGTGCATTTCGCGTTGAGATCCCCGCAGATAAGTAGAAAAGAAGTGTTCCATTCAGTAAGGATCTTGTCGATTGCCTCAGCCATAGTTTGACAAAAGAGTAGTGTCGATGTCCTTTGAGGATTCCAATAAGTAGTAATCAAGGCGAGTGGTAGTACTGAACACTGCTTTGCATATTGTTTCGGGAATTCAGGCGCAGGGTTCCATTCGATTAAAACCGCCAACACCTCATAGGATCTTGCCGTTGTTTTGATGAGTTTTAAGTTTTGATCTGACCGAATTCCAATCAGAAGGCCTGCTGAGGGGCGGCCTAGGAGACCTTTGACAGCTGGCGAGATCACGATGTCGTATCCGTCCATTGACGGTTTTTCCTGGAGCCATGTTTCCTGCAAGCAAAATATGTCAAATTGACCCAGGTCGACGGTATTGTGATCAGTTAGATGGGTGTGTCCTCTAGTGTTCCAAGAGGCCAACGATAAGGACTTTTGATGAGATTGAATGTCGGCTTCTTTTGGTAGTTGCTTTCTAAGGCAATTTGAGGATAGGGCACCCTTTATCCATTCCCATGGGCCGGATGGAGTTGTCGAGTTTTTGATGGCGATCGGCGGAGATGATTTGGATTGCGCGCGGGATCTATAGTTGAACGTGTCTCTTCGCGGGGACTGATCTCTCCAGCTTTGCTTTCTTTGATCCGGACGGGATCTGTGGATTTGAGAATGGGGCGGGCGATTCGTAGATGTTTCTTGTCTGCCATTACTAGAATGGTGAGTTTTCAGTGATGTTCGATTCAGATCAGAATAGTCACGTGATGGGCGTGGTGGACGGGCAGGAGAGTCTAGGCGCGTCTTCGGAGTCCTGGATGGAGCTGTAAACTGTGATTTCAGTTCATTTCTTCGATAGGCATGTCGTTGAGATGGGCTGTTGTCGCTGATTCTTCCTTTTTTAGGATATGTTCCCCTGATGGGGTTCTTAAGATCCAAAGTTGTTAGTTCAGAGAGCAACAAGCCTTGTGCTTTTAAGTCTTCACCGGCTTGGCGACATATGTCTTGGATTGCGGAGGAATAGATGTGAAGGTAGGCTTTTGCCTTGTTATCTCTGTGGTAAGGCTCGACCCACTTAAAATCTGCCGAATTTAGGTTCTTTAGGGAGGGTAGAGACGATGTTATCTTTAACACAGTTCTTCTGTTCAAAAGGACATACTTGTCTTTGCTGGAGATTTGCTCTATTTTGAAAAGACGGGTGGGATTGTCCCTCATGTGGTCAGCGTGTTTTTCTGTTTGGAGTCGGGCTGTGCGTGCCTCTGGCGTAGGAGATCTCGCTGATATGGTTCTTGGTCTAGATCTCCTTTGTAGGCCAGGCACAAGTCTTGGAGGGTCGTTATTGCGAAGGCCCTGGGTGGACTTGTGAGGACTAGAAACCACCCATGACCGGAGTAGAGGGTCCGCTGTAGGTTTGAAGTTAGAGGCAGAAGGAGATGTTGGTGAGGTATTGCCTTTAGTGGGACCTTTCTCAGGCGATACTTGAGTGTTATGAGGCGATGCAGACAGTATGAGACTTGAGTTTAGGCATTCTTCTGTTAAGATGGGGGACTTGGTCAGGTCCGTCACGGAGCCCGCTCGAATGGGACCATGGGCTGTAGTTCCGAGAGCGGTGTGATGGTTAGGCGTCAGTACCCCAGATTCAAGCTTGCGTTGGGTTGATTGGCGAGCTGAGTCGGGTGGTTGATCGATCGTAGCTAGTTTTAGAACTTTCTTGCGTGTAGTCATATTTACACTTGGCGATGGTTGTGGCTTATTTGCGAATATTGTGGCAAATTCGTTAAGGTGTTTGAGCTGGGAGGTCTGAGTTGACTTGTGCGTTGATGTGTCTGATGAAGAACCTTTTTTGGAAGAAGAGGGAGCCGAGGCCGACGCAAAGACTGCCTCCTGTCTTGCTGTGTGCGCAAGGTCATACTTCAGGTCGATGGCAGTTATGTATCCTTCTAAAAAGGTAAGCTTTGACTGTATGCTCGCTAAAATGGCCGTGTTGTCCTTTGAGACGTCACTTAGCGTTTCATAGAGTTTGCAGAATGGGGCCATAGCGATGGTTATGGCTGACATGATTGTGGTCAGATCCTTTCTATTGTTAGGGGACTCTTTATGGGGAGGTGAAGGGAAGTCCAATCTTATTCCACTCTTCAGTGGCATATCTCTTGGTCCTAGAGATAGAGGGTTCGCCAATGAATGCCTGTGCCTGGGGTTGGAGCCTCCAATGTCAAGCGAGGTGGAAGGCCTTGGTACTGATACTCTCGTTTGGGAATTGAGATCGTCCCAACATGAAGACTGGGATGCGGGGACTTGCTGGTTTGCCGCGAAAATGGAAGGAGTTAAGTGGGTCTTTACCCGCGGATGGGGGGACATTTCTCTTTGTGGCCCCGCTTTTGGGTGCAGTAGGTCGAGAATGTCCGAAAGACACTGATGTGGCGGTCGAGTGCTGTTAATTGGATCAGCAATTGAGGAGACCATCCGCTCGGGAGTGGGTGGTGGTGGGGAGTTCGCTTGAGAGTCTGAAGGTAAAGTTGGAA
Organism: Ambystoma mexicanum; assembly: GCF_040938575.1. Classification (NCBI taxonomy): domain Eukaryota; kingdom Metazoa; phylum Chordata; class Amphibia; order Caudata; family Ambystomatidae; genus Ambystoma; species Ambystoma mexicanum. The sequence goes on along the minus strand of NC_090928.1, from coordinate 258,864,102 downwards.
TGTTGTTAGGCGGGCATACAGAGCCCGATTGGGACGGGGCTGGCGCGTCCGGTAAGGATCCGAGGAGGGGAGTGATTAGTGGCGGGACTTGCCCGACTGAGGGGAGTTGAGTGCCGTTAACACCGGTAGTTTTCCTGGATTTAGGCGCTGGGGGGGTCTCGTCAAGAGCTTCCAGGATTTCCGCGTCTGAAAGTTCGGACTCATTGGATAGTTTTCTTTTGCCTTGTGTCTTAAAAAAGTTCATCAGTGCAGTTGACAAAAGCGGGGTGGAGAGGGCAAGTTTTACATAGCCCTTCTTTCTTTGGCCTTGTTGTGGGGCGACCTTTTTAATCTGACTGTTGGTTTTTGGAAGGATGGACGATGGGTTTTGCTGTTTTTTTGTAGAGACAGACACTTTGGTGTTTGTGGCTGATGCAGCCGTGGGCTTGGGTGCCGGTTTGCCTTTTTCCTGTATATTGGTCTTTTTTTGTTTTGGTTGGAGGAAGGTTTGCAGCTGAAATTATCCGATGTAGCAGAGGAGTTATCGGAATCTGAATCACGACTCTCCTCTTGCAGGGGGTTCATAGGCGAAGGTTGGTTATGGATATCTGAGGACGTGTCAGCAAACGCCCTACTTTCCAGAGTTCCATCTAAGTCTGAGGGGGGCACTGTGGCCTCTGCCGTCAAAGGCGACGCGGATGAGCTGGGTGTCGGGTTGAAGGTGGCCTCGTCAGTTGCACCGGATGTACGGAGGTTCCGTGAGTGAACTGCACCGACCGGGCCGGGTCTACCCAGTTGGTCCTCCAGAGCCGGGTGAATCTGGGCCATGGTGGTCTGGTGGGCCGGGCTCTTCTGCCAGTTGCGGTGTTGTTCCAGGACGGGTAGATTGATGTTAGGCTGGGCTGAGCTCAAAGCCTCCGGAGGAAGCGGGGCCAGTGCGAATCCACCCATTCCTACTTGGGTGTTGGACGCAGCAGAGGTGGCCGCCGGCTCAGGGGTGATAGCTGGGGACGTGGGAAGATAAGCGTTGTGCGCGGCTGCCGTCGCCGATGTGGCCACCCTCAGACCCCCTGGCAGGGGCCCTCCAGCTCCCGCACAGGATGGGTCACTCGCCGAAGCGGTGAGGGAGCGGCCATCACCGGGTGATGCTGCCGGACCTTGGCGTTGGCCTGGGAGAAGTCTGTGGTTTTTAACTGAGAAGACCTTATAGTTGAGAGACGCGGGCTGACTCAAGGTAAGTGGGGTCTTTTTCGTGTGGCTCCTTGGTAGACGCTGATCCGAATCTTCCTCCATCTCAGGTGGAGGATGGAGAGGGAGAGGGAGAGGGAGAGGGAGGAAGGAGGAAAGTCCGGGAGGGAAGGGTGGGAGCGGGGCGGGGCGGAGCAGCATAGGGGGTCAAAGGTAGAGGAAGGTAGAGGAACGGAGGGTAAGGAAGGGATAGAGAAGGCGAGAACAGGCGGCGACCGAGGCAGAGTTTTGGAGCGTCGCCGCCAATTTGTCTCAGTTCAGTTCTCAGTTCAGAAAGGCAGAAAGGCAGGTCGAAGGGGAGCGCCTACCTCTGTAACCTTGGAAACCTTGGAATTCCCTTGGTGCGGCGGTCAGCCAGTCAGCCCCCAGCTCCCGGAGCGGACTGGAGCAGACTGGAGCTCTGCCCGGAACTCCGCGCGCGCTCCGCGCGGAAGTAGGGTTTTTATGGGCAGTTGGGCTTGATTTCCCTGAATGCAGATCGGGAAATGCAGAGGAAACACCAAGCACGTCCTCACGCGATGCGAGCTGGAGCAGACTGGAACTCTGCCCGGAACTGAAGCTTTTGCTAATTCCATTTAAAGAAAAAGAAAAGGTTATCTGAACCTTTTAAAAAAAAAAACACAGATATTTGTCATAGCAAGGTATTGTTTGTAGTTTGTAGAACAGGCAATTTGCCAGGTTTACTAAGTGCCAAGGTCTTTTTTGCCTAGACTTGCATAATAGCTAGGGAATGCGACGTTTCAATGTGAAACTGCAAAGACCTGAAAAGGGACAAATCACTGAGGGTGACACCCATATGACCTGATCCACAAAGATTTGCCCCAGATGAAATGCCAGTGATGTGTGCCTTGTACTCTACCCGATTCCCTGAGATGCCTACATGCAAATGCCAGTCACAAAGATCAGTTCAGGGGCCCCTCACGGGCATCACAGATACCCGAGGTATCCGGATTCCGGTATACGGTAGAAGGTGCAAATCGAATGTGCAGGTGCCTATGCAAGGCTCCAGTGCTCATCTTTTAGAGACTGGCGTAAGCTGCATGGCGCCCGAGGCCAATATTTGCCGCCCATTGTGTGGTAGATGCTATTGTTTGCAAAGCATCTCTTGATGGGATTAGGCCAAATTCGAATTCCCACACATCCAGAAAGGTAAAGATCGGCGGCGTTACAGAGCCTGCTGCCAACATGGGGTACGGTTTGCAGCCCGAGGGAGAGAAGGTGGGAGGGGTTAACTGAGTACAGTCTAGATTTCTACTACCTCAGCGCGAGGGTGAACAGATTTAAAAACAAAAAAAAACGGGACATGGCAATTAACATAAAAGTAGGACTAACTCTATAAAGTGGCTGGCAAGGCCCTAGGCTTCAGTGGCGTTTGAAGGAGACGAGAAGGTGGTTTAAGTGTTACTGTTCAAAGAAACACATATTATAATTAATTTATCAGAAACGAACACGATCTTAAGTTGTAAAATGCAGCATTTCTTCTGTGCGTTCCTGCCTGCCAGCTATGAAGACCTACTACAAAAAACTGGGACCACTGCAGTTTCCAATGCATGGGAACATAATCTTGAGAAAGGGGGACAGTCCCGGCAAAACCAGGACGTCTGGTCACCCTACTCAGCGCTGCCCCAGGGTTAGAAACACAGCACAAGGGCAGATAATCCATATGAACAATTATGGCTCTGAAATGAGAAAGCTGATGGTGGACAGGGCCTTTGCAGTAACACTGGGAAAAATTCCTTCGTAGAAAAAATGAGGAATGTATGCAACCTCTAGGATACACAACACAAATGAAAGGGTTGGGAGAGCAACAATTTGATTAGGAGCTCCACCCTTACTTCTTATTTAAAGCATTCGCACACAAAATGTACAGATAAGCACAGAAAAACAGACACCTCGGTTTAAAAAAAAAAGAGCATTTTATAAATAGTTTTTGATGTGTTTCTATAGTTTTGACATAATGCTGAACATCATTCGTTTACAAGGAACATAAACAACAACAGTTTGTGTCATAGGGAAAAAAGACAACAAACAAGTTAGTATTCTTTTTCAAACATTCTAAAACAGTAGACAATAATATACAAGCTACTGTCGTGCTCCCAGAAGGGGTGCAACAGGGGTCAAAAACAGGGGAACAAAAAGAAAGTCTCTAGTACATGCGTTTGCATTCGACAGTCAAAGTTGATAACACTGTGCTTTGAGGGAGATGGTGTCTACACCCGGTGTTTCGGCCCCGAATGGGGGCTCAGATGAGCCTATTAATGTTGGGGCCTTCGTCAGGACAGGAAAAGACTGTATAGTCTCGATGTTCAGAGGTGCTGCAAGAGTAAAGAGGTGTGGTAAGGGGAAGCTCCAATGAAGATGAACTAATCACAGGATGTCTAATAAACATCACCTACGGGTAAGAAGATTTAGCATGTAGGTATAAAGGTCCCAGGTCTGAGTGTGCCAAAGGGTAGGCGTCACAATGGGCGCCTATTGCCGTTGATCGGCTAGTGGAATGTGGCATATTATTTCAGTGGATGTGTCCTGAATAAAAATTAATGTAAAACAGGGCAACATTACTAGAATGCAAGGGAGCTAGAATTGCTCCTAGTTAAAAAGTAGAACACATTAATGTGTAATTTGCAGCAGAAAGTCGGAAGCGGGCTTACCCATCTTGTGGTGGCCGCTGTGCATTTTTATTGATAACTGCAAGAGTTCAAAATTTTGTCCTAAACAAAAATAGGGCAATGTTAACAGATTACCAAGAATTTCAAAGGGCTCCTAAATTCGGGAAAGCACAGGACTGTGCGAGTTAAAATGAAAATGGCTTACCGATCTTGCGGTAGCCGCTGCTCGAACTTATTGGAAGCTTGACTGGAAAGGATTCTGAAAGCAAAAGTGCCCTAGATGGAAATACAGGTACATCAGGATCTGTCTATGCGGATGCAGCGTTTGTGTCATAAGATCCAGATTACGAGACATACCTGTTGTGGCATGCTAGAAGGGACAGCCAGTGGGTTCAGGGAGCGCGAGACGAATCAAAAAAGGCGCCGCTCAGCAGCACAGTATCCCAGCAATGAGGACGCCGTTGCTAGGGGCGAGCGCTAAAAATAGTGTCTGCCATATTGGAATGGTGCGCGCTTGCCGCTGAAAAAATAATCTGCTAGAAAAGGGGTCAAGCCTGTCCAAATCCTCAAGAGACATAATTATGGTGGTAACATAAATCAATCCAATAAATGTGGGATATTGAGCAGCCAAAATCAGGTGTCCGTTGTCATGGCAACGGTTAGTGCATCACAACCCACGGGTGGAGGGTAGCTGAATCACACCAGCCAGATTAGCGCAACAGTGTTAAATGAAACGCCCATTGGGTGCAAGACTGGTAGAAGCCCATTCCTATGGCAAAACATTGAACGAATCCCAAAGCCCATTGGTTCCGGTCACAGGGTTAGCGTGGTGTGTACATTTCAGTTACCCGAATGAGGTGGCATATTAAAATGTGCTGTGTGGATCGGAAAATAAAAGTATTTATTCCAGTTTTCTAAACAACAACAAGCTCGATGGACTCAGTTAGATTGACATTGTATGTGAACCTTCATACTGGCTAGGTTACATTGCAAGCATAAATATGCAGAGTTGCATGGCTCAGTACATTACAGATCATGTTCTTAGGCAATTTTCTATGTAGACCAACAGGTGATCACCATTTGTCACAAAAAATGTTTTCTTTTGTCGGTCTATATACTAAAGATCTTTATCAGAATACCACGCAAGTATTCAATCCAACCAAAAACACAGCATTGTGGCCAAAGGGCCTTAAGCTGACAAGCAACTGGTGCATCAGTTAAAGATACAGAGAGTAGTCAAATGCGTTGTATTTGTCAACTTCTATCAATACATTATTGGCAGCTTGGTTTCACTTCTCTCTGTCTAGGGACCAAACATTTCCGGAAAACGCAAGGTTCAATGACAGTAGCCGCATTCTTATAGAGAAATTCGGTGGAAATTATTTGTGTAGTTCTTATGATGTACAAGTTCTTTACTTCCAAGACACAACATTTTTTAAATTATTTATTCGCCTCTTCACAGGAGTGGATATGCCATCAATTGTTGACAACTAATTTTCAGAGGAAGGTTTTCCATTCTACAGCTACATTCAGACCTGATTGTACCGTGTCTAGTATATGAACCCATCTTTGTTCAAGTTGTGTTAATGCCTTGTCCAAATCTCCTCCTCTTATAGTAGGTGTGAGTTTCTGGATGACGAACCATCTGAGGTCGGTGTCCTTGTGTTTAAGTCGGTAGAAATGGTCTACTAAAGGTTTGTCAGGGATATTATTCCTGATGCAAGAGCGATGTTCCGAGATCCGCATTTTAATGGGACGAATGGTCTTGCCTACATATAACAGGTCGCATGGACACTCGATAATGTAGATGGCTCCCTTGGTGTTGCAGTTTGTGTGTTCTTTCATTGTCCATTTACATTTTTGTGTTCGAAAATTTTCTTTTGAAGAGTCAAAGCACATGCCACACATTTGCCACATTTGTAGTGCCCGACTACAGCTGGTAAGTTTCACAGGGTGTTCTCTCCTACTGTATCCGGTTCCCGAAAAGTGTGCACTAGGGCATCTTTGAGGTTCTTTTTCTTTTTAAAGGCAAAACAATGGAATTTGTTGAGTGTACCAGTTTGTTTTACCAGATGCCAGTTTTTTTGACAGTTTTCTGGATGATGTCGCTTAGTGGACTGTACGTGGTAACACAGACAAGTCTGCCCATTGTTTTTTTCGGTTTTGTTTCGAGACAGATCTCTCTTGGGGTGTGTGTGGCTCTCTTCTTCGTGGCTTTGATTGTCTTTTTGGGGTAACCTCTCTCTGTTAGTCGTGTGTTAAGGCCCCAACATCAATAGGCTCATCAGAGCCCCCATTCGGGGCCGAAACACCGGGTGTAGACACCATCTCTCTCAAAGCACAGTGTTATCAACTTTGACTGTCGAATGCAAAAGCATGTACTAGAGACTTGCTTTTTCACTTGTTCACCTGTTTTTGACCCCTGTCGATCCCCCATTTATTAACCCAAAACAAATCCTATAAAAAAAAGACAGGTTGACAAAAATAACGCATTTTGGGCAATTATTGAAAATGACAAAGTTGCCATTATATACACGTGGCTCATATCACCCAAGGCCAGGTCTGCCTGCGGTGTTGCATAACAGTGGGTAGGACTTCGCTCAGGATCGCCATTTATACACACACATGCACATAATGTGGCACATGAATGCCACTCCATTCTAACTTATCTTATCCCACAGGCATGGTGTGATAGAAGCTATCTCTACACATCAGACTCTCTTCATAGAACAACAGTATCACTACCACCTACATAATATCATATTAATAGAATGCGTCTGCATGGTTTTGCTCAGCTGACCATCTGCCCTTTAGCATTGGGAGCCATTTTAAATTCATAATATATTTATCAGACCTGTATTCTTCAAACTACGATTGCCCACCCCATCCCCACCACTATAGTTTGTTAAACCTATGTTTTTTTTAAGCATCTGTTTTTTCTTTGTATTATTGTGTTATGGTTTAACAAAGAAAACCTTAGACACATTTGCTTCAGAAAATACATATGTAACACGGCAATTCATAAATAACCAACACAAAATGATACATTTACACTTCACAATTGTAATAAATTTGCTGATGACACGTAACTGAATTAAAGTCCATGTGTTGCTGGTTTCTTTGTCTAGATACCGAGTGTATGACCTGCCCTGCACCATACACACCAAGCCCGCCTGGAAAACGATGAACCCCAAGATCGAGGACAAGCTTCAGTTCACAGCGCAGAATGCCTCACACGAATTTCTGAACTACCTGCAAAGAAATGCCCTGGTTGTCGACATGTGGGGGTTGCAAGGTAGGTTCAGCGGCACCCCTCTCTGTGTAATGCGGTGGTGCATGCCAGGAAAATGGGGCTTGGGCCCTCAAACACTGTCTAATGAAAAAAGTGCACGCACCCTCCCTGAGACTGTTTGGAAAGTAGCCAATGGGGAGTTTGTGGGTAAAATGTGCTGTAACTTGATCATTTTAAATATTTGTGGAACAATACTGGTCAAAACTACTAACTGCACAGTGGATACACTCCTCAAACTATCCCACTTTGACAACAAGTAACTGTCCTTGGGAGGATAGCTCAGAGGCAACGCGCTCGCCTTGGAAGTCGCCTTGGAAGTAAGAAGATGCGGAACAACGCAGGTTCAATCCCCAGATCCGAGCTTAGAAACCTCTGGGTATTAAGCAGGTTATTAATAACCAATTACAATTACAGTCCCACACTAACAAAAGCGACCTATAGGCCAGTATAAGATTATACATTATATTATGACTCTACAGTTGTTTTTTAAATATATGTATTGTGTTTCAGTTTAAATTAAACCTTTCACAATTCAATTAAATAAAATACACGAAATATAACCATCAATTTACAACTTGACTCTTCAAACAATATCCAGACTTTGATACCATTTATTGGACTAGGTGAAAATGTTCTGCTGGGATGGTATTTCCATTAGCTTTCGAAGTACCAGAGATGTATTCATCAGATGGTGGCCTCATAAACTTTCTCTGCAACAATGCTCTTGCAATAGATAAACAAAGCAGAAAGTGATGTGCTCTCTTGGGTCATTTTCCAGGGAAGTGGGTCGCAAAAATGGCTCAAGTTGTGTTTACCGCCCTTTTTTTTAGATCTACCTATTATTGCACCATTTGTATGGCAGAGTAGGGGTGCGAGGTGGAGATCACATGCCCGCAATCATTTCCCACAGTGCTATGCAAATGCGGGTGCTTTAACGCAGCATGGATTTGCATGTTGGTAGTAATTCAATGCATTCTTTAAGCTTTAAGCAATAGGCCCCAAGCAGGGGATGGGGGGGCATTACCACTTCAGGTAATGCCCTGGGGCCCAGAGTTACAGGCCCGACTGAAGCGAGGGCCTTAACGAAGGCCCGGGGGCATTACCTGAAGTTGTAATGGCCCTCCTGCGAGGGGCCTATTGCTATTAGTACCCCGGACCATAAAACCAGGGTACTAAAAGTTTTTTTTTTCTGTTCCGAAACACTCTGGCATTTCAGAACAAAAAAACAAATGTAAAAAAATTGACCGCTGGGGAAGGGAAAACGAAGTCCGTTTTCCCTTTCCATGGCAGCCATTGAAAAAAATAGAAAAAAAGTAAAAAAATAAAATGGGCGTCATGAAAATGGGAGAAGGGACTACATGTCCTCCCTTCTCTCTTTCCATGACGCCCATTAAAAAAGTAAACAAAAAAATAGCAGCCATGGAAAGGAGAGAAAGGACTATGTGTAGTCCCATCATCCTTTCCATGACGGCCTGTTGCAGATCGGGAGCGGTCGCGCTGGGGACAGAAGTTTTCCCAGTGCGTCCACTCCCGAAATGGACTACTACGAAGGTAAGTGGGTATGGGGGGTCGGGGAGGTTATTCTGTGGATATGGGGAAGAAGGAGGGGAGAGGAGAAGCGGGACACCACCTACCTCATTCCTCGGCAGGGGAAGATGGCGGCCTCCAGCCTTGAGGCTGCTCGGAGTGGGGGATTACCGCTGGTAATGCCCCCGTTCTGAGCCTTCTCATTGGCTGAGAGGCTGCCACCCTCTGCCCCGCCAGGTACTAATAAGGAATCCGCCTGCAGCTACCGCCTGTTCAAAGCAGGCTGATTCCTTTGGAATTCATTGTAAAATCCTGCCTGCAAAGTGCACTTTGCCAGCAATATTCACTCTTTTCCACCACGTAGTGGAAAACTGAAGAGTGCATGTAGAAACCACCTTTGTTTAATCCTTCTCACATTCCAACTACATAATAGAAAGGAGGAAAATTGCATGAAGGGGACCTTTTGCACAAAATTGCAAACCGTGGCTGGCACCCTCTGTATATTATCGAGGGTCATCAAAATGACTCAATGTGAATAAATGAAGCGCTGAGTTGAAAGAGGTTACTATAGAGAGAATCGCAAAATGCGCCCCCATGTGAACACAAACCCTTTTTGAGGATGGAGATAGACTGTTGGGCTTGCTAGCAGGTGCCACCAACAGGCTGATGTTATCGACAGGGTAGGATGTTCGCGGGGGAATGGATTACATAGTGAACACTAATGAATACTTTGAAAGGTTTTAAAATGATCTCTGTTCTCGGTCTCCCGTGGTTTCTGCTATGCAGAGTCAGGGTTTTCCCCACAGCATCTTACCCGCAAGCATCACCAGATCTGTTGGAGGAGATGAAGTCTCCCATCACACGGAGGAGATTACAATTGGCATCAAATGGCATATTAGAGGAAAGGCGGCCGACCCAGAGGGCTGCCCGTTCACTCATATTACAGAGATGTTGATATTTTGGCCCCTACACTAAGGTTGGTCTATGGGAGTCCTTGACCTCCAGATTCCTCTCCCAATCCCTCGGGGACACAGCTGTTGTTTTTGTTCATAGGCCTGGGAGGAGCCAGCAGTTCCTAAAGGCCGATTTCCCTTTTAAATATAGATGCTAAGCCCTCGGCGAAAGGGCGAGTATCGTGCTGTTTTGCTGTTCTGCGTGATTCTGCGGCTGGTGAATCGGCCGCCCTGCCTGGCTCAAACAACACGCTAGCTGTAGCTGTTGATGCACGCCGACGCCCTGAAACAAACAACTCCTCTTCCTTCGACCATGATGCACCTTGCCAAGACTCGTGCACAAACCCGGAAATGGTCTGCAACGGATATACACTCTAACGCCGAGCTGACAGATACAGCTCCCCGTGAGGAGTACAACATAACAACTGTAAGTACCTTGAATGCACAAGCTTTTGCTGAGCTAGGAGACACTACTCGCATAATGGTCGAGGCGGACATCAACACTACGGAACTAAATGTTGAAGATGTCGAAGTCGTAACACACACTCCCAGTGAGCAGTGCCCATCAGAGAATCCTAATAACTGCCCGGACCCTATCACAGACAGCCTATTACACAGTGCTTGTCAAGATCATCATGGAATCTTCACGAACACATTGCCAGACTCTACGGAAGAGACACTAGTAACAATGATGGCTACCGATCACACACAAAAACACAACCTCACTGACGAAAGTCATTTGAACGCATTGTGTTATGGTGACTCCAACATCGAGGTGACTGATATTTCGAACCCCATGAAATCAGATGGATGTAATAGTAATCTACACAATCTACTAACCAACTCTGAGAGCATGGGTGATAGTGTCGGAAGGCACTCACCATCTCCTTGTTGTATGTCTAGTGATGCAGCGGCCTTGTCTAATCATGTCAACTTGGCTGTCAATGATGCATTGGCTACACTAACAACTAAAGCAGCACACTCTTTGTGTTCTTTGTGTTCTGAAACTCCACAAAGAGATGACAGGAGTAGAAATCTACCTACATTTTCCACATTACCAAACTTGGAAGTTTGTACTGAGGTACTCAAAACACAAGGTCATGGGACCCGCAGACATTCACTAGACATCGCCAATAAGTTAATTACTGATCTGGCATTAATGACCAAACTCCAACAAAACCGACATGCTGTAACAGATGGGCAAGGTCACATCATGGTTAGAAATGAACGGCGAGAACAAGTGATCCATGAGGCCACACAAAGCGGTCCCCAGTGTAACACTCGCATAGCATTTGCGGGAACTAAACGCAGCTGGATTAACACAGACAGTTTATCTCCGCTACGCTGTTCACAGGTAAAAAAGCAAAAAGTCATTTCCACTACAGATCGTCCCATTGACCAAATGAGCTCTGACCCTTCCTCAGCTGAACACGTTGATCGCTCCAAAACTGCCAGACACCTACATTCACAAAATGTTTCTGATTCAGAAACCTCATCATCTGACTCCTCGATCATGGAGCGTCCCTATCCCAAAATTAGATCTTCCAGACGACTAAATTTATCACAACAAGCACGCTCGACCAAAAAACAAGAGACAGTACGAAATGCACCTGCTCCTAAAGATCTACAAGCTGTCATTATCGCATCTATGGGAATCTCTATCGCACCTTTTTTAAAACTTTATGAGCAGATGAATGAAAACATAAAAGATCTTACAACTTTAATTGCTCTCCTTAACACAAAAATAACTGAACTAGAAAGGAATGAAACGAAACAGCACACTAAACTCAATTCTTCTAATGACAAAATTGACCGTATTCTAAATTCGGTCTGTAGCTTCACAGCTAACAATATGGAAGACAAAAAATTACTGGCAGAAGTAGCACGAGAAGCTCTAAAACTTTTTAGAGAACAGCCGGGGAAGTCGGTGTGTAGCATCAATTCGGTAGTATCCAACCCTGCGAAGACACACAGTGACACTGATAACATGATTGATGTAACAATTATAACACAACAAGGAAATCGAAATACATTGAGTCATAACTCAGAAACCCAAAAACAAAACACAACCGATCAGTCTGATACGATCGCTATCCAGACCGTTGGTCTACACCCATCAAATGAGTGTGTTATCCCACTACCTAATGTGCAGGATAAGGATTTGTCCTTGCAAACGACAGTCACATTTGACGAGATGATCGAAATTAGCAGCCTTCCGTGCAATCCTGCACACGCTGACCCCCAACCGGCATCATCTTCTGGAAGCGAACTAGCACCAAAGCAAATTGACATAAACGAAAACAGAATACCGATAAGATCGAGTGTGGCTCTGACCTCCACTAGTGTGGAGCTTTACGATATTTTCAAAACAAATAAACAGCAGCTTAAACCAGTGCCTAAACATGTTGTGGTGAAGCCCGACAACTGTGAGAAAAAATCTAAAAACTTACCATCTAATAACACGAGACGCGTAAATGGTTCTAGAAAGTTTCTGCGAAATTTGAAAGCAGTGAACTTAGCAGTTGCTGACTCGAGAAGTAATCTCTCCAACCCTACTAATTCAAAAACCTCCCAAAGAAGTGGAAACCCTAACGCCAAACGTTGTTCTCCTGAAAGAATCTTAGACGATGATCTAGAGCTGATAAATTTATCAACATATGATGATGACGAAACAAATCAAATAGAAGAGTCAATAGATCTTGCAAATGAGAGCTCACCCCTTAAACATCTAGGAGCTGAAGGTTCTCACCCAAATGACAACACAGAGAAAGAACGGTTCGTTGCAGCTTCAGACACTCAAAAATCAACAAAGACACGACGTACATGCACGATAATCCATGCTGTCGACACAAATTCTGATCGAAATAACAACTTGGATTCACCGTTTGTAACAATGGCCGAAAGACGAGCCAAACTGGCGGCCTCATGCACTATGGATCTTGATACGGCTGCTGGTCAATCAATGGCTTTTTACATGACTGAAGAAAAGGCCATTCGAACGATCACTGAGTTATCTGGAAATCTTGACTCGCCTATTAAAACACTAGCTGAAAGGCGGCTTAAGATGGTGCCAAAGATTCAGAAGGACCACGAACGGGACCGCAGCCAAGAGGAGTTTGCCGTCAAACCCAGGGAAACCGGAATAAGAGACTTGAACAGCTCAGGTCGCACAAAGTCTAAACAACAGCCTATGCTCAAACAGTGGAGTGACGAATGTAAACTAAGCTCTAAAAATAAGATGCCCAAACCAAAAACAACAAAAAAGGAATCTTCTTTCGAAAAACTTATTCTAGAAAGACTCGACTGTTGTGATAACATGATTCTAAATCGACAATACTTATCCAAACTATTCTACCTAATCCCTAGTTTGCGAACACTCACCTCCGATGACGTGAAAATAGTGGAGTTTCACTGTGAAGAAAGAAATGACACGGTGACTCTACACCTTGCCTCTAAAATTATCCGCGAGATGCTGCTCGATGCAGTACCTGCACTGTTATCCCTAGGCTTTGACTTATATCCATCGAGCCTAGTTGACAAAACTCCAGTGCCTCATCTGAACAATACACATGACAAAGGACTGCAAACTCCAAAGAAAAGAACTATCTCAGGCATAAAAGATAAAGATTACAAAGTTTTGAAATCTGACACATTATCTCGAACTGAGACCAAATCAAGGGACTTTGAAACATCTCAGTTCCACGTTAACGAACAAATCCAAATAACGGTCGACGGACTGCATAAAAATAATGGAATAACTCAAAAGAACGATTCAGAAGATGGAAATTGGGCATGGTTAGCTGCAAACTTAAACAATAAAAACCATGACTAACGCTCAAACTGGAGTCCACCCCAGCATTTTATTCTCGGATCTTGGAACACACGCGGATTTGTTCATCTATTCAATTCTCCTTGGACGAACAATTTAGATCTGATTTGTCTGCAAGAAACTTGGATGACAACCTGTCCGCTGCTGCCTGCCTTCGAGATAGTGGCAAATCCAGCCATTAAACCATCCAAAGGTAGGCCCATGTCTGGCCTCCTGATAGCGGTCAAAAAAGACCGTGGACTCAGAATAATTGAAACAGAAAATGCTTCACCGTATATACAAATTGCTAAAGTGGGTATTAACTCCCTAGACAAATCTGAATCTATGTACATAATTAATCTTTACTGGAACCATACTACAACTGGCGTCGCCAAATTCATTGACCAGGTGACTGCCATATTGGATAATATAATGGAAAATACAAACAGACCCTTGGTTCTGCTCTGTGGTGACCTCAATGCCGATTGCCTAAAACTGAATCTAGCATCAAAAGGAAACTTTGCAAATCATAAAGTCAATGAAAAAACAGGTCAGCTCTGGATGAATGAAATGAATCTGAGAAACTTTACATGTTTGAATGGAAACACACCGGGTGATATCCCGGCTCAACCTACATGGAGACGTAACAATCAATTTTCAACGATAGACTATCTCTTCGCGTCCGAAGACCTTGCAGCCAACGTACATCAACTCGTGGTCACCAAAATGAAACATAGTGACCACGACATGCTAAGGATGTCGTTCAACGCCCATAGCCAGACCTTCCAACAACTATGGCCTTATGATACTACGTATCGATCTGGAAGAATTCGTCTTAATCTGAAAATAAAGGATATAAATGCGGTTACATCTGCCCTGCAGAACATCCCTGGGGAGACTGAATATCAACACCTGTTGATCCAATTCGTGGAACGTAAACAAGGACTCAAACAACAAAAAATACAGCACAAACATAAGTTTGATCTTCAAGTTTTACAACAAAAACGAAGTTTACGTAAAGACATAAGGAGGTTACCTAGAAGCAACAAAGAAATATACGCTGCAACTAAAAAACGTCTAATGCAAAAATATAGAAACTGGAGAAATAACCACTATGCCACAATCTTGCAGAATGATTCTGAAGAAATGATGTGCAAACTCAAAAACAAAAACTCAGCTGAATTTTGGCGTGTAATAAACAACTTTGCCGCCCCACAAACAGCACTTCAAGTATCTCCGATATGTCAAGAAACTTGGATAAAACACTATACGCATTTGTTTAATTCACTTGAAGTGGAACACAAAAGCACAAGTGAGCATAAAATTCCGTGGACTCTTGAATTCGATTTAAACGATATTAAAAACACAATCACGAACTCTAATGCATCCAGAGCTCCTGGGCCGGATGGCCTCACGAATTATACAATGAAACAAAACCCGAAAGAATGGGCAAAGCTTTGTCTACTTCTTTTCGAACGAATAAAAACAAAACGTGCTACCCCAAGATCTTGGAAAAATGCTATAATTGTGCCAATTTTCAAAAAGGGGAACAGACTAGACCCGAGAGACTATCGACCCATCGCCTTGCTTGATGTGATAGGAAAAATCTACGCAACTCAACTTCAGCAAATACTAAAATCATGGGCACATAAAAATCATCGTAATGACCCTCGACAAGCGGGATTTGTTAAAGGCGTTGGTTGCGGGCTTAACACCCTTTTGCTAAATTTACTAAAAATGGAGTCAATACGAACCAACACTTCCATCTATGTCGCATCTATCGATTTCTCACACGCTTTTGATAGTGTTGACCGCCACATTTTGTGGGAGAAACTCAAAGACTGGAAGTGTCCAGTAGACCTTTTAGACGCAATAAAAGAGCTCCATTCCAATACCACTATGCAGGTCAGACTTGACCAAGGAGGCTCCTTATCTCCTTTAATTCCAACTTATAAAGGAGTGAAACAAGGATGCCCCCTGGCTGCAATTGTGTTTAACCTTTTTATTTCTGACATTGGAGACGCACTAAATGTGGTAAAAGCCTTTCCACCTAAAATTCACGGCTCACAATTGGGCCATTTGTTGTATGCGGATGACCTCTTAATCCTGGACGTCACACCGGTCGGCCTACAGCGAAAACTAGATGCCTTAGAAAGATATGTAACGGAAAATAAGTTATGCTTAAACAAAAAGAAATGTGAAATCTTGATATTTCGCAACTTATCGGTCAACAAAAACAGACCAATTCAATTTGTGTGGCACTTGGAAAAAATACCTCTTAAGATCTCCACTCACATAAAATATTTGGGCTCCATAATAAGTGCACACATAAACGATAATCCCTGGGTGGAGGCCACCAAAAGGAAATGTCAGCAACTGGCTTGTCAAGCTGCGTGTATAAACAAAAAATTCGGGAAATTTTCCATAAAACCGGTGATTAACTTTTACATACAAAAAGCAATACCAACCATGATTTATGGTGCCGAAAATATGTTCGGCTGCTCATATGAGCTATGGAATACACTCGAAAATAACTTCTGGACAAGAGCGTTACACATCTCTAAAGGATGTCCGACCAGCAACGTAAGATTCGAACTAGGATTGACTTCCATACAAGCGAGAGTTTGCTGGAACGCTCTAATTCTATATAGGAAATCACAGCTTACCAACGCAGCTTCCCCATTTAATATAATCCATAAAACAGATTTAGAGCCCGAATACACAATGCTGGCTAAATGGAATCGACATTGTACTGAAATTCTGGATGTAAATAATATTAATATTACAACTTTACTCGAAAATCCAGAGATGGCCAAACGAAAACTACGGAGTGCGGACTGGCATCAAACTTGTAATGAGAGATCCAGTTCACGTCTTTTAAGAGAAGCACCACCAGAGGCAAGAGAGCTAGACAAGTTACAACCTTATCTGATGCAATTCCCCGATCAAATTTCAAGATCAATATATCTGCATTTCCGGCTCAATCTGTTTATGACTAAAGATCGCACAAGCACTTGGCTAAATAAGAAACCTGGCGACTTAACATGTCGCTTCTGTAAATGCTCGATAGAGACACTAAAACACTTGACGCTATTCTGCCCAGAATTTCGATCTCTGCGAACTAAGCTATTCGGACCGTTATTTAAGGCACGAAGCACCTATACTGCTGATGATTGGTGGAAAGTTATGTTTGAGGGTGTTGATCGTAAAATCATGTTTAGTCTAGTTGAATTGTTGAAAGAACTGAAAATACGGCTAAAAAAACCAATCGAGACAGTAGGAGGAGTGGTCCGTGAAAGCGTTTAGAACATCATACGACGAAAGAAGTGGAAAGAAATGTTTCTCATGACTTGTTTTAAAGGTTTTCTTTTTAAACCATACAAAACCAATAAAAAAAAAAAAAAAAAAAAAAATATAGATGCTAAAATCCTGCGAATGTTCCTGGCTCGCCAGCTGGAGGACTCCATCCTTCACTTGTGCACAAGACTTAGACTGGATTTATTCATGGGAGACACTCAGTCGGCAACATGGGACGGCTCAGAAATATCACCACCTCCTCCTCCTCTGGTCGCTGTCGCTTGATCCTAGTCCTTGATTCTGAGAAGGTGTTTGACCATGTCAGGTAGACTTGTATGGCTGCTGAAACTGACACATGTGTTGTTGTAGGCCTATTTATCCAAATGGTGTGACAACTGCACCTGAATCCCAGACCCTCTGTCCTGACTAATGTGCATCTCTCTCCTCCTTTTCACTTCTATACTGGAAGCAGGTGGGCCTGCTGCCCCCATTGCTGCGTCCAATTGCTATATGTCCCTTTGCAGGTAATAGGGTGGATTCCTTATGGAGGGGGGTATAATTGTGGGAGGTGTACAATATAGAATATCCTTGCATGCCGTTGTGATACTCAAGAATTTTGCAGACCCTAAAACTGCTCTCCACCACTCTTTAGGAATGTGGAGCAGCATGACCCAACAGCAGGCGGCAAAGTCAATCTTGAGAAGTCTGAATTGCTGTGGCCCTGTTCTGGGACCCTGCAGATGAAGAACGATTTAAGCTACAGAGCTCTTCCATTAAATAACTGGGCATTCACATTCCAAATAATTACTCTAAAATTCCACTGCTTAAATTAAAGCCGCATAATCCGGAAAATACAAGGTGGTCTCATAAAATGCAATCTCTCACCCCTTTGTGGCACTGGCACAAAAAAATGGGGTCAAGAAGAATATTATGCCAGCATGCTTGTACTTGTCTCTGATGCAGCAGTTAGAACTTTCTGCAGGTCCTTAACGGAAGGTTAATGGACTGTTGGCAAAATGCATTTGGTGCTGGTGACATAACCAGCCTGACTGAAGGCCACCGTCTTGGAACTGCCCAAGCCAAAGAGAGTGACGAACGGATGGAAATATGTGATAGCAGCACAGCTATATTATATAAAGCAATGGCTGCAAAATGATGATTCAGCAGCATGGAGGCAAAAGCAACTACGCCTTTTGAACCCTCTCACAACAGAAGAGCTCTTTGCACTGCCCCTGACCGTCCCCCATTGCCATGAGATGCCACCCCATAGTCGATTTCGGATTACGATGCTGGCATTAGTCTTCTAAGAGATTTTAAATTGGCCCACATACTTATTCCTGGTGGCTAATGCTGTGGGGATTCTACCACCATCCGTTTCTCCAATGGAGAGGTGAGAAGAACCCTCATGACGAATGAGAAAACCTTTGGAGGCTCTTTTGAGGTCAGAGACCAGCAGCTTATGCTCAGTCAGCAAAATAGGTGCGTGTAAGGGAGGGTTGCAACGTCATATTACCCTGGTATCTGATATCGAGATCTGCATTGGAACCCCACAAAGATTAGAATTCAATCAAATGTAGAGTGCTTGAGGAGGAGAAGGAATTCCCTCAAAATACATTGATATATCAGTTGCTTCTGGCAGTTTGGTCGAAGTAGAACTCGGCAGTAGAAAGGTCCAATGGTCTACAGACCTTGGCGTCAATGTAGAGATTGCAGACGTTATGACCTTTTGGGACCTGGCAGGACATTTGTCCTCCTACCGCATAATCAAGAAGCCTCTACAACGCTTTTATTGTTCCACTGATTGGCTGTTTGCCATGGGCCTCGCTCCCTCCCCCGACCACTGGAGAGGCTGAGGCAAGAGAGGAACACTGCAACATCTACTCTGGTTATGCCAAAAAAGCTCAGTGCTTCAGACAACCTGGACTTGCCATAGCCTGTAGCATTGATTTCCCTCCTATGCTCCTGCTGTTTGGTGAAAGTATGCCATACCTAACTGCTGGTGTGGCCATAAAAAAAACGCAAATTCTTTCAGTGCTGTTCATAGTATGCAAAACCTTCTGGTCCCCAATGATATATCTTGCTGTGAAACTTTGCTCTGTCAGCTTCATGCACCGGAGAGGGAGGGTTTCCCTAAAGATGTCTGCCACTAGTGGCGGATAGGCTTGGGGGCAGTATGGCCATTTTATGTATCACCCTCGTATCCTGCATCCGGTATGGTGTCATGGTCTCTGTTTTGGCAGCGTGTTCGCTTGACTCACATGCCTAACATCAGATTAACATGAATCCAGTGTCGTTGGCTAAAGCTCTAACACGCAACCCATAAAAAACCACAATGAGAATTCGAATTGTGTGCCTTCCACACTTACAGGTGTATATTAGACTCACGCCTGGGAAATTACTCAAACTAGTCTGTGTAAGAATTGTTCTTACTAGTTCCTCTTTTGAATTATGCTGTGTTTTCCACATGGATTCCTGAGGTGTACCACGCTTCAACGAACCTCTCAATGCTTAACGTGCCGCGGGCTGTCTTCATAAGGACGTCGGGTGTGTACACTCTCACAATGTTTCGGCTGTCTATGTGGATCCCTGCCACACCACCATCTTTTTTAAAAAAACGTTATATTTATTAAACTTATAAGAAAGGGAACGAATGCAATAGCAAACATATTTTCAAAGACATTTTTCTAAACATTTGTTCCCATTACGCCGCATCGCCCTCTCCCACCCACTTCGGCACATGCCAACTTACACAACACTGGGTTACAACACTTGTTTACATTAGTTACAGCATTAGGGTAAGGATTCTGAGCGCTCCAAGTATGAAGTCATGCAGGCTCTTTGCGATCCCTTTTCTTTTCCTTCTAGAAAACAGTCCCCCTGTTAGGCCCAGAATGTTCCTTCCGGTTCTCCCTGACACCTCCTGAATGCTCATTCGCTACTGCACTGTAGTCACGTGGTTCCTATCACTGCCTGATAACATGCTGCTATGTGCCTGCTATAATGCATTGTCTCTCCTCCCCGATGTTATTGTTAATTTTGAACACAAGACATATAAAATATGTGTTTTCAATTCAATTGTAGGTACAGAAACCTAATACCTTTCATGTGCAGATTTGGGAATAGAAGTTGAGTTTTCTAGTGTGGGGGGGGGGGGGGATCTCCTTCTAGAAATAGCAAGAACGCTATTCCTGGCACCACTGAGGACCCTGAGGACCCCACACTGTTATCAAGCACATCTGGCACACCTCAGGGCCCTTGGTCCCTAAGCGAGGAAGCGCAGCAAGCTACCCAACCCCCGGCTAGCTAGACCTTTAAAGCACAGTAGGTTCTAGTAGGTTTTCAAGTGTGGGCTCAGGAATTTATTCAACAATATAGTGGCCAATCTATAGGCACTTCCGTCCCCTGCACACCACAAATGCTGAAAACCAGCCAAATGAATTCAAAGTAGATACAACGTTTAATATAATAGCAGTTTCAATCAACAAAACATGTTTAACTTATACATCAATCTTGAAGTCTTCTTCTACAGTCGTGCAATTCTTTCATATGAAGTCCTTCATACTCTACGCATTTCGAGGTGCTGTACCCCTTCTTCAGTAGTGGACTTCTATAGGTATACAACAAACAAAACAAAACGAGGCCCAGATTTCATATTAAACAATCCTTCGCCTCCACAACACAGTCATCAGTAGTGTGCCACCAATTTCAAGACAACCTTCATCCCAGGTGCATTATTAGATGTAGACATATGCATGGCACATATACCATGCAGGTAGTATGAGTGGCATGCATTCCACATCAGAAGGGGTGGAGTGTGGATTGACATTCTCTTCATTAACTGGCATTGCATTCTGCATGGTCAAGCAATTGGTGAATTAGTAGTTATGGACATACAGTGTTGTCACATAATGCATGTATCTAGATCCAATAATACCCCTCGGATGAAGGTTGTTTTTAAATTTAGGTCCCTTAAATTGAAGGCTATTTTCAAACGTGGGGGGGAGAGAATAATGTTAAGGTCACCTTTTGGGTGGTGTTATAAACATGCAGGATTGTTATGTGGTAGCCCTGGTATACTGCATGAGATAAATACCTCATGAACCATACAATCAGGTGGTATTTGAAATAACACCTGTTTTTTCCACGGTTGCCAGGCTCATAGTGTCAGCCTGGGAGCAAACACTCTCCAACCAAAGTGCAAATAAGTTAACTCTCATCTGGCTCCACCAATGAGGGAGGAAATCTGAATATTACATAATTCCTAGAACCTTTTCAAGTACAGCAGGGAACATGTGCACACCTAGATCTTAACACTTTTACTTTGAAAAGTATAGTGTAAAATGCCTCTCTACAAACACAAAATCTCCCCCATAAAAATTAACAAAAGCTTGCCTTTAATTATAATTAGTAAGCTGGAAGCTGACAACCATGGGGGTGCCCCTCCTCTTTATATCGTACAGGCCCCCCGTCGTGTTAGGTTACCGGGGAGGAGGTTAGTTTAGGCACTGCTCGGTCGCCAAGTTACCGCCTGCGATAAAAACACAATCATTAGATAACCTGCAACGAAATTACATGTTAGAGTGGGTTGGGTGGGACAAAGCAGACTTGCTGCAGGTGCAGCTGGTGAACAAATAGGCCGCTCCCCCTTCGTGGTCCCTACTTATAGGGGCCATCTTTATGGCCCCACTTCCTGCACCTGGCTCTTGCGCCGCAAGCGGGGCGGGGGAGCTTGCCACCTCCGCCCTGTCATGCACTGGTGCAGGAAGCCCCTGCGGGGCAGTGCCATTGGCTAACATGTGCAGTCGGTTACCGCTCCCCCGCTCTCCCAAACGGTGAGCTCCCTACCAATTGTTGCAGCTCACCGTGCGTCCATAACTGAGGTCAGACCGACTTCTCCATTTGTGGCATAAGAAGGCCTCAGTTTTATTATCATACATTTCACACTGTCAATGCAAACCAGACAATAAAATATTACATTTTTTTATTACAATCCGAGACAATTGGCTGCGCCTTTTTGTTTGTGCATTCCTTGGCACCCCCCCTTACACCTTCATGCGTTCCTTCATTTATTTCCAGCCAGCTCTTTTTTACTTGTTCATTCCTTTCCAGCATCCTTAGGCCACCACTCCTGAGCCTCCAACAGCCTGTTGGTCTGGGCGTAACACTTTGGAATCCATCGCTGATTGGCTGCAGGGAGTACCGTTATGCTTTTCTTTTCCACCAGCCCAAACTGGAAGCTGACGCTCATGGGAGGTGCCCCTCGTCTTTATACCGTACAGAACTCCCCGCCATTGTTAGGTTACTGGGGAGAAGGTTAGTTACTGCCACAGCAAAAAGGGGCTTCCACTCCTTTGCCGCCCCCATCCCTGTCGAAACTGGCCTCCTATTCACACCCTCGCCCTCTCAGGGCGTCCTCCAAGTTCCGGAAAAAAAAAGTACCAGCCCATATCCGACAGTTGCACCTCATCCTCTCGATAATAAGCGGGGACTCCTGGATTAATGAGCCCATACCTGATTGTAAGAAGCCAGCCCCCTTGCAAAATGTTGCCATAGCCACGTACAGCTTTTTCCTGGACTTTTCAACTGCTGCACTTGACTTGGCCTCACGCCATATAAACCTAGGAATCATTTCTGACCACATCAGTTCGCACACCCCCAAGGTCTTACTCAATGAACGTTATGAACAAGTGGCCAATCACCCATACTACCTTTGTCTTGCGTGGCATCCCCTAATATGGGGTAAGAGACATATTCACAGACCATCAGTAGCTAGCGGTACATTCTGTCATTTCTGATGTATTTTTTTTATAAGCCCCTGATTTCCAATGCCCGATCTCCTTAGTCCCCTGAACGCTGGCCCCTGCTCCCGCTGCCGTGGAGGCTCCTCCTATTCTGAAAGAGTGTGTGCTATACTGCCTCGGGCCCCTGCCCACTCTCTTCAATACCATGCCCAACACTGCCCTGATCTGAAAGACTGTCAGGGGCAGGCCATCCGTGTGTACAAACAGATTCGTTGTGCCCTGGGCGTTGCCGCTAGGAAGGTTCTTAGTAGAAATACTGGGCAGCAGCTACCCTCTCTTATGCAGTGCAGCCAGACACATTGCCCTTTCCCAGCCTGGTATGTCTTTGACCTCCTCAGCAAAATGGCCACTTCTTGGCCCTGCAACTCCCCATCATCCCTTATGCTTTACCTATCGTAAAACTGTGCCCTCATGTTTATTTATAGACTGTCCCAAGTGCACAATGTTAATTCGCATTGCTGGGTATGCTCTGCATCGGTTGTTCTGGGGAGCCAAAAGCATCTCCAAGTCGCTCTTGGTGCCAAGCTTACCAGGCCCTTGTAGGAAACTTGCAGGCGCTAAATAGCTCCATTTCAAACCCTGGACACCCTTCTAATACGTATTACCAGGAGGCAAAGCATTACTCCTCCTACTGATGTGTAGCACCCAAACCCCACCGCGGGTAATGTGGCACTTTTCTGCACCCTGCAACTGCACCAATGCCCTTACCTTCCAGGCATGCAAGGCATTGTGAGCATATTTATATATGCCCCTAATGCATTTATTCAGACCCCGTTCTCCATCTACATGCGCCCACTTTTGTACCATGGGGGCCACCCATGTCACTCTGCCTTGCCTTGCTGAGTGCGCCCCATTGCTATTAACCACTGTATTCACCATTGATGCTGTTCACCCCTCCCCCCTTGCTTTACCTGCAAGCAGCACACGCAGCACCAAACTATCGCAACCATACCTCTTAAGTGGGCCCTAAACATGTAATCATGTTGTTCGCCCATTGTTTCTCCATGACATGGGGTCGGGGGGGGAGGGGGGTTTGGCATCTCCATATCCAGATAGGGAAAACTTCTGCATTTCGATGCAACGTACAACTGGTAGCAACTAAGATGTCTGTTGTAATGTGCGAAATAAATAGATACCCGCACTATGGGCATCATGTAGGTCCTCTGCTCCAAAACGATCAGCACGACACTGGTGCCAACCCCTGCCAAGCGCACAATACATGTAGAGCACATGCCGCCAGAGCTTCTGGCGAGGTCCCACGGTGCGTTCCAGGTTCACCAGAGAACAATGGGAGTGCAGACCCCAGTCCAATGCCAAGCCAGCACTCTACTCTCAGCCACCCCACATTGTGCAACCACAGCCAAACACGAACCGATAACTCATGATTTGACCAAACTTTAACCCTGCAGTGTTAATAATTAAAACTTTGCGAATGAGCCCTGTACGTTGCACATCCCTGTAAATAAAGGGCCAAAGGTGTTTGACCCTCCCTCAACTTTTGTATCACACTGTTTTTGGCCACTCATTTGTCAGGTGCCCTTTCGTTTAGATGCGATGCCCCCCCTCCCCCCTCGAACATTATCAGCAAATTTACTCCACCGCAATTAACCAAATGTTCCCTTTGCTGAAGTAAATAATACTTTCTGCGTGCTAAATTTCATTTTGCCCACCTGGATGTGTAGAAACATCATCCCAGTGCAACGCATGTTCAGAAACCTCCCCAGCCTTGCATTTTTACAGATCCTTAAATTTACCAATACGGTGGTGGACGAGCAATTAAAAATAACAAACTCGAGGCACTGATCCCACAGCGCCGCTCCACAATACACTTCCTTATCCAACCCTCACAATTCTGGCGCCGGCTGTTGTGCTAGATATGATATGATAGTTTATTTATATAGCGCCTATACACAATGTGTTTCAAAGCGCTTCAAGGCAAGCGAGGGAACAAGGGAAAATACAATGACGTTCTTACAGGCCATGAACAGTATGGATGTGAAATTAACTATCGTACTCGACCCGACGACATTTCAGATAGTGCAAGAGCTAAGACATAGATAAGGAAGGGAGGGGGAGAGTGGGAAGGAAAGTGAAACAGACAGACGAGTACCGTACTAGGCCTAACGACATTTCTGGAGAGCCGCAGAAAAACAAAAGGTGAGGGAGAGGGGTGCAGAAAGGGAGGGAAGGAACAAAACAAGCAACTATCATACTAGGCCTGACGACATTTCTGGAAGAGCCGCAGAAAAACAAAAGGTGAGGGGGAGGCGTGCAGAAAGGGAGGGGAGGAGCAAAACAAGATACTATCGTACTAGGCCTGACGACATTTCTGGAAGAGCTGCAGAAAAACAAAAGGTGAGGGAAAGGCGTGCAGAAAGGGAGGGGAGGAGCAAAACAAGCAACTATCGTACTAGGCTTGACGACATTTCAGATATTGCTACTTTCAAAGAGGACCTTTCCCATAACTACTTGAAGGCAATGGAAGACAAGAACCCTACATTCATTGGCGTGAAAAGAGATCCGCACAAATATTGTCCAATGCCACGTGCAAAAGTACGAACGCTCTTGTTTCCAGAGTGCGAGAACCTGGATTACCAGCGCGGCCGCTGTTGGAGGAACTAAATGGTAGCCCTCCGGCCCTGCATAGGCCTGTTGCGCATGTGCCTGTAAGGATACACCCACGTTTTTGCAGTTGTGCACCACCGGAACCCTCCTTTCAACGTTATAGTACATTGGAGTAGTATGTTTAGTGAACCAATTCACAATTATTACAAAAGTGTAGCAATAACAATCTATTTGATATATAGCACTTTCTTAGTCACATTTTGAAATTTGCAATTTCCAAATTCACCTCAGCAACTGTCGCTCAACCTGCAGAGCTAACTTTGCAACATTTTGCTCAAGGACTTGACATCGGATAAGCATCCCGGATAATGCCACGAATCCCTGCATTGGTGCAGTTCATGTGCTTAAAGTAACTTAAAAACCTGCTACGTTTCCTCTCCCCCTACAACAAGAGTTCCGCAGCAGCCTGTGCCCCCCACCACAGCTGGCTCTGTCACCCTCTACAGCATGGACCCATCAGCAACCCTCATAGCAGTTGTTCCCAAACCGTCACAGTTAACCAAAAGCGGCGCGAAAGTTAAAGGCTGAGATGGACCTCCAGTAAAGCTCCTAAAAGTCCAGGAGACAATGGACTGAATCCCTGCACGTTCCAGTTACAAAGGCCAGTAGGGTCTCTCCATATAAAACCCGACCGACGGCGCAGTATCAGGTAGCCGACCCCTAATTAAAACTGCATCTGACTGACATCACATCCGCCAAACATCTATCCGCACTGCGGCGGTAGCAGTCTGCGGCAGAAATGCATCACTAGGCAAAGAAACCAATCATCACCAGGCCAAAGTACCCCGTTATATCGGGCAGGAAGATGCACAGACCACGTGGGGCATGTTTGTTTTATATGCTGTTCGCCTCTATGCACCGATCCCATGTAGCTCCTTCATTATGTGAAAGCGCATATGTTTACTTTAGGAATACAATGGAAGGCATTCATTTGCACACGCAGCGCCACGTGACCCTTTCCCAAAGGACCCACTTCGGCACATTTTGTAGTATTCCGTACAGGGCTGGTTTATAGAATTCTAAGTTCCTTTTCCTCCTCGATTTCCTTACATTAATGCCATTTGCAGAACACAGTTTTAGTTCTGAAATATATACAGCTGATAAAAGATCAGGATCCCTAATTCCGGCAGTATACTCCCTGGTTCTCTGTGACTAAGTGCCCCTCAATCACTCTCCATTGTGGTAGTCCGAGCGCCCATACGCCCACTACCAGCAGCTCCGAAATTCACCGTAATTACAGAGAAGAGTCACCTTCCAGTGACCATGTGAGGTTTCATTTCAGAGTTGCCCCTGTACTGGAAGCGACATCCTGTGAGGGTCTGAGTCAGCGACCCGAGAGTGCTCCTGCTCAGTGAATCACGCTTCCACCCGCCACATGCCCACGTGGGGCAGGCGCCTGTTACAGTCCTCTGCACCTTTAAGGGAGAGACCAGGACCATTGGCGTGAAGCGGGAGCGAGAGGGAGGAAAGGGAGGAGTCCGGAGAGGAAAGGGCAGTTGCATGTACAAGGCTACTAAAGTGGAGGTGTTACTCGTTCGTCCGGTGTCGCGTCCTTCTTTGTGGGTAAGACCCGCAACAACTGGCGACAAGGATTTGTCCCCGCACACTAGACTCCATGCCCTCCGCTCCCAGAGCTGTGATCCCACCGCATCCGTCCAACGGGAGGCGATTCCGCCTCGATTAATGTGTCCTGGGGTGCCTGGCGATCCTGTCACACACCCGCTTCTGTGTCCGTTTCGCCAGTCCTCCTCCAGTCCTCCTCCGCGTGGTATTCCGCCGATTTCCTGCAGTGCCTGGTGGTCCCTCCACGCCCGCTCCTGTTGCCGGCAGCTCGCTTCTGCTCCAGCTCATCAGAATAGCCCCAACATACCATATTACGAAGGCCAGCGATGGTACGTCAGAGCACTAGAAGAGGTGCCCCCGCAGGACATAGAACTGGGCTATTACCACTACGACCCATACTCTCGCTTCGGAGATGAATACGAGCCCCCAAACACGTACCATACCTATGGAGAGCATCAACAAAATTTCCAATACCAATTTGACGATGAATACGACCAAAGTCAACTGGATGAACACATCAACCTCATCCAAGATGAGAGGCACCCAGAATCGCAGTCAACCTGGGGAACAAGCCATTTTGTTTTCTCATTGATTCGGGTGCAACGGTAAACATCATGGGGGAACAGGAATTCCTTCAGATGCCGGAAAGATCCAAACTCTTGAAAGCTAACTCAAGAATCTTCCAATGGGGAGCAGCACTGCCCTTACACTCAATCGGACAGTTCAGAAGAAGCCTGATGCACAACGTGCTGACACTTGACACCACCATACATGTCATTCGATGCCCAACAAAGGGCCTCCTCAGTTACCATACAGCGTGCTGCCTTGGCCTCATTGACATCTCTTTTCAGGAAGGCGAGGTGATTTAATCAACCACGCCTGCGGACAGCAATGGAGAACTGGTGTGCACAGTCAATGCCACCCCGAGAGAACTCAACCACATGACAAAAGATACAATCCTATCCAGGTTCCCAGACCTGTGCAGAGGTCTAGGAAAGCTCAAAGTGGCACCCATCAGATTTCACATCGATGAATCCGTCAGACCTGTCCCTCAACACCCCAGAAGGGTAAGGTTCCACCTCCAGGATGCCGTCTCGAAGGAGCTCGACCAACTACTATGCAACAGAATTATTGAACCAGCCACGGAACCCACCCCGTGGGTATCCTCTTTAGTCATCGTCCCAAAAGAAGGAAGATGCCTGCGACTATGTATTGACATGAGAATGGAAAATACTGCCATACAACGAGAGCAACACCCAGGACCATGTATTTAGGACATGATTGTACTGCTAAATAAATCAACAACATTCTCAAAACGAGACCTCATACAAAGATACCACCAGCTGGAACTCCACCCGGAATCAAGAAACATCACCACATTCGCCACGCACAAAGGACTCTTCTGCTATCAGTGATTACATTTTGGCATTACTTTGCCGCAGAAATGTTTCGAGAGGCCATACGGCAAGTCATTCACCCGATCAAGGGCACGCTAAACTACAGTGATGACATCCTCATGTTCAGCACGTCTCAGGAGCAACACAATGCAACACTACTACAGACATGCAGGGCACTACACAAAGCGGGCCTGACGCTCGACCTGGAGAAGTACAGGTTCAGTAAGAAAAAAATGAAATTCTTTGGCCACATCTTCTCGGGTGAAGGAATGACACCAGACCCAGACAAGGTCAGCACCATCACCAATCTACAGCAACCTACACAAGTAGCGTACGTACGGTCATTCCTCGGCATGGCTGGATACTGTGCCCGATACATCCTGCACTACGCATTCCTGACTGAACCACAGAGAAGACTGCTACAGAAGGACTCCCCATTTGAGTGGTCAAAGGACTGCCAGACAGCATTCAATGACATCAAGACGTCTTTGGCTGAAGCACGTCGGCTCCCATACCTTGACCCCAGATGTCACACAGAGATAACAGTGGATGCCAGCCAGGTAAGACTGGGTTCCATCCAACAAGTGGGGCTGACATACACCCCAGACACATTGTCACCTACGCAAACAGAGCCCTGTCAGCAACGGAGTCAGCATACTCGCAGGCCAAGAAAGAAAGCTTGGCAGCAGTCTGGGCATGTGAACATTTTCACAATTTTGTCACTGGAACAAAATTCACACTGGTCACCGATCACTAGGCCCTGCTCTCGCTATTTGGGAACCCTTGCACGAAAATGCCACACAGAATAGAACAATGGGGCATCAGGCTGCAGGAATACGACTATACCATCGTCCACAGGCCAGGAGGCGATCAGAATCTGTCAGACTAAATCTCACGCCATCTGTCAGGGCCACTGACGATTCGAAGAGGAGATGCCGAATACATCAACTTTGTGGCTGCCAACGCCCTGCCACCCGCACAGTCCCTGGAGACCATTGCATCTGCATCTGTGGCCGACCCATGCATGGCCCTGGCCATCAGCCTCACGTGCAACAACACATGGAAAGACTATTGCTGCGCCATCAGGAGCCACCTGGGGGAGAGCAAGGAAGAGCTAGAGAGATTAGCGAGAGTACATAATAAGTTAGCAGTCAAGGACCATTCCATTCCACTATGAGGCTGCCGTTTAGTCATCCCTGCTACACTCAGAGGCAAAGTCATCATAACGGCACACGAAGGCCATCGCTGGACTGACAATGCAAAGATGCAGTTAAGGTGCCACGTATGGTTCCCATTCATGGACTTGCTAGTGTACAGCTGGGTCAAAAACTGTCTGCCCTGGGACTGGTTTTGAGCTGTACGATTCCCCTCTCTGCCACCTTGCTGATTCTAGGGGACGTTTCAAGAGTTGATGCCATCTCTTTTGGGCAGGCGACTTGGACACTCTGAGCCAGCATGGTAGTTAGAAGGATGATATTGAGATTGTGGAAGTCGAGCTGCTCCTTTAACATTGATGAATAGGTGGATGAACTTTTAACTGTTTCAACTTATGAGAAGGCAATTTACAAGAACGCGGATGATGTTGAGAAATTCTGGGACATTTGGAATAGATTCCTGGAGGTCTACGGTTGAATTCTCTTTTTTGTACACAATGGGATGTCTCTGTTGTTGTAATTGCTATTGCTGTGCGAATTCATATCTGTAATCGTTTGATTCAATGTTTCATTGATTTTGCATTGATGGCTCCATTAGTTAACCAATTGCTTTCTGGTTATCTGTCCTTTCCTGGTTTCTGACTTTGTTTCTTCTATCCTCTTGTTTTCCCTTTCTTTTTAGGTTCTCTCCTCTACAAAACTGTTTTGTTTTTTATGTGCCTTTAATTTTTTGTCTAGACAATATATTGCTCACTTCCGATGTTTTTTTTTTGGTTAGGTTGAAATAAAGCTTGTAAATCAAAAAAGAAAAAAAAAAACTGCCCTGTCAATGCACTGCACAGGCGGAGGCCCCCATCCCACTACAACTGACACACATACCGGAACGACCATGGCACCAAGTGGCTGTTGATTTCTATAGTCCCATGGAGTCATGAGAATACTTACTAGTATTTATTGATGATTACTCAAGATTCCCCGTTGTGAAAAAAATGACAACTACATACCCTCAGGTGGCCGCCACATTCAATGAGGAACTGGGGTAATGAGTGGGGTATTCTTTGCACCATCAAGTCAGATAACGGACCCCCGTTCAACAGCCATGAAATCTCAGCATTTGCAAGGCCCATGGTATTCACACACCAAAAGAGTACACCCCGGATGGCTGGCAGTCAACAGAATGGCGGAACGCTTAAAGGCATGGTCTAGTAACATTTTTTATTGTCCCTACGGGTCGGCCATGTTTTTTTAAGTCTAGGTGGCTCGATTTTAGAAAACTTTCCTATGGACCTTACCCGAGTTTTCGTCCATTAAACGCACGCGAAAACAAGCGCCAGGGAGCCGCCATTTTCTGATAATCCTATCTTTTCCCCGATCGCCCTGGCTGACATGCTTTTGCGGCACTAAATCAATTCCCCCGCCCCTGAGCCTGTCATCAGCAGACTCGTACCGCCCATTTCCCAACGCCAAAGCACGTCTTGTGTCAACATTCGCTGCGCTTCAGCTAATGACGTGTCGCCATGGAAATGGCAGGACGCCTCTTTCCTCAATAAGTATAAACAGACCGTTTCACAACACACAGCAGCAGATTTTCGATTCCATTCCTCTCTCTGTGTTACTTTGAGTATTCTGTGACTCGTTTCAGTGCTCTGGTCAGCTACCTTCGCCGCTTGTAGCCCGTGTGAACAGATACCAGTACCACCGCTATGAATTATTTTAGTTTGTTTAACACACAATGGCTACAATAATGCCCTACATGTACGAGCCCGAGTATACCGAGGAGGAACTACTGGAAAGGGAAGCACGCGAAAACGATGGGGATTCGGACGGCAGTTGGCAGGACGAATCAACAGATGAAGAGCCTGGGCCTAGTCGAATGGACGGCGTCTCCACCTGGTGCACATGCAATCGGTGCGAGCTAATGCCAACTGAGGACGAGAACTGCTGCTGCCGAGAAAACTCTGGATGCCTGGCCTACATTTCGGAAGGCGAGCCACGACCGCAATGCATCACCGAGCTGCCAGACTTCAGGGCAGCCTGCCTCACACGGGCCGTGTTGAGAATAATGATGGTGCTTATGCACGAACTTCGCACAACTGTTCGTCCTCGTAATCCGAGTAACGAGTAAGTATACTCTGCTTGTCATGCCACTCCTATTTCATGTTCTTCTACTATATCCAAAATTACATCTACATATCATTGTAACGCATGTAAGTCGTTCAATAGTGTGCATTGTCTAGATAGCATTTGTCCGTGCAGAATGCCATTAGTTACAAGAATTGTCATTGACAACAAACGTTTATTAAACTTATCTTGGTCATTTAAAAACAGTTTGTTTCATTCCTTTTCACAGGTGGTACAGGCTGGTGGCCTATCGTTCCTTTACATGGTGGCTCCACGGGAGGCTTGGACACTGCGTTCGAAGAGTGATACCCGCCTGTGCCGTTCGTGCCATTAGAGAAACGTTCCCGAGTGACAGCGGTCAGTACAGGGGATTTTCTCTCGCTGTGCTGCAACCTGACCTGTATAATCTTTAAAGTCTTGTATTTTTGTGTCATGACAATAAGATACAAAATAAAACACCACATATATTTTAACAACGGTTGTTTCAATTTTTTAAATGAATCAAGTGTGTCTCCATTCAAGGATGGACGTCAGACATCTGTGCTCCGAATGGGTGAAGGTCTGGTCGCTGTGAAGCAGGGTGGTCACTATCTATCTAAGCTAACATAACATATTGTCGATAATGCATGCACTAAATAACACTTGTTCAAAGTCTTTCAGTGGGTTATGTTTCTATAAAAGTCACACATATGTCTATACTAACAATTACCATTGGATTATACAGGCCTTAGAGTCTTGACCACTATAATACACCGGTTGAAGTGTGGGTCTGTGCTCACAAGAATCTCCGGTATGTGGCATTTGTTATTGATAAGCAACGATATACTGATATAAAGGGGTTTCGCGCCAGTGGATGCGCGCTGGCATGGGGGGCTGTCAGGGGCGCGAAAGGCCAAGGTGCCAAACTACATGTACACTTCAAAAAGTATCCCACGCCAAGGGGCCATCGGTCACATGGCCTCCTCAGACCCTGTGTCTCCAGCCAGGCCTCCCCTTGAAGCAGGCCGCCCCCCTGCAATCCACATAAGTGTGTCTCCATTCAGCAGTCTTCCTGTGCCTTATCTGCACGCCCCAGGCCCATCCATCCCACCCCCCTCTATCAAAGGCGGTTCACGCCGGTGGATGCGCGCTGGCATGGGGGGGTGTCAGGGGCGCGAAAGGCCAAGGTGCCAAACTACATGTGCACTTCAAAAGGTGTCCCACGCCAAGGGGCCATCGGTCACATGGCCTCCTCAGACCCCGTGTCTCCAGCCAGGCCTCCCCTTGAAGCAGGCCGCCCCCCTGCAATCCACATAAGTGTGTCTCCATTCAGCAGTCTTCCTGTGCCTTATCTGCACGCCCCAGGCCCATCCATCCCACCCCCCTCTATCAAAGGCGGTTCGCGCCGGTGGATGCGCGCTGGCATGGGGGGCTGTCGGGGGCGCGAAAGGCCAAGGTGCCAAACTACATGTACACTTCAAAAGGTGTCCCACGCCAAGGGGCCATCGGTCACATGGCCTCCTCAGACCCCGTGTCTCCAGCCAGGCCGCCCCTTGAAGCAGGCCGCCCCCCTGCAATCCACATAAGTGTGTCTCCATTCAGCAGTCTTCCTGTGCCTTATCTGCACGCCCCAAGCCCATCCATCCCACCCCCCTCTATCAAAGGCGGTTCGCGCCAGTGGATGCGCGCTAGCATGGGTGGCTGTCAGGGGCGCGAAAGGCCAAGGTGCCAAACTACATGTACACTTCAAAAGGTGTCCCACGCCAAGGGGCCATCGGTCACATGGCCTCCTCAGACCCCGTGTCTCCAGCCAGGCCTCCCCTTGAAGCAGGCCGCCCCCCTAAGACCACAACATACATACGTCATTCATTCACAAACACACCCCTGTTTCTAATACTTTATAAACCACTTGATATGTCTCATGAGAACATCTTTGTGCTTTGCAAGTCAACTCCTGAACGTGTTACCTGGCAACCACTGAGATCTACGCTAATCTGCTAGTCGTCGTGCTATCCGTGAACTTCTGTGACCGCTTAGAGCAAACCCATCAGTGTGCTACCTGTGGCCACCCACCTATTCTCCTGCAACATACTGCTCTGCTTGCTGAATCCAACTGTTTGTTGGTCAAGGCAAGGCCATGTATCCTAGTCATATTTTGCAGATTTTTAAATTTCTATCTATTTGCGAGTTGAGTACACAATAGTGCTAGGTTCATTGGTCTCATTGCTATTGACTTGAGTTTCCATTGCTATGCTATCAATAGATCTATTTATTTTCATCTGTGTCTATTGTCATCGAATTGCACCCTTCGGGGGTCCAGTCTATAATGTAAGCATGTTTCCTTCTCGTGCAATACAGAACATCCAAGGGATGAGTCACATGTTCAGTTTTTAGTCACATCATTTATACATTTCTGCAACTTATGCAAACACTAAGCCGCACATAATGAACTGGTATAGTTCCTGCGACCAAAACAAACCTTGCATTGATCATTGTATGATTCATTTACTTTTGTATCAAATCTTTATTCTTGAAGATTGTATAATAATGTCGATATTTACTTTTCAGATTTATCAACAATGCCTGCCTGTTCGATTAGCGGTTGCCCTTCGAAGACCCATGCTAAATCTGAAGGCACTACAATGCATGTATTCCCGAAAACTGTTGATCGAATAAGAGAATGGGTCAGACATTGCGGATATCCACTGGATGAGCTGGAAAGTAGAGTCCAACAAGTCTTACAGGACAAGAGGGGTGATCGATACCGCATCTGCAGCCGGCACTTTTCCTTGGACATGTACACAACATCTTGGGTAACAAAGAAGAATAAACGGCGAACGACACGGAAATTGCTCGAAAACGCTATTCCCACTCTATTCGTCCACATTCCGCCACCGGTGAGTCAAGTGTCCGGATTTAGCTTTAGGCCTTGCGGTAGTGTGTAGGTATCCGAACGGATTAATTGATATTGTAGGTGTTCTATCCCTTGTAATAATTTCGATATTGATATGAGTGTATAGTTTTTTGAATAATGACATTTACCAATATATTCTTTTTCGATTTCATAACCCACAAACGCAATGTATATATATGGGAACAGGAAACTGTGCTGTATTGAGCATTTTACAAGTATTCTGTCGCCTTACATGGCTATTTTTAATGTTGGCATTTCATTATCAATCATTAATTTACCTTTACAACTTCTTGACTATCCCTTGAATCTGAAGCAAGAACATTCTACATCCTTGACGTGGTCGCAGTTATCAACCACTTCTAGCGCGTATTAGGTAATCTTACTTGGCTAATCCGCTACAGACCTGTTTTATGCATGTCAAGTAATATTTTTATTTTATCGTGTAATCATTTTACCGAATGTTTGGTTAGTGCTTTCCAATTGATATACACCTTAGTTATCGTCCACTGGTGGTTGTTTTCAGTTATAATTAGTGTTATCCATACTAATGCAAGTACTGTCTTTCAGGGAGATGCTGAAGTGTCCGCCACATCTACAACATTTCTAGATGTTCAACAGCTGGAGGTATGGATACTGACAGCTCCATCGAGCATCATCATCAGAGCTGGAATTCTAGTTGTTTGATTGTTCTACACAATGTTTCATTCGTGGTTAGCCGTTGATATGTTCCTGTGCTGTCGACCCCAGGTGTGTGTTATGTTTTCACTATTGTAATCCTCACTAATGCAAGTACTATGTTTCAGGCAGTTGATGGAGCGTCAACCCCTGCACTTGATGCAGAGCCTGACATTCAAGTAATTCCAGGGGAAGTGGAAGCGGGACCATGCGTATACGAATCGGCGCAACAGCTTTCGGAAGTGCGCACTACATTTGCAACATCCATAGATATTCTTCAGCAGCACAAGGTATGGATAATGACAGCTCCATCATGCGTGATCATATAATGTGATTCCATTTGCTATACTTGCTTCCCTATTAACGCAAGTGCTGTGTTTCAGGGAGAAGACAAAGCTTCCACTACAATCACAACATCCAATTTAGATGATGCAGATGTAAATACATCGGAGAAATAAGTCGATGAAATGTGATCATATTTAGATTTTCCTTGATTTTTTGGGACAATGCATCATTTGCGGTTATTAGGGAGACGATGGAGCCTCATTCCGTGCTGTCTATGCGGATACAGAAAATATAGTCGTTGCAGCGCAAGAGGAAGGGAGGACATGCGGAAACGAATCGGAGCTACAGCGTGCAGATGTTGAAGGTCGAGTCAAAAAAGTTGCAAAGAAAAAATACCAAAAAAAGGTTAGTTACAAACAGTTCATAACTTTAAAAAAAATGTTTGTGCTGGGGACTATTTTATGTTTTTTTCCAGTCAATTCTTCTACACTCCATCTTGTGTTTAAACTGAACATCCCTTTTCCAATCTCTCCTCCAGTTACCCGTGGGTGTCAGAACTATACACACACAGACAGTGAAGCGAATGAGAGATGTGGCTTGCCAGACCGTGTACACTATGGAGGAACTATTAATTGAGGCGAGGCGTGTTCAGGCTCAAGATGCTCATGTCCAATGGCCAGAACATGAATTAACTGTGTTTGGAGACTACAGCAAAGTTAAATTGGACCATAGCTACAGTGCGACCGCACCACCACAAGAAGATGTTATTGAATGTATTGAAGATAGCTCTGAAGTAGTTGCAGATCAATTTACACAATCTACACCCGCCAAAAATTTGCCAACAAAAAACCTGTCGACATTGTTGTGTTCTCCCATCAGTGTTGAAGTAATAGATGTTGAAATGACAGAGAATGAACCAGCCGCAGCATCCATAGACGCATCAGAACTTGATATCAGCGATATTACTTTCCAATGTGTTGAAATCTCCACAATGTCACAGGCCGAAACAACGTTGACGCAGGATGACAGTCTAATGAAAGAGAGCAAATACATTGTATTCGACAGTTGTTTGATGGAAATTATAAGTATGCTGAAATGTGTGCATTCCATTAGAGGGAAAGTATGTGGGAAGCCATTGATTAATGTGACTCGTCAAATAAAAGGCAGTAACGTCAAAATGAATGCCGCCTGTAGATTAAATCATAGGTTCTCATGGTCTGCACAACCAATGCTGGGGAAACTGCCAGCAGGCAATCTACTGTGTGCAGCTGCATCACTTTTTAGTGGCTCCAGTTTTAGAAAGTTAGAGGCTTTCTTTCAGTTTGTGGGACTCCATTTCATTTCTAAAGCGCTGTACTACATATACCAACGTGATTATCTTTTTCCGGCCATTAGTGATGCTTGGAAAATTGAACAATTGTCTCTAGCAAGTACATTAGAAGGCAAACGATTCAGGCTAGCCGGCGATGGACAGTGCGACAGCCCTGGATTTTCTGCCAAGTACTGCACCTACCACTTTCAGGACATGGATAGTAAGAAAATTGTGAGTTCGGTGGTCGTGCAGGTAACACAATGTACATCGTCAGTGGCCATGGAGAAACTAGGATTTATAAAATCAGTGGAATATCTACAATCAAGGGGAATGCACATCGACCTCATAGCCAAGGATAGACACGTTTCAATTGCCAAGACAATGAGAGAGCAGTTCCCACATATTAAACATCAATTTGACGTATGGCATCTTGCTAAATCAATCAATAAGAAAATCTCGGCTGCAGGGAAAAAAAAAAGGTTTTGAAAGTATTTTGCAGTGGTCACATTCTATCACCAACCATCTTTGGTGGAGCTCAAAAACTTGTGAGGGGTCAGTGGAAATACTACTTGAAAAATGGTGGTCACTGATGCACCACTGTACCAACGTTCACCGCTGGACAGCAAATGAACATTTCCACCAATGTGAACATGGCCCTTTGTCCCCAGAGGAGGCACGGAAGAAGAAGTGGTTAATTCCATCTTCACCGACGCACAAAGCCATTGAGAAGATTGTTTTCGACAAAACTCTATCAAGAGATTTGAGAGGACTGACAGAATTCTGTCACACAGGAGATTTGGAGGTGTTCCACAATATGTGCCTAAAGTACAGGCCAAAGCGCTTGCATTTTAGCTTTCGGGGCATGAAAGATCGCACTCTACTAGCGGTCTTGGCCCACAACAGCAATGTCGGACGTGAACAATCTAGGACTAGGGGTAAAGTAAGGATGCCTCGCTACACTAAGGTGTTTTCAAAACGAAGTAAGCAATGGGTGATCAAACCAGTCTATGATGAAAATGCAGTTCGACTTTGTGAAAGGCCTTATTGTTGCTGTGTTAGAGAAGCACAGATATGGAATTTTGGACGTTTCTGTGCAGAGCAGTGATCCATTGCCACCGAACATTGCGACTGTGCCATGCCCACCCGAAGCACAGCTGATTGTGAAGTACAAATCCCGGTTTAAATAATTGCAATACGATTGTCTTTTTGTAAATAAATGTTATTGTACAGTGTACCTGTAAACCTAACCCCTACCTTCACCATCATGGGTGGCGAACAAGCTGGGTGTCATCTTTGAATTCTCTCTATTCACCTCACATATGTGTATGTATATATTTTTCTCATGTCTCATCTCATGTAAATGTAAATGCTGCACACTGTTAACGGAGGGGAGGCTTGCGTATTGCAAATAATAAAACAAACAAACAATAAATCTCACTTTTAACTCAACTCCTGTGGTACTTTATACTTTCCCTGACTTTCCGCCAAAAATTAAATGTCTCAATTTGGGCTGCAAAGCTCGCAGACAACGTGAACAAAATTGGGGCACTTAGAACGCACCAGCCAAGCGGGCCGTGGCAGTTCGCATTTGCACATTGAGGCGCACTACATAGACGGATTCTAAACTTCAAGTTCTCACAGATGCCTATACTACGTGATGTTGCAAATAAAGAATGCGAAGGACAGCGCCCAGATGAGGCCCACAAGTCGCACTGGAAGTATATGGTTCTATTGTTTTTTTACCTTGAGACAGGGACCATGCCGAAAGTACTACATTTGAAGGGAGTGCGCAATAAAGTAAGAGACGATAAGGCAGAAAATTCAGAAACTAGACCGAGTTTCATTTTAGTTCAGTATACGAAAAATCGTTGTCAAGAGCAAGGTCCGTTTTACAGACTGCATTACGAAGAGACACAATGGAAATTTCAAATATAATGTAAGTAAATCATTACACGCTTTTATACCGGATTGAAGATTTAATGAATGGATGCATGAATAAATGAATGAATGAAGAGCTAGGAAAAGCAAGTAAAACGTGTTCGTAGTGGGCACATGGGCATGCAGGTCCAATGGTCTCACCGATCTCGGTCCTTGGCCCAGCCACTTTTCCCTGCACTGCCTACCTGCACTACGGGACTGTCTCTGTATCCTTCAGCCCCTTCTCCCGGCATTTACCTTGCACTTGCCACCAGCTGGCCCTATTATTTAATTTGTATTCAACTAACCATGTACAGCCCTTCCCCATGCGTGATCAGAAAGACACCTGGCCTAGTAGGATCGTTGTCTGTCTGCCCTTGTTCCCCACCTGCCTCGTCACGCCTAGAAACACTTGAGTATAGGCGCGTTACAAATGCCATATCATATATCATATCATTCCTCACGCATGTAGACTAACTGTCGTTTATCATTGTGTGTTGGCCTCGATTTATCTCGTTACTTTTCGCATTGATTTTAGAGCCGAACATACTCCATTGAACTATCCTTGCAAGCAAATAGTTTCTGATCGGCCGTAATAAATAAAATGAGTAATATTAATGAAGTTCGGCTAGCGAGACTAATTATAATTTTTTTGTTTTCATAACAGGTATTTGATCCCATTCTGCCACTGCCATCTGTTTGAGACACCGGCGGATGGATTCTTCAGCAGACACCTGCAGCTTCGTGTCAACAACTGGAGCATGATCACCATATTATGGGACGATCGCCAAGGGCCCACATGCCCTTATGCTATACTAGTGGCTAGAAGCAACATATCAACCTTTAGGCTGGACTAGTGCCTAGTTGATGGAACAGCCTTGCAGTTCACCGTGCTTCCAAAGTGATTCTTTTTACGAAAATGAACACCCTGTGTACCATAAAGGAACAGCGCGTGGCTCAAGATGAAACGGAACAGTTATTGCGGATACAGATAAAAGAAAATAAATGGCTTTCGGAATTCATATGGCAATTGCTGAATATTCTCTAAACATTTAATGTCAAATAAATGTACTTTACCAAATGTACCGTTTTGCTGTTTCATTTTAAAGTACAGTTTCATATTCCGAATTGTGGCGCGCTGTGTTGTGAGTTGATCTGTGTTGGTTTCCGGGTTCTGTGTGGAGTCGCGCAGAAGACGACTGGGCGCGTTTCCCTACGCAGCACAGTGACGTCACGGAGAGAGGCGGGGAATATGAATGTTTTGATAATGTCAGGCTCAGGGGCGGGGGAATTGATTTAGTGCCACAAAAGCAGGTCAGCCAGGGCGATCGGGGAAAAGATAGGATTATCAGAAAATGGCGGCTCCCTGGTGCTTGTTTTCGCATGCGTTTAATGGACGAAAACTCGGGTAAGGTCCATAGGAAAGTTTTCTAAAATCGAGCCACTTAGGCTTAAAAAAACATGGCCGACCCGTAGGGACAATAACATTTTTTACTAGACCATGCCTTTAATGGCGTCAATCAAAAAGACGGTCCAGAGAGCTTGCATCGAGGCTACAAACCACATCAAGCACTATGCAGGATGCTCCATGACTATCGTAACACGCCCCATGAAGCCACCAACAAATCACCCGCAGAAATAATGGTGCGCTATCAGGTTCACACTAGGATTGTGAGAAACACCAATGAAAAAGAGAGGGATGATGAAGAAATCATAAGGAGAGACACAGAGGACAAGGAATGTGCAAAAATTGACATCTACGCTAGAAGGAGAGCTGTACCCAGGGAATTCCAGGTCAGAGATGAAGTCCTGGTACAGCAGGCCATGAACAGAAAGACAGATGCGAGATACTCACCAAGACCACTGAAAGTGGTTACCATTCAAGGATCCATGGTGACAGGTCAAAACACTTCCCATGAAATAACGAGAAACAGCTCACAATTCAAGCACCTCATCAAAAGAGAGTAGCCCGAATTACTCCCACCAGAACCTGACCCTGAGCCCAGGGAACCCAGAGATGACACATGGATGCCTCCCAAAGAGGAGCGACACAAAACCCATCGAGAGTCTCAGAAGCAGCAGGACACAGTGGGTCATGGTTGCACCCACAATGCATAACCAGGAGGCCTGAACGCCTGGTGGAAGAATGTTAAGCCCCGACGACAGAACGTATGTCCGGGGGTGATGTTACAGGTCTCTGCACCTTTAAGGGAGATACCAGGACCATTGGCGGGAAGCGGGAGCGAGAGGGAGGAAAGGGAGGAGTCGGGAGAGGAAAGGGCAGTTGCATGTAGGAGGCTAATAAAGTGGAGGTGTTACTCGTTCCTCTGGTATTGCGTCCTTCTTTGCGGGTAAGACCCACAACAGCGCCGAAACCAGCCGCAGCCCACATAACCATAATGCATTTCATCCATCATACCGAAAAAGAGTAGCATTTTATGACCCGTCTACTTAGTACATTCTAAAACACAAAAAGAGGATGTTGTCTTTCCAGACTGGTCGCTGACCCCAGAAATCTGATTATTGTCACCGTACAAATCGAGGACTAACTGCGGCGACTGATGTCATTTTAGGCAGAAGGCTAACCCCACCATTTAATGAGCATAACGATTTAAACAATATACGCATAGATGCACTAATCAGGCGCCATGTGTCACAGCGCAGCAGATGCCAGCAAGGGGTAACCGATCATAGTGTTGGAAGGGGTCATCTCATCTCCTTGAACATAACTAATTTGATTGTCCTCCTTCACTCTGCCATTTGCTCCGATTGTATTTCTCCCTCTTGCCGGCGCGGGCACATACACAGGACACCCTGCTACCTGTGAACCCTACCCGATCCAGCAGCTAAACGACGTGTTGGCTCATGCACACACATAACTCTAATTGTGTCTCCTTGACGATTTAATTCCGCAGTCCGAATTTCCTTACCCCGTGACAATCAGAGACACGGAAGGGCCTGAAAGCGGCAACAGTGAGCTCTTGGACAAAGATCAGTGCGGCAGGCCAAGCCTTTCATGGGGAAAAAATGACCTCCATTCATAATAAATCACAAAAGTCTGGCTCCCTGTCGTAGCCGCAAGCTTCCGAAAAGCAACCAGTTACACCATGCAATCATCGCCAAAACCGCATTGTTATTGACTGTGCCTCTATGCAAGCCATTCATATTCTTCTAGAGCACGTTCTTTTTGCTCCCGCCCGAGCAACTCTTCGCTTTAAAGCCACAAAGCCGGCGGGGCATTAGGCCGCGGCACACCACACCACACTGCACCATGCAGGCCTTCCACGCCTACCGAAGCTGCAGTGGAAGCGGGCACATCTGTGCCCCCCTCCCCCAGATTCGCCAAGCATGCAGGGATGTTCACAGAATAACAGCGCAACTGCGAAAAACGCTCGCAAAACTACTGCCAGGCATTTCAATCCGCTGCTGCTTTTTGGGCACGTGGAAACATCCCCACGCCGACAACCAAGCAATTCGACCAGAGGTCCGGCGATCTCTGATACCACGACCAGCGGAGGAGATCCTGCCACTGCGCCCACGCATCTCATGCGCTTTATCTACTTTCGAACCCTGCAACATTAAAGACCGCAGGGAGTCATGCGAAACTTGAAACGCTCCACAACCCTTATGGACCCACACCCAAGGTAAGCAGGGGGGAGGGTGCCAAAATCAAGGGGCTCTACAGGCCACAAACTTGGGAACATTCCCGCTCCCCCCAGCCCCGCACTTACCTCCTAAATGCATGTCAAAGCAGACTTGCTGCAGGCAGGGGAGCCGACTTATGAATTTCGGGGGGGGGGGGGTCAAATACAGGAAGTGACATCACTGGCAGTTATATGACTGCAAATTTGCATGTAGTCGCCAACTAGGTGCAATGGCGCGCAACGCAGAACAGTGGAAAAATTGGCTAGCATGCACTGCATATACTAAAGTCAAGAAAGAAGGAGATTTAAGCCTTCGAGTTGCATTCCAGTAAGACATCACTGCCCCTACTCCACCGCTCTATAATCGTCCAGCAACACAACTAGGATGGGAGAATGAAATGCTTGCTAAACAGAAGGTACAGCTGCAGAGGCGTTGCTAGTGGGGGGTTAAAGGGGCTAAAGCCCCTGGTCTTTTGGTTGTAGCCCCGGATAGAAGCTCAGGAGCTACAACCAAAAGGCTAGCTAGCCCCCAGTCCTGACCTTTCCGACATCAGCGTAGCCCCGGGTCCTTTCCAGACCTAGCAACACCCCTGTACAGCTGCAAGGTGGAGTACCACCACCACCAAAAAAAAAAAGTTCCCAATTCAAGGGAAACGAGAAATAAAGATGTTTCCCGATTAAAAACTACCAAGCAAGACGTGTGTGGTGCCATAGTTCAGTAAAACATCAACAATTCCAACTTACAATAGTGCTGCTGTAGATTGGCCAGCCGAAAGTGACATTTGCTCAGATGTTACCGCTGGGTAACCAGATAGAGTTAGGGATGTACTTAATCTTAAACCTTTCAGTGGACAGATCAGATGTGCTGCTGATGTATAATGCAATCCTGCCTGATGTATAATGCAATCCTGGCTGAAGTATAATGCAATCAAGTGTGGTTTCAGACTTGGGGGGGAAGAGTGTTAACTGCTTTTAACATTGTAGTTTACCAGAAATTCTGGTTAAGTAGTGTACAATGTTAAAAAGAAGCTACCCAGGCTCACCGTGCACCCAGGTGACCCAGGTGATGTTTGGGACTGATGGAAGCCCTTGCGTCTAAATGTTGTAGCCATGGTTGTCTCCATGTTTTTAAAACTCCCACTT
This sequence comes from Ambystoma mexicanum, assembly GCF_040938575.1. Lineage (NCBI taxonomy): Eukaryota > Metazoa > Chordata > Amphibia > Caudata > Ambystomatidae > Ambystoma > Ambystoma mexicanum. Next base: position 258,820,859 of record NC_090928.1, on the reverse strand, counting down.
TCCGGGTTTTCAACATTAATTTGAAACACCCCTTATTCAAAAAATGAAGGAGTCAGTAAAAAAAAAAGTATACCCCACTTATGCTTAATAACGTCTTACCTTCCAAGAAACCTTCAGTCAAAATTCACCCACTGCAATGTTCCTAAATTCAGATTGCAGAGTAGTGTCTGACGGAACCTCAATCAGCTCTTCCTGAGCATCAAATGGAAGATGCACCACCTCCTCTGCCAGAAAAGTCTGCATCACCCAGTCATTAATGCCAGCATTTTCTTCAGGGAAGTATTCATCAAAGCTGGACCTTAATGTTGCTAGGTGGCTTGCCCAGCTCCAACTGTTCTTTTGCAAAGGTCTAGCTTCCTCTTGAAGGCAAATACTTTTTTATTCATTCTTTCCTCTCTATTCCCATGTCCACGGAAATGCCCCCAAAGGTGGGATTGGGAGTTTCTGGGGTGTGAGTTCTAGTGGTCTTAGTTTCCTTAATAAAATACACAAATCACATAGTATGTCAACCAGATAATGTATCATTGTGTACAGCTTAAAGGGGCCACCTGACCCAAATCAGCACACTAGGAGATGTATTTTGGAACAATCACATTGTAAACACACCTCTAGTTTAGATTGTAAAGAGTGCTTGTGCTGCAATTACAAGCACCCAGTTAATAAAGTCCAGACTTAAAACACTTGATCAGCATTCAGTGAGTAAAATAACCTTGTAAAAATAAAATGCAGCTTTGCATAAAATTACAGAGAATTTTGGGATTATCAGGCACTGGCAAGCGGGCTCTGCTGTTGCTGTGGGAGAAGTGAGACTTGCGATGGAGACACATTTAAGGTTAATAGCTGCTGTTTATCACAAGCAGGCCAGCACAGACCTTAACCACTGAATGCCCACTGAACAGCTATAAACCCTTCTATGTCAGCAAGAGGCTGATGTAGAGGAACTAGTGTTATAAAGCAATGAGGTAATTATACTGTACCATATCCCGTGGGAGGTGATGCCCCCCCAAGACTCAGTGAAGGCCCCTCGTGTCAAAAGGTTGAAAAGTCCTGCCGTCTCAGTCCCCACAGTCCTAACTTCTCCCCCGCTTAGAGTGGAAGCAGTCTGCGGCACACAGCTTGTAATGCAAATCGCACATTTTAAGCGTAAGGACAAAAAACAGAGAACTGAATACATTGCTGAGGTAAATGAGTTCTGACTGGCAACACTGGTAATACCGTATAGAGCCACATTATCGCACCGCCCAACTATGAGTTTGAGGGCAAAGGTGGAGGAAAATCCTTCAGCAAGAAGCTTGAGGTATTTCCCCCACCATACCGCCCAAAATAGAATTTTGGGTATTACCACCAGCAAAATTACTACCAGCAGTAATACCGCTGAAATCCACCATGGAGTCCTATGGACTCCAATTAATGGGGACTAACACTGCCTACCACCACTTGTAATCCGGCAGTAATACCGCCAGACCAAGTGGCAGTAATGGTAGTACAGTTTGGTGGTATCTCGGCAGATTTACAGGCCACACAGAGACATCACCCCTCTCCATGTTGTCTTTTATTGTAAAGTGGATTACCAGGTTTCAGACCCGTAAAATACCCCTGTCTCCTCAGGTGACTCAGACCCCCACCATTCCATCCTACATAAACTTGATGCCCCCAGGCTGTTCTTCTAGTCTACTTTTTTACCCATGTAGATCCAGGAACGTCATACTCCTGTTACTTTCATGGATTATTTTACTTTCTGTTCCTTAAAGCCAGGGATCTTAAACATGTGGCTCTCCAGATGTTTTGGACTACGACTCCTATGATTCATCACCATTGACTATGCTGGCTGGGGCTGATGAGCATTGTAGTATGAACCCATCTGCAGAGCTAAAGGTTGCAGAACCCCGTGTCCAAGCAGAGGCCTGGAACTCCATACTGCCACAAGCACCTTATCATTTGACTCTGGCTCTGAAATAGAGACTTTATGCCAGCCCTTTACCCACAAACACTGGTTGTTAATATTATACCTTGGAGCTGCACGCGTTAATATTACTTGTGCAAGAAACAGACGTTCAGGACGGGCGGTAAAAAGACTTCTGTGGGTCGTATGTGGCCTATGAGTTCACAGGGTTTGCTTGACCAGGGAATAGCACACGAGGCATGGAGTTGGGACAGGTTGGCAGGTTAGCTGCTGGCAACCTTTCAGGTGGCAACCGTAAACCCATGACGAGGGAGCGGAGATGTCCAGTGCTTCTTTGCCCCCCTGATTCTCTGATTTGTCAGAGCTACATTTTCAAAGTCCCTCTGAATGGAGCATGAGTGCATTCATCTCTCAGTTGACTCACAGTTATTGTTCTGTCTGCGTCTTTCATTTGTTATTAAACAGCACCCAAGGTTGGTGTCTCTTAGGGGGTAGGGAGCCTGGGACGCTCCAAGGACAACGAACTGGCAGCCAGGGGGTTTTAGTAATACGCTACTTTTGTAAACAAAATGAGCCCCCAAAAAATCTTTTTTTTGTGACTGCACCAGTAAATCATCAAGAATCGATGACTGGGAGAGAGGCTGCAGGAGAGCGATTACCCCTTATTTGTATGGTACAGTAGCACAGATAGGAGAAAGAGGTTGGTTGGCTCTCGACACCTGTTCAGTAGCACACCTGGGAGTGGGTAGTTGAACTGGCTTTGGGGTCCCCGTTTCTCTGTGATAGCATACTCTTGAGGGCATACTTTTTTAATGAACATTTAATTGCAACTGCATGTGTATACCAAGTGCTTAATTTGTAAAACAGTAGGTGCCTGTGCCCAAATATGTTCTAGCACTTCTGTGACACTTGGGCAGTTCCACACCACTGCTGCCACCACCCATAGTGCGACAGAGGCCGGGCCTTTGTGGGGCCTCAGCAGGGTCGGACTGGGACAAGAAATAGGCCCGGTCACCCAAAAAAAGTGGCCCACCCCTCGCCTCAAAAAAGTGGCCCACCCCTCGCCTCACGACCCTTGACCTCTGATGACATCACCAGAAGTGATGTCCTTTGACCCCACAGTGACATCCTGGGAAACGATGAAACACAACCTTTCACCCCTTGACAAAACAGGAAGTGGCATCAAATAGCATTGTCCCTAAGTACACTAAATTACTGTGAATCTAAGCAGACGTCCAAGGCCAAATGATATGTTATTGTATAGCACTTACGCTTAAGCTCTTTTTTTTACAGAAGAAATATGCATACAATATCACCCAACCTGTGGTGGTACTCATTTATCGACCTAAGAAGGATGAAAGGCTTTTTGGGGGAAAAAAAAAGAAAAAAAAAATATTTCTATTTTTTTTTCTTCCAAACCTGCCCAGGCATGGCCAGAAACCGGCCCCGACTCCCCAGGGACGATTTCGGCCCGTCCATGGCCGAAAGGCCGAGGGGCCAATCCGACCCCGGGCCTCAGGCTCCATTAGGAGCCTATTAATGAAGACAAAAAAAAGCACACACCTTCTTTTGCCGAGATGACTTCATAAATAGGTTCCTAATGGAGCCTGAGACCTCACAAAGGCCCGGCTCCTGTCGCACTAAGCATGTCTGGGCGGCAGGGGCCGTGGATCGGGCTGCGGGGCTGCTGCTTGTTAATGAAGCAACAGCCCGACCCTTTGGTCATTTATACTTTTTTTTTTTTTTCTTCTCAAACTGTGGATGCGCGCCCCCGTGGGCATGAGGCTGCGGCCTACCAGAGGGGCGCGCCCCACAGTTTGAATACCGCTGCGCCTAAGCCCTCCCCTCCAGGACCATACACCAATGAGTCCTAGAGGGGAGGGCTTAATTGCACATTTTCGCGATTATACCCGGCCGGAGAGAAGTGATGCAGTATCAATGGAAAGGGCCATCGATTCTGCATCACTTCTCTCCGACCCGGGGGGGGGGGTTCAGCCCCAACTTGATTTTGCCAGGGGGGGGCTCAGGCCCCGGAGCCCCCCTGTACCCAGCGCCCCTGGCTGCAGGGGGAGCGGGCGAACAAATAGGCCGCTCCCCCTGCGTGGTACCTACTTGTAGGCCCCATCTTTATGGCCCCACTTCCTGCGCCTGGCTCTTGCATGGCAGGTAGGGCAGGGGGAGCGAGTCCCTGTGGGGCTGTGCCATGGGCTTACCTTAGCGGGGCGTTTAGCCGGCCAGTTTGTGCCGGTTAGCGTGGGCGAGTGCAACACATCGTCCCGAGTCTCTGCCCTTCGGTAAGTCACTTTTGCTTTCCCTCTTTTCTCCATGCTTATACGAGATCACAATGGCAGTGCCACACACGAGCCTATTATCAATACTGAAAAACCGTAAGTACCCCGAAGCCGCAATAACTCTGACAACCGCTTTGTCAGGATTAGCACGAGCTGCTGCAATACTTAAAAAAATACTTGTTAAAGAGTTTTCAACCCACAGAAACAACCATGGGGACAATTATAGTGAATGGTATCCACGAAGGAACAAGCGGCTGGGGTGATCTCTTCCTGGCCAAAGCTCAATCTGATATCTCTGCAAATCGGGTCGCAGACCTAGCGGTTACCAACCAGCACAACACGTAAGAAAAACAATCTCGGACACACACACATTAATACTCAAATGGATAATGTGAGTTAAAAAAGTGTCTAAATATAAACTCCAAGGTGCATGGGAGAAAATACGACTCTGGCACAATGGGTCGCTGAACTATGTAAAAAGAATAAAGTGTCTGCAATTGGTGGATACTCCCATTCTCCGCACACCCTCAAAGCTGGTAATATTACCAGTCAGAATACTTAATAATCTGCTAAAGTGGGGTAACTCTTTAAGTACAAATGTATTCAATCAAACATATCTGATATTGTAATTTAATTAGAGTTAATATCAGGACATACAGTTCCAATATGTGTAGTAGATTTCACAATAAGTGCAACAAACATAAAATATAAAAGAGCCCAACGTGTTTCGGGAACAAATTTCCCTTCGTCGGGGGCAAAAACGCTTGAATTTTCAGTAATGTGTTCAATCTTCAAGTTCCAGTGTCAGTCTACAAAAACAATTCTTGTCAGAATATGATTATTAAATGTCTATTTAGATTTCAAGCATTCATCTCTGCACAGCGACAATCTACCTGTAGATAAATAGGGGGGCATCAGATGGTAATGTGCTCCAGGTTGAGATGTACTGCGGTCATAAGAATCTCTTGTCTGGTTGAGACGAGACAAGAGATTCTTATGACCGCAGTAGTGTTTTTGTAGACTGGCACTGGAATCATCAAGCCATTGCATGATCTATTTTGGGATAGGAAAACTAAGTTTCAGAACTATGCTGATGACACCCAATTATTTTTTACGCTATCTGCCAACAAGGTCAAGGACACCTGATGATCAATTATACCTTCAACATGGTCAGCAACTGGATGGATGATAATTGGCTCTTTCTTAATGATCAGAAGACTAAGCTACTGCTGCTGGCTTCCCCAATTATATCAGAAATTTGGGACCTGATTACAATCCCATATTGTTGGGCTTCTACCCTAACCCAATATCAAAAAAAGGGAAATCATTGGCCATCTACCTGAACTCCGATATGAGCATGAATGCTCATATATCCCGCTACTGTCAGTGCCTGTCACTATTACATCAGGTTCTTTGGTCAGATTAAGCCTTTTATTACGAACCCCAATGCAGCTATCATCGTGAGAGCAACGGTTGGCAGAAAACTAGACTACGGAAATGCCATGCTACTGGAGGCTCCGCTTATGAAATTTCTCGTCTCCAATTGGTGCAAAATGCTGTAGCCAGAATTGTATCCAATGCTGATAGGGGTTCCCGTATTACACCTGTTCTGAAAAAAACATAATTGTCTACCAATCTCACAAAGGGTCGAGTTCAAAACTTTAACGATAACCGACAACTGCCTATATGGCCAAGCACCGGGCTATCTCAAGAAACGCTTGCAATGGCACAAACCCTCTGTTGTCTTGCCCTCTAGCTCTCAGAAGCTATGGATCTGCAAACGTGTCAAACTTATGCGAGCAGGTGGCATATCCCTCCAATTTCTTGCTCCAACATGTTAGAACAAGCTACCAGTATGTATAAGGACTAACTTCACCCTCTCCTCTTTTAGAAGAAAAGTGAAGATCTTTCTTTTCGCTGAATACTTTACGAGCGATACCTTCAAAAACCTCTGATTGCTGCCTTTCTTGATTAGCTGCCTTCTTTTTGTTGTTTTGTGTCTATTTGTTATATGGTGCAACACTTTGATACCTTAAAGGGCATATAAATAAATAAATAAATAAATAAATAAATAGGGCTCTTACAGGTTCAGGGCATTAGATTATGGCAAATATCTACAGAATTTGGAAGTCTGGATAAAAATGCCTCATTTTGACATCCCAGCTCATTTGATACCATCAACAGTGCTTGAATGTCGCTAGCATAATTTCTCTCTATGTAATTTCTGCATTAGAATTGACTGGGTCTTCAAAATGAAACTGTGCCTTTTGTGGGAAAGCCACCCCCAGACAATGCAGTCATTGCGTATCTGTGTGCCCCCCCTGCCCCCCCTCCCCCCGTGAGTATCTGTGTGCACCCCCTGCCCCCCGTGAGTATCTGTGTGCACCCCTTGCCCCCCCTGCCCCCGTGAGTATCTGTGTGCCCCCCCTGCCCCCGTGAGTATCTGTGTGCCCCCCCTGCCCCCCGTGAGTATCTGTGTGCCCCCCCTGCCCCCCCTGCCCCCCGTGCGTATCTGTGTGCCCCCCCTGCCCCCCCTGCCCCCGTGAGTATCTGTGTGCACCCCCTGCCCCCCGTGAGTATCTGTGTGCCCCCCCTGCCCCCGTGAGTATCTGTGTGCCCCCCCTGCCCCCGTGAGCATCTGTGTGCCCCCCCTGCCCCCCTGCCCCCCGTGAGTATCTGTGTGCCCCCCCTGCCCCCCGTGAGTATCTGTGTGCCCCCCCTGCCCACCGTGAGTATCTGTGTGCCCCCCCTGCCCCCCGTGAGTATCTGTGTGCCCCCCCTGTCCCCCCTGCCCCCGTGAGTATCTGTGTGCCCCCCCTGCCCCCCGTGAGTATCTGTGTGCCCCCCCTGCCCACCGTGAGTATCTGTGTGCCCCCCCTGCCCCCCGTGAGTATCTGTGTGCCCCCCCGCCCCCCGTGAGTGTCTGTTTGCCCCCCCTGAGATTCTGTTTGCCCCCCGTGAGTATCTATGTGCCCTCACCCTGCTTGCCCCCCCTCTTGCTCTGCGCTCCACCCCCCCTCCTCATTTCCATCCTCTTAACTTCCCTCCTACTCCCCCCCTCCTTTTTCTCCCCCTCCTAGATTTCCCCCTCCTAGCACTTACTCCTATCATCTGTTCCGTGACTCTTGATAGCAGCTTGTCTGTCTCCCCTCCTTTTGTTCTCCCCTCCCCCCTCCCCCTACTTTTCAATTTGTCACTGACTTTTTGCTCAGTAGCGTGTCTTGTTCTCCTTCCCGCCTCCGTCCACTTGCCCACCCCTCCCACCCCGCCTCTTGTTACCACCTGCACTGCGTAAATTGTCGTCAGACTTAGTAATGTTACTGCTTGCTCTGTTTTCCTTCCTTTCCATCACCTCTTGCCTTACTTGTTCTATGCACTTGCACTATCAGAAATGTCGACAGGCCTATTATGATAGTTATTTTTACATTCTGTATTGTTTCAAGGACTTTTGCTGAATGTAACTGTATTTTTCCTATGTCCCCTCCCTCCTTGAAGCGCTTTGAAACACATTGTGTATAGGCGCTATATAAATAAACTATCATATCATATCATATCATTGTTAACTGTGCTTTTCCCTTGCTTTCCCAAGATGGGTGCACTGAACTGGATTGGTCTCTGAAAGATATGAAACTCACCACAGAAGGTCACATTATAATAGATGGCATAAAACCCTTCACATCTAATCCCAGTATCCGGGTGAGTACATATACATCATCAATATCTGCATATATACATTTATTTTTTCAGTGAAAAAACGTTATTAAAGGGGCGTTATGGTTAAGTTGCGCTAATAAAAACCTATCAAATTCAGTGAAAAAACGTTGGAGAAAGTTTGTTGAAAGGATATTATGGTTACAAGTAAAATCAAAAACCCCCAGAAATTCACCAGTTATGGTAAACTAAGCAACCATAACTCGCGCCACCAACGTGCACTGCTAAGACTAATACCCAGGACATCAAAAATGACATCACAAATGCAGCCAGGTTTCTGTTATGGCTAATATGTCTAGGTTGTTAGAAGTGATCAAGTCACATATATCAGGCACATGGGCCATCAGGGTTCTGGCATTTATAGTGAGTTGACACCATCCTGGGTGTGTTTGGAGGGGTAGCTACTAGCCGTAATGTGGGCAGTGTTATTGCTTTGGGCAGGTGCCTAGGCAGGCAGGTCTGGCTGTAGGTGAGTGGCAGGATGTGGTGTGAGAGAGCATCTGGAATGCTGCTGGTGTTTTCCAATGGCGGTGTGAGTCAGGCCATGGAGTTGGATGCTGCTTGTGCAGGATCTGGAATAGGTATGTTGAGCTCTATGCAAGCAGGTGGTTGAGAGGGGCTGTTTGCGGGGCAACCATCCGATTATGAGGTCCTACGTAAGGTGGCAGAGGGCAGGGCTTTAAGGTGGTTGCTGTATGTGAGAGGGTTAATGCTGGTGAAGCCAGTTGGACATCAGTAATGGGCAGCAAGAGGGGCTGTAATGCAGGCGAGAGGCTGTGGGTAGATAGGGCATGAATAGGAGGCATCCGTATGGGCTGAGAGGCGAGTAGGATGCAAGAGACAGGCGGGGGAGCAGTAAGGGGCAGCAGACGGGGCTGAGAGGCCAGATAGAGGTTGGAGACAGGTAGGGTAGCAGTGAGGGGCAGCAGAGGGGGCTCAGAGGCGAATAGGATGCACGAGACAGGCAGTGGAGCAGTAAGGGGCAGCAGATGGGGCTGCACGGCCAGATGGAGACTAGAGACAGGTAGGGTAGCAGTGAGGGGCAGCAGAGGGGGCTGCAAGATGGAGACTAGAGACAGGTAGGGTAGCACTGAGGGGCAGCAGAGGGGGCTGCAAGGTGAGAGGGAGACTGGAGACAGGTAGGGTAGCAATTGGGGCAGCAGGGGGCCTGCGAGGTAATGGGGAGACTGGCGACAGGTAGGGTGCAGTGAGGGGCAGCAGAGGGGGCTGCAAGGTGAAAGGGAGAGTGGAAACAGGTAGGGTGGCAGTGATGGGCAGCAGAGGGGGCTGCGAGGGAGACTGGAGACAGGTAGGGTGGCAGTGAGGGGCAGAAGAGGGGGCTGCAAGGCAAGAGGGAGAGTGGAGAAAGGTAGGGTGGCAGTAAGGGGCAGCAGGGGGGCTGCAAGGTGAGAGGGAAGCCGTAGACAGGTAGGGTGGCAGTGAGGGGCAGCAGAGGGGGCTGCAAGGCGAGAGGCAGAGTGGAAACAAGTAGGGTACCAATGAGGGCCAGCAGAGGGGGCTGTGAAGTGTGAGGGAGACTGGAGACAGGTAGGGTAGCAATGAGGGGCAGCAGAAGGGGCTGCAAGATGGAGACTAGAGACAGGTAGGGTAGCACTGAGGGGCAGCAGAGGGGGCTGCAAGGTGAGAGGGAGACTGGAGACAGGTAGGGTAGCAATTGGGGCAGCAGGGGGCCTGCGAGGTAATGGGGAGACTGAAGACAGGTAGGGCGGCAGTGAGGGGCAGCAGCGGGGGCTACAAGGCAAGAGGGAGAGTGGAGAAAGGTAGGGTGCCAGTGAGGGGAAGCAGGGGGGCTGCAAGATGAGAGGGAGACTGGAGACAGGTAGGGTGGCAGTGAGGGGCAGCAGGGGGGCTGCGAGGGGAGAGGGAGGCAATAGACAGGTAGGGTGGCAATGAGGGGCAGCAGAGGGGGCTGCAAGGCAAGAGGGAGGCAATAGACAGGGTGGCAGTGAGGGGCAGAAGAGGGGGCTGCAAGGTTAGAGGGAGGCAAAAGACAGGGTGGCAGTGAGGGGCAGCAGAGGGAGGCAAGAGACAGGTAGGGTGGCAGTGAGGGGCAGCAGAGGGGGCTGCGAGCGAGACTGGAGACAGGTAGGGTGGCAGTGAGGGGCAGCAGAGGGGGCTGCGAGGGAGACTGGAGACAGGTAGGGTGGCAGTGAGGGGCAGCATAGGGGGCTGCGAGGGAGACTGGAGACAGGTAAGATGGCAGTGAGGGGCAGCATAGGGGGCTGCAAGGCAAGAGGGAGAGGGGAGACAGGTAGGGTGGCAGTGAGGGGCAGCAGGGGGGCTGCGAGGGGAGAGGAAGGCAATAGACAGGTAGGGTGGCAGTGAGGGGCAGCAGAGGGGGCTGCGAGGGAGAATGGAGACAGGTAGGGTGGCAGTGAGGGGCAGCAGAGCAGCAGAGGGGGCTGCAAGGCAAGAGGGAGAGTGGAGACAGGTAGGGTGGCAGCAGGGGGGCTGCGAGGTGAGAGGGAGAGCGTAGACAGGTAGGGTGGCAGTGAGGGGCAGCAGGGGTCCTGCGAGGTAAGAGGGAGACTGGAGACAGGTAGGGTGGCAGTGAGGGGCAGCAGAGGGGGCTGCAAGGCGAGAGGGAGGCAAGAGACAGGTAGGGTGGGAATGAGGTGCAGCAGAGGGGGCTGCGAGGCGAGAGGGAGGCAATAGACAGGGTGGCAGTGAGGGGCAGAAGAGGGGGCTGCGAGGTAAGAGGGAGGCAATAGACAGGGTGGCAGTGAGGGGCAGCAGAGGAGGCTGCGAGGGGAGAGGGAGGCAAGAGACAGGTAGGGTGGCAGTGAGGTTGTAGCAGAGGGGGCTGTGAGGTGAGATGGAGGCTAGAGACAGGCTAGAAAATCTGTCTTCATGGTTGGCCCAGCTAAGATGTTGGGCACTTATTAAAAGGACACAAAGAAAGTGCAGTGATTTTGGTTTCAGATAGTTTTAGTATATGGAATGGAAATAAATGTGGCTTTTAAATGTCAAACGTTTGACTTTAGACAAGCAAGCAGTTGCTACTAGGTTAAGATAAAAAAATGTTGACAATTTCCACTGGAATACCCAAGGATAGTTGTAGGTATTGTGAGGTGATGTGTGGCAAAGGACATACAGTGTCACCTGTTTTAAAACATGTAATTGTGTTCTTTCATCGCGCTTCATTCCTAAAATCAGCCTCTAAGGGCGGGACTGAGTTTCAAACCTGTTTTGCTCAGTGTTGCCATGCTTCCAAGATAAGCATGTTGCCCTAGTCTTCTGGCCCATTGCATATGTATTGACACCACAGAAAAAGATCTTACATTGAGTGTCATCATTCTTTGATACTAGAAGCAAGAGGAGGAGTAAGGCACACTGCATTCAAGAAGATAGTAGTAAACCAAGATGCACATACCATTGTGATATGCATTTATGAATGGCCACTGACGTATACATGAAACAAAATACCTTGAATGAGGCTTTTTTAATAGCTTACAGCATGCATGCGAACATTGTGTTCCATTGAAGAGAGTGTAGTGAAGTCCTGGTTTTAACTTTGTATTCTGAGACTTGTAGACCTGGATTTTCTCCATTATAAATCCAGGACTACAAGTCTCAGAATGCAAAGTTAAAACCAGGACAGGACTAGCATCTCCCTAATAGAATGGCTCATTCTGGCATGTATGGTACAGTGTGAACTGAATCATGTCTTGGTTCTTCTAATGTTGGCAGATAAACCACAGTGAGATAACATCATTTGTCCAGGAACACACACTTTAGCTAAGTGTTGAAGTTGGCATTTGAGGCCAGTCTGTTATTTAGACATTTGCCCACATATCTTCTCAGGTCTGATTGGTAGAAATATGTGCTTAGGCTTGACTTTTAAAAGTACTGTTTTGTAGAAATTACTTGAAAAGTACAACACAACAAATCCATGCCTGCATACTGAAATATGTTAAGCAAAAATAGAATGATTACTGGGCTCCTCTTATTTATTTATTTATTTATTTATTTATTTACCATTTGTATAGCGCAGAACCACTGACCCTAGGGCTTAAGGACGCTGACATACACAGAACAAACAGAAGGATGAACTCCACGAGAGAGGAATCCAGGTGCAGGAGAGCTGACGGTAGGACCAGGATAGTGTTTAATTAAACAGATAGGTCTTCAGTCCTTTTCTGAAAACTCTGCTAGAATGTTCATCTCTGAATTTCAGGGGAGATCGTTCCAAGCCATAGGTGCCGCAGAGTAAAAGGCTCCCACGTAGTCTGCGATAGTCTGCAGACCGGCACAGTCAGCTGGGAGTGGCTATTAGGTCTGAGAGAGTATTTACTCGTCTTGGGCCTTAATTCCTCATTAAGGTAAATAGGACCAGAATTTTTCATACAGTTGATAGAGATAGACAGGAGATGAAAGAGAATTTTTTCCTTAATAGGGAGCCAATGAAGCTCCCTTCTCGCCTTAGAGATATGATCTGATCTCTTCTTGTCCAGAACAATCCTAACAGCATTGTTCTGCACCACCTGCAATCTGTTAAGTTTGCAGTTTGGAAGGCCGATCAGTAGACTACTACAGTAATCTATCCTAGAATGTATCAATGCGCTGGCTAATGTTTCCCTACTGGTTTGTGAGAGAAAGGGATGGGCATGAGATAGCAGTTTAATATAGTAGGTGGACGAGGCCACCAGACTGCTAACCTGCACCTTCATGTTAAGATTGCAGTCAAGCTAGATCCCCAATGTCTTGACTTTTCTCTTAACCTTTATAATGCAGTCATCAATCACAAGTTGGGAATATAGATCTTCTAGTTTGCGGATTTTAGGATCAGTACCCACAAGCATAAGTTCCGTCTTGCTAGTATTAAGGGCCAATCCATTGGAGCACATCCAGCTTTGGATGAGAATGTAAATCCTATTGATATTAATTTCGTCATCTGAAAAGACACCCGTAATAGGGATGATACACTGGGTGTCATCAGCATAGTTTGTAAACTCTATGTTGTTACTATCCAAGAAATCCAAGAAGGGCACCGTAAAGATGTTATAGAAAATAGAAGAAAGAAAAGCTCCCTGAGGGACTCTTTGAGTCAACTCCTTGGTGTTAGCATCTGCCAGATTACTGCTCACTCTCCATTGGCCGTCTTTCAGAAAAGAGGTAACCCAATCAGCTTCCGACGCTGAGAGGCTCTGCACCTCCCTCAACCTGGAGACCAACACAGTATGCTCTACCAGGTCGAAGGCGGCAGATAGGTCCAACAGCATCAGCATGCTGGGGTCGCCTTTATCCATATGGTAGAGGAGCCTGGATTTTAAATCCAGCAGGGCAGACTCAGTACAGTGCTTTTCCCGAAAGCCAGATTGTCTCTTGTTCAAGATGTTAGCATTTCTCAGGTGAGCCAGTAGTTGAATGTATGCAACTCTGTCAAGGATTTTAAGCAGAAATTGAGAATTAGAGATAGGGCGATAGTTAAGTGGCTCATCAGGGGAGAGGTCTGTTTTTTTAAATAATGGAGTCACCCATGAATGTTTGATGCAGGTAGGCACAGCGCAGTCCCTGAAGGAAGCATTAGCAAACTTACAGAGGGTGGGGATGAGCGAGGTAGCACATGCTTTGATCGTTAGGTCATGACAAACATATCCCTCACAGTTAGATGGTTTAAGATTTTGAATTATCACTGTAAGGTCAGCCTCTGTAATGGGCTTGAAAGAGAAGAGCTCTTCTTCTTCCAGTATTTAGCTGGGGTAATAGTATCCTTATGACTCTTATGCGATAATGTTGGTCTAGCTTCTGCAATAGCTTTATTGATTTTGTTGAGCTTAGCATCCATAGCCTCCTGTACTTGATTACACCACTTAGAATCTTTCATAATGGTGTCCTGCACAGTGTTCTTTTTTGTTTCTAATTCTTTAAACACTTTAAAAAGTCCTTGGGTTTTGACTGGGCTTTAGCAATCCGCTCGTCAAGGTAAGTTCTTTTAGCAGTGATCACCACTTTTTTTATAGACACTAACATGTCTATTATAGATATCTTTTTCAGCTTCTTGAATAGAAGCCTGTGAAGGTTGAGCCCATTGGGTCCCTTTGGCTTGAACAGCCTGGCGCATCTATCCTGCCGTCCAATCATTTCCAGGCATTCCTTTCAGTCAGTCCCAATGGGCTTTTGGTGAGTGGATAGGGGATGTTCACTTTCCCACCCCTAATGGATGTCAGGGACAGTCGGTGTGACCCATTCACTGTGGTGATGTTGGGGACATGTGCATGCAATCTGTAGTAACTAAATCTTGCACTGCCCAGTCTGTGCACATTTGAGTTGGTTCTGCCATTAAATTGGCACATCACATACATATCCATTAGCCAGACATTATCCATCACTGTTTCACCAATGATAGACTAATGCAATGTTTGTTGGGTGGGAGTGGTTCCACGGGGCCTGCATACTGTTTTGTTTCTGAATACATATATTTCAATACACTGAAAAGTTGAAATAATATGTGTTGTGGCAGACCAGAAGAAGCAGTTGGATGCACTGAATACATTTTGAAGGGTTTGTATCGAAACAATAATGTAAAAATGCCTAGCATGCCCTATTGCTACGGGGAAGTTCCCTGCATAATCAAACTAACTCGGGGTGCTCGTCCATCCTCAAAGTCAAAAGAAAATGTCCTCGGCCCAAATCCTAATCTTAACTGGCCCTACCACTATAACTAATAACTAAACAGCACCAGAATGTTCAGCTTCTGGTGACTTCCCTTTAGCGGGGCTTCCTGATCTTTTTTCCAAAAACAAAGTTCTTGTAGTTCTGAAAAATGGGAAAAAGTCAATAAACAAGATTTCTCAGGTTTCTCTGATTGTCTCCTATAAGACTCTGTGTCTTCTGATATAGATTTCAGGATCTGGTCACCGTGAGGTTTTGGAACCTCCCAGCATCATTCTTACACCCCTTTTGGGGGTGGTCTTTTCATCTTCTCTTCCTCATTTTAAATCCTTTGGATTCTTTAATTTTCACACTGTCTCTGATAGGGCATTCTGGACCCCTTTTAAATGATTGATACAACATCTCCTGTGGCCTCTCCAAAGGCTTACACTTCAGGTTTCTAAGACTCCCATAACCAGCGTTCAAACTTAATTCTATTGATTTCTCAACATCTCTCATAGAGCACTGCCCGTGCTTGTCAACTGTCATATTCAACAACTCTGTTGGAGTCTCCCAAGACATATGTTCTGGGTTTCTCAAGATCCCATAATCAGTATTATTACTTCTTTCATGCAGTTCGTTCATTCCCTGTTGCCTCCTCTTACGTGAACCACCCACTAGACTTGGGCCAGTTGACAGGGCTTGGCGTCTGGCAGATTCTTCTTCCCTCGTTCTCTGCTTTCTCGCACCTATCGCTGACTCGCTCTCAGCGTCTCTTCATTTTGGTAGGCCCGGCATACATCAGCAGATGAGAGGTTTTGGTCCTCTAGGTTCGACTGGTCTTGAGTTGTCTAGCAGGCCCTGGGCCCGAGGCCAACCACGGCTTCCTCGTGGTCATGCCACTAAGCAGGACGGTGTCTGTGACTCTGTCCCAGTAGCGGTTGAAACACTGCTCGCTGCACCGGGATTCCGTGGTTCTCCTCAGGCGTTCTCTCACTCCCAGGCTACCACTAGCTCTGGGCTCCACAGCGCTCTGCCTCTTGAGGATGCATCTACGTCAGAGGTTCTCCCCTTCGTGAGGTTCTCTCTTCTTCAGGGTTTTGTTCCTCTTACATTCCAGCTCACGTTCAAAGGGGCGTTTAGTTTGTCCTCCGGTTTCGTATCCTGTTCAGCATTACCTAAAGCCAAATGAAAGGAAACCAAGTTACTGGTTGTCGAAGACAATCTCATAGAAAATACAGGTCTTCTGATTCCCATATAAGCAGACAGCGTTGTTTGCATAGGGAGTTCCTCTTGGGAATGGAAATCCTTGTCCCCTAGAGGGGAGTCACTGCCAGTAAGGTCCCACTTGCCCAGACCCCTAGGGAGGCTCTTGCTTAGCGGCTCACCTCCCTATCCTCATAGAGGGTTGCTCCCACATGTGGAGAAGGGACGAATACCTAAGATTCGTCACAGTGGGCCTCATTATAGGTTTGCCAATATCCTGGTGAAAAATTGTCCAGGATACCAGCCAACGTGCCTACCATTTTCGCTGCCTGATATTACAGGTGGTGGAAAGGGCGTTAAATCCCCATTCCATGGGGTGGGGCGGTTTGCCAGTATTATCGGCACCGGTCGGTGCCTGAGTTCCCTCCAGCTCCTGGCTGGTTACCCCCACCGGCATACTTGTACTCTGCTGGTCCGGTAAAGTGCTGGTATATGTTAATACTGGCACTTTAATACTGGACCAGAAGGGTTATAATGAGGTCCAGTGTCTTGTTTAATTTAAGAATGAGATAGCATAGAAGATGCTTCCAAAGAAACTGCCAGGAGCTCAGAATAAGAAGCAAGGTGCTCAATTTCGTTCTGATTTGCAGAAAGCGGCAAAATTGATTAAAACTTTTTAAGTCAGTCACAGGACAATACAGAGCAAATTGTTGTCACTTTTGTGGAAATGGGGGCGCCAAAGATGCTTCCTGCCTGGGATGCAATCTGGTCTAAGGCCCTGCAGTCACAAGTAGCATACCAGCGTACCTAACAGCTAAGCTTCACAAATCTGGTGTCACATGCTCCTCGTGCACCAATTTCACCAAACAGCTTAAATCACAGCTCACCCACATAGAGACGAACTGTAAACAATAGTTCTCCTGTCGCACAGACACCCTATGCAATTAGATCCCTGTATTGGTTCGGAATAAACCCACAATTCTCCAATTCCACAATGTTGTTCTCAAAACGTAGCTTTTCCAAAAATACCTGACCAAGGACTTATCCCGATGGACACACAGAACACAACTCACATTACTTGCACTAATGTTAAAAGACGTCAGTCTAAATACTGGGTACCCACACCATGTACAGTGCTCCGCTACCCTCGAGCTGGGTCCACACTTTAAAGAATAACATTAAATTAAAAAATAGTACTAAGTAATTTGCAAAAGAAATCACTGTAAATTATTTGTTAATGGAGGCTAAGATTAGGTGGTATGGTTATATAACAATCACTGTTTTTAAACAAAACCTTAAAAATCTCAAAGAAAAACATCAGTCCTTGTGGTTAAAATAAAAAAAGCTAAAAAACATTCATATCTAAAATGATGCTTTCCAACGTAGCCCCGGCCATGCACTTCTAGTGATGTCCATATGACTTTTTACAGATGGCATCACGGACATCATCACATTAGATATCAGCAGTTATATCATCATCATCATCATCATCATAAACTTTATTCGGCACAAGCCATAAAAGTATAGCACATTTAAAACAACATTATACATAGATCAACTAAACACACGCAGAGGATAATTATTAACACATTACTCCCTATAAGGTGTAAGAGTGAAACCAAATTGTTATGGGAGGGCCAATATCCCATCTAAATATCATTTGTGCAGCCTTAATGCAATGGATATATAACTCTATACTACATCTAAGACTATTGGATCTACAACTAATAAATATTGCTGGGCCTGTCCAGTGGTTCGAATACCCGTACGTCTAAATGGGGAGGAGGGTCTTCTGCCTAATCGTTCTATATAGATCGCACAAAAGCATAAAGTGTACTGTGTCCTCCTCAGCTTCCGGGCAATGTGGGCAGGCCAACCTTTGGGGTGATATATGTATACTCCAGTTGGATACCTTTCCACTTGGCAAAAAAAAAAACCTGAGGGGAGTTATATGTGTCCTGCTGACATGTGAAGCAATCAGGTCCAGATAGTCACTCCTTTGGCCCGGGATAAAAGTGTTAGCTTGCTTCCTGTTAGACAGTTTGCTGAGTTCCTTTTCCCTCCTTTCCATGTCCCATATTTGTATTAATTTCCCAGTGATCAGCCCAATATTGTTTTCAGAAATACTACTGGGATCCGTGAACAGTTCTCCAGCATCTACTTTCATCAAGGTATTGCAAACATATTTTATCCTAGTGATTCTATATAGATGTTCTCTCACCATAAGATCCTCCAAGCCATATAAAAGGCATTGTTAAGTTCTGAATGCGTGTTGAAATGCAGGGCTGATCGCGGGAGGTTGAGGAGAATAAAGGCATCCTCCTTTGCTTGAATTGGATGTGAAACCTTGAATCCCCAGAACTCAACACCGTACATTGCTATTGCACAGGGATTTGCCCTGTAAATGTTTAGAGTAGATTCAACGGACTGGTAACCTAAAGCAGTTGCAGTATTATTGGCACCACATGTCTGGCCCATAAATTGGGCTCTATTGGATAGGTGGTCTTTCCCTTACCATTTATTTGAAAATATCACCCCCAAATAACTAAAGTAGTCTACCTACTCTAGGTTAAGTTTATTCTGAAAGAAGGAAAAGGAAAATCCTTTATTCTCCCTGATTGTCAGTTGCATCATCGAGCAGTAGAGTGAAGGAGAGTAAGGGTATTTTGTGTAATGAGTTCATGCAGATAGCAAAGGTTATCTTAGGTATAAAAAGGCAATACCTGTCCCGGAAGGCTTCAGCAACTGTGCACTGGTGCAGCGTGGGCCAATAGACCCTGCAAGAATGGGCTATTAAATATTCTATGCTTTTCCACTCTGATCGACCCTCCCAGGTCCAACTTGGGTCCTTCCTCTATCTCTGTCTCTACCTGTGATGTCCCCCAGGGCTCTAACCTCTCTCCCTGACTGTTCAACCAATACCTGGCACTTCTTGCCCACCGCATTGCTGCTCTTTGCCCCAACTTTCAGTGCTATGCGGATGACACTCAGCTCATTTCCAGTCTACCTTCGGCCACCTCTTCTCCGTCCCTCATCTCTGTCTGTCTGCTATCCAGGAGTGGTGTGCCACCAACAATCTCTGCCTTAATGCAAGTAAGACTGAGATTCTCCTCATCGGCACCCCCTAACGCCGTCCTTTCCTGTCACTCTCTGGCCTGCCTCTCTTGGTCCTCTTCCTGCTCCCAAAAGGGGAAGATAAGTGGTGCACACCTAGTGGTAATAAATGAAGACTTCAGCAAGTAAATCACAATCCAGCATATGCTGGTTCAAAGGTTTTCAGGTGCGGGGGAGGAACAAAGGCCTTGGCACGAAGCCTAAATCAGTAAAGAGAAAGGAAAGAAGATACAAATTTGGGACCCTCCCGTCCCCTGCACACTAATTACAGATGCCACAAAATGCGTTCAAACATATGGGCATAACAATGTTGTGTAGATTGAAAATAACAATTTATTTGACATAGAGAGGACGTGCCCAGAAGCATTTACAATAAAAAAGGATAATTTGTTACATTTAACATACTAAAATGCGAAGAAGCAACAAATGATGCAAAAAGCGATGTCCAATAGAGTAGTGGCCGATGCGTTTTCGAGGATTCCCTCTTCTTCAAAAGGACCTAATTGGACTATTTTAAACAAGTAAAGGAAACAGAAAGAAAACAATATAGATTTCAATGTCAGTAAGTCGATATTACAACAGTATAGATATCGGGATGCTCAGTCGATGGTAAAGAGCTGAGCAATTAAGCCAAGGTGCAGAACAAAGTAAATCCGGTGATATAAAGATGGCCAACCATGTGGGAGTCATTATCGAGAAACCAAATAATCAAATCTTGCTGAAAAAGCACCCAAGGGGGTTAGAAATGGAGCAAATAGACAATAACCCGTTCCGAAAGCGAAGATCTCAGAAAGTACACCCGGGAAGTGATATTAAAAATATTGAGTCAAAGTAGTTCGACTAATCGTGAAGCCATAAAAGAGTGTTTGTATCTAGGTTCCAAGAAGGAGGGCGGGGTAAGTGCAGAGGTAAGGTGAGATTAAGAGAAGTCAAGAGGGTGGTCAAAAGAATAGAGAGAGGTGTAAAACTCACCGTTGTACGGTAAAATGGTCCACGCTTATATGCTGTAGATGTCTGTGCATACGGACAAGGTATCTAGTAAGGAAGTCATCCCAGGACAACGAATGCTGTGGGAAAATGGTATAGTATAACATAGAGTAATAAAGGGCGAGGCAAACAGTGACGAACGGGTCATCCCAATCATTTGAACTCAACTGAGATCCAGCCAGAAATGAGTTTCCCAACTGTGATATTCTGTCAATGCTCAATACTATTTAGGAAAAATAACAGGAGCCACAGGACCAAGATGTGGTATGGTGTTTATATATAAACAAAATCAAAGCTGAGTCCCAGTGGAAGCAACTCAAATATTGCATATATTACTTCATCAAGGGGATGTGAAGAGGCAATGGTTTGATATCCTGTGGAGGATCGAAATATCCAGAAGTACTGACAGAGTCAGAGTATCTCAGGTACGTCAATAGAGCTGTTACAAATGGATACACAAGAATATGTGTGTATAGAAAAAGCGGGTCTAAACGTGGCAATGTCAATGTTCCAGAAAGGATAATGGTGGATAATGCTAAGTGTAAGAATCCAAAGGAATAACCACATTACATCCGTGCAAGGGATTCTATTTCCAAAGAATCGTTTCGTAAAGGAGTTGCCTTGGAGACTGTGGCATCCGCGTGTGCTGCGGTTGCCGGGCGGGTGGAAAGTTGCAATGCAGGCGGTCTGCTGGAAACTGGAGCAGATGCCACCTAAACGTTAGATATAATTAAATAAATGTATGGATGGCAATATATATCCATCCTACGACTATTCAAGATAGGGAGACTGTAATCGCTTACCTTTTACAGCCGTGGGGCACGGTGTTAGGAGCCTGAGAAAGGTGATCAGAGTCTCATCGCGGCCGTTACCTGGGAAACGATCCACGTTGGATTCAGGCCGCCATGTAAGTAAAGGGATAGGGGCATAGACATCAAAAACAGCGCTAGAGCCGATGTGCGTGAAGCTGGCCTCCATCTTTAAATGGTTAAAGGTGCAGACTAGCCCATAGGCAAAGGTTCTAGATATTATAACAAACATATGAAGCAAGATAAATTGAAATGCTAAAGAGATGAAATGAAATGAAAGGGCTCTGTAGTGCTCTAATAGATATAAAGCAAATATTTCAAATATGGGAGCGTAATGCCCACAGGGAGATCGAAGTAAGATGTAGAACCAAATAGGTACAGAGAAAGAAAGAAGGGGTGAAAGCAAGTGCAATGTCCAAAGCGGGGGACAAATAATCACGATTATGTGCATCCGGGGCTACCCGGATTATTAATAACAACAGGAGGCTAAATGGCTTGCTGTTTACCACCGCATCGACTCATACCGCTATGTTTATCAAAAGCCAAAATTCCAGCCTACCGACAATATTCAATATATTAATGATTGACAATGCAATTTACTAGTATGGTCACCCATAAGGAGAAATACATTGCACAGGAACAAGAGACATCACATTCCATGGTTGATCTGACTGTGTCCATACAAACAAAGAGCTGGGCACTAGAATAATATATCTGTAACAGATATATGTGCTCAAGTAAAGACATTCTTCAAGAGATAGTATAAGAATGTTTAGAGCTGCAGAGTCCAGAAAATGCAAGGTTACTGGATCCAGATTATTTACATATTCCAGTGTAGAATGTGACTCATACACCATGGTGCCAAGTTAAAGGGTGACAAACCTAGATAATCGTAAAAATTCAAACAATTGAAAAAATATAAAGGTTATTTATAGATCATGTTTCGATCTCATGGAAGTATACATGATCACATTTATTAAAAGGAAAACAATAAGCCCAACGCAGAATTAGTAAGGCTCAATTGCCTCCATCCAGGAGGGGTGGTATGCCTTATCATTGCATATGACATTGTTTTATAGAAAGCAACTAAGGGAAAATTCATCATTCAAACCCTTACGTTGCAGAGTATCTAATGTATGAATCCAGTATTTCTCTCCTTGTGATAGAAGAGATAGGTAGTTACCACACCTAGGTGGTCGTTTGACAATTTCTACCACTTGGAATTTAATTTGTGCGATCGTGTGTTGGTGTTCAATAAAATGTCTTGCCACTGGGGATCTAAGGTTCTTACACCGGTAGATTTGTGTTTGTGTTCAGACCACCTTTCTTTCACGGGTCTCGTTGTTTGACCTATGTATAATTTGCCGTAAGGATATTTTATCGAGTAGATAACTCCTGTAGAGAGGCAGGTTACAAAATCCCTGATTTTAAATTTCTTGCCCGTTTGGGGGTGAGATATTGTTTCACCTTTGATGACATTATTAAAGTTTGTGCAATTCAGGCAAGGGAAAGTGCCTTTCTTTCTAGTACCCACACAAGTTGTTTGTCTTTGGGAGATCTTTCCGCTCTCACCAGTTTATCTTTTAGATTGCAACCCCGTATTTCTCCTTATGGGTGACCATACCAGTAAATTGCATTGTCAATCATCAATGTATTGAATATTGTCGGTAGGCTGGAATTTTGGCTTTTGATAAACATAGCGGTATGAGTCGATGCGGTGGTAAACAGCAAGCCATTTAGCCTCCTGTTATCATTAATAATTCGGGTAGCCCCGGATGCACATAATTGTGATTATTTGTCCCCCGCTTTGGACATTACACTTGCTTTCACCCCTTCTTTCTTTCTCTGTACCTATTTGGTTCTACATCTTACTTCGATCTCCCTGTGGGCATTACGCTCCCATATTTGAAATATTTGCTTTATATCTATTAGAGCACTACAGGGGCACTTTCATTTCATTTCATCTCTTTAGCATTTCAATTTATCTTGCTTCATATGTTTGTTATAATATCTAGAACCTTTGCCTATGGGCTAGTCTGCACCTTTAACCATTTAAAGATGGAGGCCAGCTTCACGCACATCGGCTCTAGCGCCGTTTTTGATGTCTATGCCCATATCCCTTTACTTACATGGCGGCCTGAATCCAACGTGGATCGTTTCCCATGTAACGACCGCGATGAGACTCTGATCACCTTTCTCAGGCTCCTAACACAGTGCCCCACGGCTGTAAAAGGTAAGCGATTGCAGTCTCCCTATCTTCAATAGTCGTAGGATGGATATATATTGCCATCCATACATTTATTTAATTATATCTAACGTTTAGGTGGCATCTGCTCCAGTTTCCAGCAGACCTCCTGCATTGCAACTTTCCACCCGCCCAGCAACCGCAGAACACGCGAACGCCACGGTCTCCAAGGCAACTCCTTTACGAAACGATTCTTTGGAAAGAGAATCCCTTGCACGGATGTAACATAGTTATTCCTTTGGATTCTTACACTTAGCATTATCCACCATTATCCTTTCTGGAACATTGACATTGCCACGTTTGGACCCGCTTTTTCTATACACACATATTCTTGTGTATCCATTTGTAAAAGCTCTATTGACGTACCTGAGATACTCTGACTCTGTCAGTACTTCTGGATATTTCGATCCTCCACAGGATATCAAGACCATTGCCTCTTCACGTCCCCTTGATGAAGTAATATATGCAATATTTGAGTTGCTTCCACGGGGAATCAGCTTTTTCAGCAAGATTTCATTATTTGGTTTCTCGATAATGACTCCCACATGGTTGGCCATCTTTATATCATTGGATTTACTTTGTTCTGCACCTTGGCTTAATTGCTCTGCTCCTTACCATCGACTGAGCATTCCGATATCTATACTGTTGTAATATCGACTTACTGACATTGAAATTTATATTCTTTTCTTTCTGTTTCCTTTAATTGTTAAAAATAGTCCAATTAGGCCCTTTTGAAGAAGAGGGAATCCTCGAAACACGTCGACCACTACTCTATTGGACATCGCTTTTTGCATCATTTGTTGCTTCTTCGCATTTTAGTATGGTAAATGTAACAAATTATCCTTTTTTATTGTAAGTGCTTCTGGGCACATCCTCTCTATGTCAAATAAATTATTATTTTCAATCTACAGAACATTGTTATGCCCATATGTTTGAACACCCTTTGTGGCATCTGAAATTAGTGTGCAGGGGACGGGAGGGTCCCAAATTTGGGTCCTCTTTCCTTCCTTTTCCTTCTCCCACCTGCAAGGCTAAAAACCTCAGGGTCATCTTCGACTCCACACTCTCCTTCTCTCCTGACATCTCTGACGTCTCTAAGAAGTCACACTACCAGCTGCACCTCCTCAGAGGTATTCTGCCTTTCCTCTCCTTCCCCAGAAGCTCACTGTCTCCAGAGCTCTGGTTCTCTCTAGGCTGGACTATTGCAACAGCCTCTTTCTAAATCTGCCTGCTTCTACTCTCCGCCCTCTGCAACTCAAACAGAACATGACAGCGAGACTTGTCCTTGGCCTCAAGCCCAGTGATCGTTTCTCTCCAGGACTGAAATCTCTGCACTGGCTCCCAGTGGCTGCGAGGATTAAGTTCAAAACCCTCTGCATTGTCCACAAGGCCTTCTGGAGCATTGGGCCTCAATACCTTCAACTCTCTCTTCCTAAATATCTTCCTTCTCAAGCTCTTCGCTCATCCGCCTCTAACTCCTTCAGGGCCAGTCACTTCTCCAAGCAACGAGTTGGTGGTAGATCTCTCTCTTTGGCTGTGACCTCCCTCTGGAACAGCCTCCCTGAAACGTGAGGAGAACCATCTCTGGTTCCGGAAGCACCTCAAAACTTTCCTCTTTGCTTCTGCTTTCTCTCCTCCTCTCCCCTTTTGAACTCCTGGCTGAACCTGCACTGGTTACCTGGCCACCCTCTGATCTCGTGCCCAGTTCCCCTACCCCACCAGTTGCACTCCTGCACTGCCTCCCTGGCAACCCCTGCACTTGGGGACTGCTTTCTGTATACCTACAGTTCCCTACCAGCACTCGACACCTGATGTCTGCACTTATCTTGCACTTGCCATTAGCTGGCTGTACTTCTCTCATTGTTTATTTATTCTATTTATCCCATGTGCTTCACTGTCGCCACCCCCCTCCGACCCGGCACTTTTCCCCTTACCCCTTCCCCTGCACTTGCGCGATCAAAATGACACTCGCCCTAGTAGGATTGTGGTCTCGGTCTTCCCTCTGTTCCCCCTCCCTTTCTGCGTTGCGCCTTAAAAAACGTGTGTATAGGCGCAATATAAATGCCATATCATATCATATCATAACTCAGTCGCAAATCTGATCCAGCAGCACAGAAAGTTGGTGTCAGGTCTTCAGAGTTGTGGCTGGCGCCCATCCAAGCAGCTTGGTTCCTACAGCATCCACAGGCTCGGGAGCAGGATTCCAATGATGGGGTTGGTGTCGGGAGATCACAGGGAAGAAGGATTATAGGTGGCTCATCCAGAAATCTGAGTCTTTGCGTTACAGGTTCGGTGATGTGGCCAGGCAACAGCAGGAAGCACAAGCCTCTGGAGATTTCTGGATGTGGCAGATTCAACCAGAGTTCTTGCCAGTTGTCTGAAGATGAGGAAAATTGAGTCCAGCAATTGAGGTAGCTAGTGAATTTTTTAACTGGAGGGGTGTAAATGTATGCAAATAATATACAGAAGCCTTTTAAAATAATCTGTTGATATGGTGAATTTTATAGTACTTTCTGTGGAAAGATTGGGTGCAAAGCGTCAAAGTTTACAATGAAATGTGTATGTTAGCACATGAAAAACCCCAATAGATGCATGTTACCAAAAGAGCACAGAACTATTTTCGAAGGCATTTTTACTATGCCTTTGCTCACAACATATGACAGTATATAAAGCACTTTCATGCTAAATAAACTCTATACAGACTGACTATAGCAAGATAGACAATTGTGTCAAGTAATCACACTAATGTTTGCTTTTACCCTTGATACAAAGTGCAAAAAAGCCATGACAAACAGAATATATGGCTAGACTGCAGCCACCAATGTAAGCCAGTCTAGCCACATAATAACACTCAACATGTTTCCTTTTCCCTTGATGTCCAGTAAAGAGTAAAGAAATGCCATGCCACAGTAAGAATGTACATGAACACTGACACTACAGGCCAAGCTAGCCACACAATAACACTTATCATTTATTTTACCCTTGATGCCAAGCAAAAATGTCATGCCTCATTAAGAAGTAAATACCTACTGGCAATACTAATGTAGGTCAGTCTAGCCACGTAATAACACTTAGGTTTGTCTTTCCCCTTGATGGCAAGTAAGAAATGCCATGCCACATTAAGAAAGTAAATGCAGACTGACACTAGTAGTGCCAGTATGCATATACATTCTTAATGTGGAATGGCATTGTTTTACTTGTTATCCATGGTAATGCAAACATGATAAGTGTTATTATATGGCTAGACGGGCCAAAATGTTTTACTTGGCATCAAGGGTAACACAAACATTATATGTGTTATCCTGGCTAGACTGACCTACATTAAATGTAGGCCAGTCTAGCCAGGTAAAAACACTTATGTTGGCTTTAGCCCTGGTGCACATTTCATGGCAAACAGTTCAATAGTAGCAGAAAGAAGTCTCTCAGTGTTTGGTATTAGTCCACCAATCAGTCCTTGTCCATCAAATTATGGTCCTTGTCCATCAAATTCTCTCTGTAGCTTCCGGTTATCCTCTTTCTTCACTGCTCAAGCAACACATAATTAGCACATATGTTTCCTCTCGTTAAATTTTGTTTTTGTGTGCACACACTGTAGATCGCGGTGAGATAAAGATATGCTCTTTTGCATTTACCGAGTCTTTTCTTTTAACCCCAGTAAAATGAGTCTCTTCACTCATGCACACCTATTTATGTGCTTAGCTTTATTTATTTCATGCCGTTTCCCTTTCATCAGCCCCAGTATCACTGAAGTGAAGCAGCGGCCATCAGCCTTCACCGATTACATGAGGTGCACTTGGTCTGCTTCACAGACCCTTGCACTGAACACCCAATGGCTGCACAGGCACCAGCCAGCCCCAAGCACCGGTTTCCAATCCCTGGTTTCCCGTCATCAGCATCCATTTCCTGTGCACTTCTCAGTTAGAAGAGATTCACGCAACTTATGTTTTTTCTGCCCGAGTTGTGAGCTCCGATCTGACGCTTAGCAGCCTCAGGCCCTGGGTGCTGTGTTATGCAAAGAGAAGCTGGCAGAGCACATTCCTCTCAACAGCCGGCATTCATCTGACTATGGTAGTATCTCTCTAAGACAGCATGGGGCAGCTCAATAGGCAAGCAGCTAATAGTCAATGATTAGAGAATTGGCCACTTAAAAAAATAAAAAAGATAACAAAATACATAATAAGACAAGAAAGAAGGAATAAGGAGTATCTGCAGTGAGTAGTGCATATGCCCCGACTAGCATCATCGTAGGAGTTTGCATCATATTTTGAACTGGATAATCTGAGAAGACCCAGACAGAGCAAGACATCCCTTTTCAGATGAGATATAAAAGGGCGTTAAGGATACTCAGTTGAAACAACCATCAACAGAGCTGCTAGTCACCATTCAATTATGACATGATATATGGAGGCGTATATGAGGATAGGCACACTGCTGTCACAGGTACAGCCCAGAAAGCCACCCAACACTTGTGGACATGGATTGATATTGGAACCAGCACATTAAAAGTCTAAGACCTCTGTGAGACCCTGGTCTCTACTAAAATGCATATAGAAATAAAATTGCATGTGCTGGATGTGTTTGATAGGCGGAGAGAAGCCTACCTCAAGTAGAAGGGTGATATGCCAGACTTAAAACCCTCACACCCTGGGGTATACACATGAGGCAAAAATGATGATGGTTCGTTAGTCATGAACCAAGGGAGGTCGACAAGTACGTGCCTTGACCCTTTGAAGCAAGGGTCCAGCAGACCACAAAAATTGCCAAAGGAAGATGCCCATCCAGGTATAGCTGCAGAGAGGACAGGTATAACACAGTCTATGTTTGACCCACAGACATTAATTCATCCAAGGTCTTCAGTTTGCACTCTGTCTCTGAGAGTGGCGGAGTACCTTAAGATGAGACTTTGAAAAGCACTAGATAAAGACGGGAAGGGTACCTCAGAGTAGAGTCCCTACAATCAGAGATTTAGTGCATAGCATCAGCGATAACAGAGTTGATGCAAAAATGATCATCTTTATGGGCAGAAATGTGATGCATCCCCAGAAAGGAATAGGTAGAGCCTGGTGCCCTTGCCAGGATAAGCTATTGAACATGTCAGGTGCACAAGAAGATCCTGGACTTGGCAGTGGGGTTGACCAACATTGGTCCCACATATTCTGGACAGCTGGGCATTGAGCGTTGTTTGGTTTTTTGGGAAACTGGTGCCTCTCCACTGAAAGGCACAATAGGGTCCTTATTAAAATGGACTCCAAGCTAAGAGAACTATCTTTGTTAAGACGGCCTGGAAAGTACCAAAATTACACAGGGGTTCTGGAGCCAGATCAAACAAGACTCAATGATGGAAATAGACAAAGTGGAAGGCAAAACCCAGCTTTATTAACATCCAAATAAAGCAGGGACAGCATATAAGCATACAATGTCCTCACTCTCAGTGATTTTTATACCTATTTGTCATAACTGACATCAAACGGTAATCTTAGCTACCAAAACCTTCGGGTTACGGGGATTGGTTAAGGGGATTACTACATACATTCTATAAGGGTAAAACCTCTGATTGGGTAACAACAATCTGATGGCTCCTCCTGAGACCACCTCTAAATGATAATAGACTATTGTTTGGCATAATACCTACTGAGCGGCCTAACATTGGGGGTTTTGATTGGTTGGCTCTCTACTGACCAACCTTGGGCAACTGACAGGTTGTCAATAAATGAGCTAGACACAAATAGGGGGAGAGAGGTCCATGGGGTGCTTTCTCTTCAATTAAAGAAAATACCATCCCTTATTCCTAGGGTGATTTCTTTGTATTCGACCTTGTGTGGCGCCTCGTGTCTGGGAATATGAGCGAGGAGAGAGGCAAGTGTCATATCTGTGTTCGTTGCTAATGAACAGGCAGCATTCTTCAATTATGGGTCACATGTGATAAGACCACGTTGGGAATTATTTCACCCTGCATTTACTGGGATTTTACCTAATTGTAACTAATTCTAATGTGAATGTCATGCTCCTCTTTCCACTGGGGACACGCTTGAGCTATTCCCCATAGAGTATTTGGGCGTATAATTGTCCTGCACCTGGCTTACAAAGGCTTACAGAGGCTGGTTGTTCTTTTAATTAATCTAAGAATATATGGCTTGCGTTTTGGGAATCATTATCACATGCACTGAAATGTTCCTATCCTCCCCTTTTTCATGGTAACCTTGGTTTGGGTTGCTAGCTACTGTCTGAGCGCTGTGCGGATCTGTATTTTTGTTATTTCAGCACTTTGAATTCTCATGAAGTCTTGAGCCCTTTTATGTACTTAGAAGCGTGCTGCAGCTTCCATTTAGAAAAAGATGGCTGCCCATTACTGTCGTATTTCTATGTTAGTGAGCTATATTTGCCTATTTTTCACGTTGCATTCCTTTGGGCGCTGAACCAGTTACATGTGTCCCTAGATTAGGGCATAAGCGTAAGTACATAGGAAGTTTACAGGCATAAATACAAATGTACAGTTGCGAGAAGTCAGAATGCAGAGTGGATTGGTGTTAAGTGAACAGCCATGTTTTGAGGGCTTTGTGGAAGGCCCAGTAGGATTCTTCTGCTCTTAAAGCTGGCGGGAGGGAGTTCCACTGCTTGCTGGCGATGACTGGGAAACTGGGCCCTCCTGCTTTGACACGTTTGAACTTGGGTTGAACCAGCCTATGGATGTATGAGGCTCTGGTGGGCCTACTAGACTGGGCGTTGGTGATTTTTCTAACTAAGTAGGGTGGGGCAGCGTTGGTGATACACGTGTGCGTGATTGAAAGGGTCTTGAAGAGGATTCTTTTGTTTGTAGGCAGCCAGTGAACTGCTCCGTGGGTGACAGAGATATGTTCAGATCTGGGGATGTTGAGGGCGGCGTGCAAGGCGTTATTTGGATAGTCTGGAGTTTTTTTTATGTTCCGAGCTGACGTACCGGCAAACAGGACATTACAGTAATCTAGCATGGTGCCCACCCACTGCACAGGCGATTGTTAGACAGTTGTCACTCGTTAGGTAGTGTCCGGCAGCATTAATCATTTTCGTTGAGTAGAATGCAGCAGAGGAAATAGCATTGACTTGTCGATTTAGAGAGAGAGTGGCGTCGAGGTAGACTCCTAGTGTCTTTACAGATTAGATTGAAAGTGGCATATTGTGGATCTTCATTTTTAGTGCTGATGCTGGACCAATAATGAGGAGTTTGGTTTCCTCATCATTGAGGCAGAGGCCATAGGTCGCCATCCATGCTTGGATAGTGGCATAGGTAGAGCTGAGGGTGGCGGCATCTTTGTGGTAGGATCCAGTGAGAGGGAGGAGAATTTGCATATCATCGGCAGAGTTAGTGTAGGCTATAACGAGCGAGTCCAGATGGTCGAACAGGGGTGAATATGTTATTGAGGGTGGGCGGGACACAGAACTCTTGAGGGACCCCATAACTGATAGTGGAGGGTGAAGCAAAGGCATTTTCAGCAAAGACTTTGAGGAAGGAGGCTTTCCAAGAGGCAGCATCCCTGGAGAAGGAGGCAGAGGAGGTGAGGTGCTGGCATAATATGTCATGGTCAACCAAATCAAAAGCAGCGGTCCAGGAGTGCCCTCTTTGTACCATGGCCGGGGCCAAAGCCTGATTGGCGCATGCCTAGAATTTGGTGTGTTTCTCAGTGATGTTGAATTTGTATGTAGGCTGCTCCATCATGAATTTTGAGAAGGAAGAGACAGTGGTGATGGGACGGTAGTTGTTAGCAGCAATGGGGTCAAGAGTAGGTTTTATTTAGTAGGGGAAGGACCCAGGCTTCATTGAGGCAAGTGGGTACCACTCTGGTATTGAAGGAGGCGTTAATGAAGCCCGTGTTGAAAGGTGCTAGTGTGTGTCGGCACAGCACTTGATCAGTGGGGCCGGGCAGACATCCCCTTTGCATCTGGAAGGCTTGAGGCTTTGTAGGATGCATAGGGTTTCTTGTGAGAAGAGTTTCGGGAAGTTAAGCAGAGGGGCTCCTATTTATTACAAATGGGCATTTGAGTGGCCAGATGCTGGTGCATAATGCTAGCTTTCTTAGCAAAAATATTATTTTTTAGGGTGTCAATTTTGAGCAATAGGGCCTTCTGAATACTGTCGCACCAGGCTGAGGGGACTGGTGACTCCAGTTCTTTGAGGATGGCGAATAACTCCTTTGAGTCTGAATTAGCATTAGCTATCCTAGTATTGAGCGAGGAGGCTTTTGCTTGTATGATGGCTTTTTTGTATGTATTGGTAAGGATGGAGAATTTGAGCTTAGAATCGTCAGATGGATTATTTTTCCAGCTGGACTCTGCAAGTCTTTTTTCAGCTTTAGAATTGTGAGCTCTTGGGTATACCAGGATTTGAGGTGGATTGCTGGTTTAGCTTTTTTGAGCGCTGGGGGGGGGGGGCGATTGTGTTGATAGCCTTAGCAAGGGTTGTGGAGTAATATTCCACTAAGTACCCAGGGTCAGAAGTGTCCAGGAGGTCCAGACTGAGGGCGTTGAGGAATGGGGAGAGGTTCTCTTTGGTGAGTTTTTGAGAGCAGTGGGCCAGGTGGAAGTGAGAAGGTGATGACATGGTTGTCTGACCATGGACAGGGAGAGTTGGCTTTGATGGAGATGTGGCAATTGGTGTCCTTTGTTGTGAGTAGGTTTGTGAATGCGCTGGTTAAAACCAAGGGAGGTAAGGGCATTATCTAGGGAGGTTGATGGCAGGTCAAGGGGGTCGTTGCAGCCCAAGTTGAGGTCACCTAGAAGAAGCACTTGCGAGGAGGTCTTAATGTTGTCACTTAAGACAAGGAATAGGTCCTCTTCGAAGGTGAGGATGGGGCCTGGAGGGCGGTAAACGAGGTGGATATTGATTGTGTTGGAGTGGGAGGTGAACCATTTAAGAGAAAGGATGTCAGTTTTTGTTTAGAGTTGCAGTGAGTTGTCTAATGAGCAGGTGGTTTTTGACAATGAGGGCCACTCCACTCCTCTGGAGTTCAGTCTATCACTTCCAAAGATGGTGTAACCTGTGGGGAGGGCAAGAGATAGTGTTGGTCCGGAGGCTATGTGTAGCCATGTTTCTGTGATTGCTAGGGCATCGATGTTGTTCACAGTTAGGAAGTCGTGGACGTCTAGTGCGTGCACACTCAGGGATCGGGCATTGATCAAGGCTAGATTGAGATTGCGGCTAAGGGTATTGGAGGACCGTGTCATGGGGTTGAGAGTATGGGAGTTGGGGGGTCGGGGCTCAGAGTTGGCAGGCAGGCACTGCTAGGCACAGATGTGCAAACATTGTTGAGATTTGAGGGGCAAACATTGCCAGGCATAAATGTGCTAGCATTGCTGAGATTTGAGGGGCAAACAGTGCTAGGCATAGATGTGCAGACATTGCTAGGCTTAGATGTGCAAACATTGCTAATATTTGAGGGGCAACCAGTAATAGGCATAGATGTGCAGATACTGCTAGGCTTAGATGTGCAAACATTGCTAAGATTTGTGGGACAAACATTGCTAGGCTTAGATATGCAAACGTTGCTAGGATCTGAGGGGCAAAACATTGCTAGGCTTAGATGTGCAAACATTGCTGATATTTGAGGGGCAAACATTGCTAGGCATAGATGTGCAAACATTGCAAGGCTTAGATGTGCAAACATTGCTAGGCATAGATGTACAAACATTGCTAGGCTTAGATGTGCAAACATTGCTGAGATTTGAGGCGCAAACATTGTTTGAGCGGTTTTGCATAACTTCTTGCATGTGGGGGCCATGGAGTGTTAGTGGCAGACTGAGAGCGGGAGAAGCCAGGACCACACTTTTTGGTTGAGGGCCTTTTAGCAGGAATTATTGTGATTAGGTTTGTTGGCCTGCAGGGTTCAAGGCAGAGGAAAGTGCCTTGATAACGTGTACTTGCAAGTGGACGTTCTGGAGCTGATGTGCATGTTCCTCAAGTCTTTCGGTGTGGGTCTTGCGCAGTGGTAGGGGATTCTTTTGATGTGGCTTGAGAGGCACACGTTACGGTGAGAGACACAGCAGTGAGTGGAGAGCAATAGAGGATAGGTGAATAGGCCAGTGTGCGTGAGTCAAAGGGGGACGCAGAGCGAGTTTTAACGGCCTTAAGGAGGAACAGGGTAGGGGGATAGTATGGTCAACTGGTAGACTAAGCAGCACCTTTAGTGAAGTCGAGAGGCGGGACTGTGCATACCGCAGGTCAGAAGCACCCAGAAATTTTTGGCCAGGTTCAGGACAGGGCCAGACAGGGGAGGTCTGAGGCGTTAAGTGTGGGTCTTCGTTGGGGGCCGGAAAAGCTTATACATTGTGTATGTTAGTATTCTTCATGTCTTATGGATGCCGTGTTAATATTCTTTATGTATAAATGCATATATTACCTAGCGTTTGCGTTCTTCATGGTGAGTGCACATTTGCTTTGTGTCTAATGCATGCATATGTGTTGTTTCATTGTCGGTTTGTTTATTCTTGCCATCTTTAGCTTAGATTGTGTCCATCTCCTGTTGTACCTGCCTGGGATATGGGCGGTACGATTGCCTTTGTGAGTAACGCTTCTCACCTATACAGGTTTGGGTCGGAGGAGGGGCAGTAACTATGGATGACATAACCATCTGCCTCCCAACATCTTCATCAGAGAATAGACCATTGGCACAGGGGCTTATTTACAGAGACACTTTTGCAAAGGAAATTTCATATCAAAGTTTGTGGAAGCTTACACTGCATTGGAGAATGTGCAGTCCTCCATAAAACAAGTGCTTTCTAGTAAAAGGTTCACCCAGGCCAGGACAGGTAGAGTCTGCTCTCCTGCTTCTTTGCAGATGACAGAAGGTCCCAAACCAAGAGTGCTGCACTTCAGCATTGGCAGGACCAGAACGTGGATTTTTCTTTCCTGATCCGAGATCATGGAAGGAAAAGCCACTCCTGGAGGAGACTCCCAAGATAAGCAATACAAACCTCAGGTGGGTCTAACAAGCGCAGTGGAGTCAACTCCAGTGGGAACAGGACAGCTCAGTTTGCACAAGCATGGGACGCACTGTCAGGCAATGTGACGGACTCCGAACTGTAATTTCAGCTACATGAATTCGGCCCCATTGTTTATTCATGGGCATATCACAGGGTTATGGATGAGGAACATTCAAAATTGGCACTGAAAGCCAACCCTGGTGGTTCATCAGCAAGCTCTTTCTAATAATAAGGAGGTGGAAGTGAGGCCGGTAATAAACCTCAGAGATTGCAACGATTTTATATTGTATTCTCACTTCAAGATGGAAGGCGTTCATATGCTGTTGGTCAGCTTCCTCCCCAGGGACTGGCTTATCTGTCTTGACCTCAAAAACACATATCTAGCAATCCTAACATTTATCTTGCATCAGGAAATGTGCAGTTACTGTGGGCAGATCAATTAAAAAAAATTTCAAGCTTGCCCTTGGCACTCGCGTTAACCACCTAGGTGTTTTATCCTCAGGGAGAAAGACATACAGTCATCTATCTAGACAACATGATTCCCAAGTTCCAAAATGAGAACACACCACAGCAACACGTAGACAGAAAAATACAGCTTCCCCAACAACTGATGGAATTCTTGGGTTTCTGGATAGACCCAATGGAAGCTGCCATCAATTTGCCTTCTGAAAAGGTGAGGACAAACAGGAGGGAGCATCCAGCTTTTATTGGAAGGAACATTTTCCCATGTCACCTGCATTCCAGGGTCCTTCAGAGAGGCACCACCTGAAGGAAAGCCTCTTTTAAGTGCAAACATCGTCTCAGAAAAAGGGAGGGTGTATCTACAGTTGTGGCTGAAGCGTATGCAGGCTTGGAACGACGGGAGCATATTCAGTTCAGCCGCCCTATACGATTATAGAATCTATTGTGACAAGAGAAAATTGGGGTGGCAGGTGTGAAACGCTAACCATAGGAGAGAAGTTGTCAGGAAAGGAACTTAATTTGCACATGCATTTTCTAGACCTCTTAGCACAATGTTTCACAGCACATGCTTTTGCCAAATAGAGAGTCAGTTGCTGAATACGCTCGAAGATAGACATCTCCAAAGTGAGAAAAAAAGACTTCCTTGGTACAAAGTTGAAACCTATGGCAGAGTTGGCCAAAGACATTTGGACTATTGCCTGGGCAGGCAGATACTGATCATGGTGGATTACTTATATGGCCTTTCCAAAATTGTATCAGAATGGAATTCAAAATATCCAGGAAATTACAGCAAATTCAGGCTGGAAGAATACAGCCCTTGGCAGCTGGGAATTGTTGTAAATTTGTTGTGCCATAAGTGATAAAACACTGAATCTAAGATGGAGAATGTACACATTTTCTCATTTTCAGATGAACATTATAAACAAATCAATGAGTGTTGCTTCAGTTTTTCCCTTGCTATCTGATTCCTCTACTCAATTGGTCCAGGGCAAAACGCTTAGGATCTAACACAGAAAACGAAAAAATTGGTCAGAACAGATTTACACAGAAAATGTATGTTGCAATACCTGAGGGCAGGGATTAACCCTCAAGGATTGAAGCTATGAAATGTCCTAAGAGTCTTCATAGAAAACCCCAAATTTAAACATAATGGAGTGGGGTACGGAACAAATGTAGTCAGGATTGGAAAATGTTAATTATTGACACCGCTGAAAAGGAGATCAAACCTCAAGACAATTAACTTATTACATTGGAAAAACAGTTTTGGACAACACATTATTGAATGATGCTTAATTAAAACTATACAAAATGAATCAAGAGATTTTGAAGTTTAAACAATTAAATATTGATTAAAAAATTTGGAAATTGAAAAAAGACACTGCATTGTAAAAGGTAGAAAAAACATATCCTTATCTACGTCCTGACTTTTATGAGGAGTCGAATAAACAATTTACTTACCAACAGTTACAGATGGGAAATACAAATATGAGATGTTTTCTGATACTGCCATAAGCTCCACTGGGAGTGAGCCCGAAGAAACCAGTATCGCGTCTGGTCCCTCTTCCTCACACACACACACAAAACATGCAACCCCATCAGTTTTGTCACGGAGGGGGATGCAAGGCAGAAACAAAAGGGGTATTGGGTCAACATAATACGGGATGAGAATGACATAGTGGGACGGACTTCACCAGGAAAAATTAATGTGGTGGCACTCATTTTTAACCAATCACAATATATACTAACTACCAATGAGATCAATGTATTGAACAAAGGCCGTAGTTTCGTAAAGTTAAAAGGGCTGACATTTTCGAGACCAAAATTAAACTACAATGTTTTTTCCAAAGTATTAGACTAAAATGTTTTTTTCAAGATAGGGTCTATGAACAAAAATTTAATATAGCATGTTTAAAGGTACCATCGATCTTTCAAACACCTATCTTGGCAATTTGTCCAGAAATTGTGACTTTTGAAAACATGGTAATTAGGTGCATACAAGAATAAGGCCAGAAGTTAAATTCACACAAAAAAGAATCTTTCTCTAGGTGAACGAGCTGCATTGAGATCCATGCAAGTGGATCAAAATATTGTCATTAGTCTCGCCGACAAGGGTAGGGAATAACGATTTGGGACACAACGTTTAAGTTCACAGATTCAGGCTTTATGTGAACAGGCAGAACATGAAGGGTGAATATATAAAGGAGAAAGTGAATATTTATGTCGATTGAATCCAGGAATATCATTGTTTTACATTCTTTCGAAGGTGCAAAAAGACATCTAAAACCCCCTAGGAAGGCCAATAGTTTCTGCCATTGGCTCCATTTTGGAATCCCTTTCTACATATGTAGATTGTTTCCTGAAACTATTTGTGGTAGAGATACGTTCTTTGTCAGAGATACTAGCCATATGATTCTCCTTCTGGAAGGCATTACTGTCTATGAAAATTATATTCATGTCACATTGGACATTGAAGCGTTATATACCAATATTCTGCAAGTAGCGACTCTTAAAGTGGTTGAGATTTTTCTGAACACGCGATCATGTATCGCCAACGTGGTACAGACAAAATGTATTTTTGAGTGTACACACTTAGCACTGACTGATAACTTTTTAATGTTCAAAAATAAATTATACAAGTAGGTGAAAGGGACCAGCATGGGAGCGACTTTTGCTCCGGATCTAGCTAATTTATATGGATCAGATTTTGTGAACAGGTTTGCTTACGATTGCCACAGTCGCTTTGGAGTTAACATCATCATTTGGCGTAGTTATATTGACAACGTGTTCATGATGTGGAGAGGGGATTCCAATCTTCTCAACAGTTTGTTAAGATGGCTGAATGATTTAGATGTTCAAATTACTTTTACAATATCGTCGCAGAACACCAACATTCCTTTTCTAGATATCCTCAAAGTGAAACAGGATGGCAAGTTGTCCACCTCTTTATACAGAAAACTGACAAATAACAGTTTGTTACATTATGACAGTATCCACCGATGAGCACTGAAAGATAATCTTATAATCTTCCATATTGGCAGTTTATACGTATCAAACGCAACTGGACCAACAGTAGGGTTTTGGAAAAACATAGTAATACTTTACAGTGAACATTGGAAAATCAGGGAAACCCATGAAAAATCACTAAACAGGCCAAAAAGAGGACAGCCAACTTGAACAGAAAACTTTGTTTGAACAAGCACTATGTAAGAAAGGGTCTGTAGTGTGCGTTACAAAGTTTAGTCCGCTTAGCAAGCAAGTGAGATGGTTGATTTGAAAACACTGGCATTTACTACAGATTCCAGGTTTCATATTTCCAAAACCAATGTTTCCTTTTAGACGAAGTACCAACTTGAGGCAATCTTTGGTACATGCACAACATGAGAAACAAAAAAAGATACTGACAGCAGGCTCCCTACTGGACTTACTAGCTTTTACTGGAAACTTAAAATGCAGAAATTGTTCAGTATTTAACTGTGGTTAGTCGAAAACAAAAAGCGTTAAAAAACGCATTTGGAGGAGCAAAAAAGAAGAAATAGTATCAGGCTAGTGGTATGGAGGGGGAAAGAGGACATCATGAGAATTGTGGGTGTTGGAGGGGTCTGGAGCCCAATTTCAGAGCTTTAATGTTTTCACATAACCGGGGTTGTACTAGACTGTAGATAACCGGGGTTACAGTAGAAAATGGGACCAGGAATGAAAGTGTGTGACACAAAAATAACTGTGGATATTTGCAGTCGTTTGCGGATAACCGGGGTTATTTGTAGTACATTGTAATATAACTGCAGTTATGGGAAAAAAGTTTTAAAAAAAGAGTTACAAAAAAGAGATTCATTTAAAAAAAAAAGAAAATGTTTACAGCTACAGTGAGGTGCGTGGCAATGTGTGTGGCCGAAGGATATGGGTACTGGGTTACTTTAAGGAACCGAATGGTGCAACACAGAAAGTGGACACGGCCGAAGGCCATGACTATTGGGCCCCGGAGAAACCTATTGGGGCAACATGTCAAGGGGTGCAATTTGTAAAGTGGACACAGCCAAAGGCCAAGGCTAGTGTTCCCAAAAGAAACCCAGTGGTGTGGCCACGGCCGAAGGTAGTGGCTTGTGG
Source organism: Ambystoma mexicanum (assembly GCF_040938575.1). Taxonomy (NCBI): domain Eukaryota; kingdom Metazoa; phylum Chordata; class Amphibia; order Caudata; family Ambystomatidae; genus Ambystoma; species Ambystoma mexicanum. Next base: position 258,782,459 of record NC_090928.1, on the reverse strand, counting down.
GCCCGTTTAGGAAACCTATTGTAGCAATATGTAGAGGGGCCACTGCTGAAGGTGGTGGGCACTGTCCATGGCTAGTGGCACTGTAAGAAAAGGAATGGGCTAACATGTAAAGGGCCAGCAAAAAAGAAATGGTTGAACCACTGCGTACAGCAAGTGTGCAATGTTTGAAATAATTTCGGAGCATAACTTTAAATTAATTGAAACTCTACATTATGTGGGAATGAAAGAACATTCCAAACAAACATAAGCAAATAACATCTAATTTGGTGTTTTACAGACATTGAATTCACATTTACATAACACATGAAGTGAACATGTACAGGTATTTATATTGTCTGTACCTAGAAGTTGAATAACTGACTAAATGATAATCATACCAGTGAGTCAGGTCTGTTCAGTATTGTTCTGTAACAAAAAAGGGGTTTTGTTCATACACCTTGATGGAATTTGAACAGCATTATTTTTGCACACAATATTTATTTTCATACACAAACGCATGTTTCAAGGCACGGAGGTGCTGCCCACTATCCTAAAAGTAGTATACAATAATTGAAAGTGTTAGCCATTGTACTTGTATCTCCAGTTATGGAATGTTCTTGGCCCACCGGTGGTAATGTGTCTGCATGAAAATGAGATAAAGTCTGTGATGGGAAACTTCAGTTCAGATCCCATCACAGTTTGCCATCAGCAATGAAGATGACGGGCTGTGTATGCATGCCGAAGTCAAAATTAAATCCAGTCAAATGGCCTCCGCGAGTCTCGGGGACCCAATGAATGCGCTACAGCTGTCTGTTAAATCGGGTCAGCCACGTCCTCGTATTGTGTGCTTTGAGACCCCGACGTCTTCCAAAAGGGTGCAGGGCCGGGGCCAATAGTCATGGCGAATGCCATGGCTAGTGAGTATGAAAGAAAGGTAGTGTTTTAAAATATACAGTGGGCAAGGCTGAAGGCCCTCGCTAGTGGGCCCCAAAGACATGTATGGTGGCCACGGCCGAAGGCTGTGGCCACCTATTGGATCCACAAGAAATATATTGGGGAACATGTACAGTGGGCACGGCAGAAGGTCTGTTAGTATTTTAAAATATACAGTGGGCACTGGCTTGTGGGCCAAAAAGACATGTATAGTGGCCATGGTCTACCTAGTGGGTCCAAAATAAGCATAATGGGGTAACATGTACAGTGGACACGGCTGAAGGCTAGTGGCCCGTAAAAAAAACTATGGTATGACAAAACCCTTCAAATTCACTGAAATAATCTTAGTTAAGGTGCAGTTAATGTGCACAGATTTAACACAACATCACCCTAGAAATTCAGCGGCTTTGGGAAGTCATGACCAGCTTAACTCAGCCCGTTCCCGTTGTAAAGCTCATGAGCACATATATATTATAAGAGAAGGAATTCACAATGACATACAAAATGGCATTATGGTGGACATAGCATTATGGGGACATCAACGGGAGCACGCCGAGTTAATGACTTCCTACATCTGCTGAATTTCAAGGTTTTTGTTGGGTTAAATCTGTGCAACTTAAATGCACCTTAACTTTTGCAAGCAAAATCCTGTGGACACACAGAGAACAGTGCTTGCGTCGGAGAGGATCTCAGGGCTTGATTTTATCTGTTTTTGTTTGTCATGGGATTGCTAGAGCATCTGAAAGCTGCCTGGAGACCCTGGAGGTCAGCATGTGCTGCTAGAAGGCTGCTCCCACTACAGTAGCTTGGGGAAGGAGCGGCAGTGCCAGCATGACTCTGAAGAGCCGCTGGGCCTTCTGCAACAGTAAGAGTCAGATGATTTTTTTCTTTTGTTTCTTCACACACATACGTTCTGCCTATGTGTATCGAGGCATGGTTGCTTTATGGTCCCAGAAACATAGTTAACTAATAGTGTGGTGCAGTGTCTCCCCTCATCCGAGCTACCCTTTATTGAAATACTGGTTTCAGAGAGAGGAAGTAAGGGGCTGTTATGAAAATCAGCATTCAAAAGAGATGAGGAAACGTGAGCTTTGTTTCCCTCTAGGCAGGTTCAGCGGCGGAAGAGAAATCCCCACGGATGGGACCAGGTTGAACTGCTCTGCTCTCAAGCAGCAATAAGCAAAAGCTCCCATTAGAGGGCTTTTGCTTGACTGTTGCCACGAGGGCACAGCATTAACTTTCAAAGACAAAACTGCTCAAGCTTAGAAAATGGCTTCCTCCAAGTGCTTGAAAATCAACACTTGAATGGTCATTAAAAAAATTATTTTCCGTAGGAACTTCTTTTAAAAACAATGCCAATATATCTTTTTTATTATGGCCAACATTTTAAAAGCACAACATCTTTGAGGGAACTTCCCCTTTAATGATCTAACACATCTAGACAATAATGGTATAACTAAGGAATAGATGAGACCTGTAAATCTAATAGAGATGCAGCCCAAGAAGAGCGCTAAGGAGATTTGACAAAGTGTTTAGGTTCACCCCTTCTTTCTACCCTGGAAATTTAAGGGTCCTGGAAGAAGGATAGTGCTTGGAGGATTTACAGATTATGAAAAGAGAACAGTAAATCCCCAAGCAGGGACATTAATTCACCAAAATACCTGGGTATCGGAAGTGGCATTGTGCACCGGATGACATGACCGGAAGTGACATCATATGGGTGCTGGCACTGTTGACATCACAGGAAGTTTGCCATGTGACCTTTGTGCCTGCTGGACCCACAAGAACTGACATCACTGATGTATAAGGCTGTTTCACTTGCCAACAATATATAAATCAACTAGGATGTTGACTTAAAATGCCAGGGGTGCAGCAGAATATCCTTTGGCTAAACAGAACAGAATCTGTACTGTTACTTTTGTATGTTTGGGACACACATACACACACAGTGATGCACACATAGGCCATACCGAAGATACAACCTTCAATTATATTTTTATGAATGTACCTTTTATTTATTACATTCATGCAGGCAAAGGTTTTGTCTTTGAGTGAACAATAGAATAGTTCCTAAGTTACCTAAACACCACATCAGGGATGCCATTTGGAGGTTGCCAGGGGTCGCACCTGCTACCTCTGAGGTCTCCCTTACTACCTCTGTCGTCTCCTTTGCTATCCCTAAAGAATTATTTTTTAAAATGGTTTTTTGTTTTTTTTGTTTTACAAATTGGAGCTCCTGGACTGTTGCCAGTGCCATGTGGCTCTTTGTTTCTAGAGTGGCTGGCTTTCTTGTTCAGGCTTCTTAGAAAAAACAGGGGATTCCACAGGTGTAACACTTTGAGCAGTGACCCTAAATAAGAAAGAATAGGAATAGTAAATAATTTGTCTTTCTGGAATTCTATACAGTAATTGCTAGACCCATTAAAGGTTTATTTCAGGCACACTACAGAGGGTGAGTCACTGATTTATTCTGTTCTTAAACACCTCAAATTCACAATGCAGACAAAAACCTCCCAAAAACATTTGGGGTAGAATAAACATCCATTTCGGACTATGTATTTTGCTTTTCGCAAGTTGCAGTTCCAGCATGTTTTTTTCCGTCGATATCTCTGTTGTGATCATCACAAGACATTTCATCTCAGTGTCCTCGGTCACTTGCCAAAATCCCTGTGCCTAAAAGCTTGTGTACACTGTAGAAATATTTCACCATAGCACATAAAGTGGCCCTTGATTTCATTGTGCCACAATTAATTATTTGCTGTAGTGTGTCTATCTTTCTTAACTCCATGACATGCTGTTCAGGATGTTTGTTTGCATGTAGGAGGTAACAAGTGCCCAGAGTACTGGATGCTGTGTGAGTGCGCTGCTTTCCGTGCGCTACTCTAAATTCTTTAATACACAGTTATGAACCCTCCCAATGGTATGTATTTTGCCATCCTCTGAAGCCTGAAAAGTAGATCCATGCAGGCGTGACATGTGGCCAACTTTGCACTAGATCTGCAGATGAACTGGCTTGCTGTTCAATCTCAGTTACCAGTTTGTTTTTTTCCAAAACCTTTTATGGTCATTTTTCAACATTAACACTTTCCATCTGGTACCCTTCCCTGCCTTGCCCTCCCCTCCCCCTCCCTCTCCCCCTCCCCCCTCAGATCCGGGTGTAGGACCTTTTGCAGGGTGACTCGTTTTGACTAAGGGATTGCGGGTAGTAAGTGCCTCATCGGCCTCAGTCTTTTGTTACATTGGGCGGAGTGAGTCCTTCCAGTTCACCCAACCCATGGGCGATCAATTATTCCCAGGATGCGCATGCTCCTTGGGGACCACGCTGACCGTGCACCTTCTTTTAGATATGATATCAGCTTTGACCAGTCAGAGCAGAACCTTTTTTGATCCCATTGATTGGAGTAGGTGAGCCATTCCATAGCTACAATGTTCCATATCTTTGCAATCAATTCATGGTCTAGAGGTGGGTCCCTGGACTTCCTCAGTTACCAGTTTAATGGTATTCACTACAGAGTGTAATTTGCTTTCTGACTTAAACAACATTCAGACATGTAATTGCTCATTATACTATAGCCGGTAAGCTAGCAAAAGCCGGTAAGATCAAGGGGTGAAAGGTCGTGTTCCATCGCTTCCCATGATGTCACTTCGGGGTGGGGTCAATTGACATCACCATGATGTCATCAGAGGTCAAGGGTCATGTTGTAGCACTTCCACTACCCCAGGCATTTTGGTAAAATGACATCCCTGCACCACATGTTATTGCATCATTTGAGGGCTTCAAATTTGCAGATGTTTACGATAGGTTCCAAGTGAGCTTAATACAAGCATCTGAATACCCAACCCTTACCCCAGGATTGTCATCCGCTTGATACAATCTGACAAAAGCAAATCATGAAACAAGACCACGCAAAACAAAAATCACAGTTCCCGGCCACACCTGAGGCTCTGCTAAAAACGGAGACCGATTTATGACATACAAAATTAATGTAAACATACTTCAATTTTCGTTAAACAGCAGACTTTGAAGTGTAAATCTCGAAGAATTAAAGCTTAATTAGAATTTGTTCAGTTACAGAAGGTCCACTGGCCCTGTAGACCCCACAGCCTTGTGCACACTGCATTGTAGCTTTGGGCTATACAAATAAAAGTAATGCCGCTCCAGCAATTCTTCAAGTAAAGTGTTTGCTTTCTTTCTCTGGTACTGTCTCTGTGATTTTTGCCCTAGAGATTGTAAGATCAGTGCCATGACATCCCCGGGGAGACAATGGGCAGCAGCCTGTACCCCAAGTTACCCCCAAATGGTGTCCTGATACATGAGACATGTAATTGTAGAAGTTTCTCGCTGAGGTGGCAGCGACTGATACTCAATGAACAGAAGGCAAGAGGGAGGCTGGTGGGGGTGGGGGCTCCTTGTGTGGGTTGAGGCTTCTCTCCATTGGAAGATTGAGAATGTTGATACAGGCCGTGTAGATTTGCTACAGCTAGTAATTGAAATTCAGGGTTGCAAACCCTGGCTTCTACTTAATGTTTATAATCGCCCAAACCCAAAAAGTGTTTCAACTACTAGCTTAACTCTTTTGAACGCGTTGCAATATAGTAAAGTATAAAATAGCAGTTTGTTTGGGTTGATTGTTGTGGGTGATTCTAATCTCCAGCTGGCCAATTGGAGAGTTAGAAGGAATTTGGGAAGATGAAGACGAGGCTTGGGGGATAGGAGTGCTAGATGCCCCCACTTTAAAAACAACCCAAGGTAGTGCTAGTGACACTATTCAAGCCCTATAGAGTCTGGGATTATGCTGTGTAATGGCCAGCTTCCCTCAGACCAACCAGCAATGGATACATACTATGGTTCGAAGGACTAGAATTGGTTACATATTTATATTGGTGCCAGACTGGCCCTTGTTTAGAGATTTCCAGGTAATTAATAGGCAGGAAAGTGACCATAAACCAATTGTTATGTCGCTGGGGTATGTGGAAACGTCTGCACCCCGTAGCCAAGCCTTTACATCAGATTTATCAGAGACGGGCCACGCACACAGTGCCATTAGATGGGGTAAAGTTGTGGTTGGTGATATGATTCCATGAATTTATGAGGCAATATTGGAGCAGTTGGAAGGCTTATGTTCTCAGGACAGTTATGGCCAGGATGTAATACTAACATTTGAAAACATTCTCTCCACAATTTCTCCCTTTGTTTCTTGCCCCAAAACCGAAATTAAAAAACGCACAATGAAACAAGAAGCATAGTATGATAGAGCATGTAGAGAGGCCAAAAGGGCCATAGTTCAGCACCTTGATTCTCACCAGAAATTAGACAGGCAGCATTTGAAATCCCTGAGAGCAACCTATAGGTCTCTAATGAGACAAAAATTGTTGGCTAACAAGTGGGAGGTACTGTTAGAGGCTGCCCAAATAGGCAATAGTAGGGGTTTTGGGATTCTCATCTCAGACAAGGAGCTAGGAGGTGACACTTCGCTCCAGCCCTGTACCTCCCCAGTGGTGTCAAGAGAGGATTTTGCAGCCTTTAGAAGAACTTAACTTGAAGCCAATGAACTTGGAGGAAGAAGTTCAAGTTAGGAGATTCTGGGGATAATGGGTGGCAGAGGGAATGAGCCGCAGTTCCTCCGGAGGGATGTGGAGGATATACTAAAAACTCAAAAAGTGGGGAAAGATGTGGGGCCAGATAGGATCCCAGTGGATTTGTTTAACAAAGAAGCAACAATATGGGTACCGGTCCTGACAAAGGTCTTTCAACAACATCCTCCTGCAGGGCAGGGTCTCAGACTCATGGAAGATGGCAGAGCTCATCCCCATCTATAAAAAGGGAGGTAGGGAGAGTACTTTGAACTATCGTTCTATCTCCCTTTTAGACATCACGGCAAAGATGTTTGCAAAGGCCTTCCTAAAAAATCTCCAGGAAGGGGTGGATCGGGAGTCACTGCTTAGCGATCTCCACACATGTTTTAGATCTGATTTACTGCAGATCAGGGGTTTTGTCTCTACCTGCTAGTACAGAAACACTTGCTATTGTCTAGGTCCAAATGATATGCAGTATTTGTCGATCTAAGAACGGCATTTGACACTGTACTGAGGAAGTCACTTTGAGAGATACTGGTGGCTAAGAATATTCCAGAGGCTTTACTAACGCCAATTTGATTGTTATATTCTGGTAACTCGGCTACTGTAAGATGGAGTTTGGCTGGTGGTGCAACCCTCTCATTCCAGGTGGACAGAGGGGTTTGCCAGGGGTGCCCCTTAGCCCTCCTCTTATTTTCCAACTATATTGACACCATTATAGAAGAACTGTGTCTTAACAACTTTGATTTTCCATGGCTGGGCAAGGATACATTCCCAGCATTATTTTATGAGGATGATGCCATTCTTCTGTCCACCACTCCCTCTGTCATGTTTCAACAAGAAATGCGATGACCTAGGCCTGGAACTGAATGTAGGAAAAACAAAGGCTATGGTCTTATCCCCCAAGAATTCGCAGAGAAAACCATTGTCCGTTGTAGTGGGAGGGACAATGATTAACTTGGAATCCGCTTTGCTTCTAATGGCAGTTAGGTTGTCCATGTGGACAGGGTTTCTGGGGGCTTGCGCAAAAACTGTGGTTCTCTGCAGGGTAGTTGGGCCAGTGTTTGAAGTCTACAATGTGCAAGCCAAAGCAGCCACAATATACGTTGTGGACATTTGTTTTTGTTTTTTAGGAGCAAGACTCCAGACATAATTGAAAATAAATTTGTAAACAACGTATTGTTACTCCCCCAATCTGCCCCGACAGCCCTGGTCCACATGGAACGCAACTTGTGCCCACTGGAAGAAGAGCTTGCCAAGAGACAAGCCTTTTACTGGTTTAGAATATGGGGGAACCCTGCATTGGGTAAATATCGTGATAACCTTACGCAGGTCATGAATTTGGAAGGTGGGAGGTCTCTCCCGTGGCTTCTTCATGTTAAAAACCTGTTGGTAGCCCTAGGTCTCTCATGTTACTGGCTGTACCCAAGTCGGATTACAAACGCTATAAAATGTGAGATGAAAAGGGCCTGGGTGACGCTGAGGGCCAATATCATGAAGGGAGCATGTTTGTCTCTGTCTCAGGCATGGATTACTTGGCTTTTAAACAGATGGCTGGGTATGAACCCTACTTGGATATGATTGCTCCGAACTATGCGTGGGTGTGGGAGTGGGATATTTGAGGGTACGGCAACACACGAACAAATGGAAAAACGCATCAGATAGCAACTGTCTATTATGTGGTGCATTTAATGAAAAAATTACACACTTTTTGTTTTTGTGTGAAGAGTTAAAAGACCTAAGAACTAAATACCTCAAACCCCTGCTTGTACTGCACGATGTTCGCACTTTAAATGACGCCAATCAATTTATTAGAAAAATGCATGATCTGGTAGTAGCCCGTTTCGTGTCCAACCATATTCCCCGAGCTTGACTCAGAAAACATTTGTTAGCACTTTAGACCTAACGATGGCACACTTGATGTTGAATATTGTTATCTCTGTCTCCCTAAAGAAGTTCCAATGTGACCATGTCTTATCTGCTCTATGCAAAGTAGCTGGTATGTTATGTTTATATAAAACCACTAGCTATGTAGAATTGGAATTATGTCTTTTAATTGTTGTATTTTATTGGACCCATCGAATAATGATTTTTATTAATGTTGTTATTGTTTTTATGTTATGTTCCTGATGACTTTACAGTCAAATAAAGGATTATCAATCCAATTATTAATTTGTATAATGTGGTACCATCTGAGGAAGCTAGGCTATTATAAATTAATGACCCCAACATGCACACTCTTTCAAATATAAAATGCATCTGGGATGTTATAATGGGGATACTGAGTAAGAATTATTTAGGTAATAACGTTAAAATTAATGAATGTCCTTGAATAACTATTTGAAATAAGACAACGTTTTTATGGGAAACCTTTAATGTAATAGAGTGTAAACTGTGGTCTCCTACTTTTGTTTCTACAGTGCTGATATTTATTTAAAAGGTTTATAAAAAATATGTATAGTTTACCATAATCGAAAGAAGATTTTGATATAAAAAAAAATCTATATGCATATGTAGTCTAACACTGCCTCTGTTCTTTCGTCAAAGAACCCTCACATACATTAACAGAAACAAATCATGTACTGTGGCCCGACCAACACTGCATGGTTCCAAAATAAAACATTGTGTACAAATGGAGAATGGTCAGAGGGACTTCAAACCAACCCTACTCACACTCAGAACCCTCGTGTCATGATAGTTCATTCTTACGTCTCATCACCACAGGGGATGCCAGATTTGGACTCTAGTCTTTTTTCTCATAGTTTGTGATCTGCTCCTCCTTTGTAATGGATCTTCAGCCATAGTTACAAAAGCTTTGCAAGAATAATTGAAAATGCAAATAACATTTGTGTGATACTGGAATTGCTTTGTAGGACTCAAATAACCACCTGTCTGAGCTCTACCTCAAGCTTCTGAAGTTGGAACAGGAGACAGAACTTCTCAGAGATATCAACCGAGCCTTGAGAGAAGAAAACCTGTATCTGAAGGAATCTATCAAGAAACCTGACACAGGGACACAGGAAGGTCAGTACTTTGAAGTCATTATTTAAATATTGTGCGGGCATGAAAAGCCAAAGGTTTTTTATTTAACTACACGTGCATTCTTTGTTTCGCTCTGCACTTACTGCCCCCCAGTTGCTTCCTTTTGAGCTTAGAATCTTGTTCAAGGTTCTGTGCACCATCCACAGAGCATTTGAGTCAGGAGCAGGAATGGTGGAAGGAGGAAAAGCAGAAGAGAGAGTGCACAGAAGAGATCGAAAAGGCATGGGGAGAGTCATATAGAGGCAGGAGGAGGTGAAGGAAGTAGAGACAGGAGGAGTAAAGCAGATGAGAGAGAAATAATACATGAGAGGAAAAGGTTGATAAGCAATGGCTGGAGAAGAGGAAGCTTGGAGAGAATTATTGAAGTGGAAGGAGGAGGGAGAAAAAGTAAAGCAAGGAGGAGTGGAGGAGGGTGAAAAGGAAGTAATATTTGGAGAACATGTTGGGAGAGAAGTATTGTGGCAAAAAGGGGAGGGAGTGATACAAAAGTGAGAGCAATAGGAGAGCAAGAAAGAAGTAACATTTGGAAAGGAGGAGGTTGGGAGATGTTGAAAAAGAAGGCAGAAGGAGAAAGAGAGGGCTGGAACCCAAGAGGGGAGGTGAAGAAGACCCAATAATTACAGGGCGTCAAGGAAGAGGAGAAGGCATACCCACAGAAACTAGAAAAGAGAGCAAGCCGGCCCAGTGAATAGAGAAGAGGCAAGAATTCCGTGCAAGAGGTACCCAGTGGGCAGGACCCATATTACCAAAGTTTTGTCGAAGACTGATAAAGAGTCTGCAAATGGAATCCCAGGGTCTGTGTCTCACTATTGCCAGGCCTAAAGAGGTATTTTTCTATTTTTTATTAATGTGATATTGTTCAATATATTACACCTTTCACATAAAGAAAACACATTATACAACATATTTCATATATAAAACGCCAAGTAACAACACACTAAAACGACACAATAAAACATATAATCAGTTTCATACAATCAATTTCACACATCATCTATCCATAAATAACTATTATTTTCAAACAAGCCACTTGGGCCACCAATGGCCCAGCCCCATCGCGCTACTAACATACAGCATTTCAAATCTTAAATTAAGAATATAAATTCACGTCACATGGGTCCCATACAAATAGAGTTGCTTTAAAAATTGGAGGACCACAAAAATCAGCAGTGTTATCTTTCCAGCATTTAATCTGCACCAAATATCATCCGTCTGCAACCAATCAGCATGCGCAACGAAACACCCCAAGTGTCTAACTCTAATATCTTTAAGGGCAGGACATTCAACTATAAAATGCTTTAATATTTGTGTCACCTCTATTACACAGAAATTACAAATTCTAAAAGTATCTTTAAAATGAGATGCTTAAATTTCATTTGTAGAAGGTTCAACCCAACTCTTAAAAATTGATCACGATAAAAGGTGTTGCGGAACCTATATAAGTATCTGCGGATGGTGCCCATCCGTTTGTCTAAAGTAGATAAAGAATTAGACAATGAATAACCTTGCATGCAATCAATTGTACTAATCCAGTCCTGCCTAAAAACATCTTTTTATTTCTTCTAGAAGTGGGTTCAAGAAATACAAATCAAATGTAAGACCACATTCCTTTAAAAAAATTCCACTAAGGACTGCATATTTACTAGCATAGTCTATTTCGTAGACGCTAAAATTGCTCGTAATTCCAAAAACAAGGAACCTGGAGCTGGGGAAATTATTTTCCCAACCAAGACCAACACTTTAAAACCACCCATTAAGCAAGGCCAACCCAAGCTCAGACCTGAGTGGGGCCATTGGGAGACTCCCCGGGAGGTTAAGTACCTTCTTCCACAATCGGCCTTCTAACATTGTCCAGTCCTGCTCCATAATCTGAGGCTCAACTACCAAACCATATGTAATTGAGGGGATCACCTTGGCCTTATAGTATTGTATTAAAAGAGTTATAGTGAATCTACAGTATTTTTGCTTAATTTTTCTCATCTGATACCCCAGTTGGTCAATTTTATTATTCAACCTATTCACAATCTGCAATTTGCTTGATTAAGCCCAGAACTCAAAGCCCGAATGAGTTACAATTCTCACAGGTGTTAGCACTGCTTCGCCCAACTGCCAGGAGAAGCCACATGGTTTCTTCCCATTCTTAATAAAACAAATTTTACTAGATTTTTTAGGATTTAAGACAAGCTCATTGGCGCCAGCATATTCCTCCATGGCATCCAAGAGCCGCTGCGGCCCCAATGGGGTGGAGCCAGCAAGAACCAGATCATCTGCATAGGCAAACCATATAACTCTAAGTGAGCCGATCAGGTAACTATGGTATTTAGGGCCAATACCGCTCTCTCCTGTCCAACATTGTAAAACTCAGGAATATTGTCTATTGAGCCAGCCAGGCTGCCCTTATCGAAGCAAGTACATTGGAAATAGGTAACAGTGGACACACTTATTGAAGGGCAACATAGGACATACAAGTATGCTTACATTACACACGACATTAAACACAGAATGTATCTATCTATCTATGTTCTTGTATTGCGCCACTAACCGGAAGGCTTCAGGGCGCACACAGGAGAGAAAAAAGACAGACGACAAAAACCATGAAAAGAGAGTGGATTCTGAAGGAGAAAGAAAGCAAGAAAGCACAAAAGAAAGACAGGTATTCATCAAGTAGTCCACCAGCAGAAGACAGATGTAAAATACATACGGTTGGAGTACAAGAGCAAATACTCAGATCGCATGAGAAGGAAAATACTAACCTTGACCTATATCAAACAGGAAGGTTTTTAGTTTTTTCTTAAAAACACTTAGAGAACTGCTATCCGCAAGATATTTGGTCATAGAGTTCCATAGAGCATGAGCCCAGGAATCAAAGCTAGTACCCCCAAATCTCTTCAGAGTGGGCTGTGGTTGAACTAGAGTGGTGTTATTACTAGAGCGCAATAGATGACCAACCGGTTTCTTTTTTATCCTAGCAATGAGATATGATGGAGCTTTACAGTACAGGCATTTATACACGAGGGTCAACCCGTTGTGATGTAGCCGCTGTTGAACCGGCAGCCAATGCAGGCTGCGTCTTGCCTCAGAAACATGCATATTACGCTTAAGTCCCATCACAGCTCGTAACGCACTGTTCTGAATCACCTGTAACGTCTTGAGGTTGGCTTGAGAAGTACCAATCAAGAGACTGTTACAGTAGTCCAATTTACAGTTCACAATTGCAGCTGCGATCAGTGCGAGATTGTCTTTGGATAAGTATGGGCGTATCTGCCACAAGAGCTGAATATAGTACTGGCAAGAGGATTTTAGATAACTAGTCTGTCGGTTAAAGGACAGTCGCGGGTCAAAAAAGACGCCTAAGGTTTTTACAGGTTTCGATATATGAATAACGTGTTGACCAATCAAAAAGTTATCATATTTTATTTCCAATTTCTTTAACTTTAACCTCTGTGGAGTGCCCAAATTCAGTAACTCAGGTTTGGCATTATTGAGGGCCAAAGAGTTTAATGCCATCATTTCTGAATTTCGGAAAAGATGTGATTAATGTGCTCTAGGTCTTTTTGGTATTCACCAGTGAGTTTAATAACAATCTGCGTGTCGTCAGCATAATTGGCAAAATAGATGCCCATAGCTGACAAAAGAGTGCAGAGAAGACGTGAATAAAGGTTAAAAAGCAAGGGTGAGAGACATGAACCCTGCGGGACGCCACAGAGTAATATAGAGGCAATGGAGTGAGCATTGTCTTTAGTCACCTTCATGTTCCGTGGATCTAGAAAAGATTTAAACCATGCAGATGCTTTTGTGGAGCATTGGCCAATTGAGATCAGCCTGTCTGCTAAGAGTTGATGATCAACTAAATCAAATGCGGCGGACAGGTCTAAAAGCAGCAGCAAAACTGTATTGCCTTCATCGATAAGACCCTTGATACATGATTTCAAGTCCAACAGTGCAGTCTCGGTCCCATAATTAGGACGGAAACTGGACTGCTGGGTAGCTACTATATCATGTTCATCGACGAAGGCTTGATATTGGCAGTAGGCAATTTTATCCAAAACTTTCAATATAAAAGGAACATTTGTGATGGGGCGGTAATTCCCTGCTTCAGCAGGATCTAAATTGTCTTTCTTAAGCAGGGGAGTAACCCCGGCCTCCTTTGTATTCTCAGGAACATATGACTCTTGAAAGGATCGGTTTACAAACATGGTGATCCATGGGGCAAGGGTTTGAATATGTTCTTTAAATAGAGTAGCCGGGAGAACAAGAAGTAGGTTTAAGTAAATACATTGGAAATAGGTAACAGTGGACACACTTATTGAAGGGCAACATAGGACATACATGTATGCTTACATTACACACAACATTAAACACAGAATATAGATTTCTGATGTAAAGTATAGGTTAGTAAAAGCCATTGTATTATAGATTGGAGTAGGCCTCAGAATCCTATAAGTGTTTAAAAGAGCAGTTGCAGTAATGTAGTGCAGTGTGCACAAAAGGGAGAATGTTGGGCAGAAAGTCAAGGTAGAATGAGATGGCATAAATCAAATAACAGAGCTGTGTGGAACTCAGACAAATAGTCACCCAGGCAGAGTTGACTTAGAGCAGCTGAAAACAGGTGCAGATCAGTTGGCAGCATTTAATATTAGAATATGGGATTTTCAGTGGTGTGACTCATAAAATGAAACTAGCTTACAGTCAGAAAAGATAAGATAGAGGAAATAAGCCAATAGAAAACTAGACAGATTATTTATGTCTTAGAACAGAATGTATTAGAAGTCTGGAAAATAAATGCTTTATTTCTAGAACTTGTTTTTGTCCAGTCTAAAGGTTGCAAGAACAGGCTTTGTGATTTCAGAAAAATTGAAAGCCCCTAGTCATCTTGAATTTGCATAGTAAGTCATGTGTTTCAGGAAGTGTTTGACCAATGGGACACAAGTGATGTTTTGACCTTTAGTAAACTAGCCAATTAGAACATGTTAAAATCTAAGGTTCAGATTAGCATAAGAATATTGTGCAATACTGTATTTTCTATAAAAGCGTGTTTAAAATGGGCAGACTTTGAATCCTTGCCTAGCCAACTGAACAACAATGGCTTGTGTTAACGGCTCTCAGCCAGGTGAGAATAAAACATTTGCTGTTTGCACAATTCCATCTCTGAAGCAGCTTTTATTGAACTATGACTGAACCAGGGCCTCCTTTAATACCTCCAAGCCTTCTCTTTCAGACAACTGAGTAATAAGCCATTGATGGACGTATTCAAACCTTTCCAGAAGCCCGTCTGCAAAATCTGTAATCACTCAGTCCTATCAGCCCCAGGCCTCCAGCTCCTCCAGTACAATAGCTGAAAACACCTTACTGTCTGCCTCAAAAAAGGCAATCGCCTGCAGTTCACAGAATCAGACTGATCACCCTTTGTATAAATGGGAATCACATTGACAAGCTTCCAAGAGGCAGGGGTCCACTTATACTTTATGATGTCATTAAACAACAAAAACATAATATGAACCCTCTATTGAGCTATCATTCTTCAGCGCTGTGTTACTAAGGCCATTGGGATCTACAGCCCTTGAACAGGAAGACTTCTTAATATAGGAATCCATTAGGGGGACATCAAAAGACAATTTCCACATTGTGCGCTCAGTATTTATGAAGACCTGATTTTTGGAAGGTCTAGAGACTTCCTGAAAATGGGATCTCGAGAGGTCTTCAGAGACAGAGTTACCTTGTAAATCCCCTTGAGGGATATTAATCCCATTAATTAATGACCAGAAATTTCTCGAATTGCCATTGGCAATTGCTTTCAGCATTGCTTCCCCATCCCTCTGATTCAGAACGAAACAATGCCCCTTGTGCCGATTCTTATAATCTAGTTTTACAATTTTCTTTGCCTTAATACAATCCATGCTGTGTGAAGTCAGTTTTGACAGGTACCTAAGATTCCATCTCAAGATTCTTTTCCTAATGGGAATGTCCTTGTCAAAACAACAACGCCTTTTCACAAAGGAGGGAGAAAAAAAAGTCCTATACATTTCTTTGCTCCATAAAAACGAAACAAAATACGGTGCTGTAATAGTTTCCAACCTCTCATCGAGTGACGACTCCTAAAAAAATAGCTGCAAATGGTTCTTTAAATGGGAGCCATTAGAGACACATTTTCTTATACAATTACCCTACAGATGTCTTATGCAGTATCGCCCAAGCGTGGAACTCTGACCCGCGACCCAGAGCCTCTGGGGCCCTAGCATGTAGAAGGGACCATCTTAGATATCAACATCCTGACCACGAGGTGTCAGAGCACCACAAAGCCAAGACAAGAAAGAAGTGCAGCGGACACTTAAAACCCTAAAGACTGACTGACTTTTTCTTGGCCACCATGAAGCAGGGGAAAGAGGGTTGGACAGATGGACTACAGACCTTACATAAGCTAGAATTGCACATTTTCGGTTACTTTGAATATCCACCATTCGAAAGGTCAGTCCAATCTAATCCCTTGACATAGTTTTGTTGTAAAATAAACCTTTAGAAACTGCACTTTTTGAGTAATAAAATGTCCTTTGACCCCCCTGTTGTGACACACCACGCACTCACACTATCTTCAATTTCTATACTTGTGAGAGTAGCATGAGATTTATCACAATAGAGCAAGGACTTAAGGTAAAAGTGAGGACTTTTTGTTTCTTCATTGTAACTGTGAGGACCTAGTTGGCAAACAACCTACAAGTGAGCACCCACACTAAGTAAGGAGAACAAGAACAGGTGTGTATTTTACTATTTTGTGGTTTAATTTACTATTTCCTACTCTTCGCAGATTCTGGAGAAGTACATGAGCTCATAATGCACATACAGACATATACCCAAAATATAAGGCTGGCATGACCTTTCGACTTGATTACATTGTGTGTGTGTGTGTGCACGCACACGCATAAAACCACACATAAGAATTATTTTGAAAAGAAACAGAGTTAGGATTACGTCCTAGAATAAGTAAAATCTACAAGCCGAAATCCCAACGTTAAGGTTACTACTAGCACTAAAAGTGAACAAAAAGGAAAGTCTACAAACATTGGAAATAGACAAAGTCAAGGTTATTACAACCACTCAATCTAAAATCAAATAAGTCCACCACACTACAGTTTTTCTTTAACTTACTCTACACCACCACTCAGAAAGGAAAGTCTTGGGGCTTCCTTTCAGCTATGGAACTTTTTATCCCAGGAAAATCCTGGTGAGAATTTCCATCACAACCAACAATAATCTGAGGGGCTCCTCCAGATTACAGGAATGCCACTGGTACAGCAGCACTGCATGGGTTAGTGTAATATTTTATTTTCATCCCCATCTTGAGGCTGGAAATGGATTATATAACGTAGCGGATCATACAGCTACTGTACCATTCTTTTGTAATCCAGACAAGGATTCTCTGCTTTACATTGCAAAGGGAGTGGAAAAGTCGGCTGTCATGGCCACTTGCCCAGGATCACAGGAGCTGCACCATCAGGTTGTGGGAGCAAGGGGTAGCATGGTTCATGCACGTCCCTTTGGGACGTTTATACACAGGGGGCCCGGTTGGACTCAGTCCTGGCACCTTTGGCACCAGGCTCATGGAGAAACATAAGCAAGACTCTTTATTGTGGGCAGGAGTGCTTTTTTAGTCCGGGTGTGGCTTTCCATCTTGAGCTGCACGTGCAACTTTCCATCTACAAGCTGCATGTGCAACTTCAAGGAGTGGCAGGGTGTGGCAAGCAGAACAGAACTAGTGGGCGTGGCCTTAAGAGCTTAGCTATAAAAGCCAACCCAACCCCTAGGCGCACGCTTCGCGTTAATCTGCATTCGCATGCAGCGTAACGCTCACCGCCGCCTGGGATAAAACAGCACTTACCTTTGGGAATCCAGTCTCCTGCCCATATGCTTACCTCCTGGAGTCAGCATTCACCTGCATTCTTCATCCTCCGGCACACAGGACTGCAGCTCTGGGCACCACAGCACAACATCTTCTTCATCCTCCGGCACGCAGGACTTCAGCTCTGGGCACCGCAACACGACATCTTCTTCATCCTCCGACACGCAGGACTTCGGCTCTGTGCACCGCAGCATGACATCTTCTTCATCCTTCGGCACGCAGGACTTCAGCTCTGGGCACCGCAGCACGACATCTTCTTCACCCACGAAGGCGGACCCTGTAAAAGGACAAAAGGCAAGGTTAGACATTACGAACTTTCAGTCTGACGTCGCGCTTGCAAAATTCTTCTCGCTTATTCTTTACAGCTCACTTACCTTCTGCCGGAACGCCGCGGGATCCACTGCTCCTCATCAGGAGCCACCTTGTGCTCTGTAGCTCTGCTGGGCCGCAATCACACCTATTTGGGAGAAAGATAGACATTATTACAGAGCTGACAACAGGCTGTGAGAAAGACAATACAAACACTTCAAGACAAGAGAAAACTGAAAGACACTTACCAGAAAGGCGTGGAATAGTCGCAGCTGGACTGGACCTCACGTAAGAAGGACCAGTGAAGGAACTCAGTCCTCTTCCTAAAAGCTCTCCTGCCAGAAGCAGCAGGACAGAGAGCTCACCATTAATAATCTACAGGTGAGCCTTAATGGGTCGATGCATGCTCACGGAAACCACGCTATGGGAAGAAGGGTTTTAGAGGGAATTCACTCACAGGCCAGCAAACTTACATCCTCTCATATCTACGCAGGAGCAGTGTTCCAATTCATCGCAGCAGCCCACAGCCTATTTGCAGCGGGAGAAAGCAGACAGAATGGTTCTACTTCCTGAGAGGGCTGCAACCGTGCCCCAACGTCCCCGCAGAGACCAGGTGAGTGTAACATCCCCACTTTTTCACCCCTTCTGGGGGTCCACATGCAACCATTTTCTGCCTGCAATAATTGGAAGCACTTGTGCTTATCTTTACTACACTAACTTGGAAACCTTTTGTGGGACCTTGTGCAATTTTTACCTCCACATGGGTAGAAGGTAGACATTGGACATTTTACATGGTCATAGTCCACCTTGTAATCAGATATGAATGCCTTTTTATACTAATGGCAATAATGATCACCAAACGTGTAATGTGGCAAGCAGTAAAACAGGTGATATTTTCAAAAACCACCTTTTACCTTTACCAATACAGCTGTAATGAGGCCCCCCATGTATTGAGAATTATCGTTCGTAAACATGGTATTACACTATGGAGGACATTATGAATTTGCTGGGAAACTGACCCTAAAATGTCTGCCGCCTGATATCCCAGTGTGACCGGAATATTCCAGATGGTGGAAACTCTGGTAAATTCCCATTCCATGTAGTCCCATAGGACTCTCTGTTGGGGATTGCCACAATTACCGGCACTGGTAATATCAGTGCCGGTAACTGCAGCATTGTTTTGCTGGTGGGGGCCTGATTTACTGGCAGGTCAATTTTTCTGGCCGGGTAAGCTGTAATGAGTATGTATATAGGTATACAATAACACTGAACACAGTAATTAGTGCATGATTGCAATGTGACCTCATCCTGGTGCTGCCCAGGTATATTGTATAAAGTTTTTAAGTTTTTATCAATAGTAGCACTGGGTGCATCGAATAATTCAATCTCTCCCTTTAAATTATCAATTTGCGTAACAATCTGTGCATGTTTATGCTCCGTGTGTTCAATCAGAAGTTTAATCATATTATTAGAACTGTTGGTATTTAAACTGTAATGAGGCCCATATGTCTTCTTTCCTCATCACAGTCCTCAGAGACTGAGGATACAACCAAGCTTCTCAACCAGTTGCATCACTGAAAGTTAATTAATAATTTACTGTGATATCAGCCTACACTATCTATGTTTACTAATAATACCAGGATTCATAGCTCTAGTATTGATAGTACAAACTGAAGGATAGGGACACCATAAAATTTCAAAAGGAGTCTCCATCTGAACCTAAGAAAATTGCACTATGGAAGACAACGTCCAAAATCCCCCTGACCACTGACTGGAAAGAGTGCAGGGCCTGTCAAATGGTATATCATTCTAGGACATTTACTTTAGCCGTTGGTGCATCATAGCTGAGTGGCCCCTTGGTTCGTGCTTGCTGAGGTGTTCCCCACGCCCTAATATGGAAGTGCCCATCCTGATGGTTGATCTCGGTTCTTGGACTTGATCGTGTAGTCCCTTGAGACGATTGGACTCCTTCATCCTGGGCCACCTGAAGAATTTTTGACGCTCAGGTTTACACACATTTGGGTCCCCCGAATCAAAGAAATGAAGGTAGCCAAGAATCTCAGTTTGACGCCCGCTTCCTCCCCTTCATCACAGTCATAGCCCATAGCTTGACGAACTGGCCTGGCAGTGATCAAAATAATCATGGGACCTTCCTTGAAGTGCCCTGACGCCATTCATCTGTGCTGCAATCTGAATAATAGATATGTATCCTTTCATGGCCATCATTAGCAGTCCACAAGGATAGTAATTCTGTTCTAACATAGCTACAGGACACACTTTACCAGTAGCAGCTGTAACAAAGGTACAGTTGGTAGTATAATAGATGAAGGACAGAGATTAGTGGCAGTATGGAAAAGGTACATATATCCCAGCATAGATGTCAAACTCAGATTAAACATCACAAGGAAGGGACACATACCAGAACATATGTTTTGATTCATGACCGATGCGTTTAGAAGTCTCAAGGAATGTACATGTCTCTTGCCTAGAGGAGTGAGTGCATTTATGTAGCGCACACTCTACCCAAGGGGCCTTTGTGTGCAGATGCACATGGTCACATTGCTGCAGAGGGGCGAAAAGGAGAGTGGTACCTAGGAGAGGTGGGACTCTAAAAGTTTACTGTAGACAAGGTTAATTTCATTGCTAGAGGAAGTAACTTCCAGATCAAGGCAACTTGCACTGAAAATCCTGCACCACAGCGGTCTGCAACCTGCAGCTCTCTAGATATGTTGCACTAAGACTCCCATGATCCCTCACCGTTGAGAATGTTGGCTAGGGTGGAGGGTAATTGTAGTCCAAAACATCTGGAGAGCCAAAGGTTGCAGATCACTGCTCTACCACCTTTTGAGGAGAGTTAAGTCCTGGGTTTGGAGAGAAAGAATAGACCTTGTCTTCTGTGAGATCATGAGGACAAGTAGCGAGCAGTCTTGGTGGTGTGACAGGGAGGAGCAAGATTAAGAAGACATTTGAGCGTGAGGCAGGCAATCGTAAGCTTGATCTGGTCTTTGACTGGAAGCCAGTGGAAAGAGCCACTTGCCTTAGAGTCATGTTCGAACATTTGTAGGCTGCAGATTAAGTGGATGGCTGCATTTTGAGCTCTTTGAAGTTTAGAAATAAGTTAGCTAGGTAGCACCGGGCATGATGCTTCAGCGCAGTGTCAGTAGGCATTAAACACTGGTTCCTACACCCACTGCCAGGGGTAGAGAAAAGGCAGGATGCTTCTGAGCATCTTTAGTTGAAAATAGCAAATGCTTTCTACTGCATTTATTTGGGGGTGAGGGGGGATCAGTGATATGTATTGGTCACCGACTATCGTAAACATTTTTACTTTCAGAACTGGAAGGATAATTAAACTAAGCAGAGGGAGGAGATGAATGTTTTTAGTGCAGTCCTGTTATGGGTGCCAATATGGATGAATTCAATCTCACTTGTATTCAGCTGGAGAATACTGTCTTTCTTCCATTTCTTAATTTTAAGCAAGCATGCTTGAAGCTGTTAGTAATCTTCCTTCTGCACAGTGAGTTTAATATGAATGTTGGTGTCACCCTTTTAAGGCTGAACACTCATCGGGAAGGGGTCAAAGACCTCATTTCAGAAGCCAAGAGAGCAGTATATGCCACGTCAGAGCAGTAAACTGGACTTGAAGGTGGAAAAGGTAGTGATGTTCCTATATTCAGCATGAGCTTTGCTGGGACTGGGAGGGCCTGAGACCGAAGAGGGGAAACACTGAGAGCCCTAGGAAAGGTCTATCTGCTCTGGCACAAATACAGGACAGCGATTAGAAACTATCAGGAAAGCACACGTTGCCCCATCATAAATAGCAGGACACCGATTAGCAGCCCCACAGAATGGATGGCAACCATGGATGCAGGAAGTACATCAGAGAAGCAGCAAGTAATGTACACAAACCAGAACATAGATGGAGGATACAGATCAGAAGTTAACGGGAAGGTGCGTATTTCCATTCGTAAACTGAGATTTGAAGAGGACCCCGGTTTTCAAGTGGTCTTCCCATGAGTGAGCCATGAAAACAGTGAATTTATTGTGTGCAATATTTGAATTGTAACTTATTGTATGTAAAGCATACACATCAGGAATTCGACCAAGATGATTGGCCTCTCAGAGACATGGTCTGATCCTGCCAATATTAGCATAAGCCCATGAGCTGTCGCATAAAGATCTTTTAATGACTTGGCATTGGGTGAAATGGTGAAGAAGAACCCTGGCAGCTCTAATGGCGATACTTATTTGATCATAAAGCCAGACCAGGGAAATTTGTATTTTCTTCATGAACTTCATCTATCCTTGATATGCAGTCTATATATTAGAAGGAACTTTGAAATGTTACCTTTGGCGGTGATAAAAAACCTCTAAATAAAGAGTAAGGAGATGCCTGGTCTCACTGAAATCAACTTCATGGGGCATTGCAGCACTTATTTTGTCTTTGTCCATATTGAGATAGTATTTGTAATAAGAATTTAAGACACTGTTCAATACGATATAATGTTCGCACCTTATCTGAAGCTGAAACTTTCTGTAAATTGACAGATAGATCACATGTTGTTTTTGCAGGGGCAAACACTTTGCACAGAGCATGGTCTTTGAGAGAAAGGCTACTAAAATCAGGATGTACATCAATGAAGTGATTACAAATTATGCCATGCGGTGCTAGTAAACACAGTAGTATACTATTGCATTCTGAGTTTTGGCAATTGTGATTATAATTTCTTTCTATGCTAATTATGTAAGATATGAAGTTTTGTCTGTATAGCTTTTATGAGCAGCTCAATCGAAAAAAACTATACCAATATAAGTGTAATTTTTTGGTGGATATGCAGCTGTCCCTTTGTGGAATCTGTAGTCCTGTGATGTTCCCATGAACTGATCTTCCTAACTTCTCTGCCGAGTCCGTGGGTTTACATCAGGGATTCCTTCCCTTGCCTTTTTTTGCTATGACTGAAGAGGCAAAGTGTGTTCCCTTATAATTCCCCTTTAAGACCCCAAAGGCGGGAAGTCATTTAAGAATGCCTTGCATTGTTTCTATGGCATTAATGACCAGCTATTGAAAGCAACTCTGAATTCATATTTCTGTGTTTTTCTCCAGATTCCACTCCTCTGTTTGCAATCACTCACTTCGATTTTCAGTACATTTTAGTTGGATTTAATCAGAAGAAAATATCCACAGAATGAAGAATCAATTACTGTATTGATGGGTCCACCACATAAATAAATAGTTGTCAAGTTGATATACTAGATTAGTTCCGAAGGAGAAGTGCCAGCCATTCAAGTGGCAAGGGATATCCATTGAATAGAACAGTAACAGTCCATGTTGCATCTTGGCCACCGGTGCCTCTCTCAAAGGTCTGCCATCTTATTTTCTTTCCGCCCAGTGTCCTTTGTTCGCTCCTCACACCCAGTGCCCCAGGAATCCCCAAACCCCTTTCGACAGCACTTAACTCAGATCCCATCCACCCCCTCACCGCAGCCATCACGCTTCTCCCTATGAAATGTGTAGCATGCCATGGAAATAGTGAAGGGACTCACTGAAAGCACCTTTCAATATTTACATTGGCCATTTTTGTTTGTAGTCCTTTTTAAGGGAAGTCAGCGTCCACAGTGTGCATGAAGCCAATTCCCCTCAAAAACAAATATTAGCACACCAGAATTTTTCCTGGGGTGCTAATAGAGTAAATGGCTGGTCGGAGGAGAGGGCATTGGTCAACCAGTAATGGTCTTTTTCCCTTACAAAAGGCACTTGCTATGCTTGTGCCTATCATTTCCGGCTAGTAGACCATTACCTGCCAACAAAGCCCACCCATAGCCGCCATTAACGCTATAATGGTAACTAGCAGCCAGACAGTGCAAGTTGGGCAGGCTTAAGGCAAAAATAAAAAAGCCATTACAGGGGAGGTGAGGAGCGTTAGTATAAAGATGTCAGGGGATTGAAAGTCTCTTGGGGACAGGAAAGGGAAATGGTCACAGAACAGGTTTTAGTGTTGTGTTATGCAACAAATGCAACTGAACGAAATTAGAAACTCCAGCAGAATTGCTCAATTCAGACAGTCCTCCTAACATGAGTAAATGCCCCTAAATCAGAACAGGCCACAACAACATTAGGACAGGCTTCACAGATGTGCTTTCATTCAGCAAATTCAACAGAAATCAATAGAAAACATGGACGGAGCTGCTCACTTCAGAAAGGTCCCTAGACATGAGGACAGACACCTAAGATTATGACAAGTCCCGAGAACATCAGCATCGGCCATATGGATTTAAAAGGGATTGGCTCATAGGCAAGGCACAGATCCCGCCAGCAGTAGAGTGCATAGAATAGTCGCACACTAAAAGGAATTCACAATACACTTCTTAACAGCCTCCTGATCCTCACACCTCTTCCAGTCATAGAAACAGAAAGAGTTGCAGAAGGCACAGGAGCATTCATTTCCCGAGTGATGTCCTTGAAGTGAGTTCTATAACTGGAGCTCTGATATGAAAGACAATTCACAAAATGTGGTCCTCTCCCACTGACTGTAAAGGGAGGAGTCCCACCTAGAAGTGTGGGGAGAGAGCAAGCTCAAGCCATGTTAGAATCAAATGCCTACTGGCCCCGGCTCTAGTTCCTATGGGAAAGAAGAGCCCAATTGGAGCCGAGCCAAGCATCACCTCATCCTCAGTGTCTCTTTACTTTACTGTGTGAATGTAACAGCCACGCGGAGAGCATACACTCATCTTGTTTCACAGAATACTTTGTTTATCTCTTGCCAGGAATTGCATGTTGGTGTAAAACTAAAGATGCAATGGGAGCATGTGTGGACTGAAATCTGGCAACAAACTGTGCAACCAGAAAACCTTCTCACTTGACCAATCTGTCAAGTCCTGTGCAAAGCGCTCTACTTAAATGGGCCATATTTATCAGCCACGGTTTAGAAGTACCCTACACAAAAGCTCAACATATATAGTGTAGAAAACAAGTGTTTGATCCAATGATAATACAAATAATCAATTACATTGTGCACTCCAAAGGCTGAAGTATCTCTTAACTTGCTCATTGCCCTGTCACCTATGAGGCATGTTTCTCTTGTAAGAGAAAAGTGAAATAGATGATGTACTGTACTGTTTGGTGGAGAAGAGGGTTTGCCTGGGGTATTTTCCTTTACTGTACAAGGAGACTGCCAAAACGATTACTTTTAATCTTCCCCGGTCTATTGATAGTGGCCACGGGTCCTCCACCTACAATCCAGTTTGTGAATGAGGATATGGGAGGTCAAGCTGGTCTTGGGAAGGGGGACGCTTGTCTAGACATAAGGCTTTCCTGGCTTGGCTTTTGAAGCCACAAAGCCCTGAAGCTATTTTCTTCAATCTCCTACCATTCAGCTCATGTGGGTGCTCCCTGTTGCTCCCACGTGTGCCTGCTGAACGAGTAAGGGTAGCTTCCCTAAGGTTTAAACCCCATTAGAAGCTGTGCTCAATAACCATCCCAACATCTGAGTAAAACAATGACTACACGTAGCAGTGTTGTAGTTGTATATTTAGGTCTTAAAAATACAGTTGCAAAACACAGGGGACTGTGTAGGCCAGTATTACTTTACATTCTGGTGCATGTAGTGTTCAATTCAGGATGGTGAAATTAAAGCTGTAATCCCTCTCTCTTTTTGCTTAATGTTAAGGGTTTATATATTTGTCAGGTTGGTTTTGTTTGTTTGTTTGTTTTTATTACCTATATTGCGCACCAGACCCAGGGGTAACCGGGCGCATTTTATAAGACAACTCAAAGCTTAGTTGCAAGATCACATGGCAAATAAAGCAAACAGGAAACTTATAAAGTAATAATATACAAAATATACAGGAATATACAACTGGCGAAAATGAGGATGCATGTATTTACAGTCCTAATCAGAAACTCCTAGGGATAAAATAAGTCTAGGCAGTGGATGATCTATTGTGTGTCTGCATTTTTGATCCACGTTATGAGGTTGTGTCGGAAAGTGAGGAAAGCTTGATCCGTCTTCAGGGAGGGTGGTAGGGAGTTCCAGAGTTGAGCTGCTTTCACCTGAAAGCTGCAGCCACCAACTTTAGTCAATTTAACTCTAGGTATAGATATGTTGTTGGAGTTGGCGGATCTGGTGAGTCTTGTTGGTTTTAATCTCGTGAATCTCGCAGAGAGGTACCGCTGTGCAGCGTTGTTAAGGCATTTGTGGACCAAAGAGGTGACTTTTAGTTGGATTTTCTCCTGAGTAGAAAGCCAGTTAATGGCTCGTCTAAATTCGGTGATGTGGGCTCTCCTGGAATATTAAGTGCTGCACTAAGCGCATTGTTCCGCAAAATTTGAATTCTTTTGATAACTTCCTTATTAGCCCCAATATAGAGCGAATTGCAGTAGTCCAGCTTTGATAACACGAGCGCTCTCGCGAGAGTGATGCAGCTGTTGTTCGATAGGAAGGGTTTGCCTGCTCTTATCAATTTACAGGTGTAGGCGGTTGCAGAAGCCATCGCGTTGACCTGCTTGTTGAAAGAGAGGGTGGAGTCCAGGTAGAAACCCAAGGTTTTTACTGCATGGGTGGTTGTAATTTGGTTGTTGTCAATGTTAAAAGAGGAATAGTTGGGGCCCAGTTTTTTGAGGGTCGGGGGTGTGCCCAGGATGATGATTTCAGTTTTGTCATCATTCAGGCATAGTCCGTGAGTGGCCATCCATGCCTGGATGATGAGATACACTGTGTTCACCAAGGCCAAATCCTTGTCGTAATCACCGGTAAGTGGTAGGAGAATCTGAGTATCATCTGCATAATTAGTGTAGGTGATACCAAGAAGGTCCAGATCATCGAAAAGGGACTTAGTGAAGATGTTGTAGAGTGTAGGAGAAACACAGGATCCCTGGGGCCCACCACATGTGATGGGATGGAGTCTGCTGCCGCAGTGGGGGAGAAAACTCTCATGGTCCTGTTATTGAGGAAGGATTGGATCCAATTTGTGGCTTCTTCTGAGAAGTGCGCAGCTATATCCAAATGCCTACAAAGGACCTTGTGGTCAACAAGGTCAAATGCAGCTGATAAGTCCAGGAGGAGGAGTAAGGCTGGTTTGCCTTGATCCCTTAGCTCATCAATTTGCGCCTTTAGGTCTAAGAGGGCAGTTTCGGTCCCATGCTGGGGACGGAAGGCAGAATGCCGTAACTCCTAGTAAATTGTTGGTTTCAAGGTGTTTCTGTATTTGTGAGTACGCCACTTTATCTATGATTTTTAAGAGGAATGGCACAGTAGTGATTGGGCGGTAGTTCGTGGGTATGGCAGGGTCTAGCGTCTGTTTTTTAAGCAATGGGAGTACCCAAGATTCTTTTAGGTTACTAGGTATGGAACCTGTTACGAATGAGGCGTTAATGAGTTTTGAGATAAAGGGAGCCAGGTCTCTAGCTGCGTCCTTTATCAATTGGGCTGGACATTGATCCCCCTGGCAGTTAGATGGTTTGAATGACAGTATGATTTTTTCTGTCTCAATAATAGATACTTTAGAGAACTTGAAGCGAGGGTTGTTGATGTTATTTTTGGGAGGGGTGATAGCTGTTTTGGGCTTAGTATCTAGACTGAGCGAGGATTTTTTCGGGGCAATTTTAGATTGGAGAGTTGTCACTTTGTTAGTAGGGCTTGCTGAATGTTGGTGCACCATATTTTATCTTTGACACAGTTGTCAGGCACTGGGATGGGGGATTCTATTTCCTTTAGGATAATGAAGAGTTCCTTCATGCTGGAGTAGGCTTGGGCTATTCTAGTGTTGTAGGTTTCCCGTTTAGCCGACAGTATTTCCTTTTTGTAGAGGGTAGATATGTCTCTCAGAGTGCTCTTATTTTCTTCCGATGGTTGTAGTTTCCATGCAACCTCGCATTGTCTTTTTTTGGTACGAAGAGTTTTTAGATGGGGGGTGTACCAGGAGTTGAGGTGGGCTTTGGGTTTGCTGCGTCTCATTTTGAATGGTGCAATTATGTCCAAGGCAGAGGACATAATTCTGTTGTACTCATTCACTAGAGTTTCAGGGTCCAGGTTGTCTGGTAGTGAATTAAGTGTGGGGAGGATGAGCGGGAGTAGGTTATCTGGGGTGATGTTTTTCTTGTTCCTGGTCGGGATGGATGGTGCTGGTTGGACTGCGGTGGACGTAGGTCTGACCGTTTCTAGAGCAAATGTTATAAGGTGGTGGTCTGTCCAGATTAGTGGGGAGATCGATAGGATGGAGGCATTACAGTTGTGGTCTGCCACCCAATCAAGTATTCTACCCTTGTTGTGGGTTGGGTGAAGTACTTTTTTTGAGAAGCCTAATTCAGAGAGTAAGTTAGCCACTCTGCTTGCCTGTGGGTCGTTTTGGTCATTGAAGCCTAGGTTAAGATCCCCTAGCAGGATGACTTGTGATGATTGTTTTAGGTTATGCGATAGAATGGTGGAGATATCCTCCTCTAAGGTTCCAATAGGGCCTGGAGGTCTATAAATAAGGTGGATAGTGAGGGTTTGGGAATTGTTAATCGCAAATGTAGCTGTTAGGCGTTCGCAAGATTTAGTGTCATTCGAAGGAGCAAGCCTGGTGGATAAGTTGGATTTGACAATAAGGGCTATGCCACCTCCCCGGGCTTCACTTCTGTCTGCTCTTAGGATGGTGTAGCCGTTGGGGATTGCTAACATGATGGCTGGTCCTGCGGCGGCATGTAGCCAGGATTCCGTGATGGCCAGGAAGTCAAGGTTTTCGGTCTGGATAAGATCAGCAATCTCAATGGCATGAGCAATCAAGGACCTAGCATTGATTAGTGCACCTTTTAGGTGTGGGATGGTGGATGGAGATGTGCATATCTTTTCTTGGGTTGTGACAGAAGTGTGCATACGTGCATTATATGGAGTGGGTTTGCTACGGTTAGATGCGGTCAGCGTTCTGGCACGTGGTTCATATAGTTTTGTGAGTCTGGCTCGGAGTCTAGCGTTTCTAGATCTGGTGTTGCATGGTTTAGATTCGAAGGTCCTATATTGTTGAGGTTCTTGGGTTTGGTCATTACGACGACTCATCGATGGTTGGGGTTGAGTCTGCGTCATGGCAGAGGAGTGGGCTAAACGTTGAAGGGTAGTGTATTCAGTGGTGCGAGCGAGTCTAAGTGTGTAGACTAGGAGTGTTGTTAATGTGAGGAGGGCGAAAGCGGCTTGTAAGGTTTGCATCTTGTGAAGTCACCGTGGAGGGGTAGGCAGTTTGAGCTAAGGTAAAGCTGTGTATTCCAGCCTAATCAAGGTTAGAGCATGTGCGAATAAGACAGGTAACTCAGGTATAATAGGCGGCACCTAGGTTTGAGGAGATGGCAGTTGACTAAAATACGATGGGCAGTACATTTGACTCAAAAGCAGTAGGCAGCACATAGGTACAAGGTGGCTCAAAGCAATGGGGCTTAGATGGAGCACCTAAATTTGAAATAGTAGCAATTGACTAAAAATAAATGCAGCTATCATGGGCAGGCTAAACGCAATTATCATAAGCAGGCTAAATTCAATTTTCAGAATACAGCTTTCAAGGGCATGCTAAATGCAATCATCATAGGCAGGCTAGATTCAACTATCATGGGCGGGCTAAATGCAATCATCATAGGCAGGCTAGATTCAACTATCATGGGCGGGCTAAATGCAATCATCATAGGCAGGCTAGATTCAATTATCATGGGCGGACTAAATGCAATTTTCAAAATGCAGCTTTCAAAGGCAGGCTAGATGCAACTATCATGGGCGGGCTAAATGCAATCATCATAGGCAGGCTAGATTCAACTATCATGGGCGGGCTAAATGCAATCATCATAGGCAGGCTAGATTCAATTATCATGGGCGGACTAAATGCAATTTTCAAAATGCAGCTTTCAAAGGCAGGCTAGATGCAACTATCATGGGCGGGCTAAATGCAATCATCATAGGCAGGCTATATTCAACTATCATGGGCGGGCTAAATGCAATTTTCAAAATGCAGCTTTCAAAGGCAGGCTAGATGCAACTATCATGGGCGGGCTAAATGCAATCATCATAGGCAGGCTAGATTCAACTATCATGGGCGGGCTAAATGCAATTTTCAAAATGCAGCTTTCAAAGGCAGGCTAGATGCAACTATCATGGGCAGGCTAAATGCAATCATGGGCTAGGTACAATAATCCAGCACAGGCAGGTAATGCACTAATGCAGTCACAACGTCAACACGGGTCGCTAGCAGGGTGCACAGGCAATGGGTCAACTTAATTCGATTTTTAGCAATCAGGGCAAAAAGCATAGGTAGCTAGCAGGGTGCACAGTCAATGGGTCACCTAAATTCGATTTATAGCAATCAGGGCAAAAAGCATAGGTAGCTAGCAGGGTGCACAGGCAATGGGTCACCCAAATTCGATTTATAGCAATCAGGGCAAAAGAGGCATTCTAATGTCAGTTTATCCACTAGTAAAAGCAATAGTTAGTGTGGTCAAAAGGCAGAATCAGTAATCTAGATGCATTTGTGATTCTGCTAGATAAGGCAAAGTCTGGCAGATGGCAGACACAGGCACAAACAGGAAGCAAACAGGTACCGGCCTTGTAGCAGTGGGCCTTGATGGATGTGGGCCGGCTTCGCCTGCCAGCAGCCAATGGGGGATGAAATAGGCAGGACAGCCTATCAGTGTAGCTTGGAGAAGTGTCCTAGGCAGGCTGATCAGGCGTTGTGAAAGGAGTCGGCCATTTTTAAATTTCGAGTACCTTGTGTACTCCAATGGCGATTCCGGTGCAGGAGCGCAGATTTAAACGATTTTGTGCTATTGAGAAAGCACGTTGGCCCGGCTTTGCTCCACATATTAAAAGCTTCAAAAACAGAAGCAGATGCAGCGTTCAGGATAAATAAAATGCGGTAAGGCGTTACAGTCTAGCGCTTGCCTTAATTATGGCATTAATCAGGACAGCTTACTGTTAGGTGCCCGCTGGTCCTGCAGGGGCGGAAGCTGGTCCGAGGAGCTCCTGCTTCTTTGCACTGCCGAGAGGGCTGGATCCGAGTTTATATTGTTATTTCTGCCCTTTTAAGTTATCTTTATGAAATAGAGTATTATTTCAACTCCTTAAAACCGTATATTAACACACATTTAAATAAACTAGAGATAAGATATGTGTTCAAGTGTCTAAAGTGCAGACTGGGATCAAATTCCATCTTACAGAAAGTGTGTGAGGCCGGGAAAATCATATAATTTCACTGTGCCTTGTCTTCCAAAATTGGGATGCCAAGTATAGGTTTCTGTTATGTGGGCAGGGAAGCAGGACATCAAGAATTGTTGTATGTTGTTTAGGGCGGGGGAATGGTGGGGGTTGATGAGGCAGGATGAATTGTGTAGGTTTTGTGTTTGATGGTTGGAAGGAAGATGGCAAGATATGCATCTTTTGAAGGCCTGCGTCGGTTTTGGTTTCTAGAGCCAAGCCAAACCCCGTGGCTAGACTCTGGCTTGGCTCTAACCATTAATTCTTTGGCTTCGCCACATCTAGTCACACCTGCTTTTAAGGCTGAGGTGTAGGCGCCACTTGTAGTTTGCAACAATTGAAACATGTACATCACCAAAGTGGGGGACAAGAAGTACGTGCACAAAGTGCACACCATGGGAAAAATTAAGAGGATTTATAAGGTTTTTATAAATAAAATGTTGATATACTACAGATGTTATCATATTCATCACAAAACATTTATTTGAATTAGGCGACAATTGGCAGCCCACGGGCTGTAAATGGAACACAGTGGTGGGTGGGCTCTGGTTGAGACTGACATACAGGAACAGGATGTGCATGAAATCAATGTTGGAAACATATTATCCCTGCAAGCCTAGCATAACTTATCTACGATTTGAGGCACAAGAAATAAAGAAGTTCATAGAACAACACATTATTAACCAATTGCTCAAGCTGTGATTAATTGGGATTAACACCTGTTTAGGGGGTATCATGGGATCTCACAGCCAATCAGGAAGCCTGATCCCTACTCCCCTCACCAGCCGAACTTTGGCCCCACTTACCTGCGGCTGCCTTGCCCTTCGCCAGCTCGAAGAACACTTGATGTTCCATACCTTCCCCTAAATGGCAATGGCCACCATGGAAAGGGAGACGGGACTACATCTGGTTCCGTTAGGGACCCACACCTACGGTGATCATTTTGTTTTGTAGTTGTTTTATTTTAAAGTTGCAAAACACCAACCATGCACCAATGCAATATAAAAATCCACTGGCACATCATAAAGTAGGCTGGGGTGCTAATATCTATAAACCCCTCAGTGAGCAGGCATTACTGGTCAGGTAAAGGCTGTGAGACCCACATTAAGGCCCTTGCTTCGCAGGTCATTACCTGACATGTAATGCTGACTATGTTGCATGTTATTGCTTAATCAGTACTCAAACAGACATGGTATGGAATGAACAGTTTTGACATGAATGTATCTATTTTTGCAATGAAATCAAGCCTTAGGTGCCTGTACATAACGCAGTTGAAGCATAAGAGTCATAAAGAGTACCTGGGTGGAGTCAGATTCAAGTAAAGCATGTATGCATGATATTCTATTCGATTCAAATGAATGGCCCATTTGGAACAGTAGGGTTAATATGATTTGCACTTTCATAGTGCCTAGAACTATTAGAGCAATATAGCTTCATTTGTTCATTGCATGCAAACATAAAAAAAGCACTTAGAAAGGCAGGAGCTACAGCCTTCATTTGGCTTTTTATATCTCATCACTGTGAGGCCTGTAAGGAACTCATGGTGGCAGCCGGACCGATAGCACAGCAAGTAGAGTGCCCGCTTTGACATCTGTGCAGAGCCTGCTGACACAGGTTCGAATCCCGCCAGGGCCAAACTCAGCCTTTCATCCTTCCGAGGTCGATAAATGAGCACCACACACCGTGGGAAATAAGCAGCGCTCAGATACCTGAGGGTTCGTAGCGCTATATAAATGCACAAACAAACAAACAGTAAAGACAGACTCAAATGATCGCAGTTCAAGGGTGTTTATCAAACTGTAAATGCAGGGTGGAAAAATGCCTAACCTAAACCCAAATCTAAGATGGGAGCAAGCTTCGACCATCAAATGAAAAATAAGGCAGTCCTTATGGCGCCTTGTCAAAATAAAAAGGCCTATACTTAAAAAAAACGATTGGCAATTCCTTACGACTAATTACAGAAAGAGTGTGGGATGGGGTTTCAATAAAGAAATAAATGTTCACAAATAATAAGTCAGGATGTGATTGCCAGGGGTCTCCGTTGCCCATGTTTTGAGCACGGGACAAGGTGGATCTCCTGAGCACATCACACAGTCGAGCTTTCCCAGCATGAGCCGAAAGTTCTGTTCCAGCTATCAGGTTCTTCGATGGGCAAGTCTCTTTTCAATAAAAATTCTCTTGCCTTCGAGGATCTGATGTATTCAACAACAAACAAACACAGAATTCCTTTTCAAATTGACTTTGGGTGATTGCTTCTCACCCCTGGATCTCCCTCGGCCGGGCTCGGACCAAACTGACAAGGGGGACAATTCACTTCCACTGGTTTTCCAGTACTTATTGTACTAACTTCGCCCCTTTTTGTGAGCATCCCTCCGCCGGGTTCACTCTTGCCAAATTTTACAAACAGTTCTTCATGCGCTCACTTCATCAAGCGGAATTAATTTCCCTTATTTTTGTAATCATCTGTTGGTCAAAGACTTTCAACGGTACAGAGGATTTTACAAGACCCCTGTATGACCACTGTGACCTCTTTTCGCCTCTTCTCAAGGCCTTCTGGTTACAGTAGTCTCTACCATGGGGTAATCAACCAGAGTTTCCTGCGTGAGCACCCACATGGTGCCGTATACCTCTGTTGCTGGTTTTCCCCCTCTTTCATCAATAGTATCTTTATGCTTTTCCATGTTCAAATTAGCGGTTGGCTATTTTTCGTTTAACACAGTTCGGTTCCTTATCGACACTCCCCTACACTCACCAGCTGTGATGAACCGCTTGGCCTTCTTTCTCCTTGGAGTCAAGGTTGGTACCACAGAGACAAGCATATCTCCCCGGCTTGGTAATCAGCAGAGGAGGGTCTCGTGTACCGTTGACATCTGCTACAACACACGCTGGCTATTGTTTGCAGACTTATGATTCCTTCTACAGAGGTTTCACAGGCCTTGGCCGGAAAGGGCATGTTTGTTTCTCTCTTTGTCACCCTCTCGGTCTGCGCCGTCTTTCTCCTCCTCTTGAACTGCTGTGCTGAGTTAGCTCTCACGTTGTGAGCTCTGCCTTGCTTGTCTTGTGCTCTTCTGCTCCATCTTTAATCCCTGTGGGGAAGGGAAAGGGCTGTCAGGTGTGTGGGTGATTCTGGTCAATTGCCTGACCTTGTCAGACCCTTGTATTGGAACATGTCATGTAAACGGCTTTGGTGTTAGTCCGTTGTCTTTCGTGTTGTGTGAACGTGTTTGTGTGGGAAAAGGGGTGGGGCGGTGTTTTGGAATATCCTACATGGTAGGATGGGGAAAAGGTGTTGAAAGAAGAGTGATACTGCGTCTCACCCGTCGGTGTCCAATCCTATTCCCCAAGGACCCATCATCCAGGTGATCCTCCCTCACTGGCCCTCCCCCAAGAACTGGAACCAATAGCGATGGCAGTGTCCTGGCCATCTGGATGACAGATCCCTGGGGACTAGCTAGCGAGACACCTTCATTTTTCTCACAGGCCCAAGGCTGTAGCTAAAGCCAAAAACAACAGAGAGGATGTCAATATCGTCGCATATGAGTAACAGACAAGATAGCAGACTTAAGCAAAACAGAAAGGAAAAAGCCATTGCGTTCATTCACATGTGAACTTTAGAAGAAACGGCATAATGGACAAATTGCATAGCCAAGTTAATTTTCAAAAATAAAAAAATACATGTTTTGAATCAAGAATGCACATCAATGATACGATGGTGCAAATCAAAATAAGGTATGTTTTGATCCAAGTGTCCAACCTGCCTCTGATTCAAAAACATTGTCCAGTAATAAGATAGGATAAGAGATGGGGAAAAATATGTTTTCAAGCTATCGTCCAAGTTGCCTGGTGTGTTTTAAAAACAATGATCATGATGAACCAGTGTCCAGTTCAAAATGCATGCGACGATAAGATAGCAGACTAAACGTACATATCGCAGAGGAGATGCTGAGATTAGGGAAGGAAGACACTGAACTTCCAGCTGCATGGCAGGTGGACGAAAAATTCCTTTTGTGAGGAAGTGAGAATGCATATAGCCGATTAAAGTAGCCGACTGGCTAGAGAAGATTGCTGAATCATTTACTTTTGTGTACGTCACGTCGGGCCAGGTTAGTACCATTATTAATTTCTAATTTCTTTATTACAAAGACTTGAAAGGCCAAGTTTAAGGATTCTGTGTTTTTCTAAATCTGAATCAGAGAGCCCATTTAATTGATTGGAACTTTGGTTGACAACGCATAAAGATCATGGATTTTTCTAAGTCAGACTTAGAGAACTCATTTTAAAAGAAGCTTTGAGAGAAAGAGCGTTGTACTACACAGATTGCTTAGCTATCAGCATTGTCATTTTAATGAGATTCCTAAGTCTGAATCAGAAAGCCAATTTTAATTGATAGACGCTTTACCACATAGTGAGAATGCTAAGAGAAAAAGTGTCGTACTGCATAGATTGCTTAGCTATCAAAATTGTCAATTTAATGAGATTCCTAAGTCTGAATCAGAGAGACAATTATAATTGATAGACTCTTTAACACATAGTGAGAATGCTAAGAGAAAAAGTGTCGTACTGCATAGGTTGCTTAGCTATCAACATTGTCAATTTAATCAGATGACAAAGACAGAGATCATCGGAATTGAGCATAGCCTAAACGTGCGGGTCCAATAGATTTTGAGAAACGGTTTCATTTAGAAGCAGATATATTTTATAAACGATTTTGGGAGTAGAATTAAAACGTTTCTTTGACCTTTGCTTTTAGATTAAAAAACTAAGGTTGGGTTTTGTGTCTGGAAGCAACTCGCAGGAATGCTTTTCTAAAATGATTAATAACTGCAACATCATTGTTTTGCAATCAAGGCGGTTGCTTAGTGGGATGTGTGGTGTAAGGGTGTTTATCTCATGACTGGGAAGAACAAGCAAGCATTGATGAATGCCTTCATTTGATTTTAGTGACTGGTAATATTTAGGAATGCAACAATGTGCTAAACTCTTTTTAATCAATATTTTAAAAATATCAATGTGTGATTCTTGAAACCTTCATGATCTAGTGGCTGAACAAAGAGTTGAATGAGTTTTTTATTTGCAAGAAATACGTTGCACATGAAAATGTGCTCATAACAAATGTTATGAGCACATTTCCATGTGCAACGTATTGCTCAGTCAATGGCCAGCCCCACTTTATTTCATATAAAAGGGCTGGTGTGGGGACAACTGAATGGTGCATTATTTATCTATTTATTTACAGTGCACCAAACCCTCAGGTATTTAGGCGCTAATTACAGAAAGTGCTTGATAAGGATATGCAGTGTATACATACTGGTAAAGCCTCTCCCCCGGTTACTGGGAGCTACATCAGACATGCATTCAGAGACATAGTAGGAGTGAATATGCATACTGGGAAAGCCTCACCTCCTATCACAAGGGGCTACATCAAGTTTATGGCATCGGTGTACAACAAAACTGTATTAGGTTGCATAGAATGCTTCGAGAATGGAGTGGATGGAACAATGGATTGCTGGCTCAATTTCTCTATTTCTGACAAGTGGATTAACAGAATTCATAAAACTGTAACTCAGTCATTTGCTTGCAACAGCCCCTCGATGCCTAAGGGCAGCAGTGCGCTTTACAAATTCAAAAATAAAAATAAAACCCCTGACAAGACCTTTCCTCAATACTGACGTTTTCAGAGAGTACAGATAGGATCAATAGTCTAAATGAGAAGTCCCAGGTAAATAAGTATTTTTGTAGTCTTTGAACAGAATTAGAGTCCTTCTGTTCAGGATTGTTAAAAAAATACAAAACTAAAATGAGCTTTTATATCATGCTTCATGCTGGAGACCAGCATTTAAGTGCGGGACCGGCTTTCAAACCTGTGATGCTCTGTGTTGTCTTGCTTGCTTTCAAGACAAAAACATTGCCCCTGAGATATCCTCCTGAGAGGTCATGAGGTCACCAGTGTTAAAATACATATCATGTTAGTCACTTCACCAAGGGACTTGGGTATTATCTACACTGACTGCATGCGTATAGCTATCAACGCGATAAAACACAAGACAAGCCAATTCTTCAACGCAAGTGAAACTAGAGAATGTTCACTCGGAATGGGTCTCAAGAGAGAGTTCTAATTGTATCCCCCCCTAGTTTTTTAAGGGAGAACTAAAATAATTTGAAGGGAGTAAAAAAGTAATTGCCATCCCCAATTCCTCTATTTTTGTAGGCCAGTGAAATATAGTGAAATATATTTTAACTCTGAAACAGATATCATTTTGTAATCCATATACTCCCTTGCACCTAGCATCTCATGGAAATTACAATATGCATTTTTAACTTACAATTCCTCTTGGGTTAAAGAAATATATAGTAGAGCTCCTCCCTATTGGTTCTGCTCTGATGATAACACTTTACCTCACACCAAAGTGTTTGTGGAGAATTTTAAATTGTAACAGGGCATTGCGACTCGTAATGGCCTGAGACAGAGTATCCCACTCAGAGTCTGTTGCACACATACCTTTTGGCGGTCCGGTTGGTCTTGGTCAGGGTCAGGCAGGCTACAGAGCACAGCCGTGGTGCATGTTTTATTTGGGTTACGGGGGCTTGTGCCAGCGCACCCGCATAGAAGTGCTGCACATTGTTTCTGTGCACAAATAGGTTGTACCGCAATACCCATTGCCAGAGCTTCGTGACATGAAGGGCGCTCACCGCTCATTGACATAGACACATGATGCAGTGGAGTGTCACTCCCAGAGCTGTGTGAAATGACTAAGGCCGATTCCCATGGCATCCGTGATATGCAGAGTGCCCACTGCCAGAACTGCATTGTTTCATGGATATTTAATGCCAAAGCTGTGGGATATAGTTGGAACTCACTTGCATGTTAGCACTGGAAAGCGATGACAGGGTGTTATGAAGTATATTTGATGGTAATAAAGCTGGGACTCGAGACACAGACCTGCTGTGGAGTCATTGGGTTTGTTCCAGGTAGCTTCATTCACATTGGTACAAATGTACATCAATCCAGTTTCTCTTATGGTATTTACAGTGGCACGGTAGACCGGAGACAGGACATAGTTACAGAGCAGACCCACCGGCCATCCTTCACACTCCAGCTCAGGCCCCAACTGACACTCACAGAACATTCACTCTCAGACCCACTCAACAGCTGCAGCATTCATACATCAACATTCTAAAAGCATGCACTTCTGGCCAGTGACATAACATAACAAGACTACATTACAACATCTCCCTTTCATACCCTGACACAACCATCACAACATCTCCCTTTCATACCAGACTCAACCGCAACATACTCTTTCTCACAAATGGAACCTTCTAACACAAAAACTCCTTCCGTCCAGACCCGCCACATCCAGACACCGAGCCTGCCACACTCAGTCACAAACCAAACCAATCAAAGGAACATAGTCATATGCACAAGAGGGGAAAAGGAGGGGGGGGTCACGGGTTGACACACTACGGACCCGGATGCAACACAAACAGTGAAGCAGAGCCAACGGAACTTTGTCCTGGGAATCCACAGACTAACATGCAGGAGAGGGGTGTTGCCACACCAAGACAACATTTACAGGAGGGATACATCGATCACACTCCTTCCACTCTCACAACCAAAACTCAATCAGCTACAACCGGCTCCCACTTATCGTCACACCCACAGATCACAACCAGTTCAAATGCAACCAACATCCAACCAATCCAGCATCAGACACATGCACACTGCCTCCTTCACTCAGTGCAGACATACATATACGGGGACGGTGGAACGAAGCACACACATACAAGTGCAACCTCTCAACAACAGCCGAGCACATTATCTCACCCGCGCCACATACATGCTTACCAGTGTACTCATGCATGCGTCAACCAAACCACAACCAAACCAGACTCACAATAAAACAACATTTAAACATATATTGTGCTCCTGGTAGCACTGCAATTCTAACCTGAGCATAACCTTAACTAAAAAACATTAACAATAGGTACCATCAATATTTCTGTGCACATTGTTTTTTACAATACTCGATACGCTATCCAATAAAAAAAATTCTCCTGTAAATTTCTCCTGTATATAGCTTTCCTTGTATATACGTGTATCCAATCTACCTTTATTTCCAACATTAACTTTTTCCTTTTAAGTGCCTCCACTGTTTCATTGGCCTCAATAGTTCATGCACTTTTCCTTTGCTCCTTATACTATGACCCTAATAGTCCAAACCATGCATTTATTTTTACACGCACAGCCTTACATCATATATCTATTGGAATCACTTACCTAGATTCCAATCATTTACCCATTACTCTGCTATTGCACACTAACCTGTGGCAATCAGGTGATTGAACACACAGGTCCAACCTTTAATCTCAGTATCATAAAACAATACACTAGATACCCTGTACTCCAACCAACCTACAACACATGCGGTATGGTTGAAAGATGACACACTTGGGCCACAACACCTAAGACATTTCACGCAACAACGGCCCAACTACCATTTGAGGGTATGTATAACCCTCTGTCATGTATAACACCATTAATACCTATTCCTGTTCAGTAATTCACGCCTTGACTTATACATATTGTCCACATATTGCATTGTCGTTGACCATTTCATGCATTGGCATTACACTATGCATGCAATTTGAAATTTATACTTAAAAAAAAATGTCCTTTGAATCACTTAATGCTGTCTTCTAACATAATATTCTCTCAATTCCAAAATTCACTTATAGTACAGATCACATTTAAATCATCAGATGCTGCATTCATTATCCATGTACTTACTATACAATAATAATTCACTATGTGCTGGCTTGATCAGGGCCAAGCACCGATTTCCTTAACATCGCATAAATACCCAATGTTGCATTTAAATACATTAATTCTCCCACACATTAAAATCACAGTTTCTAATTTTCCACCTAAGCTACGTGGCATTAACCCATTTGCATTTGGTGATTATTATTTCAACTATTATCTTATCTTAGTGCTTATTTCGTGCTAACCATTCACTACATTAATAGATGTCCAAAACGTACACCAATAAAACATTAATTCTAGTAATGGTGTGACTACTGATTTCTTAGCAGCAAATCATTAAATGTCAAACCCATATGCAGCAAACCTTCCTTTGGTAAAAAATGTGCAGATAAATCTTCTTTCATCCGCCAACAGATATCTGCATCTCTCATAACAACAAACGTTTTCTGCTTCTTTATTATGTGTCTAGTATCATGTCTTGTGAAACAATGCTTCCAAAACTCCCTTTTACAGCTTGCAGGAGAACAAACCTAATTTGGCTCCGACTATAGAAGTAAAACCTGAGGCTACTTCCTTATCACGTCGCACGTTTATAGGAGTCCTTTCCTTTGATAGCATGCATCTTGTAATGCAGAGGCTTAAATACCCGCATTCTGAACTCCACCAACACCATGGACGTTCCATGCGACGTCATCATTCCTGAGGAACCAAAGAGATCGGAGCTCGCTGGTCCTCTGACACCAACCGAACCGTCAATTTACTGACAAAGCATCACATAAAGTTTGGCCACACTACATCCCGTTTACAAAAATTACGGGGCCTAAATGTATTCATACTTTCTGTAGGTGACAGCAGGAAGAGTCGCCATTTCCATAGTTCAAATTGTGTTTCACATGAAAACACTAGAGACTTCGCTATTTACGGCGCACTGGCCATTATTCCAGTTTTGTCTCCCATGTATCTTGATGTAACAAATGGAGTACTGGCGCCACCTGCTGGATTATTACGGGAAATGCTCCACAAAGTCGTTGAAGTCTACTTGTATTTCCAGCTCTTATTCAATTTACCTTTCAGTTGGCCTGAGATAATCACAGCCACCAAAAGTTCCATTTTAATACGGA
The DNA here is from genome assembly GCF_040938575.1 of Ambystoma mexicanum. Taxonomy (NCBI): domain Eukaryota; kingdom Metazoa; phylum Chordata; class Amphibia; order Caudata; family Ambystomatidae; genus Ambystoma; species Ambystoma mexicanum. The sequence goes on along the minus strand of NC_090928.1, from coordinate 258,741,635 downwards.
TTCCTGGGCATAGATACTCCTTGCGCACTAGGTCTCTGGGGAATTTCCTGTTGTTCGGGCCTCCCTCCCAGAGCCCAAATGTCATTTAATGTTTATAGCTGAGCAGGATGGATTTACATTACATCACAGCGCAGGGGGAAACAGTGGGTCACTATAGCTGCTTCCCCCTCGCACAGCTCCGCTCAGCCCTGTAGTTTCCTCCAATTCTTCCATCATCTTAGGGTTCTTTCTGTTTGAACCTCGTCGCCATTGTTATGAAGTATATTTGATGGTAATAAAGCTGGGACTCAAGACACAGACCTGCTGTGGAGTCATTGGGTTTGTTCCAGGTAGCTTTATTCACATAGGTACAAATGTACATCAATCCAGTTTCTCTTATGGTATTTACAGTGGCACAGGAGACAGGAGACAGGAGACAGGACATAGTTACAGAGCAGACCCACCGGCCATCCTTCACACTCCAGCTCAGGCCCCAACTGACACTCACAGAACATTCACTCTCAGACCCACTCAACATTCTCCTGAGCTCCAGCAGTTATACCTCAACATTCTACAAGCATGCACTCCTGGCCAGTGACATAACATGACAAGACTACATTACAACACAGGGCTGCCCAATTAATGCTGTGTGGTACGACAGGGAGTTATTGCCAAGGGTGTACGATTGTACTGGGACTCACTGTCAGAGCGGTTTAGAATCCTTGGATCCCCCGACCAGACCTGTATTATATGGCTCGGGCTGACTGACTGGAGTTGTTTTTTATGGTGAAGAAGATGTACCACTGGAGATGAGTTATATAATGGAGGTTTGCTGCAGGAATGGTTGCATATACTAGGACAGTGACAGTGTCAGAGCTGTGTTACATGTGTCACAGAGATGCAATGACAGCTATGCCTGGGCTCTGCGGTGGTTTTCCTCAGTACAGAGTGCTGGAGGGAGTCTGGTAGTAGAAGAGACCGTTTCCATGGACGTGCACTGCAGGAACGTGCGAGTTCCGGCACTGACATCACAGAGAATGCAGCCAGTCAGGAACGAGTTGCATTGGTAGAGCCGTGTGCGGATCTAGGAAGGGCTTGCACTGTGCCTGGATTGTGCTGCACTTGCAAGGGTTATGTCTGAATCCTAGTGTCGGAGGATAATGAGAACAGAGGACAGGATGGAGGGGCACTGAAAGAGGTCTCGTTGGGCCCCACTTCTGCATTAATAGCGTTAGCCCAGATCAGCATTGAGGCGTACTGCCCAAGCTATCTGAACATACATGTACTGTGATAGTGGGTTCTCAAAATCAGAGTTGGGAGGGGAGCAGGGTATGCTGGAAGAACTGCCACAGCCCCAGTCCTAAAGTAGCTTAGAACCCCAAAACAGCATTAATGTTCATTGGCAGAGTTGTGTGCGCGTCCCAGGGATAATTTCAATTCATAATCACCTGAGCTTTCAAGATGAAACAGGTCCACGTTCAAGCAGTTCTCTTACAATAGAAGGCGATTCTTTTATGAGGTACTTGGATGCACACACAGTGAGAATATTTTGCGTTTTATCATTTGTATAAACGATTTATGTCGGTAATTTGTATCTTTGATAGATATGGGAAAGACGGAATAGGAATTCAGAGTATTCCTTTATAAAAATGAAGTTTTTTCTGCAGACCCATCGACAGCTAGCCCTATCACTTGCCAAGGGGCTCTGCCAACGAAATATATTGTGCACACGTTATCACTGGTTATCTGTCCATGCAGACAGCTTCCATGTGTCCAGACAGAGGAGACACATCTATAGTTTTACTCAGCGGAAGGGCGAGTGCAAGACTGTGCGCCACCCAAACATGGTATCTGGCTCCAGGGCTTTGTGTTGTGATCAGCAGAGACGTTTTTATGGCAGGGCAAAAGGGGCACTTGCCCAGGGCCCCCACTTTGGAGGGGGCCCCACAGGGCTGCCTGATCTGAAGAAGTAGATTCCATTGTTCACCAATGTTAAATAGCACACGTCAGGATATTTTATGGGGTACTGCTGAGGCTCTAAACTTCTGCCTTGATCAATTCATCATGTATTGCTTTCTGTGTTCACTGTGGAATACATGTTTGTGTGTTCCTTACGGCACAACTCTGTAGCATTCCTTCCTTCCTGTGGGAATTATGCTGATCATGTGCAATAGGCAACAGTGACATGCATATTGATAAATTGAGTGCCACAATGGTTCAGAAGTTAGCTCAGTTTGTGAAGCACCCATTGCAGAGATATGTGTTCATATGCAAAATTAGAATATCACATCCCAGCAAGGCTGGCTGAGCCTTTCCCATGTCTGCAGTTTATAAACCTGCCTGCATATGTACTTGGTTTTGCAGAACAACATCTGCTGTTTTCAGCAATGTACCTACACCAGATAGGGGTTGCTATAATAAAAACTATGGTGAAGGTCTCGAAATTGGTTTGTTCAGATGGTGTTTTGTAAAACCTAGGCAATCGCCTCCAATGGTGACAAACCATTAGTCCAAGAGGTGAATAAGTATCCAAATTCAAGACTATGGAACAAAACTGTTAGGCAGAATCCTGGGCAGTGCCCTTAGGGACCACTACACAAGATGAAGACTACAGGTGGTAGTACAATTTCACCTTTGGTACAAGCCTGTACTACACAGAGTGGTAGCAGTAGCGGAGCAGCCAGACTTATCTCAAGAGCAAATGAGCAGTAGTAGAGATTACACAAAGGACCACAATCACTGTGACTCAAGCAAACACTGACTCAAGGTTTCTGGTTAAAAAATATAAGTACATTTATTTTTAAACCATCTGTTCATAAAACACTTCACTTCTATTAAATTAAAATCTCACTTCAAATATACTACACACAACCAATTCCCCTTGTGCATTTCAATTCAAGGTAAGTACATTGGATTTGACGGACCGGTGTTGTGAAACAAAGATGTTACCGTGGGTTAATACGCAATCACTTTTTGACAGCAATGACAGTTCGGTCTTACGAAAGAAAGGCGTACCCGCGAGAAGAAATGTTACCGAAGTCAAACACACTTAGCACATGAATTAACACAAGGAAATAGGGGATAAAAATCATAGGCAATACTTTTGTCAAGGCAGATAGAATCAGAGGATACTTTCTAAAACGTAGATAAAAGTCAATAGGCCTGCGCCAGTGTCAATTGGGACAGGAGTCCTGTTGTTGAGGATCACAAGGTTAGAAAAGTTCACGATTCGAGATTGCCAGCAGTACTTAGATATTGTCAAAAGGGAGGCAAAAGTTATAAGAGGGAAGGAAGATAAGGACAAGCCTTTGGTGAGGAGAAAAGGGTTCACCCCAATTCCTCGAAGTCGGACACAGTAGCTTATTCGTTTGAAGAAAAGCTGGTGCCACGGCAGTTGTTCCTGGTAGTTCCTGCAGACTCACGGTTCCCAGAGCTTCAGTCGTGGGGACAAGAAGGAGGACATCTGGAGCGATCTGCACTACCCAGGGATGAGACCAGCAGCAGCAAAGCAACAGTGAATAAAAGGTACGCTCCTTTAAAACAGGAGAGGCTCTTCAGATGGCTATCCGGACCACTACAGCTGTGTGCAGCGATTTCGACCAACAAGAGGATCCTCTGGCTGTAGAAGGTGAGCTGGTTGATCCCACCATGCTCAAGGGAAGAAGACTCCAGACTGGATCTTCTCTTGTCGTTGAAGGGTAGATAGCTCAGGACTGCAGCAGGGCTTCACCAGGACTCGGGAGTTGCAGCAGCCGTCTTCTTCTGCGTTTCTCTTAAGTTCCTTGCAGTTCCAGTGGCAAGAGTCCTGCCTTTTATGCCAAAATCCCCCATTCACACAGCCTGGAAGTCAATCACTCAGCAGGGGGGTTGTCCGGCCCGGACAACCACCTCAGCCAATCAATACAAAGAGCGACTTGGGTCTTCAAGGAGACTCTATGCTGGGGGTGATGAAACCCCTCCCTCAAATCCATCCACCTAGACACCCAGACGCCATAGGAGGGCTTCTGGACAGAAGCCCGCCAAAGGTCGGAGAACAAAGAAGGCATACCTGGTTTGCCGCGCAAAGTAAAACACAAGAAGGATTTTAACAAAAAGAAATGGCGATAAAACCCGACCGGAGCCAAATTAAAAAAATATTTGTTCAAGCGGGTTTAAGTTCGAGGCAAATACAATAGCCTAAAACAGTACCACGTTTATATACTATAATCGCAGTAGAAAAGATAGGGTAGGTACCACTGCCACCAGCCAAGTCTTCATGTTAAGGGAGCGAAACAAAGCTCCAAGAGGTGCAGACAGAAAGGAGTAGGAATTAACCCTTTCCAGTACTCCATGTAAGATGGGGTGTACTGGGTCTGTAGTTTAAATGACTACATAAGGTAAATGGCAACTTTACCTGTTTCTGGGGGACCGGCGTCAGCCCCAGAAAAATTGAGTCAGTGGGAAGTCTTAGAGACAACCCTGTGTCACTGCACTGAAGGTGCTGTCTAACGCACAAAAAGTTGGGCTCATTGAGTGGTGTGGCTCCAGAGCCCAAGATCGCACAAACAGTTGAAATACACATGGCAAAACACATGTAAGAGTGGAAAAAAGGTTCACACTCTTAGCAGGTGGAAAAAATAAACCCCAGAAATCTAGCAAAGCAGCTGAGGGACTCACTAGGTAAGGGAAATTAGCCATGAATGAGAATCCTCCCTAACAAGCATTCATGCATGTATCCTGGATTTTCCAGCAGATGATACAGTGATCCTGGTTAAATCATCTAATATCTCTTACATTACTGTGGCTGTCTTCTGTGAGGTTTGCCTTCTTGCATGCTGCTGGTATCGTTTAGCCCATTACCTGATCCTTCTTCTTATGCAGGCCATTTGGGTGGAAGGGCTGGTAGATAGAAGAGAGCGGACCAGATTGTGTAGGCCTAAATCAAGCATATTCTAAGGTCTGCTTGTTTGACACAAGACACGCTTTGCTTTTTGGTAACAGTCTAAGGTTTTCATGCATGTTTATAAATGAAAATGTCACAAGCCATTGTTTTGGAAGTATTTAAAGTTTTAAAATACAAAAGACAAACCCAGATTAAATTTGTTAAATTACATTGTTTGGTATGCTGGTACTTATATACTTCCCTTAATGATGGAGAGAATAAAGCTAGAATCATTCCCATTTTGCATAACACCCTTCTATAATATTTTGTTTTAAAATGGTCATGTTTGGTAATGTGTTGGACTTCCAATACTACTTATTTATCATTCTGATTAGAGCAAGAATGAAGAGTTAAGTGGACTTAAGGGAGTAAACGTGCTTATTATGCTGTGAGACAGCATAAGAACCTATAGGTTGTGAGCACGACGGGTGGGGCAGGGGGGCACTACCAGTATTCTTGATCTCTTCATTCCTTTGGTTTGGTGGAGGGGAGGCCCCAAAGATGTCCGTGCCCAGGGGCCCAAAAGTGCTTAAGATGGCCCTGGTAATCAGGGCTCGCTGGGTGGGGTGTCGAGGTTTCGATACAGGCAAGTGCTGTGAGTCACACCTCCAAGCGGATGTGTCAAAAACTGAAGCCAATTACCTGGGACCGACACAGTGAACACCCTGTCAATGGCGAACCTCTTTATCCCCAGTCCCTTGACAGACGTTTCAATAGTTTGCTGATCTAGAGCCATGTGAATGCTGACGTTTCTTGGGCCCCTCATTCACAAGCCTTTCAGAAAGACCTCCTGCAATATTCAGGAGCTTAATAGGGATCCCCCTCGCTCTTCACCCTAGCAAGGATCTATCTCCATTCCCACCCACTCCATATTTGACTTATCTAGAGCCCCTCAAATTCGATCATAGGGCTACCCAAATCCACCAGGATCTCATACCAATCTAGAACCCCATCACCCTGCTGCAGATCTCCTGAATCTGAGGTTGAAATAGTTAATCTCGTGTGAGAGGTTTTTTGGGTTGACCGCACAGGGATAGAAATGCAGTATATTCTCTCAATAGCATTGTCCAGCAGACAGTACAGAAGGCCCTCACAGTGCACTGACAGTTACAACCCTGACAAGGGTGGTCTGACAACACAAGAAATAACACTAGAGACCTGGCGTCTTCCCACTTTGACCCTGGCCTCTTTGACAATGAAGGGGCCGACACCACATCCCACAGCTTGACAGTGCCCACCCTGGCACTGCAGTTTCTGGAATTGTTTATGGTGAGAATGAGACTGCCATTGACACTACAGACTCTCACACTCTGACCTCCGAGACTGCCCACCAATGCAACTGCCACTAAAGCCATTTACACTGATATGATAAGTCATTTATAACGCGCCTGTACACAAGTGTTTCTAGGCGCCCTGATCCTGGCGGTTTTGGGACTGCTTCTTCTGCCACTACAAACAGGCTTGTCACATTGTTCCTCCGGCCTGATCCTGCATACCCTGTCAAAATAAGCTTTACACTGCACATCCAGGCAAAGCAGTGCCCAACACTTCGTCTCCATAATCCTGACACTTTCCACCCTGGCACTGAAACATCTGTCACTGCAGACCCGAAAACTGTCTCCTCTGCCATTTGCACAGTCACACTTCGACCCTCATAATGTTCACTCCGACACTGTCCACACTCAAATGTCCACAGTGATCGTGCTCACACTGACACTACATATATTAAAATACAACTCCAACATTGCAGACCATGAATGCCTGCACTCTGAAGGCCCTCCTGCTGCCAACTGGAACCCTGTGCACTTAACTCCTTGACACTTTCACACTGCTCATACAAACACGAATCTACATTTCCCGAACATGGCTTCCCACCAGAATGCAATAGGCAGCAGGTTCCATATATTTTCCTTTTGGATTCTGCTGGGGGCCTTGAAGCATGTGGCTACAGCTCGCACCCCTCTTATCCACAACAATAAAAGAGCCCCATCCCCGCTATTTATTAAATACAGATGTTCACCTCCAGGCTTGTCCAAGTCCTTAGTGAGGCTTTGGCTGACTGATTGCGGCTGCTTGGCCATCAGCATGTGGCAGTGAGGTGGTTAATGGATGAGCTGAGGCAGAGCCAGGAACAGCGCAAGAATCGGTGACAGATGAGACCCAGGGACTCAGCCACTGACCTCCTCACAAACACACACTGTCACTTAGGCTGCAGAGCAGGGAGAAGCACTGGCTTCGAGGAGCATTAAGAATGAGGCACCCTGGCAGCCAGCACAGGAAAGCCCACCACATAGCAGTCTACCTGATTGTTGTGTGCTGGGTCACAGAACGTCGATAATTGCATAGACTCGGAGGTAGTGGGTACAGCTTCTTTATTCTATATCTTCGTGCCTTATCTAACTCCTCCTATTCCTCCTCACTCTTTCCTGTCATCCTTCCCCAGCCCTGCACTGCACATAGATATGAACATAGAACAGGACATTACATCTCTCCCTTACTTAAACAAGTAGATGCTGTTAAGACTCCCTAGATGTCATCACTTCTCCCCGAGGGGGGAGCCCCTTCCCATGAGGCCAGGGTTCTCATGCTGCCATCCGATTGTCCCCCTGGGGGTGGTGCACACCGGTAGGATCTCATTGGGAGAGACTCCACCTCTGTGGATAAGAGAGAACATCTAGGGAGAACGCACTACGACCCCCCTCCCAGTTACCAGTCCTAATCCCACACCTGTGGTACACCCCAGTAATATACCCAACCACCCCATGTACCAGTGTAGGGCCAGTGACAAAATCCACCGAGATGAAGAAGAGTCAGATTATCCAAGTATGACTTACATTACATAGACTGAGATGAGGAGGCAGTGTGGAACTATGAAGATCACTACCAGAAGTAGGTGTGAGCATTCGAGTTCTCCACTAAAGACCACTCTCAACACCAACATAAAAATAGAAGACAGACTAGGGAATTTATCAAGCCCCGCCTTGAGGAGACGCGATTGAGGAAGCGGTTCATCGTGGAGGCAAGAAAGGGTTGCTAACCGCGACGCTGGTGAGTAGGCGGAAACATCCCCACACAGTGGCGTTGAAGGACCGACAGGAAAGCTGGTGAATCAGAGGTGCAGACCCACAGAGAAGCTAGACCGTGCAGTCAGGGACAGACACAGCATCTGCGAGAGGACCAGAGACTGCAGAGCCACCGCAGTACATCAGAAGACAAACAAAGCCACAACACTAGAGGAGGAATAGACCGAGACCGACCGGAGCACGCCGGTAGAAACCCTAAAAGGTACCTGGGTTGCCAGGCCAGTTGGTGGGGGCACAACAGAGTCAGGGAAGACTCCAAACAAATTACTAGAGCAAGACCTACAGAGCAGGGGCAAGAGGGGAACCCCTGGGTTAAAGAAGGACTTTCAATATCTAACGAGAGAAATACAGATCTGTGACATAAACCCACAAGAAGGGAGAAGTAATAAGTCATCTTCTATGTGGTAGTAGCTGGCCTGAGAGTAAACCAGGTCTGTCCGAGCCAAGCAGTAGAGAGATACGGGTCTGGGACCCGCACCCACAAGAGAAGAGAAGCATAAACCATCATCCTCGTGGCAGTACTTGACAGGAGAGTGCACCAAGTCTAGAGGTGAGGAAACCTTGCCCTGGGACCCATGATCTGAAAAGGCCAGAAAGAGCGACCCTCTCCCTCTTGGCTGTACTTGGCAAGCCAGAAGAACAAGTAGGCTAGACTGGGGAAAGCTGGGTCTCTAGAACCATACTTGTATTTGAACTCTTGAGAAAGAAGGAAAACAGTGAAACAAGGATCATCAGGGCAAAGGAGTAATTCCCTCTGAGTACCACTGAGGGTAAAGTGACGGTAAAATCAAGATACCAGGAGAAGGGAGTCATTCTCCTAGTAGTGCTACATCTACTGTAAAAAGGATAATCTAAACAAGAGGCCAGGAGAAGGGAGTCATTCCGAATGGTTTTGTTTGAGAAACCATGAAACCAGAGACCAGGAGAAGGAAGTCATTCCCCTGGTAGTTGAATCTGCAAAAATGATCAAACCACAGAATATCGTGATCCAGGGGAAGGAAGTCATTCCCCCTGGGGTGAGAAAACTGACTGAGAACTTTTCTGATAGAGAGTGTTACAAGATTGACACTCCTTTGTTTGTGAAGTATTGGGACCAGGGGAAAGGAGTTATTCTCTTAGAACTGAGTTAGAACTCTGAACTGCTGGCTTCGGTTGGCTCTGCTTCCCCTCCCATTGGTTGTCCTTGGCTTGTTTAGCCAGTGAGAGCAACCGGGAGGCGGGAGCCGGCCATTCACCTAAGGCCCACAACAAAGGCCCTGTCCACCACGGTACGCCAGATGCCACCCCACTTCCTTATAGATGTACCCCCCTGCCAGTGTCTCCTTGCCCCCGCCAGTGTCTCCTTGCCCTCCCACCAGTGGCTCCTTGCCCCCACTGGCCCCGCCAGTGTCTCCTTGCCCCCCACCAGTGTCTCCTTTCCCCCATGTCCCCCACCAGTGTCTCCTTGCCCCCGGCCAGTGTCTCCTTGCCCCCGGCCAGTGTCTTCCTGCCCCCCGCCAGTGTCTCCCTGCCCCTGCCAGTGTCTCCTTGCCCCCCTGCATCCGCCAGTGTCTGCTTGCCCCCCTGCCAGTGTCTCCTTGCCCCCACCAGTGTCTCCTTGCCCCTCCTACCCCCGCCAGTGGCTCCTTGCCCCCGCCAGTGTCTTCTTGCCCCTACCGGTGTCTCCTTGCCCCCACCATTGTCTCCTTCCCCCCACCATTGTCTCCCTGCCCCCACCATTGTCTCCTTGCCCCCGCCAGTGTCACATTGCCCCCCTGCCCCTGCCAGTGTCTCCTTGCCCCCCGCCAGTATCTCCTGGCCCCCTGACCCCCACCAGCATCTCCTTGCTCCCCCTGCCCCCGCCAGTGTCTTCATGCCCCCTTGCCAGTTCCTAGTCCCACCCCCTTTTCATTGACCCTTTGAAGGTCTCTTGACCCCCTCTCTTCCCTCTCTTGTCTTACACCTCTTGCCCCCCTTTCCTTTCTCGTCCCTCTCCCTCACCCTTTCCTCCCGTCCTTTTCCTTTTTCCTTACCTCCCTCTGTTAATTTCCGGCACTACCCCAATTACCGTCAGGCATAGTAACTTGTAGCCGCCTGTCTTGCAGCCTTCTTGCCCCTCCAACCCCTCTCACCCCTTCCCCCCTCCCTCCAGCTCTAAACCTTATCTTACCACTTACACTTATCATCGGTCCCTTGACTTCTGATAACAGCTTTTCTGCCCCCCCACCTCCTACCTTCTTGTTTTCTCCTCCCATTCCCTCCCTAGCACTATCTTGAACAGTCGTTGACCCTATATTCATAGTCACTTGTTTGTTCCTCTCCCTACCCTCCTCCCTTTCCCCTCCACCTCCCCTCCTCACCCCTCCTTTTGTCACTCTTGCACTGCAACAATTGTCGTCAGACATAGTAATGCTACTGCTAGTTTTGTCTCCCTCCTTCCTCCCTCTCCCTTATTGTTCCATGCATGTGTACTATCTGTTTATTTTTCACATTCTGAACTCTTTCAAGGACCTTTAAGAATGTTACTTTTTTCTCCCATGTTCCCTTCCTTCTTGAAGCGCTTTGAAACACATTGTGTATAGGCGCTATACAAATAAACAATCAAATCAAATAAAAAAAATCAAACTTGCAACCAGAACTGTGATACCCAGCCCAGTAGAAGGGAGCATTCCCTCCTGGACCAAGAAAATTGACGCAACCTTCTAGTTTAGTTATAAGTATAAGGGGCAGAGTTAGAGCTTGACACAGGTTGGTAAATCCGCCACCTTTTGCCAAATTTTAGCAGAATTACTGCTGTGGAAAATTCTGCCAAAATCCCCCATTGGGTCCTTTGGACTCCAATTAAATGGGTACTAACACCGCCACCACCACTTGTAATCTGGCAGTAATACCGCCAGACCAAGTGGCGGTAACGTTGTTACAGTTCGGTGTATCTCAGTGGATTTACCGCTGAGATCCCACTTAACTTGTAATGAGCCCCATGAATTGTAGTATGTAATTTACAGGTATACTTAGCTTCTAGTTTTACTAATTAGATGTTCTCTGTTGCCGCCTCTTATTGACTGTTTTACATGGTCAATTGCCAGGAATGTAATGTCCTTCTTGTTGTCCTTTTGGTGTGCTTCGTTCCAAAGCAGTGATAACGGTGGTCTTGGCTGCCAATTGTGCTCATGTGCTCTCATATTAGGATGCGAAGCTCCCAGATTGTGCTCCCTATGTACAATTTCTTACATACACAAATAATACCATAGATAACATATTTGCTCCCACAATTCATAAACTATTTAATATCAATTACATATGAGATGGCAGAAAATGTGCATGTAGTATCAAGTGCGTGTGTGCACATTCTGCAGTGTCCACATTAAAAAAAATATCACTTGTGCTGATTCCAACCAGTTTCAGACAGGTTCTTGTGTCTCCATATAACTAGGACAAAGTGTGTTCTGTAGGGTAGGGGCTCTATGATAGATGATGTTAGACCTGGTTCCAATGTATGTGATGAATGTTTCATCTATTGTTAAAAGATGGCAGTGTTTGTTGAGTTGTTTGTATAGCTGATGACTCTCACTGCTATAGCTAGTGATACATTTAACTTTGTCAAAGTTGCCTGTTCGAATTTTTGTTGGTATTGTGAAAAAGCCAAGGATCTTTCACTGCCTACTCCCCAGGGATCTTCTACGCAGGTGGCCAGAGGAAGGCCATTGCTTTTGGATTGCAACCAGGGGTATCGGGGGCGGGGGGGAATAAGCGAGGGAGGATCACCTGGGTGGATGGTCCTCAGGGATTGGGAAAGGAGGGCCCAAGGGCGAGACATGGTCTCCCCCTTTACAGTACTGACCTACCCTATCACCCGGCAACTGCATGTCCTACCCTACTCCAAGATCTTCCGACAAATATTCACTTTCAGAGGAAAGTACGGGGAGGTGAAATCTCAGGGCAGCAAATCCCTTCTACTTACTTACCCTCCAGTCCGTCTAATGGTAGACCCTATGGTGGGACCCATCTTTTCCTTCCCTATCAACTGCATCCACAGAGTACCAGGATGAAAGAACCAAGGCCACCAATCTATGGTTATCATTTGCCTAATAAGATAAGGAGGAGAAGATCTGGCACCTCATACCCTAACATTGAGAAGGAAGAGGGAAAGTTAACAACAATACCTCTTTCCTATCATAAGAACACCCCTAGACAATAAACATGGACCCCCCCCCTCTTGATTTGACTTGTCATACCCCTCTTTGGCCTTTATGGGATGTATTCAGGCACATTCCTCTTTCTCCCGCATGGGGTCTGGCATGGATTCACATGCTCATGAATATTCCCCGTCGTCAGGCCGGGAATCCTCGGTATAGAAAAAATCAGTATCAGTTTTGTTTCTGATCTGTCTTTCTCAGTAGTAACCAATCACTGGTCTCTGGGCCATACTGCCCCTGCCATTGACTGCCCTCTCCCTAAGCCCCGCCCCTGGCAGCCATCCTCAGATTTTTACCGCACGTTCAAGTTTTGGGAGTCCTCGTGCTTAGCTCTCGAGCTTTTGCTGCGTTTTCACGCTTTTTTCAGGAGATTTTCTCATTTTTTCGGTTAAATAGAGCCTCAAGCTCCACCGTTTCTACTTACGATCAACGAGGATCCGTTTCAGAGTTTCTACGCCCCTCAAGGGTGAAGATTTCGTCGAGTTACGCTTTTGGAGGATTCCAGAAGTTCCGAGGCCTATCCCGGACATGGCCCAGGAGAAAGGGAGCTCGACGCCCGGGAAGCTATTCAGGACCTGCCCTGGATGCCAGCTTCAGAACGTTTTCAAGGAGGACGAGCATTTGTTATGCCTCTACTGTCTCCATGAGGACAAGATGCACAAGGAAAAGGACTGCGCATTTTGTGGGAACATGTCGGAGCGGACCATGAAGGATTGCCACCTCCGTCTCGCCAACTGGCTGGAAAGTAAGAGCCCGCCAGGCGAGAAGAAGAAAAAGAAGTCCGAGCGTTCTTCTAAGTCCTGTGAGGGTGCTCCGGCGACGGGGGCCCAACAAAATGCTAAGCACCGCGAGTCCACGGGCACCGGGAGCGCCGAACGGTCGGGTTCCTTGGCTGCCAGGCAGGGTGCATCCTCCCCGGTGCCATCGACCACGAGCCAATGCTCTGGCTCGGGTAAGAGGAAGTCCGAGAACCCGGCGAAGCTTCTGGAGAGGCCCCGGTCGATCTCGAAGATTCCGGCAGAGGGGGAGCGAGGCTCGGACCCTCCCCCCAAGGTGAAGGCCCCAGGCGTACAGAAGGTGACGTTGGCCTTAATTCACCCTGCTAAGACCTCGATTGAGGATGTCGCCGCGGCCCTGGCTCAGCCTGTGGAGGCTACACCAGTGGAAGCGCCCTCAGGTACCAGAGTCTCCCTGCCACCGCAGAGGGAGTCGTCTTTCAGGCCCATCGAGAAGACCCCCACAAAATCCTCGTTGGAAAGGGGGGGGTTGGTGGCCGTCGTGGATACGGACACGAGCTATGAAGAGGAGCTCATCCAAGTCGTGGAGGAGCCCCAGTCCATCGGGAGGGATCCCGACGAGGGCGACGACGAGGGCGACAGTGACGCAGACGAGGCTCCTCAAGAGCCCTCGCTCCCGTTGTTTCCGGGGCCGCAGGACACCTCAGCGGCCATTTTGTCAGCCTTCCAGTCCTTATGCTCGGAGATAAGGACTAGGTTGCCCCTTCCCCCGACGGAGGTGCCTGAGCCAGACCCGACGGAGGAACTGGAGCCAGGACCTTCGGAGAGCCCACCACTTAAGAGGAGGAGGATGCATCCTAGGCCTCCTCTCCCGCCTCTGCGGCCTTCTCTGCCTTCCCCCCGGTCCACTACCCACGGGGATGATACAGGCATGGACACGACTACAACGGGGTACGGATGACGACGGAGGCGACGACGGGACGTGTCCCCCGTCGCCCCCTGCCCGGGCGTCCCCGCCCGACGAGATTGGATCCTTCCATGCAATGATTTCCAGGGCATCCGAGCTCTTCCATCTCTGCCCCGAGGAAGAGAAGAAGGAGGGGTTCCTTTACCAACGGCGCAAGGCTAAAAGGAAGACGGTCCTCGCCGTACCGCTTCTTGATGACATCTGGGATGAGGGGCTCGCCCTCCTCAAGAACCCTGCCACGGCTCCTGCAAAGAGGGACCGGTACAAGAAGAAGTACCGGGTCCCCGACGCTGCCCCCTTGTGCCTTAGGGCGCAACCTACCCCGGACTCGGTCGTTTCGGCGGCGGCCAAGAAGAAAGCGGGGGGGGGGGCATCGGCCTCGACTTCAACCTCCCCTCTGGACGGCGAGGGTAGGAAGCTGGATGTAATGGCACGACGGGTCATCTCATCTGCAGCGACGACCATCAAGGCAGCCAACGCCCTGGCCATCGTAGCCCTCTACGACAGGGAGTTGTGGTTCAAGATCGCCCCTCTGTTGGACTTCCTTCCGGATGCCAAGAGGGATGAGGCCCTGGAAATCTTGCAGGAAGGTGAGATTGCCTCGGACCACGCCATTACGGTGGCTACGGACATTGCCGACACCGGTTTCTATCAGTTGGGCAACAGCGTTTGCTTGAGACGACGAGGATGTCTCAGGGTGACGGATTTCCCCCAGAACGTTCAGACCAAGGTTTTGGACATGCCTTTCGATGGGAACAACCTTTTTGGCAAGGCGGTTGATGAATCCCTTCAGGCGATCAAGACGGACACGGACACGGAGGTGTGCTCCAACAGCGACTGCCGTCCTTTCGGAGCTCCGGAGGCAGACAGGGTGCCTCCAAGGGAGCCGGCAGCAGCTCCTCTACGTACCGTCAAGCGGCAAGGTCTTCATCGCAGGAGGCCTACAGGGGACGCGGCAAGTCAGGTGGATCCCGCCGTCGTCGCCAAGGTGGTCAAGGAGGCAAAGCAGCCTCCAAGCAAGATTGAACCGACCGTCGGGTCGGGCCCCCGCCGAAGCACCCCGGTGGGAGGCCGGCTGACGAAGTTCATCGGCGTGTGGGAGTCCATCTCCACCGACCGTTGGGTGCTGGACGCCCTGGCCCTGGGGCACGCCCTCGAGTTCCAGAAGAGGTGCCCCCGCATTCCTCCCGTGGCCAGGAAGGAAAATCACGTCCCTCAACTGCTGTTGGAAGTAAGGGCGATCCTCAGGAAAGGTGCCATCGAGCTCGTCCCGAAGAGGCTTCGGGGCTCCGGACTTTACTCAAGATACTTCCTCGTGAAGAAGAAGACAGGAGGATGGCGTCCCATCCTGGACCTGCAATGACTAAACAAATACATCAAGGCACAGAAGTTCCGGATGGTCACCCTCCAGCACGTGCTGGGACAGCTGGAGGAGGGCGATTTCCTGTCGTCGTTGGACTTGGAGGATGCTTACTTCCACATCCCTATTCTAAAGAGACACCGAAAGTTCCTCAGGTTCGTGGTCAAAGGGCGGCACTACCAGTTCAAAGCCCTCCCGTTCGGATTAAAATCGGCGCCCAGGGTGTTCACCAAGTGCCTAGCACCGGTGGCGGCGCAGCTGCGCCTGCAGGGGATCCACGTCTACCCTTACCTGGACGACTGGCTCATACGGGCAAGGACAAGGGAGCTTGCCGTGGAACACACTGCGAAGACCGTCCAGCTGCTCACGGACCTGGGGTTCTCCATCAACTTTCCAAAATCCCACCTGGTCCCGTCGCAAGTCGCCCTGTTTCTGGGAGCACAGCTCGACACAGTGGCGCGGCGGGCCTCACCGTCGGAGGAAAGGATAAGGACCATCCTAGGAAAGTGGCCAGAGTGAGGTCTACCAAGTCCCTCCTCGGAATGATGTCCTCCTGCATTTATCTGGTGCCCCACTGCAGACTTCGGATGCGGCCCTTGCAAGAATTCCTCGACGCCCACTGGATCCAGACGACGGGCAGCTTTGAGGACAGGATCCCGCTCGACGAAGCGTTCCATCAGGTGATACGATGGTGGGGCGTCCGCGCTCATCTGACAGCGGGAACAGGTTTCCTAGACCCAGCCCACCAAGTGACGGTGACGACGGATGCCTCCCTGGAAGGTTGGGGAGTGCACACCGGGGGTCTCCACGCGAGAGGCCTTTGGTGCTCGGAGGAGAAGACTCTCCACATCAACATCTTGGAGCTCCGCGCAGTGTTCTGGGCCCTCAGGTCCTTCCTTCCGTCCCTCAAGGGCAAGGTGGTGAGGATCTTCACCGACAACACCACCACAATGTTTTACATTCGGAAGCAGGGCGGAACCAGATCCCCTGCCCTGTCCAAGGAAGCCCAGGATCTGTGGCAATGGGCCGTCGCCCAAGGGATGTTTCTGGTACCCTTTCATCTGGCAGGGATAAAAAAACACCATCGCCGACTCACTCAGCAGAGAGCTGCGCTCGTGCCACGAGTGGGAACTGCGCCAGGATCAAGTGGACCGACTCTTCCGACGATGGGGCAAACCCCAGATCGATCTCTTCGCGACGGCGGCGAAATCCAAGTGCCGGAGGTTCGCCAGCAGGTTTCCCCAACCGAGGAGCATGGGCGATGCTTTCTCGTTCCCCTGGGACGGCCTGTTCCTTTATGCATTACCGCCATTGCCGTTGCTACTCCGGCTCGTCAACCAGCTCAAGAGGTCCCGGTGCAGGATGATCCTCGTCGCACCGGCGTGGCCGAGGCAGATCTGGTTCCCGGACCTTCTGGACTTGTCAGCATCCACACCAGTCAAGCTGCCGACGGACGCGGATCTTGTCTCCAGAGAAGGAGGCGCCATTCTTCATCATGAACCAGAGTCGCTGAACTGGGGGCAGTATGACCCAGAGACCAGTGATTGGTTACTACTGAGAAAGGCAGATCAGAAACGAAACTGATACTGATTTTTTCTATACCGGGGATTCCCGGCCTGACGACGGGGAATATTCATGAGCATGTGAATCCATGCCAGACCCATGCTGGAGAACAACAGTTACAGGTAAGTAACTTGTTCCTTCCCCAAACACCACTTATGTACTGGGACAAAGAAGAGTAGATCAAGAGGAGGATAGATTTCCTATGAGAAACACCATTTTAGTACTGAGAAGAAGATGATGCAGGTAAAGGCACATCAACCTCTCCATTTTCTAAGACCCATTGACAAGGCCAGGCAGAGTCAGGCAATTCACTTTCATTATGCACACCTGCAGCCTGTAAGATCTTCCAACCAGTATAAAAACACCCAAACACTCAATGGTTGAACCGAGTAGGGGGGCAGCTGCTGAGCCGGAGTATCCCAAGACCAGAAGGCAGAGAACAGGATGCCAAGATGCTTGTCCCTGCAGAGCAAGGCAGAGAAGAGGAAGCATGGCAAGGGAGCCGTGTCTCCAAGGAGCCAAAGACGAGATTGGGAGGCAACATGATTCCTACAAGACCCGGGAAGTTGCTCGTTCCACTGGGCAGTGAGAAGGAGCTCAGGTATGTCTACAGGGCATGGGATGAGACCCTAACCTCAGCAGTTGAAGACTGAGTCAGCCGAAGGAGCCACGTGACCGGTGAGTTTCTCTGAGTGAAAGAAACCCGGTGCGTGAGTCAGTGCTGATATTGCTACAGTATGTCTGAGCGAACGCGTGCAGGCGGCACGCTAATGAAAGCTCTTACAAGAAAAGCAAAATGAATATATGCAGAAACAAACTATTGAAATGAAAAAAACAAAGTAACAGAGTGGTCCCGTACAAGAGTGTACGTTCGCGAAAGACTATGGGGGTCATTCCGAGGTTGGAGCTAACCATGGAGTAATTAGTTCCATGGTTGCCTCCGAAACCGTCCCAAATCCGGCATGGTGAATGGAGTAATTACCAGTCCATTCCAGGGTTGGAGGGACCAGTAATTCCCCATTCACCTTTTGCCCTTCCCCATTCCCATTTCTGCCCCATAGGGTTCAATGGGAATGGGGAAGGAGGTAATTACGGCACCGTAAATTATGGTACCGTAATTACCTCCGAAGTACCTTTGCGGGTCCCGTACTTTACTCCTGCTAAAAGCAGGAGGTAAGGAAGGACCTGCAAAGGGACCTCGGAATACGGAGGTAAGGGATTACCGGCATCGGCACCCTTACCGGTGCCGGTAATTCCTTACATCCAACCTCGGAATGACCACCTATGTCGTTGAATGAGGGGCTCCCGTGAGAAAAGGGGGAGCTCTGTAAAAACCGAAGTGGAAGCTAAATCCTAAAGTAAAGAGAAAGACTTTCCAAGAGTGTAAAGAAGCATTTGTGTACCCTACCCCCACCCACCACTCCCCCCCAGGAAGGAGATTGTTTCAAGAAGTCCACAAAGACCCCTCAAGGAAAATAGAAAGAAAAGGGAAAGAGAATTTCCAAGAGTGCAAAGAAGCAGTGGGGTGGCCCCCAGGCAGGAGGTTGATCCAGGAGGGCTGTAGAAACCCCACAAGGAAAACACAAGAAACATTGAACAAGTCAGGCACCTGACAACTGTGCCCCGACCAGGAGAGCCCTAAACTGCATGAAGTACAATGAACTGAACTGTACTATTATACAAGATGCAACAGTGAGCCTTTTACATATTTTGTGGAGTGTAAATCAGTCAAGAGGGTCCGGCTCAGGGCAAGGGAAGCCTGAAAGACCCACCACAGAAGAATACCCTGACAAGAGACCTGACAAGAAAAACGGACTCTGTAACAGGGACTTAATGCATATGAAACGATTCCAACCTACAAACACTGCTGAAGCTGAAATATTAGTTGATGAGGAATATATAAGAGCAAGAAGAGCAGAGATACACTGCAGCAACAGACACCACAACATCTGTGAACATGGGGAAAAGGCAACACAGCTCCTAACCTAGTGGCTGAAACAAAACTTTGATAGGCATCAAATTCCCAGCATCCAGATGATGGATGGTTCTGTGGCAACTCAGGCAATGCACCTGGGCAGTTTTACCCTATTTTATATACTCGAAAGGATCGGAGTGTGACACGCAAGAGTTTATGAATGGATTGTCTATGTCAAAGATTTCTGCCAAGCAGGCTGCTCTGCTGGAGGAGCCTTTCAGACTGGAAGGGCTGGATAAATCACTAAAAGGCCAAGTAAATGGAAAGAGGCCATGGATGGATGGGTCCTCTGTGGAATTCCTGAAATCCCACTACTTGCTACAGTAGCTACTTCTACAGGTATTCAGCAAATGTGCAGCTTGGCGAAATAGCTCCCTCTTAAAGGTATGTGTTGATCACAGTAATTCATAAGAAGGGGAGGCCGGTGAAGAAATGTTTGAGTGCTTGCCTGAGCTCAGTGATCAGCATGAGCGTGAAGCTGTATACAAAGCTGCTTGGCTTTATAATGCAGACTCTGACTGACAGCGACTAAGTGGGATTAATGAAGGAGAGAAGGTTTCAACATCATCAGGCTCCTAATTGATCTCCAAACAGTAGCAGTGGGGAACAAGAAGTCAGCAGTTGCAACATCACTTAATGCTGAGAAGGTAATTGTCAGCATCAACTGGCCGTTTATCGTCCGGGTATTACTGAGTTATGGTTTTAGTGAAAAATGTATGGATATGATCATATGATATATAATTCACAGAGGCATGTGCCTATGCTAATGGATTGCATTTAAATTTTAGTTCCGGCAAGAGACAAGATAAGGCTGAAGTCTGTCGCTTTTACTAGTCGATCTACTAAACACTTCAGGCAGAGTGTGTAATTAAAGGAATACAAGTTGGAGGCAAAGACTACAAAGTGGCAATGTAAGAAGACAATACTCTAGTATTTACACCAGATCTGGAAAATACACTGCCATCGTTCAAGGAGTAACTAAAATAATGCTGGTGTCTGTTGGGCTATAAACAGTTAAGTTGTGACAATCTGCAACTATCCAGAAACTGCTTCAGAGAGCATCTGGTACATCGGGGATGGGAGGAGACAGAAAAATTAAAACATTTTAAAACAGTCTTCCCAAAAGAAATAGAAGTGAATGGCAAAGGCCAACCTAGATCCATTGCCATCCACTAAGCAGTTCATGGTGGAAAAATGTGGAAGCCCTGAAACTGTCCATTCGGTGCAGATTGAGCCACTTGAAGATGATGCTCCTCTGACAAATATGGCACCAATTAGCAGTACTTATTAGAACGCAATCCTAACGCCATATAGAAATCCCTTTGTGCCAAGGAAAGTGCCTGATACGTTTGGCAAAGATGTATCTGATTTTGAAAAAAGGCGGGTACAACTTAACCAATTTGCGACTGTTCCAGGAAGCAAGCATAAATTGTATTGTTGGGAAACTTATATGACTGCAGAAAAATAGTCAACACTGAAAAAGAATCTATGGGAAATCTGCAGAAAATTTCAGAAGAACAGGAAACCAAGATTTAGAGGTCGGTCTGTGTATAATTACCACTATGCCGCTTCTGTCATCTCACTGTGTTCAGCAGTCATACTATCATAGGAAATGCATACATCCCTTCCAGGCTCCATTCCTGGAGGAATGTGTCCATCCCCTCCGCCCTTAGATCTGGCCTCCAACTGAAGTAGCAAGGCAGCTGGGTAATAAGCCTAGAAGCAAACCAGTCCACTTGAAATGGACCAGAGCGACGGGTTAGCACTAGAAAGCCCTCTTGGTTAAGCCTGTGTTAGGTGCCTGGTATTCCAATCCCCTATCTCTTTGGACACTCCTGGCAGGTATTCTGCTATCACTGAAATTGTCCTCGACAATTCCAGCCAGCATTTTTGATTTGTTGCCATACAGATGATTTATGTACCTTAATGCTGATACATTATCCATGCTAAGAAATATACAGCTGTACAGGAGGACGGGATTCCACTGACGGGCCCATAGGTCAGTGCTCACCCTCTTGTACCTGTAAGACAAAATAGCTGCACCTCGAGGAGGTTGGGGGTGCAGGATTCACATACTCCAACACAATTCAATAAGGACAACTCAAAGATTTGGCAGAGAGACTGTAAAGTACATAAAGGTTTATTTCTTGCCACTGCAGATACAGCGCAAACCCAATACCATGGCCGAGCTCCCAGCCTCAACCAGACCCAGCATTACACAGAGCTCATTTTTATAGCAAAATGTGAGGGAGCCTTCTGACCCCACTTTTCCTGCACAGTCTTAGACAACTTCATCGTTAGCATTAGCTCACTGGGCAATTAATTTTAATTGAACTAACCCTTCAGAATGAAATACGCTCTAGCATGCATGTCTGACTTTTCCTCCGGTGTTCTGTTCAATTTATAGTTGGTGCAGCTGGATTCTACAGATAAGGTTCCAGACAGGGCCTAATTAAGAGTCTAGGTTCTGCCCATTCGTCAAGTGTCTGAAAGCAGGGTGTCCTCGGATGTCTCAACTTTAAAATTCCCTAATCTTACACACGTTGAGCACTACTTAATTTCTTCTCATTTTAGCCACATTTTCAGTTGCATGAATTTTCATTAAAGGCATTTAGCCAGGGCGATTTTCTGTCTGTATAGAGAATATCTTATTGTCCATTCTGTGCCTTGCCACCTTACTACATCATGGTAATGACATTTTCAACCTTATAAAAATGATGCCGGTGACACCTTGTATATACTAACATTATGAATACCATTTTCACATAATTACAACACCACATTAGTCCATATGCATTTCTCCGCTTAGTTTTAAGTGGGAGGGGGGCTGCCCTCCACTTCATTCAGCTGTTGATTCTATATATCTTTAATTTGGGTCCTCCAGTACACAGCAATTCACTTTGTATTTCAAAAGGGATTGAATGGAGAAAGATCCAGCTGGCAGCTCCAGACAGTTTATATGAACCCCTAGCTCATTGATGGACCACTTTCCTCCTGATGACATTCAGCTGCACCAGGCTTCCCAACCTACTTTGCTGGCATCGGATTTCACAATCCCATCCAAAGGGACTACTGAAGATCACTCTCCCTTTCCAAGCCTCGAAATGAGTCGGCAACCACTTCAGCTCTGTTAGGCAGAAACCTATGCAGTTCCCTCTGGGACCACTGCAAAAGATTTAAGACTACAGATATTTGGCAGTAAACCCACTTGGTAGCAGTCTGTACCACACAGATTCACTTGGTAGCTGTGGCTGAGCAGTCAGACTTCCCTCAAGAAGAGTTAGGCAGTATACAGAGTATTCACAATACGTCAAGAGAACACAATAGAACAAGTAAACACTGACAAGGGCTTGGTGTAAAAGAGATATAATTATTTATTTAAAAACCACATCTAGAAAAACACACAGGCACGAATAGTAAGCAATTCAAAAACATGGTCACTAAAAGATATACACTCCCTTAAAAGAATATTAGACAAGTCTTAAGTAAAGCCCCACTTATTTTCAGACAGCGGTGAACGCTTAACGTAGATGGCACTCTAATAGTTAATTTTTTAAAAGGAAGAGAAAAGCAGAGAACAAGTTGAAACAGATCCCAACACTTTTACAAGAACATAACAAGAGAGGAAGGCAAAGTAAAACCGTGAAGCTAGAGTTCAATAGGCCGGATCCACTTTAAGAGGATCAAACGAAATGTGTCCAAGGTCACACGGTTGCAGTGCACAAAAGTCTTGTAACGGTTCAAAAAGGAGTTGGACCAAAGAAAGGGACCAGTTAGAGGGTCAAGGCAGCCAGCCCAGTCCAGAAGGTTAAGGAGTTATTATTACCTTGTAGCAATGTTTAGAAAGGGAGGCCTGGCGGACGTGGTACCTTAAAGTGGTGAGAACACTCCAGCGGGGGCAGTAGTTCCTGGCAGTGGATGTAAGTCGGTGCTTCGTCCGGGGGAAGAGAGGATCTCGTCGTGGAGGAAGACAGGAGTCTGTTGCACTGCCAGCGAAGAAACCAGCCGCAGAGTTTCTCATGTACAAGGAGCGGTCCGTTGATTCGCGGTACAGTGGTGAGTGGCTATCCGGCCGCCGGGGTTCTTGGCACGGGCAGTTCGACCACAAACCGGTCTGGGGTGCGAAGAAGGAAGGTAAAACTGGTTGTGCCCACCAGTCAGGGGAAGAAGCCTCTCCACCCGGGAGATCTTCTCTGTCGTCGGGAAGTGGTGAGTCGGTTCCGCAGGGCTCCACCGGTGGTGTCGTCGTGGTAGGTCGGCTCAGCTTCTCCCTCATCGGATTCTCCGGTCCTTTGGTGACTTCTGAAGTTCCAGTACCCAAAGCCCTGCTTTTATGCAGCTTTTATGCAGCATACCCCCATTCACTCAGCCTAGCTGTCAATCAAACATGCTAAGTGGTGAGCCGGCCGGCTCACCACTTGGGCCAATCACACAAGAGTGTGACTTCAGTTACCAAGGTAACTCAGTCCAGGGTGCCTAAACCCCCTCCCACATCCCCTGTGGTACCCAGACAGAGTGGAACCACTTTTGGAGGCTTCTGTGGAGAAGCCCGCCAAAAAGTGGAACAAAGGGCTCGACTTGGGTTGGAGTCACAGAAGAGAACACAGACGCCATTTTAGAATCGAGTCCTGGCAAAAAATACCAACCGGCGAATTAATATTAAATAAATAAACCGGCGGTATGTTCGAGGCTATGAGAATTAAATCATTAAAGTTGGTAGCCTGGAACAATGGGAAAATCCCATAGGAAAATATTTGCGGTCGAATATAAAAAGTAGTTTCCACTGCCACCAGCCAAAACTGGATCAGGGGGGACGGAGATGTGCCCCCTCGACCAACAGACCCCGGGGCAATCGAATTGCCCCGACCAGTACGTCCACAATATGATGGTTTGTACTGGTTTCTGTTAATAATTTGGGACTAGTAAAGCCAATGGTGACTTTACATGCCCTGGGAGACAGTAGTCAGTCACAGGGTATCAAGTCTATGGTGGGGGGTCCCTATGACACCCCTGTGTTACTGCACGGAGGGTGCTGTGTAACACACATAATAAAAACACATGAGACTCTATGGAGTAAAGGACCCCGTAACCCATAAAACACATTAACAGTCAAAGGAACACCATAAATCATGTCCAAGAGTGGGAGAAAAAGAGTCTCACTCTTGGCAGGAGGAAAAAAAACAAACTCCAGAAATCCAGCAAAGCTGCTGGGGGACTCACTAGGTTAGGAAATTCAGCCTAAAGAGAGAATTCTCCCTAACAAGCTCCGTCATCCCTTCTTGGTCTATGCCCACTCTTTCATTATATGCTAGCCCTTTATGCAAGTGTTCAATCTCTTAAAGGCGCTGTAATGCAGAGGATCAGGAAATGCAGCTTGGATGTAAGATGCTATTAGTCCAACTATTCTCCCTGAAGTTGATCTGTCCTTTCTCCATGGATGAGCTCAGTTTTTTAGACCTAGGGCCTCATCACGAGTTGGGCTGTATTCCCGGCTGTAATACCGCCGACTGTAATAGCCCTAGCACCGACCGGTCCGGCTGTATTACCGCCGTATCACGAGTTGGGTGTTAACGGTAAATCCCCATTCCCCATTGGGTCCATTGCATTCAATGGGGTATTTTCAGCGCTAATTATGCGGGCTAATACAGCCGGCAGTAATACAGCCGAAAACAGGGGATTTTCACCTCCAGAGAAAGGCTGGAGGTAAAAACAGCCCATTTAGCGCCCAACTCGTGATAGGGCCAGCCCTTAAATGCGGCTGTAATACCGTTACCACCGCATTTAAGGGCTACAGCCCAACTCGTGATGAGGCCCACAGAGTTCACTTGCTTGTCTGGAAACTCAAATCTACCCTTCTGGGTCTCTATCGTGAAGCCTAGCAAGTCCAATAATTGGGATTTCTCCTAATTTATAAGGAACACACCACTCTGTATAAGGCCCATAATGCTTTTCATTTTCTCTTCCAAGGAACAGGTATCAGACATAATAATCATGTCGTCCAGGTAATTTATAAGCCCAGTGCCCTATTCCCTGAGATTTGCTGTAAGGTCTTCATCAGATTGGTGAAACATCATGGAGCTGATGATAACCTGAATGGTACACTCACCAAGTCTGTTAGAGGCACTCACCACCCTTAATGTGGGGGAAGCTGCCCGGTGTGCCCCCATAGGGTGATTGTAGAGGGCCCACTGGAGTCTTGTCTGAAACACACAAATCACGGGACAACATGGCCACTGATCAAAGTTCTTCCAAGATGGCACTGCACGCTGTTGATGCTTTTGCAACAAACACCATAGCTCAATACAGTCTTTAAATAAAGACACATAAATAAATAACAAGCAATGGCAATACCAACAGTTTGGGCTTTTGTGTAGGCATGGGAAAGGCACTTGTCAGGTACTGCCGTAGTGGAATTAACCGCCATCGACTTGATGTTGGAGCTACAAAAGTGTGCGACTACCTGGCAAGTACCTGGACATATAATAGCACTGTCTGGCAAATGCCTGATACTTAACACAAGCTATAACTGTTGGCTTTTCCCATGCTTGTTTTTAACAGGACTTCAGTTGAGTATATAGTTAGTGCTTATAAATCGAGGGACTGAAGGCAGACTTGGTTAAGAATTTTTTTTATCACACCCGCAGCGGGTTTACAGCACTAATTAAATCATTAACTCTCAGAAGTGTGCTGTAAAAAAAACATTGGCAGGCACTTAGAGTGGAAACTTTGATGGTAAGGCTTGATTAAAACAAGCTCAAATAGTTCCTATGAGTAGGTGCTTTGGGTGGGGAGGGGCAGGAACTGTGTGGGAATAGCCATAGGGATTAGCATGGCCATGCGGAGTCCATGGGTGGGCAAACAACGCCTGCAAGCTTTGTTTCTTTCCACAAAAGCCATTTCTTCCTATCTGTACTCTAATGCAATAGTTCTGGCTAGAGAGTAGGCACAAGAGTCATATAATAGCCCAAATTAAAAAATGAATAAATATACTGAAACCTGACAAATATCGTAACAAGAGGAACTGAGTCTCATGGGAACTAACCAATCCCAAGGAAGAACAAATAGTAACCTGCAGAGTAACATATTAATGATTAGCCTACAAACAGTAACAAAGCCTCATGGGTTTAGAAGGGGCTGTGAAAGTTGCTTCAATGTCGTGGGCCAGGAGATAGCAGATGTGCCCAGTGTTACTTCCTTCATACAAGAGGAGGCTACTGGAGAAAGAAAGACTGGAAGTTCGACTACTGCCTGGAGGAAGGCTGTGCAAGCCTGGAAACGCTGGGAGGAGAGGAGAGGGTAAGCCCCGGCAGCCTTAGATGAGAAAGACTTACCAGAAAGTCACAACAGCCCTCTCAAGTCCTTGGGGAAATGAAAAGCCATAGCCAAAGGCTCTCCAACAGCAACCCGCAGGGAACAATTGAGGACCGTGGCAGGAGGGAAAACATAAATCTGCTGCCTGGAAAAGGACAATGAAGCTAAGGCCCAGGAGGGACCTGTTGTGAATCCTTAAACCCAAGACCTCTGTGGGGGAGGGCAGGGTTTGTGAATACTGAAAGCCAAGATCCAGGAGGGACTGGTCAAGAATCCGGAAGCCCAGGGCCCAGAAGAGGGACCATTTGAGAAGTCTGAATGAAACCAAGGACCAGAAGGGGCCTGTGGTAAACCCTGAGAGAGCCAAGGAACCTGTTTTGTTACATCAGCGCATACATGGATTTTGAATAGTAGATTTGTGAACCGTTTGCTTTGTCCGATCCTTGGAACTTGTGTTATTAACTAAGGGTAGCTAGGAGGCTGGACTCAATGGTTAGGTTTGAGGATTTTCTGGTAGCCAACCCTTTGAAGCGTTTTTCTTAATAAAGTGTCTGACAATAAAGATACTGTTTAAACATAAATGTGAAGTGTACATTGAATCATTGCCTTGAAATCAAGACAAGTCCCAAATCGTCTGACCCAAGTAAACTACACGAATGTTCTGTGCTCTTCATTAATGGGTATTGTTCGCTGTCCATGGGATCCAGCTTCACTTGCCAGTCTCTGTCTCTCAGGAGATCCCTTTGAAGATGAATTCCCTCCATCTTGAGATACTAAACGCTTGTTGAGTTCTCTCAGGTTTATGATAGGGCGCACCTTTAGTTTACTGCGTATTACAACGATCTTGCTCAGAAAACCTCCCCCCTGACCCGTACCTGCTGGTTCCATGTCTCATTCACACCATATCCTGTACTACACTACTTTGTGCAGACTACCAATGTACTCTTCTGACATTGTAATGTGATGGGTTGGGTGTGCTTGCTGCAGGGGACTTCAGAATAATAATTGAAAGCTTCTCAAATTATGCAACAGCCAAGCATCCCCCAATAGATGTTGCTAGTTTTGCCAAAATGGTGCTACACTGCCTCCTACTGGAGGATACTCTGTGCAGTGCACTCTCACCTGAACTGAAGGCTGGGTGTCTAGATGCTGCTCCTCAACACTGACCAAACACATCTCGCCTGGTGTGTGGAACAACATACCTTGCTGTGTATATTCCCAGTACAGGGAAGTACACCTGCCTCCCTCAGACCTCCTTTGAGAATGAATGTGATTGGACAAGTGGCTACTTCATCATCTGAGCCCTGAAAGAACTCTGTTCAGGAACATCTTCTGAATCGAGGTCTGGGCTCTGTCTGATGCTGCAAAGGTACCCACAAATGTGCACTTTGGCAAACATATTTCTAAAGAGACCACCTTGTGCTTCTGGCCTGGGCTTGTACAAGGCAAGGTACCACAGTTTTCACATTTATCTCGAGTAAAAAGCTACCCTTTCCTTTGGCTGATATGGCGCAGCTAGCGTTATCTAGATGGAACACTGCCCTTTGTGGCCAGTTCACAAGCGATAGGTGATGCACCGGTTCCCCGGGATCTCTGGCTCACTCAGCCAGGTCCATTATTGAAGACAATTTCATGCCAGGTCCAGTAGCTTAGCCTTGCATGATTTCCAGAAATGTCCATCCCTTCCTTGGGACCTCTTTGAGACTTAGTCACAAACGTGAACACGTGCGGATCAAGTGCAGGCGTTTCCACCACTGTGGCTTCCAGATTCGGTCTGGGGCACTCTGCTATCAGACATTGCTGTACCATTTTGGATAAGGGTCAGGGATTGCCGAAACTCTCTCTACACGGGTGTGTGCAATATCTATTTCATATATTCTCATTCTATTGTCGTCTATTTCATATTCCTCCCTGCCGGGCTTACTGGCTCTATCGCCTTTGGTCCTGGCATTTCTATCCCACTTAAAGGTCCCTTCAACATCTTACAAAGAAATGATCTCCCTGTCCAAGTCGGTGTCGGCCCTCAACGAGATTAACTACATTAGCATCTTGAAACCTTCTTCTCCTGTATTATCTTTCTCAGGGAGACAGGTATGAGGTTGGGCATTAGATGGCCAAAGAATGCTGACAAGCTTATTAGAAGGACCCAGGGTGTTCCAAATAAGTATTCTTTTAAAGAAAGCACCGTTAAACAGAATGCTGAACAGTAGGATTCTTAGAAGGGAGTTAAGGAATGTTTGCAAGATAGGAGTTCATTGAGAAGCGAGAACAGAGAGAGTCTACATGGAGAGAGAGACTGCAGTCAGATTGTTATACTTTTATTGGCTCGTGGTTATAAACGACAATTCATTGAGGATCTCACCATTATTATAATGGGGACAAGGGCCTAGTGGAGCAACTGCAGTTGAGCGGCCAGGGAGGATTGTTGAACCCTTGAGATATTGCAGCAACGGGAGTCGCAGGAGCCACCAGGTCTTTGTTCAGATGGATTTCTCAAATCTGGCCTAGTGAACAGATTTCAGAACAGGGGAACTCTGAGTGGTTAGCCACACCCAATCAAGGTAAGCGTGGAGAGTGGTCAAGGCTTTGTCTCAGGAGAGGTGAGTGAGGTCAGGGGTCCACAATGATTGTGCTTAGACAGCTAAGTACAAACATGCTATATTTATTATAGGCCCAAAAACACACTATACAAATGAATCAAGCAGGTAATATCACACAACACTGAATAAAAAACATATATAAAGTCACCTTTTGTTACAAAAATGCACACAAATCTCTCTATAGAAAGCAGAAAATCTGTCAGGTTGTTCCTTATACAATTGTACACCGTTCCACCAATCTGCATCAGATTTTGCATAGTTACCCGTTAGGACCCTCCGGACAGTACTGGCTACATGACATTTGGACACCCACCTGGGGTGACCAGATTTCCAAAACGAAAAACCGGGACAACCAACAACATAAAAGAGGGACTACCCCATGGCAGCCCACCAATTACCGCCCTGCCCAACACGCCTCCACAACCACCACCCAATCATATTTCCAGCACTTCTCCTTTCTATAACCTGTATGTGATCTTATTTGGGCAGTTTTGTCTGTGAATCTTGGCATGTTAATTCAAAACAGGCGTTTGCTCTAATTGATATAACATGGCTTGCTGTACACTCATTTCCAAGCCAGCCTCTGTGGCACAGTCAGTAAGTGTTGTGACTTGTACCTGAAGGGTCGGGTTCGAGCCAATCCTCCAACTTCAAAATTCTGAAAGAGTTGTGAAAATGTATTACAATTTTAATTACGTAGCCACCCAACCACGCAAACCCCGGACGGGGTTTCTAAAATGAAAAAACTCCCGGGACCCCGGGACAGAGGGTGATTTCCCCGGACTGTCCCGTGAAAACCGGGACGTCTGGTCACCCTACACCCACCCCTTTCCCCAGATTTCAGCCCCTTCACACGAGACGGTTGCCAGAAATCAGTGAAACATCAATGTGGTCATAGAAGGACCAGACAAAGCTCATTTTAAGCATCTCAACATGAGGAACAAAACTCGAAGACCTCAAAAACCACATTTTAAGGCCCTATGACTCACCGTTTCCAAGATATTTGCACCACACTGCACCGGGCCAGGGTGAGGCGACAGGTGGAGAGAGCACACAGAAGCTCCCAGTATGCTGCAGCATGCCAACTCTTGCCTCCCCTCCACGTCTCCTCCGGGGTATGTCAGTCAGCCACATGCACCCATTCTCAGTGCAGTTTACTTCAGAGTGCAAAGCACATCAAGCGATAAGCGACTCGGAACAGTGACCTATAGGATCATTGATTTTCAACAATTGATGAGTGTTATCATGTCAGTCTACAGAACCCATGGAGACAATATGGGTACTTTTAGCTAGTTACTTATACACCTGAAAGGAATAGGAAAACCAGTACACAGGAATAGAAGCCCTGACTTCATGAGTCCAATCCCTAAGTTGAATGGTGCCTTGTGCCCAAAAGTCACAATGTTTCTTTAGGAGAGGGAACAAAGTTAAGTAATGTTCCTGTGGTGGTGGAAAATGTTCCAGAAGACTTCTCAAGGCTTTTACAGTTACGTAAGGTACTTTTCTATCATTTAGAACAGTTTTTAAGTAAACGGTTAAAAAGCAAGAGAATGGAATAGATCAAAGTTCTTCACAAACTTTTACAATGGAGGAGACAGGACGACCTGGAGCCACTGGAAGCAGGTTTTCCCACCATTGATGCCCAGGAGCTGAGGAGGCAAGTCTTTCTGAAGAAGAAATGCAGCAGGCACTGATGCAGGCCTCTTCAGAACATTCTACCAGACAGAGGGGAGCCAATTCCAGCAACAGTCACCACACGCAGGCGGCAACAGGTGTCTCTACAGTTGTGAACAAAGGCGGTCTTCCAGGACAGTATCCCTTGATGCTAGGAAGTTGATAGTTGGCAGGAAGGCGACTTTTTGGACGAGCTGGCGACTACCAAAGTTCCAGGCAAAAACACAGAATGGCAAAGCTTCTGGCATGGTAGTTCAATTCAGAGCTGGTCAGACCACTGAGTGGTCCTGGGACACCTCTGAAGGCTCCAGGAACCCGAGAAGACATTGAGACTGTTGGTTTCACCAGTCCAAGGGTCGGAGCACCGACAAGGGCGTTCTCAGATCAGGTAGTCCAGCTGGGATTCACCGGGACAGTTGTAGGAAAGGTTGCCAGACCTCTTCAGGAGTCAGCCACAGGTCTTCAGTCGACTGCACTTCTATACAGGATACATGGCTGTGTTGGCTCTGTTGTGGGTCTCCTGGAATGGATGCAGGACTCCTCATATGCTAAATTCAGGTGAGTGATCAAACTCAGCCCTCTAATAGCAAGGACTTGCACCACTCACTCAGTCAACAGTGGTTCAATCAGGAACCACTGGAGGTTTCTTTTGTGCATGCACACTACACTTTCTGACACAGTGGATTGGGACAAGACCGTCCCAAACCACTTCCTGGGTCCACACACAAATGGCATGCACTAGCCCACGAAGGCAGCAACTTTCCCTGGCAAATGCATGGCCATATTAGGGATTTCCTGACCTGAAAGGGCAGGAAGAAGGTCAAGAAACAATATGGCTAAAGGGCAAGCAAACACGAATAGGCACACAAATATATGCAAAAACAGTAAAAATGTAACTGCTGCCACCAGCTAGCCCATAGGCATATACTAAAAGTAACCAGTAATTACTAACTAACTAAACTGAGTCTTTTATCGCGCAACGCTAACCCAAAGGACTCGGGGCGCTTACAAAGCACAAACAAACAAGAAACAAGAAGTAGATCATTTATATACAGAGAAGTGTGTACAAATCAAGAGGATCATACTAGAGCGTCCGAGATTGCATTTATTGTTTAGTTAAGCATCAAAAAGAAATGTTTTGAAAGTTTCGTAAACTGTTGGGGGGGGGTGGCACTTTGTTTTATTTGCAGGGGGATGATATTCCAAATATATGGAGCTCATGCATTAAAGCTAGACCTACCCAGTTTCTAGAAAACAATGCGTGCCTTGGTCAGTAGCATCTGGTCATTGGACCGAAGAGTCTGTGTTGACTTGTTTTTTTTTTATTCTCAATGTAAGGTATTCAGGAGCAGCCCCTGTAAGACATTTAAATACAAGAACAGAACCTTTGAAATTAGTACGTTGCTCAATGGAGAGCCAATGCAGCTTCTTTCGGTATTCAGTAATATGGGTTTGTCGGCTGAGTCCAAAAACAGCACGAACTGCACCATTCTGTATGGTCTGAAGTCTACCAAAGTTGTCTTTAGATGTACCTATGAGAAGACTATTGCAGCAGTCTAATTTAGTATTGGCTATTTCCGCAATCATGGCTCATTTGGATTCTGACAGATAAGGATGAATTTGCCACAAAAGATGTGTGAAATATGAGCATGATGATTTAAGATACAACACGTGTTTCTGAAACGAAAATGGGCATCAAAGAAAACTCCCAGTGTTTTTACAGATTCAGATACCGGAATAGAATTTCCGTTTATAACGAAAGCCTTGTATCTTGCATCTTAGTTCTTCAATCTGTGGGGAGTACTCACAATGAGCAGCTCAGTTTTATTATTGTTTAAGGCTAAGGAATTTAGGGCCATCCATTTTTTGATTACCCCAAAATTCCTATTTATATTAGCCAAGTCATGATTATAGACCCCTAATAGTTTACAAAATATCTGGGTATCGTCGGCGTAGTTTGCAAATTGAACACCAAGAGATTTAAGAAGATCACACAGGCATTTAATATAGATGTTAAATAACAAGGGGGATAAACATGATCCCTGAGGGACTCCACATGTTAAGAGTACTTTTTGCGATTGTGATGCCCCCTTGGCGACGCAAGCTGTTCTTGGATCGAGAAAGGATTTTAACCAAGAGACTGCTTCTGGAGAGCACAAGCCTATTTGTTGTAGTCTATCTGCCAGTGGACTATGATCTACTAAGTCAACCGCTGAAGACAGGTCCAGCAATAGCAGTAATACAGAGCTCCCTTCTTCAATGATCTCAGTGATGTTAGTTTTCAGATCTAGCAAGGCTGTTTTGGTCCCGTGGTTAATACGGAAGCCAGATTGTTCTTTTGCCAGGATATTATTTTTCTCAGCAAATGCTTGGAGTTTTAAGTATGCTATTTTATCAAGGATCTGTAATTAAAACAGCAGGTTTGTTATGGGACGATAGTTTTCCGGTATCGAAGGATCCAGATTGTCCTTTTTTAGCAGTGGTGTGATCCATGCTTCTTTAATAGCAGTGGGCACATTTGCCTCTATAAACGAGCGATTGACAAGTTTTTTGATCCAAGGAGTGAGTGTATTAGCAAA
Source organism: Ambystoma mexicanum (assembly GCF_040938575.1). Taxonomy (NCBI): domain Eukaryota; kingdom Metazoa; phylum Chordata; class Amphibia; order Caudata; family Ambystomatidae; genus Ambystoma; species Ambystoma mexicanum. The sequence continues at coordinate 258,708,711 of NC_090928.1, read as the reverse complement.
TTCCTTGAACAGGGTGGACGGAAAGACATCACTTTTACAAGACGTCGGTTTAAGTTGTTCTATAATCTCAAGTACCTCTTGTTCAGAGACTTTAGAGAACGAGAAGAGATTAGTATTATGAGTGGTATCATCCATCCTCATGGTATCTATATCCTCTAAAAGATGCTGTGAATCCATTTTCTCTTTGATGCATATTTGGTGTTGCTGAGTTTTCTGGAACACTAATCCCTAGTGTAAACGTCTAGGGTGAATGCACTGTATTGCAAGATGCTGCGTGCACTGTGAGAAAAGTTACTAAAACAGGTTACAGGTAAAAGACAAAAGGGAAACAGTTTCCAAGTATCGATAGTCTGAAGGTCTGATCAGTTTCCCACAGAATGAGAAAAAAGGGAAGTGAAGATGAAGTCTTAATTTCTCTGTAAAAAGTCAAGACAGGTCAAAAAACAAAAGCAAAATGTTTGGGGGTTCATTTATAGAATATAAATGGAAAGGTGCCTAAGAAAGAAATATTTCCCAACAATCGGTCAGCATGTTGGAGTTGGAGCTGGAGGCAGAGCGGGATCCGTAGAGGACGCAGGGAGTATTTTCTGCTGTCTTCAGTCACTGCTGGTTTAAGTGAGCGAGCATCTGTTTTGTTAATGCTGCGAATGCGCATTGCCCCAATCTCCAACAGCATCATTTACTTCTAGGAGTGTTTGCAGTACGTCATGTAGCCGCATGTGTGCTAAGACGTCTGGATGGAGTTTGGTTACTTAGCAAAAAGCTGTTGTTGGATGCGCCTGTTTGCTCGTCAGAGCAGGAGCCCGGTCATTCTGCTACAAGGACAAGGGACGTGTTGGAGCAGCTGAATGAAGCTCTGCAAACACTAAACAAAAAAAGGAGCTAAAGAGAGAGGAAAAAGTCTCATTCATAATGATCTGTAATAAAAGAAGATGTCTAATATTCAGGTACTAGCATTGTTTCTGCCAAAGAGTGGAGATCCCCCTAATGATATGATAGGATATTTATAACGTGCTTTATACCCAGAGGCTTCTAAGCGCGGACCCAGGGGTCAAAACTGTGTTGCTCCATGTTGTCTTGTTTCCAAGGCGAGCACTTTGCCGCTGAGCTATCCTCCAAAATAAGGTCGAAAGATTGGAAGGAGCACTTCCTGACATTTGTATTGGCGATTTATGGGCCGAAGTATTCCATTGAAAGGAAAGATGCATTATGGTATCACTGCCTTTGGCATGTAGGACAAGAAATTAACAAGACACTTCCGGACCCAGAAAGCAGGGCAACTTGGAATATGTTTGAATTCAGCATAGCAAAGTTGGACAAACATTTTGAGGTAAAAGAGAATACAATTCTAGTGAGGTACTACTTTGCTACAAGGGAGCAAAAGAAAGGGGAGACCAGTGAGGTATTCATCATGGTGCTGAGAGGATTAGCCATTAAGTGTCAATTTGGTCAATGTCATGAGGAACATTTGAGAGACCAGCCCATGATAAAAATGCGCCAATGGTCGAGTACGCGAGGAGTTATGGAAAGAAAAATACCCAGACTAAGACCACTGGGGAGAGCAATGTTGTAGTCAAAAGGAAAGATGGTATATGGCAGTACGTGTCAGTAAGAAGAGAGACGGATTGGAGGTCTATAGAACAATGGTGAAAGAACAGCAACAAGAAAAGTGGAAGGAGGGAATCGACAGATTAATCATCCATCTAACAGACAAATCAGAAGATGCTAAAATGCGGTAGCACACAACATTTTGCCATGGACAAGGAGTGTAGGCGGTGCAGGTTGTGTGGACCGAGAGGTCATTTAGCTAAACGTTGCAGGTTGAGTTTCTCTCGAGTTGGCAGTGTGAATGAGAATTGTTCTCAGGAGGAGGTGGATGATTAGGAGTATGAAGGATTGGAAATAGTGAGTTTAGTAAATGCAGTAATGGGAGTCAATGTGAAGAAACCCAGATCAATGGTCAAGGTAAATGGAGTGGAGATATTGATGCTTATTTTTTTTTTCATAAAATACTTTTTATTGTTTTATAAATTACAAACAAAACACAACCAAAATACTTAATTCACCCTTAGTCATTGTGGTTAAACACACATGTATACATTTTCCCCGGCATCCGACCTGTCTTTGCGTACATTATACAGCTATCATGAGTTCGTTTCGATCACTTATCTAAGTTCATTGCTTGGCATTCGGTGTCTAATGGCTTCTTTATCAACCTTCAGTTGTCCTGCCACCTTTGCCATATCTTGGTCGCTTTTTCTGGGCATCCCCTCGTAGTATACACTCTTATTTCCATTGGCACACATCCATCTACATCCGTTATCCATTTTTCGTACCTGGGTGGAGTGGGTGAGCCCCACAATTGAGCAATGTTTCTCTTGGCGAGACTTGTGGCTGTTGCAAACATGAGTTTTTCGAATCTTGATAATTCAATCTCCGCATCCATCCCTAGTATTAGGAGTTTGGGGTTCATTGGGATTTCGCGGCCAAGCACTGTTGATAGCCTATCACAGCATCGTTGCCAAAAGTCTTGTATGTGCGGACATTCCCATAAAGTGTGAAAGAAGGTTCCTCTCTGTTGGTGGCATCTTAGACAGTTGGGATCCGCCGCTCTCCCCCATTGGTGTAGGTCGTCCCTAGGGTAGTATATTCTATGTAGAATTTTTAGTTGAACCAGTCTAATTCTGGCTGAGATTGTCGATTCTCGGGGGTACATAAGAGCCACTGTCCAGTCTTCTGGTTGTATTTGGCCCACATCTTTTTCCCACTTCTCTTTGAGTCTTGTGAGCTCCTTTGTGGCAAACGAGTTGATGGCGTTGTACATTGTGGATGTTACTTTGTGATCGATTCGATCCATCACAATGTTCCTCTCTATCGGGGTGCATTCTGGCACATTTGGAATGTCTATTTCACTCGCCGTGAGAGCATGTCTCATTTGCAGGTAGTGGAAGTGTTCTGTGATGGGGAGATCAAATTCTTCTCTTAGGACTTGAAAGGTCTTAATTTCTCCATCCCGTATCATGTGTTCCAGTGTCTCTATCCCCTTCTCCTCCCAGGATACCCACTTGGGAATTGCTTTAAGTTCTGGAAGATTTTTATTATGCCATAGGGGTTGTTTTAATGTGACTTTCCCTTCCCATCCCAGGTGTTTATGTGTGTCTGTCCATATCTGTGTTCTCTGAGCAGTCATTGTGGGTGTGACTTGTCTTGTTGTTTTTAGGTAGAGGCTTTCTAGCGGGGTGATCCCATGGTTTGCCTGGGTGTCTTCTCTATTATGTGGTAGCATTGGGTCGCCATGTAATATGTCATTGACTACTGACATTTGGGCTGCCCAGTAGTACATTTGTAGGTGTGGGAGGCCGATTCCCCCTTCCCATATCGAGCGGTGTAATGTTTGTAGCGCAATTCGGGGATGCCCCCCTCCCCATAGCAGTGTCCTAAGTGATTCCTCTATTTTGCGAAATTCTACTTTAGGTATGTATAATGGTGCGTTCTGCAGGACATATAGGAACCGGGGGAGGGCCAACATCTTGAATAGGGCAGCTCTCCCTAGCAGGGTGAGCGGAAGGTTCATCCAGTGTCTTACGTCATTTACGAGCCTGTCCCTCACTGGGTGCAGATTTTTCTCTATGTATTGTGTTAGGTCTGTGGTGATTTGTATCCCTAGGTATTGGAACTGCTCTCTCTCCGTCTTAAATAGGCAAGTATCTAAGGTTGCTGCATCTAGACCTTTAATCGGAAACAGCAGGGATTTGTCATAATTTACTTTTAACCCACTGAAGTTTCCATAAGTGTTCAGTATATTCATAACGATGGGGCAGGATGCCACTGGATTACTTAGGTAGATGAGGAGGTCATCTGCATATAAGGATACCTTGTCCTCCCAGTTTTGTGCCCAATGGAACCCCTTCCAATTTGGGGAGTCCCTTAGCATTATTGCGAGCGGTTCTATTGCGAGTGCAAATAACATCGCAGAGAGGGGACATCCCTGTCTAGTACCCTTCCCCAGTGCTATGGTACGTGAGGACCAGCCATTGACTCTAATTTCTGCCTTCGGTGCATTGTATAAGAGTTTAACCCAATTCGTAAAATGCTCTCCAAATCCCATTCTGTCCATAATGAGCCATAGGCCCTCCCAGTGGATCGAGTCGAAGGCCTTCTCAAAATCAATAGTGAGCAGGGCGAGTGGGTCCTGTAGGGTGGAGGATTTTTCAATGGCAGCGTGGAGTCTATGAATGTTCATTCGTGTGGATCTTTGCGGCATGAAGCCGCATTGGTCCGGGTGGACCAAGGAAGTTATTACCTTCTGCAATCTGTTGGCCAGTATTTTCGCCAGAGTTTTAGCTTTAGTATTAATTAGAGAGATTGGTCGATACGAGCTGCAGGTATCTGGGGGTTTGCCTTTTTTGTGTATCACTACTATATTAGCTTTCCTTAGGTCCGGTGGTAGTATGCCTTTTTCTTTCGCCTGTAGGAACATTTTGAGCATGTGTGGTGCCACTTCTTCTGTGCCGATTTTTTTCCATGTTTCCACTGGTAGGCCGTTAGGTCCTGGGGTTTTCCCATTCTGAAGTTGGGAGATGGCAGTCATTAGTTCTTCCTCCGTTATTTCAGCCTCGAGTTCCATCTTTTGGGTTTCGTTTAATGGTGGGATGGTCATTGCGTCCAACGTGTTGGGATCTATTTGGTTCGTCGGTGGGGCGTATAGTTTTTCATAGTAGGTTGCAAAGGCCTCTGCGATACCTGCGTCCGTTGAGGCCCATTCAGTGTCCGAGATTCTTATTCTGCGTACCTGTGGGTGGCTCTCCTCTCTCTTTTCTAACCATGCCAGCATTTTGCTAGCTTTGTCTCCTGTTTCGTATATTTTTGCGCGCATAGTTCTGTGTGCTTGTTTCGCGCATGTTAGCGCAACATTGTGTAGCTTCCTTTGTGCCCTTTGCAGGGCTAGGTTGTCTTCTTCCGCACCGGAGCTAATAAAGTTTTCCTCTGCTTGCTTCACCTCTACCTCTGCTTCTGTTACTTCTCGTCGGTGTGCTTTTTTGTGTGCTGTGGTCCAGCTCAAAATTTCACCTCTTAGGGTCGCCTTGTATGCTTCCCATACTATTCCAGGATCATCCACAGAATCTTGGTTTAGTTCAAAATACATTTTAGTTGCTTCTTGGAGTTTCTTTGTGAGTTCCGGGAATCCTAGATAGAATGTATTCAGTCGCCAATTCGGTGGAGGACGAGGTCTTTCTGTCTCGAGCGTCATTGTGAGTGGGGAGTGATCCGATATTCCTCGGGGTTGCAGAGTTACCTCAGTTATTTTATGCATATTCTCTCCAGGGAGGAGAAAGTAGTCTATCCTGGACATCGATCCATGTGCACCCGAATGGAAAGAGAATTGTCTCTCTTCTGGATGAAGGTCCCTCCATGCGTCTTTCAGGCCCAGTGCTGATGCAAAGTTCGCCAGTTTGGTCGGCAGTGTCGGATTTCTCCCTCTTTGGTGTGTGCGGTCCTTAACAGTGTTCATCACATCATTAAAGTCTCCGCCCACCACCAGCACATCCGCTGGATTGTCTGTTATTATAGGCGTGATTTCCTCCAGTAGAGGGGCCATTAGTGCTGGGGGTGAGTAGATTGCCATTGTCGCTATGGTTTGGTTCCATAGTATACCTTGCACATACACAAATCTGCCCCCCGGGTCTTGAATTATTTTTGTTACATCTATCGGGGTTCTTTTATGTATCAGGATTAACACTCCTCTCGAGCCCATCGAGAAGCCCGCGTGGACTGCTGTTTTATATTTCGTTCTCTTGAAGAATTGGCAGTTCGTGCCCACCAGGTGTGTTTCAGTCAGCATTACTATATCCGGCTCATGTCGGTTTATATATTGTGTTACTAGTCTTCTCTTTATACTATTTCCTAGACCATTCACATTCCAAGTCATGAAGGCAAGTTTTTTCTCCTTATGTGCGTCCGTAGCCATTATTCACCGAGTTTCTTGGTGTATGCAGATGATTGACTTTTGTGATCTTCATATATTGCCTGTACGTAGTGGCCTTGATAGGCCAGGCGTCATTTGGATACATGTGTGACTCTTGGTTCCCCCTCCCCATACTCCTTCCCCAACTGAAGCATCTGTCGCCCGTTAAACAAAACATTTAACTTAACTAACTAACTATTTTCCTAGTGCTTAGGTCTCTGTAGTCCAAGAGTACCTTCGAGTGCACTTCCTGCTGTGGGGGTTTGTGCTGTGTTGATCTTCGGGCCGCCAGCTTTAATGCTCGGTGCTGCTTGTGGTGGGCCGATTACGTTTTATGTTTGTCATGTGCTTTGCCATTTTATGCCTTCTGCTGCAGTTATTCATCATCTCTTTGGGGCATCGCTTCCTGTTCTTGGTAGTCCGGTCTATCCGGTGGTTCATTCCGGCGTGGTCTGTTCCTTCTCGTTTCTTGTCTTCTATGTGGGTTCCATTCCCCCTTCAGATTTCTTTCAGCCCAGGTCCATGCCTCTTTGGGATCAGTAAAATGTATTGTGGTGCCGTTGTGGTATATTTTCAGTTGTGCAGGGAACAGGAGGCCATATTTTACATTTTGTGTCTGAAGTCGCCTTTTGAGGGGGTCAAACGATTGTCTCATCTTTTGCACTTCCCTAGTGAAATCTGGAAAGAAGCCGATCCTGGAGCCATTGTATGTTATTTCTCTTTTTGTTCTGGCCATCTGCAGCACTGCGTCACGATCTCTGTAGTTAAGGATCTTCGCTACAACAGTTCTCGGCTGTTTACCGGGGATCGGGTCGCCTGTTGGGATTCGATGTGCCCTTTCTATTGAGAATAGCGATGAGAGGGTCTTGGGCGCAAATAGATCGACCAGCCATTTTTCTAGGAACAGTTCCATGCTCTCTCCTTCAGTTTTTTCGGGCAGTCCAAGAATGCGGATGTTATTTCTTCTTGATCTGCCCTCTCCCTCCTCCACCCTGCTCTCCAGTATCTTAATTCGTTCTAGAGCTCTGTTCATTTGTTGTCCCATGCCTCTCAGCTCATCTTCCGCAACCGATATGCGGGTTTCGGTCTCTCCAGTACGGGATGATAGTTTCTGAAGGTCATGCCGCAACAGGGAGACTTCTGTGGTAATGCCATCCATTTTAACTTCCATGGATGCGCGTGAGTTGGCAATGGCGGTCATCACATCCCTTAGAGAGAGGGCTTCTTCCGGGTTCTGCCTATCTTCCGGGCCATTTGGCTCTGTTGGTAGCGGCAGGGTGGGAGTTGTGAATTGCTCCATAGTGCTCTGGTTGCCCACCTTTTTTGTTGTTAGTTTATCCTTACCCATTGTGGTGACTGTTTGTCTGCTTATTGTTGCGCGGAATGTATTCTTCCTTGTCTCATGGATTATTACAGTGCTAATATTCTGTGCAGGAGATTGTTGTCACTGATGGGTGGGGCACTGTATAGCTGCCGAGTGTTTTCAGTTATTGTGCTAGTTATGGATTCCCATCTCCCTTCTTCCCCTGTGTTATGATCACATGTGTGGCTTGGAACTGTCTTTCCCACTGAATGTGGGTCCTACTCCCTTCCTGTTAGGCCAGCTTCTGAGTCTGTTTGGCTTCCCTTCGTCTTGGTCTTTGGATTCCGCCTCTCTCAGGGCGCCCTCTGCCTTCAATTAGTTTATTGGTTGCCTTCTATTTCAGGATTTCTACTCCCTTTGCCGTTTTGGTAGTCCGTTTTGTGGCTAGGTCTCAACTGTAGGGCTATGCCTCCACCGCCCCCTCTCCTTACCGGCGTGGCCCACGGACCTCTTGCGCTGTGTCGCCCTCAGGGCTGCAGCCTCCTGGGTTCCCTCCACTCCTGGTCTCCTGCTCCAGCCGGCCGGGGCCCGTGTGTTCCGGGGGGCCGGGCTCCAGATCTCGCTCCTCAGGCTCTCCACCTCCCCCTCACCTCGCCGGCCACCGCCGCCGTGAATCGCCGTGCCACAACGAGCGCTCAGTGGCAATTGGAGCGCTCGCGAATGTCCGCCGCCGACCAGAGCCGATGGTCCCGCGTTCGGTGCACCTCCAGGGGTCGCCTCGATCCGGTCGCACACCGGTGCCTGTTCCCGCCTAGCACTGGTGGAGCGCGAGGCAGGGGGTCCACCTCCGTCACACACTGTCTCCCTGGAGGGGCAGCCCGAGGTGCAGCGGGAAGGGCCGCACCACACCCCTCACGCCACCGCCACGTCTCTTTTCCCGGCGGCGCCTTCCGTCTCTAGAGGCAGCCTTTCCTTCTCAGCGTCCGGCGGCCATCTTAGATTATGTTTTGGCGCCAGGTTCCCTTATTTTCGTTAGCGATTTCCTCTGCTACTGACCGCCGATTCACTTCCAGAGTCGCGCAGGTTATGGCAGTAGCTGTGTTCTTCGATTCAATCCGATTGTAGGCTGGTTTCTTTTCGATTTTCTCTAGGATTTTGCAGGATTCTTTTGGCGGCCCGGGAGCTCACAGAGATCACGTCTTCATGCTGAGCCCGTTGGCCACGCCCCCTCATATTGATGCTTATTGATAGTGGTGCAGACTGCACACTTATATTATGTTAAATGTTGCTATACTGCGCATTGTCACCACCTGTATGGTTCCTTGGTGCTCTGACGGATCAGTAAAGCAACAGGGTAAGGGGGTGTAAGTTAGTAGGACTGAGCGGGAGAAAAGAACAAGAGAGCTGTGATGTGCTGTTGGCAGCTTCAGTTCGGTTTACACTGTTCGCTGAGCGTAGGTGTGATTTTCATTTGGTGGCCATCATGAGCTGCTGTGCGCGTCTATGTGTGTTGTGTTGTGTTGTAGAGCTATGGTTGGGTTTAGTTCAGAGATTGAGAGGTGTATGCAGAAAGATGAGTTTTTTTTAGTAGCGTTGGTTAGTGGCGACCCCCTCCGTTTTGACTGCCTGTCTGCAACTATCCCTTCCCATATCATACATTGTGGTGTGATGCAATTACCACTCCTATGGTGTGTGCCAAGGTGTGGGTCCTCAACAGGGCTATTCAGTGGCGGCACCCTATCCATCCCCAGTGTTCAGACCAATTGTCACCCACATCCCTTCCCACCAAGCACATCCCAGTGTGCAGCAACCACCATCCCTACCCGAAGGGCCCCCTCGGGGAGAGTCCTGCTCCCTGTGGTCCGTGCTCCATTAGCTCAGAGTATGGTAGGCCTCTCTCTCCGCTTATAAGAAAAGAGTCATGGGAATCTAAATTAGGATGTTGTGTTCTACAAGAAGCCACTGTCAAGGCCAATGCTTATGGGGAGAAGCCCATTGAAATTGTGGGTGAAATGAAGGCCCAAATAACATTTCCAGAGAACTGCATTACTGGGTGAGTGTTCATAACCAGTGTTGAAGGGAATCTATTGTGGGTGTGCCAATCAGCTTTGGTAATAAAGCTTAATCCAAATGCAAAAGAACGAGTTTACACTGAAGGGAGTTGCGAGGTGTTGACACAGTGTCGAATTTGAATTTGGCAGACAGTGAAATATAAAAGTGGGTACCATGTATGTTTGAAGACAAAGTCGACTGTTTGAAGGATTTCATACACAAGATCAAATTTAAAAAGGTAGCAGTTCCCACGGTAGCGAAGTTGGGATTGGCTTTAAAGAAAGATGTAGAACGTGAGTTGCACCACATGTTGAATGAGGGGGTGATTGAGACTACAGATGTATCCAAGTGAGTGAGTCCCATTGTGCTTCCGAGAAAGGCCAGTGGTGTGGTAAGGATATGAATAGATTTGAGGGTAGTTAATCGCTATGTAGTAGCTGAGAGGTTCCCGCTACACAAAATTGATGAACTCATTACTGAACTGTGTGGGGCAAATACGTTCTCCCTTTAAGATCCAAGGTCAGCCTATCATCAAATCAGGCTGCGTCCAGAGTCAGCTGACATCAACACAGTTACAACACACATTGGGATGTTGTCAGGTCCCGCCTCCGATTTCCCTGCACTTAACCCAGGGAGCTGGTACCTCATGGCACTGGCATTTGCCATGGCTGATTTTGCGAGCGAGTGGTCAAGATGAACTATAGCTCACATCATTCTGTGCGCCCACGTTAGCAGCACAACATCATTGCGCAATGACGTCACTGTAGGCTTGATGTGGTGCAGAAGCGGCAGTTTCCCGTGATTCGCTCCATAAAGGAAACACAGGAGGATGCCCGAGCTTCTCAACATCTGGGTTTTCCTATTGTGAGTAGCTTCCCATTTCCTGTGTTTTCCTATGTTCCTGGCCCTCATGCCTGTTTCCCTCGACATTGCTGCCTCCGTTGAACACTTTGCCTTCCTTGAACTGCCTTGAACTGCCTTGACCCTGCTTGCCTCCTGGATGGCTCTACTGCTTACTCCTTTGACTCTTATAGATTTCTGGAACTTCGACCCTGCTGCTTTTCTTGGATTGAGTCTGCCTTTTCCCTGGATCACAACTCTGAATGGATTGGCTCTTTGTCCTGAATTTGGATCCTCATTTGGTTTGTGTGTTTTTATTTTTTGTATTAGTTTCCATCCTCGTTCGCCCAGGGTCTATGCAAACTTTCTTTTTGTTTTCTTTTGCTGCACCCTTTTTTTTGTCTACCTATGTCATGTACGGTTACCTGATCTATGAACTTCTGATATCCTGGTAGGAAGAATCTCGTCTTAGTTGCATCAGTGTTCGCCTCCATCCATATAGGTAGGGCAAGTGAATTGGGGACCAGAGGGGAAGTACTGGTCATTGTAACATCCCTGTATCTATCATATGCCAACGTTCACCTTGTGTTTTCTTTCCATAAAGCCTGGGAGCGAACCAGGTTGTTCTTTTCCTCCCCTCTTTTCACCTGAGCCCCTGGACACCGTGTATATTGACCATACAGAGGCTGTGCTCTCAGAAGGAAAGTCTACCTTGTATAGGGAGACCAGCTGTCACGAATACGCGGAGCAAATCTATTGCTGGTTTCCGACAAGATTTTCAGATGTGTAAGGATGGCTTTTGGGTTCATTTCAGCCGCAAGTGTATTTCAAAAGGTAATGCACAATGCATTAGGAGGAGTCAAGGGAGTGAAGTACTATCAGGATGACACATTGATTTAGGGATGTGATGAGATGGAGATTGATAATAGGCTGAAGGGGATTTTAGGAAGGTTAGGAGAATTAGGACTTCAATTGACGTTAGAGAAGTGCAAGTTTAGGAAGTCACAACTTCATATATATAGATTTTAGCACAGGTATCTTAAACAATCATATTTCAGTTAAAATCAACACGATTGTAAAGTTAGAGTTAACCAGAACTCATGTTGATGTACTCTCGTTTCCCATGCATTTCTTGTAACGTTGCTCATTGAATAACGGGAAGGAGATATGCTGTAAAAAAAGTTTTCTTTTAAGTAAAGAACTGTTAAACAGAATGCTGAACAGTAAGATTCTTAAAAGGGAGTTAGAGAATGTTGGCAGGGTAGGAGGTAATTGAGAACATAGAGTTTTCATGAGACTGCAGTCGGTCGTTTATAACTACAAGCCAACAAAAGGATTACAAACTTTAATTAAGGAACTCAGCCTTATATAGGTAAGAGTGGAATTCCTCTCTGGCCAGTGAAACCCCCCTATCTCTTCCAGCAGACCTTCTTTGGCGGTCAAAGGCTTATTTGCACGGGTGTTACACTTCCGTTCGCTCGTGCGCTTGGTTGGTCCTTTTTGTCTCCCAGCAGTGACTTAAGGGCTTGAGCCCTCTCACTACTTTCTGTAAGGAATCTCCCAGCAACCTTTTGAAATTCAGGCTGAGGTCCATACCTGTGTAGTCATCCAATCCCACTTCTTCATAGCCCCCTTCTGACCATTGACTGTGTGCCATTATTGTTTATAATCCATTATAAATCTGTACCCAATTGACTGACAAGAGCAGGATGGATGTGGCTATAATGATGGTGGCAATCAAGGGATTAGGCAACCAGACATGTAAGTGCTGCAAGGCTGTCAACTGAACAGTCATCTTGGGAGCAAAAGAGCTCTTGATACTTATTAAATCCTCATTATCAAACGCCGGTGCAATGACCCTCTTTCACTTGAGAGCGCCACAAAATGGCAGTGGTCTTGCACTTGCTCCAAAGCGAGTCCCATGCAGTTTGCTGCACCATCCGTGGCACAATGGAACAACAATAGTCCTAGCTCTGTGGTGCGAATACCCCACCACTTCGACAAAGTGTTGAGCAGCGGCAGGCATATGCCACTTTGAGAACCTTAAATACGGCTGCACGGCTAACTTAATAGGAGAATTGCTCCCAGTCATGCAAACCTTGCTTTCTGCAAGATTGCTCTAAGTCAGAAGATTGTCAGAAGATCCAGAATAAAATAAAAATAGGAACTGTCATTAATGAGACATTATTACTCTGTTTCAATCTCTCAGAAAAACTAGACTTAATTGACACACTTGCTGAAGAAAATTAACTTTTCTGCATGAGGAGCAGCAAATAAAGAGGAAGCTCTGGTTTCAGGAACATGGATTGGAGCCTCTCGCCCTAGTGGAGGAGTGTGTGCTAAGGTATGGGATGCATAGCGATACGTTTTTTGTTGGGAGTTCACAAAACCCTGGCGGTCATGGGAGTTGTAGTGTTTTGAATGCAATTCCCTTGTTTGCCTTTTGTTTGTTCATGACTACTGAGGAGTATCGAAAGTTAAGCATAATGTTCGCCACTAGTCTTGACTTAGAATCCAAGAGGAGTCTTATAGGAGTCAGTTTTGGAAGGGGGGAGGGGTGGCCAGCAGCCATGGAGTGAGGAAGCTTTGCACTGAGCTCCTGCCAGATCCGTCATTATATGCTGAAAAACTGCAAAACTACTGACCTAATACTGCTTTTTGCCTGTCCGATGCTTGCCTGAGGACCTTTGGGGTGCCCTTTCCCCCTGTAAAAAACTCTGTTCCTGTTTTGCTCCTAGTGTGACGCCTGGCCCGTTTTCCCTGGGGCTGCCAAAGCGGTAGAAAAATGACACCAGTAATCGCGTCCCATTGAGCCCTCAGCGGAGCGGGACTCCGGAAGCTTTGTTGCTCCTGCGGTTTGCTGCAGGGGAAGTTAGGAGCTGCAATCCGGCGGTGCTGGACTGATTTCAACCCAGCATCCTCTCAGGTGAGCTGGCGCTGCCCCAACATGGCTGGTGAGCCGGGGACTTTGTGTGCTACGAGGTCTGCGTGGTACACTAGAGCGGCCTCGGCCAGATCTCCTTGGCCCCTATTAACAAGCACACAGTTACGCCTGTATCCCCCGGCGCTTTCCTCTACTTCTCCTGTGAGGATTCCACATTTTTAGATACACGGAGTTTGCGGACCCGCGTATACTGGTGGCAGACTCAGCACCATCTTAACGCTGGCTGCAGGGTAACCCAGAACAATTTGCTGAGGACATCCCCAGGCCCCTTCGACAAGCTTGTGGTGCACATCCCCCACTTAAACACCTCATCACTTCTCAGCGGTTGCTGGGTGCGGCATGTCCGGTGGCCAGTTTCAGTTGCACCATATCCACTGCCCCGCTCATTTCCTCTGGGGTACTGCATTCCCATTCCTGAGCTACAGCCTGGAACCATCCGAAGAGGCAGCCCACGGACAAGGTAATGCCGGATGTCCCTGCTTCCCTTATTGCTCCTACAGCAGCCCATACTATTTGAGCAGCACAACAGGCATTAAAAAAAGGGCCAATTGCCAAGCCCTGGACTTTCGTTTCTGAGTGTCAAATTGAATGAAACCATACTTTGAGCCTAGAAAGCAGGACACACACAGAAAAGCGGAATACCTCCTGAAGCGCCAAAAACTAAGGGGAGCCAAACTACACTAAACAATTACACCAAAATGCAGCCGCAAACAACCGCTGCACAGATGGCATCTGTGCTGGATGGAATTAAAACAGCCGAAAGAACCTGACAACCAAATCCTACTTGCTATAGCCGAACTAAAAACTTCACTGTGTTCCAAGATCAACGAGGTCAAGAATGACATGGGTCTGTTGCGCCAAGATGTCAGGAAGCTGGCAGAAAGAACTACCAACCTAGAGAAGCAATTAACTGACAACACTACCAAGATCCAGGAAATCCACCCTGAGACTCATGTTCGGAAACAGAAGGTTAGGCTACTGGAAGACAGGGCAGAGGAGGCGGAGGGAAGAGCCTGGTGTAATAATGTATGCATCATCGGTCTGCTGGAGGGAGAGGAAGGCCCCGACCTGACATCATACGTCAAAAATATGTTTCGGCAAGAGGTCGGCCCTGGAAATCTTACGCAAGGCTTTACGATAGAAAGGGTGCACAGTGCCTTAACCCCGAAAACCACCACAGAGAGCCCATCTGCGCCCAATCATCGTGAAAATCCTCAACTATAACGACAGAGAGAAGAGCTTGGCCCACTCGAGACAAGGTGGTATGATACAGAGGGTGTCAGCAAACATAGTGATATACCCAGATTATACCCTCCAGGTTCAGAAAAACAGAGACTACTTCTCAACTGTGAAAACTAGACTTCAGGAAGCTGATATAAAATATATGCTCATGTCCCCGGCAGGACTAAAAGTCCTTCACAAAAAACGTGCCCTGTTTTTCTATCTCCCTGAAGAAGCTCACGCATGGATGGACAGAGAAAGGATTGGCCTCATCACAGACAGTAGCGTCACCCCGGAATAAGCTGCAACTTTCCGATTGAGGCGGCACACACAAAACAGGACGGAGAAGCGACCTGGACCCCACAATAAAATTGGATCATCTTTGACTCGGTTCAACCGGGTACCCTGGGGTAAGCAGGAGGTCGGCTGTGCAGCTCACTTCCCAGGTCTGCAGTCAGCACTGTGCTATAGCTGAAGAGCAGGACTCACCCAAAAATACACTCCGACGTCACGTGCTCGGAAGGGCCAGATCCCGGGCTGCTGTCTACCCACCCTCAAAAGTTCTTTTATGGGGATGTTTGTTTTTGCCCCCACCTGCTGCACAAGAGCCCCTGTTGTGAGTACTAGGGGCACTAGTGAAATGCGGACATGCCTGAGAATAGGCCTGCATCGGTGGATACCCTGCCAAACTGTCGGCACTCTTGGCCCTTCTTTCAGAATTTCCTTTACAGAATAGGCCTGTGGGCCCCTCATACGTAACCTGGTGATTAAACAAGAATTGCAACCCATATATATATTTCTGAGGCTTGTGGAATCTGCTTAGATCACATGCTGTGCATAGGCCGACATCTAGTGGAAGCTGCGGAGTATTACAGTTTGTTTTTCGAAACTCGAAAATGGGCGTCGACACAGGGCGTGCCAGTAATACTATCCCTAGTGTGACGTCCACTGTACCCAAGATCCCTCACGCGTCTAGGATCCTCAGATTGTTTTTTTCCACCATACTGGTCAGAAGCATTTTGCGGAGTCCCCTGGCCTTAGCCATACTTTTGCTAAAAATTTAATTTAATAATCTATTGACATCCTTCCCCACCCCAACGCCGAACTTCGACACTCGACGCCGGCTGGAGAAGAAATCGACCGTCAGCTGCACAACGGATTTGGGCCTCGGAAGGCCGCTGGCCTCGGCCCGGGCCTCGGAAGGCCGCTGGCCTCGGCCCGGGCCTTGGAAGGCCGCTGGCCTCGGCCCTGCAAGTAGGGAGAGTGGGGGGTGGTACATACTCTACACTCTTGGTATATAGGTACACCTTATACATTTCCTACACTTAACAGCCCGCTGCCTCAAGGTGCGTATAGAGGGTACCCCTTTTCAATTCTGCCCCAAGTGCAATCGCAAATACCCTTGGGTCAACAAGCATGCCACGTGCAATCTCTGCTTGCCGAGGGACCACCCCGAAGCGAACTGCAGAGCGTGTAGTAGGTTTAAACCTAAGACACTTAAGGACCGTTCGACGAAGCGTTGGGCCCACCACGCCAGGCAGGCGGCCATGGCAGCGGAGGCGCCTTCAGCGACGGCAGCAACGCCGTACTTTCGGACGGCGAGGGCATTACGGCGTCGAAAGACAGCCGAGCGCAGGTCCCCGACCTCGGAAGGTCGTCCGGCATGGGGAAGACCCCCGGCGACACAAGCGCTTCACATACTACACACACTAAACACACTAAGTCCAACCGAGACTCGACGACGTCGAGTTCTCGGAAAGAGGCACAAACAGAGCGGTCCGATTCGGTGTCCTCTGGGCGCTCTCGATCAAGATCGCTGCATGACTCCAGGCAATCATCCAATCTTGCCAAGAGTGCCTCGCTCCCTAGGCTAACAGAAGTTCGATCGTCGGAAGACGAAGACGACTTCCACCCCCAGGCCGCGCTCCAGGAGTCGGAGCCCGCAGTTAAAACCAGCGAGGCCCCAAGCTCCAAGGACAGGGACACCACCCCCGATCCTCGACGCCAGGCGTCGAAAACCTCCGGAGCCACTAAAGGACAGGGAAACATTTTTCCACTCAAGGGGAGGGAGGAAAACAGCAAAAGAAACAACCTTTGCACTCTTCCACACCTGTGAAACACACCACTCCCCCTAAACAGACAGACAAGACCAGGTCTGCTGATATGTCTAAAACCAGCAAAGCTACTCAAGATAAATCCCATAGACTTGCTGAGAGAGTCATCCCCAGTTCCAAAAAATGGTCCAGTGAAGACATAGATAGGGTCATGTCAAGAATGTCTTCTTTGGCAGATTTTTATGATAAAAATCCAGAACATTTCCTCTCGTATGATCCACAAGGGGCGACTCCCTCAGGCTCTACTGATCCTATCCCCCGAGTAAGAAGCCCGGTTTGAAACTCCGATGAGGTCAGAACCCTTCGAGGTACAACCATACGCAAGACCATACTCACTGTATCAAGGAGAGGCTTCCTTTTGTGAGGACCAAGAATTTGGTATGATAGAAGAGCAAACCGGGACGGGCTACTATGGGGATGATGAGGACCAGGAAGAGGAAGAGGAGGACCCGGAAACATACAGAGTAGATTCCCCGGTAGAGAATGAAGCCCCGGTTACCGACTCCCCGGTCGATAACCAACCCCTCCTAAACGAGGTTCTCGCACGCGCAGCAGAACATTTCCACATTGACACCCACGGTGTCCAGGAGGAAAGGGACTTCGCAGAAGAGTTGGTGGGAGAAAGGAGGCCTGTTGCCCAGACCATCCCTATCCTTAAGTCCATTCAGCGGAGAATAGATCCGTCCCTGGTGAACCCGAACCTCACCAGAGCAGTCAATCCCAGGGTTTTAAAAAACCTTTCAGGGCGGCCCAGTCTGACCCTCTCTATATAAGAGGACATCTGAAGCCAGACTCCCTAGTTGTCACCAACACTCGGAAGAGGGCTGGAACACCCTTGTCATCGTCCGAAGCTCCTCCCGACAAGGAGAGCAAAAAACTATACGGTTTCGGCAGGAAAGTAGCCTCAACGTCCGCCTATCAAGCAAGGATTGCAAACTCCACCACCCTGTTGGCCAGCTACAACTGCCATCAGTGGGAAGAAGTCGCGGCAATCATAGCCTCTGCTCCTGAACCCTTAAAGGGCCAGTTAGCTCGGATTTCCGCAGAGGGTAGAGCCGTGTCTGGTTGCATTTTGAAAGCAACCTTCGACGCCGCGGACAACGCAGGCAGATTGATAGCGGAAGGCACTGTTATCAAAAGACATGCGTGGTTACGGCAGTCTGGTTTTAAGGCAGAAACCCAGGCATCATTGTTGGACAAACCGGTGGAAACCGATCTGTTGTTTGGTAAGGCGGTCGAAGACGCACTGAAGAATGCCAAGGACGAATACGAAACACTCAAGTCCCTTGGCCAGTTAACCAATAAACCCCCTAACCAGAGAGGGAATAGTAATTTTCGTCGCCCACGCGGCCAAAATTCCCAGAGAGGATCTACCTATTCCCAGGGGCAGGGTACACAGTGGAACAACAACCAACAGTCTACCCAGGGTTACGGCAGGGGTAATAGGAGAGGTCGTGGTAAAGGCAGAGGCAGCCCCAACAAGGGAGGCGGCACGCCTCCACCAAAGCAGTGACGCTCAGTTCAGGGTCCCTTCTCACGCAACCCCAGTAGGGGGACGCATTTCCAACTTCACCCAGGCTTGGGAAGAGATCACATCAGACAGATGGGTGCTGTCAACAGTATCCACAGGATATTGTATAGAACTACTGCAGCGTCCCAGGAACCATCCTCCACGACAAAGAGTACACTCTTTAGAACATCAGAAGATTCTCCTCGAGGAGATCGCCAATCTGCTAGCAAAGGACACGATAGAACTCGTCCCGGGACACCAGGTAAACAAGGGTATTTATTCAACTTACTTCCTTGTGCCAAAGAAAGATTTGACAATGCGCCCAGTATTGGATTTACGGCCTGCCAACAAGTATGTCAAGCCCCATAAATTTCGTATGACCACACTACAAGAGGTAATCCCCCTCCTAAAAAAGGGGGATTACATGGCAACCTTGGATATGAAAGATAAATATTTTCATATTTCCATGTTCCCACCGCACAGAAAGTATTTGCGCTTCAAGGTGGACAGTCGACACTACCAATTCAAGGGACTGCCCTTCGGGATAGCTTCAGCACCAAGGGTATTCACCAAGGTACTGGCGGTGGCGGCTGCACACTTACGCAGGGAGGCAATCCCAGTGTACCCTTATCTGGACGACTGGCTCATAACGGGGGAAACCCCAGGAATTTGCAGGACAAACATTCAAAGGACTATCGACCTCCTTCACGAGTTAGGCTTCTCAATCAACGAGAAGAAGTCAAGCCTATGTGCCAAGCACCTCAAAACAGTTCCTAGGAGCAATCCTAGATACCCAAGAGGGGTTGACCTTTCCTTCAGAAGAAAGAATTCGGAATATACTACTGCAAATTCCGCATTATCAGTCTGGTCAACAAATAACGGTACGCAAAGCAATGCGTTTACTGGGCATGATGGCGTCATGTATTTACCTGGTCCCCCACGCGCGCCTGCGCATGCGTCCCATGCAGGAATGGTTGGCGAAACAGTGGTCTCAGGCAAGTGGTCAGTGGGACGATCTAGTGGTCGTTTCACCAACACTGGTACAAAGCCTTCACTGGTGGACAAGAGAGAATCTCGCACAGGGGAAACCCTTTTACTATCCCGAGGTACAGGCAATAGTCACTACAGATGCATGCCTGACGGGGTGGGGAGCTCACCATCTCCACCACACAGCTCAGGGTCTCTGGTCTCACTCACTGGCCAAGAACCACATCAACCTGCTAGAGCTTCTGGCAGTATTCAGAGTGCTTCAGGCGTTCGAGCCCCACCTACTAAATCTGTCAGTGCAAATCTGGACGGACAGCACAACAGCCATGTTCTACCTAAACAAGCAAGGAGGGACTCGCTCGCCAAATCTGTCCAAGCTTGCCCAGAAAATCTGGATATGGGCACTCAGACGGAACATCTTCCTGTCATCACAACATGTTCCAGGGGAGCTCAATTCCCTAGCGGATGCTCTGAGCAGAGACTCCCTCCCAGAGGAACACAAATGGGTTCTACACAGAGAGGTCGTAGAAGATATCTTCTCTCAGTGGGGTTTCCCCACTATAGACCTATTCGCCACAAGCGAAAACAGACAATGCCCAGGATTTTCATCCAGGTTCCACAACCAGACTCCCAGGGGAACGCCCTGTGGATGAACTGGTCAGGGATGTTTGCGTATGCTTTTCCACCAACTCCTCTCATCAGGAAAGTGGTGAACAAGATGAACAGAGAGTCGATGACGCTCGTCCTAGTTGCTCCCATGTGGGCAAGACAACCGTGGTTCCCACACCTACGCAGGATGGTGGTGTGCAAGCCCATCAAACTTCCAGCCTGGTACAACCTATTGTCCCAGCACCAAGGTCAAACAGTGCACCAGCAACCCAACTCAATGAACCTGGCAGCATGGCTCCTGAGGTCATAGAGTTTGGACATCTCAATTTGCCACAGAGGTGTATGGACATCCTAAAGGAATCTAGGAAACCAAACACAAGGCACTGTTACTTTGACAAGTGGAAGAGGTTTGTTATCTGGTGCCAAAGTAGATCAATCAACCCCGTTGATTGTACTCCTTCCACTATTGTTACATACATGCTCCACCTGCTGGATGCAGGATTGGTTTTTAACTCACTGAAAGTACACCTGGCAGCCATGTCGGCTTACACCACTTCCCATAGCAAAGTTTTGTGGTGGAAAGTACCAGTAGTTAAAGCCTTCATGGAAGGAGTAAAGAGACTTCACCCTCCTATTTCAAACCCACCACCAGGGTGGGACCTTAATGTGGTGCTAGCCAAGCTCATGGGCCCCCCTTTTGAACCCATGCATAAAAGCAGTCTCAAACACCTGACTTATAAAACGGCCTTCTTTGTAGCTATTACTTCTATAAGAAGGGTCAGTGAAATTCAGGCTCTGTCAGTGCAGGATCCCTTCTTTACTGTCCATAAAGACAAACTGGTTTTACGCACACACCCTAGGTTCTCACCTAAATTTATATCTAAATTCCATGTAAACCAGTCCATCGAGCTTCCGGCTTTCTTCCAGGACCCGCAAAGCTCGGCTGAGGTGAAACTACACACCCTAGATGTGCGTAGGGCGGTCCTCTACTATGTAAATAAGACCAGACCGCTAAGAAAAACAGATCAACTGTTTGTCTCCGTAGCTACAGGCAGAGAGGGGGATCGCGTCTCTAAAGGTGCCATCTAGAAGTGGATCATTAACTGTATCCAGCTGTGTTACTCACTTTCTGAAAGAACTCTGCCTTTCACGCCAAGAGCCCACTCTACTAGAGGCATTGGGGCCACTCTGGCTTTCATTACAAATGTACCCCTTGACACCATTTGCAAAGCAGCTACATGGAGCTCTATTCACACTTTTACTCAGCATTACTGCATTGACACCCATTCCAAGGCAGATACACAAGTGGGACAAGCGGTTCTAAGACACTTATTTGCTCATGACCCTTCTCACATCCCACCTCCTTCTTCAGGTACTGCTCGCTAATCTATGCACAGCATGTGATCTAAGCAGATTCCACAAGCCTCAGAAGGGATACATTACTCACCATAATTGTATTTCTGATGCTTGTATCTGCTTAGATTCACATGCGACCCACCCTTCCTCCCCTCTGAGAGAAGGCGCATGATGGCTTGTAGTCTTACCTTTCTGTCTATCTGCTTGGATTATCTGTACTCACGCTACTCCTCATGCTACCTCATGCCAGAAAAAATACAATCTGAGGATCCTAGACGCGTGAGGGATCTTGGGTACAGTGGACGTCACACTAGGGATAGTATTACTGGCACGCCCTGTGTCGACGCCCATTTTCGAGTTTCGAAAAACAAACTGTAATACTCCGCAGCTTCCACTAGATGTCGGCCTATGCACAGCATGTGAATCTAAGCAGATACAAGCATCAGAAATACGATTACGGTGAGTAATGTATCATATATATATATATATATATGACTAAGAGGTGGTATAAAGTCAACGACTGGTTCGGAATACGAGGCCTCACCAGAATAAATCACCTGACATGGCCTACGACTTGAAACTGCTTACCTAGAATGTCTGGGGATTGAACAGTTATGTGAAAAGGAACCGGGTTCATGCATACCTCTGAAGACACAAAATAGACATTGTTCTACTTCAAGAGACCCACCTCATGGCAGATAAGCAAGAATTGATTGCCAGGAAATGGGCTGGGCGGACCCTGGTCTCCCTGTTTTCAGCGTACACCCGCGGGGTATTGATTCGGATCGAACCTGCCGTGCCTTTTAAAGTGATTCAACATAAATCTGACGACAAAGGCAGAATGGTGCTTGTACGGGGGTTTCTGGAGAGTGTGGACACTTGTATCTTTAATACCTATGCCTCCAATCATAACACTGCCGCCTTTTTCCAGACACTTTAACCACATCTTGGGCCATTCCGGGAGGGAAAGATTATATGGGGAGGTGATCTCAATTGTGTTCTAAACCCGCTAATGTACAGGTCAGACACCAAGTTCCACAGACCCTCCCCAGCAGCCCGGTCCTGGTCAACACTTCTGTCATCCTTCGAGTTATTAGACATATGGAGCACGCTCCACCTGAATTCCAGGTATTACTCACACTTTTCCGCACCACACACAGTGGAAACCAGACTTGATTACTTTCTTGTTGATACAAACCTGGCCCCTGAAATCACAGAGGCTGAATTCAAGTGCTGCGTTTGGTCTGTCCATGCACCGCAGATGGTGAAGTGGCAATACAAACCTCCTAGACCCCCAATGCCAACATGGCAAATCAGGACTAAATCACTATGAGACCCCCTTTTTCGAGGTCATATTCGAGACTACATTACACAATAATTCACACATATCTCTGGCAGTGTCACTAGTGCCGGTGGCAGTGTCACTAGGGCCGGCACCCTCTGGGAGGCTTTCAAAGTGGTTATTAGAGGCGTAGCTGGGGCATACTAACCTCACTAAACATAGAACTGACCACCATACAGGAGGCACTACAAAAGCTTGCACAGTCAGGTCAGGAACAACAGCCTGGGGTGACCGATGAGACAGCGTTGCGACATAAATGCACCGAATGCTGGGACAAGTTGGGCAATATAACCTCCCCGTCAGGGAATAAGACCAAGACATGAGTTGCAAAGATAACAAAGTTTATAAAATTATGAAAATTGCCAGCAAAGTACTCTGCTGCCCGAGAGCGCTCTGCTGAAACATTACACGAGCATCACATTAAAAGGGCATACAGCATCATTGATGATGACATACATAGTGTACACATTCTTGCATCAGATTGGAGAGGGGCCTATAGAACAGTTGATACTATAAGGGATACACAATGTTAATTGGCTGCCGTCTCTCCGTTGCTCTTGGCACACGTGGGTCTGCTGAGCTCATCTCCGCGGTGTAAAGGTCATGTCGAGGGTGTGACATAACTATCTAACTAAACTAAACAACAGGAACTGATAATGCAGAAATAATGGCACAAAAAATCTTGCATGAATGGGGGTACTTGGGTCCAATGAGCTAATATATTGGCATTCTAACCTCTACACTTTGGATTCTCTTTGATACTGCAGTCCCCGCACCCAGGTGCCCATCTCAAAGGTTTTGATCTACCAGCTGTCCCTTTTGGGTTCTAGTGATATAGGTGGACGTGTTATTTCTGGGAGAATATACTGCTACACAGGATTAGGGCTGTGGTGGGTGTCCTGAAGTGGTCGGGCACAGGAGGGTCAGATGGCTATCAGCATAAAATGAACTGGGCAGGGGGGTCGGAGCTGGTGGGCTCTGGCCTGGCTGGGTGGGGGTTGAGAGGGCACGGACAGTTTAGGGGAGATTAATGGGCACTCGGGCGTATGATTGACACTGTCTCATGCTCTCCACAGAGCACATTCTTTCAGAAGAACAAGTTACTTCTTACCTGGTAACGTTCATTCGATGGGATGTTCCTCCGACGTATTCCTTATCTTTGATAATACGTTTCCAGCTTGCTGGCCTTGGAAATTTTTTTGTAGAGGGCGCTGCGCGTCGACGTCCGCCGAGTCGATGTCCCTCGACGGCCACCGTATCGGCGCCGACGTCACCATGCCCATAAATAGACACGCGCTGCGTCCATTGCTCAGTTTCGTTTTGTAGTATAAGAAAAGACATGCCTGAATCGGTTAGTAACCTTGAAGGAGCGAAAGCTGCAACCACAAGGGAAGTTATCACTGCGGGGATGGATGGGAGGGGCGATAAGGAATACGTCGGAGGAACATCCCGTCGAAAGAACGTTACCAGGTAAGAAGTAACTTGTTCTTCGAAGGGATTGTGTCCTCCGACGTATTCCTTATCTTTGATAGACTCCCATAGCAGTGGTATGTAATTGGAGGAGGGAGTGATAGTGTTATGTATCCCTTTAGGGATGGACCGAGTGTAATACGGCCTTGCCAAATCTGGTCTCTTGAGCAGTGGAGGAATCCAGATTGTAAAATTTTGTGAATGTATGTGCGGACGACCATGTGGCAGCCGCACTTATGTCCCGGACCGGTACCCCTCTCTGGAGAGCCGAAGAACCTGCGATACCCCTGGTTGAATGAGCCCTGAGGTTTTGGGGTGGCTCTTTCCCTGCTAGTCTATAACATTCCAGGATGGCCAAGATAATCCACCTGGAGATGGTTTGTTTTGTTATGGGTAGTCCCAACTTGTGACCTGAGTATCCTACAAACAGCTGGTCTGCTTGCTGATCCTAGCCATTCTGCTGATGTAAAAGCTGACAGCTCGCCTAGGGTCCAGCCTGTGTAGCCTTTCCTCCTCTTTCCCCGGATGGGGAGGAGGGTAGAATGAAGGCAAGGTAATTTTCTGAGTAATATGGAATTCAGAAACTGGGAGAAAATTAGGCTTCACCTGAAGGACAACCTTGTCCTTGTGGAAGATTGTATGTGGGGGTTTACAGGAGAGAGCTTGTAGCTCACTCACCCTCCTAGCAGATGTTAGTGCTACCAGTAGGACAGTTTTAAGTGTGAGAAATCTCAATGCGCAAGAGTGAAGTGGCTCGAATGGAGTGCCCATTAAGAAGTTTAAGACTAAATTTAAGTCCCATAATGGAACCTGGAATGGTTTTGGAGGGTAAACATTAGTTAGACCCTTGAGAAATTGTACCACTAGAGGAATTTTGAAATACGATGGTTCCTCCGCAGTGCGCTTGAAGATAGAAAGCGCTGCGAGATAGCCTTTTACAGTGCCAATTGAAGGCCTGAGTTTGCCAAGTAGAGTAGAAACGATAACACTGTTGGTGTACCACATGAAAAAGGGTCGATATTCTCTTCCCTACACCAGCTGCAAAACGTGTTCCAACGGCAGCGGTATGAAGACTTTGTTGCTGGTCTTCTGGCCGAAAGCAACACCTCCATGACGTCATCAGGGAGATCCCAATCCTTGTACCTCAACCTTTCAGAAGCCAAGCGTGAAGGTTGAGGGTTCCGGTGTCTGGATGGAGAACCTGACCTCCCTTCTGTGAGAGAAGATTCTCTTTGAGCGGAAGACGGATTGGAGGACAGATGGACATATCTAGAAGGTCTGGGTACCGCGTTCTCCTGGCCCAGTCCGGGGCAATTAGGATCATGGTTTTCCGGGATCTTCTCAACCTCCTGATCATTTGAGGAATAACAGGGACTGGTGGAAACGCGTAGAGGAGTGGAAACTCCCAGTCCACTACAAACGCGTCTCCTAGAGCTCCTCTCGGGGGAAATTCCCTTGAACAGAACAGATCGCACTTCCTGTTGGTGCTTGTGGCGACAGGTCCACCTGAGGGGTTCCAAAAAGGGCAAAGATCTCTTGAAGGACTTCCTGAGCTAGCTCCCATTCGTGGGAGACTGTGCTCTGCCTGCTCAGAGCGTCCGCTGTCAAATTCTTCTCTCCGGCTAGGTGGACTGCCGATAGAGAGATTCCTTCCCGAATTGCCCAAAACCAGAGCTGCATTGCCTCTCTGCACTAGAATCTCTCTGCAGTGATCCTTCACCTCCTCTTTTGTTGAGGTAGTGCATGGCCACCGTGTTGTCCGTCATTATCAGGACATTTCTCCCCTGTACTGATGGCAGGAAAGCTTTCAGCGCTGGTCTGATCGCTCTCAGCTCTAATAGGTTGATATGTAGTCTGGACTCCGATGGAGACCAACGACCGCTGATGGTCAAGCCGTTGGCATGGGCTCCCCACCCTGTGAGCGAGGCGTCTGTGACTACTGTTATCTCCGGCCATGGTTGCCAAAACAGTTCTCCTTTCAAGATGTTCTCTGAATAGGCGCCCACCATTGAAGGTCGTGGGCTACCTTGTCCGGAATCTGGAGGAGGTCTGACATTCTCCCTGAGAATTGTGACCACTGACTTCTCAGTGCCCACTGAAGAGATCTCATTCTCAGGCGAGCCTCTGGCACAAGGAAGATGCAGGATGCCATGAGGCCTAGCAACCTCAAAAAGTCGAAGGCTGGGAGACGCTGGGCATTTTGAAACTTGGTGACCATCTGTAGAATATCTTGACCCCTCACCTCTGGTGGCGAGGCTTTTCCCAGGGAAGTGTCCAGGACCGCTCCAATGAACTGGAGTCTCTGAGATGGTATCATCTGTGACTTCTTTAAATTGAGGGAGAAGCCCAGTCTGTGAAGGAAGAGGCAGACATAATCTAGCTGGGTCCGGGCCTGTTCCATAGATACGGCCCTGATCAGCCAATCGTCCAGGTAGGGATAGACGTGGATCCCTTCCCTCCTTAGACTCGCCACCACTACCAACATCAGCTTGGTGAAGACCCTCGGGGCGGAGGTCAGCCCAAATGGCAGAACTCGAAATTGATAATGAGAGTTGCTAATTGCGAACCTCAGGTATTTCCTATGCTTGAGATGGATTGGCACATGGAAATAAGCATCCTGAAGGTCCAGAGATACCAGCCAGTCCTGGAGCTGGAGGGCCTGAAGGATCTGAGAGAGAGTTACCATCTTGAACTTGTCCTTCCTGAGGAACTTGTTCAATTCTCGTAAGTCCAGGATGGGTCTCAGTCCTCCGTCCTTCTTTGGTTTGAGAAAGTCGGGGGAGTACCAGCCCTTTTTCTGTCCGCTACAGGTACCGGTTCTATGGCACCTTTCTCTAGCAGGTCCATAATTTCCTGCAAGAGGAGCGGATCTGGAACTTTTAGGGAGCTGTTCCCCGGTGGATGACTCTGAGGGATGTGTAGAAAGGGTAGGCAGTAACACTGGGCAACTGTCTCCAAAGCCCAAGCATCTGACGTTGTAGCCTGCCATTCCGTCAGATGGTGAGTTAACCTGCCCCCTACAGGTGTCTTGTGTGCGAAGGTCTCAGAGTGGTTTGGGGGCGGCTGATGCAGATGCCGAGGGTAAAGAGGCACCTGCTGCTGCTGCGGTCTTAGTACCTTTGACTGGTCCACTTCGGGTGGATCTTCTTTGCCTCTTTGAGCCGGCTGTCCTCTGCCTTTTCCGAATGCGGAATAATAGCGAAAGGACTTTCCTCTCCGAGAGGTTCCTGAGGGGCGAAAAGGAGTTTGGCAGATAGCAGCTCTTAAGGATTTTGCTGCTGCTTTAGAAGTCTGTAACTTTTCCAGACTGTCATCAGCCTTTTTTCCGAATAATGAAGAGCCGTCAAAGGGCATATTCAAAAGTCTGGCCTGTACATCTGGAGCAAAGCCAGACTTTCGCAACCACGCATGCCTGCGGATTGTTGTACTAGCCGCCATGGCCCTGCTGATACTGTCAGCGGAATCGATGCCAGTTTGAAGAGACTCGCACATGGCATCTTTGCCATCTTGAATGATGTTAAGGAAGGCTTCCTTCTCCTCTCCATCGGGTATGCAGTCAGCTGCTGATGAAGCACACTCCCATAATGTGTGACTGAACCTGGCGAGCGTACAGGTGGCGTTGATGGACTTCAACACCATACTACAGGCAGAGAAGACTTTCTTTGCCATAGAATCGTACCTCTTTTCATCCCTGTCCTGTGGGACAGTAGGGTAAGCAGTCCTACTGCTGGATGAAGTTGCCGCTTGAACCACCAGGCTCTCTGGGGTCGGGTGTTTTGACAGGTATTCAGGGTCAGCAGCCGCTACCCTATACTTTGTCGACAGTCTTATATTGACTGCTGGGATGACTTCGGGAGTTTCCCAATTGGATGCAATTTTTCTTTGTAGGGCTGCATGGAAGGGGACCACCAGGTCCTCCTGTGGGCCTTTGTCCAATATATCCGTTAGATCATCCTGTTGGAAAACAGTTGAAGGCGCAGACCAACCCATAAACTCAATTATTCTTGCCATCAGGGTTCTATATGGTGTTTCGGCATGTTCCCCTGGGTCTGGCTTTACAAATTCCACTTCTGGGGAAGTGTCAAGTCCACTTGCCTCATGAAGTGAGTCCTGTAGTTCCTTCAGCCTTCTTTCTTCAGAGGTGAAATCCTCTGCAGCAGGCAGTGTGGATCTCTGTAAACCAAAAGTTTCTTGGTCAGAGTCTTCTCTTTCTTCATGAATTGAAGAAAGACCAGGGTATTCTGATCTCTGAAATGGAGTAAAGCCCATCTCTAGGGCTGAAGGAGCCAAACTCGTCGTTATTGGACGAGAAAATGTCGAAGTCGTTGACGCCGATGTAACCGGCTTCGAAGGCGCCGAAAATGACATCGAAAAAACTGGAAGGGGTCTCGAAGAACTCGAGAGGATCAGGATCCTACTCGAGGGCATCGACGACGGTCTCGGCGTTGTGCCGGAGGCCCTTGAAAAACACTGTTGGCTGTGGAGCCTTGGTCCTCTCTTTCATCGGCGTCGAAGGAACCTTCGAAGACGGCGTCGAAGACGGTGCCTTCTTACCCGATGGCTCATGGCGCTCTCGGGTGGAATGTTTCGCCGGGTGCTGCACTCGCGGCATTTTGATTTTTTGGGTTTTTCACCCGGGGTATCACCCTCAGCTGTCTTCGAGGGGGTCGAGGCCGCGTTCTCGAAGACGCTTAACATTTTCTTTCTGAATTCCTCTCACTCAGTTTGAGAACTGTGTTTGGTGGGACAGGAAACTCTTTCTGGGGACACCAAAGACGACGAGGAATGGGACCTTCGACGTCTCTTTTTTGAGTGTCTAGATCTCGATGAATGGTGGGAGCTGCTTCGAGATCTAGAATGGGAATGTTTTCGACGGTGAGGAGACGAATGCCTCGACTCAGCCGACGAAACCTTCGAGGAGGATTTGGCTGACTTACCGCTCTCGAGCTTCTCTTTTCGCTCCTTCAGGGCTTTCGCCGTCATGGACATGCAGTCCTCACACTCCGAGCAATGGTGCTCGGACCCCAAGCACCATAAACAGACCCTGTGTGGATCCGTCATTGACATTTTTTTACCGCAGTCTCGACATTTCTTGAAGCCGGATTGCAGCGTCGTCGGTTCTGATGAAGAAGCCATCGAGAACAATAAGGAATATTCGTTGAAATAGATTTAGATAAACCTGACTGAACTGAGCAACGACGTTCCAAGGCCCCACGAAGCTCGGAAAAATGGAACTGAGCAACGGACGCAGCGCGTGTCTATTTATGGGCATGGTGACGTCGGCACCGATACGGTGGCCGTCGAGGGACATCGACTCGGCGGACGTCGACGCGCAGCGCCCTCTACAGAAAAATTTCCGAGGCCAGCAAGCTGGAAACGTATTATCAAAGATAAGGAATACGTCGGAGGACACAATCCCTTCGAAATTATACTACGGGATTGTAGCAAGGCATGGCTGGGCTTCCATGAGAACAGGGCTTGCGCAGAGCTGTCAAGGGGGAGGCAGTGGTGTGGGTTGGCTGTACAAGATGCTGGCGATGGGAGAGCTACATCTCTACAAATAGATGGATTCTCAGGCCTAGTAAAAAAGATGGCGTTGGGCCTAATTCAAAATGTCTTCTTATTGGGGATCTGGGGGCTATAGTGTATGTGTTATTTTCTGTGGAGGTGGTGCAACAGAGTGACACGGGTGGGGGGGTGGCTGTACCTCCTCCCTTGGTTATTAGATATATTGTGTTCCTGGAGTGATGCAAGGGGGGGCAAGGATCGTCTCCTTCCCAACATTCCCCCCTTTCTTACTCCTAAAGTAACAAATACCCTCACCCAGTACGTTGGCATTCCTCATCCCTCCTAACTGCCTTGTCCCATGCAGGGCTACCTTTGATGGGCATCTATGCTCTACACACACTTCTCAAACTCTCTCCTCGCCCTGCGTATTCTTCAGGAGTACAGGTCATATATATACATTCCCCATCACCTGCCAGATCCACCGACACCTCTTTGTAATTTTCAAGATCGTCGGAAGAATACGACGATGGGGATGAGCATCTTTATCACAGTCCCAAGCCACAAAGGCACTCATCTGCATGCCATGCTGAAACAGTCGCTTTCTTGCACCCCTACTGCTTTTCTCATTTTCACCCCAAGTTCATTCACTGCCGTGATCACGCGCGGCAATGTCCCATTTTCAGCGTCTGAAGAAGGTATGAATGTGCAACATGAACTTCCTGTCTTTTTGCAAACACTGCCCTCCATTGCTGTGAGGCGGTCCAAAACTTAGCGGTTTTGCATTGTCATGAGCCGCAGCGCTCTTAGTTCCACCGTGATGACATTAAATCCCTCTTCAGTGTCATTTGCCACCTGGATCAGCTCACAGTGTACGATTTGGGTCCAATTGGCGTTTGCTCATGCTTGGATGCTTGGCACGATCAATGCAAAAAATGTCTCTGCTGAGTTGAAGAGTTTGTACTCGTCAGGGATTTGGGCGAGGTCAGAGGAATCTTGGGATATGTAGTTTGAGGCACGCTTTCTTCGAGACAAGCCGTATTCTTGCTCTTTTTCAGCCAGTGTGCAGAAGATGGGGGGTGATGCTTCTGTTGGCCGAGGTGCAGACTGTAGTCCTGTCGGCACCACTCCCCAGTAGTAGTCCATTAGGGCGGCAGTACTGTTTTTCCGAGGTCTGGGATGACAAAGGTTCTGTTGCAGCGTGTGTTGGAACCCATTGGCACTTTCCTTCACCATGAAAGCACAGTCCATAATTCTCTTCATACTGGATTTTGATTGGTTTTTCGAGGGCAGTGACCTATGTCAGCTTAGTGATATGGTCAGTCCAAATTTGTGCATGTTTGTTCCATCCATTCTAGTCTTTCATCGGACTGACCACGCATTCCTTCAGCTTTACACATGAATGTTGATTCTCGCCATTTGTTTTCTGCAAATGTTCTTCCATCTATGACTAGGAATGGCTCCTTACAACACTTTGCACTTTGAAATCCCTTTTTGCAGATTCTCTCGTCTGGCAGAAGTTTCATTCTTACTGTGTGGGCATGGAAGGTGCTCTTTATCCTGCATAGTGTGAGGTGGAATAGGCATTGAGCTTCTACCAGAGGGACCTCCTGAGGTACTAGAACCTTGG
This sequence comes from Ambystoma mexicanum, assembly GCF_040938575.1. Classification (NCBI taxonomy): domain Eukaryota; kingdom Metazoa; phylum Chordata; class Amphibia; order Caudata; family Ambystomatidae; genus Ambystoma; species Ambystoma mexicanum. The sequence continues at coordinate 258,677,863 of NC_090928.1, read as the reverse complement.
GCGCCCCAGATGCTTGTGGTATCAGTGAACACACATAGCAACTGCCATTAGCAGCTCGTTTTCCTGAGGCACTCATGTTTGACTACCACTTGTTAGATTGGCGTGGATGACGGAGGTCTTCTACTTTAACCCCAAACCATGGTATGCATCATACTTAAATTGTTGTGTTTGCCTCCTCTTTCTACTATACTGTAAGAGGGATTGTCTTTTCCCTACCAGCCTGCTACACAGTCCATCAGTGGTACACAGTGATTTCTGATCATTCATGGGCTGTTGACGATACATTGGGAAAATACCAAGTATTCATATGGTCATTTTCATTAACATCTGCATTGTCTTGCATATGCACCACGGGGGTGGAGAGGGAGGAGCTTAGTGTCACTTCAGAGACTGTAATGGAGACCAAGAAATGCATTTCATTTGACTTTGAGGTAGGCATCATATTAGGTTGTGAGGTATCTTGCAACGCTGTAAACATGGTAGAAGGTGGCAATGTGACATTATTTGCATCTGGTAAGTTTTCATCTTCATTATTTACAGATACTCGGGGCCCTGGGGTTATTCTCGTGACGTTTTTGTACACAACAGTGAAGTTAGTGGACGTGTTATTATCCCAGGTCAGTTTCACCCCCTCACCCCTTCTTTTATATGGGCCCCCCAGATAAAAGATGCACCCCAATAAATTCCTAAACCAATTATTATTAGAGAAAACACAATTGCTGCAAAGTTCAAGCCACATTCATAACTATACGCCTTTGTGCCACATATTCTATTCCTTCTGCTATCTAACTTATTATTTTCATTGTTTAATGGTGTAAGCTCCAGCATCGCTGCACCTATGGAAAAGAATAAAACGGGGTGATGTTATAGAATGGGAAATGGAACATGGGGAATGATGAAGAGATGAAACAAGATAGTTAGTGAGAAAGGTAGAAATTGGAAGAAGGTGAAGGAGAGAGAGAGAGACATTGATACATCATTATCAGTTACATAATATTTACATTTTGTGCTGTCTTAATGCATGTCCAGTAACCTCTTACGGTACTGCAGCATTTGCGTGATTGGTATCTAGTGTGTCAGATTTTACACTATTGTGTGCTTTTCGGACATCAGAAAGGTGGATCCAGTAATTTAGCCCTTTCATTTTTACAGTGCTGGGTGTACAATAGATCACCTCATATGGTCCATGGAATCTGGGAGAGTTCCACTTGTGGACAAAGCTCTGGACATATACCAATTCACCTGGCATCAGAGGTTGTGCTGGGGTATCTTGGGCTGCAGTAGATGTGTCAGTCACATTGTCGGTGGTGAAGGTGTGTTTAATCTGTTTGGCAATACATCTCACTGCCTGTGTTAGCTGTGTGAGGTACTCTTTAAACTCTTCTCCTAACACAGTGGCTGTTCTGTGTGCATCAGAAACTCTTCTTACTGGCAACAGTGGGGGTGCATGCGCCGGCCAGTCACATTTCGTGGGGGGCCAGGTGGTGGTCTTTACTTGGCTGAAGCGCAGCTGAAAAAGTGCTAGGGGCAGGCAGTACACCCAATTTTTCTTCAGTGAATTGCATAGTTTGGACAATCTACTCTTCAGGAGGCTGTTGATTTTTTACACAATCCCAATTGCTTGTGGACGATAAATCGAGCACATTTTATGTTTTATTCCTAGCAGGGATGTTACTTCCTTGAACAAATCATTGGCAAAATGTGTACGATTGTCTGATATTATGACATCACATATCATTTTCTCCATCTGGGAAATACTTCACTAACCAAACATTTTGCTGCGCACTTTGCGTCAGGGTGGGTGCAGGGCCCAGCTTCCACCCATCGTGGAAAAAGGACACCACCACAATTGGATATCTCGCAATTGCACCTCCTTCCCATATCCGTGTAATCTATGTGCAGCCCTCGGAAGGGGCCCACGGGCGGTGTAATGTTCCCCGGAGTGTTCGCAGCGTTATTCCAGAATTGAACACTTGACACGTGGTACATTCGACCACCATTTTATTGAGATGCTCCTGAAGGTTTGGGATAAACCAATCCTCCTGGAGATCAGCAGCAATGTGTTTTGTGCTATCGGTGGGGAAAGTGCAATTGTTCCAATGCGACCTGCAACAATTCTACAGGCATGACAACTTTTCCCTTTGCGTCCTGTCTCCACAGTAAATCTGTAGGAGACTGTCTGCATCCCCTCTTGGTCAATAGATCTTGCTCAGTTTGAGGGGCTCTCTTTTGTAATTCAATTATTCGGGCAATGGGTAGTGCATTATAACCATCAGGTTTTTGTTCTTTATTTATTTTATTTATTTATTTGCATTTATATAAGCACTCACACAGTCCATGGGCATCGAGGCGCTATTACATGAATATGTCTTAATTGCAGCAGCGAGGTGGGCGATTGGTTACATTAGCCCGCATACATGTGATAATACATTTTTGGTGAATGGCAAGGTTACAGTAGCCTTAATCTTTTAAGATTGTTTAATTCCTTACAGTGTAGGCTTGGATGCATCTTTAAGCAGCAGGTAACAGATGGCAGCAGTTTACACTGTTGGTGCAAACATCTTACAGAATATATACCATTATCATACTGAATGTGCTATTAGTTAAATAGCCTGGTTTTGACGGCCTTGCGGAAGGCAAGGTGAGAGGGTTCATTTCTGATGTACTGAGGCAGCTAGTTTCATTGCCTTGGTGCAATCAAAGGGATGCTTGCACCACCTACTCTCACCCTTTTAATTCTAGGGATTGGCAGTAAGTTGGTGTATGGGGTTCTGATGGGTCTAGCTGCCGGAGGCAGGAGGGTTCTCTCAGAGAGGTAGGCTGGTGCGGTGTGGTGGATGCATCTATGGGTGATAGCCAGGGTCTTAAACAGAATGTGCTGTCGAACAGGGAGCCAGTGAGCATTTTGTCTTGCTGTCGATGTGTTCCCTTTTGGCGATGCCCAGTGCTGCGCGTAGGGCATTATTCTGGATGGTCTATAGTTTGTCCAGGTTTTTTGAAGAGGTTCCTGTAAAGTAGTCTAGCCTTGAGCCTATGATGGCTCACGCAATTGAGAGGGAGTTGGTGGTGGATAGGAACGGTCTGGTGGCATTGATGAGTTTGGAGTAGTAAGCTGAAGAGGTGCTATAGCGCTTACTTGTCTGGACATGGTGAGGTTATTGTCTAGGTAGACTCCTCAAGTTTTGACTGACTGCGAGACAGGGATGGTGATGTCAACTCTGAAGGCTTGGTATTTGGCGTCCAGAATGATGTGTGTATCTGTGGGGGCTAGCAGAAGTAGTTCTGTCTTGTCCCCATTCAGACATAGCCAGTTCTCAGCCATCCATGTGTGGATGGTGGCGTAGATGGCATTAAGGGTGTTGGGGTCATTCTCATAGTTGCCTGAGAGAGCGATAAGGACTTGAGTGTCGTCAGCATAATTGGTGTACATGATGCTGAGCGAGTCAAGTCGGTTGAATAGGGAGATAGTAAAGATTTTGTATAGAGTGGGTGATAGGCATGAGCCTTGTGGTACACCGAAAAGGATGTTCTCTGGGGTAGCAGCTGCAAGGTCTGAGAAGAAACGCATAGCTCTACCTTCGAGGAAGGAGGCGATCCAAGTGATTGCATTAGGGGAGAAGAAGGCAGATGAGGAGCGATGTTGGCATAACCGATTGTGGACCACAAGGTCAAATGCTGCCGATAAATCTAAGAGGGGGACTAGGGCGAGTTTACCGGAATCTCTGATATCGTCTATTTGGTTTTTAAGGTCCAATAGGGCCGTCTTGGTGCCGTGCCCAGGACAGAAACCAGATTGCCGTGTACCTAGGATGTTATTGGATTCTAGGAATTCTTGGACTTGTCCAGAATCTTGAGCATGAAGGGTACGGTGGTTATGGGTCTGTAGTTGTAGGAATTAGAAGGATCAAGTAAGGTTTTTTTTAGAAGGGGACGGACCCATGCTTCTTTTAGGCTCGGAGGAACTAATCCTGAAGCAAAAGAGGCGTTGATAAATACTGTGATATGAGCAGGTCAGCGCACTCCTTGAGGAGGGGTGCTGGGCAGATTTCACCTTTGCAGGTGGATGGTTTTATGTTCTTCAGGATATCCCTGACTTCCGTCTCATTGACGTCTCTGAATAAGAGGAAGGTGGTGTCAGCAGTTTAGCTTTGGGTGGTTGAGTTGTATTGGCGGGGAGTGGGTTGAGTGGATTAGCTCCGATATTGTTCTGCAGGGTGTCTATTTGTGTAACATGGCTGCTTGTATGTCAGCGCACCAAGTTTCATTCTTTAGTATGGATGAAGGGGGCGGCAGGGGTTTCTAACTCCCTGAACATGGAGAAGATTTCTTTGGAGGTGGATTTAGCATTGTCTATTCTGTTGCTGAAAGAGTTAGCTTTGGTGATGATGATATTTTTTTTATATTCATTAGAGAGTTAGTTGAACTCCAATTTTTCTGGTGCGAGTTGGCTGGCTTGCCATTCAGATAGGGCTGCATGCTTTTTGGTTCGTAGGGCTAGGAGTTCAGGGCTGAACCAACTGTTTGAGTGTCTAGTGTGTTTGGCTTTCCGTGCTTCTAGAGGGGCAATGGCATCGATAGCTTCCACTAGGATGGTGTTGAGAGAGTGAGCCAGGGCCTCCGGGTCATTGGAGAGTGGCGCCTGAAGGGCTAGGACCATGAGGCATGGTGCTAGCCTTTCTCTAGTGAGCAGTCATGTACTTCTAGTGGATGCAGAAGGGAGCAGTAAGGTGGTGGCTTTAATGGCCTTAGGCGTGGATAGTCTAAAGGAGGTTGTTTATGACATCTGGGGCACAGTTGTGGTGGGCTAGCCAATCAATGGTGTGGCCCTTGTTGTGGGTGGGGTTGGTTATAGATTGAGAAAAGCCAAGTGTATCTAGTGCTTTGGCAAAGTTTTTGGTTGGGGTGTCCTTAGGGTCGTGAAGCCCTAGTTTGAGGTCACCTGTAACGATGACTCTAGAGGATATTTTTAGTTTGTCAGCGACAAGGTGCATGATGGAGGTGTGGAAGTTTTCTAGCGGACCTAGAGGGCGGTATATGATGTGGAGGGTGATGGTGCAGTTGTGTGATGTGGCTATCCTTAGGGAAAGAAGGTTGTAGGTATGGGAGTTGGTGTGGTCTATTGTGCGTATGGACAGGATGTCTTTGACTATGAGAGCCACTCCGCCACCTTTGATGAGAGGGCAATCCTGGCGGAATATGGTGTATCCCAGAGGGAGCGCTATCGCCAGGGCTGGGCCTGAGGCTTCCTGAAGCCATGTTTCGGTCACCATACAAAGGACAAGGTCATGGGTGGTGATTAAGTCATGTAGGTCAGCTGCATGAGCAGGGATGCAGGTATTCGCTTCTGCTTTACTTAGTACATATTCTGCACACGTTTGCATGCAAGGAAAGACAGAGGGAGCAAGCAAGTTTTTATATTGGTTCGAACAGGTGTTTTCAGATTTTAGTGGTCAAGACTTGAGGATTATTGCCGGACATTCAGTCACAGATCACTGCTTCTGAAAGTGCATGGCAGGCAAAATCTCAGTCAGAGGTTTAACATTTGGCTCAGTACTGTGAGAATAGAGTAAATAATGATAAAGAGAAGAAGAAAGGAGATTTAATAACTAGAGTACTTCTGAAACAGATTGCGAGAGGAGCACGGGTGGGAATAATGGGAATGCGCAAGCGAAAAATCAGTTTATGCCACAAACTGGGCCAGTGCATGTGAACCAATGTGCCTATTGTAGGCAAGAAGGTCACTGGAGGGCACAGTGCCCGACCCTCCAGCAGAGAGCAGTGAATGGAACAATTGGTAGAAGATCGGAAGCATGTAATGGCATGCCCGGTGTGAATAGAAATCAGTTTGCTTCGAATCAACAGAACCAGCCACAGGATAATAATGCCAGTAATCAAGAAGGTCAGCAACAGAATACTGGCAATACAAACACTTTTGACACCAATTTGCACTCCTATTTCTGATGATGTTTTGTTTTGCTAGTACAGCCCGGAGCAGAGTCTGGAACCTATTTCTATTCCCGTAGATCAGAAAGGACCCTACGTAGAAATGAAATTTAGGAATAGAGAGCATGTTTTTCTGGTAGACACAGGGGCACAGAAGTGTTCCATTCACCATCTGCGGGTTCCAGATATCCCACTGTCAGGGCAAAATGATGTTTCCGTAGGGTTCTCTGGTACTCCAGTAGTGAGTCCGGTTTCTCAGCCGGTACCAATAGCTTTGGGTCCATTCACTGACTCATGTCAATTTTTGCTGACTACAAATTATGGTGAGAATCTTCTGGGATTAAATCTGTTGAAGAAATTGAATGCAGTGATTTACTGCTCGCCAGATGGAGTGTATTTGACCATTTCAACCCAGCTGAATACCACTTCACAATTTGTGACTTTGACTTAACCGAGTGAATTACAACAAGTGCCTATCCATTTATGGGCAGTAAACGACAACAATGTAGGGATACTGAATGTTGAACCTGTACGAATAGTATTTAAATCGGGTATTACATTGCCACGTATTCCGCAGTATAAAGTATCTGTAGAAGGTGAACAGGTGCTTAAAAGTATTGTTTCCGATTTAATACATCAAGGTGTTATTGCAGAGATTTCTGGTAGTACATGTAATATTCCGGTTCTGCCTGTTTATAAGAAAGGTGATAATGCTTTACCGTAACGTTTTGTTATTGATTTGCGTGCAATTAACAAGATAATAGCACCACAGTTTCCTATTGTCCCTGACATCACCACTATCTTAACTATGATTCTAGCTGCGGCTAACATTTTTCTGTAATCGATTTGAAAAACGCATTCTTTAGCATACCTATTCATCCAGACACTAGATACTTGTTTGCATTTTCGCTGGGAGGACGCTCTTTTACTTTCACATGCATACCACAGGGATACACTGAAAGTTCTAGTATTTACAGCAGAGCACTTAAAGAACAACTCTATATGCTTGAATTGCCTTCCACTTGCACATTGATACAGTACATTGATTCCCTACTTATAGCTGCAGATTCCGAGGACGCTTGCAAGGAGGGCACTGTTTTATTATTAAAGCATCCAGCTGCACATGGACATAGAGCTTCTTTGAAAAATTTCCAATATTGTCAACATGAGGTCGCCTATTTAGGCTATCTGCTATCAAAGGAGGGTAGACAGCTTGCACCTGACCGTATACAAAGCATCTCTGGTATGACTCTGGTATGACTGTTCCAAATATGCAGATAGAAGTCAGGGCCTTTATCGGCATGGCTTCATATTGTAGGCAATGGATTCAAAATGTTTGATTAAGCCAATGTTGGCATTAACTAGAAAGGATGTAACTGTACTGTTACCTTGGGATACGGATTGTCAGGAAGCTTTTGATCTGCTCAAAACCACGTTATGTTCGGTGCCGGTTTTGGTCACAGCAAATTATAGAAAGGATTTTATTTAATTTGTGCATGAGAGGCATGGGTATGCCTTGGCTGTTCTGACACAGGAACATGGGAGAAGAAGTAGACTGTAGTTATTTTTCCTCCACATTAGACCCTGTTGCATGCGCTTTGCCGAAATGTCTTAGGGCTGCAGCTGCTGCTGCCGCCTCAGTCAAACAAAGTGAGGGTATTGTCAAGTCACTCCTTGACTATAATGGTACCCCACTCAGTGGAAGTTCTGTTAAATAGAACACAGACTCAGCATCTCACATCTGCCAGACTCACGAGGTATGAATTGATTTTATTTGCACCTCACATCAAAATTAGGAGATGCTGTTCTTTGAATCCAGCTGAACTATTGCCTCCTTTGAATGAGGATTGCACTGATAATGCATTTCATGACTGTCTGTACATTACTGAGCAAGATTTAAAAAAAGGCAGAATCGATCTAAATGATACACCATTGACATTGCCAGAAGGAGAGCTGTTTTGTGATGGCACTTGTTTTAAACTACCTGATGGCACTTCCACTGCTGTCTATGCAATCACCACTTTAGACAACATTATTTAAAGCTAGAGAATTCCACACAACTCTGCCCAGGCTGCGGAGATAGTTGCCTTGACTAGAGCTTGTGAGATATCCCAAGGGCTTAGCATTAACATATACACTGACAGTCAGAATGACTTTGGAGTCACTCACAACCTTGGTAGATTGTGGGCTGAAGGAGGATTTTTAACATCTCATGGTAGTACAATCCAGCATGGTCCCTTGATAGTATAACTGTCATCTGCATTAGCTCTTCCCAAACAATTAGCTACATTGAAATGTGCAGCACACCAGAGGGTGACTGACGACATTGGAAAAGGAAATGCCTTTGCAGACAAAATTGCTAAACAAACTGCTACTGACCTACACTCACATATGTATGTATGTGTTGCATTCTGCTAAATGAGTTACTGAAACTGGGATGATGGAGGAGGGCGTTAGTAGTGTAAAAGAGATACAGGTTGGGGCTCAGAAGGAAGAGATTGAATATTGGGCTACAGGACCTACGGTATTGGACAAGGAGGGATGTTGGGTAGATCGAGGAGAACAGAGATGGATGCTGCCCTACGCATACGTAACAGCAATAGTTACTATGGCACATGGACCAGCACACATTAATGCAAAAAGTATTTGCAAACACTTAGATGCAGTTTGGTATAACAATAACATTCCCAAAGCTGCAGAACAACTGTTTAGAACTGTTTGATTTGCTTACAACATAACATTGTTAAGGGTACACCAGCAGCTAGAGGTAGTTTTAGACCTCCCGCTATGCCATTTGAAGTGATAGACTTTGACTTCATTGAGATGGGGAGATGCCAAAACTACAAATATGTGTTGGTGGTGATATGTGCCTTTAGTAAATGGGTTGAAGCCTTCCCTCTGAAGGATAACACCGCCATGTCAACTGCAAAAGTAATGATAAAAGAGTATTTTCATAGATTTGAACTACCCAGATTAATTTGGTCCGATAATGGACCCCATTTGGTAGCAGCTATCGTACTATAGGTATGTGAGGTGCTACAAATAGATAAGAGATTCCATTCAGCACACCATCCACAGAGTGCCGGTTTAGTGGAACGTCACAACGGTATCCTTAAGAATAAACTAGCAAAGATATGTGCACACAGCAAACTGAAATGGCTTGATGCTTTACCCTTAGCCTTACTGTCAATGAGAACAGCGGCACAGTCTTGAATAGGACTTTCTCCTTATGAGATTGTCATGGGGAGACCTGCTAATATATGGAATGCACGTAGACCTAGGAAATTGAGTGAAATAGAGTATCTGCTATTAACCGATTACTGGGACCAATTGACTCAAAACCTGCGTTTGATTCACCAACAGGTTCGAGCTGCTTTGCCTGAGAAATATGAAGGACCCTGTCATCACATTCGACCTGGGGACTTCGTTTTGTTGAAGGACTTTGAGAAGAAGTCCTGTCTTGCAGCTCGTTGGAAAGGACCATATCAGGTGCTACTGGCTACTCAGACGGCTGTTCGAGTTACAGGAAAACACCATTGGATTCATGCAGCGCACCTGAAACGTGTGCCCTTGCCTTTACCCTGCAGCAAATGGGTTAAGAAGGAGGTTGTTAATAATCCCGACTGAAAACATGTGCCTGTGAACTAGGGCACCCATTTTGATTAGGGCTACATTTTGAGCCCAAACAACTTGAGAATTCTCCACTTTCTTCAGATCCGGTTTCATTATTCCTCGATCACACTGTACCTGGAGTCATGAGGTATAACCTTCGTCCACGGAAATAGTTAGGGAATGACATTTTTGCTAAATTAGGAAAGTGTGGTAAGAATACTGCATCCACAAGAAACCAACAACTGTTCCCTCTAATCCCCTCAAAGACACGGGTAAGTTTTGTTTTGGAGCAAAGAAGGGGGCTGGGAAGAGAAGACGAGCGTTTATCGAACTAGAAGAAGACTACAAGCAAGATAGGCCACTTGGTCAAGTTCCAGTTACGGATTAACTTATAAAGACTGATATGATATGATATGATATGGCATTTGTAACGCGCCTATACACAAGTGTTTCGAGGCGCGACGAGGCGGGGGGGACAAGGGGAGAACAGACAACGATCCTACTAGGCCAGGTGTCATTCAGATCGTGCAAGGGTAAGGGGACTGGGAAAAGTGCAAGGGGAAGGGGAGAGGGGAAGTGCAGTACATGGTTAGTAGAATACAAAATAAGTAATAGGGCCAGCTGGTGGCAAGTGCAAGGAGAGTGCAGTACATGGTTAGTAGAATACAAGATAAATAATAGGGCCAGCTGGTGGCAAGTGCAAGGTAAGTGCCGGGAGAAGGGGCTGTAGGATACAGAGACAGTCCCGTAGTGCAGGTAGGCAGTGCAGGGAAGAGTGGCTGGGCCAAGGACCGAGATCGGTGAGTGGCCAGTTGCAGATTCAGAGCAGGTTCACTGATTTTAGCAGGGGAGAGAGGGAGAGAAAGCGGAGGCAAAGAGGAAGGTTTTGAGGTGCTTCCGTGACTGTTTCAGTGTTTCAGTGAGGCTTCATAATTGACACTAAAAACTATGCCTATCTTTGGGGCACATACGACATGGATAGCATTGCTACTGGAAAGCCCATATCTAAAGGGTTATTGTGAACAAAGGAGAAACTAATAATAATCACACTTGCAGCTTGTGTTATGTATTATGGTACTTGGAGAGTTCACATCCGCTTAGTATAGTGTTGCCTACTGCCAGCCCCACTTTGTCTCCTCTCTATGTGCATTCTCACACTCTTCAACCACATGATTTTAAACATCGAGGAGGATACCACAATAACAAGCTCATACAGATTATGAATGCTACACATGCGATCTTGAACAAGATTAATTGCTGAGTATGCTCTCACGTACCACAGCACGATGAGAAAGGTTTGGGATGGTACATCTATCTACTTCCACTATCAACTATGTGCTATTCATCCTTTAGAGCCCTATTCTTTGGTAAGTGGAACGATAGTGCCACTGGTAACTTTGATGGCACAAACATCAATGAATTTGATCGTCTGGTAATGCTACCCCTAGGATACTCTGTCTTTGCAAATAAGAGTACAATGAATATTGCCTCCACTGGGAACACTGATAAACATGCTAGACCCTATCAATCCATGATCTCATTTAAAATGACACGAGTAGGAAACAGGGACGCAGTTCCTCCATCTTACACCATTAACCATGATCCAGATATAGTACCATTTTGTTTGAGAAAAGAAGGTTCCCAGTATATGGGTACATATGATAAATGTGCAAACACTGCTGTTCTGGTGAACGAACATAGGCCCTTATACATTGCGGGACCCATATATTGTGTTTGTGGAAAGAGGCCTATCCATTGTTACCTAACGATTGGAAGGAGACTTGTTATCTGGGGATATTGCTGCCAGGGGTTTATGTCACATCCACTGCAGACATACTGAAACATTGCCCTAGGAGAGGAATAGATGACGACACCCCCCTCCAGGTACTGGGTGATGTAGCAAAAGCCATGATTCCTTTTCGGGGCCAAATCCTTAATTCACGAGATATTAGGAGATTGGCTAGAGTATTAGAGAATACTATTATAGAGACTACTGACATCTTATTTAACATGACGTTGGAGCAAAGAGCAATTAGACTGGTGGCTATTCAGAATAGAATGGTCATGGATGTCATGTTAGCTAAACGTGGTGGTGTATGCAAAATGGTCGGGTCCGCATGTTGTGTGTACGTACCAGACTCCTCCCCCACGGTGTTCCAAGCGATAAAACAACTACACATACTTAGTACTGAAGTTCACATTCCCGAAGGGGATTGGGACATAGGAACTTGGGCCTGGAATCTGCTAAAAACCTGGGGTTGGAAAATCTTCTCAGCGCTTGCTATTATCATTAGGGTAATACTATTTTTCTGCTGTTGTATTCAATGTCTGCCAATCTTGGGTTCTGCACTAGGTAGTTGTTGTTCTAAATCCCTAATGAAACTTAGACCTGGTCCTCATCCACCTTTAAATGTAACTAATGCCTTGATAATGCAAGAAGCGACTATCAAACAGTTTGTCTATCAATATAAAGGACAGTGATGACTCTGGTTGTTCTGATGATGACGATGATACATGGTCATTTGCTTCTAGCAATGTGTTGGCTTAGGCCAAAAGGAGGGTTTGTAAAACTAGATGTATTTAGCATTATCATATTGGCCTAAGCACATACACATTGAACCGCGCCATTGTGTTTTTACGAAAATGCCATCTTGGCTGCTTTGCTCTCATATCCGTGTTTTCATTCTGAATGTGGTAAAAACACACAAAGTCACCGCCTCGATAGCTTCCCCAAAACATGCCCCGACACAGGAATGCTGAAACCACTAAGCACGCTGAACTCTGCAAGAGAGAACCTTGAAGCCATGTCACAAACGTAGCTAATCTGTAAATTAGGTGCCATCCTGTCTTCTTTGACTGTCTTGTTTTCCGCAGGTAATTGTGAATGTGCGATCCAGACAATTAAAGCGAAGCTCAATTCACAGCATATTCTGTTTCTAAATGATCAAGCTACTGAGTAGAAATACAGACTGACCTTTTAGCCTAGCAATAACATAGATAGTGTAGCACTAAGAATGTTACATTGTGCTGGAAAACATGAAATCCTCCTACCCCCCTCTCCACTTTGCTTCCCAGACAGTAAATAGTCTGCCGGGTGACATGGAGTGTTCGAGCACATGTTGCCATGGTAAATTGCCCACGTTCATGGGTCTGTAGGACACAAGTTATTATCACGTGATGAGCTAGCCCGAATCAGTCATGGTATTCTAAAGGTGCATAAAACACATCTACGCCCACACGTTTTTGCTTACTTTTCCTATGCCTGTATGCCATGCATTGTAAAAGTCAAGTCTGCTTGAGTGTGAATAAGCGGTTTATATATTTGTTTCTCGTGACTGGTGTGTCTTCATTTCTTTGCAGTAGCCTCCTACTTTTGGACTAACACTCTTTTCTCTAGTGCATTTTCACTTACTTTAGGAATGTCGTCCCTTTCTCCCTCATATGTAGCACAATCATGCTCTTGCATATGTTGGACAGTGCAGTGCTCGGTGAGGAATGTGGCTGGGTTTACCGACTTGCATCTGACAACATGAATATTGGGGCTCAATAGTATGATTTCATACGCAGAGGCTCTCTGTGTTGTGAGGGTGGACTTGGATCTGGAACAGGGAGTGCTCTACGTTAAGGGTGACAGAGCACCCCATCACAATTGTGGAGCTCTTTTCAATGACGAAGGTGGCAGCCGTGAGAGCCTGTTCGCCATCAAAGTGACCCTGCATTACTGGGGTAGAACAAACAATCCCACTTTCCGTAAACGCTATGTCCATATTGAGCTTGCTGAGCAAAACCCGACCCAGCAAACTGACAGGGCAACTTTGGTAATAAAGTAGGGGTGCCTGTACTGTTTTAACTCCTATTTTGACATCGCAATCTTCTGTAAAAGGAACCGTTACTACAACCCCAGAGAATCCTTTGCGTTTCGAGATTTTTTGCCAGACAACAGAAAATCACCTTCCTTTATACATGATTTTACGGGCCCCGAGTCCACCATAAAGATGAACTGTTTGTTCCCTATAGCTGCCCCCACCAGTGGTTCCTCTTCAGGGTGCAAGGTAGTTGATAGGACTGGACACGCAAGTGCTTTCTGTGGGCTGTCCTAGTCGGGATGGGTGTCTGTCCCTGGGCTGGAAAAGATGTTTTGATTAAGCACACATGTTCCTTGGTAAGGTGATGGTGCACTGTTTGCAGTGGTGGCGAAGGGGTTTTGGTTTCGTTGGAGATGCTGAGTGTGGCGGTTTTGTTGTGCTGGCATCGTGTGGGTGGGGTGACGTAGTGCACTATACCCTGGTGGCGGTGTGTCATGACCACTGTGAGGGGGCACAAGTTGTGCCACTAGCAGGCTTCCGCCAGAATCCTGAGGGCCTTACAACCACTGCAAAATGGCTCATGGAGCCAGTCATGGCACCTTTGGCACCAGGCGCATATGTAGGAAGGAAGGACTGTTCAAACTAGGTCCCATTTATGTACATGGGCCTTTAAATCCAACATGGAAACACCCACACAGCCTAGTTCTAAGAACCAAGCCATGCGGTCTAGTGTTTTGGGTGTGGCAGGCCTGGAACTACTTTCCCTGGTACTACTTTACCTGGGCTATATAAACCACACCCTGACTACAGAACACACTTCACGTTATTCTGCAAACAGCAGCGTGACGCTCACCGTGTCCAGCTCCTGGTCTTCAGCATCTTCCTGTAATCCTGCAAGAACAAGATTATTCTGCCTTACCTGAGAAAACACCATCCAGCACTCAGCATCTCAACTGGGCTGCAATCTGTGGAAACTAAGAGAAGAAGAAGATCACTCACCTGCGAGTACTAGCTTAAGGATTTCCAGCAAACCGCTACCACAGCTGCTGTTCTAACATTGCGACCTAGAATGCGCGCTTCCAAAACATCGAATTCCATCAGTCTTACCTGAATTCCATCGCGCTACGCCACGCTTCCATACGGAGCACCACAGCAACATCTGCAAAGGAAAAGAGACATATTCAGGTTCGCTTTCAATATTAAACACCCGCACAGCACTGTACTTACCTTAACGGATTCCGGGGGCCTGTTTTTCATCGCGCTCTCATCCACTCACAGCACCACAGCGGCCTGTGAGGAGAAGAAGAAGAAAACACAGTTTAGCTTCAAAAGACAATAAAGGCCCTGCGCCTCGCGCTTTCTCTTACCTAGAAACGTGCCTCTCCATCTGGCAAGCCAGCATCAAGACCTTCGCACCTGAAAAGAAGGAGATAAAGACATTAACGAATTTCCACCATAAACAGAACAAAGACTTACAATTAACAAACCTACCTGCCTACCAGCAGATTTGGGATCACAGCAGGCCTGGGCCCTAGGAAGGCGTGCTGCACCAGAGAAGCAACTGGGGCAGCTCGCCAACAAACGTCAAGCGCCCCTGCACAAGAAACGCAGGATGGATAGCTCACCCTACAAATAACTAAGGTGAGAAAAGAACCCCGTGGGAAGGGAATCAGTCAGAGGGAGGTGGCAGATTCACCCATTAGAGACAGTTATCACAAATCCTCCCTTCTGTAATTGCAGATTCATTATTCAGCACTGGGCAACTACGCATCCAGGGTTCCAGATCTCGGAGCTTTCCAGACACCCCCGGGGATATCAGGTGAGCGTAACACGGTGTTGGTGATCGTTGCTGATGTTGTGGGGGTCCCTCATACGACCGCTGGGGCAGTCCGTATGGGCTCCCTGGGTGCGGATGGCCACATTGGGGAGGGGCGTATTGAGGTGGTGTGTAGTAGGGTTGGTTGTATTGATAGTTTCCACCCTGCCTGCTGCAGCACTCTTGTGAAAAGTGACCCCCCAACTTCCTGCATGTCCAACATTGCCCTTGGTTTCCTCCTCTGGGGCCTGGCCCTCTGTATCCCATTTGACCCCCATATCCTCCTCCCTGGGGTCTGCTGAACCCACCTTGTCCTCTTGCAGGCCTTCCTTGCCATTGGGGTCCCATATATGGCTGCTCTCCTTCCCACTGCCCTTGTCCGTTTTATCCGTCCACACTCAGCCATTCACCAACTTTGCCTGAACAAGTTTTGCTTCTTCAGCTAACCTCCTTTGAACAATCTCTTTTTATTTGTCTTTGAGCCTCCTACAATGGTGCACTATGATGCTTTGAATTTCTGGCCACCCCTTCGTTTCTATTCCTGGTATTTTATTTAGGGCCTTCTGTACTTATTCTGGTAATTCCCTTTTTATGATAAAGTAAAATAGGGAGCTAGATTGGTCCCATGCAGTGCCCGTCTCTGCACGCCACATCTCCTGCACGCAAAGAATGAACTGTGCAGCATCTTCCTCCTCCCCCATCGTGCATTGCATTATAGAGTCTAAGTGAGGGGTGTCGGGGAAGGTTCTCGCAGTGCATCCTACACTTGTGCTCCAACGTTATTAAATGATGCCCCATCATGAAAGTCGTTACTTAATGTTACTCCCGGGAAACCTGCTTTCACCCAAACTGCACCTGCTTGATCTTCTCCTGCACACACCAAGAGACTTTTAATCTATCCTATAGCAAGGGATACTCCTGCAGTATTTTTCTCAAAGGCATAGATCCATTTTCCTGCACCCACTGTGAGTGGGGGGAGGGATTTGAGGCGATTGTTTTTATCCATTTGAGCCCACGGGACATAATGGGGTCACCCTGCTCCCTTATGGATGAGGGGCATTTGCAGTTTTGATTTTACTTTTCCACCCCTCATTCCAGATCCTTTCTTTTTAGCTAGTGCCATTCTTCCCAGTTTCTTCCTTACCCTCCCTTCCCAGGCATCCTCTGGGGTAGGCATAACCCACAGTACCGGCTGTACGCCTCCTACTGTCCCTTCCTCTGATTCGTCCAAATCACTCCATGACCCTTCGTCCCTCACTGAGGCCACAGTATCATATCCCAAACTATCTGTCTCCCCTTCCTGTTCTACTCGTACAACGCATACGGGTGCGCTGTCAATCTTGTAGAGTATTTCTCTCGATTTCCATTTATCTTCCTGTATTGATGGGGTACCCCGTGGTGGGGGTCTTCTACTTCTCGTGTTGGGTCACACATCGCTTGTAATCAAGCCAGTTCTGTGTGGGTGGATGCTAGTGCCACCAAGATCTTGGGCACCTACTCCTGCAGGGGCACGAGTGATGGTCGATGGGACATAAGGAGGGGGTGGAGCTGTGCTCGGTGTGACTGGTGTATTCCGCCCAGGAACATACATAGGATTTGAATACCCTTCTGCTGGTTTTGTGAGTAAGGGATACATTTGTTTGGGCTCTGTTTGCCCGTTCCTTTGTCTCTCCCTTCTCCTCTCTCCACTGTTGCAGTTTCTGACCCTCTTTCCCTCTAATTTGCAGTCAGAGTTTCTTCGAACACCCACCACAAATCTAATACTTCCCTTCTGTTTTGCAACTGTTTCCCCTTGTATTAAGCTGTCAAGAATGTAGACAGGTGCTCCAACGTTCCCTTTGTTGGAGGATCCACCCTCTGGCTAAGCGTGTGATAGTCCCTCCCCTTTAGTTTCTGTTACCCACTGTCCATGGTACTTTTTAATGCATTCACTGTACAGGGGAGTTTTTTGCAAATGTGGGACAATGGCGTTTCTGCCCCCATACCCAGGGCCATCTTAAGCAATTTTGGGCCCTGGGCATGGACATCATTGGGGCCCCCCCCTCCACCAAACCAAAGGAATTAAGGGATCAAAAATATTGGTTGCGCCCCCCACCCGTCGCGCTCACAACCTATAGGTTGATATGCTGTCTCGCAGCATAATAAGCATGTTTACTCCCTTTAAGTCCCCTTGCCCTGTTCATTCTTTCTGTAATTGGAATGATAAACAAGTAGCATTTGAAGACCAACATTAGCAGTCTACAAAGAGGTTGATGTTCTAGTACATATGGGATACCTTTTATCAATAACATACAGGAAGGTAGATGTAGAATTAATGCAGGACCGAATGTAAAAGGTACATGTAACCCATAATAGAGAACTCCCATTAGCTGCTTCACAGAAAGCAAAAGTGCTCATGCATGGATAGAGACCACCAATTGGAAGGAAGGAGAACGCTACACATACTGTAGCATGGATAGTGGAGGCATATTAGAAACTACCAGGAAGGTGTCTTTATCCAGACAGACTGAGATTAGAAGTGGGATATGGTTTTCAAATAGTGTTGCATTAGATATCAAAGGAACAAATACATGTAGTGTGTGATATAAATATGCTCACTATTAACACTGAAACCATGAATAAGGTGAAATGGGGGTTCTTCCAGCCCTTGAAGATGGGGCTAGCAATATCTTAGAGATGGACGGTGGATGTAGAGTTTACTCACACATCAAAAATAGAAACAACTCAGGTAGTTGGCAAAAGACACTGTTTTAATATCAATTATCTAAAACAGGTAGTACAACAGACATCCCTCATGATCTCTCTCGAGACCTCTGAAAGCATTTCATAAAGAATTACATTCTTATAATAAAAAATCATCATAGGTGACCTTTAACCTGCGTACCACTAACGTCATCCTATGTGGCAAACTACAAAAACCTAATGGGGAGTGTGATAGGTTCTACAAGGATCATCTAGGTACACGATTCATACTCGTTTAGGGCAGTGGAAGAATGTGATTTGCTTCTTAGTATCAGGTGGGGTAACTAAGCCCTTCCTTACAAATGTGTCTCTATGAATGTCACTAAATATACAACGTCTAATTGGGTACACATCTAAAGGATCTTTGATCATGAGGTCCTCAATCATTGGTTACTTTCTAACCTCCATCAGCACCTTCCCAACCTATGTTAGCAGCATGCAGGCTGAAAGTCCAGGTGCAGATGAGCTAGTCTTAACCATACCTTCCCATCAATTAGCATATCCATCCATCACCACCTCAGTGGTCCATTGTCAATTAGGTAAACTCGGCCTTGAACATGTTCTTTGCTCGGGGGAATTCACGCTCTGCCCTTGTGCATAGGTGTGACCATCATGCTCATCTAACTTCTCCCCATGTGACTAAAGACCATGAAATTGAGCTTTTAGTGCATTAAAATATTCTTCTTTAATAGATCTCTGACGTCTTCTTGTTTTTGTCCATGCCTTCTGAACAGGAGCTTCATTCTTTCACATGATTTGTATACAATGTCAGCTCACCCCAGCCTGATATGGCCTTGGCTCATCCAATCGTGCCTTTTTGAGTTTTGCCTGTAATTCACTTGTTTTCTAACTGCGCCACACTTGAAAAATGGAAAAAATGGCCTTCCTTCTTTTGCTCAGCTCTGCTATCATACATAGTGTGAACATCCATCCTTTACTGAATTAACGAAAGCACGCTTTCAGGACCAAGCCGTCGCTCCTGGTGCAAATTTGGTGAAAATCCGTCCAGCTGTTTGGGCTGTAGGCTTGAGCAAAGTTTTTCTCCATTCAGTCAATGGAAAAAAAAGAAATTTTAGGGACCCCATATAACCTTGCCCCCCCATTGACAAAAATTCACCAAACTTTGCAAAAAAAATCAGAGCAGGTCATATACTTTTTTTGCAAGGTTTGGTGAGGATTCATCCAGGGGAAGCGAAGTTATAAGCTGCCCAAAATGAGCTCTTCCTATGGGTTTAGCAACTTAAGCATAACTACTGGGCCGCTACTGCAGGCCCAGTAATAAATAATATTTATATTGGCGCCTGCGGCAATCTTTTTACTATAAAGCTAGCCTTTAAGAATACTTCATCTGCTTACGTTTCTTTGCATGTGTACACGTGTGAAATAACTTGATATCTTCATTATTTCTGTACCATAGGTTTCTTTATCTTGATCCCAAGATGTCATGTATCTCGATACTTTCTTGATGCCTTATAGAATTGTCTGCATGTCAATTTTACTCTGTATGACGGTGGTGATGACGTCACCATTGTTGTTCTTCATCCAACGGCCCTGTTTCTTCCAGGATTTCATTCAGATGGCCATTATATTGTCTCGTATCCAAGTATGGTTTCCTCAGTGGGAACCCTTGCCTCCCAAATTCTTCTTGGTATCAGTATTTTCACTGGTACTGCACGTGTCTCACATCCTGGCATCCAACATGCAGGTGCTGTGGGCGAGATCGTGGCGGTGGGGGTACTTAGCTCCTTCTCTACAAAGGCTTTTCTGAAGATCATAACATGAGAAGGCAATCACTTGGAAGGGCTGATCATTTTGAAAGGTTTAGGCACTGGCAATATTGAGAGGTTCGGAAATACAAGATTAAATGAGATGCCCAAGATCACACACTGGTGAAGGGGTGAAGCTTTTATCTCATTTTTCGGTTAAATAGAGCCTCAAGCTCCACCGTTTCTACATCCGATCAACGGGGATCCGTTTCGGAGTTTTCTACGCCCCTCAAGGGTGAAGATTTCGTCGAGTTACGCTTTTGGAGGATTCCAGAAGTTCCGAGGCCTACCCCAGACATGGCCCAGGAGAAAGGAAGCTCAAAGCCCGGGAAGCTGTTCAGGACCTGCCCTGGATGCCAGCTTCAGAATGTTTTCAAGGAGGACGAGCATTCGTTATGCCTCTACTGTCTCCATGAGGACAAGACGCAAACAGAGAAGGACTGTGCGTTTTGTGGGAACATATCGGAGCGGATCATGAAGGATCGCCACCTCCGTCTCGCCAACTGGCTGGAAGGGAAGAACCCGTCAGGCGAGAAGAAGAAAAAGAAGTCAGAGCGGTCTTCTAAGTCCTGTGAGGGCGCCCCGGCGACGGGGGCCCAACAAAAGGCCAAGCACCGCGAGTTCGCGGGCACCGGGAGCGCCGAACGGTCGGGCTCCTTGGCTGCAAGGCAGTGCGCATCCTCCCCGGTGCCATCAACCACGAGCCAACGCTCTGGCTCGGGTAAGAGGAAGTCCGAGAACCCGGCGAAGCTTCTGGAGAGGCCCCGGTCGATCTCGAAGATTCCGGCAGAGGGGGAGCGAGGCTCGGACCCTCCCCCCAAGGTGAAGGCCCCAGACATACAGAAGGTGACGATGGCCTTAATTCACCCTGCTAAGACCACGATTGAGGATGTCGCAGCGGCCCTGGCTCAGCCTGTGGAGGCTACGCCAGTGGAGGCGACCTCAGGACCCAGAGTCTCCCTGCCACCGCAGAGGGAGTCATCATTCAGGCCCATTGAGAAGACCCCCATGAAGTCCTCGTTGGAAAAGGTGGGGGAGGGGCAGGTGGCCATCGTGGATACGGACACGACCTCTGAAGAAGAGCTCATCGAAGTCGTGGAAGAGGCCCAGCCCATCGGGAGGGATCCCGACGAGGGCGACGACGAGAGCAACGGTGTCGCCGACGAGGTTCCTCAAGAGCCCTCGCACCCGTCGTTTCCGGTGCCGCAGGACACTTCGGCGGCCATTTTGTCAGCGATTCAGTCCTTATGCTCGGAGATAAGGACAAGGTTGCCCCTCCCCCTGACGGAGGTACCTGAGACAGACCCGACGGGGGAACCGGAGCCGGGGCCTTCGGAAAGTCCACCGCATAAGAGGAGGAGGACGCATCCTACGCCACCTCTCCCACCTCTGCGGCCTGCTCTGCCTTCCCCTCGGTCTACTACCCACGGGGATGATACAGGCACGGACACGGCTATGACAGGTACAGATGACGACGGAGGTGTCGATGGGACGTGTCCCTCGTCGCCCCCTGCTCGGGCGTACCCGCCCGACGAGATTGGATCCTTTCATGCCATGATTTCCAGGGCATCCAAGCTCTTCCAGCGCTGCCCAGAAGAGAAGAAGAAGGAAGGGTTCCTTTACCAACAGCGCGAGGCTAAAAGAAAGACAGTCCTCGCCATACCACTTCTTGATGACATCTGGGATGAGGGGCTCGCCCTCCTCAAGAACCCTGCCACAGCGCCGGCAAAGAGGGACTGGTACGAGAAGAAGTACCGGGTCCCTGACGCTGCCCCCTTGTGCCTTCGGGTGCAACCTACCCCGGATTCGGTCATCTCAGCCGTGGCAAAGAAGAAAGCTGGGGGGGGCATCGGCCTCGACATCAACTTCCACGCCGGACGGCGAGGGCAGGAAGCTGGACACGATGGGACGAGGGGTCATCTCATCCGCAGCGACGACTATCAAGGCGGCCAATGCCCTGGCTATCGTAGCCCGCTACGACAGGGAGTTGTGGTTCAAAATCGCCCCTCTGTTGGACTTCCTTCTGGACGCCAAAAGGGCTGAGGCCCTTGAAATCCTACAGGAAGGTGAGATTGCTTCGGACCACGCCATCACGGTGGCAACGGACATCGCCGACACCGGTTTCCATCAGTTGGGCAACGGCGTTTGCCTGAGACGACGAGGATGGCTCAAGGCGACGGATTTCCGCCAGGACGTACAAACCAAGGTTTTGGACATGTCCTTCGACGGGAACAACCTGTTTGGGAAGGCGGTTGATGAGTCCCTTCAGGCCATCAAGACAGACACGGAGACTGCCCGGGCACTGGGAGTGCTCCAACAACGACAGCCGTCCTTTCGGAGCTCCGGAGGCAGACAATGTGCCTCCAAGGGATCCGGCAGTGGCTCCTCCACGTACCGCCAAGCAGCAAGATCTTTGTCCCAGGAAGCCTACAGGGGACGCGGCAAGTCAGGTGGTGCCCATCGTCATCGACAGGGAGGTCAAGGAGGCAAGGCGGCCTCCAAACAAGATTGAACCGACCGTGGGGTCGGGCCCCCGCCGAAGCACCCCGGTGGGAGGCCGGCTGGTGAGGTTCGTCAGCGTGTGGGAGTCCATCTCCACCGACCGTTGGGTGCTGGACGCCATGGCCCAAGGGCACGCCCTCGAGTTTCAGAAGAAGTGCTTTCGTGTTCCACCCGTGGCCAGGAAGGAAAATCACGTCCCTCAACTACTGTTGGAAGTAAGGGCGATGCTCAAGAAAGGTGCCATCGAGCTCGTCCCAAAGAGGCTTCGGGGCTCTGGAGTTTACTCAAGGTACTTCCTCGTGAAAAAGAAGACAGGAGGATGGCGCCCCATCCTGGACCTGCGACGACTGAACAAGTACATCAAGGCACAGAAGTTCTGGATGGTCACCCTCCAGCACGTGCTGGGACAGCTGGAGGAGGGCGATTTCCTGTCGTCGTTGGACTTGGAGGATGCGTACTTCGACATCCCCATTCTAAAAAGACACCGAAAGTTCCTCAGGTTCGTGGTCCAAGGGCGGCACTAACAGTTCAAGGCCCTCCCGTTCGGATTGAAGTCGGCACCCAGGGTGATCACCAAGTGCCTTGCACTGGTGGCAGCGCGGCTGCGCCTACAGGGGATCCACGTCTACCCCTACCTGGACGACTGGCTCATCCGGGCAAGGACAAGGGAGCTTGCCGTGGAGCACACTGCGAAGACCGTCCAGCTGCTCACGGACCTGGGATTCTCCATCAACTTTCCAAAATCCCACCTGGTTCCGTCGCAAGTCACCCTGTTTCTGGGAGCCAAGCTCGACACAGTGGTGCGACTGGCCTCGCCGTCGGAGGAAAGGACCAGGACCATTCTGGGCAAGGTGCAGCATCTGCTGGCCATGGACATGGCCAGGGTAAGATCTATGAAGTCCCTCCTCGGGATGATGTCCTCCTGCATTTATCTGGTGTGCCTTTGCAGGCTTCGGATGCGCCCCTTACAAGAGTTCCTCGACGCCCGCTGGGTCCAGTTGACGGGCAGCTTCAAGGACAGGATCCCTCTCAACGAGACGTTCCGTCAGGCGATCCGGTGGTGGGGTACCCGCTCTCATCTGTCGGCGGGCACGGACTTTCAGACCCCAGCTCACCAGGTGACGGTGATGACGGATGCCTCCCTGGAAGGTTGGGGAGCGCACTCCAGAGATCTTCACGCGAGAGGCCTTTGGCTCCCGGAGGAGAAGTCACTCCACATCAACATCTTGGACCTCTGTGCAGTGTTCTGGGCCCTCAGGTCTTTTCTTCCGTCCCTCAAGGGCAAGGTGGTGAGGATTTTCACCGACAACACCACCACGATGTTCTACATCCGGAAGCAGGGCGGAACCAGATCCCCTGCCCTATCCAAGGAAGCCCAGGATCTGTGGCATTGGGCCATCGCCCAAGCGATGTTTCTGGTGCCTTTTCATCTGGCAGGAATAAAAAATACCATCGCCGACTCACTCAGCAGAGAGCTGCGCTCGTGCCACGAGTGGGAACTACGCCAGGATCAAGTGGATCGACTCTTCCGACGATGGGGCGAACCCCAGATCGATCTCTTCACGACGGCGACGAATTCCAAGTGCCGGAGGTTCGCCAGCAGGTTCCCCCAGCCGAGGCGCATGGGCGATGCTTTCAATTCCCCTGGGACGGCCTATTTCTTTATGCGTTCCCTCCGCTGCCGTTGCTGCTCCGGCTCATCAACCAGCTCAAGAGGTCTGGTGCAGGATGATGCCCGTCGCACCGGCGTGGCCAAGACAGATCTGGTTCCCGGACCTTCTGGACTTGTCAACGTCCACACCAGTCAAGCTGCCGACGGACGCAGATCTTCTCTCCAGAGAAGGAGGCGCCATTCTTCACCACAACCCGGAGTCGCTGAACTTGCAGGCCTGGCTCCTGCAGCACTAGAGTTTGGAGGGTACGACATCCCGGCCGACTGCAGAGAGGTTCTTGCAAAGGCCAGGGCGTCCTCAACTCTCAAGTGCTACGGACATAAATGTAAGAGGTTCTCTGTCTGGTGCCGTGCACAGAAGATTAACCCTCTGTGGATTACGGCCCCTCAAGTATTGCCGTACCTACTGTCATTGGCCAAGGCTAGACTAGCTCACGCTTCCATCAAGATACATCTGGCCGCCATCTCACGATACACCAGAACTACGGGACGGGCGTCCTTGTGGTCTCATCGACTGGTGAAGGAATTTATGAAAGGATTGTTCCGATCATTCCCGCCGGTGAAGGCCCCTGCCCCGGTGTGGGAGCTCAACGTGGTGCTGACCAGGCTCATGGGGGCCCCATTTGAGCCTATGCATTCGGCACCGTTGAAGTTTCTGTCGTGGAAGACAGCGTTTCTCGTGGCCATCACCTCCGCACGACGAGTGGGAGAGATCCAGGCCCTATCTTGCAAGCCGCCATACTTGACGTTTCACGACATGAGGGTGGTGCTGAGGACGCACCCCTCCTTCATGCCCAAGGTGCCGTCGGACTTCCACCTCAACAAACCCTTGGTGTTGCCAGTTTTCTTCCCGTCTCCTTCGTCGACCAGCTGGAAGGACTCTGCACTCGCTGGATGTAGCTAGAGCGCTGAAGTTCTACGTAGACCGCACGAAGAGTTTTCGGAAGACATCACAGCTGTTTGTGAACTCTGGGACTGTGAATCAAGGGAAGGCTCTCTCGAAGACTTCCGTTTCCAGATGGCTCTCCGGCTGTATCATGCACTGTCACCGGTTGGCAAACCGACCGCTGCCCGGCCGTCCGAGAGCCAATTCGATCGGAGCGATCACTGCTACCACGGCGTTCCTGTCTGGTGTGCCCCTGCTGGACATCTGCAGGGCTGCGACGTGGAGGTCGATGCACACCTTCACAAGATTCTACTGCGTCGATCGGGACTCCAGGGAGGAGTCCAGGGTCGGCCAAGCAGTTCGCTTAAGGTGATCCTGGTGAGGAGGTAAGAGATGCTTAATGTTGAGTTGTTGTATTGCTTAATGTTGAGCCTGTTGCCACCTCCCGTGGTTGTGCATGTGTGTACTGCTATGTATTCTCTTATTCATGAGCATGTGAATCCATGCCAGACCCCATGCTGGAGAAGGAACAAGTTACTTACCTGTAACTGTTGTTCTCCAGCATGGGTCTGGCATGGATTCACATGCGAACCCTCCCCCTACCCCTCTGCGGCTCTTCACTTGGTCATACTGCCACTTTACGTGCTACCAAATCTGAGGATGGCTGCCAGAGGTGGGGTTTAGGGAGAGGGCAGTCATTGGCGGGGGCAGTACGACCCAGAGACCAGTGATTGGCTACTACTAAGAAAGACAGATCAGAAACGAAACTGATACTGATTTTTTTCTATACCGAGGATTCCCGGCCTGACGACGGGGAATATTCATGAGCATGTGAATCCATGCCAGACCCATGCTGGAGAACAACAGTTACAGGTAAGTAACTTGTTCCTTATTCACCTCTTGGACTAACAGTTTATGCCATTGTTGGAGGCGATTGCCTAGGTTTAATAACACCCCAACTGAACAAGCCAATTTCTAGACCTTCACCATATGGATATGTTAGTTTTTATAGCAACCCCTATCTAGAGCAAGTACACTGCTGATAATAGCAGATGTTGTTCTGCAAAACCAAGTACATATGCAGGCAGGTTTATAAAGATCAGACATAGGAAAGGCTCAGTCAGCCTTGCTGAAATGTGATGTTCTAGTTTTGCATATGAACACATAGCTCTGCAATTGGTGCTTCACACGTTGAGCTAACTTCTGAACCATTGTGACACTCAATTCATCAATACGCATTTCACCATTGCCTAGTGCACATGATCAACATAATGCTACAGAGTTGTGCCATAAGGAACACACAAACTATGTATACCACAGAGAACACAGAAAGCAATGCATGATGTGATCAAGGCAGAATGCACTTGCCAAAACAGAAAGGCAATGGGTTTAGAGCCTCAGCATCACCCCATAAAATATCCTGACATGTGCTATTTAAGACTGGTAAACAATGCAATCTTACGTCTTTAGATCAGCTAGCCTTAAGTGCCCCTTTTGCCCTCCCATAAAAACGTCTCTGCCCATAGCGTGTTACTCTTATTCCCTCAAGTAAATTCCCTTGTTCAAGGCCCGTACAGGAAGGAAGATGTACTTCTTTTCACTCGCCCCTCCTTCCCTGGGCTTCTATCTCTAGGTACAGAATACCTTGCTACCGCCCAAATCTCATATGTGTTGGTGTATTACACAATCGCAATACATGGATACATGTACATTTAGACATATTAACATACAAAGATTTTCAAATTAACAGGACAAATACATGAAACAAACTACATATAATAAATCCTTTCCCCCTCCCTTATTTAAGAGCCCTCCTTACACACCCACTCACTCCCTCTTCATTCACATCCCGGTCGCCCCTCCTGGGCTCTTCATACATATACATGAAAAAACACTAAAAGTAACAAGATAAAATAGTAACTTCTACTTATTCCTGAGTCCTCTAACTATATGGGGCTCCTACTTTTATCTCTTTTACTTTGTCTCCCGCACTAGTCAAAACAGAGCCCTGTGGTGCCACCCTCCAACCTCTTTCTAGGTCAGGCTCCCGTATTTCCTCTCATCATTCCTTAATGTGTCTCTGCTTAAAAATACTAATGGCCATAAAAAAATTGAAAGCGCTTCACTTCCATTAATCGTCCAAGTCATTCATCCATTCTCACCCTGTGTGTTCCCCTCAATCACTCTATATTCCCCACAATATCCCATACTTTGGAGCCTCTGTGCGCGGTCTATTCACACCGTCTGGGCCTCTCCTTGGGGCCGCACCCGGCTCAGGCGTGCAGCAGGGTATTTGCAAAGCCGGAACGCACAAGAACCTTCTCCTTCTGCGTATGCGTTTTTTGGGGACTGGTGAGCTGTAGGTGGGAGTGGCCTTGCCGGAGAAGCCCTGGATCTTGCAGCAAGTACGGGGGACTCAAGGATATCACATCTAATGAAGACACCCTAGAAGCCCATGTCCCAATGACATGCAAAAATAGATAACCTCCCTGTCAGGTGAATAAGACCAAGAGATGAGTTGCAAAGATAACAAAGTTTATATAATTATGAAAATTGCCAGCAAAGAACTCTGCTGCCCGAGAGTGCTCTGCTTAAACAATACACAGGCAGCACATTAAAAGGGCACACAGCATCATTGATGACGACATACATAGTGTACACATTCTTGCGTCAGATTGGAGAGGGGCCTATAGAACAGTTGATACGATAAGGGATACAAGATGTTAATTGGCTGCCGTCTGTCCGTTGGTCTTGGGACACGTGGGTCTGCTGGGCTCATCTCTGCAGTGTGAAGGTCATGTCGAGGGTGCAACATAACTATCTAGCTAAACTAAACAACAGGAACTGATAATGCAGAAATAATGGCACACAAAATCTTGCATGAAAGGGGGTACTTGGGTCAAATGTTCTAATACATTGGCATTCTAACCTCTACACTTTTGGATTATCTTTGATACTGCAGTCCCCACAACCAGGTGCCCACCCCAAAGGTTTTGATCTACCAGCTGTCCCTTTTGGGTTCTAGTGATATAGGTGGACTTGTTTTTGGGAGAATATACTGCTACACAGGATTGGGGCTTTGGTGGGGGTCCTGGAGTGGTCGGGCACGTGAGGGCAGATGGGTATCAGCATGAAAGGAACTGGGGGGTCAGAGCTGGTGGGGCCTGGCCAGGTGGGGGTTGAGAGGGCACGGACAGTTAGGGGAGATGAATGGGCACTCAGGCTTATGACTTGTCACACTCTCCACAGAGCACATTCTTTCAGAAATGATACTACAGGATTGTGGCAAGGCATGGCTGGGCTTCAGTGAGAAGAGGTCTTGTGCAGAGCTGGCAAGGGGGAGGCGGTGGTGTGGGCTGGCCTTAAGCTTACGAGGTGCAGGGGATGGGAGAGCTGCATTTCTACAGAGAGATGGATTTTCAGGCCTAGTAAAAAGATGGTGTTGGGCCTGATTAAAAATGGCTGCTTATTGCGAAGCTGGGGGCTATAGTGTATTTGTCATTTTCTATGGATGTGGGGCAACAGAGTGCCGCAGGGGGAGGAGGGGTGGCTGCAACTCCTTGTAACGCTCACCTGACTCCCACGGAGGCGCTGGCCTGGTTCGCGCTGCTGTGACCTCTTCTGAGGTGATGCGCAGGGTTCGGAAGACGGACTGGACCGGGCCCCCAAATCTGGCTTGTCTGGCTCGCAGAAGTATCCTTCTGTAGGCAAAAATAGGGGATTAACTGTCTGCGGGGTAATGCAATCAGCCTCCCACTTTCCCCTCTCACCCTCCTCGAAACCCTTCTGTGATTCCTCGTAGCGTCTCACCTTAGGGTCTGGAAGGACGAGCTCTCCATCCTGCTTCTGATGCAGGGGCGCGTTGGTATCCAGTTACTTCACTGGATTTTCGGATTGGTGAGAACCAAACTTGCTTGGCTTCCAGGTAAGTTTTTTGATAAGAGGTTCCCCTTGTGTCCATGCATTAATGTACTAATGCTAGTGTCTTTTTCCCCATAGGGGCCGGGGTACGGAATGCCGGGGAACAGGCACCGACCCGAGATGAGAGGTCCTTGTAGAAATCAGGTAAGTCTTTAATGAGCGTTTTTGGTAATGTTTTTTCATTCGCTCATTAACGCTGATGTCTCTTTTTCCCCTTACGGAAATGCCAGGATGCGGCTCGGACCCGAAATGAAGAGGGAATGAATCAACAGGTAAGTCTTAACATGGAGATTTAGCTTTCCTTATTCCCTTCTCTCTCTCACCTTTTGTTCTGGTCTTTTTCTCCCTAGGCGCTGGGGCGTGACTGCGAATCCGGATGATCGCTGCTGAACATGGAGGCGCCCTGTAAAGGTGAGTGGAATGCGGCGCTGCAGCGATCGACGCAATGAGCTTTTAAATAAAAGTCTTCCTTTTCAGGATTGTCGGCGAGATGTCTCCGGGATGCGGATTTAGCAGGTAAGGACTTTTCCTTCTTCTGTTCTCTTCTTCTCTTCCTTTGCAGGTGATCCAGGATGCTGGCAGGCGTGGCAGAAGTCAGGATGCAGGAGCAGACACGGTGAGCGTCCAACTGCTAGATGCAGAACAACGCGAAGCACGTGTGGCTGTTCAGTGGGGTTTAAATAGCCTAGGAAGAAGTTCCAGGTATGTATCCTTCCTCCAATCAGGTATGTATCCTTCCCCGGCCACGCCCGGATGGTAAATTAGTCCCACAGGTAAAGTGGTTCCTTTCAGGCCTCAGGGAGGCCGGGATCCTGCAGCATGGTCTGCATCAGGTAAGTGCACCCAAGCACTTCCATAATGAGCCTGGCGCCTATGGCGCCAGGACTGATGTCTTTTATGAGCCTGGCGCCATAGGCGCCAGGACACTGTCCAAAGGGCCCCTATATGGGGTTGCTGGGTCCTTCCTTGGGGACTGGAGGTCCGCTTTCTTTTTTTTTTCTTTTTTTTTTCCTTTTATTGGTTTATAAAAAACCTTTAAAGAAAATAACATCACATTTAATTAAGAAGCAATATCATAATTAACCAATAAACAAAAGAGGACAGAGAATGTCACAGAATAAAGAATCTAAACAATATAAACAATTAAAATACTAAAAGTAAGAGAGAAGTAAGCACTGAATTAGGCAACATATATATCACAGATCACTAGCCAATATTTACATCCATTTTTTCTAGGATCTGTGATTTGGCTAGGCCATCTTCAATGTCTTTAAGGAGAAATGTCAAGGCGTATGTTAGTTTGTTATTAACCTCTGTGAAACATTCCACCCACCATTCTTCCATAGTATGAAGAGGTTTATTTGCCACAATTGTATTAAACAGTGTCATTTTCTCGTGGAGAAAGCTTCACAAGTTAAAACCAGATGTTTAATGTTCTCTTCAGAATGGTCACAGAATCTGCAATTCGAGTTCAACTTCTCATATTTGGTCCATCGTGTAATTACCTCTTTTGTCTTAAATTGATTTAGCCTGAATTTCATAAAAGGATTCTTTTCTGTTTGTCCGGACATTTTTCGAGATATTTGTATATTGAATTGTAGGCTTTTCCTTCTGGGGGGACGTTTTTCATGAGCGAATATTTGGCTCTGTCTGTGCATGTGCTGATCCAATCGATTTCCCATAACTTTTTTTTTACAGCATCTGGGTTTTCCATCAAAGTGATTATATCACTTTTTATATCCGTTAGGATTTGATGACATTGATTTATCCAGGCTGAAAAAATTGTGTTTGATTGCTTGTCAGCCAAATCATGTAGAATTTTCATTTGCGGTGCACCATTTGGCAGGATTATTTTGCGAAAAATTGACAGAGTATTCCATGTAACTTTTGCATTTATTGAAATCAGCCCTAATTCGTATCTTACTACAACTGCCGGCAATCCTCTACCAACTTTCAGAATTCTGCCCCAAAAGATGTTTTCAAGATTATCCCACAAACTTGCAGGGCATCCAAACGCAGTCTCGGCTCCATAGATTATCGCAGGCACCGCTTTTTGTTTGTAAAACTTTAAAGTCGGAACCAGTGAGAACTTGCCATATTTTATGTCTAAGGCCATAGCTTGAGCACTTAATTGACGACATTTTGATTTTGTTTTCTCAACCCAAGTATGATCATTTATGTTGGAAGTTAACCACATACCCAGGTATTTTACCTGTTTTACCTGTTGTAGTGTTTCGCCGTCAAGGCACCAGTTAAATTTCTTGGATGTACCTTTAATCAGATTTTGAAATGTTAGAATAACAGATTTGCTCGGATTTATCTGTAAACCGTTAGCTTGGACATATTCTTCCAACGCATGTAATTTCCGTTGTAGTCCAATGGGTGTAAGGTCCATTAGGACAAGGTCATCAGCATATAGGATCCCATTTACAGTAGTGTCAATTATTTTTGGGTCAAATCCTTTTGTTTTTCCAAATGCATCACCAATGTCAGAGATGAAAGCATTAAATATTATTGCCGCTAAAGGACATCCTTGTTTGACTCCACAGTAGGTACGAATGGGTTCCGATAGAGTGCCACTTGCGTCCAACCGAATATAGATTTTAGTATCGGTATGCAAATCCTTGATGGCATGTAACAAACTATTTGGACATTTCCAGTTTTTTAATTTTGTCCAAAGGATTTCTCTGTCTATGCTGTCAAAAGCATGGGACAGGTCAACGAATGCAAGGTACACTTTCGATTTTTTCATGATCATGTCCATTTTTACTAGGTTAATGAGTATTAAGTTTAGGCAACAGCCTACACCCTTCACAAATCCACTTTGTCTGGCGTCAATGTGATTGGTTGATACTAGCCAATCCATCAGTTTATGCTGGAGTTGTGTTGCATAAACCTTACCTAATACGTCCAACAAGGCAATAGGCCTGTAATCAGTTGGGTTTGATCGATTGCCCTTTTTAAATATTGGGACAACAATGGCTTTTTTCCATGACTCTGGGGTGATACCTTCCATAGCGATTTTATCAAATAGAAACTTACAAAACTCAGCCCAGGCCTCCGGGTCAGATTTTAACATGGCATTTGTTAAGCCATCTGGACCAGGAGCTCGAGACTTGGAAAGTTTTTTGATGTCTGACAAAATTTCAACCTGATCAAACTGAATATCCCAAGAAGAGAGAACAGGTAGTGGAGGGTCAGGAGTGTTGCCCTTTTTTGAGAACAGGATTGAAAAATGCTCTATCCATTTTTGTTCAGTAACCATATTCTTATTCGATGCTGTCTGTGTTCCAGATTGACTATTAATAATTGACCAGAAATCTGCAGAGTTTTTCTCTTTCATAGACTTCATTATTTGTTCAGCATCATGTTGCTCAGTTAAGGCGCGATGTGCTATCAGCCAATTCTTATAGTTTTGTTTAATCTTTTTCCTCGTCTTCAGGGCATCCAAATGACTATCGTTTTTTAATTGACGTAAGGCCTTGCGCATTTCTCTCTTTTTCCTGACAATTTCAGGGTTATAAGTATGTGAGTATTTTTGAGATTGAATACCATTTGGGTTTCTAGAAATCTTATACTGTTCTAACAAGGGAGTATAATCTACGCCCAACAAGTCAATTTGTTTCTCATAGTCTTTTTTCAATATATTCACATGTTGTGAATTAAGTTTTACTCTATTACCACTATTGTTGGAAATTATTTTCCAATTCCATGTTGTTGAGGATAATTGTTGTGGCATTTCAAGATGTGCTATGATCATGTTATGATCACTGACTTGTGTGTTAAAGACTTCGAAATCTAAAATCCGCAATGATAAATTTTCAGATACAAAAATGTAATCCAAAATGGAGTTCTGTTCATTTCTTTGCCAGGTTGGTTTAGCAGGTATGTCTCCCTCGATATTACCATTCAGCCTGGAGATTCTCCTTAAGATTAGTTCGTCGGACCATTTTTGTCTCAAATTCTGTTTCCTTGAGAGATCATTCTTGCTTTTTTCTATAAAATCCAAATTAAAATCTCCACATATGATCAGGCCAGCACTGGTATCTTTGATCATTAATTCGTCAATTGTATCCATAATTTGTTCAACAAAGGACGATGTTCCAGCTTTACTATGATGCCAATATAAATTGATGATGTAAAGTGTCAAATGTTTATTGTCATCATTAGTGGTCCTTTTGATGGTAACAACTTGAATATAGGATGATATGTTGTTATATTCCATCAGCCTACAGCCAGAGGCTTTTTTTACAAGAGTGAGAATGCCTGTGCTTGGACGTCCTTTTATCCCTTTAATAGCAGGGTTGAATGCTATTTCATAATCTTCTGCAATTGGGCAGATATCCAACCAAGTTTCTTGCAGGCATATTATATCTATCTCATTGATCCATTTTTCTTTGAAGTTATATAAATGGGTAAAACCTCTTGTATTCCATGAGCCAATGGCTAGGCTAACATTTTTCGGCTTCAGTAAGCATTAGCTTCGGTTACTGTTCGCTAAAGTTGCTGCTAACCAGTTCCACTCATTATGCGGTACTTGGTTCATTTCGCTTCCTTTTTTTTGTTGAATGTGATGAGTATTTTTTACTGTAATTCGGATTAACTCAGATTGTTTCACTTTTTGATTATTGTACTGTTCATTTCGAAGCAGATTGAATTGTTTATAGTCCGCTTTCCAACTTTCATCTTCAATTGTTTGTGAATTTAATTGCTTTTCATTTGAAGCTTCATTTCGCTGACATTCTGTCAATAGAGCCACATCATTTGGTTTTTTGGTTGTGGTGGAGCTGTCTACTTCCACAATACTTCCACAATATCAAAGCCACAAGGTAGTAGAGCTGCAGCACCTTGCAATAAAGTTTCACAAACAAGTCTAGAGTTTACATATAAGAACACTCTGTCCAATGCAGTATCATCCTTAAATTCCACAGCCTGAATGTCACTAGATTCGATGGTACGTAACATAGGGACATGATGGAACAGGCTTAACACATTTTTCCTATTCATTGTGAGTCCATCCTTAATATTCAAAATTCGTTCAAGGCTTAATTCGTTCAAGGCTTAGGCAATATTTTGCTTTTATTTTATTAATATTGTTTTTCTCGCCATTAATGTTTGCATTTTTTCTTTGAGCTTTAGAGAGGTCTTCTTTCCCTTTACGGAAATTACGATCTGCAGACGTATTAATCGTCCGGAAGTCCGCTTTCGGGGACGCAGGGCTTGAACCGGCTCCCTGGGAGCGGACATCATGACACTCCTCCCTTGGTTATTACATATATTATGTCCCTGAAGTGACGCAAGAGGGGGGCGTGCGGGGCAAGGATCGTCTCCTTCCCAACACTATGCAAAAGGGAGGAACAACGTACACCCATATCTGCGATACATACACAGCAAGGCATGGCTGGGCTTCCGTGAGAACAAGGCTCGTACGGAGCTGGCAAGGGGGAGGCGATGGTGTGGGCTGGCTGTACGAGGCGCTGGGGATGGGAGAGCTGCTGATACCCATCTGGGCTGTAGGAGGCGCTGGGGATGGGAGACCTGCACCTCTACAGAGATGGATTCTCAGACCTAGTAAAAAGATGGCGTTGGGCCCAATTCAAAATGGCTTCTTATTGCGGAACTGGCGGGTATAGTGTATGTGTTATTTTCTATGGATGTGGTGTAACACAGTGCAGCAGGGGGTGGCTATGTATTTAAAATCATTATCGTGTATACAGAAAACTGATATATTTGTCTGTATGGTGATATTGGCCCATTGACCCAGTTCCTTAAATACAGATTAGTATGTTTCACTCCTAGGCTCTTTGTGTGTGGCATCCCACAAGCGATGGTGTTTTTTTCTATCCCTCATACATCCACTTCTTAGGACCCTCCACTCTAGGTATGGTTCCCTAATTTAGGGTGTTAATATGTGGACTCTTCATGTATTTTTTCTGGTCCACATATTTATTTGATGAGGTTTCAGATAGTTGTGGCAAGTGTGTCCATCTCAGAGTGTCCACATGGAGTATTAGATTTGCAGTGTTTTGCGCAGCTTAGACATATGCGACAATAACTATACATGTGATTGCCTTTGAGCATGACCTCCCGAATGGTTGCGCATTAATCCTTGTTCAACCCTCCGGCTAATGTGATATTGGT
The DNA here is from genome assembly GCF_040938575.1 of Ambystoma mexicanum. NCBI lineage: Eukaryota > Metazoa > Chordata > Amphibia > Caudata > Ambystomatidae > Ambystoma > Ambystoma mexicanum. The sequence goes on along the minus strand of NC_090928.1, from coordinate 258,643,056 downwards.
TAAGCCGTGTACGGGTGTACCTCTCGCCGTGTTTCTAAAGACACCTTGTCCTTTGTTTGTTTCTATGCCCTAGGAGTGAAGTCCTATTTAAAAACATAGTCCTTTGACTATGTTTATCCAGCACTAATATTTGCTGGGTGTGGAGCCGAGCGAGCAACTGAGGTGCTGGCGCTTCATTTTCCCATGGAGGGGATTTCACGTTTACAAATATGGTAAGCGATACTACTGGATAGAGCGTGGCACGGAGATAGAGATGCGTGTGAGGTTTTGTAGTGTACCCAATACACTTTTTATTAGACGCAAGGCGTTTGTTGCGCCACTGTCGCTCTGAGGAGCGTTTCACATCATATCTGGCGGCACTGTTTTTTCAGTACTAAATACACTTGTCTTTGTCTTAGAAGACGAACGGCATGCCATGGGGGTACAGAGGCCTGTTCCCCTACTAATAATAGTTATTGTTTGGATGCATGGTGTTACGGGCATCATGTGGGTGGTGCCTTTGGCATTACTGTTGTCATACATATAGTGTACACATAACGGGTGTCCCCTTGGTGAGGTGGTGGCCATAGTGAGATATTTCTTACCGTCGCACGTAGCCTCGCTATACATTACGGTATCTTTTTACATATTTTTATATGTGCATGCAATTGGACACATGGTTTCAGAGGTTGTGGGTGTGTTCCCCACTTTTCAGTGTGCTACATATATTTAAAAACTGCTATATGAGGTGAGATACCCTCCATTGAGGAGTTGTCATTATGTGTTTACTTTGTAGCTTCGTGATTGATCAAGTGATTCATACACATTAGGAAGATCCTGCAAGCATTACGAGGGCACTAGGTGGATCCATTGGGGGTCCCATCCTCCTGAAGATTTCCATTTTGCACCATGGATGCTTGTAAGTGTTTTAATTTTAATTTTACTTTTCATGGTCATAGGTATGCACACTGAGTATTCGTTTTTTTCCGGAATACTGAGAGGTGTTTCTGTTGGTTCCACAGGTTCAACATATACACTGATTCCAGTGGAGGATTAATTTCCGCTGTCCCGTTCACCATCCCTAGAGTTGGAACTTGGGGGTGAGTAGGGGCTCATGTGTTTATTTAATTAAAGCACATTTGTGACATCATCAGTCACCTACATTAAGAAATAGGGATGACATTATGGTTTCGACTCCGAGCCAATACGTCCACGGAAAAGCGAGGTAAAATGGAGAAGAAAGGCCATAAACTCATAGTCGAACGAGTGTTGAAAGCTAGAGATGGTCTGATCCTAAATAGATCAAATCTTATGAGACTTTTGCACAACGTACCACAACTACGAGTCATTGAGCCTAAAGACATCAAGATAGTGGCTTTTCCTAAAGAAGATGAAACCGATCAAATTTGCCTCCATCTGTTTTCAAAAGCAATTATGAATCTTATTTGGTTAGCTGCTGATGCACTCAGATCCCTTGGCTTCGACATCAGATCGGTTGAATCTAAAAACCAAGAACAAGGACCAAAACAGTTGCATAATTTGCCACGGACCCCGAGCCACTCTCCATCAAGGGCCGCCCTGTCAACAGATGATTTGAATGCAAAACCAATAAGGTTCTCTCCAACAATTTTGCGAGGACCCACCGCTCTCAGAATGAGAATAAAAGGAAACGTAGGATGCAAGGCGTTGAGTCCTTTAGCTGGTAGCGAAGCAGCACTTGTGACAAAAATCGACACAACTAAACCCTGGAATTGGCTCGCTGGAACATTATCCACAAAAAACAACCTTTAGATCGACTGCGGAGACGTCTCAAATAACCTGCGAATAGTGTCATGGAACACTCGTGGGCATCGACATCTGCTGGATAATCTGAATAAGGAATTACTAAAGTCAGATATTATTTGCATCCAAGAATGCTGGCTTTTGGAACCCCCAGTCATGGGGGGGTCCACATGTCTCCTTAACAAAGGATATAAAGGTCTGAAAGGGAGACCTTCCGCAGGACTGTTGACAGTGATAAAAAACGAATATAAAGGAAACATATTCCGGGTTATGACTCCCTCACCACTTATACAAATAACCATAATTCAAGAGCATAACAGAGGCTTTCATCAATTCAAGAAGCATTATCAAATTATTATTAATCTTTATTGCAATCTTAAAGCTAAGGATGGAGAGAAGTTCCTAGGAACTGTGCTTCAACACATTGACGAGCTGAGAGCCGAATTTGAGAAACCCACATTAATCTTTTGTGGTGACCTCAATATAGACTGTATAAAGAAGTCTCATGTCGAACAAAGAGGAGTCTCACAACAGAGAGCAACGCGTACGAAAAGATGGTTAGCGGAGATGAATAGTCGAGACCTTTTGCAGGTAAATGGAAATGTGAACGGCGACCGACAAGGAGCAGTCACATGGGCTTCATATAATCAAAACGCAACTCTTGACTATTTCTTTGTGGATAGAGAAACGTTCAAAACTATCTCTTCGCTGAATATAATTCCAACAAGCAAAAGCGACCACAAAATACTTCTCCTTACGTGTGTACTAACAATCAAACCACAGGAAAGTGCATCGGCCTACCAAAAAAACTGGCCTCACAAGGTTGAAACGAACAATGGCCTTAACAGATTACGAATAGCACCAAAAATGACATCGAAGCTCAAAAAAACCATAGAATGCTGGAAACTAACAACAAACATGGGAGTTGAATACGAATCATGTCTTTCCATCTTCAGAGTAAAATCAGGCCACAAGATTCAGCCAAAAATTCCACGACTGCATAAATATAACTCTGAATTGGCTGAAAGAAAATCAAAGCTAGCAACAAAGCTAAGAGCTCTAAACAAACTGAACACCGAGGGGGCATGTGAAGAAAGGGCAACGTTAAAAAAAGCCTACCGTAATTGGGCTAAATCTCACAGGGCCTTACTGTTTCAAAGAGACTCTGAAGAGATGCTATCAGCTACCTCCAATAAAAACGCTAAATTCATGTGGGCTCTAATGAATCAAACAAGCGTACTACAAGGAACAGAACAGATAAACCCGATTCACGAAGGAAAATGGACCCAATATTTCCAAAAAGCTTATAGCCAGGAGATGCTAGAAGATGCTCAGATGCAAATAATCATGGATAAGACTCCATGGAATATACCATTCGAGAAGTCGGAAATCATTGTATTGATCAACAAGGCAAGCAGTTCGAGGGCACCTGGGCCCGATGGCCTAACAAACGCCATATTAAAACAAGCACCTGAAGTGTGGGCCGACATGTGCTACGTACTGTTTAAACGAATCATCAAAACTAAACAAATACCGGAATCTTGGACTAAAGCGATTATTATTCCCATTCACAAAAAGGGAGATAGATGCAAGCCTGAGAATTATCGTCCAATATCTTTGTTGGACGTAATAGGTAAAATATTTGCAGGTATCCTCTTAAAGAGATTAAAGGAATGGATCATACACTCAAGAAATTACGACCAACGGCAGACAGGGTTTGTTGAAAAAGTTGACTGCGGGCTAAACTTGCTCATACTCAACCTATTAAAGGCTAAAACTATCTGCGAAAAACAGAAACTCTACCTGGCGTGCATAGACATGGCCGCCGCTTTTGATAAAGTGGATAGACAAATCCTGTGGAAAAAGCTAAAGCAAAGGGGATGCCCTGAAGATCTCGTGGCCGCTATTAAAGCCATGCATACTGATACATGCATTCAAGTAAGGTTAAATCAAAAAGGTAACCTAACCAAACCGATCCCGACAACAAGAGGCCTAAAGCAAGGGTGCCCTATGGCAGCGATCCTTTATAACTTTTACATTCTGGAGATAAAGGACCGGCTTGTCATTCCGAGAGGCTGTTCGCCTAAAATAGGCACCCTACCAGTGGGCCATCTGTTGTACGCAGATGATTTGATAATCTTGGATAAGACCCCAATCGGTTTGCAGAAAAAATTGGAGGCCCTAGAAACATATGTCAAAGAAAATATTCAAGAAATAAATCCTGAAAAATCTGAAATCCTAATAATGAAAACATCAAGAATCAGAGAGAAAAAGTCTTTCAAATGGTATGTTGGGAACAAAGTTATTCCAATAACAACGAGCGCAAAATACCTGGGAGCAATAATAAGTGCAGACTGGAACGACCAACCGTGGATAGAGCACATATTGCGTAAAATGAGTCAACTAACGGCACAAGCGCTTATATTGAAACAAAAATTCGGAAAGTTTTCGATTCAACCAACAGTTGACTTTTATAATACAAAAGTTATTCCGTCTATCGCTTATGCTGGAGATACAGCACTCAGAATACCATCAGAAACTTGGGGCAAGGTCGAAGCCACATTTTGGAGAAGACTAATGAGACTACCTCAATGTGTCCCAATGATCATAATACGACATGAATTGGGCTTGTACTCCCTGCAGGCCACAATCATATGGAAAGCCCTATTAACATTCAGAAAGACACTAATCAAAGATTGTCCACCTCAATATGAAATTTTAAAGGATGAAAACATAAAAGCGCAATTCTGGCCACTGTCTAGCTGGAAAGAAAAATGTAAAGATCTTTTACAGAACTTAAATATTTCTGAGGACACATTATGCAATAACCCTAAAAGGGTGAAGATTGCGTTACTGTGTGCTGACTGGGATAAAACAGAAACTGCTCGCGCCAATTCCAAATCTCACACTCTCTCAAATAATCTCAGATCAGTACCAAAAATTCTACCTAGTTATTTGAAAAAGATTGGAAATCCTATTCATCGGGATCTAATCCTACGATTTAGATTAAATATCTTAAGAACAAAAACACATTTGAAAAAATACGGCACAGTAAGTGATAACATGTGCCGGCTCTGTGAGCTGGAAGTGGAATCTTTAAAACATCTAATAATGTTTTGTCCTGAACTAAGATTAGCAAGAGATCTATTCTTACATCCAGCATTAACTTCGACGTGTGGGCTGGATTCCGATTTATGGTGGGAAACCTTGTACGACAACCCAAATCAGAAAACCACGAGAGCTCTTGGAATTTTCCTACAAATGATGATGGTCAAATTGGAAAACAAACAGGAATCACACAGTGAAATAGAAAAGGATCTCATGACGAAGGAAAAAGCATAATCTTTGATATATGCCTATACTCAGGCCAAACCAAAGAGGACTTGAATAAACAATTAAAAATTGGCAAGTATGGGAGGAATTGCTATAGAAATATAAGGAAGACTCCAAGATATGGTTTGGCCTTGTAAGTGAGCGAAATAAGCAAAAGTTTGTATTTATTTACTCTATATGCTTAATAAATAAATAAAAAAAAAATTATGGTTTTTTATTGTTTTGTAGACTTACTACTGGCCCATATACGTTGGGAATAGGGTGGAGTATTCGCTCCATGCCCTACGTCCTGAAGGTCTCCGACTGAAACACGTGTCAACGCTTTTTTGTGAGAGACATCTGGTCAAACTTGGTACCAGATATACGACACCTGATATTATGGACTGGGTCACTGTTTAATGTGATAACTGAAAATAATTGGTGTAACAGTATTTCCAATGTTTATTGGTGTAGTAAACACTCTGGTGTTTTATATATACTTGAATGTCTGAATGAGTTGTGTATGAGGTTGTGATTGATGGTATGAACTGATTGTTCTTTACTGGATTTTATGATATCAAGATTGATTTTTCTTGTGATGAGTTTATTGAATAAAATTTGATATATACTAAATTTAGCTAGTGTCATCCCGTTCTACTGGTCCACTTCTTTGTTTGATAACTGGGTGGCTGCACCTTCTCCCCTTGGTTATTACATATATCATGTTCCTGGAGTGACACAAGGGGGTGGGGGGGGGGCAAGGATTGTCTCCTTACCAACACTATGCAAAAGGGAGGAACAACATACACCCATATTTGCGATACATACACAGCAAGACAACACATGCTCCACTTAAGAAGGGGTTAGCCCCATTTTTCAGGAATACTATCACAACCTATACTGTGCAGGTCCTACGCCCCCAAGTGTTCACACATAGGAAATACTGGAAGAAATACGACTTCCTCAATTGGATAAAATAGCTGTCAATAATCTAGACGCCCCCATCACAGCAGAACAACTCATTGACATTATTGGGTCACTGCGATGAGGGAAACCCCCTGGCTCCGACGGCCTGCCTAGCGAGTTTTATAAAGCATTTGCTGAGGACATAGCTCCCGATCTTCTTAATACACTGATGGAAGTGTACAAAACGGTTATCCTTCCTCTTAGAATCAAATAATCCACAATCATACCCTTACTTAAGCGATGCAAGTTGCCACTGGAGTGTAGTTCATACAGGCCTTTGTCCATGCTAAACCAAGACAGTAAAATCCTAACGGCTTTGCTGGCTAGTAGGTTGAAAAAGTTAATTCACCACCTCGTGCACCCTGACCAGACGGGATATGTGCCTAGTAGGCATATGTCTTCAAACTTGAGGTGCTTGCACCATGTAATCGACGGAATTGCAAAATGAGACACCCCCTGTGCGATAGCCTCGTTGGATGCCATAAAACCATTCCACTCCATTAAATGGGACTGGCTATATGTCACATTGTGCCGGTTCGGGTTTGGGCAGACGTTCATCACCTGAGTAAGGCTTATATACACCAAGCCAATGGCAAGAGTTAAAACAGGCCAACAGGTCTCAAGTATATGGGAGTTGGAGAGAGGAACGAGACAAGGCTGCCCATTATCCCAGCTGCTCTACATCTTAGCAATGGAACTGATAGCAGCATACTTGCAGGCAGAATACATTAGCGCAGGTATTCTCATTGATGGAATACCCCCATTTAATCTCACTGTATGCAGACGACACATTGCTTTACGTGCGGAATCCCAAAGACACACTTGAACTTATTATAGAGACCCTGGGGCTCTTCACACAGCATCCGGAATTGCAATCAATATAGATAAATCGTCCCTTTCCCACTTGCAAGCCTAGCCAAAATCCGTCTCAACAGACTACCGGTCTTAGCTTTACAGTGGAGCACTGACACTTTCAAATATCAGGGCATCAACATACACCACGACCCTGCAGTAGACCATTCTTACAATACTTTAAAAGCGATCGACGACATAAGAGGCTTGATGAAGTTCTGGACCAACATATCCCTTTCACTTATGGGTAGGGTCATGCTGTTGAAGATGGTAGCGCTCCCCATGCAAATGTTTGCGAATGACTCTTTCAATATACCTAAAACTATAGTAAAGACCCTAGACTCCCTTTGTAGGGAATTCCTATGGCGTAATGGCAGATGCAGAATGGCATTATCCTCCCTGCAAAGGCCCTACGACGAGAAGGCATCAAGGCTCCACACTTTGAGGAATACTATATTTCAGGACCGCTGCAGTTTGTGGCGGGATGTCTGGCAGACAAGCCCACTGCAGACACTAAACTGCTTCAGCCCCCTGCACCGGTTTACTTTCTCAGGGACCTTCTGTGGCACATGAAGCATTGACCCACTTCAAATCCACACCTGATATCCTTGGACATCCAAATGTGGGACAGGGCCTTTAAATTGATAGAACTGATGGATCAGTTTTCAGTGCAGATACCTCTAGTCTCTCTCGTGTCACTAGCACCCCAAGCTCAGCTGGGAATACACATACTGGGAAACTATGGGAACCTCCTTCATACCCTTCAACAAATTAGCAAACACTGGCATACACCATGAGCAATATCTGCTGCACCGCGCAATTCAGAACAATTGCCCGCAGACGGCCAACACATAGTGAAACACACACAGTTGTTAATACCCTGTACGACATTGCAGAAGGTAGCCACGCAATATCAAGGTTATATGACTTTCTATTGACTATCGGGCCCCCTGGGGCCTTGGCGATTAAGTGCAAATGGGAAGAGGACCTAGGCGGCCCCTCTTCGGACACAGACTGGGCAAAGATACTGAAGTATCACAAGAAAGTATCTCGCAACGCTAGATTGCAATTGATTCAGTTGTTTGTCACCCACAGGGCTTATCTGACGCCCCTTAAAATATCCAGTTTCCCCGGGCATCTGGGACAACACTGTCCCAGATGCCATGCCACGGAGTCGGCGTATTGCACATGTTTTGGTTATGGCCAACTACCGCAATATATTGGGGCAAAGTGGGGACTAGACTGAGTAAAGCAGGCCTGACCATGAATCTACCGCCTTCCGCGTGCCTGTTCGGCTGCTTCACGCACCCCAAAACAATCCATACTCGCCAAACGTAGAATAGTAATGGCATGGAAACCCCCACATGGCCCCAACTTAGCGGACTGGTGATGCGACCTCAAAAAAGTGGTCAGCAGCCGAAATGGTGTCTTGGAGGAGCGTAGTACACTTGAGTTCTCTTGACACCAATGAAGATATTACAGTATGGACCACACTAATCCAATCATTATTTACCCCAGATGAAGACAGGCCGCAACCATCATCTTAGACAACATGACACACAATCATCATACGTATAGGCTGGGTGCCTACTCTAAAGGCAACACCAGACTGGCGGGAATATGGGGAGAAGGGTACGTTGGGAATGTGTAATGGTTTAACAACAGACCCCGTTGGGTTACGTATTTTTGATTCCCTAACTGATGTGCATATACTTTCGTGCTGTTGGACGGTAATGCTAATGTAACCAAAATAAAATCAATTAAAAAAAGTTTCCAGAAAAAGAAATGTTTGCATCTGGTTGGATTTATATAGAGACTAGATGTTCCTGCATTAAATTTCTAGTTGAAGACTGCATGTGCAAGTGATCCATCGCCGACTCCATCCTCTTTCCTGCCCTCCCCGACCAACCTATTTGCTCCCTTTCCGGACCCCTGACCACCCTCGGACACACCATCCTTTCCTACAGATCTTCCATTCACTCTAGTGATAACTGTCACCCTCCGAAAGCTCTCGTTCCCCCCACTTAAATGTTATGTATTCTGAAACTAAATTAGAACAGCACTGACATGTTTAAAATGTATGTAGTTAGTTTAACTAGTGCTTGTATGATTACTGGTAATTTAACTTGAAATAAGATTAACCAATTTAAAAACATTTTAATGCTATAAATCACCTGCCAACCTTTGTTTTGTAGGTGCCAACACATCTGCCTTAACTCCCTGTAATATAACATATATCAAGAAAAACTCACAAGCTTCCCTATCAATGAGAGAAAATGCCCAAGTGTGCAATTACCGCACTAGTTATGATGCAGACTTTGCTAAAGCGCTGAAGGTCTTCTATCAGAGCATGAACACTATTCGTGGACACTTCCTGCGGCTAAGACACCTCAGGCCTCCGGTACGTATTTATTTTTATTTTGGTAAATCAATGCACGCTTGCAAAATCACTAGACATGTATTACATGTGTCTTTGATATTATTTATTCATTCATTCATTTGTAACCCGGAGGGCACATAGGCCTTAAGGTGCACATAAAAAAAGAGACAAGAAATTCAAACACAACAATTGGAGAATGCTCCAGATCCGAAGGCAAAATCATAAAGCAGAAACTGAAACCGGCAGACGCAGGTAATTGAGGACAGGCCATTAAAGTAGTATTAGCAAATCCAGAAACAACTTATTTTAAAAAAAAAGATTCTTAAGTGCCTAATTAAAGAGAGGAAATGAGCATATTTCTCGCAAGTCTAGTGCAAGGCTATTCCAAAGATGAGGAGCCGTTGAGTCAAAGGCCAGTCTACCAGCCCTTTCAAGATTGACTCGAGGCATGGTCAACAAATTGGTGTTGCTGAAGCGCTATGTCCGAGCACAGGATTTACAGGGCAGGCTAGATTTTATATAGGACAGACTTTTTCAATACAGGCATTTATGGTCAAGAGTAAGCACTCTAAAAGCAAATTTCTTTTTCACTGGCAACCAGTGTAGGGCGCAACGAGCCTCTGTAACATGACCCCTACATTTGATTTACCATTTTAACTGCGCTACTTTGAAGTGTCTGCAGCTTAGTTATATTGCCTTGCATAGGGCCGGGCAGAAGGTTGCCACGGTAATCAGTCTTTGCTCCAACAATGGCACGGGCCAGGCAAGCACAATTCCTCTTGGATAGGAAAGGGCGAATACGGGACAGTTTATCCGTGTAGTTAGTATATAACACGCCAAGATAATCAAAAAAGGGTTTTGTGAATACATTATAAAAGGTGGGGCAAAGACGAGACCCCTGCGTGACACCATAGACCAAGTTAACAGGGGGTGGGCTGCTACAGGTTCACTAAAAACTCTTGCAGTATGTTCAGACAGAAAATAAAGAATCGAGGATGTGGCCTTAGGAGAAACATCAGAAGAGTGCAGTCTATCTACCAATATGTTAATAGTCTACTAGATCGGACGCTGAAAGATTCATAAGCACAGCAACCCCACCCTTATCCAGAATCTGGAGCATGTTAGACTTAAGATCTAATAGGGCGGCCTCTGTCCCATCCGCATCCCTAAAGCCTGACTGCCTAAGACCAAGTAAGCTGTACTCCTCCAAGGAAGGCTTTATTTGTAGGTATGCTGCTCAATCAATAATCTTTAGTAGGAAGAACAAGTTACTTACCCCTGGTAAAGTTTTCGATTGGATGTTCCTCCCATGTATTCCTCATCTTTTGACACATGTTGTCCTGCTTCAGCTGCTTCAGAATTTATTTTCGTTAGAGGGCACTGTGCGTCGATGGTGTCAACTCTATGTCCATCAAACTCCTCCCTTGAGGATGATGTCATCAAAGGCATATATAGCACGTGCAGCACCCATTGGCTTCCGTTCTGTTTTTTTAACAGCAGAAATACCTGCAAAACACGGGAATGACTGTACTCGGGCTTGATGGAACAGAAGCTGTAATAGCACAGCAAATTCTACTGAGGGGTAGGATGGGGGGCGATTAGGAATACGTGGGAGGAACATCCAATCTAAAGAACGTTACCAGGGGTAAGTCACTTGTTATTCGAATGGATTGTGTCCTCCCACGTATTACTCATCTTTTGATAAACTCCCACAGCAGTATTTGATTTGGAGGAGGGAGTAGAATTTGATTTCATATATTTTCATGGACCGAGTGTAGGACTGCCTTACCAAAGGTACCATCCTGACCGAGTGAATATTCCAGGTAATAATGCTTTGTGAATGCCTCTGATGAAATGGGCCCCTTAAACCTTCCAGAGGTTCTTTTCCTGCCAACCTGTAGAATTGTGAAATGGCCAGAATGATCCATCTGGACAAGGTCTCCTTAGAGACAGCCTGACCCAGCTTACGACCCGTATATCTAATGAAAAGTTGGCCATCAATGCGTAGCTTTGACATTCTAGATATATAAAAGCTTAATGCTCTACGCGGGTCTAATCTATGTGGTCTTTCCTCCTCCTTGCCAGGATGATGTGGGGGAATAGCAAGAAGGTAGAACAATTTTCTGTCCTATATGGAAATCAGAAATGAGTTTTGGCAAAAATGAAGGTTTGACCCTCAGCACAACCCTATCCTTGTGGAAGATAGTAAAGGGTGGCCTGCACGAAAGTGCCTGCAACTCACTCACTCTACGGGCTGATGTTAGAGTGATCAATAAAATGATTTTAAAGGTTAACAACTTTAAGGGACATGAGTGAAGATGTTCAAGAAGTGCACACATTAGGAATTTTAGAACCGAATTAAGGTCCCAGACTGGACCCTGGAACAGAGATGGAGGGAACACATTGTTAAGTCCTTTTAGAAAGTGTGTCACCAGTGGCATTTCGAAGTAGGAACATTCTTCTGATGAGCGCTTAAAGATGGAAAGCGCCAGCAAGTAACCTTCAATAGTACCAATCTGGAGCCCCAAATTGGCTAGAGATACTAAAAAGGACAAAACATCCAGTGTTTTACACGTAAAAGGATCTACATTCTTTTCTTTGCACCAGTTGCAGAATGTATTCCAATGGCAACGGTGCAGACTTTGTTGCTGGCCTTCTGGCTGAAAGCAAATACTCCATTACTTCATCTGGGAGGTCCCAATCCTTGTATCTCAGCCTTTCAGAAACCAAGCGTGAAGGTTGAGTGTTTTGACCTCTGGATGGAGAACTGTTAGAGCGAATTCTCATTTATGGCTAATTTCCCTCACCTAGTGAGTCCCTCGGCAGCTTTGCTGGATTTCTGGGGTTTATTTTTTCCACTTGGTCAGAGTGTGAACCTTTTTTCCCACTCTTACATGTGTTTTACTATGTGTCTTGCTACTTTTTGTGTGATCTTGGGCTCTGGAGCCACACCACTCCATGAGCCCAAATCCTTGTGTGTGTTACACAGTACCTTCAGTGCAGTAACACAGGGTTGGCTCTAAGACTTCCCACTGACTCCATTTTTCTGGGGCTGACTACTGTCCCCCAGAAACAGGTAAAGTTGCCATTTACTTTATGTAGTCATTTAACCTACAGACCCAGTACACCCCATCGTACATGAAGTACTGGAAAGGGATAACTCTAATCCCTTTTTATCAGTACCTCCTGCAGCCTTGTTTCGCTCCCTTAGCACTAAGACTTGGCTGGTGCCAGTGGTATCTACCCTATCTTTTCTACCGCGATTATACTATATAAACATGGTACTGTTTTAAGCTATTATATTAGCCTCGAACATAAACCCGCTTGACCAAATACTTTTTCTTTTGGCTCTGGTCGGGTTTAGTCGCCATTTCTTTGTGTTAATATCCTTCTTGTGTTTTACTTTGCACGGCAAACCAGGTTTGCCTTCCTTGTTCGCTGACCTTTGGCGGGCTTCTACGAAGAAGCCCTCCTTTGGCTACTGGGTGTCTAGGTGGGCTGAATGTGAGGGAGGGTTTTAGTAACCCCCTGCACAGGGTGCTTTGGAGACCCAAGTCGCACTTTGTGTCCATTGGCTGAAGTGGTTGTCCGGGCTAGACGACCCCCCTGCTGTGTGATTGACAGCCAGGCTGTGTGAATGGGGGATTTTGGCATAGAAGGCAGGACTCTTGGGCTGGAAGTCAGAGTCACCACTGGAACTACAAGAACCGAAGAGAAGCGGAGAAGAAGACAGCTGCTGCAACCCCTGAGTCCTGGTGATGCCCTGCTGCAGTCCTGAGCGATCTACCCTTCAAAGACAGAGAAGATCCAGTCTGGAGTCTTCTTCCCTTGAGCCTGGTGGGATCAACCAGCTCACTTTTCTACAGCCAGAGAACCCTCTTCTGGGTTGAAATCGCTGCACGAAGCTGTAGTGGTCCAGATAGCCATCAGAAGAGCCCTCTCCTGTTTTAAAGGAGCGCACCTTTTATTCACCGTTGCTTTTGCTGCTGCTGACCTCATCCCTGGGTAGTGCAGATCGCTCCAGACGTCATCCTTCTTGTCCCCACGGCTGAAGCTTCAGGAACCGTGAGTCTGCAGGAAATACCAGGAACAACTGCCGTGGCACCAGCTTTCTTCATTCGAATAAGGTACTGTGCACATTTGGTCATTCTCTACGTCCGACCTTAAGGAATAGGGGGTGAACCCTTTTTCTTACCGGAGGCTTGTCCTTTCTTCCTTCTCTCTTCTAAATTTTGCCTCCCTTTGACAATATCCAAGTACTCCTGGCAACATTAATCTCGAACTGTTCTGATCGTGTGATCCTCGACAACAGTGCCCTGCACCATTTAACACTGGCTTAGGCCTATTGACTTTATCTGTATTTTTGAACACGTCATCTGATTCTAGTGCCTTGACAAAAGTATTGCCTATGATTTTTATCCCTTTTGCCTTGGTTGCATTTCTTCCCGCGTGTACGCTTTTCTTTTGTACGACCGAACTGTCATTACTGTCAAAAAGTGAGCGCTTCTTAACCCCTGGTAATGTCTTTTGTTTCACAACACCAGTCTGTCAAATCCTAGTGTACTTACCTTGAATTGTCCTAAACTAAAAGAATTGGTTGTGTGTGGTATATTTAGAGTGTGGTTTTATTTAACAGAAGTGAAGTGTTTTATGAACAGATGGTTTAAAAATAAATGTACTTATATTTTTTAACCAGAAACCTTGAGTCAGTTTTTGCTTGAGTCACAGTAAATGTAGTCCTTTGTGTAATCCCTATTACTGCTCATTTGCTCTTGAGATAAGTCTGGCTGCTCTGCTACTGCTACCACTAGAACTGTGTAGTACAGGTTTGTACCAAAGGTGATTGTACTGCCACTTGTGGACTTAATCACCTGTAGTGTTCCCTAAGGGTACTGCAGAGGATTCTGCCTAACAAGTACCGACCCTCCTCTTGCGAGACAAGGTCCTCTCTTTGTGGAAGACGCATCGGAGGACAGACGGACATGTCCAGAAGGTCCGGGTACCACGTTCTCCTGGCCCAATCTGGGGCAATTAGGATCATGTGTTTCCCGAGCTTTCTCAACCTCCTGATTACTTGAGGAATGACGGGTACTGGAGGAAACACGTACAGGAGTGGAAATGCACAGTCCACTACAAACACATCTCCTGGAGCTCCTTTTGGGGGAAATCCCCTGAAGCAAAACAGTTTGCACTTTCAGTTGGCCCAGTCACGAACAGATCCACTTGAGGGGTTCCCCAAAGGGTGAAGTTATCTTGAAGGACTTCCTGAGCTAGTTCCCACTTGTGGGAAACTGTGCGCTGCCTGCTCAGAGCATCTGCGTTCTCCTCTCCGGCTAAATGAACTGCTGACCGAGATATTCCTTCTTTTATTGCCCAGTAACAGCTGCATTGCCTTTCTGCACAGTGGTAGTGACCCTACACCTCCTCTCTTGTTGAGGTAGTACATGTCCACTGTGTTGTCTGTCATTATCAGGACATTCTTTCCCCGTACAGAGGGCAGAAAGGCCTTCAGCGCTAGTCTGATTGCCCTCAGCTCCAAAAGATTGATATGTAGTTTGGATTCCAATGGAGACCAACGACCGCTGACTGTCAGATCATTGGTATTGGCTCCCCACCTCGTGAGTGAGGCATCCGGCACTACTGTCGTCTCAGGCCATGGTTGCTAAATGTGTTCTCCCTTCAGAATATTGTCCTTGCAGGCCCACCACAGAAGATCATGTGCGACCCCGGTTGGAACCTGAAGTGGGTCCGACGTTTTTCCTGAGAATTGGGACCATTGAGTTCTCAGAGCCCATTGAAGGGATCTCATTCTCAGGCGGGCCTCTGGCACAACAAAAATGCAGGAAGCCATGAGGCCGACCAACCTAAAAAAAAACAAAAACAAGAAATCGAAGGCCGGTAGACTGTGGCCATTCTGAAACTTGGTAACCATCTGAAGAATGTCTTGATCCCTCACCTCGAGTGGCAACATCTCTCACAAGGATTGATCCAGTTTCTGTAAAGGTGTCATATGGGACTTCTTGTAATTGAGGAAGAAGCCCAGTCTGTGATGGGAGTGGCAGGTGACGTGGAGATGATCCAGGACTTGTTCGGGAGAACGTGCCCTATCAGCCAATCATCCAGGTAGGCTTAGACATGAATTCCCCCTCTCCTGAGACTCGCTGCCGGTGCAGAGGTCAGCCCGAATGGCAGAACTCATAATGAGAACCACCAATGCAAACCTCAGTTATTTCCTGTGCTTGAGATGGATTGGCACATGAAAATAAGCATCCTGAAGGTCCAATGACACCAACCAATCCAGGAGCTTGACGGCCTGAAAGATCTGAGAAAGTATGACCATCTGAACTCGTCCTTCCTGAGGAACTTGTTCAAGTATCTCATGTCCAAAATGGGTCTCAGTCCTCCGTCCTTCTTGGGTATTAGGAAATAAGGGGAATACATCCCTTGTTCCTCTCGGCTATCAGCAGAATCCAAACCTGACTGTAGAGGCTCGCACATGGCCTCTTTGCCATCTCTAACAATGGCTAAGAAGCCATCTCTGTCATCCCCTTTGGGAATGTGCTCTGCCGCCATGGAAATGCAATCCCATACAGTGAAGTAAACTTTGCAAGGGCACAAGTGGAGTTGGCAGATTTTAGTGCCATTCTCCCTGCAGAGAATACCTTTCTTGCCCATCCATCTACACGCTTGTTGTCCCCATCAGGAGTGATGGTAGGGTAGGCCGCTTGTTTTGATGTTGGAGTAGCTGCCTGCACCACTAGACACTTCAGAGTGGGGTGTTTTGACAGGTAGTCAGGGTCACTATTGGAAGGGCAAGTTTTTATTAACTGGCAGATTGGTCTCCGGTGTCTCCTAGTTTCTGTCCACCCTCTTCTGCAAGGCAATGTGGAATGGTAAGATAGGACCTGACTGTGGACCTTTGTCTAGAATGTCAGTAAGGTTGTCCTGTTCATACGGTAATGGAGGCCTACTCCAACCCATGTAATCTACCACCTTTGACAAGAGCAGCCTGTAGGATGCATCCACATGTTCCCCAGCCTCTGGTTTCCCAAGCTCTAGTTCAGGTGAAGTATCTACCCCACTTGCAGTCTGCAAATTATCTTTGTGGACTCTTCCACAATTAAACTCTCAGGTACATTAGGCATGCCATATTGTACCCCAAATGGGGCCTCTTCGTCAGACTGCTCCTCTTCTTCCTAAATTGAATAAAGAGATTTAAAGTCTTTCCTAGGTACGAGAACATAGGTTTTGTGAGAATTTGCTTCGAACGCTGTAGTAGACGTTGAGGTTTTCTTTATCGGTGCCATTGGTTTCAGTGGGGAACTCAGCGTCAACAGCACATGTGGTAAGGGTGGCGCAGCTGGCGTCGAAGTCTTCGGCATCTAGGTCGACATCAATGGTTTGGCAGGTGACTAAGGCACCGCCGGCGTCGAAGGTGTTGGCGACCTCGACTTGTGCGTATGGCTCGAATGACCCTTCGATGTAACATCGGATCGAGGCTTCGAAGGCTCACACTGTTGATCGGGGTCTTTGTCCCGGGCTTGAGGGTGCACAAGACTTAGGCCGAGACCTTTCCTTCCCAGCTTCTTCTGAAGGTGCGGTAGGGAAATGGCTTTTTGGTTTTTTGACAATTTTAAGCATTTCATATACGACAGCCTCCCACTCAGCTGGAGTGGATTTCTTGGTTGGACATGCAACACTTTCTGGGGAATCGTCCGTTGACGAAGGCGACCTACGGTGCCTTCTCTTCAACTTCTTCGTTGTGTGAGCCACTCTTCAACCTGGACCGCTTGGCCTTTTTCCTCCCAGGAGAGTCACCTCTCCACTCGTCAGTCGAAGGTTTCACTGATCGGGTAGGGGATTTTTTTTAACAGACTTTGCCTATCTTCATCTTCCCCTTTCCAGTCATTGCCTGGCACTTGGAGAAGTCAGAAGTGTCATGGTCTGCTCCAAGGAACCACAAACTGATTTGGTGCGGATCAGTCAGGCACATTTTTGATCCGCAATCTCAACATTCTTTAAAACCGGACTTTGGAGTCGTCGGTGTCGATGATGAAGACATGTCAAAGTTTTAAGAAAGATGTCACAGGGGGGGCGTGGGCAGCAGCCAGACAATGAGGACGTGAGATTTACTGCTCCCGTGCTACCGGCCTCATCCTGTACTGATCCTGCCATGATATGCGTCTGAGAGACTACAAAACATCTCACTGGTGCATGAAATCCTGCTGCACCGAATCGCTCTGAAACTGTGCAAAATCGGAGCGAAAATCAGAGCTCCAGGCGTGTGGAAAACACAGGACCCGGAACGAACACTGCCGCCAAGATGGCTGCCGCGAGCGTATACTAGCCGGAAAGCGCGGCAGAAGAGAGCGAGTTCCAGAAGTGGATAGAAACAGTAATTGGAGCGGCTGCGGGTGAGCGTGAGGTGGCGAATTCACGCCCATCGAATTGATCCGCCCAGGAATCCTGTGCAGCAGCTGAGGCCGAGCCCCGCCCACTTCCCCGCCGTGTACCGGCCCTGCTAACCGGCGCCGGATGGGCGCACCCGCCTCGTGGGAAATACCCAGTGTGCAAGCCTTGTGACGAATCGCTGGACGACATCTGGAGAAACTGTCTTGAGACTGAGGGGAAGCGTCGGAAACTTCCCTTTGCAGCAAGAGGGGGAGACAGGGTCTCGGTGGCTTCTGCGACACTGCAACACCGCGCACTGGGGGGCATCAATCGAGAGGACCGACAGTGGGTGCTCCGCATCACGTAGAGCGCCTGCACTGAATCCCCCTCACTGAGAACTACTGCTACACCGTCACCATTCCGAGATACAAGTCACAGCGGTAAGGAGAGGGGGGGGGGGTGATGGGATAAGGGGAACCGACGCTGAGAAAACGAGACGTCGTCTGCCCCCCCCCCCTCCCTACTGCTGTTAGATGTTAAACTAGAGCCCGGGATCTCATCGGTGCTCGCCCGTCACTGGGGAATATTGCAGCTCCACCGTCCAAGTGACTGAATCAAAGTAGCACAACACCAGAGGCAAGCAGCACACTGGCATCAACAGAGGGTAACCCATAAGGCCACATCACATCACCGCTACCCGACACGTACGCTGCACTCCCCTATTCGGGGTCGGGCACTAGCTTCCAGCTCCACCAACCCTCATAAGGAAAAATGGGGAAGAATAAGCCCAGAAAAACTTCTACACAAAGTAGAATTGAACAATATGCATCCACACCAGTATCTCGCTCACCAGAGCGGCTGCCTTCGGTTGAACTAGACTGTACGGAAGAAAATATTTCCCTCAGAGATATAATGAGCGCCATTGCCAGCTCCAGGACCTCAATGGAGAAAAAGATGGACAGTGTCAGCGCGGACGTGTCCCTATTACGACATGACCTGCAAAAGCTGACCTCACGCACAGGAGAAGCGGAGGCACGGATCTTGGAAACCGGCAAGTGTTGGGCATGCTGGCACGCATCAAAATCCTGGAAGCAAGAGCAGATGACAGCGAAGGCAGATCCAGGCGTAACAAAAAAGCAGAAGGGGACTGTATGGAACTGTTCCTCGAAGAATGGCTGGTGAACACCTATGACGCGGAGTCCTTCTCCAAGTTCTTCTCGATTGAGCGAGCCCACCGCATTCCAACCGGCAAGGTCACACCAGGGGCTCCACCATGCACAGTCATTGCTAGATTCCTGAATTACAGGGACAGAGACACGGTACTCCAGCTGGCGAGGTCGAAAGGGACAGTCACATTTAACAGATCAAGGATTGCCTTCTTCCCTGACTTTACTAGGGAGGTACAGAAAGCGCGCCAGTCTTTCGACCCGCTCAAGAAACATCTGCAATCAATGGGAGACAAATATGGGCTAATCTTCCCCGCCCAGCTCAAGATATTTCACAAGGGCACAACTGTGCACTTCACAGACCCTAAGGAAGCGTGGAGTTGGGCTGAGAGACACAGAGGGTGATTGGAGCGCGGAGGGGAGAAGAAGAGAACGCGATAGCCGCGTCCGGAGCGGCCGCCGGAACAGGAACTGCAGCATCAACCACAAATGGAGAACCCGTAGCAGGGAAATGTATAAACTAAGTGCAGTTCTGCGCAAAATGGTAAAACCACTAGGAAGTGAAATGCAACAGAGCTCTTGCTCCCCATAGCAAGTTAACCGCAGAGCACATCTAGGCCGGTGGCCAACCAAACACCTGCTCCCCAGACCAAGACTCAATCTCCAGCACCACACAGCGTGCTGTAAAGTTTAACTATTCACAAGTTCATGTTGGGTCGACAGATGCTTCAGTTGGGGGTGGAGTATAGGGAGGCGGGAGTTGGAGACGTTTGTTTACAATGTTTAGCATACAAAGGTATTAAGAGCACAATGATCATCGCCTATGCTGTAATCTCGCTGCAAACGCTCCCTAGGAAACATACCCGTGAGCTTACAGTCAACACACCCAATGGCACCTGAAGCAGCTCCAAACACAAGGTGTTTGTTTACAATGTTTAGCATACAAAGGTATTAAGAGCACAATGAGCATCGCCTATGCTGTAATCTCGCTGCAAACGCTCCCTAGGAAACACACCCGTGAGCTTACAGTCAACACACCCAATGGCACCTGAAGCAGCTCCAAACACAAGGTGTTTGTTTACAATGTTTAGCATACAAAGGTATTAAGAGCACAATGAGCATCGCCTATGCTGTAATCTCGCTGCAAACGCACCCTAGGAAACACACCCGTGAGCCTACAGTCAACACACCCAATGGCACCTGAAGCAGCTCCAAACACAAGGCGCCTAACGCTCATGACGTGGAATGTCAATGGGCTAGGTTCCAGTATCAAAAGGAGGCTGGTACTACAACACTTAAACCGTCACTCCCCGGACATAGCTCTCCTGACTGAAACCCATCTGGCGGGAACCTCATACAAGTTCTTCCAAAGGTCCAATTACCGCACAGCAGTACATGCAGGTTTCTCCATGGATGCGAGAGGGGTGCTGATATTGATTCATAAAAGGCTTCCGTTGGAGATCACGCACATCACACAAGATAAAGGTGGCCGCTATGTACACATTCAGGCAACACTCTGGAATCAAACCCTGGCGTTTATGGCAATATACTCCCCCCATCCCTACTCAGTGCTCTCTTAGCAGACATCACTCCGATCCTGGCAGAAAATGCCGCAGACATGTGGGTGATGGGAGGGGACTTCAACGAAGTCATGGATAATGTCTCAGACCGCTCACACCTGAGAGCCAGAAATCCATGGCGAGACATACACAAGGAGGAGCGGCAATATTCCTTCCACTCCGGAGTGCACGCCTCTATGTCCAGATTAGACTATTTCTTCCTTCCGAATCAGAATGTGCACAAATAGGTATTTTGGATCACTCCCCGCTGATACTTGAATTAGAGACAGAGAGGCCGTGTCCCCCACCTACATGGAGGTTGAACTCCTATTATCTGGGGTTCCCAGAGCTACAGGAGAAGTTAGAGGCACCCACCTCCGACTACTTCGAGCTAAATTCAGACTCGGTCAATGACCCCAGCATACTGTTGGATGCCTACAAGTCAGTCCTAAGAGGCGAAATAATTTCGTGGACTTCAGCAAAGAAAAAAGCACAATGTGAACTGATCAAAACGGCCGAAAAAGTTGTGAGCAAAGAAGCCAAGCACATTGCCAATGATATCCCCGAGTCCAACCGAGCCCTAACGCTGGCGCATAAGAAACTGGACAATCTATCGCTGGACTGCCCCAGAAAAGCACATCACGCCATGAAGGCACACCTTTATGAAACAGGAGAAAAAGCAGGGAAGATGCTTGCATGGATGGAGAGACGAGAAGAGGGGCAAAGGAAAGTGAGGTGTATTAAGTCAACACATGCAGAACTAGTCTCCACCGATGTGGAAATTGCAGAACGATTTGCAGATCTCTACAAATCCCCAACCGCCACACCAGCCTGCGCCATGATTGACAGCGCTGATCTTCCAACAATCACCACGCAACAGGTCACTATGCTAGATAGCAAAATAACAGTGGACGAAATATCAGCGGCCGTCTCCTAACTTCAAACAGGCAAAACTCCAGGACCCAACGGGTTCCCAATCGACATCTGGAAAAAATTGAACCACCTAGACATATCCACCCAGCTTCTCAACATGTTCGAACACTCCCTAACAAAGGGTAGGCTCCCACCAGACCTCCGTAAGGCCACCATAATAGTGATCCCCAAAGAAGGCAAACCCCCAGATGAATGCAGCTCGTATATGCCCATATCCCTAATTAACAGTGAAGCCAAAATACTTGCTAAAGTACTAGCCAATAGACTCCAAACGGTCATTACAACACTGGTACATCCGGACCAATGCTGCTTCATGCACCAAAGATCAACGAGAATGAATATTAGTAGGCTCCATCTGGCACTAGAGAGAGCACCTGTATTACAACAATCACTAACACTACTGGCCATAGATTTCGAGAGGGCCTTTGATTCAGTTTACTGGGAGGCCCTATGGGCAATCATGAGGAAGATGCAATTTGGTGAGTCCTTTATAAAATGGGTCCAGCTCCTCTATAACTGCCCAACGGCAGAGGTAAGGGTGAACGGTTGGCCTTAGCGCAAATTCCAACTGGGAAAGGGTACCAGGCAAAGCTGCTCACTTTCGGCTATGGTGTTTGCATTAATAATAGAACCACTAGCAGTCATCCTGCGGGGCTCGAACACATGGAGTGGTTTCCAGTGGAACTCAGACTGGGAAGACAAGGTATCCTTGTATGCCGACAACCTCCTAGTGTATCTGGGAGACCCAGCGGTCTCCTGCCCTATAGTAACTCAAATACTGATAGACTACGGAGTCTTTAGCGAACTAAGGGTGAACTGGTTGAAGTCAGTGCTCTTCCCGGTGAAAGGGGTAGACTGCATCCCACCACTCGGCTCCCCACTTCGTATAGAATCCACACAATTCCGATATCTCAACATCCTAATTGAGAATAAATTAGACAGCTATGTAACCCAAAACCTGCATCCACTGATCAAAAGATACACCCAAGACGTAGCACACTGGACATCTCTGCCGCTAACACTGTTAGGCAGAGCAGCACTCTTCAAGATGCTGGCCCTGTCCTGATTCCTCTATGTCCTCCAGAACGCCCCTCTCAATACTCCCTCTGCAGAGTTCCGCTTAATAGATAGAACAACACATAAGCTCCTATGGGGAGGGGAAACATCCGAGGATAGCGCTCAAAACCCTCCAACGCTCAGTCTGGGAGTGGGGGATAGGGCTCCCGAACATTCAGGTCTATTACTGGGCGTCCCAAATGGCGACAATTAATAACATCCTGCATGGGGACACGACACTTCCCCACATACAGGCTGAAATTGCTGCCCAACATGATATGACCCCGATTGAAAGCCTATACAGCAGAGTGAACCGCCACCCCGGAGGCACGATTACATCATATACGGCCCTAATATGGAAAAAGGCTCATAAGCACATAGGTTGGGACAACACACTCACCCCAGTCCAGCCTATCTGGAATAACGCCCATCTTGAGGGTCTCGGCAATCTCCCTAAATGGCTAACTTGGGCAGCAGCTGGTATTCATACCATCCAGCAAATATATGCAAATAACCAAATTACCCCATTTGCAGAGCTCCCGACTACATACAGTCTCCCT
The DNA here is from genome assembly GCF_040938575.1 of Ambystoma mexicanum. Taxonomy (NCBI): domain Eukaryota; kingdom Metazoa; phylum Chordata; class Amphibia; order Caudata; family Ambystomatidae; genus Ambystoma; species Ambystoma mexicanum. The sequence goes on along the minus strand of NC_090928.1, from coordinate 258,620,120 downwards.
GTCACTGAAAGCTACCACTATAACCAACCACATCATGCACTCACGGAACAGAGACCCCTCCTGCTGGAAATGTCAGAGTGCACGCCCATAGAAAGAAATATAGTCATTGACAGTGTGAAAAGCAAGGTCACATCCACCATGTATAATTCTATCTCCTCGTTTGCCACCAAAGAACTGACGAGCCTGAAATTGAAATGGGAACGAGATGTGGGCCCAATCGTACCTGAAGACTGGATTGAGACCCTGATGTATCCCAGGGATACAGCAATCCCGGCGAGAATCAGGCTCATTCAGCTGAAAATACTTCACAGAATTTACTACCCTCGAGTGGCACTATACAACTGGGGCAAAACATCTGACCCAAAATGCTTACGTTCCAAGTGGGAGGAAGGCACATTCTATCACATCCTATGGAAATGCACACATATACAACACATCTGGCGAAGATTGCGAAAGACTCGCCAAGTTCTTAAGCCGCCCAATCCCAACTGACCCCACACTCCTTCTCGTGGGTATTGATGCGGAACAGGACCTATCACGCTTTGAAAAGCTGTTACTCTCAACGTCCACAGGAATAGCTAAAAGAAACATAGCGCAGCTATGGGGCTCAGAAGTCACTCCACAATATGATCAATGGATATCGGACATAGACGCAATTATCCTAATGGAACGTCGTGTTTACCAAGCAAGAGGTTGCCCGAGCAAAGCAGACAAAATCTGGGGGAAATGGGAACCAACGTTGTGAAACGCATACACACTGAGCTAATGCAGCCCGATGAACAGCACTATCGCCGCCCCGGGGCTTAACAATTATGTCAATAATACCTCTCACCACCCTAAAGAACCAAATGTGAAAGTGTCAATTGACATTTGATGTGTTTAATGTTTCCTGCACTTCTACCCTCACTGGTCATCTGAGAGGGGTGCACATATACGCAGCAATACCTCAAACAGCTCTACCACATGTATGCAAAGTTATATGTTTGTGAGTTAAATGTCATTGTATTGTAAGACGAAAATACAATAAGATATGTTATCCAAAAAAAAGAAAGATGTCACAAGATGAGAAGAACGCACCGTATTTCTTCAAAGCTATCTCGGGAAAACAGAACTGAAGCCAACAGACACTGCGCGTGTTATATATGCCTTTAATGACATCATCCTCGACGGAGGCCTTCGAGGGACATCGAATCGACGCACAGTGCCCTCTGCCGAAAAAAGATTTCAGAAGCAGCTGAAGCTGGACAACATGTGTAAAACCATAAGGAATACGTGGGAGGACACAATCCATTTGAAAGGTACACTAGTTATCGGTCAGTAGTTAGTAGCCACACTGGGGTCGTTGGTGAACAATTTAAGCAAAGGCGTTATCCACACCTGCTTGAAGGTAGATTGTACAATAGCCGAGTTAGAGGAAACGTTGATGAATTTGGTGATCACAGAAATCAGAGAGGGTACACACTCCTTCACAATGGCAGTTGGGAAGGGATCTTCTTTGCATGCAGTGGGCTAAGGGAAGTGGATAATAGCTGTGACTTCCTGTTTCGTAACATTAGAGAATTTAAATAATGGAAAGGCAGCTGATGGGTTATTCCGGCAACTGGGCAGTGGCGAGAAAGTAGCTTGTTTTTGAGCAATAGTTCAAGAGTTTGAACCTTATTCATTAAGGCGACCTGTGTAGCAGTACACCACACTTAATCCTTACTGATCAAATCTTGTGCTTTCACATCAGGGGACTTTAGTTCTCTGAGAACTTTAAACAGTTCTTTAGAATCCAATTTAGCTGCACTGATGTGTGAATCAAAACGTTCCGTTATGGCATTAAGTAAGACTCCCTTATGTTTTTGTGGCAGAGAGATAAACTTCCTCGTTTTCAGAGGAAAGCGATCCAAACCAGTTTGTGACATTTTTCTCAGATCTTAATTTACGTAGATCAGGCATAAACCAAGATTGTTTATTGGAAGGGACACAGATCTTACGATTTCTTAAAGGAGAAAGTCTTAAATGGCTAAAGTCAGTGAGTGCTAATAGTCAGCAAGGTCTTGAGCAGATGTTAAAGACACTAACACCTCAGACGGCGTATGGAGCAGCAGAGAAAGATTGTAGCTTTACACAGATTATGCTTGGTGACAGTGATATTAACAGGAGGCACGTGCGGCTTAAAGTTAGGGGCAGGCAAACAGAAGTCAAAAAAATGATGACCCGACCACAAACAAGGTGAGATCATAGGTATAGATCCAATCCAATATATGTCCTTCCCTATCGGCAGAGGCCCTAACGTGCTGCTGAGGGTCTAGATCAATAAGAGCTTGATTAAGTGAAGCAACAGCAAGACCTGCGCCATCATCAAACCAATAATTAAAATCGTCCAGCAAAATAAAATATTGGACAAGGGTTTAGTCATTGGAGGGAGACTAGAGATAAACTGATTCTTAAAATGTGGCATGTCATTAGGTGTTCTATACAGTATAAAGCAAATGACAATGCATTACTTACCATAAAAGCATTTCTGATGGTTGTATCTGCTTAGATTCACATGCTGTGCATAGTCCGACATCCAGTGGTCACTGCGGAATATTGCATTTTGTTTTTCGTAGTCGAAAAGGGGACGTCGAGAAAGGCGTGTCTGTAACACTATCCCTATAGTGACGTGCAGTGTACCCACAATCCCTCACGCGTCGAGGTCCCTCTGTTTGTATTTTATCTGCCCTGAGGGAGCCTATTAGACGTGAGTGAGTACAGAAAAGAGAGATATAGAAGAAAGTCTATGTTCCTTCCATCCGAGCAGGGAGGAAGGGTGGGCGCATGTGAATCTAAGCAGATACAACCATCAGAAATGCTTTTACGGTAAGTAATGCATTGTCTTCTAATATTTGTTAATCTGCTTAGAATCACATGCTGTGCATAGACTAGCGAGCAGTACCCGGAGTTTGAGGTGGGTTGTGAGAAGGAACAGTAGAGAAAAGATGTCTTAATACTGCTTGTTCCACCTGGGAATCAGATCTAGAGTGGGCATCTAGACAGTAGTGTTTTGTAAAGGTGTGAACAGAACTCCAGGTTGCCGCTTTGCAAATGGACTCAAGAGGGACATTTGCAATGAAAGCTATGGAAGCCCCGGTGCCACGAGTGGAGTGTGCTCTTGGCTTGAAGGGTAGTTCTCTCTTAGCAAGAGTCTAACAGAGAGTGATGCATTGTACAATCCATCTAGAAATAGTGGATTTCTAAACTGCAGCTCCTTCTCTTCCTGCTGCCACTGAGACAAAGAACCGATTAGTCTTTCTCAATGGTCTAGTTCTTTCCATATAAAACATCACTGCTCTGCGAACATCCAGTGTATGCAGGCTCTTCTCACCTAAGTTTGAAGGATTTTGAAAGAACGTTGGTAGTTCTATTGACTGGTTGACATGGAATTTAGAGATACATTTTGGTGCAAACCTAGGATGTGTGCGTAGAACCACCTTATCTTTGTGAACTGTAACAAAGGGGTCTAGTACAGAGAGCGCTTGTAGTTCACTTACTCTCCTAATGGAGGTGATAGCTATTAGAAAAGCAGTCTTAAGAGTGAGGTCTTTAAGTGTTGCTTTGTGCATGGGTTCAAAGGGAGGCCCCATGAGCCTGGTTAGTACCACATTTAGGTCCCATCCGGGAGCGGGGTTAGCTATGGGAGGGTGTAGCCTCTTCACTCCTTCCATAAAGGCTTTAATAACTGGGACTTTCCACCATGACATTTTAAGTTGGGAAGTGGTATGTGCAGCTAAATGGACTTTAATAGAGTTAAACATCAAGCCTGAGTCTAGTAGGTGAGTCAGGTACAGAACAATTTGTGTGGGAGAGCAGTCAACTGGGTTGATGCTCCTTTCCCTACACCAGATGACAAATCTTTTCCATTTGGTGGAATAACAGTGACGAGTGTTAGGCTTTCTAGCCTCCCTGACAATGTCCATGCATCTATGCAGGAGTTGTAAATGTACAAATTCTATGATCTCAGGAGCCAGGCTGCTAAGTTCATGGTCTGAGGGCATGGATGTAGTGTCCTGCCCTTGTCCTGTGACAGCATGTTGTACGGGCAGGGAAGTTTCACTGGAGGGGATAGGGTCATCTCCATCAAGTGAGCGAACCAAGGTTGTCTGGCCCACATAGGGGCCACCAGTATCATGGTAACTTGTTCCTGGTGCATCTTGTGCACTATCTTTTTGAGAAGGGGAGTTGGGGGAAAAGCGTAAACAAATTTCCCTGACCATGGTATCGATAGACCGTTCCCCTTGGATTGGTTCTGGGGGTACCTGGAGGCGTAATCTTGGCATTGTGAGTTCTCCAGAGTTGCGAACAGGTCTATTTCTGGGAATCCCCATTGTGTGAAGACGTCGAAGACGATGTCTTCGTGTAACCGCCATTCGTACTCTAAGGGCAGAGGGAAGTCTTTGCTGAGTTCGTCTGCTAGCAGATTGAGTTCCCCTGGTACATGTTGTGACAGTAGGAACATGTTGTGTTTGAGAGCCCACTTCCAGATGTTCTGGGACAGCTTGGACAGTCCTGGAGAGTGAGTGGCCCCCTGCTTGTTGAGGTAGTACATGGCTGTGGTGCTGTCCATGAGGACCATCACCGTCTTCCCTTGTAGGTGTGCCTGCAAGGCTTTCAGTGCCTTGAACACAGCTAGTAGCTCCAGTAAATGTATGTGCTTGGATGCTACGCTCGGAGTCCAGACTCCGTGAGCAGTCTGATGGGATAGGTGAGCCCCCCCCCCATCCTGTGAGGGACGCGTCTGTGGTCAGAGTGGCTTCCACTGCGGGGTGGCGAATGGATTCCCTATTATCAGGTTTTCCTTCGACCACCACTGTAGCGAGAGAACCAAGGCCTGCGAGACCACCACTATATCGTCCCATTGTCCACTGGCTGTTGAGCCACTCTTGCATTGGGCGCAGGCGAGGTACCAAATAAATACATGACGCCATCATTCCTAGTAAGCGCATTGCTTTGCGTACCGTCACTTCTCGACCGGCCACATATTGAGGGATTTGAAACAGCATGTTTTGGACCCTCTCGGAGGGGAAGATGAGGCCGTCCTTTGTTCGAATTAGAGCCCCTAGGAATTGTTTGATCTGGCTGGGGTCTTAGCTGGACTTCTTCTCGTTGATGGAGAAGCCCAGTTGAAACAAAAGGTCTACAGTCTTTTGGGTATTTGCGAAGCATGTTTCGTAAGAATCCCCTGTTATGAGCCAATCGTCGAGGTAAGGGTATACTGGGATGGACAACCTGCGCAGGTGGGCCGCTGCCACTGCCAGTACTTTCGTGAATACTCTTGGCGCTGATGCTATGCCGAAGGGTAGCACTCTGAACTGGTAGTGTTTGCCCTCTATCACGAACCTGTGGTATTTTCTGTGCGCTGGCAACATTAAAATATGAAAGTATGCATCTTTCATGTCCAGTGTTGTCATGTAATCTCCCTGAGAAAGCAGGGGGATTACCTTCTGTAGAGTCACCATACGAAACTTTTGAGGTTTGACAAATTTGTTCGCAGGGTGCAGATCTAGTACAGGGCGCATGGTTAAGTCCTTTTTGGGTACAAGGAAGTACACTGAATAAATACCTTCCGTTACCTGGGATAGAGGCACGACCTCTATGGCTCCTTTTCCTAGTAGTTGGTCCACTTCTTGAAGAAGGATGGCGAGGTGTTCCGGTGACAAGCGCCATCCCCTCGGGGGTCTGTACGTAGAGGATCTGTTGAACTCTATACAATAGCCGCGGGCTATTGTTGATAGTACCCAGCGGTCTGTTATACCCTCCCATGCTGGAAGAAAGGATGTTAACCGGCCCCCGACTGGCGTAGCATGGGAGGGGACCCGAATCTTTGAGTCATTTGGTGTTGGTGGCTTGGGAACCTCTAGGGGTGGAACCCCAACCTCTTCCGTTGCCACGATGTTGTCCTCTTTGGTTATATTGTCCACTGGTGTCTTGGTTAGAGGACCAGTTACCTGCAGAACATTGTTGCTGCTGGCGTTGGCCTCGAAAAAAACGCTTATTGCCATAACCACGTTTGTTGGGGGGGCCTTGAAATTTGATCTAGTGTCTTGATAGTGTCAAATTCTTTCTTTGCGGTTTCTAAAGCCTCATCCACCGCTTTACCAAAGAGGTTTGCATCTTCTATAGGTTTGTTAATAAGAGATGCTTGCGTCTCAGGTTTAAAGCCTGAATTACGTAGCCATACATGGCTTTTCAGCAGGATTCCTTGTACTAGGGAAGGCCCGGCCGTTTCTGCAGCATCCAAGGTATTCTTGATGATGCTTTGGTTGACTAAAGTCCCTTCAGTCACCGTGGCTAGAAGGCGAGTACATAGGGGTTCTGGTACCTCCTCAATGTCCTTACGTAGTTTGCTCCATTGTGCATCTGCGTAACTTGCCAGCAAGGAGTTATTATTGCCAATTCTTGCGGAAAAGGCAGCTGAGGCTGTAATCCTCTTTCCTAGGGCATATCATTTTATACCCTCTTTATCTGGTGGTGCCTCGCTAGTTGACAGCGGCACCCCTGCTCTCTTCCTGGTATTTGTCATCACTAAGGATTCTGGTACAGAGTGGCCCCTGATCTATAAAGGGTCCGATGGAGAAGGACTAAACAATTTTTCTATCCTAGGATTGACCCCTCTGATCAGCGCAGGAGTGGATAGTGAAGGAATATTCTCCTTCTTACCGAGGCGAGGAGGGGAATGGTTTGGCTGACAGGGGGTTTCTCCTTAATGATTTTTTCGACAAAGTCGATGTCAGGAGAAGTCTCCCCGGTTTCGATCTCAAAATGCGCTGCTGCCTTACGTAGAAGTGTATTAAAGGTGGTTGATCATCTATAGGCGATGTATTCCTAATAGGCGAGTCTTTTGGAGCGGACAAGTTTATGGCTTAAGGGTCTGAAAACGGGGACTGCCAGGGCTGTGAGACCCCTTCTTCTGGGTCTTCTCCGAAGCCCCTATCACCCATATCAGGGTTGTCTTCAAAACCTTCCTCTTGTAGGTTTTCTTCCCCCTCATTGCCTAGGAATTCATCATCCTCCTGAAAGTGGGTGTCCTCTTCAGTGAGGTCATATAAATCTACATTTTCTTGGGGTGGATCATACAGCCTGGGGTACTTGGCCCTGGGATCCTCCTGAGGTCCCTCTCTTGATCTCTTAGGTGTTGGAAGGTTCTGAGTCTCCATAAACCTGTCCATACAGAACTGGAGTCTCTCTAGGGTTTCGTGAGGTACTCCGGAACGGTCAAGGGGAGGAAAGGGAGGGCCTTCCTGTAACGCTCACCTGATTCCCACGGAGGCGCAGGTCTGGCTTCGAGTGCTGATGCTTCTTCAATGGTGAAGCGCAGGACTCTGAAGATGGACAGGAAGGGCCCTCTACCCTGGCTTCTCCGGCTCGCAGGAATATTCCCCTGTGCGTGAAAAGGGAGTATTACCTACTGACTGAGTTATGCTCAAGCCTCCCACTTTCTTCCAACCCTCCACGATACCCTTCCACGATTCCCCGTGAAGTCTCACCTTAGGGTCTGAAAGGACAAGCTCTCCATCCTGCTTCTGACGCAGGGGCGCGTTGAACCCAGTTACTTCACTGGATTGAGGTTGGATGGGAGTTCAGGTAAGCTTGATTATACTGGTAAGGCGCTGTAAAAGTTCTGTTGCAAGTTCAAAAGTTCAAGCTTTAAATAATAATGTTCATTGTCTTTTTTCAGGTGATGAATGAAGATTCCTTTGGAGACTTCTTGCAACAAAGCGCTGATGTTGATGTCTTTTCCCCATAGGGGCCGGGGTTCGGAATGCCAGAAATATGGCGCCGACCCGAAGTGAAACGTGCAGTTCCAGTAAAGATCTGGTAAGTCCTAGATGAGCGCTCAGGTGATGTTTTTGCATTCGCTCATCTAATGTCTTTGTCTTTTTTCCCCATAGGGGCCGGGGTCCTGCTTGGAAGCAGCAAGACCCGAAATGAAATGGGAATGACCCAACAGGTAAGTCTTAGAAGGAAACTGGGCTTTTCCTATTCCCTTCCTTCTCTCACCTCTTATTCTTGTCTTTCTCTCTAGGCTCTGGGAAGTGGCTGTGTATCCGGATGATCGCTGCTGAAGATGGAGGAACCCAGGAAAGGTGAGTGAAATGCAGCGCTGCAGCGATCGTAACGAAATGCTTTTAAAAATTATGTCTTCCCTTTCAGGATCGTCAGTGATGTCTCCGTGGTGCAGATTAGCTGGTAGGTCTCTTGTCTCCCTTTGCAGGTGACCCAGGATGCTGACAGGTGTGGCTGAAGTCCAGATGCAGGAGCTGACACGGTGAGCGTCCAGCTGCGAGGAGCAGAACAACGCGCAGCGTGAGTTGCTGATCGGGTGTGGTTTAAATAGCTTTGGAAGAAGTTCCAAGTGTGTATCCTTCCTCCGATCAGGTATGTATCCTTCCCCGACCACACCCAGGTGGAAAGTAGTCCCACAGGTAAAGTAGTTCCTATTCAGGCCTCAAGAGGGCCTGGATGTGGCAGCATGGTCTGCATCAGGTAAGTGCACATTAAAACACTTGAACACATGTCTAGCTTTATGAGTATGGCGCCTAAGGCGCCAGGACAGAGGTCCAACATGAGCCTGGCGCCTAAGGCGCCAGGACTGCGTCCAAAGGGCCCCAGCTTGGGCCCGCTGGCACTCCCCTGGGGGAAATGATAATGATGCCTGCCTCTGGGGTTGCTGGGTCGGACCTGGCTCCTTGGAGGTAGGCATCATGACAGTAGCCCCCCTCAAGGCCCCTCCCAAGGTTCTTCCCTCCGGGGGTTTGGGCTTGTTCGGAAATCTCCGGTGAAACCTTTGTACTAATCGAGGTGCGTGGACATGGTTACTAGGCTCCCACGATCTCTCCTGAGGTCCATATCCCTTCCAGTCAACAAGATAGAAGAGTTTCGACTTTACCACCTTGGAGTCTAAAATGTCTTTAACTTCGAATTCTAATTCCCCTTCAATTTGAACTGGATCTGGAGGTTTGGACAATCGGGTTCCTGGTTCTATTGGCTTCAAAAGTGATGCATGAAAAACTGGATGAATACGCATGTTGGACGGTAGATCCAGTTTAAAGGCCACTGGGTTGATTATAGCTTTGATGGGATAAGGTCCTATGAATCTGGGATTGAAGGTTCGCGGGCCCTTGAGGGGTAAATGTTTAGTTGCTAGCCATACCTGGTCTCCTACTTGGTAAGGAGGAGTTTTACTTCGGTGCAAATCAGCGTTTTCTTTATACTTTTTCTTGGCTTGCTGTAAATGAGTTGCAGCTTCTTTGAAGGCTCGGGTTATTGTGGAATGCAGATGATTTACTGCGGGCATTTCCAGGGTCAAAGGTGGATCTAGATCAGAGGTCCGAGGATGGTGACCATACAAAGTATAAAAGGGGGTTTGTCCGGTTCCAGAATGCACTGAATTGTTGTATGCATATTCTGCGATCCAAAGGATGTCTTTCCAATTTAACTCGGATTGGTGTAACATGCACCGAAGATATTGCTTGAGAGTCTGATTGGTTCTCTCGGTTTGTCCGTCGGTCTGGGGGTGGTGGCTGGTGGATAACCGCACATCTATTTGTGCTAGTTGGCAACACTTCTTCCAAAAATGTGAGATAAATTGACTTCCACGATCCGAGACTAAAATGGAAGGGAAACCATGTATGCGAACTATATTCTCCAGGAATTCCTTGGCCAAGGTGGAAGCTGAAGGCAAACCCTTTAAAGGGATAAAGTGGGCCATTTTGGAGAATAGGTCCACAATTACAAGGATTGTGTTGTAACCAGCACAAGGAGGCAGATCTGTTATAAAGTCCATTGACAGGGTGTGCCATGGTGCCGGTGGAATATCCAAGGGTTGAAGTAGGCCGGCTGGCCTTTTCTTTTGAGCCTTGTTTTGGGCGCAAATTCCACAAGACAGTACAAAAGACTTTATGTCTTTTCTCCAAGAAGGCCACCAGAAGTGGCGTTTGATTTTTTCCTCCGTTTTAGCGATACCAGGGTGTCCTTCCATTAAAGATTCATGATGATGGGCAATAACAAGTTCTTGCAATTCTTTACTTGGCAGAAACAACCGCTCCTGGAAGTAGGGTAAGTCATCCTTAACGGCGTAATGAGGACCCTTTTGACTCCATTCCAGTAAGGTTGAAGAGTCTAGAAGTTGTTTTACTTGCGTTTGGATATCCTCAATAGATTGCAATGAAGTTAAGCCTAAGATTCTTTGCTCAGGTATGATGGGCACAGGTTCTAAGCTCGAATTAGGTTCTTCCATGCCAATCCGGGATAAGGCGTCTGCTTTTCCATTCTTGCAGCCAGGGCGATAGGTAATTACAAAATCAAATTCCGCAAAGAATAGAGCCCATCGGAGTTGTCGTGAAGATTGAGCTTTGGCCGTCTTTAAATACTGTAAGTTTCTGTGATCCGTAATTACGGTGATGGTGTGTCTTGCCCCGAGAAGGTAGTGACGCCAAGCCTTGAAAGCAGATTTGATGGCCAGTAACTCTTTATCGGTAATTGCGTAGTTGATTTCAGGAGGAGAAAATTTTCTGGACCAAAAGGCCACTGGGTGTAGTTGGTTAGTTTTTGGGTCTCTTTGCGACAGGACAGCTCCCATGGCCGAACTGGAAGCATCGGTTTCCACTATGTACGGGAGATCTGGGTGCGGGTGCATCAATACAGGTGCAGAGGTGAATTTGGTTTCTCCAGCATTGGATCTTTCATAGATTCAGATGCTTGAATATTCCCCGTCGTCAGACTGGGAATCCTCGGTGATAAATTTAATAATAACATTTTTTTTTTTTTATTAAATATATATACATTGCTACCTAGCAGTGCATGTACATAGCCCATTATGGCCTATGAGCCATTTCATTGTGTAGTCTCTCCACCTCACTTTGGTCCTTTATGGCCCCAGCCAATGAGGTGGCAGGGCTTAAGCTCCGCCCCCGGCAGCCATCTTCAGATTTTTCACCGCAGTCTAACAGACACAGGGAATCCTCAAGCTCTCTGAGCTTTTTTCAAATTCTTTCTACTTTTGTGTGGAATATATTTGGTAAATATATTCCATTTTGTTCCCCTTCTTAGGGGCTTTGTTTCCAATTAACCTTAGAGGCAAAACTTGTTGTTTTCCTCTCAAAATCGTCGACTGAACTTCTCTTCAGAAATGGAGGCACCTCAGGCTGTCAGGAAGCCTTCCCTGTTCAGGGACTGCACGAGGTGCAAGAAGAAATTGGTTTACAACAAAGACCCCCACGAGCATTGCATTTATTGTCTGTACCCACATGACATTAAAAAATGCGAGATTTGTAGAACCTTTTCCACCAAGACCCTTCATGACAGGCATAGAAGACTCCTTTCATACTTGGAATCCAGGGATCAATCTTCGGACGATGAGTCTTTCAGAACAGCTCCTGTCCAATCCAGCACTCCATCTGAGAGACAAACTTCAAAGAGAAGGGCCTCTTCAGTGGAAAGGAGTTCCTCTCCCAAGTTCAAAAAGAGGAAGCTGGAACTGATACCCTTTCTGCCTCCAGTTGACTTATCAAGCCAGAAAAAGTCAGCAAAATCTGCCTCCAGAGGTAAGGAGCAGTTTGCAAAAAACGGGGGGGGGGGGGGCAGTCGTCGGCGGGAAAACCGTCCACGAATGAAGGGAAAGGTAAAGGCCCGTCATCGGCCATACCGTCGACGAAACCATCAACGACGACGACCACGCTTAAGACATCGTCGACAATAAGGTCATCGTCATCGGACATGTCGACCGCGAAGCATTCGTCGACGAGCAAGAAACACCACTCGTCCACGAAGCATTCATCCATGACACAGTCGTCCATGGAACACATTCCACATTCGTCAACGAAGCTCTCGTCGACGGAGAAATCTGCTGCGTCCACGGCGAAGCCCTCGTCGACGGGAAAATCTCAGTCGTCGACGGGAAAATCTCAGTCGGCGGCGAAGCCCTCGTCGACGGGAAAATCTCAGTCGTCGACGAAATCTCATACGGGAGGCTTGTCGACGAAGATAGCATCGTCCATAACACCTTCAGCGGCACCACAAATTTCGGCAGTTACGGAGGAATTGCTGCCTTCCACATTTGAAACACCTGTCATTGAGAAGAATACTGAGACTGAACCACTGGTACAGCAATTTTCACCTTTGGGGCACATGGCAGAACTTCCGGATGTAATTCTTCAGGAAGAATTCTCTGATGAGGAAGTGGTGGAAGAGTCCACCGGTCCCTTACCGAAACAATACAGCCCTCCTTGGCAACCGTCCACGGGAGAATCCGAATATCCTCATGACCCGATACTCATGTTATCCGTGCAGAGGATTGTAGAAGAATTTTACAAACGGCAAAGGGAGAAGCAAATCCCAATTGATCCCGTAGAATCAGGAATTATTCCTAGAGAGTCATCTCCGATTCCTGGCACATCTGGTTGTTCTCCTCACAGGAGTAGACCGCGAAAACGGATGAGATCACCGGAACCTGCTCGAAGACCGAGGAGCAGCACCCACAGTGCTTCACCTACAAGAGTCCCATCACCACAGTCATCACACAGACCGCGATCTCCGGATGTAGACCCTACTATGGTACCGTCCACCATCTCGGTATCAGACTGGCAGGAGGATCCTTTTAGAGAATTCTCGGAACCAGAAGAAGAAGAAATAACACAGGAGCCAGACGCATCCAGTGAGTGGGATGACTACGTAGTCGAGAAGCCCAGGAGGAGAGACTCGCCGGGCAAGGCCTCACCGCCGGATGATCTCGTCTCTTTCCACACTATTATAGGTAAAGCCGCAGAATTTTAAAATTCAGGTTTCTTCTGAGGAAAAGAAATCAGTGCTCTATGAGCACAGGGACAAACAAAGGAGGACAGTGACCACAATTCCCCTCCTCGATACCATCTGGGATTCCGGATCCAAGATCCTATCCACGCCCTTATCGACTCCGGCGCTGGTGTCCAGGCCAGAAAAGAAATACAAAGCTCCGGATTCGGCACCGCTTTGTTTGAGAGGTCATACGAAACCAGACTCGGTTATTACAGTGGCGGCCAGAAAGAAACTCGCCAACCCCTCCTCACCGTTGTCGGCACTACCGGATAAGGACGGACGTAAACTGGAAGCCATGGGCAGGAAAGTATCATCTTCTGCATCGCTTACTATCAGAGCGGGCAATGCGCTGGCCATGACCGCTAGGTTCTATCGCGAGCTCTGGCTCCGCATGTCTAAATTGGCGGAGCAATTACCACCAGAGCTCCAGGAGGAGGCAAAATCGATAATCGCGGATGGTGCAGCTACATCGGATCACATGATCGACGCAGCGGTTGATGTGGCCGAATAAGGCTTCAGGCAGATGGCGCACGGCACAGTGCTCAGAAGGCAGGCCTGGATGAAGGCTACTAACTTTAGACCTGAAGTCCAGGCGCAGATATTAGACATGCCGTTTGATGGACAAGATCTCTTTGGAAAGAAGATAGACGACCATTTGAAGGGAATCAAGACAGACACGGACACAGCCAGAGCCATCAGTTCTTTAAAGGACAAAATTAAGGACCATAGGTCTTTTCGTCCCTTTAGAGGCTCATCTTCCAAGTTCAGAGGATACGGTCGTTCCTCGTATGGTCAAAAAGCACAAGGCGGCACGTACCAGACCATAAATATCAGTCATCCAACAGATACGCCCATAGAGGCAGACGTGGCTCCGCCCAAGGGAAATCACAAGGCAAGCAAAACTGACGACCAATCTTTTCCCCCTCCTCACCACACCCCGGTGGGGGGAAGGGTGAGCCAGTTATTCCAGCGCTGGCAATCAATTACATCGGACAAATGGGTGTTGCAGGTGATCCGAAAGGGTCACACCTTAGAATTTCTGGACCAACCTCCTTCCCTGCCTCCAACATCTCGCAGAGTGCATATGCTAAGACAGGTCATGTCCGAATTGCAAAAACTGCTCCAGAAGGCAGCAGTAGAACCAGTACCCTATTGTCAGAGGGGAAAAGGTTTCTACTCCCGATTCTTTCTCGTCAGAAAGAAAAACGGTCAATGGAGACCCATCTTGGACCTGAGGGCACTCAACAAATTTATCAAGCGCATAACATTCAAGATGGTAGCTTTACAAGGGGTGCTACCTTGGTTAAACAAGCACGACTTCTTAGCCACTTTAGACTTGGAGGACGCATACTTCCATATACCGATCCATCCAGCGCACAGGCAGTTCCTCAAGTTCACGGTGGGAGAGCTTCACTTTCAGTTTCAAGTGCTCCCGTTCGGACTAAAATCGGCTCCGAGAGTTTTCACAAAATGCTTGGCGCCGGTAGCGGCAAGTCTCAGGAGGGCAGGAACGGACGTTTTTCCATACCTGGACGATTGGCTGATAAAGGCAAGCTCCGCTGCAAAGGCTCGCTCGGCAGTTTCGAGGACTGTCAACCTCCTAAAAGAGTTAGGTTTCTCCATAAACCAGACGAAGTCCTGCCCCGTTCCCAACAAGGTAGCTCTCTTCCTGGGAGCCGAACTCGATACCAGCATTCCCAGAGTGAGGCCATCGTCAGAAAGAATAGCAGCAATTCTACGCTTAACTTCGAACTTACTACAGAAAGAGATAACATCCGTACGCTCTTACAAATCCCTATTGGGCATGATGTCATCATGCATATTCCTCATACCGAACTGCAGGCTTCGCATGAGACCGATTCAGGAAGCTCTGGACCACCAATGGAAACAAGCTTCAGGATGCTGGGAAGACATTGTCCAGATTCCATCGGCGTTGCACAAGGCCCTTCGATGGTGGAATGTTCCGAGGAATCTTCTGCAGGGGATGCCGTTTCAAGCACCGACATCGACCCTTCTGCTGAGGACGGACGCTTCCTTATCAGGCTGGGGCGCTCATCTTGCGGACCTCCAAACCAAGGGCTCTTGGTCGACACAAGAGTCCCAGCTCCACATCAACGTGTTAGAGCTCAGGGCCATAAGGTTGGCACTGAAAGCTTTCCTACCGGTGATAGCTGGTCAAGTCCTTACAGTCCAGACAGACAACACGACCTCCATGCACTATACAAACAAGCAGGGAGGCACGAGGTCACAGATCCTGTCGCAAGAAGCCCAACAGCTATGGGCATGGGCCTTGCACTACGGAGTGCAGATCAGAGCAGAGCATCTTCCGGGAGTGGACAATGTCCTAGCGGACAGACTAAGCAGAGACTACACAGCGTCCCACGAGTGGGAGCTGGACGAAAAAGAAACCCAACAGATTTTTGCCTTATGGGGCCATCCGCAGATCGACCTTTTTTGCCACCAGGAACAACAAAAAATGCAAGAGATTTGCTTCAAGATACCCGGAGCACCAATCACTGGGAGACGCGTTCTCAGTGAATTGGTCGGGGAAGTTCCTCTATGCCTTTCCACCCATTCCCCTCATGTCGAGGGTACTTCGCAGGGTAAAAGAACAGAATTGTTCTTTGATTCTAATCGCACCGGATTGGGCACGGCAAGTCTGGTACCCGACTCTGAAGCACCTATCCTGTCAACCCCTGATTCGTCTCAAGACACATCAATATCTACTGACACAACAGAACCGCATGGTCCTCCACCACGACCCGAGGAACCTGTCTCTCAAAGCATGGTTCCTGAGCAGCGCAAACTGATGCACCTAAAGTTACCATCAGAATGCTGGGATATCATCAGGGCCGCTAGAGCCCCGTCCACACAAGTCACCTACACCAGGAAATGGACCAGGTTTTCCAAATGGTGCGAGACCTCTGCAATCGATCCCCTCACGGCCTCGGTTGATCAGATTCTGCCCTACTTGTTACACCTGGCTAAGTCAGGGCTCTCACTGTCATCTATCAAGGTCCATCTGTCAGCCATTGCGGCTTACACAGTAACCGCGGAGACGCAAACCTTACTTTCCTTACCAGCGGTTAAAATCTTCCTGAAAAGACTGATGCGTACTTATCCGCCTACACCTACACCAGTTCCGGGCTGGAGCCTCAACACCGTCTTAACAGCCCTCATGCAACCTCCCTTCGAACCTATACACAGATGCAAAATGAAATTCTTGTCCTGGAAGACATCTTTCCTGATAGCCATCACATCAGCCAGAAGGATCAGTGAGTTACAAGCTTTGTCTTCTGAACCCCCGTTTACTTTGTTCCAGAAGGACCGCGTCATCTTAAGGCCTCACCCGAAGTTCCTCCCCAAGGTACTTTCGGAGATGTCGTTCACTGAGCGCATTGTGTTACCAACCTTCTTCCAGAATCACGCTTCTGAAGCGGAAAGAACTTTACATTCTCTAGACGTTGCTAGAGTGTTGAAGTTTTACTTGCAAAGAACCAAGGAGTTCCGCTCCTCAAACCGGCTATTCATTTCTTTCTCTGGCCGTACCAAGGGTCAGCATATATCTAAACAAAGTCTGGCACGCTGGGTATCGTCCTGCATCACCCACTGCCATCAATTGAAAGGCGACCCTTTAACTAGACCGCCGTCTGCGCACTCCACCAGAGGAAGGGCGGCGTCAACAGCATTCCACGCAGGGGTGGCCTTGAAGGACATATGCAGAGCCGCCACGTGGAGCACTCTGCATACCTTCGCGAAACACTACTGCCTGACTGAAGACACCAACAAAGAAGCTGCAGTTGGACAGGCAGTGCTCCGCCATCTTTTTGTATAAGGTAGGACCAGCCTCCTTTCCCGAAGTAGATAACCGTTGTGTTGCTGCATGGTAAAGGTTTGATCAGAAATATGTTTTTCTGTATTTATGCATATATGTATATAATGGTGGCATGTTTTAACTGCTTGGTATTCTATTCAAGCATCTGAATCTATGAAAGATCCAATGCTGGAGAAGTCTTAGTTAATTACCTGTAACTGTATTTCTCCAGCATTGGTATCTTTCATAGATTCACATGCGCCCGCCCGCCTCCCCTGAGAGGCTGCTCCTATGCTCGGCATCCATCATACTGTAATCTATACGGTTCAAAATCTGAAGATGGCTGCCGGGGGCGGAGCTTAAGCCCTGCCACCTCATTGGCTGGGGCCATAAAGGACCAAAGTGAGGTGGAGAGACTACACAATGAAATGGCTCATAGGCCATAATGGGCTATGTACATGCACTGCTAGGTAGCAATGTATATATATTTAAAAAAAAAAAAATTTATTATTAAATTTATCACCGAGGATTCCCAGTCTGACGACGGGGAATATTCAAGCATGTGAATCTATGAAAGATACCAATGCTGGAGAAATACAGTTACAGGTAAGTAACTAAGACTTTCAGGTCCTGGAAGGCTTGTTCGGCCTCAAGAGTCCATTCGAAGCGTTTGTTTTTCTTTAGAAGAGCGGTGATGGGTTGGACTGTTCGGGAAAATTCCGGGATGAATCTTCGATAGAAATTGGCAAAGCCGAGCATGCTCTGAACTCCCTTCACCGAGCTTGGAGATGGCCATTTGAGGATGGCGTCCACCTTTCGCGAGTCCATTCGGACTCCTTGAGGTGTCAGGATGAATCCGAGAAACTCAACTTCTGTGGTATGAAAAACGCATTTTTCGGGTTTTGCAAATAGTCTGTGCTGGCGCAGTTTCTCAAGAACTGCCCTAACATGTTTTCTGTGATCAGATTCTGAAGAAGAGTACACCAGGATGTCGTCAATGTAAACAATGACGCAGACATCGATAAGTTCCCGAAGAACATCATTCATAAAGTACTGAAAGGCGGCAGGTGCATTGCACAAACCGAAGGGCATCACCTGATATTCGAAGAGCCCAAATTTGGTGCGGAATGCAGTCTTCCATTCGTCGCCTTCTTTTATGCGCACCAGGTGATAAGCTCCTCGGAGATCTAACTTGGTGTACACACAAGCGTCTTTCACCTGGTCGATAAGCTCAGGGATCAAGGGCAGAGGATAACGATTCTTAATCGTTATTTGATTTAGGGCACGATAGTCTATACACGTTCTAAGGTCGCCTTCTTTTTTTGGCACGAAGAACAGAGCTGAAGAGACAGGAGACTTGGATGGGCGAATAAAACCATTGGCTAGGTACTGATCTAAATACTGACGCAAATGCAGGTTCTCAGGTTCCGTAAGAGCATAAATCCTACTACAAGGTAGTTGAGCATTGGGTACCAGATCGATCTGGCAATCATAAGACCGATGGGGAGGTAACGCGTTAGCCTGTTCTTTCTGAAAAACGTCTTGGTATTCTGACGGTAGCTGTACAGGGGTGGAAGTTACTGTGGCTAGACCCATAGCTGGATTTCTTGGATAACAAGTTGGTTCACAATCAGGAAAACTTATCTTTTTTGCTCGCCAGTCAATTCTGGGATTATGTGTTTCTAACCAAGGAATTCCAAGAATTACTTGAAATTGTGGGGCCTTGATCACATCAAACACGATTGCTTCCCGATGTCCATCCTGACCCACCAGTGTCACTTCAACAGTGGAATGCGTTACAGGCCCTGAGGCTATTTCGGTTCCATCTACTGTAGTAATGACATCTTGGGTTACTTTCGGGCGGAGAGGAAGCTTAATCCTGGAAGCCAATTCACGGTCTATGTAATTTCCAATAGCTCCACTGTCGATGTATGCTTTTATGGCATGCAACTGCTGAGGCTGTTTTGGGTCCACGAGCACCATTGGCATGACGAAATGCGAGGTCAAAGAGTTAGTTTTCAAGCTCGGCAAGCGGACCCCTACGCTTGCCGGGCTAGGTCGTTTCCCGAATCAGGTGTCACTAATTCGTTATCAGTAGCTCCAACCACCTTCTTAAGTGGTTTAACTGGACAATTTCGAAGAAAGTGACCGGAAGTCCCGCAATACAGACAAAGTTGCATTTGCCGCCTTCTCTCTCGTTCTTTCTGCGTTAATGGTCCTTTAACACCACCGATTTGCATAGGTTCAGATAGGTCGGTACTCTTGGAGGTAGCGTGGGTTTTGATCGGCGCTCGGTTTTCATACTTGAACCGATCTGCTTTTCTATTTTGAAGTCTGTGATCAAGTTGAACCACCAAGTCAATGTAGTCTGCGCAGACCTGGGGTGGGTTTACTATCTGAGCTAGAACATCCTTAAGCTCTCCGCGCAGGCCTCGATGAAACAATGTGATCCTTTTGCTTTCTGGCCATCCAGTTTCCACAACCAGTCTGTTAAAGGTGGCTATGTAGGATAGAAGATCCTGATTACCTTGTCGTAAGGATAGCAGTTCGTTATCAAGGGCCTGTCCTTGAGAGTGTCGAGCGAACAATCTTTCCATGCTGGCCTGGAAGGCCTGAAAATTCTGGAGAATGGGATCATCCTGATTTACCAATGGAATAGACCAATCGGCAGCACTGCCACTGAGGTAAGATAGTATAAAGGCTACCTTGGTCTGGTCGTTAGGGAAGGCTCCGGGTCTGCATAGAAAGTGTAAACGACATTGGTTCATAAAGACGGCATATTTCTTGGGATCCCCCGCAAAACGTTCAGGCGGGGCCAAAGGCATGTGTCCAGGTAGATTAATTTGTACCGGGTTACTCAAACCCATTGATGTGGAAATGTCTCCGGAATTAGGTAAATGAGTGTGCCCTGCCTGGGCCTGTAATAACCTTTTGGCTAGGTCATCAGTTCTTTCCTTAGATAAGATCAGTTCTCTTTTGAGAGCGTTAGTCTCCTGGCGGGCTGAGTGCACCTCTGCCCGTAATTCCCCCAAAAGCTGGGCCAGCTGGTCAGTCTCGGAAGTCTCCATAGCGCCCGGGTGGGAAATTGTGGGTAGGCTTCGCGTTCTGTAACGCTCACCTGATTCCCACGGAGGCGCAGGTCTGGCTTCGAGTGCTGATGCTTCTTCAATGGTGAAGCGCAGGACTCTGAAGATGGACAGGAAGGGCCCTCTACTCTGGCTTCTCCGGCTCGCAGGAATATTCCCCTGTGCGTGAAAAGGGAGTATTACCTACTGACTGAGTTATGCACAAGCCTCCCACTTTCTTCCAACCCTCCACGATACCCTTCCACGATTCCCCGTGAAGTCTCACCTTAGGGTCTGAAAGGACGAGCTCTCCATCCTGCTTCTGACGCAGGGGCGCGTTGAACCCAGTTACTTCACTGGATTGAGGTTGGATGGGAGTTCAGGTAAGCTTGATTATACTGGTAAGGCGCTGTAAAAGTTCTGTTGCAAGTTCAAAAGTTCAAGCTTTAAATAATAATGTTCATTGTCTTTTTTCAGGTGATGAATGAAGATTCCTTTGGAGACTTCTTGCAACAAAGCGCTGATGTTGATGTCTTTTCCCCATAGGGGCCGGGGTTCGGAATGCCAGAAATATGGCGCTGACCCGAAGTGAAACGTGCAGTTCCAGTAAAGATCTGGTAAGTCCTAGGTGAGCGCTCAGGTGATGTTTTTGCATTCGCTCATCTAATGTCTTTGTCTTTTTTCCCCATAGGGGCCGGGGTCCTGCTTGGAAGCAGCAAGACCCGAAATGAAATGGGAATGACCCAACAGGTAAGTCTTAGAAGGAAACTGGGCTTTTCCTATTCCCTTCCTTCTCTCACCTCTTATTCTTGTCTTTCTCTCTAGGCTCTGGGAAGTGGCTGTGTATCCGGATGATCGCTGCTGAAGATGGAGGAACCCAGGAAAGGTGAGTGAAATGCAGCGCTGCAGCGATCGTAACGAAATGCTTTTAAAAATGATGTCTTCCCTTTCAGGATCGTCAGTGATGTCTCTGTGGTGCAGATTAGCTGGTAGGTCTCTTGTCTCCCTTTGCAGGTGACCCAGGATGCTGACAGGTGTGGCTGAAGTCCAGATGCAGGAGCTGACATGGTGAGCGTCCAGCTGCGAGGAGCAGAACAACGCGAAGCGTGAGTTGCTGATCGGGTGTGGTTTAAATAGCTTTGGAAGAAGTTCCAAGTGTGTATCCTTCCTCCGATCAGGTATGTATCCTTCCCCGACCACACCCAGGTGGAAAGTAGTCCCACAGGTAAAGTAGTTCCTATTCAGGCCTCAAGAGGGCCTGGATGTGGCAGCATGGTCTGCATCAGGTAAGTGCACATTAAAACACTTGAACACATGTCTAGCTTTATGAGTATGGCGCCAGGACAGAGGTCCAACATGAGCCTGGCGCCTAAGGCGCCAGGACTGCGTCCAAAGGGCCCCAGCTTGGGCCCGCTGGCACTCCCCTGGGGGAAATGATGCCTGCCTCTGGGGTTGCTGGGTCGGACCTGGCTCCTTGGAGGTAGGCATCATGACACTTCCGTTAGGAAACGCTTCGACCTATCCCATAACGTCGAAGTGAGGTCTCCTTCGCCTTCAGAGAAGCCTTCCGGTAGGATAGGTGTCCCTCTCGACGGAGCAGGAGGTTCCTGCTTCCTTCTGGTCTTTTCGGCGTCTCCCAGGCCTTATGAGCAGTAACAGATGTATCTTTCGTCGTCCATCTTAGGCTATCGGTGGAAATGATCCTAGCCAGGCTCTCGACAACTAAGCTGTCTGTCGAGGGTACCTCCGGCGTCGCCGTTACAGGTGTCGCTTGCTCTACGCCGACGGGCGCTCTCTGGCGGTGCGCGTCATCTGGCGGTTTAGTGGTAGCGCCCTTATCAGGGGTTAGCCCAGTCGCTGGTCGCATATGCGGTTGCGAGGGGGGCTTCAGACTCTTACGGTCTGAGGAGGCCGCCGGTAGGACCTGCGTCTCCGTTGGCGCTAACGCCCTCTTCGTCTTCGACGAGGAAGAGCCATGGGTTAAGTGTTTATGGTAGTGTTTTCTGTGTGCGTCCTTGTCGCCGGGGTGTTCATCCCCATAAGCAGGGCGTGAGCCGAGCTTGTCAGGGCCGGACGACGAGGAGCGTGAACGCTCCTTAGAGAGGTCTACGACTTCCGAAACAGACGTCGTGTTGTCACATTCCTTGTCACTTTCAGCGGTGGCGGCGGTGGGTGATGAGTCAGACCTAGACATGGCGTAGGCCGCCCACCTTTTGACCCTACAGTCTTTTAAAGTCTTCGGCTTAAGTAGCTGACATGCCGCACAGCCGTCTTCTTTGTGGTCAAGAGACAAGCAACGGTTACACCGTTTATGCTGGTCTTTCCAGGTAAACTTGCCCTTACAACGCAGGCAAAACCTAAAGGGTGTCCTCTCCATAGCCGAGGAACAGATCGCATGTGACAACAACCCCGATGGAAAAGGAGGGCAAAGGGAAAGGCATTCTCAAAGAGAAACAATGTCCCATGAACCCACTCTCCCTACTGTATTTGGCCGTCGAGGCCAGGCCACGTGTTCGGCGAACGCCGAACAACCTCTTCCGTCGAAGGCACCGCCGTCGGAGATCTTGATCGGCGGTGAACAGCTTCACAGCTACGACAACGAAGGAGGGGTGAAGAAATGAATAATTAAGGGTGACCAAAGGTCAAGTAAAGTTTTTGCAATGTCTCTCGAGGAGCTCCGCATATAAGCGACCAATATCTGGGCGGAAAAAAACAATCTGAGGGACCTCGACGCGTGAGGGATTGTGGGTACACTGCACGTCACTATAGGGTTAGTGTTACAGACACGCCTTGTCGACGTCCCCTTTTCGACTACGAAAAACAAAATGCAATACTCCGCAGTGACCACTGGATGTCGGACTATGCACAGCATGTGATTTTAAGCAGATTAACAAACATCAGAAATATGTGATACAAGGGTTAACAAGAAGCTTAACTAGTAAAAGTTCCAAGCCCTCAGTGGCCCCAACGGTAACTTCATGAATATCAACCCTCTTTCAAAAAATGATCACACCTCCACCTCCCTTGCCTGAGAGTCTGTCTTTGGTAATTATGTCCATGCTGTTTTCAACAATATAATCAGCAATGTTGCAGGTCTATTTACCCCATGACCACATGTTTATAATGACACGCTGTTTTGTACTGTGTTCGGTGATGTTAAAGGACCAACAGTCAGAGCTACTCTGCTGCTATTAGATATAAAGCTACAACCAGTATCTGGAGTATCAGAAACAGTATCAGCAAGATTGTCATCTATGGTTGACATGTCAGGCTAGCAATAATAAAGGTAACACTGGTATCATGAACAGTGTAAGCCAGATTGTTATCTGACTGCACACAGGAACGGACATGATCAACAAGGAGCCCCTTGTCAGAAAAAATTATTTGCCACAACAATACAGTGAAAACTAATATCTAAAAAAAAGAATTTGAAAAAAGGTCTTGAAAAATAGAAAAGGGCAGAATGCACAGACGTTCTTCATAGCATGCAGAAAATATTAAAACTTGATTCTATCATTAGATGCACTGCAATCTTGGACATCTCTCTCACTAAAGGTCCGTGCCAGGGAAAAAGAGACCACAAACGATGTTTCAAATCATCTCCCGCGCCCTCTGCTCACCCTGGAGAAATGCATGTGCATATCTTTAGTAGGTTTGTTAATTTCCACCAGCTAAGTGTCTTTGGCGATACATAAACATTATACAGGTGTCTCCGACATTGGTACATTATAGTACTTTCATAGGTCCAATAAAAGGTATGGAACAAGTTACTTACCTGTAACTGTTGTTCTCCAGAATGGGTCTGGCATGGATTCACATGCTCATGAATATTCCCCATCATCAGGCCAGAAATATTCAGTAAAAGAAAAAAAAACAGTTTCACTTTCGCTTACAAACAGTCTTTCTCTTATAAGCCAATCACTGAGTTCTAGGTCATACTGCCCCCAGCCAATGACTGCCCTCTCCCTAAACCCCTCCTCTGGCAGCCATCTTCAGATTTGGTAGCACGTAGACTCAGAAGAGCCGCAGAGGGGCAGGAGGGAAGGTTTGCATGTGAATCCATGCCAGACCCATGCTGGAGAACAACAGTTACAGGTATGTAACTTGTTGCTTTTCCAGCATGGGGTCTGACATGGATTCACATGCTCAAAAATAAAGAATACATAGCTGTACATACATACACAACCACGGGAGGTGACAAGGCTCAACATGAGCAATTACTCTTACCTCCGGACCAGGCTCACCTTCAAGCTAACCGGTTGCGTAGTCAATGAAAGGTACAAACACTGTTGACAGGCGCTCCAAACATAAGATTTATTTAGCAATCTTTGTTTATCTTCACAACTTAGTTGCATCTGTTGCTCAACTTATTTAAACATGCATAACTGCCCTCAACACATGTTTCCCCACTTGTCATCAGTGGTTCAGTATATCTGTGCAATTGCTGCAAAATAAAGAAGTGAACAAGAAAGAAAATTCTAATCTTTGTACTTGTGTTTTTTCAAAAATTAAATATAATGAACAAGGAACAAGTTACTTACCTGTAACTGTTGTTCTCCAGCATGGATTCACATGCTCATTCCCAGTCGTCAGGCTGGGAATCCTCGGTAAAGAAAAAACCAGTATCAGTTTCGTTTCTGATCTGTCTTTCGTAGTAGTAACCAATCACTGATCTCTGCGTCATACTGACCACAGCCAATGACTGCCCTCTACCTAAGCCCCGCCTCTGGCAGCCATCTTCAGATTTGGTAGCACGTGAAGTGGCAGTATGACCAAGTGAAGAGCCGCAGAGGGGTAGGCGGGAGGGTTCGCATGTGAATCCATGCCAGACCCATGCTGGAGAACAACAGTTACAGGTAAGTAACTTCTTCCTTCTCCAGCATGGGGTCTGGCATGGATTCACATGCTCATGAATAAAGAATACATAGCAGTACACACATGCACAACCACGGGAGGTGGCAAAGGCTCAACATTAAGCATTACATCAAACTCAACATTAAGCAAATCTTACCTCCTCACCAGGCTCACCTTAGGCGAACAGGTTGCGCAGCACTGCTTGGCCGACCCTGGACTCCTCCCTGGATTCCCGATCGACGCAGTAGAATTTTGTGAAGGTGTGCGTCGACCTCCACGTAGCAGCCCTGCAGATGCCCAGCAAGGGCACACCAGATAGGAACGCCGTGGTAGCTGCGATCGCTCTGGTGGAAAGGGCTCTCGACGGCCAGGCAGCGGTCGGTTTGCCAACCGATGACAGTACATGATACAGCCGGAGAGCCATCTGGAAATGGAAGCCTTCGAGAGAGCCTTCCCCTGATTGACAGGTCCAAAATTCACAAAGAGTTGTGACGTCTTCCGAAAACACTTCGTGCGGTCCACGTAGAACTTCAGCGCTCTAGCCACATCCAGCGAGTGCAAAGTCCTTTCAGCCGGCGACGAAAGCGACGGGAAGAAAACAGGCAACACCAAGGGTTCGTTGAGGTGGAAGTCCGACGGCACCTTGGGCATGAAGGAGGGGTGCGTCCTGAGCACTACCCTCGTGTCGTGAAAAGTCAAGTACGGGGCCTTGCAGGAAAGGGCCTGGATCTCTCCCACCCGTCGTGCGGAGGTGATGGCCACAAGAAACGCTGTTTTCCACGACAAGAACTTCAACGGAGCCGAGTGCAGAGGCTCGAACGGAGGTCCCATGAGCTTGGTCAGCACCACGTTGAGCTCCCACGCCGGGGCCGGAGCCTTCACCGGCGGGAACGATCTGAACAGTCCCTTCATGAACTCTTTCACCAGACGATGAGACCACAAAGATGTCCGCCCCGTGGTTCTAGTGTATCGGGAGATCGCAGCAAGATGAATCTTGGACCTACAGTCCAGCTTTGGCCAGCGTCAGTAGGTACGGCAGTACTTGGGGGGCCGTAATCCGTAGAGGGTTAATCTTCTGTGCGTGGCACCAGACAGAGAACCTCTTCCATTCGTGTCCGTAGCATTTAAGAGTTGAGGACGCCCTGGCCTTTGCAAGAACCTCTCTGCATTCGGCCGGTATGTCGTATCCTCCAAACTCTAACGCTGCAGGAGCCAGGCCTGCAAGTTCAGCGACTTCGGGTCGTGATGGAGGATGGCGCCTCCTTCCCCGGAGAGAAGATCCGCGTCCACTGGCAGCTTGATTGACGGGGACGCTGACAAGTCCAGAAGGTCCGGGAACCATATCTGCCTCGGCCACGCAGGTGCGACGAGGATCATCCTGCACCGTGACCTCTTGAGCTGGTTGATGAGCCGGATCAGCAATGGCAATGGAGGGAACGCGTATAGAAACAGGCCCTCCTAGGGGAACGAGAAAGCATCGCCCATGCTCCTCGGCTGGGGAAACCTACTGGCGAACCTCCGGCACTTGGAGTTCGTTGCCGTCGCAAACAGATCGATCTGGGGTGTGCCCCACCGTCGGAAGAGGCGGTCCACTAGATCCTGTCGTAGTTCCCACTCGTGGCACGAGCGCAGCTCCCTGCTGAGTGAGTCGGCAATGGTGTTTTTTATCCCTGCCAGATGAAACGGCACCAGAAACATCCCTTGGGCGATGGCCCAATGCCACAGATCCTGCGCCTCCCTGGACAGGGCTGGGGACCTGGTTCCGCCCTGTTTCCTGATGTAGAACATGGTGGTGGTGTTGTCGGTGAAGATCCTCACCACCTTGCCCTTGAGGGACGGAAGGAAGGACCTGAGGGCCCAAAACACTGCACGGAGCTCCAGGACGTTGATATGGAGGGACTTCTCCGTCGGGAGCCAAAGGCCTCTTGCGTGCAGATTTTCGGTGTGCGCTCCCCACCCTTCCAGGGAGGCATCCGTGGTCACTGTCTCCTGGTGGCCGGGGGTCTGGAAGTCCATGCCCGCCGTCAGATGCGCGCAGGTGCCCCACCACCGGATCGCTCGTCGGAAACTCTCGTCGAGTGTGATCCTCTCGTCGAAGCTGCCCGTCGTCTGGATCCAGCGCGCTTCCAGGAACTCCTTCAACGGGCGCATCCGGAGCCTGCACAGGGGGATGAGGTAAATGCAAGAAGACATCATTCCGAGGAGGGACTTGATGGACCTCACTCTGGCCGCGTCCGCAACCAGCATCCGCTGCACCTTGCCCAAAATGGCCCTCGTCCTTTCCTCCGACGGAGAGGCCAGAAGCGACACTGTGTCGAGCTTCGCTCCCAGAAACAGTGCGTCTTGCGCGGGCACCAGGTGGGACTTGGCGTAGTTTATGGAGAATCCCAGGTCCGTGAGAAGTTGGACGGTCCTTGCCGTGTGCTCCACGGCGAGCTCCTTCGTCTTCGCTCGGATGAGCCAGTCGTCCAGGTAGGGGTAGACGTGGATCCCCTCTCGGCGCAGCTGCGCCGCCACCGGTGCGAGGCACTTGGTGAACACCCTGGGTGCCGTCCTCAGTCCGAAGGGAAGGGCTCTGAACTGATAGTGACGCCCTTGGACCACGAACCTGAGAAACTTTCGGTGTCCCTTTAGGATGGGAATATGGAAGTAGGCATCCTCCAAATCCAACGACGACAGGAAATCGCCTTCCTCCAGCTGACCCAGGACGTGTTGGAGGGTGACCATCCGGAACTTCTGTGCCTTGATGAATTTGTTCAGTCATCGTAGGTCCAGGATGGGACGCCATCCTCCCGTCTTCTTCTTCACGAGGAAGTATCTTGAGTAAACTCCGGAGCCCCAAAGCCTCTTTGGGACGAGCTCGATGGCGCCCTTCTTGAGCATCGCCTTTACCTCCAAGAGAAGTTGAGGGACGTGATGTTATTTCCTAGCCACAGGGGGGACGCGCGGGCACCTCTTTAGAAACTCGAGCGCGTGACCCTGGGCTAGGGCGTCCAGCACCCAACGGTCGTTGGAGATGGACTCCCACACGCTGACTAAGCTCGCCAGCCGGCCTCCCAGCGGGGTGCTTCGGTGGGGGCCCGACCCCACGGCCGGTTCAGTCCTGCTTCAACGAGGCTTTGCCGCCTTGACCTCCTTGGCGATGACGGCGGGGTCCGCCTGACTTGCCTCGT
Source organism: Ambystoma mexicanum (assembly GCF_040938575.1). Classification (NCBI taxonomy): domain Eukaryota; kingdom Metazoa; phylum Chordata; class Amphibia; order Caudata; family Ambystomatidae; genus Ambystoma; species Ambystoma mexicanum. Next base: position 258,592,395 of record NC_090928.1, on the reverse strand, counting down.
CCCCTGCAAGCTTCCTGCGACGACGAACGGGCCGCTTGACGGTAGGTGGAAAATCCGCCGCCGGAACCTTTGGAGGCACCCTGTTTGCCTCCGCCGCTCCAAAAGGGCGGCCGCCGTTGCTGGAGAACCCCAAGAGCCCGGGCCGTCTCCGTGTCTGCCTTGATGGCTTGAAGGGAATCGTCCACTGTTTTCCCAAACAGGTTGTTTCCGTCGAACGGCATGTCCAAGACTCTGGTCTGCACGTCCTGACGGAAGTCAGTAGCCTTGAGCCATCCACGCCGCCTAAGGCACACGCCGTTGCCCAACTGGTGAAATCCAGTGTCAGCGATGTCCGTCGCAATCGTAATGGCGTGGTCCGACGCCACCCCTCCTTCCTGCAAGATCTCTAGGGCATCCGCCCTCTTGTCGTCCGGTAGGAAGTCCAGCAGGGGGGCCAGTTTGTACCACAACTCCCTGTTGTAGCAGGCTACGATAGCCAAGGCGTTGGCCGCCTTAATCGTCGTTGCTGCAGACGAGATGACCCTGCGTCCCATCGTATCCAATTTCTTTCCCTCGCCGTCCGGCGGGGAGGTCGATGTAGAGGCCGCGCCCCCCCCCCGCTTTCTTCCTGGCCGCCGCGGAGACGACCGAGTCCGGGGTCGGCTGTGCCCGAAGGCACAAGGGGGCCGCGTCCGGGACCCAGTACTTCTTCTCGTACCGATCCCTTCTAGCCGGCGTCGTGGATGGGTTCTTGAGGAGGGCGAGGCCCTCATCCCAAATATCATCCAGTAGAGGTACGGAGAGGACCGTCTTCCTCTTGGCCTCGTGCCGTTGATAAAGGAAACCTTCCTTCTCTTCCGGGCAGAGCTGGAAAAGCTCGGATGCCCTGGCGATCATGGAGTGAAACGATCCAATCTCGTCGGGCGGGGAAGCCCGGGTGGGAGGTGACGACGGCAGATCCTCGTCGTAAACCTAGTCGTCCGTACCCGTCGCGGCCGTGTCAGTCCCTGTATCATCGTGGACGGGGAGGAGGGCTGAACAGGGCGCGATGGCTGAAAAGGAGGTGGAGGATGAATCCTTCTTCTCTTAGGGGGGAGGGCTCCCAGAAGGGCCTGGCTCCGGGTCTCCCGTCGGGAGCGGTTCCTCTGCTGGTGGTAATGGCAGTCTCGTCCTTATCTCCGAGCATAAGGACTGTATAGCCAACAAAATGGCCGCCGAGTTGTCTTGCGGCACTGGTTGAGGGGAGTCCGACGGGCGGTCAGGGGCCCCATCGGCACCCTCGACGTTACCGTCGTCTCCTACGTCGGGGTCCCTCCCGACGGGCTGGTGGTCTTCCACGCCAACGCCGTGGCTTAAGACTTCGATCAGCTCTTCCTCAGAGGTTGAGGCCGAATCCACGACGACCTCCTGCCCCCCCTTTTTCTTCTCCGTCGGAGGTTTCACGGGGGTCCTGTCGATGGGCATAAAAGAGGACTCCCTCCGCGGTGGCAGGGAGACTCTGAGCCCCGAGGTCGCCACCACTGGTGTAGCCTCCACAGGCTGAGCCAGGGCCGCCGCGACTGTCTCGATAGAGGCCTTGGCCGGATGGATTAAGGCTTTCACCACCTTAGGTGCGCTCACCGCCTTCTCCTTGGGGGGAGGGTCACTGCCTCGCTCTCCCTCCGATGGGGCCTTCGAGCTCGACCGGGGCCTCTCCAGGAGCTTCGCCGGGTGCTCGGCCTTCCTCTTACCCGAACCAGAGCGTTGGCTCGCGGTTGATGGTGCCGGGGAGGATGCGCCCTGCCTGGCGCCTGTAGAGCCCGACCGTTCGGCGCTCCCGGTGCCAGTGGACTCGCGGTGCTTGGCCTTGTGTTGGACCCCCGTCGCCGGGGCGTCCTCAAAGGTCTTAGAAGACCGCTCGGATTTCTTCTTCTTGCCCGACGGGCTCTTCCCTTCCAGCCAGTTGGCGAGACGTTGATGGCGGTCCTTCATGGTCCGCTCTGACATATTGCCGCAAAACGCACAGTCCTCCTCCACGTGCGTCTTGTCCTCATGTAGGCAGTAAAGACAGAAGGAGTGTTCGTCCTCCTTAAAGACATTCTGAAGCTGGCATCCAGGGCAGACCCTGAACAGCTTTCCGGCGTCGAGCTTCCCTTCTCCTGGGCCATGTCCGAGATGGGCCTGAGAAACTTCTGGAGTCTTCCAAAAGCGTGGCTCGACGAAATCTTCACCCTTGAGGGGCGTAGAGGAATCCGACACGGGTCCCCGTTGATCGGATGAAGAAACGGTGGAGCTTGAGGCTCTTTTGACCGAAAATCCCAACACTTGAACGTGCGGTAAAAATCTGAAGATGGCTGCCAGAGGCGGGGCTTAGGTAGAGGGCAGTCATTGGCTGTGGTCAGTATGACGCAGAGATCAGTGATTGGTTACTACTACGAAAGACAGATCAGAAACGAAACTGATACTGGTTTTTTCTTTACCAAGGATTCCCAGCCTGACGACGGGGAATGAGCATGTGAATCCATGCCAGACCCCATGCTGGAGAAAAGTTATTGCTAATATGAAAGTGTTGCATCAAAAATGTGGTTGAATTATATATCACAAATATTGTTAGCAAAGAAAAGCATTGAAACATTGATATTTAGGAAAAAGCATTAGAAACCAAATGACTTGAAAATTATTTAAAATTAAAAATTTCAGGTAGACCGCTTAATGCCATAATTAGTAAAAGAAGGTTAATTAGAGTTATGCTTACTGTATTTATAATGGTCCTCACAAAATTGAAAGGATCATAATATCATATGGATGCTGTAGTGGATTAGTTCATTCCACATAGTTTGCAATTCTTGATTTCCTCAAAATTAAAATGGTTTTAAGGATTAAGTCTTATGAGCTTCTTGTTTTGTAGACAGTTCCTGCAAATGGTTAATATATTTAGTTTTAGTAGGAGGCTACAAACTAAAGGTTGAGGATTTCTTGAAATAAATATTGAATTGTGAGGTTAGATCTCAAGGTAAGGCAGCTAGAAAATAATTGTACCTGGATTTCTCCTTAATTTTGATGAATCTGCTAGGATTCCTCTGGATGCTGCTGCTCGCTCGATTCTGGAACTGCGAGTCGGCATTTCAAAAGGGCCGTTTTTATTTGCATAATGTAACGTGATGATGTCATACGCGTCATCACGTTGCGGCCGCCGTTTTGAATGCAAAAAATCCCATTGGTATTAGATTAGCGTGCGTGATCGCATGTACTTAGTTATTTTGGGAGTTAAAATAGGAAATTTAGTTTGGATGATCTATGGCTCATTGTCATGTATATAAATGGTAGCTGCTCTGTTTATAACTAGGCATTAAACCGGATTATAATTAAATGATTTGAAATACTATGCAATTATAATAGTTATTAATCATTTTGCTATCCACTAACTGTAGATAGGCCCTTATATCCTTTGGTGTAAAAAAAAAAGCCATGCAGTGTAACTCTTAAATTGAGTGAAAGCCAACAAGTTTCCTATTACCCCTTTGGGTGTTCTAATATAAATACTTACATATGGTATTTCAAAGTATAGCAACAATTATATACATGAATATGTCTAGTTATTAGACATCTAAATACATAATGAAGAAATATTGGCATGCATTAATGTTGTATCATAAATAATGAATTAGTTCATGATCTGAATTTAAGCCGATGATACAGCTGTCCATAGTCGTAGGGATCTTTTCCTGTTTCTGCCTCTTTTTCGTGGAGTCACATGTTCTATGCCATAAAAGCTGATCAAATTCATCTGTTCTTTTTGGTGGTTGCGTAGCACTGCTTGGCCGACCCTGGAATCCTCTCTGAAATCCCTGTCAACGCAGCAGAATCTTGTGAAGGTGTGCCTAGACCTCCCCATAATAGCCCTGCAGATGTGAAGCAAGGTTTATAGTGATATAATCGAAAACAAAAAAGGTCAAAAGTCAAAATGTCGATTTTTTTTAAAGTTTTGTTTTCGAAATGGGGGGGTTCCCCCCCTAACCTCCCTTTTTTTTGTTTTACCCATTTTTTTGTATTCCCGGACCCCAAAAAAATATATATAATTAAAAAAAGAGGAATTCGACTTTTTTTTTTTTCGACATTTATTTTTCGACATTTTTGTCTTTCGACCTTTTTTTCTCGATATTTTGACTGCACACCGTCCAGCAAGGGTACACCAGACAGGAACGCCATTGTCGCAGCGATCGCTTTGGTGGAATGGGCTCTCAGACGGCCAGGCAGTGGTCGGTTTGCCAACTGATGACAGTGTGTGATACAGCCGGAGGGCCACATGGAGATGGAAGCCTTGGACAAAGCTTTCCCGTGGTTCACAGGAACAAAGTTCACGAAAAGTTGAGACATCTTCTGGAAACTCTTTGTGCGTGCCACATAGAACTTCAGATCCCACACGCCACATCCAGCGAGTGCAAAGTCCTTTGAGCCAGCAATGAAGGTGAAGGAAAAAACACAGGCAACACCAAAGGTTTGTTGAGGTGGAATTCCAACTGAACCTTTGGCATGCAGGAGGGGTGGTCTGCAGCACCACACTTGTTTCATGGAAAGTCAGATAAGGCTGCTTGAAGGACAGGGCCTGGATCTCACCTACCATTCTGGGAGAGGAGATGGCCATAAGAAAAGCTGTTTTCCACGAAAGGAACAAGAGGGGCTTGATGCAGAGGCTCGAAAGGGGCCTGAATGAGCCTCATCAGCACCACGTAGTGTTCCCACGCCGGGGCGGGTGCTTTCACCGGCGGCAACAATAGGAACAGTCCTTTGAGGAACTTCTTGACAAGATGGTGGGACCAAAGAAAAGTCCATCTTGGAGACTTAGTGTAGCTGCATATAGCCACCAGATGCACCATGATGGAGGTGTGCGCCAGCCCTGCCTTGGCCAAAGACAAGTATGGAAGAACCTGATGGGCCGTGATCCTCAGAGGGTTGATCTTCTGCGTCCGGCACCACGTTGCGGAACGCTTCCACTTGTGCCCGTAGCAATTCAGAGTCGACGATGCTCTGGCCCTGGCAAGGACCTCCCTGCAGTCCGCTGGCAGCTCATACCCTCCGAACTTTAAGGCTGCACGAGCCAAGCTTTCAGGTTCAGCGATCCTAGGCCGTGGGGTATCCAGGCATTGCTTCTTATATATAAGTTTTGGAAAAAAATGCATCTAAAAAATGCATTTTTTTGTAGGTAAAGTTTTTTTTACTTTAATGGGTTTTGAGGGGTAAAAAAAAAAAAAAGGGGGTTGGGCCCCCCCCCCCCCCCCCCCCACTTAAAAAAAATGAATTTTTTTCGATGCATTTTTTTTTTCAAAACTTTGGCATTCGATGCAATCACTAAGAACCGGTTGTGGTGCAGGATTGCGCCTCCTTCCCTGGTGACTAGATCTGCGACCACTGGTAGCTTGACTGGAGGCGATGCAGAGAGGCTTAGAAGGTCCGGGTACCAAATCTGCCTCGGCCACGCCGGGGATCATCCTGCACCGGCACCATTTGAGTTCTCGCAGCAGGAGCGGCAACAGAGGGAACGCAAAGAGGAACAGGCCTTCCCACAGGAAGGAGAACGCGTCCCCCATGCTTCTCAGCTGGTGGAACCTGCTCGCAAATCTCTGGCCTTTGGAGTTCATTGCTGTCGCAACCAGGTCGATCTGGGGTCTGCCCCATCTGAGGAAGAGGCTTCCCACTTGATCCTGTTGAAGCTCCCACTCGTGGCAAGAGTGTTGTTCCCTGCTGAGGGAGTCAGTGATGGTGTTCTCGACTCCCGCCAGGTGAAAAGGAATGAGGATCATCCCCTGGGCGACGGCCCAGTGCCACAATCCCTGCACCTCTCTGGAGCGCGCTGGGGATCCAGTGGCCCCCCCATACCTGATGTAGAACATTGTAGTGGTATTGTCCTTGAAGACCCTCACCACCTCGTCCTTGACAGACGGCAGGAACAACTTGAGGGCCCAGAACACTGCCCACAACTCCAGGACATTGATGTGGAGATCCTTTTCCTCCAGTAGCCACAGGCCTCTGGCATGGAGACATCCGGTGTGGGCTCCCAAGCCCTCCAATGACGCATCCGTGGTGACTGTCTGCTGGTAAAGGGGGGCGGTTGGAAATCCATGCCCCCAGCGATGGTAGAGTGCACGCCCCACCACCTTATCGCTCGACGGAACTCCTCGTCAAGTACAATCCTGTCTGCGAAGCTTCCAGACACCTGGATCCACTGAGCATCAAGGAATTTCTGAACGGGCTGCTTACGCAATCTGCACAGCCTGATTAGGTAGATACATAACAACATGCCGAGCAGCGACTGGATGGTCTGTACTGTGGCGATCTTCAGTGTCATCAACCGTTGCCCCTTACCCAGAATAGCCACTATTCTCTCCTCTGAGGGGGCTGCCAGGCAGGAGACCGTGTTGATCCTGTACCCCAGGAACAGCATGTTCTGCGATGGAATCAAGCAGGACTTTGGATAGTTCACGAGAACCCCAGATCCGTCAGCAGCCGGATGGTCCTAGCCGTGTGTTCAGCAGCTGCAGCAGCCGGATGAGCCAGATGTCGAGGTACAGGTACACATGTATCCCTTGCAGATGTAGATGGGCCGCCACTGGTGCCATGCACTTCGTAAACACCCTGGGCACCGACTTCAGCCCAAAGGAAGGCCTTGAATTGGTAGTGCTATCCTTGACGAAGAGTAGAAACATCCGATGCTTCTCGTGAATTGGGACGTGGAAGTAAGCGTCTTCTAGATCCAGCTATGTCAGTAAATCCTCTTCCTCCACTTGGCCGAGCACGTGCTGTAACGTGACCATCCTGAATTTTTGGGACTTGAGGTACTTGTTTAGGTGCTGCAGGTCAAGAATGGGCCTCCAGCCCCCGATATTCTTTACTAAGAACTATCTGGAGTAGACTCTGGGGCTCCAGAGTCACCTTGGGACCAGCTCCATTGCCCCTTTTTCTTAGCATGTCCTGTACCTCCTGCAGGAGTTGTGGGATGTGCTGCTCCTGCCGGGCCACTGGTGGAATTCAGACACTTCTGTTGAAATTCTACAGTGTGTCCGTGGGCGAGAGCGTCCAGCACCCATCGGTCGGTGGAAATCTTTTCCCACTCAGTGACAAAGCCCGCCAGTCAGCCTCCCAACGGGGTGCATGGATGGGGGGCCTGACATCCTGGCTGGATCAATCCTGCTTTGAGGCATGTGTGATGCCTTAGGAGGGGCAGCGGCAGCCACCTCCGAACACCTTGGAATGACCCATGAAGGCCTCCTGGGTCGTGGAACAGGAGGGTTGTTGGTACAAGGAGGATCTCCCAATGAAACCCTTCGACAATCTTCCGGATTTGCCACCTGAGGCACAAAAGGAGGGCCGATGCTGCTGTAGGGTGCCTAAGGCCCGGGCCGTCTCAGTGTCAGTCTTGATCGCGTGTAACGATTCGTCGACAGCCTTCCCAAAGAGATTTTCTGTCGAAAGGCATGTCCAGGACCCTAGTCTGAACTTCCTGTCAAAAATTGGTGGCCTTTAGCCAGTCATGATGGCCAGAGGCATACACTGTTCCCCATCTGTCGGAACCTTGTGTCCGCGGTGTACAGGGCCATGGTGATGGCATGGTCCGATACCACCTCACCCTCATGGAGAATTTCCAGTGGCTCGACCCGCTTGTCGTTGGGGAGAAATTTCAGCAACTGGGCCATCTTGTACCACAGCTCCCTGTTGTACCTGGCCAGGACTGCGAGAGCATTCGCTGCCTTGACCGTCTTCACCGCCGAGTAGATCACCTTTCTACCCATGGCATCCATTTTCTTCCCCTCTGTCTCTGGGGGAACGAAGGCCAAAGATGATGGATTCGAGGACTTCCTCGCAGCCACCGAGACCACCGAGTCCGGGGAGGGCTGTGACCGCAGGCACTTGGCTGCTGACTCCGGCACCTGTTATTGCATCTCCAGCCTGTTTTTTTGCTGGGGTGGAGGCAGGATTCCTCAGCAGCGCCAGGCCCTCGTCCAAGAGCAGCACCGCCAGAATGGTCTTCCTCTTCGCCTCTCAGTGCTGGTAAAGGAACCCTTCCTTCTTTGTCTCCTCTGGTGTACTTTGTCTCCTCTGGTGTCAACTGGAAGAGCTCCGGAGCTTAGGCGACGATAGCATGGAATCATTCCACTTCGTCCAGTGGAGAAGCTCTCGGTGGAGGGGATACGCCACCGTCATCTGTGTCCATCAACATATCCCTAGGTGCGGGATATCGCTTCCTGTTCTTCGCCAGCAGTGGGTTTGGTACCAACGGGGCCAGTGCCAGGGGTGCCATTGGCAACCTCCTCTGGATCTCCGATACCAGCTTGTGGAGGGCTGACGGAATGTCCAGCGACACGCCTCTGGGAGCTGGAGGGGGAGTAGGCTTGCTGGGCCCAGCGCCTAGGTCGTCGCCGGCACTGCCGTCGTCCGCCTCGCCGATCTCACCGTCCTCGGTGTTTCCACCATCGCAGTTCTCCAGGACCGTGTGAATGGACACCAGGTCTTCTTCATCAGAAGAAGAAATATCTGTGCCTGAAGCACTGCCCACTGCCCCCCCCTCTTTGCGTCCTGAGGGTTTGGGGCTGGGCTCAGGGCCAGCATCCTTTTCTCTGGTGTCTTCTCCACCGGCTTGGCCGAAGCCCCCTGATTGGGAGGAAGGGCCAGTCTGAGTGTCGCAGGGGTACCGTGGACCGGGTCAGCCCCTTTTGCCTTCGAGAGGGCGGACGCCACTTACTAGATCGTCTATGATTTCTCCTGGCCCATCTGGGCCTTCCGGGGTAGGTCGGACACCTTACCCTGAGTCTTCGTGTTCTCCGGCTTCTCCTTTCCCCCGGTTAGCCGATTTGCTCTTTGAGAAGGAGCTGGAGCGATGACTTGAGATGGAAACCGATGGTGACGATGAGTGCCTCCTGCCCGTCGCAGGACCCGCTTGTGCAGCAACCTCGACAGTAATGGACTCACTGTGCTTGGCCTTGTCTTGGGTACCCACAGATGCAGCGTCCTCAAAGGACTTAGAAACCCGTTCCTCGGACCGGTCGGTCCTGGGTGAGGCTTGCCCCTGCTTGCCGCATGGGGTAGAGGCCTTGGCATGAAGCCACACCGCCAATCTGCTGTGTTGATCCTTGATGGTGCATCTGGTAAATCCCAGGCAAATCTCGCAATCCGCCTCCTTATGATCCAGATGAGACCGTAGAGGCACTGTGAGTGTTTGTTCTCCACAAACACATTCCTTAATCCACAACTGGAGCAGAGCTTTTAGAGAGTACCTCCGTCGTCCTTCTCCTCTGACATGGTTTGGCATGCAGTGTAGGCCCAAGGGCCTTCTGGAATCTTTTAAGAAAACTCAACGATTCTTGCCCTTGAGTGGCAACAAAAGACGCCGACAAACGGATCCATGCTTGTCGGTCAAACGAACGCGAGAGCACACAGGCTCTATTTGACAAAAATCAAACTTTTTACCAAAAAAGCACGAAAGATCGTAGATAGCTCACGGAGCAAAACACAAGGACTCCCAACACTTGAACGTGTGGTAAAAATCTGAATACAGCTGCCAGAGGAGGGGCTTAGGGAGAGTGCAGTCATTGGCTATGGACAGCATGACCCAGAGCTCAGTGATTGGTTTATAGGAGAAAGACAGTAAGTGAAACAAGTTTAGACATTCCTTTATGGATTACCTAATATCATTTAATTAACTTTACACTATTCACTATATGTGATTTATCAACAGTTCAGGAACTGTATTGCACTTTCTCACTCTGCACAAAAAGGTTGTCTAAATTGGCCTACTCGTTTGATATGTTGTTCTTGACGTTTTCTCCCTCTCCCCATTCCCAGCTTGAGTTTGGAATCTTAGTGATTCACTAATAACAATTCCACTAATCCAACTAATGTGCCCGATTTCAGTAGCCCCGGTCTCAAAGATATCCCTATTTAGAGTGGTGTCTTGTCCTTAGGATTAATGTTAAAATAATGTACCGTAGGTTTCAGTTAGTTGTGCAATTTAAATTTTACAAAATGTAAAGAAAAAATTAGACTACAAAAACGCTAGTATAAAAAAAAAAATAAAGTTAAGCAAGAAACCTATAATTAGAAAAAGAAAGGTTGCAGAAATCTTCTACATCATTGCAGAAATATTTAAGATGTAGAAAGCTTAAATTATAAAGAGAATAAATCCTTGCAAAACCTCAGTAGACTAACAGGGTCCCCAGGTATACTTCTGCGGCAGCATACAAAAGGAAAATAAAAGGGCTGAATATTACAGTTTGGTATTAAAGGTTCTGACACATGGGTCACACTTCTCACCACCAAAATACTATAATTGTACTTGATGAGAAAGTCTTAGGAGGTGTCTGAGATACTCGATGACACATAGGGGATTGGTGTAGATATTTTATGCATGCAACAGTGAAGATCCCTTTTAGAAAACATCCTGAACTGTAGTTAAATTTACTCCAGATATTTGCAGCAAACCAAAAATCATGAAATACTAAGTGTGTAGAAGTGATCGACACAATGGTGGCATGTTAATTGCTATAAACTTTTATTAACAAAATTATACTTGGGGCAAACCCAACTATCCCTAAAAAGAACAAGGGTTTCCCAGCCTCAAAGAATAATCTAAAGGAGTCTGGCAGGATGTCCAAAGAAAACAAAGTCCACCGTCGTGTCAAACCGATTTACAACCCTTACACCAGTAACTTCAACAAAGGTGCAAGATGATCTTCTTTGGCCCAAAAAAATGTCTTTCTTCTTCTGGATGTGGGTTTTAAAAGTTCCTTTCCAGCTCATAAAACAAAGTTCAAACGGTGCAAAAACAAACTTCCAAAGGATATGTAACATTGTGCCAAAAAGGTTGCCGGGTCCTGACAAGGCCAAGAGAATGTCTCCCTTCTCATGGCTTTCTAAAAGGTTCCCTAACACCAGGTAGAATGATGCACTTCCCCCGATTTTTCTTCCATTTCTTCAAAGTGCCTAGAGAGTGTCTTCCTTCTTTTGGCTTGGCATAATGTTTGCAAAAACCAAGGGGGAATGCTTCCCTTCCCTTGGTTCCAGCTTCTCTCACAGCCAATCTGGTTTACTAACCTGTCAGGTACTGAGACTATGAAGATGTCCAAATGATTCAATCCTCATACAGGTGCGAGTCCCAGACTCGCCTTTCTGACTTATATTCCGATTTCTGAAATACTTGGTATATTCCCGTCAAGAATCATAGGGCAAATTTGGATATGTTAAAGTTCTCTTGCCTCCGTCAGGGTCCTAGACGCTGACTTCTGGATTTTGCTCACCCTTCCAGGTTCTCCACCAACTTCTTGAGGCATCTGCGCCTCCCCGACAACTAGCATACCTTTTTACCCGGTCCGCGCTGGTCTCAAGTCTTCCCGGGTGCCTGCTGTCTGCTGTGGGGCTACCTGGACCTTCATGGTCATTCTGCAGTCTGTGTCGTCGCCACAGTCAAAATCTTCTTCTGGGTAACGCAACGTTTCCCTCACATGTTTTACAGTCTGCTGCAACGGCAGGAGTTTCTCCTCTGAGGTTTGTGGAGCAGTCCTTCTGCTTGGGATGTGCTCTGCTTCTGCTTGCCTCTGCCTTGGCGTCTCGGTCAGCATTCTTCCTTCTCTCGGATCTTCGCTTGCTCTCGCAGTTCCCCCAGGGAAGGCTCAATGCAATTCTCCCAATCCTTCCTCTGTTTTTATACTCTGTTGCACTTCAGATTGTCCAGATTTACTAGACTGTGCTGTTTGGACTTGTGCGATATGACATGCATTATTTACCGTAAAAGCATTTCTGATGATTGTATCTGCTTAGATTCACATGCTGTGCATAGTCCGACATCCAGTGGTCACTGCAGAGTATTGCATTTTGTTTTTCGTAGTCGAAAAGGGGACGTCGACATAGGCATGTCTGTAATACTATCCCTATAGTGTAGTGTACCCAACATCCCTCACTCGTCGAGGTCCCTCTGTATTTTTCCTCGCCCTGAGGGAGCCTTCTCGGCGTGAGTGAGTACATAAAAGAGAGAGAAAGTAATAAGAGGTCCATGTTCCTTCCATCCGAGCGGGGAGGAAGGGTGGGCGCATGTGAATCTAAGCAGATACAATCATCAGAAATGCTTTTACGGTAAGTTATGCATGTCTTCTGATGCTTGTTAATCTGCTTAGAATCACATGCTGTGCATAGACTAGCGAGCAGTACCCGGAGGTGGGTTGTGAGAAGGAACAGTAGAGAAAATGTCTTAATACTGCTTGTCCCACCTGGGAATCAGATCTAGAATGGGCATCTAGACAGTAGTATTTTGTAAAGGTGTGTACAGAACTCCAGGTTGCCGCTTTGCAAATGGACTCCAGAGGGACATTTGCAATGAATGCTGTGGAAGCCCGAGTGCCTCGAGTAGAATGTGCTCTTGGCTTGAAGGGTAGTTCTCTTAGCAAGAGTGTAACAGAGTGATGCATTGGACAATCCATTTAGATATAGTGGACTTTGAAACTGCATCTCCTTCTCTTCCTGCCACCACCGAGACAAAGAACTGATTAGTCTTTCTCAGTGGTCTAGTTCTTTCCATATAAAACATGACCGCTCTGCGCACATCAAGTGTGTGCAGGCTTCTTTCCCCCAAGTTTGATGAGTTTTGAAAGAACGTTGGTAGTTCTATACACTTGTTGACATGGAAATTCTAAATTAATTTTGGTGCAAACCTAGGATGTGTGCGTAGAACCACCTTAATATAGAGAGCGCTTGTAGTTCACTTACTCTCCTAATGGAGGTGATAGCTATTAAAAAAGCGGTTTTAAGAGTGAGGTTCTTAAGTGTTGCCTTGTGCATGGGTTCGAAGGGGGAGCCCATGAGCCTGGTTAGTACCACGTTTAGGTCCCATCCGGGTGCTGGGTTAGATACAGGAGGGTGGATCTACTTTACTCCCTCCATGAAGGCTTTAATAACTGGAACTTTCCACCATGAGACCTTATGTTGAGATGTGGTGTATGCGAAAAGCGCAGCTAGATGAACTTTAATAGAATTAAAGACTAACCCTGAGTCTAATAAGTGAGTCAGGTAAAGAACAATCTGTGTGGGAGAGCAGTCAACGGGATTGATGCCCTTTCCTCTACACTATATGACGAAACGTTTCCACTTGCTGGAGTAGCAGTAACAAGTGTTCGGTTTCCTTGCTTCTCTAAGGATGTCCATGCATCTGAGGGAACTGCAAATGTCCAAATTCTAGGACCTCAGGAGCCAGGCTGCTAAGTTCAGGGTATGTGGGCATGGGTGCAGAGTTTTGCCCCTGTCCTGTGACAGCATGTTGTACGGGCAGGGTAGCTTCACCGGTGGAGACAGTGATATTTCCATTAGGTGAGCGAACCAGGGTTGTCGGGGCCACTAGTATCATGGTAACTGGTTGCTGGTGCATCTTGTGCACTACCTTGTTGAGAAGGGGAGTCGGGGCAAAAGCGTAAACAAATTTCCCTGACCATGTTATCCAGAGCCGTTCTGGGGGTACCTGGAGGTGTAATCTTGGCATTGGGTGTTCTCCAGAGTTGTGAACAGATCTATTTCTGGGAAGCCCCATAGTGCAAAAACGTCTGAGACAATGTATTCTCGTAATCGCCATTCGTACTATGGGGCAGAGGGAAGTCTCTGCCGAGTTCGTCTGCCAGCAGATTGAGTTCCGCTGGTACATGTGATAACAGGAACATGTTGCGTTTGAGAGCCCACTTCCAGATGTTCTGGGACAGCTTGGACAGTCCTGGAGAGTGGGTGCCCCCTTGTTTGTTCAGTTAGTACATGGCTGTGGTGCTGTCTGTGAGGACCAGCACTGTCTTCCCTTGAAGGTGTGCCTGGAAAGCCTTCAGTGCCTTGAAGACCGCCAGTAGTTCCAGCAAATGTATGCGTTTGGACGCCACACTCGGAGTCCAAACTCCGTGTGCAGTCTGATGGGATAGGTGAGCCCCCCATCCTGTGAGGGATGCGTCTGTGGTTAGAGTGGTTTCCCTATTACAAGGTTTTCCTTCGACCACCACCGCAGCGAGAGAACCAAGGCATGCGAGACCACCACTAGATCGTCCCATTGTCCGCTGGCCTGACACCACTGGCTGTTGAGCCACTCCTGCATTGGGCGCATGCGCAGTCGCGCGTGAGTTACCAAATATATACATGACGCCATCATTCCTAACAAACGCATTGCCTAGCGTACCGTCACCTCTTGACCGGCTACATATTGAGGGATCTGAAACAGCATATTCTGGACCCTCTCGGAGGGGAAGACGAGGCCGTCCCTTGTTCGAATTAGAGCCCCTAGGAATTGCTTGACCTGGCTGGGGTCTAGGCTGGACTTCTTCTCGTTGATGGAGAAGCCCAGATGGAACAAAAGGTCTACAGTCTTTTGGGTATTTGAGAAGCATGTCTCGTATGAATACCCGGTTATGAGCCAATCGTCGAGGTAAGGGTATACTGGGATGTACAACCTGCGCAGGTGGGCCACTGCCAGTACTTTCGTGAATACTCTTGGCGCTGATGCTATGCCGAAGGGTAGCACTCTGAACTGGTAGTGTTTGCCCTCTATCATGAACCTGAGGTATTTTCTGTACGCTGGCAACATTAAAATATGAAAGTATGCATCTTTCATGTCCAGTGTTGTCATGTAATCTTCATGTGAAAGCAGGGGGATTACCTCCTGTAGGGTCACCATGCGAAATTTTTGAGGTTTGACAAATTTGTTCGCTGATCTAGTACAGGGCACATGGTTAAGTTCTTTTTGGGTACAAGGAAGTACACTGAATAAATACCCTCCGTTACCTGTGATAGAGGCAAGACCTCTATTGCTCCTTTTTCTAGTAGCAGTTGGACTTCTTGAAGAAGGATGTCGAGGTGCTCTGGTGATAGGCGTCTTCCCCTCTGGGGTCTGTACGTAGGGGACCAACTGAATTCTATGCAGTAACCGTGGGCTATAGTTGACAATACCCAGCGGTCTGTTATACCCTCCCATGCTGGTAAAAAGATGTTAACCGGCCCCCGACCGGCATGGCATGGTAGGGGACCCGAATCTTCGGGTCATTTGGTGTTGGTAGCCGGGGAGCCTCTAGGAGTGGGGCCCGACCTCTTCCCTTGCCACAACGGTGTCCTCTCTGAGCGTATTGGCTGCTGGCTCATTGAGTAGAGAACCAGTTGCCTGCTGAGGAGTATTGTTGTTGTTGTCGTTGGCCTCGAAAAAAGCGTCTGTTGCCGTAACCTCACTTATTTGGAGGCCTTGAGATCTGGTCTAGAGTTTTAAGGGTATCGAAATCCTTCTTAGCAGTCTCTAGCGCGTCATCCACCGCTTTTCCAAACAGGTTGGAATCCTCGATTGGTTTATTAATGAGTGACGACTGGGTCTCTGGTTTAAAACCGGAGTTCCTGAGCCATACGTGACTCTTGAGAAGTAGCCCTTGAACAAAAGACCGGCCCGCCGTCTCCGCAGCATCAAGAGTGTTTTTAATGATGCCTTGGTTAACCAGGGTACCTTCCGTTACAGTGGCTAACAAGCGAATTCGCAGGGGCTCAGGGACTTCGAGGTCTTGGCGTAACTTTCCCCATTGGGCCTCACCATAGTGTGCCAGTAAGATGTGATTGGCAATTCTGGTGGAAAAAGCTGCCAAGGCTGTAATCCTCTTTCCCAGGGCGTAAAGCTTCTTTCCTTCTTTGTCTGGGGGTGCTTTGCTAGTAGATAGCGGAACCCCTGCCCTTTTCCTTGTGGTTGTTACTACCAAGGAATCAGGTATTGAATGACCCTTAATGTATGAGGGACTAAACGGCTTCTCAATTCTAGGGTTGACCCCCTCTAACAAACGCAGGAGTTGATAACGATGGAATAAGTCGTCTTTTGACTGAGGCGAGAAGGGGAATGGCCTGGCTAGTAGGTGGTTTCTCCTTGATGATTTTTTCTACAAAATCTATCTCAGGAGCAATTTCCCCTGTATCAATCTCAAAATGTGCTGCTGCTTTCCGTAGTAGTGCATTGAAAGTAGGTTGGTCATCTCTAGGTGACGGATTCCTGACTACTGTGGTTTGAGGAGAGGACAGGTTTAGAACGTCAGGTTCTGTCGACGCTCCTGGGGACTGCCAGGGCTGTGAGCCACCTCCATCTGTGTCTTCTTCGAAGCCCCCACCATCAAAGTCTGGGTCGTCCTTAAAACCTTCTTCTTCTAGGTTTTGTTGATCTTCAACATTTAGGAACTCCTTATCCTCTTGGAAGTGAGAGTCTTCTTGAGTGAGGTCATATGTATTAACCCCCTCTTGAAGTGGGTTAAATAGTCTTGGGTATTTAGCCCTAGGTTCTTCAAGAAGTACCTCTCGTGATCTTTTGGGTGTTACATGTGCAGGGGTGGACATGAACCTATCCAGCTTATCCATACATGATTGGAATCTTTCTAACGTCCATTGGGGTAACCCAGAATGGTCTGGAGGCATAAAGGGGTCTTATTCGGTAGTGAAACAGCTTATCCGTCGAAGAAGGGACTGATCTAACGTTATTTTAAATAAACAACGACCAAAGGGTTGAATAAATGGTATAAGCAATTTGTCTCTAACGAGCTCCGCATTAGTATGACCAGATTCTGGGCGGAAAAAAACAATCTGAGGGACCTCGATACGTGAGGGATGTTGGGTACACTGCACGTCACTATAGGGATAGTATTACAGACACGCCTATGTCAACGTCCCCTTTTCGACTACGAAAAACAAAATGCAATACTCCACAGTGACCACTGGGTGTCGGACTATGAACAGCATGTGATTCTAAGCAGATTAACAAGCATCAGAATCCATATTACTCTGTGCCTCTTCTTCATTTCAATTTACCATCACACTATTCACATGCATAGTTACATAGAGGAAGGAGGGACTGCATTGCCCTGATTAGGATAAGAGAGTGATAAAGGTTATTTCCCCACCCATGTGATCATCCCACGATGCAACACCAGCAGGGGGACTATTGGACTGTGGCTGCACCGCCCTGGCCCCATGGGAGGGGTGCTTCTCTATGGGAGAAGGGATCAGATCCAAGTACTAGTCACACAAGTCATAGGTGTTCTTGCAGATCTCACGAGTAAACAATAAAACATCTTAAATGCTCAGCTGATTTTAATGGAACTAATGACTGTTTGGCACAAGATTTCCAAATAGTTTATGAATGTATTCAACATCAGTAGTTCTTTTCACTTTAAACCCTTGGTACCGATACATGTTTAGCTCTGTCTCAGATCTTTTTCGAGGCTTCTTTAGATATTGTGTCAGAATTCTCCTGAAATGCAAATCAGAAAATGTGCCTCTGTAATCATGACACTCATATTGTTGACTTATTTTCTTCCAATAGTTGCAATTTAAATATTTAGTTTACAACTTCTTGTGGTCATATCTTATGTATCGTTTTCCAGCTTAAGGAAAGTAATATGTAACTCTGCCTTTTAGCAAGACTTTTGATCCTTCTGCTTAAAAGATGCAGGTACCACATACTGATTAAAGGTTTGAACCTCTGAGACTATCACAGAGTTGCATAATGTGTGCACTGTTTTGTCAAAGTAAATTACATTGTGGTAGTTTACTTAATTGAAATTACCTTGTGGGGTAAAAGATGCATGTATGTGTTATGGGGTTGGGAGTATATTGTGGGTCGGAAGTGTATAGCGGTGGGTATGGAGGACCCCCATCCCCCTTTAAAAGAATAAACAAACAAAAAAAAATCCACAAAGTAATTTACTTCAATGAGATCACATAGAACATGGTGATGCTTTGATAGCAAGTAGTGTGTGGCTAGAATCAGGAGGGAAACTTGCACACAATCTGCAAATGGATACAGATAACGGTTTAATACTTGCTTTTCTTTCTTTTCATTTGTAGGAAGAAGAAAGCCTGTACCTGTTACGCCTCTTCACAGAGAAGCAGTCACATATGTTCACAGACTTTTGGCAGCAACTTGAATCCTGCATTTTCAAACTGAAAAATGATGTTGCAGCGATAGTCAAAAAGAAAAGAGAAAGCTTGTCCCTTATAAAATCTTGACTTAGTGGCTGTGCAGCACTCAACTGCTAGATGCAATTTAAAAATCCCTCATGCATTTCACCAAGTCTTCAGATGTTTTGGTGATATGTTTGGATAGGAGCATATCTTGAAGTTAATTACTGTTATTTGATGGAATTCCTTTTCCAAAAACAAAATAAAATATACTTATAAAATGCCTCTCCGTAAAGGACTACATTAGACTATCCATTATATCTTATTCACAGCATAAATGAGAAGGAATACCGAGGCACACTACATTTATTTGATGCAACTTAATTTGAGTGGTTCACAAAAGGGCCATTCTTTCACAGAGTATATATTAACAGCTTTGGTTGAATTATCACATAATGAAGCCTACAAATTGCCCACCAAAAAGGAATTTTATTTGCATGCACCATTGCAAACAATGGACGTGTACATTAAAAATAGTACCAGCTGGATTTTTGATAGCGAGGTGCCATGAAACCGGACAATTCAAAGGAGGTTTTTGGTAGAGCAGTTAATCGATCTGGCAAGAGAAGTTCTAAAAAAGAGGAATGTTCTAAAAGACCCATGTCATGGTATCCTCATACATTTAAACATGTACAAATATTGGTTATAAGTGTAATGACGACTAGCTGGAAAAAAGGTCATATAATATTATGCAAAAGCTACAAAATGCTTCAGCGCCTAATATATAGAAACCCATTGGTCAAAAAACTACAATGTGCAGTAGTAAAACTAGAAAATTAAGTGCAACCATTATTTTGGGGGAAATCATTCCTTTTGCAAACCAGCATGTCATGAAAGTTGAGCCAGTGGAACATTCTATTATTAGTGCATGCATTTCTAATATAACAGTTATTTAGCAGGGCAGCACATCAAGCCAGACCCTACTAATGCAACAAAAACCACACAGAGAAGCTGCTGCTGCTGGTAACCTAGTATTATTAAACAATGAGGTTGCTCGCTCGTTAGTGCTCAGGTTTGTTGAGTCTGGATCTTCAAGCTTCAGGTTTGCTGATGACTGTAAAGTGTATCCCATTTTTGTTGAGTCTTTCAATCAGTGTAGTCTTGGAGAAAGCAGCTCCTGGTGTGTACACACCACCCCTATTAAATACACAAAGAAAGGTATAATGCATGAATAAGGAAATATCATTACACAATAATCCATTTTCTACCACTTGAAAACGAGGTCTTACTGTAAAATATGAAGGAAAAAAAAAAAACAAGACCAACGATGGTTCTGAGGGATGCTCAGTGAACTCTACCGATTTTGTGCTTGGGAAATCTCCCATGCCCAGCCATTTTCATTGTAGCACCCAGACCTCTAACCATATAGAAGATGTAGTATTCTTGCAACAGACCTGCATTTGTTTACAGGGCTACACTGTTTGTAGCAATTCTGTATTCAAAACGGGCCAGGGAAATGATACGCTAACACCACAAAAACATATCTGATCAAATGAACAGAACTTGCAATATGCCATCTATGCAGTGAATGGTAGAGCATGAGCTATAAAAAAAGGTTTGCCAATGTATAAAGTAACAACAAAGCACAGGTAAAGTAATGGTCATTGACATTACATTTGTAATCCCAATCCACACAGAAGTTACGATATGAGACCCTATGTCTCGGCATACAGCCTCTGCACATTTTTTCTTCACTGCTGAAAGGCCAGCTAACTGCAAGGTGTGACGATGGATATAAAAAACAGTGCCCATACAAAACATGTTGCATTATCTACAATCCTGCAGAGGAGGCACTCAATGGCATCCGAGATATGATTGGACTGAGTATACATAATGATGTATCATGTTGAGCTTAAGCTTATATAACACTTAATGAGCATGGAATTGCCAGTGTAGATGTTTAGACACCTGACCTGAAAAAGGGAGCAGCAATGGGAGCTGGATTCAAAGCTTATGCTTTTTTGGTTTTGGCGCATTTTGGTGGCAAAGCCACCAAAATATTGCCAACAGCATTGCTACAGAGAAGAGAGAGAGTAAAGGGATGCCAGAAGCAGACTTTGTGGTTGGCCTAACAACTGGAAATGCTGTGGCATAATAGGCTGACACATTAAATATGATTTCTTGTTCCATTACGCCAATGTAATCCAATAGTGGCTTGCCGTGCAGGGTGTGCAGTCATTGAAGGAGAGAGGAGAGCCTGTCGTTGTGCTCTACTGCTAAGGTGGTGTGACCATGGGCGTAGGACATGGGGGGGACAAATCCCCCCCACAATCTAAAGTGGGGGGGGATGTAATATCATGTATCCCCCCCAGAATATGTGTTTGGTTTGTCATGCAGGGATCTATTTTTGAAGTGGGGGGAGGGGCTGCTTACTATATAAGCTGCCCTCTCCCCCCTGGCCCCCAAAGCATGGGGGCAATACCCTGGGGGCAGATGGGTGATCATCTGCCCTCAGGGAAGGAGGGCTAACAAAAAAAAATGATTTTTTTTTTTAAAACGTAGTTTTGGGTGGTGTGGGTGGGACCACTAGCCCCCAGGGATTTTTGCAAGGGGGGTGGCCCTCTCTCCCCCCACCTAAGTGGATGGAGGGCACTTTATGTAGCCCTCCCTGGGGCAGATTTCTGCCCCTAGAAAGGGGTACATGTGATGCCCTCCATCCATTCGGGGTGGGGGGGGGGGGGGGAGCCCACTGCAAATATTGGCAGAGCCACCCCTCCCAAACCTGGGGCAGTATGTTTTGACCCCCATCGGGGCAGATGGCCACACACATATGCCCATCTGCCCCTAAGGAAGGGCAAAACAAAAATATATATATTAAAACTTGTTTTGGGTGGAGGTCTGGGGGGCACTAGACCACCAGGACTTTGTGTTTGAAAGGGGGGTGGCCCGCCCCCCACCCTAGGTGGATGGGGCACCTTATGTAGCCCTCCCTGGGGCCGATTCCTGCCCCTAGGAAGGGGTACATGAGATGCCACCATCTGTTTGGGGTGAGGCCACTGCAAATATTGCCAGAGCCACCCCACCCCCCAAGCTTGGGGCAGTACGTTTTGCCACCCCCCCCCCCCTTGGGACAGATGGTCACGCACATCTGCCCCTAGGGAAGGGCAAAACAAAAATATATATATTATAACTTGTTTTGGGTGGGGGGCCCGCTAGACCACCAGGATTTTTGGTGTTTGAAAGGGGGATGGCCCTCTCCTCCCACCCTAAGTGGATGGGGGCACCTTACGTAGCCTTCCCTGGGGGCAGATATCTGCCCCAAGGAAGGGTACATGAGATGTCCCCATCCATTTGGGGGGAGGGGAGAGGCCACTGCAAATATTGGCAGAGCCACCCCGAAGCCTGGGGCAGTACATTTTGCCCCCACCCCCGCGCAGGGGCAGATGGCCACACACATGTGCCCATCTGCCCCTAGGAAAGGGGCAAAACAAAAATATATAACTTGTTTTGGGTGGGTGTGGGGGGCCACTGAACCGCCATGGATATTTTTAGTGCAAAGGGGGTGACCCTTCCCCCACCCCAAATGGATGGGGGGCATCTCATGTAGCACTCCCTGGGGGCAGATTGCTAGCACAATCAGCCCTAGGAAAGAGGCAAAACAAAAACAAAAATAATAACTTGTTTTGGGTGGGTGTGGTGGTCACTAAACCACCATGGATGTTTTTAGTGGAAAGGGGGGGTGCCCAAGGGTGACTTCTTTTTGGAAATGCATGGGGTTCTCCGTTTTCTTTGGTGGCTTCGACACCCTAGGCCCAAATCTGTAGATTGTCCAGATGAGCAAAATCTTCTTTGCCGAAAGGCTTGGGGTTATCAGTGGGTTAGCCTTTTCCCTTTGCGCCAAGGTAGGTGCATCCACACATGAGGTACCGTTTTTGTCGGGACACCTGTGGGAACCTGGGAAGGTAGGACATTTGTTGTTGGCGGCGTGTTTCGGAGGGTGCGCAGAGGGAAATGTCTCTAAAATTTGGTGGAAAAAACCACAATTCTCAGACATTTCACTCTGGCCACCCACTGAAACACACCGTCAACAACACATGTCCTACCTTCCTGCATTTCGACAGGTGTCCCAACGAAAACAGTACCTCATGTGTGGGTGCACCTACCTGGGCGCAAATGGAAAAGGCTAACCCACTGGTAACAAGTCTTTCGGCAGAGCAGATTTTGCTCATGTGGACAACATACAGATTTGGGCCTAGAGTGTGGAAGCCACCAAGGAAAACGGGGAACCCCATGCATTTCCAAAAAGAGGACACCCGTGGAAATACACAGATGTCTGACCGGCGTGAATCGCCCCAGAATGTATTACCCACAATCCCCGGCAAAGTCTGACATTTGGTGAAAAAAACAATTTTCAGACATTTCCCTCTTGCCTCCCACCGAAACACGCCGCCAACACCACATGTCCTTCCTGCATTCCCACAGGTGTCCCGACATAAACGGTACCTCACATGTGTGGGTGCACCTACCTGGGCGCAAAGGGAAAAGGCTAAACCACTGGTAACCCCCAAAGGGTTTGGGGAGACAACCTACAGATTTGGGCTTGGGGTATCTAAGCCACGAAGGAAAACAGGGTACCCTATGCATTTCCGAAAAGAAGACACCCGTGGGAATCCACAGAGGTCTAACTTGCGCGAATCACCCCAGAATGTATTACCCACAATCCCAGACAAAGTGAAAATTGTGTTTTTTCCACCAAATTTCAGACTTTGTCAGGGATTGTGGGTCATAAATTATGGGGCGATTCGTACAAGTCAGACCTCTGGATTCCCACGGGTGTCTTCTTTTCGGAAATGTATGGGGTTCCCCGATTTCCTTTGTGGCTTCGACACCCTTGGCCCAAATCTGTAGGTTGTCCACATTTGCAAAATTCCTGAAAATCTGCTGTGCAAAAAGACTTGGGGTTACCAGTGTTTTGGGCTTTCCTTTGCACCCAGGTAGGTGCACCCACATGTGAGGTACCGTTTTCATCAGGAAACCTATGGGAACACGGGAAGGTATGCTCAGTGTTGTTGCCTGTGTGTTTCGGTGGATGACCAGAGTGAAATGTGCGGAAATTGTTTTTTTTCTGTCATTTTCCCCGATTTCCGCCCAAACTATGGAATCTTTCCCTACATAGTTGTTGCCCGACCTTTGCAAATCACCCCTTCCTAAACTTGGAATATTGTCTACTTTTCAGAAATGTATGTATCAAAATATGTTATTTTGGTTTCCACTCAATCTGTGCTTGAAACCCTGGAAAAGGGCGAATCCAGCACAGCAAACCATTTGTTCCTAGCTCTTACAAGGAAAGCACCACAGGCTTCTTTGTACAACATTTTATTGGCATTTTCTGAAGAAAAAAAAATGTTCTCCATTTTGGTTATTTTCTCTCACCCCCTTAAAGCAAACTAGGATTCCTGGGTGAGGTTATGGCTGCCTACATGTGGGGGAAAAAAGGGGCCAACTTTGGCCGAGATATCTTATGTAACAAAGAAGTTACAAGGGATTGAATGGCAACATACCGAAATCACCAAAAAATGCCTTGGCACTGGGGGGGAATACCCATGGCAGTTAAGGGGTTAAGACAGTAAAGCCCCAGAGGAGCTATCATTCGTAAGGTAGCTCAGTTAATGCTCCAAATGCAGATTGTTCAAATGAATATGTAACACCTGTGTTCAGCACCTGGCTTAAGCTTCCGGTGGGATAATAGGCAGAGTGAATGCATTCAGCTTCCGATGCAACACAGCATTATCCAGGTCAATTGGTTCAGAAAAAGTGGTGGAAAGGAACAAGTTACTTACCTGTAACTGTTGTTCTCCAGCATGGGTCTGGCATGGATTCACATGCTCATGAATATTCCCCGTCGACAGGCTGGGAATCCTCGGTAAAGAAAAATCAGTATCAGTTTCGTTTCTGATCTGTCTTTCGTAGTAGTAACCAATCACTGATCTCTGCGTCATACTGACCACAGCCATTGACTGCCCTCTACCTAAGCCCCGCCTCTGGCAGCCATCTTCAGATTTGGTAGCACGTGAAGTGGCAGTATGACCAAGTGAAGAGCCGCAGAGGGGTAGGCGGGAGGGTTCGCATGTGAATCCATGCCAGACCCATGCTGCAGAACAACAGTTACAGGTAAGTAACTTGTTCCTTCTCCAGCATGGGGTCTGGCATGGATTCACATGCTCATGAATATAAGAATAAATAGCAGTACACACATGCACAACCACGGGGGTTGGCAAAGGCTCAACATTAAGCATCTCTTACCTCCTCACCAGGCTCACCTTAAGCGAACAGGTTGCGCAGCACTGCTTGGCCGACCCTGGACTCCTCCCTGGAATCCCGATCGATGCAGTAGAATCTCGTGAAGGTGTGCGTCGACCTCCACGTAGCCGCCCTGCAGATGTCCAGAAGGGGCACACCAGATAAGAACGCCGTAGTAGCACCGATCGCTCTGGTCGAATGGGCTCTCGGACGGCCTGGCAGCGGTCGGTTAGCCAACCGGTGGCAGTGCATGATGCAGCCGGAGAGCCATCTGGAAATAGAAGACTTCGAGAGAGCCTTCCCTTGATTCACAGGTCCAAAGTTCACGAACAGCTGTGATGTCCTCCGGAAACTCTTCGTGCGGTCCACGTAGAACTTCAGCGCTCTAGCCACATCCAGCGAGTGCAAAGTCCTCTCGGCCGGCGACGAAGGAGACGGGAAGAAAACAGGTAACACCAGAGGCTCGTTAAGATGGAAGTCCGACGGCACCTTGGGCATAAAGGAGGGGTACGTCCTAAGCACCACCCTCGAGGCATGGAAAGTCAAGTACGGTGCTTTGCAGGATAGGGCCTGGATCTCTCCCACTCGTCGTGCGAAGGTAATGGCCACCAGGAATGCGGTCTTCCACGACACAAACTTCATCGGTGCGGAGTACATCAGCTCGAATGGGGGCCCCATGAGCCTGGTCAGCACCACGTTAAGTTCCCACGCAGGGGCCTTCACCGGCGGGAACGACCGGAACAGTCCTTTCATAAACTCTTTTACCAGTCGATGGGACCCGTCCGTCCTGTGGTTCTGGTATATCTGGAGATCGCCGCCAGATGAATCTTAATGGAGGCATGGGCTAGCCCAGCCTTTGCCAGCGATAGCAGGTACGGCAGCACTTGAGGGGCCGTAATCCGTAGGGGGTTGATCTGTGCTCTGCACCAGATAGAGAACCTCTTCCACTTATGACCGTAGCATTTGAGAGTCGAGGACGCCCTGGCCTTTGCAAGAACCTCTCTGCAATCGGCCGGTATATCGTAGCCTCCAAACTCTAGCGCTGCAGGAGCCAAGCCTGCAGGTTCAGCGATGCCGGGTCGTGGTGGAAGATGATGCCTCCTTCTCTGGAGAGAAGGTCCGCGTCCGCCGACAGCTTGATGGGAGGGGACGTTGACAAGTCCAGAAGGTCCGGGAACCAGATCTGCCTCGGCCACGCCGGTGCGACGAGGATCATCCTGCACCGGGACCTCTTTAGCTGGTTGATGAGTCGAAGCAGCAATGGCAACGGAGGGAACGCATACAGGTATAGGCCGTCCCAGGGGAACGAGAACGCATCGCCCATGCTTCTCGGCTGGGGAAACCTGCTGGCGAATCTCTTGCACTTCGAGTTCGTCGCTGTTGCGAACAGGTCGATTTGGGGTTTGCCCCATCGTCGGAAGAGTTGATCCACCTGATCCTGGCGCAGTTCCCACTCGTGACACGCGCGCAGCTCCCTGCTCAGCGAGTCGGCAATGGTGTTTCTTTCTCCTGCCAGGTGGAAGGGAACCAGGAACATCCCCTGGGCGACCGCCCAGTGCCACAGATCCTGTGCCTCCTTGGATAGGGCTGGGGATCTGGTGCCTCCCTGCTTCCGTATGTAAAACATTGTCGTGGTGTTGTCCGTGAAGATCAGCACCACCTTGCCCTTGAGCGACGGGAGGAACGATCTGAGAGCCCAGAACACGGCTCGGAGTTCCAGGACGTTGATGTGCAGGAGCCTCTCCTGTGGGAGCCAGAGGCCTCTTGCGTGGAGATCTCCGGTGTGGGCGCCCAAACCTTCCAGGGAGGCGTCCGTCGTCACCGTCTCCTGGTACGCCGGCGTCTGAAAGTCCTTGCCCGCCGTGAGGTGCGCTCGAACGCCCCACCACTGAATCGCCCGCCGGAACACCTCGTTGAGGGGGACCCTGTCTTCGAAGGTGCCCGTCGCCTGCATCCAACGGGCATCGAGAAATTCTTGAAGAGGGCGCATCCGTAGTGTGCAGAGGCTCACCAGGTAGATGCAAGAGGACATCATCCCCAGGAGGGACTTGATGGACCTCACCCTGGCCACGTCCGTGGCTAGCAGTCGCTGCACTTTGCCTAGAATGGTCTTCGTCCGTTCTTCCGACGGTGCCGCCAGGCGCCTCACTGTATCGAGCTTCGCTCCCAGAAACAGGGCCACCTGCGACGGCACCAGGTGGGACTTTGGGTAGTTTATGGCGAATCCCAGGTCTGTGAGTAGCTGGACGGTCCTCGCAGTGTGTTCGACGGCGAGTTCCCTCGTCCTTGAGCGGATGAGCCAGTCATCCAGGTAGGGGTGGACGTGAATCCCCTGCAGGCGCAGCCGCGCCGCCACAGGTGCTAGGCACTTGGTAAAGACCCTGGGGGCCGACTTCAATCCGAACGGCAGTGCTCTGAATTGGTAGTGGCGTCCCTGGACGACGAACCTGAGGAACTTTCAGTGACTTTTGAGGATGGGAACGTGGAAGTATGCATCCTCCAGGTCCAACGACGATAGAAAGTCACCTTCCTCCAGCTGTCCCAGTACGTGCTGGAGGGTGACCATCCTGAACTTTTGTGACCTGATGTATTTGTTCAAACGACGAAGGTCCAGGATGGGGCGCCAGCTGCCCGTCTTCCTGACGAGGAAGTACCTTGAGTACACCCCGGAGCCTCTTCGGGACAAGCTTGATGGCGCCTTTCCTGAGCATCGCCCTTACTTCCCAACAGCAGTTGCGGGACGTGATTTTCCTTCCTGGCCACAGGTGGAACGTGAGGGCACTTCTTCAGGAATTCGATAGAGTGTCCTCTTGCCAGGGTATCCAGCACCCAACGGTCGGTGGAGATGGACTTCCACACGCCGACGAAATTCGTCAGCCGGCCTCCCACCGGGTGCTTCGGTGAGGGCCCGAGACCACGGCCGGTTCAGTCCTGCTTGGAGGTGGTGGCCTTGCCGCCCTGGCCACCTTGCCGACGGCGGCGAGGCGCTCCCTGCTTGCCGCAACCCCTGTAGGCCTCCTGAGACGAGGAGCGTGCCGCCTGGCGGTAGGACGACAAGCCACCGCTGGATCCCTTGGAGGCACCCTGTCTGCCTCCGCAGCTCCGAAAGGGCCGTCGTTGCTGAAGGGCTCCTAGGGCGCGGGCCGTCTCCGTATCCGTCTTTATGGCTTGGAGGGATTCGTCCACCGCCTTCCCGAACAAGTTGCTGCCGTCGAACGGCATGTCCAACACCCTGGTCCGGACGTCCTGACGGAAGTCGGTCGCCCGGAGCCAACCCCGTCGTCGTAGGCAAACACCGTTGCCCAGCTGGCGGAACCCGTATCGGCAATATCGGTTGCCACCGTTATGGTGTGGGCCGACGCCACCTCGCCTTCTTGAAGTATTTCCAGGGCCTCGGACCTCTTGTCGTCCGGTAGGAAGTCCAATATGGGGGCCAGCTTAAACCAGAGCTCCCTGTCGTAACGGGCCACGATCGCCAGGGCGTTGGCCGCTTTGATTGTCGTCGCCGCCGATGAAATGACCCGCCGCCCCATGGCGTCCAACTTCTTTCCTTCGCCGTCCGGCGGGGAATTCGACGTCGAGGCTCCTGACCCCGCCGCTTTCTTCTTCGCCGCCGCCGAGACGACAGAGTCTGGCGTTGGCTGGGCCCTGAGGCACAGGGGAGCGGTTTCGGGGACCCAGTACTTCTTCTCGTACCGGTCCCGTTTGGCTGGTGCCGTGGAGGGGTTCTTGAGAACCGACAGGCCCTCCTCCCAGATGTCATCGATTAGAGGCACCGCGATGACAGTCTTCCTCTCGGCCTCCCGGCGCTGATAGAGGAAACCTTCCTTTTTCTGCTCCTCCTGGCAGAGCTGGAACAATTCGGACGCCCTGGTGATCATGGCGTGGAATGAGCCAATCTCGTCGGGCGGCGAGGCCCGGGAGACGGGAAACCCGTTCCGTCGTCGTCGCCCTCAGAACCCGTCGTCGAGCCCATTGCACGGTCATCTCCCGACTCGTGGGAGGATGAGGAGGGACCTGTAGGCCTTACGGGGGCGAGAGGAGGAGAGGGTTGAGTCCTCCGTCGTTTGTTCTGAGTACTTCCCGACGGGCCAGGTTGCGGGTCCTCCGGCCTGGGGCGTGGGAATCTCGTCCTTATCTCAGAGCATAAGGACTGGATCGCCGACAAAATGGCCGCCGAGCCATCCTGAGGCCTAGGTTCCGGCTGTGCCGAAAGGGAAGGCTGCTCTTCCTCGCCATCGTCGTCTTCCTCGGTTATCTCCCGAGGATCTTCCTTACGGGATCGAACCTTCTCGAATTGGACTTCGAGGTTCCTCACGGCCTCGGTCAGTTCCTCCTCCGAGGCTGACTCCGAGCTCGAGGAGGCTACCGTGCCCCCCCTCGCTTCTTCCATCATGGTGGCCATGACGATGGGCTGAAAAGAGGATTTCCTCATTGGTGGCAGGGAAACTCTAGTCCCGGAG
The DNA here is from genome assembly GCF_040938575.1 of Ambystoma mexicanum. Taxonomy (NCBI): domain Eukaryota; kingdom Metazoa; phylum Chordata; class Amphibia; order Caudata; family Ambystomatidae; genus Ambystoma; species Ambystoma mexicanum. The sequence goes on along the minus strand of NC_090928.1, from coordinate 258,563,752 downwards.
GCAGTCTCCGCTGGCGGGGTCTCTGCCGGCTTGGCCAGAGTCGCCGCGATCGCCTCGATAGAGGCCTTTGCCTGCTGGGTAGGGGCCTTCACCACCTTAGGTGCGTCCCAGGCCTTCTCCATAGGTGGACGGGCGACGCCTCGCTCCCCCTCTTCCGAGATCGGACGGGGCTTCTCCCGAAGCTTACCCGGGGTCTCGGACTTCCTCTTCCCCGAACCGGAGCGCTGGCTCGTGGTTGACGATGCCGGGGAAGGCGCGCCCTGCCTGGCGACCGAAGAGCCCGACCTTTCGGCGCTCCCGGAGCCAGCGGACTCGCTGCGCTTGGCCTGGTGTTGGGCCCCCGTCGCCGGGGCGCCCGCACAGGACTTAGAAGCCCGCTTGGACCCTTTCTTCTTCTTCTCACCCGTTGAGCCCTTCTCCAATCTTTTGCTTGGACACAGTAAATCACGGTTTAAACAAAGAGATCCAGTAGAATACCTTAGCCCTAATAAAATACTGTGTCAAAACAAATTCTGTCTCTAAAATAATGCATTACAACAGAAGGAACATTGCGTAAAACATTGGTACGTCATGCATATGATGGGAACAATTAGTACAGCAACTGTGCCCTTTTTCATGGATAAACACCTAGTGCAGGTGACCCGATTAGTGAGATTGTGGGGTCGAGATGTTCAAATTAACTATAATTTACATTGCTCCAATTATTACCATTAACCAGAACAACAGACGATATAGATCAAATATCAATAGGCATTGACAAGATCACCTTTTAAATCGGGCATGCCCCTAGAATTATGGCCGCTTGTATTTGCAACCACGGCCCATTCCAAAATGGCGGCTGCAACATAACGGCACAGCGTCAATAAATGTATCATGGTTTCCATGAAAGCGTTTCGCCACCGATACGAGTAGTGTGAGATTACGCTCCAGGAGCCTCGCTGCCCGCTTGCCACAATGCGGAGGAAAACTAGGTAAGCTGTGTGTGTATGAGAATTACTGCCTACATGAGAAGCACACAGAAACCGAGTGGACACACATGTGGCCTAGCTGCGGGTCAACAATCTCGTGGGGCACCTCCCACAGGGGCCACAAAACAACTTACAGTAGGAGCCCATTAAACTCATAGTGGAATGCATAGATGGCGTGGATGGCCGTGCTGGTGCATTTTCAGATAAGAATAAAACTCCACAAGAGAATGTGTTGGGGAGAATTCTCATTGAATGGCTAATTTCCCTTACCTAGTGAGTCCTTCAGCAGCTTTGCTGGATTTCTGGGGTTTATTTTTTCCACCTGGTAAGAGTGTGAACCTTTTACCCACTCTTACATGTGTTTTACCATGTATATTTCTACTTTTTGTGTGATCTTAGGCTCTGGGGCACACCACCCCATGAGCCCAACTTCTTGTGTGTGTTACACAGCACCTTCAGTGCAGTAACACAGGATTATCTCTAAGACTTCCCCCTGACTCCATTTTTCTGGGGCAGACTACTGTTCCCCCAGAAACTGGTAAAGTTGCCATTTACTGTATGTAGTCATTTGATTTACAGACCCAGTACACCCCATCTTACATGGAGTACTGGAAAGGGTCAACTCTGGTCCCTTTCTTTGTCTGTACCTCCTGGAGCCTTGTTTCGCTCCCTTAACACTAAGACTTGGCTGGTGGTAGTGGTATCTACCCTAACTTTTCTACCGCGATTATACTATATAAACGTGGTTCTGTTTTCGGCTATTGTATTCGCCTCAAACATAAACCTGCTTGACCAAATACTTTTTATTTTGGCTACGGTCGGGTTTAGTCGCCATTTCTTTTTGTTAATATCCTTCTTGTGTTTTACTTTGTGCGGCAAACTAGGTTTGCCTTCTTTGTTCGCCGTCCTTTGGCGGGCTTCTACGAAGAAGCCCTCCTTTGGCGTCTGGGTGTCTAGGTGGGCTGAATGTGAGGGAGGGGTTTAGTAACCCCCTGCACAGGGTCTCCTTGGAGACCCAAGTCGCTCTTTGTGTCCAATGGCTGAGGTAGTTGTCCGGGCTGGTCAACCCCCCTGCTGTGTGATTGACAGCCAGGCTGCGTGAATGGGGGATTTTGGCATAAAACGGCAGGACTCTTGAGCTAGAAGTCAGAGTCGCAACTGGAACTACAAGAACCGAAGAGAAGCGGAGAAGAGGACGGCTGCTGCAACTCCCAAGTCCCGGTGAAGCCCTGCTGCAGTCCTGAGCTATCTAGCCTTCAGCGACAAAGAAGATCCAGTCCGGAGTCTTCTTCCCTTGAGCCTGGTGGGAACAACCAGCTCACCTTCCTACAGCTAAAGAATCCTCTCCTGGGTCGAAATCGCTGCACGTAGGTGTAGTGGTCCAGATAGCCATTAGAAGAGCCCTGTCCTGTTTTACAGGAGCGCACCTTTTATTCACTGTTGCTTTGCTGCTGCTGACCTCATCCCTGGGTAGTGCAGCTCGCTCCAGACCTCGTCCTTGTCCCCACGACTGACGCTCCAGGAACCGTGAGTCTGCAGGAACTACCAAGAACAACTGCCCTAGCACCAGCTTTCTTCAAACAAATAAGGTACTGTGTCCGACTTTGAGGAATTGGGGTGACCCCTTTCTCTTCAATCAAGGCTTGCCCTTGTCTTCCTTCCCTCTTATAACTTTTGCCTCCCCTTGTTGACAATATCCAAGTACTCCTGGCAATCTCGAATCGTGAACTGTTCTAATCTTGTGATCCTCGACAACAGGACCCCTGTTCCATTTGACACTGGCAAAGGCCTGTTGACTTATCTACGTTTTAGAAAGTGTCCTGTGATTCTATCTGCCTTGACAAAAGTATGGTCTATGATTGTTATCCCCTATTCCCTTGTGTTAATTCATGTGCTAAATGTGTTTGACTTCGGTTACATTTCTTCTCGCAGGTACGCTTTTCTTTCGTAAAACTGAACTGTCGTTGCTGTCAAAAAGTGATCGCATATTAACCCACGTTAACGTCTTTGTTTCACAACACTGCTCTGTCAAATCCAAATGTACTTACCTTGAATTGATCTACACAAGGAGAATTGGTTGTGTGTAGTATATTGAGTGTGGTTTTCTTTACTAGAAAAGAAGTGTTTTGTGAACAGATGGTTTAAAAATAAATGTACTTGAGTCACAGTAATAGTAGTCCTTTGTGTAATCTCCATTACTGCTCATTTGCTCTTGAGATAAGTCTGGCTGCTCGGCTACTGCTACCACCATAACTATGCAGTACAGGCTTGTACCAAAGGTGAAAGTGTACTGCCACCTGTAAACTTAATTGTCTGTAGTGTTCCCTAAAGGTACTGCAGAGGATTCTGCCTAAGAGCGTGTTATCAAAGAAGTGTTGTCAGCTCACACTTGGAGTGGACACCGGCACCTATACATTAGAAGTACTCTGTCCGATGCACATTTCATCTAGGTCTGAACTGAGTGAAAACCAGGTAAAATAGAGAATGCAATCTCAGTTTACCATGTATACCTGGGAATTCCACTCATAGTGGGCAAGGAAAATAGAGATGGGAATGGTACACACCTAGAATCTGGGGGTGCCTGGAAAAATGTCCTTGTACACCATACAACAATTGAGCTAATTTAAATAGCACATGTGAAATAGAATATGTCCAGACCTCATCTGGTTCATGAGAAGTCACGCTTTACTTTTCCACTTCTATCCCACAGAGTACGCTGTGCCATATCTGATGGCAGAACTTAATGATCGTCACAAGCTTAAGAAATCGGTCCTGATGAAGTTGACATATGAAAAAAGATGTCATTGAAACCGGTTGACCAGACTTTTTAGATGCCTTCGAACCAAGGGGGAGACCGAGATAAATCAAATATATCGACTAGTACCTATTATTTAGGATATTTAGTCTTGTTTGCATCTACTGTATCTCTACGAAATGAGTCTGAGAACGCGTAAGATTGACCAAAGTAATCTATTAGAATAATTGCAAAAAACAGATCTGCATAACATCAAAGCAGAGAGACAACTAGCATTAGCCATTCTCTCTTCATCTTGTTTTTAAAAAAAAACATATCATCGCCTTGACCAAGCCCATTTCACAGAGGGCGAATAAATCGTTCTCTAGAAACCTAGTCCCACGTGAACTGCTTGATCACCCGACGAACACGGCATGGGAATAAATATCCCAAACCGCTTTTTACCAGCATCTGTATAGCCAATAATCTTGAATTGTAATTAACTCATTGTAGCATTAGGGTCAGTTTCCCTTCTGCCTATCCCTTTTAGATAGGCGTTGAAACAGCGCTACCTAGGGCAAAATAACATCATTAAGGGAAAGCGTGTTCTTCCAGCCAGGGCGATTGTTAGGGAACACAATAATAGTGTGAATAGGAATGATTGGCATAATGAAAGCCTTACCTTTGTTTTGTGTGATACTATAATTGTAGATACCAGGAAGGTTAATACAGGAAACAAAAGCCGCCAAGGACTGCAATTTGTTATACAAAACCAGGAAGGTTGATATACCCCATTTTGAGGTGTAACTATAGGAAACATTAATATCCTTGTTTTGTTTGTGGTTATTTACCCACCCATTTACTGACCATGGCCATGTGTGATGTAATCGCTGGAAAGAACATCAAGGGTGACTCAATTTTCTTTAAAGGCACTAAACACCCTTCCCAACCTATTTTAGGACTGGTGCAATTATATGAACAAACTCCAGTCCTAGAATATTTGGGGAAGTGTTGGATAGTGCCTTTAAAAAGAAGGTCCAGTCACCCTCAATGTTTTTTCATGCGATTATATCACGGGACACCCCCCAGGGCAATGTTAATCTCTATGGCTATTCCCACCAACTTCCTGCACCTCACTGCTCAAAACACAACCTACTGGGATCTCAGAGTTCGCTTTAACAAACCTTATCATGAAAGTCCTTGCCAGTGTTGTTTCAAAGCAGTCTTCTGAGAGTTAATGACTTAATTGGTGCTGTAAATAAAAATGTCTTGACCAGGTCCGTCTTCAGTAACTAATTATAAGCACAATGCATGTCCTTCACCGAGTCCTGTTAAAAACAAGCAATGGCAAAGATAACAGTTTTCGCTTGTGTATAACTATTAGGCATTTGCCAGGCACTGCTATTACATGCCCAGGTACCCACACCTTTTTGCAGCTGCTACCGTTGATGGGCAGTTAATACCACTACAGCAGTGCTTGGCAAATACCTTTCCCATGCCTACACAAAAGCCAAAGCTGTTGGCATTGCTAATGCTGGTTTTAATTATGTCTAATGTTGGCATTTTCAGGACTCTACTGGACTCTCTTGGTTACCTGTACCCCACTCAAAAATGAATGTCAGGTTTCATGTACCCACTGTCTGCAATGTGATTTTTTACATTTACCTGGCTTCATGCGGGCAGAACCAGTCTTCCTATGTTAGGGTCATTGCTGCCTCCATCCCCAACTCCACTTGCAGATGCTCACAGGTTTTATGTGGTAGCTTTTGAGGCTGTTAATCAACACCTGTCCCTTTTTGATAGGCAAAGGCAGGCCAGACAGTGTTGGGGGAGGAGTAACAGGTCAGCAGCGGTAAGTCACATTTGAGGGGAGGGTTGCTATCCAAGTAAATTGCAGGTGTTGATTGGACCATAAAATAAAATCACCATCTGATAAAGAAGCCAATGTGGAAACAATGGAACAAGTTAGTTACTTTCCTGTAACTGTTGTTCTCCAATGGGTCTGGCATGGATTCACATGTTCTTGAATATTCCCCGTCGACAGGCCGGGAATCCTCGGTAAAGAAAAAATCAGTATCAGTTTTGTTTCTGATCCGTATTTCTTAGTAGTAACCAATCACTGATCTCTGGGTCATACTGCCCCCAGCCAATGACTGCCCTCTCCCTAAGCCCCTCCCCTGGCAGCCATCCTCAGATTTGGTAGCACCTACAGTGGCAGTATGACCAAGTGAAGAGCCGCAGAGGGGAAGGAGGGAGGGATCGCATGTGAATGCATGCCAGACCCATGCTGAAGAAAAACAGTTACAGGTAAGTACATTGTTCCTTCTCCAGCATGGGATCTGGCATGGATTCACATGCTCATGAAAATAAGAATACATAGCAGTACACAAATGCACAACCACGGGAGGTGGCAAAGGCTCAACATTAAGCACTCTTACCTCCTCACCAGGCCCACCTTCAGGCAAACAGCTTGCGCAGCACTGCTTGGCCGACCATGGACTCCTCCCTGGAATCCCGGTCGACGCAGTAGAATCCCGTGAAGGTGTGCATCGAACTCCACGTAGCAGCCCTGCAGATGTCCAGCAGGGGCACACCAGGCAAGAACGCCGTGGTAGCAGCGATCGCTCTGGTCGAATGGGCTCTCAGAGGGCCGGGCAACTGTCGGTTTGCCATCCGGTGACAGTGCATGATGCAGCCGGAGAGCCATCTGGAAATGGAAGCCTTCGAGAGAGCCTTCCCTTGGTTCACAGGTCCAAAGTTCACAAACAGCTGTGACGTCTTCCGAAAACTCTTTGTGCGGTCCACGTAGAACTTCAGCGCTCTAGCCACATCCAGCGAGTGCAAAGTCCTCTCGGCAGGCGATGAAGGCGACGGGAAGAAAACTGGTAACACCAAGGGCTCGTTGAGGTACAAGTCCGATGGCACCTTGGGCATAAAGGAGGGGTGCGTCCTCAGCACCACCCTCATGTCGTGAAAAGTCAAGCATGGAGGCTTGCAGGATAGGGCCTGGATCTCTCCCACTCTTCATGCAGAGGTGATGGCCACAAGAAATGCTGTCTTCCACGGCAGGACCTTCAACGGCGCAGAATGCAGAGGCTCCAATGGCGCCCCCATGAGCCTAGACAGCACCACGTTGAGTTCCCAGGCCGGGGCAGGAGCCTTCACCGGCGGGACCGATCGGAACAGTCCCTTTATAAATTCCTCCACCAGGCGATGAGACCACAAGGACGCCCGTCCCGTAGTTCTGGTGTATCAGGAGATCGCAGCCAGATGTATCTTGATGGAAGCGTGAGCTAGTCCAGCCTTGGCCAGCGACAGTAGGTACGGCAGTACTTGAGGGGCCGTAATCCGTAGGGGGTTGATCTGTGCTCTGCACCAGACAGAGAACCTCTTCCACTTATGTCCGTAGCACTTGAGAGTTGAGGACGCCCTGGCCTTTGCAAGAACCTCTCTGCAGTCAGCCGGGATATCGTACCCCCCCAAACTCTAGTGCTGCAGGAGACAGGCCTGCAAGTTCAGCGACTCCGGGTCGTGATAAAGGATGGCGCCTCCTTCTCTGGAAAGAAGATCTGCGTCTGTCGGCAGCTTGACCGGTAGGGACGGCGACAAGTCCAGAAGGTCCGGGAACCAGATCTGCCTCGGCCACGCCGGTGCGACAAGGATCATCCTGCACCGGGACCTCTTGATCTGGTTGATGAGTCGAAGCAGCAACGGCAACGGAGGGAACGCATATAGGAACAGGCCGTCCCAGGGGAAGGAGAAAGCATTGCCCATGCTCCTCAGTTGGGGAAACCTGCTGGCGAACCTCTGGCACTTGGAGTTCGTCGCCGTCGCGAACAGGTCGATCTGGAGTTTGCCCCATCGCTGAAAGAGTCGGTCCACTTGATCCTGGCGTAGTTCCCACGCGTGGCACGAGCGCAGATCTCTGCTGAGTGAGTCAGCGATGGTATTTTTTATCCCTGCCAGATGAAACAGCACCAGAAACATCCCTTGAGCAACGGCCAATTGCCACAGATCCTGGGTTTCAAGGGATAGGGCTGGGGATCTGGTTCCGCCCTGCTTCTGGATGTAGAACATCGTGGTGGTGTTGTCGGTGAAGATCCTCACCACCTTGCCCTTGAGGGACGGGAGAAAGGACCTGAGGGACCAGAACACTGCCCGGAGCTCCAGGATGTTGATGTGGAGCGGCTTCTCCTCCGGGAGCCAAAGGCCTCTCGCGTGAAGATCTCCTGTGTGTGCTACCCACCCCTCCAGGGAGGCATCCGTCGTCACCGTCGCCTGGTGGGCCGGGGTCTGAAAGTCTGTCCCTGCCACTAGATGAGCGCGGGTGCCCCACCACCGGATCGCTCGTCGGAAGGTCTCATTGAGAGGGATCCTGTCCTCAAAGCTGCCCGTCCCTTGAATCCAGCAGGTGTCGAGGAACTCCTGTAGTGGGCGCATCCGAAGCCTGCACAGGCGCACGAGATAAATGCAAGAGGACATCATCCCGAGGAGGGACTTGATGGACCTCACCCTGGCCACGTTTGTGGCCAGCAGACGGTGCACCTTGCCTAGGATGGCCTTTGTCCTTTCCTCAGACGGTGAGGCCAGACGCGCCACTGTGTCGAGCTTGGCTCCCAGAAATAGTGCGACGAGAGAGGACCAGGTGGGACTTGGGGACGTTGATGGAGAACCCCAGGTCCGTGAGCAGCTGGATGGTCTTCGATGTGTGTTCTACGGCGAGCTCCCTTGTCCTTGCGCGGATGAGCCAATCGTCCAGGTAGGGATAGACGTGGATCCCCTGCAGGCGCAGTCGCGCCGCCACTGGAGTGAGGCACTTGGTGAAAACCCTGGGTGCCGACATCAATCCGAACAGGAGGGCCTTGAACTGGTAGTGCCGCCCTTGGACCACCAACCTGAGGAACTTCCAAGTCCTTTTAGAATGGGAATGTGAAAGTATGCATCCTCCAAATCCAACGACGACAGGAAATCGCCCTCCTCCAGCTGTCCCAGCACGTGCTAGAGGGTGACCATCCGGAACTTCTGTGCCTTGATGTTCAGTCATCGCAGGTCCAGGATGGGTCGCCACCCTCCTGTCTTTTTCACAAGGAAGTACCTGGAGTATACTCCGGAGCCTCTTTGGGACGAGCTCGATGGCACCTTTTTTGAGCATCGCCCTTACCTCCAACAGTAGTTGAGGGACGTGGTTTTCTTTCTTGGCCACGGGAGGAATATGGGGGCACTTTTTTAGAAATTTGAGGGAGTCCAACAGGGTGATCTTGTACCATAACTCCCTGTCGTAGCGGGCCACGTTCGTGAGGGCGTTGGCCGCCTTAATCGTTGTTGCCGCCGAAGAGATAACTCGTCCCATTGCATCCAGCTTCTTTCCTTCGCCGTCCGGCGGGGAAGTTGACGTCGAGGCCGATGTTACTCTCACCTGGCTCCCACAGGGGCGTCGATCTGAACTGGACAGCTGCGGCCTTCACCAATGTGACGCGTAGTGCCGAGATGACGGACTGACTGGCCCACCTAGCTTCGTTGGCTTGGCCCTTAGGAATATTCTTCTGCAAATGGAGAAAGGGAATTAACCACCCATGGAGTTGAGCGTTAACCCTCCCTCACTCCCGCTGTTCTCCGCACTGATCACCTTTGATGTCCCCTCTTATAGTCTCACCTGATGGTTTGGAAAGATGAGCTCTCCATCCTGCATTGAGCGCGGGGGCGCGTTGATAACTAGTTGCTTCACTGGCTTTAAGGAATTGGTGAGTTCGAGAACAATATTGACTCTGGGATTCCCGGCAAGACGCCATAAGTATGTAGTTTGTAAGAGTTTAAATGTATGACTTTCACTCTTGTCCGATTCCTTGCAGGTTGCAGCTTGACACTAGCGAAGAGTTCCTCGTGGCAACCGGTAATATTCAGGTAAGGATTTTTATTATCCAACACAGTTCGATACAATAATGTCAATATGTAACCTGTTGCTTTCTCCCTTATTCAGGTGCTGAGAGAAAATATGAAGTCTTGGGGAATAATGCCTCCGGCGGTAAAATCAGGTAAGTATTGTGGTGAGGAGGTTTCCCCTTGTTTGTCCCTTTGTTTCACCATGCTGTCCTTTTGTTTCCCCTTAGGGGCCGGGGTTCGGCGAGGATGCAGTGGAAGCTGCGCCGACCCGTGAAGAGGAATAGTACCCCCGGTGGTAAAATCAGGTAAGTCTATTGGGGGGTAACTAATTCCCTTGGCTCACCTTGCTGTTCTTGTCTTCCCCTTAGGTGCCGGAGTGCGGCGGGAGCATGCAGAAGGATGCGGTGGAATGTGAAGATGCTGCAAAGGCCGGTGAGTTCAGTGCGGCGCTGCTGCAGGCGAGGGGACGCGCATAAAACAACTTCTTTCTTCCAGCTCGAAGGCGCGATGGATCGGGAATTCAGGTAAGGATCAAAGGTATTGCTCTTGTTCTAACCTTTTCTCCTTCTCTTCCCTTTTTCTAGGAGCTCCGGACTCGAGGCGGGCGTGGCAGAAGACTGGATGCAGACTTGCAGGCACGGTGAGCGTTACGCTGCTGGATGCAGAATAACGCGAAGCGTATGCTGCTCTTTGGGCGTGGTTTAAATAGCTCCAAAGTAGTCCCAGGTAAGTATTCCTCCCCAGCCCCACCCGAGTAAAAAAAAAATAGTCCCTTAGGTAAAGTAGTCCCTTCCAAGCCTCCTTTGGCTTGGAGCTCTTGCAGCATGGTCTGCATCAGGTAAGTTTTAATCTATGAGCCTGGCGCCTATGGCGCCAGGACTGCACCCAAATAGCCCCTAGCAGGGGTTATTGGGTTTGCTTAGGATAACTTGATGCCTGCTTCCGGGGTTGCTGGACTTGGTCTGGGTCCCCGGGGGTAGGCATCATGACAGCCGATGCCCCCCCCCCGCTTTCTTCTTGGCCGCCGCTGAGACGACCAAGTCAGGGGTCGGTTGCGCCCTAAAGCACAAAGGGGCCGTGTCGGGGACCCGGTACTTCTTCTCGTACCGATCCCTCTTGGCAGGTGTCGTAGACGGGTTCTTGAGAAGGGTGAGACCCTCATCCCAGATGTCATCCAACAGCGGCACGGCGAGAACTGTCTTCCTCTTGGCCTCGCGCCGTTGGTAAAGGAAACCTTCCTTCTTCTCTTCGGGGCAGAGCTGAAAAAGCTCAGATGCCCTGGCGATCATAGCATGGAAAGACCCAATCTCGTCGGGCGGGGAGGCCCAGGCTGGAGGCGATGGGAGCTCCATCTGGTCATCACCGCTGTCGTCATCCGTACCAGTCGTGGCCGTGTCCGTTCCCGTGTCATCCCCAGGTACGGGGGACGTGAGCAAAGGCTGAGCAGGCCGCAAGGGCTGAAAAGGCGGGGCTGGATGGGTCCGTCTTCTCTTGTTTGGGGGACTTCCCGACGGGCCTGGCTCTGGCTCCTCCGTCGGGCCTGGTTCCGGCTCCTCCGTCAGTGGTAGGGGCAATCTCGTCCTTATCTCCGACCATAAGGATTGTATTGCCAACAAAATGTCCGCCGAGTTGTCCTGCGGCTCCGGAAGCTACGGTTGACTAGGAGCTTCGCCGGCGCTCTCGTCGACCTCTTCGTTGGGATCCCTCCCGTGGGACCGGGCCTCTTCGATGCCCTCGTCGAGGCTTCCAAGACTTCAACCAGTTCCTCCTCGGAGGCTGTGTCCGTGTCCACAAAGGCCACCGGCTGCCCCCCTCTTTTTCCGCCGGGGTCTTCACAGGGTTCTTCTCAATGGGCCTGAAAGAGGCTTCCCTCCGCGGTGGCAGAGAAACTCTGGGCCCAGAGGTCGCCTCCACTGGTGTAGCCTCCCCAGGCTGCACCAGGGCCGCCGCAACTTCCTCGATAGAGGCCTTAGCCGGAAGAATCAAGGCCTTGACACCTTCTGCGGGCCAGTGGCCTTCACCTTGGGGTGAGGTCACCGCCTCGGTCCCCCTCGGCTGGACCCTTCGAGACTGACCGGGGCCTCTCCAGAAGCTTCGCCGGGTTCTCGGCTTTCCTCTTCTCTGAGCCAGAGCGCTGGCTCGTGGTTGATGGTGCTGGAGAGGATGCGCCCTGCCTGGCAGCCGAGGAGCCCGACCGTTCGGCGCTCCCGGTCCCCGCGGACTCTCAGTGCTTTGCCTTCTGTTGGGCCCCTGTCGCCAGGACGCCCTCACAGGACTTAGAAGACCGCTCAGACTTCTTCTTCTTCTCACCTGACGGGCTCTTTCCTTCCAGCCAGTTGGAGAGACGAAGATGTCGATCCTTGATGGTCCGTTCCGACATGTTCCCGCAAAACGCACAGTCCTTCTACACGTGCGTTTTGCCCTCATGAAGGCAGTAGAGGCACTTCAAATGCTCGTCCTCTTTGAACACATTCTGCAGCTGGCATCCGGGGCAAACCCTGAACAGCTTTCCGGGCGTCGAGCTTCCTTTCTCCTGGGCCATGTTCGGGGTAGGCCACAGAAACTTCTGGACTCCTCCAAGAAGCGTAACTCGATGAAAATTTCACCCTTGAGGGGCGTAGAAAAATCCGAAACGCGTCCCCATTGATCGGATGTAGACATGGTGGAGCTTGAGGCTCTATTGGACCGAAAAATGAGGAAATCTCTTTGAAAAAGTGCGAAAACGCAGCAAAAAACTCGAGAGCTAAACACAAGGACTCCCAACACTTGGGCGTGTGGTAAAAATCTGAGGATGGCTGCCAGGGGAGTGGCTTAGGGAGAGGGCAGTCATTGGCTGGGGGCAGTATGACCCAGAGATCAGTGATTGGTTACTACTAAGAAAGACAGATCAGAAACGAAACTGATACCGATTTTTTCTTTACCAAGGATTCCCGGCCTGATGACAGGGAATATTCATGAGCATGTGAATCCATGCCAGATCAATTTAGTGCATATGGATTCAAGAGACCACTGGGAAAACGCGTGTTTTGGGCTGACCGCTTCTCAAAATAAAATTGGGTTAAAGAAGCATTGGTAGACCAAAGCTGACTGAACTGAGGCAATATATATGAATTCAGACAAATGATACTACCCTTGTACAGTACAAGTCCCATAGCAGCATTGGTCATATAGAAAGGATTTAATTTGGCGATATTTGAATTCTGTCTAATGATTGCATTTTCGTGACTCAACCAGTTCTGCTCGGCTAACTGTTCAATACTCGAAAATGCATGCTAGTTTTTAAGTACCTATTGTCTAGTATTTGCTTCTTTGAGATGACATTGCTTCATGCAGACAGAACCAGTAAATTGAGCGGACCAAAAAAACTGCTTTAATACAAAAGATCAGACCTAGCGTAAACATACAGCAGTGTTATACTGCCAAAAAAAAAATCATTGGGGAGGATGCAAACGTATCTTTATGGCTGGCGAGTGGGGATTTTTAGAGAAGCTACGGATGTTCAAAATCTGTCCTTTAGTTAACAATTAAGAAAAGGGTGTATGGGTGGGGAGGGGTACTGAACATGAATTAAAACATTCCAAGGAATCCAGGGCACAGTAAAGGAAATCAAGAGAATAGCAGAGCCACTACAAGGATCCAGTAGATAGGAGATGCTGTGCATCACTGAAAATACCAAAATGTTTATATTACTATCATGCCATGTGACCCGGGGCTACAAGTCTCATAATGCATTTGATGATCGTGATGCATAATGCATATGCCCAGAAATTATAGCAAGGACTAGTGAAGTGCTTGTGCGCAACAGCTAGCCACACAAGAGCCCTGCAAAATATTTGGGATCAGGTAATATTGTCCCCAAATATATGGTTGCCATACATAATGTCGATGGGAAAAGTTTGTGGCGACAATATATGGGGACAGGGAGAGCAGGGGCTGCGGGGGTGTCCTCCACATGTTCCATGTAATAATGCCTCTGCAAAAAATTGCCATCTTTCTGCGACATTTTTGCGGGGACATTATCACATGGAACAAAATATTTTGTGTCTACAGACTTAACTGACCATGGAGGAATCCATATTTTGACTCATCGCTCCTCAAAAAGAAACTTCAGGTGAAAACCCTGGTTGACCAAAGGTGGCCAAACTGAGGAAAAGTCTATGAATTTTAACACATGATGCTGCGCTTATACAGTGTGAGCCCCATTTTAATGGACTCTTTCCTCCCACGGATTCCTCATCTTTGATATCGCTCTCCAAGCACAGATGCTCTTTAGAAACGTTACCGCTGCCAGGGGACACAGCTCCCCCATACGCCTCTATGAGCTGGGCATGACATCTGGGCAGAATATACAGGGGCGTCTCGCACAGTGACCTCAGTTCCTTTTTTCTGCACACTCTGCTCGCTTTAGGAACACAGATCTTAAACTTAATTTCATTTTCTTAATTTTAGCTTCCATTCTTTGTATTTGTCGAGATGCTGAATCCGACGAAGTCCTCTGGTTTCAAACCCTAGGTGGACTACAAGGTCCAAATGTCTGTTTCAGACCCGCACAGCATTTGCCTTTACTGTCTTGGTAAAGGCCACGAAACGCAGCACTGCACATTGTTCCGATCGATGCACTCGAAGGCACTTCGTGAACGAGAAGCAAAACTTTTCACCTTCTTCCACAAGGCGAGAGGTGATAAACTGACCCATTCGAGGTCACCGGAAGCAGACCGTGGCTCTGAAGAATGGTCCCCAGTCTGAAAGGACAAGAAGAAAAAATAATGCAAGAGGTCAAGATCCCCTGCCGTTTGTCATCAAAGAAGAAGAGCCACCACTCCAAGGACATCCCAGAGGAAGAGGCCCCACAGGTACCTTTTCCCACCCAGTCCTCTACTTCTGAGGAATGGAAGGCGTTCAGGATGAAGATGCAGCCTCTGAAACTATGGCCTGGCCGATAAATCTCACCATACTCATATGAACCAGCAGGGAATCAGCAAGCAGACGCAACAAGATCACGTTTAAGGGTCACAATGTTCCATCTCCAGATGTTGGTGGTTTGATGGACTTTGCAACCAACTTGCAGGAGGCAAGTGGCCTTGACACCGCACCAGAGGTGGATAGGCTCCCCTGCTGCCACCACAGGCCGCTTTGCATCTTCAGAGGCTGTCTGCCACTTCACGTCCAAAGCTGCAGTATTAGGTAACCGACATCCTTGACAAGGGTCCAGAGAAGGAGACACTATTGCCTTTCAATCAGGCACTAGAGACACCCAAGCCCAAGAATCACAGTAAATGGGGTGTATTTCTGGTCTACTTGGTAGAAATTCACTTTCTGACCCTTAATGTTAAGGGTCTTGCCTCCCTAGTCAAAAGAATAATAATTATGTCCAAACTGAAGCAATCTGGTATTGATGATGTTACTTTACGGGAGAAATCTCGGCAAAGAAGAAGAGTGTAGATTCTTTAATAAGTTATCTCGTTGACAACTTTTCTCAGAATTCACATACAAAATTGGGCTTTTCTGATCCGGCTTTCCTTTAACTTTGGGCAACACCTTTCGATATAACAAAGGCACAATAACAGCCACGAGTTCGCAAAATGATGAATCAACCACTGTAATTTGCTCAGTTTAAACTCTTAAGTGGCAGGCTGCTTCTTCTGCAGACCTTCTCCAAATGTGGATACTTCTCATAGGAGGAAACTAATCCTTAGGAAGATTGCAACACCATTTTAAACATGTCATTAGACCAATCCAATCCAGCCCGTTCAACTCTCTAAGCAGGACACCAACACAAGGTGTCTTAGGCTCAGACACCTACAGCCATTTTCATGAAAAAACAAGAAGACCTATTTTTTGTCTACCTGCACATACGCACAGACTTCATACCCAAGCCTGCCTATACCCAATCCATCACTAGGCCTGCCTACCCTAATCCATTCCACCTGCCCCAAACCTGCTTACCCCACCCCACATCGGCCTAGCTACACAAGCCTTTCCAGCCACCCCACCCCAGACTTGCCTGTATGCCTAACCAGCCTAACAACCCAATGTCATGCCTGTATATCCCAAACCTACCTACACATGCAATCTCACTGGCCTATCCACCATAACCAGCCTACCCAAATACCCCCCATCACAATCTCACCTTCCTATCCTACATCACTTAATGCCTGTCTTCATATACCATTCCTACACAGGTACCTGCCTACGCGCCCACCCAACCCCATGCCTTTATCCATCAACCGTACCTCAAGCCTGCCTACCCACCCCCACACCTGCCTGCTCACTCTCCCCAATGCACTCCAGTACTTTTAGTGTGCATATTCACATGTATAGCATCTGCCTACTTAACGTGGCTAGTGCCCAAAACGGCCATGCCACAATGTTTTCTGCTTGTCCTTTGGCCATATTGCTTCTTGGCATTCTTCCTGCCATCTCAGGTCAAGTAAACCCTAATATGGCTATGCAATGTCCTGGGAAGGCTGCTGCTTTTGCAGGCTAGTGCATGCCATTTGTGTGTACACCCAGTGGGTTGGAACTGGCTGGTCCAAATCCACAAACTGGTGCCAGTAAGTCTGGTCTGCATGCATGAGGAAAACCCAGTGGTCTCTGATTGGATCACTGTTGGCCGAGTGAGTGGTGCAGATCCTTGCTTTGGAGGGCTGGGTTTGATCACTGGCAATTGTTGAACCAGGCTATCTCTTGCTGAAACGCCTTGTCTCGCTGCATAATCCACCAAGTAGGTCACCCTAACATATCTATCGTAGTAGGGTGCTGCCCACAGCACTGTGATCCAAGTTAAAGATTTTAGTGGCTCTATGGGGTTAGACAGCAGCAACTCTACCTCTACCCTCCTTTTTGTCCATGAAAGTGCATGCACATGAGTTTTTTATGACTCCTTTCTCCTGATGAAGACGTTGTCCAAAGCACATTCTACGTCGAAACTGGTTGAGCTAACTCTCCAGGGATGTGATCTATTCAAAAATGTTCCTCCTAGATCCACCCTTGCGATAGATTGTTTTTAATTATTTCTATTGCTGTTTGTGTAAAAACTTTAAATATTAAAATAATCAGATGGGACGTGAGGAATGTTTATCCCACCTCCTCCTGTTCATCAATGTTGTCATGTTTTTTTTTAGCAATTGTTTTTTGTTTGAATGTCCCTGAGTGTTGCGTATGGTCTGAATGCTGTACTATGAATGGTTGTCGTGTTGGACTAATTTTAGCCAGCTTTTATGTATACCCATGTTGTCGTGTTATGTCATATAATAATGTTATGTAAAGTAATATGTCATTAATTCATTTTCTTGAAATTTTTTGTATCATGGTGAATAAAATTTGATACACCCTTGCGGTCAATATATTTTTGCTCTCTGGATAGCTCTTCAGATTTGTGATTTACAGTAATGCTCTGGTCCGGAGTACAGAGTCTTCCTGCTTCTTTCTGTAATTGTGGGTTTGACCACTCACCTGAATTTAGGATAAGAAGGGGAATCCTGCAGCCATTCCAGTAGATCAGCAACAAAGCCAACTATCCTGTGCAGCCGTGCAGCCGACTGAAGACTCGTGGACGACCCGTGAAGAGGCCTGGTGTCCTTTCCTTCAACATTTTGGGTGAAGCCCTGCTGGACTACAGATCTGAGAAGGCCCTTGTTGGTGTTTCGACCTTTGCACTGGTGGCACCAACGAGTCTCAACGTCTTCTCGCGTTCCTGCAGTTTTGATCCTTCGGAATTGTCCCATGACCATTCTGTGGATCGACCAGCTCTGAATTGTGCTACCATGCCAGAAGCGTTGCTTTTCCGAGTTTTCGTCCCGGAACTTCAGTGGTCACCAGTTAGTCCTACAAGTCACCTTTCTGGCAGGTTTTGAATTCCCAGCATCAAGGGATCCTATCCTGGAAGGCCGTCTTCGTTCGGACTGGAGTAACACCTGCGGTCGCCCGTGTGCGGTGACCGTCGCTGGACTCGGCACCCACCATCTGGTACTTTATCCTGAAGAGGCCTGCATCATTTCTTCATCAAAAAGGGTTGCACTCAGCTTCTGGACCCAGACAGAATCTTCCTTGCACCCGCAGCTCCTGGGCCTCTTCTACTGGATCCAACAGTGGGAAAACCTACCTCTAGCGACTCCCACTAGACTTGCTAAGTAACTTGGGAAAATCAGAGTAAGGAGCAGTGATTAATCGCAATACTTCCATGTGCCCCATCTCCTCCATTTTAAGTTTGTGAAGAACTTTGATTTATTCCATTCCTTCGCTTTTTAACGGTTTTCTTAATCTGTTCTAAAGCTAGAAGTACCTTACTTAACTCTGAAAGTCTTGAGAAGTCTTCTGGAACATATTTCACCATCACAGAAACATTTCCTAACTTTGTCCCCTCTCCATATGGAACGTTGTGACATTTGGGCACAAGGCCCCATTCAATTTAGGGATTGAATTCATAAAGTTAGCGCTTCTTTTTTTGTGAACTGGTTTTCCTTTTTGCATAACAACTACTTACCTTCCTTTCAGGTGTTCTGGTTATAGAAAAGTACACAATTCATCTAAGGTGACTGTATGTATGTTTTATATTTAGAGTGTTGTGTGATAATATTGCCTGCTCGATTAATTTTTCTAGTGTTTTTGGGCCTATAATAAATATAGTATTTTTGTACTCAAATGTCTAAGCAGAATCTTTGTGTATTTCACTGTGTGGACTCATTGTGTACCCCTGACCTTACTCCCCCTCCCCTGAGACTAAGCCTTGACCACTCTCCCAGCTTACCCGCCAGATTTTAGAATCCATCATAACTGCTTTGCCAACCACACTACATCACACCTGCCTGCCACCTGCTCACCAAAAAGTCAAAATAAACGTGATCTTTAACGCACACGGTTGGAGTTGAAAGCTCAAGATCACCTGTAAATGCGTACAACACACTGAGCATCCCGATTTTCAAAGCTGTAGGCTCACAGAATGCAGAAAATAGACCAACACGAGATGCAAACACACAACAAAGGAAACAACATAGTGCACACATTTAAAACCGATGACAGCTATATGGTGCACATAGGTTGAACGTTTAGTAAACTATCAGAGGTCGATACCGAGATGAGAAATATAGCATCTGAATATTTGTTACACTGCATTAAAGAAATATAAATCCACAAATATAAAGCAAAACTATGACAAAATTGGTCAACCACTTACCTAGAGCACGCTTCCCAACAGGTCAAAAATAAAAGAAGAGCACCCCAGTTGAGAAAATCTAAGAGCCAAGAATGAAGCGTATTTACACCAGCTCAAGTCAATATATTGGTAAGCAGAGTATAATTACCTATTTGGGGTCAAGAACTCTAAAGATATGCACTGTGATAACAGATTGAAAGACCTCCATTGATTTGGAGGGAGAACGGCTGACCCAAAAAAACAAAGACCCAAAGAGAGAGAGAGCAAGAAAACATTGGAAAGATACCAGTATGCTAAATCTCGAACACTCATGTTTTCACTCAATGGATAGAAAAACTGAGTGATGGTTCCCCATTTTTATATTTCCCCTTTTAGGGTGCCTTAAAAGCATAAGACGACTGAAGAAAGAAAAAAAGAGACAAACTCTTCTAGCAACGATAAGGAGATTATGTTGTCTTTACTAGCTAAAAACCTTGACTAGTGATGTCGGGGTTCAGTCCTGAAGAAAACGGATGTATTGACATTAATCCCGCTGAAACCAGTCGACCATAACAGTGGTTCAGGGTGATAACCAGATTTCCCCCCCCCCCCCCGAACGCCCTCCCCAAAACTCAGAGCCGTTGAGCTCCGCAAAATTATATCACTATTTACCAGATCAATTCTGTAAATACTCTTTGTGAAAGTAGAAATACACAAGGAAATTTTAATTTTGTATGTCTATTTTTATAAGACACACGAGAAGGAAGGATTAAAACATTCATTTGACTTCCTACAGTGTGCAAGGAACAATTTACTTACATGTAACTGTTGTTCTCCAGCATGGGTCTGGCATGGATTCACATCAGGGGCGTTGCTAGGGGGTGGCTAAGGGGGCTATAGCCCCTGGTCTTTTGGTTGTAGCCCTGGATTGAATCTCAGGAGCTACAGCCAAAAGTCTAGCTAGCCCCCAGTCCCGACATTTCTGACATCAGCTTAGCCCCGAATCTTTTCCAGACCTAGCAACTCCCCTGATTCACATGCTCATGAATATTCCCCGTAGTCAGGCTGGGAATCCTCGGTAAAGAAAAAAAATCAGTATCAGTTTCGTTTCTGATCCGTCTTTCTTACTAGTAGCCAATCACTGATCTCTGGGTCATACTGCCCCCAGCCAATGACTGCCCTCTCCCCAAGCCCCGCCTCTGGCAGCCATCCTCAGATTTGGTAGCACGCCAAGTGGCAGTATGACCAAGTGAAGAGCCGCAGAGGGGTAGGTGGGAGGGTTCGAATGTGAATCCATGCCAGACCTATGCTGGAGAACAACAGTTACAGGTAAGTAACTTGTTCCTTCTCCAGCATGGGGTCTGGCATGGATTCACATGCTCATGAATAAAATACATAGCAGTATACACATGCACAACCACGGGAGGTGGCAAAGGCTCAACATTAAGCATTACATCCAAAACTCAACATTAAGCAATTCTTACCTCCTCACCAGGCTCACCTTAGACGAACAGGTTGCGCAGCACTGCTTGGCCGACCCTGGAGTCCCGATCGGCACAGTAGAATCTTGTGAAGGTGTGCGTCGACCTCCACGTAGCATCCCTGCAGATGTCCAGCAGGGGCACACCAGACAGGAAAGCCGTGGTAGCAGCGATCGCTCTGGTCGAATGGGCTCTCGGACGGCCGGGCAGCGGTCGGTTTGCCAACCGGTGACAGTGCATGATGCAGCCGGAGAGCCATCTGGAAATGGAAGTCTTCGAGAGAACCTTCCCTTGATTCACAGACCAAACAGTTGTGACATCTTCCGAAAACTCTTTGTGCGGTCCACGTAGAACTACAAAGTTCAAAGTCCTCTCGGCCAGCGTCAAAGGCGACGGGAAGAAAACTGGTAACACCAAGGGCTCGTTGAGGTGGAAGTCCGACAGCACCTTGGGCATGAAGGAGGGGTGCGTCTTCAGCACCACCCTCGTGTCATGAAAAGTCAAGTATGGAGGCTTGCAAGATAGGGCTTGGATCTCTCCCACTCGTCGTGCGGAGGTGATGGCCACGAGGAACGCGGTCTTCCATGACAGGAACTTCAAAGGCGCCGAATGCATAGGCTCGAATGGGGCCCCCATGAGCCTGGCCAGCACCACATTAAGCTCCCACGCCGGGGCAGGAGCCTTCACCGGCAGGAATGATCGGAATAGTCCCTTCATAAATTGCTTCACCAGGTGAGGAGACCACAAGGACGCCTGTCCCGTAGTCCTGGTATAATCGGGAGATGGCAGCCAGATGTATTTTGATGGAGGCGTGAGCCAGTCCAGTTTTGGCCAGCGACAGTAGGTACGGCAGTACTTGAGGGGCCGTAATCCGCAGAAGGTTAATCTTCTGTGCACGGCACCAGACAGAGAACCTCTTCCATTTATGACCGTAACACTTGAGAGTTGAGGATGCCCTGGCCTTTGCAAGAACCTCTCTGCAATCAGCCGGTATCTCGTACCCTCCAAACTCTAGCGCTGCAGGAGCCAGGCCTGCAAGTTCAGCGACTGTGGGTCGTGATTGAGAATGGCGCCTCCTTCTCTGGAGAGAAGATCTGCGTCCGCCGGCAGCTTGACTGGTGGGGACGTTGACAAGTCCAGAAGGTCCGGGAACCAGATCTGCCTCGGCCACGCCGGTGCGACGAGGATCATCCTGCACCTCGACTTCTTGAGCTGGTTGATGAGGCGGAGCAGCAACGGCAACGGAGGGAACGCGTATAGAAACAGGCCGTCCCAGGGGAACAAGAAAGCATCGCCCATGCTCCTTGGCTGTGGGAACCTGCTGGCGAACCTCTGGCACTTTGAGTTAGTCGCTGTCGCAAACAGGTCGATCTGGGGTTTGCCCCATCGTTGGAAGAGCCGATCCACTTGATCCTGGCGCAGTTCCCCACTCGTGGCACGAGCGCAGCTCCCTGCTGAGTGAGTCGGCGATGGTGTTTTTTATTCCTGCCAAGTGGAAGGGAACCAGAAACATCCCCTGGGCGACGGCCCAGTGCTACAGATCCTGGGCCTCCTTGGATAGGGCTGGGGATCTGGTGCCTTCTTGCTTCCGTATGTAGAACATCGTTGTGGTGTTGTCAGTGAAGATCCTCACCACTTTGTCCTTGAGGGACCAAAGGAACGAGAGCCCAGAACACTGCTCGGAGCTCCAGAATGTTGATGTGGAGAGACCTCTCCTCCGGGAGCCAAAGGCCTCTTGCGTGGAGATCTCCGTTGTGGGCCCCCCAACCCTCCAGAGAGGCGTCCATCGTCACCGTCTCCTGAAACGCCGGGGTCTGAAAGTCCATGCCTGTAGTGAGGTGAGCATGGGTGCCCCACCATAGGATCGCCCGACGGAACTCCTCGTCGAGAGGGATCCTGTCCTCGAAGCAGCCCGTCGCCTGAAACCAGCGGGCGTCGAGGAACTCCTGTAGCGGGCGCATCCGAAGTCTGCAAAGGGGTACAAGATAGATGCATGAGGACATCATCCCGAGAAGGGACTTGATGGACCTCACCCTGGCCACGTCCGTGGCTAACAGGCGCCGCACCTTGCCCAGGATGGTCTTGGTCCTCTCCTCTGAAGGGGAGGCCAATTGCCCCACTGTATCAAGCTTCGCTCCCAGAAACAGTGCTACTTGCGATGGAACCAGGTGGGATTTGGGGTAGTTGATGGCGAACCCCAGCTCCGTAAGCAACCGGACGGTCCTCGCCGTGTGCTTGACGGCGAGTTCTCTTGTCCTTGCCCGGATTAGCCAGTTGTCCAGGTAGGGGTAGACATGGATCCCCTGCAGGCGAAGCCGCGCTGCCACTGGTGCCAGGCACTTGGTGAAAACCCTGGGTGCCAACTTTAATTCGAACGGTAGGGCTCTGAATTGTTAGTGCCATCCCTGAACCACAAACATGCGGAACTACCTGTGCCTTTTTAGAATGGGGATGTGGAAGTAAGCATCCTCCAGGTCCAACGACGATAGGAAGTCGCCTTCCTCCAGCTGTCCCAGCACGTGCTGGAGGGTGACCATCCTGAATTTCTGCGCCTTCATGTATTTGTTTAACCGACGCAGGTCCAGGATGGGGCGCCAACCGCCTGTCTTCTTTCTGAAGAGGAAGTACCTCGAGTACACTCCGGAGCCCCGGAGCCTCCTGGGGACGAGCTTGATGGCACCCTTCTTGAGCATCGCCCTTGCCTCCAACAGCAGTTGAGGGACATGATTTTCCTTCCTGGCATCGGGAGGAATGCGAGGGCACTTCTTTTGGAATTCCAGCGAGTGCCCGTTGGCCAGGGTGTCCAACACTCAACGGTCGGTGGAGATGGACTCCCACACGCTGACGAACTTAGTCAGCCGGCCTCCCACCAGGGTGCTTCGGTGGAGGCCCGACAACACGGCTGGGTCAGTCTTGCTTGGAGGCGGCCTTGCCGCCTTGGCCTCCTTGGCGATGACGGCGGGATCCCCCTTGCTTGCCGCGACCGCTGTAGGCCTCTTGGGAAGAGGAGCGGGTCGCCTGGTGGTAAGTGGAGGAGCCACCGCTGGATCCTTTGGAGGCACCCGGTCTGCCTCCGGAGCTCCGAAAGGGCCGTCGCTGTTGGAGCACCCCTAGGGCCCGGGCCGTCTCCGAGTCGGTCTTGATGGCCTGTAGAGACTCGTCCACCGCCTTACCAAAAAGGTTGTTTCCGTCGAACGGCATGTCCAACACTGTGGTCTGGACGTCCTGGCGAAAGTCTGTCGCCTTGAGCCATCCTCGACGTTGGAGGCAAACTCCCGTTGCCCAGTTGGCGAAATCCGGTATCGGCAATGTCCGTTGCCACCGTTATGGCGTGATCCGACGCCACCTCGCCTTCCTGCAGAATTTCTAGGGCCTCCGCCCTCTTGTCAGGCAGGAAGTCTAGCAGGGGAGCGATCTTGAACAAGAGCTCCCTGTCGTAGCGGGCCACGATCGATGAGGCATTGGCCGCCTTAATCGTCATCGCCGCCGACGAGATGACTCGTCGTCCCATGGAGTCCAACTTCTTGCCCTCGCTGTCCGGCGGGGAAGTGGAAGTTGAAGCCGCCGCACCCGCTGCCTTCTTCTTAGCCGCTGCCGAGACGACAGAGTCCAGCGTGGGCTGGGCCCTGAGGCACAAGGGGGCGCATCGGGGACTCGGTACTTCTTCTCGTACCTGTCCCTCTTGGTGGGTGTCGTGGAAGGGTTCTTGAGGACAGCAAGCCCCCTCGTCCCAGATGTCGTTGAGCAAATGCACCGCGAGTACCAACTTCCTCTTGGCCTCTCGTCGTTGGTACAGAAACCCTTCCTTTTTTTGTTCTTCAGGACAGAGCTGGAAGAGCTTGGATGCCCTGGTTATCATGGCGTGGAAAGAGCCAATTTCGTCGGCTGGAGAAGCCCGCAGGGGGGTGATGACGGGATGTCCGCTGTGTCATCGCCGCCGTCATCGTCTGTCCCCGTCGCTGTATCCGTTGCCGTATCCGCTCTAGGGTCCGGCGGGGGGGGATGAGGGGTCCACAGGTCTCGCAGGCACGAAGGGCGGAGCGGGGCGAACTCTCCTCCGCTTGTTCGGAGGGCTCCCCCGACGGGCCTGGTTCTGGATCCTCCGTCGGGGTCCGTGGTAATCTCGTCTTTATCTCGGTACATAAGAATTGGATTGCCAACAAAATGGCCGCCGAGCTATCCTGGGGCTCGGGTAATGGCTGCGACGGGCGGGATGGCCGCTCCACTGGGCCCTCTTCGTCGCCATCGTCGCTATCTTCGATCACGTCAGCAGGGACCGCCCCCCTGGGATCGAACCTTCTCAAACCTCTCGTTGAGGCCTATGAACCTCTCGTTGAGGCCCTTCTCGGTTTCCACCAGCTCCTCCTCAGAAGCTGATTCCGAGTCTGTAATGGCCACCGCCCCCCCCTCTTTTTCCACCAGGGATTTCACGGGGGTCTTAACGATGGGCTGGAAAGAGGATTCCCTCTGCGGTGGCAGGGATACTCTGGGCCCAGGGGCCATTTCCACTGGCGTAGTCTCAGCCGGCTTCGCCAGGGTCGCAGCGACCACTTCCGATAGAGGCCTTTGCCGGCTGGATCAAAGCCCTCACCGACTTTGCCTTGGGGGGAGGGTCAGCGCCTCGCTCCCCCTTTGAGATCGTCCGGGTCCGCTCCAGCGGCTTACCCGGGTTCTCGGATTTCCTCTTCCCCGAACCAGAGCGCTGGCTCGTGGTCGAACGCGACGGGGAAGTAGCGCCCTGCCTGGCAGCCGAAGAGCACGACCTTTCGGCGCTCCCGGTGCCCACGGACTCGCGGAGCTTGGCCTTCTGTTGGCCCCCCGTCGCCGGGGTGCCCTCACAGGACTTAGAAGCCCGCTCAGACTTTATCTTCACCTTCTCACCTTCTGTGCCCTTCTCCAGCCAAGCAGCGAGGCGGGAACGACGATCTTGTTTGGTCCGTTCCGAAAGGTTCTTGCAGAACGCACAGTCCTTCTCCACGTGCGTCTTGTCCTCATGAAGGCAGTAGAGACATCGCGAATGCTCGTCCTCCTTGAAAACGTTTTGTAATCCACATCCAGGGCAGCACCTGAACAGCTTGGATCCGGGCGTCGAGTTTCCCTTGTCCTGGGCCATGTCCGTTGAGGTTGGCCGCAGATCTTCCGGAATACTCCAAGAAGTGTAAACTCGACGAAAACTTCACCCTTGAGGGGCGTAGAAGAATTCCGAAACGGGTCCCCGTTGTCGGAAGTAGAAACGGTGGAGCTTGAGGCTCGATTAAACCAAAAAATGAGAAAATCTCCTGAAAAAGCACGAAAACGCAGCACAAACTCGAGAGCTAAAGCACGAGGACTCCCAACACTTGAGCGTGCGGTAATAATCTGAGGATGGCTGCCAGAGGCGGGGCTTGGGGAGAGGGCAGTCATTGGCTGGGGCAGTATGACCCAGAGATCAGTGATTGGTTACTACTAAAAGACAGATCAGAAACTAAACGGATACTGATTTTTTCTTTACCGAGGATTCCCAGCCTGACGACGGGGAATATTCATGAGCATGTGAATCCATGCCAGACCCCATGCTGGAGAATTGCTTTTAGCGGTTAGCAAAGTAGTGAGAGAGGGAAGGGCTAGTCTCTTTTTGTTCTATCCTTTAACCTAGATGCCGACACACCAGCGCATACTAGGGAGACTGCGTTTCACTGAGGGACAGTTAGTCTCTTTTATAGGGATCTTTAGTAAGCAACAAGCTACTATAGATGCAGAAGCTATAAATAATTAACTTAAAGAATTTCTGTCTGTGTTGTGTGAGAAATATAGGGCTTTAGGGAGAGGTTGCTGCCCTTAGATTGTTGTGGTATTGAAAAAAAGAAGGCCTAAAACTGACCACCCCACTGACGATTCTGTGACTGGAATGGAACCACAGCAGGAGCCCCCACCACGCCCCCACTGTATGCATACTACAAAAAGACACATCCAAGAAAGCAGGAAGCTCAAGAAAGACTCCACTCAGATTGGGAGCTGGAAGAAATCTCCTAAGGGGAAGATATTCAAATTTAGAGTTGCTGTCCGTTTTCCTTTGGCCAACCTTGTGAATAACCCCCAAAACTTTGTTGAAAAACACTTCTGATCTGCTTCCTTTTGTGGAGTCCACTCAACATCGTGACAATATCCACACACCCTACCCTATTCCTGCTTAACCACCCTTCCTACCCCTTACAAGCCTACCTCCACACCTGCCAAAACTACCACCCAATGCCTGTCTTCGCAACCACCCTATACAACACTCACCTACCCCCGCCCCATATGCCTGCCTACTCACTCAGATCTATGCTTGACAAGCCACCTACACTACCCCACAAGTATCCACCTTACCAGATGCATGCCTATCCACCCACCCTTATGCTTTACTACCCACCTACCCTACAACATTCCTGATTAGCCAACCACCCATTCAGCCCCTGGCCCTCCCACCCTAACCGATGCCTCTCCTATCCACCTGCCACCTTGTTAGTCTATAGCCCCCACACCTGCCTATCAAACCCTAACCTCACACCTGTCTGCCTAAGCAGCCAGCCACCCTACCCCAGAACTCCCAGACTATACCCCACTCCATGCCTGCCTATCCAATGACTCTACCCCACAACAGCCTGCCCACAGACAACTGTAGTATTGCCTATAAACAGGGACAAAGACACATGGGCTTCCAAGGCAGAGTATAAAAAAGGGGTTGCATCATTCAGTAGGGCTCTTTGTAAAGCCTGGTTGTTGACGAAAATACGTCAGGACAGAAAAAGCCAGCAAAAAAATACATGGGGGAGAGGGGGATTCTCAGTTTAGAAAAATTGACTTTCTGCCCTAACATCAGGTCTCCTCCAACATGAGGATTTCAAAAATGTAAACAAAATCATAATTAAGATTTTCCTCTAAGCCAGCAGTTGTCGATGTGATTAAATTATCTTGTCATAATCAAGATGTGACAACTGCTTTGGTTGGACTGTGCAAGTAAGCAATTTGCATGCATCATTGATATCCTTTTGGGTGCCAATTCTGCCCCCGAGACTGCCAATGAAATAGTACAATTGGAGCCTCCAGAAATTTGGGGCACAGTTAACATGAGCATTTTGTATGTTTGCTCAATCAAACGTATGATTAGGAGGTGGACCAAATGCAACACGGAGCATAAGCATAGACGCTTCAGTGAGGGCAGGTGATTGTATTTGTTTATTTAAAAAGCCCTTATACACAGGTGGAGTGCTTTAAAGCTCTTCAAGGCGGGAGGGGAACAAGGGAATACAGTAATCATTCTTAGGCCTTGAAGTTTCCAAATAATCTAAAACAGAAAAACTAGCATACTAGGCCTGACAGTATTTCTCCTAGTGCAAGTGCATGAAGTGTTACAATTGGCAGGGGTGTGGGGGAAGGGACGGACAGGAAAGACGAACATTACTAGTCCTAGTACATTTAGGTCATGAATGCATACAGTGGTGCGAGAGAGAGTATGTGGGGGTGGGGGAACAAACACATCCAGTCCAACAAGGCCCTTGGTTAACTGCAGAGAAGTTGCCTCACTCGTGGAGCGTACGCTGAAAGTGCAGTAATGCTGAATATTGTGCAGTGGCCCGGAGGCAGGTGCAAAGACTGGCGAGGGGGCCTGGGACCGGTAAGTCTCTGAGGTGAACCAGGCAACCAGTCAGCAAAACTGAAGAGATATGGAGAAAAAGGAAGGAGGGTGGAGAGAAAAAACAAGAGGTTAGCAGGGGAGAGGGAGAGAGAGAAGGGGCAAGAGAAGAGGAAGGTCTTGAGGAGTTTCCAGAATTTAAGGTGCCCTGGCTGAAGACAGAGAGGCTGCTCCAGAGGGAGGCACCTGCAGAGGATAAAGATCTACCCACAAATCTCTGTTTGTGAAAGCGGCTCACTCGCAGAGAGTTGGAGGACGACGGGCGGAGGACTCTAGAGGGAGAGTACTTTGGAAGAGAGTGTTGTAGATAGTGCGGGCCTGGCCCCAGAAAGCCTTGTGGATTATGCAGAGGGTCTCTAACTTTTTCCTTGCAACCACAGGGAGCCAGTGGATGGATTTCAGCGCTGGAGATAAGCGTTCCCTGGGCTTGAGGCCAAGGAAAAGTCTTGCGGTTCTGTTCTAGATGAGTTGTAGAGGACAGAGAGCAGAAGTAGGAAGATTGAGAAAGAGGCTATTGCAATAGTCCAGCCTGGAGAGAACCAGGGCTCTCGAGGTGGTGAGCCTCTAAAGGAACGTGAGAAAAGGTAGAATGTCTCTGAGGAGGTGCAGTTGGTAGTTGGACTTTTTGGAGATGTCAGATATGAGAAGAGAAGAAGAGAATGGAGTGGAAGATAGACCCCAAGAATTTTTGCCTCATTGGTAGGTGAGGGGGCAGGGCCAGGGGAGGCCGGCCAGTGTGGTGGGAAAGCATGTGCAGAAGTCCCAATGAGGATGATCTCGGTCTTACTGGAATTTAAGCAGAGGTTTTTAGCAGCACACCAGGACTGAATTGCGGATAGACAGTCAGGGATGAGTGAGGAGGAGGTGGCTGAGGCTAACCTGAAAACGAGCTGCGTGTCATCCGCATAACACTGAAAGTTAGAGGTAAAGGTAGACATCCTGTGGGCCAAGGGAGCCATGTAGCTATTGAAGAACCAGGGGGACAGGTTAGATCCCTGGGTGACACCACAAGTAGAGAGAGTGATGGAGAGAAAGGACCCAAGTTCCACCCGGGAGGGCCGGTCAGAGGGAAAGGAGGCGAGTCACGCCAGGGCTGATACGTGATGTCGAGCGAGGGTATCACGAATACGAGTGATCAGTATGTTGTGGTCAACCGTAATGAAAGCAGAAGAGAGGTCAAGGAGATTGAGGACAGAGGGCGAGTTAGGTGAACGTCATAACCCCATAATCCAAGTAACTCGTACTTCAGTAGCCTTTCCACATAAAAAAAGGGAAATTTAAACTCAAATTCTGAAGATGGAGCAGCCCATAACTGAATATGGTTTTAAAATAGATGTCTTTGGTGATAACCCGAATTGAGGAATGAAATGCATTAATGTGCAAAAACTCTAGTCATATCTGAGAATACCACAGTGATGATCGGATTTAGCAAGTGTTGGTTGAGTGATTTATCAATCCCCTCCAGCCTGCCAATATAAGATGATAAAAGACGACCACTGGGCTCACACAGCAACCCTATATCTGCACCAACCAAAACCAAAACTGGCTCAGAGCCTTTTTGAGCAGCAACTACATTATTAGTGGGCACCCACCAAGAAAATAAATTATCAGCAGAATCTACAATGTTCACAGCAGGCACTACTGATGCTTGATTCCACAAGCTTGGGGAAACCTCTCTGGAGAGTACCTGCTTCTATAAACTCCTACCGCAAGTAAAACAGTCAATTCAGTTATTTTTGCAGAGTAAGGAACAAGTTACTTACCTGTAACTTTTGTTCTCCATCATGGGTCTGGCATGGATTCCCATGCTCATGAATATTCCCAGTCATCAGGCTGGGCATCCTCAGTAAAACAAAAAAAATGTTTTCATTTTCACTTATGAACTAGATTTCTCATTTAAACCAATCACTGTCCTCTGGGTCATACTGCCCCCATCCAATGACAGACCTCTCCATAAGCCCCTCCTCTGGCAGCCATCTTCAGATTTGGTAAGCACGTAAATTGGCAGTATGACCAAGAAGAGATGGAGGCAGGGTTTGCATGTGAATCCATGCCAGACCCATGCTGGAGAACAATAGTTACAGGTAAGTAACTTGTTCCTTCTCCAGCATGGGGTCTGGCATGGATTCACATGCTCATGAACAACAAATACATAGCAGTACAACATTACACAACCACAGGAGGTGGCAAGGCTCAACAGAAGCAATCACCTTTACCTCTGGAACAGACTCACCTCAAGCAAACAGGTTGCGTAGCACTGCTTGGCCGACTCTGGACTCCTCGATGGAATTCCTGTCGACACAGTAGAACTTTGTGAAGGTGTGCGTGGACCTCTGTGTAGCAGCCCTGCAGATGTCCAGCAGGGACACACCAGACAGGAACGCCGTCATCGCAGCGATCGCTCTGGTAGAATGGGGTCTCGGACAGCCGGGCAGTGGTCGGTTCATCAACCGATGGCAGTGCGTGATGCAGCCAGAGCGCCACCTTGAAATGGAAGCCTTGGACAATGCCTTACCCATGGTTCACAGGACCAAAGTTTACAAACGGGTGTAAAGTCTTCAGAAAACACTTTGTGCATGTCACATAGAACTTCAAGGCACAAGCAACGTCCAGCGAGTGGAAGGCCCTTTCATCCGGTGACGAAGACTTTGAGAAAAAAAAACAGGTAACATCAAAGGCTCGTTGAGGTGGCATTCCGATGGATCTTGCGGCATGAAAGAGGGGTGCGTCCGCAGCACCATTCTTATTTCATGGAAAGTCAGGTATGGTTGTTTGCAGGATAAGGCCTGGATCTCGCAAACCCTCCTGGTGGAGGTGATGGCCACAAGTAAAGCCATTCTCCATCAGAGGAACATAGGGGCCTGATGTACAGGCTTGAAGGGGGGGCCCCCCCATTAGCCTCGTCAGAACTACGTTTAGTTCCCGCACCGGGGCAGGAGCATTCACCGGCGGGAAAGATCAAGGAGGAACTCCTTGACGGGTGAATGAGACCAAAGTGAAGACCTTCCTGGGGACCTGGTGTAGCCGGAGATAGCCGCCAGATGAACCTTGATAGAGGAATGTGCCAGTCAGGCCTTGGCCAAGGATAGCAAGTCTGGACGAATCTGTGGGGCAGTGACCCTCAAAGTGGTAACCTTCCGAGACAGGCACTGTGTATCTAAACGCTTCCACGTGTGTCCGTAGCACTTCAAAGTCAACAACACCCTGGCCTTGGTGAGGACCTCCATGCAGTCCGCAGGCAAATCATATCCTCCAAACTCTAGGGCTACAGGAGCCAAGCCCTCCGGTTCAGCAATCCTGGTTCGTGATGAAGGATTGCACCTCCTTCTCTGGTGAGGAGATCCGGAACCACTGGCAGCTTGACCGAAGGCGATGCCGACAGGCTGAGAAGGTCCGGATACCAAATCTGCCTCAGCCAAGCCAGGGCAATGAGTATCATCCTGCATTGGCACTGTCTGAGTGTGTTGATGATTCTTAGCAGGAGAGGCAACAGAGGAAACGTGTACAGAAACATCCCTTCCCACGGGAAGGGGAGCGAGTCCTCAGGCTCCTCATTTGGTGAATCTGCTGGCAAACTTCTGGCATTTGGAGTTCGCCGCTGTCACAAACAAGTCTATCTGGGGCCTGCCTCACTTGGCGAAGATGCAGTCCTCCTAGTCCTGCTGAAGTTCCCACTTGTGGCAGGAGCGCAATTCCCTGGTGAGGGAGTCTGTGATGGTGTTCTTGACTCCTGCTAGTTGCGAGGGACGAGGAACATCTCTTGTCCGACGGACAAGCAATACAAGTCCTGCGCTTCCTTGGAGAGCGCTGGGGATCGAGTGCCCCCCTATTTTCTGATGTAGAACATGGTGGTGGTGTCCGTGAAGAACCTCACCACCTTGCCCTTGAGAGACGTAAGGAACGACTTGAAGGCCCAGAACATGGCCCGTAGCTCCAGGGTGTTGATATGGAGATCCTTCCCCTGGCATGCAGACGTCCAGTGTGGGCTCCCCAGCCTTTCAGGGAAGAGTCTGGTGACCGTCTCCTGGTTTGGAGGGTTTCGAAACCCTGTGCGATTTTGGAGCAGACGCCCCACCACCCTATCGCCCGACGGAACTCCTCGTTGAGCGGGATCTGGTCCACTAAGCTACCGGACACCTGTGTCAGGAAAGCACCCAGGAGCTCCTGAAGAGGTCGCATTTGCAACCTGCAGAGCCGAATTAGGTAGATGCAGGACTACATCATGCAGAGTAACGACTTGATGGTCCACACCTTGGCTGTCTTCATCGAAAACAGCAGCTGCACCTTCCCTTGAATAGCCCCTACCCTCTTCTCCGAAGGTGACGCCAGGCATGACACCGTATTGAGCCTGGTTCCTAGGTACAGTGCGTTCTGCGATGGTGTTAAGGAGCACTTTGGCTAGTTGATGGACAATCCCAGATCTGCAAGTAGTTGGACGATCGCCTCTGTGTGACCAACATCCAACGCCCACGAGCGAGACCGGAAGAGCCAGTCGTCGAGGCATGGGTACAAGTGTATACCCCACAGACTTAGATGGCCCGACACCAGTGCCAGGCCTTTTGTGAACACTCTGGGGGCTGACTTCAATCCAAAAGGCAATGGCTTGAACTGTTAATGCTGATCCTGCACTACGAAACACAGAAACTTTCAATGTTTCTTGTGAATGGGGACGTGGAAATAGGCGTCATACAGGTTCAACGATGTCAAGAAGTCTTCTTCCAGTTGGCCTAGCACATGCTGCAACGTGACAATCCTGAATTTTTGGAACTTGAGGTATTTGTTCAGCCGTCGTAGGTCTATGATGGGGCTCCAGCCCCCTGTCTATTTTCTGACCAGAAATGATCTGGAATAGACTGGATCACGGGAGTCGTGACTCTGGGTCCCAGGAGTCGTTGGGGGGGGGGGTGGGGTGAGGGGAGGGGGAACTAGTTTTATCACCCCTTTTCGCAGTATGGCCCGTACCTCTTCCAGGAGCTGAGGGATGTGCTGTTCCTGACGGGTAACCAGAGGGATCTGTGGACACCTGCGTTGAAACTCCAGGGTGTGCCCCTGGGCGAGAGCGTCCAGCACCCATCTGTCAGAGGTGATCTTCTTCCACCCGCTGACAAACATTCAGCTGGCCACCCACCGGGGTGCAAACGTGGAGGCCTGACGCCCTAGACGATTCAGGCCTGTTTCAGAGCTGGCGTCCTACCCTGCCGGCGACAGCACCTGTGAATGGCCTCTGCAAGCTTCCTGAGTCATGGATCTGAAGGGCTGACGGTAACGAAGAGGAGAAACCGTTCGAAGACCTGCTTGACTTTCCCCAGGAGGAGCAAAAAGAAGAGCGCTGCTGCTGGAGAGTTCCCAGGGAACGGGTTGTCTCCATATCCACCTTCCCAAACAAGTTATCTCCGTCGAAATGCATGTCCAACTCCTTCGCCTGGACCTCCTGCCGGAAATTTGTGGCCTTCATCCAGCCTCCTCGATTAAGGCGGACACCGTTCCCTATCTGCCGGATCCCTGTGTTAGCGAAGTCAAACGCCACTAATGGCGTGATCAGACGCTACTTCCCCCTCCTGGAAAAGAGCGATTGCGTCCATCCTCTTATCGTCAGGGAGGCACTCCAGAATAGGCCCCAGCCTGTACCGCAGCTCCCGGTCGTACCCGACTAGGATCGCCAGTGTGTTGACCGCCTTAAAAGTGGATGGTGCAGTGTAAATCACCTTCCTTCCCATG
Source organism: Ambystoma mexicanum (assembly GCF_040938575.1). NCBI lineage: Eukaryota > Metazoa > Chordata > Amphibia > Caudata > Ambystomatidae > Ambystoma > Ambystoma mexicanum. The sequence goes on along the minus strand of NC_090928.1, from coordinate 258,530,184 downwards.
GCGTCCATCTACTTCCCCTCGCTGCCCGGAGGGACCGAAAACGACTTGTTAGCCAACGATTCCACTGAATCTGGCGATGGTTGCAACCTCAGGATACTTCTCCAACCATCCCGTTTGGCTGGAGCCGTGCAAGGGTTCTTCATGAGGGCCACACCCTCTTCCCACAGGTCATCTAGAATGGGCACCGCCATGATTGTCTTCTTCTTGGCCTTGCGCCTCTGGTACAAGAAACCCTCCTTCCTGGTTTCTTCGGTCACAAGCTGAAATAGCTTCGAGTCTCTGACGATCGTGGAGTGGAATTACCCCACCTTGTCAGGTGGGGACGCCCTAGGTAGCGCATCCAAATGCGGAGATTCACCGTCCACTGCAACGATATCCCGGTTGTCGTCCGTAGTCATGGCTGTATCCGTCCCCGTGTCTGGGTCCGCTGGGGAGAAGGGGCCCGACACGGATGTGGAGGCTGAAATTGGGGCGTCGGATTACTCTTCCTCTTCTTCGTTGGAGGCTGAACGGGGGCCTGGGCGACCACCGGAACTGGGCCCGGTGGCATCCTCTTCTGGATCTCCGACACCAAGGTGTGAAGGGTTGACAGAATGCCCAGAGAGACATCCCTCGGCAGAAATGGCGGGATCGGAAAACTAGGCCCTGTGCCGTCGTTGCTGTCGTCCTCTTCCACTTCCTCGTGGACTGTGTGCAAGGACTCCTGGTTCTCGTCATCCGTGGACGAGACCTCCATGACTTGGGCCAAAGCCTGGGAGGGTTGTTTGGGGGCCTCCTCGACCCACCCTTCCATCCCCCTTGCAGGATTTGAACTGGGGACTGAACCAGTTTCCCCCCCTTCTGGCGTGCCAGCAGACTTTGTCAAAGTCACTGCGGTGTTGTCGTGCCTTGGGGATACCTTCTGTGCTGTGGGTGCTCCCTTCACAGGGTCAGGTCAGCTCCCTTAGCTTATCAGTCGTGCTAGCAGCTGCCACCAACTTAATCATCAATTAAGTCTTATTCTGTGCTGATTGGCCCTGCTTGGGCTGCTCTGCCTTCTCCTCCGTCCGTGGATGATCAGACTTTTCCCACAGTTTAGCTAGGTTAGATGATTTCCTTTTTCGAGGAGGAGCTCGATTGTTGGCTGGCAATGGAGGGTGATGTCGATCGTGCCCTGTCCACCTTGGGGCCTACTTCCGCGGCAAACCCGGTGGACTTGTGGTTCTTGGCCTTGTCTTGGGCACCCACGGACGAGGCACCAACAAAGGAGTTAGAAGACCGCTCCTCGGACCGCACAGTCCTGGGTGAGGCATGACCCTGCTCGGGGCAGAGTCCTTAGCGTTAACCCATGCCGCATGTCTACTGTGCCGGTCCCTCATCTTCTTGGAGAACCCAAGGCATATCTCGCACTCCACCTCCTTATGGTCTGGGTGCAGGCAGTAGAGGCATTGCAGGTACTTGTCTTCTGCAAACACATTTCGCAGCCCGTACTTGGTGCAGGGTTTGAAGAGGGACCCTTCCCTCCTTCTACGCCATGGTCGGACGGCGCAAAGTAGGTCCGATGGCCTTCTGGAATCTTCAACTATCTTTGCCCTTGAGGGGCACTGAAATTCACTGACAACGGATCCCCACTGTCGGCAGATGGAGAAAAGAGCACAAAGGCTCTTTCGGAACAGAAATAGAACCTTTTTCCGTCAAAAGCTCAAAGAAACGTAGAAGTAGCTCGTAGAGCAAACTCAAGGACTCCCAACACTGAATCGTGCGGTAAATCTCAGAAGATTGCTTCCAGAGGAGGGGCTAAGAGAGAGAGCAGTCATTGGATGGGGGATGACTCAGAGGACAGTGATTGGTTTAAAGGAGAAATCCAGTTTGTAAGTGAAAGTGAAACTTTTTTTTCTTTTACCAAAGATTCCCAGCCTGACGACAGGGAATATTCATTAGCATGTGAAGCCATGCCAGACCCCATGCTGGGGAACATTTGAGATTCTGTTAGACAACAATCCATTTTCATTAGTTTGTTTTAACATTTTATTATCAGCGCCACCCGTTATTACTAAAGACAGAGCAGATGACATATCTCACCATATAGCTGGTCTAAGGGCTTCATTAGTTGGATTTTGTAGCTGGTTACCCCTGGCCTAAGGCTGCAGTTGAGATTACTCTTCTCAGTGGCTGTTTTACCCTTTTACTGAATCTTACACAGTGGAAAGAAGAAATGCAGGAAGCAAGTCAAAGCAGAAGATGCTCTGCAGATCTCTTGGGTGTGAATATAGGCATGTGAGGCATTGACACTTCCCACCCTCGATTCTATGCCCGGTCTAAACTAATGGAAGGGAGGCAAACAGTAGTTAAGCCTTTTAATTATCCTGTGCTACAAAAGAAAGCTTACAATGATTCAAAACAAAAGCCCAAGTGGGGGAAGGTTATCAGTGCCAAGCAAAAGCACACATGTGGAGATTATTGCAGCTGTACAGTTTAGATTTATCTTTAGCAGCTAAGAGGACCGGACACTTTTCACCACACCAGGTCAATAGCTGGTTTACAAATCAGGGAAGTTGTAACAGAATGTTCTGTTTGTCATATGATTGGATCAATGAAGAAAGTAAAATGTGGAGATCTTTTAGTGTAGTCGAGGAGTCAGAATTACATAGTCCAACACTAAAGTTATAGAACAAAATCATCATAAGGTTAGTCCTATTGCATCCAAATCTAGGATAAACACTAGATTGCAGAATCACTGCTACAGGTAAGTAAGCCTTAGTATAGACTTCACTTGCATTACAAACACTCTCGCTCTCACACCATTCTTATTTTGGTCTGCTGTATTCAGAAGCATTTGGCTCAATCGCAGATGACACACAGCTCCCTTTTCCCAGCTCTGAACATGCATAGAGGTCTACTGAACAGTTTGAGGATGAAGATCAATTGCCACCATTTTTCCAAAGGAAACCAGATATGAGTTACCTTTAGAGTGCATGTTAAGGCTGGTGAATTGTAGCTATTTGAGGAAACACTGACCTAAGTGGCCCAGAGGATTTTAACATTTAAATTATATTTTTAGACCTCAATCCTTTCCACAAAAGTAGCAAGTTCTATAGCAACCCCCCTTAAAAGTAGCCAGATAACCTTTATATCTGGAATGCTTGGTGAGCTAGACCAGTATTTCCAAAGCTACTAGAAGAGATAAAATGCCTTTCCTAAGAGAAATGTAATGTGACAAATTACAAAACTGCAAAAGAATAGGCTATAATGCATCTCAAAAACCACAGAATCCAAAAAAAAGCTACCCAGGTATTACACTTGTTGCTATACACAGCATGGGTGACATTAGGGTGGTATTACCAAACTTATAATTAAATTGAAAGGCTGGTAAGGGTCACTAGTCTATCAGAAAACAATTTATTCATAAATTCACATAAAAAATATGTCTAAAAATATGTCCCAAATTCCCAAAATTCGAATTATTAAAACAAACAGCAAAAAGCAATCTGAGTCGCCATCTAACAGTCTAGAATTGTCTGTTATAATCAGACTTATAATATTCAGAGGTGATGTTGGTAACCTTTTGTGAGTGACTTTTTTCCACAGTAAGGTGACAAGTATATAAGCAAAAAGCCCTCAGAGAAACAATTGTTTCTCTGAGGGCTTTCTGCTTATGAAATTGTGACGTATTTTTAGACGTTTTTTTATGTGAATTGCTGTCTCTAGCAACAAGTGTAACAACCAGGTAGCTTTTTTTGGATTCTGTGGTTTTTGAGTTATAAACGTCCTCACCCAGAAAAAGCAGACTTGCCGTGCTCACTGTGTGTTTACTACTAGAATGCATCTCATACAGATGTACTTTACACAAAATGAGTGCAAGTGGACCTCTGACAAGACATAGAATAAAACAAACCTGTTTGGAAGACAACTAGTTTCCTTTAAAAACGTCACTGCAGCCTGAACCATTGCGATTGGGGTAGTAACATATCCAGCATCTGCAGATGGGAAGAAACATGTACAGTTAATGTAATGCATTTATCCGTGTATGAAATGTCCTTAAGAACAACAACGTATTCTCAGTTATTTTAAGTAGGATGCCACAATATTAATCTCCCTTACACAACTGAGCTTCTGTGCAGCGTCTAAGCACTTGATGGCACTGACATCTATTTTATGCTTTCCCCATCAAAGGTCACTTACCTTGTACGGTAGTCTCCATAATTGGCAATTTTTCTATATCTATAAGCTTGATAAATTCTTCTCTCCAGACAAGGAGGATCAGGAGAACACTTATTGAATGCCTTTTAAAATATGATTTTTATGGTAATTCAATCTTTCAATTTCTAGGTTTGCAACTTAGGCAGCAGGACTTTATTTACCTTACATCTGCAAAAGGCAAGTCTGTTTTAAGAAGTAACAGATTGCGAGGTAAGATTAATGCTCAGAACTCTGTATTCGACAACCGCTGAAGCAATGCAGTGGCAAGTAAGTCACACTTGTCAAATATCTCTACTTGTTAATGGAAACAGCCACACATGTAATGTACATAAGCACTTTGTATTTCTATGAAAGGCACAATGCCCAGTGTTCCTTTTTCTGGCTGACTAGAGAAAAAGCATAGAGCTGCACTCATTTCTTCAAAAAAGACTTTATAGTGAAACAGTGCAAATTTTGAAAAGTAAAAGAACTACTTCTAAGTGAGAATTTGTCGTCTTCTGTAACATGCCGGCTGAGCTGAACTGCTCGATGTTTTTTTGTAACCCTGTATGTGCTCCACTTTCAGATTGATGCACTCTAACATTCCACTTCATCAATTCTAGGTTGTGTCTCAACTATATCAGAGAGCTTGCTTCTAATTTTTATTTTGGGAAAAACATGGTCACTGTGTTGTCTGTTTGAACTAAACATCTGCATGCATCCTAACAGAAAGTAGTTCAGCAACCTAGACGAAGTGCCCAACTCCAAAACTTAAACAGGGCATACATCTGCTCTGAAAATCAAGGTCTCTATTGAAAGATGTGCAGATTAGAGTCCATCTAACAGAACTACATTTGTGATAAGTGAACCAGAGTATGCTCCTTGTGTGAGACTGCATAATACATTCTCTTCTGAGGGTAATGCTAAAAGCCAAAATATGCAGGATGTCGCAGGCGGCGCTTAATTTTCCACTAGTGGAAATATACAATGCAAGCATCCAGACTTGATTAAAAGTTAATCTGAAGGGGGCGTGGTTCGGAGCCGCCATGATTGGTATGGCTTCCTAGGAGCTCCTCTACGGCCCGAGGCGCCAACATAATCTCTGCCGCTTCCAGACCCCGTTATGGGAAACAACTAACAGCGATCACTCATGAAACTCCGCCGCACCTATCATCCAAGCGGGTTCCCGTTCCGAGTCCGATTTAGAGCAATTCGGCTCGTTTCTCTTCTCGGGACCCGCTCGACTCCAAGATGGCGGCATCGATAAGAGCGACGGAGGCTGCTCCATGGAGGGGGAGGGGCAGGCGCTCCTATGTAACAAGCTGCCCAGAGCACCCAGCTCACCCTCCCGTTCTGTCAGGCTCTGAACCTGCACCCGATCATCATACCCGGCAACTGCAGCCCCTAATCCCCTGGGCAGCACCCACCACGCATTTGCCGCAACGGACCCACTGTGAGGTGGGGGAAATCATCGATCCAGAGGGGTCCCTGTGCCGACCCGCTCCTCTGGGTCCCGGAGTCTTGTGCTTCTTTCTCCTTCCCTCCCCGCACGAATAAGGCAGCGCTCGCGGCGCCCCTCCGCCTGTGAGCACCGGACGCAGGTCCTTGTGCCCACAGGGGGCCTCGAATAGAAGGAGACGCACTACGCAGGCATCCCGCCTGAGACCAAAAGACAAACTTCCAGAGAAGCGCCACCTCATCATCCGGATCCCCGGATCAGCGCCCTGCTACCCATGTGAACGCTACGCAGGAGGCATATCACCCGGCACATCCGGCCTCCTCATCTGGGCTCCGGAGCCCCGTGCACCCCAAGCACACCTACGCCCCTAGCACCTCAAGCGCTCGCTACACCGGACTGCCTCATCACCCGCTTCCCGGGGCCCCCGAGGGCTCAATATTCTCCGCTGCCCTCGCCAAAACAGACTCCACGAGGTAAGGAGTGGGGAGGGGTGAATGGAACCGACTGGGCCATGGTCTATAGCCCCATGATATCCGGGCCCCACACCATCTCGCCCACCGGCCACTCCTGGATCCCTCCAGCCGGTCCCAACTACATCCTTGGGACCCAGACACTCTGCTCACCACCCCTTCCCTCCTCCTCTCCGCCCAGGACCCACAAAAGCATTCTATGAGGCTCCCCGCATCCATCTGAGTCCAGAAAGCGGTCACTCAAATCCACCCCCATACAGCTGCCCTCCCGACACTGGGGTCAGGTGGGCTGGAACTCTGCAGGGAGCTCCCAAACTCTGCTCTTGCAAGCTGACACTAAAGTTCCCATCCGGATAAACTCTAGCGCAGAGGCCCGACTGCATCAACATGTCCAAAAGCAGCAAAGCATCCAAACAAGCGGACATTGTTTCCATGATGGCCATATCAGTGGCCGATAGATTAAAAAAGGGGGACCCTCCAGAAGACTCCACCAACATCCCCACGACTACGGCACCCACGCCAATCCAAGATCCCTGCCAAATGGTCACCAAAACCGACCTACAAGACCTCCTATCAGCCATGACCAAAGAAATACACAAAAGCACAGAAGAGGTCACGAGGAAAATCACAATCTTGGACAAGCGGGTGGGCGAAATAGAACACTGAACGGCCGAACTGGAATCTGAGGCCTGCGACCAAAGATTTGAAGGAGAACGAGACAGGGACCGGATTACAGCCTTAGAGGCGAGATGCAACCTCCTAGAAGCTAAGCAGGAAGACGCAGAAAATCGCTCTCGGAGGAATAACATCCGCCTACGAGGCATACCCACCTCCATCACAGACGCTGAACTAAATCTCTACGTTTCTGAGCTCCTTAGGTTCATAATCACCCTCCCGGACACCTCTCCCACAGAGCTGGATCGAGTACATAGAACATCCCCGAGACAGGAATCCAACTTTCCTACAGACGTCCTTGTCAGGGTCCACTTCTTCCAGCTAAAAGAAGAAATCATGCGGGAGGCAAGACAAATGCGACAGATAACTTTCCGGGGAGCCACAATCTCTCTCTCCATCAGGACTTGGCCTCCTCCACATTACAAAAACGAAAGACTATGCGACCATTAACGGAATGGCTATGCGATAAACAAACCCCATACCAATGGGGATTCCCTGCCTCGGTCAGATTCAAATGGAACGGTTCTCAGAAGCAAATCAGCTCACCAAAAGAAGCAATGAAATTCATGGGCCTCGGAGGCTCGGACGGCGAGTCTGGCTCCGAAGAACAGAACCGCCCCCAGCAGGACAAACCCTCAACAGGGGAATGGTCAAAAGCGGGCAGGCGACGCAGACCCCGAGGCCCCCACAAGAAAGATAAACCGGGATGACCAACCATGAACAACCTTGCAATTCCCCGGCTCCCAAGCCTTTGGCGCTCATCCTTTGCGGCCCACCATGTTCGAGGTGAGGTACACCACTTAATCCGCACGGACTGGTAACATGAGCCCCAGACCACCACATGCAGTCTCAACGACAGAACGGGAGCAATGTTCGAGCTTCAGCAAATTCCTTATCCGCGGCCCAGATGGCCATTGTCACGCGCTTAGGTGCCACCAGTTCCCCGGTGGCAGTGGGATGACAGTTCTCCTGCTTATTCTTGTTTTTTGGGTGGCAGGGGGGGTTAATTTGGGTCTCAATGTTCACAGGCCATGGAAGGGGGCACCCACCTCGACGGACATCGGCCTCACACTCAAGACAGCAGTACGACGTAACGACACCTCCACGAGCACAAGGCAACAATCATTCTTCACCATCAGACTCTCGATCCCAGTGGGGGATCATGGGCAGAGACAGATCTATTGCGAAAACAAAAAAACAATGTCTACAGCCAATGACATAATCCTCACCTGGAATGTCCAAGGCCTAAATTCGCCACGCAAACACAAATCAGTGGAATACAGATTGGGACAACTATCGGGAGATATCATACTTCTCCAGGAAACATCTGCTGCAAGAAGATGAAGGCCGGGTGAGATTCAGCAGGTACAAAAGAAGATATTTCGCCTCTGCTGGGCAAAAGAAAAGAGGAGTAGCACTTCTCCTAAGCGATAAAATCCCACTGTCAAAAATTACCATAAAGCGGGACCCCGACGGGCGCTTCCTTCTCCTAAAAGACCTCCTCGAAGAACTCCCGATCACTGTTGTCTCGATCTACGGCCCTAATACAGCTCAAGCTAATTTCATAACAAACCTAACGTCCACCATCACAGCATTCTGCGAAGGGCACCTCTTTATGAGTGGGGATTTCAACAGCATACCAAACCCACATATGGATAAGACTCTCCCCCCCCCATAAATGCAGACTTTACGCATGCCCTATCCATTGCTAAGCTTCTCAGAGAAACTGAAACGGTCGACTCCTGCAGGCTATTCAATGACAATGCGAGAGACTATACCCATTACTCCTCTGTCCACAAAGGATTCTCAAGGATAGACCTCATACTAATCTCTGGAGTCATATTCCCCTGTCTTAACAACGCAGAAATCCACACTGGTATGATATCGGATCACGCTCCAGTATCTGCCACTCAAGCCATCTCAGGCCTAAAGCACCATGTTCAGAGACACTGGAAGATCAATGACGCACTGTTATTAGATATATGCATCAGAGCAGAAACCGAAGAAACCATCTCCAATTATTTCAAAGAAAATACGACAGAGGAATCCCCTATCAGCACCATCTGGGATGCCATGAAAGCAGTCGTCAGAGGCATGCTAATCAGTGCTGGAGCAGAACAGAGAAGAATCTCAAATATCATGTCGGCCAGGCTGGAGGAAAAAGTAAAGCAATTGGGGAACAAATTGAAATTACACAGCTCCAGGAAAACAGAAAGAGCCTTAAGGAAAGCGAAAACTGCGCTGGAAATGCACTTAGCGTTTACAAGGCAATTCTATTACAGCAGAAGTAATAAGGCGAACAAAGTGCTAGCGCAAAAACTGAAAAAACTTTGCTCCCGGAACAACATTCTGAAACTAAGAGGGGCAGACGGAAACTTGCACTACACCGAGGCAGAGAAAATCGAAGAACTACTTAATCACCATAAATCTATTATGTCAGGGGAATCCACCACAATAGACAATCTGCCAGACTACCTGCGTGCAACACCCTCCATCGACTCGTCCCAGCTGGAAGCCTTAGAATCCCACATCACGAGCAAAGAAATCATGTAAGTCATTAAAAATCTCAAAAATGCCGCCCCGGGCCCTGACGGCCTGTCTGCAAACTTCTATAAAAAATTTGCCAGAATCCTAGCACCCCAAATGGCAGCCCTATTCAACTCCTTTCTATCCACGAAATCAGTCACCGGATCAATGGTGGAATTGCTCACTGTATTGCTGCACAAACCTGGGAAAGACCCCGAACTGGCCACCTCTTACCGCCCAATCTCACTCCTCAATAACGACGGCAACATTTTTGCCAAAGTGTTGGCCACCAGGCTGGCTCCGTTCCTGCCACCCCTGATCGACCGAGACCAGACGGGCTTCATTCCAGGGAGAGCGACCCATGACAACATTAGAAGAACGATAAACATCATCGAGAGTGCTCATAGACTAAAAGTGGGAATGGGGGTCATCTCCTTAGATGCTCACAAAGCCTTCGACCTAATCGATTGGGGATACATCCAGGCAGTTCTCGAGCACCTCGGCTTCGGCCCAAACTTCATCACATGGGTAATGACCAACTACCAGTCCCCCACCACGCAACTGCGAGTCAATGGCACCAGGTCACAGACAATCCACATTTCCAGGGGCACCAGACAGGGTTGTCCACTCTCACCACTAATTTTCGCTCTATCCATGGAGCCTTTTGCTGCAAAAATCAGACAAAACCTGAGAATCAGGGGGATACTTGTGGGAAACCAGGAATATAAAATAGCACTATATGCTGACGACTTTTTAATAACTGCAACAAATCTAGCAGAATCCTTGGGCACCCTGTGGGAAGAGATCAGGGAATTTGGGACGCTATCAGGGTTCAAGGTGAATCTCAATAAATCCGCCGCACTCGCAGTCAATTTATCTAGACAAGAAAAAGCCTCCCTCAGCCCACTCATGCCGATCCCATGGTCATCAGGCCCAATCGCTTACCTTGGGGTCCAGATCCCCAATCACCCTTTACGCTTATACTCTAGCAATTTCCCGCAACTGATTAGAGAGCTCCAGAAGGATCTTAAAAGATGGAAACCTCAGGAAATTTCCTGGTTCGGGCGAATTACCGCCATCAAAATGAACCTAATCCCTAGATGGCTATATCACTGCACAGCACTATCAATCCAGATCCCTGGCCCAGCCCTAATTGCCCTACAAAAGAAAATCCAAGAATTCGTATGGGGGTAGGGGGAAGAAACCTCGCATCAGTAAACGAATAATGATGAGGGGGATAGCACAAGGTGGGTTGGGAGTCCCAGACCTGGCCAGATATACCCTAGCAGCACAATTATCCCACGCATTCGCATGGGTCCAAGAATCAGACACACCGAAATGGACGAATCTCGAAGAAGCCTGGTGCCCAGTCCCACCTTCCGCACTACCACACCTGCCCAATTTACAATCCCAAGCTACTAACGGCCCTCTAATAACGACTAGCACCACAGCCCGATGCTGGAAGGCCGCGGCTCGTAGATGGGGCATTCGCTGCTCTCTAGGTCCCCTAACCCCCATCTGGAATAACCGAGAATTCTCTCCAGGCATGTCCCCACAGAACTTCCAATCATGGAGGGAAGGTGGCTTGCGAATAACCAGTGACTTCCTGGAGGCAGGGGCGACCATCTCATTCTAAATGTGCAAAGCAAAATTCGGGGTTAACGAGGGAGAGAGATTCCGCTATGACCAAATCCGACACTGGCTATCCCATAGAGCGACCAGAGAGAAATGCTCCAGAGAACTAACTGGATTAGAACTATCTCTCACGACTCCCACTAACAAAGGCAGAACCTCGACCCCCTACCGACTCCTAGATAGGGCAGATCCCTCTATAAAAGAAAGATACATGCTTGAATGGGAAAAGGACCTAGGCAAAGAGATCGATATTGAATGCTGGGGGAAAATCTGGGCTAGGCTGCATACAAGTTTGCAATGTATCACAAACAGAGAAGGGGGCTACAAACTTTGCTATAGGTATTACATAATCCCTGCCCAAATCAACAGGGCTAACCCAAACATCCCCGGATCCTGCTGGCGCGGGTGTGCGACTCCAGGCTCATTATTCCACATGGTATGGACATGTCCTAAAGCCGAACTATACTGGAGAGAGGTAATCAAACATATCCGCGTTCTTGCCCTTGCTTGGAATTCTACAATATGGTGCCAGAGATTCTCTAAATGCAAAGGGGCAGCCTCCAGAAGACCTCAACCAAAATAATTTATTTAGTAGAGCATCCCATGGCTCTAACTTATTTGCTGCCAATTTAGGTACAACATGAAGATAGATTATGGCACGATTCGGCCTTCCTTGATCAAAGGGCTTACACATACTCCCAGTTTTACATTAACCCTGGGCTCTAGTCTCATTCCTTCTGGGGCGTCAGATGCCCACAGTGGTTTGGACCTGAGCCACCAGTGACAGAATCATTAGCCTGGGGATAGAAACCCTACTACTCTAGTATTGGCATCGCAGGATCGATTGTTGGAGAGAGATTTCCCCAGATGCCAAGTTATGGCGGGCAGCAATCCCTTTGAAGGTGGCTGAATCCATGGGGGCCTGTTCAGTGGGGCGTGCTGGGGGTGGAATCATATACCCCTTAGCGGATGTTGTAGTGACCAAGGGCTCCTCCTGTGCACTTCCTCCTCCCTTCCTATGGGCCTCTAGCAACGTTAGTAGCAGTTTCCTGATGACTGCACGCTCTACAAGAACTTGGTTACACCCACACCCCATGGGTCTATAGGCCTCCTCAGTAGGCCGGTCGATGGTCATATGGTTGTCCTGGTTAATGGCATCACTTGAGGGTTTAGGGGGCTTGGCAGGCCGGAGTGGGGTTAGACGGAGGAAGGAACTAGCCCCCGAGTTTGTGAACAAGAGAAAGTTACTTAACTGACTACTATGGGGGCCTGATGGGGGATTGTCTCCTGGAACATTTTGGGTCAGTCTGTCCCAAGCAAACAAGGGAGGTGACGCAGGGGTTAAGGGAGTGCAGAGGGTAAGATTGGATGGTGGATGCCAAACCGGGATCCAGGCTGTGGGTCAGGGAGAGACTTGGCTCCAAATTACAGCCAGCAGTCTCACTTGCCTGTATCGCCAGCCCTGGATGCTTTATGACGGTTTGCAGATGCCAGACAGACCGACTGGAGTCTAGACTGGAGATGATTGGCTCGCAGACCAGGGCGGTATCAGCAGGGGTTGGGAGATAAAAAGATATTCCCGCTGGGCCCTTTTCCTTGTCACAAGTACTGACACTACACATGAAATTACCAATGACAGGCACACTTTCGTTAGTGAGAAGATCTTCCTGGGCCTTCAAAGGACTTCCTGCACTGGAGAACATATCGAACAGACCGCCCACATTTTTGTACAACGCATGGTTATTGCTCTTGGCTTGGGCTCTTGCCGCTCATCCCAAGGTATCTTGGTTCCCCAGGTGTTGCTGGGCCTTTTCTGTGGGCAAGTTGGCTATCACCGCAGGATCGCCAAGCATGGGCTTGTGCTTGTTGGCAAATGTACCAGTTACCCTCAGAATAGAGTCGATGATACGATGATAACAGCCAAGGATCGCGATTTGTGAAGGAGAAGGTCTTGGGTAGTGGTCTGAGGGCAGAAAAGGAGTGAGGGGAAAGAGGAGGTAGGGTGGGTAGGCGGCTGCTCCATAACCAGGTCCCATGAAGCTAGGATTTCAGGGTATTTTGTCAGGGGCCCGCTACACACCTCCGCCCAAAGCTTCATCACAATCCCCTTCCGCATGTGCTCACCTCAGTATTCCGTGCCCCGTGTTTGTCCTTGAACTCCCCACTACGCCGAACACCATGCTGCCCCAAACACCACGCCCTTGCCCCGCCACAGGCTTCACTGCTTCAGGGTTCTTAAGTCCAGGGGTGTGGCCACAGGGCAACAGGAACCAGAGAGTCGATCCAGGAACTAGCACGGCACCAAACACCACGCCCTTGCCCCGCTGAATACAGTAATGTGCTATACTACACCCTCCCCAGTTTGGGACAAAGGGTTGTGACATCGGCTTTGCGTGGGTCAAAATCTGCCATAAACAGCGTGAACAGCAAAAGGACCAGTGGGCTGCCTTGTTCTACCCCCGTATTGAGTCATTTTGTTAACTACATGGTAGATTCATAAGCATTGGTTTTGGGAGAAAACTATTGAAATGCAATGTATTATTTACATCACTGTCCTTATGGAAAATAGTGGTATTAAATCTTACTTCGGAGAGATACACTTCAACATCCAGTTTGGGATTACCAAACTACATTTGATTCTAGAGTGAATGGTGTTCATAAATTGTAAAAATACTTTCAGTTCATTTTTGGTTCCATGCTATAAAATCAGATATCATCTATATATAGCGCTTCCAAATTACAATTTTGTCACTCCATAAAGGATTACTTAATATATGCGTGACCTCAAAGAAAAGCATAAAGATGTTCGCATAGGCAGGGGCCATTACTGAACCTGTTGAATTCCCAGAGACTTATATGTTCCTTTATAATGAAAGAAGTTATGGAAAAGGATAGTATGTATCCGTTTGATTACAAACCGTTTATTCAATAATCTATTCTATAGCTTCTTAACCCCCATTATGAGGTATTGAAGTATAGAGGGTTTGTACATCCATTGTGAAAAGGATAAGATCACCAGATGGGATTTTTAGACTTTCTAGGCAATTCAAGGAATGTGCAGTGCCTCGTAGATATGTACTGGTGTGCTGGATAATGGGTTGTAAAAGTTGATCTAGGTAAATAGCTAGAGGGTAAAAAAATACTATTTGTCCATGCTAAAACTGGTCTGAAAGGAGGTTGTGTCCTGTTTTTATTAATCTTTGGGAGAGCGTAGACCACTGTTGTATTAGGAAATGTGTTCATAAGAAAATTCTTAGTAGGTATTGTGAATCATTCTTCATTGACAGCTTCATCAAGAATATTTTTGATGAGGAGGTAAATATCTTTGGTAGGGTCAGTGTCCAGTATGATATAGGTCAATTAGACCTTAAATAATTCCAAGCAACTATCAATTACAACAATGGGACCACCTTTGTCTACTGATTTGTAAGTGAGAGCGGGGTCATTTACATGATTATCACTGAGCAAGGTTGTATGTTCAGATTAGATCTTGTTTTCTAGTCATACTTTATATGAGTCAAGTATTAAGAATATTGTACTCAAACATGTTAAGTGAAGTGTTATTAATCTGAGAATTAAAATTGCTCTTTGGGCACATTTCTAGAAAGTCCATACTGATTCATTGGTCAAACTCAATAGGATTCATATAAAAACATTTGCATGCACTTTGCAAAATAGAAATATTTGATATTTTTAGAAAAATAAATTGTGTTACATGTGGGGACAAATGATAAACCTCTATTGAGGAGAATAGTTTGTGCAGTGTCCAAGGACTTGCTAGAGATCTTTGCCACTATGGTATTGGTTACTAGCGCTTTGTGTTGGACCTTAACTTTCTTTTTCCTCCAAAAAGTAGATGTTGCAAGAATATCCGTGGAGTTAAGAGTAGTGTTTGTTTGTTTGGTCTCAGAGTGTGGTACTAGTGTGCTTGTGGAACATTCGGTTTCTCTGTTCATTCGAGTGTCAATACCACTTGTGCTAGCGTCACACTATGGTTCGCTTCTATCCTGTTTTTTATCTTTTGATCGATTACATTTAAGTTTGTTGGTCTGATAGTGTTCTTTCCATGTTTCCACTATATCATGTAGGTGGTAATCCAAAGTATCTCTCCACAATTTCCTTTGTTCTATGTCTTTTTGGTAGGAGTCCAGTTTCCAATTAATGTCATCTAGGTTCTGTTGGATATCCGCATCTGATTGAAAGTTAGCCAACTGTATTTTCAAATCCATGATGTCTTGGCTCAATGTAGAAAGAGATTTGGATAGTTCTTTGATTGTTAGGAGTATCCGATCTAATAAGCATTCAAGATTTGTCCCCATTTCTTTAAAAAAAAAAAAAAAATCAGATCTTTTTTGAGTGAGGTGTAGATACATTCTAAAACCTGTGGGGAATTCTCCGGGATTTAAAATATTGAGCAAAGTGGGATGCGGGAATTCTGGGAAATGTATTTTAAAAGGAGGCGTGCCAGTTGTGAAATCATCTTTGATAGATGTTCATTGGGAGAGGTGGATTTGTCAAGGTGACTAAAGACAGGATTCTTTGTATCCTCATTTGAGAATGCTAATGTTTGGGCATTTGGTTCAGTTAGTTAATTAATATTGGAGAATGGCAATTTAACTATAAAGAGAGCAACATGACAAAGTTGTGCCACACTGCACAGTGATCTACTGGGCTTTTCGCTTTCTGTGGAAATATATGCTCCAGACTTCAGTATTTACTAGAACTTGCTTATTTTAGATGTTATATTATACCTTCTTGATATTGTTTTTTTTCGTCTTGATGCCTTCTTTGCAGTGCTGAGATTATGCCCGAGAATCTTTCTACAATACACTAAAGGTACTTACTCTTTGTATACTACTTTGATCGGCTTGCTTATTATATAGTAGTTGCTTTTTAAGCTCTTTCTCTCCTACTATTTTGTTGTTTCTCTATCCTCAGCTCCAGATTTGCGGCTTGCAGAACGGTTATCCTCCATACTGTTTTGGTCTTCCTGATCAGGTATATTAATTTTATATTGAATAACTTCAATGATTGTCATAAGGTAATAGTTATACATTATTTGTGGTCATCTTTACTGGATGGAAAATTCGGATGGATTTAAAAGTTATACAAAAAAATCTATTTTGTTCATATTGATTGATACGATTTGAATCTCTGGCGAATCTTCTAATTAATATGTTCTAAAATAATTTTTTTTGTCTACATTGTTGAGAGAGAATTAGGTTGCTCCTGGTGAAGGGAAATGGTTACCGAGACACTGAGCATTGTCTGAATAAACTCGACTATTTAGAAATTTCGTTGGGAGTCTGGATAACTACTTTGGAATTCATTAATAATGGATTTTGAATTCTATATATTCTGAAGAATTGATACAAGTTTATATTGGTTTAAACTACATTAAGACTGGCTTCTCCCCAGTCTAAAGGTGCTCCGGGAGATACCTTAATTGGGATTCCACTCCATGTTTTGTACAATTTAAGTATCCAAATACATATGAATTTTATCTGAGTCATCATTACGGTTCAACCTATGTTGTGCATTTGAACATTTTGATTTTTGCTTGCAGACTTTGTGGTGAGGTATAGATAGATTATGACTTCCATACACAGCACTACATTACACATGGCCAGGTTGCCTCTCTCAGACCATGCTCTCCCCTCTGACATCCAGCCTGAGGGTTGTGAAAAAGCACAGTGCAAATGTAGTAAATATGTTGCTGATCCACTTCCGGGGTGCAAATAACGCCATAGCTGGAGGGGTGCCTATGGCAGTGACTGATTTCCTTATATTTTCCTAATTGTAACTCCAGCGTCTTCCAGCTTACCAAGCCATGTTCCCTGGAGCAATCATTGACACATCACACTACTTTCATGAAGGTACTATGACGTACATGTAACGGGGTGTCTTATGATGGTGGGGGTGGGTGCCTCTGGGGATTCAAATGTTTACCTCATCCAGTGAGCTCATGCCACTGGCCCGAGGGCCGTTGTGGGCCAGCTTTCCTGATTCACAGAGACCTCATGAGATCTTGGGACACGGTAGGGAAGCTATCACACTAGTATCGCTCAATGGAGCGATCATTGCTTAACGAGAGAATGGATTTTTACTGAAATGGCCCTTTAAGGGAATAGCGCGCTCAAAAAATATTGTCCCGAGGGTTCGGGCATGTGGTCTTAAGCATCCCTTGACAGATTGTAAAAACATTTCCTGCACCGTACCTTAGTTTTCCTCACTTTTACACATGCGATATCAGGCAGCTGGGCGTGACCATCTTTCTTGTAGGGATCTTATCCGTTGCTGCATCGCCCTAAGGTGAACTGCCCTCGCGGCACTAAATCATATCCCTGGCCCCTGAAGATGGCATCACTCGAAGTAAACGGCCCATTTCACAATCCGAATGCACTTCTCGTGTCACCATTCTCTGTGCGTCAGCTAATTACGTGTCTCCATGAAAATGGCAGGACACCTCTTTCCTCAATAAGTATAAACAAACTGCTTCTCATCAGACAACATCAGAGTTGCTTTTTCAATCGTTTCACTGTCTTTTTTTGTGTATCCTCTGGCTCGTTTCTGCTCTGTTCAGCTTGTAGCCCGTGCAAACAGATACTAGTACTATCATTGCTATCTATTTTAATTTTGTCGTATAATGCAAACAATTCAGCCCTACGAGAACGAGCCGGAGTATTCTGAGGCGGAATTAGTAGAAAGAGACAGATGCAGAAACGATGGGGCTTCGGACGACAGTTGGGAGGATGAATCACCGGATCAAGAGCCTGAGCCTAGTCGCATGGAAGACGTTTCCACATGATGTACCTACAATCGGTGCAAGGTCATGCCAACCAAGGAGGAGAACTGCTGCTGCAGGGAAAACTCTGGATGCTTGGCCTCCATATCTGAATAAGAGACACAACCGCAATGCGTTACCGAGCTGCATGACTTCAGGGCAGCCTGGCTCACAAGGTCCGTGTTGAGGATTAGGATGGTGCTTATGCACGAACTTAGCACAACAGTTCGCCCTTGCAATCCAAGTAACGAGTAAGTGTACTCTAGATGTGATGTCACTTAGGCCACTCAAATGTTATGTTTGTCTCCTATATTGTCGTAACTTTGATCTATCACTGACAAAAGAAGATAGTCTTGCAATTCTATAAATCCCTTGCAGTGTGGGGAAATCATAGTGGTCATCTTATGTGTCTTTCACGTACAACCAAGAAACAATATTTCTCTGTGCCCCAAACGTTATGGAATGCATAGTTGTTCACTTTTGTAATGTGTCTACACTTTAAAGCCCAAGTAGATTGATCCATGAAGTAAAATATGTACTGGCAACAATGCCATAGGATACAAGATTGCATTTTCAAATAAGGTTTGTACATTTATGTTCATTTAAATACAGTTTGTATGTTTCTCTTCCACAGGTGGTACAGGCTGGTGGCCTATTGTGTGCTTACATGGTGGCTTCATGGGAGGCTTAGATATCGTGTTCGATGAGTAATACCTGCCTGTGCCATTCAAGCCAAATTCCCCAGCGACAGCGACTGTGCTGCAACCCAAAGTATACAATGTGTGGTACAGTTGTGCTGTCAACATCAGCAACAAAATAAAATACAACAGAACTTTACTGAATAGTTTCAATTTTTCAGTGAATCATGGGAACACTCACTTATCCTGGCAGGCTGGGAACGGCCAAGGTGCCGGTTAGGTCAGTTTTTCTGAAGTCCAACTAAGGGCTTAGTAAAACCATTCAACTGAGGCAGTACAAGACTCCACTCTTAGTATAAGGCTCTCCAACCTGAGTTCATGGTAGCTTAGACAGAGCACCCAGGCTTCTCTTAGGAGGGAGAGAGGGCTGTAGAATCAGTGCAAATTAACTTGTAATACAAATGATCCAAAGAAACACTGAAACACTTTGTATTGTAAAAATAAATGATTTATTTAAATACATGTAGGCCCAGATAAATTTAGGGGTCAGTAAGTACTAAAACATTATATGAAATCACAGTATAAAAACACAACACTATACTTGAAAGTACACAGACCCAAGTATAGACCTTATTTGAAACCCCTGACAGTAGTTCTAGTGAAGTCAAAACCTTTTCATACACATTCAGTATAGGTCACACCTATTCTTGGGGAGTAAAAGCCAATGGTTACTTTTAACAATTACATTCAGTAATGCAAGGGCAGTAGATCCTTCCAGTGGTATAATGATTCTCAGTACAAATCACTTAGTAAACTGGACAATATACTTTTGGTGAATAGTGCAATACTTATTCTAGGTGCAGTAAAAACCTATAACTAATTGTGTGATAACACACGGTTAGACTAGGCGAGTAAAACCCAAGGATGTAATATACAATTACAGGGGCTTTTGAAATCAGGGAACTCCAGATTGAAGTAAACTTATTTTTGGATGGCACAAAGCTAACACAAGGTAAGTAAAACCCACATACTTTTTTTAACCTCACAATGGAGGGGAAAGTAAAACCCAATGCTACACTTTTTCTGAATGAATCAAAGCTATTCTAGGTAGGCAACAACCCAATACAGACTTATTCTGTACAGGCTAGCAGCAGGTCAGGCGAAGCAAGACCCAGTTGGGAGACACAAATACAAATATCCTCAAGGGACTAATCTGGTGATACCAACACTTTACTTTTGGGAAGAGGCACAACCTAATAACAGGAGAGTAAAATACCTTCACATCTACTTTCTATTAGACTGGCAAAACAGTTGCTAAGGAAGAAATGATGTTAACCAATACTTTTAAGAATAGTGCATCACACATTCAAGATCAGTAAGAACTTTTTCAACTGTTTACTCTTGGAGTTACATTTATCAACCAACTCTTTACAAGTAAGTAACTTTTAAACACTTATTTTCTTTTCTAGGCAGAAGTCCCAATCCCTTGAAAGTCTTTCCCTTATTCTTGGAGCACGAGTGTTCTCAGTGGCAGAATGGGGGGTCACTAGGACTAGTGACCAACAGGAAGTGTCAGAATAGGTTCTTTAGCAGAAAAAGTCAAGAGTTCCTTAGGAAAACTGGGAAAACAGGCAAGTACTTTACTTTAGGGTTAGAAGAGGGTCCAGAGGCTTCGCAGAAGACACCCTAATAGGATTCTGAGAGGCCTCCCCATCACAGAAAACAACACACAGTTACACGGAAACCCTAACAGGCTTAAGGTAAGTACATTCCCATGCCACCACAGTACCTCAGCATTGAAGAAGATTTTGCAGCAGGAGAACTTCAGGGAATGCAGCCTACCCGGTCAGTGGATTCCTTGTCGTGGTGACTGAAAACAAGACCTCAGAAGGAACTTTGCAGCAGAGATCGATGAATAAGGCTCTAGGCAAGGTTTCCCTCGCGACTGAATGCGGTTCTGTGGATTAGGCACCTTTTGAAGGTGCATAGAAGACAGAAAATCGCAGTTGAATTCTCGTCGTTACAAAGGTCCAGCACACTGTTGAGGGGACTTTTCGGACTCGTTTCGTGTCTCTGGAGATCCACCAGGATGCCCACGAAGTTTCAGCGAGATTCGGAAGACTGTGCACTGCACGATGACTTGAGGTCCCAGGGTATTGGGGTCTCGCAACAATGCAAGGTCGCAGCAACGCGTGGGATGGCTCAAAATGCAGGCCTTCTTGAGTCCAGTGGGTCTCCTCACCAGGCTGTGGGTCGGGTCGTTTTTGCAGTCCCCAGGTCGACTGGAAGGGAATAGTTTCTTACCTGTAACTCCATTTCTCCAGCATTGGTATCTTTCATGTATTCACATGCTTAGAATATTCCCCGTCAGACTGGGACCCCTCGGTACACATCTATAGCCTTTTCCTATAGGAAAACTTCAGACACTTTTGTGTCCTATCTACGTCCTTTTAGGACCCGCCTACGCATGCTCCGTAGGCCGTCCCAGTATAAGAGGCCCACCCGCGCGGCTCCCTTCAGATTTCGGCCCCTCCGAATGAAGGGTCAAACCTATCAAGCATATACATTGCATTCCGGGGAGGCTGGCGGGCGCATGTGAATCCATGAAAGATACCAATGCTGGAGAAATGGAGTTACAGGTAAGAAACTATTCCCTTCTCCAGCATTGGATCTTTCATGGATTCATATGCTTAGAATAGATTGTATAGTAGTAAAACCTGAAAACGGCGGTGAGAATGTAATGTAATATACCCTCACCACAATACACAATGCATAGGTACACCAGAAATAAGTTTACTCATAACTGTACTTCCATAAAGCATACGGTCACCAACAGGTAGAAA
This sequence comes from Ambystoma mexicanum, assembly GCF_040938575.1. NCBI lineage: Eukaryota > Metazoa > Chordata > Amphibia > Caudata > Ambystomatidae > Ambystoma > Ambystoma mexicanum. The sequence continues at coordinate 258,508,996 of NC_090928.1, read as the reverse complement.
AAACAAAACTCTCCACAGTGTGGAGCTTACCTTATTGAAACAGATGGCGCAGGACTGCTCTTCCCATCTGCACCTCGTCCGCATGCTGCCTGGCAAGGCAGTAGTGGCGGGTAAACGTGTGGGGCACTGACCATGCCGCAGCCTGGCATATGTCCGTTAGCGGAATTCCTGCCCATAATGCTGCTGAGGAGGACGTTGATCTTGTAGAATGGGCTCTAGGATGCCCTTGCAGCGGCCTTCCGGCCTTGGAGTGGCAAAACGCAATCGTCAACGAGACCCATCGAGCCAATCCTTGCTTAGAAATTGCTTTTCCTCTCGTCGACGGACCATATGCGATGAACAGTTGTCGAGTAGACCTGAGTTCCTGTGTACGATGTAGGTAAAATTTAAGGGCCCTCTTAACGTCCAAGGTATGAAGAGCTTTTTCTGCTGCCGATGATGGGGTCGCCAAGAAAGTAGGGAGAACAATGGACGAGCGTTTGTGATACACTGTAGGAACTTTTGGGACGAACGTAGGATTAGTTGCCAGAACCACCTTGTCTTTAAAGAATCTTAGGTATGGCGGGTCTACGACCAACGCTTGCAGTTCCGAGATTCTCCTAGCTGATGTGATAGCAATTAAGAATGCCAACTTCCACGATATGAATTTCATGTCCGACGTGGCCATAGGCTCAAAGGGTGGTTTCATTAAGCCTGCCAACACCATGTTGAGACTCCATGTTGGTGGGAAACGTTTTACCGGGGGAAAAGTTCGAAATGAAGTGTTTCACAAGTCTGTCGCTGAATAGAGGAGACGACTGTCTCTTCCTCGTGAACCTAGAGATGGCCGCCAGGTGCACCTTTATCGAAGTGAAAGATAAAACCCCCTCTGCCAAGAGAAGCAGGTAAGGTAGAACTTGCTCCGGAGTCACCTTCCACGGATGTAGGCCTTGTTGTCCTCGACACCATTCACAGAACCTCCGCCACTTATAGGTGTAAGATTTGTTGGTAGAAGGGGCCCAAGCCGCATGCAGAATTTTCTGACAATCCTCCGAAACGTTTAAGGTACCGAACTCCGAAAAGTCAGGAGCCAGGCTGTAAGGTTGAGACTGTCCGGGTCGTGATGCCACACTGTGCCTTTGTCCCGGGACAGTAGGTTCGGGACTCTCGAAAACGCTATTGGATGTTCCAGCGACAGGTGAAGCAGGTCGGAAAACCACAGTTGCCGCGGCCAGTACGGTGCCACTAGAATTACCCGGCAACTGTACCTGCGTATCCACTGTACTGTCCTCAGTATGAGGGGAAACGGAGGAAAAGCAATAAGGAACTTGTCCGTCCATGGGAAGGAGAATGCCTCCCCCATGGAACCCTCCTGAGGCCATCTGCTTGCGAATTGCTCGCATTTCTTGTTTTCCTTGGTTGTGAAAACGTCCAGTGGGGGGTGACCCCATTTCTCGAAAACTCATCAGCTGAACTGTGTCCATTTCCCATTCGTGTATCTGGGCCATCCTTCTGCAGAGGGAATCTGCTTGCGAATTCCTCACTCCCGGGAGATGGTGAGCCACGATGGAAATCTCGTGCTTTAATGCCCAATGCCATACTTTCTGGGCCTCTATGGAAAGAGTCCTTGATCGCGTCCCTCCTTGTTTTCTCAAATAAAACATGGCCGTCGTATTGTCCGTCAGCACTCGTACTCTCGATCCCTTGATGTGTGGTAGGAACGCCTTCAATACCCATCGTACTGCTCTGAGCTCTAACACGTTGATGTGTAGGAGTGACTCTGTTTGAGACCAACGACCTTGCATTTGAAGAGTGCCCATGTGAGCTCCCCAGCCAGTTAGAGACGCATCCGTGACTATGGTTAGCTGGAACTCCGGTTCCTGTAGGGGTACACCGTTGTTCAGGTTGTGGAAACTCTGCCACCACTGAAGAGTCCGAAGCAGTTTGTCGTCGTCGATGATTATCTTGTCTGACCACGATCCTTGGGCCCGTGTCCACCGGTCCGCGAGGAATTCCTGGACTGGCCTCATGAATAGGCGACAGTTTGCCACCAGATAGATGCAGGATGCCATGGCTCCTAGGACGGAAACATATTTCCTTACTGAGAGCCTGGTGTTTTGCCGTAGTCGGCTCGCCAGTTGAGTTTTGAGGTTCTGTCGAGGGAAGGCTTCACTAGCCCCGACTGGGTCTCGAACTGTGCCCCCAGGAACACCAACGTTCTCGATGGCCGCAGAGAGGATTTTTCAAAGTTTATGGCAAATCCCAGCTGTTGTAGAAGCTGCATGGTGGCTTGCAAACTTGTGTTGGTCGACGCTGGGGAGGATCCCCTTACCAGCCAGTCGAGGTATGGGTATACGTGGTGGCCTTGCTTCCTTAGCCAGGCCGCTACTGGGGCCAGGCATTTTGTGAACGTTCTGGGGGAGGTCTTGAGCCCAAAGGAAAGAACCGTGAACTGGTAGTGAGTCCGCCCTATCACAAACCTCAGGAACTTCCTGTGCTTCCGACACATTGGAATATGGAAGTACGCGTCCTGTAAATCCAGGGACGCTAGAAAATCCCCTTCTTGAACGGCTCGGATCACTTCTTGCAGCGTGAGCATTTTGAATTTTAGGCTCTTTAAAGACTTGAGATCGCGTAAGTCTAGAATGGGACGCCATTTGCCGTTCGGCTTTTTTACGACGAAGTATCTTGAGTAGACTCCTTGACCTTTCTTTGATGTTGGAACTAATTCTATCACGCCCTTTGCTAACATGAGTGTTACCTCTTGTTGCAGTACTCTCAGATGGGAATGAGCGGTGAACGCAGGTGGAATGTGCGGAGGGCTGTGCTTGAATTGTAGAGAATGCTTCTTCCTTATTGTATCCAGCACCCATTGATCCGTCGTTATTCGTTCCCATTCGTCGACATAGGCTGATACTCTTCCCCCCAGAACGGTGTTTTGTTCATCATTGCTGATCTTTATTTTGTCTGTCTCTCGACGACGATGGATAGGAAGGTCTCTTCCTGGACGTCTGGAAGTTCCGGCGTTGGTTTGCAGTTTGGGAAGCACGCCTGTATCCCTGGGAGGGGTAAGCCGACCTACCAAAGGATCTGTCTCCTGACGCAGAGAATCTGGAATTACCTGAAGCCCCTCAGACTTGTAGCTTCGGCCACTCTGGAGGGCACCCAATGAACGTGCGGTGTCCGAGTCCTCTTTCATTCCCTTTAGGGCCTCGTCTACCTTCTCTCCGAATAGAAGGTCTCCCTCAAAGGGCATATCTAATACTTTGTATTGTACCTCTGGCCTGAAGTAGGTACACTTAAGCCATGACGGTCGTCGTAACACGACCCCATTATTGACTTGCTTGAAGCTCGACTCAGCGAGGTCAACCGCAATGTTTATTGCGTGATTGGAGGCTTCCTCACCCTCTCGGACAAGTAACATCGCTGCCTTCCTATGCTCTTCCGGAAGATGATCCAGCAACGGAGCCAGCCTGTGCCACATTTCTCTGTCGTATCTGGCTACAATAGCCAGAGAGTTGCGGCCTTTACTGTAGTTGCTCCCACGGATAGCACTTTTTTGCCGAAGGCATCCTGACGTCTTGCCTCGTTTTCAGGCGGAGTCGTGCACTTGTGCTGGGCCTTCGCTTTCCTCGCCGCTGCCGCCGACACCACCGATTCAGGCATTGGTTGGGAGGATAAGCACTTGGGGGTAGACTCTGGAGCCTTAAACTTTTTCTCAAGGCGTCCTTTTCCCGCCGGCTCCGAAAAGGGGTGACGCATTGTCTGCAAACCCTCCTTCGACACGTGGTCTAGTATGGGTATTGAGAACACTGACCTTCTCTTACCCATGTGGTCGAACTAAAAACAGTCCTTTTTCTGGTCTTCCTGGGACAAACCAAATTCCTTACACGCCTTCTCCATTTTAGAATGGAATGATGCAATATCGTCCGGCGGGGGGGGGGAGGGGGGGAACGGGTGAGCTGGGCTTCTTGGGGTTTCTAACTCCACCTCTGACTCCCAGGTTGGATCCCTGGAGGGGGATGATGAGCTATCCGACATGGCTCCCCTGTCAGACTCCGAATCTGGCAGCTTACCTTCCTCTTGGGGTGCCTGTGGTGCTGAGACTGGCGTGCGTAAGTGCGTCGGTGGACGGGACGGGCCCGGCTCGTCGACGGGTGACTGTGGCAGGTTTACCTGAGGTAGTCTCTGGTCCAACGACTGTACTTAAGACTGAAGCGTGGACAGAATCTCCAACGACAAAACAGAATGAGGATTGAGAAGAGGGGCAGACACCGGAATTCCGGATCCCCTTGTCGACGACTTGTCAACCACTCATAGCCCGAGGTCTGCCGGGCCAGCTATTCTCCCGCTCTAGTCCTCCCCCGAGGACAGCGACACAGCCTGTTCCTGCAGTAAAGTATCCGGAGGGATCGGATCAAAAACTTCAGGCTTCCTGTAGAACCTCCGTTGACGAGGCCACCGTCGCAGTCGTCGGTGGGACGGTGGATACCACATGCGTCAGTGGTAGGGTGGAGGCCGATGACTGGACCGCCGTCGACGACGGTGGCTTAGCAGGTGGTTTAGGCGGTCCCGCCTTTTCCACACTTGGCCTGCCTTTACTAGACTCTCGACTCGTGGTCGATCTATGGTGATCGCCCGAGGAGGATTTCGGCCCTTCCTTGTCATGCTTTTTTGATGAAGATGACGATTCTCTCGACAAGGATTCTCTAGCTGAATGACTCCGAGATGACTCTTTTTCCGTCGGTCGAGATTTCTTCGCCGGTGGTTCTGACGAGGCAGCGCGGTATGATGTTTTCGCCGATTGTGTGGAGCCTACCTCCGAAGGGGGGTATGCCCCCGCTCCATCATTCAACCATGCCACCAGCCGTTGATTTCGGTCTTTGAGGGTCTTTTGAGAAAACCCTTTGCATATGTTGCAGTTATCAGCCGAATGATGAGGGTGGAGACAGTATATACAATCCATATGTCCGTCCCCCTCGTAAACTTTTTTCAAGCCGCACGTCGCGCACGGACGGAACAGCGCTTTTCCTGACATGGAGGAAAATTTCAGCTAACTCCAACTCCAGATACACAACCTTGTACAAAATAGTAAGACGACGCAAGGAAATCCCACTACTTTGGAGACAGTTGAAATCTGAAGGGGAGCCACGGGGGCGGGCCTCTTATACCGGGACAGCCTACGGAGCATGCATAGGCGGGTCCTAAAAGGACGTAGATAGGACACAAAAGTGTCGGAAGTTTTCCTATAGGAAAAGGCTATATATGTGTACCGAGGGGTCCCAGTCTGACGACGGGGAATATTCTAAGCATGTGAATCCATGTAAGATCTAATGCTGGAGAAGGAAGGGTTACTGCAGGCTCTGGTTACACAGCAGCTATACGGTCACTGGAAATCATCTCAGCCGCTTTTCCTTCATATTCCTCTTCGGTTTTTGTTCGAGTGGTCGACTTTTCTTCAGCTTCCAGGTTCGCAGTATTTATCAGGAATTATAACACAACCTCTGCATTCTCTCCCCGCATTTTACAAGAAAGGATTATCTGGTTGTCCAATCAGGACAGCCAGCCCCTCCCACCCCCCCGCTGGGATTTCACCCCATTCAAAAAAGGCGTAAGACAAAGGGCTGAGGAGTTTTGTACTCCTCCCTCACTTCCTGCTCTCAGACAGACTGGAGCCTGGGCGCAGAGTCCAGGGGACTCCCGCCAAAGTTTAAAAAAAATCACACAAAGGAATTTCCCGCCCTGGATGTCATGGGAAGGAACAAGAAACACTAAAATGGCGAAAAAAGAACACAGGGGCCATTTTGGTAAAATGGACACCGTTAGGTCCCTTTACTACAGCTGTGAACACAGCCCGAGGTAAAGGTGCACCAAATTAATACAAGGTATGACTGCCACCAGCCATTGAAGGTAAGCTTGTCACTGTAACAGAATTGTTAAAGTTTTAGTGTGAAAGGGGATACATTGTATCTCCCCAGCACTCCACATAATGTGGGGTGTGCTGGTTTCACTAAAATGTAAAAGGGATCCAAAGATCCTTTCTACCCTTGGGAACTGTATTTCACTCAAGGTTAGCACAAGAAAGTTTAAAGGAGAGCCCCTAGAGCAACCCAGCAACAACAGGCACTTATTGCCAATAAGTTGTTAAAGAGGATAACTTTAAAAAGACTATGGATGGTCTTAAAAATGACACCCATAAAAAAAAGTTAAAGATTATGTGAGTGTGGAAAAAAGTTACCCACTCACTGAGGTATTAATGAAAAATATCCCACTAATGAAGCAAAACGTTCTCGGGTTGAACTAGGAAAGGAGGATTTACGAGTTCTGTGCAAATCGTATCTAACACTGTCCCCAGCATGTCATGTATTGAAGCCTTTGATGGGACACTGGTTTTTCAGAATTCACTTGTTCCAGTCTTCCATATACCTGGGTTGTCCGAGCATTCATCCTCGGGTGCATCAAACCTCAGGTTTTTCAGTATTCACTTGTTCAAGTCACTCAAACAGCTGCGCTCTCAACATTCAGTTTCAGGCCCCTCAGAGACCTGTGGCATGGATCACACACTTCTATCAGGATCCAGGTAGCAAGTAGTGATTCCAGCAAAGTGCCCACCCTGTACAAAGTTACAGCAAAGCGCCCACCCTATACAAAGTTACAGCAAAGTGGCAACTCTGTACAAAGTAACGTTACAGTCTCCCTGTCTCTGCAGAGAGAAGGGAACACATCCTGTTGCCAATCTGCTGCTTCCTCTGTTGGACTACCCAGCATCTTCTAGTGACTTACCAATAGGTTCAATTCTTCCTTGTAATTGGCAGGTCCCGCTAGAATGTTGTATCATGCATCAGGACTGGGATTTTCCCTCTTGTTCCCCCTTTGTCTCTTAAATGCATAACTGGCAACTTCTCTGCATTGCTTAATTGCCATTCTCTTCTCACCTGTTGGCTCCATGGCTATAGCTGTAGCGTGACGCCAGCACCATCTTGGATTCTCGATAGTTGCAATGTTCTGTTTAAGTGTTCCATGTAATCCCAGGCTTGGGGAGTGTACTGCCACAGCTTCGATGCTCGATCGTGCGGTTTGCGTCACTCTGCTTTCTGATTCTCTGCAGTTAAGTTCAAATGTTCACATTATAGTATTTGAGCTCTGTGGGTCCATAAATTGACACAGTCTACTTAATTACAGCCTTCTGTCTTAGACTACAAACAGTGTAGGTATGCATGAAGAGGGTATGGCTGTTTCAAGACATACTCCTAGTTGGGAATTTAAGCCATGGTTGACCTGGGCAGGTTAATACAGCATCTTAGAGTGGATGGCAAGCCGGTAGGATCATGCACCATTAGCCCTCTGGGAGGGACATCAGAAGGCTAGACCAATCCAGTCCCTACCGGGTCTCCTTCCATAAAAGGATGGGGAGTTCTGTCAACTCAGACTCCCCTTTCCTTTCTTTCTGGCTGTTACATTTTCCACCAGGAACCTACTTAAATAGTCCTCATTGCCCTCGTCTTTTCCTCCATGGTGTTGTACCTTATAGGTAAAGGGTTGTAAAGCCAGAAACCATTGCGTTTTTCAGCCTTTTGTGCTTATGTTGTGCAAGCCACACAAGTGAGACATGATCTGTAATTAAAAGTGAATGGTCTCCCATCCAGGTAGCATTTCAGGGTTTCAGTAGCCGACGTTCTGGTCAATGTTTTGAGCTCAATGGTAGCAGAATTACCTTTGCTCTGAAGCAACTTCCTGCTGGTCTACAAAACTGGTGTTCCTCATCTCCTCATTTGGGACAGGATGGCTCCCAAGTCTTTCCAAGAAGCATCCATTTGGAGTTGAAATGGGTGGATTGCAGAGAAACTTTTTAAATGGTCAAAAGCATTATGATATTCCTTTACCAAGGGCAACTGTATATTGATGGTTTTACAGCTTTTCCGTCAGTGGTGCCTCAATGGTTAAAAATGCAGGAATAAGTCGTTTGTAATACCCAATCAAGCCTTGGAAGGCTTTAAGATGTTTCTTTGGGGTTGGCATAGGAGTATTCCTTATGTCTACCAGTTTCTTTCCCTGAAGTTGAATCAAACCACTGCCCAGAAAAACCAAGATACTTCATGCCATTCTGGGCTAAGTGGCACTTGGAGGGATTAAGCTGCGGATTTGCGGCTCTAAGGGCCTGAGCTTTAACAGGTTAATATGATAGACCCGTTCATTATGGCACCTGTTTGATTGTCTCTCTTTGTAGTTAAGGTTATGCACTACTTCTCGCCCTTCGTATGTCGTGTGCCAATTCACCAGCAGTTTGTTCTTAGATGTAGGGAGTAGTATGAGAACGCTATGGTGGGGGGCCTTTTGGTCATAAAGGGCCTTTTGTTTTTGTTGGGTCTTACTAGGGTGTTCTTTTACTAATTCCTGTATAAGGTTATACACAGTCTATTATCCTGGGTGAACTGGACTCGTTTACCACCCTGGTTATCCTGACCTTCACAGCCCTCCCAGACCATGCTGAGCAAGTCCTGGGGTTTCCCTCCCATAAACCTGCTAAAAAGATGAGAAGCTGGTTGAATTCTTCTGGAGTCTTACGCAATGTAAAACAAAGCCCATGGAAGTAAGATGTCCCAATTCTCACCATCCTCGCTAAACAGATTTCTGAAGAGGGCTTTCAGGGTTTTATCAAACCTCCCTACTAAGCTGTCAGCCTGGGATGATACTGATGTTCCAAGGATCAGAATTCCCAGTAGTTCTTTTACCACTCCAATCTGCTTCAACACGCATGTGTTTTGGTCTGTAAGGATTTCCTCTTGGAACCCCAACCTAGAAAAGGAAGGCAATAGAGGTTTTAGAATTTGCTTGGTATTTTGGTCCTTCAGGGAATATCCTTCGGGTATCATGTGGCATAGTGACCTTGACTAAGATGAATCCATTTCCCTGTTCAGGTGGTCCTAAGAGTTCAACTATATCCCTGGCCACCTGTGAAACGGTTACTTCAATAATTGGTAGTGATTGCAAAGAAGGACTTGGGACTGGACTGCTGGAGGTCTTTTGGCATACAGGGCACAAAGGAATGTAGGTCTTAATCAAAGGATGGAGCCCGGTCTAGTAAAAAAGGGGAAAGCCTCGATCTTCCGCTGTGTAATGGGAAAGGGCCCTCCTGATGACTACTCAATGGAAAGGAGTTGAGAAGTAGGGACCCTGAGGATCTGCTCTTTCTGCCCCAGGGATGACTCAGGAAAAGTGAGTCATTCATCTGAACACTTGCACAATTTAGGGAGGGATTCTTAACTCTGTCCTATATGTTAGATAATTGGGGACAGCAGCTCCAAGGGCTTCAGGTGCCAATGTGGAGCCAAAATACCTCTACCGCTCACTGTCTCCTCTAGAGTGATTTCTTCATCCATCATAGGGCAAAGTACATAGGCGCACATCGACTTCACAATTGCCTCCCCGACTCGTATGGTAGTTGTCATAACCATCATTGGCAAGGAATACTTTTACATAGATTTATTTATTGGACATTGGTATTGTGCCTACAGCCGGAAGTGCTTCCAGGCACCATAGGACAAAGTGGGGAAAAGGGGGACGAGGGGACAGGGGAGGATAAAACAAGAACTGTCTGCATGGGCTGAAGGTGTTAAAGCCATATTCCAAGTTGGGGGTTTGAAGGCAGGTATATTCTGAGCAGGCTAATGCCACCTATTAGAGGGGGTTGTGAGACCCCGCTCCATCCACTCTCTGGGAGGCACATCATGCAGAAGGCAGAACAACCTAGTGCATAGCAGCTTGACCCCCCCTCTCACATATAAGGATGGGAGGTTCTGCTAATTCACTACGAGGAGACACTGAAATACTTAACGCAGCATGTTAAGATGAGTTTTCAGAATCAGCCCTTTGGACATATTCTGAGAGGCCACCTTATTCTGATGAACAACGACACACACACACACTGTCTATCCAAATTATCAGGGTAGTGTGTATAAGCAGCAAGGCTTAGACCTGGGAGGGTGAGAAAGATGAAGAATTCAGTTAAGCACACACAGAGTGTTCTAAATACAAGTTAAGCACAATATATAAAAATACGGTTATTTATTTAGGCCTTAGAATGATACTCTTACAGGTAAGTAACACACAAAAGCATTCATTACTAGAATATATACATTTACCTTGGTGTACTCTACTAAGAGCACCAACACTTCACTTTTAAATAGATTTAACTATAGGTTGCAAGCCGATTCAAGTGTAGAAAAGCAAGTGAAAAGAGAAACTTGAGCAGGTAAGTAATCGAATAAAGGAGTAGCAAACGCCATACAAAACCTTAAGTCTTGCCCTAGGTAGAACAGCAGGGGGATGGTCCACAACGACTCCCATGACCCAATAAAAGTATTTTCAGGAGGTTAGGTGTCTCTTTTAGGACAAGTGTTGGCTTGATCCAACAAGTAGCTGCAAGTGTTCCAAAACATAATGACAGTAAGAGGGAAGTCTTTAACAGACCTGTCCAATCAGGACAGCCCCTGCCAAGACAGGCCCAGCCCCCACATCCAGCCACAGACACCGATTTCCACTTGCCTGCGAAAGCTGGAGCTTTCCATGGGAAAGGGCTTCCCATACATTCAAAATCCAGCTATTTCAGGGTAGGAAAAAGCTCAAACTACAAAACGGCCAAAGGACAGGTGAAAATCTTGCGGCACAACCATTTTAGAGTATATGGTACTCTAATTGGCATTAAGCGGTAAAATACAAAAGATCAAGAGACTATTAAAAAGTAAACATGATAAATGTATCCACTGCCACCAGCCCATCATGGACACATCATGCAAGTAACAACAAAGTTGATAAAAAGAAAGTTACAGGGACACAAAGTGTCCCTACCACACTTCACATAAGGTGATTTGTGCAAGAAAAACAAAACTTTACTATTGACAACAGAATTCTCCTGCACTGATGGCCATAGGTATCGATTCGTTTGCCAAAAACAGATAAGATTATCAAGGTAAGTGGAGCAAAAATGCTTCACTTATCTCCAGAAATCGGGAAGGTTTCAAATAATAGCAAAAGGAAGGGTGCCCCATAGAGGTCTATAGAGGGAACCGGACAAAATAATAATCTTTCCTAACAATAGGAAACATAGACCATAACTTTGCGTAGCGCTTTGGAACTAGCAAGTCCTTTCAGTTTACCGTTCTGACTTCTGTGTTGAGCCTTTGTCCTGTAGTTTAAATACCCTAAACCACATTTTACGAGTACAGTTCTTTCTGCATCCAACTCGGCCACTGCAATAGTAGCAACTTTGTCTTTCAGAAAAGCCCCACCAACCAGTGTAGAATCCGCTAAATCATTTTCCTGGCTACCACTAGATCATCCCTAGATGACTTGTACTTGTACTGGGCTTTTAGAAAACACTAGGCTCTGAATAGGGGTTTCCTCTATGAAAGAAGCAGAACATTCTAATACCAGAAGACTGAATAGACACAAAGTGAGTAGACTTTTGATTATATTACTGAAAAGATGGCAAAGTCGGTTTATGAAGGGAGCAGTGTTCAATCGCCAAAGGACGGACCTGAATACCACCCCTGATGTTTCAGGTAATTCAGCGCGAGGCTCTTCAATGCAACGGCAGGAGACCTGGACAAAAATGAGACATTCTTAATGCCCCTCTTTAGTACCAAAATCACTTTGTCCGGCAGCACGGGGGGGGGCAGGGGGGTGGGGGGCTGGAGGTCTGGTAAAGTACTGGTGGTGGTCACAGAAAGCAAATTGGTAGGGCCATTATGTACCTGTGTGCCCAAAAGCTCCGGAACCAACAGTGCATGAACAGTCCCAGAAAGTCCATGTTAGGCAGAAACCTGTGCAGTTCCCTCTGGGACCACTGCAAAAGATTTAGCACTACAGGTGTTTGGCAGTAAACCGACTTGGTAGCAGTCTGTACCACACAGATTCACTTGGTAGCTGTGGTTGAGCAGTCAGACTTCCCTCAAGAAGAGTTAGGCAGTATACAGAGTATTCACAATAGGTCAAAAGAACATAGTAGAACAAGTAAACACTGACCAGGGCTTGGTGTAAAAGAGATATAATTATTTATTTAAAACCACATCTAGAAAAACACACAGGCACTAATGGTAAGCAATTCAAAAACACGGTCACTAAAAGATATACATTCCCTTAGAAGAATATTAGACAAGTCTGGGATAAAGCCCCACTTATTTTCAGACAGCGGTGAGAGCTTAACGTAGATGGCACGCTAATAATTTGTTTTAAAAGGGAGAGAAAAGCAGAGAATAAATTGAAACAGATCCCAACACTTTTTCACGAACACAACAAGAGAGGAAGGCAAAGTAACACCGTGAGTTTAGAGTCAAGTAGGCTGGATCCACTTTAGGAGGATGAAAACAAAATGTGTCCAAGGTCACACGGTTGCAGTGCAGAAAAGTCTTGTAACGGTTCAAAAAGGAGTTGGACCAAAGAAAGGGACCAGTTAGAAGGTCAAGGCGGCCAGCCTAGTCCAGAAGGTTAAGGGATTATTATTACCTTGTAGCAATCTTTAGAAAGGGAGGCCTGGCGGACACGGTACCTTAAAGTGGTGAGAATACTCCAGCGGGGGCAGTTGTTCCTGGCAGCGGATGCAAGTCGGTGCTTCGTCCGGGAGAAGAGAGGATCTCGTCGGGGAGGAAGACAGGAGTCCGTTGCACTGCCAGGGAAGAAACCAGCCACGGAGTTCAGTTAAAAGGAACGGTCCTTTAGTTCGCGGTCCAGTGGTAAGTGGCTATCCGGTTGCCAGGGTGCTTGGCACGGGCAATTCGACCACAAGCCGGTCTGGGGTGCGAAGAGAAGAAGGTAAACTGGTTGTGCCCACCAGTCAGGGGAAGAAGCCTCTCCAGCCGGGAGATCTTCTCTGTCGTCGGGAAGTGGTGAGTCGGTTCCGCAGGGCTCCACCGGTGGTGTCGTCGTGGTAGGTCGGCTCAGCTTCTCCCGCGTCGGATTCTCAGGTCCTGTGGCGACTTCTGAAGTTCCAGTCCCCAAAGCCCTGCTTTTATGCAGCACACCCCCATTCACTCAGCCTAGCTGTCAATCAAACATGCTAAGTGGTGATCCGGCCGGCTCACCACTTGGACCAATTACACAAGAGTGTGACTTGAGTTACCAAGGTAACTCAGTCCAGGGTGCCTAAACTCCCTCCCACACCCCCTGTGGTACCCAGACAGAGTGGCACCACTTTTGGAGGCTTCTGTGGAGAAGCCCGCCAAAAAGTGGAACAAAGGGCTCGACTTGGGTTGGAGTCACAGAAGAGAACACAAACGCCATTTTAGAATCGAGTCCTGGCAAAAAATACCAACCGGCGAATTAATATTAAATAAATAAACCGGCGGTATGTTCGAGGCTATGAGAATTAAATAATTAAAGTTCGTAGCCTCGAACAATGGTAAAATCCCATAGGAATATATTCGCGGTCGAATATAAAAAGTAGTATCCACTGCCACCAGCCAAAACTCGATCAGGGGGGACGGAGACGTGCCCCCTCGACTAACAGACCCCGGGGCAATCGAATTGCCCCGACCAGTACGTCCACAATATGATGGTTTGTACTGGTTTCTGTTAATAATTTGGGACTAGTAAAGCCAATGGTGACTTTACATGCCCTGGGAGACAGTAGTCAGTTCCAGGGTATGGAGTCTATGGTGTGGTGTCACTATGACACCCCTGTGTTACTGCACAGAGGGTGCAGTGTAAACACACATAGAAAAAGAGCACGAGACCCTATGGAGTGTAGGACCCCATAGGCCATAAAACACATTAGCAGTCAAAGGAACACCATAAATCATGTCCAAGAGTGGGAGAAAGAGTCTCACTCTTGGCAGGAGAAAAAAACAAACTCCAGAAATCCAGCAAAGCTGCTGGGGGACTCACTAGGTTAGGAAATTCAGCCTAAAGAGAGAATTCTCCCTAACAGTCCACTAAGTGGTGAGACAGCATTTGGCCACACAGCAACAGAAAAGCCAGCCAAAGCACAGAGCCCAGTACAGATGCATTCTTACCTACAGCACATCAGTTGAGGATGGGTTCCATTAGCATTTCTGGTACCTTTCGACCTGCATATGTTGAAGACAACCTCTAAGGGACTGAGATGCAATTCATGTACATAAGGCACACGACTGCACCAGACGCAGATTTCAGAGGCATCTGGCGCAGGCTCTGCGCGGGTGAGCAGCCAAAAATGTACACATGCACCAGAAGCACGCTTAGAAGTCTGTTACAAGCAGCATGCAAAGCAGGCAGTAAAATGAGGCATAGTTCAGATATGTTAGCTAAACCCCCCAAAAAGCAATTGAATGAAGTTTTTTTTATTTGAAAATTCAAAAAGGGCACTAGGCAAACGCCCCACACACCTATAAGAAAAACGTACCAACTGTTGAAATGCAACCTGGAAGGACGGAACAGAAAAACTCACCCACATCAACAAAACAAAGGATGCAGCAAGCAGTTTTCCAACCTGACTACTAGGCAGGAAAGAAAGGGCTGGACCAGTGGGGCAGGCAAGAAGGGACCAGGGTACATAAGGTGAGGCTCACATACAGAAATTCCAAATTGTATAGGTTCATTTTGCGGCACGTTTAGAGTACTTTTCCAGCTTGACTTGCTGAAGGAGCTTACTTCCCCTTAAGTCGGGAAGGTGGGGGAGAGCTTGGCTGTAAGAGTATGTGGCCCCGAAGTGGACATAAATAGCTCATTATTTCAGTATACATTTCAATATTGGACAATTGAAAATACTGCATTCTTTTATGAACCATATACAAGTCCATTCCAAGTACCAGTCTTTTATACCCTTATTTCTGTCATAAAAACAAGTCTTTACAAGTGGCTTTTATTATATTTGCCAATTACATTCCCTCTATTCATATACATGACCCAAACAGAAACACAAAACTTTATAGTAATAATGACAGTGCAGTACCTGGTCCTGTCACTTGTGTACAGATTTTGACATTTGGTTTTCCTTGTTCTGGACTCTGGCCTTCACTGTATCCTTCACCAAAAAAGGTCATTTCGAAGGACGACCCTTCCATCTGAAAACATACATAAAAACCATCAGGACATACTTTGTCAAAATTCACCATTTACTAATAACATAATAAATCAGACTGATCTTATTTTATTAGCCCTATTTCTTGGGTGACTAGTTCTCCTTCAGAAACAGTACTAACATTTAATTGCTATAGCAAGATTTAGTCGGCAAGATGCCCACAGAGAACAAGAATTACCAGGCTTAGGGAGAGGCTGACAGGCTGTGGAGTAAGACTGCAGGACCAGCATAGATGGTTCCACATGAGACACTTGCCTTGCATGTAGATGGGACCGAGCTAGTGTGACCCGCTTGGAAACGCTAAGATGTCTGGCTGCTGAATAGGGCCAATTAAACCCAAGACGCACAATTCCAGCACACCCTCCATATGATGGCTGCCCATTGAGCCTGGGCCGCCAGGAGATACTGAGAGCGGTGGTGGTTGGTCCTGCTGGAAGACAGAAGATGTTGGGTGCCCTGTTTGACATCCAGGTGATGAGAAAGAGTTTTGCCTCCTTTGGAGGGGCAGTATACAGAATAGGCTGCGGCTGGATACTAGAGGGCTGCAGTGCAATAGATGGCAGCGGAGCGCTTCGGCTGTTGTGGAGTGACTGACACCTACACCAGGTGCAGTACAGGAACCTAGGAGAGTGGGCATTGTGATGAATCACCCAATGTCGTCACTTCTTCTTTCCATGAGGCCAGGGAGGTGAGGTTGCTACCCCAGAGTCCCCCCTGGTGGTGGTACTCAGTGGGTGGGTCTCATGGGGAGGGGAACCCCGTATGGGATTAGTGACAACCTGGAGAAAACGCAGTATACCAGCTACTCACCCGACCCTACCCCCCCCCACCCCTTCCTACATCCTACACACACCTCTCCATGTGTTATTGTCACCATTCCATCACCCAGTACAGAGACGAGGAAGACCTCTAGTGACCAACATCATCACCGGACATCATCACCGGATCAGTACTGTGACAAGGAGGTGCAGAGTACCTCCCAGAACCACTTTGCCCATTCTAGTGATTCTCGACAGCCGATTCGACAAAGCCCAGCTAAAAGCGAGGAAAGGCCTTGACGGTGTCAAGCCTGTACTGGAGAAACCGCAGGATGGTGTACGCTCAGGGAAGGAGAGAGGTAGACTGGGGTGTCGAGAAAGATGGCAGTCTCTTGTCAAGCTGGTCTGGTGTGCGGAGCCAGTGCACGAATAGCAAGGAAGACTATGCTGACCTCCCTGAAGGTTGGCACACGTGGATGAATGGTCCAACGTGACAAGAAAGAAAGAAGCAGGGACGGCAGAGCCGCCATCGCCCAGAGACGAAAGAAGGAAGCTGTGCAAGCCAATGGTTGATGGCAAGTGTACGAGACGACCTGGACCATCACGGACCACGAAATAAGGTACGCTGATGGACGGGGAGGATCCAGGGCCCCAGTGGTGTGGCAGAGACAACCTGAGGGAGCAAGTAAAAATAAACCACGTGATTGGGTCTGGGACCCTGATGATGTCAAGAGACATTAGAAAACTAAAACGAGATACCACTTGGCAGAACAGAAAACCAAGTCTGTATGTAAACCATAAATAGAACTGTGAGAAATACCGATGAAGACAGTACTTGACAGGGGAGTAAACCAAGTCTGTATGTGAACCATTAAGAGAACTGTGAGAGAAAGACCAACAAAGATAGTGTTGGGGAGATTTATAATTGTTATGCTTCATCCCCTCTCCTAGTGAGACTCCCACCACTTTCTGCTGGACTTTTGGACCTTTCTCTTTAATCCTGAATGAGTGGAGACTTTTTCCACTCATTAATTCTTCTGGAACTCTATCTTACCTATTTAAGGCATCTGTATTTTGCTATTACAGCACAGAGCTCCTTATGGACTTATTGCTGGGGACAATTTGGGCCTTCCTTAGAGATTATTTTTCTTATCCTAGAGTAACTACAGTTCTTAAGGATACTAAGTATCTCCCCTAAAGCTTTATAATCTTAGAGATTGGCACACACCACCTTAGGTGGAGTGCCAGCGGGATAACCAGTATGCCCCTTCTCTCTGCTCCTGTGACTTTTTAGTCGCATAAACAACATTCTAGGTATGTCCATAGCCTCGGTAGTACTCAATGGGAGCACGCAAGTACTAATTTGGGGGCTTCCTTCTTTTTGTAACATTCCTAGCGTGGCTGTTATTATAGTCCTTCTACCATTCTTGGAGGGGGTGGCCGGTGTATGCGTTTTGCCTTTGGCTGGAACCATTGGGTGTCCCCGCCTAAGCTCCAGTGTGCCTGGGCAGGCAGGAAGTGGGGGAGGTGTTTTCCACCCCCCCCTGTCCTTTGTCTGCCAGAGTGTCTGAATAGAACCGATTGGACAGCTAAATGCCGCTTTCAGTAAACTGCTAGAGAGATTGCAGAGGAGTGAGTGCTGGAACTGTATAAAAGGTGAGGCTCCTGGGATGAAAAGCAAGAACCACTGGAAACTGAAGTAACCGATGAAGACGACCAGTGACGCCTGTAGACCCTTTGCAACAGTTTGAAGCAAGCACTGCTGTCATTACCCAGTTTTCTATGTGACAGAGGAACTCTGAAGAGGATGACTCCTTCCTTTTGACTGGTGTGAACAATCAGTCCTGAACTTTGATTTGAGCCATCTGCTGAAGTCCTGTGAGTTTCCAGAGCTGTGGAAGCCCAATACCACGAGACCTGCTGCCCATTTCGAAAGTGCATCGTCATGCAAAGGCCAAATCCGCCCGAGTCTTTGCTAAGTCCTCAAGGACCCTCCAGACACACAATCCAGCTCGTCCAAACCACCTCAGAGTGTGGGAGTGCAGGAACCGAAGAAGATGGACCAGGGAAAACTGCGTCCTTTGTTGGTGTTGCAGAAAAGGCATCAAAACCGCAGAGTGACCAGAGAAGTTGATGAAAGCCGTTCCAGAGGTTCTCGCTCGAGACTGCTGCTGAGAGATCCCGTCCATCAGACCAAGGAATGTGGAGGTCGGGTCCTGAGCTGCAACATTGTGGAGTATCCAGCCACGAACACATTCTTCTAACCAAAGGTACTGTGGTGAAAAGGTATTGGTCAATTATTTAGAGAAAGTCGCTCCAGAGCATTGGAGTGCACATAGAGGTGTCCAGGGTAATCCCCCCCCCTTTACCTCCAACTCAAGGTGCTGCTTGTGTCCATTTAGCAAGTCCTTTTCACAGGGTCTCCGACGTTGGTTAAGCCGTCTTCCATCTTCCTTCCTAGAGACTAGAAAGTATCCACAGGAACTTTTGATTTCTTTTGCTTTGCAAGACTTTAAGCCTCTCCCACCTGACTTGTAGCTAGGGTTGCGTTTTGGACTTGAAACGACTTGCTGTGCCTCGAAACTGCCCCTAGAACAAGAAGCTCTGCTAAGATAAGACTAACAGTTGTTCTTCCCAAAAATCACTATATTATATGTGTATGCTGACTAAATGCAATGAACAAGTTACTTCTAACCTTGTAACGTTCTTTCGACGGGATGTTCCTCCGACGTATTCCTCATCTTAGATATCTCCTTCCAGCTCTGCTGGCCTCGGAAAATTTTTCTCTAGAGGGCGCTGCGCGTCGACGTCCTCCGAGTCGATGTCCCTCGACAGCCGCCGTATCGACGTCATCCTGCCTATAAAGGCCGCGCGCAGCGTCCGTTGCTCAGTTCCGTTTTGTAGCCCACAATAATTCTTTCTGGACAAGACTAATCACCCTGAAGGAGCGTAAGCTGCAACAACAAGGGAAGCAGAATTGCGGGGATGGATGGGAGGGTCGATGAGGAATACGTCGGAGGAACATCCCGTCGAAAGAACGTTACAAGGTAAGAAGTAACTTGTTCTTCAAAGGGATTGTGTCCTCCGACGTATTCCTCATCTTAGATAGGCTCCCATAGCAGTATTCTATTATTGGAGGAGGGAGTACTGACTTCATGCTGTCTTCTATTGATGAATAGAATGCAGTACAGCCCTTCCAAAACTAGTCTCTTGACTGGAGGAGGAATCCAAGTTGTAAAATCGTGTAAAGGTATGGACAGACGACCATGTAGCAGCCGCGCAGATGTCTTTAACCGGCACACCTCTTTTGAGGGCCGATGAAGCTGCAATACCTCTGGTCGAATGAGCCCTAAGGTTTTGAGGGGGCTCTTTCCCTGCCAGTTTATAACATTCCAGAATGACTAGAATGATCCATCTGGAAATTGTCTGCTTAGTTATTGGTAACCCCAGCTTGTGACCTGTGTAACCTAAAAACAGCTGGTCTGCCTGTCTTATCCTGGCTAGTCTACTGATGTAAAAACTTAAAGCCCTTCTAGGGTCTAGCCTGTGTAACCTCTCTTCCTCTTTCCCCGGATGAGGAGGAGGATAGAAAGATGGTAGGGTAATCTTCTGAGTGATATGGAATTCAGAAACCACCTTTGGGAGGAAATTAGGCTTCACTTGCAGGACAACTTTGTCTTTGTGAAAGATCGTATGAGGGGGTTTACAAGAAAGAGCTTGGAATTCGCTCACCCTTCTAGCAGATGTAAGTGCTATTAATAAAACAGTTTTAAGGGTAAGGAATCTTAACAAACAAGAATGGAGTGGTTCGAAAGGTGTGCCCATCAGGAAAGTTAGGACTAAGTTTAAATCCCATAGGGGAACTTGGAATGGTCTTGGGGGATAAACATTGGTTAACCCCTTTAGAAACTGTATTACCAAGGGTAACTTGAAAATAGGATGTTTCTTCCGCAGTGCGCTTAAAGATGGATAGCGCTGCGAGATAGCCCTTAATGGTGCCAACTTGAAGGCCTGAATTCGCCAAATATAGTAGGAAGGACAAAACCATTGGTGTACCACATGAAAAAGGGTCGATATTCTGTTCTCTACACCAGCTGCAAAATCTGTTCCAACGGCAGCGGTATAAAGACTTTGTTGCTGGCCTCCTTGCCGAAAGCAACACCTCCATAACATCATCAGGGAGGTCCCAATCCTTGTACCTCAGCCTTTCAGAAGCCAAGCGTGAAGGTTGAGGGTTTTGATGTCTGGATGGAGAACCCGACCTCCCTTCTGTGAGAGTAGGTTCTCTGAGTGGAATTCGAATTGGAGGGCAGATGGACAAGTCTAGAAGGTCCGGGTACCACGTTCTCCTGGCCTAATCTGGGGCAATTAGGATCATAGTCCTCCGGAATCTTCTCAACCTCCTGATCATTTGAGGAATGACAGGGACCGGTGGGAACGCGTACAGAAGCGGAAACTCCCAGTCCACTATGAACGCGTCTCCCAGAGCTCCTCTCGGGGGAAATTCCCTTGAGCAGAACAGATCGCATTTCCTGTTGAGGCTGGTGGCGAACAGATCCACCTGAGGGGTTCCCCAAAGGGCGAAGATCTCTTGAAGGACTTCCTGAGCTAGCTCCCACTCGTGGGAGACTGTGCTCTGCCTGCTCAGAGCGTCCGCTGTCAAGTTCTTCTCTCTGGCTAGGTGAACTGCCGATAGAGAGATTCCTTCTTGGATTGCCCAAAACCAGAGCTGCATCGCCTCTCTGCACAGGGGTAGTGATCCTATGCCTCCTCTTTTGTTGAGGTAATGCATGGCCACCGTGTTGTCCGTCATTATCAGGACGTTTTTCCCTTGTACAGCTGGCAGGAACGCCTTCAGCGCAAGTCTGATGGCTCTCAGCTCTAACAGGTTGATATGTACTCTGGACTCCGATGGAGACCAACGACCTCTGATGGTCAAGTCGTTGGCGTGGGCTCCCCACCCCGTGAGTGAGGCATCCGTGACTACTGTTATCTCCGGCCAGGGTTGCCAAAACAGTTCTCCTTTCAGAATGTTCTCCTGACAGGCCCACCACTGAAGGTCTCGAGCCACCCTGTCGGGAACCTGAAGAAGATCTGTCATTCTCCCTGAGAATTGTGACCACTGAGTCCTCAGTGCCCACTGGAGGGATCTCATTCTCAGGCGAGCCTCTGGCACTAGGAAAATGCAGGATGCCATGAGGCCTAGCAACCTCAAAAAGTCGAAGGCTGGGAGACGTTGGGCATCTTGGAACTTGGTAACCATCTGTAGAATATCTTGAGCCCTCACCTCTGGTGGCGGGGCTTTTCCCAGGGAAGTGTCCAGGATCGCTCCTATGAACTGGAGTCTCTGCGATGGTATCATTTGTGACTTCTTTAAATTGAGGGAGAAGCCCAGTTTGTGAAGGGAGTGGCACAAGTGATTTAGCTGGATCTGAGCTTGTTCCGAAGAAACAGCCCTGATCAACCAAATGTCCAGGTAGGGGTAGACGTGAATCCCTTCCCTCCTTAGACTTGCCGCCACTACCGACATTAACTTGGTGAAGACCCTCGGGCGGAGGTCAGCCCAAATGGCAGCACTCGAAATTGATAGTGAGAGTTGCCAATTGCGAACCCCAGGTATTTCCTGTGTTTGAGATGGATAGGCACATGGAAATAAGCGTCCTGAAGGTCCAGAGATACCAACCATTCCTGGAACTAAAGGGTCTGGAGGATCTGAGAAAGAGTGACCATCTTGAATTTGTCTTTCCTGAGGAATTTGTTCAATTCTCGCAAGTCCAAGATGGGTCTCAGTCCTCCGTCTTTCTATGGAATGAGAAAGTAAGGGGAGTACCAGCCCTTGTTCCTCTCCGCTACAGGTACCGGTTCTATGGCACCTTTCTCTAGCAGGTCCAAAATTTCCTGCAAGAGCAGCGGATCTGGAGCTTTCTGAGAGCTGATCCCCGGTGGATGACTGAGGTATGCGTAGGAAAGGCAGGCAGTAACCTTGGGCAACTGTTTCCAATGCCCAAGCATCTGACGTGATAGCCTGCCATACCGCCAGATGTTGAGTCAACCTGCCTCCTACAGGTGTCCTGTGAGGGAAGTCCTCAGAGTGGTTTTGGGGCGGCTGATGCAGATGGTAAAGAGGCACCTGCTGTTGCTGCGGCTTTTGAATATCTACCCCGTCCACCTCGGGTAGTTCTTCTTTGTCCCCTTTGAGCCGGTCGTCCTCTACCTCTTCCGAATGCGGAGTAGAAGCGAAAGGACTTGCCCCTCGCAGAGGTTCCTGTGGGACGAAAAGGTGTCTGACGGATTGCAGCGCCTAGGGATTTTGCTGCTGCTTTTGAAGTTTGCAGTTTCTCTAAACTGTCATCCGCCTTTTTCCCGAACAAAGAAGAGCCATCGAATGGCATGTTCAAGAGCCTGGCTTGCACATCTGGGGCAAAACCAGACTTTCTCAACCAAGCAAATCTCCTGGTTGTTGTACTTGCCGCCATTGCTCTGCTGATACTGTCAGCCGAATCAATGCCCGTCTGGAGGGATTCGCACATAGCGTCTTTACCGTCCTGTATGATATTCAGGGACGCCTCCCTTTCTTCTCCCTCCGGGATGCAGTCAGCCACTGTAGAAGCACACTCCCAAAGTGTATGGCTGAATCTAGCAAGGGTGCAAGTAGCATTAACAGATTTTAACGCCATGCTACATGCCGAAAAAAACTTTCTTTGCCATAGCATCATATTTTTTATCGTCCCTGTCCTGTGGGACGGTAGGATAAGCCGTCTTGACATCGGTAGAAGATGCTGCCTGTACCACCAGACTTTCTGGGGATGGGTGTTTTGACAAAAACTCCGGGTCTGTAGAGGATACCCTGTATTTTGTAGACCGTTTTTTATTTACTGCCGGGACGACATCTGGGGTTTCCCAGTTCGTCATAATCTTCCTCTGAAGAGCTTTATGAAAAGGCACCACAGGATCCTCCTGTGGGCCTTTGTCAAGAATATCCGTGAGGTCATCTTGTTGGAAAGATTGTGAAGGTACAGACCACCCCATAAACTCTGTGATCCTGGCCATTAAGGCTCTATAGGGGGTTTCAGTGTGCTCCCCTGGGTCTGGCCTAGCAAACTCCACCTCAGGGGAAGTGTCTAACCCGTTTGCCTCATGTAAGGAATCATGAAGATCCTTTAACCTGCGTTCTTCAGAGGAAAATTCCTCTCTAATTGGGGTTACAGGTCCCTGCAACTCAAATGTGTCTTCCTGTTCAGACAATTCACCCTCTTCCATAATTGAGAACATAGTTCTCAATTGTTCTGAACTCATAAAGGGTGTAAACCCCATTTCCAAGGCAGAGGGTGCCGAACTTGTCATAATCGGCCTCGAAAACGTCGATGTCGTCGACGCCGAAGGCTTGGAGCGTGGCGTCAAAAACAAAGGCGGAGGCCTCGATGACCTCGACAGAATTGGGACCTCGGTGTCGACGGAACCTTCGTCGACGGAACCTTCGAGGAAGGTTTGGAGGTCATAGTCCTACTCGAGGGTTCGAGACGCGCTCGAGAGGTTTCCTTCGCCGGGTACTGCGACTCGCAGTGTTTTTGACCTTCGGGTCTTTCGACCAGAGCATCGCTCTCGGCAGTCTTCGAGGGGGTCGAGGCCGCTTTCTCGAAGATGCTCATCATATTTTTGCGGAATTCCTCCCATTCAGCCCGGGAACTATGTTTTGTGGGGCAAGGGATTCTCTTTGGCGAAACAGAGGAAGAGGAAGACGGAGAAGGGGATCTTCGACGTCTCCTCTTCGAGTGCTTCGATCTCGAGGAGTGATGGGACCCACTCCGAGACCTGGAGCGCGAATGGTGACGAGGAGACGAATGTCTCGACTTCGTCGACGAAGAAGAAGAAGCTTTAAAAGTCTTACCTTTCTCCAGCTTCCCCCTACGCTCCTTCAGGGCCTTAGCTGTCATGGACATACAGTCCTCGCACTCCGAACAATGGTGTTCCGCTCCCAAACACCACAGACAAACTCTGTGAGGGTCAGTCAGCGACATCTTTTTCCCACAATCTCTGCATTTTTTGAAGCCGGATCGAGGAGTTGTTGGTTCCGACGAAGAAGCCATCGAGTACGGATCGAATAACTCGAGGTAAATAGGTTTAACCTAACAAAACTGAGCAACGGTATTCCGAGGCACTGAGTAAGTGCGGAAAAACGGAACTGAGCAACGGACGCTGCGCGCGGCCTTTATAGGCAGGATGACGTCGATACGGCAGCTGTCGAGGGACATCGACTCGGAGGACGTCGACGCGCAGCGGCCTCTAGAGAAACATTTTCCGAGGCCAGCAGAGCTGGAAGGAGATATCTAAGATGAGGAATACGTCGGAGGACACAATCCCTTCCAATACTGTATTACTTTGTGGGTGCGCACTATTACCGATAATACAGTAGACCTGTCAAACTCATGCTCGTTCAGCAACTATCAACTAAGACGTGGCCTTTTGAAAGTAGTGTAAAGTATACCTAGGCGTGTTGGTTTATTGTGCTAGTATTTAAAAGTGACTCTTGTAAATATATTAAACCTATATTTTAATATAAATGTATGTGTAAGTGTTTCTTTTATGTGCATTACTAAATAGGTTCAGTGTACTTACCTACAGTTTACATCTTCCTATTAAGATAAACCGGACTGCTCTGCCTCTCTACCAAGGTCTCGGAGTAGTACAGACTGATGCTAAGAGTTGGGGATGTACAAACCACTGGATAGCTTACTAACGTCTTTCCTCCAAGTGGGAGTTTAGTAAAACTCACCTAACAGACAGTACTTGGCAGGGGAATAAACCAAGTCTGTATGTGAGAACAAGAAACCCTAAAGAGAACCTGGGTCTGGGACCCCAACACAGCTTGGAGAAGCATCCAAGCCACTCTTCTTCTTTGCAGTGCCTGATAAGAGGAAACCAGGTCTGCCAATCAGGGTCAAGCACCCATCACGGCTTGGAAGAGCATCCACGTCACTTCATGGTCACAGTGCCTGGTGGAAAAGAACCATATCTGCAGCCAGGGTCGGGGACCCCAAAGAGAACAAGCCTGAGAAGGACCAGTTGGGAAACTTTGACATCTCCCGACCAACTGGTGAACTGTGTCATGAAGCCAGAATGAGGCTGGGGATACATTCCCTGGCAGTTGAGCAACTGTACCAGAAGCCTGAGGAAGGCTGCGGAGGGGAAATATTCCCCTAACACTTGATAAGCACAGAACTGTCTTTGTCCAGGGGAAGGGATTCAATCCTCAGGGCTACGAAGATCTCCTTTTTATTTACTTTAACTTAGAGTGTGAGGGACAGAGTTAGGATTCTGACATTGGGCATTGGACTTTTTTCTTTGGACATCCTGACTGGAACAATATTTATTTTGGTTGAGGCAGGGAAACCTGAAGTTAGGGCAAGATAGGGTTTTCTTTTCATTTTCTCACATTAATAAAAGTGTATGCCAATCACAATAAACACCATGCAAAACCGAGAGTTGGGGTGCCCTTGTAGGACAAGCAGCTGGGCACTCAAGTTGGGTCAACAAAAAGTGAATAAGTGCTGCTAATTAATGATACTCCAAATCCTTTAGTAATGCAATGTTTATGAAGTATTAAACTCCGGGTCTGGACTTCAAGTGATCCCGATCACATAATTTTGTGCACAAGTAGTCAATATCTGAAAAAAAACACACCATAACGCTTTGCAAAAAATAGTAAATAGTAATTATTGTTGTCCTGTGTTCAAACAATAAAAAAACAAATCATGGTAAATCTCTAGTGTACAGTCCACTTCAACGAACGCACAAAGTACAAAATAGCCCCACTGGGGGCTGAAGTTTCTTGAAACAAGTAAACAGAACCCCACCTAAGTTTGAAGAAAAAGAAATGTGAATTAAAGTGTAAACAGAAACCCAGTGTAAAAAGAAAATGCATGACTCCAGAGTTGGTCACGTATAGTGAAAAAGGCAAAGTGAAAGAAAAGACAGATTCTAACAAACTATCAATCTGATGAAACAAATGACTGATGAAACTTAAGCTAACATATTTCTGCCTCTTGTTACTAATCAAAAGATATGATTATCAATTTCCAATATTTCTTAAAGCACCGAATGTATCATGATCCGAGTCGAAAAACAAGTCTCTTATTTCTAGATGAACAAAAGATAACAACTCCTGCACTGGAGAGTTCATAACAGTTTGGTTCATGAAGAAGAGCCCTCATTGGGTCTGCCTACACGTGCAGGGGATGGACCACAGACTGAAAAAAGGAACTATTTCTCCTAGAGACTAGAACTCTGGAGGAAAGTCTGGTGGTCCACGCAAACCTCTGGTTGTTTCCTAAACCCGGGAACCACTAGATTCCTCCCCTTGCTGGAAAACACGTTTCGGTGGTTGGTGTATCCAATATGGCCACCTTCGTCGGGGCAGAATTGAAGGACCCTATGGGGAAAATGAGGAATTGAGTAATTATTCAATACGTGGTGTTGTAGGTACATGAATACAATGATTGATATACATGCTGTGGTTATGAGTAATAATACGAAAAAGAAAGTCCCTGCTCAGGCAGAAAGATTCTTACCGTGAGGGGGGAAAAGCAGCCTTTGAAACTAAAGGTTGTTGCTGCAGGATTGTACCTACGATGCCGCCATGGCCGAGACAGTGCAACCAGTACTCCTATCGTCACACGGATGAACCATTAAGAGTTGCAGGGAGGACAAATGAATGAATAAATCCCTGAAAGACAGCACAAAAAGGGTATACCGAGTTGTGTGTGCCTTCTTGCGTTTCTAGTTTCCCAAACTTGAGAGGGGATGGCAGTGTGCCTATAGTATTTTCACCGGGACTCACCGTGCCTGTATCCCTTTGAGGTGCAGCTCTGGTCTTTACGGGAGAGGGGTCACTGATCCTACCCTCTATCCTTTTTTATATCTTCATTTGTCTTCGTTTCTCGTGCAGAAGGAATATATCTGTGAGGAGACCTAAGAATGACAGGATTCCCTAATTATGCTCATATAGGATTTGCACAGCCCCTTTCTATACATCTGCTTAAAGGATATTGACGATATATTTGTAAACCTGAACCTCTGTTTGGTTTGTTCCTATGCCCGACTTGTGCAGCAGACTTCTTCGGAGGGGCGTAGACTGGCGTGTCACAATATTCTGAAACTCACTCCGCTGCTTCAGGAGCCTGTGCTTCGGTGCTATGGGTCGACGCCTGCGTGCGTAACCGAAGTCATAGCTGGGAGCCCCAGGGAGTTGCTCGGCAAACAAGCTCTGCAGCAAGGTAGTCTGTGTGACGTAAGGCAAGTGTGGGCCCAGCCAATCCACTTAGTGTATTGGGAGGGTGTGTGTAGGCATGCATCTTAGGCTGACTAATGAAGCAGCCCCTGGTGCCTGGAAAAATGGATTCCAGTATCCAGTGGATGGGGTTAAAAAAATGCATCGTTTTTCTTAATGAGATGTTTGCGTGGCAGCTGACCCCGATCTTTTTTCACATGCAATGTTGCCGTTTTTGTTGAGTGCTGCTTCCCTTCATGCTTAGTGCTGGAACCGGAGGATTGTGAATGCAAGTGTGTGTATAGTGAGGCGTGACCATATGATCAAATCGGTTCTGACTGTGCAGCCGTTGATTCGCAGATACGTTTGAGGGGAACCTGTCCCTTTCCAAATCTTGTTTTGCAGGTGTGGCGCTACTCAGGTACATGGTATTGACTCAATCCGGAACTGGAGAGTGCCCACCGAGATAGTGTGCTGGTAGTCAATGCTCGCTGAGTGGTCCAGGAAGACTAAATGACTGTTGGGCTACAATTTGTATTGCTACTGAATGTGTTGTGTGAAACTTGTTCAGAGTCACATTCTTGTTCCCTGGTCCCCAGGGTGAGGCTCCATCCATGGCTGACTATTGTGAGAACAGATCAGATCCACGAACAGCTTCTTATGTGCAAAGTGGTATGTATTGATCATTGAGGCCTCTGTCCATACTGTCCAATCTAAGGATCCATCTGCTCTCTAAATTCAGTAGATGTGGTGTCCCTGGCCCTGCCTTGACTTTCTCTATAACTCTGTCAGAGTCTTACCTCTGCACCCTTACAGTATGTAGAACGCTCATGGCTGCGTAAGCGTTGGTCCCGCTGTGAGTGCGCGATTGTGCGGACCACACAAAGGGTCTGTCTGGAACGGTAGCATTAAGAGAGGCAAATGTTCAGCTTAGGAGGTCTGGCTAGAGACATTGGAGATCCTGCAGTCAGAATCTACACTCAAGTGTACGCCAATAGATCCACAGAGGGTGGTGGGGGGGTGGCTCCCCCTGCTGCAGTGTCTGTGTAACATAGCAAAAGCTGGAAGGAGCTAGGATTTCGGAGTGGGTGCTATCGGACCCCCTGATCCCTCCTTTTAACAATATAGTGCGTAGGACCTAGTGATGCAGGACCCCAAGACAAAAGGGGGACAGAAAAGGTCCATAATTAACTCCTTTGCGACCAAGAGGGTCAGGGGGGGCAGAAGGAGTCCTCTGACTATGGCGGGGGAGCGGATGGCAGATGCGAAGGCTCAAACGCCAGATCAGGAAGACAGTTTGTGCAGCGACAGCGGCCCTGAGCACCTCGGCTAAAACAAGATCGATGAGGTGAAAATTTATGTCAGGCTCCTGCGGCAGGACATGCTCTCGTTGTCTGAGCGGGTGACTAACACTGAGGCGCGGCTCTCTGAAAATGTAGCTACAACGGAGACCCTGGTGGTGGAAGACCAGACCTGAAGGCCGGGAGAAAAGTTCTGGAGCTGCAGGAAGAAGTGAAGTCCAGATGTAATGACATCCGTGTCCTGGGTTTTCTAGAAGGAGAAGAAGGGAACGACCAGACACGGTACATTGAGAATATGCTCCTACAGGAGATTAAAGTCAGCAATCCTAGGACTTTACGGGAGAAAGAGCGCACCACTCACTGGTGCAACGTCCAATGCTGTACGCTCCCCCAAGACCCATTATAGCGCAAATACTTAATTTCAGAGACAGGGAAGTGATCCTTCGATCCTCCAGGGACAGGGGCGCTATAGGGCACGGATCTTCAAAGCTGGCGATTTATCTGGACTATACACCATTTTTCCAGAAGAAGCGCAATATGCATTTCCGAACTAAGAGAGACTACAACATCTGGTCTTAAATACATGTTAATATATCCAGTGAAACTAAAATTGCTTCATAAAGGAAATCCCTATATTTTTGAAAGCCCGGACGAAGCAAATGGGTGGTTGAACAATAATGTAATCTCGACAGGATCCCCGGAAAGCAGCAAGGAGAAACCGAAGACTTGAAATGGGCTCACATCACATGAGCATAACATGTTGGGTATTGCAGATCTGAAATGTTGTCTAAAGGGGTCTCCAACTCCTTAGTACACATTGGTTGATACTACATACTTTTTCCCCTCGAGAGTACTATGCTGACTCTCACGGGCAAAAATTGGCTGGTTAGATTGGGCGCGAGTGACTAGAAACCCTGAGGTTTAGGTAATTTTAAAAGGGATGCCTATGTTCTTGGTGCCCCACCGCCTGCTGGTCTTTGAGTAGGTTGGCTCTGAAGATGCAGGTCGCCTCGAATGGTACAGAGCCGAATGGTTATTCTAATGGTTTTGCTTTGTTCCTTTAGTTTCACTTTTTTTTTCCAGGGAAATGATGTTGCGCGCAAAAGGAAGAGAATGTTCTTAAAGCGACTTGAGGGGCATGACGGGAGGAGGGGCACGATGGGAGGTGGAGGGGACTGGGAGGGGGGGGGATGGCGGGAGGGAGCTTTGGTGTGTCTCATAATGGGCCGAATAAGAAATTTGAGGTAGGAGAGGGACAGGGTCCAAGAAGAAGGCCACCCAAAATAAAATGGCAACTCTCAAGGTTATGATGTGGAACGTCAGAGGCATGAGTAACCTGCAGAGGAATAGGATTAACTTATATATGCGCAGGAAGAGGATTGCGATAGCTCTCCTACAGGAAACGCACCTTACAAGAGAAGAACAAGATAAGATTGTTGCCAGGTGGGCAGGAGTGGGATACAGATCTATCTATTCAACATATGCAGGGAGGGGTTGAGGGGGGAGTTTCTGGTGTGGATCGCCGGCTTCATCCGCTTTAAATTGATGATGCCGAATTAGATGGAGGGTCGGCTAGTTGTCATCCATGGCTATACTGAAAATAGGGAAATAAGTATTGTTAACTTGTATTCCCCCAACCATGCAGCATCTTATTTTTTTCGTTTATTATATAGTACGCTAACAGACCTAGGGGGGACTTTCTGGATTTGGGGACGTGATTTCAATTGTACATTAAATCCATCGATGGATAGCTCATTTCATAAGCATGTGAAACCTTTGGAAGCTGCCAAAACCCTTAATACCATAATTAGCAATTTATCTTTGGTAGATGTTTGGCAGGCTATTAACACAGATAGACAAGGTTATTCTTATTACACAGCTACACATAAAGTACATAGCAGGATCGATTAACCGTTTTCTGAAAGGGACCATTAAGATGAGTTTTTCAGGATGGCTACATGGGCAGATCGATATCTGATCACTCCCCTCCAATTGTTAACTGGGCCCTGGAGAGATTGAAATCGCTGATACTAATGTGCCGTATGCCAGCAGAGGCCTAGACAGAAGGAAGCTTACAGACACTTGGAGGACACCATAGTGGAGTTCTTTGAAAATAATGTGCGGAGTGTAGATAGATTGAGAACCATATGGGAAGCACTTACATTAGTTGTAAGGGGACAAGATAAGATGGAAAGTAGCAATGCCGAGATTGGAAGGAAATGACGTCCCAGATGACTCTAGACAGTCAAAATTAGTAAACCGTAGACTGCAGTGTGTAGCGGTGTGGGAGCAACTTAGGAAGTTTGAATACAGTGTTTGTGTGCCCCCCAAAAGGCACGGCGAGAGAGACAAATCAGGTAGACTTGGCGTGGCTCTACAGGAACAAGCGACGGACACGTGCGATTACAAAGATTGAGGACGAATGTGGGGTGAGCTGACACAGTTTTAAATAAATGAAAACTTCAGCACGTATTATAAATCGCTGTATGGTAAAAGTGGAGATGTAGATATAGATAAGGTTGACTTCACACTCTCCCAGATTACCGTGCCACAGTTATCAATGGAACAGTCTACAGCCTTAGATGCACCCCTGACGAAAACAGAGCGGGGGGGGGGGTAATCTCATCTTTAAAAGCAGGGAAAACACTGGGGGTGATGGATTCACATCAGAATTTTATAAAGAATATGGGGATCTCATGGTGCCCTATATGCTCAAAGTTTTTGAAGAAGCATACAAACTTGGTCACTTACCCACCAGTATGCATGAATCAGTGATTGGTCTGGTGCTTAAGCCAGGGTAGCAGCACTGAACTAGGATTTCAAAATCCTGACAGCACGACTGGCTTGGTGGCTTAAACAAGTGATTGGTTCCCTGATTTATCAGGATCAGACTAGATTTGTCCCCGATCTAAACACTTCCCTAAATCTATGCAGGCTCCAATATGTCATTGAAAGGACTCAATCACCTGGAGGTGTATACGCTGTAGCCTCCGTCAATGCCATCAAGGTTTTTGGTCCATGGGGCGAACCACCTGGTCTCTACCTGTGCAGACGATATCCTTCTGTAGCTACAGGAGTCTGAATATAACCTACTGCTAGTAATGGAGGCGTTAGACAACTTTGCTAAGCTTTTGGGCATCTCCTTCAGTAGAAAGAAATGCTGGCTTTTTCCCTTGGCCGCTCTACGCACACATCACACAGAGGATTTGCCGGTGTTAGAACTGCTGGGTCATACACACATTTAGCTAAATATTTGGCGTAAGGCAGAACATAAACATACACAGAATACTGTTAAAGTGTGTGTGGGGGGGGGGGGGTTAACAAAATCCATGGGCTTTTGAAGCAGGCTGTCACTGTCAATGTGGCGGTGCATTGGTCAAAATAGTCTTGCCAAGCCTGCGATTCTACTTTACCAATGTCCAGTTTTATATTCCGGGTGCTTTCTTTAAAATGCTGGATTCTTTGGTTAGGGGGACAGAGGAGGCATACAATTGCTCTAATGATGCTGCGCAGGAGATAGGAGGATGGTGGGGTTCCACTGCCATGGTTCGAGCTGTACCATCTAGCAGCCCAATAGCAATACCTTGCATGGTGTTTGGCAGATGAACAGACACTGGATACAGTATTGATGCAGGGGGCTAAAAGGCAGGTAATGCCCAAAGAGACCCTCTGGATGTCAAGAGGGATGCATGCAGGACACGTCCTACTTATTGCAGCTGGGGAGACAGACGTGGCACAGAACAGCGCTGATCCTTAAATTACAGTATGCATATGCCCTTGTTAGCAGGTATGGGCAGTGATGAGAATGATTTTTATCGGTCTGAGGAATTAGGAGGGCGCCTGCCACTTCGGGAGATGTTTTTAAAGACATGGTAGCTTAAGAGATTCTCAGAAATGAGAGAGGAGTTTGGACTACATGTGGGGAGAGAGGTGTACGGACTACATGTGGGGACATTCCTATGCTATATGAGGCTTACACAGATGCCTAAAAAGAATTGGTCAAATTGGCCAGAGGAACCTAAACACGACAAAATGTTATCCCTGCTGTACGAGTTGGGAGACGGGTGTCGAGAATATATGGGCGTCTGCTGTCTGGTATGGGTACCAAAGTGTCCCAGATCAAAACAACGAGAGACAGATTTGGGATATGCGATGGATGATAAACAATGAGAACATGCATTGATCTTTGTGAAACGTATCGCCAGAAAGGAAAAAGTTACTTACCTGTAACTGTTGTTCTCCAGCATGGGTCTGGCATGGATTCACATGCTCATGAATATTCCCCGTCATCAGGCTGGGAATCCTCGGTAAAGAAAAAATCAGTATCAGTTTCGTTTCTGATCTGTCTTTCGTAGTAGTAACCAATCACTGATCTCTGCGTCATACTGGCCACAGCCAATGACTGCCCTCTACCTAAGCCTCGCCTCTGGCAGCCATCTTCAGATTTGGTAGCACATGAAGTGGCAGTATGACCAAGTGAAGAGCCGCAGAGGGGAAGGCGGGAGGGTTCGCATGTGTATCCATGCCAGACCCATGCTGGAGAACAACAGTTACAGGTAAGTAACTTGTTCCTTCTCCAGCATGGGGTCTGGCATGGATTCACATGCTCATGAATAAAGAATACATAGCAGTACACACATGCACAACCATGGGAGGTGGCAAAGGCTCAACATTAAGCATTACATCAAACTCAATATTAAGCAATTCTTACCTCCTCACCAGGCTCACCTTAGGCGAACAGGTTGCGCAGCACTGCTTGGCCGACCCTGGACTCCTCCCTGGAATCCCGATGGACGCAGTAGAATTTCGTGAAGGTGTGTGTCGACCTCCACGTAGCAGCCCTGCAGATGTCCAGCAAGGGCACACCAGATAGGTAGCTGCGATCGCTCTGGTGGAATGGGCTCTCGGACGGCCAGGCAGCGGTCGGTTTGCCAACCGATGATAGTACATGATACAGCCGGAGAGCCATCTGGAAATGGAAGCCTTCGAGAGAGCCTTCCCCTGATTGACAGGTTCACAAAGAGTTGTGACGTCTTCCGAAAACACTTCGTGCGGTCCACGTAGAACTTCAGCGCTCTAGCCACATCCAGCGAGTGCAAAGTCCTTTCAGCCGGCGACAAAGGCGACGGAAAGGAAACGGGCAACACCAAGGGTTCGTTGAGGTGGAAGTCCGACGGCACCTTGGGCATGAAGGAGGGGTGCGTCCTGAGCACTACCCTCGTGTTGTGAAAAGTCAAGTACGGGGCCTTGGAGGAAAGGGCCTGGATCTCTCCCACCCGCCGTGCGGAGGTGATGGCCACAAGAAACGCTGTTTTCCACGACAAGAACTTCAACAGAGCCGAGTGCAGAGGCTCGAACGGAGGTCCCATGAGCTTGGTCAGCACCACGTTGAGCTCCCACGCCGGGGCCAGAGCCTTCACCGGCGGAAACAATCTGAACAGTCCCTTAATGAACTCTTTCACCAGACGATGAGACCACAAAGACGTCCGCCCCGTGGTTCTGGTGTATCGGGAGATCGCAGCAAGATGAATCTTGATGGACGCGTGCGCCAGTCCAGCCTTGGCCAGTGTCAGTAGGTACGGCAGTACTGGGGGAGCCGTAATCCGTAGAGGGTTAATCTTCTGTGCGTGGCACCA
Source organism: Ambystoma mexicanum (assembly GCF_040938575.1). Classification (NCBI taxonomy): domain Eukaryota; kingdom Metazoa; phylum Chordata; class Amphibia; order Caudata; family Ambystomatidae; genus Ambystoma; species Ambystoma mexicanum. The sequence goes on along the minus strand of NC_090928.1, from coordinate 258,475,001 downwards.
GACAGAGAACCTCTACCATTTGTGTCCGTAGCATTTAAGAGTTGAGGACGCCCTGGCCTTTGCAAGAACCTCTCTGCAGTCGGCCGGTATGTCGTATCCTCCAAACTCTAACGCTGCAGGAGCCAGGCCTGCAAGCTCAGCGACTTCGGATCGTGATGGAGGATGGTGCCTCCTTCCCCGGAGAGAAGATCCGCGTCCACTGGCAGCTTGATTGACGGGGACGCTGACAAGCCCAGAAGGTCCGGGAACCATATCTGCCTCGGCCACGCAGGTGCGACGAGGATCATCCTGCACCGTGACCTCTTGAGCTGTGCTACCCAAAACCATCAGGGGTTGTATGTCTGAAAGAACCATTTTTTGCAATCGAAGGGACACTTTTTTCTGATAACAAGTGGAAAAACGAAGAAGTAATGTGTAAAGCTGAAGCACTGAGGGGTGTGGCACCGGAAGAATTGCAATGGATAGAAGAAACGTGCACACCCGTATGGAAGGAACACATTTCAAAACTAACCTGGGTTACGCCCATCGAAAAGCCTTTCAAGTTGCAGAATGAAATAGACTATGAACTATGTTTCAAAGGAGAGGGGAGAACGTCCATGGGGACGAACAAGAAGTGCAACAAAACCCTCACTATCCCAGATCTAAGAAAAGGGACAGCGGCCCTTATGGACACGTATTGGGTATGTGGTAACCAGGCATACCTACACCTCCCCCCGTCGTGGAGTGGCAGCTGCTCAATGGCCACACTGCACTCAGCTCTAATGGTAATACCAGAAAGCCACATCGAGGGGAGCCAAAGGACACAGGAGCGCATGCAGCAGAGTGTGGCCCAACCAACTTCAGAGTCACAAATCTATGTCCTGTCTTCTGGAAGCAAGGGAGAGGTGCTGACCCGTAACAGACGAGCATCAAACTATATATCAAAGGCATCATCAGAACTATATGCTCAGATCCCAGACAAATATCGATTATTCAGCTCAGCAGAAACATTTTTTGCCTCGCTCGTATCAAGTGTCCAAGCAAGGGCTAACGCAAAATGGCTCCAGATAACCCGTTGGGAATTAATTCAGCTGGCAAACGACACTGAAGAAGGTTTTAACATAATAAAGGTCGAACTAAGAGCCTTGCGACTGATGACCATGCAAAACAGGTATGTCCTGGACCTGTTGACGGCGATGGACGGCGGTGTTTGCCGAAAAATAGGAAGTGCCTGCTGCACTTTCGTACCTTCTGAAGACGCAGAGAACGGCTCCCTGTCCCATGTGATCGAAGCAGTCCACAACCTAGGAGAAAAAATGAAGATGGAAGGCGGAGCAGAAGATAGTACATGGTTCGATAACATCTTCTCCTGGGTCCCCTCATGGCTTGGAACAACGATGAAATTTTTGATGCCAGCTGTGGTGTTCCTCCTTTTGATTTTCTGCCTATGCCAGGTGGGTCTTCGAGTCTGTGCTAACGCAGTACCTGATGGTGACAATGGGCAACTCACACGGTACAATAAAAACGATGCAAGAAGCACAAGTACAAACAGGGGTAGACAACACACCCAGGTACCAACTGGTGCCCATGTACCACGACAAGGATATTGTAGATAAACTGTGGCACACCACCATCAAAGAGCCCCGCATACTAGAATGGTACGAGGAAGTATGGGTAGATTTGGAAGGAGATGGTGGGTGCATATATCTTACGTGTACTCCAGATGAATACGCCAGGAGAGGTGAGAGCTTAAGGGGGGTGTGCAGAGCATGGATGCCTATCAAAGGGACTCCTGCATGGGATGAGGCGGTGATGGACGAAGCAGAATGTAGGAGGATAGAGGATTTAAAGAATTCGTTACTTAAGTAACGAAAGGGGGGAAATGTAGGGGAGGACTGGTCCAGGAGACCCCTCTTGCCTGCGTTTCTTCCCCAGGTGAGGGCTATGGCCCATTGGGCGTTCCCTCATGCCACCCGGGCCCAGGTGGTGGAGGGCTCACCCACTGGAGACATTGCCCACACGTATCGAATGCCCACATGTATTGATTACAACACAAATTTAGCTAGGCCCAGAAACCATTCTTTGCCCGGTAAAGATGGTGCGAGCTCAGCGCACTGTAGCGCGGCCCCCACCCTTGGAGAACATCCCTGTTGCCGCAGCACCCTGGCAGATCCGCTGCGAGCACGTTCCCACGAACAAGACGGACATGAGCTAGCGCAATACGCTAACATTGTAACAGTTCACCTCCCGCAGTGTACTATCACTATCAGCATGACCCGGCCAGCAGGCCTGAGCAATGAGAAGAACGGCAAAATGGTCATCTGATGGCAGACAGTCTTTATATATATGTATATATTAATGTCAAGACCTCTTGCGAAGTATGCTTTCTTCCACAAAATCTCCTATATTACAAACGCCTGTAGAATGTATTAAAATGAGAAAGCATGCTCCCATGATATAAGCAATGACGAGTTCACACCCTTGCAGGTGGATACTAATAATAAAGGAATGCTCCAGGGATCTGTTTGTTGCGTATATCACTGGGCAGCCTACCTCCCATGGTTTTGCGCCATAACTAAAGCTAATGCTGCTAGAATACATGAGAAAGCGAATGCAACTATACTATGAATTCATGTAAAGGATGCGCGAGAATGCACTTATAATGTGTGTATGTCTAAGCCCCTTATGTGCCACCACCGTCGCGTACAGTGGCGGGTCGTTTTCTATGTACTCCACTGATCTAACTACTACCTCATTTACTGCGAATGTATATGCATGTAACTAAAACACTGTAGCTGCTAGAATATAATGTACAAATATGATGCTCGGACTGGGTATAATCGAGACACATCCAGCAAAGGTTAAATGCATGTTTTGAAGTGATTTTAAATAAGTATTATAGAAAGTGTTAAAATGTTTGCGATGTCTTTACCTACATTCAGCAACACACGAGGGAGATACCTTTGTGAATGCGTACAAGGTCTCGATGTATCCCCCTCCCTCCCTGCGAAGGCTGCCAAGACATGAGAACAGAGCCCCGCTCTGCGTTATCACGCCTCCCCCGACCCGACTGGAGCCGCTTCAAAGACTTGTAGCCCCACTGCACCACCCAAGGCCGCGGCCAGCCACCTGCATTATTTACAGCACAGCAGTAAACCTTTGTCTAAACTCAAGCGCCCCCTCGTAAACCCCACAACCCACCGGACTGTCTCAGACTTATGGCCCTGTGCAATCAGGACACCCAACACTTTGACAACACACAGCGAAACATCCATAACCACTTCTAACAAGACAGGAAGACCTGTACCACCCGCCCCAGTCCCCGAAGCTTAGCCCCTCGACCTATGGTCCCGGTCAACAGATCACGAGTAACCAGGCCTCGATATATTACCTCCAGACCCCTCACAAGGTGCATTCCTCCTGTGTTGCATTAACCTATAAAAATAACCTATTGGAAGATTTACTAAAGAGAATAGCACTGTAAATGACTGAATGACTGCGGTGTGCATGGCCGAGGGCAAGTAAGTCAGAAAAGGCATTCATCTCTGCCACAGGCAGCATTGGCACACCAACACCGCCCGGATGAACTCAAGCCGACCTGCCAGGCCCAGCCCAACCCACGAGGGTGACCAATGACGTCCTTCAGCCAAGACCAACCACGCCGCAGCAGCACCTATAGTTAGCCGTCGCCACCCAATCCCAATGAACTTGTGCCCCCTATAGTATGTAGGTTTTGATGACGCTTTTTGTAAATATATACGCCTGTCTTTGCTATTGTCAGACAGAGCGCTCTCGGAGTTTGCAGAGTTCTTTGCATGCCCAATTCTGATTGATAAACTCCCATTTACGCTCACCCGCACTTTGTCTTGGCCTTATTCCCATTTTGGGAGAGTCCTTCATTGTCTCTCATTGCGGGGAGGATCGTGCTGTTTGGGGACGCTTGCTTTCACCTCCAAGAGAAGTTGAGGGACGTGATGTTCTTTCCTGGCCACAGGGGGGACGCGCGGGCACCTCTTTAGAAACTCGAGCGCGTGACCCTGAGCTAGGGCGTCCAGCACCCAACGGTCGGTGGAGATGGACTCCCACGCGCTGACGAAGCTCGCCAGCCGGCCTCCCACCGGGGTGCTTCGGTGGGGGCCCGACCCCACGGCCGGTTCAGTCCTGCTTCGACGAGGCTTTGCCGCCTTGTCCTCCTTGGCGACGACGGCGGGGTCCGCCTGACTTGCCTCGTCCCCTGTAGGCTTCCTGTGACGACGAACGGGCCGCTTGACGGTAGGAGGAAAATCCGGCGCTGGAACCTTTGGAGGCACCCTGTTTGCCCCCGCCGCTCCGAAAGGGCGGCCGCCGTTGCTGGAGAACCCCAAGAGCCCGGGCCGTCTCCGTGTCTGCCTTGATGGCTTGAAGGGAATCGTCCACTGTTTTCCCAAACAGGTTGTTTCCGTCGAACGGCATGTCCAAGACTCTGGTCTGCACGTCCTGACGGAAGTCAGTAGCCTTGAGCCATCCACGCCGCCTAAGGCACACGCCGTTGCCCAACTGGCGAAATCCAGTGTCAGCGATGTCCGTCGCAATCGTAATGGAGTGGTCCGACGCCACCTCTCCTTACTGCAAGATCTCTAGGGCTTCCGCCCTCTTGTCGTCCGGTAGGGGGGCCAGTTTGTACCACAACTCCCTGTCGTAGCGGGCTACGATAGCCAAGGCGTTGGCCGCCTTAATCGTCGTCGCTGCAGACGAGATGACTCTGCATCCCATCGTATCTAATTTCTTTCCCTCGCCGTCCGGCGGGGAGGTCGACCTAGAGGCCACGCCCCCCCCTGCTTTCTTCCTACCGTCGGGAGCGGTTCCTCCGCTGGTGGTAACGGCAGTCTCGTCCTTATCTCCAAGCATAAGGACTGTATAGCCAACAAAATGGCCGCCGAGTTGTCTTGCGGCACTGGTTGAGGGGAGTCCGACGGGCGGTCAGGAGCCCCGTCGGCACCCTCGACGTTATCGTCGTCTCCTACGTCGGGGTCCCTCCCGACGGGCTGGTCTTCTTCCACGCCAACGCCGTGGCTTAAGACTTCGATCAGCTCTTCCTCAGAGGTTGAGGCCGAATCCACGACGACCTCCTGCCCCCCCTTTTTCTTCTCCGTCAGAGGTTTCACGGGGGTCCTGTCGATGGGCATAAAAGAAGACTCCCTCCGCGGTGGCAGGGAGACTGAGTCCCGAGGTCGCCACCACTGGTGTAGCCTCCACAGGCTGAGCCAGGGCCGCCGCGACTGTCTCGATAGAGGCCTTGGCCGGCTGGATTAAGGCTTTCACCACCTTAGGTGCGCTCACCGCCTTCTCCTTGGTGGGAGGGTCACTGCCTCGCTCCCCCTCCGATGGGGCCTTCGAGCTCGACCGGGTTCTCTCCAGGAGCTTCGCCGGGTGCTCGGCCTTCCTCTTACCCGAACCAGAGCGTAGCTCGTGGTTGATGGCGCCGGGGAGGATGCGCCCTGCCTGGCGCCCGTAGAGCCCGACCGTTCGGCGCTCCCGGTGCCAGCAGACTCGCGGTGCTTGGCCTTGTGTTGGACCCCCGTCGCCGGGGCGTCCTCAAAGGTCTTAGAAGACCGCTCGGACTTCTTCTTCTCGCCTGACGGGCTCTTCCCTTCCAGCCAGTTGGCGAGACGTTGATGGCGGTCCTTCATGGTCCGCTCCGACATATTGCTGCAAAACGCACAGTCCTTCTCCACGTGCGTCTTGTCCTCATGTAGGCAGTAAAGACAAAGGGAGTGTTCGTCCTCAAAGACATTCTGAAGCTGGCATCCAGGGCAGACCCTGAACAGATTTCCGAGCGTCGAGCTTCCCTTCTCCTGGGCCATGTCCGAGATGGGCCTGAGAAACTTCTGGAGTCCTCCAAAAGCGTGGCTTGACGAAATCTTCACCCTTGAGGGGCGTAGACGAATCCGACACGGATCCCCCTTGATCGGATGAAGAAACGGTGGAGCTTGAGGCTCTTTTGACCGAAAGAGAAATTTTTTGAGAAAAAACGTGAAAAAATAGCACTAACGCTCGAGAGCAATAGCACGAGGATCCCAACACTTGAACGTGCGGTAAAAATCTGAAGATGGCTGCCAGAGGCAGGGCTTAGGTAGAGGGCAGTCATTGGCTGTGGTCAGTATGACGCAGAGATCAGTGATTGGTTACTACTATGAAAGACAGATCAGAAACGAAACTGATACAGATTTTTTCTTTACCGAGGATTCCCAGCCTGACGACGGGGAATATTCATGAGCATGTGAATCCATGCCAGACCCCATGCTGGAGAATTTACGGCATAGACTGGTACAGCAGAATATTCATCATAGAACATGTAGGATGCCGCACAAGCTTGTAAAATCTAACAAACATGTATCCCCTGACTGCCCATGTGTTAGGGAGAATTATCATTTCTGTGCCAATTCCCTTCTACCTTAGAGACCCCCCATCTCTTTTGCTGGACTTTAGGACTTCATTTTTATCCTCGAGTGAGTGAGACCTTTTTCTCACTCGCTCATGTATTTTTCTCTGATTTGGACTCTGTATTTCTTTTGGTTTTGGAGTCTGACAAACTCCATAGGCATCACCTTTAGTATTGCGACACACAGCACCCTCAGTGCAGTGTCACAGAGAAGTCCTTTGGTTTTCTCTTAAGGTTTAAATACCCTCTTTAGGATAAACTACTGTTTCCAAGAATAGTAAAGTGAAAGTGACTTTACTTACCTTTTTCTCTTTGTAGACCCAGCACACCCCATCCTATGTGGAGTGCTGTGGCGTTACTTAGTATCCCCTTTGTCTACTTTCTCATGTAACATTTTTATGTTACCCTCACTACAATGAATGGCTGGTGGCAGTGAATTGTCCTACCAATGTGCGTTTTTACCGCAGGCTGAATCCTCAGCTGTAGTATTGCACCCATTTTGTCAAAATGTCCTTGGTCTCTCCCCCGCCCCCCCCCCCCCTCTGGCTCCAGCGTGTCTGGCAGGGCAGGAAGCGAGGGAGATTCCTGAAACTCCCCATGCTTAGTCTCCTTGGTTATAGGAATGCACCCAAAGGTGATTGGCTGGTTGGCTGTCCTTGGAGGACAGCCACCCTGCTGTGTGAGTGACAGCTAGGATGCGAATGAATGGGCGAAACCGGCATAAAAGGAGAGGTCTTTTGCAAGGAAGCCAGAGTCGGCCACTGGACGAAGTAGCCGAAGAAGAAACTGGAAAAGAGGCTTGCTGCACCCTCCTGGACCGTTGGTTTGCTCGGTGAAGCCCTGCTGCAGTGCTGAAGCTCCAATTTTCGTATCGACTAGAGAAGCCCGGAACGGACCACTTCTTCCCTTGGGTTGGTGGGACCAACAGACCCCAAGACTAACTTGACTGGAACCCCTCTCCAGGCTGGCTGTACTTCTTTGCTGCTGATGGAACCGAGTGCCAGGGGACAGGAAAACCAGAAATTAGTGAATAGTCATTAAGCCGGACCCGAGCTCCAGGAAGATCCCAAGGACCCTCCCGAAGCTGGGTGACCTGAGCCAGAGCCACCTCAACAGAGTGCTGGACTCAGAAGCAAGGGGAGCCCACAAGGTGTCCAAGAACCACTGAGGTGCTATTTGCCGGTAGTTTAAACCGCAAAATGCTGATCTGGAGTAAGTCCATTGCTGCCGCCGACCTTCAAACCGCAGTGCAGGAGTCCCTGGACATCCTCCCTCTTGTCCCCATGGCTGAGGCCCAGGAACACAGGATCTGCAGGAATGCAACAGGAAACAGAAGCCAGCTGGTCCCTTTTTTTCCAGACATAAGGTACCGTCTAACTAGGGGTACTTACCTCTTGTTTGTAGCTTGTTTGCTCTCAATGGAGACTTGTATTTGCTGCCCTTTGCAGATTAGCTTGCATCTTTGCTTCTCACAAGCCTCTCTGCTTGTGGCCCTACAGTGATGACATGCATTACTTACCATAAAAGCATTTCTGATGGTTGTATCTGCTTAGATTCACATGCTGTGCATATAGTCCGACATTCCTAAGAACAACCAGCAACATTAAGTCTGATAGACTGTTTGTCATGCAGCTACTTACAATTGTCTTGAACAATAACTTTTTTATGTTTGATGACAAATATTATATTCAAATTTCTGGAACCTCAATGGGTGCCGCGATGGCTCCCAGTTACGCAAATATCTTCATGACATACCTAGAAGAGACGAAAGTACTTGATAATCAGATGTGGAATCAAAAATTGAAACTCTACACTAGGTACATAGACGACCTCTTCGGTATCTGGAGTGGAACAGAAAAAGAACGAACACATTTTTTCAAGTTTATGGACACATTGGCACAAAGGATCAAGTTTACCTACAAAATGAGTAGAACATCATTGGAATTCCTTGATGTAATGGTGTATGAACATCAGGGGAAACTCTACTACTGTATTCACCAAATCAACAGATAGGAATAGTCTGCTCCTTGCATCTAGCTTTCATCCACAAACAACGATCGAAAGTATCCCTCTGAGCCAACTATTGAGATACCGAAGAATCGTATCCGAAGAAGATGAATTTGATAAAAAAGCGAATGAACTAACCAGGAAATTACTTTCGAGAGGTTATGACCAGACACAGCTACAACATGATAAAGAAAAAGTCAAGAACATCACTAGACAACAAGCTTTGAGTCCAACTGCCAAGAAAGATACTACTGACATTGTGTATGTCACTACTTACTCGCAACAAAGTAGACAGATCAAAAAGATAGTGAAAAATAACTGGGAGAAATAATCACTTGATCCTAAATTAGTAAGACTTTTTCCGACACCTCCACTTTTTGCTTACAATAAGAGCAAGTCAATCCGAGATTGTCTGATTAAATCAGACTTCTCCGCGAAGAAAATACAGATGAGCAATTTTAAGGGAACCCTCCCATGTAACAACTGTAACTGCTGTCACAATGTCCTACAAGGTAATTACATTCATCACCCTCATAAAGGCAATATGATTGCACTAAATCACACTTCCACATGTGATACTCGGAGTGTTATTTATGGCATTAAGTGTCCCTGTGGGCTCTATTATGTGGGTCTTACAGGCAGGAAAGCCAAACAACGATGGTGCGAACATAAATCTAATGTGCGACTAAAACTCATGAAATCTCCCGTAGCACAACATTTTAATGAACGCAATCACACAATTGCACAAATGCAATTTGTAATTTTGGAACATGTTAAATTACCTAGACGAGGAGGCAACTTACAAAAATTGCTTCAACAAAGAGAAACATTCTGGATAGACAAATTGGACTCAATGGCTCCCCCGGGAATGAACTTAGAATGGGTTTGTATTGTTTTTTGTGACGGACTGTCTGCTACAGAGTTTTGTGATTGAAGGTTCTTTACTGTTTTTTTTAGATCTAATGGGGTATATCTTTTCGATGGACTATCTGTTGCATTGTTTTGTAATTTAATGTTTATCACTGTTCTTGAAGATCAAAAACATTTTTTTCATATGTTTAGAAGCGATATTGTTTGTTTTAGCTGTTACATACAACTGTTGAGACATGTATCTGATATTTTTGTAAGGTGGTTATAGAGGAAAATTTGTTTTGTAACTCTATAACTTGTTGGCAACAATGACCGTAAGTCGGTCAGATACCGATAAACCTGTGAACGAATGAAACTCCAGTAGAGAGTAGGCAAAACGGGCAGTCCGCTCCTTTTGTCCCTTAGATTAACTATTAATCTATAATACTGGCCAGATTAGCTCTCATTCACACAAACGCATGGATATGCGTTATTTATTTTTTCGTCAAACATGGCCGCCGTTTTGAACCGCCCTTACACTCTAGTTTATTTACTCATACACGTCGCCACTAACTACGCTGAAACTGTAGGAGAAACAGGAAGTTCGCTGTACTCCCGTCAGGCAAATGCAGTGCGAGGCTCGTACTCATTGAAGCAGGTAACTCTCTCGCTATAACGACTAATACAAACCCGTGAGATAGGGTGTGATTCTAATTCATGTACACTAACACGGCTGTGTGATTGTATCCCCCTTTCTAACAGAGTTCTACAGCAGTTGTATCGTCGCGTTATATATGGCATCAGTTATCGACGCAAAGCTTCACGCACGTACATTTAAAGGTTGTCTTGTGACCTTATCCGTTTGGTTCTTTATGGGAATTGGAAATTAACGACGTGGAACGGTAACACTTCAATCAAGGAAGTCATACCATACTCGGCTCCAGGTAAACGCCTCATAGCCAAAGTTAAAGAGTTTATCCAGGTCATGAACTTCTAGCATAGATTTAAAACAACAATACCGTTGTCTATTTATTACAGCCGCTTGCACTGTTTCTCAAGATGTGGCTTTGGAACAGTTGAAGTACCCTACGATCGCCATACCTAGCATCGACTAACCCGATAGGTGAGCAATGAAAGTTCTTTTTCAGTACAGCGATCTGAGAGTGGGACCCAGCGCTTCGTTGCGCCGCTGGTCCCATTCCAGATCACCATTACACTCACTATTAACACCTACCTTTAGTTTGACAGTAAGTTGTAATTTTCTGTCAATTTTAGGTTCAGGAAGTCCACAGAGTGAACTTTTTGCGAATATTGACCCAGACAGGTTAGTTAAGTGATTGGTTATCACAGCCCCTAGTCTTGTTTCTTTTTCTTTTCTAAGAATTGTAGCAACTTGATATTATAATAATTACCTCCTATTAATTTTACAGAAAGAATTATCTGATATCATTACCTGAAGGGATAAAACGAACCCGAAACGCGTAGTATAGGACAGAAGACACAACAACAACAGCACTTCTCTGTCTAGATATCAGTGTATATTATTTGAATGAAACAGCTTGTCAACAATTGAATTTATAACCCTGATGTGTTTTTGAAAAATTTATTGAACGATCACTCGTGTGGAGATTCTTTTATATGAAATTTTTGTGTTGAAATTGTTGAAATATTACCGACAAGAGTCTATGGTTGGTCATTTGTTTTGATTAATACTTACCTTATTTTGAAACCTTATATAAAGCTTTTTGAACTGTCTCATTTAAAGTTATTAAGGAGTTTGGACAAAAGTGTTTTAGCAGCTATCTGGCTGCTATGGTTTGTGCCCCTGTTTGTATCGCGAGTTGCTCTTTGCGATACCTCCCCCTTTTTCTTTACAGTTTGGATCTAGTAGCAGGGAGCACTACGAAGTAACATTATACATATTGACATTCCTTTATCCTAATCAACTAAGTGTGCACCTCTACAACCAATTTTGTTTCATATAGTCCGACATCCCATGGTCACCGCAGAGTATTGCATCTTATCTTTCGGGAATCGAAACGGGACGTCAACATGGGCGTGCCTGTAATACTATCCCTAACGTGACGTGTAGTGTTCCCAAAATCCCTCACGTGTGGAGGTCCCTCCGATTGTATTCTTTTGGCCGTGAGGGAGCCTATGACTATCGTGAGTGAGTACAGAAAAGAAAGTAGTAAGACATCCATGTTCCTTCCATCCGAGTGGGGAGAAAGGGTGGGCTCATGTGAATCTAAGCAGATACAATGATCAGAAATCCTTTTACGGTACGTAATGCATGTCTTCTGATGCTTGTTAATCTGCTTAGAATCACATGCTGTGCATAGACTAGCGAGCAGTACCTGGAGTTGGAGGTGGTATGTGAGAAGGAACAGTAGTGAAAAGATACTTAGTACTGCTTGTCCCACCTGAGAATCAGACCTAGAATGAGTGTCTAGGCAATAGTGTTTTATAAAGGTGTGTACAGAACTCCAGGATGCTGCTTTGCAAATGGACTCTAGGGGACCATTTGCAATGAATGCTATGGAAGCCCCAGTGCCTCGAGTAGAATGTGCTCTAGGCTTGAAGGGCAGTTCTCTATTAGCAAGAGTGTAACAGAGTGTGATGCATTTGACAATCCACCTTGAGATAATAGATTTGGAGACCGGGTCTCCCTCTCTACCTGCTGTCACTGAAACGAAAAACTGATTTGTTTTTCTTAGTGGTCGAGTTCTTTCCATGTAAAACATTATTGCTCTGCGTACATCAAGTGTGTGCAGGCTTCTCTCTCCCATGTTTGAAGGGGTTCCGAAAGAATGTTGGTAGTTCTATGGATTGGTTCACATGGAACTTTGAAATGAATTTAGGCGCAAACCTACGGTGACTGCGCAGAACCACCTCATCTCTGAACTGTTACAAAGGGGTCTAGAACTGAGAGCGCTTGTAGTTCACCGACTCTCCTAATGGAAGTAATGGCTATTAAAAAAGCAGTCTTGTAGGTCAGATCTTTGAGACTTGCTTTATGCATGGGCTTGAAAGGAGACCCCATAAGTCTAGTCAACACCACATTTAGGTCCCATCTGGGAGCTGGGTTAGAAATCAAGAGGGTAAATTCTCTTTGCTCCTTTCATGAAAGCCATAATAACTGGTATCTTACACCACAACACCTTTTGTTGTGAAGTAGTGTAGGCTGAAAGAGCAGTTAGGTGTACCTTTAGAGAGTTAAAAACTAGGCCGTAGTCAAGTAAATGAGTTGGGTACAAAACAATGTGTAGGAGAGCAGTCAATGGGGTTGATGCTCTTAGAGTTGCACCAGATGACAAACCGCTTCCACTTACTGCAATAGTAATATCATGTGTTCGGTTTCCTTGCCTCCCTGAGTATGTCCATACATCTCTGAGGGAGTTGCAAGTGTCTGAAGTCTATGACCTCTGGAGCCAGGCCGCTAAATTGAATGTTTGCAGGCATGGGTGAAGTGTCTCCCCTTTGTCTTGTGACAACATGTTGTATGGGCAAGGCAGTTTCATTGGCGGAGATAGGGACATCTCCATTAGATGAGCGAACCAGGGTTGGCGGGCCCACATGGGGGCTACCAATATCATTGTGACTGGTTCTTGTGCATCTTGTGCACTATCTTGTTGAGTAGGGGAGTCGGGGGGGCGGGAAAGCGTAAACAAATTTCCCTGACCATGTTATCCAGAGCTCTGGGCGTACCTGGAGGCGTAATCTTGGCATGGAGCGTTCTCCAGAGTTGCAAACAAGTCGATCTCTGTGAAGCCCCATTCGGGGAAAACGTTGTAGACTATGTCTTCGGGTAATCGCCATTTGTACTCTATTGGTAGTGGGAAATCTCTGCCGAGTACGTCTGCCAGAAGATTGAGTTCCCCTGGAACATGTTGAGACAACAGACATGTGTTTGAGAGCCCACTTCCAAATGTTCTGGGACAGTATGTATAGCCCTGTAGAGTGAGTGCCCCCTTGCTTGTTCAGGTAGTACATGGCCGTGGTGCTGTCTGTGAGGATCAGGACTGTCTTTCCCTGCAGTTGTGTCTGAAAAGCTTTCAGTGCTTTGAATACCGCTAACAGTTCCAACAGGTTTATGTGGTTGGATGTGATGTCCGATGACCAAACTCTGTGCGCTGTCTGTTGAAGCAGGTGAGCTCCCCACCCTATAAGAGAGTGGCCTCCACTGCGGGGGTGGTGAAGGATTTCCCTTTCAAGAGGTTCTCCCTCGACCACCGTCGCAGCGAGAGAATGAGGGCTGGTGAAACAACCACTAGATCGTCCCATTGTCTGCTGACCTGACACCACTGGCTGTTGAGCCACTCCTGCATTGGATGCATGCGCAAGCGCGCATGAGGAACCAAATAAATGCACAACGCCATCATTCCCAACAGTCGCATAGCTTTGCGTACCGTCACCTCTTGACTGGCTACATGTTGAGGGATTTGAAACAGCATGTTTTGGACCCTCTCCTTGGAGGGGAAGACAAGGCCATACTTTGTTTGAACTAGACCCCCTAGGAACTGTTTGACCTGACTGGGGTCTAGGCTGGATTTCTTCTCACTGATGGAGAATCCTAGACTGAATAAAAGATCTTGTTATGAGCCAGTCGTCGAGGTAAGGATAAACTGGGATAGATTGCCTGTGCAGGTGTGCTGCTGCCACTGCCAGTACCTTTGTAAATACCCTTGGTGCAGAGGCTATGCCGAAGGGTAGTACTTTGAACTGATAGTGCTTGTCTTGTATCATGCATCTGAGGTATTTTCTGTGCGCCAGCAACTTTGAAATATGAAAGTATGGATCTTTCATGTCCAGTGTTGCCATGGAAACCCTGTGTGAGCAGGGGAATTACTTCTTGCAGAATGACCATACAAAACTTTTGGGCTTCACAAATTTGTTCGCTGGGCACAGATCTAGTACAGGGCGCATGGTGAGATCCTTTTTGGGTACAAGGGAGTAAACTGAATAAATACCCTTGTTTGCATGTAGAAGAGGTACGACCTCTATGGTGCCCTTTTCCTGCAGAGTCTCGACTTCTTGTACCAGGATGCACAGATGTTCTGGCGTCAGGCGTCTTGCTCGTGGCGGTCTGAACTGTGCCAAGAATTCCGGCAGAATTCTATACAGTATCCGTGGGCAACGGTCTTTAGCACCCACTGATCTGTAGTTATTCCCTCCCATGCTCGAAGAAATTATGTTAGCTGGCGCCCTACCGGGGATGCATTGGAGGGGACCCAGAACTGCGGGTCATTTCTGGCCCGAGACTGGGGAGCCTCGATGAGTAGAATTCTGGCCCCTTCCTTTACCACATTGTTGCCCCCTTGTGGGGTATGGGGTGGTGTAGCTGCTGGTTCCTTGGGGAGAGGACCAGTTATTCCCCGAGCTGTATTGATTTTGAGGGAACCGTTACCCATGAAATGGATGTCTATTTCCACTCCCCCTTCTTTGGGAAGGTCTCTGGGTGATCTGATCCAGAGTCTTAAGAGTGTCATGCTCCTTTTTTGCAGTTTCGAGGGTTTCATCTACTGCTTTTCCAAATAAATTAGTCTCCTTTACTGGTTTATTTATAAGTGAAGCTTGTGTTTCTGGCTTGGACCCAGAGTTCCTAAGCCATGCGTGCCTTTTCAGGAGGGTACCTTGAACCAAATATTTTCCGGCTGTCTGTGCTGCATCCAAAGTATTTCTTTAGCATACTTTGGTTAACTTGCCTGCCCTCTGCCACTGTTGAGAGCAGACAGGCTTGCAGTGGCTCCGGGACTTCTTGAAAGCCCTCCTCTAGCTTGGCCCATTGCGCATCAGCATAGCTTGCCAACAATGTTGTATTGTTTGCGATGCGAGTGGAGTAAGCTGCTGCCACAGTGATCCTTTCCCCAGAGCATAAAGTCTCATACATTCCTTTTCAGGGGGTGCCTCCCCTTTAGATAGGGGAACCCCTGCTCTTTTCCTGGTAGTTGTAACAACCAGTGAATCTGGAGTAGAATGACCCTTGATGTAGAAGGGGTCAGTGGGGGAGGGTTGAAAAAGTTTCTCTGACCTCAGATTCACTGCTCTATTAAGTGCGGACGTTAATAAATAAGGGGCCTATCTCTTCGTAATTGAATTTACTATAGGAATAGCTCGGCTGGTAGGTGGTTTTTCTTTCAAAATGTCCTCCACAAAATCAGCCTCTGGAACGGCTTCCTGAGTAGCAATGCTGAAGTGTTCCGCTGCTTTCCTCAATACGGCATTGAAAGCCATTTGATCGTCAACCAGAGAGGCCTGTCGAGTGGTGGTGGTTGGAGGGGAGTCCAAGCACAAGGCATCAGCTTCCGGTGTTGGGGACTGCCAAGGGCGAAGATCCATGGGGTCCGGGTCCACTCCCCAATCCTCAGTGGGGTCTATATAAACCTCCTTAGAGTCAATAAAGGGATCTTCATTTTGAGCCTCCTCCTCAGTGAGGTCATAAACTTTCCTCTTCTTCCTCATCTTGAGTAGGGTCAAAGACCTTCTGCAGCTTAAACACAGGGAGAGGGGGATTCTCCTCCCTAGACCTCTTGGGTGTGGAGTTCTCAGAGTTTCACAAACCTCTCTAGCCTGTCCATGCATCCTTCAAATTTTTCTCTGGTCCAACCAGATGAACCAGAGCGGTCCAGGGGTGGAAAGGGCTCTTGTGGTGGATCTTTTGTTTGCAAATGTCGAGATTTTTTCTTTAAAGGCCAAAGAAATCCCTTCAGGAGCTTCCGAAAAGTCTTTTCAGGGTTCCGACGGTTGACGCATGTCCTTTTGTTTGTCTGTGGGCCTTTTCGTAGGTTCCGGTAAATCCTTCGGCCTATCCTTGGATTTCGACAAATCCCTGTGCTTGTCCTTGGGTTTCTATGAATCCTTGGACTTTTGCTTGGGAGAATCCGCAGAAATTTTCCTGGCGATGCTTTCGGTGATCACTTCAGCATCGGGAAGTTCAAAAGTACAGGCCTCCGATTGTGTGTCTACTTTCGGCAGAACTAGGGCCTTTTCGGCCGTGGACGCCTTCTTCCGACACCTCTCGACGGAATGGTGGATATTGGGGGTCAGCGCCCTTCGATTTAGTAGGCCCAGTCGCAAGACACACCTGCGGTAGTGGGGAGGGCTGCCGACCCAGACGGTCGGCGAGAAGGGCCGAAACTTTCGATGTGCCCGCTGGCGCTATGGACCGCTTAGACTGTTTCGTCGAAGACGTCCCTGGGGTTGTGTCTTTAGTGTGGGGAACATGTGCGTCTATGTCGCTGTGGTGTACATTCCCCATAGCAGGACCCGAGTCTTGCCTAGCGGGGCTGGGGACAGACGACGCGGAGCAAGAATGCTTCGCCGAGAGGTCAATCACCTCCGAATCGGAGGCTTCTTCGTCACTCAGCTTTTCGTCACAATCGGCGGTTGTTGCAGCAGGAGAACCAGACTCGGCCTGTAACATTCTGTAGGCCGCCCACCGCTTAACACAGCGCTGATCAAAGTTTTCTGGTGCAGGAGCTTGCTAGTCACACAAACCGTGTTGTCGTGATTAAGGGGTAAACACTGGTTACATTTACAGTGTTTATCCTTCCAAGGGAATTTGGCCCTGCAAACAGGACAAAACCTAAATGGAGTCATCTCGATAGCTGAGGAAATAAACGGTGACGAAGAGACCCAGGGAACAAAGAGAGAGGAAAGGGAAATGCATTCTCAGAAAGGGAAATATCCACCCTGACCCCACTCTCCCTAGTGTGTAGGCCGGCCAAAAGGCCCAGCCATGTGGTCATCAGCGCCGGCCGGACTCCATCCGTCGAAGATCCGTGGACCGTCTTCGGCGGAGAACTGGAACAGCAGTCGATGGAAAGGACATAAGGGTAATATCTAGAACTCCAATATATATACGACCATAAGGCGACCAGTATGCTGGGCGGAAAAAAACAATCTGAGGGGCCTTGATGTGTGAGGGATTTTGGGTACACTACACGTTAGGGATATTGTTACAGGCACGCCCATGTTGACGTCCCCTTTTGATTCTCGAAAGACAAGATGCAATACTCTGCGGTGACCACTGGATGTCTGACTATATGCACAGCATGTGATTCTAAGCAGATTAACAAACATCAGAATCTTTTCTGCAGACTCTCTATGTAACATTGTACAAGACTTTTGTGCCATCTTCATGAAGTGCCTCAGCTGCCCTAGACTTTGTTCAATTGACATTGGCTGTCCTGGCTCCCTGCAGACTTTGTGTTTATCTGTCCCTCAAAAAGTCATATGTAAGTTACTTCTATTGCTGGGAAAGGGTTAACCTATACTTCATTGGGGGGATTGTAAAGTACTTAGCTGTTCAGAGAACTTGTTAACCTTTGTTTCCTTCCCTAATCTAACTTTTTTCATAACGCTAGTGTTGCATTAAGTGCTAAAGTGATATATCAATGTCTACAGTGCCGAGTGAGAGAGTGAGAGTGTGAGAGTGTGAGAGCGTGTGTGGAGGGTATCTACTTAACTGAAAGAGTGTATTTTTGAGGTTTATTTCATTGTTGCATCTTGTCCCTTCTAAAGAAGTCTTACTCTAAAACTGACTGTCTAATACATAATTATTTTAATAAGAAACCTCGAGTATAAGTGTCATTTGAATACCTGTGACTCTCTATGTTTCACCTCTACAGCTCAGATTGACCACCCTCTTCAGATACATCTGGCTGCTCAGTCACTCTACCAACTTGTGTAGTACAGACCTATACCAAAGGTTGGGTTCCCCATTGGCAAGAGGACAAGGCTGGTGTAGTCTCCCACAGGGTTACTACATACAATCTTGCCTAACACCATGGTGAGGCACTGAACCAGCAGATGTCATGCATATGCTCTGGCAGTGCTCGACCATACAAGATTTCTGGCGGCAGGTTAAACAGATGATAGAGAAAGTGAGAGTGAGTACATATCAGTGATGAGTGCTTGTTGGGTGTTTAATCCAGGCCGGAGAAGGTTAAACATGTAGTGAAGCTAATGGACCTGGCCTGTATTTTAGCTAAAAGAATAGCAATGTCATGGAAACAGAGGGCGGGTCCGACATTTAGGGTGGCAAAGGGACATGAAAAGGTGGTGTGCGGCAGAAACTACAGAATGGTATAGAGCAATAAGGAAAGGACTTAAAGAGCCCACTAACATGGAAGTGTTGAATGCCCTCTTGCAGGCGCTGTTCGGCTCTTCAGACGTAATGCCCCCATGAACAAGGTATGATGGCAAACATACTTGTATGAGGGATGGACTGGGGAATATGCCCAGCACCACCCCCACCTGCCGGCCCTAATATGGGTAGTCGGGCAGTTCTCCTCGTTCCCCTTCTGTTCTCTTCAGTTGTTGCTTGGGTGATACAGGTGAATGTGCCCTGATGAAGCTCTTCCTGTGACATGCAATGTTACTGCACAGTTATTTGCCCTGTTGGTGGTGGTTAATCTGACATGAGTGAAATTATGATATCTTTACTGGATCCATTGATGTTGATATGTAAAAGTCAATCAACAGATTTCAAATAAATAAATTACCATTAGGTTTGGCAGATTGCATTTTGAGATTGCTACGCATCAGGTGCACCAAGCCTGCATTGTTACAGGCACTTTACATTAGATGAACAAAATCTCGGAAAAAGCACCTGTTTTTGTGTTGGTCCTTCCTTTGTAAACAGTCCGAATGAAAAGAACGCTGGATACTGAAAAGAAAGATGCAAGATGTGCGTTACATTTTAAATGGCAATATTAAAAAGAGTGGCTTTCATGGTTATGAAACAGAGATCGCGTTTAGTCTTACTTTTATCATGAGCTGCCGTCCAAAGCTGAACTTTGCAAACAGCATAAAGAAAAGCCCAGCAAACATCAACTGGATGACAGAGAAGAGACCTCCCACTGCAAAGTAGGCTGAATACTGCACCTGGAAGGAAAAGAAAAAAAACACACCATTAGCAATGATAACCAACTGCTTATTATCTCCCATTTAAACACAGAGCATCATGCAGCCTAATGCAACATTTAATTTCGTCATGTCATTTTATTGAGGTTTCTCATAGATGCCTGTGTGGGTACTGACATGTTTCAGGCAACATGCTTTTTCAATGACAAACTGTCAAAGAAATATGAATAAACATCTATAAAGGAGACAACAATAAAAATACAAAAATGATTCTAATGAAAAAGCATAACTCCACTTGGTAAGAAACCAAAATACTTGGGACTCCCCCTGTCATAACTGACTATGGATACAGACAACTGTGATGTGGTAGTATAATGCGTGTGCGAAATGAGCCAGAAAACATGGGGTCGATGCAATGGGAACGAAAGCAAGGAGAGAAGCTGGGTGCAATGGGAACGAAAGCAAGGAGAGAAGCTGGGTTTTTTCCGCTTCTAACTGGAATATTCCACTCTTTCTGCGCCTCAGGCTTATTGTCTGCTCCTCGACCGAGGGCAGCATGGTAACCCATGAGGTTCGGGGATCGAAGTAACCTCATAAAGAGAAGAGGTTTTACTCTTGGAAAAGCAGTTAGAATTTGGAACCGGGGTGATGCAGTCTTACTGAGAGGGAGGACGTTCTGCTCCAGATACTGTTAGGACGATCAATCTCTCTGCCTACCTACTGTGGGACTAAGGAGTGTCGTAGTGGTCGAGAGGAAGGTATCTTCTGCAACAATACTTACATTGACGACTTTTCTCTTTGGCTATGTATAACCTTTTATGTGTTAATTATTTATTTCTGTATTTTATGGGCCTCAAACGCCCCATTTTTATTATAAACTATAACCAACAGTGTATATGTCATTTTTGTCTATCGGAGTCCAATAACTGATTTTGCAAAGGGTCCGGAGAGCGTAAATACGCAATCTCCCCATGTGGCCGGGCAAAAAGCAAAACAATTGGCGCTGTGAGCAGGGTCTGTGCTGACATTTATGCCAAAAGCTCCCTGCCGATATTATGAGATAAAAAATATTGGACTCACAAAGAGGCAAAAGTTGGTGAAGTGAGTATTGTGTGGTAAGGTATTAACGATAGGGACATGTAATATCCATTTGGTAACACGAGTCCCCTATTTAGGAAAAAAGGAAGCTCTGCAGGCCGAGGCAGGCTGTCCAGAGGTGACTCTTCCGGGGTGGACTAAAAGTCTGTATACAAAGTCGCACAGACTTGGGCATGCAGTGCGCGTCTGAGCGAGGAATGGGACACTAGTATAGGAGAGGCGAGCCAGGCTGAAGTAGTGGGTTGTCTGCCACAGGTGTTGGTGGAAAAAGGGAAGGAATGTTCAGCTCTATGTAGGTAAGGCTGGATATTGTCATGTGCCTTCCGAAAAATACATCTGCAGAATGTGGAATTACAGGTGAATGCCCTGAAAACCTAATGACACATCTCCCTTCTCGGGAGTCCTTAGTATCGTCTCCCGAGAAGGGAGATGTGTCATTAGGCATGTCCACGCAATCCCAGCCGACATATGCGGAATTGAGGAAAATGTGGAGTGCGATGGTGGTGATGGAATCCAAAAAGATGCAATCAAAATATCAATAGGATGATGGTCAAACTGCGGTAAAAAATGCCCAAATTAAGATAGACAGACGACCTCATGTGAAAGTAAAACTAGTTTGGCATTCAGGAAACGTACAGGAGGTCAAGGCTTTAACTGATACCGGGGCGGAGGCCCCATTAATACATGGAAATCCTTCAAGATTTAATTACTAGGTTGGGGTGCAAAGAGATCCCTGCTGTCCAAACAAACATTGATATGAAAATCGGAAGTCTAACGAGGGACACTTATCCAGCACTAGCTGTCCTGATTCCAGAATATATATTATTGGATTTGACATTTTGGAAGGATTGACACTCAGATTGGAAGGTAAACTATCAATTTGGGGTGAGTGTGTTCACTTGTACCACCGTGGTGGTGGGAAGGTTATAGGTGCCCCAGGTGCAGGTTCCGATCGCCACTAAATTGGTGTGCATGAAACAATATCGGATTCCTGGGGGGGCAAAAGGAAATTTCAGAAACCATTAAAGGGTATGTGGAAGCTGTTGTGTTGCGTCCAGTGACAACAGCTTAGAGCTACTAGATCTAGCCTATTAAAAAAAAAAAGAGATGGAAGCTACAGGACGACGGTGGATTATCGCCAGTTGAATAAACATACTGCTCCACTAAATGCAGCAGTCCCTGATGCTGCAACTTTAAATGAAAATGTAAACAAATGTGAGGGTATATAGTACGCTGTGTTAGATTTGGCTAGTGCCTTTTTCACTGTTCCGATTGCTGAGGAGAGTCATGAGCAGTTTACATTCTCGTGGAATGGTAGGCAGTATACATTAAAACGTTTACCAATGGGTTATATGCATAGTCCAACAATCTGTCACCGGCTGGTGGCAGAACACTTAGACAAAATACCACGTAAACCTGATGTGAAGATCTTACACTATATTGACGCCATTCTCATTCAAGGGAAAGATAAGTATAGCGTGCAAGTGCACCTGGAGCTTATTATGGAAGGCTTAAGGAAGGAAGGATGGGAAATAAATGGATCTAAAACACAACGTCCAGCAGAGACCGTGATTTTCCTGGGAATTCAGTGGCACAATGGACACTGTGAAATGGTGCCCATGGCCAAACAAAAGATCCTCAAGTTTTTGACTCAGAGGTCTAAAAGACAAGCTGAGCAGTTTATTGGGCCGTTTGGATTCTAAGACAACATACACCCCATTTGGGACAAAATTTGGCACCCCTTTATAAACTAACATGCACATAATTCAATTTTGAATGGGGTGAGGAACAAGATTGAGCGTTCCAATTAGCCAAAGACACCATTCAGGAAGTACTGGATTTAAGGCCATTGAGGGACGGAGAGGTGGAACAAAATGTATCTGTCCAAGATGCACATGGCAACTGGAGTTTGTGGTAAAAACAGGACAGGAAGCGTGTGCCTTAAGGGTTTTGGAGTCGCAAGTTACCTGAATATGGTGACATATATACTCCATTTGAGAAGCAACTGTTGGCCTGTTATTGGGCACCTGTGGATACCGAACAAGTGACAGTGGGTCATGATGTATTGATCCGACCAGAAATACCCATCATGCAGTGGGTATGAGCTCCCTTAAAACTCATTAGATGGGACACGTACCAGAGGCGAGTCTCATCAAATGGAAATGGTACATTCAAGATCGTGCCAAGACAGGAAAGGATGGAGTAGCCAAATTACACAAACAAGTGGTAGGGGTTCCGCTAGCAGATTTAGGACCCAAAAAAGAAGGGATTGTTGGTGAGACTTCTGTTAAATGGGGAATCCCATATGGAGAGCTGTCAAGTGAACAATTTGAACATGCCTGGTTCACAGACGGCTCAGCCAAGTATTTAGGAATCGAGCGACATTGGAAGGCAGTAGCTTATAATTTGAAATTGAAAAAGGTGCTAACCACCTCCGGAAAAGGAAAGAGTAGCCAATTTGCATAATCGTATGCAGTGTATCAGGCTCTAAAACAAGAGACACCAGGGCGTTACATTTATACGGACTCATGGTCCGTTGTAAAGGGATTGGTGATATGGTTGCCTATGGATGGAAGATACATGCTAAGGAAGCATGGGGGAAGGAATTGTGGAAAGACATTGCTGAGATGCTAATACATACTACAGTGACTGTGTATCACGTAGATGCACATTGTGCAACAGATTCATTAGAACAGTGGTTGAATTCCGTTGCAGATGAACATACAAAAAGGAACATGCAAAAATGTTGATTATGGACGGGAACCCTGAGGAAGAGGATTTGGAAGGGATTGCCAAGTGGGCCCACCAGAAGAGTGGACATCTCGGAGAGAAAGCTACTATCAGGTGGGTACAAGACAGGGGAATTGGCACCCCGGTTAGAGAATGTGAAAATAACAATCCTACAATGTCCCATGGGTCAACATCAAAAACAAAGATCTATTCCACATATAGTTCAAGGCACGTTGAAGCAAGGCAAATTGCTGGGACAGATTTGGCAAATCGATTACATCGGTCCCATGCCTATTAGCAGGGGATGTCAATATGAATGTACCATTGTAGATACATATTCTGGGTATTTGATGGTACTACCATGTAAAAGAGCCACACAATTGAACACGATTAAATTGTTAGACCAAGTAGCTGCATACTATGGCGTTCCCTTGCAAATACACAGTGACAATGGGATCCACTTCAAGGAAAAGTTGGTGTCGGACTATTGTCAAGAAAAAGGATTAAAACGGATCTTTAATGTCCCTTACCACCCTGCGTCTTCAGGGTTAATTGAGAGAATAAATGGATTGTTGAAAGCACAGTGGCGTAAAAATGAAGAGGGTACGTTGAAAGGGTGGTGAAAACGCGTATCGGAGGCTGTTCAGATACTCAATAACCGTACCATTGCGAACGGTGAGAATCCCATTGATGTGTATGTTGACACCAGCCTTACAATTTAGAACCCATAGAGCTGTGGAAACTCTGTTGTATTGGGAAATATCTCCTGGTGCATTAGCCCCCTATCATGCCACTCCCGAATCATCTGGAGTGGATTTGCATGCAAGAGAAGAAATCTGACTTGAGACCAGGAGTATCATGCTGATTGATACAGGAATTGGGGTACAAATCCTGTCTGAACATATGGGACTAATTGCCCCTAGATCTGGATTAGCCTTGAAAGGCATTCAAGTGTTGGGAGGAATTGCATATGCAGATTATCAGGGAGAAATCAAGGTTATTCTCATCAATAGTGGTGAAAAGGAACAAGTTAGTTACCTATAACTGTTGTTCTCCTGCATGGGTCTGGCATGTATTCACATGCTCATGAATATTCCCTGTTGTCAGGCAGTGAATCCTCGGTAAAAGAAAAAACAGTTTCAGTTTAGTTTCTAAACTGTCTTTCTCCTATAAACCAATCACTGAGCGCTGGGTCATATGGCCCCCAGCTAATGACTGCCCTCTACCCAAGTCCCTCCTCTGGCAGCCATCTTCAGATTTGGTAGCATGTAAAGTGGCAGTAGGACCAAGAAAAGAGCCGCAGAGGGGCAGTCGGGAGGGTTCAAATGTGAATCCATGCCAGATCCATGCTGGCGAACAACAGTTACAGGTAAGTAACTTGTTCCTTCTCCAGCATGGGGTCTGGCATGGATTCACATGATCATGAAAAAAAGAATACGACATGCATTACTTACCATAAAAGCATTTCTGATGGTTGTATCTGCTTAGAGTCATATGCTGTGATCAGTCTGTCATCCAGTGGTGACTGCGGAGTATTGCATCTTGTCTTTCAAGAATCGAAAGGGGACCTCGACCTGGGCGTGTCTGTAACACTATCCCTATGTGACGTGTAGTGTACCCAAGATGCGTTGAGATCCCTCCGATTGTATTTTTTCTGCCAAGAGGGAGCCTTATGACTATCGTGAGTGAGAACAGAAAAGAGAGAGAAAGGAGTAAGACGTCTATGTTCTTTCCATCCGAGCTGGGAGGAAGGGTGGGCGCATGTGAATCTAAGCAGATACAACCATCAGAAATGCTTTTACGGTAAGTAATGAATGTCTTCTGATGTTTGTCAATCTGCTTAGAATCACATGCTGTGCATAGACTAGCAAGCAGTACCCAGAGTTGGAGGTGGGTTGTGAGAAGAAACAGTAGTGAAAAGATGTCTTAGTACTGCCTGTCCCACCTGAGAATCAGACCTAGAATGAGTGTCTAGGCAATAGTAATTTGTAAAGGTGTGTACAGAACTCCAGGTTGCTGCTTTGCAAATGAACTCAAGGGGAACATTTGCAGTAAATTCTATGGACACCCCAGTGCCTTGAGTGGAATGTGCTCTAGGCTTGAAGGGCAGTTCTCTCTTCGCAAGATGGTAGCAGAGTGTAATGCAATTGAGAATCCATCTAGAAATAGTGGATTTGGAGACTGCATTGCCTTCTCTTCCTGTGGCCACTGACACGAAAAACTGATTAGTCTTTCTTAGTGGACGAGTTCTTTCCATATAGAACATGACAGCTCTGCGTACATCCAGTGTGTGCAGGGTTCTTTCTCCCAGGCTTTAGGGATTTTGAAAGAACGTTGGAAGCTCTATTGACTGGTTCACATGGAACTTGGAAATGAATTTGGGCGCAAATCTAGGGTGAGTGCGCAAAACCACTTTGTCTTTGTGAACTGTTACAAAGGGATCTAGAATAGAGAGTGCTTGCAGTTCACTTACCCTCCTAATGGAGGTGATTGCTATTAACAAAGCAGTCTTGAGGGTGAGGTTCTTAAGACTTGCTTTGCGCATGGGCTCGGAAGGAGCTCCCATAAGCCTAGTTAATACCACATTTAGGTCTCATCCGGGAGCCGGGTTAGAAATGGGAGGGTTAATTCTTTTTACTTCTTCCATGAAACGCTTAAATACTGGTATCTTCCACCATAACACCTTTTGTTGTGATGTTGTATATGCTGAAAGTGCCGCTAGGTGCACTTTTAATGAGTTGAAGACTAGGCCTGCGTCAAGTAGGTGAGTTGGGTATAGGACAATGTGAGTGGGAGAGCAGTCGATTGGGTTGATGCTCTTTGAGTTACACCACATGACAAACAGTTTTGATTTACTAGAATAACAATATCTAGTGTTAGGTTTCTTTGCTTCCCTGAGGATGTCCATACATCATTGAGGGAGCTGCAGGTGTCCGAATTCTATGACCTCAGGAGCCAGGCCGCTAAGTTCAATGTCTGTGGGCATGGGTGAAGCATCTCCCCTTTGTCTTGCGACAACATGTTGTACGGCAAGGCAGTTTGACTGGAGGAGATAGGGACATCTCTATCAGGTGAGCGAACCAGGGTTGGCGGGCCCACATGGGGGCCACCAATATCATCGTGACTGGTTCCTGGTGCATCTTGTGCACAATCTTGTTGAGAAGGGGAGTTGGTGGAAGAGCGTAGACAAATTTCCCTGTCCATGCTATCCAGAGTCCGTTCCCCTTGGATCGGTTCTGGGGGTACCTGGAGGCGTAATCTTGGCATTGGGCGTTATTCAGGGTCGCAAACAGATCGACCTCTGGAAAACACCATTGTGCTAACAAGTTGGTGACGATGTCTCAGTGTAATTGCCACTCCTACTCCCTGGGTAACGGAAAATCTCTGCTGAGTACGTCTGCCAGAATATTGAGTTCCCCTGGAACATGTTGTTATAACAGGACCATGTTGCGTTTGAGAGCCCACTTCCAAATGTTCTGAGACAGTTTGGACAGCCCTGGAAAGTGAGTGCCTCCCTGTTTGTTCAGATAGTACATGGCCATGGTTCTGTCTGTGAGGATTAGGATAGTCTTACCTTGTAGTTGTGTTTAGAAAGCTTTCAGTGCTTTGAACACTGCCAGCAGTTCCAGCAGGTTTATGTGGTTGGACTATGTCTGGAGACCAAACCCTGCTTGCTGTCTGCTGGAGCAGGTGGGCTCCCCACCCTGTAAGGGAAGCATCCATAGTTAGAGTGGCTTCCACTGCGGGGGTGGTGAAGGATTTTCCCTTCAAGAGGTTCTCCCTCGACCACCACCGCAGCGAGAGAACTAGGGCCGGCAAAACCACTACTAAACCGTCCCACTGACCGTTGCCCTGACACCACTGGTTGCTTAGCCACTCTTGCATTGGATGCATGTGCAGGCGCGCATGAGGAACTAAGTAGATACATGAAGCCATCATTCCTAGCAGACGCATAGCCTTGCATACTCTTACCTCTCGACTGGCTACATAGTGAGGGATCTGAAACACCATGTTTTGAACCCTCTCGTTGGAGGGGGAAGACGAGGCCGTCCTTTGTTTGAATTAGAGCCCCTAGGAATTGTTTGACTTGACTGGGGTCTAAGCTGGATTTTTTCTCGTTGATAGAGAATCCCAGACTAAATAAAATATCTATCGTCTTTTGGGTATTTGACAGACACGTTTCGTAAGAGTCCCCTATTATGAGCCAGTCGTCGAGGTAAGGCTATACTGGAATAGACTGCCTGCGCCGGTGTGCTGCCGCTACAGCTAGTACCTTTGTAAATACCCTTTGTGCAGATGCTATGCCGAAGGGTAGTATTTTGAACTGATAATGTCCATCATAAACCTGAGGTACTTTCTGTGCGCTGGCAACATTGAAATATGAAAGTATGCATCTTTCACAGCCAGAGTTGTCATGTAATCCCCTGTGTGAGCAGAGTAATTATTTCCTGCAGGGTGACCATGCAAAATGTTTGTGGTTTTACAAATTTGTTTGCTGGGCGCAGATCTAGAACAGGGCGCATGGTTAGATCCTTTTTGGGTACAAGGAAGTACACTGAATAAATAGCCTCTTTTACCTGAGATAGAGGTACAACCTCTATGGCTCCGTTTTGTTCCAGTATCTCAACTTCTTGAAGAAGTATGCAAAGATGTTCTGGTATTAGTCTTTGCTGTCTTGGAGGTCTGTGTGTTGCTGGAAATGCATTGGAGGGACAGGGCCTCTGTATCCTTATCATTTACTGCCTTTTATCATGTGTTCTGACTTGTTTTCCGCGCAAGAGTTCATGTGGGACTCCTGGCGGTGCAGCTCTCTCTTTTGGTTTTGGTGAACAGACCCATGGGATACCCTTATGGCACCCATGGGTAGGGGTACAACCCTGTGCCCCTAGTGTATGTTTTTGGGCACCTGTGTGTGGCCCACAGAGCACGGTATGGGCTGGTAGCAGCTTCATGCTGAATTTGACAGGTGCTCTTGAGTATCCTCCATTTTGGGATACCCAGGCCCTGCCATTGGAATCAGTTGATTCCTGATAGGAAACAAGATGGCCCCTGTGGCCTCTTGCTTTCTATTGCCTGTTACCTTGTTTTCCCAAAGTCCTGGGAAGCCCCGACTCTGTCCCTTCCACCTGACCGGCTGTTGGGTGGAAGTTCCATATATGGTGCTGTTGTGAAGTCCAGGCCAGACTGGCTGGAGCATTCCCAATGACTGAATGTTGTGGGTACGCCTTTGGGTGGGACCTGGCTAAATGGAGTGTGTGACGAATACGCATTCTGTGTTTTGGGTGTCTATTATCTGGTGTTTGGCACAATGACTGAGCCAGCCTGCCCGAAACTGGTATGAATGCAGTGTGGAGTGCTGAATGGCTGGGTACTTGTCCCAATACACATAACTTGTCAGTGTCTGGAGAGAAGTGAATGGCCTGAATGCACTATGCACCTGATTGGCTGCCTGCTTGCATGAATGCCCGTCTGACCAATTGGTTGCCCGAGTGTGACCCAGCAGAAGGAATGGGAGACCAACTAGTATATCTGGGGGCCTCTCACTGCTAGAATGTGTTCAGAAACTGAAGTCCACGACGACGAGTAACTGAAGCTTAACCTTGAAGCCCTGCTGGAAGAGAAGAATTGCTGTTGCTCTCCATCAATCTGAAAGCTGCTGCGTCTCCAAGGACTGACCCAGAGAGGACCTGGTAAGGCGCCCTCTTCCCGAGCAACGAGGGACCATCATGCACCAGCTGATCTTTGCCAAAGCTCCCTGGTAGACAGACCTTCGAAAGGCTGCCGACCTGAGACGGGCACTGCCACGGAATCCCAAGGAGAAGCACCCGGACTGTTGTCCACCACCATCAACGACCGCCATCGCCGACCAGAGCCGCAGCGCTCCCGTTTGCCTAAGAACTTCATTTGATCCAAGGACGCTCTCGTCTGCATCGTCGCCCGTCTTATCCTGCTGGAGAAGGCCAGACCGTCGATGCGCCGAGGAGTATCCGCCGGTGGGTTTCCCGCCACCCAAAGACCACAGAGACGCCGATGACTCAACGCCCTTGCTGGGCCACAGTTCTTCAAACTCTTTGCGGTCCAGAGCGATCGTCAGAGGAGCCCCGCACGCCTCTTCCTTGCAGGACATTTACGCTTCTCCGTCAACAAGCACCGCTAGGATAAAAGCTGCCACTTCATCGCTGTAGTTCACCCTGTTCTCCGTCGGATGTTCGACGACGCATGACTCCTGCCTTAAAGGGAGGGCACTCAAGAAGGGCCGTCGATTCCCCGACGAGGAACGCTACAACGCCAGGTACTTTGGGGTTGCAGAACTATTGGGAAGTCTCTTGTGAACAATATATGGACTGGGCTTGTGATATATCTTTATTCTACAGGTTGCCCAGGTGGGGAAATCTCCACACAGAACTGTGTCTACGGTACGGGGCCAGTATTCTGCCAATTGCTCACCAACTGCTTTCCTCCTACCTCTACTGTTGGTTTCCGTTACAAACTGATTTGTGTGCCATTTAACCGTCCAGTTAATGCACTTTAAAGAGATCTAATAGTAATTGTGGTACAACGTAGAACTGTATATTTGCCATTATAGATAAGAGTACAAAGTGAGTTATGGTGATATTGTACATAACCTTGAATATTAGTTATATAAAGACTGTTTTAACCGATACAGTGTGCGGACATTCCTTTGTGGGTGCTTGGGGACTAACAGTACTTAAGAACCAGCCTGCATCACCTCCTGAGAAGCTAGGCCTCGATTGCTCGACTAAGTTACCAATAATAGAGAATCTTGGCTGGGGTCCTCTGTGCCTCTCCTATGCCATATAGAGAACAGAAGTACAGACCCCCCCCAACCCCCCCAACTCTGTCCTTTACAGTCTGTATTTTGGGGATCGGTTGAACTCTACACAACACTATGGTTTTTAGCATCCACTAGTCCATGGTTATTCCATCCCGTGCCTTCAGGAATGATATCAGTCGGCCCCCGACAGGCGAGGCATAGGAGGGGACCCCAATCTTCGAGTCATTTGGAACCTGAGGTAGGAGAACCTCTGCGGGTAGGGTTCCTGCCCCTTCCCTTACCACGGCGCTGCCCCCTTTGGGGGTACGGGATATTTTAAGTGTTGGTCCCTTGTGGAGAGTTCCAGTTGTTTCCTGAAGCATGAGTGGAGCGTTCGCCATGAAAAAATCTTTTCAATCCTCGCCTTGTGGAAGGTCTTTGAGTAATTTGGTCTAAACTCTTTAGGGTTTCATGTTCTTTTTTCACAGTCTACAGGGCCTCATCGACTGCCTTTCCAAACAAGTTGGATTCCTCCACAGGTTTGTTTATAAGAGACGCTTGCGTTTCAGGTTTAAACCCTGAATTTCTAAGCCATGCGTGTCTTTTGAGGAGAATGCCCTGAGCGAGGGCTCGACTGGCTGTCTCGGCCGAGTCCAAAGTGTTCTGTAAAATGCTTTGGTTAACTTGCCTACCTTCAGAGACTGTGGAAATTAGGCTGGTCCGTAGAGGTTCTGGAGCCTCTTGTAGGCCTTCTTATATTAAAGCCCATTGCGCATCTGCGTAACTGGCCAATAGGGTGGTGTTAATGGCAATACGCGTAGAGTACGCTGCCGCTGTGGTAACTCTCTTACCCAGGGAATAAAGTCTTTTCCTTTCTTTGTCAGGGGGAACCTTGCCTGTTGACAAAGGAACCCCTTCTCTTTTTCTTGTGGTAGTGACTACCAAAGAATCTGGTGTGGAATGACCTCTAATACATAGAGGGTCTGAAGGAGAAGGGCAAAAGAGATTTTCAATTCTTGGGTTTACACCTCTCCTAAGAGCCGGTGTAATCAAGGATCGAACCAGGCGTTTTTTTAATCGAATTGAGGAGAGGGATGGCCTGGCTGGTTGGCAGCTTCTCAGAGTATATCCTCAACGAAGTCGGCTTCAGGTGCTGCTTCTTCAGTGTCAATTTTAAAGTGATCAGCTGCCTTACATATTACATTACATTAAATGTTAGTTGATCATCAATAGGAGAGGGATTTCTTGTAGGGGTGTTCTGAGGAGAGTCCAAAGCCAGAATATCTGGGTCCGGGTCTTGTGGCTCTGGGGACTGCCATGGTGAGGGTCACCCACATCTGGGTCCTCCCCCCAGCCTTCAATGAGATCATCTTCAATGGGCACATGTTCCTCTTCCATATAGAAACGATTCTCCAGTACCTTAACTGGCGGAATGTCTTCTTCAGTAAGGCCATAATTATATATGTCCTCTTCTAAAGAGCGGTCCAAAAGCCTTGGGAATTTAGCTCTAGGGTTAGCAGGGCTTTCCTCCCTTGGCCTTCTTGGTGTGGGTTGTTCTGCACGTGAAA
Source organism: Ambystoma mexicanum (assembly GCF_040938575.1). Classification (NCBI taxonomy): domain Eukaryota; kingdom Metazoa; phylum Chordata; class Amphibia; order Caudata; family Ambystomatidae; genus Ambystoma; species Ambystoma mexicanum. The sequence continues at coordinate 258,443,707 of NC_090928.1, read as the reverse complement.
CAAACTTGTCCAGCCTTTCCATGCAGTCCTCAAACTTTTCCCTAGTCCAGACTGACGACCTAGAATGGTATAGGGGTGGAAAGGTGTCTCTCTCATAGTCTTCTGTCGAAAAAGTGTCCCTAGCACTTTCTTCCGTCGAAAACCGTAGAGATTTGTGCCTTGACGTTGAAGAAAGTCCTTCCTCTCCTTCATAGAAGTCCTACACTGGGGCCGATGAAGGTGACGTATCCCTTTGTCCTTCTCTCTACTTCCGAATGCTAGCCTTAGATCTTGGCGGATCTTTGGCCCTTTCGGAAACTTTGAGTCCCTAGATTGCCGCTTTTGAGAATCGGCGGCCACAATTCGAGCCAGGCTGATCTCGACGTCCTCAACAGTCGGGAGGCGCACAGGTACATCTGACGATTGTACGTCAGTCTGTTTCGGCGGAATCAGGGCCTTGCCCCCGTCAGCCACCTTTTTCGGCAGTGCCGTAACTTTCGGCGGTGGTAAGGCCTTGTCTTGAGTCTTCGGTTTATCGTCGCTGTACGCCTTCTTATGATGCGTATCGACGGAACCATGCGTTTTTGGCATAGCACCCTTTGTTTTAGATTGCCCAGTCGCTAGGCACACATGTGGCTGCGGGGAGGGCTGCCGATCTTGGCGATCGGCGGTTATCACCGGAGTTATCGGTGCACCCGTTGGTGCCAAAGTCTTCTTCGACGTAGTCAAAGTAAGGCGAGGGGGTTGTATGCTTAGTGCCATGCGCATGCCTGTCTTTGTCGCCAGGGTGCGACTTCCCCATAGCAGAGCTTACGATGTGCTTATCGGGGCCGGGGACAGACGATGTGGAATGCGAGTGTTCTGTCGAAAGGTCAACCACCTCCGGCTCAGAGGTCTGACAGTCACTCTCACCGTCGTCCCATTCGGTGGTAGCGGCAGTGGGAGAAGTTCTGGCCTTGGACATACCGTAGGCCGCCCACCTTTTTACCCTACGCTCCTTTAAGGTCTTGGGGTGGAGGAGCTTAAAAGCCGCACACCCTTCCTCTTTGTTATCGAGCGGTAAGCACCGGTTACACCGTCTGTGCTTATCCTTCCATGGGAATTTGCTCTTACAATGTTGGGCAAAATCTAAATTGAGTCCTCTCCATAGCTGAGGGCACACAGAGTGACTAAGACCAAACGGGAAAGAGGAAGGAAAGGGAAAGGCATTTTTCAGTTTGAAAAGAAATGTCCACCCGACCCCCACTCTCCCTACTGTATAGGCCGGCGGAAGGCCCGGCCACATGGTCGGCAAAGCCGACAGGATCACTATCCGTCGAATCTCACAGGTCTTCGGCGAAAACTGGACTGGAGGAGCGATCTTAACTATATTTATAGAATTATTCGACCAAAGGTCGTTGGACAATAGCAATGTTCTTTACGAACTCCGCATAAGGGCAACCGGTTATCTGGGCGGAAAAGAACAATCTGAGCGACCTCGACGCGTGAGGGATCTTGGATAAACTACACGTCACGTAGGGATAGTGTCACAGGCACGCCCATGTCTACGTCCCCTTTCGATTCTCGAAAGACAAGATGCAATACTCCGCGGTCACCACTGACTATGCACAGCATGTGATTCTAAGCAGATTGACAAACATCAGAAATAGCAGTACACATGCACAACCAAGGGAAGTGGCAAGGCTCAACAGAAGCAATCTCTAACCTCCACACCAGGCTCACCTTCAGGTGAACAGGCTCACCTTCAGGTTGCGAACAGGTTGCGCAGCACTGCTTGGCCAACTTTGGACTCCTCCCTGGAATCCCTGTCGACGTAGTAGAATTTCGTGAAGGTGCGCGTCCACCACCACGTAGCAGCCCTGCAAATGTCCAGCAGGGGCAGACCAGAAAAGAACGCTGTTGTAGCAGCGATCACTCTGGTTGAATGGGCTCTCAGAGGGCCAGGCAGCTGTCAGTTTGCCAACCGGTAACAGTGAGTGATGCAGCTGGAGAGCCACCTAGAAATGGAAGCCTTGGACAGGGCCTCCCATGGTTCACAGGACCATGGTTCACAAAAAGCTGAGAAGTTTTCCGGAAACTCTTTGTGCGGGCCACTTAAAACTTCAGCGCTCCAGCCACATCCAGAAAGTGCAAAGACATCAGAAAAAACACTGGTAACACCAAGGGCTCATGGAGATGAAATGCCAATGGAACCTTGGGCATGAAGCATGGGTGCGTCCGCAGCACCACCCTCGTCTCGTGAAAAGTAAATTAAGGCCGCTTGCATGACAGGGCCTGGATCTCGCCTATTTGTCTGGCAGAGGTGATGGCCACGAGGAAAGCGGTCTTCTACGACAAACTTGAGCGGAGCTGAAAGTGTAGGTTTGAATGGAGCCCCCATGAGCCTAGTCGGCACCAAATTCAGTTCCCACACCGGGGTCGGAGCCTTCACCGGCGGGCATGAGCGGAACAGCCCCTTGATGGAAGTCCTTAACCAGACCACAGTGAAGACCGTCCCGGAGTTCTGGGGTAGTGGGAGATAGCCACCAGATGAACCTTGGAGGCGTGTGCCAGCCCCGATTTAGCCAATGACAGTAAATACGGAACTACTTGAGGGGCCGTAACCGTCAGAAAGTTGATAGTCTGAACGGCTCCAAATTGCAAAGCGCTTCCATTTGTGCCAATAGCACTTCAAAGTAGATGACGCCCTGGCCTTGGCAAGTATCTCCTTGCAGTCTGCCGGAAGATCGTAGCCCCCGAACTGTAATGCTGCAGGAGCCAGGCCTTCAGGTTCAGAGACCCTGGGTCATGGTGCAGCATTGAGCCTCCTTCCCTGGCGAGAAGATCAGCAACCACTGGCAGCTTGACTGGAAGGGACGCTGACATGCTGAGAAGGTTCAGGTACCAGATCTGCCTTGGCCATGCTGGTGCGACAAGGATCATCCTGCAGCAGTACCGTCTGAGTTGATTGATGACTCGAAGAAGTAACGGCAACGGAGGGAACACATACAGAAACAGGCCTTCCCAAGGGAATGAGAATGCATCCCCCATGGTCCCCGGCTGGGGGAATCTGCTGGTGAACCTGCGGCACTTGGTGTTCGTGGCCATCTCAAACAGATCGATCTGGGGACAGCCCCACTTGAGGAAAAGGGGGTCCACTTGGTCCTGCCGAAGCCCTCACTCGTGGCAAGAGCGTAGCTCCCTGCTGAGAGAGACGGCGACAGTGTTCTTTACTCCCACCAGGTGAAACGGAATGAGGAACATCCCCTGGGCGATGACCCAGTGCCATAAGTCCAGCGCCTCTTTGGCGAGTGCTGGGAATCTGGTGTCCCCTGTTTCCGGATATAAAACATTGTGGTGATATTGTCTGTGAAGACCCTCACCACTTTGCCCTCGAGACACAGCAGAAACAGCTTGAGGGCCCAAAACCCTGCCCGTAGTTCCAGAACGTTGATATGCAGCGTCTTCTCCTCCGGCCGCCACAGGCCTCTGGCGTGAAGATGTCCGGTGTGAGCTCACCATCCTTCCAGGGAAGCGTCCATCGTGACCGTCTCCTGGTACGGGTGGGGGCTCTGGAAATCCCTGCCTCCGGTGATATAGGAGCGCACGCCCCGCCACCTTATTGCTAGAAGAGTGCAATCCTGTCCTGGAAGCCTGTAGACACCTGGCCCAAACAGGCTTTGTGGAATTCCTGTTGTAGAGGGCGCATCCACAACCTGCAGAGCCGAATCGGGTATATGCAAGACGACATGCCGAGCAGAGACTTGATGGTTTTCACTGTGGTGACCTTCAGCGCTAACAGCCATTACACTTTGCCTAGGATGGTGGATATCCTCTCCTCAGAGGGCAACGCCAGGCAAGACACTGTCGAGTCTGGATCCCAGGAACAGCGTGTCCTGCGAGAAAGTCAAGCAGCACTTTGCATAATTCACTGAGAACCCCAGTTCCGTCAGCAGGCAGACGGTCTTCACCGTGTTTTTGACGGCGATGTCCCTTGATCTGGCTCATCTGGACCTCCTGTCTGAAGTTGGTCGCCATGAGCCAGCCATGACGGCAAAAGCAAACTCTGTTGTCCATCTGGCAGAAACCCGTGTCTGCAATGTCCAGTGCCACCGTGATGGCGTGATACGACGCCACCTCGCTTTGCTGGAGGATCTCCACTTCTGCCGCCCCCCTTCTTCGGTCCCTGAGGGGTCGGTCTCGGACTGAGGTCTGGCATGCTCTTCTCTGGGGTCTTTACTATCGGCTTGAACAAAGACTCTCTCCTGGCCGGAAGAGAGACTGGCTGTCGCCGGGGCACCCTGGGCAGGGTCTGCCCCTTTTGCCTTCGAAAGGGAGGCCACCACTATCTTGTTCAAGGAGGAGGAGGAGGAGGAGGATGATGATGATGATGATTTGGCCTGGACCATCTGGGCCTTCACAGGCAGGTCAGCCATCTTGGCCTTGTCCTTTACCCACACTAACTACGTTGCTGCAGGAGCAGCTGAAGCATTCCTCTTGCCACCACTTGATCTGTGCCATAGGTGAGCACGTTGATGCCTTCTGTGCAGCACCCTCTAGCAGATCAGCTCTTCTCCGATACACGCTGGGTATATGATATTGCAACGGCAGCATGATCATAAGTTGGCCGCCTCCTCAGTGTTTCCTAAGCGTCTCGTTGCTAGGAGACACATTTGAATTTAATTCACGTACATCTGCCGGCGAGGCGGAAGCCGGCCCTCTGAGAGAAGGCCCGCACAGTTAAGGCCCTGTTTTGCACCCGTTTGCACACTGGTGCGCAGTGTAGCCTACCCTCTTGGTCCATTGCTGACTAAGGTAAGCCATGTGAATGTCGTACGCCCCAGCCCAATAACTCTTTGATTCTTCCTCTCGACTATCATTGCCGACTCTTTGCATCCAGCTTATTGCCTGTGCATGTGCATACGTCCATGTCGCCCCCACCCCTTGAACTAACTATTATTCTCCAAATGTCCCCATTTGCTTAGTCACCTCTCTAAACAGGAGCCTCTGCATATTACTGTGTATCCCTTTGCACGCCGTATTGCAGCTGTGAAACCCCATTGTCTTACAATGCCTGTGCCACTCCCAGAGACAATCTGATCCATGAGCTTGTCATTTTCGACAGTATGATAATATGCTTGCTTGAATATTAGTATGACCCACTATGGTGATTACATGCTTGCCTTGCCCACTGTTTAATTGCCTGAACTGTGTACCGGCCATCCGGATATATAATCATTGCTGCACACCTTGCTGTATTACCACTGCCGAGTAAAATGCGTTCCTTAAGTAGATGCCACTTTGGAATACCTTGGATGAGCCTGTATTCAACAATCTATACTTCAAGCGCTATAGCCACAATGTCTTTGCCTACCCACTTGATGCCTAGACCACCAACACTATCACATAGCAACTCTATAACCATGCCTAAATTCTATTCCATGGACAACATGGTCGAACCTACACTGTTTCTCCTGCCACTAAAGGTTTGCTACAATATCAAACCAACACCCTTTTTACCTCCACTTAGGCTGAGATGCGATAATGACATTATGAACCTTGCATCACATTCCTTAGCCTCTATGGACCTCATCAGGATAAGTGACACCACTCTAGACCCTAGCCCTAGCTCCACTGATATGAACTCCATATTTCTGACTTCTAACATCCCATTCCCAACTCAAGTAAGAAATACCAGACTCGGCTCCAGATTAGGTAGATCATAACCTACCTAGCATTGTCACTCCTACTAAAAGCTTCAGGGCAAGCACCAAAAAGCTAGCGGCTAAAAATTGGAAATATGCCACCAAACCCGCACACAAGCCTACACTACCTAAAGCTTCCACCAGCACTACCAGCACCGCTACTATTGGAGCGTTGATCAATGCCAGATCACTAGCCCATGCATCTGAAATCGCTGATCTGATACTTGATAGAAAATTGGACGTCTTGGCAATAACCGAGACCTGGCTACATGCAGCTGCAGGCCAATCCCTCCTTATGGTCACACCGGACAACTACACTGTTCTCCGATCTGACCGGGAATCATCCGGGGGAGCATTGCCTTCATTGCTAAAGCCTCATTGAACCTTCGAGCTACCCACCATGTCCCCAACTCATCCTGTGAACTACTGACTATAAAACTGCCACACTACGTCACAAACCTTAACCATACACCTAGTCTATCGTCCACCAGGTCCCTTAGGTTCATTTGAAGAGGACATTACGAACATCTCAGCCAATACCCCTCATCTCAAATCCTCCTAGTAGGTGATTTCAATCTGGGATTTAAGGATCCCGCCGGCCACTCTGCCTTGCTCCTAGCCAACTCCTTGTCTGAGCTAGGCTTCACCCAGAGAGTTCTACCTACACATGAAAAAGGGCGAACCTGGAGTGTCTAGCAGATCTGAACTGCTCAACCAACGTAACAGCTATCGAACCACTATATTGGACAGACCACTGTTTACTAACTTTCACTTCTATACTGCACCCCTTCAGTGACGACTAAGGTTATAGCTCCCCCCATTCCAACCAGAAATAAGAAAAATATCACAGTCGATAATCTTAGGCCTTTTCTTGAAGCCCTGCAGGCACCATATCTACCTTCTAACCCTGAGAAACTAGTAGAACTGTACAACAAAATTATCGTTAACGCCCTAGATTCCATAGCACCACTAAAAATTTGCAAAAGTAAACCGGCTGCTCACCTGAACATTTGGTTCACCCCCAAACTCAAAGACCTTAGCAAAGAAAAAAGGAAATACGAAGCCTTATGGAAAAACAACCCATCTGCCAATAATAAAGAAACCTTTTTAAAAATCACTGCCAACTACAAAGAAGAAATTCTCGCAGCCAAACGTAACACCTACAATGAAAGGATTGATGAAACCAGCTCAAGCACTCGAGAACTCTTTACCACCCTCAGAGAATTCGAATCACCCACCCCCCCCCTACAGATCTCTGTTAAGGACCAAATCGGGTGTACCAAAATCCAGGAGGCACTAGCCAATAAAATCACACTGCTTCAAAAGAAAATCATTGAATAAATAAATAAATATTAAAAAAAAGTACCCTGCCACCACAAGAAGATACCCCAAAACAATGCCCCAACATCGCTACCTCTACTCAACGATTCAAATTCAATCACCCCCAAGAGGTGCTCAAAATGATAGCTTCCCTCAAACCTTCAAATTGCCAGGGAAACTCTTGCCCAGCCGCTGTCATTAAGGACACAGCGAACATCCTTGCTCCCTTTATCACATCACTTATTAATGCTTCTTTCCACACTTGTACTGTGCCAACCAACTTGAAGAACTCATGGGTGCTGCCCCTCCTAAAAAAAACATCTCTCGACCCCAATATACCCACTAACTTTATACCGATTACCACAGTCCCGTTCCTGTTGAGGATTATAGACAAAGCTGCCCAATACAACATTTCCTGGAGTCTAATAAACTATTAAGTCTCCATCAATCAGGCTTCAGGCCACTGAAACAGCCTTGATCGACTTAAACACGCAAATAGACGACGTTAAAGATCAAGGAAATTCAGACCTTCTGCTTCTGTTGGATCTATCGGCGGGCTTTGACTTGGTTGACCACAAGATCCTTTGCAATCACCTCTCCACAACACCACACTTCTCACCAGAAGCCACAGCTTGGATCAAGTCATTCCTAAGCAACAGGTCGATGACCCCGGCTGCAACCCCGATCCCTATTACATGCAGAGTCCCACAAGGATCATGTGTATCACCGACCATGTACAAAGCATGTACCAAACCATTGTTTGATGACCTGGATCATATGGGTGTCACCTACAAGAACTATGCAGATGACACCCAGATCCTGATCCATTAGCAGGTAACTATGCCAAGGACCTAGCCCTGACTAACAGAATCTACTCCTCCAAGCTACTCCCATTAACATCACCAAATTAGGCGATCAATGGCGATCGTTCAATATCGATGGCAACATCATTACAGTCGCCAGCAATGTAAAAACATTGGGATTCTATCTAGATTCCTCCCTAAACTTGAGAAAGCAGGTCAGTGCTACAGCTTCGGCAAGTGCTTAGACCTGCAAGCTCATTCATGCCTGTAAACCCTTCCTCTCCACGAAAAGTTGCATCAAGCTGGCCAGAACCCTGGTCTTATCTAAAATTGATTACTGCAACGGACTATACCTTGGGGCGAACAAATACATCACTAAGAAACTACAGATCCTGCAGAATAATGCTCTCAAAACAGCTTTGAGCATCCCTTGCAGGCAACACGCCACCATAAGAAGGGACCATAACTGGGTCTTTATTAAAGAAAGAATCCAACTTAAGACTGCATCCCTAACATCCAAATGTCTCAATAATGCAGCCCCTCAATATCTCTTGGACAAATTCGCCCTCAAACAATATGCCTGACTCACTATATTAGCCAATTCTGGCTGTTTACAAGTCCCCAGATATAAACTCAAGAAAACAGGTGGCAACAGCTTCCCTGCCTGGCTGCCCAACTCTGGAACTCTCACCCCTCCAATCTCAGAACGAATCAATGCCTCCACAGCTTCAGAAACATGAAGAATTGGCTGATCACCAATGTTGACCCTCTCTACGTGCACCTGCACTCTACTGTATATATGTTATATATTCTGTTCTCCATGTACTTATGTTATATATCCTTCACTGCCTTGTTTTTTTGTAACTGAATAATGATGAAACTGCTCATGTATATATGCTAGATAAGCTGGTTTGCCTTATTGTCATTTGTGTAACTAAGAAACTGCATCATCTCTGTACTGAGCCCCGATACCCTTGGGTGAGGCGCGTATTATAAATTAATAAACAAACGGGCAGCTCAGAGACTTTGTCCTGCTTGCTCTTCTCCTTCACAGGCGGTCCGGACACCTTATCCTTTTCACGCAGCTTCCCTGGGGTAGCGGACTTCCTCTTGGATGAAGAGTTGGAGCGGTAGATGGAGATCGAGGCAGATGGCTACGATGAACACGCCCTGACCTTCGCAGGACCCACGGGAGCGGCAACCCCAACTGAAGCGGAATCGCAGTGCTTGGCCTCGTGTTGGGCCCCCACGGATGGGGCGCCCTCAAAAGGTCTTAGAAGTCCGCTCAGCTGTGCTGGATCCGGAAGAGACATGCCCCTGAGAATCACCTGGGGTAGAGGCCAAGGCCTGGAGCCACGCCGCCAACCGGATGGGTCGTTCCTTCATCGTGCGCTTGGTGAAGCCACAGCAGATCTCACAATCTTCTTTATGCGCGGGTGTAAACAATACAGGCACTGTGAATGCTTTTTATCAGATTAAACATTCCTCAAACCACAGCTGGTGCACAGCTTGAAAAGGGAAGCTCTGTCCTTCTCTGACCTGATCTGGCGCTGTGTAGGCCTGAAGAACTTCTGGAAGCTTCCAAGAAGCACACAACAATTTCTGCCCTTGAGGGCCAATGAAAGATGACGAAAAACAGGTCCCCATTAATCAGTAGAATAAGCGATTGAGCACACGGGCTCGATTGACCAAACATATTTCAAAAAAAGGTAGCAGGCGCTCCTCTCCAGAAAGAACATGGCATGATAACCTGTTCTGAGATGAGAGTTTGCAGCACACGCTTTTTGCTCACTGTACCTTTCACAGATGGGAAATATCCATTTGCAGATCAGTCTTTTTCCCGCCCACATGGGCAGTCCAGCACCGAAATGCTATGGCAATTCCTCTCTGAACAAGAGTACCAACAGCAACCCCATACATGTGTTTCAGCTTTGTTAGGCCTCATCAGTGAGGTGAAGCTGTGCCTCTCTGAGCACAGTGAGCTGGGAGTCCACGTCTGGTTGCCCCCAGGTAACTCAGGGTGACCAACCCCAAGTTCCTCTCCAGAAAGAACATGGCATGATAACCTGTTCTGAGATGAGAGTTTGCAGCACACGCTTTTTGCTCACTATACCTTTCACAGATGGGAAATATTCATTTGCATATCAGTCTTTGTCCCGCCGACATTGACCAAAAATAGAATTTTCATATCACAAAAGCAAAAAAACGCAGAGAAGCTGGAAAAGCAAAATGCGAGGATTCCAAACACTTGAATGGGTAGTATAAATCTGAAGATGGATGCCAGAGGAGGGGCTTAGGTAGAGGGCAGTCATTGGCTGGGGCAGTATGACCCAGAGCTCAGGGATTGGTTCATAGGAGAAAGACCGTTTAGAAAGGAAACAAACAGTTTTTTCCTTTTACCGAGGATTCCGAGCCTACCGATGGGGAATATTCATGAGCATGTGAATCCATGCCAGACGCCATGCTGGAGAACATGTTGCCTATCCATAAGGGAGACCGAGTGGCCCAACTCCTATTAGTGCCTGTGAAATTATCCATGGTAAGGAATAACAGTTTCTCATCGTAGTGACTTTCTTACTCCAAGTCCATAGTCCCCTTCCCTTCATACTTGTGCATACTCCTTCATGGGGTCATAGTGCATGAACCTCTGAAATTTCCCCAAAAACGCATCCTCTGATGAAGGTTTAGGCACTAGGGCAGGCAGAGGCCACTCGTAAGAGGAATAACCCCACGAACGCAATGAGGATGGTTGCCAAGGAGGCCCGCCACTGACTGGGTCCACATAGACCAGTGGAGCAGAAGCAGGAGGAAGCAAGACAGTATGAGGCAGCGGTGTCAGAGCGCGCCAGTCATAAGAAGGGCGGGACAGATTTTTGCTGTCCACATGATGTGGAAAGAGTTGCTCAGGCCCAAAAAGAAGGTTCCCAGGACCCGACATGAGCGTAGGTGCAAGGGAAGTATCCAAAATGGCTACCATGGACCATGAGGCTTGGGCCACCATTTTGTCGACACCTGAAGAGAACTGCGTCACATGTGTAGATGAGGCAATTGTCCCCTCAGACGGGTCAGGGGACTTAAGCAATAGCTTAGCCTTGACACAAGGATCCTCGGCAGAGCCGGTACTGGGAGGTCTCAGATGTTTATCTCAAGCTCCAGAAACAGACCTCAGAGCGTACCCCAGTGTCCAGAGCCGCAGATTAACTGGGCTGAACAGGTGATCCTTGGAACGTGGTCCGGTTTTTGGCAGGTCCGTTGTGGGAACCCCTCTGAGAAAACTCTGCTGTGCCTATAAGGCATACGAGGCACCTCAGGGGGGAACCCCTGATAACAGTGCTACTCAAGCCCCTCCCAGACCTGGAAGACCCCGGGAAGGAGTCCCCCCCGGCCGGTGCGCCCTAAAAAGTAAGGAACTTACCGGGCGTCTCTTCTTTTCGTCAATGAAAAGCTGGAAATGAGGAGGAGGAACACGCTGAAACACTTCCTCCCACCGAATAAGACGACGTTGGAGTGCTCGGACGGAGAGGTAATTGCAGTCGAAACACATGTCCCAACGATGGTCCGGGCTCAGATACTCCAAGCAGATAGAAGGGGTATCTGCCCTGGTGAAGCCACATTCGCAGGAAAAACAGGACAAATCCAGACGCTCTGGCATAGACGGAGGACCAAGTGACCGTGGACCCAGAGCAGGAAGGAAGGAAGGACAAAAGGGAATAAAGAAAATTTCCCGGTGATGCAAGTGCGTCCAGCCCTGACCACGCAGAGAAAAGGACTGAAGGACAATGCGTGGGCGGAGCTCAGGAGGGCAGGGTTACGGCCATGTGCAGTACCCTGCGTAAAAATAGAAGGACGCAAAATTTCAATTTGTCATGTTTTTACAAAAGTGCTCTGGTCCCGTCTCGAAGGACGGAATGTCCCACAAGTATAGAGAAAAGGGTACGGGACGTAGGAGTAGGGCGAGCCACCCATGGTATTAACTATTCGTGGGGACGAGGGCGCTAGAGGGCCAACCAAGATGGCCGCCTTGGTCTGAGCTCCCGTACATGCCCCGCATTAATCCTGAATAATCTTGCTGTTCCCGGTGGTTTCAAACTACTTTCCTGATTCCTGGCTTTTAGCGCTGCCTGCCTCTAGCTCCCGAAAACTGGGGTCAAAACAACTCTCCCCTGCCTCGGAACAGCCAGCGCAGCCTCAGAGCCAAGCTTTGGGTGGCTCACCGAGCGAGGCGCCAATCCGCCCCCTGCCCCCAGACGGAACCCGGCCAGCTGTGTCCCGAGGCGCCTGGAGGTTCCTGCAGCGGAGCGGGCGCGGATCGCAAGGTGAAGACCAGCGGCTGGCGGATCAGTGGAGGGCTTCTCCGCCCCCCCCCAGATCCTGGGCTGGCAAGTGGAGTAAACCTCACCGCCGCCGACCAGAGGACGCCGTCGAGGGCCGGAACAGCTCAGAGGCAGACAGGCGGCTTCCCCCCCCACCCCCTCCGCTTCGCCTGCTGCGGATTCCTGTGGCCCGTCAACGGAGCTGAGAGCGGGGGCTCCGTGAAGGGCCCCGGGGCGCTACGCTGCCCGGAGCAGCCCCCACTGAAGGAATCCCTCATTCGCCGAGAAGGAGACAGCGACCGGCTGCGCTAGGAGGTAAGGAGGGGGTGGGAGCAGGCGCTGCTCAGTGACACCGAGGCCAGCCTTCGCACCCCCCCTCCCTCCCTCGCGGTCAGACGGCAGAGCCGCCTGGGACGCTGAGGCGGGAGAAGCCGTGGAGCACAGGGGCGCCGGCACTGCTGCAGCCAGAGTGGAATTATCTGCAGTCGCACTCAGTTTTACTTGTAGACTCGCCTCAGCACTATTACAGCAAGCTGAACCACGCACCTGTAGCAGTGCACACCCTGCATACCACTCCATCCTAAGTGACCTGCTCACTCCTCACAGCACTAAAACAGCAGCATTTAAAGTAAGGGGAGCCGATCCTGCTATAAAGGAAACCCTACCCCTCCATTTTGCCATCACAAGACCCCTCTACACTTTATCGACCTCACAGGGAGCCCATAAACTGCCTCCTACGGGGAAATCCCAGTGTCCACTGCCACAAACGCCTCCCACCAAACGACAGCCCATTGACCATTCACTGAGCCGCTTCCCCATCTGGGCGAGAAAGGAGTCTGACCACACGGATCGTGGGCTTACACCGCCTCTTGGCAAACAGAGTTAATCTTTGTAGGTGAAGCCACCACATCACCCGAAGTGCCGCTTCACAGGAAAGTCATCCTACCACGCAGCAGCATTTGCACTCGCTTTGCTAGTCAGGAGACCCCTCCCACCTCGCCGGTAAGTTCCCAGAGTACCGTAGAGAGAGCAGATTAAACTCCTGATCCTCCACACGTCATCGCACTACTCGCGATGGGGAAAACTGAAAAACCCAAAAGAAATTTAACTTTGAGAGTGGCACAACTCCAAAAGTACCCCAACAGCAGGAGGACCAGGTGTCCGTGTCAGGTGGTTTACGCCAGACCGTAGCAAGCGGCAACCCGTCCGAGATCAAAGAAATCCTTCTTGAACTAAAAGCTGGCATAGGTAGTTTGAACAATAAGATGGACGGGCAAGCCTCCAAGGTTGATCTTCTTCAACATCGCATAGACACCCACTCTGAACGCCTGGACGCGGTCGAGCAGAGAGTATCCAATCTTGATGACACTATAACAACCCTGTCAGGCAAAGTCTCCCAACTTGAAACCTAAAAGAAATCAACCCTAGCCAAGTGCGAAGACCTTGAAGGCCGCTCGAGAAGAAATAATATTCGCATAGTCGGTGTACGAGAGCATCAGACACAGGCGAAAATGGAGGACTATGTAGAGTCCCTCTGCATATCCCTTTTCGGCCGCGACGCCTTATCTCAATTCTTCATCATAGAGAGGACGCACAGGATTCCAACAGCCAGACAAGCTCCTGGCACTCCACCCAGGCCAATCATCGCGAGACTACTTAACTACAGGGACCGCGACACCATCCTGCGACTGGCCAGGGAAAAGGGGGATCTCCTACATGATGGTGATAAAATACACTTTTATCCTGACTTTTCTCCCACGGTACAATTGCAGAGGAAATCATTCACTGCCATAAAACAGACTCAGAGTCAACCAAATGGTCTACTATATGCTTTTCCCGGCACGGCTCAGAGTACAGCACAGCGAGAGGGTTCACTTCTTCGAGTCTCCTGATGAGGCAAGCATATTCCTAGACCAGATAGGCTGCCCAGATCAAAACCCCAATCGCCCCAGAACTCAGAAGGACAGAAATAACAGGAATCCATCATAACCCTCAATAATCAGTCCCATACAGCAGGTTAATGGTTACCACCAAAAAACACCGGAACCACCATGATCAGCTTACCGCGGGGCTAGGACACTTAGGAGGCCTCATGTACCTCCGCCACTAGGGCCCCTTGCTTAGCAAGGTCAACGGGAGGCCTTGAACGCCCCTTGCACAGCATTTGTTTGGTTTACAGTTTATTGTTGTTGGGAGGGATTGCAACCGACGACCTGGAGGCCCCAGGAACAGTCTCATGCAACAGTTCACTTACAGGCCAGTTGGGGGTTGCCCGTGGAAAATGTTCACCGAGGGTAGAGAGTAAGGACTGCGCCACCCACCCGATATCTCCCACTGACCCTCCGTCCTTCCACTCACCACCAGCGATACTACACCGTCCAGCAAATAACTACACGAACAACGACTACACGAACAACGACCAATCTGTCGGATCAAGTTAGTCTTAGCGACACTGGCCGACAATGGCCAAATAAAAGCCAACATGTACCCTAATCCGCTCCATTCAATGTCGCAACCTGGAACATAAGAGGGGGTAACATCCCGTCCAAAACACGGAAAATCCTACAGTACTTAAGACAAAGTCGACGTAGCAATGGTCCAAGAAACGCACCTAATTCCCAGGAAAGATCACATATGGGCCAAGTCTTGGGGTTGCCATAGATACTTTTCATCATACTCGTCCTACTCTAGAGGAGTCGCAATCTTAATTCATAGGAGGATTAACTTCCGACTAACCTACACAGCGAAGGACTGCGACGGTAGAGCTATCCTGGTGAGCGGCATTATAGCAGGCAAGAAGATAACATTCATCAACTCCTACGCACCTAATGTGGACGGCCCAACAATTTTGGATGGGTACTGTCTCACCTCGCCACTGAAGACCCGACCACAATAATCTGGGGAGGTGATATGAACACCGTCCTCGACCCGATCAGAGAGATCACGAGCCGTACCACAACCCAAATCTAAAGCCAGCCTGCAAATAGCAGAAATCTGCAGGGCATTTGACCTAAAAGACGCATGGAGAGCGGCCAACGGGGGTCTGCAAGACTACACCTTCCACTCCGCGGTACACAACACGAGCTCTAGAATCAACTACCTGTTCACCTCAGCAAATGGCCCACTAAAAATCGGCTCATGTCACATCCTCCCAAGAACTCTCTCCGACCACTCCCCAGTAATCCTCAGCCTCTACTCCTCCAACCCGGATCCACAATACAGCGCTGGCGCTTCAAAACCGGCTCCATGCAGGATGAGGTATTCGATACCGAACTGAGAGAAGAGATCAACACTTTCTTAGAAGCCAACATAGGCTCCGTCCCCGCCGCCAGCACGATATGGGAGTCATTAAAGTGCTTCACGAGGGGAGTCTGCCAGGCCAAGGAGAATGGCATCCTCAAACTCAGAAGGGAGCTGGCAACCTGTGAGGATCAGCTAAAAAACCTCAAGCACCAAAACATAAGCACAGGCGATCCGAGAATAAAGGCCACCCTGAAGAAGGAACTGCAGAAATTCAATACCTTGGCTGAGCGAGAGCTAAAATTTTTAAATCGAGGCAACCAAGTAAGACAGTACGGCGAAGGACAAAGACCTGGCGCCCTCCTTGCAAATTTAATAAGAGCTGACCGTAAGCTGTCTCCAATCGAAGGTATTCCTAACACGCAAGGAGTGATAATACACACAGACGAAGGAATGGCCGAGGAATTTAAACGCTTCTACCAAGATCTCTACAGCACCAAGCACAATGGAAACTCAAACGCTCCGCTATATCTAGAAGACACTGAGCTATATTGGGTCGAAAGCCAGCTACGGGAACCCCTCAACGAATTGGTTACGCAAGAGGAGATCATTGAGGTCATCAAGACTCTTCCGAACTCCAAGGCCCCTGGCCCAGACGGCCTAACAGGGGAATTTTATAAAGCATTTGCGAATACCCTAGCCCCTCTCCTGGTAGCAGTATACGAGGAAGCTCTGGAAAAAGGTGCCCTTCCCCAGACCACCTGCGAAGTCAACGTCGTCCTCTTGCACAAACAAGACAAACCTCCAGAAGAATGCACATCCTACCGTCCCATTTCCCTACTCAACCTCGACAATAAAATACTAGCAAAGGTACTCACAAACGGGCTGATGCCACTGATGCCTGCCCTAGTTCTGGCAGACCAGGCAGGGTTCATACCTGGCCGCAACACAACCTTTAGAATCACAAGACTATTCGGTGTCAGAGGCATTAGATCCATCCCAACAAGCAATCGCAGTCCTACTCGATGCCGAGAAAGCATTTGACACTGTGGAGTGGCCATTCCTGTTCACAGTACTAACCAGGATGGGTCTGGGAGCACGCTTTATTAAACTGGTATCCCTCTTATACACCAAACCACAAGCCAACATCATAGTGGGATCAGCAAAATCAGCTACCATCGACCTGCAACGTGGCACAAGGCAAGGCTCCCCTCTATCAGCTCTGTTTTTTGCCTTGGTAATGGAACCACTTGCCTCCAACCTTCGCGAGCAGCGGCCACATAGAACAGTGCTCGACAATTTCATTTATTTTAGAACCCGCTACACATTACAAGCACTCCTTCCCAACTTTCCACGTCAACCTCCAACCTGCCAACTTCTACAAGCGCAGGGAGAGGGAAGGCTGGCCTCACAAATATATAGAGCCGCCATTGCCGACACAGCCCCCCGATAACTCCCGAACAAAGGCCAGATGGGAAAAGTCCCCGAGTATATCCATCTCGGAAGAAGACTGGGCTTTTATCTTGAGACAAACGCAAAAAAATCGCCCTCAACACACGCCTCAAGCTAATCCACTTTAACTTCCTTCACCAAACCTATTATACACCAGCCAAAGCGAACAAACACCACCCTGAATCGCCCTGAAAATCTGAGCGATGTGGGACGTCAGCCGATTTTGTCCACCTCGCGTGGGACTGTCCCAAACTAACTCAGTTCTGGAGTCAGGTCCTAGAGATAACTGGTGCAGTCATCGGAGAAACGGTTCAACCAGCCTACGCAGCGGCCCTATTGGAATGACAAGAATGTTATCAACACCAATAAGGAAACTGGCAGGTGTACTGTTAACACTCGCCCGTAGGAGAGTCGCCATGGCCTGGAGCCGAGGCCCTCTGCCCACAGTCTCCTCCTGGCGTAGAGACATCCTTTACTGCCACGATGTCGAAACGGACTTCGTCAGACTACTACCTCTCCACGCCCGCCCACCAGACATCTGGGGCCCGCTGGTACTGTTCCTGATGAAGGAGGCAGAGGAAGCACCAACTTCCCCAGATAGCTCTCAATAAACAAGGACTGCGCTTTCGCTAACAACTTGGCTTAGCATCCCACATCACTCAGATGTTAAACTGGCTTGGTGCAGAATACACCGCGAAGATACTAAACTCTATTGTGGGGAAGGGGAGATGGGTGGGGAGGAGGCAGAGGGGAACGGGAATGGCGCAAGTTAATTCCACCCTAATGTGGGTGAGAAGTTGTATTGTGTTACGAAAAAAACAAAAATAAAGGTTTTTTTTTAAAAAAACTATTCGTGGGGACAAGGGTTTTGGCTCCTCAGATACAATGGTGCCGGGTGCAAAAGTGGGTCGAAAAACCGATGGGTCCGCCGGTTCCGGTGGATGTGATTGTAGCAGGGGAGGACCAGGTAGTTCTTGTGATGGAACCTGGGAAAAAGAAATGGACTCACAATCCCGTTGACAAATGTTATTTACCTGAGTGATGTACTCCACTGATATCTTGTTTTTGAATTCTGATTTATAGATCCTGTGTATGCTGAGTGCCTGTGTGAGGCACAATGGAGTGTCTTCGGGAGGGTCCAGGGACATGCTGGAGGAAGTGACAAATGTCTCCATTCTGCCGATGGACACTGGGATATGCATCAAGACTGACACACCTGGTACTACTATTGAGCCCAATGATGCATCCGTTGCGGCGTACTGCAGTGGTTTGAGAAAACGACGTGGACGTAAGCGCGATGCTTTGCACCTTTCTGCTCTTTCCATAGCCTCGGTGCAAAATAACCATCCTACACTGGTCGGGAAGTCCGAAAATATATGGGTGTACTTGGCTCAACGGGTGCTGAACGTTTCATATTTCTGTATGTCGGATGTACATGACTCCGTTACTTTGGTCTCCACGTGCCTTGTGGCAATACCAATGCCTGTTCTGGTGTTATGGACTCTATTTGTAGTATTGCATAAGGATCCCTTGGTTGAGAACTTAGATGTGCAGAGTTCTTTTTCAGTGTATGAATATTGTAAATTCTGTGCAGACGCAGACCGCAAATGGGGACATGACCAGCATTATTACCCACAATATCGCCCCAGCCGATGTTTGTTATCAAATGACTTGCGATCCGAGAAGTCTGGAAGAATAGTTGTTGTATTGTCCACTGAAGGAAAAAGCTAGAAAGTGAGTCGGAGCGTCCTGCAGGTAAAATTATGAGGGACATTGGGTACGACAGCAAGGAAAGAAGCTTGGTTTTTTACACTTCTAACTGGAATATTCCACTCTTTTTGTGTCTCAGGCTTATTGTCTGCTCGTCGGCCGAGGGCAGCATGGTAATTCATGAGAGGCGGGGGTCGAACGTAGCCCCATAAAGAGAAGAGGTTTTACTCTTGGAAAAGCAGTTCAAATTTGGACTCTGGGCGATGCAGTCTCGCCGAGATGGTGGATGCGCCACTCCAGATCCCGTTAGGACGATCAATCTCTCTGCCTACCTGCTGTCGGACTAAGCAGTGTTGTAGTGGGCGAGAGGAAGGTGTCTTCTGCAGCAATACTAACAGCGATGACTTTTCCCTTTGTCTACGTATAACGGATGTGTTCGTTATTCATTTCTGTATGTTATGCATGAATAAAGGGCCTATAACGCACTCATTTTATTATAACTATCACCAACAGTGTATATGTCCTTTTTGTCTGAGTCCAATAACTGATTTTGCAAAGGGTCCGGAGAGCGTAAGTATGCAATCTCCACACGTGGCCGAGCTAAAGCGTAACAAGTATACAAACATGAAAAAAGTATCCAGGATCCTATTTTTTTATTCAAGAATTGTGAATGACGACAAAATGACAACGTGAAGAGGGCAAATGCCCTGAGAAATTGTCATAGAAATCAAGCCAGTTGAATAAAGAGGGCTAAAAAGTGTACATTAACCATATGACGTGGAAAGTAGAGTTCTCAAATGTGCTATCGACTAACAACTCACATGTAAGTGTGCTGACTATATGCAAAAATGCCTTCCTATAAAAATGACTCCAGTAAAAAACAAAATGGCACAATAATTTAGCCATTGAAAAGATCCCCAAGGTAATGCTTGTAGGTCTACGTTATTATCATGGCAAAATGTTTCCTGAAAAAAGTATTGTAGGGACATTTTGTAGCATCCGTTTCATAGCAACATTTTGTGTGCCTTGCCATTTGAACGTGCATGGAATACAGGGATAACAATAAAATTTGAATACAGAACCATACCAACATCAGATATGTGAAGAGATCACACACAATGAAAAAGGCAAGAGAGAAACAAGTGAATGATTAGTAAGTTGATACGCTTTACTAATGACGGTCTGACAAATGCTTGCTATGTTTAAGGCTCTTGTACCACGCACGGTTGCCACCTGCGTGGTCTCTTGGCGCTCTGGCGGATCTGTGGAATTAAAAGAAAGACTACATGGGTAAACATTGTAGAAGAATAACATGGAATTAGGTAACTTAATTCCCATCAGAAATGGAATGAATCCACCAGTAATTAGGATAATCCATGGTATGTACCGAGCCTGAGCACTACTGCTCATAATTTGTACATCTATTTATGTGTATTGCTGTTTAGGTCAGTGTGTCTGGTTGCACCCTCAACTTGGGGCTTTCACAAGCTCAATGCCAAGAAGTTAATCTATCTTGGTTTTACTGATATGCTGCTAAAATCAATACACAATTGTGTGACATCTTGATTCTGCATTGTTTTTAAGTGTTGCAAGAAAGGTTCTTTGAGCACTCAAATTGTGCATCCAACATAGAATTTCCAAAACATATTCATTGATGCAAACAGATTTGGAGCACCTAGTGATGACATATCCGAAAGGGAATCTTTTGATATTGCGGTATTGGAAATGAGTGCATGCTCACACACAGCACACATGGAACAGCTGAAAAAGCCTTTTGGTAAGCTAAGTAACTGCTAGGAAAGAATTTCTTTTTGAAACTTTCCCTTTATAGTTTCTAATGCAACCTCATTCTTTTTGCTCCGTTTTTGATTATGTCCCGACTTCCTGAAGGGAAGTAAAGCTTTCAGCTTCACTTCTCTTGCTTTTGCTCATTTGTTATGGGGAAACTAATCAGCCCTTCAGAGTATCAGTACTGGAAAACATTGTTTCACTTTTGAATTCCTGTGTTATGTTATTTGGCATTCATATAGCGCTCTATATATCACTGGGTTGACCTCAAAGTGCTGGTAGGTTGAAAGCCCTCAGGGACCATAGTCTAGGTCAGTTGAAGGAGTAAGGAGTCTTACGGTGCTTGGGTGCACCAATTATGTGAGCAGCCGCAGCAATTGCCTAGTGGTAGCTGCAGTCTAGCATTAGGTGTGGTGGTATTTGATATCAGTTGAATGTCTGCAGTCAGGAGGATGGACACCAAGACTGGGTTCTGGCTGTGTTAGGCCTGTGTAGGACGCTTATGTGTGCAGCAAGGCCGGTATTTGTGTTTTTATTAGAATGATAAGGTGTTCGTGGAGCAATGTTCGTATGTGAGCAGCTAGGCGGAAATTGATCAAGGGGTGTAGCTGCACTCTAATTGTGTGCTGGTGTAGAGTGTAAGCATAGTGATAAGGAAGGTGTGTGTTGGAATGGGGTTATAATCCAAGGAGCTTGCTATTCCTGATTTCAAGCGCTTTTGCTTAGTAGTGGCTCAATAAGCGTATTTAGTGGCGTCATTGCTTGGGATCTCATTGAGCATTTGCCATCGGGTTGCAGGTCTTCGTTGCCACAGATGGTCATAGTCGGTGTTACGGAAAGGGCCACAGTTTTAGAGATAGGCCTCCTAAAAAATCATCGGCAGGTGAGTGCTTGCGGCCCCCGACCTCCATTTTGCCCCGCTGACCCCCCTTCCCACCGCATCCCGCATCCCTTCCCCGAGCGTGTCCCTGCTCCCTCCCGCCTCCCAACCCGCCCACCGCCCGTGATTGGTTACTGGGCGTCCGGGCCCAGGGTCTAGCGACCCGCGCTGCACGCGCCCACTGCCTCCTAAAAAATCATCGGCAGGTGAGTGCTTGCGGCCCCCGACCTCCATTTTGCCCCGCTGACCCCCCTTCTCACCGCATCCCTTCCCCGAGCGTGTCCCTGCTCCCTCCCGCCTCCCAACCCGCCCACCGCCCGTGATTGGTTACTGGGCTTCCGGGCCCAGGGTCTAGCGACCCACGCTGCAGGCGCCCACTGCCTCCAAAAAAATCATCGGCAGGTGAGTGCTTGCGGCCCCCGACCTCCATTTTGCCCGGCAGCCCCCAGCGGCTAAGGGCCCCGAGGCCAAGGGCGACTCCAACAGAGGCAACTCCAGGAAGTGTCAGCAGGTGTCTGCAGGGGAAGCCACCCCAGTGACCAGCCGTCAACCAGCGACTACAAGGACCAGTAAGGTAGGAGGGCCGGGGTTGGGAGAGATACAGCTTTACACCAGATACCTAACCCCGTTGCCCCAAACTGCATTTGATAGAAGGGCTGCCGCGCCCAAATTGCATTGTCTATTCTCCAAACTGCATTGATGGGCTTTTCTCCCACTATACAGGTGTCTCAAACTTAGCAGGGCCGCCGTGCCCAAAGTGTATTGTCTGTTCTCCAAACTGCACTGATGGGCTTTTCTCCCACTATACAGGTGTCTCAAACTTAGCAGGGCCGCCGTGCCCAAAGTGCATTGTCTGTTCTCCAAACTGCATTGATAGCCCACTCCCACACCGTACGGGTGTCTCAAACCTAGCAGGACCGCCGTGCCCAAATTGCATTGCCTGCTCTCCAAACTGCACTGATAGGCTTTTCTCCCACTATACAGGTGTCACTCAAACGTAAAGTTAGATGGAATTGTGAAAGTTAGCATGTCCACTCTTAGATGGAAGTGTGAAAGTTAGCATGTCCGCACCTAGATGGAATTGTGAAAGTTAGCATGTCCTCACCTAGATAGAAATGTGAAATATTAACATGTCCACTCTTAGATGGAATTGTGAAAGTTAGCATGTCCACTCTTAGATGGAATTGTGAAGGTTAGCATGTCCGCACCTAGATGGAATTGTGAAAGTTAGCATGTCCGCACCTAGATGGAATTGTGAAAGTTAGCATGTCCTCACCTAGATAGAAATGTGAAATATTAGCATGTCCACTCTTAGATGGAATTGTGAATATTAGCATGTCCGCACCTAGATGGAATTGAGAAATATTAGCATGTCCACTCTTAGATGGAATTGTGAAAGTTAGCATGTCCACTCTTAGATGGAATTGTGAAAGTTAGCATGTCCACTCCTAGATGGAATTGTGAATATTGGCCTGCGCCGCATCTAGATGGAACTGTGAATGTTAGCATGTGAAAGTTGCATTTAGAAAGTGTGCCCTATAGCCTCTCCTTGAATTTTAGAAATGTGCCCAATAGCCTCTCTGGTAAATGGAATTTAGAAGTGTGCCCAAGATCCTCTGTGAAAGTTGCATTTAGAAGTGTGCCCATTACTCACTCTGTGAAACTGCATTAAGAAGTGTGCCCAATAGACACTCTGGAAAGTTGCATTTAGAAATGTGCCCAATAGACACTCTGGAAAGTTGCATTTTGAAGTATGCCCAATAAGCTCGCTGTGAATTTAATAGTGTCCCCAATAACCACTCTGTGAAAGTTGCACTTAGAAGGGTGCCCAATACCCCCTCTGTGAAATTTAGAAATGTACCCAATAACCTCTGTGAGAGTTACATTTAGAAGTGTGCCCAATAGCCCCTCTGGTAAATTGAATTTAGAAATGTTCCCAATAGCCTCGCTGGAAAATTGATTTTAATCGTGGGCCCAATAGCCTCTCTGTGGAAAATTGAATTTAGATATGGGCCCAATATCCTCTGTGAAAGCTGCATTTAGAAGTATGCCCAATAGCCACGCTTTGAAAGTTGTATTTAGAAGTACTACCAATAGCATTCTGTGAAAGTTGATTATAGAAGTGTATCCAATAGACACCCTGGAAAGTTGCATTTAGAAGTTTGCCCAATAGCCTCTCTGGAAACTTGAATTTAGAAGCGTGCCCAGTAGATGCTCTGCGAAAATTGCATTTAGAAGTGTACCCAATAGCCTCTGTGAGAGTTACATTTGGAAGTGTGCCAAATAGCCTCTGTGTGGAAAATTGTACTTAGAAGTTTCGCCCAGTAGCCTCTCTGGAAAGTTGCATTTAGAAGTTTGCACATTGAAAAAGCATATAACCCATCATATCACACCACCACGCTTACTCTCTCCTTTACATCACCACTCAACTAGAACACAGTGATACTATGACACCATTCGGTATAACTGTTCTCATACGAACATCCGCCGCTTACTCCACATCATTCTATGTAAACACTGCTGGTCTCACACCCCCAGCCAGGCGTTTTCCTCAGGCCTAACGCAGCCACATCCGTTCCGGATAAATCCTGCCAGAACGAACACATTCTCCTGATCTCTCAACCACCACACCTACCGATAAGAAGCAGCTATTACACAAGTGCCGCACGAGCTGCACACATATCCGGTGCTCACACGCACCTTTTTGACTCTCCCTACTCTCTCTACTGATCTGAACTGCGGTTCCCAAGGGCGTTCAACCTACCAGCGCCTTCAGACCATACCAATGGTATATAAGGCGCTATATAAGTGCAAAATAACATAACATAACATTTACAGAAGGACATATAATATTTGTTGTCACTAATATGTGGGGGGAGTGGGTGCCACAGAGTTGGCGCCAAGGTTCAGAAGGCGGATCCTCCGATCTTGACAAGAGTTAGAGGTTGGAATCACTAGAAGGAGGGCAGTGCTGGATCTTAGGGTGCAAGATGGGAGGTAGGGTTTTATCGTCACTTGTAGGTATGTTGGGCCGGTCTTGTGCACTGCTTGGTGAGTGAGGCTTAGGGTCTTGATGGTGGCTCTTCGTCCGACTGGGAGCCAGTGGAGGGTTCGTAGAGAGGGATAGATGTGGTCTCTGTGTCCCAGGGCGAGGAGCAGCTTTGCAGGAGTGTTTTGGGCTCTTTGAAGTTTGTTGAGTTGGTATGCCAGTGCTCCCAGGTATAGGGAGTTGGCATGTTCCAGTCTCAACATCACAATAGACATAACTGCGGCAAGTCTGTTGGGGTAGGAGAAGTAGGGAAAAATGTGTCCGAGACGTTTGAGGTGGTAGTGACAGCATTTTGACATGTTTTTGATCTGACGGGAGAGCGTTAGGCCTGAATCCATAGTGCAGCCTAGGCTTTTGACTATATCTGAGGGGCGGGGAGATGGGCCGAGGGAGGGGGCCATGGGAGCGGATGTGGGGGAATGGCAGTATTGCTGCACACCACGATTTTAACAAAGTTCAGAAGGAGGTGATTTTTTGTCATTTATCGGTCAATATCAAGGCAACAAGCTTCAAGATCAGGATGAGGGTTGTTGCTGGTCTTGGGGATTCTTAGGATAATTCGTGTATCGTCAGCGTAGTTTTAACAGGAGAGGTTGAGCGTGTGGATGATTCCTGGTAGAGTGGTCAGATAGAGGTTGAACAGGAGAGCAGATAGACATGCACCTTGGGGTACTCCAGTGTTCACAGAGTGAGCAGTGGAGACAAAGGGGGAGAGGAAAGTTATTTGTTTCCTATTGCAGAGGAAGGAGGCAATCCATTTGAGAGCAGTGCCACAGATTCCTAGGGAGTGGAGGCGGTCAAGGAGGATTGAATGGTTAACCGTGTCAAAGGCTGCAGGGAGATGGAGAAGAATCATTGCTGTGCAGCCCTCAGTGTCAGCAGTGACCTTGAGATTGTCCCAGATCGAGATCAGAGTGGTTTCTGTTCCATATCACAGACTGAAGCCTGTTTGTGCGGGGTCGAGGAGATTGTTGGAGTGTACGAAGGAGTTGAGCTGGGAGTATGCAGTCCGGTCAATGAGTTTCGTGAGAAATCTGATGTTGGCCTGTAATTCTTGGGGTCAAGGGTTGCCTTTTTTAGAAGTGGCTTGGCATGCGCTATTTTGAAGGAGGCGTCAGGGAAGATGCCAGAAGTGAGGGAGTCGTTTAGTATGGCTCTCGCATGTTCTCCTGCGCAGGTAGAGGAGAATATTTCTTTCAGGACAGAGGCAGGGCAGGGGTCGAGGGGCAACCCAGAGGGTTTGCTAGCTCATAGTATGTCAAAGAACTCATCTCTGGAGATGGGCTTGAAGGAGTCGAAAATAGGTAAAGTGGGCGTCGGGGCAGTGGGATCAGGAGGGGTCGGTGAAGGGAAGGGGGAGAGCAAGGACAGTTTGGTGTTATTCTTAAATTGCACACAGCACCTTACAGTCCAGTGGAGATAACAATTTTTATTTTATACGTGCCTAAGACAAGCTGGTGGCAGCAGTTACATTTTTGGCATTATTTTGGTGTACACATTGGCATTTACTGCTTGGTCTTTGGCCATATTCCTGCCTTCTCCGGCCATGAAAGTCCTTATAAAAATCATTCACTTTCCAGAGAGGGGTAGAGTGTGAGTGAGTGTGAGTGAGAGTGCGTGAGAGTGCGTGAGAGAGTATGAGAGAGTATGAGAGAGTGAGTGAGGGAGTGAGAGTGAGTGTGAGAGAGAGTGTGAGAGAGTGTGTGAGTGTGTTTCCTCCCCCTCACCCCCCATGTCTGATACCAGTCAACATCACTGGAGCCAGAAAGTCTGCTACTGGGGCAGAAGTGAAACCAGTAGTCATCTTTCATTGGACAACTATTGCCTGTTTCAATGGTGCAGATCCTTAACATTGGTGGGATTGGACTTGCTTCCAGTTCTGATTTTGGATAAGAGAAAGACTTCTGCAGCGATTCTTCAGATCTATGTTGGAGCCAAGAATCCCTATAAGAAGGGGTCAGCCCATTAAGGACCAGAAGACGATTCATGCAGTGGCCCAGCATTCGCCTGCAGTGTCCAGCCTGGTGAAGCCCTGCTCCTCTGGCAGATCTCTGAAGTGCCTGAACTGTGCTTCAGCCCTTGGACTAGTGGGACCAATAATCTTGACGCCTTCAAGAATCCAGCCCTTCAGAGCCTTCAGAAGTGTCCCTGGACTCACCAGCTCCCTCGTGCGCTACCTTGCCAGAACTGTCATCGTTCCGTGATCAAGCCCAGAACATTGGTGGTCGCCAGCTTGTACCACAAGTCGCCTTGTCTCCGAATTCCCGCTACCTATCTACAAGGGACCCTAGTTGTGGAGCAGCTTATTTGACTGCGATTGGAGGGACGGCTGTCGTCGTATGTAAAGATTGATCGTCGCCTTCCTCCATCCCGTGAAGTGTCCCAAAGAGGACTGCATCATCGGATTCTGTATTTCCTCTGGCAGGGATGGCATATTTTGCAGTTGAATCCTACCGGAAGAATCCTCCAACCTACAACCCCTCAGCACCGATCAACGGAAGAAAGGGCCGAAGATCATGCCCGCAGCAACCCACAGATTATCTATCATGACATCTGTCGGGGGCAGGGTAAGGAACAAGTTACTTACCTGTAACTGTTGTTCTCCAGCATGGGTCTGGCATGGATTCACATGCTCATGAATATTCCCCGTCGTCAGGCTGGGAATCCTCGGTAAAGAAAAATCAGTATCAGTTTTGTTTCTGATCTGTCTTTCGTAGTAGTAAACAATCACTGATCTCTGCGTCATACTAACCACAGCCAATGACTGCCCTCTCCCTAAGCCCCGCCTCTGGCAGCCATCTTCAGATTTGGTAGCACGTGAAGTGGCAGTATGACCAAGTGAAGAGCCGCAGAGGGGTAGGCGGGAGGGTTCGCATGTGAATCCATGCCAGAACCATGCTGGTGAACAAGTTACAGGTAAGTAACTTGTTCCTTCTCCAGCATGGGGTCTGGCATGGATTCACATGCTCATGAATAAAAGAATACATAGCAGTACACACATGCACAACCACGGGAGGTGGCAAAGGCTCAACATTAAGCATTATATCCAAAACTCAACATTAAGCAATTCTTACCTCCTCACCAGGCTCACCTTAGGCGAACAGGTTGCGCAGCACTGCTTGGCCGACCCTGGACTCCTCCCTGGAATCCCGATCGACGCAGGAGAATTTCGTGAAGGTGTGCGTCGACCTCCACGTAGCAGCCCTGCAGATGTCCAGCAAGGGCACACCAGATAGGAATGCCGTGGTAGCTGCGATCGCTCTGGTGGAATGGGCTCTCGGACGGCCAGGCAGCGGTCGGTTTGCCAACCGATGACAGTACATGATGCAGCCGGAGAGCCATCTGGAAATGGAAGCCTTCGAGAGAGCCTTCCCCTGATTGACAGGACCAAAGTTCACAAAAAGTTGTGACGTCTTCCGAAAACACTTCGTGCGGTCCACGTAGAACTTCAGCGCTCTAGCCACATCCAGCGAGTGCAAAGTCCTTTCAGCCGGCGACGAAGGCGACAAGAAGAAAACAGGCAACACCAAGGGTTCGTTGAGGTGGAAGTCCAACGGCACCTTGGGCATGAAGGAGGGATGCGTCCTGAGCACTACCCTCGTGTCGTGAAAAGTCAAGTACGGGGGCTTGCAGGAAAGGGCCTGGATCCCTCCCACCCGTCGTGCGGAGGTGATGGCCACAAGAAACGCTGTTTTCCACGACAAGAACTTCAACAGAGCCGAGTGCAGAGGCTCGAACGGAGGTCCCATGAGCTTGGTCAGCACCACGTTGAGCTCCCACACCGGGGCCGGAGCCTTCACCGGCGGGAACGATCTGAACAGTCCCTTCATTAATTCTTTCACGAGACGATGAGACCACAAAGACGTCCGTCCCGTGGTTCTGGTGTATCGGGAGATCGCAGCAAGATGAATCTTGATGGACGCGTGCGCCAGTCCAGCCTTGGCCAGCATCAGTAGGTACGGCAGTACTTGGGGAGCCGTAATCCGTAGAGGGTTAATCTTCTGTGCGTGGCACCAGACAGAGAACCTCTTCCATTTGTGTCCATAGCATTTAAGAGTTGAGGACGCCCTGGCCTTTGCAAGAGCCTCTCTGCAGTCGGCCGGTATGTCGTAGCCTCCAAACTCTAACGCTGCAGGAGCCAGGCCTGCAAGTTCAGCGACTTCGGGTCGTGATGGAGGATGGCGTCTCCTTCCCTGGAGAGAAGATCCGCGTCCACTGGCAGCTTGATTGACGGGGACGCTGACAAGTCCAGAAGGTCCGGGAACCATATCTGCCTCGGCCACGCAGGTGCGACGAGGATCATCTTGCACCGTGACCTCTTGAGCTGGTTGAATAGCCGGATCAGCAACGGCAATGGAGGGAACGCGTATAGAAACAGGCCCTCCCAGGGGAACGAGAAAGCATCGCCCATGCTCCTCGGCTGGGGAAACCTGCTGGCGAACCTCCGGCACTTGGAGTTCGTCGCCGTCGCGAACAGATCGATCTGGGGTGTGCCCCACCGTCGGAAGAGGCGGTCCACTAGATCCTGTCGTAGTTCCCACTCGTGGCACGGAGTTCCAGGACGTTGATATGGAGGGACTTCTCTGTCGGAAGCCAAAGGCCTCTTGCGTGCAGATTTTCGCTGTGCGCTCCCCACCCTTCCAGGGAGGCATCCGTGGTCACTGTCTTCTGGTGGCCGGGGGTCTGGAAGTCCATGCCCGCCGTCAGATGCGCGCGGGTGCCCCACCACCGGATCGCTCGTCGGAAACTCTCGTCGAGTGTGATCCTCTCCTCGAAGCTGCCCGTCGGCTGGATCCAGCGCGCGTCCAGGAACTCCTGCAACGGGCGCATCCGGAGCCTGCACAGGCGGATGGGATAAATGCAAGAAGACATCATTCCGAGGAGGGACTTGATGGACCTCACCCTGGCCGCGTCCACAACCAGCATCCGCTGCACCTTGCCCAAGATGGCCCTCGTCCTTTCCTCCGACGGAGAGGCCAGAAGCGACACTGTGTCGAGCTTCGCTCCCAGAAACAGTGCGTCTTGAACGGGCACCAGGTGGGACTTGGCGTAGTTTATGGAGAATCCCAGGTCCGTGAGTAGTTGGACGGTCCTTGCCGTGGAGCACACGTCTTCGTCTTCGCTCGGATGAGCCAGTCGTCTAGGTAGGGGTAGACGTGGATCCCCTCTAGGCGCAACCGCGCCGCCACCGGTGCGAGGCACTTGGTGAACACCCTGGGTGCCGACCTCAATCCGAAGGGAAGGGCTCTGAACTGGTAGTGACGCCCTTGGACCACGAATCTGAGAAACTTCCGGTGTCCCTTTAGGATGGGGATATGGAAGTAGGCATCCTCCAAATCCAACGACGACAGGAAATCGTCCTCCTCCAGTTGACCCAGGACGTGTTGGAGGGTGACCATCCTGAACTTCTGTGCCTTGATGAATTTGTTCAGTCGTCGTAGGTCCAGGATGGGACGCCATCCTCCCGTCTTCTTCACGAGGAAGTATCTTGAGTAAACTCCGGAGCCCCGAAGCCTCTTTGGGACGAGCTTGATGGCGCCCTTCCTGAGCATCGCCCTTACCTCCAAGAGAAGTTGAGGGACGTGATGTTCCTTCCTGGCCACAGGGGGAACGCGCGGGCACCTCTTTAGAAACTCGAGCGCGTGACCCTGAGCCAGGGCGTCCAGCACCCAACGGTCGGTGGAGATGGACTCCCACACGCTGACGAAGCTCGCAAGCCGGCCTCCCACCGGGGTGCTTCGGTGGGGGCCCGACCCCACGGCCGGTTCAGTCCTGCTTCGACGAGGCTTTGCCGCCTTGTCCTCCTTGGCGACGACGGCGGGGTCCGCCCGACTTGCCTCGGCACCTGTAGGCTTCCTGTGATGACGAACGGGCCGTTTGACGATAGGTGGAAAATCCGCCGCTGGAACCTTTGGAGGCACCCTGTTTGCCTCCGCCGCTCCGAAAGGGCGGCTGTCGTTGCTGGAGAACACCAAGAGCCCGGGCCGTGTCCACCATGATGGCTTGTAGGGAATAGTCCACTGTTTTCCCAAACAGGTTGCTCCCGTCGAACGGCATGTCCAAGACTCTGGTCTGCACGTCCTGACGGAAGTCCGTAGCCTTGAGCCATCCACACCGCCTAAGGCACACGCCGTTGCCCAACTGGCGAAATCCAGTGTCCGCGATGTCCGTCGCTATCGTAATGGCGTGGTCCGATGCCACTTCTCCTTCCTGCAAGATCTCTAGGCCCTCTTGTGTGGTAGGAAGTCCAGCAGGGGGGCGAGTTTGTACCACAACTCCCTGTCGTAGCGGGCTACGATAGCCAAGGCGTTGGCAGCCTTAATCGTTGTCGCTGCCGATGAGATGACTCATCGTCCCATCGTGTCCAATTTCTTTCCCTCGCCGTCCGGCGGGGAGGTTGACGTAGAGGCCGTGCCTCCCCCCCGCTTTCTACCTGGCCGCCGCGGAGACGACCGAGTCCGGGGTCGGCTGTGCCCGAAGGCACAAGGGGGCCGCGTCCGGGACCCGGTACTTCTTCTCGTACCGATCCCTTCTAGCCGGCGTTGTGGATGGGTTCTTGAGGAGGGCGAGACCCTCATCCCAGATATCGTCAAGTAGAGGTACAGCGAGGACCGTCTTCCTCTTGGTCTCGCGCCGTTGATAAAGTAAACCTTCCTTCTTCTCTTCCGGGCAGAGCTGGAAAAGCTTGGATGCCCTGGCGATCATGGCGTGAAACGATCCAATCTCGTCGGGCGGGGAAGCCCAGGTGGGAGGTGACGACGGAAGATCCTCGTTGTAAACCTCGTCGTCAGTACCCGTCGCGGCCGTGTCAGTCCCTGTATCATCCCCACGTGTAGTGGACGGGGAGGAGGGCTGAGCAGGGCGCGAAGGTTGAAAAGGAGGTGGAGGATGAATCCTTCTTCTCTTAGGAGGAGGGCTCTCAGAAGGGCCTGGCTCCGGGTCCCCCGTCGGGAGCGGTTCCTCCGTTGGTGATAACGGCAGTCTCGTCCTTATCTCCGAGCAGAAGGACTGTATAGCCAACAAAATGGCCGCCGAGTTGTCTTGCGGCACTGGTTGAGGGGGTTCCGACGGGCGATCAGAAGCCCCGTCGGCACCCTCGACGTTCTCGTCGTCTCCCACGTCGGGATCCCTCCCGACAGGATGGTCTTCTTCCACGCCAGAGCCGTGGCCTAAGACTTCGATCAGCTCCTCCTCAGAGGTTGAGGCCGAATACACGACGACCTCCTGCCCCCCCTTTTTCTTCTCAGTCGGAGGTTTCACGGGGGTCCTGTTGATGGGCATAAAAGAGGACTCCCTCCGCGGTGGCAGGGAGATTCTGGGCCCCGAGGTCGCCACCACTGGTGTAGCCTCCACAGGCTGAGCCAGGGCCGCCGCGACTGTCTCGATAGAGGCCTTGGCCGGATGGATCAAGGCTTTCACCACCTTAGGTGCGCTCACCGCCTTCTCCTTGGGGGGAGGGTCACCACCTCGCTCCCCCTCCGATGGGGCCTTCGAGCACGACCGGGGTCTCTCCAAGAGCTTCGCCGGGTGCTCGGCCTTCCTCTTACCCGAGCCAGAGCGTTGGCTCGTGGTTGATGGCGCCGGGGAGGATGCGCCCTGCCTGGCGCCCGTAGAGCCCGACCGTTCGGTGCTCCCGGTGCCAGCGGACTCGCGGTGCTTGGCCTTCTGTTGGACCCCCGTCGCCGGGGCGCCCTCAAAGGTCTTAGAAGACCGCTCAGACTTCTTCTTCTCGCCTGACGGGCTCTTTCCTTCCAGCCAGTTGGCGAGACGCTGATGGCGGTCCTTCATGGTCCGCTCCGACATATTGCCGCAAAACGCACAGTCCTTTTCCACGTGCGCCTTGTCTTCATGCAGGCAGTAAAGGCAAAGGGAGTGTTTGTTCTCCTTAAAGACATTCTGAAGCTGGCATCCAGGGCAGACCCTGAACAGCTTTACGGGCATCGAGCTTCCCTTCTCCTGGACCATGCTCAAGACGGGCCTGAGAAACTTCTGAAGTCCTCCAAAAGCATGGCTCGACGAAATCTTCACCCTTGAGGGGCGTAGAAGAATCCGACATGGGTCCCCATTGATCGGATAAAGAAACGGTGGAGCTTGAGGCTCTTTTGACCGAAAAAGAGAAAGTTTTCCTAAGAAAAAGCGCGAAAAAAGCACTAATGCTCGAGAGCAATAGCATGAGGATCCCAACACTTGAACGTGCGGTAAAAATCTGAAGATGGCTGCCAGAGGCGGGGCTTAGGGAGAGGGCAGTCATTGGCTGTGGTCAGTATGACGCAGAGATCAGTGATTGGTTACTACTACGAAAGACAGATCAGAAACGAAACTGATACTGATTTTTCTTCACCGAGGATTCCCAGCCTGACGACGGGGAATATTCATGAGCATGTGAATCCATGCCAGACCCCATGCTGGAGAAGTTAGCATAAAATGCCTGACCCCCTAGGATAACATTGGGAACAAGACACTTTGTCCCCCATCTTCCTTCCACTCACCTCTGATCATCGAACCTGGGTCAGGTGTCATGCTCCTGGGTAAGCATTGGGTCTGGAAGAAAGGCGAACAAAGTACCTATCTTCTGGTAAAGTGTTAATTAGTTTGAATCTAATACCCACCACAAGACCATTGCATCCTTTTAAGAGAACTCATACTTGATAGAGAAACATTGTGTTGGAAACTGACTTTTGGACACAAGGCCACATTCATTTTAGGATTTGGACTTGTAAAGTTAGGATATTGCACTTGTGACTGGTTCCCATCGTTCTACTGCATCTGCATTCATTACTTGGTTAAGTTATTTCATGATGTATATTGAACGCACCTAATGATTCTTGTATAGATTTGTATTATAGAGTGTTGACTGATAATGCAACCTGCTAGTTTCATTTTTCAGTGTGTTCTAAAAGCCTAAATAAATAACTTTTTTATAACCGACTGTCTAAAATTAATCATTGTGTGCCGCTGTGTGTGGACTCATTGCAAGGCTCACACTCTCCTGAGACTAAGCCTTGACTGCTCTCCATTGCTACCTTAATTGGGTTTTGGCTAAACTGTCAGAGCTCCTGTTCACCATAACTAGGGTGGCCTCCTACAATCTGTCCACCAGGCCAGATTCTAGAAAAACATCTTAACAGCAACCAGCCAGTTTGTCGCATAATGTGTAGGTTTTATGAACAGGGTCCGGCATAATCTAGTTCTCAGAGTCACAGCTCTTTTGAAGGTGAATACTGGTTTGGCAGCAACCAACAAACTAGTATAGGGATTTATTTTCAGGATAAGCCAATGTTTCTGTAAAATATTCAAATCCTGAGAAATGTAAAATGAATACTATCGAGCTCGCCATGTTTCTGTTTTTAAAAGTGAATTGGTTGGCCCAGTCGGTTGTCTGATGTATCTCAAGCTTTGTAATGGATATCTGAGGGACAAACACTAAAAAAACAAAAATGAATCACTGCTGATACCTCTTGATCAAATTTAGTTTCCAAACTTCAGGGTCTATGAATGAATTAAAATGAATTCTCTGGCAGCGATGTTGGAGATTATACTTTTAAGATGGCTGCCTGAAGTAAGCGGTTTAATTGGTTGCCGTTTTCATTCAATGTAATTTAGAATCCTTGGATCCTTCATGTAAACACTTTTCGAAATCAAAGAGATACATGTTCAATGATCGGTATTCAGCATTGAAATTGAAGTTCTATGTGTTGTTGTTTGGGCATACTAGTCCATGTCATGAGCACAAAACTTTTTAACATTTTCAGTGGGTGCTATATTTGTCTATGCCATTAGTAAAACTGATTGGCTAACAATTTTTTTTAATAAATACCCCATCAAAAATGTTGTGTGCAGTGCCTGAAAATCCGCACCCATTGTGGTTCCTGAAATCAGTTAAAAAAGTGAGCTGAATAAAAATAATATACTTACTTGGTCAATGTGAAGGGAAGCATGGCCCTTATCATTTTAGTGTATTTTGAGACACTGAAGAAATAGTTTTTGAAACAGTAGGTAACTCCTTTAATGCTATTTAGATATCGGATGTTGGGTTGAAATGACATGGTATCTAATATGATCAGTAAGAAGCCTCATTGACGTTTGATGGTTTCAGTTTTTGCAGCACTTCCATAGAATCCTAATTCAGGATAGGAGGATTTTCCACTAATTGCGAAATAAAAAGGTCAGCAGATTCTGACTGGGGTTGTAATGGGAATCCAATCTGGAACATTATGGCATGTCATGCACCCTTCTTTTGGGTATTTAAAACTTCTCTGAAACATGCTTGCATGGTTGTGTGCAAGGATATTTGTAATTCGTCTGTTGGACCCATTTGGAACAGTAGGAGTTGCTCAGTCTTTAGACTTCCATTATGTATTCTTGCTGATCCACAATGGCTACAATCCCCTCCTTATCTCAATGCTGACTAATTATGTTAGGAGAAGCTGCAAAGTCTTTATTTGCTGATTTGCAAGTTAAGATTTCAGGGAATCTTATCTAATGGTTATTAAAATGGTCTTCTATCTGTTCAAAATCTTTAACAGCTGTGTACAAAATGCCAATCACATTGTCAGTTGCAAGATTTTGACTAAAAGATTATTTTATTTGTAGCTTTCCGACTTTGCTACAAAATGTGTTCTGCCTACATGTTTAAGAATAACAGTATTTCAATATTGCTACATCTGTCAAGATACATTAAGAGTTGAGGCTCCTGTAGTCCTTTCAGAGTCCTTTATGATATTTGCTGTTCTACTAGAGGTCTAAGAGTTGGATAGAGTTGTGGCAAAACAGGGTTTCAATTTCAATGTACCGAAATGTGCATCAGTAAAATTACACATTTGACAGAGTAAACAGATTCTTCTGTTGGGGACAGCAGTTTTGTAGATACATTAATATCTACTTGACTTGAATCACCAGTTTGGAATTAAATTGCAGTCATTCTGGATCTGGTAATCATGGTGTGTTCTTGCTCTGGATCTCTCAGATAATATATTCTGGACTTCTCTTTTTTGGTCTTCTGAGGCATCCCAATAGTCTCTGAATCTGACCCTCATGACAGCTGGCCTTGCTTTTCTCCATTCTTGCCTTTCTTTTTCTCTAAATATTGGAACTTGAAGCGCAACATTTTCTGAATCTTATTTCTTTCTCAAAGCTTGGGATAAAGCAAAAACTGAAAGAAACATTTCTAATTCTGAAAAATGGAAACCAAGCAATCCGGATTACCTGTGTTTTGTCCTAATTGAGGTTTACATTGCAGTTCCCAAAAATAGATTCAGATTTGAATGCATTGATTGCAGCCAAACCAATATTCTTCTTAAAACAAACCTCCAACGTATAGCCAAGGCTATGCCTCAGTCTTCTCAGAAACAGAACACCAAAAGGAACATCTGGGGCTCCTTGCTTACCAACAGGCTTTTCCAACTGATTCAACTGCAAGGCAGTTAAATATACAACCACTTGACAAACATGTCTGAAACCACAATATCAAAGGATTAAGTATTAGAACTTCCATCAGCTGCCACTCCAAGTACACCATACTTCACTGAAACGCAAAACACCCAAAAAGATTTTTAGAACACTTAAGAAGGATACAGTGTAAAGATATGACCAAACCATTAGCCAGAGGTTGGCTTGAACAGCTATTTAAAACTTTTTTTAAATTGTATTTATTTAGGATTTCGTATTGGCATGTACAGGCTTCAAAATCAAATCCTACAATGAGTACAACACAAATAAAATATTAGCTTGCTTGCCCAGTCTGTAAATTGCTTTGTCGATACAAGGCAGCATTTTCCATCTCAGAGCCCAGACTCCCTACGTGGCCATGGCAGGAAACAAATTATTGCCAAATATGAACGAGTCACTGCTTCGCGTATTCTCCAGGGAAAGGTCCCCACACTTTATAATTATCCATAGCGAGCCGCTGCATTACTAAACCTCCATAATGTCCAGTTCATTGTAGGGATAAGTCAGATAGGCCTCATAAGTTTGCCAGTCTGGGAACTACGGTACCAGTAAGCTTGCTGTTACCGTAATTCCCGGACCGGCAAACCACGAGTTGTGCTCGCGGGTGATTTTCTGCCCGCCAGGTCTGACCTGATGGACAGAGTGGCACCCGTGAGCACCGGCACCATTCACGAATGGTGCCGGTGCATGCGGCTTCCCCATTCCCATTAAGCCCTATGGGGCTCAAATGGGAATGGGGAAGAATTTTTCCTGGCGCCCTGTAATGGGCAATTACCGGGTCCGCCAGGCTTGTAATATCCCAGTAATTGCCCATTCCAGGGCACCAGGAAAAAACGACTCTGGCGGTAGCCGTGCCTGCATTACAAGCACGGCTGTCTGCCAGGGTCATAATGAGGTCCATAGTCTGTCATACCAATAACTTTGTCCCAAATGCAATGTAATGTTTCTACCTCCCCATGGTCCCCTTTCCGAAATCCTACGGTCTTGTTTGGCCTCATCTCATTACCGAAGGTCACGTTTCCAGTTTACTATTTTGGAAGGAGCAGATTATTTTCAACCCAACACAATACGCATATGGGCTACGATCAGACCAAGCAGGACTCATTTCTAATTTTGACCAGTTCCTCAGTGACACCAGCGCAGAAATCACCTAGCATCGGGCAGTAGACCCCCCTGATCCTGGGCAACTGCAGGCCCATCACCACTGTCCCATTTCTTCTAAAAATACTTGACAAGGCAGCCTACATTCAAGTTAAAAAATTCCTGGAGGAGAACCACCTTCTGGGACTCCGGCAATCAGGGTTCCGGCCGAGGCACGGTACAGGAACGGCCCTCCTTGATCTTAAAAACCAGATGGATGACATAAGAGATGCTGGCAAACCTGCATTACTTCTCCATCCGGACCTCTCTGCTGCCTTTGATTTGGTTGACCATAAGACCCTCTGCCACCATCTCTCCACTGCAGCTAATTTCTCCCCCAGTGCTTGTTAATGGGTCACCTCCTTCCTGCAAGGAAGAACAATGAAGGTCTTCTCCGACCTTGCATCAGCTGACCCAAGCATCATCCAATGTGGGGTCCCACAAGGGTCGTGCATCGCACCTACCCTCTACAACCTCTTCACTAGGCCCCCGTTTAAAATACTGGACGCACTGGGCATCTCATACACAAATTATGCGGATGACACTCAAGTGCTTATCCCCCTCACGGGCGATTACTTGTCTGATCTGAACACCCTCGACACCATTTATCAACGATCCAATCATGGATCGCGGAAAACTAGCTATGTCTCAACAGCGAGAAAACTGAACATCTGCTGATCGGTTCCCCTCCACCAGAGCAAGCTGGATAAGCAATACAGCTCATTCATCGTAGACAACATCCCCATCACTGTCTACCCAGCAGTCAAGACCCTTGGTGTCTACCTTGAGCCCAACCTTACCATGACCAGGCAGGTCAATGCTGTTGCATCAACCTCAACCTATCATTCCAAACTTCTCAACGCAGTAAGACCTTTCTTGTCCCAACAAAACTGCCTCACCATCACCAGAGAAATTACAGGCTCAAGAATGGACTACTGCAATGCCCTTCTCATAGGTACTTCCAGCAAAAATCTTGCTAAACTCCAGCTGGTCCAAAACAACGCCCTCAGGGCAGCCACAGGCGTATCTCGCAGGGACCACATATCTGAGCTCAGAAGACAGGTCAACTGGCTACCCGTTAAAGAAAGAATTGTCTTTAAAACTCTTGCCCTGACCCAGTAGTGCCTCCACGATTTAGCTCCACTTTACCTTGCTAATAGGTTCTCCAAACCTCCTACTGCCAGACCTTCCAGATCTGTATATTCCAACACCGTTAATCAGGACACGCAGAGTACGTGCTGGTGGTTCTAGCTTCCCTCCCATGGCTGCCACCACCTGGAACCCCGTTCCACCACACATTAGGCAAATTGATTCCCATGCTTCCTTCCGCAAAGCCATCAAAACCTGCCGGTTCGTGTAACTTGCCTGTACCTTTAGTCACTCTTCTGTGTGGCCAAGTATCTATCTGGGTAATCATGTACCGTAGCTATGAATGTGTCCTTGGGCAGCTTCACTGTAACCCTTTAAGTAAGCCCTCGTATTCTCCAAGTTCTCAGCGCCTCAATGCCCGTGGCCTGTAGTGCGCTTTACAAATACAAATAAAAAATAAATCAATACATATGGTTGAAGTGATCTACTGACGCCTGCATCTAGGGCACTCTTCCGCTTCGTCTGTTTTGATGCATCTCATTTTTTTAACATCTTGTTTGCGAACACAACATAACAAATCTCTTAAGCATTGAACATCTGACACCACATGTCAAGTGGAGGAGCAATTCAGGAGTTAAACAGCATAAAGGAAAACAGGTTTGTAAATTACAAGCAGTAAAAAAGCTCTAGCTCAATACAGGCAACAAATTAGCCCCATTTCTCATAAATGAATTCTACTCAATATTCATTTAGTTACTAGTCTTTTCCTTCTCCATTGTTCATGTATAGAGTCTTACATTTAATTGCATCATTATTGAGACAATCCTTGGGTAACATTGACTAAGGAGTACATCTTCACTTACCTCCCCATAAACATTGTCAATATCAGGCAAACACTTATTCGACATTTAATGAAAGACTTTATACAAAGTTCATTGCTCACCATGTAGTCTATATACTTTCAAAGAGCAAAGCACGCACACTTAACATGCAGGTAGCCAGCTGGTAAAAATCAATTTCAGAACACTGCCACCATTCTAGGTAACTTGTTACACAGACACACCTTTTAATTATTGAACTTGCTGTCATAAGTTCTATTAACCATTTTTGTTCCTTTATGGCATTTATCCACTTCACCTTACTTTGAAAGGTTTCTTGCAAAACCCACTATTAATAAGAATGGATATGAATTATTTTTTTCATGCTGTAATGGTATCAAAGTAAGACCGAGACAAGTGATCACACTTCAAGGGTGTTTATTGAACTTTATCAGGGTATGTAAAACACCTAAATCTAAGATGGGAGCAAGCTACGACCATCAAATAATAATAATACAGTCCCAGGGGACTCTAGTCAAATAAAAGGGCCTATACTGAAAACCTATTGCCAATCCTTACCGTTATGCTACGAATAGAGTGGGATAATGTTCACAAAATAAGTCAGGATGTTTAGGCTGTTGGCCTCCCTTCTCCACGTTTTTAGCATGGGACAAGGCGGGTAACTTGAGCACAGCACACTCTTGGGCTTCTTCGGCACAAGGTCACGGTTTCTTTTACCAACATCAGGGCCTTCTGTGCCCAGGTCCCTTTCTTTCCAACTCTCTTGCTTCAGAGGGCCTGATGTACCAGAAGCAACAAAAAAAGTACCTTTCCAAATATTCAAGTCGGTCGATTCACTCTTCACCCTGGACCCCCCTCAGCCGGGCTCAGATCCTATTTTCACAATTAGCTTCCCTCAGTCGGGTTCACAATTGCTACAGCAATATCTTCTCGGGTGACTTACTGTTCACCTAGGATCCCCCTCTTCTGAGCTCAGACACCCTTTTATACTATTAGTCCCCCTCAGTCGGGCTCAGACCAATTTTAGTTTGTAGGCATTCCTTAGTAGGGTTCACACTTGCCATAACAATATCTCATCGGGTGAGTTACTGTTCGAGGACCTCTCTCTTCTGGGCATGGACCTCTGTTTCTACAATTAGGGCCCCCTCAGCCGGGCTCAGACCAATTTCAGTTTACAGACAATCAAAGACTTTTGAATGTGCACAGGATTCAACTTAACCCGCTGCAGAACCACTTCGATTTCACACTTCAATAATTCTTACACGCTCTGGGGGGGGGGGGGGGAGTGTACCAAACAGAGACCTTCGAGTGAGCACTGACGTGGCGCCGTACTACTCTGTACCTGGTATCTATTTCGGTTTCATAAAGTTCAATTGTATAGAAGTTTTCTTTCTTCATACAATATGGCCACTTGCAACCTTGAGCATAACACAATCTGGTCTGCTATCAGTTTCTCCAAATCACTGGTTGTGCTGAACTCACTGGCATTGCTTTGCTGTCATAGTCAAGGACAGTACCACGCTGGCAATCACTTCTCCCCGCCTTGGCCATCAATGCGGGAGGGCCATGTGTCCCTTTGACGCACACTACACCGTTCGTCAACTGCAATTCCCGGTCTTATGTTTCTTTTCCTTGAGGCTTCTTGAAAGTTGTGGTCCTTTGTTGAAAAGAGCAAGGGTAATTCCCTCTTTGTCTTCTCTGGTCTCGCCACCTTTCTCCTCGGTTTAAACTGCCATCTCGGAATTCCTGCTTCCTTGTGCGTTTTGCCTTGCTCTGAGTGTGCTTTCATGCTCCGTATTTTATCCATTTGGGGAAGAGAAAGGGAAGTCAGGTGTGTGCAATCAAGGTTGATTGTCTGATCTTGCCTGGCCTCAGAATTGGGACAACATGGTGGGCTCTCATAGGGAGTTATATCCCTTGTATTTCTAAGGGGCTTTTTCCCTGTCTCCTGGTTGTTTTGGTCTCATCCTAGGAGGGTTGGTGAACTCAGAAGGGTGCAAATCTGGGGAGTTGTGGTGGCTGTGGATAATTAAAGAAATTCGTAAAATAATAGTTTGGGGTTCTGTCGAGGGAACAACCAGGATTATTGTTGAATACTGGAAATGGAACCAATGCATTTCTTATTGGTTTCCGGAAAGGTTGAGGGGAGTATTCATATGTTGTTTCATTACAAAGAGAAGAATACTCTGTCTTGCCTGCGTTTCCCAAGAATCCCTAAGAGTAACCTGGGAGAAACGCCTCAGGTTTCTTGCAATACTTGCATGCCATATCATGGTTTTCTTTGTTTACAATTTTCATATTTAAAAAGGTCTTTTCACATAGTGTGGACCTCTAGACACCGAGTGGAGAATAATTATGTTGGTAGCCTCAAGTTAAACATGTTTTGAAGTTGTCTTTTTTTAAAATTAGTTATCAATTCTACAAAATGTTATACTCATTAGAACAAATAGTGTGCATTTGTTTTTTCTCTTGTAGTTGTGTGTGCATATTTCTTGATGGCTGGTGTTTGCATTGAAGCAAGTTATGCAAAACATGTGTCAGCACTCATATAGGCATGAGTGATAAACATAATTAAAAAGAAACGACTAAATCAAATGCTGCAACCAGGATGAAATTGATTGCACCAGCAAGGTTGTAGGAAGGACATTCAAAGCAACCACACCAGCATTGCTAGAAGACAACCTGTCAGTACTGCATTTAACCAACAGGTGTCGGACATTATGGTTCAACACCCTTTACACTGGAGGGTGCAGTGGTACACTGGAGTGGCACCCATTATCAAGCATAATGCACAATGAGATAACAGTGGACATTGTACCATTCAAACAGGGGTAACATAATTTGCATTTGCCAAGTCAGTAAGCCATCACTGCACATGAAGCATGCAGACAATATTGGACGTTGCAACATTTAAACTTTGGAAATATTTTTTGTATTGGTGACATCCTATACAAGACAGTAAACATATTTAACTGCGTTAAACTTACTATAGAGTCCTAACACTGCAAAACAAATGGTTAGCTCCGACTGCAAAATGGTGCAAAGTGCAATTTGCAAGCTTAACTGGGGGTGCAGACAACCAATTTAGAAAAACTGAAATTCCACAGCTACATGCACCTGTGAAAGCAGACCTATAGACATCATTAAACTTTAGGATAAATGCAAAACACATCCTGCTTTCATTGTTTTTGTCTTAAATATCAATATTGCTCTACACTATGAGGAATATTTTTTTCAAATGTACTTTGTCCCAATTTGAGACACCCTGCACTTAAATTTGTGAATTTATTTTGCGCATCAGTGCTGTGTATGAGTAACGTGCGCCTACTTCAACCTTCAGTACCTTGATGTGTCGGTTACAATACCAGATGTACCGATAAAATGATATCAGAGGACAGCATTCCATGCATACGCTCCCTGCAGCCAACAGAGTTTAAAATTAATATTGTATTTTATTTTCTATGTGAACACAAGAGAG
The DNA here is from genome assembly GCF_040938575.1 of Ambystoma mexicanum. Classification (NCBI taxonomy): domain Eukaryota; kingdom Metazoa; phylum Chordata; class Amphibia; order Caudata; family Ambystomatidae; genus Ambystoma; species Ambystoma mexicanum. The sequence continues at coordinate 258,401,495 of NC_090928.1, read as the reverse complement.
TAGCCCAGAGAAGGCTGCATGTGGCGACAACCAGTGTTTGGGTGGCATCTAAAATTTGAAAGAATGCGCCCTCCCTATTAGAAGCATGTTACTTCAATACTGTGTTGAGTATATATTGGAATTAAGAACAATTGACCGTGGATCACTCACTTTGCACACCTTGAACAAAATTCAACTGTAGGCATACTTAATCTAGAAATTCCCCAAAATCTATGCAGTAGTAAAAATGCTATTGCGCTCAATTAACTTGTTAATACCTTACAGTGTGAAATCAAACTGAGCAAACCACACACAAAATTACAGGACATAGGCTATCCTGAGGAAGATCAGCAGCCCAAGTCAAAACTAGTGCACAAGATCGTGCACAACTATTAAAGACCCGAACGAGACATCCAGAGTTGGTTTTTGTCATTAAATACGCAATACAGAGTCGTAAAATAAAGGACACTATTGTAAAAAGATGGAACATCTTGCAGAATGATAACAGAACAAAAGATCTCTTTGCAAATCCTCCTGTGTTCGCATACCAAAAAAGTAACAATTTGTGAAATCTATTGGTAAATGCACACAGCCAAAAACATCAAAAACAGAAATTACCAGACTATCATCCGGGGACATACCCATGTATAAATTGCGGTAATTGTAACAATGTAATAAAATGATCCACAATATCCCACCCCAGGACGGGAGAAAAAAAAAACTCAAACTTTAACAACACGCCACTTGTTTATCAGAAAACGTGATCTACAAAATCAAATGTCCGTGTGTATCTAAATGGATCCAAGGGTTTCGCCTTGGAAAAGACTGTTTCCATTGGATTTTAATTGTGAACACATTTTGGCAACCATAGGTCAGAGGCATTTCCTTGTTCATTTCTAGTGCGTGGGTCGGATTTGTACGTTTTTGACACAAGGACAGTTTATATGTTTTGACATTTAAACACAGACTGATCTTTAGTTTTAGTTTTCTAGGTAGGGTAACTTTTTAGGACAGGGACAGAGGCTTTATCCAACTCTGTGATATCAATAAGGATGTATGATAATGAAAATACTACAACCTTGTGTCTGCCTCTCATTTCTGACCCCTCACAGTAGATTATGCAGTTTAAATATGGAAGAAAACAGCAGAGAAATCCTAAGGGCTTGCTATTCTGTTTCAGAAAAAACTGTAGTTCGGCATGCCTGTGACTATTTCGGAATTACTGGCCATCCCATACCAGGGGGAACTTTGAACAGTTGAAAAATTATTTTACATGCTTGGGGTGGCATGTGGAGTGTGTCGTTATGGGTATCTCACTGAGGCAACTGTTTGATCTTCCAAAACCAGCAAGACCCCCCCCCCCCCCACTCCCTAAATGTATCCCTTCTGAGACTTGTGGAATCTGCTTAGATCACATGCTATGCATAGATTAGCAAGCAGGAGAAGGTGGTGGTTTGTGAGAAGGTTCAGCAGCAAAAAGATGTTTTAGAACCACTGTTTGCCCCACCTGGGTATCTGCTTTAGAGTGTGTGTCAATGCAGTAGTGCTGAGTGTAAGTGTGTACTGAGCTCCATGTAGCTGCTTTGCAAATGGTGTCCAGTGGGACATTTGCGATAAAGCCCAAAGTAGCTCCTGCAACCCCTGTGGAGTGAGCTCTTGGTGTGAAAGGCAGTGTTTTGCTTGATAAAGATTAACAGAGCTGTATGCATCTGACTATCCATCTGGAGAAGGCATTTTTGGAAATGCGGTCTCCTTCTCTGCCTGGTGTTACGGAGACAAACAGTTGGTCTGTTTTTCTAAGCTGTCTGGTCTTGTTCACGTAGTAAAGGACCACCCTCCTTACACCTAGTGTATGGAGTTTCTCAGCTAAGCTAGTTGGGTTCTGAAAGAAGGCTGGTAGCTCAATGGATTGGTTTACGTGAAATTTGGAAATAAACTTAGGTGAAAACCTAGGGTGTGTTCTCAATACCAATTTGTCCTTGTGGATGACAAAGAATGGGTCTTGCACTGACAATGCTTCAAGTTCACTGACTTTTTATGGATGTTATAGCCACCAAGAAAGTAGTTTTGTATGTGAGGTGTTTAAGAATTGACTTGTGCATCGGCTCAAAGGGGGGGTCCCATGAGCTTTGCAAGTACTACATTGAGATCCCAGCCTGGCAGTGGGCTTGAGGGTGGAGCATTTTCACTCCCTCCATAAATGCCTTAATGACAGGAACTTTCCACCATGACACTTTAATGTGAGAGGCGGTGTATGCCGATAATGCCGCCAGGTGAACCTTTATAGAGTTAAAGACTAACCCTGAGTCAATAAAGTGGAGCATGCAATGAAGAAAGTGGGATGGAGTACATTCTATGGGGTTGATTTGTTTAGACTGGCACCTAATTACAAATCTCCTCCACTTGTCTGGTGTTTGGTTTACATGCCTCCTTGAGGATATCCATACACCTTTGTGGTAAATTAAGATGGCCAAACTATGACCTCAGGAGCCAGGCTGCCAAGTTCTTGGAGTGAGGTTGAGGGTGTAATGTTGTTCCCCCGTGCTGGGATTGCAAATTGGGCTGGCACGGGAGCTTGATGGGATCGCACATTGCCAGTTTGTGCAGATGTGGATACCAGGGTTGTTTCGTCCACATGGGAGCAAATAGGATAAGCGTCATCTGTTCTCTGTGAATCTTGTTCACCACCCTGCTAGTGGAGTTGGGGGGGGGAAAGCAGAAGCAAATTTCTCCCTAACCAACTCACCCATAGGGCATTCCCCTTGGAGTCTGGTTGTGGAAAACTGGTTGCGAAGTCTGGGCATTACTTGTTTTCTCTTGTAGCTAACAAGTCTAGCGTGGGGTACCCCCACTGTGAGAAAATGTGATCTATGACGCTTGTGTCGATTCGCCACTCGTGATCTTCTGGTAGAGGATCTCTGCTTAGAGTGTTGAGTTCCCCTGGAACATGTTGGGAAGTCAGGAACATCCCCTGTTTGAGTGCCCATTTCCATATTTTGTGCAGGCTTGGACAGATTTGGAAAATGTGTGCCCCCCTGCTTGCTGATATGGAATATTGCAGTGGTGCTGTGAGGATATGTACCGACTGATTTGTCAGCTGTGCTTCGAAGGCTTGGAGCACTTTGAATACTGCTAGAAGTTCCAGCAGGTTGATATGGTTCTGTGCTGTGATTTGAGTCCACAGACCATGTGTTGTGAGATGAAGGTGATGTGCCCCCCACACCCGGAGAGTGATGAGTCTGTTGTAACCATTGCTAGCACCGCTGGATCGTGGAAGGGCTTTCCCTTTAACAAACTCTTTTGTCCACCAGCAAAGGGCTTGTACTACTGTTGGCGAAACGACCACTAGATCGTCCCACCAACCGCTTGCCTGAGACCATTTCTCTACCACTCCTGCATCTGGCGCAATCGTGCGTGTGGGACCAGGTAAATGCAAGATGCCATCATGCCGAGCAAACGCATAGCTTTGCGTACGCTTATCTGGTGACCGGCTTGATAATGAGGTATCAGCAGCAGTATGTTTTGGATTCTTTCCTTTGATGTAAGCTCCTAGGAACGGTTTGGTCTTGTTTGGTACAAGTCTTAATTTTTTCACCGTTTATTGAGAAGCCCAATTGGAAAAGGTGGTTTATTGTTTTGTGTATTTTGCCTATAAATTTGGGGAGACCCCCCTGTGACCGGTCAGTCGTCCAGTTAGGGGCACACTGGGATTGCCTCCCTGCGCAAGTGCGCTGCCACCACCGCCAGTACCTTGGTGAATACACTTGGAGCAGACACTATTTTGAAGGGCAGCACTTTGAATTGGTAATGCTGGTTTGCCATCTTGAAACGCAAGACTTTTCTGTGCGCTGAGAACATAGAAATCTGAAAATAGTCCTCTTTCATATACAAGGTTGCCATGTAATCCCCCTGCTTTAGCAGTGCGATTACTTCTTGTAGCGTTGCCTTGCAGAATGTTTGTGGCTTGACATAGGTGTTTGCAGGGCGCAGATCATCGTTAGATCTTTCATTGGCACAAGGAAACACGTTGAATAGATACCCTTGTTTACCTGGTTTGCCGGTACAATTTCGACGGCGTCCTTCAACAGCAGCCCTGTGACCTCTTCTAGAAGGATGCGCTGTTCCTTCTTTGTGGTGGTTCTTTAACGCGGGGGATGGTTGGAGGGTTGTGCAGTAACTCTATGCAATAACCACCGGCCATGGTTGAAAGCACCCACTTGTCCGAGGCGATTGCCTCCCATGCGTGGGTGAAGTGTGTTATACGTCCTCTTACTGGAGTGGCATGTGAGGGGACCTGAAGCGGGTGGTCATTGCTCTCCCCCGGCCATGAGATCTTCGCTGGCCCCTTTGGAAACCTTGAGAGGCTTGTCCTTGATTTGAACCCCAGGACGACCCCCCGATTCTGGCTGTATCCGGAACCCCTCTGCGAATGTTGTCCCCTGAAGCGACGAAAACGGTTATTGCATCTTTGGCCCAATGGTTTGTTAGTGAGCTGGCCTAGAGACTTCAGAGTGTCATACTCTTCCTTAGCACTCTTTAACGCATCTTCAACTGCCTTGCCGAACAGAACATTAAGCTCGATCGGCATATTGAGGAGTGTTGCCTGCGTCTCTAATTTAAAACCTGACTGCTGTAGTCATGCATGACGCTTTATAAGTGTACCTTCTGCAATGATTCTACTAGTATCATCTGCTGCAGCCAAGTTATAATTTTTTTAAAGCAGTTAGACACTGCCTTTGTCTTTCCTTCCACCACTGCAAGGGACAGTTAGGACTAGAGGCGCTGGAGCGGAGGCCATTAATGTTGCAATTTCCTCCCACTTGTGGCAGTTGTAACTTTGTAGCAAAGTGGTGGTGTTGGCAATTCTTGTTTGATATGCCACAGAGGTGGCCATTTTCCTTCTAAGAGTGTAAATCTTCTTGCTCTCTTTATCGGGGGTGCTTCTGATGAAGCTAGAGGTGTTCCCGCCCTTTTCCTTGTCGTGGTAGCTACCAGTGAGTCTGGCTTTAATTGACCCTTGATGGTAAAGAGGGCCTGTGGTCCCTGGGCGTAACATTTTCTCAATGCAAGGGTTTACTGCCTACGTTTCATTAGGGGTTTCTAAAGAGGATTGTATTCTTCTCTGTACTGATTGTAGAATGGGTATAAATTGGGTTACAGCCTTTTTGTCACACAATATGTCTTCGACAAAATCCTTGTCAAATTGTGTTTCCCCGAGTTAGAATTTGGCAAAGATCTGCTGCTTTTAGGGGCATGTCAATAAATTGTAGTTGGTTATCTACTGGTGAGTCTGCCACTGGTGGGTCTACGTGATCTGGAGAGGTTAAGACGTAAAAGTCTTCCTCATCTTCATCATAGTAATAATCTACCTCTCCTAGGGTTTCTTGATCCTCAGACTCTGTTATTGGGATCAAAAAGATCAAATTGGTCTGGGTCTTGCTGAGGGGTGACTTGAAGGATTTCTGGCCGTGCCCTTTTTGCTGGGGGTTGTGAAGATGTGGTGCCACTAGCTGGTGGCGTGTATTTTAAGCTTTCTATTGCTTGGGAATTTTTCTAAAAAAACAAAAACAAAAAAAGCAAAACAATCGGCCTTAAAGGACATGGGTCTGTCTCACTATCAATATCTTCAGCCGACCACTGTGAGGAACTTGGGATTGTAACTGGGGTGGGAGGTAATCCAGGTGTAGGCTGCCCTTTGTGTTTCATAGTTGAAGACCTAGTACCCTCCCCCTGTGAAACACTGTCTCTTTATGTGATGCACTCTTTCTCCCTATGGGAATGGTGGTTTCTTTGAAGTGTGTTTTTTTGAAGTTCTCCCTTTAATAAGTGTTTCAGGAACATGTTTTTGTACCAGATGAGACATTTCTGAAGTCTGCGGGTGTCTCGCTGATTTCAACATTGAGGATTGTCGTATTTCGGCAGATGGGAGGGACAGAGCCGTGTCTTTTAACGTTCAGTCTTCGGGTGCTGCTGCATTAGACACAGGGCCCGAGTTGGATTTCTCACTCGACTTTTGGGGCCTGTTGTGAGGCAAACGTGATCACGAATGCCCAGAGGACAGGGAGCTAATGGACCTTCCCCTCGATGCCGTGTGCAGCCGTATAGACGGCGTTATCACTGACTCTTGGCCATGGGGTGCGTGCTTTGTGTGGGATGATGTGTGTGCTGATGCTGCCGGGTGTCGTCCCCGTAACAGTGCCGCCGGCTTGTCTGATGGGGTCGGGGGCTAGCACGTGGGAATCCGAAGGTTCCCCATCTCCTTCGTCATCTGAGAAGACGGCGATGCTGCCGTCGCTGGAAGCACCCTCCACGTCTATAGCGGACTCGGCCTGCATGGCGTTATGGGCCCAACGTTTAGTTTTTCAGTCCTTTAGGGTGTTGGAAATAAAAAGCTGGCAAGCTTCAGTGGCCCTCATCGTGATCCCTCAGATGCTGGTCCTTCCAGGGACATTTTCTGTTGCAAATGGACCAGAATTTAAAAGGTGCATTTTCCATGATTGGTTGGAAAAGCAGCTTGGCGATTATAAAGGGGGAAAAGGGAAATATGCATTTTCTTAGTAGCCTAAGATATGACCACTCCCCACTCTCCCTACTGTATGGGATGAGGCCCTGAGCGGCCTTCGAAGGCCTTAGGAGTGTCGCTGAAGCAAGTTGGGCTTCCGATGACGTTTGTTCTTAAAACAGTTGTCGAAGATGTTCATCGAAGGACGTATAAAGGACACCGAGTAACTAGCTCTAATTTCGTTATTAATAAATGGCGTAAGCCGAAAAGAACTGTGAGTTTAGCTGGCGACAATACTGGCGAAAAAAAAACAAAAAAAAACAATCTGAGTGACCTCAACACGTGAAGGACCATTGATACAGTGGACGTCACACTAGGGATAGTATTACTGGCATGCCCCGTCGACGTCCCTTTTCGAGTTTCGAAAACAACTGTAATACTCTGCAGCTTCCACTAGATGTCGGCCTATGCATAGATATGTGATCTAAGCAGAATCCACATATATATATATATATATATATATATACAGAGCCTCTCCCAGACAAAACAGTTGACGCGTTTCACAGCACCTCTTGCCGGTTGATCACAAAATATACATAGAGCGTACGTAAGTCATTTAACAAATGCAAGTGAAGCTCAAGGTGAGGGGAAGGCCAGATGTTTCAATATATGCAAATACATTAATAGGCTTTAAATCAAAAGGATAAAACCATTTCACACAGCCTTTCTGCCATGGAACAGTTAGTCCATCAAATAGGACATTAAATAAGTCCTACTTCTTGTCACTACCAGCTGCCAAGTAGTAATGACACAAAGCTCTTTAAAAGGACCACCTTCATTTCATGGAAAAGAATTAGAAAACATGATGTGGGAACTGATATGGGTAAGGTGAACTAAAAGCACAGACTGTGCAACTCCAGAGTAACTGACTTTTGACACCCAGTAGACTCAAAAGGACCGGTATGGGCAAAGAAATCTTCCAATCTTAGCTGAAGAAACTGAAAGGAAAGGGGTGCCTCTAGGGAATGTATGCAATGGATATCCAGTTTAGAAGGGGAGAAAACACGATAAAAGCACTAGGACATTAACACTGTGATATGAAGGCAACTTTGTTTTCTCATTGGGGCATCAACAATATCATATGACCCAGAGAGGGTGGGCGAGGGTATGGTAATAATTAAAAAATTTACTTTGTATTGGAGATGAACTGCATGCAAGGAGGGTAATTTATCATTAATGCAGATGTGATATGTCATGATCTATTTCTGCATGAGACACTAATGAAAATGTCAAAAAGAACCTATATTTTCAAGCATCGTCAGAATAATCAAAAAGTTCAATGAAGGCCATTAAGAATACCTGTTTTATTACAAATTAAGCATAATTTTCAACCATGCAGCCGGATAAACTATGGTTAAACATTGAAGTCAATTTTGTGACGCACTAACTTACAGGTGTTTCTTGCAAACTATCATGAAGGTAACGTTGCGTTCTTTTTACCACAGAAGCATCTGATCCCAGGAATGGAATGGAATACTGTTTGATTTCATTGGAGTAAAATAAAGCTCCCCTGTAGACAAAGGAATCAACCAAATATTTGTACCATTACATTTTCAAATGATTCATAGAAAGCACTCATGGGCATACATTAGTAAATACAAAAAGCAGGCTTTAAAATATGTAGGTTTTTATACAGTACATACACTACATGTTACAGTAGTAACTATGTTAACTCTAAACACCCCTACCCCGCACCTTCAGTCATACACGGCATCATTACATGTTTGCCCGTCTGGAAACAAGGGTGCCAGTAAGCTCACTGGCATCCTTGTTTCCGGACTGGCAAACTACAAGTCTGCCTGCCGGAACCGCTGTGGCCGACAGGTCTGACCCTGCCGGGCAGAGCGGCCACAATAGGCAGACTTGTCACGAGAGCACCAGCACCGTTGCGAACAGTGATGGTGCTCCCGTGTCCCCACCCCCATAGAATCCCGTAGGACTCCATGTGAATGGGGATTAACAAATGTACCAGCGCCTGAACTCCCGGCCGCCGGACGTTTAATAGCCCAGTGGTAACGGGAAGTCAGGCAGTAGTAAATTATTACGGGTCTGGCAGCAACCCGCCAGTAACACCTGTAGGGTTACTGCCAGACCCGTAATGAGGCCCACTGTATCCCTATATCACTTTCCAGTGCTGGATCAAGTGCACAAACCGAAGAGGATCCAGCACACCTTTTTCTCTGGTCTCAATATATAAAATAGATTTTACTGCAAGGCAAAAGTGCAGTTAGAGGGTAAATCAAAGTTGCTTACCTCTAGGCACAGTTCTCCAGCATTGGTATCTTTTTTTAGTTTTGCATTCTTAATGAATATTACCAGACATTTTGGTGGGAATCTCCCGGTTACAAAAGAATATTCTTCCCATAGTTATAAATCTAGATTATAATATGATGTACAGAGCAAGAAAATAGACTATAGGGTAAACTGCGTTTAGAGTGTGCTTGGCCCATAGGTAATATACATGGTGGTGTGCTGCAGAATCGGTGAAGCTGGGTCCTACCCTCGACCCAGTATAAATTGACACAAGGGTCAGTTAGACCAAATGCCTGCGCTCACCTACAGTTAATTATACTATTAATTCAATTGTACTTCCCACTGGTGGGGATTATTCATTTGAGTATATATCAGCAATAATAAATTGCCGTGTCCAGTCTTGTAAAGACGTGTTTTTTAATTGGAGTAATCATGGTCCAGCCGACACGTGTTTTGACCAAATGGTCTTTCTCAAGGCTGGCGATCATTGTCCAACCCATTTAAAATGATATTTAAAAAAGCCAAAATGTATGACAAAATGGAGACATATACCAGGTTCAAGATGGGCAGACAGAAATAAGTCATTTTTTTTTCAATAAGTGACATTAGACTTTGAAATTAAAGCTTTCTACACATGAAAGGATAGCAAATTGGTTAATAATAGTACCAACCAAAATACACTGATTTAAGAGTGTCTAATATCACACGCATGTAAATGTGCTAAATTGGTCCTAAGTTGGATTACTAATGAGACAGTCATGCTGTCACCATGTTAGTAAAGTTTGTTGATGCCCTAATTAGTTTCTTATTACCATAAGAAATCAACCTGCTAGGTACGGATATAGGCGGGATTCAAAACACTCAACAGTAGAAACCGTGCGAGTTCAACTAAAAAAGAATAATATTTAATGTGAATTAGTTATCACCAAAAATGGCAGTAAATCTCGTCCCAAAAAATGTGGCACTAGGCTTACCTAGTTTGGTATGACCTGCCACCATATAATGTACAGCATAGGTGTGTGTAGATTTTAATATTGTTTGTATCTGTCAAGTGTAACAGATTGATTGTTAGGTAAGTTCTCATGGTCGGCAGTTATTGTGAAATTATTTGAATAGAAGTTGAATGACTTACCCTGGCCGTATCGAATTTGATGTACTGTTTCCAGATGGGTATTAGCCTCCCGGGTAAAAAAGTCCTGCTTGATGTAAACAGTGAATAGGTTCATCCATGGATTTTCTTTATATATGCCATATAATGTGTCCCCTAAATCCCTTGGTATTGGTAGGGATTGGGGTACTTCTTTCATCATTGAGGCATGTGCCTAAATATCCACTGTGATCAGTTCATAAGTCTGAATTGTTTATGGGAAAACTAAACATGCACTCCTGAAAAATACAAGCAAGGCACGTTTCCCCCTGTAGGTCAGACTCGACATCAATAGCTAACTAGAAAAAAAGGAAACGGTAAACCCTTACAATGTTAGGAACTGGGAGTCCTGGAAGGAATCACCCCGTGCGACCAGCGTGTCTTCCACATGCGATTTCAACATGGCGCCTGCAGCCTGAAAATGTGTGACATTATGCGCACGCGTGACGTCAAATTCATAAACAGAGCGGCGCCTGCGTTCGGGAACCAATGCTCCAATTCTAATCCCTGCATGGAAATGTATTTCCAACAGTGAACCCAACCATTAGTAGTGGTTGATTTAAATGGAAATTGGGCTGGTGCTCCCTGAAATATGATAAAAATGAATGCGTCTTCGAACTGAAAAACATTGCAGACCTGTTGTACCATCTCAATGGTTTTTAAGTGTGATGGCCTTAATTATTACAGACCGATGTTAATTGTTCTTAACTGATTAAAATACCACATTTATGCATTACTGCTTGCTCATGTTAGAATTATTGAATACTATTGATAGTAGAATGGGTGTATTGGGTGATTGCTCCATCCAGACTAACATAATGTTGATTTTGTTCAGTACGAGTAGCATGCCCTGAGACAGTTGACAAGTTGTGTTGCATGGATAAACCACAAGTATTTTGGTATTATACGAGATGCCCAAGATAAAACAATTGTCCTACCCAGTCATAACATTAGCAATTGTTGTTGTACTCTATACAATGTACGATACCATAGTTTTATAAACCTAAGCATTCGCTAATTACATTGTTCCTGCAGAATTATCACATTGTTATTCTCCACAATAGTAGACAATGTCATGATTATGAGGTCATAACCTTTATCACATTCGGATATTCTTACAATACAAGCAAATTATTTTTTTATATTGTTGCCCCTGATGTTTGAGATGTTGATGCTATCACATTGAAACATCGAGGCTACAGGAACACATACATCTCATGTTCAGAGTTGAGAACCTCCAATATACTTCTTAAACTACAAATACATTTAGCCTCCATGAGTCTCAAAGTAAGTTTTAGGTCACCACCATGTTTGCCCCTTTCAACGATGCCAGGACCTTCTGGGGCAAAGGCTCTTTCTGGCAAAGTCTCTTGCCATAGAAGGCCTGCTGAACCATAAACAATCAACAAAACAAAAGGTCCTTTGGTAATCATTCACGTTGGGGCAATTGCTCTTTGCCCTTTGGATTCCCCTCAGCCGGGCTCCAATCCTTCTTGCAATGTTAGCCTCAATCAATGGGGTTCACTACGGCCTTTCACTCAAAATCGTATCATTCAACAGTATCAACAGTTTTTTAACCAACTATCCATTGTGGACATACCTAAGCTGGGTTCACACGTGTCATCGCAATGTTCACGGGTATATCACTGTTTTACCCTCAACTTGCAGGCATTCCTCTGTGAGGGTTCACATTTGCCAGTTTCCCAGTTCAATCAGTTTTCTATAATGTGTCAGACTTTAGAGAGTATGAGGGGTTTTGCTTGACCATCGTACGACCACTGACACTTCACACTAGCCTCTCCTAAGGCTCTTGGATGTTGTGGTTTCAACAAAACAACCCAAAAAAGTCAGAGTCCTTCGAATAACCGTCCATGCAATGCCCGACCAGTCTGCTTCTGAACCTTTTACCAGGGTTTCTTTAAAGTTCAATTACACAAGTTCTTGGTTCAACAAGGTTGCCGCCCGCAACCTTGAGCCCAGCAGAGTTTGGTTTTGCTATCTGTCTTCTCCGACTCACTGGCTGTGCTGAACTGTTAGTTTCTTGTCTCGGGAGTCAAGGATGGAACCATGGCAGCAAGCGCTTCTCCCTGCTTTGCCTATCAGCGCGGGAGGGCCCCATTGTGCCGCTGACACCTGTCACACCACACTCCAGCTGGACTTCCCGGTCTTATGCTTTTCCTTTCAGATCTGAAATGTAAAGGACAAGGGCAATTCCCTCTTCGTGGTCCCTCCAGGTCTCTCTGCCTTTCTCCTCCACTTTAACTGCCAGTTTGGAATATTTGCTTCCTTGTGCGTTCAGCCTTGCTCGAAGTGTGCTTTCGTGCTCTGCCTTTTATCCATGTGGGGACGAAAAAGGGCCGTCAGGTGTGCATAGTTAATTGTCTGACTCTGCATAACCCTTGTGTTGGGACATGCCAGGTAAACGGTCCTAGTGTTGGTCTGTTGTCTGTCTCGATGTAGGAAAGTGTTTGTGTTAGAAAAAAGGGATGGGGGTGGGTAGAACTAAGTATCCTACGAGGTAGGATTGGCAAAAGGTGTTATAAGAAAGGGGGTACCGCATGTCATCCGTCGGTGCCCTACTTCCGCTCCCCGTGTACCCCTCATCCAGGTTATCTTCCCGCACTGGTCCACCCTCAGGAACTGGATGCAATAGTGATGGCTGTGTCCTGGCCAGCTGGATGACATATCCCCGGGGACTAGTTAGGGAGACAGCTCACAGGTCTGAATGTTTAAATTTTAACATCTCAGAAACCAGGCATGAAGGTTCAGTGTTCTGATCCCTGGGTAAAAAAGACCCAACTCTTGTGAGAGAAGATCCACTCTCTGGGGAAGACGGAATGGAGAGCAGATGGACATGTTTAGAAGGTCCGGGTACCACGTCCTCCTGGCCCAATAAGGATCATGGATTTCCTGAACTTCCTCAACCTCTTGATGGCATGAGGGACGACGGGGACTAGTGGGAACAACTACACGAGTGGAAGTTATCAGTCAACCACACAATTTGTCCTCCAGAGCTCCTCTCTAAGGAAATGCCCTGGAGAAGAACAGGTTGCACTTCCAGTTGATATTGGATGCAAACCGATCCACTCGAGGCACACCCCAGAGAGCAGAGATCTCTAGAAGGACTTCCTGAGGAAACTCCCACTCATGGGAGATCGTGCTCTGCCTGCTCAAACAGTCCACTGTTGTATTCTCTATTGTGGATAGGTGAACAACTGACAAAGATCCAGTTTTGTAGAGCCCAGAACCAGAGCTGCATTGCCTCCTTTTCGGCACTGGCACTCTTGGAAGCTGTGTCTGACTGAGCAGGCAAGCTGCAGTCATCCAGCTGCCGGCCACACCCCGTTGTTGCCATTTTATTTTGGCAGATGTTATGACTGTTCAGTGTTCTGCATTTGTGTGTTGTGGGGAAGTGTTTAATAACTGGTCTGCCAGGCAAGCTGCAGGGCCAGGCCTTAAAGCACTGTACGTTTGCATTGTGTAACTTGTGTTGGCATTTTGTTGTTTGTTGGATAGATCGGTTCTGCTGTCACTGACTGGATACATTGGTGCCTGGACTCCTGGGGATTGATCCCAGGCCCACGTGCTGCAACTGTCTAAAGAACTGCTGCCACCCTGCAGCACAGGCACGATCATTAAGACCATGGTTAATATGAAGCATTGTTTAACAATGACTCGAAATCTGTGTCAGAGGCATGTAAGGTCTCTTCCTGTGATGCCATTGGTAGTCATCACTGTGTGATGCCAAGTTTCACGGACTATGTGGTATTGGTGAAATTACGCCACCTCGGATAGGATTGCGGTGATGCAGGTTGCCTTTCACATGTCCGAAAGATTAGTCTGGTCTGAAAACTATTATTATTATTATTAACATCTTTGTAATCACAAGTCAATGTGCAACCACTGTGGAGTCCATTACATCGGGGGCCACACTTAAAGCTGAATATTTCAGTGGTAGAGTGGGTGAAATGATCTCTCTAGTAAACGCTGGTCAGCAAAAAGTGTTCTAGCAGCCCCTGTACTTAACAGGAGGGGAAGCACCCACAGGCACAGCTACCATGCATGGCCTGTATGTGCCATGTTCCTGTTCATTTAGGAAGTGCTAATATTGTCCTGTTTTTAACTTTGCATTCTGGGATTTGTAGTCTTGTATTTCGCCCCATTATAGCCTACAAGTCACAGCATATAAAGTTAAAATCAGGACTTGACTAGCATCTCTCAAATATAAGGCATTGTATCTCCAGTCCTGTACTTCTTTGTTGCAAACATATTGTGATGTGGTTCTTGAAGTCATTTGGAAATAAATTCAACTCCCAGTTCCGGGCTTGAAACATGTCTCCTGTGAAATGGGGTCATATAGCATCTCACATCTGTCACCTTCTCAAGTTCAGCTTTTTTTAGCCAACAGTCTTTGAAAAGCTGCCACACTTGTAGGTTCATGTTTGTGTGCAAAAATTACAAGTCACTCACCGTAGCGACCAACATACTCTTAGTCCATATTCCCCTTTCCTACACACTGTATGGTTGTCCCTTCCTAGGGACGCGAGACAGAACCTTTTTCAGCAGAAAAACCTTCTTCCCCTTTAAATTCGACGCATGCGGAGTGCAGCCCTGCAAGCATGCCATACCCCGATTTCGCCCACAGGCACCACTCCTCAGTCTCGATTGACGCGTCAACAATATCTATCATTGCCTAATGACACCAGTATTATTAGGGGGAGGGGGGCGGTGGGACGTATGGAGGAAAGGGGACTATGGACTAAAAGTAGGTTAGTCACTACAGTGAGTAACTTGTAATTACTCTTGCATACTGTCCCCTTTCCTCCATACTGTATGGGCGATTACAACTGAATGTAGCCCCAGGGTGGAGCGGAGACCCTCCTTTAGAAAACAAGTTCCTTAGAACCGCCTGTCCGAAGGCCACGTCCGACTTGGAGCCGGCGTCCATCCACCTCGTGATCAAGGCATTGGATGCCTGATACCTTTGGGGGAATCCACACCTGGTTGACAGTGTGTCCGACTTGCGGAAGCCCTTGGTCCTATCCAGATAGAATTTCAGAGCGCGTCTGACATCCAGACAGTGCAAGACTGAGCCTCGCCCTTGGGGTCAGCGAATAATGTAGGTAGGACTATATTCTCATTTAGATGGAACACGGAGGGTACCTTAGGTAGGAAAGCCGGGTGAGTCCGTAGGACCAACTTATCCCTGTGGAAAGTGGCATAGGGTTTTGAAGCCATCAGAGCCTGGATCTCGCTGACTCTGCAAGCGGATGTGGGACCTACTAGCAGAGCTGTCTTGATGGTAACCAGCCTGATGCCAGCGGAAGCCATTGGCTCTAAGGGTTTATGCTACAGGGCACCCAACACCACATTGAGGTCCTACACAGGGTGTGGCTTTTTGATGGGCGGGTAAAGCCTGGACAGGCCCGCCAGATGTTTTCTGACTATCTGGTTGGAAGAAGACCTTCTGCGAAATAGGTGCAACATGTGTCCACCAGCACGCCTGAGCGGGCAAGGTGTGCCGAGAAAGAGAGCACACCTAGTGCCCCCCTGCTTGTTGACATAGTACATGCTGGTGGAGTTGTTGGTCTTGATCAGGACGGTCCTGGCCTCGATGAGCAGAAGGAAACGCCCTGAATGCTATCCAAATGGCTCGGAGCTCCAGCCAGTTCACATGCGACTCCTGCTGCTGCTGGGTCCAGACTCCCATGGACACCGCCTGTCCAGAGTGGCTCCCCAGCCCTCTAGGAAGGAGTCCGTAGTAATGGTGACCTGCGGAGTCGGCTGCCGGAATGGCCTGCCCCTCCGCCGATTGCAGTCCATGGACCACCACGTGAGGTCCGAGTAGAGAGAAGGCGGTATGCTGACCAGCTCCGCTTTGGAGGCCCCCTTATGACTCCATGAGGCTGCAAAGTGCAGCTGCGGTCTCCTCATCCGGAGCCTTGTGTCTGGCACGGCGAAGAGGACCGCTGTCATGATACCCAGTAGGTGCTGTACCACCAAGTCGAAGTCACTGGTCTGGTAAGGAAGTGCGTAGTGGGCCACTTGATGGCCGTAATCTTGTCCTCCGAGGTAAATACCTTCTCGGAGTTCGTATCCCAGATGAGGCCCAAGAAGGTGAGGCTCTGCGTGGGCTGCAGCTGAGACTTCTTGAGGTTGATGATAAACCCCAGGTCGTGGAGTGTATTCGAAAGAGCGGAGGAGGTGTGGACAACCCTCTCCGGGGATCTCGCCCCGACGAGCCAGTCGTCCAGGTACGGGTAGACTTGGTGGCCCTGAGGAGGGCTACCACTGCATTCATGAGTCTACACCCTGGGGGCTGATTTGAGGCCAAAGGGTAGCACCTTGCACTGGAAATGACAGCCCATGATCCTGAAGCGTAGGAAGGAGCCATGGGGCTGCCAAATCGGGATGTGTAGGTAAGCGTCCGTCAGATCCAGGGAGTACATCCAATCTCCCTTGTCTAGTGTCTCTGCAATGAGTGCTGGCGTAACCATCTTGAAATTTTGAAGAGGGAGGGAGAGGTTGAGGGTGGAGAGGTCCAACACAACTCTCAGGACAGTCTGGTTCTTTTTTTGTATGGTGAAAATCCTGTAATAGAAGCTTAATCCTCTCTGGTAGGCTGGTACTTCTTCCACTGCCTGGCTCTGGACGAGCGATCGGCTCTCTGCCAACAGAGTTCCCATCCCAATCTGTGGGAGGGGAAAGGAGGAAGGAGGAGGAGGAGGAGGAGGAGGAGGAGGAGGCGGCATAGGTAGGCGGTAACCTGTGGGTACTACTGAGAGGATGCACGGGTCTGCGAAGTTCTGGTGCCAAACATGCATGTGAGAGGCTAGCCTACCCCCCACTGGAGACAAGTGGACCCGGAGGAAGCGTCATGCGTTTTTGCTCTCTGCTGCTCCTGAGAATGGGGACTGGAAGAACCCCTTGGTCCCCCCCACCTCTTTTTGTTGCTTGCGCCGGTGCTGAGTCGCAGAGCAGTCAGGTTGTCTCGACCTCCGTTCCTGGAATCCCCCGACCCTGTCAAACGCCCGCCCCTTATCGGAGCGTTGATGCGACTGGGTGTACGCCTTGGGCGTGGCGTTCGTCAGGATAAAGACTTCGCAATTTGCGAGCTCTTCTTCTTATCCAATTCCTTGTTGGTGGTAGAGTGGAAGAGATCACTACACTTGAACGGAAGGTCCAATATGTGATCCTGGACGTCGGGGTTAAACTTAGTAGCCCGAAGCCACGCCATCTTTCTCATGTCCGTGGTGATGCAGATGACACATCAAGAGGTATTGATGTGGGCCACTGTGGACTCGGATGTCCTGCGCTACCAGCCTGGATTCTCCTAGACCCACGCCTTGAAGCGTGCCTGGCTCTGCACCGGAAGTTCCGGAAGGAAGTCTGCTATTTCCTGCCACAAACTCTGGTTAGCTGCTGTGTTGCCTTGATGCAGGGAGGCGCTGAAGTACAGTTTTTCCCAGTACACCTCCAAGATCTTCTCCTTGCCAAGTAGCGCCGAGGACGACTGAGGTTTAGAGTAGAGCGACACCGTAGCGATCACAGACGAGTGCGGCTGGGAGTGTGTTGATAGCAAGAGTGTATCCCCCCCCTCCATCTCTTGGCGTTGAGGTGCAGATTGACAGGCTGGGCCAAGTGTAGCTTGAGCCAACCCTTCTTGGCCGGAGTGACAACGTCCTTCTGCATTGGGACGCCTGTCTTGGTAGGGGTCTTAGGGAAGAGGACCTCTGCCAAGACCCCCCCCCCCCCTCCTCAGGCTGTTCTACCTCGGGATAAGGAAGGCCCAGGTATCTGCCAAAACTGCAAGCCTGTAGCGAAAGGCCTTCATCTGTATCCGCTTGGGTGTCCGGCTGGTCCGCTGCGGGAGGAGGAGTGCTGGGCGCCATTAGCTATGGTGTGGTGACCGGAGCCGGAGGCTGCTGCGCAGATTGGCTCGGAACCGACTGCACTGGGGGCAGATTCGGAGGAGCCAGCAGCGGGGGCTGCGCTGGCGCCTGTGGTGCCGGAGCCAAGAGAGGAATGACTATAGGCACCGGTGGAGCAAGTCCTTGACTGCATCCCTTAGGATGGCACCCATCTGGGGGGGTTCACATCAGCCCCAAGAACCTTTCGAAGAACCTGTCCTCGGAGGCAGAATAGGAGGCAGGGGATACTGACAGAGTGGCTGGCGTCTGCTGGGCCGGAGCACTCAGTCTGGGTTGCAGGGGGAACCTGCCCTGTGCTGCGCTACCGATGGAAACACTGTAAGCCACATACCTGGTTGACACCAGTCCCACCTTGAAACTCCTTCACCCGTCTGTTCTGTTCCTAGGAGTGGCATCGGACGAGCGGCCATGTTGCTGGTGCAGCAGCCATTTTGTCGGGCTGCGTGCCAAAGTCGTGGTGCATGGCCCTCCGGACACGGCCTCGCCCAAGATTCTTGGTGTTGGAACATGAAGTCTATCCCAGACCTTAGGTCTAGGCCTGGAAGGCGTACCGCCCTCGGCATTGTCGCCGGCAGTGCTGCGCGCAGGCACTCCCTTGGACATGGTACATGACATCCAAATTGCCAGTACCTCACGCCCACTAACTGCATCACATTAGCCAGAGCGTTAATTCTATCTAAATTGGACTATTGTAACGTACTCCTAGTAGGGACTTCCAATGCCAACCTAGGGAAACTACAATTAATGCAAAAAAAGCACTACAAGCAGCCCAAGGAACCAAGAAGTCAGACCATATTTCTAACATTAGGAGGGAGACCCATTGGCTGCCCATTAAGGCAAGAATAATTTTTAAATCACTGTATCACCCACAAATGCCTTACCAGTGAAGCTCCCATCTACCTAAATAACTCAAGCAAAAAAGAATCCAACAGAACACTCAGATCCAATAAAAAGGCGCTCCTTACTGTCCCCCTGCATTAAAATTTCCAGAGCAGGAGGCAGCAGCTTCTTAGTCATGGCCCCGAAACTTTGGAATGAGCTTCCTCTTAACTTTAAAAGTGAAGACGCCTGCTCATGTTTAAAAAAACTCCTAAAGACCTCACTCTTTAACCAATACTAGTTATTCCACTCATCCAGTAGAATGTCCACCTTCCGCAGGCCTCGATAGATGCCTCCCTAGGGTAGTCCAATACCAGATTCTGTAAACAACGTAAGTAACTATGTATTGTATACACCCATGTACATTTCTGTACCATTGTTGATTATGTAAATGTAATATTGTTTTTACCATAAGATGTCTGTAAAAACGCTGTGATACCCGAAGGTTTGGCCTTTTAACAAATGTAATTAATAAATAATCTTGCCGGTACTATGTCGAAGTACCTCAGGTGTAGACCCGGTAAAAAAAAACTTGCGATCCCTCAGCACTGATACCGGTAGGGTCCGAAGACCCCTCGGCCGTAAGGCCGGTAGCTGGGTTAGCCTCGGTGGGTGTGCTGGTAACAGAACCCGAGAGGTTCCTCCCGCTTGAGCATTTCCTCAGGAAAGAGTCGCCCTTACGGGGTGCGATGGAAATGCTGGACCAACTTCTTCAAGTCCTCTGGAGGCGACAAGAGTTCCCTCCACCTGGCGCCTGTTCCTCAGTGCGCGTGGAGTCAGAGTCGCACGTGGTGCAACCCTCCCAGCCGTAATCAGGGCCAAGGCAGCAGAGGCAAAGAGCATGGAGGTCAGATGTGGGAAAGAGTCCCTTGTGGACTGGACACCTGCTGAAACCCGTTGAAGTCGACACGCACCGGGGAGAAGCGTGCCGCCTGAGGCCCAAGTACCTAGATGACAAAAAGACAAGAGAAGAATCCGGGGAAGAGCGTGTGGAATTACATGGCGAGGCCAAACCCAGGAGCGCTGGTGAAATTGGCTCGTTCCCATCGATGCGGAAAAGGGGACCGAGGAGTGACGCCAGTGGACAGTCAGGGTAGCGCATTCTCCCAAGGCCGCACCACCGTGCATCTCTAAATTTAAAGGGGAAGGTTTTGCTGGTGAAAAAGGTTGTCTCCCGTCCCTAGATGGGACACCCATACAGTATGGAGGAAAGGGGACGGGACGTAAGAGTACATGAAACGCCAAATCCCAGCATTTATAATTCCAATAGCTTAACAAGCAGGCCTAAATAATGTGACAGGTGACTTGGGTCAAATGATACAAATGTGACATCGCTGAATACAAAGTTTCATGCTATGGCTCTTCCACTTCATCAGGTGTCCAGGACCCACACAGCACGGGGTCATCTAATCTGTGGAGCACTGTGCGGTATGTATGGGGGTTGCTGGGGGAGGCAACTCTCTGCCCTAAGGCTGGTTTCAGACACGCTACATTTACACACCTCCCAAACTGTGCAACAGGTTGGCAAGAAAGTCAGCAGTATGTGCTGTGTGGGCCTCTACAGATCGAGCAGTGCTGCACCGGGAAAGGTGTGGTTGTAGACCAGGTGGCGCAAGGAGTACAAGCGGGTCACCTGGTTGCACCAACTTTGCCAGCCTAAGTGCTCTCAAGGAAGCATATGCACAGAGCTTCTTAACTCATCACACAATCCAGCATGCTATTTTCATTTAAGCGATGCTAGGCCAGGCCTCTTTTTCTCTACATTCTGGTACTTCTATTCTTGATTGCCAAAGGCGACGTCCAGGACTACCCGACCCAGAATGCCAACTCAAATCCAGGAAAAGCTAAACATCTCCTAGATGGAAGTGGGAGGTTGGTGGGGGGGGGATTGCACACATGGCTCTTATTTGCACAACCTTTCTGGGATGTTTGTGATGAGCCAACTAGTTCAAGAACGGTAGATCCACTTGGGACATGGCCCCGGGTTTAGAACACTAGTAGTATTAACCAATCTATGTCACCTCTCCTCTTCAATTTACATATGCAGTAATTTCACTCCTTACTAAAAGGCCTAGGGGTCTTCTTTACCAACTGCGCCGATGACATGCAGTTGGTCATCGAGTTGAGTGGGGATTCCCTACAGGATTCACTGACACAACATCTACAACATCATTGAGGTGGGGGGGGGGGGTGGGAAGTCATCCAATTGGTTATGTCTTAATGGCAATAAGACTGAGCTATTAATCTATACGCCCATTTCTCAATACTAAGAACTCAGCAACCACTGCACAGGCAGCGATTTTTTCTAGGTTCGACTATTGTAACATCTTGCTAAATGGAGCATCAAAATCTAAACTTTGAGCATGTCAGGTAATCCAGAATGATGCAGTCGGGGTAGCTATGGCCATTCCAAGACGACTGCATATTTCCAACAGTAGAAATGAGCTACACTGGCTTCCCGTACAGGAACATATTCAGTTTAAAATGGGTCTTTTTAGGGACAATTCTCAGAAATGTGTTAATTCCTCTCTACCTTAGAGCCCCCCAGCACTTTTGCTGGACTATAGGACTTTGTAATTTTCGACCTGAAGAGAGTGAAACCTTTTTCCCCCACTCCCTCATGTATTTTACTGCGATTTAAACTTTGTTTCTTTTGGTTATGGAGTCTGACAAACTCCATAGGCATCATCATTACATTGTGACACAGCAACTTCAGTGCAGTGGCACAGTAAGTCTTAGATTTCCCAAAGGTTTATATACCTTCTCTTGGATAAACTACTGTTTCCAAGAGTAGTAAAGTGAAATTCACTTTACCAATAATTTGTAACTTTCTAGACCCAGCACACACAATCTTACCTTTCTACAATTAGTGGCTGGTGGCAGTGGTTTACTTTTTACTACCATTGTGTGTTTTTACCGTGCCCATTTTGTCAAAAGGGCCCAGTCTTTTTTCCCCCCATTTCTTGTTGGAAAGATCCTTCTTGAGATGGATTCTGTGAGCTAGCTTTGGTCCCTTTGTTCATTTTGTTTTTGGTGGGATTCACAAGTGAAGCCCGCCTCTGGCTCCAGTATGTCTGGCAGGGACCGGAAGTGAGGGAGGTGCCCGAAACTCCCTGTGCTTAATCCCCTTGGTTACAGGAATGCACCCAAAGGTGATTGGCCGGCTGGCTGTCCGGCAAGGCCAGCCACCATGCTGTGTGATTGACAGCTAGGCTGGAATGAATGGGAGAAACCTGTATAAGAGGCAAGGATTTTTGCCTTGGAAGGCAGAGTCAACAACCGGACGCAGGTATCCGAAAAAGAACTTGGCAGAGATGTCTGCTGCAACTCCTGGACCATTAGTTTGCCCGGTGAAGCCCTGCTGCTGTGCTGAATTCACCTAGACTAGAGAAGCCCTGCAAGGACAACTTCTCCCCTTGAGTTGGTGGGACCAATCAACTCCAAAGTGAACTTGTTTGGACATCATCTCAGAGCTGGCTGTACTTCCACTGCTGCTGGAACCGAAGTACCAGGGAGAGGAACACCAAACGCAGCGAATCACTTTTAAGACAGAACTGAGCTGCTGGAAGATCCCCCGGACTCCCAGTAAGCAGGACTGACCAGGCCTGAGCCACCTCAACAGACTGCTGGACCCCAGATGCGAGGAAAGTCCAGAGTGGTATCCGTGAGACCGCAGTGGTGCTATTTGCTGAGACGCGAGGAGCTGAAACCACGAAATGTCACTGAATAGAAGTTGGTCCTTTTTCTGCCGCTGATCGTCCTGTTGTGTTGTAGGAGTCCTCCCACTTGTCCCCACGACTAAGGCCCAGGAACAATAGGATCTACAGAACCACACATGAACAGAAGCCAGCTGGAACCATTTCTTCTAACCAAAGGTACTGTTCACAGAGACAGACAGAGACAGAGAGAGAGAAACCCTTCTGAAGAAGGCTTATTCAAACTGACTGTTAAATATAATAATTGTAAGTGCCAAGGACAAGGTATCTCGTCCTTGAGATTACCTCCCCAGTGCCAAGGACGAGATAGCTCGTCCTTGGCACTTAAGGGGTTAATAAAGGAGAAAATGTTACAACACTTTGAATGGTGAAATACCGAAATCACCAAAAAAGGCCTGGACACTGGGGGGGAAACCCATAGCAGTTAAAAGGTTAATCAAGAAACATTGAGTGTGTTTATTTGGATACTTGTCAATGTGAATCTCTGTGCAACTCCCCTACTGCTCACATTGACCCCAATTGAGATAAGCCTGGCTGCTCAGCCACACTACCAACCTGTGTAGTACAGATTTATACCAAAGGTTGGCTTCCTATCGCCAGGAGGTCAAGGTTCTTGTAGCGCACCCAAAGGGTACTGCTCCAAATCTTGCTTAACACCCCGAAACCTCAAAGCACTGATCTTTCCGTACTAACAAGTCAGAAATCTGTGATCATCCTCACTTGTCCTACTGCAGGGAATTAGAGTTAAGAACCAGAAGATTAGGTAGATCGTTCCAGGCAATGGCACCCTCTTTCTGGAACTCCTTACCTCTGGCAATCAGAGCAACGTCCAATTTTGAGCCACTTAAAAATAAAACTTGAAACTTATCTTTTCATGTGAACCCGAAGGGCTTTTTTCTTTCTCCACCCAGCTCCTTAAACTTCTAGGGCACTTCGATGTTGCCTTTTATCCTGTGGTTATGTTGTCCTTACTGTGAATGTCTGCGCCCGATGCCCGCAGGCTGTTGGGCGCATTCCAAATATACAAATAAAATCTGTGACATGTGAAATCATAGACATGCCATCATGCAACTATTATTGGCAGGATATGCTACTCCATATCTGATTTTAACTTTGTGCTCTGTGACTTGAAGATCTGGGAAAGCTGGGAATGGTCCCAGACCTTACTTCTGCCCCAAACCTGCATCAATCAACACTGCTGCCTACTGCACTGCACACACACCGAACAAGCCCTGGCAATGAAATGCTGCTCTGCTCATCGCTGTGTCCGAACAGGTTGGCAATATGCATAACCTGCTGCTGGCGGGCCCAGGCAGTGGGCCGATCTAGCACTGAATCGGGCCACCGGCGCCGCCAGGGCCGGTATTAGTGAGTCAAGATTTTTTGGGCCCTGGCACTTATTCTTTTTACAATTTAAGCACTGCCCCTTGCACAGTGGTAATGACCCTGCACCTCGTTGAGGTAATGCATGGCCACCATGTTGTCCACCATTATCAGGCCATTATTTCCCTGGATGGAGGGCAAATCGGCCATGAGCGCCTGTCTGATGGCTCTCAGCTCCAAAAGGTTTATGCATAGTCTTGATTCTGCAGGGGACCAAAGCTGGCTCACTGTCAGATCGCTCATTTGAGCTCCCTATCCCATGAGGGGAGCATCCGTGACTACAATTATCTTTGGCTAGGGTTGCCAGAAAGGTTCCCCTATCATCACGTTGTAATGAAGGTGCAGAACCAGCGACATATGAGGGGATAGAGGGATGTGGGGGTGTGTGTCAGACCTACAACCTGTGGGAGTGAGCAAGGGGGATAGGGCACCCTAAAAAGGGGGGGTGGCAAAAACACAGGACAACCAAAATACAGTCATAGCAGAGAAGAGACCACGTCGGGAGTAGCAGGAGTAGTGATGTCTTACATATATTAACAGCCCAAAGGTCCCACATGTAATTAGCACTCGATCAAGATGACCGATCCTAAATAGAACACACTCAACAGGGAAATTACCCATGCCTGGGAAATCCCACTCCAAGCACATGATCAACCTTCCGCGGAGCAGGGGGGCAGGAGACCAGAACTCACAGCGCATCACAGGCAGACTGAGCCAGCTGCAACCTTACTTTGTGATGTGAACACAGGGCAGCAAGCCAATCCAGCGGGCACTCAGACGAGATGGAACAGAGCCAGCGATCCTTTTACATGGCTAAAAGTGCCGACCGGCAGCTGGCTATGTGAAAGTGAACGCAAGGTGAGCGGAGTGGCATTCGTGCAGAAACCAATCATACAGTAAGTTTTGTGTCCCTGGGAGGTGGCCAGCATTCAGACTATCAACTACAAGCACTATGAAGGCCAATATTCAGAAGGTACCGTGTGACTGTCTCCCTTCCCACCAGAAGCAGGGTGTCTTGTGTCTCATTCGCAACAGTGCTGACCAATGGCAGAATAATAAAGCCCCAGCGGTCAGCACAAATGTTATATTATCAATTACAAATTGTTTCGGGGAGGGGTGAGAATCAATGTGGCGCCACACGGGAGAGATGACTTGGGATATTGTTGTTTCACTAACATATGCACAGCCCTGAGGATTTGACGTAACACAGCCAATGACTGTCCTGGTAACAGTGGAAAATATGTTCATTAACCATAACAGTTTCAAGTGATTGGACTATTGTACACATCCTATCAAACTAATGTTTGTTGTGCGCCCTCTTGTCAGCTCTCATCAACCAGTGCCTGAACACTGTTCACTTTGATTTGTTCTTTCCCAGCTATAATACATTTATTGTGCATTTGTAAGGCGCTTATACATCAAGTAAATTGTGTTTCAAAGCACCCACAGGGCAACAGGGAGGGGGACCTGGGAATTAAGAACAAATACAACAATGAAAGATGGAGGCGGACCTACTAGGCCTTGTGAGCATTCAGAACGTGCGAGTGCAGAGAGAGAGAGCGAAGGGATGAGGGAGTGGGGGTAAGTGCTAGGTGTATCAAAAGGGAAGTGCTAGGGAGTGAGCAACTGTAAGTGCCTATATGGAGAGGTCAGCCGCCGTTACTTCTTGCCTGGTGTGTGCTCTTTTTCACTACAATTTGTATATGGTGTGATCCGAGGACCCCTGTATACAACGTTCTCCATACAGGCCCACCACAGGAGATCCTGTGCGACCTTAAGGAGGCCAGTCATCCGGCCTGAGAACTGTGACCATTGCGATCTAAGGGAGGGACTGCATCCTCAGAAGGGCCTCTGGCACCAGGAAAATGCAAGATGCCATGAGGCCCAGCAACCTCAGGAAATTGAATGGTGGTAGATACTGGGCGCTTTGAATTCGATTACTATCTGCAAGATATGTTGAGCCCTCAACTCGGGAGGCGAAGCATTCCACAAGGAAGAATCCAGGAACGCTCCAATAAATTGAAGCATTTTGAGAAGGTGTCACCTGGGAATTCTACAAATTGAGGGAGAAGCCCAGTTTGTGGAGGGAGTGGCAGGTGCTGTTGAGATGTTCCAGGGCCTTTTTGGGAGAATGAGCTCTCATCAGCCAGTCGTCTAGGTAGGGACAGATGTGAATCCCTCCCCTCCTTAGATTTGCTGCCACCATCGCCATCAACCTGGTGAAGACCCTCGGGTGGAGGTTAGCCCGGAAGGCGGAACTCGAAAATGATAGTGAGAACTGCAATGGCGAACCTCAGGTACTTTCTGTGCTTGGGATGTATATGCATGTGAAAGTAAGCATCCTGTAGATCAATTGACACCATCCAGTCGTGAAGCTGAAGGGTCTAGAGGATCTGCGAAAGAGTGACCATCTTAAATGTTCAAGCGCCTCAGGTCCAAGATGGGTCGCAGTTCTCAGTCTTACTTGGGGACCAGGAAATAGGAGTAGTACCAGCCCTGCTTCCGTTCCGCACACAGGTACCTTCTCCAACAGGGAAAACATATTTGGTAGGAGGGGCGGATATGGATCCTGAAGAGATAGTTTGCTAGGGGGATAATCTGGAGGCCTTTGCAGGAATGGGAGATAGTACCCTTGGGCCGCTGTCTGTAGTGCCCATGCATCTGAAGTAATGATATGCCATTCTTGCAGATGTTGAGTCAGCCTGCCTCCCACTAGAGTCCTGTGAGCAAAGTGCTCAGAGAGGTGTTGGGGCTGTGGCTGCTGCTGAAGGTGAAGAGGAGGTTGCTGCCTGAACAGTTATTCCTCCACAACCTCTAGGGGCATGTGCAAACCTTTTTTTCTCTTGCTTCCGACTTGTCTGACCCCTTCTCTTTGACTGAAGGAGGAGTAAGGGCGAAAGGATCACCCTCTCCAGCTTTGCGAAGGTGGCTGTTGTTGGGAGATGGCTGCCCCCCCAAAGATTATGCTGCAGTCTTTGAAGCCTGTAGTTTCTCCAGGATGTCGTCCGCCTTGGGACCAAATAAGTTAGATCCATCGAAGTGCGTATCTAAAAGCCTGAATACTGCACTAGATCCCACACATCTTCCAACGCAATCTGATGCGTCAAGTCCTGACTAAATGGAGTGACAAAGCTTCCTTTCCATCATTAGGTTATTAAAACCTTCTTGCAACTCCCCTTAATGAGTATTTTCCGAAGATTGTGCAACCATATCACATAATGTGCATGTATATTTTGCTAGTGCACAAGATGTCTTATGATATGATAGGTTATTTATAACGTGCTTAATACCCAGAGGTTTCGAAGCGCGGAACATTGGATCGAACATGTGGTGCTCTGTGTCGTCTTGCTTCCAAGGCGAGCACGTTACCCCTGAGCTATCCTCCCAAGAGTAATGGCTTTCAAGGCCTGCCATCTGCTGAAAAGACCCTTTTTGCAAGGGCTTCAAAAAGCTTACCGTCCCCATCTGGGTGGATGGTTGGATAAGCTACAGCTTTTTAAGTTGAAGGTGCCATCTGTACAACTAAGCTCTCTGGTGTTGGATGCTTAGAGAGGAAATCAGGGTCCACAGAAGAATGCTTGTACTTTTGCATCAACTCTTTATTTACAGCCGGAGTGTTGTCTGGCTTTTTCCAGATTTCCATAATCCTGTTCTTTAGTGCTGTATGGAAGGCCAGCACATGCTCCTTAGGAGGGCCTTTATCTAAGATGGCTGTTAGATCATATTGGGTAATGTCATTTGCAGGACAACCCCATCCCAAATACTCCTTAATCATGACAGTCCTGTAGGTAGCATTATAGGGAGAGTGCACATCTGGTGCATCTAAATCAACCTCAGAGGAGGTATCCAAGCAACTGGCATCTTTCATGCACAAAGCCAGATTTTCTAGAAACCATTAATCTGAAAATCAATCACTCTGGAACATGTGGTGTTCCAAAATGTCCATACACGAATGGGATTACTTTTTCCTCCTTGAAAATTGATCCAAAGAAATCTATTTTAGATAGGTTTGAATTGTGTGGTGGACTCAGAGTTCAAAGTCGAAGGTCCATTCGACTTAGACTCCTTCAAGAATACCACAGCTCCTTCAAGAATACCACAGAAGTCTTTTGCTTCAATGCTAAATTGGCGGTCAACGACATTGACGCTACTAGAGCAGACATCCGAGGCCTCTCGACTCAGGCTTTTGGGCATGCAGGTCAAAAGCCTTACTCGATTACCTGCCAGTCTTGGAGGATGCAGTGGGATCAACAGTCTTCTTAGGCTCTTTTGAGCTACCAGGAAGGGCTGCCTTTTGAAAACACCTTTAATGTTTTCTCAAGAAGACGTTTTCATTCAGCCACTGAGGCAGTCTTTTTGGGAAAACGTACCCGACATCCGTCAGGTAAGGAATCTGAAAACAACAAACAATGGCATTGTTTCTTACTCTTCTTCCATGAAGATGAAGAGGATGATAATCACTCCTGGATCTTGATCACTTTCAATGTTTGGAGCATTTTTTGGGCCTTTCCGAAGATTTGTTTCCAGTTGGACTCCTACCTTTCGATGATTTGCTTTTTGAAGGTATGGAAGATGCAGTTTTTGAAACCGACCGACCTACAGCGAGCTTCAAGTCACAGTCCACACATCTCTTGAAGCATGTTTTCCGAGTAGACATGAGAAAAACCACTAAAAGATTTTTAAAAAATAAGATTTTCGTTGAAGAAATTTGCTGTGGTGAACCAGTTTCGAAAGTGTGCTGTGCATGTGTAAAATCTGAACTGAGGCAATAGGCGCAGTGCATGCTTTTTATATTATCATCGTCATGTCCGGATGCGGGAATGGTAACAGTCGAGGAAAATTGATTATGCATAGCGCCCCCTGCTGTCGAAAAATATCTGATACTGCAAAGCAAGATACGTATATATCTAAGATGAGGAATCCTGGAGAGTACACAATCCATTAGAATGAGCCTTTTTCAATAGTCTCCTCCTCCCCGACAGATCAGAACAACATTTCCTATAGACTGCCTAGTAAAAGATCAAGCATGTGAAGTATCATTAGGAACAGCGAATACGAGGGTGATCATACATTTGAGTAATACACTTAGTTTGCAATTGCTTTTTGGTTCGAGTGAAGGCTAGAATGAGATTACAAGTTAAGATTTGAGTGAGGGTTAGTGCTATGGAGATTTCTACACAGCACTCTGATGAGGGATGATCTGCCATTTTTCCTTTATTTATTCAAGCTAGAGGAGAAATAAGATTTTGTATGGAAAAAAGGTTAAAATGAATTTAAGAGGTTTATTTTTGTAAGTAAATTTTAAAAATAAATAAGTTCCTAACAAAATAAAAGTGGGTTGCGAAGTTAACAGAATCACACATACCTTCTTTTCAGCTTTGCACCAACAACAGGCAGGGGTTTGTAACCAACTTGCTTTCTTAGCTTCCTCAAATTTCCCTGGTCTGAAAATCCATGTATTGCAGACTGCCACGTTCCATCATGAACGCAGGATCCCTAAAAGAGATCACAAACATACATTCCATTAACTGATAGGAATTAAAACATTTCTATTTTCAATGTCCTCAAAAGGCCTCTGTAAGGAACAAGTTACTTACCTGTAACTGTTATTCTCCAGCATGGGTCTGGCATGGATTCACATGCTCATGAATATTCCCCGTCGTCAGGCTGGGAATCCTCGGTAAAGAAAAAATCAGTATCAGTTTCGTTTCTGATCTGTCTTTCTTAGTAGTAACCAATCACTGATCTCAGGGTCATACTGCCCCCAGCCAATGACTGCCCTCTCCCTAAACCCCGCCTCTGGCAGCCATCCTCAGATTTGGTAGCACACAAAATGGCAGTATGACCAAGTGAAGAGCCGCAGAGGGGTAGGTGGGAGGGTTTGCATGTGAATCCATGCCAGACCCATGCTGGAGAACAACAGTTACAGGTAAGTAACTTGTTCCTTCTCCAGCATGGGGTCTGGCATGGATTCACATGCTCATGAATAAAAGAATACATAGCAGTATACACATGCACAACCACGGGAGGTGGCAAAGGCTCAACATTAAGCATTACATTCAAAACTCAACATTAAGCAATTCTAACCTCCTCACCAGGCTCACCATAGGCAAACAGGTTGCCTAGCACTGCTTGGCCGACCCTGGACTCCTCCCTGGAGTCCCGATCGACGCAGTAGAATCTTGTGAAGGTGTGCGTCGACCTCCACGTAGCAGCCCTGCAGATGTCCAGCAGGGGCACACCAGACAAGAACGCTGTGGTAACAGCGATCGCTCTGGTCGAATGGGCTCTCGGACGGTCGGGCAGCGGTCGGTTTGCCAACCGGTGACAGTGCATGATGCAGCCAGAGAGCCATCTGGTAATGGAAGTCTTTGAGAGAGCCTTCCCTTGATTCGCAGGCCCAAAGTTCACAAACAGTTGTGACATCTTCCGAATACTCTTTGTGCGGTCCACGTAGAACTTCAGCGCTCCAGCTCGGCCGGCGTCGAAGGCGACGGGAAGAAAACTGGTAAGACCAAGGGCTTGTTGAGGTGGAAGTCCAACGGCACCTTGGGCATGAAAGAGGGCAGCGTCCTCAGCACCACCCTCGTGTCATGAAAAGTCAAGTATGGAGGCTTGCAAGATAGGACCTGGATCTCTCCCACTCGTCGTGCGGAGGTGATGGCCATGAGGAACGCGGTCTTCCATGACAGGAACTTCAAAGGCGCCGAATGCACAGACTCGAATGGGGCCCCCATGAGTCTGGTCAGCACCACATTAAGCTCCCACGCCGGGGCAGGAGCCTTCACCGGCGGGAACGATTGGAATAGTCCCTTCATGAATTCCTTCACCAGGCGATGAGACCACAAGGACGCCCGTCCCGTAGTCCTGGTATATCGGGAGATGGCAGCCAGATGTATTTTGATGGAGGCGTGAGCCAGTCCAGCTTTGGCCAGCGACAGTAGGTATGGCAGTACTTGAGGGGCCGTAATCTGCAGAGGGTTAATCTTCTGTGCACGGCACCAGACAGAGAACCTCTTCCACTTATGAACGTAACACTTGAAAGATGAGGACGCCCTGGCTTTTGCAAGAACCTCTCTGCAGTCAGCCGGGATATTGTACCCTCCAAACTCTAGTGCTGCAGGAGCCAGGCCTGCAAGTTCAGCGACTGTGGGTCGTGATAGAGAATGGCGCCTCCTTCTCTGGAGAGAAGATCCGCGTCCGCCGGCAGCTTGACTGGTGGGGACATTGACAAGTCCAGAAGGTCCGGGAACCAGATCTGCCTCGGCCACGCCGGTGCGACGAGGATCATTCTGCACCTGGACTTCTTGAGCTGGTTGATGAGGCGGAGCAGCAACGGCAACGGAGGGAACGCGTATAGAAACAGGCCGTCCCAGGGGAACAAGAAAGCATCGCCCATGCTCCTCGGCTGTGGGAACCTCTGGCACTTGGAGTTCGTCGCTGTCGCGAACAGGTTGATCTGGGATTTGCCCCATCGTTCGAAGAGCCGATCCACTTGATCCTGGCGTAGTTCCCACTCGTGGCACGAGCGCAGCTCCCTGCTGAGTGAGTCGGCGATGGTGTTTTTTTGATTCCTGCCAAGTGGAAGGGAACCAGAAACATCCCCTGGGTGACGGCCCAGTGCCACAGATCCTGGGCCTCCTTGGATAGGGCTGGGAATCTGGTGCCCCCTTGCTTCCATATGTAGAACATCGTGGTGGTGTTGTCGGCGAAGATCCTCACCACTTTGTCCTTGAGGGACGGAAGGAACGACTTGAGCACCCAGAACACTGCTCGGAGCTCCAGAATGTTGATGTGGAGAGACCTCTCCTCCGGGAGCCAAAGGCCTCTTGCGTGGAGATCTCCGGTGTGGGCCTCCCAACCCTCCAGAGAGGCGTCCATCGTCACCGTCTCCTGAAAGGCCGGGGTTTGAAAGTCCATGCCCGTAGTGAGGTGAGCACGGGAACCCCACCATAGCCCGACGGAACTCCTCGTCGAGAGGGATCCTGTCCTTGAAGCAGCCCGTCGCCTGAAACCAGCAGGCGTCGAGGAACTCCTGTAGCGGACGCATCCGAAGTCTGCAAAGGGGTACAAGATAGATGCATGAGGACATCATCCCGAGAAGGGACTTGATGGACCTCACCCTGGCCACGTCCATGGCTAACAGGCGCCGCACCTTGCCCAGGATGGTCTTGGTCCTCTCCTCTGAAGGGGAGGCCAATTGCCCCACTGTATCGAGCTTCGCTCCCAGAAACAGTGCTACTTGCAATGGAACCAGGTGGGATTTGGGCTAGTTGATGGCGAACCCCTGTTCTGTGAGCAACCGGACGGCCCTTGCTGTGTGTTCGACGGCGAGTTCCCTTGTCCTTGCCCGGATTAGCCAGTCGTCCAGGTAGGGGTAGACGTGGATCCCCTGCAGGCGCAGCCACGCCGCCACTGCTGCCAGGCACTTGGTGAATACCCTGGGTGCCGACTTTAATCCGAACCGTAGGGCTCTGAATTGGTAGTGGTGTCCCTAAACCACGAATTTGAGAAACTTCCTGTGCCCTTTTAGAATGGGGATGTGGCCTTTTAGAATGGGGATGTGGAAGTAAGCATCCTCCAGGTCCAACGACGATAGGAAGTCGCCTTCCTCCAGCTGTCCCAGCATGTGCTGGAGGGTGACCATCCTGAATTTCTGCGCCTTGATGTATTTGTTTACCAACCGCCTGTCTTCTTTCTGACGAGGAAGTACCTTGAGTACACTCCGGAGCCCCGGAGCCTCCTGGGGACGAGCTCGATGGCACCTTTCTTGAGCATCGCCCTTACCTCCAAGAGCAGTTGAGGGACGTGATTCTCCTTCCCGGCCACGGGAGGAATGCAAGGGCACTTCTTTTGGAATTCCAGCGAGTGCCCGTTGGCCAGGGTGTCCAACACCCAACGGTCGGTGGAGGGGGACTCCCACACGCTGACGAACTTCGTCAGCCGGCCTCCCACCGGGGTGCTTCGGTGGGGGCCCCGACGACACGGCCGGGTCAGTCGTGCTTGGATGCGGCCTTGCCGCCTTGGCGACGGCGGCGGGATCCCCCTTGCTTGCCGCAACCTCTGTAGGCCTCCTGGGAAGAGGAGAGGCCGCCTGGCGTTAAGTAGAGGAGCCACCGCTGGATCCTTTGGAGGCACCCCGTCTGCTTCCGGAGCTCCGAAAGGACCGTCACTGTTGAAGCACCCCTAGGGCCCGGGCCGTCTCCGAGTTGGTCTTGATGGCCTGTAGAGACTCGTCCACCGCCTTATCAAAAAGGTTGTTGCCGTCGAACGGCATGTCCAACGCTCTGGTCTGGACGTCCTGGCGAAAGTCTGTCGCCTTGAGCCATTCTCGTCGTCGGAGGCAAACTGTTGCCCAGGTGGCGAAATCCGGTATCGGCAATGTCCGTTGCCACCGTTATGGCGTGATCCGGCGCCACCTCACCTTCCTGCAGAATTTCTAGGGCCTCCGCCCTCTTTTCAGGTTGAAGTCTAGCAGGGGAGCTATCTTTAACCAGAGCTCCCTGTCGTGGCGGGCCACGATCGCTAAGGCATTGGCCGCCTTAATCGTCGTCGCCGCCGACAACATGACGACTCGTCGTCCCATGGAGTCCAACTTCTTGCCCTCGCTGTCCGGCGGGGAAGTGGAAGTTGAAGCCGCCGCACCCGCTGCCGCCTTCTTAGCCGCTGCCGAGATGACAGAGTACGGCGTGGGCTGGGCGTTGAGGCACAAGGGGACGGCATCGGGGACTTGGTACTTCTTCTCGTACCTTTCCCTCTTGGCGGGTGTCGTGGAAGGGTTCTTGAGGACAGCAAGCCCCTTGTCCCAGATGTCGTCGAGCAAAGGCACCGCGAGGACCGTCTTCCCCTTGGCCTCTCGTCGTTGGTAAAGAAACCCTTCCTTTTTTTGTTCTTCAGGGCAGAGCTGAAAGAGCTCGGATGCCCTGGTTATCATGGCGTGGAAAGGAGCCAATTTCGTTGGCTGGAGAATCCTCCGTCCGGCTCCGTGGTTTTCTCGTCCATCTTGTTACATAAGGATTGGATCGCCAACAAAATGGCCGCCGAGCTATCCTAGGCCTCAGGTAATGGCTGCGACGGACGGGATGGCCGCTCCACTGGGCCCTCTTCGTCACCATCGTCGCCATCTTCGATCACGTCAGCGGGGACCGTCCCCTGGGATCGAACCTTCTCGAACCTCTCGTTGAGGCCTATGAACCTCTCTTTGAGGCCCTTCTCGGTTTCCACCAGCTCCTCCTCAGAGGCTGATTCAGAGTCTGTAATGGCCACCGCCCCCCCCCCCCTCTTTTTCCGCCGGGGACTTCACGGGGGTCTTAACGATGGGCTGGAAAGAGGATTCCCTCCGCGGTGGCAGGGATACTCTGGGCCCAGAGGCCGTTTCCACTGGCGTAGTCTCAGCCGGCTTCTCCAGGGTCGCAGCGACCACTTCGATAGAGGCCTTTGTCGGCTGGATCAAAGCCCTCACCACCTTAGGTGCATCCTGGGCCTTCGCCTTGGGGGGAGGGTCAGCGCCTCGCTCCCCTTTCGAGATCGACGGGGGCCGCTCCAGCAGCTTACCCGGGTTCTCGGACTTCCTCTTCCCTGAACCAGAGCGCTGGCTCGTGGTTGAACGTGCCGGGGAAGTCGCGCCCTGCCTGGCAGCCGAAGAGCCTGACCTTTCGGCGCTCCCGGTGCCCGCGGACTCGTGGTGCTTGGCCTTCTGTTGGGCCCCCGTCGCCGGGGCGCCCTCACAGGACTTAGAAGCCCGCTCAGACTTTTTCTTCGCCTTCACCTGCTGTGCCCTTCTCCAGCCAGGCGGCGAGCCGGGAACGACGATCTGGTTTGGTCCGTTCCAAGAGGTTCTTGCAGAACTCACAGTCCTTCTCCACGTGCGTCTTGTCCTCATGAAGGCAGTAGAGACATCGCGAATGCTCGTCCTCCTTGAAAACGTTTTTTAATCCGCATCCAGGGCAGCACCTGAACAGCTTGGATCCGGGCGTCGAGCTTCCCTTGTCCTGGGCCATGTCCGTTGAGGTAGGCCGCAGATCTTCCAAGAAGCGTAAACTCGATGAAAATTTCACCCTTGAGGGGCGTAGAAGAATTCCGAAACGGGTCCCGTTATCGGAAGTAGAAACGGTGGAGCTTGAGGCTTGATTAAACCAAAAAAAGAGAAAATCTGAAAAAAGCGCAAAAACGCAGCAAAAACTCGAGCTAAAGTACGAGGACTCCCAACATTTGAGCGTGCGATAAAAATCTGAGGATTGCTGCCAGAGGCGGGCCTTAGGGAGAGGGCGGTAATTGGCTGGGGGCAGTATGACCCAGAGATCAGTGATTGGTTACTACTAAGAAAGAGATCAGAAACGAAACTGATACTGATTTTTTCTTTACCGAGGTTTCCCAGCCTGACGGGGAATATTCATGAGCATGTGAATCCATGCCAGACCCATGCTGGAGAACAATGATTCTCCTGCTTTGGTATTAATTACAGATTGAATCTGCATTTAGCAAGAAGTCTAGAAGTCTTAAAAGAATGAAGAGAATTTTTAAGTCTTTTAAACCCATAAGGCCCCCAAGCAAAGGGATAACTGAACAAGATTTGCAGGCTCTCCTAAATTTCAGATTTAATTGTGGAGGATTTTGTAGGAGAAACTGTTGTGCACATCACTGGGAAGTATGGAAAGGGTCGCAAAATGAATCTGTGAAACATTTCAATGTGAGAAGACAACTGTTGCAGGTAGCTAACATTTCCTTTTAGAACATATGAACTTCAGAGAATAGTTGGTTCTTCTTACTTTAAAGCCTCAAATTGGTAATAAGGAAAAGGAGGAAAGTGGGTGCATCAAATAACTAACTGAAAAGGTTTAGCACACTTACCCTACCAACCCTGCCTCCCTTGCAGAACGTGTTTACTGATTCCAGTAGCAACCATTCTTCTTGTAGAATGGGCTTCACTCTTAAGAGTAACAAACGATACAAGAAACAGGCTATCTTTAATTGCTTTGGCTGGGAATGCATTCTGAAGTAATAGCCATGCCCTCCTGCTTTGTAAAGGTGAATTCCTCTATTCAAGATTGGAATATGAACTTGAAAGTGGACAGGGCCCTAACAGTGTAGAATTTTAGAGGAAGCTCCCAAGCTCCAATGGATAACTGTGTACTGCTCATCAAGCAAGAATGTCTGGATTTCAGAAACTGCCTACATTTACCTTCAAAACCTTAACTGCTTGTCGTCTGAGACTCTTGGAATCTAAATCGAAAACTATTTCGATGTCCTCTTCCTCAGAAGTGGAGATCAAGGGTGCAAACGTATCCCTATATCACGCTTGAAGAGCTACCATAACCTATCTGAGCTAAAGAGTTTGAAGCTCATAGGGTAAGCAATGGTAGCAAGGGGTGAAAGTGACATGCCTTAGAGCAGTGGTCTTCAAACTTCTTTGGCCCGGGAACCCCTTGAGCAAATTTTGGGCAGGCCAGGCCCCACCAAAAATGCCAAATGGACAATATATAGAAATGGCTTTGAACTATTGTGCGCCGTCACCGCACCCTAGTCCCTGGGCTCCCCAACCTGCACCTATCAAAGTCGCTGGGCTTCCTCATCCCACTCCTACCCAGTAACTGGGCTCTCCCCACCCCATCACAGACCCCAGGCTCGCCCCACCCTGCTCCCCCACTATCCCAATGCTCCTGCCCATCCTGCTCCCACCAGAGTCCCTGGGCTCCCCCACCCCGTTCCCAGCACAGTCCGAGGGCCAGTGGGAGTTGATGAATTTTGGGCATAAATAATTCCCACAAAAATGCCGCAGCGAGGGAGTCCACACCAATCAAGGCGGGTTCTGGGAGTAGAACCCTCCTCCCCCCCCTAACCCCAGTCACCAAAATCAGCTCAACAGACCAAAACAAACACACACATTCATGCAAGCACCAATCAACATATAATCACTCATAACATAAGCATACACACATCCATACACATTTAAATAAATTATCATAAACATACCTTCTGCAGGGGCCCGAGTGTGGGTGCTGAAATGCCCGGCTCCAGGTTGCTCTGTCCGTATGTGCAAGGAGGCAAAGGAGCTCCCCCTCACACATACAGACATGCAGTGCCCCAGCCAGCATGTTCAATGAGCGAAGCAAAACGCCCCCAGCCTTGCATGGCTCAGTGAGCATGTGCGGCTGCGAACTGAACTGTCTAAAGGAAACAGTGTTTCCCTTCGACAGTTCACCCAGCCCAGGAGCACTCCTGCAGCTGGAAAAAGCAGCTGAGGGAGTGCTCAGTGTTTCACTGGGCTGGCTCCTCGGCTCCTCCATAATGGGTGAGGGGGCCATTGGGTGGATGCCCCTTCGCCAGCTATGGATGAGCCGCCAGGCTATGCAGCTAGTAGTTGTGACCATTGTTGCTGAATGAATATTCTTTAAATATCACATTTTGCTTACATTTTAACACATTCAAACAGCCTGTGACTAAAGGAATGAATATCCATTTGCAACTGCGGGGAGATTTTTCATTGGTGCCCGAGACAGTATTATGGTCCAGTCCAACCATGTGAGCCGCCGCTGGCCATTTCCTACAATCTAAAAAGAAAAAGGTTTTATTTTTAAAAAAATCTTTTTATGCTGGGGTCTAGCGCCCCCCGGGATGCGGCCACGCCCCCCTGGGGGGGGACACCCCACAGTTTGAAGACCTCTGCCTTAGAGTAACATTGTGTCTGGTAGATGCTTTCTTTCCACTGCAGATTTTCTACCTTTGAAATAATCCAACTGTGTTGCTCAGATTTCAGACATTATTTCCAGGATCTCGCAATACCAGGGACAACACATGCATCCATGGAGCACAGATCAGAATTATTGCCACTAAAGTGAATAAGGCATGCTCCCCACCCACTCCCAAAATTTTCTTGGAAACGTCCTGCAACACCCACACTAGAAATATTCTGAGGGGAGACGGGAGGCCAATAAAAAAAACTTGCACATGAAACAAATTAACAAAGTATCCATCACAATGAAAAACATTGTTCCAGAGACGATTTTTAAGTGGGAGTATTTTACTGCCCTTTTTTTTTTTTATTGAGTACAATTATTTTTAGGGAGAAAAAGAAAAAAGTCTGGTTCCCAATAGGATTACATTAGCAAGTAAAATATGTTTTATAAAAATATTCCTTTGCCCCTAGTTATTCAGGCACATTGGACATTTATACTTCTTTAGATCAGACTAATAGTAGCGTTTCTCCTTGTAGCTCTACGCGCATTAGTGATCCAAACACAACCATGGAGCTTAGTGGGTTAAAGCAGGGGACAGGTGTTCCCTATTTTTTGTTGGAAGTATTTTTACTCTCTTTTTTGGGAGCATTTGCCCATTTTAAGAAGTACAAATCTCTAATATCACTCTTATATGTACGGCTGACAAACAACTAATGTGCGCAATGCTTTCTTCCAAAGCATAGCACATTCTTTATCTTTGAAAGATTGTCCAAGCATTGCCCTATCAAACCGAGATGAAGGGGCCTCACGTACACGTAAGAGGAAAGATCTGCCAATTAAAGATATGCTGAACCACAGAACTCTGCATTAGGATTAAATCCTAACAGTAGCTCGTCTGGAGTCCCCGTTCACTTCTCTTTTTCCCCCTCATGGTTCATCAACCGGTTTTCCCCAGTGATTCTGCTTCTAGAATCTCACTGGCGATGTAACTCAGTGTATGTGTCCATGAGCGTGCCTACAACTTCCATGGCAGCGTACCCTGTAATCGATTCCCTCAAGAACGAATGCCTGCTTGACTCCTTTGTGGGTATTTCGCTGGCTCGTGGTAGCTGTCTAATACTTGGAAGGGCTGGACATAATTATGGTAATTTTGTAATCAGGGAATAAAGTCTTGTTCCCTGCAGGTCCCCAATAATTTGCGACCTGGATTTGGAAACCTACTTTGATTCAACAACAAATGCATATTTACCAGGTAAACCGGAAAACAACTGTGTGCCATACATGATGACTTGTCTTCCTGAGACTCTAGTTTGGGAGTTAGAGCAGCAAATGTGCGAATGGGCGTTTGGGATTCACTCTGAACCCATAACCTGAATATTTACCTCAGGATTTGAATGTGGCGACTATCTCCAATTGGGTGGGTGCCAAATGTGTGAATGGTGCAGGTGCCTAATGGGATGCTGTATGTTCATCCAGCCCCTAAAATATGTATGAAAAAAAAGGTCAGTCAGAAGGACTAACCAATGAAGACAAAAGGTTCTGTTCTGCACTCCACAATCAAACAGCAAAGTACTGGTGGAACTCCATACCTCACTCTGGGACCAGAGGAAACCACACGGTGCTCCCTTAACTTGAAGGGAAAAGTTGAGCTACCAAACTCAGGACTGCCTCATCGAAATAGCACCAGTAACCAATTGATTGGCTAACCTTGTGTCTGGGGGCCAGCCTTTCCTGCAATACATCAGAAGGTAGGTCTTGAGACCCATAATGGCTTCCTGAATCTTACCTACATTGGGACAGGTTGTGTCACTGCCCACACAATCTTCAATTATGCTGCAATCTCAGCTATGGAAGTATCAGGTTATTCTTTATTCAGCCCAGAAACTAGATCAAGGGCCCTTGCTGTGCTCATTAGCCAGGGCAGCCACCTCTATGCCCCGCTTCTTCTTTACTGCACCGTGACTTTGGCAGCACTTTTTCTTCTAACTGAAGACTTGCCAGCTATCTGTTTCACTAACATTGCACCTATAGAAAAGCACTGCATCCAAGCCGAGCGTGACTGACTTGTGCTGACTGTGCCCAACTCTGTCCCAGTTTGGCTGCTCCTTTCCACAAATAACTGCAGGCTTTCTGGTTGGGTTTATCCCACTAGTTAACATTGGGGTTTTGACAAGTTGTAACATTAAACACATTAAACTTGTGCTTTACATACTTTTATTAACATTTATGATCTTACAAAAGCTGCTCACCTGTAGCATACTGCATAACCATTTCTCCAAAAGCTACAGGGAGTAAATTGCAATGAATGCATGGCTATTGCCTTATTGTGTGTTGCAGTAAGTTGCCCTGTACCTTTTCTCTACCCTGTTCCCCTCAAGAGTACAGCCATGACTTACTCCTTAGATACTCAGTCAATATGCAGAAAAGCCTTGCAACCAAGGTGCAAAGCGGCCTTCATGAATTCTGCTCATAGTGTCTAATAAAACATCTAGCCTCCCCAACCCCAAACAGAGTCCTTCGTCTAGCACCGGAACTCAGATTACCAAATGTGCTAATAACATAACCACGTAGTTGCGTTTCAGATGTTATTTGATATTTGTATAGTGTCTACTGCCACTCTAATGGCTTCGAAGAACTGTGGTGTATGAAGGCCCTTCTGATGACCGTAGTCTCTGCAAACATGAGAATAAAAAGAGCATTACATTTCATGCGAATAGCAATTCGAATTTGGCGACTAGCAGAGATGACTACTTTGAAACATTATACAGACCCTCCAGGTTAATGCAGCATGACATTGAAAACCTTGTGGCATAAAAAAAGCACATTTTGCAGCACAAAATTGTATTTATTTTGACAAGAGAGCCAGGTTGTCATTGCTAGCAGGTTTTGTATCAATTTAATAGGAAGAGTCCCAGATGTCCCAGGCTTCACAGAACATGTTTTTATTTTTGGTTTAACCTCTTGAATGCCAAGGACGAGGTATCTCGTCCTTGACATTACATTTGTAGTGCTAAGGACAAGATTGCTCGTCCTTTTTGGCATTCTGTTTTGTGCGATCCCTGCAAAGCAGCGATTGCACAAAACTGTAATCCAACCCCCGGGCTATGTGAGGAGGATGTTCCTCATCACAGCCAGGTGGTTGGATTTCTGTCAGTTTCACGTGAAACTGAAAGTAAATTTCACTGCAGCAGCCTCGATCTGAGGCACTATTGTGCTGTTCAGATCGAGGGAGGAGTCGCTGGAAAGGGGACACTCTCCCCTTTCCAACAACACCTTTGTTTGAAGCATTGCTGCTCGATCCGTGCCCAGCAATGCCACTAGACCACCAGGGATCTGTTTGTGACATGGGGAGCAGGAGGCTTCTTACAGTAAGCAGCCATCCCCCCCCCCACCACCGCCCCATGGCTTCGGGCCACAAGTATTGGGCCCCATGGGAGCAGATGGGTGTCCATCTGACCATAGGAGAAATAAAATAAAGTTTGGGGTGGGGGCCACTAGACCTCCAGGATTTTTGTGCTTTGACTTACGTGGTGGCCCTCTTCCCCCCACCCTAAGTGGATGGGGGAGCACCTCATATAGCCCTCCCTGGGGCAGATTTCTGCCCCTAGGAAGGGGTACATGAAATGCCCCCCATCCATTTGGGGTGGGGGAGCCCTTCCCCCCCCCCCGTCCTCAAGCCTGGGGCAGTACGTGTTGCCCCTAGGAAAGGGGCAACAAAAACACAAAAATTTAAAAAAATTATAATTTGTTTTGGTGGGTGCTTGTGCAATCTGCCCTTAGGAAGGAGTACATGAGATGCCTCCCCATCCATTTGGGTTGGGTTGGGGGGATAGGGGGGGGGTCAGAGAGCAACCAGAAAACATTGGAATGACCCCTGATGCAAGTTTTTTTTCTTTTCAGAAATGCATGGGGTTACCCGCTTTCCTTGGCGGCTTTGACACCCTAGGCCCAAATCTGTAGGTCGACAACATGAGCAAAACCTGCTATGCCGAAAGGCTTGGGTTACCAGTGGGTTAGCCTTTTCCCTTTGTGCCGAGGGATGTGCACCCACACATGTGAGGTACTGTTTTTGTCGGGGCACCTGTGGGAACGCGGGAAGGTAGGACATGTGGTGTTGGCGGCGTGTTACGGTGGGTGGGCAGAGTGAAATGTCAGAAAATATTTTTTTCACCACATTTCGGACTTTGTTTGGGGTTCTGGGTAATAAATTCTACGGGCGATTCGCGCAACTCACACCTCTGTGGATTCCCACGGGTGTCCTCTTTTTGGAAATGCATGGGGTTCCCCGTTTTCCTTGGTGGCTTCGACACCCTACGCCCAAATGTATAGGTTATCCACAAGAGCACCATTTCTCAAAATCTGCTCTGCTGAAAGACTTGGGGTTACCAGTGGTTTAGCCTTTTCCCTTTGCGCCCAGGAAGGTGCACCCACACATGAGGTAAGGTTTGCAGCACAAAATTGTATTTATTGTGACACTGACAAGTAACAACTCACACTCGCCATTCCCTGCCACACTCCAAACCATGCTCCCAATTCACACCTTACCCTCCCCAGTTCCTTCTATAGCCTACAGTCCTTCATTCCTTCTTGCTCCTTTTGCATCTTACATCCTTTCTCCCATTCCATAGCTCGTTGCCTCTTTATGGCCAACTGCTCCCACTCTGCATAGATATATATATTGTTAAAGGGACGTTATGGTTCCAAGTAAAACCGAAAAACCCCTGAAATTCGCCAGTTATGGTAAGCTAAGCAACCATAACTCGCGCCACCACCGTGCACTGCTAAGACTAACACCCAGGACATCAAAGATGAGATAACAAATGTCATTGATGACATCACATGTCTGGCTTCCTCTTTTTTCCTTTACTGACATATCTAGGCCACATGGTTTTCTTCAGTAAAAGTCAGGAACTGAAAATTGTAAACATACTATATTTGTAGACTTTTCCGTCAAGTAGGTTCTTACAGTAATTCCCTTAGAGTCCAGTCACATCATATGAAACATATACATAGGGGAAGACACAAGCTTGAAAGACAGCAATACTTTCTGTGCATGAAGATAATCAATAGCCTTATCAGCACTTTGATAGTTCTGTTTTTTTATGGATGTACTTTCCCTGTATATGCTCATATTTGTATACATTGTACTCCCACTACTTTCCTTAGGGTTCAGTCACATCATATGAAACATATACATAGGGTAAATAGCAGCTTTGAAACAGAGCAATCATTTAGTTGCATGAAAATAATCAGTTAGGTTATGAATGGTTTCTGCTACTACTTCTGCTTTTTTGCTTAATTCACTTTCTTGTATTTGTGTTTTGTCTGTAGTAATGCCATTACGTAATACATGGGTATTAGCTACTTATTACATATTTCACAGTACACAAAACTCTAATAAGAAAACATTTATCATTTCATTATTCAACATAATGAATATTATACCTTCATCATGTATGCTGCACACAATGCTATGTTTCTGCATGAGTAGCTTAGCATACTAGATAGAAC
The DNA here is from genome assembly GCF_040938575.1 of Ambystoma mexicanum. Taxonomy (NCBI): domain Eukaryota; kingdom Metazoa; phylum Chordata; class Amphibia; order Caudata; family Ambystomatidae; genus Ambystoma; species Ambystoma mexicanum. The sequence goes on along the minus strand of NC_090928.1, from coordinate 258,358,458 downwards.
CTCATAATAGAATGCTATTTATATCAATGCATTATTTTATGCACTAATTAGCTTATGATATTTATTGCAATGATCCTTGACACTTTTTTCTCAACATTATATTAAGAATCCCTAGTTCAGAAATGTCATGAAAAGTAAATACTCATGTGATGTCATCAGTGATGGCATCAATGACATTTGTGATGTCATCTTTGATGTCCTGGGTGTTAGTCTTAGCAGTGCATGGTGGTGGCACGAGTTATGGTTGTTTACCTTACCATAACTGGCGAATTTCAGGGTTTTTTCGGTTTTACTTGGAATCATAACGTCCCTTTAACAAAGTTTTTTTACTGAATTTCATAGGTTTTTAGTTGCACAACTTAACCATAACCTCGCTTTAACAAACGTTTTTCATTAGCACGCAGACAATATATACAAAGATGGAGTGTAAAAAGCAACTTCTCAGGGATGGCTTTACACAGAATGTTGCAAAGTAAGAATTTATGCTCGTTCACAGTGAAGGTCAGCTGCTTCAATTTTTTGCTCGCGGGCCGGAGTGGCCCACGACTCGCACTATAAGTTTCTATTGTTTTTTGACCTTGACAGACAGGGATCGTGCCAAAAGACTTATTTTGAAGTAGGGGTGCAGTAACGTAAGAGACGATAAGGATGACATTTCTGAAACGAAACCGCTTTTATATATTATATCACTATGAGAAAGATCGTTGGCACAGACGGAGTCGTATTTAGGGACTGCATTACGCGTAGACAATGGAAAATGCCAATATAATGTAAGTAACCCTTTAGATTATTTTATACCGGAATATAATAATAGCGTGGCGTAAAAGCCCGGTTAAGTTGTACTTTTTCGTTCAATGTGGCATATTGTTTTGTACCGCGCACTATCACCGCCAAAGTGGTCCCCTGGCGCTCAGACGGCTTTGAAAAAGGCAGAGGAGAGAGGGTGGGTTAGTGGGAATAAGTTAACCTACTCCGTTGCACTATTCTCGCTAGCAAATAGTTTCACGCCCTAATAAATAACAATGAATATTTTTAATGAAGATCGGCTGGTGAGACTAATTTATGTTTTTAAAACGGGTACATCCTTCCCTACTGTCAATGCCACGATTTTCAGACCCCGGCCGATGGATTTTTTAACTGCCAGGTGCAGCTCCTAGTAAACAACTTCATGACCCTCACCATTTTATGGGACAATCGCCAAGGACCAATATGCCCTTACGCGGTACTAGCGGCTAGAAGCAACATACCAACCGTTATGGTGGTCTAATGCCTCGTTGCTGGAACAGCCTTCCGATTATCACTGCGACCACAGTCTTTTATCATAAACCAACACTCTGTGTAGCGCAAAGGAACAGCCTGTGACTCAAGATGAACTTTTGCGGATCGACAGCAAAGACAAATGCAAATCGCTGAATATTCTCTAAACATTTGATGCCAAATAAATGTACTTTACGAATGTACAATCTTGCTGTTTGCTTTTAAATCACAGTTTCATATTCCGAATTGTGGCGCGCTGTGTTGTGAGATGATCTGTGTTGTTTTCCGGATTCTGTATGAAGTCGCGTAGGAGCAGTGTTGGCAACTCCTTAGTAAGAAAAGTATCTATTGGCCGTCATAAAAGTAGCTAGAAGTAGCTAAATGACGTCATAACCTAATTTGCATAATTCACCAGGTGCATGATGGGTGATTGCCGAGGGCATGGTTGTTATAGCCTCTCATTGAGCTCACCCCTTTTTTGTAATGAAAGTCGCGAATGCACAGATGCAAACTCATTACATCCATATGCATACATTCACATGCAAATGCAGTAGTATTTAAATAAACCCCACAATGATTAGGTTGTTCTGTTGTCACTTCTTAAACGTGTACTGCCATTTTTAATATGCTAGTATTTTACAATCCATAATGCCTCGTTGTTGGAACAGCCTTCCGATTATCAGTGCGACCATAGTGCTTCTTTTATCATAAACCAACACCCTCTGTAGCGCAAAGGAACAGCGCGTGACTCAAGATGAACTTTTGCGGATCGACAGCAAAAAAAATCGCTGAATATTCTCTAAACATTTGATATCAAATAAATGTACTTTACGAAATGTACAATGTTGCCGTTTGCTTTTAAATCACAGTTTCATATTCCGAATTGTGGCGCGCTGTGTTGTGAGATGATGTGTGTTGTTTTCCGGGTTCTGTGTAAAGTCGCGTAGGACTGGAGACGACTGGGCGCGTTTGGCTACGCACCCTGTAAGGTCACGGAGAGAGACAGGGAATATGAATGCTTTGATAATGTCAGGCTTAGGGGCGGGGAGATATGATTTAGTGTCGCAAAAGCAGGTCAGCCAGGTCGATGGGGCAAGTGATAAGATTATCACATAATGTCGGCGCACAGCAGCCCGATTTATCGTTTGTTTAGTGGACAAAAAGTCGGGTAAGGCCCATAGGAAATTGTAATTTCAGCGGACATAAGGAGGGTTCTTAGAACACTTTCAACCTGACAACGAACAATACGAACAGCGTTCTCAGAACACCCCCATTTTGTTTAATTGCAAACATTTCAGGACACCGCGAGTGTTCTTAAAACACATTCAACTTGCTAGAGTACAATACGACAGCGTCCTCAGGACACCCCCATTTTGTTTATGTACGAACATTTAAGGACACCGCGAGTGTTCTTAGCTCAATTTTAGCTTGCTTGCGAACAAAACGGACACATACTCCGTCCTCAGAACACCCGACCATTTAGTTTATATAGAAAATTTCAGAACAGCCGTGTTGTCCGCAGACAAATCGAACACAACAAAAGCTTCTAGCACATAAAAAAAAAACAGAACATTGAACCTATCTCATACTCCCCCACGCTCCCAAAATACTCTTACACACCAACACACTCCACTAAACAATTTTTAATCCAAGTTTCACCGCGCTGTCCGTGGTCGTCGGCGAATACAAGATGGCAGGCGCCACAAAAAAATCTGACGCGCTTCACGCACCACGCCGTCCAATCAGTGAACATGTCGCATGTCGCATGTCCGCAGACATCATGCAAGCCGCTTTGCCAATCGGGGCGCTGTCCGCGGAGCGAACAGGGAAGTCCGTCCGTGGAGCGAACAGAGATATCACTAATTTTTTTGCCTTACATTTTGGTCATTTAAAAAAAAAACTACTGGACGGATTTACACCAAATTTGCAGAAGCACGCTTTCGGGACCAAGCCCCCGCTCCTGCCGCAAATTTGGTGTAAATCCGTCCAGCGGTTTGGGCTGTAGGCGTGCGCAAAGTTTTTTCTCCCATTATGTCTATGGGAAAAACAAAAGTTTTGGGACCCCCCCTATAACTTTGCCCCTCCCTGGACCAAACCTCGCCAAACTTTGCAGAAAAATTCAGAGTGGGCCATATACTTTTTCTGCAAAGTTTGGTGAGGATTCGTCCAGAGGGAGCGAAGTTATAAGCCACCCAAAAAATGCTCTTCCTATGGAAACGCCAACTTAACCATAACTACATGAACGCAACCGCGTCCATGTAATATGGGATACATTTCTCACCGTAATCGTATTTCTGATGCTTGTATCTGCTTAGATTCACATGCTGTGCATAGGCCGACATCTAGTGGAAGCTGCAGAGTATTACAGTTTGTTTTTCGAAACTCAAAAATTGGGCGTCGACACAGGGCGTGCCAGTAATACTATCCCTAGTGTGACGTCCATTGTACCCATGATCCCTCACGCGTCTAGGACCCTCAGATTGTATTTTTTCTGGCATGAGGAGTAGCGCGAGTACAGATGATCCAAGCAGATAGAAGATAGATAAGATAAGACTACAAGCATCCATGCGCCTTCTCTCAGAGGGGAGGAAGGGTGGGTCGCATGTGAATCTAAGCAGATACAAGCATCAGAAATACGATTACGGTGAGTAATGTATCCCTTCTGAGGCTTGTGGAATCTGCTTAGATCACATGCTGTGCATAGATTAGCAAGCAGTGTTAGAAGGAGGTGGGATTTGAGAAGGGTCATGAGCAAATAAATGTCTTAGAACCGCTTGTCCCACTTGAGTATCTGTCTTGGAATGGGTGTCAATGCAGTAGTGCTGAGTAAAAGTGTGAATAGAGCTCCAAGTAGCTGCTTTGCAAATGGTGTCAAGGGGAACATTTACAATGAAAGCCAGAGTGGCCCCAATGCCTCTTGTCGAGTGGGCTCTGTGCGTAAAAGGCAAAGTTTTGTCAGAAAGAGAGCAACACAACTGGATACAGTTGACAATCCACTTGGAGATGGCACCCTTGGAGACGCGATCTCCCTCTTTATCTGTGGCTACGGAGACAAACAGTTGATCTGTTTTCCTAAGCGGTCTGGTCTTGTTTACGTAGTAAAGGACCGCCCTACGCATATCTAGGGTGTGTAGTTTAACCTCAGCCGAGCTTTGTGGGTTTTGGAAGAAAGCCGGAAGCTCGATGGACTGGTTTACATGGAATTTGGAAATAAACTTAGGTGAGAAACTAGGGTGTGTCCGTAAAACCAGCTTATCCTTATGAATAGTAAAGAAAGGATCTTGCACTGACAGAGCCTGAATTTCACTGACCCTTCTTTTGGATGTAATGGCTACTAAGAAGGCAGTCTTATAGGTCAGGTGTTTGAGACTTGTCTTATGCATGGGCTCGAATGGGGGGCCCATGAGTTTAGATAGCACCACGTTCAGGTCCCATCCTGCTGGTGGGTTAGATCTAGGAGGATGAAGTCTCTTTACTCCCTCCATGAAGGCTTTAACTACGGGTACCTTCCACCATGACACCTTGCTATGTGAGGTGGTGTACGCTGACAGTGCTGCCAGGTGTACCTTTAGTGAGTTGAAAACCAACCCTGCGTCCAGCAGGTGGAGCATGTATGTCACGATTGTGGAAGGAGTGCAATCAACTGGGTTGATTTGTTTATACTGGCACCAGATAACAAATCTCTTCCATTTGTCAAAGTAGCAATGCCTCGTGTTCGGTTTCCTAGACTCTTTTAGGATGTCCATACACCTCTGTGGTAAATTGAGATGTCCAAACTATGACCTCAGGAGCCATGCTGCTAGGTTCATGGAGATTGGTTGAGGATGCACCTTCTGACCTTGGTGCTGGGACAAAAGGTTGTACCAGCCCGGGAGTTTGATGGGAATCGCACACCGATAGTCTGCGTAGGTGTGGAAACCACGGTTGTCTCGCCCACATGGGAGCAACTAGGACGAGCGTCATCGACTCTCTGTTCATCTTGTTCACCACCTTCCTGATGAGAAGAGTTGGTGGAAAAGCGTACGCAAACATCCCTGACCAGTTCATCCACAGGGCGTTCCACAGGGAGTCTGGTTGGGGAAACCTGGATGCGAATCCTGGGCACTGTCTGTTTTCGCTAATAGCGAATAGGTCTATAGTGGGGAAACCCTACTGAGAGAAGAGATCTTCAACGATATCTCTGTGTAGACACCATTCGTGTTCCTCCGCAAGGGGATCTCTGCTCAAAGCGTCCGCTAGAGAATTGAGATCCCCTGGAACATGTTGAGATGACAGAAAGATGTTCCGTCTGAGTGCCCATATCCAAATTTTCTGGGCAAGTCTGGACAGATTTGACAAACGAGTCCCTCCTTGCTTGTTCAGGTAGAACATGGCTGTCGTGCTGTCCGTCCGGATCTGCACCGACAGGTTCAATAGGTGGGGCTCGAACACTTGAAGTGCTCTGAAAACTGCCAGAAGCTCTAGCAGGTTGATGTGATTCTTGGCCACTGTGTGAGACCAGAGACCCTGAGCTGTGTGGTGGAGATGGTGAGCTGGCAGCTGGTGGGTATAAGTAGGAAACAAGTGTGAGTGTGTGTGTGTATGCACCCCCCACTCTCCCTACTTGCACAGGGCAGAGGCCCGGGCTGAGGCCAGAGGCCTTCCGAGGGCCAAGTCCGTCATTTAGTCTCGACGGCTGTTCTTCTCTCAGTTACCGACATCGATCTTTGGTGATCTTCGACGTAGGGTTGGAGAACGGGATTTTTTTTATAATTATATGATAAATGGCTAAAAGCCAGGGAACTCTGCGATTATGCTTCCGACAAGTATGGCGGAAAAAAACAATCTGAGGGTAATACACGCGTGACGGATCATGGGTACAGTGGACGTCACACTAGGGATAGTATTACTGGCACGCCCTAGTTTGCCGCCCCTTTTAGAGTTTCGAAAAACAAACTAATACTCCGCAGCTTCCACTACTAGATGTCGGCCTATGCACAGCATGTGAATCTAAGCAGATACAAGCATCAGAAATATGATTACGGTGAGTAATGTATCATATATATGATCCCTCACGCGTCTAGGACCCTCAGATTGTATTTTTTCTGACATGAGGTAGCATGAGGAGTAGTGCAAGTACAGATAATCCAAGCAGATAGATAAGACTACAAGCATCCATGCGCCTTCTCTCAGAGGGGAGGAAAGGTGGGTCGCATGTGAATCCAAGCAGATACAAGCATAAGAAATACGATTACTGTGAATAATGTATCTCTTCTGAGGCTTGTGGAATCATCACATGCTGTGCATAGATTAGCGAGCAGTGTTAGAAGAAGGAGGTGGGATGTGAGAAGGGTCATGAGCAAATAAATGTCTTAGAACCGCGTGTCCCACTCGAGTATCTGTCTTGGAATGGGTGTCAATGCAGTAGTGCTGAGTAAAAGTGTGAATAGAGCTCCAAGTAGCTGCTTTGCAAATGGTGTCAAGGGGTACATTTGCAATGAAAGCCAGAGTGGCACCAATTCCTCTTGTAGAGTGGGCTCTTGGCGTGAAAGGCTGAGTTTTGTCAGAAAGAGAGTAACAGCTGGATACAGTTAACAATCCACTTAGAGATGGCACCTTTAGAGACGCGATCTCCCTCTCTGCCTGTAGCTACAGAGACAAACGGCTGATCTGTTTTCCTCAGCGGTCTGGTTTGTTTACATAGTAGAGGACCGCCCTACGCACATCTAGGGTGTGTAGTTTCACCTCAGCCGAGCTTTGTGGGTCTTGGAAGAAATTCAGAAGCTCGATAGACTGGTTCACATGGAATTTAGAAATAAACTTAGGTGAGAACCTAGGGTGTGTCCGTAAAACCAGTTTATCTTTATCAACTGTAAAAAATGGATCCTGCACTGACAGAGCCTGAATTTCACTGACCCTTCTTATAGATGTTATAGCTACTAAGAAGCCCGTCTTATAAGTCAGGTGTTTGAGACTGCTTTTATGCATGGGTTCGAATGGGGGGCCCAGGAGTTTAGATAGCACCACGTTAAGGTCCCATCCTGGTGGTGGGTTAAAAATAGGAGGGTGAAGTCTCCTTACTCCTTCCATGAAAGCCTTAACCACTGGTGTCTTCCACCACAACACCTTGTTATGGGATGTGGTGTATGCTGACAGTGCTGCCAGGTTTACATTCATTGAGTTAAATACCAGTCCTGCATCCAGCAGGTGGAGCATGTATGTGACAACTGTGGAAGGAGTGCAATCAACTGGGTTGATTTTCTTATTCTGGCACCAGATAACAAATCTCTTCCATTTGTCAAAGTAGCAGTGCGTCGTGTTTGGCTTCCTAGATTCTTTTAGGATGTCCATACATCTCTGTGGTAATTTGAGATGTCCGAACTCTATGACCTCAGGAGCCATGCTGCTAGGTTCATTGATTTGGGTTGAGGATGCACTGTTTGACCCTGGTGATGGGACAGTAGGTTGTACCAGCCCGGGAGTTTGATGGGTTCGCACACTGCTAGTCTGCGTAGGTGTGGGAACCACGGTTGTCTCGCCCACATGGGAGCAACTAGGACGAGCGTCATTGATTCTCTGTTCATCTTGTTGACCACCTTCCTGATGAGGTGTTGGTGGAAAAGCGTTCGCAAACATCCCTGAGCAGTTCATTCACAGGGCGTTCCCCTGGGAGTCTGGCTGGGGGAACCTGGATGCAAATCCTGGGCACTGTCCGTTTTCGCTTGTGGCGAATAGGTCTATGGTGGGGAAACCCCACTGAGAGAAGATATCTTCTACGATTTCTCTGTGTAGACACCATTCGTGTTCCTCTGGGAGGGGATCTCTGCTCAAAGCATCCGCCAGAGAATTGAGATCCCCTGGAACATGTTGAGATGACAGGAAGATCTTCCGTCTGAGTGCCCATATCCAAATTTTCTGGGCAAGATTGGACAGATTTGGCGAACGAGTCCCTCCTTGCTTGTTTAGGTAAAACATGGCTGTAGTGCTGTCCGTCGAGATCTGCACTGACAGATTCAGCAGGTAGGGCTCGAACGCTTGAAGCGCTCTGAATACTGCCAGAAGCTCTAGCAGGTTGATGTGATTCTTGGCCACTGAGTGAGACCAGAGACCCTGAGCTGTGTGGTGGAGGTGGTGAGCTCCCCACCCTGTCAGGCATGCATCGGTTGTGACCACCGCCTGTATCTCAGGATCGTAAAAGGGTTTCCCCCTTGGACAGATTTTCTCTTGTCCACCAGTGAAGGCTTAGTACCAGTGTTGGCCAGACGACCAGTAGATCGTCCCACTGACCACTTGCCTCAGACCACTGTTTCGCCAACCATTCTTGCATGGGACGCATGCGCAGGCGCGCGTGGGGGACCAGGTAAATACATGACGCCATCATGTAAATGTTAATGTTAATGTTAAAGGACATTTGTACCGCGCACTATCACCACCGGAGTCGTCCCCTGGCGCTCTGGCGGCTGTGAAAGAGGGGAGGTTGAGTTAGTGGGAGGAAGCAGGAAAAGTGCAAGAGAGCAGTGATGTGCGGTTGGCGGCCTCAGCCCGGTGGGTCCTTTGGCTGGGCCCGGGGTGTTTGCGGCCGGTAGTTGTCGTGTACTGTTGTGCAAGACTATGTGTGTTTTTGTTTTGTTGTTGCAATGTAGTGAAGTTTGTGCGGTTTGTTGTGCTGTAGGTTTTAGTTGTGTTTGGTTTGGAGTTTGAGAGGTGTATGCAGAAAGGGAAATTGTTAGTAGGGTTGGTTAGTTTGCGTCTCTATCCTGAATTGAGGCGCTCGGCTTGCGTAGTCTCCCCTGATGCGGCTCTGTCCTGATCTGCGTCCGACTGGCATACAGGTTCCTTACTCCTCTGGCTCCCACCTCTAACATGTTCTCTTATAGCTCCCCTTATCCTCCCTTCATACTCCTGTGGCCAGTGCGCCTGCCAATGTCAACCTCTCAGGTAGTGTGGTGATTGCCAATATCTCGACAATTCCACACCACTGTGATACCTGGTGGTAACTAAGTGGTGGGGGAAAGTGTTGGTGGTATTGTCTGGGGTAGTTGACTCAGTCTCCATGCGTGCCACCTGTGTTCCAGTCTATCTGGTGTCACCCGTCCAGGTGCCGTGGGAGTTACCCTCTCGGGTCGGGGATGCCCGTGTCCTTTCCGGTTTAGTCCTTTTTCTGGTTTGGTTTCCAGATTTAGTCTGGTGTTGAAGAGCCAGGTTTTTAGCGATTTCCTGAATTTTAGGTGATCTTCAGTGTTGATTTCTTTTGGGATGTTCCAGGTTTTTGCGGCTAAGTGGTAGAAGGAGGTGCCTCCAAGTTTTTTTCTTAAGGTATGGTTTGAGTTCCAGGCAGATTTTGTTGCTTGATCGGAGGGGTCTCGTTGGTTTGTAGACTAATTTTCTTTTGTAGGAATTCTGCTCCTTGTCTGCTGATTGCCCTGTGCGTTCTGCACATTGTTTTGAAGGTGATGCGATGTTTTACTGGGAGCCAGTGTAGTGTTTTTAGGGCTGGAGTGATGTGGTCTCTTCTGGATAGTTTGAGGAGTAGTCTTGCTGCTGCATTTTGGATCCGTCGCAGTTTCTTCAGGAGGTATTCTGGTATTCCGAGGTTGAGGCTGTTTGCATAGTCGATTTTTGACATGATGAGGGCGACGATAGTGAGTGTTTTGTGCGTAAAGGAGAGGAAAGGTAGAATTCTTCTTGCTGTTTGGAGGCGCGAAAGCCGTAGGGAGGGGCATCCGTTTGGCGCCACAACACAATTGGCCCAGGAAGGGCAGGAAATGGCACCTGGCAAAGGTGCGAAAGGCAACAGGAGGGGGGCGGGAAAAGCCCGGCCAGAGGCCTTCCGAGGCCCAAATCCATCGTGCAGCTCTCGACGGTCGATTCTTTCTCCGGCCGGCGTAGAGTGTGGATCGGTGACTCGACGTTGGGGTGGAGAAATGGGGAAATGTACAATATTTTAACAAAAGTATGGCTAAGGCCAGGGAACTCAGCAGAATGCTTCCGACCAGTATGGCGGAAAAAAACAATCCGAAGGTCCTAGACACGTGAGGGATCATGGGTACAGTGGATGTCACACTAGGGATAGTATTACTGGCACGCCCTGTGTCGACGCCCATTTTCGAGTTTCAAAAAACAAACTAATACTCTGCAGCTTCCACTAGATGTCGGCCTATGCACAGCATGTGATCTAAGCAGATTCCACAAGCCTATACCTATTCCTACCTTTTAACTATAGGCCTATAGCCATAATGGGCGTGGATTCGAAAATGAAAATCTTTGCCGCAATAGTTTGACCATATAGAGGAATGGTGTGCAGCAAATCGAATAATGGATTACAGCCAAATGGGGTTCAGGAGGAATATTGGTACAGACTGTGGCGGTCTATTGCTTAGTTCTCTACAGGGTCTAGCATGGTCGAAGTCTAATTCCCTGGTGTATCAGGCATCGATAGATCTTAGTATGCCATTCGATACTGTTAACAGAAAGCTCTTGCGGAACACATTTGAGTTATTGTATGCCTAGTGGCCTATTGAGAATCTTGCTACACTTAAATTAGAGACTCAAAAATGAGAGTTCGACTAAACTCAGAAGATTTGGTGTCTCGGGTCTTCAACACATATAATGGTTTACATCAGGGGTGTATTTTGGGCCCTACTTTGTATAATCGTTATGTGGCAGATGTGGGCACAGCCTTGGACCACAAATCCTCAGTTTCCCCCAAAATTCGGCCCCTGAAAATCAATTGGGCGGCATACACCGACTACTTTATTATGTTAGATTCAACACCTATTGGTTTGCAAAGATTGATAAATTCTTTTGGCGAGTACATAAATTCAATTAAGCTTTAAATCACTCCGACCAAAACGGTGACACTGAGAATCTGCTAAGGGCGTCAATCAAAATCATTGAAGTATCAATGGTATTGGGGAAAAAGGAGCTATTAAAGATAATATGCAATATTTAGGATATCCAGTCATTGCGAATCATAAAATATTTTTTAGAAATTATTTGAAAGCAAAAGTGGCTGGGATGATAAGTGGATAGGAAGTTTGGAAATTTCTCATTTTCACCATGTCGTGACTACTATAGAGTTTAAAGTAATTGAGAGTGAGGTTTGGAGGGTTGTCTTGTAGAATCTGCCGAAATACATCCCTCTACAGATCATACGATACGAGCTATGCCTTCAGTCTATTGAGAGTATCGTTTTATGGAGAAAAAAAACTGGCTCTGTTAAGAGAATGTTACATTAGTCCAGAGGGGGGTCTGTATAACTTGTTGGAAGACACCGATAAAGTAGGTTTTATGAAGGTTCTACGTGAGGTCTGCCAGACGGCCCTGGAGCAATTAGTATAATCAGTTAATACTCTGAGGTCAAACCCAGTTAAGGTAAAGAAAATAATAAAAAGAGGGTGTACTGGGAAGAGAACAAGTTGGAAGCATTGGGCTTTCAACTTTATGCCCAAGTGGTTTCACCACAAAAGGGCCCGGGAGATATGGAGAACTACCTCTTAAAATATCTGAATAAAAATATAAGGAACAGTATAATGAGGTTTTGTTTCAACGTGATGAAAACAAATTAAATAAATTACATTCGTAATCCGCTGAACAAAAAAAAAAAGGTGGTTGAAGATACTGTAAAATACCAGAGGTGGAAACTTTATTACACGTATTATTGTTATGTCCTGCACTGCATAATATGTGGGTACGTTATTTTGGAATGTATGTAAATTTAGAATGGATACCCCGGAATTAATTTTTGGCTAAATATATTGCACAGGGACTCATGTCCTTAAAGCAAAGGGTACTTTTAAAAAAAAAAAGGGAATGCAATATGGATTAAGATGACCATTGTGGATACAGGAAAGAAGTGTTTTCTTTTTTTTGTGGTCTACTTTTAGATTGTCTACTTATAAGAGATAAATGTGTTATTGTGAATATTTCTTAGCGCTAGTATAACGCATTGACGTTTTATATATTTTACAATACATGGTTATGCTAAGAAAACAATTACAATTGCAAATGAGCAAGTGTATTCTATTGTTTGTGATTTGAACATTTGTGTGTGAATATTGTTGTCAAATTGATAAAACTTAATTATGGAAGGGAAGACTGTCAACATGTTTGTGTAAATATTGTAGATTGACAAAGTGATATCACTTCTTTTTTATGGAAAAGATGATTTTGCAATTTGTATAGGAAGATATCAGTTTTGAAGACTTTTAAAAAAAGATTTTTATAAACAATTCAGGAAAAAAACCACCTCTTACTTTTACATTAAGCCAGCTACATGTGACATAAGGAAATATTATTGTATCAAGCATATGACTAAGGCCATGTAACAAGAAGAACTAGAAAAAGCAGCTTCTCCTTCATGTTAAATTATTCTAATGGTAAATAAGAAAGAGGTATATCTGCTTATAATATTTTTCAATGCCAGAAAAGAGAAACATAAAATTAACATTCTAATGGCAGAGTTCATGCATTGTTTGATGTAGGACTGTAGAGGTAAAGACAGATCAAATATTTTTTCCTGTTTTACTTCCAAGACTTAATTCTGGTCATATACGTGTGCTCTCATTTAACTCTTCCACTGTTCGGGTGTTAATGTAAGCACATTATTTAGCATGCTCTCAATTTCAAGTTGTTCTGGTGGTAAGACATGTACATTCTGCAGAATCTAGATATATATATAGATCAATGCAAAAGTGTCAGTTACCTCTGGTCCAGATTTGAATTTGACGAAACTTTCAACTGCCGTTAGAGTACCTTTGGGAATAAGAATATATATTTTTTTTAATTCAGTAAGGAAACGATTAATTTATTGAGCATTTCTTCTACAAAGCTTTATTCAACCTAAATATTTCCAAAAAGACATGGTAACTTAAAATCGTTCCTAAACTAGAGAGGAACTGAAGGGAACAGAAGGGAAGGTATCCATCTATCTCATGGGCACCTAGTCAGCATACAGCTCCCTGCACCACAACACTTGACAAATTTCAACCCATACTTATTTTCACCAAACTCAATCAGCATACTTTTCACTGCATTTGGATGATTTGGGTACAGCTTAATTTTTAAGACATTGTGTGACAGATTCTGGTTAAACTCCTGATGTTTTCAAGCTGATAATTGTTACTGTAAACATTGTGTTGAAGAGGTCAGGCATTTTCTTACCAAAACATGTTCAAAGCAAACAAGTTAATGCAATAGGTCAGAAGCTTTCCTGCCAGGGATGCATCTGTGATGCACACATTCAAAATAACTGAGTAGGGAAACACTTTTTCGGGCACAAGTGATGAGATGCATTAGCGTGTCTCATCACTTGCGCCAACAAGGATTACTCCTCTATGTACCCACTGCTCAACTCTCAGCTTCCCAAGTGTCAAAATTATCAATATGTGGGAATTGCACAACTGTTACCTCAACTGTTGAAAAGCGGACAATGGCAAGGTAAGGGAGTCTGTGCCACGCCCACCAAATTCATGAAACCTAGCATTGGCATGCATTCACTGTCCTGCCTACCTCATCCTTGGATCCTAAGCAACCACTAACTTAAAACAACTTAGCTGCAACTGAGCTCTAGGGGACAGGATAGAAATATAATTAGTAGCCTGGACGGGTGAGCCAGCCAATCAGGTGACTAGGAGCGCAGGCTTGAACCGCTGGTACAATCCCGTGTTCCAAGCCGCCTAATGGTCGGCTCTCCCCGCTGCCATCTCCCCCTAAGCCCCCCACCCTCAGTCTCAGTTTCCTTTCACTACCTATTTAACTTATCTCAGCAGCGGCACTCCTCCCGCAGGCCATGGAAAGGGAAAAGGGGTTCCGTACGGAGCCCCGCCTTCATTTTCCATGGCGGCCCTCTTGAAAAGGATTTTCCTTCCTACAGCGGGAACACCGCACATGTTTCGCTATAGGAAGGAAAATCCTTTTTTGTTAGCACCCGGGTTACCTCTTTGGCAACCCGGGGTGATAATGGCCTTTCGCTCAGGCCGATAAACTCGGGACTGCCGGGCCATTAATCCCCCGTTCCAGCCCCTGGAAAAAAACTGAACTGAAGCCAACGGGCGCTACCTGTGCTATATATGCCTTTGATGATGACATCCTCGAGACAGACATGTTTTATACGTGTCATTCTCAAGTAGAATTACCCGCAACAAAACAGGTTTGACCGTACTATGCTCTGAAGGAGCGAAAGCTGTAATAGCATGGGAAATTCTACTGAGGGGTCGGCTGGGAAGGCGATGAGGAACACATGGGAGGAACAGCCAGTCGAAAGAACGTTAACAGGGGTAACCTGTTCTTCGAATGGACTGTGTCCTCTCACGTATTTCCTCACATTGCAGTAAGAATTTTGTCAATGGTTTTCATGAACAGAATGGAAGACATCTTTTCCAAAGCTTCCATCCTGTCTTAGGGTTGAATCAAGGCAGTAATACTTAGTGAAAGTGTGTATTGTAGACCACGTAGCTGCCTCACAAATGTTTTTAATAGGAACACCTCTTTGCAGAGCAGATGAAGTAGCCATGAACATAGTGGAATGGGCCCTCATGCTTTCTGGAGGATTCTTGCCTGCCAGCCTGTAGCATTCTGAAATAGCTAGAATAATCCACCTGGATAAGGTCTGCTTTGTTACAGCCTGATCCAGTCTATGACCCGTATAACCTATGAATAGTTGGTCATCCAGACAAAGTTTTGACAACCTTGAAATGTAGAAGCTCAGAGCCCTACGTGGATCGAGCCTGTGTAACCTCCCCTCCTCCTTGCCAGGATGAGACGGAGGATATAAAGTGGATAAGACAATAGTTTGTCCTAAATGAAAGTCTAAAATGACCTTCGGTAGAAATTAAGGCTTAACCCTCCGGGCGACCTTGTCCGTATGAAATACTGTAAATGGTGGTTTAGAAGATAGTGCCTGCAACTCTCTCACTCTACGGGCTGAAGTTAGTGCAACCAACAAGATGGTCTTGAAAGTTAGTAACCTTAAGGGACATGGATGTAGTGGTTCAAATGGTGCACACATAAGAAACTTACACCAGATTGAGGACCCAAACGAGAACCTGAAAGGGAGATGGAGGGAACACAGTGAGTGCCTTAAGAAATTCTATCATCAAAAGGTATCTTAAAATATGAAGTTTCCTCAGACGAGCGCTTGTAGATGTATAGTGCCGCCAAATAACCTATAATAGTCCCAACCTGGAGCCCCAAGTTGGCTAAATAGAGTAGAAAGGATAACACCTCTGGTGTTTTGCATAGCAAAGTGCCGACATTCTTGTCCCTGCACCAGCTGCAGAATTTCTTCCAAAGGTAGGCCTACAAAGACTTTGTTGCTGGCCTTCTGGCCGAAAGCAACATCTCCATTACGCCATCCGGGAGGTCCCAATCCTTGTACCTCAGCCTCTCAGAAACCACGCATGAAGGCTGAGTGTCTTGACCTCTGGATGGAGAAACAGACCCTCCTTTCGCGAGCGAAGGTCATCTCTTTGTGAAAGACTTACTGGAAGGCAGATGGACATTTCTAGAAGGTCCGGGTACCACGTCCTCACGGCCCATTCCGGGGCAATTAGGATCATGTGTCATGTGTTTCCCGAACTTTCTCAACCTCCTGATCACGTGAGGAATGGCAGGGACTGGAGGAAACTCCTACAGGAGTGGAAACTCCCAGTCCACCACAAACGGGTCTCCTAGAGCTCCTCTTGGGGGAAATTCCCTGGAGCAATACAGTCTGAAGAGAGTGGCAGGTGGCGTTGAGATGATCCAGGACTTGTTAGGGAGAACGCGCCCTTATCAGCCAATCGTCCAGGTAGGTGTAGACATGAATCCCCCCCTCACCCGAGACTCGCTGCCACCACCGCCATCAGTTCGGTGAAAACCCTCAGGGTGGAGGTCAGCCCGAATGGCAGAACTCGAAACTGATAATGAGAACCACAAAAGGAAAACCTCAGGTACTTTGTGCCGGAGATGAATTGGCACACGAAAATAAGCATCCTGAAGGTCCAATGACACCATCCAATCCGGAAGTCGAAGGGCCTGAAGGATCTGAGAAAGTGTGGCCATCTGGAACTTGTCCTTCCTGAGGAACTTGTTCAAGTATCTCAGCCTCAGTCCTTCTTTGGGGGGGGGGGGGGGGGTGAGGGGAATTCAGATCAGGAAATATGGAGAATACCATCCTTTGTTCCTCTCCGCTACAATTACCGGCTCTGTAGCACCTTTCTCTAGCAGGGTCAAAATTTCCTTCACAAGAAATGGATCTTGAACCTTCAAAGAATGGCTCCCCGGTGGACGGTTCTGAGATCTCTGAATTTTCGGGAATGTAGTAAACCTGGGCTGTGGTTTCCAATGCCCAAGCATCCAAAGTAATGTCTTGCCATTCTTTCAGATGCTGAGACAGTCTGCCTCCCACTGCGGTGTCGTGACTCAAGACCTTCAAGAGGTTTTGAGGCGGCTGAAGTAGTGGCTGTTGGTAAAGATGCCACTGCTTGAGCGAGCACCTCTCCCTCGACCACCACAAGGGAATCTTCTTTGGTCTCTTGGACCAGTCATTCCTCTCGCTCTTCCAACTTTGGAGTAGTAAAGAAAGAATCTACCCCTCCAAGACAGTCCACTGTGGTGAAAAGGCTGAGGCTCCCTAATAGCAGCACCCAAAATGTGGCTGCCGCCTTGGAGGTCTGCAGCTGCTCAAGGCTTTCGTCAGCCTCGCTGCCAAAAAGATGAGACTCGTCAAAAGGCAGTTAAGGAGTCTGGATTGTGCATCCAGTGCAGAATCCAGAC
Organism: Ambystoma mexicanum; assembly: GCF_040938575.1. Taxonomy (NCBI): domain Eukaryota; kingdom Metazoa; phylum Chordata; class Amphibia; order Caudata; family Ambystomatidae; genus Ambystoma; species Ambystoma mexicanum. Next base: position 258,341,466 of record NC_090928.1, on the reverse strand, counting down.
CAGACTGAAGAGACTCTCACATGGCTTCCTTGCCATCCTTAACAATGGCCAAGAAATAGTCTCTTTAGTCCCCTTTGGGAATATGCTCAGCCGCCATAGAAATGCAGTCCCATAGAGTGTATGAAAACTTTGCCAAGAAACATGTGGAGTTGGCTGATTTAAGAGCCATGCTCCCAGCAGAAAATACCCTTCTTGACCAGGCAGCTACCCTTTTATCATCCCTATTCGGTGGGATGATAGGATAAGCAGCCTGTTACGAGGTAGCGGTTGGCCCCTATACCACCAGACTTTCTGGGGTAGGGTGTTTCGATAAGTAGCTAGTGTCACTGCTTGATGGGCGGTATTTCCTTGTCAAGTTCTTATTTACTGCCAGACTTGACTCCGGTGCTTCCCAATTGCTCTTCAGAAGCAAGTAAGTGCCAATGTGAAAAGGGAAGATGTAATCCTTTTTAGGACCTTTATCTAGGGTGTCAGTAAGGTCATCTTGTTCAAAAGGGAGGGCAGGTCTACTCCATCACCCTGGTCATTAACTGCCTGTAAGAGGCATCTGCATCCTCATCTGACTCAGGCTTTCCAAATTCTAATTCCGGTGATGTGTCCACTCCAATGGCTGTCTGCAAATTTCCATATAGATCTTTTAGTCTGGACTCCTCTGAAATTAAACTATCAGGGACATTTGGTGTGCCATACTGCATACCAAAGGGTTCACCATTATCAGATGGCTCATTGTCCTCATAATTAGAGGTCAGAGATTTAAAGAAATCCTTTCTTGGTAAAGGAGTGAAGGTTTTTTCAGGTAAAGGCATCAAAGGCTTTGAAAATTTCGAGGCGATGCCGAAGAGTCATCAATGTCTTTGATGTAGACGTTTGACGGTACTGAAGGCTTCCATGGCTTCTATGTCGCCATTGGCATCGATGGCGCAGGTGGCATCGACGACCTCGACTTGTCTTTCGACTTACGGCTCAAAGGATCCCTCGATTTCTCAATGTGTAGGTGATTTATGGTGCCTCTTATTCGACAATGACGAGTGGTGGGAGCCACTCCTTGACCTGGACCTTTTTGCCTTCTTTCTTCGAGGAGAGTCGCCTCTTGCTTCGTCAGAAAAAGGTTTCTTCAACAAGGTTTTCTTAGGGATTCTACCTATTGCCAATTTTCCCTTATGCTCCTTCAGAGCTTTTCCGGTCATCGACTGACACTTTGAAAATGCTGAGGTCTTGTGCTCCACACCGAGATACTAGAAGCATACTCGATGCGGATCGGTCAGTGACATCTCGGCATCACAGTCTTGACACTTTTTAAACCAGGTCTTTGGGGTAGTCGGTCTCAAAGACAGACATTTATGGATATTTCTTGAGGAAATACTGAAGCACGCCATAGTTCTCAAAGCGTAAGCTTACTCTGTAAAACAGAACTGAAACCAACGGGCCGTGTGTGTGCTATGCCTTCAATTACATCATCCTCGAGACCAAGGGGCATCGAGTCGACTGCATCGATGCACGGCACCCGCTGCCCAAAAGAAAATTCTGAAGCAGCTAGTGTTGGATATTGTATATATCAAAGATGAGGATTACGTGGGAGGGCACAATCCATTTGAAGGGCATTGCAGTAATCCAATGCGTTGTTTATGATGGCCCTGGCAAGGAACTATCTGCTCCGAGAGATGAGTTCCGAAGTGTATGCTATAGAGGATGACGGGGCATGGTCATGGCAAGTCCAGCGTCCAGGTAGACTCTGAGGGTCTTGATGTGCTTTAAGACTGGGATGTTAGTGCCATCAATGGGAAAGGAGGAAAATTCAAGATCCAGGTTTTTGAGCCGGAAGGGGGAGCCCACGATGAGCAGTTTGGTTTTGTCATCATTACGACAAAGATTGTGGGTGGCCCATTCTGTTCTGAATGATGCTATAGATCCAGTTTATGGAGTCAGCATCGTGGGAGTAGTTTCTCGTGATGGGGAGGAGGATCTGGCTGTGTCGTCTGTAAAGGTATAGGGAATGCCGAGGGTGTCTAAGTGGTTTTATAAGGTGGTCAAATAAGGGCTTGGTGTAAGTATTTAGAGGGTGGGAAAAAAGCAGGAACCTTGGGAGACTCGGAAACGAACGGCAATGGGATCTGCTGCAGAGTCCCCGATGAAGACTCTGGATGGGTTTTCGCTCAGGAAGAATTTGATCCAGGCAGAAGAATCGATAAGAGAAATTGTTGAGTTTAGGGCGACAACTGGATTGTGGTACCCCCACAGCAAGTGGTGCTGTTCTAAGAAAAGCTGGATCTGGGAGTATGCTACACGATTCAGTATTATGAGGAGGAAAGGCGTAGTGGTGATGGGGCGGTAGTTGGTAGTGAGGAAGGTGTCAAGTGAGGGTTTTTTGAGAAGTGTGACACAGGCTGCCTTGAGGCAGGTGGGGACAGAGTTGGATGAGAAAGAGGCATTAATGAAGTCAGTAATGGTTGGAGTTAGTGTAGTGGCACATAGCTTAACGATGTGGGCTGGGCAGGTATCCCTTGCAATTGGAGGGTTTGACTATACTAAAAGTTTTGAGAACATCTGCCTGGAAGAATGGAGAGAAGCTGAAAGTGGGGGTGGGGATAGAGTTGTTTGGGAAGTGGGGAAGGCATCAGCGCATTCACAGGGGGAGTTTTAATGGCGAGTTTGGGTTTTTTTGCAGCAATTTTGTCTTTCCATTTAGTTGGCAAGGTCGGTTTGGATAGTGGAGCACCAAGCTTTGTTTGTGCGAAACTGGGAGGTAGTGGGACAGGGTTTTCGATCTCTGAGTATGGAAAAGAGCTCTTTAGAGCTAGAGCTGGGATTGGTAATTCTGGTATTGTAGAAATCTGCTTTAGATGGGACGAGGCCGTTTTTTTAGGTTTTGGCTTCGCTGTTGAAGGCTTCGAGATTGGCTGGGATAAGATGTTTTCTTCATAAATGTTCTAGGCCACTTTTGCATCTGTGAAAGTAGAAAGATCTTCAGAGAACCAGATATTGTCTGGCATACACAGTTTTAGGTATTTTGGGTTTGAGATGGGTGTGTTGGTCCATCGTGCGAGGGCAGCTAGGGCCTGTGGGGAAATGGGAGGCAAGTAGAGTCTGAAGAGTGGGTGCAAGTGTTTCTTTATTGAGCTTGCAAGTGTTGTGTGCCCAGACCGGGGATGGTGGTGTAATAGGGTTGGAGGTAGGGTGGGGATGAGATATGTGGCAATCAATCGGAGAGTGAGGAGACCAGGGTAGTAGGCTGATGGCAGAGATGGAAGGATTAACTGAGGATCCAGTCAAGGAGAAGACCTTTGTTATGGGTGGGGGTAGATACTTGTTGGGTGAAATTCATCTCTGCGAGTGAATTAGTGAGGATGGAGGCGCTAATGTCAGCTGGATCACAGAAGCCAAAGTTGAAGTCACCCAGCAGGATGAACCTAGTGGCAGGTTTGACAAGGGGTGTGAGAAGTAATAGTAAGTCTGACTCAGTGGAGCTCTGTGAGTTGGGTTGTCGATAAAGGAGAAGGAAGTTTGTTTGTGGATCAGTTTGGTGAGCAGTATTTCATAACCTGGTACGGGAGGAGTGGCAATCTGGCAGAACTGCAGGGCTGATTTGGCGATGAAGGCTATACCACCTCAAAGTGGGGTGGGGTAGTCTGCTCCGAAGATGGAGTAGCCAGGTGAAATGGCTATGGAGAGAGGGGGGGCTGCGGCATTGTGGAGCCAAGATTCAGTGACAGCAAAGAGGTTAGATGTTAATCTGTGTTGAGATCGTGTACAAGGATTGCATGTGCGCGATAAGCGAGCATGCATTAATCGAAGAATGTTTGGGAGACGAGATATGGGTGGCACTGGGCGTATTCAAGGGGTGAGTAGGAGAGTTATTGGGGTGAGGGGGAGTGGTGGGTGGGAAGGGGGGATAGAGGGAAGTAGTGCGAGAGAAAAGCCAGAGACGTCTGGTGTTGCGAGTAATCGGTATAAGGCTGCAAGTAGGGTGTAAGACTGTTCCTATGATGCAGGAGTGATGGTTGGCCAATCTTTGTAGTCTGCCGCGTGGGCGGATAAGGCTGGGTGTAGGGGGTTGTTGTGGGTTGAAACGGTTGTGGTGGAGAAGGGTGAAATAGAGGGAAGGAAGAAAGTAAGTAGAGCTGGGAAGCGTCAGAGAGTAGGGAATGTGGTGGCAAGCCGAGGTGATGTGGCTAGGAAGGGTGGGAGGAAGGAAGTACGATTGGGAGGGGTAGGTTGGATATTGTACGGCATGGAGGCCTCATGTTTAGATGGCTTGGAGGGATCGTTATAGTATGGACGGAACCCCTAGTTAGTGGTATAGCCATTTGTGCAAGTATGATAGAGTGGTGGCAAGAAAGGGGTAGGTGGGCAGCGTGGCTTGTCGCCGTTGCTGGTAGCATGGCTCCGTGAGAGCTCCTGCCGAATCCCAGCACCAGCGACATTTCGCCTGTCAAAACTCGGCAAACAGCTCCATGAACTCACGTAAGGAGTAAGGAAGGGACGCGGCATCCATTGTCAGAAAAGCAAGCCTCGGGGCACCCCGGGGTCCTACAGTGATGCATCATCGCAAGGGCCTAGGCCGTTAAGACCTGGAGTGGGAAAAAGGCAGCCGGGAGCAGTGCAGTGTCCTGGAGCTCCGTGACCAGAAGCAGTTGAATGGGGGAGGTGCCGTTCAGACGGAAACGGACAAGGTGTTTGTTCCGATTCCAACTGCCAGCAAATTGTAGCTTGCAGCTGCATTTTCATCCGCAGAACATATGAATCCTCCCTGGGGGCTTCAACAGCTTATTCAGGATAATTAACCCTCGGAGAACTGGGCACCTACCGCTCCACTGCGCCATTCTGTCCTGTGACGCAGCAGTGCTCTCTGCCACGGAAGTTAGCTGGAGAGGCAGATGGATGATCCCTAAAGGCACATCGTTTCTCCGGTGCCCAGCTGCGGGATGAGCGGAATCACCCATGCGATAATGGGCACGGAGATTGTGCGATTGTGCCGCCTCTGCTTGCCTGGTGTCTAACTGGTCTGAGAGTCAGTCTCCCTCCCCTGGGAAACTGGTCCTGGCAGCCTGAGAAATCCCTGCGACACGACAGGTCTCATAGCTCTCCGATTGATTTCCACATATCTCATCCCCACCCTATATAGCGGCTCAGATCACAGAGGCAAGTAGAGAATGGGCCTCTAACTGGCCACCTGGGGTTCCCCCAGGAGGATCGCTCGATGAGGGGGATCTCGCTTCCCTCCCTTACAAAAGAACTACAATTACTGAGGAGGAACGCCATCCGATGCTGCAGTGGAGATCTGTAACGCTCACCTGATTCCCGTAGAGGCGCCGGTCTTGACTGGGCGTATACCGTATCTTCAAAGGTGATGTGTAACACACAGCTGGCTCTTTGGGCTGGACCTCTGTGCACTGTATGTCTGACTCGAAGGGTAAGATGTCTGCAGATAGAAAATATGGGATTAATGAACTGGGTTATTGAATGTCTCTCTTCTTCCCTTTCTCTTCTCCTGTAGAACCCCAAAGGTTAATGCTCTCACCTTAGGTAAGTGAACGCCGTGCTCTCCATCTGCCTCGAGGCAGGGTGCTGTAACCAGTTTCTTCACTAGATAAGAGGAGCAGGCCTCTTGACTTCAGAGGACTGCTGTCCGTCGTTTACTGCGCGAACGGTAAGTTTCGAGTAATTCTAATGTCTTTAAAAGTCTTTAGTAATGATGTCTCTTGTTTTGCAGGGTTCCGGCGATGGCGGATGACGGGCTGAAGTGAGTTGAAGATGGAGCCCGTGTGATGAATAGAAGCGCCTGGAAGCACGTAAGTAAGCGCTTGTTGCCTGCTTCACGATGCGCTCTGTCTTTTTATTTTGCAGGTACAAGTTCGGAGCGGCTGCAGGGTGCCGGAATACCCACTGGGTTAGATGTGGAAAGGAGTAATGGCACGTGAGTATTAAAGTTCCCCAATGTCTTTAAACGCACCTTGTTTTGTCTTTCAGATGCGGGATGCAGCGCCGAAGGCCTCCGGAGCGCGCGAAGAGTAGGTAAGCCTTTGTCTTTCAGATGCCGGAATGCAGCGCGAGGCGTTGGTGACAGCCGATGGACCAGGTAAGTGAAGAGCTGTCACTGAAGACCGTAATGCTAACCTGTTCTTTCTTGTCTTTATAGGTGTTGCTGAAGACTGGATTCAGGATGGTAAGCCTTTTTCCTTAGGCCCAGGATCAGATGCAGAAGACACGATGAGCGTTCTGCTGCTGAGGATGCAGAATAACGCAAAGCAAGATTCATCCATCGGGTGTGGTTTAAATAGCCTCCTGTAGTGCTTAGGTAAACCTTCCACGGCCACGCCCAGGTAAGAAAAGAGTTCCTGATTTCCAGAAGAGTTCCAGTGTTCTGAATCTAGGGAGTGGCTCCTGCCCCACCCAACAGGAAATGTAGTTCCAAACAGAAGAGGATCAGAGGCTCAACTGGCAGGCAAGTAAGCAGCATGGTCTGCTGCAGGTAAGTCCACCCAAGCATTATGAGCCCGGCGCTTCCAGCGCTGGGACTGGGCATATTTATGAGCCTGGTGCCACTGGCGCCAGGACTGGGTCCAAAAGGTCTCAATTGGGACTGGTTGGCACTCGGAAACTGGGTTATGGATCTGCTTCCAAGGGAGTTGGGAAAACCCTGACCTTTTGGAAGCAGAGATCATGACAAGATCACCGTCGAGAATTCGAGTGGCACAGCGATGTGGAGCAGTGAATAGCGAGTAGCGCAAAGCGTTCTGTAAGGACTGCTTTAAAAATCTCATTCCCCTACTCTTCGGTGAGCCACTGACCCAGTCCCTCTTCTGTCCAAATTAGGTGCCCTGTGCTGCACCACAGTGAACACTGCTAAGCAAACAGCCTCAGGGATAGCTGGGAAACATCTGGAGTAATTCCCCTGTGAGTTACAGAGTGGGGCATCGGCCTCTCACATCTCAACTGGTTCTAAAGTATGCCTCTGTTTGCACAAAGAGCACTTCTGGGGGCCTGATTCTTCACAAGCACCATAGGTGGGATTAGCCGGTGGCCCCTGCCTGCAGGCCCTAGCATCCCGGTTTGGCTGGGTGTGGGTTGGTCGGGACCTGTACTGAATTGCAGCTCCATCAAGGAATCCCACAAAAGAGACAGAGGCTGCAAGCCTCGTTGTCACTGGGGGTCCACGGTGAAACTCTGGCACCCCCTCCTGCAGTGAGCCTTGAATAAACACGCAAGGGGGAGTAGCAAAGGGCTCACCTATCAGAGCATTTTGGAGTGATCATGGCAAAAAGTGTGAAAAACTCCAAGCAGCTTGACATTGCCATCCTGATGAACCAATCCAAGTAGAAATGGTGAAAAAGCCGAGCCTCTGTCTAACCCATCCGGCGCCTTGAGCAACGACCCGGCAATGCAGTCAGTGACTAAATCAGATCTCCAAGAATTGCTGGCAGCCATGACAAGGGAATTTCAAAAGGGGACTGAGGAGGTCATGGGTAAGATCTCTACTTTGGACAAACGGGTAGCTGAGGTTGAAAGTAGGACGCCGGATATGGAGAACAGCCTCTGTGAGCAATCGTATGACATCAATAATGGCATGTGCAGGATAGCCTCCCTGGAGTCGAGATGTGAAGCATTGGAAGCTAAACAGGAGGATGCAGAAAAACGTTCGAGGAGAAACATTTGCCTACAGGGTATCCCCTCATTGGTCTCTGGTGCAGAATTAGAGTCCTACACAAAAGACCTTTTCAGATTTATCATTACCCTACAGGATGAGTCCCCGCTTGAAAATCGACAGAGTGCACTGTACCAGGCCTCTACAAAAACTCTCCACTCCTCCAGATGTCCTGGCGAGAATTCACTACTTCAAGGTGAAGGAGGAAATAATGAGGGAATCTAGAAACTAAGCAGATTCAGTTTAGAGGTGCATCCATCCAAGTGTATCAGGACCTAGCGAACGCCACTCTCTTGAAGAGGTAAGCGCTGAAACTCCTCACAGAATGACTGCTAGAAAGGAAAGATCGATGGGGTTTCCCTACCTCATTGATCTTCACATGGGAAGGCACTCAGAAGCAGATTTATACATTAAAAGAAGCAGAAATGTTCATGGGTGCTGGAGGTGAAAGTGGGGAAAATCCACTGGAGGCAACTGGACGAGAGTGCATCAAAGACGCAGAATATAGGGCCCCCCGCTAAAGAGCAATAAGCCCCCGAACTCAAAATGGAAATAAAGACTGCATGGAATAAAGTTGTTGACCATCTGGGCCTCCATTTCGAGGGAGCAGCATTGCCTTGGACAAATGACTGTCAGAAGGAACATAACTAAACTTTAAAGTAGTTCCAGATCCTCAATTGGATAAAACTCTCCCCCCTACTAGAACAGACTTCTCCTGTGCACTGGGGCTTGCTAACTTCCTGAGGGAAACAGACAATTGATGTCTGGCGGCTAGCTGATGCGGGCTCGGCTGACCTCACCTTCTACTCTAATGCCCACAAGGGCGTCTCTAGAATAGACTTGATCCTGATGCCAAGCAGTCCATTCCCCTACCTGGAGAAAGAACAAATCCACACAAGGCTTCTATCAGACCATGCCCCTGTCACAGCGGATCTACGAATACACGGCTCCCCAGTTCCCCCCCAAAAATACTGTATATTCCAAGATTCTACTCTACTAGATACTGTTATTAAAGGTGCATTGGGGGAGACTCAATTTCAAGGAGAACACAACTAGGGAATCCCCAATTGCCATGATTTGGGACGACATGAAACCGGTTATACGGGGTCTACTGATCAGCTCAGTTGCAGGATTACAAACTGGAAGCGGAAGTCACTGAGCTCGAAAAAAGCTACAAAAAGCAACAAATGAGGGAAGGTGAGAGGGAACTCAAAAAAGCCAGGATAGCCCTAGAAACCATTGGCAGATAATTGGCTTTGTTTAAACAGTGCCAAAACCGAACTCCTGCTGATAGGCTCCCCCTTCACTTTAAACAAACTTGCCAAAGAATCACACATTCACTTTTGGAAACATCCCTATCACAGTATCACAAACGATCGAAACACTAGGCGTGTACCTCGAACCAAGCCTGACCATGGACAGGCAGGTCAACGCCATCGCTTCCTCTGCAGCCTATCACTCTAAATTGATCAACGCTCTGTTCCTGACCCAACAGCACTGTATCACCATAGCTAGAGCCCTCATCTGCTCTATATAGGACTACTGCAATGCTCTCTTCATTGGCACATCCCAAAAGAACTTGGCCAAACTTCAGATAGCACAGAATAACGCCTTAAGGGCAGCCACCGGCCTATCACACAGGGAACACATCTCCACGATCAGAAGACCGGCACATTGGCTACCCATCAAGGAAAGGGTTGTCTTCAAAACACTAGCCCTAACCCACAAATGTATTCACAGCCTAGCCCCCAGATACCTTACACAAAGGATCACCAGACAAACAGCCTCCAGACCTGCCAGATCTGTCTATGCCAACCGCATCTCAGTACCTCACTCACGCCGAGTGCGTGCTGGAGGATCTAGCTTCCCAACTATGACTGCCACTTTCCGGAACAAACTCCCATGCCAGATTAGATCTATCAAGATCCATGCCGCCTTCCGCATGGCCCTAAAAACAAGGCTTTTTGTCTAAAGAGTCTATCCTCATGTACAATGTCTCTACTTTTGCTATAACCTGAACTCGACATACTCTGTATTGTAGAACATTGTACTCAGTAACTTAACTGTATAAGTAACTATGTTAAGCTTCACACCTTGGGCCGCTTACTGTAACCCACAAGCAAGCCTCATTTAAGTCTACTTATAGCGCCTTGTTGCCTGGAGGGCTGTAGTGCGCTTTACAAATCCAAAAAATAAATAAGATATCAGCCAGGGCCCTGGCATATATAAAGCAATTCTATTATATTTATGGGAAAAAAGCAAATTGCGTCCTGGCATACAAACTAAAAAAGATCCATAACCGAAATAATATTCTAAAATTAAAGGGGGATGATGGTAAGAGGAGATTCACTGAACTGGAGAAAATGGAAATTATGACTGAGCACCACAGGGAAATCATGGTTGAAGCCCCTATTATTCCCGAAATCCAAGGGCAGTACTTGCATCACAGTATTAACGCTCCCCCACAGGCCCTATTGGACACTTTAGAAAGACAGATTTCAAGAGGAAATTAGAGAGGCAATTAAGTCCCTGAAAAACTCAGTCCGGGGCCCTGACGGGCTCACTGCCAAATTCTATAAAACATATTCATATATCCTAGCTCCTCACCTCGCAGCCCTATTTAACTCATTCCTTACTACAAAAACTATCACCCCATTGATGGCAGAATCACTAGCCATTCTCACCCCTAAACCAGGCAAAGACCCAGCGCTTTGCTCCTCCTATAGGCCGATCACATTGATGAACAATGATAGATTTTGGCTGCTAGGTTGAGCAGGGTCCTCCCAAAATTAATAAGGATGGATCAGACAGCCTTTATCCCTGGCAGAAGTACCCACGATAACATTAGGTGCACAACTGACCTAATAGAATCCACCACCAGAAGGGGGAGAAATTGGCTGTTATTTCATTAGATGCCCACAAAGCATTTGATCTCCTAGATTGGGGATATATTAGAGGAATGGTATCTCACTTTCGGTTTGGCCCTAACTTTGTAGCCTGGGTGATGTCCAATTATCAGTACCACTCCACGCAATTAAGAATTAAGGGGGTAAGATCAGATAAGATTCCTATAACCAGAGGCAACCAACAGGGATGCCCACTATCCCTGCTCATCTTCGCCCCGTCAATGGAACCATTTGCCTGTAGGCTCGTCAGAATGTTAATATCAAGGGCCTTACGATAGGGAAGAAGGAATATAAAACAGCCATGTATGACTATGTCCTCCTTACAATCACGCAAACAGATAAGTCGATGGTGGCTCTGGGGGAAGAGATTGCAGCCTTTGGGAAGGTTTCTTGTTTCAAGGTGAACTATGCCAAGATGGCAGTGCTTGCAGTCAACATATTGCGTAAACAAAGGGAAACTCTTGCCCCAGACATCCCCATTCCTTGGGCAGACTCTTGTATTGGATACCTGGGGGTACAAATTCTCAAGAAAACTAAGCAGATCTACCAACACAACTTCCCACCACTATTCACGGAGCTACAGAAAGACCTAGAGCAATGAGAAAACAGGAAATCTCGTGGCTAGGAAGAATAACTGCGGTGAAAATTAACATTGTCCCTAGGGTTATCTATCACTGTGCTGCCCTCCCAATAAACATCCTGGAAGGGGACCTAGTGAGATTACAGAAAAGTATGATGTAATTTGTTGGGGCGAGGAAGCAACCGCATATAGCCAAACATATTATGCTCCGTTCCAGGGTCTTGGGAGGCACTGGGGGTCCCGGATGTGACCAGATACTGTCTAACTACTCTGCTCTCACGCATTTTTCTGGGAAACCTCTGTTGACCAACCTTGCTGGAAGCCGACTGAGGAAGCATGATGCCCGGGTCCTCTTTCCTCCCTCCCACACATTGCTTACACTCAGACCCAGCCAGACTCAGGACCTCTGTCAGCCACGAAAAATACTGTACTAAACTAAAAACTAGCATCGTGCAAGTGGATTTGTAGGGGTACGATTGGTCCCCTTACAACGAGAGTAACCCAGACTTCACCCCAGGTATCCCCCAAAACAGTTTTGCGGCCTTGAGGTTGGGCGGCCTGAAGAAAATAGGCGATTTCTTGCATAATGGCATTCCTCTCACTTTCGGATTGTAAAATGAAATTCAAGGTCCCAGAGTCTGAGCTTTACCATTACACTCAATTGAGACACTGGATATCACAAAGAGATTAAGGAAAAAGGTGGGAGGTAACTAACCGCACTGGAAAGAACCTAGACTACATTGGCTCCCAGGGGTAAAATCTCTGCACTATATCGATTGTTGGACAAAACTGATCCTTCTAGGAAGGAGAAATATATGCTCAGCTGGGAAAAAGACCTTGGGCGCACACTAGAAAAAGAAGATTGGGGCAGAATATGGCAAAGATTACATAGCAGTACCAAATGTATCACAGAGAAGGGGGATACAAAGTATGCTGGTGTTTCTATGTGACACCCGAATTACTAAAAAGCAACCCTGCGATACCCCCTGGCTGTTGGAGGGGGTGTGCAGACACCGATACCCTGTTCCACTTGCTATGGTCCTGCCCAAAAGCTAAAACCCTTCTGGTGGGTAGTGTTGGAGCATAGTTAACTGATCACCGGTCTGGAAATCCAGACACCGAGGCATAGTTTTACGAGGGGACACCAAGGAGGGCGCAATTCCATTAACAGGTCATATTGCTAAATTGATCACACACACACCTCCTCACTGTGGCAAAAATGTCCATAGCCCGCTTGTGGAAGCATCCCGAAGGCTTGTCATTGCCTATTTGGTGTACAAAATTTTGTGACATTGTGGTGTCGGAGAAAATCACTGACATACCGCTGGGGGAAAAAAAAAAAAAAAAAAAAAAATCAAGCTTTCAGAACACTTGGGCTCCCTTTATGGAATACGCGGAGAAGTACCCAGGTCTGACCCGCCGCCCTCCTATGACACACTGGCTTACATAAGCCATAAAGCTGGGAGCTCCAACAGAGTCACACAGAATCTCTCACAATCGCAGAAGGTGAGCTTGATGGGGTAGTTTGTGTTCCTGGAAGAACTGTACTTGATCCCTTATAATAGTAATACTTTGTGATGAAACACTCTTATGTGATGTTGATGTGTTTGTATGTCCTCCTGTAAACTCCTAATAACTTTTTTTTTAACAAAATAAGGTTAGGTGGTGGGGAGGGGGGGACTAGACACTAGATTGGTAAAGTGATTGGTGCACAGACTGCGTCTTGCGGAGACATTGACCTGCTTACCTGGAGTGCTGTGTTGCAGCATGTGGAGGTCAGGCTGCTGGTGAGCGAGGTCCAGAGGAGGGTAGATATTAGGTGGGGGGGTTCAAAATGATTTGTAAGGGGGAACTAGGATAGTATCGGGTGGGCTTCGTATAAGATGGGTGGAGGGAGAGGTAGGCTGGATGGCTGCATAAGCCGTAGACATCGACAGGCCTAGACACACAATGTCCTTAAAGGTGGGCCTTGCAGGAGGGTGAATCGACATGCTCTAACAAATAGTGCCTTTGCCCCAATCTGCGGATTTGGAAGTGGGAATTGGAGTGCATTGTAGTGATACATTAAACCTGGTGGTGTTCTCCAGGAGCAAAAGCGGCCATGTGAAACGAAACTCTAAGTTAAATGTTTTGTTAGCATAGCCTATCAATCGTTTTCAATAACATTTACAGTTTTATAATTGTGTGAATGATTGCTGACTATGTGGGTTTCAGTACAGTCTTGCCAAGCCAGGCACTGCATTGTTGACAGGCTTTGTCAGTTATAAATAAGAAGAACAAGTTCCTTACCAACTGGTAACGTTCTTTCGATTGGATGTTCCTCCAAAATATTCTGCATCTTTGACATGTAATGTCCATAGCTGTGCACTTCAAAAACCTTTTCAGCAGAGGGCGTCCTGGGTCGATGTCCCTCAAAAGCCTCTGTCAAGGGCAGCAACGTCAGCGGATGTTATAAATAGGATGGACGCGCCCATTGCCTCAGTTTATGTTTTTTCCCCCATAACGTGTGGCGCCAATCCAATGCCTGCTTGACTGCACATAACCTTGCGGAAACATAAGCTGCAATCTCCTAGGAAATTCTCCAGAGGGGCAGGCTCGGAGGGAGATGTGGAATATGTTGGAGGAACATCCAATCGAAAGAACGTTACCAGTTGGTAAGTAACTTGCTCTTCGAATGGATTGTGTCCTCCAACGTATTCCACATCTTTTGACAGACTCCCAAAGCAGTACCAGAAAAATGGAGGAGGGAAAAGAATTTAGAATAGCCAATCAGACGGCAGAATAGAGAACCGCCTTACCAAAAGCCATAGCTTGGCCATGGATCGTATCCAGGGAGTAAGGTTTAACAAAGGTGTGGATAGAAGCCCATGTGGCTGAATCACAAATGTTCCTAATAGGAACTCCCCGTTGGAGGGCGGTGGAAGTAGCCACACCCCTAGTGGAATGAGCTCTCAACCCTTCAGCAGGGTCCTTACCCGCCAACCTGTAACACTTCGTAATGGTGAGGATAATCCACCTGGACAAGGTCTTTTTGGTAACAGCCTGACCCAATCGGTGTCCAGCATATCCCACAAAGAGTTGATCGTCCATTCTGACCCTGGACATCCTAGAAATATAAAAGCTCAGGGCTCTCCTAGGATCCAACCTATGGAGTCGCGCCTCTTCCTTACCAGGATGAGGAGGATAGAAAGAAGGAAGAACCACTTTCTGGCTCAAATGAAATTCAGAAATTACCTTAGGTAGAAAGGAAGGACGTGCCCGTAGTACAAGCCTGTCCTTGTGGAACACAGTAAAGGGCGGCTTAGATGAAAGTGCCTGCAATTCACTCACTCTGCGAGCGTCAGTGACCGCAACCAAGAACACAGGCTTGAAGGACAATGCTCTCAAAGGACAAGAGTGCAAGGGTTCAAATGGAGCACCCATTAGATATTTCAAAACCAAATTCAAATCCCAAACTGGCACCTGGAAAGGGGACGGCGGGAACACAGTCAGTCCTTTAAGGAATTGAGAAACCAAAAGGAATCTTAAAGTAAGAGCATTCTTCAGACGCGCGCTTAAATATAGCGCCGCCAGGTAACCCTTAATGGTACCTACTTGAAGGCCCCTGTGGGCCAAAGAAAGTAAGAAAGACAAAAACCATAGGAATGGAACACTGAAAGGGATCAACGTTTTGTCCTCTGCACTAGTCGCAAAACTTGCGCCAACAGCAACTGTACAGGGATTTTGTTGCTGGCCTCATGGCCGAAAGCAACACCTCCATCACATCATCCGGAAGGCCCCAATCCTTATACCTCAACCTTTGAGACACCAAGTGTGAAGATTGAGAGTTCTGACCTCTGGATGGAGAACCTGACCGCCCTCTCTCGTGCAGATCCTCTTGGGAGGGATGACAGCAAGGAGGGCAGATGGACATTTCTAGAAGGTCCGGGTACCACGCTCTCCTGGCCCAATCAGGAGCAATGAGGATCATGTGGGAACCAAACCTCTGTAACCTCTGCAACACTTGAGAAATGAAGGGGACTGGGGGAAACACATTCAGCAGTCGGAATGACCAATCCACTACGAATGTGTCTTCTAAGGCTCCTCTCAGAGAAATTTCCCTTGAGCAGAATATCTCGCACTTCCTGTTGGCACTGATGGCGAAGAGATCCACTTGTGGGGTTCCCCAAAGGGCGAAGATCTCCAGAAGGACTTCCCGAGCCAACTCCCACTCGTGAGAGACCGTGCTCTGCCTGCTCAGAGCGTCCGCCGCCGCATTTTTGTCTCCGGCCAGATGAACTGCCAAGATCAAAACTCCCTGCTGGCCCAGAACCAGAGCTGCGTTGCCTCTCTGCACAACGGGAGTGACCCTGCGCCCCCCCCCCTTGTTTTGTTGAGGTAATGCATGGCCACTGCGTTGTCTGTCATGATCAGGACACTCTTCCCCCGCACAGACGGCAGAAAAGCCTTCAGGGCCAGCCTGATGGCCCTCCGCTCTAACAGATTGATGTGGAGTTTGGACTCCGACGGAGACCAACGACCACTGGCAGTCAGGTCGTTGGCATGCGCACCCCATCCTGTGAGGGAAGCATCCATCACTACCGTCACTTCCGCACCTAAGGCCATGGTTGCCAAAACAGTTCCCTCTTCATCAGGTGCCCTTTGTTTGCCAACCACAGAAGATCCTGGGAGACCGAGATTGGAATCTGAACGGGATCCGAAATCTTGCCTGAGAACTGCGACCACTGTATCTTGAGGACCCATTGCAGGGATCTCATCCTCAGGCTGGCATCTGGCACCAGACAAATGCAGGATGCCATGAGGCCGAGCAACCTTAAGAATTCGAAAGCCGGGAGACTCTGGGCATGTTGAAACTTGTCCACCATCTGCACAATGTGATGAGCCCTTACCTTGGGAGGCGAGCACTTCCCCAAGGACGTGACCAACACAACCCCAATGTATTGGAGCTGTTAAGGTTTCAGATGCGACTTCTTGAAATTGAGGGAGAAGCCCAGCCTGTGGAGGGAGCTGCAGGTGAGACCCAGATGATCCAATGCTTGCTCTAGAGAACGTGCACGGATCAGCTAGTCGTCCAGGTAGGGGTAGACGTAACCCCTCCCTCCCTCGCCTGCAATACGCTGCCACCACCACCACCACGAGCTTGGTGAAGACCCTCGGGCGGAGGTCAATCCGAAGAGCAGGACCCGAAACAAAGTGCGAGTCGCCAGCCGCAAACCTCAGGTACTTCCTGTGCTTTGGATGAATCGGCACATGAAAGTAAGTATCCTGTAGAACCAGAGACACCAACCAATCTTGAAGTTGAAGGGCCTGGAGGACTTGAGAAAGAGTGACCATCGTGAACTTGTTCTTCCTGAGAAGTTTGTTTAACCAATGCAAGTCCAGGATGTGTCACAATCATCTGTCTTTCTTTGGGATAAAAAAAATAAGGTGAACACCATCTCTTGTTACTCTCCGCTACAGGCCCCAGATCTATATTACCTTTCTCTAGCAGGGTCAGGATTTCCTGCACAAGGAGTAGATCTGGAAGCTTCAAAGAGATTGCCCAGTGGATTGTCATGATGCCGCTTTAGGAAGGGAAGACAGTAGCCGTGGGCAATGGTATTCAGAACCCACGCATCTGAAGTAATGGCTCACCACTCTGAGATGTTGAGATAGTGTGCCTCCAACCAGCGAACCATGGGACTTGGCCTCATGACTGTTTTGGAGCAGCTCCGGCAGTGCCTGAAGGCAAAGAGGCAGCTGCCCGAGCGGCCTTGGCACCTCTATTCTCCCCGACCATCACGGGTACTTTTTTTCTCTCGCTTACCCCTTTCACTGGCGGCCCCTCTCGTTCTACCAAAGGAGGAGGAGTAACGAAAAGAACCTCCCCTCCACTGCTGTCCCCTAGGACAAAAAGGCGGCGGTTGACGCACAACTGCTCTTAAGGATTTTGCTGCAGCTTTCGAGGTCTGCAACCTCTCAAGGCTCTCGTCAGCCTTGTTGCCAAACAAATGTACGCCATCGAAGGGCATGTTCAAAAGACGGACTTGCACATCTGGGGCAAAACCAGACTTCCGCAACCACGCAAATCTGTGTACAACGGTGCTCGCAGCCAGGGAACGGCTAACGCTGTCGGCCGTATCCAAACCCGACTGAAGGTATTCACACATGACGTCCTTGCCATCTTGCACGAGAGCAAGGAACACATCCCCTTCTTCCACCTCAGAAATATGCTCAGCCGCTAGAGAAACACAGTTCCACAGAGTGTGTGAAAACATTGCTAAGGCACAAGTGGAGTTGGCTGGTTTCAATGCCATGCTCCCCGCAGAAAATACATTGCGAGCCCAACCGTCGAAGAGTTTGTCGTCCCTATCCGGAGGGATGGTAGGGTATGCCACCTGCCTCGAGGTGGCCGTAGCAGCCTGAACCACCAAACTCTCCGAAGTGGGGTGAGTGGCTAAGTAGCTGGGGTCACTAACAGAAGGGCGGTACTTCTTTGTCAATGATTTGTTAACAGCCAGAAGAGATTCTGGTGACTGTCAAGCAGCCGCCACCCTTTTCTGTAAAGTGAGATGAAAAGGTAACACCGGGTCAGAGGACGGACCTTGATCTATAAAGTCTGCTAGATCATCTTGTACAAAATCTTCAGGAGGACTGGACCAGTCCAGATACTTTGTGACCCTAGCCGTGAGCCACCTGTTTGACGACTCAGCATTAGCCCCAGGCCTGCCAAATTCCACTTCCGCAGAAGTGTCCAACCCACTGGCATCATGAAGGGTTTGCCTCAACTCCTCCAATTGACTGTCTCCAGAAAAGACAGGAGCCACATCATGCTCAACAGGGTCCTCAAAGTCAGACCTTTCCTCTTCCTCATATAGGTCGTCCAGAGCGAGGTGAAAACCTTGCCTGGGGACAGAGGAGAGCCTGGAGTCCACCACTGGCTTCACAGACTTAGCAGTAGCCTTCCTTGGAGGATCCACCGTATCAGAGAACTCCAGATGTAAATTTTGGGCAAAAATCCATGAAGGCGTCGAAGGCTTCGACGCCAAGGCGTAGACAACTTTGGCGTCGAGGGCGCCAAAGGCTTTGGCATCGACAGTGGTGCAGACGGCGCCGATGGCTGTAACGCTCACCTGATTCCCGCAGAGGCGCCGGTCTTGACTGGGTGAATGCCGTATCTTCAAAGGTGATGTGTAACACACGGTTGGCTCTTTGGGCTGGACCTCTGTGCACTGTATGTCTGACTCGAAGAGTAAGATGTCTGCAGATAGAAAATATGGGATTAATGAACTGGGGTTATTGGGTGCCTCTCTCCTCTTCCCTTTCTCTTCTCCTGTAGAACCCCAAAGGTTAACGCCCTCACCTTAGGTAAGTGAACGCCAAGCTCTCCATCTGCCTCGGGGCAGGGTGCCGTGACCAGTTTCTTCACTGGATAAGGGTGCAGGCCTCTTGACCTCAGAGGACTGCTGTCCGTCGTTAACTGCACGAACGGTACGTTCTGGGCACTTCAAATGTCTTAAAAGTCTTTTGTAATGATATCTCTTGTTTTGCAGGGTTCCGGCGATGGCGGATGGCGGGCTGATGAGAGTTGAGGATCGAACCCGCGTGAGGAATAGAAGCGCCTGGAAGCACGTAAGTAAGCGCTTGTAGCCTGCTTCACGATGCGCACTAACTGTTCCTTTTATCTTGCAGGTACAAGTTCGGAGCTTTAGAGAAGCTGAAGGGGGCTGGAATACCCACTGGATTCGGCGTGGGAAGGAGTAATGGCACGTGAGTAATAAAGTTGCCCAATGTCTTTAAACGCACCTTCTTTTGTCTTTCAGATGCGGGATGCAACGCCGAAAGCCTCCGGAGCGTGCGAAGAGCTGGTAAGCCTTTGTCTTTCAGATGCCGGAATGCAGTGCGAAAACCTCCGGAGCATGCGAAGAGTAGGTAAGCCTTTGTCTTTCAGATGCCGGAATGCAGCGCGAGGCGTTGGTGACAGCCGATGGACCAGGTAAGAGATGCGCTGCCACTGAAGAGCGTAGTGCTAACCTGTTCTTTCTTTATCTTTACAGGTGCTGCTGAAGACTGGATTCCAGGATGGTAAGCCTTTGTTCCCTTAGGCCCAGGATCAGAAGCAGAAGACACGATGAGCG
The DNA here is from genome assembly GCF_040938575.1 of Ambystoma mexicanum. Taxonomy (NCBI): domain Eukaryota; kingdom Metazoa; phylum Chordata; class Amphibia; order Caudata; family Ambystomatidae; genus Ambystoma; species Ambystoma mexicanum. The sequence continues at coordinate 258,322,221 of NC_090928.1, read as the reverse complement.
TTCTGCTGCAGAGAATGCAGAATAACGCAAAGCAAGATTCATCCATCGAGTGTGGTTTAAATAGCCTCCTGTAGTGCTTAGTTGTCTCCTTCCACAGCCACGCCTAGGTAAGAAAAGAGTTCCTGCTTTCCAGAAGAGTTCCAGTGTTCTGAACCTAGGGAGTGGCTCCTGCCCCACCCAACAGGAAAAGTAGTCCCAAACAGAAGAGGATCAGGGGTTCAACTGGCAGGTAAGTAAGCAGCATGGTCTGCTGCAGGTAAGTCCACCCAAGCATTATGCGCCCGGCGCTTCCAGTGCTGGGACTGGGCATCTTTATGAGCCTGGTGCCACTGGCGCCAGGACAGGGTCCAAAAGGTCCCAATTGGGACTGGCTGGCACTCGGAACCGGGGTTATGGGTCTGCTTCCAAGGGAGTCGGGCAAGTCCTGATCTTTTGGAAGCAGAGATCATGACAATGGCTGATAAGAAGGCAAAGCCTCGATGTCCGAATCTGAAGGACACAGAGCCAACGGAGTCGATGCAGGCTTCGAGCCCTTAGCAGGTTTCTGCGGTCTCGCTGGGGACGAGGGCCGAGACCTGGAAGAACGTCGTTTGCGACTATCCTGAGCCTTGTCTGAACGGGACCTCGAAGATTCCCGATGCGAGTCACATCGCGGACCAGAGCCAAAGGCGTGCGAGCCACAGTACGAGACAGTTCCTTGCCGGCTTCATCAGAAGGCGCGGCCAGAACCGTGCCTTGCGATTGAAAAATTGCCAACATCTGCTCCTTAAAGGCAGCCCATTCCTCCAGAGTCGAGGACTTCGTCAGGCATTCCACTTTCCTCGTGGCTCCATCCTCCGAGGACGACGGGGAAGGCGAACAGTGATGGCCCTTTCTAGAATGCCGCGACAAGGAAGAAGAATGGCGGGAACCACTCCGGGACCAAGAACCCCGGGCCTCCTCCTGACACGGAGAATCGCCCCTCGAGTCGTCGGTGGACACCGCCCCCCCCCCCCCCCCCCCCCTGGACAATTTAGATTTTTAGGACTTACCGGGTTTAGAACCCCTACCCCCCTGAAGCTTCCCCTTACGCTCCCGTAAGGCATAGGCAGTCAGCAACTGGCATTTTGAACAGTCATCTGTGTCGTGACTTTTTCCCAAAAACCATAAACAAATGCGATGCAGGTCGGTGATTGACATTTTAGACCTGCAAGTCTTGAAGCCAGACCACGAAGTCGGAGGGGTCGAAGAAGAAGACATCTCTACGATGAAACACAGGATGTGCACCGAGTTCTCGAAGCAAACATGGAAGAAACTGAACTGAGGCTACGGGCACTGTGCGTCCTATTTATAACATACAGTGAAGTCGCCCTCGACGGAGGTCTTCGGGGGACATCGACCCGACGTCATCGACGCAGGACGCCCTGTGCTGAAAAAGTTTCTGAAGTGCACAGCTGTGGACATTACATGTCAGATGTGGAATACGGTGGAGGACACAATCCATTTGAAACAGTGTGCTATATTTTTCAAGACCTAAAAAAAAGCACAACTTGGAAGGCAGGACTTTGCATGCAAGCACTTGGCTGGATGTGAGATGTTTCAATTAAGCCATTTATTAGTCAGTCAAAAAACGTTATTTAGGCGGAGCGCCATAAAAGCCAGGTGCAGTAATAAATGTATACAATAAACATAATTAAATAATTACATATATCAATATGTTAAAACCCCAAGTACAGGTGCATTGTACATTCAGAACTTAAAATTCCCTTTTAAGTTAAATGTTAAAAGGTACTTCTATCGCGCACCATCACCAACAAGTTGGTCCCCAGGCGCTCTGGCGGATCTGTAAACAAGAATGGGCGGGGTTGAGTTAGTCGGGAGAAAAGGGAGTAGGAGAGAGAGGTGGTGTGCTGTTGGCAGCCTCAAGTCGGTATACGCTGTGCACTGTGCTTTGGTGAGAGTATTGGACCGGGCGAGACCACGTGTGTAGTTGATGCTGTTGATGTGTTGTTAGTTTGTTGTTGCAGTGTGGTGAAGTGCGTGCAGTTTGCTGGGCGAGAGTAGGTTGTGTGAATTTTCAGATGATTTAGGTATGCAGAGATTTGAAGGTGGGGTTAGTGGGGTGAGAATCCTGGTTGTACCACATCTTGTTCGCTTTAAATTATATTACTAGTGGTGGGATTGGTTGCTACTATCCTTTAAGGACAATTGTTGGCAGAATAAGTCAATATTATCCACAGCACTTGTACAGAAAAAATACTCATATGACACAGGGCTGCGGGTGTCTGGGAGGTGTGGGTATGCTGCCAATATACTACCACCATAAAGACACAATTAAGACAGACGGTCTCAGTCACACCGCGCCCAAGAAGGTGCAAAGTTAGAATTGTAGTCTGGTGTTTATTTTGGGTGGTAAGACAGCCTGACACGTGTTTCGAGCTTTTACTAGCTCTTCATCTGAGGCTTGAGTTGAGAGTTCAAATTATCCAATTATGTAGGCCAAGGCGGTTGCCCGATAGTAATTCAGCTCGATTGCTTCGCAATTGCGGTAGAATCTAAGGAGAGACAGAGTAATAACAAAATGTCAGCGCGCTGGGCTTGTTTTCTGAATATGTTAACAGAGCAGATGAGGTTGATATAATCCTAAATAAAGCTCTCGTTTTGGCCAATAGTTTAACAGTTTCTTTATCACTGCCAATAACATGATCAGGGGACATCCAGAGGTCACTATGTCCAATCTCATATAGTGAACGTTTTACGTGCAGGAACCATTTCAAGGATGACCCTCCAGGCTGCCCAACACATGCATGGCAGCCTCTCTCTCAACTTGTACAGCTCAGATATGCTCCATAATCTTAGTCGGTATAGAATTGGCATAAGGGCCGCAATGTCCCCTATACTGGGTAACCCTGTCTCTTCGTGGATTTGGAGTCCTAGGTTCTTCTTTAGAAAACCATTCTCGATATACCAAGCTTACTGCAGTTAGTGTGTCCCCCAAAGCTTGGCCGCATATAGGGCCACCTTCCTCACTTGGGCCTTAGTAACAGTGGTGCCATCACCCCATCCCCATAATCATAACCATATGAGACTTTGGTGATGGCTCAACTATCTAAGAAATGTTCCTTCAGCTCTAGACCTTTGTTTGGCATATTTACGGGAGCTAGTGAATCGAACTCCCAGTGGTCATAACAGCCTACTTGCTCAACTTCTTCATCCAAGATCCATTTACATATAGGCGTTTTCCTTTTGTTTTATAAAGAACATGGACTTAGTCTTATTAGTGTTTATCAGTCCCCTTTCATGAGCCATTTGTCATACCATTGCATTTTCTAGATGCTAGCTTAAGGCTTTATAACTCATTCGGAATATCAAGCTTTGTAACCGTCAATTAAAAGCATGGCAAAGCAGCAAAACAGGTTTAGAATAATAAAGTTGTTGTTTTTACCTGTAAAATGCTAGTAAGTAGCCTGTTGCACTACAGTGGCTTTTTCATTATTGCAGGGAGTAAGATTTGAAAACAATGACACATGACAAATAAATCCCAACACCATGTTCACAAGTACATATTCAAAAGAAAAGTCAAACAACTCTAGAAAAAGTTACCTTTCAAACTGTCACGAGTAAATAATACGCCAAGGTCCGCTGGTATAGAGTCAAAACCACTGCTACCAATGATGTACACTCCTTTATCAGCAGCTTGGTTGTCATACTTAAATTGCATCCCTTCAAGAAACTGAAAAAAAATATTATTGCACAGTAATATTAAGTGATTACAAGCTTAAGCGCGTGGTTTAGAAATGTAGAAAATCACAAAATTCATAAAAAAAATAGTTGGGATAAGTGGAAAAACAGAAAAAGTGATATTTATTAAATAAACATCCTGAAGACACTAAACTCGGCTGCAAGTTTTGCAAAGCATGCACAATTACATCTTAGGTTCATGTGAATCAGTCCTATCGGAAACAAAAAATAATTAAAGCCAATAGCGCTGGCTTCTGCAGAGTCATGGAATAGGCCTTTGTCAGGCATTGCCTTGATATGCCCTGCTACTCACTATTTGCTGTACAATCGTACACCTACGAAGTGCCATCATTTGTCATGAATTGTCATAATATGATCCGATACTCACATCCAATGGCAGGTATTGTAATCCTAATCCTAGGCGCTTCAACAATTTCTATTGTTTCTATCAAAAGCGCAGGTTTCCAGGCCATTGGTATGCTTTCCACCCCCACCCAACAAGTACTTGAACTATGTCACCCAATTCAGAGAAATTCACGCCACTGTCAAGAGGATAGCTTGTTAGTACCTAGGTGCAAGTTCTCATTGTGCCCACATAGCACAGCAAGGTAAGATACCATTTAGCTTGGTTCCATTATACCAAATTAAAAAGAGTAGTGGCAGAAGTCCGTATTGCCAACTAAACACATTAGTGCCCATGTCTAGTGTGTCCAGTTTGTACAGCAGTACCAGATTAGAAGACCAGTTAGCAGAGCAGTGCTGGACTCCATCATGCCTAGACAACATAGTAATGTCATAGTTCAGTATGCCTAGTTAGTCCAGAAAGGGCAGGTTTTGGTGTGCTCAGTTCCTACAGCAGTGTCAGTGTTCATTAAACCCAGAAATCATAGCAATGCCAAATTACATTATGCATTTACCACAGTGTGACCAGATCTGTCCAATTTGAGTAGATACCTGTGGGCCCAGTTAGCACTGGGCCCATAGGTACCTAGCAATTCAGATGCCACAGAATAACTTAGCAAAGAAAGGTAGATTTCAGTATGGACAGTGAACGCAATAAGCAGAGATATAGGCTCCTCAGAGACCATGGAGGAGGGGCTGGGGAACTCCGAGGGCCAGATAAAACCAACAATTACACAAGGAGGCTTTGGAGGTAGTACATGGTGGATCACGCAAAGCTCCCGCAATCTTCCCCCTCAGGCATACCTTCACATACCCAGCGTCAGCCCTCCAGGGAGATGGGGATGGTATAGGCTGCCAGAGAAGTTATAACATGGAAGTTAGGGAAAGTGACCCATATTACCACAATGAGAGGGGAGTACTGTTGAGAAAGAAACCCAGAGAAACTCTGGCTCAAAGGTTTTCACATAATACCATATTCGCCAGAAGTCAGCCACCATTCCCAGGCTTAGGCCACAAGTCTGGTCGCTGAGCTGGACTGCTTATCGAAAGCATCTTGGATGCAGAATCACCAGTGTTGACCATGGAGCGGAGTGAAAACAAATCAGGTATCCGTGAGCGGAGAAACACAAACAGGACATACCCATGCAGTGGAAAATCAATGTTAGCAATGGACTGCAATTCCTGAAGGCATCTGCAGTCCAACATAGCACCCCCTGGCTGCCATGATGTCTGAGCCAAGATGGCAGATATCCTATTTGAGACCTCGGGTCGAGCAGATAGAGGTCTGGCACTAAATATATTATTTGAAGAGACCACGTACCTGGTTATACATAGAGAAAATGGACACACACATGGGGAGGAGTTGAAAACAATTAGCCCATACACATCACATAATCCCAGGCTGATGGATAAAGGACTCGCCAATCAGAACTCATCATTGAACAATTAGTACCTACCCCAACCACAATATAAAAAGAGTCCGGAAGAACTAGACTTAGAAACGCATTCCAGGTATTTGGCCAGATAGGTCCCACTGGCGTGAGGCTCAAAGACACCAACTGTAGTAGTGTGCCGAGCTATCCCTTTAAGTTAGGCCAAACTCTCAGTCGTAAGGGTGACTTAGCACAAAGGCTTTACACTTGTGAGAAGAAAAGACTGGTATAAAGTATGGAAAACAGACTGAGGATACAAAGAAAAGGACTGTCCAAACAGTTAAGTACTGCAAAAATGCATACATACTATTAACTAACAATAACGTGCATCAAAGTCAAGATCTATTAGAAGTACCCTGAGAATAGATGAAAAACTAGTAAAGTGTCTGAAGGACACCTGCAGCACTTTAACACTAACAGTACTGCTTGTCAACATAAGTGTGATACACAGTTGCAGTTGAAAGTGGGAGAAACCTAGCTGTGAAAATACAAACCAGCTTTAAAGATACAAATTGCAGTTAAGTATCAAACTACAGTCTTAAAAAGTCACCCCCCAGCACCTTATCAATTGTTTATTACAATTCATAGTAACCTTTAGGGAGTTTGTTACAGTTCAGAGTTCTTCTCAAAGAATATTAAAAATGGCAGAGCCAATAGTATGAACTGTGGTTATGGTTACAAGTAAGCACATATAAGTCTCTGTTGAAGAAGGAAGGCCGCCAAGCCACACAGTCGGGGAGTCATGTGGATCCCACAGAAGATAGCCAAACCCAGGTTTCACCACCAAAGGCTCGAGAAGAGATGGGTGCAGAGAAAGGGCACAAGTCCTTTGGAGAACATTTCAGTCGGAGAGAAATACCAAAAGGGCAATGTAAAGTTGCCACAGGAGCCCTACTGCAGACTACCAATGACTGGATACAGGTCACAAGAGCTGTGGAGGAATGCACACACTGAGGGATGCTGCAGTGAAAACCAGAGGCTGAGGATGCAAAGGCAGGTTTTCAGGCCAAGTCTGGGTCTGGCTGGCATTGGTTCCGGTCTGGTCTTTGCTGGTCTTCACAGTTCCAGGTCATAAAGGCCAAGACCTCAGGACACCAGACAAAGGGTTGTCATATCAAGGAAGAGACCCAGCAGACAGCGAGCAGTTTTAGGATGGACCCAGCAAAGGACTGCAGGCAGCACAGGGGGAACGAAAACATTTTTTTAAAGAAAACTCTCCTCCAGCAGCCAACTCTACCCAAGTGCAGCACCAGATCCATGATCAAAGACGTCCCGTGACTGTCGCACTGCATGTGAGCAGCAATGAAGGGCATTCGATGTTCAGGCACCTATAATTCTCTGCACTGTAGCAGATCTGTGGCCATACGAGTTTTAGGAGGGAGACGAGGCAATATATAGGATGATTAAATTGCTGTCTACATCGGTTCAAAGCAAGGAATCGCCTAAACCCCCCCCCCCGACCCCCCACCTCCCTCCAGGCGAGAGAGACCTATCTTCTCTGGAGTTGGCTTGGCAATAAAGGCTTCACGCAGAGTTCCCAGCAACTCTGTTGGCTCATGTCAGGTTTGGTTCAGGTTTCAGTGCTCGACTAAGGAAGGGCTCCAAAATCTCCCCAGATGCACACAATTCTGGGGAAGGGGTCACCCAAGCCATTTGATCAGAAAACGTGCTGCATTGAAGGATTTAGTGCTCATTGTCACACCGCGGGAACACACAACTACTGACACCAGACTATGTTTAAAGGGTTCTATTAAACAAAAGTAAAACCCAATAATATTGCATGGAAATTGACTCATTGTGGCTTTGACAAAGTCACAGGTGTTGTCCTTTAACTCAGCATTATAAACAAATGACAGCTAACAAAAAGTAATTCAGAAAGTTTCAAACAAGGTTTCCTGTTAAGGTCGCTCTACCATTCAGCCTTCATCACTTCTTCTGGGGACCACAAGGCTTCTCCGCCTCACTCAGGATTTGGGGCTTCCTCCCATTGGCAAGTGCACCAAAAGTCCTCCCTTTCACTTGGGCTCTCCTTCACTCTTACTTATCCCACTCTTCCAGGCCCAAACGTCTCCTCTGTTCTTTTACACAGGGATATGTGCCATGCTCACTATTCCACACCCAGGGATACATTTGCTTGCTCACTATGCCAGGGATATAGTGCCCCCTCACACTCTCATTCCCTCCACTGTAGCAGACCGCTCTACTGGATTCCAGTGGCTTTGCTCTTCCATTACACATCCCATCTTCTTGGTTCAAAGTCACTCTCTTACTTCATGCCCCCCCCCCCTCTTCAGTCAGGAATCCTTTTCATTTGGTCCGACAGGTCTCTTCTCCCCCTCACTGTAGCAAACCGCCTCTTCTGAGAGCCTCCTCTTACTCTCAAAGCAGCAAAGCCCTCTTTTAGAGTTCTGGGGGGTTGGGGGAGCGATCTCCCCCTCACTGGAACACACCCCTCTTCTGGAGTTCAGGGGGCTCCTGCCCCCCTCACTGTACATAGCACTATTCTGGAGTTCAGGGGTCTTTTCTCTCCATCAATGGAGCACACCGCTCTTCTGGGGCTCAAGGAGCTCCCGGCTCTGGTCCGCTTCCACTTCCTCAGCAAACTCCTATACTAAGCTCCCAGCCCAAAAGAGGCAGTCCGTGTTTCCTAGCCTCAGTTACAAAGCCGTCACCATTCTCCCATTGGCTGAGGCAAACCTTTAAATAGATTGCTTGATTACCTTCCTATTCCAAGCCTGGGGAAGTATTTACGGGCTGGCTGTCATCATGAATTTCCTTCAGTTGGTTTCTACGTGCTGGACCTGGTGTTTGTCTGCTTCTCTGCTCCTGCCTTTTTTCCTGGTTGTCTCCTTGGACAGAATTTCGTTTTGTTTTTAAAGGCCATTCCAAGCATCAGGAAAACCTCTAATAAGTTCCCACCCGTGTAAAATCATTCTCCCTTTGGGAAAGAAAAACGTTCACACGCCCTGCTTCTGGGCAGTGGGCATTAGTTAGGATTTTTTCCCCTTCGAAGAACCAGACCTGGGATCTCTCTGGATGTGCTAATGTTTCCCCACAGCGTATGTTTCCCTGAATCCCTGAAAGCCACTCCGGAATCTGCTCTGGGTTTTGGATCTTTAAACCTGAGTAATTTTGGGAGATGTAGTACCTCACACCCTGTTTCTTTGGTACCTGGTAGTTTTTTTTTTTTAGATGCTCTCAGGGGGGTATGGCAATGATTCAGTGCTGGGAGTGTCAAACCTACACTCAGGCAGACTGAGGTCTGGATGTGATGTTGGCACTGACTTTTTCACACCATCCAATTGTGGATGGCCACCCAAACGCCATTCATGATATCCTTCAGGTGTTGGATTGTGGATTGCGATGGAGACCACCTGACCCACTACAAACTGGTTCCCACTCACATAGTTCCTTCTTTGTGAGTTCTGTCCAGAACACAGAAAAGGGGCTGACCATCTATTCCCACTCCCACCACCAAGAAGAGGAAGAGGGAAAATAAATCCAGTGTTTTGGAAGGACAGCGCTTATAACAAAGTATCCATAGTAGCTAGCATTTTATTTTATTCATTTAATGTTGATTTATGTAGCACCAGCTGCAACACACCACTTGGCGCTTTCCCACAAAGTGGGGCATGGGAGGCGGGGATGAGTACAAAAACAAGAGGAGGGAGGAATGAAAAAAGAAATCACTCACAGGCCTTGGTTGGAGTATTCAGTCTCAAAAGTGAAAGTAAAGTGAGATAAGAGCCAAGGTAGAACAACTTAAGTTCATAGGGAAGGCAGATGAAGTACACAAAGAGCCAAAGATGTCCCAAGGATACAACCATCAAGGCCCTTGGAACAAGCATGTAAAGGCAGAGTAACAAAGTCAGTCTGAGGCAAGGCAGGGGGCCAGAAAAGGAAAAAAAAAAAGACAGTGAACCACTGGGCAGAGATGCCAAAGTCAGGGCACTACAACCAAGAAGAGAGGAGACGCGGGCAAGGGCCCACCACCACTCCCCAACCATGAAAAAGCCCTAGGGGGAAATCCTCTATCGGGCGGCAGTGAAACCTATTTTGAAGAGACGTGCATCTTTTCTCTTTTTCTGAAATTAAGGTGGTTTTCTTCAAGGGAATGTTATTGCAGAAACCAGAGCTCCCTCAACAGACCACCAAAAGCCAGGCTTTTGTTTCTGAAAGCAGGGACGTGCCGTTTCACTGTTGGGGTGGATTTTAGGGTACAGGAGTATTTTACTTTCTACTGGGGGTAGACCACACATAACGTCAATTTTTTTTGTATTTATTATTTAGCATAATATAGCCGAATAGGGCTTTTTATACATTGTACATTTCATATTCAATAAAAGACATTCAACTAAAATAGGTTCAACACATTTACAACAAATCACACATTAAAACCAATACAATACAAAGAGGGATTGCACCAAGATCAAATAAACCTAAGTCATAATAAATGTGAAGGCACATATTCTAAAGCATACAAATCAACATCTCAGATATACAAAAGAAATAAAAACAGGCCAAATGGGCCACAGCTTTTAAAATACATCATTCTAAACTTTATATCAGAAGCTCAGAACTTTAAAGACAATACTTTCCTTCAGAGGGAGCCAATACAGTCCTTAGGGCAGGAGAAATGGGGTCACCAAATTTAAGACCAAGTATGAGGCAAGGATGTGCCTGTGATGCCAAATGAACAATGCATCCTCGGTAGCAGGATTTGCTGATGGGCAATGTTGAATGCAAATAAGTCCAACAATGACCGAACAGTCGGAAAGTTGGAATCCATGGTAGTCAACACCTCGCCTCTTAATGTGAAGCAAGGTGGATTCAGTGCTGTGAAAAGGACAAAGGCCAGACAGGTTTCTGCGTAAGAAGTTTGATTCAGTGTAATCCAGGATTTCTTGGAATTCCATTTTCTCCTGCAGTTTCCCCATGAAAAGAATATTGCTAATAGGGTGGAATCTAAACAGAATACTAGGATCAGCAGTTCTTGTCAGTAGAAGGGAGATGGCTGTTTTGAGCACAGTAGGAACATACGTATGAATCAGGGAACTGTTGGCATGTGCAGTGAATGCAGAGGCCAGAGTCAGGATGTTTTCTTTGATGGTATTGGTGGGGAATGGGTGGATCTGTTCAGAGCAGGCCTTAAATTTGGACGGTGTCCAGTTAAAGGATCGATTACAAAAGGTGAGAGTCAATAGGATCGAAAACCAAAAGGTTCAAATTATTTTTCTTAATTATATATTTTTTGGGGGGTTTCCGTGTAGGTAGAAAAAGTGGTTTTTACCACAAAAACAGGGGTCGGAGGGGAGGGGACCGCCCCAAAAAATAAATAAATTTGAGCCTTTTGTTTTCGGTCCTTTTGATTCGAACCAATTGTAATTCGAACCTTTTGATTCAAACTTTTGACCTATAACCATTTTGGACCCAGTCTTAACAAGGTTTTTTGTCAAGATCGGACTAAAAGTGCTAAAGGAGCCTTTGCATAACTTGTCAGTGCTAGATGGATGATCAGCTCTAGACTGAGATGTGAGGTTGGCAATGCCTAAAACCTTTTCTTGAAATCCAGTGGGAAGGTTTCTAGCAAAGTGTAGCGATGTAGGAGTATGTAGTTCTTTTGAGAGCTCAAAGATGATTGCTAACCTGTTGTAGCTCGAGCAATCCGATATCAGAGGAACACTTTTCTTTCTGATGATGGCAAAGTGATACACTCTTTGGTGATGAAGCCATGTCACCTGGTCAGGAATGTTCTCTGCCAGCCTTTTTTAGGCAAGAAAGCTTTGCGTCCTGCCATCTGTGCTTAGTTTTAGTGGGGTGTTTGAAAGGTTTAAGGATCACAGGCACGCAGGTGTCCATACTCTGCTGATGTCTGTGTTCAGAGTGTGGAGAATAGGACTATTGAGGAACTAGAGTGTAGTAAATAGGAGGGAGACCCTCTAAAGCTGCACAGGACAAACCTTTTCATAGGTCTGACCAGGAAGGAGAACTTGCTGTGTCCGGAAGGAGGAATTGGATTTTGAACATATTTTAAGGCAGCTTGGCATAGATCACCACAAGGAGGTCTGATCAGGAAAAGGAATCGCATCACCCCCACTGAGAGGTCATGTGATGGGCAGAGACAGCACACTGAGCTTTGTGGACAGTTCAAGGGTTTGTGATGTATGCGTAGCCAGGGGTCAACTGTTCTTTGTTCTGTGAGAAACCTGAGGGTGTTCGCACTCCTATTTCCCATAGATCCTCTATGAAGGTGGCCAGGGAAAGGCCATCGCTTTTGGATCCCGACCTTGTGGGTGGACAAGTGAGGAAGGATCACCTGGATATCCCCTTTCCTTAATGACCAAGCCAATCCATCTCCCGTCTTTACGGATGATCTGCGCTGTTGGGACGCTCATCGAAGCAACTGGTGAGTTTCGAGCGAGAAAGAAACCTGGTATGCTCATGAGAATTACAGTACTTACAAGCATAACCAAATTACTTATACTTTAATTTTACACATCACAGAGGTGCCGAACAGCAAATAATATTGAAACTATAAAAGTCTGCACCATTTTTTTGAATGTCGCATTTAACAATGAATTGAATGAAAGTATCTTTCCTTAAACCCTTTACATGGGTTACGGAGATGCCCAACGGAAAGGAACATTCAACTTTTAAAACAGCATCATTTTGAATACTGCATTGAAAGAAACTTTTGCTAATGAAGAAATCAGGAGTAGGGAAGCTGTCTCAATAGAATTACAAACATCGGATGATAACATCTAAAGTGAGAGAAACTTTACATTTGCAACTAACTCAACTATGTCATTTCTGCACAAGCATTGAATATAAATGAGGCCAAAGAATGTTGAACTAAAAAGTTAATGCCAAGGGCAGTGAATCCTATGTTTATATTTTCTCAAAGTGAAGGGAACCCTGGGAAATTAACTTTAAAAAGGTGATTTATCAGTTGCAACTAAAACCTGTGTGCTACAAAGATCAGCAACGTACAGAGAGCACCAGAGTGGCACAATTGGGAAAGCACCCTCATCCGAATACTGTTACGCTCACCTGGTATCCACGGGGACGCCACTCAGCCCGGTTTGGTTGCAGTTATCTTCTCCCCAATTTCCCAGATGGTGTCTATGAAGGATGTTCAGCCTGAAAATACAGGAGGGCTGGTTTCAAGACTGGCCAACTGAGGTAAATATCCTCCCAATACCCTTTGTGACTTAAGCCCCCTCTGGCCCCTCTCCTCACCTTGTTGTGGGATTAGGCATGCTCTCCGTCCTGCCTTCTTAGCAGGGGCGTGTTGTCTTCTGTGGGCGTGTGCAGCCAAGTTACTTCACTGGCGCGTTCCTGTTTAAATGTCTCTCAGGTAGGTCTTATTGCAGCAGTTCTGTATAGCATTGTTATTCGTGCAGGCCTTTCTTTGTCTAATAATGTCTTTTTTTCCCCTAGGTGTGCAAAGCTTCAGCATGGCGAACCGGTTGAGTTGAGCCTTACCTGTAAATGATGGCGCGTGATGTGCGCTACAATGTGGTAAGTAAGCGATATGCGCAGCGCTGCCTTGTCTTGCCTTTGCTAATCTGTTTTTTTCCCTTCCTTACAGGTCGTGGTGCTTTTCCAGCGTGTGCGGAACTCCAGAGCGGTGCCGGCTGGCAGGCGACCAGCCTGGTAAGCTTATTGTGCTATTTGTGGTTTAGCACTGTCAGAATATCTGTCTCTAATATTGTCCTCTCCTTCCCTCTTTCAGGTCTTTCGGTCCGGAAGGTATGCGGAATCCAGAAGAAGCTGTTCACTGGAGCGGAGAGCGGATAACAGGATGGAGATTGCAGGTAAGATGCTGCTAACCATGTCCCCTTTTGTCTCTTCTGCAGGTTCTTCTTCTCCGAGGCTCATGGGGATCGCAGGACACGGTGAGCGTCACATTGCAGTCTGCAAATTAACGGGAAGCGTGCTTTCTTGTTCAGGTGTGGTTTAAATAGCCACAACAAAGTAGTCCAGGTAAAGTAGTCCCTAGGCCACCACACCCAAAAGACTATACCACATAGCTTAGTTCCTAGGAACCAAGCTATGTGGGTGCCTCCATGTTGGCTGCAGGCCCAAATGAAAAAAGTAGTCCCCCCTTTGCGCAAGTTCCTCAAAGTGTATGAGCCTGGCGCCATAGGCACCAGGACCGGCCCCAATAGAGTCTTGGGAGTGGGTGCCAGGCCTTCAAGGCCTCGATGGAGCCCCGAGGCCTGATCCTACCTGGCAAGTGGACTTGCCAGTGGGGATCTGGGGTAAGGGTTGTGACAAATACCTCACAGAAATTGTGATCCTGGAAATTGGAATTGTTTCTTTGTCTTCAGGACTGAGCCTCAGGATTTTGTGTCCGAACTGTGTTTTAAAACTTGGGGAAGGGAATCACAAGAGTATTGCTCCACTTTATACCAATTTGAAACTTATGAAAATCTTCAGTCTTTTTAGAAGAACTGCTTTATGCTTGGCCAAGGGAGCTGAAAGAACACTACAGGCTGAACCAAGTTTTTAACTTTATATTGAACACTAGTTCTCTGGTTATTGACATCCCTACATGTTGTATGAGATTAGTTATGAGAGCAAGTATAGGTTTTGCACACAGATTCTTAAGTTTAACTTCTTGACTTTCCTCAGTTTTGGTTTGGAGGGGGAAATCCCGCCATAGTATTGGGGCAGACAAGGCGTTTTTCCATCCTGACACTTAAGTTAATAAAAGTGTGTGTTTTGAACTTTGAATCTGTTGTCTGTGGTTACTCCCAAGATACCCTCACAGTACCCAGAAAGTGAGAGGAAGTCAACTTGTTACTTCCAAGATACAGCTGGCCCAAGGAGTTTGGGACAATGACACTAGGGCTGGCTCTCTTTTCCCTTGGGTTGCCCACCGTAATTCAGGCTTCCACAACCACTGGTTAATTCTACATATCGGTAGCCCCTACTGGCTAATTGTGACCTTTGGCTACGGGTGGATCTTTAAGACAATGTCTCTCTAAACTCCTTGTTTCCCAACTCTCGCCAGATGTTAGTGTTCTATCTGCATTTTTGGGAAGTGTCTTGCAGACACCCAGTAAAATGTGTTGCCTTTCACGCTCACTCTCTCCTTTCCCTTATTCTCTTGTATCTGTTCCTTCCGTCTCCACTGCTCTCTTTTCCTTCACTTCTCTTTCCTGTCTCTCTGAAGTCTCTCACACCTTTTACCTTACCACTAATTTTTTACTCCCCTTTTCCTACTCCTAATGTCCTTCTGCACCTCCAACCACTAGCACTCCTTCTCCCACTGCTACTAATCCCTCTCCAACTACTCTCATTCCCTCTCCCACCATTACCACTCACTCACCTAACATTCGGTCTGGTCTTCGCACATGCACTCTTTTACTTGACCCTTCTACTCACTCGTTTCACATACACGCCCCACTGGCACTGCAAACATTATGGACTTCAAATCGATGCCTGCTCTAGCAGCCTGCTCTATACATTTATTTATTTTATGGCATTTGATTGTACGCCCAAACCCGGAGGCATCATGGCATAGGTTACAGGATTACAGTAGTACTTCTGGTTACAAGGCAAAAATATATGTAGATTAAGACAATGACAAAGGCATAGTAGTTAGAGACAAATCGGCTGTCAGCATTATACATTTATGGTTGGTCAACAGTCATGTGGCTGTGAGCAAGGCTTATGAGGTGGTCAGGTTAGAACATGTTAAATAGCCAGGTTTGGAAGGAGTTTCTTAAAGTGGGAGTAGGAAGGCTCATTGCTTAGGTTAGCGGGGAGTGAGTTCCAGATTCTGGGAGCTGCTACAGGGAATCTGGACCCTCCTGTTCTAGAATTTTTGAACCGGGGGATGAGAAAATGAGTGCTAGAGTTCGATCTAAGGAGTAAGACATTGGTTAAAGTAGGTGGGGGTGTTTTGGGTAATACACTTGTGTGTGGTGATAAGAGTTTTGTGAAGTATTGTAGCTTGTATGGGTAGCCAGTGTACCTCTCTCCTGGACTGTGATATGTGGTCACTTTATTTGATACCCAGTGCTGCTCCGATACATGTCTTTGTATTCCCTCTTTGAGCAGGTCTCTTGATCTAATGCTGTCACTTACTTCACTCGAATAACCCACACCCGTCTGCTCCCAATCTTTTCTTGAAAACTCTCTGCCCTAGGGATTGGTCCTCTCTGTGTAGCCAATCTAATTTTGTATCCCCAGCCAAGGATGGGTGAGCCCGCCTAAGTCTTGAAATGGGGGCCTGAGCTCCAACCCCTCCTTGTATGGGGCCCTAACACTCTGCATCCTTAGTGGCCGATGTTCCCTGCTGGGACGGTCATCCAGAACATCTGGTCGTGTTTCTACCTGCATCCTGTGTGGGCCCTTGCCTTCACTGCAGTGATGTGGGATTTCATCCCAAGCTCCTGGCATCCTACAACGCTCCCCAACCCCAAGCTTGGGAGATGGCAGCCATCTACGGTCTGCCTGTGTTCGACATCTTCTGGCAGGTGAGCCTCAAGCTTGGGCTGACCATGCCAACGGCCCTGGTTACCATTGCCACCAAGCCGTCTCAGCAGTACCCCCTACTGGCGAGACCCTCTTGTTTCGCCACAATGCTGTCTCTTCTGGCCCACCTTCGTCTCTCCTCTACCTCGTCTACTCCGAAGCCCCAACCACTCGACATCCTCATGCCAGGGATACTCGGGTAAGGCGAACAGGCAAGGGCTGCCCACATACATACTGGAACTGCAGTTAGGGGGCTCTGGGAGTAGGTCATCCTTGCCGCTGTTTGGCAAGACCCAGACCCTAGCCTTGTTATTAGCAGAAAGAATTGCATCAAGGCTGTGCCCCCCCCCCGTGTGGGTGGCAGGGGTGGGCAAGTGAGAGATGAGATTGTCTGCATACGCCAAGACGACAATGGATTTTGATGGGCAATCCGGCCACATGTTCAATTCAGTTTTATTTCGAGTAAATTTATGTTAAAAGCAAGATCAACAATAATTCCAATTTGATGAGTTAAATACGATCCATTCAATACCATAAAATACAAATGATTAATCAGCATAATGGCATTTAACAAATGAATGGACAAGAAGATTTAAAAGCTGGTTGATTATATAACTCAATCACAGTTCCTTCGTCCAATAAAACAAGGTTAGACAATGTGGATCATGAGCTATTCAAATTTCATGTGATAAATTCAAACATAATCCGAGCACCTACATATATATATATTCTACATCCTGTCACAAGGCATGGTCCCACACTGAGCAATTACTGATCAGGTATCCAATTTGCACTGCATCCTGCCCCAAGCCGAAGTAAGATACTTGGAGGTGCAGCTGACAGCAAAGTAATCAGTGAAACAGAGGATTAATAACATTGCTTCTCTAGTGGTTCTAACCTGCACCTTTCTTAAGAAGGGCCTTAACCTTTTTCTGAGGTCCAGGTAAGCAGGGAAAATTAAGATGAAATATACAACAGTCTCGGATGAATGCTCACAAGACTGGCAAGCTGCAGAGACTCTCAGGTTCCACTTGTTGCAAAGTTCAGCAGGCAGCAAGATGCCAATCTGTAGCTTAAGTTATAAAGCTTGAGTGAATTTGGGGCTTACAAAGTCCAAGTACGATTCATATTCGAACGAGGACTTCAGACCCCAATACCAAAGCAATGTAGTGGACTGGCTACCATAGTTTTGATTTCCTGCTCATATTTGACTTTAAGCACTTCCCTAATAGTCACCTTGCAGTTGCATTTCTTACCTTCGGGGTGGGCCCAAAGCTCATTTAACCAAAGACCAGATAACTCATGTTTAATATGAATGAGCCAGGGCAATGTTTTCCCTCCTTCTTGAGACATCAGGTCACTTAGCACCTTCATGTAGTTAACCAAGTGAGGCAAAGTCCAGATCATCACCCAGTAATAGACCGGTGTGGCACTACAGTTTGATTCTACCCAGGTCATGCCGGTCTCTATGAACACGGGGAGATTCGGGGTACACTCAGGGGCCAGCAGAGAATATTTTTCAGGTATTGGTTTTCAAAGATCGATAGGTTCTGTCACTTCATGTGTCTCCACAGCTCTGCTCCAAATGTTGTGGCCTGCGCCTTATAGGCCTCAAGTTAGACACGGACTACTCTAGTCCCATGCTCATTAGTAAACTCCACCAATGCCCGGCTATACCTGCTTAAGGTAAAGTCGGCTTTAGCCAATTGCCTATCCCAGTTGCAATTGGCTGTAACACTTAAGCCCAAGTAGTCATACTCATCCACTTGTTCTATGGGCCCACTGTTCAGCTCCAGGTTATAGGTCGACCTTACCTTCCTTCTGAAAGATTTGGGCTTTGGTCTTCATTGTGTTAATGGCTAATCCATTCACATTACAATAATAAGAAAAGACTTTCAACTGCTTTTTAAGGCCGATAGGCATTAATGAAAGGAGGACAGCATCGTCCACAAACATTAACACTGGTATTTTGCTACTTGCAAAAAGAGGGGCATCCGTCGGATGGTTGAAGAGTTCCTTGATGACCCAATTAATAAAGACAGAAAAAAATTGTGATGCCAAGATACACCCTTGGCGCATTCCCATTTCAATGCCTATCGCTGGGATTGTCCTGCCATCCATTTCCTACCTCACAACAGCTTCACTGTTCGAATATAGGCTCTGAATGGCTTTTAGCAGAGGAATTGGAATATCCAAGCTAAATTGCATCTCCCACAAGCATACACTAGGGACAGTGTCGAGAGCTGTGTGTAAATCGACAAAGGTGGCATAAGTCCTTAGTCGAACATATTTCTCACACATCAGGCTGAGTCACAGGCTTTGATCTGTAGTGCTGATTCCACTGCAGAAACCCGCCTGCAGTTGATTTAACAAGCACCCCCCAATCCCCAATCCATGCCTCGAAGTGATGGAGAATTGACTGTGCAAAGGTTTTAAACTGGAATCTAAAAAGACTATTGGTCTATAGTTCTGGAATCCTTAGCACCTTTTTGCAGATGGGAACAATTTCAGCCTGGGCCCATGAGATTTGGACCACATTATGATTGAGGATTGAAATGAATAGCTTTGTCAAATTACCAATAATAACACACTTATCAGAGATTTTGACATGTAGCAAACTCAGACCACTACTCAGAAGACAGTTGCAGCCCCAGATGGCCTACACATACCATTCAGAAATGTAGAGTTAGGTTTCAGGGTACATTTGCACAGCAGACATTCAAAGGAAGCCAAATGGTTGCTAGAGACCTCAACTACTTGTATGTGCAAGGTATGCTAGGGCAACACCACCTTCTGCATGTATAGGTCTATTCTTGGTGAGAATTTTTAAATTGGGTGGGGAGGTGGAACATCCAGGGGGGTAGTGAAATTGGGAGATGAACCATGCGTCTGCTGAGCTGGATATCCGTATTAAGGTCAGCCAAGAGGTTATGGTTGTTAGAATGCTTGGCTGCTGATCTAGTGTTCTGAGTGCCAATATTGAGGATCTTTGACAATCATTTTCAATGGTGAAGGCTGAATCCACACTAAGGGGTTTGTGGCAGACAGGACACGTAGACAGCAGGACCTATGGCCCATAAGCCTAATCAGGTGGGGGCGATTACTCATTCCAGGGTAAATTTGAGGGATGGAGTCAAGGGAGGTGCTACTATTTCCATTCACATAGGTGTGTGTAGAAATGTAATCTGTCCAGGAGAAGCACTTAACAGCAAACCTGAGGAAGTGATTATGGTTTTCCTGCACCATGATAGTTTCATTGTCATTGTTTTTGGCCCTCATGGATTACAATTGTGATGAATCCTAGGGTCCTCACAAAGAACCTACCTAAAGTCTCCTCCCAAGTGTCCAGGGGAAGGTGGACCCTCCGGATCCAAACCATGGGGGTGGTATTAGCTTGGAGGATCACCTGTGTGGAGAAGGGCCCCAAGGAAATGGGAGGACTCTGTTGGGTTAGACGCAGTATTTGTCTTCCTCAATGGAGGCAACATCAGTTATACAAGTGCTTTCATTCCCCAAAGCTAACAATCCTAATGTTGAGGAACACTATCATACTCAGTCAGGGATTGGGAGTAAGAAACCCCCTGTCAAAGCCCCTCACATTTGTAAAGGTGAAAGCTCTTATGATTTATAGGGGATTACAGATGAAACTCTAAGAATGTACAATGTAGATTTAAAAACATGAATTCCTCTGTAAAACAAAACCCTTCCCTTAATCCTTATAATACTCTTTCAGGGAATGTAAATAAGAATACAAATACATTTAGCAATTATATTTTCATGAAAAGAAGTAATTTGGACATTGTGGGCTTGAAGTCCCACAATGCTCAAAGCACTGTAATGAAGAAGAGGGAAACAGACGCACAGCCTCTGTGTGCAGTTCATTGATGCTAATGACCCACACCTGAGAGGTACTGGGTGGTATTTAAAACCCCCTCCGATGTGGACCAGTAGAAGCAGTTGGAGATGGAGTAGTAGTGGGAGCTGTGACTGCTGTTGCATGCAGGAGATGCAGGGACCCTGACCGGTGTGTCCTCTGAGCCGGGTCCTGAGAGGGTCATCAGAGCAGGAGCTCTGAACTGCAGAGGCCGCGCAGCGGGAAGCGGTGCCATGGTGGATCGTTTTGTCATAGAGAGACTCTCTGAAAAGCCTGTTCGCTCTGGGTCACTGGTGAGCACTAGAGTGTGAAAGGGGCAGAGCAAGCTCCTATTCCAAGCCACGTGGGCCGCTGGAGAGCAACAGAAGTGGGCAGGAGCCCTTGAAGCAAGAGAGAAGCAGCAGCGATTCACACAGAAGCGAGTAAAGAGACCATTGAGTTTGCCTAAGCGTTGAAACCCCGGTACACTCTGTAAGGGAATGTTAGCGGTTAATCATCATTTTCAATACCAAACTGATGTTAAGGAGCTAAATAGGCAGAGCAGAAACATTGTGAACACAAGGCAAGGATATGGTTATTGCTACAAGAATCAAGTGTAGTGCCAATATAAAAAGGGGGCAATATTTGAACAACCAACCTATCATTGCCCAAGCCAAGACAAAGTGGTTCTTAAGCAAGCTTGTTTCTACCAGCATTTCAAAGTGAGCAATACAACAGCAGAATGATTATAAACAATGTTGCTTAAGACAAAGGGCCTCATCAGGAGTCTGGTGGTATCCCAACGGTAATATCGCAGGGATACCGCCAGCGCAAATAGCGTTACCGCTACTTGGTCCAGAGCTATTAGCACCGGATCACGAGTAGCAGCAATTAGTTCCCATCCCCCAATGGGTCAATGGGACCCAATGGGGTTGGAGGGTGCTATTAGTGCTGGTGGTAATTGCGTTGGTGGTAATAGCACCGAAACCAGGGGGTATGGGGACATTTTTACCTCCAGCAAAAAGCTGGAGGTAAATCTCCAACTTACTGCCCCACTCATGATTGGGCCAACCCTTAAATGCAGTGGTAATAGCGTTACCGCCGCATATAAGAGCTAAGGCCCAACTCATGATGAGGCCCAAAGAGGGGCAAATGTGATAAAGGAAGATTGTTCACAGTGGTTTGTTGAAAGAAAGGGGAACAAGAGTGGCAGAGAAGCTGCCGTTCTGATGGAAGATATTCATGGGGCGAGAAGCATAGCCGACATTGTATGTGGCAATCACAAATGCGTGACAAACAGCACCAATGTGTTTCTTGTCTTCCCAAAAGTGTCCAAACTTGGCGTTGTGGAAAAGCCAAATATATTGCTGAGTTGTTTTGAAGTAAACCTTTACCACAGATGTAATTGTTGTAGTTGGTAGTTTCATTAGTCCTGGCAGGAGAGTACACCAGGGCAAGGGACCTTGTAGTAATAGGCCCGACAGGTGAGTGGAACAGGTGGAAGTCATTGAAGTACTGTGGTGTGATAAAAAAAAGTGTTCAAGATGATGTAGCAAAACCAATAAATTACATTCTAAACTGTTGTGGACTCCTGAGAATTGAATATTGCTGGAGCAAGCATTGCTGTTAACTGTTGCAGAATCACCCTGACAAAGACCTTTGTTGATATTGACGAAATGTGGAAGTTTCCTTATTTTTGAGAGGAATATGTATTGAACACTATCTCAAGTAGAAAGATTAAACTTGTTGAACCATCAGATCTGTTGGTCAAGTACATTTGCGAGACTTTCTGGAGCAAGAACTTTATTGGCACTTTGTTGCAAGACAGGATTTCTTTATCCTTTTGAACTGTTAACTGAAATTCTGTGTGAATCTGGGGAAGGGGAATTCACCCAGGTTATTAGGAGAATCGGTTACCAGGTTTTGAACATAACTGTCATTTAAGTTATACTTGAACTGCCATACATTTTCTTGTTATGTGGTTGCATGTAGAAGTGTGAGGTACAGAATCCTTTTGTTAGTTTTCTTTAGTTTATTTTGATCTGCAGGGAAATCCTCATCAGGGTAGGGATAGTGAGGCGTTTATCAAACCTTTTGAGTTAATAAAATGGCATCTTTTGATAAACCTTCACAAAGTTGTCCGCCTCACCTTTCTGACCCCTCACACAATGGATCCAATTTTTCTTTTCTTTTTCTATGAGAGAGTGTGAGCTATCCCCACACCAGACCCAAATCCCTGTAGTCGTTCGATCTTCTGCTCTTCACTATTGATAACATGCTCCTGAGTTTCTCTATCAAACCCATAGTTAGCGGATTTACACTCGGGAACCGGATACTTAAACATGCACCCATCAACACAGGTTTTGCATCTGCCTTTTCCCTCGGTCCACTACTGCATCTAACCCCCTTTTCTTTCGTTACAGAGCCAAGATCAGCGAGGCCACCAATAGCGCCATAGGAACTATACAAGACCACTTGAATGACATAATACCCATACAAAAGTAAAAACATTTGCCTTTCATCGTTTTAAATTAGGACTCAAATGCACAGAACAGATGCAAGTGCCTCCCCTTTTTTGCACCACAATCCATAGAATACAGCGGAGTCCCACGACTTGGTTTATTATACAACCCAAGTAATCGCACATTTCCAGACGTTGACCTGCATAACTACTGCTTATCTAGGTCTGGGAACATCCATACAAACTCCTATCTGTTGGCTCTGTTGAAAGATAGCAGCTAGCTTGTTTAATGAGACTCTCTTGAATTTTAATTGTAAATGTGAAACTTTGGCTCACTCTGTCCAAGGTCCTTCCTCCGGTATTGAGGTTACTCACCACAGGACTTAATGTAGGCTTCAATATGTTCCAAGTAATATGTTCATCTAACCCCTAGTGCCTGACCACATGTTTTAGCTGATATCAGTCTCTAGTGGAAAGCCCTTTGCGCGGAGGGGACATTAAGGGCCAACATGCAGGGTGTTGCACCTTCTGGTGGAGCTTAACTCGTTATTTTGGAGCAGTCTCTTTGGGATTTTTTTAAATTGTATTTGAGTGCAATATAGTAACATGTAACTTTACACAACAGAAATAAAAAATACAAAATAATCACATAAAAAGTGTGACGAATCTGAGGAGATCGTCCCTTATTTCCAAGGGAGAGACCTTTCCCATGGGGCCAGGGCAGTGCATCATCAGAGCAAAAGTGCCTCTGGGTGTGGTGCACCAAGAGAAAAATAACCTGGGGTGGGAGTTCCGTTGTGTGACTGGGGACAATCATCACCAAAGAACACAGCATCACCACATCCAACCCCTTTCACATCTCCAAGTCCTTCTGCCAATTTCCTGGATGCAGCCAATATATACTATTATCAAGTTAGCCAAACAAACTTACATAATAGCAGGGAAAATGTATTATGCATGTAGCCAGACTTACCTCCATAACCACCCTGAAAATGCATATAGTCAAAATGGCATGCATAACACCGAAAAGCCAGATAATAGGAAATATTGTGCAGATAGCTTGAAGGATGGTACTGTAAAGAAGATGGGCAGAAGTACAAAGATCAGTTGCAAGCAACTGAAAGAGCGGTCTAGTTTCCAAAGGCCAGCGATTGGCTCCAAGGAGTAAATCAATCCAACGCAGGAGCTCCAACATAGTGCAAGCTCAGGCTCATATGAAAGCGTTGGAGGGACGCGAGTGAGGGAGAGCTGTCCCCGTAGAGGATGTGCGGGAGTCAGAACCGGATGAGAGAGGATGTGCGGAAGAAACAGAACGTGCAACCAGAGAGAAGCCTTAGTCTGCAGGGACACTGCAGACCCAGCTGGACCCCCAAGCGCTGCAGGAGCCTCCTGGAAGGAGAGAGCTTTGTGGGGACCATGGAGTCTGTCAAGGAGGAGGCAAGCAGGTACGCAGATCACCCGGGAGCTGCAAGAGGTCAGAAGAAGCATTGGGGTGAGCTAAGGAGCTGGAGAAAGAGGGTCTGGGACCCTACACCAAACAAGAGACAGTTGTATACTTGGCAGGAGAGTGGAGGCCTGCTGCAAAAAAAATCTCTCTCACACTCTCTCTCATCACTCTCTCTCATCACTCTCTCTCATCTCTCATCACTCTCTCTCATCTCTCATCACTCTCTCTCATCACTGACATGTTACCCTTTGGTATAATACCCACAGAGATGAGTGACTTTCACAGTGTGACTTATTATATGTAAATTCAATGATAGAATCTGGGAAATCCCCCATTGCCATATGTTTAGAGACTATTATCCATTATAAATATATAAACCCCAAAGTAAACGCTATTCCTTCTTGCCACTGTATCTATTCTTCCTATTGCTAACATATTGATTTTGTGTAAGGCACGTGTGGTTTATGGAATGGCATTAAAAACTGCTCCAACTGAAACTACTTGGCAGACGGCACATCCAACAGTGCAAAACCAAGACTGCGCAGCAATTGCTTACTGCAGCCTTTCCAAATCAGATTGAAAAGCACACTTAACGGTATGAACGGTATAAACAATGTGACGGTTATTATTGTTCAATTTAGTGGTTCACGATATCTTTAACCGTATACCGTTACATCCCTACTTGGTAGCAGAGTGAACAGAATGGATGCACCACAATGTTGTGAGTCTGGGACCCGTGCCCAAGAGAAAGAGGGTCTGGGACCCTAATATCTGAAAACGTCTGGGACCCTGAAGTAAACAATATACAATTACATATTCAGAAGAGTCTGGGACTCTGAAGCAAGTGAGGAAGAATTGCAAACTTGGTGGGAAGTGAACCAAGTAGTGAGAATGCAACATTGTGAGTCTGCGATTGGCAACCACATGTGAAACCAAAGTCTAGAGCCAGGAGGGTCTGTGACTCTGAGATAAACAAAAGATAACCATGTGTTTAAGAAGGAAACGAAACAGGTCCCAAAGTATTGCAAGTCTGGTACTCGCATCTACATGAGAAATTGAAAATAAGAAGACCAAGAAAGACTGACAGTATAGGAATCCTAGCAGAGCATGCCAAGCTGGTAGGATGCAGGAACTGTGCAGCTAAAAAACAGTTCTGCCTGAGTTATAGCATCAAAAGACATCTAGGGTAAAGAAGTATAACCTTAGCATTGGGAACCTTCGCTTTGGAACAAAGCATACCACGCAAGTAAGAAACAGGAACTGTGAAAACAGACATTTCATTGCCAGTTATTCAGAGACTTAAGAAGGAAGCTAGGGAAAAAGAGTACAACCCTAAGAAACCTTGCATTTTGGAACATTATTTTTGCAGCACTTACTACCACTGAAACTGGGAACTTTTCTGTTTGAAAACACAAATAACACTTTCTCACTTGAGACAGGATAACTGCACACTTTTGTTATTGTTAGTGAGAGAAGTAGGTCATTGGGACACAACAGTGACAGACTTTAGTTTCGGACTTGCTGACAATCTCATTAGTTTCCTATGAGGTAAGCAGACCCCTCTTAACTTTAGGGATAGAGGGGCATTTCCCAACCCACTTATTAATAATAGTCTATATCCAAAATCCTATAAACATTGTATCAGATTCTTATTTCTGCACCCATACAAAGTTTATCTATAAAGTTAAACCTATATTGATACACAAATTAATTCCAACATATTAAGAGACCTGTACCAATTCATTTGTTTGATTTAACTTTTCCTCAACTTTGATCCATATCATTACTACTGCAAAAATGAATCACAGTTGTTTTCTTGCCTGACCTGAGCCAAATAAAGTATCTGATATTGAAACAATATTATGTACAAACTTGTCATTAAGTAACTAAAAAATGTCATCTTATCACAATTCATCAACAAATGTGTGATACTTTTGATCTGCTGTTTTACATATCTGGCAGTATCTTTTCTCCCGGTCTAAACCCAAACGTCAGCCCAAAACTGCCAGACATTGCAATTGAGTCAATCTTAGCAGTAAAAACAGCTGTCTATAATAAGAAAGAAGTTTCATGATACATAATTTAGGACAACCGGGCAAATGTGTGTAGACTAATGAGTCCTGGATACTTGCCAAGCAATACCCACATTTTGGATAAAGTCCCACTTTTAACAGATTAATTCTTAATGTAACCGTATCAAGATCCCAATTGACTCGCATGTCGATCACATTAAAATCTTCTACTTGGTCACAGAACTCATTCAATATTTTTAACTGCCTACTGCATATGGCATAATTCATTAATGGATAAATTGGATTATGGATTTTACTAATTTTAATGTATGAGACACTATTTATTAATGCATTTGTACTGTGTGAAAGTGTGCCCACCTCTAGTTAAATTAACTGTATTGGGAGAGAATTGGCGATACACAAGTACCGCCATATTTTTGTCTATGGTTTGTCCAACCAATCATACACTAGATAGGCAAGCCTCATACCAATTATTAATTGTAAACGCCTTAGTCTTAACCTTAGTACATCAGATATTCCACAATGCTTTCTCCCAAAGCAAATTAGTAAATAGTACTCCAAGATAGAGCGCCATAGGAATCAACTAACTGCTGATGTTCCAAAGGGCAGTTGTTACGGGAACTTAGATTTCTCTTTCCTATGTACATTATCTTGGTTTTTCCACATTTATTTCTTGGCCATTGCTTCTGGAGTAAACCTGGATCGCAGTGGCGTCCAAACATCTGTGACCAATAGGCTTAGGATCTAGTATCAATAGATCATCTGTGTATCCCATCCAGCATATAGGCAGAAAATAGTTGCCATTTTGTAATGCCTTACTTGTATCAGATTAAACAATGTGGGGGCCAACACGCACCCCTACTTTGATCCACTATTTGTGTTGATCATGTGTGTTAACTTCACCTCACCCAATTTCACAGCTGCTGTGGTTTCACGATATAATTGAATCAGCAAATTTAGACCGCCAGCAGGAAAGTCCCATCTGTACAGTTTCTTCCATAATAGGTCTCGGTTAACATTGTCAATGAACGTGCTATAGTTCATATAAGCAACTTATAGAGGAACTGTGATAGGACATTTGCTGTGTTTCATCAGTGTTTTCTGAATTCTTTGGAGTTGTTAAACTTGGGTTTAGCTGGCTTTCCCTTCTGTACAAGCACTTGCGCCTCGTGGACCTATGTGCCCAAGAGAGAATGGATGTTTGATACCAGGGAGTAGAGTAAGTTTATATGTTTTGAGCGCCAGACCTCGGAAGTCCAAATAGGGCAGAGATAGTTGATCAGTCTGGGATTGAAATGGGAGACTTCTTCCTTTTTGGTAAATACATTGCCTGCTAAATGAAAGTGTGCGATGTCTGCTACCAGAGAAGCAAAGGAAAGGTCATATATATTCTCTCTGAATGAAAGGTGCTGGGGTGGCTAGTGGCAGAGTGCAATTAATCAACTTATGTCTGACTGCCTCATAAGCAAGTACTCAGAACTTGGAATACCCATGTGTCAGGTTCAACTTCTCTGCGGTCGTCTGTCTGAAGGGAAATTTCTTTGGGGAAGCGGCTGCACACTCATTCTGTAATAACAACCACAACACACAAAGATGTAAGTGAGCCCTATTTATACACAAAAGCCACAGAAGAAATGTACATGTTTAAAAAAGATAGCGTCCCTTGCCACCAGCCCCTCTCACATGACAACATTTTAAAAGGAGATGAGATAAGCTGAAGGACATACTATTCAAGTCGCCCTGTCATTTTTTATCTTCAAGATAGATGTCTAGCCTTAGGCTGAACTGTGCCTTTTCAGAACTTAACAGTCACTCTGATTAGTGAAATTGTTATCTAAAAGAAAGACGGCCTGCCCTAGGCTACTAGGCTTTGGGCATACTCCCCGCTTTATCAGCTATTCTTCTGTGACCCTGGGTTTTTGTTCGGTCTGTGGTTATGAGCATGTTTCGAAAGTGCAAGCATAATTCGGCTTACGTGAGCAAAGCTTTAAGGTGGCACAATGTAAAAAGACAAAAATGGCAACCTAGCAGTACGTGTATACTATTCTAAACCCTTATGCTAAAATATTAGCAATGCTAAGGAATTGTTATCAAGTTTGTTTGTGATCGTGTTCTCCTGCACGCATGTCAGGGAATGTGTTAAAAGCTACTGTAGTAATCGAGATCATACAACAACTTGAAAAATAATCAGCCTATTACTAATGAGCTTACACAGGGAGAGCGGGAGACCCATGTGTGAGACCGAAAATAACGACTGGAACATTCAGAACTCATCACAGTAAGGACCAAGTGTTGGAAGTGCATAAGAAGAATGAGAATCATTATTGGAACAATCTCATTAGTCTTAGTCAAGAGAAAGAACGAACATTGAGCAAAGAGAAAGTTTGGACTTTGGCTAACAAGGAAGGAACAGAATTGGCCCAAGGAAAAATGAGGATAGAAATAAATAAGAGTACAAGAGAGGAGTATCAAAAGAAAAGGGACGGCCAGCATGTAAAATACAGTTGAAAAGTTGAGCCAATAGCTGAACTATACACCTTAATAAAAGTAGCTACTAAAAACAACCTATGAATATTTTATTAAATCACTTGCTGAGAAACCAGCCTACAGGATAAGGGAGTCATTCGCCTGTGCCTTAGATGTTTTTGTAGTGGTAGGGTCAGGTCAGATTAGTTTGGACAGCGGACAGATCTTCCATTAGGACTGCACACATAATGACTCTCCTGGTCTTGCATACTCTCAGGACTACCTCTCAGCACCCATGCAATACATGCACCACTCAGACACTCAAAGACACATTGCACAACTCCTCTGTCATAAGAATGCACCTATCCCCCATGATGGAATTCGGTCTAGCTGTGCACAATGTCCGTTTTACTCACATGCTCCCCGAACACTTCTCGGCACCCATCCACATTCCATCTTGACATGGGTAGCTAGCAGGGACTTGGCCACCCCTACCTATCTTCGTATTGGCTAAAATGCACACACACATTGTAAACCTTTCTGACGACTTTCCCAGACCAAGACATATGTCCCCGAAAGAGTTTAACTTACAGCGCGGTGGAACCTTCATGATGAAAGGCGCATTACATTACAATGTATAAGCGGTCTGTTCCACTCTTTCAATGACAATGGCAGACTCCTGAATGTCTTGCTTGATAAAAAGGTGGCAGCTTCCTAGTCTCACTGTCATTCCTTATTTGACAAGGTTGGTGGGCAGGCCTAGGTCCTCCCCACAAATCTTTCCAAAGCAATCCTTCTACTGCCTCCTCCCTTCGGAGGAACATACTCTGAAATGACAAAGAGGGCACAGGTTAGGTTTTGACTGCCAAGTTTTGCTATACTAATCTTAAAAATTAGGTCCCAGAGGAGGCCTTTAACACAGTGGGGTCCCTGACCTGTTCTTTGAAATCCTAACGCATGGCATATAAGGTGTACTGGACCAGGAGGACGTGCATGTCAAACTGCCATACATTATCAAATGGGAGGGAGATTCCACTGTGTGCCACCTGGGAAAGGGCAGCTACCTAGGCAAGCTGCATTCAGATGAAGGCAATTTGCTTTCAAATACACCCATGGTGATAGGTTACCATGAGAAGGATCAGCAAAACATACCTCTACATCCCCAAACTGCTGGTTTACTTGGAGCAAGCTAGTTTGTAGAGCCAAGTTTGGTGGGACTGCCCAATTATCAATAGCTAATAGGAGAAAACAAAAGATCCCATCAAAATAATTACACGTACTAGTCTAGCTCCTGGGGGATAAGGGTTTGTTTACACTGTGTGGATCAAACAGAAAACTGGCACTAGTTTCAGCAAGACTGGCAAAGGTGGCAGCTCTGTCCGTAGAGGTATAATAAGGCACAGCATGCCCCATCTGTGGATAAAATCATGGCCACCCAGACAAACATATTCCTCAACACACAGGTACCAGGATACACTACATTTAAAAGAACGATGAAGTCAACCAGCCTGCAAAATTAATAAAAATTTCCCCTGGCATAAGGTTCCAACAATAGATGTGCAGACTGGCTGATGAAGAAGCAGCTTAGAGCAACCTGAGATTTATTAGCAATATGGACTTGTCTATGCCCAACCGCCACTGCAGAAGGTATGCTGTGTATTAAGTCTATTACTCTATGTCGACTTATATACTCACATTTCTGTCTTATGTAATGTCAATGCCACATTCCTACTTAAACTTAGAATAAAAGGTTTACATACTTTTTAAATTTGATACAGGAGCATATTGGGTGTCAGTGGAGCTGATGCAGTGTGAGCGATATGCTTTCATCAATTCGGGACTGGCATGACCCTTGCATCACACCTGTGAAGAATCTGTAGCGGAAAAAAACTATTATCCTGGATTCATATGAACAGTACAGTAATCAAGAAAGTACTGTTCTGGAGGCATGATTGCAGTACTTGTAGGCAGAGGAGGGCACAGACTCATAGCATCTGAAGTATGTTCAGAAAAGATCAGTTGTTAAAGAATGACTGACTGACTCATGATGTTGGCTGACCAAAACTTGAGCGCGAAGGACTACAGTGAATTGCAAGAACTCCCAACTGCTTGTGCGACGGGGTGGGGAAGCGGGACGCTTGGGACTGGGGTGGACCTGCCTCTACCCAATGTGCCTTCCAGAAGGTGGAAGGAGTGCAATCCCACAGTCTCACCACCCCTACAGACGCCACAAGAACATCCCCCAGGTGTGACATGATCATGAATAAGAGCTCTGCCAGAGCAGTGCAGAGGTGACATGTGGAGAATTACAGGGGACCACAGTCGCCCAGCTCCTCGGTATGCATGGAGCTGTGTATTGTCACTTGGTCTTCTTTCTCTGGCTTGATGCCAATCAGCCACTGCTCTAGCCAAGCCTCTGTTTAATCTTTTAGGTACTTCTCAGTAGCCTACAGCTACCAGCATGCACCAGTCTCCAGACTCATGGGATGGACCCAAGGAAAAGGCACAGTACAAAGGTAAAAAAAGACTACAAGCACCATGATACACCTGGATTGAGTCGACAAAACCCTGACTGAAACAGAAGGAAATAACTTGTTGCTATAATGGAAACTGACTATCCTTCCCTATTTAGGACCCAAATGGACCCAACACCTATCCCACAAACTGCAGCCTGGCTACAGAGAATAATGGGGTAGCGGCACAGCAGGAACTGGCAAGATACTATAAAGGTTTAGGGGAGACTCTGGAACTACCCAAACTTTGTTTGAACAGTAATTTACAGAGTCGAGGAGGGGCCCAGAGGACCAAGAATAGAGGAGACCCCATGGCAGCCAGGAAAACAATGGAAAGGGGTGGGATTCAGGCCCTTTTGAAGCCTTTCCAGGGAAATCCAGCCCTAAAAGGGGAGAAGAGGGAGGAGTTGCAGGTGAAGAATGATGAGCCCTGGGTACCAGCTGATTCAAGGACACAACGGGAGCTAAGAGAACCTTCTAGACAGACAAGGAGGGCTCTAAAAAGCCAGCAGAGTCAGTTGGCAATGAAGGTGGGTGAGGTCAGAGGAGCTGAAGGAGGTCCAACAGACCAGAGAGGAAAGTGCCACAGGTGGAGGAGGAATGGTGGAGGAGGAATTGGGCTTGGAGAGTTCCAGCATTGTTGGACAGAGTGAATGTTAGGCTTTTAGGATTGAGAAAGTTGAACCAATTGTGCTGTTTGTAGGAAAAAGAAAGAAAGCGATAGAGAAATAAGATCAGGAGAGTCAAGCAAAAGTGTAGAGAAAGTAGACTGGGAGGAGGGGAAGGGAAAAAACGAAGTGAGAGACAGGAGGGTGGATGCGATCAGATGCAGGCATGGTGAGGGGAAGAGTAAGATCTAGAGGGAAACAAATAAGATTAGGAGGGAGGTGGTGAGTAGAGAGAGAAGCAATAAGATCAGAAAACAGTGTAGAAAGGTACAGAGAGAAAGGCAGAGAAAGAGGTAGCATTAGTAAGGTGCAGAAGGCTAGAACCAGGCATATCAAGAGTAGAGTGAGGTAATGATTGAAAGACAGTCATCTGCAGGAAAGGCACAACAAGAGATTAAACTACCCGGCATAGGTCACTTAGGAAGTTGCTGAGGGAGTTGGAGGGATAAGGCCACAGCCTTTTGGTCCTCCAAAAGTTCGGAACAGACTATACAGTAGGGTACCCTAGTCTGTGATCGATCTGTACTGCAACAAGACCAGGCATCGCAAATTCTTAAAAATCCCAGTAGCCCTGAGGATTAAGTTCCTTTATTTACACAGTCTACCTAAGAGAAAAGCACTTGCCCCATGGAGATGAGTGACAAAACAATTTACCGGTGCTTTCTGTTAAATGGTGCATATCACCATAAACAACATTATATTTGGTGCAATGCTGCCACACAGAAGGCAGCCATGAACAGTGAAATTTACTTGCTAATTAATGCAAACCAATTTGTTTGCAGTAAATGTCAAACAGTTTAACACATCCCAGAACTTAACAGCAATGTCAAGTACCATGCAAATGGTACTTGACCGTCTTAAAATCTCCCCCACTATGAAAGTGGACGAGAACATTTTGTGAGCCCTAACCACCACTTGAAGTAGGGAGTTTGGACTAGAGAGGTCAAAGACCCCTCAAAGTTGAGGGAAAGGTGTACAAGGACTATCCCAAGACTGAGTCCCAATTAATGAAAACAGAAAAGTATATTTAATTTGTCAAGTAACTTATTGGGAACCTTGCCACATGTGGCATCAGCATGGGATAGGTTAGGTTTCAATACAGAGACCACCCAAAGGGGTGAGATGTAACAGAACCTCACGATTATGATAGTCATGAGAACAGCAAATTTGGCCAAACTGCAGACAGGAGAATTATCCCAGTGAGCGAGGTGCGACCTGTACAACAATGAAGTCCCTGTACCATCTGCAGGGAAGGCATTGGTATGAACAGGACTGAAGGTGGCAGTGCCACCAGGAACGTACATAAGGATAGCACCAAAATCCGGGATAGCCGATTCGCATTCTCTGGACATAGGAAGAAGACCGTGATTACGCTGCTGAGGTAGCAATAGCAAGTAGAAAATAGCGCTGCATAACATTGCAGGAACACTCCTAGGACTCTGGCGTTAACGCTATTTGTGCCTGGCGGAAATAGCACCGAAACACGGGCTACCACCGAAAAACCTGCCACAAATAGCACTATTGCCCGTTGCCAGTGCCATTAGGACAGGCGCGCTCAGCGCCGGCGGGAAACGCGTCCCTGCCGAAACAGGAAGCACTGGTGGTCATTTTGAAAATCACAATTAATTAAATATCAGAGCTTCCTGTAGCCCTGCAGACCAGCAAACCAGACAGAATGATGCAGGAGAGGATCAGGGGCAAGGCTTCCACAAGATCGAATCTGCAAACCCAAATTCAGTGAGGTGGAGCTGCTGGCACTCGCTGATGGGGTGGTAGCACACCACAATGAGCTCTATGGGTCCAGGCAGCAAATAACATCTGCACAGCGCCAGACAGTCATCTGGCACATGATCAACGAGAAGGTGACAGGTGTCCAGCGACGGAAAAAACGGTTGCAAGCAGTGGAATGACCTGTGGGTCAGGGTCCGGGGACTGCTGTTCCAGCACCGGCAGGAGAGCATGGCCACTGGCAGAGGGACTGTGGCACCACTAGCACTAACCGCATGGGAAGAGAAGTGTAGCTCTGTTCTGTACATGGAGGCCATCGAGGGAGTGGGAGGTGGGGAGGCAGGTGCAGGCAGCCAGGAGGAAGAATGTGAGCCAACCCCAACGCCCAACACGTGCATGCAACAATGACAGCCTAGCACAGGATGCCCCAGTGGAAAGACCCATGAGTCAGGCATTGCGACTGTAACAAATCAACTTCCGGGGCACCAGTGGTCTAGGAATGAATATCTGTTTCTAAACCATCAATCGGCCCCACACCTCTAGTACACCAGAAGGGATCCGAACAGATTGGAAACACAAGTCAATTATAAACCTCCTTGTCCATGTTTGGTAACGTGGACGGAATGGCAGGCTAATTTCTGCAAGGTTGTGGATCGTTGTTTAGTTGCAACACAGCAAAAAACTATTATAACCCAAGGATAAAAAGGGACTGTCCAGTCAATATTGTAAAAAAAATATTGAATTTATTATCACAACAAAAGACAGTTCTAGCACACTACAAAATACAAAGCAACCTGTTAAGGAAAACAGAGGACAGACAGAAGGAAAAGGGATGCACTATGGATACTGAGAGGAGGGTAGTCGGTAAAGCAATAACTGTTCAAGGTTATTTTGTTTCAGCAGCCAACGGTTGTAAATGTCACTAGGGGCCTTCAGAGAAGGACCAGAGGGACAGAACTACAATGTCCCTGGTGCTTGGGAAGATCGTGGGGCTTGATAGGGTTGAGTCGGTTCCAGGACGCTTTGCAGCTCCTGCTACAGAGTTCAAGATGGGAGACAGCTGAGGGTATCATTCAGCAGGCAGTTCGGCAAGCAAGGCTGGACGGATGGCTGCAGGCTGGCCTACACCGCAGCTCGGGATCAAGAATCGTTGTCTCTGTGCTGGTTGGCGGATCTGGAACGCTGGTCGACTGCAGCATGACAAAAGTCAGTGGCTCAAGGGTTCAACTGCCTCGAAAATGTTGTTAAAAGATGGATGCAGGTTGATGCCCGTCGTGGCACTCCTCCTAGCTTCTTCGCTGGGCTTTTGTCGTCCCTTAACGGCGGACGGCCCAAAACTGAGGAGAGTGTTTGCAGGCAACGGCCTACCTTTGTTCATAAACTCTCTGGCACTTCCCACCTAGGAAGCTTGCTGGCAGAACCTAGCAGGGCACACTTTGTGCTGGCTGGCTACCAGTTCTGGAGCTGCTGGGCCGGTCCTTTGAGTTCGGTATCTCCCTCTGTTCCCTGGGAGATGTTTAGGGAAGGGATCTCTTTCCTCTTGGAAATCCTGGACTTCCTTCACTGGTGGAAGCTCTAAGGCAGACTGTACCTTCTGCCAGGGTCCAAATGAGTCCTTCTTACTCCTTTCGAAGTCGTCGCGTGATCTGCCAAAAGGGGGGGCTCAACCCTCTTTTAAAGCCAAACGGGCCCCAGCGATTGGTGCAGTCTAAGCCAACCTTAATGAACCAATCCTGAGGCCCCACCAACAATCTTATGTGTGAGGTCATAACCAGAGTGCTTGGAAACAGGAAAGGTAAAGGGGTGACATGTACTACTAAATCCAGCCCATCTTCCTGTCTATTTTGGATCAAAGTGATTGAGCTCTCTGTGATTCCTGATTAAAAGCGGCAGGTCTCCCTTAAAGCGGTGTCAGACCAGACTTATGGTCGTCGCCAAACCACATACTCTTACCTTCCTGAATGGGGGTCCCCCTGCAGGGATGGCCACTGTAAACAGTTGTCCCACACATGACATTTCACTGCCCTTGAAACTAAGAGGCGGGAGTTGACTTCAGGTTGACACAGATGCATATCAAAGGGGTGTTGGGTATCGTGTCTTTTGTCAGTCCTGCAACCAGGCCTGCTTCAATTAACTTCTCATCAGTACGCTCTGCCACCAGGAGGCGGATAAAGGATAGGGTGGATCCATGGAGCCTTTGTCAGTTAATTAGGCTGGCCTTGGCAGGAGGAAGGTTTTGCCTTCCCCCTTCTTGAGATGCTTTGATGTACCCGTGGTTGTCACATTCCAGGTAAACATGACAGGAGGACTGCGCCTGTAGGCTTTGTTCCCCGCCGGCCCCCAGAGTACTCGTGACTATGTTTGATGTTCGGCAAGTACAGGAAAATATGTGCGGTTTAGCCCTACACATTTTCCAGAGGTGATCTTCCATCATTCAGTTTCACTAAAAAAAATAAAAAAGCCCAGGCAAGCGCACACTCCCCGTGCGGATGGTTGAATTTCTCACAGCGACCGGATGCTCTGAGTGGGTACCACATCAGCCACCTACCACAGCATCCATGTGCCAGTGCACCAAGGCTACCCCTGTGAGTCAGAGCAGTGGTGACGACAACCAAGGTACCTATCCAAGTGCCATGCACCACACGCCCATGGTGGGAGCACAGCAGCACCCCATAGGGACCTGCCAGTAACCCGCCAGCCCCCACCCCAATCTGAACGGCACCCACAGAGGTGACGTGGGTGCATAGGGATCAGAAGCATGCATGCCAGTGTGAGAAACCAAAGGGCATCTCACCCGCTAGTCCTCAGGGACTTGTCATACAGGTGGCCAGGACACAGCCATCGCTTTTGGATCCAGTTCCTGGGGGTGGACCAGTGCGGGAGGATCACCTGGTTGAGGGGTCCTCAGGGAGTGGGGGTGAGATAGCGATGTTGAGACGCAGTATCTCCCCTTTTTGTTCATCTACCGCATTCTATTTTTTAGGATTTTCCGAAGTCCCAACCCCCGCCCCCTTTTTACATAAACACTGGGTTGAGGAAGAGGGTGACAAGAGTAACCAGACTAACTCTCTCACATCGTACTGGACATGTCCCGTTAATTGGGTCAAGCAAAGTCAGGGACTTCACCCTAAGTGCATACAACTGATGCCAATTAGCTCTCCTCACACGAATAAAAGGCAACACCTAAAGACACACTCTGAGCAAGGTGGAACACGAGAACAAGCAGTACTTCCAAGACGAAGGGACACCTACTGGAGCAGAGCAACGAACCAAGGGACAAGGGCAACGGGCCATAACCGCAAGGCTTCCCTACTGGAGGTTGTTTCCTATGGCAGACCGTGAAATACCTATGGAGAAGGCCAAATCCCCCAAGTGAAGATTGCATTGAGTTTCACAGATGCCAGCAACCCTCTCAGGTGAACGGCAGAGTTGGGGAGGCGAGGTCAAGCCTGTGCTACGGACCTCGACTTAGAAAACGCAAACAAGAAAGAGCCCACACAGCCAGTGAGTTGGCAAGCGACCTCAGAGACTGTTGTGTTAAAGTGAATGAAGTAGCAACATCATATCACAAGTGATAGCTGCACACGTGTGGCTAAACAAAAAGAAATGCAGACCCATGAATGAACTTTAAAGTGAAATACAGCTGCAAGATTAGCAATACTAAATAACGGAGTGGTTCGGTGAAAGGAAGTAGCCCATTCTAAAGTCTCAGTGAAAGGTTCACCGTTTGAAGCAAAAAGGCAAACAAACAGCAAGTGTTAAAGTAAATAGTGAACACTGAGTCGAAGTGGTCCTGCGGTTGTCTGTAACCAAAAGCCACGCATGTTCGAAAGGCTTCAACATCCGGAAGTGGTCTGAGCCCAATTGCGGGAGACCCAAAGTGTATTAAGCATGGGAAAGGAGCCCCCTTGCAACTACATCGTGAGAGGTCTGAGCCTGGCAGAGGGGAAACTTTGCAAATGTTTTGGTTGAAACATTATTTTGAAATCCAGAGAAAGGAACTTTAAACGTGGAAGGCCTGGCGGGCCTCGATCCACGGTTGTGAACTGTGTTGGAAGCTGAGCCAGAGTGCCTACAAGGATTGACTTACCTTGAAAGGCCTAATGTGGGGAGGAGTGATGGTTCAGCCACATTAGCCTTTGAACACTGACTTTTCCTTTTGCCTAAATTTTGTACTTTATACACTTTTTGGACAAGAGCTAGAGCAGGAATTAGGTTTTTGTAAGTGTAGGCCATTTTCATTTGACAGACTCCACTAGGACAGTTTTTTTATCGGTTGAAGGTTGAGACTACTCCAATCTTAGTTATAGAGCAGTACAGGAGTTTCCCCAACCCCAACATTACCAATAAAGGTTTAACAAATTGTATCCATTGCGTCACTGTCAATACTTGTGATACCATGCCTTCCCTACACCAGATACGAGCTGCCCCAGAACCGTTATCTTGCCATCCCCCACACAGGCCAAATGCAAACATCCTAGGTGACACCCCTCTCATATCTGCACCCATCATCATCAATGTGTATCCACTTGCAAACGCCCCTGACCAACCATGTTCATCAACCCAATTGCCCAGGGCCCTACTCATCACCACGTATTGAATGCCATGCATGCCAAAACGCATGGGGGAATGAGACTTGACGCCATCTCCTATGTCCCCTGCAGGCACACAAGCAACGCCAGAGGCCTCTGAGGACGAAGAGATGGCTGGCACGTCAGTCTGTGATGTCCTGACATACAGACACCATCACCACCCCCCACAAAGGTGCAGACACGCGACACAAAGGTGGAAGTCACAGCAAGACACACTGCATCGCAGAAGGCCCACCCCCCGCCCCCGCCCAACCCACCAGGAGAACACCAATACCAGTTGCACACACCTCTGCAGCTGTAGACACTGCCACGGAGGACACGCCACCCAGTCCAGTGACTCTGGAGGCAAAAGGAGATAGCAGCCCTGATGCAGATCATGCAGCAGTGCCACCAACCCCTGGGCGCAGACTCTGCCAGCAGACCACCACACCCGAGAGCCCACCACGCGGCCGGCGTATGCATACACCAGAGACAGACACGACACACCCTTACATGGCTCCCCTGTCCATAGCGCATCACAACAGCCTACAGCTACAATCGCCATGCCTATGCAGAGGCTAGGGGACATGGAACAAAGACGGAGGGAGAGGAGTCCATCAGCCACACCCATTGCAGGCATTTACAGGCGATATGCAATAGCATACATGGGGCAACACGCAGGGTGGTGAGGGACAATGTGAGGACCCGGAGGGTCACAACTGCCAGTACGGTCGCACTGACCACATTTGGGAAATGAGTGTGGGAAATGGCAAGGCATCTCTGCTCTTGCAGAGGCCATCAGGCAAACCAATGAGCTTCAATGCCAACAGCTCCTGGGGGCCAGCTCCATCCCTTCTTGGTCGACAACGCCAAAAGGGGAATCCCAGGAGAGCACACCTAGGCGCCAGATCACAGGGTGCGAGGCCATAGTAATAGACATGATAATTGGTCTGAGTGGCCATGCCGTGGATTTGTTGTTGGGCAGGGGGTGGGGGGATTTTGTGCTGGGGAGTTGGTGGTGGCCAGGGGGGATAGTGTGCTGGAGAGTTGGTGGTGGGGGGACAGTTGGTGCACAAAGTAAGATTAAAGTTGTTGAAAATCATTAATGCGTGGACATTATGTGCAGTTTATTCACAGTGCTGGAAGTGGACTGAGGCAGGGTATTGTACTACCATAAAGTCTCCCTTCCCTCAAGTCATCCCTGGGAGTGGCTGCTGTGGGTCCTGCCTCATGCTGTTCGTCTGAGTCTTCCTCTGGGTGCGGCATGTCTGTGTCGGGGGGGGGGGGGTGCACATTCCTCCTCAGGCAAATGCTATGTAGCATTGCACACACCAGCACAATTTTGCCAACTTTGTCAGGGGCGTACATTAAGGCTCCATCAGTGCGATCTAGGCGCCGGAATCGTGCCTTGAGAAGTCCAAAGGTGCGCTCAATGCACACACTGGTCCGGCTGTGGGCATGGTTTTAGGCGGTCTCATCGGGTGTACGTGGGTCACGCACAGGGGTCATCAGCCACACCAGCTTCTGATATTCAGAGTCACCTGCATAGGGTGGCATACACATATTAGTCACTTGTCTCATATATGGGTATGCTCTCACACTGCATCGGGGCATTGGTCCCTGTGTACATGCATGTGTGCATCCCGCCCATGTAATGTGTACGTGCGGTGTCTGTGCAGCCTTTGTGAATGGTGACATGCATACCTTTGCCTACACATGCACCCTGTGTCGTGTTCAGTGGCGTTTCCGAGGTGGCTGTACGTGGGCACATGGCTGTGACATTGGCATGCCTGCTGTTGGGTGCTGCTGCATGGATTTGCGATGTGCAGAATTGCTGATGCATTGAGGTACATGTGGTCATGTGTGTTGTAATGGGAACGGTATGTGCACATCAGCTTGTGTGTCCAGGTGTGCATGCTCCCTTGGATGCTGGTGTTGGCCCGGTGCTGCTAGTGCATCCACTTGTCATGCCAGGATTCTTGTCAGTGTCAACATCCTTCTCCCTCAATTCTGGTCTGGTGCTTCACTGTGCATATGTGGCGTAGACTGTACTCCCCCACTAGCCATGTCTGTTGTCCTATGTGCCTCTCCATGCAACCTGGCAGTGTTCTGTTGCATAGGACCATGGAGTCATGGGCTGAACTTGGGTAGCAGGCACAGCGGTGGGTGGTGAGGTCAGGGCCGCAAGTCATCTGCACGTCGAGGGAGTGACAGTGCTTCTGGTTCCTGTATACGGTCTCATGGGCCTGGGGTGCAACCAACACCACATGGGTACAGTCAATGGCTGGAATGACATTAGGCAGTTTGCAGCGGCATAGAACATTGCCGTCATGTCGTTGACGTGGGCCGGGGTGGTGGGCAGTGCGATATGGGGGTTCACATCCCGCAGGAGGGCATCCAGCACGTGGGCCAGGACTGCGCAGAATGTGGGCTGTGCCATGCCATGCATCATGGCCACTGAGTGCTGGAATGTGCCTGTCCCTAGCAACTGCAGGATTGCCACCAACTTCACCAGTGAGGACACAGCTGTCCGGATATTGATCCTGCCAACTACATCTTCCTGGATTGTGGCCAGCAGCTTGTTGATGGTCTCCCTGTTGAGATGGTACAGGGGGACCAACTGGTTGTCACTGAGGGCCCAGGGTGATGGCCTGGGGATGGGTGCTCACCTTGCTTGAATGGTGGTTCTCTGCCGCCTCCTCCAAACGCCCACCCCAGATACTCCCTGTGCCCTGGCCTGGTTGTGCAGCATCTCAAGGTCCAGGTGCAGCATGAGCAGCTGCCTGTCCAAACTTGCAGCAAATAATGGCGGTATGGTGTTGGAAACAGTTTTTGGGGCATGGGTGTGTTTTATATTGCCCTCTGGCGTGCATTGTGTGCATCTGTGCCTTAATTTCTGGTACCTGATTTCATTTACCTCCAGCTGGAGGCAAATCTGAGCTGTATTAGCGCAGTTTTCGGCACGTATACCGCCGTACATGTACTTGTGGTACAGCTGTAATTGCGCTTTGTCTGCGCTATTAGAGCCGGCTGTAATGGCGCCGGTTTTACTAGCGCCCGCTGTAATAGCGCTGGTAAGTTTTGCATCAGGAGGTACTTCTGGCGGATTACGAGTCGGCGCAGCGGTATTGCCGCCGCCCATTACTGCCGGATTTAAGGGCTACCGCCCAACTCCTGATGAAGCCCATCTTCAACCGGGCGAATGTGTCATTGGCTCCCATGCCAGCCCATAGCGCAATTCATGTGCAAGCAGATTCTGGAGGCGACCATAGCGAGGTGGAAGAGCTGAACGGGACCAAGCAAGGAGGAGAGGTCGGTAGTGCACTGAAGACAGCTAATAACCAAGTGGAGAGGGTCAGTTGAGTTCTGCTTCCGGTATTCCCTGAATTCGCCAAAGCCCTAAGAAATGTGGTAACAGAAGAAGGGAAAACCCAGAAGGTTCCAATCTTCATGGAAAGACGAGAGCTCCTCTATCGGCTGGAGATAAACCAAGGGAGACCGAATATGCTGGTATCAACTGTTGGCCACTCAACCGATTTCAGATGGCCATGCCATAACTCACAGTGTCATCAGGAGGGAGTAGCGTGGGAGATACTGACAGCTAGAGGGACGCAGGTAAGATGAGGACGGAGGTGGAGAGTAGGGACAGGAGAAGTGAGAGAAGCAATAAGCTCTGGAGATGGAGCGTAGAGAGACAAAGAGAAAGGAAGAGAGACAGATTGAGAGCGCACATTAGGAGGGTGGATCAGACTAGATAAAGGGGAAAGAAGAGGAGTGAGGTTAAAGGTTGAAAGACCGCCATCTACAGAAGGAGTATGTTGCTTACCTGTAACTCCTGTTCTCCAGCATCGGTAATCTTTCATGTATTCACATGCTTTGAATATTCCCCGCCGACAGGCTGGGAATTCTCTAACATTTTATTATAGCTCATAAAAGAACTTTTAAGCTCACTTTAGTAGCCCATCCATGTCCTTTTGGGTTTATGCTGCCTCAGCCAATGGGACGTCGAGTGACAAGCCCCACCCAGAAGGCCATCTTCAGATTCTAACCCCAGAGAGTTCCAGGGAAGCAACATACTCCTTCTCCAGTATTGGACCTTTAATGGATTCACATGTTTTGAATAGATTGCCACAGCAGTTACCATTTTGTAACAGGAGGTGCAATGGAAGAAGGCATACCTTATTGAAACTTGCATTGTAGGACAGCTCTTCCGACCCTTGCTTCAGCCTCCCCTTGTCCCTCCATGCAGTAATGTTTGCTGAAGGTGTGCAGGTCTACCCATGTTGCTGCACAGCATATGTCTGACAGGGGAACCCCTGCCCATAGCGCTGTCAAAGACCCCACTGCCTCAGTAGAATGAGCATGGACGGGTACCTGTAGCAGTCGATTGTGGAATCCGGCCTGGCGGCCTTTAGGATGTTTCTGCATTCTTACATGAGTGGGACTTGTTCGAACTCGAATTCGGGAGCCAGGCCTTTAAGTGAAGCATCCCTGGGTTGTGATGTTGCACCTGCTGGCTACACATGGATAGCAAGTCCGAGTCCTTACCCAGA
This sequence comes from Ambystoma mexicanum, assembly GCF_040938575.1. NCBI lineage: Eukaryota > Metazoa > Chordata > Amphibia > Caudata > Ambystomatidae > Ambystoma > Ambystoma mexicanum. The sequence continues at coordinate 258,279,885 of NC_090928.1, read as the reverse complement.
GGGATTGGACAGTGCTGGGATAGGTGAACAAGATCTGGGAACCACAGCTGTCAACCCATGTTGGTGCTATGAGAATGACCATGCACTTGTATGTCGCAATCATTTGTAGGATCTTGAGTATCGCTGGTGTTTGGGGGGGAATGCATAGCTGAAGATTCCTTCCCATGACATTGCGAGTGTGTCGCCTAGAGCTCATTGGTGGGGATATCTGTTTGCAAACAGAGGGCATTTCTTGTTCTCTCGTGTGGCAAACAAATTGAATGGTCGGCGTTCCCTACTTGACGATTTGTAGGAGCTTCCTGTCTGCAAGTTGCCATTCGTGACTGGTCGTTGGCTCCGCTCAGTTGATCTGCAGTTTTGTTTTCTTTCCTCAGAAGGTGGAATGCTTGTAGTTGCATGTTGTTTTCAATGGCCCAGTGCCACAGCCCTTGGGCTACTCTGGAGAGCACCCATGATCTTGTGCCCCACCATGTTTTCACACACAATACATTGTGGTCGTATTGTCTGTGAACACTCGTACCACTTTGCCCTTGAGCACTGGTTGAAATGAGCGAAGGGCATGTGCTACTGCCTTCAGCTCTAGGACGTTGATGTGAAGTTGTGTCCCAGCCGGGGACCAACAGTCGTTCACCGATAGCTGGTTCGGACTGTGATTCTGGCGCCCGGGTAGAATTTCATGATCTGACAGGGTATTGGTGTTGCCCTCAGAACATACCCGGCCCTCGGTATTGTTGAACTGTGCCCCTAGGAACACTGGCGTGTTTGATGGCTTGAAGCAGGAATAGCTTGAATTTATTGCATAGCCAAGGCATAAGAGGGTGTTGGACACCTGCTGGATCACCATTTCCGCCGCCCGGTGTGATAGTGCTTGTACTAACCAACCGTCAAGCTATGGCTACACATGGCATCCTCTTTTCCTGAACGACGCGGTTATCGGGCTATGCATTCTGTGAAAGTTCTCAGGGCTGAGCAAAGACCAAACGGGAGGACTTTGAATTATTAGTGATTAGTTTCCACGACAAATCTTAAGAACTTTCTGTGGCTCCCGTGGCCAGAATTTTCTTGCCAAATGAGTCTTGTTTCCCGTTGTCGTTCTCAGGTGGTACTGCACATTTCTGCCCTTGCGGGTTTGATTTTCTGCATGCTGCTGCTGATACTGAGTCAGGGGTTGGTTAGGATGCAAGGCATTTCGGGGATATCTCCAGCGCCTTCAATTTCTTCTCCAAGTGGCCTTTTAATGCTGGTTCCGAGAAGGGTTTTCTCATGAGTAACAGCCCTTCTTCCCAAACATAGTCTAGAATAGGAAATGACATTACTGCCTTTCTGCGCTTGTGTATTAAAATCGAAAAGGAAACAATCCTTCTGCTCAGATGGTATTAGGCCAAATTCCTCACATGCCTTTTTGACTGTATTATGAAATGCTGTTTGTCGTCAGGTGGAGACAGACGTGACGGTTCTTCAGAGTCTTGGTTTAGACCCAAGTCCGTGTTCCCCCCAGTTATCTGGCTGCAGCAGTGATTTTGAGGTAGATGTGTCCCTATTACCTCCCTCATCGTCCGTTGTAGAGGATTGGAGTTCTCCCTCTTCCTGACTGCATGGGGAATGTTGTGGCCTTGGGGAAGCCCTCGTGTTCTAGTGGGACTACTGGTCCTGTTCAGTCGGGTGTGCCTCATAGGCTTGATAGGTGGTTCTCTTTGCGGTGAGGTTATATGCCTGGTGGGTGCATTGCCTCTTGGTTTATCCACCTGGTTCCTCAGAGATGCCTGGTGACTCATCAGATGCCTGTGGGTGGGGCTGGTTCACTGGTAGCCTAGTATCCAGTTGTTGAAGTAGAGACTGCAGAGTTTATAAAACCTGCAATGATAACAGGGACTGTGGGTGGAGTAAATATTCTGTTGGATGGGGAGGGGCAGCCGGCGGCACCAATGTCGGCTCTGTTAACTAATGTAACCTTGGTTCCACAGGTGCTTCCCGTGGTGAATATTGGTCCCCCTCAGAGGTCTAGGGTGAGTTTCCCTGCTCAAATTCCAAATCAATATGGTGCTCCAGTATCTGGACTGGAAGAACTGACGAGACCGGAGACATGTCTGGACCTTTGGACGCCACAGGGTGATAAGCGTCTCACTCCGGTTACGGAGGTGGAGATGGCAGGGGCCAGAGAGGTAGTTTACGAACTATTGGGCCTTGTTGTACAGGTGTAGAGTCCTCTATTGGCGCTTGTTCCTTTCTATCTGGCATATGTTTGTCTCCAGACTTGTGTTTGTGCTTTAATTTTTCCAATCTTCCTTCATTTTTCATGATTTTGGATTTTTTCTGCGTGCCTGTGGACGCAGCCGCTCCAACCTCTTTTTTGTCCCCCCACCCGTTGACGTCGTGGACAGGAAAGGTTTTGCTGACTTTCCGTGTACCATCAATGCTGCTGTTAACTTTTGTCTGGCTTTCTGTGGACGACCGCCGTCAACGGGGAAGCAGCCAAAAGTGTTGACTACGAGGTAGTCAAGGGAAGGTTTAACCGTCGATGGGGTCAACGACGATGGTTTAGAGATGATTTGACGGACGAAGAGGATTGTGTCGTGGACGATTGTGGTGCCGTCGACTGGTTTTCGGGTGATGTCGGGGGATCATTGCGCTCATCAACAGAGGGCTTACAGCAGATTCCGTTGTAGTTTTCCTCTTGAAGGTAGCACAAGAAGACATCCTCTCCTCTGACCTGGCCCTCTTATGAAGGTTTGGCCTGTCGTGTCCCCCACCACACTTCTAGAGGATTCAGCCTGAATGTGATTTGGATAGAGACAGTATACATTTTCAGAATGCTCGTCTCCCTCGTACACATTCTTTATTCCACATGACTGGCATGCCTTGAAAATAGCTTTTTGTTTTCCTTCCATATTAATAAAGTAAAAAAGCACTTATCTGTATAGATGTTGGTGTTATGAAATGTTGAAGAAATATGCTGGCCTCTGGCCTTTTTTCTCCAGGAGGGAAAGCCTCAAGGACTCTTCAGCACGATGTGCGGTTAGAATCTAAAGATGGCTTCCTGGGTGGGGCTTGTCACTCAACGTCCCATTGGCCGAGGCAGAATACACCCAAAAAGACATGGATGGGCTACTAAATTGAGCTTAAATGCTGTATTATAAGCTATAACAACATTTTTAGAGGATTTGCAGCCTGTCGCCAGGGAATATTCAAACCATGTGAATCCATAAAAGATCCAATACTGGAGAAAAAGCACAACAGGACCATCAAGTACCTGAGAGAGTTGGTTAGATAAAGCTAGAGCCTTTATGCCCTCCCTAAGGTGGGAGAGAATGACAAAGTTACTAAACGAAGTGACTACCTTACTCCTAGTCCATAGTCCCATTTTCTCCATACTTGTGGGACATTCAGTCCAACAGGACAGGAGCACTTTTTAAAAGCATAAAAAAACTAACTTTATTTCCCTTTTATTTTTACACAGGGCCACAGCACGTGCCCGTAGACCCGCCTTGAGCTCCGCCCCACGCATCACCCTTCCGTCCTTCTCTATCGGCAGGTGCAGGACCATTTAGTGTCGAGAGGATACTTCTTAGGGGGGGGAAGGCGGGCGGGCGTATGGAGGAAAGGGGACTATGGACTAGGAGTAAGGTAGTCACTACAGTGAGTAACTGTCATACTCTTACATCCCTTCCCCTTTCCACCATACTTGTGGGAGATTCCCAAGCACTGACCATAGGAAATACGGGTGGATGGAAAATCACTTATTGGAACAAATTCTTAAGAACTACCTGGCCAAATTGGGCATCAGTCCGGGAGCTCAGGTCAAGACAATAAATGACTGCAAAAAAGCTGATGGGGAAGACCACACAGTAGTCTTGGCTATGGACTCCCAAGGGATGTATTTTTGGAAGGCAACATCAGCTGCTTTGCCACAGACCAGAGGTGCATGAATGCCCTTTGGGGGCTTTTGTAGGCCTCGGAAATACATGAAGATATCCAACGAGAGATTGACGCTTTCAAGGCTAGTTTCCCTTTTGGGTCACCAAAAGTAACAGAGTTGTGGAGAACTTCTAATTTTGCTTGTAAAACTTCAGAGCATGTCGGACGTCTAGACTGTAAAACCCTCTTGGCATTGTTGGTGTACAAGAGGTTGTCAAAATGGCTGTTTCACACCGAGTGGGTTGAAATGCCATTTTGTATCTGTCTGAAGTAATCTGCGTCACAGGTTGCCTCTACAGGGATTGTAGGGGCTTTCAAATCCGTTTTAGCCCTTTGACAGGGAACCTCAGCACAGCCGGTACTAGCAGGCCTGGAGTACGTTTCAGCCCTTTGGTTTCTGCTGAAGAATTAGCTCTCAGTGAGGGAACCTCGGCAGGGCCGCTACTTGAAGACTTGGGGCCTTTGCCCCCTCAACAGGACCGGTACGAGCACAAGACTTTTTGTGGTAAAGCTTAGGGCCAGGCCCAGTAGCCATAGCTCATAAATGGAGCTCCTCGAGCCTGCTGGTCTTTGAAAGAGCCCCCGATTGGGGATCCTCTGGGTTTTACCCCAGTACGTTAGTCCCCTGACAGGAAACCTCGAGCCTAGGCTCGGTACGTTTAGTCCCAGACAGAAACCTCAGGAATCACCCCGGTTGAAGCAGCCCCATAAGCGTTAGGCTTAGTCTTAGCCCCCAGATGGGCAACCTAGGAGGAACATCTGGTGTTTGTGGTCCCATTTGATATTCTGTGATGGTCCGCCACGCCTCCAGATGAGAAGATATACGTCCTCCCACCGAAGTCTTGTGTGACTGATAAAAACAATTTGGATGACTTATCAGGGGTGCGACCACCTGTTGCCGAAGAGAAGGCTGATGACCGAGAGAAAAATCGGCCACTTTGTCTCTGCTGCTTGCACAGAGGTGAACCAGAGGAGCCTCCTGCCCGGCATGCTGGACGCTCCTGGGATCTTCTGAAACCTGAGAAGGACCTTGTCTGGGTCCTAGACCTCTGCTTATAGGCCGCTTTAGCTGGGGGTTTAGCAAGGACCAACAAAGATTTAGCCGTTTGCGTGCTTGCCTTTATTTTATTGAGTTCCTCATTGGTAGAGGAGTGGAACAGCCCTTTATCTTCGAAGGAAAGATCAAATACTTTATCCCGAACCTCCTTCGAAGAACTTTGTAGCATGCAATCACGCTTGGCGGGAGAGGTCTACTCCAACCATAAGGCCCCGAGCAGAAGTGTCTACATGATGGGCCGCAGCTTTCAGTAGGTCCTGAGCCAGAACTCTTGCATCAGATAGGCCCTCTTTAAAATCTTGCAGCTTGTCCTGAGGGATACATTCCTGAAATTCGGGAGCTCCTTCCACAGCTTGAGATTTGCCGCTGCAAAGATGGCACGCAGGAGGGAGCTAGACTGTGTGGCAACGGAAACTGAGCACACCAATCCATTGGAGAGCGGAAAGGATTCCCATTGTCCACATTCTGTGGAAAATGCTGCTTGGCCCCAAATATAGGCCCCTCTGCACCAGCCGTTGAGAACATTGGCGCGAAAGAGCTCATCAAAATGGCCGCGTCAGACCACGCGGGTTGAACCGCCATTTTGTCACGGCCCGAGGTAAACTGCGTCACAGGTATCAGTGAGGCCATTGTCACCACAGGGGTTACAGGGGCTTTTTAGCCTTGTGAAAGGGAACCTCGGCAGAGCTGGTACTGGCAGATCTAAGGCGCTTCAGAGCTCCTTTGGATTCTGCAGAAGAATTAGCCCTCAGTGAGGGTGCCTTGGCAGGGCCAGTACTTGAAGACTTTGGGCCTTTACCCTCCTTTGCCCCTTGAACAGGATCGGTTCGACCACAAGACTGCTTGTGGGAAGCCTTAGAGTCACCCCCCGTATACAGAGCCCTCGGAGGAGGCCCCTCCATCTTGCCGGTTTAAAATCTAGTAGGGGATCCTCAGGGATAACCCTGGTGCCTTTAGTCACTGTACAGGAAACCTCGAGACTAGGCTTGGTACGTTTAGCTCCAGACTTAGCAACCTCAGGAATACCCCCGGTCAAAACAGCCCCAGAAAAGTTGGGCTTAAACTTAGACGCCCCCCCCCCCAACCCTCCTGCCGACTGGGAACCTCCGATGAATATCCAGTCTTGACAGCCCCTTGACAGGGGGACTCGGAGCAAACTCTGGAATACAGGTTATATCCCTTTTCGGGACACCTCAGGGAGAACCCTGGTACCAGAGCCACTTGGGCACCTCCCGTAACCAGAAGACTCCGGAAAGGAGTTCCCAGGCCGCAGTACTCTAAAAATTAAGAAACTTGCTGTTTCAAGGGCTTCTTTAATCCATTTTATCCTTGTGACGGGGAACCTTGGCAGAGCTGGTACTGGTAAAACTAAAGCACATTTGAGCTCCTTTGGATTTTGCTAAAGAATTAGCCCTCGGTGAGGGAACCTCGGCAGGGCCGGTGGTACTTGAAGACTTCAGGCCTTTGCCCTCCTTCTTTGCCCCTTCAGCAGGATCTGTTCGACCACAAGACTGTTTGTGGGACGGCTTAGGGTCACCCCCGCCCGTAGCCAGAGCTCTCGGAGGAGGCCTCTTAATCTTGCTGGTTTTAAATATAGCCCCTAGTTACGCTTGGCGGGAGATGTCTACACCGACTATAAGACCTCAAGCAGAAGTGTCTACATGATGGGCCGCGGCCTCCAGTAGATAATGCGCCAGAACTCTGGCATCAGATAAGCATCCCTTAAAGTCTTCAAGCCTATGAGGAGGAATATATTCCTGGAGCTCGGCGAGCTTCTTCCCCAGCTTGACATTAGCAGCAGCCAGGATACGCTCAGTATTAGCCTGATGTAGCTGAAGAGCTGAATTGGAGAATACCCTTTTCCCCAATGGCGTCAAGAAGTTTATCCTAATTGGAAAGGATCTGGGATGCTGCAGTGGAGGATGTAGAGGCCGACTTCGACTGGAGCGTAGTTGCTACCACCACCGTCGATGAGGGGAATGAACATGCAGACAGGAACATGTCTTCAGACGTGTGTAGCGAGCATCAATTTTCTTGTTTAGGTGTTGCCCGGAATGAGGTTTTTCCCAGACCTTGCAGGCTTCGGCCAGGACATCCTTTTGAAGCAACAGGCCAGTGCGCTCCTGTGTCGACAGAGTAAAGGCTCCAGAATGTATCCGCTTCTTGTGGAGCCAGAGGCTCAGGTCCTGGGATGTCTAGCAACGCCATCATATCCACAACCCGGTCGTGAAAGGCTCTAATAGAGCAGGGCGGGTTGTCGCTGTCCTTGTCCGCTTGATCCTCATCCACTGAGGCAGAGCAGAAACTGAGCCACTGCACAAGTGGCGGCTCAGGCCCAGAGGGCAGGGTTGACTGTGCAACAGGAGTCTTTTCCACAGGCCAAAATGGAGACAGAGGAGGAAGCCCCACAAGCAGTGGTGGAGAAGGTGGCACTACCAGGACCTGCAGACGGATTGACGGAGTGGGGGCTGGTTCAGGATGCATTTCCTTAAATAAATCCTTAAAGTACGCCTTCAAGGGATCAAAATGGATACGCTTCTGAAACTTGACCTTCTAAGGATGCGTTTTTTGGCGAGGCACTGGAGTGGGAAGAGGCCGCTCGGAAGGGGCACACCCCCAGAATCGTAAAGAGGATAGTTGCCAGGATGGCCCTCCACCAACTGGATCCACGTAAATCTAAGGTGCAGACGTAGGAGGGAGCGACACTGTATGCAGCAGCGGAGTCCCAGCACGGCAATCCATTGGAAAGACGGAACATGTTCTTGTTATCCACAAACGTGGAAAAGGCTGCTCAGCCCCAAAGACAGGCCCCTCAGTACCAGCTGTTGTGAATGTTGGTGTGAGAGGTTTTAGCCTTGAAACAAGGAACCTCAGCAGAGCCGGTGCTAGCAGACCTACATTGTTTCTGCGACCCCTTAAGAGTCTGCGGTTAATTTAGCCCCCTGTGAGGGAACCTCGGCTTACCCGGTACTCAAAGACTAAAAGGAGTTTAACTGGCTTCTTTGCCCCCTCTGCAGGATTGGTCGACCAGAGGCCTGAGTGTGGGAAGGCTTAGAATCACCCCCTGAAGCCAGAGCCCTTGAAGGGGGCCCCTCAATATTACTGGTCTTAGATATAGCCTCAAGACGGGGAACATCAGGGATAACCCCGGCATGTTTATTCACTAACAGGAACCTCAAGCCAAGACTCGGTACAATTAGTTCCAGATGTGGAAACCTCAGGACTGACCCCGGTGACAACAGCCCCAGAAGTACTGGGCCTAACTTTAGCCTCCGAAAGGGGAACCTCGGATGAAGATTCGGTCCCGGCAGCTCCTTTGCAGGGGACATCAGAGAACAAAAACTCTGAAGTGCCGCTTAGATCCCTTTCGGGACACCTCGGTGAGATCCCTGGTAACAGAGCCACTTGAGCCCTTCCCGGACCCAAAGACCCTGGGAAGGAGTCCTCTGGTCGGGGGTGCTCTAAAAAGGAACAAACTTACTGGTCAATTCCTTTTTTCTTCAATGAACTGCTGTAAATGTGGTGGAAGAATTCGCTGGAACACCTCCTCCCACCTGACAAGCCGATGGAGTGCCGGGACGGAGAGGGAGTCGCAGTAGAAGCACAAGTCCCACCGGTGTTCCAGGCCTAAGCACTCCAGGCAAAGAGAGTGGGTATCTGCCCTCGCGAAACAACGTTTGTACGATGAACAGGACATGAATCCCAGACGCTCCGGCATAGACGGACGAAAGATGACTGTGGAACCGGAGCAGGAAAATGAAGGACAAGGGAACAAAAAGAAAAATATTCCCCGAGTTGCAAGTGTGTCTTAACCCGACCCTTCGGAGAAAAGGACTGAAGGGCGATGCGTGGGGCGGAGCTCAGAAAGGCTAGGCTACGGTCACGTGTGGTGGCCCCATGTAAAAATAAAAGGACAATTCTTTTTTTTAATGCTTTTAAAAAGTGCTCCGGTCCCGTTCCGCTGGACGGAATGTCCACAAGTATGGAGGAAAGGGGACGGGATGTAGTAGTATAGACCGCAGTGGCACCCTGGCTTAGTGAATCGGCACTGTGACAAGACCATCAAGAGTAGGAAGCCTGGGCTGTGGTGGTTGAAGCCATTTCAGGGTTGAGAGAAAAGCATACAAGAACCAGGACTAGACTGTGACCCCCCAATTGCCAGGTTTTGCACGATTTCTTTTGCAACAAAAACAGAAAACGTATATAATATGTCAAGTAACTTATTGGGAAACTTGTCAGACAGGCCACCCAGCAGAGCATTAGCAAACGCAAGCGCATAAACCAGGCAAGAGCATCAAAGAAGTCCATGAATTTACAGATGGAAAACGAATAAGAAGCCATAGCTCTCTGTCCTGCACAAGTACATCTGAGATATTTCAAGATGGCAGTGATGATACAATCCACATTTGTACATGCATATGCAACAGGTGAAGTAACTACCAATTAACCAAAGCAAATCTCAAAGAAATTCAAAAATTTGTTAGAGGAAGGGCTACTAAGAAACCAATCTAAAATCCTGAAAACTAAATCACACCAGCCCCAGCCAAAATCGAAGGGCCAAAATAATTGCACTTCCCCCAGAAGCACTATAAATAGGGTGTGGAGGGGGAGAGAAGTTTGGAAGGAACTGGTGCACTTCCAAACTCTCCCTGGATGCAGGATCTATGTGATTTGTTTGGAAAAAATAAACTAATACCAAAGATCACATTTTATTTTTCTTTATCCCCTTTGACACAAAATATATATGGGGAGTCCTCCACCCCCCGCAGCCACCCATCACACCCTTCCAAAAAATGTTATTAACGTTACCCTCCCCCCCACATATATGTGGTAAAAACTGGTAAACACTGGCGTGAGAGCAAAGCATTATATTAATTAAAGCATTAATGTTTGTGTGCACTGTTGGTGACTTGCACGTATTGGATTTTTGGATTGGCGTTACCCTACAAAACAATTGCAACCACAAATGCTTTTTATCCAATTACTCTCAGAAAGTGTGCTGTACAATGCATTAAAACACATTCATATATTTCTCTTAGTGCAGTGTGCGGCGTACCCCGTCAGCAGCATGTTCGTGCGTATTGTGCAAGCATGGTAATCTAGGCCGGCCCAGAGTGTGGCGCGATCCGTGATTTGTTGCCGAGTTGATGGGACACCCTCAGCATGGCTCGCAGGGCGGGCTCAAAATTGTGTTACACTCCCCTGGTGGCCAAATTGGCCATCCCGTATTCAGTCTTTTTGCCCTCAAACTTTTCTGCTGATACCTGGATGCACAGGCAACATGCTACCTGCAAAAGAGTACCCCATGCCTTGGCCAACCTGTAGGAGCTACTCTGGTGAGGGCCAAGTCAGAGGCCCTATTCACAAGAGGCCAAACTGCTGGAAGAAAGGTGGACCTAGAGAGCCAAGCAGAAGGAAGCCTGGAGGGAAGTGCTTCCTTACCCAGACCAACCCGTGGCATGAGGGTGGCTATAGCATCTGCCTGAAAAGGACCCTTAATGATGGGGGAGGTGGGAGAAACACTGACTGAAGTTGAAGCTATGAACCCAAACTCTAGGAAAGACCTGCTGTGAAAGATGATGAAAACCAAGACCTAAGAGAGGATCTGCGTGAAATTACCGAATACAAAAGTCCGACTTCCAAAAGTCCGATTTTTTTTCAATTTTTCCACAAATATATATGTGGGGGGAGACTCCCCCACCTTACCCTTATACATTTTTTTCACTTTACCCCCCACACCCACCATTTATATATATTGGAAAATTGGGGGTCAGACTTTTGGGGGTCGAACTTTTGGTATTAGGTAATTTCATACAATACCCTAGGAGAGACCTATTGTGCAAACCCATTACAACCAAGGTCAGGGAGACCGTCAATGTAAGTGAATAACATCAAAGATCTGCATGAGACCTGTTGTGATAACTGATAAAAGCCACGGTCTGGGGGAGACCTGTTGAACCCAAAGTTGGGGAGACTTGAAGTAAGCAAGGAGGGCTGTGGTAAGCAGAGGATCCATTCACACAACCGGAGGCTGATGTCTTCAAAGGGGTAGTGATGGCAGAACACTGAATGACTGAGTTTACCCAGGAGATGTTTTGTTTTTGTTGCTTTGTTAGTTTGACCTGGATATTTAAGGATAGGATTTTGAAAACTCTTGTTTGACGAATATTGGAACATTTCTGTTAAGAGTGGTAACCAGGAAGCTATACACCTGACAGGGTTAGGCTTGGAACTTTGTTTTCCACATTGTTTGGACATTACTTTGTATATTAGGTTGTCCCAAGGAGGTGCAAGGACTTACAAGAGAGTAGATTTAAAACCTTATCATTTGGATACAAATTTCAGAAGGAGTTGGATATCTGTAGAGCCCCACTCTGGGTTGATCTAATCCAGACATTGATTAGTTTAAAAATATTCCTATACTTTATAGATTGAACCTCAGATCCTGCAGGCGTTCAGTCCAATCACTCCAGGAAAGAGATTCAAAAAGTATACAGAACATGTCAAGTGTGTCAATGCTTAGCCTTACCCTAGGAAGGACAGAGTTTTATCTTGAAACATGATTTCAGATGTGCAAGGAAACTAATCAGCCCTTTATTTTTTCTCGGTTCATTCAGATGACATCTCCATCCATTAACTGATACTTAAAATAAAATACAATCTCAAATATACAGCTAAAGAGTCCTTGAAAAGGGACATGATGCTAGGATTATTGGCTTGTTCGCATGCATTCAAGTTTGTGGTAGTATGATAACCAGTTGGCTTCAATAGACTCATGCAAATAAGTAGGCACTTCATTAAATACTGAACATCATCAGTGCCATAAATTTGGGGATATACTTGGGTATTAGCCACATACTGGTTGGTTTCGAAACAAGATTCTCTTTCCACTGCTTTAAAAGATGCATAGATGTTGACTAGTAGGAAATATTAAAAATGTCGCTCTGTGGAACACTATATGAGAGTGCCAGGTCTTATTGAATTGAACATGATTAAGCTCAGAGGCTGACCAAAACCAAGAGGGGGTCTAGAATCAAGAAAAAGAAATCCAGTTTCATTCATCTGTTCAGAAGAATGAGAAGAAATGTATTCCTAAAACAAGAGGTTCAAATTGCATTAGGAACATCTCAGAATTCGCTCCTAGCACAGATATATTATGCACACACATAATATGCACCACACAAACGGCAGGCATACTTCCAGTCACAGTTGAAGAAGCTTTTCAAGGACAGTATTCCCTTAACCCTTCAACTGCCATGGGTATTTCCCACCAGTGCCAAGGCCTTTTTTGGTGATTTCGGTATGTGACCATTCAAAGCCTTGTAACTTTTTTGTTACATGAGATATCTCGGCCAAATATGGCTCCTTTTATTCCCCCCACATGTAGGTGGTCGTAACGCCACCCAGGAATCCTAGGTTGCTGTAGGGGGGCGAGAGAAAATAACCAAAAAGGGCGAAAATGTTATGTTTTTTCAAAAAATGCGAATAAAATGATGTACAAAGAAGCCTGTGGTTTTTTCCTTGTAAGAGCTAAGAACAAATGGTTTGCTGTGTTGAATTCCCCAATTTCCTGGCTTTCAAGAACAGGTTGAGTGAGTGGAAACGAAAAAAAAAATATTTTGTTGTGGTTACAACCGTTTTCTGAGAGGTAGGCGATTTTCACCATTTTTGCCAATTGGATATACATGGACGGAACGAAGAAAAGCCAAATTGGAGGACAGAAAGGCATATATTTTTGAAAAGTAGACAAGATTCCAAGTTTAGGAAGGGGTGATTTGCGTAGGTCGGGCAACAACTTGGTAGGGGAAAATGCCATAGATTGGGGGAAAAGCGGGAAAATGACCGAAAAAAGGTATGTGGTGGACATGGTTGGCTTGGTACGGCAACCGAAACACACCGCCAACACCACATGGCCTACCTTCCCACGTCCCCACACATGTCCCGATGAAAACGGTACCTCACATGTGTTGGTGCACCTACCGGGGGCGCAAAAGGAAAAGGGTAACCCACTGGTAACCGTAAGCCTTTCGGCACAGCCCATTTTGTTCATGTGGGCAACCTACTGATTTGGCCCTAGGGTGTCGAAGCCAGCAATGTAAACAGGGAACCCCATGCATTTCCCAAAAGAGGACACCCGTAGGAATCCACAGAGGTCTGACTTATGCAAACTGGCCCAGAATGTATTACCCAGAACCCCCGGCAAAGACCCACATGGGAGAAGGGTGCCCAAGGCCAGGGATATTACGCTGACTTTGCTGGAGCCCTGGCTGCCCTGCGTTACAGTTTCTCCCCACCAAGGAGTCTCGGCAGTGTGCCAATACCTCCCCGAAGGGAAAAGCTATAATGCAGCCTAGCCGCAACTCCAGGACAGTTGGAGGTGATGTCCCTGGCCTTGGACATCCATGTACCATGTGGGTGTACCATCCCCTAAGCACAGCAGCAGCTCCAGGGAGCCCTAGCAGGATCCCCATTCCTCCCTGGAGGGGACATCTGTAACGTAGCACAGCCAGAGGTGGAGCCTGGGCTTGCAGACGGACAACCCACATGGGAGGGATCCACTCCCAGGGAAACACCAATGTTCTGGGGGCAATTTGTGGCCTGCCCCTGCAATTGTGTCCCAGCCCACCAACATATCTGCCCAGACGGCCCATTCCCACCCACACCACCAACAATCCAGCCCCAGTCTCACCCACCCCACTTACAGTGGGCACTTACCATAGAATAATAAAAAACAGTATTCACATAACGTTGCAGCTGCTTGCGTAGAAAAAGCTGTAAACAAAACAAAAACATGTGTTACCTACGGTCACACCAGCAAACTGTAGCCCTCCCCGGGGGCAGATAAGGTGTAGGAGACAGGGGGTGCTGTTCTGCACTCCTCCCTGGCCTCAGGAATCCCTTCCTAGGAGCAAATATCTGGTCCCAGGGAGGGCTGCATGACATGGCAACCACTCCATTGCAGCTGGGGGGGGGGTAGGGGGGCGGTCAACACCCCATCCATTAGAAAATTCCCCGACCCTTTGGGGTGTCCCACAGCCCCCCTAAAAAGCGTTCCACCATTTTCACTTTTTTCCTTTGGTAACCAAACTCTCCTTGGTGCAGAGATGCACATTGATGTGCCAATCTGGCCCCAGGGTGCCCAAACCTTACTGCCCCACCCACTGGGGGGCCTGTCCCACCATTTTTGGGGGCCCTCTCCCCCCTCAACCCAAATGGGTGGTGGGGGCACCTCATGCAGGCCTCCTACAAACGGCTGCGTGAGGTACACCCCCCCACCATTTGAGGTGGGGGGGAGAGGGCCTCCAAAAATGGTGGGACAGGCCCCCCAGTGGGTGGGGCAGTAAGGTGTGGGCACTCTGGCGCCAGATTGGCACTCCTCTGCGCCAAGGCAGGTTTAGTAAACAAAGAAAATAATTCAAAATGGCAGGCTGCCCATTAGCGGGGGCGGAGGGGCCCCCTACACCGCTGTGGAATTTTCTAATGTGAAGGGGGGTGCACCTCTCCACCCCCACCTCAATTGGAGGGGCGGCCCATCTCATATAGCCCTCCCCAGGGGTAGATAAGGGGGGGCTGTCCTGCACTCCTCCCTGGGCTCAGGCATCCATTCCTAGGATCAGATATCTGGTCCCAGGGAGGGCTGCATGACATGGCACCCACTCCATTGCGGGTGGGGGGAGGGAGGTCAACGCCCCATCCCATTAGAAAATTCCCGACCCTTTGGTCTACTCCACAGCCCCCCCTAAAAAGCGTTCCACCATTTTCACTTTTTTCCTTTGGTAACGAAACTCCCCTTGGTGCAGAGAGGCACATTGATGTGGCAATCTGGCCCCGGGGTGCCCAAACCTTGCTGCCCCACCCACTGGGGGGGCCTGTCCCAGAATTTTTGATAGCCCTCTCCCTCCTCACCCCAAATGGTGGCTGGGGCACCTCATGCAGACCTCCCTGGGCATCCTACAAACAGCTGCGTGAGGTACACCCCCTCTTCATTTGGGGTGTGGGGGAGAGGGCCACCAGAAATGTGTGGCACAGGCCCCCCAGTGGGTGGGGCAGTAAGGTTTGGGCACCCTGGGGCCAGATTGGCACACCAATGTGCCCCTCTGCGCCAAGGCAAGTTTCGTAAACAAAGAAAAAAAATGGAAAATGGTACACTACACTTTAGGGCAGGCTGAGGGGCACCCTAAACTGCCAGGTACTTTTCTAATATAGTGGGGGGTGACCCTCTAACCCCCCACACCAAATGCAGGGTGGGGCATCTCATGCAGCCGATCCTGGGGTCAGATGCTCCTTCCCTTGGGGTGAGGGGGAGAGGGACACCCCCCTTTTCTGTAAAATAAATCCCTGGTGGCTAGTGGCACCCCCACTCAAAATTCCCCTTGTAATTTTTTTTATTTCATTATTTTTGTTCATTTTGCCCCTTCCCTGGGGGCAGATGATCAGCCATTTGCCCCCAGGGGAGCCCTCACCTGCAGGCCCCATTCTTTGAGGGGCCTGCACACTTATTCTTGGTGCCCCCCCATCTGCCCCCAGGGTTGTGCACATGTGTCCCCATGCTTTTGGGGTCAGGAGGGGGGAGGGCTGCTTACTGTAAGCAGCCCCCCTCACCCCCCCACGTCACAAACGTATCCCTGGTGATCCAGTGGGTTGCTGGTCACGGATCGAGCGCTCTGCGCCGATCCGTGACCAGCAATGCGTCAAAAATGGTGTCTTTGGAAAGGGGAGAATCTCCCCTTTCCAAAGACACATTGTTTCAAAACTCCATGGTGGTCTAGTGGGCCCCAAACCCCCTCCCACCTCCCCCCTTCCTTCGATTTTTTTTTCTCACTGCCCCCAGGGGTCTCCTGCGCTGTGGCACCATGCTTTGGGGGTTTGGGGGAAGAGGGGGCCGCTTACCTAGTAAGCAGCCCCCCGCCCCCAGCTCCCAAAACAGATCCCTGGTGCTCTAGTGGCCATTGCTGGCCACGGATCGAGCTCTCCCCTTTCCAGCGATACCTGCCTCGATCTCCGGCTTGAAATACAACCAGAGATTGAGGCAGAGTAAGGTGAACACTCGCCTTCTGTTTTCACCGCGGCAGCCGAAAATGGCTGTCGCAGTGAATTTACTTTCAATTTCATGTCGGCGTGCGTCACACACGCCACTTGACATTAAAGGTAATCCAACCCCGGGCAGTGAAGGGAGACCTCCCACTCACATAGCCCGGGGGTTGGATTACAGTTTTGTGCGATCCCTGCCAGGCATCGCACAAAACAGAGTCCCTGAAAGGACGAGGTATCTCGTCCTTGGCAACACGGAGGGAATCCCAAGATCGAGATACCTTGTCCTTAGCACTAATAAGGTTAATGCTGGGAGGATGAAATTTGCATGGAAGGCGACTTAGTCCACGAGCTGGCAACCACCAAAGTTCTGGGTGCAAACGCAGAACAGCGACGCCTCTGGCGAGGTAGCCTACGAGAGGCCTGGTCAGCGATACTTCAGTAGGCTCAGGATGGCTGGATCCTGAAGAAGGCATCAAGACTGGTTGATCACACCAGTCCAACAGTTGAAGCACCACACTGGGCCTTCGCAGATCAGGAAGTCCAACAGGGCTTCGCCGGGAGAGATGCAGGAAGGAATGCTAGGCCGCTTCAGGAGTTTTCTTCGGATCGTAACTCAACTGTTAATCTATGAGGGATTTCTTGGCTCGAATTCTTAACTGAAGAAATTGCTGCAGGAGTCCTCTTCTTATGCAAAATCCAGCCTGGAAGTAAGTCCAAGCCCACCAATGGTAAGGATCTGCACCATTCAAACAGCCAGTAGGTATCCAATCAAGGACAACTATTGGTTTCACTCATGCCCCACACCCAGGCTCCATGGCACCACAGATGTGGCGTGGGGCCAGACCATCCCACCCACTTCCTGGACCACACACAAAGGCATCACTCACCGCGAAAGCAGCATTCCCAGGTAAGTACATGACCTTATATGAGATTTCCTGAACTGGCAAGGTAGGCAGAAGGCCAAGCAAAAAGCGATAATCTCGAGGCACAGCCATTTTAGGACACTAGCCACGTTTTGTAGCCATACACGGTAAACGAGAATGTGCACACTAGACATAAGGCAAAAATAGTAAAAATATATCTGCTATCACCAGCTTGTCTTTAGGCAGATATAAAAGTAACTAAAAATCCCAAATGTAAAAAGCTAGGGTGATACAAAAGTATCCCCATTGCACTGCACTGTAAAATGCTGCGTGCAATGTTAGAAATTTACAAAAATTAAAACAATTAAAGGGAAACATTGTTCCAGGACTGATAGTTTGAAGCACAAGTTTCCCACCTAACAAAAGGATTAAAAAGCAAGGGAAGTGAAGCTGAAGGATTTAGTTCCCGTCAAAATAGGTTTAAAAAAAAAAAAAAAAAAGCTAAATAAGAAACTATGGAGGGAAAAGTTGCCAAAAGATCAATCTTTCCTGAACAAGTACCCTGAATAACTTAGGAAAATGTTGGGAGCAAGTTTCGGGGGGGGGGGCGGCAGAAGGGATGTGAACACCCAAGTAGTCTACTGCCTCTGTGCCCCAGTTCATTGGCCATATCTGCCCAAGTATGGCTATGTCGTTCCCACTAAAAAAGAGATCCCTGTGCCCCAAGATTTTTGATAGTTTATGGAGAAGCCTGCAAACCCGTTCCAAGTAGTCTAATTTCAACGTGGCTGCCCCTACTGATTGCTGTAGGTCTGCAAGTGTGAACATAACATCATCCTAGGTTCACTCTGTATTATGACCCCCTTGATGATCGGATGGGTGTCCCATAACAAGCGCCAAGATCAATGGGGACAAGGGCCAGCCTTGTCTCGTACCTCAAGAGATAGCAATCGGATTTGTGCATTTGCCATTTACCCAGATTTGGGAGGTTGCGGTGGAATAATTAGCTAATGCCAATCATTAGAACGAGAGGTCAAAGTGGTTGTCTTGTAAAACTTGGTGCATAAAGGGAATCTGTGGTCGAACCCAGAGCAATGTTTCCCATTTTCAGTTTCTCCCTCTAGTATCTTTATCAAAAGTGCTCCTGCCTCGGGATGAAGCCTGGGTCTGGGCCATTAGGGTGGGCATGACCACTGACAGCCTATTGGCTATGGCCTGGATGTCTAAATTGGCGTTGATATGCAGTAGAGAAATGGCCTGTATGAAGTACAGTCCTGAGAATTTCTACCAAAGGTTTTAGAATCAGAATGGTAGAGGACTTTTCCATATAGGGTGTCACTTGGCTGGTCTGCATGAAAGAGTTAAATGATTTAGTTAAGCGCATAAATTGTCGATTTTTGAAAGATTTGTAGAAGAGCGAGGTATAGGCATTGGGCCTGGGGCTCTGTGTTTAAGTGATTTTATCACCACCTCAATCTCCTCCTCAGGTTCAATGGGGCAGCCTAGAAGTCCTCTAATCAGCTTTAGTGAGGTGAGGCAGGTCAGCCTTGTGTATATAATCCCTATGACAAGCTGGGAACGGCCTACACAGTCATTGATGCTCCACAACTTCCCATTTGGCCTAGTCTGTATAGTGAATCTTACCATTTGGGTCCGCGAGGCCCACTATGGTGCTTCTACTGTTCATTTCTTTTAAGTTGGTGATTAGATAATTATTTGCTTTATGTCTGTTGCCATAAAATGATCATTTGCATGTTTCTCAGCAAGGTGTACCTCAAGTTTACTGCGTGCTATTCTAAAGTTTCTCTGTGACTTGGGGAACATTTTTGTTTGTGGGCTGTTTCACACATCTTCACCTCCTTCACAAGTTCTTCTCAGAGTCTCCCCCAGTGACTAATGTAGACCGATGTGCGAGCAATGAAGATCCCCGCCGAATAGCCTCCCAGAGTAAGGGATCTGAGCGCACTCCTTCAGTGTTCTCTTTAAAGTAATTATCGACGGTCTTTAACATGTCATCCCTAAGGGTCAAGTCATTGAACACTCAGTCATACAGCTTCCATCGTGGTTTCTCAGGAGCAGACAGTCTTTGGACCAGTAGGTCTATTACAAATGGAGCATGGTCTGATAAGATGCATGTACAATATATACTGATGTGGACATCATCAATACTAGGGAGGGATATGTCAACTGGAGGTCGCTTCTTGAAAAGATTTGATGAACATGGGAGAAGTGTGTATAGTCAAGATCAATTTACGTGATCTAGTCTCTATATCACAAACTCCCAATTCTCTGAGAAGTCTGCCATTGTAAGATCCTTTTTAAAATCAGTAGCTGAGGGAGGAAGGATCCAGGACATTAGAATCTTCCCTGATTATTAGTTGGCCTTCTACAAATAGGGACATTTCCAAGAGGATATCCAAAAGAAGGTACCGCTTTTTGTTAGGGGAGTACAGAGAAACGAATGTGAATACATGCCCAAATAAGTATCACTTGACTCCTATAAATCTACCTACAGGGTCACATTTGACCTTCACTACCTCAAAGGGATTGCCCCTCATGCAAAGAATTCCTGTTCATACTTTTTTGGAGTCACTTGATGGCAGTTATTGTAGAGGATAATTTTGATATATCATGGCGTAGGTGTATTTTTTGCAGGAAGGCAATCGCGAAATTGGAGTCAGTGAGCCTATGGAGGATCGAGTTGTGCTTATTAGAAGGGAGCGGGAGGGTAGTGTTTATTAGAGGGGGGTGGGAGGGTAAAGTCACAGCCATGTACATGGAGTGTGAGAATCTGTGTGTGTGTGTGTGGGGGGGGGGGTTCAGGGGGAAAATCAGTGTCCTTCAGTGCTGTCTTTATTATGTGTAGGGAATGAGGGACCAAGTAGTCATTGTCACCAACTTGCCGCTATCGTTTAAATTACTTTCTGCTATTGCAACCATGTTTATCCAAACGTACAGTAAGAACAAAATACTGCCCACCCGATCCCAAATCATGACAAAAAAAGAAACTGAAATAGAAAAAATACTGCCACTATTTTCCACATAGCTTGGGGTTAATTCCAGCAAGCGCTGAGCCTCGTCTTGACATCGTCCTTCACAAAGAAGATGAAGAGCAGTCCTCGCTCCCCATCCAGTTTACTTCATCCTGCGGCTAAAAGTTAAATAGATACCTGTCGCGTGACTACTACCGCTAAGGGAGTCCAAGGCAAAGCAGTTCAGTTCACAGTGTCTTTTTCTGCGATGTGTTGATGACACTGGGTCCTTGTTTTTGTTGTTGTTGGATCACCGGATCTACAGTGCTTACCGACTTTTGAGAATGCTGTGCACTGTGGTTTTGGTCCGATCAGGCTTGTTGTCAAAGAAGAGGGAGAGGTTCTCTGTGGCAAGTCTCTGCAGAGTCCAGATTCAAGATGTTTTCTGCATCTCCCAGTGTGCCAATGGACCACTTTCTAACGGCATGTGTGAAGTGGCGTGTGGAAGGAAAGCCCCCAACGATACGGGATCTTCTACCTCCAGAGCGTTAGAGTAACCAGCGTAAGAGCTCTCTTTTATTGGATCGTGGATGCAGCAAGATCTTGGTATACTTGGATGGAGGAATTGCAGAAATTAATATCTTTAGTGTTACGTGCTGAAAACATTACTTTTTGCTTGCTCATGAAGGAGTGCGTGCGGGTCAACAAATCTTTGGGAGATACCATTCTGCTTTCTAAGGGAAAGCAAAGCCGGTGCCAGCACCAGGTCTATGTTTTCCTGCGGTGTCAAAAGAGATTGAAACAGGGCGTGTACGAATTTGGTGAGATCTTTGTCTTGTACTGTCAGTGGCACCTCTTTCAGTCTAATGCTGTTGTGCCTTGCACGATTTTCCATGTCTTCTTGTTTGGACTGCAGGTGAACACATTTTTGTTCCAGTGCGGTCTCTAAGTTCTGTGGCCTCCAATGTTTGTTGTGCTTTGAGGTTTTCAACCTCATTTATTTGCTGCTCCGCCTCATCCAAGCGTTTATCCAAGAATGAAATCTTTGTGGCGAGTTCAGCCATGCAGCTCTGAACCTCCATTTTAATTCCCCCCAGAAGCCCTTGGGGGTCCAGTTTGGTCCCCAGTGGTTAGGGTACTTCTCATGAGTGGTCGAAGTCTGAACTGTAGCCGTGACAGTTTATGATCTTCTACCCTTGTGTCTTGGAGAGAGGCTATGTCATTCTTGGGAAGTTTTGTTTGTTTCACCATATTGCACTGCAAATCTACCCAAGGTTCACAGGACAGCAATTTGTCTCCTCTCACTACTCTTCTGTGAGGCCCACCAGAGCCACAGGAAGGCAATAGGCTTGCGGTTACCCTTGCCAGATCTGTCACCCACCAGAAGCCTCCTTGTGTCCCCTCTTTCAGCCGACACGAGAGCCAGTATGGCAGAAGCCATCCCAAGGTGTGGCCATAGTAGGAAGATTTTACAGCTCCCACCAGCGGCTGCAGCGCCAAACCGATCAGGGAGAGTGGAGGGCTTGGGACAGTGAGCCTCCTATACACCCTATCTTGATGTGTATTGAAGCGATGGTCAGGATACTGGTGCAGCAACACCCACAGGGTCTGTTCACTCGGCAGCAGGCCGGGGGTGGGCTCACTTCACAGGGGCCATCGGGCATCAGAAGGAAATCCGTGCCCAGGCGCCTCTCATAACGCCAATGAATCTCCAAGACAGCATTGGTGTCCATTAGCAGTTTGAGACCAGCTTTCTAGTCACAGGTCGCCCGAGTACATTCGGGCGCCATCTTTGAACCTCAGCAGGGTCACCCTGGAGATGGAACGGAAGCATTGTTTAAGCTTCCCATTGCGTTTTCCTAGGTACTTCCTCTGCTCATTCTGTGCCTGGAGTGTTACGACCGCGCCCCCAGGGTTTTGAAAGGACAGGGGTAGGGTGGGGCATTGGACCGCAAGGAATCCACGGCGGGCCGAGCACCAAACAGAGGCTCTCAGGAGGAGGTCTGCATCTGCATTGCTCCAAGCCACGCTCCTACTGAAGCCGCTTTACTGTATTTATTACTGATGTTATCTGTCATCTTTAAGTTGCAGAAGTCTTCTGAACTTTTCAAGTTAGAATGGTGCTCTTTATGGGAGAACTATTGCAGGTGACCAAGGAGGAATAGGGTTGAACTGTAACGGGAAGGTGGCCTTGGGTGAGATCAGGTGGATCAAGAGGAGAGGTGTGGTAGAGTGCGAGGGAGCAGGGGGACTGTGGCCGAAGGGAAAATGAGTCAGCTGAAGGCAAGCAAGGGTGATCTAGGATGGTGGTGAGCTGCAAGGTAGGGTAGGTGAGGGTAAGCAGCGGTGAATGATGGTAGGTGAAGGTAGATGGATAGATCGGGTGATTGAGTTTATGGCAGCAGCTGTGAAGATGGCTGAAGGCAGGTGCATGATTGGATGATTGTAAAAAGGCTGAGGTAGCGTTTGTCGGTGGGTGGATGTAAGCAGGCATTTGGATGGGTTTAGACAGAGGTATGGTAAGGTGGATGCATATAGGCACGACTAAAGTATGATAGGTGCATGGAGGGAGATCACCTCACTTGCATACACCAGGATTAGGAAACTGCCCTTTAATGGATGAGTGCAAACAAAAATAAGAATATTGAAAGTGACAAAAGCAAATGAAAACGCATAGAATGACTGGGTTACAGAAAGGTCACCTCAGTGATTCCGATCACTCTCTCCATTGGTGTAGGAGATGTTATTGCCCTTGAGGTACCCGCCAATCACTTTGGACACTCCTCGTTCAGTCTGTGGTAGCCATACAAACATGTGTTCTGCAAAAGACAGTGGAAAACTGCATCCGAGGGTATGCAGTGGCTGGCCAGATTATAAATGATCAGTTGGAGCAAGGCTGTTCAGTTATCTGCTATAAGATACGTTTCCCAGAGCCTTTAGTATACGTTTCCTAGGAGGTTTACGAAGGGGGGTGAACATTTTGCCAAAAATAAAAGTACACTAAATAGTTAACCAAACATCTGTCTGCTCACCAATGGAATGTATGATTCGCTCTACATGTTGGACTTAATACAGAAAAGCAGAGTGAGGCGCTCACGTTATACTAGCCGGCTTTGAACAACACCTCTCATACTACAAAAAGAAAAAAAAAAAAATGCAGGACTGCATTCCCAGGTTGATGCATTTCCATTTGACGAGTAAATGCAGTGATATTTAATCATGAATGACTGATTATGTGCCGCATGTGGGAATGCGTAAGAATTAACATAATATCACTTACATAAATGCTAAGCGCAGTACTGTCAAAAGCTGCAAACAATAATTTTCCTATAGTTGGTGATGCAACCTTATGGTTAATTGACGACTAACCTTGAACTAAATACCTTTAAATACAGGGCTGACAGATTTACAGAAAGAGTAACACTCTCAAGGTTTTAGATTTTAGATCTAAACTAGACAGTCCAGCCCACATCCTGGAGGCACACACACAAGGGACGCAGAAGCCTGCGAAAGCTTGGCGTTTCGCGGGAGAATGCATGTCCAAATAAGGACTGTCCCGGATCTGCTCCACCTGGGGAAGGCAAACAGACAAGATGGCCAAAGGACAAGACAAAGAACCTCGTGGCATGGCCATTTTGGAGCGAGGCGACCTTCTTGTGCCAACCGCAGTAAATGCGGTTTGCATGGCAAGAAAGGGTTCGAAATATGCGAAAGTAAAAGCTGCCACCAGCCCTGTCCAAGGCATATCTGTACTTCTACCAAAAAATCCTTTGAGGGCGTCTAGGGCCTTTGGAAACGAAAGGAAGGTACATTGTGCACTGGTAATATGTTGCAGAAATGTTGCAACATTGCAAAGGACCAAGGGAAACAAAGTTTCCTAGTACTGGCTGTCTTTAAGGGCATGTCAGTTTCCCCATAACAAAGTGAGCAAAAACCCAGCAGAGTGCAGCAGAAGGCTGTGCGCCACTGGCAAAAGTCAGGCTCGTCAGACAACAGCAGAAAGTCTGAAGGGAAAATTACACATAAATGGGAATCTGTCCTAACATCGTGCATGCCAGATAGCTTACTTAGTAGTAAATCCATGGAGCACTGCATGCAATAGATAAGGGCAGCATGGACTTGGTGTCTTGGACTCAACAGCAGCTCTGTCACTGGGCGGCTTCCAGACTGCAGCGCTCCCTTAGACAAGGCCGGGGCCGTAGCTTGCATAATCCACTCAGCACCAGAGCTCCAAAATAATACCTACGCTGCTTACCTGCTAATGGCATTGAGAAGTTGGAACTAGTGAAGAGACAGAAATGGAAAAAGGAAAAAAAGTAAGCGTGAAAACCGGGAATCGATCAGGCTAACTGTCAGAGCAACGCTGAACCTCATCGATTCACAGCCATGTTGAAAAGCTTATTTCCCCAGATTAATTAAATTAAAACAAAAACTTCAACAAATCTTTGTGCAAGTATAAGGAGCGCAGACAAACACACAGTCAACCAATTGCACAAATACATGCAGTCGTCACTATCACAGATACTTCAGCAAACTCCATTGTTCACATACATTCTCTATCTCATTCCAAACAAATGTGCATCTCCCTCCTTCCAGACAATAGTCCCGAAGCTGCTGGAAATTACTGTGGGTGAGGCAGGCCGGAGAGGAACAATGCATGCTTGGTAAATGGGGTAAGGGGGCGGGGGGTGATGTAGAGGTTTATCCAAATGGCAAAATGCTCTGATCCAACGAGGGAAGAGGGTGGGCTGTGCAAACTAGCAAACACTGGTGGCAGATCATATTTCATCCCTGGTATAGCTCCTGACAGAAAATTAAACTGAGCTCTGCATCGAGCGACACAGAAAGAGGATTGATGCGTCCCCAGACATGAAAGCACATCTGTAAGATGTTTTAAAATCGTGCGACATCCAATTCGGGGGAATTGTCAACCCACCCCAAACCAGTTAAGAATACAGTTCGTTTTATGAACCCAGTGAACTTGGGACCACAATTTAATATTGATTCCCAACAACCTCCTTACCCTATCGGGACAAGAAACCCACAAGGGTGCATTGAAGTTCTATTTATTAATAAAATAGAAATACATAAAATCAAAGTATAGACAAACTACACATCGATGAAATTCCAACATCAATGGTGAGAATGGCATTATTATGAAAGTGAACTTTTACAACATCACCATGTGCACATTGCAATTATTCTTAATGTGCATACCCCATACGTTGAACAGTAAACAAGGGCTTGGGATAAAATTACCAAAGCAAATTAAATCAAAACATCCGTCTGTCTAAATCTACCTACTTCTTACTCCGTCAATACACATTCCTCCCACCCAATGAACCCATCAGATATTCAAACAGCATCCTAAAAAACTCAACTGCAAAAGCAGCGTAACATTCCTGCATGTGGATCACTTACAAAACGAAAAAGTAAGTTTGCTCAACTCCCATCAGTTGCGTTTGTATTGCATTATCATGTGAAAGTGTTAGTTTGTCATCTTTGATGGGTAACAAAGTCAGGAAAATTGGTGGCAGTTAATAGCCCTTTCCTTGAACAGATCAGCAACAGAACTCTGCTTGGTAATGTGGCTTCAATTACTTTATTTTTCTAGGTATGCACACAGCGAGATGCCGATTGCGCTTCTAAGCTTTTACATTGCACAGAAAAGGAGTTCAGGGACCTCCCAGTATACACACCGTTGGAGCGATTTAATCGTATCTATAATTCCAAAAGCACATACGCTTCTGAAATATCTACTTGTTTCCCAGGAAGTACAGTCAATTTATTTACCCCCCCCTCCACCCACTCTGCACTTACAAATGAAAGGTGCCAGTGTTTAATCTATTTCCCTTCAGAGTTATCGCTTCCCTCAGGATTATTACCCCCTTTGTATTATGCTTGCAGCAGAGTTTCTTTTGGCTGTCTCACAGGCAGGTGTGCACCCTCTTAAGGACTGGTTCAATCCTCCACCTCTAGGAACAGGTGGGCATCAATCGGGAAGATGGGGTCAGCACCTCTGTACAGCCTGGTGTCCCCCTTTCTGTATTGGGACCAGTCTGCTACCTCTTCCACTGAAGAAGGCATTGGTCTGTAACTCCAGGTAGGCCTCTCCTACTGTGCTTTGCGAGCAATCCATCAAATGGATGCAAAAAGGAAGGCAGTGTATTCCATTCTCCTTTCTGTTGCTATCAATTGCCCTTTCTCTCCTTCTTCCTCTCCATCAGTCAGTGTGAGAGTAACTGGATGTGTCAAGAATGTATGGGTTTGAACATTTATAGAGCAGAAACCACACCCCTTAAAAAAGGTGTGCATTTCTCTAATTTAATTGGTCAATATATGCGATTGTTCCAAAAGTGGTATATCAATGAACCAACCCCTCTTTGGTCATTAGGGATATTAATGAAAGGGGCAGTCTGATGGGAGTAACTTCTAAACCTACTGCCCCCACCCCATTTGATGTGATGTCATTTTGGAAAGTTTGCTATTAAACAGTAACTTTCTGAAAAAGCATATTCCACACATGTAAACACGTTAGTATTCAGTTTATTAAATTGCTCTCACTCTTGTCATGGCCACAGGCCCTAGAACACAAAAACCACGCCATCTAGTGATGGGGGCAATGGGTCACTTGACTCACTTAGGTCCCTTTGGGACCTATAAACACAGGGGCCCTGGCTGGAACTCGTTGGCGCCAGGCTCATATAGAGATGCGAGTAGGAACACTATTTCAGTGCAGGCGTGCTTTTATTTTGCAAGAACGTTCCAGGAGCTATGTGCTGACTCATCGGGTGAGGCAGGCAGGCTGAACCTGGTGGGCGTGGCTTCAGAAGATCAGCTATATAAAGCTGCTCCATCCTTAAGGCCGGTGCTTCGCGTTACTGTGCACTCGCATGCAACGTGACGCTCACCGCTGCTTGGACCAGTTTACTTACCTTTGAAACCAGGCATTCTCTTGCATACTCACCTCCAGGAAACCGGTGCTTCATCGCTTCGTCTGCAGACTCCTAACATCCAGTGATCTTGATCCCGACGCCGCAGCACCGCATCCACAAACTCGGACCCTGTGAAGAAGACAAGGTTAGAACATCTGTCCTAGGGCCGTGCCGCCTTTGAACCCAGCGCGCCCCCTAGTTAACAATTTACCAGCTACTGTACCACTCCAGCTTCGTTCCTCATTCCCTCTGGCTGTCGCCTTGAGCTCTGCAGCTTCTGCCGGGCCGGCAACATCACCTGCAAGGGAAGAAAGCAAAAGAGCAAACATCAAAAGTGGAACGGACAGCAACACAAGGCAACAAACTTTACAATACAACAAAAACAGACGAGAAAAGACAAACAGGAACACTTATGTGAAGTATAGTCACTTAGTCGCAGCAGGACTGGACTACCACGTGCAAGGGACCAGTGAAGGAACTCGGTCCAGATCATACAAGCGCCCCTGCCAGAAGCAACAGGATGGAGTGCTTGCCAAAACTAATCAACAGGTGAGCTTTCCAGGGACAGCGCATCCCACGGTTTGGGAGAAGGGGTCTGGAAGGGGATCAGGCGCACAAGCTGGCATGCTCATGCCCCCCTATTCTCCACGCAGGAGCAGTCCAGAGTAGCATCACCTATTACCACCAGTCACCACATAAGTGCAGAGGGCGAAGACGGACCCGAGCGAACTCACCCCCAGGAGGCTGCAATCGTGTCCCAACGCCTCTGCAGAGACCAGGTGAGCATAACACACTCAGACAAATTATATCATGCAGTTTGCATCTTGGTACGACATAGGGAATGAGTTACAAATGTTTGACTTTTTTGGTCTGATACTTTTATTCAGAAATGTGAAATTTCCAACAGAATAATGGGCTATCCAGCACACACACTAGGATATATAAACCATCATCATGTGCCACTTTATGCACAACAATGTCCACATTATTTCACCTAAGTTGCATAATGAAGATAATATCACAAAAATATTGTATGACAACCACCTTATAGGGCTTTTCAAGCTGAACATCTAAAAAAGAAATGTAGTCTATACGACCTTACATTCAAATGTTATAAGTGATAAAGTGAATCCAATGCAATTTCAACGGGGGATTTCCCCCTCTTACTCCCATTTACAAATATGACATGGCAACTCCAATTAATCTGCCCAGCAACAGAACATCTGGTGTTTCATCCTGTTGTTCACTGCTGGGGCTTACTATGACTCCTGTGAATGCTTGGTCAGGTTGAGAGTTCCTTGTAGTTAAGCCAGAAGAGTTTTTTCTTTACTTCAGTCCCGCCTCTTGAGTGATTCCAACCATTACCAATCACTTAACGCAGACTTTCAGTCTTGAGCGTGGTGCAAGGTATTTCCTCCTAGAAGCAGCTGGGCTGATAGCAGGATTATGTAGAGGGGGGGACACCACTGTTGATCCCCTTTCAAACCATATTTAAAGATTATAGTCTAGGCTCAGCAACAGATGGGAGTTGTAAAGGGAGGAGGGGGATGGGGGGGATTTGTTTTTATTGACGGCAAACCTGATTCCCAGAACAAAAGAAAATATATATATATTTTTTTTTTTTACAGTCCAGCCTCCAGTCCGGAGTGTGATTTCCTTGGTAAGGCAGGGCATCCCCCTTCCTGCATCTTGTTGCTGGGGAGTTGCACGTTGGAATACCATTTGTCCGTTCAGGCCTAGCTTCATTCAGGTTGGTTTCATTCACAACTGCAGCTTTTAAAGTTACATTTTCTTTTCCCCTTGATTATACATTTTCAAAAACCACAGCAATTTAAAGATTTCTTTGCAATACAACTCCTTTCACAAAAACATTTTTAGCATCTGTAAGTTTCAAAAAACTGATTCTTAATCCTGTAAAGCAAGTCAACACAATGCAAGGCCTACATTCAGTTTTTGGCTTTCCTGTGAAAAGTTGTGCTTTTCATCTTAAATTGGACACTTTTCCAGTTTAATCATATGTGCAGGATACTTTCTGGTACTTGGAAATATTTATCTCAGTCGTCGTCAGTTACTTAGGACATACATTCTGATTGTAAACGGGATGCAAACATTGAACATTGCCTTGCATGTGTCATTTTTTAAATCCTGTGAGCATACTTTTCTTCAAATTTCCCCACAAATGTGATTTCAAACGTAACACCTAATTGGCCCAACTATTGTTCAACGCTGTCTCATTCGCTGAAATGACAGAATGGCACCAAAAGTAACAAATTGTGCTCTTTTCTTTCCAGGTTTCCAGTTGCTTTGCCGGCTAGCTCTTTTCTCTTTCGCTCTCTCGCTCCCCCACCCCAATCTCCATCTCCATCCTGTAGCAAAGGTTTTGGCCTTATGGTGGCGCTTCACACTAACAAATGCATCAAAACCAAAGAAACATAATAAGGGAAAGCCAGTTCAAAACACACTTCTAAATAGGCTCCAAGAGAGCAATTGTTGGTATTTCCAGAAACAGATTGCAGGCTGAGGCTGCCATGTACCTATCTCCAGCCCTAACACTTAATTCCTAAAAACAAATACTTTCATAAAAAATTGTGAATACAATTACTTGTAAGAAAGAAATAGCAAACAACGGACCCATAGGATCCTGCCTCATGACTTGGCGCAACAAAGTTCCACAGATATGATGGTGACAGTGGTACTAGCAGTGTAGTGCCACATGAAGGTTTTAAAAATTAGTAAAGCCCGATCTGAAGAGACATTTTCTGTGAAAAATGTAGCTTTTATTTTTTATGAATTTTTAGGTGCAAAGACACTTGGATCACAAAAATATATCTGTTTAACAGTTAGAGAGATTGTTAGTACCCTGGAAGACAGAGCGGAACTGATCATTTTACTCCCAGTTCAAAAATAAACAAAGGAAGTAAAACGCTCTCATTTTAAAAATTGTATCTTTAGCCATGGCCACCACATCGGAAAAAAAGTACATTGTCATTTGACTTTTCATTTGCTGAAATATCAGAGAGATTGAAGATACCTTACCATATTGAACTCATTAAACTAATGGAAGAAAAAACATCTCAATCTTGTAGTTCAAGGTTTTCTTAGCCGCTTAAAGCATTCTTGGTTTCCAGAAGTAAGCACTACAAAACAATCTAATAGGAATTTTCAAAAGCTACACTTCAAACAGCCAGTGTCATAGACCAAGTGGGTTTAGTTCCGTTGTGTGGAATTCTATGACAAAGGATGTCGCGTGAAATCTGGACTAGGGGCAAACCAGGGCATCAAATTAAGCTCTATGAACAAAATAAGTGTCACTTGAACAGGAGCTTTTAATATATAAGCTATTAAATTAAAAAAATAATTCTCGTCACAAAGGGGGCCACAAAACACACAGATCAGATGCAATGAGTGGGTAAATAACTAAACAAGCTGTATGTCCCTCCTGACATCCCATCTCCCTCCTATCTGTACTACAATGCAACACCTTTGGCTTTAAGAT
The DNA here is from genome assembly GCF_040938575.1 of Ambystoma mexicanum. Taxonomy (NCBI): domain Eukaryota; kingdom Metazoa; phylum Chordata; class Amphibia; order Caudata; family Ambystomatidae; genus Ambystoma; species Ambystoma mexicanum. The sequence goes on along the minus strand of NC_090928.1, from coordinate 258,249,613 downwards.
GGCATTTTAATAACCACAACTATAAAAGGGACGGTCCAAGAATAAACAGTGTTAGGATGATCCCAGCAATACTAGGTAGCCCCTGGTCCAGATTGACCACTGTTACAGAGTCAAAAGACCAGGAAACCCCACATGTGCCAAATAAGCAAAAAGAAGGCAGGGAAATAAAGGTGATTGACCCATCATACCACAATTTTGGTAAAGTGAGGTTGCCAGGAAAATAACAATCTTCTATTTTTAAGTTGGCAAATTAGCCACTACACTTCTTTTCCACTCCTTCCTTTTCCCATCCTCTCCTCCCGCTACCCCTCTGCTCCAGCGATAGTACCACTTCTCCTCTATGTGCATGTGGTCTGCATGGTGGTGTAGAGGATAAATAAAAAGTGACGTGTTACTCACAGTAGTGTTGATAGTACTCCTAGCCATAGTTCCCTTTCCTCCATACTACATGGGCGTCCTTGCATAGGGATGAGACCAGAAACATTTACCCCGCAAAAAGCACCTTTCTCCTTTAAATTGAGCTTGCATTGTCACAGCTGCAGGCAAAACCACGGCATGCATGCCCAGCCTACCAGCACCTCAACTCAGCCCTCCTTTGTAGCATCGGACACAAGATGGTCCAAATTGGCAACCTTTTGATACGGGGGATGGTGGGTGGGACGCATGGAGGAAAGGAGACTATGGACCAGGAGTAGCATCGTCACTACTGTGACTTTTTATTACTCCTACATCCCGTGCCCTCTCCCCCAAATTGCATGGGCGATTACAACACTACCAAGATTGGGAGGAGGATTACATTCCTTTATTACTTGTTGGTAAAGAGGTTTCTCAACATTGCTTGACCAAATGCAGCATCTGAACTGTCAACGGTATCCAGACAGTATTGTTTACAGAAAGCGGAAGGCGAAGCACAAGTTGCTGCTTTGCAAATTATATCCCACATGACTTGTCGCTGAAAAGCCATGCATGCCCGCTGGAGGGGGTTTGTTCTGGAGTTTGTAGGCTTTCATAATGGCAGCTATACTATTCACTTCGCTATTGAAGCCTTAGAAGCTTGCGATCCAGTGGAGGAACGTCCGTCGAAGATTAATAGTGCTTCTGATTTTCTACATTCCCTAGTCCTGTCTAGGTAGACTATTAGTGCCCTACGAACATCTAGGTAATGTAGAACCTCTTCAGCTATGGAATTAGGGTCTGAAAAGAAGGATGGAAGCACGATTTCTTGGTTTCGATGAAAAGCTGACACAATCTTTAGTAACAATTTGGGGTGTGTACGAAGGAACACCTGGTCTCTTTGAAACACTGTATATGGTTCCTTGGCTGAAAGTCAGTGGATTTCACCAATCTTTCATTCAGATTTTATTGCCACCAACAACACGGTTTTACAAGTCATCACCTTAAGCCCTCTGAACCTATAACTTCTGTGAATATTATGAGCCAAGGCCGCCAGAACTACATTGAGATCCCAGGCTGGGGGAGGCGTAGATATTGGAGGATTGGCATAACCTCGTCGGTCCCTGTAAATGCATTTTAACCACAGGGTTAGCAGATGAAAATAGCTTCTCAGATTACTGTATGCTCCTATTGCCCTTAAGTACATGCAGCAAGTATCTACCGGCACCCTCGATTGTGCTAGATATGCAGAGAAATATAAAACCTTGTCCAGTGGGTAAGTTAGTGGATTGATCTCGTTATCACTTGGCCAGAAACAGAACAGAACCAAGCCCACTTGCTTTTATTCTGGTCAATTCTTTACATTCATTCTGAATAATTTGTAAATTCTGCTGGGAAAGGCCAAGTGGTCTAGTGTTAACTCCTCAGGAACCACAATGAGAGGACACATTTGTGAGAGTTTGGATGATTCACTGACCCACGCCTGTTGAGTTAACACGTGATTTTGCCCGGTGTTTAACTCAATGGGTGTTAGTTGTGACGAATGAGGTCTGAAAACCACATTAGCGCTGGCCAATGAGGGGTTATCGGAATCCTTGTGCAGACCTGAGAGTCTTTGGGTGCTATGCCTTTACCCCAAGACCCAAGACTGTCCCACGGAATGTGAAATACATTGCCTAGCCACCCTCTGCTCTGTCCTGCCCATGGTATGAATCGGCGACATTTGGTGTGGTCTGTTGTGGCAAACAAATCCACATCTGGGAGACCCCATGTCCAGAACACCATATTGAGGGCGTCTTCATCTAGCTCCCACAGGTAAGATGTTGTGCCTAGCCCACTCAATGTGTACGCTTCCGCATTGTCCTCCGCGTAGGTGAACCGCTCTGAGGACACTTGTTACGGAGAGCCCAATTCCAAGTCTCCACTGCCAAGTTGTACAGATCTTGTTATACACTGTGTGTCTATATAAAACATAGCTGTGGAGCTGTCGGTTCTGATCAACACGGTCCTGTTTTGCAACAATGGTTATAATTATTTTAGGCTAGAGCTATGGCGAGACACTCCAGATCGTTTTGTTCTTTTTTTTTATTTATTTGAATTTGTATAGCGCACAGCGGCCCTGAGGCATTGTGGCGCTGTTACAGAAGGTTTTGCTTAATACATACATGCGTGAGTCAAGGAGAAGTACAAAAAAGGCATAGAGTACATTATATACAGAGAGGGAAGATGTGCATGTTTTTTGTCAGGAAGTACAGTTCATGTGGCAGTGGCAACATCTGTAAATGCATATTGGGGGGGGGTTAGTTGAACAGGTTGGTTTTTTAGCAGTTTGTGGAAAACATTGTATGATTCTTCATTTCTGAGTGCCGCGGGGAGGGCATTCCAGTTCTTGGGGGTTAGGTGTAGGAAGCTTGAGCCACCAGCCTTTACCCTTTTGAAGAGTGGGACCTGGATCTGGTTGGCGAGATGAGATCTGATAGGTCTAGATGATGGGTTGTGGGTGATCTTTTCTGAGAGATAAGGAGGGGCGTTGAGTGACAGGCACTTGTGTGTGATGGCCATAGTTATAAAGAGGATGAGTTCTCTGATTGGTAACCAGTGTGCGTCTTTCCTGGCCTAGGACATATGTTCCCTTTTGGGTATGCTCAATGCTGCTCTAGGGGTATTGTTTTGTGTTACTTGGAGTTTACTGATGTTTTTTGCTGATGTGCCAAGGAAGAGTGCATTGCAGTAGTCAAGCTTGGTGCCTACTGTGGTTCTGGCAATTGAAAGGTGGTTTTTGATAGACAAGAAGGCTTGACAGCGTTAATGATTTTTGTGGTGAGGGCAGCGGAGGAGGCTATGGTGCTGACCTGACGGTTCATGGTTAGGGAGGAGTCGAGGTAAACCCCTAGGGTTTTGACTGATGTTGATGCAGTAATGCTGGTGTTGTCAATGTTAAAAGTGCTGTATTGTGGGGAGAGTTTGAGTGTTTCTTTAGCACCTACCACTAGTATCTCTGTTTTATCTCCATTGAGACAGAGGCCGTTGGCTGCCATCCAAGTTTGTATGGCTGTGTAGATGTTGGTCAGAGCTGTGACGTCTTGTTCGTAGGTGCCAGTTAAGGGGAGAAGGACTTGGGTATCGTCAGCATAGTTTGGGTAGGCTATGTCACGTCGATCCAAGTCGTTAAAGAGTGGGAGGTGAAGATGTTGTAGAGGGTAAGTGCGGTGCACAAACCTTGTGGGACTCCAGTGTATGGGTGTAGGAGAAGCACAGGCAGAGTCTGAGAATACTCTCATGAGTCTGCCTTTGAGGAATGACTCAATCCAAGCTGTCGCTTGTTGGGTGAAATGAGCCGCATTTATTAATTACTTCTTGAGAATGTCATGGTTGACAAGATCAAAGGCAGCCGAGAGATCGAGTGCCAGTTTCCCTTCGTCCATAATTTCGCCCATTTGGATTTTAAAATTGAGGAGGGCAGATTCCGTTCCATGGCCCGGACAGAATCCAGATTGCCTTTTACCTAAAATTTTATTTTCTTCCAAAAATTGTTGGATTTGTGTGTATGCCACCTTGTCTAGAATTTAGAGCAAGAAAGGCACGGTCGTGATGGGCCTGTAGTTATTGGCTATTTCAGTGTCCAAGGAAGGTTTTTCTTTTTACTTTTTGTTTTATTTTATTTTTTAGGAGTGGGCGAACCAATGCTTCTTTAAGGCTGTCAGGAACGGAGTTGGTTTTGAAGGGGCAAGGGTTTCTGCGTAGTCTTTGATGAGTTTGGCTGGGCAAGCATCACCTTTCCAGTTTGATGGCTTGATTTGGTTGACAATATCTAAGACTTCAGATTCGGTGAGCTCCCTGAAGGAGAAGGGTTTTATGTTGTTAGTGGTGTTTTTAGTATCTATGTGGTGAGTTGGATTGGTCAGTTTGGAGAGGTTATGATGATGCTGGTCTATTTTTTTTTTGCAGTAACTCAATTTTGCTTAACAGAGCTGTCTGAACACTGGTACACCAGGTTTGGTCTTTGACAATTTCCTGAGATTTGGTCGTTGGGGTGGATAGCTCTTTGAATATTGCAAAGAGTTCCTTAGACTCAGAGGTGGCGTTGGTGATGCGTTCGTTGTAGGAGGATGATTTGGCTGTCATTATTGCTTTTTTGTAGAGAGTGGCTAGGGCCTTGTAGGAAGATAATGTGGATTCCTGTGGAGAGCATAGCCACTTCTTTAGGGTGTCGCGTTTTTGGGTGTGCAGCTTTTTCAATTCTGTAGAAAACCAGGTATTGCAGCGTTTTGTTTTTTTAGCTTTTTTATTTTGAAGGGGTGCAATAGTGTTGACTGCTGTGGTCAGGGTGGCATTGTAGATGTCCGCCAGTACAGAGGGGGGGTCTGTGGATGTTGGGAGGTTTAGTGTTGGAGGGTCAAGGTGAGGGAGGATCCTTTCTTTGGTAAGGTTCCGTGCACCTCTAACTAGTGCAGGTGAGATAGGGTGGCGATTCTTAAGGGAACTGGCATTGGTTGGAAGGAAGAAGTGTATAAGGTGCTGGTTAGACCAGGGGGGTAGGGGTTTTGGAGCGGACAACTATGCCACAGTTATGGTCTAGCAACCAATCTAGGATGCGTCCTTTACAATGGATGGGGGTGAGGATATTTTGTAGGAAGCCAAGTTCCAGTAAAGATTGGGCAAGTGCTTCGGATGGTTTGTCTTTTTGGTAGTTGAGTCCTAAGTTGAAGTCCCCTAGAAGAACTGTTTTGGTGGAATGTTTGATGTTTTCACCTAGGAGGTGGACGAGAGTCTCATGGAAGTCAGCTATGGGGCCTGGAGGGCGGTAAATTAGGTGTAGGGTCACAGTGGCGTTTGGGGAGATGGAGATCTTGACTGTGAGGGAATCGGTGTTCTCTCCAAGGTTGGAAGGGGTTGGTCTGATCTCTAGGCAGTCTTTAACTATGAGGGCTACTCCGCCTCCTTTGGTTGTGAGCCTACCTTGTCTAATGATCGCGTGTCCTTGTGGGAGGGCTAGCACAAGGGCAGGACCAGCTGCTTCGTGGAACCAGGTCTCAATGACCGCTAGGATGTCTAGGTCGAGATTGGTGATGAGGTCACGTATTTCGGTGGCATGTGCTGGGAGAGATCTTGCATTGATTAGTGCGCATTGCAGATTGATGGGTGCTGTGTTCGTCTTTGGTTTAGTTTTGGCTGGAGAGGTGGGCAGTGCTGCTGGTATAGCGGTGCTGTTGGCATTGAATGGGATATATGTGGTTGAGGCAAGGCATTACGGTGGAGGCGGGAGCCTAGTCTGGCGTTTCTTATGTTGAGGGGGCATGGAATCAGTGGAGTAGGGCGAGAGGCAAAGCGTGTGATCCATTCAATGGGGGATAAGTGTTGCGTGGTGGTGGCAGGGTCTGTGTGATGGTTCACTGTTAGCTTTGGAATGAAAGGAAGGGAGAAATTTGGTGGGTGTTATGGTGCGGGATGAGGGAGGGGGGGCCCTCTGTAGTAAGCGTTGCTCTCTGTGGAAGGTGCATATTAGCTAGGGGAGGGATGCCTGGTGTGGGAGGAGATATCTGGGTTGCTATTAGTGTTGGATGGCTAGTGGCAAACTGGGGCAGCTCTAAAGCAGTGTGCACAGGGAGCATGTGGTTGGGGGGAAGCTAGAGCGGTCTGGGCCGGACTAGAGTAACAAGGCAGGGGGGGACCTGTGCAGGGCAGTTAGATCAATGGTTTTTGTGAATAGCGGGCAGAGAGTGCAGATTGTGGCAAGATAGTACAAATTACAGTTCACTCAGGTTAATTCAGATTGAAAATACAGTACGAGTTGGGCAATGCAATTAGGGTAATTTAAAAAGCAATTTGGCCAGATATCTGCATAATACAATTTCTGTGGGGTAAGGGTTACAAGATACAAAAAATGGGGCACTGGTACAAAAGGTGCAGTTAGGGGCAGGCAGAGCAGATTAGAGATGGTGCACTGATGAGCAACATTTCTTCCAAGGGCTATCAATATACGATATGCATTACTTACCGTAAAAGCATTTCTGATGATTGTATCTGCTTAGATTCACATGCTGTGCATATGGTCCGACATCCAGTGGTAACCGCGGAATATTGCATCTCCTCTTCCGGGGACCGACAGGGGACGTCGGCATAGGCGTGTCTGTAACACTATCCCCATCATGACGTGCGTAGTCCCCAAAATCCCTCATGGGCCGAGGTCCCTCCGATTGTATTTTTTCTGCCATGAGGGAGCCCAAGGCTATAGTGAGTGAGTACATGAAGAGAGAAAGTAGTAAGAAGTCTATGTTCCTTCCACCCCGAGCGGGGAGGCAGGGAGGGTGCATGTGAATCTAAGCAGATACAATCATCAGAAATGCTTTTACGGTAAGTAATGCATGTCTTCTGATGCTTGTTAATCTGTTTAGAATCACATGCTGTGCATAGACTAGCGAGCAGTACCCGGAGTTGGAGGTGGGTTGTGAGAAGGAACAGTAGAGAAAAGGTGCCTTAGTACTGCTTGTCCCACCTGAGAATCAGACCTAGAATTAGTGTCTAGGCAATAGTGTTTTGTAAAGGTGTGTACAGAACTCCAGGTTGCTGCTTTGCAAATGGACTCTAGGGGAACATTTGCAATGAATGCTATGGATGCCCCAGTGCCTCGAGTAGAGTGTGCTCTAGGCTTGAAGGGCAGTTCTCTATTAGCAAGAGTGTAACAGTGTGATGCATTTGACAATCCACCTTGAGATTGCTGATTTAGAAACCGGATCTCCTTCTCTCCCAGCTGCCACTGAAATAAAGAATGGTTTAGTCTTCCTCAGTGGTTTAGTTCTCTCCATGTAAAACATGACTGCCCTGCGCACATCTAGTGTGTGAAGGCTTCTTTCGGCCATGTTAGTAGGTTTCTGGAAGAACGTGGGTAGTTCGATTGACTGGTTCACATGGAACTTTGAAATACATTTCAGCGCAAACCTGGGGTGTGTGCGCAGAACTACCTTATCCTTGTGGACTGTAACAAAGGGGCTTAAAACAGAAAGAGCCTGTAGTTTGCTAACCTTTCTGATAGACGTGATAGCCACTAGGAAGGCTGTCTTATAAGTCAAGTCTTTCAAACTTGCTTTATACATGGGCTCAAAGGGAGCTCCCATGAGCCTGGTCAAAACCTCATTCAGATCCCACCCAGGGGCTGGATGAGAGATTGGAGGATAAATCCTCTTAACCCCTTGCATAAAGGCTTTAATTACTGGTATCTTCCACCACAATACTTTTTGCTGTGATGTGGTGTAGGCTGACAACGCAGCCAGATGAACCTTTAGGGAATTGAAGACTAACCCAGTGTCCAACAGATGGGTTAGATACAACACAATGTGGAAGGGTGAACAATCGATGGGATTGACACCCTTGGAATTGCAACAGATGACAAACGTTTCCATTTGCTGGCATAGCAATAACATGTATTAGGATTCCTCGCTTCCCTGAGTAGGTCCATGCATTTCTGAGGGAGTTGCAGGTGTCCAAACTCTATGATCTCAGGAGCCAAGCTGCTAAGTTCAGTTTGTGGGCATGGGTGGAGGGTCTCTCCTCTGTCCTGAGACAACATGTTGTACGGGCAGGGCAGTTTGACTGGTGGGGAGAGGGACATCTCCATCAGGTGAGCGAACCAGGGTTGGCGGGCCCACATGGGGGCCACCAGTATCATGGTAACTGGTTCCTGGTGCATCTTGTGCACTATCCTGTTGAGAAGGGGAGCTGGGGGAAAAGCATAGATAAATTTCCCCGACCAAGTTATCCAGAGATCGTTCCCCTTGGATCGGTTCTGGGGGTACCTGGAGGCATAGTCTTGGCATTGGGCGTTCTTCTGAGTAGCGAACAGGTCGATATCCGGGAAACCCCATTCTGCGAAGACGTTGGACACAATGTCTTCGTGCAGCCGCCATTCATATTCTTCTGGCAGAGGAAAATCTCTGCCGAGTACGTCCGCCAGAAGATTGAGTTCCCCTGGAACATGTTGGGACAACAGAAACATCCTGTGTTTGAGAGCCCATATCCAAATGTTGACAGCTTGGATATCCCTGGAGAGTGGGTGCCCCCCTGTTTGTTCAGGTAATACATTGCTGTGTGCTGGCGGTTAGGATCAGCACGGTCTTCCCTTGCAGTTGTCCCAGAAAGGCTTTCAATGCTTTGAACACCGCCAGTAACTCCAGTAAGTTTATGTGATTGGACGCTACCTGAGGGGCTCACACTCCGTGTGCCGTCTGCTGAAGCAGGTGAGCCCCCGACCCTGTGAGAGATGAGTCTGTCGTGAGAGTGGCTTCCACTGCAGGGGTGGTGAAGGTTTTCCCCTTCAGCAGGTTTTCCCTCGACCACCACTGCAGAGAGAGAACGAGGGCTGGCGAGACAACTACCAGATCTTCCCATTGTCCGCTGGCCTGACACCACTGGCTGTTGAGCCACTCTTGCATGGGACACATGCGCAGTCGCGCGTGGGGAACCAAGTATATGCATGACGCCATCATCCCTAGCAATCGCATGGCTTTGTGTACCGTCACCTCCCGACTGGCTACATATTGAGGAACCTGAGAGAGCATGTTCTGAAATCTCTCGCTGGAGGGGAAGACAAGGCCGTCTTCCGTCCGAATTAGCGCTCCCAGAAACTGTTTTACTTGGCTGGGGACTAAGCTGGATATCTTTTCGTTGATTGAAAACCCCAGGCTGAAGGAGATCTACTGTTTTTTGGCGGTTCGAAAAACACATGTCGAACGAGTCCCCCGTGATGAGCCAGTCGTCGAGGTAAGGGTAAACTGGGACTGATAATCTGCGCAGGGGTGCTGCTGCCACTACCATGATTTTGGTAAACACCCTTGGCGCTGAGGCGATGCCGAAGGGGAGTACTTTGAACTGGTAGTGTTTGTCCTGAATCATGAACCTTAGGTATTTTCTGTGCACTGGCAACATTGAAATATGAAAGTATGCATCTTTCATATCCAATGTTGGCATTAAGTCCCCCCGTTTCAGCAATGGGATCACCTCCTGTAGTGTTACCATGCAAAACATCTGGGGCTTTATGAATTTGTTCGCTAGGCGCAGGTCTAGAACAGGACGCATGGTGAGATCCTTTTTGGGTACAAGGAAGTACACTGAATAGATATCCTTATTTACCTGAAGAATCGGGACGGCTTCAATAGCGTCCTTTGCCAGCAGAGCTTCCACCTCTTGGATCAGGATCTCCAGATGGTCCGTTGAAAGGCGTCGTGATCACGGCGGTCTGAACTGTGGAGGTCGGGCGAATTCCACGCACTAACCGTGGGCGACCGTCTTTAAGACCCACTGGTCTGAAGTTATCTCCCATGCCTTGAGGAAAGATGTTAATTGCCCCCCGACCGGGGAGACATGGGAGGGGACCTGGACTTGGTGGTCATTTCTGACCCGAGGCTGAGGCTCCTCTGGGATTAGGGCCTCTGCCTCTACCTTTGCCACGCTTCTGACCCCTTGGGGGGTAGTAGATAGGGCTTCCGGAAGATTAATTCGTGTTGAAGTTACCCGTGCCGTAGTTGTTCTGACCGGCACGGGCCTGTCCTCGAAAGGACCGCAGAGAATGATTGCCCCTCTGGGAGGAGGGTTTCTGTGTAATCTGGTGCAAAGACTTAATAGTCTCGTGCTCCTTCTTGGCAGTTTCCAACGCTTCATCTACCGCTTTCCCGAAGAGGTTAGTCTCTTCATTGGGTTTGTTAATAAGAGAGGCCTGGGTCTCAGGCCTGAAGCCCGACGTGCGCAGCCATGCGTGTCTTTTTAGAAGAGTACCTTGTGCAAGAGACCTGCCTGCTGTTTCTGCAGTGTCCAGGGTGTTCTTCACCACATTCTGATTAACCAGTTTTCCCTACGTAACAATGGCAAGAAGCTTTGTTCTGGCTGGTTCAGGAACCTCCTGGAGGCCTTCTTGGAGCAAGTTCCATTGGGCATCAGCATAGTTTGCTAAAAGCGTAGTGTTGTTAGCAACCCGAATGGTATAAGCAGCTGCTGACGTGACACGTCTGCCTAAGGTATACAGTTTCTTGGACTCCTTGTACGGAAGTGACTCTCCCGTGGCCAGGGAGTCCATGCCACCAGTGAGTCCGGGAAGGCATGCCCTTTAATATACAGAGGGTCGGTGGGAGAGGGCCGAAATAACCTCGACTCTCGGGTTCACAGCCCTCGTCTGGGCAAGTGCGACTACAGAGGGAGCTATTCGCCTCTTACAAGGGTTAAGGAGGGGAATGGATTGACTTGCCGGAGGTTTTTCTTTAATAATGTCCTCCACAAAATCCTGCTAAGGCAAAGCCTCTTGAGTGGCATTTTGAAGAATTCTGCAGCTTTTTTCAACATGGAGTTGAAAGCCATTTGGTCATCCACAGGGGAGGCCTGGCGAGCCGGGGTGGACAGAGGAGAATCGACGCACAAAATATCAGTGTCCTGATCTTGATGTGACCAAGGATCCTGCCCTTCCTGCTGGGATTCCTCCAAGTTGTCCATTGCCTGTTGATCATCTTCATAATTTTCGAGAAAAGAGGACTCTTCTTCAGTATAGATGTGTCCATCTGGATCACGTCGTCTTGATGGAAAACCTGGGACTGAACATCTTGTATTTGAAGGTTAGGGTCTACCCAAGCCTTTTTCGGCGGAGGCTGATTAGAAGCCCTGATAAAGTGCTCCAGCCAATCCATACACCCCTCGAATTTCTTGGTAGTCCATTTAGAGGACCCAAATTGACCTAGGTGAGGAGAAAACGTTCTCTGCCGTATGGCGGCGAGAGGAGCTTCTCGGGGTGTCTGAGAGGGGCTCTTGGCTATCCTCACAAGTGTCATTGGAATCGCGGCCCAAATCCATCGAAAACTGTTCCGCGGATTGGGCCATAACTTCGGCAGAACTGGAGTAAGGCCCACCGCCGCTGCGATCGTACCGACGCTTTTTCGGATAGTAACCGAATCGTCGTGAGACAAAGCCTCCGATGATGTGTCGATAGTAGAAACACAGTCCGCGAAACCAGAAAGCCCAGCGGCCGGTTTTCTGGGTAGAGGCCTAGTCATAGTTTTCAGGCCTATAGAGGCATTGGCAATCAAAGTTTCTGGTTCCGAAACTTCGGCGCGTGTCGTTTGGGGAGTAGCACCCTTATTAGGTTTTGTTTGCCCAGTCGTCATACACTGCTGCGGATGCGGGGAAGGCTTTGGATCTGAACGATCTGAGGGAACCGTCGAAGTTTTCGGCGGGCCTGTTGGCGCTTTTCCCCTTCTTCGACGAAGGTGTCGAAGACGGCGTAGGGGTTGTGTGTTTAGTGCGATGCAATTGTACGCCCCTGTCGCCGGGTGTGGTCCCTGTCGCAAGACCCGAGTCGAGCCTGGAAGGGTCGGGGATGGGCGTGGCAGACCTAGAAGTGTCCACCTCAAGGTCTAACATCCGCATTGGACGTTTGGTCAGTCGAAGTACCCCCACGTCACTCTCGGCTGGTGTCGCGGTAGGAGGGAGGGAGGCTCCACGCGTGACATGCCTTACGCGGCCCACCGCTTTACACAGCGATCCTTAAGGGTTTTAGGCTTAAGGAGTTTACACGCCGAGAACTGCTTTTCGTCGTGCTCTAGGGGGAGACGGGCGTTACACGTCCTGTGCTCGTCCTTCCAAAGATATCTGACCCTACACTCAGGGCAGAATCTAAAGGGAGTCCTTTCCATAGCAAAAGGGAAGGATGACCAGGCCGAAAAAGAAAACAGTGCAAAGGATGAAAGACATAACAATATGGCCACCCAGAACCCACTCTCCCTACTGTATAGGTCGGCCAGAAGGCCCAACCACGTGGAAATCCGGTCGCCGGATCTTATGCGCCGAAACCCACAGCCGTAGACGATTCCCCCGTAGTCTTCGTCGAAGATGTTCTTATTGGGCGAAGTGACTTAACGGGGAATAAACCGACAATTCGGTAAAGATAAACAATGTCTCTAGTAAGAGCTCCGCTAAGGGCGACCAGTATCTGGGCGGAAAAAAACAATCTGAGGGACCTCGGCGCGTGAGGGATTTTGGGTACTACGCACGTCACGATAGGGATAGTATTACAGACACGCCTATGCCGACGTCCCCTTTCGGTCCCTGAGAGACAAGATGCAATACTCTGCGGTTACCACTGGACGTCGGACCATATGCACAGCATGTGATTCTAAGCAGATTAACAAACATCAGAAATGGGCATGACTAGTGGTACAAAATACTCCTTTCACCAGTTATGAACAGGTAAAGGCAGCGTGCACAGTATAGCAAATGGGGTACAGTTGAGACTATTCAGAGGCTGGAAGTACAGTTCTTTAAGTTGACATGTAGGAATAGGCGAGATGCGGCTACCTTAGGAGTAGGTGCCGGTATCGTAGTGAGAGGACAATAGTGCAGTGGGTCATCTGATTGTTGTTATGCTTTTGGATTGTGCATGAGGACGGGCAGAAGTAGTTTACAGATCGTACAGAGGCTCCCAGTGGCCTGTGATGTTTACTATGTCTTATGCGATGCAGAATGAGGCTTGTAGAAAGAGCGTGTGCACAACAAGCCGGTGCTAGCGAGGATAACAGTGAGTCGCGTGTGGCATTTTATGTATGACATAAGAATGCTAAGCGCAGCATTTTTGGCGATGTGCAGTAAGGAACAAGTTACTTACCTGTAACTGTTGTTCTCCAGCATGGGTCTGGCATGGATGCACATGCTCATGAATATTCCCCGTCGTCAGGCTGGGAATCCTCGGTAAAGAAAAATCAGTATCAGTTTCGTTTCTGATCTGTCTTTCGTAGTAGTAACCAATCACTGCGTCATACTGACCACAGCCAATGACTGCCCTCTCCCTAAGACCCGCCTCTGGGGGAGAGGGCTTGCCGCCTTGTCCTCCCTGGCGACGACGGCGGGGTCCGCCCGACTTGCCTCGTCCCCTGTAGGCTTCCTGTGACGACGAACGGGCCGCTTGACGGTAGATGGAATATCCGCCGCCGGAACCTTTGGAGGCACCCTGCTTGCCTCCGGTGCTCCGAAAGGGCGGCCGTCATTGCTGGAGAACACCAAGAGCCCGGGCCGTCTCTGTGTCCGTCTTGAAGGCTTGCAGGGAATCGTCCACTGTTTTCCCAAACAGGTTGCTCCCGTCGAACGGCATGTCCAAAACTCTGGTCTGCACGTCCTGCCGGAAGTCCGTTGCCTTGAGCCATCCACGCCGTCTAAGGCACACGCTATCGTAATGGCGTGGTCCGACGGCACTTCTCCTTCCTGCAAGATCTCTAGGGCCTCCACCCTCTTGTCCGGTAGGAAGTCCAGCAGGGGGGCGATCTTGTACCACAACTCCCTGTCGTAGCGGGCTACCATAGCCAAGGCGTTGGCAGCCTTAATCGTCGTCGCTGCCGATGAGATGACTCTGCGTCCCATCGTGTCCAATTTCTTTCCCTCGCCGTCCGGGGGGGGGGGGGGTTGACATCGAGGCCGATGCCCCCCCGCTTTCTTTCTGGCCGCCGCGGAGACGACCGAGTCCGGGGTCGGCTGTGGACGCGTCTGGGACCCGGTACTTCTTCTCGTACCGGTCCCTTCTCGCAGGCGTGGATGGGTTCTTGAGGAGGGAGAGACCCTTATCCCAGATATCGTCCAGTAGAGGACAGTCTTCCTCTTGGTCTTGCGCCGTTGATAAAGGAAACCTTCCTTCTTCTCTTCCGGGCAGAGCTGGAAAAGCTCGGATGCCCTGGCGATCATGGCATGAAACGATCCAATCTCGTCGGGCGGGGAAGCCCGGGGAGGAGGTGACGACGGAAGATCCTCGTAAACCTCGTCGTCTGTACCCGTCGCGGCCGTGTCCGTCCCCGTATCATCACCACAGGTCGTGGACGGGGAGGAGGGCTGAGCAGGGCGCGATGGTTGAAAAGGAGGTGGAGGATGAATCCTTCTCTTAGGAGGGCTCCCAGAAGGGCCTGGCTCCGGGTCCCCCATCGGGAGCGGTTTCTCCGTTGGTGGTAACGGCAATCTCGTCCTTATCTCAGAGCATAAGGACTGTATAGCCAACAAAATGGCCGCCGAGTTGTCTTGCGGCACTGGTTGAGGGGATTCCGACGGGCGGTCAGGAACCTCGTCGGCACCCTCGACGTTCTCGTCGTCTCCTACGTCGGGGTCCCTCCCGACGGGCTGGTGGTCTTCCACGCCAATGCCGTGGCTTAAGACATCGATCAGCTTCTCTTCAGAGGTTGAGGCCAAATCCACGATGGCCTCCTGCCCCCCCCCTTTTCCTTCTCCGTCGGAGGTTTCACGGGGGTCCCGTCGATGGGTTTGAAAGAGGACTCCCTCCGCGGTGGTAGGGAGACTCTGGGCCCCGAGGTCACCTCCACTGGTGTAGCCTCCACAGGCTGAGCCAGGGCCGCCGCGACTGTCTCGATAGAGGCCTTGGCCGGGTGGATCAAGGCTTTCACCACCTTAGGTGCGCTCACCGCTGTTAGGCAGAAACCTGTGCAGTTCCCTTGGGGAACACTGCAAAAGATTTAAGACTACAGGTAGAGCAGTAAACCCCTTTGGTAGCAGTCTGTACCACCCAGATTTACCTGGTAGCTGTGGCTGAGCAGTCAGACTTCTCTCAAGAAGAGTTAGGCAGTATGTAAAGTATACACAATATGTACCAAAACACAATAGCACAAGCAAACACTGACCAGAGCTTGGTTTCAAAAGTATATAGTTATTTATTTAAAATACACATACGTTAAAAACACTCTAGCAAAAATATAGTAAAAGCACTTCAACACAGTTATAATGAAAGTAGATTCAATCCTTTCTCCTATCTAGACAACTCTAGGTAAACACCACTTAATTAAAACAGAGGTGAGTGCTTAACGTTAGATGACACTCTAGTAGTTTCCAAGAAAGGGAGAGAAAAAGCAGAAATGGGTTAGACACACCACTCTAAGGTCCAGAGCACTTGCAATAGGCTTAAAGAAGAATAAAGTCACAGGTGAGCAAAAGTCACTAGGCAGGGCCCACTCTTAGAGTAGCCGGAGCGAAAATGTGCCCAAGATCACACTGTTAGTTAGAGATTCAAAGTCTTGCAAAGAGTCAAAAAGAGGTTAGAGTGGCTCAGAAAGTTTAGCCAAAGTGTCCCAGGCACTCCCAGGTTCGAAAGCCGGGGACTAAATCTACCCCGTACAGTCGGTAGCAAGGGAAGCCAGGCAGAACACAGTACCTTAAGCGGAAAGGATCCTCCAGCGGTGGCAGTTGTTCCAGGCAGTGGCAGCAGGGCTCGACGTCGGTCAGGGGAGAAGAAGTTCTCGCTGAAGAGCAGAAGAAGAGGGTCGTTGCACTGCCCGGGAAGAAACCAGCCGCGGAGTCCTCCGGTTAAAGGGTTGGTGCCGACTTTCGCGGTATGGGGGTAAAGTGTGGTATTCCGGTTGCCGGGGTGCTTGGCACAGGCAAGGCGGCCACGAGATACCTCAAAGAACGGAAAGAAGGCGAAAACTGGTTGTCCCCACCAGTCAAGGGAAGGAGCCACTCCGTTAAGAGTTCTCCTCGGTCGTCGGGAAAAAGTGGTGAGACGGTTCAGCAGGGCTCCACCGGGTGGTGTCGTCGAAGCAGGTCGGCTCAGCTCTTCCCTCGTCGGATTCTTGGTCCTGTGGCGACTTCTGAAGTCCCAGTCCCCAAAGCCCTGCTTTTATGCAGCAAACCCCCATTCACCCAGCCTAGCTGTCACTCAACCATGCTAAGTGGTGAGCCGGGCGGCTCACCACTTGGGCCAATCAGGACGGAGTGCGACTTGAGTTACCAAGGTAACTCAGTCCAGGGTGCCTAAATCCCCCTCCACCCCTCCTAAGTACCCCAGACAGAGTGGCACCACTTTGGAGGGCTTCTGTGGAGAAGCCCGCCAAAAGTGGAACAAAGGGCTCCACTTTGGGTCAGAGTTACAGAGGCGAACACCAACGCCATTTTAGAATCAAGTTTTGGCAAAAAGTCCCAACCGGAGTTATAAAAATAAATATATAAACCGGCGGTATGTTTAAGGCTACCGTAAATAAATAATTAAATGTGTTAGCCTAAAACAATGGGAAATCCCATAGGGAAATATTCGCGGTCGAATATAAAAAGTAGTTTCCACTGCCACCAGCCAAAACTCGATCAGGGGGGACGGAGACGTGCCCCCTCGACTAACAGACCCTGGGGCAATCGAATTGCCCCAGCCAGTACGTCCACAATATGATGGTTTGTACTGGTTCTGTTCAGGATTCAAGACTAGCAAAGTCTTTGGTGACTTTACATGCCCTGGGAGACAGTAGTCAGTCCCAGGGTATGGAGTCTATGTTGGGGAGTCCCTAGGACACCCCTGGGTCACGGCACAGAGGGTGCTGTGTGACCCACATCACAAAAATACATGAGGCCCTATGGAGTAAGAGACCCCATAGCCCATTCAACACAAGGTTTAACCAAGAAAACACACTTCAACATGTCCAAGAGTGAGGGTAAAAGAGTCTCACTCTTGGCAGGAGAAAAAAATTAAACCCCAGAAATCCAGCAAAGCTGCTGGGGGACTCACTAGGTAGGGAAATTCAGCCTAAACAGAGAATTCTCCCTAACACTCGCCCCCCCCAGACTAAGGGACAGGAGGATTTAATCCACTCCTGGATGAACCTCATACCTCTAGTCGATGATATACATCCTAGAGAGTCCATCAGCATTTTGATGGTGACACCCTGACCTGTGCTCAATGGTGAAATCAAACCCTTGCAGGCAGATTGACCATCTCAATAGTTTTGGATTTTCCCCTTTCATTTGCATTAACCATCTCAAGGGTTGGTGGTCAGTCTGAATAACAAAAGTAGAACCATACAAGTATGGCCTAAACTTCTTCAGTGCCCACACAATAGCAAAGCATTCTCTTTCGATAGTTGCCCACCTTGTCTCAGGATCCTTCAGTTTCCTACTGATGAAGCAAATGGGGTGCTCCCTACCCTTCTCATCCAGTTGGCTTAGAACTGCACCTATACCTACATTGGAAGCATCAGTTTGTACAATGAAAGGTTGGTGGTAGTCAGGAGCTCTCAATACTGGAGCCTGGCAAAGAGCTCTCTTCAGTTTTTCAAAGGCCTGATTGCACTCCTCATTCCATTTTACCTTTTTAGGGAATTTGGGAGAGGAGATTACATTCAGTGGAGAAGCTATGGTCCCATAGTTCTCAATGAAATTCCTGTAATACCCAGTGAGGCCTAGAAAAGCTCTCACTTGGGTTTGAGTAGTTGGTGTTGTCCAATTTTGCACAGCTTCAATCTTGCTGGGCAAAGGCCTTATTTCTCCACCTCCTACCTCATGTCCAAGGTAGACCACTTTACTTTGACCAATCTGGCACTTACTGGCTTTGATTGTCAAATGGGCCTGTTTCAGAGCCTGCAACACATGGCCTAGGTGGTTCACATGTTCTTCCCAGGAGTGGCTGAAGACTGCAATGTCATCCAAGTATGCCATGCAGAAATCTTCCATCCCAGCCAGAACTTGGTTCACCATCCTTTGGAATGTGGCAGGTGCGTTTTTCAGTCCAAAAGGCATGACCTTAAACTGGTACAAGCCAACTGGGGTTGAAAATGCAGTTTTCTCCTTGGCATGGTCTGTCAGGGCTATTTGCCAATAGCCTGACGTCAGGTCAAATGTGCTGAGGTACTTGGCTGCACCAAGTTTATCCACCAACTCATCTGTCCTGGGCAAAGGGTGGGCATCAGTCTTGGTGACTGCATTTAGAGCTCTATAGTCCACACAGAATCTCAAGTCTTTGGATCCTGCCTTTGGTACTAACACAACTGGGCTAGACCATGGACTAGTAGAGGGTTCTATTACCCCGAGATCAAGCATCTTCTTGACCTCTCCTTTGATGTGGGCTCTGATATGTTCTGACATTCTGTATCCTCTGCTTTTGACTGGCAGACAGTCACCAGTGAGTATCTCATGCTGGCCCCAAGGGGTCAAGCCTGGTGACAGTGAGAACAGGGAGGCAAACTGATTTAACATAGATTTGCACTCCTCTTGTTGCTCAGGTGTCAGGTCTGAAGAGAGATTGACTCCTTCAACTTTTTCATCTAAAGGTACACCTCTGAGGAGATCAGGGAGAGATTCACTCTCTTCCTCCTCTGCAGCTGAAGCTAGGAGCAAGGCTCCTACATCAGGTCTGGAGATGTAGGCTTTTAGTCGGTTGGTGTGGAAGACTCTAGGAGCTTCCCTGGGTCTGCCCAGATCCACCAGATAGTTGACCTCTCCAAGTTTTCCCACAACCTTGAAGGGTCCCATCCATTTGTCTTGCAAGGCCCTCTGCCTTGTTGGGAGCATAACTAGAACAAGCTGGTCTTGAGTAAACTCAACCATGTTAGCCTTCTGGTCGTGCCAATGTTTGACCAGGGCTTGACCAGCTTTCAAGTTGTCACTTGCTTCTGCCATCATGTGTGACATTCTCCTCCGGAGACCTATCACATAGTCAGTCACTCTGACTGGCTTGAGGGGAGGAGCACCTTCCAACCCCTCCTTAATCAGGGCCAATGGACCTCTGACTGGATGGCCATAGAGAAGCTCAAAGGGAGAATAACCTACTCCCTCCTGAGGGACTTCTCTATAAGCAAAGAGAAGGCATGGCAGTAGAAGGTCCCACTTTTTCTTAAGGGGTTCTTCCAAAGCACCTATCATGCTCTTCATGGTTCTGTTAAACCTTTCAACCAACCCGTTTGTCTGAGGGTGGTAGGCGGTTGAGAACTTGTAGGTAACTCCACAGGTTTTCCACATGGCCTTCATGTAGTGGGACATAAAGTTTGACCCCCTGTCAGAGATTACCTCCTTAGGAAACCCAACCCTGGTAAAAATACCAAGGAGGGCCTTAGCCACAGCCGGAGCTGTAACAGTCCTCATAGGAATGGCCTCTGGGTACCTAGTAGCATGGTCTACTACAACAAGGATAAACCTGTTGCCTGAGGAGGTTGGAGGATCAAGGGGACCAACAATGTCAATCCCTACCCTCTCAAATGGGACTCCCACAACTGGGAGAGGCACTAAAGGTGCCACATTCTTGGAACCAACCTTACCAGAAGTCTGGCAGGTATGGCAGCTCTTACAATATCTATCTACTTCGGCCCCCATCTTTGGCCAATAAAAGTAGAGTGAGAGCCTTTCCTTGGTCTTCTTGAAACTCAAGTGGCCAGCCAAAGGTATCTCATGGGCTAGTTGTAAGAACTGTTGTCTGTTTTCCTGTGGGACTACAAGGCGTTTGTAGTCTCCAGGTTCAGACTCAGTGGGTTCACTGTAGAAGAGGCCATCTTCCCAGTGCAACCTATACTTCCCAGGCTCTTGCCCATCAGCTTGAGAAGCTGCCTGGTGGCGGAGACCCTCCAGAGTTGGACATTCTCTTTGCCCCTTACGAAAAGCTGCCCTGCTAGGCCCACCTTCTGCCAGTAAAGACTGCAGCTCAGGATGGTCCTCAGGGTCCAAATCTCCAATAAGGTTGGGGCCTCCTTCTAGCTCTTCCTCAGAGTCTAGCTCAACCACACAGGGTTGTACCTCCCTCTCAGCCTCAGCTGGAGGTGGAGTTACAGGTGTAACTTTGGACAACCTAGGGGAAGTCCTTGTTGGAAGCACTGGAGTGCTTGCTGCTGGCTTTTTCCTAGGAGTCTTGGGTTGCCCCTTTGCTCCTGATCTGGTAGTTACTGCAGTAAGTTGCTCCAGTGGTAGAGGAGTGATTTCTGTCATCATCTCCTGAGATAACCCTCTCAGGGTTTTCTCCCTTGCAGGTTTTGTGAGTTCCTGAAACCTTTTGCTAGGAGGTCTGGGGGTATGAGATACAACTCCAAGAGCTTTGAGGTCATTACCCAACAGAACCCTACCTGGCACTTCACATTGTACACTGACAGGTATTTTTACAGCCATATCATTACATTGGATGAGAACTGGTAACTGGGGACACATCTGCACAGGCCCACCAGCTAACTTGGTGAGGCATTTGGGTGCCTTAGCAACATCCTCTGCCTTGAAAAATGATTCATCCACCACAGTTATGCTGGCTCCAGTGTCCCTAATGGCAGGAGTCTCCTGACCATTCACCTGGACACTGTCCTTATAATACTCTTTAGTATTATCTGGGATAGAGTTATAGACATCTAAATTCTGTTGCTCCCACAACCCCAGAGAGACTAAAGAAACACTAGCTGAGACTCCAGTGGGTTCATCAGCTAGTAATAGAAAGTTTCCACTTGCCATGGGTACTTCCTCTTCGGGAGCGAAGGCTAAGGAGGCAAGCTGGACCCCTGAAGGTTTACCCTTACATCTGGGATCTCCTTTCACATGGTCAGTAGCCTTACAAACAAAGCATGAGCCAAAGGCTCGCTGGAATGGAGGCTTGTTCTGACCTCCTTCTGGTCTGGGACCAGAAGGTACACTAGCCTGATTTGGTTTCCCTTGTGGCTTACCCTTATAGTTTTGTTTGGGGCCCTCTTTGGAATTTGTAGTATTAGAATTCTCTTTGGAGTCCTTCTTAGACTGTTTTTCCCCATCCTTCTTCTGAGTTACCCCAGAATCCTTGTGAGTGGCCCTGTTGGCAACCCACAAGTCAGCAGCCTTAGCTAGCTTCCGGGAATCTAATTCCCTGGAATCAGCCAAGTGTTGTCTGAGCTCAGGAGAGCAGGCATCATAAATAGTCTCCAACATAAACAAATTCTTCATACCTTCATAAGTGTTCACCTTGTAACCCTTAATCCATCCCTCTAAGTTTTTCAAACATTCATTCACCCAGGTAGCCCAAGGGGTACCATCATGCTTTTTGAGGCTCCTAAACCTCTTAAGATACTGGGAAGGGGTCTTCCCAAACCTAGCTATCAAAGCTAGTTTCACACATTCATAGTCCTTCCTATCCTCCTCCCCCATCTCCATTACCACATCAGTTGCAACAGGGGGAAGCCTAGAGAACAACCAGGTGAGTAAGTCATTTCCTGTGATGTTCTGGAGCCCATGATTATATTCAAACAGAGACAACCAATCCAACACATCCAACTTAGGCTCATACATACCAACCAATTCTTTAGGCATCCGGGGTCTTTTAGGACTGGAACTTCTAGAGGAGCCAGAGAGAGAAACATTCTCAACAGATAATTTCTTCATTTCTAAGTCATACTTGAGCTCCATTTCCCTTAGCCTTAGTTCTTTGTCAGTTTGAGCATTAAGTTTCTTATACTCCAATTCTAGCTTCATTTTCTCCAGTTCAAAGTACTGAGGACTAAATGTGGGACCTGGTAAAGGTCCAGTAGGTACAGCAGGTAGAGCAGGCAGAGGCCTAGGGGGGACAGTTACAACAGCCTCACCCTCCTCTTCTGACTCTTCCTCAGAAACATCAACATTTTGCTCCATGTTAACTTCAACACTGTCATCTACAGTCGCTGGAGTGGTAGGTTCCTCTGAACCATCACCCAGACTTTGGTTAGCTAACAATCTTTCAATCAGCTCCATTTTCTTGCCCTTAGTCAGGAGATCCTTATGTTTACAGAGCACTCTTAAACAATCAGCAGTTTTGGCTGCAAGGGACTCTTGACTATAGCTTTCTATAACTGACATGTTAGAGGTTTTACTTTTTCAGTGCTAAGCTTTGTGGTTAGTTGCACTAAGGTATCTAAAGCACAATAAAATGTATACTCAATACAAATCCCACCGCTGTACACCAGTGTTAGGCAGAAACCTGTGCAGTTCCCTTGGGGAACACTGCAAAAGATTTAAGACTACAGGTAGAGCAGTAAACCCCTTTGGTAGCAGTCTGTACCACCCAGATTTACCTGGTAGCTGTGGCTGAGCAGTCAGACTTCTCTCAAGAAGAGTTAGGCAGTATGTAAAGTATACACAATATGTACCAAAACACAATAGCACAAGCAAACACTGACCAGAGCTTGGTTTCAAAAGTATATAGTTATTTATTTAAAATACACATACGTTAAAAACACTCTAGCAAAAATATAGTAAAAGCACTTCAACACAGTTATAATGAAAGTAGATTCAATCCTTTCTCCTATCTAGACAACTCTAGGTAAACACCACTTAATTAAAACAGAGGTGAGTGCTTAACGTTAGATGACACTCTAGTAGTTTCCAAGAAAGGGAGAGAAAAAGCAGAAATGGGTTAGACACACCACTCTAAGGTCCAGAGCACTTGCAATAGGCTTAAAGAAGAATAAAGTCACAGGTGAGCAAAAGTCACTAGGCAGGGCCCACTCTTAGAGTAGCCGGAGCGAAAATGTGCCCAAGATCACACTGTTAGTTAGAGATTCAAAGTCTTGCAAAGAGTCAAAAAGAGGTTAGAGTGGCTCAGAAAGTTTAGCCAAAGTGTCCCAGGCACTCCCAGGTTCGAAAGCCGGGGACTAAATCTACCCCGTACAGTCGGTAGCAAGGGAAGCCAGGCAGAACACAGTACCTTAAGCGGAAAGGATCCTCCAGCGGTGGCAGTTGTTCCAGGCAGTGGCAGCAGGGCTCGACGTCGGTCAGGGGAGAAGAAGTTCTCGCTGAAGAGCAGAAGAAGAGGGTCGTTGCACTGCCCGGGAAGAAACCAGCCGCGGAGTCCTCCGGTTAAAGGGTTGGTGCCGACTTTCGCGGTATGGGGGTAAAGTGTGGTATTCCGGTTGCCGGGGTGCTTGGCACAGGCAAGGCGGCCACGAGATACCTCAAAGAACGGAAAGAAGGCGAAAACTGGTTGTCCCCACCAGTCAAGGGAAGGAGCCACTCCGTTAAGAGTTCTCCTCGGTCGTCGGGAAAAAGTGGTGAGACGGTTCAGCAGGGCTCCACCGGGTGGTGTCGTCGAAGCAGGTCGGCTCAGCTCTTCCCTCGTCGGATTCTTGGTCCTGTGGCGACTTCTGAAGTCCCAGTCCCCAAAGCCCTGCTTTTATGCAGCAAACCCCCATTCACCCAGCCTAGCTGTCACTCAACCATGCTAAGTGGTGAGCCGGGCGGCTCACCACTTGGGCCAATCAGGACGGAGTGCGACTTGAGTTACCAAGGTAACTCAGTCCAGGGTGCCTAAATCCCCCTCCACCCCTCCTAAGTACCCCAGACAGAGTGGCACCACTTTGGAGGGCTTCTGTGGAGAAGCCCGCCAAAAGTGGAACAAAGGGCTCCACTTTGGGTCAGAGTTACAGAGGCGAACACCAACGCCATTTTAGAATCAAGTTTTGGCAAAAAGTCCCAACCGGAGTTATAAAAATAAATATATAAACCGGCGGTATGTTTAAGGCTACCGTAAATAAATAATTAAATGTGTTAGCCTAAAACAATGGGAAATCCCATAGGGAAATATTCGCGGTCGAATATAAAAAGTAGTTTCCACTGCCACCAGCCAAAACTCGATCAGGGGGGACGGAGACGTGCCCCCTCGACTAACAGACCCTGGGGCAATCGAATTGCCCCAGCCAGTACGTCCACAATATGATGGTTTGTACTGGTTCTGTTCAGGATTCAAGACTAGCAAAGTCTTTGGTGACTTTACATGCCCTGGGAGACAGTAGTCAGTCCCAGGGTATGGAGTCTATGTTGGGGAGTCCCTAGGACACCCCTGGGTCACGGCACAGAGGGTGCTGTGTGACCCACATCACAAAAATACATGAGGCCCTATGGAGTAAGAGACCCCATAGCCCATTCAACACAAGGTTTAACCAAGAAAACACACTTCAACATGTCCAAGAGTGAGGGTAAAAGAGTCTCACTCTTGGCAGGAGAAAAAAATTAAACCCCAGAAATCCAGCAAAGCTGCTGGGGGACTCACTAGGTAGGGAAATTCAGCCTAAACAGAGAATTCTCCCTAACAACCGCCTTCTCCTTGGGGGGAGGGTCACCGCCTCGCGCCCCCCCCTCCGATGGGGCATTCGAGCTCGACCGGGGCCTCTCCAGAAGCTTCGCCGGGTGCTCGGACTTCCTCTTACCCGAGCTAGAGCGTTGGCTCGTGGTTGATGGCTCCAGGGAAGTTGCACCCTGCCTGGCAGCTGAAGAGCCCGACCGTTCGGCGCTCCCGGTGCCAGCGGACCCGCGGTGCTTGGCCTTCTGTTGGGCCCCCGTCGCCGGGGCGCCCTCAAAGGTCTTAGAAGACCGCTCGGACTTCTTTTTCTCGCCTGACGGGCTCTTCCCTTCCAGCCAGTTGGCGAGACTGTTACTGGTTCCCACGGGGGCGTCGACCGGAACTGGGCCGCTGTTACTTCCACCAGCGTGACGTGTAGCGCCGAGATGACTCACTGGACTGGCCCGCTCAGCCTAGTTTGTCTGGCTCGCAAGAATAATCTTCTGCAAAGGAGAAGAGGAATTAACCACCCGTGGAATTGAGTGTCAACCCACCTTCCCCACTCCCGTTGTCTTCCCACTGATCTCTCTTGATGTCCCCTCCTTAGTCTCACCTGATGGTTTGGAAGGATGAGCTCTCCATCCTGCGTCGACCGCAGGGGCGCGTAGATGACCAGTTGCTTCACTGGCGTAGAGGAATTGGTGAGTTCCAGTATGGACTCTAAAGTCCAATTGTTCATAAGAGTTCAAATGTCTGCTCTTCACTCTGTCCGATTCCTTGCAAGTTGCTGATTAATCCACTCGAAGATTTCCAAATGGCACTCGGTAAGATTCAGGTAAGTCTATTGTGTTTTTCCCCTTAGGGGCCGGGGTACGGCGATGAAGCAGAGTTCACTGTGCCGACCCGAGATGAGGTGAGACCCCCGTGGTAAATCAGGTAAGTTTTGTGGGGGGTAACTGGTATTGTCCTTGCTTTCTCCCCTTAGGGGCCGGGGTACGGCGATGAAGCAGAGTTGACTGCGCCGACCCGAAATGAGGTGAGTACCTCCCGTGGTAAATCAGGTAAGCCCTTGGGGGTAGCTTGTATGGCCTTAGAGAGTCCCCTTGCTGTCTTTGTCTCCTTAGGTGTCGGAGGGCGGCCGCGAGATGGAGAGCCCGTGATGGAATGCTGAAGTACCGCCAAGCAGGTGAGTTCACCGCGGCGCCGTAGGAATGCAAAGCGATGCTTCAAAGACTTCTGTTTTTCAGTTCCGTGGCGAAATGGATGAGGATCCAGGTAAGGATTAAAGTTAAAACTCCTGTTCTAACCTTTATCCTTTTTGTCTTCTTGTTTCAGGAGTCCCAGGACTGAAGCGGGCGTGGCTGAAGACTGGAGCTGCTGGAAACACGGTGAGCGTTACGCTGCAGCAAACAGAATAACGCGAAGCACGTGTGGCTGTCCGGGCGTGGTTTAAATATCCTTGGAAGATGATCCAGGTAAGTATTCTTCCACAGCCCCACCCAAGTAACAAAATAGTCCCTCCTAAGCCTCATTTGGCTTGAGTCTTCAAGCAGCATGGTCTGCCTCAGGTGAGTATGCAGCATGGTCTGCTTCAGGTAAGTTATCAATAATGAGCCTGGCGCCATAGGCGCCAGGACTGTACCCAAACAGCCCCTAACTGGGGCTTTTGGGCATGCTCCAAGTGGCATGATGCCTGCTTCCGGGGCTGCTGGGCCTGGTCTGGTCTTCCGGGGGCAGGCATCATGACAGCACTCCCCCTCAAGGCCCCTCCTAAAGTCGTTCTCCCCCTTGGCCGTGGTTTGTCTGGAAATTCCCGATGGAACCTCTTCACTAAACGAGGTGCATGCACGTGGTCACTAGGTTCCCAAGACCTTTCCTGTGGACCATAACCTTTCCAGTTAATTAGGTAAAAGTTTTGATCTCACTCTTTTTGAGTCCAAAATATTCTTGACTTCGAACTAGGGCTCCCCGTCTATGAGGATAGGTTCAGGTGGAGTGGTTAGCCTTGTTCCTGGTTGCACTGTCTTCAAAAGAGACACGTGGAAAACGGGATGGATTCGCATACGAGCAGGTAGGTCCAACTTCACGGCCACTGGGCTAATAATTGCCTTAACAGAAAAAGGTCCCAAATACCTGGGGTTAAAGGTCCGAGTCCCCTTGAGTGGTAAGTGCTTAGTGGCTAACCATACTTGATCCCCTATTTGGTATTGAGGAGCTTCACTTCTGTGCTGATCCGCATCCTTTTTGTATTTTTCCTTAGCCTTTTGCAAATGGATGGTTGCTTCTTTAAAGGCTTGTGTAATAACAGCGTGGAGATGGTCCATTGCGGGCATCTCTAAATGCTGGG
Organism: Ambystoma mexicanum; assembly: GCF_040938575.1. NCBI lineage: Eukaryota > Metazoa > Chordata > Amphibia > Caudata > Ambystomatidae > Ambystoma > Ambystoma mexicanum. The sequence goes on along the minus strand of NC_090928.1, from coordinate 258,223,127 downwards.
GCGAGTCCAAATCCGAGGTTCGAGGATGGTGCCCATAATTGGTGAAAAAAGGACTTTGTCCAGTTCCTGAGTGTACGGAATTATTGTACGCATACTCTGCAATCCACAGAATGTCTTTCCAATTCCCCTCAGACTGATGTAGCATACAACGGAGGTACTGTTCAAGAGTCTGGTTGGTCCTCTCCGTCGGTCTGAGGGTGGTGACTGGTCGAAAGCCTAACATCAATTTGTGCCAGTTGGCAGCATTTCCTCCAAAAATGTGAAATGAATTAACTGCCCCGATCTGAAATTAACACTGAAGGAAAGCCATGCAGGCGGACAACATTTTCAAGGAATTCCTTGGCCAGGATTGAAGCTGAAGGTATCCCTTTTAAAGGAATGAAGTGGGCCATTTTAGAAAAAAGATCTACAATAACTAGAATGGTATTGTAACCTTGGTACGGGGGTAAATCTGTGATGAAGTCTAATGACAAGGTATGCCAAGGGGTAGGTGGTATGTGTAATGGTTGCAATAATCCAGCAGGTTTTTTCTTTTGCCCTTTATTTTGTGCGCAAATGCCAAAGACATGACAAATGACTTGACATCCTTTCGCCAGGTAGGCCACCAAAATTGCTTCCTAATTTTAGCTTCGGTTTTTGCAATACCCGGATGCCCTTCTATTAAGGTGTCATGGTAATGGGAAATGACAAGTTCCTGTAGTTCCTCTTGCAGTAAAAATAGCCTGCCTTGGTAATAAGGTAAATCATCGATGACAGAGTACTCTGGACCTTTCTTTGCCCAGTCCTGTAGGGCAACGGAATCAAAGAGTTGGTGGATCTTGTTTTGAATGTTCTCCAGTGTCTGTATGGACGTCAGGCCAAGGATTCTCTGTTCCGGAATTATGGGTACGGGTTCTAAAGTTATTTCTGCTTCTCCCATTCCAATCCGGGACAAGGCGTCTGCTTTACCATTCTTACAACCTGGTCGATAGGTTATTACAAAATCAAACTCGGCGAAGAACAATGCCCAACGGAGTTGGCGCGAAGATTGGGCTTTGGCTGTCTTTAGGTATTGTAGGTTGCGGTGATCGGTGATAACCGTGATGGTATGTCTGGCACCCAGTAGATAGTGCCGCAATGCCTTGAAGGCGGACTTGATGGCCAGCAGCTCCTTGTCGGTTATGGCATAGTTTAATTCGGGGGCTGAACATTTTCTTGACCAAAACGCCACTGGGTGAAGCTGGTTAGTTTCAGGATCCTTTTGGGAAAGGACTGCTCCCATGGCTGAACTGGATGCATCGGTTTCCACTATGTAGGGAAGCTCGGGGCGCGGGTGTCTTAATATGGGAGCAGATGTGAATTTAGCTTTTAACTCTTGGAAGGCGTTCTCGGCTTCCTCTGTCCACACAAAGCGTTTGTTTTTTCGCAATAGTGTTGTGATGGCATGTACAATGTGCGAGAAGTCCGGGATAAACCTGCGGTAGAAATTGGCAAAGCCAAGCATGCTTTGAACTCCTTTGATTAAACTTGGTGAAGGCCAATTAAGAATGGCATCCACTTTTCGTGTATCCATCCGGATTCCTCTCGGGGTCAGAATAAATCCAAGGAATTCCACTTCCGTAGTGTGGAAGATGCATTTTTCCAGTTTAGCATATCATTTATGCTGGCGTAACTTCTCTAGGACTGCTCGGACGTGTTTTACATGCTCAGATTCTGATAAAGAGTATACTAAGATGTCGTTGATTTAAACGACCACACAAACGTCGATAAGCTCTCGGAGGACATCGTACATGAAGAACTGGAAGGCTGCTGGTGCATTGCATAGTCCGAAGGGCATCACCTGGTACTCAAATAGTCCGTACTTGGTGCGAAAAGCAGTCTTCCATTCTTCACCCTCTTTGACACGTACCAGATGATATGCCCCCCGAAGGTCTAGTTTCGTGTATATACAGGCGTCCTTCACCTGGTCTAGTAGTTCTGGTATCAAAGGCAGTGGGTATCGATTCTTGGTTATCTGATTCAGTGCGCGGTAGTCTATACATGTTCTAAGGTCGCCTTCCTTTTTCGGTACGAAGAACAAAGCTGAAGATGCAGGGGATTTGGACGGGCGAATGAAGCCATTAGCAAGGTACTGGTCTAGGTACTGGCGCAAATGAAGATTTTCGGGTTCCGTAAGGGCATAGATTCTGCTGCAAGGTGGTTGTGCTCCAGGTACAAGATCTATTTGACAATCATACGATCTGTGAGGTGGTAAGGTGTTTGCCTGTTCCTTTTGGAAGACATCCTGAAAGTCTTGGTATTCAACAGGTAATTGCATGGCTACTGGAATTACTGGGGCCAGGACTGAGTTTTGAGTTTTCCTTGGGTAGCAGGTGTGAGCACATTCTGGGAAGGTCAGTCTCTTGTCCCGCCAATCAATACAGGGATTATGTTTTTCCAACCAAGGTATCCCCAGTATCAGCTGAAACTGTGGGGCCTTGATTAAGTCAAACATCATAGCCTCTCGATGCCCATCTTGACTCAGCAATGTCATCTCTGCAGTGGAATGAGTTACGGGTCCAGAGGTGATTTCCGTTCCATCTACAGTGGTGACAACATCGGCCGTGGTCTTGCGGGTGAGAGATAGATTCATCCTGGTAGCCAATTCCCAGTCCAAGTAATTTCCTATGGCTCCACCGTCTACGTACGCATTTACCGCGTGCATGCGTGATGGCTGCTCTGGATCTACAAGGACCATGGGTATGGTGAAATGCGAGGTTAGAGTGTCCTTCTTTAAGCTCGGCAAGCGGTCCTCTACGCTTGCCGGGCGTAGTCGTTTCCAGAGTCAGATTTCACATGGTTTTCGTCTGCTGCTCCTAGAACTTTCTTGGGTGGTTTTACAGGGCAGTTCCGAAGAAAATGACCAGCAGTTCCGCAATATAAACATAATTGCAGTTGCTGTCTTCTATCTCTCTCCTTTTGGGTTAGGGGTCCTTTAACCCCCCCCGATTTGCATTGGTTCTGAGACATCTACTCCCTTGGAGTTTACGTGGGTTTTAACCAACACCCTGTTCTCAAACTTGGTTCGGTCAGCCTTCCTGGTTTGAAGTCTGATCGAGCTGGACCACTAGATCTATATATTCAGCACAGTCTTGAGGCGGGTTCACGATTTGGGCCAAAACATCTTTGAGTTCTCCTCGAAGTCCTCGATGGAATAATGTGATTCGCTTGGCTTCAGGCCATTCGGTTTCCACTACTAATCTATTGAAAGTTGCAATGTAAGATAAAAGATCCTGGTTACCTTGACGTAGGGAAAAAAGTTAGTTGCCCAAAGGATTCCCAGCCTGACGACGGGGAATATTCATGAGCATGTGAATACATGCCAGACCCCTTGCTGGAGAAGCAGACTTGTGAAACATTACAAGATATGTCTGAGCAGGAAAGTAATAGGCAGGACAATGGGGTAGCTTAAGCGGGAGACCAGGGATCGGTTGTGATCCCAGTGCTGTTACGCTCACCTGGTATCCACAGGGACGCCACCCAGCCGGGTTACTCGCTGGTATGCTTCTCAGCTTTGCCCTGATGTGGTCTGAGGGGAAGGTTCTGCCTTGTGGTAGAATTAGGCGTGCTCCCCATCCTGTCTTCTTTGCAGGGGCGTGTTGTATTTCATGGGCGAGTGCGGTCCAGTTACTTCACTGACACCGGCCCATTTGATATTGTTCAGGTAGGTCTTATTGCTGTTATTTAGATTTGTTGCTATGCTGCATGCCTTCTTTGTTTAAAATGTCCGTTTCCTCCCTTAGGTATGCAGAGCTTCAGTGCAGCGATCTGGCTTGGTTGAGCCCTGCTGGTAAATGATGGCGCACCATGAGTGCTATGATGCGGTAAGTAAGCGATATGCGCAGCGCTGCAAAAGTCTTACCTTTGCTAACCTGTGTTTTCCTTCCTTGTAGGTCGCGGTGTTCTTCAGCGCGAGTGGAATGTCTGGAGTGGTGCCAGCCGAGAGGCGCCCAGCCAGGTAAGCCCTTTGAGCAGTTTGTAATTTGTAAATGTCTCTACTGCTTTCTTTAATGTTGTCTCTATCTTCCTCTTTCAGGTCGTTCTGTCCGGGAGGCGTGCAGATTCGAGGAAGCTGTTCTCAGTAGCTGCGAGTGTTTAAAGATGAAGACTGCAGGTAAAATGCTGCTGCTAATGATGTTCCTTTTGTCTCCTTGCAGGTTCTGCTTCTCCGAGGTTCGAGGGAATAGCTGGACACGGGGAGCGTCACGTTGCAAGCTGCAAAGTAATGAGAAGCGCGTTGTCTTGCTCGGGTGTGGTTTAAATAGCCCCAACAAAATAGTCCAGGTAAAGTAGTCCCTAGGCTACCACACCCAAAACACTAGACCGCATAGCTTGGTTCTCAGGGACCAAGCTATGTGGATGCCTTCATGTTGGCTGACAATACAATAAAGTAGTTCCCAAGCACATTGTTTTTCATGGGGTATGAGCCTGTCGCCATAGGCGCCAGGACTGGCCCCATGAGGACTTTTGAAGAGGATGCCAGGCTCTAGAGGCCCGAGTCCTGACTCCACCTGGCCAATGGGTTTGCCAGAGGGGGTTTTGGGCGAGGGTCATGACAAGTGCGTGGCAAAGTCTGTAGAGTAGGGTTTGGGTGCCTCGAGAGACAGGCGCACAGGATGCGGATAGGGTTCAGACTAGAGAAATGAAATAATATTGAGTGACATTAGACAAGATAGTTACCTTGAGAGTGTAGTCGGCCCCGACGCTTACTTCGCCTGGAGCCTTGGTTCGTGAGCCTTTGTGAGTGGGCCGGCTCTCGCCTGCCGGCTTTGCATGATTGGAGGAAGTATGCAGCTTCAGCCAATCCACAAGCTGGTTGTGGTAATCTGGTGGAAGTCACAGGATAGGGTTTCAGCAGGTTACTCGGCGGCCATCTGTGGTTGGAATCAACCTCGTTGGTCGTGATGTGGAGGATTTGAATTGTGGCAATAAAGATAAAGTGCCTCGATGCAGCTGTACGGCGCTGTGATGCTCCTATGTATTTCAAAAAGTGGCTGTGATCTGTGCAATTCGATCAGCCAGACGTATGGTGAGCAGTGGAAGGGCACAAGACACTATTAAGTGTCCAGGCTTACCTTTCCTCTCTGGTATGTTTATGCGATTGCTCTCATCATTGGACCATTTTCCATGTATAGTTTGTGTTTCTTGAGTGGCGCCCCACAAGTCCATTGACAAGTCTGTCGTCATCAAGATAGAGCTGGGGAAGGAAAAAAGGTTGCTCCATACAGAACATTGTTCTCCTGCACCCAACATACCAGGTCCTGCTTTAAGGAGATTGGAATGAGAATCCGGTCAGATTGATTCCTGGTTTCTTAATCCCAAAACCTGGACAACTGCATCCGAGTGAATCTCATCTTGAGCCTGACAAGCGGTGAGAACACAAGTAAATGTTGGTGCCAAGAAGCTGTGGTGGAAAGCCTGGAGAGAAAATGGTTGACTGCTGTTACAATATCCCTGAATCTCTCCTGCTCAGACAGTGTGACCCATCAAATGACCAGAAAGAAAGTCTTGAGTTGCACAAGTTCTTATTTATTGCGATTTATTGAAAACACCAGATTGAATAAAACTTCCATTAGTCTTTCATTCTGTCCCCTCCGGAGGGCTGGATCAGATTAGCCAGTTGTCCAATATGAAGACCATCTTGCCTCAGGTGGGATGCATTGCATTCATAATCTTTGTAAATACTTGAGGGGCCGAATTGAAGCTGAAAGGGAGGACCTTTTACTGAACATAATGGCCCATCACCTTGAATCGCAACAACTGTGTGTGGTTGCCATATGGGAACATGAAGGTAGGTATCCTTCGGGTCTAGGGAGCAAAACCAATCTCCTTTGCAGAGAGCTTCAGCGATATGAGCCAGGCATCACCATCTTGAACTTTTCCAGGGGAAGGGAAAGATCGAGTTAAGACAGATCTAGAATCACTCACAAGCCCACCTGGTTCTTCTTATGGATCGCAAAGATCTGCAAATAAAATCATTGACCCCTGTCTGAGTGGGGAACCACCTTTACAGCTTGGTTCTGGATTAGGTTCTTTATCTCCTGTAGTAGGGCCAAAGAGCCAATATGCAGGACGGGAGGGGAAGAGGAAATAATGTCAACACCCCCACCCTCACTACTGATAGTAGCCATAGGTGCTTGAAAAATGTATGCCATTGACCGCAATGGCATACATGCAAGCTGGTCTGCCCCCGCACTGTACCCGGACACACTGCTCATTTCTTCTTCGCGTTTCTCAGGCCTGTGAGGAGGACGAGAAAAATCCTGTTGCTGTTCTTTGCTGCCTTCTGTGAGGTGTGCTCGGAGACAGCTCTGGCTGCCTGGCTCTCCTATCCTGGAAGCCTCCAAAAACTCCAAAAGAGCAGGGTCACTGGTCTGACCGGGTCCGTCCTTTTGAAAACCCTTTAGTTGCTGGTTTGGACAAAATCGCGAGTGAATTGGCTGTTTCGGTACTGATCTTTTTCTTGGTCAGTTATTTATCAGTGGAGGAATTAAACAGTTCAGTACCCTCAAAGGGCAAATCCAGAATTCGGTCTTGGACATCTGTGGCAAACGGGTGGCGTGCATACAAGCCAAACGTCTCAGATCTGTGCCTATGGCCATACCCCTACTTGCAGGGTCTAACTGAGAAACGGATGCCTCCAACATGTCTTAGGCCACTAACTATGCCTCTGCCTTGACGCTCTAAAGGCAAATCTGGGAGGAAGTCTCCTGTTTCCCTCGATAATCAATGATTGGCAGCTGCCAATAACACATTGGCATTAGCCTGCCTTAAATGTAGCCCAGCGAAGAGATCAATCTTTTTCCCAAAAGATTCTAATACATTGGGCCTCATTATGAGTCCGGCGGTAGCCATGCCAGTCATGAAATTATAAGCACCCGGCAATGTGGATCTACCAGGGCATTCCAGCCCCAGCTGACCTGGTAAATCCCCATTGCCTGTAATTATTACTCCCCATTCCCATTTGAGTCTTATTGGACTCAATGGTAACGGGGAGGTCGGATGCACCGGCACCATTCATGAATGGTGCCGGTGCATCCGTTGAGGTCTGCTCGCGGGTGCCGGTATGACCGCCGGGTCAGACTTTTTAAGAATGACTTCTTTTTTAAACCTATCATCAGGGGCACGGCGAACGACTGCACAGCTCGACTCAGACGACTTGGCAAGCTGCAACAAGACGCACTTGAAGCGGAGGTGGCAGAAGCGGAAAATATCCTTAAACGAGGCCCGAACAGGAAAGCAAGCCGCATGCTACAAAGGGCGAAACGCTCCTTAGAAATGCACCTGGCCGACAAAGCGGCCAGGGCGCTAACATATACTAAACAGTTTTACTATGTTCACAGCAACAAAGCAAACCGGCTCCTGGTCCACAAATTAAAAAAGCTACGAACGAGAAACCTCATCCATAGCCTCGCAGATGCGCAAGGGACCCTCCGCTACTCCATCAAAGAGAAAATTGAAATCATGGCTTCCCATCACAGAACGATCATGTCGGGTGCTCCCACGGCCGAAACAGCACAAGCCAAATATCTGGCAGAAGCACATATTGCCGCCCCATCCCCACAACTTGACGCCCTGGAGGCCCCCTTCTCGGCAGAAGAAGTCAGTGAAACCATATCTAAATTGAAAAATTCAACCCCTGGCCCAGATGGGCTTACAGCTCAATTCTACAAAAATTTTTCATACATCCTATCTCCCCACCTGGCTACCTTATTTAACTCATTCCTCCTCTCAGGCACGACCACCCCCTCAATGGAAGAATCAATAACCGTGCTCCTGCCGAAGCCTGGAAAGGATCGGAGCCAGTGTGCCTCCTATAGACCTATCACCCTTCTGAACTATGATGCAAAATTCTTCACCAAAACCCTCGCGAACAGGTTGGCCCCCCTGCTTCCATCAATTATCCACCCGGATCAGACGGGATTCATACCCGGCCGCTGCACCCATGATAATATAAGAAGAACCATCAATGTCATCGAATCTGCCAATAGGAGGGGGCAGGCATTGATGGTACTATCATCATTGATGGTACTATCATTGGATGCACACAAAGCCTTCGATATGCTTGACTGGGGCTACATCCGAAACTCACTCACACACTTTGGCTTCGGCCCACACTTCATAAAATGGACACTAGCAAATTACCAACATCCATCCACCAGCCTCAGAATGAATGGAGCTAAGTCCGACCCGATCAAAATCTCAAGAGGCACTAGGCAGGGGTGCCCCCTGTCCCCCCTGGTTTTCGCCCTCTCCATGGAGCCATTCGCGATCAGGGTTCGCCACAATGCAGGGATCCAGGGTCTGGCAGTCAAGTCCCAAACATATAAAGCCGCCCTGTACGCCGACTATGTCCTCCTCACCTTAACCAAGCCAGAGGAATCCATGAAAGCCCTATGGAAGGAACTGCTAGATTTCGGGGAAGCCTCGGGTTTTAAGGTTAACCTTACCAAGTCCACAGCATTAAGCATCAACCTTCCCAGCCAGCTACTATTGGACCTGGAGAAGGAATATCAGATCCCCTGGGCCAGAAAGAACCTCCCGTATCTAGGGGTCCAGCTCCCCGTCGCTTTAAGCAGACTATACAGAGCCAACTTCCCGGCACTCCTGAAAGAACTTAAAGCCGATCTCTCACGCTGGCAAAAACAGGAGATCTCCTGGTTGGGAAGAATCACGGCCTTGAAGATGAACCTCATCCCTAGACTCCTGTACCAGTGTGCGGCCATACCCACTACAATCCCGAAGCAAGAGATCCAGAAGTTACAAAAGAACATAATGAGCTTTATCTGGGAGGGGAAACAGCCGCGCATCCCGCGAAAGATCATGCTCCGGGGTCGGGAGACGGGAGGTCTGGGAGCACCCGATGTTGCAAGATATGCTCTGGCCGCTCAGCTCTCGTCGGCGTTCGCTTGGCTCCCCGCCGCCTACAAGCCCCGCTGGCTGGAGCTGGAGGAGGCCTGGAGTCCAAGCCCAATAACCTCACTGCCACACCTGAAGGAACCCAACGCAAACAAGGGAATGGGTGCTCTGTCGGCAACTGAAAACACAGTAAAGAGCTGGAAGAAAGCGGCGCGACTATGGAACATCCGCGGCACGACGGGCTCACTCACCCCGGTTTGGGGAAACCCAGAATTCACCCCAGGCTGTAACCCCAGTAACTTCAGGAGATGGAAAGTTGGAGGACTGGAGAGGATACAAGATTTTTATGAGGAAGGAATCCCCCTAGACTTCGAGGCCTGCAAGGCAAAGTTCGACGTGCCGGAGAGCGAAAGATTCAGATACACCCAGCTCCGCCACTGGCTCTCGAGCAGAGAGATGAAGCGTCACAGAAGCAGGGCCCTTACAGCCCTGGAACTCACCCTCACAGGCTCCCCGCCAAAGGGCAGAATCTCCACCCTCTACAAGCTCTTGGACAGAACAGACCCATCCCGCAAAGAACCATATATGCTGAAGTGGGAAAATGACATCGGGAGGCCTATCGATTTGGAGGAGTGGAACCACATCTGGACAAGAGCAAACAGAAGCTCGAAGTGTGTTTCCAACAAGGAAGGAGCATTCAAGGTATGCTTCAGGTGGTATCGGACCCCAGAGACACTCAATAAATGCAACCCCACGATTCCCCCGGCTTGCTGGAGAGGATGCCCAGACAAAGGCACACTCTTCCATCTGTTTTGGTCATGTCCCAAGGCTATCCAATTCTGGAAATCAGTGCTGGATCACATCAAGAAAATCACAGGTCTCTCCATCCCATGGGACCCGGGCATCGCTTTATTGGGATCAAGCGGGGAGGGCCAATTCCCCCTCTCCGGGCACAGAGCAGAGTTATGCTCCCACCTGTTGACGGCCGCGAAAATCTCCATAGCTAGGCTGTGGAAAAACCCAGAGGGCCCAGCAGTACAAATGTGGTGGACAAAATGCTGGGACATAATCGCAGCAGAAAAGATAACTGCCCTCCGGTTCGGAAACAGAGACAAATTCTCCCAAACATGGGCTCCCTTTTTGGACTACACCCAGAAATTCCCAGGGTGGGCACGACAACCCCCCTCCCTACGATGGATGGACAAAACCGAATAAATACAGAGGGGACAACGCAGTAGCAGAGGTACAGATTGGCCCAAGATCCCGCCGGCTATTAAACCCAGGAATAACGCATCAAGGCCCGGACAATCTGACGCTCGCCGCCACCCACTCATGACCCAGCGCCTAAAGTACTTTCAAGGATCCCCTCTCGCCCACTTGTAACCTATCACCGCCCACTAGGGCTAAACTAACCGCTTGCCCTTCCCCTTGAACTGTCCCCTGACCTGTTATTACTGTTTTGTTATGAAGGACATAGTCCTTGTTGTTTTACTACTTGTATCTCGAAGCTCAACGTCGCTGCTTGCAGCGCTCTTTATGTATTCGCTACCACTCGATGCAATGTTTGTACAAAAACCAATAAATATATATTTTGGAAAAAAAAGAATGACTTCTTTTACTCCAATGTGAAGCATTGGCTTGATCCTGGCCACCTTTCAGGAATGTCAACCTGAATGGAAGATTGTTTTTGTCCCCCCCCGCCCCCCCAAGAAAATCCTCTGCCTCTTCCCATCTCCCAGTATTTCTCAATTTGAGCTTAAAAAACATGATAGCAAGTAACAATCGGCTGGTGGTTGTTGACATGGATCCTTAGAGTATTGATTTTCTGGATCATATTGGTGTCTTATAGTTTCTCATTGGTGGTTCAAAGGCAAATATGTCCAGGGTCACACTCCAGATCTCATTTCGGCAATGAATTTAGCAATTTAAGTGCAGGTCCGAATTACACTAATCTGATTCATGTGCTGCTGAATTTCTCTTTGTCAGTTCTTCCCTCTAATAAAGCAGACTTCCCCACCTCTTGTCTTTAAGAGAGAGAAATTACTTAACCCTGGACCTCTTTGCGCCTTTTGGAATCAGCATGTTTCTTCTTGGCTTGCATCAGACTGCGGGCTAACGGAGGGGTGTTAATTGTGCATGCTAAGTTCAGCTATTGCTACTACCTCCCCACTCTAGTCTGTTAAAGCTCAAGCACTCCTGGTTCTGTCCATCTCTATGGGAACTAAAAAGGGGTTGTCGACAGGCATACTCCCCCAGACACTCACACAGTACCACTTGGTCTCCTCATCCTCATCCCCTTCGTGAGGAGCCGTCATGCTGCTATAATGGAGGCTGCTCTGCAAAGTGTCCAGGTTTGTGGTAGGGGTCGCTTTACGGTCATCCCCAAGGTAAGTAAAGTCCTGCAGAGCTCTGCCCGCTCCTTTACAACTCTTGGGTAGTCTAGGTCAGTTACAGCTGTTCGGCACGTCTGTATGCTGAAGCTGGTGAGTGTTGCAATGGGTGTGTGAAAGCAGTGTAGGCTCTCTGGTCCCTCCATCGCTGGTGCTCACTTGCATGTTGGCTCTGTGGCTCAGACTGCTGCAGACGGATGCTGTGGCACATGGATGGGTTTCCGTCCTGTGGGTGGTCTTGTTGCATTGTTGTGTTTTTTTTGCCACTCTGGAAAAGAGAAAACTTGGCCAGCACATTCTTCAGGCAGTATAGGGTGTTGCAAGTTGGTAGTACACATGTAAAACAGGCACTTAAGGAGGGGAGAGGAAATGGTGCACACTGGCTTCCACCCTGGTGTGGCCTCTCATCATAGGATGAGCAGGGTATCTATCCCCTTGTAACATGGTCAGGTTACTGACCTTGTCAGTGTGCAGTGCCCAGCTCACTAGCAGGGATATAGCACAATGCATGCTACGCTGCCGCCCCAGGGAGTTTCTAAGACCATGTATTCTTATGAGGACACAGCCTTATCAGGCCATCCAGCCCTTTCAGGCGGTCTAGCTCCTTCAGGCATAGCAACCAGTGCAACCTGCTAATGTTTTCCGTTTCGACTGGTTACATAGAGTATTGCTTATTTTTTGCCACTGCTCCATTTTTTCTTGTGAGTAACGAGATTCCCCTGGTCCCCCCGTTGAGCTCCTGCTTGCCTTCTTGGGCCAGAGCAGATATACAGAACCTATTTCCACAGCGCTATTTCCACCTCCTGTTGTTCATGGGGCTTCAGCGCATCTATACCGAGACTGAGCTCCGCAGAGGTTATGCAGGGCATTGACTTTTATTTGTATGTTTTATGTACTGTGACTTTTCAAAAACAAGAGAAATTATCCCTGGTTTCAGTAGTGACAAAGGAAAAGGGTTCAGCGAGATGCAATCTTTCCTTTGTTGTGCCCCTTACATATCTGCTGCTCCTCAGCTGTTACTAGCCTCAAATATGACAAGGGAATAGGAGTCAGAGAGCAAAGGACTTACTCCTACCGCTCTCTTTGGACCTGCATATGTATGGGGCACGGAATGGGCTGTGCAGATTCCAAACTTGTCTGCCTCCAGGTAAATCAAAGCTGTAGCTGGAGGGCCTTTGTAGACCTGGAAATCTGGCCTATGGGGTGCCTGCCAGATCTGAAGACGGGGTCATGACTGACTGCCACAGTGGCTAATGCAGAAATTGTGCTTGGAATACATCGGCCCTAATTTAAAAAAGAATGTTGGAGGAGATACGCCCATAAACAACCTTAAACATTGTTAGCCTTGTGTAGTGACTCAGTTTTCTAAAAGCAGAAAATATTTCAGTGATTTATTTGGGGAAAGATTGTGCAGGGACTGGATTGAACAGGACTAGACAGACTAGTGAGTTGAGTGTTAACCCAGAATGTGACCTGTGCAAAAACTGGACAGGCCAATTTAGCCTTTCATTCTCCAGAAGACAATAAAATGAGTACAACTAATGCGGGTAAAAGTAATATCTTATTTCGAGTGACACAAAACAGAAAACACAGGTAGAATGCAATACACAAGAAGAATATACAATTACAGAAACAAAATGGGAGAAGTTGGATTTACAAAATCTGCATAAAATGTTGGCATTTTAAGCTTCATACCTGAGGCTCCCCACTAATGTCGATAAAGCTGGCCCCATTTTCGACACAAGCTTTCACCACTGGTTCTCCAAAAAACCTGTACTGTTATCAAACAGAAAAAAACATGTATGACTGGCAAGACCGCTTCAGGGAGAAAGGTCGAAGAACTTGTTGCAAAAGAGCACTTGTCACTCATGATACCAAACACTCCAGAGGCAATAAAAGAAACGAAGGAGTCGAAAAAAGGCAAACAGGCATCCGATTTCAAATGTTAAATTGAAACTGAAATGTATCAGATATACATCTAGCCAAAAAGGCTTTGTCAGTACAAAATATAACATTCAAATACACTACTAAAACACATCATTCAATACATCTTAAAATTGCCACAATCTTTAAGTAAAATACAACCATAAAATAGATAAGATTAATATCATTGCCTCTCATAAAAATCATCCATAGGTCAACAATATTCATCATGTCAATTGCATGGTTATAAGATTTAAGATATTTAATTCTTAGATCAATTAAACTTTCACAGGACATTATCAAGTGGTGTAGTGATTCAGAGACATCGTTACCACATAACCGACATTTTCTTAATGTTTGTGGTAGCCCTAATCTATCAGCTTTTGTCTCAAGTGCTTCTGTCATATTGAATTTCATCAATAGGTATGTTCTGAACGTACTAATACTTGGGTAAGCTTTAATGTACATCGGGGACATATTTCAAGTTAAAAACTCTTCTAGGTACAATCCACTGTTAGCTTTAGATGCAATGTTAACTATGTTCTGTTCGTAACAGGAGACATACCATTTATTTTTCAGATAATTTTTTAGAACTATTAAGGTGGTAGTACCAGGAATACACCCAGAAGTCAATTTCCTGGGAGTTCTTTGCAGGATACCCATAGTGCCAATTAACATATTGCCTTCCAAACGTAGATATGCTTTCACATATGGAACTATGATCGTATCCGTTTGTAGGGTACACACCTTTTCGTAGGCCAGAACACATTGGCATGTGTATGCATACCATCAAGAGTTTCGCTTCAAATGTTAGACGTTTTACAAAGGTGTGGCCCCATATTTCCACAGCATAAAGTAGCATTGATCTAACTTTGGCTAAATAGATGGTAATTACAGCTAATACAGAGTAGCCAGTTTCTTCTGATGAAAGCACTCAGCGCATTCATAGATACGAGACACCGATCTTTCAGTGCACTCCATTGTGAAGCCCAATTTAATCTATCATCAATAATAATCCCGAGATACTTGTAAAAAGAAATTGGTCTACTCTTGTAGAGTCAAATTGCCAGTGGTATTTCCTAGGTCTGTGTTTTTCTTTAGAGAAAACCATGATTTTGCTTTTATTGATGTTGATGCTCAGACCATTTTCAGCAGAATAGATCACTAAGGAGTCTAGCATATGCTGCAGACCTACTGGTTTGTAATCTAATAACAGCAGGTCGTCAGCATAAGCAAGCCACCTGATAATCACATCATTAATCTTTACCGGATTTGCTTCCGGTATGATGAAGGCTTTCATCATATCGGACAAGTATAGATTAAATAAAATCGCAGCAATCATACATCTTTGTTTGACCCCGCAGCTGGTTGCCATGTTGTGCGAGAGTCTTCCTGCTGCATTTAATGTTATTCTGACAGAGGCATCTGTATGGAGTAGCATCAGCATCCTTCATAGGCCTTGTGGAATCCCCCAGGAATTCAATTTATGCCATAATCTATTTTGCAGGACAGTTTTGAAAGCGGCAGAGAAATCTATATACGCACAATAAACGTCGAGATTGCGAGTACCCCATGAATGCTCTATTGCAGATGTAAGCATCAATAGGCTATGTATGGTACTAGACTTATCCCTAAAGCCTATTTGATTCAGTGGTAAAATTTTTGATTGGGCAATCCAAGTATTCAATTCCCGGAGCAATACTTTTGTAAATATCTTGGACGATGCGTCAAGCATCGCCAGCATTCTAAAGTTTGCAGGTTGATCCCCCGACCCCTTCTTATGTATCATTAATATATGGCTAGTTTGCCTTGAGGCAGGAATCACTCCCAATTTACCGATTTGTTTGAAAAGTAACAATAATGCGGCACCCCATAGTTCAGGTTGTTTTTTATCACTAAATTACAAACACCATCGGGCCCAGTGGCACGAGAGTTCTTCAAGTTTTCAATAATCATGATAATGTCTCATTCGGAGGCTCTGCAATCCCAAATTACATTTGGATTTGGAAGAATATCACTCGACAGGTCGGAGTTTCCCAAAGTATCTTTTATATATTGTTCCCACAATGCTTCAGTAATATAATTTGGCAGTTCCCGTTTTTTCTGGCTACTAAGCAGCTGCCATATGTCTTGGTTATTGTTTGATATGGCCATCAATGCAATGTTTTTCCATTGTTTGATCTCACGATCCCTTTTGTGTAGTCTAAGCCCCTTTCTATAGTTCTTAAGTTTTTTAATATGGCATGCAACTTCATAGGCTGATAATGATGCGACGTTCCTGGTCACATTCCAAATTTCACTACGAAGATACTTTTTTGCTTCATTAATCGTCTTGTCATTACCATGCCTACGAGGTAACGCAATGTTAGAGCGTTCACCTGCTGTTTTATACATTCCCCGCTCTGCCACCTGTTTTTGGATATTCTTCATAAACTGGGAGAAGTTTGAGAAGATATGGAGCTCAGATGTAGTCCCAGATATACCCTCATTAATGCATTCAGGAAGGAGGACAGTGACTGCTTGATTAACATTCAATATTTCTCTGATGCCATTTATTTTATTTCTCCCCTCGCTAATATGGACACTCCCATTTTCATCACACTCAGAATTTTCATTATAGATACCAGGAGAACCAAACAGGAGACAGAGGAATATGATCACTCTCCTCTCTCTCGACAATACCCATGTCTCTGATTCTCTGAAGGCCCATGGTATTTACAATATTATAGTTTAGGGTAGTCGCAGATTTGCCCTCAATTCGAGTGAGTGCCATTGTCGCATTACCTGGAGTACGACCATTAAGTTTCACTAAGTTATGTGCATTAATTAGGTTCCCCCATTTGAGTCCCTGCCTGTTAAGAGAGCCTTGGACAGGATCCTGATCTTTTTGACCATCCAGTCATTGTACATTCTGTCTAGAATCTCCAATTTATGCGTTAGTGACCACAGAGCCAAATTGAATGGCGATGACTGTACAACTTCAACACAGTATCAACAGTCTTTACATTTTCTATTGTCATGCCCATGTTAGGGAATCATATACATTAATGACAATTACCACTTCCCTAAGCCATGATAATTTAGTGACCAGGACATTATGTATAGACAAATGTAATTTCACTATTGACCATGGTGGCTGCACGGATACCAATAATCCCCCCTTTGGCTGGCCAAGTGGACCCTTAGTAGCAACCTGATGTACAGTACTTCTGTCATCGAATTGAATCTCAGATGTAAGCCAAGTTTCTTGGAGAACCACAATTGTAAATAATGCCAAGTGTTTAACTAGACCTTCCTTTTCAAACAAGTGCGAGTGCCCTCTGGTATTCCAGGAGAACAGCAGCTGTAAAGAATTCTGTCATTGACGAGACCCAGCAAAGTGACTTAAATATCAGTGGCAGCCATTGCCAGTAACCTTCTGGGATATCTTTGGTGACTTCCTGAACTACCTTTGAAGCCTGAATACTTGGGCTCTTTACATGACACTCGCTCTCCAGATTCATTGGAGTTAATACAGGTAACACAGATGTAATAGATGACACAGGTGCTTTACGAGGTTTCACAACTGGAATCATCGCTTTTTGTACAGCATAACCCATACGCAAAAGGTCAACTTCAAAACCCATAATATAGTTCAGGGTTGCATCGGCTACAAAACATACATTAACATATTGATTAGGGAGTTCAAGCCTGTCAACTAACCGTATGTCATCCGAAGTAATTACCCTTAACGGCACGATAGATTTAAAAATACACAGAACTACAATAGAAGTAGAGGTTTATCTCTATGAACATATAATATTTGCAAAGCAGACAACATACCGAGGGTGGCATTTCCCTTTCCACTGTCACATGGAACCCCGATATTAGGTTTTGTCAACACCCAAGCTTCCGGAAGAGTCTTTTGCAACGAAGCAACCGGGGTAGCGATATTTAAAGCAGACCCCACCTGACTTGGTTGCGTTAATGCAGGCAGACTTTCCTTTGCAAGGGACAAGGGAGTATCATCCACCACAAACAGTATCAGGCTCTACATTTATGTGACTAGTTGGAGCTACCCCAACTAAGGTATTTACGTCCACAATTCCCAGAGCAGTATTTACTGGTTTTACAGAACCAGAAACATCTGCTGTTGGAAGAGTATTCTTCGATGGAACACTTTCAGCTCAGCATGCAATTGTCTTTTCTTTTTCACAACTTTGTTGCTATACATAAATGCTTGATGCACAAGGATTTTTCCTTTTATTTGAGATTACCTTTTTTCCCTCCCTACCTCCCATGGCGATATTAGATTTAACTGTACAACCTTTTTCGGGAGAAATTGCATGTGCATTACTTCGCTTACTTGCACATTCTTCACAAAGTTGCTCTTTAAGTTTAGAATGAATTAACTATGATTGCACATCGATTTTTGTTTCTAGGTGAGAGCATTTCTCCAGCAGCATATAAGCAGATTTTCTAAGGCATTGAACATTTCATCAGAGTTCATGCTATTATCAACGTCATTAGCGCAAAGGCCTTCACCATAGTCAGTTATAACATTGCGGGAAGATGGCACAGGATCACTCTTTCCGAGGTGCTCATTTGAGGTGAAACTAAATATAGGGGGTACAATAGTGTCATAAAATTCTGTGCCCTTAATGGCCGACTCATCTTTCAGTGCCGGTAAGGCATCGGGAACCGATGACAGTCAACTTGGTAGGTGGAGTAAAAATCATCGGGGTCACTGCAGCCTCAACAATGGACATTTCGGCGTCAATACCCATATATTCTATATCAAACTCTTCCAACTCAGAAATAGATATGTCAATAGCACTCTCAGTAATACCAGTATTCTCCCTATGATTCATCACCTCAGTGGACCCAGGAGCCAATAGACCAGCTTTGGATATCGTACTGCACACTACGCCAGTTACTGATCAGCAACTCCAGGCGTATAGTCAACAGCTTTGGGACCAAGGAGGCTAGAAGTGACATCTATAGCAACATTTTGTACCTGGGCAATACTTTCAATACATTCACTATTTGGATTCGAATTGCTACATAGTACATCACACAGGAGTTTGGCACTTACACATCCCAACTCGCTTTTCAACTCTGAGACCAAATCAGCGGATGCCATGTTCAGGGATTCGTTAGCCAGAACAGTATCAACAGTTTCAGACAATGCTGGCAGAATGTTTTTTTTTTCCCCCCAAAATAGTCTGATCGGATTACCCAATACTACACCCTTTTTAGGGCGTGTGATGATTTTCAGCACGCAAATCCGTCTATTACGTAGGTTCTTATGCAAAGATAATTCTTTATCGTAGTCATCCATGTTAGCCCGTATGGCGAAAAGGGTAGGAAGGGTAAAAACTATTACAAGGAAGCCGGCCGCATCATCCAAGGGCCGCGTTTTTAAGGGCCCGTCTGCGGCTGTCAGCAGCGGGCAGCAAGGAGCTGAGCTGCCTGTCCTTCCTGTAAGTACTCCTCGGTACTATACCGCCTCGTTACTGAAGATACTTGCACTAACCCTGTCCCAGCCGTTTAATATACGGTCGACAACATTATCTACTCTGTACCGCGTGTTGTACAAGTATGTCAACAGGCACCTGTTGATACGTACTGCTATACCTATGATTGCCCGCATCTTGCTGCATGTCTCACTTGGGATGAACTGTAATGAACTCTTATACATCATTCCAAGAAACCACGCATTGTACTGTATCACGTCGCTCATACGCCTCTCATGACATACTGTCGGAACCTTGTTGCTACTGTTACGAAGCACGCTACACGCGTGCAATCTTACTCATTAGCCCTCATTGTACCCATCTGCACAAATGTTATTGCCATGACTTGCCTGCATGCAATTCATACCTTAACCCTTTAGAGTTGCAACAGATCCTACCTCTCGGCATAGAGCGTTTTTAGGCCTTATCTTGACGTTCACATTTAGATGGACCCTGCTGTTATACACAGTACCTCCTAGCCTCTGTTTGTGCTCCCGCTGCCCGCCTCCAAAATATTGTGCTCCATACCTACCGCCTTCTACCCCTGTGTAGACTCTTCATTATTGTATGCTCTGCCTAATAACTGCCTTCAGCTCTTAATGGACTGCCTGCAAACGTTCTCCTAAGATTTTTACGTACTTCTGTTAAAAAGGTCCACAAACACACTACTTGCATATGTCTGCGATCGTGCCTCTTGCACATTGTGTAGCTGCTCCTTTCATGGACCTGCATAGTGCATTGCCCCATCTCTGCGCCTCCGCTGCCATTACCTATTAATATCACTGATCATTGTATGACACATGTACCTAATGCACCCCAAGCTCACTGTGCAACTGATTCCACAGTTTTTGCTATGCATTTGTACACTTTGGCCCCCTCAGGTCATTATGTTTGCTGATATTTAAACTATGCTAGACACTTGCTTTCATCATGTCACTTTGGTCACTATATGGCTAATGCTATTTAGTCAACTCTAGGCATTTGTTTTCATTGTGCCACTTTGGTCACTGCTACCAGTCCCATTTAATGAGACCCAATTTTGACCCAGTGTGAACAATTTCAAAGGTATCTTACCCAGGCATCTAGTACTACCACCATGCACGTCAGTGTGCTCCTTCTACTATACTATACTCTAGCCTATGGGCGGCCCCAGTCACTCCGTTACCCACTGCAACAACCCTCCCCTTCTGGGCCAAACCTGCTCAGCTACCTAATAGTCTGGCCCGTCTGAACTTACACCACCCGGCACTGTCCACTATGACTGACTTCTATAATGAGCCTTGCAGCAACCACCGTAGGTTCACATTACTCCAGTAACCATACTAACCAATACCTTAATAACCCAGCTTTGTGGCTGGAACACTTCTCCAGGAAACCCACACCTAACCAACCCTGCCCTCTCTTTCTTAGTAACAAAAGACTAGGCACTAGACTCCGCCTACGACACTCCAGCAACACCACCACCAAGCAAACCTCACAAACACCACCAGGCTCACCCTCATCTACCGCTACATGCAAATCCACTACCACTGGGGCTAAACTCCCTGTGTTCAAGGGCGCCCATATCAACACTAGATCTCTCCCAGCACACGCACTAGACATCGCTGACCTCATCACCACCTCTGACCTTCACTTCATCGCTATATCCGAAACTGGGCTACATGCCGCATCTGGCCCCTCACTATCCTTGGCTTTACCGACTGACTTCAGCATCACGCGATGTGACTGCACCACTGCCCAATCCAGAGGCGGTGGCATGGCCTTCATCCATAAAAACTCTTGATCTAAGAGTGGTACCCGACTCCAAACTCGAATCTGCTGAGTCGCTGTCAGTGAAACTATCACTAACGCCTAACCAAACAGCCACCCTTCATCTTATTTATAGGCCCCCAGGTCCGACACCGACCTTTGTCGGTGAAATATCCACTCTCCTCCTTGACAAAACTAAAACTAACTCACAATCATCCTAGGTGACCTTAATTTAGGTCTTGGTGACCCAAAAGATCCCATGGCACTAGGTCTGGAGAATGCTCCAACTGACCTCGGCCTCACCTTGTATATCCAAGAACATACCCATATCAAAGGCAGGACCCTTGACTGGTTAGCCGGCTCTAACTGCAATAGCAAGGTTCTCGACAACACCCCTTGCTTATGGTCTGACCATCACATCATAACTTTCAACATCGAAGCAACCCCGCGAGCCTCGACAGCCCCAGCCCTTCCCACTAGAAGTAAAAAGGACATAACTAAGGAGAAACTCCTCCCACTGTTACTCCCATCCCTCAATGCGGCCACCAACACTTGCTCTGATACCACCTCCCTAGCAGACACCTACAACCAAACCATTCTTACTGCAATAGACTATGCACCCATCAAACTTAGGAAGGCCAAACCACGAGCACATCTTAACTCATGGTTCACCCCACAATTAAGAGCGCTCGCAAAGCTAAACGCTGTGCGGAAAATCGTTGGAAAAGCCAACCTTCTGATGAGCATAAAGATGGCTTCCTTCTTGCCTCACTCACCTACAAAGATGCTATCATCTCTGCTAAAAAAAAAAAAAAAAGAGTCTCTTAATAACCGGATTCTGCAAGCTGTTTCGAATACAAGAGAACTCTTCAGGATCCTAAAAGATCTAGAAACTCCTACCTCCCCCCCCAGACACCTGCACTAAAGATAGTAAATGGTGTGCTAACATTCAAGCAGCCTTACTGAATAAAATCTCTACGCTACAATCTAAAATTAAAGACAAGCAGGACAGTCTGAAGCTCGACAACCGCTCACTCTCCCCTGAGAGGGCCCTCCCTCTAGACACTGCTAACACCAAACCATTTGCCTTCTCACCGCTCACCGTCACTGAGGTAGAAAATATCATCCTCAGAATTAAACCATCAAACTGCCAGGATGACCCTTGCCCAGCTCACATCAAGGACTCTGCACATGATCTAGCCCCTTTCAGTACAGGTATCGGCCCAGACAACCTTAAGGACGCTTGGGTGATCCCATTGCTCAAAAAACCATCCCTAGACCCAGGCCTCCAGATGAACAAGTTACTTTCTTACCTGGTAACGTTCTTTCGATGGGATGGTCCGACGACGTATTCCATATCTATGACAGGTAATGTCCACAGCTGTGCTACTTCGGATAATCTTTGGCGTCTGCGTCCTGCGTCGATGACGTCGATGCGCCGTCCCCGAGGACCTCCTCCGACGGCCGACGTCACCCGATGTGATAAGTAGGACGCACGACGCCCATAGCCTCAGTTATAGTTTTTTCCCAGAACGTGTGCCACCAGTTTTCTGCCAGTCAGACACACAAGGCCTTGCGGAACGCAAGCTGCAATCGCAGAAGAAATTCTGCAGCGGGGAAGGCAGGGAGGGAGCGATATAGAATACGTCGTCGGACCATCCCATCGAAAGAACGCTACCAGGTAAGAAAGTAACCTGTTCTTCGAGGGGATTGGGTCCTCCGACGTATTCCATATCTATGACAGACTCCCAAAGCAGTACCAAGCAAGGAGGTGGGAAAGAATTTAGAATACAAATTTAGCATGCCCAAACAAACTGCCGAATAGAGAACTGCCTTGCCAAAGGCCAGATCTTGCCCTCTGATGGAATCAAGGGAATAGTGACGTACAAAAGTATGTACTGAAGCCCAGGTGGCTGCATCACAGATGTGACGAATAGGAACTCCCCTCTGCAGGGCAGTAGACACAGCGACTCCTCTGGTAGAAGGGGCCCGCAAGCCAGCCGGAGGGTCCTTACCCGCCAAGTGGTAACACTCGGAGATAGCTAAAATTATCCAACGAGACAAAGTCTGTTTCGTCACAGCTTGTCCCAAACGCTTTCCAGCGTAACCAACGAAAAGTTGATCGTCCACTCTGACCCGGGACATGCACGAAATATAAAAGCTCAACGCTCTCCTAGGCTCAAGCCTATGGAGCCTCTCCTCTTCCTTACCAAGATGTGGAGGAGGATAGAACGCCGGAAGAACAACCTTCTGGCTCAAATGAAAGTCCGAAACCACCTTCGGAAGAAAAGAAGGACGAACTCTAAGAACAACCCTGTCCTTCTGAAACACAGTGAAGGGTGGCTTAACTGAAAGTGCCTGTAACTCACTCACTCTGCGAGCGGAAGTAACCGCAACCAAAAACAGTTTTCAGAGTCAGCAGCCTCAAAGGGCAAGAATGTAAAGGCTCAAACGGAGCACCCATAAGAAACTTAACAAGGTTCAAATCCCAACCTGGCACCAAAAATAGGTGACGGAGGGAACACATTAGTGAGCCCTTTCAAAAACTGCGAAATTAAAGGAATCTTAAAATAGGAACACTCTTCAAACGAGCGCTTAAGATGGACAGCGCCGCCAAGTAACCTTTAATGGTCCCCACTTGCAAGCCCCTGTGGGCCAAAGAAAGCAAAAAAGACAGAACCATGGCAATGTCACATTCAAAAGGATCCACATTCTGAACTCTGCACCGGTCGCAGAACTTTCTCCAAAGGCAACGGTACAGAGACTTTGTTGCCGGCCGCCTGGCCGAGAGCAACACCTCCATCACGTCTTCAGGGAGGTCCCAATCCTTATACCTCAACCTTTCAGAAGCC
The DNA here is from genome assembly GCF_040938575.1 of Ambystoma mexicanum. Taxonomy (NCBI): domain Eukaryota; kingdom Metazoa; phylum Chordata; class Amphibia; order Caudata; family Ambystomatidae; genus Ambystoma; species Ambystoma mexicanum. The sequence goes on along the minus strand of NC_090928.1, from coordinate 258,199,841 downwards.
AAGCGTGAAGATTGAGGGATCGGACCTCTGGATGGAGAACCTGACCCCCCCCTCCCGTGAGAGCAGATCATCTCGGTAGGGAAGACGACGTGGAGGGCAGATGGACAAGTCTAGAAGGTCCGGGTACCACGTCCTCCGGGCCCACGCCGGTGCAATGAGGATCATCCGGGAACCGATACCTCTGTAACCACTCCACCACAAACGCGTCTCCTAAGGCTCCTTTTGGAGGAAATTCCCGCGAGCAAAACCTTTCGCACTTCCGGTTGACACTGGAGGCGAAGAGATTCACTTGAGGGGTCCCCCAAAGGGCGAAGATCTCCAGGAGAATCTCCTGAGCCAGCTCCCACTCGTGACAGATCGAGCTCTGCCTGCTCAGAGCGTCCGCCGTCTCGTTGTCGTCTCCGGCCAGATGAACAGCCGAGATCGAAACTTCCTGCTGGATGGCCCAGAATTCGAGCTGCATCGCCTCCCTGCACAGCGGAAGTGACCCTGCCCCCCCTTTTTGTTGAGGTAGTGCATGGCCACCGTGTTGTCCGTTAGAATCAGGACACTCTTTCCGCGCACAGTCGACAGAAAAGCCTTCAGGGCTAGCCTGAGGGCCCTCAGTTCCAACAGATTGATATGGAGTCTGGACTCCGACGGAGACCAACGAGCGCTGACTGTCAACTCGTTGGCATGAGCTCCCCATCCCGTGAGGGATGCGTCCGTCACTATCGTCACCTCCGGCCAGGGAAGCCAAAATGAGGCCCCCTTCATCAGATTGCCCTCGACGGCCCACCACAGAAGGTCCCGTGCTACTGAGGGCGGCTCCTGAACAGGGTCCGACAGTCTGCCGGAGGACAGACCACTGGAGCTTGAGGGCCCACTGCAAAGATCTCATCCGCAGACGAGCCTCTGGCACCAGAAGAATGCAGGATGCCATGAGGCCGAGCAGTCTCAAGAATTCGGACGCTGGGAGATTCTGGGCAAGCTGAAACTTGTGCACCATCTGCTGAATGTGAAGAGCCCTCACCTGAGGAGGAAAACACTGCCCCAGGGATGTGTCGAGCACTGCTCCGATGTACTGGAGCCGCTGCGTTGGTGTCAAATGGGACTTCTTTAAATTGAGGGAGAAGCCCAGCCTGTGAAGGGAGTGGCAGGTGACGGACAGATGATCCAGGACTTGCTCGGGAGAGCTCCCCCTGATCAACCAATCGTCCAGATAGAGGTAGACGTGAATCCCCCCTTTCCTGAGATGTGCTGCCGCCACCACCATGAGCTTGGTGAAAACCCTCGGGTCAGAGGTCAATCCGAACGGCCGAAACTGAAAGTGCGAGTCGCCAACCGCAAACCTCAGGTACTTCTTGTGCTTGGGATGGATCGGCACATGGAAGTAAGCATCCTTGAGCTCGAGAGACACCAACCAGTCCTGAAGTTGAAGGGCCTGGAGGACTTGAGAAAGTCACCATCTTGAACTTGTCCTTCCTGAGGAGTTTGTTCAAACCGCGCAAGTCCATGATGGGCCTCAAACCCCCCGTCTTTCTTCGAAATCAAAATATAAGGGGAATACCACCCCTTGTTCCTCTCCGCTACAGGTACCAGTTCTATGGCGCCTTTCTCCAGCAGGGCTTGAATTTCCTGCGCAAGGAGCGGATCCGGACACTTGAAAGAGGTTCCCTGGTGGATTGTCGTGAGGCCTCTGCCGAAAAGGAAGACAGTAGCCGTGGGTTATGATCTCCAGAACCCACACATCTGAAGTAATGGCTTGCCACTCTACAAGATGCTGCGCCAGCCTTCCCCCAACCGACGAACCATGGGACCCAGCCTCATGACTGAGTGGTAGCAGCTGTGGCGTTGCCTGAGAGCAAAGAGGCAACTGCCCGAGCGGCCTTGGCACCTCGAGTACCTTTGTTTCCACCTCTGGCACTCTTACGATGGCCTCTTTGACTGCTAGCTCCCCTCGCTTTACTGAAGGACGAGTAATAGTGAAAGGAACTTCCCCTCCGTTGCTGTCCCCTAGGACGAAAAGGCAGAGGTTGGCGAACTGCAGCGCCCAATGACTTCGCTGCAGCTTTGGAGGTCTGCAACCTCTCAAGGCTCTCGTCAGCCTTGCTGCCAAAAAGGTGTTCACCGTCAAAGGGCATGTTGAGGAGCCGGGACTGCACATCAGGACAAACCCAGACTTGCGCAACCACGCAAACCTGCGCATTACGGTGCTCGCCGCCATGGACCGGCTGACACAATCCGCCAAGTCCAAACCTGACTGAACAGCCTCACACATAACATCCTTGCCATCCTGAACCATAGCAAGGAAACCATCCCGTTCGTCCCCTTCGGGAATATGATCAGCCGCTAATCCAACACAGTTCCACAGTGTGTGTGAAACGAGACAAGGCACATATGGAGTTGGCCGCCTGAAGCGCCATACCGCCCGAATAAAACACTTTCTTTACCCAGCCGTCAAAACGTTTGTCGTCCCTATCCGGAGGGATGGTAGGATACGACGCCTGCTTTGCCGGGGCCGTAGCCGCCTGCACCACCAAACTCTCCGGGGTGGGGTGCCTGGACAAGTAGCAGGGGTCGCTACTGGCTGGACGGTATTTTCGCGACAAAGACTTAACCACTGCCGGGAGACTCTCCGGAGCAGTCCAAGCCGCCGCCACCCTTCTCTGCAGAGCCATATGAAAAGGCAAAACCGGGTCAAGTGGGTGGACCGAGATCAAGGATGTCCGTGAGATCATCCTGAACGAACTCCCCTAGGGGAGCTGACCAACCCAAGTACTCGGTAACCTGAGACATAAAGGCGCCGATATGAAGAATCGGCATGAGTGCCAGGCTCCGGCTGACAAAACTCCACCTCCAAGGGGAGGTGTCCAGTCCACTGGCATCATGCAGCGACTGCCTCCGGTCATCAAACTGGCTATGGCCCGAGATAAGGTCATCTGGAACCGCAACCGGAACCAGGCCGCCATCCGAGCCTTCATCACCCTCTGAAATGTACTCCAGGCGGGGAGAGGAAGACCTCTGTGGACCAAACCAGTGCCGGACCTTAGCCATAGCCTTTCTAGGGGCAAACCCCTCCGACACCACCGCCTCGAAAGGCGTCGAGGGCGCTGAACGGATCGGCGCCGGCGTCGACAGAAAAGGCGTCAACATCGGGCGAATCGGCGTCGACGTCAGCTGCAGTGCCGCCAGCATCGGCGGCGTCGACACAGTCCTCGAAGCCGGAGCTCCGAGCGTGTCTCTCGACAACCTAGGTGCCGATGGCGTCGACGACCCCCTCGGAGGCGGAGCCTCGAGAGAAATCGTCGACGTCAGCGCCACAGGCGTAGACGTCTTCTTCGAAGACGGCACAGGATCACACGGTCTTGAGCGCGTCGAGGACCGGGACCTGGCACGGGCATGGCGAGAACGGCTACCCTTGTCCGAGTGGGACCTCTCCCGCGAGCCGTGCCGACCACTCCAGCCCGAAGGCGTACGAGCGGTGTCTCTCGACCGGTGCCGACCAACCCCACTTGGAGGGGCGGACGGACCGGTGCCCTGCAATTCCAGAATCGCTAGCATCTGCTTCCCGAAGGAAGCCCATTCCTCCGGTGTCGCTTGCATGGAGGGATAAGCGACCCGCCGACGGGCGGAGTCCTCGGAAGAGGACGGGGAAGGCGACTTATGCCGGCGCTTCCTGGAATGCCTCGAAGAGGCGGAGGAGTGGCGAGACCGACTCCTGGAAGGAGACCCACCAGACTTCCGACGATGACGCGGAGAGTCGCCCCTCGAGTCATCTGTCGAAAGCCCCGCAGACCTCGACTTCCGGGGCTTAAACACCCGGCCTACCGACAGCTTCCTGAGGCTATATGCGTCGTGCGTCCAACTTATCACATCGTGTGACGTCGGCCGTCGGAGGAGGTCCTCGGGGATGGCGCATCGACGTAGAAGCCAAAGATTTTCCGAAGCAGCACAGCTGTGGACATTACCTGTCATAGATATGGAATAAGTCGGAGGACCCAATCCCCTCGAAAAGGTGCGTACTAGGCCTTTTTACACATGAAAATCTTGTAAATACGACAGCGTTATTATTTTCCTGTGTACATTTACACACCGGTTTAGAGCAGATGGCAGTGCAAAGGTCAGGTTACTTAACAGAAACCAGAAGGCTGCTTTTGATTTTTATCTACATGGATGTAATTGCAAGCCACCTGCTGAAACAGAATGCATTTCTCTGAAGTCTTCCAAAAAATGAAACTGCAGACTGTGATGAAAGGAATGGTTTCTTTGCATTCAGCTTCTGCTGTGTTGTGTGTAGATGCTCATGGAGCAAGCACTGTGCATATTTACTTTCCTAGAATTTTAGGCTTGTATAAGTAATAAGATGGACAACTAAGTTCCAATTGAGAATTAATATTTTGGAAAATGTTTTGCTTTTTTCCAGTGAATGGAAACCAGTATTGCACAATAGTATTTTTCAGAGTTCTTGTGCTGTGCACATAATCATGTGGAGGCACATCATGTTTACACTTAGAATTCAATTTACACTCCAATTATAAAAACAGTGTAAAAAAGAGGACTATGCACAGTCCAGTTTACATACATTCAACCTTGCAGTCAATGGGGTGCATTACTATAGATTGACAGTGGCAGCAGAGTCTTTGCTCAAGGGTGAGTGATTGGTGTAATGACAATCACAGGTGTTCTAGCCTTTCAAATCTTCAAGACTACAATTAAAACATCCACCTGACTCTCCAGGAAGTGCAAGCGCTGTTCAAAAACAAACAAATGAAAGTTTCATTGTTAATTGAAATAGAAACTCTGCAAAACCTGTCCCTGTGATAATCCAGATAGTAAACTTTATGTGGCGCTTCATAAATGGTTTCTCCAACATCTAGGTTCTGTGATGATTATACCTCAGTCAATACTCAATTAACCGACCTCTGAAGGATGTTAGCCAATAAGATAACTCAGCCAGTTGAGCACTCATTGCTGCAATCTTTGCGTGATCTGCAGGTTGCAGGTTCGAATCCCGGCAAGGCCAATTCAGCCTTTCGAGGTCGATAAAGGAGTACTGACTTTGGTTTGGTGGTGATTGTGATAAATATTTTCCATGTACAGCGCTTTGCCAAAAGCGCTATATATATAACCATTTGACCATTAGATTAGACATAGAATTTAGCATGGAGTCCTTGCCTCTCTGCACTGTTGTATCATAATATTGGCATTGGCATACCATTAGGTAGTAACAGCTCCAGGAAATGAGGACTTTCATTAAACATCAAAAGACAATTCTGGTATCGAACCTCAAAGCACACAATACAATTCATGTTTGCATTACTATGTAATTGGCTAGGTTTTTGTGATTTCAACATTTAAATATATACAGGAGAGATCAAATGGCCAGACTTTAGAGAAATGAGGTGTATTCTGTCAAAATGCAGAAACCTGCCGCATAGTAATTTCCATATAGTTTTTGCACACGTTGGCTGGATGCCACATACATTTTACTCTCTTGCAAAGGAGAAAAGTTATTTTTACTCTCTTAAAATCACATTTACTCTCAAAGTTTAAAAATAGGGAATAAAATACTCCCACGTCAAAATCTTATCTGGAGCACTGCCTAGACCCTAGCATACCTACTAACTTCCGACCTATCACCACAGTACCGTTTTTTCTTAAGATATTAGACCGCGCTGCATACCTTCAGATCCAAGACTACTTGGAATCTAGCAATTTGCTAGGTCTTCGACAATCGGGATTTCGTCCCAGACACGCACCGGAAACTGCTTTAATAGACCTAAAAACCCAAATTGAGGTATTGAAGGATAAGGGTAAACTAGCAATGCTACTTCTCCTCGACCTCTCTGCCGCATTTGATCTGGTCAACCACCAGATCCTATGCAGGCACCTCCACTCTGCGGCCAACTTCTCGTCCTCTGCTGCTGCCTGGATCAAATCATTTTTGAGCAATAGATCTATGGAGGGTCTTTGCCCCATCTGCAGCCGCAGACCCCTCCCCAATTAATTGCGGCGTACCTCAGGGATCTTGCGTGTCACCTACACTTTATAACATTTTCACGAAATCACTCTTTGATGTGCTTGACTATCTGGGTGTCTCCTACACCAACTATGCGGATGACACCCAGATATTCATTCCCACCACAGGTGATTATCTGGCTGACACCAAGGCCCTCAACGACGTCTACTTGGTCATCCAAGCCTGGATGGCCCAACACCAGTTATGCCTAAACGACGATAAGACGGAGCGCCTTATCTTGGGCACCTCACAACGCCTGAGCAAATTAGACCCATCCTATCAGTCATTCACCATACACGGTAATACCAAACGAGTCTCGAAAGACACCAAAACGTTAGGTGTTTACCATGACGCCACCTTATCCCCATCTCGACAAATAAATGCAGTCAGATCTGTATCTGCATACACGTGCAAACTTGCAACCCGTTTCTTACCACCCCTAACAGTGTCACACTAGCGAGAACTTTCATTATGGCCAAAATTGATTATTGTAATGCTCTTTACCTAGGTACCAGCCAAGAGAACTTGAACAAACTTCAAACAACCCAGAACAATGTCATTCGAGCTGCCCTAAACATCCCCCGTAACCACCACATCTCAGAATCCAGAACTAACCTAAAATGGCTGTCAAGCAGAGAATCTCACTAAAAACACTTGCCCTCACGCACAAATGCTTGGCTAACAAGGCCCCCCATCTACCTCTGCAGTCGGCTATCTCACCACTCGACCTCCCGATCTCTAAGAACTGCCCAGACCCATTGCCTTTCGATCCCTAGGTTTAAACTTCAAAAAGCGGGTGGCACTAGCTTCCCTGTCCTAGCCTCTAAGCTATGGAACTCCCTCCCCACCACAATCAGATCTGAAGAGTCATTCAACACATTCAAGTCCAAAACTTGGCCCACTGACCTCCTTACTATTCTCTGCACACCCTAGGATTATATCCAATGTCAAGCCTTTAGCGGCACTGTACTTTTATGTACATAGAAACTTCTCTAGTAGTCTGTTAATGTAATTTTTATGTCTGTTTATTTGCATTATTGTAACCTTGTACAAATTGCACCCTGATGCCTCCAGGCCTGATGGTCTGCGCGTAATAAATAAACAAATACAAGATTGCTTAGCAAAGATTTAATTCGAGTTCAAGTGGCAAGCTCACGTATGTGCCACATACACAAGATTCGTTCTGTTCTGTTAAAAAGATGCAAATCAGTGTACCAAGAGCAGAGCGCCAAATACCAAACACCAATACCACTGCGGATGCCCCGGAAATACCGTAGTATGGTAAAGTGGATAATGGCACCAGACTGCACAAGTCACGAAAATATAATAGTTCACAGACCAGACAGCGCATTACACATTATGAAGGGCAAAAGCAGCATGACTGATTACGAAACAACTTATATCGAGGAACGAACAATGCACAATAACAGGTATAGCCTCCTAATACCTGCCAACGCTTCCCGGACACCCAATGCGTCGTCAAGAGACGAGCCTTAGAGTTGGTTTGACCCACTGAAATGCCGTCTCACATCGCTCGCTGATGGAACAAACACAAACCAAATGCTTACGCTTGCCGCACAGCAAAACAGCCACTTCTGAGCCACTTCTCAGAGCACGCGCGGCTGGTTCTTTTTGATGACTTGGCTGAAAAAGGGGTGTGGCTTCACAACCTACAATTAAATGAAGGTGTATAAAGGAGTAGAGGACTGTAATTAAATAAATAGAAAGTCCAACAAAGTCCAGCAAGGTCAAATGGAGTCCGTAGGAAGCGATTGGTGAATAACGAAGGATGTACAAACAAGAAGCTCAGACGTAGTATCCAGGCGAGCAGAGATCCACAGCAAAACAGCCACTTCCGAGCCACTTCTAGGAGCGCGAGCACGCAGCTAACTTTTTTTGACGACTTGGCTGCAAAAGGGGCGTGGCTTCACAACAACACGAAGCTCAAACGTAGTATCCAGGCGAGGAGAGATCCACACAAAACAGCCACTTCCGAGCCACTTCTGTTAAATTGAGAACAACTACAACTGCTGGATACATGAAGTGGCATGTTTCACGATTAGATTGCAAATATGAAACACCCTTAGCCAATATGTAACATATGGTGACAGGTATACAAGCTTAACAGTAGCAAGCTAACCTTGATATACAATAGTGCATCTGAAGTTAAATAATTTCTATGCAAATACCAACTTATCAAAAGCTCTTCAAAAGCAGGATTTACAGACGCAGCATTCTGTGGCATTTGGGGGTGGCCGAATAATCAACTTGTCAAAATGAGAGTTCCTGCTCTTAAACAAGTATTCCAGAAATCTCAGGCAAGATTGGGAAAAACAAATTGAGCTTGCAGATGTGACCATACATAGAGTTGCGGACCAAGACTTGCATTATTCCCAAGTCCTGCCTTCTGTTGCAGTCAAGAAGGCAAATATTGGTCTGTGAAGAGCCCCTGCGGTGGCGCTACACATCCAATCTGTCCCGAATCTACCCCTTCTAAAGTGTTTGAGGTGGGTTGGAGGGCTTGGGGAAGTTTCACAGGCTCAGAGAGCGGTGCTGCAGGGCACATTTGGTTTGGTTATCCCAGAGAAAACGGTGAAACAGGAAGTTCCCTCCAGAACACAAAAATGTCAGCCAGATACTGAGGAAGTTTGAAAAATTAAGGCGCGATGACAGGATAACACCCATGTGCTTTGGCCTGGTGGAATGAGGTGCTGATCTGAACCCACATCCTAGCTGTGGAGGACCGGGGTGACATTTTTGGGAACTGATGGAGGTTGGGCCAATGGGGAGCAAAGTGGCAGGAGCCCCAGAGGCAATTTGAAGTGGGCATGCTGTGGTCCTCTGACATCGGAATTGCAGTACTAAAAAAAAAGCAGAGTAAGAACTATGTCCACACATGTAGTATTGTGAGGACCTGGCCGTTTGGTGTACCCTCCCCCGATCTCCCCTTCAATCTTTGCAACTTCCCAACTCCACGGGGATCAGAGGGGTGAGGCAGAGCAGGATGACCTAACTGTAATGGGGGATGGATGGTAAGTGAACCCCAGATGAGATGATATGCTTAGGTCTGCACACCTGATGTATCGCCCCAGGGCCCCATGAGAGGGCACCGATTGGCAAGGACATCCAAATGCGAGTCTGGATTTGCACTTTGAGCAGGCCACCACGCGAGTGGGAGAATGGTGCTTTGCTGGTCCAACTGATGAACCAAGTGCTGCAGCCCGCTCCTGTGATCAGATCCTCGAGTGGTGACACCCTTACCTTGTCGGACGTGCTTCAAGCTATCAACAGTTCCAGAGGATTGATGGCAAACGAGATGGGTGCACTGGGAATCAACCTTAACTTGTTACGTCTGGATATGCAGAAGATATCATCTCGAATGAAGGGAGACAGCAGAGAAACTAGGCAGTAGAAGATTCCATTAAAACCATGAGTGAACGTATTTCTGGGATACGAAGCAGAACTAAGCAGCTGGAGAACAAGATGAAGGAATCAGTGTTGCTTCGAAAGGGGTTATGTCAGAGTAGCCTTTTGGAATGAGTGAAGGGCCATCTTTTAACCTGTACCTGAGGGAGTGGTTCCACAGGATTGTAGGATGTATGGGGCTATCCAACTGTGAAAGGACTGTCAGGTTGTCTACGAAGCAGCCTCCACTGGGCACACCACCTAGGGTGGTGGTAGCAAATTTCCTTAACTAGAGAGACAGATATGCAATCCCTTTGGTGGCTAGTAAGACTATTCTGAAAGTGGCTGGCGCTCTAGTTGCTAGTTTACACAAGATCTCCAAAACTGATGGATAAAGAAAAATGCCTGATGCTTAAGGGGACTCTGGTTTGGCAACTCAGTGCACAGGGGCTTATCAGTGGCAGTAGTTTGAGCACTCCAAGGAGCATTTTTTTTAAAGTTTAGGGTTCGAAATTGCTGGGAGCAATTTAGTTCCCGCTTCCAGCCTAGGAGAGCCTGGTTAGCTTGAAACCAACTGATGCCTTGCAAACATCTATATGTGATATTAACTATGAGCATTTGAGAATGTTAACAAAAAGAATTGGATAATAGCCAATACACATTTAAACACACTGGATCATACATAATGGGTACAAAATTAAAGTAGCGTCTCTGGTTAGCTCCTGGTTAACCTGCAGTAGCTCCGGTCTACAGGTTGAAGCCGGATGCCCAGGAGCTGGTTTTTGCTCCTGCTCATCTAATCTTAATTTCAAACCCTGAAGTTTACTTTATAATTGAGTTCTGCAACAGATGCTTCTGTGGTTTAACTAGTATAGAGTGGGCGTGTTGAAACTTGTATTGTTGGGGTTCCATAGGTATTTGTCTTTACTCACCATGAGAACATGCATTTAGGCGGTGTAAGCGGGGACTGGGAGAATAAGGAGGCAAAACTGATACTGGGATGTTTATGGTAGGCTGGATAAGGACTTTGTTGCAAGGGGTTGTGCCTACTTCACATGCAACGTGAATAGGCTGTGTTCTTAAACTGACAAACCAGAGCTGGTGTTCATGCAAGAGACCCAGTTCATGGGGAATGATTGTAAGTTCTTGGGTAGGGGACACAACACAAACTTATTCTGGGTTCACCAGTGACACTTTGATTAGGTTTAATAAGGTGTTTCATTTCAAAGTTATCAAAGTTGAAAGGGGCTGCAGTGGTAGATATGATAGTGGGAGAAATGTGATGAGAATCTCTAAGATTTCTGAGAGTGTATGCCCCCTTCACAATGAATCTGTAGTTTCTCCACAAGATTCCAATGTTATGGACCAAATTTACATTGGCGTGTTGGATGATTGGGGGTGATTTCAATGATTTGATGGACTCCCGGCTGGACAGAGGGGTAACAGGAAACCATAAGAAATCAGACTAAATTAGAATTTTGAACCTGCAATGGCTCTTATTGACAGGGACATGGTCACCATCCTTGTAAGTATTTATCCTTCCATTCAGGAGTCATTTTGTCACTGTCCAGACCCAATTATTTCTTTGTTCCACAGTGAGACCCAAAGAAACCAAGGCATAAAATACCTCCCTTGGACTGGTATCAGATCACTGCCCATTGCTATTGTGCAAGATGAACAGGCCTTCACAATCTAAAGGCATGTGGTGACAATGTATAGCATCTTGGGTGTCAGTAGGTGGTTGAGGTCCCGACAGTGAGACAATTGAATTAATTAACCTTAACACAACCTTGGTGGACGAGCAGGACCCTTGCAATACGGCTATCTTTATTCTAAGAACAAAAGCAGTGGACAGGCTTTGTGCACTGGGAGATTTGGAAGTTCAGCCCGGCAAGCTGAAAAGGGAAATCCTGCAAAAAACCTGTCAAAACAGCCTTGCTTGGGTAAGAGCTAGAGCTAGACGCTAGGAACAGTGTGAGACTAATGTTTGCCTGGGTGAAAAAGAGAACGAGGTTCCCACTATGTGCATAGTTTCATTTTAGATGAAGGGTCTAGGGACACAGGAGAACTAGAAATCAGAGACCTTCACAGAATACTATCAAACACTGGATAACTATGAATGGTCAGACATGGGAACGTGGTTTGAAGAGTTTCTCAAAGTATCTCACTTCAGTGGCTCATGGAAGAACAGATGAGCACTCTGGATGTGGAAATCGCCATAGAAGAGGGGAAGAAGGAAATCAGAAATCTTAAGTCAGGAAAAACCTTTGGCCCAAATGTCTTTCCAACCAAAACGTGGGGGAGATGGGAGATGAAACTAATATGTACATTTTGAATATGTTAATGTCCAGTTAAGAAGGTGGGGAATTTGCACCAAATTAAACGCATGCCACAATTTTGTCAATCCCAAAGTTGTTTAGCCCACATACAGTTGTGCCTCTGTTACGCCAATATCCAAACTCAATGAGCAGACACAAATACTTGCTAAAGTACCTGCGACCCAAGTATCGGCAGAGATCAGTTCTAGTGCATGTGGATCAATGCAGGTTTATCCAAGGCAGGGCAACTATGATCAAATATAAGAAGTCTGTATAATGCATTAGATACAGCTGCAAAAACCAGAGGCTATAGGGCGGTGATGGCAATCCTCACATGCAAGGCTGTTAAGATTTTCTACTGGCCACAATTATGAACCATTAAAGGAATAATTGGGTTTGGGCGTGGCTTTACGGTAGGGGTTAAATTGCTTTATGGTAGACCCACAGATAGTTTTTCTGGTCATGGGGAGTCACCTGGATCACAAAATGGTTGTGACCCGATCCAACGTGGTGGTATTTATGTTGGCGTGGTGGGAATGAAGATTGAGTGCCTCTTTATGCGGATGTGATGCATCCGGACAAAGAGTGATGGACATCCTCTAGACATTCACATCACACAGTGGATTAAAAACTAAATTAGGTTAAGTATATTTTACCAGTGCACTGAGGGGGGCAGTGGTGATAACACTGATAACACCATCGCCCGCCCAACCCAGACTGCAAATTCTGGGAATGATTCAAACAAAAAAAAACAAAAAACAAAAAAATACAAAGTTGCGGCGTAGTCGCCATTCATTTTCCCACAGACAAAAAAGGTCAATTTTTGGCAGACTGCAGAGCCCAAACCTTTGGACTGATTTGGAGGAGGTGCTAAACAACTTGGGCACGAAGCACTGACTCAAGGCTTTTTGTGGTTTGGGGTTATTCGGTCCAGTAGATTTTTAAATATTTGATGGAGAAGGGGATGCCCCTTCTCCAAAACAGAAAGCTGTATCTCAGGTAAATTACCAGGAAATCAGGTGTTTATAAATGAAACAGCCGCCATATTATTTTTTTCCTCAATGCAAGTTGTAGCCACGGCTATAGCCGAGGATATCGGAAAATGAAATGCAGAAAAAGGACAATTGCAGGTCAAAAACATGCAAATGCCAACAGGCTAGAGGTGGGGGAAGGCAAGAGGACACCAAGTGAAATTTGAGAGTTGGAGGGGGTCTAGGGACAACACAAAGCTTTTCCTTAACCTCGGCTATAGCCATGAATAGCCGACATCTCAAAGCAAACCGTCACAAAAACACTGTTGTGGGGGAGAATGGGGGAGGGCAGGGGAGGTGAGGAGGCCATCTTGGGAGGGGGAGAGCGGGCACAGATGAGGGGAGCACTTGAGTGCTTAGAGGTGGCAAAAAAAAAACATTTCTTTTTTCAACCGTCTTTCCCGATATTTGCGGCTATATAACTGCACATAGCTGCGGCTATTTGCAGTCCACACACTGGAAATAGGCATGCAAGACTGACACCCATGCAGTAACCAGGAACGACCCTGCTTAGCCTCAAAGCGAGGAAGGTGCCAGCCCCCACCAGGCCATATTGCCTAATAAATGAGCACAAGTTACAAGACCACTTACAGCAACTTGGCCTGAGAGGGCCACACCCTTCCTCATTTTGAAGCTCAGCATGGTCGGTCCTAGTTGCTGCACGGATGAGAGACTGTCCACAGGCCTGGATGCTGTGTGTTTTCTTAGTTTTAAATATTTCATAACAAACTAAGAAAAAAAAACAATGCATCTGCATATTATTTTTTTTTATCATGCACTGTTCAGTCCTTTAAAGTATTGCATTCTAGAGGTCAAGCTGTCATGAGGCCCACATGAAAAGAGCTTACATCTCTGGGTAAGGAGCTGCGAATACATGGAGAATTGCAAATCCAGCTTGCACATGCGAGGCAAACTAGAATAACCTTGTGTGTATAATGCCAATACAATGCCGATGCCAAGAAGTCCGCTAACAACCAACACACCTGACCACTGCGAAACATACGACCGCACAACATCCTCGAATTCCCTCTACACTTGACTACAATCAGAATCTGCGCCGAAGAACGCAATATGACCTTACTTGCCATATCCTCTCACCTGAGACATGTGACATCAAATCCCACATGAGCCCACACCTACAGCCTCTCACCTTGCCAAACTCCGATTCCGTGTCTCCTTGCCGCGGCACCTGCAAGCCCTCATCCTGGAACCGGCAGCCAGATACGATCAGCAGCACCATCAACAAGCCCTCCAAGGTGAACTTGGTTGTCCCCTTATACAAAGCACCCTTGCCAAATGCTGTCCCAGCGAGGGAACCCACATGCCCTGCCTCCAGCAATAATCTCCCCTCCAGCATGGTATCATATGCATGTGCACCTATATTAACATTGGCTGATAAGAGTCCACGTTAATATCACCCCCAGCGCTCATGCAGTTTCTCTTCCCAACTCCACCAACAGCAATGTTTCTGCCACCTCCACGTGTGAGGCCTTCACCCCTTGGCCGCTCGCCACTCCCCAGAGTCCTCTCAATGCGCCCGTACGGAACAAGAACAACCCAGCTACTATGCACCCCTACGCTCTCGCTGCCGTCTACGATTCTGCAAAGAAGCCTAATTTGCATACCATCACTACTGCCTTGATGACCGCCCACTGCAGCCGCTCCCCCTACCGACCATGAAACCGTTACTAATGCTGATATGTGCCCCATTGCCGCAACAGCTGTTTTGAGCACCATTGCCGCCTCTTATGCTGATATGTGGGCATGGCCGCCACAACAGCCGATGTGCCCCATTGCCGCCACAACAGCCGATACGTGCGCCATTGCCTCCTCATATGCCGATGTGCCCCATTCCCACCACAACTGATATGTGCCTCACCACGCCACAAACGTCGATATGTGCCCTTTTACCACAACTGCCGATATGTGGCCCATTGCTGACCTCACTAATGCCATGCATGCAGTTGCTGCCTCTATCCACCGCAAGACCCCCACAAATGTCGATACATTACCCTTTGCCACCACGTCCAACACTGCTATGCCTGCAGCTGCGCCCCTTACTCACCTTGACGCATCAGTTACAAATGTTGCTAGGCGTTCCATTACCACTATTAGTAGTGCCTCTAATACTGCCTCCAATACTGGCTTGCCTGCAGTGGTGCCACCCTCACCCCCTGTCTCTGCCACCAACACTGCTTTCGACACCGCAGCTTCAGCTACCTATACTAATTCAGGTGCAGCTACCCCCCCACTACACATCATAACACCACTCCCAGCAGGAACAGCTTGGCTACCCATGCCACACTCCTACTACCAAACCTTATGCACCCCCTCTCCACACCGCCAACAGATATCCAACCACTATGTATTCAGATGCCAGCCTGACTAGCTTAGACACTGCCCCCCATGCCGCGTCATCACCAAGGGTATACCCTCCGATCCAAACTCTTACCACCACCAATTTGCCTACCACCCCCTCTGCCCTCATTACCTTGGCCTTGCCTAAATCAGACCTAGGGACCAACAACCCTACCAAACCTGTTCTCAACCTGGCCCTGATCAGCACACGCTCTCTCCCTGCCCATGCTCTGGACATCCATGACCTATCAGTGAACAACATTGATGCCCTAGCAATCACAGAAACATGGCTGCATGCAGCCTCAGTTTATACATTCTGGCGGCAACCTTAATAGGACTTTATCCCCGGGCGAGTTCCTGTTTGCAGTCTCAGGCCTGGCCCTATCACTAGCCATCCCCACAGGCTACACCATCTACAGGAGCACTGGACTAACTCCAGAGATGGTGGAACCGCCTTCATAGCAAAAGACCAAATACACATTAGGCAACTCAATACTTCTCTTAATGAACCCTGTGACATCCTCTCACTAAAAATTGACCACCACCCCCGTCAACGTCATTACTATCCTTAAATCAATCAAACCCTCCAATCGTAAAGGGGATGCCTGTCCCGCACAACTTATAAAAGAATCTGCCTCCACCCTCGCCCTGTTCCTTAGGCCTTTATCAATGCCTCCTTCAAGTCTGCACATGTCCCTGCTTGCCTCAAAGAAGCATGGGTACGCCCGCTCCTGAAGAAACCCAGACTCGACCCAACCATCCCAGGGAACTACAAACCCATCACTAGAGTCCCCTTCCTCTTAAAGCTCCTC
The DNA here is from genome assembly GCF_040938575.1 of Ambystoma mexicanum. NCBI lineage: Eukaryota > Metazoa > Chordata > Amphibia > Caudata > Ambystomatidae > Ambystoma > Ambystoma mexicanum. The sequence continues at coordinate 258,183,916 of NC_090928.1, read as the reverse complement.
GACAAAGCAGCCTACCTACAGGTCCAAAATTACCTTGAGGCTAATAACCTTCTTGGTCTCGGCCAGTCGGGCTTCTGTCCTGGCCATGGGACAGAAACCGCACCATTAGAGCTCCAAAATCAAATTGATGATTTCAGAGACGCAGGCAAACCAGCCCTCCTCCTACTACGCAACTTATCGGCAGCTTTTGAATTGGTGGATCATAATACTCTCTGCCACCATCTCTCTTCTACTGCCAATTTTTCCCCTAACTCTACAGCTTGGATTACATCCTTTCTCCAGGAGAGAGTTATGAACGTTTTTTTTTTACCAAGCTTGCGCTAGCCCAAATCTGATCAAATGCGGAGTCCTACGGGGCTCCTGCATTTCACCCACCCTCTACAACCTATTCATGAGGCCATTATTCAACTTCCTGGACGCGTTGGGCATCTCGTACAGGAACTATGCTGATGACACGCAGGTCCTCACCCCCCTCACTGAGAACCATGAGTGACAGTGAAACTCTAGACTCCATTTACATTCCACAATTCAAACTTGGATGGCAGAAAATTGGCTGTGCCTTCACGGTGAAAAAAAAAAAAACTGCTACTTATTGTATCTCCAGCAACCCTAAAGAAACTCGATGGAAAGTACAGCTCTTTTACCATTGACAACACTCAAATCCCTATCTCACAGGCGGTCAAAGCCCTGGGGGTCTACCTAGACGCCAACCTTTCGATGATCAGACAGGTTAACACCATTGCATCTGCAACAGCGCCTCGATGCCCTTGGGCTGTAGTGCGCTTTGCAAATCTAAAAAATAAAATGAAAAATAAAATCTATGTTGTGCATCACCCACCGGGCCCTATCAACTCCTTCGAGGAAGACCTTCTCCAGACATTAGGCCACAACATAAAGCTCACCTCACAAGTGACCCTCCAAGGCAGCCCTCCAGATAAGTCGTGTATAAGGCCTTTTTACACACAGAAATCTCGTCAATACGTCCCTTTTCATTCTTCCTTGCATACCACTTACACAGGCTATTTATGGCAGCACCCCCATAAATCATGGAGCTCACCGGTGACAGCAGCTTGCAAATTCATTCATTACTTTAGTAATAGACACAGCTCCTTGAAAGAAGCAACTGGGATGAGTCCTGGTCTGATTAATTTTGTTAACACTCAACTTTTAAATGATTCTATCGAGATAATATTTTGAGTAATGTAAAAGGGAATTTGTGTTTTGTTCACTTTGTTCAACTGCCTGCATTTTGTAGGTTACTGTGTTAAAGCATCTTGAATCATGCACATGATTTTCACTTTGCTTTAAGACACAGGTAGTATTGCATAAAATGAAAATTGTCTTAAACAAGGGCTGCATTTCTGCACAATTGGCTTTAATAGAGGCAGCGCAGTTGAGCAGCATGGGCATTTCATACTTTTTCTTTTCCTCGCAGAAGCACACCAATTGCATAGCTAAGGGTGTGGTCTGAATTTTAACTCCCTATTTCACCACCCACCGCAAGCAGGTATAATGGATACAGGTAGAAGCAGCGTTGTATATATTTTCAGTAGCACAGATTGTACCTGTACCTCTCAACATGACTGCTATATATTCAGGCAAAGTAGCCTAATGTATCAACAGAGCTGCTATACCATATGTATGTCATGGCACAATGCCAAATATTTACAGCAGGGCTGAATGCATCATGCCCACATTTCTTAGCAAGACTGCTATGTTTTGGGTACCTGAATTTATTAACAGAGCTGCTGTTAAGAAAGCACGAACATATGTTGGCATTTTCTGCAGCAAGCTAAAGTACAGAGCAAGAACAGAGCTCTTCCCACCAACCTCCGACAGTGTGAGAAGATGGCACTGCTGTCATACTTCAATCCCTTCTACTTGGTCTTGCATTTTTCAAAGCTTCTGCTTCGCTCATGTCCGATTACTGAGTCCCGCTGCCAGAAAATCTAGCACATTTCAAAGCTTCATTATGAATCTCCTGCCTAATGTAGGATAGTCCAAACAGGCTTAGAGCTTTTGAAAAGCCATTTATGTAGGGCAAGCCTCACATGAACTGCCAGTGCCCTAACACTATGTGCCTTTCAGTGTCAACAGCATGTTGGAAAAGGCAGCTCAGTGGGTCAATAACCCTTCTGCAGAGATTGTGTAGCCTGTTAGTTCAAATCCTGTTAATAGGTGGGTTAATGAGTCTGCATCAGAGATATGCATTTAAGATGCAGGTAATATTCAATTGTAACACAGCCAACTTAACTTTCGACTTGGGACTACTAAAAGGTTCAGTGATTCAGAACACACAAATTCCATTCGGGATGCTCTACTTGTAATGGCTCATAACACACAACTCATCAGGGCTGCAATACCTGTGATTGCTCTGAACACAACTCTTCAGGGCTGCTATGCTTGTAATGGCTCCGCATACACAGCCCTTTAGGGCTGCTATACATGGAATGGCTTATAACAGATGCATCTCATTTGGGAGGCTATACTTGTAATTGCTCAGAAGAAGCACACCCCATGAGGACTGCTATACTTGTAATGGCTCACAATACACACCTCATCGAGGCCGCTATACCTGTAATGGCTCAGAACACACATGTCCTAGGGGCTCTTCTACTTGTAATGGCAGACATTGTTGGGAAAGCATCTGCATTCAAGCAAGTGGTGCATCTGGTCAGACAAACCTCTAACCCTACAATTCCCAGTCTAGTGGCCAAAAGAAGGTTTGCATTCATCTAAAAAGATGCACCCAATGGCTGCACTAGATTTTTCAGCTTTTTGGATATTTGTTGGTGCTATGTTAAAAGACAAACAAAAACCGGAGAGGAAGAGCAACTCTGAACCTAAGCAATACAGAAGAACAAAGGTGTGGCAGAGGGGTCAGGGAGGGGGCAGGGGATGGGACATGAAGGGACAGAGAACATACTAGACAATCCAAAACAGAAATTCGAGGAACAGGAAGAGAGGAAATGAGCTACGCGATAGGGCAACAAAGAAAGTGAGATGGGAAACAGAGTTAATAGAACAGACACAAAATAGGAGTGAGGCAATGAAGCAGAGCAAGAGACATTTGGAGACAGAAACACAGATCAACAGCAGGTGGAGAGAGATGGAAATAGAAAAGCAAGACTAGAGAAGGGCAGGTCAATAACATAAGAAACAGTGCAAGGAAGATAATGAAAAGAAGTAGCAACCACAAACGAGAAATTGAAAAAACACATATAGCCAGAGTAATGACATGAGAGAGGAAGAGGAGTTATATCAACCGATACAATGAGATATAGGAGGGAAAAAGCAACACTATAATGCAGAGATGGGAGAGGCAGAGTGACAGAAACATACCGCAAAATGTGGCCTCGCAACACTTATGGGTGAGAGGCAGAGCGTCAGAAAATGAGACACAGGGGAAACAAAGTAGCAAAGGGAAAAAGAGATAGAGCAAAAACAGAGTGGCTGTCAAGCAGGTAGTGTCAGGCAGCAACAGTAGACCCGAGAGGCAGAGAACTGATGCTGGTAGAGTGAGGGACTTGATGTGTGAATCACCCGATGTAACTAGCTGGCATCTGTAGTAACACTTAACAAAGGTTGTGCCCAAGTATCATGAAGATGAAGCTGGGTAGTATGCATCTACAAGGTTCTTGTTTGGGGAAAATGTTTTACACATGTTCAATACTTTAGGACCACTTTCAAATTCAGCGGTTTTGTCACCTATGTTTTCGAACAAAGTTTTAATTGTATGCACAAATTGGATAGTTGTCAAAGGAGGAAAATCATTTTTATTCTTGAAATTGGATTTCCGCTCCAATTCAAAAAATTCGGAGTAAAATACTCCACTCCAAAATCCTATCTAGAGCACTGCTTCTACGTGATCTTAATCTCGGCCTCAACGGCCATACTAACCTACATGCCACCTTTCTTTCCAACTCACTAACTGCCCTAGGCTTCTGTCAACGCAAGGGCGTACTCTTGACTAGATAGCAGACGTTAATTGCAATATCTCTTTTGAATCAAACACTCCCTGTCCTTGGTCAGACCATCACATCATTGCCTTCTCAATCCCTCTTGCTGTGCACACCAACCCCGCCAAGAGGCTACCGCTGTCACTGGCCTGCAGTTCTAGAAACTCACCAAAAAGAATCCATTACCTCTCCTTGACGTTCTGAAACCCGAATCCTTTAATGCATTAGATCCACAAATCGTAGCTGATCTTTACACCAGCACATCAATTGCTGCTATTGACACTATTGCCCCTCTATTCCCGAAAAAGCAAAGCCTACAACTCACGCTACCTCCTGGTATTCCTAGGAGCTCACAGACGTCGGAACTAAATAAACATCTGCCGAATCTTCCTGGAAAAACACCCCCACCGACGTTCTCAAACATAAATTCACCAGCCTGGCTAAACCATACAAACAAGCCATCATTACCGGCAAAGCCTCCACCTTCAACACCAGAATAGCCAGCATCACCTCAGACACGCAAGAACTATTCACCATCCTCAGAGAGCTGGAAACCGCAGTCCCCCAAGTCTCCACCCAGAATAAAGACTCTGCCTAGTGAACTAGCATACAGAATGCTATGCAGCATAAAATTGGCATGCTACAGAAAAAATACTCTCCAAACAAACCAGCCTTAAACACTCCCATCAGGACACCCCAGCCAACCACGCCACTACACTGGACACCCCTGACACCCTGTGGTTCAGCTCCACTCAGGATACCCTGAACATACTGAAAAGCCTTAAGCCCTCCAGATGTAAAGGAGATGTCTGCCCAGCCCCACTCATCAAAGATGGTAAGGATACACTAGCCCCAATCATCACCAAATTCATCAATGCCTCTTTTGTAACAGGCAAGGTCACATCTAGCCTTAACGAAGCTTGGGTTTTACCTCTACTAAAAAATAAAAACTCTTGATCCAGCCATATCTAATAACTACAGACCCATCACCACAGTACCATTCCTGCTGAAAATAGTTGATAGAGCAGCCTATATCCAGATCCAATGTCATCTAGAATCAACCCACATCCTAGGTGTCTGCCAGTCGGGGTTCTGCCCAGGCCACGGCACTGAGTCTGCACTCCTCTTTCGCAAGAACCAAATGGACGAGATCAGAGACATGGGTAAGTCTGCACTTCTGCTCCTTTCAGACCTGTCTGCAGCTTTCGACTTAGTCGACCACAACATACTATGCCATCACCTCACCTCAGCAGCCGCCTTCTCCCCAGAAGGTGCATCATGGATAACCTCCTTCCGAGAAGGTAGAGTTATGAACTCTTTCTCCGACAATGCTTGTGCGGCAACAGCCTCCCATCCATTGTGGCAGTCCCCAAGGGTCATGCGATCTCCTAGACTTTACAACATCTTCACTAAGCCTCTTTTTGACCTCCTAGAGTCTCAGCGCATAGTATATACCAACTACGCTAACGATACCCAAATTCACCTCCCCACCAATGATGCCCCCTGCTTAACTCCACATGCACCTGGCCTCTGCCTTAATGACGAAAACACAGAACTTCTAACTGGGCCCCATTCTGTGCTAAAAAAAAAAACTTGACTCGGTCTACACAGCCTTCAACATCGATGGTACCAAGATCTCAGTCTCACCTGCCGTAAAAACGCTAGGAGTCTACTTAGACGCTACCCTCTCCCTATCCCGCCAAGTAAATGCCATATCCTCCTCATTAGCTTACTCTACCAAACTCTGTAATACCGCCAGACTATCTCTCAGCAGATAGCTGCCCGTCGATTGCCTGGGCAGTAGTAGGCGCAAGGCTCGACTAATGAGACACCCTCTTCTCTGGCACATCCTCACACAATATACGTAAACTATAATGCCCTACAAGCTGCTTTGAACATGCCTAGGACCGAACACTTATCCAATGCTCGTAAAGCAGTACATTGGCTTCCTAACCGTCAAAGAATCCTATTCAAGACACTTAACATCACACACAGATGCATCCCAAAATCGCCCCCTCCTTATCTGTCCCATAAAATTGTCATGCACTAAACGGATAGGCCAACTAGAACGCCATACACTCGCAGACTGCTGCAACCCAAATTCAAGCATGCTAGAGCTGGAGGCTCCAGCTTTCCAGTCATTGCCGCAAAACAATGGACCGCTCTTCCACCAGCTCAGAGCGGAAGAAACCTACTGGGCCTTTCGGAGAGCCCTCAAAACCTGGATGTTTACATAAACCCTACCATGCTGGTGGACCCCACCCCCACCCCAAATCCACACACCCTCTCTGTAACTGTAGGCCACAATTTCTGCTGATCATATATAATGCGATCTCATCTATGTTACCTGTATGTGTTGATTATGATTCCAAGACTTGTATTCATTACGTTTTTGAATTTGAACTCTTCTTGCCTACGGGCCCACAAGTAACTGGTTTCAACAAGCACCCTGATGCCCGAGGGTTTGTGTACGATATATAAATGCAAAAATAAAATTATAATAGAATATATATATATTATGCCCCAATATGGTTTAAAGATCTATGTTCCCAGTGCTATCTGAAAGACCCTTTGTTTGCCTTTTGCTGAATTGCATTCTGGTATTTGTAGTCTCCCAGTCAAGATGGAGGGGAATAATACCACAACTGTACACCTTTTGCCTAAAATAGTTCTATAAGGATTTATATATTTGAATGACACCATGGTATGTGTGTGTTTCAAGTAATCATTATAAAGCAGAGTATTGTTGAAATCGAGACATGGGGATGAGGAGGGGAAATGATGAGCAAGCAAGTCATGAGTGTTAGGTCAGGATGTGGCAAAAGAGGTTGCAATCCTGGACACTGGTGCAGCTATTTTCCCCGATTGTGGCTGCTTTTCCAGGCACAAGTAAAGGATGCATGTGGGTGGACAGCGTAACTTTTTTTCAGAAGGCGGACGTAACCCCTTCGATTTTTTGGAGGTTGGCAAGTTTGCTCATTTGGCTACCAGGATTTTATTCAAGTTGTCATGTTCCCATTGCAGACGCTTACCGACAAAACTACAAGCACCTGTTTCGTATAGGGATTTTGTTTTCCAGGGAATATTTCACTACAGATTGCTGGGTTTAAAAAGGTAAGCATCTTTTATACTTTGCCAGCATATTTATTGGAACATTTCCCCTCAGATTTTTCTGGTGTTGAGTACTTTTTTTTTTTTTTTAAAGTCCAATGCCGTTTTGTCTTGCGCACTTTCTTCTAAGGGGAAAGTCAATTAAACTACATTTTTGTATATTTCATTTTAAGATATATGTTCACTTACTGTGCATATATTCATGGGTGCCAGCTTTTGATTTTCGCTATGGAGCAGAAGTACCTGGGCATATGTTATTCTTGCAGTCGGTCATTATTTCCCTTTTCCGTGCTGCTTCAATACGGTTAGTTGGAGTTGTGCAATGTATCACAACAGTCACCCACAGACTGGCCATAAAACAAAGATTGTAGCGTGCTGCTTAACCAAAGTGTGTGATCCTTGGGAAATTCCTTAATATCCCTGTGCATTGCCTAAACAAATGGAGTTCTCAAAGCCTGCCATCTTTTATACATAATACCACTGTCAAACCAGATCAAAATCAGTCTGTGATTGATAACCTCTTTGAGCAATGGATTGCACCCACTAGCCATGGCCAAAGGTCATGGCTAGTGGTCTGGAAGTGTTCTAAAATATACAATGGGCACGCCCGAATGCTGTGGTCACTGGCCATGGCCAGTGGTGCGGCAAACAATCTATGGAATAACAAAACCCTTGAAAGGCGAGGAAGAAAAACAAAAAAATACACTTTCGTTGGCTGGACTTTAAAGGTGAGAACTTCACGCAACAAAACCCCTGAAATTCAGCTAAAGCAACCTTAACTTCATGTCCTCTGTTGTGCAGCCTGTGATCACAATGATGACATCACAGACGATGTCCCTGATGACATCACTTTTTACATGATAAATAACATCACTGATTGCATCGGTGATCATCTGTGATGGCCTCAGACATAATATCATTTCTAACTAAGCTAATAAAAGCTTTGATTAACTAAATAAGAGGTTAGGCAGTGGCCTTTGCCATGGGCAATGCTGTGGACACAGTGCATGGCCAAACACCATGGCTAGTGGCTGGTTAGTGTTGTAAAATATACAGTGTGCATGGCTGAAGGCTATGGCGGCTAGCCATAGGCGAAGGCCATAGATAGTGGCCCCTTAATGTGCTACAATATACAGTGCATGGCGGAAGGCCATGGCTAGTGGTCGATGAGTATTGTAAAATATACACTGAGCAAAATCCTTAGAATCCCTATATATCCTGAAAAATACCCTGGTAAATGTTCCGATTTCTGAATTTAACAGGTTAGAATCTGCACTTCAAAGAGTCCTACGGCAGGGTTGGGTGCCTTGCGTGGCAAATCAGATATATGTAAAGGTTTGGGAGGGATCCGTTTTCCCCACAAAGTGGTATTATTGGGGGTCACAATAAGAAATAGCCATATAATAGATCTAGAATAGTAGCAATGCCTACTATATTAGGCTTGGAAAGGATGACTATATGGGTGCTGTCTCCCTCTTGCAGACACTATACAGCAACCAACAAAGGGGGAGGGGGGTTTGGGGTGAAGTTATATCTACTGCCAACAAACAGGTGAACACACAGATAGGGTAAAAGGGAGAAGGTTTGGAAGGGGGCTTTCCCAGAATGCCAACGGGGGTAAATATGGGTTTAACTGAACTTTGCAAGGAGTGTTGGGAATTAGCACCATGTAAAATGTAATAAAAGAAAATACTTGTATATCCCTCCAGGGATAAAAATAAATAAATAAAAAATTCCCTTACCCAATAGGTAGCTTTAGCAGCAGTTTCATGGCCCCCTAGATTTTTCGATCGGGTCCCCTTTGAAATTAACTTACTGGAAGATTCCATATTGAAAACTTCAAAATTGTATCGTATTATCCTGTCCTTTACATCGGACCCATTATGGAAACTCTAGGCTAAACGGGAGGAAGACATCGGCCCGCTATCGGGGGAGGTTTGGAGAGTGGCACTGGTGTGCCCCAGGGAAGCTGGTTATCACCGGAGGCATCGGCTTCCCATACATAGCGCCCAAACTCTGGAATACCCTACCAAACACACTCAGAGCTGAACCCTCCCTCTCCGTTTGCAAATCCCTCAAAAGCATACTATTCACATAGCCCACCCCTCTCCCCTAGAGACCCTAGCCTCACATGGACTGCAACTCTGTACTCAATCTGAAAATGCAACTTCTATGTAATTATAAGCAAGATCCAAAATGTATAAATTCATGTAACTAACAAGCTTTCCTCCGATGTAACCAATAATGAATAACTAACAGCGCCACGATGCCTAAGGGCTGTTGTGCGCTTTAAAATGTGAATAAATAAATAAATAAATCACCAGTAGCTTCCAGTTGCTTTAGTTCCTGTTGCACAGAATCTATTGTTCTAGGAAATGTCTGTATAAAACAGGTTGAGCCTCGGACCTACCAGGTCTTCGGTGTGAAGGCGGTGGGTTCCTACTTTCATATATGGTGGCGCTTTGTGAAATCTAAGGCTGCTGGATGAAGGTTCTTGATATCAGCCTTGTAACAGGTCAGTCCAGTGGAAGAAATACAAAGCTAATGGTGTATGGGATGCTGAAGTTTTTACAAAAACAAAAATATTTCGGTGGGGAACTGGGACACCCATAGAACAAGGTTATGATATGGCATTTGTAACGCGCCTATACACAAGTGTTTCAAGGCGAGAGGTTGAAGGAAGTCATTGAGGTTTCTGGAGAAATTAATGTATAGATCAAGGAATTGCCAAGAAAATGTGTATAAAGTGTGGAACAAGTGTGAAAATGCTAGGCAATGTACTGTACTGATGTTCCCTTGTATTATGTCTCAGTTGGTCACACCTCCGGACTGCGATTCTGATCTTGCTGTAGGAATTAGGGAGATAAAGTTCTTGTATTAGTTTGTTTCAAGCCATATTGTTTAAAAGCACTGCAAATGTGGTGTACCAACATGATTGTTATAGTATGCCGACACAATTCAATAAAAGTTTATCAAATGTGTTATTAAAAAAGAAAAACAAATTCATGGAACACAACCTGCAAACATTTTGTAATAGCCCAAATCTACAGGAAAAAGGGAAAATCTGTTTATTGAATTTCTCCAGGAAATATCGGTTGTTGGAAAAACCTGTGGAAACCTCCAGTATACAAATACTGCACATTACATTTTGTTTACTTTTTGTCACCGAATGCCAAAAAGAAATAAATTAACTGCATTAAACTATTGTTAGCACACTTTTTTTTATTTTTTAACCTTCAACAATGTGCAGCAAGTACCATCTGAAATTTACCAGGTTACTCAACGTAGTGACCACCTTACTCCTAGTCCATAGTCCCCTTTCCTCCATACGCCCGCCCGCCGTCCCCTCTAATAAGGTTCCTCTGTTATTGCTAATGGGTCTTGGACCCTGCGATAGAAAAGGACTGATGGGCGATGCGCGGGGCGGAGCTAAGGTGGGCGGAGTTACGGCCGCGTGCCGGGCCCCGCGCAGGAAAGAGGAGGGACACATTTTTGAAAAAAATGTGGATGCTTTTTACAAAGTGCTCCTGTCCCGTCCCACAGGACAGAGAGATGTCCCATAAGTATGGAGGAAAGGGAACTATGGACTAGGAGTAAGGTGGTCACTACGGTGAGTAACCTGGTAATACTCCTACATCCCGTCCCCTTTCCTCCATTCTTATGGGAGATTCCCAAGCACTCCTTACAGGAACTATGGGTGGATGGAAATACCCCTTACTGAAACAGGTTCTTCAGCACAGCCTGGCCGAACTGAGCGTCAGCCCTAGAGCTCATATCGAGGCAGTAATGCTTACAGAAAGCAGATGGGGAGGCCCAAGTAGCCGCTCTAGCGATGGACTCCCAGGGAACATACTTCTGAAAAGCAATCGCAGCTGCCTTGCCTCGCACCTGATGTGCATGGATACCCTTAGGAGGTTTCAGCTTTTGGACGGTGAAAGATTCCGTGATACAGGCAGCAATCCATCTTGAAATGGATGCCTTAGACGCCGGCCTGCCCTGGGGTTTACCGAAGGTCACAAACAGTTCTGCAGTCTTGTCCAGGTAGAACTTCAGAGCTCTTCGGACATCCAGGCAGTGTAGAACCCTTTCCGCCTCCAAGGCAGGGTTCGGAAAAAAGACCGGAAGGGAAATCGACCGATTCAGATGGAATTCGGTCACTACCTTTGGTAGGAAAGCTGGCTTTGTCCGAAGGACTACCTTGTCCTTGTGAAAGACCAAGAAAGGATTCTCCACCGACAATGCCTGGAGCTCACTCACTCTCCTCGCTGACGTAACGGCAACCACAAAGGACACTTTCCAGGACACGTACTTTAGGTCAACCGTAGCCATTGGCTCAAAAGGTTTATGGCACAGCGCCGTCAGGACTACATTTAGGTCCCAAGGCGGGTGCAGACTACGAACCGGAGGGTAGAGGCGTGTCAAACCAGCAAAATGTCTCTTCACCACCGGGTTAGTTAACCAATAAGAACACCGGTCTGTAGAGAGGTAGGCGGAAATTGCCGAGAGATAAGTCCTGCAGGACAAGACATGAACCCCTGACACTGCTAGGGAGGAGACCAAAGGACAGCACCGTGTCAATCGTCGCCACCCTCAGGTCCAATTCTTTCTCCAAACACCAATGACAGAACCTGAGCCATTTATTCTTGTATTGGGATCTGGTCGAGGGCTTCCTGGCTGCCTGGATAATGCGCATGTTATCCGCAGACAAACCCAAAGGCTCTAGAGCCGTGAACTCAGGCACCATGCCGCCAAGTTGAGCGATTGTGGGGAGGGGTGCCACATCTGCTGTTCCCCTTGGTGCAGAAGATCGGGAGTTACTGGTAACCTGATCGGCGGATACACCGACAGGTGTTGAAGTTCTGAGAACCAAAACCTGGCCAGCCACCACAGAGCTATCAGTAGAAGAGAACAGTTGACAGAACTCTTCAACTTCCAAATTGCTCGATGGACCAGAGGAAGAGGCGGGAAGGCGTAAGCTCTCATGTTGTGCCATGGGATCTCGAATGCGTCCCCCAGCCCTCCTCTTGAGGCGTACTGAGGAAGCTTCTTGTTTACCGCCACGAGAAGAGGTTCACCTCCGGTGTGCCCCAACGCGAGAAAATCCATGAGAGGATCTCCGCCTTCAACTCCCACTCATAGCTGACCACTGTCCGCCGGCTGAGGGCATCCGCGGTGACATTCAGCCGGCCCGGGATGTGCACTGCAAGCAGCCAGACCCCATGAAGCACGGCCCACTCCCAAATCTGAATGGACAGATCCACGAGAGGGGGAGACTTTGTTCTCCCTTGCTTGTTTATGTAGTACATCGACACCGCATTGTCCGTTCTTATGCGGACCACCTTGTTGACAATGAGAGGTCTGAACGCCTTGAGCGCCAGAAAAATCGCCAGAAGCTCCAATTGATTTATGTGCAGGAGCTTGTCCTGAGGGGACCAGAGGTCCGAGACCTGAAGAAGATCTAACGTCGCACCCCACCCGAAAAGGGAGGAGTCTGTCCTGATCGTCACCATGGGGTCTGGGTCCTGGAACCCCCACACCCACTGACAGGTTGCTGAGAGATGACCACCAGTCCAGGTCCACTCTCATGGAATCCAGAATCATTATCCGTTTGGAATCCGGGTCCACAGCCTGACGCCAGGAACTCCGAAGAGCCATCTGGGTCCATCTCATCTTGAGACTAGCAAGAGAAAGAGCCAGTACACACGAGGCTATGAGGCCCAGAAGCCTCTGGAACCACCAGGCCGACATGCTCTCAGACTGCGTAAACATCTGACACATGGCCAACAGATCCGCCATTCTGTCCCCGGTCAGATACACTCGGCAGTCTATCGTGTTCCAACGAAAAACCAGGAAAGTCAGGTCCTGTGAGACCGTCATGGAGGATTTCGCCAGTTCACCGAAAGCCCAAGATGGAACCGGAGCTGAAGGAGAGACTGGAGGTTGCCAGATGCTGCCAACGGGCAAGGGCTGCGTAGGAGCCAGCCATCCAAATAGGGATATACATGGATACCCTGGAGACGAAGAAGGGCCGCGATCACCGACATCTTCGTGAAGACACGCGGCGCCGAACTGAGGCCAAAAGGAAGCACCCGAAACTGGAAGTGCTCCTCCCCCAAAGAGAAACAGAGGTATCTCCTGTGTGGGTTCCAAATCAGGATATGCATGTACGCATCCTGAAGATCGACCACGCTGAGCCAATCGCCCGCCTGCAACGAGGAGCGAATCTGGCCGGGCGTGATCATCTTGAATTTCTCTTGGGGTAAGGAAAGATTGAACTGGGAAAGGTCTAGGATGGTGCACAGGCCAGCCTGGTTGGGTTTGGGCACCGTAAACAGCCGGGAGTAGAAGCCCTCCCCTCGCTCCCAAAGGGGAACGGGTTCCACAGCTCTGAAGAGCAGAAGTTTCTGAACCTCGGCCTTGAGGGAGGGTGAGCCCGACAGCTGAAAAGGAGGGTTGAGGGGTGGGGTAGGCGGTAAAAGTAAGCAGAAGCCCGCTTGAGCGACTGACAAGACCCATCTGTCTTTTGTGATGGTCTGCCATGCCTCCCAATGAGACGCAATGCGTCCTCCCACCGGGGTCTCGTGCGAGCGCGGAAAACTCATTTGGCAGGTTTATCTATGGCGGTCCCACCCGGACCTGATGAGGAGGCTGAGGAGCGGGAGAAATACAGCATACGCTGTTGTCTACGGCGGTTATTCCCCGCAGGAGTATCCACTCTGCGATTTTTGCAGTCGAGGAAGACCCTAAAACCAGAGGAAGGTCGACCTTGCGACAACGGCCTTTGAGTCTTGAAGGGAGGTTTAACAAGAACAGACAATGATTTGGCCGTCTGAGTGCTGTCTTTGGTTTTGGTGAGCTCTACATCGGTAGAAGAGTGAAAAAGCTCCTAACCATCAAAAGGAAGGTCCAGAACCTTGTCTTGCACCTCCTTAGAGAACTTAGTGGCATGCAGCCATGCTTGCCGCGAGGTATCAACCCCTAGCATCAGACCCTGAGCCGAGGCGTCTACGTGATGAGCCGCAGCCTCCAGGAGATCCTGGGCCAAGACCCTGGCATCCGAAAGGCCTCCTCTGAAACCCTCTAGCTTCTCGACCGGAATGTGCTCCTCAAACTCCGACAGATCTCTCCACATCCGCATGTTAGCTCCCACCAAAATCATTCTGCATTGGCCTGCCTGAGCTGCAAGAATTGGCAAAGATTTTCCTCCCTAGGGAGTCCAGGAGCTTGTCCTCCTTTCCCAAGACCTGAGTCGCCGTCGCGAAGGAGGAAGCTGCAGGTCTGGATTGCAGCGTGGCCGCAGCCACCACTGTGGAGGAGGGAGGCGGACAAGATGACAAGGCCACTTCTTCCGAGGAATGTAGCCTGTACCTCGCGTCAATCTTTTGATTTACAAAAAGTCCCGAGTGTGGCTTTTCCCAAACTCTTCAGACCTCGGCCAGAACGTCCTTCGGCAAGAACAGGCCGGTACGCTCCAAAGGAGACAAGGTGAATGCCCCAGAAAGCCGCAGGTGCCTCGGGCACCGGAACATCCAAGAAGCTCATCATGTCCAGTACCCGGTCATGGAAAGCTCTGGTAGAGCCGGGCATGTCCTCGTTGTCCTGATCGCCTTGCGGGTCATCTGACAGGTCCGGCTCCTGCTGAGCCGAGTCAGGCACTGCCTTGTCCACTGGGGACAATGGTTGTGAAAGCGCAGGGGGAGGCACCGGCAAAACCACCAACGGGACGGGTGGAGCCGGAGGCACGGGTGGACATATCTCCTTGAAAAGCCCCTTGAAATATTCCTTCATGGGGTCGGTGCGCATAAGCGCTTGAAATTTACCAAAAAAGGCGTCTTCAGGAGATTGTTTTTCGGAACCTGAGGAGGCCTCTCATGAGGTGGACAAATCCAGGGACACAACGGGGAAGGGTGCCACACCGGCCCCTCCGCCGACGTATCCACATAAATCAAGGGAGCCGCCCCCACGGGCAACAAAACCTTGTGCGGAAGAGGCATCCGGGCGTTCCAATCATAAACCGGCTGGTAAGGATACGCACAAGGGATCATAGGTTCACCCGAAGGACCGAACCCTACACCAGGGGCCGATGGCGTAGTTGTAGGGGTAGTACCTTAAATGGTCGCCGTGGTCGTGGCGGGAACGTGCGCCATTTTGTCCTCATCTGAGGGGAACTGCGGCACATGAGGAAGTGAGGCAGGGGCCCCCGTCGATGGATCAGGGGTCTTAATTTTAGCCTTAACGTAAGGAACCTCGGCAGAGTCGGTACTATGAGGCCTGGAATGTTTCTGCGACATACCAACCGCCTTCGAAGGAAGAGCCTCGGCACTGCCGGTAAAAGAAGAACTTTCTTCTTTGCCCTCTCAACAGATCTGGTGTCACCACAAGAGCGGGAACGGTGCGCTGTCACCGACAGGGCCTTGCCCGCCCCTCAGAACTGTTGGTAGCCTCAGCCTCTGTACGAGGGACCTCGGCCCGGTAGAAGCCTTATCGACACGGGCCTCGAACATGCGTTCGGTAACCTCAAGCCCAGCCAAGACCTCGGGGCATACCCCGGTTCTGTTTTTGAGGGAAGCTGAAAGAGCGGCCTCAGAGCAAGCTGCGGTACCCCACGACTCAGTAGAACTGGGTCTACACACAGCCCCCACAGGAGGGGCCTCGGAGTGTACTCCGGTGATCACAGGCCCCTTACGGAGACCCTCGGAGAAAACTCAGGTAGAATTATTAGGCCCGACAGGCACCTCAGGGCGAACCCCGGTAACAGAGCGATCAATGCCCCTCCCGGCTCGAGAGGAACCCGGAAAGGTATCCCCCGGCCGGGGTGCTCTGAAAATCAAAGAATTTACCGGGCGTTTTTTCTTCTCGTCGATGTACACCTGAAAATGCAAAGGAGGAGTCCGTCCGAACACCTCCTCCCACCGCTCCAACCGACGTTGAAGAGCCCGGACCGAAAGGGAGTCACAGTAAAAACAGGAGTCCCAACGGTGTTCCGGACCCAAACACTCTAAACAAAGAGGATGGGGATCCGCCCTCGCAAAGCGACATTGTCACGATGAACAGTCTGGAAAATCTAGTTTAAAAGACAGACAGACTAGTAAACGAACGCTAGCGAGAGCCAGAGAGGGGAAAAACGGGAAGAAAATCTTCCGAGAATGCAAGTGCGTCCAGCCCCGATTGTGCAGAGAAAAGGACTGATGAGCGATGCGGAAGCCAAGGTGGGCGGGGTTACGGCCGCGTGCCGGGCCCCGCACAGGAAAGAGAGGAGGGACACATTTTTGAAAAAAATTTGGATGCTTTTTACAAAGTGCTCCGGTCCCGTCACACAGGACGGAGAGATTTCCCATAAGTATGGAGGAAAGGGGACGGGATGTAGGAGTAATTCCGGAAAGTTGCTCACGTCATATTTCTACACACTTGTTAAAGAGCATGGTTATGTTTGCACTTGCATGTCATCTTGTCCCAGATCTGCCTTTGTATGTCAACAGTAATTTCCTCTCAACAAGAGGGGATACATTTAGAGAAGATGAAAAGCACATTTGCCAATTTTAAAGTTGTTCCACTTGATATGCAAAGGACCAAAACAGTGGCATCTGTAATTGTAGCCGATAAAGTGAGAACTACTCTACTGAAAACAAACTGAAGTGATAATAGTAGGTTATATGTACTGCAACCCACTCATTAGAATCCCAATTAAAACTGGAGCTCTCTGACATACCAGATGAGAATATATATTTGCACATCAGTCTGATCCCAACCACAAGAGAAGTCCAGCCTGAAATGCCAGGCAAATCAACAACTATTACGATCATTGGCATATGCCCAGAGCAGTTCTTGCCAGTCTCTGCACTCACAAAGTCTGGGCAAACTCTAAATTCATAGCAACAGGTATTACCTCCATGTGCCCAGCAAACGGTTATGACCAGTCCCAGTCGTAGGTGTTCATGGTTTCTAGTTCAACTAGTTAGTTTGGGGCTGGCAAGCAATGGCCGCTTTCCTCCTTTTAACCCCCCCCCCCTCCGACCGCCACCTTGATGTGCTACCCCAAGACTCAAGCAGCGGTAACCAGGGCAGGGAGGAATGGCGAGTAGGCAGAAAGCTTTGGCACACATGGTGTAGTGTAATGGGCTGAGTGGCCTCTGCTCAGCTGGCATATCACCTCATGAAGTGGATAGATGTGGCCACATCATTAGCTGCACCCCTCCACTTAAAATGACCAAGCACCCTCTCCTAGTTTGTCTCGTTGGGACACAGAGAACAAATATTTCAACTGAGACCAGAAGGGACTTTAATCCTTTAACAAAATGCATGCAACACTATGAGGGGCTATCCTCCTTCATCTGCAAAAGACTCAACCTGCCACCAAGTGAGGGGTGGGATTGGGGGGGGGGGTGGTCGGGGGCACCTCAGTACTGGTCTATACCAGCAAGTGAGCATGTGTGAGCACATGCCTATTTGTGTGTGCCCAATATCAGCTTCCGTGAGTGCCTGCGCCCCTTGCGGGGTGATGTGTACTGGTGCCTGCCAGTGTGCCCATCAATACTTTCCCCATCTGCTGGCCTGCAATGTATTTATGTATTTAGGGTGCATTTGTTAGGCGCTGATACAGTAAGTCAATTCAGTTTCAAAGCATTCAAAGGGCAACAGGGAGGGAACATGGGATTGAAAAAAACAGTGATTACCGTGGAATATACAAACCTACTATGCCTTGTGAGTATTTAGAGCATGCAAGTGCAGCAAGAAGGGAACTGGGGGGGGGGGGGGGGGTCGGGTGTAAGCAGCAAATGAGGTGCATAGTATGCCATTATTGGGGCATTTGACAAATAAGCAGCACCCAGAGATATGGGGCCATACCTTACATGTGGGGATTACATCAGGATAATGATGCCAATATAAGGGAATTTGTGGTGCCACATGGCATACATGTTCTATTACTAGTATTGACATATCCATGACACATTATAGCTTCCTGATTGCTCTGCCACAGTTTTAAGGATATAGTGCTTAGATCTCTGCTCCTGGGAATAGAATGCCCTACTTGCTCCGACATCCAGCACCAGATATGCTTACCCTCTGGTTGGGGTGCCCTCCTCCGCAAAGTTTCTCTTTTCAGCACTCTACCAAAAGGCACAGGCTTCGTGGGTTCCTCTGCCCATGAAACATCTCTTGGCCCTGGGGGTCTCAGGGTCTCTCTTCTCCCTTTGAGCCTCCGCTCTCTCAAAGCTTTGTGATGGGTTCTCCTTCTAGCATCTTACTCTCTCCTCCACCTAGGGATCTAGACCCCAATGATCGAAATTAAAACTGGATGAGCAGGAGCAAAAAGCAGCTCCTGGGAATCCAGTATTAATCTGTGACCAGGAGTTACCACTGGGGAGCGAGGAGCTGGTACAGAACGTTTTGCAAATGGAACTTCCACATAAGATGCAAACATTATGTTGACCCCTTATGCTTTAAATGTTGTATAGATATGTCGTAATGTTTTTGGATTGTCCGAAAGTCAGAGTTAAATTCAAATAGGTGCGTTTGTTTGGCATCCGTAGCCAAAAGCAGCTCCTGGTCGCTGTTGGCGTCAAGCTAACAAGGTTCTTCCTGGCTTCAAGCAGAAGCTAAATAGTTCCCAGCTGCCCTCAATTTCAAACCCTGTAGACACCTATGCATTCTGCCACATATTTGCTCAGATACCCTGTGACCAGCACCAGATCTGCTTTACCTTCTGCTCATTCAGGCACCCAGGGACACAACGCCCTGCATACTCTGCGCCCTGCTCTCAGCCCACCAAGAACAAAGCACTCTTCTCACGCTGACACACACATTCCAGTTTGGCTTGGCTTTTAGCAGGATCTTTTTGGAAAAGTTTCCCCAACATGGCTTGGTATATGTTTAATTAGGTAATCCTCTGGAATCGTGCAAGTCCCACCCCCTTGGAGGGGTCTCCACATCGGCTCTTTGTTAGGACCCTCTCGACTCCGGCGAGCCTACGTGTTCCTGTGTGGTGTCTCTTCAAGATGCCTTCGACTCAAACTGGCAAGCAGGCTTGCATAGCGAAGTGCTGTACTGCAATTAATAGATGAATGCACTTATACAGAGTCTAGGCTCCACAGCAGTGAAACAGCAAAAATTCTAATCTCACCGTCATTACTACAACTCTGGTACCAGTTGGCCATGCAAGGGACTAGGTCACTGGCCTCAGAACACACTGGAGTTGGAGGAAAAGAGATCTCACTTTGGTCAGTAATCGCCAGGTCTCTAATAAAACAAGCATTGGCAATGCCAACAGTTGGGGCTTTTGTGAGCATATAATAGCAGTGCCTGCAAAATGCCTAATACTTTACACACATGGTCAATACAAGGGGTGGGCAAATGACGCAAAGCTTGTAGGTGTTTGGTTATCTCCAACATACAGTACTCACACAATCCGAAGAGGTGCAACAAAATGCACAAAAACGGAACTTCAAGTAATCAGTTCTGGGCTCTGCTTGGCTGCAAGATAAGCTAGCAACCAAAAGAGTGTTTGCTGCTGCGTCTGCAAGAAAAACAGTCTTCAGCATTGCGCTACTAAAAAGAATAAAATACCCCAAAACAGGATTGTCCTAATTCTGGTCAATTGCAGATGGATGCAATCCCAATTCCAACTCAATGGGATTCAAACATGTGACCTATAAATTGCATTCTGTGCTCAGTCAGCAGTATTCGCTCAACCCAGCCATCTAGCCTAGATGGCAAAGCTAACATTTTTCCCTAGTCTCTATCCTGCCACTGTCCCTCACTTCCTCTGCCTCAACTCTAGCAATTCACCCATCATGGTCACATCCCAAGCGCAGCTGGCCGTACTGCCTACCTGCAGTTAAAAATGTCCAATGTTAGTTGTCCTTAATGTATTTATGTCCACTTATCGGGGCGCAGCCTTGGAGGAGCAGCAACGGTGCAGAGATAGTGTGCGACATTCCTGTCCTGGTGTTAGGTGGGTTGGACATGAGCCTAGAACGCTGGCAAGCCTCAAGATTGCCCAGCGATGCCTGCTGACTGGAACAAAAGCAACCCGTAGATCCCGAGTGTTCTCCTGCCAAGGAGAAAACAAGATGCACATAGCACATGCTTTAAGAGTGTCCATTCCAGGAAAGCGCTACACAACAGACCGCTACTGCACAAGCAAGCCAATAAGATTGGAGTGGGGGGGGGGGGGGCATTGGGAGACGCGCAAGTCTCACCGCAGTTTGTTAGTACAGTTAACAGGCATAAAGCCTAGCTTCATAACAGAATGGCCAAGTAACCATCTTTGGTTGACCCAGAAATACTTTCCGGGAGCTGAGCCCACACACTTACTGGCATTCTGTTCTACCGTCCCATGGAGGGTATTAGAGGAGAGTTCAAATCTTCAGGTGAAGGCACAGCAAGAGTTCAACCTCATGTCTTCGTCCCGTTCTCCGAGTCACCGGGTGGCGAGGGGAAGATCAACATTTAAGCTCTATAACGTTTCAGTCAAGAAGGTGGCAAATCAACGATACACAAAATCAAGCATAACTTGCAAACATGTCCTGGGGGCTGCCCTGATATACCTGCTTTACTCACCAGCCACACCTTCTCTGTTATGTGGTCTTTGCGCTTCAGAACAGGCGAAAAGCCACCTTAGCTGACCGACTCGCTTGCTGAGAAAAGGGGAGCCACCCAACAGGGTCAGAATTGCCCTAAACCAACAGAAATGCTTAAAAACGTCCCCCTCAACACTGAGGACTGAGGGACTGATAATCTGATGCGCAACCACACAAAATATTGCTCAAATGTTCAACCCAAGAACATCATTGCTGCAGTGTTTTCCCAATGTAGACCCAGAGTCTCTTGTGAGACTAACATGTGGTATAATAGACAAGGTATTGGATCAACAACTGCACATAGACCATTGATCAATCCTCTCCTTAATATACAGTTTTATCAATAGTCATCAGTAATCTTTCCAATTTTTCGCAAATGATAGTTTAACAGATTCTTCACGTTCAAATTTAATTTCAATTGGTGAATATGCTCCTGCTAACACGTGTTTTGACCTTACAGAGCACATGTCTTCAAGGCCAATGTATCACCTTTTACATTACGATTAATAATAGTCAACATAAAATACACAAAATCAACATAATTTACCAAGCACAATCCAAGTAAGAACACATGTAAACAATATTATTCGAAAAGTGATCGGTGTGTGTTGTCAATAATACATATACTGAACAACAAGCGAATCAGGAAACGTTTCGCATCCAGGAGATGAGGTGTCATTATCAACCATTGATATAAAAAAGAAAAGAAAAACAAAAATACTTTACATCAGCTAATGAAATACCGCATGAGTATTTACTACCCATTTTTTGTTAAAAATACTACGGTATTTACAAATACAACAATGTATTTCTGACGGCAGCCGCTTTCACTTTGAGTCTCCTGGGTTCCCCCGACGCGGGGGAGCCCATGAGACTCAAATCGAAAGCTGCCGCAGTCAGGAATACAACTTTGTTGTATTTGTGATTGCTGTGGTTTTCCAACTACGGCAATCACAAATACAACGTTGTATTTATAATAGCTTTGCCTTTGCTTTTTGCATTTCATTTTACATTTTCTGTGCTTCCCTTGGCTTGGGGAGCACCGAAAACATAAAATGAAAGTGAAGGCAACCTCCTCAGCTCATGCAGCTCTGCTCTGGCTGCAGTAAGCAAAAGCTCCCAAGAAAGGGGCTTTTGCTGCTTGTTTAGTGCTGCCAGGGCAGACCTTTACATGAGCTGAGCAGGCTGCCTGAATAGCAAAATGGATGCTACAATGTAAACGCTTTGAGCCTCGTTTGCTCAAAAGTTTACATAGGAACTTCCATTAAAATTATGTTTAATGCATGTTTTGGATTATTGGCCATCTTTTGGGACAATAATATTTTTGAGCACACAATTCCTTTAAGGAGGACTGGGTTTTGGTGCTGGACTTTCTTCAAAGATTTTCAAGAGAATTGGTGCCCACAAAATACGAGTATTGGATTTATTTTGCTGAATGCACAAGAGGACCCGATATTAAGTACTTGATATGGACAATGGAGGCAGCGGTCCGGGGGAGGATGGGGAGGTGAGGGGCACAGTGAGTTGGGGGGAGGTGGTGTTGTAAGAAAAAATAATGTCTAAAGTAAGTTTAAAACAAAAAAACTTGGTAATCCTGGGGCAATTTGGTTCTTGCTTGGCTTGATAAAAAAACAGGGGTTTGATCATGTGTTAACCGGCAGGGTACCCAAACCGGGAAGGCCAGTCTATCAAGGGTAAGGGCCTGTGCAATCAACCTGAAAGACAAAAATGTCAAGACCCACTAGGGACGCAACGAGTGCCCAAAGGCCCCCGAACCAACTTCAACATTACAATACTGAATGACAAAACCATCAGAACCAAGAGAGAGAGGTCATGACAGCCCCTGTGAATGAACCACTCAACATGGACAGCCTCTCTTGGACATGGCTGTCAGAAGCACTGGCAAGCAATGGAAGCTGGGAGCTACCCAAGGAGGCCCTCTTGCAACACCGAAGGATGGCCTCTTGGAACACAAGGGGCTTTAGACAGCTTATGATAAAGAGTGATGTCAATCTGGGGGCCTACGATCTCTTGTGTTTCCAGGAGACCTGTCTGCGCTAGAAGCCAAGCCTGGATGGATACGAAAATCCTCAGCCCAGCTACTAATGGCCCTAAAGGAAGACCAACATCAGGCCTCCTAACGAAGATTAAGTCAGGAAGTGGTCTTAAAGGAATGGTGTGGTCAGAAATATTATTGGCCAAAAAGATGGTCAATAATAAAAGAAATATTTAAAAAATATATATTTTTTTTAGAAGTCCCTAAGTAAAGTATTGAGCAAATGAAGCCCAAACTTTAAAATGGGAAGCACTAGGGGGCATCCATTTTGTGAAATGGATGCCCCTGTGCTTGCCTTTGTGGCACTAAAGAAGCAAAAGCCAGCCAGCTGTAGTAAACAAAAGCTACCACTGGGTGGCTTTTGCTTCATTGGTGCCGGACTCTGAGGACAGAGACCAGAGACTACAAGCAGGAAAGCTGCAGCTGCATCTCGGTAAGTGCTAATATTTGTTTTGAAATAAGCACTAGCTGCGTTTTTTGTTCTAGGTTTTCCAGGCTGGAGGAGCCCAGAAAATTTAGAAATAAAACCGCAGCTTTTAAAACATTGTATTTATGTTTGAGGTAGCTTCAGCTTGGAGCTACCGCAAACAGATACAATGTTGTTGTGTTTAAAAACACTGGTTTTTCTTTCCAAGTTTCTCGCACTCCTCCGAGCCGGAGGAGCCTGAGAAAATTAGAAAGAAAAACCGCAGCGTTTTTGAAACACAACCGCGTTGTGTTTCTGCCTACGGCAGCTTTCACTTTGGGGCTCTCGGGCTCCCCTGGGGGAGCACCGGAGACCCAAAGTGAAAGCCGCTGCAGGCAGAAACAACGCGGGTGGTTTTGAAATGCTGCAGTGTTTCTGCCTACAGCAGCTTTCACTTTGGGGTGCTCGGGCTCCCCGGGGGGAGCTGGAGAGCCCCACAGTGAAAGCTGCTGCAGGCAGAAACACAACGTAGGTGTTTTGAAATGCTGCAGTGTTTCTCACTGCGGCAGCTTTCGCGTGGAGTCTCCTGGACTCCCCCAACCCTGAGTGAATCCAGGAGACTCCAAGCGAAAGCTGCCACAGTGAGAAATACGTTTTTGGATTTGTAAATGCTGCAGTATTTACAAATCCAAAAACATTGTTATTCTGACAGTGCCAGCTTTCACTGGGAGTCTCCTGGACTCCCTCAGGGTTGGAGGAGCCCAGGAGACTGCATGCGAAGGCTGCCGCTGTCAGAATAACAACGATGCTGTATTTGTGATTGCCATGGTTTTCCAACCAAGGCAATCACAAATACAACAACGTTCTATTTTTAATTGCTGCGTATCGGCTTGTTGCCTTCATTTTACGTTTTCTGCGATTCCCTGGGCTTGTGGAGCACAGAAAACGTAAAATGAAAGTGAAGGCAGCCTCCTCCGCTCTGCTCTGGCTGCAGTAAGCAAAAGCTCCCAATAGGGGGCTTTTGCTGCTTGTTTAGTGCCGCAAGGGCAGAGCTGAGGAGGCTGCCTGAAATCGCAAAATGGATGCTCCCATGTAAACACCTTGAGCCCCGTTTTCTCAAAGTGTTTACATAGGAACTTCCATTCAAAATACGTCTAAACTATGTTTTAGACTATTGCCAATCATTTTATCAATTATTTCTGAGCGCACCATTCCTTTAACTTAACTAAAGGTGGCATTCTCGAACTTGTTCAACCAGAAAATTATACTTGGGTGGCTGCCTCCTACAGACGAGCAAAGTCAAGCCAAGGTACTTCGACTGGCAATTATAAACCTATACTGGAATTCTAGGGCCTTTTCGAACAAAGCTTTTCAGGATCTGCCTGCATCCCAGACAGATGATGCATACACAAACCACGGTGTCGCCATCATCATCTTAGGTGGCGATTTAAACGCCAGATATCGGTGTCGAGACTCCACCACAAACAGGTGCTCACAGGGAAACTCCTCAGTGACTAGAGGTCGTCTGTGGCAATCGCTAATGGCATCAAGAGATGTGCACATGTTAAACGGTCAAACGCTGGAGGACGTTCTTCTCTCAACCAGGTTACGTGCGGGGCGGGGTCAAGAGACTGTAATAGACTGTCCTAGTGTACAGGAATTTCTTGCCGCTCGTCACATCCTTTAAAGTAATGGAAAGGATTCACAGCGACCACAACCTGTTGTCAACATCCTGGGCAGCAGCCGTCAGCCCCAAAAGACAAATAATGCAACAGAGGGACCAGAATAAAACTCTACAATAACTCAATTCAAACTCTCACGGCACAATTTGTGCACAACTCCTTGATTGTAGGGACAAGGGAGAAAGAGGGCATTGTGGACTACACTCCCCTACTGGAATGTTTTTGTTCGAGGGTTAGGAAAAATTCCCATTTATATGTACTTTTCACTCCAGTGGTTTACTCCAACTTTTTGCTGATGTCTAAACACCATAGTCTGAATTTACCAGAGGAGAATAGCCTTCTGGTGCACTCCTCGGGGCTTTTCGCTCACTTTAGTGGGGAAACTGACATGCCCTTAAAGACAGTACTGGGAGACTGTTTCCCTTAGTCATTTTCCAATGTTGCAACTTTTCTGCAACATGTAACCTTACAGTACAGTACCCTTGGGTCTAGTCATTTCCAAAGGCCCTAGATACTCAAAGGATTTTTTTTTGAGAAGTGCAGATGTGCCTTGGACAGGGCTGGTGGCAGCTTATTTCACATATTTTTAACCCTTTCTTGCCAGGTAAACGACGATTACCGCATTTGGCACGGTTAGGTGGCCTGGCTCCAAAATGGCTACACCACGAGGTTCTTTGTCCTGTCCTTTGGCCATCTTGCCCCTTCACCTTCCCAAGGTCGAGCCGACCCTGGTCAGTCTTCATTTGGGCATGCATTTTCCCGCAAACAGCTAAGCTTTTGCGGGCTTCTGCATGCCTTCTGTGTGTGCCTCCAGGACGTGGGCTGGAACGTCTAGTTCCAATACACATCCTGGGTGCCAGAGAGTCTTCAGTGCTGTGAATGCCTGGGACCACTGTGGTCCACGTAGGGTATGCCTGTATGTGAGCAGATCTCCCATTGGGTCCTCTTCGTTTTGACGCGAAGGAGATTCTGGATAAGAGAAGGCCCCAAACACCCATACCATGTCCATCTCTGGAGTTCTAACTGAACGAAGGATAGGATCCAGGTATCCTGAAACTAAGAAGCTGAGTCGAGGAACCACTGGTGACCCGCTGGAAGGTTTGGCACCCTGAGCCTGCTGTCGTCCTGCTGGACCCCCGTGCATCTGATCGTCCTAGAAGGTCTGCGAAGGCACTTCGACCCATTGGAATAGTGGGACCAACTATTCTCTGCACCTTCATCTTAACCTGCAAGTAAGCCTTTTCGGAAGTGTCCCTGGCCATTCAGTGGACTGACCAGCTTGCGCAGTCGTTGGGCTCTGATACCGCCACCGTTTGGAGGAGGCCCTTTAAACTTGCACATCGCAAGCTCTGTGTTCACAGCACTCTCACGCCGAATTTCGTACACTTGGCATTTCCAGGTCTGGAGTAAAGTGAGTGCGCCCGAACCGGAGTTTACGCAGTTGCCGTGTCACCCAGCCGTGGTGGCAAACTTTTGCAAGTTCATTGCAGCTGTGGTCCTCTGTGCCCTGAAGTCTGCTGTGGCGGAACTGGCCTGATCCTTCCACCAGAGAAATCGCCACTGTCCCGTAGGGAAATCAACACTGTAACTTCGTCGCTGAAAGCCGCAGAGCTGTGAGATTGCCTCATTTGAACCTGCAACCGAAGTGGACTCAACTGCCGAAGTTTGGTCTGGAGTTCCGGGACTCGGTGAGTAAATCGCAACCCTAACTGTTGGCCCCTAGTGCATGCGTGGCCCCTGAGGGCCACTATCTTTTCCACTGCTAGTGCGAACTAGTGAACTATTCCCAACTCTTGGAATCAACTCTGCCCTCAAGTGGACACCCTCCTCGAATAGTGGGAACCTATTCTTCATCGCCTCACCCACCTTCCTGAGCTGCTACAGACCCCGTTTTGCCCATTTGAACTACCGTGTGCGCCAGCAGTGCACGTACATTTGAGCAATAGGCTCCACTCTTCTTAGGGATTGGACTGTCTCTTAGTTAGAAGTGTGTTGGACGCAGAATGGACTAAAGGCTATTTGCACTGCCCGTTTCCCCTTTTAGGTTGTGGACCCATTTCATGCATTAACCCTTAAGACCCCATTGTTCTTGCATATATGTATTTAGATAGGATTGTGTTGGCTTAAAAGTATTACTGTGATTTGAGTGTTGAAACTCAAAGGCCTTGAAATAAATCTATTCGTATTTTTAATACATCTACACCTGACTGGGAGTGGTTTGTAAGTGTCCTTTGTTCTGTGTGCTCACTGAGGTCTTTCAGGCACCATCACCCCTCCTGAGACCTAGTCTTGACCGCCGCCATAGCTACCTTGATTGGTCTGGCTTGTCCAGAAGATTACCCCGTTCCAAGAAACTAGGCTGGCCTTCTGAACCTCTGGCCACCAGTTCAAAAATCCATCTTCAACATAGAACAACCAGGGAAGGCAACAACGACACTACACGTCTATGATCCTCTCCTGGTTGTAAAAAGAAAGTAGCCGAGAAGATTAAACGTAGAGCTGTTACTCTAAACACTTAGAGACAGAATGGCAGCCAAGTATTACAAGAACTGGCTGTGCTCCCACAGGCTAGAAATGTATTATCAAGACTCTGAAACAATGCTGAAAGCCATCTGCGGAAGAAAAGCAAGGGATTTTTGGTACTTGCTAAACACTTGTACAGGTAATGCCTTCTCAGTTCAGGTGAACAGTGTCCGGAAGGAAGCATGGGTATCCCACTTTACGGAGAAAAGAAAGACTCGAGTACCATTGAGATGAGCCAAGAGTTGGTGAGGCTGAATGGCTCCCATGCTCCGGGCCTAGCCGGCCTAACAAGCACCATGTTGAAACAGAACCATAGAGCCGTGGATGGTCTTCATCCGCCAGTTGTTTGAACACATTAACCAGAACCACACCCTCCGAAATTCATGAAGTAGCGCGATAGTGGTACCATTATTGAAGAAGTGCGAAAGGACAGTCCCAAAGAACTACCGTCCAATCACTCTTCTTTATGTGATTGGCAAGATATTTGGCTCTATGTTATTGATGAGGCTGAATGAATGGTCCAGGAACGAAGGATGCAGTAATTCCTTCCAGACCGGATTTGTGAGGGGAATTGGCACAGAGGTTAACATCCTGCTCCTGAACACGCTAAAAAGGTATGGGACAGTAAATCCAATATCTAACTGGCCTTCGTCGATCTTGTTCAGGCTTCTAACCATGTGGTTCGTACACGTCTGTGGAAAATATAAATTTGACCTGGAACTGGCCAAAGTCAATCTTGGATCCTCTGATCTCTTGGCACTCAAACACTAGCATGAGAGTTAAACTGAAGAGATCAGGTCTTTTGTCAGAGATCAAAACTTCCAGAGCCCTAAAACAAGGCTAACCACTGGCCCCAGCCCTTTTTAATCTCTTTCTGGCTGACATCAATTTAACATTGGACACAGCAAGAGGTTTTCTCCCATGTATAGGCGGGATCCATCTAAACTAACTATTCTATGCCGACGACCTGGTCTTAATAGACCAAGCGCTGGTTGGTCTGCAGCGTCAGTTGGACAAATTGAAGATATACCTGGAGGAGAATGACCTGCAGATAAAAACAGCAAAAACAACGATTAAGACAAACCCGAGTGGCATCTGGGCGATACGCAAATTGAGCAGGTCTCGTCATTTAGATAACTGGGCGTTGCATCAATAACACCATTGAAGCCCCTTTCACTGACTTATTGCGAAGGAAGGCTAAAACACTGCCAAGCCAAGCAACAGCAATTAATAGGAAATGTGGACGATTCTCACTGGTCCCTGTTCTGGACTACTATAGATCAAAAGCGGTCCCTACCTTGACTTATGGAGCTGAGGCAATTCGGATAATTCCTGATAACCTCTGGCCTCTGCTTGAAGGCCTTTTCTGGAAGAAAGTCTAGAGAGTCCCAACATCCACTCCTATCCAGATTTTGTCCAGGGAACTCAACCTTCTATCACTAAAAGCAACAGTGGAATGGAACAGACTGGCCCTATTTAGAAAATGTCTCTTAGCCTCTCAAACAATTATTATCGGGATTATTCACAAGGAAATCAGAGAAGGGACAAATGGGACCTTAATAACTTGGGTTAATATCAACCGAGATAAACTG
This sequence comes from Ambystoma mexicanum, assembly GCF_040938575.1. NCBI lineage: Eukaryota > Metazoa > Chordata > Amphibia > Caudata > Ambystomatidae > Ambystoma > Ambystoma mexicanum. Next base: position 258,155,007 of record NC_090928.1, on the reverse strand, counting down.
AGGCAGATTGAATGCACAGAAGAGGGCCTGAAACAAAACCCTTTTAGGCTAAAGACTAAGTTAGGGGAGTACGACTGGAATACTACCCTTGCCAAAGCATCTACCTACAAACTATTCCAACATCTGCCTCCGGAAGCAACGAAACTGAGCATCTTACCAAAGTAATTGGAGAAGTTCCTGAGCGATTCTTCCGGATTAGATTGAACTTGTTATCAACTAATGAAATAATAGCATCAAGACTGCCTCCCAACGCCCTGAAATCAATGTCGCTTTGGTATGGAGGTGGGCAGAGTTGGAACCTTAAAGCATATTTTAATGTCTTGCTCAGGGCTGACCTCGGAGAGAACGAAACAATTTGGACCCTTGTTGAAGGATGTGCCATTATTGGACGCTGAGGGTTGGTGGGGTATGTGAACAGGGAAAGGGTTCCATTTGTATTAGCCACAGTGGCATTTATGACTAGGATCCTTCCATAGTTCAAATTTAACAAAGAAAATGGAAGGGCTAAACTGGGCACACAGGCGATGCCCGTTGGCTTGTTTTTTTTTTCTCTCTCTCCATCTCTCTCTCCTTTTATCCCTCTCCCCGTAAAGGACATGGTACCAAGGTCAATTGAAAACTTGTTTTAACCTTTTGCAAAAGATGTAATCAATTAATGCAAATACATTTTTTTTTTATCAGTAGTTCGCTTTTGCTCCTACTGAGACAAAGCCAATTGTTTGTCATCCAGGATTCCACCAATAGAAACGTCTGTTCTAGTTTAGCCTCGTCAGTTTCCGCAGATCTCCAGAATATGAGCTGCGTGTCATCTGCATAGTTTGTAAACAGAATCCCCTTTTCCTCCAACAATGTGCATAGAGGTCTGATGTAAATATTAATGAGGTTAGGGGACATGCACCTATCGCCATAGCAGATACGTGCAGGAGGGGATGAAGGGTCCCCCCCCCAGTGTACATTCGACTTGCTCTCTGACATAAATGACTTGACCCAAGCCGTTGAGTCCTCACTGCAATGACCCAGGTTTCTCAAAGTATCGAGCAGACGTTCGTAGACTAAAAGGTTGAACGCTGCCGAGAAGTCGAGTTTCTATACCTTTTCTAAATCCAGCCCGGTTGATTCCATCAAACTCAATCCCGCTTGTGAAAATAATAAAACTCTTAAGAAGCACACCATTGGTTTTGAGTTGTCAGTCAATCCCTCAACCTTTGGAGTAGCCCGTTGTGTATGTGTCATGGTCATGATGGGTTTTCAGCAAGTGTTCCTTGGATTTTTCCTCTACCGGTGTACTTTCCTGTAAACTTATCTTTTGGTTGGTCCAGTTTTTTGATAATTGTTTATGTTTTTGTGCTTCTATTAGGAGATCTCCATTAATTGAAGGATACAATGAGATGCATTTGTTTTTCCAGACTGTTTAAGCAAATATAATGGTACAAGACGTTTGTCATGCTTAATACATTATGTATAATTTGATCCTGTAATGTGATCCTGTAATGTAGCAATCACCCCCAAGTCGGGAGGCATAACTGGTCGGTAATGGCTCACCAGCTCCAGCCTAGGCAGGCCCGGGCCTCACTGAGGGTTAAGGGACATTACCAGCCAGGCACGCACCCCCAGTAAGGGGCGGATGGCTATTCGAAGCCCTTGGTTCCAACAGGGTGTGAACATTTAATTTTTTTAAAGGCTACCTGCTGCCATAGCAAAACGAAAAGGGACTCTGTACTCTGTCCCTTTTCTATTTCTATGGAGGACGCCAAGGTCAGGATGGAGCGCCACAACCAGAGCAGAAAGATCTGGGTCAACAGGTAAGTGGGTAGAGAGGAAAGGGTGCGGGATATCTTACGGAGTGAGAGGGATGAGGGTATAGGAAGGCAACAGGGAGGGGCTACTGGGCCATCAAGAGAATCAAGATGACAGCACCAAGGGAAGGGCCTCAGGTGGCTTGTAATACATGGGCAGTTCTCGCCACGTTTCCAGCCACCTGATTAGTTATGCGCCCTTTCAAGGGTGCACATTTGGCAATAATACCCAAGCAAGCAGGCTGGATCGCAAGTAATGGCCGGTGCCAGAACAATGTGAGTCAGTGCAGTCATCACCCCCACCCAGCCCACCAGCGAGAGTATTATTGCTATTAGCACCCTGGGTTTTTGATCTGAGGTGGTGCCCAGTTTATTAAAAGAAATACTCACCTAAGAGACAATATGGAAATGGAAGGGTCTATGCAACCTGGGATACAGGAGCTGCAGCGGTGCTGCCAGCAGAATCAGGTACGTGGGTGGAGTATGTGACAAATCGCAGGATTCAGTCACTTCTGCCCAGAGGGGAGCCTTTCCCTTTGAGGCTAGGGAGGTGAGCCCTCTACACAATAATCCCGCAAGGGATGGCAGAATGCAGGACCTCACATGGAGAAACTCCCCTCTGGGGGACAACGACTCTCTTTTATGGAGAGGCACTCCCTAGAGTCCTCTCTTTTGGAACAATAACATCAGCACTTCAGAGACATCTATCAAAACAAGCCACTGTTGTATTGTGACATAAGACCCAAGATCCAAATTGAGGAATAAAATAGTAAAACTACTTTTTTTTTTATTGATATAGTTGAAATATACAACTTTTCAATACAAATGAATTAAAATATACAATTTAAAAAAGAGAAAAGTGAAAGGACAAAACAGAACAAAATTATATATATCTTTTTGATGAGGGGTCAAACATTATTCTGGAAACACTTTTTTTGTTCAGTGCTATGATAATCATACTGTTATTCTGCTTGGATTTGTTCAAGCTTCAGTTCCTTTAGAAAAGCTAATGCCCCAATTGACACATCTGTTGAAATCCCAGAATATATAGTTCTCCATAGTGCGTCAGATGTTATAACCCCAAATGGTTCAGTTAGGTGTTTAAAGTATTTGACACGAGAATGTACAAGGAGTTCACATTCGATAAGTACATGTCTCAATGTTTCACTGGTGTCTTGATGTTGACAAAATCTACAGAACGCTTGCTCTTTGTTGATAAGATTGCGACGGGCCAACACCTGTCTCGAATAGCTCATTGCGATATTTGATAGATGGAGATTTGATCAGATAGCGTTCTGGAAACGAGTGCTTCTTGAATGTGAAGGTTGTAGGATCATAATCACAATACTTTGTGCATTTGGCTCTGGTGTTATTCCAATCAATTCCAAATAGTCTTGTTTTGATGTGATCTGGGTTTTGAAGTAAGCTAGAGAGAGAAACATCAATCAAAGCCAACGTATCAATAACTAAGTTTCGCCATTTTTTATAAAGCTGTCTTTAGAGCCAAAGATGTAATTAGACAGTATTCCCAAGACCGTTGTAGCTTTCCATTTCTGGAACAACGCTATTATTAGCCATATATATCTGGAGTGTAAGGAAATGAGGCCCAATTCATGTCGAATGATGACTAGTGGCGTTGATGATGGCAGCTGGAGAACACTGCGCCAATACTTTGATTCCAAGGAGTTCCAAAATTTGTCAGTCATGACCAGTCTCGATTCTGATGAATATAACAAAATTGGTGAAACTTTTTGATTATAGAACGATAGAGCCGGGGCCAGTGTGAACTTTCCGTATTTCCTTAGAATTATTTTGGATTGCTGAATAAAAGTGGTCACCTTTTCTTGTTGTTGTTGTTTGTATATCATGGCTTGATCTTTTGAGAATATTTGGGCACCCAAATGGGTGTAATGGCTTACTATTTTGAGATTTTCTCCCTCGATGTTCCAAATGATCGTTGCTCTAGATGTTTTGCGATTGGCATTGAAAATCATCACCTTTGTTTTCTCACGATTTATGCTTAGATGGTTATTATTAGTGTAATTGATAATTGCCTCCAGTGACTTTTGGAGGCCCTTCGGTGTTTTAGACATAATCACCAAATCATCCGCATACATCAGGAAGGGGATGGTCTTGTTGTTTAATTTCGGTGGATCAATGAGAATATTTTTAAAGGACTCACCCACATCAGAAATAAACAAATTGAAGAGAGCTGATGCTAGGGTGCACCCTTGTCTCACTCCTCGAAATGTTTTAATAGGTTGAGATAATTTTCCCTCATGTGTGAGACGGATTTGTATAGAGTTATTTGTGTGCAAATCTTCTATAAGATGTATAATGTAACTTGGAGATCCTAATCGAGTTAGCTTTTGAACTAGTAACTCACGTGACACAGAATCAAACCCGGCTCGTAGATCTATATAGATGAAATCTAGTGGTTGTTTGATTACTTTGTGGTGCTCAATGATGGCTGTTAACGTGAGCAGGTTAATGGAAGTTCCCATACCGGCTACAAATCCGGTTTGAAAGGGATCTCTAACATCTGCCTCAAGTGTCCATTTGTTAAAGTCTCTTAAAATGAATTTTGAAAATAACTTGCCCGAGGCATTTAGTAGTGAGATGGGCCTATAGTTCTTTGGTAGTGAGCGGTCTCCTTTTTTGAAGATTGGTATGATAATGGCCGTTTTCCATGAAGCTGGAATGGTGACATTATTGATGATTTGATTGAAGATTAACGTCAAGACCTTGGCCCATTGTGTCGGAGCTTGTTTGAACATAAAGTTGCTCATACCATCCGGCCCAGGTGCACGTGAATTTGAGAGCTTTTTTTTTTATGTAGAAGAGTACATCCTCTTCTTCAATTTTAAGCCCAACATAGTTGGAGGTCTGTCTAACGACATTACTTGGTTGACACAGTTCTTTCTGATACATTTTAGTGAAGTGATTGATCCATTGATTTTCGCTCACTCCATTTATTTGAGCTGCCTTTTGTGTGGAAATCAAGGTGTCATTGAGCAGAGCCCACATTTGACCAGTGTTTTTATTCATACTGTTATGCAACATGGATTCCCCATCTTTTTGGTACATGACACAGCAATGCCCTTTCAGCCAATTAGTATACTGGCAATTGAGTGACTTTACCTTCTGATATTTATCAACACAGTTAGAAAGTAGAATTGCCTTTTTATTTTTCCTTAAATTTGTTTTTTTTTTATTGTACTATCAGGTCGCTTTGGTGCTTAGGTTTTACAAAGTCAAGTTTGCGATTCTTGTAAACAACTTCAAACAAATGAAGATGTGCTGTGTAATCACTATGTATGTTCGCTTCAATTGTTGTACAGTATTCAGCCAAGTTCTTCCCATTCCAAACCAGCCTTGAACGAGCATTGTTGGTTGACACTATATGATCAAATTTTTGGTTGACATTTTGCACACCCATTTTGACATTCCATTTTAAGTTCAGGACATTATGATCACTGCTTGTTTGCAGCAGAATTTGAAAAGTAACCGCCTTATAGAAGGTAAGTGAGTCCAAAAAAACAATCAATTATAGAGGACGCTGTTCCTCTACTCCAGGTAATATTGGGGACTGTGTCGCCAGATATTGAACCATTGCACATGATCAGTTTCCGAGTTTTCATTAGGGTCTTCAATCTTACACAAGTGAGGTTGTATTTCAAGTTGTGATTAGGTAGAAGCTACAAATTTAAATCTCCGGCTACGATAATTGAGGTGATATCGGATGCGTCTGAGATTAAGTTCAAAAGGAGTTCCAGCTCCAAAAAGAAATCATCATCCCCAATGCCTTTCGGATTCCGATAGATGTTGAGTAATGCAATAACACTACCTCCCATATTCAATCTGACCAATTGCAGATAGGGATTTGGGGAGGCCCAGTCACATAGACTTCAGTTCTTATGGTTCTTAATGATTATCATCAGCCCTGAAGATGGTCTTCCGGACTTCCTTGAGATGGCTGGATTTAATACAACAGTATGCTCCTCCCACGTAGGTCTTTTGGTTAGCCATGTTTCTTGCAGCAATATAATGTCATGAGGTAGTAAGACATCTGCATTGTGGCCTAGTAGATGGCTGTGGCCACATGTATTCCAGCTGATTAAGGATACTGTACTTGATTCATTTCTTTGTTATGATTTTGCTTCTTCCTCATAGGTCGAAGCTTGAGAGATTCTGGCCGAATTTATGTTAGTGTTGTCTGTAGAATGGATAAAGTTTTCCTGGTCATGTTGTTCCATATAATTATTTTTTGATTCTAGGGTTATGTTCCCTTTTGCGTCTAAACACATGGGATCTCTGGCTAACACAAATCCCAAGGCAAATAGTTCCATTCGGGCTTGCCATAACGCATTTCTTGTCAGGTTTGAAGGAAGCCAAAGTCTCACCATAGAGTGATCATGATCTTTGAGAAATTCGACTTGAGCAATATCAATTGAGGTGATGTCATGAAGGGCATCGATATCTTCACAGATTGCTAGAATACTCGTTCGATTGAGGACATAGTCCGGATATGGAGCAGGTCGACATTTGAGGATCAGTCTATGATGATTATTCCATTTTTGTTTATTATTACCTTAGTTCCTATCCCACTCATGACACTATTCTTTTTCTGAATAGCCGGTTCCTGTCTTTTTTCCAGATTCTTGCTGTTAAGTTATTGCAAGATCGCGGTCCACTTCTAATGCTGATTTATTAGGCAGTGATGGTTGCTTCATATTCAAACTAAAGAAATGTTTGAATTGCTTTCGCTATTTGCATGTCAATATTAGCTGCTTTTGAATGCTGTTTCTCGCATATGTCAAGATGTTGTCTTTCACAATTACTTTGGAGATGATGACAGTTAGACTTGGCAGTCATCTCCTGTTGAGTAATGGACTCTTGCAAATGAAGATGGTTTCTTCCCTCATCAGGTATGTCAAGCTTTAAATTGGAATTTTGGATAGAGCTTGGTAACAACTGCTGCACTGCTTGGTGATACAAGGCGAGTTGAGACCGTTGAGTTGCTCGGACTTGTTGGAATTCTTGTGTGGCTTGATCTTGTTGTAAAGATTGAGAGTTCACATTAATAGAGCTTATAGCAGGTATTGGCACAGTCAGCTGATTGTTTTTTGGCTTAATGTGCCCTTCATTGATTGTTGCAGCTCAAAATAGTTCTTTATCGAATTCTCAATCTGATATCTAATATCAGCCAGTATTGAAAAATTCTCTCCGTCTTGGTTGGCACTGTTCAGTGCATCTTGTTTAGAGCAGCCACCCTGATATGGGCCACCAGCCACATGTGTTGTAGGAATTGGGTTGCAGGGGATCAACACCTGGGTAAGGCTTGCTTGTTGAGTTATTAAAGATTGAACTTGAGCATCTTGAGTCGGAAGTTGAACCATCACTGGATCGATTCGCACATCTTTTTTCATTGATTTCGTTACCTTCTATGGTGGCAATCAGTTGATTCAACGGTGCATATTCTTTGTCAATATTGTCTTGAGATTTCAGATGGTAAGCCAATATTTTTACTTTTTTTAGTTTTTGGCGGCCTTGTTAATTGATGTCCTTGAGTTGTCTTTCATTTTCGGAATAAGTCGTTTGATTAGGTGTTTAATATTGACTTTCGAAAGTACTGCCAGTCGTTCCTGGTTTTTTTGCGATTTGAGCCAAAATCTTTGATTTTGTCTTTCGTTAGGTTGGTATTTTGAAACAGAATATACATTACTGTGCTATGAATCTCTAAAGACTTCTTGTCTTTTATAAACAGAAGTTGACTTGCCATTGTTCTTTTGCGTATGCGCAATGGAAGGTGCGTCATCCTTTTGCTGGGCAGGTATACATACAACGTCCTGAATCTGGTCTTGCGATTGTTCAGCCACATTTTCAATAATCAGGACGGATTTATGTAAAGACTCTTGAGGAAGCACTTCTTCAATCACACGATTAATTTCCGGTAATATGGAATACGCCTTTGCTTTAGACGCAGCAGTAAAGAAAAGTTTATCTGGACTCCTAGGCACAAAAGCTGGATTAAACGTCAAATTATTCATCCATGTAACTAGTTGATCCAGTTGCTTAGCTTGTGTTACTAATTTGGAGTCCAAAGATTCAAAGAGCTTCGTTAATGTGACTATTGTCATATGCATTGAATTAAGAGTAATTTCCAACAAATTAAATTGGGATAGCGGTTCCTGTGCTGATCTTGCACATGGAGACTGGAAGAAGGCACTTTCCCTTCATTTGCTAATCCAGCCAAGGACATGTGTAGAGTGTTTTCCGAATTGTCATATAAGCTTGGCGATTTGTACAGACTGTTATTCTGGTCCGAAATCATAGATGACGAAGCTATGGCTGACAGTTCATCCACAAGTAAACTCGATCCTTCTTCTCTCTCTTCTAGGTCGATAGCAACCGGTCTGGTTGTTATAACTTTTTCCTTGTTACACGGGCAATCAGGATTCAAGACGGACCCTTGTTCCCCATGTTGTGACTCACTGTTCATTGATACTGATGGGGTGATCTTTTTCTCTCATCTTTTAAACCATCAGAGACATTATCAAACTCTAAATTATTAGGTGAGTTTGATACACTTTCATTTGCATTGTCAAACTGAACCTGATCTTTAATCAGAATGACTGACACTTCTAACTGACTTGGAATTGGACATACATCCAGTAACACAGTTTTAATAACTTCATGTTTCTCAGGTTTATGTTGAGGAGTGTGGACACTGGTCAGCTTTACCGGCATGTGTTCTATGTCTGTTGTTATTTGCTCCACAGCCGTTCTAAATTGTGTGTCCGTTATGGAAGTATTGTGAGTGTCAATGATCTTCTCACTATTAAGCTTCTTCAATTTGCAGAAGTCGCAAATATCTCCTTCGCAGGGCTTATTGACAGTGTCTAAGGATTGATTACGCACTTTTCTCTTCAAAATATTGACTTTCGTGATATTTTTAGGTGTGGATTTTAAAGTCAGAGACGTACTTGATATTTTCAAATTTTTGGACATTTTGGACCGCAAAAAATATCCACCGGTTTGCATCCAGCAGCCACACTCTTCAAGCGCCTAGGATCAAGTGATAATAACGCCAATGCCTTATTTTGAAGTTTTAATCGTGTCGTCACACAGTCATTCCAAGACACAGCCCCCACATACACGAGTCAAAGCCGTTCAAAGGGTCTTGCCCCGCAGTCACGGCTAGGTCTCGAGGGGGAGGTTGTTGAATCTAAGCTGTGAATTAAGGCCGTTCAAAGGGCAACGCCCCACAGTCACGGCCACAGTTTCACAGAAATTAGTAAGGAGCGCTGGGACCTGTGAACAAGTTTATAACGCCTGGATATAAACACGTACCACGGAGAAGATTATGCTGCAAAATAAGCTTCCTACGAGCTTAATTAGGTCTTACCTGCAATATATTGCAGACTGCGAACTCGGTCTCCCCACGTCCCACCGCTCCCCAAGCAACACAAACAACACACTCGCCGCACTCCGCGACGCTCCGCGTGTGTCCGGTGTTTTTAAAGAAAAGTCCGCCTCCAAGAAGGTAAACAGATTAGAGGGACTGGTCGCTGCAGCTCCTCTTGGCAACAAACACAAACCTACTGTGAAGAAGAATGCTGCACAAGTAATATTGATTACTCAATAGTTGGGAACCAGCACTACTGTGACGTAGAAAGATGAACACAGTGAAGAGTGCTCAACTAAAAGAAAACTGACTAATCCGCCACTGGGGAGGACCCACCAACCTATCATAAAAAGGGAAGATGGACTATTGTCCCTGCGGAGAGAAAGCAAGGAGTTGCAAATCAGCTTTGTCGGGAGTACTGAGGAAGGCCAGGTGATCCTCCATCCGGAGGAAGCCGCAACGTGATGTGCGCTAGCAGCACTGAAGAAGCCGAAGGCAGAAGAGAGGTGTACGAAAACTCCAGGAGAGAGAACCAGTCGAGGGAGGTGGCGTGACCAAGAGAGGTGGACTTTCAGTCTGGCAACAACACTGTGACCGCTGCAGCAGAGCTACTCATAAGAAACAGAAGGAGTTGGAACAAGAACTGAAGCTGTTGCGACTACAAGGGAAAGCCCTTATCCTGTGAGCAGGCCCGGTGACGCCAACCCGTGGAAAGCAAGGTTATAGGGATGGCGGAAAACCCGGGAGGGAACACAGGGATGAAGAGTACCAGCAGACTACTCGTCAAGTGAGTGGCCCGAAACTAAGAAGAGTAAGAAACGCTCTGGGACGCAGCCTACTCGTCCCAATGAGTGGCCGGAGATTAAGAAGAATAGTAAGAAACATTCAGGGCTTCAATCTACTTGACCCAGTGAATGGTCAGAAGTTAAGAAGAAAGAGAACCAGTACGAAACTTCTTTTACTAGTCTCAGTAATTTAAGAAGTGGACAAGAGAATTAGAATAACTATCTCAAGGAGAAAGACAGTGAATCAGCAGTGGAGGATCAGGATGTCAAAAGATCTTCTAAGGAGTTAAAGAACTACAAATACGCAGAGAACAAGAACCATATAGAGAGGGATGCAGTATCCCTAGTAATCTCAGAGACACTTAAAGACATTGTACAAGAATTTCCAAAGCCCATACCACTGAGGAGGAGAAGCCTACAAAGAGAAAGAATAAGGGAGCCAAAGACTTGAAAATGTCCCCTAGAGGAACTAAATGAATTAATCCAAGAGATAGCCAAAATGTGTCCCACAATTCTTTACTAATGCTGAGGAAGTCTATCCAGGAAAAGGGAGTCACCGTACTGGTCTTTTGCCATTTTTGTCTTAGTGGTAGGGACAGAGCAGCTTAGCTTGGACAGAGGACAGACTGTTTAATTTGGACTTCACAACAGACTACGAGAACCTTAATTTGGTTAGGCAGAGAAATCCATAGAATAGGGATAGTGAGGGCTTTTCCACTTATTTTAATAAAAGAGCTTCATGAATATTCAAAACTGGTCTGTCTCCTTCTGCTGACCCACTACAGGTATGAGCGGAGAATGGAGGGAAGGGAAGGTGGGGTGGAGATGGTGCAGCGGGTGCTAGCAGTTTCCTAGGAATGCAGGTTTGGATCATGGGATTCAGCCCACGATCTGAGAAAGTAAATTGGCTGCAGCTACCACCCCGGGTGCCAATTCAAATTCATTCATATAGCGCACACACAATTGTCCACAAAGGCGCTTCACTGCACTGAAGTTAAAATGATTAGATGCACAGCACTGAAATTGGGGACATTACAAAAATGAAAACTATTTATGCTGTTTAGCATCATGCAACATAATGCCCTAGATAAGACGTCATACAAAAGTCTAAAAGAAGGGGCATGACAACAGCAATTACATGAAAAGCCAGCGTCTCTAAATTGCGATTCTAGGATCACAAGTCGTCTGGCTCATTTAACCCCACAAGTGTCACTGCTAGGCTCACCTCGAAATAAAGGAGGGAAATGAGGAAGGCCATCAGGGCAGAAGTGGCCAGGTGGAAATCGAGGAGATTGTTATCACCAGAGACAGGAGGAGCCCATAGGGACCCGTTGAAATAAGGGAAGAAACTCAGGCAGTCCCAATAGTTGTCCTAGGAAATGCTAGGAGGCCTGCAGTGGCTCCGAGGTGTCAGAATCTGGGATTCCACGACACCAACTATCCATTTCCAGAAATAGACCAGCATGAAAGAAATTGAGAGGTGGTGGTATATAGGAGAGCAAGAGCAGTAAGGCAAGCCACAGATCAGCTGCAGCAGAGTCGCATACCTCCAGGCAAGTGCATGGCGTTGGTAGCTGCCTCCATGCCATCTCCGACTGCATTTGGCACCCTGAAATGTCGGCGTCTACGGCCATCAGCGACCCCGCCAATCTACAGACATCCACTGGCTTAACAGGCGATCTTTTCCCTCCAAGCAAGAGACATGCTGTTAATGCTGTGCCACATCTACGACTTGCTGAACACACAGGAAAATAAATGAAAGCAATCCTATGTAGTGTCCCTGCCACACTACTTTCCTGGGATATTCTAAATGATGCACACTTTTTATTGCTTGTTCAATCGAGAGCGCTTACACATTAGCTCTGTTCAGTAACCTCAATGCGAGGCAGAACAGTTTACAGTCAAAGAGGCAGTCACAGATACACTGCTTCTCAAAGAACATTTGCTTTCAGAATAAAATCCTGTTTTTTAGAACGTATGCCTTACAGTGTCACTTTATGTGCATAGTTTAACCAAGGCTCATCCCAGAGACTGCCGAATTAAATGATATGGGATTAATACCCTGGAACTGTACCCCAAACAGAGAAATGGCAAATGCTCACTTCTGTCTGTAATAGTTATAGTCCGTTCATTGTTCAGGTTTTACATATTCTAGCAGCTTAAATGTGGTCTTTCTGGAGGCTTTTCTGCAAAAGGCAATACATCGTGTTGATTTAGTCTAAGGATGCAACAATATCTTATTAAGAGGAGTGCAAGACCCAACAGTCATTGGTGGGACCCTGGGCACATCTTTATCAACATTAGGCGAAATAAAAACTTTCATTCTGAGGATGCAACCGCCAATTGAAAGGTCAATAAAGCTTCCCAATACAACATGGAGTTTTTATTCAAAATTCAAGTTAATGCCAATTGCGAACACTTCTCATGGGGTGCAGACAATTCACACAATCTTTCAACAGTTCTCCTGGGTGGTTATCGTCGTACAAGTCTGCTGAAATGCAGTGTGTTAAAGGAACAAAGTGAAAAATCAGCAACAGAAAAATACTTATTTTGTGTACCCCGAAACAAAACAACCACCAGTTAACATGTTGATGCCCATTTCTCCCTTAAAATAGATCATATGAATTATCACGTCGAAGTATTCAGCTAGGTTCTCTTTCTTGCTGTAGCAAACCCTATCCACTGTAGCCAGGCTGCCCTTTTAGGGTCTCAGAGTTGTGCAACTCACAGGATTTAATCGTGGACCAACTGTTCTGGGCCTGCCTCGAAAGCTCTCTGCGCTGCTTTGCTCCAACAATTGCATCCTTCTTAGTCTTGCCCAACAACAAAGTATCCAGCTTACCTCCAGCGCCTGAAAGATTTCTTGCTGAAGGCCTGGGTCCGAGAGCCTGCACTGGATTAGTTTCTCACAAAACATTCCGTATATCATTTTGGAGTCCCTCGCAGTGTAATTCAGAGGATTGTCATCGTTTTTGACGCGGGGGCGTAACACGAGTTACGTTTGCGTCCTCATGTTTGCCCTGCGCCCATAACCTGGTTTCATACCAGCATGAGATTTTCATGCTGTCGTGAAACTAAGGATTTCATATGTAAACCAAGCAGGCGGTTTCCATAGGAACTCATTGTAAACGCTGCCTGCCATGCCTACATGGCAGGCTGCGTTTACTCCATTTGCCTGTGGAGAGGGGTGCAAAAAGGGTTACGCCGTCACTTGCACTCCACAGTGCAAACGAATAAAATTGCTCGGAGGGTACATGTTTGCACGCAAGTGCAGATGTAACTGCCCCCGCGGGACAATTTACGTGTTAATAGAAAATTAGCTCCTCCATGCATGTCTAATGAAGCCGAGTAAAGATTCTACCTTTTTCTTTTTAACGCACCAGAAGCATACATTTGCCTAGTTTCAAAATGACTATTGGGCTTTTCTTCAGCTACTCAAAAGAAACTCATGGATATAAAACGTAGGTTATAAAAATGTCAAGTAGCGGGCGTGGCTTGGAGCGCCATCGATGTGGTCGCTCCTCTGAGGCCGCCCGTGGGATGCCTGCCGCCACCGAATTCCGGCGGTTTTAAGCAGGGGGTTCCACATCGCCAATGCCATCTAAAGCGACCGGAACCGACATGGCACAACCTGGCAAACATAGCCTTCGACCGAGGAAGCGTTCTACCAGAATTCAGCGGCTGAACTTCTCCCCCGTCTTCGACCGAAGAAACCAAGATGGCCGCCAAGCCAGAACCCAGCAGCACACTCCGCACCCGGCGGTAGCGGGGCCCTAGAACACCAAGGAGCTGGAGAGGGGGAGCGGAATCTAAAACAGAATCACCCGATTCTTACCAAGGCGACCCAGAACACACCGGGTTGCTGCCTCGGCGACCACGGCTTACATACACTCTGAGGGACCGAGAGAGCAGACTCCCACCCCTCCCCCCGCTACGCAGAACGAGTCGGGACCCCCGCGGCCATCCTGCATCATCCCCGACGGAGACCCTCTCCCCACACCAACGTTTCCTGGGGCGCCCCTGCCCACTCGCCCAGATCTAGTCCAGAGCGGGGGTCGAGGGTGAGGAACTCCCCGAGTGCAGCCTCCCGCCGTCCTAGGCCTCGCTGCTACTCTCTTAATCAAGACCGCCTGACACGAGCAGCATGTCGAGGCAGACGAAGGTGAGCAAGGGAACAGATATCTCCGCCATGTTTACGGCTCCGGAGAAACCCAAGAAACAGGATCCTCCTAAACTGACCCCACAGAAGCCACAAGAGGATAGGGGTGCTCTCGCCACCAAAGGAGACCTGCTAGCCTTCATGGCGGACATCAAATCGGAGTTCCGCGCCTGCCTCTCGGAACTCACCGCTAAAGTTGACCAAACGGATCAGAGGGTCACAGAACTCGAACAGAGGCTCAGAGAGATCGAGGACCATTCCTCCCAGGATCACGCTACCACACTGGGGGAAGTGCAAAAATCTATCGATTCCCTACATCACAAATACAAGCTCCTGGAGTTCAAAAATGAAGACCTTGAAAATAGGGTACGTCGCAATAACCTCCGCATTCGGGGCGTCCAGTCCTCTATCCCCGACAACAAACTAGCGGACTACGTGGGAAGCTTCTTCGAGGCCTTACTCCCGGATCTGGACAAATCCCAGCTCCTGCTGGACCGGACCCACAGACTCCGCCCGCGCCGTGGGACAGATTCGGACCCCCCCCAGATGTTATCACCAGGGTCCATTTCTTTACGACGAAAGAGGCAATATCAGCGATCAGTCGCCAAGGAGATGAGATCACTTTTCAGAGCACTCCTCTTCAAATATACCAGGACTTCTCACCACTCACTCTCCAGAAAAGAAGAGCACTTCGGCCTCTAACATTGTTCCTCCAGGAGCAACAGATCCGTTACAGATGGCTGTTTCCGACAGCTCTCCAGTTTACATATAATGGCACCCTACGCCGAATCAGCCACTTGGAAGACGCTGAGAAAATCTTAAACCCAACCTCACCCCGAGATCCTTCCACGCCAATCCCAGAGGGGACCGAAGACTCTGGACCGCTTCCCTCTCCAAAGCCCAAACGCACGCCATGGTCGTCGACCCAGCGGAACAACAGAAAGAGATGAACGGGGACGCTTCCACGATCCCAGGCTCCGTCAGCAAGTAAGCCTGGACACAGATGCCCCTGCTTGAAATAGGACCCGCCACCTAGATTTCGAGCTCACCAACCTTGAACACGGTGGCGGCGGGCCACACCCATGGTTCATACCCACTCCAAGGATACTTTCCATCCCTTGTTCCTTGGAAACCCACAGTACACGATACGTGATGGGACAGTTGGCCCTGTTGGCCTTAGGTACGACCGTACTGACAATGTCGGTCTACCTCCCTGTTAAAGTTGCGGCCCCCCGTTGGGGCTCCGCGTTAAAACCTCAAGTGCAGGATGATATCAAGAGTTTTCCTAACAGACATGGCAGTTGAACCACCACCCCATGACCCCCCCCTAACCCAAGGAACGGGGAGTGAGTCTTCAGAGGACCTTCAGTCGCTTCGGATCCTTTCCCTGAATGTTAATGGCCTGAACTCCCCCAACAAGCGAAAGGCAATTCTACTGAAACTTCGTGACAAAGACGCAGCGATAGCTACGCTTCAAGAAACCCACCTGCTGCCGGCAGATGTATCCCGCCTTCGATCCCGGTTATTCCCGCTCCAATTCTTCGCCTCTGGCACAAATAAAAAAAGGAGGTACGGCGATTCTCTTCAGGAAAGATCTGAACCCACAGATTCTGGAAACGAAAATATGCCCAGAAGGCCGATTTACAGCGATTAAATGCCTCCTAATGGGAGACCTATATACCCTCATTTCAGTATACGCTCCCAACACTGGACAGTCACACTTCTATGACTCCTTGGGCACATCTCTTGCTAGCTTTGTGGAGGGCCAAACAATTGTCGGCGGGGATTTCAACGGGGTTCCCGACCCCACCAAAGACCGATCACACCCCCCGACTCCAGGCGACTTCGCCCAAGCACTCAGCCTCCTTCGATTCTTCAGGACGCTGGAGATAATAGACTCATGGCGGGTGTTCCACCCTGACGAAAAATATTTCTCCTTTTACTCTTTTGTCCATCGCACCTTCTCAAGGATCGACCTGTTCCTGATCTCCCCGCATACGTTCCCCTCAGTCAAAGAGGTCACCATCGGCACAAGAGCGATATCCGACCATGCCCCAGTGCTCCTGGAACTCCGGGTTCATAACCCTAACCCCAACATCCCGCGTAAATGGATGCTGTACGACCCGATCCTCAACGACATGGCCACCAGAGACAAGATCGCAACAGGAATAAGAAACTTCTTTAACGAAAACCCAGCCTCAGACACCTCATTAGCGAACAACTGGGACGCCATGAAGGCAGTAATCAGGGGCTCCCTAATTGCCCAAGGTGCGGCCTACCATCGAGACAGACGTCAGACCCGGATGGCACTAGAGAACGAACTAAGAGAGGCCGAGGCACTCCATAAGGAGAAAGGCTGGTCCCCCAAAACACAACGGATCATCCGTACGGCACAGAAAAAACTGGAAGCCCACTATGCGGAACAAACCGCCCAGCTAATGGCGAAGGCCAAACATTCATACTACGTGAAGGGCAACAAGGCGAACAAGTTTCTGGTGGCCAACCTAGCCAAGCAGAGACGCATCAACGCAATCACGGGCCTGCGTGATGCCAATGGGGTCACACTATACTCAGAGCCGAGAAGCAACGCCTCGCAATAGATTACTTGGCCCAAATCATGAAAGCAACCCCACGAAACTTATCACAACAGCAGGAATACCTGCAGCAGGCAGCAGTGCCCCGGCTCTCCGACGCAACGAGAGACGAACTGGAGGAGCCCATCACAGGGGAGGAAATTGAGGAGGCCATCAAATCACTTAAAACACGGGCCCCCGGCCCAGATGGCTTCTCAACCAGGTTCTATAAACTATTCAGAGCACAACTGACCCCCCACCTGGCTACCCTATTCAACTCCTTCAGGGAAACGGGTGCGGTGACCCCATCGATGCAGGAATCAACCACCATCCTCCTGCCCAAACCTGGAAAAGACCCAAGAAGCATAACATCCTACAGACCAATCGCACTCTTAAATATCGATGCGAACATATACTCAAAAATTCTAGCAACCCGCTTGAATCGCATCTTGCCGAAGATCATCCACCCCGACCAGGCAGGTTTTATCCTACACCGGACAGGAGGTGACAACATCCGGAGAACCCTGAACCTGGTGGACCTCGCCTCCCGGAACTCCCAAAAACTAGTCTTAGTGGCTCTCGACGCAGCCAAGGCGTTTGATAGGGTGGATTGGATGTTTATGAGACACACCCTAGGGGCCTTTGGCTTCGGACCAGCTTTCCAAACGATGGTTCTAGCCAACTATGATTGCCCCAAAACAAGCCTGAGGATCAACGGCCACAACTCGGCCCCAATCCCCTTATCATGCGGAACCCGGCAAGGCTGTCCACTGTCGCCCTTGCTCTTTGCTCTCACCATAGAGCCCTTCGCACAAAAAATTAGGCGGAATGACCAAATCAAGGGCATACAAAGTGGCCCCACGCACCATAAACTCGCCCTATACACGGATGACATTTTGCTCACGATCTCGGAGGCCCACTCATCCCTCAAACACGCGATACACGAAATCGCCAGCTACGGCGAAGTCTCAGGCCTCACCATAAACTTCGATAAATCATCCGCCTTGGGTATTGGCCTCACCCCAGCAGAACGAGAACCATTGACTAGGATGTGCCCAATAACATGGGAAAAGTGCGCCATCCCCTATCTAGGGGTCTACATCCCGGCTGACCCAAGGGATACGTACAAAGCCAATTTTCCCCGACTGAACTGGAAGGCGACTTGAAGCGCTGGGAGACCAAAGAGATCTCCCTGCTCGGGCGCATCACTGCATGCAAGATGAACCTCCTTCCGAGATTCCTATACACATGCGCCTCACTACCAGTGGCAATCCCCACGCCAACTCTCCGAGGGATCCAGAGGAAAATGCTGAACTTTATCTGGAGAGGTAAGAAAGCGAGAATCCCTCTCAGAACTATGCTGGGGAGCTCCAAATTGGGAGGGCTAGGGGTCCCAGACCTACAGGTCTACAGAGTGGCAGCCCAACTGGCCCAGGTCCAGGCCTGGCAAAATACGACAAACCGCCCCAGATGGGTGGAGCTGGAACAATCACGGGCACCCCTACCCCTGCGATTTCTACCACACATCCCGCCCCCCCTCAGGACCCATTGGGGAGAGCTCCTGCTATCAACTAAACACACCCTTAGCACCTGGGACTGGGTGCTAAAACGAAAGGGAGTGCCAAGAGGACTGAGCCCACGTTCCCCGGTCTTTCATAATCCAACGTTCACACCGGGTACGAATCCTCGCAACTTTCGTAACTGGATCAAAGGTGGGCTGGAGACCATAGACCAGCTGTATACGGGGGAGAGACCTCTCACATTCGCCCAATGCAGGGAGAAGTTCCAACTCCAGGAACGGGATAGGTTCACATATATTCAACTACGCCACTGGTGCTCGCATCCCCAAACCTTGCAAGCAGCAACACGCCCTCCTACTGCCTTAGAACACACCCTGGGAGACCTTCCAACCCGCGGCAGAGTATCCACCCTGTACAGACGCTTTCTAAGCGACTTCCTGACCACAAGAACCCGCTGCATGGCCCAATGGGAAGCGGACCTGGGTCACCCGATAGAGGATCAAACCTGGGTTGACATATGGACCAGAACACATACCTCGTCCACCTGCATCACCAATAGGGAATGTGCGTATAAGATCACGCTGCGGTGGTACTATCCGCCCCTCAGACTTCACCATATGAACCCCCAGGTGGACCACTCTTGCTGGAGAGGATGCGGCCACCGAGGCTCCTTCTTCCACATGTGGTGGGACTGCCCGAAGATCCAACCATTCTGGAAAACTTGCCTAGGGTCCATCTCACAAATTACCGGAACAACGATTCCCTTGGAACCAGAACCGGTTTTGCTGGGTGCTCCAGTTCCCGGGACCTATCTGCGCTCCAGACCCAGAGCAAAACTATTAACTCACTGCCTACTAGCAGGGAAAACGGTGGTGGCCCGAACCTGGAAAACCCCGGAAGGCCCTCACATAGCCCAATGGTGGACCAAACTTTGGGACATTCTGATAGCGGAGAAGGTGACGGCAGCACAAGCGGGAACTCTTCATCGTTTCCAGAATATCTGGGCCCCAGTGCTGGAATTCGACCAGCGCTTCCCCGCCCTGACCTACAAACCCACCAGGGCCCGCTGGATCTTAAAAAAAAAAAAAATCGGGAGATCCCGGAGGAAGACACATAGTCACTAAGGCCCAATGCGGACTGCCCGGGAGGGAGGAGCCCGCCTACAGGGCCTATGGGACAGATGGACCAGGGGGAGGAAGGAGGGAGAAGACGCAGGGGGGGATAAAGGACTGGGGTTCAACATGCCTAAATAACCACTGCTTATAAAGTCTGTACTTATCATCCTGCCTTGATTTAAAATAAACAAAGTTAAAAAAAAAAAAAAATGTCAAGTAGCAATGTCAACTGGACTGAAATTATAAACGTTTAACATATAGAACACACAGCAGCAACATGCATCGTCACAATGACCAACTCAGAAAAAAACATGACGTTCTACTTTGTTGCAAGGCCTAAATTTCATACAACCACGTTAGGGATTTGCTCAGGTTTATGGTCACATTTCTGACCAAGAATATAGTCCGGGAAACCTCCTCAATGACCCCCTGATCGGAGCATTAGCTGCTAGTTATTGGCAATACAACTTGGACACTACACAGAGATCAAGTGGAGAAAACAGGGGGTTGGAAACCTCGCCCTTTGAGGCTTCCCTTTGTGACGGTAAATCTTATAAAACGGGGAGCCAATTGTACACTCCTTTCGCTCATTAAATGGATAACCCTTTACATGACACTTTTACAAACTAAGGTTTGAAACCAGCTATGGAGCGCAGCTGGATGTTCATTAACCATTACATTGCTGAAATGTCTGAATAAACCAGCAATAGGCAGGTGCAGATAAGAAATGGTGTGGTTCAAGGCTATAAGTGCAACAAATTATGTGCATTTTAGGTAGTATTATTTTCCTGTTCCACTAAACGTTTTGTTAAAGTGCTTCAGTTTCTCGGCATTCTTTTTTATTTTATGCATTGTCCCATTTCATTATTATTTTATTATGCGGTGTGATGTTCGGTTGAAAAAGTGATTCACCCGTTATTTTACACATGTTGGCTTTCTGCACGTATGAGTGCAACGGCTTCACAATTGCAGCAAGGTAGTATATATATATTTTTTTTAAAGCTCCTTTGCTTTTGCACTATGAAGCACGTCGACGATGTAAAAATTCATCCGCCCCGTATAACGTCCTAAGTGCTCTAAAATCAGATGGGCACATAATTCGAAGGATCCATATTTTTTAAAAAAGTATGTTGTACGCGTTATCGTGGAAAAACAAGCATTTCATGGTTTGAAGGCCCGACTTCAGGAAATATGTAAAGTGTGGATGCGACTTTTGTTCTTTGTTCCAAAAATGGTTTGTGTAATGAAAATATGCCTGTTAATCACCACTTATTTATTATGTACTGACAAATTGTGTTATGCTTTATTTCTTTGAGAGGTTTGTATAATAAGGCGGTTACTGTGGTCATTAATTTCTCGCATAAATGGTGTTCACAGGACAGTGTTCGATGACTGCAATTACTGCTTGTAATTGACGGTTTATTTTGCACCAATTTGAGCAGTAAATTCGACATGTATGCCTCCCGCCCTTTAAACCACTCACCTGTGGACTTTCACTTTTCGTCTGTAGCTCCCAGTGTAATCCAATCCCTTCGATTCATTCCTTTCACACGATACCATCTAAAGGGCCTGCTTACGAATTCTCGTAGTCAGTGGGCCACATCTAACAGAGGCAGTAGACTTTGGTATGGAGCTATACTTAGTTGTGGTCCTCTAACCTCATTTTGCTTCCTATACAGGCCTTCTGTTGCCCTCTCCAGCACCAGTAAGAAGGCTTGGAAGCAAACCGAGGTAGGTAGTTTTGAAGCTCAATCTGCCTCAAACACAGGCGCATGGGTACTTGTCATCCACATTTGAAACATCGGCGGAAATGTGATGCGCCCTTTGTCTCAGATAATGGCGTCAGAGGCAGTATTTATTCCACCGCTGATAGGACTAAAGAGAAACTGATGGCACTTAACACGATCTTCATGGTGTGGCACTAAGCTGCTGTTCCCGTGCGCAACAATTTGAAATAGCTAGGGGCAAGGTGACTCATGGCGACGTCATCAGATGTGTTACAATTTATGTATGCATCTACTGGCTTATGAAGTGGTAGGCCCACCCACCTCCAAAACCAAGCACCAATTAGGAGATGACTTAGAGTCCCACCTCTTCCAATGTGTTTTTGAATTGATTTTTTTTCATTTTAACATTCTACCCTTCAGGAAAAGCATATCCTTTGAAGAACATCTCCCCAATCACTGATCACTTCACTGTAGTTCTCCCTCTCCGGAGCACCGCTCCCCTCCCCAGGTTACACACTACCCATTCCAGCTCCACTTCTACCCCGGCACTCTACTTCTAACCCGTCCTACATGATCTGTATGAAATACATCTGTTTCACAACTCCCACTTCATCAGGGCACTAGCAAAATTGGTGTTGTGAAATCGATGCTTCACCGCCCAGAGGTGTCCTCCCCGCCCCCTCGTCCCTTAATTCCTTCTACTGGGTATGCCCATGGAATCCCCTGCCTATGCCATATGCCTAACCATGCTTAATCCAGTGTACATTCCTGGAATCCCCCTCCACCCCAGTCTGCTCGCCCCGCCACCCACTTGTCCCATTTCTACAGCTCGCCTGGGATATCGCCATATGCAAAAGATGTGTAGCTGAAAGGGCGTTTCACATTGGATTAGTAGGGAACATTCTGCTACAACACGCACCAAGGGTATTATAACTACCTGGGTACGCCCCCCCCTCCCATGCAGAGCCCTTCAGTGCTTCCCCTGCTTCCCAACTAGGTTAACGTTTTGAAGAGCCCATACATACATTAAAAAACAGACCATATAGGATCTAAACTTATGAACAGTTCAGGCAGCCAACAGTCTCATGGCTTGGTCTGGTAAGGGGTTCGCTCGGTGCCCTTGAGAATCATACTTATGTTCGAAAGTACAACACAGTTAGGAGCCCCTTCACTACCAATTCTGTTTGTGCTGGGGTGTCCCCCCTATTCAAACAGTGCCCTTTTAATTTTTTTTAATTTTTTTTTTAACCTCTGTCATTTGAAATACAAGTCAAACAGAAAAAAAGGTATCACATTCATATTCACAGAAAAAAACTTTGTTAAAAAGGGACGTTATGGTTAAGTTCAACTGATAAAAACGTATGGTTTCAAGCAAAACCAAAAAACCCCAGAAATGCGCCAGTTATGGTAAGCTAAACAACCATAACTCGTGCCACCACCGTGCACTGCTAAGACTAACACCCAGGATATCTTCCACATTTGGCTTTTTCTTTGTCTTTCAACACTTTTAATATTTGTTTTACCACTACAAGTACCCTATGTATCTATTCTGTACTCCTATAGACCTTCTCACCCCTCTCTTTGTTCGATAATAGAATTGTCGAGTAAGATGTTCTTGGAAGTGTGTTCCCCAGCACAAGGTCTAGTCTACTCAAAACTTCACTCCAGAAGGTGGCCACTCTGGAGCATGCCCATAGCATGTGTAATAAGGTGCCCCCATGAAGGCCACAGCCCCAACAGGTATCGTCATCAGTCAACCCTAGCCTGGCCATCCGTGAAGAGGTCCAGTATAATCTACAAAGGATTCTTTGCCTTATGTACCGCAGGCCCAGATCCATCTTTGACTGCGTGCCTATACGCAGCAGACTTCTCCATTCCTTATTGGGATTATCCATGCCTAGTTCTTCCACCCAACCCGGATGCAGTTTCTCCCATGCCTCCACGCAAGTTGTCCATCGGCATCAATTTCATGTACGTCGACAGTGTACATGGAAAAGAACTGATGACATTGCAGACCGTAGGTCTCTCTCTCATGGGGCTTCCTAGCATTCCCTGCCATTCAGCTAGAAGACACTAAGTCCCTATAACGTTTATGTTCTCTACCCCCTAGCCTGAATGTTTCTCTAACCTGTTCAAATGAAACCATTTAATCACCTTCCCACACATCGTATTCTGAGAATACCTCTTGACCCAGCTCTGCCAACATAAGGTCTTGTTTTCAATCTGCAGTCCCACATTATGCCATAGAGATGCATTGCAGTGAATCCAGATGTTTCCCCCCTGGCAGTCAAAAATCTTGTAGGGCCCCTCTAGTACTCATTGTGGGTAATCTGATGGTAGAGTTCGGCATTTTATACATCGTGTATGTCACGCAAAAGCATACAGCGAGAATTGTTCTCTCTCAATAGTCTGCCAGTAAGGCATGTCACCGTCCATTTCAGTGAAATAGGACGCTGACTTTTTCAGAACAAACCCTCTGCAATAGTTCGTCAGATTAGGATATCCGAAACCCCTTTCCTGCAAAGATCGCATTAAGATTTACTTTGTAATTTTAGGCCTATTGCCTTCTTCCCAGATGAATTCTTGAAAGACCTTTTCAATACTACCAATGATCTTCTTGGTGAACTTTAAGGGGATAGATTGAATAATGTAGAGTACTTTCGGCAAAAGTACCATTTTGATGGCATTAATTTTCGCCCAGAGCCCCAGTGTTAATCGGCCCCATTTTAATATATCCCTCCGGATTACCTCAATAATTTGAGACATTGAGTACCACCTTCTTTCTTATATCTCGAACCACCAGGTAGACTCCCAAATACTTCAATGTTCCCGTCTTCCACTGACAATTTCATGAGCCTATGTCACCCCTTGGTTGTGCGATGTCTAGAGGGAAGATCACCGTCTTTTCCCAGTTGATCTTATGGCCACACAATAGCCCCACTTCCTCGAACATGCATTTTAGCTTATCACTCCCTTCCCGTGGATTAGTCAATATGATAGCCATATCATCCACATAACACAGAATTTTAATTTCGCTATCTCCAAATTTGAGTCCCGGAAGACTTTGCTCTTGCCTTATATGTGCAATCAACGGTTCTATTGCAAGGTTGAAGAGGTATCATGACAACGAGCAGCCCTATATAGTACCCCTTGTCAGGAGGAAGGGAGAGGACAGAATGCAATTGACCCAAACTCGAGCACTAATGGCAGAGTTCAGCGTTCTAATAACTCTCCGGAATGTGTGCCCAAATACCATCTTTCTAAGTGTGTAATGCAAGAAGGCCCAATTAACTCGGTCAAAGGCCTTCTCTGCGTCCATAAAAACTATAAGTGCATTCTTAACCTTCTCCTTTGGGAGTACCATTATGTCTATAATCATCCTGATGTGGACATAACCATACCTGCCACGCATAAAGCCAATTTGGGATCAACTAATCAGACCTCAAATACACCTATTCAACCGATTAGTCATTCTAGTGAATATTTTGAGATCCACATTTAACAACGATATTGGTCTATAATTTTTTTTTCTCGCACTGTATGGTCTCTACCCCGTTTCAGGATTACTACAATGCAAGCCTCTCATTGTTGGACACATTATCCCATTGGTCATAAAATAATTGTATAGCCTACATAAAAATGGTGTTAACTCAGGACCCAGCGCCCGGTAGAACTCAACCGGTAGTCCGTCTAGGCCTAGTGATTTGCCAGTGTTGAGTCAGTATTTCCTCTTTGTCCGGTCCGATCTTCCTAGTCTGCAGGAGATGCTGAGCCCCACAGATCCCTCAAGAACATTTGATCAACAACTGACTTTAACCCAGTTAAAGAACCAACACTCCCAAGGGGAAGTAGAGAAAGTAAAAAACGACAGACGCCTACTTCTGGTGGACTGCAATCTGTAGAAGGAAACATTAATGTTTGTTAATTAAAACATTCATTTAAATCACTCTTTGCAAATATCAAAACTTCAAGACCAAACCCACACCTGTCTAATCTCAGTTTATAACTTGGAGATTGTAAATTCTGGTTCCAAAATAAATAAATGAGATATCTATTTAAAGACCAGAGTTTCAAAGAACAAGTATCTTGCACAGTCAAAGTTCTTTTCCAATATGTCTAAGGCTATAATAAATAAAATCTTGTCCAAAAAAAAAAAAAAAAAAAAAAAAAGAGGTTGAAAAGAAAGGATGACCACCTTTGCTCCTTAACTGTTTTTGCTCAGAGTAATGAATACAACCAAGTCAAACCTTCTTTTGATATTAAGGAGTTCATTTGCATTCACTTTTCATTAATAACCTTAAAGCGTTAATTTATTCAAACACGTAGATATTTATGAAGTTTGTGCTTTCTGTTCAAGCGCACTGCCTTTGAATTCAAATGCTGTCTTTGCTTCCTGTGCTCACGCGCATGGTTATAGCGTTCAAATACTGACTTTGCTTTCTTTGCTCATGCGCATTGTAAATACGTTCGGATGGTAACAGTGCTCATGCGCATTGTAGTTAAGTTCATAAACAAAGCTTCTTGCGATTAGCCTTCGTAACGCAATGAACTGCGCATGCACAGAAATCAATGATACAGTTGCTTCTATAACTCTCCCGGACTTGAATAATATTTTATCCAAGTTCAAACGAAAGACTTTCATCAAGTTGTCTTTCCTCACGCACTCGTACTGAATCTGAATACCAACTCAAATCAGTTACGAAAGGCAGAAGACAAACACACGGACACTGCTCCTTCGCGCATGCGCGAAATGAAATAGATGAATACGAAGCTACACTGATCAAATGAAACCGTGCAGTAAATAAAAGACGCTTCTTCCTTCAAGCACAGCATCGGAGTAGCAAGCAGTAATCTGAAACATCTGAGTCTTACGAGTATTTTTTAAAACAAATATTAAAACAGTTTCTTGAAGTTCAGTTTTTAAAAGGATATAACAATTGAAGATCAGAAACAAAATATTTCCTTGTCTTTAAGAAAAATCTAATTACCTGAACTAAATAAATACCTAACAGAAATAAAATAAGAGTTGAATAACTTTTCTCCTGCTTGAAAAATCGCTGCGCTCCCACCAAATAAACAGCTCAGCTTGTCCCACGCAGACCAGGATCTCAGGAATAATATTAAACACTAATCTCCACCAGAATCTCATAAAGGCCTTGAAACTGGAACTCAAACAAGACAGGACCTTCCTTCTTGAAGGTGAACAATGAAAGGCAGTTTAGAATTGTATGGAAGGTCTGAAGTTCATGAAACCTCCAATCAGGAATCAGCACTACATCCACCATGTTGCTTTGGGGAATTAGCACTCTGATGAATAGAAGTTAAGATCAACAACCCAAAGACACATTTAAACAACATATTATTTAAATTTCCTTAACAATTTACCTAAACCCAGTCTCCTGATCAATTAACCTACCCTCAGACTTGATACTCTTCCTTAATGGGTCGATCAATGGCTGCTGCTTGATCACCAAACAGCCATGGTAGGGTAATTTTCTCAAAGAAGCCATTCATACCCTCAGGTGTCAGGAACTGGTCTTCCTTGTATAGTAATGATAAATGTTTGTAATTGGGCTCCACGTGCTCCGGTAGTATACAACTGCTCATTTCTCCGTACCATACCAGCTGTTCTCTCCACCTATTGATCAAGTGCTGTGTGCAGTACATAGGAGTGTCTAAGCCATTCCCCCTTCCCCTCTCCACCACAAATCCCTCTAGTCTGCTATGTCTGTGCTGAGGGATTCAATTGTGCCAGATGGACGAGGCTCATAAACAGTTTTAAACAAAAATAACGACATTATGACTACAATGGAAAGGCTAATGAAAAAACAAGCAATTAAAAAATAGTCAAGTAAAAAACAAGAGGCTATATAAAAAAAGAAAAATAAATAAAGCCATGCAATTCATTATTTCAAGATAAGGAGCGTTGGCTATCTTTTCTTCTTAGATGACAAGATCCGTTGCGAGTTAGATGCAGTGGCTTCCATGGGTTCCTGATCTTTTTCAAGATCACTTAGAAAAGCCTCACTTTTGCGGTCATTAAATGAGAATAGCTGGCCATCCATAGCCACACAAAATATCGCCGGATAAACCATGTAATATTTTAAGCTTTTGGCTCTTGCCTTCTCTTTTGCTACATTGAACTCCTTCACCATGTCCAATACATCTCGGCTTAGGTCTACAAAAATCATCACCCTATGGCCACCCAGGGAAAGGTCCTTCAGCTCCCTTGCTTTCCTTAAAATCATTTCCTTCATTGGGAATCCTAAAAAATGTCACCACAAAATGTCTGGGCCAATGATGGTTTAGGCCCCAGACTTCCGTGTGCCCTTTCCATGCACAAGCTTATTTTCGGGTTGGGCTTAAGCAAGGAGAGAAGTGCCTTTTCTATGAACTCCATGGGTTTGCCTCTCTCTGGGTCTTCAGGAAGGCCAGCAATCCTGACATTGTTTCTCCTTGAAAAATGTTCTTAGAGATGTTCAGGGACAGTTTTTCATTTTTGATTTGTAATTCTCTTATCTGATCTTCCATGTTAAGTACTCTGCCATCCATTTAATTTAAAATTTAAACGAGACTCCTCCCTGTTGATATTTGAAGTAAGTTCAACATCTCTCTCTTTTGCCTTGAAAACTTTCTCCTTGATTTCAGCGACTTCTAGGGACTTTGGTAAGTAGATCCAATATCGTGTCCTCTCTTTCATCAGGGGTCTTCTCACCATCCCCCTTTTGTCTTTTTTGCAGGTTGCTTTGGATCAGTTATGCTTGTATCAGCCATTGTAGAGCAGGGAATCAGCTTAGGCACAGGAGCTCAGCCTTCAGGCAGTCATCCCGGGAGCTGGTAGTTCTAGAGTCCGTGTCCCACTTTTTAATTACTACAAGTCTATTTTAATTGCTTTCATTTGTTTGGCTTTGGGTTGCTGCGGGTGGTCAAGTCCCAGATGGAAGGTTCTCGCAAAGCCAGTACATGCAGACATACCACAATGGGACCTCCACCAAAAGTACTTAAGAGCTACCATCAACTGTCTGGTCTGTTCTGAACGCTCCCACCCTGTGGACAGTCAAGTACCATGAAGTCTGTGTCTGTACGTGTGCGCACACTCAGAGGGTGTGGTTGGGGTACCATTTGGTACAGTATGGAGTCATGTGTTAACCTTCTGCAAGGCACACACTACTTGAGGTCTAGTGCCCTTTTACTTTTTATGTCTTGCAAAGATGTGTCTTGCCATCTTTTCTAATCATTATGCAAGGCCAGTTTGAGGATGATAGCAGTTTATGCATAGGGTTTTGTTAGGACACAGTCATCGTATGGGAACCTCCCACATCCAGCACAATCACTATTTCCATGGGGTGGTTCACCCTCGACCCAAGCCACTTAATAGCAGCGTTATTGTGTCAAGGTCATGGACAAGTGCAGAGCTCTAACAATTGGTCATGCTGAATGTAGGACAACACATTTGTTCTGGGTGCACCAATATCACGCGAGTCCAACACACCGCTGTGCAGTGTGCTATCCCTGCTTCACTGATCAGGTACAGGCTGAGATATGTGCCTTTAAAACTCAATTATTTATCGGGTGTACAGTACACAACGTTAAGTTTAACTTTTGAAATATTTTACTCCACACATCTTTTCAGGACTGATGCAACCCCCCCCCGTCCCCAATTATCTAGCAACGCCATGTATTGCAAGACTTTTTCAATTTCAGTGCAGTATACAACTAAGCCGTCCCTTATGCAACACTAATGTGAAACCTTGAGACGTGATGTTCCTTTTCATGAAACCAAAAAGACTTCCAAAAGTTCTATACTGTAGACATGCCTTGCCCATCTATGTTGCACAAATTACAGAGACCGGCAGAGGCATGTACCAAACTATTACTCATGCACCTGCCTATAAGTGAGAATTAAGTCTCATCGACTTGCAAAGCACAAGCACCAGCTTCCCCTTACGTCAGACTCATTTGGTTTAGGACTGCCCTTAGTCTGTAACTTTAACCAGACAATGTGTACTGTTGACATAACCTAACCAGAGGTGTCTGTGCCCTTCCTCTTTACTGTACAGTGGTTCTGGTAGTAAGGGGCAGCATGGTGCTGTCATTCCAGTATGCATATAACCCTGGTGTTTCTTTTATCACCACTCTGATTAGACCTACTCAGGGTATTCAAAAGGGGAGGTCTAATGGTAGTGGTAGTCTCAAACATCTGCTTCCCCACCTTTCCTCTGTATGCATATGGCAGTATACAGTACTAATTACTGTAGCCCTGATGTTTTGCACGGTTTAATAATGTCCACTGACATGACCCATTTTCATGTCCTGGATGACTGCTTCTCCTCAACCTGGCCAAGCTACATTTAAGGAAATTAACGGTTGGCCTTTTGTCTTCTTTATTTGTGGATATCGTTTCAGCAGGAATGTATAAATAAAAGGGATACATTAACAAATTAGTGCGTTCATGGAGGTATGGGAGGGAGTCTGGTGTACCTGGGAGAGTTGGTGCGTGTTGGCATGCGGTGGATGTGAGAGATGCTTGTCTGACAAAAGGGGCAGCAGGTATGTAAGGGGGCCACATAAAACTGGCCAGGCTTGTCGGTGAAGCATCCGCAAGAATTTGTAAAAGCCCCTCTTAAAGTGTGATCCTCTGTAAAGTGTGTAAGCACAAGAACAGTTATCATAGTCCCAATTTCCAGAAGCAGGAATGCCTGGTTGTCCAACTTATGAAAGATACCTTTGGGACACGATTTTGTGTGATGCTCAAAGGTGACTAGATCTTAACATTATGCAGACCACCCTGCACAGGGAATGTTTGCAGATGGCAACTATCACCAGCTCAGTGTAGTGGAGTGCTTCAGTGTAGTGGCTCACAATGGTCATACGGCAATAGGGCATCAGTGCACTTCTTCTATGTAACCATGAAGTGGAAGTGAGAGATCCAGCTACCATAAGGAACACAGTGACAAGGAGCTGCAAGGAGGGATGTGTGGCGAACCAAAAGAAGGAGTCGGACTAAGAACTGACGTGTTCAAGGTTTTTTAAAACATTTAAAATAAAAAGCCTATCTAGCCCTATCGCTATGAGGGAAGTTCCCTGCCTAACAAACTACAACTAATAGTGCTTGTAAAAGACCAAAATAAATAGTCCTTAATCCAAATCCTAACAGCTAGCTGGCCCTACCACTTAGGAAAAAATAACTAAAAGGAGGCCAGAGCAATATCCTCAGTCTTTGGCCCAAACACTTGGATCGCTTTTCCAAGAAAAAGGTTAAAAGTTTTATCTAGCTTGGATCGCTTTTTGCAAAGTTCATCAATATTTCTCAATAGTCCTCAGCCTCTCTGCAGGTTCTGTATGCCGAATTTCAAGTTTTACTTATATTCCATGACACGATATGGCATTTATAATGCGCCTATACAAAAGTGTTTCATACGGTTTCCTTTTCTCAGGAAAGATACGTTTTTCACAATACAACTCCACGATTTCTCACTTGGTGTTTGGCAGTGTGCTTGCCTTGTTTTTAAATACTGGAAACCTCCAGGTTCAATCTCCTCCAAGTTCTATTCACTATGTTTAGTGTTTCCAGGACTACAAAGAGTTCTCTGGCCCGCTGACAGGCCTGTTTTAGCAGGACATTGTGGCGCTTCTGCCCGTTCAAGTTTTCTGGGCTCCGTAACCTTTGTGGCTTTCCCACCCTCAAACGTTTGTCTCTTGATTTCCCAGGGCTTCCCCAAAGTCCTCTGATAGTCTTGCTTTATCAGGGCCTCACAGCAGGGCAGCTGCCCGTTGGGCTTTTTCCAGGCTTCCATAACCGCACAGCTATCTCAGTTTCTGATACCACGATTCGCACATCTCGATGGCTTTACTGCTTCAGGAGTGGTCGCTTCCCTTACTCTGCCCGGCTCGATAGTTACTGCACTTACTATGCGGAGATCAGGGATCCGAAATCTGCGCTGCAGTCTGTTCTTGGTGTCTGTTGATAGGCCCCAGGCCCAGCATTGTTTCTGCATGGTCAAGCCACCAGGTGAGACAGTTGCGTTCCGTCTCCATCACCCTCCCAACCTTGGCTTTTCAGTCGGTCAAGAGGCCAACCTCCCTCTCCTCCATTCTAGGTTCTTCGTCGTTTTATGTACGTGATCACAAACACAAAGGGGAGTGTCGACTCTGACTGGAGTTCAGGCAGAATCCAGTATTACCTGAAGCCAAAGAGATTGAAGGGATGTCAATAGCTGGAAAGCCCAAAACATGAATAACAGTCTCCAGACAATGTACTCTAGACTGGGAGTTGCTTATCGGAATGGGAGTCCTTGTCCCCAAGAGTGGAGTCACTCGGTTACCAGACATTTGGTCAAAAAAAATTGGTCGACCAGACAAATGGTCGAACCAATTTGGTCGAAAACCAAATGGTCGAATTTTTTTATTTTCACTCCTTTTTTTTGGGGGGGGGGGGGGGGGAGGTCCCCCCCCCCCCCCCAACCCCCTTTTTTTCTAAAAAACCTTTTTAAAAAAACGAAAACCCAAAAAATAAATATATAATTAAAAAAAAATTCGACCATTTTGGTTTTCGACCAAATTGCGTCGACCAAATGCCATTCGACCAGTTTTAATTCGACCAAATGACTGGACACCGAGTCACTCCATGTGAAGTCAAACTTCCCCAGACCCCTAGGTAGGGTCTTGCTGAGCGGGCTCACCACCTCCCTAGCCTCAAAGGGACAAAAAGTCCAGATTCGTCACAGATGGCAGTTACTGGGGTGTTGATGTCCTATAGACTGGATTGCAGTGCGTTTGACAAAGTTGCCAAAAGCAAAGCTAAACAGTCTTGTCGGTAATCGGCATACAGGACAGTCCCAAGACAGCTGGCAGTGCAATTCAAGCGTGCATGTAAAGGAATGGGGTGGTTAGACGCTGTATTGCATATTTATCGTGGGCTATGCTGTTGCAGCTGGAGCTAAGTAGCCAGCACCACATGCGCCTTTAGAACCATTCAGTTTAGCAGGCACCCATTGTTCCTTAATCGACACAAATACCTCTTCGGGGTAACAACTCTGCATTCAGGAGTGTACAGGAGTGTACAATCTTAGGGCACTTTTTGGCTCAACTCTTCCGGACTCCCAAAACAGTCTCTGGGATATAATGCCCAGTTCGCAATTTGCACATGTGTAAGGAAGGGACAAACTACAGTGCCTTTGGGCTTCTAATAGGGAGATCAGTCTCCCTCTGGTTCTTTGATCTAAAGGATCTCTGAAATGATGCCCAGCTTGCTTCAATAACTTCCAAACATAGTACTTATTCATAACTTCTTGCATCTGTGTACGACATCACTCGTGTTTCATGGGACAATCTGTAGACTATGTTTAGTGGCTTTCACCTCAGAACGCAGTGTAGTATTAATTGTTTACACAACAAGGGAGGACCCATTGCTAGAACAGGGTGATATTGGACTCTTTTGGCAAATAAACAAATTGTGTCCTGTGTACGTGTAGAATTGAGGCGGCGAGTAACTTTTTTTTATAGCTCGTAGACCACACCACTAACCCAACATCCTTAGTGGACCTCTACAACCAAACAATGGAGGCAGATATTAATGAAGTAGCACCACTAGGCATTCGCAAAGCCTAACCCCTTGCACATGCTAATTCCTGCTAAATCCCCAATCACAAAGACCGACAAAGCAAAAGAATCAATGCTGAGAGCCTATGGGAAAAAACACCCACCCTGGACAGTAAACCGCAATTCAATATATTAACCACTGAATACAAAAAAAGGCACCATTCTAGCCAAAAGCAACGCCTACAACACCAGAATTGAGAACGCAACTTTAGGCCATAGAGAACTCTTCTCCATCCTATGCGAACTGGAATCACCTTCCGTGACCCCAGACAATTGCGACAAAGACCAGCAATGGTGCATGAACATACAAAAGGCGCTCACCGACAAGATCACCCTTTTGCAAAACAAAATCAACTCAAAAAAATTGAGATCACTCCGATAGCCCAGCCCATAGCCACAGACCCTCCTCCACCTACATCATACCCAAGATTTGAATTCTCCCACATTACCACGGACAAAAATCAAAATCATAAAGGGACTAAAATCATCGAGGTGCCAAGGGGATGCCTGTCCGGCCACACTCATTAAAGGATAGTTCCGGGACTTTTTTTATTGTCCCTACGGTTCGGCCATGTGTTTTTAAGCATAAATCGGTAGATCGTAGAAAACTTTCCTATGGACCTTACCCGACTTTTCGTCCATTAACGCACTCGAAATCAGCCGCCATTTTGTGATAATCCTATCATTTCGCACCATTGACCTGGCTCACCTGCGTTTGCGGCACTAAATCATATCCCCCGCCCCTGAAACAGACTATCAAAACATTCATATTCCCCACCTCTATCCGTGACGTGACTGTGCTGCGTAGGCAAACGCGCCCAGGCGTCTTCTACGCGACTCCACACAGAACCCGGAAACCAACACAGATCAGCTCACAACACAGCGCGCCACAATTCGGAATATGAAACTGTACTTTAAAATGAAACAGCAACACGGTACATTTGGTAAAGTACATTTATTGGACATCAAATGTTTAGAGAATATTCAGCGATTTGCATTTTTCTTTGCTCTCGATCCAAAATAGTTCGTCTTGAGGCAAGCGATGTTCGTGTGCAGTACACAGGGTGTTGGTTTACGATAAAATAAGCTCTTCGGTCGCACTGATAATCGCATGGCTGTTCCAACAACGAGGCACTAGGCCACCACAACGGTATTTATGTTGCCATTAGTACCGCGTAAGGGCATACTTGTTCTTGGCGATCGTCCCATAAAATGGTCAGGGTGGTAACGTTGTTCACGCGGAGAAGCAACTGGTGGTTGAAAAACCCATCCGCCGGTGTCTGGTACTCGTGACACAGACAATAATGAAGGATGTACCGGTTTTAAAAACATAAAAAATGAAATTAGTCTCACCATCAGATCTTTATTAAAATTATTCATTTTATATATTAGGTCAGGAAATTATTTCATAGCTAGGACAGTGCAACTGGGTATTATACGTCATTTCCAGTAACCCACCCCCTCTCCTCTGCCTTTTTCAGAGCCGCCTGAGCGCCAGTGAACCACTTCGTCACTGATATGATATAATATAATATGGCATTTGCAACGCGCCTATACGCAGGTGCAGGGGTAGGGGGAAGGTAAAAGTGCAAGGGGAAGGGGAGGGGGGGAAGTGGAGTACAAGGCAAGTAGCATAAAATAATAAATACATAGGGCCAGCTGGTGGCGAGTGCAAGGTAAGTGCAGAACAAGTGCTGGGAAGGGGGGGCTGTAGGATACTGAGACAGTCCCCCAGTGCAGGGGTTGACAGGGAGGCAGTGCAGGTGGAGAGTGGAAGGGCCCAGGACCGAGGTCGCAGACAGTGGACCAGTTGTAGCAGGGGAGAGGGAGAGAGAAAGCCGAAGCAAAGAGGAAGGTTTTGAGGTGCTTCCGTAAAAGGAGATGGTTCTCCTCAAGATAGTGCGCGGTACAAAACAATATGCCACATAGAACAAAAAAGTACAACTTAACCCGTCTTTAACGCTACTGTATAGTAATTAAATTGCGGTATAAACTCATCTAAAGAGTTACTTACATTATATTTGCATTTTCCATTGTGTCTGTGCGTAGGGCAGCCCCGAAATACCACTCCTTCTATGCCGACGTTATTTCTTCTAATGAACGAACATTAAATGGCTATCGTTTCTGAAATTGTATTCATTATCGTTTCTTACGTTATTGCACCACACCCCCAAAAAGAAGTCTTTCGGGATGGTCCCGGCCTGTCAAGGTCAAATAACAATAGAACCTTATACTGAGTCGTGGGCCATTCCGGCACCCGAGCAAAAAATCAAAGCAGCTGACCTTCACTTTGAACGAGCACACATTCCTAGTTAGCTACATTCAGTGTAAGGCCATCTCACAGGACTTGAAATTTACACTCCATCTTTGCATTTTGTCTGCGTGCTTTGTAGCCCCAGAGAACCATAAATAAGGAGACATTCTATATGTTTTGAAAAATGATTTATATTACTGTTCGGTTTAATTTAATGCGCAAATGAACAAGGTTGGATAGACACATTGCATGTACACTGAGCAATCACTTTTATTTACACAATACATAGCTACACATATTCAATGGGCCTGCGACATGAGGAGACTCGAGAGAACAGACAATCAAATCACAATCATTTAAACCGTGATGTGTATTTCTCAATGAGCTCTGCTTTAGGTGGACATGGAACAGAGGCAATGTTGGGTGGCAATGCAGTTGTCCCCTGCACAGGTTCGTTCACAACTCCATGTATGTGCCTATCGAGAACATCTACAATAAGTCTCTCAATAAACTCATATTGCATATCCTCAAACACTGGTTTGATCACCCATTGTTTACTTCTTTTAGTGAAGGCCTTATTGTAGCGAAGCGTCCCTAAAGTTCCGGTCGTCCTACTTTGTTGACGGCCAACATTATGGTTATGTGCTAAGACCGCTAGAAGAGTCCGATTTCTCATGCCCTCCATGCCAAAATGCAATCGTTTTGGCCTGTACTTTAGGCACATATTGTGGAACACCTCCAAATCTCCCGTGTGGCAGAATTCCGTGAGTCCCCTCAAACCTCTTGTTATAGTTTTATCAAATACAATCTTTTCAATGGCTTTGTGGGTGGGTGATGAAGGAATCAACCACTTCTTTTCCGTGCCTCCTCTGTGGACAAATGGCCATGTTCACAATTGTGGAAATGTTGGTTCGTGGTCCACCGGTGAACGTTGCTACAGTGTAGCATTACTGACCGCCATTTTTCCAGTAGAATTTCCAACGACCCTTCACATGTTTTTGAGCTCCACCAAAGATGGTTGCTGATTGACTTGGACCACTGTGAAATACCTTGCATATCTTTTTTTTACCTGCAGCCGACATTTTTTTATTGATTGTTTTTGCAAGATGCTATACGTCAAATTGGTGATTTATATTTTTGTACTCTTCTCTCATTGTCTTGGCAATTGAAACGTGTCTGTCCGTGGCTATCAGGTCGATCACCATTCCCCACGATTGTAGTTCTTGCAATGA
This sequence comes from Ambystoma mexicanum, assembly GCF_040938575.1. Taxonomy (NCBI): domain Eukaryota; kingdom Metazoa; phylum Chordata; class Amphibia; order Caudata; family Ambystomatidae; genus Ambystoma; species Ambystoma mexicanum. The sequence continues at coordinate 258,118,837 of NC_090928.1, read as the reverse complement.
TGCTACAAAGCCAACTTTCTCCATGGCCACTGAGGATGTACTTTGTGACACCTGCACGACCACCGAACTCACAATTTTCTTACTTTCCATGTCCTGAAAGTGGTAGGTGCAGTACTTGGCTGAAAATCCTGGGCTGTCGCACTGTCCATCACCGGCTAGCCTGAACCGTTTGCCCGCGAATGTACTTTCAATAGACATTTTTTCCATTCTCCAAGCTTCGCTAATGGCTGGAAATAGATAATCGGTTTGGTATTTGTAGAACTGAGTTTTCGCAATGAAATGGATTCCCACAAACTGAAAGAAATACTCTAACTTTTTAAAACTTGAACCACTAAAAAGTGCGGCCGCTGCACAAAGTAGATTGCCTGCTGGCAGTTGCCCCAGCATGGGTTGTGCAGACCATGAGAACGGATGATATTGTGTACAGGTGGCATGTATTTTAAGGTTAGTGCCTCGAATTGCACGAGTCACATTAATCAATGGCTCCCCACATACTTCCCCACCAACCGAATGCCCACATTTCACCATAATAATAATATCAATCAAACAACTATCGAATACAATGAATTTGGCCTCTTTCCTTATACTGTCACTCTGCATCCCAGCTGGTTCGGCCTGTAACGTTGAGGACATGTCACTCACATGAAAGGTAGAATCTCTGATATCGTCTTCCACTATGTTCAGTGATATTGATGGTGTTTCATTGTCGTCCACTTCATTCTCTTCCATTGCAACATCTGTTCCTTCTCCGGCGATGGGAGAATAAAACAATTTCTTCAACTTTCTCGCGGTCTTAGTTTTTGCCGGTGTGGATTGATCTCCGACTGCATCCGAACTACCAGGAGGACATTCGCTATCAATGGCTGGTGGTGGTATAGCTCCGTTGTCAATCACTTCATATTCTTCCCATTGGCACGATGCATCTCCAGTCTCAAGTCCCTGCCAAAAGGTTTGACAAGCAACATCTCTCGTTCGCTTCACTGTCTGTGTAGATGTAGTTCGTACACCCACTCGCAACTAGAGGACAGATTGGAAAAGGGATGTTCAGTTTAAACACAACTTAACAGTATTGAACTATTAACAGTGAAAAACAACATAATATAGTGACCAGGACACTAACCTTTTGCTTTCTTTTCTTTGAAACTTTCTTGCCTCGAACTTCAACATCTGGACGCTGTTGCTCCGACTCGTGTGTGCATGTCTCCACTTCCTCTTGCGTTGCAACGACTATATTTTCATGATAAGCACATCCATCACGCACTGACGCTCCATCGACTCCCTGAAACATAGAACTTTCATTAGTATGTATAATAATATTGAAAACACAAAATGTACTTGGGGACCAATACCCACGTACATCTCAATAGCAAAACACGAATGAACGCATTGTGTAGAACATTCAAACGACAATTATTCACGCATTGTTGATCTAGTTAGATGGAACTGTCAAGATCCATACCTCGTGCTCCGCATAGACTTCCATTGATGAAATTATTGAAGATGACGCTTCAGCAACTTTTTTGTTAAAAAGAACAAACTTTGTGCAGGCGTCAACGGCTCATCTAAATAGACCTGCACAAATGATCAGTTGTCTAAAATAAATAATGGATATCTAAATATGATTCGATTTGCTCGATCGTAGGAAGTGTCACCACCCAGAGATCTGAATCCACTACTAGGGGTGATGTTCTTGTAGAAGCAGCTCCGTCATCTCCCTGAAACATAGTACTTGCGTTAATAAAGAAGGAAGTATAGCGGATGTAATCACGTCATATGATCTCGCTTGATCGAACTGTCAGTATCCATACCTCGAAATGCATAAGAACATCAAGGGACGCTGTAACTGCGGTGCACACTTCTGCAAGCTGTTGCGCCGACCCGTAACTGCATGCTCCCCCTTCTTCTTGGACTAATGCTCCATCGACTCCCTGAACCAAAGGACTTTCATTAGTAATGAACACAATATTGAAAAAAGAAGACACATAGGAGGGCGACGACAGAAGGACATATCAATGGCTAAAAACGAAAGAAACGTGTGTAACAATCACGCTACAAGAATGCAAGATCTGATGATCTCCATCGATGGAACTGTCCGGAAACGTACCTCGAGCATCTGAGTGACATCAACGGTTGTCGTCAATGCGTTGGACTCCTCAGCATCTCCCTGAAAGACAGTACTTGCATTATTTTGGATAACAATAATAACTGAAAACAAAGACTAGAGGACGAGTACTAGGGTGTACCATTAGGTAAAATAATTACACGATAAATTCAAACTATTGATTTACATGCCTAAAACAAGTCAGTGGCAGAATAGCCAAGTAAGATTACCCGATAGGCGCTTGAAGTGGCTGATGACTGCAATAACGACACGGATGGAGAATCTTCCGCCTTCATATTGAGTGGATACATAAATGGGGAAATTATTGTTAGCTAATGCTACACACTACCGCAAGGCCGAGAGCTAAACCCGTAAACTTGACTCACCAGTGGAGGGATGTGGACGAATAGAGTGGGAATAGCGGTTGAGAGCAATTTTCGCCTCGCTCGCGGTGTTTTCTTCTTTATTAGCAGGAGTACATGTCTGAGCTAAAGTGCCTGCTGCAGATGCGGTATCGATCACCCCTCTTGTCCGCAAAGACTTCTAGGACTCTACTTTCAAGCTCAGACGGTGGATATCCGCAATATCGGACCCATTCTCTTATCTGATCTATTGTCTTAGGGAAAACATGCATTATAGTACCTTCAGATATATTATGGGTCTTCGAAGGGCAACCGCCAATGGAACAGGCAGGCATTGTGGAAAGTTCTGAAAAGTAAAGATCAACAATTCTCAATGAATACCAATGTGTTAAAAAATTAAATGACACATAGGTCCAATGCAAGGTTCGTTTTGGTTCTTGGAACTATACACGTTATTCGCATGCGGATAAGTATTTGAATAACTTTAAAAAAAATAGAAAAATAATTTGACTAAACTCAGAACATGTGACTAGTTCCTTGCATGTACTGTCTTGAACGAAAAGAAAACATGGATGCAATTTGATGACTACTAGCAAATAGATATAAATTAAAAAATTGGACGCAAAATGATTATGGTACATGGCCTTACCTTGACGAACAAACAGTTAGATGCAGGGATCAGAGTAGTTTCTTGTCGTAGAACAGGGAGCAGTTCACAGGTTGCAAACTGACGAGTTTGCTCGAAGTGGTCACGGAAGTTCACAGAGACGAAGAGCAGATAACCAGCACCTTCACGGGTTGACTAGCAAAGCGCAAAGAAGTTCTCATTCGAAATATGAAGTGGGTTATAAAGAATTCGAAACAGGGGTGTGTTTGTGAATGAATGACGTGTATATGTCGTGCCATTATGCGGTTTGCAGGGGGGCGTCCAGCGTGAGGGGGGATGCTTGGCAGGAGACACGGGGTCTGGAGGTAGACATGGGAACAACAACCGATGCTCTATAGACCACTTTGAAGTGCACATGGTCTTTGGCACCTCTTGGCCTTTATCGCTCCCTGACAGCTCCACTTGCCAGCGCAAGTACCCCGGTGCGAACTGCCTTTGATAGGGCGGGGGGTGGATTGGGGCGGTGGTCGTGCAGACAAGACACAGGAAGACTCGTGAATGGAGACACACTTATGTGGATTGAAGGTGGGCGGCCAGCGTGAGGGAGGATGCTTGGCAGGAGACACGGGGTCTGGAGGTAGACATGGGAACAACAACCCATGCTCTATAGACCACTTTGAAGTGTACATGGTCTTTGGCACCTCTTGGCCTTTATCGCTCCCTGACAGCTCCACTTGCCAGCGCAAGTACCCCGGTGCGAACTGCCTTTGATAGGGCGGGGGGTGGATTGGGGCGGTGGTCGTGCAGACTAGACACAGGAAGACTCGTGAATGGAGCCACACTTATGTGGATTGAAGGTGGGCGGCCAGCGTGAGGGAGGATGCTGGCCGGAGACATGTGGTGTGACAAGACAAGGCACAGGAAGACTATTCAATGGAGACACACTAGATTCATTTAAAAAATCAAAACAACCATTGTTAAAATATATGTTGGGTTTTATTTTAGATCTTAATTTCAATTGAACATAAATAATAAACATTACACATTGTAAAGTTCCGGTTGCAGCACATACAGGGAAAATCCGCGGTATTGTCCACTGTCGCTGGGGAAATGTTGTCTAATGGCAAGTACCGCACAGGCAGGTATTACTCTCCGAACGCGGTGTCCGAGCCTCCCGTGAAGCCACCAAGTGAAGCAACGATAGGCCACCAGCCTGTACCACCTGTGAAAAAGAAAGATGCAAACTGTATTAAAATGACAAAACTTTCATCACTGACATCACAACCAGAGTATACTTACTCGTTACTCGGATTACGCGGACGAACAGTGCCGCGAAGTTCGTGCATAAGCACCATCATCATCATCCTCAACACGGTCCGCGAGAGGCAGGCTTCCCTGAACTCTGGCAGCTCGGTGATGCATTGCGGACTTGGCTCGCCTTCTGAAATGTAGGCCAAGCACCCGGAATTTTCACGGCAGCAGCAGTTCTCCTCCTCAGTTGGCATTAGCTTGCACCGATTGCACGTGCACCAGGTGGAGACGCCGTCCATGCGACATGGTCCAGGCTCTTCATCCGTTGACTGGTCCTCCCAACTGCCGTCCGAATCCCCATCGTTTTCGCGTGCTTGCCTTTCCAGTAGTTCCTCCTCGGTGTACTCGGGCTCGTACATATACGGCATTATTGTAGCCATTGTGTGGTAAAGAAAGTAAAATAATTTACAGAGATGGTACAGGTGTTCACAAGGCCTAGAAGCAGCGAAGGTAGCTGACCAGAGCACAGAAACGAGTCACAGAATACTCAAAGTAACACAGAGAGAGGGATGGAATCGAAAATCTGCTGCTGTGTGTTGTGAAACGGTGTGTTTATACTTATTGAGGAAAGAGGCGTCCTGCCATTTCCATGGCGACACTTCATTAGCTGAGGCGCAGCGATTGTTGACACGAAACGTGCTTTGGCGTTGGGAAATGGGCGGTACGCGTCTGCTGATGTCAGGCTCAGGGGCGGGGGATTTGATTTAGTGCCGCAAACGCAGGTGAGCCAGGTCGATGGGGCGAAATGATAGGATTATCACAAAATGGCGGCTGATTTCGAGTGCGTTAATGGACGCAAAGTCGGGTAAGGTCCATAGGAAAGTTTTCTACGATCTACCGATTTATGCTTAAAAACACATGGCCGAACCGTAGGGACAATAAAAAAAAGTCCCGGAACTATCCTTTAAGGACTGCGTCGAAAACATAGCCCCGTTTACCACAACCCTGAAAAAAAAAAAAACTCCTTCACCACCAACCAAGTACCTAAAAATCTGAAAAAAGCCTGCATACTCTCACTACTAAAGAAACCTACAGTAGACCCGAATGTGCAGACTAACTATCGGCCTATCACAAGAGTACCCTTTTGTCTAAGAATAATTGACAGAGTAGCCTACACACAAATACAGAACCACCTCGAAACCCACAACCTTCTTGGCCTTTGTCAATTAGGCTTCCGCCCTGGCCACAGCACTGAAACGGCCCTATTGGATTTAAAAATCCAAATGGATCAAATCAGAGACAGAGGAGACCTAGTTACCAGTCCCCTCTTAGACTTGTCGGCAGCATTCCACCTAGTGAACCACAACATGTGCCATCACCTAGGATCAGGCTGCCTACTTTTCAAAGAACGCCATAAATTGGATTGAATCATTCCTGTCCAATTGCACTATGAGAGTCTTCTCCACCACAGCCTCAGCACCTCCCACCCCTGTCACTTGCAGAGGCCCACAAGGCTCACGTCTCTCTCCCAATTTGTGAAATATATTTACTCAGCCTCTTTTTGACCACCTTAACAACCTAGGTGTCACCTATACAAACTATGCGGATGACATGCAAATACTGCTCCCCATCACTGGAAACCACGATTTAGACACCAAGTGTTTGAATACCACATACCTAACCATCGAAGCTTGGATGGCGCAACATGAACTCTGCCTGAATGATGAGCTCCTCATCATAGGAAGCCCAGCCAAGTTAAAGAACTTATTGGGGGGGCGTGGCCAGGCACCGAGGATGATGGCCGCCTTATCCTACTGCTCCGTCTCACCAGACTTAACAGCAGTATCCTCTACTTACCGAAACCTTTTTCTTCCGCTTCTTCCTTTCTTCGCCGCCGTGTGCGGTGGACTGCTTCCTGCTGGAGGGTAGCCGCTCCGGTGTGAGTCTTCCGGCAACGTTACCTCGACCACAGCTGCCAAGCACCTGCTGCTCCTGACAACAGCCCCCTCACATGAGGTAATTTCTGGTGTTGTTCGGGGCACAGCGGCCTGGTTTGGGCCTTGTCGGCCTTTCCTGATCTTGCCAGCGCCACCAACTGTAACTTTTGGAATATTACACTGGCATTTCTTCGTACATGTTATGTTCAGCTCAGTTATCCTCCTGTATGACATTTTATGGATTTGCCCGATTGCTGCTGCTTTTTCTTTTTTGAACGTTCAACACTTTTTTATATGCTCCTTCCCCGAGATGTATTACGTCCATTAGGAGTTAAAATCCTGCAACACAGTGCTTTTTTTCTTCTTTTCTTTTTTCTCTCTTCACATTTTTGGTCATTCTTCACTACTTTTATTTTTTCTTGGGAAGTGCTATCTGAAATTGCTCATTCCTCAGTACTGCCCTGTGTGCTGGTGGCTGTACGTATGTTTATAAGGATACAATATCAATTTTGGCATTAACAATCTATTCTGTCCAAGTTACCTTAGCCTGGTACGTGGTGGCTATTCTTATGACTGTTCTAATTTGATTTTGATACTCTACGCTGCTCTGTGCATTGGTGGTGCTCTTCTCTCACCTACTGGATATTCTACCTTGCAATATTTGATGCCATGGCTACCAGCAAGAGTAATCAAAAAACGCCAACTACTATCATGGATTCTACTCTTCCCTCTGCCAATCTCAAAAGGCCACAAAGTGACTCACCTCCACCGCTCTCCATTGCTGACCCTGCTATTGATGCCATTTTGCAGGAAATTAGTAGTTTCAATGAATGGCTTCAAAGCTCTAATCAAAAGTTACAACAACTGGATGACAGATGGAAAGGGTTTAAAGATAGAATGGAGAAAAGGGTTGGCTTTGTCGAAGATGTTTCTCCAAGGGTGGTGCTGCTTGAAAAGACTGTCAAAGATCTCCTGAAACATAATGAGGAATCGGAGAATTGGAGTAGAAGCAATAACTTGGGCATGTCCGGCTTGTCAGAGGGATGCGATGGGTCGGACCCCATTGCGTTCCTACAAAATATGTTGCCTGCCCTACTCCACCTACCACCGGATTCAACATTTAACATTCAGCGCGCCCATTGCATTGGTCCTGAAAGAAATTCCACTCCCTCTCACCAATCTCCCCCGTACAATTATATTCTATTTACTGGAGTATACTCAGCTTCAACTTATCTCTAAAGTCAAGGAGAAGAATTCTGCGAGTTGGCATGGAAGTAAAACTTCATATCTCACAAGATGTAGCTAAGGCCACTGCTTAACGTAGGAAAGAATTCTTATCTTTCCGTCCGGTGAGAAAACAGTTCAATGTGCACTATGGATTGTATCATCCTTGCTCTTTCAAGGTTACGCATGAGGGGAAAACCGTGATTGTTGATGACCCTGCCGACCTGAAATCTTTTATCCGCTCCATCAAAACTAAAGGCATGGTTACATCGCTTCCTTTGAATTCTCCTTCCTCTTCTGGAACTTGATACTCTTGTTTTTTTGTTTTTCCCATTTAATGCTGTTCAATATTTGTGCTTTAACACAGGTGGGATGGCCGTAGTAATGGCGTCCCTCTCCTTTTGTGGGTTGTCCTCATTTTTTTCTTTTTTGGGACGACTCAGTAGGTGCCTCCTACTCCTGCCATTTGTTTTTTTCTTTCCTCTGTCTCACTGTAAATTCCGGTCTGATAGTTTACCTTACATGTTTTGCCTTTGGAATTTCTTGATTGCACTTAATTGATTCGGGTCGCAACTGCACTTCATATTTACTTTGCTTTATCCATCTTTATTGTAATTGGTTATTGGTTCATGTGATCTGCCCATCTCCTTTTAATGTGTCGTTATGATTTTTAAATGTGTCTCATGGAACATCAAGGGATGTACTAATCCTATCAAAAGATATAAGATCATTTCTCACCTCAACAAACTCAAACCTTCAGTGGCGCGCATACAGGAGACTCATCTTTCATTGGTGGAAGCCATGAAACTCAAATCCTTCTGGATCAAAGATGTCATTGCAAGTCCCACAGCGGGCAAGAAAAATGGTGTTGCTATTCTCCTTAGCAAAACATTGTCATGTAAAATCCTAGGTAAAGATGCAGACTCTAATGGACGATGGGCATGGGTCAAGCTTCTGATCGGTTCTGACTATATTTCCATAATGAACATTTATGGTCCTACTCTACCTGATCTGCGAATTTTGGGTCTCCATGAAACAAATTATTCTCAACTCCGGCCTCACCAATCTTATCCTATGTGGCGATGGCAATCAGGTACTGATCCTTTTTAAGATAGGAAATCTAGTTGTATGTTCAATAGCTCCAAGACCCACAAATCCTTTGTGCGTTGCATCACTGAAACTGGCCTGGTCGATACTTGGCGGCTTTCTCACCCGACACAATTTATCATTTTCACTCACCTCCCCATAATACCCTCTCTTGCCTTGATTATATCTTCTCTTCTAAAACTCACTGGCATCATTATAGACTCTACTATATCTAATATCATTATCTCTAATCATGCCCCTGTTTCCACTTCCTTTAACTTCAAGGACATGAAAAAGCCATCTTCCAGATAGTTAATTAACACCTGTCTGCTGCAAGAGCAGCAGTTCATTCAATCATGTCTAGCTTTCCAACAACAGTTCTTTGATGAAAATTTAGATTGGGACACATCAGTGGTTAATAATTGGGATGCCTTTAAACCTGCACTAAGGGGCCATATTATTGCCTTCTCCAGCAGGAAAAAGAAACTGCATAAAACAGCACTGGAGCTCAAAGTATCTGAGATAGAGAAGTGACTTAAAATCCACCATTCCAGAAAACTAGAAAGAGGTGAAGAAAGCGAGGACCGCGATAGCAATGCACTGGGCAGATCGATCGGCCAAAGCCCTCGCATATACTAAGCAGTTTTACTATAGTAAAAGCAACAAGGCCAACCGAATACTCGCCCACAAACTGCAGCAGATACACAAAAAGAACAACATAATATGCATCACTGAGGAAGACGGTATCACCCAATACTCAGATCAAGGTAAAATGAATGCCCTCACAGCCCACCACAAAACAATAATGACCGGCCCACCCACCAGCCCCGAAACCCAACGCCAGGGCAAGCAATACCTGCAGTCATTCCCAGCACCCAACAACAAACAGCCGCTCGAATCCCTTGAAGCCCCGATAACATCTGAAGAAGTCCAAGAAGCCATTCAATCCCTGAAGAACACTGCGCCACTGCGGGCTAATAGTGACATTTTATAAATCATTCTCGCAGGTACTGGCACCGCAACTCTCCGAAGTGTTCAACTCATTCTTAGAACCACGGAAGGTCACCAAGTCAATCGGAGAGTCGCTTACGATACTGGTCCACAAGCCGGGGAAAGCCCCAAAGCAAGTAACAGCATACAGACCGATAACCCTCATGAACCCAGATGGGAAGATATATTCCAAAGTCCTGGCTGCCAGAGTAGGGCGAGTACTTCCAGACCTGATAGACAGTGACCAGACCGGATTCATCCCCGGGAGGAGCACGTTCGACAACATCAGGAAAACTCTAGACCTAACAGAGTGCCAATCGGCAGAAAGAGGAATTCATGGTCATATCCTAGACGCACACAAAGGGTTCGACCTGGTGGACTGGGCATACATCAAGAAGACCCTTGAGCACATGGGATTCGGACACAAGTTCACAACTCGCCAACAACCCAGCTGAGAATAAATGGGAATAGGTCCAAAAGCTAACCCATTAACTGGGGAACCCGGCAGGGATGCCTGCTCTTCCCCATGATGTTCGCACTATCCATGGAGGCCTTTGCCGGAAGAATCAGACAAAACCCAGACGTACATGGCATCTCGGTGGGAGACAGGGAATACAAAGCGGCGTTATACGCCGACGTCGTCCTAACAATCACTCGCCCGATCACCTCCCTCGACCCCATACGAGAAGAGGTTGAAGCGTTTGGAAAGGCATCAGGATTCAGAGTGAACTATGATAAATCGGCTGCACTAACAATTAAACTCGCAAAGAAACAGAAGGAAGAACTCCCTCCCAAATTTCCCATTCCCTGGGCCGAAGACACGATCCATTACCTGGGAGTACATATCCCCAAAAACCACACCCAGATATATCAGAGCAACTTCCCACAACTATTTAAAGAACTGAAAAAGAACCCAACACACTGGACCAAGCAAGAAATATCATGGATGGGCAGAGTAGCTGCAACAAAATGAACATGTTCCCCAAGACTAATCTACCATTGCATGGCACTGCCAACCCACGTCCCAGAGAGCGAGCTCAAAGGACTACAACGAGCAGTACTGAAATTCATATGGGGAGCCTCGAATAACAAAACGCAAAATGACCCGAGGCCATAACATAGGAGGGCTAGGAGGCCCCGAGGTCACCAGATACAAACGACCCGCTCAATGTGGAAGCCAAGAAACCAGCCAAACGCAGGGCCCCTGAAAACGACAACACAATATCCAACTGGAAAGCAGCAGCACGATAATGGGGATGCACAGGAGTCATAGGCCCACTAACCGCGATCTGGGGCAACCCAGACTTCCCTCCAGGCCTCCAGCCTCTGAGCTTCGCTGTATGGCAAACCGGGGGCCTGCAGATTTCAGACTTCCTAGTGGGAGTCAATACACTTACGTTTGAAGAGTGCAAAGCCAAATTCAAGGTCCCAAAAGCCAAAAGATTCAGATACTCCCAGATACGACACTGGCTATCACAAAGAACCATCAAGGAGAAGGGCTCCAGAGACCTAACACTGCTAGAACTCACACTGACAACAGCCCCACCTAAAGGGAGAATCTCTGCACTATACCGGCTCCAGGACAAGCACGACGCTGCAACAAAAGAAAAATATATGTCCAACTGGGAAAGACTTGGTGTTACGCTCACCTGGTATCCACGGGTATGCCACCCATGCCTGGTTGGATGATTTGCACTCTCAAACCCTCTCCCGGACCCTTAGTAAGGCCTCTGGTTAAAGATGGGTCTGCAATATAGGAGAGCTGGATTCAGTACCAGATTGTCTATGTTTTTCCACCTCCCTTGGCCTCAACTCCTTCCTCCCCCCTTGGGCCCTCTCCTCACCTTAATATTGTAAAAGGTGGATTCTCCGTCCTGCTCCTCGTGGCAGGGGCGCATAGATGTGGGGGGCGAGCAGCGACCAGGTTAATTCACTGGTGTAAGCCCCCCCTGTGGGAATGCAGGCTTGCTGAGACTCCGTAGGTTTGCTGCTTTACAGTCTTTAAATGCAGTTCTTATGTTCGAATAATAATGTCTTGCTTCTTTCCTTTTAGATATGGAAAGGTATTTTGGTCTTATCATGCAGTTTGAAGATGAGCATGAGCCGTTAGGCGAAAGCGCGGTGTGCGCGATGCTGTCCGGTGAGTAATGCGCGGTGCCGTTTCGCCTTTTATATTGCGGACATGTGCCTTTTCTCTCCTTGCAGGTTGCGATGTTGCTCACCGAGCGCCTTAATGTTCCAGCAATGATACTGACCAGGAGATGACTACCCAAGTAAGAATTGTGTGGCTTTCTTCATTCAGGAGGAAACGTGAGTAAACGCTTACTAATGCGGTCTTTCTTTCTCCTCTTTCCATGTTATGGTATTCCAGGATGCATGCGGTGCCGGATGATGGAGTTTGCACCTTCAGGTGGGTGGAACTGAAGTCAGCGATGGATTGGAGACAGGATACTGTTCCAGGTAAGTTTCGTAGTGTTCTTTCTCACTTTGCAGGTCCTTGGTTTCAGGTAAGATGGCATCAAAGAACTGGACACAGTGACCGTTACGCTGCCCACAGCAGAATAACGCAAAGCATGTTCTGCTGTTTGGGTGCGGTTTAAATAGTCTCAGGTAAAATAGTCCCAGGCCTGCCACACCCAAAGTAGTCCAGGTAAAGTAGTCCCAGGCCTGCCACACCCAAAAGACTAGACCTCATAGCTCAGTTCCTTGTAACTGAGCTATGTGTGTGCCTCCATGTTGGCTGAACCCCTCCCACAACCCCCCCTCTATCTCCCCCCCTCCCAAGTTAAATAGTCTCAAGTAAATAGTCTCATTCTAATGTTGGTCTTCATGATGGTTATGAGCCTGGCTCATAACCATCATGAAGAAAGTCTTGGATGAGGTTTTAAGGCCTTTGACCTGGCCCCAACTGGAAGGCTGACTTGTCAGTGAGGGCCAGGTGCAAGGGGTCATGACACTTGGGGCAACCTATAGATGAGAGCACCTGGGACAAGATATGGACGAGGAACCACAAAAGCTCTCAATGCATGACCAACAGAGAATGTGGATATAAGATCGGCTATAGATACTACATCACACCTGCGCAGCTGCACAAAGCCATCCCACCAGACTGCTGGAGGGTATGCAAAACCGACGGAACCTTGTTTCACCTGTTATGGACATGCCCACAAGCAGCGGCATACTGGAGAGAAGTCCAGAACCATATAAAAGCAATCACAGGCCTCACCATCCCCTGGGACCCAGTGATAGTACTGTTGGGGGACACAGGCGACGGCAAACTCCCCCTTACTGGACACCTGTGCACACATCTCCTGGCAGCAGCGTAAAATCGCACCAGCCCAACTCTGGAAGAGCCCTACAGGCCCATCAATCCTGCTATGGTGGACAAAATGCTGGGACACAGAAGTCGCAGAGAAGCTTTACAGCCCTACAAGCAGCGAACCTGAGCAATTTTCAGAACACTTGGGCCCCATTCATGGACTTTCGCAGAACCCTCTCCCGCAGACCCCCACTCACCCGCTATGCTGCAATTGCATTTGATGCAGAGAAAGCCTTTGATCGGGTCAACTGGGATTTCATGTTCCAATAGCTCCAATGGCATGGATGTGGTGGACGTTTTATATCCCTTATCAAATTTCTTTATTCATGTCCCATATCGTCAATTTACATTAACGGCCAATGCTCATCCTTCTTTCCCCTACGTAGAGGAACTAGACAAAATTGCCCCTTCTCTCCCATTCTCTACATACTTTCTCTAGAACCTCTATTAGAAGTTATAAGATCTGACAGGAATATCCCTGGGATCCCTTGTGGAAAATCCAATTTTAAAATTGCTGCATATGCTGATAATATTCTTATTCTTGTAAAGAATCCCAAATTACATCTTCCTCAATTGCTTAGCAGACTCCATCAATTTTCTTAGTGTCTGGTTATAAACTTAAAGGAATAGTGCGCTCAGAAATATTATTGGCAAAAAAGATGGCCAATAATCAAAAAAAAATATCTAAAACATATATATTTTTTAAAGTCCCTATGTAAAGTATGGAGCAAATGAAGCTCAAACTTTAAAATGGGAAGCACTAGGAGGCATCCATTTTGTGAAATGGATGCCGCCTGTGCTTGCCCTTGCGGCACTAATGCAGCAAAAGCCAGCCAGCTCATAAACAAAAGCTACCACTGGGTGGCTTTTGCTTCCCTGGTGCCGGAGGACGGAGACCAGAGACTTAAGGCAGGAAAGCTGCATCTCGGTAAGTGCGAATTTCTTTTTTTTTTTAAATAAGCACTAGCCGCGGTTTTTTTTCTATGTTGCAGGAGGCCAGAAAACCTAGAAATAAAACTGCAGCTTTTAAAACGTTGCATTTATGTTTGCGATAGCTTCAGCTTGAAGCTCTATGGGCTCCAAGCTGAAGCTACCGCAAACATAAATACAACGCTGTTGTATTTTAAAAAACGCTGCAGGTTTCTTTCTAAGCTTCTCGCGCTCCTCCGAGCCGGAGGAGCCCGAGAAACGTAGGAAGAAAAACCACAGCCTTTTTGAAACACAACCGCGTTGTGTTTCTGCTTGCAGTGGCTATCAATTTGGGTCTCTGGGGCTCCCCGTGGGAAAAAACAATACGGTGCGTTTCTATGCCGCAGTGTTTCTGCCTGCACTTTAAGCTCTACGATTCTGTGTTCCTTCTTAAACAATCTCGTAGTTGGTTTGCCCTACCCACATTTTCTGATACCCCTTCCTGGTGTGTGCTGGAAAAGCAAATGGTACACCCATATAATATTGCTGACTTCTATATTTTCAGCCACTTCTCAACAATAATCTCAGATCCAATCAAGGCTTCTATTTCTGCCCTAAAATTGTTTCTTTTCCACCCACTGTAAAACCCTGTCCAAGGATCTCTCACCATTTTTATGGCATAATAAATCCATCGCCATTAATGATAGAACTATGTGTCGCAAATCCTGGTTAAATAAGGCATCAGATTCATCCAGCAAATTCGTTCCAACCCAACAGCTTAGAGATGCATTCTCTATCCCTAATTCGGATTTCAACTTCTATAACTATCTTGTCTATGGAAAAGTTGGCCATCTCTCAGCTTAACCTTCATTCCAATTCGGTTGGCTGTCTCCATGACCACCAGTCTGGCTTCAGAGCTGCCAGAAGCATGGAAACTGCTCTCCTGAACATCTGTGAAGATCTGCTCTCCAACCTTGACTAACATTCCCTCTGTCCTCATCCTCCTCGATCTCTCTTCTGCCTTCAACACTTCTTCCTTCGACACGGTCAACCATACTATCCCGCATCACTGATCAGGCTCTGGCCTGGCTGACCTCTTTCCTCTCTGATCAACCCTCCCAGGTCCAACTTGGGTCCTTCCTTTCATCCATATTCCTCTCTACCTGTGGTGTTCCCAAGGGTCTAACCTCTCACCCAATACCTGGCAACTCTTGCCCACTGCATTGCCACTTTCTGCTCAAATTTCCAGTGCTACGCTGACGACACTCAAACTCATTTTCAGGCTACCCTCTGCCACCTCCTCTCCCTCTCTCATCTCTGATTGCCTAACAGCCATTCAAGATTGGTGTGCCGCCAATGAACTTTGTCTGAATGCCAGCAAGACGGTGATATTCCTTATCGGCACACCTTCACCGTCCTTTCCGCTCACTCACTGGCTGGCCTCTCTTGGCCCTCCTCCCACCCCCACCTGCAAGGCTAAGAACCTCGGGGTCATCTTTGACTCCACCCTTTCCTTCTCCGCCCTCATCTCTGAGGTCTCTAAAAAGTCAAATGTCCTACTGCACCTCCTCAGAGGTACTCTGCCTTTCCTCTCCTATCCCCAGAAGCTCATGGTATCCCAAGCTCTGGTTCTCTCTAGCTTGGACTATTTTAACAGCCTTTTTTCTAAATCTACCTGCCTCTACACTCCGCCCTCTACAACTAATCCAGAACAGGACTGCAAGACTTTGTCCTTGGCCTAAAGCCCTGGGATCGTATCTCTCCAGCTCTGAAATCTCTCCATTGGCTCCCATTGGATGCAAGGATTAAATTCAAAACCCCTTGCCTTGTCCACAACGCTTTCTGGGGCCTGGGTCCAAATACCTTCAGCTATCCCTCCGCAAATACCTCCCCTCTCGAGCTCTTCACTCCTCTACCTCCAACTCCCTCAGGGTCAGTCGTTTTTCAAAGAAACACGCTGGGGGTAGATCTCGGTCTTCGGCTGGGGCCTCCCTCTGGAACAGCCTCCCTGCCACTCTAAAACTTAGAACCATCTCTTGTTCCGGAAGCACCGCAAGACCCTCCTCTTTTCTTCTGCCTTAGCTCCACCTCTCCCCTGCTGATCTGTTCTCCCTTGGCACCGTGCACCTGGCCACCCTCTGTCCTCCGGGCCCAGGTACCTGCTCACCCTGCCAACCTCCCGCACTGCATCCGGGCCACCCCTTGCACTGGGGTCTGTAGCTGTACCCATACAGCCCCCCCCTTTTTCTTCCTGCACTTATCAGACCTACCCCGTCTGCTGCCTTAAACCTATCACTTGAAAATTGCTGGTTGCACTACCACGGTTTGTTGCCTTTATTATTTATTTATAGTTATTTATCTATTTCTCCTCTACTTCGCACTTTCCACTTCTCCCCCCCTTCCATGCACTTTTCCCCTCCCCCTCTCCCATGCACTTGCGCGTTCTCAATGTCACTGGGCCTAGTAAGATCGCTGTTTTGTTCTCCCGTGTTCCCCTCCCTTGCCTTGTCGCACTCTGAAACACTTGTGTACAAGCGCAATAGAAATAAAATATCAATATGCGTGTTTAGATGAAGTTTTCGCTATCGAAATCCTTACGCCTCATGCCTCCAGGCTCCTGCTTTTAACCATGGTTTCCAATACTAAAGCATCCAAATTTTACAATGTGTTTGTGGACTCTTGTTGGCTAGTGCGTTCAAAATGCAAACTGGATTTTGGAAATGTCCTAAGCGTACATACCTGGTCTCTTCTTTATTCTAGGAACGGCGGCATCTCTGTTTCCGCCAAAATTACACAGCATCTGCATTTTTTCATTCACAGAGCCTTCATGACTCCCCTGAAATTAGCCAAACCTAAAGCAAGTGCTGATAGCAATTGTTGGTTGTGCTGTAGTGCCTCTGCTTCCTACCAACATATGTTTTTTGGTTGTTCATTTGTACTTAAGTTTTGGAGATCTCTTGGGTTTGTTTTTACTATTAATATTCCTCCAACATTTAAGAATGTGTTGCTTGGTAGTTTGGCTGTCAGATATTAAACTCATGTGTGTCTGCCAAATTATATGATTCGTTTATTGCCCTTGCTCTTAAACTCATTACTATCAATTGGAAATCCTTGAACAATTTAGCCAGTAAGAGTTGGTGGAACAACATCTGGCATGTGCAAAGAAAGGAACATTGTATGGCTATATACCTCGATGCTCTACCCAAGTACAATGCTAAATGGGCTCGTCATTCATTATTTAGATCACTTTAGCATGTCAACTCATGGTTCCTAAACTTTTTATCTTTTCTTTATATTTCGTTGTGTCTGATGATTTTTCCGATCATGTGTGTTAGAATATCAAATCTTGCACATGTTATGAATCAATGATAATATATTATCTTGTTTTCCGTTCCCCCCCCTTTCCCCTTCATCTCGTTTGTTCCCTCGTTCGTCTTTCTTGTTAGTCAGTTACTCATAAATTTACATTTTGTTTGGCGGATGTGACTATTGATGCTTTTTCTCACCGATCCGTTATATTACTTCACTTATTTTGGCATTAAGGTGATCATTTTACCGAGTTACATTTTCACTGTTTTAATTTTACAATTACCATTGTCTACTATCTGCTTCGCCAATAGTATCTATTGTGCATTACTTATTATAAGTAAGAAAGCCAGGCTGGAGCCAAAGTGAAAGCTATTTTCTACTCCATATGGCTCCTACGGCAAACACTTCCCTATATTCCACAGGAAGACTACGCACAGGTAGTGGGAGCGCTTACAAATGCCCACCTGGACTACTGCAATAGTCAATTGGTGGGCATTCCAAAAAAACTAATCAGCAGACTGCAAAGAGCGCAGAATGCAGCTGTCAGGTTGATTTACGGGTTAAAGAAAACTGCTCATGAGTCTTCCTTCCGTCGTCAGCTCCACTGGTTATCAGTTGAGGACCGCATAAAGTTCAAAATAGCGTGTCTGATTTTCAAATGTCTGAATAATATGGCACCAGACTATCTTAAGGACATGTTTAGGCGCGATCAACCATCCAGAAGTCTGCGTTCCAAGTGACCAAGCACTGTTGGTTATCCCCTCATCTACATGTGTCTAGAGGGGATTAGAAGATTTTCGGTGTACGGTCCCAGACTATAGATAAGCCTTCCCAGGGAAATGCAGAATTCAGACTCTTTGCTTAATTTCCGGAAAGCCCTAAAAACTTTTCTGTTAAACTAATATCTGATCATGGGATTGTGACTAGAGTTCCATTCCTCTTTAGAATATGCTTATGAATACAATCTGTGCTATCTACTTAAAGCAAGAAATACCATCTGCACCATTAGACAGTTAGGTCCGTTTTGAGCGTGTTACAAATTTCTCAAAATCAAATCTCAATATCAAATAATCCTAATAAAGATGATTAAAACTGAAAAAAGTACTTATGAGCATACAAATCATTTGACATTGACGGCAATGACATTGTTGCCAAAGAAGTAAACACTCTAGGTGTGTACCTAGACACGTCACTCTCTAACCAGACAAGTGAACGCCATCACCTCAGCATCAGACTATACTGCCAAACTCATTACTTCCTGCAGACAATTCCATCACCCTGGCTAGTGCTCTAATCTTATGCAGGACTATTGCAATTCTCCATTTGCTGGAACCAAAGCAAAAAACTTTAACAAACTCCAGATTGTACAGAACAACGCAATCAGAGCTGCACTAAATATCCTGAAAAAATACCATATCTCATCATTCATAAGAAACGTCCACTGGCTACCTGTACAAGTACAAGACCGAATCAAATTTAAGATACTATCCTTAACACACAAATGCCTATCAAACACTGCACAGTTATACCTGACAAAACAAATCTCTAAAGTCCAATCTATTAGACCTACCCGCTCCTCTCACACAGGTCTCTTAGACACCCAGAGATGCAAACGCAAAAAAGCAGGAGGGTCCAGCTTCCCAATTATCACAGCCAAATATTGGAACACCATGCCCCCAGAGCTAAAACAAGACCCTTTGCTGTGGTCTTTCCCACAGAAACCTCAAAACATGGCTCTTAAGCCAAAACGCCTCTTAAACCTACCTTCTGGGAACATGTAACTGGAAAACCAACTTAGTCTACTGTCTCTCACTCATCACCCCAGACTAACTTTTGCATGTTAACATGGTATTATGTAAACACCAACGTAACCCAATATTCTGATTTCGACTAAGCACACAATGTAATGCAACATATCTCTTAAGTATGTCTGTTCAGAAGCCTGAGCCTCAGTAAACTTTGACTAAGTCTGCAATGTTACCAACTTCTTAAGCAATGCGGCTCAGTTCTCTGAGCCTTGTAACCTTCTTAAGTGCAAGCGCGTAGGTGCCTGAGGGCTTGGTGCGCTTTACAAATGCATAAATAAATAAACTTGCATTTGTTCCCCCTGGCTAGGAGACTGTGAATAACAGGATTACAGAACCAATGAGTGTGTGAACTTGCATCATAATTTGACAGCTGGGACATATGTATTCCGGTAAGGAGAATCTGACTGGGTCTGTGAAAGTTTCATTATAGGTAGGCAAAGATCTGATATGTCCCAAGACTAGATAGAGGTTTTTCTAATGTGAACACTCATGGACGTCCTGCCCATAGGTGGGGAGGGAAGAGCACCAACATACAATACAGATTTGGGCTGAAGGACTACCAGCCATGCTGGATAGCTACGAAAGTGCTTTGTTCGCTGTGGTTGGGGGCGGAGGTAAAAAAAGAAAGGAAACACTCCAGCGCTGTCCACTTGTTAGTGCTGTAGCCAGCTTCCATGCGCTACATGAGTTAAAAAGGCCTCAGGTCAGGGCAGGATTGTTGTGTGCTCCTGCTAGAGGTTTCATACTGGGTTTGACAAACAGACTGGAATGGCAAGCTCTGTGTAGGCCATGTTGTCACACATAAGCGAGTTGTAGAGCCATTCGTATTTAAGGAGCCCACATTTATAGTTGGGCATGCATTAACGAATCATTCATGGAAGTGTGTTCATTAAATAAAGAAACGCACAGATTTTTGAGTTTTGACCTCGGTATTACTCAGTTTGTTGTCTGGTAGGTGGAGGTAGGTTTTTATTAAAAATCCCCTTCATTCCAAAAGTATGATATACAGCTGTTGTACTGTACTGCATATGGTGGAAGACTACCAGCGGGATGCAGACCCATCTTGCTGTGGAAAGGGTTAGGAACTCGGATGCGAGGGACTGCATCTGGATAACACTACTTTGAAGACCCCTCGAAGGTTACATTTCTAAGTCACAGCGTTCCCTTGAGGCCCGCTAATGCAATTAGGACCCTAACTTAATCACGGCAAAGAAGCCATTTGTTTCGTCTCTTTTTCACATCAGCAAGATTGGCAGGAGAGTGACCTGGCTCTAACAGGCTGCTATACTTTGTTGCCTAACAAACTCAATAGCTGCAAACTCTTGTCCCTCCCCTTTTGGTGAAATCAATATGTGATCCTATACATCCAAGAGGTTACACAGTTTTAAATGTTTTACTTCGGATTTTACAAAACAATATCATTTATACTTGGGATTTCACATACTTTATACTAAATAAGAAATATTTAAAAACAGTAATTTTCAATGACACGCATTACCATCTGCATGTTCAGACAGCAGATAAGCTCCCATTGTGCATGGCTAAACTGGTGAATCAAGTTATTGTACAATCTGCTTCGGACGAACAAACGCAGCATAATACTTACTGGGCCCACACAATCGAGAACAAGGGATGTTTGTTTGCACATTTCAGCGAGGGAAGCTGGATCTCCAACATCGCAGATTATAACGCCAACATCGGACACCAACTTGGGCTGACCTAGAAAGGAAATAATGAAATCTTACATGCATCCCCTGGTACCAAAATGTTTCCAAAACTTAGGCACAAATGATTTCTGGAATTTTCAAAAGGAGCACCTAGGCAGCAAGTAAGGACATTGAAATATGCAAAGTATATACCCAGTTACGTCATAATGGACTGTAGGTCCTAGGTAGTAAAAGACAAACTCCCACCCTCATTGGTTTTGGCGCATTTGGTGGCGCTTGCACCACCATAAGGCCAAAACCATTACTACAGGTAAGAGAGAAGAGAGTTTGCCTGTGCAACTGGAAATGCTTTGGGATGCATGTACCAAAATACTATTTATTCATTTCAGATGCCCTCTGCCATATTGACCAATGATGGGTGGGCTCTCAATCAGAGCCGTAGACAGGGTAGGGCCTGAAGGGGCAAGGCCCACCCAAAATCTGTAAATGTGCTCTGCAGGTATTTACAGATGTAAACGTCACTGCAGTGGGCCCAACTATATTAGCGTTAAGCCCCGCATGTTAAACAATCCTGGCTATGCCTCTGCTCACAATACGTGTGCCAATCATCAGTATTGTACCGAGTTAAATGTTTGCAATGCTCACACAACTAGTGATCCAAATAATCTGTCCTTGCTTGCCCTGAGGGCCTAGCCAATCAGCTCATCAAGAATGCTGATGTCATAACAATGACGAGGACCCCAGGCAGACTCTGCAAACCCAGGAGAGGCTCCATTAAAAACACACAAGATGGCCACTGTCCAAGTAGCAGTCTGCTTTCCTACGGACACGTGATAACCTCACGAGAGAGTAGCCACCCTCCACTGCATGCTTTTTTTTGGGTTTGGAGAAAACACTTCGGTAAGACGACCTCTCTTTACTAAGTCTGACCATGGCTTGGAGCCATTTAGCTGCACCTAGAACCCACCCACCTGATGGCAGCACCTAATGAAATGCTAATCATGTTTTTTGGGGGAAATAGTGGAAAGGGACAATGGGTGTAACCTGGGAAGGTGTGCGGCAAACATGTCCCCAGGTGACAGTCCCGTGTGCGCTGTCAGATCAGTGTGCTGATCTACTCTAAGCACGGTGGCACCATGTAGATGCAACCCTGCCACCCACAGACCCTTGCACGCAGTGCTGGGAGCTCCAACAGCACTTCTAGCAGGGCGGGCACCGACTCATCTCCTACTTCATAGACCGCATTCTGGGCAGGAGAACGGGCCAAGAGGGGAGGCAAGAAACTGGCGACCAGGGTAAGGGCTGCTGCCGTCTAGAACCGAGGGTAGAAGAGATGCTTGACTGCTGCATTTGAAGCTGCAGGAAGCGCAGGTGTGGCTTGCAGCTGGATGTGCTGCAAGGTGACAGTTGCAGTGTCAGCATCTGCAAACAATGACGTATGGCAGCCTGTGATTAGACTGCTGTGGGAGAGTCACTGTTAGGAAGGATGGACAATAATGCAATGAAGGGACGCCGCGCCCTCACATCTCCTCGCACGAGGCACACATACGCGTGACTTCTTCTACACAAGCATACAAATAAATGCATACATTATGTTAAGAGGGAGAACTTTAGTACATCACTGTGGGGGTGCTCCAGTATAGCGAACTTATCAAAGTGTTTTAGGGTCCTCTGGGGGTTCGATGCATGGTTGTTTCGGAAACCTCGGACATTGTGCGATGCAAAAGATGCGTTTAAACTTGAATGCCGCAAGCCCGCATCCAGCTGCTACCGACTTCGTTGCTCAGCCTCAGATCTCAGCAAAATCCACAGTTCCAAACAAGATAAACCGGTCACGGGGCATCATGAGGCAGGTTTTATTTTTAGCTATTAGGTGGCACCACCTACAAGCCGAAACTATTTAATTAGAGTACAGGTAGGAAGAATGTGCAAATGAGGAGGGCTACAAAGTTTGTAAGTGTTATTACCCCCACGACCAACTGCCCATGGCCGAGTTAATCCTGTTGAAAACAAGCATAGGCAAAGGCAACAGTTTGGGCCGTTTAAGTACTAGGCATTTGCAATGCACTGCTAGTATACGCCCAGCTTATCGCGCCATTTTGCAGCTGCTACCATCATTTGTCCATTATTACCACTACGGCAGTGCCTGGCAAATGTCTCCCATGCCTGCACAAAAGCCAAAACGGTTGGCATTGTGAATGCTAGTTTTAGTGCTGTGCCTGTTCAGTCATGTTAAAGGGGGATATGTGATGCTTTCGATAACCTCCAGGAATGGTTTCCTTTTTTAGTTTTGCAGTTTTGCATCTTGGCACTTTGCTGGCCATGGGCAAATATTACTGCATTGAGACAGATCAATTTGGGTTAAGGAGAAACAGGGCTGTCTTCTGGCCTTATCGTACCAATTGGACAGAACAGACTCATGCCTTACTATGCTAACCGGGTAAAACAAAATAATGTACTGTTATGACAATGTCAAGTGGGCTAGTACGAAGCCTGGAATCTGGAGTCATTGATGGAACTTTCTCTTGCTGTGCTTGCAATAATTGAATATGGACATGCTGAGAATAATGGGTGTCTGGCATTGGTATGCTAAACAAGCATAAAATAATCTAGTAAGGTTATACTAACTGGGTATAAAAGAATTGGGCAATGATGTGATAGCTGGCCCTGGAATATCTGGCCTTACTGTGCAATGCTAGGTGTTTGGAGCATAAAGAATCTAGCACTGCTGCGCTAATTGTTCTTGGTGGTATCTAAATATGTTGTGTCAAATGGGCAAATCTTGAGAAAAGATATGGATGTGGAAATTGGGTGGCCATCTACCTACATGTTGAATGGCATTACCATTCAATGCAAGGCATAAAATAAGCAGTGCCGCATAGCAATTTGCTATGCAATTCTGTAGTTTTGCCAATCAAATGAACACTTGTGTAGCAAAGTTAGCTATTTATGTTGCCCAGAGCTCCCTCCCCCTGCATTCCCCTCTTGCCGTTGATGCGATGTTCGTCCTCTTGTCACTGTTCACTGCAAGTGCTAATGGAGGGAAAGTGCAGCAGTAATCCTCTCCTCCACTCTGAAGTACCACATGCATGTGTACGAGTGTAAGAATTTTGTTTTGAAATAATTGCAAACCAGTAGTAATCGAGATGATACTTCTATTAAACTTTTTATATCCTGTCTGGCAAAGACAAGTATGTGGCAACATTATATCTTTGAAAAAGACAGTCACGTAAGTTGTTAAATAATACAGAATGACAGTATTGAAACTGTAAAACCTTGCATCGATCCATGCTTTACAGTAAAGTTTAAGTTGGTGTATCTGAATTTCATAGTGCCAACTATATTTCATTTTGTTGGGGGAAGATGCATCATGTTGACTAGTGAACATTTGAAAATGTTCATTATCATGCTATCAAATGCTTTTGTTGGCAAGCCTAGTTCTGTAACCTGCAGTTTACGTATATCTTGCAACTGGTGCTCAACCCATGATCAAACCCATACTCCTGGACATTCTACGTTATCACCCTGTTGCTTTATACCACGTACCCAGAAAGTGAGATGACCACAAACTACAATAATCCACCTAGTTTGGCCAGTTCTCTGCCGGTTACACAATCCATTCTGCTTAGTCTCTTTCCTCTTACAAAATAAATACACAAAGTGAACTTAATGCTTACGCAAAGTAGTGATCAATAGTTCCATAAAGTCTGTAGATCTACAGATCTACTGCAATACCAAACACTCTAGTTAGCCTCTAGAGCTTGCTTTGCTTTATGATTGTATTATATATTACCACCTGCAGGAGATAGCTGGCCAAACTGTTTTCAGAGCCTTTTTTATCATATCTATTTATTTATGTCCATTCATCCAGGTAACCTTTTACAGACACTCATCTATAGCTCGCACATCTATAGCTCGCAAAGTTGTTTCGCCCACTCAATTGAGTAGATTTTATGAATGGTGGGTAGCATTTACAAGAGATGGTTGAAACCTTTATTTAACATCTACTTTGTTTGCAGTAAATGTCAAATAAAAGTTTCACTGTGCATGGGTGACAGCATTGTAACAAACATAAAGTGGGTTTGTAGTGACACGCACCATTTCTCAGAAATGGCATTATACACTTGTTGTCCTCCATTGCTATGGTTCCAGTGCATTTCTCTTAGGTTAAACAGGTAAGCTAAGTTACCCAACCTGCAGGTCTAACTGAAGTTTAAAGAATTTGCATGGCCCGACTGACTCCTCTCACAAATGTCTTATTTCAGCAGTAAGCAAAACTGCTGTATTGTTGCTCATTTCATGTCTTGGGTACAAATAACATCCGGTGGCATTACTAATATTAGTACAAAATTGCTAATCAAAAACGTTTTAATCAGCAAACTCTGCTAATCAATTTTTGTAATTTAATGTATCCCTTGCAATGGTGCGATTATCTGGACTTCTGAAGGCAATACCTACGATACTTACCACATGAAAGTACTTACCACATGAAAGTACCAGAGCATATCATGTCCATATCTCGTACATTATGTTGCTCCCTGGGCGTACGATATCAAGACGATGCCTGGCATATAATGTGATGCCTTGCCATATATAGCCAACGTGCTACAAGTGCCTATACAAAATCCCAAAATTCTTGCTCTATTCACGCTTCTGTAACATGATGTGTCTAGATGTCAGGTTTTGCGTTGACCGTGTGCTGTATTATGATTTGCTAGACTCATTCCGTTCTGATGGAAATTGGCATGGTTTGCATTGGAGGGATTAAGGTTTTCCCCAAAGATTTTCCGGAAAGAAGCTTACTTGTGCTTGCTCCTGAAACAGACATCGACAGTTGGAAGTGCTGCAATGTAACCTTGAGCCATACTTTTGATAAGAGCAAGCAGGAGCGGACGGGCCCACAGGGAACTGCAGCGATTTCCCGGTGGGCATCTGCACCCTGGGCCTTGTGTGTGGTATTTTCAAATAATTTTCTCAGAGGAAAAGGGTTGGGCTCGCTGAAAAGGTGTAATATGGGGCCATTTTGAAAATGATTAGCAGGGCCTCTTTTGGTTCCCAGTCCAGCCCAGCGAGCAAGTAGTACATTGATGATAAAGGTTAACGGGTGGCTGCCCATCAGCTGAAGTAAAAGGCAGTCAAAACGCATGTTGTGACATTATGGGAGGTTTCTGTGGCCTGGCAGTGCTCCACTTATAAGAAAAGTAAAATAGTGATGAGGGGGGGGGGGCGACAAGAGGGTTGCGGGCCAGGAAGAGTTATCCCATGCATGTCAATCTGTGGGAACAAGGCTACTAGCCAGTTGGCAACAATGGCTTCTGCTGGCAGGCTCCCTAGTGGAGACACTCTGATTTTTGATCATCTTTGCCAGAGAGCCCGGCAATATATATCCTGGTCCTTTAATGCCACTGTTTGTTTTTGGCTCATTGGCGGCCCCTGAGCTGGAAATAAAAGGAGCCAATGTTACTTGTATAGCTAAAGGGGTTGTTCAATGAAATAGACCAAAGGCACCTGGATCCGTGGAGGCAGGTGCAGACTGGGCCAAGGAAATGCAGAGAGAAGCCGCTGCTGGCCGTGGCACTGCTCCTGATGCTTTGTAGGCTGCCTCCAGGGATGTGCGAGACCTAGGAGGAGGGTTGCACAGTAGAAGGAATTTCCTTAATTTATTTATTTTTGCTCATCAGACAAGCGCACACGTACAATGAGAAGGCAGAA
This sequence comes from Ambystoma mexicanum, assembly GCF_040938575.1. Classification (NCBI taxonomy): domain Eukaryota; kingdom Metazoa; phylum Chordata; class Amphibia; order Caudata; family Ambystomatidae; genus Ambystoma; species Ambystoma mexicanum. The sequence continues at coordinate 258,092,555 of NC_090928.1, read as the reverse complement.
CCACCAACCTTTGCCTAGGCTGATATTAGCTCAGATTCAACAGAGGGTTTATGGGACCACTTGACTTCTCAAAAGTTCAGTGCAAGGCTCAAGAGTTACCTCAATACAGTAGGTGACTGACAAAAGTGCGTCCTCAACCATTTGATAATTAGCATGTGGCACCACCTCCCATCGGATTCCAGAGACAGCAGTAATGGGTCAACCCACATGGACAAGGACTCTAGCAAGGAAAGCATTCCCTACGTCCCCACTTTACTGACTTGTGGCACTTCATTCAGAGGAGTTCGGCCCTACCAGCTGGCCACACGTTCCCCACTACCAAGTGAGGTATTCCGACAATGGGCAAAGGATGATTCTTGGGTACAGAGAGCACCCTAATGGGTCAGTCTGAAAAAAGCGTTGTAGAAGGGTTCTAAACCTAACAGTTGCCTCAAAGTCTTCTGTAGCCCTCGGGATTATTGTACTTGTGCACAAAAAAGTGTTGCCCAGTGGAAAAAAAGTCAGTCTTCCCAGAGCAAACTTGTTTCAGTGAAATGGGAAGAGACGACAGGTACCTATCATTAATTAATCTTTCACCTGTGTCAAACAGATTCCCCACCTGGTGCTCCCAACGTTCTCTGGAACAAATATCAAATCCTGGGGAACAAGAAGAGATGTTCAGTCTACAATGTTCTAGTAAGGGCCTGGTAACATTCCATACCTTAATTCATTCATGTGGTAGCTACGGGGTAAATGCTGAGTTCAGGAAAAATAGAAGTGAGGGAGCACTAGCTACAGGGTACATCAATCACAACCTTCGACGCAAGTGTTAAAATCAGAAAGTGTACTTACTGGAAGTAGAGCACACAAGATAGGGGAAATTAGTGGGTTTTATTGTAAATAACGCATTGTTAGACTTTGAAAACCGGATATTCAAAATGTAGGTTACAATAGATGTAACTTACTTTAATATTTAACTCTATCCAATGTACTTTTGTTTTACATCCATACGTCAACTCTGTACATGTTTGCAAAGCAATGCCCTAAATCAGCTTCAACCTTACAAAACCACTACTGACGCCTTTTAAGACTAACAAAAATAACTGTCAAAAACAAAAGACTGAGCTTTCGAGCCTAGCCATTGCAGTTTCAGAGACACAATGTAAAAATAGTTTATCCAATCGACAAACTTGAAAATGGATCTAAACCTTTGGTGCACCCTACAAATCATTCACCATCCATATTGGCCACAAGACAAGCTAAGCAAATCCCAAACGCTCTGGTTTCAGCATTCACCAGTTCATGCTTTCTTGCTCTAAAACGACCTCTAAAAAGGTCTTTATACTATTTCAAAGGGCACTGCCTTTCTGCGGACTGTCAGGCGAGTGACGCAGGGACCCGGGTGCATCCCAAGCCAGTGTATGACGGGCCTGAGGCTGCCCATTTCCCCTTACTACTGGCAATGGGGCATGGGACAGACATTTATTTTACCAAAGTTCCTCATACCCCCAACACTACCTATCCACTCTCCTATAGGGAGCCCCTGTAGCCCCGTCCATCAAGCTGTGACCTTCCCCAAATCCCAGTAACATAAGCCCTGAAGTACCGTCCCGCTCCAATTTTTTCTGTACCTTTATGCCTTTTACAGGTGGTTCTAGGCAGATCTGGATAACATGAGGGTGCAGGGCGTATGGTTCCTTTCAGTGCTCCATGCATGTATAATGAGGTTCCTAAGTCTTAGGTAAGTAGTGAATTTAGGTGTGGGATGGCCAATCCAGTATTTCTTTACCCACTTACGTTAACCTTTCTTACATACATCTGTTTGACCACAAACAGGGTATGTTTCAGGATATGAATGTCTATGAAGGAAAAACGCAATGTGATACATGTATGGTCAACACATGTTTTGTTGTCAGTTAGAAACCTTTTCGCAGGTGCATTTGATTGGAATAGAATTGTCCATGCAAGTCGTAAGTTGCCTGTAATTCCTGGAAACCTGGCTAGCACAGTAGTTTGTGCATTCCACCATCATTTTGACCCACGGTAATATCTTCCTTTTGTATCTAACAGGAGATTGGGGAGCCACATTCCTTAGGTGTACATCCAGCGCACGGTGGGATTTCATGAGTGCTGGTCCTTGTTGGTTACCTTTGGGTCGGCTCGACCAGGAGTTAAACCATCTATTTTCGCTACAAGTCAGTAGATTAGGCTGGCAATTGCTATCACACAGCGGCCAGCAGGCTTACAGAATCAATTCAGGTTCGTTCTACCCAGGGGAATTGTCGCCTCGTGAGAAGAATGCAGGGCGAGGGGTTACATTCACATTTGCCATGCTGCAACCTGGGCAGTGGCCTCCACGTTCATCAAACGATACAAAATGTAATTTGTAAGGCCGTCTTCTATTCAGTTTGGGTCAGCAGTTTGGCTGCCAGTAATCGCTGAAGTATTTTTTTGTTATTCAATAGAAATACATGCAGCATTTCTTATTTTTCCTTGACCACCTGCGATAGGCACCAGGAGACCTTGCTCTCCTTAGAGGAGTGGCAGCTCCGCTGTTGGCGTCACTGGATGTCAAAGGGCTCACGAGCATTGGTAGCACTATGCAAACTCCCTGCTGTGGGATTGAAGGAGGTAGTCTGCTGCAAGTTTTTGCAGGACAGTGGTGACTCACAAGCCAGATGGCTTGGATCGTGCAAACCCAAAGATCTGTAGCACTGGTATGGGGACTGAACAGGCGGTCTAAGAGGCTACCTCGAAGATGTTTTCTTGTGGCCGGATTAAGCCTCTGGCGCGGTTAAGAAGAGGGTGCCCTGTCTGCAAGAGATTCACAGGGCCACAGTCATCAAGTAGGTCAGCTTTAGCTCAACCACCAACTGTCAAATCTCCTTGGAAGCATCCTCGTGTCAGGAAGCTTGAAATATTCCATCATCAACTCCGGCCGCGATAGGGACCCTGGCTAGCACCCTTTCCCACACAGCTTGAGAATATTCACAATATTATTTTTAGTTAGAAATGTCCTTCTGTTATATACGTAGTCCTGTAGATATTTTAATACCAATGTCATTTTTAGAAGCGTGTGTATAGTTCTGCGCTTCGCTTTATATTGCGCGAAAAGCAAGACGGGAGGCATCAGGGCGCTCACAAAACAGGAACACAGACACACATACAAAAAGAAAAGGCAAGGTCGCGCTCATAATCGGTACCAAAAAAAGAAAAGAAAAAAAACCTGACATGAGCAAATTTTTTTTTTAATTTTTTTTTTTTGAAAACGCCATGAGAACAAAACGAAAGCAATCGAGCTAATCAATTAAAAAGATACGTTTTCAAGGCTTGTTTAAAAGATTCCAAAATACTACCGCCCGCAGCTCAGCTGACATGGCAGTCCTACGTAGGAAGAAAAGCTCTTACCGGCTTTAAGAAATTACATAAATCTATGCAGGATAGATCAGATTCTATGTCAAGACTGAGAGGTTCAGATTATGCTATGAACTTCTCTTTACTTCTCGAGCAGCAAAGTAAAACCAAATAATTATGAAAAAAACAGTAGAATATAAAAAACAATTCCCAAAACTTTGCAGTGAATTTGTAGTCTGTTTTTCATAAACTCATAAAACCATGTGAACTTCCCAGTCCAATCAGCTGTCACTTTCCTCTATAAACACTGCCTAAACCACAGTCCTTCCTCTTGCTTTGCTGCTCAAGCAGCCGAGACAAGTACCTTGCTTATTTACGATTCAATGTGATGTTATGAATGTTCTAAATTATAATTTAGGAGCGCGCGTGCGATGAGATTATTATTAGAACGCGCGCATTAGGAATTCACGGCGGAACATATCCGCTTTAGGTTTAGAACGTGACGGGAGTGTATTCCGGCGTTCAGGGAGATCGTTAAGAGGCACTGTAATACGGAAGTTTGTAACGGCGCGACAGGACTTTGGGTTCCCGGCGCCATTGCGAACGTCCGTAGTGCCAGAAAGAGTGTTGTTGGGATACGAGCACACAAGTCTGTAGAATTCCAAGAGAATATACGAGTGAGCTTATCGATCGCACCAGCGCATCAGCACCAGTAAAGGATACAAGGTGCAGCGCTGAATACAAACGGCAAGCGCCACCTGGCGGACACAGGGCAGCACTGCAGGCTTATTAGCCATTGCTGCAACAGCAGTAAGTCAAGGGCTCAGTTCCAGTGAAAAAAATAAGATCAGACCCCTCATTAGCTGCCTATTCAGGAGGTTATTCCCTTTTTAAGGGTATATATATTAATAAGTCTCTTTATAAGATGGGCTCAGTCCCAAGGCACACTGTAATACATACAGGAGACTCGCCTAGCTACAAACAAAATTGACGGGGGCAACCCAGACAAACTGCATTACTTACACAGCAGGCTCTCAGAATGAGTGATTATTCTGAGAACTGAAGGATCTCATGTTAGTGGGATGCACATGAGTCAAGCTATTCAGAGGATGAATAGTGCCGGCAGACCCCATAGAGAAGAAAGGGGTATTATGCAGGACCTGGCGGCTTTGTCTCAGAGCATCACGGAGCTGAACAAAGCACCCAGGGACAGAGGGGGGAAGAAAGAAAAAGACCCGCAGGGATTGTAGCTCCCAGACCCCCCACCTCCCCGGGTTCACCACGCACCAGAGCGAACAAGAGAAAGGCGAGGTCTCGCGAGAGACGTAAATACATTTCAGATGATTCATCTGAGGAATACTGCAGGGGCAGTTCAAAATCTGGCGGATATAGTGAGTCAGAAAATCAGACCTCCTTGGAAAGTGACGGGCGTGAGCCCAAGAACAAAAAAGGCAGGAGGGAAGAAGAGGAACTTGACCCGGATGAGCGGGTGCATCCGAGGTCGAATGAGAGGGAACCCCCTGAGAAGATTACCGAATACATTAAGAAAAGGCTGAGGACACCCCTCAGCAAACAAGCCAGAAACAAGCTAAGAGAGGAATGCCCCAGGCCTAGAGTGCCGGACGGGGTGGCTGATACCCCAGAAATCGACCCCAGAAATCGACGAGAGAATTACGTTCCCGGGGAGATATGGTAGGGACGTGAAAAAAGGGATCGACAGGTCCTGGAGAGATTGTCAGGACAAACTTTTAGACATGCTGGGCCCCGTCACCCGGATATGGGAGTTAGCCGAAGAAAGAGTCCATCGACCTGGAAATCATTGCGGGATGGGCACAAAGGACCCTATGATTGATGGGGAATGCCAACACAGCGTTGGCGACGGAAAGGAGAAGATCCATCCTGATGAAGATGGATTCGAGGCTGGGAGAACTGTTTCTTCGGAACAAACAGCAGCAGCTAAGGGTACATTGTTTGGCGACCTGTTTATAAAAGGACATGGCAAATTTCGCCAACACATATGCTTCCATGGATAAAGCGCAATCATCCCTTAAGAAAATCTTCAGAAGGAAGTTTTTTGACAAGGCTGGAAGAGGAAAGGGCCGCTCTTCCAGCCATTATCAATATAACAGGTCCTAAAATGATAGATACCTGTTGTATCTGAGCCAGGAATGACATGGAGCAGGAACCAGGCTGACTCAAGTAAGTACCAACAGAAGGATGCTTTATTCTTGCTTAGTTACATAGCCATAGTTCATGAAAGGTAGGAGAGAAGGTAACAAGCATCTGTCCTGGTTCCGAGCCATACTCCAAGTCCTAACCAACACTCTGTGGAACCCCCAGGCCTCCAACACTCTCAGCTCCGCTTCACCATTCTAAAAGGTCCTGCATTCACTCAGGCAGTCACAACAATAATACAAAGATACCACAATAGCATTGGAAAGAACAAGAGGACCCGAGAGCGAACCCATTCTTCCAGTCCAGGGGAAGAGGCAGGGGTAGAGGCTGGAGAGGCAGCGGTAAATACCACCACCAGAATAACACAGGTGAGAGAAACAAAAGCGCTGGCGAAAATAAGAGAAACTCACATTCCACCAGTTGGAGGAAGAGTAAGGTTGCATATAGAAAAGTGGGAGGAGTTATCCGCAGACGCATGCGTGAGACAGACGTTTCAGGGTTTCCAGTTAGAATTTTGGGAAGAACCGTCTCAAATAAAAGTGGGAGGAGTTATCCGCAGACGCATGCGTGAGACAGACGTTTCAGGGTTTCCAGTTAGAATTTTGGGAAGAACCGTCTCAAATAAAAGTGGGAGGAGTTATCCGCAGACGCATGCGTGAGACAGACGTTTCAGGGTTTCCAGTTAGAATTTTGGCAAGAACCGTCTCAAATAGCCATGCCAAAGCAGATAAGATTCAGCAAGCTAGACGAGGATCTACTAGACAGAGGAGGTAGAGCTACTCAAAATAAAAAAAGGCAATCGGCCCAGTCTCAAAAGATCAGGGAGCTTTCATAAGCAATCTGTTTCTGGTAAAAGGCAAACACAAGGTAAGGCCAGTAATAAATCTCAAGGGTCTGAATTATTTTCTAATTTACAGACATTTCAAGATGGAAGGGATTCATCTGTTAAGGGATATACTTCAAAGAGGGGATTGGTTAGCAAGAATAGAACTCAGACGCACATTTTACAATCCCAATTCAGCAGAATCAGAGGAAACTACTTCAGTTCCTCAGAAAGGGAGAGAAATGGGAGTTCAAGTGTCTTCCGTTTGGTCTGGCATCGGCCCCTTGGTGCTTCACCTAACTATTGAAACCAGTAGTAAGTCATCTCAGGGAACAAGGAATCAGGATGATTGTTTACCTGGACGACATTCGTCTGATGTGCCAGGACAAAGAAATTCTTGTAGAACAGGTTTTGAAAACAACAGACTTACTTCAACAGCTTGGGTTTCTGATAAACCGGGAGAAGTCAGAGTTAGAACCAGCACAGGAGATGGAATTTCTGGGTTTCATCCTAGAGACAGTACAGGGTACTCAGGTTACCCTTAGAGAAGGTGAATTCCATAAAGAAGGAAATAAAGAATATGACGACAAGACAAGCAATTTCTTTGAGAGAGATAGCGAGACTGGTAGGTGGTCTGTCATCGTCGATACAAGCAATCTTTCCAGGACCTCTGCATTACAGAGGTTGAAGATAGATCATCTAAGGAGAGGTCTATCTTACTAACAGAGAGTACCTATATCTGAAGAAGCGAGAACAGAGCTAGAATCGTGGTTCTGCCACAAGGAAGCGTGGAACGGCAGGGCGATATTTGGCTCATCCCCGGACCTGGTAATAGAATCAGATGCCAGTCGATGGGGATGGGGGGCCAGATGCGGCGACCAATCGACCGGAGGGAGATGGTCAAGCGAGGAATTGGGATTACACATAAATTGCCTCGAACTTCTGGCGGGATCCTTCGCAGTCCGGTGTTAGACACAGGAAGGAGCGAAATGCACCATTCTAATAAAGATGGACAACGTGTCTGGCAGTCAGATATATAAATCGACCAGGCGGGACGAGATCCAGGATGTTGACAGAGATAGTCAAGGAGTTTTGGCAAATATGTCTTCAGAGGAGAGTCAGTGTGAAGGCAGAACATTTTCCAGGAGAACTCAACCAAGTGGCAGACTGGAATTCGAGATACATGAGGGATTCCAGCATTGGGAGCTGGACAACTCTGTATTTCAAGAGATCATGTATCGGAGGGGTCCGTGTTGGACGGACTTGTTCGCTTTGAGGTTGAACAGGAAGATCTCCAGATTTTTCAGTTGGAGACCAGATCCAGAAGCGACAGCGACAGATGCATTTCTCCAGGTATGGGGACCAGCGAAGGAATACGCTTTCCCTCTGTTCGCCATGATAGCACGCATGGTGGCGAAGGTCAGGAGACAAGGAGCAACAGTAATTTTAGTGACACCCGATTGGAGGGGTCAGGCATGGTTCTCAGACCTGCTGGAGATGTCGCACAACTTTCCAATTCTATTGCCACACAGAGAAGACAGTGTTAAGTCCTACAGGAGAAAAATCACCCATTGGTACAATTGGGGAACTTGAACCTGATAGCATGGGCGATTTCAGAAAAGCCTGGGCCAAGCCAGGCCTTTCGGGGACGGCTCGCGAATTTATCAGAGAGTCATGGGCCACAGCGACAGGGAAGGCCTACAGAGTGGCATGGAGAAGACAGAATAATTGGTGTATGGAGAGAGAAATTAATCCCATACGAACTGATGTAATTCACATTGTGAATTTTCTGGCAGCGCAAGCAGCTTAGGCTAAAGCTTACAGAACCATAACAACTACAGATGTGCAATATCGGCAGGTCATGAGCATATTGAGGGGAGACCAGCAGGGGAACACCCTTTAATATGCAGATTATTGAAAGGCGTCAAGTGCATGAGACCACCGGCCCCTAGATATTCGCATCTTTGGGACGTGACTGTGGTCCTGAGGATGCTTGAAGACTGGCCGGACTACGAGAATCTCTCTAGGAAAGCTCTGTGGGCTAAATGAACTACTTTGTTATGTTTAATTTCCTGCAAAAGAGCGTCAGATGTGAAAACATTAGAGACGAATAGGAAATCTTTCTCATCTACAGGGGTTATATTTTATATTCAGAAAAGGACAAAGACAAATATTAAGACTGTAGAGTACATGGCATTCCCGGGAAAGCCCAAGTTATGTCCAGTCAGATGTTTGAAAGCATATGAGACTAGGGCAGATAAACTGAGGCCCATGTGGGAATTTCAATTGCTGATAGCTATCACGAAACCTTTTAAAAAAAGAGCTAGCTTCGTCCACATTGGCTAGGTGGGTGAGATGGTGCATGGCAGAGGCAGGCATAAACGTAGGAGAGTTTGGGGCAAATTCGACGAGAGATGCTATGGCGTCGTCAGCTTTTATGTCAGGGGCCTGCCTGGAAGATATTTTGAAGGCGGCAGACTGGTCTAATGAAGAAACGTTTAAGAATTTTTATTTTAGACCAGTGAATCAGATAGCGTTGTTGGTGGTAAGTAAGCTTTTAACGAGCATAATCTGAGCCTCTGAGTCTTAACATAGAATACTGATTTTCCACACATTTGTTACAGAAAGTCATGATTCTATTAAAGACTCGGAGGCGAAAGATTATTCCACCCAATTCAATCGCTATAATAGATGATATGTGATGTAAATATTGTCTGAAGAGTAATATATTTTGTAAATGTTAATGTAATGTTGTTAATATGCAATTGCCTACCCATTCAAGAGGAGATATGTTATGGAATATATATTATTTTGGCAGGAGCAGACCAGAAGACAACGCCGTGAAGAGGGATCGAAGTAGAGATTAAGAAGTCGTCTACCGGTTGGGGTGCAAATTATTAAGTTTCGATGAGCTGCAGAAAGAGGAAGGACTGTGGTTTAGGCAGTGTTTATAGAGGAAAGTGAGAGCTGATTGGACTGGGAAGTTCACATGGTTTTATGAGCTAATGAAAAACCGACTACAAATTGACTGCAAAGTTTTGGGAATTGTAGTTTTTTTATATTATACTGTTTTTCATAATTATTTGGTTTTACTTTGCAGCTCGAGAAGTAAAGAGAAGTTCAGAGCATAATCTTTCCCCTCCGAGTCTTTAACAGAATAATGACTTTCTGTAACGAATGTGTGGAAAATCTGTATTGTGCCCCTATTTTTTGGGACATTGAGAAATAGGTGTAACGCCTATGTGACTTGGCCTACGATCACGTCAGGGGTACGGCCATGGCTATGTGTCCAGGAATTTCATCAAGAAGACATACATCTAAGAGCTTGGCATATGGGGAGGTCACCAAAGGCTACAGCCCTGAAAATTCCGTTTGAGGGAATAAACTGTTTGGGGACTATTTGTAAGACAAGCCTGTATGGTCTTTTGGGGTAATAAGCATGCTGGCTAGCTAAGGAAAAGGGATGCCTCCGTCACATCAGGCATAAATCTTTAGGATCCAAGAGCCATACCCAGTGAGCAAGAGGTGAGACCAGGAGGGCCCACAGCACCCATCGGGCCAGACAGGGAAGGTTGAAATCTGCTGCTAAAAAAAAAAAAAAAAAAAAAAAAAAAAAAAAAAACATACGTCCCGACAACATCAGCAGGCCTGTGGGTGGAAGACTCCAGAACGTTTTCAAAACGTGGGAGAAGTACTATGCAGCGGCCTGGCCAAGTCAGACTATACGGCTGCTTTCCAAGATAGAGTTCCTAGCCCCTTCAGTACAGTCAAGCACGATCATGACTCCTATGCCAAAAAGCAAGATCAAGAAATCAGCCATGAACACAGTCATCCTGGAACTCAAGAGTAAAAAGCCTTTGTGCAAGTTCCCCTGGAGAAACAGTGTTAGGGGGTCCATTCCATAGTTCCCCTAGTCCTGAGATCCTCTGGCAAATTCAGGTTGATTTTGTCCCTCAAAGCCTTAAAAATGTTTGTGAATGCTGAAAGGCTCAAAATGGAAACCTTGCAGAAGATTGTTCCTCTGGTGGCAAAAGGAGAATGGCTTGTACCACTATAGCTGCCAGTGGATGCATCTCAGATCTGCAGTGAGGGAGAGGAGAGGGGCATTTAGCAGCTTCAGTTCCTATCCTTTGGATTAAAAACTTTACCCAGGAACTTTGTGTAGCAAGAGTCACCCCTAGCAGCTCATCTCCATCTAAAAGGGATCCATATATTTCTCTGCCTAGATAATTAGCTGGACAAGGCATCCCAAAGGGTAATGGCACAGACTTGCCTTCAGAGGGTGTTGCCAGGATTTACAACAGTGGGATTTCCTGGTGAAATAGCAGAAGTCTGTTAATTCCATCCCAAAACCTAACGTTCATAGGGGCTCAGTTTTGTACAAGACAGGAAAAGCGTTTTTCTCCCAGTTGCAAAGGAATGCACACCTACAGGCAGTATTGGCCAAAGTCATGATAAATACTGGGTATCTGCGAGGGAACTCCTAACTATCACAGGGTCACATGGTGTCCTCTGTATTCTGGTTCTCTGGGCATCGCTTCACCTCAGGCCGTTGAATTTCCATCTTCTCACAACGCTGACTTTCTGCACCTCAGCAGTACGAGTCTCTGATTTCCATGTCTGTGGGATTGAACAAGCATCTGGGCTGGTGGCAACACATGGGGAATCTTAGTTTGGCATAGATTCTGCCTTGAAGATCATTAGTACAGTCAGGAAAGTGCTTGTGCATTGTTAGTCTTTGACAATCCGGTATTCCTTTGAGCCACATCACTTGAATCTTAGGAGTTCACGCACTTGAACAAAGGATCTCTGCTTGGCCACATTCTAATGGACCTCACTACGAGGCCGGTGGTAACCTGCCAGTTTCACCAGCAGGTTTCCAGCCGAACTCCTAACATTTCTGCTGCAAGATATCCCAGTGCAACCGGAATATTACAAGTCCCGGCGGCTCGGGCTTGTCACGCAGCGGGAACTGTAATTCCCCATTCCTGTGGAGTCCCATAGGACTCCAAGGGAATGGAGACAAGGAAGCAGCGGTACTGCTGCTAACTGTTGCTAGCGGTGCCGGCGCATCCGTTAAAACCATGCCTGCAGGGGCCGGTGCTCCCGGAGGTTAGAGCACCAGGCATTCGCATAGTCTGGTGTTCCGGAAAGGGTGCCAGTAAGTTGCTACCGGCACCCTTATTTACGGACCGACAGACTTGTAATAAGGCCCATTGCCTCTTAAGGTTATTGAAAAAGATACTTTTAAAGAACATGAAGTCTGATTCGTACTTGTCTTTTTTTTACTGTCACACCTTGGGAACCTTTGTTCAATTAAAACACGCATATGCACCCTGATTTCTGCACCATGTTAACAATGGTGCACAAACTGAGGCACAAACGTCATGCAGTGGTCAATGAATTGCACTTCCCCAATTATCATTGAAATGTTCATTTGGAAGTGTGGGAAACCCGTTGTTGGGGCTTCGCCAAGCAGCGCAGAAAGGCATGCGCTTTTTCCTTTTCGATGCCCGCATCTTGAGCGGCTCACTGAAGAGGAGAGGCTTGAATTCACTTATCCGATTTGCACGTTATATGGCATGCATCCACGTACTGTTTATGGAGCCTTTCTGACTGGTTTACAGAGAAATGTCCCTGATGTTCAAGACCAAAGCCTGGTAGCAGCCCCATTTCCGACCGCCTCGAAGCAGAGCTTAAGGTGCTCAGGGAAGGGTGGGCAGGAAGGGTACGACCCAGACAGCTTCCTCTGAGTTCGCCGCTGGTAAAACATTAAGCATTCCGTTGTTTCAACAAAAAAAAAAGGAATGCATATTGCGAAAGCAACCTCTGAGATGCTCTGGATATAAACACCCTCTGCACCTTTCCCACACCGCCCCCAGTGGCCAGCTTGTGCTCTTTGTGTTTATAGAGCCTTTAAAGTGGGGGCAATTTATAAGTGATGGATCATTTAGCAAGCTATTTCTTTTACACCACAGGAATAAGAACTGAACATGGGGCCTTTTTATTCTGAAGGCCAGCACAAAGCCTCAGTTAGCTGACCAAATCTATGCATTATTCCACTAGAATTAATATGCCACACAGAAAATATTTAACACTATGGGCCTCATCAGGAGTCTGGCAGTATCCTGGCGGTAAAACCGCTGGGAAACCACCAGCGCAAATAGCATTACTGCTAGTCGGTCCAGATCAAGAGTTGATGGGCGCTATTAGCGTCGCCGACAATTGCGCTGGTGGTAATAACACCAAAAACAGGCAGTAAAGGGACATTTTTACCTCCAGCAAAAAGCTGGAGGTAAAACTCACACTTACCGCCAGACTCATGATTGGGCCAACCCTTAAATGCAGCCGTAATAAAGTTACTGCCGCATTCAAGGGCTAAGGCCCAACTCATGATGAGGCCCTATGTTCTTTATTTCCATGAACTTTTATTTCACACATCAAAACTTTTTTTGTGCGTTACTTTTTAGTTACATATGGCGTGTGCCTGAGAAGGTTAACTGCCATTTTCTTGCCCTTTTCCCGGCACTTGCGCGATCTGAATGACACAGGGCCAGGTAAGATCGTTTTGTCCTCTCTCCGTTTCCCCCTCCTTGTCTTGTTGCGCCTAGAAACGCTTGTGTACAAGCAAGTTATAAATGCCAAGTCATCTCATATCTAAGTCTTCTAGTGGCTGCCTTGGGACACGGACTAAATGCATCCCCTCTGCATCAAAAAGCTTTTCATTTTCTTAACACGCCAACTACTGCCAGATGGCTCTGCAATGTGTCTTTGCACCTAGATTAGGAAGACCAGGGTCCATTTTATCACTGTGCAGATAGTAGTCTGTGAAAATCAACGCAGTGATGTGTGCATCAATGATTTGTGCAATGCCCAAGTCACCACCCTGTTCGTTAAGGCGTCTATGTGCTGCTCCTCTATGTACCAGCACATAGGACTCTTTGGGTGATGTTGCCCATGTCCATAAAATAGCACACTGGAATGGTTTGTGAATATAGCTCTAACGAGTGTGCCATACTGTCCCCACACTTAAACACATAAAGCAGTCACGTTCCCTCAAATTGTACTTCCACTAGGCCAAACACCCTTTCTACACAGCCACAAAATGATTTTTAATAGCTGCAGGCCAACATTAATAAGAGATGCTAATGCCAGCTCAGCGAGATGGGCCTGCTCTTATTTTCAGAAATAGCCCCTCAGGCCTTCACAACTACGAGGAGGTCGTGCCTGAGGCACTGTGGAGCCTATACTACGTATAGCAGTGTACCAGACTATCCACCTTGGAATGATAACCTATCACAGAATAATTAATATGGTTAATCTAGTGTTACCCCTTGCTAAATACAAGTGAGGTGGTTCGAACAGAACACCTGTGACATAGAGCAGTGGTCAGTGGGCCCTCAGACTCCGACAGGCTGGTTACACCACAGTTTGAAACTACATTCAGGCAGGGCCTTCCCTAAGAGCAGGTGACAGAAGAACTATCTGCGTAGACAGCAACAGCTGTGTTTAGATTTATTCTGTAAAGTACTTTAACTACAACGTAATGAAAACCAGCTTCATTTGTTTACCAGTGATTTATTCATATTGAGAAGGGTTTTGTCGCGGGACACAGAGGTGTAGTTTGGGAGTGGTGTGTGCCAGTCAGAAGGGCGCATTCTAGCGTTTCGCCCTGTGCACCAAGTTGGCTAGAAACTGTCCTGCCTGTGAGGTTTCTATGAAACTACAGGCTGACAATCAACTATTACTCTTTTTAGGAAAATAAAGTTTACACTGTAAACATTTTCCTCTCGCCGCGAAAATATTCCACAGTCCGGTGCATGAATATTACCAGAAAAACGCAGTGTTTCGGACAAAAACCATCGACATTTGCAGGGTGGCTTCCTTAAAATTTGACAGCTAGAGCGAGATGTGGATGTCACCGGGTTATCATATCTAAATGGAGAGTCTTCGTGTGGGGCAGTTTAGCTGCTACCGGTGCAGTGTTTTAAAATGCAAACATGACTAACATGTTAACACTGAACTAGCCCTCAATCAGAGATTCCGATCCCAAACGTATACTAAATGTGGACTGATAAGTAGAAGAAAAAAAAAAAAAAAAAAAAAAATCACGCGTTTGCTTCAACCCTACAAAATATCCAGCCAGGCGTGGGTTAATCATGTAAAGTTAAAATGGACCAGTATTTCAATGTCTGGAGACCCTCAAGTCAACGTTGGCATATATGTCCCAGTGACGGCCCACCGTCTACCACCCCCACCCCTCTCCCGCCCACTCCTTGATCCCATATCTGCTGACTCCAGTGCAGCACTGCAGCCACTTACCCAGATTGTCGGCCGCTCGCTGCAGCACACTTTCCAGACGTTGGCGATTCCTCCCCGCCACTGCCCACTGTAGGGATGAGCCACGGAACTCATCCCCTGACGCCACCCGCGCCAGCTCTTCCACCACGAATTGTCCGGTAAAGCCCGAGGCGCCCAGCACTGTCACCTGGTAGGGCCTACAAGGCCCGTCGGAACCGCCGCCGAGGGTCGCCATGGAAACTTACAAGCAGGGGGCACTCGATCAAAAAAATGGGGAGAGTCAAGTGGATGATGGTAGAGAACTTATGCGCGAGCTCACGGCGGACAGGAAGCTGACAAACTACGCCTACAAACGTGGCGCACGCCTCCTGCGCCACGTGACTGACGCGAGCACAGTCCCCATTAGTGCTAGTCGCGGCGAGGGATGTTCAAGTTGATAGATGTAGGCATTAAGCAAGACCGTGCACGGTGTTTGCATCGGCAGCCCTGTTGGGGGCAGCCACGCGCCTTGTTCATCTAGGGTTCTTTTAAAGAATTAGAGCTCACACGGAATGACGGAACAGAGGCAGCGGTCAATGGCATGCTGTAGACATAAGGAGTGGCGAATCGCAATTTCACATGCACCTGACTGCATTGTTGTTCGCTTAGTTAGACTTTTTTATTGTCCTATATTGAGTTTAAATCAAAATATATAGAACCAGTAAAACAAAAATACCTTGCACATAATTTAAAAGACAAAACATACGAAAGGAGTTAAAAAAGAATACTCTTAGATAAAACTGCAATTACTTACTAGCTCTTCATTACGGACAGTCCTAGTTACTAGTGAGCAGAAGTGGGCAGGAACTGAGTTGCACACATTTTGTTTTTTGCTGTTCCACACATTTTTACCACCATTTTCAGCGTTCTGGAATGGTTCTTTTTGAAGTTAAGGCATACCTCTTCATTTTGCCGCCCTATAACAGCTACAGATAAACTGAAATATGTTTGACAGACTACATTCATGCAGCCTGGATTACATATCGGCCTGAATAAACCCTAGCTGACTTTGTTTTAGTAATGGAAAGACGGTCTGGCTAACACTTAAGAAGGCAACCTTCCTCACTCCCCATCTCCCCCTGATTTTTGGAAAACATGTCAAGTTATCAACTCAGGTTAAATGCTTAGACATTGTATTAGATAAAGTTCCAAGCAATTCAAGGGATGTTATTTTAATATTAAGTGGCTACATTGAATTTTTATTTTCATGCCACCGAAAAAGGGTACAGATGTAACGGGAGTCTTAGTATCTCGTCATGTGGACTACTGTAATGCACCCCTGAGGGCCATGGGGCTGCTCCAGCCTACCAACAAGGATAGCAGTTTATGGTATATCTAGGATGGTATGGTACCTTTGATCTAAGGAGTATCACTCTTTTCCTCTTTAGGACTCTTGCACACTAGAGGAGATAAAATACCTTTACTTTTGTTTACCAAGTTTCAGAATACATTACCAAGTTCATTTCAAGACAACACAGGTTTTTCTAGTTTCAGGCCCCAGTTCAAAGAGCATCTAATCAGATAGGTGTTAGGATTTTTGACAGAAAACCGCAGCCAAAAGAGCAACAGTGTGAAGGGCAGTTGGCTAAAGGCTACCCCTCACAAGGTCTTTTTGTCTCACCATCTCACCACTTTGTGGGAGGTTCCTCCTGCCTTGCGCCCCTTGTTCCTAATGCGCCACTCAACCGTGGACCCCGGCCCTCACCCTCCCACCTTAATAGCCTGCTTGTCCACTTCACTACCCGTGGGCAGCCTGCTTTGGCCACGTCTGGACGCAAGAGAGATGCGCAACAAATTCTTGTGTGCAGTGCAGTTTCGAGGTAATATGCTGTTCAGGGAAAGCAACAAAAATGTGCCCCGCGTGTGTTTGTGTCTCACTCCCATGATGCAAACTTTGCATCCACCATGCAAGCACTCATTAACATAATACTGAAGATCAGTCATCCCCTCTCACCACAGGCGCAACCATTGCAGAAGGTGAACCCTCCACAGCTACAAGCCCAAAACCGGGGAGCTGGAGTGGCAAAAGCAATTGTGTAGGCAGACTCAACAAACATTCAAGGGCCGAGCCCCAGCCAGTCCCTCACTAACCCACCAAACACTGCAATGTATAATTCACATCCTCTGAAAATGGCCCAAAAGTTATAATGCCAGGAGTGAGCCAAGAAACAATTTAACCTGACATGAACACCATGATCAGCATTATATATGGAGAATACGGAAAGTCTGTTAAGCTGTGTATTAGTGACACTGTTTGTGCAGTGCAGGATGGTGCATTATGGGCTGGAACATGTCCTGATATTTTCAGGTGTTAACCAACCAGATACTTGTTGGCATAAATTACTTGAGTGTTCCGAATGTAGGTTCCTCTCCTATCCCCAGTGCCACATGAAGACTTCCTAGTTGATCTCAAAATATTATAGGAATTTCAAACAACCAAACTGAATATCAAGACGAGTAATTATTAGATGAGTCAGAGTTCTGAAACTAACCCAGGCCACTATTAGGGGTCAATTAAATGGCTGAATTTTGGTTCACGAAAAAATGTCAAACTCTAGGAAAAATCCACTCACTTTCGCTATTTCTCAGAGAGAGTGAAAATGTCATTTCTGTCTCTTTTCCCACCCACAGTTTTGTTTTTAGGGAGTTTTGCAGTTAGGTGTGCAAAGTATCTACCAAGTAAGGGGCTGTGAAATATTTTGGCCCACTAAATGTCAGAAATTTCTTATGACTAAGGCAAAAATCACCAACAAATGTAATTGCACCAAAAAAGTGGTGGAAGAGGGTGAAATACGCTCCACAGAGCAGACATCAGGCACATTTCACCTTTTCACTTCACCTGTGACAGTAATTTCGCCCACACCTAACCACCTCGCCAAGTAGTTAAGATGCAACTGTAAGGGTGCAGAAGGAGGAGACTGACACCCATGTGGCATAGTGATTGCTGTAGTCTTTTCTTCAGTTTAAAAATAAAGAGGAGACCACCAAGGGGCGTGGACCAAGATGGCCGCATAAACGACAAGCTCGGGATCATCCCGTTCAATGAACTTGAACAGTTTGCTTTCCGCATGGCAGTTTGAGCGGACCCCAGGTCGGTTTAACCCCCGGAGGGTACCTTGACCCCTAAGAGTGAGAAAGGGGTCTGCAGTGGCATAATAGCCCCAACGATGCGGAGCGTCGCTGGCCCAGCAAGAGACGTCAGAGAGGTCAGAAGCATGGTATGGGCAGACCCGCGGGGTGCTGCGACAGAGACCAGCCCCGGGAGGCTGCACAGCAGAGTCTGGTGTGTGAAGTGACAAGGGAGCCAGTGAAAGCAGAGTAGTGAACGCAGTGTGAGCGAAGTGAACAGAGACTTGCTGACCCGGACGAATTGCTGGTAGCAGCGTCAGGCCCCACAACGTTTGGGGACATGGCTTGACTCCCATACAGTTGTGGGAGAATACAGCGGTGTGAAACCAAGGAGTGCAGGAAGGAGATCCAGCAGGCGGAACCTGGAAGTGCCCAGGCAGACCCTGTGGGGTACTTGTGTTGCCACAGAGGAACAGGTTTCCGCGGCAGGCCTAAGAACGGCACCAGGCCCAACAGGTGAATTGCTGAGCCAAGACCGGGAGAGGGCAGCTTGGCGTGGAAGCTATGCACCCGTGACCCTCATTTGAAGAGGCCCTAGCCCAACAGTGAACACAGACGGTGAAAGGGTGTGGTGGCGTGTCCCCAAGAATCTGCAACGCAGTAGACGGAATAAGGTGGGAAGTGAGCGCCCCACTGGGCTGAGGAGAGAGCTCAGAGTGTTTGCAAAGTATTGTTGCTTTGGCTCACTGCCAGTGCAAGCGCCGCTGTGTCAGGCAGCAGTGGGAGCAGATCTGATAGAAGCAAGACAGGAGCACTTGGAGTGGCTGGCCCAAGGATTGTGCGGTGGGGCAATGCAGTGTACTGGGCCTTACAGGTGGTGAGTAACACCCCACGGGGTGCGGTATGGTAACAGTAGATCAGGTGGCGGACACAGCCCCAAGGAGGTGAGGTGGGGCCCCGAGGAAGGGTCAGGCCAGAAGACAGTGAAGGAGAGAGTGCCGGCAGGGGAGCTAGAAACAAGGTGTTGGACAGCAGACTCCAGGGAGAAGGCCAAGCCTGGAGCCGTTGGGATACAGAGGCAAAGTACAAGAGTGCAGCAGAGAGAGGGGGAGAGCAGCCCCAGAGGTCAGGGGCAGTATCCAGAGGTGGTCGCGTGGTGGGGGAAAGTGGGGGCATAGGAATCTAGGTGCTGCAATGTTTCAAGAGGAGCCCGACGATGGATTCTGGAGAGAAGGCCGCTCATGAGGGAGACACTGTGTGGGACGGGGGTCACCACATTTGACAAGGGAGGACCTCAAATACATTTTCCAGGAAATTTAAGCTATCAGGAGCGATATTCAGTCCTCCATTCTGGACTTGAATGGGAGAGTGGAAACACTGGAAAACAAAATAGAGGGGATTGAGAATAATCAGCTGGATAATCAGCTGAACACTGACCTTAGCGATTTTCAACATGAGGCCCGTCTGACCGATTTGGAAATAAAGGACAAAGATAAGATTTTGAAGCTTGACGACCTCGAAAATAGGGAACAATGGAATAACCTAAGCATCCTGGGTCTGAAAGAACAGAAGGGGGAGACAGTAGGAGATGTGGTCTGGAAAGTAAAATAACTGAAAAATGCCATCTTCATATCAGAGAGTGGCAAAGAAGTGGATTTAGAGAGGGCACATAGAAGTGAGGGTGGAGGAAAGGGCCTGAGAACCATTGTGGTTCGGTTTCTCAGGCATGGAGAGAAGATGGAGGTGCTGGAAAAGGTGAAGCGAATGGGAACTGTCCAATATGATGGCAACTCAGTCAGAGAGTTTCAGGATCTCTCAGGACTCACGTTGCCTCGCCGGATTGATTGCCGCCCTCTCACACAGTAGCTGTCGGAGAAGGGAATCTGGTACTGCTGGGCCTTACCCTTTGCGTTGTCCTTTGAGGTTGGAGAAGCAGACTAAACGGTTACCAACAGGCACGAAGCACAGCAGGTGCTGCAGGCTTTAAAGGACACTGAACCGGACGAGGGAAAAGGAAACTGACCAGGACCAATCGAGAGGATTCCTCCTGAGGAAGAGAGTGCCAGGTGGCAGGAAATTCAAGAGACCGAATACCCCGTCCCCAGTGAAGTGACTCTGATGAGGGGCCAGAGCCAGCGGTTTCTAAACATTTCTGGGTCTGGGGGTGGGGGATACGGGGTAGTTCTTTATTTCTTATTGTGGCTTGGGAAGAGACTGATGGGGGGTTAAGAATGACGGAATGCTGAGTAAGTGACCCTAGGTGGGCCATTGCCAAATGGACGTCTTGAACAGGGAGGTGGCAGGAGGGGGATTAGGAGGAGGGTGCAGGAGGGTGGGGAGGAGGCAGTGGCATTATGGGGAGTTCGGAACAATTTCCTTTGAATTTGGGTATGTTGTTTTGAGCGAAAGAGGAGGAATGCGAAGTTTGTGTGGTTTATGGCTCCGGAAGGTAGAGAAGGGAAGGGGCTGGCTGACCTACTCTGTGTGGGGATGCTTAACGTGAAGGGTCTGAACTCACCTACCAAGCGCTCACTGGTGTCCAGGGCATTCCGGAACCTGGGTCTGGACATGCTTTCGGTTCAGGGGACGGGATTGGTTGCTGGGGAGGAAAGGAATATGGTGGGGGGGCAGATTGGGCAGGCGTTATGGGCCTTAGGAGATGTTAAGAAGGGTGGAGTTGGGATCCGCCTGAATAGAAGGCTGTGTATGGGGGATTCATGAGAGCAGAAGAGGGCTGATGGGAGAGCGCTCCTGGTCACAGGCACTATTGGAGATGTGCAGGTCTCAGTGGTCACTATCTATTGTCCCAAGCAGGGCCAGCAGAGGTTTCTCAGGGAGGCCTTGACAGAGATATTTCGGGAGTGTAAGGGCTTGCTCCTGTTTGGAGATGATTTTAATATGTGGGCGGATCCGGGGTTGGATAGGTGTGGGACACACACGAGGGAGGTGCAGGGGAGGATGCAGGAAGGTGGCGGCTTTGGTGATTAACTGGACCAACATGGGCTGTTAGACGGTTGGAGGGAATGCCACTCAGGGATTAGGGGGTATACTTTCTTTTCCCCACTGCGTGGAACACACACCCGAATCAACTATTGCTGCTTGCTGAGGGAACACTTGGGGCAGGTGACTTCATGTGACTTTGTCCCCATCAGCTGGACGGACCATGATATGGTCTTAATGAATATATCCATGATCGGTCTGAACACCAGGGAGTCTCTTTGGAAATGTAATGACACATTATTGGGTGATGTGGTCTTCTTGGATGACACGAGGAAAGCGATAGGGGAGTCCTTTCAGTTTAACAACACAGGGTCAGTGGAATGGTATACTCAGTGGGAGGCAGTGAAGGTGACATGGAGAGGGGTGCTAATAAGGGAGGGGGCCTCCAAAAAAAGGGAAAAGACTCAGATTGCAGAAAAACCCTGGAGAGATATCTGCGCTCTAGAAGCTAGGGGTCTGACAGAAGCCCAGCCAGAAAGGGAACCACTGATGGACGCCAGGGAGAAGGGGCAGGAGCTGAAAGCAATGGAGGTGGGTAGGGTGGTGCGCCAGCTGCAGTTCTTGAGGCAACAATACTATGAGAAAGGAGACAAGGCGGACGCCCTGCTCGCAGCATGGCTCAGAGGACAGAGAGAGGAGCGCTGGGTGGAGAGGATAAGGGACGTACAACGGGGGGTACGCTCCTCAGCTGGTTAAATTGTGCAAGAATTTGCCATGTTCTATGAGGACCTATACACTGGAAAAGGAGGTGGATGAGCAAGAGCTAGAAAGGTATTTGCAGGGAGTGTCCCTCTCCTGGCTTAGCAATGGGCACAGACTAGAATTGGAGGGCCCAATAACTTGTGGGGAAGGGCTGCAGGCCATTCAGAGAATGAAGATGCAGAGAGCACCGGGAGATGACAGGTTTATGGTGGGATTCTATAAACTATTGGTGATTGAATTGGCTCACCACCTAGTGAAGCTCTACAATTACAGATGGAAAACAGGCAGGGCCCCCGACTCCTTTGGGCAGGTAATGATATCAGTGATTCCAAAGGAAAGGAGGGACCCACTTAGTTGTAAATCGTACCGGCCCATATCCCTCCTAAATGTTGACCCTAAGATTTTTAAACACATATTGGTCTCCAAAATGGAGCGAGTTATGCCCCATCTGGTTCACTCCGACCAGGTGTGATTCATTACAGGGAAACAGGGGGCTGACACACTGCATAAGATGCTGCATGTTATGGATGCAGCAAGACGGAAGGGAAACAACCCCACACTGTTGTCTCTGGATGCAAAATAGGCTTTTGACAGGGTGGGATGGGCCTTTCTATACGCAGTCATGCAGACGTATGGTTTTCGGTCCTGGACTCTTAACAGGGTCAAGGCATTGTATACTAACCCCACAGCCATTTGAATTGAGGCGTGGGAGCCACTCTCACCATTGCTGTTTGCCCTCTCATTGGAGCCGCTGGCGGAGAAGTTGGAAAGACTCCTCAGTTGAAGGGAATCTGGGTGGGCGATAGAGACTTCAAATTGGGGATGTACGCTGATGATGTCTTGTTGCATCTGAGTAACCCACACTGTTCAGTACCGGCAGCTATGAGGTTGATTGAGGAAATCAGATGGTTCTCAGGGTTTAGGGTTAACCTGCAGAAGTCGGTCTTGTTCCCCTTTGATGTAGATGTGGAGAGAGAAGTCGCCATCCTCCAGACATTGGAATGGAGATCCATCTAGACATTATCTGCTATTTGGGGGTTAATATTACTAGGGCTCTGGGGGCACTGAGCAGGGCTACCTACCCCCCTTCTGGAGAAGCTGTATGGAGACATGACAGTGTGGAGCAACTAAACTATATCATGGATGGGCCATTTGAACTGCCTTAAAATGAACTTTCTCCCACTGTTGTTAAACATGTTTCAGATGTTGTCGGTTAGGGTGCCTGATGTGCTTCTGAAAGAGGCCAAAGGGCGTATGATCAGGTTACTGTGTCAGGGGAAGAAGCGGCGTGTGGTTTATGGTACCATGGTGCTGCCAAAGGATCAAGGAGGGGTGGGCCTACCAGATCCTGACTTGTATTACAAGGCTGCCCAATTGAGGGTCTTGGTGCCACATTTGCTGGAAGATCCAGACAAATAGTGGGCCTATTTAGAAAATTGTCACCTCAACCCTGCTGTGGTTGGGGAATGGCTCTGAGTTCCGAGAGAAAAGCTGCTGCGAAGGATTAGAAAACACCCCATTTTGTGAATACTGTGGGACATTTGGAGACGTGGCCCAGGGTTGAGGGGGTAACTAAGTGTCCCTCTCCTTTGAGCACCTTTGGGCTCCTCTGGTGCGGGATGACATTCCGGAGCCGGGAGATATCAGTCATGGTTCGAGGCAGGGCTGGTGTCATGATCTCTGCTTCCAAAAGATCAGGACTTGCCCGACTCCCTTGGAAGCAGACCCATAACCCCGGTTCCGAGTGCCAGCCAGTCCCAATTGGGACCTTTTGGACCCTGTCCTGGCGCCAGTGGCACCAGGCTCATAAAGATGCCCAGTCCCAGCGCTGGAAGCGCCGGGCTCATAATGCTTGGGTGGACTTACCTGCAGCAGACCATGCTGCTTACTTACCTGCCAGTTGAACCCCTGATCCTCTTCTGTTTGGGACTACTTTTCCTGTTGGGTGGGGCAGGAGCCACTCCCTAGGTTCAGAACACTGGAACTCTTCTGGAAAGCAGGAACTCTTTTCTTACCTAGGCGTGGCTGTGGAAGGAGACACCTAAGCACTACAGGAGGCTATTTAAACCACACCCGATGGATGAATCTTGCTTTGTGTTATTCTGCATTCTCTGCAGCAGAACGCTCATCGTGTCTTCTGCTTCTGATCCTGGGCCTAAGGGAACAAAGGCTTACCATCCTGGAATCCAGTCTTCAGCAGCACCTGTAAAGACAAAGAAAGAACAGGTTAGCACTACGGTCTTCAGTGGCAGCGCATCTCTTACCTGGTCCATCAGCTGTCACCAACGCCTCGCGCAGCATTCTGGCATCTGAAAGACAAAGGCTTACCTACTCTTCGCATGCTCCGGAGGTCTTCGCACTGCATTCCGGCATCTGAAAGACAAAAGCTTACCAGCTCTTCGCACGCTCCGGAGGCCTTCGGCGCTGCATCCCGCATCTGAAAGACAAAAGAAGGTGCGTTTAAAGACATTGGGCAACTTTTTTACTCACGTGCCATTACTCCTTCCCACGCCGAATCCAGTGGGTATTTGTCATGCCTGCGCCATGGGCGCATCCATTTACGCTCAATTTGGACTATATGTTTATCATTTATTTACAACAGACTCTTGGATCTATCTATATTTACTTTGGAAACTTTATTTCCCATTTGCGAGACTTTGCTGCTTAATTATTATTTCCAACAAACTACGCATACCATAATGCACCTGGCTACAAGCATTGATTCCTGGCTGTTCCTATTGGTTATCAATGGAACTACACCCCCCAGAAGCCCTAGAGACTTGCCCTGCTTCCACCAGCCCAGGAACAGAAAGGGAGGTGGCCGATTGCCTGCAGGTGTGCTTAGCCAGGTGCAACCAATTAGCCTGCCTCTGTGCTGGGCTAGGCAGTATAAAGGCTGCCGCCTGCAGTGGCTCAGCCTCTTGCATCTGAGAGTCCTTCCTCCACCTTTTGCATCTTCCTACGGATCTTGTATGCTGCTTACCTTCACTCCTGCTTGGACCCTGCCTTGTTGCTTGCTCCACCCTGCTGCCTCCAGCCATAGCCTTCCAGGCTCCCTGCCTCACAGCCCTGCTCCTCTGGGCTCTCCACACTGCAGCTGATCACGCTCTGCTGCCTTCCAGTCTCCGCCCTTGCCCTGCCGGGCTCTCCACATTGCATCGGATCACGCTCTGCTGCCTTCCAGCCTTCGCCCTTGCCCTGCCGGGCTCTCCACACTGCAGCGGATCACGCTCTGCTGCCTTCCAGCCTTCGCCCTTGCCCTGCCGGGCTCTACACATTACAGCGGATCACGCTCTGCTGTCTTCCAGCCTCCGCCCTTGCCCTGCCGGGCTCTCCACATTACAGCGGATCACGCTCTGCTGCCTTCCAGCCTTCGCCCTTGCCTTGCCGGGCTCTCCACATTGCAGCGGATCACGCTCTGCTGCCTTCCAGCCTTCGCCCTTGCCCTGCCGGGCTCTCCACATTGCAGCGGATCACGCTCTGCTGCCTTCCAGCCTTCGCCCTTGCCCTGCCGGGCTCTCCACATTGCAGCCGATCACGCTCTGCTGCCTTCCAGCCTCCTCCCTTGCCCTGCCGGGCTCTCCACATTGCAGCCGATCACGCTCTGCTGCCTTCCACCCTCCGCCCTTGCCCTGCGTACCCTCTACATTGCAGCTGATCACGCTCTGCTGCTTTCCTGCCTCAGCCCTTGTCCTCTGGGCTCCCTGCCCTGCAGCCTGCCTCACTCCGGCTGCCTTCAGCCCTTGTCCTCTGGGGCTCCCTGCTCTGCAGCCTACCTCTCTCTGGCTACCTACAGCCCTTGTCCTCTGGGCCTTCCTACTTTGCAGCTTATCCCGCTTCGCTGTCTACTACCTACCTTTTCCGCTGGGTTCTCGGCCTAGCAGCTCTCTACAGTCCTCTGCTACCTTCTACGTTCATCGGCCCTGTCCCTCAGGGTTCACTCCTTACTGCCCGGCCCTTACGGGATCCTTGCCGTGCAGTCTGCTTTACTCTGCTGCCCTAAGCCCTTTTCCTCTGGGCGTTCTACCTTACAGTCCTACCCCTGTGGGCTTACTCATTGCTTTCCTGCTCCTCTGAGCTCTCAACCTTGTTTCTTACTGTCCTCTGCTATCCTATCCTGTTACACGACTTTCCTTTCATTTCCTTCTGCTAGTTTGCTATCACCTCATTTACTGGATTTGTCTGTAGTATCTTCTCTTGTACTGTTTGTAGACCCTTTTGTACAGAGCTTGTCTGTTGGTTCCCATCAGTCAACCTCTGCCCCTTCCCTTGTCCTGTTTCTACATTACAGACACCCAGAGCTGCTGTTCCAAGTCATGAGCAATCAGCGTGGGCCTCTGTTATAGCAAACTGTGTAGAAGGCTAGAGTATTTCCAAGGTTCGTGGAATACTCTTTTCCTATATCTGCATGCACCCCAAGAGGGTATTCATTCTGTATCTTTTCCCTTGCTACTCTTGCTTACTCTTCGTTCTCTTTCCTTTCCGACGTGTGTGTTCTTATCTGTCCACTTTATTTGGCACAACCACCCAAACCCTTTCTGGGTGTCCTGTGCCACTCTTAATAGAGTGCCACTCCTGACAGAATGCAAGAGCAAAAAAATTTCTTGTTCCATAGGCCGGAAAGGCACACACAGAACAAAGATGCTTTCCTTTCGGGTAAAGAAACCTTTGCATAAACCTATGGTTTCCCTAAAAACAGCAAACAAGAACCTTAGTCTAAAGGACAGTCTCGCCTCAGTAAACAAAGATTTACAAACACGGTACTATACTCACTGGCTAGCTGACCCTTCTTCCATGTACAATTATTATGACATCTGCGACTATGACCCGCAGTCCTTATCTGTTGCAGAGCTACAGCAAGATAATGAATTCTTACAGATCTTGTTAAACCAAACAGTGAAAAACACTCCTGCGTCTTCTGACAAGCCTTCTAACACCACAACAATCTAAACCAGAATACGCTGTTGCCAGAGTGATATGCGCAAGATCAGCTTGGCAAGCTCCCCAGAATGCTGGAAACCCTTATTTGACAGGACAAGGCAGTCATTATCCTGAGGTTTGTGCATCTGGTCCTGGGTACAAAAGACCTATACTAACCATCGGTTGTCTTAATGCTTCCACAGTATCTACTAACCACAATAACCCTAAGGACAGTCTTCCCATTGCTACAACCGAATTTTCTGCCACACCAGCTTCTGAAGCTTTACATCAAACTAATGATACTTACCTGCTACACGAACAACTCCTACGCCTTAAAAGAAAGACCGAAGACCTCTATGATGACTTTGTTTATTTGCATTATAAGAATCTTATGAAGGGACACAAGTCACCAGACCATCTGACACTATGTCCAACACCTGACATCTTATCTTTAGAGATAGACATGATAAGGCCTGGAATTGCCATACAGAAAAGTATACAGACTTATACCAAGCAGATGGAAGACCTAAATATAGCATATGTATCCCTTCTTAAGACTGACACAGCTCTTTCACCTTCCAGCCAGAGAAACTCAGGTTGTTGTACTGACAGAAAAGAATTAACTCCTCCGGTGGGTCAAATCACGCACACAGCCATTACACCACAAAACAAGGGTGGTCTTCTGATTGGAAATCCCTCTGAGTCAAAGGATGGTTCCGCCCTCACCCTTGCCTATTGTCCAGTACTCACACTTACCTCTTCTGAAATGACAATGGCAGCTGAAGAGACTGACGCAGTTCACACCGAGCATGCTGAGTTGGCAAGCGGGGCTTGCCAAAGTGTGGCTGTGCTATCAGACAACACTCTTGAGCAATCAACATCTTCAGTTTCTTCGATACCCCCTGAATCGCCAGTGGTTGTGGTACCCGATCTACCAGTAGTTGCAACACCTGAACTATCTGTAGCTGCTACAGCACCCGAACTTCCAACTGCAATCCATGATCTTCCTGCTGCTGTGGTTCCTAAACTCCCTGCCACATTTGAGGCTCCTCAAGTCTCTGCTGCAAATCTTGAGGTTGCTATAGCTACTGTGATTCCTGAAGCTACTGCTAATTCTGATGCTCCCGATGCCCAGATTTCTACTTCCTTCGCAGCTGTGCTCGCTGCAGCAGAATCCTCTGCTACACAACCTGATCCCTCAGCACCTTCTCTTCCTGATCCTACATCCACCATGCTAACTGTTGCAGGGTCAGCGAAGGGTTTTCCTGTTAAGACTACTGCTCCAGTTGTTTCTGCTGGTGTATCTATAGCACTAAGACTACCAGACTCTACTCTACCAGTCTCAGGTGCGTTCCAGCCCGCTGGCTCTCTCATGACACCCACACACCCAGTTGCTACCGCCTTGATACTCTCTACAGCCATTCAAGACTCTCACCTTGCAACCCGTTTCTGGTGCTTCATGATTTGCCTTTTTGGAGTAAGACTCTTGTACGGTGTGACAGACATTCTTCCTATAGGTTGGTCTTCAGGGAACCTGGAGAGGGGCCTGGAGAGGGGCATACTGTCATGCCTGCGCCATGGGCGCATC
This sequence comes from Ambystoma mexicanum, assembly GCF_040938575.1. NCBI lineage: Eukaryota > Metazoa > Chordata > Amphibia > Caudata > Ambystomatidae > Ambystoma > Ambystoma mexicanum. The sequence continues at coordinate 258,064,605 of NC_090928.1, read as the reverse complement.
CATTTACGCTCAATTTGGACTATATGTTTATCATTTATTTACAACAGACTCTTGGATCTATCTATATTTACTTTGGAAACTTTATTTCCCATTTGCGAGACTTTGCTGCTTAATTATTATTTCCAACAAACTACGCATACCATAATGCACCTGGCTACAAGCATTGATTCCTGGCTGTTCCTATTGGTTATCAATGGAACTACACCCCCCAGAAGCCCTAGAGACTTGCCCTGCTCCCACCAGCCCAGGAACAGAAAGGGAGGTGGCCGATTGCCTGCAGGTGTGCTTAGCCAGGTGCAACTAATTAGCCTGCCTCTGTGCTGGGCTAGGCAGTATAAAGGCTGCTGCCTGCAGTGGCTCAGCCTCTTGCATCTGAGAGTCCTTCCTCCACCTTTTGCATCTTCCTACGGATCTTGTATGCTGCTTACCTTCACTCCTGCTTGGACCCTGCCTTGTTGCTTGCTCCACCCTGCTGCCTCCAGCCATAGCCTTCCAGGCTCCCTGCCTCACAGCCCTGCTCCTCTGGGCTCTCCACACTGCAGCTGATCACGCTCTGCTGCCTTCCAGCCTTCGCCCTTGCCCTGCCGGGCTCTCCACACTGCAGCGGATCACGCTCTGCTGCCTTCCAGCCTTCGCCCTTGCCCTGCCGGGCTCTCCACATTACAGCGGATCACGCTCTGCTGCCTTCCAGCCTTCGCCCTTGCCCTGCCGGGCTCTCCACATTGCAGCGGATCACGCTCTGCTGCCTTCCAGCCTTCGCCCTTGCCCTGCCGGGCTCTCCACATTGCAGCGGATCACGCTCTGCTGCCTTCCAGCCTTCGCCCTTGCCCTGCCGGGCTCTCCACATTGCAGCCGATCACGCTCTGCTGCCTTCCAGCCTCCGCCCTTGCCCTGCCGGGCTCTCCACATTGCAGCCGATCACGCTCTGCTGCCTTCCAGCCTCCGCCCTTGCCCTGCGTACCCTCTACATTGCAGCTGATCACGCTCTGCTGCTTTCCTGCCTCAGCCCTTGTCCTCTGGGCTCCCTGCCCTGCAGCCTGCCTCACTCCGGCTGCCTTCAGCCCTTGTCCTCTGGGGCTCCCTGCTCTGCAGCCTACCTCTCTCTGGCTACCTACAGCCCTTGTCCTCTGGGCCTTCCTACTTTGCAGCTTATCCCGCTTCGCTGTCTACTACCTACCTTTTCCGCTGGGTTCTCGGCCTAGCAGCTCTCTACAGTCCTCTGCTACCTTCTACGTTCATCGGCCCTGTCCCTCAGGGTTCACTCCTTACTGCCCGGCCCTTACGGGATCCTTGCCGTGCAGTCTGCTTTACTCTGCTGCCCTAAGCCCTTTTCCTCTGGGCGTTCTACCTTACAGTCCTACCCCTGTGGGCTTACTCATTGCTTTCCTGCTCCTCTGAGCTCTCAACCTTGTTCCTTACTGTCCTCTGCTATCCTATCCTGTTACACAACTTTCCTTTCATTTCCTTCTGCTAGTTTGCTATCACCTCATTTACTGGATTTGTCTGTAGTATCTTCTCTTGTACTGTTTGTAGACCCTTTTGTACAGAGCTTGTCTGTTGGTTCCCATCAGTCAACCTCTGCCCCTTCCCTTGTCCTGTTTCTACATTACAGACACCCAGAGCTGCTGTTCCAAGTCATTAGCAATCAGCGTGGGCCTCTGTTATAGCAAACTGTGTAGAAGGCTAGAGTATTTCCAAGGTTCGTGGAATACTCTTTTCCTATATCTGCATACACCCCAAGAGGGTATTCATTCTGTATCTTTTCCCTTGCTACTCTTGCTTACTCTTCGTTCTCTTTCCTTTCCGCTGTGTGTGTTCTTATCTGTCCACTTTATTTGGCACAACCACCCAAACCCTTTCTGGGTGTCCTGTGCCACTCTTAATAGAGTGCCACTCCTGACAGTATTCCAGCACCCTTCAGCTTCTCTAAAGCTCCGAACTTGTACCTGCAAGATAAAAGGGACAGTTAGTGCGCATCGTGAAGCAGGCTACAAGCGCTTACTTACGTGCTTCCAGGCGCTTCTATTCCTCACGCGGGTTCGATCCTCAACTCTCATCAGCCCGCCATCCGCCATCGCCGGAACCCTGCAAAACAAGAGATATCATTACAAAAGACTTTTAAGACATTTGAAGTGCCCAGAACTTACAGTTCATGCAGTTAACGACGGACAGCAGTCCTCTGAGGTCAAGAGGCCTGCACCCTTATCCAGTGAAGAAACTGGTTACGGCACCCTGCCCCGAGGCAGATGGAGAGCTCGCCGTTCACTTACCTAAGGTGAGGGCGTTAACCTTTGGGGTTCTACAGGAGAAGAGAAAGGGAAGAGGAGAGAGGCACCCAATAACCCCAGTTCATTAATCCCATATTTTCTATCTGCAGACATCTTACTCTTCGAGTCAGACATACAGTGCACAGAGGTCCAGCCCAAAGAGCCAACCGTGTGTTACACATCACCTTTGAAGATACGGCATTCACCCAGTCAAGACCGGCGCCTCTGCGGGAATCAGGTGAGCGTTGCAGCTGGCTAGAGTTGGACAGTTGTGGGTGGATGGATGTTTCGTTACGATTATTACCCAAGGGGTTCTGTTATGTTTCACATGGTTGTACAACTTGTTTTTTCAAAATTTGTACGGAGATCTGTGAATTTTACTTGTGAAAAACAATAAAAAGTTCAAATAAAAAAAAGAGAAAACCTACCTTTCCCTAAATCTATGAGGGGGTTCCCTGCCTTAACTAAAGTGCAAATGGGCCTGTCAGGATGTCATTGTAACTTAAAGAGTCCACCGTCCTGTGCCAAAACGTCCCTATCGCTGTCCCTTACACATATAACTGAACAAAAAGGTTTTGCCAATGTTCTTGGTCCAGGAGAATTACTCCTTCCTCCTGGACTAGATGGCACAGTTGTGGTTGCAAGTTCCTCACCAGGGGGAGTGGCTCCCTTTCCCTGGTTCTGATGCTTCACAAACATAGAAGGATTGCTGATCCTTTAACATGCTGCGTCAAAAGGTTCACTATTTCTTTACTCCAGGGGGAATTACTCTCTTCCCCTGGATCACTGGTTTGATCTTCCTAGCAAGCTCGGTTACCAGGAGAATGACTCCCTTCTCCTGGCCTTCTTTGGCTTTGTTCTCACAGTTCAGAGCACTAGGGGGAATTACTCCCTTCCCCTGGCCGTTCTTGGCTTTATTTCACAGTTCACAACACAGGGGAAATGTCTACCTTCACCAGGCATGTTCCAGGCTTATCTCACAGTTCACAACACCAGGGGGAATGACACCCTTACCCTGGCCTTTTTGTATACCTGATTTCACATTTCAACCCTCAACTGATTTGTTCTGGCAGACCTGGGTGGCTTTGCTGCCAGGTACTACCACAAAAATGATATCTCGCATTATGTTTTTGTTATTGGATTCTCAACCCTTCCCTGGTGGTCAGTGGCTTTACGTGACCCCCAGCACGAAGGAGACTCCCTCAGATTCTATCTGGTTTTCTGTGCGGGTCCCTGACCTGTCCTTGGTGGTCAGTGGTATCTCTGTTCCCACTGGGATGAGAGAGTTTATCCCTGAGGCTATGCTTGGCTCTCCACTCCACCCCGTTGTGTCTCACACGTTCCCTGTTACCCTGCCTTCCAAACGGGACACATCACCGCCTCTTCCAGAGTTTGTAGTTCTTCCCACCAGCCTCTCCAGTCCTCTTCTGTTCCAATCAGCCTTCTCCAGCGACTCCTCAAGCCCCTCCGACTTGGAATGGTTTTGGTACCGTCGCAAGACCTGATGGTCCACTTCTCCACAGGTACTAAACTGCAGCTTCTTCGGCAATTATGGTAGGAGTCAGCGTCCTGCCGGCTCCTCTGCTGTTTCGACGAGGTCTCCAGGGACTTCATTTGGGGGTTGCCAGGAGTCACAGCTGGAGGTCTCCCTTGCTACCCCTGTGATCTCCCATGCTACCCCTAAAGAAATATATGTATAGATATATATATATATTACACAGCCCGCGGTAGCGGCTGTGTAGTTATGGTTAAATTGCTAAACTCATAGGAAGAGCACTTTTTTCGGCAGCTTATAACTTCGTTCCCCCAGTAGAAATCCTCACCAAACTTAACAAAAAAAGTATATGGCTGGCTCTGAATTTTTTCACCAATTTGAGTGAGGTTTCGTGTGGGGGGGCAAAGTTATAGGGAGGGTGGTCCCAATTTTTTTTTCTCCATAGACTGAATGGGGATAAACTTTGCGCATGGCTACAGCCCGAACGGCTGGACGGATTTTCACCAAATTTGCAACAGGAGCGGGGGCTTGAGTCAGAAAGCGTACTTTTGTGTGTCTGGTGGAAATCTGACCAGTACTTGTGTTGCAAATGACTGAAATGTACTGCCCAAAAAATGTATGATATCTGGGTCCGCTACGCAGACCCATTTACCTGTTCGCTCTGCGGACCGACGTGTCATTGGTCTACGGTATGTCGTGATGTCGGCAAACATTGGACACGGCCGGTGGTTGGCTGGAGGGAAGCGTGCTGTGCGTCAAAGTTTTTGGGATATGCTGCCCTGGTGTATCGGAGGACAGTGCAGCGGCGGAAGGGTCTGGAAAATGTACTGTATGACATGTGTTGGTGGCAAGAAGGGAGGGAACGGGTGGGGGAGTGAGAAGTGGTTCATGTGACATATGTAGGTAGGTGGAAGAAGACGGAGGAGTGTCTGCAGTTTCCGCGCGTACTGTATCAAGTCACGGGTAGCTAGACAGTCGAGTACTTTGTGTGGTGATTGGAGGGAGGTGCCGTAACGGCCGGATAGCTTCCGCCGCGACCTGTTTGTGGTGACCTCTTTCCGTTGTGAGTTGTGGCAGGTCAATTTTAGAAGGGCAATCAATTGCACATGACGTAGGTCGGGTGGGAGCGCAGGTGGATGTGCTATGCGGATTGAATGCGGTAGTTGAGCACATGGTGACATGCATGGCTGAAGGAAGTTGCATTGGGTCTGTGGAAGGATTAGACTATTGGGTGCATGGACGAAGGCTGTAGACCGTAGGGCATGTACTGAGGAACATAGGGTTTTAGCATATCCACTGCAGTAATGCAAGTGTGGGTGTACATCCGGTACAGGGTGGTGCTTGCATAGTGCCGTGTGTGCACATTGGTTGCAGTAGGCCAGTGTTGTGAACCAATTGTGGGTAGGTTTGCAGCGGTACAATAGTTTGGGAATGGAAGTGGGGACAGCCATAGTATGTGAATCAAAGTGCCCAGGGGTGCAGAAGAAAGTGTTTTCTTTCTACATTATGGTAACTGGTGCCATTTGTTGCTGCATAGTTCCATGGCGGTGCACAAGTTGGGTAGTAGTGGTGGTGGTAGTGCTGTATATGTGGATAGTCGAAGTTGATGACATGGTGAAATGGATGGTGCCGTTATGTAGCATAGAGAGGATTGAAGGGCTAGACTTTTGGGTGCATGGCCGAAGGCCGTAGGCCATGCACTCGAGAGGCTAGGACTTTAGGACACACACAGCAGTAATGCATTTTGGATTCTGTGGCAGTTAGAGGGTGGTGACATGTAAAGAATGGGTGTGGAGCACCTTTCAGATGCATTAGAGCAGGAGAAGTGAGCTGCCATGCGTTCATGTTTGGTTTTTGAGGTGGGGACACTGTTACAACATGGTAAAGTTTTTGTTGTGTACTTGGCAATGGTGCTGTAAAAAGCCATGCAGTGTGGGCACTGGGTGCTGGGTCTGCATACTGTTAGTATGGAAGAGGATATGGTAGAAGTGCACCTTCATTGTGCTTGGTTACTATGCTGTGTGCTGAATTGTTGAAGTAGGGCCAATGTTGTGAAAAACTTGTGGTTAGATTGGTAGTGACACAATACTTTGTGAATGGGTGTGGATAGGGGTGGTGGAGGCTGTGGTATGCTTGTGGATTCTGCTGATAGGGACCTGTTTTCGTGAATGGGTGCAATGCAGAGGTTCAGTATGTGATTGGTTAATGCGTATGTAGGTTGGGTAGGAGTGCTGGTAGCAGTGGTGTGTATGTGGATTGGTGTAGTTGATGATGTGGTGAAATGCATGGTGCCATTACGTTGTGGGTAGTTTGGCAGTGACACAATAGTTTGGGAATGGAAGTGGGGACGGCCATAGTATGTGCATGAAAGTTCACAGGGGTGCAGGAGAGAGTGTTTTCTTTCTACATTATGGTAACTGGTGCAATTTGTTGCTGCATAGTTCCATGGTGGTACGCAGGTTGGGTAGGAATGCTGGTGGTAGTGCTATGTATGTGGATAGTCGAAGTTGGTGACATGGTGAAATGGATGGTGCCATTATGTAGCAGTGAAGAGTGTTGAAGGCCTAGACTGTTGGGTGCATGGCCAAAGGCCGTAGGCCGTAGGCTATGCACTCAAGAGGCTAGGACTTTAGGACACACACGGCAGTAATGCATTTTGGCTTCTGCAGCAGTTAGAGGATGGTGGCCTGTAAAGAATGGGTGTGGAGTACATTTCAGACGTAATAGAGCAGGAGAAGTGAGCTGCCATGCGTGCATGTTTGGTTTTGCAGGTGAGGACACTGTTACAACATGGGAAAGTTTTTGATGTGTACTTGGCGATGGTGCTGTGAAAAGTCATGCAGTGTGGGCATTGGGTGCTGGGTTTGCATACTGTCAGTATGGAAGAGGATATGGTAGAAGTGCACCTTAATTGTGCTTGGTTACTATGCTGTGTGCTGAATTGTTGAAGTAGGGAAAATGTAGTGAAAATGTTGTGGTTAGGTTGGTACTGACACAATACTTTGTGAATGGGTGTGGGTAGGGTTGGTGGAGGCTGTGGTATGTTTGTGGATTCTGCTGATAGCGACCTGTTTTTGTCAATGGTTGCAATGCAGCGGTTCAGTATGTGATTGGTGGATGCGTGTGTAGGTTGGGTAGGAGTGCTGGTGGTAGTGGTGTGTATGTGGATTGGCGTAGTTGGTGATATGGTGAAATGCATGGAGCCATTACGTTGCAGCGTGTGTGTTCAAGGCCTAGCCTATTGGGTGCAATAGAGCAGCAGAAGTGAGCTGCCATGCGTGCATGTTTAGTTTCGCAGGTGAGGACACTTACAAGATGGTAAAGTTTTTGATGTGTACTTGGCAATGGTGATGTGAAAGGTCATGCAGTGTGGGCACTGGGTGCTGGGTTTACATACTGTCAGTATGGAAGAGGATATGGTAGAAGTGCACCTTAAATGTGCTCTGTTACTATGCTGTGTGCTGATTTGTTGAAGTAGGGCCAATGTTATGTTATGTTATGTTATGTTATTTTGCATTTATATAGCGCCTTATATACCATTGGTATGGTCTGAAGGCGCTGGTAGGTTGAACGCCCTTGGGAACCGAAGTTCAGATCAGTAGAGAGTGTAGAGGGAGTCAAAATGTGCGTGTGAGCACCGGGTATGTGTGCAGCTCGTACGGTATTCGTGTGATAGCTGCTTCTTAGCTGTAGGTGAGGTGGTTGAGAGATCAGGAGTATGTGTTCGCTCCTGCAGGGTTTATCCAGACCGGATGTGGCTGTGTTAGGCCTGAGAAGAACGCCTAGCTGGGGGTGTGTAACCCGCAGTGTTTACTTAGAATGATGTGGAGTGAGCGGCGGATGTTGGTGTGAACACAGTTATACCGAATGGTGTCATAGTATCTCTGTGTTCTAGTTGAGTGGTGATGTAAAGGAGAGAGTAAGCGTGGTGGTGAGATATGATGAGTAATATGCTTTTTTGAACGTTCTCTGCATTCCAAACCATACTATATACGTCTATATACGCAATTCTATGCGCTCGTTTGCTCCAGGCACTAATCCGCTTTATGCCCTCATACGTATTATGCACTCACCCCTTCTACGTACTCGCCCCCTCTACGCACTCACCCCCTCTACGCACTCACCCCCTCTCCGCACTCACCCCCTCTCCGCACTCACCCCCTCTCCGCACTCACCCCCTCTCCGCACTCACCCCCTCTCCGCACTCACCCCGCTCTACGCACTCGTCCGCTCTACGCACTCGTCCGCTCTACGCACTCGTCCGCTCTATACACTCGTCCGCTCTATACATTCATCCGTTCTATACATTCATTCATTCTATACATTCATCTTCTCCAGTGATCTACATACTCTCCGCACATCCGCATTCATCCGCTATCCACACTCATGCGCATTACTTGCTTCTCTTGCGGATACCTGCAGATACGACCTGGGGCTGTCACATGCTCTACATACTCATCCGCTCCACATATTAATCTGCTCTACACACTCATCCGTTTGAGATGCTCATCCGTTCTATACACTTATCCAATTTACATATTCATTCGATTTGTGAAAAGGTTGTGTGTAGGTTGGTAGTGACACAATACTTTGTGAATTGGTGTGGGTAGGGGTGGTGGAGGCTCTGGTATGTTTGTGGATTCTGCTGATAGCAACCTGTTTTTGTTAATGGGTGCAATGCAGAGGTTCAGTATGTGATTGGTAGATGCGTGTGCAGGTTGGGTAGGAGTGGTGGTGGCAGTGGTGTGTATGGGGATTGGCGTACTTGGTGATATGGTCACATGCATGGTGCCATTACGTTGCAGTGACTGTGTTTAAGGCCTAGCCTATTGTAGGCCATAGGCGATGCATTGAAGAGCCTAGGACTTGAGTAAACCCACGCCACTAATGCAATTTTGACTGTGCATCTGGTAGAGGGTGGTGACATTTAAAGAATGGTTATGGAGTACATTTCCGATGCCATAGAGCAGTAGAAGTGAGCTGGTGGGTGTGTATGTTTGGTTACACAGGTGAGGTCGCTGGTAGAACATGGAAAAGTGTTGGATGTGTGGTGGGTGATGGTGAAATGAAAAGTCACGCAGTGTGGGTACTGGGTGCAGTGTGTGCATACTGGCAGTATGGCAGAGGGTATGGTTTAAGTGCAGCTTCTATGGGTTCTTTGCTATGCTGTGTGCAGATTTGTCGAAGTAGGGCCAATGCTGTGAAAATGTTGTGGTTAGGCTGGTAGTGACACAATACTTTGTGAATGGCAGTGGGTAGGGGTGATGGAGGCTGTGGTATGTTTGTGGATGTTGCTAATTGCGACCTGTTTTCGTGAATGGGTGCTTTATTGTGTGTGGGAGTTGGGTTGAAGTGCTGCTACGTATGTTACGTTTCTGTACCATGTTAGGTTCCCACATGGTCGCATGCATGGATTCATAGTGTTGTGCTGGGTGTGGGCAAGGGTGGACTGTTGTGTGCATGGCGAAAGTTGTGCTGGGTGCGCCGCAGGATCATTGTGAATGCTGAAATAGGGCATCCTGTAGGAAAAGTTTCTGGTGGAAGGGCTTTGGAAGCAAAGGGAAGGTGTTCTCAGAGTTTTTAACGGGAAATATGGAGTTGTGTACAGAATAATAGTGTGCAATACCGAGATTCAGTATGTGATTGGTGCAGGTGTTTTTGAAAATGTCATAGTCGCCAATAGGCGCCACTAAAGGAGTGTTGGAAAATTTGAGGGCAAAGGGAAGAAGTATTGTGTCTGCTTTACTGGGGCGTGGCCCTAGCTGTAGCTGGGAAGGCGCACGTGCCACATCATGACCTTCTGAGCATGGAGCCTTCGCCAATGGAACTGTGGGGATTCTCCAATGAGGATTCGAGGGTGTGGTTCACCGGAAGAGGCAGTGACATATTTACCCAAAAGTTCGATGCATTGAGATCTGCACAGGTATGCCGTGGAAAGAGGTTTTGATACTGACTTTCAGTTGGAAGGAGTGCTGGCTTTTTAGGGCACCGTTTATGGGTGGGGTTTCGGGCGCATGGATCTCCTTTGCAAGTGTGTGGCCTCTGTTGGTACTGTAGATTTGGTGGTCGTGCATTCTGGAGGACTACATTTGGGGCACATGTCGAGCTCACGTTTGCTCGCTTACTTAAAGAAGTTGATGACAGCTGCTGTGATGCAGATATTTCCTACTGCAAAGGTGATTTTTTCATCAAAGCCACCAAGAGGACAATGCCGGTGTAATTTTTCCACAGCCAGAGGTCAGGAGATGTTGTATAAATAGAAGCATGTGCAAGTTTATGTGCAGTGCTGGGATGTTCTGCACCGACTATGAAAGCATTAATAACCAGCAAGATTTCCACTGGTTCCAAGGAAATGGCATTTTTCTTTGCTTCCCTTGGCAATGCTGTTGTTTTTGCCACTCTGCATGAAGCGTTGCAGAGAATCCTGTAGAAATGTAAGATAAGCATTCATCTTCAGTCCAGAAAAATGTCAGTAAGAGAAGCAAACAGACAGTGAGCAAAAGAGAGAAAACAAGAAAAAATGTTTTATGAATGTACGTACATAACAAAAACATGACAAAAATAAAAATAAAATATAAGTGTTTTTAGAGACAATCCTAAAGACACAATCCCCACCACTGTCTTACATTCCCCCCCCACACCATCTGAACCCTTCCCCCTCCAGTTTGAGTCTTGAAGTGTTTTGAGGGCTGCTAGCAGTTCCAGAAGGTTGATATGTTTTCTGGTTAGTGCCTGTGTCCACACCCTGTGAGCAGTGTGATGGAGGAAGTGAGCTCTCTACCCTCTCATTGATGTGTGTGTTGTGAGAGTGGCTTCGATCGCTGGTGTGTTGAAAGGCTTTCCCTTTAGCAGATTGCTTCTTCCACAACTATAGCGACTGAACCAGAGGTTGCAAAACCACCACTAGATCGTCCCACAACCTGCTTGCTTGCAACCATTATTTTGCTAGCCACTCTTACATTGGACACATGCGCAGTCTGGCGTGTGGCACTAGGTAGATGCAGGAAGTCATCATTCCCAGAAGGCGCAGGACTTTGAGGATTAGACGTGGCACATCCGGCTGTTTTTAGGATGGCAGCTATAGCATTGGCACTGTGGCGGCTAAGCCATTGGGCAATGCGTTTGCTGGTTGTGGTGTGTACACAAACACTGTGACAGAAGGTCTGTTTGTGCAGATAAATGTAGGAGGCTATGGTGAAAGTATGTAAGGTAAGGGGCATGCATCCTGTTTCTATGAATGCACAGCACGCTCTTGCTTAACCTTGCTAATATACATTCCCTGCTGCTTTTGTGGGATGACTTCTCCGACATTTGTAGTACATGCATTACAATGGGAAGACCATATTGTGACGTGTACAAGGTACGTGACAGGTATCATGTTGTTATGAAGGCAGTATGTACATCATATGATATGATGTGCTATGGTATTTTGTGCCATTTGTATCGCACCTACATACAAGTGTGTGAAGGCGCACGAGGAATGGGAGGCGGAACAGAGGACACACAGAGACATTGATTTCTCTAGGCCAGCTGACATTGAGAGTGCACAAGTGGTTGGGAAGTGGGAGGGCAAAGTGCAGTACATGGGAAAAAATAAAAAATAGAAATACATGTAACTACGGCCGGTGCTGGCAAGTGCAAAGATTAGTGTACACATCAAGTGGTTAGGGTTCTAGAAAACAGTCCCCAAGTGTGGGGGTTGGAGGCAGCCAGTGTTGGGGTGGAACTGTAGGGAGGGAGGTGGTCTGGGGCACAGATTATAGGGTGGGTAGGAAACCAGTGCACAATACTTTTTAGCCAGGAAGTGAGCAGGGGAGAGGAGGGAAAAAAGAAGAAGCACATGGAAAGATTTTTAGGTGTTTTCAGAGTCTACGATGCTTCTCCTCAAGGTCCAGGGAGACAGAGAGCGTGTTCCACAGGGAGGCCCCAGCAGAAGAAACACATCTACCACCATCTTGTTGCATGCAGAAGCAACTGACCCGGAGGGAGAAGGAGGCGGATGAGGGAAGAGCTGGAGCAAGCAGATATTTAGGAAGTGAGAGTGCAAGGTATTGAGGTCCCAGGAACCAGAAGGCCTTCTGGATAATGCACAGGGCTTTTATTCTATTGTACGCAGCCACTGGGAGCTATTGCAGACATTTTAGTCCAGCAGAGATACTATCCCTGCCGTTCAGGACAAGGACAAGTTGTGCACTCCTCTTATGGATGAGTTGCTGCAGGGGGCGCAGGGTGGAAGCTGGCAGAATTTAAAGGGATAGTCCAGTAAAAAAATGTATTTAAAAAATAGATAGGCAACATAAAAAAAAATACTAGCACTTTTTTAAAAAAAACTTCCTATGTAAAATTTTGAGCTTTTCAAGCTCAAAATTTGCAAAAGCAAGCACATGGGCGCATCCATTTTGTGAAATGGATGCCCGCCTGTGCTGGCTTTTGCTTTTGCGGCACTAATGAAGGAAAAGCCAGCCAGCTGTAGTAAACAAAAGCAACCGCTGGGTGGCTTTTCCTTCATTGGTACTGTACGCGGAGGACGGGGACCGGAGACCAGAGCAGGAAAGCTGCAGCTGAATCTCAGTAAGTGCTATTTTTTTTTTTTTTAAATAAGCACTAGCTGCGTTTTTTTTTCTAAGTTTTCCGGGCTGGAGGAGCCCGGAAAACTTAGAAATAAAACCGCAGCTTTAAAAACGTTGTATTTATGTTTGCGGTCGCTTTTGAAGCGACCGCAAACATAAATACAACGTTGTGTTTGAAAAACCTCAGGGGAGCACCGGAGACCCAAAGTGAAAGCCAAGGCAGGCAGAAAAACAATGCGGTTGTGTTTCTGCCTAAATCTGCTTTCCCATTTGGGGCTCTCGGGCTACCCACGGGGGGGGGGGCGACAGCCCCAAATGGGAAAGCAGATTTAGGCAGAAACACTGCAGCATTTAGCATTTCCCATTTGTGGCTCTCGGGCCCCCCGTGGGGAGCCCGAGAGCCCCAAATGGGAAATCAGATTTAGGCAGAAACACTGCAGCATTTAGCATTTCCCATTTGGGGCTCTCGGGCCCCCCGTGGGGAGCCCGAGAGCCCCAAATGGGAAATCAGCTGTAGGCAGAAACACTGCGGCATGTAAACACAACCGCGTTATGTTTCTGCCTGCCTTGGCTTTCACTTTGGGTCTCCGGTGCTCCCCTGGGGAAGCACCGGAGACCCAAAGTGATAGCCACAGCAGGCAGAAACACAACGCGGTTTTGTTTGAAAACGCTGCGGTTTTTCTTTCCGAGTTTATCAGGCTCCATTGAATTTTTGCTAGTGCAACTTAACCATAACGCCCCTTTAACAACGTTTATTGTTAGTGATATATATAAATTCTTGCAAACGACAAACTCCACCACACCCACTATATATTTTCTCCCGAAAATACATAAAAATTGTAAAAAAACACCGGGGAGACCAATTGTTTCCTTAGTAGGGTCAGCTTTGGAGAACATGTCGAAATTCATAGATGAAACTTTGTTTCCCTTTGTCTCCTCGTTACCTTCCTACCTCAAAGACACCAAGGACTTTCTGTCACGCATCAACAATATTCCCTGGGAATCCAATTTTATGATGGCAACAATGGATGTCGTGTCCTTGTACAGGTCAATTGGGCATGACTATGGGAAAAAAGCTTGTGAGAGATATCTGAACACGAGGTCTCTCAATTATCTGGAACACACGCAAATGATCTTAGAGATGATTGATCTCTGCTTAACCCACAATATTTTTGTCTTCAACGAAGAATATTTCAGGCAAATACAGGGCACAGCCATGGTCACTACATTTGCCCCGTTTTACACAAATTTGACTATGGGTGCCTGGGAAGCCTCAGAGGTATGGACGGAACAAAACCATGAATCAACTGAAAATGTGGTTATCTGGCTCAGATACATAGACGATCTGTTTATAATCTGGAAGGGGGCCCGAATATGGATGGGTCGAATTTGTGAAGCTGTTGAATCAAAATGAGCACAACCTAAGGTTCACTGAAACCCACAGCTTTTCATGTGAATTACACAGAAAACCAACAGGGTCAAACACGCCACTTCATGTCAAAAGTGGACATCCAAAGAGCCTAATTTGGAGTGTACCCTACGGCGAATTTGTAAGGATAAGAAGAAACAGCTCTACTCTGGACACATATGATGCAGAGAGTAAAATCACAGCTAGAGGATTCTTACAACAATGTTATCCGAAGAAAGTTATTGAAAGAGCATACCTAAGAGCTAGAAGTCACGACAGACAAATTCTTCTGGCGGATAAAGAAAAGAACGCACAAAGAAAATGAAGAGATGCGTCTCATCCTCACGTATGATAGCCAAACAGCAGAAGTAAAACGAGTGTTGCAGAGACATTGGAAAGTGTTCACTATAGACAAGGACATTGGAAAGTCGCTAAAAAACACCCAGATATCAGTTTCAGAAGGAACATTTAAATTAAAGACAGGTTAGTCCACAGTTTTATGGATAAAGAAGTATCCGATGATGCGAGCACCTGGCTGAAGAATCGGAAGAAAGGTTTTCATAAATGCACAAGGTGCAATATGTGCAAGTTTGCAAAAAACTATGCTACTTTCGAGCATCCAGTAATAGGAGCAATTGTGCACATCAATGAAAAAATCACGTGCGACACTGAATACGTGGTGTACATTTTGTCATGTAAGGCCAACAAGTGGTACGTGGGAAGCACCAAGTGCAAATTGAAAACAAGGGTTCAGCAACATGTCAGAGCTATACATAATAAAGATGCAAACTATCCAATGGCCAAACACTTCACTGAATGCCATGAGAACAATATGGACAGTTTTCATTTTTCGGAATCCATGCCATTGAAAAGGGCTCAAGAGGAGGAGACCGAGAAAAAAAGCTCTGACAACAAGAAACTCGCTGCATTCTAGATTTCGAAACAAAACAGCCAAGGGGCCACAACATGAACGAAGAACTTTATACTTTTTTAGGGCACTGCCAGTGAAAACCAATGGCCCTTATGTCTGATATATGACTGATTAGAAGTGATTTCATAAACTGGATTCTAATAAGTGTGAATCCAGAATTGTTGCATATTTTTAATTATATGTTTATCACATGTGTTTTGGTGATGGGTATTTGTGTGCTTTTTTTGAGAGCCACAACTGTAGGGTTGTTGTATATTTTTAAATATTTGAACTAGTATGAACTGACATATACCGTAGGCTGGTGACATTTAAGGAAAAAATTGGGGTAATTTCTAAAAATAATTTGATCCGAGGTTGTAAGTAGACCTTTGTTAATGATGGTAATTTGAAGCACTCAGCACTTTATGGACAATAGAGGTCTTTATGCACTGAAGCACTTGGCACCTTAATAAGCTGCAGGCACTATGCACTTTATTGACACATGTTCAATGCACTATGCACTTTACACTAAGGCACAAGACACTTTAAATAAAGGGAATCAGGTACTTTGTGTGAAATTACATAGTATCATATTACTCGGATCATGTGGAAACCAAATTACAAACCTGAAATGGACAGGACTAGGGCAAAGTGTGCCGTGGGAGCGACCACACCAGTAAGAAGCCACTAGTAGTTTATGTGAGATACCACTTGGTATGATAGAAGTCCGTAATGATTACTAAATCACTGACTTCACATGAACCAAACTAAGTAGAAACACACTACAGGAATTAAGCCTGTCTTAAGATGGCCGCAGGCACAGAAACAACTAATCACAAAAAAAAAACCTTGTTTGTTTCCACTCTATGTCGATCCCCATGTCCTGTTTTTATGCCTACAGTCATGCCTCTTTGTATTTAAACACTATGGTGGCAGTATGTTGGTGTTGTGGGCAAGCGGCGAGTAATGCCGAGAAACACGTTGACTTTTTGTTGGGAAGGCCAAGATGCAAGACGGCTGATATATGTTTATGCCAACTTTTAACCAATAAAGAGGTTATAAAGATATGCTGGTGGCGATTTAATTTCTGAAGCATCACTTGAAGGCGAGTGCTCCTCGAATGTTTGACGACAAGTCAGTTTCATGGACAACATATATATATATATAGATATCTTTTTTAATGTAAGCTCCTGGGCTGTGGCCAACACCATGTGGCTCTTTGTTTCTGGAGTGGCTGAGTTCCTTGTACATGCCTCTTTACAAAATCAGGGGGTTCCACAAGTCTAACACTTTTGAGCAGTGTCCCTAAACAAGAAAAAATAGGAATCATTATTTGTTTTTCTGGAATTCTATACAATAATTGCTAAGACTCACTAAAGGTTAATTTCAGGCACACTTCAGGGGCTGAGTCATTGTTTTAATATGTCCTTAAACACCTCAAATTCGCAATGCACAGAAAAACTTCCAAAAACGTTTAGAGTAGAATAAGCAGCCATTTCGGACTATGTATTTTGATTTTCGCAAGTAGCGGTTACAGCATGTTGTTTTCTGCTGTTGTGCCTCTTAGGATCATCACAAGACATTCCATCTCGGTGTGTCCTCGGTCACTGAACGAAATCCTTGTGGCTAAAAGCTTGTGAACAGTGTAGAAATGTTTCACCATAGCACATAAAGTGGCCCTTGATTTCATTGTGCCACAATCAGGGTCGGACTGGGCCATGAAATTGTCTCGGGCACCAATGAAAAAGTGGCCCACAGTTGCAAATGGCTACTCGTTCCATTTGTGACACTGTTTGAATAATAACCATGTTTATTTTTGTTGATAAAGTGTGATGCAAATTGTGCATTTTAAAGAATATTTATTTAGCAACACTGGTCAAAACTACTAGCCGTAGAGTGAATTACCTCATCAAACTGGCCCACTTTGACCAACAAAAACAGTGCCACTGCTACACCAGGGTTTTGTGGTTTTGGTTCGGCCATGGGCGTATTCCACTACAGGCCAGTCCGAGCCTGGCCCCAATTAATGCTTTGTTTTAATGTGTCTATCTTTCCTAGCTCCCTGGCATGCTGTTCAGGATGTTTGTTTGCATGTATGATCAAACAAGTGCCCAGAGTACAGGGTGCCATGTGAGTGCACTGCTTTCCCTGTGCTACTCTACATTCTTTAATACGCAGTTATGCACCCTCCCAATGGTATGTATTTTGCCAACCTCTGAAGCCTGAAAAGTAGATCTACACAGGGATGATATGTGGCCAACTTTGTACCAGAAATGCAGATGAACTGGCCTGCTGTTAAATCTCAATTACCAGTTTAATGGTATTCACTACAGAGTGTAATTTGCTTTCTGACTTTCGGAACATTCAGACATGTAATTGCTCATTTTACTGTAGCCGGTAAGATAGCTATAGCCGATAAGATAGCTCAGTGGGTTGAGCACTCGCTGCTCTAATGTGTGTGTGATCTGCAGGTGGCAGGTTCGAATCCTGGCAAGGCCAACTCAGCCTTTCATCCTTCTGACGTCGATAAATGAGTACCAACACAGGTTGGGTGATATTGTATGTATATTTGTCCTTAAGTGTAAGTGCTATATAACACATCATTATCATTTGGCCTTGGACGTCTGCTTGCAGTAATTTGGTAATATGGGCCTTTACACACAAATATTAATGATATGTATGGTGATCCATTCTTGTAGGAAATGTATATCACATTACAGTGATATCGTAACCATATTTCTCATAGCGTACTCAGGAACAATGCTATGTGATGCCACTTCCTGTTTTATCAATGGGCGAAAGGTCTTGTTCCATCGCTTCCTGTGATGTCACTTCAGGGTGGGGTAAAATGACATCACTTCCTGTGATGTCATCAGCGGTCAAGGGTCATGATATGCCAATTCCGCTACCCGTAGCATTTTGGTGAAATGACGTCCATGGATGGCTCGCCCTCTGACTCCCTTCCCAGGAACAGCGCTTGGCTGGACACGGTGGTCCACTTTATCACAGGTGTGGGACTGCCACTCCTTCAGCAATCCCGATAGGAGTCGGTCTCCTGCCGGCTCCTCTGCTGATCTGGCATCAGCAACGTCTCACCCTCTCTCCTTGGTTCATGTCATTTCATTGTCCTCAACATATTCTATTTGCCCAGAATTCATGCAGACATTAAGACCTTTGTACAATCTGGTGCAATCTGCCAAAAGACCAGCGTCCATATGCCACCACCTGCACCCTTACAACCACTCCCACTCATTGAAGTTCCATTTTCTAGAATTGGCATGGATATTGTAGGCCCTTTGAAGACATCATGAAGCAAGACACAACAGATTCAAAGTTCAATCAGAATTGCTTTATTAAAACAAATGTCAGGATGGATAAAGGCCTAACTTGCCCTATCCTAAGGTGGGATTTCCCTACCTGAACGAAACTAAGGAAAGTCTGAGTCAGAAAGTTCAACTTAAAAGTGTGTCTGTATCCAAAACCTATCCTTGCCCTCACAGCTAAAGCTATGCAATGTGTAGGGAACCTAAGGGTCTTTCCTAAACTACTCCCCGGGGATATTGTACAAAGGTGGCCTTGGGCGGGCCATCGCTTTTGAATCCCAACCCTGGGGGCGGACAAGCGAGGCAGGATCATCTGGGTAGAGGGTCTTCAGGGATTGGGGAGGGACGACCCAAGGTCGAGACATAGTATCCCCTCTTTCTTAATAAGGACATACCCAACCACCCCTCAGCCTTCATAGGATGTACAAAACCATATGAGGAACTTTTTGAGGGACATCAATTTTTAAGCCTCAGCGCCCTATGTCTTCTTCAATTTTGAGAAAGAGTGTTGCATGCGTGTGAAGGTCAGAATGGAGACAGGAGTCCCTCTACTCCGTTGGACATAAAGTATCACAGCATTTCTTCACACTAAATCGTGCGTCACAGAAAGCAAATTGATGCAAAAATGTTGTAAAGTCTTACTCAAAAATGATGTATTTTCTATTTTTGAGTGGTAAACATGTGTTTCAGTTGACCCTTTGCGATAAGATGTGTTTCGGCATGCTCAATGCCTTTGTCAAATCAGGGCACGTCAAAAATAACACTATTGAATCCTGGTTCTGTAACGTCTTTCTCATCAAATGATTAGAATTGGAGATTGGGCAATGGGTTAAATCCCTCCTGAAAATAACTCTGCTTCCTACGTCCGTTCTGTTAGTTCACTGGTTCAACCTGACCTGCTTTGACAAAGGCATTGAGTATGCCAAAACACGTGTTATCGCAAAGGGCCAACTGAAACACATGTTTACCACACAAAAATGCGAAATGAATAATTTTTGTGTAAGATTTAACAGGATTTTTGCATCAATTTGCTTTCTATGGCGCATGCTTTAGTGGGAAGAAATGTTGTGATACTTCATAGGATGTATTCAGGCACATTCTGCTCTTTTCCCCAAACACCACTTAAGTACTGGGGCTAAGAAGAGGACATCAAAGGGAGTACATATTTCCTATGAGAAACGCCATTATAGTACTGAGAAGAAGATGATGCAGATCAAGGCACATCAGCCTCTCCATTTTCTATGTACCATTAACAAGGCCAGGCAGAGTCAGGCAATTGACTTTCATCATGCACACCTGCAGCCTGTAAGACCTTCCAACCAGTATAAAAAGTATCCTAGTACTCAATGGTTGAACGGAGCAGTAGGGCATATGGAAGTTGCAGCTGAGCAAGAGTATCCTGGGACCAGAAGGCAGAGAGCAGGATGCCGAGACGCTTGCCCACACAGAGCAAGGCAGGGAGGAGAAAGTGTGGTGCGGGAGTTGTGTCTCCAAGAAGCCAATGTCCTAAATTGGGAGGCGACGCAATTCCTACAAGACTCTGTGAATTGCTTGATCACCTGTGCAGTGGGAAAGAGCCCAGGAATGTCTGAGTGGCAGGGTGCGAGACTGTGACCTCAGAGGTTGAAGTTGGAGCCAGCCGAAGCATCCGCGTGTCCGGTGAGTTTCTCTGAGTGAAGAGTGAAAGAACCCCAGTACGCCAGTCAGTGCTGCTATCGCTACAGTGTGTATGAGCGAACACGTGCAGGCAGCACGCCAATGAAAGCTCTCACAAGAAAAGCAAAGCGAATATATGCAGATATGAACTATTAAAATAAGAAACAAAGTTACAGAGTGGACTCGTGCAAGAGTGTACGTTCTTGAAAGACTCTGTCACTTCACTTTTCACACAGCTCCCCTTCTCCTGTGAGGAAAAGGGGAGCTGTGTGAAAAGTGAAGTGGGAGCAAAATCCCAAAGTAAAAAGAAAGAGACTTTCCAAGAGTGTAAAGAAGCATTGGGGTGGCCCCCAGGCAGGAGGTTGATCCAGGAGGGCCGCAGAGACCCACCAAGGACAACAGAAAGAAAAGGGAAAGAGAATTTCCAAGAGTGTAAAGCAGCATTGGGGTGGCCCCAGGTTCAAGGTTGATCCAGGAGGGCCTTAGAGACCCCACAAGGAAAACAGAAGAAACAGTGAACAAGTAAGGAACATTGTTGCTTGATCTCTAGTGGGTGGACTGTGCAGTCTGACAACTGGACCATTACCAGGGGAGCCCTAAGCTGCATGCAGTACAATTAACTGAACTGGAATATTATACAAGAGGGAACAGTGAGCCTGTTACATATTTTGTGAAGTGTAAATCAGTGAAGAGGGACCGGCTCATGGAGAGGGAAGCCCGAGAGACCCGCCACAGAAGAATATCCTGACAAGAGACCTGACAAGAAAAGTTTTTGTGAACCTTTGTCCAGCCAATCTAAATTGCCAAGACTCTGTGGAACTTTCTAAATCTGAGTGCTATGAACTTGGCGATGGGAGCCACAGAAGAGTTCAATTTTCTACCTTACTTTACTTTGAGCACTATTGAGTTGGCCAAATCCCATTCACCCTTTTATTCTGTAGAAGTGAGGGCAAGCATAGGTTTCGACACAGACAGATCTTTACTTTTGACTGACAGACTTAGACTCCCCTTAGTTTTCCTTTTGTTAGGGAACATTCCTACCTTAGAGTTAGGGCCAGTTAGTTATTTTCCTATCCTGACCACTGAATAAAAGGCTTTCAAAATCTTCTTTACTGTATGTGTCATCTCTTCATACCATGCCTGTCTCACAGATGTAGGCAATAAAATAAATGGTGATCAAAATACAGTTCTGAGCTTCTTCCAGCCCCAATCTTGCTTTTCAGCTCTTCATCCCCAAGTTCAAGAAAATTCCACACAAGTCTTGTTATTACCTTTTCCAAAACAGTTCCACAAATCCTCTGGGTTCCCTTCCCCAAGTTCAAGGCTACACAGTTCCAAAGAAAAGGGTCTTGAGGTTCCAGTCCTCAAGACAGCACTAAAGTTCCTTAAGTCTCAGGTTTCCCTTCCCCAAGATTTCAACTTGCCAAATTATACTTAGTCTCAGTCTTTCAATATTCAAAACAACTCCAGATCAAGTTGACATTCCTTATGGATTGGATTAACAGTACAATCAGATTGCTCCTTCTTGGTTTACTTCAACAATGTCTTTGGCTTTCACAATTGAGGGTTCCCTGGTCTAAGCGCAGTTATCAGACCACACAGTTCACCCAGTACATGTCATACAACCAGGAATCCTAGGCTTTTTAGCCCACGCAGATTCTTCTGTATCTGCGCCTGTGTGAATGTTCTCACTCGCTTGCCTTCTCCTTTTCAGCCTCTTGGCTTTATGTGAAGGTTTCACCCTCACTTGGCTACTCTTTGTCAGCCTCTTGGCTTTGCCACAATGTTTCACATATCCTTTTTCAGTCTTTGGCCTTGCCACACTGAATTCATGCATAAAGTTCGCTTTGCAGTGGTTTTATTTTATTTCCCACCTTTCTGTCATTCTCTTTCGCAATCTTCCATACTTACTCTCTTATCGCGTACGTTGCTTTCAAATGGGCAACATTCACATTCATCTGTCATCAGGTCGTAGCTCTGCCCCTAAAGTGTTAATTCAGTTCGGTATTCAATATTAGTGATCGTTCACTTTTGTAGCTTCACTTTTCTCCCAACCTGTGGCATCGGATTTGTTTCATTGTGCGCATACAACTCTGCTTGTTCAGCATTTGTCTAGCTTCCACACAGCCCCCCAAGAGCGGCCTGGTTTCGAGTAATTTTCCCCTTCACTCACAGTTCCCTGGTGTTCCGTCTGGGCAGCTACGCTGTTCTGTTTCTGCCCCGCCTGCTGGCTTTCCATCATCCGCAAGCTTCGCTCTTACTTCAGATGCTCCTCTGTTCCCGCCGGCAGCTCAGCGGATGCTGGCAGCTACTTTGTTTCCTTTTCTGTGGCTGCAGCTCTGGATGCGTATCTCTGACCACAGAGGCCCCCACACTTGTGTTTTCTTATGCCCGCCTGTTCCTGGGCACCACAGTTCCTTGGGGTCATCTGCCGGCATCCTGGCTCTCCTGCAGGACCCACAATGGCTGCCTCCTGGCAAATAGGATCTCCTGCTTGTCTCCTCCCTTCTTATACACCTGAAACCACTTGACGGGTTGCAGGAGTGAGTTCCCAATTTAAATTGCCTGACTGCAATTAGAGGAGAACGTGGGACATGCATGAACTTTACAATACTCTGCAGGCCTCTCCCTTGTCTCAGTACAAGAGTGGTGAAATGACTTACTAGTGTTCACTACTCCTAGTTGCCTCTTCCTCATCCCAGTACTTTAGTAGGTTGAATGAGGGAAAATGAGGGGAGATGTTTTCCTAGTACTGTAGTAGGTTGAATGAGGGGAAATGAGGGGAGATGTTTTTCAATAGCCCATAAAGGCCGAGGGAAGGTTAGGTTGGTTCTTATAAGGGAAAGGGGGATACAATGTCTCACCTGTGGATTCCCTCTTCCCAATCCCCAAGGATCCTCAACCCAGGTGATCCTCCCTCGCTTCTCCTCCCCTACGGTCAGGATCCAAAGGCAATGGCCTTTCCCCGGCCACCTGAGAAGAGAATCCAGGAGGAGTCGGTGTGAGGATACCCTCCGGTTTCTCACAGCCCCCTAGAAACATCAAAGTTACGGACCAAGTATATTTTGGTCAAAGTGGACTATGCCACAAAATTTCCAGAAGCCTTTCCCCTTAGAAATAATACCACCCAGCAGATCCTGAAGAACCTACGGCCCTCCTTTTCAAGAGTAGGATTTCCCAAGGAAATCTTAATGGATCAGGGCTCCACATTTTTTAGCAAGCTCACGGGGAAAGTGAAACAATTACTACATATTACGACCCTGTGAACCTTAGTATATCATCCACAAACAGATGGCCTTTTAGAAAGGTTTAATAAGACCCTGAAGACAATATTATGAAAGCTAGTGGAACAAGACAAAATGAAGTGGCATCAGATGGTACCTTGGTCTTTATTTGCTGTTCGAAAGACCACCCTAGGCTTCTACAGGATTCTCCCCGGTTAAATTACTTTACGGACAGGCACCAACTCTCTGTGTGTTAAGCGCTTCGCTAAACAGCGGGCTGGTGGTCGATCTCCTTCCTCAGCAGGCTGTCTCCTATGGAACAGCCTCCCCCTCCCTCTCCGTCTTGAGCTATATCTCCTCAAATTCCGGAAGCTCCTCAAGACATTCCTTTTCACCTCCTTCTTCCCTTCCTCCCTTCTCTGCTAAACCCCACAGATGATGAGATTGGTGACCAGGGCCCTTTTGTGTCCTCCTGCATCCTGTCTCCCATACCCAATTGCCTTCAGCCTCTGCCCAGTCCCTGCATTTGTCTTGGCACTCACTGGCCTATGCCACCACAGGCTTGCACTTACTTATATATTGACAGCTGACCACTCTCACCAAGTCACTTAACAGCTGCTTACTCCCTATCACTTCCCTCTTTGGGGTACCTAGCACTTACCCCCCCCCACTCCCTCATCCCTTCT
This sequence comes from Ambystoma mexicanum, assembly GCF_040938575.1. NCBI lineage: Eukaryota > Metazoa > Chordata > Amphibia > Caudata > Ambystomatidae > Ambystoma > Ambystoma mexicanum. The sequence goes on along the minus strand of NC_090928.1, from coordinate 258,041,066 downwards.
CTCTCTCTGCACTTGCACATTCTGAAGGCCTAGTAGGTCCCCCTCTATCTTTCATTGTTATCTTTTCTTTTCTTTCCCATGTTCCCTCCCTGTTGCCCTGTGGGTGCTTTGAAACACAATTTACTGGATGTATAAGTGCCTTACAAATGCACAGTAAATAAATAAATACATGTCTAAGCCCTGCCCAGCACTGCCACCTACCTTCTCGGTCATTCGGCCCATGAAGCCTGTGTCAGTGGAAGCCTTTGCTGCTACTTTCTCTGCTCCTCTGATGCCTGCGGCTGAATCACACTCTGACACAGCCCTCTCTAACCTGCACCTTTCGATCTCCAACACTCTGGACATCATTGCCCCTGCCATGAGAATCCGTCTGAAGCCTACCTCCAAGTGCAACTCTTGGTATGACTCTGACCTCACCGCCCTGAAACATAAGTGCAGGGTGGCTGAGCGGAAGTGAAGGGCTTCGGGTGCATCCTCTGACAAACTGTTCTGCCGCCTGCTCCAAAGGCAATACAGACTCTCTGTCCTGTTCAAGAAGAGAGTCCACATCCAAGCCTGTGTCTCTGCGGCCTCTACCAACACAGCCAAACTCTTTAAAATATGCAAGGAGCTGGCCAATCCTTCTGCAGTCTCCACCTCTCCTGTTCCCTCTCAGGCCCTCTGTACGGCTTTGGCTTCTCACTTCACCAATGAAACTCCAAATATCCTGTCCTCCATCTCCTCCTCCTCTCCCTCTACCTCTCTTGGCGCCCCTCTGGCCACTTCTCCCTCTCCTCCTCCTTTCTCCTCTTTCTCTCCGACTACACCTGACAAGATTTCTAGACAAGTCTGATCTATGAAAGTGTTGTCCAAACAAGTGCTGCAATTACTCTTTCACCACTGGATCTTTCCCCTCTCTCCTCAAACACTCCCTTGTGCACCACCTCCTTAAAAAGCCTTCTGCCGATCCTACCTTTCCCACAAACTATCACCCAATCTCTATCACTCCTTTCCTGGGCAAACTCCTGGAAAAGCTGGCCACCTCCAAGCGTACTCTCCACACTGAATCTGTTGGCTGTCTCAATGACCATCAGACTGGCTTCAGAGCAGCCAGAGGCACAGACTGCTTTCCTGAACACCTGTGAAGATCTGCTTACTAACCTTGATTCTAGCCTTCCTTCTGTCTTCATCCTCCTTGACCTTTCCTCTGCTTTTGACACGGTCAATCACAACATCCTGATCAATTGATTCAGTGAGAACCTGGGCATCATGGATCAGGCCCTGGATTGGTTGACCTCCTTCCTCCTGGACCAACCCTTCCAGGTCCAACTTGGGTCCTTTCTTTCCACCAACTGTCTCTCCACATGTGGTGTTCCCCAGGGATTTAACCTCTCACCCTGGCTCTTTAATGTCTACTTGGCCCCTTTGGCCTACCTGATCTCTACCTTCTCCTCTAACATTCAGTGTTATGCTGATAACACTCAGCTCTCTTTCAGGCTCCCCTCAGCCTCCTCTACTCCCTCACTCATTTCTGACTGTCTATCCATGATTCAGGATTGTTGAGCCTCCAAATATCTCTGCCTTAATGCCAGTAAGACTGAGATCCTTCTCATTGGGACCCATGCTCCCGCTTTCCCTCTCTCACTCTGGCCGCCCTCCTTGGGCCCTCTTCCTTCACCTTCCTGTGAGTCAAAAAACCTTGATATTATCTTTGACTCCACTCTCTCCTTCTCTCCCCATATCATAGACCTTTCCAAGAAGGCCCCCTACCAGCAGCACCTCCTCAGAGGCATTCTTCCTTTTCTCACGTTCCCCCAGAAGCTCACTGTCTCCAGAATCCTGATTCTTTCTAGGCTAGACTACTGCAACAGCCTCTTTCTCAATCTGCCTTCCTCTACTCTCCGCCCTCTGCAACTAATCCAGAACAGGACTGCAAGACTTGCCCTTGGCCTCAAGCCCAGGGGCCATATCTTTCCAGCCCTGAAATCTCTCTACTGGCTCCTGCTGGCTGCAACGATCTAGTTCAAGAGCCTCTGCATCGTCCACAAGACTTTCTGGGGCTGGGCCCTGCACTACATTCAAATCTCTCTTCCGAAATACCTTCCATCTCAAGCCCTCCACTCAACTACCTCAAACTCTCTGAGGGTCAGACGCTTCTCCAGGCAGAGACTAGGGGGTAGATCTCACTCCTCTGCAGGTGCCTCCCTCTGGAATGGCCTCCCTGTCCCTCTGAACCTTGAGCCGGACCACTTGAAGTTCCGGAAGCAACTCAAGACCTTCCTTTTCTCCTCTGCTTTCTCTCTCTCTCTCTCTCACTCTCTCTCTTCCCTGCTGACCTACTTGTTTGCTACACCAACTGGTTGCTTAGCTACTCCAGAGTCTCACTGGGCACCAGGCTCCTCCATGATCAGTCTCCCCGGCACTGCCTTCGGGCCTATTTCGCACATTGGGGCTGTAACTGTAACCCTCCAGTACCCTGCCTCCTTGCACTTACCCAGAGCTGCGCTATCCTGGCTGCACTTACTCAGAGCAATGCTGCCCTGATTGCACTTCCCCCTTCCTTCTCCCTGGCACATCCCCCTTACCCTCCCCCTGCACTTTGCATTGTTGCACTTGCACGATCTGAATGACACAAGGCATAGTAAGATCGTTTGTCTTGTCCTGCTCCTTTCTTCCCTCCCTTGTCTTGTCACGGCTAGAAATACTTGTGTACAGGCACGTTATAAATGACATATCATACCATATAATTTTGAGAGCAGCAGAAAACCTCCTACAATTGAAAGGTCACCTTAAGATCTTTCTTGGGAGGACAAAAGGTATTAGTGTTATTGCCAACCTTTAAGAATAAACTAATCTCCAAATGGCACGGGCCTTATGAGGTACTTGAACAGACAGGACCCTGTAAATATAAAATCTCCCAACCCGACCGCTGATTGAAAACCCAGGTATACCATATCAACATTTTAAATGAGTGGAAAGAAAACCCTACTGGGTCTACAACCACTATTCTGTTTTGTTTATTACCCGATGACTCTGATAGAAAGGTCCTTATCCGTTCTCAACTTAGTAACAACCAGAAACAAGATCTCTATGACCTACTCCTCCAGTGTTACCACCATATCTGCACCCCTTGGGGCAAAGTTGTATACTTAAAACCTAACAGACTACCTGAGGCGAGGAAAGCAACCATCATCCAGGAAGTCAGGCAGATGCTTGAGGCTAATATTATTGAACCATCTAATACTCACTGGTCTTCCCCCATTGTGTTAGTAGCCAAACCCGATGGGACATGGAGATTTTGTATTGACTTCAGAAAAGTCAATGCAACATCTGCCTTTGATGGCTACCTGATGCCCTGTATTGATGATCTCATTGATCGGACAACACTGTCTATGTTTCTACCATAGACCTTACAAAAGACTATTGTCAGGTTCTATTGTATGGTCCTGATAAAGAAAAAACTTGCTTTGCCACACCCTTAGGTTTGATCTACTTTAAGGTCCTCCCATTCGGACGACATGGGACCCCCGCAAGATTCCAACGGTTGATAGATAAGATCTTACAACCATACTCTGACTACTGCGGGGCCTACACAGACAACATTGTGATCCACAGTAAGACTTTGGAAGATCATATCTATCACCTCTATACAGTGTGATAAACCTGAAGGTTTTCTCTCATGTAATCACCGGGAATCCTTAATCCGGGTGGCCAAGTAAGAGCCATCGCTCTTGGATCCCAACCCTGGGGGCAGACAAGCGAGCAAGGATTACCTGGATGAAGGATTCTTGGAGAATTTTAGGGGGAAGACCTGAGGAGAGATATGGTATTTTCCAAAAGTGGAAGAAGCGAAAAATATAACAGAAGCCTTCATGAAATATTCCAAAGCCCAAACTTGGAAATCTGAAAAAACATGAAAACCCTATACTGAAAGGAAAGTACCAAACAAAAGGGGAAAAGTTACATTACAATCTAAGGCAAGTATTCTTTCTAACAATTAATCCTCCATTTCCTCCAACTTTCAGAGTTGTTGTGAAACCCAATCCTATCATTCACTATAATTTTTACCGAAAGAGAGCGAGAAAACGAATAAAAGAGAAATGCCATTTTCCCATTACGCTAAAGGTTTTCATAAACATAAAACCATACCATAAAACTATTATCCTCACTGTTCTAGCAATTACAGATCCGACACCTCTAATATCCTTAGAGGATACTGCAACTCGCATCTTGCCTATGAATATCCTAATACTGAGACAAAGAAGAAGACTGAAGCTGGGAAGATTACCTATGGCAATGTTTCATGGCTCTGTCCATCTAACAAGGCCTGTCAGGGTCAGGCACTTAGCTACGATCACAAACACCTCAATCCAATTGAGAACCAAACTAAGTATAAAAGGTGGAACCCAGATTCACAAAGGGAGAACGAAAAGCCAGGAAGGCAAAGGCCAGTTCGATAAGGACAGCAGGCGAGATGGTGAGCAGCTGAGCAAAGGCTACTGAGAACCAGGCTTGAGAGAGATGCTACAAGCCTGCAGGTTGAAGCAGGAGAAAGCGTGGCGAGGGAGCCATGTGTCCAAGAAGCCGAATGGGTTTGTCAAAGGAAGCAGAAAAGCTGGTCAATCCCTCTAAATGTTGTGCCAAGAAATTGCTTGTTTCCCTGGGACAGCGAAGCTGCCCAGGAAGTTATGAGGGGCAAGAGGGGAGAGACCCTGACCTTGGATAAAAGAATCGTGAAGGACGCGTTGTTAAAGTACATCCGGTGAGTTCAAAGTGATGAGAGAGCCCGGTTTGTAACAACGCAAATGATTAAAAAGTTGCAAGCAAGGTTACGTGTAAGAAGTGAGACTCGTTGAAAGAAAGCTTTGATTGTTTTAAACTGTGATGAAACAAAGTAACAGAGTGGTCCTGTGGAATGCCGTAATTGTCGAAAGTCTCTGTGAACTGCAAAAGTTAAACAAAGTATTGCTGTGGTGGAAAGCTAGTTGAACAAAGTTAATGAAAGTGAAAGCCAACTGGCAAGGCTAATGAAGAGAATATTAAGTGAAGTAAGATCCTGATGAAACAGAACAGAGTGATTAAGTGAATTGACAAGAAAGTAGAACTTGTGGGGCTCTAAGAAGCACGTTTGAGGCGGAAACAAGGAAGTAGAACTTGTTGTGGTGCTAAAAGGCACACCTGAGGAAAGACTAACAGAGTATAAGGAATACGATAACCAGAATTCAACAGTGTCGGAGTTGTCAGGGATGGAAATAAGTAAAGCTGTGCCGTTTTAAAAGTCTTCGACATAAACTGCATGAGGAAAGCAGGAAGATTGGGAAGGGAAACCCATGTATCAAATTAAAGAGTAGAAAGTAACGAGTAAAGAGGGACTAAGTTCCAGGAAGGAAAGCCGCAAATATCCACCCTGGAACATTGTTAAAGTAGAACTGTGTTAGGTTAGAAAGTATTGAATCAGGCAAAGGAAGCCTGAGAAAGAGAACATTGTTAAAGTAGAACTGTGTTATGCTAGAAAGCATTGAATCAGGCAAGGAAAGCCTGAGGAAGAGAACATTGTTAAAGCAAAACTGTGTTATACTAAAGAGCATTGACTCAGGCAAGGGAAGCCTCAGAGAAGTACAGGAACTGTGACAAATAAGAACACGATTGAACTGTCTGGTTTTTATCTGTTTGGAACAAACAAAACGTTTTGAGATTCTGAGTGACTTAAGCTTGAGGAAGGGAGTTGAGAAGAAACTCCATGACCATACTGATATTTTTTTGAGAGACATATATATTTTATCCAATACCCTACACATTGTTAAGTTAGAACGTGAGGGCAAGCATAGGTTTGACACAGACAGATTTTTGGACTATTCTTTCTTCTTTATTTGAATGGTCGAGACGACTCCCATTAAGAAATAGGGCAAGTTAGGCATTCTACAAACCCCATTTTTATAAATAAAAAAGGTTTTTGAAACGTGTTTCCTTGTGTCTGGGTCTACCTCTGAGCACCATACCTTTCTCACAAGAGTCGAGAGAGTATTACGAACAGCAGGGTTCACAGATAATCCTAAAAAGTGCAAACTGTCTCAATAAGCAGTAAGGTATTTAGGATTTTATGTGGGGTATGGCACAATACAGCCACACCAAGAAAATGTTAAAGCGGTCCTAGACACCCTTACACCAAGAAAAAAAAAGATCTAAGGGATTTCTTAGGACTAATTGGCTATTACCATCAGTTCATCCCCAATTTCTCAAGTAAGACCACTAGACCCACTGACAAATTGAAAAATGCAGTACCCCTTAAGATCAGGTGGAATGAAGAAGACCAACAGTGCTACATAACCTTGAAAGAAACCCCTTGTCAGAGCCCCATTTTAAAAGTGGCAGATTTTTTAAAAGAGTTCATCCTCCAGATGGATGCCTCTCTTGAGGGGCTACGAGCTGTCCTTTCCCAAGACCACTATGACCTGGAACACCCAATATTCTACATAAGTAGGAAACTATTCTTGAGAGAGAAAAACTATTCTGTTATCAAACTCGAACTTGCTATAAATGGGCCATTATCAAACTAAAGTACTGTCTGCTGACGAGGAAGTTTAGACTAATCACAGATTATTCACCTCTGGTATTGATAACTACATGGAAGGAATCAAATCTGCAAGATGTGCAGTGATTTTTGGATCTACAGCCATATGTCTTCACTGTGGAATACTGAAAGGGTCGAGATCAAGGCAATGTCGACTTCCTTTCTCGATTCCCCTGTGAAACATCCAGATCCAACCCGCATAGGGGAGGAGTATGTGAGGATTCTGAGGACGTTCTCACTTCTTTCCCTAACATATCCTCCTCCCAGGTGGCCAGGGAAAGGCTGTTGCTATCGGATCCTGACGCTTGGGGTGGATATGCGAGGGAGGATCAGCTTGGTGGAGGAGACTTGGGGAGTGGGGATGAGGCACCCTTGGGTGAGACATGGTACCCCCCATTTCCCTTTTCTAATGAGTCTAACATCCCCCCGGCTTTTATAGGTTATTACCAGTCCCTTCCCATACATCCTCTCTTTATTGATTCTTACACACACACAAACACCACTTTGGTACTGGAACGAGGAAGATGCAACAAAGACTGACAACAGACTACAGAACTTTCCCTGCGCAGTCTAGTTGCCAAAGACCTAATCAAGCTGGCGGGATATTCAAAGGCCAGTACTGGAAGAAGAAGAGGGATGTGAACGAGACAGCAGCCATGGGGAGCAAAACCCTGAGAAGTCCAGAGAAACTGGATGGGGGATGCAGAGCAAGCACAGCAGGAAGCCAGGTGGAAAGCAGGCCAGCGCAAGAAAGCTCTGCAGAGGAAAGCTGGTGCTTCCCTCTAATCCGGAAAGGCATCTGGAGAAGCCGGGGGAGAACTGAAGGAGCACCGCCGAATGAACCGCAGCAGAGAAGTGGCTGCCAGAGTCACACAGGCAGTGAGGTGCATCGGATATACCAGCAGGCGAGAGAGAAACTGTCCACGAAGCCGCTCGAAAACACAGGCAGGACAGAGCATGCTTCCCAGGGAGACACATATAGTGCTGCAGCCCCACACCATACGTCGGACACGCCAATCGACCCTGGCAAGTCTGCCCATGAGTGCTGAGATTCCTGGGCATACCGACATGGGTTTCAGTGGGAAAGTCACCATATATGACAAGCTGATAAAAGAAAGAGACTGTATTTACGTGAACTCCCTTACTTAAGCCAATTTGGGGGAAATTCAGAATAAATACAACAGCGAATTAATGAACTGTGATAAAACCAGGGGAAACGTTGATAGAAGTGAAGCGCATTGGTTATGAACTGACATGAAGAATAATGCTAACAAACAAAGCCAAACAAGCAAGCATAAGTGAATGATTGTGATGAAAATTCTAAGAGTGTCATGATTCCTACCCCCGGGAATCCGGACCAGGTCCATCTGTCCCGGGAGCAGGCATCCAGATACTTGGGAAAAACCTAGGGGCTATCTGGGTACAGTCCTGGCTCCGTAGGCGCCAGGCTCATAGAAGGGGTCAGTCCTGGCGCCATAGGCGCCAGGCTCATTTGCTTTCACTTACCTCATGCAGACCATGCTGCTCAGCATTCAAGCCAATGTGAAGTCTGAAGGGGGACTACTTTATTTCAGGGACTATTTTCTTACTCGGGTGTGGTCTTGGGAACTTCTTACCTGGGACTACTTTGAAGGCTATTTAAACCACGCCCGAAGAGCAGCTCACGCTTCGCGTTATTCTGCATCCTGCAGCGTAACGCTCACCTTGCCTGCAAGTCAGCATCTTCTGCCACGCCCGCCTCGAGTCTGGAGCTCCTAGAAAAAAGGGGGAAAGAAGGAAAAAGGTTAGAACAAGAACAATACTTTTATTCCTCACCTGATTCTGGATCCATGGCGCCTTCGAATAGGAGGAAAGACGTTATTTGATGCGTGTCGCATCGCCTGCTGCATCACCGCGCTATACTAACCAGCCTTCGCAGCACCTCCACGATCCACCTCTGTCTTCATCATTTCTTCGCCAAACTCCGGCACCTAAGGGGGATAAAAGAACAGCAAGGTGAGCCGAGAGAATAAATAAGGCAATATTAGTCACCACCATAGACTTACCTGATTTTACCACCGGAGGCATTCTTCATCTCCACTGGCCGGCGCAGCCTCCATTCATCTTCGCCGAACTCCGGCACCTAAGGGGAACAAAAGGACAGCCATGTGAGCCGAAAGAACAAACCAAGGGAATCTCTTTCACCATAATAGACTTACCTGATTTTACCGCCAGAGGCATTATTCCTCAAAACACCATCATTTCTCACTCTGCACCTGTAATAAGGGAGAAAGCAACAGATTACATACAGGTGTCATTTGCCGGACAGTGTTGGGTAATACAGATTCTTACCTGAACTTTACCAGCCGCCACGAGGCAATCTTCTCTAGGGTCAAGCTGCAAGCTGCAAGGAATCGGACAAGAGTGAAAGTCAGACATTTTGAACTCTTACGAACTATATACTTACGGCTCCTCGCCAGGAACCCCAGAGTCAATATTGTTCTGGAACTCCGCAATTCCTTCGGACCAGTGAAGTAACTGGTTATCCACGCGTCCCTGCATTCTACGCAGGATGAAGAGCTCTTCCTTTAAAAACCTAAGGTGAGAATATAAAAGGAGACATCGGAGGTGATTAGAGGGGAGAACAGTGGGGCGGGGGTTATCACTCAAATCCACGGGTGCTAATTCCCTTTCTCCACTTTCAGGAGAATACTTCTTCGGGTCAAGCAGACGAGATTAGGTGGGCCATTCCAGTCTGTCATCTCTCTGTCAGGTGGGTGGAAACCGCAGCTGTCCAGTTCTGATCGACGCCCCTGTGGGAGCCAGGTGAGCGTAACAAAGAGGCAAACTAGCATTGCCAATAGTCAAGCAGACATTATTGCATATTACTTAATGAAATGAATGGTTGAGAAACGAAAAATCTGTTTGCAAGAGAAACCTGGAAAAGGGGCACCAGATGATTTGGTCAAGAGACCCGAAACAGTGAAAAATGTTCCTAGCAGGAGAGTGTACTTGGAAGCTTATGATAGCTGGTGCAAAATAAATATAACAGTAACTGATTCTATTAGCAGGAGAGTGTACTGGGGGGACCTATGTTGGTCTTCGCAAGTGAAAGCTACTAAAAAAGTGAATGGTGACAAAACAAGTGATGATACAGCTTCAGGGGCCTGTGAAAGGATAATAAGTCAAGCCTCACTGTGAAGCTGGAACTGTGACAAGATAACTATAAAAAATATACAAGTAAGGTGTGTCGGTTGCGTGACCTGTAATGGGTGGACCGTGGGGTCCGACAACTGGCCCTAGAGCGAGTATTCCCACCTGAGGAAAAGCCCCTTTGTGATTGAATAAAGGAAAACCTGTATGAACTGAAATTGAGGAACTGTACTTTATAAATTGGTGAAAGGTAACCAAACCAGAAGAGCTGGAAGGTATCCCAAAGAATTGTGTAATTTTTTAACCTTGAAAGACTTGAAAGCTTGGCGAAGGGAACCCCTCTTTTGTAATGTGAACTATTTGAATATTGGGGGAGGGAAAACCCCATTTAAACCTGCAAAGTTGGAAGAGGCTCTGAACGTTTATTTTGAACACTTCTCATTTGATGCTGACATCTCTACACATTGTATACAATTAGATGTGAGGGCATGTATAGGTTTTGGATACAGACAGACATTTGCTTTGGACTTCCTGACACAGACTATCAATAGTTTTATTTAGGCAGGGAAATCCCACCTTCGCATATGGAAAGTTAGGCCTTTTTCCAACTATCCTTTGTTTTGTTAATAAAAGTTTGTAGACCAAATTCTATTAAGTTGTCTGTGTCTCCTTCGTGATGCCTTCACATACACTGCAAAAAAAACAGAGAAAGTACAGAAGGGAGTGTATCCTTGGCAGGAGAGTAAAGAGTCTGAGACCCGTACCCATATGAAAGCAAGAGAGCAAGAGGTTCTGGGACCCTGGAAGAAGCAGAGACAGTACAGAAGGGAACATATGCATGGCAGGAGAGTAAACCAAGCTATTGCAACAGAGCATTGCAAGTCTGGGATCCGCACCCATTTGAAAGCAAGAGAACCAGAGGGCCTGGGACCCTGAGAGAAAGAGAGACACAGTCTACAAGAAGGGATACGCTTGGCAGGATGTAACCAATACATTGGGCCTCATTACGACCCTGGCGCTAAGTGAAAAACGATGGCGGTAAATGGTTACCGCCATCGTTTTCCGCCAGGTCCGATCATGACCCGCGACCGTTAACTACGATGCCATTAGCGGCATTGTAGTTAACGCTGCCGCAAACTGCGCTAAGGGTGCGCGCACGCGACCGGCCACACCGTACTTAGCGCCATGGCCGAAAGGTACGCAAATGCCGACCCAAGCGGACATGCACCTAACGCCATCACCCAGCCCGTTAAGTACCTTACCGCCATGGTGCTAATTACGCCATCGCGAACCAACCGTAAAGGGCCATGTAAAGTGAATGCAGCTGCCACAGGTGCACAGAAACAGCACAGGTGAAGGCAATACAGACTCAGGAAGTACAAAAAGAGCACACCCCACCCCTTCCCACACCCAGTCACACTCCACAATGATACCAATACGACTAGCAATGTTGGGGCTGGAGGACCTGATAGCAATGCATGTGCTACAACAGCAACAACAACAACAGGCAGCACAGAGGAGACGCAGGAGGAGAAGGAGGGCAAGGCAGCCCAGCAAGCCCCACCAGCACAGCCAGTGCCACCACGCAGGCAGCCCCCAATCCCACGCATCAGAGCCTATCCATTCAACCTCACTGCTGAGCAGATCCACACCCTGTACCGTTTGGACCGGGACACCATCACCGCCATCGTAGACATGATACACAACGACATCGTCAGCATGATAGAAACTCCAACCGCCACCCCCCCCCCCCTACTGAACGTAGTGTCTGTACTCCACTTCCTGGCCACAGGCACCTACCAGCACACAGTGGGGCACTTGCATGGCATTTCACAACCATTATTCTCACGAACACTCATCCAAGTGCTCGATGCCCTCCTCAAGCACACAGACGACCACATCTCATTACCGCGGACTGCCCAGGACATTGCAAACACCAAAGTGGGTTTCCATGCACTAGCCGGCATACCCGGTTGCATTGGTGCCATCGACTGCACCCATGTGGAATTGGTGGTTCCACGTGCCATGGAGGTACCGTACCGCAACCGGAAACAGTTCCACTGAATCAACGTGCAAATGGTCTGTGACTCCAACAAGATCATCACACATTGTTGTGCCCGATTCCCCGGATCAACCCATGATTCTATGGTCCTGAGGAACTCCACAATACCACGCTACATGGAGCGACATGCAGACCCAAGATCCTGGCTACTCGGTGAGTCCAATGTCATGGAAGTGGGCAGGTGAATGACGTACCGATGCATACTCCACCTGGCTGAAAGGGGGGGGAATGATGCATACTCCACCTGGCTGAAAGGGGGGGGGAATGATGCATACTCCACCTGGCTGAAAGGGGGGGGGGGATGATGCATACTCCACCTGGCTGAAAGGGGGGGGGGTGAATGATGCATACTCCACCTGGCTGAAAGGGGGGGGGAATGATGCATACTCCACCTGGCTGAAAGGGGGGAGGAATGATGCATACTTCACCTGGCTGTGAGCAACACAGAGAACGGAGACAGAGGATGGGCACTCACAATGCACTCAACCCCTCTGCATACATTGGGTGATGGCATGCAAAACAGGCCATGGGAGCCATGAGCATATACTGGTTGCATTGTGTGAATCAATTAGTGCATGTAGAAGTGAGCCGAAGTAACAGTTGGATGCAAGCCATGGTGGCACATCATGTTCTTGATCAGACGACATGACTGACACATACATTCTCGCCTACATACAGGTGATGCAGGCTATCCCCTGAAGAGGTGGCTCCTTACACCAGTCCGGAACCCGCAGAACCAGCACGAGGAGGACTTCAACCGTGCACATACACGTACTCGTGTGGTCATAGAGCAGACATTCGGCCTATTGAAGGCACGGTTCCGAAGCCTCAGCAGGTCTGGTGGGGCACTCCTGTACCACCATGAGAAGGGGCAAAGATCGTCATGGCATGTGTCATGCTACACAATATGTGCGTCAGACGGAATGTGCCCCTGCCCCCTGACGCAGAACTGCAACCACCTGACGATGAGGATGAGGAGGGTGCAGATGGGGCGGCACCCCATGGAGGAGGCGACGCACAGGAGGGGCGTGCAATGCGCCAAAGTATCATCGACCACTGCTTCTAGCACACACGGCTGGTGTGAATCACATGGAGACTGCACTTGGGGCACTGTGTGTCTCTGGGACATGCACACTGTGGACTGTACACCAATAAAGCACACATATGCAATGAAAATGTCCACACATTTCATTTTGGGAAAGAAAAAAGTGTATTCAAACTATGAAACGTCGTGACACACCCCCTCCCCCCTCCCCCCTGCACACCCCAACACACCCCCTGCCCCCTGCACACCCCAACACACCCCTCCCCCCTCCCCCCTGCACACCCCAACAAACCCCCTCCCCCCTCCCCCCTGCACACCCCAACACACCCCCTCCCCCCTCCCCCCTGGAATCCCTACGAAGGTGCGGTAGTGTCTGTGCAGCAGGGTGTGCAGTAGTCCTGCTCGACTGTCAAGCCACTAATGTGAATCCCCTCCCCTGGCCCCCGGGGCACCCCTGCCCGTGCTGCGTAGATTGCGCCCTGATCTGCGGATGGTGCTGCTCTGTGCCGAGCTGGTTGATGAGGAGGGTCCGGCCTGCACATCTGGACGCATGTCCCTGATGGTCTGAACAAGTTCTGTGAGGACATTGCGCACAGCCGCGAGTTCCGTGCATATGTCCTTTGTGGAGGACTCTATGGCAGCTGTGACTCGGTCTGCCGACCTCTCCATGCCATCCCTTGCCACCCCACACTGTGCAACATGTTCGTTGAGGAGGGCGGATAGCTGCTGCTGGCGGGTAACTATATCTTCAAGTGTCTGCTGGTTCCGCTGGCCCATGCCCAGTGGCATTTGCATGTCCATTGGGCTGCTCACCTCAGGCTGGGGGGATGGGGTGGCTGGCCAATCCTCGGCCTCCGACTGCCCCTGTGTGGCATCCGCCTGCAGGGGGCTTAGGGATGTGCAGGGGGAATGTGGCTGGGCAGTGGGCCTTTCCTCATCGATGACCTCGATGCTGCCTGCCTCACTGTCAGAGGTTGCCGCTATGGCAGCGATTTCACCCAGGGTGCTGCTTGCAGCAGAGCCTGTCCCTTCAGTGGGCACGACTAGTGACATGTGCAGTGCTGCTGCTGGGTCTGTGTTTGCTGTTGTGGGGGCTGGCACTTGCCAGTCCTCTTCCCCAGGCAGGGTTTGTGGCTGCTGGTGTGTTTCCTTTAGGACGGCTGAGGTGGATGCCTGTGGCCTGGCCCTCTTGGTGGATCTGGATGCAGTGTTGTCCTCTTCCTAGAGGTCTGTGTCAGATCCTGTGGTGGAGCAAAGGAGGGATAGTGTTATTGATGGGTCCGCGGACATTGGCCGTGCATTGTGAGGGATGACATCTATACAGTGGGTACATGCAGCACATTTCAGGCAGGGGCATACAGGTTTTGTGCCTTTTGTGTGGAGGTAGCATGGTGGTATGTGTGTGCCAGCAGTTAGGGTGTGCATGCTGCATGTGTACAGGGTGGAGTCTGGATGTGTCTGTGGACATTCACCTGCCGATGTGTTGCATATGCACTATGGGGCTACATGGTAATTCACATGATAGGACTTTGTTGAGTTTAGCATGGCTTGCTCTGGCCACCTACCTGCATCTCCTGAGGTTGGCACTCCTCTCTCCATCCCTCCGACACCTTGGATGCTCTCCATCCCGATGGTGGATGCACATATTTCCTCCCATGCTTGCAGCTTTATGGGCGATTCGGATCCACCCCCAGTTGACGTGCCTAGGTTCCGGTTAGCTGAGAGGATGCTTCGGACACGGAGCCTCAAGTCGTCCCAGCGCTTTCTGCACTGCTGGGCAGTGCGGGGTACGGCCCCCACTGCACTCACACGCTGTGCCACTAGGGCCCATATGGCCTTCTTTTTCGCTATTGCCGGCCTTGTCATCTGCGCGGAGAATACAGCTGCAGCATTTTCTTGCAGGGTCTCTGCGAGCATGGTTAGTTCCTCCTTTGAGAAACGGTCTTGGCGCTGCCGGTCACATGCTTTTTTAACTACTTTGGGCATTTTTACTTGGCTAATTGGGTGGGTGATGGGTGTGGATAGGTGTCAGGGTTGGATCAGGTATGGTTGTGGAGGATGGCAATGGATTGTGTTTTTAAAGATGGCCGCCGTGCAGTTTCCCGTTCCGCCGCGATGACGCTATTTCCGGTTCCGCCTATTTACGGTGAACGCTAATTACGGTGACCGCTAATTGCGGTCGCCGCTATGGTGTGTGTGGCGGTAGTGCTCCTTGCGCGGCGTGCAATGGCGGTAAGGGCTGTTTTTGGCCCATTTACGCCATGCTGTACTTTACATTAACGCCATGGCGTAATGCACGTGCCCGATGGGTCGGAATATGCCGCACTTTACGCCATCGACCCACGGCGTAAACGTTGATTACGCCATGGCGGTAATGTTCGGTACTTACCGCCAGGGTCGTAATGAGGCCCATTGTGAGTCTGGGACCTGCACCCCCATGAGCATTTGAGAATAAGAGGGTCAGGGACCCTCAGAGCAAAAGAGGCATATCAGAAGAAAGCCTATGCTTAGTAGGAGAGTACACCAAGTTGGTATAATGCAGAACTGCACAAGTCTGGGACTTGCACCCAGGTGAAATTATAAAGGTACAGTGAGGTACATCCAAGACGATACAGGGTTTGGGACGCAATGAGATAAAGAAAGGAAAAGTAGAACCAGAAGGAATCCAGGAGAAAGGAACAACCCCATAATCCATGGAATTAAAACATTGTGGAACATTTATTTTGTCGTTTTGATCACCAGAGACACGGGGAAAATTTCTGTTGCCAAGAACTGTCTTTACCACTTTACTTTGGAAGAGAAAATCCCTGCACATTTAGCTTAGGTTATTAGTTTTGGGGTCAGAAGTGGGTCTTTTGGCCACGACAGTGAGACATTTTATTTTGACATTCTGACATTGTCACTAGTTTTCTTTGAGGCAGGGAAACCCCTCTTAGCTTTAGGGACAGAGAGGCCATTATCCCAACCTTTTTCTTGGTTAAATAAAAGTATATGATCGAAACTATGCCATCTTTGTGTCCTGGCCTTACAGAAATGACAGCTCCTGAGCCTAAGAGTGACACAGGGTCAGGAGAATAACAGATGCCCCCCATATGCCTACACTACTAGCTGTAGAACTGCCAAACCCCTCATTGTTGGTTCTTCAGGTGTTCCTCTCGGTTGGGAGTAAATCTAGAAACAGTGGCCCTATTATTTGAGTCTGTAGCAGCCGGTCTGTTTACGGACAGAATATTGGTAATGGATCAGAGTATCCCTAGAGAGAACCAAGAATGTTGACAACCTATAGAAGGTATGGATGGGCAACCATTATCTTCTGGTCCCATTATCAAACAATCCTTAGCGTTATCACAGACTTTTGCCAGACATAAGGAAGCACCATCTTTCGATTTGATCCAGACTGTCTACTTCTCCATTATACTGGGAATGCTGTGTTTGCACAAACACAACCCCTATGTAAATTGGGCAGGCAACACACTTTTCCTCGTTTTGAAATTTTGCATGCAACACTGCAATTCAGGCGGGACAGTGTTTAAAGAGAAACCTGTTCCCATGATTCCGTTGTCAGATGCTCAAGTCCATAATTTGAATAAAGTCCCTCAAAAGTATGATGATGAATCTGCTGATGTCATCACTCCTTTCCCAGAGGTAGCCTCTCCGCATGTGGCCAGGGGATGGCAGCCACTACCTGATCCTGACCCTGGGGGTGGCTATGCGAGGGAAGTTCACATGAGGGGAGGCGACCCTCAGGGGGATGGACAGGCATCATCAGAGGAGACATGATATTCCCCTTTCCCTCTTAGGGATATCCCCTCCATTCCTAATGCCTTGATGGCATACTATGATAATCCCCTTCAACAACCCGCAATGCCTGCTGACAGTATCCTTCAATATTCTGTAGCAAACAGAATGACAAAGACTGAGATGAGAAAGAAGACTGCTCAAATGAGGATTATTATGCACCCACCAGCTGCAGAGACATGCTGCCCAAAGCAGAGAGAGAGAGGGAGAGAACGGAAGCAGAGAAGGACCCAAGCAGGGTCAGTGAAGTCAAGGCAGCCGTCCTAAAGCCAGTGAGACCACAGTGGAAGGTCGGACCCGAGAGGGAGCTACAGAAGGCTTTCACTGATTGAAACAGGAGGCAAATTCCCTATGGCTTACATCAAGAAATGATTTTCATAGTCCCATTATTTGTCGAGATACAAATACACCAGTGATAAGAGGAACTTGGAGAAAAAGCATATGCCCTGAGATCTTGAAAGTGGATGAACAGATGAGAGAACCTGGCAGGGGAGTATACCAGGTGTTTTGCGAGTCTGGGAACCGCACCCAGATTGTGTATGACATGATATGGCATTTATAATGTGTAAAGGAACTATCTGAGAGAAACTGGCAGGGGAGTATACCAGGGGTTTTGCGAGTCTGGACCCGCACCCACGTTGTGGTATCTTGAAAGAGTATCTCAAGGAAGATTCATGCCCTTAGGATTCTGAATTGCATTGAATATGGAAAAGACCTGGGGAAGGGAATAATTTCCCTGGGAGTGAATTGCAACACCAAGAGGAGGGGCTTATCCTCTTGAGCTACAAATAACCTGGTTATTCTTTGAACTTTTGTTTTGGTGGAGAGAAACCTGGGGAATGGAGTAATTCTCTGGAACTGTGAACATTATCCATTTGGAACGTTTGGATTTATACCTTTTTGTTGAACTTGAACATGACTGCACTGTGCAAGCCAAAGACAATACCCTTACCACCTTAGAGTTGTTTTTAGAATGAGAGGGCTAGGAGAGGAGTTCGGTCATCTTGACACAGAACAAACCCTTATTTTTTGGTTGAGGTAGTGAAATACCTCCTAGATTAGGGGCAGTAAGACATTTTCCAACCCCCTTTATTATTTAATAAAAGTGTATACCAATCACCATGAGTCCTCTGTATCTGTGTCTCATTCTTGGTTCCTCATATATGGTGTTATTAGTGGGATACTAGCTCAGCTGATACAAACTGGGGAACCCATCAGAATCCTACATCTCTACTGATTTCCCTGAGGGGTACCTCATATGATTTTGATCATTAAACAACTACAGGGAGCGGAGTTCTCTGTTGAAATGGCCATGGAGGAGACAGTCTTTACCATCAAACAAATAGTTGTGGATACATATCAGCTCCCCAGTGGGTGTCAGCAACTCCTTTTCCAAGGACCCTTCTGTCAAAGTCAAGATACACTGGCTAAGTTTCCTACCATGAGAGTGTACTGGGAAGCTTATAACAGCTTGTGTGAAGGTGCAACAACAGAGACTGAGGTTTCTAGCAGGCGAATGTACTGGGAAGCTTATACTGGTCTTTGCAAGCAAAAGCTACACGTGAATGCTGATAAAGCAAGACATAACAAAGTATCAAGAATATGTGAATGAACATTAAGTCAAGCCTCATTGAAAAGCTGAAACTGTGGCATAAAACATATGAAGACAATTCTATATGAAGCAAAAGCTATACGTGAATGGTGATAAAGCAAGATATAACAAAGCATCAAAGTTACAAGTGAATGGTGATAAAGCAAGATATAACAAAGTATCGAGAAGATATGAATGAACATTAAGTCAAGCCTCATGGAAAAGCTGAAACTGTGGCATAAAGCATATGAAGCCAATCCAAGTAAGGTGTATCGGTTGTGTGACCTTTAATGGGTGGACCGTGTGGTCCAACAACTGCACCTAGGCCGAGTGCATCCACCTAATGAGAAGCCACTTTTGTGATTGAATCCAAGAAGATATATGTGAACTGAAATTAAGGAACTGAACTCTATAACTTTGTGAAAGGTGACTCAACCAGAAGCGCCAGGGAGCATCCCAGGGATGTGTGTAGTTTGCAACATTAAGTGATATGGAATGGTGTTTTATTTGAGAACCTTGAGAGACCTGAACACATGGGGAAGGGAACCCCTATTTCATAGCGTGAACTATCTGAACTGTGGGGAAGCGAAACCCCTTTTCCATCCAAGAGCTGGAAGAAGCTCTGAACTTTTATTTGAACACTTTTCATTTGATGCTGACATCCCTACACATTGTATACAATTAAATGTGAGGGCAAGTATAGGTTCTGACACAGACAGACATTTGCTTTGGACTTCCTGACACAGACTATCATTAGTTTCATTTAGGTAAGGGAATCCCACCTTAGCATAGGACAGGTTAGGCCGGTTTCCAACCCCAATCTTTGCTTAGTAAAAGTTTGCATCCCAAAACTTTGTTGTCTGTGTCTGTTTCTTTTTTTGTTATTGTTGTTGTTGTTTTAATTGTTATTTAACTGACTTGCAGCTTTTAACAAAGACAAAGGTACTTTCAAGGAAATAAAACCATACAAAACAGAAGCAAACAGAAATACATATACAATAAAATGTAACATGGCTAATAACATTTTCAAATTTGAAAAAGAGCGTACAGTGTTCCTAAAAAGAGAATTGATTTAAAACAACTAATATTCCTAAGTTAATAGCACGAAGAAAACCCACCACCGCAATTATGTCAGAAGTTACATGGCCGCTCAAATATCTGTTCCACAACTCAGTATCATCCGAGATTGCACCATTAGCAAATTGTCTGTTAAGACACAGCCGACACACGTTTCAACCTTAGTCTTTTTCAAGAGAACCCCGTCTCAGAAGCTTCGGCCGAACTCGGCACCGTCTGGCTATCCAGCCCCCCTGACGCCCTTACCTGGGAGGATCAGCCCACAACTCTCCGGAATTCACCTTTCAAACTTAATTGGCCTTGAAAAAAACTAAGGTTAAAACGCGCGTCGGCTGTGTTGTTTTTCACCATGTCAAAAAATTGTCATTCATTAATACAATGATGTTCTTTTTGGTGCCAACCAACTAAGAAATAAATAACGTTTGTAATGACAAAACATTAGCCATGATCATTGATTTAACCAACTTGCACAAACTGTGACAATCTGGACTAACATATCCAACCAGCGCCAAACTAATCCAGGGATTTGTCATCCCCACAAAGCTTTTAACCAAACAGGAACCTTGGAGCTGGTCCCTATACAAACCAGGATTAAGGCTGCAGGTAGATTTAGCAACAAGCAAAAAGTAGGTGCACAGGAGAGAGGGAGTCCCAACACCTTAACTCCAACCAATGTCCAACCCATTCTGTACATGGTGGTTAATATTAGCCACGTTGTTGTCAACATCACAGATGAAGCTTCTTTAACGGGTGAGGGGGGGGGACAGAAGATTTCTTGCTAAATGAAGCGCAGCCGAAGTATCCAACTCCTCTGAATGCAGAGTTGGCAAGGCTTTCACAACACTCCTAACATCCATTCAGTCCAGATTGCAGAAATTAAATGGAT
Organism: Ambystoma mexicanum; assembly: GCF_040938575.1. NCBI lineage: Eukaryota > Metazoa > Chordata > Amphibia > Caudata > Ambystomatidae > Ambystoma > Ambystoma mexicanum. The sequence continues at coordinate 258,020,925 of NC_090928.1, read as the reverse complement.
CCTCTCAAGGGGTTCAAAGGCTAAATTGCTAACTGTCACTCCAAAAAGGAGAAAGGAGGAAGGGAGACGGAAAGAGGGGTTCAAAGGCACCAGGTCCGCAGACGCCCCACGTGATGTGCAGAAGTAATATACAGCGAGGTTTCCACTTTCTGAGTGTTGGAAGGATCAAGTACAATTGCGTGATCTGAGTGTTCATGACCAACACCAAACAACTTGAGCGAGTCAGGTGATTTCAAAGTGTATGGTAGGTTAGAAGAAAGCAAAGTAAATTTGTGCACACCCACATTGTGGAAAAAAAATAAAAAAGTTGCAACCTTTCCAACAGCCGAGCGTCCGGTAGCAACTGTTGGTGACTGCTGGAAAACTGTCAGACTGAAGTAACTGCACAAACTCTGTGACCACTCTGCGTTGGGGTCGGGTCTTTGTAGTGTAGCTCCTCCCACTATGGAAATGAGGGAAATACTGCTGGTACTACCAGGCACTGCCAGAGTGCAATAACTCTGCTCAAACTCTGCGACTCTCTCCGCAGTGTGGTCAGGTCTTTGTAGTGTAGCTCCTCCTGCTAGGGAAATGAAGGAACGACTGCCGGTACTGCCACGCACTGCCAGACTGCAGTAACTCTGCACAAACTCTGCGAGCAATCCAGGGTGGGGTCAGGTCTTTGTAGTGTAGCTCCTCCCGCTAGGGAAATGAAGGAAACACTGCTGGTACTGCCACGCATTGCCAGACTGCAGTAACTCTGCTCAAACTCCTATTTCTATTTCATGATGCTTTCACACCACCCTTGCCTCATTGCTGTGCCTTGTGGCTATGGGCTAACTCCTTCACCCATAAGAGCACATCTTCCTGGTGAGCTCCACATTACAGCCCTCTTGCCGACTTGCCATAATTACGAATACCTCTGTCAACATATTTGACTCCAACACCCTTAGCACACTAAGAAGGGATACCACAAGCAACACTACACCTCACAGTACTCCTGCAGCCACTCCTGCAGCCACCTGACCAGCACTCCCCTGTGCCTCATCCTGCGCCCCCAATGACCACTCTGAGGTCACCTCCATTAAGACTCAGAACTGCCAGTCCAGAGGTCCCCCTTCTATCTCTCTGGCCAACTCCTACATACCTCTTAGAAATCCTACAGCTTCCTCGTTGAAATGTGCATTAGTGAATGCAAGATCAGTCGCTGCCCACCCCTTGGATACCACTGACCTCATTGCAAATAACAACCTTGGTCTACTAGCGATCACAGAAACCTGGCTTCACGCTGCCGCAGGCCCAACATTATCCCTAGCAATACCTCCTCAATACACTATCTATCCCCAAAACAGAGTGAACACAAGAGGGGGCGGTGTTGGCCTCATAGCGAGAACTTTGCTTCCACTTAAACAAATCAGAAATCCTACCTTTTCTACTGGAGAACTCCTGACCACCAAACTCAACCTCTTGCACACGTCCACAGTAACTATACACATGGTTTACCATGCTCCTGGCCCTATCTGCACTGTTGAAGAGGACATCCTACAACTTATCGCTAGCTCCAAACCCACATCCAAGACTATTCTCCTTGGCGACTTTAATTTTGGATTAAATTACCAAGCTGATCATAATGCCCTCTCCTTAGCTAACTCTCTTTGTGAGCTAGACTTTGCACAACGCATCATCAGCCATACTCATTCCAAAGGTCAGATCTTTGACTGGCTCACTGACCCGAACTGTAATGTCACCATTACTTCCAATCAGCCGTTGCAGGCAAGTCCCTGAACGCTCACACCAGAGAGAATACAACCCGCTAGGGAAGAAAGGCTCAAGTTGATTTTGTAAGGATAACAAGTTTTTAATCTCACACGCAGATGAGAGCAACCGCAACAAACTCTGCTGCTTAGAACATTCTGCCGAAAAGTAGTACAAGCAGAACCTTATAAAGAAAAACATTGTCATACATGATGCAATGCATAGGGTAAAAACCTGCGTGGCTGGTTGGTTTGTGCCCATACAGGATCCGTCTGCCCCATAAGGGATGCCAGGCCATTGGTTCCAGCCCAGTCCGTCCGTCGTCCATCACGTGGGTGCTGCAGTGACCATCTTCTCATGTCGAAGGTCAGAAAACAAATGAATTATGCTCCTACCATACAATTATTTTATCACTCATACAGTGCACTTGGCAGGCCTTAAAACAGGCATAAAGAAGGTTCTGGTGCACTCTAACCTTCACATACACATTTTATTCACTCCCTTTCGCGCCATCCGGCTCAAAGGTCTTCACCCTCGTTTTTTTAACTGTAATGTATCCCTCCCTGCGCCTCGCAATATAAATCGCACGATTGTCACTTCAACAGTGTACCCTGTCCATCCCCTTTAAACATCTCAGGGCTTGTTACTTTGGGGTGGTGGTCAAAGGGCACCTGGTGCCATGTAATTCAGAGACCTTAAGTTTTTGTCAGTAATATGGGCTATAATTCATGGTCGCCCGGGGATGGGGCGGGTCATGCTATGGCCAGTGTCAGATAACATACACACCAGGTGCCGGCCTATGATTGCAGCCTTGTAGGGCACATTCTCTTGAACATCTTTGCAACACTGTTAGAATGTCAAGCCGTGAACTCTGCGATGCTAGTGAATACCTCTGTCCCCGAAGGACCAGTGAAGGAGAGGTAAAAGATACTCCTTCACCAATTATTGAGGCCACAGGTGCGAGGGGTCAAGAGCGCAGGTACCAGGAGCTGTAAGGGAAAAGTTAGGCAAGTGTGAGCACAAAGTCGAGAATCAGGGGAACTGGACAGCAATAGGCGAAGAAGGCAGCACCTACCTAACACAGCTGAAGTCCGAGGCCGACTCGAGCTCTGGATGATGGGACGGTACCAGGAGGGTACTGGAACCGAAGCTATGGATGATAGGAAGGTACCAGGAGGGCACTGGACCCAAACCCCTATTTACTGAAGCACCTGATGTAGAGGGCCGCTGAAGTCCAAGCGCAGCTTGAGCCAAGAAGAGTTCCAAAAACTGTCCAAAGTTCAGAAGCCAAAAAAAAATCCAAAACCCAAGGAAAAAAAACAATGTCCAAATGTCCAAGCCAAAAGTCTGAAATCTGTATAAACAAGTCCAAAGGTCCAAAGCCAGAAGTCTGAAAATCCTGTGGAAACTAAGTCCAAAGCACCAAAACCAAGACACAGGCAAAGGCAATCCAGAGGCACAAGGAAGCAAGGTCCATAAACCGAGGAATCAGGATCAAACGAAGAAAGGCCACTCGAAACGCTGAAAGAACAGGTGAGAAGCGTGGGAGAGCAGTGTCAGCGTTCTCTTAAGCCGGTGCTTAGGCCACGTGATCGCTTTCCCATAGAACCACGTGAGTGGTGTTGCATATCACTTGACCCGTGCAACCAGGAAGCAGCAACGGGATTGGTTGGGCGGGCGGGCCCCACGCCACGTGAGCGTCGTTGGACGATACGTGACCAGGAAGCAGGGCCGATGCAGCCCAGTGCCTCCCAGCGCCACCGCGGCCACAACCTCCATGATGCTGCGCGCTACCTCCTTAACGCGGGACCTCCGGTGCCGAGGAATCTGGAGGGGCGCAACCGGAGGGGAGTCCCACTAGAGGTACGATACTGCAGAGTGGCCTGTCTAGATGTGGTTGGTGTTGTGCAGGCCTGAGTGATGAGCTTCGTGACTGGTGTTGTGTGGGCCTGAGTGTTGTTCATCGTGACTGGTGTTGTGTGGGCCTGAGTGTTGTGCTTGTGACAAAGAACAATGAATAGGCGTTGTGGTGGTTGGGTGTGTGGACCGTCCTCATGGGAGCTTGGGCATGGCTGGGGATTTCTCTTGTCTCGCAATTTGGGCCTAGTGTATGCAATGCTTCATTTACCGCACAGGCCTTCCCTTCTACCGGTAGTTACTAATATCTATGCAAGAAATAGCAATGCTGCTCGCGCCTTAGGCTGTAATATGTGGATAGATTATATTTGGTTTTATTGGAGTAGAGTACTTTTGTATTGGGAGGTGGTCCTCTCACCGTCCTTCTTCCCCCCGGCCCATCAGAGTGCTTCAAATGCTCTCACTGCACTCTAAAATGCCTAGGGAGTAGGGTGGGGTTACCTTCTTCCAAACATTCCCCTTTTTCGTTACTTCTAGAGTAATGCACTCTGTTATACCGCTGCACTCCTGTTCCCTCCTCTCGGCTTCCACATATGGTTGAGTTCCCTTTATTGGCACCCAAGCCCTACACATGGATTGCAAACCCTCCTCCTTGCGTGCATACTCTTCAGGTGAGCAAGTCAGTCATATAGATGCACCCCCCTTCCCCGCCAGGTCCACCAAACATCTGTGTGAATTTCTAGATCAGGGGGTGGAGAAATGATAGTGTGGTGTAGATGATCAACTTTATCTCCATATGGGATGAGGGGCATTTCATATTTAGGGCCACCCTGTGGTATATCAGTTTGTACTTCAATAATTTTTGTCTTGCGAGGTACTGTTGGAACCCCAATTGATACCATCATTCTTGCGCTATTAGGTGCCACATTGGCACAACATTGACAGGCCAGCTGACAGGTGCAGAAAATAACCAAGATGTACACAATGATAGTCATTAACATCTTCATAATCGCCCCAAGCCACGACGGGGCCCAACTAAATGCCAAGGTAAACCAGTCACTGTCCTTTACTCCTCCCTCCTTCTTCATGCGAACACCCAGGCTATGGACAGCTGCGATGATTTGAGATAATGATGCATTCTCCGCATCCTCTGGAGGCACAAATGTGCAGCAGGAATCGCCAACCTTTTTGCAAACCCCACCTTCCATTGCTGTTAACATTTCCAATGCATAGCGGTTTTGCATTGTTAGTTAGTTAGTTAGTTTATTTATTTATAGCGCGCGCCAGACCCGAGGGTATCCGGGCGCGTGTGCAAGAATACTTTAAACTTACAGGTTACAGTTACACATTATACGTAGTTAATAGATACATTGGTGATTGGAAAAGTGATGACATTACGTTTTGTACACGGGGCAATAAACAGTTTGTGCACCTAGTAGAGTACAGAATTATATACACAAGTATTGTACATAGAGATGTACACACAGTATACATTAAGGCAAAAAGCATGGTGGAGTAAGCTCTGATGGAGGAGCATGTAAGTAAGCGTTCGCTCCAGATTAGCAGGTGGGTAGGATGTAGATAGTCGTGGTGTCTGTCAGTTATGAGTCATTTTCTTTGAGCCATTTAATGTAGTTAAATTGAAAGTTTGAGTAGGATTGGTCAGACCTTAACGAGGTAGGGAGGGAGTTCCACAGCTGGGCTGCTTTGACAGGGAAACTGTTACCTCCGGCAGTGTTTTGTTTAAAGGGGGGCACAACAAGCTGGTTGGAATATGCTACTCTAGTGGGTCTGTTGGAGATTCTTCTTTGGAACCTTTCTGTTAGGTATTTTGGGGCTAGATCTTTGATACTTTTGTATGTTAGTGATGCTGTTTTAAGTTTAATTTTGTCCGCTGTAGAGAGCCAATTAGATTGTCTTCTGGTGTCGGAGATATGCTCTCTTTTTGGGATTCCTAAGGCGGCTCTAAGGGCATTATTCTGCAAGGTTTGGATTTTTTGCAGCGTGTGTTTACTGGACCCTATATATAGGGCATTGCAGTAGTCCGGCTTGGATAGTACCAACGCTCTTGATAAGGTGAGGCAGTTGTTAGTGGACAGGAATGGTTTTGCTGCTCTGATCAGCTTGCAGGTGTATGTGGTGCTGGAGGCCATCGCATTCACTTGCCTTGATAGGGAAAGGCAGGAGTCGAGGTAGAAACCTAGTGTTTTCACCTCTTTTGCTACTTTAATAGTGTTACCATCTATGACAAATGATGAGTAGCTATCGTTCAGTTTTTTGATGTTTTGAGTATTCCCCAGTATGATGAGTTCCGTTTTGTCATCATTCAGGCACAGACCGTGGCAGGCCATCCATGCCTGAATGATGAGGTATATCCTATTCACCAAGGCCAAGTCCTGTTCATAACCCCCCGAGAGTGGGATGAGAATCTGAGTGTCATCTGCGTAGTTAGTGTAGGTGACACCCAGAAGGTCTAGATCATCGAACACGGGCTTCGTGAAGATGCTGTACATAGTCGGGGATATGCAGGAGCCCTGGGGAACGCCACATGTAATGGGTACTGGGTTGGCTGCTGCAGAGGTAGAGAAGACCCTCATAGTTCTACCACTTAGGAATGATTTGATCCATGAAATAGCATGTGTGGAGAAGTGGGTTGCCAATTCCAGGTGGGTACAGAGCACATCATGATCTACAAGGTCGAAGGCCGCTGAGAGATCCAGTAGGAGGAGTAAGGCTGTTTTGCCATGGTCTCTCAGCTCATCGATTTGTGTTTTGAGATTGATAAGCGCGGTTTCTGTGCCATGCTGAGGTCTGAAACCTGATTGTCTGGTGCCTAATAGTTGATGCAGTTCCAAATGTTCTTGGATCTGTAAGTAAGCCACTCTGTCTAGTATTTTTAACAGAAATGGTACTGTTGTGATTGGCCTGTAGTTGATCGAGATGGATGGGTCCAATGTTTGCTTTTTCAGGAGGGGTAGACCCAAGATTGTTTAAGGTTGTCTGGTATCGTGCCTGAAGCAAAGGAAGCATTAATGAGTTTAGAAATAAAAGGGGATAGGTCTCTGGCCGCATCTTTTATCAGTTGGGCTGGGCATATATCGCCTCGACAGATGGATGGTTTGCGTGAGAGTATTATCTTTTCGATCTGTGGGATAGTCACTTTAGTAAAGTTAGATTTTTGTTCTGGTTTGGCAGCAGTAGGTAGTTTATCTCTTTGAATGGTTGAGGGAGGGATATTTTGTTTCTTTTTCTCAATTTTAGTTTGGAGTGTGGTTATTTTATCGTTTAGCGCTTTTTGGATGTTCAAGCACCATATTTTATTTTTGTCACAATTGTCCGTGGCTGTGATGGGGTTTTCTAGTTCCTTTAATATAATGAATAGCTCTTTGGTTCCAGATTTAGCCTGTAGTATTCTGTTGTTGAAGTTCTCTTTTTTAGCTCTCCTTATTTAATTTTTGTAGACCTAAGAAGCGTTGGTGAGAGCGGCTTTATTGGTCTCAGATGGATTTCGCTGCCAGGCGGATTCACATTTGCGTTTTTCAATCCTTAGGGATTTGAGGTGAGGGGTGTACCATGTGTTTAGATGTGCTCTAGGCTTACTTTTTCTCCTTTTCAAGGGGGCCATAGAGTCCAAGGCTGTGGCCATAGTTGAATTGAATTCATTCACTAGGTCTGAGGGGTTGAGTGATTCAGGTAAGGCGTTTAGAGTAGGGAGGATGAGTGGTAGCAATTTGTCCGTAGTTATGTTTTTTTTATTTCTAGTCGGTAGGGGTGGAGCCAGTATATTTTCCATAAGTTGGGTAGTGTTTTCATTTATCATATTATTTATGGTTGGCTACCCAGTCGAGTGTTCGACCATTATTGTGAGTAGGTTGGGATATTCTTTGGGTAAATCCTAATTCTGTAATAACATTGGCGATATTAGTCGCTTGTGGGTCTTTGTGGTCGTTGAAACCTAAGTTCAGGTCTATTGTCATAAGCCTAAATGCACGCAACTCAACCTAGATCCCATTGTACCCATTCTCTGTGTCATTTGCGAGCTGGACCAGTTCCCATCTTACGATCTACGACTATTTGGCATTTGCTATGGCCTGCACCCCCGGCAAAAGTAAAGACACAAAAGGGGATTCTGCTGAGCTGAAGAGCCTGTATTCTTCTGGTAATTCAGCAAGCAATCTAGAAGAGATTTTGGATATGTCATTCAATCTTTTCATTCTCTTTGGTTGTTGGAACTGTCCTTTTCCTGGCAGGATGTGGAGCTCTTATGTAGGCAACAGACCCTTATCGTCATTTTCGACTGTGGGGAAGACTACTTGGTCCCTCGGCAGGCAGTGCTCCCCCTTCAGGTGTTCTTCTGGGATTACTAATAGCGCTGAGTGCAATGTGGCCAGCGAACAACAGCCCCTCCATAATGGTGGGAGGAGCAAGTAAGCTTGTCGGCCACAGACCCATTACTAATCCATCTTTGCCTCTGTTCCTTTCGTCAAGTCTGTGATCATGAGAGTGTTATTACAACGTTCATTTGAGCCAACAAAGACTGTACCCCTGCTGCGGAAACTGAGTCTATACTCTTTTTTCTTGTGCACTCGCACCGGCTTTTCCATTGTTGCAATCCACGTCAACTTTGTGATATGTTATGTCCAGATTTATGCACAGAAATTGTCTACTCGTGCTATCCTTTCGTTGCTATATGTTACCTGTCCTTCTGCCAAGCATGGTAGTGGGTGTCCTGGCAGTTATTATTTACATGCTTACGTCCTTTCATCATCAGATATGGCAGCTCCACACACTTAATGTATTTTGAATTGCAGCTGCACTGTACAAAATCTGAACCCACCATTTGCAGTTGCACATTATGTACCTGCAACGTTCCTTTTATTCTCCATAGCGCAAGATGATCTAGGCATTGAGCCTCTATAATTTGGACTGCTTGCAGTAATAACACCTTGGGAGCCCCTGATGCATGTGGAATGAGTGAACACACATAACAGCTGCCATTCACAGTGTTTCTCCCCACTCCACTCACGTCTGAATACCATGAGTTGGTGAAATCGGGGTAATGAATATCCTCAATCATATCCAAACCCATCCCTTGATACCTGTCACACTTTCATCGTACTTCTCTTTTCATTATTCTATACCTGCTTTCAAGGATGGCTGCTTTATTAGTGCTATCGGAAACAACAGTATATGATTTCGCAGTGGTAGAAAATCTCCTACTTGCTGAAAACAAGGTACCCCCCACTGTCGTATTGTGCTTATTAAATTCATTGAATTAATTTCCATTATTATTGTTAGTGTTCACATTAGTGCTAATATATGTAACTCCACTCATACTATTAACATTTATATGCATTGTCCCATTTGGATAATATACAATCCTATTGCCTCCATATTCCCCCTTTATAGTAACTCCCCCATAACACTCTCACCCCAATACAATCCCAGCAGTACTATCAATATTACACAGAGACCCCCCACGATAATAGTCAACCCACAATAATAAACATAGGTCCATATTCTCTCATTCATGCATCTACACCTCGGGTCCCTACTTAACAAATTATTTACATTAGTCCTGTCCATTTTCTTCTTTCCTGAAATGAAAACACAGACACACAAGACAACGAAAAGGAGAAACATACAAGATATACTTTTTACACAAAGAAAGAGAAAAAGAAAGATAAAGAGAGAGAGAAAGAAGGGTTAGAGAGAGAGAGAGAGAGAGAGAGAGAAATAGAGAGAAAGCACTCCTGAAGAAAGGAAGATACAGAGCTAGCAGCTAGGCTTCGGCCTACTACTGGAGCATGCTACCGCACACGTATTGCCCCTGTACAGGCCATTGAGGTAGATGGGGTACAGGTACTGCTACCCCTTGTTTTAAGATAACTGATGTACCAGTATACTCTATGGGGGTACCCTACGAATGTCAGAGAGGTGGACCCAATAGCACAATTCCTTGACTTTTACGGCGAGGGGAGTACAAAACACCACCTCGTAGAGCCCTTGGAACCGAGGATTATTCCCTCTATGCACAAAATTACGGACGTATATAAGGTCCCCAGGCAGCATTGGTTGTGTGGTCATATGCTCAGGATCTGTCACTGTATTAGTCTCGACATCCAATGTCTCTGTCGTCACAATCCTGGGAGGTGCAATCTATCAGGAGACACATTTAATGGCCCTAGTTAGTGTGGTCAAATATTCTTTGAACTCATTGCTTACCACCACTGCTGCCCTATGTGCACCTGACGCCCTCATTAGAGGGGCTATGGGAGTATGCATACGTCGGCCAGTGACCACTTCGTGAGGTGACAAATGGTGGCTTTTGCTTGGTTGTGTGCATAAACTGAAGAGGGCAAGGGGCAAACAGTGCACCCAGTTTGTCTTTGATGTGATACACAGTTTGGATAACTTGCTTTTAAGGAGCCTGTTTATTCGCTCCACAACGCCATTGGCCTGTGTGTGGTAAATCAAACACATCCGGTGCTTGATGCCAAGTAGTGCTGTAATGTGCTGAAATAATGCATTGAAAAAATGTGTGCCATTGTTGGAACTTAAAACCTCGCACACACCCCATCGCTGGAAGACCTCCCGTACTAAAAATCTAGCAGCACACTTGGCATCTGGATATGCACACAGCCCTGCTTCCACCCACCTTGAGAAAGGACAATCCACTACACTGAGGTACCTAGATCCATTACAACGCTCACCCATATCAGCGTAATCTATGTTTAATACATGGAACTGCCCAATAGTGCAGGCCATGGTGCCCCGTAACATCTGTAGCATCATCCCTGTACTGAAACTTTGACATGTGGTGCAGTCTATGACCATTTCTGTAATGCTTTCCTGGATGTTTTGGTAGAAACCAGTCCTCCTGGATGTCTGCTGCTATATGTTGCTTTCAGCTGTGAGATGGGTAGTGTAACTGTTCAAAGGCTACTGCTAGCAGCTCCTGGGGCATTACTGTCTTCCGAGAGCTCTTTTGCCTCCATAACAGATCTACAGAGATTGCTTACAACCTCTCTGTGATCACAACACTTTCTCCCTTTCATGTGACCTTCCTTTTAGTTCAATAATCTGGGAGATGGGCAATGCTGTATAAGGTGCTGGATGTTCGCTTGTCGGTGGGGCAGTCACAACATACTCAGCAGGTATTTAATTTGGCAGACACACCGCCATTTTGGCCACTGCATCAGTAGCTGTGTTCTCCTTCGATATTTTGTCTGTCTCATTAGTGGGGGCCGTGCACTTGACGACGTCACAACAGATGGCTGGGATAATGCTTCTATTAGTAGTTCTAGCAGTGCTGCATGCTGCACTCGGGATCCATTCGCTTTCCGAGACCCCCTCCTCTTCCAGCGGGATATACCAGCATGCACAGTTGTTGTAACGTGCGCTGAGTCTGAATATATTGTGACATCGCACCCTTGAGATGCTCTCAAAGCCTCAATAAGCACTATGGGTCCCGCTGCCTGTGCAGAATAAAGCATAGACAACCTTTTCATGACCGCCATCTTGTACTCTCCTTCCTGAAGTCATACCACTGCTGCACCTGTCTGTCTTTGCCCAACCTTCTGATCAATTATGGAAGACACGTCAACAAAAAGTACCTCACCCTCTGTCAATGCACAGTCCCTTGCTTTGGGAATTTCGTCCTCCTCCCTATCTTATGTGGCACAGTCGTGCGTCGTTCAGTCCTCTGTAGTAGGAATGTCTGTTATAATGGTGTCAGGATTCACTGTTTTGCATCTAACCACATGAATATGGGGTTTAGAAAGGATCATCTCATATGCCGAAGACCTTTGTGTAGTCAGAGAATGTTCCACATAAAACGTGGCTGAACACCCCATTACATGATTCTCCCGCTGGTGTCTCACTCTTATTTAACCACTGTTCCATCCAGCTTATTTGAGCCTCCTGATGGTCGGCCTTCAGTGTGGGGGGCTGCCAGCCCACCGCTGGTTTTATCCGCTTGTAATATGGGGAGGTAGACTCTTGCTTTTTTTCCCCTCACCAGAAGAATTTGGTGATGGCTATGTTTAGTTTCTTTAACATGCTGGACATTGGGCCAACTGGGAGCATCATAGCTATATACATCAGTTTGGGGAATTCATCTTTAGGGCCTTAACCCTCCCAGTCAGGGATAGAGCCAGGGTGTCCCATTTCTCTAGATCTGTTTTAATGTTCTGGATGACCGGCGGATAGTTAAGGTCACGGAGTTCCGTAACCGGGGCGCTTATGCGAGTCCCTAAGTATTTTATGAATTGAAGCTGGAGGGTGAATGGTGCCCCCCCACCACCCGGGTCCCACGGGATAGCTTGTTTTAGGGGCATCACCTCTGAATTATTCAAATGTATTGTGTAGCCTACCATCGGGCCTATGTTCTGCAAGAGTGACTTGATATATGGGAGGGTTGTTTGGGGTCTTGCTAACATACAGAAGTAGGTTGTAGGTTGTCTGCGTAGAGAGATACACAATGTTCTTCCGTCCCTTGTCGTATACACGACCAGTTCGAGGGTCTGTGTGCATTTTGGTTGCTATGGGTTCAATGGAAAAGGCGTATAATAGAGGCGATAACGGGCAACCTTGGCGCGTAACTGATTGTTGGGCGAATTCTGCAGAGGCCAACCCGTTGGTGACCACCGAGGCAATGGGGCCCGTGTACAGAAGCTTAATTGGATAAGGTGCAGGGTGAAGCCGTATCTGGGCAGGACGTGAAACATGAAATCCCATTGTATGATATGATAGTGCATTTATAACATGCCTATACACGAGTGTTTCAGGGTGCAACGAGACCAGGGAAGGGGAACAGAGGGAGTACAGAGATGGCGATCCTACTAGGCCAGGTACTATTCTGGTGCGTGCGTAGTGCGGATGAATGCGTAGAGCGGATCAGCGAGTAAAACGGATGATTTGCTTAGAGTGGATGATTGCGTAGAACGGAAGAGCCCCTAGAACGGATGAGTCCGGAGAGGGTAAGTGCATAGAGAGGGCGAGTGCGCAGAGTGGATGAGTGTGCAGAGTGGATGAGTGCGCAGAGTGGATGAGTGCGCAGAGGGGACGAGTGCACCTGGAGGGGACGAGTGCGCCTGGAGGGGACGAGTGCACAGAGCGGGTGAGTGCGCGGAGAGGCTGAGTGCGCCTAGAGTGGACTAGTGCACGGAGCGGGTGAGTAAATAGAGCACATTAGTAAATAGAGCGGGTCAGTGCGTAGAGCAGGTGAATGCGTAGAGCGGGTGTGTGCGTAGAGCAGACGAGAAGGTAGAACGGATGAGCATATAGAGCGGATGAGTGTGTAATGCAGATGAGTGTGTAGTCCGGATGAGCACGTAGTGCGGATTTGCTGATACGAATGGCCTTGAGCGCCTGAAAGGGTCATAAACGCGCAGAACAGTCTGAGTGCATGGAACGGATGGCGTACATGAAACCTTTGGAGTGAGCGCGACCGCAAGCACCTAAGATAAACCACCTTATCACACCTCCACGCTTATTCTCTTCCTTACACCACCACTCATCTAGAACACAGCGATACTATGACACCATTCGGTATAGCTATTCTCATACCATCATTCTGCCTCATACTTCCCATCAGCCTATCTAAACACTGCTGGTTATACACCTTCCAGCCTAGGCGTTCTCCTCAGGCCTAACGCAGCCAGTATCGGTCTGGATAACAACCTGCCAGAACGAACACATACTATTGATCTCTCAACCACCACACCTACCACTAAGAAGCAGCTATCACATGAATACCACACCAGCTGCACACATAACTGGTGCTCACATGCGCCTGTTCACTCCCTCTACCTCTCTCTACTGATTTGAACTTCGGTTCCCGAGGGCGTTCAACCTACCAGCGCCTTGAGACCATACCAATGGTACATAAGGCGCTATATAAATGCAAAATAACATAACATAACAATTGTGGAACTTTTCTCTATTGCGAAAGCAGCAGCTGCTAAAGCTTGTTCGCATGCAAACTGCCCTTGCTTCACTGTATTCAAAGTGCAGCTATAATAGGCCAATGGATTATGGCCCATAGTGCTCTTCTGAGTAAATACCGCTGTCATAAACTGGCCATCTCAATGTGAAAACAAGTAAAATTCCTGCATGTAATATGGGGTGGCCAGTACGGGTGCCAAACTAAAGAGCTCTTTTAAGTCGTCAAACTGTTTGACCATGTCTTCCATCCACTGTAACTTGTGGTCCTTTTGTTTTTTGTGCTTCTCTAAGGGCCTGCAAAAGTGGCCTTATGTATGCCACATAATGTAGAATCCATGCCCTGCAGTAGTTACACAGGCCCAGAAACTTATGCATTTCTTTAACTGAGGCAGGTCAGGGGGTGGCGCGTACTGACGCTGCTCTGACTGGTAATATTCTTTTACCGTTCGTTGATATGAACTGCCCCAGACACAGCACTTCCTGTTGACAAAATTGCAATTTGGCTATGTCGACCTTGTACCCCTTAAAGGCCAGCAATTGTAAGAGTGCAATGGAGTCCCTTCGGCAGTGCTGTTCACTGTCAATACATACTAGTAGATCGTCCACGTACTGGATGATTGTGCTAGGCAATTGAATATTCCCTAGATCGGCATGCAATATTCTGTTAAATATGCTAGGGCTATCGCAGTACCCCTGAGGTAAGCTAGTATGTTTTAACCGCATATGGCCCTGCATAAATGCCGTGAGGTAGCTCAACTCAGGGTGGAGTGGATTCGAAAAGAATGCTTTTTTCAAGTCCACTACAGTGAAATATGCGACTTCTTTGGGGATGCTACATAAAATTCTGGCAGGATTTGGAACGACTGAAAATTCTTTCTGTACCACGTCATTTAGGGGGCACAAGTCCTGAATCATTCTCCAATTGCCTCCTGTTGATTTTTTGACAGGCTATATCACCGTGTTACACAGAGACGTGGATGGCACGATGATTCCCTGGTCCATTAGGGCTTGCATTGTCTTTCAAATACCCTCCTCCACCTCCCTCGATAATGGATATTGTCTTACCATGGGCAGCACTGCACCTGGCTTCAGTGTTATGCGCACAGGGGTCACATCTTTCAGTAACCCTACATCATTTGGATTTGTAGACCACAACTGTGTGTCAAAAAACAGGGGTGGAGTTAATACTGCCATCAGGGGGCACTGCACTCTTCGGTACTGTATCGTTATGTCACAAGGGATGCAAATCTCTAGTAATATTTCCCCATCTTTGTCATCATTCTCAAACAATTCATCATCTGTCATTTCTTTTAGCTGTACTGTTGGATCTACACAGAGCACTGTGTGCCACTCACACCTCTCCCTGTCAATTCCTAACACGACAACCCTCTTGATGGAAACCAAAAACCCCTGCAAATCCAGCAACACTATAGTTCCCACCACCACCTCAGGTGACACTACTGGACGAAAGATAAAGTTAGTGGGCACTTGCAAACACTGTTTGGCAATTTGGGGCACTGCCTCCACGAGCACCGTAATATCATAAATGTACATTTCAGGGTTGATGGGAATCCCATGGACCACCACTTCCCTTGTCATTGTGTGTATTATCAACATCGCTCTTATAGCCAACATCCCAGGCATGGAGCAGACTATACCATGATCTGTAAAGGATATAGTCATGTTTAACTTGCTGGGCAGGTCCCTGCCCAGTAAACTGACAGGGGAACTTTCGGAATATAGTAAGGGCGCGCGTACTACCTTCCCTCCCACCTTTACGTCCGGCTCCTCAGTGTATGGAACCTTGAAATAGCCCCCGAGAATCCCTGCACGTCAATATATTTTTCCGATAATGGAAAATATCCTTGCATGATACATGATTTAGTTGCACCAGAGACCACCATGAATATGAACTGCTTGTTTCCTATCTCTGCCCCCAGCAAAGGTTCCTCTTCAGGGTGGATGGTCGTCGACAAGACGGGACAGTCGATTGCTCTCTGTCGGCTGTCTTAATCAGGATATGTGTTCGTTCCAGGGAACGAGAAGAGGTTACCCCCATCACTGCTGCTCCTCCAAAGGGAGCAGAAACTCCACTTGGTGTCCTGCTCACCAGTGCAGTGAAGCCCCGCTGCTGCTGTGACGTATGCCGTACCTGCAGGTCAACTGCTTGGGGCTGCTGATTATGTTTGGAGTTGCCCCTGGAAATACCGTTTGTTCTGATATCCTTGACCCTGTTGCAAATACCCTGGTCCTTGGGGCCCTTGGCCCTGTTGCTGTGGCCCATAATTATACACCACTGCAGATCTGCTCCTGCATTCCCTTGCAAAATGCCCCCACCTCAAACAATTCCAACATTGGGATGGTCTGAACCCACCCACCTGGGTCCAAAATCTCCTCATCTTGCTCCCGAAATCCCCCTCTTCCTTGCTGCGGCCCTGCTTATTGCCACTGTGGGCCGGGATACTGTTGCTCCCGCCGCACTGTCCTTGTCCTCCTTCAGCCCAGAGGGCAGCAATAGTGGCACTCACGACTTGCTGAGTGCTCTCTGTCCCTTCCACCTGTACTGACCTCGATACAGGCACCTGGACAGCAACATTTGCCAATTTTCTCTCCACCAATTTCACTTCCTCCCTCTGGTGCCTTTGGACTGTTTCCCTTTCTTGCTCCTTGATCTTTGTACAATGATGCACTATTATACTCTGTATTTCCGGCCACCCTTTCGCTTCAAATCCCACAATCTTATCCAAAGCCTTCTGCATTTCTTTTGGCAAGCCCCTCTTAACAATAAAATATAAAAATGGTATTGACTGATCCCACAGCCCTGCCGTTTCAACTCTCCACATCTCTTGCATTTTAAGAATAAATCTAGCTGAGTCCTCATTATCAGCCATAGTATGCTGCATCAGGGACTGTAAATCGAACTGCAAGCCCAAACAATAAGTCACTCTTATTACATACTGTGCGCACTGTTACTGATACACATTTCTGTCTATTTTTATGGAATATTGCGATCGTCCACACTTGCGTGAAAGTATGCCCCTTTTCAAAGGCACTTCCTATTTCATCACGGGCCACGCGCATCTACGCGCACACATCCCGGAGTGCCACGAGTGCCTGTTTGCTATTCGCTGGATCATGGGGGAGGTGGGGAGGTGAGATTTGTTCCTCTGTTGTTGTTGCCTTTACTTTTGTAATATTTATACACAGGGACACAGAGGAGTTATAGCCCTTGGGCCACTAAACAGACTTGGTTAATATATTTCAATTGTAGAATTAAACCTAATCCTAGAACTAGAAAAGAAGTCAGAAGGGGCGGGGATGTTTCATGACATTTTGTCAGCCCCCCTTGTTTTCACTCCCAAGAAAAACACCATGTTGAGTGCTTGGGCGCTGACATTGCCACCCACCACCCCTCACCATCGGAATTGGAGGAGGCTGCCTCCATTGACCAAGGTTGGGTGTTTTCGCCGCCCCTGTTGGAATCAACGCCCCCTCCCCACATGCCCGCTTCGGCAATCCAAACTAATGATCAGGTACCCTCCCCCACAGGACAGTAGACCTGTCTTTTATGTACACCCCCCCCCATTTTTGGGGTTGGAGAGATTTCACTCTTGGCCCTGTCCCAATATCCTTTGAGGCAGGGAGAGGTGATGGATGTCTCCCTTCCCTCTGGTCAGGTGCCAATCACGGTCCTGGAGGAGGGGCAAACTCCAAATGATGTGGGGGGGCTTTAAGATTTAATTCTTTTGGAATTATGGGAACACACAAGGTGTCTAAGGGCTATTATTATACAACTATTTGGCCTTAACACTTTGAGAAGAGAAAGAACAAATGAATGCTGTGCAATCCCCATTCCTAATATTGCGGACCACCCGATTGCTGATACTGTGGATCACCCGATCTCCCCATATCTGAATGGTGAAATGGTAAAAGAAACAAGAGAAGGTCCCACGGAGGATAGGGAAAGGGAAAAAAATTGAAAAAACAGGATAAAAAACCCTGCAGTATGCCATTGGAAACTATAGGAGAACCTTGGGAGTGTAGTCCCAAACCAGTAAATACATCTGCCTTAAGGGACAGTATTAAACCAACGAACAATGGGCAGAAAAAGAACAACGTGGGGGGGGGCCCCATCAGAATGAAAAAACAATTCTCTGTACAGGTAATAATAAACCTTCGAGAAATTTGTGGAGAAATATGGTAAGGGAGGCGATTGCGGATACTATTGAGATTAATTCTGACTGCTCTTTAGTGAGTGAGGAGGATGACTGTATTGAGATTGTATCTACTGTGGAGGTTAGAGAGGGGGTGTGCCCTGGTATTGATAGACTTCCACAGGGTCCCCTCACGGATGCCACGGATTCCCTGACAAATGCAATGAAACACAAAGGGACTAAAGGAAAATCAAACCAAATTAATCTGCAGATGGCCTGTGGAAATCATATGCAGAGGAAAGGAATATATAACATTTTCTCAAAAAAGAAAAAAGAGGAAAAGGTGGAGGTCCTGGAAGGCTCAGAGGCACTTAGCGAAAACATGGGGATACATTAAAGTATCACTCACAATAATACTGATAATGGAAACTCTGTAGAAACTGGCGTAGGGAAAAATCTTGAGGTGACAAGTACGACAGAGGACCTAATTTCTATTAAACTAATGATGGAGAAAATGGTAAAGGAAACAGTGAGCAGTACGATTGATCAGTGGGTTAGGACTGGATCCTATGAGGCGAAAGGTCAGCGTTTAATAGTATTCTAAACATAGTCTAATGGAGGCAACCAGGCTTCCCAGATGATCCAAGTGTGTTTCTGCAATACATGTTTGGCTATGGAGGCCCCGATTCCCTGAATAGATGGAGAATCCTACGGCTTCTAAATGAAATTCAGAGTCTTCGACTCATAACTACTGCAGATATAAGACTGGTCGAGTTTAGTCACCCTGGCTGATACCATCCTGTCTGTTTGGTTTTCCACTCCTGGGTAATTAAAAACGCTTTGTTGGCAGAGGTAAACCAATTTAATAAGTTAGAATATGATCTTCTAAACTTCAGCCCAGGGTTTTTGAACTTGCAGTATGGTAAACAAATTGATGTTTCAAGGACAGGGAAACAGGAAGGAGAGGTAGAGACGATGGGCAGTAGTTATGAGCCAGGAGAAGAGCAAGGTCATAATTGGAGGTGATTCATTTACAAGACTCTATCTCTCAGTTACAATACTTAAAACACTTAAAAACACAGCTTTAGCCAGTCTCACAAGGTTTCTCTAATATAGTGGAACTCTAGAGGCTCAGCAAACCTATGTGCTTCTGTTGAATTATTTAAAGTGTTTAGTCACCACGCAATAATATGTATCCAAGAAACATGGTTAACTATCCCCCAGGGATTAGATGGTTTTGATGTAAGAGCAGAACTCGTAACCAAGGGGTTGAGAGGGAGGCCGTCAGGTGGTTTCATAATTGCTATAAGGAATGGGATGGACATTGAAATAAAAAAACATGTGCATGCATCTAAAGGAGTGCTGGCCGTGATGTTGGGGTTAAAGTTAAGACCATCACCTCAATCTAATTTGCTTTTCAATATATATTGGAATCCCCAAACCAACTTATTTGTGACCATAAGGAAGATAAACAATCTTATTGAAGACTGGTTGGTCAACACACCAGGGGCACAGAGAATAATAGTCAGGGACCTAAATGCAGAAATCTTGATGCATAGAGTAAACAGTGCTGACCGTGAGTTGGGCTTGGGAGTGTTGACCCCGGTCGAATCAAAAAAATCAGAACATTATACTGGGTGGTCCCCCAGGGTGCAAAAGGAAGACTCTTCAGGGACAAATTTGGCAGGAAATGTTTTCAAATTGGGGCCTCTACTCCGTAAACGCACTTCAGGATATAGCTGAAGACATTATTACATGGTCAGATGAAAAGCGAACATCAACAATTGACTACATATATGTATAAGATTTTAATTGATCTTGTGGATGTGTTTAACATAGAAAAACATGAAGTATAGTGATCACAAGATGTTGGAAGTCATCCTTTCTTTTGGCCATGGGAGCACCCAGGAACCCATATAAGGTACCACTCGTGAATAACAACTTAAATTGAATACTCTCTTTTTGGCTGATTTTTGTGCATCTAACATGGACACCAAACTGCTATTATGTACACATACTCGCTTAGGAACTTATATTGAGTCCCTAATTACAAAATTGGTGAAGAGACCCCTTACGAAATTAACTACTTCAAGACATAAACATGGTTTTGATAGTGTGGTACAAGGGGAGAAAAAACTATGTTGCAAAGCAATCGATCAGATTTGGAAAACAAGCAACTCATTAAAAGACAAATATGAGGTGGTTAGGAAGGAAAAACAAAAGATAAAGAATTGCCTAAAGGGATATCGAGCCTGTATGTACGAGAATGACAGTGAAAAAATGATTGTCGCATTAAAAGAAGGTAGCTCAAGGCAATTTTGGGTATTGGTCAATGCTGTAGAAACTATACAATCAATAGCCCAAACTAATATTGTCTCTGAGGAGGCGTGGGGGGGCATTTTGGTTCCCTTTACAAATGTAAGGATCAGATGCATTTTGATTTAGAAGGCTTGAAAGATTGTGTGTGGGAAGTTAAATTTACCATTGAGGACATTATTAAATTAATTAAAAAGTCCAGTTCCACCCGAGCTGCAGGCCCAAATCAGTAAACAAATGTAACCTTTAAAGGGAACTCTAACTTGTGGGCAAAGGCACTATATCTATTACATAAGGAGATCATCATGACTAGGCATATGCCAGACTCCTGGCATACTTCATACATGATCCCAATTTCAAAAAAGGCGACAGAGGCTCCTCTTCTACCTATCGGCAAATAGCTGTATTAAATGCTGATTCTAAAATCTTTTCAGGTATCTTTTTAAAGCATATAGAGGATTGGAGCTACAAGAATGACATTCTTTCGATGCAGCAAATAGGCTTCAGGAAACAAGTGGGCACCGATGCTGGAGGGTTATTAGTGCGCACTCGGCAATGGATTTCCTGGGAAGAAAAAAGGTCCCACAATATATCTGGCTGCTATGGATCTATCCCTTGCTTTTGATTTGGTGGATAGACCGACACTTTGGCGAAAATTACAAAAACTAAGATTGCTGGGAGGTGTTCTATCTCTATTAATTTACTTGCATGAGGAGTCGCAAATTCAAGTCCATCTGAATAGTGAGGGTCTCTTATCACACATTATTTCTACATCTAATGGCCTCCATCAAGGATGCATTTTTGCGCCAGCAATATTTAATTTATAT
This sequence comes from Ambystoma mexicanum, assembly GCF_040938575.1. Classification (NCBI taxonomy): domain Eukaryota; kingdom Metazoa; phylum Chordata; class Amphibia; order Caudata; family Ambystomatidae; genus Ambystoma; species Ambystoma mexicanum. Next base: position 258,000,089 of record NC_090928.1, on the reverse strand, counting down.
ATGGCTGATGCTGGGAAAGTATTGAATAAGGCAGCGTTTGTGCCACCTAAAACTGAGGGGGCGAAAGTATGTCGGACAGTTTACGCCGACCATTTCTTGCTAATGGCTCACACTCCAAAGAGCCTACAATGATTAATAACAGCATTCAATGAGTATATTGTACCTAATGGCCTAAAAGTGAACTCGAAAAGAACTGTGGTGATGAGGTTGAGTAGACGCTCTACGCTAATCGGGTATGCGTGGTTTCTGAATCCTGAGAAACTTGCTATAAGGACACATGATGTATCTTGGGTTTCCAATTTTTGATGAACCAAAAAAAAAATGCCTACCTTAATTTTCTGCATGAGAAAGTAAACAAACAAATTGCCCAAATGAAAAAGATGGCTAAAGAGTATGGCAAATTCTCAACGGTTCCTTTGATACGCTTTTAATCTGCTAAGATTATACCACAACTGTGCTATGTCCTTGAATTGTTCCCAGTTTGGGTAAGGGATGAGATGAACAAATTGGAAGCTTTGATCTAGCCCTCCATCTTATATTACTTATCAAAATCTGTCCTGCTCATAGCAATAAGATATGAGTTGGGACTGCAATCTGTTGAAAGTATTATGGTATGGAGACGGCTGTCCCTGTGTCGGAAACTCTATTGTAGCCAAATAAAACATTATATACACTATAAGGCAAGGGGCTACGCCTACATATGATAGGGAGAGGTTATGTATCACTGTTAAAGGAAGAATGTGCACAGTCTCTGGCAAAATTGGGTTTAACAGTGGATACTCTCCTGGTTTTACCACTTAGGGTTGAAAAGGCTTGTAAAATATAACGATTGTGCCAGAACAGTGGATGCAGTATCGGCTTCCAAATTGTATTCTCAGTTTGTCGGCCATCGCAAAAAAATGGGGTGTCTTGAACCTTACCTCATAAGCTTCCCAGATAAGAATAGACGATATGATTTTATGAGCTTAAGATTCAACGTCTTGAAGACAAGAGAGATCCTGTCGGTACGTGGTGACATAATTGCAGAAATTTTGTTTTGTAGATTCTGTAGTGTGCCGAATTGTAAGGAAACACTGTTAGATCTGTTAATAGAGTGCCCAGCTCTTAGGATGGAGCGTATTGAACAGTTTAAACATTTTGTTTTGAATGAAGAATGAGTATATGTGGATACCTTATGGTGGGATATGATGCACAGTAACTCAGTCCCTATAAAAATTGCAGTATTATGTTTTCTCTCCAAGGTGTGTAAACTATACTAGAACCTAGATTGTCACAGAGATGCTTGTAAATATGGATTTTATATGTTTATATTTGTTTTATCTGTATTGAGGAAGGTGCAAGATTAGTTTCATCCTTTCCTTTTCAGAAATGATGTTAATATTATGTGTAAATGGTGAATGTTTGATTCTTTTATGATGTATGTGTTTAATTGCTATCTTGCTCTACATTGTGTTATATGAATTATGTGCTATGTGAATTGATTGAATATTATTGTAAATTTGATTTTATGGGGATTTGCTTAATGATGTATTATTAAGTCATTTCTGTTGTTGATTTGGTATTCAATTTATAAAATCATTTCTCTTTCTTTTTGTAAAGGTTTCTTATAACCAAAACAAACAAATAAATAAATAAAGGCTGCAGCAGGAGCGCGCTGCTGCTCAGCTGCACCTCTGGCCCCCCCAGGACCCCCTTACGAACTTGGAAGCACCCACTGCACGGGAGAAGCAAAGCATAGCCGTGCACTTCAAAAGATGGACGCCACGGAATCCACAGTATCCCACACAACATTGTGTTCCCAGAGGGATACAGATGATTGGCCAATTAATGAACATAACCAGCAGGGTGAAATTCACCGGATGGCGAAGCCGGCCTCAGTCGAAGGCTGAGGTCAATGGATGTATCAGGAGCTCTCTGCTGCTCTGCTGCGCCTCTGGCCTGCATCTGGCCCCCCAGGAACCACCTACCAACTTAGAAGCACACACTGCACTGGAGAAGCAAAGCACATCCGTGCACTTCAAAAGATGGCCACCGCGGAATCCACAGTATCTCACACAACATTGTGTGCACAGAGGGATACAGCCGATTGGCCAATGAATGAACATGCTCAGCAGGGTGAAATTCACCAGATGGCGAAGCCGGCCTCAGTTGAAGGTTGCAGTTGGCAAAGGTTGCAGCAGGAGCTCTCTGCCACTAAGCTGCACCTCTGGCCTGCAACTGGCCCCTCAGGTGCCCCTTACCAACTTGGAAGCACAAACTGCGCTGGAGAAGCAAAGCACAGGCGTGCACTTCAAAAGAGGGCTTCCGTGGAATCCACAGTATCCCACACAACATTGTGTGCCCAGAGGGATACAGCCAATTGGCAAATGAATGAACATGCCCACCAGAGATGCAAAGCACAGCTGTGCACATCAAAAGATGGCCGCCGCGGAATCCACAGTATCCCCCACAACATTGTTTGCCCAGAGGGATACAGCAGATTGGCCAATTAATGAACATGCAGCAGGGCGAAATTCGCCGGATGGCGAAGCCGGCCTCAGTCAAAGGCTGTAGCAGGAGCTCTCTGCTGCTCGTCTGCGCCTCTGGCCTGCATCTGGCCCCCCAGGAACCGCCTACCAACTTAGAAGCACACACTGCACTGGAAGATGTGGCAAAAATGCTCCAGTGATCCCCAGTCTCCCAGGGCCGTACACACACGAAACCCCTTTCACCCACTGGTCACTCACCCATACATCTCCTCTCGCATTCACTCACACTGGATTCACCACGCAAACACACACCAAACCCCACCCAGAACATTCAAACACACACTACCACATCACTTCTCAATCAGCCACCAGTCACTCACACCTTCTCAAACATCCACTCATTGCATTCTCTACAGAGGCACACATCCAAAATCCCAAACATTTAAAAGCACACATCACATCACTTCTCAATCACCCACCAGTCACTCACACCTTCTCACTCACGAGCACCGTAATATCATGAATGTACATTTCAGGGTTGATGGGAATCCCATGGACCACCACTTCCCTTGTCATTGTGTGTATTATCAACATCGCTCTTATAGCCAACATCCCAGGCATGGAGCAGACTATAGCATGATCTGTAAAGGATATAGTCATGTTTAACTTGCTGGGCAGGTCCCTGCCCAGTAAACTGACAGGGGAACTTTCGGAATATAGTAAGGGCGCGCGTACTACCTTCCCTCCCACCTTTACGTCCGGCTCCTCACTGTATGGAACCTTGAAATAGCCCCCGAGAATCCCTGCACGTCAATATATTTTTCCGATAATGGAAAATGTCCTTGCATGATACATGATTTAGTTGCACCAGAGACCACCATGAATATGAACTGCTTGTTTCCTATCTCTGCCCCCAGCAAAGGTTGCTCTTCAGGGTGGATGGTCGTCGACAAGACGGGACAGTCGATTGCTCTCTGTCGGATGTCTTAATCAGGATATGTGTTCGTTCCAGGGAACGAGAAGAGGTTACCCCCATCACTGCTGCTCCTCCAAAGGGAGCGGTAACTCCACTTGGTGTCCTGCTCACCAGTGCAGTGAAGCCCTGCTGCTGCTGTGACGTATGCCGTACCTGCAGGTCAACTGCTTGGGGCTGCTGATTATGTTTGGAGTTGCCCCTGGAAATACCGTTTGTTCTGATATCCTTGACCCTGTTGCAAATACCGTGGTCCTTGGGGCCCTTGGCCCTGTTGCTGTGGCCCATAATTATACCCCACTGCAGATCTGCTCCTGCATTCCCTTGCAAAATGCCCACACCTCAAACAATTCCAACATTGGGATGGTCTGAACCCACCCACCTGGGTCCAAAATCTCCTCATCTTGCTCCTGAAATCCCCCTCTTCCTTGCTGCGGCCCTGCTTATTGCCACTGTGGGCCGGGATACTGTTGCTCCCGCCCCACTGTCCTTGTCCTCCTTCAGCCCAGAGGGCAGCAATAGTGGCACTCACGACTTGCTGAGTGCTCTCTGTCCCTTCCACCTGTACTGACCTCGATACAGGCACCTGGACAGCAACATTTGCCAATTTTCTCTCCACCAATTTCACTTCCTCCCTCTGGTGCCTTTGGACTGTTTCCCTTTCTTGCTCCTTGATCTTTGTACAATGATGCACTATTATACTCTGTATTTCCGGCCACCCTTTCGCTTCAAATCCCACAATCTTATCCAAAGCCTTCTGCATTTCTTTTGGCAAGCCCCTCTTTACAATAAAATATAAAAATGGTATTGACTGATCCCACAGCCCTCCCGTTTCAACTCTCCACATCTCTTGCATTTTAAGAATAAATCTAGCTGAGTCCTCATTATCAGCCATAGTATGCTGCATCAGGGACTGTAAATCGAACTGCAAGCCCAAACAATAAGTCACTCTTATTACATACTGTGCGCACTGTTACTGATACAAATTTCTGTCTATTTTTATGGAATATTGCGATCGTCCACACTTGCGTGAAAGTATGCCCCTTTTCAAAGGCACTTCCTATTTCGTCACGGGCCACGCGCATCTACGCGCACAAATCCCGGAGTGCCACGAGTGCCTGTTTGCTATTCGCTGGATCATGGGGGAGGTGGGGAGGTGAGATTTGTTCCTCTGTTGTTGTTGCCTTTACTTTTGTAATATTTATACACAGGGACACAGAGGAGTTATAGCCCTTGGGCCACTAAACAGACTTGGTTAATATATTTCAATTGTAGAATTAAACCTAATCCTAGAACTAGAAAAGAAGTCAGAAGGGGCGGGGATGTTTCATGACATTTTGTCAGCCCCCCTTGTTTTCACTCCCAAGAAAAACACCATGTTGAGTGCTTGGGCGCTGACATTGCCACCCACCACCCCTCACCATCGGAATTGGAGGAGGCTGCCTCCATTGACCAAGGTTGGGTGTTTTCGCCGCCCCTGTTGGAATCAACGCCCCCTCCCCACATGCCCGCTTCGGCAATCCAAACTAATGATCAGGTACCCTCCCCCACAGGACAGTAGACCTGTCTTTTATGTACACCCCCCCCCATTTTTGGGGTTGGAGAGATTTCACTCTTGGCCCTGTCCCAATATCCTTTGAGGCAGGGAGAGGTGATGGATGTCTCCCTTCCCTCTGGTCAGGTGCCAATCACGGTCCTGGAGGAGGGGCAAACTCCAAATGATGTGGGGGGCTTTAAGATTTAATTCTTTTGGAATTATGGGAACACACAAGGTGTCTAAGGGCTATTATTATACAACTATTTGGCCTTAACACTTTGAGAAGAGAAAGAACAAATGAATGCTGTGCAATCCCCATTCCTAATATTGCGGACCACCCGATTGCTGATACTGTGGATCACCCGATCTCCCCATATCTGAATGGTGAAATGGTAAAAGAAACAAGAGAAGGTCCCACGGAGGATAGGGAAAGGGAAAAAAATTGAAAAAACAGGATAAAAAACCCTGCAGTATGCCATTGGAAACTATAGGAGAACCTTGGGAGTGTAGTCCCAAACCAGTAAATACATCTGCCTTAAGGGACAGTATTAAACCAACGAACAATGGGCAGAAAAAGAACAACGTGGGGGGGGGCCCCATCAGAATGAAAAAACAATTCTCTGTACAGGTAATAATAAACCTTCGAGAAATTTGTGGAGAAATATGGTAAGGGAGGCGATTGCGGATACTATTGAGATTAATTCTGACTGCTCTTTAGTGAGTGAGGAGGATGACTGTATTGAGATTGTATCTACTGTGGAGGTTAGAGAGGGGGTGTGCCCTGGTATTGATAGACTTCCACAGGGTCCCCTCACGGATGCCACGGATTCCCTGACAAATGCAATGAAACACAAAGGGACTAAAGGAAAATCAAACCAAATTAATCTGCAGATGGCCTGTGGAAATCATATGCAGAGGAAAGGAATATATAACATTTTCTCAAAAAAGAAAAAAGAGGAAAAGGTGGAGGTCCTGGAAGGCTCAGAGGCACTTAGCGAAAACATGGGGATACATTAAAGTATCACTCACAATAATACTGATAATGGAAACTCTGTAGAAACTGGCGTAGGGAAAAATCTTGAGGTGACAAGTACGACAGAGGACCTAATTTCTATTAAACTAATGATGGAGAAAATGGTAAAGGAAACAGTGAGCAGTACGATTGATCAGTGGGTTAGGACTGGATCCTATGAGGCGAAAGGTCAGCGTTTAATAGTATTCTAAACATAGTCTAATGGAGGCAACCAGGCTTCCCAGATGATCCAAGTGTGTTTCTGCAATACATGTTTGGCTATGGAGGCCCCGATTCCCTGAATAGATGGAGAATCCTACGGCTTCTAAATGAAATTCAGAGTCTTCGACTCATAACTACTGCAGATATAAGACTGGTCGAGTTTAGTCACCCTGGCTGATACCATCCTGTCTGTTTGGTTTTCCACTCCTGGGTAATTAAAAACGCTTTGTTGGCAGAGGTAAACCAATTTAATAAGTTAGAATATGATCTTCTAAACTTCAGCCCAGGGTTTTTGAACTTGCAGTATGGTAAACAAATTGATGTTTCAAGGACAGGGAAACAGGAAGGAGAGGTAGAGACGATGGGCAGTAGTTATGAGCCAGGAGAAGAGCAAGGTCATAATTGGAGGTGATTCATTTACAAGACTCTATCTCTCAGTTACAACACTTAAAACACTTAAAAACACAGCTTTAGCCAGTCTCACAAGGTTTCTCTAATATAGTGGAACTCTAGAGGCTCAGCAAACCTATGTGCTTCTGTTGAATTATTTAAAGTGTTTAGTCACCACGCAATAATATGTATCCAAGAAACATGGTTAACTATCCCCCAGGGATTAGATGGTTTTGATGTAAGAGCAGAACTCGCAACCAAGGGGTTGAGAGGGAGGCCGTCAGGTGGTTTCATAATTGCTATAAGGAATGGGATGGACATTGAAATAAAAAAACATGTGCATGCATCTAAAGGAGTGCTGGCCGTGATGTTGGGGTTAAAGTTAAGACCATCACCTCAATCTAATTTGCTTTTCAATATATATTGGAATCCTCAAACCAACTTATTTGTGACCATAAGGAAGATAAACAATCTTATTGAAGACTGGTTGGTCAACACACCAGGGGCACAGAGAATAATAGTCGGGGACCTAGATGCAGAAATCTTGATGCATAGAGTAAACAGTGCTGACCGTGAGTTGGGCTTGGGAGTGTTGACCCCGGTCGAATCAAAAAAAATCAGAACATTATACTGGGTGGTCCCCCAGGGTGCAAAAGGAAGACTCTCCAGGGACAAATTTGGCAAGAAATGTTTTCAAATTGGGGCCTCTACTCCGTAAACGCACTTCAGGATATAGCTGAAGACACTATTACATGGTCAGATGAAAAGCGAACATCAACAATTGACTACATATATGTATAAGATTTTAATTGATCTTGTGGATGTGTTTAACATAGAAAAACATGAAGTATAGTGATCACAAGATGTTGGAAGTCATCCTTTCTTTTGGCCATGGGAGCACCCAGGAACCCCTATAAGGTACCACTCATTGTGAATAACAACTTAAATTGAATACTCTCTTTTTGGCTGATTTTTGTGCATCTAACATGGATACCAAACTGCTATTATGTACACATACTCGCTTAGGTACTTATATTGAGTCCCTAATTACAAAATTGGTGAAGAGACCTCTTACGAAATTAACTACTTCAAGACATAAACATGGTTTTGATAGTGTGGTACAAGGGGAGAAGAAACTATGTTGCAAAGCAATCGATCAGATTTGGAAAACAAGCAACTCATTAAAAGACAAATATGAGGTGGTTAGGAAGGAAAAACAAAAGATAAAGAATTGCCTAAAGGGATATCGAGCCTGTATGTACGAGAATGACAGTGAAAAAATGATTGTCGCATTAAAAGAAGGTAGCTCAAGGCAATTTTGGGTATTGGTCAATGCTGTAGAAACTATACAATCAATAGCCCAAACTAATATTGTCTCTGAGGAGGCGTGGGGGGGCATTTTGGTTCCCTTTACAAATGTAAGGATCAGATGCATTTTGATTTGGAAGGCTTGAAAGATTGTGTGTGGGAAGTTAAATTTACCATTGAGGACATTATTAAATTAATTAAAAAGTCCAGTTCCACCCGAGCTGCAGGCCCAAATCAGTAAACAAATGTAACCTTTAAAGGGAACTCTAACTTGTGGGCAAAGGCACTATATCTATTACATAAGGAGATCATCATGACTAGGCATATGCCAGACTCTTGTCATACTTCATACATGATCCCAATTTCAAAAAAGGCGACAGAGGCTCCTCTTCTACCTATCGGCAAATAGCTGTATTAAATGCTGATTCTAAAATCTTTTCAGGTATCGTTTTAAAGCATATAGAGGATTGGAGCTACAAGAATGACATTCTTTCGATGCAGCAAATAGGCTTCAGGAAACAAGTGGGCACCGATGCTGGAGGGTTATTAGTGCGCACTCGGCAATGGATTTCCTGGGAAGAAAAAAGGTCCCACAATATATCTGGCTGCTATGGATCTATCCCTTGCTTTTGATTTGGTGGATAGACCGACACTTTGGCGAAAATTACAAAAACTAGGATTGCTGGGAGGTGTTCTATCTCTATTAATTTACTTGCATGAGGAGTCGCAAATTCAAGTCCATCTGAATAGTGAGGGTCTCTTATCACACATTATTTCTACATCTAATGGCCTCCATCAAGGATGCATTTTTGCGCCAGCAATATTTAATTTATATATGGCTGATGCTGGCAAAGTATTGAATAAGGCAGCGTTTGTGCCACCTAAGACTGAGGGGGCGAAAGTATGTCGGACAGTTTACGCCGACCATTTCTTGCTAATGGCTCACACTCCAAAGAGCCTACAATGATTAATAACAGCATTCAATGAGTATATTGTACCTAATGGCCTAAAAGTGAACTCGAAAAGAACTGTGGTGATGAGGTTGAGTAGACGCTCTACGCTAATCGGGTATGCGTGGTTTCTGAATCCTGAGAAACTTGCTATAAGGACACATGATGTATCTTGGGTTTCCAATTTTTGATAAACCAAAAAAAAATGCCTACTTTAATTTTCTGCATGAGAAAGTAAACAAACAAATTGCCCAAATGAATAAGATGGCTAAAGAGTATGGCAAATTCTCAACGGTTCCTTTGATACGCTTTTAATCTGCTAAGATTATACCACAACTGTGCTGTGTCCTTGAATTGTTCCCAGTTTGGGTAAGGGATGAGATGAACAAATTGGAAGCTTTGATCTAGCCCTCCATCTTATATTACTTATCAAAATCTGTCCTGCTCATAGCAATAAGATATGAGTTGGGACTGCAATCTGTTGAAAGTATTATGGTATGGAGACGGCTGTCCCTGTGTCGGAAACTCTATTGTAGCCCAAATAAAACATTATATACACTATAAGGCAAGGGGCTACGCCTAGATATGATAGGGAGAGGTTATGTATCACTGTTAAAGGAAGAATGTGCACAGTCTCTGGCAAAATTGGGTTTAACAGTGGATACTCTCCTGGTTTTACCACTTAGGGTTGAAAAGGCTTGTAAAATATAACGATTGGGCCAGAACAGTGGATGCAGTATCGGCTTCCACATTGTATTCTCAGCTTGTCGGCCATCGCAAAAAAATGGGGTGTCTTGAACCTTACCTCATAAGCTTCCCAGATAAGAATAGACGATATGATTTTATGAGCTTAAGATTCAACGTCTTGAAGACAAGAGAGATCCTGTCGGTACGCGATGACATAATTGCAGAAATGTTGTTTTGTAGATTCTGTAGTGTGCCGAAGTGTAAGGAAACACTGTTAGATCTGTTAATAGAGTGCCCAGCTCTTAGGATGGAGCGTATTGAACAGTTTAAACATTTTGTTTTGAATGAAGAATGAGTATATGTGGATACCTTATGGTGGGATATGATGCACAGTAACTCAGTCCCTATAAAAATTGCAGTATTATGTTTTCTCTCCAAGGTGTGTAAACTATACTAGAACCTAGATTGTCACAGAGATGTTTGTAAATATGGATTTTATTTGTTTATATTTGTTTTATCTGTATTGAGGAAGGTGCAAGATTAGTTTCATCATTTCCTTTTCAGAAATTATGTTAATATTAAGTGTAAATGGTGAATGTTTGATTCTTTTATGATGTATGTGTGTAATTGCTATCTTGCTCTACATTGTGTTATATGAATTATGTGCTATGTGAATTGATTGAATATTATTGTAAATTTGATTTTATGAGGATTTGCTTAAGGATGTATTATTAAGTCATTTCTGTTGTTGATTTGGTATTCAATTTATAAAATCATTTCTCTTTCTTTTTGTAAAGGTTTCTTATAACCAAAACAAACAAATAAATAAATAAAGGCTGCAGCAGGAGCGCTCTGCTGCTCAGCTGCACCTCTGGCCCCCCAGGAGCCCCTTACGAACTTGGAAGCACCCACTGCACGGGAGAAACAAAGCATAGCCGTGCACTTCAAAAGATGGACGCCACGGAATCCACAGTATCCCACACAACATTGTGTTCCCAGAGGGATACAGATGATTGGCCAATTAATGAACATAACCAGCAGGGCGAAATTCACCGGATGGCGAAGCCGGCCTCAGTCGAAGGCTGAGGTCAATGGATGTATCAGGAGCTCTCTGCTGCTCTGCTGCGCCTCTGGCCTGCATCTCGCCCCCCAGGAACCACCTACCAACTTAGAAGCACACACTGCACTGGAGAAGCAAAGCACATCCGTGCACTTCAAAAGATGGCCACCGCGGAATCTACAGTATCTCACACAACATTGTGTGCACAGAGGGATACAGCCGATTGGCCAATGAATGAACATGCTCAGCAGGGTGAAATTTGCCAGATGGCGAAGCCGGCCTCAGTTGAAGGTTGCAGTTGTCAAAGGTTGCAGCAGGAGCTCTCTGCCACTAAGCTGCACCTCTGGCCTGCAACTGGCCCCTCAGGTGCCCCTTACCAACTTGGAAGCACAAACTGCGCTGGAGAAGCAAAGCACAGGCGTGCACTTCAAAAGAGGGCTTCCGTGGAATCCACAGTATCCCACACAACATTGTGTGCCCAGAGGGATACAGCCAATTGGCAAATGAATGAACATGCCCACCAGAGATGCAAAGCACAGCTGTGCACATCAAAAGATGGCCGCCGCGGAATCCACAGTATCCCCCACAACATTGTTTGCCCAGAGGGATACAGCAGATTGGCAAATTAATGAACATGCAGCAGGGCGAAATTCGCCGGATGGCGAAGCCGGCCTCAGTCGAAGGCTGAGGTCAAAGGCTGTAGCAGGAGCTCTCTGCTGCTCCGCTGCGCCTCTGGCCTGAATCTGGCCCCCCAGGAACCCTTACCAACTTGGAAGCACCCACTGCACCAGAGATGCAAAGCACAGCTCTGCACTTCAAAAGATGGCTGCCGCAGAATCCACAGTATCCCCCACAACATTGTGTGCCCAGAGGGATACAGCCGATTGGCCAATTAATGAACATACCCAGCAGGGTGAAATTCGCCAGATGGCGAAGCTGGCCTCAGTCGAAGGCCGAGGTCAAAGGCTGAAGCAGGAGCTCTCTGCTGCTCGTCTGCGCCTCTGGCCTGCATCTGGCCCCCCAGGAACCGCCTACCAACTTAGAAGCACACACTGCACTGGAAGATGTGGCAAAAATGCTCCAGTGATCCCCAGTCTCCCAGGGCCTTACACACACGAAACCCCTTTCACCCACTGGTCACTCACCCATACATCTCCTCTCGCATTCACTCACACTGGATTCATCACGCAGGCACACACCAAACCCCACCCAGAACATTCAAACACACACTACCACATCACTTCTCAATCAGCCACCAGTCACTCACACTCAAACATCCACTCATTGCATTCTCTACACAGGCACACATCCAAAATCCCAAACATTTAAAAGCACACATCACATCACTTCTCAATCACCCACCAGTCACTCACACCTTCTCTTATATCCACTCAATGAATTCTCTACACAGGTACACACCCACTCACCCAGAACACTCCAAAACACACATCACATCACTTCTCATTCACCCCCAGTCACTCACACCTTCTCTTACATGCACTCATTGCATTCTCTAGACAGGCACACATCCAACCCCCCGAATATTCAAAAACACACATCACATCACTTCTCATTCACCCCCCAGTCACTCACACCTTCTCTTACTTCCACTCATTTCATTCTCTACTCAGGCACACACCCGCCCACCCAGAACACTCAAAAACACACATCACATCACTTCTCATTCATCCACCAGTCACACACAGCGTCTCTTACATCCACACATTGCATCCTCTACACATGCACACACCAACCCAGAACACTCAAAAACACACATCACATCACTTCTCATTCACCCACCCACCAGTCACTCACACCTTCTCTTACATCCACTCAGTACATTCTCTATGCAGGCACACACCCACCCACACAGAACATTCAAAACCACACATCACATCACTTCTCATTCACCCATCAGTCACTCACACTTTCTCTTACATCCACTCATTAAATTCTCTGTGCATAAGAACACACCCACCCACCAAGAACATTCAAAAATACACATCACATCACTTCTCATTCACCCACTATTCACATACATACATCTGAAACTCACTTCACACATGCAAAACACACATCATAATACAAAAAAAGCCTTCTTACCTTTTTCTTGCAGCTTAGGTTCATCCTTCCATGCCCCCTCGGGGGACAAGGGGTTGGAGCTGAACGTAGCATGTGCCATGTGCCAAACGTCACAGTCAGCTCCAACCCCTACTGAGTCCTTCCCTTGCCCAGCCTTCACCCTGATGGGTGAGGACTTGACTGGGGACCCACCAGACCTGGTGTTGCGGGGACACCCGCTCTGCAGGAGAGCCAGCTATACCAGAAGCACGCATTTTTATTTTTTGCGAAATGTTTTTATTTTTTATTTTTTTGAAAGGTCAGGGTCGCAAGGGAGTTCCCAGGGGTTGCACCTGTGCAAAATGATGCCCCTGGCCGGACGCGCCCTGTGCAGGGCAAATGGGTGGGGTTATTTAGATTTCAGTATTGCCAGTAGACCGCAGAATGGTATGCCGACCGTGGGCCAAAATGTCAGCCCACCAACTCTTGTGGGGCTGGAGCCAACAATCGTAAAATCTGCAATCTCTCAAAATCGCCTATACTAATTGCACTGGGCCGGACCCTGCCCTGTGCAGGGCGAATGGGTAGGGTTGGTCAAATTTCACTATCACCAGTACACCCCAGACTGGTATGCCACCTTTGGGCCAAAATTTCAGCCCACCAACTGTAATGGGGCTGGAGCCAACCCTGAACATACAAAAACACTTACACAAATATATATATAGGCTAGCCATACCCCCGGCGTTGCTCGGGTCCATAGCTGACATGCACTTGGGGGTCTGCTATAGCCTTGTGTATGTTATAGTTTGTTCTAACTTCCTATTTTTGAAAATCGGCAATCTCCCGGAATCGCCTATACTGATAGTACAGCGCCGGATCCCAATCCACCCCTGTGCAGGGCGAATGAGTGGGGTTGGTCAAATTTCACTATCACCAGTACACCCCAGACTGGTATGCCGACCTTGTGTCCTAACTTCCTATTTTTGAAAAAGTCGCAAAATCAGCAATCTCCTGAAATCGCCTACACTGATAGCACAGGGCCGTACCCGGCCCTGTGTAGCGCAAATGGGTGGGGTGGTTAGACTTCAGTATTGCCAGTACACCCCATACTGGTATGCCGCACTCAGGCCAAAATTTGAGCCCATCAATTGTTGTGGGGCTGGAGCCAACAATTGCAAAATCATCAATCTCCTGAAATCACCTATACTGATAGTACAGGGCCGGACCCTACCCTGTGCAGGGCGAATGGGTGGGGTTGATGAAGTTTCACTATCGCCAGTACAACCCAGACTGGTATGCCAGCCTTGGGCCAACATTTCAGCCCAAACTGTTATGAGGCTGGAGCCAACCCCGAACATACAAACACACTTTCACAAATATATATATATAGATTTGGAGAAACAAAGGCACTCAAAGCATCTGGGACAGCACTCAAAACGACTTCCAGAAGTTTATAGGAACATTTCGCAACGGAAACAAATTCCAAACAACAAATAGAGTCCAGCTTGGTTAAGAAAATGTTTAATCCAGGTCTCAAAACAGTCAATATATATACATATTGTGGTCAATTAGAATCAGGACTCGGAAAATGAGGTATAATTTAAAGGTGTTATTCTTGTCAAGTTCAAATAATCTTTTCCTAACTCTACAAACTAAATCCCTATTATATAAAAGGAAGTCCAAAGGGTGTTTGTCAGGATGTGTGTAATATGATAATAAAGTGTTTTGTCCAGAATCCAATTCTAACTTTCTCACTTTCCCTATCTCCAAAAAAACCATCCAAACATCAAAACAACAAACAACAAAACAACAGAGGAATACATTGGCACGGATGGCTTCTGACCCCAGCCCTGTCCCTTTTTTGCCCATAGTTCAATTTCCCAAAAACAGGCAGTTCTTAGTGTGCTGAAAAGCTGTCCCAGTGTTCCTGCCCAGGTCCCTCGCCGTCTCTTCCCACTCAGGGATTCTTTGTGTCTTTTCTCTGTGATTTTTTCAATCTTTCCTCCTCCCCAGTCTGGGGTTCTCTTAGTCTTGACTCCCTATTCTGGGGTTTCCTCTGTCCCTCTACACTCTGGGGCTCTCCTTTTCACTCCCCACCCTGGGGTCTTCTTCTTCTCACTCCCCACTCTGGGGGGCTCTTCCACCCATTCCAAGTGTTCTCAGGCTCTGCACACTCTGGCGCCCTTCTTACTCTCACTTCGAACTCTGGGGTGTTCTCATGCTCTCCCCATTCTGGAGCTTGCTTGGTCCTTGTGTGCTCTGAGGCTCTTTTCCTTCTAACTCCCCACTCTGGTGGTATTCTCAGGTTCTCTCTTTCCCCACTGAAGGGTTCTGTTTCTTCTGACTAGGCACTATGGGGTTCTCTTTTTGCTTGGTCACCACTCAAGGGTTTCTGTCTTCCTTTCTCTCCACTCAGGGATTACAGTCCTTCTCTTCACTACTCATGATGGGATTTCAATCTTTCTCTTTGCCCGCTCTGGGATTCTGTTTGTTCTCACTCCTCACTCTGGGGGTTGTCTCTCTCTTTCTCACTTGATTGCCCTCGTCCCTCTATCGTTGAGCGACCGCATACCTGGCTTTGTGAACACTCAATGAAACTCAGTGGAGTAACTTTGCTATAAATGTTGGGGGGGACATGACAACTGAAGGAGAGGGGTGGGATGAAGGGAGGGCGGATGGTGGCTCTGAGGGAGCGTTTTGGCCAAATTGTTTAAAAACAAATGTGGTCGGATGGTAGATGTGACCGAATTCGGTCACCACAATTAGTTCGATGCCATAGATACCGAACATGAAGAGCAGTGGTTGCAGGGGGCCCATGTTCGGTATTTTTGGCTTCAGCGGTTGTGGGGGTGTCCCCCGCTTCCTCAGCATTGGTGGCAGGGGACCCATCAAAAAAAAAGAAGAAAAGGGACGCTGTAGCATCAGATCCGACCCGCGTTAAAAGGATGGATCTGACGCTGCAGATTACAGGAGAAGCAGCGGATGGAGAAAAGGTAAGTGGGGGGGGGGTTTATGGGTGTACTGGCGTTTGAGGGGACATGGGTTTGGTTTTTTGTAGCGAGGTAAAAACGTATTCGCAGCGAAAATGGTATGGTTAAATCCGCCCTGATTTTGTCCATTGGTCAAACAACCTAAATCCCTGAGGGATAACATTAAACTACTACACCACAAGAGTCCATTGCTGACGCTCTGTTATAACTTTAATAAGACTGGTGGCGAATCTTTAAAATTCTATTGGGCCCCCACACATCTTCAGCCAGCCTGCCATGCACCCAGTGACACAACATAACATTCACAAACTTAATTCCACTAGAACATACAAATAATGCATTATTTATCATTCATTCAGACACAAAATGCAACACACATATGCTTGCACACACACTCACTTACACAAAAATGCACCCAGCACCTCCACTGACATACAGTGTGTGCACACAATATTTATATGTACATTTAGAATAACACATGGAAACAGTGGCGCAATGTCCATTGAGCGGACCAGACTTTATCACTTCCTGATACCTTATATTTTGGGCTATGTTGACGTGAACTAGCTGAACGATGAAGCCACGGCCCAAAGGACCAGATTCACTGGAATGTCAGCAATTTGCCTGATTTTTCCGTTCATTCAAAGGCAGAAACCATTGGTTAATGCAGTGCAGTGGGTGAACAAGTATAATTGGTATAGATTTTTAAATGCCATATATCTCCAAACTTGGGCTCTGCACAGCACCTTATATGTCTACGTGCTTATAGATTTTTTTTCCACAAGATTCTGACTGATTAAAATGAAGGTATGTTTTCCTGTGGTCAAATGGCTCCAAGCAGAGAAGTACCGAGCGGGTCAAGCTGCCCCCCCCACAGCTCTTTTAAGAGCCAGACTGGGACATTTGTCATTGGGACACCTCTCCTATTCGGCACCTCAAAGAGGGTGCCCAACAGCAAAAGTGTCCCGCTGGCAGGACAATGGGCCTCATTATAAGTTTGCCGGTAAGTTACCAGTGCCGTTACTACCGGACTGGCAAACTACGAATTCTGCTCGCGAGTGCCTTTTCGCCCGGGCATACCGGCACCCGCGAGCAGAGCATGTCAGATGTACCGGCACCATTCCCATTGAGCCTAAAGGGCTCAATGGGAATGGGGAAGAATATTTGCCGGCAACCGCGAATGGGCAATTACCCGGTCTGGCAAGACCGTAATTACCCGGTAATTGGCCATTCGAGGGGCGCCGGAAAACAAATTATACCGGCAGCAGCCGTGCCGGTTTTACCAGCATGGCTACCGCCAGTATCATAATGAGGCCCAATGTGTGCTGACCAAATTCCTGCTCAGCACGCCCATTGTCCTGGCAGCCGGACACCTTAGCCGTTCCGAATGGGAGAGGTGTCCCGCTGCCAGGAAAATGGCCCAAGGAGCACCAGGCAGCAGAGGGTCCTCACGTTGCTCTGCATCAATAGAGTATTACAATGTGAGCCATTAGGTACTGACTGGAGGGAGGAGGGGTACTATTAGCAGGGACTTTTGTCCTTTTAGAAATGTGAATGGGAGGGAGTGACCAGAAGTGAGAAGGGTGCATAATGTTGTATGCTTTATGAAATAATGAATATGGCTTTAAAACCCAATAAGGATTTGTTAGGCTCACAATAATCTGCATGGTGCTATTGTGACTTTGCATGCAGAATGGGGAGAATTAAACTAAAGCCAGACTCCCATTGCTCAACATATTTCTATGACAATGTATATAGTGTATGGTTAGTTTACTATGAAAGGCACGTTTATTATGTAATGTGGTTTGCTTCCAATGCACTGCTATGAATAATTATATATATGTATTATATAAATAATAAGCACATGAAATGTAAAGCAAAACCTTAAAAAATATCTATATCAACTAAACCTGGAAATTTGTGCACGTTCGCTTAAATTGTCCACATCCCAGTTTCACCATTTAACCAAGTGTGTGCTCCTGAGCAAATTATTTAATCACATTGTGCCTTCTCTGCAGCTCTGTAAGTGATTCCGATTCACTTCAAAGCTTATGTTAATGTAGGATGCTATTATAATGGAAAAGCCTAATGACTACAGAGTTTCCTAGTTCCTGTCTGTGTGTCGTACGAATACGAAGCCGGAAAGCGATGCTCTGTGCCGCTGGCCCCCGGAAGTGCTGCTGCTTGCGTGACAGTACAGGCGCCAGGCCCTGCAACATCCAGTTCAGCACCCTGGCTGCTGACTTTGAGTCAGGCCAGCCAGGGTGAGGGACTGAGCCACGCAGGGCAGCCCAGCCCTGAATAGGTTGCAGCGCGACTGCCAGGCATCTCAGAATTATGTAATGAGAAAGCACAAGCTTTGCTGAGCACCCCAGCCGGGCTTGCGCTGTCCAATTACATAATTGATGACTGTGGCCCCCCTGCCCTCCCTCCAAACGATGGGGGGACAAAAAGACATGCCAGAGAAGTTGGGGAGGGACAAAACCCCCTGTTCCCCCCTATAATTATGCCCATGATGAAACTGCATGAAATTTTGCAATATCATTTTAGACCTGAGCCAGAATGGTTCTGCATAGTTTGGTCCTGTTTCACCAAGAGGGAGCAAAATTAGAGAGGGACCCCAAAATATTTGAAAGGCTTATAAATTTGGTGCCGTTTGACTAATCTGCACAAAAGTTTGGAAAAAGATTTTAGGTCAAGATTTGAATGTTTATTTGCAAAGTTTGGTGGGATTTTGTCAAGAAGGGCCACATTTAGAGGGGGGGTCTCAACATTTTTAGATGGCTTGTAATTTTGTTACCATTTCACAAATCCGCACAATTGTTTTCAGAAAGAGTATAGACCAACCCTGAATGTTTGTGCAAAGTCTGAATGGATTTTATTGAGTGGGGGCTAAGTTATATGACTATTTCATGAACGTACATTTTGACACCTTTCAAAAAACATGGACTTGTTTGCAGCAAACTCTTGCAAAGAGCATTGGCAAAGACCTGGAAGCATGGTTTTGCAAATGTGTCCGTTTTTTATTTTTTGGAAAAGTGTAATGATGTAGGTACAAAAAATAGTGATATACCTTTGGTGACTGAGCTATAGCCTCTGGCTTTATGCAGTGGCCAGATTATCAGAGTCATGGCCTCAGGCCATGACCAGGACAATCTGGCTACTGGCCATGACCACGAGGGACCGGCAATGGGGTTAAAGTGGGCTATGTGTCAAGACGTGACCTTCTGAGAGGACTATACCTTAGCTAAAAAGGAAAAAGGACAGGGGTACTCCCCACAAAATTTGCAGAAACCTCAAACGTAAAGCAACTGGGCATAACACCTACCTAGTGGGGACACCAGCAGCCGGTTGTGGGATGAAAAGGAGACCCAGTAATAGGGGAAAACCCTTCCTGGAGGAAATGAGGGTGCAGCTGATGACAACAGTTCTGCAAGTTGAGTTGTCCCACAACAATAAAAAAGAAAAGAAAACACAATGTTCAAAAGTCAGTGTTCCACAAGATGCACAACTCCAATGGCGAAGTTCCAGGGGTAAATCCATGAGGAAAACCAAGACCAGAGTTTACAATATATCCAGAAGAGTGTCCAAAGCACCACAACACACGGGATATCCAAGAGAAATCCAAAATAGGGGAAGCCAAGGCCACAAGCCAGGAGGGAAAAACAACCCAAGGCGCTAAAAACCAGAGGGAAATCCAAAAAGCAATCCAAGAAAACAAAGCAAAAGTTTAAAAGAAATACCAAAAAACTGGGTACTGTGAGAAACCTGAGGGTATTCTCCCAGCAAGACCTCGAGACTGCCTTATTCAGGTGGCCAGGGAAGGGCTGGCGCTCTCAGATCCCAACCCTGATGGGTGGACAAGCGAGGGAGGATCACCTGGGTAGGGGAGCCCGGGGTTGTGCTCAGGGAAATGCCCTAGGTGAGACGCGGTATGCTACCGGGGAAGAAGAAGAGGAGGATGAGATCCTTAAGACCTTTGTAGGATACTACAATTCTAAACCCCCTCCTCCAGATAAATCTTCTGCAGCCAAAGCCAATAAACCATCTGTCTTTCCCAAACCCTGTAAGAACCCAAACCTCTTCTCCCAGAATATCTGTCTTTCTGTTATGTACCCGAATATTCCCAACAGTTCTTCTCCACATCCCATTTCCCACACTCCCAACAGGCTCAAATAAAACGCTATTGTTCACACAATCCCTCCTGTTTATTTAACTCCCCTCCTTTCCAACAAGAACACCTTTGCACGATGGACTTGTAATAAAAATTTACCTGAAATGTCCCGACACGAGGGTCAGGCCAGGCCAGGCAATCGACTTGAATCACGCACACCTGACAGCTCTTTCCTTTCCCCACAGGGATAAAAGGTGGAGCAAGAGGGCACAGTACGAGCAAGGCGAGCAAGGACAGCATGAAAAGACGGCTAACCAGGCGCAGCAGTTCAAACGATGGTGAAAGGCGGCAGGAATCGAGTGAGTGGCGAGGAGAGAAATGACCTTGCCCTTTTCATCCCAGACCCACTGAACGTTTGTAGAAGAGAGTCTGAGACTGCGAACAATAGCACAAGTGTCTTGCAGTAGATGTCAACGGTGCACGTGGCAAGCCTATTCTGCAAAGCAGGACCGAGGGAAGCTGCCGTGACCGTGGTACCGGCCTTGACTCCAATGAAGAAGAAAAGCCAAGCGCTTCATCACAGCTGGTGACTCGAAGGGGAAACAATAAGAACCGGATTGTGTTGAGTGAGAATCGCAAAGGGGCAAGTTTGAACCAAGAACAATGAACTATGAAAGAACAGTGTACGTGTAAAAGGCGGAGATCAGCTGCCAAGGGAAACCAGCACCACGTGGGTGCTAAATCAAGCGACTCTGATCAATCCCTATCTGAGAATAACTACAGATGCCAGAAGGCCATAGGAGGGCCAATGAAATAGGTCAAAGTGGTCATACTGTGGGTCAAGCAAAATCCCTGTACAATCGAAAGACTTTGATCTACAAACTGTGCAAAAGAAAGGGAAGCAAATCCCACCAATGTTGAAGTGTATAAAAGAGACGGCAAGAGTGAACCCGACCGAGAGATGCCAGTAAGAACAGGCAAAGTCTAAGGTCCCGCAAAACAGGGTGTTGACAAATGTGAACCCGACTGAGGGATGTCCACTATTAACTGTTTGAAAAGACATTCAGAAAACAAGGGAAGTGAATCCCACTAAAGAGAAGAGAAGGGTCTGAGCCCGACAGAAGGAGATCCGGCTGAGAAGAGAAGGGCCCGAACCCGACTGAGGAAGATCCAGGGGTAAAGCCCTCACCCAAGTATTGGCAGACAAGAGGGGTCCGAGCCCGACCGAGGGAGATCCAGGGGGAAAGCCTCACCCAAGTGTTGGCAGTCAAGAGGGGTCCGAGCCTGACTGAGGGAGATCTAGGGGTGAATCCCTGACCCACGTATTGGCAGTCAAGAGGGGTCTTAGCCCGACCGAAGCAGATGCAAGGGTGAGGCTATCATCTAAACTTCATAAAGAAAAGAACTGAAATGTAAATTGTGGAAATAATAAGAGAAGAGTCAGCGCCCAGAAGAGGGGGACCCAGCGGTGAAACCATCACCCTCTGTGAATTGTGGTTAACAATTGAGAAGGGTCAGCATCCAGAAGAGGGGGACCCTGGGGTGAACCCATCACCCAGTGAACATCGGAAACTAAATTTAATTTGTTTGTTAAAGGAACTTTTGTTTTATTATTTTGAAGACATCATGTCCTCGAAAGCAAGAGACTTTCAAGTGAACCGAGACTTGACCATCGATGGCCCTGATAGCTGAACTGTCATCTCGTGCTGGAAGAGCTTGAGAGTGTACTGTGCTCCGCGATCCCACCTTACCCCGTGCTCACAACGTGGGGAAGCGAGAACCAGACTACCCCATTCTGACCTTTTATTTGAGAACACTTCTTTCTTTTCTTAATCCCTATCTGAGAAAAACTACAGATACCAGAAGGCCATAGGAGGTCAAAGTAGTCATACTGAGGGTCAAGCAAAATCCCTGTACAATCAAAAGACTTTGATCTACAAACTGTGTGAAAGAAAGGGAAGCAAACCCACCATTCTTGAAGTGTATAAAAGAGATGGCAAGATTCCAAAATGGCCGCCGTGGGTAGAGCACCATAGTCGATGCTCTCCCGGTCCTCAGGCTCCTGACAAGCTAAAAACCACAGAGATTGCCCTCCCCAGGCAGCTGAAATAGATAACCCGTCAGAGCGAGGGACAGAGAATAACACAAAATAGATTGAGGTGGAAGGTTCCTGAAGCGAGGACTCCGGAAGCGTGGTGGATTAGGCACCCAGGGGACTAGACCTCAGAGTTCGGAGACGCAGTTCCCCGTTCGAAAGCAGCTGGGGGCACTCTGCCCCCAGCGTGAAGAGGAGGAGTGGGCACCCACCTGCAGACGGCAGACTTCTTCCATCCGTACCAGAGAAGTGCTCCGCAGGCAGTGGGTCCAGGGACGCGGCAGGCGAGGACGGTGCCGGCATAGTGAGAGAGGAGGAGGGCACCTCAACGCAGGAGCAAGGGCCGACTCCCCTCCAACCATAAACACCCGTCGGGGTGCTGGATGACAACTGGGAAGAAAGAGGAGTACTCTGGCGACAAGCAGGACGAAAGAAGAGGACTCTGATGTTATCACCGGATTGGAACGGGAGGAAGGAGGAGTTGAGGAGAACTCTTCAGCTGGCGGCCAACGAGGCAAGTGCAGAGGCCCAATTTAGTGGCCAGCACGCGTACGCAGAAGAGCCCGAGAGTCTCCAGACCCCACCAGGAGAGAAAGAGCTGCCCCAACACTCAGGGGCGCAGAGGATTAGGCTAGCCTTCATAAGGGATGAAAGGAGCTCTAAGAGTGGATAGGGCTGGGAAGGCCCCCCACCACTAGGAGTATGGAAGCGGAGGGGCCGTGGGGGGTACCAAGTCAGCTGTCTGGGGGGGAGAAGAACAAAGGAAGTGAGGGAGAGACAGACAGAGGAGAGGGACCAGCAGGACCCCCCAGGATAAAGGGAAGTCCCCCCACACACAGCGAACAATATCACAGCGGGAAGGGGCCAGAGCCCTAAGAAGGGGTCACCTTGGGCCTCAAGGACATGAACTTCTAGGGGTCACCAGGAACCAGCCGGAGGAATTTTCACTGTCCCTTCACACAAAGAAAGGTGGTGCTGATCCCCCCGGGGGGGACTAGGGTGAATCCCTCCCCAACATGACCAGCAACATAATGAGGAAACCCTTGGGTGAACAAGACACTTCCAGCAAGTATCTAGTGGACCACGGAACGAACTCTCAGATACAAGGACCCACGGGATCTGCCAGTGAAGACTGACATACGACAAGGCAGGAGAAAAAAGAGACAATAGGAAGGGGGAAAGACACGTCATTAGCCAGGAAGGCATTCAAGAAACTCCCTGAGAGCAGTCGCCATAAAATGTGGTGTTAAGAGGGGTCCTCCCCGCAAGCAACTTCAAGATCTCAAGGGCAGACGGACCCGATCAAACCCCAGATGGAGGAAGACCAGAAACAGATGGGAACACAATCACTCCTTAAGCAGTACTTTATGGACTTTGGGGATAAGATAACCGATACAGTCCAGGAGCAAATGACCATTATAAGGGAGGACCTGGCATCATCGTTACAGGAGATAAAACAGGACGTCAATAAAATGGAAGAAAGATTAGATATAAACAAAAACGCAATGCAGGAGCTGACAGAAGACTCAAGATGCACAGAGACCTTGGTGGATCAGCTGGCCACCGCAGCTTATAATTTAGAGCTTCAGACAGAAGACCTAGAGAACAGGTTGAGGAGGTCCTATATACGGATTAAAAATGTGCCAGAGGAGGTACAGGACAAGGATCTCGAATCGGTAATGAAAGGCATATTCGAAGACCTAATGGACATAGAGGGGAAGCCTGAGGTACGAATGGATAGGATTCATAGGGTTGGCCCCCGCTGACTGGAACCAGTGGCTCAGCCCATAGACATATTGGCAGCTTTTCAAGACTACAAAGTGAAGGAACAGATCCTGCAGCAATCGAGAAAAGCAAATCAAATTTCTTATAATGGAGATGAATTGCTACTCTTCCAAGATTTGTCACAGTTGACCCTGGCCAAAAGAAGGAGGATGGGCCCTGTGGCGAGGGAGTTCAGAGCCAAGGACATAAGGTACAGGTGAACATTTGTATTTGGGCTATTATTCAAACGAAAGGGGAAGCAAGTTCCGGATTAAGTCATATGAAGAAGGCCTGAAGATCATGGTAATCGAAGAAGACGTTTCGGCCAGCAGGCCCTCGCAACCAAGGACACCGACCGGACACAAAAGCTGGGAGTGGTCGACAGTAACGAGACCAAAGCGGAGCAAAAAGGGGGATATCAACTCCTATTGAAGGTCCCAGCTACAGGAAGAGAGTGAGAGGAGAGGCAATCCCCAGGCCGTAGAGACTTGGACGTCAAAGGGCTATGTGTAAGTAAGCATTGGGAGGACATATTAATGGAAACTTTCGAGGGGCCCTGGGGGGGTGGAATCTGTATGGTTGGGGGAAACCCACTGGAACATTGGGTGGAAGGAGTAAGGGTCTCAAATCCTGAGGAGGAGTATCGGGGGGGCTAGAGGCAGTTAAACCCATGCAGTCAAGGGGGGGCCTGGGAAGGAGGGGATAGGGTGGTTTGGGGGGAGGGATGGGGGAGGGACAAGGAGGGGAGGCACGAGGAGGGGAGGGGGACAGGGAGTCTGGACACAAAACAAGGTGGAGACATAGGGGAACCCAATATCTCTTCGGGAATGGATAGCCACTAATCACTGGATATCTTATGCCTAAACATAAAGGGGTTAAACTCTCCTCTGAAGAGGAAACAGACAGAGAGATTCCTGCTTAGAGAAGGCCCCGACATAATAACGTTACAAGAAACCCATGTGCAAACTAGGGATAGGGACCAGTTGCGAATACAAAGCTTTCCCTATATTTACCAAGCTACGGGGAACAACAAAAAGGCTGGTGTGTTTATAGCCCTAAGGGGAAACACCGACCTACTAGTGACGGAGACAGGCAGGACAGGGATCCCCAGAGAGGGGGTGAGGGAGGGCAGGGAGGGATTTACATTCTTCTCTCATGCACACCAGTCTTCATCACGGATTGACTAAGTGTGGGTATCTCCAAAGCTGCTGGGACGGGTGAGGTCGTTAGAGGTGGGAGCAATATCCTTGTTGGATCACGCGCCCCTCTCACTGAAATTACTTGGGAACCAAGGTCCTCCGGGCCTTTGGAAATGGAGGTATCCAGCATACCTGTTTAAGGATGAGGTACTGAGGAAAGAATTGAGCGAGGGGATTGCTAGTTTCTCTGAGGACAACAGGGTGGGGGAAACAACGGAATGGCCAAGGTGGGACGCTTTTAAAACCACAATCCGGGGGAAAATGATAGCAATAAAAGCTTGGTGAGACAGAGAGATACGATTGGTGGAGAGGGATCTCGAGGCAAAACTAAAGAAAATAATGTCCAAGATGGGAGGGGAAGCAAGTAAGAAAATTAAAAAGGAGTATAGAGCTATTAGGGGACAACTGGAATTAATACAGTCGAAGGAGGCAGAAAGAACATTATTGTTTCTAAAACAAAAGTACCACGTTAAGGCTAACAAATTGGATAAGATTCTAGCCAGAATGTTGAGAAAGGAAGAGAAGACCAGAACTATTACCAAAATAAGGGTCGAGGGAGGGGGAACCAGTGCGGAAACTAGGGACATCGTCCAAGAGTTTTCGAAATTTTATACAGAGATATATAGCTCTGCTGAGCCGAGCGGACAGAGTCAACTACAGTATATGGGAGCGATAGCACTGGCCCAGATATCAGAACAAGAAAGGGAAATATTAGAGGGGGAAATTACCGTGGATGAAGTAAGGAGGGTCATCATCACATGTTAATAAATCACCTGGACCGGACGACTTCAGTGCAGAATTTTATAAACTGTACAGGGAAACCCTGATCCCGTACTTGGCTCCTCTTCTCAATGATATGAGTAAAAAGGGGGCAATAACACCTACCACCATGGAGGAGGCCAAGATGGTCTTGATACCGAAAGAAGGCAAAGATCCCTCAGTATGCAGCTCTTTTAGGCTGATTTCATGAATCAATGTGGACGCAAAACTTTATAAAAAGGTCTTGGCGAACCGATTGGAACACATATTACCAAATATAATAGATCCGGATCAATCAGGATTTATCAAGGGCAGACAGACTAGTCACAATACGAGGAGAGTAGCACACCTAATCGAAAAGGCGAATGAAATGAAAATCCCTGCAATCCTGGTTGCCCTAGACGCAGAAAAGGCTTTTGACAGAGTCGACTGGGAATTCTTTTGGGGGGAAATTCCTAACGGGGGTCAGAGCGAATTACCAGAACCCATCTATGAGGTTGGCTATAAATGGTCACCTGTCAGAACCCAATCAGATTCGGAGGGGCACTAAGCAGGGATGTCCCGTCTCCCCCCTGCTGTACGCAATCTATCTGCAGCCATTCCTTTCGACAATAAGATCGACTGGGGAGATACAGGGAATTCCATTCAGGGACACACAACATATGATAGCGTCATTAGCTGATGACATCTTGCTGACACCCGGAGGACGCACTATGGGCCTTAGAGAGGGAAATTCAATGGTTTGGGCCAGTAGCAGGGTTGAAAATAAACCCCCTAAAGACAGAAATCCTGGACCTCACGGACACAAAGGAGATAGCGAAGGGGCTAAAAAAAACACTCACATATAAATGGGTGGAGAAATCCATGATTTACCTAGGTGGAAAACTAACCAGTTCCTTGGAGGGATGGTACAGGGCGAACTATATACCCTGGTTGAAAACATTAAAATCTAAATTAATAGATTGGGGACCTGGATCTAAGAGTATATTTAATGGCTACACAAACATGGGTATTGAGGGACTGGCTCAAAGATGATCGGTGGAAGGTATGGAGGGTAAGGGACAGGGCAGTAATAGGGTGAAAGATAGAGGAAGTGCTATGGAAACCAAAAGGAGACAGGCCAAACAAGATGTATCTCAGTGAAATCCTGCGGGTGGGAGCGGACTCCTGGGATGAGGCGATAAGGTGAGCCCACCTCACTATGTTTCCCTCCCTCTTCACACCGATGTTGGGCAATCCCAATTTCGTACCGGGTTGTGGTGGCAAAAACTTCAATTCATGGGGGAAGAAGGGTGCCAAAAGATCTGGGACATGTATGAGGGCTCAAATATTAAATCGTTCCCCCAGTGTAAGATGGACTTTGGACTAGATGAGAAAGAGAGGTTTAGATACTTTCAATTAAGGCATTGGCCAATGCAGCCAGGCATGAGGGAAGCAGCGACTCGCAGCCTGACCCTGTTTGAAAAATATTTAGTCACGGAGGAGGGAGATAAACACCTAGTGGGGGCACTATGTAGCATTGTCAAACAAGGAGAGGACCCAGGGGATAGGAGATATATGACTCTCTGGCATGAGACAGTAGGACAAGAGCACGACACAACTGACTGGCTGCGGTTGTGGGGCAATATACCTAGACTGGCATGGTCAACACAAATCCAGGAAATTTGGGTGAAATGTATGATGCAATGGCACCTGACAACAGAGAAATTACACCAATTCTATCCAACAGTATCCAATTTATGCTGGCGACAATGTGGAAAGGTGGGGTCATGGAACCATATCTGGTGGGAATGCCCAGTTATTCAGGACTACTGGAATGTGGTATGGGAAGCTCTGGGAGAAGTGTTGGGCCTGCAGGAAGGGAACAACAGGGGACTGCAATTCTGGGGTTAGGGGATCAACTGGAGGAGCTGACTTCCAGAGCGCAACGTAACATTATGTAATCTTAATGATGGGGGGTGCTCTGGGGGTGGCTACCTACTCTTTGCAAGGGAATCATAGAAGATTTTTGGAGGACTGGTCCCAGACACTGGAATTTCTTCAGAATGGGGCAAGGATGGCCTGGTGCCCGAGGAGGATGAGACTGTTGGGACTGGTGGAGTAACACCAACTGAAGAGGACAAGTGAAGTCACAACCCGAACGGGTAGATGGGATTTAAGGGAATGCAGTGCAGACTATTGGAGGGGGTGGGGGGTTGTTGGTGCTGTTAAAAAGTTGGACATGTTAATAAAAGTTATATGGGGGAAGAAAAAGACACAGCAAGAGTGAACCCGAACAAGGGGTGCCAGTGAGAAGGGGCAAAGTCTAAAGTCTAGAGAAACAGGATGTTGACAAAAGTGAACCCGGCCGAGGGAAGTCCACTATGAACTGTTTGAGAAGACATTGGGAAAATAAGGGAAGTGAATCCCACTAAAGAGAATAGAAGTGTCTGAGCCCGACCAAGGGAGATCCGGCTGAGAAGAGAAGGGTCCGAGCCCGATCGAGGGGGATCCAGGGGTGAAGCCTCACCCAAGTACTGGCAGTTAAGAGGGGTCCGAGCCCGGTCGAGTGAGATCCAGGGGTGAAGCCATCATCCAAACTTCATAGAGAAAAGAACTGAAATGTAAATTATGGAAGATAAAAAGTGAGGGTCAGCGCCCAGAAGAGGGGGACCTAGGGGTGAAACCATCACCCTGTGTGAATTGTGGTTAACAATTTTTGAAGGGTCAGCGCCAAGAAGAGGGGGACTTAGGGGTGAACCCATCACCCAGCGAACATAAACTAAATTTCATTTGTTTGTTAAAGAAACTTTTGTTTTATTATTTTGAATACATCAGGTCCTCGAAGGCAAGAGACTTTCAAGTGAAACGAGACTTGGCCATCTACGGCCCAGATAGCTGAAAGCTGAACTGTCATCTCATGCTGGAAGAGCTCGAGAGTGTGGTGTGTTCCACAATCCCACCTTATTAAATGCTCAAAACGTGGAGAAGGGAGACCCAGGCTACCGCATCCTGACCTATTATTTGAGAACACTTCTTTCTTTTCTTAAGAACTATCCCACACCCCTTTTTGTATTAGTTGTAAGGTTTGGCAATAGGTTTCTTAGTATAGGCCCTTTTATTTGACACAATGCCACTAGGACTGCTTTATTTTTCATTTGATGGTTAACGCTTGCTCCCATCTTAGATTTAGGTTTAGATTAGGCGTTTTTCCAACTGCATACATCATTCATTGTTCAATAAGCATCCTTGAACTGTGATCACTTGTGTATGTCTTACTAGTTGCCACCATGAGTTCCTTACAGTACCAAGAATACACAAGGAAGGAAACCAGGACCCCACCCACAGGAATGTTGAGAAGCGACCAAGAGATGTTTGCTGAGTCTTTCATACTGTGCTTCCTGGTTGTGGAGTCACGTGACTGGTGCGGTTCATGTGAGCTTGGAAACAGCGTCTTCACAGCCTGGCATCTCGGAAGTGCCATGGCAGCCTCCATCCATACTGTGCAGGGTGCCGTGCAGGCGGAAACCCAGAAGGGCGGAGGGGGCACTTACGACACCGGGAAGGAAGGGTGGGAACCCTGCAGCAGCCTGCCAATCTCTGCAGATGACGCAGAGAAAGTAAGTAAGTAAAGTTTATTAGATATACATATAGCATCAAGCTTTGTATAACATGTCATACAAAACATATAAAATTCATTCGACTTTAGAGATGAACACATTAAACAAATAAAATTAATTTGACTTTAAAGATGAACACATTAAAAACACAGTGTTAATCATTGAAGACATTTAAAAATCTCTACGAGATACAAATAAAACCTGACAATGAAGTATATTAAGTTAATATCATCGCCTTGCATAAAGTCTAGCCACAAAAGAGGTAAATCTATCACCTTTACAGCATTGTTATATGACTTAAAATATTTCATGCGTTAGCAATTAAGACTTTCACATTCGGTTATTAGATGGCACACTGTTTTTTCAATAAAATTGCTACATAGCCGACAATATTTGTGATCATATGCAGGGTTATTCATCCAACTTTTTGGCGATAACGCAACTGATACATTAAACTTAAATAGGAGATATGTGCGAAAAATATTCGGACTGGGGTCTGCAGAAATGTATTTCGGGATGGACATACAAAGCCATCTCTGCTTACAATAGTCAGTGGCCGATGTTAGAGTTTCCATATGGAGCATATTTTGTAAAAATGCAGACTCATTTATTTTTCTCTTCAGCCAATATTTTATTTCGCCGGAGACAAATGTATTACTACCATTCTATAGCCACTTACTGTGGATTTCCTTCAAAACCCTAATAGTGCCTATTGGTATAGTATCATCCAAACTTAAAAAGGCATTCATGTATGGGACAATAATCGTATCAGTTGGCACAGTGATTAAACGTTGGTAAAATAATACACATTGGGTTGTATACACGTTCCAGATACCCTTTACATTGAACTCTAGGTACAGATATTCTACACTTATGCATTGTGGTAGCCGAAATAGCCTCCTCAATAATTTGGCTTCAAACTTAATAATATGTTTTTTATATTTTTGGCTATTGCATAGGACAACATTGCTAAAATCTTAGAGTTGTATATGGACAGTACGGCCGATGCACAGTAACAATTGTTGCGACCAATAAATACACTAAGCGCATTTACAGAGATCTCACATTTCTACAGAAAGAGAAGATCAACCCCGGACCCAGTGGGATGGTTGTTAAGATGGATTTCTGAACTCTGACCTGGTGGGCCAGCCTAGTTTATTGGAACAGGGTAACCTCTGGACAAGCCAGACCAATCAGGGTAGCTATGGCAGGCAAACTTTTCACCTCAGCCTGTTGATGAGAAGTCAGGTGAGGGGCCACTTGGACACCCTCAATGGAGCTGTCTGAAGGACTGCTTTAGAACAGGTCAGGGAGAGGTTCTGACTCCTCTTCCTCAACATCTGAAGCCAACAGCACTGCAGCGATTTCAACTCTTGGGAAAGCCTCCAGTCTATTTACATAGACACTTTTGGGGCCTGACCAGCCCTTCCAAGGTCCACTAAATAGTTGACCTCACCCAGTGACTCCACCACTGCGTAAGGGCCTGAATATTTGTCCTGTAAAGCTCTAGGCCTTATAGGATTCATGATTAGGACTTGCTGACCAGGTGTAACATTGATGAGGGAAGCCTTCTGGTCATACCAATGTTTCACCAGAGCTTGCCCTGCCTTCAACTTTTCACTAGCCAGACCCATCAGGAGTACCATCCTTTTTCTGAGCCCTAGCACATAGTCTACTACGTTGGTAGTAATGGGGGGAGTGGGCATCTCCCATCCCTCCTTGACTATCGCTAAGGGTCCCCTTACAGGGTGACCAAACAGAAGCTCAAAGGGGCTGAAGCCAACCCCCTCTTGTGGTACTTCTCTGTAGGCAAAGAGTAAGCATGGTAATAGAAGGTCCCATTTTCTTCTTTGAGGTTCTTCCAGAGCTCCAAACATGCTTTTCAAGGTCCTGTTAATGTCACAGGTTTCCCCCCTTCTCACCTGTCTGCGTTGTTTATTAGAGTTCTTCGATGGAGTCTTCTTGCACACAGTGCAGGTCTTGTATAACCCTGTGCGTATGTCCTCGGGTTCCAGCGTGCATTCAGCGTCCCGATTCCTGGATCGTTCAGAATGTCCGGGAAGTCCAGGAAACAGCGAAGCAAGTACTCTGAAAGCGAGTACACAGAGATCCGGGATGCAAGTGAGGGCAAAAAGGGAAGGAGTGAATAAGGAGGAAGTAATAGGGGGACCAGGAACCAGGAATCAAAGAGTTAGCAAGAGCGAACTACGACAGCACACGTCTAGCCAATGCAAGCGGTAGCATTGAGACGCGCAGGACCATGGGGGCGTGTCTGCTTTATAGAACGTGATGCGTCCGACGCAGAATCTGGTAAACAGCGTTCCATGTTTGACGGCCATGTTGGGAGTACTGCTGAGTGCAAGCCCCTACGTGTCAGGGACCAGGAAGTCCATAAGGGACGTGTCCGATGGTTCATGACAGTTAAACCTTTCAACCAGACCATTGATCTGTGGGTGGTATGTGGATGAAAACGTATAAGTGACACCACATTCCTTCCACATGGCCTGCATATACTTTGACATACAGTTGCTGCCCCTATCAGACACAACTTCTTTAGAGAAGCCAACCCTAGTAAATATGCCAAGCAAAGCTTTTGCAACTGACTTGGCAGTCATAGTTTTCAATGGGATGGCCTCAGGATACCTGGTGGCATGGTCGACCAGCACCAGAATAAACCTATTGCCTGAGGATGTTTGGGGGTCAAGGGGACCAACAATGTCGATGCCTACCCTCTCAAATGGTACCCCCACGACTGGGAGTGGTACCAATGGAGCTTGGATTGTTGGGCCACTCTTATCAGGTAACTGGCAGGAGGCACAACTCCTGTAGTGACTTTCTACTTGCACCCCCATCTTGGGCCAGTAGAAGTGCATGGATAACCTTTGCTCGGTTCTCTTGATTCCAAGGTGACCAGCAAGGGGCAATTCATGCGGCAGCTGCAGGAGGAAGGGTCTTACAGCAAAGGGAACCACCAACCTCCTATGGTCTCCTTCTGTAGACTCTGTAGGCTCACTATACAGGAGCCCACCTTTTCAATGAATCCTGTGCTTCCCAGGAGGTTCACCCTCAAGCTGGGAGCAGACCTGTCTACTTCCAGAGAAGGGCACTCACGTTGGCCCTTACTAAATTATTTCCTGTCAGGACCACCTTCTACTAACAAATCATTTAGTTCAGGATGGTCATTTGGGTCGATTACTTCAGGTATCACCACCTCCTCGTCAGGTCCTGGTGATGGACCAACTAACTCCACCTCAGTGGTAGGTGAGTTAGGGGGAATGTTTTCTTTCCCTCTTTTGGATTTTCTTACTCCTTTAGCCTTGGGTTTCCCCTTTGGGTGGGGCATTGCATTGATCTTGGCCAGTGTTGCCCTTGTTTGAGACCTTGTGCAGGGTCTTTCAGCTGTATCTCCCACAAGCCCTAAAGCTCTGAGATCATTTCCCAGCAAGACCTTTCCTGGGACACTCCTCTGTATGCTCACTGGAATTCTGACTGCTGTACCATTGATAGTAAGCGTTACAGGTATTACTGGGAACATGAGATGTGGGCCATCAGCCAACTTAGTGGGTACCAGGGGAGCTCTGGCAACTTCCTCTGGGTCTACCAAGGTAGAATCCACTACAGTTCAACTTCGACTACACCCACTATCCCTAAGAGCTGGGGTATCTACTCCATTGATCAGCAAACTGTCTTTAAAGTAGTGCTTGGTATTATCTGAAATCCTAGCATAAGCCTCTGAGATTTTAGGCTCCCAGGAACCCAGGGAAACTAAAACTACCTCAGCTTCTATCCCGCTGGGGAAGGAGTCTGAGGAGAAGGATGCCCCTGTAATCTCTTCTTCCTCATAGGAGGAGAAGGCCAGATTAGCAGAGTGGACCCCAAGGTTTTGACCTTACATCTGGGATCCCCCTTCACATGGTCAGTTGCTCCATAAGCAAAACAAGATCCACTGGGTCTGTGTACATAGGGAGGCTTACTATAACCAGAGTTCTGTTTTGGAGGCTGACCTTCACTACCGTGTGAGTTCTCTTGTGTCTTACCCTTATTTTTCCTTTTGCGGCCCTTCTGGGAGGAAGTTTTATCAGATTCCCCACCATCCTTATCTTTGGACTTTTTCCCTTCCTCCTGCTTACCAGGATGAGTCTTGTCCTTATGGGACCCTCTATGTGACACCCACAACTCTGCTGCTGCTATGGCAAGTTTCTTAGGATCTATCTCCTTTGAATCTGCCAAGTGCTGCTTAAGCTCAGGGGAACAAGATGCAAAAATATGTTCAAGCATGACAAGACATATCATACCTTCAAAAGTAGAGACTTTATAACCTTCAACCCAGCCAGTCAAGTTTTTTAAGGATTCAGTTACATAAGATACCCAAGTACCACCTTCTTTCTTTTTGTACTCTCTGAATCTTTTTAAGTATTGGGCAGTAGTCTTTCCAAACTTTAAGATGAGAGTTTGCTTCAACATTGCAAAATCTGCTCTCTCAGCTTTTGACATTTCCATAATGGCACTGCAGCCAGAATGGGGCAGTCTGCTAAGTAACCAGGCAATTTTATCAGCATTGTCAACTTGTTGAACTTCACATGAGCCAGTCCAAAATGTCATTCTTTTCCTCATACACATTGAGCAGATCCTTAGGAAACCTTGGATGAGAGGAGGACCCAGACCCATGCCCAGGGCCCTTGGATCCATTGGCAACCTGAAGCTCGGCCAGTTCCAACTGGTGATCCCTGTCTTTCTGTTTTTCTGCCTGCTCTATCTTCAGTTTGGCTATGTTAAATTCAAGCTCCTTCTGCCGCACCAGCAGTTTTTCCTTCTTGTATTCAAGTATGGCCTCACCTTCAGCACTGGCAGAGGAAACATTAGACATTACATCCTTCAAATCCTCATGGTCTCTGTGAATCAGTGCAGCGGCAGAACTACCAGTTCTGTCAGTGAGAGCAGCCCCACCTCCTTCTGCACTGTCATCAGAAGCTATGGCACTAAGCTGAGCTTCTTGCCAGTCCATGATTCTTTGGATCATTTCCATTGTTGTGCCTTGAGCAGAGATACCTCTCTCAGCACACATCTTTCTCAATGTTTCAGATTTAGAAGCATTTAATGTTAACAAGGTACTTGTTTCCATATTGTTAGATAGGACTATGGCCTTTTTCAGTTATACTACAACAATTCACTATTTGTCCTGGTAGGAATAACTCGAAATGCCTTCACTAGTATGCAACACTGGATACCTTCAGTCCTATCCCACCCCTGCCACCAATTTGTTAAGATGTATTTCTGAACTCTGACCTGGTGGGCAGAGGTTCAGAAGGCCAGCCTAGTTTCCTGGAACAGAGTAACCTCTGGACAAGCCAGACCAATCAGGGTAGCTATGGCAGGCGGTCAAGACTAAGTCTCAGGAGGGGTAAGGGTGAATGAAGGACCTCAATGAGCACACAAAGCAAGGACACTTACAAATTACTCCAGACAGGTGTTATATCAAAAATATAGACACATTTATTACAAGGCCTTTGTAACATAGACCATAGCAAACGAATCACAGTAACACTAGGTAAACCAACATATCACAATCATTACAATACAATATATATATATATATATACAAGACCATTGGGGTCTAAAGGGTTAAATGCACGAAATATGTTGACAACCTAGATGGGAAGTAAACAGGCAGTGCAGATATTCCTTAGGCGCAGTTCAACATCGAAAATACACCTAACTAAGAGGCACTCCCAGCCCTAAGAAGAGAGGAGCCTTGTGCTCAATAGTTCATGCAATGCCAGTGCACGCGGTTGTGCCAATGGGCAGAACAGGGTCTCTTCAGGGGTCTCTAGCAGCTCGGGAAGGTGGATGAGGCGATGCAGAACAAGTTCCCACTATTCAAGAAGGACTTCCACTTGAAGGCAGAGGCAGTTGGAGAGTTTGGGATGGAAGGTGAAGGGGCAAGATGGCCAAAGGACAGGACAAAGAACCTTGTGGCATGGACATTTTGGAGCCAGGCCACCTATTCATGCCAAACGCGGTTAATGCGGTTAACATGGCAGGAAAGGGTTAAAAATTATGCGAACAGCTAGCTGCCACAAGTCCTGTCCATGACACATCTGCACAGTTCATAAAAAGTCCAACGAGAGTATCTAGGGCCTTTGGAAATGACTATAGACCCAAGTGTGCTGTATGGTAAGATACATTGCACACTTGTTACATGTTTCACACAAGTTGCAACATGAGGAAAGGACTAAGGGAAACAAAGTCTCCCAGTACTGACTGTCTTAAGGGCATGTCAGTTTCCCCATAAAAAGTGAGCGAAAGCCCAGAGGAGTGCAGCTGAAGGCTGTGCTTCTCTGGCAAAGTCAGTCAATGGTGTCTAAACAGCAGTAAAAAGTTTGGGGGTTGACACATTGAGGGAAAATTACATACAATTATGAAATCTTCCTAACAATGGTGAGCGCGGAGTAGGAGCGCGATTTCGGACCCATGCAGTGAGTGCATGACAGCATTGCCACCAGTGCATGACAGCATTGCCCCCTATGTTTGTTTGTTTGTTTCTTTCTTTATTTCTAATGCGCACCAAACCCGGAGGTAACAGAGCGTAGCAATACGAAGATGCAAGGCTTACAAGTGGTCATGTTTTATAAATCGAGATATGTTTGAATGGGGAAAACAATTCTGCTCGTGGCTACAGCCCGAAGTGCTGGACAGGATTGCAGCAAACATTCGCAAGGACCTCAAAGCATGGTTTTACAAATCTGTCCTGTGTTTTATTTAGTCTAAAGTGTTAAAATGTAAGTACAAAAAATTGGGATATAACTTTGGTGTCTGGGCAAAGCGCCTGGCCCTGAGCAAGCACAAATGTGGACTCTGATTTGCTTATTGGGTCATGTGGCATGGCCAAAGCCCTAGATTTGAATGGGAAAAAATATTCTGCTCGCCCACTACAGCTTGAAGTGCTGGACTGGATTACAACAAACCTGCGCGAGGAGCATCAGCAAGGACCTGAAAGCACGCTTTTGCAAATCTGTCTTGTGTTTTATTTTTCCAAAGTGTCCAAATGTAAGCACAAAACATAGTGATATAATGTTGCTGCCTGTGTAGTGGGACTGGCCCTCGGCAAGGACAAATGTCTACTCCGATTTGCCTATTGGGGAATGCGGCACGGCCAAAGCCCATGCCCCATGGATTGTAAAGACTGGCCATGTCTGCAAGCCATGAGGCCTGGCCATTGGTGACATTAAGTGGACACTAAAGTAGGATGCAGGGTAGGCGCAGTCGATAAAGGGGGTGGTTTGGTGGGGCTGGGGTCATGGTCGAGCCTCATGCCCTAGGCAATTCAACCATGACTTGCATCCCCAGCATTCGCTGCTGATAACAACACACATCAGTATGCGTTGCAAAAAAATATGTTTGTTAAAGGAGGTTTACAGTTCTTTCATATATGTTAAAAGAGGAATTATTAATAACTTACATACAGTGAGCTAACATCATGAAACATATTCACTCATAAAAACCCATGAAATTCACTGAAAAAATGTTTTTAAAGGGACGTTATGGTTAAGTTGTTCTAATAAAAACCTGTGAAATTCAGTGAAAAAACTTTGTTAAAGGGACAAGTAAAACTGAAAACCCCCAGAAATTTGCCAGTTATGGTAAGCTAAGCAACCATAACTCGTGCCACCACCGTGCACTGCTAAGGCTAACACCCAGGACATCAAAGATGACATCACACAATCATTGATGACATCACTTATGACATCACATATGAAATTAATTTGGATGAAAAGTCCCTACAAGGGGTTGTGTTTATAATGTAGGTAACACGATGCCAGGGGTGATCGGGAGACCTATTATGAATTAAAGAATGTACTCATCTAACCAAAACATTATGTTGTAGTGTTGCTGTTAATACAGGAACCTAATCAACATACACATATGCAATGGCTACAGTACGCACCATAGAAGTACAATATTTTTAATCTGGTAATTTTCAATAGTAAAACAATGAATGCTACCTTATCATAGTTTTGAGTAATGTTAAACATGGAATTAATAGCTAATAATTTAAGACTTACTACATACCTGTGTTAGTACAAACAATACATATGAAGACCCACACTGCATACAAATCAGAGGCACATAAAGGGAAACTACAGTAAGGAAGAAAGAAACAACATCACCAGAAAATGTCAATAACATTAACGTTCAACATCATGTATACAAATTAATTGTGTGTTTGAGGCCTGCTTATTGCCCCATATATGTGCACAATGAGCTAAGACCAAACCCTAAGGAAAGTACTTTAAGAACATACAAGAAGGTTAACATCTAAATGCATAGCACCTTTTCAATGTTCATATTCTGACTGTCAAGGAACAAAGCCGGCTGGCCTAGATATGTCAGTGAATAAAAACACGTGGCCCAGATATGTAATGTCATCAGTGATGTCATCAATGCCATTTGTGATGTCATCTTTGATCTCCTGGGTGTTGGTATTAGCAATGCATGATGGTGGCCCGAGTTAGCTTACCGTAACTGGCGAATTATTGGGGGTTTTCCGTTTTTCCCATAACGTCCCTTTAACAATGTTCTTTCACTGAATTTCATAGGTTTTTATTAGTGCAACTGAACCATAACATCCTTTTAAGAAAGTTTTTTCACTGAGTTTCATAGAGTGGTGATAGCCCTATATTTAAGGTGAAACCTATCGTCCATAGGAAAAGTGAAGATTCTATGGTTAACAACTTTTGAGCCGTAGGACGGATCAGCATGGCGTTTGACATT
Source organism: Ambystoma mexicanum (assembly GCF_040938575.1). Taxonomy (NCBI): domain Eukaryota; kingdom Metazoa; phylum Chordata; class Amphibia; order Caudata; family Ambystomatidae; genus Ambystoma; species Ambystoma mexicanum. The sequence goes on along the minus strand of NC_090928.1, from coordinate 257,962,129 downwards.
CCTATATTATGGCCCGGGCCCCCCAGCACTGGAACGTTTCGTGTTAATCCATGTAAAGGTTCAAAAGATATAAAGGATCAGAAAAAGGGTGTGTATTTCACTTTTCCATTCATTTTCTCAAAGGGAAAATGTCAAATTTTTGGACATGCGCACCGCTCAAACCGCTGAACGGATTCACAGCAAATAAGGAACAAGTCGGGCATGAAGCGCTCAAAGGAAATCCTTTCTTGTTTGGCGCTAATCTGTCCAGTAGTTTCTTTTTACTTTAGCGCAGAGCAGGGTTCCCTGTAGCTAAAAAATGTGTCATATCTCCCACGATGCATTGCTGCTGCTAAGCGTTTTCAGTTCTGAAAGCCGACCATTATGCGATTCGAGAAATAAGCTCCAAATTGACATTGAAAGGTTGCTAAAATGATATAAAGGGTGTAAATTAGAGGGTTTTGAGGGCAGGGAGCATGTGGGCAGGATAAGGAAGGATGATTGGTAAAGGTTTGGGGTTTGGGGATAGCGTAGTTACGTTTTTTTGAGCATTTTGCTGAGATCTAGAATTAATGCATATGGCAAAAAAAGAGTAAATACTAAAAAACAATGATATATTCAGATGTTGCGATCACTGTGGTTGTTAGTTAGGGGAAGATGAGTATTTCAAGTTAATCTAAGAAGCTTTTTTGAAACAATATATATTAAAAAATGCTTTCTAAATTAACTGAAAATATTTGGGGGGTTGTATTGAGGTGATTTAGCATTCTGCGTTTGTGTATTGAAATCGAAAACTGTTTTATTTAACTTTGGTTTGTGAATATAAAGGGGCCGATTCATGGAACAAATGTGCGGCGAAAATCCTGTCGCAAGCTTGCACAAGCGTGAAAAAGCAAGCGCACGTGTTCGTGTGCGATTCCTGGAAGGCCCTGCGCGTGTTTCCCTCGGGATGTGCGCCAAATCCGTGCGTGGCGCACAGGGGCGCACATGGCACTGCAGCATCCCGAACGCCATGTGCGATGCGCCCAGCGAAAGCGCACAATGTTAGTGCACACACCAAAAAGGGGGCGGAACACGGGGCGGAACACGCAGAATGGGTAACAACGCGTGAAAAAGAAGGCGTAAATGGGGAGGTACTGCTGGGAAACACACGCCCACACGCACGCGAACAACACGTATTCATGGAATCGAATACGGGAAACTTGCGCACGGTAAAAGATACGCACAGGCCTAAACACGTCCGCCACAAGAAGGCAGGCGGTAGCGTCCCCGCGCAGTATAAAAGTGCGTGCAAACAACAAACACGGGAAAGGGCACGTGGAGGCCGCCCTACTGAAGCGCCCCTCACCTTTTGTGGCCTCCCAACCATGGCACAGATGTACTAGTACCAATGGGAGGTGCACACAACAATTGTCCTGGGCAACTTGGGTGGGGGGGCAAGGATGATGCAAACAGCACCCCTGTGCTCCTGCAAGGCTGACTGTGGCCCCTTAGGAAAAATGACGGGTCACGCAATGGTCAGGCATCCCAAAAGAGCAAGAAAAAGAGATACGTGACCCCTGTAGCGCACGTGCGTGTAAGAAAACACACACAGCACGCTGTGGCAGGCAGGAACATAAAAAATGCGTACGTTGTAAACACGCAGGCTAGTATGACCGAAAAAAAGGGGTACGCGACAAACAGGGACACCCGCATTGGGAAAAATAGCATGCACGACTCACCGTCTGCCTTGCGTGTAGAAGAAGAACGTGTATGCAACACCCCCGCCAAAAGAAGAAGTACGCACTGTAGCCGCTGTGAAGTACCAACGTCTGGAAAACACACGCAACGCTCTCCACGCAAAGCACGTACAGAGCAAGGGAAACCCACGTGGGACCTTTAACCCGTGCTGAGGGAAAAGCCCGCGTGTGTTATGTCACATACGCGCTTACGCGTTAAGGGCCTTTCCTCAAATTACACGCTGACATGCTGTTTATTCACGTGCCAAATCACTCGGTATCAAGCTGGCCACGTGACTACACACGTAAGACCACGCTCCTGCCCAGAAGGCCGAATTACTGCCCCCGAGAGCCCCGAGCATCCTCCCATGAGCCATCTTCTGCAGCCTGCCTGCCTGCTGCCACCGTGCCCTGCCATTTGGTGCCTGCACATCTGCCATCTGCAGGAGTCCAGTTGCTGTGACCACCCCTGCTGGAACAGAGGACTCCCGACTGGTGTTCCATCACTCTACAGCCCAGCCCCAGGACCTTGGGGGTTTCCATGTCCGACGCAACACCATCCGGCACCAGTAGCAACCCCTCAGCAGAGAGGCGGAGGGCTACCAGCTTCAGTGAAAAGGAAGTTGGTATCCTGGTGGAGCAAGTTCTGGGGCATTATGATGCCCTCTTCACACCATCGCGTGCCGACAAGGAAGGACGGAAGAGGATCTGGAAGGACATAGTGGGTGCCATCCACGCGGAGGGGGTGGCACCCCGCAACATCAAACACGTCCAGAAGCGCTGGGAGGACTACAAGTCCAGAACCCTTAAGAAGGCCCGGTGCCTGTTGGAGGCAGTGGATGCAGTGGGGTGCCGGGTCCAGCTTACCACCCAGCAGATGAGGGTCCTGGAGCGCATTCGCCCAGTGCTTCACCACCAGATCCTCAGGATGCAGGCCCGTCTGGAGTCAAACGGTAAGTGCCCATGCATACACGTTTAAAACAGTGCATGTTGCAGTGTGGTGGTAGTTAGCTACTCGGCTACATGGGTCATGTATGGATGTGTGTGTGCAGGGACATGATGGTACTGCATGTGAGTCCAGTCAGGCGTGACCCACATGGATGGTGTATGTGTTAAAATGCATCATGCGGAGGAGCATGAGGAATGCACACATGTATGCATGCCTGTGTCTGTACTTTGACATGTGTGTGGTGTGATAGATGTGTGCTGCTCTCATGGACATGCATGGTGTACATGTCCGTGTGTCTGAGTAGTGTGTGCACCATGGATGCATGACACATGTCCGTGATGATGTATTGAATCACTGATACAGCCTAATCATCCTTGTATCCACTGCGTATGGGGGTATACAGGGCCAGAGGCATGACCCTCCGGTGAAGTGTGTGCATGTGATCACCATGTCCCATGATGCATGTGAGTTTGAGCCCACCATTGGATGTTTCTACGGTGCCTTGGACATGGATGCAAATGTTCGTTGCATGTGCCATGCCTCTTTCTGCATGTATGTTGCCTGCACTGACCCATGTGTTGTGGAGGAACATGATGGAAGTGACGTTTGACAGTGCCACTCATCTGCTATTGCTTCCTGTCTAGGGGACTATTGAACAGTACCCTGATGCTTGTGTTCAATGTCTCCCTTTACACAGCGGCGAGTGAAGAAGAGTTCGGAGACAGCGCTGTGGAGGAAAGCGGCAGGGATGCCTCCACCGGCCGGCGACGCAAGGCCCAGTCAGGCGAGGGTACTGGTGCTGCGTCCGCCACTACGGCTGCAGCGGAAGGGACGGGTGAGCCCCCACAGGGGCTTGCGATGGCGGAAGACGGTGCGGGGCCATCCAGGTTGGTGGTGTGTGCGGAGGAGGAGGAGGCCGCTACTGAGCCGCACATGGGGCCTGGTGGGAGTGGTACCACTGGTGCAAGTGGTGCAGTCCAGGGGCAGGGGCAGGAGGCAGCACAGGTCGCCACGGAGGGGCCTGTGCATGTCACTGTCCCTGACACTGTGACTGCATCACCATGCACCAGCAGGGATGCCCCGTCCCAAGCTCGTCCGCAGGTAGGGGGGAGGTCCATGTCATCTGGCACTCCTCTACCTGCGGACGAGGGGACCCGTGACAGGATTGAGTCCGTCCTGATTGGGGTCACGTTGCGCACACGTGACATCCGTGATGACGTGCGTGGTTCCTGGGGGGACCACGCACGTCATCACAGAGAGCTGTGTGGCAACGTGTCCCAGTTGGGAGGGATGATGGTCAGGGGTTTCCTCCATGTGTCGGCCAGTCTTGCGGCCCTCTCCTCCTCTGTGCACACTATACACCAGTCGTTATCCATGCCTTCTTCCGGCCCAGATGCCACCAGGGCCCCCTGTGGACCTGCCTCAAACAACGCAGCCAGCCCGGTGGAGATCCCAACCCTGCCACAGTCGGGAGTCGGAGCTCCAGCAGGGGTGGCCACCCGACCAACTGGACCCCAGCAGATGGAAGATGTGCCGGCATCATCAGGCAGGGCACGTGCACGACAGCGCCGGGGGATTCCATCAACCCGGAGGCCGTCGTGGTGGCAGACTCAGTTGCGTCGGAGGCAGCAGCAGGTTCAGCGTGGGAGGCACCATGGCTCAGGGCCATCAACACCCAGGGGCAGGCATCGGCCGAGGGGCAGGAAGACCCCGGACTGGGAGTGTCTTCTGTGTGGCAGCAGTTAGGCCAGCAGATAGATGCGGAGAGGCGGCGGGCGGAGAGGGCACAGCTCAGGATGGTCAGGGCGGAGAACTCCATGCACCGGGCTTTGAGGCGGGTGGAGGGCCTCAAGGAAACTCGCAGGGAGTTGAGGGATTCCATGGCTGCATCCCTGCGAGACCTCAAGGCCAGGGAACAGGCCCGCCTCCGGAACATTGACGTGGAGTTCGATGATGCCCTGGCCGGAACATCAAACAGTGAGCCGTGGGACTAGCCTGCCGCCATTGTAAATAGTTTTGTAGTTGAAGGTTTCCTTTATTTATTTTTTTCCTTTGGGGCGCATGGACTATGCCCCGCCTTTTTGTAAATAGTTATTTATTAGGTAGGTTTTTTCTTAGGTTTCCTTTGGATTGTTGGGCTCATGGACCCTTTTCTTTTTTACATTGTATATAGTTATGGACCTGATTTTACTATTTTATTTTGACCATGGAGGAATGTTTATGGAGTCAATGGTTAATGGTGTGTTGCCGGAATCTACTAGGCATGCCATGATTTCTGTCTTTCTGAAAAAAGGGAAAGATGATACTCTTCCATCGAATTATAGGCCTATAAATCTTATAAATGCCGATAACAAGATTCCGGCAAAGATATTAGCGATTAGACTGGAACATTTGCTTCCGTCCTTAATCCATGTACACCTCCAGTAATATCAGGAAAATCTTGAATACTATTTCTAAGGCGAATGATCGACAAGGAGACAGTGCTTTTTTGTCCTTGGATGCAGAGAAAGCTTTTGACAGAGTGAATTGGAATTTCCTCTTCTCACTGTTGGTCAAGATGGGTTTTGGAGAGAAATCTTTTTAGTGGATCAGGCTACTGTACAATGATCCAACTGCTGAGGTTAACAGTAAAGGTATGAGGTCTGGGAAATTCAAGTTGGAGAGAGGAACACGGCAAGGGTGCCCTTTATTGCCACTATTATTTGTGATAGCATTGGAACCATTGGCTGAGATTATCAGGGAGGCTGATGAAGTGGTGGGACAATCGAGCTGGGGATTACAGCAAAAGATTTGGTTGTTTGCAGATGATATGCTCCTGGTCCTTGGTGATCTTAAAAAATCTATACCGGAGCTTATGGATATAATGACAGAGTTCCAATTATTTTCTGGATACAAGATCAATTGGACGAAATCGGAGATTATGCCTTTATCACATTTTGTTGATAGGAAATTTGTAACGGATTTAGGATTTCGATGGTGTCCGGATAAATTGTTATATTTGGGAATTTGGCTGTCTCCTGAGATTAGAGACATGATTAAGGAACATGTGCGAGTTGTGAGTAGTAGGTTACGAACCGATATGGATAGATGGAGTTTATTGAATCTCTCTTTGTGGGGCAAGGTGAACGCCCTGAAAATGATCTCTGCCCCAAGAATTAATTATGTTTTGAGTATGATCCCTTTAATGATGCCATCAACGTTTTGGAAGGATTTGGACAGAATGCTTCAGGAATTCTTGTGGGATAAGAAACCCCCGAAATTGAAGCTGTGGAAATTGCAGCTACCAGTTCATAGGGGTGGTCTAGGGGTTCCAAATTTCAGAGCGTATCATTTTGCTTTCATGTCGGATTTCTTGGTTCCCTTTGTGGAAGATTTGCAAGATGTGTGGGTGGAGGCTGAGACCAGCTTCAATGGGCCTCTGACACTGCAAGCTGTTTTGACTTCTATCTCGAAGCGGAATTGTGGAAAAAATCTGTTGATTGAGAACTTGAGGAATTCATGGAAGAATTTGTGTAGGTATTTGGGTGTGGACGCGTTTAAGGAGCCTGCTGCCTCGATATGTGTTGAGACTTGAGTGTCGTGTAGGCAGAAGAGGCCTCCGTCCCCAAATGCCGCACAGAGAGAACCCAAAGTCACTCTCTGTGCAGCCGTTGAGGCCACAGGCGGAGATGTTCCAGTCCGGGACCGCGAACCTCTGTGACCCAAAACTGCTGCAAGAAAATGCGGGTTAAGTACCAAGCAACAAACAGTAACCACAGTGTTAAGAATAAGGCAAAATGTCTTACCAAAGGAGGTCAAGGAAGAGGTGAAGAACCTAAGGGATGGATCCGGGACCCACGTGGACTGGTGTATTCCAGAGGAAGTAGTAGTCCGCTTTCCGCCTGTTAGCGTAGTAGCCAACTATGAGCTATGGTACAGGAAGCCCAAAGAGCCAAGTGCAAGAAGGAGAATTCGTGAGGTAATCCAAATAACAGGCCGTGATCAAAGCCAATTATATCCGGGTAACAAAGCCAAAGGGTTGATCCAAGAAGAGTTCAGTAGAACAAGCCACGTCGATTCCGTGAGTAGCCAGTAGTCCAAAATGTACGTAACGCCAAACAGGATGCAAAGCACAGCTGTGAAGCAACGAGTACCTGGGCTTCCTGTGTTTAAGTACTCGCGCTTCTGGTCACGTGGTGCGCTGCTGGGTCACGTGAATGGGTCACGTGGTGCGCTGCTGGGTCACGTGAATGGGCGAGCGCATCACGTGACCGTATAGCCTCGCGACGCGGAAGCCCGATGTTAGTCCTTCGCGATCCCAGGCGCCAAGGCAGCTGCAAGTGCAGAAATGGCCGTAGCCTGACGGAAGATCTGTTGCGGACAAGGCGCGCCCGTGCGTGCGAGCCGCTAGGGAATCCACGTGAGTCCCAGAGAGAGGAGGGAGAAAGGGATGAACGGAACAGGGGCGGGCGCGTGCCCTGGGGACAAGATGATTCCGGGCCGTTACAGGTGTGCGTGTGACAGGAATCGTGACAATATGGTTGAATCCCGCTATTAAAATAAATGGTAATGTGGTCTTTTGGGCGGATTGGTTTTTGGGAGGAGTGCGGTGGGTAGCTGATCTGTTTACAAATGACATTTCGATGACTGTGAGGGAATTGCAGCAGTCCTATAACATAGAGAACTTTAAAGCCACTGACTATCTGAAACTTAAACGAGCGATAGGAAATGTAGACTTTGAGCAGAAAATTGATCTGAATCTGTTTACTAGGAAGGCGGTAGGGAGAGAAGGAGGCCTGGCCAGTCGAATATATAAAGTGATTGTGTCGCATTATCATGGTAATGATTTACTAGGAGAAGAGTGGGGCAGAAGAATTGGCTAGGATATCACAGAAGACTTGTGGCAACAAATGTGTGTGAATGTTAAAATGTGCTCATTGGGACTCACGGAAAGGTCGGGACAGATGAAGATTCTTAATCGGATTTATTGGACTCCAGAGAAAATGTGTAGAAGAGGGATGTTAGAAAGTTATGAATGTTGGAGATGCATGCATGAGTCTGGTACGTTGGAGCATATGCTGTGGGACTGTAGGTTGGTGAGACTGTTCTGGTGTGAAATTGGTCGGGTGTGTGGTGAGGTGATTGGTGAGCTGCCAGTCCTGGATTTCAAAGTGGTGATATTGGGGAGTGATGAGTCCTTGGATGATCTCAATCAAAACGAGAAGAAGTGGTTGTTCAGAGGGACAATGATTGCTAAGAAAATTATTTTGCGGAATTGGAAATCTACACTGTCTTTGAACATTGAGACATAGTTGACTGAAATGCATGATTTGGCGGGAGTGGAGAGGGTGCTTTACAGGAGAGATGGGAAAATGGGTTTGTTTGAGAAAATCTGGGGTAAATTCCTTCAGTTATATTAAACTTGGTGCTGAACATGTGTAAGTAGAGGATTTGGGGGGGGGGTAATTGAGAGATGTGATTGATTTGGTGGGGGGTTTGATGTAATTTATATCTGATTCTGTATAAAGTTATGTTTCAACATGCAGTGATTTGTTCTGTTTTTGACTGTTTTATGGAGGTTGTTTTAATGTTTATAACATGATATTTTGTAAATAAAAGTTTTTTTAAAAAAAAAGAAGCACAAGGTGCAAGGTAAATGTTTCAGAGTTGGGTGGGGCCAAGCCTGATTTGCATATGGTCTTTCCCCTTCTGTAATGGCTTGGCAGGTGAAGAACGATGGTCTGGAGGGTTGCCCCGAGCAATGCCAGTGGTTAAGATTCAGTCTAAACCTTCCAGCCATCACCTCTTTGTTTTTGCTTTGTCACCCCGAGTGGGATGGGTATGCCCAGACGTGGGTCCCGTGCCTGCTGGGCCTAGAGACCCAAGCTACTCCTCACTGATGAGCCCCAACAAGGATGAAACATGTTTGGGGATGCTTGTGGTCTCGTGCAGAAGGGATGTGACCTAGCAGTTCGGGCTGGACTTCCCCTTTTGGGGTGGGGCCAAGCCTGATTTGCATATGGTCTTTCCCCTTCTGTAATGGCTTGGCAGGTGAACAACGATGGTCTGGAGGGTTGCCCCGAGCAATGCCAGTGGTTAAGATTCAGTCTAAACCTTCCAGCCATCACCTCTTTGTTTTTGCTTTGTCACCCCGAGTGGGATGGGTATGCCCAGACTTGGGTCCCGTGCCTGCTGGGCCTAGAGACCCAAGCTACTCCTCACTGATGAGCCCCAACAAGGGTGAAACATGTTTGGGGATGCTTGTGGTCTCGTGCAGAAGGGATGTGACCTAGCAGTTCGGGCTGGACTTCCCCTTTTGGGGTGGGGCCAAGCCTGATTTGCATATGGTCTTTCCCCTTCTCTAATGGCTTGGCAGGTGAAGAACGATGGTCTGGAGGGTTGCCCCGAGCAATGCCAGTGGTTAAGATTCAGTCTAAACCTTCCAGCCATCACCTCTTTGTTTTTGCTTTGTCACCCCGAGTGGGATGGGTATGCCCAGACTTGGGTCCCGTGCCTGCTGGGCCTAGAGACCCAAGCTACTCCTCACTGATGAGCCCCAACAAGGGTGAAACATGTTTGGGGATGCTTGTGGTCTCGTGCAGAAGGGATGTGACCTAGCAGTTCGGGCTGGACTTCCCCTTTTGGGGTGGGGCCAAGCCTGATTTGCATATGGTCTTTCCCCTTCTGTAATGGCTTGGCAGGTGAAGAACGATGGTCTGGAGGGTTGCCCCGAGCAATGCCAGTGGTTAAGATTCAGTCTAAACCTTCCAGCCATCACCTCTTTGTTTTTGCTTTGTCACCCCGAGTGGGATGGGTATGCCCAGACGTGGGTCCCGTGCCTGCTGGGCCTAGAGACCCAAGCTACTCCTCACTGATGAGCCCCAACAAGGGTGAAACATGTTTGGGGATGCTTGTGGTCTCGTGCAGAAGGGATGTGACCTAGCAGTTCGGGCTGGACTTCCCCTTTTGGGGTGGGGCCAAGCCTGATTTGCATATGGTCTTTCCCCTTCTGTAATGGCTTGGCAGGTGAAGAACGATGGTCTGGAGGGTTGCCCCGAGCAATGCCAGTGGTTAAGATTCAGTCTAAACCTTCCAGCCATCACCTCTTTGTTTTTGCTTTGTCACCCCGAGTGGGATGGGTATGCCCAGACGTGGGTCCCGTGCCTGCTGGGCCTAGAGACCCAAGCTACTCCTCACTGATGAGCCCCAACAAGGGTGAAACATGTTTGGGGATGCTTGTGGTCTCGTGCAGAAGGGATGTGACCTAGCAGTTCGGGCTGGACTTCCCCTTTTGGGGTGGGGCCAAGCCTGATTTGCATATGGTCTTTCCCCTTCTGTAATGGCTTGGCAGGTGAAGAACGATGGTCTGGAGGGTTGCCCCGAGCAATGCCAGTGGTTAAGATTCAGTCTAAACCTTCCAGCCATCACCTCTTTGTTTTTGCTCAGAGTTCAACTCAACAGAAATGTGCAACAACTCAAACATAACTCCACCCAAAACAATTCTTGTGTCCAGGGGTTGGTTTCCTTCCCCTTGAGTGTTTCAGGATAACCGTTCATAGTGTTCTCTTTCCAAACAAGCCTTGTAAGGCAACACAAATGTCTCTTTTACCCAATACTCTTCTCAGATGACAAAATAAATGTTCCGTCCACAACACTGGTTGGAATATAACAAAGAGGAAGTCTCTCGTAGTCTTTCAGAATGGCACAACACAATGGGCCTCATTATAACTCCGGCGGTAGCCGTGCAAGTAAAAATGGCAGGCTTTCGCCGGAGTTACACTGGAAAAAGTAACTCCCCATTCCCAATCGAGTCCCATAGAACTCAATGGGAATGGGGAGGACGGATGCACCAGCACTTTGTGCAACAGTGCCGATGCATCCGTCAAAGTCTGTGAGCGGGTGCCTTTCTGCCCGCCAGGTTAAACTTGGCGGGCGGAAAGGCACCTGCACGCAGAACTCGGAGTATGCCGGTCCGGTAACAACGGTGCTCATAGCTTACCGGCACCTTTGTTACCGGACCGGCATACTCATAATGAGGTACACTGTCTTTTCAACAGCACTGGTTGGAATATGGCAACAAAAAGTCTTTCCTACTTTTCAGGATGGTTAAACAAATGTCTTTTCTACAATAGTGATTCAGGTATGGCAAAAGGCAAGTCTTTTGAAAGTCTCTGGTTGACAAAATGTTCAATTGAAATACAACTTAATATTTATTTATTTATTTATTTATTCATTTACTGCATTTATAAAGCATGCTGGCAGCCCGAGGGCATTGAGGACTGTTACAAGAAGATGACTTAGTTACAGGGGCCAGAACATGTGTTACATACAGATGACTTAGTTACATGAGGCATACCAGTGTTACAAGCAAGATATTACTATACATTGGGTGTCCCGAGGACTAGGCACTGGCAGGTTCAGACAAAAAGCAAGGTTTTGATTGCTTTGCAGAAGGCTATGTGAAATGATATTCCTCTAAAGTGAGGTGGCAGGGAGTTCCACTGAGTAGCACCGAAATGCTATGGCAATTCTCTTCTGAACAAGAATACCAACAGCAACCCGAGACACGTGTTTCCGCCTTGTTGGGCCTCTTCAGTGAGGCAGAGCTGTGCCTCTCTGAGCTCAGTGAGCAAGGGGTCCACGCCTGGATGACCCTAGGAAACTTAGGGTGACTAAACATAAGTAACTTAATCAAAAAATAGTCATAGGCACCCCTCTGCGAGAACAAACACGCCTAAATGATCGGTTCTTTGTGAAGGTACCCACTCGAGAGTTTGCAGCCACACTTTAGCTCACTGTACCTTTCACCGAAGGGAAATATCTGTTTGCATATCAGTCTTTGTTCTGCCCACATGGGCAGTCCAGCACCAAAATGCTATTGCATTAGGCAATGCTGGTGACAGGTTTCCTCCAACCAACATCTCATGTCACGAGACTTGTACCATGTTCACCTTCTCTTTTCACTGATATCTGGTTGGTATTCAAGAATGCTTTCAAAGTTCTTCTCTCGTTCTCCCCACAGCTCTTTGTGGCATTTCCTTGGCCACTGGTCTCGCTTCCCGCTTTATACATTCACCAGCCTTCCTTCTCTCTCCTTCGTCGTTTGCTTGCTGCAGGTGATCTGGGAATTTAAAAGCCCTCTGCAGCTGATTAGGTTTATAACAACTAGACTGCACATTATTCTTAGGGTCACATTTCCTCCACATGAACTCCCTGCTCCTCTTCCTCGTCACAGTACCTGAGGCTTTCTGGGACTTGAAGTCCAAGGAAGTTTCAATTGTTTTTAAGTCACATGGTTGAACAGTTGCGTTACAAATACAAATACAATCACTATACAATCACTATAACCATCAGATGTCATATATGTTTTAGGTTCACCATTTACAAATGAAGATTGAAAGTGACTTTTAGAGTTTTACAATTAGATGGTTCTGAATAATGACAGCCGGCCATTAAAAACTACAGAATTAAGGGCAAACCACAAAAGAAAGAGATGTATGCCGCCTCTCTCCTGTTGGAGTCACCACTCTCCCCTGACAGCCACCTCCAACCATGTGATCCAACCTCAGAATACCACCCCCAAGGTCAGGATCAGATAGCGGCTGCCTTCCCCTGGCCATATGAGAGGATACTTTAGGCTGGGGATCAGTGATGACTATGCAGGATTCACCACATACCCTTCCCCTAATGTCTCGGCCTCCCGCTCTAGGGTCATTGGTTCTAACGGAACCGATTACCTTCCCCATACTAGGAAGAGGTTTCTGAGTTTGAGTTTCCAAATCCCAAACAGGACCCATTGATGGAAATCCTTCTTTCTCCAATGCGTCAACTGGAAAATAGGGAAGGGGGCTTTACTGGAATTTCTTTGAAGTCTTTTGAAATTGGGAACATTCTGTACCAATAATGGTCTCTTCTGGCAACCCTGGAATGATGGCTGCATTGATTGTAGTAGTCTTGCCTCGAACCCTGATAGTAACTTTGATTCAATGGTAAACCTCTTCGTCCCCATACAAACATGTAACTCTAATTAGGTTTCCCTTTTTATGATTTCTGGAAGATATTAAATCAGAGTTTGTTTACTTCCAGAGTCAATTAAGGCTCTGACTGGGATTCCATTAACTGTGACATAATCATGAGTCTTAAAAGTATTACTAGCAAGGTACACATTACTAAACCTTTCTACTTCCTTCTCAAAAACGACGACTGGCAATTTCACCCATGTGCCACCCAGACATCTACAATTGCCTCAAAAAAGATTGCATTAAGTGCTATCAGCAGATGGCACTTCCTGCAGGCGAGAACACCACCTTCTGGAGACCTGTGTTGGCATGGAGGGTCCAACACATGGGCGGCAGAAGATACACTCCCATCATTGGTAATAGATGAAGTTGACGGGAGAGGTCCTGAAGGTGAGGCAGTTGGTGGTGGCAATTCTGCTTTGTCTGTGCTTGTAGTGTTAGCAGATCCAGAAATGGGTTGTAAGGTCATTGAAACTGCTCCTGTAATGTTTTCCCACTTTCTGCCAGTGGTTGCGAATCAGGTGGTTCGACGAATGCTGTGGTGCCAAAGCTCTGTGCAGGAACAGTAGAGAATCCTCCCCTGTGCACCTAATCGCAAAATGTGCAATGTCCCTTTTCGATCTCAGAAAGTGGAGTGTCTTTAGGTACTTTGAAGTACTGCCAGCAGAGGGAAGGTGTAAAACTCCTGCAGCTGTACTTCTTAGGCAGAGATGGCTGCTCTGCCCATTCTCCCTCTTCCTGCATGTCTTCTGGGTCTTCAGGGACAGTGACATGGCCGGTCTCTGCATTGCTGGAGGGTACTTCAGGATGTTGGGTCTACATCACCAGAAATAAAATAATAATAATAATAATTAATACAAAAAGGATACAAAAAATCCTTGAAAAGGGAATAAAAAACCTTGAATATAACAGAAAACAAAGTACAACAAAGAGAGAACACACAGGGAAAGGGTTTGGATAGGAAATAGTGCTCTTTGGGCGAATAGGGCAGACAAAGTTTTTACTATGACTATCTAAATTTGTCTCCAAAGCAATAAGAAAGTGTAAGGTTTTCTGGAGTATATATATGCGATTCGCGATCGGTGTGTCTATGAACCAATCAACTCTCAAATTTCAGAACGTGTACATGCCCAAATCTGTTTGCAGATTTCCTTTTTGTACGTGTGATTCATGATTTGAAAAGTCAGATATTCTTCTTTTTATATTATAGATATTTAAATCTGTTAAGTGATTATTTGGTTGTTGGTTGGATTAGGTATGGCAAATACTTATTTCTAAGAATGTTACATGTATGTTTTTTCATTATATGAATATTCTGACAAATCTAGATTCTAGAGAATCGAATGTTGAGTTTTAGTGCTGCCCACATTGCGGTTTGTAACGTGCAGTTAAGCAAAATAGTGAATTTTTGTTGTACATTTTTATTGAACTTTTAACAAAAGAGAGTCCAATTATCTATGTTTTTTGTATTATTCACATTATCCATTCACATAAAATACATTTATTGGAAGATTAAAATGCAGTTTTAATTTCATTGGGTGCATCTGTGGTTCTCGAACTACAAACGTGGTAGAGCATTTCTATTTGAGAATTTTATTGCATCTACGCTTCCTCGTTTGAGTATCATCTGAATAAACGTAACATTATAAATTCTCGATTCGATTTGGGTGTATGATAGAAATAAGGTAAATGTTGAAAACATTATTTTATCTGGTTCTCGGTTCACAGAGTATCTTCATACCGCTCACTTGTTTGTTAATTCTCAATCTCAATACTCAAACAGATAAAATCTAAACAATATATGATGTTCATGAACATGTCATTGGAGATGAGTGACTAATAAAAAGAAGCAATATTTGGAAATGTGTATGTAATTCGGATGTGTCGAAAAATTGTGTTTTGTTTCTATATTGAATTTGTGGTCCAATGAAGTACTGGGACGAGTAAGAGGGCTGTATGAGTGTGAGATCAGATTTGTGATGAGTGGTTAAAGTGAAAATAAAAAACAGAAAGCAAGGATTTCACATGTCATGAGTTGTGTTTTCTGTTTTTTATGGATCCTGTTCATGAGTTCCAAGGAGAGAAAGTCCAAGGTTGTGAGGCGAGGCGATTCCTACAATATCCAGAAGGTTGTTTGTTCCTATGGGCGGCAAAAGAGAGAGCCCAGGAGTGTCTGAGGGGCAGGGGACGAGACCCTCACCTCAGCCGTAGAAGGAGAAATCAGTCTGAGCAACTGCATGGCCGGTGAGTTTCACTGAATGAGAGAAATCAGGTACACGAGTAAAGACTGGTAACATTACAATGTATCCAAACGAGCGCATGCAGACGGCATGCTAATGGAAAAGCTCTTAGTTTAAGTGAAGCGAACGAATGAAGAGTTTGACAATGGAAGTGGGAAACAAAATAACAGAGTGGTCGCATACAGGAATGCACGTTGTCGGAAGACTCTGTAATTAAAGTGGAAGCTCCTGTGAGAAAAGCAGAGCTGCGCACAGTGCTGAAAAGTGAACAAAATAGAGCTCCAAGAAAAGCGAAGTTGTGTGAAAACCGAAGTGGAAGCAAACTCCCAAAAACAAAACAAAAGGTTCTTTCCACAAATACAAGAGTGTGAAGAAGCATTGGGCTGGCCCCTCAGGCAGGAGGCAGATCCAGCTGGGGCTGCAGAGATCCCGCAAGATGAACAGAACAAAGTACAACACCTGGTTGCGCGACCTGTAGTGGGTGGACGGGGCTGTCTGACAACTGCACCACGACCAGGGGAGCCTTAGCTGTGAAAGAAAGCTGCCAGAAGTATGAAGGTGGTAAACCAAGAAGGACTTGGTGGGAGTCCCACCAGGAACCAAGGGGAAGAGTGACATTTTGCTAGTAAGACTTTGTGAATTGAACTTTTGTATTTACCAAGAAGCA
The DNA here is from genome assembly GCF_040938575.1 of Ambystoma mexicanum. NCBI lineage: Eukaryota > Metazoa > Chordata > Amphibia > Caudata > Ambystomatidae > Ambystoma > Ambystoma mexicanum. The sequence continues at coordinate 257,946,578 of NC_090928.1, read as the reverse complement.
ACCTTAAACCAATTAAGGATTTGTGAACAATTCAGAGGGTCTAGCTCAGGGCGAGGGAAGCCCAAAAGACCCGTTGCAGAGGCATATCCTAACAAAAGATGGTATTTTGAACTTTTAACAAACCATTCTGAGTTGCCAAGTGAATCCTGAGACCCTGTGGAACTTTCTAAACCTGAGTGCCTTGAACTTGGGGAAGGTAGCTGCCGAAGAGCTCCATTGTTACACTAACTTTATGTTTGAACATTACCTGAGTGCCTTGAGCTTGGGGAAGGGAGCTACAGAAGACTTCCATTGTTACCCTGACTTTAATTCGAACACTATTGAGTTGGCCAAATCCCATGCACCCTGTTACTCTGTAGAAGTGAGGGCAAGCATAGGTTTTGACAGAGACATAGTTTTACTTTTGGCTGACAGACTTAGACTTCTCTTAGTTTACCTTTCATTAGGGAACATTCCCACCTCAGCGTTAGGGCGAGTTAGGCATTTTCCCATCCTGACCACTGAAATAAAGGCTTCTGAAAATCTACCTATTTGTCTGTGTCATCTCTTGATACCATGCCTGTGTCACAAAGGGAATAGTGGAATACGTATTACCTGATTACATCTCATCCCCAATTCCCAAAAACCCTCCACCCAGGTGATCCTTCCTCTCTTCTCCACCCCCAGGGCCAGGATCCAAAAGTAATGGCCTTTCCCTGGCCACCTGCGCAGAGGATCCAAGGGGAGCAGATGTGAGGACGTCCTCGGGTTTCTCACACACTACTGCTACCTGCATTAAGGGACTGTGAGGGGTCAGAAATGAGAGGCGGACACAAAGTGGTAATATTCTATACATTCGTCATTTTACTAACAAAAAGGGGTTTGGATAAAGGCCTAACTTTCCCTATACTAACGTGAATGTCCCTTCCTATAAAACTAAAAACTAAAGCAGGCTGACCTTGTGTCCAAACTAAATCTGACGCTCACACTAAGAAATAGAAGCAAAAGGTACTATGGATAGTAGTAGAGCGAAGATGTCGGGACATTAGTTGGTCCTGTACCTGCTTGGGTGTTGCAATACTTCAAATATTAGTGTTACACTGGCTGGGTGAATATGGGTTACACTCTTGGTTCTGTAATATTAACTGAATTGTGAGCGTTGATTATTTTTTATGATTCTCTGATTTGGGTGGTTATGTGGTATTTCTAGAAACTTGATGACCTTGAGGTTGGGGGGTTTAGGATGGGTTTGGGGTCTCCCTCATTTGCGTGGTAATTTGATGTGGTGTGTTTTTGGGCTGTTATTTGGATTGATTATAAAGGGGTATAGGTGGAGGGGGTGGCCATGACATGAAATAGATTTTCACCCAACATTCAATGATTCTGATGGGGGGACCAACGGGTGGTGGTAAAGCTGGGTACCTAAAAGCTTGTACTTGTACTGTATAGACAGATTTTTGAGGTGATTCTTATAGCATAGCGCAATGGTTTGGAATGAGAATCCAGTGGCGGTGTCAAGGTGTTTGGGTTGAGTGGAGTGTGATTGATGTTGTATTGGATCTGTGGTAAATTGTTACTACTTTTAAGTTAGTCATCGATTTGTCGAGTTTGTGTGTAATCGGGGTAATAAAATGAGGAGTATGTTAAAGTTGATGGGGGTTTTCGAATATTATTGCTTGTATTTTGAAATTTCGAAATGAGTTCATTGTGATTGGGGGGTGGTCGGGACATTGGGACTTTACAATGTATTATTTGCATTGTTACGTTGGTTTGTGGTTTGCTACCTGCATCTGTTTCAGCAGGGGTGGCTTGGGTGGCCTTGGTGTGGGTATATATATTTCACCAAGTTCTGTTAAATTACTAGTGGAGACTTTTGTTTTTAAGTGGGAGAGTACTGAAGTGGAGATAATGAGTGGAGATCTGCGGTTAGTGACATGGAATGTAAATGGATTGAATAATGTGAAAAAGAGGATGAAAGTATTGCATTTTTTGGATGGACTGAAGGGTGATATATGTTTCTTGCAGGAAACCCACTTGGCGAAAGTTGAGATTGAAAAATTGAAGAAAGGATGGGTGGGGATGGCTCATGGTGCTTCGTTCAATACAAAATCCAGAAGAGGGGTGATATTGATCAGAAGGAATACCCCAATTAAGGTTCTGAGAGAAGAATCAGACAAGGAAGGAAGGATAATTGCTTTGCTGATTGATGTGCAGGGCCATTTGGTGTCTTTGTGTAGTATCTATGCGCCATCAGTAGATGATGGGTCCTTCTTTCGAAAAGTGGCGCAGACGCTGCAAGATTTGGGGTCAAGAAATATTATATTGGGTGGTGATTTTAATATTGTATTGGATTCAAGTATGGACAGAAGTGGGAAAACTGCTAAGGGGAGTGTAGACAGGCAGCACTTGGCTTTGGCTGACTTACTTTTGAAACATTATCTGAAGGATTGGTGGAGACTGGAGCATCCGTCCAATAGAGGGTATTGTTTTTTTCCTGCAAGGGAAGGAGTATCGCAGAAGCCGAGAACCCTATCTTTTGGACGTGAGAGTGAACGGGACCAGTAGACAAGCCCTCCTTGACAGCGGAAGTGAACAGACTGCCGTCAGACCGGAAGTAAGTGGGGCAGGGGCAGGGTCTGTCTCGACTATTCCAATCAAGTGTGTACATGGGGACACGAAGATCTACCCCTCCAAGGAGATCAGTATAGAGATAAAAGGGGTTGAAAACAAGATGAAGGTTGCCGTTATGCCCCACCTGCCCACCCCGGTCTTATTAGGAACGGACCTTCCTTCATTCAAGAAATTTATGGCAGAAGCCGAGTGGCTACGAAATGCCCCCTTTTCACAGGTAGACATCAGGAATAATCACACCCATAAGCCTAAAAAAAACAGGAGTGAAATCAGAAGAGGGAAAAGAGAATGGGTCAAAGAAACCAGATGTACAGGATTCATAGATTGGATACCAGAAACCAATGGTCCTACATATCGTAGCGAGTTGAGAACAGATCCTACACTGAAAACAGCGTGGGAACAGTCCATCCTACACCCCGAGAAAGGGACAACATACCCCTGGTTCAAATCCAGCAAAGGCCTACTGTACCGGGTAACAAAGGGTTTGTTAAGAAGTGACCTGGAACAATTGTTAGTACCTCTGGGTTACCGGAAAACGATAAACAAAATAGGCCACGACAATGCTACAGGAGGACACTTAGCCAGAGAGAAGACCTTGGAAAAGATATTAAAAAGGTTTTACTGGCCCGGAATCTATAGAGACATTGGGCGGTATTGCGAAGAGTGTGTAGTATGTCAGAAGACCAATCCTCGACTACCCCCTAAGGCCCCATTACAACCCATGCCTTTGGTAAAAGAACCTTTTCAGAGGATCAGCATTGACATTGTGGGGCCTCTTGAACCTACCAGCCACGGCCACAAGTTCATCCTAGTCATTGTAGACTATGCCACGAGGTACCCCGAGGCATTCCCAATGAGAGGCATCAGAGCAACCAACGTGTGCAACGTATTGGTGTCTTTCTTTGCCCGAGTTGGTTTACCAACAGAAATCCTCACCGATCAGGGAAGAAACTTTGTCTCTGGTGTCATGCAGGCTGTATGCAAGCAGCTGAAAATATGCCAACTAAGGGCGTCGGTTTACCATCCTCAAACCGACGGTCTTGTGGAAAGGTATAACAAAACAATAAAAAACATGTTAAAGAAGGTCACTGAGCCATCGAGAGCAAATTGGGACAGGGTCTTGCCCTGGGTGCTCATGGTTCTAAGGGACACTCCTCAGTCATCCACGGGGCATTCTCCTTTCGAACTGTTGTTCGGTCATAAACCCAGAACGGTACTAGACATAATAAGGAGCGAATGGGAGGACCAAGAGGAAGAAACACCACTCACTGATTACGTTTTAGAGTTACGAGATAACCTCTCCAAGCTTAGGGAGTTGGCACAAGCCAACTTGGGTGAAGCTCAACAGACCCAGGAGAAATATTATAATAACAGAACAAGGGTACGTTCATTTAAAAAGGGAGACAAGGTGTTGGTGTTATTACCCACATCCCAGAACAAGATGTTAGCACAATGGAGAGGGCCTTATAAGGTGCTAGACGTCTTGGGACCGGTCAATTATCTAATTGAACAACCAGACAGAAAGGACAAAACGAAAAACTACCACATAAATCTGTTAAAAGAATGGAAAGAAACCGAAGACATTCCCCCTGCCGCCAAAAACATGAACGCAGTAGGGGCGCAGGATGCAAACCTCGAAACTGCTCTTCAGTCAGTACAATGGGGGTCCGAATTGACAATAAAAGAAAGGAAGGAACTGCTGGACCTACTCAGCCCGTTAGGTCATGTGTTTTCATTTAACCCTGGAAAAACCCATCTAGTAGAACACAAGATAGAGACCTTCCCAAATCAGTTCGTGAGGACACGGCCTTATAGGTTACCCGAAAGTAAAAGAGAGGCTGTGCAGCGGGAGGTAGAAGAAATGTTGAAGATGGGAATAATTGAACGATCAACAAGCCACTGGTCGTCCCCAATCGTTCTTGTCCCAAAACCGGATGGGTCCACCCGGTTTTGTATGGACTACAGGAAACTGAATAGTATATCAACGTACCAGGCCTATCCTATGCCCCGTGTGGACGAACTGTTAGAAAATCTAGGAGCAGCTCACTACCTAACTACGATAGACCTCACCAAGGGTTACTGGCAGATCCCTTTAAGGAAGGAGGATAAAATCAAAACCGCATTTTCAACAGCATCAGGATTGTACCAGTTCACCGTCTTGCCGTTTGGGCTGCATGGAGCACCAGCTACGTTCCAGTCCCTTATGAATCAGGTACTTGCACCACACAGGGGTTATTGTTCGGCTTACTTGGATGATATGAGAATGCATTACTTACCGTAAAAGCATTTCTGATGATTGTATCTGCTTAGATTCACATGCTGTGCATAGGTCCGACATCCAGTGGTCACTGCGGAGTATTGCATTTTGTTTTTCGTAGTCGAAAAGGGGACGTCGACAAGGCGTGTCTGAAACACTATCCCTATAGTGACGTGCGTTGTACCCACAATCCCTCACGCGTCGAGGTCCCTCTGTTTGTATTTTTCTGCCCTGAGGGAGCCTTCTAGACGTGAGTGAGTACAGAAAAGAGAGAGATATATAAAGGAAGTCTATGTTCCTTCCATCCGAGCGGGGAGGAAGGGCGGGCGCATGTGAATCTAAGCAGATACAATCATCAGAAATGCTTTTACGGTAAGTAATGCATTCTCTTCTGATGTTTGTTAATCTGCTTAGAATCACATGCTGTGCATAGACTAGCGAGCAGTACCCGGAGTTGGCGGTGGGTTATGAGAAGGAACAGTAGAGAAAAGGTGTCGTAATACTGCCTGTCCCACCTGGGAGTCAGATCTAGAGTGTGTATCTAGACAGTAGTGTTTTGTAAAGGTGTGCACAGAACTCCAGGTAGCCGCTTTGCAGATGGACTCAAGGGGAACATTTGCAATGAATGCTATGGATGCCCCCGTGCCTCGAGTAGAGTGTGCTCTTGGCCTAAAGGGCAGTTCTCTCTTAGCAAGAGTATAGCAGAGAGTGATGCATTGAACAATCCATCTAGAAATAGTGGATTTTGAAACTGCATCTCCTTCTCTTCCTGCTGCCACCGAGACGAAGAACTGATTAGTCTTCCTCAGTGGTTTGGTTCTTTCCATGTAGAACATGACCGCTCTGCGTACATCTAGTGTGTGCAGAGTCCTTTCTCCCAAATTGGAAGGATTTTGAAAGAACGTTGGTAGTTCTATAGATTGGTTTACGTGGAATTTAGAAATAAATTTCGGAGCAAACCTAGGGTGAGTGCGTAGAACCACTTTATCTTTGTGAACTGTAACGAAGGGGTCTAGAATAGAAAGAGCCTGAAGTTCACTTACTCTCCTGATGGAGGTGATAGCTATTAAAAAAGCAGTCTTAAGCGTGAGGTGTTTAAGAGATGCTTTGTGCATGGGTTCGAATGGAGAGCCCATGAGTCTGGTAAGTACCACATTAAGGTCCCAGGAGCTGGGTCAGCTATCGGGGGGTGTATTCTCTTTACTCCCTCCATGAAGGCCTTTATAACAGGGATCCTCCACCACGATACTTTGAGTTGGGAAGTGGTGTATGCAGAAAGTGCAGCTAGGTGGACTTTAATGGAGTTAAACACTAGACCTGAATCCAATAGGTGGGTCAGGTATAGGACCACATGTGTGGGAGAGCAGTCAATAGGGTTGATGCTTTTACTCCTGCACCAGATGACAAATCTTTTCCACTTGCTAGAATAGCAGTGGCGAGTGTTCGGTTTTCGGGCTTCCCTGAGGATGTCCATGCATCTTTGCGGGAGTTGTAGATGTCCGAACTCTATGATCTCAGGAGCCAAGCTGCTAAGTTCATGTTCTGGGGGCATGGATGCAGAGTCCTGCCTTTGTCCTGAGACAGCATGTTGTACGGGCAGGGGAGTTTTACTGGGGGGGATAGAGACATCTCCATCAAGTGAGCGAACCATGGTTGTCGTGCCCACATTGGGGCCACTAGTATCATGGTCACTTGTTCCTGGTGCATCTTGTGCACCACTTTGTTGAGAAGGGGAGTCGGGGGAAAAGCGTAAACAAATTTCCCTGACCATTGCATCGACAGACCGTTCCCCTTGGATTGGTTCTGGGGGTACCTGGAGGCGTAACTTAGGCATTGTGAGTTTTCCAGGGTTGCGAACAGGTCTATTTCTGGGAATCCCCATTGTGTGAAGACGTCGAAGACGATGTCTTCGTGCAGGCGCCATTCGTACTCTTTGGGCAGGGGGAAATCTCTGCTGAGACTGTCTGCTAGCAGATTGAGTTCCCCGGGTACATGTAGTGATAGTAGGAACATGTCCTGTTTGAGAGCCCACTTCCATATATTCTGGGCCAGCTTGGACAGGCCTGGAGAGTGGGTGCCCCCTTGCTTGTTGATGTAGTACATGGCTGTGGTGCTGTCTGTAAGGACCATTACTGTTTTGCCTTGTAGGTGTTCCTGGAAGGCTCTTAGCGCCTTGAACACAGCTAGTAGCTCCAGTAGATTTATGTGTTTGGATGCTACGTTCGGAGTCCACACTCCGTGAGCAGTCTGATGGGATAGGTGCGCCCCCCATCCTGTGAGGGATGCGTCTGTGGTTAGAGTGGCTTCCGCCGCGGGTGTGGCAAAGGGTTTCCCTTTTTCCATGTTTTCCTTTGTCCACCACCGTAGCGAGAGAACTAAGGCCTGCGAGACCACAACTAGATCCTCCCATAGTCCGCTGGCCTGACACCACTGGCTGTTGAGCCACTCTTGCATTGGGCGCATGCGCAGGCGCGCGTGAGGTACCAAATAAATACACGACGCCATCATTCCTAGCAAGCGCATTGCTTTGCGTACCGTCACCTCTCGACCGGTTACATATTGAGGGATTTGAAACAGCATGTTTTGGACCCTCTCTTTGGAGGGGAAGACGAGGCCGTCCTTTGTTTGAATTAGAGCCCCTAGGAATTGTTTGATTTGACTGGGGTCTAAACTGGACTTCTTTTCGTTGATGGAGAAGCCCAACTGGAACAAAAGGTCTACTGTCTTTTGGGTATTGGAGAAGCATGTTTCGTAAGAATCCCCTGTTATGAGCCAGTCGTCGAGGTAAGGGTAAACTGGGATGGACAACCTGCGCAGGTGGGCCGCTGCCACTGCCAGCACCTTCGTGAATACCCTTGGTGCTGATGCTATGCCGAAGGGTAGCACTTTGAACTGGTAGTGTTTGCCCTCTATCATGAACCTGAGGTATTTTCTGTGCGCTGGCAACATTAAAATATGAAAGTATGCATCTTTCATGTCCAATGTTGTCATGTAATCTCCCTGAGAAAGCAGTGGGATTACTTCCTGTAAGGTTACCATACGAAACTTTTGGGGTTTGATAAAGTTGTTCGCTGGGCGCAGATCTAATACAGGGCGCATTAGATCCTTTTTGGGTACAAGGAAGTACACTGAATAAATACCTTCCGTTACCTGAGATAGAGGCACGACCTCTATGGCTCCTTTTTCCAGTAGTTGTTGTACTTCTTGGAGAAGGATGGCAAGATGTTCCGGTGTCATGCGACGTCCCCTCGGGGGTCTGTAGGATGGGGAACTGTTGAATTCGATACAGTATCCGTGGGCTACGGTGGACAGTACCCAACGGTCTGACGTTATCTCCTCCCATGCAGGAAGAAAGGATGTTATCCGGCCCCCGACCGGTGTTGCATGGGAGGGGACGCGAATCTTCGCGTCACTTGGAGTTGTTGGGGGCTTGGGAGCCTCTGGGGGTGGATCCCCGACCCCTCCCTTTGCCCCGGCGTTGTCCTCTTTGGCTGTACTGCCCACTATTGGTTTGGTAATTGGTGGCAGGGTATTGCTGATGTTGATTTTGTTGTTGGTGTTGGCGTTGGCCACGAAAAAAGCGTTTGTTGCCATAGCCGCGCCTGGTAGTGGGCTTAGAGATCTGGTCGAGAGTCTTGATAGTGTCGAACTCTTTTTTAGCCATCTCTAGGGCTTCATCTACCGCTTTTCCGAAGAGGTTAGCGTCCTCGACAGGTTTATTTATCAAAGACGCCTGTGTCTCTGGTTTAAAGCCTGAGTTGCGCAGCCATACATGGCGCTTTAGGAGTATTCCTTGTACCAAGGAACGTCCTGCTGTTTCTGCCGCGTCCAGAGAGTTTTTAACAATGCTCTGGTTCACTTGGGTTCCTTCGCCAATAGTTGACAGTAGGCGCGTACGTAAAGGCTCCGGTGCTTCCTCGGCGTCTTTTCGCAGTTTGGCCCACTGCGCGTCTGCGTAGCTTGCAAGCAAGGAATTGTTGTTGGCAATTCTTGCTGAGAAGGCAGCCGAGGAAGTAACCCTTTTTGCAAGGGCATATAGCCTCTTGCCCTCCTTGTCAGGGGGTGCCTCACTCGTGGAAAGTGGTACCCCTGCCCTCTTTCTAGTATTAGAAACCACTAGGGAATCAGGAATGGAATGTCCCCTAATGTAGGGGGGGGTCTGAGGGTGAAGGAGTGAAAAGTTTTTCAATCCGTGGATTGACCCCTCTGATCATAGCGGGAGTGGACAGCGAAGGTATGATCCTTCTCTTCACTGAAGCGAGGAGTGGAATGGTCTGGCTGACCGGGGGTTTTTCCTTAATCACTCTTTCCACAAAGTCCAATTCTGGAGAGAGTTCCCCGGTGTCGAGTTCGAAATGCGCTGCTGCTCTGCGCAACAGTGCATTGAACGTTGGCTGATCGTCAATTGGAGACGTGTTCCTAACTGGAGAATTGTCCGGAGGAGTTAGGTTTATGACATCAGTGTCGGAATACACTGATGGTGATTGCCAGGGGTGTGAAGGTCCCTCTTCTGGGTTAACCCCGAAGCCTTCTTCTATAATGTCTGTTCTGTCTTCCAGACATTCCTCCTGGTTCTGTTCTTCATTGTCCATGAAATCATCTTCTTCCTCGAAGTCTTGCTCCTCCCCAGTGAGGTCATATACATCTTGGAAGTCTGAGGCTGTGTCCTGCTGGGGATCGACTAGCCTCGGATTTTTGGCCCTGGGGTCCTCCTGAGGCCCTTCTCTGGTCCTCTTGAGTGTTTTAGAGGCCTGGGTGCTCATGAACTTTTCCATCCTCTCCATACAGAGGTGGAGTCTTTCCATAGTTTCATGGGGTACCCCAGAGCGGTCTGGCGGGGGAAACATAGGGTTATCTAACTCGAAATGGCTCGACCTCTCCCAAAGCGTCGAGGAAAGTGTCCCATCGCCCTCCGAAAAACCTTCTGGTGTGTCGGGAGACTCCCTGCCTGAAGGGGGTAGTCCCTGCTTCCCTTCGGGCTTTTTCGGCGTATCCTTTAATTTATGCGTAACGCTCGACGAAATCTTCGGCGTACGCTTTTGGGCGTCGGCTACAGCGATCCTTGCTAAGCTATCGGCGACTCGCTTGTCGGCGACTCGTTTGTCGGCGGAAGCTTGAGTTTTCGACGCTATGGGTATCGAACGCTCTACGGCGGTCTGCGCTTTCTGTTGATGCGCACCGGCCGATGGTTTGGTGGCAGCGCCCTTGTTTGCCGAAAGCCCAGTCGCAGGTCGCGGCTGCGGTTGCGAGAGGGGCTTCGAACCCGAACGGTCCGAGGAGGCCGCCGGTGGAACCTGCGTCTCCTTGGGCGCCGAAGGTCTTTTCGACTTTGTCGACGAAGAGCCGTGGGTTGTGTGTTTATGTGGATCTTTGTGTGCGTCTGTGTCGCCGGGGTGTTCATCCCCATAAGCAGGGCGTGAGCCGAGCCCGTCGGGGCCGGGGACAGACGACGAAGCGCGTAAGCGCTCCTTAGAGGGGGTTTCGACTTCCGTAGCGGAGGTCGTGGTATCGCGTTCCTCGTCACTGTCGGTGGTAGCAGCGGCGGGTGAATCTTCGGCCTTCGACATCGCGTAGGCCGCCCACCTTTTAACCCTTCGGTCTTTTAGAGTTTTAGGCTTAAGAAGCCGACACGCCGCGCACCTTTCCTCCTTGTGATCGAGGGGCAAGCAGCGGTTACACCGTGAGTGCTTGTCCTTCCAAGTGAATTTGCCTTTACAAAGTGGGCAAAACCTAAACGGTGTCCTCTCCATAGCCGAGGCAATAAATCGCGATACACACCCCAAGGGAAAGGAAGGGGAAAGGGAAAGGCATTCTCAGAAAAGACCCAGAGATGTCCCACGACCCCACTCTCCCTACTGTATATGGCCTGCGAGGCCAGGCCACGTGTTCGGCAGCGCCGAAGGATTTCTTCCGCTCGACCCTCCGTCGAAGATTCTTTTCGGCGGAGAACAGCTTACAACTGCGTCGAGGGAGGGATTATAAATATTAGAGAAAATACGACCAGGGGTCGAGGAGTTGCAATGTCTCTCGGATGACCATCTCCTACACTTACAGAACGTAATAAATGACCTTGATGGGGCGGGATTAAAAATCAACCCCAAGAAAACAACCATAGGGGCACAACAGACTAGGTATTTAGGCTACCTGGTAGGTGGAGGAAGAATCCGACCACAGTTAGACAAGGTTGAAGCCATCCTGAAACTTCCGGTACCGAACAACAGGAAACAGATACGGGCCTTTCTAGGGTTCGTGGGATACTACCGGAGGTTTATTCCCATGTTTTCCTCGGTAGCTGCACCACTGACGGAAGCCTTGAAATCATCCTACAAACAGAACGTGCACTCCGATCCCAAGGCTCTCAGTGCTCTCAGTGCCTTCCAGCGGTTGAAACAGGCCATTTCTACTCGGTTCTCAAGTGTCCAGACTTTAATAAAGAGTTATTTTTGCAGACGGATGCCTCAGGTTCCGGCCTGGGGGCTGTACTGTCCCAAGGCAGTGAGGAGGACTTATACCCCGTTGCTTTTATAAGCCGAAAACTGCTAAAACACGAAGAGACCTACTCCACAATTGAGAAAGAGTGTCTTGCCATCAAGTGGGCCGTGGAGACCTTAAGGTACTATTTACTGGGCCGTACATTCACTGTCTTCACAGACCACGCTCCCTTACAGTGGCTGGCCGTCCAAAAAGACTCGAACCAGCGGGTGTTGCGTTGGTTCCTGACCCTTCAAGCGTATAGGTTCAAGACTGTTCACAAACCAGCTGCCTTCCAGGTTGTCCCTGACTATTTGTCCCGGAGTGTTGATCGCCCCGAACGGCTCGATCCATCGGGGGGGGGGGGGGGTTTGTGAACGACTGGGACCCCCGACGTTCACTAATGGACCTCAACAGGTCCGCAATGGCGTTCACAATGACAAGGAGGCAGACAACCACGGTCGCAGGTTGGAAAGTCATGGAGGCTGCAGAGCGAATCCAGACTGCGAAGCACGCCTGCCGGGCTTCGAACATGTGGCAAACCCTGAGTCGACAGCAACCAGCGTCCGCAGAACGAACCCAGACGGCGGAGCACGTCCGGCCCATGAACCAGGTATAAGCGGCGGTTATCGAGCGACCCCGCAGCACGGGACGGCCTTCCATAACCCGTCCGCAGTCTTCCTTGAACAGTCGGAGGTAGAGGAGGAAATAAGTACTCCCACCCATAACTGGCGCTGGGCTGATAGCACGTCCCACAACCACGAGGGCGAAACAGTACCCGCTTCCCAGGGCTGTTATGCCGCTATCTTACCTGAGCCTCTCCCCACCAGCAATCAGGTCCACGAAGAGGGGACATGGGAGGAAGCAGAACGGCAACCTTCGCTCACTGGAAAAAGGGGCGGGGCTTCAGGGAACATTTATAGAGACAGCAACATGCTCGCTGGTGATTGGTTAATTACTGTTTGAGCCCTATATAAGTCTGAAACTAACAAAGGACTGTGTGATTTTTCTCCATGCTGTTTCAGAACAGGCGAGGTGACGGAGAGAGAGACACTGCAGAGACGCTCTGGGCATATGAAGACTAAACAGAGGTCTCATCCATATAAAAGGAGACTGAACTAATTCCCTGGTCGACAATTTTTATTTTCTTACCTGAAACCTGAATAAAGGATTTTTGGTTATTCGTCACTGCCTTCCTGCCTCATCCTTCCAATTACCTTATTGAATCTCTCCACAATACTGTTTGTTTGGGGATGATAAATAACACTAGTCCTATGCTCCACCCCATTACCCTTTAGAAACTTTTTCATTTCCTGTGATACCAGTTGTACACCATTATCCGTAATAATAGTAGTAGGATACCCTTCCCTTTTAAAAATAGTATTCAGAAACAGAATGATATCTTTGGAACAAATGTTCTGTACCCATTTGATTTCAACCCATCTGGACAACAAATCAATTAGCACCATACAGTACTTTAACATTCCATTACTTCTTACTGGTCCCACTATGTCTAAACCAACTCTTTCCCACGGTATGGTTGGTATAGACATAACTGTCATTGGTTCTTGCCTTGTGGTATACCCTTTAGAAGAGTCATCGCAGCTACAACATTCCCTTATTAACCTCTCTATTTCTAAATCCATGCCAGGCCATCAATAATCTTGTCTGACAAGTTGTTTAGTTTTTGTCATGCCCTGGTGTCCTTCATGTGCAATCTCTAAATTGTTGCACCTTACTTGTGTGGGTGGATACACTTTGTCACCTCTCAAAATCAAATCATTACTCAGATATAATTCATCATACACATGTCTGACAGCTTCAGGTAGATCACGTTTCCTGATCTCATTACTTTTCACTCCATCCTCAATGCACTTTTTTATTTTCATGAGAATTTCATCTAACCTCATGGCTTTTGCCCATTCATCTTCAGAGACCACTTCCTGATTTATATTCAGTATTTGCTCATCATCATTCTCCCCAAAGTTGGGAGTAAAGTATTTGTTTGTGAGTAAAAAATCAAGTCCTGTTCCTAAAAGGAGTATTTAATAAGCAAATAGAAATATGTTTTAATAGAAAACATTTTAAAAACAAATATCTGCACCACGTTATTTGTGCACATTAAAAGATACATTTTTACTTCTTCTGATTGGGCAATAATAATAGTAGAGCTTCTTCCTGTGGCACTACATGGACTATTGGTCCAAACATATCAATGTAGATGCTTGGATGAAAGCAGGGGGGCATGCTTCTGTTTGTCTGTTTTCCATTTTTCATAGGAGTATTTGTACTCCCTATTTTTATTTTTTGGCAATATTTGCCAAATTTTAGGGAGTAAAAGTGTCTGATACACGTCTTATCTCTAGAGCTGCCACCTCCAAGAAATGTGCTCTAGCATGCTTCCGCAACAGGCTGTATGAGGAGACCTGACGTAGGGCCAGTGGTAGAGAATTCCATGCCAACACTCCTCAGACATTTAGAATTGATCTCCCCATTTTCCATTCAGGCTTGCAGGGGAACTAGCCTATATTGAAAAGAAGAACCAAGTGATCAGAAGCAACAGTGGCAAATGGCACACTGCTTTAAATCACACAGCCCCCTAGGCATGTGGGCCTTCCAAAGGCTGGCCAGGATCCTGAGCATACTTTGCTCAGCTATTGGAAGCCAACCACATTTCTCTTATATTCATACACATTATGATGCTTTCAGGGGTCCCACATGAGCACAATGGCTCTACTTTTGGCCATCTGAAGTCTATTAAGGCTTTTTCTGACGAGACTGATAGAGACATTGCTGCAGTCATTTAGCTTTGAGAGAGTCAGTACCTGAACCAGGATGTCTCAATGGCCTGGGCTAAGCAGAGAGCATATATGGCCAATGCCACCAAGATGATAATGGGCTGTCACGGGTTGGACATTTGGGACCAAGAAGTATGCCAAGACCAGATGCTCAAAGTTCAACAATTTTTTTATGGACTGACTACAGTATTGGGCCAACTTAAATATAAAGAGGATCTTCCCCAAAGAAATAACAAGATATAGGATGGCCTTTTTTCACAAATATTGCTCACTCAGTTTTTCCCCATTCTCATGCTGAGTGGTCAGGCTTTTGAGTGTTAGCTGTCACTATTTCAAACTCCCTACTTCACTATACATACTCCAGGAGGTATCAAACCAAAACGCGACAAAGAAATGTCACCATACCTAATATGGTGCCTTTGCGCTGAACCAAAATTCGGACTCACATTACAATGAATAAGGAGAGCGGGGGTTGCCGGGGTGTCCCCCCACTCCCCTTGTTCGCTGTAATGTGAGTGGGGGTTTGTAGGGGATGATAACATTAAAAAAAGGGCCCTGCAGTGCCTGTTCTGAGCCACGTTAGCATAAACTTGTGCCGCCGAAAAGGTAAGCAGGGAGGGGAAGGGAAGGTAGGTTGGGGAAGTGGGCAAAAGTGATCTATGTGATCACTGCGCCGCACCATAATGGAAGTTGGCATTTTATTAGTCGACATTATGGGCGGCGCAGTGATCATATAGATCCCTCCGGGATATACCAAGCTCTTCTTCTGCTCCTTTGAGCCGTGGTGCAGGATTTCCAGGATCCCGTACCCCAAGAATAAGCCAGTCCTTGATATTCTGCAAGACCCTCAGGGTTCTCTTATTTATAGATGGCATTGGGGTCAGCCAGGAGAGAGGCAGAAGGGCCAATTCGTACTAGCCTTCCTTCCTGACTCCTTTCTTCCCACATCCTATCTGAACTGCCACTAGGCTCCCTGACCCCCACTGTAATCTCCTACCGCCTGTTAGACCTGCCTGTCCTGCCTGCTTCTGACTCCTCACCTCTTTTTTCAATATCTTATTAAAATTTCAATCTCTTTTCTCTATTGCTTTCTTTTTTTCTCCCCCAATACTTGTCAACCCCTGGCCAATCCTCTTCACTCTTATCATTTGAAGACGTATCAGTCTGCTAACTCTCGCCTACCCCCTCCTCCTTCTGGTTTGTAACTGTCTCCATACTACGGCCTTGGACTGTTGTCGCCAATTTCCACTCCATTCCAGGCCTTACGTTCTCCCTCCAGCCTTCTAATGTTATTCCTTCCTTCACCTCTACTCCAGGTTTTATTCCCCCCTTACTCTCCTCTTATTTATTTTTTTAATTTGTTTATGGTTTCCAAAAAAAAAACCTTTACACAACTTTGAATACATATGCTTCAACAGTAAGACATAATAGAATCAATGAAATCCGTACATAAAACAAATAGATACAAAGGTTGACAAAATAAATGTTGAAGCCTATCCTGTTTCACAAAGTGCTCTCAATTATGGAAAAGGTCCATCAGTTTCAAAACAATCATATGCAAATGAACAGTGAAGTAGAAGTCACATTTTCATTTTTTTGAGATAATCAGTACATTTTAACTTGATTGAAGTTAATAACGAGAACTGCAAAATGCGATCCAAGCAGCACAGTACAATTTATACAGACCACAACAAACCTCACAGATATATCTAGTAAACAGTATAGTGAAAATCGTACAAGTACATATACACCAGCTGATTTACTATGGGCAATTTACGCTAAAGTGCAATTAGCCACTAGAGCCAGTGGTTAACAGACCTTGCAGAATGATCTAGTGCAAATTGTGCAAATGCATGTAAACCGACTGGTTTAGTATGTGCAAATTGCGCTATAGTGCAGTAATCCACTAAAATCAGAGATTAAAACCACTAAAAATATTACAACAATTATATGGACATAAAACGTTAAAAACAGATAAGATCACTCCATTAAACAGTTTAAAAAGAAATTCACAAACAATTCAGAAAAGCTCTGCTTTGAATTACGCTTCATTTCTGGATTGTCAATTCTGCATCGATAACCTGCAATAGTTGTACTAGTGCAAAAATAAGCCATTTATGTTCCCCCGTCATCATTCTTGCCCATAGTAGACCATGGGAACCTTTAAATTCGATATTGATAAATCTCTTTAATAGGTTAGTTCTCACTACTCGGAAGTGTGGCCATTCAAGAACTAGATGTTTAAGTGATTCCTTGAGTTCAACACAATTCGGAAATCTACAATTCACCTCCTGGGCAGAGCCTATTTCACTTCCCTAGTGACTGATCCTCTCACGGGTGCGAAATTGATTAAGTTTAAAACGCATATAATACATGCGAGTAAAATGACAAGGAAACATAGTTAATAAGAACATTGCAGATCTCTTGTTCTAATGTGTTTAGAGGTGGTCCTTGTAGGAACTATTTTTATTAACTCCTTCAGTGGTAAGGATCCAATCCCTTTCATTAAGCTTCTTTTTTGACATAAGATGGGCGTGTGCATAATTCACTAACCGTAACCCCAAGTTCCTCAAGTAGTACCTGCATCCTCCTCTGATACTCTGACAAGGATTTAGGACTGTTACCTAATAGCATCTCATGAAGATCTTGATAAAGAGAGTTCCTCGCAGGATCGAGTATTTTAGCATAATTAGATAAGGCTCTCCATTGAAATCTGCATCCCAACGATATTAGGCCAAACTCATGCCTGATAACGCAATTCAGAATAGATAGCGCAAGATGTAGTGTCATTTTAATTAATCGACCCTGCATCGAATTAAGATGCATATTATTATTAAACTACAAAAACAGAAGGGAGCAGGAAGACTCTATACTCTGGACCAGAGTATTATAGTGCCACAAGAATCCGGAAAAAAATGTCCAGAGAACAAAACTAAGTTACTTAAAGGTTGTATCAATTTTATTTAATCGTGATACAAACATTTAGCAAATAATCAATTAATGATATAATACTTTAAAGAGCATATTATTTCATATCACAGCAAAAGGGGGTACATCTAAAACATGGCTAAAATTCGACCATCAACCAAACCATTCGTAGTGCAGCATTCAACCCATACAACATTCATCGTGACAATCATCCAAACAACAATAGCTAAAAAGAACAATAGCTAAAAAAGACAGAATTACTCCATAGTGGGGAGTGACCACAATCATCTCAACCCAACTAATAGTTTTAATATATGTTATTTTGATTTTATAGGAGCAGAGGAACATACAAAACAGTCTATCACAAGGGCAGATCTAGGAATGACCATGTAGTGTAGATCACATCCCTTGGAGGAAAAACTCAACCGGTTTCGACGTAGTATGTCTAATGCACAACGTCTTCATCAGGAGGTATGGAACAGAAGACTGCAAGAGAAGAGCAGAACTACATAACTAAGCAGTAGTGCCCCTCCTCCCAAAAGCAACCAAACAAGAGAATGAAAATTAAATAAAAAACTGTACCCACTATATGCCACCTTTTAGCAGCCAATAGTGAAAAAGAAGAAAAGTAATATGGTGCAAGGGAGAAGAGAGAGAATCAATGTGCATCCCAGATGCGGAGATAAAGAATAATAATGACTGCCCAGCCACAGGGGTGTCTACTGTAATTAGCATGCAGGAAACCAGTAGAAAGGAGGCCAGCGGAAAGGCAAAGCAAGGGGAAACAAGTAAGTCCACTAAATAGATCATACCAAACATATTATTATTAAACAACACATATCAAGAACATAAAGAAGGACCACTTCCACCTTCAGGGTGAAAAAGTCTAATAGCGGAACCAAGGAGAATTTGCAAAACTTAGAAAAGATCACCTTCATTTGACACAGCAAGGGGAGAGATTTCAGGTTAAGCCTGTCAGTCCACAATTTAACAGATAAAGCATTACTCCTATAATAACCAAGATAGATGATTTCCAACGGGTGGGCAATTATAGTTCCCTCAATCACCCATGTATACGTTTTCACTGTTTTTACCTGCGGTGAAAACCATCATCTTGGTTTTAGTAGAGTTGGGTCTGAGGTTGTGAAGATAGGCACATTTTTCAAACAGGTGCAGCTTCCGCTGGAGCCCGGAAGGAGTAGGGTCCAATAGAATAATGTCATCTGCGAATGCTAACCAGTGCAGATGCAGGGAACTCAGTTTGACTGAAAAAATATTTGAGTCTTTCCATTGATCGTCCAAGTCGCATAAGTACAAGTTAAACAACGTGGTCGCTAGATTACATGCCTGCTTTAAACCTAAATAGGTCCTAACAGATCCAGTCATTGCACCCTCTCGTGTGATTCTAACTTTGTAAGCAGTGTTTGTGTGTAGTAATGAGATCCAGTAAATTAGGACTGCTGGAATACCTAAAGTGGCCATCTTATTCCATAAAGTTCCTTATTACCGTATCAAACGCGGCAGACATATCTATCAGAGCAATGTAAACTGGAATAGAGCCCTTAAACTTAGTACCAGCTAGGATGTGCGCCATTATAGATGCATTTAACTCCATACTTATTCCTTTACGGAAACCGGTCTGATATCTAGAATATATGTTATGTAAAACCATGTGTTTTTCCAAATCGTGTAATATCAGGATGGAAAATAAATTTGCAACGATAATTATCTGGAGATGCAGGATCGCCTTTCTTGTGGCTTGGTACTATAATAGAAGTCAACGAAGTTTCCGGAAGGGTAAAGGTCAAAAAGATAAAGTCAAATTTGAGCTTTAGAATAAAGGCCCGTAACGATGGGTCCGCCTTGTATACACATGGCGGAATGTCATTAGCACCGGCTGCTCTAGAATGAGTCAACCTACCAATGGCCCACTCAATATCTTGTGTGGACCATTTGGGGAGTAGGGTCTCGGAACTACTGGGCCGTGTATAACTAATTTCCTTAAAATGAAAAGGAAGCTGAAATTTACTTTCCATATGCGTTCTCCATACCTCCACCGGAATTGTGTTAGTAAAGATATCTCTTCCTCGTCAGTCCGGCTGCTTAATTGCTGACCAAATGGATCTGGTGTCATGCTGACAAATAAACCTAATCATTTCGCAATTCGCTTTGTTATGAGTCATAATCCTAATACTTTTTCCTTTGTTTTTATACATTTGAAGTATACATTTTTTGAGAAAGTGGTACTGAGATTTACATATTTGAGCCTTCTTCAGATTTCTCAACTCTCTATTCTTTCAACATCTTTAGATTGTGGTCGAACAAGATGTTTACCCGTTCCATGGCATGGTTTCTGGTTAGATGTCAAATAAGATAAGGCTTTTGTAACAATATAGGTTACAAATATATCAAATTGCTGGAGAAGAAGAGACAGATAGAAATGCCCACCCATGGTATTTAAATCACGGGAGACCAAGGCAGACAGTCTATAGCATAAGCTTGAATTCCATCTTACGGAGATAGGGTGCCGATCGAGTTCCAACAATTGTAATGCCTCAGCCATAACATGCATTGTGATGGGGATGTCAATGGACAACTGTACGAGCGCATGATCGCTGTAATTAATGTCATGATCAATTACTAAATTGACTGTTTCCAAGGGAATGTGAAACACAGAAAAAAAATCGATCATTGAACATGCAACACCGCGCTTCCATGTAAAAGTAGGGCACAATCCTGATGTTTGGACAAATTCCATGTCCTAGTTGTTAAAGTAAGTCACCCATCTATTCCCTCTCGACCTTGTCTTCATTGGAAAATCTCTATTAGAAACCACTATCTCATTATGCTTTTCTAGACAAGATGAATTAAAATCACCTCCAATGATAATTTCATAGTTGCAGTTTTGAATAAATGCATTTTCCAAGATGTTATCTATTTCGTCAAGCATGTTATCAAGTATAATCTTAAGTGGGTTCCAGTACAGACTCGTCAATGTGTATGGTTTACATGACCTGCTTTTTAAAGTCATTTCTACAACTAAAATATGCTTAGATAAATAAATGAGCCCCATGGAACAATCCATGTTGTTATTGATGGCTACAGCCACCAGAAGGACGATCCTCCTGGGCTTTAATGGCCCGTGAACAGTATGTTTGATATCCCTGTAGAAACAAGAGATCAGTTTTCATGGTTTCCTGAAGAAACATAACATTCGGGTTTTGGGAGGAAGGCAAGGAAGCAAACCACTTGAAGAGGTTCTGGTAGCCACATGAGTTCCATGAGAATATAACTAGTTAATGGTTAGGATGGCGCTAGGCCGGAATATTAACTGGATTGATCGTGAAGATTGATTTCATTAAGGGCTCAATCCATGACCTGTCCTTAATATTACTGGCGATGGATAAGAGTTGCAAGATGTTCCGTTTCTCATCAACTGGGCCACCAGCACCTCCAGTGGTCCGCTCCTCCTCAGCGCCCTGACCGAACTCCTAGAAAAGCAAGGATTCCTGAGCTATATCCTCATCATTGAAGGTATCAGTGTGAATCCTAAATCCATAGTTCATTCCTATAGGACCATATACATTTTAGAATGGTTGCAGAGAGTAGGTAGCAAATCATTCTATGATTGTTTTGGCGTGGTAGTGATATTCTTTCGAAGTCCTTAGTGGTTAGTATTCTTAACACTGGAATACGAGATATTAAATCGAGTACATAGGTACGATTCATTCTTGCATTTACCAGGATCTCAGCCTTACCTTCCAAGCCAATGACATTTAATGCGGTTGAGCAAGCTTTGCCTGTGGTCAAGGCAGTACTCGAAAGATCTGCTGCAGGGACAGGCAGCAAGTTGTTCGCTGGCATACATGACCTCAGACTCCTGTTGTAGTATTGGAGGAGATGGAACAGAGTGAACTTGGAGAGAATTAGGTTTTAATTCATTAATTACAGATTTCAATTCCTTGATATCGTCCGAAATAGACACAAGGAGCTGATCAGAAGCTAAAGAGTTCCCAGAGTTTAAGTCAATTTTCATCTCCTCGAGCAGCCCTTTACCCGTAGAAGATGCTAAGTCAGCACAGCCACTCTGAGTACCCTTATCAAATGTTATTGCCTTCCTTATGTGAAAAGCGCTGGGACTACATGCATTAAGGGCCCTGCGTGATTCCTTTTCAGTCTGTCTACAGGACTCCCTTGCAAGTATAAATCCTTCCAAACGATTAAGTTTGGTAAGGATATCATTAATGGAGAATTTAATATCACGTATTTCAAGATGCGTGACCTCGTGACCTTTGTCCAAGAGATCTAGGATACAGATAATAACAGGGAAAGTATAAGGCCCCTGCTGATCGGGGGTCGACGATGGATTAAGATCAGGGGAAGTGCATTGCGGGTTGTCAAAAGGCCCTCCATCTCCTACCGGGGGGGAGTTATTTGGATGTTGATACGTAATCATCAATTGAACTTGCATGATGACGTGGGTCAACAGAGCTACTCCCCTGATTGCCGCTCATAAGTATAGCCGTAGCAGCAGAGCTTCTACGGGATGACAAATTGATTTTTTCCAGAAAAAAAGTTAATGTCCTCAATACCTCTTGAGCACAGCATCACAGGGGTTAATAAACCAATAGATAACCTTATTCGTTTGTCCAATTCAGCCATTACACCAGGTCCAACCATTGATATATCATGCATGGACTTATTATTTAAATCCAGTGCATTTGGTTAACAAGATTTTTGCATTTGGGCAGCAACATGTTCAGAAAATGCAAACCAATCTGATTGTTCCAATTCCTGAATTTTCTGCAAGGAAAAAGAGGTTGCCACCGCATTGGAAGCTTCGCCTGCAGAAAGGTGAACCTGGGCATTGGTAGAGGACATGCTCTTTGCGATACCTGCTAACTGTTCCTTAACCTCCTCCTGATTAGAGCTGATGGGAGGAACTAATTTACCATCCCCATTGACCAACGAGCTCTGGACAGAAGTCACTTCAGGAGTAATGCCAAACATGTAAGGACCACACTTACCCGAACTTGAACTAGTGCCCAAATCCACTAGGGTATCGGTAATACTGCCCTGGGACTAGGCCGGCCCGGCATATCTCCCACTTTGTTAACTGCTAGCCATGGTTCAAGGCACTATAAATATCCTTCTGTCAGAAGGTACCGGGAACTGATGATGCGAACACAAGCAGTGCCCTAGTCCAAAATAGCTAACGGAAGTCAATTAAGGTTACACAAATCCTATAATGTGGCTTCAAATACAAGGGTTAGTTAATTTCCTGCCGACAGACTCAAGTAGCCCAATGCAAATTGCAGCAACTGAAAAAGCTACAGCGTTTTGAGTCTGGTCGTAGCAAGTATAAATGCATTCAAATAAGCATATCTCGACACTCCGCGAGCGCAGCCCGCAGCCAAACAGCCCAACAGCACACGCACTTACAAGGCACTTGCAATGCGCATGCACCACACAATAAGTATGCCTTCTCGGAGGGAAAGGGGCGGAGCTTCAGCATGCAATGAATTTTGGTCTTGGGAGTCCAAAAAAAAGTCCTTGCTGGTCCTGACAGCATTTGGCCTCTGAAAACTTCAGTGAGCTTTTCTCTTGTGCATACAGCCTCCTAATAGTACGCATGGCAGCAATCCTCCACTCTCGTCTCCTCCTGCCACCCCACTCATGGTTTTACTCCTTCCCACTTTTTCTCTGTTCATAATACTGACTTCCACTCCTCTCCTGATTTTACTGGCACCAGTAATTCCTCTGTTCCTACTACCGCGTTCCACCCAACTCCTGGTTTTTCTTCCTCCCTCCTTCCTTCCTCTCCCCTTCAACTTTCTTCACTTCCTTTTCTCCCGCAGAGGTCACCTCCTCCTCTCGCCTTGTGCCAGTTCTCCAGCTCCCCTCTGTAGCCCTCTCCAGTCACCAAAATCTCTGCACCACCTCTGCTCTCCAGCAGTCTTCCTTCTTCAGTCTTCTCCAAACAGGAGCCGCCTGCTCCTGTCAGCCACCACAATGAACTGGGCTGCCTGGCTTATAGAGAAACATGCCTCTCTGCCTGATTGGAACTAGGGCTGATGATCTGCAACTGTGAGCCCAGGGTGTGAGGATTTGGATTGGCTGGGCTCTCTCACTCCCTGATAGTCAAAATCAGGCTGAAGTGGAAGGGTTAAACGTATAAGAGTCCTGGTGGTCTATGTGCAGGGAGAGGCTGAACAGGCTGCTTGTGTGGAGGATATTCTACTGCACTGCCTTTGGGAAGGCAAGTGTGTTAGGTGGGCTATGGGGTGTTTAGGTTCGCCCAGGATCTTCCTGTCTGTGGATGGTTTTCCTATGGTCTCTCTTTCCTGGAAGGGATGATTTCATTTCTTTATTTCATTCCAGGTTTTCCATTTTGGAGAGAAGGGTACGGTGGGAGATGTAGTACAACTGGAGGTGGGTTGCCTGATTCAATTTGGTGCTTGGACCCTGAGACAGGTTTCCTGAAGCCATCTCTGGCTTAATTGACCTGACTTAGTATTTTGCCGTGTTTAACCTCTCCCCAGTCCCTAATTCCACTTCCCCGATCCAGTCCTGGTGTTGTTTCTGTTCCTGAGGGGCATTATGTGAAATGCATTTATCTATCACTAGTTAAACTGCGTACCTGACTCCCTGAGTGGTCACCAGACGAAGTTCCAGGCAGTGAACATGGTCAAAGGGAGCTCTTGTCAGCAGCACTGACCTGGTGTTCAAAAGAAAGTGTGTATCAGAGAGGATCCACAGATTATGGATGACTGCCACCGGTTTCTGAAAGGTTCCGCAATTCTGTATTAAATGGCAGTCAGTGTTAATTGTACTTTAGTACACACCGGCCGCCACTTTTACAAACACAACTAGTGGCAGCTTTATCATAACAGAAGCCAACTGGCAAGGTTAGAAGGCCCTTTTTTCTTGAGGGGTGCTTGAGTATTTTCTTATTGATACGGATAGGTGTAGACTCTAGGGTGTCGGGCGACTGGTATCATCAGTGTGTATGGATGTGTCCATGGACTTAAAGCTTTAGTTCATCCAGCTTTTTGTAGTTGGCGGCATGACCCACCACTATGGAAGGTACATTCAGTTCAGCAGCTGCACTCATGAACAAATCTCAGCTTCTGGGTGTTTTCTGTCTAGGCAACGTATGACTGACTCTCTGTCAGACCATGCACTAAATCAATTGGGTTTGAGTTGTGTACAGTTTGTCCTCTGTCCCCTTTTTCAGTCCATAAAAGCATATCTTAAGCACCCCTCAATTGGGCCATCAGTCGATTGGCATTCTTTTTTTATAACCGGGGGCTAATACCATCCAGTAATTCATGAACATGTGCATCTGTGTTTGTAGGCATCACTGGTGGCGCAGGTAGTACAGGCAGCTTTAGGTTTCATATTTAAAAGAATCATGTTACTTTGCTCAGGTTCTCCCTGGTGAACATAGGCCAAACACTGACAGACGATAACAGAATGGTGTTACATAGTGGAAGCTTGTTACATCCTCACAGGTCAGTGCAGTTCAGGACCGTGGTCATCTTTGAATCTAAACATTTTGTTGTCATTCTGTATATGTTCCAATTGACATGAGGGGTTGAATGATGCAGATTTTCCAATTGCTGTCTGGAGACCAAGTACTGTTTCTCTGTGGTGTCCATCACATTTTCTTTGACGGACAATTGATTAGTAGAATAGAAATGCCCAGCAGAATATCTATAAAGCACATCAGCTGTTTTACCAATTTTTTTTCAGATTTAAGAGTGGTTCTTTTGTTACTGATCTTCTTGATCACTGCTCTTGAGATATTTAGGGGGATCTCAGCACTGGCCTTCAACGAATCATCAGATTTGAAGCAGAGGAGGATTCTCTCTGCTGTGGAGAAGCAGTGGCCATAAGTTGCAAAACACCAACTTTTTTCCGTAGACGGCCCTGACATTAGAAATGGAAAGCACCAATCGGGGAAGATGCACCTGTGTGCAGATGCTTTGGTTTTTATAACGGACCCCAGGCTTCTTAAAAAAGTATACCGCAAGAATGTTGAAGGGTGAAGCTCTGTGCACAGCGTAGAACCCTATAGAGGGATGGCTTTTGGATAAACTAAACGATAAACATAGGGCATTTTGGTGGCATACACAAAAGCTTCTAAAAAGAAATAGGGCATGGAGGGGTACTTCTGCATACCCAGTAGAGTAATCTCTAAGTTATCAGAGGGGTACATAAATAATAAAATGTAGAGGGAGTTAAGGTTTATATATCTCGTGCAATGTCCCTTCTGGAATAGATTGATGTAGAACAAGGACATATGTCTGTGGTATGCATGTTGTGTCAACACATTGTCAATCTCTGGGTATCGCAGGACTTACCCATCAGGCCATCTAGTATCGCTAGGTTCACGTAGTCGGGTGGCAAAGACTATGGTAGTTCAAAGTGGCAGGTATCGCTAGAAGCTGGAGGTAACTGCGCCCTGTTTTCGGCACTAATACTGCCAAACATGGACTTGTGATGCGGCTGTGTTTGTGCCTCATGTGGCCGGGTGTAATAGCGCCGGCTGATTTTGCAGTCAGCAGTATTTGCTGCGGCTCATGATCCGGCAGAGAGGTATTGGCAGCACTAATTCCGTGACTGCCACTTTAAGGGTTACCGCCGGACTTGTGATGAGGCCCTTTGCCCAAAATCAAAAACAAGATTTAATGGATCTTTTGGAACAGTTCCCTGATGTTTATAGAACAGAACCAAGAAGATTAAAAGGGGTATATCATTATATCCATACCCCTCCAGGGAAGGTTATTCATTTAAAACCATATTGAATATCTGAGAGTAAAAAGAATATCATTCAAGAAGAGTTGGAAACCATGTTAATGGCGATATTATAGAACCTTCTCAAAGCCCATGGTCTTCCCTTATTGTTTTGATTGCTAAACCAGATAAATAGTGGAGATGTTGCATTGATTTTAGAAATGTCAACAAGGTTTCCCAATTTGATAGTTATCCCATGCCTAGAATTGATGATCTTATTGACAGCTTGGGAACTGCAGTGTATCTCTCCACGATTCATCTGACTAAAGGATACTGGCAAGTTCTAGTTAATCCTGCAGATAAACCAAAAACAGCTTTTTCCACTACCTAGGTCTTTCTAAATTTAAAGTCTTACCTTTTGGTTTACACAGATCACCAGCCACCTTTCAAAGGTTAATGGATCACATTTTTTGACCCTAAGCTTCCTTTTTTGCAGAGCATATATTGACGATATTATCACTCATAACAAATCTTGGAGAGAACTTATGTACCATCTATACTTGGTTACTAGAGCCCTCAGAAAAACGGGACTTACTGCAAATCCAAAGAAATGTCATCTCGCTAGATCTGCAGTAAAATATCTTAGGTTCTTTGTCAGGAATGGACTAGCTCAACCCCAAACTGAAAAGGTCAAAGCAATGAAAGAAACCCCTCCTCCCAAGACAAAGAAAGAGTTGAGAGCCTTTTTGGTGTTAGTTGCTTATTATAGATGCTTTATTCCTAATTTCTCATCTGTAATCTCTTCTCTCACAGATAAAATTAGAAATGCACAACCTCAGAAAATCAAATGGCATACTGAAGATCAATTATGGTTTGACAAACTAAAACATGTCTTGTACAGTGACCCTGTTTTGAAGGTGGCAGACTTCAACTGGGAACTCATCCAACAAACTGATGCTTCACACACAGGTCTAGCTGCAGTCCTCTCACAGAGTCATGATGGTACAGAACATCTGGTCCTATATACAAGTAAGACGTTATTTCCCTGACAGAAGAATTATGCAACTCTTGAACTTGAAACCCTGGCCATTAAGTGGGCCATAACATATCTCAAATATTATTTGACTGGTAGAAGATTCAGACTTGTGACACACCATGCCCCCTGATCTTGGTTGAGCCTTCGCAAGGACACTAATGCAAGGAGCATGCACTGGTTTTTTATTTACAGGCCTATCATTTCTCAGTGGAACATAGAAAAGGGAAAGGACAGGGAAATGTAGATTTCCTTTCCTGGTTCCCATAGGAAGCTGTGAAAACAAACGGCTCTACGGGAAGGGTATGTAAGGAATCCTGCAGAGTCATCACTGTTTCCCGGGTGATGATCTCATCCCACATGGCCAGGCAAAGGCAGCTGCTACCTGATCCTGACCCTGCAGGTGGTATTATGAGGGAGGATCATGTGGGAGGGGACGACTATCGGGAGGAGGTGATGACTCCATTGTGAGAGACACAGTATACCCCCACTTTTGAAGAAAATATCAGAATGTCTGAAATGCTAATGGCATAATTTCAAGCTGAGTAGAATACCATTACACATAATGCTCACTTGATCTATCCTGTCTCTGATGTTTTTGATTTAAACAAAGATCTAAAACAATATAACATTAAATGATCTAAAATGTCTATGAACTCCAACTCCCATAAAGCCTCAAGTACTGAGATTAGGAAGAGGAAGAAGGTGTTAATGGGGGTTGATGGAAACAGCAAATAAATGTGCAGACTAGTTGTTACAAGGAAAGTCGGCTGTTCAGGACATTTAAACATGGTGAACACCTTTAATTGAGAAGTGGAACACAGAGATGCAGAGCGGGAGAAGTGGGAAGTAGAACCAAAGGCAGAAGCAGACGCACGGAAACAGACCGTGCTGAGAGCAGAAGTAGATGCAGGGAAATGGACCATGCTGGGAGAGGCAGGCGCTTCCAAGCAACCGCGTGTGAGCATAACTTACCGGAGAGGAGTAAAACAGGGAGAAGCACAGTGGATGCCTTGGAAGGACCGCTGAAATGCCAGCAGCACGGCTGTTGGGGATGCAATCTTGTTGAACAGCAACAGTTCTACTGGCAAATGAATGCAAAGCCGACAAGAGAACTGAATAAGGGTCTGCAAAATAGGGGAAGACTTTCCAGAGTGAAAACTTTGCCACATCAACGTGCCACATTTTGGAAACTCCATCAAATGCCAGTGAGTCTACCCATTGCTGTTGGGGACCGCTGGGCGTGTCCACAGGCATATGAACAATTGAAAACTTATTTTGAATACCAACCAAGTAAATTAGAAAGAATGTACACACATCCTCATATAAGAGAAGTTAATATGGGGAACGTTGGAGTAAATATTATCGCCAGCAGATGAGCATTAATGAAGAAGTTGAAAGGCAAAATCTGTACAAGTCTCCATATATGAGATGTCAATTTGGGGAATATTGCAAAAAGTATTGCCACAATTCAAAGAATGAATTTGGAACTAGTAGTATCTAAACTCAATGAAGTATAAACAGTAAAGAAGTACAACTGTGCTTTACTGAATGAGAACATTGTAAGAAGTCCTGGTGAAATGACATTAGGCAGAAAGCCTCTGGGTAAAAGATACCTGGCAGAAGAGTATACCATGGGATCTGCAAATCCAGAAGGGGATCTGTACACCAGATAATCCCTATAAAACATGTAAAGGAAAATGCCATTGTGAAAGGATTCCTGGCAGGGGACAAGACCAGGAAATTATACTTTTGCTATCCTACCTGAAACAATGCCGGGGAAGGGAACCACTTCCTGGATTAAAGGATTGTTTGAGGAATTTTCATATTTGATTTTTACACACTTTTTGCACAGTCAAAAAAAGAGACACTTCCCTTGCAACTTTTGAATGTTCATTTTTAGTGTGAGGGTCAGATACGTTTTGGACACAAGTACAGTGTGTATAATTTTGACAACGAGACATAGACTGATCTTTAGTTTTAGTTTCCTAGGAAGGGAAACTCTCTTTAGGATACGGGCAGAGAGGCCTTTATCCAACCCTTTTATTTTAGTAAAGGTGCCTAATGTTGAATACATTGCAACTTTGTGTCCGCCTCTCCTTTCTGACCCTTCACAACACCCACTCATATTCCCACACAGTGAGTGCCCTCATGGTCAGGCATTTGAGATACTTCTATTTTGTTATAGTTTTACAGTGATGATGCCTGCAAGGTGTTTTTGTCACAGGCTTCAAATCATTTTCTGAGTAGCACTGGGGAAAGCTGTTGTAAAAACACCCATTAAACTCAAAGGCCATTAAGTAGCGGTTCCAAAACATGATGTGGAGGCCGTGGGTGGTATTGGAACGATCCCTGGTCCCCCCTCACACCACTGTGGTCAAGGAACAGGCTCTTGTTTAATGTGCCCCTGCTAATGCTAGCCCTTTAAGGGCAGAGCAATATCATATGTGTGAGTCTGCTGGACACCAGAAAGCAGACGTTGCATAATCTAAATCACTTGCGTAATGTTCAGCATTAGAATGACATAGTAACTCTTAACCACAAGCAATATCCTGAACAGGCCAAGAGCATACAAGGAGCAGAAAGAGGGGCTCTGCAGGGGCAGTACTAGCATCTGGGAGAGCGCATCACTGTGCATACCTGCCTATGGAAAAACCACAATGATGGATCAGCCTCTTGTAGGCAGAGTCTGCCCAGGATGGGGCCCTTAAGGAAGGCATGGTATCAACAGTAAGACAGACACAAGTGACCACAGGTCAAGGATTTGAAAAATACGTATCCAATCACAAATCTACGGGTGGGAGCAAGCTACGACCATCAAATAATGATAACGCAGTCCTAGTGGTGTCTTGTCAAAATAAATAAAAGGGCCTATACTAATAAACCGATTGCCAATCCTTACCTCTGAATACAAATAGTGTGGATAACAGTGTTACGAAAAAGAAAGCAGTGTTCACAAAATGATATGTCAGGATATCAATGCCATTAGCCTCCCTTACCCACGTTTTCAGCACGGGACAAGGCAGTACACTTGAGCTTAGCACAGTCTCTAGCTTCTCTAGCACGAGGATACAGTTCAATCACTAGCATCAGGGCCTTCCATGCCCAGGTCTCCTTTCAGTGGGCCTGATGCGACAAACAAGCAATAAGTTATTTTCCTCTTTTAGATTTCACAAGTACTCAATTTCTCAGGTAATTCATTATTCACCTCGGATCCCACTCAGCCGGGCTCAGATCCTCTTAACACAATGTTCGTAGATTATTCATGCAGCCATTTTCGTGGGTGATTCACGGTTCACCCCGGATACCCCTCAGCCGAGTTCAGATCTTCTTTAACACACTGTTCAATTAGTCTCCCTCAGCTGGGCTTGGATCAATTTCAAGGTAACTTTTTATCACAAACTTGCTTGAACAAAAAGCTCTAAGCTGATCTCCCTCCACCGGGCTGGGACCAACTTGAAGTCAACCTTTTAACACAAACTTGCCTTACGTTATTACATCGAAGACTTTCAATTGTGCACAGGATTTTGCTTAAGCCGTTGCAGGACCACTTTGATTCACAATTCTTTGTCACTCTTTCGCTTTTGCCACCTTTCAGTTGGATACCTTACAGAGACTTTTTAATGAGCATCCACGCGGTGCCGGACAACTCAGTCTAAGGTATTGAATCTTGGCTTCAAAGTTAAAACACTCATTTGTTCTCAATTTTACTCGCGTTGATTATCACATAAGCTTCCTACACTGTTCTCTTCCGCTTTCACTAAACAATGTTGCTGCTTGCAACCTTGGCTTCAGCACAGACTGGTCTGGTATAAGTCTCCCCAACTCACCGGTTGTGCTGACTTCGCTGGTCCTGCGTTGTTGTAGGAGACAAGGACAGTACCACAGTGCCAAGGGATTCTCCCCACCTTGACTATCAGCGCAGAAGAGCCTGGGTAACTCTGACACCCAATGCAGGATTCTTCAGCCTTGTTTCCTTGTCTTAAGTTTTTTATTCTCGCAGGTTCCTGAAAGTAATGGTTCCTCGTGGAAGAGGTCAAGGGCACTTCCCTCCTTGCAATCTCCTTCAGCTTTACCGTCTTTCGCCTTGTTTTAAACTGCCATCTTGGAACTGCTGCTTCCTCATGTGCTTTGCCTTGCTCAGAGTGTGCTCTTGTGCTCCCCCTTTTATCCGTGTGGGGAAGTGTAATGGAAATCAGGTGTGTGTAATGGTCAGTAACTGTCTGACCCTGCCTGACCATTGTATTGGGACATGTCAGGTTTGCGGTTTGGGTGTTATTCCGTTTTCTCTTATAGCGGGCTGTCCGTGAGAAAGTGTGTTTGAAAAAGGGGGGAGGGTTCAGTTCCTAAGTATCCTGCTTGGTAGGATGGGGTAAAGGTGTTATAGGGAAGGGGATACCGCATCTCGCCATCCTGTGTCCCACTTCCACTCCCTGAAGACCCCTCACCCAGGTGATCCTCCCGCACTGGTCCACCCACAGGAACTGGATCCAAAAGTGACAGCAGTGTCCTAGCCACCTGGATGACAAATACCTGGGGACTAGCGGGTGAGACACCTTCAGGTTTCTCACAGGTCCATGGTCTCCTTCAGCTGATTTAAATGAAAACTATGCAAGGTTAGATCCTAACCAATTCTGCATGCACTTTAATACCCTCCATCTGGTAAACAAAAATAATTCATCCCCTTTTTTTTAACCGTTTTTGACCACCAAAAGTTAGTTGGGGTTAGGCAAGCTTGGTTGTTGCGTAGGGTTGTGGGGAGAGGAGGTGGGGGAGTAGGGAGGGGTCTCCCCCTGCATCCTGTGGAAAAACCAAAAATGTGGTCAATTAAATTGGAAAGAAAATTTCTACCAGCTAATAAATCGATTGATATACATAGGACCTCATTATCGGCTTTGCGTAAATGTGCTGTGGTGGGAATCAACAGAGTTAAAGCTTGCATAAGGCATTTATGCTGTTGATTCCTGCACCGGCTCATTTTCATAAATTTGTATGGCAGAGAGGAGGGGCGAAACGTGACTTACGTTTCCACTGCCTCCCATCCTCTCTGCCATACAAATCCTCCAGCATTTGCTCCAGCAAGCATTTTCATGCCGACCGCAAATGCTGGTGATACTTATGAAGTCCAATGGCCTTTTGTGCCAGCAAAAACCTGGCGGACTCCATAGGGATCCATTGTAATTACTGCCTGCTGTGCATACATGGCAGGCAGCGTTTACTCAATTTGCACGGTGGAGTGCAAAAGGGGAGGGGAAAAGGCATCATACACGCTTGTATGCCTCCTTTTGTCCTCCCCTTTTGCACTCCACCTTTTAGGTGACAACAATATAGTGGCAAGGAACAACCGGTTATATTGAAATGTAAACATAAAGGATCCCCGCCATCAAAATACGGGGAACTTGAAAATGAGCCCAATAGAACTGTTTGACGGAAGACAGTATTTTGCCTGGCACTGGAAATAATTAATGTGTTCCATTTCTGATCTTTATGCTGCCCGTCATTTTACATATCCCCCTAATAAAACTTTGAAAACTAAAATGAACCCATGAGTTGCGCTCTCTGTGGAGTACACTTTCATTTGTAACAGATGGTTTCAGAAGTGGGATCCACAAGTGCCTGACTGGAGACCCGCCCTCTTTTTCAGGCACAACTCTCAGAGTAGGGAAGACAAGACCAATGGCACAGAGGCCTTTCCAAGCAAATCCAGGGCCTGCCAGCTTTGACAGCTATAGTACAGAAGATTTGGGAAACCACCCTTAGAGGCTGAGCGTTGGTACCAATGGGGTTAAGATTACAGTTTCCTGATTTAATCTATGGAAAGATTGTAGCCACATTAGGTTTGCCCCAGAATATGGAATTGACATTAGGGCTTATGACATAGATTCTAACTACCAGGGGGAGGCCAAGGTGCTGTGTAACCGTAGTACTCAGTGCTTGTAGAGCAAGAAGTGGACCCTATAGTATAGACCATCTTTGCAAAATACCTCCCAATTTTGGTAGAGGACACTACAGATCTCAAACATACAAAGCCAGAGGAGTGGGGGTTTGGGTTCACCAAGGGACCAAAACAAAACCAGTCTTTCCCAGGAATTACAGGACACCCAGAGGCCCAGAGGGGAAACTGGTGAGGAGACAGAACATTGCCCTTTAGCCCCGACTTCTCAGCAGCCCAAAGAAACAACCAGACCCTCCAATCAGCATTCGATCAAGCAACCTGTGAAGAGAAAGAGAGTCAGAAAACAGGGTCATATTTTGTGGAGCAGAGGCGGCTTTTATAGAGGGTAGAGAATAAACCAACTGGGAAAGAACATTGGCACAACCAACTGTTCACTTTGAAAGAAATGTTGAACTATTCACTCAACCAATCAACAATTATACATGAGTCTCATACTTGTCTAACTAATGCAATATTTAATTTATATTTTATTTTTGATTAATAAGGATGACTATAAATGTGTCTTTAAACTTTCAAAGATTCCACCAGGCAACGTTTTGAATTAATAATGTGACATGTGTGATTAAAGGCCATGTTGTCTTACCCTAATTGAAGAGGATTATAATTTTATGGTGAGCAATCTTAAATACATTAAATAATCCTATGATACATGTGCGTGTCAGCAAGCATTACAGTCTTTCTTGCAGAATAATGATGAATCACACTCGCAATAATCTTCAAAATTAGAATAAATATAATGTAATTCATCCTGGAAGGCATTAGACTAAGTTAGATTGCCACACCGATATATTACTAAACAAATATTTTATCAATAGCAAGTTTGCCCCAATAATATAATTAAGTGAATCACACACAAGATTAAACAAAAAAAAAACAACAGTGTTTAATTACGACTTTGCTTTATATATGGATTTTTAACATGCTCCTTGTCTCTTCTCTCCTCTCTCTCTGCCTCCTTTATTTACATCTCGATGAATAGGTATAAGCATTTGTTTGCAAACTTATTATGAATGTATCTTATCTGCCATTACTACGTATGATACTAACAAATGCATTATCAGTTTTGTATTATGTGAAACAAATAACGGAATTACTACATAATAACTGAATTTTGCTACATAAATTAGAACTTTATTAACAATCGGTAATTTGCAAAGCCTTGGAAAAGCCCTGTGGACAAAACATGTGTCAGCAACAGTCCACTTGATACTGTTTAACATAACATATATCCATATAACAGTTCGACGAATATCTTGAACTCTAGTGTTTAGACTTTTTCTGTTGATTTTGGAATGGACGAATCTTGATTTATGACGATATGCTTTATACTTTACACTTGGCAAATTTAATAACTGAACTATTCATTACTTGGATTTTGAATGATTTGTTTTTTGTATAATCCAAAAACAAATTATACATTGATATTTTGTCTGACTACTGGTTATTGATGCTTAATACAGACAAAGATAAACTGGCGCTTTAACCTGACAAGGAATTTCTACGTATAGCTTCGTTGGTTGACAAAGGGTTTGAGTAGCATATCCTGCTCTATCTAAGCAGACAGTTCAATCAATTTCATCTTCACCTTATCTTAAGGGTTTTGGTGCAAGACTCAATCATTCTAACCCCACTTAATCAATTACAAAATGTACTATGACAACGTAATCAAAAGAAAGTTAAAAAGGGATGTGGCTTTGTGAACTAGGGTCAGCTCCGAGGGAACCACCCGTCACTTTTGATACACTACTATTGCATGATTCTTATATTCCTGGAGAACATCTCATGATACATTTTCTATATTAAACTATATCCGGCTCTTCCAATTCCATATGTTCTAGTTGGTTGATTGTCCATATTATGTGGATTGATTTAATGACAGAACTTTTACTGCCTATATTCAGTTCTTTAACGGCCCAATACCAGAGGGGTCAAATACCAGCACGTTCCATGTACCACTGTGGCAAACAACCTCACTGGCATATGCTGGCGCACTGGCACCCACAAAATGATTAGACACAAAAGTATCTGTTCAGGGTGTGTCTTAGTGGAACCTGCACCCCCGGTAGAGTTCCCTGCAGCCTTCTCTCTCAGAAATCCTGCCCAAGAGCAGATGGCCCGACTGCACTGATTAGTTACGTATTTGCTTCCCATGGTGTTTTCGATAGAGAATGAAGACTACCCCTGCTAATTGCACAGGGAGTCTTGATTCTATTAAAGACAAGGAGGCAAGCATTATGCTTTTATGCCTGGTGTCATGTAGGAGTGTAGCAGACATCAGAGCCCTGGACATAAATAGGAAAACGTGCAGTCCAGAAGGTCTAACATTCACCCTAGCCAGGAGAACTAAAACAGATTCAACGACACTAGTCTACCCATACTTGCAGGAACACCGCAAATGGTGCGTAGCAGCCTGTATAAAGGAATATGAGCATAGGACAGTAGAAATGAGGTTGATGGGGACAACGCAACTGCTAATAGCGTGTAGGAAACCGCACAAGGCAGTAGCAACAGCCACCATAGCAAGGTGGGTGATAGAGGTTATGCAATTGGCAGGAACAGACATGAATACGTTTGGAGCGCATTTCGTTAGATGCGCAATGGCTTCAAAGGCACTAGTACAGGGCGCAATGTTGCAGGATATTCTACGTGCAGCCGACTGGGCCGGTGATACGACTTTTAGAACATTCTATTTTAAGCCTGTTCAATCAATAGCAGGGACAGTGATGGAAAGTTTTGAACAAGCATAATGCTCGCCTCCGTCTTGACATAGAATGAAGACTACCACTGCAAATTGCACAGGGAGTCTTGATTCTATTAAAGACAAGGAGGTGAGTATTACTTTCCCGCCCTGTATACACGGGAGAGTTATTATGGAGGTATATTGATGTACCAATGACAAGTGTTTTTCCCGATATAAGGTGTGTATCCGACTCCCTATTGTGCTCTGTTGTTTCTTCCTTTAGGAGATGATCAGAAGAACAGTTGAGCCAGGCTAGGTGGAATATGAGTCGTGTGACAGCAAGAATGTTTTATTGTTGAAACTGCTGGAGACAGGAATAAATAGAAGATGAGGTGTTTTCGATAGAGAAATAGGACTTTTGTCAAGGCAGGCAAACATGCGTCTGTGGCGTTCCAGCTATTATTCCATACTTGAGTTAGCGTCACAGTGTTTTGCACTTGATGCCTTTGTGCATGACATGATTATTTGGCTGCACAGGTCACTGGGTTTCCTCCTGGTATCATTTCGGACCCTTAAGAGTAAAACTGGCCAACCCTACTGACAGGTTTGGCCATTACATTTTGACGTTTGCATTCGGTAAGGTGACTTTTGTTCTCTTGTAACAGTTCAAAGTCCTGCTCTCTGACTAGGTTTGCAGATTGTAATCGGCCTAACATAAGTGGATTTCTTCATCCATGAGTGGCCTTTCACCTAGATAAAAGGAATACTTTTAATTAAGCGTGTTTGGCAATGATTTCAGTTGGGTAAACAACTAGCCAACGGTGCACTTGCCCAAGAACATTTGCCAAACGCCAAGCTTTAAATAAGTTTAGCAGCCTTTATTTCTTTGTGCTTTGTTTTCTTTTGATGTTCAGTGCATATTTTTATTTTTCGAAAATAAAAGTCATTAAACTGCGACACTATGTACAGCAGCAGAATATAACTTTTCTCTGAGCATCAACTTAGCACTGTAAACAGTGGACTTTAAAAGCAGCCGTCTACGTTCCCCTAGCAAAGTGTCTTCAGAGCTTAAGTTCAGTTCAAGTCCAATATTTCACCACTAGCACCCCTTCCAGAACCAACGGCACCCACCACATGGTCCTTCCACCTCCCCTAGGGTTGAACACACAGTCAAGTCGAAAGGACTCTTCGCTACATTCCTCTCGGTGCCCTTTCAGTAGTCCTAGAGTTTAGGGAAATAATTCAAGCAATTATGTATGGCTCAGGACGGGGCTGCCTATCCTGTGCCATATGCCACAATATGGCCCCATAGTGCGGAGAATGATTGTTCAAAAGGTGGACCCGGATTTGGAACTCAGCAAACGCACATGGCCTCTGTTTCTCACCCTCCTTTAAAAGAACATATGTCAAAAGTTTGTTTGTAAATGTTGCATTCTATAGTTTAAATGCATGCACACAACCGAATTCAAGCACAGAACGGTACAGCGCCAAGCCTGGCCTTTCTCCTGGATATGTATGCCTGTCATGCTATGTTATATTCATGTGTGTTATGCTTTAATGTGGCATCCTATGCCGTGATGTGCAGTACTGTGCTAAGCAATGTTATCCATAATATTTCTGTTAACCTGTGTTGTTCTGTTATGTTATGTAGCTATGTTATGTAGCTGGTATTTGTGGATGTCATAACTACCAAAGTGGCATCTTGGAACTAAGCAGCTGTTGAAAGGAAGTACTCAGTAACAAAGTTACATGTGCACAGTTATACCCTGACATGTGCATTATTGCCAACTCATCAAAGGTCCCTCTAGGAAGCCATGGAGAAAACACATTAAGAGCTAACCACTTACATCTGTGTATGTGGTTGGAAATCCACTGGATAGGGATAGTTACTGTATTAACAGCAATCTCCACTGTGTGCCAGGAGGAGCCCCCACCCCTGACCAATTCACTGTAACCAATCCAGTCTTCATCGCTTTACACGAATAAGGGCTCTCCTCGCTGGAGACCACATCTGCTCGCTGGCCCCTATGAAAGCTGACGTGCATTCTGCAGCCTGTCTCATCACAATACTGAAGAAACTCATCCGCTTCACCCAACCCTACGACAGCGAAATGGATCCCCTCAAAGCTAGCATCAACCTCAAAATGGCGTGTACCATGCGTAAGGCATTGGCTACATGGCCTCCTTCCTGGCTGGAAACTCACTTCTCAGTAGAAGCTGCAGCACTACCAGAATTGCCTCTAAGGATGACAGTAGGAAAGATCACCTTCTCCTACTATACAGAAGGAGGATAGCTCAGGGGCAACGTGCTTGCCTTGGAAGCAGGACAAAATGGAGCACCACAGGTTCGACCCCTGGGTCTGCACTTAGAAACCTCTGGGTAGTAAGTGCGTTATAAATAACCAATCATATCATATAAATAACCAATCATATCACCCTGACTCTGGAGTAGTGTCTCGAAGCCCATCAGCTTGGCTCCTTTTCACCTGCACTCCATGAAGTACTGAAGAACTTGATCTTCAAGGAATACGAAGCCCCTTGTCTCACATTTCCCTCCTCCAGCTCTACCTCTCCTTCCTTTTTGTATCACGCTCTGTTTCTAGGTGTGCGCTTTATAAATGCCAAACATACATACATACAGACAGGGGGACTCAATAAGCAAATATCACCGCAGTGGTTAAGTACTTCACCAACCGTGCATCTTTTCTGCAGAGAAGGTGCAGTAAATTTGATATTCCGCTTTCGCGGATTGCCGCCAGTGGTAAACAGGGCCTGTGTTAAACAGCACTGATGGTAAAAAATAACACCAACAAAATGCATATTTTTCCGAATTTCCTGCAATGCTAGCAATTCCACCATACTTTTGGTGGTAATTCGGCTGCATAATACGGATGTATACGAATTGTTCGAACTACAATTGTTCGAATTACAATTGACCTTTGCACAATTGACCGAATTGTGAAGGTCAATTGTTACATATATGCGGGGGAAACCCCCGCAACCCCCCATTATATATATAAATATATATATATATACATATATATATATTACCAAACCAATATATATATATATATGGGCGGTCAACTGTGCAAAGGTCAATTCGGACCCTCGACTTTCGGTCAATTCGAACAATTGTGTTCGAACAATTTGGGTAATACCCATAATACTACCATGAAATGCAGATGTTAATTTTTGGGGTAAGGGTTGGGCCTCTGCCAAAAAAAAGGAAAACCTCACTTCCTTATAAATATTACATGTGTGTTATGTGACAGCAAATGACACAGTTTACGTTTCTGAAACTGATGCCTTGTACGTTTTTTAAGCCTGTTCAGACTACCTCAGATTTTATTTTCTGTTGTGATTACCGCAGTTTTTAGACATCAAATTCTTCTGCAATAGTGATAGCTGTTGGTACTGTTTTACCATTAGTGGTAAGTTAATCTCTGGTGATAATTTGGTGCTAAACTGTTGGTACGTGAGCAGAGCATCTTTTCTGATTAGAGGTGTTTAACCCTTCAGCAAAAGGGGGTACACTACCACCAGTGGTACTTAGCACTTGCGAACTGTAGGAGCATTAATCCCATTTCTGGAATGAGGCCCATTCTTTTGTAAATGTCATAGTGTCCCGCACAGCCCCAGCCTCTTGTCCATTCACTATAGCCTGAACACAGTTGTTCTACTAAGCAACTTTCAGGCAGTGTGACTCCATTTGCAGGACAATTTAATATATATTTCTATGCTAGAAACGTGTCTCATGATTTTATGAAAATGTATTATTCACTTGGATGTCAAATGTGGAGTTAACATTGCCAGGGGTCAACTTTGACTGCCTAATATCGAAACTCAGAACGGATATTGACCGATGGTCACTTTTGAAACTCGCACTATGGGGCAAGATAAATTGCAGCAAGATGAATATGGCATTTAGAGTCAGCTATATCTTATCCATGCTTCCACTGAAAAGACCCACACAGATATTTAAGGAGCGTGATGCAGTAATGCAGACATTTCTATAGGATGGCAAGCATCCTAGACTTGCACTGAGGAAGATGCAACTACCATTGAAGAAGGGCGGTATACATTTGCCGAATCTTTTGGATTACCATCTAGCATTCACAATGAGGCATCTGTGTCGCATGGTGGGGACTGAACTAGGCAATTGGACTGAATTCGAATCCAACTGCGTGTTTCAACTGGAGCCAAATGCTTTGATATCTACGACCTCAAAGGTATCCTGACAGATGAGTTCTCTTACCTTCTTTCTGCGTCACTGCTGGCACTCCTTATCCAAACGCCTAGGCAGCAACCAATTTCTTTTTCCCGAAGCATCCATTTGGTTGAATCCATCATTAACCAAACAAGGAAAGGTATTGTTGTGGCCGTCCTGGTACCTGAGAGGAATTCGATGCATCGAATACCTTCTCGAGAACGGCACTTGGATTCCATTTACACGTCTACAATTGTGGGTCAAGCGCTGCCTGGTCAATGCTGGAACTCTGTGCCAGTGCAAATCATCCAGCTACTACTGTCTACAGCATCCTCGCATCTAATAGAATGGGGGTTTCGGAACTTGCAACTGTCTGGGCTGGAGGACTGGGTGAAGAATATAGTTCTGAATGCCGGCAAAGGTGCTGCAATAATGTCCACTTCTCAAGAATGGATTGGGGTCTCAGGGCCTCACAGACGAAACTACTTTTTAGGGCGTATTGGTCACCGGAAAGAATGTTTAAAAGCAACCTCTCAGGCAATTACCTATGTTGGAAGTGTAATCGAACAGTAAGCATTTTGAGCCACTTTGGTTTTGCAAAAAAACCCAAAGATTTCTGGAAAGAAGTATGTGAGCGGATGGGTTTTGTGTTAGAATGTTCAATCCGTAGGAAGGCCTCCCTTGTGATTCTTGGGGATGTCGCCCCATTAAAAGACATGTCATTTCCTAAGAAAATATGGGTATTAGGAAGCTGCATGCTTGCAAAAAGATGATCCTGCGTGCGTGGAAATCCCCCAACTGCTTCACCATTGATGATTGGGTGGAGGACCTGCTGACTGTGTTCATGTATGAGAAGGCTATTTTCAAATACAGAGGGGAATCTGATAAACTCATCGATATCTGGGGCCTGTTCTTGGATGCATATGGTTAAAGGATGTGTTACTCAAAAGCATCATGAAATTTGTGGTATCAAAATGTCTCCTGGTGCGTATTGCCAATACAACTTGATTGCATTGCTATATTTGACATCCTACTGGGAGGGTAGTAGAAGTAATACTGGTACAACATGAAATGTAATTGAGATTTAGTTCTTTTTTTTCTTCTTTCTTTTCTCCACATTTTTTCTCAATTCATGCTCGCCAAGTTTTATGATACAAATTGTTTATCATTATGTTTGTAGGATTCTGTTTTTGATCGGCTTTGACTGTATTGCCTATGTATATATTTTCTGTTTTTTCCATTGGTGTTTAATAAAATTTAAATTTCAAACTGGGCAAATGTGGGTGGAGTTATTCAGTAAATGTATGATCCTGTTTATATTAAATTTACTTGACTTGAAGCACTGAAGATAAAAACACAACACCAAGCTAAATCCAGTCCTCCAGTGCCTTAACATGTTCAAAAGGTTATGCTCCGGTATGAAACGCCTCTAAAATAAGAAACCAAGCTAAATGCACGGTCATGTAAAAGGCTTTTCTACTGCTGAGCAGAATACAGAGTGTGTGAATTTCCGCAATGTTGTGCGCTTTATGTAAAGTGTGTGTAAATTGGCCTTATTTGCATACACACTGCCTATGTAAATAAGGCTTCAGGGAAAGGAAAAGCAACTGACCAATACTACAGTCAACAATAGTAGCTTGCTCAGGGGAAAAGCCATATGTATATAAAATAAAGGCTTCACGTAATCTGCAGAAGGCACAGTGGTCCTGAATTAGTGCAGTGCAGCAAGCCAGGGGTTCATAATGTGGCTTCCTGGGCAGAACAGCCTCTGCCTCTCATTCTCATTTATACTTGTTTCTATAATGATTTGTATTTTTCAATGATATGTTTATTTTTTTCAAAGGAACAAAACACAGTAACATTTTCATCATACAATGGATAAGTAAAACACAATGACAAAACACACAGCTAAGACAAAGGGCCTCATTACACGGAATGCGGTAGGGGATTACCGGCAGTGGTAAGGGCACCGGTGCCGGTAATCCCCACCGCCCTACTACGAGGTCCCTCAGCGGGTCCCGTCCTTAACGTGTGGTGAGCCCACACGTTAAGGACAGGACCCGCTGAGGGACTTCAGTGCAAATAACGGTACCGCAAATTGCGGTACCGTTATTTGCTCCTTCCCCATTCCCATTGAGCCCTATGGGGGCTCAAATGGGAATGGGGAATGGTTCCTGGAATGGGGACTTACCAGTCCTGCAAAGGTCGGAGTAGGCCGGTAAGTCCCTATTCCGGGAACCCGGCCTCCGACGGCGGTAAGGGGGTAGCCATGGCGCTAATAGCGCCATGGCTACCCCCTTCCGTGTAATGAGGCCCAAAGTCTCCCAAGCATACATCTCCAGGAAGAGGAGAAAAAGGAGGAGCAAATAAATGGAAAAAAAGGGGCAGGAAGATGACATATTTAACACTGAAGCTCTCTTGATCATGTTCTAATCAGCCATATAGTTCCATGAACGAGCTCCATATCGCCTGGAATGTATCTGAGTCCCCTCTGTATTCGTAGCTGACTCTATCAAAGGTTGATCCGAATCCAGTCAGTGATGTCCAAGTAGGCTGCTGAGCTGCACGAAGGACTATTTTATTTAAATGATATGATATGATCGGTTATTTATAACGCGCTTAATACCCAGAGCTTTCTAAGCGCAGACCCGGGGATCGAACCTGTTTTGCTCTGTGTTGTCTTGCTGCCAAGGCCGTTGCCCCTGAGCTATCCTCCCAAGACAAAGCATGCGGCCCTTAAACAACTAAGCTTTGTTTGTTTTGGACCACTTCTGTATTATTCTGTTATCACCCAGTCCAAATAGGGAAGCTTTCATAGGCACTTGGTTCCCAGCACTAAATTCAGTTTCCCAGAGACTTCGTTCCAAAATTCGTTTGTCTTGCGGCAGAACCACATTAGGTAGCTCAGTGTTCCGTTTTTTTTTACATTTCCAACATATGTAATTTTCGAGCAAGTTCCTCTTGTTCATTCGCCCCAGTGTCCAATATGTACGGTGCAACAGTTTGATCTGACACGCTCACAAACCCCAGTACAATTATGCTAATTGTAAGTTTTCTCCCAGTTCTCTGGCCTAAATTGACATAGTATTAGTATCTCCTTCATCAACTGCTGATAGAAGTCTGTAAAAGGCAGCTGCTGGGTTTGAAGTAGACATGCACATGTTTACCTATGCCCAGACTCCATCTCCATGAGGCAAGCAAGGTGGGTCTCTGATACCACCATTCAGGATTCCTTTTAGTTGTCTGTATTCTGCATAGGTGCATAGGATGCAATCTCATAAATCATGCTGTCGACAAAGTTGGTTATACAAGATACTTTTTTCGTTTTCCAGAAGGTCTCCAACATTGTGAATGCCACCCAGATACCAGATAATACAGAATATGCATTTACCTACAGATGTGAATATAGGGTTATGTCATAACGATGCCTTCGAGGAGATGTACAGGTTAGAGTGAAATGTCTGAGAGATAGCACGGCAACTGTCTCTCAGGAACACTGCGAGTGGCAGATTTGGTCTGGTGCTGAGTAAAGCTTTTGGTTTTAAGTGTGAAGTCAGGTTCGATTCTTCCTCTATCCATATATCAGCATTAGGTTTCATTGCATGCAACTTATGCAAGCAACCTCTGCAACCCATTACTCATGTGAACTTAGTATGCAATGTCTGTAACCTACTACCTAGGCTAGTGCCTGTAGCCTACGTATGCCACCACTGTACTCTCTTGCAAGCAAATGATGTAATGTATTCTGTAATCTATTCATGCAATGACTGTAACTCTCTAAGTAACCACTGCAACCAACTTCTTAAGCAAAAAGCACCTAGATGCCTCTGGGTTATGTGCGCTTTATACATGTCAAATAAATAAATAAATAAATAAATAAATCACTTTGTCACTATGTCTCACAGATTAAGCCAGATGGTCTTTCAGGAAATTAGGGACATTCATACCCCCTGAGCTAATGGACAGTTGTAGCTTCCTAAAGTTTTTTTGTTCTGAATCTAAAACTGGAAAGTAGCCAGTGCCCTGAAATATACAATTCACAGAAGAGTAAACTGTTGTCATGCTGTCGTGGGTGGCAACCATAGGACACACACACACAAATAATGTTTCATCACTTGTATTCAGTGTAGAAAACGCTTGGGTTGGAGCATGGCCTACATGGCAGGTATGGAATTCGGGAGAAGATATATCGAGACAAAACAGTGCAAGACCAGAGGTCCAAAGCCCATTCCTAGTCTAATATCAAACAAAGCTCCCAGGTGTCGGACCAAGACAAGATTCTGCAAGTCACGCTCAGTCTTAGTTGCTTCTTTTATGAGGATGGTATCGTTGTCAAGGCTGGTGTCTTTGTCATGGTTGACTCCTGATGCTTGGCATGGTCTAGGTTGATGTCTTGGTTCTGGAAGTAATAGGCGACAGTCTTACAACTGCTACCTAGGCAAGACTTGTATGGAACCCCTCTTTTCCTAGGAGTTTCTTGGTAGCCAAAGTTGATAGGTTTTCTCCCCCCCTCCCTGCCGGTTACTAACAGGTGGTATTTACTCCCCCTCTACATAGGTTTCATAACGTTAGTAGACTTCTTATTTGATTCTGGTGGCCTCGTTAACGCCACTGGGGTCTGGGTTTTCAAAAATGTTTCTTTAGTTGGGCTGGTCCTCTCACTACTCATATTAGGGTCTGGACTTTAGATCCAAGCAAGCTTTGCTTTCAGCACTTTAGGGATCTTGGTGTCTGATCTCTGAACAGACTCTTAACCCAGGTATGCAGGTGTCCCCATTTATACTGTCCTCTTCACCTGGTTTTTCTTTACTTTAGCCTCCACTGATTTAGCCCACTCCCAGACTCAATGCCTAGCTCTGGTTGACCCTCTCGGCTTGGAGAACACGTGCAACTTACCTGGCGTTTAGGTCTGGCAAGAGCCAGCTTTGTAGACTGCCAGAGCGATCTAGTGGACATTTGTAAAAGATGTATCACTCAGCTGATCCCTCATGCCTCACCAGTTTATCGTGCCGAAAGGTATGCTACAGCCATTTTGTAGGAGCCAGTGGAGCTTTTTAAGGTGGTGAGAGATTTGCTGAACGTTCAGTGAAATGGCTTGTGTTTTTTACATGCTGCTAAGTACATTGATTTTTTTCTACTTCTGTGTTGCATTACTTTGTGTTTGTTATTTTTGGGACTATATGTGTTTGCACACACAGGAGCGCATTTTCAATAAATTAGTAATTTGACAGCAGAGAGCCATTACGTTTGCACAGCAACGTAATTGGCTCCCCACCGCCAAATATTCATCATTTCCACTGCAGGGTGCA
Organism: Ambystoma mexicanum; assembly: GCF_040938575.1. Classification (NCBI taxonomy): domain Eukaryota; kingdom Metazoa; phylum Chordata; class Amphibia; order Caudata; family Ambystomatidae; genus Ambystoma; species Ambystoma mexicanum. The sequence goes on along the minus strand of NC_090928.1, from coordinate 257,901,590 downwards.
AATGTAAAGGCCAAAAGGTGGCGTACAAGCTTGTGCGCTGCCTTTTGCCCTTCACATTTGCACTCCGCAGTGCCAAATGACTAAACACTGTCTGGCATGCTGGCATGCCAGGTAGGGTACGCCACTTGCGATGCTCCCAATTGAAATGTAATCCGAGCACGTCGAGGAGGGTTTCATTTCAACTGGTAACACTGCTTTCCATGCATGCATGGTAAGCAGTGTTCCAATTAAAATTACTTAATAATTGAGGACCATCCCCTACTCTTATTGGGACTGGAGAAATGTACAAGATTCTCACACAAAAAGTTGTCCCAACAAGAAAGTTATTTGCATGTGAAGAAGAATCACTATTATTTTAATAAAAGGCGTGGTAGTATTGGGCGTTTTTTCTATTTCACGCCTATCTAGCAAGACCCAGTAATCTATAGATTTTAATATAAAGATTTAATACCCTTTTCGCTTTTTTTCACCAATCACAAATGTTATTATTCATTTGATTAGGTGTACATTGTAATTATATTCAATCAGGAAAAAAAACAATAATTACAAAATTTCTACATGCGTTAGGAAATACAAAGGTTATACAATTTTAAAATACATAAAAATGATCAAAAACAGGAGGAGCAAACCAAGTATGAATACGATTTAATTTACTGTCAATCTGCTTCTCTATCTAGCTCATAGTTAATATGAGAAAATAATCCTGCCCATTAATCCATTTTTGGGCTCAGGGGTCTTGCTAGATAGGCGTCAAACTCCCAATACTACCACGCCTTTTATTAAAATAATAGTGATTCATCTTCACATGCTAATAACTTTCTTGTTGGCACAACTTTTTGTGTGAGGACCCAATTGAAATTAAACATGTCGGGGAGGGTTCAATTGTAACTGTACATGCTCGCTGCTAGGGCGCGTGTTGAATGGATCCCTATATAGCATAAAGCAGGCACATCCCATAGGGATCTATAGTACTTGCACCGGAAAGGAAATCCCTGGCAGCGCAGATGCTGGAGCATATGTATGGCGGAGAGGAAGGGAGGCAGTGGAAACGCGAGTTGCATTCCGCCCCTCCGCTCCGCTATACAAATTATTGAATATGAGGCGTAACACAAGGCTTTTACGCCATTCATTTACATTGCATGCTCATGGAACATAACCCCCACTTTGTTTATGCTATGATTTTGTCCTCTTTTCTTTTTCAGTACTTTTCTCACAAGACAAGGCAATGAAGTAAAAAACGAAAGACTAGAGTAGGCTTTTGTTTAAACAAGAACACAGCTCTCAAGATAGAAGTAATTTCACCTACACGCACATGCCAGTACTTTGCATTAAAAGGACCCTCCATATACCATGCTTCACAGTGTTGCTGTAATCTAGAGTCCCTTTGGAGGCACGTTTCGGCTCTGATTGAAAATCATTGTACAACACTGTGGTTTAATCACGTGACAGAAAAAACATTATCAGCTGGATGGCGGTAAAGTGGAGGATTCTGTTAAACCGACCGCTTTACCTCCAAAAATGAGCTAATGTAATGTACAGCATTACTGCAGGCAGGAAATCAGCCCAAAATCTCTATGGTGTCCTATGGTCTCCAAAATTGGGGATTTACAGCGCCATACCACCACTCGTAGTTCCGCGGTTATGCCACGGGACTGAGTGGGGGTAACTCTAAACAAGTTTGGCAGTAGATCTGTGCTAGTGAACCTTCAGGAGCTGATGACGCACTGGCACGACCAGAAAGCCACTGTGACAGAATGTACTCCAGGACAGATCGTCTGGATTATGGAACCTGTCAAACCCAGCACCCTTCAAGTAAGTGAATTGGTCCGTATGTGATTCTGGAGAAGGTTGATACACAGGCCCCTACGCAGGCACACACAGTATTTCATTCTAACTGGATGAAACCACATTATAGCAGGAATGATTTGGTGTTGGCTCTAATGACTGATGATGAGAGTGAAGAGGAGACTGATTCCCACCCAGACTTGTTACACTCAGAGTGCCCAGCTGACATACAGATCTCCCCAAACTTGACCGAACAGCAATTGCAGGACTGCCAGAAGCTGCTGGGCCCGTTTGCTGGTTTGTTCTCTCTGTCTGCAGGTCGAATAGAGTGGTGCATACATGACACTGACACTAGGTCCAGTAAGCTGGTGAAGAGTGGGATTCCTTGAATATCTTCCAGGGTAACCGACGCCATCAAGGACGAGGTTTCCAAGATGTTGGGCCTTGGGGTTAGTGAGCCATCAAATAGCCCATGGGCTAGTCCTGTGGAGCTGGTTTCTAAACAGTCCAGCAATGGGATGACTGAAATCAGATTTTTGTGTGGACTACACAGGGCTCAATTCTATGAAAGGGGGATACCAGGGTTTGGCCAGTGAGTCTTACTCCCTCCCATGAAGGTTACCTCCCCCATGTGGTCCTCCCCCAGTAAGCCACGCCCAGGGTCGGGATCAGGTAGTGGCTGCCCTTCCCTGGCCAGATGGGGAGAGGATTTCCCCACGGAGGGAGAGGTGACGTCACTGAATTCACCACACCCCCCTTGAGAGGGGGTCAATACAAGATGATTCAACGGACAGTGGCACAGCAAAAACACAACATCTGATTTTTATGGAGGATCAGTGCCCCATGTAGGGGCAAGTCCAGAAACTAGACAAGATTGTGGGAGGTATCTAAAGCCAAATCATTATGTAAAAGTGTTTCAGGCAGCCTGACCTGCACTGAAATACTCCAAACGCATTGCTCAAAGCAGCACTTGACCAAAGGAGCTGCAGGGAACCTGTCGGCTAAAACGACGATAGCTTTTCCCAATGAGAAAGATGATGTTGAAGAAATAGTCTTCATATCAGTGGTGGGTGGTGCCAAATGGGGAAGAGACAGAAGCCACAGCACAATGTGAACATACTGTGCACAGCCATTCTGCTTCTCAAAGACACTGGTGCTTTGGTGAATGCAATTCCAATGAGACAGTTTACTGCCCCTGAAACTCGTCCCAATTGGGCACACCAAAGGTGAACATTTTCACGTGTGGAGCACTGTACCCATCTCTTTGGAAGAAGCATTCCTTACAGATGTTAAATATTACCAAAACTGTGTAAGGGCTAAACTCGAAGTCACTGCAAATACCAGTGACACCCTACTCAGCTCAATGCATCTGCAGCCTTAGAGCTGGTACATTTTCTATATGGCAATCTTGAAGTGGATGTAGAGTCTCTGTTGCAAGGAAATGATTACCTCTTCCAAGACCTCTTCCAAGACATATGGTGCCTTTGAGAATAGGTGAGGTTATATTTGGATCCTGCTATCCAGCAAGTGCCTTTTTAGCTTTAGAAGAAGCTGGAACAAGAATAGATGAAACTGGAATCCAAAGACATCACTGAATGACTCAGTGATCCAACCCTATTGCTATCCCCAATTTGTATTGCCAGTCAAGCCAAAGTAATTGGATGCTGTTTGAGGCAATACATGGAAGTGAGACCTGACACCGACTATTGATGACATTATAGCAGATTTGCAAAAGGCCCAGGTGTTTTTCTAAAATCGTACTGAATGCACCATCTGGCCCAGCTGCACAAGTACACCAATTTCACTAATTTCATTACAACATTTTCTTCCCACATGGGGCTGTTCTGATAAAAGCAGCTCAGTTTTGAATTCTCAGATCTGCAAAAGGTAGTTGACATCAAGGTGAGACTCCACTCCCCCAACTCTGAGTCAGAGGTCAGAGTTGTCTAGGGATGGTAAACCTTTGTGGCTGAATGCCTCCCTCTAAGCCGCTCTCACTGCTCCATCTCATTAATAATGGCTGCCCTGGGGTGAAAATGAACAATTGGTGTTTGGCAAGACAAAACAAACATTGGTGGCAGACACCACAATGGTTTTTTTCACCACTGCAACAGCTACAGAAATTGTGGTGGGTGCCTACCATCAGATTTCCGAGCAGTGTTGCTGCGAGCGAATGAGAATGAGGCACAGCTTTCAATAACGTACGCCGGAAGGGTACTCATGCCCACTGAAAAAAATACTCACAAACAAAATGTAAGGTCTTAGCAGTGCTAAGGGGCTCACACGACTTTCCAGCCAATCATGTCCATCATGGTGCCCAGACCACCTGCCCATATATAGCAATGGCTCCTGCAACTTCTATAGTACGAATTAGCTTTGTGCTTCCATTGGGGCAGCGCGAAACCTGCAGACTAGCTGTAATGGCATCTTGTAGGCCAATAGGCAAAGAAAGGGGTAGAGGACACCTGGGCTGAGGAGCATGGACAGATGATTACACAGTCAGCAGATTCCAGTAGCCATGTCAGTGGATGCCAATCAAAAAGGCTACTGACCAAGGTGAGTCTATATCATGTATCAAGCTCTGCATTCATTCAGGAAAATGGAAGGCCTTCCTATGACAGCACAATCATTCCATGGGGGACGTCAATGAAGCACTACAGGGTCTGTGGAAGGTCATCCCAGAATTCTTCAGAAGGTCTCATTCTGAGGCAGGGCTCGCAAAGTCTACTAGCCCACTAGCATTGGCTACTAGTTTTTATGAAGGGCGAAAACCATTTGCATGATACTCTACCTTGATGGTGAGTATAGGGGATGTTAGAACTTGTTTTTCATTTACTGCAGACACACTTTGTGATTTATTCTAATTACAGCCACAGCCGACACGTGTTTTCAACCATTTGGTCGTCCTCAAGGCTGTTATAAATGCAATTCACAATGATTCAATCATCATCAACAGAAAATTGCATGTGCACATATACAGATGTTGGTGTGGAAATAAAAATCAACATCAAAACATAAGTGAAACAACAAATATTGTGCGTGTGAAAAGAAACAAGACAAATATAACTATATTGTTCACAAATATATACAAGATAAGATGTACATACCCAATGTTGGGCATGGACAATCATGGAGGGCGAAAGCAGGAGATGGGGATTAAGACGTAAGATTCTTTAACACATGGTAAAAGTTCTATTGCTAAGTACAGTCAGTTATTCTCTGTGCTAGAGAGGATTAGTTCCAGCTATTAGTGTTGTTGCCATAGTTTTTACCAATCTAGGTGATCCATAAATAAAACTAGGTTCACAGATGTCATTGCTTACGTGCATTGTTAAAACCCATTACCTAGCACCAAGTGCCTTGTGCAGTTGTTAGTAATTAATGGTTCAATATAGAAAGTACTGGTGACTCACCAGTCGAATAAATCTGGACACAGTCCCTAAAAATTATGGAACAAGGGAGAAAAGGATTACAAACTAAGTATGCCAGATCGATATTGACTATTGCATATTAGAGAGTTAGTGAAATTATCATTGAATGCTTGGGGGATTTGAGCAAGAAATCCTTACCCAATTAAATAATGCGTTGAGATTCTTGGGTGGGAAAGCTAGATACCGTGCTGTGATGATGGTTCTTCAAATCAAATGCCACTGTTTAAAGTCATCTGGGTTCATGGCAAGAGTGCCTGAAAAATACATGGGTCGAGAAAAATATATGAAGCGCCTCTCGGCAAAATATATGCATATGCCATGATGCAGGGGTGCACAGAGGTACCAGGCCATAGGAGTCAATGCCAAACAACACCTGATCCAGTCTCCACAGAGGAGTAACAATTCCTGGCAAGCAACTAGTATGGTGCTTAACGACCTGAATTTCCTTGTCAAACTGTGCAAATATTCCAGATAACCTGGGTTGAATTAATCTCTTCAACGGTAGTCCCAGTGGTCACACTCTTTCTAGACTGTTTGCAGCATACAGTTTACATGATGACGTATGATTGAAAAATGGGCCAGTGTTCCAGAGGCAAGAGTTCAATATGTTCCTGGAAAAATTCAACATTGAGCACAAGTGCATACTCCTGTGGTGGCCGAGGGCCAATGGGGATGTTGAAAGATTTATGAGGACACTCAAAAATAGCCCATCACTAAAGCCAATTCTAAATCACGCATCTAGATCTAGCTTAGAGGTGGATGGGACAGAGGTGCACAGAAGGTGAATACAGCACAGTGGTTGTGAGACCACCCAATAACACATGATGAAAGGGAACATAGGAGTAGGGACTTCAGTGATGATCTGAAACTGATGCCCCTGTCACAAACTCAGTTTGCCCTTTGAAACCATGCCATGGACTGTGGTTGCAAAAAATTTCTATGCTCACGGACAGCGACGTCAAGACTAAAATGGTGAGATTTTAATGCAGGTTATGGCTACAGACCCTACTAGCACTTGACACCCGATGTCTGCACTTACCCTGCACTTGCCACCAGCTGGCTGCACTTTTATTTATCGTCCTTATTTATCTTACGGTTATCCTATGTACTGCACCGTCCCCTCCCCTTTCCCCCTGAACTTTTCCCCTTCACTTGCACGATCTCAATGCCACCTGGCCTAGTAGGATCGTTGGCTCTGTCTTCCCTCTGTTTCCCCTCCATTGCCTCATCGAGCCGTGAAACACTTGTGTATAGGCGCGTTACAAATGCCATATCATATCATGGAAGGTTCACAAGGACAATCACTCAAGGTAGACGGTGGAAACATGGGGCATGGAAAATGAGGAAAAAGGTGATATGACACACACGCTGACCATACCGAACACCAACCAAGCCTAGATATCTGTGATGCCACGAAGCGCAAAACAACAGGAAAGCCATGGATGACATTTGGGGTTGGGAGCAAGGATTTCCCCAAAGAAGGGTGCAGGTATCCTGGCAGAAGCAACTGAAGAGTCCCACCAAAGTGTCAGGATTATGTAATACATGAGAGAGTCGCTGAAAACAATGTTGTTGTGAAGATACGCTTATTTTGGGGTGGGCTGTTGCGACATGGCATGTTCCCAGTGACTGTCTATGGTCGTTGTGTCACTAGAACTGCGTGATGATGCAGAAGGCATCACGGTATGAAATGAATAAAGAGGGTGCCCTTACATTAGGTTCGGTCCAGTGCTCATACCAGCTCTTGTGTGTGTGCCGGCAGTACTGGCGCCTCACATTACTGCAATTCCCTTATGGATGCACTCTGCTTAAACATACATTGCAAAAAGGCGCATGGGCATGCACTGTACAGTGGGCAGCGGCGGTGCAGTTACGTAAACCTGGCCATTAGGTGTATCACGTGTAGAGTGCAGCGCATTCGGAGTGAGTGGCGGTTAAAAGGCCTGCGAGTTATGTTGTAAAACAAATGACGGGTGGTGGATGAGGGCTGCCACGTGTGCTGTTTTACAAGCATCAACCAACAGAACCCCCGCCCCCAAAGGCCCATCCTCGAATGCCCTCTCCCCACAGCCACAAACAAGTATGGCATGGCCCTGCTATGTGTTGGGGGGGGGGGGGGGCTTGAGTGAATGAAAGAAAAGCCACACCGATATAAACGCCACTTGTCTGTGAGCTCTACGGGTGTCATAAACGAAATATTTAAACTCTTAGGCGTATAAAACACCAGATAATACAATGAAAGCAGCATGCCTGAGCATTTGAATTGTCTTGTTTACCCTGAATTCGTAATACAGAGTTTGAGACGGCGAAGCTACGTGCAAGCCTGGTTCGCAGGATCAGCACCACCGCGCCATTATCTGTGGAGTCTCCCCGGCCCGGGCAGCGGAGTCTCAGAGGACCCAACGGCAACAATGTGAGCATGAAAAGAAGACTCCAGCCAAGCAGCTCCGTGACCTTCGGAGCAGGCCAGATAAACTAATCTCTCCGGGCAGCCTGCACAAAGGTTGACTTCTGTAGGCCACAGTGCACCCTGCTTGCGCTGATGGACAATGTGCGCACTGTCTGTGACGTGACCACGTGACCAGCTTCCACCGATTCCACGTGACCAGCTTCCACCGATTCGGAATGGGCCTCTGCTGAAAAGACAATTGCAAAAGCAGTCGATTCATCCGCTGCAGGGAGTGATGTCATGACATTTCCCACGACTGGACTTTTGGTCTCACAAAAGGTCTGGCGGGTGCTGAATTCTGCCTCCTGCGTGGGAGAAGGGAGTGGCGGCACATACAGCAGTTTGCCTTGGGGCACCCAGATTCCCTCAATGCAAACTGCCGCCGATTTAATGAACACACATTAGCAAGCAATGGATGTCGTTATTAACCTTCTCCCAGCCAATCAGAATGTTTAGAGTGCAGTAAATAACTACTGGTATTGACGGCTTTCTGAACATTCTGTCTTTAAAAGCAGAGCAACAATGGAATTTCTAGGCCAGATTTTTTTTCAACAAGACATTGGGCCTCATTATAAGCATGGCAGTCCGGGAACTACGGTACCGGTAAGCCTGCCGGATCCGTAGTTCCCAGACTGGCGTAATACGAGCTGTGCACGCGGGCGCCTGTCAGCCCGCCAGGACTGGCCTGGCGGGCAGAGAGGCACCCGCGAGCGCAACATGTTGGGGCTCAAATTGGAATGGGGACTGACAGGCACCGGCACCCGGCAATGCAGGAATTAACGGGTCTGGCAATGTTGGAATTACCCGGTAATTCCTCATTGACGGGTGCTGGAAAAAAAGCAACTCCGGCGGCAGCCGTGCCAGTTTTACAGGCACGGCTACCGCCAGGGTTATAATGAGGCCCATTTACTCTCTTGGAGGACTATTTAACCCACAAAAGAGAAAGAGAAAACATAGAAAAGGGCTTTCACTTTCTTATAGAGAACCGTTTACTTTTACATGACACAGTGACACCTAATGCATGCTCATGTGTGATGGGGTTCCCGCCCACAAATAACCACTCCAGACGCGCAAGTCAAGTTCCAAGGGTCTTTATTGGATTTCTTACAACAGATTGGCTGTGGTTCTGGTGGGAGATTTTTTAGGGCCTAGCAGGTGCTTAAGGGAAGTTTTCACTAATTCCCTCAGTTTACCCCCTCCCTAGACCAGGTGTCCTTAACAGGGATGCTAGTCGCTATTAGATCAGGCACACCTGTCTGCCTATCACCGACCTTGATCTATTGGTGGTTTCCCTAAGGCGTTAGCAAACTGATTCCGTAGGGGTCTTCTAACTATCCCTAACATAGGCTCCCTTAGCATGTTTTGGGAATTAGGGATGGTGCCTCCTTCCGCCCTGTACCACCTATTCATCAAACACGCACAAGCTCACTTGTCCTTTTCCGATACTGTGTCCCGATATTATTCTCCTCCCAACCGTCTGCTGCCCCTCGGCTCTCACACTCCGCCCCCACTACCTCCACTCTGTGATCTTACTCCTCTTCTTACTCCTTTAATTTCTCCAGTCACTACTGTCACTGCCGTTTATTCTCTCCAGTGTTGCCCTCTCCTCCCTTATTTCACCTACACTACCCCGTTGCCCTTATTATGCCTCCACAACTACCACTTCCTACTCCCCTACCACTCTACTACTCCCACAATGACTACCACCTCCACTCTCACCCGGTTACTCCTACTCTATTTGTACTCCTCACACTCTACACTCTCATACACAAATACTCCACAGACCCCCTCTCTCCAAAAGCCTCCGCGCTATGGTCGCTCTTTCCTCCGCTGGTCTCTCGGACATCCTCACCCAACTCCTGTCTTCACCCAACTAGCCCACACTGAACCATGCACACGCACACTAACTTAAATACACCACCACATCCCAGAATTAGATCCTTACCCTGTCTGATGCCGCGCCTGGCTTTCAGAGGCATGACAGGGGAAGGACTTGGGTAGGGTTGAGACGCTTAATAAGGGCTGTTAAGCACCCACACCCTTTCTGCTGCATTTCTTACAATGGCCCGGAAGTATCCTGAAGGAAACCTCCGTTCCCTTCCACCTAAACCTGGGAACAGGCCTACTTTCATTTTGCAATTCCCCTGGGGTTTAGTTTAGTGGGGCTTTGTTTCATATGGCCTTCATGGGGCTTTTTCATTACAAAAGACTTGTGGTTCCTCTGCGGCGTGCCTCTCACTTGCGGCCAGTGTTGTGTCGCTCATGGCATCCTCTGGGATGCCGGCAGTCCCCTGCTGTGCAGGCAGCCCCTGCCGGTGTTGCCATGTTGGCCGCATCCCGGGGCATCCTTCTGCTGGCAGTGGGACCTGCTTCAGCCCCTCCGACTCCTGCTTTCTCTGCGGCGCGGTCCACTGTGGACTTGTGGTCACCAGGTAAACATGGGGAGGGAGTGGGCATGCCCACACACACTCCGGCACTGCGGGTGGGTTGGGGTGGACACCCTTCCTCTCCCGGCTGTGCCTGCACACTGCCCCTGTCACACATGTTAAACCTGTTCCAGTTCAACCAAGTTACAGCTGAAATGTTTAACTTATGAAGACAACCATGTTATTTAAATACTACAAAATAAGACCACATTTAAATTGTCAAACTCAGTTTGTTTATTTATTGACTCACTCCTACAGCAACATTTTTTTACTTACACACCAAAACTCTGTAACATGTATTGCTACTACCACCATGTGCTAAAAAAGGCTACAAAGTTTCATTTTAGGAGCTAATTTTACAGGCTGGTTTTGTGTGGTGGATTTTCCTGCTACACAAAACTGTATGTGGTAAGTACTAGTTGGTGTATTACCGCATGCGATAATTACTGGATTCCTATGGAGTCCTATGGGAATCCAAAATGAGGAATAAAGGTATGGTCCGCATTACTCATAATCATGCAGATCTACCGGGCCACCTCGTAATTACTGCATGCAGTAAAGATAAACGAGTTTGGGGGTATTTCCGGGTGCGATACCTCCAAACTCATAATCAGGCCCATAAGTCTTTATTTAACCATTGAGTTACCTGAAACGTAACAATTATTGATTCTATTAAAATTCAGAAGCAGCTAAAGAATTACGTACGTTGCACGTCTGCTATTATTAAACTTTGTTCAGAAGAGCCTTGAAAACAAAGCTCTTCAACTAGACTGTACATCAATAGAGTTCCCTTGTAACCTTGGAACATACTTACTGCAAAATATTGTCATACCCCAAATGTATAACTGTCTGCCATATGTCTTGTTCCTATGTAACTGTGTATCCCAGCGAATCATCTGTAACATCGCCACTAGGCCTCAGGGCTGCTGTGTGCTTTATAAATTCGAATAAATAAATAAACACAAAAATAAAAATGAGGCAGATTGACTTCTAGGCTCATGTCCTATTCTTATTATGTGTAGACATTCACATCAATATACAACAAACCTGTCCGGTACAGTCACCAATTCGAGAAATCCACTGAACACCCACCATTTCCACCCCACCATTGCGAAAAACAATATCCATGCAAGTCGGGAAGGGGAATAAAAAAGTGGGAATAAATAAGGAAAAAGGGGAACAACATGAGTATCATAAAAGAGCGTTTGATGACATGTTTGGGCCTCTCTCTTGGCATACCTGGTTTAACTAATCACTCCTTCAAAAAGGCTAAGCAATGCATACATTGAAATGAGCCACACCTAAGTATACTGCAGTACAGCATGGCTACTGTGGGCCTACCACACGTACAGAAGGGTACTGATATAATAACCTTTAGAAGAAAGGATAGTAAGGAAAGCTAACTCAAAATGCACGGCTTATTATCCAAAGTGGGAGGTGAGGCTGCAAACCCAAAGAGGAACTCTGATAAGTAAGGGTAATCCAGATGTGCACTCCTTTGAAGATGCTGCACCTCAGCTACACCTCATTGGTGACCCCCAACAAGGTAGAAGCACGAGTCTGCTGTGGCTGTCTGTACTAATGTCCAGAGGAGAACTGCATGATATTTCAATGGAGTGCTGTCCTCTTAGGAGAGACTACACTGATATGCAAATAGGTGTCTGTCCTCCAGCAGGACACAGTGAGCTAAAACATGACTGTAGGCCCTCGTGAGTGGACACCATTTCATAGAACAGGTTATTCGGGTGGTTCGGTCTCAGTAGAGGGAATCCCAACGTTGTGGAAGATGATTGGACTGTTTGGGGTTTTACCCTAAGTTAGTATGGGTAATCTAGATGTGTAGCCCTTGCACGATGTGCTTAGAGAGCTAGAGCACCCCACCTCACTAATGCCGCCAAATAAGGCAGACATATGTCTGGGGTTGCTCTTCAGAGAATCATGACCTAATGTTTTGGTGTTGGAATGTCCTTCGGGGCAGGTCCATATTGATGCGAAAGTGAGCTAAAATGTGATTGTAGCCCCTCCTGAGTGGTTCCCTCCTTATGGAACTTATTGGGATTTGTTTTTTTCTGAGTAGATGGCTCTTACACCTTTGAAAAAATAAACATGTCACCAACTTGTAATTCCTTTTGAAAACGACCAAAGCGTGGAATGGCTTTATTACAATCTTCATGTAAACAAGGAAATGTTATATTTCAACCAAGTTACAGCTGAAATGTTTAACTTATGAAGACAACCATGTTATTTAAATACTACAAAATAAGACCACATTTAAATTGTCAAACTCAGTTTGTTTGTTTATTTATTGACTCACTCCTACAGCAACATTTTTTTACTTACACACCAAAACTCTGTAACATGTATTGCTACTACCACCATGTGCTAAAAAAGGCTACAAAGTTTCATTTTAGAAGCTAATTTTACAGGCTGGTTGTGTGTGGTGGATTTTCCTGCTACACAAAACCAGTACTACGTGTGGTAAATACTAATTGGTGTATTACCGCATGCGATAATTACTGGATTCCTATGGAGTCCTATGGGAATCCAAAATGGGGAATAAAGGTATGGTCCGCATGACTCATAATCATGCGGATCTACCGGGCCACCTCGTAATTACTGCGGTAATTAGTAATTAGTAACTATAACCAAGTAACTTTACTGTTGGGCTGCATTCACTTGTAACCCTGAATCAAGCCTACTCACTTGCTCCTGTAATAACGCCTCGATGCCTGCGGGCTGTAGTGTGCTCTACAAATCCCACAAATAAATAAATAAATAAATAAATAAACATACCTTACCTGTGGGACTGAGTCGTTATTAGTACCTGGAAGAAGGTACCAGCCAATCCGGGTCACAGAAAGGTAGGCTGAACCGCCCGATACAGGCCTGTGTTCCATCCAGAGGCCAGACCCTTTCTCTCTGAGTCCTTAGTAATCCCCCATATCCGGGTGCCTCAGCGCCATTCCTCTCCACCTACCTCCTCCCCTAAAACACCCTGCCCCATCCTCCCCAAACCCTATCTGATCCCTACACCAACTCCACAGCATCACTTAACTTTTCTGCCAGCCTCTACTCTGTTGCGCCCTGGGTTCCACTTGAACCCTCTCTCATAGAAATGAAAAAGACTATCTTAGAAAATGAATTAGACGAGAGAGCAGTCCAATTTAAGATTAGTCTACATTTTCGTTTTATATATTTAAGTGGATATTTTAATGATATATTCCATTCATTGCAGTCGTGATATTTGGTGGTTGTTTCAGGTTTCTTGCTGTTTAATTTATTTGTATGGTTTCTCATTTTTGTTTTCTTTTCCTCAGTTTCCTCCAACTTCAAAAGCATTAGATATTGAGATGTTAAAATGGCATTTTGTGTATTGTTTCTTTTGAAATGCAAATAAACCAGTTTAAGAAATTGAAGGCACACAGCCTGCCCTTGATTTCTGTGGCAGAATGTGCTGTGATCTGCAAGTATACTGTATACCCCTTCTTAAAAAAAACTAAAATGCTATTAACACCTTGGGGCTTTGCCCGAGATGCTAGTAGCAATAACACCTGCAGCAGTCTGCGGGATCGACTGGCAATACATGGGCTCAGGCCACTTCCTGCCAATCCAGCCCGCTGCCATAGGTGGTATTGCTCGTGTACACTGTCAATTCAAGACATCACTGCAAGAGCTCGGTATCTGGAGCCAGTGCCCATGTGTGGAAGCCTGCACTAAAGATGAGGATTGATAAGGGAAGGGATGAAGCCACTTACAGTAGGAGACCCATGCCACATTTCTCTTATGTTGTCCCTAAAGAAGCACATGCCTCACTGTGAGCAGCTGGCAACCGGAAAAGAGCGCCTGCGTTGCGTGCCTTACCACTTCTATATAGATCACCAATCATACAGACATAGACACATCATTTACGTTATGCTATAATAAAGCAAGCATAAGGTAGGTGATATTGGTTTTGACATTGTAGGACATGACTGAGATAGGGTCAGTCATATACCCCAGTAGACAGATGTATCTACTGCCTTCTGACACTCTAATCTTAGAGTACAACTCCTTCAAAGTGCTGACAATGAGCAACCTGCAACTATTGAGGGAGAGAGAGGGGTCAGTGAAGATATGCAGTCTGATGCATATGGTAATACATTGATTGACTTTGGAGGTTGTCAATAATGCTAGTTATTAGCCTGTGTGTTTCAATGCTGTTCAGATACCTATGGTCACTGCCGGTCGATAATGCTAGTTATTGGCCTGTGCGTTTCAATGAGGTGCAGATACCTTTAGTCACTCAACTGCAGAAATAAATTCGACCTGCAGGTCACTGGTAGGTATTGCTACATGACCGACTCACTCCAAGTTGAGATAGCGCTGTAATAATACTGTAGCAAACACCATGTATTAAAAAAAGTTATTCATATTATCATGTGCCCTCCCCTACGGCCGAGGAGCTGGGCCCACAAGCTCAGTGATGTGCAATAGTGTGGCATTAAGCCCTACATTCTGAGACGGGCTTGGATGGTAACGACCCACTAGCCCAAGCCAAGGTAGGCCCAAGTGAAACCAGGGCCTTCGTGAGGGCTTAAGGCTATTTTCTTACAAGCTGTAATGCGCCCACATGGGCATAGGACATGGGGGGGAGAGGGGGGACAAATCCCCCTCACAATTTTAAGTGGGGGGGATGTAATATCATGTATCCCCCCCAGAATATGTGTTTGGTTTGTCATGCAGGGATCTGTTTTTGAAGTGGGGGGAGGGGCTGCTTACTATATAAGCTGCCCTCTCCCCCCTGGCCCCCAAAGCATGGGGGCAATACCCTGGGGGCAGATGGATGATCATCTGCCCCCAGGGAAGGAGGGCTAACAAAAAAAAAGATTTTTATTTTAAAACGTAGTTTTGGGTGGTGTGGGTGCGGGTGGGACCACTAGCCCCCAGGGATTTTTGCAAGGGGGGTGGCCCTCTCTCCCCCCACCTAAGTGGATGGAGGGCACTTTATGTAGCCCTCCCTGGGGGCAGATTTCTGCCCCTAGAAAGGGGTACATGAGATGCCCTCCATCCATTTGGGGTGGGGGGGGAGGCCACTGCAAATATTGGCAGAGCCACCCTTCCCAAACCTGGGGCAGTGTGTTTTGACCCTCCCAGGGGCAGATGGCCACACACATATGCCCATCTGCCCCTAAGGAAGGGCAAAACAAAAATATATATATTAAAACTTGTTTTGGGTGGAGGTCTGGGGGGCACTAGACCACCAGGACTTTTTGTGTTTGAAAGGGGGGTGGCCCTCCCCCCCCCTAGGTGGATGGGGGCACCTTATGTAGCCCTCCCTGGGGCAGATTCCTGCCCCTAGGAAGGGGTACATGAGATGCCCCCATCTGTTTGGCGTGAGGGGAGAGGCCACTGCAAATATTGCCAGAGCCACCCCACCCCCTAAGCTTGGGGCAGTACATTTTGCCACCCTCCCTGGGGCAGATGGTCACACACATGTGCCCATCTGCCCCTAGGGAATGGCAAAACAAAAATATATATATTATAACTTGTTTTGGGTGGGGGGCCCGCTAGACCACCAGGATTTTTGGTGTTTGAAAGGGGATGGCCCTCTCCTCCCACCCTAAGTGGATGGGGGCACCTTACATAGCCTTCCCTGGGGGCAGATATCTGCCCCTAGGAAGGGGTACATGAGATGCCCCCATCCATTTGGGGGGAGGGGAGAGGCCACTGCAAATATTGGCAGAGCCACCCCCGAAGCCTGGGGCAGTACATTTTGCCCCCCCCCCCCGCGGGGGCAGATGGCCACACACATGTGCCCATCTGCCCCTAGGAAAGGGGCAAAACAAAAATAAAAAAATATATAACTTGTTTTGGGTGGGTGTGGGGGGCCACTGAACCGCCATGGATGTTTTTAGTGTAAAGGGGGTGACCCTTCCCCCCACCCCAAATGGATGGGGGGCATCTCATGTAGCACTCCCTGGGGGCAGATTGCTAGCACAATCTGCCCTAGGAAAGAGGCAAAACAAAAACAAAAATAATAATAACTTGTTTTGGGTGGGTGTGGGGGTCACTAAACCACCATGGATGTTTTTAGTGGAAAGGGGGGTGCCCAAGGGTGTCTTCTTTTCGGAAATGCATGGGGTTCTCCGTTTTCTTTGGTGGCTTCGACACCCTAGGCCCAAATCTGTAGATTGTCCAGATGAGCAAAATCTTCTTTGCCGAAAGACTTGGGGTTATCAGTGGGTTAGCCTTTTCCCTTTGCGCCAAGGTAGGTGCATCCACACATGAGAGGTACCGTTTTTGTCGGGACACCTGTGGGAACCTGGGAAGGTAGGACATTTGTTGTTGGCGGCGTGTTTCGGAGGGTGCGCAGAGGGAAATGTCTCTAAAATTTGGTGGGTGGAAAAAACCACAATTCTCAGACATTTCACTCTGGCCACCCACTGAAACACACCGCCAACAACACATGTCCTACCATCCTGCATTCCGACAGGTGTCCCGACGAAAACAGTACCTCACATGTGTGGGTGCACCTACCTGGGCGCAAATGGAAAAGGCTAACACACTGGTAACAACAAGTCTTTCAGCAGAGCAGATTTTGCTCATGTGGACAACATACAGAATTGGGTCTAGAGTGTGGAAGCCACCAAGGAAAACAGGGAACCTCATACATTTCCAAAAAGAGGACACCCGTGGAAATACACAGATGTCTGACCTGCGTGAATCGTCCCAGAATGTATTACCCACAATCCCCGGCAAAGTCTGAAATTTACAATTTTCAGAAATTTCCCTCTTGCCTCCCACCGAAACACGCCGCCAACACCACATGTCCTTCCTGCATTCCCACAGGTGTCCCGACATAAACGGTACCTCACATGTGTGGGTGCACCTACCTGGGCGCAAGGGAAAAGGCTAAACCACTGGTAACCCCCAAAAGGTTTGGGGAGACAACCTACAGATTTGGGCCTGGGGTATCTAAGCCACGAAGGAAAACAGGGTACCCCATGCATTTCCGAAAAGAAGACACCCGTGGGAATCCACAGAAGAATAACTTGTGCGAATCACCCCAGAATGTATTACCCACAATCCCAGACAAAGTGAAAATTGTGTTTTTGCCACCAAATTTCAGACTTTGTCAGTGATTGCGGGTCATACATTTTGGGGCGATTCGTACAAGTCAGACCTCTGTGGATTCCCACGGGTGTCTTCTTTTCGGAAATGTATGGGGTTCCCTGATTTCCTTTGTGGCTTCGACACCCTTGGCCCAAATCTGTAGGTTGTCCACATGAGCAAAATTCTTGAAAATCTGCTGTGCAAAAAGACTTGGGGTTACCAGTGTTTTGGGCTTTTTCCTTTGCACCCAGGTAGGTGCACCCACACGTGAGGTACCGTTTTCGTCGGGAAACCTATGGGAACACGGGAAGGTACGCTCAGTGTTGTTTCCTGTGTGTTTCGGTGGGTGACCAGAGTGAAATGTGCGGAAATTGTTTTTTTTCTGTCATTTTCCCGATTTCCCCCCAAACTATGGAATCTTTCCCTACATAGTTGTTGCCTGACCTTCGCAAATCACCCCTTCCTAAACTTGGAATATTGTCTACTTTTCAGAAATGTATGTATCAAAATATGTTATTTTGGTTTCCACTCAATCTGTTCTTGAAAGCCTGGAAAAGGGTGAATCCAGCACAGCAAACCATTTGTTCCTAGCTCTTACAAGGAAAACACCACAGGCTTCGTTGTACAACATTTTATTGGCATTTTCTGAAGAAAAAAAACAAATGTTCTCCATTTTGGTTATTTTCTCTCACCCCCCTACAGCAAACTAGGATTCCTGGGTGAGGTTATGGCTGCCTACATGTGGGGAAAAAAGGGGCCAACTTTGGCCAAGATATCTCATGTAACAAAGAAGTTACAAGGGATTGAATGGCAACATACCGAAATCACCAAAAAAGGCCTTGGCACTGGGGGGAATACCCATGGCAGTTAAGGGGTTAAGACAGTAAAGCCCCAGAGGAGATATCATTTGTAAGGTAGCTCAGTTAGTTAATGCTCCAAATGCAGATTGTTCAAAGGAATATGTAACACCTGTGTTCAGCACCTGGCTTAAGCTTCCGGTGGGATAACAGGCAGTGTGAATGCATTCAGCTTCCGATGCAACACAGCATTTTCCAGGTCAATTGGTTCAGAAAAAGTGGTGGAAAACAATTACTGTCACTTTTTCTGGGTGGAGTTCAGGGGCCGAGTGGACACACCAGGACCCCCTGTATTTCCCACTCCACCAGACAAATGCAACCTTACTGCCAGCATGGATTCTCATGCTGGAAATAAGGGAAGGGATTCCTCTGGGATCTGCTTGGAAATGAAACCTGGTAAAAGTGGGCGGAGTCCAGAGGAAGCCATTGTCAATTCCACCAGCAATCGCTAATTGTGCGAGGTATTTACACTCCTCCAAAGTGGAAAAGCAAT
Organism: Ambystoma mexicanum; assembly: GCF_040938575.1. Classification (NCBI taxonomy): domain Eukaryota; kingdom Metazoa; phylum Chordata; class Amphibia; order Caudata; family Ambystomatidae; genus Ambystoma; species Ambystoma mexicanum. The sequence goes on along the minus strand of NC_090928.1, from coordinate 257,883,057 downwards.
GTGATTTCACTTGCCTTTTATGCTAAAATCTTCCATTTTGTGGCGGAAAAATAAAAACGTGTGCCAATGGTCCTCTCCATGCAGTTTACTTTGCGCCTTGATGCTTGGGGTTTTTTTGCGTGATGCTACACATGTAATAAATAAATAAATACATTTAACATGACCCCAGATAAATGGCAATTCGTAATCAGAATGAGTGAGCATGGCATGTCGCTGGTAAGAGCGTGTCCTGTGCTTCTTGAGTGCGTTGGCAAATGCCCTTAATTGCCATCTCGCGTTAAGCAGTCGACAGAGGTATTTCAAATGGCCAATTTCGCTCTTTGGGTGACATTGTCTAAGTGGCAGAATGTTGCCCAGCATGAGCCACTTTCTCTGTGGAGTTAATTGTGCCCATCCCAAGGAAGAAGTGTGAAAAGCCCACAAGGCCACTGTGCCCTGCTCTTTCTATGTGTGCCTTCCCCACAGGGCGACAGATGCCGACAGATGCAGACTCAGACATGGGTAAGTCTCGGGTGGCAAGCCTGTACCCTATTTGATGTGGCAAGGGATTCCAGACTTCTAAGGCTGATAACATTAGTAGCATTGAGTTACATGCCACCTGACAGGTATGTGTGATAAAGTTGCAAAGCAGAGCTGTTAGTGGGCTAAAGCAGGAGGCAATGTCTGCCCACCCTCAAAGGGTACGTGCAACCAAAAGTAATATGCCCCTCCCCCCATCATGGCTGTAGGGGCCAGGCTCCAAACCAGGGCAAGAATGCCCTCCAATCATGCATGCCCACGAGTAGGGTACCCCTCATGCTCCAGGAACCCTGTTGAGCAACCTCTGTGCTTTCCAGGTGATACTAACGTTAGTTAAAGCCATAAATCTAAAAGGTAATCGCTTAATTGCAGCTGGAAATTAGCTCCTGGCGTGATCAAAATGTCTTAATCAAGTGTGACATCATCCCCTTCATTTATAAGCAATATGTGTGTTCTCGCGTTTCTTCATCCACTGAATTACTGTTAGAAACAAAGGCATGAGTTGTGTCTCTTGTGTAGGCATTAGGAAGGCAGTTGCCAGCCTCTGGCATAGTATGCCCATGTTCTTCCAATATTGGCTAGCTGTTGCCCTCTTATGACCTGGTAGAACCATCATGGCAGTGACTGGCAAATGCCTTTCCCCTGCAGACAGAAAAGCGGAAATAAGAGGCCAATTGAAGACACGGAACTAATAGAAGTTAAGACAGACTGCAGCTGCCATTGCTGTGTTAGGAAGAATATGTTGAGTGTTCAAGCAAGGAGGTATGTATTAAGCAAGCAAGCAGTGAGAGAAAAAGAAAGGCCAGAGGGGCTCTTTGAATAATGCAACAGGGCAGGGGACCCATGCTCTGCCGTCCTAGTAACATATGAGAGAATCAAATAGATCAGGCTTTGCAGCAAATGTTAAACGAGAAAGGAACAGAGTCCAGATCTGCATTCAGAATAACAAAGGAAAAGAAAGGCTAGGCTCTGAAGCCAGCATGAGATGGAATAAGAGGCACCAGACTCATCGTGAGAGGCTGGTCGGGCCCTCACAGGGGTGCTAGAGGGGCAGTCCACATAGCGGGCTGCCCCTCTGGCCACCCCCCTGGGTCCACACACACCCCACCTACTAGGCATTCCCCGGGTCCGACATATCCGGCCGCGGACCTGGGGAGTGCTTATAAGGGGGTGGGCTTGCGATCGCTCATCCTCCTTGTTTGCTGTACCCTCTCAGCCCCCCCCACCCCCCGAGGAAAGTCAAAGCAGCAACATCACACACCTGGTCCCTCTACTCCCATTACAGGGCTTACTCAGAGGTACAAACAAGATTTCCTTTTTCTTTGAAACCCCCATCCTTCCATTCCAAGAGACACACACGTCTCCTTGCCCCACACAAAAATGTAGCAACTTGCAGTTGGTAGAAAAGGCTTCAACTCCTTTAATTGGCAGGAGTCCAATTACAGATGATCTGCCTCTTAACGAGCTGGCGCCCTAGCTGTGGCCCACTGGAAGTAATTGTTATTTCCTCTCTCTTACCATGAGATCATAGTCAGATGAAAAATACAGAAATGCAACATACAAAGACATGTTCTTTGCTGCTGCGTCCTTTAATTTTCTTCTGTTTTCTTTTCCTTTTCTCTTGTTTTATACAGTGATATTTGTAATTTAATACGTACTGCTATTTTAATTCTAATTTTGTGAAAAGTCGAGTTCTTTGACTAAAACACAATAAATAAATAAATAAAGCAAAGTCCCCAAGATGTCCCCTGTCCCCCCCAGATTTTATGTGTCTCCTACGCCCCTGTGCGCCCATCCAACAAAGGAAGGATTAGCCCAAAGCAAGATGGGTGTGGTGTGCAGGTAGATGGAGGAAGAGGCAGGTGGCAGCTGGAAGCCCAGCACATGAGGGGGCAGCAATCAGCTGTGCCGCACGGCAGTTTTACACCAATTAATTCAGCCCGGTTTGCTAAAACACTGATTGGCTGGCACCCCCACCCTGAGTGCTAGATTGAGGTATTAACCAACAGCACTATCCCTAGGAAGAGGAATGTATTCTCCTATTCTTCTTTGCCAGTACTGGACTAAACCGGTTCTTCTTGAACAAAGATCCCAAAACAGGAACTTACTACGTTATGACGATTCCCTCATCCAGTCCAGGGTTCGTATAGTCACTGTGTGAAGAATCAGGCTTTGCCTAGGTGGACCCATCCTGCAGGCATGAGAATAAATGTATGGGCATTAAACAGAATAATATTGTGCTGTGCCTGGCTAAGATGTTAAAGTGGGTGGAACTCTTCTCAAGGGTTAATCTGTAAAACATTGAGCCCTTTGCCGCCATAAGGCACTGAAGTCTTTCTTATCTGCTGACTGTGACGAATCCCAAGGTATTCTGACTGCTTACATGGGGAAAGCCCCTTCCCAAGAGGCCAGGGATGTGAGGCTGCTACCCAATAGTCCCCCTGGGTGTGGTACTCAGCGGGTGGATCTCATGGGGAGGGAAATCTTCCATGGGACCAGTTACAATCACCTTGCAACAGCGCTGTATTCCCCACCTTCCTATCTGCACCCTCCTTCCCTTAATACCACTCAGTACCCTGTAGTCCCCCACACTTACATTAATCTTTGTAGAGTTGGGGAAGTTGAGTCTCAAGAGGATACTGAGACGAAGACGAGTGATACTGAACTCTATAGAGATCAGCAGTTCAGTACTGTGACTAAGGAGGAATGGTGGAGCAATGAGGACTATTGATGTGAACCAGAAGATGCCATCTAGTTGCTGGAGACTGCCTATTGGCCATATGGAATACAAATTATAAGATAGACTGATTTAGGTGTCGAGCTTCCCCCGGAGGGACCGAGAGTGAAGTTTGAATGCTGCAAAGGTGGAACCACGGGAAGAAGCTGAGACTGGGAAAGTGGTCCGCAGAGCGGCTTCCACGAGCCGGCAGACCCAGAGAAGTAAGAGCGAACTCAAGCGTGAGAAACACTTGGGACGCCTCCTCGAGCCACGCCATGCAGCCCGACATGCTGAAGGCAAAGCAGGGTTGCGGAATACAGCGCAAGCAGAACAAGCGAAGCAGTAGGTCATCCAGAGAGTCGTATAGGGGCTGCAAACCGAACAAGGGAAGCCTTAGGAGGGTTGGAGGCCCAAAGCAAGTTGAAGCTAATGACATTTGGGTGAAGGTCCCTAAAAGGAGTATAAGGACAAACCAATACGCCACATCAGTGAGCACTTGGCAGGAGAGTGAACCAAGTGTCCTGGAAGGCCGATGTAAAGGGGTCTGGTACCCAAGGGAGCTACAGACGCTAAGTTGGGTCGTAGACCCGAGAGAAGTACAAGGGGAAAGAAAAGTTGAAACAAACTGCGTAACATATCAAATGCGGAATAGTCCCTGGCAGGAGAGTACACTAGGTCTGTTCAGTGGGACAGTGCAATGCACCAGAGTCTGGGACACCTATGAAGGTGGGCAATGCCCACACAAGCAAGCCATAGGGGTCAAAGACCCACACAAAAGGAAGAGACGCTTCAAAGGGACTGAGGCCCAAAACAAGTTGGAGTGAACTCAAGATAGTCAAAAGAGGTCTGGGACCCATACAGGAACAGCAGAACCAGTTGCTTTGAAACCCAAGACAGCACAGAGGGATATGGGATCAGTGTGAAAGAGTCAGGGAGAATCCGAGCCAACCCAGAGGGATCTGGGACCTATGCAGAACAGTGCAAGAGATTAAAATAAGGGTTCAAGGACCCACTTTAGGACTCCCCCCCTTTTTCCTTAGTTAGTTTAGAGTATGGGTCAGGAATAGGTCTGGACACAGGACGGTAGAAATTTTACGTTACAGTCATCCTGATAGAGTCCTTAGTATTTTAGTTGAGGTAGGGCAACCCCTCATAGGCATAGGGCAAGATAGATCGTTCCTTTTCTTTTTTTTGTTTGTAATAAAAGTCTTTGCCAACAAGCATGCCACCAGTGTGTCAGACTCGTGCTTCTGTACCCTTGCATCACAAAGGTTGCAACCGCATATTATCAGATTATCAAAGGAAGGCGAAGGACGAGATATCTCTGAAACAGAGCGTGATACTGTTTGCAAGAGTGCAAAGTTCAATTTACACTGATTATACTCTCTCAACCTGCTTATCTTGTGGGAAACTGTTGAGTCATGTGTGCATCACAGCCACATCCTTTTTTTTTATCAACCAGCATCACACATTAGTCTTCAAGGGTCTCACTGAAAGGAGTCTGATATAAAAATACAAATGGAGACTGCATTTTACTATTTATGCCGTTGGAAAGGGCAGGCACTGCCCTTTTCTTAACTGCTGTTTGCACCTCAGTAACACAAGTTCACAAATGTTATGTTAACTTAATCGTTCTTTATGCTGTGCCAAATATCACCACGATGGTAGTCTATGCAAAAGTATTCTGCCCCTGCCAGGGGTAGCTAGACCTTAGTACGTGGAAGAAAAAGGAGCAGGATAAAGATAAGCGGGTGGGAAAGATGGGATACGCGCCACCCTATGTCATGGCTGCACATCAGTCCCGTTGGGTGGACCATAGAATGTATGATGTAGAAAATATGAGTTTATTCTAATGCCCATCGGATCAATTGGAATGCGTTGGATAGTCAGACTCAGAGAACAGGAACACAAGCTCAATATGTAATACATGGATGCATGAGGGTCTCCAGATGTGCTTGGCCAATCCTGAAAGACCTGGTGACGTATTTGCCTGGCACTACCTTTAACGCACACTCCGGGTCAAACTCCGGAATAATAATTCTGGGACTGTGCAGCCTGGGGGCAGAGCCTACTAAAGACAAGTCTTTCATTAAATGCCATTTACATCTACCTCGCCAGTTCATGTCTTAATACTTGGAGGCCTTTGGGCTGTCTCTGGTTTCAGGATGGTTTTCACCCGTCCAAATCATTTTCCCAGATCCCACTGAAAATACCTCCCACCCCCACTTGCACCCCTCATTTGTCAATTGCCATATTCTCCCCAACTAACAGACCCAGCTCTAAAAACTCCTTCCATCTTACACCACACACAAATCCCCCAAACCCGGCCACCGCAGGCCTAGCCATTACAGTATGCTTATTAATCGAGCTATGACAGTGCTCCCCTCTGAATTCCTATTAAACTTCCCCAGCGGATAACTACACCCAAAGCACTGTAGGCTATCAGATCTTAGGATCTCCCCATCGGATATATTGCACAGTGTTGACGTCTACCCGCATTCCTGTGTGATGATTTCATCACGCGTATATGTACGCGGCAGCCATCTTGAACGCCCCGCTACTCCAGATGGATGTCGAAGGCAAAGGAGAGTCAGTAAGTTAGAACCTGTGGTAGGTTGTGAGCCTGTATCATAATATCATAATGATAGTCCATGAAAGGAACAGTGGTTCTAACAGATACTCGTTCTGGGTGGTTGCAGATATTGCCTCCTTTGTTCTACAAATGAGCTAGAAAGGAGTACTTATAAGTAGTGGAATATCCCATTGCCTAGTGGTATGGCTATGTGACAAGATGGAGAACGACATGTAACAGACTCCCATCAGTACTTAAGTAAGTTTTGGGCATAGCCCTTCCGCCATATAGGCTGATAGGGGCATCTGATCTTTGGGATGACAACAAGGGCCTATTGATTTTCTGTGTTTACATTTTGTGCAGAGCCTTCATTTCACTAGTTGAGAAACAAGATTGAATATACTTAGACTTGATTTATGTGGATAAATACAGGTAACAGGGAATGTGTGAATCCACAACTACTGAGGTTGTTTTGTCTTCCAGAATAGTGAGAGGAAGAAAGCCTGGCGTATTCGGAGTAAGGAAGCCAGTCTCATCAACATGGGTGGTTGCAGATGGTCTAGAAAAGTCAGTTCTGACAGACCGCACAGGTATATTATTTAGACATATATCAAAATGCCTTGGGGAAGGGAATATGAAAGGTTCAGTAGAAGACTGTAGGAGTGTATTGAAATTGTGTCTATATCCAACTAGGGACCATCGGGAAGACCCGGGCGGTAGATGTTTGGAATACATCGCCAGTTCACACGATACACACCCCAGGAATGCTTTGCCCCTGATGAATGTCTGGCAGAATTTAGCCTTGATAGGACAGCAACTTGTACAAGTTGGGCTTGAATCACAGCGTGGGAAAGCTGGATCATTAGATCCACTCCAGGTTTCTGATGGACTGTAATTAAGTTCTATCCCGGATTTAGAGTGTATAATTCATTGTACATTGTATATTTGTATGAGATTGTAGTTTAGTTTGCCATTTTATAGCGTTTTATGCTGATATTATTGTGTGATGAATTTTGAAATAAAATGGAGAATGATTTTTTATATGCAAAAACGTCTGTATTGATTTAAAGGTATATTATTTCAGGACCAACTCTGGGATCTTCCGGTGAAGGGTATTTATTGACACACACAACAGCAGTTTCCTTCGGAAAGCTCGCTAACCCTAGGGGTTACGGCAAGCAGGATCCCAATGGGGTGAACCCTATTATTATTATTATTTTTTTTAATTCATATATTTACATTTATTTACAATATAAAACAGAATAACAATCGAAGCACAATACATCAACTACAAAATATGCATATAATGAGACAATAGATAAGCAGAGAGAGAAAAAACAAAAAAACAAAATTCTCTATTTATAAAACATCATTAAATCTCCCCCAATTTTTTTCATAAAGAGACAATTTGCATTTCAATTTATAAATCAATTTTTCAATCCTTGAAAGCTTGTGCATTTCATCTATCCAATCCTCGAACGATGAAGAAATCCTGCTTTTCCAGCCATGAAGTATCAACTGTTTGCAACAATGGCACCCCGAAAAAGACATTTTTTGTGGGCTGAACAGAGATCACCGATCCCAGAGTCATCTCCTAGTATCATTGTCTTGAATCTAAATTTGGATCCCCAATGGAAACCTGAATACAAGCATCACAAACTTCAGATCAGAAGCCAGACACTCTCACACAACTCCACAACATATGTTCCAAGGAACCAACTGCATTCATACATCCCCAGCATTCATCACTATCTAACATCCCTCTCATTTGTAGCTTTTCTGGACACCAATAAACACGGTTAAGAATTTTGATTTGTCTAGTCCTTTCTCCCAGGTCACAGAACACGATGAGACATTTCTGCAAATAGTTTGCCAACAATCAGGTGTGATGTCGGCACCAATCCTCGTACTCCAAGCATTCCGCAGCCTGTCCCTACCACGATAATTCGACACAATCAACCTGTGCACCCTACTCGCTAAGCCACCATCCTTGTTCTCAGAAGTTACAAGAAAAATATCCAAGTTCATAGTATTAGACCAATCAATGTCCCCCACACACCTCCTCAAACGTCTGTATGCCGAATCTGTCAAATCCCCGAAGTCCCACCTCTCTCTTAATTCATTAGCGGTGATCCATCGGCCATTCTTCTCAAGATCACCAATCTTTTCAATGCCAACAAGAAACCAATCAGGACAAAAAATTGTTTTGGTGTTGTTCCTGATCTTAGGATTCCACCAAATAGAAGACCGTAAACATCTGAAAGCATCCTTACCCAAAAGCGACAACAAATCACTCCAAGCAGTCCGCAAAGAAGTCGTAACCAATGAACTGCATCCATAATCTTTAGTATTAGTAGTCAAAAAAGCCTCCCATCCTACAGGACCAAAGGCATTAGATTCCGCTAGAGCCCACTGATCTGGATCGGGACAAAAAAAGGGAATGAAAGTATAAGAAGAAAAGGCCAAATGATAAGCTTTAAAATTTGGTACTCCCAATCCATCCGCACAAACCAGAAGTTGCAGTTTCCAGATGCTAAGTCTTGGGGGTCTCTTATCCCAAACAAATTCCTGAATGAGGCGGTCCAAATCTTTCCAAAACCGATTACTTATTTTCAAAGGGAGCATACTCATTACAAAAAAAATTACTTTAGGAGCCAAATTCATCTTAAGGGCATTAACTTTACCCCATAATGAGAGATTAAGGAGCGACCATCTATCAAGATTCATTCTGCATTCCCGATTGATCGCACTCATGTTCTCATCAACGACATCCATAATCGAGGATGTTAAGCAGATGCCTAGACACCGCAATCGCACATCACACCATTTAAATCCCAGTCCAGTCACCCAAGTTCTGTCACAGCAAAAAGAAAGAGGCAGAACCTCGGATTTTAGCCAGTTCACCTTGTAACCAGAGGAAGTGTAAAACTTCATCAAAATTCGCATCAAACACGGGAGAGATTCATCCAAATTTTTAAGGACCAACAAAAGATTGTCCGCATAAAACCACGTTTTCTGCGTGACACCCCAACAGCCCACACCATCCAAACCAGGGACATTCTTCAGAGAAATGGCCAACGGCTCAATTGCCAGAATAAACAAAAGCAGGGAAAACGGGCATCCCTGACGAGTGCCTCTTTCCAAGATAAAGCCTTCCGATTTGATTCCATTTGTGTTAACATCAGCCGAAGGTTCGGAGTATAAAAGTTCAATCCATGAAATGAACTCCATCCCGAGATTCATTTCCTTAAAAACTGAAAACAAATAGTCCCAATTAAGCCTATCAAGCGCTTTTTCAGCATCGAGGGACAAAACAGCAGTATCACAATCCATCTAATTGGCTTTTTCAATAGTGTGGAACCATTGCTGAATATTACTGGACGTTCATTTATTCTCCATAAAACCAGATTGTTCCACACCAATTAATTTGGGAAGAAATATTTCTAAGCGTAAAAGCCAAAATCTTAGCCAAAATTTTATTATCAGTGTTGATGAAACTGATAGGGCCGTAGTTAGCCGGATAGTTGCCGTCTTTGCCCTTCTTCAAAAACACAGAGATAGAGGCATGTCTGGTGCTGTCAGGTAACACCCTAGCCGATTTACTAGCAATAAACATATCTCTCAAGAGTTCCGAGAGCAGAATCAGGAAGAATTTTATAAAATTCACAAGAAAGTCCATCAGGACCGGGTGATTTACCAATATTCAATCTAGAAATTGCATTCTTCACTTCATCGACCGTGAGATCCGCCGCAAGAAGGTGACACTTAGCATCAGTAATTTTTGGAAGCTGAAGATTACCAAAAAAATCCTTCCCAACACCAGAAATATCTGTCTCGTTATGGTACAAATTCAAATAGAAATCACAATGAATCTTTTGTGGATCGAATGTAACCCTACCATCAGTATCCATTATGGAAGCTATTGCGGCCTCTGACATTCTCTGTTTCAGTCTATATGCGAGCCCCCTATCGCATTTCTCACCCTTTTCAAAGTAAGTACAATGGGAATAAAATAAACTACGTTCCGCTATCAATGATAAAATATCATTAATTTCCTTTTTCAGTTTCTTCAGGAGTGTCAATTTCACAGAATCTGATGGGTCAATCATCAAATCCCTGGATATCTCACTAATTCTCCATTCAAGCGCCAATCTTGATCTCTCCTCTTTTTTCTTTTTACCACTCGACAACCCTATGCATATTCCACGCATACAACACTTGAAAGCCCCCCATGTGTTACAAATGCTAACCTCGTCAGAGCAGATCTCCATAATAAAGAAATTAGCCTCAGATGTAATTTTCTCCAAAATATCATCATCCATCAAAATTGAAGCATTCAATTTCCAAGAAAAGGATCTGCGACACTGGTATTTGAATGTCAAGCGCATAATCACAGGGCCGTGATCAATCACTGAAATGTTCCCTATATCACTGGAAACATGACTCTCCCTAACCGTCCCACCTGTCAATAACATAGCTAAACGAGAGTACACATTATGAACACTAGAGAAATAACTGTATTCACGTCTATCCGGATTGACAAGGCGCCAATTATCTTTCAAATTGTGCTCATCCAATAATGACAACAGAGCTTGATGATGAAAATCACTCTGATTCACATTTCTGACATGACTCCTATCTATCAATGGGTCAATAGTATTAAAATCTCCTCCAAGAAGGATGTTAGTAGAGTTTAAATCCAAAAGAGTCTGGGCTACCATTCTAAAAAAAGAGCCATCGTCTACCGTCGGAGCGTTACAAAGAGTCATCAGCTCCCCCTGAATCTCAACCAATAATGCGATCATTCTCCCCTCCTTGTCAGCACATTCTCTCAAGATTTTAATAGGGAACTTTTTGCGAATCAGAATGGCTACTCCCCTAGATCGTGACGAGAAAGAAGAGCCATAGGCCAAACCTACCCATTCTTTCTCAGGTTTTGAGATTTAATCGGACAGAATATGTGTTTCTTGTATAAAGCAAATATCCACTTTCATATCATTCAGAACTGTGAACACCTTTTTCTTTTTGAGGGAATTATTAACGCAATTTACATTCCACGATACAACACAAAAGTTCACATTGACCTTATCGGCCAGTGTCGAGGCCATCATGTCCCAATCAAAGTTAAAAACAAAAACAAAAAGTAAAAAATAAAGTTAAAAAACCAATAACAGGACGATCAAAACCATGAAGACAATTCAGCCTAGTGAATGTAGGAAAGAACATCAAGGATGAAGTCTCTAGGACCTCTCCCAAATCCTAAATATACTCATAAAATTGAGAAAAAAAACATAACAATAAAATTCCAAAAACCCATCCAAGGTAAGGATGAAAAAAGGGGAGTGTAACATATGAACCCCAAAAAGCCAACAATCCCCTCCTACCGCAGATAATGAAAATATTCAAAGAAAAAACCAAGCCACAGCCGGGTAACAATTGTGGAAATAATATAGGGCTCATCAGAAAGTAGAAGTCATGAGTGGAATAAACAATCACTCTGTACAAATAAAAAGTAACGTAAATTCCATGTCCATATTACCCAATAAATAAAAAGTCAGATTATATAAGAATCCGTAAATAAATGGTACTGACAAAGTTAAAGAGACAGAGGTATCGATTAAAGCCAAAGAAACAGAGAAAAAGCGAGAAGGCAAGGAGATAGATCAGAGATGTAGCAATATTAAAGTATAGAAATACAAGCATGCTTATAACCCATTCCTTGTGACCGAATTAAAACTCAAACAGAACCTAAAGCACATCACGTTTGTTCAAAATTCAAACACTACAATCTCCATTACCAGGTCCGTCTACCATGAAGTCAGCAAGTTCAAGCAAAATATCATCAAAACGATTCTAAATACCCAGCATATCCACTTGTCTGAACCTTGTTCCGGGGTATTAAACAGTAAAAATTAAACATAAGAGGACCAGCTGAGGGCTGCAGCCAGCATAGAGGAACGTTAGCAAGCATCAGGACCAACCCACCTTTGCCATTTAGGGCACGAGTAAAAAACGCAGAAGAACAGGGGCCAAAGCCAAGCATATCCGTGTGCACACAAGCAATGGAAAAGTATATTGATCAGTTTGAAGTTGCGGAGGATGGCACATAAAATAGGTTAAATCGAAAAAGTGTTGGAGGCCCACATAAGGATGTGGGCAAGCTGTCATTACATAGCTTTTCAATGTCAGCAGGAGGAAAGATAGGGCGGGAAGAAGTGTCACACTAGATGCCTTTTCAACACAAGCAATGAGACCCTCATAAATGTCCAGTTCACATACTAGCATTGCCCAATGTATGTCAACTTTCTGTTCCCCAAACAGAAGTACAACGTGCAATCCAAGTAGCACGCATAATCAATGGCATATCTTAAGAAGAGAAAGCATCGTTAGCAAACTGTTGCAATTGTGCAAATATATACATATTACATGTGGGCATCAATATTGCCGTACTTTGCTCAAAAATACATACTTCTCCATTGCTCAAAAGTGTTAAATACTCCTTCACAGTACACCTTTGCACAGAAGAAAGATTCATATACTTATTCTACCATTACAAAAGTCGAGTAATTTGACTGGGCCACCAAAAAGTCGGCAACTGTGCATTTGTAAATAAATCTGCATTTGTGACCTAAAATTCAGCAGTCATATATTAGTAAATAAATCGGCATCTGTAAATAAATGTCACAGGCATTTGTTAATAAATAACGTGCAAGACCCCTGGTTTCACTTCCTGCGCTCCTCGAGCTTATTGAGGAGTTTGCACTACTGTCGGGCTTCCACATTAACCATGAGAAGTTGGTGGGGCTTAATGTCTCAGGGCTACCGAAGCTACTGCGTTGCCGGAAATCCATGTTCCACTTTATATGGGCAGACCAAGAAATTGGGTACTTGGTGGTTTGTATCACTAAAGCATATAGGATGCTCCTGGGGGCCAACTTTCCTGCACTCCGTAAGGAAGCAAAGACACCCTTCAACGACGGGATCTACAGGAGGTCTCGTGGCTGGGGTATGTCACTGCGGTCAACATGACCTTGCTTCCGAGACTTCTGTACATTTTTCAAGCCAACCATACAAATGCCGAAAAAGCAACTCAGTAGAACCCGAACACCAAATTGCAAAATAAAATATGTAGAAATCGTAGATCTCCACAGTGTCACAGTTTAATTCACATGACAGTTCCATATAAGTTGTGTCGTCAAAATACCCACACGTTTCACTGAACATTTTCACCACGTTTATTACTGGCATGGCGATGCAGTAAAATGAAAGGCAAATGGCACCTCTTTAACTCATTGGTGCTATACATTCATCATGCCTCTCTCATCGGCACACCAATCCATCAGTAAAATCCAATTTCCCCACACCCATGGCTTTAAATTGCTGCCGTTTCCAATCGCACGCATTTAAGACAATGCCGCATCTTACTTCATGGGACTGTAAGGATAGTACGTACAGAAGGTTCTGTAACCATAACAGCATCTTCGTGTATGGTTCCAGAATGTTGATGGAATCATACACGAAGATGTTGCTGAAAGAGGTTGGCCTCCCTGGGGTTTCTTCCATTAAACTCAAGATTTCACATAATATATAACTTGAGGTTGTGTACTTAATTGTTGTAAGAATACACAACAATTGGCGAAGAGGAGTTACTGCATGGAGAGAGCCCTGGCACAATGTGGGCAGTTAATATAAACGCTCTGAAGATTGCTGCCGCTGGTTACGAGGAGCGGCGATCGTAGTGATTGAAGGAATGGAAAATGCGCTTTCATGAAACAGGTGAGCGGCGCGATTAAGGGAGAAGAAAAGTCCTTAAAGAAATAGACTCACAGGGAGCGGCAGCATACGAAGGACATGCGCGAGCGGGCCAACCGTCAAATGCACTAGAGGAAAGGACCTTAGTGCGTGCTGTACGTGCCGCCATTTTGGGACAAAATCAATTGGGTATAATACGAGAAGAGAAGCTGCATATAACATTTGTTCACTCTTAGTGTCATATAGGTACAAATTGACACGGAAGTTCAAACGAAGGGAGAGAGTGATATGGAGATGCCGATATAAAAAATAAATAAATAAATTAAAAAAAAACATTTTTGGGTGATTGCACGTGCACAATTTACGAACAGTATTGATGGAGGAAAAATACTAATAGAGAGAGAAGCATATGAAGTGAAGTGTGATACAGAAGAACAAAAACAATATTTCATTGAATTCTAGAGCATCATGCAGACCATAGCTGCCCCAGTAAAGTTTTTGCCATTGCCTGGGAATCCAACATGCCCCTGGGAACAATGGCAAGATAATTTCCAAGTATATCTGAGGGCAATAGGAGGTTCAAGGTACAGTGATGATCAGAAAGAGGCTACACTTCTAAGTTGCGTAGGTGCTGAGGCACTAAGGATTTTCAGGACATTACCTGAATTGGAACATGATGAAGTGAGCTGGGAGGAATCTTCGAGTGGAGCTAGAAAATATGACACAGCGATTGTGTCACACCGCTTCCTAGACCACGGACACACCTTTCCGCTCGCCCCTCCTTGTCTATCCATTCCCGCACCCCCCGACACTCGTGCATTATGTCCCCCACTCACGTCGCACACATCAGGGCACGGCATGGCATGTTTGGGGGAGCGGGTGTTTATCGCCCTTCACGGCGGTGGCAGATCAACAGGAGGCTCCGTCATTTCAGGAACTCACATCCCTTGCGGAGACCGGCGCCTCCCGGCGCTACACGGATCACGTGACTTTGGTTGCCTAGCAGCATTGCAACGCTTTCGGTTCGTTCGCTTCACATGTGACTCTACGTGCGTCCCTTCCAGGGATAAAAGGAGTCTGTGAACCGAAGGCGTTGCTTCACAGCTGTTTCGTTTTGGATCACGTGACGTTCTCTCTTCGTTCAAGGACCTGCTCTGTTACCGACCCTCGCTTGCTTCACGGATAGCTCTTGCTTAAACCTTCAAGTACTCTTGGATTTGCCTGTTACAGACCCTCGCTTGCATCACGGATTGCTCTTGCTTAACCCTTCAAGTACTCTTGGATTTGCCTGTTACCGACCCTCGCTTGCTTCACGGATTGCTCTTGCTTAACCCTTCAAGTACTCTTGGATTTGCCTGTTACCGACCCTCGCTTGCTTCACGGATTGCTCTTGCTTAACCCTTCAAGTACTCTTGGATTTGCCTGTTACCGACCCTCGCTTGCTTCACGGATTGCTCTTGCTTAACCCTTCAAGTACTTTTGGATTTTGCCTACTACGACCCTCGCCTGCTCCACGGATTGTTCTTGCTTAACCCTTCACTGGCTAGGACCTCGATCCTGCAAATAGGTGGTTACCTGTTCTACCCTACAGCTCGTTCCAGCTACAGCTAGGAAACCCACGCCTTGACCCAAGATCTCACAGGTATTCTGGTATTTTGGGTTTATGCACATGGAGGTATTCGGGCCCTGTTTCTTTACTTAACCACTGTACCTTGCCTTACAGCGCTCAAGGGGTTCTTCCGGCTGTTCCCGCGTCCTGGTTTTCCGGACTTCCACCTGTGGCCTTAATATTCACACTGACAAATATATCTATTATCGTCAGGGTGTTTCTTGGGGACAGAGGGGTTGTTCATACTCTACACGACCAACGAACTTCGTAACAGACTGTGAAGCCTTTTTTTGGTCGTCCAGAGTATGGATCCCTCCGCCGGGAATTCAGTGACCGCTTTGTTACAAGCAGTGGCGGCTCTTAGGACCGACATGACTACCGCCACGGCAGCAATACACCACCGTCTGGATGCCCTGCAAAGCACACGTTTTCCTTTACCCACGGATGCTGAATTCGGTGACACAGTCCCCTCAGACCAACCAGTCCCGGTTATGGTCCCTGCACCCACTCCTATACTGCTTCCTATGCCCGTTCCCCTTGCTGCCCCCGAACGTTATCAGGGGGATCCTCGGAAGTATCGTACCTTCATCAATCAATGTAGGTTACATTTCTTGTGCAAACCCTTAGCGTTCCCCGATTCTGTTACTAAGGCCGCATTTCTTCTGTCCCATTTGTCTGGGGTAGCGGCCACCTGGGCCAATCCGATGCTAGAGAACGACCATCCCGCTCTCTATGACTTCGATCTTCTTGTATCAGAAATGGCCAAAGTCTTTGATACACGATACAAAGCTCACTCTAGAGATCTCGAACCCCTGGATCTAACACAAGGCAAACACACTTTGATAGAATACATCACTAAGTATAACCAACTCGCGGCTGAAACATCCTGGCCAGAGGAGAAAAAAGCAATCGTATTCTATCGGGGCCTATGCAACTCCATGAAAGATGCTCTCTCAGTGGTTCCTGCCCTTCCCTCAGTGTTCTCGGATTTGGTGGATCTTGCTTTACAAGTAGATGCAAGGAGATCCGAGAGAAGGGCCGAAACATCTTTCTCTGCCCACTCTGGACATCCCGTATCCACCGCCCCTGTTGAACCCATGCAAATAGGAGGTATCCGTAGTCCGATAACCCCATCCGAACGAGAACGCCGGAGAAACGACAAGGCCTGCTTTTATTGCGGGTTAAACGGACACTTTGTAAGGGAATGCCCCCGACGCCCCCAGAACAAAACATCGGGTTTTCCAAAGGCTCGCCCATGACACAGGGGGCACCGGCGAGCCTGTCTTCGACCCCCTCCGAACCTGCCTTTGGCCCTGTTAGACCGATAGTGGTCCATGCCCTGCTAAAACCCACTGGGGAGATCAAACACATAGTCCATATTGTGATCGATTCTGGGGCCACTGGTTGTTTCATCGATATTTCCCTGGCCCGTCGTCTCAATCTGCCCCTGGTTAGGAAGGAACATCCGGAACCAGTGCATGCTGTGGACGGTACTTCGCTATCTTCCGGCCCGATCAGGTTCCAAACTGCTCCTATGGAAGTGGTGATTCAAAACATCCATAGAGAAACCATGGCGTTTGATTTGATTAATACACCACTGTTCGGCATCATACTGGGAATACCATGGTTACGACAACATAACCCATTGATCAATTGGGGCAACGGACAGGTCACGTTTGAATCGGATGTGTGTCAACATTTCTGTCTGATCGACACAGATTCACTGTCCACTCCTGCCACGATTCTTGGTGCCATGGCTGCCACCCATATCAACGACAGTGTTTCGGACCCTGTGCTTTCACACACTGTGGGGGCTGTCACAGCCAACATACCTGCGGCCTACCACGATTTTCACATGGTGTTCGATAAGGCCACTGCTGAGGGCCTTCCCCCTCATAGACCATACGATTGTCCGATTGACCTGGTTCCGGATGCTCCTATACCCAGGGGTAGGATTTATTCGTTGTCACGGTCAGAGGAGCAAGCCCTTAAGGAGTACATACAAAAGGCTCTGGAGTTGGGTCACATACGTCCTTCTTGTTCTCCGGCTGCTAGTCCGATATTCTTTGTGCCAAAAAAGGAGGGCGATCTCCGTCCATGTGTGGACTACAGACGGTTAAATGCCATCACCATAAAAAACAGGTACCCTCTTCCGCTCATATCCACGCTACTGGACAGGTTGACTACAGCATCTGTTTTTACCAAGCTGGACCTCAGAGGGGCATACAATCTAATTCGTATGCGGCTTGGGGATGAGTGGAAGACGGCGTTTTGCTCCCGACAGGGTTTATTCGAATACACTGTAATGCCCTTCGGGCTTTGTAATGCTCCTGCCACGTTCCAACGTTTTGTCAACGACGTGTTCTCGGACATCCTGGATACGTTCGTGATGGTTTACCTGGACGATATTCTGATCTATTCATCCTCCCTGGAGGAACACGTCGGGCATGTTAGGGAAGTGCTCTCTCGCCTTAAGGCTAATGCCTTATTTGCCAAACCTGAAAAATGTCTACTTCATTCCAAGGAAGTGGAGTTTCTGGGGTTTCACATATCCCCTGGAGGCCTGTCCATGAATTTATCTAAGGTCCATGCCGTCACGGAATGGCCGACTCCCGTTAATCTGAAACAACTTCAATCTTTTCTCGGCTTCGCAAATTTCTACCGGCGATTCATCGTCGGCTTCTCTTCTATTGTTTCTCCACTGACCGCTCTGACCAGCCCCCTTGTCCCGTTCACTTGGACCTCCGCTCATCAGAAGGCTTTTGAGGAACTCAAGGCCCGGTTCGTGTCCGCCCCTGTTTTGCAGCATCCTGATCCCGATCTCCCCTACGTTCTGGAGGCAGATGCCTCCTCGTTTGCTCTAGGCGCAGTATTGTCTCAACCGTGCCCGACCACCGGTTGTCTACATCCCGTGGCCTATCACTCACGAAAGTTCTCGGTGGCCGAATCACATTATACAGTAACCGAAAAAGAACTATTGGCCATCAAGGATGCTTTACAAACGTGGCGTCATCATCTCATGGGAGCAAAACATCAGACAGTGGTATATACAGACCACAAAAACCTACAGGACCTGGCCTCTCTGAAATGTGCAAACAGCAGACAGGTGCGGTGGCATTTGTTTTTTGCCGCGTTTGATTTTGTGGTCAAACACAGACCAGGTCGCATTCATGGCAAGGCTGATGCCTTATCCCGTTCTCCCGGAGGGGAGTCCTTGCCCGTGTACCCCGACACACTGCTAGAAGAGGGCCATGTCATCTGTATTTGTACTCCATCCCCCACCATGCTTACTGACATCAGGCGTTGGGTTTCCCAGAATCCTCAGGCACTCAACGAATGGGACATTGCCCTTCACGAGGGGTTACCTTTTATCCACGACAAATTGTTCCTTCCTACGTGTGACGTACGCAACCAGGCGTTAACATGGTCACACGATGCTGCTGTAAACGGCCATCCCGGGAAACAGCGTACTCTGGACCTGTTGCTACGCTGGTGCTGGTATACCATCTGCTCCTACCCTGGCTCGCTTGTTCTTCAGATCTGTCTTCTGCCTCTTTGGTTTACCGCAGGTCATCATATCAGACCGTGGATCACAGTTCACGTCCTGTTTCTGGCGCGCTCTCACCAAACTTCTGGGGATCGATGCTCGCTTCTCTTCGGCTTATCACCCCGAAAGCGACGGGCAGACCGAGCGGGTGAATCAGGCTCTGGAGCAGTACTTGCGGTGTTTGTCCCTCCAGTACCAGGACTCCTGGGCCAAACTGCTGTATATTGCTGAATTTGCGTATAATAACTCCCGTCATTCGACCACTGGTTTCTCGCCCTTTTATGCACTATACGGGCAGCACCCACGTGCCCTTCCGCTTCCTGATTTCCCCTCTACTACTCCCGCTGCTAATGCCTGTGTTCGTGATCTGGCCGGTGTCCATGCCCAGACCTTGGTCCATCTCCGTGAGGCCCAGACAGTTATGAAGACAAAGGCTGACCGCAAACGGGCTGCAGCCCCGGAGTATCAGGTGGGCGACCAGGTGTGGCTTTCGACCAGGCATTTGCGGATCCCTGGATGTCGCAAGTTGTTGCCTCGTTTTGTGGGTCCTTATAGGATCTCCAGGGTCTTGAATCCCGTGGCTCTCAAGCTTTCGGTTCCCCTTTCTTGGAGGATTCACCCGGTCTTCCATACTTCTCTCCTTAAACCTTACCTTGCTCCTACCCGTGTCCTGGTCCCGCCCGCTCCTGTCTCGGTGGCTTCCCAGGATGTTTATGAAGTCAGTGCCATCCTTGGGTCCCGTTTCCATCGGGGTCGTCTTCAATACCTGGTGGACTGGCTGGGCTATGGTCCCGAGGATCGCTCTTGGGTTCTCTCCCGGGATGTCCGGGCTCCGCTTCTGGTTTCTCGGTTTCATAGGGACAATCCTACTAGCCCACGGGGTCGTGGGCCTTTGAGGGGGGATTCTGTCACACCGCTTCCTAGACCACGGACACACCTTTCCGCTCGCCCCTCCTTGTCTATCCATTCCCGCACTCCCCGACACTCGTGCATTATGTCCCCCACTCACGTTGCACACATCAGGGCACGGCATGGCATGTTTGGGGGAGGGGGTGTTTATCGCCCTTCACGGCGGTGGCAGATCAACTGGAGGCTCCGTCATTTCAGGAACTCACATCCCTTGCGGAGACCGGCGCCTCCCGGCGCTACACGGATCACGTGACTTTGGTTGCCTAGCAGCATTGAAACGCTTTCGGTTCGTTCGCTTCACACGTGACTCTACGTGCGTCCCTTCCAGGGATAAAAGGAGTCTGTGAACCGAAGGCGTTGCTTCACAGCTGTTTCGTTTTGGATCATGTGACGTTCTCTCTTCGTTCAAGGACCTGCTCTGTTACCGACCCTCGCTTGCTTCACGGATAGCTCTTGCTTAAACCTTCAAGTACTCTTGGATTTGCCTGTTACCGACCCTTGCTTGCTTCACGGATTGCTCTTGCTTAACCCTTCAAGTACTCTTGGATTTGCCTGTTACCGACCCTCGCTTGCTTCACGGATTGCTCTTGCTTAACCCTTCAAGTACTCTTGGATTTGCCTGTTACCGACCCTCGCTTGCTTCACGGATTGCTCTTGCTTAACCCTTCAAGTACTCTTGGATTTGCCTATTACCGACCCTCGCTTGCTTCACGGATTGCTCTTGCTTAACCCTTCAAGTACTTTTGGATTTTGCCTACTACGACCCTCGCCTGCTCCACGGATTGTTCTTGCTTAACCCTTCACTGGCTAGGACCTCGATCCTGCAAATAGGTGGTTACCTGTTCTACCCTACAGCTCGTTCCAGCTACAGCTAGGAGACCCACGCCTTGACCCAAGATCTCACAGGTATTCTGGTATTTTGGGTTTATGCACATGGAGGTATTCGGGCCCTGTTTCTTTACTTAACCACTGTACCTTGCCTTACAGCGCTCACGGGGTTCTTCCGGCTGTTCCCGCGTCCTGGTTTTCCGGACTTCCACCTGTGGCCTTAATATTCACACTGACAAATATATCTATTATCGTCAGGGTGTTTCTTGGGGACAGAGGGGTTGTTCATACTCTACACGACCAACGAACTTCGTAACAGATTGCCAAACTTAATAAACATTTTGGAAACAAAACTAACATAGTTTTGGAAAGATATAGATTTTTCACGAGAAAACAAGGTAAAGAAGAAAATATAGACTCATATTTAGCCGCATTAAGGGGATTGATGGCCACTTGTGCTTTCACAGGAGTAGCAGATGAATACTTAAGGGATCAGATGGTGTTGCATGTGGCAGATCCTCGGATTCAACAACGTTTGTGGCAGGCGAAGAACCCCACATTGGAAAAGACAATTGAGATAGCCAGGTCAATCGAACTGGGTGAAAAATGTATGAAGGAAGTGCAAAATAAAATGGAGAATGTGGAAGTCAAATAAGTTCAAGATATGGAGGATGAGCAACATAACAGTCAAGAAGATGAATTGATTGCTATGGTCAAGAGGTTGGTCAGGTCGGACATGAATAGTGGAGCCAGACAAGGAAGAGCAGGCATGTTCAGACAAAATAACAGATGTTTGAATTGTGGATGGTATAAACATGTCATTGCAGAAAGAGATTGTCCAGCTGTGTCAGCAGAGTGTTACAGATGTGGTCATCTAGGACATTTTGGAAAAACGTGTCACAACAGTAGAGGAAGAGGAAGATTTAACAGCCGGTTTGGAAGAAATACTGGACGATACAATAGAGGCAGAGGTGCAGCGATGACAAGTATAAAGGCATTGGAAGATATGGGTGGTCCAAGCAATCTCTTGGCAATCAAGGATCGGCTTGAAGACAAGGTTCAAATACTAGCTGTCACGCCAAGTGAAAAAGGTGTGGGACCGTGGGTTGCCATGGAGATAAATGACATAACGCTACAAGTGATGGTGGACACTGGCTCTCCTTATACGATGGTTGATGTGGAGACATATGTCAATGGCCCTCATTACGACCCTGGCGGAGTGGGTTTACGCCAGCGTTATTCGCGGCGGACCCGTCCGCCCTACTACGAGTTCCCGTAGCGCCATGGAACGTTTTCCGCCTGGTTTTTCCGGGCGGAGAAATCCATGGCGCTACGGGACCTTGATGTTAATTACGCCACCGTATTTTGCGGTGGCGCAATTAACGCCTTCCCCACTCCCATTATACCCTATGGGGCAAAAATGGGAATGGGGAAGGGTAAAATGGGGATTGGGGATTTACCGCCCCGCCAAGGTCGGCATGGGGCGGAAAATCCGCCAACCTCCATGGCGCTATCGGCAGCTTTCCGCCGTGCTCCGCGGTGCTTTTAGCACCGCGATTTCCGCCAGGGTCGTAATGAGGGCCAATGTGTTAAAAAGAAAGATGGAAGAACTACAGATGACAAAAATCAAGGCAACTGGGTATGGAAAAACACCCATCAACATTATAGGGTTTGTTTGGGTACATCTGAAATTTGAAGGGAGAAAGACATACTGCAGATTGTATGTGGCTGAGAATGGGTTTTCGAAAGTAGGATGGTGGGAGCAAGCAGCTTTGAAAATCAGAATTCATCCTGGTGAAAAGGTGCCCATTTTATGCATTACGGAGAACAGTTGTGATACCGCAGAGAATTTGGCAAAAGCTTTTCCCAAAGTATTTAATGAGGAAATAGGTTTACTCAAAGGATTTGAGCATCGTATCATACTCAAAAGAGGTGCAAAGCCAGTGGTACACAGAGTGAGGAATATACCCATTGGTACCAGAGAAGCATTGAAGGCTGAATTAGAAAGGTTATGCATGCAGGACGTCATCGAACCTATTGAAAGCTCAGAGTGGTTATCCCCAATTGTAATTGTAAAAACACAGGATGGATCCATCAGAATGTGTGTGGATCTAAGAGACTTAAATGCTAACATTTGGGTAGATCGCCATCCTTTGCCGAACATTGGGGAAATGTTGACTACCATGAAGCCAGCAAAGTATTTCACGACGTTAGATCTATCGTCAGCATATCACCAAGTAGTACTGGAGGAAGAGAGTAGACATTTAACGTCTTTTGTAACACCATTAGGAGCTTTTCGATACAAGAGAATGCCTTTTTGGTTGGCTTCAGCAGCCGCGGTGTTCCAGAGATTGATGCATTATTTATTTGAAGGTTTACAAGGAGTACATTATTTTCAGGATGACATCTTGGTGTCAGGAATGTCTCAGGAAGAACATGATGCAAAGTTATTGGGTGTACTACAGGTACTACAGCAGAAAGGAATGACACTAAAAATTGAAAAATGCAAGGTCAAGAAAAATGAGGTAACATACTTGGGTCATCGGATAAATGTTGATGGAATAATGCCAAAAGAATCATTAGTAGACACCATTTTAAAAATTTCTGATCCCAAGAATAAGGACCAACTTAGGAGTTTTATGGGTTTAACAGAATACTACTCGAAATTCATTGACCATTATTCGGACAGAACTGAGAAAATGAGAAGTTTAATGTGCAAAGGTGTGAAATTCAATTGGACTGAAGATTGTAAAAAAGAATTTGAGCAAATCAAAACATTGATCAATAGAGCACCGGTGTTGAAGTTGTTTGATTCAAGTGCCAAGACAAGAATATCTGTGGATGCAAGTAACATAGGACTGGGAGGAGTTCTAGAATAAGTTCAAGCTGGTGAAATTGTTCCCATTGCCTTTGCCTCAAGGACATTAAGAGGTGCTGAAAGACATTATTCGACAATAGAAAAAGAAGCTTTGGGTGTTAAATGGATATTAGAACATTTCAGAAGTCTCATTTGGGGCATTCCAGTGAACATTATAACAGATCACAAACCACTCGTGCATGTTTTGAACTCAAAAAATCCTCACATGACATCTCCACGCATAAGAAGGTGGACACTGATCATCATGCAATTCAATGTGATTATAAAGTACACTCCAGGAAAAAACAACGTGGTAGCGGATTGTTTCTCTCGCCTACCGTGTGAGGGTGTAGCGGGTGATGGTGAGGACAACGAAGCATTGATGGAAGAACAAAACATGGATTGTATCATAGCTCAAGTACATCCAAGTTTCTCAAAGGAGGAATGGATAAGAGCCAGAGAATGTGACCCTGAACAGGAAATGTTGAGAAGGGTATTGAGAGTGGTTGGAAAGACATTGATGACAATTTAAGATACTGGGAAAAATTTAAAGATGAGTTGTCTAGTGATAAGGTATGTGTATATCGAGGAGAACATATCATACCTCCGACAAACTTGAGAAGGAGGATTATGGACATTGCCCATGAAGGCCATGTGGTGAGAATGTTGACGAAGAGAAGAGTAAGAACAGCTGATTGGTGGCCTAACATGTGGGGTGAAATGGAATCTCTAGTCAGAGATTGTACCGCATGTGCAGTGAGTGACAAGAGTAAATTAATAAAGACAACCCCATTGCAGCCGGTGAATATTCCTAGTACAGTATGGACAAAATTAGCTATTGATATAGCTGGGCCTTATGAGACATTGGGATCACAAAAAGTGTTCCTCATAGTGTTGGTAGATTATATGTCCAAGTGGGTGGAGTGTGGTATTGTCGAGGACTCTGTATCGGCTATCAAAGTGGTGAAATTCTTGGAAGAAATCTTTAACAGAGAAGGAGAACCGCAAGAGCTGGTGTCGGATAATGGAGCTCAATTGATGTCTGTGGAGATTCAAAAGTTTCTGAAGGATAGGGCCATTAAACACAGCACCACGGCCTTATACCATCCAATGGGGAACGGTTTGGTGGGGAGGATGAACCGTTTCATAAAAGGTATTATTCAATTAGCCATTATAAATGGTCTACCTTGGAAAGAGGCGCTCAAAGAAGCTCTCAACACATACAAAGTTACGCCACACTCAGTTACTGAGGAAGTTCCATTCACGTTGATGAGAGGAAGGACACCTATAAATAGACTTAGGCCTGCTTGGATGATAAAAAAAGAAAACAAAGAGATACATTTGGAAGACATTGTCAACAAAGTAAAAAGAAAACAAGAAGAGTATAAAAGATACTATGACAAGCAAAAACATGTTCAAGAAAGTCAAATTAAAACAGGTGATTGGGTAAGAGTGAGAGAACCAAAACGTGTAATGAAAGGAGAATCAAGATTTCGTCCTCCTCAAAGAGTGAAAGAATGTTCAAAGAAATCTGTGATTTTAGAGGATGGCAGGAAATGGTCATGTGATGATGTAGTTTTGGCAAAGGAAGGGGATATAATGAGAAATGAAAGGGAACAAGGCTGGTATGGAGAAACATTTCAAGACAAGACATCCAAGGATAATGTTGATGAAACAAGTATAATGTGTAAAGGTAATACACAAGAAGAGAAAACACAAGGAAAACCACATGAAGGAAGGAATGACAATTCTCAGACAATACCAAGACACAGGATAAGATTGTGGAACCGTAAACAAGACTATGTGTATTATTGAGAATTTGAAAACTGAGTATTAGGATCCAGCTAATATGTTACACCTCTGGTAACATGAAGATATCGTATCCTTTATAAGTCTGCAAAATTTTAAAGTTAAGATTCATAGAGTTATACATGCAACATAGCAGAAATGTTATGATAGTAGTTTCTGAGTTTTTCAAATTAGTTTTTTTTAAATTTATTTAGGAGGGGAGATGTAAGGATAGTATTACAGTAAATGTATGTACACAAGGTTCTGTAACCATAACAGCATCTTCGTGTATGGTTCCAGAATGTTGATGGAATCATACACGAAGATGTTGCTGAAAGAGGTTGGCCTCCCTGGGGTTTCTTCCATTAAACTCAAGATTTCACATAATATATAACTTGAGGTTGTGTACTTAATTGTTGTAAGAATACACAACAGGGACCTGTGAAAGCATTCCAGAACTCCAATCGTACGAAGCAGATCCACACCTTAAAGCCTTGCTCCCCATCATACTGATTCCTATGAAGTCACATCCTCCAGAAGTTCATTTCCTGTGCGACACGATGCGATTCCGTGCCGCAGTGGGCCCTCAACGTATAGACGCATGAAGAAGATCCGGTCAGCTGACCGTAGACATCCTGGGTCCTTTACTCTAAATTCACGTAGCACGAAGAGGAACGCTGAGCCGAATACAACACTGTAGAAGGTAGGCATTCAGTGTTCTTTGGAAGTAAGATGAACGATGACAACATGGAGAACATTCCAATGTGTTAATTTAAAAGCAAACGGACGATTTTGATCGGCACCATTTTAAGTGCATAAAGTCTGAGCCAATATAACAAAAAACGTCATTTAAAGTGTAAAAAACACAACTTCAACCGGGGCAAATGGGGGGAGATAAGCCAGAAAATCATTGACTGGTGGCCGTCAAAGCATTCAGAGGTGAATCTCTCTTATATTGTTCCAACAAGTGCAAGGCTTGTATAGAATCAGGAGTGTTCTTTTCACCATCTGGCAGCACAATAGTAAAAACATTATTTTGCTTAAGAAAGCCTTCAAATTTAGTTGTCTGGCCCAATCTATAGCACCCTGAAATGATTTCCTCAACATTAAGATCTCCCTGGGATAATCAGGATAAACAAAAACTGACTTACCTTTAAAATTGGCATTTCCTTTCAATCTGGCAGCAGTTATCAAGCGCTCTTTTGATCTTTGATTTTGAAAAGTCACAAGGATGTGTCTTGCTTTAGTTCCCACACCCTTACCAATTCTGTAGGCATTGTCAATATCCATTGGAGAAATCAAGTCACAATCAAAACTTTCCTTGAAAACCTGAATGGGTAAAGCTGCAGAATCTTCTTTACCAGCAGAGTCCTCCACACCAACCAATCTGATGTTTTTAGCCCTCAGCCTCATTTCCTGCCCCAAACGCATTTCCTTTTCTTTCTGTAAATCTGTCTTCAAGTTGTTATAAGCTTGAAAGCTGCCTGCAATTTCAGTACTCATAGATGTAGAAGATTTTTCCAAAGCAATTACCCTGCCATCCAGTCGACCAGTTTTTGAATTGAGATCAGATAAAGTAAGCTTGACTTCACAGACATCCTGGGCCACCTGGAGGAGGATTTTATAGATATCTTGGATGCTTGGGGTATCATCCATTTCCCCAACCTGTTTAGGTTTCTTAGAAGCATGATTTTCAGCCTCAGCAATCTTCTTTTTAGAGTTCATAATGTCTTGAAAATGTCTTCAGGGAGAGGTCCAGGAGCAGTTGAGCTAAGCTGCTACTCCATAGCCCACCATTCTAGAATCCGTGATCCCTATTATGGAGACAAGGAATTCCCAAGTTATGGTTCACCCCATGTCCCTTCCATTCCAAGACCCCAATGTTTGTTGGTTTTATGGGTATTGAACATCTTAATAATGCACAGGGCCCCTTTAAAGTGGATGACTTGGTTGCTGACCTGTACACGTTACTACCTCTTGGAGAAACCAATGTCCAATGGAATTCTCTTCTCAAATCCAGGGAGGAACTTAAAGAGCTTAAAAGCAACAGGAAGCCAGCTGAGAGAGAGAATCCACCAGAAAACACAGAACGCCAGCCCATGCAGAGACATTCAGGAGGTAGACAGTTCCTCCGACGAAGGACGGAGAGCCACTCAGAGGACGTGGCGGGTAGAGAACAAGGGCTGTGCGAGGAACACGGCCACTTCAACGAAGGTGGAGACCCCAACCGGGCAGGGGTCACTGAAGCAGGAAGCGAGCGAAGAAGCAACTAGAAATACTAGCGTACCATTGTATAAAGGGAAGAGGAGTTGAGGGGGTGGGTCCTCAGGAGCTAGAGAATCCAACTCCAGTACCGAGTCCCACCACTGAAAAGAAGGTACGCGGCTGCAGATGGGGAATGGTTGGAGGGCGGTGAGGCTGACACCAAACAGGGCTGAACAAGCGCATAGCCCGCCTGTTGCTGAGAAGCTGAAACTCCCACGAGGGGATGGAAGAAGCGCACCAAACAGGGCTGAATGAGCCTGTAGCTCATCTGGGGCTGTGAAGCTGAAGACCCCACAACGGGGTGAAAGAAATTCACCAAACAGGGCTGAACAAGCCCATAGCCCACCTGGGGCTGAAAAGCTAAAGACCCAATGAAGGGGTCAAAGAAACGTACTGAACCGGGTTTTTGATAAGTCTGTAGCCCACCTGGGGCTGACAAGCTGAAGACTCCATGAGGAGGTGGAAGAAACACACCAGACAGGGCTTAATGTGCCGTAGCACACTTGGGGCATAGAAGCTGTTGACCCTGTGAAGAGGTAAAAGAAACATACCGAATAGGGCTAATTGAGCCTGTAACCCACAATGGGCTGAGAAAGTGGATCGCCCGAAGAGGGTGAATGAAGAGACAAATACAACAGGGCTGAGCAGGCCCATGGCCTTCCTTCTTTATTTTAGGGCAGAAGTAGGTTAGCATAGTTTGAGGACATAGTTTCTTTTTGTATGACATCCTGTCGAGCACCCGTTTGTTGTTTTTTAGTGCAGTGATTTCAACATACAATTAGAGATGTCAATAAATCTCAATAAAGATCAACATCAGCAGCTAGGAGCCCAGATCAGTGTGAAGGCCTCAGCATAACCCATTCCTCTTTCCTCTTGCTGTCCTATTCATCTCATCCCCACTATTCTCCTCATAAAGCTGCACTCCCTGGTGAAGCCAAAATTCCTCTCTTAGATGCTTGAATGAGACTGAATGTAGACCTTATTGCTTTCAAGTGACCTTCATATGGATGGCTCGCCCTCATGTTAGCTCTTGGAAATGATGCCCTCTTCTTGTCTTCCCACAACCAGCATAACAACATCATATTTCTTATGTTATGTGTATTGGTTTAAATAAAAAATCTTTCAAAAAAAATAACAACGTCCAGAATTACACAAACCAGGACACTGTATTGTTCAAATATAAAGAGAGAAAAAGATATACTATTATATACAAAATTACTTCTCATGTCTTATTTATCTTTCTCATGCAATGGATCCAAAAAAATTAATCCACATTATTTAATACAGATAAAATCCCTTCAGATAAGTTAATCACCAAATTCATCTATTCCATTTAATGTGGATAAAATAATTCATTTATTTAATTGTTTTTTTATAACACACCTAATACCGTACCTGAGTTTGGTTTCTAGGCGCAGATCCGGGATTCGAACCTCTGTTACTCTGCGTGGTATTGCTTACCTGATAACCTTGCGAGTACGAAGAGATTACCACAGAGCCTCCCTTTAAGCCAGATTGGTTAATATCCAGAGCAGGGAATTTTTCTCTGCATTTCAAAAACATTTTTCAAAAGTGAGCTTCTTCAGCTAAACCAGCACCACATATATAGTGATCCTAACTCTATTCTTATGACACATAGGAATGTACACCTGAGCAAATTCAAAATATCCTTCCAATATAACTTTCTAGAAAATGAAGCAAATCCCATCTCTCACTCATTCTTATTCCACCCCACAGAGCAGAATGTGGGCCATTGTCTTTATGTATGCACTGTGGGATGTTTTAACCCACTTTCTACTCTGCTATGCTGCAGCACTGTGTTATGATGTTGCCAGAAATAGCAAAACGGCCGCAAAACCCTTGTGCACGCCAAAAACTCTGAAAAACACGCTTTGCAAAGCACAAAAAGATGGCTGCCCAAGCTACCACGCAGGTTGTCAGTGGTGGAACAGAGATCTCACTCCTGGAATATTTCACTGGGCTCCACAACAATTGAAAATGGAGTACAGAAGGAAAAAGCAGTGCTTTGATAAATGAAACCAAAAATCATGCTTTAAATCCCTTTTTCTTTGTTGCTGAAATTGCCGAATGCTGATACAAAACACCCTCAAACATCCAAAATTCGTGCTGGGTGCTACAATTCACTTAGTTTAAGAAATCATTGTGAACTTGCAAGGTCCTGAAAAGCTGAAAGCATGAAGGGATTTCCACAGCAAAACTGGCCTGTCTGTGGTTGTCCAAAATCTCTGTGCAGCAGAGGGTTGCAGGGATGACAGTTGACAGGAGCCTGCCTGATTAAACTTTAAACATGTATAAACTGAAATCAAATGTTTGCAATCTAAGAGGCCTGTTACTGAGAGTAACCTATGTTGTAATTGTTTGATCCCATCGTTTAAAATCTTGAATAAGAATTCTAGCTGCTATTTTGAAATCACAAATTTGTTTTAAGCTAAGGAAAAATGCAACAGAATTAACATTTAAATCAAGCTTGGCTAAAGCTACCAAACTGGAACAACAGGTTTCCTAACAGAGGCCTTTCCTTCCAGCAGGAAATCAGACCTAAGCGATAATTATAGGTTTTGGAAAGAACCTGGTCTACAGAGGCATGAGGAACAATGAACAGCTGCTGCTGAGGAAATGCGAGGTGTGAGGACAGTCGTCAATGGCCTCTGCCAAGAGCAAACTGGGAGGAGACTGCTCCTGAACTGCAGGGAGACAGAAGGAGACGGACCCAAACAACCATCTGTGGCTGAACCTTCACAAAGAACACTTTCTTAGAAGACGTATAATTTGCCAGTGAAAATTGTGAAAAATATAAAAGTACCAGATTTGTGAATCTAAATTTTGGCTGCACGTTTCAAGAGGCGACAAAATCGTGTGACATGTTCTGGAAAGAAATGGCAGAAAATGTGATTTTACACAAAATGTATTGCTGCTAGAAGTAGGAAACTTTATACATTTATGCCCATGGTAAACGTGCACGCTGGTAGAAATTTGCTTAAAAATTGGACATTGTGTTCCTAATAAAAAGCAGAACATTCTGTGAAAAGCCGAGACTTGACCCCACAGCTATGGGGTTTGGAGGGATAGCTGCTATATAAAATATGTAACCTGTATATGTGATTGTTATAGAAGTTGCACATGTGTAAATATGTATTGTGCCAAAAGTAGATTTTGTGTTCAAGGGGCTAGGGGTGGACTCTCAGCCTCATAAAATCACACCATAAAGGTGACACACTGTTTCTCTCCTCCTATCAAGGCAGAGAGGAGACTCTCACCCAATCGCCTGTCAAAGGGGTGGGTTTAGGATAAACCAGCCCACAAACCCCTTTATCATAGCATAAATAGAGACAGCTCACCACTCAAGGACAGACAGATTCACCCACTATCCTGATACTAGCAGAGCACCCTGCTGCAGAACTCTCCATCATCCTTGCTCCAGACTCCAGAAACTTGGCAAAGCAGAAACCCATTGCATAGCTGAACCATTTTCAGCTAGCCCCCAAATTCCAGAAACCCACAAACCTAAGGGGAAGTATCAAAATACAGCCGGGCTGCGCTATACTGCTTGCCTGCTGAAATAATTATCATCAGAACCAAGAAGGGCAGATCCAACCCAGTCTTGTGCCGTGCTGTGACCAGAGCCATTGCAGATCCAGTCCAGTCCTGTGCTGTGCGGTGACCAGAGCGCCTTGCTGATTACAGATCCAATTCCTAGAACCAGATCCAATTCCCTGACCAGAATCTTGACGGGCCAGAATCCCGACGGTTCCGTTTAAAAACATATCTAGTGAGTATCTATTGAAAGAACTGTGTCACTAGCATATGTACCTTGCTTAGTAAATCCCTATCTTAAACCCATCCTCTCTTGTATTCAGAACCTGTATTGTTAGGAGTATTTTTTAATTATCTGAACTCTCTATCCAATCCCTCCTCTCTTCCTCTGTATTACTATTGCTAAAACTATCTTTGCGCTGATCTTTTCTCATCTGAAGAAGGCGAGTCCTTAGCAGGCAGTCATTCTGATCAAGTGGCTGTGCTCCTGTGGGGTATTCGTTTTGTTCATAGTCATCCTCTAGTGTTAGAAACCCATTTGTCATTTTAAAAGTGCATTCCGGTTTTCCATTCTTGCGCCTATCTCGAAAAAACGAGCTCCACTAAAACGTCCATAACTTCCTCAGTTTCTGTGCTAGAAACAACATTTCAACTTCTGCTTGTAGCTTACATCCACAACTGTAGATTGCATCTAAAACTGCATCCATACAGTTCTCCCGTTATCACGATTATCGCGCAGTGAAAAGTTTGCTGCAAATCTTTTCGTTTAGGGAAATTCTGACACGTGTAAAACAGCTTTTGATTGCTTCCGACTTGAATTTTAAGATTTCGAATTGTTTCTTGGTATTAAATCATTGCTTGTGTTTGTGTGCAACTATCCAAAGTGGCTCCCATAACAATTTATAACAATGTTAGCAATTTTGACCATATTTAGCGCTTTTGCCCAGTCCATTCTAAGATAACTTTAAAAGCCATTGTGACAGCTTGACAGTCAATTCCGTTTTTCTCTTGTGTTTGCTGGGTGAAAGTGGGATTGATATTTTTTTGAATTCTGCCATTCCTGAAAACCTGCTCTCTCCTCCTATCTCTTTAGATTGCCTTTTGGGGTTTGAGGGGTGTGCAGAGGGAACCTTTAACCACAGTGCTATCTGATCTGCACACACACACAAAAGTATTATTTCTGTGCTGAATTGTTTTGCTCACTATTTTTTTTTATTGTGCTTAACCATTTAAAATTTTTACAATTTATGACTTTTGACGTTCAGCTTTCCTGCTTTTTGTATGGTACTTAAGACACCGCTTTCGTTGGGCGATTTCTCTTTGGTCCTTGGGCGATTTATGAGCTATCGTTCGCAGAGTTTGCCTTTTTTAATGCTATGTCCAAGAGTTTCGCTGCGGCCCTGGACCATCTTGATGAGTCACCTGCGATTAATCGTCTCCATCCCGTTTCTTCATTTAGTACTGACGGGTGGGATATAAGTGGTGCCAAGTACTCCTGCCTTTCCATACTCATTTCAAGACAGGTCGTGAGGAGGTGTCTTAATGTTTCTACTTGTTTGTGGTTTACACAAAGGCAGCAGGTAGATATGGGAGATTGAGATCTGCTAGTCAAGATTTCCCTGGTGTGGGGCATGTTTAGCCGGGCTCTCATGAAGATTTTTCTCAGCTCCTTGTCAGGAAATTTTTCACAGTATTTCAACGGCGTTTTGAGTTTGTTATGGCCGGGTGGAAGGTGCTTTAGTGATTTGTAAGTCAGGATCTTTTCATTGGTGGTGATCCAATCTTGCTGTTCTATTTTAATCTCACTCTGCCGGGTTTGTGATCAGGAGCTCTTCTGTGCAGGCTAACTCTTCCAGTTTGTCTTGGAGTTTTCTTACCCAGGTGTTAAGTGGTTTGCATCCTCCGCTCTTTATTTCGTTGGCTACCACCTGGAAGACGGGTAGAGTATTGGTCAGGAGGGTTTTCCTATACAGCTGCATTGCACTTTGCACCACAACTGAGGCTAAGGATGATAGGCCCAAATCTCGCTGAATTGCCGCCATCGGTGCTGACTTAGGAAGACCCAGGATCGACTTCCACAGGAACCCTTCAAGCTGGATCCATATTTCTGCTGGCAAATTTAAATTGGCACCCGTTCCGTATGTTAGTGCTGGCACGACTTTGGATTTGTAAAATTGCAGTGCCGGCATCCACGAAAACTTCCCAAATGTTTTGTCCACAGCTCTTGTTTGAGCCATCAGGTTTCTTGTTTTGTCCCATAAGGATTTCTGCATACTGTTTTCTTTCAGGGAATTATCGATCCATACACCGAGGTATTTGTATTCTTCAACCACTTAAATTTTTGTGTTTTCTAGGAACCACACAGTAATTTTTCCTTCATTTGTCGATTTGGAAAAGAGCAGAATTTTTGTCTTCTGTTTGTTAATTTCAAGGTTATTGTTATTCATGTACGATGTTAGGTTTGTTAATTGCCTTTGGAGACCTATTTTGATCAGGTCCATGAGTATCAGGTCGTCAACATACCACAATCTGGAGACTTTGCTCGATCCGACCTTGGGAGGGAAGGATTGGATTTTCTTTTTCTGTGACTTGGAAGTCTCAGATGAAGGTAATAAAGAGCGCTGGGACCAGTGGGCAACCTTGCTTGACCCCTCGTACCGAATAGATGATATTGGAAAGTTGTCCTTGCTGACTCAGTCGGACACTCATCGATGTTGCTGTATGTGAAGCCATTATTGATTCAAGCACTGCTGGGGGACATTTCCAGGTTCTTAGCTTTGACCAAAGTTTACTGCGGTCCACCATGTCAAAAGCTTGCGAGTGGTCCACTAGCGCCAGGTGAACCTTTGGTCCGCCAGCTTTTACTTTGGCTTTTATGATGTTTAAGAGTAGTAGATTAATCGTCATGCCTGCTCCCTTCTGAAAACCTGTCTGAAATGCGTCTGCCGCTGAGGAGCCTCTGGCCCATTTTTGGAAGTGTGATAGCAACAGTGTCGCGAAAATTTTTCCAATTGGCCTGTAGTTGACGGGGCTTTCTCTGCATCCTTTTTTAAAGATTGGGACCAGTACTGCTTCTGTCCAGGATTCTGGGATTTGTCCTGGTTTGTGACAATGGGTGAAGAGTTCGCTGATCACTGCCGCCCATTCTTTCCAGATGTCTTTTGAGGTCTATTTTGGTCAGACCATCCGGGCCCGGGGCTCTCGACTTCAGTTTGACAATTACTCTGATGATATCTTCCACGTTTGTTAGTGGTATCCAAGGTTCCTGGCTCATCAGTGTTTCCTTTACTTCCGGAGTAGAGGGGGGATGAAACAGGTCGGTAAAGTGGATGACCCAGTTTTGTTCAGAGACGGCGTTTGAGAGTGATGGCACCTTCTGCCCGTTTATTCTCTTCAATAAGGTCCAGAAATCTCTTGTGTTTCTGGAGGCCCA
Organism: Ambystoma mexicanum; assembly: GCF_040938575.1. Classification (NCBI taxonomy): domain Eukaryota; kingdom Metazoa; phylum Chordata; class Amphibia; order Caudata; family Ambystomatidae; genus Ambystoma; species Ambystoma mexicanum. The sequence goes on along the minus strand of NC_090928.1, from coordinate 257,848,704 downwards.
GGTCTTCAGCATGGCTTCAGCATAGTTTTGGTAAAGAGCCAAACGGTGGTGTTTGATCCACGATTTGTAATGCTTTGCTCCGTTGTGATATGCGGTCCAAGCCTCTTCAGTTTGGTGGCGAAGTGCAACATTTTTCAAGTTTCTCGTTTCCCAGCGCTTCACAACCATCATGTGGTCATAGGTGTGGTTGTGTTTGGGTTGTTTTCGTTTCTTTCCTGTGAAGCTCACCCTATGAGGAGACAGTAGAGATACATACTCAGGTCTCTTGGCCATCGTGCCTGATGGTGTTAAGCCAGGGTCCGTGATTAGTTTTTCCTTTATAGTTCTTATATTTTCTGAGGTGAGGTGAAGCCGGGTTTGCCGCTTGTTTGATTCAACGACCGGTGAATAGAATGACTTTTCGGGGCCAAGGCCCCCCCAGGACATCAGTAGGAGGTTGTGGTCACTTTCGATTGTTTTCTGGACCTTGAAAGAAATGATGTAGGCAATCAGGCCTTGTGTTATAAAGATGTAATCCAGAGTGGCAGTTGCTTCTTTCCTTTCCCAAGTAGGGATCTGGAGTTCGGATTCTTGTAACGTCGCCACATTGTAAAACTTTCTAGATTTCATAAGTTTTGACCACGCTAGGCCTCTTTCATTGCCCAGACGGCGAAGAGATAGTGCACTTTGCGCTGTGGTCGTCGTCCCACATTTGGCATTTAGGTCTCAACAGATACTGATATTGTCCACGTCGAGGTCCACATTGATTGTGTCGATTGCATTAGCGACAGATTTGCATAATTCTTTTGTGGTTGTTCTCTCAGGGTTCCAATAGAGGTTGATTATGGCCAGGTCCGATGTGGTCCAGGTGTCAAGTTCTGGGTTGCGATGGTACCATGATGTTAATGTGGCAAGCATGCCATAGGCTTCCATGATTTTTTATTTCGGTGTTATCCCTGAGCCTATGCGAATGGCAATTAATAGGCCCGAAGACGGTCTTCCCAACAGTGACCTGGATGCGGGCGATAGTTCAAGTACGAACCCGTCCATAGTAGGCTTGTCCATTAGTCAGGTTTCTTGTAGGCATATAATATCAAAAGTTCCCAGGTTGACGTCGCTGGGGCGGGTTAGATGTCTATACCCTCTTGTGTTCCACGACGCCATCGCCAAAACTTTCTTGTCAATCTTTGTCGCTGATCTCTCGACCTGACTGGCGAAACCTTGGGAGCTCGATGTTAGCTGTTATTTCTTCTGATTGCGGCCAAAAGTGTCTGCTAGCCACTTCCATGGACCGTCTGAGGCTTTTTCAGTCCGATGAGTCTTTCTTATTTTCACTTTTCGCACCACAGTGCTGGGCGTCGTGTTTTCTTTCTAGAGATCTTTGGAGGGTTATATGTGATGTGTGGTTTTGGTTCGTCAAACAGGAGCTTGAGTGGCCCAGAGATTGGTCGTGGTTCGTGCCGTCTTTTATTATGTGGGCCTCCTCAGGGCGACTCTTCATGTTCTGTTGCCAAACTACTCGTCTCCTTGGGGGTTCTTGCCATCGGTTTTGTTTATAAAGGGCTTCTGTTCTTGATGTGTAGTGGGACTTCCTCGGTGAACCCCTCTTACGAGTTGCCTGGTCGGATTGGTCAGGATTGGGCTTTTGTAACGGATGCAGTTTAAATCCCAAATGGTGAAGATCTTTTGTCATGTCTGTAGAAATTTCACGTATTGCTTTGTTTCTTATGTGGAGATAGGCCTTGGCTCTATGTTCCCGATGGTATGGCTCCACCAACTGAAAGTCTTCAGTGGTCAAGTGTCTAAGCTTGGTGACTTTAGCCAGAGTTTTTAGTACCGTTTTTCTGTTCAGCACCATGTATCCTTCGTTAGATGAAATTTGCTCTAGTTTAAAAATTGAGGTTCCTACCAGCTTTTTATCCAGATTCGTACCACCCTGCTTCGTCCTGGGTTCCTCAGTGGGTGTTGGTGCTCGCCACATGGTAGGTCGATGTTCTCTGCCTGTCCCAGGTTCGTTTGCCTGGTTGTCTCTTTGGCTGTCGGGCTTTGGTTGGCTACACCTTTTTTTTTCAGCCGTAACGATGTCGGCCAAATTCAACCGTGGCCTCTGTAGCGGGCTCTCATTTCCACCTCCCGTTTGGATCTGGTGGTCCTGATGGCTCGGCGCCGGGTTCTTTGAAGGGGCTGGCGGGGGAAGGTTATCATTGGTCGAGCGATTTTCTGGTGAGGCCAATTGCTCCTCCAGCGAATCTAGATGTTGAGACAAGTTCATCAACTCACTGTTTGCCTCGAATTCTTATGTAGTTTTAGGTGAGTACACAGGTCCGAGGTGCGCTGCGTTAGTAACAGGTGAAGCTCGTGTTGGTTCTGTCGGCTACCGTTGCTTGGTACCAGCAGCACTTTGAGTGACTTTTCCAGTGTTTGGTTTGGTATACTGGTCGTTTCTGGTTTTTTGCTCTGATTTCATTTCTTCGTGATTGTCCCTGATGAGGTTCGCACACTGTTGACCCTTTTTGGATCCTGGGTTCCAACAAAGTGGCTGTTTGCCGTGGTGTTATTTTTGTAAAAATCGGGGCCAAGTCTTTCTGTTTCAGCCCTTCAATGGTTTGAGTACCCTTGGAAGATGAGGTTGTGGTAATTTGAGCCATTTGGCACGTTTCCTTGAGCTCGTCTTCAAGTTTTGCAATTTTGACCTCCAGGGCCGCCTGTGTCTTGTTGGCGTTTAGTTCCAAAGCGGTTAAGTAACCTTCAATAAAGGTCAGTTTAGCGGTCATTGTGGCTATCATTGTGATGTTGTCTTTTAGGGCCTCGTTGATTGACTTGTAAAGTTTCCCAAACGGGTTTAATGCGATTGTTACTGCTGACATTATTGATAATAAGTCTGCTTTTTTGCTTGGAGACTCCTTTTGTGTTGATCCTGAAATTTCACTTATCTGTCTACTTTTGACAGGTGTATATATACCCCTGTTGCTTGGTTGCTGTGAGAGCCTTTCTTGATGTCTTCTCTCTGGGGGGGGGGGGTCGTTATTTCTTGTAGATGGCCTGGGCCCGGCACTTGTGCCGCAGAGTTTCCACAGGCATTTCCTTATAGGTGCGGTCGAGTACATGTGTATTTTTCCTCTGATTGAACCTGCCCTGTTTTGCTCACTATTACTCCTTGTGTATTAAAGAGATTATTCAGTGTTACATCACCCCATTGGTGATTATTGTGTAACACATACATAAATATTTTAACTTTGTAAACCAGCCTGATTCCTGGTTCAGTGTGACCGGGGGCTTGGGGGGAGGTTCCAGGAGAGGGGCGTGATATGAGTGGTATATCGTTCAGAATAAAGAACTTTTAGACAAAAATAAATAAGGGTTTCAGTTGTGCACTACATGCTAGACGTTGACTTGGGTGTGTGCCGGATTGAAATCACTTACAGCACCCAGATAAGTGGGTTTAAACTGAAGTAACCTAATCAAAAACTTATCTTTTTAATTGTGCGTTATTATATAACTAATTCTTTAATGTTTTTTGTATCCAATTTTAGGATATTAATCAAATAACTGAGATAAATCAGCGTAGATACTTCCTAAAATACTTCCTAAAATTGGGTGTTGCCTAACTTCCACGTAATCCCATTGTTTCCATTAATTCATAAATCTCATCACTTTGGTATTACTGGTATTAATACCAAGTACATTCCTTACCACATAGTCCCCAGTGAGGTCAAGCGACCATGAAGGGCAACTGCAGTTTGGTCCAGTAAGAGTATGTCATCTGCATGACAAAACATGCAACATTAATTGGGCCAGGTTTGGATGGAAAATCTTTAGGTGAAATAACAGTGACTCGCATTTCAAAGATTGTGCAAATTAAACAGTCAAGGGGCAAAACACTACCTGGCTTAACACCCCATTCAGTCCTAATGTCCCTCCTAAAAGGGACTTTCACATTCACTCTGATGTTAACCACTGTCTCACTGTGTACAGACATCAGTAGTTTTAATAGGCCTCTGTCAATTACCCAGCTTTTTAATTTACCCCAAGAAATCCCAAAAGCACGGTCAAAAGCAGCAGAAAAGTCAACATATGCCAAGTACAATGAAGGAGGGTTGCGATACGATGTTTATTCTTTTAATGGATCAACACCAGCCCATTTATAGGTTTACTCCTCCCTTTGTGGAAACCTGATTGAAATTTTGTAATTCTTCCTGTCGTCATGGCCCAATTGTCTAGATGTTTTAAAAGCAAGGAAGCAAACACTTTGCCTGGCATGTCCAATAGAGCAATTGGACTATAATTAAGTGGGTTCTCTCAACTGCCCTTTTTATATATTGGTAATGTGAGCCTTATGCCACAATCCCATCTGAATTCTGGATAACTGTACCAAATCAAACATAAAAGATCTTAGACCACATTTCCCGTTTGGATTGATGAACAACAGTTGCCAGCCCATCAGCATGGGGGCTCTAGAGCTCTTTAGATTTACAATTATGTTCCTAATGTTCAATTTAGAGAACTCCCCATACCACATTTTAACTGAGTGGGTTCATTCCACCCCCCTTCAGCTTGTGCCAGGGCATAAACAGTGGAATAGTGATCTCACCAGGTGGATTCCAATATTGCATTCGTTTGGAAGGGACTTTAATCATAACCCCGTTTTGCCAATAACACCCAACATTTCTTAAAATCATGTTTTGACTGTTTGAAACACTTCTTGCCATTTGCACATTAAACCCCATCAAAATATTGATGCCAGGTTAACATTTTATCTAAATTAATTTGCCTAAATTCCAACTGTATATATTTATTTTCTAATTAATTATCATTGATCCATACTGTTAACATATCTTTGTGTGATGTTTCTGCTGCAGCTTGTCAGAACATGACAATGGGCCTCATTACGACCCTGGCGCTCCCGTAATGAACGGTGCAGGTACGAGACCGGCACCGTTCATTACGGGATGCCCTATTACGAGGTTCCCTTGCGGGACCCGCTCAGAATGTCTGGTCAGACCAGACGTCCTTAGCGGATCCCGCAAGGGCACCAGGGAGCTAATAACGGGCCTGTTATTAACGGGCCCGTTATTAGCTCCCTCCCCATTCCCATTGACCCCCTATGGGGGCTCAAATGGGAATGGGGATGGGTTTTTTCAATGAGGATTTACCGGGACCTCCAAGGTTGGAATGGCCCGGTAAGTCCTCATTGAAGGAACCTGGCCCTGGAACCTGGAATGGAGGCAGCTATGCCCTTATTAAGGGCATGGCTTCCTCCATACTCATAATGAGGCCCAATATCTGTCTGTCTGTCTATCTATCTATCTGTCTGTCTGTCTGTCTGTCTGTCTGTCCGTCCGTCCGTCCGTCCGTCCGTCCGTCCGTCCCTCCCTCCGTCCGTCCGTCCGTCCGTCCGTCCGTCCGTCTGTCTGTCTGTCTGTCTGTCTATCTATCTATCTATCTATCTATTTATCTATCTAAAACTCTCAGGTATATTTCCGTACTCAGCTGATGCAATTTATTAGTGTTAGGTTGCACTCTGCTGTCCAAATGGCAAAGTGCACCCACTTCAACAACAGCTATCATTTCAACAAACAGAATGAGCACGGTTCTACGCGGTCACCTTCCACTATCGCAAACATTCTGAATAATTTCAAGTTACTTCTTTTCATACACAGTGCACAGCGTTTCCAGTGCAAATGAACTGTTAATTACCGGCTCAACGTTTCAGTCTCGAAAGAGCGAAACAGTGTAGGACTGAACTGAAAGCAGGTGCTGTAAGTATGCTACTACGCAATCTTATGCCATCACAGGGACTCTATAATGGGACAGGATTGGCAATTACGCATCTACAAAGACACATCATAGAGGCTGGTGTGATCGATGAAACTTAGATACTGTTCTTATACCGCGCATACCTCTCATTCCATCTGATACGTTTAGCCTTTTCAATGACCATTAATAAGTCACAGGTACCTACACCCTCTTCCTGGAAGCGATCAGTGGCAATTCTAATATTTAAGAAGGGCTACAGAAGTGACCCTATGAATTACCGACCGATATTGACCTTTAAGATATGCTAGATTGGCGTATGTTATGCTGGGAACAGCTAGTCATTTTAAAAAGCATTCAGGACAAAGCCATGCAATGTAAGGAAACTCTTCAATTATGAACATGTTCATCTGTTTTCCAATAAATGTGATAATGCTATCAATATAGGGATTTATCCAGATCAGATGATTTGACCCCTGTTTAACCTGTACCAGGCCCAAATTTATCTGAGTGAGATTGTAAGAACACTCATCTCTCAAAACTTGAGATAAGTACAAGTGATCATCAGCGGTTGTATCGGATATAATTAGTTCCTTTGTCAGTTGAAAACCAATTGATGTAACAGTGACGTTATCAATAATAGTAGACGATACACCATTCAACCATGTGAAGTTCCCCAGAATAGCCCTCTTGATCCTACCATTTAAAATATTAAACCCCCAGCCATACATCAACTCCACTTGGAGGTTCCAGGACAATCACTTCTTGTTTGATTAAACATGACTTGGGACTATCTCTAAAACACTCCATTAGTGGCGAAACCTCCTCCTGCGCAACTTTAAGGCATTTATTTAGAGTTAAAATCACCCTTTACAATCATAAATCTGAAACAAAGGACTCAGTCCATGAGTGCAAAATGTCAGATTACTGTGCCTTCAACAAACTACATTGAATTGAAAATGGCGGACATCACATCCATTCACCCTGCCACTCAACAATCTTTCGATTTGGTTTTCAGAGGTCAGGTTTGTAAATCGAAAGCATTCCCACCTTGTACTCGGAAAAAGAGAGTATTATAATCACGGTAGGTGAGTAACAGACTTCTAGCCACGCCCTCTTCAAAAATGTTATTGTCCATAGTATGCTGTCAGGCCCAATGAGCGTCATCTCCTGTGAGGGTTTCCTGCCACTACCAACAGCAGGAAACAGATAGAGGAAATGGCACTCACCCCACCTATCAAACTAGACTGAACTTATCACACGTCAAAGGATAATCAACCCCATCCCAAATTTGTCACCTTAAAAGGACAAGCAGAAGATAAGGCGCTTTGAGGCAGAAAGCATGTGTCAGCAATGTGTGTTTTACTAAATGAGGAAAACACGTAAGAACAACATCAATAGCTCCATGAAGATAAGCTTTATGAAGGATCCTTTGAACTTGAAAGTGTACTGTAACTGCATGTGTTACAGACATGTACATGTAACGAGGGCAGGGTGTGTTACATGAGTGTCATTTCACGTGTGTGCATGTTATACGAATGTGACAGCATAGCAATAGTCTATTATATGTGTGGTGTTGAAGTCAAACTACAGGCTCAATGTTGGCGGTGTGGCCCTTTTAATTAAGGTAACACATTGTACGATGGATGGGATGGAGAATATCCCTCACACCAAATAATTAGACCGACTCAGGAAGTTGGCAAAATGTCTGTTTTATTCTCAATTGTCTAAAACAGGGAGTACAACGGACATCAACGGACGTCGCACAGCATGATCTCAATGCATTTCATAAAAAGCAGTACTTTTATAACAAATATTTGTCATATGTGACATCATACTGCGTGGCAAGCTAAGAAAACCTACGCAGGAATGTGATAGGACTAAGGGGAGCATCTAAGTATACTTTCTATAAGGGATTGGATTGTTATTGGGTCTCTATAGTCAGGTGGGCAACTCATGCCCTCCGTTAGTGTAAAATCTACGACAGTGATTAGAAACACGATATATCATTGGCTCTCAAACTATAAGGCCCTTCGGTACATGGCCTCCTACAATTGATTGGCATGCTTGTACCCTTCTGGAACATTGGATTCTCTAGCAGCACGTAAACTGGTACCCCAGGTGCTGGTGGGTGGACTTGACCATACCTTCCCACCCAATTAGCCCATCATCTCTCATCACTCATGCCGTCTACCATTTAGACTGTCTTTGAACTCGGCCTTGTAGTAGCTTCTCGTCTGTGGGAATATAAGGGACTGTGAGCACGTTCTTATCAAGGTTCAGGCTTGCATGCCCGCATTTATTGTCATCTTGAAGTCATGTGACAGGAGCCATGAATCAGTCTATTTTATAGCATTTAATTGTCCTGAATAAAGAAACTTGGCACTCATGGTGTTCTCTCTTTGCAACTTAACAAGGGATACCTTCGCGTCTCACATCCACTGCTCTTCAAGGGCTGATAATCAGTTTTGGCTCCTTTAGCCTTTGACACCAGGCCAAGCAGTCTTCCTTTTGTCTGTCTTCAAGCCTCAGCTTTTCTTTTGCTGCGACACACATAGTTCATCAATCTTCTTCCTTCACAGGTTGAGCTTACTAAAATTGTGGCATTGAATGTCCAGATTCTACATATAGATATATACATTGATGGCACCGCCTGCAGTCTATTCACTACATATAGCCAGCCTGGTTACTTGGTGTACTTGAGTTACGGCATCTGTACAGTTATAAAAACGACTTGCATTTCTGCAGTGCTTCTTCACACATGTAATCTTCACTCTGCACATGAACGTCTTTTCGATTCGGTACCTCGCCATCAGATTCTATAAAGTCTGGGCCTTCTCTTCTTTGGTCATCCTTCTCAGTGCATCACACTAATTTCTTGTGACGTCACCAGTCTCTTCTTTTCACCGTTTCACACTTCTTCGGGGTCCTCTCTTAGGAGACCACCATTTCTTTGGGGATACATCACATAGGGCTTTCTCAGTAGATACCTTGTCTCAAAGGCTCTTTGTGTAATGGTTATAGGCAGAATAGGGGCGGGACTTCCTGCAGAGGCATTCAGCTGCTCCTCTAGACTGGTTTGGGTCACCCAGGGTGCAGCGGCTTGTAACATCCATTTAGGTCTCTCCTGTTCGAGTGCTGGTACACCCGCGCATTGTCTTTCTGTCCATGGACCAATAGGAGAGGTATAAGACTGCAACTTCACAGATGAACCAGTCCTCTGCTCAACTTCCTGTTTGTGCTTCAAGCCCCTCTATGAATCACATTGCCCACATTGTTGAAATGCTGCCGTGGCCATTTTCAAATAAGAAATCTTCATGTAATATACTCTAGCTGGGTGGGAAGCAGCAAAACAGCACTTTTCCTTTTTTTTCAAAAAGTGCGCACGTGCATTGTGTTACTTCTTTCTTTGCCACAGCTCTAGGTACGGAGCTTGCAGGATTCCCCCAAGTGTTTTCCCTGCTCCGATGATGGAGCATATTGCATATACCCTTCCTCCCCCAGGCAGGAGCTGTGTTTATTTAAATGCTCCGCTCCTAACCCAGAGCACAGTGAAGGTGGAAACCTCCTTTTTTTCCTTTGAATGGCTCTGATCCGGAGCACACTGTTCTTTTCCTCTCCCTAACATTGTTTTTTTCTGCAGCCGAAAACTCACTGCCTGCGGTTTGGTACCACCCGTGGGAGCGGCAGGCATTTATTGAACCCCTGACCAGAGCAAAACTGAAACTCTTCTTTTTTGTTCTTGTTTTTTGGACTGCTCCCATCACAGAGTTAGCCGTGCTCATTCTCTCCCACGGGGAGGGGGAGTTCTCACTCACTAGGTGCGGCATCTTCTCTTTTTTTTCTTCAAGCTCCAAACACTGAGCATAACCCAGCAGGGCACAGCAGACAGCCGGGCGGCCACACCAGCACCATGGGACTCCAGACCTTCATCACCATTGTTATGACTAGACCTGTGGTCACACAAGCAAGCCCTGATCAGTGCTGGGGGCACCCAGCAGATGCAGATAGTGCTATGGTCACACCGCATGGGCAGTTGCAGGGATAACGCTGATCGCACGGCTGGATGTCAGTTGCTGGGGGCTCTCTGTGGTCACACAGTATGACAGTGATTACACATGCTGATCTGGGTGCACCCAGATCAGCGGTGGCCATTGTACCGTGGTCACACAGCGTCATCCTATGTGAGAACCACCCACAATGAGCTTGGTGGTAACAGATTCAGTAGAATGCCACTAGTCGTCGAACTTCTAGACAATGCAACTTCCAAGAGAACAAAGAACTAATTGGAAGGGGATTAGTCTAGAGTATTTTATACTCCAGAACTTAGTAAACGTGATATCTGAAGATAAAGTATATCAAAAACATGTACTCACGTAAAGCAAGCAAGTCAAGCAACGTGCAGGACCAGGAAAACCAGGAGAGCTGATTCGATGTTGTACGGTTAAATGCTTTCTTACTGGAAGAAAAGATGAAAAGTAGTCCGTCTGATGATGCCAGTTCCAGGGTAAGGACAATCCAACCAAAACCTATACCCGACGGCACGAGGACGCCTAATAAAGGTCCAAAAAACAATCCCAGTTCCTTATGGCAAGTTCCAAAGAAATGTTCTCCGAGTAGAAAGTACAAAGCAAAGTTCAAAGTGCAGAATGAATCCAATACGCCAAATCCAGAAATGTCAGACAAGAAGCAAGGTCGTTCGTTCCGAGTTCAAGGGAATATTCAATTACAATCCGAGGGACGAAACAGGGTACAAGACAGGAAATACGAGGACAAGGTGATGAGCTCCAAAATTGTTAATTCAGAAGCAGCGTTCCGAGTACCGTGTGGAGATTTAAACCAATCACGTGACCCTGCGTGAGACGTAGTCACGCCGCAATCGTGCGCGAGCGTGCTCAGGCAACCAACGTCTCCACGGCAATCCCCAACGTTGTCTGATCCGCTGGAAGTGCTTCGGCTCCGTATGTTTAGGGATTGTGGAACGTGTAGTTCTGCCATAACGCTTGAGGGGACGTGAAGTAGACGCTGATTTCTTGACAGTATCCTCCCCCAAAGATGTCTTCACCCCCTGAGAGGCCAGGAAACGAGCCAAGAGTATCGGAGCATGAACATTGGACTCAGGCTCCCAGGTACGATCCTCTGGACCATAACCCTTCCAGTCAATAAGGAAATACCGAACACCTCGGGAAACCTTAGAATCTAGAATCGCCTTCACCTCATACTCCTCTTCCCCCTGTACCTTGACCGGAGGTGGACGAACGGGGAGCCTGGTCCCCTCTGAACAAGGTTTCAGAAGAGAAACGTGAAAAACTGGATGGATCCTCCAATTATACGGCAGTTCAAGTCTTACAGCAGACTGATTGATTATATCCTTGATAGGATACGGACCAACGTATTTAGGTTTTAAACAACTCCTCATGGGAATACGGAGATGTTTGGTGGAAAGCCAGACCAACATACCAGGACGGTAATCGGGTGCTGGAGACCTATGCCGATCGGCGTATTCCTTAATACGGTCTTGAGCTTCCTTTAACCGGGAATGCACCTGTTGATGTAGAGAAGCAATATCTCTGAGACTGTTTTGTACCGCAGGATTGTCTGAGGAGACTGGAGGATCCAATGGCAAAGAACGGGGATGATAACCATACAAGGCAAAGAAAGGAGAAACACCAGTAGAAGTGTGGACTGAATTGTTATACGCAAATTCAGCAGTAGCTAACGCCGACAACCATGATTCTTGAAGCTGCATGGTAATGCAACGTAAATACTGCTCCAATGTAGCATTCAAGCGTTCCGTCTGACCGTCCGTTTCCGGATGATAAGCCGAAGAATACCTTGCGTCAACACCCAGAGAAGTAGTAAGATGTTTCCAGAACCGCGAGGTAAACTGTGAGCCTCTGTCAGATATAACAATATCCGGAAGACCAAAACGACGGAAAACATGGCGAAGAAATAGTTCCGCCAAAACCGGAGATGTAGGCAAACCTTGACAAGGAACAAACACAGCCAGTTTGGAAAAGTAATCAATGACCACCCATATGGTGTCAAACCTCTGAACGGGCGGGAGTTCTGTGATGAAATCCATAGACACCATGGACCAAGGTTTGCATGGAACCGGAAGCGGACACAATAAACCCACTGGTTTTGTGGTTGAGGACTTACACTGGGCACAAATGGCGCAGGTAGAGATATAATTCAAAACATCCTTCTGCATTGACGGCCACCAGCACCATCTCTTGAGTTGTTCCAAAGTCTTGCGTACACCAGAATGAGCTGAAACCAATGAATCATGACTCCAACGTAAGGCAGTTCGTCTGGAATCAACATCTGGAAGATAAAGACGATCTTTGACATAAGGCAAAGAGTTGATTATTGTCATATTCAATTTCTCAATCTCTGAAGGATTCTCCGAAACCCATTCTCTAATGGATTCCTGTAGTGAAGGATTCAAGGTACAAGAACATATTACCTGATTAGGCAATAATAGACCACCAAATTCCCTGGAAGATGAGTCATTCCCATCCCTCCTTGAAAGAGCGTCTGCCTTAGAATGTAGAGCCCCAGGACGAAATGTGATCTGGAAATTGAATTGCGAAAATAATTCGTGCCACCTGGCATGCCTGGCTGTGGTACATTTCACTGACTGCAAGGCAAGCAGATTACGATGATCAGTGTAAACCTGTACTGGAACAGCAGTACCCAGAAGATGATGTCGCCATACCTTGAAAGCGTCACGTATGGACAATAATTCACGCTCGGTGATAGTATAGTTAGTTTCATATTTGGTAAGTTTCCTGGAGTGAAACGCCACAGGATGAAGGAAACCTGTATCTTTGCAATACTGAGACAAAACTGCCCCAACCGCTTGATCAGAAGCGTCAGCCTCCACATAGAATGGCAATGAAGGGTTAGGATGTTGGAGGACAGGGGCGGTGGTGAACGCTGTCTTGAGACTTTCAAAGGATACTTGTGCTTCAGCCGTCCACTTGAAACCATTCTTAGGACTAGTAAGGGCAGTCAAAGGAGCCACTATATCAGAAAATGAGCGAATAAAACGTCTATAAAAGTTCGCAAACCCTAAAAAGGACTGCAAGGATTTAACAGACGTAGGAGCTGGCCAGTCCAATACAGCCCTTACTTTGATATCACTCATGCCGACTCCCTGATTCGTGATGTCGTATCCCAGGAATTCCACACACTGGGCATGGAAAATGCACTTTTCTAGTTTAGCATAGAGATGATGGTCTCTGAGCCTTTGTAATACCGTGGAAACATGTTGTATATGAGTCTCATAGTCTGGAGAGTAGATCAGGATATCATCAAGATATACGATGATATATTGGTCGAGTAAATCACTGAAAACATCATTAATGAAATACTGAAATGTAGCTGGTGCATTGCACAACCCAAAGGGCATAACTAAGTACTCATACAGGCCATATTTGGTTTTAAACGCCGTCTTCCACTCATCACCCTTCCGTATTCTGACCAAATTATAAGCGCCCCGCAAATCCAGTTTGGTGAAGATGGTAGAAGAGCCCAACTGATCCAGAAGAACCGAGATGAGTGGAATTGGATATTGATTACGGATGGTGACAGCGTTCAATGCACGGTAATCAATACATGGGCGCAAGTCGCCTTCTTTCTTTGGAACAAAAAAAAGAGGCGATGCCGCTGGAGAACGTGATGGTCTGATGAAGCCTGAAGCCAGTGACTTGTCCAGATACTCCTTGAGCACTAAATCCTCCTTGTGGGTCAATGAATAGATGCGACCAGATGGTATATCGGCATTTGGAACCAGATCAATGGGACAGTCATACTGACGATGTGGTGGGAGGATCTCTGCACCTCTTTTGTCAAATACATCTTTAAAGTTTCGGTACTCCCCAGGTAACACTGTATTCATGACTGCTCCAATAACCAGAGCAGAATCCAAGAGATGAGTACTGGGTCCCGGAGACAGGGATCCTGCTGTCCCACAAGAATTAGCACAGTATTGAGACCGAAAAGAAACCGTCCCTTTAGCCCAATCCACTAACGGATTATGCCTTCTTAGCCAGGGTAGCCCAAGGATTAACTTGAACTGAGGTGCTGAAATAACGTCGAAGGCTATGGTCTCAGTATGCCCAGAAGAAGTAGTCATGATGAGATCTACCGTTTGTTCGGTGACCAGACCAGATAACAAGGTTGTGCCATCAACAGCATTGACCAGTTCCGGCGAAGACTTGGGAACAAGAGGAATACCAAGACTCTTAACAAACTGGCTGTCAGCATAATTCCCAGTGGCCCCTGAATCCAATATAGCATCCGCCATACAAGAAACCATGGAAGAGGCACAGACTTCAACAGATATGGGAAACAAAACCATGGTATTAGAGCCCGTATTTGAGGGACTCGACAATGGGGCTCTCTCTATTGCCGAGCTTTGAAGTTTCCCTGTTTTCGTGGTTTTTTAGAACATTGTCTCAGGAAATGTTCCGAGGAGCCGCAGTAATAACACAAATTGTTCTTTCTACGATGCTCTCTTTCTTCAGACGAGAGTGGAGCTCTAAGAGTACCTATCTGCATAGGCTCGGGCGAAGTATGACTCTGCTCTGTGGCTACTGGTGTAGGATAGGGAACCAGACTCTTTTCCCCTTTGCGTTCCGCCCTCCGTGCGTCTATTTGCAGGACTAGATCTACCAATTCTGAGAAAGCAGTAGGAATCACTGGGACAGTGGACAAAACATCCTTGAGAGAGTCTGAAAGCCCTTTGTAAAACAGAGCCCCTTTCTTTGCCTCCGGCCAATCCGTCTCTGCGACCAATTGGTTGAACTTGGCTAGATAGGACAGCAAGGGCAAATCCTTTTGTCGTAAAGAGAGCAGTTCCAAATCTGAAGCTTGGGATTTATACTGAGTGTCAAAGACACGAGACATAGCTGATATGAGAGCATCACAATCATACAAAAGATGACTCCCTTGTTCCAGTAATGGGTTAGCCCAGACCGCTGCGGTACCCCCAAGGTAGGACAAGACAAAAGCCGCCTTGGTAGTGGCATCAGGGAAAGATGTAGGACGGCACAAGAAATGCAGTCTACATTGGTTGATGAAGGTGCGGAACGTCTTAGGATCCCCCATAAAACGTTCCGGAGGGGCCAAAGGAAACTGGGCCGTCATGTACACGGGCGCATTCCCCTGTCGAGGAACGCCCGCTCCAAGGGCAGAACCAGAAGGAATAGCACCAGCACCATCACCCGCCTGCAATCCGGCCTGAAGGGCGTCGATCCAGCGTTGGGTGGCATCATGAGCCGCAGTCATATCTGCGCGTAGACCGGCAATCAACTGAACCAAAGCTGCCAACGGATCGTCGGCAGTTTCCATATCATGGATATAAGGCTTCTGAATATGTGAGAACCACCCACAATGAGCTTGGTGGTAACAGATTCAGTAGAATGCCACTAGTCGTCGAACTTCTAGACAATGCAACTTCCAAGAGAACAAAGAACTAATTGGAAGGGGATTAGTCTAGAGTATTCTATACTTCAGAACTTAGTAAACGTGATATCTGAAGATAAAGTATATCAAAAACATGTACTCACGTAAAGCAAGCAAGTCAAGCAACGTGCAGGACCAGGAAAACCAGGAGAGCTGATTCGATGTTGTACGGTTAAATGCTTTCTTACTGGAAGAAAAGATGAAAAGAAGTCCGTCTGATGATGCCAGTTCCAGGGTAAGGACAATCCAACCTAAACCTATACCCGACGGCACGAGGACGCCTAATAAAGGTCCAAAAAACAATCCCAGTTCCTTATGGCAAGTTCCAAAGAAATGTTCTCCGAGTAGAAAGTACAAAGCAAAGTTCAAAGTGCAGAATGAATCCAATACGCCAAATCCAGAAATGTCAGACAAGAAGCAAGGTCGTTCGTTCCGAGTTCAAGGGAATATTCAATTACAATCCGAGGGACGAAACAGGGTACAAGACAGGAAATACGAGGACAAGGTGATGAGCTCCAAAATTGTTAATTCAGAAGCAGCGTTCCGAGTACCGTGTGGAGATTTAAACCAATCACGTGACCCTGCGTGAGACGTAGTCACGCCGCAATCGTGCGCGAGCGTGCTCAGGCAACCAATGTCTCCACGGCAATCCCCAACGTTGTCTGATCCGCTGGAAGTGCTTCGGCTCCGTATGTTTAGGGATTGTGGAACGTGTAGTTCTGCCATAACGCTTGAGGGGACGTGAAGTAGACGCTGATTTCTTGACATCCTACAGGCCAGGGTAGCAGGGCCGTGTTCGCACGGCATCAGCCTGCAGGCTCAATAATGAGATACAACAACAGAAGTGCCATTCATGGAGTCTGCTGCCGTTCTGGGGCATGTGCCGGCTGAGGCTCCTATTATTGACAGGCAGTCGTGACGAAGTCATGACATAGATTATTAAAGGGGCAACACCACACTCCTCCTTTTTCATAACAAACAAATCAAAGACACCATCAATGGACATCAAATAAATTGTCACGAACAGCAATACTTGGTCCACTTGGGAAACGTGGGGTAAAACAATAACCACATACACAAGGATTCAGTCAGCTACAAACATTAAAACATACACCGGTCACTCTTTACATATTTTGCTGGTGACGGTCAGAGTTGGTAGACTGCTGGTGGCATGTTGGCAGTTCCAACACACTGTAAGGGAAAACGTTATTCAGCAGGGGAGAAGGGAAACTCCAACCAATGGACGACACCATTGTCAGTTACTGGAACCATATGGAGCATGCAGACAATCTGCGGGATCACAGCTTCACACACACTTGATTACTGGGACCACTGTAAGCACATCAATGACATGCATGCTGATAGCCTCAAAAGCACATATTTATTGATTCCTCATTTGTGGGGATGTAGGATACCAGTACAACCTCACACATATATCAGTCCAGGGTAGTTGAGAGCACAGTTCTTGAGCCGGCAAAGCTGCACCCGGGGCCACCAGGGCCACATCGGCTGCAGTCCTGATGGTGGGGCATCAGAGAGACAATGTAGCAGGGCATCTGGGATTCGTTATATTCAGGCTCTGGATGTTGACAGGGCATGGAGTGGCAGGCAGGGTGGCAGAGTGTTACACCCCCCTTCTAGGCCACACAAGCACCCTCTCAGTGAAGGGCCATAGCTGGGTGAGCGCCAGCAAGATGGTGGGCTGGCTTAGGAGATGCAGCATCATGCAGCAACAATGCTCCCCCAGGCAGGAGTCACAACCTTCCGGCAGCGGGATGGCTGGGGATTGGTGGACTCCCGTGTGAACATAGCCTTGAAATGAGGGCTTCCGGCAGAAAGGACCACCCGATGGGTGTAGATCTTCTTGGCCCCAACCACCAGAACCACATTGCAGAGTTCCCGGTGCTTGTGTAGGATGTTAATGACCTCCAGGGTCTGGCGCAGAGACCTCCTAATGGGAGGGCAAACGGGGCACGTGCCCCAGGCCCCCATCCTGGGATCCTTGCTGGGGGCCCCCACGTGTTAATATGTTGGTTGGGCTGGCTGGGCTGGGCACGTGAAATGATGTCCTGCTGAGAGAGGGCTCCACTCTGGTGACTTTCTTAAAGTAAAAGTTTAACAACGTAATTGAGCAAGTGTAAGTCTCCGATGATTCTGCTGCTCTGTGCTCTGCTAGGGCCCCCACCCCACCAGCATTTCAATTACAGATTTTACAGGGCCACGTGATCACTCTAGTGCCAGTGTGTCTGGCTGAGACAAATTTGTTTACTAGAAAAAAACAATTGTGATTGATGAGCCTTGTGTTGTCCTGGCTCTGCCTCTGCCCCAACCAATGAGGAATCAAAAGCCTGTTCCCATGCATGCAGCAGCTTCCGTGAGCCAATGGTATTTAGTTATATTCTAACTTGTGGGCATGTCTTCTTCGAGGCTCTTCTGCAGTGCAACAGTCCAGCTTGGCACGGGGCTCGATGTTCTGCTCTTCTCGAGGAAGCCCCCTGAGGCTTCAATCATCCCTGCCTAACCTAACCGGCTACCCTGCCCCCCACCAATGTCCCCCTGAGGAGAAGTCCTCAACCCGGAGGCTCGGAGCACTGCTGCCCGGTAAGTAGCAATGTGTGTTTATGAATGTGTAATCATGTTATTTCTTCATTTTTGAGTGTGCCCCATAGCAGGGCCAGGGCACAGACAGCACAGACAGTATACTGTACATGCCGGCCGTAGCTGCTACGCTGGGGGCCTGGGGCAGTCTAGAGGTGGAAAAGTTCCAGTTGAGGCTTGCCCCTCGGCAGCAAGCGTCTTCTGGGGAGATATGTGTGTACTATTGGGCCTAGGCACCTGGCCTACCTCTATGCATGCAGGGAAATCTGGAGACTAGATGCAGAGAAGGAATGAAGAAGAAAGAGTGGGCGGACGACAGTGGTGAAACAGAGGGATACAAAGAGTGGAGGGAGCCAGGCAGTGACAAATAAAGGAAGTGAGTTGTCTGGGTGGGAAGTGGTACTGCAGATGAATGAGACAGATTAGGGAGATGGAAAGAGCACAGGGGACCGCAGTAAAAAGAGAGGAAATTACTTGACAGAGAATAGAGGGGATGATAGAGATTGGTAAGGAAGAGGAACGAGAGTTGGTGTAAGAAACTGGAAACGGTAGAGCGATCTAGGAGGGACATGCGGTTAAAAGGGGTTTGAAGCTCTGCATATTCAGGGCTTGGCCGCCCCATCAGGACACCAGAACATCCCTCGGTAGGGCTCCGTGTTTAGGGCCTCTTTGGCGCGGAAGGATACAAAGCGTGCATCGCGTGATTTTGCCTGGGTGGTTTGCATTGAATTGGCTGCCTGCTGGCTGCCACCAGCGGCAGCACGCTGACGCTGGCGCTGCGCATTTCTTTTTTCTTTCTGTGCATGAGGGCCTGGGAACCGAAACCGCACGTGCTCTGCACACACATTGCGCAAGACAGGTGCAGGGCAGGCTGTGGCGCAACAGCTGGGCAGCTAAGTGCACGCAAAGTCAAGTGTTTGATATGCGGTGCCACTGCCAGGGCAGCAGCGGTGAGGCCTTCAGCTATGGCATGTGATGTCGAAGGTAAGCAGATAGACGCTTAGTATTCTACTGTCGTTACTGTGTTGTGATTGTGATTGAACAACGAGATATGAGGAACTTTTGATTTGAACTCTGTGTCACTGCTCTTCTTACCACGGACGATACAGCGAGTGCACTGCCTACAGTCACTGCAGTGCACGCGCATTTTAGATTGATCTTTAAGTTTGTGGACCCTGTTATTGTTACAATTATTCGGGGACTGTACACCGAACATACTGTACTCGGACATAGTGAAGAAGAGGCTTTGTATCCCGTGAACTGATCACGTTGCACACAGAGTGCTAGGTTGATTCCAGCCTGTTTCTTTAGTATACAATAACTTTGCACACATCATACACTGGCAAGATTTTGTAGTGACTGAAGCCTCTTGGTGTTTCGACTCCTTTCACTTCACTTTTCTACTCCACATGCAAATTGGTTGCTCCTAAACGTCCTGCTCCGCCTGCTCTTTTGGGGACAGCCTACACGCACGTACAGACTAGACAAATCTAGAGCAGGTCAACAAGGCGAGGCAGCCGGGCTGGTTCAGAGTGCTGCCCATTTGCACCTTCTGCCTGAGTGCCTGCATTGGAGTGGGGCTCCTCTCCCTGCTCCCGGTCTGACTTTGTGGCTGAGCAGGTGGGCAGTCTCTACCAGCTACTGGTCTTGGACCAGTGTCTGTCCCAGTGTTGCAGGTGGTGCTCCTCGCGATGCAGGGACAATCTCTGCTGATTCCGTGGCCTCTCTCACGCGCTCCTTTTAGTTTGCCAGTTCCTGGAGCACTTCCTTTGCATTTGTTCACCTCGGTGTGACAAGAGATGTGAAGCTCTGGCAGTGGCATTCCTCATCGCTAGATAGTGTGTGCACTGTGCAGGCGTCTAGGGAAGATAGACTACACACACAAATGCACATTGAATCGTAGTGGTCTAGTGCTCTTTCGTACAATTCCAACACAGACTGCATGCAGGCGGCAGCCTGGTTGTTCCCACACACACATCAGGGATCCTGCATTTGGCCGCTCATCAGCAATCTGTCAGGTGAGCCTTGCTAGGATCTCTTTTTTTTCATGAAGAGAAACAGTACAGGTTTGAATGTAAATGCAATCTGTGTCTGGTGGTCACTCATGCAGTACGAATTTGAGAGTTTAGGCCCTCTTCAGCAAGGAGGGATTCAAAGAAAGATACAAATCACTGAAAAATGAAAAGGATTCATCAAAGTAGGAATAGAAGGAAAGAGGAAGAGGGCTATATGGACTTAAGGATGTTTGGGAGGGAGGTCAGGAAGCCAGAAGGTAGAAAAAAGAAGCAAGACATGAAATATGTAAAAGTGTGAAGGCTGGCTAACGTCGCAAGAGGCTGTCCGTTTACTGTGTGCTTACCCTCAGTTTACCCTCAGTGCAGCTTGACGTGCTTTGTGGACCTTTCCTATAACCAGAAGGAGGAGTCTGTGCAGCTTTGGAGCATCTGCTGTAGTTGTAGCTGTGGGCCAGGAGAAAGTGAGGAGTTTGAGAGCCAGTAGTGTGAGAGCCGGAGCCGGTGCGCAAGAGCCCGAATCTATCACCTCCTGAGGCCGCGATACCACATTGTTGTTGGACACTGCCTGGGTACTGCCCGATTTGGCTGGGAAGCGGGCATGCGGCGGCGACGATGGTGACTAAGCCTCTGATCCGCAGATCTGTTAAGAGACTTCACTAAGAGTGGGGGGTCAGTTCGAAGGCGCGGGTCCGGGAGATTGTTGGGGATCCCGGATAACGGGTCAATGAACTGTACAAGAATAAGAAATTGAACCAACTCCCTTCGCATTACAGCTGAATCAGCAAGCTGATTTGGGTATGCACTTTTCTTTTTGACTCAGCACAGAGGTTCTCTAAAGATAATCGATATCAGATATCAGACTTTACTATTTGATATCACTCGGCATAAATCGTCTCATAACATTTCTATTTTTGGATCCTTCCTATTCTATTCCCGAAATCTATCTTGCGGGTGACTGCAAATTTATTGATCTTTGAGCCAGTTGCTCCTACTGGGGTCGCAAGACCACGACATAAGCGGCGAGCTAGGGATTAGCTGGTATTGTTACTTCCCCCCACCACCCACTGGTGACTGTCGATTCCTCATCTTGGAGCCAGTGTGGAAAACGGCGTCATGCTATTCCGCTCGCACTACCGGCCTATATATTTTGTAGAACCTACTGTAAAGGAGATTTAATTTCAAGCTTTCCAACTAACATGATGCTGAGAAGTAAACTTAAAAGTGGCAAAAAGAATAAGAATGATACGAAAGATGCGGATATGGTGGAAATAAGCACTCAGACTGTTGCTGCCAAAGATAAGATGATTACCGATTTCTTTGGGGATCAAATGGCTGTTGCTCAGATACACTCTGAACCGTTGGATGCTGGTATACCCTTTAGTGAGGTGGCATGGCCCTCATCGGAATTTGATAATAACAATTCACTTCTTAACCTTTGTTATAGTCTGGAAGGACAAATAACTAATCTCGAGAGGTCGAAGGCTCAAAGACCTGATGCAGAGCCTATTGATATCGTGGCCCCAGACTCAGGCTCAGTGGGATTAATATCCAGTATCCCCCCCATTGTGACCACGGATAGACTCTCATGTTCCCCCCGACTTATTGGTCTGGTGGACAGTGTGGTTGACTGTGAAATACAAGATAATGCATCTCTGATCTCTAATCATGAATGTGTCAAATGTAACATAGAATCTAAACTGAAAGAATTAGATACTCATAATACTGCAACCAGTTTTGCACTGAAAATCTTGTAAGGCTATGCTGTACCATTGTCTCCCAAGTGAGAAATAATACAGATGCACTTAATGAAATGTCCAAAGCAGATATAATCTCTGATTTGGTGGGGACTAACACACTGGGTCTGAGCGTGCCTGTTAAAGTAGCCAATGTTGCTGTAGATAAGGTGAACCTGGAATCAACATGGTTGAAATTATGGCGGGCAGTGACAGTGAGAGTGTGGATGGTTGTCGTTTATCTAAAAGAGAGAGGACAAAGAGGCAAAAACTGGTAAAGAAACCTGAACAGGACAGGGTTGTGGAAGTGGTGGAAACTGTTGAAAAGGTGGTGTTGGAAGGGTTGAAATCTACTTCCAAAAGAGGCAAAAAGAGAGCAGCAAGGAAGGCAAAAAAACGTGCCCTTAAAAGGTGTAACTTAACCATTTGGCTGATTGGCTCAGAGAAGCCTAAAATTAAGGTTACCAATCCGCCGTTATTCCTGTGACTGAGGGGTCAGTTGATGCACCTGGTATCCACAGGGGCGCCACACGATACTGGATGGAGGTCTAAACGCTATCCCGGACCCCTCTCTGCTTGGTTATGTGCCAGACATTGGGTAGCGCCTATAACAGGAGAATGGAGGGTTAAGATACTGGTTCTGTGATGGGTGTACTCCCACCTCCCTCTGGTCCAAATCCCCTCCCTTGGGGTTATTGCTCATCTTAGGTTTTTGTGCGTTGAACTCTCCGCCCTGCGTCTCTGTGCAGGGGCGCATGGTTGGTGCGGGCGTTCCGTGGACCTAGTTGCTTCACTGGTCCGTGTGCCCTTATGTCGGGTCCAGCCAGCTGTGACTCTGACTCTGCTTGTTGTCTTCCAGGTGAGTTATAATGTCTTTTCTGTCTTTATTCTGTCTCTTTCCTTCCCTCCGTTTTCTCTGTCTTCTCGGCGTCTTGCTCCACTACGCTGTTCCCTAACAATGTCTCTTTTTGTTTTCACAGGGATGGTTGCGATCTCGGAGTTGCTGCGCTGATGGCGAAGACCACAGTGAGTTATTGATGCACGGAGCGCTGCGCTGTTTATTGGTGTTAATTGCTAACCTGTGTTCTCTTCCCTTCTTTATACAGGTTGTGGTGATGTTCCGGAGTGATGAGCGATCGAAGCGCTGCTTGCCCAGGTAAGTGCTTTGTTAATGCTGACCTTGTTCCTTCTCCCTTGCAGGTTGTGGTGAAACCCAGAGATGGGCGAGGTAAGAGAAGCGCAGGGTGCTGCCAGGACTCGCTGCTTGCCCAGGTAAGAATTGTTATTAGTGCTGTCTTTGTTTCTTTACCTTTGCAGGTTGCGGCGAACTCCGGAGATGGGCGAGGTAAGCGAAGCGCAGGTTGGATTCAAGACCGGGTACTTCACAGGTAAGTGTTCTTGCTTGCTAATGCTGTTCTTGTTCTTCCAGGTTATTAATGGAATCCAGATCTAGGGCCTTCAGGACCGGGCTGCCGGAGAAGCAGATGAGCAGGAGCTGGACACGGTGAGCGTTACGCTGCAGGAGTGCAGAATAACACGAAGCGTGTTCTGCTGTTTGGGTGTGATTTAAATAGCCCAGGTAAAGTAGTTCCAGGCAAAGTAGTTCCAAGCCCAGCCACACCCAAAACACTAGACCGCATGGCTTGGTTCTAAACAACTGAGCTGTGTAATAGGCCTCCATGTTGGATTAAGGTCCAAAACTGGTATTGCTTTATTCCTGATAATGAGCCTGGCACCAAAGGTGCCAGGACTGACTCCATGTATGTTACTGGTGGAGTTTTAAGGCCCTTGGGGCCAGTGTGAAGGGCCTTAGCCCCACTGCTGCCAGGGGGCTGTTGTACCTGAGGGGGTCAGGGGCATGGATCGTGACAGTTCTCTAAAGTGGCTCAGAAAATACCTGTGAAACTATCTACGAATATGAAGAGACCTTTAATGGGTCCTGTTCCTGTTAGCCCTGCAAATGAGTGCCTTCCTAGGAAACAGTTCACCATCTCTAGCAGCACTAAGAAAACTAGAAAGCTTATAAATCGGTGTAAACTACTCAAGATTCATAATGCTCAACTCCCTCTGAGAACATTAAAAAGTGGGGACTTAAAGTTTGTGGAACCCTGCCCGAGTATGTTCAGTCGAGTACACTGTTACTCTGAAGCTGTGGTTTGCCTTGTAAGAGATCATAAGGAGGAGTTGAAAAGGAGCGGATATCTACTTGGTGTTAGTGAGGAGGGAGATGATCAGTCGATAAATAAGGGTAACCCTGATCATGCCAGAATCTGTGCCCAGGGTAAGAGCCCTACGGTGGGTATTGATATAATTAAATCCCACTGGGAATGGCACTGTTCCTTTCTACCATTAGTCCAAAATAATCACTGAGATGACACTACTATTATATCTTGGAATACAAGAGAGCATTGTCATCTCCTTGTGGAATCAGGTTCCCATGACCTCTTTTGTAATGCACAAATTGTTTTACTACAGGAATCTTGGCTCATGCAAAGGGCAGTCTTTTATGGCTACACGGCTTATCACAATCTGGCAAAAAAGGGAGACAAGGGCGGGCCCTTTGGTGGCCTGACTATTCTGGTTTCTAATGTTGTTAACTCCTATGAATGAGTACCGTTTTCTTCTAACCCCAATGTACTGATGGCGGAGGTGCATCTGGATAATGGCACTGGTATTATGTTGGTTAATTTATTTGACCCTCCAGGCAATGATCACACTGTTGCCATTCAACAGACTATCTATGAGTGCCTGTGAGTGTATCTCAGAGGGAGTGAAGAATATTATACTGGGAGGAGATCTTAATTCCAACATTCTGCTATCTAATATGGGGGAAATGTTGAAAGCTGAGAGGTGGAATACCTTCATGAAGGATACAGAATTATTGGTGGTGAATGGATTCAAATATGATAATTCCACAACTTGTAGTACATGGACTAATGGTCTGTATGCATCTACACTAGACCTTACCTGTATGAGTGACAAGATGTTTGATAGCCTTACTGGATTTTAGCTATTGGAAAATGAATTTATTGACCACTCTCCGTTACAATGTACGGCTACTTTGGATATCGGACCTGCAGATACAGATGCCACGGGGGAAGAGGGGGATTATTATTTCTAGCCGTGGCAACAGGTTCGGACGGTCTGATGCCAATTTAGCTAAGGCAAACAAATGGTGTGGTGACATATCAATAGAGCACTTATATGGCATTATGCCTATTGGAGGGAAGCTGAGACCCTACAAGAATGGCCTTAGTAAAACAAGAGTGTATGATAAGGTTATTAGGGGTAAGAAAAGAGAGATGCGCAGGAAACTGCGGGCATGTGATTGGAGTGTCCAGAGTCCCGAGTTGCTTTATAGGGCTAAGAGAAGGATTAGGAATACCTACCGCAATGAGATGAGACTGTAACTGGCCTCTGATAACAACACTTATTGGCAGCATATGGTCCGACTCCTTATTGACGGGAACACCAGGAAATTCTGGGCTAGTTTTAGATCACTTGGCAATATAGGTAATTCGGAGCTGACCATCCCCATTGATAGTCAAATCTGGCCGAGCTTTATTGCTAATAAATTTGAAGGTGATATGATCAAACTGGAAAAGAGACCGATACCTAATTTGATTATCTTGCGAGAGGATATTATAAGGGTAATTAAGAATCTAAAATCCTGCAGAGCACCTGGCCTTGACGGCCTTTGTAATGTTATAATAAAAGATAACCCTGAAGTCTGGGCGAATAAATTGGGGATTCTATTCCAGAAAATCATTGACACGGGTATGATGCCTTATTCCTGGAAGATGTCCAACATTATTCCGGTCTTTAAAAGCGGTCCACGTAACATACCTGAGAGCTATAGGCTCTTGGCACTTACTGATGTGTCTAGCAAGATCTTCTGTACCTTAATTCTCCATGAAATAACCAAATGGATTGAAAGTAAAAACATCTTGGACAAGGCTCAAACCGGCTTTCGTAAAGGGTGCTCGACAAAAGATAACATCTTTATAGTGAATACACTTATTGAGCAGGCCAATGGTAAGGATAGGCTACCTCTACATATGCTATTTGTCGACTTTTCCTCTGCATTCGACTCTGTCGAGCGCAAGAGGTTGTGGTCGGAACTTGAGTCTTTTTGTATGCCCCCTCATCTCTTGTATGTTTGCAAGATGATCTATGGTGAATTAAGGCCGGGATTCGTCTGGACAATATGGCTGGAATGTCTGAACTTGATCCTATTGCAAAAGGTGTAAGACAGGGCTGTGCATTGGCACCTACCTTGTACAATCTATTTATGTCCGACTTTGGTGGAATCTTTAAAGAAAAAATGTACGCTTTTCCCAGGATTGGCTCTCACAAAATTGGATGGATCTGTTATGCAGATGACATTGTTATTTTTGATAATACATATAGTGGAATCTGTAATAGCGCCAGAGCCATTTGTGAATATGCTAAGAGTAATGGTCTAAAAATCAATCTTATTAAAACACAATACATGGCGGTGGGCCAAAACTGCTGTAAAAAGTCACGTATACTGTGCTTGCTGGGTGTGATAAAGAAACTAAACTGTTACAAGTACCTGGGCCATGAGGTATGTGGGGATAGAGGGAAAATGAATCAGATGGTACAACAGAGTAAAAGATCTAAAGTTATGGCCACCCTAACAGCAGTCATGTCCTTCTCCAAGGAAACGGCCGGCTTCAGCCTGTTGAGAATAACTAATATATATAAGCAGAAGCTGGTGGCCATGTTTCTATACGCCCTGGAGACATCCTTTTCTGACTGGTCTGACTGGGCGGATGTGACGGAAGGTATAATATGCCGGAGATTGCTAGGCCTTACTAACTATACCCCGGTTCAGGCGGATCGGCTTGAAATGGGGCTTATCTCCTTGTCCACTCAAATTGACCATAATAGAGCTAAGCTTTATGTGAAAATAAAATGTGCCCGCTCAGGAACTCTGTTGCACATCTTTCAGGAAGGCTTGGAGGGAGGTAAAATGGACGCCCTGAACAAATTTAAGGAGAAAAATCTGCAACTTTTTGACAAAATCGGTTGGTCACCTAAATGGGATCATGGTGAAGGGGCGGTGCTAAAATCACTGAAGGATGTCATAGAGAAGTGGGATTGGGCTGCCAGTCATGATAAGGTTTCCACCACGAGCTCTCTGTGCTCATTTGCTAAGAAGCCTTTCACATTTAAAGAGCCCGAAAGTTATCTGAAACTCATGCCTTCTCATGCTAATCTTAGAATATTTTTAGACATTAGTCTTAATCATATAAATGTATTGGGGGTCTGGGGATCTTGGATCGATTTACCTGTTGAGAGAAGAACCTGCAGACTATGCGCTGATGATTCTAGGGTGGACAAGCTAGACATGTACTCACCTGCTGTCAGAAGATGAGATCGATCTATGACAAATATTTTGCCAAAATCGATTATGATCAGATGTATATCGAAAGAGAAATCTTTTGGCTGAGGTGCCTCTCTGGGACTAGTAATAGATTGGTTATTGCGATTACCCAGATTTGGAAGGTGGCAAATGAACGCTTACGTAAATTTGAAGAGGCGGTTAAAATGCTGATGGACCTTGATAGTGGACCTGAACTAGGTTCCCATCGGGCTGTGTGTATGCAATAATGGTACTTGGATATCTGGGTAACCAATGAATAAGTTTGCGGTGCAATTACCTTTTATATTTGTCTGGTTTAAGCTCTGTCCAGATTTATAAATCTTTTGTACTTTCTTTTATTGCGATTATTTTTTTGTTTATGTTTGTTTATTCTCTCTTTTGTTGCTGTGTTTTTGTTTACCATATTAAGTTTGTGTTCTACTTTTGTTTTCTTTTACTCCTGAATTTGCTGTAAATTTTAGGAAGTGCTGTTATTTACTTTTGTATGATGTGGTTTGATATATATTTGTGAAAAGTTCTATGAACTATAACACAATAAAAAAAGATTTACAAAAAAAAGTGTGAAGGAGAGTAGAGGGAGGAAGGGAGGAAGCTAGGAATGGAGGGAGGAAAAAGGGGGAGGGAGTGAACCCAAGTTATGAAGAAATGAAGGGAGAAAGGTTCAAGGGACAGACAGAAGTCCACTGTAATGACTGGCCAGGGATGTTATGCAAATAACATCAGGCCACACAACTTCCTTGCGCTAGAGGTTCCAAACGCTGCAATGCGTATGAGACTGCATGCATGCATGTTTATGTATTTATGCAGCCCCATTAAGTCCACTACATCTTTTACGGACATTCTCTGAATCCTGTGACTTGTGTAACAGGTGGCCAGTCACTGAAGCTTCATTCAGGGTTCTCGAACTCCAGGCTTTGAGGGCTAATTAGCATATCCCTCATTAATATTCATGATGAAAGATTTGCAAACATTTAGAATCATTGCATGCAAATGTATCTCATGCATATTAATGAGGGGTATCCTGAAAACCTGCATGGATCCGGCCCTCAAGGCCTGGAGTTGGAGAACCCTGATCTAGATCTACCACCATTAAAATGTTCGAGCATGTTTAGGGTCTGCATTTAATTGCTTGCTGCATAGAGGATTTGCAATCTGTGTTCCATTGGGACTCATCATTCACAATGTGGCTTGTCCCCTGCAGACTTCAAGTGTAACTCCCTTGCTTTCAACCTATTTGTGTGTGTTTGAGGAGAAAACAATGGTAGATACATATAAGCATACACTACTCAGAATTGGGAGCTACTTAAAAAGGGCCTTCATTTTATAGGCCCAGCTGCCTTAGAACAACATATCTCGGTACCGGACAGCGAGAGCTCTACGTCAGTTTGGGTGTGCCTTTCGTGTAATGCAAAACGATACTGCAGGGCTGCATTAACACAGTTTACTCCTTAATCATGAAATTCTCAAAGGCTTTAATATCTGAACACATGTTTACTGTTCCCTGCGCTTTCACTGTAAGAGCGCAGATTACAAATATCCTGCAGGCTTTAACAGCAGCGTAGAGTAAAGACACGCACACTCATGGAGTCAAGAATGCCCTGCGAATATACAGGCCCGGCAGGCAGCACACGGTGCTCGACGTATAGCTTCTGCCCTGCGGTCACCCAGCAACTCTGTCCACCCTCACTGTGTGTGGGCACTGCTGGCTTCCCTCACCCGGCAGCTATTTCAAAGAGCCACCAGCTCTTCCCAAACCTTACCCCTTTGGCTGGAGCTATCCCTGCATGAGGCTGCAGCCCGGCCCCTGCCCTTCCTAAGTTCTCAACCCTCACTTTACTGGGCCAGAGCGAGGTCACTGAGTTATCCCATCTAGGCTACTTTGCCAAAGTAAGCAGACTCACTTGGAGTTTCTGGGTGTAGGCTGATGTGACAGTGATAGTACACTGGCGCTCATGCACTCAGCCGGTGTCGGACTGGGGCATAAAATTGTCTTGGGGACCAATGAAAAAGTGGCCCAGTGTTGAAAATGGCAATTCATTCCTTTTGTGACAGACCGTTTGAGTAGTACCCAAGGGGGAGGTTTTTGATAAAATGTGATGCAAATTGTGCATTTTAAAGAACATTTATTCAACAACACTAGTCAAAACTACTACCTACATGGTGAAGTAACTCATCAAACAAGTGGGCCACTTTTACCAAAATAGGAAGTTGGTAGGCAAAGATCAAATGCAACGACAAACAGCACTGCACTGGGCATTCCACTAATGCTGCACTGCATCAGGTACCCCTCTAGCACAGCCCTGAACCACTCATCGCAGTCAACTGTTCCAGGCACTGCATGAGAGACGTATGGTTTGTATTGTTGTTTTTGCACAGCCGAGAAGTGTGTTGCAGAGTGTCTGTGAACTGTGACATCACATAGACAATGTTTTATAGGGGGTTGGGCCTACCTTCATTCATTTTCTTTTTAATTTCTTCGCAGGATTTCGTGCAACGCTGATTGTCTCATCCCCTGTGCTTCTCGTTCATCATTGATGCCCACAGCCCGAGGTAACTGCTGGTGGCACCATTTTCTGATCACGCGCCTTGGTCACAACAGCTCCTACAGATTGCGGTGTACACCGGTGGACATTTCTGACCATAAGCCTATACATTTTTCAAACTAAACTTGCTTGTTACTTATCACATTACGCTCCCAATTGTTGTCATTAATATTGAACCCTAGCATTTCCATGGGTGGGTGTTTTTCTCTAGCAAGCAAAACCCAATATTGCCTTTCAGAATTGCGATGTTGCTCCATTATCATCAAGGCAAGCAGCAGAAAAATGTGCTAAATGACAGCATCATGTGTGTGTAGGATCCGACAGCAGACATGGGAAAATCATTTGCAGAGAAGTGTAAAGTTGTGTTCTAAATTCCCTTTATAAAAGTAGAATTTTTAACTGTATGTGCCCACAGCATTGCATCCATGCAATTTAGATCATGCTTGCTAACTTGCATATACGTTAGACATGGTTCTTTATAAATGTCATGACCAGCCACTTTAAACATTAATATAAAAATGTAACTCCTGCAAGCAAACCCATAGCTTTGTGAGGAGGACCCATAGCGGCTGAAATATTGCGATGAGGAAATCAAGGGAAAATAGAGAGGGTGGATAAGTGGGTGGATATATAGTTGGGTAAGTTAGTGGGTACATGAACGATTGTGGAAGTGTATGAGCGCTGTGAAGGCATCATGATCTAAGAGACAAACAGATTTAGCTTTCTAATCTCAAGCTGTATTTTGACTTCAAAGTGGTTTGGAGTTAGGCCTAACTTGCCGCATACGAAGGTGGGATTTCCCTACCTAAAGAAAACTAAGGATAGTCTGTGGGCCTCATTACACGGTAGGCGGTAAGGGTTTACCGGTACCGGTATTTTACCCTCAGGAAGATCCTACACCAGAAAGCAGCTGTTCTGTCACAATTACCACTGAAACCGAAGTTGGAGGTACAGGACAGGGTGATAAAAGAAATGAAATAGATGCTTCAACCTTTGAAGGTTTCCTAGAAGTACAAGCTGAGGAAGTAGAGCGTGATAATGTTGTTGTACTGGCTGAAGCTGAGTCTGCTGAAAATGTTGAGGAAAAACAGTGGTTTGTCAGGCCATCATCAGAAACCCAAAACATAATAAAGGGATATACCCAGGGGTGTAGCTAGTTATATATATAAAAAAATCAGGCTGTGAGATCAAACAGTGAGTTCTTAATAGATGTATTTAATTTTTAAGGAAACAATTTTGTACAATTTAGTACATTCTCTTCGTGACAAACCAAAGACAGAAACTGACAGTTTTTTACTTTCACAGTGTGGGGGTACTGCTGAGTACCTCCCTCTAAAATGTCGAGGGAATTTCCTCACATATATACACAATCTCTTTTATAAATCATACATTTTTTTGTGACAAAAGATGAATGGGTGTTGCCCAGGACAACTATTGGTCCCAGAGTCTCAAAACATAACACACAACAACATGTGAAACAAGAAAGTGAGACAAGACGTTGTGTCATAGATCGACACTGTAGTGTTTCGGCCAACAATAGCGACTGATTGGAGCTTGTTGGTGGGGTGGCCTTCTTCAGCATTGGGGCGAGGGATTCTCTCTGTCCATGTGGTATCGTCAAAGAAATGTGGCGGTAAGACTTCGTGGGCTGATCCCTCAGCTTCTGTAGGGGGTCACTGGTAAGGCGGTGTGATAAGTACACGGCCTAAGGGTGTGAGAGTAACAGGATTCCCACTTGGTAGCCTGGGCACGGTGTGGAGGCCAGGGTGTGGCGGCGTCAAGTACACATCAGTCAGTCACTCGCCGCCAGAAATCAGAGAAGCTAGAATGTTCTCAATACAGCTGGATACAACTCACGACATAAATGCTTTAGGTCAGTGCTCTATTGTAATTAGATACATTACGGATGTTGTTCACATGTCTTATATCTCCAGTAAACTGTGCATCAAACACTGGGAAAGCTAGGTGTGATCTGGTCTGTGATGTATTGCAGTCAATGGATATTGATGTATCAAACTGTGTTGGTAATTCAACAGGTGGAGCCTCCAACATGCAAGGGCAGTACAATGGCTTTACAAAATGGCTGAGCAGCAAAGCCCCAGGCCAGATTCATGTGTGGTGTTATGCACATGTACTTAATCTAGTAATGTTGTCTGTCACAAAAGTGGCTATACCCGCAATTTCGCTGTTTGGCCTGTTGAATTCAAGTGGTGTATTTATTTGTGAATCATACCTTCGCATGAACGTGTGGCATGGCAAATACCAACAGGATAGATTTCATTCAATATCTGTAATTGGGGAAACAAAATGGTGGGCAAAAGATGCAGCACTAAAATGTTTGGTTCATATAATGACCCAAGTTGCGCAAAGTTTGTTGATGTTGTGGAAACGATGCTGGAGTTAGGACATCGGATCGTTTCAATGACGATACTAGGTACAAGGCTGAAGCATATGCAAAGTCACAAATTTCATTCTGTACTGTTTTGACTGCTCAGATGTATTTATTTTTTCTTTTTTTTAAATACCACTCCTTTATCTCTGTACTTACAAACACAAGGTTTGGATGTGCTACAGGCATATCGAATGGTAAATGAAACCATAGAAAGACTACAGACACAGGGTCGTCATTTTATTGATATAATGAATGCAACAAGGAAGTTTAAAATTTGGGCACATGACAAGCTGGAGGAAAGGGAATGTGAAGTTGTAGTCTAAAAAGACTTGCCAGTGCCTCGAGTACGTCGAAAGAAGTTGATGCCTGGTGAAACTGCAGCTGATGAACCTATCGGGTTACCCAGTGATAAATTCAGAGTTGAAGTGTACAATATTGCAATGGACAAGATTATTACAAGCCTGCAGAGCCGGTTCACTACACATGGTCAGCTCTTTGCAAATTTGCCATGTTTGGACCGCAGAAACGTTCAGGAGATCCTGCAGAACCTTCCAAGTAATGCCCTGGCTCGACTAAGCAGCTTGCTGACCCGATTTGATTCAGAAGCATCCACTGAAACATTACAGACTGGACTGCTTGATTTTGCATCAAAGTGGGACAGGCGCAAAATGTCTTTTGATGAAGAATATGAAATGTATGCACAAGATGATGATGCCCATTTTCATCTCATTTAAATGAAGAAGGTGACGATCCTGAGGACAGAGACAGAAGTACAACATGCAGGATGTGCAAGAATTGTATAGCATGTTGCTATAATGTGCTACGAAGATTCAAAATGTACAGTCAAACCTTTTTTTTTTTTTGAAAAATTTTTATTGGTTTTTCAAAACATATAACAAACAGTGCGTGGTATGGCGGTGTAATATGTGTAACACCCACACAAAAAAAAAAAAAAAAAAAAAAAACCCCAACAACCTCAACAATCCCTCCCCACCCGTTCCGCCCCCCTCCCCCCGAGACCACAGGTCAGTCCCCAATCATTCAATATGCTCATGTGTCGAGCAGGGACTACCAGGACTGTTTGGAGTGCTGGCCGATGTCGCTGAACGGAGGAGCGGCTCAGTCAGTTCTACCCAGCGGAGAAGATCTGCACTGGAGTCAAGTTTTTGTACCTGGATGGCCATTTCCCAAGCCGCCGTCTCCGCGGCGACCCATCTCTTGAGATCGTACCACCAAAGGGCCTCACCAGGTCCTCGTGCGCTCTTCCAGCTCATGGCTATGCGCCTTTTCGCCGTTATGTAAATCAAGTCCAGGAGTCTATTTAGGGGCTTGTTCTTGGTGCTTCGCTTGTAAGCCCCCAGTATGCAAGCTGCTGGTTCGTGAATTTCGACTTCTATCCCGGCCAGCGCCACCCTATCTCGTACCTGGGTCCAGAACCTCAGGACCATGGGGCAGCTCCAGAACATATGGGTCATTCCTGCTTGTGGCGCATGGCACTTGGGGCATGATTGTGGCGAGGCCCCCTTGAACTTAGATATGGCGTCAGGTGTGAGGTAGGCTCGGTTCGTGATGTATAGCTGTATTAATTGGAGGCGTGCATTTCTGGAGGTCTTTTTGTGGTAGTGGGTAATCTTTTCCCATGCGTTGTCCTCGAATACAAGGCCCATTTCGCTCTCCCATCTCTTTTTGCATTTCAGTTCATTCGTTGTTGTTGCCTGTAACAGGGCCTCGTATATTCTGGAGGTTTCGTGGCCTCCCTCGGCTGTGTCCAGCAAGGTTTCGATGGTTTCATTCTCTGTAAATCGATTGTCTGCCTCAGGCCATCTCTTCCTTAAGGCCCGAGTTATTGCCCCGTGGAGCAAGAACTGCCCGATGGGCAGGCCCGTCGACTCGCAGAGGTCGGAGAATGTAGAAAGTTCGTGTTCGTGCATGAGGTCGCCCAGCGTCGCTACTCCGTGGGGCTCCCATACCGAGCGAGCCTCGGTGTGCCCCCATGAGGGTGTCGCCATGACTGCAGCGATGGGGATCTGTGGGGAGTACGGATCTCGCAGCCCCACAGCCTTACAGGCCCTCTTCCAGAGCTGGGTTCCCAACATGGCCAGGTATGGGTGACGTTGTGGAGCCCCCTTCCCGACCCACAACAAGTCTCTAAGTAGCAGTAGTGGCAGGGCCGGCTGGAGAAGTCTGGTGTCAGTGGTGGTTTCATCCGCCATCCAGTGCGTTACGTGTTTCAATTGGCTGGCCAGATAATATAGTTCGAAATTAGGGACTTTCAGTCCGCCCCTCTCGTAGGGTCTCTGGAGGATGTCAAGCCCCACCCTGTGCCTGCCTCCCTGCCACAGGAATTCTCTGCAGAGTTTGTTCAATTCTCTGAAAAAGGCTGAGGGGATGTTGTAGGGGACATTGGTGAAGCAATGCAGTAGGCGTGGGAGCGCTACCATTTTGAGGAGACCCGCCCTCCCCGCCACAGAAAGGGGAAGTTTGCCCCAGAAGGCCATGGAGTTGGTGAGTGCGTCCTTTGATCTGGCTGTGTTGAGGATGTGTTCTGTGTACGGGCTACGGTGTATGACAATGCCCAAGTATTTAAAGGACGTTACCTGCCACTGGAGAGCCAGTGGGGGCAGGGGTCCGCCCTCATTGCTGTGTAGCGCTGCGAGGGGGTAGAGACACGACTTGTCTTTGTTTATCTGGATGCCTGTGTGTTTTTGGAAGCAGTCCAGAGTCCCCAAGATGTAGGGCAGGAGATGCTCAGGGTTATTGAGGTAGAGGAGGGTGTCGTCCGCGTACATGGAGATGATGTGAGTCACTCCATCAAGTATAATGCCTCCCCCACCGTATTCCTGCCGGATGTACGCGGCCACTGGCTCAGCAGCAATGATATAGAGCATGGGAGATAAGGGACATCCCTGTCGTGTGCCTCTGTGGAGGGGCCATTTGTCAGAGTACGTCTTGTTGGTACGCACTCTAGCCTCGGGGTGTGTGTAAAGCAAATGGGTCCATTTAAGAAAGGCGGGTCCAATGCCCATCCTGGCCATGGTGGCGTACAACCATTCCCAATTAACCGAATCAAAGGCCTTGGTGGCGTCTAGTGATGCCACCGCGTATTTCTGGGTGTCATGCTCAGTGCGGTATATGATGTGGTGCAACCTGCGTAAATTTTCAGTGATAGAGCGCCCAGGTACATAGCCAGTTTGGTCGTGGTGAATCAACAGGGGGATCACCTTGCGTAGCCTGTTGGCGAGGAGTGCCGAAAGTATTTTGCAGTCGACATTGAGCATGGAGAGAGGTCTATAGGAACCGCAATCTGTTCCATCTTTGCCGGGCTTCAGCAAGGGGATGATTACAGCTTCCCTCATGGAGTCAGGGAGTATGCCGCGTTCGAAAGCCTCATTGTACACTTGTGCCAGCAGCGGGGCGAGGGTCTCCTCATATGTCTTATAGAATTCCCCCGGGAGACCATCCATACCTGGGGCTTTCCCAGAGGGTAAAGATCTAATGGTTGCCTTGACCTCGTCTGGGGTGATTGGGTCTTCCAGGGTTGCGGCCAACTGTGGGTCTAGTTTGGGTAACTCTATGCAGTCTAGGGCGTCCTCGATCCCGGTGTCTAACGGGGGCGGGGCTTGAGAATATAAGTCCTGGTAGTATTCGGAGAAGACCATATTAATATCAGCCTGGGTGTGCACCGCAGTGCCATCTGGTCTGAGGATGTGGCAGATGGGGGTCCTAGGGGATTCCCTTTTGTACAGCCAGGCCAGGAGTTTGCCGGGCTTGTCTCCCAGGGCGTGTGTCCTTTCCGTGTGCTTGGCGTAGCTTAGTTTCCCCAGGGACTCCCAGTGTGACAGACAGGCTTGTCTCTGCGCTATTATTTCCCGTACCTGCTCGGGGGTCGGGTTCGCTCTATTCTCCAGCTCCCCCAGCTTACTTTCTGCTTTTGCCAGGGCGTTCGTGATGGCCTTTTGGGTTCCCCCTACCGCTGCCAGCATGTCCCCTCTCATGACCACCTTATACGCCTCCCAAGCGGTGCTGATGCGATCTACGCTGCCTAGATTGTGTAGCCAATATTCGTCTGTGCTGTCTTGTACGTGGTCCCTGAAGGCCGCGTCAAGCAATGCTTCTGCTCGCAGTCTCCATGTAGGGATAGGGGGTCTGGGCGGGTGTACCTCCCAAGTGACCGACAGGGGTGAGTGGTCTGATAATACTCTGGGTAAGTATTGTGCCTCGCTGAAAGTGGCTTGCTGCTCCAGGCTGACTAGCATGTAGTCCAGCCTAGTGTGGACGTTATGTGGCGGGGAGAAGAAGGAGTATTCCCGTCTCTCCGGGTTCAGTTCCCTCCACAGGTCGCTAAGGGACAGATTGGAAATCAGTTTGGATAGTATCTTGGCGGGGGGGGACGGGCGGGAGTGTTTGGTGTCTGACCTATCTTTGAGGGGGTCTAAAGTGCAGTTGTGGTCCCCGCCCCAGATCATGGTGCTGTTTGCGTGGGGGCATAGTCTAGGGCTCAAGGAGCGGAAAAAAGCTGTGGCGTCATGGTTGGGTGCGTATGTGCTAATCAGGCATAGGTCTCTTCCCTCCATGGTACCCTGCACCAGCGCCATCCTACCCTCGTTATCCGTTTTTGTGTCCGTGACTTTAAAAGGGACTGACGGGTTAATCCACACCAGGACCCCCCTAGCATATGAGGAGTAGGAGGATCCCACCAAGGTCCCCCGCCAGGTTTTGGCTAGCGCAGTCAGTTTAGCCTCCGTTAGGTGTGTCTCCTGAAGCATGGCGATCCCTACCTTGCATCGTCGCAGGTATGCTTGAATTCTTCGCTGTTTCACGTAGCTATTCATGCCTCTGACGTTCCATGTCATCACTTTCACTCTCTCAGCCATAGTCAAGGTGGTGTACTCTCACTAGTCCAGGTCCCGGTCGAGGCCTCATTGGAGGTGCTGTGGTATTGGAGGAGTCCTGTGGTCTCGGTGTGTCAACTTTAGGGATCCCAACTAGGGTGCGGATATCCGGCACCCCTTTCCCTAAGAAAGAACTTCCCCAACAAATAACTGGTCTAACAAGGTGCTCCTCGTCGTGACTGTCCCGTTTCCGCTCCCTAGGACCTGGCATGGTCTTCGGGTGCCCTACGGGTGGGTAAACGTACCCTGAAAAAACAGAAAAACACAAGCTCCTGGGGGGTTGAGGGAGCTAAAACCTCGGTGTTCCGCGTGGTAGGATCCCTTCAGCTGCTCCTGGGGTTGGATTGCAGTGTTCTTATGGTGCGGTATAATACAGTAGTCTTAGGTAGGTGTATCAGCGCGGCCTGCGCCTCTTGTCGTCTATGTCTGGTAGTTGCTGCTCGTCCATCCAGTCCCGGGCTTGTTCCGGTGTGTCGAATAGGTGGGCTCTGTTCTTGTGTATTACTTTCAACCTAGCAGGGTAAAGGAGCATGTATTTCAAACCAGCGGCCTTCAACCTGGCTTTGGTGTAGATGAACTGGGCCCTGCTCATCTGCACTTGAAAAGTGTAGTCGGGGTAGATGGCGATCCTGGCCGAATTTCTCAATATCTGGCCCCCTGACCGAGAGTACGCCAGGACGACCTCGCGGTCTCTGTAGTTTAACACTTTAGCAATCATGGGCCTGGGTGGGCCACCTGGCGGGGGCCTCTTGGCAAGCGACCTATGGGCCCTTTCGATGGAGAACCCCTGCGATAGTTTCTCTGCGCCGATTTCCTGCAGCAGGAGGTTTTCCACGTAGTTGGTGGGGTCTGGGCCTTCGATGCCCTCAGGCAGTCCGAGCAGCCGGATGTTATTCCGGCGGGCCCTCCCTTCGGCCTCTTCCACCTTGTTCTCGAGGTTTTTGACCGTTTGCTGGAGGCCTTCCATGTCATGGAGAAGTTGGGTGTTCGCTTCGGAATTCTCGCGTACTTGAGTCTCGAGTGCCTCCGTTCGATTAGCCAGGGAGCGGACGTCTTGGCGGAGGAGTCCCAGATCTATGGCCACTGCGTCGATTTTATTCACCATAGTCGTTTGGATTAGCTTGATGGCCTCCAAGAGTTGCAAGTTAGTGGGTTCAGGCGTCGCTGGAGTAGCGCTCGTGTCCCCTGCGGCAGTCGCCATGGTCGGGCACTCAGGGCTGGGGGGTTCGGGGGCTGTGTAGGCATCCAGGGTGGTCTGCCGCTGTTTAGACCTGGTCCCCCTCCCCGCTGACTTATCCGGGCAGGACATCCCCTCACCTCGCTGTGGAAGTTGCCCGCTTGATGTCCTCCGGCGCTCGGAGGGTTATGGTCCACGCTTCGGGCCCTCCCGCGGGGCGTCAAGCGCTCCGGCGCCGGTTCTCAAGGGCCTCCAGGCACCGCGGGGTGCGATACGGCCTGGCTAGGCCTGATATGGTAGTTCGTGGAAAGTCTTCGCGTTTCGGCCCGCGCTGCTTTTCTCGGTGCCCGGTGGGGGGGGGGAACTCCTTTCTGTAGCTGCCCGTTCCGAATGCCGCGGTTCCAGCACTCCGCCCCCCGTGGCGCAATTCGGGCAGGGGTGCGCAGCTCCGGTGGTATCGCCAACCGGGGCAGCGCGAGGTGGCCGGTGCACTCGCACTCGGTGTAGTGCGCGATCTCTGGGCCTCGGTTCCAGCCGGGCCTCCGTCCCCTGCGGTTCCGACAGCGGGGCCAGCAGGCGCCCTCGTCCGCCTCAGTCGATCACTCGTTTTCGGGCTTGGGGCTCCCGAGCCTACCGCAGGGGTGGCCACCGGGGGGTCAGCAGGGGCACCCCCTCGCCGTTCCGCTCGGCGGCGCAGGGCGGCCCTCTCTCGGATGGCTCAGCAGATGTGAGCCGCCATCTTGGCTGTCCGCGTCGTGGGGTGTGCGATCCTCTCAGCTCGGCTCCCGGGCTTCCACCCTCGCGTGTGAAGGGTCCAGGAGGTTCTCGTCGCCGCCGGCGGCTCTCGGGATGATTTGTAGGCGCTGAGGCCGGCTTAAATACAGGAAAAACAGCTTATCGATGGCTCATCTTGCGGAGCTTGCCGAAGTCGCGTCCGCTCTACATGGCGGTTGGCCACGCCCCCCATGTACAGTCAAACCTATAGATCACTTTCTAATGCCTACAAGCCTACTCTATCATCATCCTGCTCTCAGATGGCATGTGAAAGGTCCATCTGCAGTATACCAACACTCGAATGTGGATTTGGGATTAAACTGAAACAAAAGAGAAACATAAATCAAACAAATAAACGAGAAACGAAATACTCATCGACAGTTGCATAAACAATAAGAGAAATGAAATGCTTATTGTTAGTTGTATAAATAAGAAAAGACATTGATAAAGAATGACTGAGAGAAAGTTAAAATACAACATTTTTGTAAAAATCTATTTTTGATTAAAACAAATAAAATAAATAAAAAGAAAAAAAAAAGGTCATTTTCAAAACTCAAGTACATCTTGAACAAACATTGCAGTTCCCTTACTCAGCTTCATTTGGAAGCCTTTATGTTTACGTCAGTTGAAAAAGATGCTTTGATAACACTTAATGATGAAATCATTGATAATTTGGCCTCCAAAAGTAGCTTGTTACAAAGAGTGTTAATTATTTAATACAGGCTTCTATACAGTTCTACAGCTTTGCAGGGTTTACATTATATAATACTGTGTGCATAACATGCTGAATGCAATATCCTACTATTGCTCAGTTGGAAGCCTTTATGCTCATTCCTTAAGCAAAGTTATTTTTGATTTGTTGCTCTACAAAAGGCAGCTTGTTACAGGGGATGTTAATTATTTCATATGTATTATTTGATATTAGCTGCTCCACAGTCCTACAGTTTTTATGGATGTGCGGTATGTAATAATGAAAGCAAAACAGAAATGTGACGGCTGGAAGGCTTTCAATTAATCATAACCACGGGCAAAGCTCTGGGCAAACCTCCAGACCATCGTTTTTCAGCCTGCCAAGCCATTACAGAAGGGGAAAAACCATATGCAAATCAGGCTTGGTCCTACCCCAAAAGGGGCAGTCCAGCCCGAACTGCTAGGTCACATCCCTTCTGCACGAGACCACAAGCATCCCCAGACATGTTTCAGCCTTGTTGGGCGTCATCAGTGAGGAGTAGCTTGGGACTCTAGGCCCGGCAGACTCGGGACCCACGTCTGGGCATACCCGTCCCACTAGGGGTGACTTTAGCAAAACAGAAATGTGACGGCTGGAAGGCTTTGAATTAATCATAACCACGGGCAAAGCTCTGGGCAAACCTCCAGACCATCGTTTTTCAGCCTGCCAAGCCATTACAGAAGGGGAAAAACCATATGCAAATCAGGCTTGGTCCTACCCCAAAAGGGGCAGTCCAGCCCAAACTGCTAGGTCACATCCCTTCTGCACGAGACCACAAGCATCCCCAGACATGTTTCAGCCTTGTTGGGCGTCATCAGTGAGGAGTAGCTTGGGACTCTAGGCCCGGCAGACTCGGGACCCACGTCTGGGCATACCCGTCCCACTAGGGGTGACTTTAGCAAAACAGAAATGTGACGGCTGGAAGGCTTTGAATTAATCATAACCACGGGCAAAGCTCTGGGCAAACCTCCAGACCATCATTTTTCAGCCTGCCAAAGATTAATTCTAAACCTTCCAGCCATCACCTCTTTGTTTTGGCTATGTCACCCCGAGTGGGACGGGTATGCCCAGACGTGGGTCCCGTGCCTGCTGGGCCTAGAGACCCAAGCTACTCCTCACTGATAAGCCCCAACAAGGGCGAAACATGTTTGGGGATGCTTGTGGTCTCGTGCAGAAGGGATGTGGCCTAGCAGTTCGGGCTGGACTGCCCCTTTTGGGGTGGGGCCAAGCCTGATTTGCATATGGTCTTTCCCTTCTGTAATGGCTTGGCAGGCGAAGAACGGTGGTCTGGAAGGTTGCCCAGAGCATTGCCAGTGGTTAAGATTAATTCTAAACCTTCCAGCCATCACCTCTTTGTTTTGGCTATGTCACCCCGAGTGCGACGGGTATGCCCAGACGTGGGTCCCGTGCCTGCTGGGCCTAGAGACCCAAGCTACTCCTCACTGATGAGCCCCAACAAGGGCGTAACATGTTTGGGGATGCTTGTGGTCTCGTGCAGAAGGGATGTGGCCTAGCAGTTCGGGCTGGACTGCCCCTTTTGGGGTGGGGCCAAGCCTGATTTGCATATGGTCTTTCCCTTCTGTAATGGCTTGGCAGGCGAAGAACGGTGGTCTGGAAGGTTGCCCAGAGCATTGCCAGTGGTTAAGATTAATTCTAAACCTTCCAGCCATCACCTCTTTGTTTTGGCTATGTAATAATGAAAACCATTATATGTTCAATTTAATGATCTTTCTTTCAAAATCTCAGTTGGAAGCCTTTATGCTGAAGTTAAGGGTGAAGTGATACTTTTAGTCAGTTGGCAGTGATATCACCATTG
The DNA here is from genome assembly GCF_040938575.1 of Ambystoma mexicanum. Lineage (NCBI taxonomy): Eukaryota > Metazoa > Chordata > Amphibia > Caudata > Ambystomatidae > Ambystoma > Ambystoma mexicanum. The sequence continues at coordinate 257,807,417 of NC_090928.1, read as the reverse complement.
ATCTGTTTGCTTTGAAGATAGAATGCTACAAGAGATTTTGAATATTTATTATTTATTATTAGCTGTTTCACAGTTCTAGAGTTTTTGCAGATTTCTGTTGAATATTTAATATTTATTATTGGCTGTTTTACAGTTCTAGCGTTTTCACAGATTTCTATTGAATATTTATTATTTTTTACGAGCTGTTTTACAGTTCTAGAGTTTTCACAGATTTCTGTTACTTAATAAAAACATTTGTTACAATCCATGCTTTATTTGTAATGTTTCTTAAGTTTATTGCGACTGATATTGCACTCGTGGATTGTCCATCTATCATTGAAGATCTACTTTGCGAGATCATGAACTTATTTAAAACATTATTTTTTTTAATCCATAAATGATTTAAACATGGTTTAAATGCACTAATTTGGACTCATTTTATTCAACATCTTATTGGGGGATGCTCTTAATCCCCTCATAGAAGGGTTGGGCTCACGCGCTGTGCTCGCTCCTTTGGCAAAATATGGGGCCACTTTGAAAAAAAATTCCAAGGCCACTTTTGGTTCCCAGTCCAGCCCTGCCCACATGGACAGTCCACAATACATAACTTATCTTGTAAGAATTTGGCATTTTTTATAAGATTAAAGAAAGCATTTTTGTGAGCTCAATAAGATACACAAAATGCCCTAAAAATGTCACCATTGCCTTGAACCTACAATTGCAAGGATACCACGCCTGAAACCTTTGCAATATCTGAAGCAAAAATGACGCAACAACTATAATTAAACTATCAGCTCATAGTCCATTGCTGGTGCTGTGTCATTTGTACCCTTCCTTTGAAAAAGTGCTTAACAAAGTTACTTTGCATGTATAAGTTATATTGTAAACTTAGCGCAAAATGTAATCAAAGTTGCAATTTGAGATCTGGCCCGTCCAAGCGCTGTAATACTTTTAATATTTTTAGATGGTGTCATTTAAATTGGCATATTCCAATTGTGGAAGTGCTGTCTGTATTAGACCCTGCTTCAGTGATAATATGGCACAAATATAGGTTTGTCTAGTGTGCATCCATGGTTTCTCTTGGCCGTGCAATTGTCTCATGGGCAAGTCCATGGTTTGCTGCAATGAAATGCGTCTGTGCACTGTTGGTAATCTGGCATTTGAATTATTGCAATATTTCATGTGTTCCCCCCACAACATTGTTTTATATTCCTATGGCATCTTATCCAAATACTCATGAAATGTGTGTTGTAAAATGCACCATATTGACCTATTTTTAAATATTACTCTGGTGGCAAATCCCCTTGCTCACTTGCACTAATCATTTGCAGTAACCACTTTAAATATCCACTTGCAGCCACTGCGTTTTAAGCTTTTAGTTGCATTGATCCAATGGTGCAGATGCATTTTCGAACCCAAACTGGCGACTAATCCGATTGAATTTTACACTGCTGATCTATATGTTGGTGACCTTTTCGTTTGTGCATTTATATAAGGCCGTGTAGTCTATAAACCACCCTAACTGCTCTCTGGTCATGCAGGACCCAGAACATTTCATGTATACATGGGTCAGTTTGCGCTGGCCTTTGCGGGACAGTTTATGTCAGTTCTATGCATCATTGGTACTTTACCTTATTGTGGTAGTGGATCTGGGTAAGTACACATAAGGCTGTGGAGTGTCAGTGAACCAGCATGTACAGTGTTTCATTCATATTGCAGTCTGTGTGTAACCCCATTCAGAAGTTGCCCTAGAATCCTCCTTCAAGTTGTCTTAGAATCATACTGAAGTAATGCACTCTACCTGTAGATGTTCTTAGCTGTTGTGCACAAGGCCTCATGCTCTCACCGGTCCACCCATAAAGGCCTGCGTTTCAGATGGCAATGTAATTCTATAAGCATCTGGGATCTGGGTCACCCATATGAGCTTCAGTAGCTGCCACTAAATCCAACATTTACCTCCCTCATCACTGTGGACTACAGTCTCAACCATGATGGCTGGTCTGACCCTTCTGGTGCTGGCTGGTGGAGCCTCACTAATTTCAGACAGCATCTTGGGCTTCTACTTGGTTTGCACTGCTTCTAGTTTGCTCACTGAGCCATCAGGTTTGTCATCAGGACTTCTCCTCCAGTAGTCTCCTGCCTTGAAAATCCTCCTTCCTTTTGCCGTGACTCACCTGCATTCATTTGCTTGGTTTTGCTGTGGTCTTCTCTGTCTTCTCCAGTGTCTGGCTCCCACTGCTTGCTCCAACTCCCCAGCACTCCTAAATCGAAAAAGGAAAACTGTATGTGTCTAGGCTGAACAATTTAAATTAGATGACTATAGAGTAATCACAGTAACTACTCCAGGATGAGTTTCTGACTGCTTCACTGGAAGCTAGGGGGTCATTACGAGTGTCCTGGTATTCCTGCAGTAATTTCGATGGGATACCGGGAAACTGACCCTACCATTACCAGCGCCTGCTATTCCAGGCGCCGGCAAAGGCGGTAAATCCCCATTCCATGGAGTCGAGGGGATTGCCATAGTTACCGGCCCAGTACTACTGGTGTCGGTAATTCTGGCATTTATTTGCCGGTGGGGACCTGATTTACCCCCAGCTCTTGGCTGGAGGTAAATCCGTGCCCCCACCAGCACACTTGTGTTTTATTCCGGTCCGGGAAAATTGCCGGTGCTGGAATTAACTTCAATTTTGCTGTCAATTTTCCCAAAACAGCAAACATGTAATGACCCCCCTATGTGATGGTCTCCAGGATGACCCCACAAAAAATTCAGAATAGATGGGGATTACTCAATGATGATTCCATGACAACTTTAGGATGGGTTGTAGGCACTCCAGGTTGATTCCATGACAACTGTAGGATAGGTTGTGGGCACTCCAGGATGATTCCATGACATATTCAGGATGGGTGAGGTACACTAATCGATGATTCTGTGCCAACTATAGGATGGGCTGCAGTCAATCAATGATGATTCCATGATATCTTGAGGATAGAGTGCAGCAGTTCAGGATGATTCTAAGACAATGTCTGAATAGGGTAAATCTCAAATATGACTTTTATGTACCGTTTTAGTTCAATAATCTCTCTGTGGTGACATGCTGGATAGACCTGCACACATAGACTCATTTATAAATACACTATTTTATTATATACAAGAATAATAAAGGAAATACAATGCATGACAGGTGATGATGCTTAGCTTACTTCCCTTTTGTGTTCTTTCTTCCAAAGGAGAAAAAGCCCAAACGTATAGCACACAGTTTGGGTAAACACGCCGGCCAGGCCTGGCTGACTGCGATCATGAAATGCACCAGTCGTACATTTCTTCCCAGGCGTGTCCTAGGTACATTGCTTTATATATTCAAGTGACGACAATCACTAACATTTTTAGAATCTTCCACTTCAATCTCTGTGTTCAAAGGTACCAGAACTTGGCATAGTGAGTGGTTGCACAAGATATTATCAAAAACATTCTTAGGCTGGAAAAATCCAGGACTGACCCAGCATGGCAATTTCCATGGTCTTGTCAATTTTACCCTGGAAAGACTGGTACAGGAATTAAACATCTGCATGAATGTTGGGGTAGATGGATTTTATCCCAATAGAAAGGAGATATTAACGTTGCGTGCACCGGTTTATAGTCATAAAATCGAATACAATAATGTCGAAAGTCAAAAAATCGAAAAAATAATTTGGAAAAAAAAAAGTAGAATTTCTTTTTTATTACGTTTTTTTATTCGAAATGGGGGGGTTCCCCCAACCCTATTTTTTTTTTTTGTTTTGACTTTTTTTTCATGCGGAACCCAAAAAAAAAATGAATAAAAAAATAAAACAGACTTTTTTTTTTCCACATTATTTTTTAACATTTTTTGTAATTCGACATTATTTATTCGATTTTATGACTGCACACCGCATGCACCATATTAATGTTATGATGGGACAAGAATGGATGCGATTTTACAACGTTGCAGTTTTGCATGTATCTAGAATAGTTAATTAAGGTTTGTTAAAGGTTTCTTTTAGTGTTACTTTCTGTCTAGTATGATACATTTAGATTTGCATACACATAGCAACATAATATGGGAGCATATTGTGCAATTTAGCGCAATGAGATTTAAAGCGCAGAGCTTCATACAAAGTGGAAATAGGCTTTTGAATGGGAAACCCATTATGAGGTGATGCAGTGGTTTTGAACACACTTACATAAATATAAACATGCACACATGGGAAATACACAGGAGATTGGATGCCACAGACTTGGGCTGTGTAGGCTGGCTGGCCAAGGGAGAAGGTATTGATTGGCAAAGGGATAGTGCAATAACATGGGAGCAGCTATTTGGAGCTGAAATAGAATGAAGAGCGATGGGCCCAGGGTTTTGAGCTTGGAAATAGTTGTTCAAGTAGCCAAAGAAGCATCTGCCACCTGGCAGGGTCAATCTGGGGTTCGTGGCTAAAACTGTAGAAGGGTGACTGAAAGCAAAGATGAATGTGTGCCTATGAAAAGGTCAAATAGATTAACAAGGAAAAGAGTACAATGGGACCAGAGGCCAGATGGATTGAAATGGTGGCTGCATAATTAAAGGGCGTGAGAGGATGCCAAGAATAAGTATCCAGTGGGTCAGAGTGTTTGAAGAAATGAAGAGCTAATGCCTGATTAAAGGAGCCTTTTGTTAGCTCTCTATAGCCGCATAAAGTGAAGTGCCCATACATAAACCACGTGTGTCAGATTTAGTGTTGCAGGTATGTGACCAAGTGGAATCAGCACTAAAACTGTATTTTATACCCATGTTAGCATTGTGTGTCTTGCGGGAAGGAACCCAAGAAGAGGGTTGGGCTTGTATTTGCAATGTTATGAAATTGTATGTCTAAGGGGATGGTGCCACAGTGAAGGCAGCCAATGAGATTGTGGGGACTAGATTTCCTTCTGTAGGGCGAAACCATTTGTATTTTGTGTGATGACTTTGTAAGGGAAAATGAGGGAAATGTGGGAGTGTGTCAGCTGTTCTGGAAATGCATATATACTGTATCTGTTTTGTGGTTCAGGGAAACTCAGGTTAGTTCAATCTCCAAGGAGTTGTCTAGCCTCTCCCCAGAGTCGGATGTGAAATAAGCTTGGTTTCATGGCAACATGCATTCACTTCTTGAGAGGTTAGCTATTTTAGACTGCCGAGATCCGAGAGGTCAACCCTAACATGAATAACAACATGATTTATCTTTGCATGGGCAGTATGCACAGCATAGAAATCTGCTGGCAGCTGAGCAGAGAGCACACCACCGTTCATAGCTCTTTAACTCTAAACGTACTGACTGACGTGTTTGGAGTTTTACAGCACACGGCACAATAATTCATTGACATTGGAGTGTAAACTCTTTTTAAACAATGCTTTATTTCATGGAGACAGTCAAAAGTTCACCTTTTAAATATTCATTGGTTGTAAAAATGAAGAGCATATTGTGTGCATACCCTTCTGAAAACCCTGCTTCCGAAAACCCGTTATTTGCCTTCACAAACTCAACTATCCACCAATTCTCTTCTCCTCCCATACCCTCTCCTCTGCTAAGCTCTTTGTCTCCAGTTCTTCTTCCAACAAAAGGCCCATACCTACAGAACTCAGCTAAGGACTCCATCTACTTAACCTAACCTTCAGTCAGACTACCCCTACCTAACACTCAGCCAGTAATTCCCCCACTTAACCCTCTGCTAGCCATCTGCCAACTTAACTCTCAGGCTGCCCCTAATACTTAATCAAGAATTCAGCCCCAACGACACCCAACTCAATAAAGCACCGAGCCCCAAATACACCCACACCCAATCATGCAAATGGGCCAAAGGACACCCTCCACCAATCAAGCATGGAGCCTGAAAGATACTTCTCTAATCAAGCACTCATCCCAAAGGACACCCCACTCAATCAAGCTGCTTGCTCCATGCCCCCCGCTCAGTCACGTACTCAGCCCGAAGGACACCCACATATTTAAGTACTTGGCACCAAGGGTACCCCATCAACCAAGCTGCCAGCCCAAAGGACATGCTCTAAATCAAGCACCATGTCACAAGAACATCCCCTCAAATGACACCCCCTACAAACAAGCACTCACTATCAAGGGCATCCCTCAGTAAACCACTAAGCTCCACGGACACCTCCTTAATCGAAACCTCAGCCCCAAAAACACCCTCTCAGACTAGTCCTCAGCCTCAGGAACACCTATCTCAACATCCAATCAGCCCCAGTGACACTCCCACAATCAAGCACACAGCCCCAAGGACAAACCACCAATGAGGCAGCCAGAGCCAAGGACATCCACTTTAATCTAGCACTCATCCCCAAGGGCACCACCATGAAGCACCACTCAGCCCACACACAACACTCCCCAAATCAAGCACTCAACCCCAAGGACACCCACCCCCTACCAAACCAAGTACTCAGCCCCAAGGAGACCCACCTTCAATGAAGCTCTTAGCCCCAAGGACACACCCTTAATTAAGCATTCGACACCAAGGACACTCCATCAATCAAGTTGTCAGCCCGAACAACACCCACTAAACTAAGCACTATGTCCCAAAAACACCCCCTCAGATGATACCCCCTCCAAGTGCTCACCGCCAAGGACACCCCTCGGTAAACCAATTAGCTTCCAGGACACCCCCCTTAATCGAGCCCTCAGCCCCAAAGACACCCTCCCAAACTAGGCCTCCGCCTCAAGAACATCTCCCGCAATCAAGCTCACAGCTGCAAGGTTGCCCCCTTCCATCCTCAAAGACACCACCCTCAATCAAGCTCTCGCTCCAAGGAAACCCCCCTCAATCAAGCCATCAGCCTAAAGAGCACCCCCTAAATCAAGCACTACGTCAAAAGAACACCTCCCAAAATACCTTCTCCAAACAAGCACCCATCCCCAAGAACACACCCTCAGTCAAGCACTCAGCTCCAAGGACACCGCCATCAATCTTGGCATCAGCCCCAAGGAAACCCTACTCAATCAAGCACTTAGCCCAAGCACACCCCACCAATTAAGCAGTCAACCCCAAGGATGTCCACTTTTATCAAGTGTTCAGCCGTAAAACAACCCCCCCCATCAATAACTCAGCCCCTAAGGACACAACCACAATCAAGCACTCAGCCCTAAGGACACCCACCCCCTCCTCAACCAAGACAGCAACCCCAAGGAGACCACCCTACAGTCAAGCGCTTAGTCCAAAAGGCATCACCCTCTTTTAAGTACTCACCACCAATGACATCCCTCTTAATCAAGATGTTAGTCTCAACAACACAGGACAACCCCCTAAATCAAACACTATGTCCTAAGAACACCCCCAAATCAGACCCCCTCCATTCAAGCACTAATTTCCAAGGACACCCCCTCAATAAAGCAGTCGGCTCGAAGGACATCCCCTTAATCGAACCCTCAGCCCCAAGAATACCCCCCTACATCCATTCCTCAGCCACAGGGACACTCCCCTCAATCAACCTCTCAGCCCCAAAAACACCCTCTTACTCAAGCCGTCACTTCCAATGATAAACCCCCCCAAATCAAGTTCACAGACCCAAGGATACCCCCTTACACGAAGCCCCCAGTTCAAAGGAGACCCCCCTAAATCAAATATGTCACCCCCTCAATGAAGGCCTCATTAAAGCCCTCATTCTTAATGGCACTTCCACAGTTATTCCCTCAGCACCAAGGACATCCAACTCAATTAAGCCCTCAGTTCAAAGGACACCACCATCAACCAGGCTCACAGCCCCAAGTATACCCCCTCAATCAAGCCCTCAGACTCAAGGACTGTCCCCTCAATCAAGCACTCAGCCGTAAGAAATACTTTTATCCCTTAGTGGAAGCCCCCCGCAACAATCCTGCCCCCACTCATCAGCAATCAGCCATCCCCCTTACAACTGCCTTCTCTAGCCTTCCTTATGCTTCTCTACTTCTTCAGGTTGCACCTCTGTTTAGCCTGGGAATCTTCTTCCTTTCCCTTTAACTTTGGATTCCCATATATATATATGACTGAAAAAACTTTAGTTAAAGTGTAGATAAGTTGAGCAGATTTAACGCAACAAAACCCTTGACATTTCATCGGATGTAGGAAGTCACGACCAGCTTAACTCGCCCCGTACCTGTTGCAAAGCCCATGAGCACATACATATTAGAATAGAAGGGATTCACAATGACATACAAAATAGGATTATGGGGGACATAGCATTATGGGGGACATCAACGGGAAGGCTCTGAGTTAAGTCGGAATTTCAAGTGTTTTGTTGCATTAAATCTGCTCATGTTAACTACACTTTAAGTAATGTTTTTTCAGTGAACTTCAAGGGTTTTGGTATACCATAGGGCCTCATTCCGAGTATGGCGGTAAGGGATAGCGGCCACCGCTAACGAGAGCGGTGGCGGTAATCCCTTACCGCCATACTCCGAGTTCCCTTTGCGCCATGGTGGTTTTAACACCTGCTTTTAGCAGGTGTTAAAAACCATGGCGCTAAGGGACCTTGATGTTAATTACGCCACCGTAATTTACGGTGGCGTAATTGACGCCTTCCCCACTCCCATTATGCCCTATGGGGCAAGAATGGGAATGGGGAAGGGTAAATGGGGATTGGGGAATTACCGCCCCGCCAACCTTGGAATGGGGCGGTAATTCCGCCATCCACCAAGGCGCTGCCGGTCCGGGTACGGCGTCAACCAAGGCGTTAATAGCGCCATTGGTTAGCGCCGTACTCGGAATGAGGCCCATAGTCTTTTTAGCGGCCACTAGCCATGGCCTTTGGCCATGATCAGTGGCCACGGTCTTCGGATGTGATTCCTTTACATGTTGCCCCAATAGCTTTCTTCCGGTCCCACTAGTCATGGCCTTTGGCCGTGGCCACTCTACATATTGCTCCAATAGGTTTCCTAAATGGGCCCACTAGCCATGGCCTTTGGCCATGACTAGTGGCCCCGGCCTTTGGTCGTGGCCACACCACTAAGTTTCTTTTGGGCGCACTAGCCATGGCCTTTCGCTATGGGCCCTTGACATGTTGCCCACTAGGTCTCGTTGGGGCCCACTTGCCATGGCCTTTGGCCGTGGCCACATTCTATATTGCACCATTCGGTTCCTTAAAGTAAACCCAGTAGCCATAGCGTTCGGCCACACCCATTACCACCAAACTCACTGTAGCTGTAAAATTCCCCTTTTCTTTGTCTTAATCTCATTTTTTAATCTTTTTTTTTAATGTTCTTTCCAATGGTGGCGCCAGATAGCCTGACCAACATGGCCGCCTCTCTTTGAGCTCTGTTGCACCTTGGAAGCCAACTGTTGAAATCCTGCTAAATCCTTGACCCTCACACAGCGTGGGAAGGTGTGATGAGCCCCTGAATGTCCGGTACCCAGAATGTTGCGAGCACTGGAAGATTGTAGCTTCCCTCGGACCGTTTTCGGCACTTCCCCCTCTAAGCGGACCTGCGGCAGCGTGTGTGATGCTGGCACACGCGGAGTGGAGCTGTTCGATGTGGCAGAAGGACACGGGCACCAAAAAGGCAGGGTTTGGGAGTTGACGCCAGAGCGACGAGATCTGGCAGGGCCATTGCCGTGTTTCGTCCCGCAGGGGGCCTGTTCCTTATCCTGTGGATAGAACGGAAATGAAGAAGCGGCACTTAGCGGACACCGGGCTCCCCAATCAGAGGAGGTGGGACCAGAGTGCAGCGTTGATGGTCAGGAGTCGGCTGCGGCCAAAGGGGCTGACAGTATAGCCGGTGCTCCGGTGGAGAGAAGGTGCATTTTATCAGCTTGGCTTGGCTGTCTGAGGATGGAGGAGGCCGAAGGAATACTGGAGTGCCTGTATTTTGGCTGGGCTGCCGGGGGCTGGCCATGTCTGCGTTGATGGCTGCGTGAGGAAGGCGTATGGATAACACGCTGAGACGGTTGTCTTGGAGTGACGGATTGCCAGAAGACCGGAGTGCAGACCAAGGGGAATCCTCATCACTGAGGGGCAGGGTGAACTCACTGGAGGCTTGTGCTGGGAGGAAAGCAGCACTTTTGCGGTCTCTGGGGTCTCAGGGATTGAAGTAGACTCTAAGTGATTGTTAAGTGGTGGCATCTAACTAAGGGCTGCACTGTGACTGTCACTAACAGGGAGTGAACAGAGGTACTGGTGAAAGAGGCCTAGAGGTTCCACAACCAGAATTATGGTTAAGGGACAACAACAGAAACTGGAGCAGTGTATGGGGGGCAAGGTTAGATAGTCCAGAACGAAAGTACCCCCAGTGAGAGAAGGCAAAGATCCGGAGTCTGCAAAGGGGAGTGTGAAAATGGGACAGTTACTGGAGGCAATACAAGACTCTAGAACATCCTTGGAGGCCAAAGTAAAGTCGGTATCTGTTGCACTCACGCTGGTGAGGGCGGACCTCAAGAAGATGGGCAAACGAGTGACAGAGATGGAACAAAGAGTGGGTGAGGTGGAGCACATGGTGATAGTGCTGCAATCCTGGATGAAAGCATTCACCGCAGCCACAAGGGTACAGGAAGTCGAGCTGAAGATGCGGAAGGCCGCTCACAGTGCGGCAACATCCGCAAACTTGGAGTCACTGAAGGGGAGGAAGGGCCAAGTGTGGAGTTATACCTGGAACAACTCTTTATGGAAACCTTGAAGATCAGGGGTCTCTCGATGTGGTTTAGCATTGAGAGGGAGCATAGAGTCTGTGGAAGGAAACCCCCAGTTGGCGCTCCGCCTCAGGCCATAGTAGCAAAGTTGTAAAATTTCCGTGACCAGGCCACGATCCTTCAAGAGGCAAGAATAACCACAGTCTAAAAAGTGCGCGGCATGAGGATCTTCCCCGATTTCACGCACGAGGTACAGAAACAGCATAAATCGTAGGACACAGTAAGAAGGCGTCTGATGGAACTTGGATACAAGTGTATGATATCTTTACCAGAACGATTGAAGGTCCTGGCGGAGGGTTGCTCCCTTTTCTTTCAAGGACCAAGTGAGGTGTGGGACTGGTTGGACGCTATGCCACTGTGTATTCCAGCCCCTAACCGGGGGAGTGGATGAGGGCCCGGATCATCGGGTGGAGGCACACCTCAGAAGCCGAGAGGCTCTTCAGCAGAGGCATGCATGTGACGGGTATATGTCAGTGAGGACGGAACGCTGGCTATGGTGAAGGAAGCGCAACTACCATGAACTGGTTGTGGTAAAACAACTGACGCTGTTGGTAGCACTGTCCCGGCTACGCTCAGACTAGAGAAAGCTAGTTGAGAAATGGGCCAGGCAGGAGCTGCGTGTCTCTGTGCATGACGGTGTTGGACCAGACCTTCTCTCGGGCAAATTTCCTTTTGATTCTGTATTAATGGGACAAGGGAGGGTCTCCTGGGCGTGTGCACTTATGTTGAAAGTGGGGCTTGTGTTTTGGGCTGATGTGTTCATTAATTGTGGCTGTTGCTCTGGGACAGGGTGTCCACATGGGGGTGTAATTACAAGGATGGCTACCTTGTGGGTGACGGGAGAGGCCCACCTCTAGTGTTCTATCTTTCACTCTTGCGGCTGGCTATGTTGCTGTCAGGGGCATAAGGGTGGAGCCTCAGATTGAGGGGTTAGGGAAGTGACTGTTTAGGATTGTAGGTTGGGGGATGGTTGCGCCCAGTGTTGGGGTAGTTGGGTGTGAGAGGGTCCGGGGGTGTGCAGGCAAAGATTGACCCATGGCCGTGCTGAATCTCATTAGTTGGAATGTCAGAGGAATAAATAATGTAGTGAAAAGGGGAAATATTTGCTCCTATCTCATCAGACAAACAGTGGATGTGGCTGTGCTGTGTTAGGAGCCAGGAATGGGACACAGGGGGTTCATGGTTTTTGGCCATAAATCTTTATTGACAAAAGAAAAGGGATTGGGAAATGCTTCTCTGTCCCTACACTAAGAGGTGTTTCCCTACCCCAAAAATTAGGGTCTGTCGGATGTCAGAATGTCTAAAGCACTATTCTGGCCCTCATATTTTAAAAATCAACTCTAAGGTGAAAGGGAAAGTGTCTTCGGCCTTGAGTAGTGCACAAATGTTCAGAAGGAAAAGGTCTAACTCCAACACAAAGTTCCAAAAGGATTGAGTTCTTAGTTCCAGGGGGTAGTTCCCTTACTCTGGATTTCTCTTTACTCTGTTTTACCCATCCAAGGTTCTTAGTTCCTTAAGTTTCTCTTGATCAACACCACAACTGGTCAACAAAACAACTTGGCTGTGAGTCTGTATCTTGATAGGATATCTGGTGTACTTCCTGTCAGGTTTTTCACTACTTTTCTCTACGTTTTAACAAAGCCTCTTTGCTAGGTCTGATATATCCTTCTCAGGACCTCTTTAGGTAATGTATCTCATGTCTACTGTTCAGCTTGTCCTTGCCTGGTGTGCTTCAATAGCAGGGCTTTCTCATATAAACACACTTGCAACTGCCTGGTGTATTCTCCTTCGAGGGTTTTCTCATATTAACACTTGAAACTATCTAGTATACTCTCCTCCAAGGGCTTTCTCATATGAACACACTTGTAACTGCCTGGTATACTCTTCTGCCAGGGCTTTCTCATTTGAACAAACTTGCAACTGCCCCTGGTATACTCTCCTGCCAGGACTTTCCTCTTGTGACTTAAATCTGCATGGTATATGCTCTTGCCAGGGCCTTTCTTGTATATATACAGCATACATTTAACAACTTGATCGTCTTTTGTACCTAGTTTGCTCTGTCTCTTTAAGTGCCCTTCACTTGCTCGTTTTTTTCATATATATTGCATTTGCTGTTGTTTTCTCTCGGCAGAGTGGCCAATATGCTCCCATGTCTCTGCTTCCCTTGTGTGGACTCACCGGCTCATGCTGACGCAAGCAGCGTCTTCTGCGGTATGCCTTAGGCAGCTTTTCGGCATTCCGCTCCCTTCCGCCGCCTATATGCTGTAGCTTCTGTTTCTCTCGCCGCTCGCGATCATCTGTTCAGTGTCTTTTGAGGCTTGGGAGATGTGGAGGCTGCTTCACTGTACCTGTGAACGCTTTGGAGCCTTTCTCCTGCTTTAGGGGTCCCCGCAGCATACCGTATCCTTGTTCCAGCTCTCCTTGGTGAGCTGGTTGACTTCAAAGACCTTGCAATGGCACTGCTGTCTCGGTCAGTACCGAGCAGACTCGAGTTCCCCAACCAGCATCTTCCTGCACAGGAAACTCTCTCCCTGGTTTCCCCCTAGTGAGGGAGCCTTCGGTTTCCTTTGGGCTGTGGCACTATGTTGATGCCCATGCCAGGGGCTCTTCCTCTCTCTGGAGGGGGCAGACTCGTCCCCTTGGTTTCTCCAGTACTTCTCAGCTCCACTTAAGCAGTTGGGTTGCAAGGATTCCCCCTTACGTGGCTGAAAAAACAGTCCACAGTTCCTTCTCATGCAGCACACGAATCTGTAGCCAGGTCCTCCAGGGTGGGCATCTCTCACCTTTCCGGAGTCTTTCCTTGCTTTTATGCTGGCTCTGGCCAATAGGATTTTGGGAAAGAATAGACTGCTGCATGTCGTTCTTACATGTAATCCTCATTACTACATTCTTCTCCCTCGTCACAGTATTGATCCCCTGTGAGTCATTGTATTCCCTGATGAAAAGGGGGCATACCATGTTTCATCTGGCAAGTCATCTCTACCTCCATGAGGGACGTCTCCCTCTCTCTGATCCTTCCTCAAATAACCACCCAACGGGTTCAGATCAGAAAACGTCTGCCTGACCCTGGCTGAAAACGTCTGCCTTACCCTGGCCACATTAGAGGAAGCTTCCCCATGGAAGTAGAGATGACATTGGCAGATTCATCACAGCTCAGGGATTGGGTGCGCTGGGGAATCGTTGGAAGCATAGAGTGTTTCGGGCAACATTCTCATCCTACCCCATAGGGGTGTTGATATGGATTAGGGATGCAGCGAAACTCTGGGACACTCGCACCATGATAGAGGGGAAAGGAAGGTATGTGGCAGTTGTAGGGGAAGCGCTATGGCACCCCATATTTCTTCTGGGAATGTATGCTGCGAAAGTGGGCCGCTGAGTTCTTTCAGCAGGTGCCGGATCTCATAGTGGGTCACAGGATGGCTTGGATTCTCTGGGTGGGGGGCTTTAATTGTGTGTTGGACTCTACAAGGGATGTTGAGAGTACTGCGGTCCGTCAACTGGGATCGGCAACTAAAGCTCTATCACAGGTTGTAGCGGAACTGTGTCCATGGAGGTTTGACAATCAGATGCTGCTGGTCAGTGCCTTTCGTGTAATGCTGGGAGATCAGATCCGATGGTTTTTGGAGGACAATTGGGATTCCACTGCCCATAGGTTCCGTGAAGGGGAATGTGCTGAAGGTATTTATCAGGGGGTTTGCATTTTGCCTACGGTCGGGGTGTATAGGGTCCTAACTGAGGAAGTGAGGGGTCTTGAGTTGAAGGTAGCTACCTGAGAGCTGGATTGGCGAGGGGGGAGGTGCATGATGAGACCGTGGCTTGTAGCAATCTCTATGAGGCGAGAGAACAGCTGGACTCACACACATATGCTGAAAATGTAGCTCAGCAGCTGTTGGAGGGGGACAAGGCCAGTAAGGTATTGGCCTGGTTGGCGAGGAAGGAGTATGGGCAGCGGAGATGCAAAAGAGCATGGGTTGGGCAGGGGACACTGGTCACCAAAAGGGAAAGTATATCCACAGTTTTATAGGAGTTTTATGCCTCTCTGTATGCTGAAAGGGAGGGTTTCGACACACTGCTTTCAGCGTGGTGGATGATAGAGGCGGCACTCAATGGGATCACAGAGGAACAAAGGGTACAGTTGAAGGGCGGTATAGACAATCATGAGGTGGAACGGGCAGTTGAGGGACTATGTAAGACTCCCAGATGGATGGTATTAAGGTAGAGATATACAGGGCATATAAGGAGCTGCTAATGCCTAAATGTTTGGAAGTTGTCCGGGAGGCTAAGCAGAGAGGTAAGCTCCTACAATCGATGCTAGAAGCCCAGTTGATACTCCTACCAAAGGAGGGCATGGATAGAAGAGACTGCGCCACGTATCATCCCTTGTCAATGATAAATTTGGATGTCATGATTTTGTGTAAGATACTGGCGGGACGCCTGACACCGGTTATGCAGGGGCTGGTGTACCCGGACCAAACAGGTTTCATACCAGGAAGATCCACCCTGCATATGTTGAGACAGTTGTTTCTGATTCTGTACAAGTACAGGAATACAACAGAAAAGGTGGCAATGGTGAGCTTAGCTGCATTTTAAGTCTGTGACTTAGTTACCTGGGACTTTCAGTGGATGGTGATGAGTAAAATGGGATTGGGGGGGGGGTCGAATTTACAGAATGGGTAAAGCTACTATATGGGGGCTCTACCTCCAGAGTGCAGGTTAATGGGGTGGTGTTGGAACCTTGGCCTGTGCAGCGTGGTACACGTCTGGGGTGGCCATTGTCTCCTTTAATTTTTGCACTGATCATTGACCAGTTGGCAAGGGTGCTTCGGAAAACTCATGAAGCCGTGGGTCTGCAGATAGAGGTCAAAGACATTGTATCTCGCTATATGCAGATGATGGGTCATTGCAACAATAGGTGAGTTTGGGAAGCTCTCAGGGCTGGACGTTAACAATTCCAAATCTGTAATTTATATGCTACCGAAAGAGGTGGGCAGGGAGCTGGTGCAGTGTGGGATCGAGATCCCTGAGGGGGGATTTCGGCATCTGGTGATAATAACTGGGTCTGGCACTGGGTGTACCGGGAGAATATGGATAAGGCAGTGGCCGCCTTTGATTTCCAATTTCGAAGTTGGAGTGAGACTATCATACTTCCGAAATTGTTGTATATGTTCCAGGTGATGCTTATGGTTCTACGAGCAGTCTGCTTCCAGACCCTTCATCGGATTATGTCTAGATTACTGTGGAAATGGGGTGCTCTGAGGATAGCGCTTGCCACTCTGCAACTACCGACAGGTAAAGGGGGAATAGGGGCACCGGACTTCAGATCATATTATTGGGCTTCAGTGTTGCACCACATGGTGGACTGGTTTGTTCGCCCACATAGAGTCCGACTCACAAACTGGATCATGGCTGAGGCGGCCCCTCTAAAGGTGATGGAGTTATTACGGGGGTGGGAGAGGGAGCTTGGGCAGCTCCTGACGCCGGTCAGCACAATTATATGGGTATGTTGGAAGGCCACCAAGAGTCCAGGACAGAGTTTCCCCTTCATGGCTGTTATTCCCCTGACTTGTAGTAGATTGGGGTATGTACGTCTTTTCAGCAGGGGAGGAGTTCTTTTGTGCGATTGGGACGAGGAGGCCTGGTTGGGGATATCTATAAGGGATATAAGGACATCACTTTGTGGAAATTAGGGCATCATACCCAACGTTGTGGCTTAATTTCTTGGAATTTGCGTCCCTATTGGGAGAACGTCATGGGAGGGTTTCCTGAACAGACCACGTACACATGAGGTGAATGAGATAATGGTGCAGCTGGCAGAGGGTGGTAGGAATGTTTCTGTATCATATGCAGCAGATAGAGCCGAACAGGATATTAATGCAATGGGTTTGCGGGGTAAATGGGAGAGGGACATAGGAAAGGCATTTTCGGACAGTGAATGGAACAGTGAATGCAGGCTTTCAATGGATACAGTATTAGATTGTGAGGCGGGCTTATGGCACGCTGGTAAGGGTGAAAAGAATGGCATCTAGCGTGGATCCAAGTTGCTGGATGTGTCACGGGGCATCACGGACGTTTATGCACATGTGGTGGGACTATGACCAGGTAAAGGGGTTCTGGGGAGAGGTGCATGAGGAGATGTCTGCCTTGGTTGACACTCGGATCAAACTCACAGTGCGGCACTGTATACTGGGCTGGAGCCCACTTGGAAGGTTAGGCATGGCAGGGCTGTTTTCAGAGTGGTAGCGTTGGGTTTTATACTGGCCAAAAGGGTGGCCTGGAAGGCAAATGCGGGACCCAGGATGGGAGATTGGCGTAGGGAGATGCGCAAATGGGTGCAGGCTGAAATGGATGTTGTTTTGCGGATGCACGGATCGGAGGATGAAGTGGTACATTGCACAGTGTGGCATGAGGTTTGGGATAAGCTCAAAGCGTGATCAGATTTACGCCGACGTTGATCATTGGGGGACCTGACTAGAAGTGGGGATCCTGACATTCACAGGGAGCGGGTGGGAAGTAGCCACTAAGAAAAGGCTGGAGGATGGTGGGGCGGAGCAGGAGAATATGGGGACTTGGGGCCCATGGGATTGGAGCCAAATCTTATGCTGTCAATGATTGTAATGTTAATCTAGACACATGTACTAGTGCCAATGTATGAGGACCAAATCCTTGACACAGTAACGTGTTGTATGATGAAAATGACAAATAAAAAAAAACATTTCCCCCTTACCCATGGTTATCAATGTACTACACATAACCGCAGTTATCCTTAAACGCAAACAAATAATCGCGACTATCCCTCAAAAGCGTGCAAAATCTCAAACTCTTCCCTGCCCTTCCAGGCACTCATCAAGTGCCCCCTCCTTGTGCTGTGCTCCCCCCACTCCTGTTAAGTTCTTTTCCCCTTCCTAGCCCTCTCCCCATTCCCCACAACACTTGATCTAATTTTCTATCATAACCACGGTTATTCTGCTGGATAACACCTGTTATCCAATTACATTCAAGCTCTGAACTTGGTCCCCAGGCCCCACCACCACCACCAACTGCTCAATTTCACATGTAGTCCTCTTTTCCCCTACCCACCTCTGGCCCGATGCCATTTCATCAGTTTTGCACCTCCAAATGGAATTTTTGCCACTTTTTGTTTTCGGCTAACCCTGGTTATACCCGTTATAATTGCAGTTATCACGCGCATTGAGCAACAAAAAAATAAGGTGCCCTTTTAATTTCTGAAAAGCCTCGCTGATGCATTGTGGGACACCTTGTGACGATTCACAAGGTGGTGTCACTTCTCTCCAAGGGGGAGCCCTTATCCATGAACCTAGGGAGCTGCGGCTCCTACCCAATAGATCCCCTAGGAGTGGTTTAGTGCGGGAGGACCTCATGGGGAGGAAATTCCCCTATGGGGACAAGGACAATCACCTGGGGTGCTGCCCATTGAATATTGTCACTCCCCAACATTCCCTAGCCTTCCCCAATGTTCAGAACCATTTTGTGGCAAGTAAACCTATGTACATTTGTAATACAGGGGATAAAGCTAAAGCCAAAGTTACTAGGACGATGAGGGCACAGGAGACATGAAGGTCATTGAATATGCTAGTACTGGTACGAGGTGGCTCAGGGGAGGCATGCAGATTAAGTTATCAACAAGAACAAAGGACTTTTACATTCCGCTAGGGCGGAACTGGCAACATTTTATAAGTATGGACGACAGACTAGTTAAGCTGTCAAACCCAGCCGGAAGAGCCAACAGGCATGAAGACCCACAGGAGTTTCAAAACCTGTGGGCAGACCAGAGTCAGAGAAGAGCGGAGGATGCTGGTGAGGCAAGGAACAAGTTATCCGCAGGTCCAGCTGAATCAGACCCAAAAAAGAAGCAGGAATGAAGAGCCCGAGCAGCAGAAACCAAAGAGAGGAGACCAGCATGGCGAAGAGAAGAACAACTGTCCCCGGAAGTCCCGGTTGAGTGCCAAAATCCCTTTGAAGGTAACGGGAGGTGCAAGAGACCCAGAGCGGACATGAGGATGGAAGCTAGAATGGTATGGGACCCTAACACTGAAAAACCAAGCATCTGAGGAGAGCTTCCTTGTCGCAGAGGCGACCATAAGCCAACTGACCACAAGAGAAGGGTCGGAGACCCTAACACTGACAAGCCAAGCATCCGAGAAGAGCTTCCTCATTGCATTAGCGACCATAAGCCCACTGACCACCAGAAAAGGGTTGGGGACACTAACACTAAAAAGTCAAGCATCAGAGGAGAGCTTCCTCGTTGCAGTTGTGACCATAAGCCCACGAGACAAGGGTTGGGGATCGAAAGACTGATAAGCCAAACACCTGAGGAGAGCATCCTCATTGCAGTTGCAATCATAAATCCACTGACCACCAAAGAAGGGGCGGAAACCCTAACCAACATAAACCAAGCAGTCGAGGATAGCTTCCTCGTTGCAGTGGCCGTTATGTGCCCATTGACCACCCAAGAAGGGTTTGGGACCCAACAAAAGAGAACTGTGCAAGCCAAGAGAACTTCCTTGTTGCAGTGGCGACATTGAGCCCAGTGATCAGTGTTAGGCAGAATCACATGCAGTACCCTTTGGGAACACTACAGGCAATTAGGACTACAAGTGTAAGCACAATTTCACCTTTGGTACAACCCTGTACTACACAGTAAAGTGGTAGCGATGGCTGAGCAGCCAGACTTATCTCAAGAGTTTAAGTGAGCAGTAGAACAAGTTACACAAAGGACCAACCAATACAGTGATTCAAATATACACTTACTCAAGGTTTCTTGGTAAAAGAATATGCATTTATTTACTCAGTCATTTAGAAAACATTACTCTAGCATAAGCAGCTCAATATCATACACTAATACACCACAAGAATCCAACCGGTAAGTAACTGAACAAGTTTAGCTAAAAAATGAAGTAGGAGCAAAATGGCACTTCAGATACTTGCCAAAGTCAATGGTTCAGAGTCTTTTGTATAGGATAGCACAGTTCTGGTATATAACGGTTAAGTCTTTGCCACGGATTTTTAAAGGATTTGGCTAGGCGAAAAGTTTGATGAATGTTTAGGGAAGGACAAGCCTTCGTAGTTGAGGAACGTTGCATGCACTTTCTCGATGGCCGAAAAGATTTCCGGGCTGTGTTTGCACAGTACCTTGTCAAAGAAGAAAGCTGTAGCTGAGGCAGTTGTTCCTGGCGGTTCGAGCAGATCTCGCTGTTCCTGAGCTTCTGTCGTGGGGTCAAGAAGGAGGACGTTGGGTGGTTCCTGCACTGCCCAGGGAAGAGGCCAAAAGCTGTAGCAAGACGTCGGTTTAAGGTGTGAGTGCTTTAAAGTCCACGAGCTGATTTCCTTCCCTATGGCTATCTGGTTTTCAACAGCACTCTGATGAAAATTCGACCAGAATAGGACGGTGACCAAGCTTTGAATATCCTTATGCCTTGCGCCTGAATACCCTCGGGTCTGGAGCGCACTACAAATAATAAACTAAACTAAACTAAACTAAGTGGCTTGCGAGTTGGTTGTTCCAACCAAACTCGAGGGAAGAAGTTAACCCTGAAGGGCTTCTCTGTTGTTGGAGTTTCAGGCAATTCGGACCTGCAGCAGGGCTTCACCGGTCGTCCAGGAGTGGCAGCAGTCCTCTTCCTTCCTCTCCTGGTTCTTTCGTTCCAGTGGTTGGCCCTGCTTTCCAAGTCCCAGAGACCTGCTTTTAAACAGTTTTCCCCCATTCATTCCAGCCTGGTTGTCACTCACACAGCAGGGTGGCTGTCCTTGCCAGACAGCCAGCCGGCCAATCACACCAGAGTGCATTCAGGTCTCCTAGGATACTAAGCACAGGGAGTTTCGGGCACCTCCCTTACATCATGTCCACCACAGACACCCTGGCGCCAGAGGAGGGCTTCAGCACTGAAGCCCGCCAAAGGCCAACGAACAAAGGGACCAAACCTGGTTTGGTGCGCAGAGACAAACACAAGAAGCACCTTTCCTAAAAGAAATGGTGAAAAAAGATGACCGGAGTCTGTTTTTACAGATAGGTCTTGGGCGCCATATTGAAAAACATGGCTAACCTGATTTTTAGCTACCGTTGTTAGCGGTCGGGAAAAATCACGGTAGTTGATCTAAATCACTGCCACCAGCCATTCAAAATAGGAAAGGGTAACATTTTACTGTTACATGAGTGTTTTGACTCAGGGGAAGCTAAGCAACCCATCCAGCACTCTATAGGAAGATAGTGTGTGCTGGGTCAGTAAATTTGAAAAGACTAGTAAATACAATTTAACTTTACATGCTCTGGGAGACAGTAGTCAGTCCCAGAGAAGGTATTTAAACCTTGGGGCAGTCTGAAAAGACACCCCTATGCCACTGCACTGAAGGTGCTGTGTGACACACATAAAAAGATGATGCCACTGGAGTGGTTTTAAAACTCCATAACCAAAGAACACAAAAGTAAAACACATTGAAAATGAAAAGTTCAAAGCCCCAAAATATAGCAAAAGAGCTGGAGGGAATGAAGCACTTGTGTGAGAAATCTCCATAACACTCAGCAGAGAAGGATTTTGAACTTTGCAGAGTGGCAAAGTGTGAATCAAGCTGAGGGTTGTGAGACAGAACTTTTGGGACACCAGGAGAAGAGAGTCATTCTCCTGAAGAAGGGGCCAAAGCTCTTTAAGTATTGTCTAAAGACGCGAGGGGAAGGGAGTCATTCACCCTGGCCGTGTTGCAAACTATGTCAAGCAAGACCAAGAGAAGGGAGTCATTCTCCTGGTCTCGAACTACAAGCAGGGCTAAAAACGCCAGGGGGAGGGAGTCATTCCCCCTGGCCTTTTTGTGAACTGTGCCAAGGAATACCAGGAAAAGGGAGTCATTCTCCTGAATACGAATTAAGAGCTGTGCTAAAGACGCCATAGGAAGGGAGTCAGTCCCCCGAGTCTTGTTGGGAACTGTGTGAAGCAATACCAGAAGAAGAGCGTCATTCATTCTCCTGGTACCAAACAGAGAGTTGTAGAGACGCCAGGGAAGGGAGAAATTCCCCCTGGTTCTATTGGAAACTGTATCGAGCTACACCAGGAGAAGGGAGACATTCCCCTGGATTTGAAAAGACTGTGTGACATCCATAAACCAGGGGAAGGGAGTCAGTCCCCCTGGCATATTTCTTTTGCAAGAAAACATTCTTTTGAACATTGTCCAAGCATCAGAAGAAGGAAGACATTCTCCCGCAGAAGGAACTTTTTGGTAGATTATCCTTCAGTTGTAGTGTGAGGGATAGAAGTAGGTTATGACACAGGATGGTGGTATTTCATTTGACTGACATTATGATAGACCCTTTTAATATTAGTTTTGAAGCAGGGAAACCCCTCTTAGAAATAGGGATAGAGAGCGATTTTTCTTATACAATTAAAAGTTTACAACCAAAACTATGCCAACTTTGTGTCAGCTTCCTTCTTCGACACCCTTACAACATATATAGCTATAATTTTGGGGTAAGGAGGAACCCCCTTCTCCGTCAAATATTTTAACAACTACTGGACGGAATAATCTGAGATCCCTCCCACAAATTGTATTATCCTCTCTGCTGCAAAGCACCAAGATTGATATAAAGGTTTTAAGGTGCAGTGCAGGGTTCTCTGTCGAATATTTTAAAAACTACTGGATGGATTTATCCCAAACTAGTCAAGAAAATTAAGTCAATGCTTTGTGCCCAAATTGTTTCTTATTTGGCCTAAATCTTCCAAGCAGTTTTCATGCTACGGCTGTTCAAAAACTGCACCTTTTCGCTATGGGAAAAGAATGGGAATAGGTTGAAAACTGTGTTTTTGTCTTTTCTTAATAACTTTTTCTTTTTCTGATGAATTGTTCCCAAAATGTCCAGTTTGGGGGGCTCTTGACAAACCCTTGGTTTAGAAAATGTCCACTAAATCCATCCAGAAAGTCAAAAGTTATAAGCCTCGCTCAGCCTCTCTGCTGTAAAAAGCATCAAGGCAGATATAAAGGTTGTAAGGAGCAGGGGCACCCCCTTCTTTGTCAAATATTTTAAAAACTACTGGATGGATTTACCCAAAACCAGTCAAGGAATTTCAGTCAATGCTTTGTGCCCAGGTTGTTTCTTATTTGGTCCAACTTTTGTTTAAAAAAATTTCAGCCAAATCCATCATGCAATTCTAAAGTTATTGGCAATCAATTTTTCAGGTTTCTTAAGTCTCTCGATACTCAACTATAGTGCAGCGACCACCACACTATAATATATACATATATATATATATATATATATATATATATATATATATATATATATATATATATATATATATTCAGTAAAAAAATTGTTAAAGAAACATTATGGTTAAGTTGCGCTACCAAAAACCTATGAAATTCAGTGAAAAAACTTTGTTAAAGGGATGTTATGGTTCCAAGTAAAACCGAAAAACCCCTGAAATTCACCAGTTATGGTATGCTACGCAACCATGACTAACACCCAGGACATCAAAGATGACATCACAAATGTCATTAATGACATCAATGATGACATCACATGTCTGGCTCACTCTTTTTTCCTTTACTGACATATCTAGGCCACATGGTTTTCTTCAGTAACAGTCAGGAACTAAAAATTCAAAACTAAAAAAAGTACTATATTTTTAGACTTATACTTCAAATTTGTTCTTACAGTAATTCACTTAGGGTCCACTCACATCATATGAAACATATACATAGAGGAAAACACAGACTTGAATGCTTTGTGTGTATGAAGATAATCAGTAAGGTTATCAACACTTTCTTATAGTTCTGTTGTTTTTTTATTACTGTACTTTCCCTGGACATGCTCATATTTTTATGTGTTGTTGTCTGTTTGTGTTTTGTGTGCAATAATGTAATAATGTACTGAATTGGTTTTATTACGCACATATTAAATGTTTACAGTATGCACAACTCTAATAAGAAAGTATTTATAATTTTAGTATTTAACATGGCAAGATTATTAATATTGAATCTCCATCATGTTTGCTGCACACTATGCCTATGTTAGTACATGTATACCTTAGTATATTGGATACAAATTCATAATGCAATGCCATTTGGATTATTGCATTGCTTAATGCACTACATACATCATAATATTTATTCCAATGATCCTTGACTCTTTTTTTTATTAACATTACAATAAGAATCCCTTGTATAGACTTTTCATGAAAAGTAAATGCACATGTGATGTCATCAATGACATTTGTGTTGTCATCTTTGATGTCCAGGGTGTTAGTGTTAGCAGTGCACGGCAGTGGCACGAGTTATGGTTACTTAGCATACCATAACTGGTGAATTTCAGGGAGTTTTCGGTTTTACTTGGAACCATAACGTCCCTTTAACAACATTTTTTCACTGAATTTCATAGGTTTTTAGTAGACGGATGAAGAGGATGAATAGGATGAGGTAGTGGAAGTCCCTACTACCAGCACTCGCCGTGAGTCTTGGGTGTGGCGGTTGTTTACCACTGTTGATGGAGTGCCAAAAGCTTGTGCCAATAAGGTGATCTGCACTCAGTGCCGCATGGTGCTGAGTCGTTGAAAGTCTGGTTCGTATAGCTATGGTACGACATCAATGAAGCGACACCTAAAGTCATTCCACGGTGGGGCTATTCGTAAGGTTGTACCTTGCGATAAACGTAGTAGGTTGAGTTTCTCTACAGCATCCTCCGTTTCAGCTCCTGTCACCACAAGAGACACTCCTGTGGGACAGCGCATCCCTCCATCTGCCTCGCAGGCCATTCATGATGCTGTTGACCCTTACCTTACGAGGGTCACAATATTGTGCATGTACTGCGATGCAGTACTCTGCAGGGGGGAGAACCTTCGGAGTGCTTTCGAGACTGCGGTCAAGGAGCATGAGAAGGTCTGTGACCTACCTCAATAAGGCCCACCCTACATCTTCCTCTCTCCACCTGCCCTTTCTTATCCCTGTGGTTGGTGTCCCTTCCTTACCTTCCTTTCCCCTCCTTTCCTTGTGTGTCGGGTTTAGAAAACCAAAAAAATATAAAACAACAAAAAACCCACAAAAAAAGGCTCTTTTCAGAGCCGCCTTTCACAGTTTAAAAATAGAAGTGGCAAATAAATGGTGCAGGGCCCGGTGCATTTTAGAAGTCCATGGACAGTTTGCGGATATCTAAGATTTTGCGGTGCTGCCCTATCAGAACCATTGCAAATTTTCTCTGGAAGGAAGTGGTGGCTCTGAAAAGAGCCTTTTTGTGGTGTTTTAAGTATTTCAAAAACTTCAAATGGTCAACACCTACTGCAAAACGGATTGCTGTATTTCCCAAAAAAGTCGCAATTCATTTTGTATATTTCGCAGAAAAATCAGATTTTTTTATTTTGCATTTTTTTTTCTTATTATTTTACTCCATAAATCTTCACATTCGCTTCTCCAAAGCAACCCTTATGTTCCAAAACTGCATGGCATTTCCCATAAAAGATAAAGAAATGCCATCATCTTTCAAATAAACAACATTACCAGAATCAATGTTCTCATTATTACAAAAGAACATACGAGCTCTAAGCATGGAAGCAAACATGCCTCGGTGGATTGCACACCTAACAATGTTTTGCTAAGGACAAAAAAAAGAACTATTGTCCCATATTGCCCTAGGTACTAAACCAGAAAAAATTACTTCGGCATTTGGAAGGACTTTCATTACTGCTTGAACCAAGTGTTCTAAATCTGCCAACAAAGTAGGGGCACTGACATAGCCCAAATGCAAAGCACCACAGTGCAAAACGACCACATGGGGACTGTTCACCCTGCCCATATCTTCCCAAACTTGTACAATTCCCTGCACATTGAAATCAGACACAGTGCTCCACCTCCACTCCTTTAACATCAAAATTGTTTGCCACATTCCTGCATTTAGCATACTGCTCCAAACCATGCACAAACATATCTCCAACCACCAACACCCTGGCTTTCTCCACCTCTGCCATCTTCACTACACACAGCCTCTTTCAACACAGACCACAACCTCAGTACCTGATTGGCTAATCCCTACAGTCCTATTTCCATGCCAAATATGTACAGAAGTCCCGTATGTGGCACGCCCTGTCCGTGGACAGCCGCAGTGTCCGTGGAGCACGTAACTCTTGGGCAGCCTTTCTACCCTTTCCACTTCACTCTCTGCACCATTCACTCATTGGCGACAGGTAAGCAGTCACACAACCATCCACCAATCACATCCAAGAACTCTACATCTAACTCCATCATCATAGTTCAGCGCTTCAGATGTACTGTTGATCATTCTGAGTACAAGTCTCATGTCATTGGAAAGCACCTACTACAAAAACTACTGAACAACTCTCCAAGATTTCTACTTGCAGCTTCATGCATATCCACATGCATAAACACAAACTACAGGTATGCATATTTTCTGCACAGTACATGTACAGCTCTTGTATAAATGCATATAAACAGGGTAACTGGCACTTAACCTGTAACACCTACAAAATGAACTTACTCTCATTTCTCCCATCTGCTATAATCAACTGTCACTTGCAAACCTGTCTGCTCTCCAAATTTTTTTTTTACACACACAGCTCTCTAAAAAAATGTAATTTCATATTAAAAGATTGGAGAAATAACAGTATAATTGTAGAAAAACACTTTGTAGTGTATTATAAAATTACACACAGCCAGGATGAGTTCATGCATCTTTATAAACTCACACAGATAGACACTATCATTAGAAAGGCTCTCAGCTGAAACAACACCACTGCCTCTACATCAAATCCTTCTGCTTTATTACCCACACCTTCACAAATGCGTACATTCCATGCTTTTCTATAGAGTGTCTGCCATTTACCCTATAAAAATAGCAAAATAAGTATATGATTGTTTCTTCTATCTCCTGACATCCAATAACACAGCCTTAAGAAGCCAAGTGAGCTTCATACGTTTAGTATTATACTCATTTGTAAAGCATGTTCAACTAACAGATTCTAAGTAAAATATACAGGCTGCACATAGGCAAAGGAAACTGCATGTACACACTATGTTCAGTTATCAAAAAACACTACTACTACAAAAACAAAAAAAATCAATGTCTAAATTAACAACAGTGCTAAAAACACACACATTTATTACCTTCTTTCTTTTACAATTGCAGTGAAGACAACTCTCCTGAAAAGCAGCAGCATCTGAAGTACGAACAACTCAGAAGAAACCTACTCTTTCCATACAAAAAAGTAAGTACAATACTACCATAATGTTCTAACTGTTATTCAAACACACTAGAATGTTAGTATTGCAGAACAAACAACTGTTTTAATTCGATACCATTGGATTTAGTTTGTATTGTCATCTGAACCCCAGTATAGTAACACACAAATACAAAAATAGCCTTCCCAACTTGTTGTAGCTGGCCATTGCACAATCACACACCTCCACATACATCCTTACCATCATGCACACAGCACACATACATTGCACAACAGCCCAACCCACACTTTCTTTTTTTCTCCAACAGACCCCAAAGAATGCCTACCAAAAAGCAACTCTGTAGAAAGCAACACAAAAGTAGAGCAAATCAAAATAAGTGTCCAAAATAAGCATCCATCTCTAGCAGAATTTGTACAGAAAGTTCAAACAAAACAGCTAATACAGTCATTAAGCGAAACAAAACAAGCTTCCAGTACAGAAACATTGCCTGCTCTTTCAAAATGTAAAACAAAACAGAAAGTGATTAACAAGAATTCAGCTACCACTACTGCTAACACTGCACCTATAAATCTTGATGTAGTGGCAAGTAACCATACCAAAAAAAGTATTTTACAAAAAATGTTCCGCCACAGAGTCCTTCAGAACCTTATAAAAACAGGCGAGAAATCATGCACAACCCTTAAAACCTACCGTAGAAAATTAATCTTAGAAGCTCTCATAGACAGTGCAATCCTTCTCAAAAGGAAGTTATTTATTTTAGTTTTAAACAGAATGAAACCATTAACAAAACTAACTACTAAACTACAAAAAAGACTTCTCAATAAACGGAATGTCAACAAAAATAACTTCTTAGATATCTGTGGAGGTGAATGGAGTCACACCACGAGCACAGAATCATATTTTAATGAAGAAGCATACAAACAAAAGCAAACAAACACAATTGCCATACATAGCAGTGGACTAGGGTATGAAAAACGTAATAATACCATAATGGAACATGAAATGATGCTCACAAAAATATCCCCAGAAAACTCAGTATCACCTCAGTATCACCTCTCCATTCCACTGAACCAAAACGTCCAGTGTACAAATGTGTAACATTGCCAAAAAATCTTTCAAATCTTTACGCCAGTTCGTCAATCAGTATATGAAAGGCAAAGACAAATTGAAAATGAAACTACTACAAAATATGGATGCCTGTCCAGTGCGCAAATACACAGGACTACAAGGACATTCATTAGTCTGCATTTCAGAACCTATTTGCAAAAGCACCTCCCATCATTTCAAAATGATATCAATACATCATTCAACTATAAGAAATCTGGTCCATAAACTGTACTATGCTAAATGTCCTGCTTTAGCACTAGCCCATTTAAATAACCATCTTCTACATGGTACAGCCAAAGAACTACTCGAAGAAATAGAGCATATCAAGAGAAAATATTTTGGAAGTGAAAGCCACTTACAAAATGCAATAGCTTTACAACAGACTAGCAACAATTGTACAGATGGCAACCTTCTACTACACACATACAAAAAAGAAATACTAAAGTTTAAAAGTACATCAGCTGAAGTACCAAACAATGTGTGTGTGTGTGTGTGTCTGTGTTGCCGCAGAACCTTTTTATAAAAGTAGCACAAAAACTGTAGACATAACGTACAAAATAGAAGATAATGAAGATTCCAAATGGTTTGAATTAGCTCTCTACCTTATAGCAGAAAACAAATACGAAATTACTGACCCCTTAATACTTTGCAGTTATTGCACTGCAAAACTTGACAACAACCAAACTCCTTCACGTGCTATCACAACAACTCAATTTATATGAAAGCATCATTATTCAAACAGTGCACCCCTTTCAAGCAATAATACGCCTTCAACCAAAAACAACAAAATGACCTCCCTCTGAATTTGTGGTAAAGTAGTTTACTTACCATTAGATCTTGAAGAAAATGTACACACTCTGGGAGTGCAACGTCCAATGGATCAATCTTTAATTGTCTTAGTAAATGGTGTACCTACAAAAGACAAAAACAATTGGCAACAACTCGTGGATTTACATAAAGATAGACAAGCCTTGCAATATCTAAAAGACAACAATGAATACTACAAAGAAATTAATATTGAAGAAAACCTTAGAGAAACCATTGAAATAATTCAAGAGTCACCAGAAACTGGTCAATTTCAACTTCTAGATCATGCTACAGTATCCAATATTTTAGACAATTATACAATTCATCCATTATACTCTAAAGACACCATAGATGATGCACTGGAAACGTACCAAATGCGACAAGCCAAAGGATCACCAATCAGCATATGGGAAAAAAGTATAGAAGCACGTGCCATTCCTCTACTCTTTCCTACTGGAAAAGGAGGAAGGTACGATGATAGACCCACACAAATAACAGCATCAGAATACCGCTCTTTACAAATGTATTCTGAAGATCCCAGATTTAGACAAAATGTGCAATACATATTCCACCTTCTCTTTGAAAGTGAACTAGCAACTCTATGCTACAGAGTTGCACACACATTGAAATCAGGTACCCATTTTCAAAATATGTCAGCTACGCAATTACTACAAAAAGCGCAAGAAAAAGATGAGGTTCTACAATCAAGCATTACAAATCTTTTAGCAAACATGCGTGGTACAAAAGAATACTGGTTCCGACGTCACAGAGATGTACGCTGTATGATAAGAAACCTTGGCCCACCCACTTGGTTTGTTACATTAAGTTGTGCAGAATATGCATGGGAAGATTTACATGATTTCCTACGCATAGCAAATAAAAACAAAACAAACATAGTTATAGTAACAACTGGAGAACTCTGCTCTCTAGATCCTGTTAATGTTTCAAGATATTTCCATCATCGCTTCATTGCTATGCTACACTTTATTTGTAATAAAACTGTTCCTCCCCTCAGAAAAGTGCAACACTTCTTTTGGAGAAAAGAATACCAAGCCAGAGGAGCACCACATATCCACATGCTTTTATGGATTAAAGATGTTCCTTAATTTGGTCAAGACAATGATGCCACTGTTTTACAGTTTATCGAAAAATATGTCACTTGTGAAATTCCTACAAAAACAACAAATAGTGACCTTCTTGCACAAATTTTACAATTTCAAAGACACAAATGTGGGAAATATTGTTGTCGCAAATATAAAACAAAGCTGCTTTGGTTTCCCTAGATCAGTTACAACAACAGGTCAAGTAAACAACTTAATGCCTTCAGTTAGACATAGTGTCAAAGGTAAATCACCTAAGAACACATATTACATAAAAAGGACAGAAGAAGCAAAATACATCAATGATTACAATGCAATCATTGCCCTCTTATGGAATGCAAACATACATAGATGTGCAGTACATTGCAGACAATTCCACTGCAGTTGCATGATATGTCACAGCCTACTTAACCAAAGCAGAAAAAACAAAGCTTCAAGACCTCTGGGATGACGTACCACCTGACAAAGCACTGTTACATAAATTCTACAGCTTAGGCATAAAAATGCTCTTTCATAGAGAATGTGGCTGCTATGAAGCTGCAGACCGTTTGACCGGTACTGCTTTGTATGGAAAATCTGAAAATATAGTATGCCTAAGTCTTGGTCCGGCTAAATGTAGAAAAAGAGTTCTCGAATCATATGAAGACATAGAAACAATAGCCAAAAATGATCCCAACAGCCAAGACATTTTGAAAAACAATTTATTAGACACATACTACCCAAACAGGAGTACCACTTTGGAAACCATGTGTCTATACCACATAGCCCAAAATTTCACATACAAAAATAATATAAAACCAGATGAAAACAAAGGTAGCTACAGAGTGACAAATTGCGAAGGCATCTTAGTGAAACTTACCAAACAAAGCTTAAGTAATCATATCAAATTGTCATTAAAAACTCCTCAACATAAAGAACTATATTACATGTTCCTGCTACAACTTTGTAAACCATGGAGAAAAGAAGAAGAGTTACTAGATATCTATGACTCCTATGAAGATGCTCTCAAAGCAAATGAAAGTTAATCGAACACTGCGACCATGACATGCTCAAGTTGGATTTTAATGCCTGCAGTGACTCACTTCAACAACTATGGCCTCATGTCATCTCCTATCGTTCTGGAAGGATTCGTCTAAATCTGGAAACAAGGGAGATTCATTCGCTAACATGTCATCTCCTATCGTTCTGGAAGGATTTGTCTAAATCTGGAAACAAGGGAGATTCATTCGCTAACATCTGCCTTGGAGGCCATTCCTGACGAGACAGAATACCAACATCTGTTGAGTCAATTTGCAGAACGCAAACAAGGCTTTAAACAACATAAGATACAGAACAAACATAAGTTCGACTTACAGGTGCTGCAACATAAACGCACACTTCGTAAAGAAATAAGGATGCTACCACGAGGTAACAAAGATTACTTTTATGCAGGCAAAAAACGCATAACACAAAAATAAAGAAACTGGAGAAAAAGCCACTTCACAGTAACTCTACAGAATGACTCTGAAGAGATGATGTGTAAACTAAAGAACAAAAATTCAGCGGAGTTTTGGCGTGTAATAAACAATCTTGCAGCTCCGCAAGTAGCACTGCAAGTGTCACCAATTCTTCAAGAAACTTGGGTAAAACACTACACAGACTTGTTCAGCACTTCGGAAGTGGAGCCCAAATGTACGAGTAAGGCTGGAACCCCATGGTCACTGAAGTTCGACACAGATGCCATCATAAATTCAATTAAGAACTCTAATGCGTCGAGAGCCCCAGGGCCTGACGGTCTTACGAACTACACAATGAAACAAAATCCTGAAGAATGGGTAAAGCTTTGCCTTCTCCTCTTTGAAAGGATAAAAAACGAAATGTGCGACTCCTAGTTCGTGGAAAAACGCTATCATTGTGCCCATTTTCAAAAAGGACAACAGATTGGATCCGAGAGATTACCGACCTATCGCCCTTCTAGACATAATGGGCAAAATTTACGCGACCCAATTGCAACAAATGTTAAAATCTTGGGCACTTGAAAATCACATTAATGACCCACGACAAGCGGGATTTGTCAAGGGCGTTGGGTGTGGTCTTAACACCTTGTAGCTGAACCTCCTAAAAATTGAGTCAATAAGAACCAACACTGCGATCTATGTTGCTTCCATCGACCTTTTACATGCTTTTGATAGTGTCGATCGACACATTTTGTGGCAGAAACTGAAAACCTGGAAGTGTCCACCTGACCTCTGAGATGCAATCAAAGAGCTACACTCTAACACCACAGTCCAAATTAGATTAGCTCAAGGAGGCTCCTTAACACCCTTGATTCCAACTTTTAAAGGAGTGAAACAAGGCTGTCCTTTGGCAGCAATT
This sequence comes from Ambystoma mexicanum, assembly GCF_040938575.1. NCBI lineage: Eukaryota > Metazoa > Chordata > Amphibia > Caudata > Ambystomatidae > Ambystoma > Ambystoma mexicanum. The sequence goes on along the minus strand of NC_090928.1, from coordinate 257,775,245 downwards.
GTTTTCAATCTTTTTATTTCCGACATGGGTTATGCACTAAAAGCGGTAACAGCATTTTCACCTAAAATCCATGGATCTCAGTTGGGCTATCTTTTATATGCCGACGATTTACTGCTTTTGGACGTTACGCCTGTTGGTCTGCAGCGTAAACTAGACTCTTTAGAAAGATAGGTAAATAAAAACAAGCTGTGCATAAATAGGAAAAAATGCGAAGTCTTGATTTTACGTAATCTGGCATCTCATAAAAGAGGATCAACACAATACGTTTGGCATCTGGAAAAAACATCTCTTCGAATTTCTCCCCACATAAAATATCTGGGATCTCTGATAAGTGCCAACATAAATGACAACTCCTGGGTTGATGCTACTAGGAGAAAGTGTCAGCAATTAGCCTGCCAAGCTGCGACCATAAATAGAAAATTTGGAAAATTATCTATAAAACCCTTGATAAACTTCTATAGACAAAAAGCTATACCAGCTCTGATTTACGGCGCTGAAAACATGTTTGGTTGCCCACACGAGCTGTGGAACACATTAGAAAACAATTTTTGGACCAGAGCGCTGCACATTCCTAAAGGGTGTCCGACTAGTAACATAAGATTTGAACTGGGTTTGACACCCATACAAGCGAGAGTATTTTGGAATGCTTTAACTCTATACAGAAAGTATCAGCTCTCGAACTCAGCCCCACCATTCAAAATATTATACAAGCCGGACTCGGACCCAGAGTACACAATGCTCGCAAAATGGAATCAGTTATGTATGGAAATTTTGGATGCTAACTACATTAAAATCACCACTCTACTTGAAAATCCTAATAAGGCAAAACTCAAACTGTGGGGTGCTGATTGGCACCAAATGTGTGATGATAGATCTAACTCTCGTCTCTTAAGAGAGGTTCCATCTGAAGCAAGAGAGTTGGACAAACTACAACCGTACTTGTTACAATCTCCGGATCAGAAATCAAGACTATTAAACTTGTACTTTCGACTTAACCTTTTTCTGACCAGAGATCGTACAAGCACTTGGTCCCCCAAAGAAACTGTTGACCTGACTTGTCGTTTTTGTAAGCATCCAACAGAGACTTTAAAACATTTGACTTTGTACTGCCCAAAGTTTCGCTCCTTATGAACAAAATTGTTCGAAACTCTCTTTGAGACTCGCGGTACCTACACGGCTAATGACTGGTGGAAAGTTATGTGTGAAGGCTCTGATCGAAAGATTATGTTTGGCTTAGTAATGTTTTTGAAGGACCTGAAACTCCAGCTGAATGAATCGAACTACGCACCAATGAAGAAACTTGGAGAAAGACTGTAACGACAAACGGTGTGGGTTTGTATGGAGCGAAGTAAATGGAAATGGCTTTCTTAATTTTTGCTTTCTTTTTAAAGGTTTCTTTCTGTAAACCATATAAAAATACAATAAAAAAAATAAAAAAGTACTATAACAGATGTAAACTTTACACAGTACAAATCAATGTTGCACAATGAACAGCAACACGAAGAAGAACTCGTGGCCCAACTAGATGAGGACACTCCCGACAGTAGTCAACCTTCTGTAACAGGAAGCCAAGAACCACTGGGACAGCCACTAATAGCAAATGAGGCAGAATTGGCTATGACAGAAGTAAAAAACACCATGTGTCAGTATGAACAAGCTACAGAAGACTTCACTGTACTGAAAAATCAAAACTGAACAATGAGCAGCGTAGCATTTTCCAAGAAGTAACAAAACAAATTGAACATGGTGTACAACATGAAAATAAAAACTGTACCTGCCAAAACTACAAACCTATACTGCTATACATCAGTGGTCAAGCTGGTTCAGGCAAAACATTCTTAATCAAAATCATCAGCAAGTTCCTTCAACAATTGACAAACAACAAACTCTCAGCTGTTGTAACTGCCCCCACAGGTTTAGCTGCCTACAACGTAGGCGGTGTCACTTTGCACTGATTACTACTCCTTCCAGTAGAACACCAAAACAAATTAGATTATTACAAACTTTCTACAGAAACTTCAATAGAACTATGTAGAGTTTTGAACCAAATGAAAATGCTACTATTAGATGAAGTGAGCATGGTCTCCAACCTAATGTTGGCTTTGATTCACCTCAAATTAGAAGAGGTACTCAAAACAGACTACGAAGAGCTCTTTGGAGGAAAACACATTATTGTTTTCGGAGATCTTCTTCAATCAACACCAATGAAAGGTGAACCTATTTTTAAAACCTTAGGGCACAAACTCTGCCGTAAAACTCTTGGCGGCATAGGAAATGTCAACCTTAGGCAACATTTCCAATACAGAGAATTAACAGAAAAAATGTGCCAGTCTTTAGACCTCACATACGCCAACATTTTAAAAAGTATTAGAGTTGGTGTACTATCTCAAGAAGCACAAGCAATATTAAAAACCCGGCATATCCATGCACTCTATGGCCATAACTCATGTGCTACTGATGTCATGGAACAATTAGCACACAAAAATGTCAATTGTATGTCCTTGATGCCAACTCTTGCAAGCTGTTCAAAATTCAACGAAACAGTGTTGAAAAAAGAAATGCAACCAATAATTGAAATTTGCTCCACAGACAAACTGGATGTACATGTTATGACACTACCCATGTGTCAACAAGCCACAGCAAGAATAAATACCTTAGAAAACTCTCCACACAGCTGGTTTGGAGAAAATATTAAAATTATCTTTTAACTGTAGAGTAATGCTTAAACGTAACCTTCACGTGGAGCAAGGACTAGTTAATGGAGCACTTGCTACAGTTGTTGGCTTTCAAACATACCCACGTGACAACAACATTCGGTTTGTCAATATTCTCTTTGGCAAACTATCAGAAGTTAAAAGGATAGGATGCTCAACAGCCCGCTTCCTTCTTTTCAAAGACATGTGTGTACGCAGAGAACAATTTTCTCTAACTCTAGCATACACAGTCACCATTCACAAATCACAAGGTCTTACCCTAGATAAAGCATTCATAGATATTGGGAGCACAGTCTTTAAAGAAGGCATTAGCTATGTAGCACTATCACGCTTAAGTACACTTGACAGACTATTTCTAATCAACTTTTATGCAAGTAAAGTAAATGCTGATATTCCTTGCATTCTAGAATACAATAGACTACGTTCACTGTACACCCCCATCTAAAAACCTATCCTGTTCCACAAAAAGCAAAACGTTGTAAAAGAAAACTACTTCAAACAGAAACGATACAGGATCTCACTGCAATTCCTCCAAAGAAAGTAAAAGAAGCTAATACTTCATCAAGTACCACAACCAAAGAAGAATCTACTGCTCAAAGTAACTCAAGTACTTCTTCAAAGAAGCAACACACACTCCGAACAAATGACTTGGACACAGAACTGTCAGGTCCATTCAAATTTTCAAATACAACTGGTGTAAATTGCTACGCAAATGTAGCAATAAATATTCTATTCCAATTGCCACCAATTATTGACAACATTTACTTACACAATAGAGACCAATTGTGTTTGCAAATGTTAGTCCTTCAAGGAAATGCAACTAACAATCCTGACAACACCTACAGTGTTCATAGAATAAGACAAGAATTGGACTACTGTGCTGGAATGGTCCAATTCACTATAAACTCACAAGAAGGTCCGCAAGAACTTTGAATGTACTTACTACAAGTACTGGAAAACAAAAACATACCTATAAATGAAATCTTCCAGATTTCATACATGTGGAAACATACATACACTCTTTGCAGCCATGTGGCACAAGAACAAATCCCTAATGAATGTTTCGTGTATGTATCCATACCTAACTGTGAATGCATTCCATTTCAGCAACTTGTACAAAATGCAAACCATGGCAGATTATGTACTTCCTGCAATTCAGATAATCGCTCCACCTTAAAAATACAGACACATAGTGAATACGTAATAGTAATGCTTTAACGTTACAATGCAGATGGTACCAAAAACAACTGCAAGCTGACTGGATTCACACATGGTCAAGTATCACTTGGCAAGAAAACCTTCACAACAATAGGTATAATCTACCACGCAGGAGCCACAACCAATGCAGGTCACTATACTGCATATATAAAAAAGAAATGCAGATGGTTTGAATGTAATGATACTACCATTACTCTAAAATATTACCAGCAAATCTTGTAAACGCTTATTTAATATTCTTAAAACCAAAATTTAATAACTAATCTGTGCATAAACATTAACAAAACTTCAACTACAAAACTATAAACAGTTAGAATACACAAACAGGTATCTAACTGCCCCAGGATTCTGCAACAACCAAACAGATAATCAATATCACTAAAATATAACAAGAAATAAACAGTTAGAATATGCCAACAGGTATCTAACTGCCCCAAAAATCTACAACAACCCAACAGATAGATGAATAACTTGAAAGTATGAATAAAAAACTATAACCAGTTAGAATACGCCAACAGGTATCTAACTGCCCCAAACAAATCTGCAACAAGCCAACACATAGAAGATTAGCATAAAACTATAAGTAAACAATTAGAATACACCAACATGTATCAAACTGCCCCAACAATCTGCAACAAGCCAACAGATAGAAAATTAGCAAGAAACAACAAATAAACACTGAAAACAAAGAAAGAAATATATTGTACCATAACAAAAAAAGTTTTTTTTTTTTTAAATCCAGCATGGATTTTTTTCCCCACAGACCCAATGATTTCATAAACAAAGACAGAAACTGAGCAAATTGCACGGTACACTGGTTTGAAATATAGTACTTCTAAAGTACTAAATATGAGGGTCAAAATAATGCAGAAATGTCTATTATGCAATGCAATAACTCATTATAAACTACCTACACTAACATATGATCTTTTCTTTTATCACAGAGATTGAAAAAGAATATCTGCTCCAGTTACCCATGTCATGAAAAAAATATATCCAATCACAAAATGTCAAACAGTAAGTATATAATAATTCAACTCACAAATACGGCTGCATAACACAACCATTCAAGCAAATATCTAACCATACACCACAATCAAAAATGTTTACTTCCATGGGTATGTTATACTGCAGTGCTTGTTACCAAACTCTACAATCTTAATTTTTTTTTTTTTTTTTAAATGTATTTATTGGTTTTAACAGAATAACAAAAACAAGTATACATCACTTGAATATCAGGCAAATAGTCAAAAAGTAACGTAACCCTCCCACCCCCACCCCCCCAACTCAAGACCAAGTAAACATTATTGTCCCATTACGATCGGCCAGATTGATGGCTAGGGAAGTCCGATCCATCCGAGGCATCGTCAGAGTTATTAGGATGCAGAAGTGGCTCAGTCAAGGCCACCCAGCGTTGTAGTTCTCCGCTGGAGTCTAGCCTTTGTTCAAGGATTGCCATTTCCCACGCGCCAGTCTCCGCCGTTATCCATTTAGTCAGGTCCCCCCACCACAATGCCTCATGCGGGGCCCTAGGGCTCTTCCATCCCATGGCTATGCGCCTCTTCGCAGTTATGTAGATCAAGTCTTTGAGCTTGTTCAGAGGTTTGTTTTTGTGGTTGCGTTTGCATCTGCCCAGGATGCATACAGCGGGGCAGTTCACCTCTAGCTCGATGTCTGCGTCCGCCACCCTCCCCTGAACCCGTGTCCAGAAGTGGCGTATCTCCGGGCAGCCCCAGAACATATGCGTCATACCCGCCTTCGGCTCCCTACATTTGGGGCATAGCTGGACCTCGGCTCCCCTGAAATTAGATATAGCCTCTGGAGTTAGGTAGGATCTGTTAGTGATGTACAGTTGGATGAGCTGCAAACGGGCATTCCTGGAGACTTTTTTATGATAGTGGGTTATTTTCTCCCATACGGCATCCGTGAAGTCTAAGCCGAATTCGATTTCCCATTTTGCTCTACATTTAAGCTCGGTGTTGGTCGTGCCCAGGAGCAGGGTTTCGTACAATCGCGAGGTTTCATGGCCGCCCTCGGCTGTATTCAATAACGCTTCTATGACCGTATTTTCCGTCATGGGGGTGGTAGCCTCCGGCCATCTGACCCTAATGGCGTGTGTCACTGCCCCGTGGAGCAAAAATTGGCCAGCGGGTAATCCCGTAGTTTCAGTAAGATCAGGAAAGGGCATGATCTCTTCATCCCGCATTAAATCTCCCAGGGTGGCCACTCCGTGAGGCTCCCATTGGGTGCATGACTCGTGAAAGCCCCATGGCTGATGAGCCATAATTGCTGCTATAGGGATTTGAGGTGAGAAAGGATCAGCTGGCCCCACAGTTTTGCACGCTCTGTTCCAGAGCTTTATTCCAAGTCTAATTAAGTATGGAAGGGGCTGCGTGAATCTGCCCTGTGCCCACAATAGGTCCCTCAGGAGGAGGTTGGGTAATGCAGGTTGGAGGAGCCTAGTGTCCGAGGTGGTCTCATCGGCCATCCATCGCATCACATGCCTCAGCTGGCTCGCCAGGTAGTACAATTCGAAATTAGGGACCTTAACTCCTCCCCTCTCGTAAGGTCTTTGGAGTGTGTCCAGCGCCACCCTGTGTCTGCCCTCCTGCCAAAGGAACCGTCTGCATAGTTTGTTTATGTTTTTAAAGAAGGAGGGGGGGATATTGTAGGGAACGTTTGTAAAGTTATACAGTAGGCGGGGGAGAGCAACCATTTTAAGTAGACCGGCCCTACCGGCCATCGAAAGCGGAAGCTTACCCCAGAATTCCATGGATTTTTCTAGAGCGTCTTTGGCTCTCACCGTATTAAGTGTATGTTCCGTGAATGGGTCCCGGTGTATGGTGATTCCCAGGTATTTAAAGGAGGTCGCTTGCCACTCCAGATCCAGGGAGGGGAGGGAAGGGCCATTTTTATATAGGGCGGCTAGAGGGTAGAGGCAGGACTTCTCTTTGTTAATACGAATACCCGTGTATCTACTGAATCCGTCCAGTGTTTCTAGGATGTAGGGCAGGAGGTGTTCGGGGTTATGTAAGAACAATAGCGTATCATCCGCATACATAGAGACGAGGTGGGTCTCTCCGTCAATTACAATTCCCCCATCTCCGTATTCCTGCCTGAGGTACGTGGCTACGGGTTCGGTGGCGATGATGTATAGCATCGGGGAGAGTGGGCAGCCCTGGCGAGTGCCTCTATGTAACGCCCATTTGTTTGAGAAGGTCCTGTTCGTGCGCACCCTAGCGGTGGGGTTGGTGTAGACAAGCCGGGTCCATCTCAGGAAAACAGGTCCTATCCCCATTTTAGCCATAGTGGCATAAAGCCATTCCCAACGCACTGAATCAAAGGCCTTGGTGGCGTCTAGTGACGCCACCGCGTATTTCTGAGGCCTCTGCTCCGTGCTGTATATAATATGGTGCAACCTACGCAGGTTCTCTGTTATGGAGCGACCGGGCACGTAACCCGTTTGGTCCTGGTGGATCAGGTGTGGAATTACCCTTCGGAGTCTACTAGCTAGCAGGGAGGTTAGGATCTTGCAATCAACATTTAACATGGAGAGGGGTCTATATGAGCCGCAGTGCGATCCGTCTTTCCCGGGTTTCAGGAGAGGGACAATCACCGCCTCCCTCATGGAGTCGGGGAGGGCACCCCGCTCGTATGCTTCGTTGAACACCTGTGCCAACAGTGGGGCCAAGGTCTCCTCATACAATTTATAAAATTCCCCGGGGAGGCCATCAGTGCCTGGGGACTTACCGGTCGGGAGTGACCTAATGGTTGCCTTGACCTCATCTGGGGTGATGGGTTCGTCCAAGGCTTCCGTCATATGGGGCTCTAGCCTGGGGAGATCTATGTCGTCCAGGATGTCCTCTATGTCGGAGACGTCCACGGGTGGGGGTTTGGCGTATAAATTGCTGTAAAAGTCAGAGAACACCGAATTAATTTCGGTCTGGGTGTGCACTAAGGAGCCATCTGGTTTGAGTACTTGGCAAATGGGGGTTCTGGGGGCTTCTCTCTTGTACAGCCAAGCTAGGAGTTTACCAGGTTTATCACCTAGAGCGTGGGTACGTTCAGTGTGTTTGGCATAGCTCAGCCTACCCAGGGACTCCCAATGTGTGAGACAGGTTTGTTTAAGGTCAATCACCTTCTGTAAATGTTCTGGGGATGGATCTAGTCTGCCTTCGAGCTCCCCCAACTCACTCTCTGCATGTTCTAAGGAGGAAGTAATCGACCTCAGTGCTCCGCCCATGGTTGCAATCATCTCCCCTCTCAGGACCACTTTGTATGCCTCCCAGGCGGTGCCTATGTGTTTAACACTGTTGAGGTTCCTTTCCCAGTAGTCTTCAGTCCTATCAGCGATGTGTTCGCGGAGGGCTATGTCTAGGAGAGCTTCAGCCCTAAGTCTCCAGGTGGGGACCGGGGATCTAGGCGGGTAGATCTCCCAGGTGGCTACTAGTGGGGAATGATCGGACAGTACTCTGGGCTGGTACTGAGCACCGCCGAACGTTGCCTGTTGTTCTAGGCTCACGAAGAGGTAGTCTATCCTGGTGTGGACTGCGTGAGGAGGGGAGTAAAAGGAGAACACACGTGCATCTGGGTGCTGTTCTCTCCACAAATCTTGGAGTTGTAGCTGCTGTATCAATCTTGACAGAATTTTGGCAGGCGGGGAAGGGCGTGTATGCTTATCGTCCGACCTGTCTTTCAGGGGGTCTAAGGTGCAGTTATGGTCGCCCCCCCATATCATGGTTTGGTCCCTGTAAGGGCCGAGGCGTGGATACAGGGAGTGGAAGAAGGTGGTTGCATCATGGTTTGGTGCATAAGTGCTGACTAGACAAACCTGTCTCCCTTCAATGGTACCACATGCAATTGCCATCCTGCCCTCATTGTCTGCTTTGAAGCCGACCAACCGGAAGGGGACAGAGGGTTCCACCCAGATCAGGACACCCCTGGCGTAGGAGGAGTAGGAGGAACCTATCAGGGTGCCACGCCAGGCCTTTGCCAATGCTTTCAGTTTGTCCGACGTAAGGTGTGTTTCTTGTAGCAGGGCTATTTTGGTTTTGCTTCTTTTAATATAGGAGAGTATGCGCCGTTGTTTCACGAAGCTGTTCATGCCTCTGACGTTCCACGTCAGGATTTTCAACGTATCGGCCATGTGGGATTTGGGATTCTGGTGGCTATGTCCAACGCCCCCGGGAGCACCACGAGTGGCCGGAGGATCGTGGGGGTCTTGTGGTTTCCTGGAGATTCGTGCATGCGGGTCTCAGCCGGGTTACTTGCGCCCCCGAACCTCTGCTTCGGTGGCTGCCAGCCTATCCAGCGGAGGGTAGGTGCCTCGTCCGTGCTGACTGAAATGGATGTAGATGGTCTTGGTTGTCCCTGATTCGGGCACTTAACGACTGTGCCAACTTCCCCTGTCCCGCCCCCCCGTAACTGTGAACTTCCCCAACATAAACCAGGTCGAGTGAGGAGCTCCTCACTATGACAGACCCGTTTCCGCTCCTTTAGACCGAAGGACGGTCGCATGGTGCCCTACGGGCGGGTAATGAATACCCTTAACAAGAAAGAACTTCCAGGGGTAGGAGAGTGTTCGTCCGGGCGCCTCGTGTTATGAAATCCGGTCAGCTGCGGCGTAAGTGGCCGTTCCATGGTGGGGCCTCCGAAGGCACCGGGGCCCTGGGAGATGGGGCTCAGCGGGGTTGTCGTTTCTTGACTTCGACATCTGGGATCTGCTCCCTGTCCATCCAGTCTCGGGCCTCTGCCGGGGTATCGAAGAGGTGAGTTCTGTTGTTTCGTATCACCTTCAATCTGGAGGGGTAGAGGAGCATGTAGCGTAGGCCAGCAGCCTTCAGTCTAGCTTTGGTGTGTATGAACTGTGCCCTCTTCATTTGCACCTGAAAGGTATAGTCAGGGTAGATGGATATCTTGGCTGAACCCCTGCAGATCTGGCCGCCTGACCGCGAGAAGGTGAGGATGGTTTCCCGGTCTCTGTAGTTAAGTACTTTTGCGATCACGGGTCTGGGTGGGCTGCCAGGAGGGGGTTTCGATGTGAGGGATCGGTGAGCCCTTTCGATTACAAAGCCCTGAGAGAGTTTTTCTGCTCCAATCTCCTGTATCAGGAGATTCTCTACGAAGTTCGTGGGGTCCGATCCCTCGATGCCCTCCGGGAGCCCCAGGAGGCGAATGTTGTTGCGGCGTGCGCGCCCCTCTGCCTCCTCGGCCCTGTCTTCCAGGTTTTTAACTTTTTGTTGAAGTAAGTCGACATCTTTGAGGAGCACTGTCTTAGCTTCAGTGTTCTCGCGGACCTGGGCCTCCAGCACCTCTGTTCTGCCGGCCAGGGATCGAACGTCTTGGCGCAGGAGGTTCAAGTCTATGGCGACAGCGTCTATTTTATGCTCCACGGCAGCCTGGGAAAGTTTGATAGCTTCAAGGATCTGTGTGTTACTAGGTTCCGCTGAAGGCCCCAAGGGGTCGGGCAGGTCTGCAGCAAGAGTCTCGCTCATGTTATCTGGCGCTGTGGGCCCCGCCGCCGTGAACGTGTCGATGGTGGTCTGGCGTTGCTTAGCCCTTGCTCCTTTGGTAGACATGTCAACTGTGCCTCAGGGCTTCACTGCTGACGAGGCGGCCAAGGTGAGCCGCGATGGAGTGGCCAAGGAAGCCGTATCGGGTGGGCCGCGATGGCGGATCGCTGTATGCTGTGGGCGGCTCCGTAGGCGCAGGGGGGACGGGTAGTGTGCCGTTTCTTCGGGTTACCAGGCCGGGCACGCCTGTGTGTGTCGGTTGCGTTAGTCCCCCCCGCTCACCTCGAAGGGCCTCCGAGGCCCTGGCTCCCGGTTCTGTGACTGGCAGCGCCCTCGTCCGGGACGTTCCAGGCTGGTCGTCCCGTTGGCACCTTCCGTCGTTCGCGCTCCAAGCTTCACGGGTGCCCCGCAGGACCCCCTCGTCAGTCCAGCTGGGCGTTCGTGTGTCCTCGGCCCTCAGCTGAGTGTTACGGCGCGAGCGGCTTTAGGGCGCGGGCCGCCGCGTCTTGCAGGGCTCGGGAGCCGCCATCTTGGCCCTAGTCCGCGGGATCGTGTCGCACGGTCTATTGGGCGAGACCGGTCCTCCAGGGTCACAGGAATCGACTCGCAGGTGCAGCAGGATGTCGGCCCTCGGTGAGGCGGTTCGTGGGGTTCGGGGCCCCCGAAAAAAATAGTTAAAAGCAGCTTATGATGGTCGCATCAAGCGGAGCGCAAGGAGCGAACGTCCTCTTCACATGGCGGTTAGCCACGCCCCCTCTACAATCTTAATTGCATGACTTAGCCAAAACTTCACATACAAACTCTACAAATCAAACAGTACACAAACCTTTCAGTTGTGGATATTTGATGGATGGTTGATTCTATGGGTGTGTTATGCTGCGGCGGTTGTGGCCAGGACCTAGAGTCTTTGGTGCATGAATCAAACATTTTGACTGTGGTATGTGCACTACTTATAGGGGATATTAATTACAATCAATGCTCTACTAACAACCCAAAACCAACATCATACTAAAGTAAAATAGCTAGTAGTGCATTTATTATGTCTGCGGACAGCCACGAAGACCATGGACATGGCGAACACATCTGGGGCACCTGCCACCTAAACAAATACAGCATTTGACCCATGTCTTACTCCCCCACCCTCCTCAAGCACTCCTACACACCAACACACTCCCCAAAATAGTATTTGTCTCCCCTTCGATGCCGCGCTGTCCGCGGACCCAAGATGGCGGGCGCATCAAAACAATGTGACGCACCTCACGCTTCACACCAGCCAATCAGCGAACACTTCACATGTCCATGGACATGACGCAAGCCGATTAGCCAACCAGTGTCCTGTCCGCGGAGCGGACATAGATATCACTAATTTTTTTAGACCTACTTTTTGGTCGCTTTGAAAAAAACTACTGGACGGATTTCCACCAAATTTACAAAAGCACGCTTTCGGGACCAAGCCGCTCCTCCTGCTGCAAATTTGGTGAAAATCCGTCCAGTAGTTTGAGCTGTAGGCGTGAGCAGTTTTTTCCCCATCCACTCTATGGAAAAAAAAGAAATTTTGCGACCCCCGCCTATAACTTTGCCCCCCTGGACCAAACCTCACTAAACTTTGCAATTCAGAGTGGGCCATATACTTTTTTTTACAAAGTTTGGTGAGGATTCGTCCAGGGAGAGCGAAGTTATAAGCCACCCAAAAAGTGCTCTTCCTATGGGATTAGCAACTTAACCATAGCTACCGCAGGCCCTGTAATATACATATATATATATACATATATATATATATATATATACCCGCCTGTTTTCTTGACTTTCCTTGTTAATTCAATAGTGTGAAAATGGCAGGGGGGTCATGCCTTTCTATTTATATTCCCAACCTAAATAGCTTCCTCAGTAAGGCTGCACTTGCGAGTCGCCACTTGAGCAGCAACCTGTATGCCTTTTGATTGTTTAAATTGATAGAGTGGTAAAACAGGTGTGCATGGTGGCAGACAACACCCGGCTTGAGTGGTGAGCAGCACGTCAGGGTTGGGGTGCTGCCTTACCTGGCCCTTATACTCAGGCCATGCCAGGGAAGGCTTTGGCTGTCAGCTTGGAAGAGGCTGAGTCTAGCTAAGGATTCACAGCTCTATGTGACAAGGGCAATGAGTGTTTCTTAGTGCAAACTCCTGCAAAGCTTGTGAAACCATTTTAAGTTTAAGCATAACCTACTACTAGGAAGATTATGAACAGGTTTGATATGTGTGAAGGCATCATAAAATAAAATGTTTTATTTCTTTATGTCAGATGGAGTAAGGCCTAACTTGCCCTATGCTAAGGTGGGATTTCCCTACCTAAAGAAACTAAGGGTAGTCCGTGTCATTAAGTTCCACTCTAAAGTCTGTCTGTGTCTAAAACCTTTACTTGCCCTCACAACTAAAGATATACAATGTGTAGGGATGTCAGCAACAAAATGAAACAGTGTTCTAACATAGTGTTCTGAGCTTCTTCCAGCTCCTGGTGTGCTTTTCAGCTTCCCCTTCCTCAGGTTCAAAACAGTTCTACAAAAAGGCCTTAGGGTTCCGTTCCCCAGGATCAACACAGTTCCAAAAGGCCTCGGGGTTCCCTTCCCAAAGTTCAACACAGTTCAAAAAGGCCTCTGGGTTCCCTTCCCCAATTTATTTATTTGCATTTTTAAATGCAAATAAATAAGTTCAGCACAGTTCCAGAAAGACCTTGCGGTTTCCTTCCCAAGTTCAACACAGTTCACAACGTCTCGGGGATCCCTTCCCAAAGAAGGAAGCTCTTCGAGCTTCAAAACCACAGTCAGTTCAAATATCTCAGCTTTCAATAATGATTCCAAATCAACTTTGTAACCTTTCAGGCTTTTCAACAGTTCACATAACTTTCTCCTTTCTTCAATCACTTCAGCAATAATTATACAAAACAGCTTCTGTATCTTTACTTTCCTTGGTTCTTTCCAAGTAGGGATTACTCGGTCTAGGCGCAGTTGTTGGACCTCGCGGTCCCCCCATTACAGGTTACGCAACCGATAACCCTTGCCATCTTGTTATATTCATATATTCTAATTGGACTTCCTTGCCAACACAGTCTGTCTCTCTGAACCTGTGTCATTAGTTCACATTCAATTCTGTTTCTCCTTGGCAGTCTCTTGACTCTGCCACAACGTGACTTTCACACAACTCACTTTGTGGTGTTTATTCCTTTTCACCACCTTGCTTTCACACTATCCAATAGTGCTTTTCATTTGCTTTCCACTTGGCTCATAAGCACTCATCACTGGCTTTCACTTTGTTCATAATTCCAGATTGTCCATCAATGCTTATTACTTGCTTTCACTGTGTTCATAAATGCACATCACTTTCTTTTCACTCATGCAGTATTTTCATATACTTTGCATATCTTTTCCTTAGTTTGGTATTCAATCATTCAAAAAGTACTTTGCAGCCTGTTCGGTATTCCAAATTCTTCTATTCGGTCTCCAAATCCATTCAGCATAGGTTTCCGTTCGATCAGCATTTCCTTCTTCCCAATTCCAGCCCCTGGAGTGCCATGGTATGAGTGTTCCTTTCTTTCACTCACTGGTGTCCGGCCGCTCCTCCGGGCTTCTTCATTCTCCAGCACGGGTAGTATAGCTCAGTGGCAACACGCTTGGCTTGGAAGCAAGACGATGCAGAGCAACACAGGTTTGAATTCCGGGTCCACGCTTAGAAACCTTTTTGGTATTAAGCGTGTTATAAATAACCAATTATAATTATAGTTCCCTCGCTTGTTGGGAGGTCTGGCGAGTTGCACTTGCCACCCTCGAACCTTGCTGCAGTGGTCAGCGGCACGCTCCAGCTGTGGATACACGGCACATGGGACTGCAGGAGGCTCGACCCTCTCATGGCCCGTTCAGGCCAGCGTCTTTCTGCCTCCTCTGCAATGGATGGTGTCCTTTTTGGCTGACCCTCTCCAGCCTGCTACACGTCGGGTCCTTCTTCCCAGGCGGGTTTCTCCCTTTCTCTTGCCTGTTTCTCCTTTTATGCACCTGTAGCCTCTCAACTGGATGCAGGTGCAAGTCCTTTGCCTGACCATAGTTAACTTTATTAGTGGGACATGTCTGGCCCTTGTAGTGGTGCTCCATATTCTTCTTCCTCGTCTCAATACCAAAGTGGTGTGCATGAATGGAAATGTGCATAACTACCAGTTGCCTCCTCCTCGTACCAGTCTTAAAGGAATATGAATGTGGGACATTTTGTGTGTGTGAAAGAGGGAAAGATGGACAATAACCCAGAAAGGTAGGGGGATGGGGAGGGTGTATTCTAACAAGGGAAAGGGGAATACCATGCCTCACCTAAAGACTCTGCCCACTCCCCAAAGTCCTTTCACCCAGGGGATCCTCCCTTGCATATCCACCCCCAGGGTCGGAATCCAAAAGTGATGGCCTTTCCCTGGCCACCTGAGAGGAAGATCCAAAGGGAGTAGATAGGAGGATGCCCTCAGGTTCCTTACGTATGCTACAACAGCTTAATTGTTTCAGTTGAAAAGTGGTGAAGTTCTGACATTAGAGCAACAGAGGAAGGAGTTGCATTACCCTAAACTCAAATGCTGTTATGCAGGTGTCACCTGCCAAGGAGTTGTTTCACTTATCTGCCAAAGCCATAATCTTTCCATCGACTTAAATGGAATATCACCCGCCAAAACCAAAATCCTCTATTTCCACCCGCCCCTGATGACTCAAAAGGTTGAGAGGTATGGAGTTGGATGAGGCAGTCTTTCCTTTTTCTGTTCACATAACAGGAACCACCCGCAGTTCAAAATAAGGAAGACTGAAAGAGAAGGGTGGGCCTGAAGTTCCAGACAGTTACCTACTTACTGCAGGGAGGTTAGATGCTGTCAGAGGAGGTGCCACCAGCAGCAAAGCTGCGATGCTCCCTCGTGAACTACCAAAGCAGACCAGCAGATCCTAGCTCCAGAAAGCCCATCTCGGATGAGGAGGCTCGAAGAGGTAGATGACTTCACAGAAAAGCAAAACAGTGGGAGGGCTCACTGTAAAGACTGGAGGGGGGTTATCTGTACTCCTGCCCTCTATTTGGCAGAGTAGAAGCACAGAGCATCCCAGCCAAGGTTTTCTATTGTGGTAGCAATGGACAAGCAACCAAGGCTTAAGCTCTCAGGAGGTGATGCAGGCTGGTCCTTAAGTACAGTGTAGTCTCCAAGCCCCCACAAAGGAATGTCCACACACTATGTTATGTGCTAACACAGTTCTTTATATATAAATAAGGTTCAAGACATATACATCAATTAATAACACACATTGTACTCTGGTAATTCTTTTATGGCAAATATATACAATGTCTATTTGGTACCGCACTTAACTAATGACTCCTTTAAAATGCATCTACTGCTGACAGTTATAGTGGCAAACAAATCATATAGCAACATAGATCATAGGAAGGAACACAAGTTGGGTTAAACAATGGCAGAATACTGACCCCCTCTACCTAGAGGCAGTTCTGAGTGAGGATCCGCCCACCTGGGCAACCTGTAATAAAGAATATTAACAAGCCCAGTCCATTTAATGTTTAAATAGTCTTGTTTCCTGGTTAAAATGTTCAACTACCTCAATGTACCTGCGATAGATGAGTTTCTTTGATGGTTCATCGACGGATCCCTCAAGAGTAGACTCCATTTAAAGCAGGAGCCACAGGCTTCCTCGAAGAAAGCTGAACACTTGTGTTGAGACTGCAGCTTCAATCTTCAAAGTACTCTTCGAAGATCGATCGTGGAAGTCCTGTGCAGATGAGGCTTACAGCCCACCTTGATGCAAAGAGTTTGGTGCTGCAAAGAAGAGTCAGTGATGAACGTAGGCCCAGCGGCGGGCATCAGTATGGCTTCGGTGATCGGGACTCAACCACTGGCTGGACTTTGGATCTTCACTTGTCGGCGTCTTTGTGGACTTTGGGAGGCGGGAAACCCAACAGCAGACTTTTTTCAGTCGTCGACGACCTCGACATTCTCCGGCGGGACAAAGCATTTGATGGTGATGGCAAGGGACCCCTTCATTAAATGTTCTTAGGCAAGGTGGAGCGCTGCGGCTCCAGTCGTTGAGCAGCACAGCATCAAGCTGTCCCCACTTCCGGCTAACACGACTCGATTGGCTTCCAGTGGTTACGGAAATCCTCTGAACCCCAGTCGACGGCAATGGACTTCGATGGGCTCGATGTCCGGGTGCTTTGCTTCGAGATTTTTTGTGAACCCTTTCGCATGTCGACAGCCTTTGCGACTGGCTTCCAGGCTAGCTCGATGAAGATCAGCTTTTGAACGATGTTCCCTCGTAGCTGGTGGAGAGGTCTCCTAGCCAGGTCCTCTCTCGGATCAGTCCTCCACAGACTCGACAGCTTTTGGATTACGTCAAAGGAAAGCAGCAGCAATTCTTCTTCTTCCAGCTGGGCTTCAAGGATAAGCGACTTCAAGTTTCAACTTCAGTTTATGAACAAATTGGGAAGTGAGCGGTCCCCAGATATACACATCTGTTCCTCATTCACACTGCTGAGCCAAGCACAGTCAGCCAATCAGACAGAAGGGCATTCATGCAGGCAGGCTGCCAATCAGGCTCACAGTGCATTCAGGCCATTCACTTCCACCCAGACACCCATAACAAGGAATGTGGATTGGGGCAAGCACCCAGCCTTTCAGCATGCCACACTGCATTCATGTCAGTTTCGGGCAGGGCTGTCTCATTCATTGTGTCACACACACAGAAACCAGGCACCCATAACATAGAATGCATAATGGTCACACAGGTCCCACCCAAAGGGTGTACCCACAACGTACAGTCACTGGGAAGGCTCCAGCCAGTCTGGCCTGGACGACCCCACAATACCATATATGGTTCTTCCACCCAACTGCCAGTCAGGGGAAGGGACAGAGTAAGGGCTTCCCAGGACTTTGGGAAAACAAGGTAACAGGCAATAGAAAGCAGGAGCCCCAGGGGTCAACTTGTCTCCTATCAGGAATCCACTGATTCCTATGGCAGGGCGTGGATATCCCAAAATGGAGGATACTCAGAGCACTTGTGAAATTCAGCATGGAGCTGCCACCAGCCCATACCCTGCTCTGTGGGCAACACACATGTGCCCAAAAACATACACTAGGGGTACAAGTTTGTACCCCCACCCATGGTGCCATAAGGGTATCCCAATGGTGTCTGTTCACCATGACCAAAAAGAGGAAGAGCTGCACTGCCAGGAGTCCCGCATGTATCATGTGCAGAAAATAACACACATGATAAGGGAGTACAGGACAAGAACATGGAGGACCTGTCCCCCCAAATCATTTCCAGCATCACACTCACAAACTCCACTTCGACCCAGCAGCGAAGGGGAGACTGATGACTGAGAAACGGAAAGGTGCCACAGAGGGATAATTGGAAGTGCAGGGTATGTTGGAAAGCGAAGTGGAGTGGAGACGGGGAGAGAAGAGAAAAGTGTCATTGAGAGACCGTCGAGGGGGAGGGTGTATCAGAAGCCAAAGACCAGAAAAGGGGGGGCGGGGTTGAGGAGGAAGAAGATACCAAGGAGTGAACAGACACAGGAATATAGATGGGAATCAAGATTTCAGGTGAGAGAAAAAATGAGAAGAAAGAGTCAATTACCTTGAACTATGGTGAGGTGAAGAAAGTAAACATTCTCATTGTGAAATAGTAATAATATCAAAATATAACTCTTTGGTGAGAAGTTTCATGATGTTATGCTTTTGAGTAGAAATCACCACAGAAAATAGTTGGTCCAGCTTTGAAGGCCCATAAGCTTACATCTTAGTGTTATTAATTTCAAAGACTGGTGGCATTTACTGATTGAACCAGAGTGCCACATGTAGGGTCAGATACAGAATATGTATCTATTTGGAGATAGTGAGCGATACTTTGGCTCGAATCAGGAGTATTTAAGCTCGCATTTATTTTAACACATTTACTCTCCCACTTTTTTAAATAGAAGACAAACATTTTATAGCATAATATGAAATTGGATATGGCAGATGCCAGCGATTTTACAAAATTGGCTGTCACATTTTTTTAAATTGATAAGCACTACATTGCCCATTTCTTTCAAAAATCAACATTCAATCATTTTTGTTGCCAATTTGTACCGCTGAGGTAATAGTCATGCTCATGACAGTAGCATGGGACTTAGTGGTTCTGGATTTAAAGTTTTAGTTAGGAATACTTTTTAAACTGAGTGGCTGCCGAATTCGTAGGCTAGTACTGCTCCATCAGGTAATGCCCCAATTGCACAAGTTAATATATCAGTTGTGCTCTTAATACAATACTTTACGTGTGACTTATAATATAATGAATCAAGAACTAATGATTTATTTTAGGTTTATGCTGCTTAGTTAATGGGAGAAGATTGAGTATCATTATGCAACACAAATTGGTGAAGCCTACATCTTCATTTTACTGCAGAAACCAGCAGAAACAAGCACTATTAGCATCATTTGCAAATCAGAAATTGAACTTTGGTAGGTTTCCTGATCATTTTTATTTGAAAATGGAATTTCATTAGAAAGGAAATTAAATTATGTACAGAAAAAATTAACATTATTACATGTGTTTAGAGAGGTACACATTTGATTTCAGTACATGCATAAAAATAGGGTGATGAGTAGTGTGCAGACATTAAGGAAGCAGGCCAGAACCGAAAGCCATCATCAGGGATTCTCTGCCACCGTATGTGGAAGATTTAGTTGATACTTCTTCAATCATTACTTTAACCGTTACCTCTTTCCCAGTCACACTGTTCTTTTTACAGCCTTATTCCCATTTGAAAGTGAATCGTCCTCATTAGCCCATAGCTACATATATGATCCACAACAAATTCTCACTGCTTCTCCTCCACCCTTTTCAGTGATGCTGATGTGTAGGATACTCCTTAGGCCGTGGTGGCAGTTTGAAGCGTGCATTATCCACCCACAAATTCTGCTACTTCCAGATCTTTACTTTGTGAAGAAGCACCTTGGGGGATAAAAGGTTTTCCTTCTAGAGCGGTTGTCTTTATAACCCAGTCTTTGAATCTTACAATTCTGGCAAATACATTTGCACTGTTGCAGTCTGTAGATCGAAAGCTGACAATCCCAAAAATTAGCCATATTTCTCTCTCATCTTGACAGACCAGCGGGCCTCCGTTATCTCCCTAGAAAATCAAAATATTTTAAAATGACATGTGGTGCATAGGATGACAGTCATCACATCATAGTGCAATACCTCAGAATACATATCGAGTAGTAAAGTAGCTGTCTTGGTATTATACAGCTGCATGTATACTCATAGATTACGGTAATTGGCCCATTTCAAACCATCTGTGATCAGAAACAGGAGATGGAAGCAGCATGTGAAGACAGGTGGCTCCTACTCAAAATGTCCAGTAAGCAAATGCTCAAACAAAGATGGAGGTTTATAACAAGCACCTACAGTTGAAAAGACAATGGCACAGTTGTGACCAAGCAGTTCGGGCTAGACTATCCCTTTTGAGACCAAGCCTGATTTGCATATGGTCTTTGCCCCAATGCCAGAGGATAAGATGTATTCGAAACCTTCCAGCCAACACCTCTTTTGTTTTGCTTTGGCACCCCGAGTGGGACGGGTATGCCCAAGCGTGGCTGCCATGCCTGTTGGGCCTAGCGACCCAAGCTACTCCTTACTGATGAGGCCCAACAAGGCTGAAACATGTCTGGGGATGCTTGTGGTCTCGTTCAGAAGGGATGTGACCAAACAGTTTGGGCTGGACTTACCCCTTTTGGGGTGGGCCCAGGCCTGATTCGCATATGGTCTTTCCCCTTTTGTATTTTTTTTGTGACATAGTCAAAATTTGACTTTTTCCACAAACAACAAGACACAAGAAAAAAACATTAGTTTACAATACACAAAAAAAGAACAAAAACTGTTAATAAAACAATCTTACAGCAAATTAATCAAATACATCACTAAAATCAAATTCATTCATTATCTACTAAAATCTTGAACTAAAAAGAATTTCATTAAAGAAAAAGATAATTTCAAAATATTTCTCAATATATACCCCCATTAAATTAATTTAGTCACTAGGAGGCATTCCAATCTCATTGAAATATCTGTTTCTTTAGGAAAGCTCAGACTTCATTTCCAGATAAAATAGACCAATAAACATTCAAGCCTTGTTCAAGGTTTCAATCTGTTTTAAGAATCTCAGAACTTCCAATAATAAGAAAACCTCATTTCCTTCCCATAGTCTTTTCCAAAATTCCTCAGCTGTCAACCAATGGGAATCATGAACAAATCGCCTAGAGAATTTATTTTGCAGACTGACGGTACCTGAACATACCATCAACAAGTGTTTCATGGTTTGTTTTAGCCCTGAGTCACATCGGTCACATACACCATCACTCTCGACAGCTTTATTTCTTATCCCAAGTGTCTCTCTAGTTACCACCAGGTTCATTCTGAACCTCAGAAAATTAGCTCTCCAGGAATTATTCGGACATTTTAGCAAATACTTTGGTAACTGACCTAATGGTCTATCAAGAGGTAACATGTCATAAAAATGTTTCTTCTCCACAAACAGAGACCTTGTTACAATCCAATCATTCTCTGCAATCTTTTTCTTCATTTTTACTGGATATTCAAATAACTCACTTCCTGTCGAATTGCAATGTGTGAGCAGTCGAATAACATCTCTTTTTAGTTCATTCAAAAAGCGGTTGAAATTTAATTCCAAAAGATGCTTAATGTCGTCATATAAAGAGTTTTTCATTGGAACTATGATGAGCCTATATAGGGCCATTCATTTCCATTCAGCTTGTGAAGCTAGCAATTGAATGCCCAGCTCATAATGCAACCGCAACGTCGGCAAGGAGGGTGGCAGGTTTAGAACTTTTTTCCACAGTCCACCCTCCAGTCGAGTCCAATTAATTTTTGTCATCAAGGATAACAGTTCAATCCCATACATCAAGACTGGGACTACTTTGCCTTGATAACATTTCAAAAGAGGAGCCAACGTGAATTTGCAGTATTTGTGTAGGATTGATTTCATCTGACTTGCAAACTGTCTGATTATACTACTAAAATGAGTCTCAATCGCTACAATTGTGGGATTTGCTCAGATTTGGTAACCTAGGTTTTTTCGTTTCATTTACTATGGGCAGTTTGATATTATTGAGAGACCACCTACATTTGTTTTACAGCACCTCCCGTACTTGATTTTAAAGCCATCATTACTGTTTTCGAGGGATTTATCAGCAGATCATTTTCTTTAGCATAGTTTGCAAACGCAAGTATCAGTCTTTGCAGACCAATCTCCGTACAATCAAACAATAATTCATCATCTGCAAAACCTAAGGCACAGATTTTTTGGTCCCTCATCCATGGGGGTGCAAATGCCAAGCCCATGAAGTAATTGCACATGTCTGCTAAGAACATATTAAACAGTCAGGGGGCCACTATACACACCTGTCTTACCCCCTTAGTTGTAGCTATTTATTTGAAGCCAAGTCTCCCCCCAAGTTCAAACAGACCTGGATTGAGGTGGCTTCGTGCAGGTGGATTATTATAGCTAGCAGACTCTGTGGTATGCCCCACTTTTTTGGTTTGCACCACAGCTTACCCCTATTGATGGTGTCAAATGCACAAGAGAGATCCATCCACGCCACGTACAGACCCGTTTGTCTTGAATTGTTAGTAGATAAGATTTTCAATATTACACCATTTAATGAAGTAGAGAGACCTTTGCGGAAGCCTGTTTGATGTTTCGATATTATATTGGCTTGGTCCGCCCAATCTTTCAAGTCTTTAAGAACCAATCTGGTAAAGTTTTACTGTCCACATCCATCAATAGTATAGGTCTGTAGTTGGCTGGATTGGATCTCTCACCCTTTTAAGCCACAGAGCTTAATAAAAGGGGGAAGGAGCAGGAGTCGAACCCAAAAAATAAGAACTGGGATCTCCTTCCGAGTATCATCACAGAGGTTTTTCAGAAGCTATCCGTGGCTGATGACTTTCTTTAGTGAAGCAATGTTTGGGGGTGGTCAGTTGGAATACACAGGGCTCAAGTTCATTTAGGGAAAGGAGTATGAAGTCCTATATCTTTGAGAGTCATGATGTCGTCCTTTTACAGGAGACATGACTTATGGAAAAATGGTATCTTGACGGTTTTTATGTCATTTCATCAGGGGGCCCAAAAAGCTCCCAAGGGATGACCATCTGGTGGTATGATCATAATGATAAGGAACTCTCGCATATCCAATTTGAACAACTGCCAATTAGTAGACAAGGGACTCTTGCAGTGAGGGTATTGTTTCGTTGTGATGAAAATTCATTTCTAAAAACCTCATGGATCATAATTAGTTTATACTGGAGCCCCGCCCATTCCAATATGTCTGACTTTTCGGATGATCTTTCGGATCTCTTATCACATGTCTCGATAAAACACCATGAAGATAAAATATTGCTGGCAGGTGATTTAAATTCGAATTGTTTGAGGAATAGTGTGTGCGCTAGTGAGAAGGCTCCTTCTGTCAGATATTGTTGTCAGTGGTCTAATTTTTTTTGGGACTGGAACCTTCGAATAGCTAATGGGTTGATCGAGGGGGACATCCCAGCCGCCAAAACATGGAGAAGTGATATGATATGATATGATATTTTATTTGTATCGCGCTCATACACAAGTGTTTCAGAGTGCGACAAGGCAAGGGAGGGGAACAGGGGAGAAAACAACAACGATGTTACTAGGCCCAGTGACATTGAGAACACGCAAGTGCATGGGAAAGGGAAAGGGGAGAAAGTGCATGGAAGGGGGAGAGTGGAGAGTGCGGAGCAGAGGAGAACAGATAAATAATAATAAATACAAATAAATAGATAATAGAGGCAATAAGCAGTGGTAGTGCAGCCAGCAAGTGACAAGTGCAGTGTTTACGGCAGCAGACTGGGTAAGTCTGAATAAGTGCAGAAAAGGATGAAAATGGTGGGGAGGGTGAGGGACTGTATGGGTATAGATACAGATCCCATTTCAAGGTGTGGCCAGGTGGCAGTGCAGGAGGGTGGTAGGGTGAGCAGGTACCCGGGCCCAGGGGATAGACGGTGACCAGGTGCACAGTGCCAAGAGAGAGCAGATCAGTAGGGGGTAGGGAGAGCGAAGGTAGAAGCAAAGACGAAGGTCTTGAGGTGCTTCCGGAACTGGAGATGGTTCTCCTCAAGTTTTAGAGTGGCAGGGAGGCTATTCCAGAGAGAGGCCACAGCCGAAGACAGAGATCTACCCCCAGCTTGTTTCTTCGAAAAACAACTAACCATGAGGGATTTAGAGGTAGAGGAGCAAAGAGCACGAGAGGGGAGGTATTTACAGAGGGATAGCTGAAGGTATTTTGGACCCAGGCCCCAGAAAGCCTTGTGGACAATGCAGAGGGTTTTGAATTTAATCCTTGCATCCATAAGGGAGCCAATGGAGAGATTTCAGAGCTGGAGGGATACAATCCCAGGGCTTGAGGCCAAGGACAAGTCTTGCAGTCCTGTTCTGGATTAGTTGCAGAGGGCGGAGAGTAGAGGCAGGTAGATTTAGAAAGAGGCTGTTACAATAGTCCAACCTGGAGCGAACCAGAGCTTGGGAGACAGTGAGCTTCTGGGCGAAGGAGAGGAAAGGTAGAGTACCTCTGAGGAGGTGCAGTGGGAAGTTTGACTTTTTAGAGACCTCAGAGATGTGGGCGGAGAAGGAAAGAGTGGAGTCAAAGATGACTCTGGGGTTCTTAGCCTCGCAGGTGGGGGTAGGAGGAGGGCCAAGGGAGGCCGCCAGAGAGTGAGGGGAAAGGATGGTGAAGGTGTGCCGATGAGAAGGATCTCCGTCTTGCTGGCATTCAGACAAAGATCATTTGCGGCAGACCAATCTTGAATGGCAGTTAGGCAATCAGAGATGAGAGAGGGAGAGGAGGTGGCAGAGGGCAGCCTGAAAATGAGTTGAGTGTCGTCAGCGTAGCACTGGAAATTTGAGCAGAAAGTGGCAATGCAGTGGGCGAGAGTTGCCAGGTATTGGTTGAAAAGCCAGGGCGAGAGGTTAGACCCCTGGGGAACACCACAGGTAGAGAGGAAGATAGATGAAAGGAAGGACCCAAGTTGGTCGATCTGAGAGGAAAGAGGACAGCCAGTCCAGAACCTGATCAGTGATACCCAGGTTTTCACGGAGACGGTTGAGCAGGATGGTATGGTTGACCGCGTCGAAGGCAGAAGAGAGATCGAGGAGGATGAGGACAGAGGGAATGTTAGAGTCAAGGTTGGAGAGCAGATCTTCACGGATGTTCAGGAGAGCAGTTTCCGTGCTTCTGGCAGTTCTGAAACCGGACTGGTGGTCATGGAGACAGCCAACAGAATTGGAATGAAGGTTAAGCTGAGAGATGGCCAACTTTTCCAGGAGTTTGCCAAGAAAGGGAGTAATGGAAATTGGGCGATAGTTAGCTGGACAAGAAGGATAAGCTGAGGGTTTCTTGAGAAGAGGCTGCACAAAGGAGTGCTTCAGTGAGGAGGGGAAGGATCCAGAGACAAAGGAGTGGTTGCAAAAATCAGCAAGGGCCGGAGCGAGGGTGTCAATGTGGTCCTTGATGGTTTTAGAGGAATAGGGATGAACCTGTTTGGAAGAGGCTTTCATAGATCGGACTTGTCTAGCGACCTTGTCAGGGGTGAAAAGAGGAAAGGACGAGAAGGATGGTGGGAGAGTGGCTAAAGGAGGGACAGCAAGCACAGATGGAGAGGGAAGAGGAGGGGTGTGGGTGGAGAGGGTGGACAGGATGTCCTAGGTTTTTGAAATGAAGTGAGAGGCAAGGGCATTGCAAAGAGCCTGGGAGGCAACAGGAGGGGTAGAGACTGCAGCAGGGTTGGCATGAAACATTCTTCGATGGAAAGACTGGATACCGTTATAATATGAATAGTTAAGCAAATTGCACACATATAACTTATTCTACTTGACATGCGTACATATGTCTTCATTTACTCAGACACTACTGATTAGTAAATAGACATTTAATATGATCTACACCTGTTGGGAATTTTCAAAAACAAGTCATCAAAAACTATCCCAAATCAAGCTTAAGACATGCCACTATGTGTTTCGACGTTACTGGAACTTTGATTTATCAAATTTCCCTTCCCCTTGTCTTCTTCAGGGCAAATATCTGTATATCATTTAGAAATAGATCACAATCCACTCTTATTTGTGTATTGAATGTCATATATAAAGTGACAGAGCACTGAAGTGAAAATCCTTCTTTTGCCCAACACAAATGTTGGCCAAATTGTTTGATTCAGCATATACTTTTAGCATACACGTTTTCATGAGCCAATAAGGAAGGCATAGTACTGGTGTCAGCCCCCAAATAATAAGCTGCTGAACAAGAGCTACAGGTTCGCCAAATGTGAACTGAAAAAAGGCAACGTAAAAATACAATAAATCAGCGTCAAATTCTAAAAAAATTGTTTGAAACAATAAAGATTGAAAGCTCCTCATTACTTTCGGTTCTCAGCCTTTAATGTGAGCGCTCCTGGCATACGGAGCTGCCATTTTCGGGGTTGCGCTGCCCCCTTCCCTCATGTCCCACTGCCTGGCAGCTGCTTCAGGCACAGGCAGCCACCACTCTTTCTGTCCTCTTCTCTACTTTACTACACTCTTTTCTGGTTTATACTTGCAGCCTTGTTGGTTGCTACCTGTTATGCTCACCTGGTCTCTGCGGAGGTGTTGCAGCACGGTTGCAGCCCTCCCTGAACTTGAATCACCCCCTTCAGGCCTCTTCCTCAGTAGAAAAGCTGTGAGCAGTGGTACGTGGTGATACTGCTCCTGCATGGAGGTAAGAGTGTGTGAGTGCGCCAATCAGTGATTGTTGCACCTCTCGAACCCTTCACCCCAAAGTACGGTTTCCTTGAGCAAATGCCGGCCCATAAAGCTCACCTGTGAATTATGGAAGATAAGCTCTCCGTCCTGCTACTTCTGGCAGGGGTGCGTCGAATAGGATCTAGTTCCTTCACTGATCCCTGATAAGGATTAGTCCAGTCCAGCTATGATATGCCATTTATAACGCACCTATACACGAGTGTTTCAAGGCGCGACTATGCTTCTCCTTATGATTGGTAAGTCTTTCTTGAGCTCTTGTGATGCTGTTCGTTCTGTTTAATGTCTTTATATGTTGCTCCTATTTATGCCCGCAATAATGTCTCTCTTCTGTTTTCTTCCCTTAGATGGAAATGCCGCCTCAATGCAGCTGTGAGACGCGAGACGCGGCGGATGGAAGATGGGTGCTACCGCAATGTTCAACAGCAGGTAAGGGATGGTTTAAGGAAAGCGCGAAGTATGGAGAAGCGCAACCTTAAACTGACTTTTTTTACATGTCTAACCTTGTCTTCTGTTTTTCCTTGCAGGCGCTGCTGTCGACGATGGAGCGTGTCGTGCTGCGGTGCCAAGATGAAGATTTCGGCATTCCGGAAAGTGTAAAGATGAAAACGTGGTTCGCCGAAGCGATGTACTGGTAAGAACAGCTTACCCCAGTTGGTAAGTATGTTGGCAGGAAGCAGGATGTCCAGGAAGCAGGATCTTCAAAGGTAAGTCTGACTTCAGGCGATGGTGAGCGTTAGGCTGCTTGCAAGTGCAGAATAACGCGAAACGTCTGCCTTGAGGATTGGGGCATCTTATATAGCTGAGATCATGGGCACACCCATGAGGACAATCTATACTTGTCCTCACAACTAAAGATGAACAATGTGTAGGGATGTTAGCAATAAAATAAATAGTGTTCCAAATAAAGTTCTGAGTTTCTTCTAGCTCCTGGCCTTCTTTTTAGCTCCCTTTCCCCGAGTTTAAGATAGTTCAACAAACGTGGTGGGATTCCCTTTCCCAAGTTCAACACAGTTCCACAAATCCTCGTGGTTCCCTTCCCCAAGTTCAAGACAGTTCCACAAAGTCTTGCGGTTCCCTTCCCCAAATTCAAGACAGTTCCACAAAGTCTTCGGGTTCCCTTCCCCAAATTCAAGACAGTTCCACAAAATCTCAGGGTTCCCTTCTGCAAGTTCAAGACAGTTCCACAAAACCTCTGGGTTCCCTTCCCTAATGTCAAGTGTGAGAAACTTGAAGGTGTCTCCCTAGCTGGTCACCAGGGATCTGTCATCCAGGTGGCCTTGACACGGCCATCGCTATTGGCTCCAGATCCTGGGGGTGGACCAGTGAGGGAGAATCACCTGGATGGGGGGTCCTCAGGGAGTGGGAGTGCAACAAACTTTAAAAGAACTGTAAAAAGTGTTAAGGGGAGACCAGCTAAAGAGGGACACCGACACCACGTGGGTGCTAAACTCAAGAGACTCTGGTCGATATCTCCATACGGTGGAAACTACAGATACCAGAAGGCCATAGGAAGGCCACCAAGTTAGGTCAAAGTGGTCATACGTGAGGTCAAGCAAAATCCCTGTACAATCGAAAGACTTTGATCTACAATCCATTAAGTGAAAGAAAGGGAAGTGAATCCTGCAGTGAATGTGAAAGCAAGGGAGATGAATCCTCCACATGAGAAAGCAAGGGAATCGAATCCCACCAATATAAACGAATGTGAAGTTGGCAGAGGTGAACATGAAGGACGGATCCAGAGATAAAGCTATCACCCACATACTAGCAGTAAAGAGGGGTCCGAGCACGGCGAAGGGAGATCCAGGGGTGAAGCCATCACCCGAGTACTGACAGTAGGCAGAGATCCGAGCCCGGCAGAGGGATATCCATGGGTGATGCTATCATCCAAACTTCAGGAGAAGAACTAACATATAAAATTAAGGAATATGGTACGTGAAGGGTCGACACCCAGAAGAGGGGGAGCCAGGAATGAAGCCATCACCCTATTTGAACCGTGAAAACAATTGAGAAGGGTCAGCGCCCAGCAGAGGGGGACCCAGGGGTGAACCCATCACCTAGCGAACATTGGGAACAAACTTTCATTTGTTAAAGGAACTTTATTTTTGGAACCAGAGAGGCCCTTGAAAGTAAGAAAACATACCTATCCCGGGTATTGATATAATTTAAGAACTTTCTAGGGATTTTCACCCAGCAGAGGGGAATCCCGGGGTGAAAGGTGTCACCCAAAGCCCATAGAAAAGAGACTGTGTATTTGTTTTTGTTAGTTGAGTACGTCAGTTCCTCGGAGGCAAGAGACTTTCAGGGAAACGAGGCTTGGCCATCGACGGTCCTGAGAACTACCACTGGAACTGTCGTCTTGTGCTGGAGAAGCTTGAGACTCTGCTGTGCTCCAAGCTCCCATCTTACCCTGTGTCCAAAAAGTGTGGAAGGGGTACCCTGACTACTGCATCCTGACATATTATTTGAGAACACTTCTTTCTTTTCTTGAGAAATATCCCACACTTCTTTTTGTATTAGTTGTGAGGTTTGGCAATAGGTTTCCTATTATAGGCCTTCTGTTACACCTTTGCACCGGTGGTCGCTTTGGCGACAGCATCGGGTGTACAACACAATGCATTCCTACTCACCCAAGATGGCGGACGCCTCTGAATCTGATTGTGAAGCTCCCGCTGCAGAGGTTGCACGTTGTTTTCCTTCACGCCGCGACGATCATGTGACTCCATATAACCCGACCAGGAAGTTAAGCAAATGCGTCGCTACTCTCCAGATCGGCGCTTCGTAAGTTCGTTCCTAGGGAATCTGTTTCATGTTCCGTCCTCCTATCTATAGTTTTCTGTATCTAACTAACTGTGCTCTCTGCCCTTTCCTCCATTAGGCCATTTTCCGGACTCCGTCTGCTCACCTCCTCTCCCCTAAGGTCCGCTTCCAACCTAAAGAGTGAGTCTTGAGGGTTTATAGTTCCCTTCAATCCTCTCCCCATTCTTAGCTCAAATACTAACATCCGCTTCGGGTTTCCGGAAACTCTCTCTCTTTCCTCGTAGGACTCACCCCCTTCCCGAAGACTTTACACAGACTTCTCGAATCTCTCAACTCCATACCCGGAGTAAGTTAACATAGCTATTCGTATCAACAACAGACGATCGAAAGTGGAGAAAACTTACCTCTCCTTTCTTCCGTCCAGGACCAGCTTCGTCTGCACCGGATCTTTTGAAGGGAAGCTGGCTGATTCATCCTGAAGGTCTACAGTATCCTGTCATTACAACACAGGGTTTTTCTTCCCCGGAGGGTTTTCCCTGGGGACTGTGGTTCCTCCTCAGCTGAAGCTAACGGCTGGGAGGGAGCAGGGTTTCCCGGGAAGCCTTCACTATCTGCCTTGTTGCTGGTACGGAGTCCGCCCGCTGCCCAGGTTAGTGAACTGCATAATTGTTCTGTCTCATATTGGACGCATTGTAATAGTTAGCGACGCCCAAAATATAGGAAATATCCTATCACAGGCTCTTGTGCAGACGGTGGACTCCGATGGAGCAACAAATGCAACAATTGATGGCTGCTATGCAGTCTATGTCTCTGGAGATGCAATCTCTAAAACAAGACAATGCTCAGTTAAGACAACAGGTCGCTCGAGCGTTTTCAGAAACTCCTCCTTATGCCTTGCATACCGATAAGTATGACGGAAACCCGCACAAACTCAAGGAGTTCCTGGATAGTTGCCTGGTTCAGTTTACCTTCAAAGCACGTTTTTTCCCTTCTGATAAGGACAAAGTAGGTTATCTGATATCCCACTTGGCAGGCCCTGCATTGGCCTGGGCGACACCCTTAGTCACCTCAGAAAATGCCATTCTAGACTCTTACCCAGCCTTTACTAACAGTTTGCGGTCTATGTTTAGTAGGCAGGAAATTTCAGTCTCTACTCAGGAGAAACTGCTAGATTTAAAACAGGGAAATAAAGATCTTATGAGTTACGTGACTCAATTTAAACAGCTATCAGCTGAAACAGGGTGGCCGGATGACGGTCTCCTCACGCTGTTTCGCAGAGGTCTTTCCGAGGAACTGAAAGATGAGGTCTCGAAGGTTCCTCGTCCCGCCAATTTAGCCGAGATGATTGCGCTCACCATGCAGATTGATTACCGTCTCCATGAACGCTTCCATGAGAAGAAGAGAGGGAAACCCTCTCAACTATTCTCTAGTTCTCCTTCCCCGGTTTCTCGATCCCAGAAACCCGACGAACCCATGCAAATAGGAGTGGCCAGAGGCCCTTTGTCAGAGGGCGAAAGAGAAAGACGGATGAGTCAGGGCCTATGTATGTACTGTGGGGCTTCATCTCACATGCTGAAGGATTGTCCCGTCGTCCCTCCTCGTCGGACAAGGAATCCGATGCGGGGAAACGCCAAGATCCTGTCGTAAGGGGAACCACGGCAGGAGGTCCTGAAAGGAGTTCCCCAAAGAGACTTGGTACTTCTCTTAAAGAGGACATTACGGAACACACTATGTTAGTACTTCCCCTGATCTTGAAATTACCAGACTTAGAGCTACGTGGGGTTCCGGCATTGATCGATTGCGGAGCAGCTGGCAACTTTATTGATGACCAATGGGCTGCGAAGCATGGAATCATTAGATCCACCAAGACGTGTATAACACCCATTCAGGGGGTGGATGGTTGTCCCCTTAGTTCTGGACCCATTCGAGAACAGACTACTCCTCTTACATGCCTAATTTCAACCCACCAGGAGACGTTAGTTTTTGACCTGATAAAAACTGCTCATTTTCCCATTATTTTGGGCTTACCGTGGCTGCGAACCCATAATCCTTTTATAAACTGGAAGGCAGGAACTTTGTTTCTAGGTTCCGAATATTGTGTTTCCCATTGTCTTACTCAATCATCTGTTGGCATTCAAGCACCTTCCATGATGGTAGTACCAACCGAAGGCTCCTCGATTGGGATGGTCAGTCAGATCCCGAGGTGTCATCAACAATTTCAGTCCATATTTTCTCAGCCAGAATACCCTACATTACCTCCTCACCGTCGGGATGACTGTCATTTAGATTTGTTCCCTGATCAACCGATACCTTTTGGCCGAATGTACATCTTATCCCAACCGGAGAAAAAGGCTCTCAAAGACTACCTTCAGACTAATCTTCAAAACGGTCTTATAACTGAGTCCAAATCACCCGCCGGTGCTTCGTTATTCTTCATTCCCAAAAGGGATACAGAGGAACTACGGCCATGCATAGACTACCGAGGGCTCAATAAGGTCACCATCCCGGATAAGTATCCAATGCCGCTTATCCCAGACATTCTGGAAGCCGTTCAAGGGGCTTCGCTCTATACCAAGTTGGATTTACGAGGGGCATATCACTTGATTCGCATCGCCCCTGGCGACGAGTGGAAGACTGCCTTTCGGACCCCATTCGGTCACTACGAATATAGGGTGATGCCGTTTGGGTTGGCTAATGCTCCCGCTGTTTTTCAGCGCTTCATGGACCATCTATTCGCCGATGTACTCCTTCACTATGTAATCGTCTATTTGGATGATATTCTAGTCTTTTCACAGAAAATAGAGGAACACATCCGACATGTCAATTTGGTATTAGACCGACTTAAGGCCAACCAGCTGTATTGCAAACTGGCAAAATGCGAGTTCCACAGGAACCAAGTGACGTATCTTGGGTTCGTGCTGTCTGCCCAGGGGATTTCTATGGACCCTCGGAAGATCTCGGCTATATTAGATTGGCCTTCCCCTTCGAACGTCAAAGAGATCCAACGATTTTTGGGGTTCGCTAATTTTTATAGAAAATTCATCCCAGGATTCTCCGAGACCGTGCTTCCCATTACCAGTCTTCTGAAGAAGGGGAAGACTTTCGTTTGGGATGACCCTGCGCAGAAAGCCTTTTCGGAACTAAAGAATCTTTTCACGTCTGCTTCCGTTTTGCTCACCCCAGACCAGTCTCGACCATTCATTGTCGAGACTGATGCGTCTCACCATGCTCTAGGAGCAATTCTTTTGCAAAAGGACGAGTCAGGAGTAGAAGGACCAGTTGCTTATCTCTCCAAGACCTTCTCCTCCTCGGAAATAAATTATTCAGTCCTTGATAAAGAATTGCTGGCAATCAAGCGAGCCTTTGAGGAGTGGAGACATCTATTGCTGGGCTCGGCCTACCCGGTCGAGGTTCGAACCGACCATCACAACCTCAAAGTATTGCAACAAGCCCATACCACTAACAGTCGACAAGCTCGCTGGGCTCATTTTTTTCTACCGTTTCGGATAGAATTTACTTTCCTTCCCGGGAATCAAAACCTCCGAGCAGATGCGCTTTCAAGAAAGGATCCTCCTATCAAAAAGTTCCATTCTGAGCCTTTCTTTCCTAAAGCTACATTTCTGGCAACAGTGACTGATTTTCTACATATTGTCAGACAGGAAACGGCTCGTCTAGATCCAATCTGCAGGAACTTACAAGAGACTCATTCGCTGACTCAGGAGAAGGGATACTACTTTTTTAAGGATCAGGTATTTATTCCGACCCCGACACTTCAGAAAGAAGTCCTGTTCATGTGTCATGACTCCAAGGCAGCCGGGCATCGAGGA
This sequence comes from Ambystoma mexicanum, assembly GCF_040938575.1. Classification (NCBI taxonomy): domain Eukaryota; kingdom Metazoa; phylum Chordata; class Amphibia; order Caudata; family Ambystomatidae; genus Ambystoma; species Ambystoma mexicanum. The sequence continues at coordinate 257,742,342 of NC_090928.1, read as the reverse complement.
TATCAAAACACCCTTGAGCTGACTACTCGTCATTTTTGGTGGCCAGGGATAACCAAGGATGTCCAAGATTATGTATCAGCATGCACGGTTTGTCTACAGTCTAAGACTCCCAGGTATCCACCTTTTGGTTTACTCACCTGTATGCCAATTCCGGACAAGCCCTGGCAAGTCATTTCCACTGACTTCATTGTCGACCTTCCGTTGTCCTCGGGTTACACCACCGTTATGGTGACTATTGACTATTTCACGAAGATGGCCCATTTCATTCCTCTGCAAAAACTCCCTGGGGCTGCTCTTATGTCAAAGATATTTATTTCAGAAATATTCTCTAGACACGGTCTTCCTAACACTATTGTGTCTGATCGGGGTCCCCAATATATCTCGCAATTTTGGAAGGGTATTTGTCAATCATTGGGAATCAATAGAGCCCTTAGCTCAGGATATCATCCCCAAACAAATGGGCAGACTGAGCGCCTAAACCAAACACTAGAGACATATCTGCGCTGTTTTGTTTCTGCGGCACAGGATGATTGGGGAGATCTCCTACCCTTGGCTGAATATGCATACAATAATGCCAGTCATTCGGCACTAAAGACCAGTCCTTTTTACTGTTCCTATGGATTTCATCCATCCTTTGAACCGTCCATCTCTAAGTCCTCTGCCAATTGTCCTGGAATAGACAGTCTAGTCGATGGTATTCAGAAGGGTCAACAGCTCGCTCGAATAGCTCTGCAGGCCGCCCAAGATCGAGCCAAGAGGGCAGCTAATCGCCGTCGACTAGATCTGCCATCCCTTCAAGTCGGGGATGCGGTCTGGTTGTCAGCCCGATTCCTCCCGAGACATCTGGTGCCGTCCAAGCTGTCGCCCAGATATTTTGGACCGTTTAAAGTGAAATCTTTTGTCGGTCCGGTGGCAGTCCGACTAGCGCTGCCTCCTTCCTGGGCCCGTCTTCATCCGGTCTTTCACGTCTCCCAGATCAAACTATCCGTGAAGGATAGATTTCAACGCACCCCTGCAGTTCGTCCTCCTCCGATGATGACTGATACGGGACCAGAGTATGAAGTGGCAGAAATTTGCGATTCCAGATATCACAGAGGCCGGTTGCAATTTCTTGTGGACTGGAAGGGCTATTCTCCTGCCGAACGGACTTGGGAATTGGCATCGGGGGTTCATGCTCCCTCGTTGGTTCGACGGTTTTTCAGGCGGCACCCTGGGAAGCCGGGTTGTGCGCCTCGTAGGAGGGGGCATACTGTTACACCTTTGCACCGGTGGTCGCTTTGGCGACAGCATCGGGTGTACAACACAATGCATTCCTACTCACCCAAGATGGCGGACGCCTCTGAATCTGATTGTGAAGCTCCCGCTGCAGAGGTTGCACGTTGTTTTCCTTCACGCCGCGACGATCATGTGACTCCATATAACCCGACCAGGAAGTTAAGCAAATGCGTCGCTACTCTCCAGATCGGCGCTTCGTAAGTTCGTTCCTAGGGAATCTGTTTCATGTTCCGTCCTCCTATCTATAGTTTTCTGTATCTAACTAACTGTGCTCTCTGCCCTTTCCTCCATTAGGCCATTTTCCGGACTCCGTCTGCTCACCTCCTCTCCCCTAAGGTCCGCTTCCAACCTAAAGAGTGAGTCTTGAGGGTTTATAGTTCCCTTCAATCCTCTCCCCATTCTTAGCTCAAATACTAACATCCGCTTCGGGTTTCCGGAAACTCTCTCTCTTTCCTCGTAGGACTCACCCCCTTCCCGAAGACTTTACACAGACTTCTCGAATCTCTCAACTCCATACCCGGAGTAAGTTAACATAGCTATTCGTATCAACAACAGACGATCGAAAGTGGAGAAAACTTACCTCTCCTTTCTTCCGTCCAGGACCAGCTTCGTCTGCACCGGATCTTTTGAAGGGAAGCTGGCTGATTCATCCTGAAGGTCTACAGTATCCTGTCATTACAACACAGGGTTTTTCTTCCCCGGAGGGTTTTCCCTGGGGACTGTGGTTCCTCCTCAGCTGAAGCTAACGGCTGGGAGGGAGCAGGGTTTCCCGGGAAGCCTTCACTATCTGCCTTGTTGCTGGTACGGAGTCCGCCCGCTGCCCAGGTTAGTGAACTGCATAATTGTTCTGTCTCATATTGGACGCATTGTAATACCTTCTTTATTTTGACACAACACCACTAGGACTGTCTTATTTTTCTTTTGATGGTTGAAGCTTTTTCCCATCATAGATTTAGGTTTAGATTAGGCTTTTTTCCAACCCGTATATAACTTTCATTGTTCAATAAACACCCTTGAACTGTATCAATTTTGTCTGTCTTACTTGTTGTCACCATGAGTTCCTCACACAAGACAGTCAATGTGTACGCCTTCTCAAACTTTCAATGTTCAAAAACAGCTCCAAACCAATTGAAATTGGTTATTTATAACGCACTTAATACCCAGAGGTTTCTTAGCGTGCACCCGGGGATCGAGCCTGCGTTGCTCCGTACTCACTTGGCTTCTCCTTGTCAGCTGCTTGGCTTTGCCACAATGTGTTCTTTCCTTTGCCAGTCTTTTGCCTTACCACCCACAATATATTTTCACATACAGTTCACTTTGTGGTAGTTTTGTTCCTTCACCACCTTGTTTTCATGCTCTTGTGCAATCTTCCATACTTGCTTTCTTCTCCCTTCTTGCCCCTATCATCTCCTCCTTCGGAATTTCTCACCATTTCTACGCTGATGACACCCAGCTCTACCTTTCCTTCTCTTCCTTCACTCCTGACCTCCACCGTAATCTCTCTTCCTGTCTTACTGCCATTAAAAACTGGATGTCATCCCACTTTCTCTCTCTCAACACTGATAGGACTGAAGTCTTATTATTTCCCTCCATCCCTCTTCCCCCTCCCTCTCCTCCTTCCTTTTATTCACTTTCCCCCCACTAATCTTCCCATCTCTGCCCACGCTCGCAATAAAGGCATTCACTTTGACTCCTCCCTCTCCTTTCCCCACCATATTTCTCTTACCTCTCGCGCATGTCGCTACCACCTGTTCAATATTCGTAAAGTCCTCTCCTCTCTCACCTTCCATGCCACTAAACTTTTAATCTCCTCCCTCATCTTCTCTTGCCTCTTCTATTGTTCTTCTCTCCTCTTTGGACTCCCTGCCTCTCATCTCACTCCCCTCAAATCCGTCTACCACTCTGCCATCCATACCCTCTGTCTCCTTGCTCCTCACGACTCCATTTCTTCTTCGCTTTCTTACCTTGGTTGGCTTCCCATTCACTCCCAACTTAAGTTTCATTTCCTCTGTCTTGTCTTTAAATCTCTTCACGATCTTGCTCCCCCTTATCTCTTCTCTCTCCTTTCATTCTACACCCCTTCCCGCTCCCTCCGATCTGCCGATCTCTTCCTACTCACTGTTCCCCCATCCCCATGTGCATCTTCTCGTTTCCGCTCCTTTCGGCTCCTGGCCCCCCTACACTGGAACTCCCTACCTATTTCTTTCCACTCCATCCCCACCTATTCCTCCTTCCGTGCTTCCTTGAAATCTCTTCTTCTCCATTCCCCACCCTGACACCCCTATCCCCTCCTCTCACCTCTCTCTCTCTCCCCTCACGTCCTCCCCTACTTACCGCTCCCTACCTGCTCCTTTTCCTCTTACGCTTACTTCCCCCTCCTTGCGTCCTCACTCTAATCCCCATCCTGTCTCCCCCTTCCTTCCCCTTCCTCACCCCCTCCTTCTCTCGTTTATCTTCAGAGGCTAATTGTTCTACATACTGTTTTGTTGGTTTGATTCATGTTTTGTAATTTGCTTCTACTGTTATAATCTTCTATGTATTCTTGTTGTTATAATGTAAAGCGCTTTGGAGTAAAGCGCTATATAAACATAATAAATACAAATACGACTTGTGCTTTGCTTTCAATAGGCAGCATATACATTTCACACAAACTTGTCATCAGGTTATAGCTTTGCCAAAAGCTTTCATTTAGTTCGGTATTCAATGGGCCTCATTACAAGTAGGGCGGTAAGGGTTAACGGTCACCAGTAACGAGACCGGTGCCGTTAAACCCTTACCGCCCTACTACGAGTTAACTTTGCGGGTCCTTCCTTAACGCCTGCTTTTAGCAGGCGTTAAGGACGGGACCCGCAAAGGGACTTTAGAGCTAATAACGGTACTGTAATTTACGGTGCCTTTATTAGCGCCTTCCCCATTCCCACTGAGCCCTATGAGGGCTCAAATGGGAATGGGGAAGGGCCCTGGCCCAATATCTGTTATTTTTTTATCTGCCACTTGCATGTTACATTGTCCTTATTTTTCTCTCAACTCATTGCTTTGGGTTAATTTCATCTTGCGCATGCTTTTTCTTTCATTCAGCATCTATTTTGGTTTTTCCACAGTGCACCGGTTCGAGTGATCTTCCCTCTTCACTCACCGGTCCCTGGCGACTCCTCCGGGCAGCTGTGCTTTTGGTTTCAGCTCCGCCGACACGTTTTCCTTCGAACGTGAGCCCCACTCGCACTTCAGTTTCTCTCTGTATCCTGCCGGCAGCTCTGCTTTCTCTCCGCGGATGCTGTCGGTCACTTTGCTTCTTTATTTAGAATAAAAAGGGGGGATGAGGGGCGCACTTTAGTTCCCAGCTTTGTGTACCTTCTGCAGTTCAGTTGCTCTTCTCCTCCAAGCGCTTTCATGCCTCTTTCAATCTTTAGGGAAGCAGTCTGTTCAGGTGTTGCTGATTAGTGCCAATTTTGGCCTCAGGGAATTCTGGTAGCTGTAGTCAATGCTGGTAGCCAGGAACCAACTCCCTTCCAATTGCACAATATAAATCCCACGGTGGGGGGAGGGTGGAAAACCAGCATTGTGGCTCTCCTAAGTGGGGCCTGGGTCACCCCGGTGCTGCGCCTCTGGAGCCTGGGACTCCCAAATCAATATTTAGAAAAAAAGGGGTGTGAGGCGAACACTCTAGTTCCCAGCTTTGTGTACCTTTTTCAGTTCAGTTGCTCTTCTCCTCCAAGCGCTTTCATGCCTCTTGCAATCTTCAGGGAGACAGTCTGTTCAGGTGTTGCTGATTAGTGCCAATTTTGGCACCGGGGTCAACATGCCCCACCTAGGAGAGCCATATTGATGGTTTTTCCCCCTCCTCCAATTATGGGAAAGAATTGTGCTTTTGGAGGGGTTGGTTCGTGGTCACCTGAATTGAAAAAAGTGTGCTATCACTACAGCTACCAGAATTCCTTGACACTGAAATTGAAACTAATCAGTAACACCTGAAAAGAAAGACTGCCTCCCTGAAGATTGTTAGAGACATGAAAGCGCTAGGAGGAGATCAACTGAACTGCAGCAGGTATACATGACTGGGAACTAGAGTACGGGCCTCACCTTCCTTTTTCTACACTTTGCTTCTTTCTACTATGTCTGCAGCTCCGGCTGCAGATCTCCGGCCATTGAGGCTCCCACACCTGTAGACTTCTCGCGGCCCTCCTGACCCTTGGTTCCACAATTCTTGGGGTTGTCTGCCTGCATCCTGGCTTTCCTGAAGGATCCACCTCAGCTGTCTCCTTATATGCAGGATTCCCTGTTGGTCTCTTTGCTGCTGGTCTCTTCCCTTTTTATACACCTGCAACCATTTGACAAGTTGCAGGTGTTAGTTCCAAATGATAATTTCCTGGTTGCAATTTGTGTAATGCTTAAGACATGCCTGACCTTTACAACACTCTGCAGGCCTCACCCTCGTCTCAGTATTAGAGTGGTGAAATGACTTACTAGTGTTCACTACTCCTAGTCGCCTCTTTCTCGTCCCATTACTATAGTGGGTTTAATGACGGGGAAAAGAGAGGAGATGGTTTGCAATAGTCCCTAAAGGAAGGAGGAGGGGCGATTGGTTCTCATAAGAGAAAGGGGGGGTACCCTGTCTCACCTGCAGACCTCCCCTTCTTTGTCCTCCTTCTAATGTTCCCATATTTAGAATGTCTTTTGATGTTTTCCTGGGCAGAGGAAAAAGGATAGCAACATCCCATAAATGCAGATGGAAGCAAGGTTTCCTCATGGAATGGAAATGGGGGATACTGCGTCTCACCCAAGGACATCCCCCAGCCACTCCCCAAGTCTCCTATTCCCAGATGATCCTGCCTCCCATCTCCACCACCATGGTGGGAATCCAAGAGCAATGGGCCTTCCGTGGCCACCTGAGTAGAGGATAATGGGGAGAAAGAAGTGAGGACGCCCTCAGGTTCATCATACTTCCCACCAATACCTCTCCCAGGATGTCTAGAGACTCAGTGCATGTCTTCCTAGGAACTTCATGTGTCCTGTGCTCTGCCCTTTCATGTATATCTTTCAACCATTCTTTCTATTTCTGGAAGGACCCTCACCCAGGATTAGAAGAACTGTCAGTCAACAATCCTGCTCTGCGTTCCCCTAGCAGCTCCACCCACTGGAACAGCCTACCTATTTGGTGATGGAATTTAGGGGTGCTTCTTGGCCCTGGGAGGAAGCAGCTGTTGTTCCTTTAGCAGGACCCGGCCCTATTCGTGTTCCCTTGTCTTCCCTTTCCTACTAACTTGCCGATGCTATGCCTATTCCCCTGAGTTTTTCCTTCCAATTCTGGCTGCCAGTCTCTTGTTGCAAGGATGTTCCTGCCGGCAGACCGTCATGAAGCAGGGGAGGAGGGAGAAAACTGCCACAGGCCTCACGCTTGTGAAGGGCCCTGTGACACTGCCTCCAGTGTGTCAGGCAGCACATTCCACCCGTGTTCATTATTTACAGAAGGGACTGAGCTGCTTGTCTATCAGCAGGGGCACCGTTCACCCGCAACACATTTTTTCTTTTCCATGTTGCAGTGCCTTTTGGGCGATAATGAGAGGCAGTGCAGGGCTCAAGTCAAGCCCCGTCCCGTCTCATTATTGCACTGAAAGCGCAGACATACTATCAATCAGCATGTTCACGTTGCAGAGAAGATGACCACCTGGTCCTCCTCTGCGGGGGCGTAGGCGCATGTTGTGGCTGCAAGGCTGCAGGCAGGTGAGCGAAGTGTAATTCTTTTTTTAAAAATGTATGTATGTGTATGTTGGTGTGTTTGTTTTTATGAATGCATGCATGCAAGGAAGAGTTGCATGAGTGATGTGTGAACGCGTAGCAAAAAAGTGTTATCTGTGAGTATGTGTGTGCCAGCCCTCACCCCTAAATTTAGCAGCCCTTATAAATATATGGGTCTCGGGAGCTGCTGGGACATGGTAGTCTTTTTTTGATGTACACTCGATGCACAGTGCTGTGCATTGAGGATAAAGCAAACATGACAAGTCAAGTGTTATTACATGGCTAAACTGGCCTTCATTCAATATAGGTCAGTCCAGCCACGTAATAAGACGTATTTTTCTTTTACCCTTGATACACAGTAACTGTGCATTAAGGGTAAAGGAAACACAAGTGTTATTACATGGCTAGATAATAAAGGCCAGTGTAGCCACTTAATAACAGTTATATATATATCCTGCACCCTCCTTTCCTCCTACCCTCTGGCCACCCTCTCTGGACCCTGTACCCCCACCATCCGTTGAGCCCAAAAAACCATGTGGTCATCTTTGACTCTGCTCTCTCCTTCACCCCTCACATCATGGACCTTACCAAGAAGGCGCACTTCCAGCTCCACCTCCTCAGAGGCATTCTCCCTTTCCTCACCTTCCCCCAGAAGCTCAATGTCTCCAGAGCTATGGTCCTATTTAGGCTGTACTACTGCAACAGCCTCTTTCTCAATCTCCCTCTTTTCTCCCTACACCCCCTCCAGCTAATCCAGAATAGGACTGCAAGATTTATCCTTGGCCTCAAGCCCAGGAACCATATCTCTCCAGCCCTAAGATCCCTCCACTGGCTACCAGTGGCTGCAAGGATCTAATTCAAGACCATCTTCATCATCCACAAGGCCTTCTGGGGCCTGGGACCACGCTATCTCTAACTTTCCCTTCCAACATACTCCCCTGCTAGAGCCCACCGCTCCTCTAACTCTCTGATTGTCAAACGCTTCTCCAAGCAGAGAGTGTGGGGCAGGTCTCTCTCCTCTGCTGGTGCCTCCCTTTGGAACAGCCTCCCTGCCCCTCTCAGACTTGAGCCATACCTCCTTAAATTCCGGAAAATGCCTTTTTTCTACTTCCTTCCCTCTTTCCCTTCCGTGCTAATTCACCCCACTGTCGCTGAGACCAATGGCCGGGTCCTCATGAACCTCACAGGATACCAGGTCATTCTACCCAGTTGATACCAGCACCTCCCCCCCACTTCAGTGCCCTTGAGGGCCCCTCCTTAGTGACTCTACATCCCACCCTTGGGAGTCGCCCGCACAAGCACTTAGTGTGAGGCCTCCTCATTAGCTGCCCTTGAAATTCCGTTCGGGCCCCCACCAGCACTTGTCCATTCTCCCCCCACCCCACCCATCCTCCACTTCACCCCACTGCACTTGCATGTCCGACTACCATAAGGCCTAGTAGGACAGCGACTGTATATTTACTGTTTTGCCAATGTTTGTTTTCTCTCCTGTTCCCTTCCCATTTAGCCTTGTGGCGCTTTGAAACACAATTCTGTTGTATAAACACCTAACAAATGCTCAATAAAATACTGTTTGCTTCACCCTTGATGCCCAGTAATTGTGCATCAGCAGGAAAAGCAAACCTCATAAGTGTTATTATGTGGCTAGATAATGTAGGCCAGTCTTGTCACTTAATAACAGTTATACTGTTTGCTTCACCATTGATTCCCAGTAACTGTGCAGCAACGTAAGCAAACATCATAAGTGTTATTACGTGCCTAGACTGGCCTACATTCAATGTAGGGCAGTGACAACACTTATCATGTTTGTTTTACCCTTCATGCACATTAACAGTGCATCGAGAGTAAAGCAAGCATAAGTGTTATTATGTGGCTAGACTAGCCTACATTGAAGTAGGCCAGTCTACTCACATAATAACACTTATGATGCACAGTAGCTGCATTTCAAGGATAAAACAAACATGACAAGTGTTATTATGTGGTGTGACGATGCACAGGATTTCGTCACTTCTCTCAAGGGGCAGTCCTTACCTGTGAGGCTAGGGAGGTGAGGCGGCTACCCAATAGTTCCCCTAGGGGTGGTGGAAAATAGGTCCGCACAGGGAGAGACTGTCTTCGTGGGGATAAGGACTCCTGTTCCGTGAAGGAACTCCCTAACCCTCTTGCCTTTGCACCTATAAAAACTCTAAAGTCTGCAGAGAGTGCAACTGAAAGTACTACTGTGTGTTACTGTAACATTCACTCCCTTCCTTCCTTAAGACTTGACACCACTGAGACGAGGAAGAACAAGACTGATGGCACACCTTTTTCTAAGAGTACTGGGAAGAGGTGGCCACCAGGAGGCATGAAGAGTACATAATAAAAATAACCAAAAGACTATGACACTGCGCTGGCCCCAGCTAGAAGAGATCAAAACTGAGAAAGGACTGAAGAAAGGAGAGAGAACCCAGCAAGGAGCCAGCAAAACCTGGGATGTTCAAACCCGGAAACCTGTCAGCTATACAAGCTGGTCCTCGGAAGAGAGGATGTGGAATAGTGGAAGCAGCAGAAGAATCTCGTGGGTCGGCAGGGAGTCGACTCACTCCAGTGTCGGGGAAGCTGAGGTGGTGGCGTGACCTCTGGGAGGTTAATGACACTGAGACCGCCAGCCCCAGTCCTTTAGGGAGCCATGCAGGTGAACCAGAAGTAAGCGATGAGCAAACCGCAAACCACCCGTGGTCCCGGGAAGAACTAGGCATGTGTTACCAACCCAAAAAAGGTATTGAGAGCTGCAGGATCCCAGATGGGGTCTGGGGAGAACAGAGGGTGGAAGCTACATCAGGAATAATCTCCTTTGTCACAGTAGCGATACCCAGAGAACCAAGAGTGAAGAAAGCCTCTGGATTAATCTCCCTCGACACGGTAGTGATACCAAAGAACCAAGAGTCAAGAAAGCCTCAGGAGTAATCTCCCTTGTCACAGTAGTGATACCCAGAGAACCAAGAGTCAAGAAATCCTCAGGAGTAATCTCCCTTGTCACAACAGTGATATCAAGAGGACCAAGAGTCAAGAAAGCCTCGGAGTAATCTCCTTCATCACAGTAGTGATATCCAAAGGTCTAATGAACAAGAGAGTATAAGGAGGAATCCCCCTCATCATAGTGATAACCCAAGTAAGATTAATGATGTTCCTAGACAATAAGAGCTATCTGGAGATAATCTTCATAACATCGTAAGTTGGGGAAGAATTGATGGAACTGTAAAGCAAGCTTTCAGAAGCCCTTGGAAAGAAGTGAAGAGACTTTTGAGGACTATTTCAAAGAATATCCCAAGGCAGCCCTCAAGGCTGTGCCAGGTGGGTCAGGACAAGGGAATCATTCTCCTGACCGTACTCTCTTTGCTGAATCTGAAACTAGAGCAAAAGATTGATGAGAAAGAGATAAAGACTGAGCCAGTTCACCAGGGGAATGGAGCCATTCTCCTGGTACCATTTTCATTTGGGTCCTGAATCCTTTTGTAGATTAGTGGTAGGGTTAGAGTAGGCTTTTGGGAAACAGGATGGCCACTTTCATTTGGACACACATCCTGACATTGATCACCCTAGTTATATTTGTTTAGGCAGGGATAACCCTTTAAGAGATAGGGAGAGGTAGGACTTTTCTTTATTTTTAAAATAAAACTTGTTGAAACATGTCTCCCCTTTGCCCAGCTCCTTACTCAACCACACCACAGTGGCTAGACTACCTAGCCATGTAATAAAGAACATACAAAGTGTCCAAAAATGTGGGACACTCCAAATTTAGCCATGTAATAACGCCTATCAAGTTTGCTTTACCCTTGAAGCACAGGTGCCCAAATATGATTAGTCAGTCTAGCCATGTAACAACACTTATCATACTTGCTTTACCTTTGATGGCAAGTGAAAAATGCTATGCCACATTAAGAAAGTAAATGCAGACTGGCAGTAGTAGTGCCAGTCTGCATATACATTCTTTTTATTTAACTTCATTTTTATTGACATTTTTTAAGGAACGAAACATATTAATCGCATTTTACCAAGTTGAAAGGCCATTCGTTCAAATTAAAGCCCCCCCCCGTCCTTACCGCCTCATGAACAAGGGGATATGGAAGATTCCCAGGAATTGTTACCCAACAACTCAGTTTCTTTAAAGTGTATCCCCTCCGCCCTGCCGGACCAATGTTCAACAATCAATGTACTAATAACTCTAAATATGATCCTTCCCCTCCCACCCCTACCTCCCAACCATCCCTCCTACCTAAACAACGTTCTGTCTCTATGAATTCTCTCTGTGTTACAGGTCCATCCTATTTGATGTCTCTGGAGCACTTTATATATTAATTCAAGCTCCAGTATTTCGGCTCCCCCTGAGATTCTCCATATCCGATATATCTACTCACACATTTATTTATTTATTAGTTTTATAATAACGTGCCTAATACCATACCTGAGTTTGGTTTCTAAGCGAGGATCCGGGATTCAAATGTCTGTTGCTCTGTGTGGTCCTGCTTTCAAGACCAGTGCGTTGACCCTGTGCTATCCATTCATCTGCTCATCCGCAGAGATCGGAAGATCCTCTACTTCTGCCTCCCATCTATATAAGGGCACACTCCATTCCTCTCTAAACATCCCCAACTTATCATTCACAACTGCTGTCAGTTTATCCATCACCATCATGGTGTGCACGTTTTGTTCCCAAACATCCTTTGATGGGAGGTTTTCATCTTTCCACCCTTGGGCAATGGCCAGCCATCCTGCTCTAAGCATTGCTTCCCACATTCTGGGGAGCCTATGCTCATTCCTCTGTTTAGCTAGGACCCCCAAAAGCATCTGCAACAGGTCTAGACCCATCTGAATCCCCGTAATTTCTTTCTTCCACCTCATCACTTCATTCCAAAACATCTTAACCTTGGAGCATCGCCACCACATGTGTCAAACAGATCGCACCTGACCACAGCTCCTGCGACAGAGAGGGGAGGATCCCGTAAACATTCTGGACAACCTCAATTAATCTCTATGCCATATCACCAACATTTTATAATTATGCTCCATCAGTGAAGTAGATTGCCATGGAAAGTGACTTTATACATTTTCGGCCATTCCTCCTCTGATATATCCTCCCCCACTAGGTCGACCCAGCATCTCTGGAACGTTTGTCTCCCCGTCAGGGATGACAAGTTCATAGCTTTATATAGTTTAGATAGAATTCCTTTTCTAGTGCATAATGAGTCCAGAGCCTTTTCAAAGATGGTAAGCTCCCTTGCCACCAAACCTCTGCACTTTCGGTCAGTCAGTATTTCCTTAACACGGATATATTAAAAAACAGGGATTGTGTACCTCCCCAGCACCTCTCAAACTGATTCCAGATCCAGAAATGCCCCTTCCTTGAATAACTGACCCACCCTCTCAAGGCCCAGGTCTGACCATCTCCGTGAGTGTCACAGTCCCAGTTTTGGCAAATTAAATGAGGGGCCCCACACCAAGGACAGAGGCGAGAGTCATGACGAGAACACACGGTTGATCCCACTATCTTGCCAGACCTTCCAGAGAACCCCCAGTGTGGGGTGAGATCGCAGTCACTCCAGGATGGACCTGAGTAGGTCTTTATGTCGTCCCTCATATGATCTAGCGTTATTCGCAATTGAGCAGCTTTATAATATAGTCGGATATCAGGAAATCCAAACCCGCCTTTGTCTGTCGGGAGGATAAGGGTTGTCAATTTCACCCTGAGTCTTATTTTGCCAGGTAATCTGCAGATTTGTCCCATTAGGTCAGAAAAAAATCTTTCCAGGAGCTGTCTCGGGATGGAGGTAAATAAATACAAGAGACGGGGAAGTACATTCATTTTGACAGAAATCATACGTCCGCACCAAGTTAACATTAAAGGGGTCCACCTTTTCAAATCTTCTTTGAGCTGTTCCAAAAAGGGGCTATAATTCATTTTCCCTATCTCTCCCAAATCTCTTATAATTTGGACCCTGTGAAGAGGTGCCGGAAGCGGCCTTGGGAAAAGCCACCGATTCGCACACATCGGTCGAACTCGGCGGTCCTGACAGGAGCGGAACTGGCCCCGCCGAACGCTACGGTGGGGTTAGCTACTCACCTTACTGGAGTCGCCGACCCGGACTGGGAAGGGGGCGGGAACCTTGTCAGGATGCAGACCGCGGCCCCCGGCCGAGGAGGAGCAAGAATCCCGACATCAGAGGTCACCCCTATGTGCCCAAGTCCCGGCGCCGCATGGATGCCGCCGATGGAAGCACTTCAGGAGCAGTCTCCATGCTGCAGGGGCAGGCAAAACGGACGGCAGGGAAACCCGGTTTTAAGGGGGGCGGGGCCAATCCTTCCCAACCAATAACAAACGAGCTAGGCAAGACGTCTGCTCATTGGTGGGGATTTGAACCAAGGGAAGTATATAAAGGCCCGCCTTTTCTAAACAAGGCTGTCTGTTATTTTCACAGGACACCGAGGAGCAAGCAGGCAACCCCGAGTGGTGGGCCTACCCAGATAACCCGAGTTAGAGGACCACAGCCTTATCACAAGGGCGAGTGGGGAAGGAAAAACCCCACGGTGAAGCAACCGCCAGAACTTTCAGTTTGTTGTTTATGTACCACACCTCAGTTATTGTCTTTTCCCGGATCATCCATACGGCAATAATAAAGATTATTGCAAAACGAGCATAGTCTCCTGTCCATAATTGTTACACTGGCGACGAAGGTGGGATATCGACGGCGCGATGGAGGCATTGATAAAAACGCTGTCGGAAGGACAGCAGCAACTGCAGCAGTTGGTTCAGATACAAAACCAACAAGCAGCTGCCGACCGCCAAGCCTTCCAGCAGGCATTGCAGGTACAAAGCACGGTGCAAACTACTGCACAGGACAAACATCATGACACTATATCGAAGCTAACCGAGCTGGTGGCTAGCTCTAGGACACAACCAATGGTCCCATCCGCATTACTACAGAAGTACAAAGACGGCGAGGACCCTGCCTTCTTTTTTACAAGCTTCGAAAGAATAGCCAGGAACGCACAGTGGCCCCCCGAACGATGGGGACAATATGTCGCCCCCTTGTTGTCAGGTGTCATGCAAGGAGCCTACCAGGCGGCAAACCCCACCGGGAATACTCCCTATGGTGAAATAAAGGCGGCTGTACTGGATCGTCTTGGCCTTGATGAAGAGGCCTATCGAATCCAACTAAGGGACACCAAGTTACGACCTGGGGAAAATCCACGGCAGCTGTATTATCGAATAAAAGACCTGGTGGAAAAATGGCTGTCAACTCCGACGGTCGTAACTCAACCGATACTTGAAAAGATTATCCTTGAGCAGTTCATAGAAGCCCTACCAGGACAAATGCAGAGGTGGGTGAGGCAACATCACAGACCCTCCCTAACTGAAGCGGTGGACATTGCCTCTGCATATCAAAAAGCTGGGTACCACAGGTTTCCACCCACAGGGATAACAGCCCGCATAGCAGTACCAACGACTGATGCCCCGCTGACCAAAGGGGTCAGACCACAACAGTTGAGATGGAGACAACCCGAGGAGGCGGTTCGGAGGCCAGACGAGAAGAGGTCGGGAATTGAAGACAAGTCCGCTGGGACCAGTCCGGGATATCGGCAACCGCAGTGCTTTGAGTGCAACGAATGGGGCCACATAGCCCGGTTCTGTCCCAGGAAAAGATCCGCTGAACCAATGGATATCGGGTACCTGCACGCGCTACAAGAAGAGAGCATAGCCGGTCCTTACATCGTGGACATACGAGTGGACGGCAGACCCACACGCGGTCTACTTGACAGCGGCAGCCGGCAAACCGCCATATCACCTAATGTAAGTAGCAAACCCAACTTACTTAACGTGTCCGTACCTATTAAATGTATTCATGGAGATATAAAACTTTATCCGATGAAAAATGTGGCTATCGAAATTAATGGGGAGTTGTCACCCGTGAGGGCTGCCGTCCTACCTTCTCTGCCTGCCCCGGTAGTCATAGGGACTGATTTACCTAACTTTGACCAGGCACTGATGATGGAGGGGAGAAGGGAAGTATGTCCCGAGTCAGAACCGGGAAGGGGCATGCCTAGTCCAAGAACCCTCAATAAAAAGAGACGAAACCGTATGGACTGGTGTCAGGCTTGTTATACGACTAGAGCAATCGACTGGAGACTAGAGGATAATGAAGATAGCATCAGGACAGAAACCCTAACGGACAACACCCTCAAGGTAGCCCGGGAGAGGGCTACACAGGAAGGGGATCCGGATCTTTCCAGGGGACCAGGATTTGTGCTTCATCAGGGTCTACTGTACCGAAGACACAAGACAGATGATGGGACTGTTAAGGAACAGTTGGTTTTACCCAAGAAACAACGCCCCATAGTGCTGCAATTAGCCCACAACCATCCTTGTGGAGGCCACATGGCTTCGCTGAAAACACAGCAAAATATACTCAAACGGTTTTATTGGCCGGGAATTTATGGCGAGGTGGCTCAGTTCTGCAAAAGATGCCCTACCTGTCAGCTAACGAGCGGAGTAAAACCAGCCAAAGCTCCTCTACAAAAAATGCCCCTTATAACAGTACCATTCCAGAGGATCGGCATGGACATTGTCGGTCCATTAGAACCAGCCAGTCGAGGGTATAAATACATGCTGGTCATAGTCGACTACGCTACACGTTATCCTGAAGCATTTCCCCTTAAAGGGACGTCAGCCAGACAACTATGTGATCAACTCATACCCTTCTTTGCCCGAGTTGGCTTACCCTCAGAAATCATCACTGACCAAGGGACGAATTTCATGTCGACTTTACTGCGACAAGTGTGTGAACGCCTACACATCAAGCAGCTAAGAACATCCGTGTATCATCCCCAAACCGACGGCTTAGTCGAAAGATATAACAAAACGATAAAGAAAATGTTGAAAAGGGTGACAGGACCAGGTGCCCAGAACTGGGATAGGGCGATACCTCTTGTTCTGATGGTCCTTCGAGACACACCCCAATCCTCCACGGGGTTTTCCCCCTTCGAACTCCTGTTCGGGAGACAACCCCAAACTATCCTAGACCTGGTTAAGGAAGAATGGGAAGCCTCCGAAGAAACGACCCTAACCGAATATACCGAGGAACTGAAGGAACACTTAAGCGCACTGCGTGCTTTGGCGGAAGCCAACCTTTCTCATGCCCAGAACATACAAGAGAAAAACTACAATAAAGGGAGCAGAATGAGA
Source organism: Ambystoma mexicanum (assembly GCF_040938575.1). Lineage (NCBI taxonomy): Eukaryota > Metazoa > Chordata > Amphibia > Caudata > Ambystomatidae > Ambystoma > Ambystoma mexicanum. The sequence continues at coordinate 257,726,111 of NC_090928.1, read as the reverse complement.
AGGTTCAGCCCAGGAGACAAGGTACTCGTTCTCTTACCTACCAGCGCCAACAAATTACTGGCCAGATGGAAAGGCCCGTACGAGATCACGGATGTTCTCAGTCCCGTGACCTATAGGGTGCACCAACCTGACCGAACCAACCCGGATCAAATATAGCACATTAACTTGTTGAAGGAGTGGAATGAACCCCGGGTATCAGCACTAGGAACCATCGGAGACATAGAAACATTGGAAACCGCGAACCCAGACCCCGGTTCGCTGGACCGCGTCCAGTGGGGGAACGCCCTATCGCCACACATGAGAAGGGAGCTGATGCATAGGCTACTACCCTACAGAGAATCCTTTTCCACCCTACCAGGGAGAACCAATTTACTTGAGCATGAGATAAAAACAGAGCCCGGACAAGTAGTACGGCTCAGACCCTACCGGATACCCGAAGCCCGGAGACAAATCATAAACACGGAGGTGGATGAAATGTTGCAACTAGACATCATTGAGCCTTCAGTCAGCGCTTGGTCGTCGCCCATCGTTCTGGTCCCTAAACCTGATGGCTCAATCCGCTTCTGCATGGACTACAGGCAGCTGAACAGCGTGTCCAGTTACGAAGCATACCCAATGCCACGGATGGACGAGTTGTTAGAGGGACTCGGGGCTGCCCGGTACCTGAGTACGCTAGACCTAACAAAGGGATACTGGCAGATCCCTTTGCGACCCAAGGATAAAGAAAAAACCGCCTTTTCCACACCAAGGGGACTGTATCAGTTTAAGGTTCTTCCTTTTGGCCTACATGGGGCACCAGCCACCTTCCAAAAACTTATGGACATCATCCTAAGACCGCATGAGGGATATGCAGCGGCCTACCTTGACGATATCATCGTATACAGCAAAACCTGGGAGGATCATCTGAACCATTTGGAAAAGGTGGTAGCTGACCTACACGTAGCCGGCCTTCACATCAATCCCAGTAAGACCACGATGGGAACTCACGAAACAAAGTACCTCGGCCACATGGTCGGGGGTGGAATGCTGAAACCACAGATGTCCAAAACTGAGGCCATTCATCGCATCCCAACACCTGTGAACAGGAAGCAAATACGGGCTTTTCTGGGGCTCGTTGGTTATTATAGGAGGTTTATTCCCGATTTCTCTGCCATAGCCGCGCCACTCACCGATGCGCTAAGACTCAAAGGGAACCCAAACCTGACCAATAACAAAGACGCCCTAAAGGCCATAGACCTGCTAAAGGAGAGGATCACATCTGATCCGGTATTATGTTGTCCCGACTTTCAGAAGCAGTTCTTCCTCCAGACCGATGCCTCGGACCAGGGCTTGGGCGCAGTCCTGTCTCAGGAACAAGAATCGGAACTGCGGCCCATTTGCTTCATCAGCCGTAAATTGCTACCACATGAGTCGGCGTACTCCACGATTGAGAAAGAATGCCTGGCCATAAAATGGGCGATTGAATCCCTCAAGTACTATCTGGTTGGTCGTCGGTTCACGTTGTTCTCGGACCATGCCCCTCTCCAATGGCTTGCCCGACACAAGGATACCAACCAGAGGGTTCTTCGCTGGTTCCTCTCCCTACAACCCTTTGACTTTCTGACTCTGCATAGGCCAGGCAGATTTCAGCTGGTGGCGGACTACCTGTCCAGATGCTCCCACTGGCCCGATCGGCCAGATCCCGGGGTGAGTATGTGTGAAGAGGTGCCGGAAGCGGCCTTGGGAAAAGCCACCGATTCGCACACATCGGTCGAACTCGGCGGTCCTGACAGGAGCGGAACTGGCCCCGCCGAACGCTACGGTGGGGTTAGCTACTCACCTTACTGGAGTCGCCGACCCGGACTGGGAAGGGGGCGGGAACCTTGTCAGGATGCAGACCGCGGCCCCCGGCCGAGGAGGAGCAAGAATCCCGACATCAGAGGTCACCCCTATGTGCCCAAGTCCCGGCGCCGCATGGATGCCGCCGATGGAAGCACTTCAGGAGCAGTCTCCATGCTGCAGGGGCAGGCAAAACGGACGGCAGGGAAACCCGGTTTTAAGGGGGGCGGGGCCAATCCTTCCCAACCAATAACAAACGAGCTAGGCAAGACGTCTGCTCATTGGTGGGGATTTGAACCAAGGGAAGTATATAAAGGCCCGCCTTTTCTAAACAAGGCTGTCTGTTATTTTCACAGGACACCGAGGAGCAAGCAGGCAACCCCGAGTGGTGGGCCTACCCAGATAACCCGAGTTAGAGGACCACAGCCTTATCACAAGGGCGAGTGGGGAAGGAAAAACCCCACGGTGAAGCAACCGCCAGAACTTTCAGTTTGTTGTTTATGTACCACACCTCAGTTATTGTCTTTTCCCGGATCATCCATACGGCAATAATAAAGATTATTGCAAAACGAGCATAGTCTCCTGTCCATAATTGTTACAGACCCCCAGGTATGGAATACTCTTATGTTCTATCCTCAAGCCCAAGTATCTCTTTCACAGGTCTAATAGGGGACTTCACATTTGAATAGGCATGATACATGATTTTTGCACATTCATTTTAAGACCTGACAGGTGGCCATAAGTCAAAATGTGTTCCATTAATGACAGAAGTGACTGCTGTACATTGGTAAGATAACCCAATATATTGTTTGGAAAGAGCAATAGTTTACACTCAATCGCCCCACTAAATATCCCTTCAATACGTTGATTTTTGCGAATTGCAACTGCCAAGGGTTCCATGGTCAAGGCATATAGCAGTGGGGAGAGAGGGCAACCTTGTCTCGGACCCCTTGTTAGCCTAGATACCTCTGAAAGATCCCCATTTGCGCTGGGGCCGCGATAGAGCGCCTAAACCCATTTCTGTAAGTTCAAGCCAAACCCCATCCTCCCCACAACCTTCATCATAAAGGGCCACTCCACCCTATCAAAGGTTTTCTGCGAGTCTAGAGATACTAGGCAGGCATCTTGGTCCCCCATCTGAGCACAAAGGACCAGCTCCATAGTTTTCCGTATGTTGTCTGACCCCTCTCCCCCGGAAGAAGCCCACTTGATCCCGGTGTACCAGTGTTGGCAGTCCTGTCTCTAGCCTCGCTCCCAGAATCTTTGCAAGAATTTTCACATCATTGTTTAGAAGGGAGATGGGTCTGTAGAAGGAACATTTCATGGGATCGTTTCCCTCCTTATGAATCGCTATTATTTTGCCATGAACATCGTGTCGGGTAGGGCCTCACCCTCTAGACATGCATTGAACATTCTCACTAGGCAGGGGGCGAGTAGTGATCTAAACAGTTTATGCAACTTCATTGAAAACCTGTCTTTCCCTGGGGCCGCTACTGCCTTCATGCACTTAATTGCCCGCTGAACCTCCTCAGCTGTAATGGGGCAGTCAAGGTCCTATGCCATATCATACGTCAAACCGGGGAGGGTTTGAATAGAAAAGTATCTATTCGTTCCTCTTCTCCCTCCCATTCAAAAGTGTATAAATTGTGATAATATTTAGTAAATTCTTTTGCAGTGCCCTGCTGATCATACTTGAAGACCCCTTCTTCAGACACGATGCCCCCAATCATTCTCTGCTTCTTTTCCTCCCTCAATCTCCACAACAGAATCTTATCTGCCTTATCCCCTTTTTCATGGTACCTTTGTTTCCGGAACATTCGTTTTTTCTCGGTATCCTGAAACAAAATAGTATTTAATTGCGCTTTATATTGTTGGAGTTTACTCGACACTGCAGGTGACAAATAGTTCCCATGGATAATCCCCGGCTGCAACTGTTCTATTTTTTGACAGAGTGCGGTTTCCTGTTCACACCTCACTCTCTTCTTCTGGGATCCTATCCTTATCAAAATACCCGAATTGTTGCCTTAAAACCCTCCCGCAGGGTCTGAACACTCACTTCTCCTGTGTCATTAAAGCTAAAAGAATCCTTCATTGCTGTGAGTAATTCCTGTGTTACTTCCCTGTCTTGAAGCAGGTAGTCATTGCACTTCCAACTCCCTGTGGGGGGTGGTGCCCGACCCGGTCCCAGTACCACTTTTACAAAATCATGGTCTGACCAGGCGATTGGGGTAACCTGGGAGTCCAGGGCCTGACCTTTTAGATGTGTGTCTACCAATATTAGATCTATGCGCGAGTAGCAATTCTATGACAAGACAGGAGGCTCGCATTATGCTTTACTTTCTTTATTTGCTGCCACACCAGCACTTTAAAACTTAACTTTAATACTGTACATTTATGTTCTTACAAAACCACAGTTACGGAAAACGAAAATGGACCAGTTTAAACGTTTGTTTCACATATGCATGTGATCACTGTAATCACCCGGGAACTACTAGTCCCATGATACTCATAGTCTCTGGTAGTCCAATCCTCCCAGCTCTCCACCTATCAGAGGGCAGCCTCCTGTATAAGAACCCTTGTGCCCAGGTCCTTTCCTCTTTCTTTTTGCTGCCATAAGATAAGTGACATTTTTTCTCTATCGTTGCTTATAGAAGGATTGTTAGTCACGTATATATTTCTATAATTTATGTAATATGTGCATATCAGTATGGCATTACATCGTAGCGCGCATGGAATTAGTTTCATTCTCCTCAAAAGAGTTTACCTGAACGCGTAGTGCGAGCGTTGCGCAGCGTATTACATTCAGTAAGCACGTGTTATACTTCTTTCACTAAAGTTCGAGTGTTGTGAAGAGCGAGCGAGGGCCGGAGCCGCGAGCCATTCCGCTCGCTTCAGGCTGCCGAGCCCCGCGCTCTGTAATAATCAGCGCCGGCGAACTCGGCGGCCGTTAGGACCTGTGAGAGCGGGAACCCCCTCAGGTTTTTCCCAGCTTCCCCAGGGATTCTAGCTTCCACTCACATTGCGCTTGCAGTCGCGTACGAGGGAAGTAGTCAACCAGAGCTCCAGATTTATTTTAAAAAAAAAATATATATATATATATATATATATATCTATATCTTTTGATTACGTTATAAAACGCAAGAAGCGGTTTACAGGCACACACTACATTACTCCTCAGAACGTGTGTAGAGCCTGAAGAGCCTTCATCTGCTGACTTCCACGCAGTTGGCCCTGCCAACACCTCGATTATGGCTCAGTTTGTCACCCCCACCAACACCCCTTCAACTTCTCCGGAGTGGAGTCAAGAAGAGTGGGAAGAGGATCCTTCCCAGCAAGAATCAGACTTGACACAGAGTTTTAAGAAGGTACTCGGAGACTCCTTGCAGCAGGCGGTCTCTCAAGGGGTGCAGCCCATTACGAAGAGATTGGAGACTCTGGAAATGATAATGGCTGAACAACAGAAACAGATCACAGCCAGGAAAAGATGGGCTAGTAGCCCTGATGAAGGAACGTCAGCAGGACACCCCCAAAAAGGGGTTGAGAAGAAGGGGTGTAAAGTAACCTGGAAGAGCAAGCACTCTTTGACCCCTCCCGGGCAACACTGAAAGGGTTAACACTGTTCCCCAATTGACAGGCGACCCTGTCGCCAGGTTTAAAGAAGCCTTCCTGGCAAAGAACAGAGACGGCCAGGATAGACCCCCTACCCCAGGGGTGTACAATTTAGGGGACGATGACAAGGGCTATTCGCCCGATGATGCAGGGGCGAGGAAGAAGAAGATATCAGTAAAGGTGTGGAAGACCCCCAAATCATAGAAGATACGGCAGACATGTTCGACCCCGAAGCCATCCGACACCCTAAGTCCTCAGAATGGGTACCTTCCCCTAGAGTGGCACTTTACATGGCTCAGCATATCAGAAAACCTCTAGAAAGAGAGGTAAGATCGAGAATGAGATCTGAGTGTCCTAGACCAGAGCTGCCGAATAAACTAACAGAAACCCCTGACTTAGACCCTAAGATGGTTACGTTTGTGACCAAAACAGCTAGAGACGTCAGGAAAGGCGTGGACCGAGCCTGGAAAGGATGTCAGGATAAGCTCCTGGACATTTCGGGTCCATTAGCAAAAATGATGGACCTCGCTGAGAAGTCAAAAGATACAGGTACGCCAATAGACGCAACCGTCCTGGGCAACTGGGCGCAAAGAGCAGTATGCCTATTGGGCAACGCCAAGTGTGCCTTATCTTCGGAAAGAAGAAGAGGAATCTTATTGAAGATTGACAACAAGTTGAGCGACCTGGCCACCTATGAAGCGGGCGAAGGCGCCAAAGGTCTGTTGTTCGGCGAGGCGTTCGCCAAAGAAATGGCGCAGTTCGTAGGAACTTATTCCGCTTTAGAGAAGGCCCAGACTTCAATCAGAAAAATCTTTCCAGGGCGGATTTTTGCCGGGAACGGACGACATAGGGGCCGCTCGTCCGGTCGTTATAACTCCCAACGAAGTCCCTACAATCTGCGCGTCCAGTACTGGGACTCCAGACAATAAGACTCCTTCTTCCCGGCTAGATCGAGGTTCCCTAGAGGCCGCAGGGGAAGAGGATCTTACAGATAACCAGGGGCAGCAGCCGGTGAGTACAGCATGTCGGGGTGTAGGAGGAAGAACCCTCCACTACCTGCGCAAATGGCAAGCATTATCAAGCGATGCATGGGTGCTACAGGCAGTAACAGGCCTACAGATAGAGTTTATAGGTACGCCAGTGCAGAGAACAGAACCCCACCCCATAGTTATGGCGCAAGAGGAAGCAGCGCTCCTGCACAGCGAGCTCAGAAAACTAGAAAGCAAAAATGCGATAGAGCGCGAACTCCAGAGAGATCCCGGTTTCCTCAGCAACATGTTCCTAGTTCACAGAGGGGACAAATAAGACCAGTAATCAATCTGAAAGATTTGAACGAATGGGTGTTATACAACCATTTCAAGATGGAGGGGATTCATCTTCTCAGAGACCTTCTGCGCTCCAGAGACTGGCTAGCTCGTCTAGATCTCAAAGACGCATACCTAACGATTCCGATAGCAACTTCTTATCGGAAATATTTGCACTTCCGATGGAAGGGAGAAGTATGGCGATTCACCGTTCGGTCTGTCCTCCGCTCCTTGGGCCTTCACCAAGCTCATGAAACCGGTGGCAGCAGCCATCAGAGAGAGAGGCATACATATCATCATCTATCTAGACGACATTCTCGTCTGCGGATCAGAGAAAGCTACTCTAGCAAAGAACGTTCAATGGGTATTCTCTCTCCTCACCTCGCTAGGATTCCTAGTGAACCTAGACAAATCCCAACTACGTCCTGTCCAGAGGATAGACTTTCTAGGCTTCACAATAGACTCAAAGAAAGCCTCCCTCGAGCTTCCGGGTCACAAAGTGAGAGCGATCAAGAAAGAACTCAGAGCAGTTCTAGCGAAAGGGACTATTTCCCTTCGCAAACTAGCCAGAGTAGTAGGTCTTCTAGCAGCCTCCATTCAGGCGATATTTCCGGGTCCTCTTCATTATCGAGCATTACAAAGGCTCAAAATAAAACATCTCCAAGGAGGTCTGCGATATCATCAATTAGTGACTTTGGACCGCGAAGCCCTCACAGAGCTCAACTGGTGGCTAGAAAATATGGAGGCCTGGAACGGCCACGGCATTTTTGGCGACGCCCCAGAACTAGTAATAGAATCAGATGCAAGCAGGTCAGGCTGGGGAGCCAGATGCGAACATGTGCAGACAGGAGGGAAGTGGTCAGAGGAAGAGTTACAACTCCATATAAATTGTCTCGAGTTATTAGCGGGCTCTTTCGCAGTGCGCTCTTTTACGAAAGACAAGGTGAAATGTTGCGTACTGCTCAAGATGGACAACATTTCCGCAGTGCGATACATAAACAAATTGGGAGGAACAAAATCCAAAATGCTAGCCGAGTTAGCGAAGAATTTCTGGCATTACTGTCTTCAAAACAGAATCTCCGTATCAGCGGAATACTTATCAGGCAAGCAGAACGAAGTAGCAGACTGGAATTCACGTTATCTTGTGGACTCCAGCGATTGGAAACTACACCCCCAAGTCTTCGAGCAATTTCAGAATCTATGGGGGCCCCTACACGTAGATCTGTTCGCGTCCAGACTGAACGCCCAGACATCAAGGTACTTCAGCTGGAGGATAGACCCGGATGCAGCGGGCACAGATGCCTTCCTGCAACCCTGGACAGGGGCAGTACATTCTGCCTTCCCGCCATTCATTATGATCACGAGAGCTCTAGCGAAAGTTCGCAGAGACCAAGCAGAGATTGTGATGGTGCTCCCCCTATGGAAGGCACAACCTTGGTTTCCAGTAGCGATGGAACTTTCTACGGATTTTCCAAGGATAGTGCCTCAGCTGCCGGACCTTCTTCTCGACCCATCTGGCCATCCTCACCCGCTAGTGATCACGGGCTCGCTACATTTGATAGCATGCAGGGTTTCAGGAAAAGATGGGACCTGCCAGGAATTTCACAACTCGCTGCAGATTGTATCAGAGACTCCTGGGCGCCTTCCACCCTTCAGAGCTATATTGCGGCATGGAATGGGTGGTCCAGGTGGTGTTCGGAGTACGAGTTGGATCCCGTTTCAGCCCCTTTAGTAGAAGTCCTCAACTTCCTAGCTTTCAAATTTCAAGAAGGCGGCGCCTTCAGAACGGTGGGAGTGTATAGGTCAGCCATTTCAGCAGGCCACGATGAGATTGACGGTACCGCGGTAGGTGAGCACCCAGCAGTTGTACGTCTACTCAGGGGGATGAAGCTCAAAAGACCACCTATGCCCAAGTACAAAGTGTTGTGGGATGTTAGAGACGTTTTTCGCCTCTTTCTTACATGGCCCGATAACGAGAACTTGTCCCGATCTCAGTTATCGGGAAAGCTAGCCATGCTGCTTTGCCTTACAGCCTGTAGGAGAGTTTCTGATGTCAAAGCTCTGGAAATCGATAGGAAAATATTCTATCCAGACGGCATATCTTTTACCATTACTAAAAGGACTAAGACAGATTCGAGAGTGATTGACTACCAGTACTTCACTAGTAATAAAAAGCTTTTCGTAGTGCAATGTATCAAAGATTATGAGAAAGCAACAGCGCATATTAGGCCACAGGGAGTGACCCAGCTACTCATTGCGCGCAGGAAGCCCTATCATGCAGTAGCATCAGCGACCATAGCTAGATGGGTGAGAGAAATAATGCATTGGGCAGGGATTGACTTGTCTCTTTTTGGCGCGCATTCAGCCAGGGGGGCGATGGCTTCAAAAGCTTTTACTACAGGGGTGTCGCTACAAGACATTATGAAATCAGCAGATTGGTCCTCTGAGTCGACCGTCAAGATATTCTATTTTAAGCCTGTATCGGAAATACCTAATAGGGTGGTGAACAGCGTTGAACAAGCATAATGCGAGCCTCCTGTCTTGTCATAGAATAAAGATTGCCCACGCTATCAGCTCAGGAAGTCTTCATTCTATTAAAGACAAGAAGGCGAGCATTATATCCCACCCAGAATAGTAACATATCAGTTGCATTGGCATGTGATTAACTTTGTATCACCGTTGCTCATTCCCACCCTCATAATGACTCTCCATTCCTTTTAGGAGATGACCAGAAGACTACAGGATGAAGAAACTCGCGAAATTGAGTAAAGTTTCTTTCAAGTTGGTCGCATTTGACCTTAAAGCCTTCAGTTCCGAGGATTGTTAACAGTTCATCCCGAGAGGATCGCTCCGTTGGCAAAGAGACTATTGAGTTTGAGGGCCAGACACAAAGAAAGAGGAAAGGACCTGGGCACAAGGGTTCTTATACAGGAGGCTGCCCTCTGATAGGTGCAGAGCTGGGAGGATTGGACTACCAGAGACTATGAGTATCATGGGACTAGTAGTTCCCGGGTGATTACAGTGATCACATGCATATGTGAAACAAACGTTTAAACTGATCCATTTTCGTTTTCCATAACTGTGGTTTTGTAAGAACATAAATGTACAGTATTAAAGTTAAGTTTTAAAGTGCTGGTGTGGCAGCAAATAAAGAAAGTAAAGCATAATGCTTGCCTCCTTGTCTTTAATAGAATGAAGACTTCCTGAGCTCATAGCGTGGGCAATCTTTATTGTGCACCGCTGAGAAATAAGTAAAAGGTCTGTCTCCTTCTAAGGGGGTGGGGGAGTGACTCCACCAAGCCCAGCGCCTCATTCACACCTCTAAAATGTCGTGAATTTCCCTCACTCAACGATGCTTCCGCAACCTTAGCCAACCTCTTGCGATCTTTCAGTGGGTCCAATACCATATTAAAATCCCCTCCTACCATTAGTTGGCCTTCCACAAACACAATCAATTAGTCGATAACCCTCTCCCAAAATTCACATTCACGAGTTCGGGGCGTAAATGGAACCCAAAATCGCCATTCAGACGTCCCTTAACGAAGACATAACGGCCATTCAAGACTGATACCAGTTAAGACCTTTTCCGTCAGAAATCCAAGGTGGGCTGAGACCAGGACCACTACTCCCCTTCTCTTCTTTATGTCCGAGGCCACATTACTTCTCCCAGTTCCCTGGCTCTTAAGTGGGGTTCACTACCCCTCTGTCCAAATGTGTCTCCTGCGAACATAGCCAATCCAATCTTGACCTTTTAAACTCCAGAAGAACCATCAACCTTTTATGTGGTGAATTAAGGCCCCGTACATTGAGGGAGCCGATTATCATTTCACCCATTGTCATCATTTACCCGTTGCCAGAATGCTGCACATCTCCTCCCGCTCCTGAGACAACTCTCTTGTAAAACACATTTCGCATGGGCCTGCTGTACACGTAACAATGCCAGAAACAGCTTATTGTGGAACTTACAAAAACTCTTAAACATTCATTTTCCCTTCCCCTCCCACACTCTCCCCCGGCATCCAACCCCGCTCAGATATATCCCCTGAGACAGGATCAAATCACCTGCAGTCCTCCCGATCATAGGACCAACACTGCAAAGCACAATTCCCTGAGCCCTCCTCCCAATGACGAAATGTTCAGAATTCCTGCCCACGCCCCTCTCCATTACGCATTATTTCACTGCCCAGAGCACTCCAGGTTAGAGCGGAGAAAAAACGAAACATACGCTCTTATCTAGACTTAAAGTTACACCTATCAGCGGAATCAGTATTGTAGAGGTCTCACAACATCATAGTCATTGGCTCTGTTTTCCACCTGGAGGGGTGTTACGCTTCTTGAATTTGTGAGAACTAGGGATCTTTTGCCTGTCCATCCACAGGCCCTGGCCTGCAGACCCTTCTCTAGTGGCTCCTGAATTTTGAAGTCGGGGCTGGGGCTCTTCCATTATTTTTGTGGAAACTCTTTGGATGTCATCCTCTGTGACTAGCTTGTAAGAGTATCCCTCATGTTCAAAAGAAATCGGGAAAGGGAAACCCCAACGGTATCTCACGACCTTTTCATTCAGCTATTTTATGAGAGGACTACATTGCCTTCTCCTGGCAAACGTGAAGGCGGATAGGTTGTGATAGATGGTTATTTTAGCAGAGCCATAGTCGATAGAGCCAGCCTTCCTGACCCTATACAGTATCTTCATTTTTTCTGAATAATAATTAAATCTCGCCACAATTGTCCTCGGGCCTCTGGTGCCACCCCCAGCTTGGTGCGCCCTATCGATTGTAGGTTCATCAAGTACATCCAAGCCGAACAGAAGCCTCAAGACCTCCATTATAGAGTGTTTGATGTCTCTCTCGTATTCTCCCTCCTTCTCAGGAAAACCAAAACAATAAAGGTTGTTTCTTCGTTCTCTGTTTTTCGAAATCATCCATTTTCAATTGAACCCCCGTCTCTTTCCTTTCCAACTCTGAAATCTGCATGTCAATTTGGGTCTCCATCGTATCCAAAGATGTTTGGTTGCACTGAAGGCCTTGGACCCTCTCCTCCATGGAGTCCATCCTCTGGTCCATTTTGTCCAACCTTTGACCCAGCACCATACAAATGCCCCTGATTTAATCCATGTGCGCGGCTATATCCTTCTTAGTGGATACTGGATCCTCCGCCATAGTCACCACCTGGGAAGACCCAATAGTGTCAATGGCCTGTGCAGGGGCTTGGAACTGAAATTTCTGCAGGGTTGTTCTCCAGGTCATAAATGACCAATCACTCAAATCTTCCCACTCAGTCCAAAATATGGTTAAGGGCACTCACTCCCTGCGTCGAAAGTTAGGTACCTCTGATCATTGGCTCATCTTTGTGAGGGTCATTACAGTGGACTTACCTAATCTAACAGTCTTCTCGAGGCTCGCCGAATCCAGCAGCTATTGGTCGTTGGAAGAGATGTTTCCTCCCCTAAAATGTTTATTTTGTATTAGCAGGATTTGTTCCCCTGAGTCCACACTGAGGAGGTTGGGAGTTCCCGGAACCTATGTCTGTGGATATATCAGAGGGTCAGTGATAAAAAGTTGAAAGTGTAGGGTTGATGTTTATAGAAGAATCCTTTTCATCATCAGGGGTCCCAGGTAACCATTTCGGATAAACACTTCAACTTGACAATGTCCTATATTGCAGGGGGCCGGGGGATTCCACTATGCTGCTTGCCACGTATGGCTACACCAACAGCCAGGCCGGGTTTATGTGGACCTCCCTTGGTCTCCACTTCCTGTTGCCAGGGCCCTGGGCTTAAATCTCGGCTTCTGTCCCCTGACCTTACCCTGCGGTGAGGATGCAGGCTGTCCTCCCTGTGGGGATCTGGGCAAGTGTCACTTGGCGGGCCGCTGTTTCCAGGATTTATTATTAGCCTCCCATTAGGGTTGCCTCTTCAGTGCTTAATAGACAGGCCCTGCAGTGTTGATGGGCCAGAGACTGCCAGAGACGGCAGTCAATGAATCAGCAGATTGCAGGGTCAAGGGCTTCACCTCCCGCGCTAACGGTGCGTCACGGGGTGCGCCCAGGCTTTTAGCCATGTCAACTCCAGCACCTGGAGCTCCGACGGAGGCCCTTTCAATGCCGGGTCCAGCTCTCTCCAGGCATACAGGCCCCAGCACACAGGGCCGTCACGAGGGGTGTGCAGGAGGGGGCAAACTGCCCCGGGCCTCGCACCTAGGTGGGGCCTTGCATCTGCCAGAAGAACAGAAACATCTTCAGCCTCATCAAGGTTGTTGTGTGAGGTTCTCGCGTTCCCAGCATTTCCAGCTGCGAAGTTTGGGAACAGTGATTGTTGACCATAAAGCCTCCTTCCACCCGACCAGTCCGATTGTGTTTATTCTGACAAAAAAAAGTGAGTATCCACTGCAACCAGCAGCAAGTTTTGTTTTGATGAAATGAAAACAGTGCAAGGGCACCATAGGGCTAGTAATTAAGCACGCCTTGGTCATGTCCTGTCGCAACAACCTATGCTCATGTGTGACATTTCCATGTAGCTCTACTTTTTAGCTAACAGCTGCATACATCTGAATTAAAATACCCACATGAACAGTACAAATTTAAGTTCAGACTGCAAAGTGTTTTTGACTTTAAGGCCAAGACACTTGTTTTTTTCTTATAGGGCAGTGCTTTTTTAACCTAAGGCAGGCAACTCTCAAGAATGCAGACATATACATCCACTATATTAATCATCCAAGTGATAGACTATGGGCGTCATTATGAGTTGGGCGGTAAGGGATACCAAGCACCGGTAAGGAGACCAGTGCCGGTAATCCCTTACCGCCCAATTCCGAGGTCCCTTAGCGGGAATCGTAAAGGACGCGTGGTCTGACCACACGTCCTTTACGGGTCCCGCTAAGGGACCAGGGCACTAATAACGGGCCTGCTATTCGCGGGCCCATTATTAGGGTCTTCCCCATACCCATTGAGCCCTATGGGGGCTCAAATGGGAATGGGGAATGGTTGGTTGAATGGGGACTTACCGGGTCTGCACAGGTCGGAATGTCCCGGTAAGTCCCCATTCAACCAGACCGATGCCGGACCTGGTATTGGAGGCACCCATGGCCCAAATAGCGCCATGGCTACCTCCAATCTCGGAATGAGGGCCCATGACATCCTTTTTAGTTTTAGCTATTAGGTGCACCACCTATAAGTCAAAACTACTGCATTGGAGTACAGATACCTTTAATCAAGCCTTACTGTCAAACTTTACACTCGAAGTGCCTGCCAGTGTTTTCGCAAGAGTCGTCATTAAGTCATTCCCTCTAAGGGCACTGTAAACACACCATTGGTGAAATAAAAATGTCTTGACCAGGTCTGTCTTCAGCCACTTTATTTAAAAGTACCATGCGTGTCCTTTACTGAAGTCATGTTAAAAACAAGCATTGGCAAAGCCAACAGTTTAGGCGTGTGCACAAGTATTAGGCATTTTCCAGGAACTGCTATTAGTTGGGAAGGTTCTCAAACCATTTTGCACCTGCTGCCATTGATGGTCAGTTGATTCCAATACAGCAGTACTTTTCCCATGCCTACACGAAAGCCCAAAATGTTGCCATTGCAAATACTTGTTTTGCTTTACCCCTGATGCACAGGACCACACATCAAGGGTAGAGCAAATTTAAATGTGACTACATGGCTAATCTGGAACACATTGAATGTAGGCCAGTCAAGCCAGTAATAACACTGATGTGCAGCCAGCCTGGATATACATTCTGGGAGTCCTTAAAGGGTAATACTGGCATATATTGGTGCAGCCTGCATGGACATGCATGGGTATAACAACAAACAGGGTATGTTGTTGGGGTAAAAAACCAAGGGAGGGCACGGACAAGCCGTTGGATTCCTTTTAACCGTTAACTATGGATCAAGCGTGGTAGCACAAAAACAACGGTTTTGTAGGAAAAAATGTTTTAATGCTTGAAAAATCTGAGGCAAAAAGCTGGAGGTGTGTATCCTCTAACTCGTAAGTGCAAGGCGTTACAGGAGGGTAGCAAATCCAAAGGGGTTAGTGCTTCACTGTCCAGGACTGGGGATTAGATTCTGGAGCTGTGAGGTGGTAGTCCAATCTGGATCGGGTTAGCTGTTCATATTCTGTGTTCTGTATAGTTTCTTTAATGGTTCCCGTGGGTAACAAAGGATCAGAGATATTATTCGCTTGGAAATGCACAGATTAAAAAGAATTCTTTGGCCAAGGGGCCAAGTGTTGAGGGGAGGCTCTTCTAAAATTTCACACTCATACCATCTGGGAGTGTGCTGGAGCAGTTGTTTATGCAATATCTTATTCCTTTCGATTGAGATATTTGTTATAGGTCATGAGAGCCCTCATGACCTGTAGGGTCGACCGGTTTCAATGGCTAATGATATTGGAGCCATCTTCTTCAGGACCGTTGTTCAAAACAAGGGGTAAATCCAGAGGTTTCAGAGTGTCTGAAACAAGGACAAGCGCTGTAATGTAGGGATACAGGAAGGGTGGGGGGAGAGAAACAATTATAGAGCATGAAGGCTCGTGGGTATAGTAATTGTATCCTTGACAAGCAGTAATTGCTAGACACCTTACCCAAATAGTAAGAGGAACAGTGTGACTCAAACCCAAATAAATTGGAGGTGCAAGGTAGCAGGAGGATTGAGGTGCCTGATCACCGGTGTCAAAAACAGTGACTCATCAAAGCGGGCAGGGGGTGTGAACGGGGAAGGGGGAGGTGATAATCCGGTGGCTGGACGTGCTGGGAAGGAAAGAGGAATGACTACATGTGGTCAAGGGTACCTCTGTGCAGGCTGGATGTGCTGCAGGAGGACTGTCGCTGTCTGAACGGTGGCTCTGGAAGGCAGAGAGAGGGTTCTGTCAAAAAAAAAAAAAAAAAAAAAGGGGCTTAGCAAAGGTGCTGGAAGCAACAGGCTGTTCTATGGTACAGAGGAGGCAAGGACAGTACCTGGTTAGCGTCTCCGTGGAGGCGTCTGCTCGTTTCAATGATGCAGCACGGAATGAGCGCGGTGTCGGAGCAAGGCCAACCGCCTCTAAAAACAAAGGAGAAGCGCGCACTCATCTCGCGTCAAAATGACGTCAGCGGGCGTCGTGGCCACGTCTTGTGTGGAGCGGTGAAGGTCCACACAGGGAAGACGTGCTCGATCGCCCGTGAATAGTGCCGAAAAACACGTGTAAACAGCTGCTGGTTGCTGTACGGGGCTCCAGCTGGAAAAAGTGCCCGGGGGCTGGGTGCACATTTTAAATCGCTACAGGCTGGGTGGGATGGACAAGGGGGGGGGCAGGGGGGGGTGGGTTTGGAGCGGCGTGGGGGGTAAATCTAAAATGGGGCCCGGTGCGGGGCGCTAGAGGGGGGCCAAAAGCAGCCAAACAAAGGGATGTCAATGTGGCAGGAGAACCGAAAAAGGGGAGGGGTGTGTGTGATGTACACAATCACACAGACGGACCCTCAACCCAGGGAAGAGATGTGAGCTGAACAAGGCCTATCTTCCAGGCAGTCTATGGTAGCACTGCTAGATCGTGCCACTGGATGTTTTCGTTGAGTCCTTTAGAGCATGTGTTGAGTTTGTAAATCCACTGCTGTTCCCTTCTAAAGAGAATATTGTTAAAGTTGCCCCCTCTCACAGTGGGTGTGACCCTTTCTATGATGGTCTATTTAAATGAGTCTGCTGTGTGTCCTTCAGCTGTACAATGTTGGACTAGGGGAGCAGTAAGTTTGTTGGTACGTATACATGACCTATGTTCTACCATGCGTATCCGAACTGCCCTGGCAGTCATGCCAATGTATCTAAGGGCACAGGGGCATGTGATCATGTAAATCACTCCTTTGGAATTGCAATTGGTCAATGTCATTTGCCTCCAAGGTGTCTGCCATCCTATGTCGATCTCTGTCGTGCGTGATGTCTGGGGGCACATGGAGCAGTTGCCACAGGGTGCATGTCCTCTGGCTGGTACTGTGTTCCAGAGGGTGCGCTGATTGGGTCCTGTGGGTAGAGTGGTGGGTGTTAGTGTTTTTACCACTTTATCTCGCAAGTTCGTCCGTCTTTTGAGGGCGAAACGGGGTATGGGGATGGTAGTGTCTCCTGTGTTCAAGATCGGCCATAGCTTCTTGACTTCTTGTTTGATCTTGTTGAGGAGGGGCGAGTAACTGAATACTGCTGTGATCCCTGTGGTGTTGACTGGTTTCGTGTGTTGTTGGAGGGTCACAGATCTCGGAATGTTTCTGGCTCTTTTGTAAGTGTCTCTGATGATGGCTGAACTCACTGAATCCACACCTTCAGTTCACATTAGAAAAAGATAAGCAATCTATACATTTTTTGGACCTTGCAATCTCAGCCAATAATGGGGGACTAGTCTCAAGTGTGTACAAAAAATCTACCGACAGAAATTCCCTTTTATGCTACTCTAGCTACCATCCTAGAGCACTCAGAGACAACCTGCCTTTCGGACAATTCTTAAGATATCGCAGGCTGTGCAGCCAGACCCCCACATACACCACACAGTCCAGCCTCCTAAGGGAACAATTGGCAGCAAGGGGATATCCACAGAGAATCATCAGAGACACTTACAAAAGAGCCAGAAACATTCCGAGATCTGTGACCCTCCAACAACACACGAAACCAGTCAACACCACAGGGATCACAGCAGTATTCAGTTACTCGCCCCTCCTCAACAAGATCAAACAAGAAGTCAAGAAGCTATGGCGGATCTTGAACACAGGAGACACTACCATCCCCATACCCCGTTTCGCCCTCAAAAGACGGATGAACTTGCGAGATAAAGTGGTAAAAACACTAACACCCACCACTCTACCCACAGGACCCAATCAGCGCACCCTCTGGAACACAGTACCAGCCAGAGGACATGCACCCTGTGGCAACTGCTCCATGTGCCCCCAGACATCACGCACGACAGAGATCTACATAGGATGGCAGATACCTTGGAGGCAAATGACATTGACCAATTGCAATTCCAAAGGAGTGATTTACATGATCACATGCCCCTGTGCCCTTAGATACATTGGCATGACTGCCAGGGCAGTTCGGATACGCATGGTAGAACATAGGTCATGTATACGTACCAACAAACTTACTGCTCCCCTAGTCCAACATTTTACAGCTGAAGGACACACAGCAGACTCATTTAAATGGACCATCATAGAAAGGGTCACACCCCCTGTGAGAGGGGGCAACTTTAACAATATTCTCTTTAGAAGGGAACAGCAGTGGATTTACAAACTTAACACATGCTCTAAAGGACTCAACGAAAACATCCAGTGGCACGATCTAGCAGTGCTACCATAGACTGCCTGGAAGATAGGCCTTGTTCAGCTCACATCTCTTCCCTGGGTTGAGGGTCCGTCTGTGTGATTGTGTACATCACACACACCCCTCCCCTTTTTGGGTTTTCCTGCCACATTGACATCCCTTTGTTTGGCTGCTTTTGGCCCCCCTCTAGCGCCCCACACCGGGCCCCATTTTAGATTTACCCCCCCCCCCTGTCCATCCCACCCAGCCTGTAGCGATTTAAAATGTGCACCCAGCCCCCGGGCACTTTTTCCAGCTGGAGCCCCGTACAGCAACCAGCAGCTGTTTACACGTGTTTTTCGGCACTATTCACGGGCGATCGAGCACGTCTTCCCTGTGTGGACCTTCACCGCTCCACACAAGACGTGGCCACGACGCCCGCTGACGTCATTTTGACGCGAGATGAGTGCGCGCTTCTCCTTTGTTTTTAGAGGCGGTTGGCCTTGCTCCGACACCGCGCTCATTCCGAGCTGCACCATTGAAACGAGCAGACGCCTCCACGGAGACGCTAACCAGGTACTGTCCTTGCCTCCTCTGTACCATAGAACAGCCTGTTGCTTCCAGCACCTTTGCTAAGCCCCTTTTTTTTTTTTGACAGAACCCTCTCTCTGCCTTCCAGAGCCACCGTTCAGACAGCGACAGTCCTCCTGCAGCACATCCAGCCTGCACAGAGGTACCCTTGACCACATGTAGTCATTCCTCTTTCCTTCCCAGCACGTCCAGCCACCGGATTATCACCTCCCCCTTCCCCGTTCACACCCCCTGCCCGCTTTGATGAGTCACTGTTTTTGACACCGGTGATCAGGCACCTCAATCCTCCTGCTACCTTGCACCTCCAATTTATTTGGGTTTGAGTCACACTGTTCCTCTTACTATTTGGGTAAGGTGTCTAGCAATTACTGCTTGTCAAGGATACAATTACTATACCCACGAGCCTTCATGCTCTATAATTGTTTCTCTCCCCCCACCCTTCCTGTATCCCTACATTACAGCGCTTGTCCTTGTTTCAGACACTCTGAAACCTCTGGATTTACCCCTTGTTTTGAACAACGGTCCTGAAGAAGATGGCTCCAATATCATTAGCCATTGAAACCGGTCGACCCTACAGGTCATGAGGGCTCTCATGACCTATAACAAATATCTCAATCGAAAGGAATAAGATATTGCGTAAACAACTGCTCCAGCACACTCCCAGATGGTATGAGTGTGAAATTTTAGAAGAGCCTCCCCTCAACACTTGGCCCCTTGGCCAAAGAATTCTTTTTAATCTGTGCATTTCCAAGCGGCTAATATCTCTGATCCTTTGTTACCCACGGGAACCATTAAAGAAACTATACAGAACACAGAATATGAACAGCTAACCCGATCCAGATCGGACTACCACCTCACAGCTCCAGAATCTAATCCCCAGTCCTGGACAGTGAAGCACTAACCCCTTTGGATTTGCTACCCTCCTGTAACGCCTTGCACTTACGAGTTAGAGGATACACACCTCCAGCTTTTTGCCTCAGATTTTTCAAGCATTAAAACATGCTGGACATGCATGGGAACAGCCAACATTAACATATTTTTATACTGGCATATGTATTGGGCAAAGGCGGCATGAAATGCATTTGAAAATGTTCCTGTGTGCGTGGTTGGTGACTTGTTCTATTGGTTTTCCCATGTGCTACCATACAACATCAATTTTCAACCCAATTTTTTAAAGAAAGTGCTGTAAAATGCACAATTTTGACCCAATGTTTCAAACATTTTCTCGAGAGTGAGAACCCCTCTCAAGCGCCCCTTGTTTGGTTTAAGCTCCCTCACCAGCCTCCACTGTACATGTCACTTTGTATGATGTGTGTTGTAATACGCATACAGGGGCTGGACCATCCTTAATGCTAGCACCTTGCACCGCACGTCGGCATGCTATCCTATACATATTTATGCATATGATACAAAGGTTAGTCTGACATAAACCTTTCTTCAGTAGAGAAACCTAACTTTGCTGTAGTTGATTCGCAGTTGTAGGAATAAACCATATTTCATTCAGTTCCTCCAAACAAAAACTCAAGGGTATTTTTCTTATGTCTCCTGTTTGCGGCCGGTGGTGCCGCCGCTGGCCCAGTACAAACAATCATAATGGGGCCTAACCAGAATTTTTGCCCCGGGCCTCACCACACCTTGTGACAGCCCTGCCAGCACATGGCGCTGCAACGGCCCTCCACACCACGTTTCACCTGCTGTAGGCCCCTGACACGTTGGGCCTAAAGATCGGGATGTGTGTGTTGCTTTCTGTCCACCAAGGCCATAAAGAAGTGCTGGGGCGATATGAAGAGGAGAACCAAGGACAAACTGGCAGACCTGCGTGCCCACACGGGTTACATTGTGGAAGGACTGCAGCAGTTGATGACATGACACCAGCGAGGAGGTTGTGGCAGGCATGCGTCATTCAGTTGCAGTCAAAGGCATCAGTGGGCCGAACAACGATGCTAAAGAGCATGTGAGCCTTACCAATATCCAAGTGTGTGTGTGTGTGTTTTCACGTGTTGTCGCTCACCATTGTGCAGTCGCCCTCACTGCCACAGAGTGGATATCACGCATCCCCACACCACACACTGTATCGCAGAATGACAGTCACTAGTATAATGAAGTGGGCGACATTCATACTCTTGCAGTGTACACACGTGCAAAGTGTTTGACAGCACTGAAAACCATGGACATCATGCCAGGACATTTCTGCTCTGTATAAGTGGAAACCAAAGAGTGCAAGGTGCATGTGTACATCACATATTCACTGCATAGTCGAAGTCACTGGCAAAAACCATGTGTCGCAACATACCTGTGTACATGCGAGTAAGGTGTGTATGGGATTTATAAGGTGCAACCATAGTAGGGAAGCAACAGAGCGCTGCACAGAGTGGGTGGATGCACTCAGGAGATTACAAGTAAGGGTTTAGGGGTAACAGAAGCACTGGCAAGGATAGGGAGAGCAAGGGAAAGGAGGAGCTCAGAGGGTAAGAAGTAAGGTACTCTGCATAGTGACAGGAGGACAGATGGATGTCATTTGGGTGTTGCAACTGTGACTCCTGGGGCCGCACTTGCTACCCCTGTGATCAACCCACTGAGCAATCTTACCAGCTATGGTTCACAGCTGAAAATACTGCTTACCATGGCAGATCACCACCTTTTATTCCTCAAAAAACGTCTTGGGCAATGCCTATTGGTCACCAGGCCTCAGATCTTGCAACCAGGCCGAGACTGCCCGTTGTCGCCCCCACCTCCCACCCCCCATGTTCCTTCCTGGGTGTTTCCTACTTATCATGCCTCTGCGGCTCCCTTTTGGTGCCTGGGTCCCCCTGATTGGCCGGCGGATGATTGGCTGTGGAGCCGATGCCATTCTGCTGCCCGAAAGATGCTAATGGCCCCTTTTGTCCAGTATCCAGTGCAGTCGCCTTAGTGGCACCTGAGTTTTCCCTGCAAGTTCCCCCCATACTTATCGACTTGGACCCCTGACTGCATGGCCTACTGTCCATTGCGGGTCCAAGGACACATTTCTTTTTTCAGTGGCAGAGCCTTTCATATCAATGATAGAACATTTCCAACTCAAAGAGCTCGCAAAGCACCAGTTACTTTGCAAATCTGTGCTCGTTAAAGTGAGCAACACAAAGCACTCATTTAAAGATTTGTTTATATCTATGATGTCTACTATCTTGATACGCAAAACAATAAAGTCGCTAATTAAATGTTTTCAATATAATGAATAACCTAAGAAAAAAGGACAGAAAGTGGTCCGCGGCATCACAGCAGCACATTGCAGTCATGGTAAAATAGCTGCGCTGAGAGACTTACAACGTGTGGTGTTGGTTTCAGGAAGCCGTGGAGAAGGACGTAGTTTCCCTGGCAGAGTACGTTTGGGTCAGGCAGCCAGAATAAGGGCAGACCTGGGCGCTTTTCTTTTTTTTAAATGGAAGAAACGAGTGAGCACCTGGTGGGGCTTGTGGCCGGTCCCTGCTTTGGGCAGGCACTGGCCTGAGAGGGGGGTCAGGCCAGAGCCATAGGTGGGGCTCGGGCCAGCCCGAGCGCCGCCAGGCTTGTCCAGCTCTAGTAGCGCGTATTCGGATGCTGTGACTAAGAGCATGTGCCATAGGGCTCGTGCCTAGTCACATGTGGCGGGTCACATGATCCCCCATGTGACCTAATCGGCAGAGCAGCTTCCAGCTCACCAGTCTCGAGTCAATGATCTCTTAGGTCTGCTGATGCTGGTAAGATGGTAAGCATAATGGCGTTATTGCTGCCAAGTCTTGTTTTATTTCTTAGAGCCAGAATGGCTTTGCAAACTGTGGTTTGGATGGCTGGATAGGCAGACGAAAGGAGAAAGTGCAAGCACCAGAATGGAAAAAGCTGTCCGCTGAAAAACCAGTACTTGCTGCAGTTGCCAGTGCCACACATAACAGGAGGGCTCTTGGCAACTGTGGGTGACTTATAACATACTCCCAACTTTGAACACTTTTCATCATTCAACATATGTTCGACATAAGAACACAATACCTGAACGAGTGATACCTCTGTACCAATAGTTCCCCTTACCAAGAATTAACGGATCAGACCAGACCTGCATAACTATGCCTTGATACTAAGATCTTGAGTCTGATTTCTTGGAACACATGGGGACACAGTCACCTCAATTCTATAACAAATGGGGACCTTTTTGACAGTGACATTGTTGCCCTTCAGGAAACATGTTATGTTATGTTATGTTATGTTATTTTGCACTTATATAGCGCCTTATATACCATTGGTATGGTCTGAAGGCGCTGGTAGGTTGAACGCCCTTGGGAACCGAAGTTCTTGTCAGTAGAGGGAGGAGAGAGGATCCAAAAGGTGCGAGTGCGCATCTGGTATGTGTGCAGCTGGTGCGATATTTCCTGTGGAAGCTGCTTCATAGCGGTAGGTGTGGTGGCTGAGAGGTCAGGAGTATGTGTTCGAATCTGGCAGGAATTATCCAGACCGAGAGTGGCAGCGTAAGGCCTGAGGAGAACGCCTGGCTGGGGGTGCGAGACCAGCAGTGATTACAATAGAGTGATGTGGAGTGAGCGGCGTCAGATGTTGATATGAGAACAGTTATACCGAATGGTGTCATAGTATCTCTGTGTTCTAGTTGGGTGGTGGTGTAAGGAGAGAGTAAGCGTGGGGTGTGATATGAGGTATGATCTTTTAAAGGATCCATGCATTCTAGGTATAATATGGACGTCATGCAGTTAAGCAATTCGTGCGTTCTGCACATTCGTCGGCCCTCCACACGTCCTCTCGCCACACACGTCCTCTCGCTACACACGTCTTCTCGCCAACACGTCCTCTCGCCACACACGTCGTCTCGCCACAACACGTCCTCTCGCCACAGCCCATTCTCTCTCCACAACACGTCCTCTCGCCACAACAAGTCCTCCCGCCACAACACGTCCTCTCGCCACAACACGTCCTCTCGCCGCACACGTCCTCTCGCCGCACACGTCCTCTCGTCACACACGTCTTCTCGCCAACACGTCCTCTCGCCACACACGTCGTCTCGCCACAACACGTCCTCTCGCCACAGCCCATTCTCTCTCCACAACACGTCCTCTCGCCACAACAAGTCCTCTCGCCACAACACGTCCTCTCGCCGCAACACGTCCTCTCGCCGCACACGTCCTCTCGCCGCACACGTCCTCTCGTCACACAACGTCTTCTCGCCACACACGTCCTCTCGTCACACACGTCTTCTCTCCACACACGTCTTCACTCCACACACGTCTTCACTCCACACACGTCTTCACTCCACGCACGTCTTCACTCCACACACGTCTTCACTCCACACACGTCTTCACTCCACACACGTCTTCTCTCCACACACGTCTTCCCTCCACACATGTCTTCTCTCCACACATGTCTTCACTCGCTACATCCGGCCGTCCTACACACCCGGCCGCCCTCCACACCAGGCCGCTCTCTACACCCGGCCGCCCTGCACACTCGGCCGCCCTCCACACCCGGCCGCCCTCCACACCGGCCGCCCTCCACATCCGGCCGCCCTCCACACCCGGCCGCCCTCCACACTCATGGGCCCTCAACACTCATGGGCCCTCAACACTCATGGGCCCTCAACACTCATGCGCCTTCAACACTCATGCGCCTTCAACACGCATGCGCCTTCAACACGCATTCGCCCTCAACACTCATCCGCCCTCAACACTCACCCGCCCTCAACACTCACCCGCCCTCAACACTCACCCGCCCTCAACACTCACCCGCCCTCAAGACACACACGCCTTCAACACGCATGCGCCTTCAACACGCATTCGCCCTCAACACTCACCCGCCCTCAACACTCACCCGCCCTCAACACACATCCGCCCTCGACACACATCCGCCCTCGACACACATCCGCCCTCGACACACATCCGCCCTCGACACACATCCGCCCTCAACACACATCCGCCCTCAACACACATCCGCCCTCAACACACATCCGCCCTCAACACACATCCGCTCTCCACGGTCATCCTCACTATATGCTCGTTCGCTTGTATACGATCGTCTGGCCACGCGTTCAACTAGTCTATACGTTTGTTGGTTCAGTAAAGTTAATTTTATACGCCCTCATCAGTTCTACGTGCTCCTTAGTTCTGTTTGCTTCTCTGTATTTGCGTTCACATTAGCTTTTACATACTGCTATGTGCATTTCATCGGTTCAGATCTCCTTAGTTTCTCATTGATTTATTCGTAATATCCGCTTCCCTGTATTTGATCTACTTTAGTCGTTTATTGATAGGTCGCTGTGATGGTGCTAGTTTGGAAGCCGGTTGGTTTTAGGGGAAGAGCCAGGTTTTCAGTAGTTTGCGGAAGGACGTTAAGTCCTCAGTTAGGCGGATGTGGGGTGGGAGCGAGTTCCACAGGGTTGGAGCTTGGGCTGAGAATGATGTTCCGCCTATCCTGATTGAGTTTGTCTTAGGAATTGTTAGGAGGCCGGCTGAGCTTGATCTTAGGGTGCGAGAGGGATGATATGATATTAGTTTTTCTTGAAGATATTGAGGTCCAGTTTTATGCAGTGCTCGATGGGTGAGGCATAAGGTTTTGAAAGCCACCCTACGGGCTACTGGAAGCCAGTGCAGTGTCTTGAGGGCTGGGGATACGTGGTCTCTTGGACCTAGCGCAAGTAGCATTTTGGCCGCCGCGTTTTGTGCTCTTTGGAGTTTATTCAGCTGGTAGGCATGGATTCCGAGGTATAGGGGGTTTCCATAGTCCAGTCTGGATATAACGATTGATTGGACGGCAGAGACTCTGTTCGGAAATGAGAGGTATGGAAAGATGCGCCTGAGGGTTTTAAGGTGGTAGTGGCAGGACTTTGAGACATTGTTGACTTGGCGCAAGAGTGTTAGGCCGGAGTCTAAGGTGCATCCAAGATTTTTCACTGTGTTGGAGGGTGTCGGTGAGTTGCCCATGGCGGGTGGCCAGGGAAGAGGGTGCGGAAGAAGATCGGAGTTGCCGCACACCATGATTTCTGTTTTGGCAGGGTTTAGCAGGAGGTGGCTTTGGGTCATCCAGCGGTCAATGTTAAGGAGGCAGGCTGCCAGGTCGGGTCGGGAGTTGGGTTTCGAGTTCAGGAATTTTAAGATTAGTTGGGTGTCGTCGGCGTAGTTGTAACATATGATGTTGTGTGAGCGAATTATTGGCGGGAGGGTGATCAGGTAGAGATTGAACAGCAGGGCAGATAGAGATGCTCCTTGAGGGAATCCCATGTCGACAGGTCGAGCTTGGGAGGTAAAGCCGGAGAGTGTAGTTATTTGGTGCCTGTCTTTGAGGAAAGAGGCTATCCATTTAAGAGCGGTTCCACGGATTCCTAGGGAGTGGAGGCGGTCTAGGAGGATTGAGTGATTAATCGTGTCAAAGGCAGCGGATAGGTCAAGGAGGATTAGTGCTGCGCATCCTGCGGCGTCTGCTGTCATTTTGAGGTCGTCCCAGATCGACGCTAGGGTGGTTTCGGTTCCGTGACGTGATCTGAAACCTGATTGAGCAGGGTCTAGGAGGTTATTGGCTTCGACAAAGGCATTTAGTTGGGAGTAGACGGTTCGGTCAATGAGTTTGGCAAGGAACCTGGTGTTTGAGATTGGGCGGTAGTTTTTGACCTCGAGAGGGTCGAGCGAAGATTTATTTATTAGAGGTTTGACGTATGCTATTTTGAATGCCTCGGGAAATATACCGGAGGAAAGGGAGTCGTTTATGATAGATCTTGCGTGCTCCCCTGCGCAGGTGGAGGCAAAAATTCCTTTAAGAGTTTTGGCTTGGCAAGGGTCTAGTGGTGATCCAGATGGTTTGCGGGCAGATAGAAGTTTGAGAAATTGCTCTGGTGATAATGGACTAAAGGATTCGAGCGTTGGTTGCGTTGAGGTCGCAGGTGAGGGGCTGGCCGGTGCGGGCGGCGGAGTGTCAATTGGTTGTAGGAGAGCCAATTTGGTGTTTAGAGTTTTAGTCCTTTCAATAGCCGTGGTGTAAAAATGGAGGGAGAGTGAATCACACAGTGATTGTGACGGGGTCGGGATGGTTGTGTTACAAGCTGGATTGGTGAATTCGGAGATGATTTTGTGGAGTTCTTTGCTTGGGTTTTTGGAGTTTAGGATTCGGGTGTTGTAGTGGGCTTTTTTTGCTTTCCGGATTTCGGCCTTATACTGATACAATTGTCGGGCCAAAGTGGTCTTGCTCTCTTGGGTTTTCTCTTTCCGCCATTTGCGTTCAAGGTATTTGTAATGCCGTTTAGTGGTTTTTAACTCAGGAGTGAACCATCTGGGAAAAGGGCCAAGGCGGGATGATGGTTTGCACAGGGGAGTGAGTCGTGTCAGAGATGCATTGAGCCATGAGTCAAAGGCTTCAGGCGTTAGATGGTTGTGGGGACGGTAGGTAGGTGGTCGAGACTGGAGGAGTGCCTCGGCTAGGTCTGGGGTGATATTTAGTTTTTTCCAGCACTTGCGTAGGTTCGGAGGCTGAGATGTGCGTATGGGAAGGGGGCTGGGAGAGTGGATGGTGAACGAGAGAATAAAATGATCGGACCAGATGATAGGGGTGGGGGGCTTTAGGTGAATCAGGGTATTGGAGCTAAAGATGGCATCGAGAGTGTGTCCTTTAAAGTGAGTCGGGCCGTTTATATGGGGTTGGAGGTTAATTGCATCTAGACCGTCGACAAGGGCGTGGGTCATAGGGTTGGTGGGGTTGTCGAGCCATATGTTGAAGTCTCCAAGGAGGGTGAGGTTGGGATGATTGATTTGGAGGGAGGCGATGGAGTCACAAAGGTTGTTTGCGAAATGTCTATCGTAGCCAGGAGGCCTGTAGATTATTAGGAAGCTGTGTGAGAGCGACGGGGAGAGGGATAGTTTAACGAGGAGCGATTCACAGGATGGAATGGAGGTTTGGTTGTCCATGATTGTGGCACGGAAGTGAGATTTGAAGACGAATGCTATCCCCCCTCCTCTGGACGGACGGTTCAGTGGGATGAGGCAATAGTCAGGTGGAAAGGCTTCATTGGCGATTGGGCCGAAGTCATCAGAGAACCAGGTTTCAGTGATGAAGACTAGGTCCGGTTTGACAGAGGTGAGGAAGTCAAAGATGCAGTGTCTGTTTTTAGCTACAGATTGCGCGTTAAAAAGGATACAGTTTACATCTGCGGGCAGGGTTGGGTTTGGTGCTTGGGTGGGGGGGGCGGAGAGGCTGGAGGGAGGGCGTTAAGGTTGGTGAAAAGTGGGCGAGCAGAGAAGTATTTAGGCTTCGGGCGTGGTTGGGTGGTTGCTTGTGATAGGTTGATCGGGTTCGGGGTGGGGGATTTGAGGAAGGGGAGTGGGCGGTTAGGAGTTTCAGTTGCAGTCGAGGAGAAATCGAGGGAGAGGGGTTTCAGGAAAGGAGAGGCCACGGGGGAAGGAGGAGAGTGTGGGAGAGAGGTGCAGGGTCGAGATAGGGGAGGCGAGGAGAGCTGAGAGGTTGTGGGGGACCAGGGACGATTCCTCTTTAGTTTCTTTGCTGCAACTGGTGTGTGAGAGAGGGTAGGGGGGTCAGAGGGGGAGAGGGAAGCGGCTTCGGTTCTTGCTAGTGCAAGGCGTGCAGTTTTTAGGGATGGGAAATGGTGCGGTCGGCCGGTAAAAGTGGTAGGGGTATGGGGGCATGGAGGGGGTTGGGCGATTGGAGGGTCGGGTGTGTTAGTTATGATAGTAAGGAGGGCGGGAGTGGGCACAGTGGGCACTGCTGGCAGGTCGGCGGTGGGGTTCAGGGGATGCGTGGTCGTAGGGTGGGTTGCTCGCCATCGTGCACCCCTGGCTTGGTGTTTGGAGAGGGTGGTGGCAAGGATTGCGGACGAGGGTGGGCTGATAAGGGAAGGGGGGGGCGGGAGGGAAGGCGGATCAGAGAATGGAGGTGGTCCACTGGGGGTGTTTCTGACAGGAGTGGGGGGAGTGACTGCACTCATGATCGGTGCAAGCTTTGGGTTGATTTAGGAGGGTTTCTGATTGTAGTTCAAGGGTTTATGATTAACGCTTTTTAGGGAGACTTTCGGGTTCAACTGGTCTACGACTTATTGGTGCTTTCTGGATACAATTGGGAATACTTCTAATGCAACTTTTCTTAGAGAGCTGTTGGGGGCAGCTTCTAGATGTAATTGAGAGCACTCATAAATTCAACTTTTCTCAGAGAGGCTAGTGGGCGCAACTTCTAAATGAAATCATGTACACTTCTAAGTTGAACTTTTCTTAGAGAGGTTATTGTGCGCAGCTTCAAGATGCAATCATTTACACATCAGATTCAACTTTTCTCAGAGAGGCTATTGGGCGCAGTTTCTGAGTGCAATTGGGAACACTTCTCATTCAACCTTCACAGGGCGGCCATTGGGCGCAGCTTCAAAATGTAATCATGTACACATCAGATTCAACTTTTCTCAGAGAGGCCACTGGGCGCAGCCTCCGAGTGCAATTGGGAACACTTCTCATTCAACTTTCACAGGGAGGCTATTGGGTGCAGCTTCAGAATGTAATCATATGCACATCAGATTCAACTTTTCTCAGAGAGGTTATTGGGCGCAGTTTCTGAATGCAATTGGGAACACTTCTAATTCAACTTTTCATAGGGTGGCTATTGGGCGCAGCTTCGAAATGCAATCATTTACACATCAGATTCAACTTTTCTCAGAGAGGCTATTGGGCGCAGTCTCCGAATGCAATTGGGAACACTTCCAATTCAACTTTTCTCAGGGAGGCTATTGGGCGCAACTTCGAAATGCAATCATTTACACATCAGATTCAACTTTTCTCAGAGAGGCTATTGGGCGCAGTCTCCGAATGCAATTGGGAACACTTCCAATTCAACTTTTCTCAGGGAGGCTATTGGGCGCAACTTCGAAATGCAATCATTTACACATCAGATTCAACTTTTCTCAGGGAGGCTATTGGGCGCAACTTCGAAATGCAATCGTTTACACATCAGATTCAACTTTTCTCAGAGAGGCTATTGGGCGCAGTTTCTGAATGCAATTGGGAACACTTCTAATTCAACTTTTCTAAGGGAGGCTATTGGGCGCAGTTTCTGAGTGCAATTGGGAACACTTCTAATTCAACTTTTCTCAGGTAGGCTATTGGGCGCAACTTCAAAATGCAATCATGAACTCATCAAATTCAGCTTTTCTCAGGGAGGCTATTGGGCGCAGCTTCGAAATGCAATCATTTACACATCAGATTCAACTTTTCTCAGAGAGGCTACTGGGCGCAGTTTCTGAATGCAATTGGGAACACTTCTAATTCAACTATTCTCAGGGAGGCTATTGGGCGCAACTTCGAAATGCAATCATTTACACATCAGATTCAACTTTTCTCAGAGAGGCTACTGGGCGCAGTTTCTGAATGCAATTGGGAACACTTCTAATTCAACTTTTCTCAGGGAGGCTATTGGGCGCAACTTCGAAATGCAATCATTTACACATCAGATTCAACTTTTCTCAGAGAGGCTATTGGGCGCAGTTTCTGAATGCAATTGGGAACACTTCTAATTCAACTTTTCTCAGGGAGGCTATTGGGCGCAACTTCAAAATGCAATCATTTACACATCAGATTCAACTTTTCTCAGAGAGGCTATTGGGTGCAGTTTCTGAATGCAATTGGGAACACTTCTTATTCAGCTTTTCTCAGAGAGGCTATTGGGCGCAACTTCAAAATGCAATCATGAACTCATCAAATTCAACTTTCCTCAGAGAGGCTATTGGGCGAGGTTTCTATGCAATTCTAGATTCGACTTTCATTGTTGGTGCCTTGTTATATCAGTGGTAGTGTAGTATGGCATGAAGTAGTTGCTTCAGTCCCCACTATATTAGGATATTCAGCATTCAATGAGGGGCTATTGGGCACACTTCTAGATTCAACTTTCAATGAGAGGCTACTGGGTGCACTACTAAATTCAATTTTCGATGAGAGGCTATTGGGCACACTTCTAAATTCAACTTTCACATGTATAGGACAGAGTTTCCAAATGGAATTTATTAGAGATATGGGGTTCTAGGTTGAGTGGTAGGGTAGTATGGCGAGAAGTATTTGCTTCTGTCCCCGTCCTTGCCACACTTACTTATTGTTGGCTTCTTGCTTCTCCTGCGGATACCTGCAGATATGAAGTGGAGCCGTCACTGTAGGAGCCGTCCTTTGCTTGAGGTCCTTAGCTGATGGGCTGCCAGGCAGAGGGCTGCCTTGGGAGGACTAGCAATGTGACGGGAGCTTCTCGTCTGCCCCAATCAGGTCAAAGGAGGAAACAGTCGGGCCTATCACAGGTGGGTGTAGGGGGAACGGGGGACTGGCACGGAAATAATATGGTCTGGGAGGGGGAGGGTTGCGGGGAGGGAGTGGGAGACAAAGGGGGCTACCTCAGGGGCAGGGGGACCAAGGATGCCACCAGGACAGGTGGAAGAGTTGTGATTAAAGCAGCCGCACTCACCGGGCTCCGATGGACAAAAGGAGCCGGTGCAGGCACGCGAGTCACTACACTCGCTCTGCAAGGCTGGATGGACCAATGGGAGGGGGTGGGCGGGCACGGGAGGCGGGAGGTCCGGGGAATCAGGAAGTGGGTGAGGGGAGGGAGTGGGAGACAAAGGGGGCTACCTCAGGGGCAGGGGGACCAAGGATGCCACCAGGACAGGTGGAAGAGTTGTGATTAAAGCAGCCGCACTCACCGGGCTCCGATGGACGAAAGGAGCCGGTGCAGGCACGCGAGTCACTACACTCGCTCTGCAAGGCTGGATGGACCAATGGGAGGGGGTGGGCGGGTACGGGAGGCTGGAGGTCCGGGGAATCAGGAAGTGGGTGAGGGGAGGGAGTGGGAGACAAAGGGGGCTACCTCAGGGGCAGGGGGACCAAGGATGCCACCAGGACAGGTGGAAGAGTTGTGATTAAAGCAGCCGCACTCACCGGGCTCCGATGGACGAAAGGAGCCGGTGCAGGCACGCGAGTCACTACACTCGCTCTGCAAGGCTGGATGGACCAATGGGAGGGGGTGGGCGGGTATGGGAGGCGGGAGGTCCGGGGAATCAGGAAGTGGGTGAGGGGAGGGAGTGGGAGACAAAGGGGGCTACCTCAGGGGCAGGGGGACCAAGGATGCCACCAGGACAGGTGGAAGAGTTGTGATTAAAGCAGCCGCACTCACCGGGCTCCGATGGACGAAAGGAGCCGGTGCAGGCACGCGAGTCACTACACTCGCTATGCAAGGCTGGATGGACCAATGGGAGGGGGTGGGCGGGCACGGGAGGCGGGAGGTCCGGGGAATCAGGAAGTGGGTGAGGGGAGGGAGTGGGAGACAAAGGGGGCTACCTCAGGGGCAGGGGGACCAAGGATGCCACCAGGACAGGTGGAAGAGTTGTGATTAAAGCAGCCGCACTCACCGGGCTCCGATGGACGAAAGGAGCCGGTGCAGGCACGCGAGTCACTACACTCGCTCTGCAAGGCTGGATGGACCAATGGGAGGGGGTGGGCGGGTACGGGAGGCGGGAGGTCCGGGGAATCAGGAAGTGGGTGAGGGGAGAGAGTGGGAGACAAAGGGGGCTACCTCAGGGGCGGGGGGACCAAGGATGCCACCAGGACAG
Source organism: Ambystoma mexicanum (assembly GCF_040938575.1). NCBI lineage: Eukaryota > Metazoa > Chordata > Amphibia > Caudata > Ambystomatidae > Ambystoma > Ambystoma mexicanum. The sequence goes on along the minus strand of NC_090928.1, from coordinate 257,693,963 downwards.
GTGGAAGAGTTGTGATTAAAGCAGCCGCACTCACCGGGCTCCGATGGACGAAAGGGCTCGTCTTGCCACCAATTTGGGACTCACACACCATGTTGTTCACCCCCGCAGAAAAAGGTGCTCATGGTAGACCCAAAGGTGGGCTTATACTAGCAGTGAAAAAGGACTGCGGTCTAGAAGCGACCATGTGCAAGTCCCCCTCTTTATCATTTCAGGTGGTAAAACTATCTAGCCTCCATCAAACAATAGCAATTGTTAACATCTACTGGTGCAGCAATACATTAACATCAGAAGACTTTTTCAAATAATTTGTGGAAATATTAGATGTACTGACCATTGAGACCGCTTTAAAACACATTTTAATCTTGGGCGATCTCAATTTACATCTTATCTCAGAGGGGGATGTTGCCTTAACGGATGATGAAATGAAATGGTCCTCAATCATGGCTGAGCGTAATTTCCTGATGTTAAATGGAAATGTGAGGGGGGACTGCCCCGCCCAGTCCACCTGGCAAAGAGGTGCCCAGCATGCCATAATTGATTATATTTATGTCAATGCCAAAACTTTTCACTCAGTTAAAAAATTGGAAATTATCCAGACAGATCTAAGCGATCATCACAAACTTAAACTCTCATTTCAGATTGGTTATACTCAGGTGATGCAATGGTCGAATACGAATGTAACTGGTGCTGTTGTGAACAATGGGAGAAATAGATTGTCTTGGGATAAAGAGAAATTAAGAACTCTAGATTATAATCTTAAAAACATGTATCAGAGCAATTTTTTGGTTAGAGATTATACAACTGCCATAAAGATGTTTATTCGAGTTATTAGTAGCAATGGGCCCATCAAACAACGGCACACTCGCACCCATGATTTGGAAATAAAATATCGAAAATCTGATCTAAGACAAGAAATCCGATATTTACGGAAATCGCAAAGATTCGACATGGCTGAAAAAATCAGATCAGCTAAGCAAAGTTATAAGAAATGGCTCAGAATAAGAAGAGCAAAATTATATGAAATAGAGGGGATATCTGTGCTCAAACAATTGGTATCAAAATCTGCAGCTGGTATCTGGGCACTGCTTAATCGTACAACTGACATACCGCAACATGTAGCCCAAATAAACTCGATTTCCTCTGAAATATGGCAGATGTATTTTCAGAAATTATATCTCTCTCCCTTCTCTGACATGCAATTAGATCTCCATTTATTCGCAGCATCAGGGAAATTCACGTTTGATATTGATGGCATTAAACATTACATCACGAAACTGAGCTCTTCCCGTGCAGTAGGCCCAGATGGGCTGCATAATGCAATGCTAAGGATGCATATCGATGAATGGGCAGGCATTCTTTATCGTATTTTCAATCATGTGTTGATATCTGGCTTTATTCCCGAGTCATGGAAAAAATCCATTATTCTCCCGATATTTAAGAAAGGCAATCGCGAGAATCCTAGATCATATCGACCAATAGCACTGTTGGACTGTCCGGGTAAATTATTCGCCAGACTACTTTTAAGAAAATTTAACACCTGGTTACAGGACAGTAACCTGCCTTTCCAAACAGGATTTCTGCAAGGCATAGGCACTGGTGCAAGCATCATTACTCTATCAAGCCTTATACAGAGAGCCTATCAAAGAAAACAGCCCCTGTATCTCGCCTTCATTGACTTTCAAATGGCGTTTGATGCGGTGCCAAGAGAACTTCTATATAAGAAACTGGCTGATGTTAACTGTCCATGGCATATTTTGAAATGGATAATCCAGTTACACACCAATACCTCAATCCAGGTTAGACTTACCAACGGTGGTTTATTAACTCCTCCCATTGTAACCGCCAGAGGCCTGAAACAAGGCCGTTTACTAGCCTCAGCCCTATTTAATTTATTTGTTTCCGACATCCATCGAAGTTTTAGTAAATAGGTATCTGAGTCTCCGAGAATTCTGGGAGTTCAGATTCAATGGCTTCTGTACGCTGACGACATGGTCTTATTGTCGCATACCCCTAAAGGCCTGCGTCAGTTATTAGGTGCTCTGGATACGTATACCAAAGCAAATGGCATAACAATTAACATTGCCAAGACAAACGTCGTCCAATTTGGCACTAGGAAACAAAGTTCAACATATCTTCATTGGCCTCTTCAAAGTAGTAAGATTACTGTTACTAATGTTTATGTATACTTAGGTGTGGGAATTTCCAACCTATGTGCCTTTGATCAGTACAACAAACAAGGGCTTCATAAACTTCAAATGTGTATCTCGCAAGCCAAGATCATCAAAGCGAGATACTGCAAATTCTCTCTTCTACCGATCCTTACTTACTTTAAACAAAAAGTGGTGCCTGTTCTTCTGTATGGCACTGAGACCCGATATGTTATGTCATGGGCCATCAGGGAAGGTCGATTTTGGAGGCAAGTTTTACATCTACCAACCTCGCAACCACTACCGCCTGTAAGATATGAGTTGGGTTTAATTTCCCTATATGCAATCTATAAATGGAACTTATGCGCTTTATATCGCAAATGCCTTCTAAATGAAGCCACAACAGGGATCATTAACATCATATCCATATATCTATTAAGCTCCATGGATACTTTTCCGAAAGCTTGGCGTCAAAAAATCCAATCGATTTTAGAAAAAGCCCAGATAGATCCAACTCTACTGTTAGAAAATCCAGACAAAGCAAGATCAAAAGTCTGGGAAGCTGACTGGATCTATACACGCCTTGCTTGTGTCAACTACAAACATTTTGAGGCCTTCCCATTTGCATTAAAGCGTTATAATACAGTGGCTGAATATATGGTGAGGTCCCCCAGCTCTAGCCACTGGAATGGCTTTATGAGATTTAGGTTAAATCTGTGGTTGTACCAATGATGTATTGAATCGACGGGGCAATGTTAACACCCATTTACCCTGCCGATTCTGTGAACAACAAGCAGAAACCCTTCAGCACTTGTGTACAGAATGTCATGAATTATTATCAATCCGCTGTGTTCACTTTAAGCCTTTATTTTTGGACCAACAGGTCCTGACCCCACAAAACCTATGGGACTTATTATTCCATACTAATAGAAAGGCCGTAAGATATGCAGTGGTTAATTATTTGCATGAGCTAAAGGTCCCGATGTATGCAGTGCCAAGATGTTGATTATTTTGTATACTGTAATCTGTGATGTCTACTGCTGAAATCTCTAAATGAGTGATGTTTTTTATTCTTTTATATGCAGAGATTTAATCCTTTTTATTCACATACCATTTTTTTTCTTCTTTTTGTAAATTGTTGTAAATTCTTGGATATGTGGTATGTTTCTTAAAGTTGAAAGGTCTCGATTTGATTCGCGACAAAAACAACTAATAATAAAAAATAAAAAAAAAATACCTCTGTAATGTGAATTAAACATCCCCTTTCACAGCCGTGATGGCAGAGAATGTAATTAAATTAACAGGCATCCATGTAATTATTATTTGCCTCGCGCTCCAAACAACGCACCACATGCTTGACACCAAGTAAGCCTGCAGGGAAAAGCTATCCCGCTGAAGCGTTGCTGTGTTGTGATTGCAGCTATTTTCTCCCTGCCTCTGATCCGGCGCATTGCATTCGCACAAGGGGAGGCCATGCATATTTATCTCATCCACATTACACTCAGTGCGCCGGTATCCTGCCGCCACATGGACAACTGCGCACTGTCCCCCGCCTCCCTTCCCATTTGAACCCCACATCCCAGGTGAACAGGAAACAAATGCATTGTTTCCTGCACGTACAACAAAATTAATTCTACTGCACCGGAAGGTAAATGTTTCTTACCTTCAAAAGCCATTCTCTGAACCAGCTAGTGTCCGTGCTCAACACATTGCAAGAAACGTTTTACATGCTACATACCTGGAGAATAAATATTCACTAAAACCCAGGGTCTGCACTACTACAATTCGAAGGTGGCCCTACAGATCCTTTAAGACCCTTAGTTCTGGTTCACACAGCTCTTATCATCAACGCCTTCCAAAGAAATGAAAGTGTTATTGTCTCATGATTAAGACAGAGTGCCATTGGTCGGAGCACCGATTGGCTCATATTTTGGTCCAGTCACCACATTTGAAATCTCTTTGCATCATACTGTCTGCATGGCCCGTCCAATATATTGGGCCCAATAAACTGCCCCATCCTTCTCAGTTCTTCCTTTGTTAATGATATGTTTAACGTCTTGGTGATGTTTGGTGAAGCAACAAATGTTCACATGTGTGCTATACGGTTTCCCAACTCACTAAAGATCAGCCCACAGTGGATCCTGACAAGCAGAGACTAGAAAGAGTAGCCGGCTGCAGTGTGTTTACAAAACATGAAGTGGTGCAGCCTCTGATTGTCTTCTGATTGGACTTGGTAGGTACTGGATGTCTGCGTTTTGGGGTTTAGGCCTCTTCGAGATGCTCTGTTTACAGTTTAGCCCGAGTGATGTTCAATAGTCCAGGTTGTTGTGTTGGACGTCTGCTTACATTCACAGACATTTAATAACATGGGCCTATACACACTGATATTAACACTACACATGATGATCCATTCTTGTATGAAATGTATGTCATATTACAGTAATATCGTAACCATATTTCTCTTAGTGAACTGAGGAACAATGCTATGTGCTTCCCTTTCCTGTTTTGTCATAGGTGAAAGGTTGCGTGCCATCACTTCCCATGGTGTTACTTGGAGTGGGGGGTCAAATGACATTACTTCCTGTGATGTCATCAGAGGTCAAGGGTCGTTTGATGTCACTTCGACTACCCCCGGCATTTTGGTGAACTGACGTCCCTGTTATTACTATCCATACATGTTTGCCAAAGTGGTTCTGGCAATGTGGCAAGATGTCAAGTGAAGCTAATGAGAGGGTCTCAAAACCAGGGGACCATGCACAATGTAGAACTGTAGAAAATGTTGTACCATAACAATATTTACTTACAAATACTTTTTGATATCAATGGCCATTCCCTCTTCGACACAGATGATATGACATGATATTGTATTTATAGCGCACCCATATGTGCATACCCCACGCGTTTCAAGGCGCGATGAGGCAAGGGAGGGGGTACAAGGGAGGACAAAAAAAACAATCTTACTAGGCCCAGTGACATTGAGAATGCGCAAGTGCAGGGGAGAGGGAAAGGAGAAAGTGCAGGGGGCAGGGGAGGGGTGGAAAGTGCTAAACACGTGATCAAAAACAACAACAGGTAGTGCGGCCGGCAAGTGCAAGAATGAAGCGCAGACAACGGGTGTCTAATAAGTGCAGGTAAGGGGACTGTAGGGTTGCAAATAGAGACTCAAGTGCAAGGGTTGCCAGCAGGCAATACGGGTATGCAGCTGGGTGGGCAAGGGATCTGGGCCTGAATACAGAGGGTAGCCAGGTGCCCAGAGCAGAAACAGACAGAGATCAGTAGGGGAGAGGGAGAGAGAAGGCAGAAGCAAAGAGGAAGGTCTTGAGGTGCTTCCGGAACCGAAGATGGTTCTCCTCGAATTTCAGATGGCACTCTAAAGGAATTCCTGGCCTTGGACATTGATCCAGAGTTTCCACCCCAGACTTCCACCCCTGGAGGGGATTATGAGGAAGACGAAGGTATCCCAGAGGACAACACTACAGAGCCTGAAGTAGGCACCTCGCCTGCGGTGGGTGCATCAGATGATGGAGTAGGACCAGTACAGGTTCAGAAGTTCTCATAACACCTTCAAAAGCCCAGTTGACAACCTGTCTGCCACCCCTCAGATACCGAGATGAGGACAAAGAGGGCCTTGCATCAAAAGTTCTCACCACCGTTCATATACCACCTGGCTATAAGCACACAAACGACCTAGATTCGACTGACACTGGGTGAGGGCCTACAGTGTTTGGGATCTGAGGTGGCTGCTACCGGGATTGCCTAGTTGAAGAGGTCAGGAAGACATGAAAGGAACTTAGTGAACTGAGGTATAGCCAACAATGTAGGGCCTGTAGGCAGGTCAACCTGCAGATGAGGCAACATGCCGACAACATATTTGCTGCCAATAGAGATAAGCAGTAGCCCTTGAGGACTACGTTACAGCGATGTCCACTGCATAACGCAGGCGCTCCACTCCCAGTGTGTCATCCATGGACCAGCATGCACAACCCTTTTCTACCCAGCATGATACACCATCTGGCCCACCCCAGATTGGCGATTCAAACTGCAGATAAAGCAGCACATAGAGGCCTTGCCAGCGCCATGCACGCAATTGACAGAATGAAAGACATTTTGCTTTAGTTAATATTACATTTTTTGTTCATGGGGACATTAGAACATGGTTTGTGGTAATTAACATTTTTGTACATGGTTAGTCTGATGATAAGACCGCTATGTTTGCAAATAAGCTGTGTAGTGAGTCTCCTTTTTCATTCACATTCATGGCAAAGGGGATAGGGTTGTAATTTTCATTGTCAGTGTTGGTAATTTTATCAGGCCATTCATGATCAAGAAGATCTGCATGTGTTGATTGTTAGGGAGTTTGACTAAAGTCCACCTATGGTAGGACTATAGAAGACTCTCCTTTTAGTGTACAGGGCTCCAACTCCTAGTATAGGCCTGAACTACCCTAAAGACTTGGTAGCTATGGCTAAGCAGCCAGGCTTATCTTAGGAGAGAGTAGGGCTGTAGTAGAGTACAAAGAACTCTGAGCCCACAGACAGTCAAGAAGACACTTACACACTTCAAGTTATATATAAATATAATTATTTTACTTTTCAATTAAGGTAAGTAAGAGAAAACGTTTATACAAATGCACAGTTAGGCTTTTGCAGTTGTAACTAAATTCAATGATAAACCTTAAGTCAGATGCAGGTAAGTGAAAGAGTGTCTTCAGGTTAGCAAAAGTGTTCATCAACCAACAATCATAACCTTATAATATTGGTAAGTAAAATAAATTGTTACACACTGATACAATAGTTGGAAGCAATACAAGGTAAATAAAGCACTTGGCAAAAAATACTTTACAATCACTGGTTCAAGGAAGAATGAATGAATGAATCAAAACCAACACAGAGCAGGTAAGACTAGCATTTAAATTCACAGAGGCCTTAGGCTTTAGAAGACCATCCTTATCTAGGTATGAGAGTCTCAGAGTCAGATTGGGGGGCAAAATAAGTAAGGCACAGGCTGTAGAAAGTCTAGAGTTCCAGAAGAAGGTTTGTAGCAAGTAGGCACACAGGTGTTAACTCCCTAACATACGAATTAGCACTCCAGCAGCAAAGCAATTCTAGGTAAGTTCTACCAAGAGTCTCACAGTACCAGCATGAAGAAGAGGTTGCAGCAGAAAGCTTCCATGATGTAGCAGCAGTAGACCCAGTCACCGGATTCTTGGTCAGGCAGACTGAAGAAGGGACACTGGATGGATCTTCACAGCAGCAATCAGGTGGAGAGGCTCTCAGCAAAGGATTCTTCATGGTTCTGTGATTTTGGGACACTTTTCAAAGCACTAGTCAAGAACGGTTAGAGCCCAGTCGACTCGGCTTTCTTCCTTGGCCCAGTCTTTGGATGAAGGGACTTCAAGGAGTGGCATCCAGCCTCTGGGGGTCCGGAAGAAGTCCACCAAAGTTTTGGGAGGGTTTGATCTTTGGAAGATGATGCACGGCACACTGGTCACAGGCCCCAGTAGCTGAGTATTGGCGGTTTGCAGCCCCTGAAGGTCACAGCTCGTCGTGGATGGCTTGAAATGCAGGTCATCTTCAGACTGGTTGGTCCCACTAGTCTAAGGAAGGAAGTCATCTGGATCAGAGCTTCCCTGTCACTTGAAAAAGAGGGCTGGAGCAGCAGCGGTTACTCACATGGCTCTGGCGATATCTTCAGATAGCAGCAGACGTCCTTCTTCTCTTCTTCAGAATGGATCTTCTAGTGGTCACCACTGGCTTCAGCATCAAGATCCTCATCTTTTATGTAGGAACCAGCCATTCAACATGCTTGCTGTCAATCAACCTTGGGGTAGGCACTGTCTTTTAGGCAGGCACACTGGAGGACAAAGATCTGTGACGTTTTGGAGTCCACCCAGCTTTCTGTTCTCCCAGAAAAACCAGTAACTTTGGGCGGACTTCACAAAGGGATCCTGACGAAGACAAAATACACACAAGGACCTCCCCCACCCAGCACGGCAGAAGAAGGACCAAAAAAAGAATAAACCATTGTGAGTTGGTGAGAAAGGAAGTCAGGAACAATTTTGGATCAATGGTGTCCCATGTGAGCCTTATTGCAGCTGCGAGCTGCGAATGCAGCATGCGTTGTAAGTTTCACTAAAATTGTAGAAAAAGTATCCACTGCCACCAGTCACTGAGATGGAATTCTTACTATAACCAAAAAGAGAATGGGTGGGGGTGATGGATTTAGAAAAAGTGTAGGTAGGATCAAAAGTACCCTCCTATCCTTGGGAACAATAGTTCTCGCAAGGAATACAAAATAAAACCAAAGAGGGAAGCTCAAGGTGCTTCAAGTAACACTGCAGATAAGGTGGTGCCTGCAACAATAGGAAATTATAGATGCCATAAAAAAAGATGGAGGAAAGTAACTCCATCAAAATAAACCCAAAAGGGATGCCCAGAGTACAAAAATAAGAATGAGCGTGTGAGGAAAAAGATTCCCACTCACTCATGAGCCAGAAAAACTCAATAGTCCAGCGAGAAGTGCTGTGGGACTCACCAGGTGAGGAAAATATCACACAAGATGGACATTCTACCTAACATTGATGAACAGCAGGTTGATGATGTCCAGACACATTATTTGGTGATGTATCTCAGAACAGATGCGTGCACGTGCCTGCCAAAATGAAAGTGAGCTCCCTCTTGGCATCATCTCTTTTCTGTCACTATTCTATATTGCTTATAGCTACACCTAGGACCGGGGCATGGATGGGCTCTGGCAAGAGGTATTGGTAGATCATCTCAATGGACACTTGCATGTTAGACACTGTCCCTTAACAATGGCCTGGTCAAGTTCTCAAACACAAAGCACATTCCCAACTGTTATAGTACCTGGCTGGCACACATGCCAAGTTATGTGAAATAGCCTATCTGCTCTTTTCCTAGGCCCCCTCAGTCCATCTATGGCAGAATATGGGGCAGGCAGATGTGGCCACAAATCAGGACAGATGTCAGTTTGCAGGCCACTCCTCTGCGCAATGTTATCTAGCACATAACAGGTATCTATGATGTTGCACAGTGTCAGAAGGTTATATAGTAGCACTACCTCGGGTGCTGTAAGCACCTGAAGCGTGACTTGAGTATACAAAATGTACACTGTATGGGATTCCTGGTTCGCATGAGTGCAGCATTGTAACCTTGCTGGCTTCTGCCCAATGGATTCCAGAAAGGGTTGAGAAGGTGCCTCCTCAGGTGGTAGCCACAGTCACACTTAGAAGACATTGGGCCTCATTATGAGTGTGTAAGGCTTCCGGCACCCTTGTTTCCGGACCGCCAGACTCGGAGTCTGCCGCCAGGGCCACTGCGCCCGACAGGTCTGTCCCTGCTGGGTGCAGTGGCCCCAATAGGCAGACTGATCACGGAAGCACCGGCACCGTTAGCAATCCTGTGGAGTCCTATAGTACTCCACAGGAATGGGGACTAACATATACTGGCACCTAGCTTCCTGGTCCGACTCATAATGACGCCCATTATCTTCACGTGGTGCGTATGTTCATATGAATGTGTGTGGAATGTTGGGTGTAGTCACTTAACAAGCAAACGTGTATCATCATATTTCCTTGCCTCAAACTGTGTTGCTGGAAGATGTAGCTGTTGTGGGTAGATCAAGTGTATACTGCAGTCTTTAAGAGCTGGCACTTGGCTCCACGTTTTAGGTTGTAGGGTAGTTGTCATGCAAAAAGTGGTATAACACGCTAGTGAGGCTGCTGCACTGCAAAAGTACTATGTTTTAAGAGGGGGGATATAAATGTATTTTGCGCCAACTTCAGACTTCAAATTGGTTATGCCAGTTAGATGATGTTGAAATAATTTTCCAATGTTGGTCTTTGTTCAAAATCAAAAATATTTATTTTCAGACTTTCTGATTACTTCACTCTCAACACGTGGTTCACCATTCAGATTCTCCAACAGGAAGCATCAGGAAACACTAAGGCGGACCTAAAGCCTTTAACTCTCTAACTAACCTAAGTTATTGAAGAAAATGGTATTTCATAGACCAGAACAATTTAAGAAAGACCAAAACAGAAAAACCTCACATATGGGAACATTGCATAGAAAGACCTAACAAATGGTACTATTGCACAGAAAGAATTGGTAAAACTCTCCTATTGAGCCTTTTAGGAATCTGAATGGTGACACGTGTGTTGAGAGTGAGGTAATCAGAAAGTCTGAAAATAAATATTTTTGATTTTGAACAAAGACCAGCATTGGTAAATTATTTCAACATCAACTAACTGGCATAACCAATTTGAAGTCTGAAGTTGGCGCAAAATACATTTATATCCCCCCTCTTAAAACATAGATCGAGGGTAGTTTGCATTGCTGTTATGGGTGATGTTGTATGGATCTCATATCATCTGTACATTAGAGGCCTGCTCGTGTCCCCTGTTCCTGTAGAGGTGTTTGGTGGCCACAACAGTTCGAGGGCCACATGGGTGAAATCAATGGCACCACACGCCCCATAAAGCCTAGCTATGTCGTAAAATGCCCTCCTTATTCCTGCCATTATGCATGCATTATGGGGCATGGCTATATGTAGAGTGGCGGATGCAAGAATCGCACAGTGATCCTGGTGTGGGGCACCTGTGATGACTTACTTGTGGGTCTTGGTGCTGGACACAGTGTTAGGTAGGAAACCCTCCAATTATCCTCTGAGTTATTAGGCCAGAATGACTATTTCCTTGGCCTATGAACCACAACAGGTCCCCTTGCACGAGGTAATTCAGGGTCATTCCACCAGGGGAACTGCACTTCCCGGCCTGAGTTAAGTGATAAATGATAAATTATATTTTATTAATATCGCGCTTGTACACGACTGTTTCAGAGCGCGACCAGGCAAAAAGGGAGGGGAACAAGGGAGGACAAAAAAGAAAACAGCGATCTTACTAGGCACAGTGACACTTAAGAAAGCGCAAGTGCATGGAAAAGGGAAAAGGGGGGAAGTGCATGGAAAGGTGGGTGGGGAGTGGAAAGTGTGGAGCAGAGGAGAGAAAACAGAAATAAATATTAAATAAAATAAATAAGGGCGATAAACCATGGTAGTGCAGCCAGCAAGTGGCAGGTGCAAGTTAGTCAGATAATGTATATCTGATAAGTGCAGAAGAAAAGTGGGAGGGGGACTGTATGGGTACAGATACAGAACCCTAGTGCAGAGGGTGGCCTGGGGGCAGTGCAGGAGGGTGGCAGGGTGAGCAGGTACCAGGGCCCGAATGACAGAGGGTGGCAAGGTGCACGATGCCAAGAGAAGAAACTGATCAACAGGGGAGAAGAGGGGCAAAGGCAGAGGCAAAGAGGAAGGTCTTGAGATGCTTCCAGAACCGGAGATGGTTTTCCTCAAGTTTCAAGGTGGCCAGGGGGCTGTTCCAAAGGGAGGCACCAGCCGAAGACAGAGATCTACCCCCAGCTCGTTTCTTTGCAAAACGACTAACTCTGAGGGAGTTAGAGGTAGAGGAGCGAAGGGCTCGAGAGGCGAGGTATTTACGGAGGGATAGTTGAAGGTATTTTGGACCCAGGCCCCAGAAAGCCTTGTAGACAATGCAGAGGGTTTTAAATTTAATCTGTGCATCCACTGGGAGCCAATGAAGGGATTTCAGGGCTGGAGCGATACGATCATCCCAGGGCTTGAGGCCAAGGACAAGTCTCGCATTCCTGTTCTGGATTAGTTGTAAAGGGCGGAGAATGGAGGCAGGTAGATTTAGAAAGAGGCTGTTGCAGTAATCCAGTCTGGAGAGAACCAGAGCTTGAGAGACAGTGAGCTTTTGAAGGAAGGAGAGGAAACAAAGAGTACCTCTAAGAAGGTGCAGTAAGAAGTTTGACTTTTTGGAGACGTCAGAGCTGTGTGCGGAGAAGGAAAGTGTAGAGTCAAAGATAACACCGAGGTTCTTAGCTGCGCTGGTGGGGGTAGGAGGAGGGCCAAGGGAGGCCGGCCAGAGAGTGAGAGAAAAGGATGTAGAAGGTGTACCAATAAGGAGGATCTCAGTCTTGTTGGCATTTAGATTAGACATAGATCATTGGCAGCACACCAATTTTGAATGGCGATTAGACAATCAGAGATGAGGGAAGGAGAGGAGGAGGTTGAAGGAAGCCTAAAAATGAGTTGGGTGTCGTCAGCATAGCATTGGAAAGTTGAGCAGAAAATGGAGATGCAGTATGCGAGAGTTGCCAGGTATTGGTTGAAAAGCCAGGGCGAGAGGTTAGACCACTGGGGGACACCACATGTGGAGAGGGAGATAGAAGATATGAATGACTCAAGTTGTACCTGGGAGGGTCGATCAGAGAGAAAAGAGGTCAGCCAGGCCAGAGCCTGATCAGTGATACCCAGGTTGTCATGGAGACGATTGAGCAGGGTGGTATGTCTGACTGTGCCGAACACAGAGGAGAGATCTCGTAGGTTGAGGACAGAGGGAATGTTAGAATTGAGGTTGGAGAGCAGGTCTTCACGGATGTTCAGGAGAGCAGTGGGGTATCTACACTGAAATATAAGAACCAGGGCCTTGGCTTCTCTGCCTTATTTGTTAAGCATTATAGATCCCATATTCAGATTTCTGTGCTTTCATCATTTGATCCTAGTAGTTTTGAGTATGGGAAATGTACTTTGCTTTGTTTTCAATAAAGTAGAGGTGTCCCAGTCTTTCTCTTTTGTCAAATTTTTTGGTTCATATAAAGTCTCGTGGTTTGTGCATCTTCAAAGGGTACAACGTCCTTTCTTTGACAGACTTTATTTTGATGTATTTTTTTACGAAAAATGTTCAATGAAACAACTCATCGGAAAATATAGGGTGGGGGTGGAAAAGTGCATATAAGGGGTCGTGGGGTCAGGAATAGAGAAAAAACAATAGGGTATGGATGGTCAGACGGGGGAACCCCCACCCCACAAAATGCAATGAGTTTTTTCATTGAAAAATATTTGTTAAAAAACCCATCGAAAAAAATCTGTCAATGAAATTACATAGAACCCCTCAAGGATAGGAGAGGCCAAGGAAGGAGGATGGTGGATAATGCCCCTATTTCTTACCTCATCCCAGTACTAAAATATGATCTGACTCTTAACTCTGAGGCGACCTGTTGCTTTCAAAAATTGTTTTGTGAACCCTGCTCCCCTGTTAGGGAGAATTCTCCAGAATGGCTAATTTCTCTTACCTACTCAGTCCCTCAGCAGCTTTGCTGGATTTCTAGGATTTTCTTTCACCTGGTAAAAGTGTGAACCTTTTTTCCCACTCTTACATGTGTTTTGCTGTGTGTGTTTAACATTTTTTGTGTTCACCTACTCCACAGGCATCATCTTTTTACTGTGTTTTACACAGCATCTTCAGTGCAGTGACACAGGGTTGTCTTTTTCAGACTTCCCAACTCTGACTCCATTTTCTGGAACTGACTACTTTCTCCCAGAACATGTAAAGTTGCCATTTACTTTATTAGTCTTTTTAAACTCACAGACCCAGTACAAACTATCTTACATAGAGTTCTGGAAAGGGTTAATATTTATCCCTTTTTGTCTGTTTCTCATGGAACATTGTTTCGTTCCCTTTTCATTAAGATTTGGCTGGTGGCAGTGGTAACTACCCTATTTTTGCCACCGCGGTTATCTTAAGTAGCCCTGCTATTGTTTTAGACTATCTTAGTAGCCTCGAACTTAAACCCGCTGGACCATATGTACTTTAATACAGTTCCGGCTGGGTTTATTCTCCATTTCTTTTTGTAAAAGTCTTTCTTGTGCTGTTCTCTGCGCGCCAAACCAGGTTTGGTTCTTTTGTTCGCCGTCCTTTCGCGGGCTTCTGCACAGAAGCCCTCCTTAGGCGCCTGAATGCCTGAGGGGGACAGGATGTGAGGGAGGGGTTTGAGACTCCCTGCATAGGGTCTCCTTGGAGACCCATGTCGCACTCTGGTATGATTGGCTGTGGGGACTGTCCCAGCGGGACAGCCACCCTGCTGTGTGATTGACAGCCAGGCTGGGTGAATGGGGGAAAACCGCATAAAACGCAGGTCTATGGGACTGAGAAGGCAGAGTCACCACTGGATCGAGAGAACCGAAGAGAAGCTGACAGAAGAGGACCTCTACCACGACTGAACCTCCCGGTGAAGCCCTGCCGCGGGTCCGAATCTCCAAACTTCGACTACAGGGAAGATCTGCAAGGAATCTTCTCCCCTTGAGCTGGTGGGAACAACCAGTTTGCCAAACTGCAAGCCAGGCCTCCCTCCTCTGGTCGAATTTGATGTACAGAGCTACAGTGAACCGGATAGCCAGGAGGATCGGACCCTGCTTGGGTTTTAAGGAGCACACCTTTTATTTGTCGCTTTGCTCCGCTGCTGGTTTCTTCCCTGGGCAGTGCAGGACCCTCCAGTTTTCCTCCTTCTTGTCAGTCCGACAGTCGCTTCAGGAACCTTCAGCCTGCAGGACCTGCCAGGAACATCTTCCTCAGCTACAGCATTCTTCTGCTCTAAAGGTACTGTGCTAACCCAGTTGTTCGTTTCGTCCAGCCGCGGTGAAAGTGTGGGAAATCTTTCACCAATCCGAGGGCTTGTCCTTTATTCTTTAAAGTAACTTTTCGTCTGACCAACTTCGTTCTGAACTCTTGGCAAAGACTTAACCGCGGACTACCCTGAACTGTGTGATCCTCTGCAAAGACTTTGGTCCATTGACTTTGGGCCAGGCTCCTTGAATTTGATTTCCTCACTGTAGTTCCTTTTTCTAGATTGCCCTGATTACTTACTTGTTGGTGCTGCTCAATATCTGTCTAACTTTGTCTTTCCCTCCCTTTTAAATTACCAGACTGCCATTTTGCTCACACTTCATTTTGAGCCTAACTGGTCCAGAATATATTGTGTGTGGTGTGGTGTATTAAGATCGTGATTTTTCAACTGCTTGATAATAGTGAAATGTTTAATAACTGAAGTGTAAATAAATGTATATTCTTTTACTCAAAAACCTTGAGTTAGTGTTTGTTTGAATCATAGTAATTGCTGTCCTTTGTGTAACTATTGATACTGCTCACTTTACTCTTGAGGTAAGTCTGGCTGCTCAACCATCGCTACCACTTCACTGTGTAGTACAGGCTTGTACCAAATGTGAATTTGTACTGTCACTTGTAGTCCTAATTGTGTGTGGTGTTCCCAAAGGGTACTGCATATAATTCTGCCTAACATCCCCACTCTCCCAGGAGGGGATAAGAGCATCAACCTAAGTCTGTAACATGTAACACAGCCACTATGAGGCAAACCTTGATAGGCCGGTATGTGGATACACCACCTGTATGCTGCAGGCCCCGAAAGAGGTTTTTGAGAGCCCCAATGCCCACTCACTGGTTTTGCAGTTGCGGGTGGTATTGAAGCAGTGCTGTCTGGGGTTCACAGGATTCTGAATGGGTTTCCTCAACTATAGATACATTGGGTATCAAGTGTCACCTCTGTGGCACAAAATATGGCATTGATGTTCTTTACCTTTCTTCAATGTGCAACTCGCCTGTAATACCCCATGTGTAAATGTGCATGGAAGTGGCTTTTCCGTGAATGTGAACTTGTGACATGCATGTGGCATGCTCTGCAGTAGTAGAAACTAATCAGGTGAGACACATGTGACTGTGTGCTGGCTGGGCTTGTTGTACAAGTGCAGGACACAGATATCGTTAGGGAAGATGTTGTAGAATCTCTTGTGGCTCTAAAAGTAAAGCTGTCTCTATGCTGTTGCTGGACATTAAACACTTGCCGAGGTCCTCTATTGTCTTTCCATTGTGTGACCTTTAGTGCTGAATTTACTGACATGTAAGGGGTGGTGAAGCCCATCCGTCCTAATTTGTGTATGTATGACTTGGATGCAGGGGACAGCCAACGCTTGCACTTACGCAATGTTGTTTCCCCTGTATGCACATTTGATCCTTGGGAAGCAGGAGCGCTCAAGAGAAGAGTAGAGCCAACCAACACATTTACTGTGTAGGACTTCATTTGAAGTGCCTGGTACAGGAAATGGGAGCATTTCAGCAAGGCATGTGGCTTTTACATCTCCTGTTCTCGCAGCACCAGACGCAAGATGGGCCGCACAGTGTGTGGGAAAAGAAACCTGGATTTCAGGTCTCCTAGAAATATGCCATGTGTGCCATGGGGCTTGTGACATTACCTGACCCTGCATCTCTTCCGGCCTCTGTAGGAGCAGGTATTTTCTATTATCTGGGCATAACTAGGCCAATTTGCCCCCTGCCTCTGACATATCTAAGTATTTCACCTGCCTGTTGTAGTATTTGGGAACTTGTGTTGCCCATGTGGCAACAGATGGGCTTGCCAGTTCACTGGACATGTACATTGAGCCTGCCTCAAAGTGTTCTGGGTATCGGAGTAAAGAGGAATTGCCTGGGTGTATGTGGGTGTGCCAATGTGGTCTTTGTTGGTTCACATACCTCCATGTCGTCCGATGCCATTCTCTAAGGGGACCATCTACCACCGGCATTCAACAGTATGTGCATGTGCCGTGTCTCATGTGCTGTGTCTCATGGGCCTGTGCACTAGTTACACTAGTTACCAGCTATGGTTTCGGCTGTTTGTGACAGATATATCTCTTCTTTGCCTTGTTTATGACACTCCACTCATATAGATCCTTTCCTTGCCAGTCCATTCCCATGTGCTTTGTAACCAGTAATCATGTTGTGCCTCTGTGAACCCTCCCGAGTGGGCGCCACCATGATTAGAGTTGTTGTCAAATGCATGTTTCGGTGACCCTACTGGTATGACTTGCTTTCACCTTAGCATTCACTCAATCCTCATGATGAAGCTCTGCATGGCTCTTAGCTATTTCTATTGTGAATCTGTACTTTAACTCACAAACATATAGATTTTTGTTATGGCTACTCTCTTTATGTGTATTGTGCACATCTTGCCTCCCTGATATGTCTGGATCCAAATGGATCCTCATACAACCCCGGACAACAGTGGCAGTGTTATCCTCCCTGGTGTCTGCACTATTTGTGCAGGCCTGTGCATGTATTCTAATGCCTACCTTCACCCAACCCACTGTCTGGGTGTTGTGGTCATGTGTAGTTGGTGGTGGCCAAGGCCCACCTCTCCCATGCCCTTGCCAACTGCAGCGGTCACATTTTCCACTCTGGGGTGTAAGGTCCCTTCATCTCCCCTATGCCCCTCTCCCTCCTCATGGAATGTTGTTCATGTTCCCTCTGGTCACCCGAAAACCCAGGAACTAAACAGGGAGGCGTGGGAGAATCCGACCTGGAGATTCTGTTGAGATGTGGAATCAAAGCGGCAAATACCGTCTGCAGGAAAGGAGAACAAGAATGATGCAGGAAAGGCAACTTGCAACTTGTGTAAGCAGCAAACAGTTTGTCGCTCTTGTAATGGAGAGAGAACGGAGCGAGCAGTAGAAATCGCTGTTAAGGCTCTGGGTCGTTTCGCGCTGGCAGCAGACCAACAATGAGGAACAAATTGCGCTTCTTGGGAAGGTTTAAGAAACTGAGGAACGTGTTGCGCTTCGTGGGCAGGACTGAGGAACAAGTAGGGTGAAGCCAAATGGAAGCAAGCGATCCAGGGCGAAGGAAGGGGGAGTAGGTATGAATGGGAGAAGGGAAGGTGCGAGTCAAGAGAAGGCAGCATGGGAAGCAGAGGAGACCAGAAACAAGGGTACTAGAGCAGAGAACGTGCAGGGATATTTACAGGGGCATAGAATCGAGAAAGAAGCAACGCGCTGGGCTGCAGGCTGCTGCTTGATTTTATCCGGGAAAGTGAACTGAATAGTCACGCCTTGGTTGGCGGCCATATTGAAAATGGCTAGACCGCTGAAGTAGGTTAGGCACTGTGGAAAATTTCTGAGCCATTTTGGGAAGGGTGAGCACACTTCTGAGGTGCATTCTTTTCCATTTGCACCACAGAGAACCACGAGGATGGGCAAGGTATGGCAGTATGCGACCCCTTGTGAAGGAAAAGGACCGGGTTTGCAGGGGCATGAGGTGTGAAATCTTCGTACACAAAGATGGGCATGTACGGATGAAGCAAGTTCGCAAGTGCGGTCCGAAGAAGAATAACCCTTCCAGTCTTCAAGATATTGTAGACGGCCTGCTACCTCATATTCCTGATCGGCATTGGAAGGGATTGGTGGAGGACGATCTTTATTTTGCCTGAGGAACCTGTCTGGCACATGTTGTTTAAGTTGGGAAATATGAACACTGAATGGATTCGGGGCCATGTCCGTGGTAGCTTGATGTGAATATCAAGGTTGTATGAACTTTCACCCGTCTCTTCGATACTAGAACTGTCTTTATCCTGATCCCATTCCTCCTCACCTGAATATTCTGGCAATGTCTTGTCTCTTCGCCCCTTTCTCCATGATGATTTCTTTTTAGTGAAGAGAAACGGCCGTCTGCGGTTAGAAGCCACCCTGTTTTTCTGGTAAAACAGGATTGCAAGGGACTCCTTTCCGAAGAAGCCACGAAGAGAGGAAAAAAGCGGATGCTTGAAAAAACCTCTCTCAATGTTGTTTCCTTTGGCAGAGTAGCGGTCTTCCCAGGCAAGGGCTGAATCAGGTAAGCGTTGATCCAAGAATGGTTGTGCTTCAGGTAAGGCTCCAGGTAAGTTCATGCTCGTGAGACCGAAGACAGGATCACGTGATGAAATTAATAGGCTAGGCTGTGGTGTAAGTGAACACCGTACGATCGGGGTTCCATAAAGAGGAAACCCGGATTGGAAGGAGAGCGGATAAGGTGCCGAAGGAACCAAAGAAATACAGAAAGAACAAGACAGACTGCAAAGATAAGGTAAGTGAAGTAACATTCAACCCCAAACCGGGTCGGAGAACAGGCAGCGCCAGAAGGGAAAGGAAGAGCAGAAAGGAAAGGGAGGGATAATGGAAAAATGAGCAAATGGAGGAAACAGAAAGGGAAGAAAGAAGGCAAGGGTGAGCGAAGAGAGGCTTCCAACCGCGGCTGCAGAGGCAGAAGAGAAAGACGCGGAAAGGAAGCATCGGACTGGGACCGGTAAAGCCGAAAAAAAAAAACCAATAGAAAACTGTAAGCTAGTCTCAGCACGAAAGGCAGAGCGGTACGGCAAAAAGTTGCAACGCACTGAGCCGAACAAGAAGGCGTGGTTAAATACGGAAGTAGGAGACAGGTAACCAGAAAAGACTAGAGCGATACATCAGGAAAAGAAAAGTCAAAGTGGAACATTTTAATGGCGGAGAAGGTGCCATTGGTTTCCTGTACGCCAGGGCCGTCGTGCAAATGGCATGACAGTATGACCACTCCTGAGGGGAACCCCACCCGGCTTAGCGGGGTGCAAACGATGAAATCATTGCACTAGACGAGGGGAATGGATGTGCGTAATGATTCCCATGAGTCTTCTGATGGTGAATATCCCTTTCAATGTATGAGATATTCCAGCCTACCTCCCTTATATCTGGAATCCCGGATGGAGAAAAGGCAGTGCCAGAAGGGAAAGGAAGAGCAGAAAGGAAAGGGAGAGATAATGGTTAAATGAGCAAACGGAGGAAACAGAAAGGGAAGAAAGAAGGCAAGGGTGAGCGAAGAGAGGCTTCCAACCGCGGCTGCAGAGGCAGAAGAGAAAGACGCGGAAAGGAAGCATCGGACTGGGACCGGTAAAGCCGAAAAAAAAAAACCAATAGAAAACTGTAAGCTAGTCTCAGCACGAAAGGCAGAGCGGTACGGCAAAAAGTTGCAACGCACTGAGCCCAACAAGAAGGCGTGGTTAAATACGGAAGTAGGAGACAGGTAACCAGAAAAGACTAGAGCGATATATCAGGAAAAGAAAAGTCAAAGTGGAACATTTTAATGTCGGAGAAGGTGCCATTGGTTTCCTGTACGCCAGGGCCGTCGTGCAAACGGCATGACAGAATGCCCCCTCCTGAGGGGAACCCCACCCGGCTTACCGGGGTGCAAACGATGAAATCGTTGCACTAGACGAGGGGAATGGATGTGCGTAATGGTTCCCATGAGTCTTCTGATGGTGAATATTCCTTCCAATTTATGAGATATTCCAGCCTACCTCCCTTATATCTGGAATCCCGGATGGCAGCGACCTCATATTCTTCAGGAGGCAGGTCCTTGGGTGCTTGACCTTTTGGTATTCTACGTTTGTATGAGTCTTCCCGGTACTCCTTTAAAACAGAAGAATGAAACACAGGGTGAATGCGCTTCATATAGTTGGGTAACCAAAGTCTGTATGAAACTGGGTTGATCCTGTCCAAAATGGTATATGGACCCAAATATCGAGGGGTAAGTTTGGAAGGACGTAACCATCGGGAAAGAAACTTTGTGGACAGCCACACCTTGGTCCCCTTTTGACATTGAGGAGAAGGGAAATGCCAAAGATTACTGGAAGAACTATATTGAGTCTTACTGTTTTGAAGAGATTCATATGCCGTCTTGTGAGCCTTGTTTATGCTGGTAAGTAATGCATCAACAGATGGAGTATCAGCTGGAGGTAAGGTATTCATGGGTAAGAAATGAGGGTGATACCCATAGGTACAAAAAAAAGGACTAAGCTTGGTGGCACTATGAGTAGAGTTATTATAAGCCAACTCTGCTGTGGGTAAATAGGTCACCCAGTTGTCTTGTTGAGAGTTCACAAAACAGCGAAGGTATTGTTCTAGTGAGGCATTGATCCGTTCAGTTTGGCCATTAGTCTGTGGGTGGAACCCTGAGGACATAGCTCTTTCTATTCCCAATCTTTGACAGAATTCCTTCCAGAAGCGAGAGGCATACTGGGATCCTCTATCGGAAATGATCTCATCTGGAATTCCATGTAATCGGAATATCTCTTTGGCAAAGATGGAAGCCATCTCAGCAGCTATAGGAAGTCCAGCTAACAGAGTGAAATGTGCCATCTTGGTAAAGCTGTCCATGGTAACCATAACACATGAACAACCCTCTGAGGGAGGTAGCTCGACGATAAAGTCGGTGGAGATCACCGTCCACGGTCTCCTCGGTGGATCTTCTTGTTGGAGGAAACCTATCGGTTTCTGAGTGCTATGTTTAGATCTACAACAGACCGGACAGGACAAGACGTAGTTGTTCACCTCCTTCTCCATTCCATACCACCAAAACTGACGTTTGAGAAGGTCAAGAGTGCCTTTGACCCCTCTGTGTCCGGCCACTGGACCATCATGGCACCATTTCAAGACAATCTGCCGGGATTTAGCATCTGGTAGATACAAACGTTGTTTGAATATGTATAGACCATTCTGTAGATGAAGATCCTCTGAAGGTCTAACAGACAGTGGTCTTTGTAGATTAGCTGTAGCCTTGCGTACCCCTTCTAGGAAAGAATTCAGAGTACAAATTATCATCGTCTGGGGTAACATGAGATTAGGTTGATGCTCGGTTTGATCTTCCAACCTCGGCCTTCTGAAAAGGGCATCTGGCAGCAGGTTTTAAGTACCAAGTAAATAGGTCAGAATGAAGTCAAACTGGGAGAAGAAATGAGACCATCGGGCTGGCCGAGGGTTGATACACTCCATGTTTTGTATAACCTTTAGGTTCTTGTGGTCTGTTCGTAACTCAAATGGATAAACAGCCCCTTGCAGAAGATGATGCCACTCTTCACAAGTTACCGTCATTGCTAGAAGTTCCTTCTCAATCACTGAATAGTGATTTTGACTGGGTGTCAAAATCTTGGAAACATATGCCACTGGATATTCTATCCCTGCATGTTCTTGCAACAATGCTGCTCCTAAAGCTGCTGCTGACGCATCGGCTTCCACGATAAAAGGCAGACCTTGATCCGGTTGGTGTAACACCGGTGCAGAACAAAAGGCTTCTTTGAGTTATTGAAAGGCAGCCTCTGCTTTGTCAGACCAAGTAAACGTAGATGAGGTTTTCTTCAACAAGTTGGTGATGGGCAGGACCTTATAAGAAAAATCCGAGATGAACTTGCGGTAGAAATTGGCAAGTCCTAAACATTTCTGGACTTCCTTTACTGACTTAGGGCTAGGCCACTGTGTCATCAAAAGTGGGGCTCACCTGTGCTTCGAGATCCGATTCGCCGGAGGAGAGGTCGGATCCGGAAAGAGTCGTTGCCGAGAGATCAGGCGTTCCTTTTTTTGTGAAGAGGTAAGGTCTGTTCCGGCAGTTCGCCACAATTGTCGTGCTGAGTAACAGTCACAGACAGAAATGACAATCCCCCTGTGCAGACCACGGAGGGGAAAAAGCCTGTGGCACAAAAAACCCCTATAGATGGAATGGCAAGAAGGTGTGGAGGTGATGGCTTGTCCGATCCAGTAGAATGACTTGAATAAATCAGGTAAGTTGAAAAGTAACTGTTCTTTCTTTAAATCTGATCCTGAAGGCTGGTATGATGGAGATCCAGCGGACGAAGAAGAGACAAAACTCTGAAGGCAAGATGCGAACTGGGAAATGTAGTTCTGAAGAAAAAAATGGAGGGCGGAAGAGGACCAGAGACAGGAAGATGAAACTTCGGTGAAAAAATAGAAGGAGAAAGGAAACCAAGGAAAATATCAGGGGAAAAGATAGAAGGAGGTTAAGTTGGTATAAGAAGGAGAGAATGGTACAAGCGCATAAGGACACCGTACTAACATGTAAAAAAGAAACCCCTGCAAGTGGAAAACTTCTTACCCCAAGAATGAAGGCACCGAGAGGGGAGCAAAGTGGTCAGGATACCTGAAAGAGGCGGAGTAAGAAAAGCGGCGAGCGCCGTGACAGAAAGTGAAAGTAAACAATGACAGAAAACCTCGAATTACTGCGTGCAGAAAAAGGTAACAACAGTAGACAGATAGGCAGGAAGAAATGAGCTCAGGAAGAAACGCTACGGAGGGCTTTCAGGAAGAAACAAAGGAAGGCTGGAACTACGAGAGAACCAGAGAGCGAGGAAACCGCAACACAGTTGCAACGCATTGAGGGGGCGTGGCTTCCCTGCTTTTAAAGGGGAAGAGATACATAGTTGCAGAGAGATAGAAACAGGACTAGCGGAGTTTCCACCGGGACCACATCTTCCATGAACCTCCTTTCATGACAGTATGTCCCCTTCTTGGGGCGACGGGCCCGGGTTTACCTGGGTGAAGGGCATAGAACTGTCGTAGACATCTGGGGGCGGAGATGTTGGTTACAGGTTCCCAAGAGTCTTCCGCGTGAGAGTATCCTTTCCAATGAACCAAGTACTGTAGTCTACCTCTATGGTAACGAGAGTCCAGAATACGTTCCACCTCATAGACTTCTGGCTCCGGTTTCTTATTTTGCAACTTAAAGACCTTCTTCCGATGGTGGAGATCCGGGAGATAGGTCTTTAACAAGGAGGAATGAAAGACTGGGTGAACTCTGCCTAGCTGAGAAGGCAGTCTCAGTCGAAAAGCCACCGGATTGATGCGGGCCGTGATGGGGAAGGGACCCAAAAACTTGGGGCTCAACTTGGAGGGATGAGTCCATCTAGGTAAGTATCTTGTTGATAGCCATACCTTATCTCCCACTTGCCATTCTGGAGTCTGAGTGCGGTGAGCATCTGCTTGGAGCTTATATCGGAGACGACTTTCCTGTAAATTAGTGATGGAATTCTTTTGTATCCTAGCAATATCATCAAGAAGAGAGTCCACCAAAGGTATAGAAGAACTGGGGATGTTACTCAAAGGGAAAGAACGAGGATGACGACCAAAGACACAGAAAAACGGGGACATCTTGATAGCAGAATGAACAGTGTTATTGTACGAAAATTCTGCCATGGGGAGGAGAGATGCCCAATTGTCCTGTTGTTCATTGGCGAAGCAACGCAGATATTGTTCCATGGTTGCGTTGAGTCGCTCCGTTTGGCCGTTGGACTGAGGATGGTATCCGGAAGTAAGAGCTCTTTCTACTCCCAAAAGAGCACATAAAATCTTCCAAAATGTTGAGGTAAATTGTGAACCTCTGTCTGACAGGATCGTTTCTGGGAGACCATGGAGACGTACCACGTCTCTCAAAAACAATTGTGCCATTTCGGGAGCAGAGGGAATCCCCTTTAAGGGCGAAAAATGGCACATCTTGCTGAAACTGTCGATTGTGACCATGATCGCTGTGAATCCCTGTGATCTGGGAAGATCCACCACAAAATCAGTAGAGACATGAGACCATGGAGTCAAAGGTAGTCTTGGTTGATGTAACAAACCCGCCGGTTTAGATGTGGATCCCTTACTTCTGGCGCAGATAGGACTGGAATGTTTATAAAGTTTGATGTCAGTAAGCATTTTCGGCCACCAGAACATCCGACTTATGAGTTCGGATGTGGCGGTGACACCCCTGTGTCCCGCTATCTTAGAAACGTGACCCCAATGAAGGATTCGTGCTCGTAACCTGATGTCCGGAATGAAAAGTCTCCCCTGGTAAAACCATAGATTTTCTTTGGTAGTTAATCGGCTTGATAGACTTCTGGGAAGCGGAAGTAGGGCTTGTGGAGAGGCTTTCTTGACGTCTATCAAGAATTTCGAAATGACCTGTATAAAACGGACTTTAGGAAACAACACCTCGCCTTCAAAAGGTGGATTATTGAAGGAGTTGGGACTGCGAGATAAACTGTCGGCTAGGATATTCTTACTTCCTGGAAGGTATGTTATGTAAAAATCATATTGAGCAAAGAAGTATGCCCATCGGGCTTGGCGGGAATTCCTTCACTCCATATATTGAAGCACCTTGAGATTACTGTGATCGGTGCGTATCTCGAACGGATGTCTTGATCCTTGGAGAAGATGTCTCCATTCAGAGCAGGCTTGTTTAATGGCCAACAATTCCTTTTCAATTACGGAGTAATTGATCTCACTGGGACATAGAGTGCGAGAGAGATATGCGATCGGATGTTCCACTCCATTATGTTCTTGCTTAATCACGGCTCCTAGGGCTCCAGCAGAGGCATCAGTCTCAACAATAAAAGGTCGACTCTGATCGGGTTGTTTCAGGATGGGTGCAGAACAAAAGGCTTGTTTAAGCCCGCAGAATGCCTGTTCTGCTAAAGAATTCCATTTGAACCGAACATCTTTCTTTAATAAGGCTGTGATAGGTAGTACCCGCTCTGAGAAGTTGGCGATAAATCTCCTGTAAAAATTGGAAAGACCTAAGAAGACTTGTACCTCTTTCACATTGCAAGGGGAGGGCCAGGCAAGAATTGCGGAAACCTTCTTGGGATCCATCTCAACTCCTTGTTCGGATAGTATAAAACCTAGATAGGGTACTGAAGATACTGCAATGAGACATTTCTCCGGTTTTGCAAACAGCTGATGACGTCTTAGTCGCTGCATGACCTCCGTGAGATGAGCCTGGTGTTGGTGAGGGTGTCGCGAAAAAACCAGGATGTCATCTAAGTATATAATAACTGAGACAAACAGAAGGTCAGCAAAAAGGTGGTCCATAAACCTCTGAAAGGCTGCCGGGGCGTTGACTAGGCCGAAGGGCATCACCCGGTATTCGTACAGTCCAAAGGGAGTACGGAACGCCGTCTTCCATCCGTCCCCTTCTTTAATCCTGAGAAGGTGGTAGGCACCTCTGAGGTCAAGTTTGCTGAACAAGCGTGATCCTTCTACGGCTTCCAGTATATCCCTTATTAGAGGCATTGGGTAGCGATCCTTCAATGTGATCTTATTCAGGCCCCTATAGTCAATACAAGGACGTAATTCTTTAGAATCTTTCTTGGAAATAAAAAATAGAGACGCCCCAGCTGGAGACTTAGATGGTCGGATGAGACCGTTTTGAAGGTTTTGATCTAAATACTCTCTTAGTGCTTGTTTTTCAGGAATGGTTAAAGAAAACATGGGTCCAAATGGGACCGAAGAGCCAGGCAGAATGTCAATAGCACAGTCCTCGGGTCTGTGTGGAGGCAAAGCCTTAGGTAACTTGTCTTCGAATACGTCGACAAACTCTTGGAAGATAGAATGAATATTATGGACTGGGAGCGAATCTGATGAGAAGGACGGAAAAGTCACCACAGCTTCTTTCATCTTGTTGGAAACCTCGCTTCGGGAAACTCCGCATCGTTGATCACAGTACTCGGATTCAAATTTCAGGGTGTTAAGAGACCAGTTGATCGTCGGGTTGTGTCTGCGAAGCCACGGAATTCCCAGAATGATTGGGAAGTGAGCTGCTCTTATAACATCAAAAGTGAGGGTTTCATGATGATGGGAGATACAAAGCTGAAGGTCCACTGCAGCCTGAACAATAGGTCCAGAACTTAACGGACGGCCATCCACACCTTCTACCTTCTGTTCTTCCGGTTTATCAACAAGATGGATGCCTTCTTGTTTGGCCCAATGGATATCAAGGAAGTTTCCTGCAGCTCCACTGTCAATAAGGGCTAAGACATTTTTTTTTTGTTGGTTCTTCTTGGATATGGTTGCTTGAAGAACCATGAGGCGAGAGTCCTCTCCTGATGTTTGTGCACAAGGTGAGCCTTTGACTGAACCCCGGTAAGCCGCTCCTTCTAAGACCGGGGTCCGTCGTTTCCCCGACGCCGTGGGGGAACCTCAGGACAATCCCTCAACAGGTGAGAATCAGAGGCGCAGTAAAGACATAAACCCTTGCCCCGGCGTCGGCTTCGTTCTGTAGATGACAAAGGTCCCCTGGCCGTGCCGATTTGCATCGGTTCGTCCCCAGTACGGTTTGAAGGTAGTGGTAGGGATGAAGGAGATCCGGATACAGGTAACATTGGGTTTTGACTCTTCTTTTTCTCAGATCTACGCTCCGATATCCTGTATTCGATTTGAAGTACGAGCGTAAAAAGATCAGCCAAGGTAGTAGGTCTGGGTACTCACGCCAACTCGTCTTTCAGATCCTCATGTAAGCCCCTTCTGAATGCTGTATATTGGGCCGGTTCAGGCCAATTTACTTCTGCAGCCAGTCGTTTGAAACTCGAGATATATGACAAAAGATCCATTGTACCCTGTTTGATATCAAACAAGGCTTCGCCGGCTGCGATTCCGATCTCTTGTCTCTCAAAAGTCTGTCGAAAAAGCGTAGTGAAGGTGTTGTAGTCTTGTAGAATCGGATTATTGGATGTAACCAATGGAGTGGCCCATGCCAGGGCATTTCCAATCATGTTAGAGATGAGAAAACCCATTCTGGTGCGATCCGAAGCGTAGGTAGCCGGTCTAAATGTGAAATATACCATACAGGCATCCAGGAACTCCTTAACTCTCTTGGGTGCTCCATCAAACTTTCCAACGGCTAAAGACAAGGGTGGAAGATCAGTCTGGTGGGCGTCTCTGGCAGCGACTATCTGGCGAAGAGTTGCATTTTCAGCCTTAACCCCCTGTACTTCCATAGACAGGGTCTGAACTGCGTTCAGCAACTCCTGGACCTGTTCTGCCGTAGCCATCTTTAGGCGTTGCAAACTGTCATCAAAAGTGGGGCTCACCTGTGCTTCGAGATCCGATTCGCCGGAGGAGAGGTCGGATCCAGAAAGAGTAGTTGCCGAGAGATCAGGCATTCCTTTTTTTGTGAAGAGGTAAGGTCTGTTCCGGGAGTTCGCCACAATTGTCGTGCTGAGTAACAGTCACAGACAGAAATGACAATCCCCCTGTGCAGACCACGGAGGGGGAAAAGCCTGTGGCACAAAAAACCCCTATAGATGGAATGGCAAGAAGGTGTGGAAGTGATGGCTTGTCCGATCCACTAGAATGACTTGAATAAATCAGGTAAGTTGAAAAGTAACTGTTCTTTCTTTAAATCTGATCCTGAAGGCTGGTATGATGGAGATCCAGCGGACGAAGAAGAGACAAAACTCTGAAGGCAAGATGCGAACTGGGAAATGTAGTTCTGAAGAAAAAAATGGAGGGCGGAAGAGGACCAGAGACAGGAAGATGAAACTTTGGTGAAAAAATAGAAGGAGAAAGGAAACCAAGGAAAATATCAGGGGAAAAGATAGAAGGAGGTTAAGTTGGTATAAGAAGGAGAGAATGGTACAAGCGCATAAGGTCACCGTACTAACGTGTAAAAAAGAAACCCCTGCAAGTGGAAAACTTCTTACCCCAAGAATGAAGGCACCGAGACGGGAGCAAAGTGGTCAGGATACCTGAAAGAGGCGGAGTAAGAAAAGCGGCAAGCGCCGTGACAGAAAGTGAAAGTAAACAATGACAGAAAACCTCGAATTACTGCGTGCAGAAAAAGGTAACAACAGTAGACAGATAGGCAGGAAGAAATGAGCTCAGGAAGAAACGCTACGGAGGGCTTTCAGGAAGAAACAAAGGAAGGTTGGAACTACGAGAGAACCAGAGAGCGAGGAAACCGCAACACAGTTGCAACGCATTGAGGGGGCATGGCTTCCCTGCTTTTAAAGGGGAAGAGATACATAGTTGCAGAGAGATAGAAACAGGACTAGCGGAGTTTCCACCGGGACCACATCTTCCATGAACCTCCTTTCATGACACACTGTAACATGGCTTCAACCTTGCGAGGGTCCATTTGTATGCCTTCAGCGGACAGGATAAAGCCTAGATAGGGAACCGTGGATACCTGAAACACACATTTCTCTGGATTAGCCTTTAAGTGTGCGTCTTTAAGTCTTTGAACAACCTGGTGAAGATGTTGTGAGTGGAGTTCGGGAGATTTAGAGAACACCAGAATGTCATCTAGGTAGATGATAGCACAATGATACAGCAAGTCGGAGAATGTACGATCCATGAACCGTTGAAACACAGATGGGCCATTAACCAGACCAAAGGGCATCACTCGGTACTCGAAGTGACCGAAAGGGGTCCTGAAGGTCGTCTTCCACTCGTCTCCAGACCGAATGCGTAGTAGATGGTATGCCCTACGTAGGTCGATCTTGGAGAAGATAGTGGCCCCTTGGAACAGCTTCAAGTACATCCTTGATCAATGGCATCGGATACCGGTCTCTGATCGTAACTCTGTTCAAGCCTCGGTAGTCGATACAAGGTCTTAGCTCAGTTGTATCTTTTTTTGGGACAAAGAACAAGGATGCCCCAGCAGGAGAACGGGAAGGTTGGATCAGACCATTTTGCAGGTTGGAATCCAGGTATTTCTTGAGAACCTCTTTTCCTTAACGGAAAGAGAGAACATGTGCCCAAAAGGTACCAGGACCTCAGGGACCAGGTCGATGGCGCAGTAATTCTTGAGGTTCTTTGTCTTGGAAGACCTCACTGTACTGGGCAAGGTCGAAGAGAAGGGCATGGATACCCAAGGTATTGGCTGTTGTAGGAGGAGCAGAAATAACCTGGATGGTGGTGTAACTGGTTTCAGGAAGACATGTTCTTAGGCAATAGTCAGATGACAAGGACATTTGGTTAGTTTTCCAATTTATGGTAGGGTTGTGTTTGCCAGGAAACCCCTAAAATGACTGGGAAGTGGGCAGCACGGATGAGGTCAAACTGGATTGTCTCTGTATGATGCAACAACTTCATAGTCATGAGGGGTGTAGTATGGGTGATCAGACCAGAACTCAAGGGCTTGCCATTCACCCCTTCCACCTTTTGGTCTTCGTCCTTCTCCAGACGTTCGATTCCGGTCTTCTCTGCCCACATGATGTCCATAAAACATCCTGCAGCACCACAATCCAGTAGTGCCATGACGTCAAAGGTCTTTTGGTGAAGGGATAGTTGAACAGCCAGGACCATAAGACGATTGTCCTCAGTGGAGGATACAGAGGTAACTGACATGGGCCCTCATTACGACCCTGGCGGAAATCGAAAAACGATGGCGGAAATGCAATACCGCCATCGAATAGCGCTCGGTGCGATTATGACCCGTCACCGTAAAGTACGATGCCATTAGCGACACCGTAGTGAACGCCAACTGCACCAAGTACGCGCACGCGCGCCATGCCAAACCGTAATTACCACCATGGCGCAACGGTACGCGAATTCTGACCCTAGCGGACATGTACCTAACGCCATCAAGCATGGCGGAAAGTACCATTCCGCCATGGTGAGAAGTACGGCATCGCGAACCAACCGTAAACGGCCCTACTGAGTGCCAGTACACCACTCCCTGGCCACATTGCACAACTCCTCGTAGGTGCAATGAAGTCACACAATGCAACCAGTGAAATGTACAAGTCACCCATGCATGCCAACGAACAAATGAATCTAGGGGCTCCAAGTGCCTTGTGAGTGGCCATCCATATTTGCCATGTCACCATTGCCGTACTGATGCAGCACAGGCATGTGAAGGTCCAAGTACAGCAATATGAACTGAAATATGAGACAAAACAACAACAGGCCCCCATCGCTTGACACCAGTGTAAGGCAACATTCAAAGCAGTATCCTGAGTGAGACTGCACCAGCCCTGTACTCCTGCCAGTAAACAAACCAACCATGAGCATAAGCATGTACCACACAAGTTGGCAGAGTGACTGAGCAGCCAGGCTCATCTCAAGAGGGGCCAATGGGAGCTGCAGGGCACAGATGGCACGAATACAGAAGCTATTCCAATGGACATGACCTCAGTCTCCCTCCAAGAAACGCACGCAAACACAGGCACCTGTGACCAGCCATATTCTGATAATCACATCATTCCACCAATCCACCTGGCTGACCGGCATCTGTTACACAAAAGCTAATCCCCTGCCCCTGAGCATGACATCATTAAAACAGTCATAATGGTAGCCCCTATCCCTGACCACACTGGGCTTCGTAGGCAAACGCGGCCAGTACAGTACCACGCAACTATACTCAGAAGCCGGAACCCAATGCAGATCTTCTCACAATACATCGCTCCACAAATAGGAATATGCTACATTACTTGCAAAGAAGAACGCTACACGGTTAATATCAGAATAGAAATTTAATGCACAACAAAATCACCAAGCCCATACAGCCATTAGGTCATGAACTCCAAAATATATTCCATTATTGTGGGCTGCATCCGCAATAAATGACCAGCTTCTTCTTGTGTGACGCCCTGTTCCTTCATGGTACACAGGGGCTACATTCACGTTCAAAAAGGCAATATGGAAGCGCCTAGAACCGCAGGGCCGTCCCATTGGGTAGGCACTAGTCCAGCTGAAAGGTCGATATGTTGCTCCTAGCCACTAGTACTGCGTAAGGGCATGTGGCCCATTGGCGATCGTCCCATAAGATCGTAATGGTGCTCCACTGATTAACACGAAGCAGCAGGTGTCGGGAGTAAAAGCCATCTGCAGGAGTGGCATACAGATGGCAGCGGCAAAAGGGGAGGAGATACCTGTCACCCAAATGAAATGAAAAAGAATAGTATGGGCATCAGAACTTCATTCGAATTACTCACTTCAATGATCACACTAAATCCACAGCCATATGCATGCTAGCCCACTCAAAAGGATTATTCCCACCCAAAAATCACTTGCGAATCATAACTATAAAAATCGAGGTGAAAACACTATTACAAACGAGTGTTTGTGTGCATGCGTCTGTCAAAACAGAATCCATTAGATGGGATTAGTAACGTGCATAGACACAAGTGTTTGAAGGCGCGTCGAGACAGGGAGGGTTCAACAAGGGCAGATAGACGAGGGTCCCACTATGGCAGCTGTGCATCACATAGCGCAGGGGAGGTGGATAGATTCCAAAAAGCCCTGTACATGGCAAACTCTCCATTAAATCATCTGTCCATGCATCCATACATCATTCCCTCATCCCGGAATAAAAACGCCTGATTATTTACTCACATAACATGTGAAATTTCCATCGAGTCTGTGCGTAATGCAGTCTGCAAAATCCACTGTGCTCCAGCCCGGAATTCTAGTGTTGTGAAGTAACATGTATTTGGGAACGTCCTGCCTTATCGTCCACTACGCTATTGCGCATCCCATACTATTCATATCAATCATTGCATTCTTACCATGGCCCCTGTCCCAAGGACATTAAACAATAGAACGCTATATTTGCAGTCAGACCTGTGGGCGTCTCCTCGCCGCTAGCTGAAAACCGAAAGCGCTGTCCTTCGAATTCCTCATTTGCAACATCACGTCGAAAAGGCATCTGTGACCGCTCGAAATCACAAATTCATCCATGTAGTGCGGCAGTGTGTGAAAATGGGAACTGGCTTCACTCACAAATGGGACGCCCCGCCCGTCGGTGAACCTCGGTACAGTGCTGCATGAGGGTCCACCGTTAATCGAGTACTACATTCCACTGACCCTACACAAGTTTGTTCGCGACTGCAAAGATAGTATGTGAAACAATGGGACCATAGCAGAATGAACATATGAACCAATATTTCACTGTCATCGGGATCAAATACATGATTGTAATAGCAAGATGCCATGCGTCGAATTGCAGCGTTGTGTGCGGGACGTGCTCGCCCAAAGGGGATTGCAGCTTGCACAGGTGGAATGAATCACCACAGGTGGAGGCTATACAGCCTGAAAACACATAAATTGCACACCCAACCCCCTCCCACAACCACACCCACTCCAAAATGCTACCGGCAGGACTAGCGATGTTGGCCCTGGGGGACCTGATAGCACTGCAAGTACTACAACTTCAAGAAGAAGACGAACACCAACTACTACAACAACCGGCCGCACAGAGGAGACGCAGGAGGAGGAGGAGGGCAAGGCAGGGCCAGCAAGGCCCGCCAGCACAGCCACTACCACCACGCAGGCAGCCCGCAATCCCACGCCTCCGAGCACATCCGTTCAACCTCACGGATGAGCAGATCCACACCCTCTACCGTTTGGACCGGGACACCATAACCGCCATTGTGGACATGACACAGGCTGACCTTGTCAGCATGATAGATAGCCCAACCGCCATCCCACCCCTACTGAAGGTGGTGTCTGTACTCCACTTCCTGGCCACAGGCACCTACCAGCACACAGTCGGACAGTTGCATGGCATTTCACAGCCACTGTTCTCACGGACACTATTGCAAGTGCTCGATGCCCTCCTGAAGCACGCAGACGACTACTTCTCTCTACCACGCTCGGAGCAGGAAATTACGAACACAAAAGTGGGATTCCATGCACTTGGCGGCATACCGGGTTGCATTGGTGCCATCGACTGCACCCATGTGGAATTGGTCGTCCCACATGCCATGGAGGCCCAGTACCGCAACCGAAAACAATTTCATTCTCTTAATGTACAAATGGTGTGTGACTCCAACAGGATCATTACACATTGTTGTGCCCGATTTCCTGGATCAACCCATGATTCTATGGTCTTGAGGAACTCTACAATACCACGCTACATGGAGCGACACGCAGGGATCAGATCCTGGCTACTCGGTGAGTCTCATTTCATGCATGATAATGTGGGGTATGTGATGCGGCAATGACCTGGCAGGAAGGGGCGGGGTGCGTACGTAGCAATGTCATTCCACAAACATCCTTTATTGTCCACATACAGGTGATGCCGGGTATCCACTGAAGAGATGGCTCCTTACACCACTCCGGAACCCACAGAACCAGCATGAGGAGGACTACAACCATGCCCACTCACGTACCCGTGTAGTCATAGAACAGGCATTCGGCCTACTGAAGACTCGTTTCCGCTGCCTCAGCAGGTCTGGCGGGGCACTCCTGTACCGCCATGAGAAGGTTGCAAAGATGGTCATGGCATGTGTCATGCTACACAACATGTGCGTACGTAGAAATGTGCCCATGCCCCCTGACGCAGAACTGCAAGCACCTGAAGATGGTCATGATGAGGGTGGGGATGTGGCAGCACCTCAAGGAGTCCGCGAGGCACAGGAGGGCCGTGACATTCGTCAGATTCTCATAGATTCATGCTTCTAGCACTCACGCCTGGTGGCTGATACATGGACACGGGACTTGTGGCACTGTGTGTGTCTGGAACATGCACAATATGGACTGTACGCCTATAAAGGCCTCGTACACAAAGATCAATGTCCACACATCTCATTGGATGATCGTGCATTGTTTATAGCATATGTGAAATTATGTTACACACCCCATCGACCCGCCACCCAAGTGAGCCCAACACACCCCCTCCACCCTCCTACCTCCCCCCCGAACACCAGTGTCCAAAGATGCTCATTGTCAGTGGGCAGACGCTATTGCAAGCCCCCTCTCCGGGTATCAGGGGCATCCCTGCCTGTGGAGCGCAGGTTCCTCCCAGATCTACGTTGGGGGCTGCCTTGGACGGAACTTGCAACGGATGATGTCTCTGCCTGCTCACGTCCATGCATGTCCCTAAGGGTTTGTGAGAGCTCAGTGAGCACACGGCGCACAGCGGCAAGTTCAGCACATACGTCTTTGGACGTCGCATGCAGTTCCCCCCTCAGGCTCTCGGTGCTTCTCTCCATTTGTACTCTCAGGCTCTCGGTGCTTCTCTCCATTTGTGCCCTTAGTGTCTCTGTACTTCTCTCCATTTCTGCCCTAAGTGTCTCAGTTGATGTTTCTATGGCTGCCTTAGTACCCCCACATTCATCAGCATGGTCCTTGAGGAGCGTGGCCAGTTGCTGCTGTTGCACGATCACCTGGTCGAGGGACTGTTGCCTCTGCTGTGCCATGGCCATTTGCGGTGGTGTCACAGAGGGGCTGGTCACCTCATGTTGCCTTGCCACAGGGCTTGTGGGGGATGGCCAGTCGTCGTCTTGTGGGTGCCCCTGCGTGGTATCCTCATGGTGTACGGGATGAAACAAACAGGGGGATTGAGACAGGTCATGGATGGATCCTACATCGACATCCCCGTTTTCTGTGTCGGAGCATGCTGCCATTAATGCAGTGTCACCTATGGTGCTGCTGCCACCAGAAGCAGTGCCTTCTGTGGCATCCATTGGGGGGACCTGTGGTGGTGCTGTTGTGGGCATGCTGGCTGCTGGGGTGCCTGTTGATGTTCCCTCCTGTGTGCTGCCACTTGATTTGTGCTGCTGCCGTGTCTTGATCCGTGCAGCTGAGGTGGAGGGTCTTTGGCCGTTGGTCTTGGCCCTCTTTGCAGGTGTGCTGGTAGGGGTGTCCTGGAGCTCGTCGTTTGAATCGGACCCTGTGGTGGAGTAAAGGAGGGCGAGCGTTATTAATGGGTCTGTGGAAATTGGAATGGCAATGTATCACATGCATTGGGGTGGTACCTGAGGGTGATTTGGGTCAGGGCCTTGGAGGTGGTTTCATTTTTGTGTGGATTGAGGATGCAGTTGTTTTGCAGCCTGCAGTTAGGGTGTGCCTGCTGCACGTGTAGAGGGTGTTTTTAGGATTTTTAATTATTTATGTATTTAATGTGAGTTTTAAAGTGCGCTATCAGGCCAATGTATGTGGACGTTCTCCTGGACATGTGTTACTGTTGCACTATGTGGCCACATGGTACTTCACATGATTGGACATTGTGGATTTAGCATTGTTTTATTTGGCCCACCTACCTGATTCTTCAGATGTCTGCACTCCTTTCTCCATCCCTCCGACTCCCTCTATACTCTCCATTCCAATGGTGGAGGCACAGATTTCTTCCCAGGGGGTCAACTTGATGGGTGATTCCGATCCTCCCCCGGTAGCTGTGGCAATGTTACGGTTGGCGGATAGTATGCTCCGTACGCGTATCCGCAAGTCGTCCCATCGCTTTCTGCATTGCTGTGGGTTGCGGGGTGCGGTCCCCACCGCACTTACCCGCTGTGCCACCAGGGCCCATATGGCCTTCTTGTTCGCAAGTGCCGTCCTGGTCATTTGCGTCGAGAAGACGACGGCAGCATTCTCCTGGAGGGTCTCTGTGAGCACGGTGAGTTCCTCACGGGAGAAGTGGACCTGCCGCTTGCGGTCGCACGCTTTTTTCACTACTTTTCCCATTTTTCTTGCTTTCACTAGGGTGGATGACGGGTTGGGATGTGTCTCAGGGTAGTATTTTTTATGGTTGTGTGGGAATTCTGATTTTATAGGTGTACGGCGTGCTGTTTCCCGTTCCGGGACCATGTTTTTACTTCCGTTTCCGTATATTTACGGTCACCGTACTTTCCGATTGCCGCTCATTACGGTGACCGCTAAGATGGGTGGCGGAATTGCACCTAGGGCGCCGTACGACGGCGGTGAGGGGCGTTTTGGGGACATTTCCGCCATCGCGGACTTTGCACTTCCGCCATGGCGTAGTGCTCGTGCTCGATGGGTCGGAATTAGCCGCACTTTGCTCCGTCGTGCAATGGCGGAAACGCTATTTACGCTATGGCGGTCAGGTCAGTCACTTTCCGCCAGGGTCGTAATGAGGGCCATGGAGATATAGGGACCAGGTAATTCTCCTCAGTAACTTGTCCCTACTAGTTCCGAGGGGTGGCATTTCCCGACCGCTGTGGAGGTACTTCAGGACAGTCTCTGAGTAGGTGCTGTTTAGATCCACAGTATAAGCACAAATTATTGTCCTTCCTTCTCTTCCGTTCATCAGGAGTTAGGGGCCCCTGTGTGATGCCAATCTGCATGGGTTCTTCCTGAGTTTGTTTTGGTGAGGAGGAAGTGGCAAAACAAGGGTCAGGGGTTGTTGGAAAGTTTTGGCCTTTTCGTCGTTCTGTCCGTCTCTCGGAAAGGCAGAAATCCAACTGTAGGACGGTTGACCATAATTCTGACAAGGTTGCGGGCCTAGGAACCCGTGCTAGTTCGTCTTTCAATTCTTCTCTGAGACCTTGGCGGAATATTGTATACTGGGCCGTTTCTTGCCATCCGGTCTCAGCAGCAACCCGCTTGAACCGAGAGATGTAGGACAGCAAATCGGAGTTGCCCTGGCGTATGTCCAGTAACTGTTCTCTAGCAGCCAAAGCTATTTCTTGTCTCTCAAAAGTCTTTTTAAACTGAGCAGTAAATCCACTGTAATCTTCTAGTAGCGGGCTGGCACTGGTAACTAGTGGCGTTGCCCACGCCAAGGCGTTTCCGGTGAGATTCGAAATGAGGAATCCTATGCGGGCATTGTCAGAGGCATACGTTTGGGGCCGAAAAGTGAAATGTATAATGCACGCCTCTATGAATTCTTTAAATCTGTGAGGTGAGCCATCGTATTTCCCCAAGGTCAAGGGGATTGGAGGTAGTTCTGTGCAGGCTCTTTCTTGGTTGTCCACCCATTGTTTAAGAACAACGTTCTCAGCCTTTACGGTCTGTAATTCCCGAGTGAGATTATGAACAGCAGTCAGTAACTCCTGAACCTGTTCAGGGGTGGCCATTGTGGGGTTTTTTGGGTGTTGCAAACTATCAAGGTTTTATGAATTTTCACCCGTCTCTTCGATACTAGAACTGTCTTTATCCTGATCCCACTCCTCCTCACCTGAATATTCTGGTGATGTCTTGTCTGTTCGCCCCTTTCTCCGTGATGATTTCTTTTTAGTGAAGAGAAACGGCCGTCTGTGGTTAGAAGCCACCCTGTTTTCCTGGTAAAACGGGAATGCAAGGGACTCCTTTACGAAGAAGCCACGAAGAGAGGAAAAAAGCAGATGCTTGAAAAAACCTCAATGTTGTTTCCTGTGGCAGAGTAGCGGTCTTCCCAGGCAAGGGCTGAATCCAGGTAAGCGTTGATCCAAGAATGGTTGTGCTTCAGGTAAGGCTCCAGGTAAGTGCAGGCTCGTGAGACCGAAGACAGGATCACGTGATGAAATTAATAGGCTGTGGTGTAAGTGAACACCGTACGATCGGGGTTCCGTAAAGAGGAAACCCGGATTGGAAGGAGAGCAGCTAAGGTGCCGAAGGAACCAAAGAAATACAGAAAGAACAAGACAGACTGCAAAGATAAGGTAAGTGAAGTAACATTTAAACCCGAACCGGGTCGGAGAACAGGCAGCGCCAGAAGGGAAAGGAAGAGCAGAAAGGAAAGGGAGCGATAATGGGAAAATGAGCAAACGGAGGAAACAGAAAGGGAAGAAAGAAGGAAAGGGTGAGCGAAAAGAGGCTTGCAACCGCGGTTGCAGAGGCAGAAGAGAAAGACGCGGATAGGAAGCGCCGGCACCGGACTTGGACCGGTAAAGCCGGAAAAAAAAAACAATGGAAAACTGTAAGCTAGTCTCAGCACGGAAGGCAGAGCGTTACGGCAAAAAGTTGCAACACACTGAGCCCAACAAGAAGGCGTGGTTATATACGGAAGTAGGAGACAGGTAAACAGAAAAGACTAGAGCGATACATCAGGAAAAGAAAAGTCAAAGCGGAACATTTTAATGGCGGAGAAGGTGCAATTGGTTTCCTGTACGCCAGGGCTGTCGTGTAAACAGCATGACAGCGAAATGCAACTAGGCCTATAGCTATAAGGACTTGGAAGGGACTGAAAGACCTTGGAGAAAGTTTGGAAGGAATCAAATGCTTAGGAAAGGAAATGAGAAGCCAACCATACTTGATCGCCGACCTTGAGAGTGGGTTCTTTTGATCTCTTGCAATCTGCATACATTTTTGTTGGATCCTGGATCATGTGAGAGCAGCAAGTGCCGTCCTGTGTCTGTCTTGAATGTTCACCACTAGTTCTTCTATAGCAGGATATTTGGTGTGTAAGGAAGGCATGGTATCAAAGTAAGACAGACACACGTGATCACAGTTCAAGGGTGTTTATTGAACTTTATCTGGGGTGTGACAAACGCCTATCTAAACCTAAATCTAAGGTGGGAGCAAGCTGCGACCATCAAATAATAATACAGTCCTGGTAGAGTCTAGTCAAATAAAAATGGCCTATACTAAAAAAAAAAACGATTGCTAATCCCTACCGCTATGCTACAAATAGTGTGGGATAATGTTCACAAAAAGAAAGACATGTTCACGAAATGATACGTCAGGATGTCTAGGCCGTTGGCCTCCCTTCCCACTGTTTTTTGCATGGGACAAAGAGGGTCACTCGAGCAAAGCACACTCTTGGGCTTCTTCGGCATGAGGTGACAGTTTCTTCTACCAACATCAGGGCCGTCTGTGCCCAAATCTCTTTTATTCAAAGTCTCTTGCTTAAAAGGGCCTGATGTATCAGAAACAACAAAGTTCCTCTCCAAATATTCTAGTCGGGCGATTCACTCTTCACCCTGGATACCCCTTATCCGGGCTCAGATCCTATTTTCACAATTAGCTTTCCTCAGTCGGGTTCACATTTGCCACAGCAACATCTTCTCGGGTGTGTTACTGTTCACCTGGGATCCCCCTCTTCCGGGACCTAGACCTAGACCTAGACCTAACAGTTCTGGAAGGGGTATAGTGTTGAAACTTACTTCTGATGAAGGAAGGACTCCCTCTGTGGTATGTAGGATATGCGATGCACAAGGTTTTGAATTTAGCTCTTTTTTGATGGGCAGCCAGTGGAGAGTACGTAATGCTGGCGTGATATGTTCAAATAGTTTCATTCTGAGAAGTAGTCCTCCTGCTTTATTTTGAACTCTTTGAAATGTCCTCATTAGGTAATAGAGAGTCCCAGATAGAGGCTGTTTGCATAGTGCAGTTTGGATAGTATTAGAGAAATTATGGACATGGCCCTGTGGGTGAATGTTAAGTAAGGTAAGATGCGGTGTAGCATGCACAGCTGGGAGAAACAGCTTCTGACGATGGTGCTGGCCTGTGGATCAAGTGTGAGGTGTTGTCCATTTTCATTCCAACATTTCTTACTTACTGTGGTTGATGGGTTTGGGCAGAGGCCCATCTCGTCAGGTCACGGGTTGTGATGGAGTTAGAACCTGTAAGATTGTAGATCATCAGCTCTATTTTGCTAGGGATGAGTTTTAGTCTGTTTTCTGTCATCCATGCATCCACCTGTGTAAGGCAGTTTTTAATGTCTGGGGCATTTGGCGATGGGTGGTTCACAAATTTGTAGATTATTTGTGTGTCATCTGTGCTGTTGTAGCAGGGGATACCAGATTTATTAATGATGTCTAGTAAGCGGGTCATTTATATGTTGAAGAGTAGAGGTGAGAGTGTGAATCCTTAGGTTATTCCGCATGTAAGTGGGCGAGACCAGGAATTCCAGCAGCCCAAGATAGTAGTTTCCATTCTAACCGGGAGGAAGGAGGTGATTCAGTGTAGAATTAATTCTTTAATACCAATTTAGGAGGATCTTGTGACTAATGGTGACAAAAGCAGCTGAGATGTTTAGCAGCATGCGGGCACTCTCAGAGTTTTCATCCACATTGTTTTTATGTGTATCCCAGATGGAGCACAGAGCAATTTCTGTACTCTTACAAGTTGTAAATATCTACTGAGCCTCATTCAGGAGCCAGATTATTTCGATAATGTCCCAGAGTTAATGATATATATGAATGTTTCCAGGAGTTTCCTGATACCATTTGTGTTTGAGATGGGGAGATAGCCGGCTGTGTCATATGGGTCTACTCTGGGCTTTTGAGTAAAGGTCTGATGTATGCAGATTTCAACTGAGCTGGGACTCTTTTGGTTCTGATGGAGTTATTGAGGAAAGAAAGGAAGATGGTCTGGAGATTTCATGATTGATTTGTGAAGATTGGGGGACATGGATACTCAGGAGATACTGTTGCATGAGACAATGGTAGCTTGTAGGTCCCCTGCAGACAGAAGGCGGAAAGACAATAGAGAGGAGGTAGTGGGAGGTGCTGGTGGGATTTCGTTGGTGGGGTGTGGGTGGAAGCATCCTTTATTGTCAAGGGGATCCTGGATTCTAGGATCTTTTGGTTGAAGTATGCAGTAATCTGGTCACAGAGCTCATGTGTTGGTGTAGGGGTTGTGTTACAGGCTGTCAGGGTTTTTCATTCTCTGATGATTTTATATATTTCCCTTTCGCTGTGATGTGCTGAATCAATAATTTTGCAGTAGTGTATTTTCTTTGCTTTGAGTACTTCAGCCCTGTAACTGTTGATTGCAGGTGAATTTGTGAGTGGGTTTATTTTGGTTTTCCTCCATATTCTCTCCAGTTTCCAATGTTTCCTTTTTAAGTGATTTAGTGTACCGGTGAACCATTTGGCTTGTTTCTTTTTTGCAGAGTTTTTTAAAGGTTTTTTGGAGACAATGCAGTCTACAGTGGAAATTATCCAGTTGTGATGAATGTGGTGGAGTTTTGCATACAATGTGGTTGTTGGTCTATCTGCAAGTACAGTATATTTGGTTGCTTTTAGTCTTTCCAGTAGGGAGTTGATGTGCATTTCTTTCCAAGGTCTGGTCATGGTCGATGGTTCTTTTGAAGGTCCTGCGAGGCGTGATGCCTCTGTGAAAACTCTGAACAGGATCGATAAGTGATCTCCCCAGCAGAGGTGCACTAGGGAGCAGACAGTTATTATGTTTTCATCACAAAAAACACAATCCAGTGTGTGCCAAGATATGTGGGTGGAGCCCTTGACCCTCTGTTTGAGGTGTAATGCAGCAAGGTTTGCTCCAAGGGAATTTGTAATAGTGTTGTCTTCTTTCTCGAGCAAGATGCTCATACCAAGAAGCACAATGTATCATGTTCAACTTATAACACTTATATATTTACACATGGATGCAAGGCAATGGTATTTCTCCAGTACTTACTGGATGGAAAATAGACCTGGAAGCTCTTGTCAGAAAGTAAACACTTTGGACGCCTAAAAATAGACAGCCCATTAATAGCATCATTATGCTAGCTAACTAAAGGGCTACTGGTAGTGATTCCAATCACCTGCATTGGCATCAAGGGGGCGAACAATCAAGGAGAAACAGGCATTTACTTGATCAAGTTATACTGAGGCAAAGGGTGCTATTTTTTTGCTTATTTATAAAAATAGACAAAACATTTCAACTGAACCAAAAGAGTGATCATTGGAAAGGTTGTCCCTATGTTTTCGCTATTGATTGAAAACTTGATGAACAAAGTTCTTTGGTTTTAATGCAGAGAAAGAAAAGAAACGAGAGAAGATTCCTACCATGGAGTCACCACTGTTTGAATGTGGGTCATCATTTGTACAAATCATGTTTTCTTTCATTTTAAAGCAGCATGATTTGACATGATACAACACAGCCTTTTGTAGCGCAGGTATCTTTACAGATGTATCTGTTGAAGAAGTAGAGAATTAATCATGAGAATTAATCATACCGTAAAATGGGAAAGAGCATCAGAATAATTATATTACCTGTGTGAACAAAGTATACATTGTGTTGGACATTGCCACTTAAAATAAACAAATAAAAATAGAGTGAGAAATATTATTGGTCTCTAATACTACCTGTACACCTAAAAGCATATGTTTAACTATCCCTAATATTTCGCACCTTATGTTTAAACCGATAAAACTTAGAAACCCCCAATAAAGATCACATATTTTCTTTTTAGTGGACACTAAAAAAACATAATTTCATGACTACTAGTAGTATTGTGTGTTTTACCCTTACTTCAAATATTACTGGAATTATTACTGCAGAATCAGACCCCGACTGATGTTCTATGCCAAATGTAGTCATTTTTAAGTTTGCCAGGCTCACAGATCAGCTTATCTGTGGGAAAGGCTACTTCTGACGGTTTTCATTTGCCTTTCGTTGCTTCAGGATCCATGCTTTCGCAGTAGTGAGAATGCACTTGCACCTTTTCCATCCAACCCCCACAACCCAGCGGTACACCTACCATAAATCTCCCAGCCCGTCATTCCTCTACTGCACACCTCATGCTTTGCACGCCTTAATTCAAATTCACACTGTCTACAGATGCCTTTGCAGTAAGAATCAGGAAAGGCTGCCCTCCCTTTTCTGCAGCGTGAGTGAAACTCCAGAATAAAACCAAGACCATCTGTTTCTTAAACTTGCACTCAAGCAGATCCATGGCCTTTCAAGGTTACTCAAGGGAATTAGAGCCAAATGTTAGCCAAAGTCGGAGGGTGAAGCTAGTGCCAAAATGAGAAGTTAAAGCTATAGCAAAATCATTAAATATTTGTCTTGTGTTGAAAATATGTCTGTTTCAAATACTTGTATTGAGCCTGTGACATTGCTGCTTTACATGTCACATATGCAGCAATACACATTTGTTTGAGTTTATTGGAAACACAGTAGGTTGCAACTCATTTGTGGGAAGAAATGGGAAAACAATTAATTGCACATTATATATTTTGATAGCACTGGGGAAAATGCCTCCAGAATTAAAAAAATAAGCATTGAAAAAAAGAAACCATAATGTATCCTCTTCCGCTACTTTATCAATTAATGGTATCTTACAGACTAATGATCTAGTAACCCATCAACTACACATGTATCCCATTGTTCTAGCCAATTTCACTGCTGGGTAGTAGATGTTTAAGGCAATAGCATAATGTGATTTCGAAAATGATCAGGTATGAAATAATTCTATTTTGCTCAACACATTTTCCAGAAACTTTCTACTTCAATGTGGTCCCATTTCAATGCTATCTCAAAGGTTCACTTTGCTATGAAACCTTTAGATCATGGCGTTCCATGGCAAGAGCAGAGGCATGTATGATGCTTCCCTTTCTTCAATGACAACTTTCAGCAGCAACCTATACAATACAAATGAATTCCGTTCCCAGAGAATATAGGAAAAACGTGGAGCTGTAATTTGTGTATTATTTTACTTTGGTGTTCCAATGTCCCTTGCACTCCCCATGACCTTATATACTTTCTAGATTGATTCATGTTCTGTTTACTGCTTATAGGAGAATTTTTATTTTGTCTCTCAATGCGGAACATACAACATCTGTGGTGTGTGGAATTTTAGTAATGTTTTGCCTGGGGCAGAAAATGCTACAGGAACCTAGGTTGTCCCCAAGTTCCCATGCCATTATCTGCCCCAGAGTGAAAATGTATCTCTTCTGTGCAAACATGAGCGCACAGCAGTGATCTGTAAAGATGGCCATCATTTACAAACATGACCGCCTTCATTAAAGCGATCCCTGTTGCTCTGTCTCTTTTACATGGCATTAAAAAGCTGGCAAAATCTATATGGGACCCAGCCTCTCCACCTGGATTTTTATGTGCTCCGAGACAGTGTAGTTTTTTCCTGAATTGAGCGGAGAAACGCAAAGAGCAGACTTCCAACTTCCTGCCTTGCTTTGTCTGGAGAAAAATAATCCATTCAAAATGGGCCTGTAAGCGTTTAATTGTTTGGGGCTGTGTAGGAGAGTTGTTGATGTAGCTTGTTCTTGGGCGCAAGATTCTTACGCCTCTGGCTATTAGAGCCTGTGTGTTCAAGGTGCAGGCAGATACCGATCACTCCCTCAGGAGGACATTCTCTGCCCACTCTTCAATTGCTCAGTCACTCTTGGATGTGCACTCACTGCCCATAGTTTGTCTAGGGGCAAGCGTTGGAGAAACTGAAGCATGCAGCATTAAGTCCAATCAGCCCCCTGTGTGCAGTGTTGCACATGTATGCACATATGTGGGTTACAAGCACCGGCATGTAAGCTCTTGTATCCACACA
The DNA here is from genome assembly GCF_040938575.1 of Ambystoma mexicanum. Classification (NCBI taxonomy): domain Eukaryota; kingdom Metazoa; phylum Chordata; class Amphibia; order Caudata; family Ambystomatidae; genus Ambystoma; species Ambystoma mexicanum. Next base: position 257,649,644 of record NC_090928.1, on the reverse strand, counting down.
AAAAACCATTATACTCACTCCAAGGATACCTATGAGACACATCAAACATCAAATTGCTGACAATGGGCTTCATTTCAAGTCTGGTGGTAACCCGCCGAGAAACCTGGCGGGATACCACCAGATGGAATTACTGTTACCGGCACTTGGACTGCCAGAATTACCGTCATATTCCAAGTGCCGGCAAGGGTCATTAATCCCCATTTCATGGAGTCCCATAGGACTCCATGAGGGGATTGCCGGTATTACCGGCACTGGTAATACCTGTTCCCGGTAATACCGGCTGTTTTTTGCTGATGGGGTGCCTGACTTACCACCAGCTCTTGGCTGGAGGTAAATAGCTCCCCCACCGACAAACTTCTAGTTTGCCGGTGCGGAAACGTGCCGGTAAACTTTATTTCTGCACATTATTTCTGCACCGGCAAACATGTAATGACGACCATTCACTTTTTTTTTTTTAAAACTTTATGTATATTGCTCACAGGCTATGCACATACATTGACAACTTTCGGTTATACAGACATATTACGTATACAGTTTTATTGTCTTCTATAATCAGGTTTTCTTGTTCTCTTAGATCAGCCAGATATTGCTTGTAACGTGAACATATGTTTCTGGGTCTGCTTTGTGGAATTACGGAATCAATATATAGCTCTTCAGTATCGTTAATCCACACCATATCTCTGTTCCAGTCTTCTATTGTGGGGGGATGTGTATTCTTCCATCTCATTAATATGACCCTCTTGGCTATAAGTAGGCTCAGGTTTAGTAGTTTCCGCCATGTCGGATTCAGTTTCCCTTCTGCCCCCAGCATGCAGGTCCTTGGCGACCACACCACCGGTTGGTCTGCCATCTTGTCGAGAGCCTCACATACCTCCGACCAATAGTTTCTCAATTTGGTACAGTCCCATAGCATATGAAATATATTAGCATTTTCAGAATTACATCTTGGACAGGCTTTGCTCAATGTGGGATATATTTGCTTAAGCTTTAATGGCGTGTAGTGCGTCCTGTGCACTATTTTATAGTGTATCAGTTTAAACCTCGAGTTATATCTCTTTAGTCAGTGCGCAAATTCGTGACCATTCCTGATCATCTATCAGCTGCCCTAGGTCTTGTTCCCATCTCCCGTTAGCAGTGTGGGTTACCATGGGTCGTGTTTGTATTATAGTTTTGTATAGTGTAGAAGCAGTGATCTTCTGAATTCCTCCTGTGAATATATAGCCTAGTGCCATGTTTACTTCCGGTTCCTCTGGAAACGTTGGGTAGATACTTTGTGTTAGTGCTGCAACCTTGTGGTATTGCTGTTTGTGCGTGTGTGTATCACCCAGCTTGTCCTTGATGTCTTCCCACGGTACAAAGCTTTGATCTGAGAACAATTGACCCCACTGTGTGATACCCTTAACGATCTAGTGTCTCGCTGTTTCACATTCAATACTGAATGGTGTGTGTGTGGGTCTCCCCATATTGGCATACTCGGGTGATATAGTTTACTGGTACAAAATATGTCAGTAATTCTGGACCATGCCGTGATTGTAACTTTGGAGGGGCTGGTCGTGTTGTATTGCTTCGGTGTGGGTCTGGTTATCCTCTGTAGCGCCCCTATCGCCTCTCTTTCTTGTGGTGACGGGGATATGTCAGTAGGGTTAAGAAAGCTTGTGGCCCATTTGGCTACTTGGTATGCCTGCGCCGCCAAATAATAGAGTTCTATGTCTGGGGCCATCAGTCCACCTTTTGGATATGTGTTTGTCAAGATTTTCCAGCTTAATCTAGGGTGCCCACCCCAAACGAAAGCTATGCAAGCGCTATTGATTTTGGTGAACAGAGCATGGCCGGGCCACACCGGGACCGTGCTAAAGAGATAGAAGAGTTTTTGTAATATCACCATTTTGATTAAGGCTATCCGCCCAGCCATTGATATTGGGAGTGCATTCCAACGTTTCATTTTAGCACATAGTGCTTCCCCTAGAGTTGTGTAGTTTAAAGCACGGGCTAGTTGAGCCGTTCTGGCTATGTGTGCGCCCAGGTACACTATATGTATCTGGCTCCATATAAGCCCATGAAGGTTTCGGGGTTGCAATGTGGCGTCTGTAAGCAGGAATATTTCTGATTTATGGGGGTTAAGGCACAATCCCGAGTATTCACCAAATTTCCTAACTTCTGCCAGGACCTTGCAGAGCATTCTCTCTGGGTTTTTTTTAAATATAATAGTATGTCGTCCGCGTACAGCATTATAATTTGTAGCTTTCCCTCTAGCCATATCCCAAACGAGCTGTAACGGGATCTGAGAATATCTGCCAATGGTTCTATGACTAAGGCAAAAAGTAAGGGGGAGAGCGGGCAGCCTTGTCTGGTACCTCCCAGCAGCTCGAGTATGTCCGTGAGGGTTCCGTTCACTCTGATTCTCGCATGTGGTCATGTATATAGGACCTGGATCCACTTTATGAATTTAGGGCCAAACCCATAGTTTCGTAATACTCCAAATAGAAAGGGCCAAGAGACAGTGTTGAATGCTTTTCTCATGTCTAGTGATACCGCTATCCCTTGAGTTGTGGTGGGTATAGAGTTCATTATATGATAGCATCGTCTGATGTTTGTGGCTGTAGATCTACCCACTACAAATCCGGCCTGATCTTCATGCACCATATATGGCATGCATGGTGTAAGTCTTGTTGCTAATATTTTGGCTAGGATCTTGGCGTCCGTGTTTATTAATGATAATGGGCGATATGATCTGCATTCCCCGGGGGGTTTGCCAGGCTTAACTAAGAGTGTAATTATTGCTTCCCTGGCGGTTTCGTGGAGTTCTCCTATTTCCAGGGCTTCCTTCCAGACAGCATGTAGTCTGGGAGTTAGGATTTGACTAAACTCCTTATAGAATTCCGCTCCAAGCCCATCTGGGCCTGGAGCCTTTCCATTGGGGAGAGCTTTTATTGCTTCATATATTTCAGCCTCAGTTATGGGTTCCTCTAATACCTCCCTAGTCGATTCTGCAATAAGCGTTGTCGGTATCTTGGAGAGGTATTGTTCTATCTCAATGTCTGTGACTTTGCCCTGGGGGGAGTATAATTCTTTATAGAACTTGTAGAATGTGTCTTTCACTTCATTCTGGTTTGTGGTTATCGCACCACCTTCTAATTGTATATAGGGTATACTAGTAGATCCCCTTTCTCCACGCACTGTACTGGCCAAAAGTTTCCCAGGACATTCGCCCTCCCCATATCTGCGCGCTGCTATGGGTCTATCAAAGTATCTTATCTCCTGATCCGCCGCTTCTCGGTACTCCTCCAGCTTGGTCTTAATTTCAGCACCTAATTGGGGAGTTGGGGCCAAGGCGTACTGGGTTTGCAGTGATGTTAGTTGTGTCTCGAGCCTCTCTAGCCTAGCCCTAATGTCTTTGAGGATTCCCCCTTCGATGGATATCGATTGACCCCTTATACAGACTTTGAATGCTTGCCACAGTATAGCCTGGGTGGAGACCGAGTGTTCATTGATCTCAAAGTAGTTCTGCATATATTGCGTCATCGATTCTTTATATACTATGTCCCTTAGGGCCGCTGGTTTAAACCGCCATGGCGGTCTCGGACTGATCTTATCTGGGATTTGCAATGTTAATTGTATCAGGGAGTGGTCGGAGTAAGTTCCGGGGTATATGTGAGATTTCGTTACCCTGGCCATGCTTTCCATGTCTATTAGCCATAAGTCAATCCTTGAATGCATATCATGGACTGTTGAGTAGTATGTGTATTCTCTTCCACCTGAGTTTAATGTTCTCCATACATCCCATAATTGCAAATTTGACATGTGTGTGAGTATTGTCTGTGCTGCTTTAGTAAGTGTTCGGGCTTGTGTTGATGTGTGATCTAATTGTACATCGAGAATTGTGTTGAAATACCCCCCACATAACACCTGGGCGGTGGGATATCTTGCTAGTTTTTCAAACACTGTGGAGTAGAACTCCGGCTGATCAATATTTGGGCCATATAGGTTTAGAAACACAATTTCTTTATCATAGAGTGTACCATGTACTATGACATATCTCCCTTCAGGATCGCATTCATACCCTTTACAAACAAACGGAAGCATATTATGTATTAATATTGCCGCCCCTCTCGCTCTAGTGTAGTAGGTTGTAAAGTATTGATGAGTGCCCCAATTTGCAATCAGTTGTTCACCCTGTCGAGGCCCTATATGCGTCTCTTGGGGGAAAATTATCCCAGCCTTTTGTCTATTAAGGTATGCCATGATTTTCCTGGTCTTGATCTTAGAACCCAACCCTCTAACATTCCAGCTCAGAACATTGATACTTTCGGTGTTGGGTTTATCCATTATCTATAAGGTATTTGCCATATTGTGCATCTTGTTGCGTCTGCACTGTCTGCGTTAATATATCAGTGCCTAGATCCTGTGTGCTTTTTGGGTTTACACCCTGGTTTATAAAACAGTAACCAAACTCTCCCGAACATGCCCCAACCCCCCCTCACAGTTCCCCAAACTTTAACCGTGCTTTGATTCACTCCCACCTCCCTCCCCAACATCATCTCGAGCACTTGCTACAGGGGGGACTGCGGCGTTTCCCGTGCCCAAGCCTTCCTTAATTATATTTGTTGCTTCCAGTTCTGACTTGTTACTCTCCTTTATTTTGACATCTCCGAGTCGATATTTGCATCATGTTTTCCCCTATTTGAGCATGTTTTTTTTTTTTTTTTTTTTCCGGACGATGGTGGCATGTGAATCCCACCTTGGGGCTCGCTCTTATGCCAGTTCTGTTTTCTATTTGGGCATAATGTCTGCGAAGCTGCCTCAGGCTTCCCTTAACGGTTTACTCTCATTCTGGAATTAAGTTTTATTCAGGGGAATATGCGTCTCTATGAAGTTTGCAGCTTCCTCAGGGAATGTGAAAAAAAACGGTTTATTTTGATGCTGAATCTTGAGTCTGGCGGGTTAGAGCATGGCGTACTGCACCTGCTGTTCTCGTAGCATCTTTTTGACTCCCAGAAAAAGCTTTCTCTCCTGCTGAACCGCCAGGGTGAAGTCTGGAAAGATACGTATTGTGCTGGTTACCCACTTCAGCTCTTGTCTCTCACTCGCAATTTTTAGGATCAAATCTCTGTCCCTGTAATTAAGTATGCGAGCTATGATGGGCCTGGGGTACGCACCGGGCTTCGGTTTTGGGGCCGCGGATCTATGCGCCCTTTTCACCATGAAGACCGGTGACCATCCTGGTTCTCCGAGCAAGGTTCGCAGAAAGTCTTCCACCGCTTTCTCCATCGACCCTTTAATTGGTCCTTCCGGAACACCTATTATTCGAACGTTATTTCTCCGAGATCTCGCTTCTAAATATTCACATTTAGTTTTCACTGTTCCCAGTTCAATGGCCATTGTGGATACTGTGTTTTTTAATGTTTCCATATTGTCCTCCACCCCTGATATTCTGGTTTCTGCCTCTGTCATACGAGCCGTCGTCTTGTCGAGCTGCGTTTTGATACTTGCAACACTCGCCGTGATTCCGTCTAGCTTGTCTGTCAATGACGCAAATCCCTGTTGCATAGCTTGGAACACCGGTTGAGGGTCCATCATGGAGGCTGTGGGGGTCTGTTCAGCCTGCGTTAGCATTGTCTCCCCTCCTTGGGGCTCGTAGCCTTTCTGCATTGTGGTTGTAAATTTTTCGATATTACCTTTGTTCCTTTTTGGGCCAAAGCCTTTGGGCCTTGTCTCTGGGCCGAGGAATACTTCGGCGCCTTCCACCGATGAAGCTTCTATATAGTGATCACGGGGTGCATCTCCTCAGTATACTGTGCTGTTATGTGCACCTAGTATGGGGTCTCGATGTTACATGTGTGGTGTCTTTGTTGGGCCAGGGTATTAAAGGTTGATCAGGGTTTTGCTTGTTCACAGTTCACTATGGTAGTCTCTATCCACCCCTCATACTTGGTGCAGTAGCATCATTCCATGTCGTCCATGGTTCTCCCTTTGGGTTGCCATTGGTTGGGTCCTCTACTGTTTAGTATCCCTTCTGTGGTAGGGCAGGCAATGTTATGTGCGATTCACATGCATTATTTCCCCTTCGTGTGATTGCCTGTGCCTTTACTGCAAGCAAAGTTGTCCATAGTCTCTGCTATAAGTGCCTCCTTATCATTATTTTCCCTTGTGTGGCGGTCCGTGTACTAGCTGCGTACGAGATCCTTTGCAACCACCGTGTTCACTGGGTGCGTTCTGATCTTCACTTAGATAGGTTTAATTTATGTCTCAGACTTGCGCCTCAACATCGGCGTTAATGAGGCCACTTGAAAGGGCGGGAGGGGACAGCTCGCTCCCCCTCACAGTCCCCGGGGGCGCGCGCCGGTAGAGTGGCAATCACCCGCCCGCCCTCCTCACCTCTCAGCTGCCTCGCGGCTCTGTCCGCGGCACCAGCGTCGGGAGTGGGGACACGCCACACAGGCTGCACGGCCTCTCTTCTCCTCCGGGGGGTCTGGCGGTGTTCGGATGTTGTCTTCCCGCGGCGGGGTGTCGTCTGTGTGTAGGCGGTGGGGGGGTCAGCGGGGCTCACCATGTGGATCGGTGTGCCCGCGACACACCCTCCTATGTTGGAACTATTTCAGTGTTTCCGACGTCTCCTAAACTACAGCCGCTCCAGCGCCGAGCTCCTCCTCTCAGTCCCGGGTGAGCGTGCCTCGCCTTGCCTCGTTTGATACCAAGCTCGTATCTCGGGAATCGCTTTTCCTTTCACGCCCAAACTTCGTGTGGCCTTTCTTAGTCGAGTGATGCTTATGTCCCTTAAAAATCTTGCCGAACCGGAATGTTTAAATGCTGTAAAAAGGCTTTGTGGCACAGGTCACTGCCGGAGCCTACACAGAAGCCGCCATTTTGTTCCGTGCGCAACAGCGCCCCACCCCCCCCCCGACCATTCACTTTTTAAATTTTGTTTATTTGTGTATTTGGTCTTTACACAGCCATATAAAAGTGAAACACATAACAATTATCAAAATTTGTAAACATAAATCTCATATCATTACATTAAAACAATAAAATATAGTATACACATGAGAATATCACCACAATTGCTTAAAAAAGGAGCAGCACACATTTCAGACAAGGCTTTAAAAATAGTTTTCTTCAGTTCCTACTAGATAAAATACACAGATGAAGTAATAACAAGAGATGCTCCTGAAAATGTCATATCCCAAAAATTGATCTGTTTGAATAAAAAATATCTCATTTACAAATGAAGCATAGGCCCTGATATATCTATTGTGGAGAAGAGGACAAGAGGCGAATAAATGCCTAGCAGTCTCCACTTCAAGATTACAGAGCCTACAAATGATTTAATCATAGGGAATCGTCACCCATGCACCACATACCACATTGATAGGTAAAAGATTATACCTTAGTCTAGTAATAAAATGAATGCGTGCAAAACATTGTGATTTGATAATATAAGAACATGGATAATGGAATGGAAAGCCTTGCTTAGCATATTCTGCCAATGTGGATTTTGAGGAGAGTTTGTCAATTAACATTCTTCTATCCCAAAGCAAGGATTTAGCTTTCATTTGCTTAAGTCAAATACTCAATTTAATAGAAAACTCAATCTCTTTAAGTTTGAAAGTATGGGTATAGATCCCCAAAGAGTGCGCTATGATCACTAGTCCTTTAAATTGTGGCCGGCTGCGTCGCCAAAATCAAGAAGTAAGTGCACCCCATAAGCACCTACAAGTTATACAGTTCTAAAAATAGATGATTGGCGTGACGCGCTCTGCCTGAAAATGTTGGTGATTCCAAATTGTTATTAGTAAATCACAAATGCAAAAGATGCAACATGTAATCATATGTTGTAATTCATTTAATGTCCTCAAAAGAGGAGGATGTCAGCCTGAGGACATTAAATGATTACATGTTGCATCTTTTGCATTTATGATTTACTAATAACTATTTAGAATCACCAACATTTTCAGGCAGAGCGCGTCATGCCAATCATCTACTCTTAGAACTCAATCTCAAAGTTAATGGCATTGTGAAAGTGAGCTACTTCCTTCATATATAGCTTGAAATGGGGCTTAGGTACAACTGAGCCATTCAACATGTCCGCAAATGTAGCATACAGAGAATCAGTGTCTGATTGGTTCCGAATTTTCAAATAAATTGTACTCCTAGAAATCCTCCAATGGGTCATCAATGAAATAAGCCCAAATTCACAACAGATTGCTTCATTTAGCACACATTGTGGTAACCTCAAGATTTCTTTTCGGGACAACATAATTCGTAAGGGACAGTCGGCAGAGAAGAGCATTAACTAACACTCCCAGATAAATATAGGCATCCACTATTTCAACCACAGTGCCCTCAATTTTCCAGACAAAGCGAGACTTAGCCCTGCATTGACTCTCAATGGTCATAATCTTGGTCTTAGAGACAGTGGCCCTCATTCCAAGGTTGGAGGTACCCTTGCAAGAAAGTCTGGCACCCGCGAATGAGCAAATACCGGGGTATTCTGGCCTTGCTGGACCCAGTAATTGCCCTTTTGCAGGTGATCCCCATTCCCATTGAGCCCCGTAGAGCTCAATGGGAATGGGGATGCCTGCAGCACCGGGACCGTTCATAACGGTGCCTGTGCTACAGGCATGCTGTGCTTGCGGGTGCCTTTCATTCCACCAAGTCAGCCCTGGCGGAATGAAAGGCACCCGCGAGCACAACTCGGAGTTTGCCGGTCTGGATACAACGGTACCGGCAAGCTTACCGGTACCGTTGTATCCGGACCGGCAAGCTCGTAATGAGGCCCATCATGTTTTAAGATAGTTCCTTTGGAATAAGTGACAGCATATCAATGCTCTGCTGAAGCCCAATAGGGGTTCTGTCCAAGAGAATAGTATCATCAGTGTATGAAAGCCAGGGAAGGGTGCTGGTACCAATTTTAGGGGGAAGGTGTCTACACTTTCCAAGGAAATCACCTATCTCTGCCACATAAATATTGTAAAACAGCGGGGCAGCACACATCCCTGCTTAACACTGCGATTAGTAGCAACCTCAGCGAATATTGTTTCATTCATATCAAGCCTAACAGAAACAGTAGTGTCAAGATGCATCTGTTGAATTAGATGTAAAATAGATGGGTTACGAACCCAAGCTTTCATTTTTTCCACAGCCTAACTTGTGGCTCCCGAGTAGTCAACAAAGCAGATGTAAAGATTAAAGCCTCATCACAAGTCCGGCGGTAACCCGTAAAAGTGGCGGTAACGGAATTAGCGATGCCCATGCCATTCTGTCGGACCATAAAATGGTGCGAAAAAACATCTGGCGCAAATAAATAATCTGTCGCAAATTCAGCCGGCGCTATTACAGCCGGTGCTATTACAGCTGGCCACACGAGGCATAAACATAGTTGCATCGCAACTCCATATTTGGCGGTATACTGCCCAAAACGCAGCACAGTTACTGTTACGCTCACCTGACTCCCACGGAGGCGCTGGCCAGGATTGTGCTGCTGTGACCTCTTCTAAGGTGTTGCGCGGGGCTCAGAAGATGGACTGGACCGGACTCCCAACTCCTGCTTGTCCGGCTTGCAAAAGTATCCTTCTTAGGGTCTTGAAGGGCGAGCTCTCCTTCCTGCTTCTGATGCAGGGGCGCGTTGGTATCCAGTTACTTCACTGGATTCTTGGTTTTATGAGAACCAAACTTGCTTGGCTTCCAGGTAAGTTCCTTGAAAGGTTCCCCTTTTGTCCTTGCATCAATATGCTAATGTCAATGTCTTTTTCCCCATAGGGGCCGGGGTACGGAATGCCGGGGAAAAGGCACCGACCCGAGATGCGAGGTGCAATCCCTGTAGAAATCCGGTAAGTCTTGATGAGCGTTTTTGGGTAATGTCTTTTCATTCGCTCATTGACGCTAATGTCTTTTTCTCCATAGGGGCCGGGGTCCGGAAACGCCTGGATGCGGCGCGGGCCCGAAATGAAGAGGGAATGACCCAACAGGTAAGTCTTAACATGGAGGTTTAGGTTTCCTCATTCCCTTCTCCCTCTCACCTTTGCTCTTGTCTTTTTCTCCCTAGGCGTGGAAGCGTGGCTGCAAATCCGGGTGATCGCTGCTGAACATGGAGGCGCCCTGTGAAGGTGAGTGGAATGCGGCGCTGCGGCGGTCGATGCGATGTGCTTTTAAATTGAGTGTCTTCCTTTGCAGGATCGTCGGCGAGCTGACTCCGGAATGCGGATCTTGCAGGTAAAGTCTTTTCCTTCTCCTATTCTCTCTTTCTCTTCCTTTGTAGGTGATCAGGGTGCTGGCAGGCGTGGCAGAAGTCCGAATGCAGGAGCAAACACGGTGAGCGTCCAGCTGCTAGATGCAGAACAACGCGAAGCATGTGCTGCTCTTCGGGTGTGGTTTAAATAGCCTGTAAAGTAGTTCCAGGTATGTATCCTTCCACTCAGGTATGTATTCTTCCTCAGACCACACCCGAGTGATAAAGTAGTCCAAAAGATAAAGTAGTCCCATTCAGTCCTCAAGAGGGCCTGGATGTAGCAGCACGGTCTGCTTCAGGTAAGTGCACATTAAAACACTTACACGCATGTCTTGCTTTATGAGCCTGGCGCCTAAGGCGCCAGGACTGGGGTCCAGAATGAGCCTGGTGCCAAAGGCGCCAGGACTGTGTCCAAAAGGCCCCAACTTGGGCCCGCTGAGACGTCCTTGGGGAAAATGATGTCTGCCTCTGGGGTTGCTGGGCTGGACCTGGCTCCTTGGAGGTAGGCATCATGACAGTACCCCCCCACAAGGCCCCTCCCAAGGTTGTTTCCTCCGGGGGTTTTGGCTTGTTCGGGAATCTACGGTGGAACCTTCGTATTAATCGAGGTGCGTGAATATGGTTACTAGGCTCCCACGATCTCTCATGAGGTCCATAACCCTTCCAGTCAACAAGATAGAAGAGTTTTGACTTTAACATTTTGGAGTCTAAAATGTCTTTCACTTCGAATTCTAATTCCCCATCAATTTGAATAGGATCTGGAGGCTTGGACAGTCGGGTTCCTGGTTGTACCGGTTTCAAAAGTGATGCGTGAAAAACGGGATGAATACGCATGTTGGAAGGCAAATCCAGTTTAAAGGCCACTGGGTTGATTATGGCTTTGATGGGGTAAGGCCCAATGAATCTGGGATTGAAAGTCTGTGGGCCTTTGAGAGATAAATGTCTAGTTGCTAGCCAAACCTGGTCTCCTACTTGGTAAGGAGGTGTTTTACTTCGGTACAAATCAGCGTTTTCTTTGTACTTTTTCTTGGCTTGCTGTAAATGAGTTGTAGTTTCTTTGAAGGCTCGGGTTATTGTGGAATGCAGATGATTTACTGCGGGCATTTCCAGAGTCAGAGGTGGATCTAGGTCAGAGGTTCGAGGATGGTGACCATACAAAGTATAAAAAGGAGTTTGACCGGTTCCGGAATGCATAGAATTGTTGTATGCATATTCTGCGATCCAAAGAATGTCTTTCCAATTGTACTCGGATTGGTGCAACATGCACCGAAGATATTGCTCGAGAGTCTGATTTGTCCTCTCGGTTTGTCCGTCGGTCTGGGGGTGGTGGCTGGTGGATAATCGCACATCTATTTGTGCTAGTTGGCAACACTTCCTCCAAAAATGGGAAATGAATTAACTTCCACGATCTGAGACTAGTACGGAAGGGAAACCATGTATTCGAACTATATTCTCCAGGAATTCCTTGGCCAGGATGGAAGCTGAAGGCAATCCTTTTAGAGGGATAAAGTGGGCCATTTTGGAGAACAGATCCACGATTACTAGGATAGTGTTGTAACCACCACACGGAGGCAGGTCCGTAATGAAGTCCATAGACAAGGTGTGCCAAGGTGCCGGTGGAATCTCCAAGGGTTGAAGTAGGCCGGCTGGCCTGTTCCTTTGACCTTTATTTTGGGCGCAAACTCCGCAAGACATCACAAAAGACTTTATGTCTTTTCTCCAAGAAGGCCACCAGAATTGGCGTTTGATCTTTTCTTCCGTTTTAGCGATACCAGGGTGTCCTTCCATTAACGATTCATGATAATGAGCAATAACTAGTTCTTGCAATTCCTTACTTGGCAGAAATAACCGCTCTTGGAAGTACGGTAAGTTATCCTTAACGGTGAAGTGGGGACCCTTTTGAGTCCATTCCAGTAAGGCTGAAGGGTCAAAAAGTAGTTTGACTCGAGTTTCAACATCCTCGATGGTTTGCAATGAAGTCAAACCTAAGATTCTTTGTTCAGGTATTATCAGCACAGGTTCTAAACACAAATTGGGTTCTTCCATGCCAATCCGGGATAAGGCGTCCGCTTTGCCATTCTTGCAGCCAGGGCGATAGGTAATTATAAAATCAAATTCTGCAAAGAATAAAGCCCATCGGAGTTGTCGTGAAGATTGGGCTTTGGCCGTCTTTAAATACTGCAAATTTCTGTGATCCGTAATTACAGTGATGGTGTGTCTTGCACCGAGGAGGTAATGACGCCAAGCCTTAAAAGCAGATTTAATGGCCAGTAACTCTTTGTCGGTAATTGCGTAATTAATTTCAGGAGCTGAGAATTTCCTGGACCAAAAGGCTACAGGGTGTAGCTGGTTAGTTTTCGGATCCCTTTGCGACAGGACAGCTCCCATGGCTAAACTGGATGCGTCAGTTTCAACAATATACGGGAGATCAGGGCGCGAGTGCTTCAACACAGGTGCGGAAGTGAATTTGGTCTTTAGGTCTTGAAAGGCTTGTTCGGCCTCTGGAGTCCATTCAAAATGTTTATTCTTACGTAAAAGAGCAGTAATGGGTTGGACTATTCATGAAAACTCCGGGATGAATCTTCGATAGAAGTTGGCAAATCCAAGCATACTCTGAACCCCTTTCACTGAACCGGGAGATGGCCATTTGAGGATGGCGTCCACCTTTCGTGAATCCATTCGAATTCCTTTAGGAGTCAGAACAAATCCGAGGAATTCAACCTCAGTGGTATGAAAGACACACTTTTCCAGCTTGGCAAATAGTTTGTGCTGGCGCAATTTCTCTAGAACTGCTCAAACATGTTTTCGATGATCTGACTCAGAAGATGAGTACACCAGGATGTCGTCGATGTATACGATGACACAAACATCGATAAGTTCTCGCAGAACATCGTTTATGAAGAATTGAAAAGCTGCAGGCGCGTTGCACAAACCGAAGGGCATAACCTGATATTCGAAGAGCCCGTATTTGGTGTGGAAAGCTGTCTTCCACTCGTCACCTTCTTTTATTCGCACTAGGTGATAAGCTCCCCGGAGATCTAACTTGGTGTATATACGAGCATCTTTTACTTGATCAAGAAGTTCAGGGATCAGAGGCAGGGGATAACGATTCTTTATCGTTATCTGATTTAAAGCGCGGTAGTCAATACAAGTTCTAAGGTCTCCTTCTTTTTTAGGCACGAAGAACAAAGCGGAAGAGACCGGGGACTTTGATGGGCGAATAAAGCCATTGGCAAGGTACTGATCCAAATACTGACGCAAATGCTGGTTTTCAGGTTCAGTGAGAGCGTAAATCCTACTACACGGCGGTTGAGCATTGGGAACTAGATCGATCTGGCAATTGTAAGAACGATGAGGGGGTAGCGTGTTAGCCTGTTCTTTCTGAAAAACGTCCTGGTATTCAAGGTATTCTGCCGGTAGTTGAACAGTGGCGGGGGTTACTGTGGCTAAACCAATAGCTGGATTTCTAGGATAACAAGTGGGACCACAATCTGGAAAAGTTATTCTCTTTGCTCGCCAGTCTATTCGAGGATTGTGTGTTTCTAACCAAGGAATTCCGAGGATTACTTGAAATTGTGGAGCCTTGATTATATCAAACACTATTGCTTCCCGATGTCTATCCTGACTCACAAGTGTCACTTCTGTGGTGGAATGCGTTACCGGCCCAGAGGCTATTTCGGTACCATCAACCGGAGTAATGACATCCTGGTTTATTTTTGGATGCAGAGGAAGGTTCATCCTGGAGGCCAATTCGCGGTCCACGTAGTTTCCGATAGCTCCGCTGTCGACGTATGCTTTGATGGCATGCAACCGTTGGGGCTTTTTTGGATCCACAAGCACCATTGGCAAGACAAAATGCGAGGTCAGAGAGTTCGTTTTCAAGCTCGGCAAGCGGACCTCTACGCTTGTCGAGCCAAGTCGTTTCCCGAAACAGGTTCCATTAAGTTGTTGTCAGAGGCACCAACCACCTTCCTAGGTGGTTTTACCGGACAATCACGAAGAAAGTGACCGGAAGCCCCGCAATAGAGGCATAGTTGCTTTTGTCGCCTTCTCTCGCGTTCCTTCTGAGTTAACGGCCCCTTAACTCCCCCTATTTGCATAGGTTCCGAAGCTTCGGTATTCCTGGGGTTTACGAGGGTTCTGATCGGTACTCGGGTTTCAAACTTGGACCGATCTGCTTTCCTATTCTGAAGTCTGTGATCCAGTTGTACCACAAAGTCAATATATTCTGCGCAGCCCTGGGGTGGATTCACTACTTGGGCCAGAATGTCTTTTAGCTCTCCGCGCAGACCCCGGTGAAATAAAATGATCCTTTTATTTTCAGGCCATCCGGTTTCCACCACCAGTCTGTTAAAGGAGGCTATGTAAGACAAAAGATCTTGACTACCTTGTCGTAGAGATAGCAGTTCGTTGTCAAGGGCCTGTCCCTGCGAGTGTCGAGCGAACAACCTTTCCATGCTGGCCTGAAAGCCCTGAAAATCCTGGAGAATTGGATCGTTCTGGTTCACCAAGGGAACAGACCAATCGGCAGCACAGCCACTTAGGTACGATAACACGAAGGCCACTTTGGTCCTATCATCAGGGAAGGCTCCTGGTCTGCATATAAAATGTAAGCGACATTGGTTCATAAAAGTGGCATATTTCTTTGGGTCCCCCGCAAAACGTTCAGGCAGTGCTAAAGGCATGGATCCCGGCAGATTGATCTGAACAGGGTTACTCGAACCCAACGAAGTGGAAATTCCCCCGGGACTAGGTAAAGGAATTTGTCCAGCCTGACTCTGTAGCAATCGTTTGGCCAAGTCATCAGTTTGTTCCTTGGAGAGAATGAGTTATCTTTTGAGGGCATTAGTCTCTTGGCGAGCTGAGTGTACCTCTGCCATTAATTCCCCCAACAGCTGGGCCAGCTGGTCTGTCTCAGAAGTCTCCATAGCGCCCGGGTGGGAAATTGTGGGTAGGCTTCGCGTTGTTATGCTCACCTGACTCCCACGGAGGCGCTGGCCAGGATTGTGCTGCTGTGACCTCTTCTAAGGTGTTGCGCGGGGCTCAGAAGATGGACTGGACCGGACTCCCAACTCCTGCTTGTCCGGCTTGCAAAAGTATCCTTCTTAGGGTCTTGAAGGGCGAGCTCTCCTTCCTGCTTCTGATGCAGGGGCGCGTTGGTATCCAGTTACTTCACTGGATTCTTGGTTTTATGAGAACCAAACTTGCTTGGCTTCCAGGTAAGTTCCTTGAAAGGTTCCCCTTTTGTCCTTGCATCAATATGCTAATGTCAATGGGCCTCATTACGACCCTGGCGGAAAGTGACTGACCGGACCGCAACAGCGTAAATAGCGTTTCCGCCATTGCACGAAGGAGCAAAGTGCGGCTAATTACGACCCATCGGGCACGAGCATTACGCCATGGCGGAATCCGAAAGGCTGCGATGGCGGAAATGACCCCAAAACGGCCCTTACCGCCGCCGTACGCTGCACCAGGTGCAATACCGCCACCCATCTTAGCGGTCACCGTAATGAGCGGTCACCGTAACGAGCGGGCACCGCAAATTACGGGCACCGTAAATATACGGAAACGGAAGTAAAAGCATGTGGCCGGAACGGGAAACAGCACGCCGCACAACTATAAAATCCGAATCCCAACACAACCATTAAAAATCCGACCCTGACACACATCCCAACCCGTTAGCAACCCCAGTTAAAAAAATAAATATGGGAAAGGTAGCCAAGAAAGCGTGTGATCGCAAGCGGCAGGTACACTTCTCCCGAGAGGAACTGACCGTGCTCACCGAGACCCTCCAGGAAAATGCCGCCGTCGTCTTCTCCAGTCAAATGACCAGGACGGCCCTTGCCAACAAGAAGGCCATATGGGCCCTGGTGGCACAGCGCGTAAGTGCGGTGGGGACAACACCCCGCACGCCACAGCAATGTCGCAAGCGGTGGGACGACCTGCGGATCCGCGTACGCAGCATACTTTCTGCGAACAGGAACATCGCCACAGCTACCGGGGGGGGTTCAGAGTCGCCCATCAAGTTGACCCCCTGGGAGGATATCTGCGCCTCCACCATAGGAATGGAGAGCATAGAGGGAGTCGGAGGGATGGAGAAAGGAGTGCCGACATCCGGAGAATCAGGTAGGTTGGCCAAGAGAAACAATGCGAAATCCACAAAACACGAACATGTGCAGTACCATGTGACCCCATAGTGCAATACATACTTTGCCCTGACAGCGCCCTCTAAAAGTCAGAATGAATAAACAAATCAATCAAGATGCCATAAACAACCCCTACATGTGCAGCATGCACCCCCTAACTGCAGGCAGCCAAATGAATGCATCCTCAATCCACACGAAAATGAGACCACCTCCAAGGCCCAGTCCCAAATCAGCCTCATGTACCACCCCAATGCATTTGATACGTTGCCATTCCAAATCCGACAGACCCATAACTAACGCTCGCCCCTCTTTACTCCACCACAGGGTCCGATACCAACGACGAGCTGCAGGACACCCCTACCAGCACGCCTGCAAAGAGGGCCAGGACCAACGTCCCAAGAGCCTCCACCTCAGGTGCAAGGATCAAGACACGGCAGCAGCAGGAATCAAGTGGCAGCACACTGGAGGGGACTGCAACAGGCACCCCAGCAGCCAGCAAGTCCACAACCCCAGCACCACAGGTCCCCCCAAAGAACGTATCTGATGGCACTGCCTCTGGTGGTAGCAGCACCATAGGTGACACAGCTGTCATGCCAGCATGCTCCGACACGGAAAACAGTGCTGGCGACGTAGGTACCATCCATGACCTTTCCCAATCCCCCTGCATGTTCCATCCCCTACACCATGACGAAACCACGCAGGGGCACCCTGAAGACGACGACTGGCCAACCCCCACAAGTCCTGTGCCAAGGCAACATGTGTTGAGCAGCCCCCCTGTCACACCACCGCAAATGTCCATGGCCCAGCAGAGGCAACAGTCCCTCGACCTGCTGATCGAGCAACAGCAGGAAGTGTCCACGCTACTCAAGGACCATGCAAATGAATGCGGGGGTTCCAGGCCAGCCATGGAAACATCCACCGAGACACTCAGGGCACAAATAGAGAAAAGTAGTGAGAGCCTCAGGGGAGAAATGGAGAGAAGCACCGAGAGCCTGAGAGCACAAATGGAGAAAAGCACCGAGAGCCTGAGGGGGGAACTGCATGCGACGTCCAAAGACGTCTGTGCTGAACTTGCTGCTGTGCGCCGTGTGCTCTCGGAGCTCTCACAAACCCTCAGAGACATGCATGGACGCGAGCAGGCAGAGACATCATCCGTGGCAAGTTCCGTCCAGGGCAGCCCCCAACGCAGATCTGGCAGGAACCTGCGCTCCACGGGCAGGGGTGCCCCTGATACCCGTAGAGGGGGCTTGCAATAGCGTCTACCCACGGACAGCATGCATATTTGGACACTGGTGTTGGGGGGGGAGGTAGTAGGGTGGAGGGGGTGTGTTGGGCTTCACTGGGTGGCGGGTCCATAGGGTGTATAAATCAAATCACATTAACAATACAGCACCTCATTATCATCCAATGACATGTGTGGACATTGATTTTTGCGTACGAGGCCTTCATAGGCGTACAGTCCACAATGTGCCTGTACTACACACACACAGTGCCACAGGTCCCCTTTCCGTGTAATAGGCACCATGCGTGGTTGCTAGAAGCATGCATCTATGATGCTCTGTCGGATTGCACGTGCATCCTGTGCCTCATGGACTCCTTGAGGTGCCTCCACATCCCCACCCTCATCATCATCATCATCTTCAGGTGCATGCAGTACAGCGTCAGGGGGCATGGGCACATTCCTACGTATGCACATGTTGTGCAGCATGACACATGCCATGACCATCTTAGAAACCTTCTCATGGCTGTACATGAGTGCCCCGCCAGACCTGCTGAGGCTGCGGAAACGAGCCTTCAGTAGGCCGAATGCCTGTTCAATGACCACACGGGTACGTGAGTGGGCATGGTTGTAGTCCTCCTCATGCTCGTTCTGTGGGTTCCGGATTGGTGTAAGGAGCCATCTCTTCAGTGGATACCCGGCATCACCTGTATGAGACGAATAAAGGGTGTCAGTGGAATGATAGTGCTAAGTAGCCCCCCCCCCCTCCTGCAAGGTCATTGACGCATCAAATGGGCCACGATGTCATGCATGGAATGAGACTCACCGAGTAGCCAGGATCTGTGCCCTGCGTGTCGCTCCATGTAGCGTGGTATTCTTGTGTTCCTCAGGACCATAGAATCATGGGTAGATCCTGGAAATCTGGCACAACAATGCGTAAAGATCTTGTTGGAGTCACACACCATTTGCACATTGATTGAATGAAATTGTTTCCGGTTGCGGTACTGGACCTCCATGGCATGTGGGACAACCAATTCAACATGGGTGCAGTCGATGGCACCAATGCAACCCGGGATGCCGCCAAGTGCATGGAATCCCACTTTTGCGTTGGTAATCTCCTGGTACGTGCGTGGTAGTGTGATGTGGTCGTCGGCGTGCTTCAGGAGGGCATCGTGCACTTGGAAGAGTGTCCGTGAGAACAGTGGCTGTGAAATGCCATGCAACTGTCCCACTGTGTGCTGGTAGGTGCCTGTGGCCAGGAAGTGGAGTGCAGACACCACCTTCAGTAGGGGTGGGATGGCGGTTGGGCTATCTATCATGCTCACGAGGTCAGCATGTGTCATGTCCACAATGGCGATTATGGTGTCCCGGTCCAAACGGTAGAGGGTGTGGATCTGCTCAGCAGTGAGGTTGAACGGATCGGCTCGGAGGCGTGGGATTGCGGGCCGCCTGCGTGGTGGTAGTGGCAGTGCTTGTGGCCCTTGCTGACCCTGCCTTGCCCTCCTCCTCCTCCTTCTCCTCCGTCTCCCCTGTGCGCCCGGTTGTTGTACCTGTTGTTGTTCGTCGTCTTCTTGTAGTTGTAGCACTTGCAGTGCTATCTGGTCCCCCAGGCCCAACATCGCTAGTCCTGCCGGTAGCATTTTGGAGTGGGAGTGGTTGTGGGAGGGGTTTGGGTCTGCTATATATGTGCTGTCGGCCTGTATGGCCTCCACCTGTGCTGATTGAATGAATCTGTGGCAGATGCAATCCCTTCTGGCCGAGCACGTCCCGCACGTAAGGCTGCATTTGGCCGCATGGCATCTTGGGATTGGAATCATGTATCAAATCCCGATGGCAGTGTGATGTACTTTGACTGATTTTCATGCTATGCTCCCATTGTTACACATGCTATGATTGCAGCCGCTTACATACCTGTGAAGAGTCAGTGGTATGTAGGGCTCGATCGATGGCCGACCCTCATGCAGCACAGTAACGTACTTCACCGACGGGCGTGGCGTCCCATTTGTGATTGCAGCCAGTTAGCATTATGACACACAGCCGCACTACATTGATGTAATTGTGAATGCAAGCGTTCACAGAAGCCTTTTCGACGTAATGTTGCAAGTGAGGAATTCGAAGGCCAGCATTTTTGGTTTTGAAGTAGCGGCGAGGATACGCCCACAGGTCTGGCTGGAAATGTAACGTTCTATTGTAGAATGTCCTTGGGACATGGCCCATAACGAGCAAGCAATGAATGATATGAATTGAATGGGATGCGCAATAGCGTAGTGGACGATAAGGCAGGACGTTCCCAAATCCATCTTGCTTCACAACACTACAGATCCGGCCAGGAGCACAGTGGTTTTTGCAGACTGCATTACGCACAGACGCGATGGAAGTTTCACATATTATGTGAGTGAATATTCATGCGTTTTCATTGCGGGATGAGGGAATGATGAATGGATGCATGGACAGATGATTCCGTTTAGGGTCTGCCATGTACATGGGTTTTTTGAATCACTCCCCTTCCCCTGCGCTATGTGATGCAAGGCTGCCATAGTGGGACTTACGTCTATCTGCCCTTGTCGGATCCTCCCTGTCTCGACGCGCCTTCATACACTTGTGTCTAGGCACGTTACTAATCCCATGTCATGGGTTCTATCTTGACGGACGCATGCACAGTAACCGACGTTGCCAATGGTGTATTTACCTCGATTGATTTCGTTATGAATCGATACTGATTTAGGGGTCTGTATATTCCTTTGGAGTGGGCTAGCATGCATATGGGTGTGGATTTGGTGTGTTGAATGAAGATTGTAATGCATCATGAGTCCCGTAATGCAATCGGTTAATTTGTGTTTCATTTGGGTGACAGGTATCTCCTGCCCTATTGCAGATGCCATCTCTACGCCACTCCTCCAGATGGGTTTTACTCTCGACACCTGCAGCTTCGGGTGAATCAGTGGAGCACCATTTCGATCTTATGGGACGATCGCCAATGGGCCACATGCCCTTACGCTGTACTGGTGGCTAGGTGCAACATTTCGGCCTTTCAGCTCGACTAGTGCCTGCCTCATGGGACGGACCTGCGGTTCTTGCCGCTTCCATGTTGCCTTTTGGAACGTTGATGTAGGCCCTGTGTGCCATGATGGTACAGGGCGTCACACAAGTGGAAGCTGGTCAATTATTGCAGATGCAGCCCTCGGTGATGATGGATGTTTTGGTGTTATTTTGCAAATTGCTGTGGGGCCTTTGTCATTTGGATGTGCATTTAAATTGTATTCCGATATTTGTCGTGTTGCGTTATTCTTTGCAGGTGATGTGGCGATTTTCGATTTGTGGCGGTATGTATTGCGAGATGATCTGCATTGTGTTCCGCCTTCTGAGTTGAGTTGTGTGGTACAGTACTGGCCGCGTTTGCCTACGTAGCACAGTATGGTCACGGATAGGGGCTGCCATTGTGACTGTTTACATGATGTGCTGTTCAGGGGCGGGGGATTGGCTTTTGGCCGACTGGTGCCTGTCAGCCAGGTCGATTGGTGGAATGATGGGATGTTCAGAATGTGGCTGGTCACAGGTGACTGTGTTTGCGTGCGTTTGTTGGAGGGGGACTGGGGTCATGTCCATTGGAATAGCTTCTGTATTCATGCCATCTGTGCCCTGCAGCTCCCATCGGCCCCTCTTGGGATGAGCCTGGCTGCTCAGTCACTCTGCCAACTTGTGTGGTACATGCTTCTGCTGATGGTTGGTTTGTTTACTGGCAAGAGTACAGGGCTGGTGCAATCCCCCTCAGGATGCTGTTTTGGATGTTGCCTTGCGCTGGTGGCAAGCGATGGGGGACTACTGTTGTTTTGTGTCATGTGTTCTTGATTTTCATTTTGATGTATTGTACCTTCACATGCCTGTGCTGCATCAGTACGGCTATGGTGACATGCCGTACATGGATGCCCACTCACGGGGCGCTTTGAGCCCCTGCATGCATTTCTACGTTGGCATGCATGGGTGAATTGTAGATTTCACTGGTTGCATAGTGTGAGTACATTGCGCCTGCCAGGAGTTGTGCAATGTGGCCAGGGAGTGGAGTACAGGCACTCAGTGGGCCATTTACGGTTGGTTCACGATGCCGTATTTCTCGCCATGGCGGAATGGTACTTTACGACGTGCTTGATGGCGTTCAGTACATGTCCGCTAGGGTCAGAATTCGCGTACCGTTGCGCCATGGCGGTGATTCCGGTTTTGCAAGGCGCGCGTGCGCGTACTTGGTGCAGTTAGCGTTGCCG
Organism: Ambystoma mexicanum; assembly: GCF_040938575.1. Taxonomy (NCBI): domain Eukaryota; kingdom Metazoa; phylum Chordata; class Amphibia; order Caudata; family Ambystomatidae; genus Ambystoma; species Ambystoma mexicanum. The sequence goes on along the minus strand of NC_090928.1, from coordinate 257,627,795 downwards.
TTCACTGCGGTGTCGCTAATGGCATCGTACTTTACGGTGACGGGTCATAATCGCAACGAGCGGTGTTCGATGGCGGTATTGCATTTCCGCCATCATTTTTCCATTTCCGCCAGGGTCGTAATGAGGCCCAATGTCTTTTTCCCCATAGGGGCCGGGGTACGGAATGCCGGGGAAAAGGCACCGACCCGAGATGCGAGGTGCAATCCCTGTAGAAATCAGGTAAGTCTTGATGAGCGTTTTTGGGTAATGTCTTTTCATTCGCTCATTGACGCTAATGTCTTTTTCCCCATAGGGGCCGGGGTCCGGAAACGCCTGGATGCGGCGCGGACCCGAAATGAAGAGGGAATGACCCAACAGGTAAGTCTTAACATGGAGGTTTAGGTTTCCTCATTCCCTTCTCTCTCTCACCTTTGCTCTTGTCTTTTTCTCCCTAGGCGTGGAAGCGTGGCTGCGAATCCGGGTGATCGGTGCTGAACATGGAGGCGCCCTGTGAAGGTGAGTGGAATGCGGCGCTGCGGCGGTCGATGCGATGTGCTTTTAAATTAAGTGTCTTCCTTTGCAGGATCGTCGGCGAGCTGACTCCGGAATGCGGATCTTGCAGGTAAAGTCTTTTCCTTCTCCTATTCTCTCTTTCTATTCCTTTGTAGGTGATCAGGATGCTGGCAGGCGTGGCAGAAGTCCGAATGCAGGAGCAAACACGGTGAGCGTCCAGCTGCTAGATGCAGAACAACGCGAAGCATGTGCTGCTCTTCGGGTGTGGTTTAAATAGCCTGTAAAGTAGTTCCAGGTATGTATCCTTCCACTCAGGTATGTATTCTTCCTCAGACCACACCCGAGTGATAAAGTAGTCCAAAAGATAAAGTAGTCCCATTCAGTCCTCAAGAGGGCCTGGATGTAGCAGCACGGTCTGCTTCAGGTAAGTGCACATTAAAACACTTACACACATGTCTTGCTTTATGAGCCTGGCGCCCAAGGCGCCAGGACTGGGGTCCAGAATGAGCCTGGTGCCAAAGGCGCCAGGACTGCGTCCAAAAGGCCCCAACTTGGGCCCGCTGAGACGTCCTTGGGGAAAATGATGTCTGCCTCTGGGGTTGCTGGGCTGGGCCTGGCTCCTTGGAGGTAGGCATCATGACAGTTACCTCCAGCTGGAGGTATATGAACACAGGTGTCTAAAATGAAGCCACCGGTGATCCCAATCCACCCCAGAGGGCTACATAAGGCGCACTCCTACCACAAACACTGTTTCCAACACCATGCTGCCACTGTGAGCTGGGACAGGCAGCTGCTCATGCTACGCTTTGAAGTAGAGAGGCAGGACAACCAGGCCAGGGCACAGGGAGGACAGAGGGCGGTGGGCAGGAGCAGGAGGAGGAGGAGAGCCCAAGCAAGGAATTCCTCGATCCCCAGGGTCAGGACCTCACCTTCGACCCTTATTGATAGCCAGTTGGTCACCCTTTACCACAACAGGGAGACCATGACGGAGCTGCTCACCACAATACAGGACGACAAAGGGAGCAGGATGAACATCCAGACAGCTGTGCCCCCACTGTTGAAACTAGTGTCTGTCCTACAATTCCTTCAGACTGGCACCTTCCAGCACTCTGTGGCCATGATGCACGGCAGGGCACAGCCCACACACATTCTGTGCAGTGCTGGCTCAGGTGCTTGAAGCTGCATGCACGTCTATAGAATAGACACATGCCGATCTGCATGCACACGTAGTCCATTAACCTGATATTGTGTAAATCCAGCCCCACACCCTACACTATGACTAATGCCTGTGCCTCCCCCAATGCAGGTGAATCTAGATGCCCACAGCTGCCCGTGCTAATGAGCCCTGTGCATGATCCACAAACACCGCAAGAGAATGCCTCCAACCACGCTCACAGCAGGACCTGTGTGTGCTTCGAGCAATCCTTCGGCCTCCTGAAGGCACTTTTCCGCTGCCTAGACCACACCGGTGGAGCCCTGATGTAAGCTCCAAAAAAAGTTGGCAAAAAGTGTGCTTGTGTGTACAATGCTGCACAATATCTGCCTGAAGAGAAATGTTCCACTACCCCCTGATGTGGGCATGCCACCCCCAGAGGATGAGAATACAATGTCTGTGGCAGAGGCAAATGCACGCATTGACAGAGATGGCGTGAGAGATGGGAGAATGGCAGGCCAGGGGCTGATAGACAATTTCTTTTGACACTTTCACATGGCACAAGTCATGCACCACTGTCTGACACCACCCCAATCAATACACCCGACAATGACACAATCAGGAATGTCCTCGCATTGATGAATTTTAACAGTTTTTATGGAAAGAAGTGCCAAACTATCCCCCCTCCCAACACCAACTCCCTATCACACTATCCCCCATCCCACCACCAACTCCCCATCACACCATTGCCCCCCACCACCAACTCCCCATCACACTAGCCCCCTCCGCCTCCGCCTCCCACCACCAACTCCCCATCACACTATCCCCCTCCCACCACCAACTCCCCATCACACTATCCCCCTGCCACCACTAACTCCCCATCACACTATTCCCATTTCCTCCTCCCACCATCCACTACCCATCACACTGTCCCCCCTCCCCGCTCCCACCACCCACACCCCAGCATGGCCACTCATGGCAATCAGTGTCCCAGAGTCCTTCACCAACGTGGCCTCTTCCCCCCAATCCCTGTTTGCCTTCCCCCTGGTGATTTTGGGTGGAGAAGGCGCTGTGACTGTCGCTGCGGCATGCTCTACTGTGACCCCTCTGTGGGTGTGGATGAAGTGGATGGGAAGGAGCCTGTCCCCAGGTTTTGCTGCCGTTGCACCTCCATGCTCTGCTGGATGGCCTCTGCCAGTGCAGAGATGCCTTCTGTCATTTCCCTGACACGTTGGGCCTCCCTGATGAGCCTGCATCCTTCTCCACCTCCTCGTATGATGCCTCTGCCAATGCGCGAGTGCCTGTAGGGGACATAGGAAATATTGTCAGGTATGGTTCCCCCATGTGTGTTGGCATGCAAGGCACAATTGTTATGGTACAGAGTGTGACTCCACACATATGGGTAAATGGTTGGTCATGAGAGGATGCATGTGGGCTTGTAGCGATGGGTGTGTGACCCAAAGGCCTGTTGGTCTTTGGCCTGTGTATGGGTAGGGCTGGGTGTCCATGCTGGGGCAGCTTACATCTGGCATGCATGCTTGTGGTCCTTCATGGCCCCACATCCGCTCCCCCGGTGTCACCCACATTGTGGCGGTGTGGGCGTTATGGTTTAGTCCATGGCTCTGTCATGGCTCTATGGGGCACTGCTCTGCAGCTAGCAGGGCTGCACTGTGGGGCACAATGATTGGCAGGCTGGACACATGTCGGTGTGTGGGACGTGTACTTCCCTGTGGCTTGTCTGCCATGCCGACATGGGGCAGGACTACTGGGCCTGCAACATGCTGGTGTGACTGCTGCACAGTGTTGTGGTCGCTCACGCACCTCAATCCCGCTGGCACAAGGTGCGTCAGTAGGGGTGTGGTGCCCATGGAGTTTGTTTGGTTCACTTGCCTGCCCTTCCTGCTGCTGTGACGTTCAGGGATACCCTTGGTGCCCTGCCAGGTGGCAGATGTGCCACCCTGTCCCTCTGCCCTGTTGGCATGCGCAGCATCTGGGTCTGCTGACTTGTGTCCCTGTCCACTGAGGCATCTTATGCTGGGCTGTCATTTGTACGTGCATTTGTGTTGGGGGGTTCACTCACCTCCTGCCTCCTGGCACCCACCTCCGCACTGCCGACTTCCTCTATCCCTTCGAGGTGCATCACTGTGCTGCATTTCTCCTCCCAGGGGGTGAGGACCAGTGGCTCTACAGTGCCCTCTCCACTTGCCAGGGACTTCCTGCAGTGTTGGGACAGCAGTCCCTGCACCCTGACCCTCAGGTAATTCCACTGCTTGTGGCAGTCCTCTCCATCAGGGGGTACACTTGATACTGCTGTCAGCTTCTGGTAGATGGAATTCCAGATGGCTGTCCTGTGCTGCCCAGTGGTCTTCCGTTGGCGACTGCCATAAAGTTCCTCAAAGTGGGCAATTACCTCATGTGTGAGGACCACCAGCACAGCCTCGCTAAATTTGGGGTTGCGGAAGCAATGTTCAGCCCCCTTGCCTCTTATCCTCTCCTGGGACATGTATGCTTCTTACCAGGACCAGATGGTTGCAGGAAGTGGAGATATTTAATGGATTGTGTTTTTCAAAATGTCTGCTGCAATGTTTCTCGTTCCAGTGGTCATGCAATTTGCACCGTCCCAGGATCTCCGTCAGTAGCGCTATTAGCGCTGCTTTCTCCTTGGTTGCCCTTATTTCGGCGCTGTTACCGCCGGGCGCTAATAGCGTTACTGCCAGAGTCGGGGCGTGCTCACACCAGGTTGTCATGCAGCGCTAATTCCACTGCATCACCTAGCATTAACGATATTTCCGTTCAGCGGTAATTGCGCCGGTTTACTCTGCCAGACTTGTGATGAGGCCCTTAGGCCTTCAGTGCAGATAGTGGATCTGATAAGAGAGAACAGGCACCAGATGTTAAGCAACGTTCCAAAGCCTTTACGGAAACCTGTCTGCTGACAAGAGAGCAATTCCCTCTCAGTAACCCACTCATTTACCTTTTCAAGAATACAAGTAGAGTACATTTGGGAGATGGAATCAGTTAGTGCTAGCAGTCAGTAATTACTAGGCAGCACTCTATTACACTGAAGGGAATAATGCCTGAGTAAGGAATAGCTATGAACACCTGGTGCAGTAATACAGCCCAATAATTAGCATCTGCCTTGATGACATTAGCCAAGCCATCAGGTCCCAGCGTTGTAAAGGGCTTCAATTTAGATATCATTTTCGAGAGGTCCTCAACCGAAAAAGTGAGGCAATCCCCAGAGGTCTATGCTTGCCAACAAAAGGTTCCTGATAGAGCAGTTTGATATGCTTTATCCATTTTTATACGGAACCGAGTTAACCTCTAGGGTACAACCTCTCTTCATATGTTTATTAACAAAATACAAACATTTGCTATTATCCCTATCCTTTAAGGTCCGAAAAACAATCTTCCAGTTAGCATTATGCATAGAGAACTTATGACACTGAATCCCATTTTTATATGTGGTTCTTAACTGCTTGATATATTTCAGTTTAAGAACAGGATCAATGACGTCTCTTTTAATTGCCCTGATCTCAGAACCCAAGCTCTGCTTCTGTTCAACAATGGCAGCGTCATAAGGGGAACCAGATTTAATTTTGCAAAAAACAATGTTTTATTTGTTTCTGTCCACTTGTTTTTTTTACCATGTTCATAACTGTTAGAATATATGTGAGCAGCAAAGGTCAATCCCCGTAGGTGGCAGGCTTGACATGCATTTATTTTGGTTAATATCTATGTTTCTCCCGATGGGGGTGGTTTCACAAGGTCTATTGTTAGATACATTGATAAGATTCTTTCATCTTGGTTAGAAGAAACCCTGGGTTCCCCCTGTTTGGTGGTAGGTGATTTTAATACATCTTGAGATGTTAAGGAACAGATTGATGACCCTTGTCCCCCCCCTAACTTCAAATCGAGAAGTATGTTGGACTTCTTTTCTTGATTCTTTTAACTTAGGGATATTGGAATGTCTTTACCCTTTCTTTACCCTGTGTATCCCACATTTACTTGACAGAATGGATGATCTTACTCTCAAATTGATTATGTCTTCAATTCTGGGATTCTTAAGCATTTGATCTCTTTATGGATTTTGACAACGGTTAGTGAACATGTTGTGCTGACATTCTGTTTAAATTTTAGTACTTGTAATACTGTGCAGAAGATGCTAGGTATGGTTGATTGAAACCCCAAGGGAAACAGGCTTTGCTGGTCAGACAGAAATATTGAGTATTTTAATAACTTGCTACAATCTTCTCTTTCTGTAGAGTCCTTAAACAAAAGCAGGTGCCTCCGACTGGAATCCACAGAACACTTAGGCTTATCATGGGCTTTTTCTAAACACTAAAACAAGCTTTTGCTTAACAGCTAGTGAATCTACTTTGAACGATCAAATAGCTTAGCCAACAGGGACCCAGTTTCTTACCATGAAGAAAATAATGAATACTGCTTATTATCACTGAAATTGTGTAATCAGGTTATTTTTTCTCTCCTGATGAACCATTCAAAACAAGAATGGGGCAACACGTGTTGAGAGACTTATAAAACATGAACATTACAAAGACTTATAATATTAAGAAGAACTGTAATTTACCAATTTGAGTGACTATGGTTTGAAGTAACACCGTCTTATCAAGAATAAAAAGAAAAAAAGTATATACTTTATAACAACTCAACTCAGTCTCAGCTTGTCGTTTGAACATTGACTCACCTGAAAACTTTAAGTTTATCTGCACTTAATGGTTGGCGCATTACAGAATCACTCCCATTCAAATAAACTTGCACAACCAAGTATAAGTACTTTTGAAAGGTGACACGATCCCTATTGAATTCCGAACTAAAGGATATATTGAGTATGTTCTGAATATGGCAACAAAGCAAAACAAGTACTAAACCATTATGAGCATTTATAAATGAAATGAAAGTAAGATGAAGTTGAAGCAAGGTGGTGAGAAGGGCTAGAGTGAATTGTATGAGATATGTAAGGAAGGCATGGTATCAAAGTAAGACAGACACAAGGGATCCCAGTTCAAGGGTGTTTATTAAACTGTAAAAATGGGTGAGATAAACGCTTACTCTAAACCTAAATCTAAGATGGGACCATCAAATAATATTAATACAGTCCCAGTGGAGTCTAGTCAAATGAACAGGGCCTATACTAAGAAAAACCTATTGCCAATCCTTACCGCTATGCTACAAAATAGTGTGGGATAATGATCAAAAAGAAAGAAACAAGTGTTCTCAAATGATAAGTCAGGATCTTATGGCTGGGGTCTCCGTTCCCCACGTTTGAAGCACGGGACAAGGGGGTACTCTCGAGCACAGCAAACTTCTGGGCTTCTCCGGCCCGGAGTTTACAGTTCCTTTTTACAATATCACGGCCTTCTGTGCCCAACTCTCTTTTATGCAAAGTCTCTTGCTTCAGAGGTCCTGATGTATCACAAACAACAAACAAAAGTTCCTTCTATTATTCTTCACGTCGGGCGATTACTCTTCACCCAAGGATCCCCCCTGCCAGGCTCCAATACCCTTCATAACGTCAGCCCCCCTCAATCAGGTTCAGACGAACAGCTCACTGTGGGGACATCCCTCAATCGGGTTCACGTTTGTCACCACAATGCAGTTCATAATGTGTCAAAGACATTCGACTGTACAAGGGGTTTTGACTCGACCCTTGTATAACCACTTTTAACCACCATTATTACTATTCTCTATCTCATATGTTTCCTTTCATTCTTACTTTGCATTCTAGACACTCTGAAAATTCTTTTACATATTATTGCTACTGTCTTTCCTTTAAAAATCATTTTTAATGTATTTTTTATATGATGTTACAAGAGTATTTACTTTATGTAACTTATGAAATGTGAAAAGCTTATGTTAAGCTATAACACATTAAATAATAATTAAAATAACCACTTTGACATCTCTTGCTGGCCTCCCCTAAGGCCTCTTGGTTCTTGTGGTTTTCTCAACTCAACATATCCTCCTTGTTCAGGAGTGGGGCATTAGTCCTTCGAATGAGTGCCCACGTGGCGCCGGACCACTCCAACCTTAATGCCTCCCTTGTTCACAAAAGACCTCTGTCTATTATCTTCTTTTCTTTTACGCAAATGTTGCCACTCCAACTCTGAGCTTGAACCCAGTCTGGGCCACTATCTGTTTCCTCCAACTCACTGGCTGTGCTGAACTCGACTTTTCTTCTGCTGGAGTTAAGGATGGTACCACGTCGGCAAACTCTTTGCCCCGCCCTGGCTATCAGTGCGGGAGGACCCCATGTACCGTTGACATCTGCCACACCAATCGCCTGCTGCAATTCCCAAACTTACTGTCCTTTTCTCAAAGGGTTTGCGGCTCTGGGTTGAAAAGGGCAAGGACAATTCCCTCCTTGTCGTCCTTTCGATTTCCACCACCTTTCTCCTTCGTTTGAACTGCCGTCCCGGAAAAGCTGCTTCCTTGTGCGTTCAGCCTTGCTCAAAGTGTGCTCTCATGCTCCGCCTTTTATCCCTGTGGGGAAGGGAAAGGGTTGTCAGGTGTGTGTAGTTATCTGCAATTTCCTGACTCCACCTGACCCTTGTGTTGGGACATGTCAGGTAAATGGCTCTGGTGTTAGTCTGTTGTCTTTCGCAGTGTGAGAAAGTGTTTGTATAGGAAAACAGGGGGCGAGGGGTAGAGTTTCTAAATATCCTACAGAGTAGGAAGGGGAAAAGGTGTAAGGGGGTACCGCATCTCACCTTTCGGTGTCCCACTTCTACTCCCCCAAGACCCCCCATCCAGATGGTCCTCCAGCAGTGGTCCACCCCCAGGAACTGGATACAATAGTGATGGGTGTGTCCTGGCCACCTGGATGACAGATCCCTGGGGACTAGCGGGTGAGGCACCTTCCGGGTTCTCACAGATATTGGTTATGTTAAAGCCTAGAAGGTTGCCAAGGAAATAATGGCTGAAATACCACAATGAGATACCAATTGTGACAAAGTCTAGAAGACTGCAAAGGAAGAAAAGGGTTAACTATCAAGAAATTAAATGTATAAGATACAAGGTGAAGCAAAACCAAAACGACTGCCAAGAAGAATATGTAATAAGTATTGATCCAAGATACAAGAGTCCCCAGGACTACAGGTTGAGAGAGAAAAACATATTTTGGCCAGAATCTGAGGAATACAGTGCACATGGTTATCAGTTGCGTGACCTGTGATGGGTGAACCGTGTGGTCCGATAACTGCGCCTAGACCGAGTAACCCGTATTTAAAAAGAGCAAAGAAAAGCAGGGCTATCATTTGTTGTAGTGCGTGTGCGAAAATGAGCTAAGTAACATGATGCCGGTCGCTGCCATTTTGGACATTCACTTCCATTACTGCAATGAAAGCCTACGTTTTCATGGGCTCAGTAAGCAAACATGAATTTTGCAACGGTTGTGAGGTCACATAATGATGTCAGATGAGCTAACTGTGGAGGATAATTGTTGTATTGTCCGCTGAAGGACGAGCCAAAAAGGGAGTCGGAGCTCTGCAGGTGCAGTAATAAGGGGTGCTGGGAACAAAGGCGAGGGAGAGAAGCTGAGTTTTTCAACTTCTAGCTGGAATGTTCCACTCTTTGCTCCCAATGCTTGCTGTCTGCCCTTCGGCCGAGGGCAGCCTGGTAACCATGAAGGGGTGGGGATCTCCCCATAAAGAGAAGAGGTATTCCTCATGGAAAACAGAGAGAGTTGGACCCCGGGTGATGCAGTCTCGCTGAGAGGGAGGACGCTCTGCTTCAGACCACGTTAGCACGAGTGATCTTTCTGCCCAACTGCTCTGGGACTAAGCAGTGTTGTGGTGGCCGAGATGAAGGTGTCTTGTGCAACCATACTAACAGTGATGCTCTTTTTTATGTTTATGTATGATCTATTATATGTTATGTTTTCGCTGTGGATGTCTGTGTGTTGTGTGTGAATAAAGGGCCTGTAACAAGCCATTTTTCTTTTAACTATTGGTCTAAGTGTAGTTCATTGCCTCCCTGAGTCTAAGAACTTTTTAGGTGCGTGTGATAGGGTGCTAAGGTCCCTATACGTGGCTGAAAAGCAAAACAGTTGCGGGACCTGTAGTGGGTGGACCGTGCAGCCCACTCAGAATGAGCAAGAAGTTGAACTGATATTATTTTGAGAGCCAGAGGTTTGCAATAGACTTTTGGGTTTTTGCCAGCTGAAAGAGCTGGCATCTTGGGGAAGGATTCCCCAAGACTTTATGAACTGTGTTGAACCTTGGAGAATGGAACCCCTGAGGCCTTTTGAGGAACTCTTGAACTTTGTGAACACTTTGTGAAGGGAACCCCAAGGTCTTTGTGAAACTATTCTGAACTGGAGGAAGGGGAAGCTGAGAGAAAGCCAAAGAGCTGGAAAAAGCGTGCACCTTTACTTTTGAACAGTATTTATTTTGTTGCTGACATCCCTACACATTGTATAGATTTAGTTGTGAGGGCAAGTATAGGTTTTGAACACAGCCAGACTTTTCATTTGAACCTACTGACACTGACTATCCTTAGTTTCCTTTAGGTAGGGAAATCCCACCTTAGCATAGGGCAAGTTAGGCCTTACTCCATCCTGACATTTGCAATAAATAAAGCTTTTCATAGAAAGTTAAATGTATTGTCTGATGCTTACTTCATGATGCCTTCACAGTGTTCAGTATTGCAAAACTGAGAAATGTCCTGTGCACTTCCAGATCATAAAGTGCATGTATACATCCTGTAAGTTCAGTGCGCAAATCCGATCCCCCTCCACTAATGGCGCCATGATCTGTCCTGGTGTGACCATTTTGAATTTCTCCACTGGGAGGGGGTTGTTGAACTCTGATAGGTCTAGATGTGGTCTCCATCCAGCTTTGTCCTTCTTGGGAGGGCAAACAATCTTCAGTAGTAACGCTCTGATTGACTATATGGGTGTACAATCTATGTAAAATCTATTTCGCACTCAGAGCCTTTAATTTCTGGAGTCCTCGGCCAGGTGTGATGAAAATTGTTGAGGGCTAGTGGTCGAGAATGGAGGGGGAGAGGGGATAGGCAACTGAAATCTGTTTTTTATTATTTGTAATGTCCATGGTCTGTTGTTATGTCCCTCCAAGATGGTAAATGGAGGCTGATCCGTCTGCTGACTGGCCTGAGATTTCCAGGTTGGCTCAGGGTGGCACTTAAAAAACCCTTGCCAACATGAGGGCAAAGTTTTGCCTGTGGACCAGACATTGGTTGACGCCTTTCCCGACCTTGTGTCCATGCCAGGAAATGTCTAAATCCACCTGTCATTGTACTACAGACAGTGCCAAGTTTTCGACAGTACTTCTATGACAAACAGTGCATGGTGAGGGTGGCACCAGCAGCCATTCAATGGGTCCAGGTGAAAAGGGAGTTTATGTACAGGGAAGTTGCAAAGCTCACTGGCAAAGGAACATTCATGCCCGCTGCATAAGATTTCTGGAGTTTATTTTAGCAATCTATTTTTTGTGAGTAGAAAGGAGAAGAGTTGGCTGTCTTAAACCTGCAAGAATTTAACAGCTGGTCAGATGCCATAATTCGAAAATGTTGGGCATAAACCTGTTCAGAGACTGCTTTGGGAGCAAGACTTTTTGGCCCAACTATATTTGCAGAAAATGTGACATCTGTTTGTGGGTCTTACCTATACACATTGGGATAAGGCTGGTAGAAGGTCTGCCCATCAATGTGTTCCCAGATTGGAGTCCAGATACCAAAGTACAGATCAAGCGTGTTTATTAAACAAATGTCACAACAAATAATGTTTTAGAATGGTGGTCACTCAACAAATAAGGTGTCAAGATGGGAGCTCGAAGTGCAAGGGTATAACTTAAAGTAAGTGCGGAGTGTCGCTCAATAATGGGGTAAACTGTATCAGGGACATCCCCTCTTGCTCCAAAGGGACTTGAAAAGGAAATTATCAGTACCTTAAAGTTTCAAAAACAAATAATCCAAGCCAGGTAACTAGTGTAAAGCAAGAATATCCCAAATGTTCCTCTGAGTCCCAACATAACGTCAACCTAAAGGTGTTCCTCCTCATGGTGAGTGTTGCTCTTTCAAATTGACTGGACGAGGTTGCCTCATTCTTTAACCCTCTTTCTCAGCCTGTTGGGACACCCAATCACAAAGTGAAGAATCCCGGCCAGAGAGCTGTTTTACGGACTTTTTCTCAGGACTCTCTCCTTGTGGCACGTAAAAAACTTCAGACCAGGTTCAGTCCAAAGGTAGTGCTTTGGTCTGTTGTGCCCTGGTGGAGTTAAGCAGCGAAACATGGACAATGCTTACCATTCAACCCACTTCACCTCTCATTGTTCTTTCACAGCCTCCAGCCTGCCTCTATGCTCCCAAGTGTAGCTGAAACATCTTGTTCCTCCACCTTCCTCTGTGATCTCCACTGGATGAATGCAGTCCTCTGAAACGTCTCTATCCTCACTAGCAAAGGGGTTAGCATCTCCTTCTCTCCCTTCTCTGATGATACGGCTCTATCCCCTTCTCTAGTTACCCAGTCCCCACCACTCCAGTTTAATAGTGTCTCTTCTCCTTTTCTTGCCCAAAATAGTCTCCCATCTGAAGTTATCTCTTCTTCTCACTATGAATCGCCCAAGTCTTCTCCTTTCTCCTGTTTTCACCAATCCTCATCTCTTACATCTTAACTCTTTGTCTCCCCAGGTGAATTCCCAATCCGAACTCCTTCTCCTCCAATAGTATTAATTTCCCTACACTATCAACAATGATCTCTCCTCAGATGGTAACCTTAATTCAATACTTAGCTCTCCATTCAATCCCCATCTCTCTTCTCCACCTACAATACAACTCTCCTCTTCCAGTATATGCCACCTTCTTCTCTCTCTTCATCACTCCCCCTTTTCTCTAAACTGATCTCTCCTTCCTCCTTCAACCCTAAAATATCCTCCATAATCTTCTTCCTGATAATCTTCCTCCCCTGAACCATACTCCCTTCCCCTCCTTCTCCTCCGCCTGTCTTTTCCAGGTGGTTACCCTCACTTTCCTCTCAAGGTGCTACCCTTCTGTCTCTGCTCCCAACCAATTCATTCTATGTCCTCAACCCGTACTACTGCTACTTCCCTACAAACCCAAAAACTCTTACTTCGAAGCAATATCGCCCTCTGTTGCTCTCCTCCTGCCAGCTGTCCCAAAGGTTGACATTGACTGACTGCTTGGTTGGGTTTCAAAACCTGTTCCCTCCACCCTTTGGGTGGTACTTGTTATAGCCTGCACCTGTGTAGCAGGGGATGGACTGTTCTCGGATTGGGCCATGTGCTTGAGGTCAGGTGGGCTGGACAGGGGACAGGTGGGCTGGACAGGGGACAGGGGCTGATCCAAGCTTTTATAAAGGCCTGCCACCATTTTAGATCTTCGATCCACCTTGGAGATTTGTGGTGTCGTGTCTCTTGACACCTACCCCCTGTAATCGCTGCTTTGGTTGACTGATTCACTCTGTCACACGTGTCTGTCTGGTTCGCCAACATGTCAATAAAGGCTCTGAAAACCCTGTGGTAAGCATGAAATGCTTCCTGGATGTGTATGAATTCTTTGTTGGAGGAGATGTATAACTTTGTAACCCCTGTGATATTTACTGGTGCGGGAGAATGGGCTGTGTTTGCATTCCGTAACTTCCACACACCACAACTCAGTTTCCTTTTGTCCACATGAAACATTGTATTTAATGGACCTCTTTCCATTTCACAGGCATGACTCACAATGCATGCTATTTTCTTCAGCACTGGCATTGAAGGAAAGAGTATTTCCTCACTTCAATGTGCCTTTGAAATGTTGCACTGTTCTTTCTGAATGTTGAAGGCTTTATTTCCTAAACTAGGGCTTTGTGTCTGGCAGGAGGGATCATTAGGCTGCCTCCATATTATGAGGATTCATTCTCTTACCTATCTCTTTGTCTGGGGTTTCTTGGTGTCCCAAAAGGGGTAGCAGTGCAACGAGTGTCTGTGGGGTATGGTGAGTCAGACATCGGAGACAGACAAGAAGACATGTTTCAAGGGTGTTTATTAAAGAAAAGAACATCTGAACTAGCCCTATGTCTACGACGAGGTTCGCTATCTTAAAACAAAATACCAAACAAGTGCTTGTCAGGATATCACATATGTTCTGTCCTCTGTCCAAAACTATTTTATCCTATGTTAGCCATACCACTAAAAATGAAACAATGTGATTAGCCTTAGTAAGTAACAGCCACTATATGTATGACTCAGGGTGGCTGGTTTTTTCCCCACATCCAGTTCTCTCTTTGGCTCTCCTCTTTAACTCAGGTCCTGACCTGTAAACAAAATGTTTTCAAAGTTCAGTACTTGGACTTCTGCTCTTGTTCCTAAATAAGAGGTGGCTCTGGGCCACCAGCAAAATTGTCCGGTACTGGTTTTTGGCATCTGCTTTCCTGTATGGCAGCATGCTGCACCTGCAGTGGTTTCTTCCTTGTTCCTCTCAGTGACTCTGGTCTGTCTGCCTCTTGCCTGGGCTTGCAGCATTCAGCAGGCTCTCCACCCACCACTCCTCTAAAGTGGTCCTGCCTCCAGATGACGGCGAGGGATATGCCCCTCTTCTGCTCTCCAACACATACAGCTGTTCCTCAGCCACAGATTGGCTCTGCCTCTTCCTGCTTTGGCCCTGAGCTTCCTGCTTGCTTTGTGAGAGAGAATTGTATTGGTCCTGTGCTTCAGGTAGGGGCGTCACACAAAGTTGGAAAGCAAGCCAAACCCATTTAAAGAGACCTGGATATTATTACAAGGTTCTATTGCCATGTATCTGACAAAGATTGGTGATTCATCAGAATTGGGAGGTATAAAAATATATTTTCTTAGGGAAGTCTTGTCCCTTAAGGAGGCGTCACCTGCTCTGAGATTCTGCTTGCCCTGTCCCATAGGGAGTATATTGCACAGTGGGCTCTCCTCCCTCATCTCAAAAGGGGTGGCTCCCTCTTGGGGAGGAAGGACACATTCTCTGAATTCGTCACATACCCATATTTGATTCAAGGGGAAGCAACCTTCTTCTTATATTTTCCCTTTCGGTATTCAACAGTGAAACAGAATGGTTGTACGTCTAAGAACCATCTCATGATTCTAGCATCGTAATCTTGTCTCAAGCACATCTAAGTAAGGGGGAATGGTCAGTGATTAATCAGAATTTCCGCCCCATCAAATAGTAGAGTAAGCTGGTGATGGGCCATTTAATTGCCAGAGCTTCCAATACTACAGTGGCATATGTTGTTTTATCGTGAACACCTTCCTACTCCTATTTAGGACTGGATGTTCTTGCCCGTCATGTATCTGGAACATGATTTCTCCCAGCCCTACTTTAGATACATCCTTCTGTAGGATAAACTCCAGATTTGAAGCATGACATTTTTCACACTAGTTCATCACATACAATGTGTTTCTACCTTGTTTCAAATGTGTTTCTTGTCTTGTTGGGTTCAGACAAGTTTATTTGCGTGAGAGTTTTTCAATGTATCTATGAGGCTGGCCGCAAGTGATGAAAAATTGGGGATGAACCTTGTATGACAGCCGGCCAAACCGAAAAAGGCCCTGAGTTCTCTCTTGGTTTTAGGCTGTAGTGTTAACGCTACAGCTTTGACTTTTTCTGTTTGAGGTTTTATTAGCCTGTTCCCTACAAAGTACCGTAGATATTTAACGACACTCTGAGGCAGGTGCCATTTTTTGGGATTTGCTGTAAGCCTTAATTTCTTAGGGCCTGTGAGAAACCTGAAGGTGTCTCACTCGCTAGTCCCCGGGGATCTGTCATCCAGGTGGCCAGGACACGGCCATCGCTTTTGGATCCAGTTCCTGGGGGTGGACCAGTGTGGGAGGATCACCTGGATGAGGGGTCCTCAGGGAGCGGAAGTGGGACACCGGAGTGTGGGATGCGGAATCCCCTGCCCAATAACACCTTTTCCCATCCTCCCAGGTAGGATACCTTGGAACTCAACACCCCCCCCCCTTTCCTGACACAAACACCTTTTCACAGACAGCTCACTGAGAGAGGAACAGACTAACACCCGAGCCATATACCTGACATGTCCCAACACAAGGGTCAGGCAGATTCAGGCAATTACTGATAATTACACACATCTGACTTCCATCACACTTCCCCACATGGATAAAAGGTGCACCCTGATCAAGGCAAAACAACAGAGGGAGCGGCAGTTCCGAGGTGGCAGTTTAATACGAGGAGAAAGACGGCAAGACCAGAAAGGGTTGCAAGGAGGGAATTGCCCTTGGCCTTTTCAGAAGAAGAAAACCATTACTTTCACGAGCCCTCGAGGATAAGAAACATAAGACCGGGAATTAAAGCTGAAGAAAGGGGCATTGTGTGTCGAAGGTACCCTGGGCTCTCCTGCATCGATAGCCGAGGTGGGAATGAGGGATTGCCACTGTGGTACTGTCCTTGGCTCCTACAACAAAGCCGCTCCAGTAAAAGTCAGCACAGCCAGTGAGTCGGGGGAGACTGATAGCAGACCGGTCTGCAAAGAACAGAGTATAAGGCGTATGTGATGAGTGACGCAAATATAATTGAATATCCAAGGAGTTACTGAACCTTTGAAACCAAGGTAGATGCCATATGCAGAGTGGTCTGGTGCCATTTGGGTGCTCATTCGAAGGTCTCTGTTAAGTAACAAACTGAGAGTGTAAAATTGTGAACTGTGAAATCGAAGTGGTCCTGCAATGGGTCAAGGCAAACCCTGTGCACATTGGAAAGTCTTTGATAGCTAATAAGAACTGTAATTGGTCCAAGCCCAGCTGAGGGAGACTAATTGTATAAAAGGGATCTGAACCCGGCTGAGGGGGACCCGGGGTGAACCGTGAGTCATCTGAGAAAATATATTCTATAAGCACTGGAGAATAGGATCTGAGCCCGGAAGAGGGAGATCCAAACTAAAGATTGTGGTAGGAAAAGGAGTGAATCGCCCGACTTGAAGATGTGTAAGGGAACCTTTCGTTGTTTTGGTACATCAGGCCCTCTGAATCAAGAGACTTTGATAACTTAAGAGACTTGGGCACAGAAGGCCCTGATGTTGGTAATGGAACTGTGTCCTTGTGCCAAAGAAGCCCAAGAGTGTGCTATGCCGAGTGAAACGCCTTGTCCCGTGCTGAAACCGTGGGGAAGGGAGGCCAACTGCCTGAACATCCTGATTTATCATTGTGTGAACACTTCTTTCTTTTTCAGAAACATTTCCCCACACTATTCGTAAATTAGCGGTAAGGATTGGCAATAGGTTTTTGAGTATTGGCCCTTTTATTTTGACGAGACTCCACTAGGACTGCGTTATTATTATTTGATGGTCTTAGGTTGCTCCCATCTTTAGATTTATGTTTAGACAGGCGTTTATCACCCTTGATAAAGTTCAATAACCACCCTTGAACTGTGGTCACTTGTGTCTGTCTTACTTTGATACCATCCCTTCCTTACATTCCCTAGAGACTTTGTATAGATGGTATAAATGCTCTTCCCACCTATTGATGTGGCCTACAATTTTGTCAAGGTAGGCACCCACAAAGGCATATTAGGGCCTTAGTATATTGTCCATTAAACCTTGAGAGGTCGCAGGCGTCATGAAGGCCAAAAGGCAGAACAGTAAACTGGAATAACCTTGAAGGAGTACAAAAGGTTGTTTTTCCTCAGTCAAATGAATTGAGGGGCACCTGCCAATAACCCTTAGTGAGATCTAGAGTTGATATATATGTGTTTTTCCCAACCTCTCAATCAATTCATCAATACTAGGCATGGGATAGTTGGAAATGGAATTTAACCTCCTAAAGTCAATACAAAACCTCCACGACCCATCGTGTTTGGCCACAAGTACAATGCAGGAGAACCAAGGGCTGTCGCAAGGTTCCATTACTTTCATTTTTAGCATGTTATCAATTTCCTCTTCTATGATCTGTGTACACACCTCAGGGAGAGTTTTAGATTCTCTGGGAATAGCAGAGAGGTCTCGCCTTCCTCGACTAAGAGGGTAGCTATTGTTACTGTATTTTGTTCAGCAGAATGTGTTTTTCAGATTTTCAGGAGGTTGGGAGATAAGGTAATTAAGGGGACCTTTCTTTTCCAATACCTTATAGGGGCTATACCACTTGGGGATCATTTTGTTCTCAGAGGTGGAACAGAGGACCTGTACTTAGTCATCAAGCGATAATGATATAGTTATGGCATGCTGGTCTTGTATACCATTTTGGTGTTCTTGTGCTCATGACAGGTATTGATTCAAAATATCCTGAACCGCTATCATATGTGGCTTCAGTTTGTGAGCGGCATGAGAAATAGGTAAAGTGGCCTCTTCCCTCTCTGCCCATGTTTCTTTTAGCATATTTACGACATCTCTATTTTCCCGGCCAAGGAGTTCGAAAGGGGAATACCCTAGAGAGGATTTGAGGGACTTTCATAACACAAAAAAGGGTCCACAGTATCATAAATTCCCATTTTCGGCCATTGGACCCCAACAATTTGCAGTGAATCTGCTTCACCGTCTGGATGAAATGTTCAATCAGCCCATTTGCCTAAGGGAGATACACAGAGGTTCTTAAGGAATTTGTATTCAGAACCTCCTTCACTGTTTGCATGAGGCGTGACATAAATGAGGCATCCCGATCAGTGAAGATTTCTGTCAGAAAGCCTACTTTGCAGAGGAACGGGATCAGATGTTTCAGGATCTGTTGGCTAACATTAGTACACAATGGGAAAGCTTTGGGAGAATGGGTAGCGTAATTGACGATAACTAAGATGTACTTATTTCCCAACTTGGACAGCTGCTATCCTTGAGAAGGGCACCTCTGTGATGGGCAAGGGTTGTAGCTGACACCCCCGCAACCCCTGCAGCCTTTGTTTTTCTTCTTTTTTTTACCTACCCCACCAAAACATACATACCACAAAAGGTTCAAACTTTTTGTAGTTCGAACTTTTGGTGGTATGTATTTTAGGTCTTTTGGTGGGGTAGGTAAATTGGATTCCGTCATTTCGGCTGAATCTAGGAAGGCACAGAAGAAGGAGCTGTGCGGGAGCGAGAGAAGCCGAAACGCAGAGAAGCTAACTAAAACCCTGGGAGTCCTGCTGGTGTGATTGTGCGGGACAGAGATCCCACCGAAGGGAAGGAAGGCAGCAGGTGCTGCCGAGAAGCGGAGGTGGAGCTGTGCACAAGAACCGGAGTGTGCTGAGTGAACCACCCAGTGAACAGGCTTTTCCACTCAGGGAGAAGCTGTTAACAGGAGCTGGCGGGTTTGGGTAAGTGTTAGGGACACTGGAACCACCTGGGCGCTCCAAGGGACCGTGAATGTAGTAGCGGCCCACGGAAATAAGCAAAGTTGCCTTTTTTGAAGGCCGAAATGGATGAAACAAGCAACGTTGCCTTTATTGAATACCGAATCGAATGAAACACGCAAAGGTACCTTTATTGAATACTAAATTAAATGAAGGAAGCAAAGTTGCATTTATTGAATACCGAATTGAATGAAACAATCAAGGCTGCACTTACTGAATGCTGAACAGAATTAAATAAGTTAACCTACATTTATTGGGTACTAAACTGAATGAAATAAGCAAAAACTGCCTCTATTGAATACTAAATGAAAGGGAAGAACAAACTTTCTAAATTCTGAACAATGAACTGAAAGCTAATAGGAAACTATGTTGAAAGAAAGACTGAGAGCAAAGTTGGAGTCAAGGTTGAAAAACCACTGGTATATTAAAGTTGTGGAGCTACATTTGAGTAACTATTTGATTGGCTGAATATTGAACTACTCAAGGAGACTTGGAAGTTTCTGGTTGTGTGACGTGTAATGGGTGGACCGTGTGTTCTAAAACTGCACCAAGACCAAAGAATCCTGATATGCTAACAAGAACGTTTGCTGTTGTGGAAAAAGGAAAACAATCATTGGTGTATACCAGACTTGGGGTAGGGTGCCTTGAGTAGTTGTAAAGAATACAAAACCAAAGCTTCATGATTCTTCTTTTTGTGGCATCTTTTGGTATTGAATTTGTGGAGAAAACCCTGAGACGTGTTGCCCTGGAACTGTATTGAACTTGGGAAAGGGCATCCTGACATTTACAAAAGTGTGGAACATTGTAATTAACTTAATGATATTTGGGGAAAAGAAGCTGAAGAGTACGCCTGAGCTGGAAATGGCTCAGAACTTTACTTTTGGAACACTGTTTAGTTTATGGTTCACATCCCTACACATTGTTTTGTCTTAGTTGTGAGGGCATGTATACGTTTTGGACACAGACAGACTTTTCAGTTGAACATACTGACACAGACTTTCCTTAGTTTCTTAAGGTTGGGAAATCCCATATTAGCATAGTGCAAGTTAGGCTTTACTCCATTCTGACATTTTCATTAATGAAAGCTTTTTGTTATACATTGAATCTGTTCTCCTTCCAAGTTTCCTTCCATGATGCCAATCTCACAAATGGTGTCAGGAGTGGCATGCGGCTCAACCGATACAAGTTGGGGGACCATCAGATACGGAATAACTAAGTGCCAGAGCATCAGACCCCTCAGTAGTCACAGAGGGCTAAATCAGATTTGATATCTATAGCATTAAGGACGAGACAATTCCTCCAGGTGAAAGGAAGTTAATACATACAGATTTGAAATTGATTCCACCCCCAGATATGTATATCAGAGTAGCAGCCAAGTTAGGGTTAGCCTGGAATGTTTTAATCAATATTTTAGCAGGAATTATAGACCCAAACCAATGTGGTGATGTAAAGACATTGATCATAAACCACAGAAAGAGCCCTTTAAAATCTTTCAAGGCCATAAAATCGCTCAAGGGGTGCTGGAGAGAGCCATGCTCCCCAGACTCCAAGAGGAAAGAGTTGATGAGGAAACTCAAAGGTTTTTGGAAACCATTAGAGTCCCTGAGGACTCTGCTAATCCAAGACTCCAAAAATATAGTAAGGTATTAGTAGATAAAAAGGCAGCAGATGACCAAAACTTTTCTCCCCCAATGGTCGAAACAACAAAGTGAGGACTCAGGGATAAGCAAAAACACTATTAACAACAGGAACCAATCGTTGGGGTTATACTTTAAGGTGTTGAGTCCTCAAGCTATTCTTCCCATTTGGAAAAATGTAGAGGGAAATGATTTATACCTTTTTTGTCCATATGAATGCCGAGTACCAGGAAGAGGTAAAGTAACAATCTCTTTAGGATTACAAATCAGTTTTCCACTGGGTATAGGTATGTATGTCATACCCCCGGAAGAGAAAGAATTAAACATCTCTCTTGTTCTCTCCTGTGGAGGTGAATTGAAGCTTATCTTTTTGAATTTTTCAAAGGACCCAATGGAAATTAAAAGGGGCCAACTGGTGGGCCAGCTAAGGTATGGAAACGTGGGGGAATCTGTTACCCATAGGACTGTGAGAGAAACCTCCGAGGGGGTGATGGGTAGACATTTTTCAAGCAGTCCTAATAAATTGACATCTAACCTGAAAGAACAACTATCTATCCATCTTCTCTTGATCACAACATCAATGGAACAGGAAGATTAATCTCTAGGAGAGCAAGAAAAAGGAAGAGAATATCCTTTATTAATTAACCCCATTCTTGACCGCTACAAACAATGTTATTCTTGTAAGGGGCATGGACACATGGCAAGACATTGCCCATTGAATGAAAGTGACCTTTCCCACTCACTACCAGTAAATTCATCTAACCAAATTCAGAGAGATAAGAGAATTGGACCGTTAGACGAGGAACTACACTGTCAACTTGGTATCTTGAAAACCACACGGAAAGAAGGCCATTTTAAACAGAAGGGTAATAAGAATCCATCAGAGATATTCTTATGTACACAACATAAAACTTCCTATCAAATACTTGCCATCTTGGAAGGGGAAACCCTTTTGGCTCAACTAGCTACTGGGAGTAAGAAATGTGCATTACGAGCAGAATTACTTCCACGGAAATGGAGAAAAAAGATTGAAGAGTAGGCTGTGTACATGGCCACATTGAAATCTACCCACAAGTTGAAATACCCATTTCTATTCTAGGTAAAAAAAAATCCATCCGGTGGTGGCCTTAATTCCCAACTTACCAACTCCATTGGTCTTAGGAACACAGTTACCTCAATTTGATCAATTGGTTTCCCGGATAGCACAAATAAGATCGAATGCTATAGGAACTGAACATTTTTCCTCAGGGAAATTACAATTCCCCAGAACTAAGGAGAATGTTAGTGGTAAAGAAACCATCATACATCAGCTGAAGAAAAACAGCGGAAGGGGTATGCGGGATGTCTTTGACCATGCTCTAAACTACTCCACAGTGGAAACCCGAAGAAGTCAAGAACAAAGTAATAAAGACTTTATCTCCCGGTTTCCTTGGGAAGTGGAACGGCCCAACCCGCATTGAGGAATAGTATGTGAGAAACCTGAGGGTCTTCTCACGTCTACTACCCCTGTATCCTCTGTGCAGGTGGTCAGGGAAAGGCCATCATGTTTGAATTCATCCCCTAGGGGCAGACATTCGAGGGAGGACCACCTGGACAGAGATTCTTGGGGATTGGGGGTGGGATGCCCTTAGGTAAGACACAGTATTCCACATCCTCCTTTCAGAAGGGAACCCCTATCCCAGAAATTGTTATGGGATATTGTTCAGCATGTTCCCGTATCTCTGAGAAGAACAGGAGATATTATCATCCCAGTTGTGTTAGACAGAGAGGGAGAAAGACTGGGGATGAGGTACCATGGGACAACACACAGTATCCCCCTTGTCCTTATGACAATCTGCCTAACCATCTCCTGACCTTTATGGGTCATTGTAAGGCAGTTCCCCTTTATTACACTCTTTGGGTACCTAACAGTACTGAGACGAGGAAGAAACAACTGAGAGTTATGAATAGTACACACTTTCCCCACTCTAGTACTGAGATGAGGAAGAAAGAACTTAGAGTAATAGACACCACATACTCTCACCCCTTTGGCACTGGGACGAAGAAGAGGCATGAAGGTCAGGCATGTCTGTGTAATCAGAGTCAGGCAGTATAAATTAATGGTATACACCTGCAGCTCATTAAAGACCACAAGTGTATAAGAGGTGGATGGCTGAAGCAGAACAGAGAAGCAGGGAAAGAGAAAGGCACAGAAGAAGTAGCCGTGCCGGAGTGAGAGAAGCCGAGATGCCAAGAAGCCAACAAAAACCTCGGGAATACTGCAGGAAAGAGATCCCACGGAAGCGAAGGTGGGTAGCAGTCGCTGCAGCGAAGTTGGGGCCGAGGCTGCGCACGAGAGCCGGAGTGTGCTCAGTGAAGCACCCGGCGCAAACAGGCTTTGCTGGCCGGGGAGTAGCTGTTAACAGGAGCTGTCAGCTCCCGGTAGGTGTCTGGGACACTGGAACCACCTGAGTGCTCCAAGGGATTGTGAATGTAGTAGCGGTCCATGGAAACAAGCAAAGTTGCCTTTACTGAATACCAACCTGAATGAAACAAGCAAAGTTGCCTTTTTGAATACAGACCTGAAGGAAACAAGCAAAGTTGCCTTTATTGAACACCGACTCGAATGAAACACGCAAAGTTGCCTTTATTGAATAAAGAACTGAATGAAACAAGCAAAGTTGCCTTTATTGAATATTGAATCGAATGAAACACGCAAAGGTACTTTTATTTGTTTGTTTTATTTATTTATCTTGCGCTCCCAACCCAGGGGTAACTGGGCGCATTACAAGGATATGCATTGTCTTGGTTACACAAGGGGAGATATACAGTGGGGGAGAAAAGGGGGAAATCCTTACAAGGAAACATAGTCATACAGTAATAGGTATTCACATATTGGCAAAATATACACTGGGCAATATACAAATAGGCATGTACTACAGTAAGATATAGTAAAACTTAATCATAACAAGCACATTGAATAGCAGTTATAGTTAAACTTAGTCATAACGAGCACATTGAATAACACCAATACGTTATGTATGGGTAAGGTATGGGTATTATTGCATAACAAATTAAATGACAGAAGCAAAGGTGCGTTTTTGGAATACCAAATTGAATGAAACATGCAAGGCTGCACTTATTGAATGCTGAACAGAATGAAATAAGTTAAACTACATTTATTGGATACTGAACTGAATGAAATAAGCAAAACCTGCATCTTTTGAATACTAAATGAAAGGGAATAACAACTTGCTAAATATTGAACAAAGAACTGAAAGCTAAGCGGAAACTAAGTTGAAAGAAAGACTGAGAGCAAAGTTGGAGTCAAGGTTGAGAAACCACTGATATATTAAAGTTGTGGAGCTACATTGGAGAACCTACTTGGTTGGCTGAATATTGAACTACTCAAGGAGATCTGGAAGTTCCTGGTTGTGTGACCTGTAATGGGTGGACTGTGTGGTGTAAGACTGTGCCAAGACCAGAGAATTACTTTCTGTTGAACAATGAACTGTTGAAAGTGAATCCAAGGTTCCTGGTTGTTTGACCTGCAATGGGTTGGTCGTGTGGTCTAAAACTGTGCCAAGGCCAGCGAACCCCTATATGCTAACAAGGAGGTTTGCTTTTGTGGAAAAAGGAAAACAACCATTGGTGTATTCCAGACTTGGGAAGGGAGCCCTGATTTGTAGAAATTGTTGAAATACAAAACCAAAGCTTGAAGATACTTCTTTTTGTGTCATCTTTTGGTATTGAGTTTGTGGAAGAAAAACCCTACTACGTGTTGCTCTGGAACTGTATTGAACTTGGGGAAGGGCATACTGACCTTTACCAAAGTGTGTAATGTTATTGCATCAAGCCTGAAAGATGGTAAATTGAACATTGCAATAAACGTATTGACATTTGGGGAAAAGAAGCTGAAGAGTAAGCCTGAGCTGGAAATAGCTCAGAAATGTACTTTTGGAACACTGTTTTGTTTATAGTTGACATCATTAAACATTGTTTTGTCTTACTTTTGAGGGCAAATATAGGTTTTGAACACAGACAAACATTTCAGTAGAACCTACTGACCTTCTGAGTTTCTTTAGGTAGGGAAATCCCGCCTTAGTATAGGGCAAGATAAGCCTTACTCCACCCTGACATTTTCTTTACTAAAAGCCTGTTGTTAGACATTGAATCTGTTGTCTGTGTCCCCTTCCATTATGCCAATCTCGCAGTGCCTGCTGTCCTATAGTTGAGGGTGCTTCGCCTGCAGCAGTTTCTTCCTTGTTCATCTCAGCAGCTCTGGTTTCTCCGCCTCTCGCCTGGCCTCGACAGCGTTCTGCTGGCTCTCCGGCCGCCATGCCTCTACTGTGGTCCTGTCTCCAGGTGGCAGACGGTTGTGTGACAAATTGTAGGTATTCATCCCTCTCCCCAAGGGAGACCCCCCTTGAGGCTAGGGAGGTGAGCACGCCACACAAGACACTCACTAGGAGTTGAGGCAAGTGGGACCTCACTGGGAGAGACTCCCCCTTTGAGGAACTCCGTAGACCACCTACCACAGCCATAGTGTTACAGACACGCCTTGTCGACGTCCCCTTTTCGACTACGAAAAACAAAATGCAATACTCCGCAGTGACCACTGGATGTCGGACCTATGCACAGCATGTGAATCTAAGCAGATACAACCATCAGAAATGCTTTTACGGTAACTAATGCATTGTCATTTGGCTGAAGGCAATGCTTCAAGCAAACAATATGAAAAAGGAGATGTCTCTTTAAGGAGAGACATGCTTTTAACTGGGGTGAATGGAGAAGGAGAGGAGGAGAGTATTGTGTGCAGGGGAAACTCCCTGACATCCTCACGTCTGCTGGAGGCCGAACTGAGACAGGTCACAAAGCCTGTGCCTTTTACAGAATGAAGAACACGAGTGCGGAACTCTGGAGGTGCAGTGTATGCAACAGCGAAGAAATCATTTTGAAGAGGAAGAGAGGAAGCACATACCACATGGTGGTGTGACCACATCTGCAGCATGGTGAGCAGGACGCCCGAAAAATGACACCAGGACCACTGCTGCTAGAAGCGTGAGCAGCTTCCTATCACCAGTAACCCAACAAGAAGCTGAGAATGGGACGCAGACAAGAGTGAGGAGCAAGCAGCCAGATACTGAAGAGCGTCGCCCGAGCGAAAGCCGAAACGTGCAACCTTCCCCTGCATAAAGAGAGCAACCAGGGAACTGGGAGATGTGGAAGGCTGCCGGGGCATCATAATATGTATGAAGAAAATCATCCCAGTCCTAAAGACGAGACATGAAACTTAAAGACTGTATAATTGGAATGGTAAAAACCTTAGAAAGCAAGTAACACATAACACAGTAAAGTAAGACCGGTATTATATGAAGAGAGAAATTCGTCCCAGTCCTGAAGACGAGTTGTCACTAAAACGATCAGTTAACAAGAGATGTGAAAAACCTACACAAGAGGGCTACAACCATCCTGCCTGGGGGAAAAAAACAGACTGGAAACAAGTCCCATGGGATGAAGGGAAGATACCCTGTGCCTTCAGGGTTGAAGACTGGAGAAAGCCCAACACAGAGTCACGTAATAAGAGACAGGAAATAACATTTTCAAGTTTACAAGATAAAAGAGGAAACAACCTCAGAAAGAGAATCCATGACAAGGATGGCCTAAAAAGGGATAAAGTCAAACTCAACTTCAGTAAGCCTGAATGAAAAGACTGTGAAGAGTCTGCGACTTTAGACAAGAGTGTGAGAACATATCTGAAGGAAAGATATTCTAAGTATAATACCACAGAAAGCACAACATCTCAGAGTATTTTGGAAGAGCTACCAGAGTTGATTAAAGAGACTTCCTGACAACTGACGAGCGCATTTAGTTCCTTTAGATAGGCAGAGCATTCCCTCAAGCAATAGGGAAAGATAGGCTTTATTTCTATAATTTCATTAAAGATGTATTTATTAAGATGTTGGTCACTTGTTAGGCGCTTATACAATTAGCAATACTTTTTCAAAGCACCCACAGGACAAACGGTTCTAAGTGATTTTACCGAACCCAAAGGTTCGACTCCCAAAAGTTCTTTTTTTTATATTTCCCATAAATATATATGTGGGGGGGTCTCCCCCCTACTTTACCCCTATACATTTTTTTATACTTTACCCCCCCCCCACATATATCTATGCGGGAAATTGGGGGTCAAACTTTTGGGAATTAACTTTTGGGGTTAGGTAAAATTGTACTATACCGTACAAACAGGGTGGGGACAGGGAAAGGTAGACAATGAATTACAGCAAGGATAAATAATTGAATTAATAGTACAAACAAGTAATGAGAGTAAAGGGAAGGGGAGACAAACCTACTATGCCTTGTGAGTGTTCAGAACATGCAAGTGCAGAGGGGGAGGAGGGACAGATATGTGCTATGATGCTCATGGAGAAGTGCTCAGGGTAAGTGCTAAGAGGAGAAGAACATAAGTACAACCAACCGTGGGTGGGGTGAGCCCAAGTAAGTGCAGCAGAAAGACAGCGGCTGAGATAAGAGATGTAGGGCGTCAAGGCCCCGAGGACACATAAGGGCCCTGCACATCAGTCACACTGCTGTAGGATTAGCAGGGAAGAGAGGAGGAGAAGGAAGAGGTAAAGAGAAATGTCTTGAGGCTTTTCCGGAACTTCAGGAGGTCATGCTCAAGACGCAGAGGGAGAGGGAGGCTGTTCCACAGGGGGGAGCCACCCGAGGAAAGTGATCGCCCACCGGCTCTCTCTTTACCAAAGCGCTTAACACGCAGGGAGTTGGTGCCAGAGGAACAGAAGAGTCTAGAAGGGGAGTATTTGGTCAGGAAGCATTGAAGATAGAGTAGTCCCCGGCCCCAGTTAGCCTTGTGGATGATATAGAGGGATTTGAATTTGGTCCGTGCTGAGACCGGGAGCCACTGAAGGCTTTGTAGGGTAGGAGAGATGCGGTCCCTGGGCTTGAGGCCAAAGATAAGTCTTGCTGCCCTATTTTGGGTTAGCTGGAGTGGTCGCAGGTTGGAGTAAGGAAGATTAAGGTGGAGGCTATTGCAGTAATCTAGCCTGGAGAGAACCGGAGCACGGGTAACATTGAATCTCTGGGGGAAGGTGAGGAAGGGTAGAGTCCCTTTGAGAAGGAAGAGCTGAACATGGGTCTTCTTTACAATGTCCAGAATATGAGGGATGAAGAAAAGGGAGGACTCAAAGATGACTCCGAGATTCCTAGCTTCAGTGGAGGGGGCCCCATGGAAGAAGGCCAGAGTGCAGGGAAGAAGTATGGTGCAGGGGACTCAATAGGGAGAATCTCTGTTTTGCTGGCATTGAGGCAGAGCTCATTAGCAGTGCACCAGACCTGGATGGCAGAGAGGCAGTCAGGGATGAAGGAGGGTGCAAAGGCGTCAGTGGGAAGTTTGAAGAAAAGTTGTGTATCATCAGCGTAGCATTGGAAGTTGGGCGAGAAGGAGGATATGAGTCGTGCCAGCAGAGAAAGGTATATGTTAAAGAGCCAGGGTGAAAGAATGGAGCCCTGGGATACGCCACAGGTGGCAGAGTAAAAGAGGAGGAGAACAGGCTCAGAATGGTTTTGGAGGAACGGTCAGTGAGGATGGAATGGTTCACTGTGTGAAATGCAGAAAAGAGATCAAGAAGGATGAGGACAGCAGGTGAGTTGGAGTCAAACGATGCGAGCAGTTCTTCATGTTTGTTCAGAAGAGCAGTTTCCGTGCCTCTGGATGCTCAGAATCTAGACTGGTGGTCATGAAGCCCGCCTACAAGCTCGGTATGAGAGTTGAGTTGGGGGATGGCCAGCTTCTTGAGCAGTTTTCCTGGGAAGGGGGTGATGGATATTGGATGGTAGTTGGCTGGGCAGGAAGGGTCTGCAGAGGGTTTTTTAAGGAGGGGGCACACAAGGGAGTAGTTGAGGGAAGATAGAAAAGAACCAATAGCAAAGGAGTGGTTGCAGAGATCAGCCAGAGCAGGGGCGAGAGAGGCAATATTTTCTTTGATGGTTCTGGAGAAGGAAGGAGCAACCTGTTTGGACAAAACCTTCATGGAATTGACAACTCTGGTGACTTCTTCAGGTGAGACAGGTGTGAAGGAGGGGACGGAGGAAGGAGGAGGCTGAATGGTGGGGGGGAGGAGGGAGTGTTGCGTTGGTCGAGTGCTTGACAAGGCTGTTCAGTAAGTCCTGGGTTTTAGAAGTGAAGTGGGAGGTGAGTGTATTGCAGAGGGCACGGGAAGTAGTAGGGGCAGAGGATGCTGTGGATGGGTTGGCAAGTTCTCCACAGATTTTGACGAGTTCAGCCATGTTGTTGGATGCATTGGACACTCGTGCCTGATGTGGGATCTTTTTTTGGGCACGGATGGAGAGGCTTTAGTGTCTCTGGATCAGGCGGCAGGCCAGTTTGTCAGAGGGTGAGTCTGAAGTGTGCCACTTCCATTCAGCAGCTCTACACTTACATTTTTGGTCTGCAAGATCGGAGTCGTACCAAGTGTTACGCATGGAGGCAGGTTTCAGGTGGATCCTCATGATCAAGGATGTCGAGGGTGTTGGAGATGGACAGACAGAGGTTGCTGAGGACAGATTCAGTGGAAATGTCTGTGTTGGGTGGGCAAGGGGAAATGAAGGTGGAAGAGAAGGCAGCAGCTGACACTTGTTTTATCGGATGGATGTTCGTGAACAAGGTTGGCAGAGCTTTATGTAGAGCTGTCACAGGGCCATAGGGGCCCAAGTGGGAGGTGAGGAGAGAGTGGTCATAACAGGAGAGAGGGGTCACCAGGGGAATAGAGAGAGTGAGGTTGGAGTGGATGATGGCATCTAGTGTGTGTCCAGCAGAATGGGTAGGGCCAGAGGGAAGAATGGTGAGGGATAGGGAGGAGCAGAGGTCAGTGCAGAGGGTGGTTGCTGTGCAAGCGGAGTCTAGGTGGATGTTGAAGTCACATAGTAGTAGCAAGTTGGAGGTGGTAGAGAGTAGGGAGGAACAGAAGTCCGCCCACTCAGATAGGAAGAGAGAAGTAGTACCAGTGGGCCGGTAGGTGGTAGCAATGGTCAAGGTGGAGGAAGGAGAGATGGCCAATTTGCACACTAGGCTCTCAAAGGATGAATAGCACTGAGTGGGTAGTATGGTAGAAGAAATCCACTCTGGGAAGATTAAGGCAACTCCACTGCCAGCATGGTGGGGTTGAGGTTTAGAGGTGATCTTAAAGCCGTCCGGGATGAGTCAGTCAAAGGAAGTAACTGAGCTGGCATTGAACAAAGTTTCTGTGACTGCAAGTTTGTCCAGGTCAGAATCCTCAAGGAGAAGGCAGATGTCAGAAGAATGTTTGAAGGCTGAGCATGAGTTGAGGGTTGCCAGATGAAGACAATCGCTGCCTTTGAAGGTTTTTGGGGAAAGTGACAAGACGTGGGGCATTGGACTGGAGAGGTGGAGTAGAGGGGATAGAAGGGGGGGGGCAGGGGAATGAAGGAAGTTGAGAAGGATCCAGTCAAATAGGATGAGGTTGGACTGAGGGCCTTGAACCAGGACTTTGCCCATGTTGTAAACATTGATACAGCAGCAATATGAGAAGCAGCCCGCAAGGCAGACTTCCCACTTGCTGCCGCCATTAATGGAAGTTGAGGAGTAAGGTGGGAGAGTGGCTGTGAGGTGAGAGGTCCATAGATCGGGAGAAGGGACGGAAAAGAGGATGTCAGTGAAGATTTCTCTTGAGGATGCACTGGCATAGGTGTCTGCAATTGGGAGGCCTGGGTTAGCAGCAAGGATGTCTTTTTTATGCTTTTTCCGTCCAGTTTAGTGAGAGAGGGAGAATAGGTGATGATGTTGCAGTTGGAGAAAATAGGAGAGATTGAGGGTGCCATCTCGGAACGAGGGAGGAAGAGATAGGCAGAGAGAAAATGAGAGGTGAGGTGGGGGTGAGTATGCTGCACGATAATTCAGAATGTCCTTAAAATGTACGACTCCTTCCTACATGCCCTATATGGTGTCAGAGTGGGATGTTAGTGGCCCGAAAAAGAATCCGACCCAGCGGATAAAATGGTTTATGGCAACATCCATCAACACGCTTCCACCAATAGGACTTTTCGGCATTAAATCATCTTTAGGAAGTAAAACCAACCCTGGTAGTTCTGAAACACCAAAGGCCACTGCCATTAATTCCAAACTCCCAGAAGACTCAGGTGAGTGGAAATCAGAATTAGGAAGTGCGTATTCGGAAGCTTCCTCATCCCCAGAGAGTTCAGAGGTTGAGATGACTATGCTCTAATCCATCCTCAAGCGGATCATAGATCAACAAGTGGATCAATGTATACAAGTGGGTCTTGACTAAATACGAGCAGGTCAACCCTACCGGATAGTACCCCATGACGCACTTCAACCGTATCAGGAGGGTAACAATTTGGGGACATTCTTTGTTAACATTGGACAAATCGCCACCCAGTTCCAGTGAGACGACGGCTTGAAAGTCTGTTATTTGACCCCAGGGTGAGTTACAGGCGTCATACCAAAATATATACCATCAGGGGACAACCTCTTTTCCCAAAATAAAAAGGGCCCTATTCGAACGGCAGGGACTGATGGAGGCTTTTTATCAGAAAACATTTCGGGACATTCAAATGTTACCAAACAAGAGTAAAGTCCCCTACAATTGCAGGCCAAGTACAAAACATTCCGAAAAAGTGGTTGGGAAGGAAAACCAGACTGGACGTTTTAGAAGCCCTGGCATTAGAGCAATTTATAAGCGCTCTACCCTTATCCCTGCAAAGAGGTATAATACAACAGCCTCAACCCTCATTACAGAGTGCTATACAGGTTGCCCAAGCCCATTCAGAGTCATTCAAGTATTTGAGATATATGGGAAAATGAACAGGTCAGAAAAAGGATGTGAAGAAGTACAGCTTAAGGAGGATATCCCTAAAAAAAGGTCCATGCCCCCAACTAAAATATGACAAGAAACTGGAGAAGAAACAGGGAGTGCAAAACCCTCCTTTGTGCCTTCCCCCTTTGTTTCTCTTATGGAGAGAGAGGACATATGGCCAGGTTCTGTCCCAAAAATAATCTAGAAGAACCTATGGGAAATAGGCTGGGTAGCCGCAGAGCAGTGGAGCAAGAAAGAAGAGGAAGAAGAAGATCCCGATAAGGCGGAAATATGTTATTGAACCCCTCAATCTTTCGAAAGTCATGAGAGAGTACAGGTCAATGGAGTGTGGGCTAAAGCCCTTATTGACACCGGCAGTAAACAAACAGCCGGCGAGAGCAGACCTAATGTATCGGAAGATCTCTAGGGCAATCAAGCTGACCGAATTACATCTGTACACAGTGATGTGGAAACTTATCCCAAAGTCCCCCTACTATTAAGAGTCAGCAATGAACCCACGACTATAGAAACTGCCATTGTACCCAGTCTTATGGAAGAAGTAATCTTTGGTACTGGCTTCCCGACTATTTCTGAACTTTTAAATCCTCCTTTACTCCAGAATACTATCTAAAATTATTCCCCTCTACTATCCTTGCAAACCTCTGTTGATCGGATCTCTTGGATAATTCCATCTGGAATTGGGGAAACACGATCTCAAAAGGGTGAAAACCCCAAAATTATGTGAAGAGGAAGAGAGGAACCATGTACCCAGTGGTGGCATTACCACGTATGCAGCGTGGTGGGCAGGGCGCCCGGACAATGACGCTGAGACCACTGTTGCTGGAAGCATGAACTATTGTCAGTGCTCGTGTGTGGCAGTAACCCAACAAGAAGCCGAGAACGGGATGCCGGCAAGAGTGAGGAACGAGAAGCCAGATGCAGAAGAGTGTCGACCAAGCGAAAGCCGAACCCTGTAACCTTCACCAGGACACATAGAGGACCAGGTGGAACCGGGAGATGTGTGAGGCCACCAGGGCATCATTATATGTATGAAGAAACTTGTTCCATTCCTAAGGACAGACATTAAACAAACCCAAGACTGTAGAATTAGAATGGTGAAAACCTGAGAAAGCAAGCAACAAATAACCCGGTCGAGGAAGACTGATATTATAAGAAGAGAGAAACTCCGCCCAGTCCTGAGGCCGAGTTGTCACTAGAAAGATCTGTTAATAAGAGATGTGAAAAACCTATACAAGAGGGGTCTAACCATTCCGACTGGAGAAACAAACAGAGACTGGAAACAAGTCCCCTGGGAAGAAGGGAAGATACCATATCCCTTCAGAGTTGAAGAATGGAGAAAGCCCAACATAGAGTCACGTAATGGAGACAGGAAATAAGATATATCAAGTGAACAAGAGAACAGAGGAAACAACCTCAGAAAGATAATGTGGGAGGGAGAGGTGGCCCATGCCAGTGCCATGGAGGTGCCAGAGCATTGCAGGGGAATTGAACGGTGCCAACGGCGGCACTATGATTCCCAAGACGTGTGTTCTCTTATGGTGATAACTGTACTGCCATTATTGGACAAAAGCATTGTGTGTGACTGCTTGCAGTGACAATATTGTTATTATTCAGTAAAGGCAACATGACTGTATATGTACAGTGTCAGTACTTGCCTTATTTGACAAAGGCATCATAAATATGGTCTCACAATTACAGTATTGGTATTAATGAGCAAAGACAAGTGTTTTCTTACAGTCCAATACTGGCCTTAACTGAAATGACTGCATGAGTGGGTACACACATTTGTAGTACTGGCATTATTGGGCAGAGGCAACAGAATTGTGCTCTTACAGTGTCTTTACGGGTATGTTTGCACAAAGCCAGCACACTTGTGTTCTTTCAGTGGCAGCACTGGCTTTATTTTACAACGACATCATGCGCTTGTTCCTACAGATGCAGTATGGTTAAAGCCAGCAAGAGTGTGTAGTTACAGTGGCAGTATTGGCGTTATTGGACAAAGCGACCATTGCTGTGTTCTTACAGTTGCAGTATTCTCCTTATTGGACAAAGGCAACACAAGTGCTTTTTTACAGTGGCAGTACTGGTATTAGTGGGCAAACACAAAATGAGTTTGTTATTACAGTGGCCGTACTGGCCTCATTGGACTAATCCAATATGATGATGTACTTACAGTGCGAATTCTGGCCTTGTTGCACACGGGCATCTTGGGTGTGTTTTTACAGTTAGAGTAAGGGAATTACTGGGAAAAGCGAGCATGGGCGTTTGGCTGTTTAATCTTACTGTTTTCCATAAACTGTTTTTTATAATTTATTTGTTGCCACACAATATATCACACAATGCCTTCATGCCCATTTAAACTGATGAAACTAATTTCATGAAAAGAAATATCTACTTACTTGTCAGCGCCCAAGTTGTTATCCAGCAGTTTTTCAGGCTCTCAATCGGTAGCCTAAAATCGTCCGGATAGCACACAGGCTGAACAAAGTTATGAAATCTGATTGATTCTGACGTCAACAGCAGCGCAATGTCATTGGAGTTATTGTCTTTGCTGAAGGCTTCGTTCACAATCACTTCTTTAATAGGGTAAGTCTTCTTAGTAGAACTGTTGGATTTTAGATCACCAACCACAATGCTCACACTGTTCATCCTAAAAGCAACATATAACAATGCTGAAAATGTACTGTACATAATACTTGATCCCAGCAGATTGCATTCCTAAACATCCTACCTTCCCTCTCCCCCATTATGTGGAATCCCACGTGAAGCGCGAGGAGGGGTTGGGAGAGGGGAGTCGAGGGGGCGTGAGTGGTGCTGGCCACAGGGTTGTTTACTCCTATAAATGTTCGTTCGGCTACTCTACGTGTGGTCTAAAGACTGCACATTTCAAAATGTGCTGCTGTGCCTGTGTACATCTTCACTCGCTGAATTAATACAGACCTCTACGCAGGCCACTTCTGCTTCTTTACCTGGGGCCCGATTACAGAAACGTTGCAATTTTGCAAAATATTATCACTACAGAAAACGGCAAAAAAACATTGCATTCATGTATTATTTGCGGTTCCGAGTCATTATATCAGGAGAAAAAAATGTGTTTGCGCCAGAAATATTTCTACATATCAGCAATTTCAACATATTCTAGGACTGGTATAATTATATAAACAAACACCGGTCGTGGATTATGTGAAAAACGTGCTGGATAGTGGAACAAAACATTTTTTTCCCAACAATGTTCTTTCCTGGCGATATGAACACTGGATACCATGTTTGTGCCAGGGAAAGGTTTGCCCTAGTGCGAATGCAGAATGGTATTTGCACCAAGGCATACTTTGCCTTAGTGCAAAACTGCATTGAAAGCACATGTTTTTTGCCCTAGTGGGAATACTATGCAAGATGGCACCACTGCAAAGTTTCTGTCATCTGGCTCCTGAATGGTGGCCATTTCCTGGGCACCTAATATTTGATGTGACCATCAATATATATTGTTCAATACATACCTGATGGCTAGAGCAAAGCCACCTGGCCAAAATAGTAATTGTAATATCTGCATTACGTAAATCTAAATACGAGAGGCACGATGGCCTATTAGGGAAATTATGGTGTACTGCATACAATCCTCTCCATCTCTCTCAAGCATATAACAAATTACGTGCCAGGGAGGTCACATTATGGCACCTCACAGCCAATCAAGGAGCTCAGAAGGTGGGCTTTATCTCATGGTATTGCCCACGCTAGAAGCACCCTGAACAGGGAGAGACGTCTATGTTCCCCTACTGGTGCTCTACGGCATCCAATTACCAGCACCACCTCCCCTCTTCTTCCAACAAACTATCCTCCACCTCCATCCCCCAGCCCAGGCACACAGTCACCTTGCCTCCTGCCACTTTCAACATCATTCACTCACCTTTTCCTTAATTGCCTCACCTATTGCTCCCAACGAAAATGGCCGGCTTGGAAATGGGGAAGGCACTAGGAGTTGATCTATTTCTCCCTTTGTCAACGGTGTCATCTTCTTTTGTAGGTTTTTTTATCTTGAGAAACTACCACTGAAAATGATACCAGGATGCTAATAGCTATAACCTCCTTGGTATGTGGGCATTTACCAGTTTGGTAATGTTCCCAGGAGCAGGTTACGTTCCTTGCTTTGTTCGGGCCTGTAACTGGGACCACTACCTGACTGGTAATGCCCCCCCCACGTCTCCCCACCACAGGAATTATTGCTCAAGTAAAGAAAATAAAAGTATAGCGTGATTTCAAATAGTTTATGAATTTTCATTGACCTAAGGTGTTTTTCGGCACATTAAATGGATGCAATTGTCGTATTACATACTGTCAATGACTGTTCTCATGTTTTTGCAAATATGTATGAAAAAGATCTCAATTTTTACTCAAGAAAGCCCGTTAAGCACTAACTTTTTCATCAAGTAGTGTAGGCTACATGCAAAAACCAATGTTAATGTTACAATTTTAGACACAAAACATAACTGCTGTTAAAAAAACATCCCTACTTCCAGTTCTTTTACATGTGCTCAATGGTTGGTATCTATTGCCGACAGAGGCATGGTTTTTAACCATTTATTTATTTATTTTGATCAATTGTTACCACAACATTTTGTAATGCATCCTATGACCCATGATCAAAAAAAGGATGGCGGTGTGGCTTTCATAAATAGTTATATTTCGCTCTACAAACTCCTTTCTGCTCCAAGTCACTGCCTTCAAGACATTCAGAAGTGTAGGTAGCAGTCTCGCAGGCCAAGCCCCGAAGATGTGGAATGGTTCACCAATGCACCTTCAGTGCGAAGACAACCCAGTGCTGTTCCGCAAAAGCCTAAAGACTCATCGTTCGCTTTTGCTTACTGAAATTCTGTCCTCCTGAAATCATGTCAAATGTCTGTTTCATGCCTCTTCGAGATCTGATGCAAGCGTGCTTTGCATAGACACACAGCAAATGTCGATAAGTAAATACTGTCGCAAGGTTGCCAATAACTCACTTGACAGTATCAGTAGCTTTTCAGTTTTTTATTAAGAACAAACATGCAGATAAAGGCAATTGGTGCTCTAAATGTTTGGTTGCTCTCTGTACGGTTGTCCTCAGTCTTTAAAGGGGCTCCCACCTTCAAACCCAGGCCCCCTACTCCCAAAACACTTAAAATAGTATTGCTTCACCGTAGACAGGGTTCCCCATTGTCTAGGTTCACCCTATGCTTTGGTGGCCTCTCTCTCTCTCTGTCTCTGTTTCTCTCTTCCTCTCTTTCTCTCTCACACTTAGTGACCTCCATATATACAACAGAAATTGGTAACAATCTCTCTCAATACCAACACCTTACCTTCATGCTCTCCAAACAAGCCAATACTCTCCTCCAACTCCTCCTCGACCTGCTGCATGCTCCTCTTTCATATCTTGGTCCTCCTTCACCTCCTCCAACCTCACCCAAACACCTTTAACTGCAGACTGACACTCCTGGGTTTATTTAGCCCTTCCCTTCCTGTCTAGAAACTTCCTTAAGCTTCTGTTGGATACTCATATCAACTGTTTCCCTGTGCCAATCTCTATTGTATCCATACATGCCAACAATCCCGATTTAGGCAGGAGACTCCCGATATTTCGGTAAAAAATATAGCTATTTTCATGTTCTCCCGCCTAAAATAATTCTAGCCCCAATACATTCCTATGGGAAAATGTATGCCTCCCGATTTCTATGACGAAATTTCCCTCTCAGGTGCGTCACAATGTTGGGATGTATGCATCTGTTCCCAACTCCTTGCATATTTTCTTCTTGTGAGCAGGCATTGCTCCTGGAAAGCTCCATAAACGTCTTTAGCCCTGCCCCTTTTCAGACTCCTTTTCCTTCGAGCCTGCCCTGTGGTCGCTGGAATCGTTTATTCTCGGTTCCTCTTCTGTATTTGGTAAGTCACTGACCATAGGGATTTTTGGGAGAGTTCCTTGGTTTCTCCTACTTCTGTGAAGCTCCTCCCTGACTCAATCTCTGCCCCCGCTCCACTGTTCTGCTGTAGCAAGTTTGGGGAACCAGTGGGAAGTATTGGGTCTTCCATTCGGCTCATGAATGGGTGGGGGAAAGTCCATTTTCATCTGGGCCACAATATCTTTCCTTCTGGTTCCGGGTTTTGGTAGTGGGACCTAGATGCATTGGGGTACTCGTAGATATTATCATTGGTCTTTGGGAGGTACTGCTTCAAGGGGTTCAGTAGCTATTCCCGTGGTATTGTAACGCTCACCTGGTATCCACGGGGACATCACTCAGCCTGTTCTGACCTCTTACGACCTCAAACCCTTCCCTGGAGGCTATTCGACTGGAGACTGGGTCTGAAACACAGGATTGGTAGAGTTTAACTCCCTATTGTCTCTGTGTGCTTGAACCCCTTCTTCCCCGGTGTCCAATCCTTCCCTTTGATCCACAGCTCACCTTGTTTTCTTGGATAGTGTGCTCTCCGTCCTGCCTTCAGCGCAGGGGCGCGTTGATTGATGCGGGCTCGTTGCTGCCTAGTTACTCCACTGGCAAGAGTCCGACAGGTAAGTATAATGAGTCTTTTGAACATTTCTCTTACTTCGTTCCTTTCCTTCCTTTGATGATGGCCAGTGTCCGGGGATGGCGGCGTGCTGCTGAGATGAGTAGCGCTGAAGGTGAGTGAGAGCGTGATGCGCGATGCACCCCTTTTGTATTTGCATTGAACTGAGTTCTTTTTCTGTGTCTTTTAGGTGCCGCAACGTTTTCAGCGGGGATGCCAGTTATGAAGAACAAATGCGGTGGGTAAGCGCGGTATGCGGCGCCTCTAGATGTTTCCACGCTAACCTGTAGTGTCTTTTCCCTCTTGCAGATGGATGAGAAGTTCCGGAGACAGAGTTCCCCCAGAGCGGCTGGGATTCAAATAAGCGTTTGAAGCTCGTACAGTATTTAAAAATAAGCAAAGATTTGCAGAATGCTTACTAATGCCTTTTTTCTGTTCTTTTCCCTTTTCCTTAGGAAGCGGCGTGCCGGGATGGGAATGACACCGGCGAAGATGCCTGCAGAACAGAAGGAGCGATGACTGATGGGCAGAAGCGCCGCAAGGTAAGTCTGTACCTAACAGTGTTCTTGTTCTTGCAGGAGCTGAGCGCAGAAGAAAGATGCAGGCCTACTGGAGACAGATCCGAACACGGTGAGTGTCACGCTGCAGGTGCAGAAAACGCAAAGCATGTTTCTCAGCCTGGGTGTGGCTTAAATAGTCTCTGGGTGTCCCAGGTGCCTCTGGGCTGAACCACACCCAAAAGATTAGACCGCACATGCAGTTCTGGGAACCGAAATATGTGGGGGCATCCATCTTGTCCCCATCAATGCACTACAAGTCCAATCCCCAATGTTATCCTATGGGAGTGAGTGAGTCTGGTGCCACAAGCGCCAAGTCTGACTCCAAGTGGGTCTTTGGAGGGATGGAGAGGCCCTTGAGGGCCATGTAGGTGATCGTGGCCTGGCTCCAGCCTGACATCATGGAGGGCTGGGGACATGAGGGGCAGGAATCATGACAGCTATGAGAAGTATGGTGGATCCTGGTAACTGTAGTCTCTGGGTCTTGCATCAGTAAATCAGGCTGCTCTGCTGCCCATGGCTTTGGGGCATGATCTGAAAGATTAGAGAAAGAGACCTAGCCAGGACAACAATGCATTGTGCTGTGTCTGGGCCGACGGAATTGATCAAGAACTCCCGCCCACTCCCTCCCATTCTTGCCCTCCCCCCGTCCTCCCCTACCATGTACGATTATATAACTGTATAAAAGCAATCACAATGGGTGGTGGGTCTGAGATGGTTACCCAATCTGTATATACACAAACACGAGGTCCCATCTACCCCAAAAGGTTAAATTATCCTCCAGCCTTCCCTTGAAACCCCCACAAACTCCTTATTGAGTGAATAACATTCATGAGTAATTAACCACTATGTGTAGGCGTTTGTCCTAAGAATGATTCTACTGTCCCCAGATAGTAAGCCGCCTGAGTTGATCTGGCCTGCTGGCTGAGGACGCCATGCTCCATGTAGCACATTTTGGTTAGAAGGGATTCCCATGTGACTGAAGAGGGTGGGCGTGGATCTTTCCACGCCAGGACCAGGGATTTCCGAGCTGCGAAGAGAATTGTGTGTATGAACCCCAGAGTTGTGTGTACCTCGTGCCAGTCCTCGTGATGGGCCCCGAACAGCATCGGAAGGGGCGACAGAGGGACATCAGCCCCCCTATCCATTTGATTCTGCAGTGTATTGATAGCCAAAAGCACTTGATGCATGGACAAGACCATAGCATATGACCCAAGGTGCCGAGCCCTTGACATTTGCGCCAGCATTGGGGAGATTGTATAAACCCCATCCTGAACAGCTTGCTCGGTGTGTAGTAGAGCCGTTGGACAATTTTATATTGGATGTGCCTATTCCTGACGCAGTGCAAGACTGCGGGTATGGCTTCAAAGAACTCACAAATATCTCCTATGACGATTTCAGTGCCCAGATCCACAGCCCAAACAACACCATGTTGTGGTTCACGATCAGCATTGTTTGAGATGCTTGTAGAATAAAAGGCCAAAGCTTGGGGAAGATGTTCAGATTCTGACCCATTTCTATTTCCCCAGTGGTTGGGGTCACTTGTCTGGACTCCTCTGTGGTGTACTTGAAGATAACCGCCAGAATGGTCCTATATTGATGCCAGTGGCCTTCGCGCATCCCCAGCACCTGTCTGGCCTCAGCAAAGGGAAGGGGTGCCCCATTATCAAACAGATCCATGGCTCTGACTCGCGGCCAAATTATGTCCTGCACCTGGAGAATTTTCTGATCCAGTCCAATTGCTAGGATAGCTCTTATACTGATCCACGCCGGCACGACCCGTGTGTGCCCCCCTTGGATAGATCCCATGTTATGCCACTGGGCGAGGGTGGGTGCAACCAGTGGATGTTGTCTTATGCCACTAAGGAGGCACGTGAGTGTAATGGCTAGGGTTTCCTGCAGCGTCAATGCCTGCAGCAGCGAGAGTTCAGCAGATCTCCAGCTGCACTGGTCCTCGTGGTCTAACCAGTGTTTGACCCAGCAGACCTGCGCTGCCATGTGATATGTTTTCCAGGCAGTGTCAGCCCGCTGTCTGCCTTGCTTGCCTGCAGGGACTCGAGCCTGATGCGTTCTCTCTTACCCCGCCAGACAAATTTAGAAATATAGGAGTCTAGGTCTCGGAACATTAACTTTGTGGGAGCAAAGGGCAGCAGCGTGGCTAGATACGATAGTTTTGGGAGGGAGTTCATTTTCACTGTGTTGATACTGCCTGATAATTAGAGCGGTAGCGTGGCCCATCTACGGAGATCCTGTTGGATTTTATTCATAATCGGGGGTAATTTAGCCAAGATACGTAATGCTCTTGAGTTGAAGTTTAAATGGTGCGACACCGCCCGGATCCCAGGGGATATCCGGCCTTAGCGGCATAAATTCCGACTTTGCCCAGTTAATGACACAGCCTGCAATGGGGCCCAGGTCATGGAGCAGTTTTCGCAGCCTAGGAAGGGACACCTTAAAGTCACTGACACACTAATAAGTCGTCTGCGTAAAGCGATACTATATGTTCTTCAGTGGGTCGGGTGATGCCTGTCCACCCAGGGTCAGGGCGTAAATTTTGCCGCCAGGGGTTCCATGGTGAGTGCGTATATAAGAGGTGACAGTGGACACCCCTGGCGGGTGCCTGAGTATAAAAAGAACAGGGTTTTTTTTTTGCATTGGTGGTCACGGTCGCAGTGGGTTTCTTGTATAGGAGACGCACCATATCGATATAGGCCGCGGGAAACACAAACTTGTCCAGCACCTGAACATAAAGTCCCATTGGACTTTGTCAAAAGCCTTTTCGCCGTCCAGCACCAATATTCCCTCTTTTGAGCCGGCCCTGCTGGTAATAACATGTAAAAGACGTCTGACATTATCCGCTGAGTGCCTTCCCTGGATAAACTCTGTTTGGTTTTTATGGATGAGCGAGGGTAGCAGGGATTCGATTCTGTGCGCCAGGCATTTTGTAAGTATTTTTGCGTCAGCATTGATTAGTGATATGGGGCGGTATGAACCACACTCCTTCTGGTCCCGTCCTTTCTTATGGAAGATGATAATGTTAGCGTTGAGCATAAACTTTGGTAGGTGGCTTTGCGCTGCGGCATCCGCGAACACGGCCTTTAGAGTAGGTGCTAGCAGGCTCTCCAGTGACTTATAGAGGTCTAAGGGGATGCCATCCGGCCCCGCCCCTTTCCCCTGATTCAAAGATCTAATCCCTTGGGCCACTTATTCTTCCGTGAGAGGGGCAGCTAGCCGGTCAGCCTGTAGAGACGTCAGTTTAGGGAGTACGACCATGCCTAAGAAGTCAGCTACACCCCGTGGGTCCGCTGGGGACGCCTGGCATATAGTGCACTATAAAACTGTGCAAATCTTCCATTGATGGCCCCCTGTTACGCTCACCTGGTCTCTGCGGGAACATTGGGGTACGGTTGCAGCCCTCCCTGGAAGTGGATCACCCTTGTCAGGCTTCTTCCCCTGCACATATGCTGTGGGCTGCGACAATTGGTGACACTGCTCCTGCATGGATATGACAGATCGTGAGAATGCTGCTATGTGACTGTTGTCTCTCTCAAACCCTTCTTCCCAAAGTGTGGTGAGCATGTGCCGACCAATATAGGCTCACCTGTTGATTAATGACAACGAGCTCTCCGTCCTGCTTCTCACTGCAGGGGCGCTTCTTTTTTTTTTACAACTTTATTTAACATTGCACACAGATTAAGCAGATACATTCGAGACATTCAATTTCAGTGAGCATATAACATATACAGGTTAGTTTTGCGTTGCATTTGAGTCATCAAGGGCAGATAAATCCGCCAGGTATTGCCTGTACCGTGCCCATATATTTCTGGGTTTAGAGGGGGCCATGACTGAATCTATGTACAGTTCTTCAGTGTTGCTGGCCCACAACATGTCCCTGTTCCAGTCCTCTATTGTTGGCGATCGAGCGTTCTTCCACCTCATCAATATGACCCTTTTTGCTAACAGTAGACTTAAATTGAGCAGTTTTCGCCAAGTTGGGTTCTTTTTCCCAATCGCACCTAGCATACACAACTGCGGTGTCCATTCGACCGGTTGGTCTGCCATCTTATCCAGAGCTTCACAGACCTCAGCCCAATATTGTCTCAAGTCTACACAGTCCCACAACATATGGTATATATTAGCATTTTCAGAATTACATCTTGGGCAGTTGCCTGAGAGAGCGGGGTATAGTCGCTTGAGTTTCACCGGCGTGTAGTGGGTTCTATGGATAATTTTATAGTGGATCAGCTTGAATCTAGAGTTGTATGATATCAGCTTGGTCAGTGCACAAATCTGGGATCATTCTTGGTCTTCTATCGGTTGGTCCAGATCTCGCTCCCAACCGGCCTTTGTCGTGTTAGGTACCTTCGGGCGTGTTTGCATTATGGCTTTGTAGAGAGCGGAGGCCGTGACTTTCTGGGTCCCCCCTGTGAATATGTAACCTAGTCCCATTTTTATTTTGGGTTCATTCAGGAATGATGGGTAAATCCGTTGTGTAATTGCTACAACCCTATCGAACTGCTGTTTGTGTGTGTGTGTATTTCCCACCGTGTCTTTGATCTCTTCCCACTTCAGAAAGCATTTATCCCGGAACAACTGCCCCCATTGTGTAATGCCTCTGGCACTCCAGTGCAACGCCACCGCACTGTCTATGGGGAAGGGCATGTGGGGATCGCCCCATATTGGCATGCTTGGGTGGTATAACTTACTGGCTCCAAATATATCAGAGATTTTGGCCCATGCAGTGATTGTGACATTGGATGGGTGTATAGTGTTGTATTGTTTAGGTGTGGGTCTAGCGATTCTCTGTAGAGCCAGTGTCGCCTCCCGCTCTCTCGCAGGAGGTGTGGGGGGCCAGGATTGAGGAAGCATGTTGCCCAGCCGGCAGCATATTGCGCCTGCGCTGCCAGGTAATACAATTCCATGTCAGGGG
Organism: Ambystoma mexicanum; assembly: GCF_040938575.1. Taxonomy (NCBI): domain Eukaryota; kingdom Metazoa; phylum Chordata; class Amphibia; order Caudata; family Ambystomatidae; genus Ambystoma; species Ambystoma mexicanum. Next base: position 257,584,356 of record NC_090928.1, on the reverse strand, counting down.
GCCATTAGGCCTCCTCTAGGATATGTGTCAGTTAGTACCCTCCAGCTCAGTCTCGAGTGGCCTCCCCATACAAACGCTATGCATGCACTGTTGATTCTGGAGAATAGAGCGCGACCCGGCCACACATAGAAAAGCTTAGGCAAAATGATCATTTTAATTGATGCTATCCTCCCCATCATTGATATGGGTAGGGCGTTCCAGGGCTTCATCTTGGTGCAAAGTGCATCTGCCAATGAACTGTAGTTCAATGTTCGGGACAGCTGAGCGGACCTGGCAACAGCAGCGCCTAGGTAAACAGGGGCGCTTCTTGATGGACTGAGTTCCTTCACTGGCCAATTGTACATGGCAGCCCAGACCAGCTGTGGCTTAGCCACTCCTGATGGTAAGTGGCTTATGGCTTTAAAATATTGTGATGTTAGTTCCTGATTATTGTCCGTGTCTTTTAATGATGTCTCTCTTCTGCTTTCTCCCAACAGGTGAAATTGCGGCCCTGTGGTAGTTGCGGTGAATGAAATGAGGCCAAAATGGAAGAGAACGGAGCCCACGATGCTCCGACAGCAGGTGATTGTTGGTTTAAGGTGGTGATTGTTCGTTTAAGGTAGAGTACGAAGATTTGTCAAAAGCGTGATCTTAAACGTAAGAGAAAACGATGCCGGTAAAGGATTACCAGAATCGTTTACCGTTCCGGGCCATTACGACCCGCCAACCCGCTATTAGCGGCACCGTAAATAACGGTGCCTCTAATAGCGCATGGGCGCGGGCACGCAACCCTACATGCCGGCAATAGCAGCATGGCGTAAACAGGAGAACATCACAAGTCATGAGGACATGCAAATAGCGGCATGAAAAAGGTGCTAAAAGTGGATACCGGCATAGCAGAAATACCGGCATCGCGAACCACCCATAAATGGCCATGTGCAGTGTTCTCACTGGGCCAGCACAAAAGGAGCACACCACACCCCTTCCTACACCCATGCACACACCAAAATGACTCCAATACTAGTAGCATTACTGGCGCTGGAGGAATGCTCGCATTGCTACACCAGCAGCAACAACAACAACAGGCAGCACAGAGGGGACGCAGGAGGAGAAGGAGGGTGAGACAGGCACAGCATGCCACACCAGTGCAGGCAGTCATACCACTGAAGCAGCCCCCAATCCCTCGAATCAGTGCCAGTCCATTCAACCTAACCCCTGAGCAGATCCACACCCTGTACCGTCTGGACCGGGACGCCATCACCACCATTGTGGACATGATACACAACAACATTGTCAGCCTCATAGACATCCGTACCGCCGTCCCCCCTCTACTTAAGGTGGTGTCTGTGCTCCACTTCCTGGCCACAGGCACCTACCAGCACACGGTAGGGCAGATGCATGGCATATCACAACCATTATTCTCACGCACGCTGAACCAAGTGTTCGATGCCCTCCTGAAGCACACAGGCGACCACATATCCCTACCACGGACTGCCCAGGAGATCTCCAACACCAAAGTTGGCTTCCATTCACTGGCAGGCATCCCAAGTTGCATTGGTGCCCTCGACTGCACCCATGTGGAATTGGTGGTCCCACATGCCATGGAGGTAGTGTACCGCAACCGCAAGCTATACCACTCCATCAATGTGCAAATGGTATGTGACTCAAACAAGATCATCATACATTGTTGTGCCCGATTTCCCGGATCAACCCATGATTCAATGGTTCTGCGGAACTCTACCATACCACGCTACATGGAGCGACATGCAAGACAACAATCCTGGCTACTTGGTGAGTTGCATGGCAAGCACATGGCAGTGTGATGTGGGGAGATGATTGGGGGGGTAGATGCATACTTCCCTGGCTGATTTGGGGGGGGGTAGATGCATACTTCACCTGGCTGAGATGGGGGGGTAGATGCATACTTCACCTGGCTGAGATGGGGGGGGGAGTAGATGCATACTTCACCTGGCTGAGATGGGGGGGATAGATGCATACTTGACCTGGCTGAGATGGGGGGGGGGATAGTTGCATACTTTACCTGGCAGATATTAGGCGAGAGAATGAACAATGCCCATACTGCAATACACTGTGCCCCAGAGCAGGCCAGACTGGACCTGACACCTGAAACCAAAATGCAAGACGTAAGCTGCACAACAATGACAACAAGCCATTACTGCAACCATTCCATAGCCATCCACATGTACACTGCACATAATCAGACTGTAGCCTCTGCAACACAATGCAGCAACATGCTGTTAGTATGGCCAATGCAAATGACCGATGAACAGCATCACAACGGACATGCGTCCATGAGTGCATACAAAGGAATCACATCAAGCCAATATACAGAATTTCACTTGTACACTACCACAGAAGTGCAGCATGCCAGCATGGGGACTTCAAGCGTGGAATGGCAGATCATCAAGAGTCTGGCTTCAACGGTGACCCGATCAAAGCATACGATTAAATACACATCACCTAGATCATGGCAACAACTGCCGTGGGCAACCACAGTGCATGAACACTCACAAGGAATAGGACACCCCTGCATACACTAGACGATGCTACGCACACCTGTCGATCATGTGACTGCACACATTGCAGTTACTTTGAATAGCTCAATTCATGCAGGGATATGTGGATGAGAACAGGAAAACAATGCAGGCTTTTGTGTCATAGGTACAGGTTCCATTTGATGAAATAACTTACACATAACCGTTGTTATTCCCATGCAGGTGATGCTGGCTATCCCTTGAAGAGGTGGCTCCTTACCCCTGTCCGGAACCCGCAGAACAGGCACAAGGAGGACTACAATCGTGCACATACCCGTACCCGTGTGGTGATTGAGCAGGCATTTGGCCTTTTGAAGGCACGGTTTCGCTGCCTCAGCAGGTCAGGTGGGGCACAATATGTGCATCAGACGGAACGTGCCTCTGCCCCCTGACGTTGAACTGCAACCGCCTGACGAGGAGGAGGAGGGAGGAGATGGGGCTGCACGTTAGGCAGGTGGCGATGCACAGGAGGGAGTGCTGTGTGCCAGCATCTGATAGACCAATATTTCTAATACACATGGATGAAGAGGGTGCAATGGATGTGGGACTCAGGGCACTGGGTGTTGGGGGGACATAAACACTGTGCACTGTACACCAATAAAGCACACATACACAATAATCAATGTCCAGTCATGTGATTGTACTTGACACAACGGGTGTATTAACCATTAAGTAATTAGGAAGTGCATTAACCCTCCCCCAAACACCCTCTCCCACCTCCTCCCACAACTCCCCCAAACACCCTCTCCCACCTCCCCCCACAACTCCCCCAAATATGGCATGCATGTCAGTGCAGCATTGGTGTGCAAGAGTCACCAATAACAGGCTGCCCCTACTTCCCACTTCCTCTGCCACCATTGGGTGGTTGCAAGTCTGGCCAACGCACGGTCCGCGTGGACCTACGCAGGGGGCTGGTCTGCCTGGAGCTGGCAGAGGAGCAGGTGCTTAGTTGTTCCAGTCCCTGTGCTGGACGTTGGCGCTCCATTGCATCCGCCATGCGGCTGAGGACCTGCCTCACAGCTGCCAACTCATCGCAACTTGTGTGTTGTACTTGTTTCAATAGCGAGTTTTATGCCCTTGGCATATTCCTGACACTCCTCCCTCACCAGGGCACCCTCGCTCACGTGCTGTCCAACCAGCACAGTGAGCTCCTGGCGCTGTTGGATGAGGCTGATTCCCTGGTCCCTGTCCCTGCCTTTGGTTGGCCTTGGTGCAGCTTGCGGCATGTGTCCGCCATCAGGTGAGCTGTCCATGTGACTCCATCTCCCTGCCAATGTATCACCATCAGACAGCTCATGGCTGCTGGCATTGGATGTGGGGCGTGGGCTGTGGTGGGCTGACAGCTGCGGGCTGGGTGTGCGCTGTCCTACGGGTGTATGGCATGGTTCCTCTACATCCGACTGGGGTGCCGTGGCAGCTGCTTCCCCAACCGAGCTGTTGGCAGCGGACAGTGAGCCTTCTGCCACTGGCTCCTGTGTGGTGTGACTGGCTGGTGTGGGTGCCAAACGTTGTCGGTCGCCCTTTCACGCCTTGGTGACGTGTCGACATGAGTGGCCTTGGGCCTCTGCGACGGTCCAGGTTTGCCAGTGCCCCTTGATGTGCTGGGCCTGGTGCCTCCTTCCATGCCCCTGGCCTTTTTCATCGGTGTCGGGGCCTGCGCTGCAGAGTCATGGTCCTCACTGTCAGATTGTGAGCCTGTGAGGGACTAAGAGGGGGACAGCATTGGTGATGGTTCAACATGCATCCTACATATGTTGTAATCGCTGCAGTTCTGTGCATTTGGACTTTGAGTTGTGACATACAGTTTTCTTGCCATATGGGTCGGTCACACAGGCATACGTCTGGGTGACACATGTATGAGGGGATGCATGCATGGGGATGTGATGGGGATGTGCACAGCATATGGGCAGGGTTGAGTACATGTGTGTGTGATGCCCCATGCATTGGCTGATTTCAGTGTCACATTTGGGGGACAACGTCATACTTTTGTGTGGACACTCACCTCCATCTGCCGATGACGGCACACCGCGCTCCATTTCCCCCACTCCCTCGATTGTCTCTATGCCAATGGTGCTGGCACATGTCTCCTCCCAATGTGTCATCTTGATGGGTGAGCCTCCTCTGCCACCTGTCCCCATGCCCTGGCTCCTATTGGCTGCACGTATGCTCCGGACACGGAGGCGCAGGTCATCCCAGCACTTGCGCACGTCCTTTACAGTGCGGGGGTGTAGCCCATGACTCTGCGTGCCACCTCCTCCCAGATCTCCTTCTTTTTTTACCTGGGTGGGACGCTGTATGTCTTGTGCAAACACAACCTCCGCATTTGCTGCTAGTGTGTCAGCAAGCATAGTTAGTTCCTCATTGGAGAAAAGTTCCTTGCGCTGGCGCACAGCACCTTGATTCAGGGCCTTGGGCATTCTGATGTGGTGTTGGATGGATTTGGGGCTGCTGTAGTGGTGATGCAAGTCCTAGGGGCTGAGGATAGCAATGGATTGTGTTTTTAAAGATGGCCGCCGTGCTCTTTCCCGTTCCTGTGCGATGACGCTACTTCCGGTTCCGCTTATTTACGGTCACCGGTAATAACGGTCACCGCTATTTACGGTGGCCGCTCTTACCGGTGTCCGCTAATGCCACTTCCATGGATGCGGTAGTGCTATCAGCACTTTCTTTGCTGTCAGTAAGGGCGTTTTGGGGTCTTTGGCGGCATGGCGGTAATGTCCTTAGCGGCATGGCACAAAGCTCATGCATGCATACTCGTAATGGCATGCAATTAGCTGGCTGGTTACGACACGGACACGTTAATTGCTCCATGCCGGTAAGGACCGTTACATACCGCCTACTGCGTAATGAAGCCCAATGTCTTTGTGTAATTTCTAACCTTGTCTTTATCTTTTTTTTTCTTGCAGGTGCCGTCTTCAGATGAACTGCTCGCCGTGCCGCAATGTCGGGGTTGAAGTGCTGCTTTCCGGAGGTCTGGAGATGGATGATGAATGCAAGAGTCAGCGGTGATGAGTGCCAACGAGAACAGGTCCCAAGGTAAGTGCTGAGGCTGGTAGCTGGAATCAAAGGTAAGATGAGCTAAGAAGGCGGTGAGCGTTACACTGCCATCAGTGCAGAATAACGTGAAGCGCATGCATGAAGGCTGGGTGGACTTATATAGTCTAGCTCTGGCCACGCCCATTAGCCTTGGCTTACCGGCCCCACCCTGCCACTCCTCAAGGATGCTGCATGTGCAATCCAGCTTTCCCCAGCAGCCACGCCCGAATAAATGCATGTGGAAGTTCCTGCAGGTGAAATAAAGTACTTTTGCACCAAATAAAGTGTGTCAGCTCACATTTGTTTATGAGCCTGGCGCCAAAGGCAGCCAAAGGCGCCAGGACTGAGTCCAGCTGGGCCCTATATGCTTTATTGTCCCAAAGGGACAATCAAAAGTTGTGTTACCCCTTGCCCTCGTCCCCTGATGGTGCAGGGTCTGTGTTTTCGGGCCAGTGGCCATGACACCCTCTCGCCCACAAGCTGGAGAAGGACTTCTGGGCTCTAGCCGTGGTCACACGCTTCAGTTCTAGTCTTAACTTAACCAACTTTGTGAGTGATTGGGGGTTGCGCATGCGCTTGTGTAGCCTCTCGGCGCTCAAAACATCAGCTCTCAACCTCTTCAACTCTCAACCTCTCCTCTTGCGTGCCCCAGTCTTTCAATTTGTAAGACCACCTAGAAATACTTTGCCCCGTAGGTATGCCGTATATGCATCCCAGCACAATACCGCATTACATTCGTGTTAGGTTCTCATGTCAGAATATGTCCATGTCCCCCTTAGGTGTTCTCTGAAGTCTGGATAGCTCAGCACCCTTAAATTAAAGCGCCAGTGTCATCCCCTCACAGAGGAGCTTGGCAAGTCAATGCGCAGTAGCACGAGAGCGTGGTCGGAGAGAGTGGTGGCCATAATATCGCATGAGCACATGAGGTGGAGTGTGTGTGAGGGCATGAGCCAGTAATCTAATATGGAGTAGCTGTTGTGTCTGGCCGAGTAGAAGGTGTAGTCCCTCTGGTGCGTGTGTGCAACTCTCCAAACATCTTTGAACTTGAAATCAGCCATAAGGGCATGAAGGGCAGCGAGTTTCCTTGGGGGAGCATGCACTACAGCGGAAGAGTGTTGGTGGTCTACTTCAGGGACCAGCACTACATTAAGGTCCACCCCACTATAAGCAGCGCCCACATATTCTGGGCACATCTGACAAAGGTGTGAGAGAAGAAGGTTGGTGAATCAGTCGTGGGTGCATAAATATTGAGAAGAGTGATACCTTGCTCATCTATCCGTCCCTGTACCAAAACATATCTGCCGCCCGTCCAACACGATCTGTCACACCTGAAATTGAATCCACCTGTGGATTAAGATGCAAGGGTTGCCAGTGGGGCAGGCAGTGCAGGAGTGCAACTGGCAGGTAGGGGACGTGGGCCCGAGATCAGAGGGTAGCCAGGTGACCAGTTCATTTTCAATTTGAACCAGGAGTTTAGCAGGGGTTGTGGTCTCGTGGATGGCAAAGATGAGCTTGTCATCTTGGGGTTCCATTCTTCTGCAGAGGGGTTCCCTTGAGAACAGTTCCTGCTGTTTAAAAAAGCACCAGGAGCCCTCAGGATTCTTGAACGAGTGCCATTACTTCTCTAGTTGGATGCACCAGGTCACCGGGAACTTAAGGAAGTGTTGATGATCTGACCCCTTCAGGACCTTGAATATCGGATTGAACCCCTTCCTGCGCGTAGAGACCTCAATGGAGTAATCGTTGATGATGCTGACCTCTGCTCTTTCCACATGGAGGGTAGCCACAGCTCGGTACGCCCTTAGAATGGCCATTTTATGATGGAAGTTCAATAGGTGCATGGTGATGGGCTGTGGGCGATCACCCGGTGCGGGTTTGGGGATTGGCGCTCGATGGACATGCTCGATCATCATGGATCGTGGGTCTGACAGTAGCAGCATGTCCTGAAGAAGTTTGTATGTGAAAGAATAAAGATCCAAGCCTTCTGCATTTTCGGGTAGGCCGACCAGGCGCAAGTTGTTGCGTCGGGACCTGTTCTCTTGATCCTCGACATCTGTTCCAATGGATGTGGTGTTATCCTCCAATTAACTGAAACGCTGCTTGTTATCCATCGTCCGTTCCACTTGTGCGTTAAGTCTCATTCGTACATCTTCGAGGTCCCTTTTGATGCCTTGAACTATTTTATTGGTCTCCTGCATCATCTGGCCGATAGATTTCCTTTCCTGCAGAATCGCCTGGAGCTGACCTTCGATCTGTGCCTCCATTGCGGATGGTTTTCATACAGATCGCCGCAGAACTGTGGACCCTTCTCCCCCTCAGGGATCGGCTGCTCCGTGGGGGCAGGCGTAGGCTATAACATGCCCTCCATGGCCACCGAAGACCGGTCTGGGGCCACCCCAGGGACCAGAGCAGAAGGCAGGCGAAAAGGCCGCCCTCAATGGCCGTGAAACCGTGGGAATTTATTATCCGTGGCCTATGTTATTGTCCGTACCATATACATTTCTATCCCCGTGCCGTCACCAGTATATTGAGGGTCCCCTTATTGGCCTGGGCAGTGTAGGGGTGACATGCGGTGAGCAGCCCTGGAGAACAGCGTGGCCAGCCCGCTGGTTTAAGCGTTATTTTGTGGGAAGCCCCCGGGGGCAATTAATATAGGGCAGCAGGTACTCGCTCTATTTCAGTATGGAAATAGCAGATGGCTTTTCAGATCCTAAGTCCCACTGTGGCCCGCACCCCCTCCTTCGTAGGCTCTTTTGCATTGGGGGTGCTGTATGGAATGCTCCCCCCACTCCATAATCAGGGACCTGTTTGATGGTCAATGCCTGAATAGTCCCTCATCTCAGAGCCCTGCTGTGGGCCAGGAGGGAGGCAGCAATGGTGGACTGTCAGTTACTGCACTGCTCTATGCGCCTTGCCTGTTTATCTTGGCATTTGGGAGGCTTGCTGTGTCTAACATCCTATTGCGACTTGCAAATTTCCCCCTTGTTCGGAGGGACTCACTGGCTGGGGGATTGCCACTCCTAGGGTGCCGGCTCATCAGCTGGGGGCAGTGCAGGGAAGGCCTGAGCGCTCCTGCCCTCCTCACAAGCACGACGAGATGGCAGGTATCGCAGCTGTGGTGGCTGTCCCTCCGGGCCGGCTGCGGACGATCCGCGCCATGTTGATGGCTTGGGTTTATGTATCGTAGTGGGCGGGCCTCCCCCGTCCCCCTTCGGATGGAAGTGAAGTGGCACCGGTCAGGTTGTGGTGTCGGGTGTATCCCGCAGCAAGCTGCAGCGGACGGCGAGGATTTCATGGAAGCGCAGGTTCCTGCCAAGCCCTGCATCTAGCAGCAGTGTCTTCTCATGTTCCGCCAGCTATCCCCCATTTTAGATGCAACATCTCTCGGTTCTGGCGGTGGATTCCTTCGCGCCAACTGTTATAGGCACCGGAACTCCACTAGCTCGCCGACATTTCGCTCGGGCTCTCGAGTGCATCCCTGATTATTAAGTTCTCTTTGAAAAATTATTTTTGTCTGTGCAAGGGAAGGGGTGAAAAAGTGGTGAGGAGATTACCCAAAATTAATGTAATAATGGGGTATTTGTTCATGTGCGTGTGTGTATAGATATATGGGATACATTACTCACCGTAATCGTATTTCTGATGCTTGTATCTGCTTAGATTCACATGCTGTGCATAGGCCGACATCTAGTGGAAGCTGCGGAGTATTACAGTTTGTTTTTCGAAACTCGAAAATGGGCGTCGACACAGGCGTGCCAGTAATACTATCCCTAGTGTGACGTCCACTGTACCCAAGATCCCTCACGCGTCTGGGATCCTCAGATTGTATTTTTTCTGACATGAGGAAGCATGAGGAGTAGCGTGAGTACAGATAATCCAAGCAGAGAGACAGAAAGGTAAGACTACAAGCAATCATGCGCCTTCTCTCGGAGGGGAGGAAGGGTGGGTCGCATGTGAATCTAAGCAGATACAAGCATCAGAAATACGATTACGGTGAGTAATGTATCCCTTCTGAGGCTTGTGGAATCTGCTTAGATCACATGCTGTGCATAGATTAGCGAGCAGTACCCGAAGAAGGAGGTGGGATGTGAGAAGGGTCATGAGCAAACAGGTGTCTTAGAACCGCTTGTCCCACTTGTGTATCTGTCTTGGAATGAGTGTCAATGCAGTAATGCTGAGTAAAAGTGTGAATAGAGCTCCAAGTAGCTGCTTTGCAAATGGTGTCGAGGGGAACATTTGCAATGAAAGCCAGAGTGGCACCAATGCCTCTAGTAGAATGGGCCCTAGGCGTAAAAGGCAGAGTTTTTCCAGAAAGAGAGTAACACAGCTGTATACAGTTGATAATCCACTTCGAGATCGCGCCTTTAGAGACGCGATCCCCCTCTCTGCCTGTAGCTACGGAGACAAACAGTTGATCTGTTTTTCTTAGCGGTCTGGTCTTATTTACATAGTAGAGGACCGCCCTACGCACATCAAGGGTGTGTAGTTTCACCTCAGCCGAGCTTTGCGGGTTCTGGAAGAAAGCCGGAAGCTCGATGGACTGGTTTACATGGAATTTAGATATGAATTTAGGTGAGAACCTAGGGTGTGTGCGTAAAACCAGTTTGTCTTTGTGGATAATAAAGAAAGGATCCTGCACTGACAGAGCCTGAATTTCACTGACCCTTCCTATGGAGGTAATGGCTACTAAGAAGGCCGTTTTATAAGTCAGGTGTTTGAGACTACTTTTATGCATGGGTTCGAAAGGGGGGCCCATGAGCTTAGCTAGCACCACATTGAGGTCCCATCCTGGCGGTGGGTTCGAAATAGGAGGGTGAAGTCTCTTTACTCCTTCCATGAAGGCTTTAACTACTGGTACTTTCCACCACGATACTTTGTTATGGGATGTGGTGTAAGCCGAGAGGGCTGCCAGGTGTACTTTCAGAGAGTTAAAAACCAAACCTGCGTCCAGCAGGTGGAGCATGTATGTTACCACGTTGGAAGGAGTGCAATCAACTGGGTTGATTTGTTTATTCTGGCACCAAATAACGAATCTCTTCCACTTGTCAAAGTAACAGTGCCTTGTGTTTGGTTTCCTGGATTCTTTTAGGATGTCCATACACCTCTGTGGTAAATTGAGATGCCCAAACTCTATGACCTCAGGAGCCATGCTGCCAGGTTCATTGAGTTGGGTTCCTGGTGCACTGTTAGACCTTGTTGCTGGGACAGTAGGTTGTACCAGGCTGGGAGTTTGATGGGCTCGCACAGCGCCATCCTGCGTAGGTGTGGAAACCATGGTTGTCTCGCCCACATGGGAGCAACTAGGATGAGCGTCATCGATTCCTTGTTCATCTTATACACCACCTTTCTGATGAGAGGAGTTGGTGGAAAAGCGTACGCAAACATCCCTGACCAGTTCATCCACAGGGCGTTCCCTTGGGAGTCTGGCTGGGGGAACCTGGATGCAAATCCTGGGCATTGTTTGTTTTCGCTTGTGGCGAATAGGTCTATAGTGGGGAAACCCCACTGAGAGAAGAGATCTTCTACGATCTCTCTGTGAAGGACCCATTCGTGTTCTTCTGGAAGGGAGTCTCTGCTTAGGGCATCCGCTAGGGAATTGAGCTCCCCTGGAACATGTTGTGCTGATAGGAAGATGTTCCGTCTGAGTGCCCATATCCAGATTTTCTGGGCAAGCTTGGACAGATTTGGCGAACGAGTCCCTCCTTGTTTGTTCAGATAGAACATGGCTGTCGTGCTGTCCGTCCGGATCTCCACCGACAAGTTTAGTAGATGGGGCTCGAACGCCCGAAGCGCTCGGAATACTGCCAGAAGCTCTAGCAGGTTGATGTGGTTCTTGGCTACTGAGTGAGACCAGAGACCCTGAGCTGTGTGGTGGAGATGGTGAGCTCCCCACCCAGTCAGGCAAGCATCTGTAGTTACCACTGCTTGTACTTCGGGATCGTAAAAGGGTTTTCCCCTTGCGAGATTCTCTTTTGTCCACCAGTGTAAGCTCTGTACGAGTGTTGGCGAAACGACCACTAGATCGTCCCACTGACCACTTGCCTGAGACCACTGTTTCGCCAACCATTCCTGCATGGGACGCATGCGCAGACGCGCGTGGGGGACCAGGTAAATGCATGACGCCATCATGCCCAGTAACCGCATTGCTTTGCGTACCGTTATTTGTTGACCTGACTGATAATGTGGAATTTGCAGTAGTATATTCCGAATTCTCTCTTCCGAGGGGAAGGTCAACCCTTTCTGAGTATCTAGGATTGCTCCTAGGAACTGTTTTGAGGTGCTTGGCACCAGACTTGACTTCTTCTCGTTGATAGAGAAGCCTAACTCGTGGAGGAGGTCGATAGTCCTCTGAATGTTTGACCTGCAAATTCTTGGGGTTTCCCCCGTTATGAGCCAGTCGTCCAGATAAGGGTACACTGGGATTGCCTCCCTGCGTAGGTGTGCAGCTGCCACCGCCAGTACCTTGGTGAATACCCTTCGTGCTGAAGCTATCCCGAAGGGCAGTACCTTGAATTGGTAGTGGCGACTGTCCACTTTGAAGCGCAAGTATTTTTTGTGCGCCGGGAGCATGGAAATATGAAAATAAGCATCTTTCATATCCAAGGTTGCCATGTAGTCCCCCTTCTTTAGGAGGGGGATTACCTCTTGTAGCGTGGTCATACGGAATTTTTGGGGCTTGACATACTTGTTGGCAGGCCGTAGGTCCAATACTGGGCGCATTGTCAAATCTTTCTTTGGCACAAGGAAGTAAGTTGAATAGATACCCTTGTTTACCTGGTGTCCTGGGACGAGTTCTATCGCGTCCTTTTCTAGCAGAATGGCGATCTCCTCGAGAAGGATCTTCTGATGTTCTAAGGAGTGTATTCTTTGTCGTGGAGGGTGGTTCCGGGGACGCTGCAGTAATTCTATACAATATCCTGTGGACACTGTTGACAGCACCCATCTGTCTGAGGTGATCCCTTCCCAAGCCTGGGTGAAGTTGGAAATGCGTCCCCCTACTGGGGTTGTGTGAGAAGGGACCCTGAACTGAGCGTCACTGCTTTGGCGGAGGCGTGCCACCTCCCTTGTTGGGGCTGCCTCTGCCTCTTCCACGACCTCTCTTGTTACCCTTGCTGTAACTTTGGGTAGACTGCTGGTTGTTGTTCCATTGTGTACCCTGTCCTTGGGCATAGTTGCCTCTTTGTGAATTTTGGCCGCGTGGGCGACGAAAATTACTGTTCCCCCTCTGGTTCGGGGGTTTGTTGGTAAGCTGGCCAAGGGATTTGAGAGTCTCGTACTCGTCCTTGGCATTCTTAAGTGCGTCTTCGACCGCTTTCCCAAACAATAGATCTGGTTCCACCGGCTTGTCTATTAATGAAGCCTGTGTTTCTGTTTAGAACCCCGACTGCCGTAACCACGCATGTCTCTTGATAACAGTACCTTCTGCTATCAATCTTCCTGCGTTGTCTGCAGCGTCGAAAGTTGCTTTTAATATGCAACCAGACACGGCTCTCCCTTCTGCCGAGATCCGAGCCAACTGGCCCTTTAACGGTTCAGGAGCAGAGGCTATGAGCGCCGCGACCTCTTCCCATTGATGGCAGTTGTAACTTGCCAACAGGGTGGTGGAGTTTGCAATCCTTGCTTGGTAGGCGGACGTTGAGGCTACCTTCCTGCCAAACCCGTACAGTCTTTTGCTCTCCTTGTCGGGAGGAGCTTCTGACGACGATAAGGGTGTCCCAGCCCTCTTCCGAGTGTTGGTAACCACTAGGGAGTCTGGTTTAAGATGACCTCTTATATAAAGAGGGTCAGACTGGGCTGCCCGAAAAAGTTTTTCGACTCTGGGGTTGACGGCTCTGGTGAGGTTAGGATTCACCAGGGATGGATCTATTCTACGTTGGATGGATTTAAGGATAGGGATGGTCTGAGCGACCGGCCTCCTCTCTCCCACCAACTCTTCTGCGAAGTCCCTTTCCTCCTGTACACCGTGGGTGTCGATGTGAAAATGTTCTGCTGCGCGAGCAAGAACTTCATTAAGGAGGGGTTGGTTATCAACTGGCGAGTCGGTAACTGGGGCTTCGCTCTCTACCGGGGAATCTACTCTGTAAATTTCCTGCTCATCTTCTACCTCCTCCAGGTCCTCATCCTCCGCATAGTATTCAGACCCGGTTCGTTCCTCCATAATTGAAAACTCCTGGTCCCCTTCAGGGAAAGGTTGTCCTTGGTATCTGGGGTGTGGAGTAGAGTATGGAGTAGAGTAAGGCTGCACCTCGAAGGGGTCAGGTCTTTCGACCCGGGCCTTTTTACTTAGGGGGATAGGATCAGAGGAGCCTGAGGGTGTGGCCCCTTGAGGGTCATACGAAAGGAAATGTTCTGGGTTTTTGTCATAAAAATCCGCTAAGGAAGACATCCTTGACATGACCCTGTCTATGTCCTCACTGGACCATTCTTTGGAACAGGGTATGACTTTAGTAGGCAACTTAGAGGACTTATCAAGGGTACCCTTGCTGGATGTTGATGTCCCAGTAGATTTATGTTTATCTGTCTGCTTGGGGTGGAAGGATGGTCTTACAGGAGTGGAAGGCTGAGCTTTCCGCTGTTTCCCTCCCTCCCCGTGCGTGGAAAAATGTTTTCCCTGCCCCTTGGAGGCCCCAGAGACTTTCGACGCCTGGCGCCGAGGGTCGGGAGAGGTATCTTGTTTCGAGCGTGGGGCCTCGCTGGTGTTAACTGCGCTCTCGGTCTCTTGGAGCGCGGCCTGGGGGTGGAAGTCGTCTTCGTCTTCCGACGATCGAACTTCCGTTAATCTAGGGAGCGAGGCACTCTTGGCAAGAGTGGATGATTGCCTTGCGTCATGAGGCGATCTCGATCGAGAGCGCCCAGAGGACACCGAGTCGGACCGTTCTATCCGTGCCTCTTTCCGAGAAGTCGACGTCGTCGAGGTTCGGTTGGACTTAGTGTGCTTAGTGTGTGTAGGTGTAGCGCTTGCGTCGCCGGGGGTCTTCCCCATAGCCGCCCTGCCGGACAACCTTCCGAGGTCGGGGACCTGCGCTCGGCAGTCTTTCGACGCCGTAATGCCCTCGCCGTCCGAAAGTACGGCGTCGCTGCCATCGCTGAAGGCGCCCTCCGCTGCCATGGCTGCCTGCCTGGCGTGGTGGGCCCAACGCTTTGTCGAACGGTCCTTAAGTGTTTTAGGTTTAAACCTACTACACGCTCTGCAGTTCGCTTCGGGGTGGTCCCTCGGCAAGCAGAGATTGCACGTGGCGTGCCTGTCGACCCAAGGGTATTTGCGATTGCACTTGGGGCAGAATTGGAAAGGGGTACCCTCCATACGCACCTTGAGGCAGCGGGCTGGTAAGTGTAGGAAATATATAAGGTGTACCTATATACCAAGAGTGAAGAGTATGTACCACCCCCCACTCTCCCTACTTGCAGGGCCGAGGCCAGCGGCCTACTAGGCCCGGGCCGAGGCCAGCGGCCTTCCGAGGCCCAGATCCGTCGTGCAGCAGCCGACGGTCGATGTCTTCTCCAGCCGTCGTCCAGTGTCGATGGTCGACGTTGGGGTGGGGAAGGATGTCAATAAATAATTTTAAATTGCAATAATAGCAAAAGTATGGCTAAGGCCAGGGGACTCCGCAAGATGCTTCCGACCAGTATGGCGGAAAAAAACAATCTGAGGATCCCAGACGCGTGAGGGATCTTGGGTACAGTGGACGTCACACTAGGGATAGTATTACTGGCACGCCTGTGTCGACGCCCATTTTCGAGTTTCGAAAAACAAACTGTAATACTCCGCAGCTTCCACTAGATGTCGGCCTATGCACAGCATGTGATCTAAGCAGATTCCACAAGCCTCAGAAATATATATATATATTTCATACACAACTCTGTCTCCTCTGGCGGCGGCGCAGTGCCTACTCAGCAGCGTGTGCCTCTGGGTTTCATATTGGAGCCATCCTCTAACTATAGACACCATTCTGTTTCTAAACTAGCATTCTTCATCTTCAATGCCATCCAGAATTAAAAATGAAAAACACCCGGGCACTCGTTTCTGTTTGAAGTGCTGCATGCAATGAAGTGCACATTTTATTTAATACACAAATCATGACATCATCATCTCAAAATCAGTAATACAGCCATGGCTAAGAAAAATAATCCTAACATTTTAAAAGACGCCACGCATTCCATCCTAACACAGGACTTCATCAGGCATTTGCTGTATATGCGCATTATAAATACCCAATAAATAAAGTTTAAATAAAAACATGTTCCTAGCTCCACATAATATAGAGAAAAGGACTCTTCATTTTGGAAGGGGTGTCACAGGCCACGAGTGGAAGTCTGGTGGAGGGACCTACAAAAATGGGCGGAGGCTGAAACGGTGGTGTGGCAAGAGGCTAGTAGTAATACTGGGGATGAGGAAATGGGCTCCCTCATGGCGTGGAAACTATTGATAGCTGAATTGTTTGGAGCAGTATCAGATCCAGCTGAATCTGAAGGCAGCGATGCCCAACCGCACGGAGCAGATACTGAAAGTGAAGAACACACAGGCTCATAAGGGGGGGTGGGATTGGGAGTGTAGTGTTTTAGGTTGTCAAACGTGTTTAAATTGAAACGTCATAAGCTTTACTGAATGCTGGTTGTTGGTTGTTTGGTTCTAATAAAAACTTTAAAAAAAAAAAAAAAAAAAGGACTCTTCATTTGCTGTTTCTTGTGCAAATCTTATGATTCGAGTGACTATTGTGATGAATCAATTAATGTGTCCCTTCTCCCCAAGGGGGAGGCTCTCCCTTTGAGGCTAGGGAAGAGAGTCTGCTCTGCAAGACCCTCCCTCGAGCTACGGGCAAGTGGGATGTCAATGGGAGAGACTCCCCCTTTGGGGACAATGACTTCAGTTCCTCTAAGGAACTACCTCAGCCGTTGCCCATGTTGGCATACATGGGACTATCTGAGATGCCAGCAAGACATCCAGAAATTGGGCTGAAGACAAAGTTAATATATACCATGATGATCAAGGAACTGAATCTGTCTCTTTAAGTACAAACCTCCACTTCACTGCGACAAGGAGGTTTAAGAGAGAGAACACGTCAAGCCAAGAGAGAAAGAAGCATACGCCAGCAGGGGAGGCCCCTTGAGAGCATAACACAGGTGAGTGGCGGTGCTGACAAGAGCCGCTGAGCCTGTGAAGTTCAGAACTGCTCTAAATGAGAGCCGCAGACGCTTGAGAGCCAGAGTGTAGAATCAGTGATGAACTGAAAGTACGTGAGCCCGAAACTCATTGGTGCCGTGACCATGGACACATCATGGTGGGAGGGCTGTCCAGCTAACTATGCCAACACCAACCCGCTGAAGTATCAGTCACTGCATCGATTACCCGAAGGGACACCAGAACGTCGAATGAACAGAGTGGGAGACAGATGCCGCTGAGCACGAACCAGTGGTAAAACAGACAAGAGAGAAGGTCTCCAGTGAGTGCAGGCCCAGGAGACATTCTCCTGTGATAAAAGAGGTAACGGAGAGAACGGGTGGCTGAATGGGACTCATTATGTAATCGGAGAAACTCATCCGAGTGAAACTGACGAAATTTGAAATGGAAAGTTAATGAATTTGAGCTGTAAGGATACTGAAACGAATATTATAAATAAACCTGAGAAAGAGATGACCAAAAAGTGGCCACGAATAACCTGGGAGGAAAGGAGAACATTCCAGAGTTCAAGAGTTACCAAGTGGAGTATATTAGCAAAAGGAGAGTATGAAGTCCAGACAAGAGAAGTGGACAAGATAAAAGATAACCAGGATAAGCCAAAGCTTAAAGGAGGGCACAGTAGTCACCCAAAAAGGGTAACCCATCCAGGAAAACATAGACCAGAAAAATATACAAGGCCAAAAAGCGTGGATGAAGGGATCAAACAAAGTTCATGAAAAGACACCTGGAGAGTAACCACTAAAGGGGAAACCCAAAGACATTGTAAAGCAGTTACAAGCCTTGATAGAGAAGGTGACCGGAGACTATCGCAAAATAGCATATTGATAGAAACGTTAAAGTAAAAGCAGGACAATGCCTCATCAGGAGAAGGGAGTCATTCTCCTGACCTTAGTTAGTTCCACTAGTGGTAGTGTCAGTTAGGATTAGTTTTGAGATAGCAGACTCATTTGTTTGGACATTTCCTGATGACTGACGAGCACCTTAGTTATTTATATAGGCTGGGATTACCCTATAGGGAGAGATAGGCCTTCCTCTCATTATTTAATAAACCTTTCTGGAAATGTCATCACAATGTCCACGTCTTCCTTCTGACCTGCCACACTATGTATTAAGCTTCTCAAACATGGTAGTCATTTTGGACGTTCTAAACAGTACTTATTCAAGTATAATATATTATAAATTTTATTCAATTTTCAATAAAGTGTCTATAAAAAAACAATCATCATGTGTATAGAAATGAGGGTCTAATAAATATCTGATTTTAAACACAATTAACCGAGCTCCCTGTGAAAGTGCAGGAAATTTTGAAAAATAATTGTTAACACTGACATTAATATTAGGTGACTTGTTAAAAGTTTCAGAGACCCAAATCATTGCAACTGCTCAATATCATTCTTTCAATATCAACATGCAGCAAAATCAAGCCTGAGTGGGAAACATTTACTCAAGTTAAGCATCCAAATCAATGGAAATAATTCATCAATAATCATGAGAAATCAATACTCCTCATTGGAGTTCAATTAAGAAAGACGAATAGTTTCTTGTCTGTATTGACAGGCTGTTAGGTTTCATGGTTTTCATTTTAATTATGTGTTTGGATTCGAGCTGACGCAAGTACAGTTCTCTATTCCATTTTCTGCTATGTTCAGGGATGTGTTCCAATCCTGCAAATTTCAGTCCTGTGATGTCGCAATTATGGACTTCAGCAAAAGGTATCATTAAAGGGTAACTAATGTCACGATTCTTGATGGCTCTGTAATGTTACAGAATACGCAATTTTAAAGGCCCTATAGTAGAGCCATGTATCTAAATCCACATGAACATTCTATCATGTATACCACAAATTTGGTTAACCAGGCTATAGCCTGATTGATTTTCCATATTTTCAAATCATCATCATAGATCAGTTGATTAGAAGCCATTGCATGATCACACATTTTGCAATTCTTGCAAGTATAAAACCCATTCAGTCTTTTATGCTGAGTTAACCAATTAGTATCATGACACAGACTGTGTGATAAACTTGGAGATATAGACTTCGAGCTTTAGAAAAGGTTACTTGAGGGGAGATTCTCAAAACTTCATTAACAAAGATTCCAACATGGCTGCCGCGCTGTAAAGACGTGCGTGGGCATCCTCCATCTCTACAGACAATCAATCCATGACTGGAACGTCGAAAAGCTGCCATCCACCTGAAAGCTGAGTCAGATAGACTCCACAGCAACCAAGAATCACTAAAGCTGCAGCGGAGCCTCCAATCAGGCGGGGCTGCCCTCCTCCATCTCAATGAAAGTATTGCTTCACACTTGAGTTTGGTTGCCTCCCTGGGTTCGGGGGTCGGTGCTGCTGCATAGCTGGTTCATCGCATCGTAGATCTCACTCGACTCGGGGCACTGCAAGGTTGCATGGGGTAGACGGAAATAGCCGGTGCGCTGATATGGGGACTACCGCTCTTGCACAGACTTTGGCCTTAACAGCTCACTACAATCAGCGGGACAAGGCCCAGAGGGAGGGCTATGCTCAGTAGACGTTGCCGCGCACTATTGTTGTTGCAGGCCTTGGACAGAAGCAGGTATGTCTCTGTCCCCGTATGCAATATTATTACAGGGTGCGCAACCCTAACGTGCGCAGCCTCCTTCCCAGACCTCATCTGCATTTCAGCAAGCCTCTTTGATGTGGAAATGTTATAGTAGGAACCCTCGCCAGACAAGATTTGCATGATTAGTGTCTCCATAAAACTGGGAAGGGCCTGGTACGGGCTGCATATTATAATAATGTTTGCCTTGAACTTATCCAGGCAAGTTGGAACTTAACTAATAAGTCTATAAATCCTTTATTCGGGGCTCACAAGGTAGACTTGGATTTCTGAGTGTACACGGCAGGACCTGGCGAACCCCACGCATGACACAGAACTACGCATCTGTCGAGGGGTAGAAAGAAGCATACCTCGGATGAGCTCACACAGGCTCACCAAACACCAACCAATCCATTCCAAAGAATGTGGACAAAACAGTTGGATGAACCCCTCAGCTATAAAAACACCAGCAGTTAACCCTCCACCGGATGCAAACAGCGCAGACCCAGACATGACTTTGTCTAAAGAGGACTTTGCAAAAAGCTTTCAGGGCTTTCAGGAACAATTCTCGGCCTCCTTTCAAATACAATTATCCTTGTTCACATCTGAAATTAGGCAATCACTGTCTGACTTTAGCAAGGAGATTTCCACCTTGGGAGATCGGGTTGACTCAAACGAGCAAGCAATCCAGGAACTTTCACAGGAATCTAAACAAGTGGATATAGCATTGGAAGAAGTGTCAAGGATTACACACAAACTTCAAATCCCCTACGGAGATTTGGAAAATAGATCCAGATACTCCAACATCTGAATTAAAAACCTTCCTGAAACAGTGACAGACCCAGACCTAAAAGATACCATAATGTACCTCTTTGCGGATCTAATAACAGGCAAGAAGCTATCGACATTCTGCTAGATCGGGTTCACAGGACGGGTCCGAAAAGAACAGAACCTGAAGCCCGCCCGCAAGAGGTGCTGGCAGCTTGTGCACTATATCCACAGACAGAACACATCCTCAAAGATGCAAGGAACTCGTCACCAATAACCTATAATGGGACGGAAATCCAGCTTTATCAAGATCTCTCGCAAACAACCCTACAAAAACACTGAGACATGCAAGTGGTAGGCAAAACCCTGCAGTCACGAAGGATCAAATATAAATGGACTTTTCCATTTGGATTAATGTTTTCTATAGATGGAAGATATGATGTGATATGATATGACATGGCATTTATAACGCGCCTATACACAAGTGTTTCAAGGCACGAGAATCACTTCCTGAGATGCAGGGATTGCCCTTCTATGAATTGAAGAGGATATAGCTGGGGGCTCATTGGAAGGCAGAGATGGACGCATCATCAAACATTCTAAACCTTGGGAATGGTCAACACTGGATAAAAAGAGACACACAGATAGATGACTGGAAAGCCCGCCTGTGAGGTTCAAATTCAAAAGCACCATTATATAGATACGGCAATGGAAGAAACGTGAAAATACTGGATTGAGCAAAGGCATATTCGAC
Organism: Ambystoma mexicanum; assembly: GCF_040938575.1. Lineage (NCBI taxonomy): Eukaryota > Metazoa > Chordata > Amphibia > Caudata > Ambystomatidae > Ambystoma > Ambystoma mexicanum. Next base: position 257,563,510 of record NC_090928.1, on the reverse strand, counting down.
TTTAGCAGAGATGGAGCACAGGATCTTGGAATTTATCTGTTCAGTAACAGATGGGGGTTTTAGGATACCCCACACTATGCCCTGGGGATGAAGATGGCTCACAGCTGAGGGTTTTTACCCTAGGATATATTATGTACTGTGGGGACTTTTCAGAGGAGGGGACAGGGGAAAACTGGGGTTAGGGTAGGGAGCGTAGGTTTGAGGGGAGGAGGGAGAGGGGGAAACCGCAGTGCATGGTTAGCTTTAACATATCAAGTTAATTCAATTGCCTAACGATCAATATTAGGGGCCTCAACACCCTGGTGAAGCGTAGAAAACTGGAGGGCTTCCTGTCCCGTTACCAACTGGACTTGGTGGCGCTTCAGGAGGCTCACATATGTGATACAGATAGGCATAAACTACGTTTGTGACACTACCTTGTTAACTTACAAGCAAATGCGGAGGGGAAGGTAGCCGGAGTACTTATAGCAATTAGATCGCCAACCCTATGTAAGGTGGTATGTACTAACGCTCACAAAGTCGCCTGTTACATATTTACGATCCTGGTGCTGGGATCATTGACACTACTGTGGCTTCAATATACGCTCTTCGCACAGGTCAAGAGGGCTTCCTAAAATCGACTCTTACACATCTGGAATCTTTTATGGTGGGTGAAATATACCATTTTTTGAGATATATTAACATTGCTTGGGACCCCATACAGGATCGTACTACACTCATGTTTTCCCCAATCTCCCCCTTCTACTACTTTAAAGCAGAAATTTGCACAGCTGTTGTTGATGGATGTCTGGCCGACTCTTAGAGAATCTGCTAAAGGATACACTTTCTATTCACATGTAAATCATTCCTTTTCGCGTATAGATTATGCTTGGCCCTCAATTCCACTCTTAAGCAACATTACCCAAATAACGTGTCATACGATAATGTTATCAGACCATCGACCAATTTGTATAGAGTTTAATATTCCAGGGGGGAAACAAAGACTGTGGGCTTGGAGATTCCCGTCGGAGCTACTAGGGGATCAGGTAGTTAGAGATAAAAGTGAAGAGAAGATACAGGAGTTTATTTACCTTAACCCAGGTGGGGAGACAGCCGTACATGTGATGTGGGATCCCTTTAAGGCAACTTTATTGAGAGTCCTGATTGCTGAAAGTACTATTAGGCTCAAACAAAAGCTGGCTCTACAAATAGAATTAGGGGAAGATTTAAGACGCGCTATGGAAAAACTGGGTACAAACATGGGGCCGTCTACACAAAGAACAGCGGCAGGCAGACTAAACCTATTCCAAACAAAAAAAGCAGAAAAGTCTCTGCTAAGCCTCCAACAAAAGTACTATGTAAAAGTCAACAAGTCAGATTGTCTATTAGCTAGACAAATCCGGCAGAAAGCTGCATCCCATACTATACAAAAGATTCAGCTCCCTTCAGGCGAGATGACCACTGAAACTTCCCACATTACTTCACAATTTCATACATTTTATGCAAGTTTATATCAGTCGGAAGTTCCTGACGCATTGGCTCAGAAGGCATACTTAGAGGCAGTTACTCTTCCCCAATTGGCGCAGGTAGATAGGGCTCAGTTGGAACTGGATATCACTCAGGAGGAAATTATAAGGGTTATACACAACCTTCCACTGAACAAATCACCAGGCCCGGTTGGATAGACATCCTTATTTTACAAAACACACCAGAATGTTTTAGCTCCCAGACTAATGCAACTATTTAACTCCTTTATACAATTGGGTCGTATTTTTCCCCCACTATGAAGGAAGCAAAAATAGTATTATTCCTAAAACCCAGTAAGGATCCGAGCAGCTGTGGGTCATACCACGCTATTGCTTTAATAAACTTGGATGCAAAAATGTATAGCCAATAGGATTGAGGATTTACTGCCTTCTTTAATACATTCGGACCAATCAGGTTTCATAAAACGTCAGACGCACAACAATATAAGAAGAACATGTCATATCCTAGAGAAAGTCGAAAAGAAAAATATCCCAGCGGTTATTTTATCTTTAGATGCTGAGAAAGCTTTCAACCGTGTCAAATGGTTGTTCCTTTTTCTGACCTTGGCAAGAATGGGGTTTCGGCCAAAATTCATAGATAAAATAAAGGCTAATTACGGACAACCCAGTGCTAGATTACTAATTAATGGCCACCTATCTCATCCCATTTCCCTACAAGGTGGGACCAAACAAGGGTGCCCTCTGTGGCCACTTCTGTATGCACTGCATTTGGAGCCACTCCTCGCCAAGATCAGACAGACAGATGCCATTCAGGTGATAGACTTCGAAGGTATCCCACATAAAATGATGGCATACGCATATGATATGTTGTTTCTAGCCTCCGACCCCCTGACAACATTATAAACGGTGGTATATAAACTGGAAAAGTTTGGGACAGCTGCAGGTCTGTTGTAGGTAATCAATGGGCTTCCAAGTTGTTTAGAAAGCCTACTTCTTCCAACTCCTTACACCATGGCAGTAGTTACCATCCCAAACCATTGATGAATAACATTTCTTATGGAGAGTTGCTTCGCGGTCAAACGTAATTGCTCTAGAGACTCTTATTTCAGAGCAGAAGCAAAGTCTATTGGGAAGTGTTTTTTAGCTAGAGGCTACTCATGCCATGTAATTTAGAAAGCTTATCAAAGAGTGGTAAATATTGACAGGAATGATTTGTTGACCAAACATAAGAAACAAGTACATCATGGCTGTAACATCAGATTCATCACATAATATAGTAATCAAGCTAGTGCTAGCAGGACAATATTAAGCAAGCATTGGCCTATTCTATTAAGTGATGAGCACCTTAATTTTTTTTAAACTTGTTTTTATTTACTTTTTGATTAATAACAAACTGAACCCCCAACCTTTCCCGTCGTGCATGGCTCGAATGAACAATGTCTGCAGGATCACGCAATTCCCAGAATTCAAAGTTTCTGAGGGCAGAAGGGGAAATGATAGTCACTATGGAGAAAGTTTAGGACAATGTCCCAGTCTCTGGTAAATTTTGATTGTTTGCCTTGTATCAAGTAGGTTATCCATTCGAGTGCCAAAAAATTCCAAACTCCTTAGTATCATAGTATCATCATATCATTCGCTGATATGAGGCGGATCGTTTGATTTCCAATTTTGAGCAATCAGCAATAGAGACGCCAGTTGTAGTATGGCGAAGCTTTACAGGTTTGCTTATAGCTCTGTCGTAGGTCTGCTTCTATAACCACCAAGACACAAGATCTAAGTGTCCTGGGCTTTCGAAGACCAAATATTTGTGTAATGTGTGTGTTAACTTCTTCCCAATATTTCGTCAGCCCTGGCCAGTACCACCATATATACCCCCAAAACCCCACCGCTCCACATTCTCTCCAGCACCGGTCAGAGATAGATGGTTTCATTTTGTGCAAATTGGCTGGTGTATAATGCCATTGTGTCAACAGCTTGTACCAAAATTCTCTGACCTGGACTGACCGGGTGAGCTTGGGTATGTCCTTCCACAACATATCCCACTCATCCTCTGACATCCCCTCCCCAAGTGTTACCTGCGAAACGATGTTTATATTTTAGTGTTATTTTGGGGATTGTGTCAACTATAATTTTATGTAGATTTGAAATGAGAGCTTTGTTACTTAGGTTAGATGTAATAAATGTTTCAAATGGCGTTAAATCTCTAATTGACGTTTTCGTGTTTGGAGGAGCCAGTATCCAATGCTGAACCTGGAAATATTGAAATCGACTGGCATCGGCAAGTCCCAGTTCTGCTTTACATAGTGTGAATGGTTTGGGGTCTTTACCTTGAAACATATCCCACAATCTAACACAACCATCCCGTTTCCATTTAACAAATTGCCAAGGTCCATGCCTGGAGTCAATTGCAGTTTAAAGAATCGAGGTGTGTGGGGTGAGAGGAAAGTCATATTTCTTAACTGCTGTATCCCGAACATCTTTCAACCAAGCTCATGATCTGACTCCTATGCATGTGAGGGGGCCGATCCTGTTTAGGCAACCACAGTTCATCTCTGAGCTGTGAGCCACCCAGCACCCTCTCCATCTGGGCCCATCTTTTCCCAGTATCTTTCTCACACCAGTCTTTTACAACCCGAATTTGAGCAGCCTGGTAGAATTTCAGAAAATTTGGGAGACCTAGGCCACCCCTAGTTGTAGGGGTCATTAATGTGTTCAAAGCCAATCGTGGTGTCTTATTATTCCATAGAAATGTAAAGGTCGCCCTGTGTAGCTTTTGAAAGAAAGAGGCTAATACCCAGATCGGTAGCGCTTGAAACAGGTAAAGGGCTTTGGGCAGGATGACCATTTTTACTGAGTTAATTCTACCTAGCCAAGAGACCGATAACGGTCCCCATTTTGACAGTTGGCCTTTAATTTGTTTAATAAGGGAGGATAGTTGGCTTCATATAGTCCTTCTAGAGTAGCGGTTATGGCCACTCCGAGCAGTTTGATCGCTTTGTGAGCCCATCCAAATTGTGTTTGTGATTGTAAAAGAAATTTCAAAGCTATCCCTCCCTGTTAATGACTTACAAATGTCATTAACAGGGAGGGGTAGGTTTGAGATTTCTGATTTGGTGATATATTATGTTCAAGACAAAATTGTAACATGGTCAGCAGCATTTCATTTTGTTGCTTCCGGATAATTGACCTTGTATCCAAAATGTATTTCACTGCTTGCAAACCATATCTATGCAAAATACTTGTGTGTAAAGAGACTACATTAAGGGATACCAGCAGAAATTGTGGTTCCCAATACTGGCGAGGCTGCACTGACACTGGCACACTTTTCCACCTCCTGTGGATGTGCCCGAAAATGTCCCGGTATTCGAAAGAGGTTCTGGAACAGATCAAACTAGTCACTGGCCTCTCGATCCCGTGGGCCCAGGTATAGTCGTACTCGGTGACACAGGCGATGGTGAAGTCCCGATGACGGGTCGTCTGGCGGATCTCTGCTCCCATCTGCTCACAGCCGCAAAAATCTCAATAGCAAGACTATGGAAACACCCTGAGGCCCCAGCAATACCCATGTGGTGGACAAAGTGTTGGGACATTGCGGTGGCTGAAAAAATATCCGCCTTCCGCTTTGAGAATAGAAGCAAGTTTTACAGCATCTGGCCTCCCTTTCTGGACTATGCACAACAGTTCCTTGGTGTGGCGAGGCAACCACCGTCCCTCCTCTGGATGGCAAAATACGACTAAAGACGGCTTTGATCCCCCTGGAGGTGCCCTTGAATCTCACTGCACAAGAATCTTTCGGCCAAAACAAATCGACACCCATCACAACCATCCCTTGACTAGAATCCTGCCACAACCATCTGGCCCAATGCCTAGACCAGCAGCGGCTCCCAACGTGATCATCTACGAACTGAAGCTACCTCCCTTTCCCACAAAAACCCCTGACAGACTTCCCCCTATTTCCCCAACGTTATGGTTTGACTTTTGTTTTATTCCTTTGTTTGTTTATTATTACATTATGATCTGAATAATGTTTACAGTGATCTGTTTGTTAAGCAAATCTTAATAAAAAGCCTTTTTGAAAAAAAAAATGATGGTTTCCAGATTACATCTTTCAATTTAGTTAATCGATCTAATGTGTCTCTAATGTAAGAGTTTAAACCTTTGACAAATGGCTGCAAAAAAATATCTAAAAATCTGGAGGTCAGTTCTAGTAAGCAATTATTGGAGGTGCTTTACTGCTATCCGGGTGATCCCTGCACTATGAGGAAGCCTCTTGGCCCTTTAATGAGGAAGAGCTACTTTTTCCAAACCAGCGCCGCTGCAAAAGTGCAGCATAAGTGCAATCAAGCTGCAGTCAGGAACTCGGAAGGAGCAGAGATTATTACCCCCATGGAGTCGGGCTACGCGCTTAAAAGTAAACTTCAGCAACCAGGTGAAGAGCTCATGCAAGACCGGGTAAGCTTTGAACTCAAACAAACTGCTTTAAAGGGGCAATGTGAGGGAAATGTTCAAAAAGATTTTATCTCTGGTTCGACCGCCAACTAGCGATGGTATGTCAGCCAGCCCAGTCGCCTTAAGAACAGCCTTTACAGCAGCTAGAATAAGGAACTTTGGCCCAGTCCCGAGCCTGGTTGCAGCTATGTCATTTGATTTAATATCCCGCCGCGCGAAATAAAATCAAGCTCCAGAAGCGGATGCACTGACAAAAAAAATTGAAAAGAAGATCACAGCATATTTTTCAAAAACAACTGTGTGCATTAGCCAGAGGGCTGAAGTACCTGCTGTGGAGGGATGTGAGGTCACAGATGCGGAGCTGTGGAGGGGGTACTGTCAATTAATCAGCAGCATCATGATTCCTCGAGAGTCTACACCGAGGTCTGCACTGCAATTTAAAATACACAAAGCTCCCATCTGAACGATGCATTATTAAAACTGTTTTCTACAAATGCAGTTTATAGTTTGCTGATCGACCTGGCGGCACATATACGGGAAACACTGCACTCCTTACTACAACCCGCATCTGTAGAGTTATCAGACACCTGACCAAGTTTAAAGACTCCGGCAGTCTCTGAGACAGCTTCTCTATTGAATATTGCGGCAGCCGCACCAGAAAGTCTAAACATGGAATCGGACCAATCATTTGCATCTTCTGACTTTTCTATTTTAAGTTAATTGTGTCCAATAAGATCGTAGCGGGCGCTGGGTCATGACCCTTGGCACCTGGAAAATGACAATCTAATGTCAGCCATGACAATCTGTCTCACACCTTTCCTTAACCTGTATGAATCTATTAATGATAACCTTAAAGATCATGCTACTTTATTGCCCAGGCTCCACTAAAAATGTATCTTTATAGAAGGTTTCATAACAGCCATAAAACCTGAAAGTTCTACTACATACAATTGGCAAGTCTCGAGAGATAATTATTTGGTGAAAGATCTACGAGATCTAAATACAGCGGCCTCTCAGACCGTCACCATTTTGGTTGATGCTTACACGGATATTGCTGACTTGATTGGTCCAATTCTTGCTCACAAAAACCAAGTTGGTGATTTAGAGGAGGATAAACAACAAAAAATATTACAAATATTTGAAAATGAAGACCCTCTCGGAAATGTGGGAACCACACCTGAACCACAGGCCAGTAAAGATCAGAATATGTGGGAATATTCCATCTTTTTTCAAAAACGGAAAAAGAAATTAGGCGTAAGAGCAGACTAAGAAACAAAAAATCAAAAAACCCCGGCCAAATCCAAACCGCCTGGGTCAAGAAATTTCTTGCGCAATTTAGATCTATCAGCAAATTCTGTAGATTATGCTATTCCTAATAAGACAATTCTGAAAAAACCCACATGTCAGCAGTATGTGAACACGAGGATGGCCGATCCAGGGGATCTGTGAAGGTCGAAGGCAACACTGAGCTCACAAGAGGATTTAACAAATTTGTCCACATATTTCATTGAAGAAGCAGAAGAGGAACAACATCAGTCCCAACAATCAGTACTTCCTGCATGTCAGAACAATTCGAATCTAACTAACAACCAGAATCAAGTAGTTTTTAATCCACCTGCTGATCCTACCCAGTTTACGCAAGTCACATTAAAACCGACTTCCTCAATTCTTTTGCCTCTAGTTCAAAAAAGGTGAAATATTGATCTGAAATATGAAGCTGTTAAATCATCATCAATCCCAAAGAACTTACAGACACAAACAAAATATCGTGGTAGGGGGATACATTAAAAGGAAAGATCTAGGACGTTTTTTATTTATAGAAAGATTGTTATCCATGGACGACTGTTTAATTCTAAATCTAGGCAATGTTTTGCATCTGTTTCATAATATACCTGGTCTGCAGTTTATTGAATTTAGAGGCATAAAATGGGTAGAATTTATAAGTGACAAAAATTGAATTGCGTGCTTCTTCATATAGATTTTAGTTTAGTGAGACACAGACTGTTGGAGGTTGTCTTTTGGTTACTGCCACTGGAGTTTGAGTTATCTGAAGCAGGTAGGTACAACATTTTGAGCAAAAAGAATATGGAAGTAAAAGAGGGAAATGTATTCTCAAACCAAGGTGTAAAGGAAATAAATCAATGGTGAACAGAGTGATGGGAATACTTTGAATGGTGGAAACAATAAAGAGGGTTTGAATGGCATGTTTATGAACTACAAGAATTTTCCATTACAGGTTTCATGTCAGAGGGCGGATGTAAACAAAAGTAAGGTTGTAGTTGATTTATCGGATGCAGAAAAATATAATCAAGAAAAGTCATGGTCTTGGTTAGCAGAGGCTCTGCTAATGAACACAAATTACATAAACCCCAGGTAAACTGGTAGGGCAATTACTGTTGGATCATGGAACACCAGGGGCTTTACTCATTTGTTTAGAAAGGGAGAATTCTGTTTTGAAGACTACGACATACTTTCTCTGCAGGAAACTTGGTTGTCTACTGCTCCGATCTTGGATGGTTTCTCTATTCTTTTGAATAGAAGGAGGCTCCAGCTTCCCATTCATTGCAGTCAGTCAATGGAACTCCCACCCTCCTTCCCTGAGAGTGGAACCCTCCTACTGGGCTTTCCAGCCATCCCTGAAAACCTGGTTGTTTACTTAAACCATTCCACCACACTTTACTCTGCTTTGCACTGCCCTACCTACTAACTGCTTGTTCTTCTATGTTTTTTCTTTTCTCATGTATCTGCAAGTAACTGGGTCACAGTAACAGCGCCTCGATGCCTACGGGTTGTTGCGCGCTCGAAAAATGAAATACATATATAAATAAATATACCCTGCTATCCGAGGACAAAGGGGGAGACCTTCGTCAGGATTTCTGATAGCTGCCAAAAATGGGTTACAATTAGAGTTAGAGGAAGTTAAAAACCCTAATCCTTATATCCAGCTAGCAGAGTTATATGGGATCCAGTCAGACACCCCGGCTGGGGCACATTTAATGTATACTGGAACCCTATGTCAATGTCGGATGAGCTTTTTGGAGTGCTTCTCCGACTTGCTGGATAACTGTCTTACTAGCCCTGAGTGCTCTGCAATATTAGTATACAGGGACTTAAAAGTTACACATCTGGACAAAAAAAGAGGGAAATGTTAGCCAATTTTGTAGACTGTGCCATCCCAACTATGAAAAGAGGCCTGAAATGGTTGAAGTTAATGAAGTTGCATGAACTCCACATATTGAATGGTCAAGTACTGGCACAACCAACTTGGTCTAGTGGTGCCAAAGTAGCAACTTTGGACTATACGTTTATTTCTGGAAATATTTTGCCGTTCATTACCGTGTGGGGTAATCTTTACTCCTCAGTCTATTGGTGTCCCCCAGTCTCAAATGGGATTCTCGAGGCAGACAACATCTGGCTCATGTTTCTTATTCTCTTCAAACAGTTGATTTATTTTATTAGGTGTATTGAGAACCCTTAGATTCAGAGACCTTATCTTAGTCATCACGTTTTGACTGTGTATTTATCTTTCCTGTCCTTGCACGTCTGTTGGCCCAGTTCTTATGCCTTTGAAGTCACTGGTCTTTGCTTTTGGTTCTGTCTGTCTTCCTTGGTACATGTTGTTAGCTCCTTCTCCCGATCTCCAATCCCCTTGGTCCTATAATTCAGAGTATAACACTGAGTATAAATTCTCAGTCTTCTGGCGTGGCCATGCCATACACATTGCGTCCCTTCCTTTGAAGCCTCTGTACGGCCCTCATTTGCAATTAAATATTTATGTAGCCCCTCTGCCTCTCCCAAATCTTAAGGATATCAATGTGGGTACCGATTCTGCATCAGTGTCCTTTCTTCCTTCATCTCGCTGTATCTTTGGCCATCTTCTTTCCGGTTACGTTCTATCTGTCAATCATTGCTTACTCTTTTCAGATTTTCTATGCCAATCCAAAGGGGTTCTCTTGCCTATGTGTCTGTGCTTTTGGTGATTGTCCATCTTCATTCCGCAAGTTTAGGCCCTATTCAAGTTATGACAACATATGCGTTTTCCCTGAATAATCAATTTTCAACTCAAAGGGGTGAGTTCATCTGTACCGGATCTTCTTCCTCATGAGGATGTCAATCATTGGCTTAATTGGTCTTCTCTTTGCCAACGTCTCTGGCGATATGTGTTGAAATATTTAAATTATGATGTTTTTTAAGGTAATTTTTGGCATCAACCTCATTGCAGCCAGGATCATGTGAAGGGTCAGAAATATGAGGCAGACAACTTTTAGATGATTTCACAACCTATACCATTTTGTTAAATCATAAGTTTCAAAAGATGCCTCACTATGCCTACCCTGACAAGGACTTCCCTGCCTAACATATACTAAAGAAAACACTCTAACAGAAAATATCTGGCCCTCATACTTGTACATAAAATACACAAGAAAAATATATGGCAATTCAAAAAAACAACAACTGCTTTGGTAATAGATTCACAGTCTTTCTGTGTAGCCTGGGCGAACTCCCCCTCCCCAGGTTTTAAGTTGGATTCAGTTCTAATGTTCAACTAAAAGAAACAAGAAAATCTGGGTTTGCAACAAAGTTCCACTTCAGTTCTTTGCTGTTGAGACTTGAGTGTCGTGTAGGCAGTAGAGGCCTCCGTCCCCAAATGCCGCACAGGGAGAACTTAACGCAACTCTCTGTGCAGCCGTTGAGGTCACAGGCGAAGATGTTCGAATGTCCAAGTCCGGGAACGCGAACCTCGGGGACCCCACACTGCTGCAAGAAAATGCGGATTAAGTACCAAGCAAGAAACAGTACCTACAGTATTAGAATAACTGGAAAGGTCTTACCAGTCAGGGTCAAGGAGGGGATGAGGAACCTAGTGGAGAGGTCCGGGACCCACGTGGACGGCAGTACCCCAAGAGGAGTAGGCTCAGTTCGCCTGTCAGCAGGAGCTGTGGAGCTGTGAAACTGTGAGGCAAGGAGTTCAAAGAACCAGGGTGCAAAAGGGTGATCCAGGAGGCAGTCCAATAACAGTCCGTGGTCGAGAGCCGTGTATCACTGTGCAAAGAAATCCGAAGGGGTAAATCCAAGAGGAGTCCAGTAAAGCAGGCCAGGTCGATTCCGTGAGTGATCCAAAGATGATTCAAAGTCCGTAGCGCCAAACAGAATGCAGAGCACAGCTGAGAAGCAACGAATACCCAGGTTTCCGGGTTTATGTACTCGCGCTTCTGGTCACGTGATGCGTGGCATGGTCACGTGATCGGGCAAGAGCATCACGTGACCTCACAGTCCCGCGATGCGGAAGCTCAGGGTTAGCCCTTCGCGATCCTATGCGCCAAGGCAATTGCCAATGTAGGAACGGCCGTAGTCTGACAGCCGTCCTATTACGGACCAGGCGCGGGTGTGCCCGCAAGACGTGTGTGAGTCCACGTGAGTCCCGGGGAAGGGGGGAAGTGAGAGAAGGGCGGGACTGGGGATGAGGGAGTGCCCTGGGGACCGCATGATGAGGGATCGTGACAGAACCCCCCCCCAAAGGCCCACGACCCCGTGGGCAGGAAGGGTGATCCCGGTGGAAGCGAGCCACCAACCGGGGAGCGTGGACATCAATAGCAGGAACCCAAGAGCGCTCCTCCGGACCATAACCGACCCAATCAACCAGGTATTGCAAGCGCCCCCTGCAGACCCGGGAGCCCAGAATGGAGGAAACCTCATACTCGTCTGGGGAAGCCAAGGACACCGGGGCAGCAGAGGCGCGCAAGCGGGACGGGGCCGGACACGGTTTGAGAAGGGAGACATGAAATACAGGGTGTACCCTCCAAGAACCCGGGAGAACCAGTCGGTATGTGACAGGGTTGATAACCCGGGAAACCACATAGGGACCCACAAAACGGGGCAACAACTTCCTACAACCCACTAGCCTCAAGTGACGAGTGGAAAGCCACACCCGGGAACCCACCGAGAAAGACGGAGCCAACAGCCGTTTCTTATCTGCCTGGACCTTCATGGAAGACTGAGCCTCACGGAGATGTAAAGCAGTCTGGTCGTGGATAGAGGACAAATCCCTAAGACAGGCGCTGGCGGCCGGATTGGTGGAGGCCGCAAGGTCAGGGATCGGTAATGTGCGGGGATGTTGGCCATAGAGAACATAGAAGGGGGAGAACCCAGTGGATGCATGAACTGCATTGTTATAAGCGAATTCAGCGTGTCGGAGGGCACGCAACCAAGAGCACTGTTGTTGCAGGATCAGACAGCGGAGATATTGTTCCATTGTTTGATTAGTCCTTTCGGTCTGACCATCCGTCTCCGGGTGGTAGGCCGAAGAGAACCGGACATCGATACCCAACAACCTAGTTAGAGCGCGCCAGAAGCGAGAAGTGAATTGCGATCCCCGGTCTGATATAAGGACAGAGGGTAACCCAAAAAGACAAAAGACGGTATCAAAGAACAGGGTGGCCAGGATGGAAGCAGAGGGGATACCCTTGCAGGGGATGAAGCGTGCCATCTTTGAGAAGGAATCCACCACCACCCAAATAGTGTCGTAACCCTGTACCCGAGGGAGTTCCGTGACAAAGTCCATGGTTACCGTATGCCATGGTTTCGGGGGCACTGGTAAAGGGAGAAGCAGGCCTAACGGGCGACCCCTACGGGTTTTGCATTGTGTACAAATGGTGCATGTATTGACGTAACAATCCACGTCCCTCTTCATGCCCGGCCACCAACACCAACGCTTCAGGAGGGATAACGTACGGCGTTGGCCAGGATGACCATTCACAGGGGCATCGTGCGACCATTCCATTGCCATGTTGCGTGTGTCGGCAGTGGGCAAGAATAGGCGGTTCAGCACAAACGGGAGGCCATCCTGGAACACCGGATCCCACTCAGATAGCTGGTCGGGATGTAAGGACACCCACTTGCGTACTGCGTCCACTAAGGGCATCGAGGGAGTACATAGACAAACGACCTTAGTGTCGTCCAACATTGTGTTAGGGTATACGGGAAGAGAGACCCCCCCGGGAGAGCGGGACAGCGCATCGGCCTTGCCGTGCGCGGAACCAGCCCGATGCCGAATTTGGAAATCGAATGCTGCGAAGAAAAGGTGCCACCTCACCTGACGGCTGTTAAGGCACTTCAGGGAAGCCAAGTCCTGCAGGTTCTGGTGATCAGTAAACACCGTGACTCGATACTTGGCGCCCAAGAGATGGTGTCGCCACACGCGGAAAGCGTCCATAACCGCCAACAACTCCTTCTCGGTCACGGTGTAGTGTGACTCGGGGGTGGTAAACTTGCGGGAATGAAATGCAACAGGGTGCAGACGACCCGTGGCCTGACATGCTTGGGATAAGACAGCACCAAGAGCGAAGGAGGAGGCGTCAGCTTCCACGACAAAAGGGAGTTCAGAGTCGGGATGCTGAAGAACAGGGGCTGTGGTGAAAGCAGTCTTCAGTGAATCAAAGGCCTTCTGTTGTGTATCAGACCAAAGGAAGGGAACTCTAGGACTGGTTAATGCAGTGAGGGGAGACACGATAGAAGAAAACCCAGAGATGAATCTCCTGTAGAAATTCGCAAAACCCAAAAAGGACTGAAGGGCTTTCAGGTTCGCAGGAATAGGCCAGTCCAAAACCGCTTTAACCTTGGAGTGGTTCATGGACAACCCCCCGGGAGTGATACAGAACCCGAGGAAATCAACATTACCAACGTGGAACAGGCACTTTTCCGGTTTGGCATATAGTGAGTGTTTCTGTAAGCGTGTTAATACCTCACGAACGTGTCGCACATGCTCTTCCAGGGATTGAGAAAAAATTAAGATGTCATCGAGGTAAACCACGACGTAAACATCTAAGATATCGCTCAGGATATCATTCATAAACCTCTGGAAGGTCGCCGGGGCATTACACAGCCCAAAGGGCATGACTGTATATTCGTATAGGCCGTACCGGGTACAGAAAGCGGTTTTCCATTCGTCCCCGGAACGGACGCGGACCAGGTTGTAGGCTCCGCGGAGGTCCAGTTTTGTAAAAATGGTAGCGTGTGTGAGTCGGTCCAGCAAGGGCGTGATGAGGGGAATAGGGTACCGATCTTTCCTCGTGATAGCATTCAGGCGTCTATAGTCAACACATGGGCGTAGATCGCCTTCCTTTTTCGGCACAAAAAAGATAGGGCTGGCTGCAGGCGAGGTGGATGGTCGTATGTGCCCTAAGCTCAAGGACTTCCTAATGTACTCCTTGAGAGTCATTTCCTCGGATGGCGAGAGGGAATAGATCCGCCCCGTGGGAACCACTGTATCAGGGAGTAGATCGATAGGGCAATCGTACGGGCGATGTGGAGGCAGTGTTTCAGAGGAGCCACGATCAAAGACAGCTGCGAAATCTTGATAGACCTGGGGAACGTCTAGTGCCACTAACCCAACTACGTGTTCTGATGGTGTATCTTGCGGATCCTGTACTGTAAGATGAGCTATAGCCTGGGCGGGATTGTCGCTGTGTGCGTCTGTGGGAAGACAGAAATGCTGGCAGACAGCCGACTCAAAATGAACCAAACCCAATTTCCAATCAATGAGGGGATTATGTTCCTGAAGCCAAGGGATTCCCAGGATGAGCCCAAACTGTGGCGTGGTGATAAGGTCAAAACTAATGGTCTCCCTATGTCTGGATTGTATTGTTAATAGCAAAGGGGCTGTTTGTTGTTTGACTGGGCCCGAAATCAAGGACGAGCCATCTACAGCCTGTACCGGTTCAGGCCTGGTCTTGGTCAAAAGGGGCAGGTTTAACAAACGGGCCAAGGAAATGTCGATAAAGTTTCCCGTGGCCCCAGAGTCAATTATCAGAGTAACAGGATGTGAAACGGACGCTGTGGGCTGTAGAGTGGCTTGTACATGAATGGGTCGGATACGCCCGAAAGAGGGTGTAGGGTTCGGGGTGTCTGTGGTATAGCTCGATCCCGTCCCCGGTACTATGATCGAGCTATCCGAAAACCCTGTGGCTTGTTTTTGGGACGACGTGGGCATTCCTTAACAAAATGACCTAGGGTGCCGCAGTAGTAGCAAGCGTTATCCGCCCTCCTGCGTTCCCTTTCCAAAGGAGATATCGGACTCCTGACCCCCCCGATCTGCATGGGTTCTTGGGAGGAGTCAGAAGAAGGAACTGTCATGGGAGAAGGGGAGGAGTGAGTGAAACCTGCTTCCGCTCTTCTTTCGGACCTACGTGCGTCCACCTGGAGTGACAAGTCAACCAGATCTTGGAATGCAGTGGGTAATGAGGGTACTACTGATAAGGCGTCCTTCATAGGGTTGTTGAGGCCCCTATAGAAGACGACTGCTTTCTTGCCCTCTGGCCAAGAGGTTTCAGCGGATAGCTGGTTAAAACGGGTTATGTATTCAATGAGAGAACCCCTACCCTGGCACAAATCCAGAAGTTCCAGATCTCGAGATTGGGCCTTGTGTCTAGTATCAAAAACCCTGGACATCTCGGTGACGAGGAGATCGAAATCATATAATGCCGGGTTATCGTTCTCCAATAAGGGGTTGGCCCATGCAGCGGCAATCCCAGCCAAATGGGAAAGGGTAAATGCCGCTTTCGTGGTGGAATCTGGAAAAGCCTGAGGCCGGCACAGGAAATGCAACTTGCATTGGTTTAGGAAGGTCCTAAATTTCTTGGGATCCCCGTGGTATCTCTCAGGGGCCGCCAATGGGAATGGAGTAGGTAGCATCATGGGAACGGGATTCTGGGGAACAATCGGAGGTGGAACAGGTCGAGAAACAGAGGGTGTGTCTCCGAATTCTACATCTGGGGGTAAAGGGTGTCTGGTACTTTGTATGTGGTCGAGACGTTGATGGATAGCCGTGTTGGCTGCCGCCATATCGGCTCGTAGCACTGTAATGGCTTGGACTATAGCAGACATGGGGTCTTCAGCGTTCCCCTCCATTGCCTACACGACTATAGGCTTCTCAGTCTGTTGAGACTTGAGTGTCGTGTAGGCAGTAGAGGCCTCCGTCCCCAAATGCCGCACAGGGAGAACTTAACGCAACTCTCTGTGCAGCCGTTGAGGTCACAGGCGAAGATGTTCGAATGTCCAAGTCCGGGAACGCGAACCTCGGGGACCCCACACTGCTGCAAGAAAATGCGGATTAAGTACCAAGCAAGAAACAGTACCTACAGTATTAGAATAACTGGAAAGGTCTTACCAGTCAGGGTCAAGGAGGGGATGAGGAACCTAGTGGAGAGGTCCGGGACCCACGTGGACGGCAGTACCCCAAGAGGAGTAGGCTCAGTTCGCCTGTCAGCAGGAGCTGTGGAGCTGTGAAACTGTGAGGCAAGGAGTTCAAAGAACCAGGGTGCAAAAGGGTGATCCAGGAGGCAGTCCAATAACAGTCCGTGGTCGAGAGCCGTGTATCACTGTGCAAAGAAATCCGAAGGGGTAAATCCAAGAGGAGTCCAGTAAAGCAGGCCAGGTCGATTCCGTGAGTGATCCAAAGATGATTCAAAGTCCGTAGCGCCAAACAGAATGCAGAGCACAGCTGAGAAGCAACGAATACCCAGGTTTCCGGGTTTATGTACTCGCGCTTCTGGTCACGTGATGCGTGGCATGGTCACGTGATCGGGCAAGAGCATCACGTGACCTCACAGTCCCGCGATGCGGAAGCTCAGGGTTAGCCCTTCGCGATCCTATGCGCCAAGGCAATTGCCAATGTAGGAACGGCCGTAGTCTGACAGCCGTCCTATTACGGACCAGGCGCGGGTGTGCCCGCAAGACGTGTGTGAGTCCACGTGAGTCCCGGGGAAGGGGGGAAGTGAGAGAAGGGCGGGACTGGGGATGAGGGAGTGCCCTGGGGACCGCATGATGAGGGATCGTGACATTTGCACCTTGAGCGTGTCAAAAGAAAGTTCTATCAATCCAATGCTCAATAAAAGAAAGATTCCTCTTCTTCGTTGAATAGTGATTTTCAGTTCATTAAATAGCAACAATGATATTCTTGGTCAGGATGATTTGTTACAATTTATACATGTCAAAGAAACACAGCCTCTGAATATCAGCTCTTCTTAGTTCTCCTATCAACATCATAAATCACAATTGGTATCTTTGTCAGGATAACTTCACAGCGTGTCCACTTCCACCTGGATTACTCTCATAACAGGCCCACTTCTACAAGGATTCACCATATGGGTCTACTCACCTGCCTGATAGTTTTCCACAATCAATAGTGCTTATGAAACTCTGAATCTACTGACAACCAAAGGTTTCGCCATAGCTCCAGCAGTCTGTAATTACTTTCAACAACTTTTCAGAAAAGACAAGATTCACATTAGTGCTCCTCAACACTTTCATATAAGCAAGGTGCTCTTCTTCTGAACATTCACCTTCCAGAAGGGCAGCCTCTTTGCCACTTTTGTCTTTCTGCAACACCAGTCACCAAAATGGCCTTATGGATGTCATTCTACCTTTCCTCCTTTTTGGATTTGGCAATGTGAGTTTTTATACCAGCTTCAATTTCATGGAATAATCACAATTAACAAGCTTCACCTCTTTAAAACATTGCATTCACCCCTTCTCTTCCTGTTAGCCCCATTAGCTCATTGGCATGTCTTGTTGTTAGTCTCCTTCGGCTCTAGATAATGCTTATACAAGTCTTAGCTTTGGGTAATGCTGATTTCACTCTTGGCTTAGGGTAATGATTGCACCATTCCTGGCTTTGGGCAATGCTTGCTTCACTCTTGGCTTAGGGCAATACTTGTTTGTTCCCTGGAACTCACCAATTAAAGTTCAGTCACTTAACTTCAAAGCTACAATGTTTTCTGCTGCTTTAAAATGATTCTTGAATTAGCCTTCACTTTACAATCACTTTTAGGCACACACGATTAGTATTTTAGCTGCTTTCCTCAGTTTAATATTCAATTAGTACTTTTCAGGAAGTTCCACCCATACTCGCATTTATTGTCTGACGATCAACGGTCGGGTTAACAGCAATTTCACTTGCACGCGATTGATTCTCCTTTGATACTGTTGCCTGCCTCTGTTCGTGCAAGGGATTAAAACGTTTGGTAAAACTCACCAGCTTCTGTCTTCGATCCCTACGCGTGCTGTAGGACTTCCACTGCTCTGGCTCCTTTCGAATGGACAAAGTTCCTTGTTGAAGCTGCCTTCATTCCCGCCACGCAGTCACAGAGCTTGACTTTCTCCTGAGACCCTCAGCTACACACCAGCTCCTAGCCACAGTCTCCTGCACGATTTCTGCTGCGCAGTCTCTGCAATTCGGTTCACATGGAGGACAGCCTTCTTCTTTAAAGCTTCCCACTGCACAACCTGTGCACTTCAGATTTAGGGGGAAACTCTCAGGACTGGCAACTGGAATCTACTCTACAGTGGTCTCGGCACCCTCTCCTCCAACTTTTGCATGGACTGCCAACGTGCTTTCCTTCTGCTGCTGCTATTGCTGATACTGCGCCATCTAATGGCCTGCACCTGAGTGTGCCTTTTAAACCTCTCTGCCTTCTTTAGGCGTGGGTCATTATCATTAAAATGCTGCACTCTCCTGCTACATTGCTCTTGAGCCCTCTTCCTCGTCCCAGTACCTAGGGAATTAAGGGACTGGAAGTCCCCAACAACAAAATAAGGTTTTCTTATTCCTTCTGCTCTGCAATAAGCCATTAGAAGTGTAAGTTTTTGGGGGAAATAAACAAGGGGGTTTCCCAGTCTTCCTGACCTGGCCCCCCACCCCCCATGTGATCCTCGCGCAGAACACCAGCCCCAGGGTCGGGATCAGGAAGCGTCTGCCCTTCCCTGGCCACATGAGAAGGGTCCCAGGCCAGGTTTTCTGGGGGAATCATTACTGGTTCATCACAATACTCTTTTTAGTTTGGAAGTCATGAATGTTGATTAGGATCTCTCAGTCTTACCCCTGGTTCTGCTCTTTGACCTCCTGCTCGGTGCACCCTATACATTTTGTAGGTTGCTTCTGATGGGTCTTGGGTGATCATGATAAAGAGGATATGCTTGCATTCCACTATATCAGAGCCTTAGGTTTCATCTTCCAAAAATTTAATGCAGAGGTTATCTCTGCTCAATCAGTTCTCTAGATTCTTATATTTATCCTGTAAGAGCACTCAATGATTCTCGCAATTACCTCCATTACCAAGGGCTGGCTCATGCTCTGAAGTTGCCCCACATCAAGCTTGCATGCACTGATTCTTTCACCTAGGGTCGAGATTTCCATTATGGCTTTGTTGAGGTCACATCTCTGGGATGTCATTTCCTCCTAAAGTAGCTTCTTCAAGTCTTTGAAATGTTGCAGTGACGATTCTAGGACCTCCTTGGTAAGTATTGGGGCATTCCCCATCAAGGATGAAGAATTCATCATCTCAGTTATTGGGGAATAACCAGATAGGTCTATCCCCTTCTTTCTTGCAGCCATTAGGTGTGCTTTTAGTAGAGTTTTTATGTCACTGGCTGTTGATAGGAGGGCCTTTGTCTTCTTTCCAGCCATGTATAGAAACCATTTGTGGCTCTCCCTGCGCTTCTGTACTAGTGTTTATTCAATGTCTGTCACTTTTTACAACCTCTTATTGTTTCAGGGTTTCTATGTTGCTTTTGTTTGCCCCAGCCCTCACCAGAAATTGCCACATGTATAGAAACCATCTCTGGCGCTCCCTGTGCTTCTGTACTCTACAGGTGTTTATTCGATCCCTATAGTTTTTTCCAGCCCCTCAGTGTGTCAGGGTTTCTATGTTGCTTTTTTTTGCCATCACCAGCAATTGCCACTTCTTGCCTTCTTCACTTCAAAGTGGCCGATATCTCTTTATGCTGCCACTTTTTGCCTCGGGCCTTGCAGAAGTTGACTGTGTAACAGTCAACACGGGTCTGCCACTGTACGGAAGGATACTTTCCATGGCGAGCTCTGTCATCCTCCAGCCTTCTCATGCTCTTTATTTATTCCCCACTTACCCTTTCCAGGAGTCAGTTTGTTGGCAGCGCCCAACATGGAGGTTCCTCGTCACCTCCCAAGCTGTTTTGCTCTCCTTTTCAGCTGCACTGCTGATGCACCATCATCTCTGGGGCACTCTCACTATGCGTGGGGTGCCATCTTGCTGGCGCCCCACCCACTAGAGCAGAGTACGCTTCCCCTCAACCACACCATTGCAGGCGACCACAGGACCCTCTATTGTGTACCCATGTTCTCGAGTTCCTGCACTCCGATCACAGCTCTACTGATGCTGAAACTATGGGGGAGCACCTACTTTGGATGGGGTCGGTGTCGGAGAACACAGAAAGCAGTGCATCTAAAGGGCCATCTTAGCCATGCCATGTGTGTATGCTGTTAAATGGACTGACAGAAAAAAGTGGCAAATTCGTTTTCAATCAATTTGTCCATTACACCACAAACAATAGCCATTATAGGAAATGATTTCAATTAAATGCTTTCAAACAGTTTAAAAAAAATCATCTATGGGGGGGCGCTGTTGCGCCAAAACAAGATGGCCGCCTAATCGCAGAGCTCCGGACTGGGAGAGTGCATAAACTTGGAAAAAAGTGCCTTTAAATACTACGGATCTGCTCTGCACTGACGGCGCTTCTGGGTGAACCCCCAAGCTACAACTCTGCCGACTTCTGGACCCGTGCTCCCCCCGGGGGCCGTGCTGTGAGCCCCGCTCTAACTAGGGCTGCGGGTGACATTCTCGAGCCGCGCATCGGCTCCAGGGACCGCAGCTCTCTCTGACACCAGAGAGCGCGGCGCTGCGGGCCGCTGTGGGTGAGGGGCATCAGAGACCTTCCGAGAGGGCCGAGCCGCTGCAACTGGCGGATCCACCCGTCATTCCCCGGACCAAGCCCCTGCACTCTGCCGTGGAATCCACTGAGACGGACAACCACCTCCGCCTGCTAACTTCGTAGGGGCCTGTGGGTCCCGGAGTCCCCCACCCCCTGGAATCACACGGCGGGTGACGAAGACTTTGCTGGAGGACCTCCCTCCTTCGCCCTGCTTTCCTGCTTACCTGCTGTGCGCCCAGCTCGGACAGGGGCCGCGTGTGCCTAGCCCGGGCCGCGCCGCGGCTCCAGCGACTGTGGCTCACTTCCGACCCCAAGGAGTGCGGCGCTGCGGGCCGCTGTGGGGGAGGGGCATCAGAGCCCTTCAGGGCAGACCGAGCCGCGGCGGCCGGTGGACCCACCCGGCACTCTCCGGATCAAGCTCCTGCACACCGGCAGGGACTCCACTGGGCCACACAGTCACCTCTGCCCGCTAACTCCTTGGTTCCTGAAGGTCCTGGAGTCTCCCGCTTCCTGGTCCCACACGGCGGGGGACGTAGACATTGCCGCAGGTCGTCTCCCCCTCAGCCTGCTCACCTGCTCTCCCTCCGCCGCCCCCCCTCGCACGGAACACCGGACTCTACTCACGGCAAGGTAGGGGTTGCGGGGGGAGTTGTGTTATTAGCCCCAGTGATCCCGGGTTGCCAACCCCGCTCACTACAGGTGCGCCTCGCAGGCCGCCATACTTCTACGCGGCGGCGCTTTGGGCACTGTGCCCCCCACGCTGGTAATACCTCTCCTGTATTGTTCACCCCCCCCCCCGGATCTGTGGGGACACACGCTGCGACTGGGGGCCTACGCCGCACTGCGCTGCTGCCGTTCCCCCTATCTCCTGCTACTTGAACCGGCGTGCTGCACCAAGCCTGCGATCACCAGCACCACAAACCTTCGGCTTCCCGGTCTTCTTGCCGCCCAGTACCAACGTGGCGGATCTATTGCCGTGATCCTGCCAACCACCATCTCTCTGTTCAGGGCGGGCCACCCCCTGGTCCCATACCACCACTCCTGGGTCTCACGCGCCCAGTTCGGGGTTGCACTGTTTCCTGCCCCCCAGTGCGGCCCTGCCTGTGTCTGCCCACGGCAACTAAGGGGAGCATAACTTGTTACCTACTGGCTGGCTTCATGCTGCTCCTACCATTCACTTCTACTATACACGGCGGCGTGCCTGGGCTGTGTGGGGAGCCATCTCGAGCACGGTGATACTGTGGTCTATGTGTACTTCCCGGGTCCCCCGGACCTGCACCGGTTGCCTGCCTGTACCACTGCTGAATGCCCTCCCACCTGCCACGGGAACATTGTCTGCTCGCCTTCCCCCCCTCGCAGTGAAGCAGCCAATCTACACTACAGGAACGTTGTCTGCTCGCTCTCTCCCTCCCCGCTTGCTCTGGACTCCTCACGACTGCGCTCCCACTGCTCTCAATTAATAGCTCTCCTGAACTTATAGCTCTGCTTTCCACCATGACTAAGGGAGCCGGCTCTAATAAGAAGCAAAGTTCACTAAACATGTTCACTAAGACCCCCTCCAAGCCACTATCTGATCCTCCGGAGGAATCGCCGACGACCACTGCACCCTCCACCTCTGACGACTCGCAGAAAATGCTGGAGTACATGTGAGAGGGCTTCACGACACTCTATACTAAGTTAGACGATATAAATGGGACCATCTCATCTATAAAGGCCCACATTGAGAGGACGGACAGCAGGGTCGCTGAGATTGAGACGAGGGTTGGCACCACAGAGGACGACCTGACCTCCCTGCGCACCGCTGTAACCGCCTTGACCAGCCGGGTCTCTGTGGTCGAAAAGAAAAACAATGACCTCGAATCCCGCTCCAGGAGGAATAACCTCCGCATTGTTGGAATACCGGAGGACAACATCCGAGAGCCCATGGAGGATTACGTGGAACGCACCCTCCTGTCGCTTCTGGATAACCCCAAGCTTTCGGCACAATTTGCAGTGGAGAGAGCCCACCGATCCTTATCTGCCAAACCCAGGCCGGGTGCCCCGCCCCGTCCCATCATAGCCAGAATCCTCAACTTCTGCGATCGTGATTCCCTGCTCCGGGCGGCCAGGACCAAGGGGGAGTTGCATCTGGGGGCGGCTAGAATACACTTGTATCCGGATTACTCGGTGGCTGTCCAACAAGAGCGTAAAACCTTCCTTGCGGTGAAGAAGAGACTCCGAGACTTAGGAGTCAAGTACTCCATGCTTTTCCCCGCCAAACTGAGGATTGAACACTCTAACCAAACGTATTTCTTTACCATCCCAGAAGAGGCTTCGAAGTTTATAGACGAACACATACCTGGCTGATCTAAGCAATGTTAATATGACTCGCATGTTTCATCATCTATTAGTATACCTGGGCTGCGGGATCGGACCGCCACGGCGCTCCCTCCCTCACTATGGGCACTGTTCATCGTAGCCTACTACTGCGCAGGTTGCTTCTGTTGCCCCTTTACCTTTCCATATAGGTGATGTTTCGTTACCATACTGTTGCATCATAGACCGTACTGTCTGGTTCGTGTTGGACTCACGGCCCGAAGCTACCCTGGGTTTCTCAACCCACCCATTTCCGTATCAAATTCCGACACCCTGGCCCCTCTCTAACCATGATTATACCTGATCCTTTTGGCGCTGTGTCGGAGCACATGGCCCCATCCTATTTCCCCGTGGGCCCTTGCCTATGGTTTTTGTCCCGATGTAACTTGCACACTATAAATGCTCCACTTTAACCTATTACGTAGTATAAACCTCCTTACGCTCTCCCCAGTCCGGCCGCCATCGCCCGGCTGCTAACAGTCCCCCAGGCGCTGATGCCTAAAAGTTTATGTTTGTTCTGGTTTTGTTCAGGTTTTGTCCCTCTGATTGGGGGAGGGATGTGGGCGGGGGGTTGGAAGGGAACGTTCTGGTTTAAAAATGTCTTGACAGCCTCCGGAGGCCCCGCAGGCACAGCGCCCAAGCAATTCATATATGCAGTCAACCGACTGCATACACCTAAGGTACACACTTTTCACGACCCTGGAATCCACCTTTGTTTATTCCACTGCCACTCATATGAATATGGCTGATACTTCTCTGACCTTTATGAGCTGGAATGTCAGGGGACTAGGCAATTATAAGAAGATGCAGCAAATCCAGCTCCACGCCAAACGCCACGGGGCAAAGATCCTTTGCCTTCAGGAAACCCACGCTCGCTCAGAGCAATGTGAACGATTCGCCAGACAATGGGGCCCCCAGAGATATTACACTAATTATTCCACTCAGAGTCGAGGCACCCTCATCCTAATACATAGTAGTCTAAAGTTCTCCTGTCATCAATCTCACATAGATCCACTTGGAAGATTTGTACTCATCACAGGTATATTACAACGTCAGGAGATAATCATTCTGAACATATACGGTCCCAACGTCGACGACCCCGACTTCTACCATCACCTAGCCACTTTACTTGAGAGCTACCCCCTGATTCCTATTTTATGGGGCGGGGATTTCAATACGATATTAGATGTCACATTGGATAGGTCCGGGTCTCGCCCTCGTCAACTGTCTAGGGCGGCCTACTCTATCTTGACTTCGCTCCCCTGCTTGGCACTGGTGGACGCTTGGCGCCTAATGTATCCCGATGACCGTACTTACTCCTTTTACTCCTCAGTGCATGATTCCCACTCTAGAATAGATAGATGGCTGGTCACAGACTTACTGATTAGATGTGTTACTCGCTTGGCCATTCTCCCCAGGACACTGTCGGACCACTGACCAGTACTCATTTCGTTAAACTGGGGATCAGACGCCAACAAAACAAGACAGTGGAGGATGAGTCCTCATGTGCTTCTCGACCAGGTTTTTGCCTCCGAGCTTGAATCCTCTATTGGAGAATATTTCGAGATTAACTGAAATTCTGTCTCTACGCATGCTGTGCTTTGGGAAGCCTTTAAGGCACACACTAGAGGAGTCGCCATCTCTAAGAGCAGTGGCATCCTTAAGAGCATCCGTGCTGACATCGCCACCAGTGAATTGGCCCTAACTGCTTATGAATCCCAATACGCTGTAGATCACTCCCCGGCTACCTTGGCGAGTCTGGGCACTGAGCTGGACAGGTTCTGTGGCCTTGCTGAACGCGAGGTTAAGTTCCTGGACTCCCCTCGTTTGGCGAGGAAATACGGCGAGGGTGAGCGCCCCGGCAGAATGTTGGCTAGGCTGCTGCGCCACGAACTTGGTGCCCCCAGCATACCGGCCATTGGTAGACTAGATGGCACACTCGCCACCTCCCCTCAAGATATCAATTCCGAGTTCCTTGCGTTCTACACTTCCCTGTACTCGGAGGTTGACACCTCCCAGATTTCTGAAATCAATTCCTACTTAGAGAACCTCCCGTTATCAGTCCTATCAGCTGACACTTGTGCCTTCCTTGAGAGGCCCTTTACCCTAGAGGAAATCGTGGAGGCCATTGGGCAGCGGGGAAGGCTCCCGGCCCTGATGGGCTCCCTATGGATTTCTATAAACTATACAAAGCCCAACTAGCGCCGCACCTGCTGGCCTTGTGGGAGGAGTCATGCGACATGGGCATACTTCCGCCATCTCTCCGTGAGGCATTGATTACGGTGCTCCTCAAACCTGGTAAAGCCCCTACGCAGTGTAGCTCCTACCGACCCCTCTCGTTGATTAATAGCGATATTAAAATATTTGCCAAACTACTTGCCAACCGCCTGGGACCGTATATGTCCCACATTGTTCATCCAGACCAAGCTGGCTTTGTCCCTGGCAGATCCACCTCTCTAAATTTACGGCGACTCTTTAATGTACTCAACAGAATCGACCCGGCCACACATGCAGTGGCGGCCACATTAGACATGCAAAAGGCATTTGATTCAGTCTCTTGGAAATACCTGTGGTGCATCCTCGAGAAATGTAAATTCGGCCCCAACTTCCGCTCCTGGATAAAGCTCCTTTACACCGCCCCGTCGGCCAAGATTCGTACGGAAGACAGATACTCTTCCCCCTTTCAGATATTTAGAGGAACACACCAGGGATGCCCCTTTTCCCCACTCATTTTTGCTATTGCCATGGAACCCTTCGCTGACATGATTCGGCAGTCACACTCGCACAGAGGGCTGCGCACATCTGGCCAGACTGACATAATCTCCCTTTATGCTGACGATACCCTGCTGTTTGTTCGATCCCCTGAAGTTAATCTCTTACCTATACTGACAGACGTGGCTCGATTTGGGGACATATCCGGTTTGACGGTCAATTGCTCCAAGTCTACATTATTCCCACTCACGGATTCGACACAACCCCCTCCGGATCTACATGGGTTCACCTGGGCTTCCTCTAGCTTCACCTACCTAGGGGTGGTGGTTTCCCGGCACACGTCACAGCTACGTGACGACAATTATCATACCTATTTAACTACCCTCGAGACTAAAACCTCAAGCTGGACTAAGCTTCCCCTCTCGCTAGCAGGCAGAATAGGCATACTCAAAATGATTGTATTACCTCAATAACTGTATCGTTTCACCAACCTGCCCCTGTGGCCTGGGGATACATTTTTCCAAACACTACGCACCATATGTAACACCTTCCTCTGGCACTCTGGGGCCGTCCGGCTCGAATTGACTACGCTAACTGCCCCTAAGGCGTTGGGCGGCTTTAGCGCACCCGATTTTATCAGATACTGGGTGGTGGCCCAATCGCAGTTTGCTGCATTCTGGTTCAACACCACTGACCCCCCCCCCATGTTCGCCTTGAGAAGCTAGCTGTCTGTGACCGAGTGATCGGGTCCCTGGTCCTCCAGCCTATCCCCCCTGCGTTAAACTCGGCGAATCCGGTGGCTTGTACATCCCTGGCGCTGACTAAACTCTGGTCCATGGTCGGCACACCCCGCCCGTTCCGTGGGGATCTGCCTTTGTGGAACTTCCTTCCTGATGTTCCACACATCCCACTTTCGGTGGTCGCCCGCTGGGCCTCTGCTGGCTTCCTGACTTTACGCTATGTCTTTGAACAGGGGAACTTCATGGAATGGTCTGACCTTCCCCCCTACTCAGGTGCCGATCCTCGGTGTGGCTACAGTATTCTTCGCTTCGAGCACATCTCAAGTCCACTTATCCAGACTTCCCCGCCTTGCCCACCGATGAACCTATAGTTGAGGAGCTCTGCTCCTATCTCTCCTTCAGAGGTAAAGTGTCGAGGCTCTACTCCTTATTGCAGACCAGAGCGGCCCCCCACTTTACCGAGCTGAGATGCAGATGGGGGGAGGACCTTGGTACCGAGATCACTGACGAGAAGTGGGCACGGATGTGCGCTCGGACCCACAAGGATTCCTACAACACTAAATTTAAACTCATTCAGTTTAAAGTCCTACACAGGTACCATCATACACCCATGAGACTCCACCGTATGTTTCCTGCCAACCCCCCCACTTGTCCTAGGTGCGGCGCAGATCAGGCCTCTTATATGCACATGTTGTGGCTATGCCCTCATTTGTCCCAATTTTGGCTAGACATTTGCTCTACATTATCTGACATTCTAGAACACCCAATCACCCCCGCCCCACTGCACTGCCTATTCCATGACCTCCCACAGTTGCCCCGTGATGTCAGGAAATTGGCAGGCCTCTGCATGCTACTGGCAGTCCGCTGTATATTACTCTGTTGGCTCCGCCCTAGAGCGCCCACCTATACCCAATGGCTCAGATCGGTCACATGGGCTCACGATACTGAACAGTCCTGGAGTGCTATGCAGCATCCGCACTCCAGGCTGAGGGACATCTGGCCGAGATTCCGCAACTATATTTCTGCCATGACTTCACCCTCCACCTCCTCCTCTACCTCCCCTGGTGGTTCCCCCTAAATAGCATTCTGTTCCGGGGCATGTTATTAATACTCTGTATATTGCTGGTTATTGATATGCTATACTCACGCAATGTTTATTGTTTATTGCTCGTACTGTTTGCAAATTGCGCTGGTGCCTTGTGGTATCCTCTGGTTTTTTGTTGAGCTGTCAAGTCAATAAAAAAGAGTTAAAAAAAAAAATCATCTACAATCCACAAGCAGTTGTGATCATCAGTTGAAATATTTAATAATAGTCAATGTAGTGTCTGTTTGACGTGTTGTTCACGTCGTTAGGAGAAAGTGTGACCATAAAGAAGGGGGAGGCCGGAAGTGCCGTGGGGAGAAAGGAAGTGAGGGACGGGGAGTTAAAGGTTGGAGCTTGAATAAAGAGGTTGGAGCTTAAATAAAGAGGTTGGAAATATAATCCCTCCATTGTGTGTGTGTGACGTTATTTGCGCAACTGCGACCACCAGCCCTAGTCGGGGGCAACAGTTGACGACAAGCAAGGTAGGCACTTGTGTGCCCATGGGCTGAGGGTAGTGGTGGCAAACTACTGCCAGGCCCTGGAAGGCACGGATCACCAGGACACAGGGACGCCCAGCTCCTGTTCCCTAACGGAGGGCCGCGGGAAGCAGTTGTGAACTGGTTTCATGCCC
This sequence comes from Ambystoma mexicanum, assembly GCF_040938575.1. NCBI lineage: Eukaryota > Metazoa > Chordata > Amphibia > Caudata > Ambystomatidae > Ambystoma > Ambystoma mexicanum. The sequence goes on along the minus strand of NC_090928.1, from coordinate 257,535,331 downwards.
TGCGAGGCACAGATCAAGGGGCGCTGGATGCCCGCTGCCTGTGTATTGAAGAGTGGAGTGTCACCTGGCGCGTTCAGATGACCGGGCTGGGCATGTGGCTGCCACGTGAGCGTGGAGGATGCTCCACTCGGATGCCAGCCATGAGAAACAAAATGGCTTAGCCTGCCACACCCTCTATGCAGTGGTTTCAGGAAGGTGGGTGCCATGATCACTGCTTGGACAAAAGTGCATGGGAACGACCATTGAGGGAACCTCTGCTGTTTCCCCAGGAGAGTGGTCATGACTGGTGGAGCCATGTGCGAAGAACGTGACCGGAAAGAGGACTGTGGTGGTCTTGTAATTTCAGATGATGAGATTCCCTCCACATGGTGGTGTCATCGCCCAGGATGTTGCAGCATACTGGGGTGAATCCCTTGCCTATAACTGCCTCAAGCATTTGATTTGGCGGACACTGGCAACATGGGCCTCGGGTGGGTGAGATGACTAAGAGACTTCACTGTGTATATGGATGCCCTGGACCTCATAGAGTATCACAGATAAAAAAAAAAGCCTTCTCACACAGGCAGGGGGTGCAGCTGTGAGAGACATGCTACATGAATTGCCGGAGGAGTCCTTGCCTCATATCAGGAGCTGAAAGACAACTATCAGAGTACTTTGCCCCCCCCACACAAACGTGGACTACAAGAAGCATGTATTTCTTTGAAAGGTACAAGGAAAAGGCAAAACAATGGATGCATTTGTGTTGCGACTAAGAGCCTGACTGAAGCATTGTGATTTCCATTGTTACTTCAATAAAGAGGCGCTGAGGTCTCAGATCGTCGCTGGGTGTGTATCTGTGACGTTCAGGAAGAAACTATGGCAGAAGTCCCCGCTCTCTAGAGGGCATTCTGACAATAGCAAGGACAGAGGTAGCCATAGAAAAGCAGATGGATTTGATGAAAAAGCTCAAACTCAAGCCCTAACCTGGGCAACAAGCAGTGGTGCATCGGGTGATGTCTACAGTGCCAGTTGCAAAACACCCAGAAAAGTCCTGCTTTCGATGTGGATGTGAATTTCCACACAAGGGAACATGCCCAGCGATGGGACAGGAATGCCCAGCGTGTGGAGGGGAGAACCATTTTTGGGCTATGTGCAAGGCTGTGAAATATCAGTCAAGGATGGCGACACCAGCCCATACACCAATGAGACACCAAGATTGCAAAACAAGGAGTACCCCTGTGGAACAAGGTCAGAGACCAAGGAATGCTGAGGGAAGGTCACGAGATGGCTGACAGGCGATCCCCAGAGCGCAGGCATCGACCCAAGGCTAGGCGAAATGTCCGGTACATGGACGCGAGATCCAACTCAGGGAGCAAATCTAACTCACGTTCCTCGCAAGATGACAGGCAAAAGAGAGGATATGTTTATGCGTTGGGGAACAAGTCAGAAATGGAAAACAACCTCACTATCATCGATTTCCAAGCAGACTATTTAATTGACACAGGAGCTACAGTAAATGTTATCAGTGAATATATTTACCAAGAACTGCCTCGTGCCGCGTGCCTGAAGCCGTCACAAGTGGACATTTATCCGTATGGTGCACGTACATGCAAGTGTTCCTTCATGGCTATGTGCAGGTTCAAGACACATTCAGCCAAAGTACAAATCCATGTGCTAGAAGCGGTTGCTGACAGTGGATGCATATTGAGCTTCAGGGTGGCACTAGACATGTGTCTAGTGCATATCATATACATAATTATGGCACACAAATACATGACAGGGACTAACAATATAGAGCACGTTTTGCCGCATTTTTCAAAGGACGGGGGAAATTGAGAAACTGTCAGGTGAAATTGCACATTGACGCAATGGCTACGTGCAGTTACAAGACACATTCGGCCAAAGTAGAAATCCATGTGCTAGAAGCAGCTGCTGATAGTAGGTGCATATTGAGCTCCAGGATGGCACTAGGCATAGGTCTAGTGCATATCATAAACAAATTGATAGTGCAAAAATACATGACAGGGACTTACGATATAGAGCAGATATTTCCTGCATTGTTCAAAGGACTAGGGAAATGGAGAAACTGTCCGGGGAAATTGCACTTTGACGAACCAGTGAAACCTATAGCCCAACACTACAGTGGAATCCCGATCAATATCCAACATCAGGTAGAGGCAGAACTAGGTAAATTGCTGGAACAGGACATTATTGAACCTACCAGAAGGCCAATGCCGTGGTTATCCTCTATAGTCCCAGTGTTAAAGAAGAACATAGGTAAATCAATCCGCTTATGTGTGGATATGTCCGCTTATGTGTGGATATGCGGAGCCTAAATCAAGCCATCCAGAGGGAAAGGCATCAGGCACCCAGAATGATGGACATGATTCATCTGCTCAATGTTGCCACGACCTTATCCAAACTTGACCTGAATAAGGGCACATTATGACATTTGTGACGCATCTAGGCCCGTTTCGCTACACACGACTTAGCCTAGGGGTGACATGGGCAGCAGAGATCTTTCAAGAGGAGGTGGACAAAAACATCAAGCACAACCCCAACTCCATAAATTACAGCAAAGATATCCTGGTGTTTGGCACAGCCCAGGATCGTCGCAGGGTGTGGATGGCCCTGGAAGCGCACACCTCATACTCAACAGAGAGAAGTGTGAGTTTGGGAAAAAGACGCTGACATTTTTTGGCCACATATTTTCGGAACAAAGGATGAGACCGGACCCAGAGAAGGTGGTGATGTTAAATGAGGCCCAGCACCCCTCAAAGTGTATCCGATCTGCAGTCGTTTCTAGGTCTGGCGAGTTACTGCACACGTTATCTGCAGGACTTTGCAACAATCAGTGCCCAATTGAGACATCTCACAAAAGAGAGAGTCGAGTTTGTCTGGACCCAAGAATGTCAAGGCCATCCGCCAGAATATTGTGTCGGCTGAGGATATGGCCTATTTTAATGCAACTTGCTGCATGGAACTCACAGTATATGTGAGCCTTGTTGGATTGGGGGCCTTCCTGGCACAGTTTGACCAGGAGGCGCCTCAGCACAAATTCATCGCCTCATATGCCAGCAGGAGCCTTTCAGTGCCAAAGCAGGCTTATTCACATGCCAAGAAGGAGGGGCTGGCTGTTCCTGTATGGGAAACCATTCACAATATATATGGACCATTAAGCATTGTTGACCATTTACAAGGGCCCAGAGGCCTGTGTGTCTCCCTGCATCGCAAGGTGGGGGTTGAGATTACAAGATTATGATTTTACTACAAGACACCGGTGAGAAACACATGGTGACACAAGTAAGACAGACACAAAAGACCACAGTTCAAGGGTGTTTATTGAACAATGAAAGTTGAATGCGGGTTGGAAAAACACCTAATCTAAACCGAAATCTAACATGGGGAATAGTTGTTAGGGAGAATTCTAAAGAATGGCTAATTTCCCTTACCTACTGAGTCCCTCAGCAGCTTTGCTGGATTTCTAGGATTTCTTTCTTTCACCTGGTAAGAGTGTGAACCCTTTTTTTCCCACTCTTACATGTGTTTTGCTGTGTGTGTTTAACATTTTTATGTTCATAGACTGTGGGGCCTCACCTACTTCACAGTGACAGTGTTGTCTTTTAGACTTCCCAACTCAGACTCAATTTCTGGGACTGACTACTGTCTCCCAGAACACATAAAGTTGCCATTAGTTTAGTTTAGTTCAGTTTATTCATTTATATGATGCGCACCGGATCCAAGGGTATCAGGGCGTAAGCATTACAGGTAATGCGAAGCTTAGACTTTATTAGCCTCTGTAGAACCACAGACCCAGTACAAACCATCTTAAATGGAGTACTGGAAAGGGTTAATACTTATCCCTTTTTGTCTGTTTCTCTTAGAGTATTGTTTCACTCCCTTTTCATCAAGACGTGGCTGGTGGCAGTGGTAACTACCCTATTGTTCCTACCGCGGTTATCTTAAATAACCTTGGTATTGTTTTAGGCTATCTTGGTAGCCTTGAACTTAAACCCGCTAGACCATATATGTTTTTTTACGGTTCCGGCTGGGGTTATTCGCCATTTCTTTTTGTAAAAGTCTTTCTTGTGTTTTACTCTGCGTGCCAAACCAGGTTTGATTCCTTTGTTCACCGTCTTTTCGCGGGCTTCTATGCAGAAACCCTCCTTAGGCGCCTGTATGTCTGGAGAGGGGACAGGATGTGAGGGAGGGGGTTAGGACTCCCTGCACAGGGTCTCCTTTGAGACCCATGTCGCACTCTGAAATGATTGGCTGTGGTGACTGTCCCGGCGGGACAGCCACACTGCTGTGTCATTGACAGCTAGGCTGTGTGAATGGGGGAAAACTGCATTAAAAGCAGGTCTCTGGGTCTGGAAAGGCAGAGTCACCACTGGAACGAAAGAACCGACGAGGAGCTGATGGGAGAGGACCCCTACCACGACTGAACCGCCCGGTGAAGCCCTGCTGCAGGTCCAAATCCTCAAACTCCAATGACAGAGAAGATCCTCCAGGAATCTTCTTCCCCTGAGCTGGTGGGACCAACCAGTTCACCCAAAGTGCAAGCCAGAACTCCCTCCTCTCGTCGAATTAGCTGTACAGAGCTACAGTGGGTCGGATAGCCAGGAAGGTCGGACCCTGCTTGGGTTTTAAGGAGCGCACCTTTTATTTGTTGCTTTGCTCTGCTGCTGGTTTCTTACCTGGGTATTGCAAGACCTTCCAGTCTTCCTACTTCATGTCAGTCCGACAGTCACTTCAGGAACCGTGAGCCTGCAGGAACTACCAGGAACGTTCGCCTTAGCTACAGCTTCTTCTCCATTTAAAGGTACTGTGCAAATCCAGTTGTGTGTTTCGTGCAGCCGCGGTGAAGGTGTGTGAAACCTTTTGCCAATTCGAGGGCTTGTCCTTCTCTTCTCTTTAAACTAACTTTTCTGCTGACCAACTTCATCCAGAACTCTTGGCAAAGACTTAACCGTGAACTACCCTGAACTGTGTGATCTTAAGCAAAAGACTTTTGTCCTATTGACTTTGGCCCTAAGCCTATTTGATTTGATTCCATCACTGTAGTTCCTCTTTCTAGATTGCCCTGCTTACTTACCTGTTGGTGCTGCTCAATTTTAGCCTAACTTTGTTTTTCCCTCCCTTTTTAAATTGCTGGAGTGCCATTTTGCTCACACTTCGTTTTGAGTTTAAACTTGTCCAGAATCTATTGGGAGTGGTGTGGTGTATTGGCAAAGTGATTTTTCAACTGCTTTACTTTAGTGAAATGTTATACAACTGATGTGTAAATAAATGTATATTCTTTTACTCAGAAACCTTGAGTCAGTGTTTGTTTGAATCATAGTAATTGCTGTCCTTGTGTAAATATTTGATACTGATCACTTACTCTTGAGATAAGTCTGGCTGCTCAGCCATTGCTACCACTTTTACTGTGTAGTACAGGCTTGTACCAAAGGTGAATTTGTACTGTCACGTGTAGTCTTAATTGTGTGTGGTGTTTCCAAAGGGTACTGCATATAATTCTGCCTAACATCGGTGTTGACCATCAAATTAAAAATAAGGCAGTCCTAGTGGAGTCAAGTTAAAATAAAAGGGCCTATACTAAACAATTGCCAATTCCTTATGCTAAACACAAAGGGTGTGGGGGTTAAGTTTCAGGAAAGAAACAAGTATTTTCAAATAATAAGTCAGGAGACGGTAGCCTGGATTTCCATTCTCCACGTTTTGTGCATTGGGTAAGATGTAGTTGGTGGAGCACAGTACAATCTCGGGCGTCTCTAGCATGAGACAACAGTTCCAGTCCCTTCCCCACATTTTGAGCACGGGGTAAGGGTGAGTTGATGGAGCACAGTACAGCCTCAGGCGTCTCTGGCACGAGACAACATTTGCACTGGCATTTCTCAGGGCCGTCGATGGCCAAGTCTCATTTCCTCTGAAAGTCTCTTGTCTTTGAGACCTGATGTGTTTAAACAATACAACAAAAAGCCCTGTTAACAAATGAAAGTGATTTCCAAAGTTCCATTGGATGCTGATTTCACCCTTGGGTGCCCCTCTTCTGGGCTGACCCTTTTCTGTATTGTATTTCACAATTTCCGATAGGGTGACAGCTTCACCCCCAGCTTCCCCTCTTCTGCGCTGACCCTTCTCAATTGTAATCCACAGTTTAGATAGGGTGTGAATTTCACCATCGAATCCCCCTCTTCTGGGCTGACACTTCCTCAATAGTATTTCTTTTACATCCTTTATTCTTTTCTCATTAAAGTTTGGGTGATAGCTCAACACCTTGGATCTCCCTTGTTCGGGCTCAGACCTCTCTCGACTGCCAGCCCCTTGGGCGATGGCTTCACCCCTGGATCTCCCTAGTTCAGACTCGGACCTCTCTCGACTATCAGTGTTGAGTTTAGCTTCATGCAGATCTCCCTCGTCTGGGCTCGGACCCTTCTCTGTGTTTTCTACTAGTTTTAAATGTTATCGGGATTCACGTCCCTTTTTCTTCATTCACCATACAGGATTCACTTCCCTTGCTTTCTTTACCAATTCACGAATCAAAGTCTTTCGAATGTACGGGGCTTTTGCTCGGCCCTCACGTATGACCACTTTGCATTCCTTTGGCGGCCTTCCTATGGCCTTCTGGTTTCTGTAGTTTCTCAATATGGGGCTCTACCAGAGTCTCTTGAGTTGGCACCCACGTGGTGCCAGTTTTCTCCCTGCCACTGGTCTCCCTTCACACTTTTTACAGTTTACTTAAAGTTCTTGTGCTTTGTCCAAACTTGCCACTTTGTGATTCTAACTCAACATAGTCCGGGCTCTTATCAATTCCCCCTCGACTCACCAGTGGTGCTTAATTGCTGGGTTTTAGTTTCTGTGGAGTCAAGGCCACCACCACGCACACAGGAGCGTCCTCTGCTCCGCAGTATCAACATGGGCTGGATCTGCGTACCGCTGACACCTGCAGCCTGACAGTGGGGCTATTGTCTGCAGTCTTAGATTCCCTTCGAGAAAGGCTCCGCTAGTCTGGGATGAAAAGAGCAAGGTTATTTCTCTCCTCACCTCCATCTCGCTTCCCACCGCCTTTCTCCTTCGTCTGAACTGCCGCCTTGGTTTAGCCGTCTCGTCGTGCAGTCTTTTGTGTTCACCTTTCTCGCCTTGCTTTCTTGTACTCTGTTCTCTGGCTCCACCTTTTATCCCTGTGGGGAAGGTAAAGGGTCGTCAGGTGTGAGTGATTCTGATCAATTGCCTGACTTTGCCTGACCCTGGTGAGGGGACATGTCAAGTCTTTTGTTTGTCACAATCTAGGGAAGTGTGTAAAGTGGAAAAGGAAGATGGTAGAACTCCTGCGCGTCCTACAGGGTATAATGGGGAAGGTTTGCAAAATGTTCGGGAGTAAAAGCTGCCAAGCTGTGGAATTCCCTGCCTCCAAACCTTAGAGTAGACCTGCCCTATCAGAACTTCCGCTCCATGGTAGTCTCCTGGCTGAAACTGGAGACCCACTAAGACTATGAAGTGCCCAGCGCTACCTGCACAAACTGTAACCACGTGTGCCTTCTTGCTTACCTGTATATAATGGCCTGTTGGCCTTACTACTGATTTGTACATAACACTGGTGTACTTTATTCTTGTATTATGCATATTCTTTGTACTTTAACCAAGCTTCGAAAATTCTTGTAAAGGCTGCGCCCTGATACACCCGGGTGCGCTAGCACATTTTAAATAATAAAACAAACACACAAACAAACCGGGATGTAACACAGAACATAGGGTATTGTAAGAATGGTAGTACTCTGTCCCCGTAGAAACCTCAGAAAATGATAATTGGGGGAATGGGAGTGTGGGGATGAAGGAATTTGCTACTGGGACTGGTAGTGTTTTGTCAGGATAGGTTGGGTATTCGGAGAAGAATAATTAGAAGGATGGGGAGAAGAATAGTTGAAAGTTGCCATATAGAATGCAGCGGGAAAGCAAGGTTTCTGAGAGATGGGTTTTCCGATCTGATAGGGTCCGGGTTCCTATATGATTTATCAGAGGGGGAGTTTTGGTGGATTGTAATATGGGAGATTGGCTGGATGTAACGTAACCTACAAAGATCTCAGGGATGTCTCCCTCCTCGCCTTCTTCCCGTAACATAACATGCCTCCTTTTGGGCATTCCCCCTAGCATGACCTCAGGCTCCCTTACCCAGGTGATCCTCCCCCACTGGTCCACCCGCAGGTACTGGATCCAACAGCGCTGGCCATGTGCTGACTGCCTGAATAAGGGATTCTCGAGGTCTTACTGGGAGAATACCCTCAGGTTTCTCTCACACTGTCCAGGCAAGGAGAAGATCTCGTCAGACTTCTTGTCTAGACACTCGACAGTGTTTGCGAATATGAACACATCCATTGCTGACCACTAGATCAACTACATCATACATCAGGCCACCCCTGCATGCTTGGATATAGTTGTGCTGCAGACAGCATCCAAACTGGATATTGGCCCTCATTACGACCCTGGCGGAAAGTAACTGACCTGACCGCTATAGCGTAAATAGCGTTTCCGCCATTGCACGATGGAGTAAAGTGCGGCTAATTCTGACCCATCGGGCACGAGCATTACGCCATGGCGGAAGTGCAAAGTCCGCGATGGCGGAAATGTCCCCAAAACGCCCCTCACCGCCGTCGTACGGCGCCCTAGGTGCAATTCCGCCACCCATCATAGCGGTCACCGTAATCGCAAAATACGGTGACCGTAAATATACGGAAACGGAAGTAAAAACATGGGGCCGGAACGGGAAACAGCACGCCGTACACCTATAAAACAGAATCCCAACACAACCATCAAAAATCCGACCCTGAGACACATCCCAACCCGTTAGCCACCCTAGTTAAAACAATCAAAATGGGAAAAGTTGCTAAAAAAGCGTGCGACCGCAAGCGGCAGGTCCACTTCTCCCATGAGGAACTCACCGTGCTCACAGAGACCCTCCAGGAGAATGCTGCCGTCGTCTTCTCGACGCAAATGACCAGGACGGCACTTGCGAACAAGAAGGCCATATGGGCCCTGGTGGCACAGCGGGTAAGTGCGGTGGGGACCGCACCCCGCACCCCACATCAATGCAGAAAGCGATGGGACGACTTGCGGATACGCGTACGGAGCATACTATCAGCCAACCGTAACATTGCCACAGCTACCGGGGGAGGATCGGAATCACCCATCAAGTTGACCCCCTGGGAAGAAATCTGTGCCTCCACCATTGGAATGGAGAGTATAGAGGGAGTCGGAGGGATGGAGAAAGGAGTGCAGACATCCGAAGAATCAGGTAGGTGGGCCAAATAAAACAATGCTAAATCCACAATGTCCAATCATGTGAAGTACCATGTGTCCACACAGTGCAACAGAAACACATGTCCAGGAGAACGGCCACATACATTGGCCTGATAGCGCACTTTAAAACTCACATCAAATACATTAACAATCAAAAATCCTAAAAACACCCTCTACACGTGCAGCATGCACACCCTAACTGCAGGCTGCAAAACAACTGCATCCTCAATCCACACAAAAATGAAACCACCTCCAAGGCCCTGACCCAAATCACCCTCAGGTACCACCCCAATGCATGTGATACATTGCCATTCCAATATCCACAGACCCATAAATAACGCTCGCCCTCCTTTACTCCACCACAGGGTCCGAGTCAAACGACGAGCTGCAGGACACCCCTACCAGCACACCTGCAAAGAGGGCCAAGACCAACGGCCAAAGACCCTCCACCTCAGCTGCACGGATCAAGACACGGCAGCAGCACAAATCAAGTGGCAGCACACAGGAGGGGACTTCAACAGGCACCCCAGCAGCCAGCATGCCCACACCAGCAGCACCACAGGTCCCCCCAATGGATGCCACAGAAGGCACTGCTTCTGATGGCAGCAGCACCATAGGTGACACTGCATTAATGCCAGCATGCTCCGACACAGACAACGGTGCTGTCGATGTAGGACCCATCCATGACCTGTCTCAATCCCCCTGTTCGTTTCATCCCGTACACCATGAGGATACCACGCAGGGGCACCCACAAGACGACGACTGGCCATCCCCCACAAGCCCTGTGGCAAGGCAACATGAGTTGATCAGCCCCTCTGTGACACCACCGCAAATGGGCATGGCCCAGCAGAGGCAACAGTCCCTCGACCAGGTGATCGTGCAACAGCAGCAACTGGCCACGCTCCTCAAGGAGCATGCTGATGAATGTGGGGCTTCTAAGGCAGCCATAGAAACATCTACTGAGACACTTAGGGCACAAATGGAGCGAAGTACAGAGACACTAAGGGTACAAATGGAGAGAAGCACCGAGAGCCTGAGGGGGGAACTGCATGCGACGTCCAAAGACGTATGTGGTGAACTTGCCGCTGTGCGCCGTGTGCTCACTGAGCTCTCACAAACCCTTAGGGACATGCATGGACGTGAGCAGGCAGAGACATCATCCGTTGCAAGTTCCGTCCAGGGCAGCCCCCAACGTAGATCTGGGAGGAACCTGCGCTCCACAGGCAGGGGTGCCCCTGATACCCGGAGAGGGGGCTTGCAATAGCGTCTGCCCACTGACAATGAGCATCTTTGGACACTGGTGTTCGGGGGGGAGGTAGGAGGGTGGAGGGGGGGTGTTGGGCTTTCTTGGGTGGCGGGTCGATGGGGTGTGTAACATAATTTCACATATGCTATAAACATTACATAATCATCCAATGAGATGTGTGGACATTGTTCTTTGTGTACGAGGCCTTTATAGGCGTACAGTCCACATTGTGCATGTTCCAGACACACACAGTGCCACAAGTCCCGTGTCCATGCATCAGCCACCAGGCGTGAGTGCTAGAAGCATGAATCTATGATATTCTGACGAATTTCATGGGCCTCCTGTGCCTCGCGGACTCCTTGAGGTGATGCCACATCCCCAGCCTTATCATGACCATCTTCAGGTGCTTGCAGTTCTGCGTCAGGGGGCATGGGCACATTTCTACGTACGCACATGTTGTGTGGCATGACACATGCCATGACTATCTTTGCAACCTTCTCATGGCGGTACAGGAGTGCCCCGCCAGACCTGCTGAGGCAGCGGAAACGAGCCTTCAGTAGGCCGAATGCCTGTTCTATGACTACACGGGTACGTGAGTGGGCATGGTTGTAGTCCTCCTCATGCTGGTCCTGTGGGTTCCGGAGTGGTGTAAGGAGCCATCTCTTCAGTGGATACCCGGCATCACCTGTATGTGGACAATAAAGGATGTTTGTGGAATGACATTGCTACGTACGCATCCCCCCCCCCTTCCTGCCAGGTCATTGCCGCATCACATACCCCACATTATCATGCATGGAATGAGACTCACCGAGTAGCCGGGATCTGTTCCCTGCGTGTCGCTCCATGTAGCGTGGTATTGTAGAGTTCCTCAAGACCATAGAATCATGGGTTGATCCAGGAAATCGGGCACAACAATGTGTAAAGATCCTGTTGGAGTCACACACCATTTGTACATTAAGAGAATGAAATTGTTTCCGGTTGCGGTACTGGACCTCCATGGCATGTGGGACAACCAATTCCACATGGGTGCAGTCGATGGCACCAATGCAACCCGGTATGCTGGCAAGTGCATGGAATCCCACTTTTGTGTTTGTAATCTCCAGCTCCGAGCGTGGTAATGAGATGTAGTCGTCTGCGTGCTTCAGGAGGGCATCGAGCACTTGCAATAGTGTCCGTGAGAACAGTGGCTGTGAAATGCCATGCAACTGTCCGACTGTGTGCTGGTAGGTGCCTGTGGCCAGGAAGTGGAGTACAGACACCACCTTCAGTAGGGGTGGGATGGCGGTTGGGCTATCTATCATGCTGACAAGGTCAGCGTGTGTCATGTCCACAATGGAGATTATGGTGTCCCGGTCCAAACGGTAGAGGGTGTGGATCTGCTCAGCAGTGAGGTTGAACGGATGAGCTCGGAGGCGTGGGATTGCGGGCTGCCTGCGTGGTGGTAGTGGCTGTGCTGGTGGGCCTTGCTGGCCCTGCCTTGCCCTCCTCCTCCTCCTGCGTCTCCTCTGTGCGGCCGGTTGTTGTAGTAGTTGGTGTTCGTCTTCTTCTTGAAGTTGGAGTACTTGCAGTGCTATCAGGTCCCCCAGGGCCAACATCGCTAGTCCTGCCGGTAGCATTTTGGAGTGGGTGTGGTTGTGGGAGGGGGTTGGGTGTGCAATTTATGTGTTTTCAGGCTGTGTAGCCTCCACCTGTGGTGATTCATTCCACCTGTGCCAGCTGCAATCCCCTTTGGGCGAGCACTGTACCGAGGTTCACCGACGGGCGGGGCGTCCCATTTGTGAGTGAAGCCAGTTGCCATTTTCACACACTGCCGCACTACATGGATGAATTTGTGATTTCAAGCGGTCACAGATGCCTTTTCGACGTGATGTTGCAAATGAGGAATTCGAAGGACAGCGCTTTCGGTTTTCAGCTAGCGGCGAGGAGACGCCCACAGGTCTGACTGCAAATATAACGTTCTATTGTTTAATGTCCTTGGGACAGGGGCCATGGCGAGAATGCAATGATTGTTATGAATAGTATGGGATGCGCAATAGCGTAGTGGACGATTAGGCAGGACGTTCCCAAATACATGTTACTTCACAACACTATTATTCCGGCCTGGAGCACAGTGGATTTTGCAGACTGCATTACGCACAGACTCAATGGAGATTTCAAATGTTATGTGAGTAAATAATCAGGCGTTTTTATACCGGGATGAGGGAATGATGTATGGATGCATGGACAGATGATTTAATTGAGAGTTTGCCATGTACATGGCTTTTTGGAATCTATCCCCTTCCCCTGCGCTATGTGATGCAGAGCTGCCATAGTGGGACCATCGTCTATCTGCCCTTGTTCAACCCTCCCTGTCTCGACGCGCCTTCCAACACTTGTGTCTATGCACGTTACTAATCCCATCTCATGGATTCTGTTTTAACTGACGCATGCACACAAACACTCGTTTGTAATAGTGTTTTCACCTCGATTTATATTGTTATGATTGGCAAGTGATTTTTGGGTGGAAATAATCCTTTTGAGTGGGCTAGCATGCATATGGCTGTAGATTTAGTGTGATCATTGAAGTGAGTAATACTAATGAAGTTCTGATGCCCATACTATTGTTTTTCATTTCATTTGGGTGACAGGTATCTCCTCCCCTTTTGCCGCTGCCATCTGTATGCCACTCCTGCAGATGGCTTTTACTCCCGACACCTGCTGCTTCGAGTTAATCAGTGGAGCACCATTACGATCTTATGGGACGATCGCCAATGGGCCACATGCCCTTACGCAGTACAAGTGGCTAGGAGCAACATATCAACCTTTCAGCTGGACTAGTGCCTACCTAATGGGACGGCCCTGCGGTTCTAGGCGCTTCCATGTTGCCTTTTTGAACGTGAATGTAGCCCCTGTGTACCATGAAGGAACAGGGCGTCACACAAGGAGTAGCTGGTCATTTATTGCGGATGCAGCCCACAGTAATGAAAATATTTTGGGGTTTATGACCTAATAGCTGTATGGGCTTGGTGAATTTGATGTGCATTAAAATTGTATTCTGATGTTAACCGTGTAGCGTTATTCTTTGCAAGTAATGTAGCATATTCCTATTTGTGGAGCGATGTATTGTGAGTAGATCTGCATTGGGTTCCGGCTTCTGAGTATAGTTGCGTGGTACTGTACTGGCCGCGTTTGCCTACGAAGCCCAGTAAGGTCAGGGATAGGGGCTGCCATTATGACTGTTTTAATGATGTCATGCTTAGGGGCGGGGGATTAGCTTTTGTGTAACAGATGCCGGTCAGCCAGGTGGATTGGTGGAATGATGTGATTATCAGAAAATGGCTGGTCACAGGTGCTTGTGTTTGCGTGCGTTTCTTGGAGGGAGACTGAGGTCATGTCCATTGGAATAGCTTCTGTATTCGTGCCATCTGTGCCCTGCAGCTCCCATTGGCCCCTCTTGAGATGAGCCTGGCTGCTCAGTCACTCTGCCAACTTGTGTGGTACATGCTTATGCTGATGGTTGGTTTGTTTACTGGCATGTGTACAGGGCTGGTGCAGTCTCCCTCAGGATACTGCTTTGAATGTTGCCTTACACTGGTGTCAAGCGATGGGGGCCTGTTGTTGTTTTGTCTCATATTTCAGTTCATTTTGCTGTACTTGAACCTTCACATGCCTGTGCTGCATCAGTACGGCAATGGTGACATGCCAAATATGGATGGCCACTCACAAGGCACTTGGAGTCCCTACATTCATTTGTTCGTTGGCATGCATGGGTGACTTGTGCATTTCACTGGTTGCATTGTGTAACTTCATTGCACCTACGAGGAGTTGTGCAATGTGGGCAGGGAGTGGTGTACAGGCACTCAGTAGGGCCATTTACGGTTGGTTCACGATGCCGTAATTCTCGCCATGGCGGAATGGTACTTTCCGCCATGCTTGATGGCGTTAAGTAAATGTCCGCTGGGGTCAGAATTCGCGTACCGTTGCGCCATCGTGGTAATTACGGTTTTGCATGGCGCGCGTGCGCGTACTTGGTGCAGTTAGCGTTGGCGTTCACTACGGTGTCGCTAATGGCATCGTACTTTACGGTGACGGGTCATAATCGCACCGAGCGGTATTCGATGGCGGTATTACATTTCCGCTATCGTTTTTCGATTTCCGCCAGGGTCGTAATGAGGGCCATTGTCTTCTCGATCATAGAACGATGCCTGAAACAAGGGAGGTGGAAAAACGCAAAACAATTAGCAAAGAGTGAAACAGTGGAATTGCAGGAGGAATTTGCAGGCTTATTGTACATAAAGAAAGAGCCTTCACGAACTAAGGATCACCTTTTACTGAAAGGAAACAAAACAGTGATTCCCTCCCCCTTACATCAGGAGCTGGAGCTGGCACATGAAGGACATAGGGGAGTGGTGTCCACCAAATGATTACTCCAGCAGAGTGTGTGTTTTCTATGTTTAGACTCACAAGTGGAAGGAGCACTGAAAGATTGCCAGACATATGCCGTGATGGTGCCGGCCACGAAACCTCAACCACTGTACATGACACCCCTCCTTGATGCGGTGTGGGACATAGTTGTGATTGATTTCTTTGGGCCAACACATCAGGGGACCTATGTTCTGGTGGTGGTAGACGAATACTCAAGGGTCCCGGAAGTACAAATCGTACATTCAACGGCAGCTTCTCACAATTCCTGCCCTGGACAGGATCTTCACGGACTATGGGTCCCCAGAGTTGTGAAGTTGGATAATGGTCCTCCATTCATGGGACATGACTGCAGGAACTTTGCAGAGTATATAAGGTTCCATCACGGCTGAGTGATGCCGATGTGGCCTCAGGCCAATGGCATGGTCGAGAGGTTCATGGCCAATGTGAAGAGGTTCTTGCAGATTTCCCAGATTCGTCCTTTAGAGCAAGTGCTCTACCAATTGCTGAGGGACGGCCGCAATACACCCACTGCTCCATGGGGAAGTGTCCGTTGGATGTGATGTTCGAATGTCTGGTCAGAACCCAGTTGCCCCAGGCACAAGAGGAGGAGGACGATTCTGACATGAGCTGGAGGGATGCACAAGTTAAGAACAAGATGAAGAGGCATGCAGACCGTAGGAGGAAGGCGGAAGAGTCCAGGCTTGGCACGGGAGATCAGATGATAGTATTGCAGTCATTGAGGTTAAAGGAAATGGCTCAATTTTGTCCTGAACCACTAACGATCGTTCAGTGACGTGAGTAGATGGTGACCAGTGGATGCCGAGGGAGAGAGATCACCAGAAATTCATCACATTTTAGAGCAATGATGGTGCCCTCAGAGTACATTCCTGGGGATGATGAAAGGAGTGAAGAGTGATCCTGCCCGGCTGCGGTGAGGTACAAGCCAATGCGACTAATTGAGGAAATGGACTAGCAGAGTTAGAGTTTAAAAAGGGGAAAGATGTAGTGTCTGTTAGAGGTGTTGTCCACGTCGTTAGAGGATAGTGGGACCCTAAGGTTGGGGGGGAGACAGAAAGTGATGTGGGGAGCGGGAGGTGAGGGATGGTGAGTTGAAGGTTCCCCATCCCCTAGATTTCACACTCTTAAAATTCAGGTCTCCAGATTTGCATTCACTTTGGCCTGGTTTGTTCTTCTAAGGAATTCACAAAGCAGACTTAGGATGATCATAAACAGCTTTTTTATACTTTAATTGTAATGTGCTCAATGAGTTTCAGGGTGTCTTTCCCTTCTATAGGAGCAGACATTTAGCTGTGAACACAAATGAAATACCATTATACTAAATGGTTCTTAATGTCTCCATGTAGAGTACATTCACAACAAATACTTGATACATTCATAGTACAAAGACTCACAAAATACCAGGTCTAATCTCCATCTGGTGTGTATAGTTAGGGATACCCCAAAATTCAAAACAGACCAAAGGGTCATACAAGTAAACCATTGAGTTTGTGTTTATAAAGAGAAGTAGCCACAAGGGGTACAGCGTGAATAATCAAGCAAAATGTCTATCACCCTGTGAGTCCATGAGTCAAATTCAAGACAGACCAAAGAGTCATGCAAGTAAACCATAGAGTTTGTATGAATAAAAAGAAGTAGCCACAAGAGGTAACACGTCAGTAATCAAGGATACAGTCTATCACCCTGTGAGTCCATGAGTCAAACATAGCCTACCTATTGGAATGAGTCATACAGAGGAAGAAGTCCGATCCAGCTTCCATTCACTAAACCTAGGAAGAACCTGTATATAATACGGGTAAGTATTATGATAAGCCATAACCTGTATGAAGAAGGTACTAACCGGTAAAAAACTTATCTCACTTTCATGAAACGGTAATGACGAAACTCAAACTAATTGAATTTATAAGTCAAGAAAAACTGTCCCAAATCAGTGAGTCCAATGTCTATCGCCTTAAATTCACTCTGTGTAGTAGTGCACATAAGTGCCACAGTTCTGAAACAGATAACATATAGTGCAACCAGTATCAGATACCCAATGTTAGCCCATATAAGGTGTGCAATGCTAAACAATCACCACAGAGAAGGCAAAGCATGCCCTCTCGTCTTACCCATCACCCGATGGTGTAAGGTAAACTCTGACGAAGCAGAACGTAGCAGTGCTGGGTAAGTGTTCGAATGCCTGTAGGTTCTGTAAGGGAGGCATGGTATCACAGGTAGACGCTGACGCAAGAGCTGCAAGTTTCAAAAACTTTATTGATAGTTTAAACGTTTAAAAGGGGTTGTAAAACTCCTATCTTGCCCTATCTTGCCCTATAACTAAGATGGGACCATCAAACAAAAAGAAAATACAGACCTAGTTAGACTTTAGTCAAAATAAAATGGCCTATAATAATCAACCAGCTAATCAAGCCTGCCCTCCTTCTAATACAATAAATGTGTTAATGGAATGTGTAATGCAAAAAGGAAAATCACTGTTCAAAAGAAATGTCAGTATGGCTGAGTAAACTCCCTTCCCCACGTTTAGTAGCGCAGGGTTAGCTCGCACACTAAGACCTTGTGACACACTCTGGCTTTGGACACAAGGATGCATTTTGTTTCGTGGACCAGGGCCCACTTGGCCTTCCACGAAAAGTCACTGGTTTATCCGCTGGACCTCTCTGCTTTCTCTCACTCCAGCCCAGGTCACCTTTCAGCTTGTAAAACAGTTCATATTTAAAGCACAGCCACACCACTAGCTACCCAACTTTCCTCAACACAGGTGATGGGATGGGTACTCATTTGAGCGATTTATCAATTACACTCAGCTGTACTGATCACAGTCACAACAGTATCAAAAAATATCCTTTTTTAAAATGAGTAAACACATAATTAAAAAGACCATGTGGAAAAAAAGATACTACAATGATCTGGTTAAAACAAACAAGAAATCAGCGTTATTCAGAGTGTTTTAGAATACAAAGCAAAAAAGACATCCCATGTGTCACAGAAATCTAATTGTGACAGCTTTCATTTTTTGACAAAAGGAAAGAAAAATAATCATCTGATGATTTGTATTCAGACAGGTGTGGTGTTAGTCCCATCGGTGACATTGGTCAGTATGAAATCATAACTCTAACATAACACGTCTACACAGACTTGTGTTTCTGGAGGTGGAAAACAACAAAACCGAATAGATCTTGATGTTAGGTGTATAATCCACCCCCTTCTTCAGGACGCTATCAATCTTTAAAACATACAGTTTACGCAGTATGCACTGAATCATGTGCACTGCTGGTTACACCTGCAAATGAAACAATAAAACCATATTTAGAAACAGAGATACCTATGTCATGGCTGTGACCATAATTGTTGTAGTGAACAGCAAACAAGGGGTTAGCATCCCACTGACCTGCTACTTTCGTAGCTTCTTTTACCTGTGGGAGTCAAATCGTATTATTTTGCATCTTGCTTAAGCCTCTGGATGAATCCCCAGCTAGAAGACAACAACAGAAAAGAGAGAACTATCTTTACTCTCTCCTTGTTGTCTTCTCTCATCTATATTTCAGTATTTATCGTACCCACTTATGAACTCATGGGTTTACCTTTCGTTTGATTGAAGTATCTCACATTTCTTGGTGCAGTGTCACCATGTGATTTGTTGTGGGAGAGGGGCCAGAGCCGTGTTTTCTTGCCCACCAGGATCTTGTTTATAATTCTACCAAAAGATGGAAGGAGAAGGGAACAGTGTGAGAGTATACCCGCATGTGTGCATAATCAAAACAATGCACCATTCTCACTGCACTTACGAGATCAGATCATGGTGCGTAGATGTGGCTTTTTTTGGCCAACAAGTTGGGACTTTGTGTTATTGCTTTCTGTGTCCTCTTCGGGTCACACCTGGCGGTTGTTCATTAGCGTGTCCTCGAAAAACCAAAACAAATCCTATAAATGGAGAGTGGATCTGTGTCACCATCTTTAAGAAAATCGCTGGTTTCAATATCCCCATTTATCCATTGGTTTCGATTCAATTTACTGTTTTTCTCAGCAGGGACGATTTATTTTTTCATTGGCGGCGATCCGTATCCGATTTGACGGTGTTCGCCGCCATCTTGAGTGAGTACGCTTTTGTATGTGTACCTCACGCTAACATCTGTGTGCGTATGCGTATTATCGCCATTTTGAATCGGGAGCCATTCTCTGTCAGACCGACACATCGCTGTGTGTTTGTGCGCATTGTCGCCATTTTAGATCAGGACCCGCCATATGCAAGAAAGGCATGCTACGGGTCCTGGTTAATTTCTATGAGATATATTTCTTGATGTCCATTTTCAAGATGGATTGTGGCCCTATCTAAGGCAATGGACATCTATTTTGCATAATATACGCTGTCTCATTATTTATAGGGAAGCAAGATTACTAAAAAGTCGCTATTAGTGATGGTGTAGACCCATCCATACCTGATAGTGGTCAGCACAGTATTTACTCCCTATAATAAGGTTGTGTAACTACAAATGTTATACGCATTTTCTCCATACAGTGGAGCCTATTGTTACAGATACAGACCTATCAGATGTATATATCCGTATGTTGGAGAAAAAGTGGCATCACAATGTCTCCCATATATTGATTAGATATAATGTCAGACATGATGTTGAATTGCAACCCAAGGTGGATGTCTACAAATGACTTTTGAATTGTGATAGTAGAATGTATATTTCACTCCCAATCTGTAATACAGTTCAACAAGCTTTTGTTTCCTTCTGGTTACCACAATTCAGCACAGGTTTCCCTCTACCGGGCTCAATCCTTTCAATCACAACGTGTGGGGGTGCCCTTCCCCCAAGCTTCAATCACACCTTCATAGGCTTCCCTCCGTCATGCTCCAGCCTTCTTTCGCTTTCCTCCTGCTGTTGAAGACTTTTAAAACGGCTGTCAGTCTAGAAAAATAGATACCTCTCACGACCAATGGCAATGTATCATATTGGCCGACGACCAACCGTCTCATGCACTAAACATCAGAAATATAGACTCATAAGTTTGACCAATGTGCGGCCATTTTGATGTTGCTAGAATCACCATTTTGTTCACTAACGTTTGCTCATTGCTTTTTGTTCAAAACTGCTTAGCAGAAAGCTTATTCTGCTTATTCTGCTTCACTGATTACTTTGTTGTTCAAAGTGAAAGAGCAAGGCCGCGAGGCCGGGAGTTATTCGTTGAAACATAACGTAGGCAGACCCAGAGAGGAATGCCCAATCCCCTCCCGCATATAGCCTTGGAGGAGAGCAACACGGCATTTAATCATTTCACTGATGCCAGCCAGTCTCGATAATATGGTAGAAATGCTAGAAAGAAATAGCTAAAGGCTTGAATTATGCTTTTCTTACGGCCCCTCTTTCCTAAGCCCAGCAGAGCGTGCTGACTCCCAGGACACGAATAGCAAATAGGAGATAGCAAGGCCTGGAATGCGACTTTTCCCCCGTACGCAGCTTGCCTGCAAGAACAGAAGCACTGTGTTCTGTTCAACAAAGAAATATGCCTCTAGACTCGCAATGTTGCATATTGTTGCTAAAATAGATGTTTGAAGGTGTCATATTCGTCGAAATTGTCAATCATCAGACCCAGTTCAAAGAAACTGTACAATGGGCGTAATGAACATGTCATGACTGATTGCAGGATGTCCATTTTGTATATATGTAACTGATGTACGTTATTTGCTCTCTTGCGTCCCTCGAGGTCTGGAGACACACGTCGCGGGGCGTGAGGCCGAGTTGGCCAACTGAGACTATTTGCTTTGCAATAAACCCTAGCTTTTGGGAATACAACCTCGTGTCTGGCATGTCAGTTCGTGTGTGGTGATTTGCCTTTTTTCCACTACGCGAGGGTCCCCTAAGGGCCCCTTCACGGCGAGGCTTTTGCTCTTACCTCGGCATGAGCACTTCGACCTTCTTTCCGCAAATGTCACTTTTCCTCTCCTATACCAATGCCTCTTGGTAAATGTAGCTCTGAGCACAGTACTTATTTCAAAGTTCAAATATATCTGTCACATCCAAGTTTCCCTGTGCCGGGATCAAACCTAACAGTTCAAAGACATCACTTACATCTAGGTTTCCCTTGGCCGGTATCAAACCTAACAACAGTTCAAATCTTGAATCTCAGTTTCTTTCTCTCGACGGACCACTCTGTTACTTTGTATATTTAATTTACAGTTCTTTACAATGCTTTGCTTTATCTTGCGTCTTATCGGCACACATGCAACCTTCATTCGTCGGATACTGTTGCCGTCAAGTTTCATTTATCACGGACCAGACTTTCATTGCTTTCATCAACTCACCGGCTGTGTTAATTCATTTTCGTCTTTCACAGCTTTGATCCTGAAGTCAACGATGATACCACAACTGCCGCTGCACCTCCCCAACTCTGCTGTTCACCCTGAAGGGTAGCTGGTATCCTTGAAACACAAAAGAGGTATGTTTCTTCTGTCCAGCTGGGCTTCCTTGCACAACCTTCAAGGCCCTTCGGAGGTAACGATCTCTCACCAGGGTGTCCAAGGTTTCTCCGTACCTCGGTTCCGTCCCTCGGCCTGTCTCTCAGCTCTGTTAGTTCACCTTTGCTCTGGAAGAACTGATCCTTCTTGTGCATCCCCTTGCTCAGAGTTTAACCACAGGAAAATGTCTCTGGACTTCAAGTCCCATAATGCAATGTTCTTATTTTGCTCCCACTTTGCCAGCTCCACTAAACAGCATTTCAGGGATTTTGGGAGCTGCAGGAGTTTAAGGGGATTATTCTTGAGGTCAGGGTCTTGCCACCTGCCCCTCAAAGGCCTGGGATTTCCTGTTTCACCCAGGGGAGGAGCTCTGGTTTGTGAACTGCCATGTTACCCCAGCTGCCCCTGGTTTGGCTCCCTGGAGTCAGAACTCCCTCGCTATACTGCAGCCTCCCCTGTACTTAAATCCCAGTAATTTGGCAGTCCTCCTTGCTCCAGGCCCTCCAGGGTCTCTCCAGCTCAGGTTTATTCCTCTTGGCCTCTGTGCTTCCTCCAGCATCCCCAGGTCGCTCAAAGTGTGCCTGTGTGCTCCACCTTGTATACTGGCTGGGAGAATTAAGAGGAGTCATGTGTAAGTTGCTGTCCAGCTCTGCCTGACCTTGTTAACGGGACAAAATGGAAACTGCCCATAGGAATCCATGGTGCATTGGTTCCTATGGGTTATCTTCATAGCTCCAGTCTGCCTCTTCTTCATCCCAGTGGTTTTGGGTAAAAAGAGTGGGGAGGAAATAGGGGAGTTGTAGTATTCCTGAGTGCTGGCAGAAAAAAGAGGAAGAATATTGTCAGCAGAAGGGGAACAATTTTGTCGTTGTAAAATATGGGGTGTTGTGTTTGTTCTTCTATGCCTCCCTTTGGTGTAGGTACCTGATGGAATTAGGTAGGGGACAACCAGACAGGACTTACAATAACCTATAAAGGAAGATGAAGTGTCTGGTAGGGGTGTGTCGGAAAGCGGGAAATACCATGTCTCTCCCAAAGGTGTTCCTCCCAAAAACCCCAAGTGCCCCCTGCCCAGGTGATCCTCCCTCGCTTGTCCGCCCTCAGGGCCGGGATCCAAAGGCAATGGCCGTGCTCTGGCCACCTGAGTAAGGTATTCCTGGGGTTTAGGCAGTGAAACACCCTTTGTTTTTCAACGTTCTAATGGGGTAGAAGCAACCCGCAACTCTGTGTAATAAAGACAGAAGGCGGCCTGAACGTCCAAGAAGTCGAGTGAACTTGATAACAAGTTTAAAAGCAATGGCTGCCATTTGTAACAGGAGGAATTGACTACAGGTTGAGATGTAGTCGGTTGAAACAGCCAGAGCCAAGAGTATACATTCTAACTCCCCAGTATGTCTCACAACCAATGTACTGTAAATCGAACTGCAATGAATACTGAGTCCATCTCCCCAGTGACTATCTACTAGGTCCTAGGGCAGAAAATTGCTAAACTTCTGACACTAAATCTAGTTGAAACTTCGCCTAGTAAGATATTGCAGGTCCACAGTATAAAGAGGGATATTCAACAATACAGTGCGTAAGGGGTGTGCAGAGTGGGAGAAAAAGTATATAGAAAGTCGGTGAAGATAAAAGTAAAAAGTCAACATATCCCAGATGAGTGAAGAGAACTGGTTTACATATGTATGATAAAAGTTAATTCACTAAATGATAGTTCTATCCATATGAATATGTACAATACAATGTAAAGAAATATGTAGCATCCTATATTGCATTCTTGTATTACTAATGAACATCACTAGTTAACAGTGGGCCTCATTACGAGGTGGGTGCAAAGGGATACCGGGCACCGTTAAGGACACTGGTGCTGGTAATCTCTTTGCGCCCTATTCCGAGGACCCTTAGCGGGTCCCTTCCTTAACGCCTGGTTTTACCAGGTGTTATGTGCGGGGCCCGTTAAGGGACTTCAGAGCTAATAACGGTACCGCAATTTGCGGTACCGTTATTAGCGCATTCCCCCTTCCCATTGAGCCCTATGGGGGCTGAAATGGGAATGGGGAATGGCTTTAACAATGGGGACTTACCGGCCCCGCCAAGGTCGGACTGGACCGGTAAGTCCCCAATGAACGAGGGCCGACACGGTCCCGTTATTGGTGGTAGTTATGGCGCTAATAGCGCCATGACTAGCACCAACCTTGGAATGAGGGCCAGTGTCTTGCAACCAGTGACTTGCTGTTGTTTGTACGGATGTTGGACTTATGTTCTAACCAGCGTTCCTGGGCTGTTTGTGAGGTCTGTCCTATATATAAAAGGCCACAGGGGCATGTGATGCAGTAAATTATCCCAGATGAGGCACAGGTAACATAATGCTTCAATGCAATCTGTTCACTAGTGTGGGGGTGTGAAATGTACGTCTCTTAATTACGCTGTTACAGTTACTGCACGAAAGACAGGGGAAGGTACCCTTCTTTCGTGCACGTATAGTTCTTTGTAACTCAAGTGTTGGCTTCTCTGCCCTCACAAGTTTGTCTCTTAAATTCACTCCTCTTTGATATACCATCGTGGGTGGTTTAGGGAATCATTTCAGTAGTTGAGGGTCTAGGTGTAAGCATTTCCAATGATTTTATATAACTTGTGATATATGTACACTCAGTCTAGAAACCTTAGATACACATAGCAATGGAATATGCTCAGAGTATTTATTGTGCTGAGGGAGTGACTCTCGTTAGACTAAATTAGCTCTTTCAATTGCCTCTGCAAGGACTTCTTTGGGGTAGCCTCTTCCCATGAAACCTTTTTCAAGATGTTTACATTCATGTTGGAATGTTATTGGATCAGAGATTCCTGGGTGTACATGGTTGAGATATTAAAACCATTCTTGGAGTTCCATCCTTGTACAACCCCACACTCCAAAAATATAATCAATGCACCGTCGCCAACAGAGGATCTTGCTAGACCAGAAGATGGTATCCAGCACATGTTTTTTCTCAAATAAATACATAAATGAATTGCATATGGAGGAGCCATTGCTGAGCCCATTGAAGTACCTGATGCTTGAGTATAGAAGGTATCTCTGTACCTAAAATAATTATTGAATAATATGATTTGTAGAAGTTCAATTACCAAGATTTATTTAACAGTAACCACTCAACTGCTTCAGTTACCTCATTGTGTGGAATTTACATATACAGACTGCCTGTGTCCGTGGTAAATAGAATCCAGGCGTCACTCGGATTAGGTAAAGCATATAGGGTGTTCATAAAGTGTGTGGTGTCGCTTCAATAAGTATCTGTTTGTTGCACCAATGGAGGTAAAGTTTTATCAACAATTATTGCTAGAGGGTCAAAAATACTTTCAGTATACAATGGGTCTGAACAAAGGTTCTATTAGATGTTTATGAATCTTAGGTAGCCCATAGAAAACTGGGGTGATAGGGAATCGGTTTTTCAGTTGATCCATTCATTATCCAAAGCATTCACAGGGGACGTTTGTGTCAATTCATGTATGGTGTTCAATGGATCCCCATCCAGTTTCATGTAAGTAGATTCATCTTCTAATAGAGAGGAGCAGCTTGAATGGTAAAACAAGGCGTCCATCACAACAATCGCTCCTCCTTTATATGCTGGTTTGATTACAAGACTTTCGTCTTTCACCAATGTCTCGATAAGTAACAATTATTTGTTTTTGATATTACATGGTGTGTTTCTTTGAAAATAAATTGTAATCAAATCTTTTGTTACTTTAGATTCAAAAAGATTTAAAGCAATGTTATTCACATTAGGGCATAATGTGCTCTTTGGCTGTAATTCTAAGGCATCAAATGTGATAGATTCCTCTTGCATCTGTGGTTGAGTGTCAAAAAACACCTGTAGTCTAATTTTTCTTAGTAGTTTAAATAGACTGATCATTTCAGCAAATTGACTAGAAATATATATATTTGAACTGTTAGCTGTTATTAAAGCATATGGGTGTGCAGGGGATGGGATGTCACAAATCTCCGGTTTATCTGCAATATCGAGGTCACTTCCCAAATCGGTATCTTCCCCCTCCTCCTCACCTGAAGAAAGGACCTTCTTTGTCTTCTTCTTTCTTTCCTTGCCGTAGGTCCTCTTTTTTATTAAATATGGTCTACTGCAAAACGACGCCACAATGGTTTCCAAAGAGTACCGGAAACCAGTGGCCCCGGATTCGCCATAACCGGAGGGGAAAAAACCAAGTAGGCAAAAAACCCAGAGACTCCTTGATGCCAGAGGATGGAGTCCCGATAAACTTCAGCGGAAGAGGTTGGTCTTCGAGTATCCACGGGCACCGGGTAGTTGGTGCGGACTTCACCCGCAATGGAATTGAAGATGTCTGCAGGCGAGGCAGGTCAATGACAGAGAAGGAATGAGGTCCAAGCATCCAGTGAGAAGACTAAGGTAAGTAACGAGGGGGGAGGAAGGCAGCATGGCAGGAGAATGCCGGAATCCGTAACCAATACGGAAACAGAGAGCCAGAGAGAAATGAGACGGGAGCCATAGAAAGAAGGACCGTCCGCCAGAGGGGAACGGACGAGAGAAACAGAAGGAGCGAGAGGGACGGGCAGGAGCCCAAGGCAGGACAGGGGGGCTCAGCAGAGCCAAGAGAGAGCACTAGCGTATTAACCAGCAGTAAGGAGCTAAGTTGCAACGCGAGTTGCTCGAGGAGTGAGAGCCCTGATAACCCTGGCGGCGGCCATCTTGGAAAAGACTAGCGCGCAGCCAGGCGTTGAGGCTGTAACGTGGCGGAACATTTCAATGGCGGCCGAGCCTCCCGAAACCAATGCTTCGTGAAAAAGGGGCACATGACATGGGAGTCCTAATTCTTGGGACACCACTGTTGTTGTAATTGTCACTACCTAGTGTCAGGGTTGTTATTTCTTCCCCTGTACCCAAATTGGTTGTTTACCATTATTTATGTTTGTGCTAACATTATAAAAGTAGGTGTGCATTTAACACATTGATTTTGTTTATTACTGGTTTGTTCTCCTGACATGACTTCACAATATTTGCACATTCAGTTTGTGGCCTGGTTTACCTTCCCGCCAAGACTTTACAATATTCACTCCACATTCAGTTTGGCCAGGTTTACCCTCCTGCACGGACTTCATGATATTTGTTTTGTATTCAGACTTGCCTGGTATACTCTCCTGGCACAACTTTACAACAAGTTATTTCTCCTTTCAGGTGCGGGTCCCCAGACTGGCCTTCACAATGTTCCACACATATACTTGGGTGCTGGTTCCAAACTCGCACAATGTCTGGTTTACTCTCCTGCCTGGACCTTTTACACTGCTGGGGTTCAGACTTGCACACTTTACTGGGCAACAGCCTTGCTTGTCCATGCTCTTTTCATCAATTGGGTCAGTGACCCTCCACCTTCTCGTTCACTCTTTATTACAGGGCTTTTTGCCCACTTTAGCAGTCTCCTTAACTTCCCCGACAGTGCATAACATTCGTCCTGAAGCTCCCTGGTGTCCCACTCTTCCATTTTGGGCTCACCAGTTTGTGTTGGCTGCTCTGGCAATCTTTGCATCGTTCGGCCCCTTGTCCGCTTCACACCTGGTCTCCTGCATCTCCTGACAGCCTTGTGCTGCCCTCGACCTCACCACAGCAGACCTCTGGCTTCTCAGCTTTGTCTGGACAGCGTTTCCAGCAGCCTTCCAGCATTGGGCAGCACTTTGCTTGCTTTCCAGCTTCCGACCGATTTTGCGTACAGTAATGTTCTCTCTGCAGCGTCTCTCTCTCTCTCTCTCTCTCTCTCTCTCTCTCTCTGCGGCTTCCTTCATTCGCATAGTTGATGGGTATTTAAACGTCCCCTTAGTAGGTAGCTTATGCCAACAACTAGAACGCAGTGCAGGTTTCCTGGTTGCAGTAATCTTCATCACTCCGGACTTCTTTCTCATCTCAGTACTTTGGTATAATTTTTCAGAAGGAGCCCTGAAGTCAGTATAAGATGGCTGAATGGGTTCAATGCCACAATAAACTATAACAGTCTATAAACTAGGGGGGTTATACCCAGAATCAAAAGGTGGGTGTCGTGTTTCTTGCGACCAGTCTTTCTCCCTCTCATGAGGGTCCTCTCTCACCATATGATCTTCCCTTGGGCATCCACCCACAGGGTCATGATCAGATAACAGCTGCCCTTCCCTGACCATATAGGAAGAGAATTTCCCCAGAGAGGGAGTGATGATATTGCTAGATTCATCACATACACTTCCCCTCAGTTCGCTGGTTTCTCCTACACCTATTGGAAAACGGGAGAGGCAATCCACATTGCCCTGGTTTTTTCCTTTCCTGTGTTTTATACTGAAACACTTAGCACATCTACATTAAAACCCAAAATAATACTGGAAAGAGCACTCATGAAGAAAGAGGGTGGCAGAGAGGGTGAAGTCAGTTAAAAGGAGAAGTAATTAAAGAGATTGCTGTGGACCTACAAGGAAAAGAAGGAGCCTTTTGGGACATGTAATATTATGGAAATAAGTCCCTTTACACTACTTAATGCTTAAAGCTTATATATAGAAACATTATTACTCTAATTCAAAACCACTGTGCCATGCCATAGAATTTATACCTCAAGATGAATTGTCAAATAAAGATTGATAGACCAATATAATGTGCCTTATTATAAGTTTGGCGGTAGTCGTGCCTTTATTAAGGGCATGGCTACCGCCAAACTCGCTACCGGCCCCAGCACCCGCGAATGGGCCATTACTGGTCCATTACGAGATGAATGGGCCAGTAATTGCCCATTCGCAGGTGCCGGTATGGCCGGCCTGCCGATCCCCATTCTGCCCGATAGGTCAGGTCAGGAGCATGGTTGCACCGGCACCGTTAATAACAGTGCCGGTGCAATCACGAGTTCTGCTCGCGGGTGCCCGTCTGCACGCCTGATCAGACCACGTGTGCAGTCCGGCACCGGCAAGCAGAACTCGTAATGTGGCGGAGAGGTAACAACAGCGCCGCTAGCACTACCGGCGCCGTTGTTGCCTTTCCGACACATTCGTAATGAGGGCCAATGTATTGTAATACATTGTTTATACAAGTAGAACATCTCTGCATGTGGTTCTTACTTAATACAGCGGTTCATCAGGGTTCAGTATTCACAACTGTGTCTTGAAAGTGCTCCCAAATTCACCTCTTCCCTCTAATGTCAGCCATAGTCCATGATAATAGAGTCTTCCAGCACTCAATCTTTTTGCCAATGTTACTTATTGTCTATATAGTACTGCTGGGTTGTGTGGTGGGGAGCACAACCTTATCTAACCACAAGTATGCAGATTACTCTGACCTATATTGGGTGGCACTGTGGCATGTGGGGTTTAGCTGAAATGGCCTCACATTTCAGGTAGAAGGGTTTAGTTCAAGCTTTTTTAATCCCATTGATGGTGTTTGCTAAACATACCCCAACACTCCAACCACAAGAATTTCAGACTATATTACACTGATGATCCTTAATGAGGGTGAAATACGTGATTGTCAGTACTCTTGAGAGCTGCCACGTTTGGGTTGATAAAGCTATGTATAAAATAACTCTGCCCTATAAGACAAAGGGTCCCATTCCAGGTTTCCCGGTCTGGAAAAAATGTGGGTAAAATTGCTGGTAATTCCTGCACCGGCATTTTTTCCAGACCAGGGACACACAAGTTTGCTGGTGGTGCCATGGATCTACCTTCAGGCTGACCTGTCAGTAGAACAGGCCCCAACCAGCACAAAAATGCTGCAATTACCTGCATGGAGTCCTATGGGACTCCATGGAATGGGAATTTACTGGCATTCCAGCTGCTTGTAAATATCAGGCGACAGGAATACTAATTCCGCTTTGGTGGCCTCCTGCCGGAATTCTGTTTTATAGCAAAAAGCATGCTTTTTAGCTCGTTTGAATACCTGAAATGCATTGATTAGTCAGCAGGGTTCTCCAACCTTTAAGTTAGCAAGAGCTACTTGTAGTTAATGGCCAATAGGCAGGAGCTACTCGGGTGGTGATGTCCATGAGTATGAGAATGTGCACCAAGATTTCTTTGGGCATTTTATTTTCTCTTCATATTAAAAAGGAATAACACGTGCATTTACCATGATAATAAATAACTTCAAAAACCTCTTTATTTCATTATTTTTGTATTTCCACGTGTCTCCTAAAAATTGTCAAGCACATCAGAATGTAGGAAACATTGGAAACCAAACGAGCCATTCAATGTGAAAGCTGACACTGCATACTATCCCCAGTGCTCAGTAATCTGCTGTGTAGCTTGAAACAGCAACAGCACTCAGATGATGTCAGATGGGATCAAAGTTTTGATTTCAGGAAGTCCATAGGCCTCATTACGAGGTGGGCGGTAAGGGATTACCGGCACCGGTAAGGGCACCGGTGCTGGTAATCCCTTACCGCCCTACTACGAGTTCCCTTTGCGGGTCCTTCCTTAACGCCTGGTTTTACCAGGCGTTAAGGACGGGACCCGCAAAGGGATACCGGGGTCAATAATGGTACCGCAATTTGCGGTACCGCTATTGCCGCCTTCCCCCTTCCCATTGAGCCCTATGGGGGCTCAAATGGGAATGGGGAATGGCTCTGGTGAATGGGGAATTACCGGTCCCGCCGACCTCGGAATGGACCGGTAATTGCTCCATCCACCAGACCGGAGTCGGAGCGATTTTGGAGGCAGCCATGGCACTAATAGCACCGTGGCTACCTCCAACCTCGTAACGAGGTCCCATGTCTAAAAAAAGACAGATTTGCAGAGATAAGCAATCACATTGGCAGATAGTGCAGATACCCTCCTTGCCATTGAGTTTGCACGTAGCTGCACACATGACATGGCAGACATGAATTCAGGACAGTTTTTAAAATCTCTTACAACCGCCTCAGCCATGGGAGACCCCCCCGCCCTTCACAATCGCACCATCTGTAAAAGTACATTTGTTTTGCATCAAATAAATAGCAACTTTGAAGGATGCCTCTGTAACAGTATTTGCAGTGTAGCATTTGCTTTACCTACTTTTTTGCAAAATGCCTCACAACATTACTCATTTTCCCACTGTGCCTTGGGCACTGTAGATTAAAGATGCACATTTTCTTTTTACCTTGGAAGAAGAAAAATCAGTTTCCCACTCTGGATGGAAATAGTATATCTTTTGCCTTTTGTTGGATGGTGCATCTGCATCCAGGATTTCAACAAGGGTAATTTGTTTTTGGATGCGTGTGCAAAAACAATCTGAGGAGTATTTAAATCATTGTGTTGCACGGTTTAAAAAAATAATCTGCATATATCACGTTCTGATTTGTCAACAAAATAGAATCTACTGCCAGTTTAGCATATCCCCAATTCATGCAAATTGCTCACAAGCCAGGTCGCAGAATTCAGCGAGGGAAAGTAAGCCAAAACTACTTTGTTGACTACCCTTAAAAGTTGTTATGTCAACATTTGCAAGATTGAAAAAAATGATAATGTGGAAACCATGTGATCAAGTTATATGTAAAAAAAATAATTAAATCACAGGTCTAAAATAACATTCAGTTTTATGACAATGGGCCTCATTACGAGGCTGGCGGTAGCCGTGCCTGTATTACAGGCACAGCTGCCACCAGTATTGATTTTTATCCGGTGCCCAGAAAATGGCAATTACTGGGTCATTACGACCTTGTCGAACCCAGTAATTGCCCTTTTCTGGGCGCTGGTAAAAAATATTCCCCATTCCCATTTGAGCCCCATAGGGGAGGATGGTAGCAACAGTACCATTATTAACAGTACCGTTGCTACCATCAAGTTCTGCTTGCGGGTAGTACGGTGGTACGGTAGCAACGGTGCCGGCAGAGATACCGGCACCATTGTTGCCTTACTACCATACTCGTAATGAGGCCCAATGACTTGAAACCTTGAATCATATAACAACCCAACCAGACAATATATTAATTGTTATATTAACATTTTGTGCAAAGAGAGTATGGTTGCCGCGAGGGGTGACTTATTCATAATAGGTGGCAACCTGCCAACCTTCTGCCCTTTATAGAGGAGGCAGTATCACAGAGAACAGCTCACAGGATCGCATTTTGGCGCATAACCTATGAGCCATGCCTGGCTTGCACATATAGCTCTCTGAAATACTGAGGTCTCCGGCATAAAAAAAATGAATTCAAATTACTATTAGAACATATTGTTTGCAATGGCATCAACATGTGTTCTACAGTGCCAGTCCCGGCGCAGTGCCTGCATATCCCGTGTATTGCTGGTGACAAGGCATTTAGGACATTTCCATGTGTTAGAGAATTAATTAAGCAACAACAGTGCTCATAAATTGCACCATTTCAACCCAGTATTGAAAGGCTGAAACCCCATGCCAGAATTTGAAAATATGCATGCAGGTTCCCCACAGATCTATGTAGAGCTCTTGATTTGTGTACATAGCCAAAGGGGATCAATCCTATTGATTGTTCTCTCATCCAATGGATCTCCTCAGTGTTCTCGCTATGTATTTACCACCCTGTTTTTTACAGTGCTCTGTTAGTTTGTAACTAGGTTTAATCTATATTAATCCTATACATATACATGCAAACCACTACTCACTTTTCTCACCGGATTACTTCATTCCTACTCTTGTGTAAAACATAGGCTAAAATAGAAATCTCAAATCATGTTTTTTAAGTCCTGGCATTGATAGTAAATGTCAGTGTACATTCCTATTTTGTTTTATAAATGTAAGTGGACAAGCACCAGAATGCCGTGCAATTGCCGTAACTGCTTACATTTCTATATTGGGAGTGAACATGTATGGAGGTGGTCGACACTATATCACTGCAAATTCCATCTTAACCTTTAATACAATTAGGGTACTGCTGCTTTAAAACAGAGAACTTTGTATCATCAACAACAAAATAATCATAACTTTTTTTCATAAATAGCAACACGTACCGCTGGATGTACTTTAGTTTCTTGCAAGCTGGGACTCACACAGATTCTCTTTTTTCGAAAAACACACACACACGCGCACTGAGCAAAAAAATAACGATTACAGCTGTAGCCTTATGTTCCCCATTCTGATTGAAAGCCTACAATTACCAGCATTCAAAGTAATGCTAACCGAAACAAATCTATAGAAACACAGTGAGACTGAAACAATCACAGCCCAAGCTTTGTTTCACATGGCATGCAGCGTTATACACCCCTTCTCTTTATAATCAGCCATCATTTGCACTCTTGGTGACAATTAGCCTCATTACAAATTTGGCGATAAAATGCTGATAATTCCGGTGTGCCAGTACTACCGTCTCCGGCAAGGCGACCGCTGGAAATACTGGTGCATTACAGGCTCACGGTCGCGTGCACACAACCCTGCCAGAAACGGTAATACCGGCATGCCGGAATTACTGGCCTCAACAGCAATGCACCAATATTACCAGCAGAAATGTGCCGGTAAAACCGGCATCCAAACTGCCGGAATTACTGGCGCCCTAATTAGCATCACCGCCGAGACAGGAAGCTTGCTGGCATCCATTTAGAAAAATCAATCCACTTTCATTCCCCCCCTTTCAACTGCCATCGACCACAACAGGAGGTGCCAAAATGTTGGGGAGCAAGAAATCATGAGTCCCTGACATCCGCCTAAGGAAGCCAAAGTTTGCGGAGGCAGAGCTGGCTGCACTGTCAGACACATAGGTGCAGCACAAAGGCCCTCTTTGGGGCTGACCATAGGAGGACCAACCAAAGCGGGAAGATGGCCATCTGGCAGGAGGTGGCAGACAGGGTCACAGCTGTGGAGACTGTCCCCAGCATGCTGAGGGACTGCCATAAGCAGTAGGATGACTTGCGCCTGAAGGTCTGCAACCTCCTAGCCACACACAGGAGGGAATCCGTTGCCACAGGAGGCGGGACAGTGGCAACCCTAAACCTTATGCCCTGGGAGGAGAGGTGCAGCTCCATCATCCACATGGAGGGCATGGAGAGAGTCAGGACAGCAGAGGCAGGAGCTGGGACCCAAGGTGATGGTAGTAAGTACAACAAACCCCATGTAGATGCAAATGTTGAGTCCAAATACATGCATCCCCAGGCAGAGAAACACCAAATGGGCAAGAGAACAGGTCTGACACGTGTCACTCAGAGCAAATGGCCTGATCTCACACACACATGCCAGGGGATGCGGGTAAACGTAGCCATGCACATGCACTGTTGCCAAAATGTACAGCCCCATGCATGGACACATGATGAGTGATCATGTGTGCCAAAGGAGAACAGGACAGCAATCAAAGGCCCACCGCACACACAACAACAAGCCACCTTGGCAAATCAAGTCACTGTGCACCCCCAGCACCCACATGTAGAAGCACACATCACAGCAAACAGACCAAAGAAAGCGCATGACAAGAGCAGGTCACACACAATGTAGCATGAGTGCAATACAAGCCTGCAGATATGTGTAAGAACTCTGCATATTCAGCGTAGGATGCAACAGCCGTGGCAATTGCACAAGCTAAGGTTGTTATGGCAATGTTGGGGCTGGAGAGCCCAATCCAAGACGGCGGTTGTTCGCAGCCGAACACGTATATCATCACATTTGCGTGATCAACTACGCGTTCCACTCTGACAACAAGTACCAGGAAGTAGAATCGAGCTACGCATTGCAACTGTGCTTTATTGTTGCGGTACGCTCGTTTGTTTGTGCTATTTGTTGCTGGTTCCCCTCCCCATTCCAGTTTTCCCTCTCTTGCTTCCCTCCTTGGCTTCCCTGCTTACCTTCCTAGCTTTTCTCTCTCTCTGGGTTCGCCCTGCTGTTCTCCGCAGTGTTCTGCCTTACCCCAGTCAGCGGTCTGTCTATGTTAAGCCTTCCGCCTGGGTCTATGGATTCTACTGGCTCCCGCTTACGCAGACTGCGTGGGTCCGCCCACGCCTACTCTAATTTAAAGAAAGAAAGAAAGAAGACTGTCTCTCCTACAAGAGCTCTGCTGTTTCACACGCAGCTGGATATTTCGTTGGCATTCTTTCTTCTGGAATTGGACACGCCATTTTGCAAGGAATCATCAACTGCAAAGAACATTACATTGTGTCAGACGTCTGGGTTTTTCCCTCTGCTCAACAGAGGGTTTTCTCCCTTTGAGTCCCAGCTCTCCAGGCTGCCCCTGTACCCCCAGGTTTCCTTCTGGGTTGGCACGGTGGCGACCGGGAGTGATCGGCCTTATCTCTTCCCCTCGAAAGAAGGAAAGACAAAGAAAGAGGACACCAAGCCAGAGACCAAGTCCAAAAAAGCGAGAGCAACGTCTGACAATCTGACTCCCAGAAGACTAACAACATGCTCCTCTCTCCGCAACAGGCACACAGTTCTCTGATAGCGACGTGCCTGTACTGTTAACGTCAGGTCCAGCAGCTGCATGCAGACCTGTGAAGGCCCCATCACCACCAGCTGCAGCAGCCCCACTGTCTCCAGTTGTGGCAGCCCTACCACCTTCAGCTGTGGCAGCCCTACCACCTTCAGCTTGAGGCGCCCCCACCACCTCCAGCTGTCGCAGCCCCACCAACCCCAGCTGCAGCAGCCCCACCACCTCCAGCTGCAGCAGCCCCACCACCACCAGCTGCGGCAGCCCCATTACCATCATCACCACAATTGCCACCTACCGCTATAAGTGGTACAGTAGCAGCAGTGCATGTGGCTGCCGCATCACTGCATCCGTGGTCAGTGACCCCACTGAGGAGAACGACACCCCCTACCTGACACTGCGCTTCAGCCCTACAATATCACGGAGCCCCCCTCCACTGTCACAGCCCAGCATCCGTTCACTTGATGCACACCTGCGTGAAGTTGAGGAGCGCAAAGCGGATCTCACTGGACTTGCACGCCAGCAGCTGGATGAAATGCACCTCATACACGAATGCCTACAAGCCTCCAGCTGCAGGAGGGCCTGGTCTAGAGGCCATGCACCTACCACCCTCCTCACCCTTGCCCAAAGAGTGTGTGAGGGCTATATGATTGCCTCTGCCACAGCCGAGGCCATGAGCCATGTCTTACAGTTGACCCTGGAACACATGCGAGGACAGGGGTCTGTTGCACCGTCATCAGTCGCAACCACCGAGAGCTCCCTGCATGGCAGCCCAAGGCGCCGATCGCAGCAACTCTGGGGCCCAATGGAGTCTGCAAAGGGCTCCATGCCAAAGAGGGTCCAGAAGTGAATGTACAATGACTGGGTACTTCCCTGGGTGTGTTTGGTGGTGGAATGGGGAGATTTTGGAGGGATTGCGTCTGCCACAGCCGAGGCCATGAGCCATGCCCTACAGTTGAGCCTGGTACACACGCAAGGCCAGGGGTCTGAAGCACCGTCATCGATAGCAACCACCGAGAGCTCCCTGCATAGCAGCCCAATGAGTCAGCAAAGTGGTGTTTGGGGGAGGGTTTTTTGGGGAAGGGGCAGACTGGTGTAGGGGTTGTGTGCATTTATGTTGTTAGTTAATACATAGTTGCCACCCGCATCACTGACTGGACATTCTTTTTTTCAAAACAAGTGTTTACACTGATGCTGCATGATAACTACAAAGGTGCAAGGAGTGTACAGAGTGGAGGGGATACTTCAAAGAAATTCTCTATCACTTCTTGGCAGGCCATGCACCCATGCCTGGCCTCTATGCGTACTGTGAGGAATCTGAGGGCATCCTTATTACTTTTCCCAAAATCGCCTCTCCTTCGGTGGCCAGGGAAGGCCCCTGCTACTGGATCCTGACCCTGGAGTTGGATATGCGGGGGGGGGATCACCTGGGTGGAGGAGCCTTGGGGAGTGGGGAGAGGACGTCCTTAGCTGAGACATTGGGCCTCATTGCGAGTTTGGAGGTAGCCATGGTGCTATTAGCGCCATGGCTGCCTCCAAACCCGTGTCCGGGTCCAGGTAGTCGGAATGGGGACTTACCGGGTCATTCCAACCTTGGAGTACCCGGTAAGTCCCCATTCTGAAAACCATTCCCCATTCCCATTCGAGCCCCCATAGGGCTCAATGGGAATGGGGAAGGAGCTAATAACGGGCCCGCAAATAGCGGGCCTGTTATTAGCTCCCTGGTCCCTTAGTGGCTCCCGCTAAGGGCGGCTGGTAAAACCAGCCGGCCATAGCGAGACCCGCTAAGGGACCTCGGAATGCGGCGGTAGGGGGTTAATGGCACCGGCATCCTTACCAGTGCCGTTAACCCCCTACCGCTATACTCGTAATGAGGCCCATGGTATCCCCATTTCCTTTTCACAACAAACCCTCTATCCCTCCAGCCTTTATAGGCTGTAAGCCCTTTCCCAGTTCTTCCTCTTAAACATTCACCAAGAAACTTCAGTACGCTTCTGGGACGAGGAAGAGAACAACTAGAGCAACACATCCTATTTTATTAATATGCACACACATACCGACCTCCGCTGGGTACTGAGACGAGGAGGAGGACAGCAGGAGTAAGGCAGGACGACTGTTTCAACAATGAGTGGTCTAGTCATTTTTGGACGAATCCTGTCGGTGAGGACTTTAAAGGCCGCAATCATTGTGGAAATGGAGGTAACTGTGGGAGCAGAGCTATGGGTTGCTGGGTGCAGGCAAACCTCTCCGGATCAGCGGTGTGGCAAGCGGAGCACTCGTGACCCATTGGAAGACAGCGGGAAGCGAAGCTGAAGGATGCTGGAGGCCAGTGGCAGACCTCTAGAGGGAGACCGGCGTGACTGAGCAAATCGATCGTAAGAGCCTGAGCTAAAGGAGGAGCATCGCTGGGTGAGCGAAGCCATGGAGACTCGATTGGAGAATAAGCGAGGAACCGCATGGGAAGGAGAGAATTTGTGGCGGCAGAGGACCTCGCATAAAAGTCGTAAACTCCAACCGGTGAGTGTAATAAGAAGGAGGAACACCAGAGGGGCAGGCGAATATGCAAAGCAAGAAATGACAATAGATTTGAACAGAAACAAGTGTTTCTATGAGTACCGATTTGAGTAAAAGCAAATATAAGTACTTTTGAATGGTTCTACATTATCTTGCCGTGGGATTTCTTTTGTTTTTTTTGTGGGGGTTTACCCCCTCAAAATCCCCCTTTTTTTTACATTATTCCCTTTCACCCACAAATATTTATTTAATTTTTAACCCCCCCCCCAAAAAAAAAACGATGATTTTATTTTCGATAAAAAAACGGCGATGAAAAGTCCCGTAACGAAAAATCCTGCGGCAAAAGAACTGTATACCCTTTTGAATACCGAACAGAATGAAAGCAAGTTTTGAGCACTCTTGAATATTGAGGGGAAGGAAATAAACTTTGTGAATATGGCTGCTACAATGAACTGCATTGTATTAGAAAACAAGCATTGGCAACAGCGAAGAGAATGCAAGCAACTGTATGTTATTAGGAAACATGCATTGGCAAGAGCCAAGAGAATACAAGAAAGTGTTGCAAGTACATGGTGGCCAGCCAAGCCATAGTACAGTGTCAGGAGAGTGTGACACAGGTGAATAAATCAAGCATCACTGTCAAGTTGAAGCAGTGGCCTAGTTTTGATGCAAAAACAGCCAAGAGAGTGTATCGGTTGTGTGGCCTGTAATGGGAGGTGTATCAGCAAATAAGGCCAAAACCCAATATTTTTTGTTTTCGGGGGAGCAAACTCGCAATCGGGTTAAATGAACACAAAGCAGAGAGAGAAAGTACCAGAGACCTGGTGCTTAGGAGTTGCTTACCCCTCACTACCCTTATTCAGAGCGAGGTTGGATACAATGTTAGTCACACATCCATATGGTTATATAACAGCAAAAGAATTTTTGTCAATAGCACAAAAAACCAAGGGTAGAAGAGAGAGAGGCATACAAGCGAATAATTTTAATTCACAATCTAAAACATTAAAAAACTACGAATAAGCACATCAATCACATACAAGTCAAGTGAAAAGACACAAATAGAAAAAATATAAAATAAGTGTCAAACAATTATATAAGGCGAGGCTCCAGGTGACAAAAAGCCTTAAGAAGAACAAACACAGGCGAGATGAAATAATACACCTTCACTTCCTGGTACAAAAATGTTGCAAAATAGCGAGAAAATTAGCATTTGCTGAGATTCAAAATGTCGACATGTTTCGGCCAATGCTCATATGGGACAGTTTCTCAAGTGTCCATATAGAATACAGTTGTAGTGGCCATCATCAGGACAAGACATTTCTTCAAACACAGCCTTATAAATGATTCAATATTGGCATCACACAGATCTAGAAAAATGCACATATATATACAATTAATCATACAGCATAGACACACTTACATCTATATTGAAACTAAATGACAATGACAATGTGGCCTCTAGTATTTGGACATACCCTATGTCGGCTGATGGAATAGCCTGACAATCTTTTAAATCCTTCAATTGTGCCACATAAACCAACCAAATTCGAATACATACTGAGCATCATGCCCAGAACGTTTTACAATAGAAACATAACATTATATGACATAAAAAAGTGTGTGGATCCAACCCTTACCACTAGCTACTGTATAGGGTGTGATAAAGAGAAGAGACAAACAATGACTCTTGCGCAAGCAGAAATGTAGCACAGTATGATTACTTCAATAATCGTTAGGAGGATTCATAGTGTGCTCTAGATGAGTGGAAGATAACAGGACAATAGTTCCATTTTGTGCCATTCTAAACCCAAAACTATTTATAATATGATTTGTACCGGTATCTAAAGTTGGGCCAAGGTAACGGTAAAAACATCAAACTAAAAAACATATGTCGGGTAAACTTATTTTCTTTTTAGCCCAGCCCGAGAAAAACTAGATGTAGGCGGACTCTTAGCATAATTGCTTAAGTGTTTATCATCTAAATGATGCAGAGCAAATGAAAACAAGTGTGTCGCATGCGTAGACAAATCATCTATAGTTGAAAAAGACAACAAACTTGTTTGTTACGGAGAGAAGCAATTACCCTTCCAAAGGACATGTCAAAAAGCGTACCTTTATTTACACGGAACAAAGTCCCTGGCGATTTTTAGCGAGTGGCAGGCACGATTGTATCAGCGTTGCATAATCACGTACATCTATTGCCAAGTGAGTCCAAAGTAGTTTGA
Source organism: Ambystoma mexicanum (assembly GCF_040938575.1). Taxonomy (NCBI): domain Eukaryota; kingdom Metazoa; phylum Chordata; class Amphibia; order Caudata; family Ambystomatidae; genus Ambystoma; species Ambystoma mexicanum. The sequence goes on along the minus strand of NC_090928.1, from coordinate 257,495,865 downwards.
CAATTAGTTAGTCAAAGTTCTGCACAATACAAGAAGGAAACCAGTTAAACTGGGCAGCTCGATGCGAATCGAGCGAGTAACTCTGGGCGCAATGGGAAACCCACGCTTACCTTAATATACTGCAGAAAGCACAAAGGAAAACCTCTCGTCACCGCCGCTGTGTACCAAATGGTCGGAGCGGTAGTGCGGAAGGAGAATTTAAATACGTGTATAAATCACGTGACGACAGGAAAAGGCTTTGTTCTTTAAAGGTGCAGTGCGTACACCCACCTCCTACACAAGGAGACATTGGAACGCTCTTGTCCAAAGTTGCCAATGTTCCAGGGAGATGCATGCACAGCATGTCAAATATCCACTTCGGAGTGGTAACGATGGAGGGGGTGTCATAGAGGGAAAATTTTATCTCACAACGTCCTCTTCGAAATGAATGCGCATGTGAAGAGGACCTACTGACACGCGATCTAATGAAACGCGGCGCTCGAATTAGAATCACGGCGTATTGGCGTCAAAACCTCACCAGCAAATGGGGTGATGGATGACACCTAAATCCCAGAGCCCGGGGGGTCTAGCAGGTCAAGAAAGTGTGTTATCTGCGAGATTCTGACCACATCACGTGATCAGATTATTCCATTCCACCGAGGAATTGAGCCCCCGATTGACCGTGTTCAAAGTATATATTAGTCTTTGTTCAGCGCGGCTCAGAGACAGATCTCTATTTCCTCCTCTCGGTAAAGGGGATATTTTTTGAATCACAAACCATTTGAAATCCGTATAATGGTGCTTAGCTGTGATAAAATGAGAGACCAAAGGTTTGTTCTCAGTTTTATTCTTCAGGCATGACCTGTGTTCACAGATTCTGAGTCGAACTGTGCGGCTAGTTTTTCCTATGTACAGTAGGTTACACGGGCATTTAATTCCGTATATAAGCCAATCTGAAGCGCAGTTGGAGAATGATCTTAAATTCCAAACTTTGCCATTCAGGTCAATAGACTTGTAATTGTCTGTTAAGTCGCAAACTGAGCAGTGGCCACATTTAAAGTGGCCCACTACTGGTGGAAGATTCCACAAAGTGGATTGTGATGAGAAAGGACGTATGGCAGGATAAGTATGGACCAACCGATCTCTAACGTTTTTTTGGCGCTTAAAGGCAAACCTAGGTTGTTTGGGGCTGAAGTCTTCCGTGGTCAAGATATGCCATTGTTGTTTAATCACTTTGCGCAAGGCATTGCTAATGGGGCTAAACGTGCTAACACATGTAATCCTGTCCTCTTTTATCGAGGGTTCGTGCTGGAGGCATCTAGCTCTGTTAGCATATTTAGCTCTTTTATATGCTCGATTGATGCATTTATTAGGATACCCCCTAGCAGACAACCGCTGTTTCAAAGCTCTACTTTCTCTAGTAAAATCTCCGAGATCAGTGCAATTTCTTCTGAGTCTCAGGAATTGCCCAATAGGTAGATTCTCACGTAAACTCCGAGGGTGAAAGCTATTGTATCTGAGAAGGGTGTTCTTGTCAGTGGGTTTACGGAACAGGGTCGTGTTGAGAGTACCCTCTTCAGTTTTTGAAATAAGAAGATCCAGAAAAGGAATGGTGGTAGAGTTGGACGTCATAGTGAATTTAATGTATGGGTTATGATTGTTGAGCCATTCTAGGAAAACGTGCAGGCGGGGGCGATCCCCTTGCCAGATCATGAACACATCGTCTATGTAACGGCACCATTTTAGAATATCTTTATTAAAAGGATTGGATGGATGGTAGATGGATGTGTTTTCAAAATGATCCATGAATAAATTGGCCAAATCTGGCGCAAAAGTGGCCCCCATACTTGTACCATGTATTTGTTTATAGAAGGTACCTTCATATAAGAAGACATTTTCTGTCAGGGCGATTCTAATACATTCCATAATGAATGGTGTGGGTACTTTTAGCAGTGTATCAGTCCGTCGATTCAAGAACATCTCCATAATTTTCAAGCATTCTCCTTGTGGGATGCTTGTATAAAGGGACGTCACGTCCAGGGTAACTAGAAGATCGGTGGTGTTGAGGTGGATCTCAGAGACAAGATTAATCATACTGGTGGTGTCCTTTACATAGGAGTTCATGTGTAGCACAAAGGGTCTAAGGAACCAGTCTGCATAAATGGAAAGTGGCTCTAGAATCGAGTTAAAGGCTGATACAATAGGTCTTCCGGGTGGAACGCATACATTTTTGTGAACCTTGGGAAGAAGATAAAATGCAGGAGTGACAGGTGATGTTTTTATGAGAAACTGATGTTCATCCTGATCGATCCATTCTTCATGTAAAGCATGGTCCATCAGGCTTTTGATTTCTTCACCGATGGAGGCTGTAGGATCATGGTTGAGTCTACGATAGAAGACGGGGTTGTTCAATTGAAGCATCACTTCTGTGGAATACAGTGTAGTATCCCAAAGAACAATGCCTCCGCCTTTATCAGCGGGTTTTATTAGAAACGTCGTGTTCTTTTGTAGAGCATCAAGAGCCAGCCGTTCACTATTGCTCAGATTGTCTCTATGATGGTTTTTATCTTTCAAAAGATGTTTTGTTTTTTCTAAGATCTTATTTTCAAATGCTAAAATAGCCGGGCTAACCATAGCATTAGAGGGAGTGAAGTGTGAAGGAGCTTTAAGGCCAGTAATACTAGGTGCTTTAGTAGAAGACAGGCCATCTTTGAAGAAGTATTTTAAACGAATCAGGCGAAAGAATTTGTGTAATTCAACCTGAGTGTCAAAGTCTTGGGCTATGGTGGTAGGGACGAAACTCAGTCCATTTATCAGGACCGATACTTCTGCCTCAGTGAGAATGTGGTTTGATAAATTAAAGATGGGAATCACCAGTTCTGGGGAGGACCCCTCCAATTGCGGGTTTGCATCCGTGGAGGCCCCTGTTGCCACTGACGTGGTTTCCTCCCTCGCCCTCGAAAAAAAGGTTGATTATTAGGGTTAGGCTCATTCGAGGTTGCGGGGTTGTCCGAGTCACTACTTGACGTGGTATTGGAAGTGTTAGAGAAATCACGTATTTATTCCTCGGGCGGCCTGTCGTTCTATTTCTGCTTTGTGCCTGTTTGTTTTGATCCTCATAAAAAGAGGCCACCAAATATGGGTATGTGATAGTTTCCTTGTAGTTTTCCGTATCTTTTTATATTTCCAATTTTTTTTATCTAGAGTGAACTTTTTAAATTTCACTATTTCTTCTTCAATTTTAGTGAGTTTTTCTTTAATGTCTTTTATGAGGTTGTCACCTTTCATCTTATTTTCAAGAGTTTCAATTTCCAGTTTTTGTTTGGTGGACTCTTCTACCGAGGTATCGATGATCAAAATCAAATAGTCACGTGAGCATTTATTGCCAACAGCGCTAAATTGTCCTTTAAATTTGGTGTTGTCTAAAAATACCCTTGTGATATTTTTGACTTGTAATCCTTCGGGTATTATGCCTGCTTTTAAATAGGCTAGCATCATCTGTCCGTGAGATTCTGTACGGATCAGTTTTTTCTTTTTTTGTAACAATAGATCCAGATCGTCAGTATTGGCGACTGGAAAGGCATTGATTGTATCTGTGGCCACTACCGTGGGTAAAGTCATCAGTCTCTGGTAATGTTCTTCAGAGAATGTCAAAATATTGACGTTATCCATCTTGATCTTAGACACTGCGTACCATGTGTGTCTCTCTCAAGCATAGATAAATAGCCTATCAATGAGGCCTTCCAGCCAAAGGGCTGTCCAAAAAGTGTATTAGCAAATAAGGCCAAAACCCAATATTTTTTGTTTTCGGGGGAGCAAACTCGCAATCGGGTTAAATGAACACAAAGCAGAGAGAGAAAGTACCAGAGACCTGGTGCTTAGGAGTTGCTTACCCCTCACTACCCTTATTCAGAGCGAGGTTGGATACAATGTTAGTCACACATCCATATGGTTATATAACAGCAAAAGAATTTTTGTCAATAGCACAAAAAACCAAGGGTAGAAGAGAGAGAGGCATACAAGCGAATAATTTTAATTCACAATCTAAAACATTAAAAAACTACAAATAAGCACATCAATCACATACAAGTCAAGTGAAAAGACACAAATAGAAATGTAATGGGAGGACCATGTGGTCAGACAACTGAGCCTAGACAGAGTGCCCCCTGTATAGAAAAGCCACTGTAAGCACCCATTAAGAAGCTTGTGTTTTACATCAACCTCCTATGTGATTTTGAAGTCAAGAAACTGGACTACTGACTGCGCATGCGTGCCCGACGCATGCGGACCTAACTATCTCGGCTCCCGGCGGCCGCTACAATTATCCTGCAAAAACTCCCATTAAAGAGTACTATTCCCACCCCAGCTGCGCCCCGGGGTAGCGGATGCAGCAGGGAACCAGTGCCCGCATCCCCGAAGAAAATCGGAGTAGGAGACGCAAGATCCTCCCCGAAGTCTGCAGACGGACGAGGCGTGGCCGCTGAGGCGCTGGCATAGCGCCTGCCCCCTCCACGACACGGCGAGTGTGGGGAATCCTCCTTGAGAAGGCACAAAGAGCCAACCCGCCTCCAAGAACCGGTGGCGCCCTACAGATACCGCCGGAGACCCAACGTGATCTCCTCCACCGGCCCGGCACTGGCAGTGGGCGCGACACGAGGCAGCTGCCAGGGGCCCAACCCTCAAGGCGCCGCTCCTGGCCCCGTCGGCGATGTGAGCAGGTGAAGCTCCGCGACTCGAAGGCCTGCACAACTGACTGCCCGTGGCTCGGGCCCACGCTGCCTGTCTTTTCCCCTCCTACCCCAATCAGCGAGACAGCGACGACCGGGGTCGGGCTGCAGCAGGACAAGTAGAACCGTGTCCTGCGCTCCCCCGTGGACCGGAGATACGCTGCCAACGAACTATATTAAGGTACGCGCAGCTCTCTGTCTCCTCCTAGAGGCCTCCCCCCCACATGCAACTCAGACCTGTGGCGTGGACAACGAGACCACGGGGGGCGACCATAGGGGACAGAGAGGGGCACTGGCCAGCGGTATACCAGTGCATGGAACACTGGCACGCCCCCCCCCTGCGGCCTAGGTGCAGTGGCCCTGAGCCGCGTTTGTTGAGGTGAGAGGCACTTCTCTGCACACCCGGCTGGACCACCCCCCCGTGCTCTCCCCTACGCGGGATTTGCCTCCCACTGAAGCCCGACGGCTCCGGAGAACAGACTATTACCCACAGCGGCCACGTTCTTCTATCCTAGGCGCAGCCAGCACACGGACATATACGGCAGGCACCTGCGTTACTTGGACACTCCCGCCGGGTACACGCTACCCCTTTTTCCAAACCCTACATCCACCCCTCGGGTGACTACGTGAAGCACCGAACCCCCACTGCACGGGGCTGATTAACTGCGACATGGGGAAGGAAAAGACCAAGCGGCAAACACTGCAAAGCAAAATGGACCTCTACACCGTGGAGGCCCCTCCACACTGCGGACCTCAACCCCCAGAAGACGATGGGGCCGGCGACGAGCCCTAGGACCCCCCAATCTCCTTGACGGACCTCATGAGAGCGATTGGGGAATCGAGGACATCACTGGAACTTAAAATAGGTGGCATATCCACCGAGGTGTCCCTTATACACCAAGACCTCCGCAATCTATCGGCCAGGGTCGGTGAGGTGGAACACAGAGTGTCGGACACAGAAGACACGGTGCACCGTTTGGAACAACAACTTGCCGCGATCACCAGAAAAGTTGCCCAACTGGAATACCGTGCTGAGGACAGCGAGGGGAGAGCGCGGCGCAATAACCTCAGGATCCTCGGAATACCAGAGAAGGAGGAAGGCCCCAGCGCTGAACTTTTCCTGGAGGATTGGCTAGCTCATGTCTTCGCCCCCAAAAAACTATCCAAATTCTTCTCCATAGAAAGGGCACACAGAGTCCCCACCAGCCCACCTACCCCGGGCGCCCCGCCTAGAACAATAATTGCACGCCTGCTGAACTACCGCGATCGAGATGCGATCCTACAAATGGCAAGGGCCTCTGGCCTGATTACATACAACTGCTATAGGGTCGGGTTCTACCCCGACTACACCAAGGAAGTCCAAAAGGCCCGCCAATCTTTTGACTCGGTCAACAAGAAACTTCAGTCGCTTTCTATTAAATATGCTTTATTTTTCCCGGCATCGCTCAAAGTCCACTATGAGGGCACCACTCACCTATTCTACACTCCCAAAGATGCATGGGACTGGCTGGAAACCCAAGTTCTCACGGATTCCAGAGCGAGGGGCACACCACCGGGCCCACCCACACAGAGGCCCCGGTCCGTGCGGCCCTCGCCCCCTCGATCTCCGACCAATGCAGACAACAACATGACGGAGACCCCCACGGAAAAGGGGAAAGGCCCACGCAAACAGGGGGACTAATCTGCAACAAAATAATATGGAAGCGCTCACCTAGCGGCCGCCGCTCCTAATGCGGCGCAGGCGTTATCATCGCAGTCAGGGTTATCCCGAGGAAGTTTACCAAGTTATAAGTTTAATGTTTGGGCGACAGGTGCTTCCAGTTGGGGGGTAAGTACAGGGTGGGGGGAGTTTTGGGGACCTAAGGAAATGGAATCATGGGACAAGAAGGCTTGAAGTCGATAAACGCAGGCAAGGAAGGCAAACACTGTCTTTGGCCAGGACCGTGGACGCAATTATCAGCCAGTAAGCAGGCACTTCAATGCGAGGCAACCCCCGGATGTCTTCCCTGAAAGGAAACCGCCATATGCCCCCGGAAAAAGCGCAACTGCCACTAATCCTCCCAGACGTCCCAACTAGAAGACTCACGCAGATAGAATGAACTCCAACAAGGTAACCATACTGTCCTGGAACGTCAACGGCCTCGGCTCCAGCATAAAGCGAACATTGGTGCTCCAGTACCTAAACCGACACTCACCGGACATTGCCCTCCTAAATGAAACGCACTTGATAGGCACAAACACCAACTTTTTCAAAAGATCCAATTACTCGCATACCTACCATGCCGGATTAACGAAAGGTGCCAGGGGCACGATGATACTCGTCCACAAGCGAGTTCCCCTCCAGGTTAGGAAGATCAGGACCGACCCCCGGGTCCGCTATGTACTGTTGCTAGCTGACATCTGGGGCGAGAAATGGGGCCTGGCAGCAATCTATGCCCCCCCCCATGCTGGCGAAAGAACTACTCTCCGAACTACAGAGCTTGCTCCTGGAAGAAGAGGCTGATACATGGGTGATTGGGGGGGACTTTAATGAAGTAATGGACACCGCAGTCGATAGATCCCATAGGAGATCTGGAACCCGCCCCACCTCCACACCGCTCGCCGCATTCGCCGAGGCCTTGGGACTGACGGACACATGGCGCTCACTTCATAACGACGAGGCTGGTTTTTCCTTCTATCCGGGCGTCCACAAATCGTTCTCCAGGATCGATTATGCCTTTATCCCCCGCAGCATGAATCACAGGCTTCTCGACGTTGAATTCCTTGCAAGAGGAATTTCGGACCACTCTCCACTCCTTCTAACCATGAAAAACTCCTGCCGCCGCCCGGACCGTAACTGGCGCCTAAACGCATACCATCTTCATCTCCCTGAAATCGCTGAGGAGCTGGAAAAAAAGACAGCGGAATATTTCGAACTCAATGAAGGCTCCGTGGACTGCCCGATTTCGATCTGGGAGGCGTACCAGACAGTCCTCCGGGGGGAGGCTATGTCGGCGGTTTCCGCCTACCAACAACGTCAAGTCCAGAAGGTCAAAGAAGCAGAAACACGAGTCCTGGAGTGCGAACGGCAAGTCCTAGTACACGGCACCCAAGAAGCAAAAGAGGCGATGCTCACGGCGCAAGACGCCCTTAGCAACCTATCTCTAGATAATGCACGAACTGCCCACCAATTAGTGCGGAGCCAAATATATTAGCTGGGCGACAAAGCTAACAAGACTCTGGCCTGGTTAGAGAGACGCGAACAATACAGGGGACATGTACGGGCCATTAGATCCTCAGATGGAACACTGCTGACAGAAGACTCTGGCCCTCATTACGACCCTGGCGGAAATCGAAAAACGATGGCGGAAATGCAATACCGCCATCGAATAGCGCTCGGTGCGACTATGACCCGTCACCGCAAAGTACGATGCCATTAGCGACACCGTAGTGAACGCCAACGCTAACTGCACCAAGTACGCGCGCGCGCGCCATGCCAAACCGTAAATACCACCATGGCGCAAGGGTACGCGAATTCCGACCCTAGCGGACATGTACCTAACGCCATCAAGCACGGCGGAAAGTACCATTCCGCCATGGTGAGAAGTACGGCATCGCGAATCAACCGTAAACGGCCCCACTGAGTGCCTGTACACCGCTCCCTGGCCACATAGTACAACTCCCCGTAGGTGCAATGAAGTCACAATGCAACCAGTGAAATGTACAAGTCACCCATGCATGCCAACGAACAAAAGAATCTCAAGAGGGGCCAATGGGAGCTGCAGGGCACAGATGGCACGAATACAGAAGCCATTCCAATGGACATGACCTCAGTCTCCCACCAAGAAACGCACGCAAACACAGGCACCTGTGACCAGCAATATTCCGAAAATCACATCATTCCACCAGTCCACCTGGCTGACCGGCATCTGTTACACAAAACCTAATCCCCCGCCCCTGAGCATGACATCATTCAAACAGTCATATTGGCAGCCCTCATCCCTGACCTCACTGGGCTTCGTAGGCAAACGCGCCCAGCACAGTACCACGCAACTATACTCCGAAGCTGGAACCCAATGCAGATCTCCTCACAATGCATCGCTCCCCAAATAGGAATATGCCACATCACTTGCAAAGAAGAACGCTACACGGCCCATATCAGAATAGAAATTTAATGCACAACAAATTCACCAAGCCCATACAGCCATTAGGCCATGAACTCCAAAACACATTTCACCATTGTGGGCTGCATCCGCAAGAAATGACCAGCTACTTCTTGTGTGACGCCCTGTTCCTTCATGGTACACAGGGCCACATTCTCGTACGAAAAGGCAACATGGAAGCGCACAGAACCGCAGGGCCGTCCCAATGGGGAGGCACTAGTCCAGCTGAAAGGCCGAAATGTTGCTCCGAGCCACTAGTACTGCGTAAGGGCATGTGGCCCATTGGCGATCGTCCCATAAGATCGTAATGCTGCTCCACTGATTAACACGAAGCAGCAGGTGTCGGGAGTAAAAGCCATCTGCAGGAGTGGCATACAGATGGCAGTGGCAAAAGGGGAGGAGATACCTGTCAACCAAAAGAAAAGAAAAAGAATAGAATGGCCATCAGAACTACATTCGAACAACTCACTTCAATGATCACACTAAATCCACAGCCATATGCATGCTAGCCCACTCCAAAGGATCATCACCACCCCAAAACCACTTGCGACTCATAACTATCTATATCGAGGTGAAAACACCATCACAAACGAGTGTACCTGTGCATGCGTCTGTGAAAACAGAATCCATCAGATGGGATTGGTAACGTGCATCGACACAAGTGTCTGAAGGCGCGTCGAGACAGGGAGGGCTCAACAAGGCCAGATAGACGATGGTCCCACTATGGCAGCCCTGCATCACATAGCGCAGGGGAGGCGGACAGATTCCAAGAAGCCCTGTACATGGCAAACACTGTATCAAATCATCTGTCCATGCATCCATTCATCATTCCCTCATCCCGTAATGATAACGCCTGTTTCCATACTCACATAACATGTGAGAATTCCATTGAGTCTGTGCGTTATGCAGCCTGCAAAATCCACTGTGCCCCAGCCCGTAATTCCAGTGTTGTGAAGTAACATGTATTTGGGAACGTCCGGCCTCATCGTCCACTTCGCTATTGCGCATCCCAAACTATTCATATCAATCATTGCATCCTCGCCATGGCCCCTGTCCCAAGGACATTGAACAATAGAACGTTATATTTGCAGTCAGACCTGTGGGCATCTCCTCGCCGCTAGCTGATAACCGAAAGCGCCGCCCTTCGAATTCCTCATTTGCAAAATCACGTCGAAAAGGCATCTGTGGCCGCTTGAAATCACAAATTAATCCATCTAGTGCAGCTGTGTGTGAAAATGGCAACTGCCTTCACTCACAAATGGGACGCCCCGCCCGTCGTTGCAACTCGGTACAGTGATGCATGAGGGTCCACCGTTACTCGAGTACTACGTTCCACTGACCCTTCACAAGTCTGTTCGCGACTGCTAAGATAGTATGTGAAACAATGGGACCATAGCCGAATGAACATATCAACCAATGTTACACGGCCATCGGGTACAAATACATGATTGTAATAGCAAGATGCCATTCCTCGAATTGCAGCGTTGTGTGCGGGACGTGCTCGGCCAAAGGGGAGAGCAGCTTGCACAGGTGGAATGAATCACCACAGGTGGAGGCCATACAGCCTGAATACACATAAATAGCACACCCAGTCTCCTCCCACAACCACACCCACTCCGAAATGCTACCGGCAGGACTCGCGATGTTGGCCCTGGGGGACCTGATAGCACTGCAAGTACTCCAACTCCAAGAAGAAGACGAACACCAACTACAACCGGCCGCACGGAGGAGACGCAGGAGGAGGAGGAGGGCAAGGCAGGGCCAGCAAGGGCCGCCAGCACAGCCACTACCACCACGCAGGCAGCCCGCAATCCCACGCCTCCGAGCACATCCGTTCAACCTCACTGATGAGCAGATCCACACCCTCTACCGTTTGGACCGGGACACCATAGCCGCCATTGTGGACATGACACAGGCTGACCTTGTCAGCATGATAGATAGCCCAACCGCCATCCCACCCCTACTGAAGGTGGTGTCTGTACTCCACTTCCTGGCCACAGGCACCTACCAGCACACAGTCGGACAGTTGCATGGCATTTCTCAGCCACTGTTCTCACGGACACTATTGCAAGTGCTCGATGCCCTCCTGCAGCACGCAGACGACTACATCTCTCTACCACGCTCGGAGCAGGAAATTACCAACACAAAAGTGGGATTCCATGCACTTGGCGGCATACCGGGTTGCCTTGGTGCCATCGACTGCACCCATGTTGAATTGGTCGTCCCACATGCCATGGAGGCCCAGTACCGCAACCGAAAACAATTTCATTCTCTGAATGTACAAATGGTGTGTGACTCCAACAGGATCATTACACATTGTTGTGCCCGATTCCCTGGATCAACCCATGATTCTATGGTCTTGAGGAACTCAACAATACCACGCTACATGGAGCGACACGCAGGGTACAGATCCTGGCTACTCGGTGAGTCTCATTTCATGCATGATGATGTGGGGTATGTGATGCGGCAATGACCTGGCAGGAAGGGGGGGGGGTGCGTACGTAGCAATGGCATTCCACATAATTCGTTTATCGTCCACATACAGGTGATGCCGGATATCCACTGAAGAGATGGCTCCTCACACCAGTCCGGAACCCACGGGACCAGCATGAGGAGGACTACAACCATGCCCACTCACGTACCCGTGTAGTCATTGAACAGGCATTCGGCCTACTGAAGACTTGTTTCCGGTGCCTCAGCAGGTCTGGCGGGGCACTCCTGTACCGCCATGAGAAGGTTGCAAAGATGGTGATGGCATGTGTCATGCTACACAACATGTGCGTACGTAGAAATGTGCCCATGCCCCCTGACGCAGAACTGCAAGCACCTGAAGATGGTCATGATGAGGGTGGGGATGTGGCAGCACCTCAAGGAGTCCGCGAGGCACAGGAGGGCCGTGACATTCGTCAGCATCTCATTGATGCATGCTTCTAGCACTCACGCCTGGTGGCTGATACATGGACACGGGACTCGTGGCACTGTGTGTGTCTGGTACATGCACAATATGGACTGTACGCCTATGATGGCCTAGTACACAAAGATCATTGTCCACACATCTCATTGGTTGATCGTGCATTGTTTATGGCATATGTGATATCATGTTGAACACCCTATCGACCCGCCACCCAAGTGAGCCCAACACACCCCCTCCACCCTCCTACCTCCCCCCCGAACACCAGTGTCCAAAGATGCTCATTGTCAGTGGGCAGTCGCTATTGCAAGCCCCCTCTGCGGGTATCAGGGGCACCCCTGCCTGTGGAGCGCAGGTTCCTCCCAGATCTACGTTGGGGGCTGCCCTGGACGGAACTTGCAACGGATGATGTCTCTGCCTGCTCACGTCCATGCATGTCCCTAAGGGTTTGTGAGAGCTCAGTGAGCACACGGCGCACTGCGGCAAGTTCGGCACATACGTCTTTGGACGTCGCATGCAGTTCCCCCCTCAGGCTCTCTGTGCTTCTCTCCATTTGGACTCTCAGGCTCTCGGTGCTACTCTCCATTTGGACTCTCAGGCTCTCGTGCTACTCTCCATTTGTACTCTCAGGCACTCGGTGCTACTCTCCATTTGTGCCCTTAGTGTCTCTGTACTTCTCTCCATTTCTGCCCTAAGTGTCTCAGTTGATGTTTCTATGTCTGCCTTAGTGCCCCCACATTCATCGGCATGGTCCTTGAGGAGCGTGGCCAGTTGCTGCTGTTGCACGATTAACTGGTCGAGGGACTGTTGCCTCTGCTGGGCCATGGCCATTTGCGGTGGTGTCACAGAGTGGCTGTTCGCCTCATGTTGCCCTGCCACAGGGCTTGTGGGGGATGGCCAGTCGTCGTCTTGTGGGTGCCCCTGCGTGGTATCCTCATGGTGTACGGGATGGAACAGACAGGGGGATTGGGACAGGTCATGGATGGATCTGACTTCGACATCCCCGTCTTCTGTGTCGGAGCATGCTGCCATTAATGGGGTGTCACCTGTGGTGCTGCTGCCACCAGAGGCAGTGCCTTCTGTGGCATCCATTCGGGGGACCTGTGGTGCTGCTGTTGTGGGCATGCTGGCTGCTGGGGTGCCTGTTGATGTTCCCTCCTCTGTGCTGCCACTTGATTTGTGCTGCTGCCGTGTCTTGATGCGTGCAGCTGAGGTGGAGGGTCTTTGGCCGTTGGTCTTGGCCCTCTTTGCAGGTGTGCTGGTAGGGGTGTCCTGAAGCTCGTCGTTTGGATCGGACCCTGTGGTGGAGTAAAGGAGGGCGAGCGTTATTAATGGGTCTGTGGGAATTGGAATGGCAATGTATCACATGCATTGGGGTGGTACCTGAGGGTGATTTGGGTCGGGGCCTTGGAGGTGCTTTCATTTGTGTGTGGAGTGAGGGTGCAGTTGTTTGGCAGCCTGCAGTTAGGGTGTGCCTGCTGCACGTGTAGTGGGTGTTTTTGGGGTTTTTAATTATTTATGTATTTATTGTGAGTTTTAAAGTGCGCTATCAGGCCAATGTGTGTGGACGTTCTCCTGGCCATGTGTTACTGTTGCGCTATGTGGACACATGTGATTCACATGATTGGACATTGTGGATTTGGCATGGTTTTATTTGGGCCACCTACCGGATTCTCCGGATGTCTGCACTCCTTTCTCCATCTCTCCGACTCCCTCTATGCTCTCCATTCCAATGGTGGAGGCCCAGATTTCTTCCCAGGGGGTCAACTTGATGGGTGATTCCGATCCTCCCCCGGTGGCTGTGGCAATGTTGCGGTTGGCAGAAAGTATGCTACGGACGCGTATCCGCAGGTCGTCCCATCGCTTTCTGCATTGCTGTGGGTTGCGGGGTGCGGTCCCCACCGCACTTACCCGCTGTGCCACCAGGGCCCATATGGCCTTCTTGTTCGCAAGTGCCGTCCTGGTCATTTGCGTGGAGAAGACGGCGGCGGCATTCTCCTGGAGGGTCTCTGTAAGCACGGTGAGTTCCTCACGGGAGAAGTGGACCTGCCGCTTGCGGTCGCACGCTTTCTTCGCTACTTTTCCCATTTTTCTTGGTTTCACTAGGGTGGATGACGGGTTGGGATGTGTCTCAGGGTAGTGTTTTTAGTGGTTGTGTGGATTTTGTGGTTTTATAGGTGTACGGCGTGTTGTTTCCCGTTCCGGGCCCATGTTTTTACTTCCGTTTCCGTATATTTACGGTCACCGTACTTTCCGGTTGGCGCTCACTGCGGTGTCCGCTAAGATGGGTGGCGGTATTGCACCTAGGGCGCCGTACGGCGGCGGTGTGGGCCGTTTTGGGGTCATTTCCGCCATCGCGGACTTTGCACTTCCGCCATGCCGTGGTGCTCGTGCCCGATGGGTCGGAATGGGCCGCACTTTGCTCCATCGTGCAATGGCGGAAACGCTATTTACGCTGTGGCGGTCCGGTCAGTCACTTTCCGCCAGGGTCGTAATGAGGGCCTCTGACATTGTCGAGGCTTTCGCCGCCTACTACAAAAATCTCTATACCCCACCCACTGGGAACCCGCCAGTTGAACCCTCACGCTACCTCGACCGAATCGAGATTCCGATACTCCCACAGCACCAATCAGATCTCCTGAATGCTGACATCACCGACACCGAGGTGCAAGAGGCGCTGGCACAGCTCCAACCCGGGAAAACTCCGGGCCCCAACAGGTTCCCAACGGAAACATGGAAATGCCTTGGTGGCACACTATCTACCCACATGCATCACATGTTCCTACGCAGCAGAGAACTAGGAGCACTCCCACCAGACCTCAGGAAGGCATGCATAGTAGTCATACACAAGCCGGGGAAACCCCCGGAGGAATGTGCCTCCTATCGTCCGATATCCCTGATCAACGGCGAAGCCAAGGCCCTCGCCAGAACACTTGCCAACAGACTACTGCAGGTGATTGAGACCCTCGTCCACCCAGACCAATGTGGATTCATGCCCAACAAATCAACTCGAATGAACTTACGCAGAGTCCAATTGGCGCTGAGTAGAGCAAAAGAAATACCAGCCCCACTCGCCCTCCTGGCGGTGGACTTCGAAAAAGCGTTTGACTCTGTGGGGTGGGATGCTCTGTGGGCGATCATGGCTAGGATGAACCTGGGGCAGACATTTATATCGTGGGTAAAACTTCTCTATATATCCACGGAGGCCACGGTGAGGGTGAACGCCAGGTCCTCCAAATCATTTCCCTTGGGTCGGGGCACGAGGCAGGGATGCCCACTATCCCCACTCCTCTTCCCCCTGGCCATTGAAACGCTAGCAATTGAGCTTAGAGCCAATACCAACTGGACCGGTTTCATTTGGCCGCAAGGGGGAGAGGACCGCCTTTCGCTCTATGCGGATGACCTTCTCATATACCTCAGTAACCCGAGCATCTCATGCCCGGCTGTCTCCCTCATTCTCAGGGAATAGCAAAACTTTGCGGGCCTAAAGGTTAATGATGCCGAAACCATCTTCTTCCCAATTCAGGGTGGCGAGTCTGCGATCCCGGAGACCTGCCCATATCATGTCTCTATTAAGGAATTTAAATACCTGGGTATACGGCTTGATCCGACGCTCAATGAGTTCCTCTGACTTAACCTACAACCAGTAATTGAGCGGTTCAACAGTGACACCCCCCATTGGCAATCACTTCCCCTATCGCTAATGGGTAGAGCCGCGCTATTCAAAATGATGACTCTCCCCAGACTGTTGTATGTTCTCCAGAACGCCCCATTCCTCATCCCCCGAGAAACCTTCACACTCATTGACAAGAACCTACGCACACTGCTATGGGGGGGGGAAACAATCCAGGATCGCCCTTGACACGCTCCAGAGATCAGTATGGGAGGGAGGCATCGGTTTACCCTGCATACGCACCTATTACCTAGCGACACAGATAGGAGTGGTAAATGACTGGATGCACGCAGATCCCACACTGCAACACACCCGTATCGAACTGGAGATCATGGCCCCGTTAACACCGCTGCAAATCCTGTACGCCACCCACGACCAACTACCGGCGCTGCCCAAAATGACCCACCATATCCGTCGCGCCTGGCGAGACGCACACAAACTAATCGGCTGGAAAGGACAGCCAACACTATCACAACCCATATGGCACAATGCGCTCCTCCCAGAAATAGTGAAAATGGGCTCCTTTGGTCACTGGCATGCAAAAGGAATACACACACTAGCACATGAGATACAAGGGGGTCGCCTCCTGGGCTTTGAGACCATCCGAGAACAATTCGACCTGGCACCCATGGAGCGGTTTCGGCATGCGCAGCTGGCCCACGCCATCCATACCCAATTCCCTGACACGACAATCATACCCCCCTGCTCCCCCATCGAGACCAATAACCTCCCGCAACGCATCTCCTCTAAGGTCACCTCCACTCTCTACCAGGCCCTTAACTCCTTCGGGGCTACACAGCTAGACAGGCTCAAAGCAAAGTGGGAAAGGGATGTAGGTCACCTGGAACCTGAAGATTGGGTTGATGGATTAATGTCTCCCAGAGAGATTGGTATAGAATCCAAGCTTCGACTAATACAGTTGAGAATCCTTCATCGCTCATACCACTCACGTGCTGTAATGGCCAGATGGGGTGGACTAGAAGACGGGGCATGCGTTCGATGCAAAAATGAACCTGCCACCTTCTACCATATGATATGGGACTGTCTGGTGTTACAGGCCTTCTGGGGGGACTTCATTAGTACAATCTCTGCCGCCCTGGCGACACCAATCCCCAGGGATCCCAAAATGGTACTCTTAGGCATCTGGGGTGAAGTGGACCTGTCAAAATATGAGAAAATGTTTCTGGCAATTGCATTGGGGGCAGGCAAAAGACTTATTGCAGCTAATTGGGGTCCTGCTGACCCAATGTGCCTGAACCGTTGGAGTAACGAGCTGGACAGGTACGCAGCTTCAGAGCGCCAGATTTATAATGCACGGGGCTGCCCCCGTAAATTTGAAAAAATATGGGGCAAATGGCTAGATACTCACTGGGATCCGCTGGTGGGGGTAGATCAATATCACTGTTAGCAGTGGTTGCCTACCTTGTCTTATTACTGTCTTACGGTCCTCGGCCCTGTGGGCCCCTTCTAGCTGTTATTAATGCCATGCTGCCTTCATCCTATGTATGCCGATGATCCACGTTTGTTTCTCTATGTTCTGTTGTTCAAACCCAATAAACAGAGTTATAAAAAAAAAAGAAACTGGACTACCTATGTGAACTAGTGAAAAGTAACAATATCATAACAGCTGGGAAGTGTCCCCCGGAATGGTTTTGTTTTGAAAATCTGGAAGATTTGAATTTTCAGGGAAGGGAACCCCTGTGTCTTATGAACTATTTTGAACTCGGGGAAGGGGAAGCTGATTACAAGCCAAGAGCTGGAAGAAAATCTGAACTTTATTTTGAACACTACTCATTTTTATGCTGACATCCCTACACATTGTATACAGTTAGTTGTGAGGGCAAGTTTTGGACACAGACAGACATTTGCTTTGGACTTCCTGCCACAGACTATCCTTAGTTTTCTTTAGGTAGGGAAATCCAACATTAGCAAAGGGCAAGTAAGGCCTTACTCCATACTGCCGTTTGATTTAATAAAATGTTGTGAACCAAACTTGAACCTGTTGTCTGTGTCTACTTTGTGATACCTTCACAGTATGTGCATGGGCCCCCCGGCTGGCGCTATATCATCATTATCATCCTCAGAAATTAAATGATATTTTATTTATATCGCGCTCATAAACAAGTGTTTCAGTGCGTGACATTCCTCTGGTGGAGGAATGTCCAGATCTGGGGACAGGGGTATGTTGTGCCTGATGCA
Source organism: Ambystoma mexicanum (assembly GCF_040938575.1). Taxonomy (NCBI): domain Eukaryota; kingdom Metazoa; phylum Chordata; class Amphibia; order Caudata; family Ambystomatidae; genus Ambystoma; species Ambystoma mexicanum. The sequence goes on along the minus strand of NC_090928.1, from coordinate 257,478,234 downwards.
GATGATGTGCAACATTACAAAGGGGCCTGGACTATCTGCCCCACCTTCTGTGGCCTGTACATAAGCACACACCCAGACCGATGTAGGCATCTGAAACGTGCCTTCAAGAGCTTGAAGGCCCACTCGATGGTCACCCTGGTCCTCACATGGGACTTGTATGCCACTTATTGCAGCATCTAGGGATTCCTCAGGGTGGTCATCAGCCATTGTAGCAGTGGGTGTCCAGAGTCACCTACAACGGGTAAGGACACAGGCGTGAGTAATAATGCTCAGCAGTTGTGTTGTCTGTGACGGCAGAATATCAATGGTCAGTCTGTGTATGCATTTCCCATGTCTCACTGTGCCACTCTGTTTCACGTTACAGTCCTTGCATGTGTATTGCACTGCTCGGAGGGGACGTTGCATTCTGGTACCTGTAGTGCATTGCGTGTGGTTGTCCTGTTGGGTTTTAAATAGCCTGGTCAGTGACTGCTACATCTCCAGTAATTTGATACTCCTATGTGTTGTGGCCTGTGAATTGTGGGGCGCGCTGGTGGGTCCTGCATGTGCAGGGTGCACTCTGAACATGTATTTGCGACATTGTTGCACCCCCCCCCTTTGCCTGTCGTTCATGCTGCTAGGTAGATGGTATTGTACATGTACTCACCAAACATCCAGGTCCTTTGTCCTCTGGAACACTCCATCTAGGCTGGCAGTGTGCTGTTCTGAAGGACCATTGCATTGTGGGTTGATCCTGGGAATCGGGCTCAACAGTGCGTGATGGTAAGGTCGGCATCATAGGTGACCTAGACATTCAGGTAATGGAACTGCTTCCTGTTCTTGCAGACCTCCTCTGAGGCGTAGGGGCCACCAGCTTAACATTTGTGCAGTCCAATGTTGCCACCACATTGAGCATACCCACAATTGCAAAGAAGCGGGACTTGATGGTGTTGAACTGTGCCTGGGTGTGGGGAGGGTGATGTCCTGGCCCACATGGTGCAGGAGGGCTTCCAGCACTTGCACCAGCACTCTGAAGAAAGTAGGCTGCGAAATGCAGTGCAACTGGCTCACAGAGTGCTACAACGTGCCACTGGCCAGCAATTGCAGGACCGACAACAGCTTTAACAGCAGTGGTATGGCTGACATGATGCCGATCCTGCTCTCAATGTCCTCATGGATATGGGTCAGGAGATCAAGTATGGACTCTCTGTTTAGGCGGTACAGTGTTAGTATCTGCCTGTCAGTGAGGGTCCAGGGTGTGGCCCTTGTGTGAGGGATCACTGCACACCTCCGCCTCTCCACCTGCATCTCCATCATCTGATTCCTCCTCTTCCTCCTTCTCTTCTTGGCCTCCTGTTGCCTCTGCTGGTCCTCCAGCCCCCGCAGCTGTAGATTGGCATGTAGCGCCATGTTTGCAGCAATGAGTGGCAGCATGGTTGTGTTGGTAAGTGTTTTTGGGGTAGGTGTGGCCCTTTTGTACTCTTCCTGTGTGCATAGGGTGCACCTGGGTGGATTGGGTTCACCTGTGGCCTTACTTCCTTCAACTCTGTCCATTTACCGATTGCTCTGAGGTGTTGTTGTCTCCACCTTGGTTTTGCCGGTATACAATCTTGTGATATGCCGGTGACACCATTGTGCCACTATTATCGGAGCAGGTTTCCGGCGTTGCCGGTATGTTCATTGCCGGTATAACTGGATGAATTAATATTGGCACCAGTAATTCCAGCACCTGTGTCTGGCAAACTCATACTTTGCAGGACCGGTAAAGGTGCCGGTAAATGGTATTACCAGCGCTTTTACTGGGTACCGCCAAACTTGTAATGAGGCAAAATAGCCACAGCACACATTTCCCATTTACTTTTGTTATTGATAGTTAACCCCTTGTTGGGGCAATGCGATGAGCCCTTCAAGCCCAGATGCTACCCCCTCTCACCATGCACCCAGATTTTGACTGTTTGATTTGCAGGAAGAGGAGAGGGAGGGGGCAGGGAAAGAGGTCCAGGGACATCAGACACCAAAATAAACACACAGTGCTCATTTTGATGTCTGATGCAAGGAGCTACTGCGAAGCCTCAGACGAGCCACCAGTTGCTCAAAATCTACTGCTTGGAGACGCTGGGCGGCGGTAACTCTAAATCCCCATTTCCATGGAGTGTGTTAGGACTCCATGGAAATGGGGTCACTGAATCAACAGCACCGTTGGAGGAGACAGACAGACAATCAGGCTTCAGACCCAGACACAGGACGGAAACAGCACTTATTGACCCCAAGACTCAAATTCAGTCACTGAAAGATAAAGGGAAATCTGCCTTACTCCTTCTACTTGACCTATCCGCGGCATTTGATTTAGTGAACCATGAAATCCTATGCAAACACTTATCATCTGCCACACACTTCTCAGACGGAGCTAACTCTTGGATTAAATCCTTCCTTAGCAACAGATCCATGAGGGTCATTGCACCATCGGCATCAGCCGATCCTACACGAGTTACCTGCAGAGTTCCCCAAGGATCTTGCGTTCCCCCAACACTCTACAACGTATTCACCAAACCTCTATTCGATATTCTAGACTATTTGGGTGTCACGTACACTAACTATGCGGACGACACCCAGATACTCATCCCTATTTCTGGTGATTACGATGTAGAAGCAAAACATTAAATGACATCTACAGTACAATACAAATTTGGATGGCTAAACACGATTTATGTCTAAGCGACAATAAAACTGAACTACTCCTACTTGGCTCTTCCACTAAACTAAACAAACTTGGAACAACATTTAAATCCTTCAACATTGACGACAACATTATTAAAGTTGATAACAATGTGAAAACGTTAGGTATCTATATTGACTCCACTTTATCGCTCACAAGACAAACGAATGCCTTAGCGTCAGCTACATCGTACACGTGTAAGCTCATCACAGCCTGTCGTCTCTACCTATCAACTGCATAGCAGTAGCTAGAGCATTAGTACTATCGAAGTTAAACTACTACAACGCCCTCTACTTACAATACAATATTAACAAAATGCAAACTATGCAAAATAATGCAATTAGAGCTGGCTGTAACATCCCGAGGAAACGCCACATCACCACAACTAGACAAAACTTAAATTGTCTGAGTATTAAACAAAGAATAGATCTCAAATCACTCTCACTAACACACAAGTGCCTCCATAACCAGGCCCTAACTTATCTATGTGATACCTTCACACGACACGCGTCATTACGACCCACAAGAACAGCTCAATCTCATTGCATTGTAATACCATGGTTTAACCAACAACGAGCGGGCGGGATTAGCTTCCCTGTCTTGGCAGCTAATAAATTGAATTCACTCCCCAGTACCATAAAAGCAGAACCATCGTTCATGGTATTCCGTAACAAAGTTAAAGCCTGGCTTCGGGATCAGGACCACCTTGCATAGGTCGGAAATCTTAGATACGCTAGTCACATACCTATATCGATGCACGCTCTTTTGCCCCAGGGCTCGATGCACTCTACAAATAAACAAAATACAAAATACAAATACCGTTGCTAACGGTGCTTCAGTGACAACCATGCCGGTAGGGGCTGGAAAACCCAGGCGGTCAGGCCTGCCGGGGGATCCGTGGCCCCTACCGGCATTGTTGTAGTATGGTGGTCCGGAAAAAGTGCCGGTAACAACGTACCATATAATGAGGGCCAATTGTCTGCGTTCCCAGTTCGAAAAAAATGTCTGTCCTCACTTGGTATTTCCTCCATGTGGGTTTCTTCTGTATATTTTTTAAGCTTCACTTGTGATTCCTGCCTCAACCTCTGCACATTCGTAGCCAAGCTGCCAAAAAGGCACTGCGTCAGCTCTTTGGCTTGATAAGGATTAAGCAATTTCTCAACCATGTTGATGTCAGGTCAGTTGACCAAACTTTGATCACTCCAAGTCTTGATGGTGCAAAAAACTTGTTTGGTGACAGGTGACCCTGCTTTGTTTAATTTGCATTGGTTACTCTTGTACTTTGTACATTTAAATTGTACTGGGTGTCAAGGTACTTGGTCTTTTCCAGACCCTGACAGCGGCTGACATTTCATGGGGGCTGTTGTCTGAGAGGCCAAGCAAAGTGGAATTAGATGATTTAGTTCTGTGTAAGTCACACTCGCTAGATGAGCTTATCACATTTTACTTTAGAAACACTAAATGAGCAGTAGAATGATGCAGCAACAGCATATTAGGATACTGACATTCCCCAAGTTATGGTCTGAGGCGAGGTTCAGGGCCATACATTGGGGAGAGGTCATTATTTCAAGTGATCATTTCTCCTTTCAAGGTTTTTAATACTATTAGCACAATGTGCTGTCAGCAATAAACGTTTTGAGATTTGTTTGGTTTGGTTGTTATTTGTATAGCGCACAAAGCCCTGAGTCATCTAGGCGCTTAGCATAAGAATATGGTTACAGTATGTGCAATAGAACAATTATAGACCTGGTGTACATTAGGGCAGGGAAGTGCAGACATTACATACATGCTGCCTCATCACAAGTTTGACGGTAACCCTTAAATGCGGCGGTAACGCTATTACTTTGACCTGGGGGCAAATCCACCACGATTTAGCCAATTTTTGTCGCTATTACCACCGGTGGTATTACCGCAGGCGGCAATAGCGACGAACATTCCCCATTAGGCCCAATGAGGAATGGGACATTCCCAAATTGGCCCAATAGGGAATGGGGACTTACCGCTAATAGCGCCAGGGGTTTGGCGGTAGGGCTAATAGCCCCAGCAGTAAAACCGCTGGGGTTAGCGCCCAACTCCTGATGAGGCCCATGGTAAAGCTTTGCTTCTTGTGTATGAGCAACAAATTGCATGACTAGTAGAGAGCATATGTACTTGAGCAAGCTCGACTTTTGTTACGGGGAGCTGTATCGGGTACATATAAAGTCATAATAGGTACAAAGAATATATACTTGGGCAAGCTCGCCTCTTGGTTTCTGGCAGTGAAATATTTATTTTTACTTCATTAGTAATTAAAGTACACAAAATGTGTTAGTAAATGAAATGTGGTTTTAACATAGTCTCTAGTACACTGAATAGAAAGCTGCACTTTGGGCCTTGGGATGTAACATGCTGTGTCTCTGCACCAAAACACCCAATGCCTGAATATGCCCAAACACCATTATTCTGAACCTGTACAATGAACAATGTCATTAATATTTCGTGTACTAAGGTAGTATTCTTCTGTTTACTTCTGACCCGCCCTCATGTCTGCAATCAACGCCATCAATATTTGGGTATGTGACTGATAACATACTTACACATCTCGAATTTATTCTTTACTTTACTTTGAACATAATATGTGTCACAAATTTGTTTATGTATTTTTATCATTATTTTTCCATTAATCACCTTTACATTACTATGTTTTTCCTGTATGAACATAATGTCAGCCTTGAGAACGACTTGTAGTCGGAACACGTGTCGGCTGACTTCCTATGGACATGACTAATACATTTTGAATGATGTTTAAGTCTTGAATGTGACATATATTTGACTGAATTTTGGGAAGAGCGCGATTTTGCATGTCATCCCACACTGATCAGTTACCAATTCCACGTTATTAGTGGGTTCCTGGACCTGACATTTGCTACGCAGCTCAATCCCATCACCAAAGTTAAGTGTACAAAGCGCATGTACAAGCCTTACCCACTAACTATACCATATACAGTTTTAACATGATCTGTCATTAGGTCCAATGTTAAAGTGGTTTCCTTTACAAAAACGAAAGGCGTGTTCCACGTTTTAGATTTCACTTTGGTGTGCTAAATTAGGCTGGAGTAGAATGATAGAAACATTGCTGGGAAGATGCATCTGTTGTTTCCCTGGCTGCTTCTGAAGTCAGAATGTCTGGAATGCAGTCAATTGTATAGCCTTGTAGACTGAGGGAGGGTCATTATTCACCTTGGGCCCTACGTCGGGGAAGGGTCATTATCCCAAGCGATAATGACCCCTCCAGAGGTCTCTAAGAATATTAGCACATGGTGCTAGTAGGAATTACATGTCTTGGAGTTTTGGTGAAAATAAAAAATGTTTACTTTTATTTATTTATTATTTATAAAGACTAAGTGCTAAGACAATCAATCCTGGAGGCATTAGAGCGCTAACAGGACAAACAAAACAAATAACATTAACCTAACAGAACGTGGCAGACAGAAGACGCAACTGAGAGGTAAGCAGGAATGTTAATTTAAATAGGAGTCTTCGAAGCATGCTTGAAGCAGTGCAGAGAGACACAGCCCCTCAAATCAGGAAGTAGAGCATTCCAGCATTTCGGTCCTGAGTAATGGAAGGCACACTGACTCACCAACGGTAGTTTAGATCTTGGCACATAAAGGAGATGGGTATTGTTCAATCTCAACATTCTGCAAGAAGGCAACCAGGTCAGCCGATCTGAGAGATAAGATGGACTTTGACCATGGAAGCATTTGTGTGTCAGGGGGAAAGCATGAAAAGTGATCCTTGCATCCAATGGCAACCAATGCGACGCTCTCCTGGCCTCCGAAATGTGTTCTCTCTTGCCCATGTTTTAGTAGTCTCAGTCTTAAAAGTATCAATCTCAAGCATTGTTCTCTCAAAGTTAGTACATTACTAGCAATGTTCTCCCTGATCATCTCTATCTTTTTAACCATAGCCCCCTGAATTGCCATGCACCAAGCCTTGTCCTTAATATGTTTTATTGTTGATGGACATGGGGTTTCAAGTTCTTTAAGTATTTTAGAGAGCTCTCTAGTGTCCAAGCTAGCATTCTCAATCCTGTCATGATATACTGTATTTTTGGCCTGGATAATGGTGGACTTCTAAGTCTTTGCTGTTTTAGTATATATTTCTCTGTTCTCAGCAGAATTTAATTTAAGCATTCGGCTACCTTTAATTCATGAGTTTCTGGGGAGAACCAGGGTTTAGAGTTCCTTTTAAAGACATACCAGGTTTTTTGGTGGGCAACCTGGTCCACAGCTCGAGATAGAGTCTCTTGATGGACATCAGCAATCTCCTCAGCTGTCTCATAATTGACAACATTTTCGGAGAGAGATGCCACAAGGGGAATAGCCCCAGGAGTTAGCATCAGCACATTTCTGGACATAATCGTAATTCTTTCCGGTTTAGCCTTATATAGCTGTATGATAGATACAATGTTAAAATGGATGAAACTGTGATCCGACCATGGACACGGGACAAGATCTTCTTTATTGACATTGTAACTGGTAAGCTAGTCCAGCATCCTCCCTTTAATATGTGTTGGATCTAAGACATGATTTTGTAAACCCCAAGTCATTTAAAGAGGACTTGACCCCAACTGCAACAGAATCTGAGCTGCCCGACAGCCATAGATTAAAATCACATAGGACCACGTATTTAGATGTTGGCTTAAGCATCGGAATCAGCATGTCACAAAATTGAACATGGAATTCAGACATGGCAGAGGGCAGACGATACAAGAGTGTGAGTAAAGTAAATAGACAAACTCCATTAGTAAGTTAAATATGGTTTCATTTTGTAGTATTTAAATAACATGGTTGTCTTCATAAGTTAAACAACTTAGTTGAACTGGCACAGGTTTAACATGAGCATGCACTAGGTGTCATGTAAACGTTTATGGTTTCTTTTCAAGGAAATGAAAGCATTTCCAATGTTTTATCTTTTTCTTTTGTGTCTTAAAGAGCATGTTGCAGCAACATACAACAATAAATAAAAATACCCTTTAGCAACATCATCACAATCAGAGTGTTGACATATTTATCATTATTAAATGTTCATGTGCATAGACCTAGTATCTTAGGAACCTTTCTTGCAGGAAAGGCACTCTCATCCATTGACCTATTATCTTCCTCAGCTCAGCTGTGAAAAACCCTCCTTAATCGATCCAGCCTTACTAAAGGATCGCACAAAACAAGAGCCCGAATGGAACTCATTATTTTTTTCTGAATCCAGATCTGAAGGAGAATAATATAAAACCACAACTAATAATCCTAAAATGGCATCACTTGAAGAGGCCTTAGCAAGATTAGCAGATCATCAGATACAGGCCGACAATAGATTACAAAATGGTTTACAACGGCTAGTAAGAGAGATCTAACATTCCACAGTGGGTCCTACAACCCTACAATGAAGGGGATGATTAAGGAAATATTTTCCTGAATTTTGAAAGATCGGCCACTCAATTCCATTGGGGAGATGAGTTGAAATTGTGTTATCTAGTTCCATTACTAAAAGGGGAACTCCAAACTTCATATCAGCTACTAAACCTTCCTGGAACAGATACTGTTACTGAAATTAAAGAAGGTCTATTACAAAGGGTAGGACAAACCAGTAATCTTTACAGACAAAAACTCAGGAACATCAAATTAAACCCAGGAGAAACACCTGTGGAGTTCGGAGAACGAATTAAGAATACAATTTCCTTGTGGTTGGCTAAAGAAAATTACCTGAGGTAATCGAAATACTGACTATATAACAATTTGTTAATCCTTTCCTCCTTTCTTACAAAGAGCCATGTTACAATTCAATAAACCTACACTGACCTTGTCTATTGAGACCACCAACATTTTTTAGATGACAATCGTCACTTTTCACTCATTACACCAAAATGATTTGATGTCCTTCTCGCCCTACCCATTCTCAACAAGCCCAAACTGGAGCCCCTACTAAACCCATGGAACCCATAAATAGAGAAAGAGAAAATGTAGACAGAAGAACAGAATTTAAAGGTAGAGAAGACATGAAGAGAGAGGAGATTAAACCTAGTAAACCTTTGCCACCTATATGTTTTTCTTGTAAAGATCCAGGGCACTTGGCAAGAAATTGCCCACAAAATAAAAAGCAAGAGCCAATGGAAATTGGATGTTTACTATGAGAAGAAGAATGTGGGAGGGAGGGGGCGTATGAAGAAATTGAGACCCGAAGTGCCTGTTTTTGTGGGAAAACATCCAATTCTACTAATGAACCAGCGTTAGTGAATGGGATTCCTGTACAAGCATTCGTAGATACTGGGAGTAAACAAACAGCCATTAGATCTGATCTCATAGCTTCAGAAAATCTTAGACAAGCAACCTTGGTGAGGGTTACATGTGTCAATGGAGATCAAGAGGTTTATCCCAAAATACCCATCCCCATCCAAATAAGAGGCACTCATAATATTGTTCGATCTGCCATTATACCAGGTCTCCCCGAAGAGGTGATTATTGGTACAGACATCCCAGAATTTTCCTCTCTAATACATGAAATTCACACACATCTTCCGGTATTTTCCCCTTTTTCCAACTGGCGAAAGGACCCCTTTCTTCATACATCAAACCCCTGGAACTGGTTGGTTAAAACCCCCCGAGGATTATTTTTAAAAAAAGGCCCAACTTATCGTCTCCACCAATTAGCCCTTGGGGAAGCTGGTGCCATAGGAGAAGGGTATGTGAGAAACCTGAAGGTGCTCCCACATTTACTCCTCAGGGATCTTCTGTTCAGGTGGCCAGGGAAGAGCCATCACTTTTGGATCCCACCCTGGGGTGGACAAGCGAGGGAGGATGGTATCAGGTAATATTTTCGCCAGCAAAAATATCGCCGAACATATGGTCGTCGGGAACTGCCATAGGCGATATTTTTGGTGGGGAAAATATTAGGTGCAGGGGTTGCGGAGGTGTCCCCCGCACATAAAAAAAATGATGCAGGGGTTGCGGGGGTGTTCCCCGCAGGGTCCATGTGTTATTTTCACTGCAAAAATATGGTGATATTTTTGCTGCGAAAATATCACATGGAACTGGGAGGATCACCTGGGTGAAGGGTCCTCGGGGATTGGGGGAGAGCACCTGAGGGTGAGACATAGTATCCCCCTTTTCCTAACACTGACCTACCATACCCTTCTTCAGCCTTTATGGGAAACATACAATCCCAACCCTAACTCCTCATTCACCCCTACCTGGAACTGAGACAAAGAAGAGGAGACTAGGAGTAATGCATACTTCCTATGGGAAACACCACTCTAGTACTGGGACGAAGAAGAGGGGTATGCAGGAATCCACTAATGTAGGTCAGGCATGTCCCAGTAATTGGGGATGTTGTAGTCAGGCAATATCAGCCAACAAGACACATCTGAGGCCCCATGACAGGGCTCAGGTGTATAAAAGATGGAGCCCAAATTCATGTGAGCAGAGAAAGCTGCTTTCGTGAAACGAGACCAGGAGGTCGGAAGACCTGCGATGATCCCGCAGATGCCTGCAGGGCCTGGAGCAAATGAGTCGTGTGGTGGGTGCAGGACCGGGAGCTCATGAAATGGAAGGAGGACAGCTGGAGCTGTCATACTGCTGAGAAGCAGAACGGCTGCAATCCACAGCCACTGTGGAGGCCGGCGTGTGCAAGAAAGTGCCCAGCAAGCAACCGGAAAGAAGGCGGTCTGTATCCCAGCTGTCAGGAAGGTGAGCGGGAGGAGCAACAGTGCCGCAGGAGAGAGGCAAAGAGCCGGTGAGGATCAGAGGACATAAAAACACTGGAGCGCTGCCAGTGAACCGCAGGCAAGTAGCGGTTTGTGAAACTAAGTGAAACTGACCTATATTGAATAACGAACCAAACGGAAAGTACTGTATGAAGGAAATCATTGTGCTCTAGCACCTTTAAGCATCTTTGTGCTATATGGAATTACCAATAAAATGTCTCAGACCAAATAACCAGACAAACTCAAGGAAGATGGTAAAATACTGCTTTTATCTCAATGAAGGAAAGCAGGGTTAATCGCCATTCATCAAATCAATGTATGCAGGATCACAATACTTCTTGGTTATACTTACTTTATATAATGCTGGATGCAGCATCTATGACGTCAGCCTACGTGACATATTACAAAAACCTATCGAGGGGTGGGACATACATGGGTGTTAGTCTCTAATTGGAGGCCCCTTGTCTGTAGGACAAGCCTTGAGCTACTTCTACATATGTAGTATACTGATTACAGCAGAGAGTATGGCAGCAGAATAGTACTTTGCAACATTGTTTGTAAAAGTGAATGGCAGGCTTTTCTGATTGGTTGGCAACACAAATCCAACCTTGAACATTCGGCTCGCTAGCAGCATGTACATAGAAACGAAACCCAGGTGCTTTGAGATATGTCAACTCTCCCCTTGTTTTCCCAATTAGTCTACCATCTCTCATCGGTAGGCCTCATGCTAGTGTCTTCTGTTTGAAGATTGACCTTGTCAGTCTGCACTGTCTTGGAACATTCAAGGGAGTATAGGCACACAATTATCTTAGTTTCAAGCCTGATGAATAGCCCTTTTTTTGCAAGCTCTTCATCGCGTGTTAAGAGACCACAAATGTGTTCATTTCGACAGTGTATTAACACTATTTATGCAATTATATTGGGTTCAGTTTCTCTTCTTGGCCTTTAGAGACATGCTCACTCTTTCCCATACAAACTTTATACAATTTTGATTGTCCAATACTTGGCATCTGTAAATGTACTTGGTCCTTCTAATCTTCAGAGATATGTCCTTCGCACATGATCTACTCGTTGGACTCCCTTCGTACCTTGCCTCCATCTCTCGAAATAGCATCTTTTATCCAAGGCCAATGTACTCCTCTATTTAGCAAAGGAAAAACAGCCTCTTCATCGCCTTTTTACTTTGACCCTGGGCTTGTATTTTAAGGTAGCTGCGATGATTGACATAAGCCATTATCCATTTTCTTCTAATGGTCGTCCTAAACGTTAAATATGTAACTCTTATAAGCAAGCTTCTATATGTTCTTTCTACCTTGCGTTAAAGCCTATTTACAGTTATTGACCAGTGAGTCACTTCATTCTTCTTTGTGTTCTTGATTACTATATCATTGGGTACATGTTTCTCTTAGTGTTCCAGTTACATCATCATCCTTAAGTATTTTCATATTGATTCAGTATAAGTTCTCATATCTTCTTTATAACATTCTTTTGCTGCCATCGAAGTTGGTTTTTAACGTACATCCATTCTGTTTATGGCTGCATTTTGACAGCTCGGCAAAGAGCATCCTTCTTGGTAACATTCCTCTATTATATCAGCTTGTGGGTACACTCTAAATGGTTGCCTGAGTGCATATTGTCTCTCATATGCTCGACGTGGTACAGGATTATTGCAAGGTTCCCACTTTTGGCTCTTTGTCTGTCATTTCCGGAAGCACCTTAAAACCCTCCTCTTTGCTTCTGCTTTCTCTCCCCCTCTCCCCTGCTGAATTCCTGGCTGATACTAAGTCTGCACTGGTTACCTGGCCACCCTTCTGATCTCGGGCCTAAACCCTGCCAGTTGCACGCCTGCACTGCCTCCCTGGCAACCCCTGCACCTGGGGACTGTTGTCTCTATCCCTACAGTCCCCTCACCAGAACCTCATCTGCACTCACTCTGCACTTGCCACCTGCTGGCCATTCTTTTATTTATCTTGTTTATTTATTATCCCATGTACTGCACTTTCCCCTCCTCCTTCCCCCGCATTTTTCCTTTTTCCTCCCTCCCTTGCACTTGCGCGATCTGAATGACATCTGGCCCAGTAACATCGTTGTCTGTCTTCCCTCTGTTCCCCCTCCCTTGCCTTGTCGCGCCTTGAAACACTTGTGTATAGGCGCGTTATGAATGCCATATCATATCATTCCAGTGGGATGGTGATAAGGGGGCAGAGACCGTGGAGAAGGTGTCCACCTGCTCCTCTTCATTATGCAACATTGAGTATCGAACTGAACGGAAAGTACTATTTGAATGAACTTACACAATATTGAATCCTGAACAAAATGGAAAGTACTTTGTTAAAATCTAAAGCAAGATATATGATCTACCAAATGAACATTGGGAAAATAAGCTGACAAGGAATGACAGACTGGGTGCAAGCAGCATCATGAACAGAACCAAAAGCAAACAGGTTAATAAACCAATGTGGAAAAGACTTACAAATCTATGGGAAAAGCAAAAGACTGACATGCAAGGATGTTACTGCTACTAAAGAGAATATAAGTGTGAATTGAGAGGCCTGGAGCAGAACAGGCTGTGAAGGAGTTACACAGGGCCAAGGGGGTACTTATGGTTGCCCGACCTGTAAAAGGTGGACTGTGTGGTCTGATAACTGCACCAGAACCTGTGAGTTCCTGACTGTGAAGATCACAAACATTGCTAATCGAATCAAGGAGAAACGCACAGCTCTTGGTTGCATGACCTGTGATGGGTGGACTGTGTGGTCTGACAACTGTACCCAGGCCAGGGAGCCCTAAATGGTGACAGGCAAGAGACTTTTTGAAGGAGCCACAGTGAAGTGTGGATGGAAGCCAGAAGGCAGGTCAAGTGGACCTATTGTTTTCTTATAAGGAAAATACTACAGTGCAATCTTGGGGAAGGGAATGCCAAGAATTATAAAGAACTGAGAAACGCTGTCTTGGGGAAGGGAACCTCAAGACCATATTTTGTGTGAACTATGCCAGATTGGAACTGTTTTGAACTTGTGAGAGTACCTATACTGAAGACAACTGAGGCTTTACTTTTTAACACTATTTTGTTGCTAAGCAAAACCCCACACCATGTTTAATTCTAGATGCAAGCATTGGTTTTGACACAGACCAACTTTTCAGTTGGATTTATAGACACAGACTTCCCTTAGTTTTATTTAGAAAGGAAAATTCCCACCACAGTTATAGGGCAAGTTAGGCGTTACACCATCCTGATCCTTAATAAATACTTTGATATTACATTTTACTGTTGTCTGTGTCATCTCTTAATACCATGCCTGACTCACAAGTGTTGGCGTGCCATTGTAAACCATTGGTGAGCAGAGCCCTTTAACTATAGTTACAAAAGGTGACGTTTCCCTCCCACTCTCCCAACCTTCTGTCTCAAGACTCTGTTGCTTCCATACCCACCATTCCACAAGGACAATGCTCACTGCACGGCTCTGAACAACACAATCTCGAACTGTTTTCTTTTGGGGCTGATTTACAAAGCTAAAGAAATAGTGTAAGTTACACTTCCACCAAAAAATGGCTTATGTTATACTTATACTTTTTTTGTTTGAGCTTAGTAAATGTAGTCTTACTTAAGCCACTTATTTAGCTTAGTAAATAAGCCACTTTTGTTTCTAACCTTCTTTTAACCTGTTTTTCTGATTTTGCCGTGGGAGTTAGGGGTGTAACATATGTTTCAGGCTCTGCTTCGGGCCCCTCTCTCGGGTGTGGACTGATAACACGTGTTACAGCCCTCTGCTGCTCAAGGGCTGTAATGCCTCATTAGACATCCTGGGTGAAAATGATAAGGCTATCCTGAAAGGGAAAAAACAAGCTTTTATCCAGCACAACTCAGTAGCATGCAAATTCCTCAGCCAAGGAGCAGCTACTGAAAAGGCCTGCCTTAAAATGTAGCAAGTGTCAGTAGAAGAATATTCAGGCACAATTATAATTGCATATAGATATTGTTGTGCCTCAATGTAGAGACTAACTAATTTTCATACCCTCCCTCCTTTGGGTATCTAAAGAGGAGAAAGGCAGGAAAAAATATGCAATGCTTTAGTCTTCCCTATCTGATTTGTCGCTCAGGCATGCAAAAGGGTGCACATTTTCTTTCTTTACTAAAGAAGTTCAGTTAATATCAAATCCTGTAAAAACTACTTACGTTTCCTCGTTGAAACAATGGGCGGCTGTCACAACCCAATATTCACTCACTATGGCACCACCGCAAAAGAACTTTGTATGGGATAATACTGCCGCCTGCCACGGGAATTCTTCCAATGAATCATTTTGTACATCAATATCTTGTAGTCGAGAATAGTTCTGTTGTATGCCACAATCTTAAAATAGGGTAGAGAAAGAGAAAATATAGAAATTATGTAGTGCTAACTGCATTTGGCTTCATTCTCTGAGGTCTATCCAGTCACTTCCTTCTTCACAAATGTTTTCTCTAGTGGTACACAACATATCTCACATTAGTCAGTCATTCAACCTGACCAATACGTTGCTGAACATACTTTACTTCAAATTAAGGATTTAGTGAATTTGTTATCATCAAATGAAATGGGGCAGTTGAGCAAGGTGGCCTCTCCTTTGCAGTACAGTAATGTCTGAAGCTACCAGATTGTTGGAAAGAACTGGACTGCCACCTTTCAAGAGAAAAACAAAAGAATGACTATTCCAGTTATAATTGTATCTAAACCAAATCTGTATAAGCCAATGTTTATTAAGTGTTAGTATTTGTTCTTGCTGGGTAGCCATGAGCATCTGTGTTTTTGTTACACAATCTTAAAGCAATTCACAGTAGCAGCGCTCGGACATGTGTTTCGGCCAAAAGTTCTTTTTCATGGTCCTCTTTGAAAAATTATTCAGTCTATGCTCACAAATTATTTTAAGGTGAAAGACATAAAAACAGAAAGAAATACCTAAGCCTCAAAAAGGAATCAATAAAATGTGCAATGCCAAGTGATCAAAGTACTCATATGAGTGCTCAATTGAAAATAAATAATCAGACTAATAAGTTAAAGTTCACAGTCTGTGGTCAAAACAGATGTACAAAACACTGCTCTTCTTTTCTCAAGGAAAGTCTTAAGGAAAATCAAAAACATGACGCTATTAAAACCATCAAACAAATATAACACTAAAGGGTTTGTAATAAAGCAACACAGTACGTCTTAAGTGATATGAATGAAAGCACCCTGAAGGTGGTCAATACACATTGAAATTCACAAAACTGACTTAAAAAGTGAAAAAAATATAGTTTCCTTTTCCCCAATATACCTAAAAAGCTTCAGTCATATTGAAAGTAAAATAGAAAGGGCTGTGCAAATATTGTATAAAGAATGTCTTCTATATTCATGCTGCTTAACAGAAATGCCTTAATGTTTATGATTGACACTTTTTGTACACACTGTTGAAAAACAATCTATTCTCTTTTTAACAAGTAGCTGAAATGTTAATGTGTATTGAACTGGCATGCAGTACTTTCATTCATTGGCAGACAATAAGAGGTTTTCACTGAAACAGGCAATACAAATGCATAGAAAGAAACGATGCATATCCATCCAAAACGCCTGTTTACCAACCAAGCCATGACAGCAAGCAACGTACAGCTATATATCTTTAACTGGGATGCCAACGTGGGTTATGTCTTTATTTCTCACAGCACAACCACATGGTTGATATTTTACCCAAAGGGAGTGAGCCAGTCCTGCATGTCCACTTGAAACTGCTATTAAAGCTGGGCTTGCCCACCGACTGTACTCTATAGAAGCAAAGGTTCCACATACTTGCACAAATTCCCAGCAAGGAGCCTTTGCTGGACCACCTCCCATCTGATTCACCAACACGTTTTCAGCACCAAAAACAGGAAGCAGGTCTTTAGAAGCCCAGAGTCCCATACTCTGCAATCCACTGAACAGTACCTGTGGGCTCTACCAAACTATTGTTTAAACTTCTCAGTAACAGGGCTCCCTGAACTGGCTGAAAGGGGATGTTTTGCCACGTTTAATGAATAGCAATCATTTGGGTTTTCACTATGAAACATTATGCAAAGTATCTCCACATAAAGTACGTCTATGTAAATGATTCCTGTTGTGTATGTTCTTGCAACATGACTGGAGTTGACTGTGTTTGTATTCTGTGCTTATGACAATCCATCCTTACTCCCTGAAGATTTTACTCTTAGTATTAAGTTGTGAGAACAATATAACAAATGGAATAATAACGTCTGAAATTCTCAATATTGTTATGTACCAGTTCCAAGTGCTTGTCAATTCATGTGGTTTTAGCGTCTGTGCCTGATTCCTGAAAAAACCTGTATACCCTGGTACGTCAAAAACATACAAACGTGTTTCCCTTTTTTGTGTTTAAAGGTTTTTATTTAGATCAAATCTTACAAGGCACAACAAAGACATTTAATATAGCGTGTCCACATAAAGTATAAAGAGGTAACAGTATAATATTTAACCTTTGAGAAACAATAAGGCCTTGAATGAATGTAAATTAAATGATAACTAAGATTCGGATTTTTAAAATAGAGGGGGTACATGCAAAGATTTACGAGCAAAGACATGACATAACAAAAACAGGACATACAAAGAAGGAATGTTGAGTTCAAGGAAGGGAGAAGGGAGAGAGTGTGTGACAAGTATTAGATAAATGACTGATTAAACCACTGATGTTTGCGCAAGAAATTCGATGCAGGGTTTCCATTTAAGTTTGTGCTTACATAATAGAAATATAGTAGAGGCATTACAACTTTCGAGCCTATGAATATTGCATATAACATTCCACCAAAGTTTGTAATGAAGTTTTTCTAAATTGTTCCAGTTGAATGAAATTGTTCTAATAGCCAACATAATAAGTAGATCAAACAAAAAATGTCATGTCAACAGGTAATAGCTTGAATAATAGCACTTCCAGCAAAAATGACCTGAGGACAGAAGTGAATTGAAATATTGAACATGTTTTTGATAGTTTTCCAAATATGAATCCAGAAAGACAAAACAAATTTACAGTCAAGAGACATATGCTTAAAGGATCCTGGGGAGTGTAAACAGATCCAACAATTATCATTTGATAAAAGGACACATTTGAAATGATGTAGAGGAGTAATACAAATTCTGTGATGGAAGAAGAACATTGTAGTATGGTTGCTGAAGGTGTAACTCTAGATATATGATTCCAAACTTTAGGCCATCCCAGTTTATTATCCAATAGCATGTAGTCTTGTTGCCAGGCTGAGAAGCAGTCTTGCAATATACTAGAGGAAGAATTTTGTCAAAGAGTTTTGTAGTACAAAGCAGCAGAAATCACTGATTTATAAAGAGATTGTAGCCTTTTAGCATTTGGAGAGGTGGTTTTATTAATAAGAGAGTCATAGTTTTCCACAATGGTATTAATAATAGAGACAGATTGCTGCAGAAATGAGAGAGGAATGGGAGAGGAACATTAAATCTATCAATAAGTATATAGAAATTAATTGGGACACCATGAGCAATCAATTCATCAAGATACTTAATGCCCAGAGAGAGAGAGCCACAGCCTCCAAAAAAGTAACTTATTGTTGATTCTAATTAGAGGGTTAAACCAAATATAAGATGAAATGTATTGGTTGGACTCAGTATTTGGGGGGAATAAATACCTTCTTAAGTAGCGTGCAGATAAAATGGTAGTCGTACACTTAATAAATCTGTTCTAGCCTTAATAAGAAAGCAATCAGCTAGACTGAGGGGGGACACCATTACTCTCTCTGGACACAACCACTGGGGGTACATCATTGGAATATTCATGGGTAAACCACAATTGTTCTTTTTGGGACTCATCCCTTTTACTATAACAGCAAATACTGCCATTAAGGCATGACATTTTGAATGCTTACTGTTGCAGTGGACTATTCACCTTGTTTGGGATTATACCCTATCCTATTTATTTATCCACGCTTCACTTCATACCATTTTGGATACGACGTTGGTATGTGATGAAATACTATTTTTGAGACACTAATGTCCTATATACAACCTTCAAGGATCTAGCCTCTTCACAACTGCTGGTCCACGCAACATTCAGTACCCAAAGGGAATCGATTCCCTTTCTGATGCTCCAACCACTTAGTGGCTCTCATACCCCTTTTTTCTACGTTGTGCATTTCCGCATCTTCATACGACAACAATCCAAATTATGCCTCTGGCATGATCTAGTCAAGTGTTTGGCCTTGAGAATGACCAGCTTGGTCGAAATACGTGTCGGCTGTACAATCACTGATTAAAAACACATTTCAATGTGCACTTTCTATTGTTGACTTGAGAAAATTACTTTTGATTGAAGCTACATATGTCTATGGAATTACGTGTTTGACCACACTCCCAAACCTAATTTTGTTTTCTATACTTTATCTGAGCCTTCTTAGGGGAGGCTATGTGGGACTGTACACTCTGCAGGCCTTTTTGTTAGGTTTACTTTTCAGGTGGTTACTAGCGCACAGGTTTCGCCAGTCGAACCCCTTACCCTTTATTTAATTTAAACCACAATTGAACCTGCTTTAAAACAAATGCTATATGATTATTCCTGAAATAGGGGAACCCGAACCCCCCCATCTACTTGTGATAATTTAAGTTTATTGAGAGACAATCTATGTTTCTTTTTCCCCAAAGAAATTTAGCTAAGATAGAGTCGATGGATTTAAAAAAGCAGGAGGGAAGGAGAACAGGTAGAATACATAAAAAATATTGGGCCTCATTACACGGGAGGCGGTAACCATGGCGCTATTAGCGCCATGGTTGCCGCCAGTACCGTGCCGAGTCCGCCATGGTGAATGGCGGAATTACCGCCACATTTCAAGGTGTGTGGGGGCGGTAATTCCCCATTCACCATGGCACTTCCCCATTCCCATTCGACCCCCCATAGGGCTTAATGGGAATGGGGAAGGTGGCAATTACGGTACCGCAAATTGCGGTACCGTAATTGCCTCCAAGATCCCTTTAAGGGCCCGTTCCTTAACGGCTGGTAAAACCAGCCGTTGAGGTCGGGTCCTTCAAAGGTACCTCGTAGTAAGGCGGTAAACCCTTACCGCATTCCGTGTAATGAGGCCCATTGAATGATAGGTGTAATCATCATCTTAATGGATTCTAATCTACCCCACCGTGAAAGATATAAAGGGGACCAAGTTTGGTAATTTCCTCTATTCTCAATAGGAGAGAAGCGCTGTTAAGTTTAGTGATGTCTTTGATAGAGGAGGAGATGTGAATGCCCAGATATTTAAAACCATTGGGACACCATTTCATACCCGTAGTTAATGTGTGGTGTTTGGTGAAATGAACATTTAGGGGTAGAATTTTAGACTTGTCTGTGTTTAATGTATACTCTGAGACAGCTGCAAATTGTGGGATAATATCCAAGGGAAGAAATGGGATCTTTAAGTAGTAATAAAATGTCATCAGCATATGCTGCTAGTTTTATTTCTATATTACTGCATAGTTATGCCTTTAATATTGGTATTTTGTCTCATTTCTTCCAAAAAGGGTTCTAGGGCTAAGATAAACAGCAGAGGAGAAAGAGGACATCCTTGGCGAGTACCTCTGAATAGGGGAAATTATGGCGATATATGTCCATTAATAAAAATGTAGGTCATCGGATTAGATTAAAGTACTTTAACAATTGCCAGGAATGGGGCTTCAAGACCATGCCATTTGAGGGCTTCAAACATAAAGTTCCATTTGACTCGATCAAATGCTTTCTCAGCCTCGAGGGCGACTGCTGCAAATGAGTCATTAGAGGTACGCATATGATCAATTGAATTTAAAATCAGTCTTATATTGGAAGAAGAAAGTCTACCTTTAATGTAGCCTACTTGATCCTGTTTAACTAGTTTGGGCAGTAATAATGAAAGTCTGTTGGCTAAGATCTTCGCAAAGATTTTACAATCTTTGTTAATAAGGGAGATGGGTCTATAGCTTTCGGGAAGTTCGGGATATTTACCAGACTTGGGGAATACTATAAGCATAAAAATCACTGGAATATCCATGTGGTCCAGATACTTTACCTTTTTTAAGGTCTTTAAAGGCTTTCTGAATTACACTAATGGAGATGGGGGCATTGAGCGACTGGAGATTGACTAATGAAATGATATTTTATTTATATCATGCTCATACACAAGTATTTCAGAGTGCGACCGGGCAAAGGGAGGGGAACAGGGGAGAGCAAAACAACAATCTTACTAGGCCCATTGACATTAAGAGCACGCAAGTGCATGGGAAAGGGAAAAGTGGGAAAGTGCATGGAATGGGGAAGAAGTGGAAAGTGCGGAACAGAGGATAGAACAGAATAAATAATAATAAGTCTAATAAATAGATAAATAAAGGCAATAAACAGTGGTAGTGCAGCAAGCAAGCAGCAAAGTGCTAGGTTAGTCAGATAGGGTGTATCTGATAAGTGCAGAAGAGGAGTGGGTGGGGGACTGTACGGGTACAGAGACAGACCCCAGTGCAAGGGGTGGCCCGGAGGCAGTGCAGGAGGGAGGCACTGGTAAGCAGGTACCCCGGCCCGAAAAACAGAGGGTGGCCAGGTGCACAGTGCCGAGAGAGAAAGCAGATCAGCAGGGGAGAAGAGTGGCAAAGGCAGAAGCGAAGAGGAAGGTCTTGAACTGCTTCCGGAACCAGAGATGGTTCTCCTCACGTTTCAAGGTGGCAGGGAGGCTGTTCCAAAGGGAAGCCCCAGCCGAAGACAGAGCGCTACCCCCAGTTTGTTTCTTTGAAAAACGGCTGAACCTGAGGGAGTTAGAAGAAGAGGAGCAAAGGGCTCGAGGGGGTAGGTATTTACGGAGGGAAAGATGAAGATATTTTGGACTCAGGCCCAAGAAAGCCTTGTGGACAATGCAAAGGGTTCATCCGCTCCACTTCTTCCTTCACTTACTTTCATACCTCCCTCAAATCCTATCTCTTTCATTCACCTCCTTAAACGCTTTGCTTCCTCTCTTACTTCTATTAGTACTCTCTTTTCCTTTTCCTACTTCCCTTCCCTCTCTCCACTTTCTCCTTCCTTATGTTCTGTATGTTTCTAATCTTCTTCTCATCCTTCCTTCTCCCTACTCCCTCTGCCTGCCTTACTTCTACTCTCACCTTTCCTCTTACCCACTATCTCTTCTCTCTTCTTGACCACTCCCTTCTCTTCTTCCCCTTCCATAATGTAAATTGTTTTTTACTTCTTTCTGGTTTAATTCAATTGTTTTGTAATGCTTGCTGTATATTGTTGGTTCCTCTTGTAAAGCATTTTGGATTAAAACGCTATATAAATTCAATAAAATACAAATACAAATTTAATCCTTCCATCCACTGGGAACCAATGAAGGGATTTCCGAGCTCAAGAGATACGATTCCAGGGCTTGAGGCCAAGGACAAGTCTTGCAGTCCTGTTCTGGATTAGTTGTAATGGGTATTTAGAATGAGGGTGCCTTTGAGAAAATTCTGAATGGGCTCGTTATTGGGGGATACTTCTGAATACCAGCCCTGGGGTTGAAATTCTACTGGTTGATACTGGTCTTTGTATTTAAATGGTACTCGTCAGTAAAGACCTTTCCATCTATATTATACTTGTCACCACCAGCTTTTAAATTTGCTGTTACTGTCACTTGTTTTTAAATCAGCCTGATCTCGACTGGTCTTTACATTTAAATCGTATTGGTCGCTATCAGCTCTTACATTTAAATTCTATTGGTCACTGCCAGCCTTTGTATGCAATTTTCACTGGTTTCAAACGCCCTTTCTAAATGGTATTGATCACTACCACCCTTTGGACTTACAAATTGTACTGGCTGAAAAATGCCGCCCACTACCATCGGTGTCTCAGCACTGGATGCCCACTGCAATGGGGAAGCAGAGGGAAAGCGTATCACCTGTTTGGCCCTGTTACGGCCTACAGACCTGCTCCTACATCTACCCCACTCTGACACAGTCCCATACTGCTATGCTATCAAGATGCTCCCTTATCCTTTTGCTTCTTCTAACTACCCTTCGACAATACCAGTTTTCCGACTCTCCTCTTCACCAACCCTTCCTTTCCTTATTCTCTTTGACGAAACCCCCTGCTTGGCTGCAGGTTCATCCACTGGTTTTGCCAAGGTGTCACGTGCCTCCCCTTGCCAGTGGATGATTGGTTCGGTATGGTTTGGGGAGTATCCCTGCATCACTCTCTCTTAGTCCCCCTCATTCTGCGGGGGACAGTGACATGCAGCATTACACCCTATTTCCCATCCAGGTCCCCTTAATCAATCCCCCACCAAGATTCTTCCCATGACTTGCACCATCAAAATAAGAAATGACGCAAGGACACTGCACCACCAAAAGGGAAACCCCTTAACCCTTGGGAGCCTGAACATATTTCATTTAGCCATAAGGTGGAGAAACTCCTAAACACTGTCCTTTTAAGAAAGCTGAACTCCACGAACAAAAGTAAACCCATAGTGAGGGAGTTAACTTCCCTCAACACCGGATTAGAAATGATAGAAACCTGGCTGAATCCGATGGCACTCACTTGGTGAACCTGCTCAAACATCAGAGATGCCTTATAGTTTTTTTCCAGGACCCAAACGCTTAGACATCAGAGGCACTATGAATTTCTCTTCAGCAGCCGCCTGGTGGTGCTGCTCAGACATTAGATGAACGTTTCATTGTTTGCTATCACTCACCTGTTGACCCTGCTGAGACATTGCATTTCTCTATAATGTTTGCATAACGAGTAAAGTCACACATCAGGTAGTCACCAGATTTCCTGCAGGGCTACTCCAGCAAGAGCCTTAGAGGCACAGATGTTTAGCACTCACAAAACGAGTCATTTTTCCCCATACCATGGTGTTAGGTTGCCAGCAGTGCAAGTCCAGTCAGGTCAGCACAAACAGAGAAATGGTACCAAATTCAGAAATGAGTTCCCTGCTCTTACTTTCCCCCAGACAGGGGAGTGCCATGCATAGCTCAGGGCTATCCTGGACAACGAAACAAGATCCAAAATGGCTGGTCAGCCTTTTACAGTCTTGGCCCAACCTCAAAGTCTCGAAACACACATAGTGAGCCAATTAGGCTCAGCCAGTCAAACCCTCAGAAAGAGCCCAACCCCAGGGGACAGGGTGTCAGGGTGACAGGGCTATATAAACCCAGGATCTCATTCAGACGGGTGGGTATTTGAAGTAGGAGATGGGGAAAGGTGTTGAAGGATGTTGGAGAGAGAAGAGAGGGTTTGTAGGAGGTGGAAATGAGAGAAGAGAGTTAAGAGGAGCTTGGAGAGAGGAGGGGTAGTTTGGAGGAGGATAAAAAGAGAGGGAATTTTGAGGAAGTTGCAGGGAAGAGGGGAGATAAGTTATAAGGAAGATGTGCTTGGTAATCATCTGGACGAGCTTGGATTAAAAGAGTATTAGGTTTTTTGGAAACATCATAAGGTGGTGGATGCAAGGGAGCAGACGGTTGATTGGTAACATCAGGAGGTGAGAGGAGACCATCAGCAGGTGAAAGGACAGTGCCATCGGGAGGTGAAAGTAGGAGTCGTCAGTGGATGAAAGGAGAAGATCATAAGGATAAAGAATTAGGAGAGTGTCAGTTGTAGAGGAACACCAGGAGGAGGTAGTAGTAACTTAAATAATGTGTGGGGTGGAGAACACTCTTTTTTGTTTTCGAGGAGCCTATGTCATGAGGGACTATGCTAGATATGTGTATGAATGGGACATAGGCTACCCCTCCATTCTACGCCCGCAGACATGTGTGATGCACCCCATTATGACAGATCACTAAATTGGTCTGTGTTTTTCATATAGCAGATCATCACTTTGTGTTAATACACAAAAATATGATTTTATTTGTCATCATTTACTGTTAAAAATGGCCTGTTCTCAGGCTCTAAATTGTAACACAAACACATTTGTTAAATACAATACATTTCTTTGAGCACCTGTCAGCACCATATTTACATTCATATAGTGCTATTATGGGGTGCTCTTGAACATGCAGTGAAAAGAGGTTAGTATACAGTGACTCAGTGTGTTATTATTTCAATACACATTTCTGGTCGACACTGTTGGTGTTTCCAGCATGAGTGAAGTCTATACAGTTGTTGCGATAGCTCCTCTCATTTTTTCCTCGGGACTAGTGAATAGGGAACTGTGGTGTTTTATTTATATCGAAGGACCCATTAGGTCTGGTTCTATAAATATAATAAAAAAATTACACTGAGGTTGGGTGTGTATGCATGTGTTTGCTAATAAACTGTGGTAAGTGGATGCTGTACATACATGCACTTGCACTCTCTGTGTGTTGGGCTGAATTCTATTTCAAGGTGTCTTGCGTACACCAAAGATGTCTCATTGGGCCTCATTCCGGGTTTGGAGCTAACCATGGAGTAATTAGCTCCATGGTTGCTTCCGAAACCGTCCCAAATCCGGTATGGTGAATGGAGTAATTACCGGTCCATTCCAGGGTTGGAGGGACCAGTAATTCCCCATTCACCTTTTGCCCTTCCCCATTCCCATTTCTGCCCCATAGGGCTCAATGGGAATGGGGAAGGAGGTAATTACGGCACCGTAAATTACGGTACCGTTATTACCTCCGAAGTACCTTTGCGGGTCCCGTAATTTACTCCTGCTAAAAGCAGGAGGTAAGGAAGGACCCGCAAAGGGACATCGGAATACGGAGGTAAGGGATTACTGGCATCGGCACCCTTACCGGTGCCGGTAATTCCTTACCTCCAACCTCGGAATGACCCCCATTGACTATCTCTTGTCTTCTAGAATGATTCTTCTATCTTGATGGCGGCTCTTTCTCGCGTCATCAACAAGATTCTGTAATGTGAACAGCGTGGGCTCATCATCATTTATCTACTTCTGTTGACATATCTTTTACATAATCACGATATGCGTTTGCTTTTCTTCACTATGGGCCTCATTACACGGATGGCGGTAAGGGTTTACCGGTACCTAATTAGGGAGCTAATTACGGTACCGCAATTTGCGGTGCCGTAATTAGAGCCTTCCCCATTCCCATTATGCCCTATGGGGCAAAAATGGGAATGGGGAAGGGCAATGGTGGAAGGGGGAATTACCGCCCAGCCAACCTTGGAATGGGGCGATAATTCCCCTTTCCGCCAAGGCGGTGCCGGCTAATAGCGCCATGGTGTTCTCCGCCATCCGTGTAATGAGGCTGTATCTCACTTATCTCTCCTTATAAGGAGGAAAGGACATATCCATACCTAGTTCTGGGTTTTTACCAACAACAAAACCTCAACAGCAACACAGGAGGAGCGCACAACCAACAAAGTTTTCCCCAAAAATGTGTTTAATTTTCAAACTCTTCCAACAGTAGCGATTCAGATTCAACAAACAGTGGTCCCTCAACATCAATAGGTGGTGCGCAACAACAAAGAGGATAATTTTTTCAAGGGCAGGGCAAATGAGGAAGACCACCACAACAGGGATACCACGGAATGAGAGCAAGAGAGTGGGCACCTCAACCACAACAACAGACGTAGTAATACTCATCTTCAATCTGAGCAACTACAGTCTGACCTTAGATGAAACTAGCATATTGAGTAAAGGACTTAGCTTTGTCCCTTTAAATAAAGCAGACCGGTTCACAACAGAAGTTGAAATACGAAAATTCTTCCGAAATATACGCTTACGCTACTTTTTCCGTGACTCCCCACAATAGAAACCTGTGGATTTGACAACAACAGGATTAAAACCCAAATCGACATTAACCCCTTTACGCCGATGGTATGCCCAGAGATCCTATCTTTCAAAAACAAAATTTTAAGAGAGATGGAGTCCATCTTCAAAACTAAGAACCACTACAGAGACAATATTCTGACCAAACAGGAGAGAATGGCTTTGAAAAATCTGGAAAACCATGAGGAATTCCTGATAAAACCTACAGATAAAGATGGAGGAATCGTTCCATGGGGAAGGAATCTCTATGAGGATGAACTACAGAAACATTTGAGTGACAATCGCTTCTACAAGAAACTAGACATCAACCCGACCACACGTATATCAGAAGAGATCAAAAGCCTCATGATACATGCACAGACACAAGGGTGGATGGACGAAGACGAAAAAGCCTTTTTAACCAAAGAACATACGGTGACGCTGGCGTTCTACTGTATCCCAAAGATACACAAGAACAACACAATACCACCAGGAAGACCAATAGTATCGGGAATAGGCTGCCTTTTAGAGCCCTTATATATTTACACAGACATATTTATACGACCTTTGAAATCAATCATCCAGGACACCACACCCATGATACTACAGTTGGAATCCATCAAACTGGAGGACAACGATATACTAGTCACCTTAGACGTTGAATCACTCTATACAAGCATCCCACAGAGAGAATGCATGGACGTTTTGAAAACTTACTTAGACAAAAGGGCTGACGTCACCACTCCTGCACCATTAATTTTGGAATGTGTTCCTTTAGCACTAAAAGAGAATTTATTCATGTATCAAGGACAATACTACCAACAAATATACAGCACGAGTATGGGTTGAACATTTGCCCTGGACGTAGCGAATTTATACATGGACAATTTAGAAAGTGAATTCATCTACAGTGACAACAACTAGTTCAGTTCCCAGATAATATGTTGGTATCGATACATTCACGATATTTTTACGGTATGGAGAGGTTCCGTGGTTCAACTCCAGGATTTCCAGGTGTGGCTGAACAGCGTAGATCCACACATCAAGTTCACCATGTATTATGACAACAGTCACATACCATTTTTGGACTTAGACATCCAAATAACAGAATACGGTACTTTCTCTACCACGCTCTACAGAAAACCAACAGACAAAAACACGCTGTTAATCTACACAAGCTTCCATCCACAGGCATTACTAGAAAACCTGCCATACGGCCAATTTTTAAGAATCAGAATAAATTTCACAACACTACCAGAATATGACCGTAATAGTAAGGAACTTGGCAACCGTCTAACTGCACGTGGATACCCCCCACAGATTATACGCAAAGCACACAAAACAGCGAGAAACACCAGCAGAGAGACATGTTTGAGTAAACGCTAGAGAGAAGAACATGAAGAGAAAATGACGTGTGTGACCACGTTCACCCCCATAAGCAATGACATCAGAAGAGCCATTCTAACTAACTGGAATATCTTGAAAACAGACACCTTTAAACCAGTAAAACCACATTTCTCTTTCAAGCGAAGCCAAAATTTAAAAGATCGACTAGTCCATACATATCCGGACTCCATAACCAAGAGGAACCCTCAAACCAATATGTGGAACCTTCCCCCAGTGATCGGACACTATAGATGCGGAAAGTGCTTGGTATGCTGTCTAACACAAGACCTGAAGGAGGTCTCCATGAATGGAGTAGTGTGGAAATATAAAACCTTCACTAACTGTTTGACGAAGTGGAGTATCTATGGTATAAAGTGCCCATGCAGCTTTTTTTTATATATTGGGAAATGTAAGCACAAGATCAGACAATGCATTTGCGAGCATAGATCATGCCTGAAGAATCTAATTGAAGACAAAACAATGGTGGCACATTTCAAACTAAAGAAACATAAACATACGGAATTGGGCTGGCTTATCATACAAACTATAAACAGTAAACCAAGAGGAGGAGATCGAGATCGAGCACTCAGGAAGCTAGAACAAAAATGGATCTACCACCTGGACATAGTGAAAAACGGTCTTAATGAAGCCATTGAATGGAACTTGTTCTTCTAAAAACTCAAAAAAACTCGCAACAAACCAATTGAAGATCTCTCCATCTTATTTACAGTCAATGCAAACAAACTATTGTTTAAAACACACCCAGTCCCGTAGAGTATATAATTGGGTTTAAACATTGACAAATTAACCAGTATATAAGACATAGTTCTGTCGCAACTGCATTGCAGCTATATTGATAGAAACTCAGAGGGCAGTAGAAATGTATATTCAAACGTTGATAAGTAACAGGGAGATGATACAAAAAAATATATGTATCCATTCAAGGGCAGAAAAAAACAGTGTACAAACGCCATACGTTGCTGGAGAATGAAAAACCATAAACATTGAGACTTTTGTTAAGAAATGAGAAACAAAGAAATGGAAGTAGACAGCCAAAGACATTGGAAACTACTGTGTGACAACTCCTGTAACCTTTTTTCTTGTGTGACTAATTAGCGGGGAAGTTGTGATGGAATACTGAATAGATGTGGTGCTATGTTGATACTGGATCAAGCAACACAGAGATGATACATATATATATTTGGATCCAAAGGCAGCATAAACAGTGTAAAAATGCTGTGTGTTGTTGCAGAGTGTATATGCCATGCACTTTGATACATCTTGTAAAATAACAAATACCAGAGAAATGTTAGTAGGTAGCCAAAACATAGAAACCACTGTGCCAGCTCTGCCATGTTTTTATGACTAACTAGCATGTATACTCTGATAAAATACCTGCAAGATGTGTTGCTGTGTCAAGATAAGGTACACCATATCCCAAATAACAAACTGATATTCGTTAATTAGGGCAATGCCTCCACAATTGGTTGTACGTAATACCCGTTGTGTCAGCAAGGTTTCTCAACTATTGCTAATCTGTAGATGTTCGAGCATTTTAAAATACCAACTAACATGAGACGTACACTGATCCATCTCAATAGACCGCACGAGACATGAGCAAGAGCAGCGGCCACACTGTAGATACTGACAGGTGACATGTCTCTTAAACTACTTTTGCATAAGCCATAGACTCCTTCCACAACACCACGCCAAGTTTCCATGACAATGAGGCGTGGAGCAGACGAGCGTCCAATCACTCGTTAGAAACAAGGGCTGAGCCCTCATCGCGAGCACGCGTGCACGAAACTCGAGGACGAAGCCAGTGCCGTTTGGAAATCATTTGTCAAGGCACCGGGAGCCAGAGTGACTACCGGCCCAGATCTTTTTTCTATCAATGTTACTCTCCAACTTTTTAGAATTTTTCTCACACATAGTTCACAAGATCCAAGATGTATCAGTACAACAAAGGCATACCTACGTCCCGGGCAAACAGTGAGGGTCGTTGCTTTGCAACGCGGTCTTAAACTAGCGTCTGCACGCTCGCGCACAAGGAAATGCCTACTACACAGACGATTAGTTCACCTCTTTATTTTAACATTCGTAAGTTCCTGAACATTTCTGCTACAAGCACACATTGCTTTCAGCACATATATGACAGCAGAAGACTCAGCCATTTTGGCGTGTAACAAACCCTGTAGTGTAGCTACATGAACAAAGAATAAGTCGTTAGCCTTTTTCCACGATCTGAATAATTTGGCCAAGTTATATCTTGTCGACAATGCATACATCTTGTAAAATTAATGATTACTCACACACTATTCATGACCAAAATGTGAGATAGTGAAGAAAAGCAAACGCATATCGTAATTATGTAAAAGATATGTCAACACAAGTAGATAAATGATGATGAGCCCACTCTGTTCACATTACAGAATCTTGTTGATGACGCGAGAAAGAGCCGCCATCAAGATAGAAGAATCATTCTAGAAGACAAGAGATAGTCGATGAGACATCTTTGGTGTACGCAAGAAACCTTGAAATAGAATTCAGCCCAACACACCGAGAGTGCAAGTGTAGGTATGTACAGCATCCAATTAACACAGTTCATTAGCAAACACATGCAGATACACCCAACCTCAGTGACATTTTTTAAATTATATTTATAGAAGCAGACCTAGTGGGTTCTTGGATATAAAGAAAACACCACAGTCCCCTATTCACCAGTCCTGAGGAAAGCATGAGAGGAGCTATCGCAACAACTGAATAGACTTCACTCATGCTGGAAACACCAACAGTGTCGACTTGAAATGTGTATTGAAATAATAACAACACACTGAATCACTGTATACTAACCTTTTTTCAATGCATGTTCAAGAGCACCCTATAATAGCACTATATGAATGTAAATATGGTGCTGACAGGTGCTCAAAGAAATTTATTGTATATAACAAATGTGTTTGTGTTACAATTTAGAGCCTGACAACGGGCCATTTTTAACAGTAAATTATGACAAATAAAATTGTATTTTTGTGTATTAACAAGAAGTGATGATCTGCTATATGAAAAATACAGACCAATTTAGTGATCTGTCATAGAGGGGTCATCACACATGTCTGCAGGTGTAGAAGAGAGGGGTAGCCTATGTCCCATTCATACACATATCTTGCGGAGGTAGTAGAGAGACATTACATGGTCAAAGGAAAATAATGCAGGAAGATCTGATGGTCTCCTATCTTGACCAAGTCAGCGCCTCCTTCCAAGCTCTCTGGCCCCCTTCACCTGCTCTCTCCATTGAATTGCATTTATGAAGTTAATTACTGCCATGGCTTACATTTTGCCACACACTACAACATCATTCCTTCACCCCCATTTGTCCCCGCTCACAACCATAAATCCCCCAGCCATCACAAAAATAAATGCAACATTTATTCTCCATCTATGTCAATTACTCATATCTCACTCCTCTACTCTCAGCATACGACGACTCTCTCCTCGCTGTGTTCAGTACTCTTGACTCAGCTAAATTCTCTCACTACATCAAATGTACATCCTTTCTCTCCGCCCCAAACCCTTTCAAGATGTCCATGAGCCAACAGGCCATATTTCAACCCCTAAACTGCACTTCATATCCTCCTAACTATCTCGTAATGACTTTGCCTCCTGTTTCCCCCTCATGATTACCACAATGTAAGACCCATTGTACACCCACTTACTCCCCCACCTTTCTCCTTCTCTCCTGCACTCACCCTCACTTGTTCTTTCCTATCACTCTTCTCTCCCAACTGCCCTGCTGAGCTCATTCCCATTTTTCACTCTGCCAACCCATCCTGTGCTCCCATAGATACCCTTGGCATCACAAACGTTCAATAGACTTGCTCCTGCCTCTTGTACCCACCTTTGCTTTATCCTAAATCTCTCCAATTCTACCAGCATGTTTCCCTGTCACCTAGAAGGTGGCCATGTTTATAACCATTTTAAAAACCTATGGCTAATCCCGATAATCTCTCCTTCCACAGACCTGTCTCTCTCTTCTGCCTTACCACTTCACAATCCTTGAGAGGGTTGTGTTAGCCATATTATCAACTATTCTTAAGTAACACTTGCCATCAGACCTTCCCCAATCTGGATTTCACAGTAAACACTCCACCAAAACTGCTTGCATGCAAGTCCTGCAGCACTCTTATTAAACAAATGCCCACCTCTGCTTCCTCTCCTCCATTCTCCTTCTACTTGTTCTTTCAGTCGCTGTGGACAGAGTGGCTCATCCCTCGAGTCAGCCTTTTTTCCACTTTATTTTTCCGGCTGATTTTACCAATCTGGCTATATAAAATGAGCCCAGTAAGTGACTGGCATCCAAATATTGAGGTGTTTATCATATTCATTCTTTGAGCCTAATTTTCCTCGAGAGGCAGAATCTTACAGGGAGTGCCTACGGCTACTGTCTCAACGGCATAGGGCATTTCTGCTGAATTCTAATGTACTGCATTTCTCCCTCTTAAGCTCTTAGTCATCAGTGTGGCCAACCACCTACTCTCTCCACCAATCCTCTGTGCCTTTGAGAGCCTCCTGCTCCCTGTGCCAATAAACTCCAAAGAAGCTCCTGCCTCCTCTTGAGAGTCTCAAACTACTTCTCCAAACTCCTACACTGACAGTCTGATACTGTGAACATTTACAGCGCTGTGTTCCCACATTTCAGCCTCTCCTTAGTAAAAGGGGATTCAGGTGTATTGGGCTGGTGGGCCTCACAACAGAGGATGGCTTCCAGTTCTGATGTGGGGCTTGGGGCTGACTCGTCCCTCCTCCTGGGCGGTCCACTCTCCAGTTGCCATGCCCTATTCATGTCACTGGTGTAGACACCCTTGGCCTACACGTTCTAAGCTGTATTAGAGTGAAGGCCTTGTATAATGAACGGCTGGCTGACTGTCAAGTTTCCATCCTAATTCGCGTGCATCTTTTTTGTACTGAAGATTTAAAAGGTATTCCTGCACCCACATTAGGACAGCAGGCATGTGGCCGCTGATGGTTCTGTAGTACTGCTGATCCTCTTGTCCCTTAAAGAGGTAATAGTCCTCTGTCCTCAATTGCAGTGGGCTCTGTTTTGGGGACAGCCTGATTTCCCTTCTCTCTTATGGCCCAAGTTTCAGAGGTGTGTGGCTGTGCAGTCTGTTCAAGTTCCCTGAGCTAGTGCTGTGGGGACTGTGAGAAACCTGAAGGTGCCTCCCGAACTAATCCCCGGGGACCTTTCATCCAGGTGGCCAGGACATGGCCATCGCAATTGGATCCAGTTCCTGGGGGTGGACCAGTGAGGGAGGATCACCTGGATGGGGGTCCTCAAGGAGTGGAAGTGGGACACTGACGGGTGATAGGCGGTATCCCCCTTCTTTCAACACCTTTGCCCCTTTCTACCACGTAGGATATTCCGAAACACTTCCCCCCTGTTCCCAATTATCCTCAGTCGCAGGACCATCAGGGCTAAGTCCAATTCTTCGGCAGATTTAGACTCAAAAGAATCTGAAGATTTTGAGACTGTATCTGAAGGGATTGAGACTTATTTCTTTTCTGATTCGGAACCATCCACAGAAGGGACTCTTACACCCTCAGAAGAGATGGCCGATCTAACCAATGTCATTGCCCACCTAGCGGTCCATCAGATACAAGCTGAAGTTAGACTCCAAGAGAATTTAACAAAACTAATTGAGTTTCGAGCAAGCCCCCTACTACCACAAGGGATACTTCAAACCTATGTGGAGGGTGAAAATTTAGGAAATTCTTTCCTAAACTTTGAAAGTCTAGTGGCGCAGCTGGGATGGGAAGAGAATCTTAAAAAAATGTTATTTGGTACCCCTGTTGAAAGGCTAATTACAAACTTCATAACTACTGAATCTCGCCGAAGGGACCACCTTTCTATCCATCAAAGAAGGGTTGCTAAAAAGAGTGGGGGAAACTTGCAATTTTTATCGTCAGAAGCTGTGAACTATTAAATTAAATCCAGGAGAAAGCCCTTTAGAAATGGGTCAACAAATTAAAAACACAGTGGCTCTATGGATCAATGGTAAAACATTAGACGAGCTAACGGAAATGATCACCCTGGAACAGTTGACTAATTCCTTACCCCCTTTTCTGCAAAAAGCTGTTCTTCAGATAAATCGGCCTACCCTGGCTACGGCCATTGAAACTGCGCAAAACCACTCAGGCGCAGCCAAACATTTCCATTCGGCCCATCGTTGGGAGGAACGGAGGGATCATACATCGACCCACTGACCTCAACCTCACAGAACTGAGAAACCAGGGGGAATATATAAAGGCAAGAAGGACTGATACGAGAAAGGATAGACATCAAAAGGGTTGACCCCAAAGCCAAAGAGGAAAGCAAAAAGGAAGAACTAAAAGGAAGTAGACCATCTCTGCCTGTCTGTTTCTCCTGTAGAGAAACCAGACATGTGGCTCGGCACTGTCCAAAGAATCTAAAGGATGAACCTATGCAAATAGGAGAAAAAATGGGTAAGTCCCAAGATTTTTTGTTAAAGGGGGATTGAGCAATAGTGGGACTACTTATATAGTGTTAGCAGCAGGAAAAATACTCAACTTGCCTCTCTTTTAGTCTACCTTATAAGGTGGTCAGATAGAAACTAACAAAAGGATAAATTATCTAGTTCATTTACCCACATTCCATATGTATTGACACAATTTGTCATGCCAGAGAAGTGAACATATTAAAACACATTTTAATCAACAATTAAATTCAGTGCATAGTTGTGTAGTGTATGCTTTCCACAAGGCAGCACCACCATTTAAATTCATTAAAAAAAAATTTTAACAAACAATTTGAAAAGCAAATCCAGAATGCTTGCAAGTTTGTGCCAATTATGCCTAGGGTTAGTAGGTAACAATCATAATTAAGCGTAAAGACAAAATATTGATGCCAGAATCTATTTTGGCAGGTGAGCAGACTATCAATGTACAAAAAATGATCTAAACAATCGTTTTCATGAGAAGACAACGTTATTCAAGGTGTCTGTGGGATGTCTACATATGTTTCGGCTGAACAGAGTCTCGTGAACACCTTCCCTGGTATTCCGCTGTTGTTATTTAAAGCCCTCTTCAGGACAGTACGTTGTTTCAATAGGATGACAGTACGTTCAAAACTCTGATCCCCGTTTTGTCAGAATTCAGTAGGAGACTATAAGATAGAAGAGATTTGAAACTATTTTAATAGATTATCTGGAATTGTGCGTTATTTAAAACATTGAAGTGTTAAAAGACTTTCTCAGGCAATTTTCATATGTAGTAGGGCTGTTTTCATGCCCTATGCAAAAAAGTTTCACTGACCTTTTGGTCTTATTACGGTTAGACTAAAGTATGATAATTTTCTTCAGGCGATTGCTTCCTCATTCCTTATTTGTAGATTGGAATGACCTTAAAGCCGGTATTATCCCGGAAGGTTTGCAGGTCAAAAACATTCCCCGAGTCTTTATAGACAATGCAAAGTTTAAAGGAAAATTCAGCGGCATCGGGAATAAATGCTCGAGGAGATTGGCTTATTTTGATTATAGAGATCGCACAAGAAGAAGCAAAAGAACAACAAGTGGAAATCAACCTCCTGGAAGAAAAAATACAATCAGACAAAACCATCACAGAGATTAAGCAGAAATTGGAAAAAATAGAGGAGGAAATGAACAAATTCAAAATAACAACAATAGAAAAAATATGTGGAAGCTTAAAAAAGGACATAGAGATGTACAAAGAAACAAAGACCTCCCCTATCTTGTCGACACTTTTTATGACAACGCTAACAAAACAGGCCCACAGAGAACAAGAAACGGATATCAAAGAAAACAATACGTAACTTTCTCCAACACCACCAATAGCACTACAAGCAGTGACTCCAATAATAGTACCAACGCAAACATGTCACATGGAGGAAAAAACCAAAAACAACAGTTTTTTCAAGGGAGGGGCAGAGGAGGCCGCAACAGAACCCAAGGCCCCCCACGAATGCAAACACGCAACTGGAATGGACCTGTCCAGAATTGGTAATACCCATCTTCAACCTCTCAACACACGTACTGACTGAGGGAGAAAAGCAAGTATTAAGTTGAGGTCTCAGTTTTGACCCTGTCAAAAAATGTCATGATGCCTTCTCCCGAGGAGCCAGGTCAGGCCCAGCGTCCCCGGAAGCAGACTTCATACTCACCTAGCAGGACCCAGCAAACCCCTATAGGGGCTCTTGGACCTTGTCCTGGCGCCTTTGGCGCCAGGCTCATAAAAGGCATCTGTCCTGGCGCCATAGGCGCCAGGCTCATCATGGCAGAACATATGGTAATGCTTGGGTGAACTCACCTGAGGCAGACCATGCTGCATACTCACCCGAGGCAGACCATGCTGTCTGAAGCTCCAAGCCAACTAAGGCTGGGGAGGAACTATTTTCTTTCAGGAACTCTTTTCTTACTCGGGTGGGGCCAGTGGAAGAACACTCACCTGAAGCTCTTCCAAGGCTATTTAAACCACGCCCGGATGGCCACACGTGCTTCGCGTTATTCTGCATCTGCAGCAGGACGCTCACCGAGTCGGCTCCTGCATCCTGGCTCCTGCCACGCGCGCCAGCACCTGGAACACCTGCAGGGAGAGAAAGGCAAGCATTAGGACATTACCTACCTTCATCCAGCATCCGGATTCTTCACTCCGTCGATCCTGCAAAAGAAAGTCAAGGGTTAGAAACGCATCTCATCGCTCGCTGCAGCGCCGCTTCCACTTACCTTCACGTGGCGCTGTCTAGCTTTTCAGCGGACATAGGCGACATCGGCCGCATCCCAGCACCTACGGAAAAGAAAGACAATAGTTAGAAGCGCTCCGCTTCTCACGCTGCCGCGCCGCTTCCACTTACCTTCACGTGGCGCCGGCAACCTTTTCAGCGCCCATAGGCGACATCGGTCGCATTCAAGACCTACGGAGAAAAAGGACAAAACAAGGTGAGCAACAAACTAATTGCAAAAGGACAGATTACTCACCTTAAGTCTTACCTGAATTTTGTTGGGACCTCAGTTCCCTTTTCGGGTCGGAGAGGCTTTTCTGGCTTTTCCGTACCCCGGCCCCTATGGGGAAATAAGACACACTCATTAAGGTGTCGGAGCAAACCACTACGGCACACCTTCATTAAAAGTACTCACCTGAGCTTACCTCGGCGAATCCATTCCTCCACACGGATTCCTCACATAGTCCCTGAAAATTAAACAAAGGCCAAGGGACAAATAAGACTTGATCTTTTGAACTATATACTTACGGCAGCATTTTGGTAAAGGCAAGCAGTCATCGAACCCTCGCCAAATCCGAGATCCAGTGAAGTAACTGGATATCTACGCGCCCCTGGGTCAGAAGCAGGATGGAGAGCTCGTCCATACAGAAATTAAGGTGAGAGTCTGCGGAAGGCACAGCTAGGGTTCGAGGAGGGTGAGAAGGGGACAAAGGGGGGAATCTCACACACAATCTAGCAGTCAGTTAACTCCCTTTTCCCATCTACTGAAGGATTATTCTACGGGCCAGACAGACGAGGTTTGGGGGTCCAGTCCATCTTCCAAGCACTACGCTTTACCGTGGAAGAAGTTGTAGCAGTCCAGAACGGGTCGGCGCCTCCATGGGAATCAGGTGAGCGTTACAAAAAAGCAGACAATTTCAAAACTCAAATTGAATTGCAAAAATTTTTCAGAACCATCCGTTTAAAATATTTCTTCAGAAATCCCACAACCAGCGACAAAGACAAAGAAAAAAGCACTACCGGCCTCAAACCTAAATCTACTTTCTGCCCTATCTTAACTATGATAAGTCCAGCCATTGTAGCTTTCGAAAATAAAATCATCGACGAAACAAAGAAATTAATCTCTAAGAATAACTTCCTACAAGACAACCTTTGCCCGTCTGAAAGACAAGCATTAAAAGACCTACAAACCAACACCTTATTTGTGATTAAGCCCGCAGACATCGTCCTATGGAACAAAGAAGCTTACAACGAAGAAGCAAAGTCTCAACTCTCAAATCAAAAATTCTATAGACAACTACAGGGTGATCCGAGACCAAGATTAAAAGAAGAAATATCCAGTTTGATGGCACATGCCCAGGAAAGAGGGTGGATAGACCATGATGAAAAAATGTTCCTTATAAATTCCAACCCCACGATTCCAGCCTTCTATTTGTTGCCAAAGGTACACAAGAACAGCGAAAAAACAACCAGGGAGACCCATTGTGTCCGCAATAGACTCCATTTTGGAACCCTTGTCCATATATGTCGATTGGTTTCTAAGACCGTGGGTGCTAAAAATGAAATCCTACATCAAGGATACCACCAGTATGATTAATACTCTGGACAACATTCAGATCGAGAATGGTGAAATTCTGGTCACGTTGGATGTAGTGGCCTTGTACACTAGTATCCCGCAAGTAGAAAGCCTCCAAGTCCTAGAACAATACCTTAACCAACGGAATATGAATAATAAAACTGTGCCTACCGCCTTCATCCTTGAATGCGCAAGGCTAGCTCTCATGGAGAACTATTTTTTGTACGAAGAGACTTTCTACAATCAAAGACATGGAACAAGTATGGGTGCAACATTTTCACCAGATATAGCCAACTTATATATGGACTATGTGGAAAAAAAACTCAATTTACCATAGCAAAAATCCATATACATCAAATATCAAAGCCTGGCACAGATATATAGACGACTGCTTCATGGTATGGAGAGGCTAGGTCTCCCTCCTAGAAGAATTCCATCAATGGCTGAACCAATGTAACTGCAACATCAGTTTCACGATGGTCTACAACACTAAAGTGATCCCTTTTCTAGATCTAGAAATAAGGACACAAAATGATGGCACCTTAATTACCAACCTTTTCAGGAAAAAAACTGATAAAAACACTTTGCTAGAGTATAAAAGCTTTCATCCTGCCAGCTTAAAAGCGAACCTTCCCATAGGTCAATTCCTAAGAGTCCGGAGAAATTGCACCCATTTGGAAGATTACGAAATACATGGGAAACAATAGAAACAACGACTCAAACAGAGAGGATATCCCAAAAAACAAATAAATGTGGCATACAAGAGAGCAAAGAATCGTAACCGAGAGACATGTTTACATCCAACAATAAGAACAACAACGGAAAAAATGACCTGTGTTACAACCTTCAGTCCGATAAGTCATAATCTACGAAAACTAGTATTGAAAAATTGGCATATTATAAAAACGGAGGATTTTTCCCCAGCATCACCCAGATTTGCCTTTAAAAGACAAAACAACTTAAGAGACAATCTTGTGCACACGTATCCCAGGGAAAATAAAAAAACTGATACACAAAGAACACTCTGGGATCTGCCACCCGTTATCGGACATTTTAAATGTGGCAATTGTTCGGTCTGCTCTTTAACTGAAAACTTGAAAAACATAATGTTAAAAGGGAAACCCTGGCTTTTCAAAACGTTCACTAATTGTTGTTCACAATGGGTCGTCTATGCTATCCCGTGCCCTTGCCAATTACTGTATATTGGAAAAACTAAAAGACAAATCAAAACCAGGATTGGAGAACATAGATGTAATATCAGAAACCAAACTCCTAATGAACCCCTGGTGGCTCATTATATGCAGTGTAAACATAAACCAAGTGAAATGTTTTGGTTTATAATTCAAACAATTCAAGCATCAAAAAGAGGGGGAGACAGAGATCTGGCACTCCGTAAGTGCAAACAGAAATTGATTTTTGACCTGGATACCGTCAAGAACGGTTTGAATTCCACAGTTGAATGGGGTATTTTCTTTTAATAAATAAGTTCCCTTAATAGGGCTTTTTCAATCCATGTTTACAAGACATGTAACAGGTCCCCCACAATACATCATACTATCCATTGGGGGTTCGACCATTAAATAAAGCTAGTGTCCCTGTCTTGCTTTAAAATGCGGATACAAAGCAAATAAGGAAAGTCTGCCATTTTCAAAGTGCAACAAATTGAGGCACCACACTCTGAGGGGGTAATTCATAGAATTCGGCGCACGCGGCTGGCGCACATGCGCGTGCGAATCCCTGCGCCAGCCGCATGCGCTAAAATCAATTTCCGCGCACAGCATATTCATGGATTCCAGCCACCAAAACCAGCCGTGGCAGACAGTGGCGCAGCGACCCTGCAGCAGCGCCAGTTACGCCCCCAAGAATGCCTCTCGCGCAGGGAAAAGCCATCAAAATCCCCAATCCAACCCTGTACCTTCACGGCAAGCGGGCTACGTGTATCACTGGGGTGCGCGGGAAGTACCTCACGCGATTGGCCCCGTGCGAGCAGGGTACGTGTATTTCAGGGGTGCGCGGGAAGTTCCACACGCGATTTCCGCAGGGTACGTGTATTTCAGGGGTGCGCGGGAAGTTCCACACGTGATTTCAGCCGGGTACGTGTATTTCAGGGGTGCGTGGGAAGTTCCACACGCGATTGGCCCCGTGCGAGCAGGGTACGCGTATTTCAGGGGTGCGCGGGAAGTTCCACACGCGATTTCCGCAGGGTACGTGTATTTCAGGGGTGCGCGGGAAGTTCCACACGCGATTTCATCAGGGTACGTGTATTTCCGGGTGCGGGTGAAGTTTCACACGCGACATCAGCAGGGTACGTGTATTCCAGGGGTGCGCGGGAAGTTCCACACGTGATTTCCGCAGGGTACGTGTATTTTAGGGGTGCGCGGGAAGTTTCACACGCGATTTCAGCAGGGTACGTGTATTTCAGGGGTGCGCGGGAAGTTCCACACGCGATTGGCCCCGTGCGAGCAGGGTACGCGTATTTCAGGGGTGCGCGGGAAGTTCCACACGCGATTTCCGCAGGGTACGTGTATTTCAGGGGTGCGCGGGAAGTTCCACATGCGATTTCAGCAGGGTACGTGTATTTCGGGGTGCGGGTGAAGTTTCACACGCAACATCAGCAGGATATGTGTATTCCAGGGGTGCGCGGGAAGTTCCACACGCGATTTCCGCAGGGTACGTGTATTTCAGGGGTGCGCGGGAAGTTCCACACGCG
Organism: Ambystoma mexicanum; assembly: GCF_040938575.1. Lineage (NCBI taxonomy): Eukaryota > Metazoa > Chordata > Amphibia > Caudata > Ambystomatidae > Ambystoma > Ambystoma mexicanum. Next base: position 257,437,686 of record NC_090928.1, on the reverse strand, counting down.
ATTGGCCCCGTGCGAGCAGGGTACGCGTATTTCAGGGGTGCGCGGGAAGTTCCACACGCGATTTCCGCAGGGTACGTGTATTTCAGGGGTGCGCGGGAAGTTCCACACGCGATTACAGCAGGGTACGTGTATTTCAGGGGTGCGCGGGAAGTTGCACATGCGATTTCAGCAGGGTACGTGGATTTCAGGGGTGTGCGGGAAGTTCCACACACGATTACAGCAGGGTACGTGTATTTCAGGGGTGCGCGGGAAGTTCCACACGCAATTTCAGCAGGGTACGTGTATTTCAGGGGTGCACGGGAAGTTCCACATGCGATTTCATCAGGGTACGTGTATTACAGGGGTGCGCGGGGAGCACCACACGTGAATTGCACGTGTGGGTCCTCCCAGGTGTTCCCTCTACACCCTCCACGGCCCCTACAGGTGGCTCACACCACAGGGGCCTACCCTGCACATGTCCTGCAGGCACCCCATCCACCATGGCCATGCCCCCCAGCCAACCCACATGTCAACTTGCACTACTGTACACCAACGCATGTCCCCCTGCACCCCCAGCCACCAGGGGCACCCTCCACCAGGCCCCCACCCATGTCTCCCACCACCCCCACCCCCCAGCAGTGCAGGGTCACCCTCCACCAGGCCCCCACCCATGTCTCCCACCACCCCCATCCCCCAGCAGTGCAGGGTCACCCTCCACCAGGCCCCCACCCATGCCTCCCACCACCCCCACCGCCCAGCAGTGCAGGGTCACCCTCCACCAGGCCCCCACCCCCAGCAGTGCAGGGTCACCCTCCACCAGGCCCCCACCCATGTCTCCCACCGCCCCCACCCCCCAGCACTGTGGGGCACCTGCCAGCAGGCCCCCACCCATGTCCAACTCATGTTCCCCACCACCCCCACCCCCCAGCAGTGCAGGGTCACCCTCCACCAGGGCCCCACCCATGTCTCCCACCACCCACACCCCCCAGCACTGTGGGGCACCTGCCAGCAGGCCCCCACCCATGTCCAACTCATATTCCCCACCACCCCCACCCCCCAGCACTGTGGGGCAACTGCCAGCAGGCCCCCACCCATGTCTCCCACCACCCCCACCCCCCAGCAGTGCAGGGTCACCCTCCACCAGGCCCCCACCCATGTCTCCCACCACCCCCACCCCCAGCAGTGCAGGGTCACCCTCCACCAGGCCCCCACCCATGTCTTCCACCACCCCCACCCCCCAGCAGTGCAGGGTCACCCTCCACCAGGCCCCCACCCATGTCAACCCAGCACTGTGGGGCACCTGCCAGCAGGCCCCCACCCATGTCCAACTCATGTTCCCCACCCCCCCCACCCCCCAGCAGTGCAGGGTCACCCTCCACCAGGCCCCCACCCATGTCTCCCACCGCCCCCACCCCCCAGCACTGTGGGGCACCTGCCAGCAGGCCCCCACCCATGTCCAACTCATGTTCCCCACCACCCCCACCCCCCAGCAGCGCAGGGTCACCCTCCACCAGGCCCCCACCATGTCTCCCACCACCCCCACCCCCCAGCACTGTGGGGCACCTGCCAGCAGGCCCCCACCCATGTCCAACTCATATTCCCCACCACCCCCACCCCCCAGCACTGTGGGGCAACTGCCAGCAGGCCCCCACCCATGTCTCCCACCACCCCCACCCCCCAGCAGTGCAGGGTCACCCTCCACCAGGCCCCCACCCATGTCTCCCACCACCCCCACCCCCAGCAGTGCAGGGTCACCCTCCACCAGGCCCCCACCCATGTCTCCCACCACCCCGACCCCCCAGCAGTGCAGGGTCACCCTCCATCAGGACCCCACCCATGTCTCCCACCCCCCACCCCCAGCACTGTGGGGCACCTGCCAGCAGGCCCCCACCCATGTCCAACTCATGTTCCCCACCACCCCACCCCCCAGCACTGTGGGGCACCTGCCAGCAGGCCCCCACCCATGTCTCCCACCACCCCCACCCCCCAGCACTGTGGGGCACCTGCCAGCAGGCCCCCACCCATGTCCAACTCATGATCCCCACCACCCCCACCCCCCAGCAGTGCAGGGTCACCCTCCACCAGGCCCCCACCCATGTCTCCCACCACCCCCACCCCCCAGCAGTGCAGGGTCAACCTCCACTAGGCCCCCACCCATGTCTCCCACCACCCCCACCCCCCAGCAGTGCAGGGTCACCCTCCACCAGGCCCCCACCCATGTCTCCCACCACCCCCACCCCCCAGCAGTGTAGGGTCACCCTCCACCAGGCCCCCACCCATGTCTCCCACCACCCCCCAGCAGTGCAGGGTCACCCTCCACCAGGCCCCCACCCATGTCTCAACCCCCCCACCCCCCAGCACTGTGGAGAACCTGTCAGCAGGCCCCCACCCATGTCTAAGACCCCCCCACCCCCAGCACTGTGGGGCACCTGCCAGCAGGCCCCCACCCATGTCCAACTCATGTTCCCCACCCCCCCACCCCCTAGCAGTGCAGGGTCACCCTCCACCAGGCCCCCACCCATGTCTCCCACCACCCCCGTCCCCCAGCAGTGCAGGGTCACCCTCCACCAGGCCCCCACCCATGTCTCCCACCACCCCCACCCCCCAGCACTGTGGGGCACCTGCCAGCAGGCCCCCACCCATGTCCAACTCATGTTCCCCACCACCCCCATCAGTGCAGGGTCACAATCCACCAGGCCCCCACCCATGTCTCCCACCACCCCCACCCCGCAGCAGTGCAGGGTCACCCTCCACCAGGCCCCCACCCATGTCTCCCACCACCCCCACCCCCCAGCACTGTGGGGCACCTGCCAGCAGGCCCCCACCCATGTCCAAATCATGTTCCCCACCACCCCCACCCCCCAGCAGTGCAGGGTCACCCTCCACCAGGCCCCCACCCATGTCTCCCACCACCCCCACCCCCCAGCAGTGCAGGGTCACCCTCCACCAGGCCCCCACCCATGTCTCCCACCCCCCTCACCCCTCAGCACTGTGGGGCACCTGCCAGCAGGCCCCCACCCATGTCTCCCACCCCGCACCCCCCAGCACTGTGGGGCACCTGCCAGCAGGCCCCCACCCATGTCCAACTCATGTTCCCCACCACCCCCATCAGTGCAGGGTCACAATCCACCAGGCCCCCACCCATGTCTCCCACCACCCCCACCCCGCAGCAGTGCAGGGTCACCCTCCACCAGGCCCCCACCCATGTCTCCCACCACCCCCACCCCCCAGCACTGTGGGGCACCTGCCAGCAGGCCCCCACCCATGTCCAAATCATGTTCCCAACCACCCCCACCCCCCAGCAGTGCAGGGACACCCTCCACCAGGCCCCCACCCATGTCTCCCACCACCCCCACCCCCCAGCAGTGCAGGGTCACCCTCCACCAGGCCCCCACCCATGTCTCCCACCCCCCTCACCCCTCAGCACTGTGGGGCACCTGCCAGCAGGCCCCCACCCATGTCTCCCACCCCCCACCCCCCAGCACTGTGGGGCACCTGCCAGCAGGCCCCCACCCATGTCCAACTCATGTTCCCCACCACCCCCTCCCCCCAGCAGTGCAGGGTCACCCTCCACCAGGCCCCCACCCATGTCTCCCACCACCCCCACCCCCCAGCAGTGCAGGGTCACCCTCCACCAGGCCCCCACCCATGTCTCCCACCACCCCCACCCCCCAGCACTGTGGGGCACCTGCCAGCAGGCCCCCACCCATGTCTCCCACCCCCCCCCACTCCCCAGCACTGTGGGGCACCTGCCATTAGGCCCCCACCCATGTCCAACTCATGTTCCTCACCACCCCCACCCCGCAGCAGTGCAGGGACACCCTCCACCAGGTCCCCACCCATGTCTCCCACCACCCCCACCCCCCAGCAGTGCAGGGTCACCCTCCACCATGCCCCCACTCATGTCTCCCACCACCCCCCAGCACTGTGGGACACCTGCCAGCAGGCCCCCACCCATGTCTCCCACCCCCCCACCCCCCAGCACTGTGGGGCACCTGCCAGCAGGCCCCTACCCATGTCCAACTCATGTTCCCCACCACCCCCACCCCCCAGCAGTGCAGGGTCACCCTCCACCAGGCCCCCACCCATGTCTCCCACCACCCCCACCCCCCAGCAGTGCAGGGTCACCCTCCAGCAGGCCCCCACCCATGTCCAACTCATGTTCCCCAGCCAACATGTCATCACAATCTAGATCCCTGGTCCCTATGGTCAGCCGCCAAATGCAAAACACCCACCCGAGTATTGCATCCACCCACTCATAATTGGCAATTACATGACAGAACACCAATTGCAAGTTCCGAAACAAACACATTTCCCTCACATACACCCAATGGGTGTCAGTGAATCTCAAAACCCATATCATGATATGCATGAAACCAATGAGATACTACACATTGAAGTTCGATAAAAAAATATGTATTAAAGGAAACATAAATAGAATCAAAAATAAAGAAACAGAAATGGGAATGTACAAAAATGAAAAGAAGCATGTCCGTGAAAAAAAGCAAAACCAAAAATCATAATCCAAAGTAATGGTGTCCAAAGTCACTGTCCACAAAACAAAATCCAATGGGAAATAAAATTGAAAGCCATTGCTCCATGGTTAAAATGTGAAAGAAAAATACAATCCAACAGTGAACTATGTACATACCAACAAGCCAGGGTCCATTATCCCAACAAAAGAAAAGAAACCTATCTAACTACACTAACTAATAAAATAAACTATATACAAAAATGTGGCCAATGTCCAAAAGGTCCAAAATAAATCCAAAAAAAAGGAAACCTAACACTACCTACATAACTATGTACAAGGGCAGCGGGCTAGTTTGATGGCTCACTTTTGGATGTCCCGGGCCAGGGCATCATCGAACTCCTGCTCAATGTCCCGGAGGCGGTCCTCCTCCATGGCCCCGAGGGTCCGCAGGGCCATTGACGTGTCCACCTCCAAACCCCTGCAGATTGCCACGAGGCACTCGGCCCGCCTCAGGGCCCTCCGCATGGAGTTCTCCGCCCTGACCATTGTGAGCCGTGCCTCTTCCGCCCGCTGCAGCTCGGCATCTATGGCGTGGCCCAACCGCTGCCACACGGAAGACACTCTCTGTCCTGGGTCCTCCTGCCCTCCGGCCGATGCCTGCCCCTCCGATGTTGAAGGCCCCGAGCCTTCATGGCTCCCACCACGTTGCTGCTGTGCCTCTGCCCGTGCACTGCCTCCTGCTGCCTGCACATCCTCCGCCGGCTGGGGTGCAGTCGTTGATGTGGCCACCCCTGCCGGACGTCCGACTCCCTACTGTGGCAGGGATGCCTCCTCCACCAACCTGGCCGCACCGTTAGAGGCAGCTCCACAGGGCACCCAGGTGACTGATGGGTGGGAAGATGGCACGGAGGACGACTGGCGCGTAGGGGGTTCAGTTGAGGAGGGGGTCGTAGCAAGCCCCATCATACGGAGGAATCCGGCCTGGGTGACCTGTCCCAGCAGGCTGACGTGGTCAACGAGCCATTCGAGATGACGTGCAGTCTCCTCATGAAAAGACTGCAGGTCACCTCGCATGGCCCGTTGACGCAACGCCACACCAGTCAGAACAGGCTCAACCCGGACCCGGATAGCCATGTCCACAGGCAGAGGAAGGCTAGTTGTCGTGAGCTCATCCCCTGCCTGAAAACGGGTCTGGACGTAGGCATCCCTGCTGGTGCAAGATGATGCAGGGACAGGATCAGGGACAGGATTGCACACAGGCACCTCTGCGGCGGCCTGTGCTGCCTCCTGTCCCTGGTCCTGCACTGCACCACTAGCACCAGTGGGATCCCCACCTCCAGACCCCGTCTCTGTTGCTTGCATGGCCTCCTCCTCCACCAAACCCCCCACCAGCCTAGATGACTCCGTGCCATCTTCCCCCGTTGGGCCCTGTGGGGTCCCAGCTGCCCCTTCTGCTGCCGAGGAGTCCAACTCCAACCTCCGCCTCTTGGACCTCCCCCCGGCAGCTGCGGCCTGGGACGCGGCACCGGACTCCTCACTCCCCGACGAGATGACAACATTGGAGGGGAGCCAGGCCTTGCGTCTCCGGCTGGCGGTGGGATCCCTGCCGCTGTGCTCCACAGCACCTTCTCCGCCCTCTTCATCAGTTGACGCTGCAGACAGGGAGAAATAAAACACAGGCATCAGGGCACTGTACAATGGACACATACACACATGACAGTTGTACATGAGTGGCATTGGCAAAGCTCAGACATGCCATCACAATCCCCAACACACATGTCATTTCAACTCGCACACATGAGACATACAACAGCCATATCGCAACTGCCAGCACCATCCATACACATACAACAGCATGAGCAGGCAAAGGTGAGCCAGACATCACATGCAACACAGGAAGTGCACCACACATGTACACACATCACCACATTTGCATGCATGTGTACACCTCTGCCAAGTGTCGCAGTGTTCAGATGGGCATCCATGTCACATCTGCCAATCAGGCTTCCACATACCGCTGTCACATGCATCCATGTTGCATCACTGTTGCACCCTTGTCAAATACACACAGATGCACATGTACACAGTGATGATACATGCAGCTGAAAACAACATACATGCGTGACATCACGGACATGTCTACTTACATACACATTCATCCAAACATGTGTGCCCACACAACTGCATTTGGCATGCAAGCCTACACACACAAGCACCATCCATGTCTCACACATTCCAGCCCTTGCATGTGTTAGCCTCACGGCCCTGTACACCCCCACCCATACTCGACCCCATACAAACAGATGTGCAACCTGCACACCACTGAAAAATCACCACACGCACAGCTCACAATCAGGATGCATGTACACTTACCGCTCGACTCCAGACGGGTCTGCCTCTCAAGGACCTGGACGTGGAGCGCTGGGGATATGCGTTCCAGGACCCTCATCTGTTCTTCCGACAAGTGGCCCCGGCACCCCTTGGCCTCCGCTGCCTTCAAGAGGCGCCGGGCCTTGTTCAGGGTCCTGGACCTGAAGTCCTCCCAGCGCTTCTTGACATGTTGGAAGTCGCAGACTGCCACCCCCTCCGCGTTGATGGCAGTCACGATGTCAGTCCAGATCCGAGTCCGTCCTTCCTTGTCGGTGCGGGAACTTCCGAAGAGGGCATCATACTGCCCCAGGACTTGCTCCACCAGGACACCAACTTCGGTGGCACTGAAGCTGGTGCCCCTCTGCCTCTCTGGCCGGGGGTTGTCAGTGGTCTCCGATGGTGTTTGCCCCGACATGACAACCCCAGAGGCAGGAGTGGGTGGGCAACTGGGTCCTGGGGCTGGGCTGTGGAGCGATGGAATCCCAGTCGGGAGTCTTCGGTTCCAGCAGGGGTGGTCACAGCAACAGCACCCCTGGCTGATGTGCAGGCAGCAAATGGCAGGGCTCGTGGGCAGCAGGCAGTCAGGCAGCAGCAGATGGCAGGTGGAAGCGTGCTCAGGGCTCTGGGGGGCAGTAGTTTGGCCTTCTGGGCAGGAGCGTGGTCTTCCGTGTGCTTACGCGTGGCCAGCTTGATACGGAGTGATTTGGCACATGAAAATTCGGCACGTCAGTGTGTAATTCGAGGAAAGGCCCTTAGCGCGTAAGCGCGTCTGAACGCATACACAATTTCATTGGACAGAAGGCCCCTGAAGCGCAAGCGCCCCTGTGACGTGACGCGCATGGGCGTGCATGGGCATTTCAGCGCACGTGAAAAACTGCACGTCCGCGTGTAATACGAGGAAAGGGCCCATGCGCGTAAGTGACGTGACGCGCGCATGCCTTTCCCTCAGCACGGGTTAAAGTTCAGCGGGCCCAGCAGTTCGCTGTACGTGCCTTTCGTGGAGACCGACGTGTGTTGCTGCTTCCTGTTGTTTTGCGCGCCATCACAACTTCACAGCTATCAAGAACGTATCTCTTCTTTTGAAGGGGGTATTGGCTACGCGTGTTTTTCTGCATCGCGCTAGTCAGACGGTGAGTCGCACATGCTCTTTTTCCCACTGCGGGTGCCCCTGTGTATCGCACCCATTTTCGATGTCATAGTAGCCTGCGTGTCCCACGCGTACGCGTTATTCGTGTTACTGGGTGCCACCGCGTACTGCGGGAGGTTGAATCCACGCACGTAGGCTGCAGGGTTACGTGCACGGTTTTACTGCAGTTTTGGGGTGCCTGAGCGTTGCGTGACCCGTCACCACATCACCGGGGTCATATACAGCCTTGCAGGTGCAGGGGGGCTGTTAACATCTTGCTTCCCACCCCGTTCACCGCAATTGCCCAGGTCAATTGTGGTGTACACCTCCCATTGGCACCACTCCATCTGTGCCAGCACTACTACATCAGTGCCATGGTTGGGAGGCCAGCAAAGGTGAAGGGCGCCTCAGCTGGGCGTCCTCCTAGTGGCGGGTGTGGTCGGGGACGTGGATGTGGTGACGAGGGAGTAGGGGGACTCCAGGGTGTCCAGGGCAGCCACAGAGGGGGAAGAGGCAGGGGTGCGCAACTTGAGCACAATGTTGTGCCATGTGTCGGTGCAGTCATGCCACCACCCGCTGTGGTTCCAGGGGATGCAGCTCCTGCATCTGGCACTGGCACCCGTTTGACCCAGCAGTCCGTTCCATCGACTGCCACGGGCCCAAGGGTAGTGGTAGCTGCAGGTGCAGCTGTGGACACCGCCACCCAGGCTCATGGTCTGCCAGCGCAGGCTGCGTTGGCACTTGAAGAGCCCTTGGTAGATCTCCAACAGGCCAGGGGGGAAACCATAGGGGCAGGCCGGGCTGCTCAGACCAAGACACGTGTCCCTAGTAGTGTGTCGGGGAACAGAGACAATGACTGCCCACCAGGAGAACGGGATAAAGCATCAGCCTTGCCATGGATGCGACCTGGTCTGTGTTTGACTACAAAATCAAAGGCGGCAAAGAACAAATGCCAACGCACCTGCCTGCTGTTTGCACATTTCAGGGAGGCCAAGTCTTGTAAGTTTTTGTGGTCTGTATATACCACCGTCTGATACTTTGCCCCCATGAGATGATGTCGCCACGCCTGTAGAGCGTCCTTGATGGCCAGTAACTCTTTCTCGGTTACAGTATAGTGTGATTCGGCTGCCGAGAATTTCCGTGAGTGATAGGCTACCGGATGCAAACAACCCGAGGTTGGGCAAGGCTGAGACAGTACCGCACCTAGAGCAAACGAGGAGGCATCTGCCTCCAGAATGTAGGGGAGGTCGGGATCGGGGTGTTGCAAAACAGGGGCAGAAACGAACCTAGCCTTGAGTGCCTCGAAAGCCTTCTGATGTGTAGGGGTCCAAGAGAACGGGACAAGAGGGCTGGTCAAAGCGGTCAGAGGAGAAACGATAGAAGAGAAGCCGGCGATGAATCGCCAGTAAAAATTAGAGAAGCCGAGAAAGGACTGGAGTTGTTTGATGTTAACGGGAGTTGGCCATTCAGTGACAGCACGAACCTTAGACAGGTTCATGGACAAGCCCCCAGGGGAGATGTGAAAACCCAGAAATTCCACTTCCTTTGAATGAAATAAACATTTTTCAGGTTTGGCGAGTACCTCCCTAACATGACCGACGTGTTCCTCCAGGGAGGATGAGTAGATCAAAATATCATCCAGATACACCACCACGAACGTATCCAGGATATCCGAGAACACGTCGTTGATGAATCGTTGGAACGTCGCGGGAGCATTACAAAGCCCAAAGGGCATCACGGTATATTCGAATAAACCCTGTCGGGAGCAGAACGCCGTCTTCCACTCATCCCCAAGCCGCATACGAATCAGGTTGTACGCTCCTCTTAGGTCCAGCTTGGTGAAGACAGAAGCCGTAGTCAACCTGTCCAGCAGCGTGGATATGAGCGGAAGCGGGTACCTGTTTTTTACGGTGATGGAATTTAACCGTCTGTAGTCCACACATGGACGAAGATCGCCCTCCTTCTTTGGCACAAAGAAGATCGGACTGGCAGCTGGAGAACAAGAAGGCCGTATGTGACCCAACTTCAAAGCCTGATGTATGTATTCCTTAAGGGCTTGCTCCTCTGACTGTGACAACGAATAGACCCTACCCCTAGGTATGGGAGCCTCCGGAACCAGGTCAATCGGACAATCGTATGGTCTATGTGGGGGTAGACCCTCAGCAGTGGCTTTATCAAAAACCATATGGAAATCGTGGTAGTCAACGGGTATGTTAGCTGTAACGGCCCCCACGGCGTGCGAAAGCACAGGGTCTGGAACACTGTCATCGATATGGGTGGCAGCCATGGCACCAAGGATCGTGGCAGGATTGGACAGCGGGCCAGCTTCGATGAGACAAAACTGTTGACACACCTCGGATTCGAACGTGACTTGTCCGTTTCCCCAATTGATCAACGGGTTATGTTGCCGTAACCAGGGTATTCCCAATATGATGCCGAACTGTGGTGTACTGATAAGATCAAACAACATGGTTTCCCTATGGATGTTTTGTATCACCACTTCCATCGGAGCGGTCTGGAACCTGATTGGGCCGGAAGACAGGGAAGTGCCGTCCACGGCGTGTACAGGTTCCGGGTGTTCTTTCCTGACCAGGGGCAGATTGAGTCGATGGGCCAAGGGAATATCGATGAAACAACCAGTGACCCCAGAATCAACTACAATATGAACTATGTGTGCGATCTCCCTAGTGGGCTTCAGTAGGGCACTAACCACCACTGGTCTGACAGGCCCGAAAGTGGGTTCAGAGGGGGTCATAGACAGGCTCGCCGGTGCCCCCTGTATCATGGGCGAGCCTTCTGAAAACCCGAGGTTTTGTTCTTAGGGCGTCGGGGGCATTCCCTTACGAAGTGTCCGTTTAACCCGCAATAAAAACAGGCATTATCGTTTCTCGTTCGGATGGTGTTATCGGACTACGGATACCGCCTACTTGCATGGGTTCAGCAGGGGTGGTAGAAACGGAATGTCCAGATTGACTAGTGAACGTTGTTTCGGCCCTTCTCTCGGATCTCCTTGCGTCAACTTGTAAAGCAAGATCCACCAGATCCGAGAATACCGAGGGAAGGGCAGAAACCACTGAGAGTGCATCCTTCATGGCGTTGCATAGGCCACGATAGAATACGATTGCCTTTTTCTCCTCTGGCCAGGATGTTTCAGCAGCGAGTTGGTTATACCTAGTAATGTATTCTATCAATGACTGTTTGCCTTGTGTTAGATCCAGGAGTTCGAGATCCCTTGATTGGGCCTTATAGCGTGTATCAAAGACTTTGGCCATTTCTGATACAAGAAGATCAAAATCATATAGAGCGGGATGGTCATTCTCCAGCATTGGGTTCGCCCAGGTGGCCGCCACCCCAGATAAATGGGACAGAAGAAACGCGGCCTTTGTAACAGAATCGGGAAACGCTAAGGGCCTGCACAAGGAATGCAATTTGCATTGATTAACGAAAGTACGATACTTCCGAGGGTCCCCCTGGTAGCGTTCTGGTGCAGCAAGAGGGACAGATGTAGGAAGCAATACAGGGATGGGTGCAGAGGCCGTGACAGGTGCTGGTTGGGCTGGGGGAACTGTGTCCCCGAATTCGGCATCCGTGGGTAATGGGAAACGTGTGCTTTGTAGGGCGTCCAGACGGTGATGTATGGCTGTCGTGGCGGTAGCCATGTCGGTCCTGAGGGCCGCCACTGCCTGCAACAAAGCGGTCACTGGATCCCCGGCGGAGGGATTCATACTCTGGACGACCAAAAAGGCTTCACAGTCTGTTACGAAGTTCGTTGGTCGTGCAGAGTATGAACAACCCCTCTGTCCCCAAGAAACACCCTGACAACACCAGAAATACTGTCAGCGTGATTATTAAGGCCACAGGTGGAAGTCCCCAAGCCAGGACGCGGGACAGCCGGAAGAACCCCTTGAGCGCTGTAAGGCAAGGTACAATGGTTAGGTAAGTAGGAAAGCAGGACACAATCTTCCCAAATGCAAATACCAAAACACTGGAATACCTGTGAGGACTTGTGTCTTTCCCAAGGCTGAAAGAGGCGTGAACCTCCAGACTGTGGCTGGACAAGGCTGTAAGGTAGAGCAGGTGACCACCTATTGTAGGACCAAGGTCCTAATGAAACACGTGATCCGTAGAGAACTCCAGGCAGTCCGAGGTCAGAAAACAGATGATTCAATGTTCCAGAGCCAATGAGGGTTTAAGCAAGGACAATCCGTGTAACAAGCGTAAGTCGGCAATAGGCAATCCAAGTTCCAGAGTCAGTGAAGGGTTAAGCAAAGACAATCCGTGGAGCAAGCGTAAGTCGGCAATAGGCAATCCAAGTTCCAGAGTCAGTGAAGGGTTAAGCAAAGACAATCCGTGGAGCAAGCGTAGGTCAGAATACAACAGGTCCTTGAACGAAGAGAGAGTGTCACGTGATCCTAGTTGAAACAGCTGTGAAGCAACGCCTTTGGTTTTCGAACTCCTTTTATCCCTGGAAGGGACGCACGTGACAGTATCACGTGAGAAGTGAACCAAAAGCGTTGTAGCGTTGCTAGGCATCTAAGGGTCACGTGATCCGTGACGCGCCGGGCAGCGCCGGTCTCCGCGAAGGATGTGAGTTCCTGGAGTGAAGGAGTCTCCACTTGGTTTGCCACAGCCGCGAAGGGCGATAAACGCCAGCTCCGCCAAACATGCCCTGCCGTGCCCTGTTGTGTGAAACGTGAGTGGGAAATGAAGTACATGAATCTGAGCATGTGTGCCGGGGAGCGCGGATAGAGGTAGAAGCAGAGGGGCGTGTCCTTGACGCAGTGGGAAGCGGTGTGACAGGCAGTCATGTCATCTGCTGCCCCGAACAGCCGGGTGTTGGCAAGTGCAGGGGCAGATGCACCCAACAGCACCCCGGTTGTGAGTCTGCCAACCAGGACCGTTGCGGTCAATGACCCTGCCACAGCTGATGTTGCTGCGCAGGGTCCATTAGTGGGCACCCAGCTGCCACTGACACAAGTCAGGCCTTTGGTCATCCCTCCACCTGCCACTCCCTTGGCTCAATCCACCGAACCCACTGGCCATACTGGTCAGGGCGGCATTAGCCAGCCAGGGTCTGCGCCACAGTCCAAGAGGAGGAAGCTTGCACCTGCAGCACAGGCTGGGACCCCACACACAGCCACGACCTCCTGCACGTCGAGGAAGAAGCCTTTCTGTAAGCAGGAACTGGACGTCCTCGTGGACTACGTGCGGGCCACAGCCGTGACATGCTAGTGGGTGCCAATAGACTACGGCTGCCCAACGTGACACCCACTGGAAGCATGTTGCAGAACATGTCAGTTCATTCGGCCATGAGATGCGCACGGAGCAAGAGTGCAAAAAGCGTTGGAATGACATCAAGCGCAGCACAAAGGCTAAGCGTGCCTCTAATTACAACTTGACTCTGGTGACTGGCGGTGGGCCTGCACCAGAGGAGGAAGAGCTCACTCCGCATGAGGCTCTCGTTGCGGAGTTCATACCACCTGAATTGGTCGAAGGAGTGGGAGAGATGCTGGACTTTGATGCGCAGTCCAGTGAGTGTTGATGCGTGTTTGTTGAGGACGTGTGTGTTTCACTTGTGGGATGTGTTGTGCATGATTGCTGCTACATGTGACGTGTACATGGTTCTGATGTGTAAGTAATGGAATGCTTCCGTCATGCATGTCTCCTCTGCCTGCATGCGGGACTCCATGTAGGCATGCTCCCTTGTCCCTCCTCCGCCACTCTGCACCCCAGTTCCACCTTTGCACTGGTCTGCTTCAATCTTGCCAATGTGTACTTTCTTGTTCGTGTGTCCTGTGTAGATGCTAACTTCCAGCGTAGAATCTGCCAGACATATGCCGTGTGGGACAGCCTTAGTACTCGATGCAGGGTATCTCACTTGTACTGTGCATGGGTCAGATGTCCCGCAGGGACATGAGTGCCCATTCATGCTCCATGTGCATTGCAAGCATGCCCCTATGTGTCCTTGACTGGATGATCACTGTAATACAAGTCCTTGGTTACATACATTGCCTGCCATCTCATCAGCCTTCCCATGTCAACTGTGGCTCAGTCCTGTGTTGCACACATGTTTAGGCTCTGACAATCTGTGTGGCTCACAGGCCTCAGCCTGTTCAATGGCCAATGACTCTGTCCAACTCTTGTTGTGTCTTCTTCACACGTGGGCGGCCTCCAGAGTTAAAATCATGTGTCCTGCCTACTGTCCCAGCATCATTTGCAGTGTTGTCACTTGAATCACATTAAGCTGTTGATGCCAGTCAACACTGCCTGCCAATACACAGTATTGTATGGTCAGCCTTTTGATACCATGCTAGGCATCCCTGCTTTGGTACTGGGGTGGAGGGGTGCTTGGCTTCTAGATATGGTACACATTGAATGCACAATGCACGTGATGTCTGAATTTGACATTGCACTGCCTTCACATTTCCTGGCACACGCCATGGAGTCCTTGTACATGTAGGTAGTAAGTGGCGTACACATTTTCTGCACTGCATAGACCCACTTCCATGGAAAATGCCACCTTTCAATGGGTCTGATCACAGAAGCTATTCAAAGTTGACCCAGCATGCATGCCAGGTTATATGTTGTGTGTCACATGTCTGCCGGATACGTTTGCTGTCGGTGTGTGTGTGTGTTGTGTGCTTCTGACATGTGTAGTGACCTTTTTTCTCTCTATTTTTCAGGTGATGACGCAATGGAGGGGGAGGATGGTGTTGTCATGCCAGACACAGGGTTGGTAACACCACATCAACCCGGCACTAGTGGGGGTCGTGGGGTGGTAGGCCACGAAAACCCCCAAGTGCTGCAGTCCATCTTGTCTCTGGCTGCCTATGAGTCCAGCCTTGATGACGACTCTGACGTCCATGTTGAGTTGGATGAGCATCAAGTCCATGTGTCAGGGGTGAGTGATTCTGTTGTGGACACTCCTCTGTCTGCGACCCCTGCACTGAGGGATCAGACAGTCTTGGTTCCTCCGCCCGTGGTGGATCGGGACGCAGGGTCACCCTCCACACCAGTCACTGATGTGCCTGGGACATCACGTCGACGGGGGCATGTAGTCGTGCAGCCGCGGGCAGTGGCAACACAGCGAGGACCCCCGGTCCTTGGGTCCCGCAGGGGTCAAGCGGGCAACGCGGTCGCCGCGCGCAACCGCAGTATACTGAGTGGGAGCAAGACATGACTGCCAATTCCGAACGGCAGGGGGCAGCAATGGAGAACATCGCTGAGAGCATGGAGCGTGTGGCCCGATCTGTGCTCCCCCCTGCTAGGCAGGTGCTTCTCCAGCAGCAGGCGGCACGGTCCACGGCCCGCTCGCTCAGGCTGGGCATGGCGGCCTCAGACAGGGCACGCCAGGCTGAAATGTCGTCTCTGCATCAAGCAATTGCTGCTCACGCAGAGGCGCACATGGATGCCCTGAGGGAGGAGTATGCTTCCCTCAGATCCACTCTGGGTGTCCTTATGATGTCCTAGAGGCAGCAGGCAGAGGAGAGGTTTGCACAGCTTGAGCGTACCATCTCGGCTGAGCTACAGGCTTGCCGGGAGGTGCAACGGTTGTCCAGCCAGGCCTTGCAGGAGGAACTCCTTGTTACAAGTGCTACCTTGCAAGAGGAAGCACGTGTATCACGTGAGGTTCTGCATGCAGACCTACGTCACATCGCCACACAGAACCAGGCTCACCCGTCCGGCAGACTTGCTGCCGACGAGGGGCAAGCTGCGGCTAGGCGTGGCCAGGCTACTGTGCCACGTCCTCCTTTACAGGATGAGCCAGACTCAGACGACCATCTATCTCCCACATAGGTCGGGCTGTGCAGACGTTGAGCCCATGGAGGTTTTTTTTTTGGCTCAGCATCATCGCATGTGGATGTTGAGCAGCACCCTGTACCTCCCCCCTCCTGGGTGCATCCCCTTCCCCCCGGGTCGTATGTGGCCATTTTTGATGTTTCTTTTAGTTTAGTTAGTTAAGTTTGTGTTTGATAGTTAGTTTAATTAGGTAATGTAGGTTTTCCATTGTTAGTGTAATTAGTTAATAGTTGATTTAGTTTAAAATTGCTAGTCTATTGTGCTTTCATGTGACGGTGCAGGCTTTGTGGATTTTGAAGGCATCCACTGTCTGTTCCAGCTGGGCCCTTCAGGCTTGTCTTGTGTATGTGTTTGCTGCTTGGGGTCCTTGACTCACATATGCCACTCCTGCCTCCCTTATCCATGGGCTCACAAGGATGGTTCGGTGTTACAGAATTTTACACAAGGGCTTTGGACTGTCACATCTGTGGCATGTCTGGTGCTGTGTGACTTGTGTTGACACCCCTAGTGGGGATGATTTTGGTGTTATTGTCCACTGTTCAGCTTTTGCTAGATGGGGTGTGTCATGATTAATGTGTACATTAATTGCTATGCATTGTGTATTATGTTTCATATCTTTACTGTACACGTCCTTGTTGCAATTCATGCTGTAGATAGTGTTCCACACTTTGGATGTGAAAGATGGACTGATGGTGTGATTTGTGATGTGACTCTCTGACATGGTCAAGTAATGAGATGCCTGATGAGACACACACAGATGACTTTGAAGCATTAATCATGTGTTTCATGCCCTTTCTGCAGGGGGATGAGCCTCCAGAGCACCTTTGCCAGCAGACATGGCCCATTGGACAACGGAATTCTGGACACGTTTGTTGGTGCCCACATGCACATGTGTGCACAAGCAGAGGTACAGGGATTGCAGACCCACATCCTAGAACTGCTAACATGTTCCAAGGAACTCCAGGCAAGGTGAGCAGCACAGGGGGGCCACAGCACAGCAAAGCTTGCACCAGGCGAGTTGCACATGCAGGCTTAGTCACAGCACTGAGGGTGAGCTTAGACGAATATTGGTGTTGAAGCACACAATGCAGCTCAGATGTGTTGGTGGACTGATGGCTGTTGATTGTAAGGTTGTCTGGGACACATGCAGGGGCAGTGGCACATACCCTCCGGTACACCAAGGTCCATTGAGGCACTTGTATCAACCATGTAGCCTTCCGAGACATGGAAAGGGGCAGCTCACAGGGACATACAGCAAGGGACATACTCGGGTGCAGTGCATGTCTTTTCCATGTACTTTATGATAAATGCACTGCCAACTTTGTTTCGGTCATGGTGGTACGCAACTTGCTCAGACGTCATGGCTTGCTATATGGGTCTGTCTGCTTACCCAGGGAACATTGCATGTTGTGTGAATTGTGACACATTGGTGTTCCATTTGCCACGCACCCACCGGCGGCTGACTTACTGCATTGACTGTGTATGACCCGTCACAGGGGTGATGGTATATATGGGTACGAAGCATCTACACCAGATTGTCTGTTTGTAGAGTAGTTTGTTGCTATGGGGCATGTTTGGTGTTGTGTTTTTGTGTAATTGGCACGTACAGGTTGTTGACTGTGGCTCTCTTTGCAGCATTGCAGTGCTCCTGTAACCGGACCTGAGAGTGCGCAGGCAGGAGGCCAGCACTCAAAACCAGAGCTAAGTGTCTTGTTGTTTTTCTTTCAAACTGCTCTGCATAGGCTTGCTGGGGAGTGTACTAATGCATGGATGTATGTGTGGTTCAATTTGGTATGTTTTTTCCCCCTAATCACCCGTAATCCTATGCAATTTTGAACCCTGTACCCTCTACCCGGTGTTCCTGCTTCCCGTACCTATCCAAGCAACGTTCCCTGACCCTCTTTCCCCGCTGGGGTTGCGGATGCCTGTGTAAGCCCCGAATTTGCAGGCGCCAAAACCCTAGAGGGGGTGGTTGGTTCGTACCACTCCTGAGCCTGGACTACAGAAGACCATGACAATGATGTCCAAGTTTGTTTGGATTGTGTATGTGTTCATGCAGGTAGTACATTTTCATGCATTCCCTAGTTTCATGCGTCATTCCTCCTCCCCTCTTCTGCCACTCATTCCAGTCATCCAGTGTGTCAACACCTGTCCCGACTGCATATCCCTGAACCCTTATGGATCCTGTACATGGCTAATTTGCTGTTTGATGTGGTCTGTCACTTAGATGTGATGCTCAGGGTGTGCATCACACACAATTGCTGTTCACTGTGCTGTGCGCTGAGCAGTGTGTTGCAGGAGTAGGACACAGCACACATGAGCTGCAGTGTTGATTTTGCAATGCACAATGTGCATGTAGACAGGCATTCATTGTTATGTTACGTCTACAACTCTTGTAATGCATTTGGAAATGACTTATTTTGCGTGGGAGATTTTGTTGGTCTGTCATTTCATCTGATTCCGGGTCAGGCATCATTGTCTGATGCCACTGTACATTTAGGACATGGCAATGTGTACCTTATCGTTACTGTGTTGGTGTATGGGTATTGCTTGCCATGTCATGTTGTGGTTTGGGAGGGTTTGAGTGACATGACAGTGATGGCCATGGCCTGTTTTGCAGGTGTGTGTGATGCACACCTTGCATGTCAGGGTCATCCGCTTCTCAGAGCAACTAGCTGGGGGTAGATCTCTCTCCGCGGCAGCGCCCTCCCTCTGGAACGGCCTTCCTGCCTCACTTGAACTTGAGGGGAACCATCTCCAGTTCTGGAAGCACCTCAAGACCTTCCTCTTTGCTTCTGCTTTCTCTCTGCCTCTCCCTTGCAGAATTCTTCACTGGAACTGCACTGGAGCTGCAACTGGGCCACTCTCACCGACCTCGGTCCCTGGCCCAGCCACTCTCCACTTGCACTGCCTCCCTGGCAACCCCTGCACTGCGGTACTGTCTCTCTATCCCTACAGCCCACCCTTCCCAGCACTTGTCTGCACTTACCTTTGCAGTTGCCACCAGCCGACCTATGTATTTGTTTTTTGGTCTACTTCCCCTGTACTGCACTCCACCCCCCCTTCCCCTTGCACTTTTCCCTTCCCCCTACCCCTGCACTTGCACAATCTAAATGACACCTGGCCTAGTAGTACCGTTGTCTGTCTTCCCTTGTTCCCCCCTCCCTGCCTCATCGCACCTTGAAATACTTGTGTATAGGCCATATCATGTCATATGTCATATGTGTGCCTTTTGGTCACACGGGATAGCTTGTGTTTAAGTAGCTAGGGATGCAGACGATGTGGTACTTCCATGGCAACTATCTCAGGGTGGTAGGGTTGTGACAGTTGACTGTCTCTTTGTCATCATCGACTGTCACCTGGTATGTGCCAGGCCTGTGTGCACTCCGCAGGGGTGGGAGTTTAGGTGAAAAATCTGGCCACAAGCTGGGTCCGGGCTTCCTCGCCACGTGCCCTGTCCTCTACCATGGGTAGCACCTGTGCCTGTGGTTGGGGATGTGGGGCACCACCATGTCCACCGGGACGCCCTGCCGTGTTGCAACATTGTGCAGGACACATGCTGCCACAATGATCCTGCACACTACTGGTGGTGCATAGAGTAGTTGCCCGCCAGAGCGGTCAAGGGAGCGGAAACGTGACTTGAGCACTCCGAATGTGCGCTCCACTATGGCCCGGGTTGCAATATGGGCGGCGTTGTATCTTACCTGGGGTGGTGTGGTGGGGTTCCGGATTGGCGTCATCATGTGGTTGCTCAGAGGGTAGGCACTGTCCCCTGGGGAGGTGATAATAGTTGAGATTATTAGGGTTTGTGTATTTGTCTGTGTGTGACTTGCATGCATGTGCAAGGGCATTTGTACTGACCTAGGAGCCATGTGTCGCCATGCTGACCAGCTTCCAGGGCCCGGCTCAGGGCGGACATTCTGTATGGAACAAGTTACTTACCTGTAACTGTTGTTCTCCAGCATGGGTCTGGCATAGATTCACATGCTCATGAATATTCCCCGTCGTCAGGCTGGGAATCCTCGGTAAAGAAAAAACCAGTATCAGTTTCATTTCTGATCTGTCTTTCGTAGTAATAACCAATCACTGGTCTCTGCGTCATACTGACCACAGCCAATGACTGCCCTCTACCTAAGCACCGCCTCTGGCAGCCATCATCAGATTTGGAAGCACATGAAGTGGCAGTATGACCAAGTGAAGAGCCGCAGAGGGGTAGGCGGGAGGGTTCGCATGTGAATCCATGCCAGACCCATGCTGGAGAACAACAGTTACAGGTAAGTAACTTGTTCCTTCTCCAGCATGGGGTCTGGCATGGATTCACATGCTCATGAATAAAGAATACATAGCAGTACACACATGCACAACCACGGGAGGTGGCAAAGGCTCAACATTAAGCATTACATCAAACTCAACATTAAGCATCTTACCTCCTCACCAGGCTCACCTCAGGCGAACAGGTTGCGCAGCACTGCTTGGCCGACCCTGGACTCCTCCCTGGAATCCCGGTCGACGCAGTAGAATTTCGTGAAGGTGTGCGTCGACCTCCACGTAGCAGCCCTGCATATGTCCAGCAGGGGCACACCAGATAGGAACGCCGTGGTAGCTGCGATCGCTCTGGTGGAATGGGCTCTCGGACGGCCAGGCAGCGGTCGGTTTGCCAACCGGTGACAGTACATGATACAGCCGGAGAGCCATCTGGAAATGGAAGCCTTCGAGAGAGCCTTCCCCTGATTGACAGGTCCAAAGTTCACAAAGAGTTGTGACGTCTTCCGAAAACACTTCGTGCGGTCCACGTAGAACTTCAGTGCTCTAGCCACATCCAGCGAGTGCAAAGTTCTCTCAGCCGGCGACGAAGGCGACGGGAAGAATACAGGCAACACCAAGGGTTCATTGAGGTGGAAGTCCGACGGTACCTTGGGCATGAAGGAGGGGTGCATCCTGAGCACTACCCTCGTGTCGTGAAAAGTCAAGTACGGGGCCTTGCAGGAAAGGGCCTGGATCTCTCCCACCCGTCGTGCGGAGGTGATGGCCACAAGAAACGCTGATTTCCACGACAGAAACTTCAACGGGGCCGAGTGCAGAGGCTCGAACGGAGGTCCCATGAGCTTGGTCAGCACCACGTTGAGCTCCCACACCAGGGCCGGAGCCTTCACCGGCGGGAACGATCTGAACAGTCCCTTCATGAACTCTTTCACCAGACGATGAGACCACAAGGACGTCCGCCCCGTGGTTCTGGTGTATCGGGAGATCGCAGCAAGATGAATCTTGATGGACGCGTGTGCCAGTCCAGCTTTGGCCAGCGTCAGCAGATACGGCAGTACTTGGGGAGCCGTAATCCGTAGAGGGTTAATCTTCTGTGCGTGGCACCAGACAGAGAACCTCTTCCATTTGTGTCCGTAGCATTTAAGAGTCGAGGACGCCCTGGCCTTTGCAAGAACCTCTCTGCAGTCGGCCGGTATGTCGTATCCTCCAAACTCTAGCGCTGCAGGAGCCAGGCCTGCAAGTTCAGCGATTTCGGGGTCGTAGTGGAGGATGGCGCCTCCTTCCCTGGAGAGCAGATCCGCGTCCACCGGCAGCTTCATTGGAGGGGACGCTGACAAGTCCAGAAGGTCCGGGAACCATATCTGCCTCGGCCACGCAGGTGCGACGAGGATCATCCTGCACCGTGACCTCTTGAGCTGGTTGACGAGCCGGATTAGCAGTGGCAAAGGAGGGAACGCGAAGAGGAACAGGCCCTCCCAGGGGAACGAGAAAGCATCGCCCATGCTCCTCGCCTGGGGAAACCTGCTGGCGAACCTCCGGCACTTGGAGTTCGTCGCCGTCGCGAACAGGTCGATCTGGGGTGTGCCCCACCGTCGGAAGAGGCGATCCACTAGATCCTGCCGTAGTTCCCACTCGTGGCACGAGCGCAGCTCCCTGCTGAGTGAGTCGGCGATGGTGTTTTTTATCCCTGCCAGATGAAACGGCACCAGAAACATCCCTTGGGCGACTGCCCAATGCCACAGGTCCTGCGCCTCCTTGGACAGTGCTGGGGACCTGGTTCCGCCCTGTTTCCTGATGTAAAACATGGTGGTGGTGTTGTCGGTGAAGATCCTCACCACCTTGCCCTTGAGGGACGGAAGGAAGGACCTGAGGGCCTAAAACACTGAACGGAGCTCCAGGACGTTGATATGTAAGGATTTCTCCGTCGGGAGCCAAAGGCCTCTTGCGTGCAGATTTTCGGTGTGCGCTCCCCACCCTTCCAGGGAGGCATCCGTGGTCACTGTCTCCTGGTGGGCTGGGGTCTGGAAGTCCATGCCCGCCGTCAGATGCGCGCAGGTGCCCCACCACCGGATCGCTCGTCGGAAACTCTCGTCGAGTGTGATCCTTTCCTCGAAGCTGCCCGTCGTTTGGATCCAGCGCACGTCCAGGAACTCCAGGAGAAGTTGAGGGACGTGAAGTTCTTTCCTGGCCACGGGGGAGCCAGTTTGTACCAGAGCTCCCTGTCGTATCGGGCCGCCGCGGAGACGACGGAGTCCGGGGTAGGCTGCGCCCGGAGGCACAGGGGGGCCGTGTCCGGGACCCGGTACTTTTTCTCGTACCGGTCTCTTCTAGCTGGCGTCGTGGAAGGGTTCTTGAGGAGGGTGAGGCCCTCATCCCAAATGTCGTCCAATAGAGGCACTGCGAGGACCGTCTTCCTCTTGGCCTCGCGCCGCTGATAAAGGAAACCTTCCTTCTTCTTCTCCTCAGGGCAGAGTTGGAAAAGCTTGGATGCCCTGGCGATCATGGAGTGGAACGATCCAATCTCGTCGGGCGGAGAAGCCCTGGTGGGAGGCGACGACGGTACATCCTCGTCGTATACCTCGTCGTCCGTACCCGTCGCTGCCGTGTCAGTCCCCGTATCACCCCCTCGGGTGGACGGGGAGGAGGGCTGGAAGGGGCGCGACGGCTGAAAAGGAGGAGGAGGGTGGATCCTTCTTTTCTTGGTAGGGGGAACCCCAGAACGTCCCGGTTCTGTGTCCCCCGACGGGAGAGGTTTCGTCCAAAAGAGGTCTCCCTCCGAGGTGGCAGGGAGACTCTGAGCCCCGAGGTCGCCACCACTGGCGTAGCCTCCACAGGCTGAGCCAGGGCCGCCGCGACAGACTCGATAGAGGGCTTGGCCGGATGGATTAAGGCCTTCACCACCTTAGGTGCGCTCACCGCCTTATCCTTGAGGGGGGGACAGTGCCTCGCTCCCCCTCCGCCTTCGAGCTCGACCGGGGCCTCTCTAGGAGCCTCGCCGGGTGCTCGGCCTTCCTCTTGCCCGACCCAGAGCGTTGGCTCGTGGTTGATGGTGCCGGGGAGGGTGCGCCCAGCCTGGCGCCCGTAGAGCCCGACCGTTCGGCGCTTCCGGTGCCAGCGGACTCGCGGTGCTTGGCCTTATGTTGGACCCCCGTCGCCGGGGCGTCCTCAAAGGTCTTAGAATACCGCTCGGATTTCTTCCTTTTCTTCTCGCCGGACGGGCTCTTCCCTTCCAGCCAGTTGGCGAGACGTTGATGGCGGTCCTTCATGGTCCGCTCCGACATGTTGCCGCAAAACGCACAGTCCTTCTCCACGTGCGTCTTGTCCTCATGTAGGCAGTAAAGACAAAAAGAGTGTTCGTCCTCCTTGAAGACGTTCTGCAGCTGGCATCCAGGGCAGACCCTGAACAGCTTTCCGGGCGTCGAGCTTCCCTTCTCCTGGGCCATGACCGGGCCTGAGAAACTTCTGGAGTCCTCCAAAAGCGTAGCTCGACGAAATCTTCACCCTTGAGGGGCGCAGACGAATCCGACACGGGTCCCCGTTGATCGGATGGAGAGTCGGTGGAGCTTGAGGCTCTTTTGACTGAAAAAATGAAGTTTTTGAGAAAAAACGTGAAAAAAATAGCACTAACGCTCGAGAGCAATAGCACGAGGATCCCAACACATGAACGTGCTGTAAAAATCTAAAGATGGCTGCCAGAGGCGGTGCTTAGGTAGAGGGCAGTCATTGGCTGTGGTCAGTATGACGCAGAGACCAGTGATTGGTTATTACTACGAAAGACAGATCAGAAACGAAACTGATACTGGTTTTTTCTTTACCGAGGATTCCCAGCCTGACGACGGGGAATATTCATGAGCATGTGAATCCATGCCAGACCCCATGCTGGAGAAATGAAACTGTCATGGGTGGAGCCAGGGTAGTTTGCATAGACAGAGGTGATGATTCCCTTTGCATCGCATACCACCTGTACATTGATGGAATGCCAGTGCTTGCGGTTTCGGTAGATGTGCTCAGTGGCCCTAGGTGGACATAGGGCCACATGGGTGCAATCTATGGCACCAAGCACTTTGGGGAAGTGTGCCACCCTGAAAAAATCCAGGACAACGGCCTGCCTTTCTGCGGGTGTTCTGGGCATGTATATGTGCCTGCGGACTGAGGGGGCGCGCTGTCATGATTGCCAGTACCTGGTGTAGGCAGCGTGACTGCGTGGCCTGTGAGACCCCCCCCCACTATGGCAATAGCCCGCTGAAATGACCCAGTGGCTAAAAAATGCAGGACATTGAGCAGCTTCTCCAAGGGGCTCAATGCTTGGGAGCAAAGGGTGGGGGATGTAAGGTCATCTTCCCACTCCCTGACCAGGTCTAGGATATATGGGGTGGAAACCTATACCTGCCATAGACCTGGTCGCCAGGCATCCCGAAAAGGCTTGTCCGTGGTGCGAAAATGCGTGCCCTGGCTATTCTCCTCCTCCTGCGGTGTCCCACGATCAGTGCTGCGACAAATGGGGCATTCATCGTAGCTGTATATACGCGTTTGTTGTATGCGTGCACTTTTATACTGTGCGCGGGGACGCTTCCGCCTGCCTTCGTGTGGCGGACGCGTTGACGCCTGTGCGCGTCTTTTGCCGTGCGCGGGTTTCCCGTATTCGGATCCATGAATACGGGTTGTTCGCGTGCGTGTGGGCGTTCCGTGTAGTTCCCTGCAGTACTTCCCCAGTTACGTCTTCTTTTTCACGCGTTGTTCTCCATTCCGTGTGTTACGCCCACTGTTCTGCCCACTTTGGTTGTGTGCGCCGCGCTATGTGCGCTTTTGCTGTGCGCGTAGCGCACACCGTGTATGCCTGCGTGTGCCATGGCTGGATTGGGCGCACGGACAGCGGGAAACACACGCAGGGTCTTCCTTGAATCGCACGTGTGCGCGTGCGCTGCGTCTCTCACGCTTGCGCTCCCTTGGGCCTGCTTGCGCATGGATTTTCGGCGCACGTTTGTTCCATGAATCGGCCCCTGAGTGTTTCCAGCAGGGTGTGTTTTCCAACATGTACATATTTAAGTTATACATCCACAATGTATATATTTTTAATGAACTCAGCAAGAGACAGATTTCATGCAATGCATATAGGCTTGTTTTCACCACTCCAAAATGGTGGATCTGGGACGAACTCTCAAGCCAGCGCATCGAACTGCGCTGCATCGATACACGGTCATGTAACGGTTTCGAACACGGTGAGAAGGACATCGCACTGCACCATGTCATCACGCGATCACATGACCGTTTAAAAATACGGCAGGAAGTGAATCGCGGCATCTACGAATCATTCGAACTTGGAGGTTGATGCGCACAGCGACTGGGAGGACGCCCAACCACGGCGATCAAAGGAAAAAAGAAAAAAGCAGGTAAACAAACGAAGCTGTGTTACGCCTGTCTTAAAATCAGAAAAGGACATAGACAAAATGCATGTTATGCAGTTAACTAGACAGGCATGCATTAAAATGAGGAATAGAAAAAACTGTATGAAAATAAGCAACAAAATAACTTTTTTCTGAGAAACAAACAATTAAAAGTCCGTCTGTCTGACTTTATATTTAGGCAGATGACATTACAAAGTCAAAGCCGATGAACGTTGGGCACCAGAAACTCCATTCAAAAGAAACGGCGCATTTAAAACTCGCAAGTGGTCACATTCAGGAGGAAGGTCAGTACATGAACCTCTGAAACAGAATTAGCCTAACCCATATATTGAAAAAATAGAAAGGTTCTAAATATAATATGCAATTCTCCTTCCTCCCCGTTTCTGTGTTACAACAGGTCCAACGCATTCAACTTTAACCTAAAAACGAAAAGACGTGTCTGTCACCTGAATTAAAGGGAAACAGACCTTAAGTAAATGAGTGGATTAGTCATTCCAGTCTACAAATAAGGAATAAGGAAGCAATCGCCTGAAGAAAATGATCATACTTTAGTCTAACCGTAATAAGACCAAAAGGTCAGTGAAACTTTTTTGCATAGGGCATGAAAACAGCCCTACTACATATGAAAATTGCCTAAGAAAGTCTTTTAACACTTCAATGTTTTAAATAACGCACAATTCCAGCTAATCTATTGAAATAGTTTAAAATCTCTTCTCTTTTATAGTCTCCTACTGAATTCTGACAAAACGGGGATCAGAGTTTTGAACGTAGTGTCACCCTATTGAAACAACGTACTGTCCTGAAGAGGGCTTTGAATAACAACAGTGGAATACCAGGGAAGGTGTTCACGAGACTCTGTTCAGCCGAAACATATGTAGACATCCCACAGACACCTAAACTAACGTTGTCTTCTCATGAAAACGATTGTTTAGATCATTGTTTGTACATTGATAGTCTGCTCCCCTGCCAAAATAGATTCTGGCATCAATATTTTGTCTTTACGCTTAATTATGATTGTTACCTACTAACCATAATTAGCCATAATTGGCACAAACTTGCAAGCATTCTGGATTTGCTTTTCAAATTGTTTTTTAAAAAACATTTTTTATGAATTTAAATGGTGGTGATGCCTTGTGGAAAGCATACACTACACAACTATGCACTGAATTTAATTGTTGATTAAAATGTGTTTTAATATGTTCACTTCTCTGGCATGACAAATTGTGTCAATACATATGGAATGTGGGTAAATGAACTAGATAATGTATCCTTTTGTTAGTTTCTATCTGACCACCTTATAAGGTAGACTAAAAGAGAGCCTATGCAAATAGGTTGCCTAAAGTGTGAAGAATGGGATGAACACTAGGAAGAACTAGAAACCTTTAGTATCTGTTTGTGTCAATCATCTACAGATTTCACATACAAGAAGGGTCGGGTAAACGGAAGACAAATTAGGGCCTTAATCGACACAGGTAGTAAGCAAACTGCTATCTGAGCCGATTGAATCTCAACTGATGACCTAGAAAATGCGGCCCTAGTTAGAGTCACCTGTGTACATGGCGATAACGAAGTGTACCCCAAGATACTGATACACATTAATATCAGGGGAGAATCATGTGAAATATTATCAGCCATAATACCTGGGCTCCCTGAAGAAGTTATCCTGGGACGAGACTTACTGTCATGATGCCTACCCCCGGAGCACCAGGCCAGGTCCAGCACCCCCGGGAGCAGGCATCATGCCCCCGGGTAAAAGCCCAGCGGCCCCTTATAGGGGCTCTTTGGACTGTGCCCTGGTGCCGTTGGCGCCAGGCTCATGTTGGACATCAGTCCTGGCGCCATAGGCGCCAGGCTCATAAAGGAAGGTGTTTTGTGCACTTACCTGATGCAGACCATGCTGCAAGATTCAGGCCTCCCTTTTGCCACTTGGGCGTGGCCAGGGAAGGATACTTACCTGGAACTACTTTGGGGGCTATTTAAGCCACGCCCAGACAGTAGCTCACGCTTCGCGTTGTTCTGCATCCAAGCAGCTGAACGCTCACCGTGTCTGCTCCTGCATCTGGTCTCCAGCCACGCCCGCCTCGATCCTGAAACACCTGTAAGGAAAGAAGAGAAGAGAAAGGTGAAAACCAAGAATTTTATCAAACTTCTTACCTGCATCCGGCACCTTCACGCCAGCGTTCCTGAGAAAAGACTTTCATTTAAAAGCACCGCGTTGCTCGCTGCAGCGCCGCGCTTCACTCACCTGTCCTCGGGAGTTCTTCTGGCTCCACCGCGACTGCCTACTCCGGTCGCCACATCTCTGCGCCTAAGGGAGAGAAGAAGAGACAAAAGGTGAGCAGGAGGAACATATGAGGAAAGCCTAATTTTCCACCATAACACTTACCGGTCTTCTGTTGGTGGACCATTCCTCATTTCGGGTCGGCGCCGCTTCGTTGGCAGGTACCGCACCCCGGCCCCTGTGGGGAAAGGACAAAAGACATTACTGGAGGAATATAAAGATATTAAGAGGGGTCGCCCCCATCGCAAACTCACCTGAGTTTACCATCGGCAATTCAATCCCTCAACGCATCGCCTTCATTCTGCACCTGAAATAAAGGACAGATCACAGGTTAGGAAGGCAACAGAAAAGGAGGCTCAACACTTGAACTTTTGTAATCTTCATACTTACGGCGTTCCGCTCGGAAAAGTCAAGTGGATTTTGCCAGCGCCATTCTGAAAACCAGTGAAGTAACTGGACAAACACGCGCCCCTGCACCAGAAGCAGGATGGAGAGTTCATCCTTTCAAACCATAAGGTGAGCTTCAACCGGGGATTTCGGAGGAAGTTAGAGAAGAACGAAGGGGGGAAGGGGGGAGCAAGCACACTGTTCTGCAGACTGTTAATCCCCTTTCTCATCTGCAGAAGGATATTCCTACGGGCCAGACAAGCAAGATTTGAGGGTCCTGTTCAGTCGGTGTTCCGAGTTCTGCGCATCACGCTCGAAGAGGCCACAGCAACCCAGACTAGACCAGCGCCTCTGTGGGAGTCAGGTGAGCGTTACAGAACGCGAAGACTTCCTACAAATTCCCACCCAGGCGCTATGGAAACTTCTGCGACTAATCAGTTGGCCCAACTACTGGGGGAATTACGGGCCGAAGTACACGCTGCTCGTGAAGAGACTAATGCTCTCAGGAGGGAAGTGATTGTATCAAAGGAAAGAACTGATGACCTGGCTAGACAGTTTTTGCAAGGTCAAGCTGGACACACTCCTCTACCCGGTTCCGGGGGGAACCCCGCTCCTGTGGTTCCCAGTAACCCTGTGCAGATTAATCTACCTGGAGACATGCCGCTGGCCCCACCCGAACGCTTTGCTGGGGACCCCAAACGATTCGCCGTATTCATGAATCAGTGTCGTTTGCACTTCCTATGCAGACCTGGGGCCTTCCCTAATGACCAGACCAAGGTAGCCTTTGTATTGTCATATCTCAGCGGCTGTGCTGCTGATTGGTCAGTTCCACTGGTTACTCAATGTGATGCTGGAAATGCATCTGAGGGACAGGGCCTCTGAATCCTTGTCCTTTTTCTGTTTTTACCGTGTGTTCTGTTATGTTTTCTGCCCCGGAGTCCATGTGGGACTCCTGGCAGTGCAGCTCTCTTTTGGTTTGGTGAACAGACCCATGGGATACCCTTATGGCACCCATGGGTAGGGGTACAACCCTGTGCCCCTAGTGTATGTTTTTGGGCACCTGTGGGTGGCCCACAGAGCAGGGTATGGGCTGGTGGCAGCTCCATGCTGAACTTGACAGGTGCTCTGGGTATCCTCCATTTTGGGACACCCCGGCCCTGCCATCGGGATCAGTTGATTCCTGATAGAAACAAGATGGCCCCTGTGGCCTCTTGCTTTCTATTGCCTGTTGTCTTGTTTTTCCCAAAGTCCTGGGAAGCCCTGACTCTGTCCCTTCCCCCTGACTGGCTGTTGGGTGGAAGTTCCATATATGGTATTGTTGTGAAGGCCCAGCTAGACTGACTGGAGCCTTCCCAGTGACTGTATGTTATGGGTACCTCCTGTGGGTGGGACCTGGGTGAATGGAGTGTGTGACCAATATACACTCCTTGTTGTGGTTGTCTGGTTTCTGGCATATGAGACAAAGACTGAGACAGCCCTGCCCGAAACTGGCCTGAATGCAGTGTGTAGTGTTGAATGGCTGGGTACTTGTTCCAATCCACATTCCTTGTTGTGAGTGTCTGGAAGGGAGGAGTGTGGCCTGAATGCACTGTGTGCCGGATTGGCTGACTGACTGCATGAATGCCCTGCAGTGTGATTGGCTGCTGTGTGTGTGCCAGCAGTGTGGATGAGAGGGAGGATAGTATATCTGGGGACCTCTCACCACTGGAAATTGTTCAGTTCAGAAGGAACCATTGGTTGAGAAGCAACCATTGGGTTCAGAAGTTCAGAAGTGTCCAGAAGCTGAGTCTCCACTCAAGAGTAACTGGAACTGCTGATCCTCGACGTCCAGCTGGAAGAAGAAGACTTGCTGTGGCATTTGCTTCGACCGATCCGAAGGCTGTCGAAATTCGTCGAGGACTGACCCGAGAGAGGACCTGGTAAGGCGCCCTCTTCCCGTGCTCCGAGGGACCATCGAGCACCGCTCCATCTTCGCCGAAGCGCCCTGGAAGACAGGTCCTCGAAAGGCTGTCGACCCGAGACGGGACCGCCGAGGAGATCGAAGTGAAGCACCCGGACATCGACGCCGTCGAAGTCCATTGCCGTCGACCAGGGTTCGCAGGTTTGTGGAACCGCTGGAGGCCCGTCGAAGTTGTGTTGCCCAGCCGTGGGAACCACTTGACGCCGTGCCGCCGACGACCGGAGCCGTCCGCTCCTTTGCCTAAGAACATCCAATCGAAGGACTCTCTCGACCGCATCGTCGACCGCTTATCCTGCCGGAGAAAGTCGAGGCCGACCAACGCGCCGAGGAGAAACCTGCCGGTGGGTTTCCCGCCACCCGACGACCTCAAAGACCCGGACGACTCGACGCCCTTGCTGGGCTCTCGTCTCTACAATCTTTGCGGTCCAGAACTATTGTCATCGAGGTGCCCCGCACACCTCCGCCTTGCAGGACGCCGACGCCCCGACGCCGACGAGCACCGCTCGGACGAAGCTGCCGCCTCTTCGACATCATTCCACTTCGTTTGTCGACGGACGTTCGACGCCCCGTGCCTCCCGCTTGAAAGGGAAGGCATTCAAGAAGGGCCGTCGATTCCCCGTCGCCGAACAGCGAGTCCCTCGACGTGAGTCGACGCCTCTTCGAGGAACTCGACTCCACCAGGTACATTGGGGGGGTAAAAACATTATAGCGGAAAATAAGACTTGCAGAGCGATATATGGACTGGGCTTGTGCTATATCTTTCTTTACAGGTTGCCCAGGTGGGGGGATCTCCACACAGAACTGTGCCCAGTGGTAGGGGTCAGTATTCTGCCTATTGCTCAACCATCTTATTTTCTCTCTTCTCTCTATTGCTGGTTTCACTCTATTGGTCTGTGTGACATTGTACAGTATTGTTCATGCACTTCAATGAGATCTAGGGTGGTACCACTTTAGGATTGTAAATATTTGTCATCGTAGATTTTGCCGGAGTACAAAGTGAGTTATCATGATGAATGTACATAACCTTAACTATTGATTATATAAAGACTGTGTTCTAACCAATACAGAGTGTGGATATTCCTTTGTGGGGGCTTGGGGATACACTGTACTTAAGAACCAGCCTGCATCACCTCCTGAGAAGCTAGGCCTTGATTGCTCGACCATTGCTACCGAATAGAGAATCTTGGCTGGGGTCTCCTGTGCCTCTCCTCCACCATATAGGGAGTGGGAGTTCAGACACCCCCCACCGGTCGTTGAGATCCGTTCTCTCACACTGGTGGCAAGCGGTGGGATGCTTATGGTTTTAAGAATCAGTGTATAACCGTGCCACTTACAAAGGATATTTGCCCTTTATTGAATTAAAGTTTAGTTGTGTACAAGGTAACTGCATTACAAACAATGGAGTCTATTGCGAATGGCAAATTAACTCGGATGAGCTTGGAGGCTCTCCAGAGTGCTTGTGAAGCTAGGGAGTTAGACTTTGTGGATAAGTCTAGGGCTGAGCTGATAGCTGCCCTGGTGGACTACCAGACTGATAGTGAAACTCTTGATGAGGGGGGGAATGCAACCAATGAGGACTCTGCCCCTGGGGTTTCAGCTGAATCTGTTTCTGGGAATGCCACCATTCCTGCTGCCTCTGTTCCAAACTCTAGCAATTCCTTAGAACTTGAGTTATTAAGGATGAAATTGGCCTTTGAATACCGCAAGTTGGAAATAGATGCTGAGCTTAAGAAAGAGGAATTGGCTCAACAAGTGGAGCTCAAGAATAGGGATCTTGAACTCAAAAATAAGGACCTTGAACTCAAGAGCCAGGACACTGAATGTCAGAGGATCCAGCTAGAGAAAGCTAGAGTGGAGACGTCAGCTAGATCCAGTGAGAGTGTCAGGTCCCCAGCCACCAAGTTTATGAAAGATTTGGTTGGTGTATTTGTGGAGGGTTCGGATATCCTCCAATGGATTGAAGCGTTTGAAATGGCTTGTGAGATTCATGATGTGGATAAAAGAGATTGGGCGAAGTGTTTGTTAAGCAGAGTGCCTCAAACCGGGTATGACTGTATTCTGAAGCTGAGTGTGGAAGAAAGGGGTCAGTACGAGTGTATGAAGTCTGCTTTGATTGCCAAGTTCGGCAAGACACCTACCCAATACCTTAGAAGGTTCAGGGATTTTAAGAAAAAGGAGAATATGTCTTGGGTTGACTGGGTGAGTGCTGCGCACATGAACATGATGGGGTGGATCGATGGATACAAGGTTAAGACTTTTGTTGAATTGTCCCACCTCTTGTTTTTTGAGCATTTCTCTGAAGCC
The DNA here is from genome assembly GCF_040938575.1 of Ambystoma mexicanum. Taxonomy (NCBI): domain Eukaryota; kingdom Metazoa; phylum Chordata; class Amphibia; order Caudata; family Ambystomatidae; genus Ambystoma; species Ambystoma mexicanum. Next base: position 257,405,337 of record NC_090928.1, on the reverse strand, counting down.
TGTTCACCAGAGCTGCGTCAGTATGTGGCTGACCAGAACATTTTGGACCCCTTTAAGCTGGCTAGGTTGGCTGACAAGTGGGTCTCCCACCGGGTGTCCCCTAAGGACTCCAGTGGGAAGGACACGGATAAAGAGAAGGGGGCCTCTCAGAAGGCTGAGGAGCCCCCCAAGCAATCACAGTCGGGTAAACCAAAACCTTCCTCTCCTAAGACCCAAAAATCTAGTGGGGATAAGTCATCTGGGGGTGGGAATAAGAGTAGTGGTCCACCTGCTGCAAAGCAGGCTCCCAGTGGTTCCAGTACCGTACCTCGCACTCCTGGCGCTTGTTGGGACTGTGGGGCTCTGGATCACAAAAGGGGTGACCCCAAGTGTAAAGGTAAGGCACTTGGAGTACAGGCTGTCAGCCTGACCTACCCTTACCCCGTGTCTGAGGTGGAGGCCACTGTCCTCCCCTCCTCTGCCGGTATCACATTTGGTGCTCCGGTGGAGATTTCCTTAGTGTCCCTTGGGGCCTGGGACCAGTACGCAGAAGTACTGGCGACTATCCCACAGAACACCCGTAGATTTTTGAGAAGTGTCCTCTTGAATGGCCAGCCTTCTACTGGTTTGAGAGACACTGGGGCAAGCATGACAGTGGTGGACAGGACCCTGCTCAGGCCAGAGGACTATGAAGGTGCTCCTCTGCAAACCACCAGGCTAGCTGGTGGGCCTCCCAAATTATCCCCTGTAGCCTTAGTCACACTCATGATTGGCGACAAGACAGCAAAGCTTCCTGTCCTGGTTCAGGACAATGTCCCTGCTAACATTTTGTTAGGGAATGATCTAGTAGAGTTGGGGTTGATCTCGGATGGTCTTCCCATGACTGCTGCTGCCGTCACTAGATCACAGGTGACATCGGGTCTGGCTTTGGGTCAGATACCCGAGCCAAAGGCGAGGCCTAAGGCAAGAAGGAGGAAGACCAAGAAGGCCACCCCTGTGGAGGGAGCACCTTCTCTTCCTGCTGCACCCATTGGGATCCATGCTCAGGACGGGCTGGGTCCAGTGGAAAACCCAAACTCAACTCCTGTGGGAGAAGAGACAGAAGACTCTCCTGTGGGAGAGGTTCTTAACCCGGAGGATCATCCCGACCTTCAATGCTTGTTAGCTGAAGGGGGACCCTCCCGGGCGGACTTCTGTAAGGGACAGAGAGAGTGCCACTCTCTCGAGGGACTGAGGAAACAGGCCCTGGCCCAGGCACAAGGAGAGGTGCCTAGGAATTTCCGGATTTATTGGGAGAGTGAGCTCCTTGTTAGTGAGCCCACTAAGCCTGAGCCTGGTGCCCGCAAGAGGTTGGTGGTACCCCAGGTTTACAGGCCCTTCCTACTGCAGTTGGCGCATGAGGTGCCCTTGGCTGGTCATCTTGGGACCAAGAAGACTAAGCAGAGGCTCTCTGCCCATTTCTACTGGCCACGGATGGGAGTAGAGGTGGAGTCCCACTGCAGGACCTGCCCAACTTGTCAGTTGTCTGGCAAGACTGGAGGCAGTGTCATTGCCCCACTGCAACCATTACCAGTGGTCGGCACCCCATTTGAGAGGGTGGGCATCGACATCGTCGGTCCCCTTGACCCTCCCACTTCAGGTGGACATCGGTTCATCCTGGTCCTGGTAGATCATGCCACCAGGTACCCTGAGGCAATACCCCTTCGGACTGTTACGGCCAAGGTGGTTGCCCGGGCACTCCTGGGCATTTTCACCCGTGTTGGATTCCCCAAGGAGGTTGTCTCTGACAGAGGATCCAACTTCATGTCGAGTTACATGAAAACCATGTGGAAAGAGTGCGGGGTAACCTACAAGTTCTCCACCTCTTACCACCCCCAGACCAATGGTCTGGTTGAGAGATTTAACAAAACTCTCAAGGGCATGCTAGGTGCTTTGGAAGAGCCCCTAAGGAGGAAATGGGATCTCCTCCTGCCATGCCTGCTGTTTGCTTACAGAGAGGTACCTCAAGAGGGTGTTGGTTTCAGCCCCTTTGAGTTACTCTTTGGACATCCTGTGAGGGGGCCCCTCGCCTTGATCAGAGAAGGCTTGGAAGCCACCCCTCCGGGTCCCGCCAAGCAAGTGGGGGACTATGTGTTAGGCCTCAGACGGAGGATGACACAGATGATGGGTCAGGCAACAGCAAATCTCAAGGCCAGCCAGGAATTGAATAAGTACTGGCATGACCTTAAAGCCTCGCAAGTGGATTGGACTCCGGGACAGGAAATCCTTGTGATGGAGCCTACCAAGCCTAGGGCTTTGGCAGACAAGTGGACTGGACCCTTCAGGATCATCTCCAAGATGGGCGAAGTCAACTATCTGGTTGACATGGGAGCCCCTGGGGTAGCTCCTCAGCTATTCCATGTCAACAGGCTCAAGCCTTTCCACAGGCGAGCGGAAGTCTCATGTCTCTTGCTAGCTTCTGGGCAAGAAGAGGATGAGAGTGAGCCCCTTCCTGATTTGCTGCATAGCAACCCTCAGGATGGCTCAGTGGAGGGAGTACATCTCTCTCCAGATTTGACAACAGAGCAACAGAGGGCCTGTAGGGCTTTGCTCCACCAGTATGCCTCTCTGTTTTCACTGAAGCCAGGCCTTACACCGTGGTGTAAGCACGAAATTGACACTGGTGACAGTGTACCTGTCAAAAGCAGGTGCTACCGTATGTCAGATACCGTTAAGAACCACATCCAGGCTGAGGTCGCCAAGATGTTGGATCTGGGTGTTATTGAACCCTCAACCAGTTCCTGGTCCAGTCCAGTGGTCCTTGTCCCCAAGGCAAGTTCCCAGGCGGGTACCAAGGATTGGAGGTTCTGTGTGGACTACCGAGGAGTCAATGCCGTCACCAAGACTGACGCACACCCATTGCCCCGGGCTGATGAGCTCGTGGACCCCATAGGTGCTGCCAAGTTTGTGAGCACCTTTGACCTTACTTCAGGCTATTGGCAAATAGCTCTGACGGACCATGCCAAGGAAAAGACGGCCTTCTCAACACCTGAGGGACTCTACCAGTTTAGGGTCATGCCTTTTGGGTTGAAGAATGCCCCTGCCACCTTCCAGAGATTGGTCAATCATGCGCTCAGTGGGCTGGAAGCCTTTTGTGTGGCTTACTTAGACGACATTGCCGTCTACAGTTCCACCTGGGAAGAGCATTTGACACATCTGGATAAGGTGTTGCAGGCCTTGAAAAGGGCTAACCTCACTATCAAGGCTACCAAGTGCCAGATAGCTCAGGGGAAAGTTACCTATCTTGGTCATGAGGTAGGAGGGGGTCAAATCCAACCTCTCGCCAGTAAAGTACAGGATGTACAGAACTGGGAGACTCCCACTACTCAAACCCAGGTGAGGGCCTTTTTGGGTCTCACTGGGTACTATCGCAATTTCATGGCAGACTATGGGACCATAGCTGCACCTCTGACCGCTCTAACTTCGCCCAAGCAGCCTAGGCAGGTTAATTGGACTGAAGACTGTCAGAGGGCCTTTGATGGCTTGAAAGAAAGTCTGTGTAGGGCACCTGTGTTGAGTGCGCCTGACTACAGCCGACCCTTTATCGTCCAGACGGATGCCTGCGACACCGGAATTGGAGCTGTCTTGTCCCAGTTAGATGACAAAGGGAGAGAACACCCTATCATATTCATCAGTAGACAACTCAAGGGTAGAGAACTTAGGTGGGCTACTGTTGAAAAGGAGTGTTTTAGCATAGTTTGGAGCCTTAGGCGTTTTAGGCCCTACCTTACGGGGTCTACCTTCAAGGTCCAAACAGATCATAAGCCCCTGAAGTGGCTTATGCAGATGAAGGGTGAGAACCCGAAATTGCTCAGGTGGTCCATTAGCCTACAAGGGCTAGACTTCACCATAGAGCACAGACCAGGGAAGAGCCACGATAATGCAGATGGCCTTTCCAGAAGGTATGTTGACCGTCTGGATGAGGGTGTCTATCCCGTGGGAGATTAGACACCCTCCACCTCAGTCTGGGGGGGGGGCGACTGTGATGCTGGAAATGCATCTGAGGGACAGGGCCTCTGAATCCTTGTCCTTTTTCTGTTTTTACCGTGTGTTCTGTTATGTTTTCTACCCCGGAGTCCATGTGGGACTCCTGGCAGTGCAGCTCTCTTTTGGTTTGGTGAACAGACCCATGGGATACCCTTATGGCACCCATGGGTAGGGGTACAACCCTGTGCCCCTAGTGTATGTTTTTGGGCACCTGTGGGTGGCCCACAGAGCAGGGTATGGGCTGGTGGCAGCTCCATGCTGAACTTGACAGGTGCACTGGGTATCCTCCATTTTGGGACACCCAGGCCCTGCCATCGGGATCAGTTGATTCCTGATAGAAACAAGATGGCCCCTGTGGCCTCTTGCTTTCTATTGCCTGTTGTCTTGTTTTTCCCAAAGTCCTGGGAAGCCCTGACTCTGTCCCTTCCCCCTGACTGGCTGTTGGGTGGAAGTTCCATATATGGTATTGTTGTGAAGGCCCAGCTAGACTGACTGGAGCCTTCCCAGTGACTGTATGTTATGGGTACCTCCTGTGGGTGGGACCTGGGTGAATGGAGTGTGTGACCAATATACACTCCTTGTTGTGGTTGTCTGGTTTCTGGCATATGAGACAAAGACTGAGACAGCCCTGCCCGAAACTGGCCTGAATGCAGTGTGTAGTGTTGAATGGCTGGGTACTTGTTCCAATCCACATTCCTTGTTGTGAGTGTCTGGAAGGGAGGAGTGTGGCCTGAATGCACTGTGTGCCGGATTGGCTGACTGACTGCATGAATGCCCTGCAGTGTGATTGGCTGCTGTGTGTGTGCCAGCAGTGTGGATGAGAGGGAGGATAGTATATCTGGGGACCTCTCACCACTGGAAATTGTTCAGTTCAGAAGGAACCATTGGTTGAGAAGCAACCATTGGGTTCAGAAGTTCAGAAGTGTCCAGAAGCTGAGTCTCCACTCAAGAGTAACTGGAACTGCTGATCCTCGACGTCCAGCTGGAAGAAGAAGACTTGCTGTGGCATTTGCTTTGACCGATCCGAAGGCTGTCGAAATTCGTCGAGGACTGACCCGAGAGAGGACCTGGTAAGGCGCCCTCTTCCCGTGCTCCGAGGGACCATCGAGCACCGCTCCATCTTCGCCGAAGCGCCCTGGAAGACAGGTCCTCGAAAGGCTGTCGACCCGAGACGGGACCGCCGAGGAGATCGAAGTGAAGCACCCGGACATCGACGCCGTCGAAGTCCATTGCCGTCGACCAGGGTTCGCAGGTTTGTGGAACCGCTGGAGGCCCGTCGAAGTTGTGTTGCCCAGCCGTGGGAACCACTTGACGCCGTGCCGCCGACGACCGGAGCCGTCCGCTCCTTTGCCTAAGAACATCCAATCGAAGGACTCTCTCAACCGCATCGTCGACCGCTTATCCTGCCGGAGAAAGTCGAGGCCGACCAACGCGCCGAGGAGAAACCTGCCGGTGGGTTTCCCGCCACCCGACGACCTCAAAGACCCGGACGACTCGACGCCCTTGCTGGGCTCTCGTCTCTACAATCTTTGCGGTCCAGAACTATTGTCATCGAGGTGCCCCGCACACCTCCGCCTTGCAGGACGCCGACGCCCCGACGCCGACGAGCACCGCTCGGACGAAGCTGCCGCCTCTTCGACATCATTCCACTTCGTTTGTCGACGGACGTTCGACGCCCCGTGCCTCCCGCTTGAAAGGGAAGGCATTCAAGAAGGGCCGTCGATTCCCCGTCGCCGAACAGCGAGTCCCTCGACGTGAGTCGACGCCTCTTCGAGGAACTCGACTCCACCAGGTACATTGGGGGGGTAAAAACATTATAGCGGAAAATAAGACTTGCAGAGCGATATATGGACTGGGCTTGTGCTATAACTTTCTTTACAGGTTGCCCAGGTGGGGGGATCTCCACACAGAACTGTGCCCAGTGGTAGGGGTCAGTATTCTGCCTATTGCTCAACCATCTTATTTTCTCTCTTCTCTCTATTGCTGGTTTCACTCTATTGGTCTGTGTGACATTGTACAGTATTGTTCATGCACTTCAATGAGATCTAGGGTGGTACCCCTTTAGGATTGTAAATATTTGTCATCGTAGATTTTGCCGGAGTACAAAGTGAGTTATCATGATGAATGTACATAACCTTAACTATTGATTATATAAAGACTGTGTTCTAACCAATACAGAGTGTGGATATTCCTTTGTGGGGGCTTGGGGATACACTGTACTTAAGAACCAGCCTGCATCACCTCCTGAGAAGCTAGGCCTTGATTGCTCGACCATTGCTACCGAATAGAGAATCTTGGCTGGGGTCTCCTGTGCCTCTCCTCCACCATATAGGGAGTGGGAGTTCAGACACCCCCCACCGGTCGTTGAGATCCGTTCTCTCACACTCAAGATGACCCGATTCTCCGTGATTTTCAAGGATTTCAAGCAAGCATGGAAAGGTTATTTGCTCAACACTCTCAGGGGCAGGCTCTGGATGACGAACTCCTATCCCTGCGACAGGGCAATCAGGACCTCCTATCCTACATTGTAACCTTTAATAGACTAATTGTGGAAACTGGGTGGCCAGAGGATAAAAGAATCACGTTATTTTATCGAGGTCTTCGCGGAGAACTTAAAGATGTCCTGGCCCAAGTTGTAAATCCGCCCCAAGAATGCACAGGATATATAGACTTAGTGGTCCAATTGGATCACAGACTTCAAAACAGAAAAGCAGATCGGTCCAAGTTTGAGACCCGGGTGTTGGTCAAGACCCACGCTAACCCCAAGGGTGCTGATGTCTCTGAGCCTATGCAAATTGGAGGGATTAAAGGACCTTTAACTCAAAAAGAACGTGAAAGAAGACGGCAGATGCAATTATGTCTTTATTGTGGGTCCTCTGGACACTTTCTACGAGATTGCCCGGCAAAACCGCCCAAGAAGGTGGTAGGAGCCGCTGATAAAAACCATGAAGACTCGGTTTCGGGAAACGACCACGCCCGACAAGCGTAGGGGTCCGCTTGCTGAGCTTGAAAAGTAACTCTCAGACCTCGCATTTCATTGTGCCAATGGTCCTCGTAGATCCGGAACAGCCTAAGCGGTTGCATGCAATAAAGGCATACATCGATAGTGGGGCTATAGGAAATTATGTGGATCGTGAATTGGTCTCTAGGATTAACCTCCCTCTGCGTCCTAAAACCAGCAAAGATGTCATCACCACAGTCGATGGAACCGAAATTGCCTCTGGACCAGTAACACATTCCACTTCTGAGGTGACACTTATAGGTCTGGACGGCCATCGGGAGGCAGTTGTGTTTGATGTAATCAAGGCTCCACAGTTTCAGGTTATTCTCGGAATCTCTTGGTTAGAGACACATAATCCTCGAATTGATTGGCGAGCGAAGAGAATAACCTTCCCGGATTGTCCACAAACCTTCTACCCAGAAAATCTGAAGATTAGTCTAGCGTCTGTAACCTCTGTCTCCATGCAACTACCTCCGGAATACCAAGACTTTCAGGACGTCTTCCAAAAGGAACAGGCCAACACGTTACCTCCCCACAGATCGCACGATTGCCAAATCGATCTGGTGCCCAGTGCACAACCCCCTTGTAGCAGGATTTATGCCCTTACTGAACCTGACAATCTGCATTTGAGACAATATTTAGATCAATACCTAGCCAATGGTTTAATTCGCCCTTCAAAGTCTCCGGCATCCTCGGCTTTGTTCTTCGTGCCCAAAAAAGAAGGCGACCTTAGAACTTGTATCGACTACTGTGCATTGAACCAGATAACTGTTAAAAACCGTTACCCTCTGCCTCCGATCCCTGAACTCCTTGACCAGGTGAAGGACGCTTGCGTATACACCAAGTTAGATCTCCGGGGGGCTTATCATCTGGTGCGAGTAAAAGGAGGCGACGAATGGAAAACGGCCTTCCGTACAAAATATGGATTATTCGAATACCAGGTGATGCCTTTCGGGTTGTGCAACGCGCCTGCTGCCTTCCAATTCTTCATGAACGATGACCTTCGGGAACTCATCGATGTTTGTGTTGTCGTATATATCGATGACATTCTTGTGTACTCCTCTTCGGAATCTGATCACAGAAAGCATGTCAGGGCCGTCCTTGAGAAATTGCGCCAGCACAAACTGTTTGCAAAGCTGGAAAAGTGTGTTTTCCATACCACCGAGGTTGAGTTTCTTGGATTCATCCTGACACCTAAAGGGGTCCGAATGGACTCACGAAAAGTGGATGCCATCCTCAAATGGCCATCACCTAGTTCGGTGAAAGGTGTCCAAAGCATGCTTGGTTTTGCTAATTTTTATCGCAGATTTATCCCGGAATTTTCACGTGCGGTACAACCATCACTGCACTCTTGCGAAAAAATAAACGCTTAGAATGGACCGAGGAAGCCGAACAAGCCTTTCAGGAATTGAAAGCTAAATTCACGTCCGCACCTATTTTGAAGCACCCACTTCCCGATCTCCCTTTTATAGTCGAAACCGACGCGTCCAGCTTAGCCATGGGAGCTGTCCTGTCTCAGAGAGACCCTGAAACCAACCAACTGCACCCCGTAGCATTTTGGTCCAGAAAGTTCTCGCCGCCTGAGGTAAATTATGCAATCACCGACAAGGAATTATTAGCCATTAAGTCCGCCTTTAAGGCTTGGCGGCATTATCTTCTTGGCGCCAGGCATACCATCACCGTGATCACTGATCACCGAAACTTATAATATTTAAAAACTGCCAAGGCTCAATCGTCACGTCAGCTCCGATGGGCTTATTTCTTTGCTGAGTTCGATTTTGTAATCACTTACCGCCCCGGCTGTAAGAATGGCAAAGCGGACGCGGAATCTCGAATAGGAATGGGAGAAATAGACACAAACTCAGAACCTGTGCCGATAATTCCCGAACAAAGAATTTTGGGGATAACCTCTTTACAAACCCTCGAGACATTCAAGCACGGGTAAAACAACTCCTGGATTCTACAGCCTTGCAGGATTGGATCCAAAGGGGGTCTTACTTTTCGGTCAACGATGGCCTACCTTACTTCCAAGGACGCTTATTTCTGCCAGAAAAGGAATTGCAAGAACTGGTTATTTCCCGTCATCATGATACCCTGATGGAAGGACATCCTGGCATTGCCAAAACTGAGGAAAAAATTAAACGACAATTCTGGTGGCCTTCCTGGCGAAAGGATATTAAATCTTTCGTGATGTCCTGTGGAGTTTGCGCCCAAAACAAAGGCCAAAAGACAAAACCCGCCGGTCTTCTTCAGCCTTTAGACATTCCACCACCACCTTGGCACACCTTGTCACTAGATTTTATCACAGACCTGCCCCCTTGTAACAGATACAATACTATTCTGGTTGTGGTGGATTTATGTTCCACGATGGCCCATTTTATTCCGGTGAAAGGATTACCTTCAGCTTCTGTCCTAGCCAAGGAATTCCTCGAAAATATCATCCGTTTGCATGGATTCCCGTCCATACTAGTCTCCGACCGAGGAAGCCAGTTTATTTCTCATTTTTGGAGAAAGTGTTGTCAACTGGCACAAATCGACGTAAGACTCTCAACCAGCCACCACCCACAGACCGATGGTCAGACGGAGAGAACAAACCAGACCCTTGAACAATACCTACGATGTATGTTGCACCAATCGGAGGGTAATTGGAAGGATATTTTATGGGTGCCGAATATGCATACAATAACTCGGTACACTCTGGAACTGGACAAAGCCCCTTTTACACCCTATATGGACATCACCCTCGTACTTCAGACCTGGACTCACCTCTGAGCCTTAAAATGCCCGCAGTGGACCATTTGCATTCCACGATAACTCAATCCTTCAAGGATGCAACTGCACATTTGCAACAAGCGAAAGGGAAATACAAAAAGAATGCGGATCTGCATCGGAGTGAGGCGCCTCCATACCAAATAGAGGATCAAGTATGGTTGGCTACCAAACACTTATTGCTCAAAGGACCTCGAACTTTTAATCCAAGGTATTTGGGCCCTTACTCGATCAAAGCTATAATTAACCCAGTGGCAGTCAAGCTCGATCTACCAGCTAACATGCGGATTCACCCTGTTTTTCATGTGTCACTTTTGAAACCAGTGCAACCAGGAACCAGATTAATAAAGCCACCAGAACCAATCCAGATAGATGGGGAGCCTGAATTCGAGGTGAAGAACATTTTGGATTCCAAGATCTCAAAATCAAAACTTTTCTATCTAATTGATTGGAAAGGGTACGGGCCTCAGGAAAGGTCTTGGGAACCCAGCGACCACGTACATGCACCTCGGCTGGTAAAAAGGTTCCATCGGAATTTCCCAAACAAACCGAAACCTTCAGAGGGAACGACCTTGGGAGGGGCCTTGGGGGGGAGTGCTGCCATGATGCCTACCCCTGGAGCACCAGGCCAGGCCCAGCACCCCCGGGAGCAGGCATCATGCCCCCGGGTAAAAGCCCAGCGGCCCCTTATAGGGGCTCTTTGGACTCTGTCCTGGCGCCATTGGCGCCACGCTCATGTTGGACATCAGACCTGGCGCCATAGGCGCCAGGCTCATAAAAGAAGGTGTTTTGTGCACTTACCTGATGCAGACCATGCTGCAAGATTCAGGCCTCCCTGAGACCTGAAAGGGACTATTTTTTCATTGGGACTATTTTGCCACTCGGGCGTGGCCAGGGAAGGATACTTACCTGGAACTACTTTGGGGGCTATTTAAGCCACGCCCAGACAGTAGCTCACGCTTCGCGTTGTTCTGCATCCAAGCAGCTGAACGCTCACCGTGTCTGCTCCTGCATCTGGTCTCCAGCCACGCCCGCCTCGATCCTGAAACACCTGTAAGGAAAGAAGAGAAGAGAAAGGTGAAAACCAAGAATTTTATCAAACTTCTTACCTGCATCCGGAACCTTCACGCCAGCGTTCCTGAGAAAAGACTTTCATTTAAAAGCACCGCGTTGCTCGCTGCAGCGCCGCACTTCACTCACCTGTCCTCGGGAGTTCTTCTGGCTCCACCGCGACTGTCTACTCCGGTCGCCACATCTCTGCGCCTAGGGGAGAGAAGAAGAGACAAAAGGTGAGCAGAAGGAACATATGAGGAAAGCCTAATTTTCCGCCATAACACTTACCGGTCTTCTGTTGGTGGACCATTCCTCATTTCGGGTCGGCGCCGCTTCGTTGGCAGGTACCGCACCCCGGCCCCTATGGGGAAAGGACAAAAGACATTACTGGAGGAATATAAAGACATTAAGAGGGGTCGCCCCCATCGCTAACTCACCTGAGTTTACCATCGGCAATTCAATCCCTCAATGCATCGCCTTCATTCTGCACCTGAAATAAAGGACAGATCACAGGTTAGGAAGGCAACAGAAAAGGAGGCTCAACACTTGAACTTTTGTAATCTTCATACTTACGGCGTTCCGCTCGGAAAAGTCAAGTGGATTTTGCCAGCGCCATTCTGAAAACCAGTGAAGTAACTGGACAAACACGCGCCCCTGCACCAGAAGCAGGATGGAGAGTTCATCCTTTCAAACCATAAGGTGAGCTTCAACCGGGGATTTCGGAGGAAGTTAGAGAAGAACGAAGGGGGGAAGGCGGGAGCAAGCACACTATTCTGCAGACTATTAATCCCCTTTCTCATCTGCAGAAGGATATTCCTACGGGCCAGACAAGCAAGATTTGAGGGTCCTGTTCAGTCGGTGTTCCGAGTTCTGCGCATCACGCTCGAAGAGGCCACAGCAACCCAGACTAGACCAGCGCCTCCGTGGGAGTCAGGTGAGCGTTACACTTACCCACATTTTCAAATCTCCTACAGGAAAACAAACATCCATTTGGAGATTTTCTACACCAGAGTAGCTGGCAAGCAGACTATTCTTCCCAAAGCTCTCCAACATGGAACTGGGAGATAGCAGAATTTATAAAACCAGAGACGACCCTCAAACCCCAGTTTATAGGCTACTGTAGAGAGGCCAATAAAACCTCTAGTCCTCTACAGAAACTAACAAGAGTCAAGCAAAAGGATATGCAAGACTTTGTAGATATCTCTCATTCCTGTTCTCTTCCAGATCCTGGACAAAGAACAGGCATATCCTCCCTGCATATGGGGAAGGGTATGTGAGAACCTGAAGGTGTCTCCCTAGCTAATCCCAGGGGATCTGTCATCCAGGTGGCCAGGACACAGCCATTGCTATTGGATCCAGTTCCTGGGGGTGGATCAGTGAGGGAGGATCACCTGGATGGGGGTCCTCGGGGAGTGGAAGTGGGACACCGATGGGTGAGCCGCAGTATGCCCCTTCTTTCAAAACCTTTTCCCCCTCTTACCACGTAGGATATACCGAAACACTTCCCTCCCCTATTCCGATACAAACACTTTCACACACCATAGACGACGGACAAACACCAGAGCCGTTTACCTAACCTGTCCCAACACAAGGGTCAGGCAAAGTCAGCAATTGACCTGAATCACACACACCTGACGGCCCTTTCCGATCCCCACAGGGATAAAAGGTGGAGCACGAGAGCACCATATCAGCAAGGCAGACAACACAACAAGACAGCTATCCAGGCAGGGCAGATCAAGAGGAGGAGGAAGACAGCACAAATCAAGAGGGTGACAAGGAGAGAACAGACCTTGCCCTTTCCGACCAAGGCCTGTGAAACCTCCCCAGCAGGAATCGTAAGACCTCAAACAATAGCCAGCGTGTGTTGCAGCAGATGTCAACGGTACACGAGACCCTCCTCCGCTGATAACCAAGCCAGGGAGAGATGCCTGTCTCTGTGGTACCAACCTTGACTTCAAAGAGGAAGAAAGCCAAGCGGTTCATCACAGCTGATGAGTCAAGGGGAGAGTCGATAAGAAACGGAACTGGGTTGAACGAAAAGTAGCAAACGCTAATTGAACTTTGAAAGCATAAAGAGTAATTGATGAGAAAAGTGGAAAACCAGCAACAGAGTCCGGCACCACATGGGTGTTCACTCAGGAAACTCTGGCCGATTACCCGATTATTGAAACTAACAGAGCCAGAAGGTCTTGGGGAAGACGAGAAGAGGGGTCGAATGATCCTACAGGGGTCTTGTAAAATCCTCTGCACAGTCGAAAGTCTTTGACTGACAGATGATTGTGAGGCTAAGGGAAGTGAATCCTGCATCATAAGAGTCCCGGGAGGATAGCTCAGCGGCAACGTGCTCGCCTTGGAAGCAAGACGACACGAAGCAACAGAGGTTCGCTCCCCGGGTCCGCGCTTAGAAACCTCTGGGTATTTAAGCATGTTATAAATACGCAACTAAGACAACAACAAAAAAAAAATTAAGCAACTAAAAAAAAAACTATTCCTGTAACAGCGCCTCGATGCCCGCGGGCTGTGTGAGCGCTTTAAAAATGCTAAATAAAAAAAATAAAGAGTTGAATGAGAATAGGTACTATTGACAGATTGGCAAACGTGAACCCGAACAAGGGATGCTGATAAAGGGGCAAACGTGAACCCGAACGAGGGATGCCGACAAAGGGGGGCAAAGTCTAAGTCCCGAAATACAGTGTGTTGACAAGAGTGAACCTGGCAGAGGGATGTCCACAGTGAACTGAACAAAAAGACATTTTAGGAAAGTCACCAGATAAGTTGCATTGAAAGCCATAGTGAATCCTATTGAGGGAGCCGAACCGTCGAGTCAGATATGAGCCCGGAAGAGAGGAATCCAAGGGTGAAAAGCCAACACCCACCGACCAAGAGTGCAACAAATCAAAATACAAAAGGGAAAGCCTTTTGAATGCATGATATGCCAGAGGGAACTCGATAAAGAGAAGTGACATTTGAGAGGGGTCTGAGCCTGGAATAAGGGGAATCCGTGGCTGAAGAACTATCACCCAAATACAGAGAAGAGCTTTTGTGGGACTTTTATTTTGATACTGTGAAGCTGACAGATCCTCGAAAGCAGGAGGAATAACTATCAGAGGTTCTGGCATCATTAAAGAACTTTCTAGGGATCTGCGCCCGGAAGAGGGGGAACCAGAGGTGAAAGACATCACCCAATGTATCTGTGAAAAGGATCTATTTGTTTATTATTTGAATACATCAGGCCCACGGCGATCAAGAGACTTTTTGATAGCAAAAAGCCTTAACCACTGAGCGTTCTGATTGCTGAAAGCGGAACTGTTAGCTCGTGCTAGGAAAGCTCAAGCATGTGATGTGCTCCAAAGTCCCACCTTGTTCTGTGCTGAAAATGTGGGAAAGGGTATACCTCAAATACTGCATCCTGACTTATTATTTGTCAACACTTCCTTCTTTATTGAGAACATTGTCCCACACTTCTTTTTGTATTTAGACTGAGGATTGGCAATAGGTTTTTCTTAGTGTAGGCATTTTATTTGACATGACACCACTAGCACTGCCCTATTTTGATTTGATGGTCGAAGCTTGCTCCCATCTTAGATTAAGGTTTAGATTAGGCTTTCTTTTTTCCACCCTACCTATACAGTTTAATTAACACCCTTGAACAGTGATCACTTGTGTCTGTCTATTCTTGATACCATGCCTTCCTTACAGGACCCTATGGGGACAAGTGTCACGCCCCTGCGGAGACCATGGTCTCTCTGGCATCGATGGTCTCTTAGACGGATTGCGGCCATCTTTACTCCCAGGATGGCCGCCGCTACGGATGGTGTTGGTCTAGGTTTACACCAAGACCGCGCGGTGGAAGGACCGCCCCCCGGCTCCGCAGCCGGTTCATCTGTTCCTGCAGACAACGCGCGGACGCGTTGCTACTCTTCATCAACAACGCTTCGTGAGTTCGACACTAGGATCTACTGCATGCTAGTTTGTTTGTCACTCCTTCTGTGTAATTCTACCCTTTTCACTCACCTATTTTCAGACCTGACTCCTTCTCCCAAATCGTGCACGACATCGGAGACTCGAGTGGACTCTCTCAGCCTCACTCGTTACAAGCTGAACCTCACTGATCGGTTTGCTAGTGAGAATTTCTCCCTGGCGAGCGGTACGTGAGAATTGATAGTCCCTTGTAGAACCGTGGGTTAGAAATAGACCCAGGATTGACACCTAATATTGTCTCACCTCTGCAGAAACAGGGATATGCGGGGTCCGATCCGCAGCATTGAGATTTGAGAATCATTCTCTTTCGGGAACGGCCTCAAGGTTACTCCTATCCGAGTCTTATTGGAAGATCTGCAATATAGCTCGATAAGTGGTATCCCCCTTCCGATCAGGTACTCTTCGTTTTCTCTACCCATATTCTGCTTTCTAGTTTCCCTTCTTAAACTTACCACTTTCCTCTGTCTTTATTCAGACGGCTCCCCTTCAGCGGATAGTCCGGGTAACAAGAACCTCTCCAGACAGACGACATCCATCCAGAGCATCGACACAGGGTTTTCTGCCCCAGAGGGTTTACCTGGGGTCCTTTCCCTCCTTACTCCTTGTGTTGTGGGCGGAGGAAGGGTCTCAGGGAGGCACTCGTTCGCTACCCCTGTCGGAATCTTTCTGAAGAAGGCAGCTTAGGAAGGAGAACGACTGGTGTTTCTCTAAGGTAACCTTTTGGTGTTATTCACATTTCTTGTAAGTTATCTAAATATTACAGTTAGCAACGCCCAAACAAAGATTAGAAGTTACTGGGGCTTCCCAGGCGCTGAACGGTTGCCTTAGAGAACTCAATAGTTCAAGGAGATATCATGGACGCAGCCCAACAGCAGCAATTGGTTTCTGCAGTCCAGTCTTTGACTGCGGAAGTCCAGGCATTAAAACAGGAAAATGACTTCTTGAGACAACAGGTAGGAAGGGTACCTAGTTGTTCAGAATTACCTCCAGGTCCCATTCCAGGGGGTTTATATGATGGGGATCCCCACAAACTTGGAGCTTTTATCGAAGCATGTACTGTCCAGTTTTCGTTCAAGACGGCCTTCTTTCAGAGTGATCGTGACAGGGTGGGACATATGATAGCTAACTTGACTGGACCGGCACTGGCATGGGCTACACCACTGGTTGTGACAAACAACGCTCTGCTAGACTCCTATCCCGCCTTTCTGAACAGTCTTAGATCCATATTCAGTAGACAAGAGATCACTGTTTCCTCCCAAGAGCAATTATTGGACTTCAAACAGGGATCACAGGATCTACTGTCTTATATCACCTCTTTTAAACAGCTTGCTGCGGGAACCTCTTGGGCTGATGATGCTCTGATAACACTATTTCGTAGGGGTTTGAATGAGGAACTTAAAGACGAGGTGTCTAGAGTGTCTCGACCTCCCAACCTAGCGGAAATGATTACATTAGTGATGCAGATGGACTACCGTCTACAGGAAAGGCTCAGAGAACGACGTCGAAATCGTTCTGTGAGACCATTGACTACGCATCCTACTAGTCCCATGAAAACCCCAATTGATGAACCAATGCAGATAGGAATCACAAGAGGAAGAGGTAGACTCACCTTGGAAGAACGTAATCGATGGAGAGCTAAAGGCTTGTGTATGTATTGTGGGTCCAAAGACCACCCAGTACAGGATTGTCCCATCACCCCTACCAAACGACAGGGAAACGCTTCCTCCCAACCGCATGGGGAACCGCGGCTAGGGAGCCAATAAAAGGTTCCTCAACCAAGTTTTTGACTTCTCAAATCACAGACACACCCGATCCTCCCATGATTGTCATTCAGGTTTCAATGGAATGGGGCACCTCCGAGCCAATTTTGGTTCCCGCATTGATTGATTGCGGAGCTGCGGGGAATTTTGTAGATACCCATTGGAAGAATGACAAGAATATACCATGCTCCCTAAAGACCATTGCGGTTCCAGTAGAATCTGTTGACGGAAGTCCATTGATTTCCGGTCCTATCAGGGAACAAACAAGATCGATTCAAATGAAGATTGCATCTCATCAAGAGACTATTGTATTCGATGTCATTCGTACAGCACATTATCCCTTGATATTGGGGTTACCGTGGCTTAGAACCCATAATCCATACATTAATTGGAAGGCCGGCACAATCTTTCTAGGATCAGAACATTGCCTTACTCATTGCCTTTCTGGTGGAGCGTTAGGGTTCTGTTCTACACACTCCCTCCAAGAAAAGAATTGCACTACCTCGGTGTTACATAACATCCAGGAGATTCCTCCTGACTACCAAGAATTTCAAGTAGTGTTTTCCAATTCAGAGTTCGCAGAATTACCTCCTCATCGTAGAGATGATTGCGCCCTTGAACTAGCACCTGGTGTTCCAATCCCTTTTGGGCGCATGTATATACTATCAGCGCGCGAAGGGGAAGTCCTAAAGGAGTATCTCCAGAAGAATTTACATAACGGTCTCATTCAGGAATCCACTTCTCCTGCCGGCGCCTCACTGTTCTTTATCCCTAAGAAGGATTCGACAGAACTCAGACCATGTGTAGACTATCGGGGTTTGAACAAGATCACCACTCCGGATCGCAACCCGATGCCCTTGATCCCGGATATTCTGGAGGCAGTAAAGGGTGCCAAGATATTTACCAAGCTAGACCGACGCGGAGCTTACCATCTTATCCGAATCCGCGCAGGGGATGAATGGAGGACTGCCTTTCGTACTCCCTTAGGCCACTATGAATACAAGGTGATGCCATTCGGACTTTCCAATGCACCAGCTGTTTTCCAACGTTTTATGGATCACATATTCTCGTATATTCTTCTACATACCGTCATTGTCTATTTAGACGACATACTGGTCTTCTCCGTATCCATGTCCGACCATATCCGGCATGTGAAGGAAGTATTGCAGAGACTGGAGGAGAATCATCTTTTTTGCAAGTTAGACAAGTGTGAATTCCACAAGGATAGAGTGGCCTATTTGGGTTATATACTATCCGCTGAGGGAGTTGCCATGGATCCCAGGAAAGTCTCTGCTATAACAGTATGGCCAGTTCCACTGGGTGTTAAAGATCTGCAGAGATTCTTAGGATTCGCCAACTTTTATAGGCGTTTCATTCCCCACTATTCCGAAAAGATTCTCCCTATGACGGCTCTCCTTAAGAAGAATGCAAAGTTCTTTTGGTCAGACAGGGCTGAAATAGCCTTTGAGAGTCTCAAGGAAGATTTCACCAAGGAACCTATACTTCTCACCCCTGACCAAAACAAGAGGTTCATTGTAGAATCGGACGCCTCGCATCATGCGGTAGGTGCCGTTCTACTACAAGAGAATGAACAAGGAGACGAGTGTCCTGTGGCCTATCTATCTAAAACAATCTCACCTTCAGAGATCAATTACTCAGTCCTTGAAAAGGAATTATTAGCTATTAAGAGAGCCTTTGAGGAGTGGCGACATCTGCTACTGGGGGCCAAACATGCCATTGAAGTACGGACCGATCACAGCAATCTCCGAGCCCTACAATACTCTCAAACACGAAATAGCCGCCAAGCTCGTTGGGCCCATTTTTTTTCGCCCTATGATATCGTCTTCTCCTTCATACCGGGAAGAGTCAACCTCAAGGCAGATGCATTATCCAGAAAGGATTACAACTCAACCACTCCTTTCCGTTCCGAACCCTTGTTTCCCAAGGCCAGAATTTTGCAGGAAATCACCACCTTTCTTCAACTGGTGGCTATGGATACCTCTCGATTTATTCAGACCAATCCTCGATTTTCCGCTCTCTGGATGCTTAACTCATCTCAAGGATGCTTCTATAGAGACAAACAGTTATTCATTCCCTCCGAAGAATTAAGAAGAGTAGTCCTTCAACTCTGTCATGATTCTCCGATGGCAGGGCATCGAGGTATGGCTAATACCAAGGAATTGATTCAACGCCATTTTTGGTGGCCAAGGTTGAGTAGAGATATCAGAGACTATGTTTCAGCATGTGCCATATGTTTACAAACAAAGGTCCCTCGATCGGCCCCAGTTGGTCTCCTATCGGTGATGCCGATTCCTGATCGTCCCTGGCAGATAATTTCGACAGATTTCATAGTCGAACTCCCTATCTCGGAGGGCTGTACAGTAATTATGGTTACAATCGACTACTTTACGAAGATGGCACACTTTATTCCTCTACCATGCATTCCCACTGCAGCTCAGATGGCGAAAATATTCCTTTCACGGGTCTTCACGCTCCATGGGCTTCCAGAAACCATCGTCTCCGATCGTGGTTCCCAATATACTTCACGTTATTGGCAACAGATATTTAAAAGCCTCAAAATTTCCCGGGCATTGAGTTCTGGCTTTCATCCTCAAACTAACGGCCAGACGGAACGACTGAACCAGACATTGGAGGGCTATCTGCGCTGCTACATTTCGGCCTCACAGGACAACTGGGTTTCTCTATTACCATTGGCGGAGTTTGCCTACAACAACTCCCGTCATTCCGCTCTGGGTTCCAGTCCTTTTTTCTGCTCATATGGATTTCACCCTTCCTGTTTTCCTACTGGCCTTCCTTCTTCATCACGATTTCCAGATGTGGATAACCTACTTCAAGTTATCCAGACAGGACATTTGGCGGCCAAATCTTCGCTGCTTGAGGCTCAGGATAGAGTCAAACGATTTGCAGACAAGCACCGTTCTCCAGCGCCCTTCCTGAAGGCGGGTGATTTGGTATGGTTGGCCTCTCGTTTCTTACCACGGCATCTGGTCCCGTCCAAGCTGTCTCCTAAATATTTCGGACCTTTCCCCATCCTACAGAAGTTGGGTTCCTCTGCTTTCAAACTCAGACTTCCCCCTTCTTGGTCCCGGATTCATCCTGTGTTTCATGTATCCCAACTGAAGAAAGATGTGTGTGATCGATTTTCAAGATTAAGGAATACTCACCCTCCTCCGGTGTCTACCCTGTCAGGTCCTGAATATCAGGTGGCGGATATTTGTGACTCTCGTATCTTTCGGGGTCGCCTTCAGTTTTTGATTGACTGGCAAGGTTATACTCCTGCTGACCGTTCCTGGGAACCTGCCGCTGCAGTACATGCACCGTCTCTTATTCGCCGATTCTTCCGTAACCATCCAGGGAAGTCGGGGGCCCCTGCCCTTCGGCGGGGGCATACTGTCACGCCCCTGCGGAGACGGTGGTCTCTGTGGCATCGATGGTCTCTTAGACGGATTGCGGCCATCTTTACTCCCAAGATGGCCGCCGCTACGGATGGTGTGGGTCTAGGTTTACACCAAGACCGCGCGGTGGAAGGACCGCCCCCCGGCTCCGGAGCCGGTTCATCTGTTCCTGCAGACAACGCGCGGACGCGTTGCTACTCTTCATCAACAACGCTTCGTGAGTTCGACACTAGGATCTACTGCATACTAGTTTGTTTGTCACTCCTTCTGTGTAATTCTACCCTTTTCACTCACCTATTTTCAGACCTGACTCCTTCTCCCAAATCTTGCACGACATCGGAGACTCGAGTGGACTCTCTCAGCCTCACTCGTTACAAGCTGAACCTCACTGATCGGTTTGCTAGTGAGAATTTCTCCCTGGCGAGCGGTACGTGAGAATTGATAGTCCCTTGTAGAACCATGGGTTAGAAATAGACCCAGGATTGACACCTAATATTGTCTCACCTCTGCAGAAACAGGGATATGCGGGGTCCGATCCGCAGCATTGAGATTTGAGAATCGTTCTCTTTCGGGAACGGCCTCAAGGTTACTGCTATCCGAGTCTTACTGGAAGATCTGCAATATAGCTCGATAAGTGGTATCCCCCTTCCGATCAGGTACTCTTCATTTTCTCTACCCATATTCTGCTTTCTAGTTTCCCTTCTTAAACTTACCACTTTCCTCTGTCTTTATTCAGACGCCTCCCCTTCAGCGGATAGTCCGGGTACCAAGAACCTCTCCAGACAGACGACATCCATCCAGAGCATCGACACAGGGTTTTCTGCCCCAGAGGGTTTCCCTGGGGTCCTTCCCCTCCTTACTCCTTGTGTTGTGGGCGGAGGAAGGGTCTCAGGGAGGCACTCGTTCTCTACCCCTGTCGGAATCTTTCTGAAGAAGGCAGCTTAGGAAGGAGAATGACTGGTGTTTCTCTAAGGTAACCTTTTGGTGTTATTCAAATTTCTTGTAAGTTATCTAAATATTACAACAAGGGAGCCCTAACTTCCCTGATACTGGGTCCCATTAGGGCCCCCTCCAAGGCAGCAGACATTAACAAAAGGGAGGGTGAACTATCAGTCCTCCGGTGACTGGCGTCTGCCTTGTGCTTGGTTTCTATTGAGGGTGACCATGAGATCCTCCCCATAACGATCCTGGACCCATCTAGCTTGGTGAGGTACCAGCTCCCTTGTTCACCACACTAGGGATCACTCAGAACTGGCAGGGGACAGTAGTATTGTTAGCTATTCTGTACAAGTGTAGCCACTGGCTATGCCCGTCCCACAACTGCTTAATGTTTTAGAGTTTTAGAGTTTTAGAGTGCCAGATCTACTTTATTAGCACAGGTCTTTTTTTACTAACACTGTTCCCTGTTTGCACTTTTACATTTCCTTTTATATCTTTCCACAAATGTTTTCTTTGTTCATCTTTTGAATTTCTACAATATTTGTTCTCTGCTTAGTCTCTCATTTTCTCTCAGTTTATGTTTCTCATTGACGCTGACTAAATGTACCTCGGGTCGCACAGGCCTCCATGACGTTTAGAGAAATGGTCTGTCTCTACCTGATGCCACCTTGTTGAGTGCTGGCTGACAGAACTCAGTAGGTGTCGCAAGGAAGAGGGAACACCAAGGAGAAAAAAACTCTTGGACGATAGTCTTTCAGGAACCGGAGAGGAGCGTGGGTGATACGAGGACTTTAGTGGTACTCATAAACTTGTAGGTTCCAGGCAGGAATTGAAGGTGATCAGGATAAAGGGCGGGATGGCCTCCAGGTAGTGCAGGGAGAAGAACGAGGGTGACTGAAAAGATGCATGCAGAAATGCAGGAAGTATTCCACACAATCACAGGGACTGCTGGAGCAACACAGGAAGGCTCAGTGAGTGTTCAGGATGGAAGCAATAGGCGGGGAGCTGCAGTGCAGATCACCAGGCAGGCACCTACAAGATACAGGCTGATGGTACTCAGGTACGCTGTCTGGAGCAAGACACAGAATAAGATAGTGGGGAGAATGCTGTGGAAGGAGGACGGGAGGCAAGACGATCTATGCACAGAGTCAGCTGAGGATCCACTGAGCGTTGCGATGCACAGTTGTGACGAGAGACCATTGTTAAGAGGCTGGTACATGGAAAGTGTATAGACTTAACCACAACAGCCAGGGATGTCCTTTCACCAAAATGCCAGGGGTAGCAGAAGTTACATCACACAACTCTTGATCTCTGATGACATCACAGGAAGTGATGTAATTTGACCCCACCCCGAAGTGACATCACAGGATTCGATGGAGCATGACCTTTCACCCCTTGACAAAACAGAAAGTGGCATCACATAGCATTGTTCCTAAACACACTACGAAAAATATGGTTAGGCTATGCTCACACATCAGACCTGCTATAACCAGAGCGAAGATGGCAGAGACACATGGAGGAATTTGTCTTAGCGCGCTATGCCCCAAATTTCCCTTTCTGCACACAAATTCTCCAAGTCACACCTGGTCTTTCAGTACTGTGGCAGAACTAAGAGCGCCTTTCACCATAATTATGGTCCCTGTTGGTTGAACGCCTGCGGAGGGACCAAAGTTCAGATATGGGAAAATTGGGGAGGTGCTATAATGCGGTTTTTCATTTTGGCCTAACACTCTAACTAATGGAGTTAGAGGGTTAGGCCGGGAGTTAAAGCCAACAGACCTCTCTGCAGCTCCACATCGGGATCTCCCCCAAGACCAGTTAACATGCAGGAGCATGTAGATCACCACTGCCGTGAAGCGCAAGAAGCCCTGCCAAGATAGCACCAACATCCACCTAGCCTCACTGGCTACTGAGGATCATAGGAATTGGCCAGTCATGCCTGTAAGGCACTCCCCCAACGAAGCCGGAAGGCACAGCCAGCAATGTCTAAAGGGCGGGAGTTAAGGCCAACAGACCACTATGCAGCTCTCCACTGTTTGTGGCAGCATCTGCGGCCACTGTGAACCAAGCCATCCATCACACAGAGCACGAATGGTAACCCACACAGATCAGCGGGTACAAGCCTTGCATATCACTGCTGCGAAAACCCACCTTCCAGAAAAATGCTGGCATCAAGCGAGAGGATACACAGGAGGCCACCACTTCCAGCACACCGAGGCTCCTCGATGCACCACAACGCTGCTGTTGTCTCCAGAGGCAGCACCACACCGGCAGGCCAGAGCCCACTACAGGTAAGTATGCACCTGGCTGTGAATCCAATGCCACTTTAGCATGTGGCTCTTCCCCCATTGTGAGTGAACAACTCACACCTATCTCAAGTCCAACACCCACCACTGACTACTGACCCACTGCTTTGGATACAGCGCTATCCACCAATCCCACTTGCCCCAGTCCATATCAAACGCCTTAAACTCCATTCATATTCCACTGTACCCTTGGTCCGACTTCTGTGCTGTGAGTTTCTCTATCCCGCAGCCCCAAAACAACTCACACACTGGCATTCACATGCTACCCACCTGGGCCATAAACTCCCATAAAATCACAAAAGGGAGCATAACTCCACTTCTCTCAAACCTCCAACCTGACCATCTCTCATCTGACCGGTAACCCAGTGGCACTGGCAGACAGATATCTGAAAAAACACTTGCCAATGCAGTGGACACAATCGCCCCTTTGACACTACCAATGGCAAAGCGCACTCCCACACCAACTCCTAGTACACAGCTGAACTTCACGACCTGCAAGCTATGAAACGCCAGGCTGAAGCAGCCTGGAAGAAATCTCAAACAGATACACATAAAGCACTATACAAGTCCTCCACCAGGGCCTATAAACAAGCTATCATTCAAGCCAAAGCCTCAACTGTGTGATAAAGTGAACACGAGACAGGCTCAAGCCCAGCAGAGAGAAGCCTGTGCAGAACTGTGAGAAATTGAGAAAGTGAATGTGAACTGAGTATTGATGGCAAGGTGGGCGAACCCTAAGGAAGTGATTGAACTACCAGAAGTTGGAAGCCTAAGATTGAACTGTTGAATTGTACCAGTAAGTCAAAGAGCCTCATTATGAGGTGGGCGGTAAGGGGTGAACGGCGCCGGTAAGGATATCGGTGCCGGTAATCCGTTACCGCCCTATTACGAGGTTCGCTAGCAGGGCCCGCTTAAAACGTTTGGTCAGTCCAGATGTCCTTGCGGGTCCCGTTAGGGGACCAAGGAGCTAATAACGGGCTCATTATTAAAGGGCCCGTTATTATCTCCATCCCCATTCCCATTGAGCCCTATGGGGGCTCGAATGGGAATGGGGATGGGTTCCTAGAATGAGGAATTACCAAGTCCTCCAAGGTTGGAATGACCCGGTAATTCCTCATTGTAGGAACCCGGACCCAAGTTTGGAGGCAGCCATGGCGCTAATAGCACAATGGCTACCTCCAAACTCGTAATGAGGCCCAAAGTGTGCAAGACAATTTTTTTTTGTATTCCTATCATTTGTCATTTTTAGAAGGAGGGCAAGGTTAGGTTTTCTTAGTATATGCCCTTTTATTTTGACCAGGCTGACTTGGACGTATTTGTTATTTGTTTAATGGTCGAGACCACTCCCATTTTAGAATTAGGGCTAGTAAGGAATTCTACCAACCCAACTAAAACATTAACTAAAGGATTTTCAGTGAGTCTGTGTCTACTGCTTGATACCATGCCTTCCTTACAATACTGATCTGAATAAAAAAACAGTTTTGAAGAAACTTATGAACTATATCAAGGAACTGTGTGCTTTGAAAGTATAAGTACTGGCAAGAGTCAGAAGAGTATGTGAAAGTGCAACATGTGAATAGTGGCAAACAAGTAATCTTAAAGCCTCAAGAGGATGTGAAATGAGCCTGAACAAAATCCCACTGTAAAAGCTGAAACAGTGGCGATGTGCGGGTGAAGGAGAAGCAAGTTAGGTTTGTCAGTTGTGTGACCTGTAATGGGTGGACTGTGTGGTCCAATAACTGCGCCTAGACCAATGTGAGAAACCTGAGTGTAGTCTCCTGAGTAGACCTCGAGAATCCATTATTCAGGTGGCCAGGGAAGGGCTAGCGCTCTCAGATCCCAGCCCTGGGGGTGGACAAGCAATGGAGGATAACCTGGGTGGCGAGCCCAGGGTTGTTGTCAACTTTGTAGGCTTTGTTTTCAGAATCAACAAGAGCCCCTGTCATGCCTGCGCCATGGGCGCATACATTGGCGATCAATATGGACAAATTGTTATTCACTTATCTACAGAAAACTCTTGGATCAACCGCTATTCACTATTTAGACTTTATTTCCCATTTGCAAAACTTTGGTGCTTTTTCCCCCAGAAAACTACACTTACCATAATGCACTTGGCTATAACCATCTATTCCTGGCTATTCCTATTTTTTCTTCATCAGAACTACAATCCCCAGAAGCCCTAGGGATTTGCTCTGCTTCCACCAGCTCAGGAACAGAGAGGGAGGTGGCCGATTGTCTGCAGGTGTGCTGAGCCAGGTGCAACCAATTAGCCTGCCTCTGTGCTGGGCTGGGCAGTATAAAGGCTGCTGCCTGCGAGAGCTCAGTCCTTCCGGCACCTTTTTGCTTCAAGCTACAAACTTTGTATGCTGTTTCCTGCTTTCACCTGCTTTTTGTTCCAGTGCCCTAGTGGGCTCCTGCCTTGCAGTCTGATACACTCTGCTGCCTACAGCCCTAGCCTTTTGGGCTCCCTGCCTCAGCCCTGCTCCTCTGGGCGTCCTGCCTTGCAGCCTGCTACACCCTGCTGCCTACAGCCCTAGCCTTTTGGGCTCCCTGCCTCAGCCCTGCTCTTCCAGGCTCCTCCCTTGCAGATGATCACGCTCTGCTGCCTTCCAGCCTCCGCCCTTGCCCTGCCGGGCTCTCCACATTGCAGCCGATCACGCTCTGCTGCCTTCCAGCCTCCGCCCTTGCCCTGCCAGGCTGGACAACCCCTCTGCTGCGTGATTGACGGCCAAGCTGTGTGAATGGGGGATTTTTGCATAAAAGGCAGGACTCTTGGGCTAGAAGTCAGAGTCGCCACTGGAACTACAAGGAACCGAAGAGAAGCGGAGAAGAAGTCAGCTGCTGCAACTATCCCGTCCCGGTGAAGCCCTGCTGCAGTCCTAAGCTATCTACCCTTAGACGACCAGAGCAGATCCAGTCCAGAGTCTTCTTCCCTTGAGCCTGGTGGGGATAACCAGCTCATCTTCTACAGCCAGAGGATCCTCTTCATGGTCGAAACCGCTGCACACTGCTGTAGTGGTCCGGATAGCCATCTGAAGAAGCCTCTCCTGTTTTTAAGGAGCACACCTTTTATTCACCGTCGCTGCTTCCAGCTTCAGCCCTGTGTGGTGCAGAACCCTCCAGATGTCCTCCTTCTTGCCAAAGCTCCAGGAACTGTGGATCTGCAGGAAACTACCAGGAACAACTGCTGTGGCACCAGCTTCTTCAATGAATAAGGTACTGTGTTCTGCTTGAGGAAATCGGGTGAATCCCTTTTTCTCCTCCTACAAGGCTTGTTCTTATCTTCCCTTCTTCTTATAACTTTTGCTTCCTCCATTGACAATATCTAAGTACTCCTGGCTACGTTGAATCGTGAACTGTCTGACTGTGTGATCCTTGACAACAGGAACCCGGTTCCACTTGACACTGGCTCCGGCCTATGGACTCTTGAATTTCTGTCTGAGTGTTCTCTGATTCTGTCTGCCTTGACAAAAGTATTGCCTATGATTTCTGCCCCCAACTCTCTCTGGGTATCTCAGGTGCTAAGTGTGTTTTTGCCCCGGTAACATTTCTTGCCGCAGATACGTGTTTCTTTAGTAAGACCGAACTGTCATTACTGTCAAAAAGTGAACGCATATGTATTCCCGGTAACGTCTTTTGTTTCACAACACCGGTCCGTTAAAACATAGGGTACTTACCTTGAAGTTATACCGTACAAAGCGAATTGGTTGGTTGTAGTATATTTTACGTGTGGTTTTGAATTAATAGAAGTGTTGTGTTTATAACAAACGGTTTAAAAATAAATGTACTCATATTTTTTACCTGAAACCTTGAGTCGGTGTTTGCTTGAGTCCCTTTGTGTAATCTCTGCTACTGCTCATATACTCTTGAGATAAGCCTGGCTGCTCCGCTACTGCTACCACTTTAACATAGTAGTGCAAGCTTGTACCAAAGGTAAAACTTGTATTACCACTTGCAGTCATAATTGTGTGTAGTGGTTCTTAAGGGCACTGCACAGGATTCTGCCTAACACTGGTGCACAGCGGTGAGGATTTGGAAGTAGAGTGATTATACTTAGAGTGCTGCTATTGCTTGGGTTCAACTAACCACAAAGCTAAACACCACTAATTCGACTAAACTAAGAATCATGTCAAATATGGAAAGCTACACTGAAGAGGGTCTCTTAAACTACACTGCTGAGGTTTTCAGAACCATGTGTAGGGAGAGGAGTCTCTCTGGTAAAGGAAAGAAATCTGAATTGATTGCAAAGTTAATGGGAAAACAAAGTCTGGAGAGTGGGTCAGAAGGGCCTGCCCCTCCAACAAAATGTGGATACTGATGTTTCTGAATCTGAGAGTATTACTTTACAAGAAGTAGATGAGTCCTTGTTAGGAAACCCTACAACTCCTTTGCCTGCTCAGAAAGCACAACCTCTGTCCACAGGACACCCACAGGTCCTACACTTAGTCCTGAATTTATTGCACTTGAGAAAATGAGACTTGAATTGGAAGTGAAATAAGATGACCTGGCTTTTCTCTAGGCTTCCCCCTGTTGCATGTGATGCTGTAATGGAGTTGGGGGGGGGGGGGGATAAACAGGATTATGAGTGGGTGAAGCTAGCATTAATAGCTAGATTTGGGAAGACCCCTTCCCAGTATCTTAAGAGATTTAGAACCCTCAAAAAGCATGATGGTACCCCTTGGGCTACCTGGGTGTGTGAATGTTTAAAAAACTTAGATGGTTGAGTTAAGGGTTACAAAGTGAACACTTATGAAGGTTTGAGGAATCTTGTAATGTTGGAGTCTATTTTTGATGTCTGCTCCCCTCTGCTTAGACAGCACTTGGCTGATTCAAAGGAGATAGATCCGAAGAAACTAGCTAAGGCTGCTGACTTGTGGGTTGCCAACCGGGCTACTCATAAGGATTCTGGGGTAACTCCGAAAAAGGATGAGGGAAAGCAGCCAAAGAAAGACAACAAAGAGAATTCCAATAATTCCAATCCAAAAGAGGGCCCCAAACATAACCAGGGTAAGCCACAAGGGAAACTGAATCAGGCTAGTGTACCATCTGGTCCCAAACCAGAAGGAGGTCAGAACAAACCCCCATTCCAGAGAGCATTTGGAAAATGCTTTGTTTGTGGTTACCTGACCATGTGTAAGGGAATCCCAGATGTAAGGGTAAACCTTCAGGGGTCCACACTGCCTCCTTAGCCTTCTCCCAGGTGGATGAAGTACCTATGGCCAGTGGTAACTTTCAGTTACTAGCTGATGAGCCCATGAGTGTTTTTTTAGTGTCCTTGGGTCTTTGGGAACAACATAACTTATATGTCTATAACTCAATCCCAGATAATACTGAAGAGTATTACAAAGATAGTGTTCTTGTGAATGGTCAGGAAACCCCTGCCATCAGAGACACTGGAGCCAGCATAACTGTGGTGGATTAATGTTTTTTTCAAGGTGGAGGATGTTGCTAAGGCACCCAAACACCTAACCAAGTTAGCTGGAGGCCCTGTGCAAATGGTTACCCAGTTACCAGCTCTCATCCAGTGTACTGACATGACTGTCAGAATACCTGTAAGTGTACAGAATAAAATACCTGGGAGGGTCCTGCAGGGTAATGACCTTAAAACTCTTGGGAGTTGTGTCCAGTACCCCCAGGCCCCCCAGAAGAAGGAGGCAGGAGCTCACAAGGTCTGCAAGGGAGAGAACCTTGAGAGGCTCTCCTGGGGCCATGATAGAGGATACTATCACCCCAAGTCCACAGGACTTACTTACTGCTATTAAAGGTCAGAAAGAGACAAAGGGGAAACCCAAGTCGACCAGCCAGAAACCAGCAAGCACTCCTGTGCCTAGAAGGATATCTCCAAGGCTGTCCAAGGTCACATCTGTGACTCCTCCACCAGCTGAGGCTGAGTGTGAGGTTCAACCCTGTATGGTTCAGCTAGATACTGAGGAATCAGATCTAGAAGAAGATCTTACTCTGGTAGGAGATCTTGACCCTGTTGACCATCCTGAGCTGCAGTCTTTACTGGCAGAAGGTGGGCCCAACAGGGTAGATTTCAGCAGGGGACAAAGAGAGTGTCCTACCTTGGAAGGTCTTCGCCTACAGGCAGCTTCTCAGCTCAATGGGACTGAGCCTGGGAAGTATAGGTTGCACTGGGAAGATGGCCTCTTCTACAGTGAACCGACTGAGTCAACCCCTGGAGACTGCAAAAAACTTGTAGTACCTCTACTGAACCACTCCAGTTTCTGCAGTTAGCCCACAAGATACCTTTGGCTGGTCACTTAAGTTTTAAGAAGAATAAGGAAAGGCTCTCTCTTTACTTCTAATGGCCTAAGATGGGCTCAGAAGTAGACAAATTCTGCAGAAGCTGCCACACTTGCCAAACCTCTGGCAAGAGTGGAGCCAAGAATGTGGCACCCTTGGTGCTTCTCCCAGTAGTGGGAGTCCCTTTTGAGAGGGTTGGGATTGACATTGATGGTCCTCTTGACCCTCCCACATCTTCAGGCAACAGGTTTATCCTGGTTGTGGTGGATCATGCCACTAGATTTCCTCAAGCCATACCTATGAGGACTGTCACGGCTCCGGCTGTGGCTAAGGTCCTACTTGGTATTTTTACCAGAGTAGGTTTTCCTAAGGAGGTGATATCTGACAGGGGATCACATTTTATGTCCCACTACATGCAAGCCATGTGGAAAACCTGTGGAGTCACCTACAAGTTCTCAACTGCCTACCATCCCCAAACCAATGGGTTTGTGGAGAGGTGTAACAGAACTATGGAGAGCGTGATAGGTGCTTTAGAAGAACCACTTAGGAGAAAGTGGGACCTTCTACTGCCATGCCTTCTCTTTGCATATAGAGAAGTCCCCCAGGAGGGAGTAGAATTCAGTCCCTTTGAACTTCTTTATGGCCATCCCGTCAGAGGCCCTTTAGCCCTGATTAAGGTGGGGTTGGAGAGTGCTCCTTCCCCCCAAGCCAGTCAGAGTAACTGACTATGAGATTGGTCTCCAGAGGAGAATGTCACACATGATGGCAGAGGCAAGTGATAATTTGAAGGCTGGTCAAGGTCTGGTCAAACATTTGCATGACCAGAAGGCAAACATGGTTGAGTTTACTTAAGACCAGCTTGTTCTTGTTATGGTCTCCACAAGGCAGAGGGCCTTGCAGGACAAATGGATAGGACCCTTCAAAGTTGTGGGTAAACTTGGAGAGGTGAACTATCTGGTGGACTTAGGCAATCCTAAGGAGGCTCCCAGAGTCTTTCACACCAACCGTTTGAAGGCTTATGTCTCTAGACCTGACAAAGGAGCTTTGCTTCTAGCTTCAGCTCAGAAGGAGGAGGAGAGTGAACCTCTGCCTGACCTCCTGAGAGCTTACCTTTAGATGAGCAAGAGGAAGGAGTTAATCTCTCTTCCAGTCTCACATCTGACCAGCAGGATGAGTGCAAGTTACTGTTAAATCAGTGTGTCTCCCTGTTCTTACTTTCACCAGGTTTGACCCCTTGGGACCAATATGATACACTCACTGGTGACTGTTTGCCTGTCAAAAGCAGGGGGTACAGAATGTCAGACAATGTAAGAACCCATTATAAGGAATGTGGTCAACAAGATGCTTGATCTCGGGGTTATAGAGCCCTCTACTAGCCCATGGTCTAGCCCAGTTGTGCTTGTACCAAAGGCAGGATCCAAGGAGTTGAGATTCTGCGTGGACTATAGAGCTCTAAATGCAGTCACCAAGACTGATGCCCATCCTTTGCCTAGGACAGATGAGCTGGTGGACAAACTTGGTGCAGCCAAGTACCTCAGCACATTTGACCTAACGTCAGGCTATTGGCAAATAGCCCTGACAGACCATGCCAAGGAGAAAACTGCATTCTCCACCCCAGCTGGCCTCTACCAATTCAAGATAATGCCTTTTGGACTAAAGAATGCACCTGCTACATTTCAGAGGATGGTCAATCAAGTTCTGAATGAGATGGAGGACTTCTGCATGGCATACTTGGATGACATTGCAGTGTTCAGCCCTACATGGAAAGAACATATTGAACACCTAGGCTATGTATTGCAGGCTCTGGAACAGGCCCATCTGACCATAAAGACAAGCAAATGTCAAATTGGACAGAGTACAGTGGTCTACCTTGGACATGAGGTAGGAGGAGATGAAATAAAGCCATTGTCTAGCAAAGTACAAGCTGTACAAAACTGGGCCACCCCTACTACTCAAACCCAAGTGAGAGCCTTCTTAGGTCTCACTGGGTATTACAGGAACTTGATAGAGAACTACGGGACCATAGCTTCTCCCTTGAATGTCCTCTCCTCTCCCAAATTCCCTAAAAAGGTCAGGTGGAGCGAGGAGTGCAATCAAGCCTTTGACGGTCTAAAGAAAGCCCTTTGTCAAGCTCCAGTCCTAAGAGCTCCTGACTATCACAGACGCTTCATTGTACAAACTGATGCTTCTAATGTAGTTATAGGTGCAGTCCTTAGTCAACTGGATGAGAAAGGTAGGGAACACCCCATTTGTTTCATCAGCAGGAAGTTAAAGGATCCTGAGACAAGGTGGGCAAAAATAGAATGTGAATGTTTTACTATTGTGTGGGCACTCAAGAGGTTTAGACCATACTTGTATGGATCTACCTTCATCATTCAGACTGACCACCAACCCTTGAGATGGCTGATGCAAATGAAAGGGGAAAAGCCAAAGTTACTCAGATGGTCAATCTGCCTGCAAGGATTTGATTTTTCCATCGAGCACAGAGCAGGAACTCACCACCAAAATGCTGATGGTCTCTCTAGGATGTTTGAAACCGACTAGAGGTCTGAGAACCATCCAAGAGTGGATTAAATCCTCCTGTCCCTTAGTCTGGGGGGGGCGAGTGTTAGGGAGAATTCTCATTCAATGGCTAATTCCCCTTACCTAGTGAGTCCCTCAGCAGCTTTTCTGGATTTCTGGAGTACATGTTTTCCACTTGGTAAGAGTGTGAGCTTTCCCCCCACTCTTACCCATGTTTTGCCATGTGTATTTCATCTGTTTTGTGATTGTGGGCTCTGGAGTACACCACTTCAGTAGCCCCTTTCATTTGTGTGTTACACAGCACCTTCAGTGCAGTGACACAGGGTTGTCTTTTAGACTTCCCATCGACTCCATTTCTGGGACTGACTACTGTCCCTCAGAAAAGGGTAAAGTTGCCATTAACTTTACTTAGTCATTTAACCACAGATCCAGTACACCGCATCTTACATGGAGTACTGGAAAGGGTTAATCCTTAGCCCTTTTTATCTGTGCCTCCTAGAGCATTGTTTCGCTCTTTTAATATTTAGACTTGGCTGGTGGCAGTGGTATCTACCCTAACTTTTCTACTGCGATTATACTATATAAACGTGGTACTGTTTCAGGCTATTATATTAGCCTCGAACTTAAACCCGCTTGACCAAATACTTTTTCTTTTGGCTCCGGTCGGGTTTATTCGCCATTTCATTTTGTTAAAGTCCTTCTTGTGTTTTACTTTGCATGGCAAACCAGGTTTGCCTCCTTTGTTCACTGTCTTTTGGCGGGCTTCTGCCAAGAAGCCCTCCTCTAGGCGCCTGGGTGTCCAGGTGGGCTGAATGTGAGGGAGGGGTGTAGTCACCTCCTGCACAGGGTATCCTAGGAAACCCAAGTCGCACTTTGCCATGATTGGCTGAAGTGGTTGTCCAGGCTGGACAACTCCCCTGCTGCGTGATTGACAGCCAGGCTGTGTGAATGGGGGATTTTCGCATAAAAGGCAGGACTCTTGGGCTAGAAGTCAGAGTCGCCACTGGAACTACAAGGAATTTCGGAGAAGAAGTCGGCTGCTACAACTATCCCGTTACGGTGAAGCCCTGCTGCAGTCCTAAGCTATCTACCCTTCGACAACCAAAGATGATCCAGTCCAGAATCTTCTTCCTTTGAGCCTGGTGGGATAACCAGCTCATCTTCTACAGCCAGAGGATCCTCTTCGTGGTCAAATCGCTGCACACTGCTGCAGTGGTCCAGATAGCCATCTGAAGAAGCCTCTCCTGTTTTTAAGGAGCGCACCTTTTATTCACCGTCGCTGCTGCCGGCTTCAGCTCTGTGTGGTGCAGACCCCTCCAGATGTCCTCCTTCTTGCCGAAGCTCCAGGAACCGTGGGTCTGCAGGAAACTACCAGGAACAACTGCCGTGGCACCAGCTTCTTCATTGAATAAGGTACTGTGTTCTACTTGAGGAAATCAGGTGAATCCTTTTTTCTACTTCTACAAGGCTTGTCCTTGTCTTCCCTCCTTCTTATAACTTTTGCTTCCTCCATTGACAATATCTAAGTACTCTGGCTACGTTGAATCGTGAACTGTCTGACTGTGTGATCCTCGACAACAGGAACCGGTTCCACTTGACACTGGCTCCAGACTATTGACTCTTGAATTTCTGTCTATGAGTGTTCTCTGATTCTGTCTGCTTTGACAAAAGTATTGCCTATGATTTCTGCCCCCAACTCTCTCTGGGTATCTCAGGTGCTAAGTGTGTTTTTGCCTCGGTAACATTTCTTGCCGCAGATACGTGTTTCTTTAGTAAGACCAAACTGTCATTACTGTCAAAAAGTGATCGCATATGTATTCCCGGTAGTCTTTTGTTTCACAACACCGGTCCGGTAAAACATAGGGTACTTACCTTGAAGTATACCGTACAAAGCAAATTGGTTGGTTGTAGTATATTTTACATGTGGTTTTGAATTAATAGAAGTGTTGTGTTTATAACAAACGGTTTAAAAATAAATGTACTTATATTTTTTACCTGAAACCTTGAGTCAGTGTTTGCTTGAGTCACAGTAATTGTGGTCCCTTTGTGTAATCTCTGCTACTGCTCATATACTCTTGAGATATGCCTGGCTGCTCCGCTACTGCTACCACTTTAACATAGTAGTACAGGCTTGTACCAAAGGTAAAACTTGTATTACCACTTGTAGTCTTAATTGTGTGTAGTGGTCCCAAAGGGCACTGCACAGGATTCTGCCTAACAAGTAGAGACACCAAAGAGACATTTTTCAGGCTTGACAAGCAAATGATGAGACTGTAGTCGGTAGAGTACATCCCAAAGATGATTTGTGTGTTCTTGTGGGGTGCGAGAGAAGACCAAGATGTCGTCCAAGTAGACGATTGTGTTCAGAAAAAGATGGTCCGAGAACAACTGGTCCATAAACCTCTGGAAAACAGCCGGAGCGTTAACAAGTCCAAAGGGCATGACTGTATATTCAAAAAGCCCATATGGGGTTCTGAAGGCCGTTTTCCATTCGTCGTCTTTTCAGATTCTGAGTAGATGATAGGCGCTCCGGAGGACGAGTTTGGAGAAAACAGAAGCACCCTGGCCCGCCTCAAGGATATCTGAGATGAGAGGCATGTGGTAACGATCCCTGATGGTGACCTTGTTAAGCCCTCTATAGTCAATACAAGGTCTCAATTCGGTGCAGTCCCGTTTGGGGATTAAGAACAATGAAGCTCCTGCCAGGGATCTGGAAGGTTGGATGAGACCGTCCTCCAGATAGGCATCCAGGTATACTCTCAAGGCTTTCTTCTCTGGAAGAGACAGGGAAAACATCCGTCCGAAAGGGACCAGGTCTTCAGATACCAATTCGATGGCACAGTCCTCTGGGCGATGTGGAGGTAAGTCGAGGACGGCCTTGTTAAGGAACAAGTTACTTACCTGTAACTGTTGTTCTCCAGCATGGGTCTGGCATGGATTCACATGCTCATGAATATTCCCCGTCGTCAGGCTGGGAATCCTCGGTAAAGAAAAAATCAGTATCAGTTTCGTTTCTGATCTGTCTTTCGTAGTAGTAACCAATCACTGATCTCTGCGTCATACTGACCACAGCCAATGACTGCCCTCTACCTAAGCCCCGCCTCTGGCAGCCATCTTCAGATTTGGTAGCACGTGAAGTGGCAGTATGACCAAGTGAAGAGCCGCAGAGGGGCAGGCGGGCGGGTTCGCATGTGAATCCATGCCAGACCCATGCTGGAGAACAACAGTTACAGGTAAGTAACTTGTTCCTTTTCCAGCATGGGGTCTGGCATGGATTCACATGCTCATGAATAAAGAATACATAGCAGTACACACATGCACAACCACGGGAGGTGGCAAAGGCTCAACATTAAGCATTACATCAAACTCAACATTAAGCAATTCTTACCTCCTCACCAGGCTCACCTTAGGCGAACAGGTTGCGCAGCACTGCTTGGCCGACCCTGGACTCCTCCCTGGAATCCCGATCGACGCAGTAGAATTTCGTGAAGGTGTGCGTCGACCTCCACGTAGCAGCCCTAGAGATGTCCAGCAAGGGCACACCAGATAGGAACGCCGTGGTAGCTGCGATCGCTCTGGTGGAATGGGCTCTCGGACGGCCAGGCAGCGGTCGGTTTGCCAACCGATGACAGTACATGATACAGCCGGAGAGCCATCTGGAAATGGAAGCCTTCGAGAGAGCCTTCCCCTGATTGACAGGTCCAAAGTTCACAAAGAATTGTGACGTCTTCCGAAACTTCAGCGCTCTAGCCACATCCAGCGAGTGCAAAGTCCTTTCAGCCGGCGACGAAGGCGACGGGAAGGAAACAGGCAACACCAAGGGTTCGTTGAGGTGGAAGTCCGACGGCACCTTGGGCATGAAGGAGGGGTGCGTCCTGAGCACTACCCTTGTGTCGTGAAAAGTCAAGTACGGGGCCTTGCAGGAAAGGGCCTGGATCTCTCCCACCGTCGTGCGGAGGTGATGGCCACAAGAAACGCTGTTTTCCACGACAAGAACTTCAACAGAGCCGAGTGCAGAGGCTCGAACGGAGGTCCCATGAGCTTGGTCAGCACCACGTTGAGCTCCCACGCCGGGGCCGGAGCCTTCACCGGCGGGAACGATCTGAACAGTCCCTTCATGAACTCTTTCACCAGACGATGAGACCACAAAGACGTCCGCCCCGTGGTTCTGGTGTATCGGGAGATCGCAGCAAGATGAATCTTGATGGACGCGTGTGCCAGTCCAGCCTTGGCCAGCGTCAGTAGGTACGGCAGTACTTGGGGGGCCGTAATCCGTAGAGGGTTAATCTTCTGTGCGTGGCACCAGACAGAGAACCTCTTCCATTTGTGTCCGTAGCATTTAAGAGTTGAGGACGCCCTGGCCTTTGCAAGAACCTCTCTGCAGTCGGCCGGTATGTCGTATCCTCCAAACTCTAACGCTGCAGGAGCCAGGCCTGCAAGTTCAGCGACTTCGGGTAGTGATGGAGGATGGCACCTCCTTCCCTGGAAAGAAGATCCGCGTCCACTGACAGCTTGATTGACGGGGACGCTGACAAGTCCAGAAGGTCCGGGAACCATATCTGCCTCGGCCACGCAGGTGCGACGAGGATCATCCTGCACCGTGACCTCTTGAGCTGGTTGATGAGCCTGATCAGCAGAGGCAATGGAGGGAACGCGTATAGAAACAGGCCCTCCCAGGGGAACGAGAAAGCATCGCCCATGCTCCTCGGCTGGGGAAACCTGCTGGCGAACCTCCAGCACTTGGAGTTCGTCGCCATCGCGAACAGATCGATCTGGGGTGTGCCCCACCGTTGGAAGAGGCGGCCCACTAGATCCTGTCGTAGTTCCCACTCGTGGCACGAGCGCAGCTCTCTGCTGAGCGAGTCGGCAATGGTGTTTTTTATCCCTGCCAGATGAAACGGCACCAGAAACATCCCTTGGGCGACGGCCCAATGCCACAGATCCTGCGCCTCCTTGGACAGGGCTGGGGATCTGGTACCGCCCTGCTTCCTGATGTAGAACATGGTGGTGGTGTTGTTGGTGAAGATCCTCACCACCTTGCCCTTGAGGGACGGAAGAAAGGACCTGAGGGCCCAAAACACTGCACGGAGCTCCAGAACGTTGATATGGAGGGACTTCTCCGTCGGAAGCCAAAGGCCTCTCACGTGCAGATTTTCAGTGTGCGCTTCCCACCCTTCCAGGGAGGCATCCGTGGTCACTGTCTCCATGTGGCCGGGGGTCTGGAAGTCCATGCCCGCGGTCAGATGCGCGCGGGTGCCCCACCACCGGATCGCTCGTCGGAAACTCTCGTCGAGTGTGATCCTCTCCTGGAAGCTGCCCGTCGTCTGGATCCAGCGCGCGTCCAGGAACTCCGGCAACGGGCGCATCCGGAGCCTGCACAGGCGGATGAGATAAATGCAAGAAGACATCATTCCGAGGAGGGACTTGATGGACCTCACCCTGGCCGCGTCCGCAACCAGCATCCGCTGCACCTTGCCCAAGATGGCCCTCGTCCTTTCCTCCGACGGAGAGGCCAGAAGTGACACTGTGTCGAGCTTTGCTCCCAGAAACAGAGCGTCTTGCGCGGGCACCAGGTGGGACTTGGCGAAGTTTATGGAGAATCCCAGGTCCGTGAATAGTTGGACGGTCCTTGCCGTGTGCTGCACGGCGAGCTCCTTCGTCTTTGCTCGGATGAGCCAGTCGTCCAGGCAGGGGTAGACGTGGATCCCCTCTGGGCGCAGCTGCGCCGCCACCGGTGCGAGGCACTTGGTGAACACCCTGGGTGCCGACCTCAATCCGAAGGGAAGGGCTCTGAACTGGTAGTGACGCCCTTGGACCATGAACCTGAGAAACTTTCGGTGTCCCTTTAGGATGGGAATATGGAAGTAGGCATCCTCCAAATCCAACGACAACAGGAAATCGCCCTCCTCCCGTTGACCCAGGACGTGTTGGAAGGTGACCATCCGGAACTTCTGTGCCTTGATGAATTTGTTCAGTCGTCGTAGGTCCAGGATGGGACGCCATCCTCCCGTCTTCTTCTTCACGAGGAAGTATCTTGAGTAAACTCCAGAGCCCCGAAGCCTCTTTGGGACAAGCTCGATGGCGCCCTTCCTGAGCATCGCCTTTACCTCCAAGAGAAGTTGAGGGACGTGATGTTCTTTCCTGGCCACAAGGGGGATGCGCGGGCACCTCCTTAGAAACCCGAGCGCGTGACCCTGAGCTAGGGCGTCCAGCACCCAACGGTCGGTGGAGATGGACTCCCACATGCTGACGAAGCTCGCCAGCCGGCCTCCCAGCGGGGTGCTTCGGTGGGGGCCCGACCCCACGGCCGGTTCAGTCCTGCTTCGACGAGGCTTTGCCGCCTTGTCCTCCTTGGTGACGACGGCAGGGTCCGCCTGACTCGTCTCGTTCCCTGTAAGCTTCCTGTGACGACGAACGGGCCGCTTGATGGTAGGTGGAAAATCCGCCGCTGGAACCTTTGGAGGCACCCTGTTTGCCTCTGCCGCTCCGAAAGGGCGGCCGCCGTTGCTGGAGAACCCCAAGAGCCCGGGCCGTCTCCGTGTCCGCCTTGATGGCTTGAAGGGAATCGTCCACTGTTTTCCCAAACAGGTTGTTTCCGTCGAACGGCATGTCCAAGACCCTGGCCTGCACGTCCTGACGGAAGTCAGTAGCCTTGAGCCATCCACGCCGCCTAAGGAACACGGGGTTGCCCAACTGGCGAAATCCAGTGTCAGCGATGTCCGTCGCAATCGTAATGGCGTGGTCCGACGCCACCTCTCCTTCCTGCAAGATCTCTAGGGCTTCTGCCCTCTTGTCATCTGGTAGGAAGTCCAGCAGGGGGGCCAGTTTGTACCACAACTCCCTGTCGTAGCGGGCTACGATAGCCAAGGCGTTGGCCGCCTTAATCGTCGTCGCTGCCGACGAGATGACTCTGCGTCCCATCGTGTCTAATTTCTTTCCCTCGCCGTCCGGCGGGGAGGTTGACGTAGAGGCCGCGCCCCCCCCGCTTTCTTCCTGGCCGCCGCAGAGACGATCGAGTCCGGGGTCGGCTGTGCCCGAAGGCACAAGGGGGCCGCGTCCGGGACCCGGTACTTCTTCTCGTACCGATCCCTTCTAGCCGGCGTCGTGGATGGGTTCTTGAGGAGGGCGAGGCCCTCATCCCAAATATCGTCTAGTAGAGGCACAGCGAGGACCGTCTTCCTCTTGGTCTCGCGCCGTTGATAAAGGAAACCTTCCTTCTTCTTCTCTTCCGGGCAGAGCTGGAAAAGCTCGGATGCCCTGGCGATCATGGAGTGAAACGATCCAATCTCGTCGGGCGGGGAAGCCCGGGTGGGAGGTGACGACGGGAGATCCTCGTCGTAAACCTCGTCGTCTGTACCCGTCGCGGCCGTGTCAGTCCCCGTATCATCCCCACGTGTCGTGGACGGGGAGGAGGGCTGAACAGGGCGCGATGGCTGAAAAGGAGGTGGAGGATGAATCCTTCTTCTCTTAGGGGGAGGGCTCCCAGAAGGGCCTGGCTCCGGGTCCCCCGTCGGGAGCGGTTCCTCCGTTGGTGGTAACGGCAGTCTCGTCCTTATCTCCGAGCATAAGGACTGTATAGCCAACAAAATGGCCGCCGAGTTGTCTTGCGGCACTGGTTGAGGGAGATCCGACGGGCGATCAGGAGCCCCGTCGGCATCCTCGATGCCCTCGTCGTCTTCCACGTCGGGGTCCCTCCCGACAGGATGGCCTTCTTCCACGCCAGAGCCTTGGCCTAAGACTTCGATCAGCTCCTCCTCAGAGGTTGAGACCAAGTCCACGACGACCTCCTGCCCCCCCTTTTAC
Source organism: Ambystoma mexicanum (assembly GCF_040938575.1). NCBI lineage: Eukaryota > Metazoa > Chordata > Amphibia > Caudata > Ambystomatidae > Ambystoma > Ambystoma mexicanum. The sequence continues at coordinate 257,365,535 of NC_090928.1, read as the reverse complement.
TTCTCCGTCGGAGGTTTCACAGGGGTCCTGTCGATGGGCATGAAAGAGGACTCCCTCCGCGGTGGCAGGGAGATTCTGGGCCCCGGGGTCGCCACCACTGGTGTAGCCTCCATAGGCTGAACCAGGGCCGCCGCGACTGCCTCGATAGAGGCCTTGGCCGGATGGATCAAGGCTTTCACCACCTTAGGTGCGCTCACCGCCTTCTCCTTGGGGGGAGGGTCACCACCTCGCTCCCCCTCCGATGGGGCCTTAGGGCACGACGGGGGTCTCTCCAGGAGTTTTGCCGGGTGCTCGGCCTTCCTCTTACCCGAGCCAGAGCGTTGGCTCGTGGTTGATGGCGCCGGGGAGGATGCGCCCTGCCTGGCGCCCGTAGAGCCCGACCGTTCGGCGCTCCCGGTGCCAGCGGAGTCGCGGTGCTTGGCCTTCTGTTGGACCCCCGTCGCCGGGGCGCCCTCAAAGGTCTTAGAAGACCGCTCGGACTTCTTCTTCTTCTTCTCGCCTGACGGGCTCTTACCTTCCAGCCAGTTGGCGAGACGTTGATGGCGGTCCTTCATGGTCCGCTCCGACATAATGCCGCAAAACGCACAGTCCTTCTCCATGTGCGTCTTGTCCTCATGTAGGCAGTAAAGGCAAAGGGAGTGTTCGTCCTCCTTAAAGACATTATGAAGCTGGCATCCAGGGCAGACCCTGAACAGCTTTCCGGGCGTCGAGCTTCCCTTCTCCTGGGCCATGTCCGAGATGGGCCTGAGAAACTTCTGGAGTCCTCCAAAAGTGTGGCTCGACGAAATCTTCACCCTTGAGGGGCGTAGACGAATCCGACACGGGTCCCCGTTGATCGGATGAAGAAACGGTGGAGCTTGAGGCTCTTTTGACCGAAAAAGAGAAATTTTTCTGAGAAAAAACGTGAAAAATAGCACTAACGCTCGAGAGCAATAGCACGAGGATCCCAACACTTGAACGTGCGGTAAAAATCTGAAGATGGCTGCCAGAGGCGGGGCTTAGGTAGAGGGCAGTCATTGGCTGTGGTCAGTATGAAGCAGAGATCAGTGATTGGTTACTACTACGAAAGACAGATCAGAAACGAAACTGATACTGATTTTTTCTTTACCGAGGATTCCCAGCCTGACGACGGGGAATATTCATGAGCATGTGAATCCATGCCAGACCCCATGCTGGAGAATGAAAACTTCCTCATATCCCCCGAGTTCTGGAGGGATACAATAAACCCCTGTGGTTTCTGTATCGGTGGCGGGTATGATGCTGACCTTTTCCTCAGTAATCTCGGGAAGACATTTCTGTCTACACAAGGCAGAGTTGAAAGCCAGGACGTTCTTAACCCGGTCTATGGTAGGATTATGTTTCCTGAGCCATGAAATGCATAGGATCACTGGGAAATGTGTGGCTCATACGATGTCAAAAGATATCCTTTCCTTGTGTTGTAGCACTTTGACCAGGAGAACTTCGGTGGCATGAGTTATCTGTCCTGAAGTGAGAGGTGTACCATCTAATCCCTCCACCTTTTCATCTTCTCGTCGTAAGCGACATAGTCCGACCTTGTTAGCCCACAGGGTGTCAATAAAGTTACCCGCAGCTCTGCAGTCTATGAGGTCTAAAGTGTTGATCTTCTGTTGCTCGGTGAAGATTTGTAGGGTGACATCCATGAGGCGAGAGTCATCCTTGCCAAGGGCAGGAGCGACAGTGAGAGATACATACGAAATGCATGGAAGACGTCGGATACTCGTCCTTGTTAGGTCCGAGGTTGACTGGGTCCCGTATGCCTTGGAGGGACTTCTGGACAATTCCGGATTAGGTGACTGTCTGAACCACAGTACATACAGAGACCAGAATCTCGCTGGTGCTTTCTTTCTTCCAGGGTCAATGGAGCTCCGGCCGTTCCAATCTGCATAGGCTCCTCCATAGATTGGCGAACTACAGGCAGAGATGGGGAGAACGCAGACATGGGTTGGGTTGAAGGGACCTTGTTTTATCTTCTCTCTGATCTTCTTTCCCCTAGGCGATATTCATTCTGCAGAACCGTGGAGAGGAGGTCGGAAAATGATGCAAGTCGAGAGGTCCTGGCTAGCTCGTCTTTTAGTTCTTCCTTGAGACCCCAACGGAATATTGCATACTGTGCTTGTTCCGGCCAAGTGGCTTCTGTAGCAAGTCGCTTGAAGGAAATAATGTATGTTAGTCACGTGACCCCTGATGTATATCCAATAGTTCTTCACAAGCTACAAATGTAGTTTCAGGGCCTTCGAATGACTGTTTGAGCAAGTTCAAGAAACCACCATAGTCCCGGAACAAGAAAGAGCAAGAGTCAGGCACTGCACGAGAGAAGCACGGCAGAAGGGCAAAGGCAATTACAGCAAGCAGGAAGCTTGGAGATAGGAATACAAGCGCATAGACCGAAAAGACGCTACCAAAGTAGTGGGTTGCAATGCGGCAACCGCCAGGAGGAGGAGAAACAAGTACCTCCCAGCGGCGGCCATGTTGAAAACCATTAGACTGCTGAAACAGAGTGGAAGGCAACGTGGTGGAACAATCAATGGCGGCGAGTGCACCAGTGGTTGCAAATGGCTCCAGCCCAGATGGCGCATGACAGTTGTGCTCAGGGAAATGCCCCAGGTGAGACGCGGTATTATACTGGGGAAGAAAGAGAGGAGGACGAGATTCCTGAGACCTTTGTAGGTTGCACCACATCTGTCCCCCTTCCTGCCAATGAATCTCTCTTGCCCAGATCCAATGATACCTCTGTATATGACAAATCCACTAGGAACGCAAACCCTGTCGCACTTGGAAACTATCTCTCCCAGAATCCCTATTTCCCTGTGTCCTACCCGAATACTCCCAGTCGTTCTCCTCTGATTATTATTTCCCCAACTCCCAATCTGCTTTGACAAAACACCATTGCCCTCCCGATTCATTTCACAAACCCTACTAAACTCCCCCTCCCGAATTCACCTGCACCCCTAGGACAAAGAATATCATTCCTCATGACACCTTTTCCCCATTCCACCAGATAGGATTCTCAGAAACGCTACCACCCGCTCCCTTTTCTGACACAAACACTTTCGCACACCACAAAAGACATCGGACTAACACCAGAGCCATTTACCTGACATGTCCAAATACAAGGGTCAGGCAATTGACCAGAATCACACACACCTGATGGCCCTTTCCCTCCCCACAGGGATAAAAGGTGGAGCATGAGAGCACACTACGAACAAGGCAGACCACACGACAAGACAGCTATCCCAATATGGAAATTCAAGAGGAGGAGAAAGGCAATGAGAACTGAAGGGGCGACAAGGAGAGAAGCGACCTTGCCCTTTCTGACCAGACCTGCGAAGTCTCCATGAAAGGAATCATACGACCTTGAACAATGGCCAGCGTGTGTTGCAGAAGATGTAAACAGTACATAAAGCTCTCCTACACCGATAATCAGGACAGGGAGAGGCGCTTGCTACCGTGGTACCGTCCTTGACTCCAGAGACAAGAAAAGCTAAGCGGTTCATCACAGCCGTTGAGTCGGGGGAGAACCGATAAGAAATGGAACTGTGTTGAACGCAAGTTGCAAATGGCAAATTTAGGGAAAATCAAAGAACTGTTAACTCCTAAGGGGAAAAACAGCTGCAGAGGGGTCCAGCCCCACGTGGGTGCTCACTTGAGGGTTAATCTCCCCATTGTTCAAACTACTGATACCAGAAGGCCTTAGGAAAGCCTCAAGGAAGAGCTCAAAGTGGTCATACAGGGGTCTAGCAAAATCCTCTGTACAGTCGAAAGTCTTTGACCGACACATAATGTAAAGCTAAGGGAGATGAATCCCATATATTGAGAAAGAAGAAGGAAAAGTGTGTTGGCAAGAGTGAACCCGACGGAGGGATGCCCACAGTGGATTGTTTAAAAAGACATTAAGACTTGTGAATGCGAAAGGTGAAATTGTTTTGGAATAAAAGCTGTAGTTAATCTGACTGAAGGAGGCAAACCATTGAGAAGGGTCTGAGCCTGAAAGAGGGGGATCTAGGGGTGGAAAGCCATCACCCAATGACACATGAATGTAGCAGATGATATTTTTTTTAATGCAAGCCATAATGATCCCAACAGAGGGAGGCTGACATTCGAAAGGGGTCTGAGCCCGGCACAGGGAGACCAAGGGCGAAGATCCATCACCCTAGTGCAATCAGAAAAGAACTTTTGTTTATTATTTTGAACATATCAACCCTCCGAAGCAAGAAATGTAACCACCGAAGATCCTGATATCGCTAGGAACATTTGTGGATCGGAGCCTGGAAGAGGGCGATCCAAGGGTGAAAAGTAATCACCCAACATACATGCGTAAAGGAACTTTTTGTTTGTTATTTTGAACACATCAGGCCCTCGTGGGCAAGATACTTTTTGTAGAAAAGAGACTTAACCACCAAAGGTCCTCATAGCTGAGATCGGAACTGTCATCTTGTGCTGGGAAAGCTCTAGAGCCCCAAAGTGTAGCTCCGGGGCAACATGTTGCTAGTGTCACCATAAATTGCTGCTCGCCTGTTGCTCTGGGCCATGGTCTGGAGACCTAGAAGGAACTGCTGAAGCGATGAGATGCCAGTACCAAATATAGCCAGGACTGAGTCCTGGACTGTGCACAAATGTTGGCCAATAAGCCTGTTGAGGTTCCAGCTGCCTTTATTTTATACATGCAATATGTGTGCTTGTTGCCACCATGCAAACTATGTTTCGGTAAACGTTCTTACTTATTATAGCAGTGTCATTGTTAAAACCATGTCCTCTTCAGATACTTTGCCGAGCTGACAAATAAATGAGTAAAATAAGTGAACCATGTTTGTGTCCTGAAGAACATTTTCATATTCTGTTCCTTTGTATAGCTAGTATGAGCATAATGTACAAAAAGCAGCATGCATTTCCAATTTTTCTTTATTAAATATTTTGAATGCACTGCTTTTCGTACAAGTGCGGTTTGTGTTTGATGCCACCATGCATTATATGTGCAAAAAAATTAGTTCTAATGTCACCTAAATATACTATTACATTGTGTCCTGGTGAAATAAAATTCATGGTTTGATAGTCTGCCCATTTGGCATGTGGCTAATGGGCAGATAAGATAAATGCATGCCACATTTTTCCTAATTAATTTGGCCTATATTCAAATCCAGTTAATTTATTTCGAGTTAATTCAAATTAAAAAGCCAATTAATTAAACAAAATACTCAATTAACAACACCACACCAGTCTATGAAGTGGTCATCAAATGCTTAAAGTTCTGACCAATGTTTACCACTAAGTCTTGTGTAAAATCCCTTTGGGCAGAGAAAAGAGACTAAATCCTTCAGAAAAGTAATATTTGTATTCCTAACCACTTCTTCAGCAATGCAACAGAGCCCAGAAGCTTTACAATCCACTATTTACTGTTACAGGCCAAAATTATTCTTAGGAGGCAACCTTCAAATCCCCAGTGAAGTGATCTTTAAAGCCTACCATATAATGACCAGTATTACTCAATCAATATTTATTTAATCAATCGTATTTCTCCATTAAGTTAGCAACATTTAAAAATATGTATCATATTTCTTAAACTTCTCATAGAACAAGCACAACATAAAAAAGCAGTTTTAACATATTCAAACAAGTTATATATAAAACCATGAACATTACAATTAATTATGTAAAACATAGTTGCCATGTATGTCGACGCTTATGCAAAACAGAGAAACAGCAAATTAACAAGAAATGAACCAAATATTCATTGACTCCTACTTTGCACGCACACTTTGTGCTTCCTCCTGGACACCATAATTTAATGAGGTGGTGGGTAAATTTAAACGTGCCATTTGCATCAGTATCACACATTATCAGGATCTTATTTACAGATTTCTCCTTGCCATCTTGTATGTGTACGTAATTCTGTATATTAATCTAAATAGGGCAGCCTATGTGTATTTTGGGCATCTGCCTGAGTTGACTTAATGTTCCAAATGTAGTCATATCCCACCCCCTATCCAAATAGACAGTGCCTTACAACACATCCCCTCCCCCTACCAATCCCCCCCGTAGCACAAATATTTATCTCTACCAGGGGAGGCTGCAATCGCATGTGCACTGATTTTCATTTTATGATTAGCAGAAAATCCCAGATGTGGCTTTAAAAAATAAGTAAGAAATCTTCACTGGCCCAACACCTTCAAACTGAACAACCCCAATTCACCTCATAAGGCCAGGTATATCTGCAGGGATACCTGCTATTTGGCACAGGAATTTATTTTGCAACCCCTCCAAGACATGAAGGTTTGAACCATCCTAGATTTTGCTACCATAAAAATAATGAAACAGACCTTTGCCTTATATACCTGCAGGCACTTGTCCAATTATAATGCCCCAAACTCGAAATAAAAACATAGAAAGCCCTTTAAGCCTTAATGATGCCCTTTCAGCTGTCTTATGAAAATGGTTGACCCAAGCACTGTGAAATAACGTGGTACCATAAAACAACACCCAGACCAGCAGGTAAGTTAATTGTAGGTTTATTGGTAGATAGTTGCCAGGAAGATACCAGCACGTCCTTCTATGCCAGCTTACACTCTCCAACTGTAACTGTTAGAACCTCAGTTCAGATCACAACACCACAGCACTCTACACTCACTGACATCACAACATTCCAGAGTCAGTGATCTCACCAGCACTCAGACATACATTACAACACTTCTCCCTCTTTACATTTCTGAAAACAAGAAGGATCTTACAACACCAGAAAAGATCTTGCAACACTTTTCCTTCCTACTATAACACAACCCCCACAAGTACATGTGGCCAGCACGTAAATGCACCAACACACCAGACCCCAAATGGACACAACTCACACACCTTGATAACACTGTCCACCTGGAGTACCGTTCACCACCCCAAAACAAATACACGAACAACCACCTAAAACAGGATGCCAACCAACACTAAGGACACTGCGCCACACTTAACACCCAAACCCTGCACAACCATAACCTACGTGGCACCCCAAGAATATGCACCCCACCCGTGCCAAAAGATACAGATGGTACAAACGAACCTGCACCCTAATCGTGCCAAACCCTACCGTGTCAAAGAATGCATTATACTCCACCTGTACCCTAACCGTGCCAAAGAATACATCCAAATCCACTCCGTCCCCACAAGACCACCAACAAGAGGAACCCACCGAAGTAGAATAAGGACTAACACCTCCCCTCAACCTGAACTGGGAAACACTCGAGGAGCAAAAACAAAAAACCACGCACTCCACCTGTTTCAAGCTGCCCCTTGAAACCTAGAGCCTGCCACGCCCCAGCGCTCCACAAAAGTACATTACACTAACCATCAAACCCCTCCGTGCACCAACATCCTTCCACCCTGGTCTGCACCCCAGGGCACCAGGACTGCCACCCCTGGGCACTAATCCAGCTCAACAAAGAGCAACAACATGCACATCACCCCTAAACATCAGTCCACAGAGAACACACACACACACCCAAATACCAACTGGAAACCACAGTCAACCTCAACAGCGCCCAATACCCGCGCCCCTGAATCACAACAAAACTACACATCGGGACCCTTAGTCCCTACCCGAACGCACATCTTCACTAACATCTGCAATACACCACCATAACACCCTGGGACACTATAGAAATGTAGCAGATTAGCTGAGATATCACATGAATAAAACTCTGAGCCACTAAGTAAGTTGTTTGGATTACGAAGAGAATCCTATTCTTTTATTAATATAACTATTTTTCCCTTTCAGGAACCTTGGCAAAGGATACGTCTTCTCTTGAGTTCTCTACAGTCTCTGGAACCGGAGGCCAATATAGGTAAATTCTGGTAAGAGTCAATATACTTCCTTAAATGTCTTTTCACTGTTGTGACCCTTTTTTCATCTTATCTGTGGCGAGGTTTTCATCAGTCTCTACGGATAGCTCTATCCTTTCCTGTTATTACTTTCTGTGCCTCTCTTTACCTCTTTTCAATTCTTTAGGGTTGGATTTTTATTGTCCGTTCTCCCTCTTTCTTCTTGTTACTTTTCCAACATTCATCACAATTGAATGTGAAGAAAGACTGTGGCTTTTAGGATATCTCTTCTCTTAGTCTTCCTCTTGCCCTTGTTAAGATTATCCTATGTTAACTGGTCTTCTCTCCTTTGCTTTAGGTCATGTCCCCCTCTTTGCTCTCTTCACTCTTCTAATAGTCTGAATTCAGCATTTCTCAACATGTGTCTCGGCGCTTCATACCCAGTTCATAGCGCAACGGCGCTTCCCAAATAATTCGTAGTGCAACTGTGCTTCATCAACAACTCATGGCGTGGACAGCGCTTCATAAAGTATCCATAGCGCAACAGCGCTTCCTAAATAATTTTCAGTGCAACTGTGCTTCATTAACAACTCATAGCGTGATAGCGCTTCATAAAGTATCCATAGCGCAACGGCACCTCCTAAATAACTCGTAACATGTCAGCTTTAACTAATGCATAGCGCAACGGCGCTTACTTTTCAACATCAGAAATCGGCTACATTTGCCTTGTCCTGCAGCCCTCCAATTCGTAGTGCAGCGGTGCTCTTTCTTTCACATCAACGGCTTACCGCTAATCAGCTGGGCCCTGTCATACGGGTCTTCCGCTCGAGCCTGTGGTGCCACTCCCCTGCTTGCTCCCTCGCAATCTTCAACGTTGGTTTACACCACTTCCGAGGGTAGCTTTCCGATGACAGCGGCTCTCCCTCTCACTCTCCCTCTCCTACGGTAGTGATCGCTCTGTCAGCCTGTAACGACTCTCTCTCACCTCCAGGCAACTTCGTGGAATCAGCCACGGACGCGTTCACTGCCCTTCCAGGAATACAGCGATCATTCTTCTCTCCTCAAACAATTCACTTCCCCTCTTCTCAGCCGTGACACACGATCAGCTGTGGGCATTCAGCTGTTCTCTCTTTTCTCCCGTTAGTACGCCCAGCTGAGACCGTTGGTTTCCAGCTCCTCCTCATCGCCGCCGGTCTCCTAGGATACCAAGATACAAGTCAGGTTATTAGAGGAAAGTCCCTACAGGAATCACTTCCTGCTTCCCTCTTTAAGGTTTAATATGGCTTTACAGGTTTAATAGGGCTTAACAGGGCTCCCAGTTGCTTAAAGTACTGAAGATACTTTACACCATGTCACATTGTCAGAGACCCCTAGTCCCAGCCAGAACTACACCACAGTAACACTGTAGTACACCACCACAACAACACCGGGGCCCCTAGTCCTTGCCAGGCTGTTTTGCAGCAATACCTTAATTCACCACATAAAACCCCTAGTCCATGCCAAACTGCACCACCGCAGTACATCACCCAGACCTGGGGCCCCTGGTCCCTGCCAGAACTACACCACAGTAACAATCTAGTGCACCACCACAACAATCCGGGAACCCTCGTCCATGCCAAACTGCACCACTGCAGTACATCACCTCCAAAAATATGGGACCCCCAGCCAGGCCAGGCTACGCCGCTGTCACGCCCATACAACCAGTACGGGGCCACCTTCCCACAAATGGGACCACTAGCTACTGCCAACTGCACTGCAGTGACAGCTACATCCCCAAAGCGGGACAACTCTAGACTCTAACTGCACATTCCACAAACGCACACTAGCCACGCTGCATTTGAGACAGAGGACACACAATAACAATTTAGTGAACCCTGGCGCAGCATGTATAACACGGATGTACGATCCTGCTGAACAACATCATTACTCTGAAAGTCATGAATGGCAGCACCTCGATTTAAAACATGGTGCCAATACATTGCCTCCCACGAGTTCAAACCACCCGCGAGTCTCAGGTTGACCACCCTCAGATACAGTATTATAAATACCCGTCTCCATTAAATCCTAGGAGAACTGGGCCACGCTCCACGAGTCCAAACCCCACCTGCAAGAAAAACATATGTTAACAAACTAAGAACATTTCCATGCACAAGGGCCACTATGTAAACACACACACACCCACAGGCCCGACATACCAACAACCGACCTAACAACTAGGCCACAACATGCACATGAGACACCACGCAAATGGCCTTACACACACCTACTGCATAACATACTGTTACGGCAAAAACGTCCTCCTCATGTGCAGCTGCTCCCATAAGCCAAGGCTCGACACCTCCGGGTCCTTAAGCAGAAAACAGCAGCACAGGCAAACATCCAGGAAAACACACAAGTCAGCAACTCCGATAAAGAACGTTGACTTTAACTCCTTTCGGTCACGGGCTCCGAGGAACAATCCACACCTCTGTTTCGTGGCACCCTTTCCACAGTTACAACATTCACCTCCACCAGGGCACACATCTCGGTAGTCCCGTCCAGGACCAATCCTCTGGACTAGTCCAAACCCCATTTACGAGACAGTCCTCCAACGTATCTTTTATGAGAGCACGCCGCACATGCAGCACGTTCAAATTTGCTTCATCGTTCCAGCAGCTCACGCTGGAACGCCTCACAATGCCAAACCGACATCATCCTTTTGCTTCCGACTCCGCAGAGGTCCCATCGCTGTCCCCCATACTTCACGGAGAATCTGTCAGAGTCCACGGAGCCGAAGAACATCTGCTCTGGCGCCCTCCACCACTGCTGCCACCCAACAACAGCACAACCGCGGCTACTTGGTCGCCTCCACTACTCTTATGCACCTCAAACTTCACAGTGCAGCTCTCGGCAGGCCGAACCCCTATCAGCTGATGGAAATCCACCTGGCCCTACTCCACACTGCCTGGGAGGAATGGAAAAACTGCACCCCCATGGAACAGGCAATGCGGAGTAGCCAGAACCGCAGCACAGGACCCGCTTCCTCCTCACGCTCCAACAATGGCTCTGCCATCTGCCATCCAACCCTTACGGGCCTGAACTCCCTGTAACAGGAGCTGCCTTCCTTAAGCACCGCCCAGCCTGCTTAGGACCTGCTGACTGCTGGAGAATCTTCTTCAAAGGCACCCTCCTCCTCTGCACTCCGAACTGTGTGCCGTCTAGCCCCCTTTTTAGGCACGTTGAACTCATGCCCTGAGCACCACTGGACTGCAAGAGTACCTGAGCCGCTTTCCTTAAGCACCACCCGGCCTGCTTAGGAATCGCTATAACTGCTGGAGCACCTTCCCAAAGGCACCCTCCTCCTCCGCACACCGAACTCTGTGCCATTCAGCTCCGCTCCTCGGCACACCTAAAAACTTGCTCTCAGCACCACCCGGCCTGCTGAAACACGGTTCCCAGATCAAGAAACCCGGAGCTGACACAAGCTGGCATCACCCATGGGACGTGGATACATGGAGGGCGATATTCCTGGACTTAACTGCTGCCCCCTCCTCGACAGGATTGCATCCTCGTCGGCAGTGAAATAACGTGGTACCATAAACCAGCACCCGGACCAGTAGTTAAGTTAATTGTATGTTTATTGGTAGATAGTTGCCAGGAAGATACCGGCACGTCCTTCTATGCCAGCTTACACTCTGCAACTGTAACTGTTAGAACCTCAGTTCAGATCACAACACCACAGCACTCTACACTCACCGACATCACAACATTCCAGAGTCAGTGATGTCACCAGCACTCAGACATACATTACAACACACCGCTCTTTGAGAATGGTAAGCTCAAATAAAAATGTGACTGCCCCCTCATCTCTACATTCACTTAAAAACTAGCTACAATGTTTCACCCTTTTTCCGAACACCATCATCTTTTGTTTTTATCATATTTAATTTCAAACTATGGATCCCAAAATAGTAATTTGTGTTTAGCAGACCCTGTTGGAGACCTGCCTGGGTAAAGTCCAAAATAGCTGTGTCTTTGGCATAAAGAAGCATGCTATAAAATGTACCCTCCGAATCAACATCTGAAAGGAATACATTGGGGCCGACAGACATCCTTGCTTTTCACCTTTATTGGTCAGGAAAAAAAAAAGAATAATTCCCCTTTCTTGTATATCGGATAGCCGCTGAGATGTATGCATATCACAGCTGGATACGATTTCATAAAACATTAGGGACCCCAATAAAATGTAAATTACGCCACACTATGTTTCAATATATCAAATGCTTTCTCTAAATCTAAAAAAAGCCAAAAATAATCTCCCTCCCTTAACTGGATTTATCCATCATATCATAGTGCTCAGAGTAAAGCAGTGGTCCACTGTTTCGGAGGCCTTCAAGATGTTTTTACTTTGGGTCACTCCTCCAGTCTGAGCAGCAAACATTTGGAGAATATCTTACTAGCAATGTCCAGTGTGGAAATTGGAATATAAACTTGGGGTCTGGTGGCCAAGGACTACTTGTCCAAGGAAATGGAATCATGCCTGTCTCGACAACTGAATGAAACATAAAACAATTTGGTGTCCTTTGCAAGAGCTCCCATTGTTTCTCAACACATTTGTTTGGGTCTTTTGGCAATTTTTACATGCCATTTTGAAAACTATAAATCTGACCAGCCATGTACACACCACGCCTCAAATCATGGTTGAATTTTCTTTTCAAGATTCTACATTCTGCGTCGAACCATGGGTGGGGCATCCCTTTCTATAACCTGGACCTCCAGAACTTGGGGATGCTGTTGGCCAAAGCTCTGTCCTGGATAGTTTCAACCAATGACTCAAACTGATACTTTCCATTGTGGCCTCTGAACTGTTTAACAGTTTTAAGAGAATGGGCCCCATTACAAGTTTGGCGGTAGCCTTGCCAGTAAAACCAGCAGGCTGCCGCCAAACTTGCAATTTTTTCTGGCGCCCGTAAATGGCCAATTATTGGATCATTACGGCCCTGTCGGATCCGGTAATTGCCCATTTGTGGGCGCCAGAAAAAAGATGCTCCCCATTCCCATTCAGCCCTATAGCGATGAATGGGAATGGGGAGGTTGGATGCACCAGCACCGTTAAAAATGGTGCCGATGCATCCGACATGTGCTCGCGGGTGCCTTTCTGCCCGCAGGTCTGACCTGGCGGGCAGAAAGGCACCCGCGAGCACAACTCGTAGTTTGCCGGTCTGGGAACTACGGTACCAGCATGCTTACCGGTACCGTAGTTCCTGGACCGGCAAACTTATAATGAGGCCCAATGTCTTATTTTCTTGTGATTTAGTCATTCTTTCCAGTGCCTCCTTGTCGAGCTTAGGCATCGCCAATCAGCCCCTCTGGCTGTTGGACATCTTCTTTGTGGTGCCAACCCTGGCCATTGGAAAATTGACTCAAGCGGATAGTGTTAACTCTTTGTTTAAACAGAAATGCATAATTTCATAACATTCCTGAAGAATAAACAATTCACAATACAGTAATCAATGACTGTGGGACAGTATTGTTGATCTTGTATGCTTAGGAGTGCACCATTAAAGCACCACTAAAGATCCCAGAAAATCCCCTGGCAAAGTACACCTGAAAATCAGTGTTCAATTTGTTGCCAGTTTCACCGTTCAAACATTTGCACTAAACATCTTTAAAATATGTTGCTCGTGAGCCTGAAACTTCTGGTAATGTTTATTTAGTCCTACTATATTTTTGAACAGCTTCACTGGTCCTATGTGTCTAAAAATGTACTACTGACCACTCAATTTCCTCAAGATTTCCTGTAAAGAAACACTTAACGTCAAATGAATTTAAAGGCTTTGCACATTTCCTTTACTAGAACTTCACGTGGTCTAGTAACTATTAGGTACTACAAATTACACTGTTCTAAGTTTATTACATTTCTAATTTGTATTGCAATCATTTGTCCGACAACAGAACGCTGATATGTTCAGTCGAAAAATTGATGTTGCTCACCATTTCATTTGATATGCACATTTTGCTCATCGTGCACAAAAGGTTGGGGACCCCTGCTCTAGAGTGTGCTGTGCTCAGGAGTCCTGCTGTGTCCCGCGCTCAAAACGTGGGCAAGGGAGACCCTGGCTAGCACATCCTGACTTATCATTTGTGAACACTTCTTTCTTTTTTGTGGATCCTATCCCACACTCTTTTGTATTTACTTGCAGGATTCAAAATAGTTATTTTTTAATATAGGCCCCTTTTATTTGACAAGATAACACTAGGACTGCCTTATTATTATTTGATGGTTGTAGCTTGCTCTCATCTTAGATTTAGGTTTAGATTAGGTGTTTTTCCAACCTGCATATACAGTTTAATAAACACCCTTGAACTGTGATCACTTGTGTCTGTTTTTACTGTTGCCACCATGAGTTCCTTACACCAAGGACACCAACCTATGGAAAAGTCACTTGAAATACCTGCAACAGAGCATTTGGGTGGATCTAAAGGAAACCTAGTGTGAACTGGAACTGAAGAATTGAACTTTGTGAAATTGTTGAAACACATAAGGCCTTGGTGTTTTGTGAACTATCCTGAAACCTTGGAGAAGGAACCCCTCACACCCCTTGGGGCTTTGTGAACTATCTTGAATCGTGGGGAGAGGAGATCCTTTCCAATCAGGAGCTGGAAGATACTTGGAACTGTTATTTGAACACTTATGATTTTGAAGATGACATCCCTACACATTGCATACAAATAGATGTGAGGGAAAGTATACGTTTTGGACACAGACATTTACTTTGGACATCCTGACATAGACTATCCTTAGTTTTGTTTAGGTAGGGAAATCCCACCTCAGCATAGGGCATGTGAGGCCTTTTTCCAACCCTCTTTTTGATTTAATAAAAGTATAAAGAGCAGACTTGAGTTCAGTTGTCTGTGTCTACTTCATGATGCCTTCACAGATCTTTAGGAGAAGGGTATGTGATGAATCCAGCAGTCCTCACAGAATCCCTGCCTAAATCTCCTACCAGGTGGCCAGGGGAAGGCATATGCTTCCTGATCCTAACCCTGCGGGTGGTATTAGCCGGTTGATCACCTGAGAGGAGAGGGCCCCCAAGGAACAGGAGGGTTCCACTAGGAGAGACACGGTACTCATCAGCTCTGAAGGATGAGATAACCATAATTCCAGAATATCTAATGTCTTGTTGTCAGAGTCAAACTCCCTATTCTAAAGGTATCCAAAATGTTGATCACGACAGTCATTATGGTCAGGGTAATAATCAGAACATCAATACCCGGCCTTCTGAGAAATATGATCTTTCTTTTGGTTTAAGCTGTGAAAACAAGCAACAACCATTGTTAGGGAGAAGTCTCCAGAATGGATAATTTCCCTTACGTACTGAGTCACTCAGCAGCTTTGCTGGATTTCTAGAATTTATTTTTTTCATCTGGTAAGAGTGTGAGCCTTTTTTCCCACTCTTACATGTGTTTAGCTGTGGGTGTTTAACATTTTTGTGTTCATAGGCTGTGGAGCTTCACCTACTCCACAGGCATCATCTTTTTACTGTGTGTTACACAGCACCTTTACTGCAGTGGTACAGGGTTGTCTTTTTTAGACTTCCCAAACTCAGACTCCATTTTCTGGGACTGACTACTGTCTCCCAGAACATGTAAAGTTGCCATTGACTTTATTAGTCTTTTTAAATCCACAGACGCAGTACAAACTATCTTACATAGAGTTCTGGAAAGGGTTGATAGTTATCCCTTTTTGTCTGTTTCTCGTGTAACATTATTTTGTTCCCTTTTCATTAAGATTTGGTTGGTGGCAGTGGTAACTAGCCTATTTTTTCTACCGCGGTTATTTTAAATAGCCTTGGTATTGTTTTAGGCTATCTTAGTAGCTTCGAACTTAAACCCGCTGGACCACATTTACTTTTATATGGTTCCGGCTGGGTTTATTCGCCATTTCTTATTGTAAAAGTCTTTCTCGTGTTTTACTCTACGCGCCAAACCAGGTTTGGTTCCTTTGTTCGCCGTCCTTTGGCCGGCTTCTGCACAGAAGCCCTCCTTAGGCGGCTGAATGTCTCAGGGGGACAGGATGTGAGGGAGGGGTTTGAGACTCCCTGCACAGGGTCTCCTTGGGGTCCCATGTCGCACTCTGGTATAACTGGCTGAGGGGACTGTCCCGCTGGGACAGCCACCCTGCTGTGTCATTGACAGCCAGCCTGTGTGAATGGGGGAAAACTGCATAAAAAGCAGATCTCTGGGACTGAGAAGGCAGAGTTGCCACTGGATCGAGAGAACCGAAGAGATGCTGACAGAAGAGGACCTCTACCATGACTGAACCTCCCAGTGAAGCCCTGCTGAGGGTCCGAATCGCCAAACTTCGACGACAGGGAAGATCTGCAAGGAATCTTCTCCCCTTGAGCTGGTGTGATCAACCAGTTCATCAAACTGCAAGCCAGGCCTCCCTCCTCTGGTCGAATTTGCTGTGCACAGCTACAGTGAACCAGATAGCCAGGAGGATCGGACTCTGCTTGTGTGTTAAGGAGCAAACCTTTTATTTTTTGCTTTGCTCTGTTGCTGGTTTCTTCCCTGGGCAGTACAGGACCCTCTAGTCTTCCTACTTCATGTCAGTCTGACAGTCGCTTCAGGAACCGTGAGCCTGCAGGACCTGCCAGGAATGTCCGCCTCAGCTACAGCCTTCTTCTCCATTTAAGGTACTGTTAAAATCCGGTCGCTCATTCCGTCCGACCGCGGTAAAAGTGCTTAAAAGCTTTTGCCAATCCGAGGGCTTGTCCTTCTCTATTCCTTAAAGTAACTTGTCGTCCGACCAACTTCATTCTGAACTCTTGGCAAAGACTTAACCGCAAACTACTCTGAACTGTGTGATCCTCTGCATAGACTTTGGTCCATTGACTTTGGGCCAGGCCTCTTGATTTGATTTCCTCACTGTAGTTACTTTTTCTAGATTGCCCTGCTTACTTACTTGTTGGTGCTGCTCAACTTTTGTCTAACTTTGTCTTTCCCTCCCTTTTAAATTAATTACTGGAGTACCATTTTGCTCATACTTCATTTTGAGCTTACCTTGTCCAGAATCTATTGGTTGTGGTGAAGTGTATTAAGATTGTGATTTTTCAACTGCTTGATAATAGTGAAATGTTGTAAAACTGATGTGTAAATAAATGTATATTCTTTTACTCAGAAACCTTGAGTCAGTGTTTGTTGGAACCAGAGTAATTGCTGTCCTTTGTGTAACTATTGGTACTGCTCACTTTACTCTTGAGATAAGTCTGGCTGCTCAGCCATCACTACCACTTTTCTGTGTAGTACAGGCTTGTACCAAAGGTGAATTTGTACTGTCACTTGTAGTCTTAATTGTGTGTGGTGTTCCCAAAGTGTACTGCATATGATTCTGCCTAACACTGGTGTACAGCGGTGAGGATCAAGTACAGTGATTACACTTAGAGTGCTGCTATTACCTTGGATCAACTAACCATAAGGCTAAACATCACTAAAAAGCAATATTAATCATGTCTGATGTGGAAAGCTACAGTCAGGAGACCCTCCTTAGTTACACTGTGGATTATTTGAAAAATCTGTGTAGAGAAAGGAATCTCTCTGTTAAAGGCAAAAAGTCAGAAATGATTAAAAGGTTGTTAGAGAAACAAAGTCTGGAGGGTGGGTCTGAAATACCTAACCCCTCAGCAAATGTGGAAAATGATGAGGAAGATAATGTGTCTATTATTGATGAGTTAGATGAGGCAGATGTGTCTCACAATGTAGCCCTCACTGCCCTTTTACCTGCTCAGCAACCTCAACCTTTGTCCACTGGGACCCCTACAGGTCCTACACTCAGTCCTGAATTCATTGCTCTAGAAAAGATGAGGCTTGAATCGGAATTTAAACTTTTAAATGCTCAAACTGAACAAAAGCATGAACTTAAGCTGAGAACTTAAGCTCAGAGAAATGGAGATGAACCATGCCTTAGAAATGAAAAAGTTGTCTTTGGAAAATGATTCTCTCCCAGAGTCTTCTAGGTCTTCCAGTCCTAAGAGACCCTCTATGCCTAAATAAATTGTGGGTATGTATGAGGCTAAGCTTGATATTTTGGATTGGTTGGCAATGTTTGAATATAACCATGGGATTCAAGTCATTACAGGGAATCAATTGCTTCTTTGGCTCTTCTCTAGGCTACCCACTGTTGCATCTGATGTTGTGATGGAGTTGGGGGAGGTGGATAGGATGGATTATGAGTGTGTGAAGCTAGCTTTAATTGCTAGATTTGGGAAGACCCCTTCCCAGTACCTTAAGAGGTTTAGGACCCTCAAAAAGCATGATGGTACCCCTTGGGCTACCTGGGTATGTGAATGTTTGAAAAACCTAGATGGTTGGGTTAAGGGTTACAGAGTAAACACCTATGAAGGTATGAGAAATCCTGTAATGTTGGAGTCAATTTATGATGCCTGCTCTCCTGAGCTCAGACAGCACTTGGCTGATTCTAAGGAAATAGATCCAAAGATGTTAGTGTTAGGATTTTCACGGCGGTGTAGCGCACAAAAATCAGAAACACCAACAAGGATATTGTCCAGAAGAAAGAGATCAGTAGATGGCAGGCTCTGTACTGGGAGGACACCTCTCAACGGGACTTCTGTTTAAGCACCGGAACTGGATACTTCTCAACGGAACTGGCAACTGGCAACCTAAGAGTAGAACCCACAGTTTAACACTAAGCAGTAATCTTTCAACATGGAATATGATGATTTAACAAGAGGACACTAACCTGGAGCCCAATTAGTAGTGCCAAGTAAGGAACAAGGATAGACACACCCAGGTTACAAAGGAACCAGAACCGGATTACGTAAAAGACAACCACCAAAATGTAAGAACTATCGCAAACCAGAGTTGAAACCAAGCCAAATAATAGAAAGGAGGCTTACCAATGTGTACTTGGTAGCAGAGCAACACTGGCCTAAGAACCAAAGGGAAAGCCCGACGGCACGGGGACGCAACCCTGAGGTGACGAGTCTCTAGTCCATGAGGCCACCGAACCCGACAGCACGAGGACACCTTATGCTGAGGTGGCGAGTCTCTAGTCCACAGGGCCACCGGACCCGACGGCACGAGGACGCCTTTAAGGCTGATTCTTAGACCAGATTATGATGAAGCCGCTCTTTGGTTGTGACTGTAGATGCAGGGATTTCAAATTGGTGCCGGTTGACAGGTCCATTCATTCCCCCAGAGTAGAATGCATGGTGTAGTTTCTGATCCCAAATACTGGAGAGGTTGCGATGAGTAAGACAGGTATAGGTGCAATGATCCAAAAGAGGTCCAAAAACAATGTCTATAGTCCCATACTAAGTAGGTGGAGTTCATGAAATACGTAATCACTAGGGAACAGGAAACGTGAAGATCGATCAAGGGAGAAGCAAAGCAATCCGTAAGGCAAACAAGTTCGGCAACGGCTGGGCAGCAAAACAAAGCCAAGGAAGTTCCAACACAGCCCAATAATCGTAGCAGGGGTTTCGGCAACGTGCAGGCAATAAACAATCAAGGGTCAAGAACAAGCAATCCGTAGAGCAGAAACAGGTCAAAGTACCAGAAATAACAATACCACTAGGAACACGGAGCAAAACTTACTTCAATTAGAAGCACCCATCCGATTCACTTCCCGGCTTTTGAACTCGAAAATCACGTGAACCTAACTCACGCTGTACATGTTGCACGTGACCACTACATCGCGTGAAATGAGCCAGTTTCCACGGCAACCTTAAGCGCTCCAGCAAACAAGTCTGTGCCGTGACGAATACTTGTTGCACCAAGGGCATGGTGCGCATAAGATGCACCACATGGGTAAGCGATTTGGTCTGTACGGCCCTAATGAGTCGTGATGAGAGCGAACCATGCAGCCTAGTGGCATTGCCAACGCGTTTCCTGACAGTTAGCTAAGGCTGCTAACTTGTGGGTTGCCAACAGGGCTACTCACTAGGATTCTGGGGCAACTCAGAAGAAGGATGAGATAAAGCAGCCAAAGAAAGATAACAAGGAGAATTCTAATACTGTTACGCTTACCTGGTATCCACGGGGACGCCACCCAGCCAGCTGCTCGTTGATGCCCTTCCCAATGGTTCCCTGGTGGTCTCGGTGTCGAGGGAGTTCTGCCTGGAAATTGAAGACTATATCAGGACTGGGCGACCAAGGTAAGTAGTTTAATCCCCCACCTCCTTATGTTTCCGGCCCCTCCAGGTTCTCCTCTCACCTGGTTGCCGGAATCGGTGGGCTCTCCGTCCTGCTCTCTGGGCAGGGGCGCGTTGTCTTTTGTGGGCACTGGCAGTCCAGTTACTTCACTGACTGCGACCCTTGTAGTGTCTTTCAGGTAGGTCTTATTGCGATTGATGGCGTCGTAAATCTTGCATGCCTGTCTGTTCTAGTGTCACTTTTTATCTCCTCTAGGAGTGCGGAGTGTCCGCTGGGAGAACGTGATGCGCTGGTTCTCACTGGGAGATGTTGGCGCACTATAGCACTATGATGCGGTGAGGAGGCGCTTTGCGTAGCGCAGCGATGCCTTGTCCTCACTGACCTGTGCTTTTTGTCTTTTCGTAGGTCGCAGAGAGTACCCAGCGCAGATGGAGTTTCCGGAGCAGTGCCGGTGGAAAAGCAACCAGCCAGGTAAGTCTTTAAGCGCTTTTATGGTTGTAATGTCTTTGGTACCTCCGTTAAAGATGTCTTTCACCTTTTCTCAGGTCCCTTCGATCCGGGCGGCGAACTCCTCCAACGGAGCTGCCCAGGAGCTGCGATCAGAGAAGGATGAAGATTGCAGGTAAGATTCTGCTGCTAACGATGTTCTTTGTTTTCTGCAGGTCCGGAATTCGCGAGGTTCGAGCGAAAGCTGGACACGGTGACCGTCACGATGCTAGAAGCAAGTAACACGAAGCATGTGGTCTTGTTCGGGTGTGGTTTAAATAGCCACAGTAAAGTAGTCCAGGTAAAGTAGTCCCCAGGTCACCACACCCAAAAAACTAGACCGCATAGCTTGGTTCTAGGAACCCAGCTATGTGGATGCCTCCATGTTGGCTGAAAGCCTAAATAAAGTAGTCCCTTATGCAGATGCCTTTCCTAACTGATGAGCCTGGCGCCAAAGGCGCCACGACTGGCCCAAAGAGGGCCTGAAGAGTGGATGCCTGGCCTTATTAATGATCCGAGCCCTGATTCCACCTGGCCAATGGACTTGCCAGTGGGCATCAGGGCTGAGGGTCGTGACAAATACCTCCAATCCAAAAGAGAGCCACAAACAGCAACATAAGGGTAAACCCCAAGGAAAACTGAATCAGGCTAGTCACGATCTGGACCCAAACCAGATGGAGGTCAGAACAAACCCCCATTCATCAAAACATTTGGGAAATGTTATGTTTGTGGGTCAACTGACCATGTGAAAGGGGATCCTTAGCCTTCTCCCCAAAGGAAGAAGTACCTGTGGCAAGTGGAAACTTTCACCTACTGGCCGATGAACCCATAAGAGTCTCAGCTAGTTTTTCTTTCGTGTCCCTTGGCTCGTGGGAACAACAGAATTTCAATGTCTATAATTCCATCCCAGATAATACTAAAGAGTATTATAAAGATAGTGTTCTTGTGAATGACCAGGAGACTCCTGCCATCAGAGACACTGCAGCCAGCATAACTGTGGTTGATGAATCATTTTTCAAGGTGGAGGATGTTGCTAAGGCACCCAAACGCCTAGCCAAGTTAGCTGGAGGCCCTGTGCAAATGCTTCCCCAGTTACCAGCTCTCATCCAGTGTAATGATCTGACTGTCAAGATACCTGTTAGTGTGCAGAGTGAAGTGCCTGGGAGAGTCCTGTTGGGTAATGACCTGAAAACTCTTGGAGTTGTGTCTAGTACCCCCAGTACTCCCAGTAAAAGGAAAGAGGAGCTCACTAGGCCTGCAAGGGAGAGGACTTTGAGAGGCTCTCCAGATGAGGAGATAGAGCAAGCTATCGCCCCCACTCCACAGGAGTTGCTCACTGCTATTTCTGGAAAGTAAGAGGCAAAGGGGAAACCCAAGACCTCAAAGAAAAAGACAGGTGGCACCCCTGTGCTACCAACAAGGACATCCCCAAGATTGTCCAAAGTCAAACCTGTGACTCCTCCACCTGCTGAGGCTGAGTGTGAGGTACAACCCTGTGTGGTTGATCCAGTCTCTGAAGAGTCAGATCTGGAAGAAGACATTGTTTTAGTTGGAGATCTAGACACTGTTGACCATCCTGAGCTGCAGTCTTTACTGGCAGAAGGTGGACCCAACAGGGCAGACTTCAGCAGAGGACAAAGAGAGTGTCCTACTCTCGAAGGTCTTCGCCTACAGGCAGCTTCTCTGCTCAATGGGCAAGAGCCTGGGCACCACAGGTTGCACTGGGAAGATGGCATCTTCTACAGTGAACTGACTGAGTCTATCCCTGGGGACTGCAAAAGTCTTGTACTGCCCCTAGAAAACAGACTCCAGTTCCTACAGTTGGCCCATGAGATACCTTTGGCTTTTCATTTGAGTTTCAAAAAGACCAAGGAAAGGCTCTCCTTATACTTCTACTGGCCTAAAATGGGTTTAGAAGTTGACAAATTCTGTAGGAGCTGTCACACTTGCCAAATCTCTGGCAAGTGTGGAGCCAAGAATGTGGCACCCTGGGTGCCTCTCCCAGTGGTGGGAGTTCCTTTTGAGAGGGTGGGCATCAACATTGTTTTTCCCCTTGACCCTCCCATATCTTCAGGAAACAGGTTTATCCTGGTTGTAGTAGACCATGCTACTAGGTATCCTGAAGCTATACCTATGAGGACTGTTACGGCTCAGGCTGTGGCTACTTGGTATTTTTAGCAGAGTAGGGTTTCCTAAGGAAGTGATATCCGACAGGGGATCCAATTTTATGTCCACTACATGCAAGTCATGTGGAAAAACTGTGGTGTCACTTACAATTTCTCTACAGCCTACCATCCACAGACAAATGGACTGGTAGAGAGGTTTAATCGTATTATAAAGAGCATGATAGGTGCTTTAGAGGAACCCCTTAAAAGAAAGTGGGACCTTCTACTGCCATGCCTTCACTTTGCTTATAGAGAAGTCCCTCAGGAGGGAGTTGGTTACAGTCCCTTCGAACTTCTCTATGGCCATCCAGTCAGAGGTCCATTGGCCCTGATTAAGGAGAGGTTGGGGAGTGCTCCTACCCCCAAGCCAGTCAGACTGACTGACTATGTGATGGGTCTCCGGAGGCGAATGTCACACATGATAGCAGAAGCTAGTGATAACTTTAAAGCAGGTCAGGCTCTGGTTAAACATTGGCATGACCAGAAGGGCAGCATGGTTGAGTTTACTCAAGACCAGCTTGTATTAGTTATGGTGCCAACAAGGCAGAGGGCCTTGCAGGACAAATGGATGGGACCCTTCAAGGTTGTTGGCAAACTTGGAGAGGTGAACTATTTGGTGGATGTTGCAGACCTAAGGAGGCTCCCAGAGTTTCTCACACCAACCATTTAAAGGCATATGTCTCGAGACCAGAAGTGAGAGCTTTGCTTCTAGCTTCAGATCAACAGGAGGAGGAGAGTGAACCTCTACCTAACCTACTCAGAGGCCCACCTTTAGACGAGAACATAGATGGAGTCAATCTCTCTTCTAAACCGACATCTGAACAACAAGAGGAGTGCAAAGTTCTGTTAAATCTGTTTGCTTCCCTGTTTTCACTTTCAACAGGCTTGACCCCTTCGGGCTAGTATGATATTCTCACTGGTGACTGTTTACCTGTACAAAGCAGAGGCTACAGAATGTCAGAACATGTGAGATCCCACATCAAAGGAGAGGTCAACAAGATGCTTGATCTCTGGGTTATAGAGCCATCTACAAGTCCATGGCCTAGTCCATTTGTTCTAGTACCAAAGGCAGGATCCAAGGAGTTGAGATTCTGTGTGGACTATAGAGCTCTAAATGCAGTCACTAAGACTGATGCCCATCCTTTGCCAAGGACAGATGAACTGGTGGATAATCTTGGTGCAGCCAAGTACCTGTAACGCTCACCTGGTTCCCACAGAGGCGCGGCGTCGAAGGCGGAGAACTCTGAAGATGGACAGGAAGGGCCCCTCTATTCTGGCTTCCCTGGCTCGTTGGATACCCTCCTGTGCGTGAAAAGGGAGTATTACCAACTGTGGAACAATGCTCAAGCCTCCCACTCCCTTCCAACCCTCCACGATACCTCCTCCACGATTCCCCGTGAAGCCTCACCTTAGGGTTTGGAAGGATGAGCTCTCCATCCTGCTTCTGATGCAGGGGCGCGTTGAAACCCAGTTACTTCACTGGATTGAGGATTGATGGGAGTTCAGGTAAGCTTGACTGTTCAGGTAAGGCGCTGTAAAAGTTCTGTTCAAAAGTTCAAGCTTAATAATAATGTTCGTTGTCTAATTGCAGCAAGCGCTAATGCTTATGTCTTTTTCCCCTTAGGGGCCGGGGTTCGGAGTGCCGGAGATATGGCGCCGACCCGAAGTGAAACAGTTCTGGATGAGCGCTCAGGTAATGTCTTTGCATTCGCTCATTCAATGTCTTTGTCTTTTTTCCCCATAGGGGCCGGGGTCCGGAGATGCCAGGAAGCGGCAGGACCCGAAATGCAGTGGGAATAATCCAACAGGTAAGACTTAAAAGGAAACTGAGCTTTCCTTATTCCTTTTCTCCCTCTCACCTTTGTTCTTGTCTTTTTTCCTCTAGGCGCCGGGGCGTAGCTGAATCCGGAAGATTGCTGCTGAAGATGGAAGCGCCTTGCAAAGGTGAGTAAAATGCAGCGCTGCAGCGATCGAAACGAAATGCCTTTAAAATGATGTCTTCCTTTTCAGGGCCGTTGGAGAAATGACTCTGGGATGCAGATTTAGCAGGTAAGGGCTTTTCTTCTCCTATTCTCTTCCTTTCTCCCCTTGCAGGTGTTCCAGGGTGCTGGCAAGCGTGGCTGAAGTCAGGATGCAGGAGCTGACACGGTGAGCGTCCAGCTGCTAGGTGCAGAACAACGCGAAGCATGTGTGGCTGTTCGGGTGGGGTTTAAATAGCCTTGGAAGAAGTTCCTGGTATGTATCCTTCCACCAATCAGGTATGTATCCTTCCCCGACCACACCCGGGTGGTGAAGTAGTCCTACAGGTTAAGTAGTCCCATTCAGGCCTCAAGAGGGCCTGGATGAAGCAGCAAGGTCTGCATCAGGTAAGTGTGCACCCAAGCACTTAAACACATATCCTCTTCTATGAGCCTGGCGCCTAAGGCGCCAGGACTGAGGTCCGCTATGAGCCTGGCGCCTAAGGCGCCAGGACTGAGTCCAAAGGGCCCCGACTTGGGCCCGCTGAGACTTCCCTGGGGAAAATGATGTCTGCCTCTGGGGTTGCTGGGCGCGGTCTGGCTACTTAGAGGTAGGCATCATGACAGTACCCCCCCTCAAGGCCCCTCCCAAGGTCTTTTCCTCCGGGGGTTTTGGTTTGTGCGGGAATCTTCGATGGAATCTTTGAATTAATCGTGGTGCGTGAACATAGTTACTGGGTTCTCAAGATCTTTCCTGAGGTCCATATCCTTTCCAATCAAGAAGATAGAAGAGTTTCGACTTAACTATCTTGGAATCTAAAATGTCTTTCACTTCGAATTCTAATTCTCCATCAATTTGGACAGGGCCTGGGGGCTCAGACAGTCTGGTTCCAGGTCGTACTGGTTTTAAAAGAGATGCGTGAAAAACGGGATGAATCCGCATGCTGGATGGTAAATCGAGTTTAAAGGCCACTGGGTTGATAATAGCTTTGATGGGGTAAGGCCCAATGAATCTGGGATTAAAAGTTCGCTGACCCTTGAGGGGTAGATGTTTAGTTGCTAGCCATACCTGATCTCCTACTTGGTAAGGAGGAGTTTTACTTCGGTGCAAATCAGTGTTTTCTTTATACTTTTTCTTGGCTTGCTGTAAGTGGGTTGTAGCTTCTTTGAAGGCTTGGGTTATTGTGGAATGTAGGTGATTTACTGCAGGCATCTCCAGGGTCAGAGGTGGATCTAGGTCAGAGGTCCGAGGATGGTGACCATACAGGGTATAAAAAGGAGTCTGTCCGGTTCCAGAATGCACTGAATTGTTGTATGCATATTCTGCAATCCAAAGGATGTCCTTCCAATTCAACTCGGATTGGTGTAACATGCACAGCAGATATTGCTCGAGAGTCTGATTGGTTCTCTCGGTTTGTCCGTCGGTCTGGGGGTGGTGGCTGGTGGATAACCGCACGTCTATTTGTGCTAGTTGGCAACATTTCTTCCAAAAGTGGGAGATAAATTGACTTCCACGGTCTGAGACTAATATGGAAGGGAAACCATGTAACCGCACTATATTTTCCATAAATTCCTTGGCCAAGGTGGAAGCTGACGGCAATCCTTTTAAAGGGATAAAATGGGCCATTTTGGAGAATAGATCCACTATTATGAGAATCGTGTTGTAACCACCACAAGGAGGCAGGTCAGTTATAAAGTCCATTGACAAGGTGTGCCAAGGTGCTGGTGGAATGTCCAAAGGTTGAAGTAGGCCGGCTGGCCTTTTCTTTTGACTCTTATTTTGGGCACAGATTCCGCAAGACAACACAAATGACTTTATGTCTTTTCTCCAAGAAGGCCACCAGAAATGGCGTTTGATCTTTTCTTCTGTTTTCGCGATACCGGGGTGTCCTTCCATTAATGATTCATGATGACGGGTAATGACAAGTTCCTGCAATTCTTTACTTGGCAGAAATAACCGCTTTTGGAAGTAGGGTAAATCATCCTTAACGGTGTAGTGAGGACCCTTTTGACTCCATTCCAGTAAGGCAGAAGAGTCAAAAAGCTGTTTTACTTGAGCTTGGATGTCCTCAATGGTTTGCAATGAAGTCAAGCCCAGAATTCTTTGTTCCGGTATGATTGGCACAGGTTCTAAACTCGAATTGGGTTCTTCCATGCCTATCCGGGATAAGGCATCTGCCTTACCATTCTTGCATCCAGGGCGATAGGTAATTACAAAATCAAATTCCGCAAAGAATAAAGCCCATCGGAGTTGTCGCGAAGATTGAGCTTTGGCCGTCTTTAAATACTGCAAATTTCTGTGGTCCGTAATTACGGTGATGGTGTGTCTTGCACCGAGAAGATAGTGACGCCAAGCCTTGAAAGCTGATTTAATAGCCAGTAGTTCTTTGTCGGTAATTGCGTAATTGAGTTCAGGTGGAGAGAATTTTCTGGACCAAAAGGCTACAGGGTGTAGTTGGTTAGTTTCTGGGTCTCTTTGCGACAGGACAGCTCCCATGGCCGAACTGGATGCATCGGTTTCCACGATGTAAGGGAGATCTGGGCGCGGGTGCTTCAATACAGGTGCAGAGGTGAATTTGGTTTTCAGGTCCTGAAAGGCTTGTTCAGCCTCAAGAGTCCATTCAAAGCGTTTATTTTTCTTTAGGAGAGCTGTGATGGGTTGAACAGTTCGAGAAAATTCCGGGATGAACCTTCGATAGAAATTGGCAAAGCCAAGCATGCTTTGCACTCCCTTCACAGAGCTAGGAGATGGCCATTTGAGAATGGCGTCCACTTTCCGCGAGTCCATTCGGATTCCTTGAGGTGTCAGGATGAATCCGAGAAACTCCACTTCTGTGGTATGAAAAACGCATTTTTCGAGCTTGGCAAATAATTTGTGTTGGCGCAATTTCTCAAGAACTGCCCTAACATGGTTTCTGTGATCAGATTCTGAGGAGGAATACACCAGGATGTCGTCAATATAAACGATGACACAAACATCGATAAGTTCCCGAAGAACATCATTCATGAAGTACTGAAAGGCGGCAGGTGCGTTGCACAAACCGAAGGGCATTACTTGATATTCGAAGAGCCCAAATTTGGTGCGGAATGCAGTCTTCCACTCGTCGCCCTCTTTTATACGTACCAGGTGGTAAGCTTCTCGGAGATCTAGCTTGGTGTACACACGAGCATCTTTTACTTGGTCGATAAGCTCAGGTATCAGGGGCAAAGGGTAACGATTCTTAATCGTTATCTGATTTAGGGCGCGGTAGTCAATACAGGCCCTAAGGTCTCCTTCCTTTTTAGGTACGAAGAACAAAGCGGAAGAGACTGGTGACTTTGATGGGCGAATGAAACCATTGGCCAGGTATTGATCCAAATACTCGCGCAAATGCAGGTTCTCAGGTTCAGTAAGAGCATAAATCCTACTACAAGGTAGTTGTGCATTGGGTACCAAGTCGATTTGGCAATCGTAAGATCGATGGGGAGGTAAGGTGTTAGCCTGCTCTTTCTGAAAAACGTCTTGAAATTCTTGGTATTCAGATGGTAGCTGTACAGGGGTGGAAGTTACAGAGGCTAGACCCATAGCTGGATTCCTTGGGTAACAGGTTTGTTCACAATCAGGAAAAGTTATCTTCTTTGCTCGCCAGTCTATTCTCGGATTATGTGTTTCTAACCAAGGGATTCCAAGAAGTACTTGAAATTGTGGGGCCTTGATCACATCAAACACAATTGCTTCCCGATGTCCGTCCTGACCCACCAGAGTGATTTCAACTGTGGAATGCGTTACAGGCCCTGAGGCTATTTCGGTTCCATCAACTGTAGTAATTACATCTTGGGTTACTTTCGGGCGGAGAGGAAGCTTAATCCTGGAAGCCAATTCACGGTCTATGTGATTTCCAATAGCTCCACTGTCTATGTATGCTTTTATAGCATGCAACTGCTGAGGCTGTTTTGGGTTCACAAGCACCATTGGCATGACAAAATGCGAGGTCAAAGAGTTTGTTTTCAAGCTCGGCAAGCGGACCCCTACGCTTGTCGGGCTAGGTCGTTTCCCGAACCAGGTGTCAATAACTCGTTATCAGTGGCTCCAACCACCTTCTTGGGTGGTTTAACTGGACAACTTTGAAGAAAGTGACCGGAAGTTCCGCAATACAGACAAAGTTGCATTTGTCGCCTTCTCTCTCGTTCCTTCTGCGTTAATGGTCCTTTAACACTGCCAATTTGCATAGGTTCGGAAACGTCAGTACTCTTGGAGTCAACGTGGGTCTTGATAGGTACTCTGGTTTCATACTTGAGCCGATCTGCTTTTCTATTTTGAAGTCTGTGATCAAGTTGAACCACTAAGTCTATGTAGTCTGCGCAGGCCTGGGGTGGATCTACTATCTGAGCTATAACATCTTTAAGCTCTCCGCGCAGGCCTCGATGAAACAATGTGATCCTTTTATTTTCAGGCCATCCGGTTTCCACACTAGTCTATTAAAGGTGGCGATATAGGACAGAAGATCCTGATTACCTTGTCGTAAGGATAGCAGTTCGTTGTCAAGGGCCTGTCCCTGCGAGTGTCGAGCGAACAATCTTTCCATGCTGGCCTGGAAGCCCTGGAAATCCCGGAGAATGGGATCATCCTGATTTACCAATGGAATAGACCAATCGGCAGCACAGCCACTGAGGTAAGATAGTACAAAGGCTACTTTGGTCTGGTCGTTGGGGAAGGCCCCGGGCCTGCATAAAAAGTGTAAACGGCATTGGTTCATAAAAACGGCATATTTCTTGGGATCCCCCGCAAAACGTTCCGGCGGGGCCAAAGGCATGTGTCCAGGTAGATTGATTTGTACCGGGTTATTCGAACCCATTGTTGTGGAAATATCTCCGGAAACAGGTAAAGGAGTGTGCTCTGCCTGGCCCTGCAATAACCTTTTGGCCAGATCATCAGTTCTTTCCTTGGATAGGATTAGTTCCCTTCTGAGAGCATTAGTCTCCTGGCGGGCTGAGTGCACTTCTGCCCGTAATTCCCCTAAAAGATGGGCCAGCTGATCTGTCTCGGAAGTCTCCATAGCGCCCAGGTGGGAAATTGTGGTAAGGCTTCGCGTTCTGTAACGCTCACCTGGTTCCCACGGAGGCGTGGCGTCGAAGGCGCAGAACTCTGAAGATGGACAGGAAGGGCCCCTCTATTCTGGCTTCCCTGGCTCGTTGGATACCCTCCTGTGCGTGAAAAGGGAGTATTACCAACTGTGGAACAATGCTCAAGCCTCCCACTCCCTTCCAACCCTCCACGATACCTCCTCCACGATTCCCTGTGAAGCCTCACCTTAGGGTTTGGAAGGATGAGCTCTCCATCCTGCTTCTGATGCAGGGGCGCGTTGAAACCCAGTTACTTCACTGGATTGAGGATTGATGGGAGTTCAGGTAAGCTTGACTGTTCAGGTAAGGCGCTGTAAAAGTTCTGTTCAAAAGTTCAAGCTTAATAATAATGTTCGTTGTCTAATTGCAGCAAGCGCTAATGCTTATGTCTTTTTCCCCTTAGGGGCCGGGGTTCGGAGTGCCGGAGATATGGCGCCAACCCGAAGTGAAACAGTTCTGGATGAGCGCTCAGGTAATGTCTTTGCATTCGCTCATTCAATGTCTTTGTCTTTTTTCCCCATAGGGGCCGGGGTCCGGAGATGCCAGGAAGCGGCAAGACCCGAAATGCAGTGGGAATAATCCAACAGGTAAGTCTTAAAAGGAAACTGAGCTTTCCTTATTCCTTTTCTCCCTCTCACCTTTGTTCTTGTCTTTTTTCCTCTAGGCGCCGGGGCGTAGCTGAATCCGGAAGATTGCTGCTGAAGATGGAAGCGCCTTGCAAAGGTGAGTAAAATGCAGCGCTGCAGCGATCGAAACGAAATGCCTTTAAAATGATGTCTTCCTTTTCAGGGCCGTTGGAGAAATGACTCTGGGATGCAGATTTAGCAGGTAAGGGCTTTTCTTCTCCTATTCTCTTCCGTTCTCCCCTTGCAGGTGTTCCAGGGTGCTGGCAGGCGTGGCTGAAGTCAGGATGCAGGAGCTGACACGGTGAGCGTCCAGCTGCTAGGTGCAGAACAACGCGAAGCATGTGTGGCTGTTCGGGTGGGGTTTAAATAGCCTTGGAAGAAGTTCCTGGTATGTATCCTTCCACCAATCAGGTATGTATCCTTCCCCGACCACACCCGGGTGGTGAAGTAGTCCTACAGGTTAAGTAGTCCCATTCAGGCCTCAAGAGGGCCTGGATGAAGCAGCAAGGTCTGCATCAGGTAAGTGTGCACCCAAGCACTTAAACACATCCTCTTCTATGAGCCTGGCGCCTAAGGCGCCAGGACTGGGGTCCGCTATGAGCCTGGCGCGTAAGGCGCCAGGACTGAGTCCAAAGGGCCCCGACTTGGGCCCGCTGAGACTTCCCTGGGGAAAATGATGTCTGCCTCTGGGGTTGCTGGGCCCGGCCTGGCTCCTTAGAGGTAGGCATCATGACAGTACCTCAATATATTTGATCTGACATCAGGCTATTGGCAAATAGCCCTGACAGACCATGCCAAAGGGAAAACTGCATTCTGAACCCCAGCAGGCCTCTACCAGTTTACGGTTATACCTTTTGGATTAAAGAATGCACCTGCTACATTCCAAATGATGGTCAATCAAGTTCTGAATGGGATGGAGGACTTCTGCATGGCATACTTGGATGACATTGCAGTATTCAGCCCTACTTGGAAAGAACATGTTGATTACTTAGGATATGTTTTGAAGGCTCTTGAGCAGGCCCATCTGACCATAAAGGCAAACAAGTGTCAAATTGGTCAGAGCAAAGTGGTCTACATTGGTCATGAGGTAGGAGGAGGTGAAATAAGGCCATTGCCTAGCAAGCTACAAGCTGTACAAAACTGGGCCACCCCTACTACTCAAACCCAAGTGAGAGCCTTCCTAGGTCTCACTGGGTACCACAGGAATTTCATTGAGAACTATGATACCATAGCTTCTCCTTTGAATGTAGTCTCCTCCTCAAAATTCCCTAAAAAGGTTAGATGGAATGAGGAGTGCACTCAGGCCTTTGAAACCCTGAAGAAAGCCCTTTGTCAAGCTCTAGTCCTCAGAGCTCCTGATTATCACCAACCCTTCATTGTGCAGACAGATGCATCGAATACAGGTATAGGTGCAGTCCTTAGTCAACTGGATGAGAAAGGTAGAGAGCACCCCATTTGCTTCATCAGTAGGAAACTGAAGGAACCAGAAACAAGGTGGGCAACCATAGAGCGTGAATGTTTTGCCATCGTGTGGTCTTTGAAGAAGTTTAGACCATACTTGTATGGATCTACTTTTGTGATTTAAACAGACCACCAACCCTTCAGATGGTTAATGCAAACGAAAGGGGAGAACCCAAAGCTTCTAAGATGGTCAATCTGCGTGCAAGGGTTTGATTTCACCATTGAGCACAGGTCAGGATGTCACCACCAAAATGCTGATGGTCTCTCTAGGATGTTTATAACCGACTAGAGTGAAGAGATTCATCCAGGAGTGGATTAAATCCTCCTGTCCCTTAGTCTGGGGGGCAGGGGCGAGTGTTAGGGAGAATTCTCCAGAATGGCTAATTTCCCTTACCTACTGAGTCGCAGCTTTGCTGGATTTCTAGGATTTATTTTTTTCACCTGGTAAGAGTGTG
Organism: Ambystoma mexicanum; assembly: GCF_040938575.1. Taxonomy (NCBI): domain Eukaryota; kingdom Metazoa; phylum Chordata; class Amphibia; order Caudata; family Ambystomatidae; genus Ambystoma; species Ambystoma mexicanum. Next base: position 257,333,304 of record NC_090928.1, on the reverse strand, counting down.
AGCCTTTTTTTCCCACTCTTACATGTGTTTTGCTGTGTGTGTTTAACATTTTTATGTTGATAGGCTGTGGAGCTTCACCTACTCCACAGGCATCATCTTTTTACTGTATGTTACACAGCACTTTTCATGCAGTGACACAGGGTTGTCTTTTTTAGACTTCCCAAACTCAGACTCCATTTTCTGGGACTGACTACTGTCTCCCAGAACATGTTAAGTTGCCAATTACTTTATTAGTCTTTTTAAATTCACAGACCCAGTACAAACTATCTTACATAGAGTTCTGGAAGGGGTTAATAGTTATCCCTTTTTGTCTGTTTCTCATGGAACATTATTTCGTTCCCTTTTCATTAAGATTTGGCTGGTGGCAGTGGTAACTACCCTATTTTTTCTACCGCGATAATTTTAAATAGCCTTGGTATTATTTTAGGCTATCTTAGTTTCCTCGAACTTATTCCCGCTGGACCACATTTACTTTTATATGGTTCCGGCTGGGTTTATTCGCCATTTCTTTTTGTAAAAGTCTTTCTTGTGTTTTACTCTGCGCGCCAAACCGGGTTTGGTTCCTTTGTTCGCCGGCCTTTGGCGGGCTTCTACACAGAAGCGCTCCATAGGCATCTGAATGTCTGAGGGGGACAGGATGGGAGGGAGGGGTTTGGGACTCCGTGCACAGGGTCTCCTTGGAGGCCCATGTCGCACTCTGGTATGATTGGCTGAGGTGACTGTCCCGCTGAGACAGCCACTGTGCTGTGTGATGGACAGCCAGGCTGTGTGAATGGGGGAAAACTGCATAAAAAGCAGGTTTCTGGGACTGAGAAGGCAGAGTCGCCACTGGATCGAGAGAACTAAAGAGAAGCTGACAGAAGAGGACCTCTACCACGGCTGAACCTCCCGGTGAAGCCCTGCTGCGGAACCGAATCTCCAAACTTCGACGACAGGGAAGATCTGCAAGGAATCTTCTCCCCTTGAGCTGGTGGGACCAACCAGTTAATCAAACTGCAAGCCAGGCCTCCCTCCTCTGGTCGAATTTGCTGTGCACAGCTACAGTAGACCGGTCTCAGGAGACACTGAAGATTCTCGGGGACTGTCAGAAGGGACCCCCAGCTCTGTGCACAAAAATCCCTCCTCCTCCTCCTCCTCACCTATATGAAGATCTTCCAATGAATCTTCCGGAGAAATGGTCCTTCGTTCTCTCCAGGCGGCTTCTGGCTTTTTTATGCAGCTCTTAGAGCGAGCTCGTCTGGAGGCCACCTTGCCAATAGGCCAGTAGCTTGGCAGAGGTGCCCCCCAGGGAGCAAACCCCAATACCAGGGAAAAGCCAAGCTAAAAAACCCTGGTGCAGCTTGAGTGCGAAGATTATAGTAGCTCCGGAGAGGTGAGGGTGGCCAAAGGTGCAGGTAGTAGCCAGCTGACTGATACGATGAAACTGAAGGTTTCCAGATTCAGAAGAGTGACGAAAACACGGGCTCCGTGGAGGTTGGGCAGCAAGGAAGTAAGCAAGGAAGCAGAGGTAAAGCGGGCAAAGAGGGAAAAATCACTCGCAAGCAGGAAGCGAGCGCAAGCAGGAGCGGGGGAAAGGAGAAAGCGGAACGGGGAGCAACAGCCGGGGAGAAGGGAAAAACGCCAAGCGTACGGGGAAAACAGAGACGGCGGGAATAGCGTTAGGACCCAGGGGGAAGCGAGGGTTGCAACGCGTCAGCCCGCCGTCAAGGAGGATTACAAGTACGGCCGGCATGATGACGCGCAACAACAACAAGGAAGACTAGACCGTCACCGTTGTTGCTGCGTCAGCCATTAGCGTCCCTTCCATGACTTCCACAGCCGCCACAGCCCTCGAGTCATGACAGTATGACCCCTTCTCCAAGCGGCCCCTCCAGGTTTCCCTGGATGGTTTCGATGGAACTGTTGTAATAACTTGGGTGCATTGAGATGCTTTATTGGCTCCCAAGACCTTTCTGTCCAGGGGTACCCTTTCCAGAGGATGAGGTATTGAAGTATTCCATGCTTGTAGCAGGAGTCTAATGTCCGGGCGACCTCATACTCCTGAGAACTGTCAGTGAGGTTTGTTTCCTTTTTCTTCTGACGATTATGAGGGTCTGGTTGAAATTTCTTGAAGAGAGAGACATGAAATACTGGATGAATCTTCCGAAGAGGTTTTGGCAAGTCCAGACGGAACGCTACTGGATTTATCTGTCGACAAATGGTAAATGGACCGATGTATCTAGGGGCGAACTTCCCCATGTGGATGCGCTTGGGCAGGTATTTAGTCGACAACCATACCTTATCCCCTACTTGCCAATTTGGACAATCCTTTCTCTTTCTATCAGCCCACTTCTTGTATTCTTGTCGGCTTTCAGAAAGAGTCTCTTGGGCTTGCTTATGAGTCTGTTTCAGGGTTTCCAAAAGGAAATTGATAGTAGGAATATTGGTAGACTGTCTGGTGGACAGAGGTATGTGTCGAGGGTCATATCCATATGTACATCGAAAAGGACTTGATCCTATGGCTGTATGCTTGGTATTATTATGTGAGAATTCGGCCACTGGAATGAGTGAATGCCAGTTATCTTGTGCCTGATTGCAAAAGCATCTAATGTATTGTTTGAGGGTAGTGTTTAACCTTTCTGTTTGGCCATTGCTCTCAGGATGGAAACCAGAGGATAAGGCTCTTTGGATCTGCAACTGCTTGCACAGACTGGACCAAAACTTGGAAGTGAATTGTGAGCCACTATCAGAGACTATGATTTGTGGAAGTCCGTGGAGACGAACGATATTTCTGAGGAATACTTCTGCCGTCACGGATGCTGATGGGAGGCCCTTCAAAGGGGAGAAATGGGCCAGCTTGCTGAAAGTGTCCACCACCACCATTATCGTAGTATATCCTTCCGATGCTGGTAGTTCCACTATGAAATCCATCGAGATGTGTTGCCAGGGTCCCGCGGGAATGTCTTCCTGTTGGAGCAGTCCTAGTGGCTTGGAAGAACAGTATTTATTTTGGGCGCACACGGGGAATGAAAAAATGTACTCAAATGTATCCCGTACAATGGTTGGCCACCAAAAATGTCTTCTCACCAACTCCAACGTGCAGCCCTTCCTTTATGTCCAGCCGTGGGGATATCATGACTCCAATGCAAAGCTTGTGACTGGAGTGTTGGAGTCGGTAAGTATAGTGAGTTACCCAGGAACCAATATTTCCCCTTCTGGACTAGAGATAACTTTGAAAGGTCTGTAGCCTCCTTCTGTGCTTCCCACACTTGGTGGAGGAAAGTGTTAATGGCATTAACAAAGCGTTTCCCTTTTAGCATTAACTCCTGACCAACAAATTTCCCAGCTTCTTCTCCCGAGCTCCGCGACAAAGCATCCGCTAATCATGGTAGGTACAGGTAGGTAAGTGAGTTCGAAAACAAACTGGGAAAAGAAATACGCCCATCTAGCGTGACGAGAGTTTCTACATTCCATCTGCTTTAATAAGCTGAGATTCCGATGATCTGTTCGAACCTGGAAAGGGTGTGCGGCTCCCTGCAATAGATGTCGCCACTCCTCACAGGCTTGACGAATGGCCAAGAGTTCCTTCTCGATTACAGAGTAGTTTCTCTCACTGGAAGTAAGGGTCCTGGAATAATAAGCGATCTGATGCTCCAGTTGGTCTTCCTTTTTTTGCAGCAGTGCTGCTCCGATAGCACCATAAGAGGCGTCTGTGACTACTATAAAGGGCAGAGATTGGTCAGGTTGTCGAAGAATAGGAGCGCTGGTAAAAGCCTCCTCCAATTGGCGAAATGCGCAATCCGCGTCTGGATTCCATTCAAACTTCCTCTCCTTCTTCAACAGTGCAGTTATGGGAAGGACAAGGTTGGAAAAATTGGAAATGAACTTTCGGTAAAAGTTGCCCAGCCCTAAAAACCTTTGTATATCCTTCAATGAATTAGGGGTAGGCCAATTAGAGATAGCGCTGATTTTTGTAGGGTCCATTTATACTTTATCCTCTGAGAGGATAAAGCCTAGATAGGAAACTGAAGAGGCCTCAAAAATACACTTTTCGGGTTGGCCAATAGGTCGTGATGTCTGAGACTCCTGAGTACCTCCTTGACCTGTCGTCGATGTTGTTCTAGTGATGAGGAAAATATCAGGATATCATCCAAATAAACCACGACAGATGAGAAAATAAGGTTGCTGAAGATCTTGTCCATGAATCTTTGGAATTGGGCAGGTGCATTTATCAGCCTGAAGGGCATCACCTTGTATTCGAAGTGGCCCAGGGGTGTACGGAAGGCTGTCTTCCACTCATCTCCTTTCTTAATCCGGAGTAAATGATATGCCCCCCTAAGATCCAGCTTGGTAAACCACTTTGCCCCTTGGACTGCCTCCAGAATGTCTCTTATAAGGGGCATAGGGTATCTATCCCTGATGGTTTGGCTATTGAATCCACGATAGTCTATGCAGGGCCTGAGCTCATTGGTGTCCTTCTTCGGGATGAAGAAGAGGGAAGCCCCGGCTGAAGAGGAGGATTCTTGAATGAGTCAATTCTGCAGGTTACTGGTTAAGTATTCTCGTAGAGCTTCCTTTTCTGGAGGGACAGCGGAAACATTCTCCCAAAGGGTACTTCTGCTCCAGGGACAAGGTCTATCTTGCAGTCTTCTGCTCGGTGCGGTGGTGAAGGACGGGGCTGTGTGTCAGAAAACACATCTGCATATTCCTGATATACCAATGGGATGGAGTTTATGCTCCTTGTAGGCAAGGTGTTTTCTAAATTTATTTGCCTCTCGTTCTGATTGAGACAGGATTGAAGACAAAGGTTTGAGTCAAATTCCACCCTGTTTGCTCTCCAGTCTATATGGGGATTGTGCTTCTTCAACCAGGGGATTCCCAGTATCACTGGAAAATGGGCGGCCTTGATCAAGTCGAAGACTATCCTTTCTTGATGTAACTGTATTGCTACCAGAACCTCCTGTGTTTCTTAAGTAATCAAACCTGAAGATAGTGGAGAACCATCCACGCCCTCCACCGGAATAGGTTGAGGTTTATTTCTCCTAGGAAACTCATGAACTGCAGCCCAGTGATCATCCATGAAACACCCCGCTGCGCCACAGTCTAACATAGCCAAACACTCTACCCGACGATCCTTCGAGACTTCAAGTACAACCTTAAAGACCATTAGCTGAAGGGAAGGATCCAGAATGACTGATGGATTGGTTACACAGGGACTAGCCAAAGAAACCCCTTCCCTGTCCCTGTTCAAGGTCGGGGTCGGTCGTTTCCCCCCTTACGAGGAGGTACTTCTGGACAATCTCTGAGGAGATGTTTCTCCGAGCCGCAATACATGCATAGACAAAGATCCTTACGTCTTTTCCTTTCCGCGGCTGTCAAGGGACCCCGGGCCGTCCCAATCTGCATAGGCTCCTCTCCTTGAGATGAAGACTTTTCAGAAGTAACAGGAGGGATGGAGGCAGAAGTGGGGGTATAGGATCTTGGTCTCCTCCTTTCAGCTCGACGTTCTGAGAGCCGGTATTCGATTTGAAGAGGCAAAGTCACCAGTTCGTGAAAGGATGCAGGGCGAGACACCCGAGACAGTTCATCTTTTATCTCCTCATGAAGACCTCTTCGAAAGAGTGTTTGTTTTGCAGAGTCGGGCCATCCTGTTTCCTCTGCGATCCGCTGAAAATGGTTTATGTAGGTTTGGACGTCTAGGGCGCCCTGTTTAATATCCAACAAGTTCTCATAACACGAATACAAAACTTCAGGCCTTTCAAATCTCTCGCGGAATCTCTGTGTAAAGGTTCCATAGTTTTTCAGAGCAGGATCCGAGTTGGTTACCATAGGGGTTGCCCAAGCAAGGGCATTTCCTTTCAAGTTAGAGATTAGAAACCCCACCTTGGTCCTTTCCACCTCAAATGTTTTGGGGCGGAAAGTGAAATATATCTGACAAGCTTCAAGGAATTCCTTTACTCCTTTTGGGTTCCCGTCAAATTTGCCACAATGTAAAGGCATTGGCGGTAGGTCATCACGGTTTTCTTCTTTCTGAGTAATCTGTTGCCTTAGACCAGCATTATCTGCTCGAAGAGCATTGTTTTCTGCTTTCAAAGACTGTAACTCAGCGATTATTCCTTGAATAGCCTGGACCAATTCTTGATATTGTTCTAGGCTGGCCATCTTTTGGCGTTGCAATCTCTCAGGAGACACTGAAGATTCTCGGGGACTGTCAGAAGGGACCCCCAGCTCTGTGCACAAAAATCCCTCCTCCTCCTCCTCCTCACCTGTATGAAGATATGAAGATCTTCCAATGAATCTTCCAGAGAAATGGTCCTTCGTTCTCTCCAGGTGGCTTCTGGCTTTTTTATGCAGCTCTTAGAGCGAGCTCGTCTGGAGGCCACCTTGCCAATAGGCCAGTAGCTTGGCAGAGGTGCCCCCCCAGGGAGCAAACCCCAAAACCAGGGAAAAGCCAAGCTAAAAAACCCTGGTGCAGCTTGAGTGTGATGATTATAGTAGCTCCGGAGAAGTGAGGGTGGCCAAAGGTGCAGGTAGTAGCCAGCTGACTGATACGATGAAACTGAAGGTTTCCAGATTCAGAAGAGTGACGAAAACACTTGCTCCGTGGAGGTTGGGCAGCAAGGAAGTAAGCAAGGAAGCAGAGGTAAAGCGGGCAAAGAGGGAAAAATCACTCGCAAGCAGGAAGCGAGCGCAAGCAGGAGCGGGGGAAAGGAGAAAGCGGAACGGGGAGCAACAGCCGGGGAGAATGGAAAAATGCCAAGCGTACGGGGAAAACAGAGACGGCGGGAATAGCGTTAGGACCCAGGGGGAAGCGAGGGTTGCAACGCGTCAGCCCGCCGTCAAGGAGGATTACAAGTACGGCCGGCGTGATGACGCGCAACAACAACAAGGAAGACTAGACCGTCACCGTTGTTGCTGCGTCGGCCATTAGCGTCCCTTCCATGACTTCCACAGCCGCCACAGCCCTCGAGTCATGACAACCGGATAGCCAGGAGGATCGGACCCTTTTTGGGTTTTAAGGAGGTCACCTTTTATTCGTTGCTTTGCTCTGCTGCTGGTTTCTTCCCTTGGCAGTGCAGGACCCTCCAGCCTTCCTACTTCGTGTCAGTCCAACAGTCGCTTCAGGAACCGTGAGCCTGCAGGATCTGCCAGGAACGTCCGCCTCAGCTACAGCCTTCTTCTCCATTTAAGGTACTGTTCAAATCCAGTAGCTCGTTTCGTCCGACCGCGGTAAAAGTGCTTGAAAGCTTTTGCCAATCCTAGGGCTTGTCCTTCTCTATTCTTTAAAGTAACTTTTCGTCTGACCAACTTCGTTCTGAACTCTTGGCAAAGACCTAACCGCAAACTACTCTGAACTGTGTGATCCTCTGCATAGACATTGGTCCATTGACTTTGGCCCAGGCCTCTTGATTTGATTTCCTCACTGTAGTTACTTTTTCTAGATTTCCCTGCTTACTTACTTATTGGTGCTGTTCAACTTTTGTCTAACTTTGTCTTTCCCTCCCTTTTAAATTAAATACTGGAGTGCCATTTTACTCACACTTCATTTTGAGCTTAACTTGTCCAGAATCTATTGGGTGTGGTGTAGTGTATTAAGATTGTGATTTTTCAACTGCTTGATAATAGTGAAATGTTTTATAAGTGATGTGTAAATAAATGTATATTCTTTTACTCAGAAACCTTGAGTCAGTGTTTGTTTGAACCATAGTAATTGCTTTCCTTTGTGTAACTATTGGAACTGCTCACTTTACTCTTGAGATAAGTCTGGCTGCTCAGCATTCACTACCACTTTGCTGTGTAGTACAGGCTTGTACCAAAGGTGAATGTGTACTGTCACTTGTAGTCTTAATTGTGTGTGGTGTTCCCAAAGGGTACTGCATCTGATTCTGCCTAACAACTATTAATATCTTTAAACCCCGTGAGTGCCAAGGGTGAGGTATATCGTCCTTGGGATTACCTCCCTGTTGCCAAGGACGAGTCATTGGCACTTAAGGGGTTAATGAAACAGAAAACGTTAGAAGGCATTGAATGGCGAAATACCAAAATCACCAAAAAAGGCCTTGGCACTGGGGGGGAAGCCATGGCAGTTAAAAGGGGTAAATGTATGTTTTACAAACAGAGTAGGTTAAGTAAAACTAAAACCGAAATATGTGATGAAATGAAGAATCAGAATGTTGGGGACTTCAAGTCCCACTATACCATAGGTCCTGGGACGAAGAAGAGGAACTCAGAGGCACAGAACTGCAATATGCAGTTTAGTGTACTGAACAATATACACCTGAGTGGGAATTTTGACTATTTAAATCCCCCTCAGGTGTTGATGAGGAGGAGTCGCAGCAGTAGTAGTGGTAGAAGTTGTTGTTTGTGGGTGTGTATGCAGCAGGGGCAGAACGAAGATGCCAGGACCACCGTTGTGCCTTTGGCGGTTAATGGAGCTGAGAGAGTTGTGAAGCAAAGAAGCCCAGGTTGGAGAGGCTGCACAGCGGGAAGCGCTGTGTTTGCAGGTTACCTTGTGGGAGAGATATGCTCTCTGTATTCTGTGTCTGCCTCCGGTGGCTGGCGAGCACCAGGATCCGAGAGGAGTAATGAGAACTCCTGCTTGGGAAGGCACGAGTCACAGGACATCCACCGGAGCTTTCGGAAGCTCCTGAACAGAAGAGCAGAGCAGAAGTGGCAGTGGGAGGGAGAGACATGGACGAGCAGGGAAAACCCGGCGAGTTATCACCTGACAGATGACCCTGGGGTGCTTCAGTGTTATTTTATGTTATGTTATCCATTTTTATAAAGCACACATACACCGAAGGCCACTTAGCGCTGGAGAATAGAAAAGGGGGAAAGAGGCTACCTAAAAGAGATAGGTTTTTACAGCCCAGTGGACGATACAGAGGGATTTGAAACAGACAGGTTGTTGGACCGGCTGCAGTGAAGAGAACAGAGGACTGACGAGATGCGGGAGCCATAAGGGGTATATGTGGAAATGCGAGCCGCTAAATTCTGAAGCAGCTGTAAACAGTGAAAGAGATAGAGAGGTGTAGCAAGAAATAGGGAGTTACAATAGTCCAGACGGCTCAGAATAAAAGAAGCCACCATGAGGGGACACAGCTGAACAGGAAGAAAAGGCATAACTTTACAAAGAAGCCTCAATTGGAAAAAAAAAAATCTTGCAGAAAGCGCTGACCTGTGCTGAGGTAGATAGAGATGACAAAAACTTGAAGCCTTAGTTCTTTACCTCAGACACCAGCGAGGGGCAAGAATCAAGCTCAGTAGGCCACAAGGCAGAGGACAAAACTAAAGTAGAAGAGCGGCTAGAGTGCAGATGGTCAGAGGGTCTCAACCACCAGTACCTCTGTCTTGTCTTCATTTAGCCTCAGCCAATTGCTGGCCATTCAACTACCCACCGCCGCCAGGCCATCCCTAAACTGAGACACTGTGTCCGGCTGAACTGAATCAAGCCAGACGATGATTTGCAAGTCGTCAGCATAGGAGTAGTCCCGGAAGCCGTGGGAGTGGACGAGCAAAACAAAGGCTGAATATAGATGTTGAACAAAGCAAGCGACAAGGCAGAGCCCTGGGATACTCTGCAAGAAGGACAGGTGGGAGCAGAAGAAAAAGAAGAGAAAGTTAGTGTCTGGCTCTTGTCAGTCAAGAAGGACGCAAACCAGGAGAGGGCTTGTCCTGAGAGGCCGGCTAGGGTGAGGTGCCTCAGCAGCACCGAATGGTCCACTTTTTCAAATGCTGCAGACAAATCGGAAAATAATCTTGCGGTGTGCCCTTCATTGAATGAAAATACTACCGCAAGATGGCCGCCATGCATCTGGAAGGCAGGGCTCAATACGGAGCCCCTCTTCCATTGCCATGGTGGCCACAAAGCAGCAGCACAAGCTTGGCGGCGCCAGAGGGGCTGCTGCCGCCAAATAAGAGAGGTAAGTGGGGTGAGGGGTGGAGGGAATATTAAACATTTAAGAAAAGGGAGGGTGAGGGAAGATGGCACTGCGTGGCGGAGGAAGCAGTCTTTAGGTTCCATGGAACGCTGGCTGAGATTAGCAGTTTCAAACTGCAATCCAAGGAACCTGATTGGCTGCTCTCCCCGCCCCGGCTGCTAATAATGTTGTTCAGTTGCTGCTTCTGTCTGTGACTGAACTCTGGGAGCATATGTTGTATATACTTAAACAGTGAATTCTCAGAGGTAGAGGAAGGGAGCAATTCATTAGGCACAATAAACCTTGGCTTGGCATGCAAAACTGAAAGTCATGCATTTGGATGTTCTGAGCAGATGGCACTAGCCTATGGAAAACACCATTGGTATGCACTGGGGGTGATCCTTGCACAGTAGTGAGCAGCGTGTTCCATTAAATGATCATTGGAGGTTTTTGAACATTAAACGAGTTGTTGGAAGACATTGCTTATTCATTAAATGACTGAAAGCACATTTGCTCAATATATTTTTGTTATACCTGCAATTAAGCAATTGCCTTTCAGAACAGTGCTTAAACATAACAGTGGCAGCCCATGACAGCACATGATTTGCTGTGAAGGAGGCCATTGTGGGATTGATGTGGGAGAGGGTGGGCTGCTCATATGTGGAGACAACTGCCTTTATTATGAACCTGGGGGTGCACTGGGTATATACATAGCCAAACATCTCTGCTCTACACTCTCATGGCTAGAGTTTTGCCACATTAGAGGTGGCTTTGAGAAACTTATGAGAGAGAACTAAAAATTCAGTGACAAATAAGGGCCTGCATAATTTGTATACAGGGCATATGTACAACAAGGGCTTTTCACAGACAGTGATGCAGCGATATAAGCAGCGGGGCAACTAATGTTATCAGACATGACCATGGTGAGGGTCGGATTAAAGGGCAAGGCGGCATCAGCAATCCAAGTGGGGCGTGTGATAAGAGTGTCTCTGGCATTACTAATGGAATCTAGTAAAGAGAGAGGATATGGTGGGTGTGATGGATCAGAATGTCACTGATTTGATTGATGTTGGGCTTTTATAACGCGCACTAGACGGATTTAACGAACTGAACAGTGGAGCACTTCAATGATTTTATACACATACAAAAATGCCGCTAAGTTTGCATACACTCTTCTTACATAGTAACCTGATCACCAAATGACAAGGTGCAGTTGTGAGGGAAATCATTATGCTATAGGATAGGACTGTTTGCTCCTTGTGCCTCTACTTACTGCCAGAAGTCTCCAGGATGAAGTTCCGCGTGTATGAAAGGATCCAATAGTATGGCATCCATCTCATCACCATATGCTGCAAAGCAACAGTTGGTTCCATTTGCTAAAGGCACGGGTATTGCATCACAATGGATGGCTCATCGCAGAATTCCGAACGGGTCCTGTTCCATCTTTGTTATTACCATGGCTCATTCTATGGTCCTCCAGGGAAAGCAATACAAGTAACCCCACTGTCTAGTTGCTGTACTTTCCTTTCAGGACACGTGGTGCAAGCACTCCAACATCGGGTTGCTCAGCTTTTAAAGGAGGCAGCCATGTCTAACTCAAAGTATAGGCTCAAAAGTAGGAGCTTTGGGTATCACATCGGCTATGGCAGGGCTCTGCATCCTATGGCTCTCCAGATGTTTTGGACTACAATTCCCATGATCCCTCAACATTGACTTTGCTGGATACGGCTGATGGGAGTTGTAGTCCAAAACACCTGAACAGCCAAAGGTTTCAGAACCCTAGGCTATGGTATCATGCGGTTGAAGAACTCTTTCACCATTCGGGTGTCTTTTTATCCAATTTCTTCTAAACTTTTTTTTCACTTGATATCACATCTTAAATATGTTCAACTATTTTTAGAACTGGCTAGGTTTTCCATTTATAATAGCACCTTCTTACTTTAGGTTAGCATATGAGATATGCATGAGATGTGAGACCCTCGCCTCAAACACTCTCTACTACGTCATGCACTGAAAACCGTCAGCTTGAAACGCTTTTCAGACGAAATAGCAAAACATGTATATAACGAACTACAGCAGGTACTACTAAAAGGCACACACATCAACATGCAGGGGTCTTTATTTGCAAATGGGCACTAACCCCCTAAGCATTATTCTCACAGTCACAACATACTTAAGACACATGGCTACTCATTATGTGGCCTTCCATATGTTTTGAACTATGACTCCCATGATCCTTCAGCAATGATTATGTGTGAAGTCCAACCCATCTCGACGGCCACATAATCGGCACTTGTGCATGTGATGGGGCGTCCATTTGATCTGACAGCAGAGGATGATAGGGAACAGTGGGCCTGCGTGGAAGAGGCGCAGGGGGTCAGGGGTAGGTGTCATTTTCTATCCCATAGTGCAGTGGCACAAGCCACAACAGTGCAGTGCCCCAAATTCCAGAACAAGTAAATGCAATACCAACCTCTCCACTGCCCACATCTTCTCAAGCATATATAGCAAACATTATTGACATTACTCTCCTTTTATGCAAAATGTCTTTCAGTTATGTATCTATGTGCTAGAATGCTTGCGCAGGTTGTCTTTTAAGAAATCAATAGTCCAATTTACATGAGTTTTTACATAAACAGTTGTGTCAGAGTTGAAAGTTCATCATACATTTGGTGCAAGAAATTATTTTCCAGCCAAAAGGGGAACAGAGATCTGAAAGTTAATTTTAAGGAACAGGGGGGCATCGAATGTGGTGCAAGGCAAGGAAACTGGAGGGCGATAGGTAAGGAAATTAGGGTAAATTAGACAGAGGTACACATCTTGAAAGGTCAGCAGGTTTATGGACTGTTGCTGAGATCTGTGCCTTACCTGCATGCCACTGCACTAGATGGTGGGACTGGCTCCACCTTTCATTTTTCAGACGATCTTAGCAACAGTCTATCAACCTACTGGCCTTTCCAGGCGTACCCTTTCTCCCTTACCCATCTCCCTCTGGTGTCCTTCCCTTGCACCACATTCAATGCCCCCCTGTTCCTTACAATTCACTTTAAGACCTCTGGTCCCCTTTTGCTCCATCCTTTAACCCTTCAGTCCATCTCCTTCCCTTGCACGCACCTCTTTCCCTTGTCCTCATTGCACCGTCACCAATTCCTATCCAATCACCCCCTTTAAGTTCCCATCACACCAAGCCCATTACTTGCCCCTCCCCATATTCCATTGCCAGACACAATAAGCCATGGTCGCAGTCTTGATGGTAATTGTGGCTATGGGGTCTGCACCTGAACAACGCAGAGTGAAAGACGCTGAAGGGACTTAGCTTTTATTGTTCTCCCAAGTTGCACTTTCTTGGAAAGCCGGCTGCATATTTTTCATGGAAGCAGAGGAAACTGCAAGGGCAACCAGCCAGGGATCTGGTGATGGAGACAGAGCATGAGGTACATTCTATATTTTTGTGTTTTCAAGTGTCTGGGGGTGGGGGGGATGGATGGGGGGTGTTTGGGAGTATTTGTGACTGCGTAAAGTATAGGTGGAAGGATGTACCTGTGTTCATGTGACTTTTTATCTATATATCTGAATCTGATGATTTGCATGTGTCTTTTGTTGGTCACATAAGATAAGAATGTCCTGGACAAGACAATGAAAAACAATCACAGAATTAGGGAATACCAGTGGTGGTATTTTAGGTAAACATTCTACTGAAAATCAACCTATACCATCTAAATTGGCCCCAAATGTCTTTTTTGAACGCACATAAGGGAAGTGCAGTTGCTTCCCCTCGATAGAGTGAAAAACGTTACAAAGGGCCATGTCAAGGGGGTAAAAGTGGCCTCTGATTGCCGCCCCCATACCTTACACATGTAATGCATGAAAACATCAGAACTGACGCTTTTGTGCATAAAATGTACAGTACTGGTTAGGAGCCACTATTGCACACAATCCATGTCTCCCTTCACATTGATGGTGACAATGACTGAAAGAAATGCAAAAAAATCCTTCTTACATTACCACCGTCTGAGGTAGTATTGCTGAATTAGCTCTGGAGGTATTCCAGAAATGCCACTTTCACTAGTGGTAAAGTTTGAAGAGGGTGGTTTTTCTGAAATACTACCAGTGGAGGTGCCAACATTCTCAAACGGTATTTCATTTAAAAAAAATCCACCCAACTCTGGACACCCCCTTGGTTTTTAGCGTACTTATAATTAATCAAATAATGTGTCATGGGCGCCCCTCTATGAGAACGAACACGGCAAAAATAACCTGTTCTATGGGATGGTACCCAATCTAGAGTCCGCAGCCACATTTTAGCTCACTGTACCTTTCACAGATGGGAAATATCCATTTGCATATCAGTCTTTGCCCCGTCCACATGGGCAGTCCAGCACCGAAATGCTATGGCAATTCCCTTCTGAACGAGAGTACCAACAGCAAACCCATGTGTTTCAGCCTTGTTGGGCATCATAGGTGAGGGGGAGCTGGTCTCAATCCACACTACTGGTGCCAGTATGTCTGGTATGGCTGAACGACTGGGACCACTGTGGACCGTGATAAGTCCACGTCTGGCGTGCATGCAAGAGAGCAGGTCTTCCTGGGCACTTAGAAAACAAATATTGCAGTTTCGCAGGATGCTGCATGCCCAAATAAGGTATTCCCGGATCGGCTCGATCTGGGAGAAGGCAAACAGACAAAATGGGCAACGTACATAACAAAAGAATTTGTGGCATGGCCATTTTCGGCACTGGCCACAGTCTTGAGCCAAAAGCGATATGGTTAATTAGAAAGAAGTAAAAATACTATAAAAGTAAACTGCTGCCACCAGTTCATCCTAGGCACACTTGCACAATCACCAAAAAATCCTTAGAGGGTGTCTAGGGCCATAAAACAAAAGACCCTCTATGCGCAGTACTGTAAGGTACTTGGCACATAGATAAAACGTTACCAAGAAATGGTAACAAAATCAAAGACTAAGGAAAACAAAGTTTCCCAGTACTGACAGCCTGAAGGACGTGTCATTTTCCCCATACCAGATGAGCAAAAGCCAAGAGGAGCTCAGCTGAAGGCTGTGCTCCACTGAAAAAAGGCAGGTTAGGTTAGCCAAACAAAAGCAAAAAGTTTTGGGGGTCCATAAATGGTGGGAAAATTGCACCTAAGGGAAATCTCTTTGACATCTTAGCTTGCTGTGTTTCAGTGATAGTGCAGCTTTTTTTCTTTGTTGGCCCTTTTGCGATTCTGTTTGTTTGTTGGTATATATTTTAGCACACTGAGGCCCCTATGTGAGTTGCGCTTTATATGAAATAAATAATAATAATAACTGTGCCCAAATGGAAGCACCATAAACAATCTAACATCCATTTCTACAACCACCATATGGTAACATCGATGGGTGCAGCTCTCGTTTCCTTGGAGGCAGGCTGGATTATGAAGGATTTTATTTACATTTTGCAGCTTTGGCCAAGGGACGAAACAGCTCAGCCTGGTGGGCAATTGATCCCTTGCTCCCCTTCCCAGTTCTCCCCTGTCTGACAGATTCAGACTGATTCAGGGTCTAAAGGACATACACTGTGCAGTGTGGTACATGGTTTGAACTCAGAGGCATGGAAACATCCAGTGTTCCCACCCTTCGTTGATTCTTAGTCGAAAGGTAAATAACGAACCAGCACTCTCACACTATATAACTTTATAAGGAACAAGTTACTTACCTGTAACTGTTCTTCTCCAGCATGGGTCTCGCATGGATTCACATGCTCATGAATATTCCCCGTCGTCAGGCTGGGAATCCTCGGTAAAGAAAAAATCAGTATCAGTTTCGTTTCTGATCTGTCTTTCGTAGTAGTAACCAATCACTGATCTCTGCGTCATACTGACCACAGCCAATGACTGCCCTCTACCTAAGCCCAGCCTCTGGCAGCCATCTTCAGATTTGGTAGCACGTGAAGTGGCAGTATGACCAAGTGAAGAGCCGCAGAGGGGCAGGCGGGAGGGTTCGCATGTGAATCCATGCTAGACCCATGCTGGAGAACAACAGTTACAGGTAAGTAACTTGTTCCTTCTCCAGCATGGGGTCTGGCATGGATTCACATGCTCATGAATAAAGAATACATAGCAGTACACACATGCACAACCACGGGAGGTGGCAAAGGCTCAACATTAAGCATTACATCAAACTCAACATTAAGCAATTCTTACCTCCTCACCAGGCTCATCTTAGGCGAACAGGTTGCGCAGCACTGCTTGGCCGACCCTGGACTCCTCCCTGGAATCCCGATCGACGCAGTAGAATTTCGTGAAGGTGTGCGTCGACCTCCACGTAGCAGCCCTGCAGATGTCCAGCAAGGGCACACCAGATAGGAACGCTGTGGTAGCTGCGATCGCTCTGGTGGAATGGGCTCTCGGACGGCCAGGCAGCGGTCGGTTTGCCAACCGATGACAGTACATGATACAGCCGGAGAGCCATCTGGAAATGGAAGCCTTCGAGAGAGCCTTCCCCTGATTGACAGGTCCAAAGTTCACAAAGAGTTGTGACGTCTTCCGAAAACACTTTGTGCGGTCCACGTAGAACTTCAGCGCTCTAGCCACATCCAGCGAGTGCAAAGTCCTTTCAGCCGGCGACGAAGGTGACGGGAAGAAAACAGGCAACACCAAGGGTTCGTTGAGGTGGAAGTCCGACGGCACCTTGGGCATGAAGGAGGGGTGCGTCCTGAGCACTACCCTTGTGTCGTGAAAAGTCAAGTACGGGGCCTTGCAGGAAAGGGCCTGGATCTCTCCCACCATCGTGCGGAGGTGATGGCCACAAGAAACGCTGTTTTCCACGACAAGAACTTCAACGGAGCCGAGTGCAGAGGCTCGAACGGAGGTCCCATGAGCTTGGTCAGCACCACGTTGAGCTCCCACGCCTGGGCCGGAGCCTTCACCGGTGGGAACAATCTGAACAGTCCCTTCATGAACTCTTTCACCAGACGATGAGACCACAAAGACGTCCGCCCCGTGGTTCTGGTGTATCGGGAGATCGAAGCAAGATGAATCTTGATGGACGCGTGTGCCAGTCCAGCCTTGGCCAGCGTCAGTAGGTACGGCAGTACTTGGGGAGCCGTAATCCGTAGAGGGTTAATCTTCTGTGCGTGGCACCAAACTGAGAACCTCTTCCATTTGTGTCCGTAGCATTTAAGAGTTGAGGACGTCCTGGCCTTTGCAAGAACCTCTCTGCAGTCGGCCGGTATGTCGTAGCCTCCAAACTCTAACGCTGCAGGAGCCAGGCCTGCAAGTTCAGCGACTTCGGGTCGTGATGGAGGATGGCTCCTCCTTCCCCGGAGAGAAGATCCGCGTCCACTGACAGCTTGATTGACGGGGACGCTGACAAGTCCAGAAGGTCCGGGAACCATATCTGCCTCGGCCACGCAGGTGCGACGAGGATCATCCTGCACTGTGACCTCTTGAGCTGGTTGATGAGTCTGATCAGCAGCGGCAATGGAGGGAACGCGTATAGAAACAGGCCCTCCCAGGGGAACGAGAAAGCATCGCCCATGCTCCTCGGCTGGGGAAACCTGCTGGCGAACCTCCAGCACTTGGAGTTCGTCGCCGTCGCGAAAAGATCGATCTGGGGTGTGCCCCACCGTCGGAAGAGGCGGCCCACTAGATCCTGTCGTAGTTCCCACTCGTGGCACGAGCGCAGCTCTCTGCTGAGCGAGTCGGCGATGGTGTTTTTTATCCCTGCCAGATGAAACGGCACCAGAAACATCCCTTGGGCGACGGCCCAATGCCACAGATCCTGCGCCTCCTTGGACAGGGCTGGGGATCTGGTACCGCCCTGCTTCCTGATGTAGAACATGGTGGTGGTGTTGTCGGTGAAGATCCTCACCACCTTGCCCTTGAGGGACGGAAGAAAGGACCTGAGGGCCCAAAACACTGCACGGAGCTCCAGAACGTTGATATGGAGGGACTTCTCCGTCGGAAGCCAAAGGCCTCTCGCGTGCAGATTTTCGGTGTGCGCTCCCCACCCTTCCAGGGAGGCATCCGTGGTCACTGTCTCCTGGTGGCCGGGGGTCTGGAAGTCCATGCCCACCGTCAGATGCGCGCGGGTGCCCCACCACCGGATCGCTCGTCGGAAACTCTCGTCGAGTGTGATCCTCTCCTCGAAGCTGCCCGTCGTCTGGATCCAACGCGCGTCCAGGAACTCCTGCAACGGGCGCATCCGGAGCCTGCACAGGCGGATGAGATAAATGCAAGAAGACATCATTCCGAGGAGGGACTTGATGGACCTCACCCTGGCCGCGTCCGCAACCAGCATCCGCTGCACCTTGCCCAAGATGGCCCTCGTCCTTTCCTCCGACGGAGAAGCCAGAAGTGACACTGTGTCGAGCTTCGCTCCCAGAAACAGAGCGTCTTGCGCGGGCACCAGGTAGGACTTGGCGAAGTTTATGGAGAATCCCAGGTCCGTGAGTAGTTGGACGGTCCTTGCCGTGTGCTGCACGGCGAGCTCCTTCGTCTTTGCTCGGATGAGCCAGTCGTCCAGGTAGGGGTAGACGTGGATCCCCTCTCGGCGCAGCTGCGCCGCCACCGGTGCGAGGCACTTGGTGAACACCCTGGGTGCCGACCTCAATCTGAAGAGAAGGGCTCTGAACTGGTAGTGACGCCCTTGGACCACGAAGCTGAGAAACTTTCGGTGTCCATTTAGGATGGGAATATGGAAGTAGGCATCCTCCAAATCCAACGACGACAGGAAATCGCCCTCCTCCAGTTGACCCAGGACGTGTTGGAGGGTGACCATCCGGAACTTCTGTGCCTTGATGAATTTTTTCAGTCGTCGTAGGTCCAGGATGGGACGCCATCCTCCCGTCTTCTTCTTCACGAGGAAGTATCTTGAGTAAACTCCGGAGCCCCGAAGCCTCTTTGGGACGAGCTCGATGGCGCCCTTCTTGAGCATCGCCTTTACCTCCAAGAGAAGTTAAGGGACGTGATGTTCTTTCCTGGCCACAGGGGGGACGCGCGGGCACCTCCTTAGAAACTCGAGCGCGTGACCCTGAGCTAGGGGCACCAGCACCCAAAGGTCGGTGTGCTTCGGTGGGGGTCCGACCCCACGGCCGGTTCAGTCCTGCTTCAACGAGGCTTTGCCGCCTTGTCCTCCTTGGCGACGACGGCGGGGTCTGCCTGACTTGCCTCGTCCCCTGTAAGCTTCCTGTGACGAAGAACGGTCCGCTTGACGGTAGGTGAAAAATCCGCCGCTGGAACTTTTGGAGGCACCCTGTTTGCCTCCGCCGCTCCGAAAGGGCGGCCGCCGTTGCTGGAGAACCCCAAGAGCCCGGGCCGTCTCCGTGTCCGCCTTGATGGCTTGAAGGGAATCGTCCACTGTTTTCCCAAACAGGTTGTTTCCGTCGAAGGGCATGTCCAAGACCCTGGTCTGCACGTCCTGACGGAAGTCAGTAGCCTTGAGCCATCCACGCTGCCTAAGGCACACGCCGTTGCCCAACTGGCAAAATCCAGTGTCAGCGATGTCCGTCGCAATCGTAATGGCGTGGTTCCGACGCCACCTCTCCTTCCTGCAAGATCTCTAGGGCTTCCGCCCTCTTGTCGTCTGGTAGGAAGTCCAGCAGGGGGGCCAGTTTGTACCACAACTCCCTGTCGTAGCGGGCTACGATAGCCAAGGCTTTGGCCGCCTTAATTGTCGTTGCTGCCGACGAGATGACTCTGCGTCCCATCGTGTCTAATTTCTTTCCCTCGCCGTCCGGCGGGGAGGTTGACGTAGAGGCCGCGCCCCCCCCGCTTTCTTCCTGGCCGCCGCAGAGATGACCGAGTCCGGGGGGCCGTGTCCGCGACCCGGTACTTCTTCTCGTACCGATCCCTTCTAGCCGGCGTCGTGGATGGGTTCTTGAGGAGGGTGTGGCCCTCATCCCAAATATCGTCTAGTAGAGGTACAGCGAGGACCGTCTTCCTCTTGGTCTCGCGCCGTTGATAAAGGAAACCTTCCTTCTTCTTCTCTTCCGGGCAGAGCTGGAAAAGCTCGGATGCCCTGGCGATCATGGAGTGAAACGATCCAATCTCGTCGGGCGGGGAAGCCCAGGTGGGAGGTGACGACGGGAGATCCTCGTCGTAAACCTCGTCGTCTGTACCCGTCGCGGCCGTGTCAGCCCCGTATCATCCCCACGTGTCGTGGACGGGGAGGAGGGCTGAACAGGGCGCGATGGCTGAAAAGGAGGTGGAGGATGAATCCTTCTTCTCTTAGGGGGAGGGCTCCCAGAAGGGCCTGGCTCCGGGTCCCCCGTCGGGAGCGGTTCCTCGGTTGGTGGTAACGGCAGTCTCGTCCTTATCTCCAAGCATAAGGACTGTATAGCCAACAAAATGGCCGCCGAGTTGTCTTGCGGCACTGGTTGAGGGAGATCCGACGGGCGATCAGGAACCCCGTCGGCATCCTCGACGCCCTCGTCGTCTTCCACGTCGGGGTCCCTCCCGACAGGATGGCCTTCCTCCACGCCAGAGCCTTGGCCTAAGACTTCGATCAGCTCCTCCTCAGAGGTTGAGGCCGAGTCCACGACGACCTCCTGCCCCCCCTTTTTCTTCTCCGTCGGAGGATTCACGGGGGTCCTGTCGATAGGCATGAAAGAGGACTCCCTCCGCGGTGGCAGGGAGATTCTGGGCCCCGGGGTCGCCACCACTGGTGTAGCCTCCACAGGCTGAACCAGGGCCGCTGCGACTGCCTCGATAGAGGCCTTGGCTGGATGGATCAAGGCTTTCACCACCTTAGGTGCGCTCACCGCCTTCTCCTTGTGGGGAGGGTCACCACCTCGCTCCCCCTCCGATGGGGCCTTAGGGCACGACCGGGGTCTCTCCAGGAGTTTTGCCGGGTGCTCGGCCTTCCTCTTACCCGAGCCAGAGCGTTGGCTCGTGGTTGATGGCGCCGGGGAGGATGCGCCCTGCCTGGTGCCCGTAGAGCCCGACCGTTCGGCGCTCCCGGTGCCAGCGGACTCGCGGTGCTTGGCCTTCTGTTGGACCCCCGTCGCCGGGGCGCACTCAAAGGTCTTAGAAGACCGCTCGGACTTCTTCTTCTCGCCTGACGGGCTCTTTCACGTTGATGGCGGTCCTTCATGGTCCGCTCCGACATATTGCCGCAAAACGCACAGTCCTTTTCCACGTGCGTCTTGTCCTTATGTAGGCAGTAAAGGCAAAGGGAGTGTTCGTCCTCCTTAAAGACATTCTGAAGCTGGCATCCAGGGCAGACCCTGAACAGCTTTCCGGGCGTCGAGCTTCCCTTCTCCTGGGCCATGTCTGAGATGGGCCTGAGAAACTTCTGGAGTCCTCCAAAAGCGTGGCTCGACGAAATCTTCACCCTTGAGGGGCGTAGACAAATCCGACACGGGTCCCCGTTGATCGGATGAAGAAACGGTGGAGCTTGAGGCTCTTTTGACTGCAAAAGAGAAATTTTTCTGAGAAAAAACGTGAAAAATAGCACTAACGCTCGAGAGCAATAGCACGAGGATCCCAACACTTGAACGTGCGGTAAAAATCTGAAGATGGCTGCCAGAGGCAGGGCTTAGGTAGAGGGCAGTCATTGGCTGTGGTCAGTATGACGCAGAGATCAGTGATTGGTTACTACTACGAAAGACAGATCAGAAACTAAACTGATACTGATTTTTTCTTTACCGAGGATTCCCAGCCTGACGACGGGGAATATTCATGAGCATGTGAATCCATGCCAGACCCCATGCTGGAGAAATTAAAATATAGCACTAATCAAGAGTGGATGAGTACCTAGACAGGGAAACATGTTATCTTTTGCTCTTATTTGCTGATCAAGGTGACAAAAAGAACATGCAAGGAGGGATGAGAAAATAATATTTTTTTTAAACTAAGAGATAAGAAATTAACCCTTCGTAAACAAAAACTTCATTAGCATATGCTCCTGAGGAAAGTTCTACGAGAGAAGAACAGAAACATGTCATGTCGAGATTTGTCTCTGAACATTAGGTACTAACACAAACTCATCTATTGACTGAAGGTATAAAATATAGTGACTTGTCTAAAGACTGTTTCAAAAAAGGTAACAGGTGCTCCTCTCCAGAAAGAACATGGCATGATAGCCTGTTCTGAGTTGAGAGTTTGGAGCACACGCTTTTTGCTCACTGTACCTTTCACAGATGGGAAATATTCATTTGCATATCAGTCTTTGTCCCGCCCACATGGGCAGTCCAGCACCGAAATGCTATGGCAATTCCTCTCTGAACAAGAGTACCAACAGCAACCCCATACACGTGTTTCAGCCTTGTTGGGCCTCACGTCTGGTTGCCCCCAGGTAACTCAAGGTGACCAACCGCAAGTTCCTTGCACATATTTCAAAAAAGGTAGCAGGTGCTCCTTTTACAGGGTTACAATAACAATCACAACATATTTATTCCTAACATATTGAGAGTATAAATGGAAATACTATTGTAGATACATTTTTGAGCATGTTGATAGTAGAAAATCATGGTCTACGAATAAAAGCGTGTTTTTAAAGAATTGGTTATTTGAAGAATAATGTTAAACTATATGAAGAAGTATTTTTGTACTAAATATTAGTTGCTCCACTTATGCTAAACCTAATGACCGCCTTTGTTTACTGCAAATATTTGAAACAAAATGCTGAGCATCTGCCATGCCTTTCTCAGGCGAGGCAGCGAGGTGATTGCTTCGGATTGGCCACGTGGGCTGTCTGTGCACTGATTCTGGTAGATCTTTCAGCAGCATTTCATACTCTGGAACACAAGCTTTACTCCTCCAAATGTGAGTGGTTGCACTACTTGACAAAGACCTTCATTAGCTATCCTCCTTCAAATCTCTCTGGTCTTTCCTAGCCATTGAGCTTCCATCATTTAAGGGTCATTATGAGTTCTGTGGAGAAGCAAATTCTGGATGTATTCTCAAAACACCCTCAGAATTACTGTCCCCCAAATTCAGGGTCGAGGCATTTCCTCTCATTACAAGTTTGCTCGTATCTCGCCGGTAATTCCGGCAGGATACTGGCAAACTGCCCTACTGTTTCCACTGCCTGATAGCCCAGTATTACAGAGATATTCCAGGTGGAGGAAAGGGCGGTAAATCCTCATTCCATGTCTGCCAACACGACTCCATGGAGGGGATTGCTGGAATTACCGGCACCAGTTATTCTGGCATTTATTTGCTGGTGGGGACCGGATTTATCCTCAGCTCTTGATTGTAGGTAAATCAGTGACCCCTATCAGCAAACTTGTGTTTTGCCAGTGCAGGGAAAGTGCTGGTGCCGGAATTACCAGCAATTTTACCAGCAATTTTCCTGCACCGGCAAACCCATCATGAGGCCCATTATCTCTGCCGGTATTCCATGGCATTAAAGCCAGAGGTAAAGTCCTGCAGTGGATTTTAGCCTGAAGTCTGCCTGTATTTTATCCCCACCACAGAGGTGGAGGTAAACATTTAAAAATTACTCCAGTAGTGTTTTGTTTATTTTTTTATTTCATTTTTTACTAAACACTTGGTGAACCAACAGCAGGGCAGTTACAAATCAACAAATCCAAGAACGACATACAGAAACAGCGAAAAATAATACACTGGTACTCCAGGTGAGGTATCACATATTGCAACATATAGCATACCCCTTCAAAATGTCCGACAACAGCTCTGGGGTGTAGCATTCCTCAACAGATAATGACAAAATTCATGCAACACATTTTTAGGTCGACACACAGGTGGCAACAATGACAACTAAAGTTCCTCTGCATCGTTTGCCCACATGCCATCATGCAACCAGTTCTCATGAGTAGGGGGCCCATTCCAGGACCATCCCCGCAAGATGGGTCTTTTAGCAAGGAGCAGCCCCAGATTCAAAAATTGCTGCTTAACCACTGCCATCTTGCCTGTGTATCCCAACAAACAATCTTGTGCCTCAAGGTTAAGCTGTCGACCCAATATATCCGACAGAGTTTGGCAAACCGATGCCCAGTATCCACGCAGTCTAGGGCACCCCCAAAACATATGCAACAGCGTGACGTTTATCTCATGACATCTGGGGCAGTCCTTAATGCTCGAGGAGCCAAATCTGTTCATTGTAGTAGACGAGATAATACAGTCTGTTAAGTGTCTTGAAATGAATTAGGCTGAATTTCCAAATAAGTGAAACCCCCTCAGTCAAGATGCAAATGTTCTGCCATTGTGAATCACTAAATTATTCCTGTAAATCTGCACACCACCTGCGCCTAGACTTCGGCCCCACTGTTGTGTCCATGGCTTGCGCCAGTGATTAGAGTGTAGAGACATCCTTCTTGACACTTGTGTTTGACAGAATGTATTTTAAACAGGCGTGTGAGGGAGCCTGCGCCGGAAACACCTGGCAGTGTGTCATGAAAGCCGCTCTCTCGAACCTGCGCCGGAAACACCTGCCAGTGTGTCATGAAAGCCGCTCTCTCCAAGGCAGTATAACCTCTGTAAATAAACATTGCCTATGTGGGTCTTAATAATATTCCACTCTACGAATCGTTCAACATACAGATCACCAATTGTAAGAATATGCACATTGCGCCAGCTTCTTTCAGTGTTTCTGTCAGTTGAGGGTGACATGCATCACCGATAATCCCCACAATGGTACCTGTCTATCATAGCGGGTCGAGATGCCCTGCCCAGCATTAAATCTCTGCCATCCCGCCCGTGTGGTATCTACTTGATATCCCGCCCGTGTGGTATCTACTTGATCGAGGGGATGAGAGGGCTGATAAGACTCGTCGACAAGCAGAGCCACCAAAGGTACCGTGCCCATCTACAACCTCTGCAAACGAACATGCAGGGAGTCAGACAGTACAACCACCCAAAATGTTGTGAAGTCCACATATGCCATCAAATAGTACAATTCACAGTATGGCGCCGCCAGACCCACCAACAGCATACAATCCAGCAAGATGTGACCACTTCATGCAAACCTGACCATTGGCCCACAAAAACGTCTAAGTCTATAAAGAACCCTTGCCTGGGCCACAGCAGAATATTCTGGATTAGGTACAACAATTCAGGCAGAATTATCATCTTGATCAGGGATAACCTTCCTGCTAATGACATAGGTATTTGGCCCATTTTATAAATTTAGATATCACTACAGCCAGGTACGACGAGTAATTGAGGGCCAACGTCAGCTCCGCCGACCTAGCAACCAGTATCCCCAAATAGCAAAAGCTATGCGCAGACCACCTGAGACCACAAGTGTCAGAAACCACCGGCGCTTCAGCAGTTAGGGGAAATATTTCAGACTTATCTGCATTTAGGTGCAGTCCAGAGTGCCTACCAAAGTCCTTCACTACATCGATTAATGTAGACAAATTAATTTCTGAGTTTTGAATATATAAGAGAATATTGTCAGCGTACAGAGATATAATTTCCGGTCTCCCTCCCAACCAGATGCCCACTCTGGCATGCTTATCTCTTATCCTTTCAACCAGAGGCTCCACAATCAAAACGAAGATCAAGGGTGAGAGGGAGCAGCCTTGCCTGGTGCCAACCTGTAATTTCACTACTGGTGATAACATCCCATTTGTGCGCACCCTAGCATATGGGGAAGTGTACAGTAGCTTGACCCAGGAAATACACTGGGGCCCACACCGATAATTGTATAATGCCTGGTACAGGAAAGTCCAGGACAAAGTGTTAAAAGCCTTCCTTATATCCAGCGACACTGCCACTGCACATACCTTAGGTGTCAACGCCATCACACCATAAAGTCTGGAGGACCATGTAAGGCATCAGCGGAGACAGCCTAGTTGCACGGGTACGACGTCCTTTCATCGCAGGACTTTTTTTGCAGGGGTTTTTACCGCAATTTTTTTTCTCGAAAAAAACCATCAAATTTTTTTAAAAATAGGGTGGTTTGGGCGGGAAACCCCCAACCCCCCAAAAAGTAAAAAAAAATGAGATGTGTTTTTTCATTAAAAAAAATCGCGGTAAAAAACCCTGCGAAAAAACATCCCGCAATGAAATGACATGGAACCGTTGCAAGGACCTCAGCAAATATCTTAGCATCAGTGTTTATAAGGGACAACGGCCTATACGACCTGCAGTCCTCAGTCGCTTTGTCGGGTTTCAACAATAAAATAATAATCGCTTCACAGATTGTGTCAGGCAACACTCTCTGCGCCAGTGCCTCTTCCCACAACCGTAATAGATAACGGGCAAGGGTATCTTTAAACTCCTTTAGAAATCCAAACAGAATCCATCAGATCTGAGAGCTTTGCCATTCAGCAAATCCGTTATTTGATTTAGATTTTGAGGATTTCTAGCGCGCACCAGACAGACTTAACTGTATTCGGGCGCAGATGTTTACTATATGCTATCAAACAGGAATGTGCGAGGTTGTGGACGATCTATGGTCCATCTAGATTATCTGAATAAGAAAGTTTTTAACTTTGCTCTAAATGCCTCCATGGTCTGGCAAAGCCTGATCTCCCTTGGTAACTGATTCCATAGTTTGGGGCCAAATACCCCAAACCTCCTATCACCCTTGAAGACTCGTCTTGTCCGGGAATACACATCTGCATTTACCCTCCTGACCGCAGGTCTCTTTTGGGATGATAGTAACATACTTTGGCGGTGAAATACTCGGGAGCCAAGTTGTTCGCACATCTATACATTAGGCAGGCGACCTTGAACTTAATGCGGTCTTCCACTTTAAGCCAATGTAAGGATCTGCGTAAATCGGTCACATGGTCCCTTTTTCTTAAATGACCAGTCGGACTGCTGCATTCTGAGTGTCCTATTGATCTAGCCTGTAGGAATACCTGCCAGCAGGCTATTGAAGTAGTTCAAGTGAGAGTTGGTAATTGCCCCTAGCACTACTGCCTGGTCTTCATTAGGAATGTATGGCAGCACATCTCTAAGCCTTCGTAAAGGGTAATGTACTGCCTTCACTTTGGCCCTTATGGTCACCTTGATCTCCGTCACTGTCATGGACAACTCCAGAGTCTCTCATCTCAGTGGATAATAAAGTAGTCAGTATGACGTTTAAAAAATACTCTGTTTCGGGGGATTCCAAGATGGCGGCCGAGACGGGTAGACGTGCGTGAGCGTAGCTCCGTCCCCAAGCTCGGGCCGCGACAATAAAGAAATGAAATAAGCAGGCGCTGTGCCCTTCAAGACGAACCTTCCTTCATTGGACAGTGAAAAAGGGGTGAAGAGGAGCCGGGACGAACAGATTGCGGGCGATCGAGGGGTGCCCCCCGGTCCTGACCCGGGACAGCCTTCCCGCCGGGGTAGGGCCGAGACGCCGCGCCGCCAGGCCGAGGAAGGCGCCTCCAGCGCGGGGCCAGTTAATATGCCGGAAACAGAGGAGCAAGCCCTAGAAGGGACATCCGGACCCCCACCGGAGTGCACCCCTAAGCGAATCTAGGCCGCGGTCCCCGCCCGGCAGGTAAGCAGTGAGAGAGGAGCAGGTGGACACGGAAGCCGAGGGAAAAGGAGGGGACCGGACGGGCGAGCGACCGTCAAGGAGAGGGAGGCGCAGGGCGGAAGGAACTGCACCCCAGAGGAACGACAGGGAGCGGACGGCAAGGCCCGGCACACTGCGGCGGATACAGACGGAACCCAGTGATCCAGGTGCGATAAGCAGGTACGAGGCGGGGCAGGGTTCCGGGGACGAGCGGGGAGGGCCCCCTCGGCGCACCCAGCTACGCCGCCCCAGCACGCACATTAGGGGCGAATCGGTGGTCCCACAAAAACAGGCCACACTGGGAAAGGACCGGGGCCACCACCGCACAATGGACCCGTGGGGAGCATTTTGGCACCCAAAGGAACAGACCCCCAGGTACCCATAAGAGACTCGCAACTCCAAGAGCAATAACAGAGGCGGAACCCCACCAGCCCCCCCCGAGAAAAAGACCTCACACCGGAGAAACGGCGGGGCACAAGCCCATGCGGGGGCGAAAACGACCCTACACAAAAGTATCCGAACCAGGGAGGCCCAACGAGAGAAAGACGCAGGGATAGCGCACCGGGCAAAGAAGTCACACACATGTCCAAAGCCAAGGCGAGGCAGGGGTCACAGGCTGCAGCGACAAACAAAAAAGGAGCCAAGCAGGTACAAGATCTGACACACATTTGGGGAACCGGAAACGCAGGACAAAGACAACTATATAAACAGAATAGTAAAGACGCAGACCCAATAGAGCGTAGCGAAGAACTAGACATGGCAACTCGGGAAGACATGAAAACATGGTTTAAAGAATTCCAAGACCAGTTCATCGCCTCAACTCAGTCACAATTCGATAAAATGAAAGGGGAACTGAAGCAGGCAGTACAGGAAATAAAAAAAGACATTGAATCCCTAGAGGAGAGGACGGACAACCTGGAAAAGACGGTCCAGAACATGGACGAGGAGGCGACCCTACAAGCTGAGGCACAAGACCGCCTTGCACGCCTGGCGATGGAACTTGGATCACAATGCGAGGACTTGGAAAATAGATCGAGGAGATCAAACATTCGCATCAAAAATATGCCGGAAACAGTAGAGGATATAGATCTCAGCTCAGCAATGCAACAAGTATTTCATGATATTCTGGGGGATGTTCTGCATCTGCATCGATAGAATACACAGGGTAGGCCCCAGCAGAACAGGGGATCCAGGATCCCGTCCCAGAGACGTCCTAGTGGCCATGAATAGCTACACACAAAAGGAACAGATATTGAGAAAGGCCAGGACTCTGGATCAAATAAGAATGAATGGCAGAGAAATACTACTGTTCCAGGACCTGGCTCAATCCACGCTCAGAAAGAGAAGAGAAATTAGTCAATTGACCAAAATCCTATCAGAAAAACAAATCCGGTACAAATGGACATTCCCCTTTGGCCTTCTATTCTCATGGGAAGAAAGGCAACATCGGATCACAACATGCGAAGAGGGCCTTAGGATTATGGGATGTCAAGAACTCGAATCTGATCATACTAAAACAAGAGAACCCACAAAACAACGGAGACAAACAAGGGGATGTCAAACAGAGAAAAGAAGGACAAGACTCCAATCACGCAATCCAGAACAAAATTAACGCACCAGAACCAGTATCTCCAATGCAGACTAGGAGGGAGTACAAACACCGGCACGAACATCCTAGCAAGGGCCAGTGCCGAAAAGTAGGTGCGGCAGAGCCACGGGACATCAGTGGAATTCGCACCACAAGCAGGGGTTAGGATCCCCTGCGAATAATCACCCTGAGACTTTAGAGGGCATGGAGCAAAGGCACCACGCTGGAGCAACCATAGGGCCTAGAGCCCTCCTCAGGGACAATGTTGGGGGGGGAATAAAGGAGGTGGGAGGGGAGGGAGTTCAAGGGGAAGTTCGGGGGGGGGAAAGACTCACACTCCGATTTAAATGCACCCCATGGCAACCCACAGGAAGGTCCCAATAAGAAAACCCAAGTTCACGTGAAAGCATGGGGCTGAAAATCCTAACGTTTAACATTCGAGGGCTGAACACACCGGTGAAGAGGAAGAAAACTGAACACTTCTTACAAAGGGAAAAGTTTGACATAATATCGCTCCAAGAAACCCACATTCAGGAAAAGAGGAAAAGCCTACTTCGGATAAAAGGCTACAAACAAATCATCCAATCCAACGATGACGAGAAAAAAAAAAGGTGTACTCATAGCCTTCGCCAACCATCTGCAGGTCCAAATCAAGGAGACATTAGCGGACAAAACCGGCCGATACGTATTTGTGAAGGTCCAAATAGACAACCGTAAACTAACCATTGCAACCCTTTACGCCCTGAACACGGGCCAGGAAGGATTCATCAAAGCAACAATAAACTCACTAGAAAATTTCACGGAGGGAGAGGTGATCCTAACAGGAGACTTCAATCTAGCGTGGAATCTAACAGAATATCGTATGAATCCCAAAACCTCCCAACAAGGGGCTCCGTTGCACGCACTCAGACAGACTATGCAGAATCTGGCATTAGAAGACGTGTGGAGAAGACTCAGAGGATCTACTAAAGGTCACACGTATCACTCACACGTACACGATACTAGTTCTAGGATCGACTACATATGGGCCGCAGCAGGCCTAGTCGGGGAAATACAGGACATAGAAAAAGGCACAATCTCACTATCAGATCATGCCCCACTATGGATTACCCTTCCTAAACTGCGAAAACAATCAGGCCTATGGTGCTGGACTTTCCCTAGAGAAATGATTCAAGATATAGCGACAAAAGAAATAATCAAAGAGAAAATTGAGGAATACTTTGAGAATAATGTTACCCCGGACATCTCCCCGAGCACCACGTGGGAAGCCTTCAAAGCGGTGATAAGGGGACATCTAATAGCATTAAAAGCACTAAAGATAAACTTTTACACAAATGGGAAGACGAGTTGGGGGTCAAACTGGAAGAATTAAGGGAAGAAATGACCAAGAACACCTCAAGGAAAATGAAGAGAGCTTACCGTCACATCCAGAGCCAGATAGAACTGATAGAACTGATAAGAACAAAGAGAGCTGAAACGCAACTACTTCACACCAAACACTGGTACGCGATGAAATTGAATAAAGCAGACAAGCTACTAGCGCAACAACTCAAAGGCAAACGGCAAGAACAAACAGTGAAAACTCTGACGGACAGACAGAGAACACAAACGAAGGATATAAAAGAGGTTTTCCGAGAATTCTACCAGAATCTGTACACGTCACAGTGTCCGAGCGGTTTTTTTGTCGGGGATAACATTACCCACAGTGGCTCAGGCAGAAAAGGAAACTCTCGATCAACCAATCACAACAGAGGAGGTGCTGAAGGCAATAAGAGACCTTCCTAAGAATAAAGCTCCAGGGCCGGACGGTTTTATCGCAGCGTTTTACAAAACATACGCAGAAACTTTATCGCCCTATCTAACTACGCTATTTAACACCTTCAAGCCAACGCACAATATAGCAACTTCCATGAATGACGCCAAGATTCTAGTCTTCCATAAGAAAGGGAAAGATCCAGAAAGTCTGGGCTCATATCGACCAATCGCCTTAATCAATGTCGACGCCAAACTCTATACAAAAGTCCTAGCCAACAGGCTGGCACCCCTGCTCCCCAAATTAATCCACCAAGAACAATCAGGCTTCATCCCCAACAGAAAGAACCACGACAACATAAGACAAATAATCCACCTTATAGAAAAGACCGGAATCATGGAAATCCCATCGGCAATAATAGCACTGGATGCTGAAAAAGCATTTGACCGGGTAGAGTGGTCGATGCTATTCGCCATACTACGGAAAATGGGCATGGGGGAGGATTTTATTGGTATGATCCGTGCAAATTACAACTCACCGAAGGCCAGGATTGCAGTCAACGGCGAACTCTCGGACCCAGTCATAATAGGCAGGGGAACAAAACAAGGATGCCCACTATCGCCCCTACTTTACGCAATCTTCTTGGAACCCCTTCTAGCGAAGATCAGAGCGGCCCCGGACATCAAGAGCATAGAAATGGGATGACACACGCACAAAACGGCGGCATACGCAGACGACATGTTGCTGACCATATCAGATCCAAGCAACACACTACCCCTCCTTATGCAGCAGATAGACGACTATAGAGCGATATCGGGGCTGAAAATAAACAAGCAGAAATCGTCGGTAATGGCCCTGGCGGGAGACACAGAGGGAATATACAAGACAACTAAAGACCTAAACCTACTAAAGGCCGAAGGAGGAGTGAAATACCTGGGAGTAACCCTGACCCCTAAGATAAAAGACCTCTATAACGGAAACTACCCTATAGTTATGGAAGAAGTAAGATCAGACCTAAACAGATGGAACCCTCTATCAATATCCTGGTGGGGCAGAATAACGGTCATCAAAATGACAATATTGCCCAGGCTCCTGTATTACTTCCAAGCTCTCCCCATCCGAATCCCGGCAACATTCTTCAAGATCCGCTCTAAAATCATTACAAAATACATTTGGCAAAACAAAACACCGAGAATGTCCCAACAGGTGCTTTCTGCACATAAAACAGTTGGAGGAATGGTGCTCCCCCACTTCAAAAAATACTACGAGGCGGCACAACTGTGGGTCCTACATGAATGGATCACAGACAACTCAGAAAAATGGTGGGAGGCACAGGACAGAGCCGTCGCAAGATCAAATCTGTGCCACCTTCTATGGAGGAGACCCGAGCACAGACATCACAAACTCAAACTTAGCGAAGTTATGAACACCACCATGGAAATATGGAACAGAGCAACCAAGAAGGAAACCCTAACGAAGGATCCCGTCCCCTTCATGCCACTTTTCGACAATCCAGACTTCCCCCCCGGACTGGTGAAAGGATCCTTCAGGAAATGGCGCGAGGCTGACTGCACAAAGGTGGGCGATATGATAGAAAGCCAACAGATCAGAACCTTTTCAGATTGCCAGGAGCTGCTGGGCCTCACGGAAAGGGATAGATACCAATACGAGCAGCTCCAACACTGGCTTTCAACACCAAGAATAACAACAGCATGGACAAGGGACCTCACCCCATTTGAAACATATATGTTGACCCAAACGGGGGGGGGGGGGGGAAATGTGTTTCCGCACTCTACAAATTTATAAACGCCCAAGAAGAAGACATCACGTGGCAGTACATGAAAAAGTGGGAAGTAACCCTAGGGAAACAAATTGATCGGGACCAGTGGACATACCTCTAGCTAATAATCCCAAAATGGACATGTGTAGTTCAAACGAGGGAAGCCTGGACGAAAGTGATGGTCCAATGGCACTACACGCCGGAGAGAATTCACAAAATGTTCCCAACAATGCAAGGGAAATGCTGGAGGGGATGTGACTCCTTGGGAACCTGGAGACACATCTGGTGGGACTGTATAGTACTGCAACAATTCTGGACGGAAGTGAAAGCACAGATGCAGAAAATCTTCGAGGGCGCGGCCAATTTAGGAGAGGAGATATGGCTGTGTGGTATGTGGGCCCCCCGAGATAAGTCCCTTACGAAAACTCAAAAACGGAACTTTATGGGCTTCCTAATAGCAGCATGGCTAGCCATTGCGCAAAATTTGAAACAGAAGACCCCCCCCCCCAACAACACAAGAATGGCTCAGGAGGATCTGGAACTATGTAGCCATGTAGGGGATCACCTATAACCTTCAAGGAGACAGACAGAAGTTCACCACAGATTGGGGAGACGCCATAGACTTCCTACAAAGCGATTATATTCTGCAATGGTGCCCACACAACATCCGCAGTCTTGATATGTTTACAGCTTAAAATGAACACTTCCAAGGGTTGCAAAGACAATACATGGACATTAACCGGAGGAGAGGGAGGGGGGTGGGAGGGAGATGATGGTGGGACTGTGTTGTGTCCCGATGTTTAAGTTTGAAGAAATGCCAATAAAAATATTTTAAAAAATAAATAAAAATACCCTGTTTCAAGGGAGGGGTGGCACTGCCCATAGGCTGATAGAGGGTGGAATAAAACTGAAAATAAAATGCTCATCTCATCCGTATTGGCCATAGTGCCGGCCTGCAGCTTGATGAACAATATGTGCCGGCCACTCCCTCTGCACCGCCTCCCAAAACGCATCCAGCTTGGTCTTGATTGCATACTGCAACGTGGGCGAGGAGCTAAGCACATACTGCTGCTGCAGGGCCGAGAGTTTGGCCTCCTTGCAATCCAGTTCACCTTGTATACTCCGAAAGACCCCAAACTCAGTGGATATGGCCACCCCACGTATAAAGGCCTTGAATGCCTGCCTAAGAGTCACTACCGAGTCAACTGTCCCCACATTAATGTCAAAATTTGAAGAGACCTGATCATGCAGGTTCTGCAAGAATGCTGTGTCCAGCAGATCTGCTGGTTTAAATCGCCACAGTGGTCGATGTCCAACCTCAGGATGAAGCTCCTCGGCCAATTGTATGTGAGCATGATCCGACAAAGTATGTGGCTAGATCTCATTACCAAGAGATTAAGGAGGGACCGTGGGGTACACTCATAAAACAAATAACTGAGTGCGGTCTCTATCTATTTCCGGATAGGGTTAGTTATTAACAATCATGAGATAGAGACAATCTCTGACAGGTTAGAACACTGCAAAGATTATGCAACTAAATCTTTCAGTATCATTAAAAACAATTTAATCATCAATACAATAATTCATACAAAAAATCAAACACATAATTATCTAAACCACAAGCATCAGGTGCTATTCACTAGTTCTGTCATGTACAGTTTCCACAAAAGTGGCCTGGGCATCAACACATACAAGAAATGTAGGTTCGTTTTATAACATGGTTATCTTGTAGTTCGTAATAAAGATGAACCAGAAGACATACATGGGTGATGCATTCAGGGACATTAGGTGCTTTCCACCGTCCATTTCTGGTACTCCAGTTAATCGTATATTGTATGTAGATGATGTTATTTTGTTGGATGAAACTCCAATTGGACTTCATCGCCAATTGGATGCTTTGGCATGTTTTCTATCCTCTAATGACTTGAGAGTCAATGCTGCTAAATCAGCGGTGCTTACCTTTGGGAGCTTGGGTCGCCAGACCTCTAAATTCAAGGGTTGGTACATAAATGGAGATCAAATTCATGAGACAACTGAAATGCTCTATTTAGGAATACCAATCAATGTAAGCAAAAGTGAGGTCCTGAGGGAAGCTGGGTTGAGACACAAATTAAAGATGCTTACAGCTCAGGCCAGAGTGATCAAATCCAGATACTGTGGATTCTCATTGGCTCCTCTGGTGAGCTTCTACAGTATGAAGGTCATTTCCATCTTGACCTATGGGGCCGAATGCTCTCTACAGCCGAGCTGGAAGATATGGCAAATTCTAGAGGGACTTTTTTGGAGATCTGTACTTAGGCTTCCAGGTTGCATACCGATGGCAGTGATAAGGAGAGAGCTTGGATTGACCTCTCTCATTACTTATGTGAATTGGAAGACATTGGGCCTCATTATGACCCTGCCGGTCCGGAAACAACGGTGGCGGTAAATCCGCTGCCACCGTTATTTCCGGACCGGCTGATTCCGAGTTTTGCACTGGCGGGAGTAACGCCACCTGCCTGCAGGCGGAAATGGCACAGACGGAACTAGTGTTTCCATTGTCTCCATCCCCATGGAGTCCTATGGGACTCCATGGGAATGAGAATTTACGGAATTCCGCCTCCGGAATTACCGGGTCACCAGGGTTGTAATGCCCCAGTGATTTCGGCAATCACGGAGGCGGAATGGTATTTCGGGTCCGGCGGATGCCTGCCGGTTTTTCCGGCACGGCTACCGCCGGACTCGTACTGAGGCCCATTGTCTTTTTATCAGAAGTGTTTATTGCCTCCATTAGAGAGTGGCTTTACGCTGCTTGGACAAACGAATGAAGCTGAAAGAGAGTATTTTTCTTGTTGAATGGAGTACTAAATGTTTGGGATTGTTGAACTCCATTGTCACTACTGAAAAACTTCTCATTGAAAATCCAGACTTTGTGAAAAAGCATCTGTATGAGTACGACTGGATTGAATCTTCTGAATCAGCTCAGTCGTCTAAACTTTATGGGAAACATTGTGCTGCACTTAACAAGCATGGATCACTTCCACTTTATCTGAGTAGGTTCCCCTCGGCAGCATTGCAACAGCAATTTCTAAGATTGCGGTTCAACACTTTCCCGACCAAAGAAATCCTTGAAGTAAGGAAGCCAAAAAGCATTGGAGACTATACATGCAGGCTCTGTGGTTACAAAATGGAATCGCTCCATCATATTGTTATGAGCTGCCAGGGTGTAATGAACACACAATGCAATCTCCTATGTAGGTTTTTTGCGAATAATCGAACTCTAACTAAGAAAGACATTTGGCTATACTTGCTGCAGGGATCAAGGTTATCTGTAACTTTTGCTTTATTGGAGTTCGTTTCAATTATTTTTAATAAGCTTGAGGGAAAGGAGTGAACTTGAGTGTTGGATTCCTGAATTAAATTTTATTTAATGGGATTTCTGGTTGATTTGCAGTGTTATCTGTTTTGCCTTGCTGATTAATTGTTATATTGTTTGTTTTTGTTGTTTCTTTCATTTTTTCCTTGTTGACATGGATGTATTGTGTTGTACTGTTTTGTATTATGTTGTAAATGGCAAAAAGCTTCTATCGAAGCTAAATGCTAATAAAATAAAATAGCAAAGAGGGCATACATGAGCTCAATGCTCATATTGATCTCTTGACACTGTGTGTTAAATCACAGGTTGAAGTTTCAACATTTTTCAGTTCTTAAGTACATAAATGTCGAACATTCTTCAGGAGTAGATCACCTAGCTATTTAAACAAGCATGAATACGCTATGGTGTTTGTAAGTGTTAACACATGGTTTTCGTAACACATATTCTTAACCTGCATCAGTTTCTTGAGGGCGAACACATTGAAGTCAGTGGTTTTCGGGATATTTGTATGGGTGCTTCTCGGTGCCTCGCGTAGTTTTCATGGATTGCCTTCCGCGGATGGGTAGCGTGGCGTGGGTAGCGCCTGTTGGTATGATATGGGAGGTAGATTCCCCTATAGTCATCTGTTGTTCTCTCTTCCGAATGGATATTGAGTTAGAGGAACTCCTCCTCACGTTTTTTTCCTCCGCGTCTGGTGGCGGTGCAGGGGCGTAAAGAACTTGCTTGAATCCTGGTACATTGTCGGCATAAGCGCGTTAGCATCAGTGCTTGATACAGATATGTTGACCATGTGTGCGGATCCTCGAGGTCTCGATGTCTTGCTGTGTTTGAGGTATCCTGTTGGCAAAGTCACCTGGCCTCTTGCTTTGGTGAGTGACTTCCTGGCTTGTCTCTTGCGACTCATGTGTTCATTTCTACTCCTTCTACCATCACATGTTTTCCTCTTGTCTATCAACTTGGCTTTATTACAGCTGTGGTGCGGTATGGAGGATCGTAGCATGGCCCAAAACATGACATTGGCTGGGGGGTGTTTATTGACACGTGGGGTGTTAGGCGATTGCAGATGAATCTGAACAGCTCTAGTTCCCATGGAGCTGATTGGGACTTTGCGATCCTCAGGACTTTGTTCAGAGTTCTCATGAAACGTTTGATGTCCCTGTTTGCCTATGGCCATCTTGGCATGATGATGTGGGGTATAATTTGTAGGTCCTCCATGTATTTGGCGATTTGGCTCCTTCGAAAGGTGGTCCATTGTCGCTCTTCAGCTGCTTTTGCAGTCTGTGGTTTCCAAAAAGAAATTCCAGTGCCGGTATGACGACTTCCACTGCTGTGGACCGAACAATCTCGACCTACGGGTAGCAAGAGTGTTCGTCAGTAACGACTAGGAGGTAAGTTCCTTCTTGTACTGTACAGAAATCAGCGCATACCGACTCCCAGTGCGATGTGTTTCTCGATGCATTCTGAATGGGTGTGTGCCTTGCTGGGGCTCTGGTGCATAGGCAAGGGAAGCAGGTTGTGACAACGTCTTCCACTTTGGAGTCGATGTGGGGGATCCATACCCGGTCCCTGATTCTTGCTTTGGTGCACACTATTCCGTGGTGCCCCCTGTGTGCCAGTGCAATCATCCTCCTTTGTAGTGACGGTGAAATCACCATGCAAACACCCTTAAGGTGAGGCCTTCCGCTGTGATCAATAATTCATGGCAGACGGTGAAGATGCCTGTTAGGAACTCCCTTGCTTCTGCAGTGTGGTTGTGGTTGTGTTGGAGGAATGAGTTCCACGCCCCTCCCAGAATGGTGTTTTTCATCAGGGTGCAGCATGGGTCATTGTTTGTGGCTCTGGTATGCTTACTGCCTTGGGTTTTGCTGTGTCCACAATGGAGCAGATGTGTTCTTCTGTCTCGTGTGACTCTGTTATTTCGGACTCTGTGGCAGCTCTTGGGTGTATTGACAAGAAATCCGCTGGGTTATCAGCACCCGGTTTGTATATATGGTCAGTCATATTGTTGGATTGGAGTAGCCACTTGTCCACACATGCTGGAGGGTGTGGCGGCGAGCCAGTGAAGATGGGAATTAACGGCTTGTGATATGTGAATGTTTTGAATTTTCTCCCATATAAGTAGAGGTGAAAGTGTTTGCACCCCCAAAGAATGGCAATGGCCTCTTTTTCAATGTGCGAGTAGCGTTGTTCTGTTGGGGTGAGGGCTCTGGACGTGTATGCTACGGGCCGTGTGTGGGGAGGTTTACACCAGTACTGCCCCAATCCGACCAGGATTGCATCGACATGTAACTCTGTGTGTAAGTTGACGTCACTAGTATGCCATCGTGGTGCTGGTCGACAGGGCTTCTTTGATGTTGTTAAAAGCATCTTGGCGTTTCGCATCCCAGTCCAACTTTGCGCTTGATTTGGTTAGGGCTCGTAATGGCTCCGAAAGGGTGGCCAGGTTGCTTATACCCTTCCGCAGTAGGTTGCCATCCCCAGGAAGCTGCGGATTCCGTTTGGTGTGGTGGAGGGCGTTGCCTCCTTGATGTCGGCCACCTTCAATGGGTCTGCCAATACATCCCATTTATTGAAGATGTAACCAGAAAACGTGAGTTCCTCCTTGAGGAACTCGCATTTTTCCCTGTGTATGCTTAGGTCTGTTTTCTCCAGCCTGTCAAGAACTGCCGCCAATCGAACCATGTATTCCTCTTTGTCTTTTTCATGTGCAAGGATATCGTTACTGACATTCAGGACCCCTGGGAGGTCTTGTAGAACAGTGTCGATCGTCTGTTGAAAACCCTCGGCTGCGGATGATATGCCGAAGTTTAGGCATTTGTAACGCCTCAGCCCGAGGTGCTTTGAAAATGTTGTGATGTATCTTGAGTCTTTGTGCAGCTTGAGTTAATGGTAGTGTGCCTTTAAATTGATTTTTGAGAATGTCTTGGACCCTGTGAGGCCCACAATGATCTTGTCGAGGGTCGGCATGATGTGCCTCTCTCGCACTATGGCCATGTTCATGAGGCGCATGTCGATGCAGATTCTGATCTTGCTGGGTTGTTTCAGCTTCTTTGTGATGACCATCGGGGAGCCCCATGGTGTTGGTCCATTCATTTCCTCCTTGTAATTCCTTGGCGACCAGGTCCGTCATGTGAAATGGGGTCCGCTGATGTCGTACTGCCTGTAGTTGAATGGTTGGATCGATGTGCAGCTTTATCACTCTGCCTTTGAGGCATCCGATCTCTTCAAACAGTTTGGGAAGTTGGGTTAGGAGGTTGCGGACTTCTTCTTCGCTCGAGATGTCACAAATGAATTTAATGAGGCCCAGACCCTCTGTGGAGTCTGAGCTGAGTAACCATTCGATCCCTGCATCCACCATGTATATTTGTGAGTGGATCAACGGCCCCACCGTTCTGCTGAGTGTGGTGCGGAGTCGTCCGACTACTGGTAGAGGCTTCCGGCTCCCGTATGCATAGAGCTGAGTGTTTGTGGGCTTCAACGCGGGTCGAGGGTTCAGTGTGTCTATGATTCTGAGGGGCATCACATTTACTGAGGCACCAGTGTCGCTGTCATGGCCATGGGCCCAGAACCTCAGACGACGCCCCATCAGGGCATGAGAGGAAGGGGTAACACAACCTTTAATTGTCCCTTGGGGACGACGCAACATGGAGGGCCCAGCGGGACTCAGTCCTGGCACCTTTGGCGCCAGGCTCATAAATAAATGTGCACTAACACATTCTTATCTGGTGCAAGTACTTTGTTTTCCCTGCAGGGGCCCCCACGTGTATTCGGTCGGGCGTGGCTGCTGGGGAGAGTCAGACTGCACGTGTAAGAATCCTTTAGGAGTGTCAGGGTGGGGCCGATGAGTCAAGGTTAAAGGGCGTGGTCAGAGCTAGGCTATATAAGCCTGCTCATCCCTCATGCCCGTGCTTCGCGTTATTCTGCTATTGCAGCGTAGCGCTCACCGCCGCCTAAGCGCATCTTACCTGTTTCCAGCTACCGGCCTGAGTGCACCTTACCTGTTTCCAGCTACCAGCCTGAGCGCATCTTACCTTTTTTCAGCTACCCGCCAGAGCGCATCTTACCTTGTTTCCAGCTACCAGCCGCAGCATTTACCTTGGAATCTGCTTCCTTCGGCACGCATCATCATGGACTCTGGCATTCATCTACCATCTCCAGACATCCGGAATGCAGCACTCCAGCCCGACTTCGTGACAGACGCTGCCTGCAAGAGAAAAAGATAAAGACAAGGTTATAATTTGCTAAGACATTACGTTTAAGGTCTCGCTTAGCCAAATCCTTGCGCTTAACCTTAAACCAACACTCACCTGCTGTCGGAGCATCGTGGACTCCATTCTCTTCCCATTTGGCCTTGCTTCATGCACCGCAACTACTGCTGCGCCGCATATCATCTATTGGGAGAAAGCAGAGGAAAGACATTATTAAAAGGATACAGACTATAATCAAGAATCAACATTACAATATTTTACCTGCAGGGCTGTGCTGGCAGATTGGTATGTACGAGGACCGCTAGACTTTGACGGAGTGGTCCATGCGGTTGCATGCGCTGCACGTAGTACTCTGTGCCGGGTAGTTGTGCTTCCTGTGTCGCTTTCCACCACACCACCCACAGTCATTGCTTCCAGGTATGTGATGTCACCCCCCCCCACTCTGTGTGCCGGCAGGACCTTGGTCCTCTCCTCGCAGTGGTGGTCGATCAGCGATGGCTGCTACAGTTGGGGCTGGTGGTATTTGTAGCCTATGGAGCGTGGTACTCATATGTGCAGCTCGCGCATGTGAAAGTCCCCATCTGTCGGCCATATTCTAGGATGTGAGATAGGGAAATCCCTTTTTCACTTAGCATGATCCTATGTAATATTTCAGAGGACATCCCATGTATGATTTGGCACCTGATCTCTTTGTCCACGTTGTCAAATTCACACGATAGGGCGAGTAGTCGTAAACGGGTATGGTATGAGTCCAGTGTCTCTGCCTTACCTTGTACCGTCATGCATAAGTTAAAGATCTCATAGTCTGGGTTGAGTTGAAGCATAAAGTGATGTGCAAAGGTGTCCTTTGCTGACTTGTATACATCATCAGCGTCCAGAGCCTGGGGCAGCGAGTTGAAAATGTGCAGTGTGTCATTGCCTGTGCTCAGTAGCAGGTGTGAGCGCATCTTTCCAGGTGTGGCAATGTCTTTACAATCCATCACCATCTCAAATTTCCGTAGCCACAGGACCCATCTGGGTCCCACCGACCATGGTTCTAGGTATGGGTCAAATGGGGCTATGGGAACCCCTCCATGCCCTCTGTGTCCTTGAGCATGTGGCGTGGGGTTGTAGCTGACATTTGGAGTAGCAGCCATTTTGTATGGTCTTGTGTTGGTGGCTGCCTGTAGATGGCAGTGTGGCGTTTTTTCTGCACCTCTCCTCCCTGCTGCTCTGGGTAGAGTGTGTCTTCCCTCACTGCATACTTCTAATGCTGACGCCATTGATGTGTGCAGCACTGGCCTCCAAACTTGCCGCTCAGCCCTTGCGAGGTGGGGAGGGAGGAGAGACTGAGAAGGCATGTTTCCCTTAGCACGGGGGCTGTGCCGTTAGTTGCACGTGGCGCGGATTACTTCTGCCTTGTCGGTAGTGTTATAATGGTGCCACTGCTGACGGCTGCATAGAACTGAGGACCCTGGCCAGGCCACTGTGCACGCCAAACGCAGCACGATGTAAAACACATGCCACTCGATTGTGGCTTTGCCCTCGACTGGCCTTCCTCCTTGGAGGACGTTGCATTACAGCATTTATTACATGTCACCCCGTAGACGTGCTGACGTAAACATAACAGCCACCTCGGATCACAGTGTGAGCTGTGTTACAGAGTCATGTGACTCAGAAGCACGCGTCACATTTGGGGGAACGCCGTGCATGCGGATTAAACAAAGGGGCGGTCCCAATACGGCAGTTGCCGCCAGGAGCCCGTATAAGATAGAAGCAGCCTGGTGTCTTTCTTGAGGTACTGTGGGACTGGGCCTGTATGCAGATTATTTCTTCAACGCCTATTAGACGTGTCACCTGCGCGGTGCACGCAAGCCCGCCATTTTTACATTCCCGAGGATTGCGGCCCCATGGGGTGCTCGTGCGCCATCAGGAGAACTTTATGGAGCCTTTGACAGGGTAATTAAGAAAAAAAAAACACTTTTCAGTGGCAGACTATTTATCTATTTATGAAGTTAGTCTGTTACAGAACCTATTCAACAACAAAGTGGAACTTTGTCAACAAGGTGCCAGTCAGCACAGTGCATGAGGGAGACCTGGATTTGCACTTCTGATGTGACGGTCCTGATGGGGCTCCTGGGGAGGTGGCTGTGAAGAAAGAATTTTTTTTCTCTCTGCCTCCTTTCTCTCCTGGGACTGTTTTGGGAGAGGCAAATATCAATAAGGCGCAAACCATCACTACGCCAGTGGGCAAATTAACTGTCTGAAACTGTGAACAAGCCTGCTGGGCCGCCATTTCATTTCATCTTCTGCCTGAGTGCAAGTCCCACACAACAGATTTGCGACCTCCACATTGTGTGAGGTGCTTGTGCGGTCTGCAAGAATGAGCAGCCCAGATGAGGGCGCACAAGCCAGTGTACAGCCGTTGGCGCTAGCTCCTATCAGAATGATGCCACGACAACAAGGCACGCTGGCACCCATGCCAGAATTTGATATGTCAGGACCCCTATCAAAGCTTGGCCCAAAGTGGCTATTGTGGATAAAGAGACTAGAGATGTACTTTTGCGCCACAGGTGAAACAGATGATGATGCGAAAGTTGCAATGTTGCTTTATGCTGCTGGCTCTGAAGTTCATCGTATTTTTGAGTCCCTGAACTCCTCTGCGGTCACGTATCAGGGGGTTAAAGATGTTAGCCAATCTGGAATTTGACCGTTTTGTGATGACCAGCGAAAAACAGAAGGAGGAGGAGTCGTCGGACAATTTCTGTGGTCGGTTGCGTCAACTGGCCAGTACCTGCCAGTGGGAAAATGAGGAGGCAATGATACGGAATCAACTCATCCAAGGTTGCTGTTCAGGAAAACTGCGACGACAAGTGCTTCGTGAACCAGGGATTACGCTGATGCAGATCCTTGATATGGGCAGGTCTTACGAACTGGCTTAAAGCCGGTCCGCCAAAATGGACGCAGCAGCCAAACCAGGAAAAAGTGAGGAATCCTATGCCATTGGACGTACAGCCACCAGTGGACCACAACGCCAGAGGTGGCCCCCAAAGAAGAATGATGTACCGCAGCAGTGCCAGAAATGTGGGTATGACATTTCCCACTCGAGTGAATGTCCCGCGAAAGAAAGGGTGTGCGGGCCCTGTGGAGTTGGGGATCATTTCGCCAGGATGTTCCGCGCTGCCAACCCTGTGGTCATCGCACGAGGTCCAAGCTAAGCTAACCCTGGTGGCATAAGAAAACAGAGGAGTGTGGCTGCTGTAGAACAAGAACATCAAGATTTGGACATCGCTGAGGAGGAAGTAGAAGAGGAAGAAGTATTCTTTATTTCCAACATTGACTCAATCTCTAAGAAGCTTAGGCAGTCCACGTGCACAGTAGACATCTGCGACACCCCCACCCCAGTACTCATCGACACGGGTGTGCCTGTGTGCGTGATGGCGTCAAGGCGCTACGAGGCCCTACCGGGACCACCTGCCTTAACGGACATGGAGGCGAAGATATACTCCTTTGGTGGCGATCACCCCCTCCCGCTACAAGGGGTGTTCATGACTCCAATCTCACAAGCCGGATGCTCAATAAAGGCGAAGTTCTTCGTAACCAGTGTGAGCCCACATTCACTTCTGAGCTGTGCGGCGTCTGAAGCGTTGGACATGGTGCACTTCGCACTCTCCGTTTATAAGACGGACATCCAAGACCTCACTAACTGCTTTACAGACATTTTCAAAGGGGTGGGAAAGCTAAAAGGTGAACCAATAGGCCTGCACATTGATGAGTCAGTACGCCCAACAGCCCTGAAACACAGACGCATTCACTTTCACCTTCGAAAGCAGGTTGAGTGAGAACTCCAAAACCTTGTGGATCTCGACATTATCGAGAGGGTCGAGGGCCCCACGCCATGGGTGTCCCCCATCATAGTGGCAACCAAACCAAAATAACCTGGTGCAGTACGGATATATGTAGACATGCGACTCGCCAACATGGCTGTCAAGCGGGAGCGCCACCTGACACCAACGCTGGACGATGTAGTGGGGGAGTTGCAGGGCGCCATGGTCTTCTCAAAACTTGACCTACGCTTGGGATACCACCAGCTGGAATTACATCAAGACTCCCGGTATATCACCACTTTTACCACCTACAATGGCCTCTATCGATACAAAAGACTAAGTTTTGGAATTTCCTCTGCTGCGGAAGTGTTTCAAAACGCTATCAGAGGTGCTCTCGCTGGACTCAAAGTGGTTGTTAATCTGAGTGATGATATTCTGGTACATGCCTCTTCCGAGACAGAGCATATGAACAGGCTTGAGAAGACGCTAGAGCGGATCCGGGAATTAGGTTTTGACCCTTCATCGTGATCAGTGTGCGTTTTTAAAGGAAAGTGTCACATTTTTCGGATTTGTGTTTCACCCTGGATGTATGTTACCCTACCCTCAAAGGGCGAAAGATATTCAGGATGCCAAGCCCCCCAAACAACCCCTCTGATGTGCGCAGCTTCCTGGGGATGGTGAACTATAGTGGGAGATTCATTAGGAACCAGGCCTCCATCTCAGAACCTCTCAGGCCCCTCACCAAAAAGAACACTGTGTGGACATGGTCCACCACAGAACAGTCTGCTTTTGACACTATCAAGGCTGCACTTGCAGGCAATGAGACAATGGCCTATTTCAACCCGGAGAAGGAAGCAGAACTGGTTGTCGATGATAGTCCTGTTGGCCTGGGCACAGTACTGCTACAGCCCGAGCAGGGATTGTGGTGCCTGTTGCAGGGACCATTGTGTAACATGCAGGGAACTGATCCCACCATTAAATCACCAGTTTTGGTGCTTTGTTTGACTACAACAATGAATCATTGTACATTTGATGGAATGGACAATTTAATCTGAATGAAAGTTTAGAAAAATAATTCAAATGCTTATAGCAACAAGTTACGGAGCGCCATGCCACTGTCACAACAATCTCACGATAGGGTAACATGCCACCAAAAGGGAATATATGCCTGACATTGAAACATGCTGGTT
Source organism: Ambystoma mexicanum (assembly GCF_040938575.1). Lineage (NCBI taxonomy): Eukaryota > Metazoa > Chordata > Amphibia > Caudata > Ambystomatidae > Ambystoma > Ambystoma mexicanum. The sequence continues at coordinate 257,288,321 of NC_090928.1, read as the reverse complement.
GAAAAAGGAAAGAGCATACAAATATTCTCGTATACCCTACACATTATGTCATCTCAGGTACTACATACATGTAAAACTGTTGTCCCTTTGTCGCAGATGGCCTGAAGAACACATCAACTATCAAGGAAGGATTGAGAGGTGTCATTATAATTTTATTTATTATTTATTTATTTAGTATTTCTGTAAAAGGGTTTCATAAAGGGATGTCCCTCTCACTCTCTTCTCCTGTGGGCTTTTCCCTCCCTCGCCCAGGTGTCCCTAAGCCCCAACATTGTCATTAGAGATCTGTAACCCCTATCTAAAATCTGATGTGCTGGTTGTGATGGCCTAAAGGCAAATGCCTCATCTATTGTTATCCCTCTGCAAATTCCTAGATGAATCAAATCCTGAGGCCTTCTATACAATCCAGCTGTTGTGGCAAGCGCTCCCCTATGTACCTGAGATTGACCGTGCTGTGGTTGTGGGAGCCCTAGTCAATTCGAAAATAGACTACTGTAATGGACTCCTTGCTGGAGTTACGGCTAAACAAATCCACCGCCTACAAAAGGTGCAAAACGCAGGAGTCAGATTAGTGTTTGGTGCACCAAAAAACGCCTTAACCTCATGCCTCTGCCGTTTCTTTCATTGGTTAGCACTAGAGGGTTGTATAAAAATCAAGATTGGTTGCCTGGTGTTTAAATGCATTAATGACTTGGCACCAAGCTACCTGAGGGATAAGTTGAATCTGTACCATCCTGCCCCCGGGCCCAAAGATTGGAGGACAAACTCCTTCTTACCATTCCAAGGACAAAATGTGTCTCAAGGGGTGATTGCAGATTCTCAGTCTTGGGGCCCAGATTGTGGAATAGCTTCCCCCTGAACTTAAGGAAATCCAATTCCCTTTTAGCATTCTGGGCGGTTCCATGTAATAATGTCGCCACAAAAATCTCGCCATGCGACCATATATATGGGGATAATATTACCTGATACCTTCCGGGGATGCTTAAAAACCTATCTTTTAATATAAATGCGTTTTTTTGCCTTGATCTTAATGACATTACCGTCATGTGACTGATCATTATACTCAGTTATTCACCTGTGCCAGGATTCAATTTGGTTTGTTGTGTGTGCGTTTACGAATGGCTCAAAATCAAATCCACCTCCTCCCCCCTCAACCACACTGGACATCCCCACAAAGCCCGACACATCACACACTCTCTTTCCATAGACCCTAAGAATGCTGAGAGCCTCCACCCCCCCCACCACAACAGCAGAAACAACGGTCTCCCACAAACAAACACTCCCTCTGTCCACTCTCATTCTTCACCCCTGCCCACCCTGCTTATCATCCCCTCTATTGACACCACAACGCCCTCCAGAATCCCCACACCTACACACTCCCCCATGCAAGACCTCCACTGGGGAATCCCCTCCAATACCTCCCCAACCCAATCGTCCCGGCACCCCCTTTAAGAAACCTGAGACATTTCTCCCAGGTTATTCCCTGGGAACGTTTGTTCAGGTGGCATGGGGTGGGCCATCGCTCTTGGATCCCAACCCTGGGGGCGGATGAGCGAGGGAGGATCACCTGGGCAGGGGGTCCTTGGGGACCTGGTCTCACGCGAGACATGGTATTCGTCCCATTCCGATACACCCCTAACCGACATCTCCTCAGTTGTCATGGGATATTGCCAAAGAGTCCCATCATACCCCAGTACCTTTCTGTAAGAAAAAGGTGAAAACAACCAGGGAAATTAAAACCCAATAGGAAATCCATTCACCCATCACAATACATTTACCCCCTTCATCCTGACAAACACCTACATGGTTTCTCCATGATCTCCGGGAAAACCTACAACTCCCACAATCCCTACATCCATTCGAGAAGTCCAACTACTGTGACGAAGAAGAGGCAGATGGGAGTCATGAGGATTACCCAATGGGAATCTATGGGCAATGGATTGCTATGGGCAGTCTCCATGTTGTCCCGATAATGATGTCAGGCAGAGTCAGGCAGTGAGGGAGAACTACTATCACCTGACTCCAATCAACTCTTTCAAAGAGTATAAACGGTCAGACACCCAGGCACACACTGAGCGAGCTGGGGAGGCTGAAGGAACCGGGAAGACCCGAAGGAGAAGGCAGCAGCTGGGAGAACCTTGGGAAGCCAGAAAGGGAGACGGACTGCCAAAACACTGAAGCCAATGAGTAAAACGGGGGCTATAGTGTGGTGGGGATGCGTGCCCCAGGGAACCAAGACGCCAGCAACACTTTTCTTATGGTGTTTAAATCAGTGCTTGCTCCATGGGTGAGTTCCAGAAACTCAGATAGTTGAGGGGCAGGTGCATACATGCCAACCCTCCCGATTTAGACGGGAGACTCACGATTTTTGGGTGAAAAATATAGCTATTTTTGACATTCTCACCCCTAATATTACTGTAGCCCCAATGCATTCCTATGGGGAAATGTAGGTCTCCCGATTTCCCTGTGGAAATCTCCCTCCCAGGTGGCTCTGAATGTTGGCATGTATGCAGGTGCTGGGACCCTGACCTCCATTTAGGACCCACTAACAGCTCATCACTGAAGGTAAAAGATGGAGACCCTGTGATTTGAGGGAAGCTAAGGCGGGATAACCTGTTGTGTCAACAACTTTGTGTAAAACCCAAATGTTGCTGTAACTGGTGAAGTGGGAACAAAACCTCAAATGTGCATTCTGGGACATGTAGTCCAAAAGAATGAAGCTGTGAGACAGAGCGAAGCTGTGGGACAGAGAGAGACTGGGGCGAGAAGGAGCGGCTCTGGTGGAGCAGCGCCAGTGTAAACTGAGGAAATCGAGGGGTCCAGAGGCTGTAGGAGAGAAAGAGAAACTCCAGGAATGCCAAGGAGAACGACCCTGTTTTCCACCCACCGATCAAAAACCTGCTTTGTCCTTCATTGAGGCCTTGAGGAAATGTCTTCTCTACTCCGTCCGAACAGCTGAATTGAGGAGACACGTAAACATTGAAACTGCAAGTTTGAAGTACAAGAGCCAAATAAGAGACTGGTTTGATCCCGATGGAGGGGAGTCACTAAGAATTGTAAAACATTGAACTGTACAAGTAACAAAAGGAACTACAAGTACCAGCAGTCACTGGGAAAGAAGGTAGTACCATGAAAGTCGAAGTGGTCAGGTATGGTTTAAGTAAAACCCCATGCCGTTTCGAAAGCCTTCGACGATAAAAGCTTGGAGAAGGGAAATCCCAAAGTGACAAGTAAGAGAAGACTGTGTGTTTTGACAAGTAAAGTGAACTTTTGTTACAAGGCAGAGGAAGCCTGTATTCTGACAAAGGAAGTCTGTGTTTGACAAGCAAAGTGAACTTTGTGTCAAGGCGGAAGAAGCCTGTGTTTTGACAGGAGATGTTTCTTTTGAGAATCCATTTTGTTTCTTAAAGACTTTGCCAGAGTGGTGTGAGACCAGCTGAACCATTGAACTGTGCTCTCATGCCAAGGAAGCCAGAGTGTGCATGAAGCTCGAGTGTGCTGCCTTGTTCCATATTGGAAGTATGGGGAAGGAAGCCAACTGCTCAACTGTCCTGACATATTATTTCTTGAACACTTTTCCTTTTTTGCATACAGTACTGTCCCACACCATTTTGTATTTAGAAGTAAGGATTTGCAATAGGTTTATTAGTATAGGCCATTTTATTTTGGCAGACTCGACTAGGACTGCGTTATTATTATTTGAAGGCTGTAGCTTTCTCCCATCCTTAGATTTAGGTTTAGATAGGCGTTTAACCACCCCTTTGAAATTCAATAAACCCCCTTGAACTGTGTCTCACTTGTGTCGGTCTTCATTCATGATATCAAGCCTTTCCTTACACCCCCCACCAGCATCCCCAAAGGCCAACTATCCCCACCCCTCCTCCACACTCTAATGTTTACTAATCAATGCCAGAACTGTTGCCAAAAACAGAAACAACATATATGACTTCATCTCCTCTGAAAGCCCAGACATCCTATTAATCACAGAAACCTGGTTCTCAGATGACTTCTGACCAATCGCACATGAGGCATTCCCCACAACTACACACGCATCACTCACAACAGAGCTAGCAGAGCAGGGGGAATTGGAATCCTCTATAAACCCCACCTATATATCTCACACTCCGAGACACAGGCATGCAATGCAGACTGTGAATCGCTCCTCGTGACATTTCTTGTCAATCCCTCGCAAACCCATTGCTTCCTTCTCCTCTTCAGACCCCCTGGCTACAACAGACACTTTGCTAATGCCCTAAGCAACTCCCTAGTGGCCATCCTGATCTACCAACCCTCCCCCACCCTTCTAGGAGATCTCAACCTATGGTTTGATGCCCCAGACAACCTCATGACACAACCACTCCTGGACAACCTGGAAGCCCTCAACATGACTCAACAGGTATTAGGTGCCACTCACACAGCACGACATAGTCATGATGAAATATCAGCTCCACCAACCTTATCTCCATGCTCCCCCCATGACCACTCATTTGGACAGACCACGCAGCCATCCCTTTCTCGCTCCTTTCACCCACCCATTCTCCATGCATGGCTAACACCGGACCATCCACCCTCGTCCCATTATGGAACAAGGTCATAGTAACACCAGACCTGGCTGACTCACTGCTTTTCTCCCTCCCCAACCTACCAGTTGAAGGAGGACTACCTTCTACCAGTCACTAATTTTGACACTTGACTCTCCAACACTCTCTTACCTCTCTCCTCCGTAAGATCAACCACCAACAGGCAAGGCCCCTCGCCCAGATGGTTCACCCCCACCTCAAATCCCTTAAAACAATCAATAATTCCCTCGAAATGCAGATGACGGGCTGACCATTCTTCCCGAAACAGAACAGCCTATTCCCATCAGTTCGCCGAAATGCAGAAGGCCAAAAAATCTTTTTATGTGAACATAGTCTCTAACTCCTGTTATAGCAGCAAAGAACTTCACAAAATCATTGCAGAATTCGTGGCCCCCCTTCAGCCCCTTCTTGCACATCTCCCAATCTCTCTGTGATGCCTTCTTGGACCATTACTACAACAGGGCACTAGAAAGAACCCTCACCATTGACACAAAACTAGCAGCATTCCCACCATTACCACCTGCTCCCCGCAGGATCCTTCTAACCTGCCCCCCTCCCTCTTCTCCTCTTTTTCTCACATCTGTAGTCCAAAATTCCTTAAGCTACTAGCCACTGGCCATCCTTCCAGATCCCAGAGAGACCTGTGCACTCCTACCCTCATCAAAGAAATCTTCACCTCTTCCTGTGCAGACAGCATCGCAGCATTCAAAACATCACACGTCAACTTGTGCCCTTCCTCTCCTCTATCTCCATCTATACCTGTGGTGTTCCCCAGGGGTCTAACCTCTCTCCCTGGCTGTTCAACCAATACCTGGCACTTCTTGCCTACCTCATTGCCGCTCTCTGCCCCAACTTCCAGTGCAATGCGGATGACACTTAGATCATTTTCAGGCTACCTCCAGCCACCTCTTCTCCCTCTCTCATCTCTGACTGACTGCCCGCCATCCAGGAGAGGTGCGCCGCCAATGATCTCTGCCTTAATGCCAGTAAGACTGAGATTCTCCTCATCGGCACACCCACTCCCTCCTTTCCTGTGACTCTCTGGCCGGCCTCTCTTGGCCCTCCTCCTGCTCCCACCTGTGAGGCAAAAAACCTTCGGGTCACCTTCGACTCCACACTTTCCTTCTCTCCTCACATCTCTGACGTCTCTAAGAAGTCTCACTATCAGCTGCACCTTCTCAGAGGTAGTCTTCCTTTCCTCTCCTTCCCCCAGATGCTCACTGTTTCCAGAGCTCTGGTTCTCTCTAGACTGGACTATTGCAGCATGCTCTTTCTAAATCTGCCTGCTTCTACTCTCCGCCCTCTGCAACTCATCCAGAACAGGACTGCGAAACTTGACCTTGGCCTCAAGCCCAGGGATTGTATCTCTCCAGGACTGAAATCTCTGCACTGGCTCCCAGTGGCTGCGAGGATTAAGTTCATAACCCTCTGAATTATCCACAAGGCCTTATGGGGCTTGGGGGCTCAATACCTCCAACTCCCCCCTCCTAAATATCTTCCTTCTCGTACTCTTCGCTCATCCGCCTCCAACTCCCTCAGGGTCAGTCGCTTCTCCAAGCAACGAGTTGGTGGTAGATCTCTTTCTTCGGCCGGGGTCTCCATCTGGAACAGCCTCCCTGCCTCCCTGAAACTTGAGGAGAACCATCTCGGGTTCCGGAAGCACCTTAAAACCTTTCTCTTTGCTTCTGCTTTCTCTCCTACTCTCCCCTGCTGAATCTCCTGCCTGAAACTGAATTTGCACTGGTTACCTGGCCTCCCTCTGACCTCGGGCCCAGGTCCCCTCCCCAGCCAGTCACTCACCGGTACTGCTTCCTGGCAACCGCCGCACTTGGGAAATGTTTTCTGTACCCCTACACTCCCACTACCAACACTTGATACCTGTTTGTCTGGTCTGCACTTACCATTGCACTTGCCACCAGCTGGTCACACTTTACCTATTGCTATGCATTATCCCATGTAGTGCATTGTCCCCTCCTTTACCCCCCGCACTCTTCCCTTCCCCTTCTCATGCACTTGCGCGATCTGAATGACACCTGGCCTAGTAGGATCGCTGTCTCTGTCTCCCTCCGTTCCCCCTCCCTTGCCGCGTCGCGCCTTGAAACACTTGTGTATAGGCGCGTAATAAATGACTCATCATATTATATCATATCATATATCATATCATAAACCACTCCTTAAAAAACCTTCACTTAGCCCCCTCCTTCCTGCCAACTACAGACCAATTTCTAACGCCTGGTTCTTAGCAAAACTCGTTGACCGAACTGCCTGCTCCCAGCTCAGCACTTTCACGGAAGCCAAACACCCTCTTGACCCGCCCAGTCCGGCTTCATACACTGTCATGGAACAGAATCATCCCTAATAGCCATATGGGATGACCTCAAAAACACAGCAGACACAGATGACTGCACCACACAAATACTCCTTGGCCTCTAGGCAGCCTTCAACACTATCGACAACAGCATCCTCATTGACAGACTCCACTCCCTCAGCATAAGGGACACAGCACTAAAGTGGATCTCTTCATTCCTCTCCAACAGATTCCAAATCACCCACCTCCCGCCCTTCACCTCTCCTGCCTATCCCGTCAATAACGTAGTTCCACAAGGCGGGTTCCTATCACCTCTTCTCTTCAATCTCTACATGAGCCCTTTCCCCGCACTTATCCGCTCTCACAACCTCACCTGCTACAACTACGCAGACGTCTTCTTTACAAGTCATCTTTACGATCCCCCAAGTCTGTCTCCTCCCCCTCCCTAACCTTGCATCCTGCCTCACTGACATTGATCATTGGATAACAGTCAACCAACTCCTTCTCAATGCAGAAAAAATTGAAATCATGCTCTCGGAAAGACAACACTCTTCGCCCAACCCACTCCCTGGTCGTCTTCCCTAGCCCCTAGCCCCATTGCATCCAATGCAGTTAAAAACCTGGGTTGCACCATGGACATTGACCTAACACTTTTACACCACATTAACTATTTATCTAAATCCTACTACCTATACCTCTGCATTCTGAGACGCATCTTCCCATACATCTCCTACCCCCACAGAGTCAATGCAATCTTGTCCTTTGTCCTCTCCCGACCTAGACAACACCAACTCCCTCTACCTGGGTGCTACCGCTTACCAACATAGAAAGCACCAAAGGGCCCAGAACTCTGCAGCTAGGCTCATCCTTGACCTTGGCCGCAGAGAGCACATCTGCCCCGCACTCCGTATCCTTCACTGCCTGCCAGTTAGACAGTGGGCCCCTTTTAAAGCCATATGCATACCTCGCCATGCCTTCCACAAGAAAGGCCCAGAATACCTCCAACAGAAAATCACTTGCTACCAACACAAAAGAAACTTGCAATCAGGCACTGCACTCCTCCTGGTGATCCCTTGCTTCAAATCAACGAGAACAGGAAGCTCCTCCTTCTCTGTCCAAGCCCCCACTATCTGGAACTCAATGCCGCCTAACATCCAACTCATTGAAGACCATTTGGCATTCCGTAGCACCTTGAAGACATGGCTATTCCCCCCTGCACCCTAACAAACCCTGCACACTTGAGCTATTCAATCACCCTAGGCAGGCCAGGGCAGCAATGACCTTACATACACTCACCAAATGACAGTAAGAATAATCTAATAATCTCCAGAGGAACACTTGTGGGAGTCCTGTCGCATCTAAGAAACCAAGAAACCATCTAAGAAACTAAGAAGCCAGAAACAGCAGACGGGTACTTATCACACTCCATTCTTATGGAAGATAGCCGAAGGCAAGGCCACTTACCCATACATATCTGCAACCATACTCCACTCTCCCCAACATACTGCACAACAACTGTGCCATTAGAATGCAGCTATCCCCCACAACAAATATTCAGACTAGCTGGACACATAAGAAACTTACTACTCTTGCATTCTCTCTTGCCAACTTTAAAGCACCCATTTTGAGGAACCTGAGGGCGTCCTCACTTCTTTACCCAAGATATCCTCCCCGCAGGTGGCCAGGGAAAGGTCATCGCTCTTGGATCCTGATCCTGGGGGGTGGATATGCAAAGGAGGATCACCTGGGAGGAGGAGACTTGGGGGGTGGGGCTAAGGCACCCTTGGGTGGGACACAGTATCCCCCATTTCCCTTTCATCAAGAATTAAATAACCCACAGGCTTTTATGGGATATTTCCAATCCTGTCCCTATTGCGTTAGAAATCCATCTCCCAAAGTATACCACTTTGGTACTGGGACAAGGAAGAAAGCACACAGGAACTTACATTAATTCTTTATTAACTCAGACATGCAAACACCACTCTGGTACTGGGTCGAGGATGAGGGATGCCGGGTACCAAGACCATTGTGAACTCCATATGAATAGCCTGTACCTGGAGCCACAGGGGTGGTATAAAGGGCCCGGTCAAGTGAGGCTAATTGAGAAAGAGAAGGGGAAGGAGAAGGAGAAAGAGGCCAGGTGCTTGCAGATGGAGAAGTAGGAGGAGGAAAAAGGGAGACGCGTGTCCGAGACGCTGAGGTACTGCAGAGTCACTGCAGCGGAAGCAGAGTGTGGCTGGTGTTGTCAGAAGGTCTTTGGAGGTAGGGTTCAGCTGCCGACCTCCAGGAGTCAAGAGGACTCCTGCTCCGGTAACCTGAGTTGTTCGTTTGCCCAGGACGAGGGGCTTGCTGAGCCGGAAATTACTGCAGCACCCAAGGACCGACCGAAGCAGAGAAGGGCAAGGAAGACCGCGTACCCGGTGAGTCAAGTGAGGATGAGTGACTGTGGGACGCTGTGGAGCGGGCCATGTGGTGAAAGAAGGTTAAAGCGCTTGCAAGTGAGCCAGCGACAGCAGTGTCAATGTGATTGTCGGTATTGGAATTATAAAACACTGATTCTTAACAGTTATAAGAATGAGATGAAAGAAGCGGTTCATGAATACCGAACTGTAACAAAGTTGAGAAGGCCAGAAAAAGCAGTTAACTTGAAACTTGAAAGGAAATGAGAATCCTGTGAGCAGGGTGCACATTCCAAGCAGGAGAGTGAACTGGGAATTTGCAATTGCGTTGGTTTGAATATAAATGAGCTGCATTTTTTAATACCGAACCAAAGGAAAGCAACTATGAGTGAATGCCACACGAGTGGAACGTGGAGAAAAGCGTTCCCTGATACCAAGGAACAAGGAATTATGTAAATTAAAGAATGCAAGTACTGGTAATGAATTAAAAGTATTGTAAACTGAACAAGCTGAAAGAAAAGCAAGCAGAAAAAGAAGAACTATACAAGTTGCAAGTTCAAAATGAGGCAACAGTATAAGAAAGCCTGATAATCTGGCAAGTGAATGGTGGCAAAACAAGTGTTGAACAAGAACTGTGAGAATCAAATTCCAATGTCACTATTGAGCTGAAGCAGTGGTGGTGCAACAGTAGAAAAGAAGCCAATCAGGTGTGTCGGTGGTGTGACCTGTAATGGGTGGACCGTGTGGTCCGATAAATGCGCCGAGACTGAGCACACACCACTAAAGAGAAGCCACTTGATTCATCTATAAGGTTATGGTTGAATATCGGGAGAAGCTTGCCTATGATGAACTGACAGAGTTGAACTTTGTGGTATTGACGAAAGAGCCAAAAGAGCTGAATGCTGGGAAGAGTCCAGAGGAATTGTGTTGTTGTGAAAACAGAGAGAAACTTGAAAGCTTGGGGAAGGGAACCCTTTTGTGATTGCAAGTGAACTATTTAGAATCCTGGAGAAGGGAGAACCCCTTTCCAACCAAGAGCTGTAAGAAGCTCTGAACTTTTGTTTGAACGCATTTTTCATTTGATGCTGACATCCCAACATAGTTTGAATGAATAGATGTGAGGGCAAGTATAGGTTTTGGACACAGACAGACATTTACTTCGGACTTCCTGAAACAGACTATCATTATTTTTAGTTAGGTTGGGAAATCCCACCTTAGCATAGGGCAAGATAGGCATTACCCCAACCTCTTTGTGATTTTAATAAAAGTTTGTAAACCAAACTGTACTTTGTTGCCTGTGTCTACTTTCTGATGCCTTCACACCATTCACTTGCCAGCTCGATATGAGTAGCTATTAGGGACGTGACCACCCCTACCCATCTCCACTTTGGCTAAAGTGCACACATTTCCCATACCTGGACATTGGTCCTTCGAGGATGTTCAACCAACAGCGCATTGGGACCATACCAATGGTGAAAGGCGATATACAAATGAGTGCTACTAGTATCCTAACATCTTCCCTACCATTACGAAAAGAAAGAAAAGGAAAAAAATGTTCTAACTTAGAATAGGATTAATCTCCCTTGGATAAATCGGTGGTGGCTGAGTTCTGACCCCCACCAAAGAGTACTTTGGTCCTTGCTTTGGTTCTAGTTTCTCTCACACCCATCTGGGGTCCACAGATTATCATCCCGGCATGGGCTATGGGCCTGCTCAGCCCAGTTTTCATTGTGTTTTTCTTCTTCCCCTCCAAAGGTGTTCGGATTATCAGCTAGGCGTGTGCTATGGCTGTGGATTCTCTTCGAATAGCTGGCTGCCTGGTTGGGATACTTCTTTTGTTATTTTAGTGAGGTACAACCCCCCTGACCCGCATGATATTCCTGCAGGAACACCATGTACAATTCAGTACAGTGTCCAATGCCAGATGTTGTCCCTTTGAGTTAGTAAACAGCATATGTATGTAGCCATATATGGACATGACTACTGCCTTACTTAGATAACAAGGACTACACTTCCAAGAACAAATGGGGTCCGCATTTTTAATGGTGTCTGGGATTCAAGCTATGAAGGTCTACTGTTCCCCAAGGTGTGTCTCGATTTCTTGAATGCATGCTACTGGAGCATGGGACCCCTGTCTAGCCCCAATAGCTGTAAAAAGTGGAGGGTCTCCTTCCATTAGGTGGTAGCACCTGGGAACATGGCCAGAGCATGGAAGACAATGTCCACACAAAGGCAAATCTTGAGGAAGTCATGTGCCTTGCTTGTTTCTAGTCACTTACCAATTTACTGAATTTTTGTAAGTATTACCAACTTGAGGTCGACTTTTTTGAGTGTGTCTTTGAGCTTCGTATTGGCCTTGATAAAGACTTATTGATGTCGAAACACGTGCCAGCTGAGAGTTTAGTCTATAATGAAGGAGACAATAAGAAACCAACTGTGCATTTATTGAAGAATTGCTTTTTCTCTACTTCACCTGTGGTATAGCTTACGCTGTTCAGGGCCTATATTCAATAAATAAAACAAAAATGCCTCTGGCAAAACCATGCGACTGGGCAGTGTAGTTTCCTCCTGATTGCACTTGCTCAGACCACAAACCAGAAGTCAGTTACCAAGACAACGTCTCTTGTATCGGAGCAAAGGGTGCATCATGTGTCAGACAATTTTTCAAATACTGATGACAGTACATGTAATCTAGAAGATACAGTAACTGCACTGTTTTTTCAGTTCTCCATGTTATGGTGCAGTACAGTGTACACTCCCGACCTCCAGCAACACATTCAGCACCATTATTGTGCATTCTTACTTAATTGCAGAATGGATGTGAAGGCGGCACACGTCTTGTTTCTTGTTATCCAACCCCACCACAGCCTCCTACTCTCCATGCAATCCACACTTGAATTCTCTGAATTCTCTCACCTTTCCACCTCTGACTGTTCTTAAAGCAGAGCAAAGCATTCACACCTGACTTTAAGCCGTTCCCCTTTCTTAAAATGTAAAAAAAGCCCTTTAACCAAACCCTAGATGGTGAGCCAAACACCACAGACCTTGCCCTCCCTTCTGCCGCAATCGCTATCAGACTTGCACCTTCACTTTGTTGTCCAATGAAAATGACTGTTACCTATGATATGATATATGATAGTTTATTTATGTAGCGCCTATGCACAATGTGCTTCAAAGCGCTTCAAGGCAAGGGAGGGAACCAGGGAAAATACAATGACATTCTTACAGGGCATGAACAGTAAGGATGTGAAATTAACTATCATACTCGGCCTGACGACATTTCAGATAGTGCAAGAGCTAAAACATAGATGAGAAAGGGAGGGGGAGAATGGGAAGGAAATGGAAACTGACAAGCGACTACCGTACTAGGACTGACGACATTTCTGGTAGAGCCGGAGAAAACAAAAGTTGAGGGAAAGGGGTGCAGAAAGGGGAGGAACAAAACAAGCGACTATCGTGCTAGTCCTGACGACATTTCAGATAGTGGGGGGGGTGGAACAAGTAAGGGGGGGGTTTAGACAGACGCGGTTGCTATCATACTAGGCCCAGGGACAATTCTGATAAAGTAAGTGCATAGGAGAAAGTAAGGGGAGGAGGGGAGGAGTTAGGAAAAGGGAGAAAGGGAGAGGAGGAAAGAACAGAGAGTAAGCAGTCAAAAAGAGTGGAAAAGCAAGCAGAGAGAGCGAATACAATTGCAGAAGTCAGTAGTAACACATCATTTTGCAAGCCTGGGTAAAAGATGAAGATGGGAACAGCATGATTCAGGGTCACCATGAGAAAGGGTGATGCACCATGAATCAATGAAGTCCATAAAAGTCGAATCCAGCATTAGCCACAGGACGGTGATGGTGAAACCAGAATGTACCAGGACAGACTCCTGCAGAAGTAGCCTGGAGGGGGGGCAGGGTAGAAGAATCAAGCAATAACAGGCAAGACTTGTGTATGAGAAGGGGGGCACAAGGGAACATCACAGGGGGACCAGAGGGGTGGGGATGGCCTGTGGGGACAGAGGGAGTAAACACATGTTGGTGCATGCTTACCTGCTGTCTGAGCAGGGGTTCAGGCCTTGGATCCTCCTGGTACGAACAGGAATTGCCCTTTTCTTTGTCTGCCCTTCGCTTCGGACGTCTGGCCGATAGACGCCCTTGATCTAAGAGTTAAGAGCAGGAAGGAAGAGGCAGGGCTAAGAAAGTGGGTGGTGCTTGGGCCAGGTGACCTACATCCACTTGTACCTGCCCCCCATTTGCCCTCATTGCTCTGCCCCTGCCATCAAAGACATTAAAGTTTCAGCTGCTGCCAATCTACTCCCTAATTTCCATTTGGGGTTGCTCCCAGACAACATCTGTGGTCGTGGATGGAGTTGAGTTGGGGGCAAGACATTTCCATGTATGCACAATACAACATTAAGAATTGATGAACTTTAAACTACAGCTTTTTTTCTGAACAGGTTTTTAGTTACATTTAGCTTACACACAATGCAACATTAAAAGTTGAAAAACACAGTTGTGTTCATACTCAGCCATACCCTGAGACAGACAGCAGCAGTCATGCCAAAAGACAAGAGGAGAATGGTGGTTCTGGTTGACAGGTTTATAGATGCTGCATATCAGAATATTCCTGCTGCTTAGAGCAATCATGTTAAAGCATTTGGGGAATTGAACAGCATCCCTGAAATCATCAATACATAACCTGGCATTATAGAGGGGCTTCCTTGTCACTATAATAATCAGGGATCTGCAACCTCTCCCATCAGCCCTAGCCAGCATGGTCGGTGATGAGGGGGTATGAGAATTATAGTGCAAACATATGAAGAGACACATGTTGCTGAATCAAACTTATAAGAGTATGGTATGTGCTTACTGTACATCAGTTGCAGGGCATGAATCCTTGGTCTTGACCCTGGGCATCTATTTTGGGATTCCTGAGTCAAGAGCTACAAAATACAAAGCAACATACACAGCATTTCTATACTGATCCTGTGAAAAGCAAGGCATAAAATAAGTAGTGTCGTGGAGCAATTTGCTATGCAATTTTGTAGGTTTGCTAATTAAATTGGCACTTGTGTAGCAAAGTTAGCTATTTAAGTTACCCTGTTCAATGAAACCACAGCTCACCCTGTATTCCTCTCTTGCCTTCAGAGCTCTCTCCAGCCTCTTTTCTCTGTTCACTGCAGGTTCAAAGGGGCTAATGGAGAGAGAGTGCAGCAGTAATCATCCCCTTCAAACGGCCTGTGTGGGAGTGCTAGGCACATTTTATTTTTATTTTTCAGATCATTGCAAACCAGAAATAATTGGGATAATACTGTTATTAAGCTAACTGTATCCTGTCTGCCAAAGACCAGTATGTGCTAGTCATTTCTTTTTATTTAAAAAGGCTCTCAATTCCTTTTCTAAAAATGTAATAGGTTACATAATGCATAATTGCAGTATTGCTACTGTAAAATACTGCATTGTCTCCATGCTTTGGTTACATAATGCATGATTACAGTATTGCTACTGTAAAACACTGCATTGTCTCCATGCTTTACAGTGAAGTGTAACAAAATCTCATTATCAACTAGATTTCATTTTGTTGGGAAAGATGCATCATATTGACGAGTGGACACCTTTGAAAATGTACACGATCACGCGGCCAAATGCTTGGATGGCAAACCTAGTCCTGTGGCCTGCTGGTTACATACAGCTTGTAACTGGTGCTCAACCCATGAGCTGATCCCATACTCCTTGACATTCTATCTTACCATGTTGGTTTATACTGCTACCATTAAAGTGAGATGGCTGTAAACTACAATATTCTGCCTAGTTTGCCCAGTTCTCTGCCTGCTATGCCTTCTACTCTGCTTGGTATTTTACATAATGAATACACAAAGCTAACTTGATATTTACTTAAAGTGGCAATCAATAGTTTTATTCAGTCTGTACATAGACCTACTGCAAAACTGTACACTGTAGTTGGCCTCAAGAGCTCACTTTGCTCTATGATAATGATTGCATTATATATTTGCACCTGCAGTAGAGAGAGCTGGCCAAACTGTTTTAAGAGCCTTTTTATCATATCTATTTATTTGTGTCCAATCAAGCAGCTAACCTTTTTACAGGCACTCATCCAGGGCTCACAAAGTATTTTCGCCCACTCGCATAGTTGAACAGATTTTAAGACATGCCAGTACCATTTGCAGGGGATGTTGGAAACTTATTTAAACTTTACATTGTTTGCAGTAAATGTCAAATATGTTTCGCTGTGCATGGCTGGCCTTTGGGTGGCAGCAGTGTTCCAAACTAAAGTGGGTTTGTGGTGACATGCACCATTTTACAGAAAGAATTTGCAAGGCCTGACTTATCTCACTTATGTCTTACTTTATCGGTGTACAAAACTGCTGTATTGTTGCTCATTTTATATCTTGGGTACAAGTATCTTCTGGTGGCATTACAAACATTAGTACAAAATTGCTAGTCAAATGGGTGTGTTTGCTAATCAAGAAACATTTAATTAGCAAACTATGCTAATAAATTTTTGAAAACTAATTTATGCCTTGGAAAAGGCATAGCACAATATCCATTTGCACTGCTATATAAACGTAAATAACTGTAAATATAGCTATAGTTGTATGCTATGACCTACCTGCATGTGGAAAGAATGAACAGTCCGCTCCTTGTCAAATGTATTGTGTGCCAAATCTTTAAAGAAATGCTGCTATTTTGTGTAAATATAATAACTATTGGCGAAGATCATGGGTACCTGCCAGCTGCAGGAGTGCTGCTGTCCATCATGCAAGAAAGTCACAGTACAGTGCAATGTAATTCCTCTACTCTCTCGCCTTAGAAATTACTGCAGTCCCTAAAAGATTCCCAATGGTTCACTAAATTGGATCTGCATGGTGCATATCACCTTCTTCAAATCAAATAAGGGGAAGAGTGGAAGACGACATTCAAGACACACATAGGCCATATCAAATATAGGGTCATGCCCTTCGCTCTATGTAATGCCCCTGCCATCTTCCAGCGGTTCATGGACCATATATTTGTGGACCTATTAGGTTTGAATGTGTGGGTCTATCTTGATGATATCCTTGTTTTCTTCTGAGCATCGTAAACACGTTACGGAAGTCATAACATCTGGAACAGAATAACCTACACGCCAAGGTTGGAAAATTTGTTTTTCATCAAAACAGTGTCGATTTCCTTGGCTATATCTTCAATGGCACCGGTAGCCATATGGATCCCATCTAGAGTGCAAGTTATCCAAGAATGACTAAGTCCCATCTGTTACCAAGATTCCATAGCTGACTACACTGCATTGAATGTGAATATCACTCACCTGTTACAGGCTAACCACATCTTCCAGTGGGATGAACAGGCACAGCACACCTTCCAGAAAATAAAGAAAGCCCTTATGGAAGCTCCTATCCTGCATCATCCCGACGGCTTTCTTCCATTTGTCATTGAAGCTGATGCCTCCAATGGTGCGATAGGGCAGTATTACTTCAACAGACCCCATCACTATGGTCAAACACCCCATCGGGTTCTATTCACGCAAATTGACTCCCAGCAAATTAAATAATGCAGACATCGAAAAAGAGCTGCTAGCTATCAAGGGTGCTTTCAAACAATGGTGACGTCATATACAAGGTGAATTATATCCCATAACGGTGCCAACGGATCATAGTAACCTGGAACATACCAGTCACCATGCCTGATGGGCCTTCTTTTTTTCCGAATATGACTTGTTTTGACCTTTATCCCAGGTACCAGCAATATAAAGCCTGACCCCCTCATCTAGGTCACTGATTCCTGATATACTGACCAATTTCTGTGAGTCTCCTGTACTTCCCGCAAAACATTTCCTTAGGACCATTCAATCTTTTCTAGATCAAGTGAAACAATCCACATCTATGAATCCTTTGCTATTTCGTCTATCCCTGAAATCTAGTATCCAACACAAGAATGGAATACTATTTGTGAGGGGTTAGGAATGAAACTTGGACAAAAGTTAGACATGGTTTTGGCTAAATACTTTTATTGATAAATAAGAAGAGATTGGGAAAATACCTCGCTGTCCCTGCACTAGAGCTTTTTCCCTACCTGAGCTTAAAACTAAAGCTCAGGAATTAAAATAAAAAAAGGGGGTTGGATAAAAGACCATCTGTCCCTATCCTAATGAAAGTGCCCCTGCCTATGAACTCTAAAGCAAGCTGACCTTGTATCCAAAATATATCTGACCCTCACACTAGAAATACACAATCGAAGGTTGCCAGGTAAATGTCTCTGTTTCCATCTGAACAAAAATCTGCACAAATCCAAATGTGTAATTCCAACAAAGCAATCCTTGAGTCCAGGGGTAGGTTCCCTTCCCTTGAACTATTTCAAAAAAACTGTTGAATGTGTTTTGTTCCAACACTGTTCTGTTAAAGTCAATACAAATGTCTCTTTCACAAAATATTTTCCACAGGTTGGTAAAGCAAATGTCTTTTCAATAGAACACCTTTCTAAAGATGGCAAATCTGTTTAACTTCAACAATTGCTTCAAATGATAAAGTATCTCTTTCATACAACTGTTCAAAAATATAATTTCCTGGTATACTCTGCTGCCAGGAATTTCTCAACTGAATCTCTAGACATCCTGGTATACTCTCCTGCCAGGCATCTTTCAATGTATCTTTTACTTTCCTCTACCTTATGGATTTCTGGTGTACTCCCCTGCCAGGGATCACAGCCTTCTGGTTCTAGCAGACCCCTGGTGTACTCTCCTGCCTAGCGTCTCTTTCCAAAAAGCGCTCACTGGCTGATGCATATCTTTCAGCTGGTCTTTTCTATAAAGTTCACTTTCCTGTACAGTATAAGACAGTTGTACTTCTTCACTGTTCATACCTTGTTGACACCAGATATCACTTACTCCAACTTCCCCCTTATTGATATCTCACATATGGGGGTAAGTTTTATTATAGTCTTATTGCAAGTTATGTCTTCCCCCTCCTTCGGGTGTGACTGTTCATAATATGCCTATTAGCTCCCTGGTGATCCTCTCTCTCTCTCCCCTCCTGTACGTTTATCTATATGTTCCTCTGATGTAGCTCCCCTATACCATGAGGTGTGACTTTGCCAGTTTTGCTCTTACCTGATTTGCATGACCACCTGCATACCTCATTTAGCCCTTATACCATGAGGTGTGGCTGTGCCAGTTTTTGTTACGCTCACCTGGCTCCCACAGGGGTGTCGGTCGGACCCGGGCGGCTGCGGTCGCCACCAACGTGATGCGTAGTGCAGAGATGACTGACTGGACTGGCCCTCCTAATCTTGTCTGCTTGACCCATAGAAGTATTCTCCTGCAAGTGGAGGGATGGATTTAGCCACCCGTGGATTCAAGTGATGGCACCCCCCACAGTCCTCCCACTAATCACCTCCGAAGTGCCCTCTCAGCAATCTCACCTTATACTCTTGAAAGATGAGCTCTCCATCCTGCATGGATTGCAGGGGCGCGTTGATGCCAGTTACTTCACTAGTTTGAATGCGTGGGAGAGTTCCGGAGAGTATTGACTCTGAGGTTCCTGGCGAGGACCAGTAAGTATCAAGTTCATAGAGTTCAATATGTCCGATGTTCACTCTTGTTCCCCCCTTCCTTCCTTGTCTTGCAGCTGAATTTGTGATAAGATGCTATCGTGGGAGCTGGTGGCGCTCAGGTAAGAGTCTGTATTACCCGACGCTGTCCGGTAAATGTTGCACGTGTTTAACGTGTTGTTTTTCTCTCTCTTTGCAGGTGTAGCACATGAAGATGTGGAGAGTTATAGAATAATGCCTCCGGTGGTAAATCAGGTAAGTCTATGGTGATAAGAGTTATATTTGTTGGTTTTCTCGGCTCACCTTGTTGTTTTCTTTTGTCCCCCAGGTGCCGGAGTTCGGCGAAGAAATGATGGAGGCAGGGCCGAATCGAAAGATGCTGCGAGGACTGGTGAGTTTGGCGCGGTGCTGCAGCTGGAGATGCGACGCGTACTGAAATGATGTTCTTTCCGGATCCATCTAGCCTCTGGACCTGGAATCAGGTGAGGAATTTGAAAATAGTTTGTTTTCTAACCTTGTCCTTTTCTTTCCTCTTTGTTTTAGGAGCTCCAGATTCGAGGCGGGCGTGGCAGAAGACAGGAGGCTGACTGCAGGCACGGTGAGTGTTACGCTGCTGGATGAAGAATAACGAGAAGCGTGTGCTGCTGTTCGGGCGTGGTTTAAATAGCCTCCAAAGTAGTTCCAGGTAAGAAGTTCCCCAGAACCACGCCCAAGTAAAAAAATAGTCCCTGTAATAAAATAGTCCCATCCAGGCCCCGCGTTGGCTTGGACTCACTTGCAGCATGGTCTGCATCAGGTAAGTAAAGTCTATGAGCCTGGCACCAGGACTGATTTCTATGATGAGTTGAACCCAAACAGCCCCCAGCCGAGGCTGTTGGGGTTTTAATAAGTATCTGGATGCCTGCTCCCGGAGCTGATGGGCTTGGTCCCGATGCCCGGGGATAGGCATCATGACAGCTTTCTCTTACCTGATCTGCCTGACCACCTGCACACTGCATTTTGCCCCCCGTACCATGAAGTGTGGCAATGCCAGTTTTTCTGTTCACCATCCAATTGTACTTTGTAACCTGTTTGGATTATTTTTGCATTCTAAGATTGTTCCCCTTGTACTTGCTGTAACTAGCGCCTTGATGCCTCAGGGTTTGGCGTGCTGCTATAAATATAAAATAAATAAATAAATATAGTTCTGTTTGGAATGTTTGGTAGAAGTGGGTTTCAGGATTTTTCAATTAAAGGGTTCTGAATAATGACAACATGCCATTAGAAACTCTGAAATTAGGGTTTCTTCTTCACAGGAAAGGGAAGAATACTGTGTCTCTCCTATTGGAGTCACCACTTCTCCCCGACAGCCATCTTCTCCCATGTGATCTCCCTCATACAGTCACCCCCAGGGTCAGGATCAGGTAGCGGCTTCCGTCCTCTGGCAGATGGGAGGAGGTCACCACCGTGAAAACAGTGATAAGCCCATCGGATACATCACAGCAGACAAGTGTATTTCTATAGTGTAGGAGAAACAGCCCCAACAGAAAGTATTGGGATGAAGAAGAGCACAGAAGACATGAAGATTACTAACTGTGCTAGCACTGGTACGAGGTGGCCCCGAGGATGCATGTAGATCAATCCATCAAGAACAACAAAGGACCTTCACTATCCTCCAGGGCGGGACTGGCAACATTGCATAAGAAGAGAAGAACTGAAGACTTTGTCAATCTCAGCCAGGAGAGGCAGCAGGTGTGGAAGTCATCCAGAGCGCGAATTTCAAACCCTGTCAGCTGACCGGGGATCCCAAAGAGTGAAGGATGCTGGCAAAGCACTGAGGGAGTTCTCTGTGGGTCCAGCTGAAGCAGAGCCGAACACAAAGCAGGAAGAGAGAGCCGAGCAGACCAGTATAGCACAGCGCCGCCACTGTGCTTTAGAAGCCAAATAGAGAAGCCCAAAGAGCCTGAGAGACGCGCCCAGGTCACAGGAAGCGCCAGAGACATACCGAAGTCCAGAAGTAGTTAACAGGAGGCACGAGAGCCCCAGAGGGGACATAGGGGTGGAAGAGAGGCAGGCTGGGGAGGCTCTCCGCTGGCCCTTTGGAAAAGGCACATTGAGCATCTGAGGAGAATTTCCTCATTGCAGTGGCAAGAATAAGACCACTGACTACCAGAGAAGGGTCTGGGACCCCAAGACAAGCACATTAAGCCTCAGAGGAGAACTTCCTCATTGCAGTGGCAGCAACAAACCCACTGACCACCAGAGAAGGGTCTGGGACCCCGACATAAGTATACTAATGAAGGCTCGTCCCCAACAATGCACCTATACCTGAGACCAAATAAATGGACACACCCTGCTAGGGAATGAGACCAAGAGAATAATTGCAAGTGAAACAAATTTATGTAAAGAAAATGCAAGCAGAGAACACTGCTGTCCGAGCGCACTCTGCCAAACAATACACGGGCAGCACCTTATGAACCAAAATAACATCACGAGTGTTGTAATGACATACAGTATGAAATAACAATTTCAATTGGTCGGTCCCCATGGCACAGCATGCTCTATAGGTGATGTCAGGCTACAATTGGTTGCTATTTCCGAGTCGATTAGGGAGCACGTGGGTCCGCTGGGCTCATCTCTGTGGTGAAGGTCGGGTTAGAAGAATACTACATATCTAACTCTCTAAGCTAGCATAACAGGAACTGATGGCATGAGACAAATGGCAAACATAAAATTTTAGCATGAATGGGGGATATTTTCAGAACCCACTGGCAGATATACTGGCATTTCCACCCTTGCACCCAGGCGCTCATAAACCACAATGCCCTAAACCCAGGTGCCTGCCCTTTAATCTACCTGATGCCTCATGATATGGATGGACATGTGTTATTTCTACAGAGTATATCTTGGTGCATAGGATTAGGACTATGGTGGGTGTCCTCGTCTGGTCACTGTGAGGGGTCAGATGTGTATCTGTATCAAAAGAGCAGTGGGGCATGGGTCCAGTGGACTGGGGCCTGGTGGGGTGGGGGTCGAAGGGACACTGACATGTTAATGGAAATGGATGTGCACTCGAGCTGGGGCCTGCTCCGGTCTCACACAGTGCAGTGAGCTCATATGACCTGGGATGATACTAAATGTTGCAACAATGAATGGCTGGACTACTGTGAGAACAGGGCTTGTGCAGAGCTGGCAGAAGGTGGAGGGGGCCTAGGCCGTCTGTGTGAGGCACTGGGCAGGGGAGAAGCAGTATTAGAGGTCATTTTCAGGCCTAGTAAAAGATGGCCTCTGCGGTGTCACAAAATGGAGTCTCTAAGCATCAATAAAGGCTTGGTTGTTTGCTTGTTTACTACTATTAATTAGTGCGGTTATAGACAAGAGAGTGGGAGCGTCTCACCCCTTTAACACACACTGGATCTATTCAGCGTGGGTATGGTGAAGGTGGCGGAAAAAGACTGCCTCTCCTCCAACACTAAGCATACAAGGAAATCATCCTCGCTGCAGTGGCAGGGAGAAGTCCACTGAGGCCTCGAAAAGAATTTGGGACTTTGCCAATACCAGGAGAACAGAGTCATTCTCCTTGGCCTGAAAGTTGAAGAAGCTGAAACCTTTTTATTTTTTTTATTTTTAATAACATATTTTATTGATTTTATAACATACAACCACTGGTCCTTGCCAGGCCAGATCACATTAACAATAACAATAACGTTTGATGGAATACGTGCTCATACAGATGACATACATTACGTAGCATATTTTATGATAAGTGATACGTTCTCCATTGCAGTGTTCATGTCCCCCAGCCTAAGGTGCAGAGATCCTGAGATTTAAAGGTTCATATTATGTCTTCCCATCTTTGCCAGATCTTGTCTGCTTTTTCTGGACATCCCCTGGCCCTATATACTCTCCTTTCGATGGCGATGCAGATTTGTACATCAGTGATCCATTGGCCTACTTGTGGCGATTCTGCTGCACCCCAGAGTTGGGCTATATTTCTTTTGATTATTGATGTTGCGGTCATTAAGCATAGTTTTTCTTATCTAGACAAGTCTATCTCGCTGTCTGCTCCTAGTAGCAGTAGTTTAGGTTCTCTGGGGATTGTCTGTTGTAGGACCCTCGTGAGGATGTCGCAGCACTGTTGCCAGTAATGACTGATATTTGGGCATTCCCATAATATATGAAAGAAGGTTCCTTCCTCACTATGGCAGCGTAGACAGTTGGGTTCTGTTATTTTACCCTAGCGGTATAGGGCCACTCTCGGATAGTAGATCCTGTGTAGTATTTTTAGTTGGACTAGTCGTAGTCTAGGTGATATGGCGGTTTCACCGGGGTACATTAGGATCTGAACCCAGTCTTCTGGCATGATTTCCCCCACCTCCCCTTCCCATTTTGTCTTGAGCCGTGTTAGTTCTGGTGTGGCAAAGGAGGTAATAACGGTGTACATCATTGTGGTGACTTTTGCCTGAATGTGGGCTGTGATCACGTTCCAGTTCTAGTGGAGTACTATCTGACAAGTCAGAGAGGATTGGGAGATGTTGTTGTAATGCGTGTCGGAGCTGTATGTAGTGGTACCTTTCCACTTCTGGGAGATTAAAGGACAGAATCATTTAATCGCAGGGTCTGATGGTACCTTTTACTATGATATCTCCCACTTTGTTTATCCCACATCTTACCCACACTGGCCATTCCGGCAATTTGGCTACCTCGGGGAGAATCCTATTGTTCCATAGTGGTTGTATTGGCATGACCTTGTCCTCCCAGCCTATTAAAGCGTGCGACTCCCTCCAGATACGAGGTGTCTGCGATGTCATTTTCCTGGGGTTTATTCTGGGTGGGGTGATGCTCGTACGTGCGGCAGCATGGCTTCCGCATGCTGTGCGTCATTTATTACCGATATTTGGCTGGCCCAGTAGTATGACTGTAGCCTTGGCAGGCCAATGCCGCCTTCCCATATTGATCTTTGCAGTGTTTGGAGGGCTATTCTCGGGCGTCCACCTCACCATATACATTTTCTGAGTGTGCAGTCTATTTTTTGGAACGTCTTCCCAGGTATATGCAACGGGTCATTCTGAAGTATGTATAGGTAACGAGGGAGTGTTAGCATTTTGAACAATGTAGCACGGCCCAGTAGGGTCAATGGTAGAGACGTCCAATGTTGCACATCCCCAGCAAAGCGGTCTGTGATGGGTTGTAGATTATTGGGTATGTAATCATTAAGGTCTCTTGTGATCTTAATACCCAGATACCGAAAGTGGTTGGGGGCTGTTCTATATGGGCAGGGTTCTGGGGCTTCCATGCCTAGTTGGTTTAATGCGTATAGTGTGGATTTAGACCAATTCACTTTTAGGCCACTGAAGGCCCCGTATTTTTGGAGTAACTGTGTCACTATCGCGCATGTCACCTTGGGATCTTGCATATATATCAATAGGTCATCTGCCTACAGTGAGACTTTGTCTTCCCAGTTTAGCCCCCCCGGGATGCCTCTCCATGTGGGTGTATCTCTTAGCAACTGGGCCATAGGTTCCATGGCTAATGCAAAGAGGAGGGCTGATAGGGGGCAGCCTTGCCGTGTCCCTTTCCCCAATGCAAAGGATCGAGACGTCCAGCCATTCACTCTAACTTTGGCTATTGGTGCATTGTACAATAGTTGGACCCAGGACAGGAACTGCTCTCGAAACCCCATTTTACACATAATCTCCCAGAGTGCCTCCCAGTGGATAGAATCAAACGCCTTTTCAAAGTCTATTGCGAGGACTCCTAGGGGAATATTCATGGTCTGGGCACGTTCAATAGCTAAGTGTATTCTTCGAATATTCATTCTTGTGGATCTATTAGGCATGAAGCCACATTGGTCTGGGTGAATCAAAGATGATATGACCCGCTGTAGGCGTGTCGCTAACAGTTTGGCCAGTATCTTCGCCTCAGTGTTAATAAGGGAGATCGGTCTGTATGAGCTACACTTGTCTGGGGGTTTATTTGCTTTGGGTATTACAATTATTGTAGCTTTTCTTAGGTCCGCCGGTAGGCATCCCATGGTGCGGGCCTGTTGGTACATTTTGAGCAGGTGTGGGGCCAATTCGTTACCTCCTATCTTTTTCCAGGTTTCTATGGGGGAGCCATTCGGTCCAGGTGTCTTACCAGATTGGAATTGCATCATGGCTGTTATAATCTCGTCTTCCGTAATTTCCTTTTCCAAGGCAGCAACTTGTTCGGCATCTAGGAAGGGGAGGGAAATCCAGCATAGAGGCCTCAGGGGGAGACGCAGGTGCCCTGTACAGGCCTTCGTAGTATCTTGCAAATTCTTCCGCTATCTCCGCATCCGTCAGCCGTGGTTCCAATTGTTGGGATGTGATTGTCCTTACTTGGTTGTGCCCCTTGTCTCTCCTTTCGAGCCAGGCAAGCATCTTCCCGGCTTTGTCACCTGTTTCATAAACTCTGGCTTTCATTTCTGCATGTGCCTGTTTTGCGTTGTCCAATGCAATGTTTTGCAGTTTTTTCTGGGCCAGAACCAGGGCTCTATTCGTGTCAGCGCAGTCCTCGGTTAGGTATATTCCCTCTGCTTGTTTTACATTTGCCTCTGCTTCTCTCGCCGATTTCAAGTGTTTTTTCCTTTGTGCTGCAGTCCAGAAAATGATTTCCCCACCTAACACCGGTTTGTAGGCTTCCCATAGTGTGATGGCAGTCTACCGATCCTTCATTTAGTTCAAAATATGTCGTGCTAGCATTTTGTAAATGTTCTATTAGTTCAGGGGAACCCAGATGATAGCTGTTCAATCTCCACACCGGCGGGGGGGTTGGTTTGCATGTCGTAATTGACATGAGTAAGGGGGAGTGATCCGAGATGCCTCTTGGAAGGTATTCCGCTTGTGTTGCTGTGTGTATTATTGCTGCTGGTACAAAGAAGTAATCTAAGCGCGACAATGATGCATGTACCCCAGAGTGATAGGAGTATTGCTGTTCTTCAGGATGTTGATCTCGCCACGCATCTCCGAAACCAAATGCCTCCACAAATGTGGCCAGGTTGGTTTGTCGGTTGGGGTCTCTGCTGCGTAGGTGTGTGCGATCCTGTGTATTATTCATGACGTCGTTAAAGTCACCGCCTAGAACCAGGATGTCCGAGGTATCATCGGTCAGCAAAGGTGTTATATCCTCCATTAACATGGGTTGTTATGCGGGCGGAGCGTCGAACGCCAATAGGGATATTGTTTTGTTCCAGAGCGTGTCTGTGGCATACGTGAATCTGCCTCCATTGTCCTCGTTGTTTTCGTGAGGGTGAGTGGCAGTCTTTTGTATACTAGTATCAGTACTCCCCTGGCTCCCATCGTAAAGCCTGCCTGTGTTGCAATGCGATAGTTGGAACGATTGAATAGCGCATTAGTTGTACCTGCTAGATGAGTCTCTGTTAGGAAGACTATATCTGGGCCATGTCTATTCAGAAACTGTCGTACCAAACATCTTTTCAGGCTGTTTCCTAAGCCATTCACGTTCCAGGTGAGAAGCTTTAGGGTTCGAGTCTTGTTATCCTGCAGAGTTACCTCAGCACTCGCGGTTCTGGATGACACTGTTGCCTCCTGGGTTGGTGGCTTTGCTCGCATTTGTCTTGTGGTAGGGAGCAATGATTAAGGTTTGTTTTGTTCCTATTTTTTGTATTTTACGACTTTCTGTTGAGCTTTTCCATCTTCTAAAATTATATCCAACTCCCCCCTCCCGATACTTCGCCCACAACTGAAGCATCTGTCGCCCCTTCATAACTTAAAGACTGATCAAAACAAAACTGGTTATCCACTAGGTGGTCACTTCCTTGTCCGGGGCGGCGGCTCTGGTTTGACCGCCAGCCATTGTGTACCTTGCGGTTCATATTTCTCTTTGGAGTGTAGGCTCCATTACGTTTCAGTGTGCAGCGAATATATTGTTTTTGGTTGTTACTTGTCTGTTGTTATTCGTTTCCTTGCGGCAGCATTTCCTCTTGTTGTTGTTGGGGTCTGTTGTCTGGGGGTCTCTCTGGATGTGGTACGTTACGTTCGCCCCGTTTTCTTCTTGGTACTCCAATTGCATGTTATGTGTCTCTCTGCCCAGTTCCACGCTTCTTTTGGGTCTGTAAAATGCACTGTGGTTCCATTGTGGAATATTTTGAGCTGGGCAGGGAAGATTAGGCCATATTATGTTCCCAGTACCTGTAGCCGTTTTTTGAGTGGGTCAAAGGATTGTCGCGCTTTTTGCACTTCCCTGGTAAAGTCAGGGAAGAAAGCGATTTTGGATCCATTGTAGGTGATGGATCCTTTCGATCTTGCCATCTGCAGTACAGCATCCCTATCCCTGTAGTTGAAGAATCTTGCGATGATTGTACACGGTGGTGCCCCTGGTATGACTTTACGGGATGGGATACGATGTGCCCGCTCAATGGAGAAGAATTTGGAAAAGGATTTCGCATCATATATGTCTGTCAGCCACTCCTCGAGGAATAACTCCATACTTGCTCCTTCTGTCTTCTCAGGGAGGCCAAGTATGCGGATGTTGTTGCGCCTGGATCTCCCTTCGCCCTCATCTACTCTTGCTTCCAGGATTTTGATGCGGTCTAGCATGCCGGACATGTGTCTGTTGACCCCCCATAGGCTGTCCTCCGCTTCCGAGATGCGTGCCTCGGCCTCTCCGGTTCGCGAGGTCGTTTTCTGTAGGTCATGTCTCAGTAGGGATACGTCGACGCCGATACTGTCCATTTTCTTCTCCATTGATGTTCTGGAGCTGGCAATGGCACTCATCACGTCTCTGAGGGAGATATCGTCCTCCATGTTGTCAGGTTCATTTGATGCCGGTCGCTCCAGTGAGCGGGACATTGATGTTGTTGCGTATTGTTCTATCCTGCTTTGTGTGGAGGTTTTCCTTGGTTTGTCCTTCCCCATGTTGGTTCGCTGTCTTGGCGGTATGGAGATTTCTTCCGTCACGGGGGGAGTTGGAGGGGGGGTCCGACAGTATTGGGTCTGAGGCGCGACTCAGAGTCTTGAGCTTTATGTTCTACTGGATCATGGAGTCTAATAGAGGGGTACACAGAGCGGGGTCCTGCTTTGTTGTTGCCACTTATGATAGGAATATCTGTAGTTCACAGGACTGAGGATGCAGCCGTATTCGCCACTTTGGATCCTCTTATGTGAGCTTCCACTGCTTACGGTACTCTGTCCTGCTCGTTTCCCACTCAAGAGTGTTCTCTCCTGTCTACGGTGTAGGTTATTGGCTATTTGGTACAACCAGACCCACCGCAATACTTGGTTATCGAGCAGCCCATGTACGACGTGCTTACCAGGTCGTGGGATCTTGGCACACGCCCTGGGGGGTGGGTGATAGTATCGTACACTGCTGTTAGTTGCGCCCAGTGCGGGTTTTCTCAGATGCTAACAGCCCCTGCGTATATTGCTCCACTGTCCAGCACGCCCGGGTATCTGCAAGGTATTCGCTAGGTATTTGTGTGGTTTTCGAGGTGCCTAGCGGGTTTTATCTTCTGGCTTCCTTGACTTGTTAGAACCCCATGCGTTTGTCGCGGTGGGCAGCTGCTCCTGGACAACTCGCTCTTTTAATGGTGCCTCAGTGACGCAGTTTCAGGGTCTTAAGGGGTCGTTACCATTTAGCCCTGGTAAAGTTATGTCCTCTTCTTCTTATGACACCTGGTTTAATTCAGGAGAGGTGTCTGTGTGCCCATGATAGTATGAGGCCTCGATGTCCAGGTCATGTCGTGCCGGAGCAGAGGCTGCTGGGGTCCGCGGGGACTTTATGGCTGTGTTGGTGTGGCTGGAGAGCGGACAGGGACCCAGACCCGCGCCCGTGACCACCGCCCTCCGTCAGCCTCCCCACCTCCTCCTTACCACTGTTTCTGGTGGAGGCTCTCTGCAGCTCCGAGGGATGTAGCCGCTGCGTTGAGGAATTGGCAGGTGCTCTACGCGAAGCGGAGCGCCTGTATCATGGGGGGGCGAGGCCGTGCTCCAGTCCTCTTGGGCCTCAGGGCTGCAGATGTTGCCTACGCGCCCTCAAACCCCCAGGTCGTGTCCGCTCCTTGCTGCTGTGTAGTGGCGGGGGAAGGGTCTCTCAACTTCAGGTTCTGCTCGCCGTTGCCGCGTAACACGGGTATGATGACACGCCACGGAAGGCGGCAGGCGTGGACCAGCTCTGCTCATTCACACACACCCCTCGGTTCTGTCAGGTGGGGGCCAGTGCACGGTCCGCCTCCTGCACCCTCGATGTCAGGGCTGCCGGGGACGGCCCTTTCTTAGCACCGGCTGGCTCCCTCGCCGAGTTACCACGCTCTGCTCCTATTCCAGGGTCTCGGTGGCCATCTTGGATGGTCTTTTCTCAGGCGGTTGTCTGTAGTTTTCGAACGGTGTAACTCCTGAAATACACACCAATTATAGCCCGCAGTGCTGCGTTTTGCTGGATCAGTATTTCACGCTTCGCTGAGGCGTATTTGGGTATCTCCCAAGTAGTTTTAAAGCAGGATGGACGCAGGATCAGGCTGGCGGCCCGGGAGCGACGAGAAATCATGTCTGCATCGCACGCCCGTCGGCCACGCCCCCGAAGCTGAACCCTTTTTGATAAAGAAACTCCAGGGGAAGGGAGTCATTCCACCTGGCTTTGGTTTGAACTATATTGAAGTGTGGGAACCACAAGCCAGGAGAAGGGAGTAACTCTCCTGGTTCCAAAAGTGACTGATGGACAGGATTTGTTGGAACTACAAGCCAGGGGAAGGGATTAATTCCCCCTGGTATTCTTTTGCCAGAGAACATTGCATCCTTTTTGCTAAAGAGCTGTCAGGAACTGCTGTCCTGCTATCAAAAGAACACTCTTCCCGGTAATGCGGAGACATTTGCGGTTGCCTTGGCGTCTTTCCCAAAGATGTCCGCCAGTACGGACTACGTTTCCTGGCAGCCATACCGTCTGCACGTCATCATGCATCAGACGCAATACAGAAGCAGGAGGTTAAAGCTTCCTTGTTGTTGCTGTGCGACGCTCCTTAACCGTCGCGTTTGCCCGGCAAGGTTGCTGTGTTATTCGCTGTTTTTGCTGTCTTTTCTACCAGTTCCCAGGACTCCTGCTACACTTTCCGGATTGTTTCCTTGTCTCCTTGTCCGTTGGTTCTACGCCTGGCTTCCTTCCCCCTCGGCTGCTTGTGACCTGTTTTGCCTTCTCGGATTTCCTCTTCTCAACGTTTTATGTCTGACGCATGGCCCCGGTGCACAAACTGTCCAGGCATTTTTTTCTGTATTTGGGATTTTTCTGCCTTGGAGTTCCTTATCACGGTCCCACTTCAGTCATACTGTGAGTGCAGCTACTGGATCTTCTTTCATGGCGTTAGGTACTGCTTGCCCTCTCACGCCGTCTCCCTGTGTTGTGCTCCCTAGACCTGCCCACTGTCACTCACGCCACTTACTTGCTGCTGCTCCCTGATCTTCTGGTTTTTTCCACCTTTGCTGCTGGTTCAACGCTCTCATCACTCACCGTCTCCCAGGACACACCTGCACGGACACTGCAAGATTTGGACTGCCTTTGGTTCTCTTTCAAGCATTGATTGGATTTTGTGACTTTTTTGGTTCTACCTTTCCAACGGTTATCATTGGGAACTTTCTCCACTCCATTTGGATTACTTGTTTACCAAAATTGACTCTGGTTTTTTGCTGTGCCCTCCTTCACCCACCTCGGGCATTCCTCATCAGAACTCTATTCACAGAAGGATCCTACACTTCACTAGGCGTATCCTTGCGCCCCTCAAGGTCAGGCGCAGCCTTCATAGGTTTACTGCCTACCATTTTTGGATCACAGGTAAGAGTTGGGGAGTGTGTTGTGGGAGGATTGGTATTCTTTGCTATTCCATACATGCTCAGTGTACCTATGTGTTTTCTTCCATTCTAGCTCTGTTGCTCCCCGGCCTTTTCACCTGAGCCCCTGGCCTGACAGGTTTATTTAACTCTGTAGACCGCGCTCTCTGGGGGAAAGTCTCTCCCTGAAGGAGCCCCCTGGCATTCTAGGACGTCAGGGGATACGTTGTGGGATCTGGTTCCCGACAAGAACACTCCATGGAATACCTCCCAAACAACCGGGAGAAGGGAGTCATTCTCCTGGAGAAGGTAAATTCTGTTGACCTATTCTTTAGTTGTAGTGTGATGGGCAGAAGTAGGTTAGGACACAGGACGGTGGATATTAATTTTTGATTGACATTCTGACAGACCCTTTTAGTATTAGGTTGAGGCAGGGAAACCCCTCTTAAAAGATGGGGATAGCAAGGGTTTCTTTTCTTGTTCAATAAAAATCTTTCCCAACAAAATCACTACCCTTGTGTCAGCATCCTTCTTTTTTTTTTTATTTGTTTTGGCTTAAGCCTTTACAAAAATAATACAAAATTGTTAGCATAAAACACATAAAAATTACATAAAATTTCATTGTTTTCCCCCAACCCTGCCAATTTTCTATTTTTCAGCTAGATCAATGTTTTAAAGACTTTTGTCCTTTATTTTATTTTGTTAGATGATCAGTCCATTTTCTGTTATCACCTGGATTGCTGCAAACGTCAAAACTGCGTTGCTTCCTGAGGTAATTCTCTCCCAAAAGAGGTCTGAAATTATATCTTCCTCTCTCCACACAAAGTCTCTGAAAAGTCTTAGTCGTTGAGGCCATTTGCCTTCACATTCCATTAGAACATGCCTTAATGTTTTTTTGGCAGGGTTGATGCAGATTGAACATGTCCCCTTGGTTGCGCTTTTCCAGAACAGCCTCACATTGGACAAGGTTCAGTCTCATTCTAAGAAAGTCTGAGCGCAGTTTCCTGTTTGGGGATTTTAGTAGATAGCAAGAGAGACACCCAAGCTTCTTTTCTCCCTTCAAAAATGGATTTTGAGTTGGTTTATCTCTTACTCTCTCTACTGTTTCGATCCAATCCCATTGTTCTAGTCTTCTTTTCACTTTGAGTGGGTTTAGGATTAAGGTCTCTTTGTTTATATCCAAAGTCTTCAGTCTTTCCAGTGTTCTCGCCTCTAACAAGGTGAGGATAGTTGATTTGTTTTGCAGTGTTTCATGTCTGAGGTCTCCATACAGTGTCGAGTCCTTACTTATTGCTATTTCTCGAGACAATGTAATCAGCTTCCAGTCTGCCATACAGTTCAGCGATTTTAGACCTAGCTCAAATCTCAAGCTTTTTGAGGAGGCACAGTTTGGGAGACCCAGAGCTTTTTTCCATAGGCGGCCCTCAAAATTGTCCCAGTTTATGAACCAAAGATCGGGTTTGGCTTCTAAACCATACAGGATGACTGGGACCACTTTGGCAAGGTAGAACTTTACCAATGGGAGAATAGAAAATTTACAGAGTTTATAGTTTAATTTGATCATTTGTGATGTGAATTGTGTTACTTTAGCCATGATTTCACTTTCTGCTTTGTATATTGCTGGATGGGCATGGATGTTATATCCTAAGTATTTTATGTTTTCTACTGTTCTTATCCGTTCTCCTCCCATATTCCAGTTTATGTGTTTTGTTTTTAGTAGCGGATGTTTGAAAATCAGGATATTTGATTTAGCCGGGTTTACTGTCAGTTTGTTTACTCCCACATACACACTCAGTTTGTCAAGTAAATGTTGTAGACCAATTGCTGTTCTGTCGAGGAGAACTATATCATCCGCGTATGCGAGCCAACATATTTTTCTCCCATTTAATATTGGACTTAACAAAGCAGATGGTTCCAAAAAAAGGCCCATATCTGCTAAGAACAGGTTGAAGAACAGAGGCGCTCCCAAGCACCCCTGTCTGACCCCCCTATTTACTTCAACCAGTCTTGAAAGGTGTCCCATTGCATCAAGCCTTACTCTCAGATTAGTTTCCCTATGTAATTCCACTAAGATGGACAATAGTGGTTCTGGCATTCCCCATTTCCGGAGTTTCTCCCAAAGTAAGACTTGTTCTATTTGGTCGAAAGCTTTGGACAAGTCTATCCAGGCTCTGTACAATGTTTTTCTTCCCCCTCTTTTTTGTTCACTTAAGATGCTTAAAATCAGGCCATTAAGAGATGTTGAATGGCCTTTGCGGAATCCTGTTTGAAAGCGTGATAGGATATTGAAGTCTTCCACCCATTTTGAGATGTGATTTAGTAGAAGCTTCATAAAAATTTTGCTTTCAATGTCCAGCAATGCTATTGGTCTATAATTCATTGCTGCACGACGATCCCCATGTTTAAAGAAGGGTATTATAAGGGCCGTTTTCCAAGATGCTGGGAAAGTCCGTTTTTTTAGTATTTCATCAAAGAGAACAAATAAAATCTTTGACCACAGGATAGGTTCGCTTTTCAACGCCTGATAGGTCAAGCCATTTAGTCCCGAGGCTTTGGATGTTGAGGAATTAATTATGATTTCGTATATGTCCTCTTCATTGAAATGAAGTTGCCAACGGAGTTCTGGCTTGCTTCTAAATTCACGGTTGTTGTCGCTTTTATATGTCTCTGTCAAATATCTCACCCAACCATCTTCTGGCACTGAATTACATAGTGATTGAGTGTGATCCCCTTCGAATTGGTTCATTATTTCCCAGAAGTTTTTGCTGTTGCTTTCTCTAAGGGTAGTGAGTATATGCTCACCATCTGTCTGCATCCGAAGTGCTTTATGTGAGATTGACCATGATTTATAATTTACTTTTTGGTGTTTTATCGCGATTTGCATTTCTTCAAACAAATATCCTGCTTTTCGAATGTCTCTCAGAGCTTTTCTATGTTCTCTTTTTCTCCTTTGTGTAGGTTCATCAAAGGCATGTAGATGTTTCTGTTTTATTTCTCCCGCTAAATATTTGGGCGCCAGAGTCGCCCATAAAAAGTTGGTGAATCGGTCTGGGTTACATTGTATTTTCCAGATATGTTCAGGGATCCCTTTAAGTTTTCCATTTAGTTTGTCTCCCCCAACTTTGTATTTGACAACTCTGAGTTTTCCTTTTTTTTCTTCTAACAACTGTAATTCTCTTTCAGTTTCTGTTGTAAAAATGTTTTCAAATGACAGCTCCAATGTGCTGTGGTCACTGCCAGTTTCTTGTTTTATTATTAGAGTGGAAGGCAAAGCCTGTAAGGTTTTTGAAACAAAAATAAAATCCAATGCAGAGGATGAGTTCCCTCTTCGCCATGTTATATACGGTTCACCATCCTGTATGCCAGCTACCATGCGAAGATCCCATTGCTCCATGAAATCCCGCCACTTTTTTCCCCTGCTCACTTTTCCGTGAGACCTTCGATCTGAATCTCCTTTCTGTGGATATGACCAGTTCGAGTTGAAGTCTCCTGCTACCACAATTTTACTGGTTGCTAAGGTTGTTTTTAATAGTTCAAAAAGTGATGCTAGATCTTCCAAAAAACAACTTAGTTTTGATGTCACTGGGTTCCAATAAATATTTACAAAGATCCAGGTTTTAGTGGTTTCTTGTAAGTTTACTTCAGCTCTACATGCCTGGATACCTTGGGGATTTTTCCATATTTCTATTACGTTTTTAAAGACTTGGTTTTTCAATGCTATCAATAAGCCTCCTGAAGGACGCCCTAATGGTTTTTGTGCAGCTGATAAACAGTTCACTGTATATCCTTCAATAGTTAAAGGATTTACCAGCCAGGTTTCTTGTAATAGGACTGCATCTCCCTGGTTGAATAGATATGTCCGTATTTCTTTACCTCTGATGACACTAGAGCCTCTTGTGTTCCAACTAAAGATATTTATATTTTTCCTTCTAAAGTCGCTGCGTGCCCAATCCCAGCTTCTGTAATACTTCTGTCAGTATTTCTGGAAGGAGCATGAGAGTATTGTCTTTTGTCTTGGGATCTTTTTCTGCGTTTCTCTTCCCTGTAACAATCGCCTCATTTTGGGATGATCTACCTTTGTTTGGGCATACAAGGTTGCGATGTTCACTCATGAAGATTTTTTTTCTTTCATTGCATGAGACCTCTAAACCATAGGATTCCATTTCAATTGAGTTTTGTAGGATAGCGTTTTTTGTTTTTTCAGACGTCAGTATAAGTTCTACCAGAAATGGATCATTTGACATTGGAAATTTCATGCTCTCAATGTCCTCAGATTTAAAGGAATGAAGATTTTTAATTTTATGTATTATACCTAAAATCACTCCCCGATTCAAGGATTTATGGTGCCCATAGTTTGATCGCAGCCTCAGCCAAACCCTTTGAATAATGTTTTCCCTTGGTATGCTTTGGATTGACTGATTGCATATTATAGAGGGGGTTTGGATCCCTGCAGTGATCTCCTCATGCTTTGTAGGGATGTCAAGTCTTACAAATTTCCCTTCTCCATTTTGAATTTTAATATCACTTGTTTTAGATATGTTTTTTTCCACCACGTTTGCTAAGACAATTGAATTGGAGAGAGTTAGGCTTGGGTCCTTGGTAGCCACCTGTTTCTTTAATAGGAAGATAGGGGCGATTTTCCTGCTCTCATGTTGACTTAGAGCGATGGCTTTCCCTTTGGATTTATTTTCTTCGAGCTGGAGGTTTTTTTTAGAAAGATAGGGGCCCATTTTACTGTTTTTACTGTGGGCTCCTTTTGGAGTTGAGCGTTTAAGTTGTTTTTTGCTGGTAATTTTTCTGAATTTGGCTGCCCTTTCGGATCCTTATCAGCCTCTTTATTATTATTTTTTTTTAGATTATCCTTTTGCTCTGTCTCCTCCTCTGTTTGCAGACCGATGCTTGCTTTTGTTACCAAAGCTATATCATCCAGTGTGTTCCCTTCCATTGTTTTGATCTTCTTAGGGGTGGCAGTCTTACACTTCTGGTTTCCCTTTCCTGCGACGGATTTATTTCTTTTTGTGTGATTTTGAAATGTTTTAAAGTCGCCCGTAATACTCTCTTGTTCCTCACTGTACCCATTTGGCTGTATTTTGTGATGTATTTTTCCATTCTCTTTTTCGGTTTTGTTACATTTCAGCCCTTTATCTTGTTTTCTTTTCCCTTTAAGGTGTATAGACTTGGATCTCTCTCTCTTTGCGAGACGATTCCTTCTTTTTCTTCTACCTCTTGATGTTTGTTCCCCTTGTTCTTGCCATTCTTGTGATTCACCCGCTTGTATATTTTTCCGATGATCACAATCTGTTTCTTGTGTGTTATTTCCAATATCTGCATCTTCCTCCATTACGATAGCGAGTCTTAGAAATTCTTCCATTATCGAGTCTGACAGCGGTGTATCATCAAGTGAATACTCCCGATTTTTTTCTGGAGTTTTCTCTGCCTGGGCTGGAGACGGGTGTCCTTTCAAGGTTAAGAGAACCTCTTGTAACAATCTGTTGTTAAGGTTTCCAATTTCATTTTATTCCTTCAATGATTGCTGGATGGAGGAAATATCAAGTCCTTGTTTTGCAATCTCGAGGTTTAGAGCCTGAATTGGAGTGCTCAGTTTTGTGTTAAAGACGTTTGCCAAGCCCACTAAGGTAGAATCACATAATGCGATTTCTTTTGTCATTTCTAACAATGTC
The DNA here is from genome assembly GCF_040938575.1 of Ambystoma mexicanum. NCBI lineage: Eukaryota > Metazoa > Chordata > Amphibia > Caudata > Ambystomatidae > Ambystoma > Ambystoma mexicanum. The sequence goes on along the minus strand of NC_090928.1, from coordinate 257,252,022 downwards.
CCGCTTTGCGATTGGACCTCTCCTTTTAACATCTCAAAGACTGTGACCAAAGAGCTAAGAACGAAGTTTAAGCCTTTCAATGTGTCTGTGTTTAACTTTGTTTTTGTCTTCTCATCATCTTTGAGATCTGCTTCACTTTGTTCCTGAAAGAATTGTGTAACATTTTTTGTTACTTGTAGATTTTGTAACGATGGAGGGGTCACATTATCCTCCTCAAATTGAATAGGGGCTTCTTTTTCCAGATTTGTTAATGTGGGATGCATTTCTGTGCTAGAAGCCGGTGTTTGGGATTGTCTTGGATCTTCCCAGAGGATGAGTGATTCTCCTTCGATGTCGCTATGGCTTTTGTGTCGTTTTCTCCCAAAATGACTTTCTATTTTGCTTTGTATCTTTTTTGTTGTAACGGTATATTCCAAACCCCGCTTCCAGTTGTTCACTATTGCAATGTTTGGGTTTTTCTCCGTGGAGCTTTTTACTGGAGTGGTATGAGATTCTTCAGCATGTATCAGTACTTGGATTTGCTGCGGGGTATTTGGATTTACATTCTCCTGCACATGTTGAGCAGTTGATGTATTTGCTTCCTGATTTTTACTTAAATATGATCTGTCCCCTGCTCCTTCCATTTCTTTTGTGCTACGAAGTTTCATTGAACTCTTTTTGGGTTACAAAACACTCTATAAAAATTGCAAAATAATGCGTATATAGTAGTTTGAGACCTGGATGGAATGGAAGCTTTCTGTGTCAGAGATGCTTGCAACCTAGTCTATCGATGAACCCCTTCCAAAGCCCAGAGAGGTAAGTATATCCCGAATCTTATTGGGCAAAATCAGCGCGATCAAAGGAAATAATATCCCGCAGTCTCGCGCGATATACAATCTCAAGTACAATACTATACAAGTATGATGAGGCCCCTTACCTCGGTTCCACTTGATTTGTTGTTAGATAGTACAGGCTCTGTTTGGTTTCCGATGTAGGTATGATGGGTGATCCTTTATGGGGCCATATGCGCCACCCACGCCAAACAGCCGCAAAACAGTCAGCGCCCTTGACACCGTCGGACTTAACGCCGCAAGGGTGGTTTGTGCTTTGTTTTGTCTGGGCAGAAGGTCACGTGATCAAACAGCTGATCTGGCCAAGCTCCGCCTCCTCCAGGAAACAAGCGTTTTCGGAACAAAGTCTTTTGCTGCTTCTAAATGCGTGTTTCACTAACAACAGGCACAACAGGCAGGAAAGATAAATGCTCTCCTCTCAGAGCGCTCCTCCTCTGAAATAAGAGCATCCTTCTTCGACACCCTTACAATTTGCCAGGCCACAAGCAAGGTCTGGTTGTCTTCCAAAACGTGCCTCTTTGGAATTTACCCATGAAACTTGCCCCTAGATTTCTAGGGGGTGTTTTTTTGTTCCTCTCACAAGTATTGTGAGTTGCTTACAGGCTTTGTTGGCCCAAAGAGTAACGTGTTCATCCTCTCTTCCATGAGTCACTCTTGAAGCCCTTTCAACCAAATACGTAAGGCAGATCGCCTCCTCGACCAGCTCCATTGGATATTGCAGGATTTCTCATTATTGGCACAGTCGTCTATACTACCTCATCGATTGGAGAGGCTATGCATCTTCTGATCATTCATGGGAGCCTGCCTCTCAATTGCATGTACCTCTACTAGTATGACGCTTCTATCTTATGTTTCCTTCTAAATCTGGCGCCCCGGCTCTAACAGTGGAGGGGCAGGATGTCACGCCCACACCCATGCTTTCTTACCTGTCAGGAGTTGGCACTTGTATCTTCGCTGGAGTCTACCGCATCGGGGGTCCCGGCAGCATCCTTGCATTCTACAGAGCCCAATCTCGCTTAGTCACCCAAAATCCCTGCACACAGCCATAAGAGCGTGTGCGTCATCGTGTTGGTTTCCTGGGCTTAACAGTAACAATAACGCATCAACAGAACGGCAGGCACGTTGCTCTCTGTGGCAACGCATCGCAGTCCAACTGCCTCATTGTGACTGCAGTGCCTTACAAAATGTTTGCGAAAGCACAGGGCGCAACATCTCAATGCTCTCTGTGACTGGTTCCTGCCCAGTGTTACTTCTTGTTCCTTGTTACCTTTCTCCATGACTTTCCCTTTCTGTGACTTTCCCTTGCCTTGTTTCTTGTCCCGTGTCCTGGCCTTGCATGCTCTGACTGCTTTCCCCTATTCTTCTATCATTGTCCAGCTTGACTCCCTGGACCTATATTGCCGCCTTGCCTTCTGTGAGCCTCAGTTACAAGATCTTTGCCTCCCGGTTCAGTGCTTGCACTGTCTCCTCGCCACGCAAATACCGGGAGGCATGTCTCTGGTGCAGAGAGCCTGACCCTGCCTCTTCCTGGTTGTGTTTACTAGAGGGAAGAAAGAGTTGGGTACTCACCATCGCCCATTCTACTAACAACCTGGACCCAAGCTGAAATCCAGCAGGCAGGTTGCCACTGAAACCTTCAGGTATTGTGCACCCACGGATATAGTGCTTAACACATAGTCTAGTTTCTCATCAAGGTGGCCTCCCTTCATCAGGCCTTTTACTCAAACCCTTCCCTTTAGAATACTAACTCCTCAGCCTCCTTTTCATTTCCAGCTTTACCTCTGATGTTACACCATGCTCTGTATTACCACTTCTGTCTACTGATGTTTCCAGTTCCTCCTCAATACTACCATCACCTCCTGATGTTACTATATCCTGCTCAGTACCAGTTCCACCATTTGATGTGACCAAATCCTCCTCAGTACCCACTGTCACTTCCTGATGTTATATAGTGAAGTGGATCACTATATTTTCGCAGCAGATTGGCTTTCTTAGGTAAAGCACAAATAGTACAACAAATGGACAGCATGCCGATTATGATAAGTCAATACGTAATTGAAAGCGGCTTCTGAGACAAGAAGTTTGTATAATCAGAAGAGCTGATCTCAATATCCAAGAGTGATTGAGGTGGACTAAAGAAAACAAAAATGCATATAGGAATTGGGCAAGATGGTGGGGTGTGTCTCGGCCCAATACCCAATGGCAGAAGATGGCTAACGTTTTAAAATCTGGTAACTCCCGTAATATTTGGTTATTACTTGGTACCGCTAAAGGGAACAAAATACGAAAGGTCCTTAATCCTGTTAATGAGATATAGAAGAACTATCTGATTGAAGGTTTCCAAATAGTGAAGCAACAAAGTGACTATAGAGTATGTAGGTTTAAGCAGTGCTCCTCTCTAGATATTGATGAAGATACTATGTTTGCTAGGATTTCGTGTTTAAAGTCTTCAAGGGCACCAGGACCAGATGGTTTAGCTAATGTGGTTCTGAAGCCGAATGGCAAATTTTGGGCAGCGCTTCTGAAATTTATGTTTGATAAGATCTTATCTGAAGGTAGAATACCTCGATCCTGGCGGACCTCCATCATGATTCCCATGCTGAATAGGGGGTCAGCATTGCTTCTGTGCAATTATTGCTTATTATCAATGACTGATTGCACAGGAAAGCTATTTTCATCGTTTCTGTTGAAGGGGTTGCAGAATTGGGCTAATAGTTCTGGTATTCTTGATGCGTTTCAGAGCAAATTCCGCCCAGGGTATTCAACGTCGCACAATTTTAGGTTGATGGATTATCTTATTGAGAAAACACGGAAAAGAGATTCACCTGGACTATATGCACATTTTGTGGACTTTATTTCCGCTTTTGACTCTGTTGATAGGGAAAGGCTATGGTGAAAACTTGAATGACTAGGATGCTCTGATGAGATTTTATATTTTGTGAAATTACTTCACACTAATAATTCCATCAGGGTAAAGCTGGGTGGCGAGGGAACCCTCACTGCACTAATCCCCATCATAAGAGGGTTTAAACAGGGATTCATCTTGACTCCCTTGCTATCCAAATTATATCTCTCTGATTTATCTGGAGCTATAGCTAATGTAGAGAGCTGTCCCCATAAGATTCACAGAGTTTATTGTAAGATACTTGCCTATGCCGATGGCCTGGTACTGCTGGACCATTCTTTTGCAGGACTAGGGTGTGCAGCGAAGGCTTTGTGGACTTATGCAGATGAAAATTCCTTGCGTCAAAACAAGTTGCACGCCTTCGCTTGATAGTTAAGGAGGAGATTATAGAATATGGAACTGAATGTACATATCTTGTAGTTGAACTGTCCCTGGAATCGGGCTACCCTGTATGTAAGGCTGCTTGGATCAAGAAGGCAGCTCTGTTGACATCTTTAATTCACAGATTTGTGATACGAACCAGGGGTTTTATATACGAAGGTGCTAGAAGACTATAGGGCCTCATCACGAGTTTGGCGGTAACCCTTAAATCCGGCAGTAGCGCTGTTACCGCCGGATTTAAGGGTCCGCCAAATCAGGGCTTTGGCGTATTTCTCCCCAGCTCTGAGCTGGGGGGAAATCCGGCGAAAATTTGCGCTCATACCGCCGGCGGGAAATCCGGCGGCGGTGTGAGCATGAAATTTCCCCATTGAGCCCAACGGGGAATGGGGCATTCCCGAATGGGCTCAATGGGGAATGGGGATTTCCAAATCCGCCAAACCCGTGATCCGGCGCTAATAGCGCCAGTGGGTTTGGCGGTAGGGCAGATAGCGCCAGCGCTATTAGCGCCGGCGTTACCCCCCAACTCCGGATGAGGCCCTATATTTACGGTGCCTTGTACCAAGTATTCTTTATGGCCTCAAGAGTCTGACAATTATAGAACTTGATTTGCTATTGAGGGGCAATATTGGACAAAGGTCTTGGGGCTGCCATCTTGCATTCTTAAGGCTGTTGTCAGATTGGACCTATGGTTGCTTTCGTTGAATGCAATGGTCCTAAAAAGACAGGCATTAATAGAAGTTATGGTTTTGCAACTAAGATATTGTGGCACCGAGGCTCAATAAACTCAATCGGGCCTTCAGCACATTTCTATCGCGTTACTGTCAATAGTTGTATTACCAATATTATTTATGTTAGACTGTTTTTACAAGGTGCTTCAGTTACTTTAAATTCAGTAAATGTGCAGATAGCGGGGTAGCAAGCAAGCAAATAACAAACAAGTGGCCAGTGATAAGATACGTATCAAATTGTCTTCACTGAACAAAGTTTTGAATCGGTGGGACCGTAGCACTATATCTTACCATAAGATGGAAAATAAGACCACTCCCTGATATTTTTAATGGGAGCAAATGTCAGTAGTGTGGAAGTGTGGAAGTAGCAGTATAACAGACACAAACACAAAGCACACATGCACCCAGCACTGCTGAACAGTTAAACAGCACTTCCTGTGCACTGCTGGGTGCGCGCGTACGCTGTTTTTGTAGACAGTGATGCGGGTGGGCGTGGCCAAGCCACATGAGGGTTTAAACGCTGTGAAACACTCCACTCGTCAGTAGCAGAGGCAGAGGTCAGGGTCTCCCAGAAAAACAGCACTTCCTGTGCACTCCTGGAAAGATTCACTAAAACACTCAAAATTATCCTAAGTAAGGTGTTAGAAAAGGATGGAAAGACTGGGACCGCATGATCCCATGGGCACTATTTGCAGTAAGAAAAACCCCTCAGGCGTCCACTGGATTCTCTCCTTTTGAACTACTTTATGGTAGAGAACCTAAAGATGTCCTGGACATGCTCCGGGAGACCTGGGAAGAAAGAGAAGAGATACCCATTCCCCTTTCGCAAACAGCTACCAGATTTCGAGAGCATATGAAACTTGTTCAAAATCTAGTCTATACTCATATGGAAAAAGCCCAAGCACAACAAAAGTCCACCTATGACAAAAAGGTAAACCTAAGATAATTTTCAATAAGATAAAAGGTATTAGTCCTCTTACCTACCTCGGAAAACAAACTTGTCTCAAAGTGGCATGGACCGTATGAAATATTAGAACTAACAGGAACCTGTACCTACAAGGTAGCCCAACCTGACAGGAAACAAAAGACCCATCTCTATCACGTAAATCTCTTAAAAGAGTGGACGGAAAATCCTTCAGCTGACAATGCCACAATACTATCCTGTTTGGTACCAGAAGAAATAGATAGCTTTGAATTAATTCCTCAAGAGATATTCAGTCAACAACAAGAAGATTTAAAAGATTTAGTTACAACATTCCCCGATCTATTCTCAGAGAAACCAGGAAGAGTGCAATGAATGTATCACTATATTAGAACACCCAAAGGAAAAGTGGTCCATGATATGGCATTTATAACGCACCTGTACACAAGTGTTTCAAGGTGCGATGAGGCAAAGGAGGGGAAATAGAGGGAAGACAGAGACAGCAATCCTAGTAGGCCATGTGACATTGAGATTGCGCAAGTGCAGGGGAGGGGGAAAAGTGCAGGGGGAAAAGAAAAGGCAGTGCAGTACATAGGATAACAGTAAAATAAAGACAATGGGCCTCATCACGAGTCTGGCGGTAACCCTTAAATGCGGCAGTAGCGCTATTACCGCTGCATTTAAGGGTCCGCCAGATCATGGCTTTGGCGGATTTCCTCCCAGCTCTGAGCTGGAGGGAAATCCGTGGAAAATTGCCGATTTTCGGCGCGATTACCGCCGGCGGGAAATCCGCCGGCAGTAATAGCGCAAATTTTCCCCATTGGGCTCAATGGGGAATGAGGAATTCCCGAATGGGCCCAATGGGGAATGGGCAATAACCCTTCCGCCAAACCCGTGATCCGGCGCTAATAGTGCCGGGGGTTTGGCGGTAGGGCTATTAGCGCCGGCGTTACCGCTCAACTCGTGATGAGGCCCAATAAATGATAAATAAAAGTGCAGCCAGCTGGTGGCAAGTGCAAGGGTAAGTGCAGACATTAGGTGTCAAGTGCTAGTAGGGGCTGAGGGCTACAGAGCCAGTCCCCGAGGGCAAGGGTTGCCAGGGGGGCAGCGCAGGTGTGCAACTGGCGGGGAGGGGACATGGGCCTGAGATCAGAGGGTAGCCAAGTAACCAGTGCATTTTCAGATTTAGCCATGAGATCAGCAGGAGAGAGGAGGAGAGAAAGCAGAAGCAAAGAGGAAGGTTTTGAGGTGCTTCCGGAACCGGAGATGGTTCTCCTCACGATTGAGAGAGGCAAGGAGGCTGTTCCAGAGCTAGGCCCCAGCAGAAGAAAGAGATCTACCACCAACTCGCTGCTTGGAGAAGCGACTAACCCTGAGGGAGTTGAAGGCGGATGAGCGAAGAGCTCGAGAAGGAAGATATTTAGAAAGGGAGAGTTGAAGGTATTGCGGCCCCATGTCCCAGAAGGTCTTGTGGACAATGCAGAGGGTTTTTAACTTAATCCTCGCCGCCACTGGGAGCCAGTGCAGAGATTTCAGTCCTGGAGAGATACGATCCCTGGGCTTGAGGCCAAGGACAAGTCTCGCAGTCCTTTTTTGGATGAGTTGCAGAGGGCGGAGAGTAGAGGCAGGCAGATTTAGAAAGAGGCTATTGCAGTAGTCCAGCCTAGAGAGAACCACAGCTCTAGAGACAGTGAGCTTCTGGTAGAAGGAGAGGAAAGGAAGAATACCTCTGAGGAGGTGCAGCTGGTAGTGTGACTTCTTAGAGACGTCAGAGATGTGAGGAGATAAGGAAAGTGTGCAGTCAAAGATGACCCCAAGGTTTTTAGTCTCACAGGTGGGAGCAGGAAGAGGGCCAAGAGAGGCCGGCCAGAGAGTGACAGGAAAGGAGGGAGCAGGTGTGCCGAGGAGGAGAATCTCGGTCTTACTGGCATTAAGGCAGAGATCATTGGTGGCACACCACTCCTGGATGGTGGACAGACAGTCAGAGATGAGAGAAGAGGAGGAGGTGGCAGAAGGGTGCCTGAAAATGAGTTGAGTGTTATCTGCACAGCACTGAAAGTTGGGGCAGAGAGCTGCAATGCGGTGGGCAAGAAGTCGCAGGTAATTGTTGAACAGCCAGGGAGAGAGGCTAGACCCCTGGGCAACACCACAGGTAGAGATAGAGATAGAGGAGAGGAAGGATCCAAGTTGGACATGGGAGGGTTGTTCGGAGAGGAAGGAGGTCAGCCAAGCCAGGGCCTGATTGGTGATACCCAGGTTATCACGGAGACGGTTGAGCAGGATGGCATGGTTGACCGTGTCGAAGGCAGAAGAGAGATCAAGTAAGATGAGGACACAGGGTGTGTTGGAATCAAGGTTAGAGAGCAGGTCTTCACGGATGTTCAGGAGAGCAATTTTCGAGCTTCTGGCAGCTCTGAAGCCAGACTGATGGTCATGGAGACAACCAACAGATTCAGAGTGCAGATTAAGCTGGGAGATGGCCAGCTTTTCCAGTAGTTTGCCTAGGAAAGGAGTGATGGAGATTAGACGATAGTTAGCCGGGCAGGAAGGGTCGGCAGAGGGTTTCTTAAGAAGAGTGTGCACAAGGGAGTGCTTCAGGGATGAGGGGAAGACTCCAGTGGCAAAGGAGTGGTTGCAGAAGTCAGCCAGAGTATGAGCCAGGTGTCAATGTGGTCCTTAATGGTTTTGGAGGAACAGGGGTGAACCTGTTTTGACAAGACTTTCATAGATCGGACATGTCTAGAAACCTTGTCTGGGGAGAACAGGGGAAAGGCAGAGAAGGAGGGAGTAGAGGTGGCCGAAGAAGGGCCAGAGGAAGAGCAGGGATTAGAGGGAGGAGGGGGAGAGGAAGAGAGATGACAGGATGTCCTGAGTTTTAGAGAAGAAATGAGAAACCAGGGCCATACAGAGGGCCTGGGAGGGGACAGGAGAGGTAGAGACTGCAGCAGGATTGGCCAGCTCCTTGCATATTTTAAAGAGTTCGGCCGAGTTGTTAGATGACGCGGGCTTGGCTGTGGGCTCTCTTCTTGGTGCGGACGGAGAGCCGGTATTGCCTTTGGAGCATGCGGCAGGCCATTTTGTCAGAGGATGTACCAGAGGCACGCCATTTCCTCTCAGCCACCCTGCACTTGTTCCTCTCAGCCACCCTGCACTTGCGTTTAACGGTGTCGAGGTCTGAGTCGTATCAAGAGTTGCACTTGGCTTTGGTCTTCAAGCGGATCCTCATGACAGGGGCAAGAACATCGAGAGTATCAGATATAGCGGAGTGGAGCATGGAAAGGGCAGTGTCAGGGTGTGAGTCAGCCAAGGGTGGAGAGGAGGGGTGAGAAAGTGGCGCGAAAGCCTCAACTGACACACGCTTCATGGGTCGGATAACCGAGAAGGTAGGTGGCAGTGCTCGAGTTGTGTTGGCCTGAGGGGTAGAGAGGGTGAGATGCGAGGAAAGGAGAAAGTGATCACTCCAGGAGAGAGAAGTGGTGAGAGGGATCAAAAGGGGAAGGTCTGAAGAGATCACAACATCCAGAGTGTGCCCTGTAGTGTGAGTCGGGCCAGAGGGGAGACTAGAGAGTGAGAGAGAGTCGCAGAAGTCACGAAAAAGTCCAATGGAAGGACAGGAAGCATCCAGGTGGATGTCGAAGTCTCCAAGAAGGAGTAGTTGAGTGGTTGAGACCAGCAGGGAAGAGGAGAGGTCCACCCACTCAGAGAGGAAGGAGGAGATCTGACCAGCTGGCCGATAGATGGTAGCCACAGTAAGGGAATGGCCAGGAGAGAGAGATAAAGTGAGAGAGAGCCTGCAGATGAGGCATTCGAAAGAGGAGTAGGCCTGCATAGGAATGACAGAGGCAGGAATCCACTCAGAGAAGATCAGGGCTACACCCCCTCCGGGGTGGTTGGATCTGGGCGCAGAGAGGATCTTGTAGCCATCAGGGAGGAGAGTGTCAAAGCTCGTGACAGAGCTCGCCGTGAACCATGTCTCGGTGAGACTGAGGACATTGAGGTCTAGTTCCTCCAAGAGGTGGCAGATGTCAGAGGAGTGTTTGACAGCTGAGCGAGAGTTTGGAGTGGCAATATGGAGAAGGTTGCTGTGCTTGAAAGACTTCCGGAGAGGGGTACAAATCAGAGGCACGTCCTGCGGAGGTGTAGAAGCAGCGCGAGGTGGGGCAGAAGAGGGCAAGGTAGCCAAGGAGACATCAGGGGTAGGCGAGGAAGCTGTGAAGGGGAAAGAGGGGACAGCAGGAGAAAAAAAGAAATTGATGAGGCGCGTGAAGCGTCTATCAAAGAGGAGAAGTTTGGCTTGAGGGCCTTGGACCAAGATGGTACCATTTGTCACAAGTCTCTCCCCTTCTCACCTGTTTTTGTTGTTTGCTTGCGACCTTCTGGGATATCTTCTTTCGCACGGTCCGGGGTTTGTATAGACCCGAACGCTGGTCCTCGGAGTCCAGCGTGAGGTTCGCTATTCTGTTCCCGGGAGCGTTCAGAAGTCCGGGATGGATACCAGGATGCAATAAAGTTACGCTTGGAGGCACGGAAAGTCATGACCCAAGCGCGGAAGGATTGGTAGGAGAGGAATGGGAGGTAGGACGGGGATTCAAGGAACTGGAAACAAGGATTCAAGCGGGAGCCCCGAACAAACTCCGTCTACACACGTCTGACGACAACAAGCGGTAGCGTTGAGACGTGCAGAGCTGCGGGGGCGTGTCTCTTTTGTAAAGCGTGCAGCGTGATACGCAGAGACTGATCAGGAGCGTTCTGTTCCGGGCGGCCATGTTGGAAGGATCACTGCATTCAATCCCCTATGAGTCAGGGACCAGGACGTCCAGAAGGGACGCAGATGACGGTTCATGACAGTATGCCTCCTCTGAAACGCAGCTCCTCCGGGTTTGCCCGGATGGACGAGATGGAATCTTCGAACCAGTCTGGGGGCATTCATGTTTGACATAGGTTCCCAGGTACGTTCACTGGGAGGGTATCCTTTCCATTCAACCAAATATTGTAGTTGACCACGTCGGTATCTAGAGTCACAGATTCCGGAAACCTCATAATCTAGTTGGTCATTTACAATCACAGGGGTAGATCTAGGAGCTGTTCGGGATGACTGAATATATGGTTTTAGCAGAGAAGTATGGAATACTGGATGGATCCTTTTCCAGGATTCTGGTAAACGAAGCCGAAAGGCCACTGGGTTGATGATTTCTTGTATAGAAAAGGGACCGTAGTACCTGGGAGCCAATTTATTAGGACGTAGATGTCAAGGAAGGAGCTTTGAGGATAACCAAACTTTATCGCCTACTGAGTAGGAAGGTCCAGGTCTTCTTTTGGAGTCAGCATAACATTTGACATCTCTTCGGGCCCTTTCTAGATGTTCCTTAACTTCTTTGTGTACTGTGATGAGGTTTCCAATCCAGGAATCTACCGCAGGCACTGGGGTAGGGTGTGGGAGTACAGAGGGTAGAACTGATGGATGAAATCCTTGACTACAGAAGAAGGGACTGGTCTTGATAGCTGAAAGATCTGAATTGTTATAAGCGAATTCGGCCACAGGTATTAAGAGTGACCAATCATCCTGGACTTTGGTAACAAAGCAACAAAGGTATTGTTCAAGAGTCTTGTTTACACGTTCGGTAGCCCCATTGGTTTGTGGGTGGTAGCCTGAAGATAAGGCACGTTGGATTCCCAGTATACGACATAATTGTTTCCAGAACTGAGATATGTACTGGGGTCCTCGGTCTGAAATGATCTTGGAAGTTAGCCCATGAAACCGGAATATGTGTTCCAGGAAGATTCCGGCAAGGTCAGATGAGGACAGCAGTTTGGATAAAGGTGTAAAATGAGCCATATGAGTAAACAAATCAATAGTGACCATGATTGTCGTGTAGCCCCTGGAGGGTGGTAATTCCACGATAAAATCTGTGGCAATGATTTCCCAGGGTCTTGTTGGTATTGCTGGTTGGAGTAGGAGTCCTGCCGGCTTCTTATTGTCATGTTTGTTTTGATTGCAAACTGCACATGTTTAGATATGGATCCTGATATCATCCTTCATCTTCGGCCACCAAAACTTTCTTTGTATTAGATGGAGGGTGTTGGTAATCCCACGATGTCCCGAATGAAAAGTATCATGGCATAGGCTTGTGATCCTTTGTCTCAGTCCAGGAGTGGGAATGACTAAGCGATTGTCCTTGAATAGATACCCGTTCCTTGTTGTGAGATTCCATCTATTATTTCTCTTATACTCCTTCCAGATATCCGAGGATCGAGTTTGGCTCTGAATGCTCTCCAGAAGAGTGAGTGCTTGGGCAACAAAGATTGTGTGGGAAACATCTTTGGGAAGGTCTGATCCTCAGGGGTTTCGTAATCTGGACGTCTGGATAAGGCATCAGCAATAATATTATGTGTTCCGGGAACGTGATGGATTTGGAACTGGTATTGAGCAAAATAGAAGGCACAACGGGCTTGACAACTGATTCTGCATTCCAGGGATTGTAGAACCTGAAGATTTCGATGGTCCATGCGGATTTGCACTGGGTATTTGGCTCCCAGGAGGCGATGACGCCAGTCAGTGAAGGCTTGACGAATGGCTAGTAATTCCTTTTCCAAAACGGAGTAATGGGTTTCACTGGGAGTTAGAGTGCGAGAAAGATAGGCGATGGGGTGTTCTAACTTGTCGTCCAACTCTTGTTTTAGGACAGCCCCAATGGCATAGTTGGAAGCATCAGTCTCGACAAGAAAGGGTCGATCTATGTCAGGTTGGGCTAGGATGGGGGCTTGTGTGAACTCCGACTTCAAGCGTTGAAAGACCGTGTCTTGGGTTAAAGTCCACAAGAAGGGGGTATCTTTCTTTAACAGTGAGACGATAGGGTGGACAATTTCTGAAAAGGTTGGTATAAATTTCCGATAGAAATTAGCAAGTCCTAGGAAGGATTGAATCTGTTCACAGTAGTTGGAGTGGGCAGGACAAAATGGAGTCTACCTTCGAGGAATCCATACCAATTCCTTTTGGACTGAAGACGAATCCGAGATAGTGAACAGTTGATACGTGGAAAAGGCACTTCTCGGGCTTGGCCAGGAGCTTATATTCACGTAGACGTTGCAAGACTGCCTTCACATGCTCTTCATGTTTTAGATGGTCCTTTGAATATATTAGTATATCGTCTAGATATACGATGACGAAGAGGAACAACATATCAGAGAACACTCGATCCATGAAACGTTGGAAGACTGCTGGGGCATTAGCAAGTCCGAAGGTCATGACCAGGTATTCAAAATGGCCAAAGGGGGTTCTAAAAGCTGTTTTCCATTCGTCACCTTCCCTTATACGAATGAGATGGTAGGCACCACTTAGGTCTAATTTTGTAAAGATTACTGCACCTCTGACTGCTTGCAAGATATCCGAGATGAGGGGCAAGGGATAGTGGTTCTTGAGAGTGCACTGATTAAGGCCACGGTAGTCCAAACATGGTCTGAGCTCCTTGGTATCTTTCTTGGAAACAAAGAACAATGAAGCACCTGCTGGGGATTTAGATGGTTGTATGGTGCCGTTTTCCAGGTTAGTATCCAAGTATTCCCAGAGGGCCCTTTTTTCAGGTTCTGATAATATAAACATCCTGCAAAAGGAATCATTGCTGAGGGTTCGGTATCGATGGCGCAATACTCTGGCCTGTGAGGAGGGAGAGCTTGAACTATAGCGATCGAAAATACATCAGAAAAGGCTTGGTAAGCCCTGGGAATCTGGATGATGTTAGAAACGGTGACTGGGTTTTGTTGGTTCTCTTGTGAGTCTTCAGAAGGCTTCGGTAAGGTATCTAGGGACAAGCAGTGAGACATACAGTGTTCAGATCCAAGGAACAGGGAGCCTGCTGCCCAATTGATGTAAGGGTTATGCATTTGTAGCCAGGGCATCCCAAGAACCATCGGATAATGGGCTGATTTTATGATGTCGAATTTGATCCTTTCTCGATGGTGGTTTATAGAGAGTAGGATCTCTTTAGTCTGAATGGTTATGGGTCCTGAAGAAAGAGGTCTCCCGTCAATAGCCTCTACTGGTTGCATTGTTACTCAGCTTTCATGTGGAATGTTGTGAGCAGTGACCCAATCAAGATCAAGGAATACACCCATAGCTCCGCAGTCTACTAATTCCAGGATGAGGTAGGATTCTGTCTTGGAAGGTGATAGAAAGGACTGTAGAACCACAAGATTATTTTGTCCAGGAGAGTTCAAGGATGGAATTGATGTGGAGCAAACATCTCTCTCCCGACACTGTGCCCCATCTAGGATCAGGAGCTGGCGTTTCCCGAACGCGTCTAGGAGCAATAGGTCATTCTCTCACAAGGTATTTATCAGAGGCACAGTACATGCACAGACCAGTGTGGATCCGTCGCATCCTTTCTTGTGGGGTAATGGGCCCACGGAAAGCCCCTAGTTGCATGGGTTCTGGGTCCGGGGTAGGAGAAACAGTGGGCTCTGATCTAGGTGGATGTTCTGTGGTGGTCTTTTGGAAACCCGATTTAGACTTCTTTTTCTCTGCTCTTCTTTCTTGGATTCAGAAGTCTATTTGTAAGGAAAGGTCCATAAGAGCCTGGAAGGAGCTTGGGCGGGCTACCCTTGCTAACTCATTGTAACGCTCACCTGATTCCCGTAGAGGGGCCGGTCTTGACTGGGCGTATACCGTATCTTCAAAGGTGATGTGTAACACACGGCTGGCTCTTTGGGCTGGACCTCTGTGCACTGTATGTCTGACTCGAAGGGTAAGATGTCTGCAGATAGAACATATGGGATTAAGGAACTGGGTTATTGAATGTCTCTCTCTTCTTCCCTTTCTCTTCTCCTGTAGAACCCCAAAGGTTAACGCTCTCACCTTAGATAAGTGAACGCCGTGCTCTCCATCTGCCTCGGGGCAGGGTGCTGTAACCAGTTTCTTCACTGGATAAGGGGAGCAGGCCTCTTGACTTCAGAGGACTGCTGTCCGTCGTTTACTGCACGAACGGTAAGTTTCGAGTAATTCTAATGTCTTTAAAGTCTTTAGTAATGATGTTTCTTGTTTTGCAGGGTTCCGGCGATGGCGGATGACAGGCTGAAGTGAGTTGAAGATGGAGCCCGTGTGATGGATAGAAGCGCCTGGAAGCACGTAAGTAAGCGCTTGTTGCCTGCTTCACGATGCGCTCTAACTGTCTTTTTATTTTGCAGGTACAAGTTCGGAGCGGCTGCAGGGTGCCGGAATACCCACTGGGTTAGATGTGGAAAGGAGTAATGGCACGTGAGTATTAAAGTTCCCCAATGTCTTTAAACGCACCTTGTTTTGTCTTTCAGATGCGGGATGCAGCGCCGAAGGCCTCCGGAGCGTGCGAAGAGTTGGTAAGCTTTTGTCTTTCAGATGCCGGAATGCAGTGTGAAGACCTCCGGAGCGCACGAAGAGTAGGTAAGCCTTTGTCTTTCAGATGCCGGAATGCAGCGCGAGGCGTTGGTGACAGCCGATGGACCAGGTAAGTGAAGAGCTGTCACTGAAGACCGTAATGCTAACCTGTTCTTTCTTGTCTTTATAGGTGTTGCTGAAGACTGGATTCAGGATGGTAAGCCTTTTTCCTTAGGCCCAGGATCAGATGCAGAAGACACGATGAGCGTTCTGCTGCAGAGGATGCAGAATAACGCAAAGCAATATTCATCCATCGGGTGTGGTTTAAATAGCCTCCTGTAGTGCTTAGGTGTCTCCTTCCACAGCCACGCCTAGGTAAGAAAAGAGTTCCTGCTTTCCAGAAGAGTTCCAGTGTTCTGAATCTAGGGAGTGGCTCCTGCCCCACCCAACAGGAAAAGTAGTTCCAAACAGAAGAGGATCAGAGGCTCAACTGGCAGGCAAGTAAGCAGCATGGTCTGCTGCAGGTAAGTCCACCCAAGCATTATGAGCCCGGCGCTTCCAGCGCTGGGACTGGGCATATTTATGAGCCTGGTGCCACTGGTGCCAGGACTGGGTCCAAAAGTTCCCAATTGGGACTGGTTGGCACTCGGAACCTGGGTTATGGATCTGCTTCCAAGGGAGTTGGGAAAACCCTGACCTTTTGGAAGCAGAGATCATGAAAGTACCCCCCTCAAGGCCCCTCCCAAACCGGGCTTCTCCGGGGGTTTTGGCTTGTCAGGAAATGTTCGGTGAAATCTTTTGATTAGGCGAGGAGCGTGGACATATTCAGCAGGTTCCCAGGATCTCTCTTGGGGGCCGTAGCCTTTCCAGTCAATTAGGTAAAATAGTTTAGATTTGGAGATCTTGGAGTCCAGAATGCTTTTGACTTCAAACTCGAGTTCTCCATCAACTAGGATAGGTTTTGGAGATTTAGTTAGTCGGGTTTGAGGTTGCACGGGTTTTAATAGAGAGACGTGGAAGACCGGATGTATCTTCATGTGCGGGGGCAAGTCCAACTTGACCGCTACTTGGTTTACTATGGTAGTGATGGAATAGGGACCAAGGTATCTTGGGTTGAATGTGCGTGGCCCTTTTAGAGGTAGATATTTGGTGGATAACCAGACTTGATCCCCTACTTGATATTGAGGGGCTTCCTTCCGATGTTGATCTGCTCCTTTCTTGTATTGTTCTTTAGCCCTTTGAAGGTGAGAAACAGCTTCCTTAAAGGCTTGAGTGATTGTAGAATGCAGGTAGTCTACTGCTGGTGTTTCAAGATCTTGGAGGGGATCCAACTCCGAGGTTCGAGGGTGACTGCAGTACAAAAGAAAAAACGGGGTTTTCCCAGTTCCCGAATGGACAGAGTTATTGTAGGCATATTCGGCTATCCAAAGGATGTCTTTCCAAGTTTTTTCAGTTTGTTGCAGCATGCAGCGTAAATACTGTTCCAGAGTTTGATTGGTCCTCTCGGTTTGTCCGTCGGTCTGAGGGTGGTGACTGGTCGATAGTCTCACATCAATTTGAGCCGACCGACAGCAACTTCGCCAAAAATGAGAAATAAATTGACTACCTCGATCCGGAATTAGAACCGAAGGAAAACCGTGCAGTCGGACGATGTTTTCGAGAAATTCTCGGGCCAGAGTTGCTGCTGTTGGCAAGCCTTTGAGTGGAATGAAATGCGCCATCTTGGAGAATAAGTCCACGATTACTAGAATCGTATTGTATCCGGAGCATGGAGGTAGATCGGTGATGAAGTCCATAGAAAGCGTATGCCAAGGGCGAGGTGGGATGTCAATAGGGCGTAAGAGGCCTGCTGGTCTTTCCTTATGACTCTTGTTTTGGGCGCATACTCCACAGGACATTATAAAGTCTCTGATATCTTTTTTCCAAGACGGCCACCAGAAGTAGCGCTTGATCTTTTCTGAGGTCTTGGCCATACCGGGATGTCCTTCCATTAAAGAATCGTGATAACAAGAGATTACTTTTTTCTGTAAATCTGTGCTGGGTAGGTATAATCGTTCTTGGAAATACAATAAGTTGTCCTTTACTGCAAAGTCCTTTCCCTGCAGATGCCAATTCTGTATGTCTGCTGGAGTTACAAGTTGCCTGGCTTTATCCTTAACTTCCTCTATGGATTCTGTGGCGATTACACCCAGAATTCTTTGTTCGGGAATGATTGGTACAGGTTTAGGGTTGATCAAGTGTTCTTTCACTCCCATCCGAGAAAGGGCATCAGCTTTACCGTTCTTTGTACCAGGTCGATAGGTAATTATGAAATCAAACTCGGCAAAGAATAATGCCCAACGGAGTTGTCTGGAGGATTGGGCTTTTGCGGTTTTCAAATATTGCAGGTTTCGGTGATCCGTAATCACAGTAACGGTGTGTCGGGCCCCCAGCAGATAATGCCGCCAAGCCTTAAAGGCAGACTTGATAGCCAGAAGTTCCTTGTCAGTAATCGTGTAATTGATTTCAGGAGGCGAGAATTTGCGGGACCAAAATGCCACGGGATGCAACTGATTGGTTACCGGGTCCTTTTGTGATAGAACTGCCCCCATGGCAAGGCTTGAAGCATCAGTTTCCACGATGTAGGGGAGTTCGGGGCGAGGGTGTTTTAAGATTGGTGCAGAGATAAATTTAGTCTTCAAATCCTGGAAAGCTTGTTCCGCCTCGGTAGACCATTCAAAACGTTTGTTTTTCTTTAACAAGGCAGTGATGGGCTGGACTATTCGAGAGAATTCGGGGATAAACCTGCAGTAAAAGTTAGCGAAGCCTAACATGCTTTGCACACCTTTTACGGAGGATGGTGATGGCCATTTGAGAACTGCATCGACCTTCTTTGAATCCATACGCACTCCGCCAGGTGATAATATGAATCCCAAGAATTCAACTTCAGTCACGTTGAAAACACATTTTTCCAATTTAGTGAAAAGTTTGTGTTGACGCAATCTTTCGAGGACCATTTTCACGTGTTTCCGATGTTCAGATTCCGATGAAGAATAAACGAGGATGTCGTCAATGTAAACAACAACACACACATCTATGAGCTCTCTGAGGACATCGTTCATAAAATATTGAAAGGCGGCCGGGGCATTGCAAAGTCCGAAGGGCATGACCTGATATTCAAATAGCCCATACTTGGTGCGGAAGGCCGTCTTCCATTCATCGCCCTCTTTTACTCGTACCAAGTGGTAAGCTCCTCTAAGATCCAGCTTTGTATATATGCATGCTTTTCTGACTTGGTCCAGGAGTTCAGGGATCAAAGGTAACGGATATCTATTCTTAACGGTGATCTGGTTCAGGGAGCGATAATCTATACAAGTTCTAAGGTCTCCTTCCTTTTTTGGAACGAAGAACAAAGCTGAAGAAGCAGGGGACTTGGAAGGACGAATAAACCCATTTGCCAGGTATTGATCCAGGTATTGTCGAAGGTGAAGGTTCTCAGGCTCGGTGAGGGCATAAATTCTACTAAAAGGAGGAGTAGATCCAGGTATCAGGTCTATCTGGCAGTCATAAGACCTATGAGGAGGTAGAGAGTTAGCCTGATCCTTCCGGAAAACATCTCGGTATTCTAGGTATTCGGGAGGTAACTGGGGAGTCTCTGAAGAAATTGCTGCCAGTGCAACACCAGGTGGAGGGTGACAAGTAGAGACACATTCTGGAAACTGGACCGTTCTTGCTCACCAATCGATCAGAGGATTGTGTTTCTCTAACCAAGGTATTCATAGAATAATCTGAAACTGAGGGGCCTTGATCACATCGAACACGATCTTCTCATGGTGTCCATCTTGACTTACTAGCGTCACCTCTTGAGTGGTATGCGTTACTGGCCCGGAGGCTATCTCCGTACCATCCACCGTAGTAATGACGTCCTTTACAGCCTTGGGACAAAGAGTTAGATTCATCCTCAAAACCATTTCATGATCCACATAATTGCTGATGGCACCGCTGTCGACGTAAGCTTCAATTGCATGTAATCGATCCGGATTATCAGGGCTAATGAGGACCATAGGTATCACGAAATGCGAGGTCACGGAACTGGTTTTCATGCTCGGCAAGAGGACCTCTATTCTTGTCGGGCGAGGTCGTTTCCCTGCTCAGAGTTTGTAACTTTGGTAACTGCAGCTCCTACTGCCTTCTTGGCAGGTTTCACCGGACAGTCTTGAAGAAAGTGCCCTGAGTTTCCGCAATAGAGGCATAATTGCAACTGTTTTCTCCTTTCCCGCTCCTTTTGTGTTAGAGGACCTTTCAGACCCCCTATTTGCATGGGTTCCCCGGAGTCTACTCCTTTGGAAGGAGTTGGCGGTTTGGAAAATACTCGAGCATCAAACTTGGAACGATCGGCCTTCCTGTTCTGCAGTCTGTGATCTATTTGAACGACTAAGTCTATATAGTCCGAACAATCTTGTGGGGTATTCACTACTTTGGCTAACACATCTTTGAGCTCTCCACGTAGACCTCTATAAAACAGCGTAATCCTTTTGTCCTCAGGCCATTGAGTTTCCACTATCAGTCTGTTGAAAGACGCAATATAAGCCAAAAGGTGTTGATTACCTTGTTGCAACGAAAGAAGCTCATTGTCCAAGGCCTGCCCCTGTGAATGTCTTGCGAACAGTTTTTCCATACTGAGCTGAAAAGCTTGAAAATCATGGAGGACCGGATCATCTTGATTTACTAGAGGGATCGACCAGTCTGCCGCATTGCCACTAAGGTACAAAAGCACGAAAGCTACTTTAGCTTGATCAGTTGGAAAGGCTGCTGGCCGGCATAAGAAATGCAACCGGCACTGATTGATAAATACTGCAAACCTCTTTGGGTCACCAGAAAATCATTCGGGCGGAGCCAGAGGTACATTCCCAGGTAGGTTGATCTGCACTGGATTCATAGAGGATGTAGAAGGAAGAGATCCCCCAGATGCGGGTAACGGGGTCTGTCCGGCTTGTGACTGTAGCAATTGTCTAGCAAGATCATCTGTTCGCTCCTTGGAAATAATCAGTTCCCTTCTTAGAGCGTTCGTTTCCTGACGGGCTGCATGCACTTCTGCCCTTAGTTCCCCAAGTAACTGGGCTAGCTGGTCGGTATCCGAGGTTTTCATAGCGCCTGGACGGGAGTTTTGTGGTAGGCTTTGCGTTCTGTAACGCTCACCTGATTCCCGTAGAAGCGCCGGTCTTGACTGGGCGTATACCGTATCTTCAAAGGTGATGTGTAACACACGGCTGGCTCTTTGGGCTGGACCTCTGTGCACTGTATGTCTGACTCGAAGGGTAAGATGTCTGCAGATAGAAAATATGGGATTAAGGAACTGGGTTATTGAATGTCTCTCTCTTCTTCCCTTTCTCTTCTCCTGTAGAGTAGAACCCCAAAGGTTAACGCTCTCACCTTAGGTAAGTGAACGCTGTGCTCTCCATCTGCCTCGGGGCAGGGTGCTGTAACCAGTTTCTTCACTGGATAAGGGGAGCAGGCCTCTTGACTTCAGAGGACTGCTGTCCGTCGTTTACTGCACGAACTGTAAGTTTCGAGTAATTCTAATATCTTTAAAGTCTTTAGTAATGATGTTTCTTGTTTTGCAGGGTTCCGGAGATGGCGGATGACGGGCAGAAGTGAGTTGAAGATGGAGCCCGTGTGATGGATAGAAGCGCCTGGAAGCACGTAAGTAAGCGCTTGTTGCCTGCTTCACGATGCGCTCTAACTGTCTTTATTTTGCAGGTACAAGTTCGGAGCGGCTGCAGGGTGCCGGAATACCCACTGGGTTAGATGTGGAAAGGAGTAATGGCATGTGAGTATTAAAGTTCCCCAATGTCTTTAAACGCACCTTGTTTTGTCTTTCAGATGCGGGATGCAGCGCCGAAGGCCTCCGGAGCGTGCGAAGAGTTGGTAAGCTTTTGTCTTTCAGATGCCGGAATGCAGTGTGAAGACCTCCGGGGCGCACGAAGAGTAGGTAAGCCTTTGTCTTTCAGATGCCGGAATGCAGCGCGAGGCGTTGGTGACAGCCGATGGACCAGGTAAGTGAAGAGCTGTCACTGAAGACCGTAATGCTAACCTGTTCTTTCTTGTCTTTATAGGTGTTGCTGAAGACTGGATTCAGGATGGTAAGCCTTTTTCCTTAGGCCCAGGATCAGATGCAGAAGACACGATGAGCGTTCTGCTGCAGAGGATGCAGAATAACGCAAAGCAAGATTCATCCATCGGGTGTGGTTTAAATAGCCTCCTGTAGTGCTTAGGTGTCTCCTTCCACAGCCACGCCTAGGTAAGAAAAGAGTTCCTGCTTTCCAGAAGAGTTCCAGTGTTCTGAATCTAGGGAGTGGCTCCTGCCCCACCCAACAGGAAAAGTAGTTCCAAACAGAAGAGGATCAGAGGCTCAACTGGCAGGCAAGTAAGCAGCATGGTCTGCTGCAGTTAAGTCCACCCAAGCATTATGAGCCCGGAGCTTCCAGCGCTGGGACTGGGCATATTTATGAGCCTGGTGCCACTGGCGCCAGGACTGGGTCCAAAAGGTCCCAATTGGGACTGGTTGGCACTCGGAACCTGGGTTATGGATCTGCTTCCAAGGGAGTTGGGAAAACCCTGACCTTTTGGAAGCAGAGATCATGACACTCATCTTTTATTTCTTCATTGAGACCTCTTTGGAAGAGAGTGAAGCTAGCTTCTGGAGACCAATCTGCTTCCTTCACGAGCTGTTTGAAACGAGTCACATAGGTGAGCATATCCTGGGATCCTTGTTGAAACTCGAGCAGTCTCTCTTGAGCACTGTACACCTGTTCTGGGCGATCAAACATTTCATTTAGAGCGCTCACAAAGCCATCATAGTCATCCAGGAGGGCGTTGCCTGAATTATCTAGGGGGGTTGCCCAAGTCAATGCATTTCCAGTGAGGTGTGAGATCAAAAAGCCCACCTTTGCTCTAGGAGTGGAGAAATAGTAGGGCTTGAATGTGAAGTGTACTAAACATGAATCAAGGAAGGCACGGAGAGTCTTGGAGGAACCATCATACTTGTCCACTATCCCTTCCAGTATCACGCTTTCTTTAGTTGCAGAGTCACGTGACAAAACTAGCTGTTTTAAGGCAGCATTCTCTGCCTTGAGGTTCTGTACCTGCGTGGTTAAGTCCTGCATTCCTCGCATGAGGTCTTGAACAGCGGCTTCCATCTCTGTGTCTGTATCGTGTTTTAGGCGTCTCAATCTGTCACACGTCTCTCCCCTCCTCACCTGTTTTTGTTGTTTGCTTGCAACTTTCTGGGATATCTTCTTTCTCACGGTCCGGGATTTGTATAGACCCGAATGCTCGTCCTTGGAGTCCAGCGTGAGGTTCGCTATTCTGTTCCCAGGAGCGTTCAGAAGTCCAGGATGGATACCAGGATCCAATAAAGTTACGCTCTGAGGCACGGAAAGCCATGACCCAAGCGCGGAAGGATTCCAGGAAGGTAGGAGAGGAATGGGAGGTAGGACGCGAATTCAAGGAATTGGAAACAACGATTGAAGCGGGAGCCCCGAACAAACTCCGGCTACACACGTCCGACTACAAAAAGCGGTAGCGTTGAGACGCGCAGAGCCATGGGGCGTGTCTCTTTTGTAAAGCGTGCAGTGTGGAACGCAGAGACTGACCAGGAGCGTTCCGTTCCGGGCGGCCATGTTGGAAGGTTCACTGCATTCAATCCCCTATGAGTCAGGGACCAGGAGGTCCAGAAGGGACGCAGACGACGGTTCATGACACCATTCAAGTAAACATTAATGGTAACCATCTGAAACCATATAGACTCCCAGAAGACCGTAAACAGATAGTGGTTGAGGAAGTGAATAAAATACTAAGGGCGAATATCATCGAACCCTCTTGAAGCCCATGCTCCTCCCCTATAGTATTGGTCACAAAACCTGACCATTCCTTGAGGTTTTGCATAGACTTGCACCAAGTTAATGCCATCTCTGACTTCAATGCCTATCCCATGCCACGCATCGGAAATGCCACCTTTCTATCAACTGTAGACTTAACCAAGGGGTATTGGCAGGTCCTAGTGCATGGACCTGATAAGGAAAAGATATCTTTCTTGACGCCCCTAGGACTATTCCAGTTCACAATACTCACTTTTGGCTTGCACGGGGCCCGCCACTTTCCAACGACTTATGGACAGAATATTACAGCCCATCTCTGATTTCTGTGGAGCTTATATTGACAATATAATCATTTATAGTAAAACCTGGAAGACCATCTTTTCCATCTCTTTACTATTATGAGAGCCCTCCGAGAAGCCGGCCTAACTGCCAATCCATCCAAATGCAAACTGGCTCAATCAGCCGTGACATACCTCAGCTTCTTTGTAGGGAATTGGAGTGTCCAACCTCAACGCGAAAAATTGAAGGCTGTCCTAGATACCCCTATGCCTAAAACTAAAAGAGACCTCAGAGCACTCTTAGGATTAATCGGTTATTACCATAGGTTTATCCCTAACTTCTCGTACAGGGCTGCTAGGCTGACAGACAAATTAAAGAACGCTGAACCCTAGAAAATGTATTGGACTGACAAGGACGATGTATGTTACAACAACCTAAAACAAACCCAGTGCCAGAACCCGATCCCAAAGGTAGTAGATTTCTCAAAGGAGTTTTGTGTTATAAACAGACGCCTCCCTTACAGGGCTAGGAGCAGTCTTGTCACAAATTTGCGATGGATTGGAACATCTTATCTTATTTACTAGTCGCAAATTCTTCCCATGTGAAAAAGATTACTCTGGGCTGGAATTAGAGGCCCTTGCCATCAAGTGGGCCATTACGTCTTAGATACTACCTCCTATGAAGGAAGTTCACACTCGTCATGGATCATTCTCCACTAGTTTGGATTAGCCAGCAGAAAGATTCTAACTCTCGAGTCATGTGATGGTTCTTAGACCTGCAACCCTACTGTTTCACTGTGGAGCACCGATAAGGCAAAGACCAAGGAAACGTGGATTTCCTTTCTCGGTTTCCTTGTGAAACAGATGCAGCTACATCGCATAGGGGAAGGGTATGTGAGAAACCTGATAGTGTGTCACCCGCTAGTCTCTGGGGATCCAAGTGGCCAGAACACGGCAATCACTTTTGGATCCAGTTCATGGGGGTTGACCCGTGCGGGAGGACCACCTGGGTGGTGGTCTTCGGGGAGTGGGAGTGTTTTGCTTAGTCCCTTTTCGTTGTTCTCTAATCTGTAGGACAGAATGTAAACCGTAGGTTCCCTGACCACCGTTTTGAAGTGTATCATTGCACATACAGCCTAATGCTATCCTTAATGTTACACACTCCCCAGGTTTCACAAAAAGTGACGTAGGAAGGGGCAACCACCTCTAGCCCGCAGTTTATCAGACATTATATGATCTGTAATATATACTGTACATCATTAACCATGAGCAGAGTTCTTTTAGGGCTGTGCTTTCTACTCAATGTTCATAAAGTGCATAATGCATTTGAGTCATTAGACTTGTACAGTGCACGATTCAGGAGCTCAGCACATTGCCAGTGCTCTCACAATATATTAAGTGTTTGGTTTTTGGCCACTATCATGAACTCCATATTTCATATTGTACTGGCCCCCTACTTATTACTGGACATATCAATAAACGTCCAGGATTAAAATTGTTGTCTTGAGTACAAAAAATGCATGCTGCAGTCAAGTGCTCATTTTAGTACAGTACATGATGATTTAAAATTAAAGTGCTGAATGCAATACCATTGCACCTATTATGTCACAGGTATTTAAGGTTGGCATCGTACACTTATAAAGTGCATAGTGCATTCAAATAATCATATTGGTAAGGTACATAATAGCTTTTCTAAGTAACAATGTTCACTGCAATGTCAATGTGATCTTAATAAATATACAAGGTGCTTAATGCTGCCATTAAAAATCCAATCCCTGGGTTGCCATATCTCTCAAAATATTTAAAAACACTGATGGCAAAATGCCTAATATGTGAAACTGCATACTATGTATTTCTAACATTGTATTTGACTAAGCCATTATTGGTTTACACATTGGGCCTGATTCACAGAGCATTTTCCAAAGGAATTGTGCCACCATTATAAAACGTGTCTGTGAATCAGGCCTGTGTCAACTCTCCATTGCCTTTGCAATGCATTAGATGGATGAATCCTTATGCACACCTAGACGACGACTATGGTTAAGATTTTCATATACTGTTCAACATGTCCATCCTACTAAGGAAAACATCCACACCCTTACTGTGATATTAAAAATGCATGATTTGAGAGGGCCATTCTTCTAGTGTTTGGTCCTTAGTGACTAATTGCTATATATTCATAGATTAACATAACTATCTAAACCATCTAGATGTTTTCTTAAAGGCGACCAGTTTATGACCTTATAAAAACATGGAGTTCCGCATCCAGGTTATGACCTTTTTGATATTTTGCGTACATATCAAGGATATATTTCGATTCCTTCTGTCGCAAAGTTTTCTCCTTGTCCCCTCCTCTTTGGTTACATTCCACAGAGTCCATTGCAAAGTATTTTAACGATGAAAAGTTGCCCTCATGGATGTCATCAAAATGTTTGGCTAATGCATATCAGAAAGCTTTGCTCCTAATTGCACACAAATGTTGGAGGATCCTTATTTTAACTGCATGTATTGTACTGCCTATGTACAATTTATTTCAACTACATTCTATGATATAGATATTGTAGGTACTTTCACATGATAGTTGTTTATGTATTATAATGGTCCTTTTTGTACAGGGATTTACGTATTCCTGTTTACTCACTCCAAATTTACGGTATCTAGTGATTACAGAGAAAAAAATTAGAGAGGAAATTTATAACGAAACAAAAACCGTGAAAAAACCATCAAATGTTTGTGGAAACGTCGACGGGGTTAGGGTAAGGGGATACAAATGGTGGGGAGGGTTTGGGGTGGGTTTAAACACAGGGAAATTGGGGACTTGGGGCCCCCCCATCGAAAAAAAATCAATATTTTGTTTGCTGTTTTTGTTATAGGTGAAACCTCCCTCTCTGTAATTTATTAGTTATAAATCACATAGAACCAAATTTACATGCTTTACATTTTGCACATTTTCTGAATCCTTCACCTTTCCTTCTTAGCCAATCAGTACCTGATGTTGTTTTCTTGGATTGAAAGTGACTGGGTATTAGCAGTGATCTAATGTAGGGAGGTTTTCTATATGTGATTTTCACTGTCTCACCTATATGTGTCTGAATATCCATGTCATTCCATGATTTGTCTCACCATATCTGATTTGTTAGACTATGTAGTAACAAATCTGACTTGTGATCGCTCAGCACAACTCTTTGGGGATAAGAAGATCCTCTTTCTTGCATTTCAAAGCCTAGCTGAAAGCAGCATTTACTACACTTTTTGGATAGTTTCTCTTCTTCAATCTCATGGCTGACTGGCGTGCATGTTTGCGAGATTCACTTTCCTGTGAGAAGTTTTTTCCTTAGTCTCACAAATTCCCCATATGGAATGATCCACTTAAGTTGGTTTGGAAACACACTGGGCCTCATTACACGGAAGGCGGTAATCCAGGGTGCTATTAGCACCCTGGACCATGCCGATAAATTACCGGCACCGCCTTGGCGGAAAGGGGATTTACCGCCCCATTCCAAGGTTGGAGGGGCGGTAAATCCCCTTTCCGCCATTGCCCTTCCCCATTCCCATTTCTGCCCCATAGGACTCTATGGGAATGGGGAAGGCGCTAATTACGACACCGCAATTTTGCGGTGCCGTAATTAGCTCCGAGGTCCCTTAGCGGGTTGGATTTTAACGCCTGCAAGAAGCAGGCGTTAAATCCTCCAACCCGCAAAGGGACCTCGTAGTACGGCGGTAAGGGTTAACGGTCACCGTTGCCATTAACGGTGACCGTTAACCCTTACCGCCGTCCGTGTAATGAGGCCCACTGTCCGCATTTAGCACTGCATTTGTGCTTTTCTTCTTCATATGTAGCATAGTATGATTTATACTTTGTTCAATGTACACCTAGACATCCAAGTATATTATCTGCGTCTTGTTATGCTGTTCTGTAAATCTCAGGCCATGGGGATTGTTGTTAATTCTTTTTACAAACTCTATGCATTGTTGAGCTGTTCCTTACCAGATTATAAATAGGTCATTGATGTACCTACAGCAAAGTATAATCCTTTCATTGTCTTCTGTGAATTCATCAGAATGTAATACGTCTGTTTCCCAGAGGCCCATCTTCTGATTTGCATACAAAGGGGTAAACGTAGTGTCCATCGCAGATCCACACACCTGAAGAAAAAACGTGTTGTTAAATATGAAGGTGTTGTGTTCAAGGCAAAATGTTAGCTTACAGATGTAATAGAAATAAAATATCTTACAGCATTTAATATAATTTATATTGTATCATAGTGCAACCGTTTGACGCACCATAGTTAAGGTGTGCAGCTAGTTCCATAGGAAACACAAATATTTTATTGCTAATAACTCTTGCTTTGCAGGACGAATTTGACTGCTATTTTGCAAACATAAAGTTTGTCTGGGGCCCTCCCAAACCCAGACTGGACATTTTGGAGAAAGATTTGTTATAAAATGAAAAGGTTATTAAGAAAGCAAAAAAAACGCTGTTTTCCTTCTACTTCCATTCATTTTCACACAGAGAAAAAGCCAACATTTCTGCACATGGCAGGGCAAAAACCTGTGGGCGGAATTGGACCAAATAAGAAACAACTTGGGCACGAAATGTTGCCTCGATTTCCAGAAGTGGTCTTGGGTTATTCCGCTAAGTCGTTTTTAAAGTATTTGACAGGAAAGGGGTGCCCCCTTCTCCCAGAATTATAGCTATATCTCCCATGATGCATTGCAGCAGAGAGGCGTTTCAGAAAGGAAAAGCTGCTTTTTTGTTTTGTGCTCGATGTGAGAGATAACCACGGATATATCGGGATTAGCTGAAAACAAAAAGCACTGAAAAAGTTACTTTGAGGGGAAAAAAAGGATTAAAAAGTATTATGCTAGATGTGGCGAGGGGGAGAGAACACCATGTGAAGTTGGAGAGTTGGGTGGAACGGTCTGGGGACCAAGATACATAAAAAAGATGTACAGCTTATCGAGGGAAGACGCGCTCAGAAATGAAAATGCGTCTCACGAAACAAGGACAGAAAGGGAGTAAAAGGAGCTGGACTCGGAGCTAAAAAAAAAGGCTCACGGATGTGCGGGGCGACCATGGGAATGGAAAGGAGCCACATGGGGAGCACCTCTGAGGACTGAGAATGTGATAATTGTGGAATAATTGGGGGAATGCAAAATATTTTTTTTTAAAAGCCAAAGACCCTGGCTAGTGGACCAGAAGGATGTCTATGAGTGGACATGAAAAGTGGCTACAGCTAAATGCCATGGCTAGTGGGCTCTAAAGAAAGGTATTGGTGGAACATGTACAGTGGCCATGGCCAAAGGCTGGTGGGACCCAAAGAAACCTCTTGGAGTAACATATACAGTGTGAGAAACCTGAGGGTATTCTCCCAAGCCTCAGGAATCCCTTATTCAGGTGGCCTGGGGAGAGTTGGTGCTCTCAAATCCCAACCTGGCGGTGGAAGAGCGAGGGGGGATCACCTGGGTAGGGGAGCCCGGGGTTATGCTCAGGGAAGTGCCCCAGGTGAGACGCAGTATTATACCGCGGAAGAAGGAGAGGAGGACGAAGTCCCTGAGATTTTAAGTTATTCCACATCTACCTCCCTTCTACCCAAAGAAGCTCCCTTAATAAAATCCTACCACCCCTACAACTCTGATAAACCAACTAGGAACCCAAACCATGTTACCCTCAAAAACCACAACTACCAGAATCCTTGTTTTCCTGTTTTCCACCCAAATACTCCCCATCCTTCGTCTCCATATCCCTCTGGTTATTCTTTTCTGAACACCCAGTCTACTCTGACAAAACACTACCTTTCCCACAATCCCCCTTGTTTATTTCAAGATAGTAATCACGGTATTTCACGTTTACTTCATACACTTTAACAATCTCACCCTTCTGAATTTACCAACCCGCTCCCCCCTAGGAAGAAGAATATAATTTCTCATGACAAACCCCCCCCTTTTGACACAATCAACTTTTTACCCTGTGGAAGACAGCAGACTAACTCTAGAGCTGTTTACCCGATAGGTCCCGACACAAGGGTGAGGCAGAGTCAGGCAATTGACCAGAATCGCACACACCTGACAACCCTTTCCTTTCCCAACAGGGATAAAAAGTGGAGTACAAGAGCACAGCACAAGCAAGGCAGACTGCATGACGAGAGAGCTATTCAAGCACAGCAGTTCAAGAGGAGGAGAAAAACGGCGAATATCGAAGGGATGACAATGAGAGAAGCGACCTTGCCCTTTCTGACCCAGACTCACAAAGCCTTTGCAGAAGGAAACATAAGACCGCGGAACAATAGCCCAAGTGTGTTGCAGAAGATGTCAATGGTACACAGAGCGTGCCTACGCTGATAAGCAGGATAGAGGGAGATGCCTGCTACCGTGGTACCGGCCTTGACTCCAGATAGAGTGAAAAGCTAAGCAGTTCATCAAAGCCGATGAGTCGAACAGGAACCGATAAAGAAATCGAACTGTGTAGAATGAAAATCGCAAAGTGGCATGTTGAGAAAAGTTCAAAGAACTGTAAATTGTTTAGGGAAGACAAGCTGCAGAGGGGATCGGCACCACGTGGGTGCTGACTCGAGAGACTCTGGTTGATCCTGTGTTTGAAAGAAACTACTGATACCCGAAGGCCCCAGGGGAGCAGCAAAGTTAGGTCAAATTCATCAAACAGGGGTCTTGCAAAATCCCTGTACAGTCGAAAGTCTTTGACCGGCATTCGAGAACACAAGGGAAGAAAATCCTGCATCAGAAGAAAGTAAAGAGAATTGTGAAATGGCAAGAGTGAACCCAGCGGAGGGATGCCAATCAAGAGGAATTGTGAAGTGGCAATCCTGATATTGATAAGAACTGTTTGAGGGGTCTGAGCCCAGAAGAGGGGGACCCAGGGGTGGAACCATCACCCAACGTACATTTAGAACAGAACTTCTTTTGTTTGTTATTTTTTAAACCCATCAGGTCCGTGGGGGACAAGAGAGTTTTTGTAGAAAAGAGACTTAACCACCAAAGGTCCTGATATGTGAACCAGAACTGTTGTCTCGTGCTGGGAAAGCTCGAAAGTGTGCTGTGCTCAGGACTCCCGCCTTGTCCCATGCTCAAAACCTGGGGAAGGGAGACCCCCAGCTTACACATCCTGACTTATCATTTGTGAACACTTCTTTCTTTCTTGTGAACCCTATCCTACACTCTTTTGTATTTTAGCATAACCTATTGGCAATAGGTTTCTTTTTAGTATAGGCCTTTTTATTTAACAAGACGCTGCTAGGACTGTCTTATTATTATTTGATGTTCGTAGCTTGCTTCCATCTTAGATTTCGGCTTAGATAAAGCGTTTTCCAACATACTTATATAGTTTAATAAACACCCTTGAACTGTGATCACTTGTGTCTGTCTATTCTTAATACCATGTCATCCTTACAACAGTGACTCAGAGAAAAGAGGGACCAAAAGCAACTTATGCGCTTGCAGTGTTTATCAAGGAGTTCGCTCCTGTGTTTTATTAGTCGGCAATGTGACTGCACATTTAGTATACACAAGCAGCAATGCGTCAGTGTCTGACCTGTCCTTGTGACAGGTTACAATTATAATCATAGAAACAGTGCTGCATTTGTGGAGGAACACAACAGCCTACACGTGTTTCGACGTAAGGGTCCTTATCAAGGTTGTGGCATTTATTGAGGTGGTATTTTACCAGAGTGACAACGGAAATTCACATTGGTTGGATCAAGAGCATTGTTGCAAGTTAATAAATATGTTTACATTATTCAGTGTCGAACATCGTTCACAGAGATGATAAATACATATTGTTAAATTCCATGATTCATGGGCATATATGCATAGAAGTAGCATTGATTGAGGCCAATTGGCTTGATAGTCGGAGGGGAGAGACTTCCCACATCAGCTGAATGTAAAGGTTTTTTTTGTGTTCAATCTGATCCCCTTAACTGCATCTTAACTAATGTTTTTTCCGTCAATATGTATATACTAGCAAAAAGTGGCAGTTCTCCGAACAGGTTCTGTGGACAGACATGACAACACTCTCATCAATTGTTGAAAATCAATGATCCTGTAGGTCGCTGTTCCGATTCGCTTATCACTTAATGTGCTTTGCACTCTGAAGTAAAATGCACTGAGAATGGGGGTGTGTGGCTGGGTAACATACCCCGGCGCAAACGCTAGGGGGAGGTGAGAGTTGGTGTGCTGCTGTATACTGGGACCTACTGTGCTCTCTCCCCACCTGTTGCCTCACCATGGCGTGGTGCAGTTTGTTGCGGTGCAAATGTCCCAGAAACAGTGCGCTCTAGGGTTGAGGACCGGTCCTTCTACGACCACATTGATGTTTCACAGATTTCAGGCAACCGTCTCATGTGTGAAGGTTCTGAAATCCAGGGAAAGGGGTGGGGTGTCCAAATGTCATGTATTCAGTATTTTGTCCAGAGGGTTCTAACAGGTAACTATGCAAATATTGGTGCAGATTGGTGAAACGTGTGGAATGGTATAAGGAAAAACGCTTTGCCATGCCACAAACTAACCCACACATGTTCACGTTTATAAATATAAATATATAATGTAATCCTCTTAAACCTTTGTTGCTTCATGCATGAAAGGCATGAAGGTATTTTTATTCTATTTTGTTTGTTGTTTCATTGAACTTTGTTGCTATATTTAATTGGTATTGTGGCCGCTCTGTGTTTAAACCTTATATATTATAAATGAAACAACTTTATGGTTAACTTTGAAAAGAATTTGGTTGATAATAGTTACCTTTAGATAACTTTAGCTCCCTTGACCTGATAGTGAAAGCTCTTGTCATGTCTACATTGAGAACTTGCAGGAGAACCCACT
Organism: Ambystoma mexicanum; assembly: GCF_040938575.1. Classification (NCBI taxonomy): domain Eukaryota; kingdom Metazoa; phylum Chordata; class Amphibia; order Caudata; family Ambystomatidae; genus Ambystoma; species Ambystoma mexicanum. The sequence goes on along the minus strand of NC_090928.1, from coordinate 257,219,938 downwards.
AATTATGATGTAATCTCTCGGTAACTGGGAGAGTCGGGTTCTACTGCTGCATGCCTGGCTAAGGAGATGAAATGGTTGAGTTATTACTATATATTTTTCTTCATGAATAATTTCATTTTGGAATCTTTTGGAGGTAAGCAGAAGCTAAGAGTTTTATAATGGTTTGAGCTTGGTTATTGTATTCTCACTACTAGGTGGCATGCAACAGTTTGACAGGCTATATCAATGTGCATATAAACGATAAATATGATCTTGATTAGTGTGACAGTCATATTCTCTTCTCAAAAACAATAAAAAAGCATGGCCTTGTGAAAGTGACTGTCGGATACTACATTTAGTATTTAACTTGTCTGTTTATAGTATTTGAAGAGTAGTCCGACTTTTAAAAAAAATATTAATAGGATACTAGACACATACTTGTGTTCTGTTCTTTAATTGCGCATTTTGTATTGACTAGTACATTGGGCCTCATTACAACCTTGGTGCTAAGTGCAGCAACTTTACCACCATGGTGTAAACTCTGTTTACACCATGGTGGATGGCGGATTTACCGCCCCATTCCAAGGTGAGTGGGGCAGTAAATCCCCATTTCCCATTTTCCCTTCCCCATTCCCATTTTTGCCCCATAGGGCATAATGGGAGTGGGGAAGGCGCTAATTACGCCGCCGTAAATTACGGCGGCGTAATTAGCACCATGGCAGGTTAGCGCCATGGATTTTAACGCCTGCTAAAAGCAGGCGTTAAAATCAGAATCAGGCGTTAAGGGTTAACGGTGGCGTTAACCCTTAACGCCTGAGTTGTAATGAGGCCCATTAAGTCTATAGACCACTACTGAGAAAACTTTTTTAAAAAATTTGAAAACAGGATCTTCCATATTGTTGAGGGACATTCGAATCCAGACTTACTGAGTGCCTTTTATTGTTTTTATAACATCACCCAACTCTGGAAATATGTGATAATGAAGTACACTAGGGATGGCAAAAGTTCAGGTATAAGTATATAGAGCATATTTTGTGACAGTTAAATAGTGTAGGCAGTATGTGCCATCCCTGTTGTGTGTTGTGCCTCTTTACTGCGTCACGGATGGCTTTAAGAAACTCTGAAAGCACATATATGGTTTTGGTGTCCAAGTAATATGACTAAAGGAGTCTTCTAACTCGTCCCTCAACACTCCCACCCCAACACACACCTCCGGGGCTACCTTCACCCATTCCCAGGCTTCCCTGAAACCTAAGGTGAACTTGAAGCCTAGTGATCTGTTAACCCTACTATCTAGTTTGGCTTCTCTGTTGTGGTAGGGACAAAAGGCAGAGGCCTTCTCTAAATGAGTCTGTCTGGGACTTCCTAAGGGATACCCTACTCCAATTCTTCCTAATAGATTATTTTCCAATTTGATTGGTGCCTCGTTCCCTTCAGAAACTCTCTTGGTCACAATCTCCCTCTCAAGCCTATTCTTCACTCCTCTCCCTTCTCTTAAGTCTATTCTCTACTCCTCTTCCTAGCCCCTCCTTGATCTTTCTCATCCTACAAGCCCACATTCTCGCCTCACCTCCTACTCCCTCCGGTCTCCCTCTATCTGTCCTCCGCCTTCCCCCATCACCCTGTATCTGTCTCTTCACCCATTTCTTTCCTCCTCTGTCCCTTAAATTCTTTCACTCTTCCTCTACCTACCTCTAGCCCCTTTCTCTGCCTCTCACCCCTCCACTCACTCTCCCTTCCCTGCCACTCACACCCTCACACTCCCATCACTTTATACACTCTCCTACTACCACTCATACACTCTCCCTTCCTGCACTGCCATTCACTCTCACAACCACTCTAAAAAAACACAGCTACAGTCTTTCTACTAGATACCACTCTCCCTCACACACAATACCCCACCTGCACTCTGCTCCACCTTGCAGCCCCCTTCTGGAATCTCGATCCGCCTCCATGCCTTCTGACCCCACCCGCACACCCTAGGGTTTTTTTCTTACCCCCTTTCCCCACTGGCTCTGCGCTCCACCTGAATCTGTAGTATTTTCCCTGGAGGGTGACAGCTGCCATGCAAAGGAACAAAAAGTCCTCTTCACCCCCTCCCCTTTTTGGTCTGCGGTACATAAAGAGGTCTCAGCGATGGCTTCCACCACAAACAGCGTCTGCGCTCAGGTGGTACTTTTAGGTTCTGGTCTCAAGTGTTCCGCAGGAACTGACGCTGGCCACGATGACCCCGAAGTGGATAAAATAAAAAAATCTCTGACATTCTTCGCTTCATGAACATCAACACAAGAAAGGTAACAAATGGAGAGATTAATTCCATATCTGCCTTGGACTAAATCAGTATTGATAAATATAAGTATATCACTATTACCTTCCCACTGGTACCTGATTCATCCCTGTTAATAGCTGAGAGATTTAGGATCAAGGATTTCCAAACATGTTCCCAATTTACTTCCTTTTTCTGTTAAGTGGAAGGATTTCTGACTGGACTTAAATCCACTACATTTATTTTGCCCTCCAAATGTTTCTTCTATGGTAAAAAAAATCCTCCTTTAATTCTGCTTGTCTTTTCTTTAGTGGAAATACTAAAATTGAATTGCTAATAACTTTTCACTTGCATGACCAATTTGGCTGACATTTTGCAAGAGGCCCGGCTCCAGGTCTATTCATCTGGGTGGGCCAAGTTTGTGATAAGGGGGGCCAAATTCCATTGGGGTTGGGTTTAGGAGCACCCTAAAGAAAGTGCTTGCGTCGTTCCAGGTTTTACTGACCTGTGATCCTGCAAAAACCTCTTCCCAGATCTGGAAAAATACATTTACACCCCTCTGTAAAAAAAACAGTACAGAGCAAAAGGAGAAGCAAGGAAAATAGTATTGAAAAATCAATCTACCTATCTCCCTTTCCCATCTGCTCTTCCCTTTTCTATTATGTCCTATCCTCCTCCACCTTTCACCCCCAGTCACCTTCCTTCAGCTCCCCTAATCACCATTCCCATTTACCTCCACTCCCACCTACACCAACCAGCCCCCAGCATGTCTGTCTTAGCCTGGCTGGGGAACATCGATGGAGATGCATCGTCCACCTCCTCTGAGAGGGCTGAGCAGTGTGGGCCCCAGTCTTTGTACCATCTCAGATGATGGTGTTTGCCCAACAATGACTTCCTGAACACTGTGGCTACTCCCAAGAGACCCCAGAGGAGGTGCTTGTGGTCCTTCCATCTTATGTGAAAGATAGATGCCCCCAGAATATTGAAGTAAGGAATAGGAGATTGTGTTTCTTAGAAAATTAAGTTGCATTTTTGCAGCACATTTTAATTGAGTTCAGGGTGTGAGGGAGTGCTAGCATGTAGGAGAGAATTCTAGGGCTGGGAAAGCTGCATGAGAAGGCAGACTGTGCAGGTTGAGGGGTTTCCGTCCTCCTGGTATAACTACTGGTGGGGTGTTGCAGGGAGGAGAGGGCCTTGCTCACCTGCCTTGCCCCAGTACATCATTGTTTGGTACATACTGGTTATAATATGCAATTGTCCATGATGACTTTTTGGGCCTGATTCATGGAAGTATTTTATAATGGCGCAATCCCATAGGAAAATGCTCGATAAATGATTTGTACAGGATCACTCAGTTTGGTTGAGTGGTAAAGCCAGAATGTGAGCCTACCCTGAAATTTTGATATTTGACCATGCATCTTTCAAGCTCAACTTGGTAGAAATATGTGTTGACATTTGGTTTTGAATACCTACAATAATACTTAATTTTATACAGATTACTTTAAAAATGCACAGGTCAAATGATAAAATCTATCTGACAATGTATTCATCATTCTAGAAACATGCTGATGAAAAGGGTAAGAGGGGCATTTTGTTTTGAATCCTAAATTGCACATGAAGGGACCAGTCCTGTTTGCATTTGTACAAAAGGGGCAATTCATTAATTGTATTTGTTTCAACCAAGTACTGGAAAAGTAAAGTGTAAAACACAGGCGAAAATCGCCTTTGCTCTTTACATTTCCCCTACGTGTCTGGGAAAGTGTAAATCACTTCCACAATTAATGATTGTGGGAGCCAACCACAATGGACTCCTTTGGAATCTGTCTGCTTTTACCAGGTGAAAATGTGAAAATGTCGGACAGATCCCAGAGGAATCCATTGGTTTTCTGCCAACATAAAAATACATGCTGGTGGAAAACCAATCTGATTTGGCAGGGAACCTCTGGTCCTCAACCTCACATGCCAAATCATACAAAATCCTGCAGGTCATAAAAGGTGGAGATAAATGCATTTATCACGACTTCTTGCACTCTACTTTGCTTGGAAAATGACCCCCTATGATTGTAGCTTTGTTTTCCCCATCCTGCATGGAAGCATATAGGATCCAGCATAGACATTAATGAGAATTTGCAAAAAATCTCATACGGGCACAAAGTGAAATGAAATGCATGACAAGATCATTGTTTCACAACACTTGTTCTGTTCCTAATCACCCAACAATCACACTTAAATAGCTTGTTAAAACCCTATATAATTTAAAGAAAAAAGTGCCACAGCAATGGTCACTACCTGTTGCCTTTTCTCATCTCTAATTATTTTCTGTTAATCACTTCCTGGTGTAAGTAGGTTGCCTCTGAGATACATTAAAAAGATACGACCTCAGTGGGAGGGCCTGTGCAGCCCTGGCTGTTTGTATTTGGGGGAGAGAGGCATAGCAGGGAGGCACTGGGATTTGTCCCAGGTCCAAATGTTAAATCCACCTCTGATTGCACTCTTTAGGAAATATTTAAATACTGATTTTTAGTTTTAAAAGATGTACACCTTTTGCATGCACCATTATAGGAAATGCTCTTCTCTCGTGTTATTTTAAAGGTGCTCTTTAAGGTATTCCGGCACGGCCTAAACACCCAGCACACAGGATTTACATTATACTTTCCAAACAAGACCCACAATGTACACTATGTATTCTGTGGGAATGCAAACTCTGTTAAATTACTCAAACCGTATGAGATTATCAAGTCTGTAACCACTGGCATTGCACTGGCCAGTCTTCTTTACCATTGTTTGCAAATCAGCCTTGGCCAATTCACCAATGCGAGAAGCCCTTCCCAAACTGCTAGACCAAAATGCATGTGGTTGCTGTGTTCCAGTGCAGAGGGGTCATGGCCTAGCAAATGAGATTTTACTGCACCTTTTGGTGGCAGCACCAAGAGTCATTTGCTAATGGCTTGTCCCCTTCTGTAATGGGACAGACATACTACAGAATTATGGCATGGAATGTTGCGCAGAGCAACGGTAGTGGTAATGTTTAATTCAAAGCCTTGCATCTATCACTTTTTAGTTTACTACACTCCAGAATTACATTTGTGTTTCTATCAACCTTATCATTTTACTTATACTCAAGTAGTTAATGCAGCAGAATAAATACTTTGAATGTAATTTGTAAGGTCCCCCAGTCAGATGATGCAGAAATCTGTGTTCAAGCAACATCATCTGTCATTTATTGTTTGATATAGTTAACCATTATATTAAGCAAACAGTAGATTCTTCCTCGATCAGCTAATATTAAGAGAAAGAAAACCATCCTATGAAAATGCATATCCTGATTGTAATACTATCAGGTGGTATCTAAAGTTTAAATTTAATATATCTAATGTATTAATTATACTTGGAGCCAAGACTGATATCCCTAGAGAACTCAGATATTGCAGACTATGCGGGATAAACACTAGAAACAGCTTATCACATATTATGTGAATGTGAATGTCTCACTGGTATACGTAATTCTCATCTTACGAAATATAATAATATGCATAAATGTAACACTTTAGATATATCGCAAAGATTACAAGAAGGACATGACATGAATTTGATATTTTATATGACGAAATTTTATGTGACTATTTTAGATATTTTAACTGAGCTATCAAATGGAATTTACGTGTTTTAATACAAAAATGTATTTTATGTATGATGGAATTTAGATTTTACATGATTGATATGCAAAACTGTTTATGTTATAAGCATATTAAAACAAATAAATAAAGAAATTAAGCATGATGCAAAAAACCACAATATTCCCACAAAAGATAAACATGGTTTAAATTACACAAAGCAGAACTGTGATTTTAGGTTTGAGAAAATAGTTGTAGGCAACCAGCTTGAATATGCATGCTACCTCACTTATAGGTGTGAATGGCCCTCCATCACTCTGGTCATGTCATGGCTGTGGGGCATACATTGTCTTGGGCATGAACACAAATCCTGACCGACCTCCTGCAGTTCAGCCTCTCAGAATATCTCTGAAGTTGCTGCTGCATGTGTAGAGTGAATTCCACCCCCATCCCCATATTCCCTCAGGTGCCACTGGCATGGCCTACTTTCTAGGGGGTCAGAGGGTGGCCTTGGGGGGGCCTGGCCCCCCTGGCCACCCTGCTAGAGCCGGGCCTGTTTTGCAAACAAAATGTTTGTCACGCCCACCACCCTCAGCAGACTGGAAATGTTGGGCAAGATTAGTTAAAAATAAAAACGTTAATAAGAAAACAAAAAAAACACTGTTGTCGGCCTAATCCCATTCATTTCCCCATGGAGAAAAAGTCCACATTTCTGCCAAGCGCATACAAAAACCGCTGGATGCAATTAGGCCAAGTACGAAACAACTTGGGCATGAAGCATTGACTCGATTTCCGGGAGGGGGCTGGGGTTGGTCCGTCCACTACTTGTTAAAATATTTGACGGAGAAGATGGTGCACCCTTCTCCCAAAATGATATCTATATATTTGTCCCACAATGCATCAGTGAGGCTTTACAGAAAAAAAAGCCACCATTTCGTTTTCTCATTTTGTTTAACCTGTGTGAGCCAAAAACGAAAAAAGTGGAAAAAATGCCATTTGAAGGTGGGAAAAGGATGAAAATTGCACCAGGCTAGAGGTGGCTAGGGGGAAAGAGGACACCTTGGGCCTCATTCCGACCCAGGCGTTAAGGGGTTTACGGCAGCATAAACAGCGCCGACCCTTACAGCCTGATTCCGAGGTCCCTTAGCGCCATGGAGGTTTTAACACCTGCTTTTAGCAGGTGTTAAAATCCATGGCGCTAAGGGACCTTGATGTTAATTACGCCACCGTAATTTACGGTGGCGTAATTAACGCCTTCCCCATTCCCATTATGCCCTATGGGACAAAAATGGGAATGGGGAAGGGTAAATGGGGATTGGGGACTTACCGCCCCGCCAACCTCGGAATGGGGAGGTAAGTCCGCCAACCACCATGGCGTAAACGTAGTTTACGCCATGGTGGTAAAGGTACGACCCAGGTGGTAACTTACCGCCTGGGTCGGAATGAGGCCCCATGTGAAAATGGGCAGTTGGGGGTCGGGGGACGGGGGTTGGGGACCAAGTTCAGAGCTCAAACGTTTTTGCATAACCAGGGTTATATTGGGGATAACCGGGTTTATAGTAGAAAATGGGATCAGGAATGAAATTACAGTTATTTGCAGGGGTTAACAGGTTATTTGTAGTGCATTGCAAATAGAATCGTGGTTATGGAAAAAAGAGAGTTAAATAAGATTAATATGAAAAAAGAGGAATTTTACAGATAAAGTGAGGTGGGGGCTAATGGTTGTGGTCGAAGGATATGGGTACTGGGTTACTTTAAGGAACCAAATTGTGAAATATGGAAAATGGACATGGCTAGTGGGCCCCAACAAAACCTGTCAATGGGCAACATGTCAAGGGGTGCAATATGGAAAGTGATTACAGCCAAAGGCCATGGCTAGTGTCCGATTCTTTCTGGGTGACGGACCGCTTGACCCAGAGTCGTGCCTGCCCTGCGCAATGATGGGACCGAGAATGGTGTGAATTAACACATCTTTATTTCTCAACGTACACCGGGATACAAACTCGTTCCCCTTTCTCCCACGTCACTCCCCGTCCCTGCCCTTGCTCCCCACTGCATCCCGCCCCCTTTCCCCAGAACCTCAATTTCAACATGCCACCCCCCCCCAAAATTAAACAGTTACACCAACAGGGGCAAACCATGAGTCTGAGGTGATGCAGTTCGAGCGTCGAGCCCCGTGGTTTTGCAGATCTGCGTACTCTTTAATTCGTTGTTTGGCAGTTCGGTCTTGATCTCTCAGTTCTGCGTCATCAGGCCTCACAGCCTCTTGGGGTTCATGCTGGGGTAGCCTGGTATGAACATTTCTCCCAAACATTCCTTCTGCCGGACTTTTCCCTGTGGAGCTATGTGGGGTGCTCTGATAGTCCCTCAGCAGTTGGTGAAGGACCTGTTCATAGGGTTGTCCTGTACGTCAGGCCACTTGTAGTGCTCGTTTGAGGTTTGCCATACAGCTTTCGATCATGCCGTTCACCTGTGGCCAGATCGGCGCGATCTTCTGGTGATGAAAGCTCATGTATTCGCTGAACCGCTTGAATTCCTGGTCGGTGAAGGGGGGGCCCGTTGTCTGTTTTTACTCTTCTGAGTATGCCATAGGCGGTGAAGATGCAGTCCATTACTGGAATGACGTGGTGAGCTGCCGTGGATGACACTAGCTGTGTCTCGGGGTAACGGAAGTACTCATCCATTACAGCCAGGACATATTTTCCTCCTGCGATGGGTCCGAAGAAGTCGGCAGCTACTGCTTCCCACACTCCTTCCGGTAGTTCAGACATGTGTAGCGGTTATGGGTGTTTGTTAGGTGTGATGAGACAGCAGGTCGGACATTCTCTCAGGATCTCCTCCACCAGTGAGTCCAAATGGGGAAACCACACCTTTTGTCTTAACATACGTTTGGTGGAGACGATGCTTTGGCATCCTTCATGGGCAAGTTCCACCACCTTCATTCTGAGGGAGGTTGGAATCACCATCTTGTGTCCCTTTAGTAGTATGTTGTCCTCTTTAGTAGTATGTTGTCCTCAGAGAGGGCTAATTCCTCCTTCACCTGTATGAGCCTGTCCACCTCTCTCCTGATGTCATCCGACTCCAGTCGACCCCTCTCCTTTGTCTCCTCCACCGCCCTGACCTGATTCCCTCACTGATTATGTGGCATGCTATGTCCGCCTCTACCTCTTGAGCCAGGGAAACTGGGTGGATACCCTTGGGTATGGCTTGTTGAATGAGATACCGGAGATAGTGGTCTGCCACAGATGGTTCCAGTGCACTTCCGACTCTCGGATGATGGGACAAGAAGTCGGCCGAGTTCTCTTCCTTTCCTGGCCTGTGGACAGTTTCAAAAGAGTAGTCTTGTAGTCTGAGTCCCCACCAGGCAATGCAGGGTGGCATTTTAGCCTCAGAGTTGCCATAAAGGAAGAGTAGGGCTTGATGCTCGGTTACTACTTTGAGGGGCTTTCTGTACAAAAAGAGATGGAAATGTTTGCACGCCCACACTATGGCGAGACTCTCCTTTTCAGCTTGAGAGTATGTTTGTTCTGTCGCTGAGAGACTGCGACTGGTATATGCAACAATGTCAGTGTGTCTTGGATCCTCAGGGTCAATTTTGGCTAGCATCACCCCCATCCCAACAGGGCTTGCATCCACTGTCAGTTCCGACTCCTGGTTGGCATCAAAGTATGCCATGTTCTCGGCACGTGCTACCGTTGTGAATTGTAGTGAAAGCTTGCTGGCATTCTTCAGACCAATTGAACGTGGCATTTAGTTTGGTTAGGGATTGGAGCAGTTCACTGACGGTGGCAAAGTCTTTGATGTACAGAGTACAATAGCTGGCAAGACCCAGGAAAGATATTAATTCTGAGACGTTTGTTGGCAGTGATGTTTCATTGAGTACTGTGACTTTATCTGGGTCTGGTGTCATACCTTTCTCCAAAAATATATGCCCGTAGAATTTCAATGTGCCCTTCCTGAATTCACACTTTTCTTGATTAAGGGTGAGGTTGGCCGCCTCCAATGACATGCACACTCTGGACGGTGTCTCATCATGCTTGCGACGTCTGTGCCAAACATCAAAATGTCATCACTGTAATTAAGATATAGGAAAGAATACCAGTCCTCTTCTGAGCTAATCCATGGCTCATAAACTATGTTGTGTATTAAACACTGTGACAAAACTATGAATTGTAATGAGATATGCTTGTGCATACACTACTGTGTTGTTATTTTGCTTGCTGTCACAATGTTTGACTCTCTGTTTTAGAATAAACTTTGTTTTAACTGCATGTGTGCTTACACTAGTGTAGTCTAATCGTGCTACATTAGTCTTTTGTTGTTGTGTGTCAACATTTACCATAGCGCTTTAAGGGTGAGGTAGCTTAGACTTTACAGCCTATTTCTTGTTGAGGATCACTGTAATTAATACAGTTGGGGATGTGTTTGATCACGTTGTGAATTTCTGCTTGAAAGATCTCGGCCGCGGAGGATACGTTGAAGCGTAGCCTTTTGTACCTAAAGAGTCAGAGATGTGTAACGAACGTCGTTATGTTTCTGATCTCTGGGCTCAACACTACCTGGTGATAGCCCTTTTGAAGGCCCAGTTTGGAGAAGACCTTGGCGCCATTTAGTAAGTGTATCATGTCCTTAATGCGCAGTGCTAGGTGTCTCACTCTTTTACTGGTCTGGTTGGGTCTCCTCATGTCTACACAGGCAGATGGTGTCTGAGCCTTTCTTCTGGACGGGGACGATCAGAGATACCCATGTAGTGGGTCCCGTGGCAGGTTCGATTATGTTTTGCTCAAGTAGTTTATACAGTTCTTCTTCTACCTTCCTCAGTATGTTGACGGGCATTCCTCTATAATGTTGTGCTACCGGCGGGATGTCCTTGTCTATGTGTAACTTAATTTGTTTGTTGTGTAGTTTACCTATTCCTCTGAACAGGTCGGGTGCACTTCCTTGTTTACGGGGTCGATGTATTCATGCACCATTCATTTGTACAACACATGTATTACACCCATGTCTATAGCTATCTTGAAGCTGATTATGCACCCGCTCTCACTCCCGGTGGCAAGCACATGTATGAGTACCTTCTTTTCTTGTAAACTTATATCTGCATATGCCTTCAAATTGTCCCACTTCAGGGCAGATGTATGGGAATATGTCTACCATTGCCGGTTTGAGTTTAGGGGGCGCTATAGCTCATTGTATAAATGTTCACTTACCACATTCACTGTGGCACCTGTGTCTATCAAGAACTCGGTCGGCCTTTCGTTGAGCCCCATGAGCAAGGCTGGGCTGTGTTCCACTGCTGCAGAGTTGGCCAGAGCGTACAGGTAACCCTTCTTTCTGTGTTCACCCTGTGATGAGCTGATATCTGTGTTTGTAGGAGATTGTTCCACCAGGTATCGCACTTGGAGTCTCAACCTTCTGTCTGGTCGGGTGCGTGTGACATACCTCCTTCTCTCTTTCTTGTCCTTCTTGTGCTTGTCATCCCCTGATTCCAGTTCTTTTGTTTCTGTCTCTTTTGGTCTTTAATGAGGGTGAGCGGCTGCTTGGGATGCTTGTGTTGCCGTGAGGAGGGGCTTGGGCCTGTAGCGAGCTGTGGACTCTCTCCCTCTATCTTGTCCTTTTTCTCGCGCTATGTGATATACCGATTTAAAATGTCCTTCATCGCCACACGCGGAGCATCTCTGTCCAATTGCTGGACAGGTACCTTTGTGTGGATATTCATACCCACATCGATAACAGAAAGGTTGTTCTTGTCTGTGGTAATTTTGTAGTCGTGTGTATTGACTCTGAGAGCATGGCTGTATTAAAGCTCACAACATGCAAATCCACTGCCAATTCTGCCCTTGCAAGTGTTTGAATTTTGTCTAGTGTTTGAGATTTCTGAAGTAGTTTGCACCGAAACATCTGAGATTCGCATCCCGCAATGATTTGAGACAGTAGGGCCTCCGTGTGGGAGTAATTGGCGAAATCGCAGTGCTTCATTTTAATTTGTAGGCGCATAACATGGGCATCCATTGTTTCACCTTTCGCCTGTTTGGTGCTATGAAAGAGATGATGTTCATAGTCCACATTTGTGTGCGGTATGAAGTAGACAGCAAATGCACCTTAGATCTCGAATGGAGTCAATGGCTGTTGCTGGCATTTCATCGATAAGTCCCTTGTTACGGGTCTCTCTGCTAACTTAAGCAGGCACTTTTGTCTTTCCTCATCTACAGGTCCCTGTTGCCCCCATGTAGAGATCAAAATCTCTAATCCACCTGGCCCACCTAGGCCCCATGTTGGTTGTATCAGATACATCAAAGGCCCCTGGTAATTGCACGGCAAGGGAATCAAGAAGTCTGTGAGGCGTTGTAGCTGCTGGAGCCCCTTGACCCACTGCCTGCATGTCCTGATTAGTTGTCTGGGGAATATCCTGGTCAGACATCGTTGGTCACCTCCTGTGTGCACTGTCCCTTTTGTTCCTCTACAGGTTCTCTGCATATCTTGCACGGCCGCCTGCAATTACACAAGCACCGTGATGTCAGAGATGAAATGGAGGGGAGAGAGAGAGAGACTCTGTGGTGGTCGCCACTTGGCACGAGCACCGTCCGTCCTTATCTTTATCTCCCTCACTCACCGATGTGTTTGCACGGATGACCGCCACGGCCACAGGCCTGTTCCGATGTTGGTCGGCTTCCTGCTGATGTGCGGAGTGGCACCCTCATCGCTGCAGCCTTGGGTGATGCGGCTGCTCGCTGGCTTCGATTCCTTCCTTGTTGCACCCTCAGTGCTTAGAGTTCTTTGTGCATCCTGTGCGTGTCTGATTCCTTCTGGGTGAGGGACCGCCTGACCCAGTGTCGCGCACTCGCTGCGCAATGACGGGACAGAGACAGGCGTGAATTAACACATCTTTATTTCTCAACGTACACCAGGATACTAACTCGTTCCATTTCTCCCATGTCACTTCCCCTCCCCTCCCCGCCCACGCCCCATCTCGCCCCCTTTGCCCCGGAACCTCATTGTCAACATGACAGCTAGTATGCCGAAAACAAACATAGTGGTTTGGCCATGGACGGGCCTCGTTAAGGTAACCTATTGGAGCAATATGTAGAGTGGCCACAGCTGAAGGCTGTAGGCACTGGCCATTGCCGAAGGCCAGGGCTAGTGGGACCTGAAGAAAGCTATTGGGGTAACATATAAAGGGGCCAAGGCCGAATGCCAGGGCCAATGGACATGGGCGAAGGCCATGGCTAGTGAGTAAGAAAGAAAGGGTAGTATTTTAAAATATACAGTGGACACGGCTAAAGGCTGTGCTCACTGGCCAGTGATGAGGCCCAAGATTGTGCAGATTTAACGCCACAGAACCATTGAAATTCAGCGGATGTGGGAAGTCATGAAGAGCTTAACTCAGCGCATTCCCGTTGCTAAGCCCATGAGCACATACATGTTATGTTAGGCAAATTTATAAAGCGCAACAACCACCAACAAGGGCATCTTGGCACTACAATCTGAGGACAGCAAACAGAAAAAAGATGACAAAAGTTAAAACAAGAACGTTTTCAGTAAACAACGAAAGGCTAGATGGTTTTCGGGGTCATGAAGGGGCAATGGTAGTTTATTCCACAACATGGCAGCAACCACCAAAAAAAGAATCGCCACCGGGTTTTGCATGGTTGAACCGGGGAATGTGAATCAGGTGTGCATCTGAGGAACGAAGTGAAAGAGATGGAATATAACTGTCACGATCCATGCCCCTGACCCCCTCAGGTATAACAGCCCCCTGGCAGCAGTGGAGCTAAAGCCCTTCACACTGGCCCCAAGGGCCTTAAATTTCCATCAGAAACATACATGGAGCCAGTCCTGGCGCCTTTGGCACCAGGCTCAGTATCAACATGGAGGCCTATTACACAGATCAGTTCTTTAGAACCAAGCCATGTGGTCTAGTGTTTTGGGTGTGGCTGGGCTTGAAACTACTTGGCCTGGAACTACTTTACCTGGGCTATTTAAACCACACCCAAACAGCAGAACACGCTTCGAGTTATTCTGCACTCCTGCAGCGTAACGCTTACCGTGTCCAGCTCCTGCTCATCTGCTTTTCCGGCGGCCCGATCCTTAAACCCTAGATCCGGATTCCATTAATAACCTAGAAGAACAGGAACAGCATTAGCAAGCAAGAACACTTACCTGTGAAGTAACCGGCCTTGAATCCATCCTGCACTTCGCTTACCTCGCCCATCTCCGGAGTTCACTGCAACCTGCAAAGGTAAAGAAACAAGGACAGAATTAATAACAATTCTTACCTGGGCAAGCAGCGAGTCCTGCAGCACCCTGCACTTCTCTTAGCTCGCCCATCTACGGGTTTCACCGCAATCTGCAAGGGAGAAGGAACAAGGTCAGCATTAACAAAGCACTTACCTGGGCAAGCAGCGCTTCGATCGCTCATCACTCCGGAACATCACTGCAACCTGTACAAAGAATAGAAGAGAACACAGGTTAGCAATTAACACCAATAAACAGCGCAGCGCTCCGCACATCAATATCTCACTGTGGTCTTCGCCATCGGCGCGGCAACTCCTATTTCGCAACCATCCCTGTGAAAACAAAGCGACATTGTTAGGGAACAGCGTAGTGGAGCAAGATGCCGAGAAGACAGAGAAAACGGAGGGAAAGAAAGAGACAGAATAAAGACGGAAAAGACATTATAACTCACCTGGAAGACAGCAAGCAGAGTCGGAGTCACAGCCGGTCTGGACCCGATATAAGGGCACACGGACCAGTGAAGCAACTAGGTCCTTGGCACGCCCGCACCAACCACACGCTCCTGCACAGAGACGCAGGACAGAGAGTTCAACGCACAAAAACCTAAGGCGCTACCCAGCGTCTGGCACATAACCAAGCAGAGAGGGGTCCGGGATAGCGCCTAGACCTCCATCCAGTATCATGTGGCGCCCCCGTGAATACCAGGTGAGCGTAACAATAACAACAAAACTTAGATTTCAAGTATTCTCAGCCTGCGTTGTAGAAAGCATGATGCACAATGCAGAGTGCTTTAAACGCCACATGTCTGGAGACTGGGAGCCGAAAAAGGAGACAGAGTACCAGGGAAATCTGAAAGCAAAGGGGGCTAGAAGTAGCAGCCCCAGCAGCTGAGCTTTTTAGAACGTGAATTTGATGTAGCAGATAGGCAGGCTGAGCAATGTAGAGGGAATTACAGTAGTCAAGAATTACAGAAATGGAGGAAGAAACAACCGGCATGAAAGTGAACAGGAAGAAATGGGAGAATTATTTTCAATTGCTTAAGTTTGACGTAGCCCGTCTGGCAGACCGAGCTGACTTGAGCAACAACAGACAGAGAGGCAGACAATTTGAAACCAAGCTCTTTCACAGTGGCGGCTGGCTTGGGTAAGGCCCCAAAAGAAGGGGGCCAAAAAGCCAAAGTCCACAGGGATGCAGCAAAACGAGGGCCAACCATTAAAACTTCAGTTTTGGTGCCATTAAGACTCAACCAGTTTTTGCTCCTCCAGTCGTTAATAGCCTGCAAGCAGGAGCAACAACATTCAGCAGTATCATAGTGTGCAAAATCAAGGTGCATGATAATCTGTGTGTGGTCCGCGAAGGAATAACACCAAAAACCAAAGGACTGGATTAATTGAGCCAGTGGCTGAATGTAAATATTCAACTATAAGGGGAATAGTGCTGAACCTTGATGAACACCACAAGTAATGGCAGTAGAGGCCAATAGAAAGGGAGCTAGGGAAAGAGACTGAGAGCGGTCAGATAGAAAAGAGTGACACCAAGCCTAGACTGTGCCAGAGATGCCCGCTGTGGATAGCCGGTTCAGAAGTATGGAGTGATCAATGGTGTTGAACACAGCCAACAGATCTAAAAGGGTCAGCGCTGACACCACCTTGATCAGCAATCAAGGTTAAATCATCAACTGCAGCGACCAGGACAGACTCAGTGTTATGGCCGGGGTGGCGAAATCCAGATTGAAAAGGATTGAAGAACTGAGAATTCTCCATGAATAAACAAAGGAGGGGAGTGACCAAAGATCCCATGAGTTTCATAACAAAAGATAGAAGAGAAATGGGACGGAAATGTGTTTGAATAAGGGGCTCCAGAGAAGGTTTCTTTAATAACGGGATCCCCAATGGATGCTTAAGGCCAGGTGGAATCTGGCCAGTAGAAAAATAATGATTCACTGCTGCAACTGCTGTCGACGCAATGTCAGGCATAAAGTTTGGGAAGTTGGAACCAAATTGGTGGCTGAGGGGTCAGAAGACAGAGCCTTGATGAGCCTGAATAACTCTTTATGCTGACTGATTGCAGACTCTGATTCTAATAAAACAGTTGTGTTGGTAAACTGCCGTGGCCTTCCGCAGAGCTAGCTTAGCTGATGGACAATAGGTCGAAGCCATTTGCATTCAGCCTGTCTGCAGGAAAGGTGCTATTTTGCCAACTGGGGTTTAAACCAAGGCTCAGAGGGATGGTTATGGGGATTAGAGGCCTTAAGTGAGGCAAATAAGTCAGTAGTCGAAGTAAAAGCCACAGAGAGCAAAGAGAGCTGAATTATAGGGGACGTGCCACAGATATTTATTTATTTATTTACATCTATAAAGTATATAGATCACATGAGTCTCGGGTCTCTGTTAATCATGTAGTTGGAATGTCCAGGATTATCCCTTTGGTACTTGAGGCGATTATAGCTCTCCAGAATTTGGATAATTCTGAATTTGAGGGCTTTGTTATCTCCACTTAAAAGTAATGCCCATCGTTGGCTCTAGAAGGTGGCATCATGTTTCTGAACAACTGTCTTTTTTTATCTAGTGCCAGGCAGACCATAATAATGTGATGGATTGTCTCTATTTGGTCCCGCTGTAGGCAGAATCTGCAGAAAAGCATTGTCTCTGGTAACTGCAAATTAAGCCTTAGTCGCAGAAAAGTATCCCTCATTGCTCGGTCTGGAAATGTTTGCAAATATTGAGGTAATTGATTTTGTGCACGGACATCAATTGCACAGTATAGTGTGAGTTGATAGTCAGCTTTTTTATGTGTGGTATGAATCCAATCATTTCTTTGGAGTCTTTTTTTGGCTTCCTGCGGGCGATTAGCAAGCATATCTGCTGATATTTCTTCATTTTTCATTGTTTGTACGCATGCATTCTTCCATATATTTAAGACAGTTTTTTCAAAAGATCTCGATCTGGTAAAATATGGAAATGGCCGGGACGTCATCTTTTACCAGGATCTTCCTATAGAGGTTTAGGAATTTCCAGTTCCTGGTGCATTCAACTGATTGTAATCCAAGTTCAAAGCGTATACGTGGAACTGGATACGCAAGAGGAAGGGAGAGGATCTTGCGCCATACTAGGCCTTCTAAGTAGTTCCACAAATTACGTGGTACATTCAGCATTGTTTCACAGCCATAAGTAAAAATCAACACTATTTTCTGCTTGTAGAAGGCGATGATCGGTTTCATTGAGTAAGATCCGTATTTATTATGCAGAGCCACTCCTTGGCGGGCAAATGACAGGGCTTTCGTTTTTAGTTGTTCAATCCATTCTTTTAAAATTTCTGATTGATTCAACAAGACACCCAGATATTTAACTGTATTCGTTGTCTCAGGTTTTTTACCATCTAGGAAAATTGAAAGCTGCTTTTTTTTCACGTTCAGATGTCGAGTTAGTATCATCACTTGTGTTTTTTTTATGTTAATCTTGAGTTCATTAGCAGCTGCATATACTTCCAATTGTGTCACTTATTTTTGTAGGCCGACTTGAGTTTTGTCAAGAATTACAAAATCGTTGGCGTACTTCACATACGGTATTAGCGTGTTGTTCAGCTTTGGGGGGTTCGCTATAATGTTTTGCTGACTGTCCGCAAAGTCTGATGTATACAGATTGAATAAAGTCGCCGCCAATGGGCATCCCTGTTAGAGTCCGTTCCATGTTTCAATTTCCTAGGATAAGAATCCGTTTTGAGCTAACCTAATTCCTATCGTCGTATTTGAGTGCAAGGCTCTGATTGGATCGAGGATGTCCATGGGGCACTTCCATGCATCTAGTTTTCCCCACATTTTTTTTCTGTTAACAGCGTCAAATGTGAGTTTGAAGTCAATAAAGGCTGCATGTGTCACAGATCGCTCTTTCATGTCTTCAAATTTCAGCATATTAAGTAGAATCAGGTTGATGTTAGTTCCTATATCTTTTACAAATCTAGTTTGCCTAGGCTCAAATCTTCCAGCAGCTTTTGCCCATTTAGTTGAATTACGGAGTTGAAGAGATGCGAACACCTTTCCCAGAGGATCCAAAAGCGCAATAGGTCGATAGTTTGCTGGTTTTCTATCGTCTCGCTTGAATATTGGTACTAAGATAGCTGTTTTCCATGACATCGGTATAGCTCGATTTCTCACAATGATAGCAAATATCCATTTACATATGTCTGCCCATAATTCAGGGTTCTGTCTAAGCATTGCATTGCTTAGCCCATCTGGCCCACGGGCCCAGGAGGATTTCAGTGTTTTATATGCCTAAGGATGTCGTTGGGAGTCCATAGCATGTTCCATTTCTCGCTCTTACTGGGCAGTTGATACTTCTGCTGTTCATCGGTCTTCTTGTATAATATAGAAAAGTAGGACAGCCACTCAGCCTCTGGAACATCAAGAATTAATCTCTTGTTCTGGTGGTAATTTTCATTCAGTATACTCTGCATGTTTCTGCTATTTTGATTTCGGAGGGTTGCTGGCATGTTTTCGGCATCATTCTGAATTAGGGCTGCTCTTGTCATCTTATGCCAATTCCTATATTGCTGTTTTAACTGTCTAACAATTTTTGTTTTATCTACTTGTCATGAATGTATAGTTTTTCTTATGTTTTTTCGTAGTTCCATTTTTTTTCGTTGCTATTTGCCTAGGATAGCAGCGGAGATGTTTCTTCTTCTCAATTTGTGTTCACTTATTTATTATCATGAATGGAATGTCATCAAGGGCTGTCAAAACTCTATCAATAAATTGGTTAGCGTTGATCGGTACCAGATACCATTAGAGGTTTACTATCCCTACGTTTTTCTGTAAGATTTTCTTGTCGTCCTCATTGTACAAGTAATGGCTTGGTAGGTTATATTCAATGATTGTATACTGCATCCAAGCATTAACATTAATGCGCTCAAGAACTTCCAACACACCATCTATTTTGATCAGTGTCAACAGTCCCTTTGGACAGTTTATTAGCTGGATTTGTACACACCACATATCCGTCACAGATTGGGGGATGGTAGAGCCATGTCTCTTGTAGGCAAATGATCTGATATTCTGCTAGGTCTTTATTTTCCTCTTTCAATAAATGACCTGAACCCCTGGTATTCCATGAACAGATGCTGAGTTTTGTGTGTTGGTGTTTGGTTGATTGTTACTGGTACTCCTTCTTGTGGATTTTCGTACAAAATTCTTGTACCATTTCCTCTCAACAAATTGAACGCTAGGGTGGGGGTCAATCTTGTGGGTGATTATTTCTGTTTCTGTCTTCTTCAGCCATAGTCTGATCAGACATAAAACTCTGGCATAAGGTCTTTTGATTTTTACAGAATTTCTTTTCCGATTGTTGATCAAGCACATCTTATTTAAAGCTTTCATCAATTTTATCTTTGTCAAGACGTGTACATGTGAAACCCAGTTTAGTAAATAATTCTGCATTATCCAACACCTTTTCAAGAATAGAAGATGTATGAAGTTGGACCCATACCACGTCCATTTTCCTTTCGTGGATAAATTCAACCAATTTAATGTCCCCTGACCTGATCTTTTTTAGCTGTGGTATCACATGCATTAGGCAGAGGATATTTGTTGTATTCATAATGAGTCCATCGTTCCTTGAACTCTTCCGCTCCAGCTTTATTCTAGTATTTAAGTCATTACGTCGGGGATCAAGAAATGTCGGTAATTTAAGGCAATTTTCCATCGATTCCATGGAGGTTTTTGCATGTTCTTCATCAAGATTCTTTACCGAATCATTCGACTGGTTTTGAAGGGATGTATCTGATATTGTACTGTAGTACATCCTTAGGCTTTCTAGTTAATAGTCTGAAATGCTTTCACACGAAAGGTCCTTTCTTCCGCTGTTTGTATTCTGCTCTTCTTCGTATTCCTCGACTACAATTAAGGATTGGTCCTCCTCATGTGTCATACTTTTAATGGGGAGTAGAGATGGCTCGTTTGAATATGTTTAAAGATTCGGGGGGGGTGGCCAGCAGCAGAGCAATGCGGACGTGAGTCCCTGAAGCTCCTGCGGCCGCCATCAATAACCTGAATAATAGCCTGTCATCTGTGTAGAAGCTACCCGAAAAACTTCTCTACTGACAAAGAAACATGTGCAGCACAATCGGGTGCAGTTACGGTTCTAATTAGAACTGCCTGAGTGAAATCAGAACCGCACAACTGAACCTGTATGAATACAGTTTACGGTGGGGAAAATGGCTGCGGTCGCCACAGTGCAGCTGCAAAGGTAATGTTGGAGGTGAGGTGCCTAAGAGAGATCGAGGTGGAGCCCAGGCATAAACGAAGGCCAACGGCACCAGAGTGGGGAGGTGCAACTCGAGTCCCGACGGGCTGCTGCAGAACTACGGCAACGCGACTGTGCCCATCGCATCATCGTACATACAACATGGGCAGCGGCCAGAGAGAGGGGAAGACGCTGAAGCAGCCTGTCACACACTGACACTGCAGTAGAGGGTTAGTAGAGGGTTAGTGCTACCGATCACTCTGAAGGACCAGACAGATCTGCCGGACGCAATCCCAGCACAGGAGTGAAAGGGGGCCTGGACCTCAGAACGCCTCATGATCTGATCCACACACATAGACTACGCACTACTGCCAGGGGGGCCGCCTGAGGCCTCTCACGGAGGAGAGCTACGTGTGCGAGGCAACCCTGCTGCGCACCAGCAGCACATGAGAGAAAGTGCACAAGAAAGGAGACCCCTCGGAGCGGCTCCCACCCGGAACCAGCTGTCTGTGCGCCCGAGAGGAGAGCTGCGACACCACAGCATCGCCCAGAGGTAGGAACCTCTGAGTAACACGCATTAGCCTGGTGAAGGGAGGAGAATGCCATACGCGGCTCAGCAAGCGGAGACCTCGAGACAGCCCTGACCCCGGAAACAAATTCAGAGGCTGGGATCTCTATCCCCTGATCACAGAGGGGAGGAATCACTAAACAATCACCCATGCTCGCTGCCCTGGATCTATCTGAACCCCGCACAGACCACTAACCACAGTAGACACAACATGCTACCCAGCGCGGAGGAACCCCACCTCGAACACAGAGGAGGAACCGTCAGTGAAAGGAGAACTCGGTGAGTGCCCAACACCTGAATCCAAAACCCTAATATCAAGCTGCCCCAAATCAGAGAGAGCCCCTGAGGGTGCGCATAATCTGAGGAAAGGAAGGAACGTGAGCTCACATTGCCCTTGTCTTCTCCCCCTGCAAGCCAATTGAGATTGCAGTCAATTGGCAGCACACATGCCGGAGGCCGGGCAAGGGACGGACCCCGCGACCCTATCCCAAAAGGAGCATGACTGATGGCGCAGGGGTGCGCTGTGATAATGTGAAACCCAACAGCGTGGACTGGGACATTCTGAGAGGGATACCAGCACTGTACAGCTAGTGGAGTGAATTGGAGCAACTGACCCAACAAACATCCTTGTTCACCCTGCAATAGCGCAGCCAGAATGCTGGATTAAATCAGCAGAACGAAGGAACAGGTACCCTCTGGGAGTGCATAGCTCTGTTGTTGAGAAGGCACACACTGTGAAAACATGAAACCGAGACTACTGGACTGCCTCAGGACAGAACGTACATGTGAGTAGAAATACTGGGGTATAGAAGCTGCAACTGTGTGGGAGAGGAGCGAGAGGAGTGAGCCACTACCTAGGACGGAACCAAACTAGCAAATGAAATAAACAGAACATCTTTCCCTCAACACTGACAACTAACAGTTGCCTTGTGGAAACACGCGGACAAGCCTGTCACAGTATATAAACGACTGCATGAACCAGACCTTTGCCGCCCCCTCTGTTGCCTTGGGCAGCAGATGGCGGCAGTTGTCAGCCTATAACAATATCCCCAGCCCTGGCACACACAAGGATAACCTACTCACTCAGCTGCTCTGGCACCAGATTGGCGACAAAGAAATCCCCCTAAAAGGGTGACACCGCCCCGCAATACCCTTCCTGGAGTGGTGTAGTAGCGGTCATCTGGCCTTGAAAACCGTGGGCGTAACCCACTGCTCATACTACACAGCCTGGCCCGGCCTCTCTGGCCCACATGCCTGTTTGTGATCATTGTAAAAATTAGCTATTGCCCTCAATGGTCGTGCTGTTCTAAAGCACTCTCCCTTCTATTGCTCTGTGGGACAGGATCCTTAATCACAGTCAGTGACCACTGGAGACTAGCATGGGCAAGGATGAACAAAAAAAACTGGCCACCCAAAGCAAGATTGACCAATTCACCACACCTTCTACAAATGTCCAGGCAGATCAAAGCCAGCCAGATATGATGACGGAAATGGAAAACACAATATCCCTGAAAGATGTCATGGCCACAATAGCGGACTTGCACGCCTCCATGGAACAAAAAATGGATGGCATCAGCATGGATGTCTCGCCCCTCCGGCATGACCTACAAAAGCTAACGTCCCGCACCGCGGAGGCAGAGCACTGCATTTCCGGTACAGAGGATGGACTGAGAAACCTTGAGCAGCGGCTCTTTGGCGTCACATCACGCCTGAAAGTAATGGAGGAGGGGGGGGATGAAAGTGAAGGAAGGTCTAGACATAATAATATTCAAATCCTAGGTCTACTGGAGAAATCGGGACAGAGCATGGAACTATTTCTGGAACAGTGGCTTATAGACATGTTCCAACAAAAGTCGTTTTCCAAGTTCTTTTCGACTGAGTGGGCCCACTGCATGGCAACCGGACGCTCGGTGCACCACCACGCACAGTGATAGCGAAACTGTTGAACTACAGAGACCGAGATGCACTACTCCAAATGGCATGCGCCAAAGGCACACTGACCTACAACGGATCCAGAATCGCATTCTTCCCAGACTACACCAGGGAAGTTCAGAAGGCACAGCAGTCTTTCGATCAGCTTACAAAACAGCTACACTCCTTAAATGTGAAATTTGGCCTAATGTTTCCGGCCCAACTGAAAATATATCAAAAAGGCTTGATGGTCCATTTCACGGACCCCAAAGACGCATGGAAATGGGCAGAACAGCACATTGAGGGGGACTGGAGAGCAATGCGGAACAATAGACACAGAAACCCCAGGGATATGCCGGATCGAGGACTGCCGGCCCCACGACCGCGGATGCAAGAATACAAGCCACTGATACAAGAAGGAAGGGAGTAGTGAATGAATAATTGACAATCAAACTAACCTACATCTCCGCTGCCGAAAAACAAAGTTCTTTGACAAGGCGTGAGATGAAATTGTTGAAACCACGGATGGAATCGAAATTGGGCGGTCAGCTCAGATGGAGTACCCCCCTCTGGAGTGACACTCCGGTCCTGCTGGGACGGAAGAGCTTCAGGGTCTTGAATGTGACGAAGTTAAGCAAGAGTTGTTTGTTTGGTAGTTGAGTGTTCTTTCAACTATCATTTGTTGTTCGGGCAACAGATGCTTCAGGTTGGGTTGGAGTACAGGGAGGGGGCAAGGGGATGTTTTGTGTTTCTGTTGTTTATGGATCCACCGATCAAATCACACGCGTTCCTTAAATTAACAGCCCACTATCCCGCTGCCAAATTGCGACCCACCTATGAAACTGTCATCACCAACTCCACTCCACTCAATATGGCCTTGTCTAGGCACGATGATAAAACCCTGCGATTCCGAACATGGAATATTAACAGACTGGGCAGCGGAATCAAAAGACGTCTAGTCACACAATTCCTAAATAGACACTCGCCCGATGTTGTACTTCTTACCGAAACCCACTTGGCAGGCACAATATGTAATCTGTTCAAACGTACCAACTACCACATGGCAATACACACAGGTTTTTCCATGGGCTCGAGAGGGGTGTTAATATTACTACACAAGACACTCCCCTTAACACTATCTAATCTGACACAAGACACGGGGGACAGATTTGTATATATAAAAGGTACGCTATGGAACCCTTCTCTGGCCATACTAGCGGTCTACTCCCCGCCCGCACTGATAACTACATTAACGAATGATATAACGCCCATACTCGCCAACAATATAGCAGATACCCTGATAATGGGAGGGGACTTCAATGAAGTCATGGATGTAGCGATGGACTGTGCGCACCTGCGAGGAAGAAACCCTACATCAAACACCAAACTTGCTACTTTCACCTCCGCTTTGGGGTTGAAAGATGTGTGGCGAGACCTGCACCCAACTGACCGGGAATACTCGTACCATTCTGGGGTCCACGCATCACTCTAGAGACTAGACTACTTCTTCCTCTCGGCAGCAGATATACACAAGCTGAGTGAGGCGACCCTACTTCCACGGGGCATATCGGATCACTCTCCTCTCCTGATGGTGCTCACGACGGAGAGACCACTTTGTCCCCCCTCGTGGCGCCTTAACAGCTATTACCTAGGATTCCCAGACCTCACATCCAAACAGCTACAAACACATATTTTGAGCTAAATGCTGGTTCGGTGGATAACCCTGGGATACTATGGAAGGCTTATAAGCCGGTACTCCGGGTGAGATCATCTCTTGGACAACAGCCCATAAGAGAGCACACCGGAAAGCGTTAGAGGAGGCAGAGTAGGAAGTACAGCAAACAGAAGCGGCATATGTTGCGACTGGCTCTCCCGACACACAAGGGTCCCTACAAGTGGCCCAAAAAAACGACTATACAATACAGCCCTAGATTGTACCAAACAGGCGCATAGGGTGATGCGAGCAAGATTATATGAAACAGGTGATAAAGCTGGCAAAATGTTGGCATGGTTAGAAAGAAGGGATGAAGGACATCATCAAGTCAAGGAAATCAAAACAGAGGGCTCGGAACGGTTGCTGACCGATTGTGATATTGCAGAAGGATTTGCATCCTACTATGCCGAACTGTACAAAGCCCCTACTAACCCCATTGACATCTCAGTGCTTTATGGGATGACCCTCCCCTCCCTAGACATCAACCAAATAACTCTTCTTGAGAAGGATATCACTGAAGAGGAACTGGTATTAGCCATAGCGCAACTCCAATCGGGAAAGACCCCGGGACCAAATGTGTTCCCCATAGAGATATGGAAAAAACTGGGAGGGAATGAGATAGCCCCACATCTACTTCACATGTTTCTACACTATAAAGAACAAGGGACCCTACCTGCCGACCTGAGGAAAGCTAGTATAAACTCCCAGAAAGATGTAGCTCGTATAGACCGATTTCCCTCATAAATAGTGAAACCAGAATTCTGGCAACATTGCTAGCCAACCGCCTACAAGGAGTGATAACATCACTAATACATCTGGACCAATGCGGATTTATGCCACGAAGGTCCACGCGCATGAACATCCAGAGGCTCCACTTGGCATTAGATAGGGCTCCTACTCTGCAGGAGCCCCTTGCGCTATTGGCAAAAGATTTCGAAAAGGCCTTTGACTCCTTGTTCTGGGAGGCACTGTGTGAAATAATGCGCCGGATGGGTTTAGGAGAGCAGTTTATAGGCTGAGTGCAACTCCTGTATAACTCCCCCGAGGCTAAGGTGAGCGGATGGCATTCAAAAGTCTTCAAACTGGGAAAGGGAAGGAGACAGAGCTGTCCCCTATCTGCTATGCTCTTTGCACTGATAATTATCCCCTGGCTGTCATACTGAGGAACACACAGGAATGGAGTGGCTTTCGATGGCAAGACGACTGGGAGGACAGGGTTTCCCTATATGCCGACGGCCTGCTCATATACCTGGGTGATCCAGTCAACTCTTGCCCTGTGGTGACACAGCTACTGGAGCGATATGGGTCTTTCAGTGGTCTGAGGGTGAACTGTTCCAAATCCATACTATTCCCAATCAAAGGTGCAGGAAGTGCTATACCGGATAACTGTCCATACCGCATTGAAGTAGAACATTTTCCATACTTCGGCATACAAGTTACAGTTAACCTTGCAGAATACGTAGCTAGAAACCTGCACCCGATAGTGGATAGATTTACACAAGATGTACGCCACTGGGCCTCACTACCCCTAACCGTACTAGGAAGAGCAGCGCTGTTTAAAATGTTAGCCCTACCTCGCTTATTGTATATTTTACAAAATGCCCCGCTCCACATACCAACACTTGATTCCTGCAAAATTGAAAGCACTCTTAGGAGACTCCTGTGGGGGGGGAGGACATCCACGCATAGCGCTTAGAACACTCCAATGCTCTGTATGGGAGGGAGGCATTGGGTTGCCACACTTACAAACCTATTATTGGACCAGCCAGATGGCGCTAGGCAATGATATGCTACACAGAGACAAAGATCTGCCACATATCAGAGCAAGGACTGTTGAGACACAGGGCATGCCCCCGCTAAGAAGCCTATACCAAACACTCACATGCCCACCCCCTCGCAATATGACGACTCACATGACGTTGACCTGGACCAAAACTCACAGACATATTGGATGGGACAAAAAGGTTACCCCAATACAAACCTTGTGGGGAAACAGAAATCTGCCTGAAGTAGGCAAAATCCTGTTGTGGCCGAGTTGGGAATTGATGGGAATAACACAAGTTGGGGATGTAATTATCTACGGCAAATTGGTACCCTTTGAGGATCTGACTGCCTGATTTGGTCTGCCCAACACTGAACGGTACCGATATATAAAACTGAAACACGCGATACGAACACATCGCACAGAGCTAGCTGACATGCCTGAGTGTACATCTAGAGAGGATATTGGCCTTGATCGCATTGATACCAAAATCACCTCTGTTATGTTCAACGCCATATCCTCATTTGCGACACATAATACTTTGCAACCTAAAGCTGAAATGGTAAAGGGACCTTGGTCTAATACTGCCTGAGGACTGTGTAACAATCCTGATGTATCCGTGAGAAACAGCCATTTCGTACAGCTTAAGGAGTTACATAGGATATACTACCCGAGAGTGGCACTACATCAATGGGGCAGAGCTGCAGACTCCAGCTGCCAGCGCTGCCAACAAGAGGAGGGCACCTTCTTTCACATACTATGGGAATGCCCGCAGATCCAGAAGTACTGGCAACAATGCTGCAATAAGCTGTCAGCGATTTTGGGTTGCACTATCCCCAAAGACCCTAAATTGATGTTGTTGGGAGTTAAGGAAGAGGGGGAAATGACTCGCTTTGAAAAACTGTTTGTCTCCACAACCACGGGACTGATTAAGAGGAAAATAGCATAATTGTGGGGATCTAATGTAACCCCCGCAATATTGACAATGGCTTACGAATGTGAATGAATGCATATTAATGGAGAAGAGCATTTGCACTTCCATGGGGTGTCTGGGGAAAACTCGAAAAATGTGGCAAAAGTGGGAGGATACACAATAAACTGCCTATTCAATTATAAAGAGCAAATTCAAGGACGCAATGTGAAATAGATATAATGCAATGCACTGTAATAACTAAAAGTGATAGAACTGGATCCACTTGTTGTTTGTTGTTGCTTAACTCATTAAGAGTCTTTTGTCTTGTTATGTAATGTCTAATGTGAAAACCAATAAAATGTGTTATAAAAAAAAGAATATGTTGAAAGATTCATTAGGAGCTCCTGTTCTATTTGTTCGTCATTTGTTGGAGATGCTTGATGTTTTACAGGGGTTCCATTTTTTTCTTTTCCAGGTAAGTGGGTTTTTTGTGTGTTCGCGCTTTTCAATGTTTTAAATTGTAATATGGGGTCCAACGATGTAGGTTTTCTCAGATTTCTTAAAAATGCTCTTGAACTGCTTTTTGTGGTTTTATTGATCTTTTGAACTGGGAGATCTTTATTTTTTTTCTTTCCCTTCAGTTGTCTTGTCTGGATATCGCCCAGATCAAATTTAGCTCGGTCAAAGATCGGGAAGGATTTTGTCCCCTGTGACACGATATTTGTAGACATGTTCCCAATATGGGTTTCCTGCCTTTGCGGGAACGCTTGGGATGCTGGATGTAAGATTCGACCCACTTTATCAGGTTTGGGTCTACCTGTCTGGTTTTCGAGTGGCGCACTTGGTGTGTCGCCCCCAAGTTTGTTTCCCGGCAGTGGTGATATTTTCCTTTGTTGGGCTGTCATTCCATGTGTGAAGTTGTCTTGTTGGATTGTACAGGGCAACTGATTAGGTCGTTTTAGCTCCCGATCTCTTCCATGAGAATGGCTCTTTTGTTTTTCTACGAGCATTTCCATCATGGTTGTCGTCAGCAGAGCCTTATCTTTTTTTTTTTTTAATTTTTTTTATTGGTTTATACAAAACCTTTAAAAAGAAAAAGAAAAACATAAGTCATCCATTTCCACGTTCAGAGACATACATGAGATCACGTTTCAAAATACAGACATGAGAAAGCAGGAGTCCACAGCAAGGGCCAAGGGAACCTTGACATATGACACCGGTTGAGCTTTATTTGATAACAAGCCGTACGAGCCTGTGCCGTCAACCTTCCTCTTCGGTATTCACCGAATCAAGGGACTCTTCAATTTCCTGCAAAAACACGGTTAGCACCCTTGTCAGTTTTGTGTTGGAACCAGAAAACATCAGCTGCCACCATTCCTCTGCATTTCTTATTACGTGGTCAGAAACTATTTGTCCCAGATGTTTAGTTCTTTGTGGTTTAAAGAATGGGCAGAATAAGACAAGGTGCTTGAGTGATTCATCGCAGACTTTGCAATACCTACATACGGTGTTCGAAACAACTTTTCCTATCCAGTTCTTTGTCCGTTCTTTAGTTCTGAATAGGTTTAGGCGAAATCTCATGTATGTGGCCCTTTTTGCGTTGTCCGGGAACAAGACTACGTAGTTTTGTAGTATGTTAAATGCTCGTGCCTCAGCTGGGGCATCCTTCATTGCTTTAGTCCTTCTTCTGTCTTCACTAGTTTGAATCCAGTCTGCTTCCCAGATCTTTTTCTTCACCAGGTCTGGATTGGCCTGAAGAGTTTTGATATTCGTTCCATGAGTGGTTAACAGTTCTTGGCATCTTTTGTACCACAAGGCTAGGAGACAGTCTGGCTTGGCATTGCCAGGATTGCTTAGTATTTTAAATTGAGGTGCTGTTGCATGCATCACAGTTTTCCTGAATAGGGCCAAGGTGTTCCACATGATCCGAGCTTCAAGCGAGATCATGCCTAACTCGTAGCGTATGCAGGATGTGGGGGTGCTGTTCGGAAGATGTAGAATTTTTACCCAAAAAATGTGTTCTAGGGTTGACCAGAATTCAGCTGAGCATCCAAAGGCATTCTCTGCACCGTATATCAAGGCTGGAACAACCTTCTGCTGATAGAAAGCTATCACTGGCTTGAGTGAAAACTTTCCATATTTTTTGTTTAATATCGATGCTTGGGAAGCTAATTGTCGACATTTCGTCTTCGTGATCTCCATCCAGGGGCTATCATTTATGTTTGTGTTAATTTGCATCCCAAGATATCTGGTGCTTTCCACCGTAGTAAGTGTTTCCTTTCCCAGGTGCCATCTGAATTTGTTATTTTTCCAGTGGCATCCAGTTTGCAAATTCTGTAGTGTTAGTATTTCACTTTTTAAGTTGTTAATGAGCAATCCGTTGTTTTCCACGTAACGTTCAACTGCATTTATTTTGCGCTGGAGGCCGATTGGGGTAGAATCCAACAAGATCAAATCATCGGCATACAACATCCAGCCTAATGCAGAGCCGTGTAACATGGGGGAGTAGGATCGTGGCTCATTAATTGCGAAACCAATGTCCGAGAGAAAAAGATTGAAAATGATCGCCGCCAAAGGGCAACCTTGCTTGACACCACGAAAAGTGTTAATTTCTTCTGTGAGCAGTCCACCTTGGTCAAGGCGCACTCTGATGGTGGTGTCAGAGTGGATTTCTTTGATGGCGGCTAACAGACTCTCAGGGCACCCCCAGTTAGACATTTTTGTCCAAAGTAGTTCTCGATCGATGGAGTCAAACGCATGGGAAAAGTCTATCAGAGCAAGATAGACCTTTCTCCCAGCTCTAATGGCTTCCATTTTCAGCAAATTTATCAGCAGAAGGTTAAGACCACAGCCGACCCCCTTTACAAAGCCTGTTTGTCTTTCATCAAGGTGACCACTGTCAACAATCCATTGTGAAAGTTTTCGTTGCAGCATGGTTGCATACACTTTGCCCAATACATCCAAAAGAGCTATTGGTCGATAGTTTTTTGGCTCGAGCCGATTTCCTTTTTTAAAGATGGGCACAATTATTGCTTTCTTCCAAGACTTTGGAGATTACCGTCTTCTGCAGATTCGAGTGAAGAGTCCCTCACAAAAGTCCGCCCATAGCTCTGGACTTTGTTTTAGGGTAACGTTAGTCAGAACATCAAGTCAAAGGAGCCCTTGAGGCACTGGCGTTCTTAATTATCTGTAGTATGTCAGCTTTAGAGAAGGTCAGGTCCCATTTGATTAAAATTGGTGTTATAGGGGCCTGACAGGTACCTTTTTTGCTGTACAAGTTTTTGAAATGTGATGACCACCTTGCTGCTGGTACCATATTTGACATCAATGCGGATTGAGGAGCCCCTTCGTTGTTTAGAAGTCTCCAGAACTCTGCCGAATTTTTGTTGTTCATTTTTTGCATCATTAATTCTGCATCGTTTTGGAACATAAGGGCTTTATGGGATCTTATCCAATTTTTGTATTTCTGTTTTGCGACACGTTTTTCTCGCGCTGAGTCTATAGAATCTCTGAATCTCAGGAGTCTGATAGAGGCGCGTAGTTCTCTCTTTCTTCTCATGATCTCAACATCGAATTTATGTTTGTTAGCAAAGCCATGGTTTCTCAGTCCCTGTTTTTTTCCACAAACAGATGTAATAGATGTGCGTATTCAACTCCACAATCCAGTTTGATGAAAGTTTCTGAAATTGTGGAGACTTCAGCAGAGAGCAGTGTTAGCCTCACTCTGTTTGGCTCAGCCGATATCCGATGTTCCCATCGTTCTTGGGGCGGTTGATTTACGGCTGACAAGGTGAGAATTACCATGCCATGATCGCTTTGAGTCATCGGTATTACCTCAAGCGACAAGATGGATTGTTGGATCTTTTCTGAGGCGAAGAAGTAGTCCAAGATGGAATTCTGATCTGCTCGTCGCCACGTAGGTTTAGCTGGTATATCGCCGACAGAATTTCCATTGAGCATTGCTAAATTTCTAGCTTCCATTTCCCCCATCCATTTTGAAGCCACGTTGTTAGATACGTACACGACTTCGTTGTTTTTCATTCTTGTTGCCAGACAGTTGATATTCAAGTCTCCACAAATTATTATGTTTGTTGACTCATTCTCAAGTAAGAGATCATCGATTTTAGATGAGACTAGATCTACGAAGGAGGTTGTCCCGGCCTGAATGTGATTCCAGTATATATTAAATATATGGAAAAGAGTCGAGTTGTCAGTTCGGGACCCATCCGAAGCTATCGTTGACAGTAGTATAAAGGGTGATAGGTTTAGAGAGTTTGTGATACGACAACCCGAGCTCTTTTTTACAATTGTCAACAGACCTGCCATTGGTCTTCCTCTAGTTTTTTTAAAGGCTGAGCTGAAGGCCACTTCATAGGCATCCACAGTTGGGCAACTCGTCATCCACGTCTCTTGAAGGCAGACCACATCTAGCGCGTCCGGCCAGGGTTCTACAAATAGGTGGGAGAAGCCCCTGGTGTTCCAGGATCCGATCTTAAATTCCCGTGGCTCCTCTACCACTTGGCGTTACCGTTTTGAGGATCTGCCTAATGCTTCAGCCAGCCAGGACCAATCCTTTTGTGTTCCGCTTTGGTCTTGTGGGCTTTGCGAGTCACCAAGACTCGGATCCGTCATGCCAGCTCCTTTAATGGTGATTTTGATGGTATCCTCTGTGGGGAGTTTCCCTGGTACAGTCTCAGGGGAACTACTGGCCATTGTCTTTTTCATGCTTCCAGAACCAGGATGCAGATCACGTTCTAACAACGATTCCACGTTTCGGGGAAGCTCATTTTCCGCGGGTTTGTTAGAAAACAGTGGTTTCCGACAGAACGAGTCGCGTTTAGTTTTTTGAGAGTCTGCTCTGTGATCGAATTCAGCTTGCTCAGACACTTCTGAGATATCGAAGCCCATAGACATAAGAGCGGAGCCCGCATCCAGTACAATGTTCAGAACAATTCTGGATCTAAAGTGGAGGATGATTTTATCATCTTGGTCCTCATTTTTGAATTCCACTGTCTTGATGTCCTCAGATCGTATCGTTTTGAGAGAAGGCACGTGTTGAAAGAGACATAGAACGTTTGTGCGATTTAAGATGAGTTTCTCTCAATTTTCTATACGTTCTAGCCTCACCTTGTGGGAAGTTTAATTTTTGTCGCCAGCGCTTTTATCCGTCCTGTTCGTTTTGCGCCATTCCTTTCTCTCACGGCCAAGCCGTGTGTCGAGGATCTCGTTTCTAGCCAGTCCTACTCTGTTTACGTTGTCTTTGTTGTAATCAAGGCCATCCGAAAATGTGTCTTTTGATTTATTATGAGGCCACAGGCCCTCTTTCAGAGCATGCTTCCTTTCTAACGATGGTTTAGACAGCGTCTGAGATTGAGCAAGGGCTTTTCGCCTTTCTTCCAATGTTTTAAATATGGGACTTGAGGGAGTTATGTGAGGCTCGTCTTGTTTAGGCTTCTTTTCGAAAAGAGTACATACTCTTGCAGCGCCAGCTGGTATCCGGGTAAGCACTGAGTCATTTCCGTCACTTGGAACTACCGACTGTGCATCCGCAAGTAACGCATCCTCAGCACCCATCTCAGAAACCTTATCCTCTGATTCCAAGTCTTCATACACAGACAGGTTGATTAAGTCGATGGATTGATCCTCGGTAGGTTCAGGGAGAGGGACAGATTCTACAGGCTTAGCGGAAGTGTTTGCAATGGTAAGGTCTTTTTTCTTTGTTGGATCTCTGTCATCTGTCCGAGTGTTATTAACAGTTACATTGACAGTGTTTAGATTCCGAAGGAATTTTCTTGAGTTGTTGCCAATTCTTCGGTTTTTAGTTCTTTGATTTTTAGTTTTTTTCAGCGGTCCTGGTTTGGGCCCCTTGTGATCTGCTTTCTGGGGTACAGTTCCCTTGAATATGTCAAATATTTGATTTTTGGGCTCCGTTGTTTCTGGAATTAGTATCACCTCAGGTATGCGAGGGGCGCCCGTGTCGATCAAGGTTGCCAAAGAGGAGGGTTTTTGAGGATCCAGTGTCGCCAGATTTTTAGGACCCTTACTGCTTTCCAGGACACTAGCAAAGCTCATTTGAAGGAATGCTTCGGTTCTTGGTTTTTCATGGCTGGGGCCCATGCTCTCGTTCATAGGTTTTTCAGGCTCAGGTTTTGAGCCTTGGATACCCCGAGTATCAGGCACTGAGGGAACCGGCGAACTTTTTTCGCTACTCAGGTTGTTGGCCTCCCGACAATTCTGAGTTATTGGTGCAGTTTTTAGTGCTTCTGTGGTTTCTCTAGGATTGTTGATAGTGTCCAATACACCCATGGTAGAATGGGGCACCAGCGAGCCAGTGTCTGTGTCGGAATTTCTCATTGAGGTGTAGGCGGGAGGTTCCATGGAAATTAGCACCTTGTCGGTTTGTTGACCAGCTGGGTGCTCCCGGCTAGGTTGCCGATTTGAATCCTGCGTCGTCGTGTGTCGATACCTTAGCACGCTTAGAGCTTGTTTCGCAACCTCTGTAAGGAGCTTTTTATCCAATTTGTTGTTTTCTTTCTGTTCTGTTAGTGTTTGCAAGGCAGAGGTCAAGTTTGTTTTTATTGCTCCATTATCCTTTCTTTCAGCGCGCAAATCTTTTTCCATATTGATTATCTTTGAATTCATAAGCGCCACTAAGGTTGTCAGGTCCTTCACATTATCATTTAGTTGCTCGTAGAGCTTTAGAAATGGAGCAAGCGAAATTCCAGTTGCTGACATTAAGACCGATTGTAGGTCTTTGGTGAAGTTCGCATCAAGTCTGGCTTCTGAGTTGCGATCTTTTTTATGTGATTGAATTTTGGATCGCCTGACTTTTGGAAAGTCACGTTCTATGATTGAAGAGGCAGTTGAACAAATCTCAGAAGAGGATGAGGTGGAAGCGTGAGAGTCACACTCGCAGGTGTTGTATGCAAGATTTTGTTTAGCACTTCTGAAGTCAATTGGGCGTGTTGTCGCATTTGCCTGTTTTTGAGGGGCACGAGCCTGAGAACAGGCTATACGGGGTGAAGCCGGACAAACAACATTTTCTTCATTTTGCAGAGCGATTTTCCAATTACGCAGAGCATCAGAATTTGTGATAGACCAGTCTTCCCCTGGCTGAGTCTCATGGTTGGGCGCCATAGGCGTCCGCTGGTTCTGCTGGTTAATTATGCTACGGTCTCCTCTAGATGTAAAATTGCAGGCTTTGTTTATTTGGGAAAAGTCTTGCAAAGTTTTGTTTACAACTTCTGTCGAGTCTCTTCTGTTTTTAGGGTGTGCTGGAGAAATGCGTCCCTTGTTTAGAACAGATAAGTGCTTGTCGAGTGGGCAAAATACTTCGTCTTCCAACACAGTGTTGGGCTTGGCAGGGTCCGGTTCATCCATTCCGTGTATAGAGTAGCCGTATGGTTTCTTGGTGGGCGGGAGTGATGAGGTGCGCAGCTCTGACAGAAAGGCCTCTTTCCAGATTGGGTCCGAGCTGTCATCACAGCTACCGTTATTTGTGCATCCTCTCATAGTATGTGCGCGCCACGCCAAAACCATCAATTTAGGTAGTTTATTTGAAGAAGAGTTTATGGAGTGGGCGTCAGTAAGGAGCGCAGCGTTCAGAGAACTTGGGCACGGCCTTGCCGCAACCTCAGACTCTGTGTTACAGGCGTCAACCTCGGTCGGCACAACAAGCGTGACGACGGGCACACGAAAATCCACTCCGCGTCTTACCTCTTTCTCAGAGCACACGGAACTGGCAGTTGGATCGGGCGCCGTCAAGCTGACAAGAGAGGCAATCGAAGGCTCGGGGTGCGAGGGTCCGCTCCGAGGATCGCCCAATGGCGAAGAGGCCCCGACCCCCACCAGAACTGACCCACCATTTCCCAGGTGGGAGGGGATCCCCAATCCCACGCGGTCATCCATGAAGCCACCACCCCCACAGCCGCCAGGCGCACACTCCCTCTCACCCCACTCGGCTCTCCCATCACTCGCCGAGCATAGTGACGTCACACTCGGTGTGAACTTGCTCGCATCGATGGCCAGTTTGTGTAACATGGGGGGAGACAGGTAAGGGGGATCGAGGGGTGAGACGGGCCCTGCTAGGTGATTGTCAGTATTATCAATATTTGACGAGTCCACCTGCAGGGTAATGGAGTCTATTGGAAATATAGAGGATGTAGAAGGTATAGAGGCTATCATTGGTGTGGCGGCATATACTGCGTTTCTCCTTGCACTTTTATTCTTCAAACACATCAATGACGATCCCACATCTTCAGGTTCTCCCGCAAAAGTTCTGGTAACCTCACTTACGGTGTCGTTATGTCTAATCAGTTTTGTACTTACTCGTTGGCCAATGCTCGCGTCAGTCAGATTAGATGCTGAGGCGGAGGCGGAGTTCCAACGTCGCAGTTGCAGCCTTGTATGGGGTGGGGAAGGCAAGCGGTCTCCGCAGGTGCCTGTCTTCCCGCATTTGTGCGATGATCCATCCATTACGGCGGGCCCGCAGGCCCTCGCCTTCGCCCGAACACCAGAACACCAAAACACACTGCGCACACCGCGCGCACCGCGTGTGCTAGGGGTTTTATGCTACTTCCTCCTGGAAGCAGTAGTGGAAATAGAAAACAGACTTCCAAGTGTCCCAGAAGCAGCAGCAGCAGAAAGAGCCTGGGCAGTCTCAGGCTCGCCAAAACACACTGCGCACACCTTATCTTCCTGATCGCTATGAGCAATGTCAAACAATCTTAGTTGCCATTGGTTTGACGCTTCTGCTTCCATATCCAATCTAGATTGGATTTTGTTGACGAAAGATTCAAAGAGTATTTGTTTTGTGTGGATCATAGCCAACAATGTGGCTTGATCCTTCATGGAGTCATCTATTGCTTCATACATTTTAAGAAATGGAACTAGTGCGTGTGTTGTAGCTGCCATTAGCATATTTTGGAGTTAGAGCATGGAAGTTGGAATCGCTTCATGGTGTGATTCTGGTGGAGGGCTACATTGCCATTTTTCTACAATTTCATGGTGCTGTGGTTTTCTTAGTATTGGGCTATTAGCCAAGCTGTTAGCCTGTAAATGGATATTGTTTAGTTCCTCCTTTGCTTGTGTGGTATTTGACTGTGACATCTGTGTCAGTGCCAGTTGAGTAGGTATGTCTTTTGAGTTCTGAAGCAAAGGAGTTTATGATGTCACAGCTTTCAGTTCAGCAGCCTTCTTTGTGCTCGGAACGTCAAACATATCTTTTAGTTTATCATGATTTATCATTAGATCCTCAATTTCCGTTATATCTATTGAAAGACACGCCATGCGTCTGTTATGTA
Source organism: Ambystoma mexicanum (assembly GCF_040938575.1). Classification (NCBI taxonomy): domain Eukaryota; kingdom Metazoa; phylum Chordata; class Amphibia; order Caudata; family Ambystomatidae; genus Ambystoma; species Ambystoma mexicanum. Next base: position 257,183,441 of record NC_090928.1, on the reverse strand, counting down.
GCATTACTGGCGAAATCGGAGTTGTTAGTGATTTATTGTATTGTTCATATTTGATTTGCCAATTGCGTTTCGCCTGCTCAGCTTTAATCTTCCGGTTTGTTGCAGTCGTGCCACAGATAATCATTAATGTGGGCCGCGATCTCAGATGTTCAGATAGACCGCCAACTTCGACATGGGGGAGATGAGCTAATGGAGCCAAAAGAAAAGGAGTTTCAATCAAAAAAAGGAACAATAGAGTGGTCTGTCCATATCACAGGAATTGGGGGGAGGGAGAGGTCACCAAGGCAGGAGGGGCTATAATCAATCATGGCTATTTCCTAAATAGTGAGTAGGTGCAGTTACATATTATAAGAGAAGGGATTCACAAGGACATACACAATGGCATTATGGGGACATTGCATTATGGGGGACATCGATGGGAGCGCACTAAGTTAAACTGGTCATAAGTTCCCACATCCACTGAATTTCAAGGGTTTTGTTGCATTACCTTTGCACAACTTAACTGCACCTTAACCAAGGTTTTTTCGGTTAATATATATATATATATATATATATATATATATATATATATATATATATATATATATATATATATATATATATATATATATATATTCCACCCAAAAAGTGCTCTTTCTACGAGTTGAGCAACTTAACCATAATTACAGATCCGCTACCGCAGACCCTGTAATATATATATATATATATATATATATATTTAGGTTTTTACTAAAAATGATCTTGATTAAGGGGAGATTGACTTGGTCGGTTATGTAATTGCCTGGACTCCGGACCAGGCTTTTGTGGACATCTAATATGAAACTGTCTCACCAACCCTGAAGCATGTGCATGCTCAGCATTTTCCCAGGATCTCTCTTCCAGGCCGTAACCCTTACTCTCAATTAAATACTGTAAACCTCCCCAGTATCTACTGGAGTCTAGAATTTCCTCCACTTCAAATTCTTCTGAACCCTCTTCCGTAAGTATTGATTGAGGTTTCCCTTTTTTTTAAAACTTTCTTTATTGGCACACTTGTCAGTACACATCACAACACATCATGGCATGATTTACAATGGAGGAGACAGCCACACAGGAACAGGGTCAGGGAAACACACATTCCGGAATGGTACATTACAGTAACACTGAATGCAGATCCTAGCAATTAGCAGCTCAGGTTTAGGAGCAGTAGAGGCCAGAGATTAGACCAATTGTGAGTCTGTGCAAATGTCCTGTACAGGCGATGTGCGTAGAAGATATGTTTTGAGTGGTGGTGTTTTGATCTACTGGACGCAGCTGCATTATAAAGGAAACGAGCATTGGCACAAGCCTACAACTGTGTCTAGACTGAGTGCACCCCTGTATATAAACACCTCTAAAAGCACCCATAAAGAAGCTTGTGTTAATACTGCAACAGACTTTTATATGTTTTGAAGTCAAGAAACAGTACTGTTTATGTCAACAATTGGAAAAGAGCAATATCCTAAGAGCTGCGAAGTGTCCCAAGGAATTGTGTTGTTTTGAAAAGCTCTTGGGGAAGGGAACCCCTTTGCCTTATAAACTGTTTTGAACTTGGGGAACTGGAAGCTGATTACAAGCCAAGAGCTGGAAGAAGCTCTGAACTTAACTTTGAACACTATTCATGTTGATGCTGATATCCCTACACATTGTATACAGTTAGATAGGATTTGGGCACAGACAGACATTTGATTTGGACTTCCTAACACAGACTATCCTTAGTTTTATTTAGGTAGGGAAATTCCACCTTAGTTTAGGGCAAGTTAGGCCTTACTCCACCCGTTGTCTGTGTCCGCTTCATGATGCTTTCACAATATGTGTGTGTGTGTGTATGCATGTGTTTTTCTGTTTCTGTGTTTATGTGTGTTTGTGCTTGTGTATTTGTGTGTCCGGATGTTTGTGGGTGTGATCAAACATTTTTGATTAAGCGGTGCAGCTGAGATATTTTCACACAAACTGCTTGAAATGTTGAATTGTTTAATGTGTGCAAGTGCCAGGGTGTTACATTGGACTCAAGGTGCAGGAGCTGACATTACAATAGGTTTGTATTGCAACGGCTGGAATATTGTTTTTTTATATTTTAAAGAGGTGATTTGCGATGTGTAAAAAATGGATGTCACTATGTGTCACTATGGATGTGGACTGTGGAACCCAGCAGCCGATGGATTTATGGAGATTTGTGCATCTGACTCAACGCGCCCCAGGCTGTTTTTGGGGCCAACAAGCACTGGCTGTTTTGGGGAGTAAACAAGTACTGACTGTTTTGGGGGTGCCTGCCAACAAGCAGTGAATGTTTTGTGGTGCCAACATGGGTGAATGGATGCGCACCCCAGCGATGTAGCATGACTTTTCTAGTTCTTTAATGGACCGCTGCAAAAGGTACTCCGGGAATGGGTGGGGCTCTTGGATGCCGCAACTATCAAGGAGCCCAAGGAATTGCGATGGAGCCCATTGTTTTGTTATCACAGGGGGTCATTCATATAGGGCACCAGCACTATCAAGGCAACAATCATGGAACGCTGTAGGTCGTGATGTTGACACCCCCATAGCTGGCGCTGCAGGGTGTGATGGTGGACACTACAGTTTTTAAGTGTGAAGCAGTGTCCTCCAGTGGCAAGGTCTGGGGCCGCCATATGCCAGATTATTATTATTATTATTATTTTTGTGTATATTGTTTTAAAAAAACCTTTACAAAATGACTTTGTAAGCATATTCAAATTACAGAACACTGAACGATATATTTGAAAACAAAAGGTATTCCTCCAAATTAAAACATATTTAGGAATAGGTACGCACATAATTGAATTTCATCATTAAAACCAAACATTAACTTCACAAAATCTCTCCTATTCATTATGCAAAAATACATTTGTGCAAATTAGCCAAGGTGCAAGTTTTCCATTGGTTCATACAATATAACATCATCATTTGAATAGTTGAGATTAACATTTAACATTTAACAATTGATAAAAAAAACAAATAGGAATAAAATCCATAATACATATTACTTTTAGGATTTCAGTTCGGCATTTGTTTAAAATCAGGTAACTAATACATAACATGTCATTCCTTTTTTGAAATTTCCAAACCAATCATTTTCAGAAATCGAGTAAGGGCCAAAATAAGGGATCTATTTTCTCCCCCATCATTCTTATCCAAAGAAAATCACTGGCACATTCCTCACCGCTATTCAAAAAGGAGTCTCAACACATTAAAATGAGGACATACCAAAATCCAATGTTTCAGAGTTTCCTTAGGTTTCCTTGGGTTCACTGCATTTTGGGAACCTACATTGAAAATCAAGTTTCAAGCCCTTTTCACCTGATCAATGTGCTACCCTTTCAAGTGAATGGAATTGGTTCATCCTGTAACACATATACAGGATGCGTGCTTTGAAACGAGGAAAGGTGATTATTTATGGACTTAGCAGTTCTCTTTTTCTAAAGAATTTCGCGTACTCTGTGTACGTGCTATGTTCAATTCCTCTGTAGCGCCAAACCAGTCAATTTCGTACAATTTATTTTTTAACAAACGGCAGGCGAGTAATTAGGTAATTATTTACAGTATTAGAATTGTCTAATATCGCTTGCATTTTTCTACAATACAAAGTGAATGAATTTGAGCTGTTATCCAGCATCAGTTCATGCAAGTCTTTATATAGGGAATTATTTGGTGGATCTAACACTTTAGCAAAGTTACTAAGCATCCTCCAGACATATCTAGTAGCTAACGATATTAAACCAAGTTAATGGCGCACTACAGAATTCGGAATAGCTAAAGAAAAAGTGAAGTGTGCTCTTCAGTAAGCGAACCTGTAAGGTATTTAAGAATGGACCAATATCAACCAGACACATGTCTAAATCATATAAAAGCACAGACTCCACTTTCACAGTATAAGAATCAATTAATGGTAAAATCGAAAATGTACAATATTTTGAATAAATTGCTTTCATTTGTGATGAAAGAGATCTTGACTTTTCATTTAAAATTTCTTTCCACATTGCAATAGAAGAGACATTACCGAGATTACACCCCAAATAAATCATGTACATGGGTTGTTCTATATATTTTTCATAACCAGGTCAAGGTATTTCATCCTCCAGTAAGGCAAGAACCTTTGAGTGCGTTTACAATAGCAAATATCTAGCACACACATTTACTAATATCCCTTCCTATAGATGCACCACCATTATAAAATACCACAAGGTATAGGAGTTCACCAACGCAATTTGGACATCATGGAAAATAAAAATAGATCCAAATGTGTTCCACCAACAACAAGTGAGAATGTGATTGATACATTTTATCAAGCTGTGACTAAGGAGATACATTACCATATCGACCATTCCAAGCATGGTTTCACTAGTTACAAAACCAATCTTACTCGAGCAGAGAGGTCTGCACTAAATGATCTAGCTAATGATTCAAACATTGTCATTAAGGAGGCCGATAAAGGTGGAAATATTGTGCTCCTGAACACATCAGATTAACTCAGAATGGCGAATGACCATTTAATCACACCAGGCTGTTCCGAGAAACTTAATGGTAATCCTACCGCACAGACAGTTTCTGAACTTACCGTACTTAATCATGACTGGCACTCACAAGGCATGCTTACAGATGACGAAAGAGCCTTTTTTTTTAATCACATTTTTTTAAATTGGATTTTCATACATAAGTAAGCATTACAATTAATACTTTACATAAAGGGAAAAGGGAAAATGGGGCCATGGCCCCAGGGACCGTCAAGTACTAAAGAGGGATCCTGTAAGCCAGTCTGTTCATGTCAGACACACCTGAATGAGTTTGCCCATTCTATTGGGGGTGTAACGTTTCTAATGCACCTTAGAACAGTCAGCGGGCATCCTCCCATTTATTCCAGATTTTGTGCGCCTTCTGAGGGCACCCCCTTGCTGTATATACTCTGTGTTCCATTGCTGCGCATATGTCCACATCTGTGGCCCATTGTTCGTAGTTTGGCATCGTCTCCGATCCCCACAACTGTGCAATGTTCCTTCTAAGTACTGCTGTAGCAGTCGACCAGGGTAACTTCTCATGTCGTGACAGATCGCTTTCGTCAGAGACCCCTAGTAACAAATGCTTTGATTCCCTAGGTACTGGTTTACCCATGACTCTTGACAATTTATCGCAGCAGTTCTGCCAGAGCGGTTGTATGTTGTCGCATTCCCATAAGATATGAAAAAAGGTCCCTTCTACACGTTTGCAATGCAGGCATCGTGAGTCTGGAGCTCTACCCCACCGGAACAATGCTACTCTCGGGTAATAGGTGCGGTGTAGGATCTTAAGTTGGACCAGTCTGAGCCTGGACGATATGGTTACTTCACAGGGATACATCAGTGCCTCTGTCCAGTCCTCTGGCTGTAATGTCCCCACGTCCCGCTCCCATTTGGCTTTTAGGCTGGTGAGTTCCGGTGTGGCAAAGGATGTGATCGCATTGTACATGGTTGAGGTGATTTTGTGTTTAATTTGTTCCTGGACTATGTTGTGTTGCATCGGGGTGTAATCTGGCATAACCCGCATGTTCTGTAGGTTAGATTGCAGTGCATGCTTCATTTGGGTATAGTGATATATTTCTGTCATTGGGAGGGAGAAATCAGATTGTAGTGTTTCAAATGGGATTATCTTGCCCTCCCGCACTATATCTCCAATCCTTGCTATCCCTTGCTGGTTCCAGGCAGGCCATTTGGGAAGCTTGTTTATTTCTGGGAGGAAACTGTTGTTCCATAACGGTTGTATGGGTGTCAGTTTCGAGTCCCACCCTATTGGTGTGTTTCTGCCCAGATTCGGGTGATTTGTGCCGACATTGAGGGGGGCATTGCACCGCCCAAGCCGCAGTACAAGAATTCCAGGGGTGATGCTGTACCATCAGCATTGAGCCCTCTAATATGTGGCAAGTTTGCGTCCCCATGAAGCATGTCGTTCACCACTGCCATCTGACCAGCCCAGTAGTATGTTTGCAGTCTGGGCAATCCAATTCCCCCCTCTCAGATGGACCTTTGAAGTGTGGGGAGAGCTATCTGTGGTTGACCCCCGCACCGTAATAGTTTCCGGAGGACACGATCAATTTTGAGGAATTTGTGCTTTGGGATATGGAGTGGTGCGTTTTGCAGGATGTACAGAAACCGAGGAAGAGCAATCATTTTGAACAGGGCCGTTCTACCTAACAGTGTCAGTGGTAGGGAAATCCAATGGCGATTGTCCTCCGCAAATCTTGCCACGATTGGATGTAGGCTCATGGGTATGTAGTCTGTGAGGTTTTGTGTGATTTGTACACCGAGGTATTTAAATTGTCCCATCACAATGCGGTAAGGACAATGTGTTGGTATTGCGGCGATTGCGCTTCCTATGGGGAACAATGTGGATTTGGACCAATTTACGCATAGTCCACTAAAGGCCTCGTATCTCTTTAGCATGTGTGTGACTCTGTGGCAGGAGGTAATCGGGTCTTTCAAATAGATTAACAAATCATCTGCATAGAGTGAAACGTTGTCCTCCCATGTGTCTGACCATCGGAAACCCTCCCAGCGTGTGGTGTTTCACAGGAGTATAGCCAGGGGTTTTATGGCGATAGCAAAGATCATGGCTGATAGAGGGCATCCCTGTCTCGTGCCCCTGTCCAGGAGAAAGGAGTCTGATTGCCAGCCATTAACTTTAGTTCTGGCGCTTGAGCAGCTGTATAGCAATTGCACTTAGCTCATAAAGTACCGGCCAAAGCCCATGTGGCGCATTATTTCCCAGATGACCTCCCATCGCACCGAATCAAAGGCTTTTTCAAAGTCGATTGCTAGTAGTGCTAATGGACTCTGAAGACTGTCTTCCCTTTCCAGTGCTGAGTGTAGCCTGTAGAGGTTCATACGGATAGATCTTTGGGGCATGAAACCACATTGGTCTGGGTGGATCAATGAAGGGATGACTTGCTGCAATCGGTCAGCTAGTATTTTAGCTAATATTTTTGTTTCACTATTTATAAGTGAGATCGGTCTGTATGAGCTACAGAGTTCGGGGGGTTTATCCGTCTTGAGCAATACTATTATTGAGGCTTCTCTTAGGTCCGGGGATAGGGAGCCCTGGTCCCTTGCGTGCCGGTACATGCGCTGTAGGTGCGGGGCGATTACATTCGCTCCCACTTTCTGCCATAGCTCAACCGGGAAGCCGTTTGGGCCCGGGGACTTGCCAGATTGGAGACCTGATATAGCGTTCAGCACCTCCTCCTCTGTGATTTCCTTCTCTAGTAGGTCCTATTGCGCCGTGTTTAAGGTGGGGAGAGTAATGTCCTCCATGATCGAAGCATCTATAGGGGTGGTGGGTGTCTTATACAGATCGGCATAGTAGGCCGCAAAACCTTCCGCTGTATCATGGTCTGACACTAGTGGATTTGAACCTCCTGTCTCAAGTCGTCAGACTTGGCTGTGACCCTGCTCTCTGCGTTCTAGCCATGCCAACATCTCGCTGGCTTTATCCCCCATTTCGTATATCCTCGCCTGCATCGCCCTGTGTGCTTGCCTTGGATTGTCTAAGGCTATGTTCTGGAGGCGTTTCTGTGCTAGCAGTAGGACCCGGTTTGTGTCAGGCGTGTCTTGGGCTAGGTGTATTTCTTCTGCACGTTTGACTTGCTGTTCCACCTCGTGTATCTTATGGAGGTGTTTGTTTTTGTGTGCGGTAGTCCATGAGATGATTTCACCTCTCAGTACTGCCTTGTAAGTCTCCCATAGCACTCCAGGGTCCGTTGCGGACTCCGTGTTTAGCTCGAAGTATGATTTGGTCATTTCTTGGATCTTGTCTACTAGTTCTTGAATACCCAAGTAATAGTTGTTGAGATGCCAGCTGGGAGGTGGGGTTGGTCTGGATGTATTGAGTGCTAATACCAGTGGGGAGTGGTCAGAGATTCCCCTGGGGAGTAGATATGCTTCGTGTGCCTTGTGTATTTCAGTTGACGGGAGAAAAAAGTAATCTAATCTAGAAAGCGAGGCGTGTGCCCCGGAGTGATAGGAGTATTCTCTATTATTAGGGTGGAGGTCTCTCCATGTGTCCCGCATGCCCAGGGCATTTGCAAATGTGGCAAGTTCAGTAGGTGCGCTGGGGTTTCTGCTGCGTAGATGTGAGCGATCTAACCCAGCGTCCATGACGTCGTTGAAGTCACCACCCATTATCATGATATTAGACGTGTCTTCTGTGATCAAGGGGGAGATGTCAGTGGGCCTCATTCCGAGTATGGCGGTAAGGGATACCGGTCACCGTTAAAGAGACCGGTGCCGGTAATCCCTTACCGCCACATTCCGAGTTCCCTTTGCGCCCTCGTCCTTTAGGGGCGAGGGCGCAAAGGGGCTTTTTAGCCAATAACGGTGACCGTAAAGTACGATCACCGTTATTTGCAATTTCCCCATTCCCATTGAGTCCTATGGGGGCTCATTTGGGAATGGGGAAGAGCCCTGGGGAATGGGAAATTACCGCCCTGGTCAACTCGGAATAGGGAGGTAATTTCCCATTCAACCAGGGCGTTGCCGGTACGGGTCCGGTGCCGACCAAGGCGCTACTACCGCCATTGGTTAGCGCCGGACTCGGAATGAGGCCCAGTGAGTAGCGAAGATAGTAGGTTGGGTGGCGCATAGACCTCTAGCATTGCGATGGATTGTTCCCAGAGTGTCCCTGTCATGTATACGTATTTGCCGCCTGTGTCCTGGGCAACGGTATTTAGATGGAAGGGGAGCCTATTATGTACTAGTATCATGACACCACGGGATCCCATGGTAAAGCCGGCGTGTAATGCAAGTCTATAGTTTGTGCGCTTGAATAAGGTGCAGTTTGTGCCTGCCAGGTAGGTTTCAGACAAAAATACTATGTCTGGGGCGTGTCTGTTTAGGTACTGTATGACTAGTTGGCGTTTAACCCCATTGCCCAGGACGTTGACATTCCATGTCATGAACTTGAGGATCTGGGGATGCTGGTAGTGGTGTTACGTATTGCCATGTTCACCCATGGTAGGAGAAATGTGTGCTGTGGAAGGTGGCCTGACGAGCCTAACTGAGCTGTGTTTGTGTGTTGTTGCCCTGTTATCTGACATCGGAATGTGTTGTGCTTGACTGGTCCTTTGCATACCCGAACTGAACAAACCCATATCCCCCCACCCTATACTCCTCCTAACTAGAAGCATTGGTTGCCCGAACATAAGAACTCTTAGTTGTCAACCGGACAACTTACGTGCACTGAACTATAATGCAAACAGATTACCCCTTAGGGTGAGTAGCTAGGGAGCGACACCCTTTGTTCTGTGGAAAAGGGGGGGGGTGGTCTGAAGAGAGAGGGCGGCTGACCCTTCGCATAACCGCATCGTGAAAGCATGTAGTGCCCTGTGTGAGGTGTCGGGTCTCTCGGTGGAACATTTGGCGTTGTGGTTTTCTACTCACTGCTGTGCACAGGGGCCCCATTGGAGATCGAGGTGGGGATCAACCACCTATGTCTTCCAGTTGGTTTTGTCCTGGTGCATGTGGTGGTACCAGTCGTTGGTCGGCTGGTGATCTGGGGTTTCTGCCCCTGTTGCTTTGAGGTGTCGACCAGTCTCCATCTATGTGCTGCTCGGTCCAGCGCCATGCCTCCTTGGGGTCGTTGAAGTGGACTGTGGTTCTTTTGTGATAGATTTTAAGCTGGGCGGGGAAGAGCAGACCGTATTTAAAGCCATTAAAGGTGATCGTGCCCTTGGCACGTGCCCGTGGTAGCAGCGCATCCCGATCCCTATAGTTTAGAAGCTTCGCTATCACGGTACGTGGGGGTGCGCCAGGCACTGGCCTTCCCGTGGGCATACGATGTGCTCTGTCAATGGAAAATACTTAGAGAAGGAATCCGGTTCGAACAGGTCCGTAAGCCATTGTTCGAGAAAAAGTTCCATGCAGGGACCTTCTGTTTTTTCGGGAATGCCGAGTATGCGAACATTGTTGTGCCTGGATCTCCCTTCTCCTTCCTCGATTCTGTCTTCCAGTGTCTTGAGCTTGGTTGTAACACCATGGAGTTGCTGTTGCATGTTGTGTAGTCCGTCCTCTGCGTTGGAGCTGTGTTGTTCAGCCTCTCTGGTGCGCGCTGATAGTTTTTGTAAATCGTGTCTGAGGGGGGAGACGTCCAGGCTTATCCCGTCCATCTTCTGCTCCATTGATGTGCGGGATTCCGCTATGGCGGCCATGACATCCTTTAGAGAAAGCATGTGCTCTGGCTCTGTTTCCATGGAGGGCAGTGTTTGGGGATCGTGGACTTGCGTTGGGGGTATTGTGTACTGGTCTATTCTGTTTTGTATGGGGTGTTTCTTCAGTTTATCCTTCCCCATGTTCGCTAACGGATCTTGCGGTTGGACAGGCGTGGTTCTGCAGTGCTGCTTACTGTCTTTGGTAGCCGTGAAGCGGTGTGCTGTTTGGTCCGAGGTCTCGTGGTGTTTGGCGCTCTCCTTATGGTCCTGTAGCCCGCAGGAGGTATTCCAGTTATGCTGAGGGGTGAGGCGCGGTTTTGTTCTACATATAGCCGTGGCCAGCTCGGTAGTAGTTTTGCCCCACTGAATTCAGAGACAATGGTGCGTGATCGCGCCTGTTTTCCCTTGCCCATGGTGATTGGCAGCGCTATTATGGTGCCCTGGCAGGTAGGGCTATACTTGAGGATTGTGCGCCGTGTGGTGGGCCTTTACTGAGTCCTGATGTTGTGCCAACAACCAGTGTTCGCCATTTATGGCCTGTGCAGCAGCCCCCAGCCCCGTGGCCTGTGTCGTTGGTGTGTGTTTCCAAATCTAAGCTTCTCTGTTACGAACCTTTGGTTTGCCTCATTCATGCCTCTTTGGCTGGCAGGAGAGGATTCCAGGGCATCAGGCGTCACAGCCACCAGTGTTGTGCAGCACTGCAGGACCATCTGCTTATTGCCCAGGGTCTACTGCTGTGTGCTGCTGTTGCCGGGCGCTTATGCGGTTGTGTTGTTCCCCCGCCCGCGTGAATCCGCTTGTGGCTGGAGAGGGTTGTCGAGTCCTGGTGTAGTATACACCGACACCGCGGTACGCTGCAGGCCCTCTGGTCCCTTACACAGGGCAGTATTTGCACTGGTGTTGCTGGGAGGCTGAGTAGCTTTATGACTCTCCCAGGGCGGGCCAACCTCCAACCCGGGGGCCTCTATGTTCTGCGGTGTGTGGGCGCCTGGGAGGGCACTCACCGGTGTGGCTGTCTTGGTCGCTGCATTCTTTCCCTCTTCTTCGCTCGGCACTCCAGCTGATCCACCACCTCTGGGAGAGCCGTTGGCGGATGGAGACGGCGCAGAGCACCGTAGGACAGGATTCTCCCGGTCCGCTGCTTCTGCGGCGCCGCCTTCCCTCCTCCTGAAGGCGCTCGCCACAGGTTCCGTCCTCCCAGCCACACAGGCAACATCCGCGCTGGGGCCGCGGGAGGGGATCGCCCCGCCCGGCCGCCGCTGTCCTTATCCTTCTGGGGCAGATGCTGGTGGTCGGTACGGCGGTCTGGGTTCTCCAGCAGTACAGCGATGGTCTTCGTATGCCGCACGTATGATGTCTCGGTTCAGGTGGCAATCTTGGGTACGCGTGGGTCAGCACACAAGCCGGCTTTCACACGCTTCTAACTCTTTACCCCGGGCACGATTCTCTCTGCCCTGCGATCTGATTGTGCCCCAGGCTGTCAGTTACTCGGCCGGGATGTTTAGAGACCCTGGAGGAGTTGAAAACAGGTATTTAGATCAGGATTTTGGCTGCGGTCGCGGGAGCCAAAGAGGCTCACATCCGTCGCATCTCGCTGCTAGCCACGCACCCCCGAAAGAGTCTTTTTGATTAGAGCACATTGAGTTATACCAACTATGTACCTGCTTCCCAAGACACATAAAAGTTATCACCATCTCCCTGATGTTCGACCAATAATGAGCGGGCTTGGTTGGGCAACAGAAAGCCTTTCCCAATACATCAATACTGCAATTAAGGAACTGGTCCCATTGCTGCCTGATTATCTTAAGTATTCCACACAGACACTAACTATTCTCAATTCAATCACGTGGCAACCTCAGTACCAAATAGCCACTTTAGATGTCAAAGCATTGTATACATCTATCCAACACAATTTAGCTTTGGACACTATAGATTTTGAATTTCGAGATCATTCAGCATCACATACCTAACACAAACACATTGGGCCTCATTCCGAGTTGGGCGCAAAGGGATTACCGGCACCGGTAAGGACACTGGTGCCGGTAAACCCTTTGCACCCTATTCCGAGGTCCCTTAGCGGGTCCCTCCTTTAACACATGGTCTGACCAGGCGTTGTGGACGGGACCAGTTAAGGGACTTCGGAGCAAATAACGGTACCGCAATTTGCGGTACCGTTATTTGCTCCTTCCCCATTCCCATTGAGCCCTATGGAGGCTGAAATGGGAATGGGGAATGGTTTTTTCAGTGGGGACCTACCGGTCCCTCCAAGGTTGGAATGGACTGGTAAGTCCCCATTGAACCAACTCAGAGGCGGTACCGGTATGGGAGGCAGCCATGGAGCTAATTGCTCCATGGCTACCACCATACTCGGAATTAGGCCCATTGACATGATTAAATCATTTCTTATCTTCACCTTAAATCCTAACAAATTTCTGTTCAACAAACAATATTATCTTCAGACAAAAGGTGTGGCAATGGGTGCCGAATATGCGCCATCCTTGAACATTTTTACATATATAGCGCACCGTGAATTTGATACAGAAACAGTAATTTGGAAGCGTTATATAGACAATGTTTTAGGGATATGGAATCGGACATCGGAGCGTTTTACCCTGTTTATGCAATATCTCAATCGGGATAAGTTTGGCATTGAATTCACCAGCTGTATTAGCAGTGATACAGTGGAATTTCTTGATTTGAAGACTGATATAATTAATGACACTTTACATGCAAGAACTTTCAGAAAAGCTACAGCAGTCAACGCAACTCTCCATGACAGCAGCTGGCACCGGAGGTCTGTTATTAATAACATCCCGGTTGGGGAGCTTCATCGAGCAAAAAGAAATTGCAGTTGCAGGCAGTGTATGAGCAGGAATGCAAACTTATTGAGCAGAGGTTCAAGCAACAAGGGTATGCATCTCAGTGTATTGAAAAGGCTTTTCATGAAACCAATCTCCTTACGAGAAACTCTATTTTGAACCAAGCAACTCCTCGGCAAATATTCTTCTCGAAAGAAGTAACCTTCGTCACCAAGTATGTTCAAGATAGTCTTTGCCTATACAGGCTCTCAAACAAGCACTGGTATCTTTTGAAATTAGATTCAGATCTAACACAATACATCACTAATCGTCCAAAACTTATCTTCACCAAAAACATGACTTTGAAAAATAAACGTAGCCCCTCGTTCCTTGAGCCAAAGCGTGATAATAAATCAAACAAACATCAGTTGGCTCAAAAACACCCTCTTTGGTTTTCACAAGTGTGGAACATGTAACTTCTGTCAATTTGCTCTTACACCAATGACGCATTTCACATGTCATGATGGTTTGACAATTAATATTTGAGACTTCATCAATTGTAAATCAAAATACAATGTATACGCTATAGTCTGTGTATGTCAAAGGGTCTCTGTTGGTAGCACAATACGTGAATTACGTATCAGAATACGTGAACATTTGTCAAATTTGAGCAGTCAAGATCCAAAGCTACCTTTTGCAGTTCACTGGCAGACTCAACACCAAATGGCAAACAAGAAGGACATCCGTTTTGTAGGCCTGCAGCACACACGTGCCCACACCAGAGGAGGTGATCGCCAGCTACACTTACGACAACTTGAGGCTCGTATGATTTGTAAATTAAGATGCACGACCCTTGGTTTGATCAAAGACCATGAGCTTAATGTCTTTTTGTGAGGGGCAGATATATATATGTACAGTATGTTTGGCCCGCTTTATGTTATATTTGGACTTCTGAGGTTTAGGTTTTGGTCACACCACCATCTCTACCTTTAAGTTTTGCTTTGTGTTATGTTTACCACATTAACCAAAGAAACGCTTCATTAAAAAAAATTGTGAAGGGAACCTAGGGTATGGTTTCCCATGCAGGAACATCCCGTATTCGATCAGTCAAGTACAAACTGCACAAATGAAATAGTGACCCTTCATTCTGACCTATCATGTATTAAACTAATTAGGTCAACAAAACACCATCAGACATTCCATATCAATCCAGGTGGACCACCATCACTTAATGGACTCAACCAATTTCACATTCAACAATTCTGAATGTTATTAAATCATAGACAATCACGTTACCCACTCTATATACAAATTAATGTTTGGCAGGCGACGTATCATTCTTTAAGTCAATATCTGAAATATACAAAGTCCTCATCAAAATACAATTCCTATTTATGTTCTTACATTCATATCAGATGACACGTGACTGTGTATATGTGATGTCACATTAGTCACGTGACGGTAATCGGCCACTTGACTAACTTAATACCAGTAGCTAAATTCATCAAGAATTTGGTCACGTGATTTTAATTGGTCACCTGAATAATTCAATTTTGGCAATTACATTTGAACAAGATACATTGGGAATATGTGATCAATTTATACACGAAATTCAAGGTACGTTCAAACAAATTGAGCAACTATCTAATTTACAATCAGATACTGTCTACGGCACCATTTGTTTCACGTGACCGCTCCAAGTCACATACGAGATTTAAAGATCATGGTAATTTCAGGTAAACACATTCCTGAATTACGTGTAGTTTTTATTTAGATACCATTCCCACTTTTTGTTAATGTGTTCAAATTATGCACCGTTTTTTAGATACCATTTCCACTTTGTGATGTGTTCACATCAATTATCGCAAACGGTCACCTGACATTTTGAATATTGGTCAGTCACATTAAATAAGTTATTCTTTCCCCAATGTTTACGAATATTTGATGAAATAGAACACTCCAAAGTAAGGACGTGCTTTAGGTCAAGAAAGTAACGGTTCTTATAACAATGCCCTCACAACAGTTTGGAAACACCTGTCGGATGGGTAGCCTTTGCTTTGGAAATCACCCCTCACCCCGTTTGTACATCAGTATTATAGAAGCGCTTGACAGTTACACCGGAGTGCGTGTACGATTTTTAGTCATAAAACTACTATATGGTTATTATACCTTTTAAGTATATTTGCTGATCCTGAACGACAAGGCGGGCATATAACTAATGAGTGTGAAATTATTATAACTGTTTATTGGTATCAGATCTTGCCCAATAATTAACATGGTTGAGCACACTATAGTGCATGTACCTGAACATGATAATTTGGAGGATATAAGTAATTCTTTTCAGTTGTATAAGACTAATTTCAAGCATGCTTGAATACATTGACAACAAATATTTTTCTGTTTTTCTTTCCCCCTTCCTCTCTCTTTCTGTTTATATATGTCTTATCTTTCTTCTTTTTCATTTTTGTGAAATAATTCTTGATTCTTGTCTGTCATGATTTCACTGATTGTATGAATGTATATATTTATCTGCTTTTTCTATGATTTAATATTGTTCAGGAATATGATTTTGCTTGAAAAGGACCTAAAGTGGTAGAAACACGTGTCGGCAAACGCTGTACTCACTTAAGCAGACAAACCTGATTAAAAAAGCACTTTATATTCCAATTTGAGTCTTTTTGTAATAGATTTTTGTGACATCGCAATTTCATAGAACGACCGTAAGTGTTGTATTTCTTAAATTAGGTTGGGGGAACCTACTAGTTCCATTGAAGTGCTGCAGTCAATATTTTAGGGATTTGCATCATGTTTATTCTTTGCCCAAGCACGCTTTTACCTGGTTACCCCATATTCCTAGTTTTGTTCCATATATGTGCCATCAATGGTCGATCTGAAAGGCTTCCATCTTCTACCACCAGTAAAAATCATGTCTTTGATTTAGTAGGGTTGGGACATAGATTATGCTCGCGAGCAAATGTTTGAAAGGTTCATAGCTTATTCTGAAGCCCAAAAGGGGTGGCATCGTAAAGTATAACGTCATCTGCAAAAGCAATCCAATGCAAGCAAATCCTCCCCATTCTAACTGGGAAAGTATTTAAGTCCAGCCATAATGTGTCTAAAATGCATAGATATACATTAAAAAGTGTGGCTGCTATGTTACATCCTTGTTTTAGGCCGACATGGGTCGGGATAGAGTCAGTCATAGCACCTTCCCGGTTGATTCTTACTTTGTATGAAGTGTTGGCATGTAGCATAGAGATTAAGTATATTAGCAGGAAGGGAATGCCCAGCGTAATCATTTTATTCCATAATAAATTGCGAATCACAGTGTGAAAAGCCGCCGTCATAACCAGTGCAGCAATGTCGAGCTCTGAAACACTTGTGTACGAGCGCGATAGAAATAAAATATCAATCAATCAATCAATGTACACTGGATTCGACCCTTTGATCTTAGTTTGTGCAAGAATATGGGACATCACTGTGGCATTTAATACAGTACTCATTCTTTTGCGAAACCTTATCTGACGTTTGGAGTAGATATCATGTGCGGCAATCCATTTTTCCAATTAGTACAAAATAAGAATCAATAATATTTTTGCGGATGTGTCTGTCAGGGTGATCGGTCTATAGTTTTCCAGAGAAGCACGGTCACCCTTTTTATAAATGGGTACAATAATTGATGATAACTAGGATTGGGGAATGGGTTGTGTCTCTAATACGAGGTCGAATTTGGTTTTAAGTATTGTTGCCCGGACCTAAGATCCCCGAAAAATTAGGAGGAATCTGAAACTTCTTTGCTATATGGTCTTGCCATACCTCAGCTGAGATAGAAGTAACAAATACCTCTCTATGCTGGTGATTCGTCTGCTTAATCAAAGACCATATAGATTTACTGCTGTGTTGACAAATATATTTGATCATTGTTTGGTTCTCCCTGTTGTGGGTTTTAAATTTATTTTTATTTTTATATGATTGCAAAATACTTTTTTTGCTAATTTTATATTGTGCAACGTCATTCCCGCAGTACTTCAGACGTCTTAGTTCTCAATTTTGACTTCGCTTTAACATTTTAAGTTCCAAATTAAATATAGATTTATGGCCCAGGGTCGTAGGTTTTTGTCTGCTAGCCAGTTGTTTCAATTCCTTGGCAATGATATTACTTACCAATTCATCAGTTATTTTAAAGCCAACCTTTAAGTGTGCAACATCGCCAACCCTTTTAAGCTCCTGCGAGACCCTGTTAGAAATTTGCATGCAAAGTCTAGGATTCCATCGAAGAGATATTGGTAGACAATCTATTTCAAGCAACCTCAAAACTGGATTTGCACTACATTTTGACCAAGGAGTATTAATTTTTAGCTGTAACATTAAGTGATCACTAAGATTACTTTCTTGCACAAACACAGCTTCGCTGAGGTTCCCAGTTGTTTGAGAAACACAAAAAAAGTCAATTAATGAGCACACTGTACCGTGCTTCCATGAATATTTAGGGCAAACATCTGCTATTTTGACAAACCCTATATCCCATTCTGAGAAATAGGCAACCCATTTTCGTCCTCTTCTATTTGATAAAGTCACACCACTATTCCAAGTCCTTGATGAATACATTTGATACTCTTCTGAACAGCCCAAATTAAAATTCCCCCCCCAAACAATGTTCTCCTAATTTGCATTGTGTATAAAATCTTTTTCTAGGATTACATTGAGCTGATTGAAAATGTCCTCCTGGGAGATTTTGATAGGGTTCCAGTATAAACATATAAACAGGTAGTCTCTTTTCCCACTTTCTGTTAACCATAACTCAACGGCCAATAATTGATCAAAACAAAAAATGAGTCCAGATTTGGCATTCAGTGCATTGTTAATAGCAATCGCAAGACAGCCAGACGGACCCCAGATGGCGGCAGATGCTAGTGAACAGTATATTGTGAATCCATCTAGATACAATTGGTTAACCTTCATGGTTTCCTGGAGAAGTATATTACATTACAGCAGTTAAAGGTATGTCATGTGTGATGCACTGTGGATGGGGGGTTTATACAGCCTTGAAAGCCATATTGTTGATGCAGATATACAAAGATCAACAGAACATTTCTAGGGAGTAACAAGTACGAGTGTGCTAGTCCCCCAATAGTTAACTGATGGTCTAATGCAGCAGATACAGCATGTGTTGCCCCCCAGAAGGCACGCTCTTTAATAATGGTAAATGGAAAAGTTTGATGTAGTACTGCGCAGAAGACCCTAGAATTTCAAACTTCAAAACGAAGTTGGCATATGTTCCTTCAAATTTCACAAATCGAGTTGATCGCGATTTCAACAATTCAGATTTATTAGAACAGCCGACATGTGTTTCGACCCCTCGGTCGTTATCAAGGCTGTTAACAATGAGACATTCCCCATATACATAGTCAATATTTAAAATATAATTCAACATTGCAGTGGGAAACGTAAAATATAACATATACATACCATTTTTTCAAGTCATGGCAGGCAAGTGGAGTGGATACAGGGGAATTAGAGAAAAATTACAAATGAAAAATGTATATACCAAGATTGTATATATCAAAGTTGCAAATAAACAAGAGATAAGAGAAATAATAAGACATTCCTGTGTCACAGTCCGCTGTTGCTAACTTAGTACTAGTATTCATTAGTGACTTGAGAAGAACCAAAGATCATAACTACTGTATCATGTCCCTCGTCATGTTTTGGGCAAGCATGCAATGCCAGTTTCAAGGGTGCCTCATTACTTATCATGATCAAAATGCATTTGGTAGATCCCCATCATCTATTTCATAGATTCACCTCCTACTCATCTAGCGATCCTAATTAGACTATGTGCATTAGAGTATACGTGTGACCAATAAGAGTTTCGAACCTTGTGCACATGCAAAACCCTGGTAAGAGTTAAGCCAAGAAATATTCACCGAGTTAATTTCTGTATAGCGCTCTAAATGTGAGAAAAATGCACAAAATTTCATTGGTATAACCCAGTGATTCTAATGTAAACCATGGTTGTGTTGAGACTCATTGGAAAGAATAATGCTGATATCTTACCCCTCTTTATTGGGTTACAATGATAATCAGGTTTTCCGGTTACAGAATATGAGGCATCACCCCGTCCTCCACAGTGAAATATCGTGGTCAATGGTGAGGAAAATCCTCTCTGAATGGGATAAATTATAGAGTTGTCTAAGTGAAAATCGGTCCAGGTACAGCATGTATAAAAGTTATCTAACATATCTGGTTGCCAGCCTCTTATCTGTATGTACTAGAGGTGAGATTGGTCACTCACATCTGTTAGTTGCCTGACCTTCCTGGTAATGGAAGCTGAACAAATTCGGTGTGCCCAGGATTACTTGCATCCAATTGCTGGTCAAATATATGGTATGAATATCTAATAAATATATAAATATAAATATGTGACCTCAACCCTGATGGCGACTTGAATGTAGTTTGAAGAGATATGGATTTGACAAGCCCATAACTAAAATGAAATTTAACGTAATATAATAGGACAAAGTTGGCCCCCAAGGTAACTTACCCTGTTCAAAGTAAATAAGGGTTAGATCCCTCAGCTCGAACTTGTGTCGCGCGGTAGGCGCCATCTTGAGTTTGTCTTTAATGCATAAACAAAGCGTGCGACGTCACACGTACGGCATGACGTCACACGCATACGCGTAAACAATGCATGGACGGATACTGTCGTCTATGGAACATGAAACTACTGTGGGTTGTGGGTAATGGAGTCCTCAATAAAATTGTCGAAAATGTCAAAAAGCTGCACACTGAATCGTAATGGCCATGAAATTGGGTAGTCCCACAAGCACTTAAACCTGAACTGGAGAACTGGGATATAAGATAAATTTGTTATTCAATGGCAATGCTTCTGTCCCCTAGGTCGTGGGGTATGAGAATAAAGTATCTGACTATCCTGTATCAGAGTACCTGCTCAATTAACAGGTGATGATACAGATACAGGATGACTGATTGAGAATTTATATAACTGTGGCCTCTTGAAACTGACATGTCAATGCTATTATACAAAGACATACTTAAGCACAACATTCAATTTATATAAATACACCCATCTCGTGATCAGAATTCAGCCCTGTTTGTACACATTGTAAATTACTAATGTATTTCGCTTCTATTTGTGTCAATTTTAGTTGTAAATCTCCTCCTCGTTTACCAACATGCGCTTTCTTAAGACCAATGAACCTAATGTCTTTGAATCATCTAATTGATGGCATTCTTGCCAATGACAAGCTAATGGCAACTTTTGGTCCTGTTTGTTCAAAGTTGAAATGTGTTCTCGAATTCTCGTGTGCAGTTCCCTTATGCTGCTGCCCACATAAACATTCCGGCACACGCACACAATTGTGTAAACAACAAATTTAGTTTGGCAGTTTATGAAGTCATTAATCCTGACTCTGATGCCCTTGACGCCAACAAATTCCTGACAGTCTAGGCAAATCGGCACATGGTACATGTACTACACTTAAAAAATCCCTTTATTGGTTTCAGCCAATTCGTGCCCTTAGGGTTTCTGTCCATCAGTAATGATGGGCAGGGTTGATTCTTAATAGTGGGTGCTTTTGTGTAAATGAATGATGGCTTGTCACTCACATAGGATGATATATCTCTATTCAGATGCAGAATTCCCCATTGCTGTTGCACCAGTTTGTACATAACATTGGCGTCCCTTGTATATTTCGTGGTAATACTTACATTTCTGTGGTACTCATTACTCTTATTCTTGTTGTTCACTTGAAGCATCTCCTGTCTGGGTTTATTTTTAACTTTGCCACAAGCTTCAGAAAGTACGGATGCATTATATCCTCGTTCTTTGAAACTTTTCGACAGTAAATTGCATTCTTGTTCATAAGTCCGGTCATTAAAGCAATTCCGGCATGCCCAGAAATATTCACCCATCGGGATATTAGTGATGACAGATTTACGATGGCAGCTTTCTGCATGCAAGCATGAATTCACTTCCGTTGGTTTTTGAAAAGTTTTGGTCTCAATCTTATCTTTATCTATATAGATAGTTAGATCAAGGAAGTTAATGGTGGAACAACTAGACTCTCCCGTTAACTTAATCCCAAACGTATTCTGGTTAAGGTATTCTTCATACAGTGTAAGCTCTTCTTTGGTACCATTCCATATCAACAAAACATCATTTATGAATCGTTTCCATAATATTACCTTGTCCTGAAATTAATCATTACAAAGTGCATGCATTTTCTCATAATAAAACATAAAAAGATTTGCCATTGAGGAAGCAAACTTAGCTCTCATTGCGACTCCCCTCACTTGTGAGTAGTAGGTTTCATTAAACAAGAAAATATTATTATTAAATGTGAATACGGAAAATTGCTTGAACATCTCAATATGAAGTGTATATGATGCTGAATAATCTTGAAAGACATAATCAATTGTTCGTACAGCCAAATCGTGGCTTATTGATGTATAAAGAGCAGATACGTCAAGGGTCAGCAGTAAGAAGTTCTCTTGCCACATTAAATTAGATAACATTTGCAATACATGGGTACTATCCCTAATGTAGTTTGGCATTTTAAAACATGTTCTTTAAGTATATTATCAATAAAAAGTGACAAACCTTCGGTGACCCATCCCGCTCATAATTGGCCGAACATCTGGTAACCTTTGATAGTTTTTATGTATTTTAAGGAGAAAGTACATCACAGGCATAACTGGGTGTTACTTTTTTTTAAAGATTTTCCATCATCCGTTAATGCTCCCTTGTTATGCCAGTGATCTACCAGCAGATACAGGTCTCTGATGACAGTCTTGGTGGGGTTGGTAGGTAAAATCTTGTAACACCCGGGTGTACTCAAGTGTGTGTTGCCCATATTGATATAGTCCTTAAAGTTCAACAGGACAATATTTCCCCCTTTATCTGCTTCACGTATTATTAAATCAATATCACTTCTCAAATTATCAAGAGCCTCACATTCTTTTCTGGTAAGGTTATCATGATATCTCCTCTGTCGTGTTTGTTCAAATTATCCAAGTATTTGTGCACATCACAGATAACTGCCTGTTGAAAAGTATCTATAATGTTTTCATTAGCCATTTGAGGGGTAAACTTGGATTTCTTTTTTAAATCTGGTATTGGTAAAAATTGAGTCTGCACTCCTAAATCCTGACGTGTATCACTGATCAGTATTTCCTTATCCGTAAGGGAAACTAACATATGTATATTTTCAATATCTTTAATTGAGTGAACACTCTGAGGATTCGGTATATCTCCTGGTACAGACTGCTTGACCCGAGTAGCAAAATATTTCTTGAGTTTCAGTTTGCGAATTAATTTGACCAGATCTATCTGGAAATCAACATAATCCGCCTTTACGGTCGGAGCAAATGAAAGACCTTTGTTTAATAATTGTTCATCTAACAATGTCAGGTTTCTATCTGTGAGGTTCACAACCAAACCTCGAGAGTCTAGATCCCCAATTGCCTCCTTGACCCTGCTCTCTTCAGGATACCTGTTAAAGGTCTGTTTGTGTCTAGATTTCCCCTTGTTTCCTCTCCCCTTCCTGCCCGTGGCACGTCGCTTCATGTTTGCATATTTGGGATTGGTGGCTCGCAAAATCTGACCTTTTTCTCCCCTTGTTGGGTTCCCCTCTTGTACCTTTTGATTTGCTCTAAAAACCTCTCCCCACAGTCTCTGTAGGTGGGTTATCTCCTGACTTGTCCACTGTATTTGAGCCCTCCCCGTCAGAATCAATATCCGAGCTGCCCGTTGAAGTATTGGGTGTTGTTTCTCTAGATTTTCTGGAATAGTCATCATATTTGGACTGGAACATGTAAACACGGTCCTCTCTGTAGTCCTTATTATCTCTGAAGTAGTTCCAAAATGTTCTTAATTTGACCTCATCCTGATAAGCTCCCACAATTGAGTACATCTTATTGTAGTTTTTATCTTTAATGGCCTGTGCATTTGACCTGCTCTTAATTTCGTCCTTGATGGTGTCTATTTCTTTTTGAGTGCGGGTATGCTCCCTCTTGGCATGCTCAATCAATAATTCTATCATATTAGGAAAGCTCAAAATTCTTAATCCTCTAGATATTTTTTTGTTTTGCACATAATTGGTGAGTGATGCAATTTCCCAAAATGTATTAATCTCTTTCTTGGATAGCCTCTCGAGTCTAATAGATTTCTGGCTAAGACTTTCAGTAGTATTGAATGTGCTTTTGAAGGGATTCATAGTACTCCCTTGTGGTGCAAATAGGGCAGCTCTTTCCTCCTCCCTGTTCTTTAAATACTCTCCCATTGTGGGCCAAAATTTATTTAGACAGCAGCACCCTGGGTTACCGAATTCAAAATTCAAAAGAAAATTTCTAGGGAGTAACAAGTATGAGTGTGCTAGTCCCCCAATAGTTAACTGATGGTCTAATGCAGCAGATACAGCATGCGTTGCCCCACAAAAGCCACGCTCTTTAATAATGGAAAATGGAAAAGTATGATGTAGTACTGTGCAGAAGACCCTAGAATTTCAAGCTGCAAACCGAAGTTGGCATATGTTCCTTCAAATTTCGTAAATCGAGTTGATCGCGATTTCAACAATTCAGATTTAGTAGTACAGCCGACACGTGTTTCGATGCCTCGTCATTATCAAGTCTGTTAACAATGAGACATTCCCCATATTCATAGTCAATATTTAAAATATAATTAAACATTGCAGTGGGAAACGTAAAATATAACATATACATACCATTTTTTCAAGTCATGGCATGCAAGTGGAGTGGATACAGGGGAATTAGAGAAAAATTACAAATGAAAAATGTATATTTATTTATTTAACTTTTATATAGCGCAGAAACCACTGACCCGAAGGCTTAAGGGCGCTGACAAACAAATGGTAGATATGACTGGGCAGAATACAAAGGTGAGAAAAAAAATCAAGAAATGAGTAGACGTGTGGTAGATTATTTAAACAAATGTGTCTTCAGACCTTTTCTAAATACATGAATTGAGTTTTCTGATCTCATTTTCAAGGGCAAATTGTTCCAGGCCACAGGAGCTGCAGAGAAAAAGGCACCAGCCTTAGTTTGTGATAGTTTACATACCGGAATCATAAGATGATATGGGTTGTTGGATCTGAGATTATGCTTACTCACTTTAGGTCGTAGTTCCTCACTGAGATAACTAGGGCCTGAATGTTTCAGGCAATTAAAAGAGACATATAAGAGCCGTAAGAGGATATGTTCCCTAATAGGGAGCCAGTGAAGTTCCCTTCTTGCCTCAGAAATATGATTGGACCTTTTCTTGTCCAAGACAACCCTAACAGCATTATTCTGCACAACCTGCAGTCTGTTAAGATCACCATTTGAGGGACCAATTAACAGGCTGCTACAATAATCTAGCCTGGAGCTAATCAATGCTCTGGCAAGTGTTTCCCTACTAGTATGGGAGAGAAATGGTCGAGCATGTGAGAGCAATTTGATAAAGTAGGAGGATGAAGCCACCAGACTACCAACCTGTGCTTTCATATTAAGATTACTGTCAAGATAAATGCCCAAAGTCTTGACTTTCTTCTTGACCACTTTAACACATTCATCAATAACCAATTTGGAGTATTGATCTTCGAGTTTACGGATCTTGTGGACAGTACCCACAGTGCCATAGGCTCAGTCTTGCTTGTGTTAAGGGCCAGGCCATTAGAACACATCCAACTTCACCAGAGAACTAATAAGACAATGCTGTGTCACAGTCCGCTGTTGCTAACTTAGTACTAGTGCTCATTAGTGACTTGGGAATAGAAGCCTTGCCATTGAATTACAAATTTATCTCATATCCCAGTTCTCCAGTTCAGGTTTAAGTGCTTGTGTGACTACCCAATTTCATGTCCAATACGATTCAGTATGCAACTTTTTGACATTTTCGACAATTTTATTGAGGACTCCATTACCCACAACCCACAGCGGTTTCATGTTGCGTAGATGACAGAACTCGTCCATGAATTGTTTACGCGTAGGTGTATGATATCATGACGTACGTGTGACATCACATGCTTTGTTTATGCATTAAAGAGAAACTCAAGGTGTCGCCTACCGCACACCACGAGTTCGAACTGAGGGATCTAACCCTTATTTACTTTGAACAGGGTAAGTTACCTTGGGGGGCAACCTTGTCCAATTACATTTCATTTTAGTTATGGGCTTTTCAAATCCATGTCACTTCAAACTACATTCAAGTCGCCATCAGGGTTGAGGCCACATATTGATATTTATATGTTTATTAGGTATTCATACCATATATTTGACCAGCAATTGGATGCAAGTAATCCTGGGCACGCCAAATTCAGCTTCCATTACCAGGACGGTCAGGCAACTGATGTGCAGCTAACAGATGTGAGTGACCAATCTCACCTCTAATACATACAGGTAAGGAGATGGCAACCGGAAATGTTATGTAACTATTGGACATGCTGTACCTGGATGGATTTTCACTTAGACAACGCTATAATTTATCCCATTCAGAGAGGATTTTCCTCACCATTGACCACAATATTTCACCGTGGAGGACGGGGTGATGTCTCATATTCTGTAACCAGAAAACCTGATTATCACTGTAACCCAATAAAGAGGGGTAAGATATCAGCATTATTCTTTCCAATGAGTCTCAATACAACCATGGTTTACATTAGGATCACTGGGTTGTACCAATGGCATTTTGTGCATTTCTCTCACATTTAGAGCGCTATACAGAAATCAACTTGGTGAGTATTTCTTGGCTTAACTCTTACCAGGGTTTTGCATGTGCACACAGTTCTAAACTCTTATTGGTCACACGTATACTCTAATGCGCAGAGTCTAATTAGGATCTCTAGATGAGTAGGAGGTGAATCTATGAAATAGGTGATGGGGATCTACCAAATTTATTTTGATCATAAGTAATGAGGCACCCTTGAAACTGGCATTGCATGCTTGCCCAAAACATGACGAGGGACATGATACAGTAGTTATGATCTTTGTTTCTTCTGAAGTCACTAATGAGTACTAGTACTAAATTAGCAACAGCGGACTGTGACACAGCGATGTCTTATTATTTCTCTTATCTCTTTTGTTTATCTGCAACTTTAATGCATACAATCTTGGTCTATACATTTTTCATTTGTAATTTTTCTCTAATTCCCCTGTATCCACTCCACTTGCCTGTCATGACTTGAAAAAATGTTATGTATATGTTATATTTTATGTTTCCCACTGTAATGTTGAATTATATTTCAAATATTGACTATGTATATGGAGAATGTCTCATTGTTAACAGCCTTGATAACGACCGAGGGGTCAAAACACGTGTCGACTGTTCTAATAAATCTGAATTGTTGAAATCGCGATCAACTCGATTTGTGAAATTTGAATGAACATATGCCAACTTCGTTTTGCAGCTTGAAATTCTACGGTCTTCTGCACAGTACTACCTCATACTTTTCCATTTACCAGATATACAAAGATCACACATTTTGGGTAAGCGGTGAAACCAGGATTCTTTCACGCAAACTGCTTCATATGTCGATTTTTATTTTGTTTACTATTGGGCAAGGGGAACCGTAACGCAGTGTCTGTTAATGTTTTGAAAATAAAACTTGTTTTAAAAACGTATCTGAATATCACAATGTGGTGATTGGTGCTGTGTAGAAGCTGCCCTATTCTGATTCTATATTTTCTTTGTATTTTAGACACACCATTAACTTTAACAGTGGGCTTGCGCAACCAGCTGACACTGAATGTAGGCAGGCCACCAGGCAGTGTCGGATTGGCCCATCGGCCACTCGGCCTGTGGCCGGGCCGAAATCATATGTAGTCCCTGGGGGCCGGCTTCTACCCACGCCTGGGCCGGATTAGGGAAGAAAAAAAAAGGTGCAAAAAGAATTCATAATTTGAAAAAAAAACATGCATGCATGATGTGTGCATCATAAATTATGATGCATGTATCATTCACATGCTACTGCAGCAGGAAAGGTTGAGGGGCCGGGGCCACCGCCGAGCCGGCGGCTGTCACCATGCACCACTCCAGGGGGCACTGTGCCCCCTGGAGTGGCTATGCTGTTGTATTAGAGATAAATATGTATTAGTGATATTAGTGATAAACAACCAATTTTATAGTAGAAGAAGCATCCATTTCAGACTATGTATTTTGCTTTTCGCAAGTTGCAGTAATAGAAAGGTTTTTTTTCTGCCGTTGTCTCTATTACGATCATCACAAGACATTCCATCTTGGTGTCCTTGGTCACTTTACATAATCCTTTTGCCTGAAAGTTTCTGTACAGTGTAGAAATATTTGACCATAGCACATCAAGTGGCCATTGACTTAATTGTGCCACAATTAATGCTTTGTTGTAATGTGTCTATCTTTCCCATCACCCTGGCATGCTGCTCAGGATGTTGTTGTGCATACTCTGAGCACTTGTTACCTCATACGGTATGAGGTAACGAGTGTTCAGAGTATGGGATGTCCTGTGAGTGTGCTGCTTTCCCTATTTTGCCAACCTCTGAAGCCTGAAAGTAGATGCACGCAGGCTTGACATGCGGCCAACTTTGCACCAGACCTGCAGATGAACTTAACTGGTCTGCTGTTCAATCTCAGTTACCCGTTTAATGGTATCCACTACAGAATAATTGCTCATTTTAATATAGCTGATATGATAGCTCAGTGGGTTGAGCGCTCGCTGCTGCGATGTATGTGTGATCTTCAGGTTGCAGGTTCGAATCCCAGCAAGGCCATCTCAGCCTTTCATCCTTCTGAGGTCGATAAATGAGTACCAACACAGGTTGGGTGATATTGTATGCATATTTGTTCTATAAAAAAGAGCTTAAGCGTAAGTGCTATACAATAACATATTGTCATTTGGCCTTGGACGTCTGCTTGCATTCTCAGTAATTTGACAATATAGAACTATACACACAGAAATTAATGATACATATGGTGATCCATTCTTGTATGAAATGTATATCACATTAGTGAAATCATAACCATATTTTTCGTAGTGTACTTAGGAACAATGCTATTTGATGCCACTTCCTGTTTTGTCAAGGGGTGAAAGGTTGTGTTTCATCACTTCCCGGTCACTTCCCGGGATGTCACTTTTGGGTGGAGCCAAATGACATCACTTCTGGTGATGTCATCAGAGGTCAAGGGTCTTGAGGCGAGGGGTGAGCCACTTTTTTGAGGTGAGGGGTGGGCCACTTTTTCTTACGTGTCCGGGACTATTTCTTGTCCTAGTCCGACCCTCCCAACAGGCAATCAGCAGATGCTGATACTGTGGATATATGTTTCCCCTGGGAGGCCAGTCGCTGGATTACATAGCCGTCAGACGCTGAGGATGTGGCGAGTGTGTCAATGGATGGGGATGTGTATGTGCATAACCAATGGTAATTGTTAACAGAATGGTTTATTTGGTTCTGGCTGGGGGCAGGCGACAGAGCTGAGAGTTTTTGTGATTTGTCAAGGGCCACTGAAATCTGGTGATACTCCAAATCCTTGAAAACAACAATCTGCTGTGCTAGATGTCTGTACATGGAGGTGTATAGGTGTATAGGTGTGGCATGGATTGTTAAGTGTTTCAATGACCCACTATCTGCAGCCTTCCAAACTCAATCCCAGGCCGTACTAAAAAACAATTAGCTTCATTACGAGTCCGGCAGTAACCGTGCCTGAAATTCCGGCAGGTTACCGCCAGACTCGTATTACCATTCCGCCTCCGTGATTCCCGGAATTACTGGGGCATTACAACCCCGGTGACCCGGGAATTCCAGAGGCGGAATTCGGTAAATCCCCCCATTGAGTCACATAGGACTCAATGGGAATGGGGAAGTGGAAACACCGGCACCATCTCGTGATGGTGCCGGTGTTTCCACGTCCGCCTGCAGGTGGGTGGTTTTAAACCCGCCAGGTCAGGCCTGGCGAGAATGACACATCCGCCTGCCGGACTTGAGATCAACCGGTATGGAAACAACAGTGGTGGCGGATTTACCGCCACCGTTATTTCCATACCGGGTGATTTATAATGAGGCCCAATGTCCTTTTGTATATTTGTGTGCAGCCTACAACTACAGACATTGTGAAGCAACATCGACATTTTTATTTTACGTTTAACTCTATCACAATTCAAGGAGCACTAAAGAATGTTAAGTGGTGAACTGCATCATTTAATTGTGAAACTGAAATATGTACAACGATGTCATCTTGCAATACTTGCGGCCAAAAAATTTAAAATAATTTGCGCAGCAAGTGCAAATTTTGAAAATACGAAAATGGCCATGAATCTACCAAAACACAGCTTTCTTTGATGAATTATGCTTGTCAGTGTCATGGTGCCATGGTCTTGAAATGGTGTATCCACAGCAACATATGTTTCCCAAAATGTTAAATGTTAAAATGTTTGCCAAAGAATTGAAGGCGGGTGCAGCGCAGTAGGTGAAGTGTTTGAACTAAAGAGGGGATGTTGATGGCAGTGTTTCAGTGTTAAGCAAACATCAAGTCACCGACTGGGTGAATTTGTGTTAAATAGTCAGTTAAAGGGGCAGCCCTCACACTGTTTCTCAATAAGGGTACCCACTCCACACCTCATAGCAATGTATTGTAAATGTATTTTCAACGATGCATCACATACAGCTTCATGCCTTCAACATGTGTCCAGTGTCATGTGTCACTACAATCTCGCAGTAACAGAGTCACACCGAGTGAGTTAAGTTTCAATGCTCTTATGACACAAACATAGCACATACATCTGCATTTGACAGAGACGCCACTGTTGGTGAAAAATTATCGCTCAATGCCTTAACCATGCCGCGTGTTACCAGGGAAAGGCAGACAATGCTTTCTGATTTATCTCCCCGCTCGCTTCCAACTTTCTCTTTGCTCAAAGCTTTGTCCAATCTCTCTCCTCTGTCTGCAACCTGCTCTAAACTCCTGTTGCCAGAGCACAAACACCCACATTTCCACTCTGATTAATTAGGTTTACATGCCCTTGTGATCCCTCCCGGCTGGGCTCACTGTGAGGATCTTCACCTTTGCCTGATACTGAGAGAGGGGCAGTGAGTGACTGGCCCAGATTGAGGAACCTGTGTGAGTTTGGGACTGTACCAAGTCTTTAAAGAGCTTGTCCGTCATTTTGAATTTGAGTCTCTTCCCTGCTGGTACCTCAGGTCCCTCATGGTGTTTCTGTATGTCGTGTTGGTTTGGACTGGGCTTTTGCTCTCTTTGTTGGTTTTATAAGCTGGTGAGTTGACCAAGAACATTTTAAAAGCGGCCACAGTTTTCCTGCTTGCACTGAGTGCTGTGCGGCCGCTGATAAAACGGACACTGTATTTTGCTGTAGAATTGCCTCATGGAACATGTGCCGCAGGAAACTGAAATGTGATTCTGAGGTGTGCGCAGACTTGCCGAGTAAGAGCTGGAGAAAATTAAACATCTGTCAGGTGGCAAAATGAGTGCCAGAGGAAAATAAAATGTGTTGCTGATGATGGAGCAGGACTTTCAAGTGAGCTCCAGATAAAAGTTGAATGTGTTCCTGATGTCAGAGAGGGCTCAATCCTGTCCCCACTACACCCTTCCCTCTCATCCCTCAACTAACTCTTCACTACTAAAATCTTGCAAGTTTACACTTCCAGATCCCATTCAGAATACCATCCAGCTCTAGCGTACTTAACAGACCCAGACCCTATCCATCTTCTATCAACATCTATTCTGTCTTTTCTGTACTCTACTCATGGGTAAGTGTCCTTGTTCCTAGATAACCAAGTGAACGGTGCATGGTTCACGGTCAACGTACATTTTTACCCTGCTAAGACATATGTAAGAGCCTTTATAGCCCACCCGATGGCTAGAAATTGATGGTGGCGTAGTGTTTCTCCACGAGATGGAGTTACATGCATATGACAAGGATAGGTTCTTCTACACAATTCCAGACCTGGGATAAAACTGCCACCAACCCTATTCCAGATGCATCTATTTGCTGGATAAATGGATTTCTTAAAGTTGGGTATTGTTTACAGTGGGGGATGCCAAAGGGGCTCTTCTACATCCTAAAGGCCTTCTCTGTACTCTTGGACCACTGCATGAGCTTGCATTTTTACCCTTTCAGCTGGTCAGTTAGAAGACGGGCAGTGGTTGATTGGTCGAAGAGTTACTGATAGTACCCTACCAGACCAAGAATAATTGACATTTGGTACTTAGGCCTTGGCGTCAGGATGTTTTGGATGCTTGCCGCCTTTGCCTCGTGCAGTTGAACATTTCCCATTCTGACTTGGAAGCCCAGATGCTTGACCAAAAATAGAGCAAGATGAGGTGTTTCTCGATTATCCTTGAGCCGCACATTGCTGAGAATTTGAGGGAATAGGGATAGGAGTCTCATGTGGTCAGGCCAATTCAGACAATAAACAAAGATGTCATTGGGGTAGTCTCCCCTGAACGTTTGGTGATGTTTTAATATTGTATCCATTACACATTGAAAGGTAGTCGAGACCACATGTAGTCCAAAGGCAAGAACTGTGATTTGCCAGTAGCCTACCAGTGTAACAAATGCCGTTTTCTCTCAGTCTTCCAACGTCAGGGCGATCTGCCAGTATCCTTGAGACAAATCCATGGAGGAAAGGCACTTTGCTGACTCAATCCTCTTGCTTATCTCATCAATTCTTGGCATGGATTAGACCTCAAAACAAGAGGTTCCCTTTACTTTCCAGAAATCTATACAGAGCCGCCAAATCCAGTCAGGTTTAGTTACAAGGACAACCAGGGAGGACCAGTGGCTCTGAGAGGACTCAATAACTCTGAAGATCAACATCTTTTTCACCTGATCTTCTATTGTGTTCCAACGAGCCTCAGATAGTCTATAGACATGTCATTTGACTGACTGCCAATGGTGTCCCAATGAAGTGCACAAGCTTCTGTGCCGACCGGGCCAATCCCAGAAGACGCCAGCAATGTAAGTCTGGAGATCTGGGGTTCGGTCTGAAATTAGGTCTTTCATTATTAAGTCTGCTAATGGTGTGCAGATCGTCCAGCCTTCCCTTCCTCAATCCATGAGTGTGTCATCAAGTTGGGTTCATCAGGTCTCCATCACGGCTCAGCTTTAAGCCATTTTATATGACTTAGTTTAGAGGACTTACAACAATCCTCCTGTTGAAACCCATAGTTAAGTTCACTGAAAACCTATTTTACCTGATAGGGTGTCTGAGGTGAAAGTAGAACAGGGACCAGATTGCCACTTTGAAGAGTTTGAGTTTGTCTTCCTGGTCATCAAAGTGTTTCTGTTCATTCTGGCTGTTAAGAAGACATATCAGGGCTCGGTAGTGGATTACCCTGAGCCTCTCTTAGTAGTTCTTACAAACTAAAGTGTTCGTCCTTTTGTGTCTTGCTGTCCTTGCAACTATCTTTCAAGATACCCTAGACCTCTCAGGGTTTTCTCGCATAGTTCATTTTGAATGGAGAGAATCGGATACAAGCTTGGTGTGTTGTATGTACTGCAGAGAGGGCCCACTGTATTAGATCTTCCCATTTGCTGCCTGTCAGGTCCCCACTTGACCTAAGGGTGATCCCCACTCCTTTGGGGTGTTTGCAGGCTTCCTTGTGGCTGCAGGACTGGGGTGAGTACAGCTCCTAACTATGCGTGACTGCTGCACATGATGTGAAGCGCTGATTACATGGCATGGAAACACGTGATGGTGGAAGGGAGCCCGGGGATGGTGTAAAGAGGAAACCCGCGGCTGGCTGCAGCACTCTACAACACTCAAGTGAGCATTAGAGTGTGGTTGTCATTGTCTCCGTTGTCTATGCACCCTTGTGTCTGTTCTTACTGGAGGTCTTTACAGTGTTGCCGGTGCAGAAACATTGCTGGTAATTCCAGCACTAGCAATTCTAACAGACCGGACTCCCTTTCCTGTATTTGTATTTTTCATAGCCCAGTTTCCTAGTGCTCACTGTTCTCCTTTTCTGGCTGGATCTCTTGTGAAATTAACAATGTTTTTCTCCCAAGACCTCCTGCTGTGGGTATTGTTGTGTTCTCACCTCATGGCACACCCCTAGTTGAGGACTGGGTTGAGGACTCCACTGCCTATCTTTCCCTTGCATGAACCAATTGCCCTGGATTACGGATTGTGGGTGGATCTCGACTTAGACTGAACTGTGTTGACTTTGGATTGTGTATGAACAGAGCTGGGAATTGAATTTAGATTTGATCCTCTGAGAGGATGCGGTTTTCTTTATTACTATTTGGTACTGTTGTGCTCATTTAGTTTCTTCCTTGTGCAGTCGGGTTCGACATTTGCGTTTCATTGTTTTTGTCACAGCTGTGAGGACCTAGGGAGGGGTGGATTCCCAAATGCACTCCTGTCTCCCTTGTTATACCCTTGGTAAGCGTGGTGTTGTCACTTTGCTTACTTCTGACTCAATGTACTTTTATTGTAGCCCTTACTCGGGGTACCCTTTTTTCTCCAGCATGGGGTCTGGCATGGATTCACATTCTCATGAATATTCCCTGTCGTCAGGCCGGGAATCCTCGGCATAGAAAAAAATCAGTATCAGTTTCGTTTCTGATTTGTCTTTCTTAGTAGTAACCAATCACTGGCTTCTGGGTCATACTGCCCCCAGCCAATGACTGCCCTCTCCATAAGCCCCGCCGCTGGCAGCCATCCTCAAATTTTTACCGCACGTTCAAGTGTTGGGAATCCTCATGCTGTAGCTCTCGAGCTTTTGCTGCGTTTTCGCGCTTTTTCAGGAGATTTTTCTCATTTTTCGGTTAAAAAGAGCCTCAAGCTCCACCGTTTCTACATCCGATCAACGGGGACCCGTTTCGGAGTTTTCTACGCCCCTCAAGGGTGAGGATTTCGTCGAGTTACACTTTTGAAGGATTCCAGAAGTTCTGAGGCCTTCCCCGGACATGGCCCAGGAGAAAGGGAGCTCGGCGCCCGGGAAGCTGTTCAGGAACTGCCTTGGATGCCAGCTTCAGAATGTGTTCAAGGAGGACGAGCATTCGTTATGCCTCTACTGTCTCCATGAGGACAAGACGCCCGTGGAGAAGGACTGTGCGTTTTGTGGGAACATGTCGGAGCGGACCATGAAAGATCGCCACCTCCGTCTCGCCAACTTGCTGGAAGGTAGGAGCCCGTCAGGCGAGAAGAAGAAGAAGAAGTCCGAGCGGTCTTCTAAGTCCTGTGAGGGCGCCCCGGCGACGGGGGCCCAACAAAAGGCCAAGCACCGCGAGTCCGTGGGCACTGGGAGCGCCGAACGGTCGGGCTCCTTGGCTGCCAGGCAGGGCGCATCCTCCCCGGCGCCATCAACCACGAGCCAACGCTCTGGCTCGGGTAAGAGGAAATCCCAGAACCTGGCGAAGCTTCTGGAGAGGCCCCGGTCGATCCTGAAGATTCCGGCAGAGGGGGAGCGAGGCTCGGACCCTCCCCCCAAGGTGAAGGCCCCAGGCGTGCAGAAGGTGACGATGGTCTTAATTCACCCTGCTAAGACCTCGATTGAGGATGCCGCAGCAGCCCTGGCTCAGCCTGTGGAGGCTACGCTAGTGGAGGCGACCTCAGGATCCAGAGTCTCCCTGCCACCGCGGAGGGAGTCATCTTTCAGGCCCATCGAGAAGACCCCCACGAAGTCCCCGCTGGAAAAGGAGGGGGAGGGGCAGGTGGCTATCGTGGATACGGACACAACCTCTGAAGAAGAGCTCATCGAAGTCGTGGAGGAGGCCCAGCCCATCGGGAGGGATCCCGACGAGGGCGACGACGAGAGCGACGGTGTCGCCGACGAGGTTCCTCAAGAGCCCTTGCGCCCGTCGTTTCCGGTGCCGCAGGACACTTTGGCGGCCATTTTGCTAGGAGATAAGGACAAGGTTGCCCCTCCCCCCGACAGAGGTACCTGAGCCAGACCCGACGGGGGAACCGGAGCCGGGACCTTCAGAAAGTCCACCGCATAAGAAGAGGACGCATCCTCTGCCACCTCTCCCACCTCTGCGGCCCGCTCTGCCTTCCCCTCGGTCAACTACCCAAGGGGATGATACAGGCACGGACACGGCTACGACAGGTACAGATGACGACGGAGGCGACGACGGGACGTGTCCCCCGTCGCCCCCTGCTCGGGCGTCCCCGCCCGACGAGATTGGATCCTTCCTTGCCATGATTTCCAGGGCATCCGAGCTCCCAGAAGCTGCCCCGAAGAGAAGAAAAAGGAAGGGTTCCTTTACCAACGGCGCAAGGCTAAAAGGAAGACGGTCCTCACTGTACCGCTTCTGGATGACATCTGGGATGAGGGGCTCTCCCTCCTCAAGAACCCTGCCACCGTGCCTGCAAAGAGGGACCGGTACGAGAAGAAGTACCGGGTCCCGACGGGTCATCTCATCCGCAGCGACGACTATCAAGGCGTCCAATGTCCTGGCTATCGTAGCCCGCTACAACAGGGAGTTGTGGTTCAAAATCGCCCCTCTATTGGACTTCATTCCGGACGCCAAAAGGGCTAAGGCCCTTGAAATCTTACAGGAAGTTGAGATTGCTTCGGACCATGCCATCACAGTGGCAACGGACATCGCTGACACCGGTTTCCGTCAGTTGGGCAACAGCGTTTGCCTGAGACGACGAGGATGGCTCAAGGCGACGGATTTCCACCAGGACGTACAAACCAAAGTTTTGGACATGCCCTTCGACGGGAACAACCTGTTTGGAAAGGCAGTTGATGAGTCCCTTCAGGCTATCGAGACAGACACGGAGACTAACCGGGCACTGGGAGTGCTCCAACAATGACGTCTGTCCTTTCGGAGCGCCGGAGGCAGACAAGGTGCCTCCAAGGGATCCGGCAGTGGCTCCTCGACGTACAGCCAAGCGGCAAGATCTTCGTCTCAGGAGGCCTACAGGGGATGTGGCAAGTCAGGTGGTGCCCGTCGTCGTCGACAGGTAGGTCAAGGAGGCAAGGCGGCCTCCAAACAAGATTGAACCGACCGTGGGGTCGGGCCCCCGCCGAAGTACCCCGGTGGGAGGCCGGCTGACAAGGTTCGTCAGCGTGTGGGAGTCCATCTCCACCGACCGTTGGGAGCTGGACGCCTTGGCACAAGGGCACGCCCTCGAGTTCCAGAAGAAGTGCCCTCGCGTTCCACCGGTGGCCAGGAAGGAACATCACGTCCCTCAACTACTGTTGGAAGTAAGGGTGATGCTCAAGAAAGGTGCAATCAAACTCGTCCCAAAGAGGCTTCGGGGCTCTGGAGTGTACCCAAGGTACTTCCTCGTAAAGAAGAAAACAGGAGGATGGCATCCCATC
This sequence comes from Ambystoma mexicanum, assembly GCF_040938575.1. Classification (NCBI taxonomy): domain Eukaryota; kingdom Metazoa; phylum Chordata; class Amphibia; order Caudata; family Ambystomatidae; genus Ambystoma; species Ambystoma mexicanum. The sequence continues at coordinate 257,147,155 of NC_090928.1, read as the reverse complement.
CTGGACCTGCGACGACTGAACAAGTACATCAAGGCTCAGAAGTTCCGGATGGTCACCCTCCAGCACGTGCTGGGACTGGTGGAGGAGGGCGATTTCCTGTCGTCGTCGGACTTGGAGGATGCGTACTTCCACATCCCCATTCTAAAAAGACACTGAAAGTTCCTCAGGTTCGTAGTCCAAGGGTGGCACTACCAGTTCAAGGCCCTCCCATTCAGATTGAAGTCGGCACCCAGGGTGTTCACTAAGTGCCTCGCACCGGTGGCAGCGCGGCTGCGCATGCAGGGGATCCACGTCTACCCCTACCTGGACGACTGGCTCATCCGGGCAAAGACAAGGGAGCTCGCCGTGGAGCACACTGCGAAGACCGTCCAGCTGCTCACGGACCTGGGGTTCTCCATCAACTTTCCAAAATCCCACCTTGTCCCGTCGCAAGTCGCCCTGTTTCTGGGAGCCAAGCTCGACACAGTGGCGCGGCTGGCCTCGCGTCAGAGGAAAGGACCATCCTGGGCAAGGTGCAGTATCTGCTGGCCACGGACATGGCCAGGGTAAGATCTATCAAGTACCTCCTCGGGATGATGTCCTCCTGCATTTATCTGGTGCGCCTTTGCAGGCTTCGGATGCGCCCCTTACAATAGTTCCTCGACGCCCGCTGGGTCCAGTCGACGGGCAGCTTCAAGGACAGGATCCCACTCAACGAGACGTTCCGTCAGGCGATCCGGTGGTGGGGTACCCGCTCTCATCTGTCGGCGGGCACGGACTTTCAGACCCCAACTCACCAGGTGACAGAGATGATGGATGCCTCCCTGGAAGGTTGGGGAGCGCACTCCGGAGATCTTCACGCGAGAGGCCTTTGGCTCCCGGAGGAGAAGTCACTCCACATTAACATCTTGGAGCTCCGCGCAGTGTTCTGGGCCCTCAGGTCTATTCTTCCGTCCCTCAAGGGCAAGGTGGTGAGGATCTTCACCGACAACACCACATCTACATCCGGAAGCAGGGCGGAACCAGATCCCCTGCCCTATCCAAGGAAGCCCAGGATCTGTGGCATTGGGCCATCGCCCAAGGGATGTTTCTGGTGCCTTTTCATCTGGCAGGAATAAAAAACATCATTGCCGACTCACTCAGCAGAGAGCTGCGCTCGTGCCACGAGTGGGAACTACGCCAGGATCAAGTGGATCGACTCTTCCGACGATGGGGCGAACCCCAGATCGATCTCTTCACGATGGCGATGAACTCCAAGTGCCAGAGGTTCGCCAGCAGGTTCCCCCAGCCGAGGAGCATGGGCGATGCTTTCTCGTTCCCCTGGGACGGCCTATTTCTTTATGCGTTCCCTTCGTTGCCATTGCTGCTCCGGCTCATCAACCAGCTCAAGAGGTCCCGGTGCAGGATGATCCATGTCGCACCGGCGTGGCAGAGACAGATCTGGTTCCCGGACCTTCTGGACTTGTCAGCGTCCACACCAGTCAAGCTGCAGACGGACACGGATCTTCTCTCCAGAGAAGGAGGCGCCATTCTTCATCACAACCCAGAGTCGCTGAACTTGCAGGCCTGGCTCCTGCAGCGCTAGAGTTTGGAGGGTACGACATCCCAGCCGACTGCAGAGAGGTTCTTGCAAAGGCCAGGGCGTCCTGAACTCTCAAGTGCTACGGACATAAATGGAAGAGGTTCTCTGTCTGGTGCCGTGATTAACCCTCTGCGGATTACGTATTGCCGTACCTACTGTCATTGGCCAAGGCTGGACTAGCTCACGCTTCCATCAAAATACATCTGGCCGCCATCTCACGATACACCAGGACTATGGGACGGACGTCCTTGTGGTCTCATCGGCTGGTGAAGGAATTCATGAAAGGATTGTTCCGATCATTCCAGCCGGTGAAGGCCCCTGCCCCGCGTGGGAGCTCAACGTCGTGCTGACCAGGCTCATGGGGGCCCCATTTGAGCCTATGCATTCGGCACCGTTGAAGTTTCTGTCGTGGAAGACAGCTTTTCTCGTGGCCATCACCTCCGCATGACGAGTGGGAGAGATCCAGGACCTATCTTGCAAGCCACCATACTTGACTTTTCACGACACGAGGGTGGTGCTGAGGACGCACCCCTCCTTCATGCCCAAGGTGCCGTCGGACTTCCACCTCAAAGAAACCTTGGTGTTGTCAGTTTTCTTCCCGTCGCCTTTGTCGCTGGCTGAGAGGACTCTGCACTCGCTGGACGTAGCTAGAGCACTGAAGTTCTACGTGGATCGCACGAAGAGTTTTCGGAAGACATCACAGCTGTTTCTGAACTTTGGACCTGTGAAACAAGGGAAGGCTCTCTCGAAGGCTTCCATTTCCAGATGGCTCTCCGGCTGCATCATGCACTGTCACCGGTTGGCAAACCGACCGCAGCCCGGCCGTCCGAGAGCCCACTCGATCAGAGCGATCGCTGCTACCATGGCGTTCCTTTCTGGTGTGCCCCTGCTCGACATCTGCAGGGCTGCGACATGGAGGTCGACACACACCTTCACGAGATTCTACTGCGTCGATCGGGACTCCAGGGAGGAGTCCAGGGTCGATCAAGCAGTGCTGCGCAACCTGTCGCTTAAGGTGAGCCTGGTGAGGAGGTAAGAGATGCTTAATGTTGAGTGTTTTGGTATTGCTTAATGTTGAGCCTGTTGCCACCTCCCGTGGTTGTGCATGTGTATACTGCTTTGTATTCTTATATTCATGAGCATGTGAATCCATGCCAGACCCCATGCTGGAGAAGGAACAAGTTACTTACCTGTAACTGTTGTTCTCCAGCATGGGTCTGGCATGGATTCACATGCGAACCCTCCCGCCTACCCCTCTGCGGCTCTTCACTTGGTCATACTGCCACTTTACGTGCTACCAAATCTGAGGATGGCTGCCAGAGGCGGGGCTTAGGGAGAGGGCAGTCATTGGCTGGGGACATTATGACCCAGAGGCCAGTGATTGGTTGCTACTAAGAAAGACAGATCAGAAACAAAACTGATACTGATTTTTTTCTATACCGAGGATTCCCGGCCTGACGACGGGGAATATTCATGAGCATGTGAATCCATGCCAGACCCATGCTGGACAACAACAGTTACAGGTAAGTAACTTGTTCCTTCCTTTGCAGCTAGAGGGTTCGTGTCAGCAACAAATCCCTCCTACATCTCTACTCAACTCTTTAATCAGTGTTTTCATATCTACTGGCTGATAGGTGAAAAGGAAGGTCACAAGAGCAACCCTCTCTGATCGTTGTGGCAGCTGACAGTTTGCAGAGCCCATATCCACCCAGATTGTCTTGGGGCCAGTCCCATACCCGGTGGCTGCTCTGTTGTACCCATTTTACAGATTATGGTCGCATTCATTCATATCTTTTTTTAAGACAGTTTTTAACATTGAATATGTTGTGCGAGAATAGATATTTTTGATGTCTTTTGCTTTTTAAAACAATGAATACATTTGAATAAATGATTTCTATTATATCACTAAACAGTTTCAATTTAATGTGCATTTGATAATAGCTAACTACCTCTTGTGTATTTGAGATTAACCCCCCAATATAAGGTACAGCTAGAACCGTGGTGGTACAGTTGGGTTTCCCTCCTTATAGTATACTGTTTCATAGAGGCAAACGGTCACAGGAATATATACCAAAGTGGACCCCTGCATGCCCATTCACAGAGTTTTCTCTGTATCCTAAAGAGTGTCCCAGTGATAACATGGCAGAAGAAAGAACGCTGGGATATAGCGATGATTATGCCACAGCTCTAATGAATTCCATTTCTATTATCAATGATGGCGAGTTCGAAGCCAATCAAGATCAAAACAACGAATGGGACGAAATGTTACAATTAAGAAAAAGATTAATAAGAACGGAGCTACATGGAGCAATTATGCTTCAGTATTTAAAAAATAAGGCATTACCACAAGGCCTTAGTGTCCCAAACGAACCACACCTATTCCTAGACAACGCCAAGTTCAAGCTCCAATGGAGCTATATAACGAATCGCTGTGGCCGAGATTGGCTCATCCCATCATCGATACAGTGAAAGAAGTAGCACAGAAAATAGAAATAAATCTCAAAAAGGTAGAGGAAGATCCAACCTATACAAAATTCTGGACGAAGAAACCGTCAGGGGTCAATGGCGATATATGCGGAGGTGGGAGCAGATCATAGGGAGGGACATTGAGCGAGGAGAGTGGGAGCGCCTATGGAGAAAAATCCCAAAACTAGCGAAGGCATCACAACTGCAAGAAACATGGTACAAGATTCTATTTGGGTGGCGTTATACCCCGGCACGCCTTCGGGAGGTCTATCCTAACGCGTCAGGGACGTGCTGGAGGGGTTGTGGGTTGGAGGGCACGGCACAACATATTTGGTCGGATTGCCCGGCAATCAAGCCCTTCTGGAAGGAGGTAGGGGAGGCCCATGAACAGGCGTTTGGTAAAGGGAGTAGCAGACCACCAGAGGACACTCTCCTGGGGCTTGGAGGGGGCGCTGTCCCGGGGGAACCAAGATCCCGGGAGAAGGCTAGGGTGATACTCATAATTGTAGCTATGATAGTAGACTGGGGAAAAATTATGGTGTTCCTTAAGGATGACTTTCGAATTGGGTGGTGTCCTCAGCGCCTACGGCTGTTGCATCTGCAGTGAACTCTAGCGCTGTCACAACCGCAGGTTCCTGGCGTTTATGGAAGAGGTGGAAACATGGCGGTCGTCAGACCGTGCCGCCACGTTGTGCTCGCTAGCGAGGTTACGTTCTAGTCTTTTCCAACATGGCCGCCGCTGAGATTATTTCTCTGTTCACGCTCGGCGGTTCGGCGCGTTGCAACTTCTGAATTCTTCTTCGTTGCTTGCGCTCCACAGTACTCTTGCTTAGCGGAGATCCGCTCCTGTACTATTTTTCCTCCTGTTGTCCGCTCTCTCTCTCTCTTTATACCCGGTGCTCCTTTTCTTACACGGGCACTTGTTTGTTCTCCTCCTTTCTTTCCTCCTGCCTTACTTGTTTAGTTTCACTCTCTGGACCCCCCTCGTTCTGGGCCGTGCTCTGCACGTATTGCTACTCCTACCATCTGTTTTAGCCGGTCTCCCGTATTCCAGCTGGCTTGGATCTTCCTCTCGTTCCGCATCATCAGATACCTACACTCCAAAGGGGTTTTTGTTGCCGTAAGGCTTTTCCCCTCGCCGCACTTGTCTGTCGCGGAGGGGGAGCCCCCCGCGAATTCATTCCCAAAGGGTCGCGGTGGCTTCCTCCCGAGGCAGACCCTATCTACACAAGGAGAGGAGGACATTTACTCGTCGACCTCGTGGAAGGAAGTTGGACTTCTCGTCTTCATCAGGTGAGGAGGAAGGGGAATTGAAAGACTCTCAGGGGTTGAGTGGGGTGGACCACATCACGGACAACCCTGCTGATACGCCCACAGCGTCAGACATTGTTGATAGCTTGCAACGCCAAGACATGGCAACTCCCCAGCAACTTCAAGAATTGGACGCGGCGGTACAAAACTTAAACCTGGAGGTTCAAGCACTTCAAACGGCAAATACTGCTCTCCAACAGAGAGTTACCGCCAGAGAACAGCAAGTCACAGATTTACCGCCTTTGCCTCTGGTGTCGGGAAAATTCGACGGATCTGAGAAAAAAGTCAAAGAGTTCTTGGAGGCCTGTAATATCCATTTCACATTTAGACAGAACACCTTTTCCTCTGATCATGCCAAAGTGGGGTTTATGATCACTCACATGACTGGGAATGCCCTAGCCTGGGCTACCCCTCTGGTGTCCCGGTCCGACCCAGTATTACAGGACTATGTAGCATTCAAGGATCTTCTAAAGCAGGCATTTCTTCGCACTGAAGGCGCTCACCAGGCTAGTGAAGAACTGTTGGATGTACGTCAGGGTGGTTCTGACCTACTAACTTACATATCCTCCTTCAAAAGACTAGCTGCTGAAGCCGGCTGGCAAGAAGAGGCTCAATATACCATCTTCAGGAGAGGGTTGCGCGAAGAGCTAAAGGACGAGCTCGCTAGAATCCCTCGCCCTGATTCTTTCTCAGATCTCATAAATGCAGTGGTATGAATAGATTTTCGGTTGTCTGAAAGGAGAAATGAAAAGAGAAAGACCCGTAACGTCAGTACCTACCCCGAGACTCACCCATCGACCTCCTCACCTGCCGTTGGTCCATCCACCCGGGAAGAACCGATGCAGATAGGAACAACCAGATCGCCCTTGACAGCTGAAGAGAAAAAGAGGAGAAGAGAAGGCAGCCTGTGTCTATACTGTGGCTCCTCCACTCACCTCTTGAGAGACTGCCCAGATGTACCTCCCAGACGTTCGGGAAACAAACGCCCTCGGTAGTTGGTAGGATGGACTACCGAGGGGCTTTTCTCAGTTCCTATGTAACACTTTCAGTTACTTCTGCTCAACCCTCGGAGGACCAACGTCTTATGGTGATATCCGTCCAGCTTCAGTTCAGAGGAAAGGAAATAGAGACTCTGGCCCTGCTGGATTGTGGAGCAGCTGGAAACTTCCTGGACACCCTATGGGCAGACAAGATAGGCCTGCGTAGGATAGCAAAGAAGGAAGACCAGAAGGTAGAGGGTGTAGATGGTACCCCTCTGTGCTCCGGCCTCATTACCCATACCACAGAGGAGGTACGAGTATCCATTCAGCAACACACTGAAGAACTGAACTTCGACATCATCCGAGCAGCTCATTTCCCAGTCATTTTGGGGATTGGATGGCTCCGACGACACAACCCTACCATCGATTGGTCGGCAAATCTCCTAAGTTTTTATTCGGCCTTCTGCCAGGAGAAGTGTCTTCCAGGACCCTTGTTCGAAAGCGTCAAGATGGGGTGTGCCCCAGAGAGGAGCACGATCCACTGTATCCCAAATAGTTTCCAGGAGTACGCCACAGTGTTCCAAGAACAACAACCTATGGAACTTCCTCCTCACCGACCTGAGGATTGTAGGATAGACTTAGTCCCTCAGGCTCTGGTTCCGTTTTGTAGGATGTATCCCCTTTCATTGTCAGAAAAAGAAGTCCTTAGACGTTACTTAGATGACAACTTAGCCAATGGACTTATCCGACCGTCCAGATCACCAGCAGGAGCATCTTTATTCTTCATTCGAAAGAGGGACTCCAAAGTTCTAAGACCTTGTATCGATTACCGAGGGCTCAACCAACTAACCATCAAGGACCGGTACCCTATGCCCATCATCACTGAGATCCTGGAGGCCATCAAAGGTTCGGTAGTGTTTTCCAAACTCGACCTACGGAATGCTTATCATTTGCTCCGCATCAGAACCGGTGACGAATGGAAGACGGCTTTCCGCACTCCCTATGGATTGTTCGAATATCAAGTAATGCCGTTCGGATTGGTCAACGCTCCCTCAATCTTTCAAAGGTTTATGGACCGTATATTTTCAGATCTCTTGGGTCAAAATACTGTTGTCTATTTAGACGATATTCTGGTTTACTCCCGTCAACCCGAAGAACATACCCGTCATGTGAAGTAAGTATTACGCAGGCTGCAGCATCATCATTTACTGGTCAAGCCGGAAAAGTGTGCTTTCGCTAAGTCCTCTGTCTCCTATTTGGGCTTCATCTTATCCAGCGAGGGAATCGCCATGGATCCAAAGAAGGTCGAAGCTATACTAGGCTGACCCTCCCCTTCATCGGTTAAAGAGATCCAAAGATTCTTGGGACTGGCCAACTTTTACCGGAAGTTCATTCCCGAATTCTCCAGACTCACCCTGCCCATCACCTCCTTGCTGAAGAAGGCCTCCAGGCCATTTCAATGGTCCAGGGAAGCCGAAGAGAGTTTCATTAGCCTAAAAAGAAGGTTCTGTTCAGCCCCTATACTGAGACAGCCGGACCAACTGCTCCCCTTTATTCTTGAGACCGACGCCTCTGCGGGTGCGGTTGGTGCCGTTCTCCTACAAACTAATCAGGGTCAAGAACATCCCATCGCCTATTTCTCAAAGACCCTCAACCCTAGCCAACAGAACTACTCCGTTATAGAAAAGGAACTTTTAGCCATGAAACTGGCTTGTCTTGAATGGAGACATCTTCTCCAAGGAAGCTTACACCCGTTCCTGATACGGACTGATCACAAGAACCTACAGATCCTACGTCAACAAGAGTGCTATAACACCAGACAAGCCCGATGGGCACATTTCTTTGCACAGTTCCATTTTCTCATAACATACATACCCGGAACCCAAAACCAGGTTGCTGACGCATTATCCCGCAGAGATGAGACCTCTCTGGGATATGAGAAAGAACTCATGTTTCCCCATATCAAGATCATTTCCGCAGTATCGTCTTTCCTGGAAAAGGTGAGAGAAAAATCTCTGTTCCCCAAAGACACCCTCATGCAAGGGGGGAGGACTCCGGTGGATCTGAGGGACGGTCTGTACTTCTCTCGAGGAAGGCTCATCCTTCCTTCACATGACATCAGAATACAAGCTCTCCAGTGGTGCCACGACTCAAGGGTAGCCGGGCATAGAGGATTACGAGGGACCCTGGAATTACTGCAAAGATCTTTTTACTGGCCCGGTATGCGAGCCGATACTCAGGCATACATCCAGACCTGTCTTATCTGTATGCAAAATAAGCATTCCACTCAAAGTCCTCTTGGCCTGCTTCAACAAGACCCGATTCCATCAGGCCCTTGGAAGCACATATCTACAGACTTCATCGTAGACCTACCGAATTCCCAGGGCTGTACCTGTATTATGGTAACTGTGGACTCCTTCTCGAAGTTGGCTCATTTTTCCCCTTTACCCAGAATTCCTTCGGCCTCCCTTATGGCGGAAGTCTTCATGAAAGACATCTTCAGATTACACGGTCTCCCCAAAAAGATCGTGTCTGACCGTGGGAGTCAATACACCTCAAAGTTCTGGACAGCCTTGTGCAGACTGCTGGGTATCGAAAGAGCTCTATCTTCTGGGTTTCACCCACAGAGCAACGGGCAGACAGAAAGGCTAAACGGTACCCTTGAGCAGTATTTGAGGTGTTTCATCAACCAACAACAGGACAACTGGGTGTCCCTCTTACCAACGGCTGAGTTTGCTTATAACAATTCAGTACACAGCGCACTGGGAATCAGCCCTTTCTTTTGTACGTATGGGTACCATCCTACATCCATAGTACCTACCTTCTGGACTGAGACTCCCATACCTTCCTTGGAAAACTCTCTGTCTAGATTAAAGGAAGCCCATAACACCGCCAACCAAAGTCTTCTAAAGGCCAATACCCGTAACAAACTACAAGCGGATAAACACCGGAGACCTGTACGGGAGTGGAATTGAGGATCTAAGGTCATGCTATCCACTAAGTTTTTACCCCGCTGGGTACGCCCTTCTAAACTATCCCCCCGATTTATTGGTCCCTTCGATGTTCTATCCAGGATCAATCCGGTGGCTTATCGCCTCAAACTACCTAACAAACTACCTAGCATACATCCGACCTTTCATGCCTCTCAATTACGTCCCTTCAGATCAGGGAACAGGAAACAGAATACCCCCAGACTCCCTACTTTGTCTGCTCCCATCTCTGAAGAATACGAGGTCTCCCATATCCGAGATTCACGTTATCACAGAGGTCGCCTCGAATATCTCATTCATTGGAAGGGATATCCTTCCTCGGAAGATACCTGGGAACCTAGGATCCATGTACATGCTCCCCGCTTGTTACGTCAGTTTCACAGATTACATCCCGGCAAGCCGGGGGGAACCCGACTTCGAGGGGGGCATACTGTCACAACCGCAGGTTCCTGGCGTTTATGGAAGAGGTGGAAACATGGCGGTCGTCAGACCGTGCCGCCACGTTGTGCTCGCTAGCGAGGTTACGTTCTAGTCTTTTCCAACATGGTCGCCGCTGAGATTATTTCTCTGTTCACGCTCGGCGGTTCGGCGCGTTGCAACTTCTGAATTCTTCTTCGTTGCTTGCGCTCCACAGTACTCTCGCTTAGCGGAGATCCGCTCCTGTACTATTTTTCCTCCTGTTGTCCGCTCTCTCTCTCTCTTTATACCCGGTGCTCCTTCTCTTACACGGGCACTTGTTTGTTCTCCTCCTTTCTTTCCTCCTGCCTTACTTGTTTAGTTTCACTCTCTGGACCCCCCTCGTTCTGGGCCGTGCTCCGCACGTATTGCTACTCCTACCATCTGTTTTAGCCGGTCTCCCGTATTCCAGCTGGCTTGGATCTTCCTCTCGTTCCGCATCATCAGATACCTACACTCCAAAGGGGTTTTTGTTGCCGTAAGGCTTTTCCCCTCGCCGCACTTGTCTGTCGCGGAGGGGGAGCCCCCCGCGAATTCATTCCCAAAGGGTCGCGGTGGCTTCCTCCCGAGGCAGACCCTATCTACACAAGGAGAGGAGGACATTTACTCGTCGACCTCGTGGAAGGAAGTTGGACTTCTCGTCTTCATCAGGTGAGGAGGAAGGGGAATTGAAAGACTCTCAGGGGTTGAGTGGGGTGGACCACATCACGGACAACCCTGCTGATACGCCCACAGCGTCAGACATTGTTGATAAGCGCGCAGTTACCGGGTGTGCGGGTTTGAGGATGAACTCAGGGGGGAGGGGGGATGGGGGGTCATGTTCAGGGTAGTTCCGGTATTACGACATTTATCGACCGACCCAGGGAGCAATGGCTCGAGGACTTGGTACTGCTGCCTGTGGGGGGGAGGGGGGAGCAGTTGGGTCCTGTTTTCTTCTATGTTGTTGTTGAAAATAAATAAAAGGAGTTTAAAAAAAAAGGTAGAGGAAGATATCAAAAAAATCACATCACTAGATAACGTAAAAAAGAGATTGGAAGAAATAGAAAAAGACATGAAAGAATTTAAACAAAACAACAATCTAGAACGGATTCAACATCTAAAAAAAGACTTGACAAAATACACCCATGAGAAAGCCTACCCCTATACTAAAGAAGGATACAAAACAACAGGTAACCAATCTTCTGGACCTCAAAATCAGAACCAGAATCGAAGGGTCAGTTTTTGCGCAACTTCATTTAGCTCTAGTAACAGTAGCAGTGACCCAGACAGTACTGCGACAGGAGGCACTGCACCCTCAAGAGGACAGAGTAATACGAAACGAGGCCAAGGCAATCAAAGCAATAGATTTAGGGATTTTTTACATCAAGGCCCCAATCGGAACAGCGATCAGCGATTAACACAGAGCGGCAATCGCTCCTAGTGAATTCACCTCAGTATAAACTCACCAAAATAGAAGAACGAGTCCTTAATAAAGGCCTAGGTTTCGTAATTTCGAGAAAACATGACCCATTTCTGTTCCGCAACGACTTCAATAAATTGATGCGAAAGATCCATCTAAAATAATTCTTTGCAGACACAATCACTGAGAGGGAAACAACTACAAATTTTAACTGCACAGGTCTAAATAATCCTTCTCAGTTTTGTCCACCTAGCTACTCCTACTCTCCAGAATCAGCTATCTTTGAAAAACGTGTCTTGGCTGAGATAGAAAAATTGGAAAAGAAGAATACCCCCTTGTTCAATAATCTTAGCCGTTTAGAGACCGAAGCATTGAATACTCTTTCTAAAAATGAAGAAATCATCATAAATAGAGCTGACAAAGGAGGTGGGATAGTGATACTAGATAAAGCTAATTACATCAAAGAGTGTCTCAGCCAGTTAATCATCTGTACTATAAAAAACGGGCAGAAAATCCTTCCAAATAACTCGAACAGATGATAGAATTAAAGTAACTGTCATAAAGCATCAAAGTATTGACTGAAAAGGATACGGTACTCAAAAGGATACAGATGGTAGGGTCTTCCGGATCCCTGTTCACACGATTTGATAGTTGTGAAGTCAAGTTTAGACCTTCCAAATGATACGACTCTCTGACTGATGAAACAGGCAGAGAGATGGATCACTGGAAAGGGCGTGGGTAAAGTATAGGAGGTCAGCCTAGAACAAAATAAAGTATCATAAGAAACTGCCCCAAATCGACTCTCTATGATAGAACAGTATTTGGCATTAATTCACACACTGACCTTATGACTGGTGTAGAAGAATCCAGCAGAAGTCTCTTGAGGAAAATCCGGAATTGGAACAAACGACAAGGAAGGGAAGATTAGTAAGGGAGACTTATCCCGAATGGCACGAGGCTCACGCTAGATACCGGGTTGCTGCACCACAGGATAGCGTCCAAAGTACTGTTCACTGTCACCTTCCAACAGTCCTTGAAAAGCTTCCTTCCCACGTAGAGAAAAGTATAGAAATGAATAACTCCACCTGTTAATATCACAGATGCAGGAGTCGGAAATAGCGCCCTTTTGTGGAATAAACAAAGTACACGCGGTTCTGAACAGCCGCAAAGAAAATAGTGTGCGCGTGTGGAATTACACGCGAATAGGATTCACGCAATCCAGGCCAGCCGCGCTTGAAGACAGCGTGCGCTTGTGGAATTGCACGCGAACAGGATTCACGCAGCCCAGGCCAGCCGCGCTTGAAGACAATGTGTGCGTGTGGAATTACACGCGAACAGGATTCACACAGTCCAGGCCAGCCGCGCTTGAAGACAGCGTGCGCTTGTGGATTTGCACGCGAACAGGATACACGCAGTCCTGAACAACTGCGCTTGAAGACAGCGTGCGCGTGTGGAATTACACGCGAACAGGATTCACGCAGCCCAGGACCGCCGCGCTTGAAGACAACGTGCGCTTGTGGATTTGCACGCTGACAGGATACACGCAGCTCAGGACAGCCGCGTTTGAAGACAACGTGCGCGTGTGGAATTACACGCGAACAGGATTCACGCAGTCCAGGTCCGCCGCTCTTGAAGACAACGTGCGTGTGTGGAATTACACACGAACAGGATTCACGCAGCCCAGGCCAGCCGCGCTTGAAGACAACGTGCGCTTGTGGATTTGCACGCTAACAGGATACACGCAGCCCAGGACAGCCGCATTTGAAGACAACGTGCACGTGTGGAATTACACGCGAACAAACAGCTCCAGGAATCAGCGTGTGGCGGAAAACACACTATAGAAGGCCCAAGAAGCAGCTGAGGAAACTGCAAGGACGCAGATCGGAGGTTCAGCTACACAACGCCAAATGATTCGATCAGAAGCAGCGAGTGAAGTTTCCACGCTACTTATATACGTAATGCCGTAGCTCACGTGACGAAGCAGAATTCACGTGAATTTAGCGACGTGAAAAGTGCAGACGTCACTTTCCCGGCAATGAATCGAACAACCGCCATTTGGAATAGAACGGTCTAGCTGTTCTATGAGCGTAAGAGGTAGAACCACGTCCAGCATGCATGACAGCAACAAAAGCAAAAGAGCGGGGATGGATTAGTAGATAAGAAAGCGAATTCCTTATCAACACAGATCCTAGTATCCCAACATTTTACTGTCTTCCTAAAATCCGTAACATACTAGCCAATCCTGTGGGTAGACCTATTGTGGCTGGGATCAACTTTATCTTAGAGCCCCTGTCTAAATTTGCTGATCACTATTTGAAGAATGATGTAGTCTAGATGAAATCTTATCTTAAAGATGTGATTAAACGTTTCGAGCATCTACCATATAATGCGAATACCCAATTTTTAATAACTTTAGACATTGTGTCCCTCTACACAAATATACCCCAACGAGAAACTATAGAAACCATTGAAGAAATCCTTTTAACACGCAGGGATCAAGAACCAGTACCGACATCTTTTATACTGTGGTGTATAGAGGTATCCTTAACCAGGATTTTTTTTAATTCCAAGGTAATTATTACCAACAAATAGAGGGGACAGCAATGTAGCTAATCTATATGTAGAATTTTTCAAAAAAGGTTTATCTACACTACGCTTCCAATCGAATCCAATGTGCTGTCGTGGGCTAGATATATCGATGACATCATAGTGATATGGCAGGGCACACTAAGCGACGCCACCAACTTTCTGACATGGCTCGTCACACCTACAATTCACAATGACTATTAAAAAACAAGAGATCAACTTTTTAGACCTCATGATTTTCTATCATGAGGGATTGTTGCTAGTTAAACCTTATCACAAGAACACTCACAAAAACTCTCTACTACATTATACAAGCCACCACGTGAAACATTTGAAAGACAATTTGCCTTATGGACAATTTTTACGTCTCAAAAGAAACAGCAGTCAAAAAGAGGCGTATGAAGAAGAAGCAAGGGTTTTATCTAAAAAATTGAAAGAAAGAGGCTACCCAAAACAACTAATAAGAAAGGCAGCAAAACAAGCCTTTAATAATAACCGCAAGTCTCTTCTCGAAGAAAAAGTTAAAAAACCACCAGAAGAAAGAATAGTGAGCGTGAATACGTTCACTAATTTAAGCCTCACTATTACAAATATTGTCCGCAAACATTGGAAGATCTTTGATAAATCAAAGGTGAAATTACGTCCACTGTTCATGTATAGAAAATCCACTACCATCGGGAATCCAGTGAGTGGCAGTAAACTGAGAGAGAAACAACCTTGACTAGAAACCTTCACAATTACGAGCCACTACCCATGTGGTCACTGTTCTGTGTGTACGCAGCCAAGAAAATCTAAAGAAATAGACATCGGCTTAGAGACACCATGGAAGGAAACTAATTTTTCCAAATGCAACTCAGATTTCGCAATTTATATGATTACATGTCATTGTCAATTAAAATACATAGGAAAAAATATCAGGAAAGTAAAAACAAGAATTGTTGAAAATATAAGCAGTATAAAAAACAAAACACTAATGACTCCTATGGGTAAACACTTCGTTGAACACAACCACACCAGCCAAGATTTCACTTGGACAGTTCTCTTGACTTTAAAAGGAACTGACATTAATAAAAAGAAAAAAATGCTATTGGAAAAAGAACAAAGACTTATATTTCTACAAAAGTGACAAAAACAGGATGAACGAAACCATTGAGTGGGATAAAATGTAAGATTAAAATAGGTACATACTATATAAGACCATGAAATCCTCCCTCAATGCATCTAATTTTGTACCTACAGTCCCTATCACAACCCGACTCTTGTTTCACTAACAGATCCAATGTAGATGATTGAGTTTGTCCTCTACTTCCAAAGCAACTTGTTATATATATCTATCCTTTCTTTATTGATAACATTATCAATACGAACAAACTTTAATGTAAGTCCATTTATTGGAATATTAGTCTTTAAATTTGTTGGAATTTTCAAACATGTTTATATCAATGAACAGGCTTGCAGAAAGGGACGAAGGTTACTACTGCTTATCGTTTAGTTAGAGGATTAATATCCTCACTAGTAGACAGTAGTAAATAAGTTTTCACGGCTTCGGCAACAAAAATAGAAAAAGGACACAGGTCCCATATGAAATCCTCCATCCAAGATGGCAGCGGTTTATGCGATCGGCTCTATCACGAGAAAACGAAGACGCCATGGCACGTCCAGACAGAGCAACAAACAGCAAAGAGTTCAAGAGCCTAAATCCAAGGTAAGCACCGGGCAGTAGCAACTTCCCACTAAGGAAAGCCTTGCTTTACAAATTTAAACAAGTCGATTCTTTTACATAAAGACATGTACCTTTCACGGGAAGTCTCTAGCTATCTTGCCGTAATTAACACCAGCGATATACATAAACTTGCTGCGTTGAAGTCGAGTCACAATAACCACCCAAAATAGATAGCGTTAAACCCATTATGGTAATGCTCTAAATTAATATATAGCTATGCACCATTCTTAAGAGACCGCTCATTTCTTCCTTTATAGAACGGTCGAAAAACACGAGTGCAACATACTCAGCCCGAGACCACTCTCATACTCGAGGATACATCAACAATAAGAAGATATCCATACTTAAGATGGACCCATTAAAGGAGGAAAATGAAAGCATGATATAATTCATTCCGTGTCTTGTTTTCTTACAGTTTTCATACAGTTACTTATGCAGTTGCAGTTGCGTTCTTGAGCATAATAATTTAACAATGAACAATAAGAACATTAACAAATATTCCCTCCCCCCTCCCTCTCACTGCTTGTTCTCATATTAGTAAAGTGCGGTTGAGTTTAATATGAAACATGTCCATCTGTGTGTCTTTGCGGGTCCCGTCTTCGGGATGATTCGTCTGGCTTTCTTGATCATATTACAGAGACTTTTCGTAATATTCTAGGTTTAAAGTACATTTGTTCTTTGTCTCTGGTAAATTCATGAAGGGGCATCCACGTATTCAAATATTCCGTATGCCAGGGCTGTTACTTTTTCTAGGGCCATGATTCCCCACAGTTTAACCCACCACATAGCTTCAATTGGGCCTTGTTTGTTTTTCCACATATGTGCCAAGTTAATCCTTGCTGCGCTTAACATGTGGGTGATGAGCATGGCGTCATTCCCAGTATTTGCATAAATATTCTCGACTGCCGCTCCCAACAATATCACCACAGGGTCCATGGGGAGCTGTACTTTCGTTATTTCCTTAATATGACTCAGGATTTCCTTCCAATATGTCTGTGCCCGAGGGCAGGACCACCACATGTGAATCATATCTCCTACTTCTCCGCAGCCTCGCCAGCACAACAGGGAATAACTAGCTTGGATGGAGTGTATTCTCTGTGGAGTCATGTACCACCTGAGGCACAGTTTAAATGCTGCCTCGTTGATTGAGGTACATTTAGAGCTTTTCGCTGCTCGGTGCCATATTTGTCCCCATGTTTCTATAGGAATAGGCTTGCCCATCTCGTCTTCCCATTTCTTCATGTATGTGAGTGTTTCTTCTGGGTCCGCTCCGCAGAGCAGGTGATATATTTGCAATATGCCTTTTTCAGGTATCCCTTCTTGTATGGTAAGTTCCAGCCCTATTGGTTGTCAGGATGCTCCTGCTTTCACCTTTGTGTTTGTTATCCAATGTCTTATTTGAATATAGTGATATTGTTCGGTTTCGGGGATCGAGAACTTTTCTTTACATCCCTCGAGTGTCAGGGATACTCCTTCTATATAGAATTCTCTTAGGGTAAGATTCTCCCCTCCTTCCCAGTGGGAACAGAAGTGTGGTTGTGTACCTGGAGAGAAGTCTGGGTTGTTGGCCATTGGTGTGAGTGGGCCTCCCCCTAATTTTAGCTTTTTACTCCATAGGGCCTTATCCCAATACCACAGGGTCGCTTTCGTTGTTTCCAACAGCATGCCTCCATCACCTCTATGTCTCGCGCGTTAGGAATCCCAGTCTTTCCAATGGGGTTTTTGTTGCTTACCTTTCTAGGTGTACCCATCGATTTTGGTTGTCTCTTGGAGACCATTGTAACATTGGTGCCACTTGCGCTGCCCAAAGGTATCTACGAAATTCTGGCACCCCCAAACTCCCCATGGCTTGTGTTCGGAAGAGGACTTCTTTGGGGATTCTTGGCTTCTTTCCTTTCCAAATGAAGGTCATAACCTTCTTTTGTAGATTCTGGATTGCTGGGGGAGGGATTTTCAATGGGAGGACACCCGTAACATATAAAAATCTGGGCAGCTGGGACATCTTGACTGCCACTATTCGCGCAGACCAGGATAGCTCCTGTATATCCCACCTTTTCAGGTCTTCTATCAATGTTGTCAACAGTCTCAGGATATTTGCTCCATAGAGCTTCCTGTAGGTAGGGTCTAAGTTTATGCCTAGATAGGCTATGGGCCCTTGACTCCATTTTAGTGGATATTTCCCTTGCCACCCTCTCTGGGTTTTCTGTGGGGTTAAGTGCGCTAGATTTTGGGTAATTAATATGGAACCCTGAGACTTCCTCAAATTTCTTTAGCATTGTAATTGCATGGGGGAGAGAATGTTCTGTGTCTTTCAGGAAGAGAAGGACATCATCTGCATATAAAGCAATTTTTTGGGTTCCGCAGGTCCCCGTGTCCACCCCCAGAATGCCTTGTTCTGCTCGTATTCCCTGTGCTAGCGGCTCCATGGCCATAGCAAAAATTAACGGTGAAAGGGGGCACCCCTGTCTAGTGCCCTTACGTATTGGGAATGCTCTCGGTCAGCTGGCCATTAATCATCAATCTTGTCGATGGGTGTGTGAAATTGGCCAGTACCATGCGATAGAAAATCGGACCACATCCAAATTTTCCCAGGACCAGCTGGCGAAAGCTCCAATCTAAACTATCAAAAGCCCTAGAAGCGTTGAGCGCTATTATGGACATAGGCTGGCCTGTTCGTCGAGCCCATTCTATGATATGTATTGCTCTGCGAATATTATCATATGTATGGCACCCTCTTACAAAGGCCGCCTGATCCGAGTGAATTATTTTAGGGAGGACTTTGGCTAAAACAGTGGAGTAGATTTTTGCATCGCCATTTAGCAAAGAGATGGGGCGATAACTCGCACACTCCGTTGGGTCTCTATCTGGTTTTAGGAGAAGGACTGTGGTGGCTGGGCTCATTTCCCCCGTGACTCGGCCAGTATCTCTTATATGATTGAATAGGTGTGTTAGTGGACCAACCAATACGTTTTGGAAAGTTTTATAGTAGGCATTGCCCAGGCCATCTGGGCCCGTGATTTGTTCCCTTTCAGGGCATTAATGACTCCTCACACCTCCTGTTCTGGTATAGGTGCTTCTAACTCCAGTCTGTCATTATCAGTAATTTTTGGCAGTTCCAATCGTGCCAAGAATTCCGTTTGGTCTCCCTTTGTAAATTATCCCCTGAAAAGTGTTTAACATAAAATGCATGCATGACCTCTGCTATCCTATTTTTGTCATTAGCCATCTCCCCCCATGCATGTGCCAATTGGGTAATGTGTTTGCGGTTCTTATGCTTTTTCAATTTGGCCGCTAATAGCCGATTGGCTTTATCCCCCTTTATATAATACATTTGTTTTGTTTTTAGGAGGAGTTGTGCGGATTCATTCGCGTAGTGAGCCTCTAATGCGGCCTTAGTTTGTTTGAGTTCTCGCCAAGCTCTTTGGGATTGTTTATCTTTATATTGCACTTCTGCTGCCTTCACTTTTGTTTCTAATTCTTGCCTCTCTTTCTTTTCTCCTTAGAAAATTCACTGTGTGCGCAATAAATTCCCCTCGGACTACTGCTTTGCTAGCATCCCATAGTATCCCCCAGTCAATCCCCGGCGTAGTATTTTCGGTGAAATAATTCCTCAGCACTTGTTCAACATCCATTCTCAAAACCAGATCTTTCAATAGCAGTTCATTCAGGTGCCATGGTTTGCGAGTTTGTGACTTTGAGTGTGGCATTTACATGGTCATATAGACCGATGCATGATCGGATGGATATACATCGCACTCCAATCTCCAACCCCGTGACCTGTGGGATAGCTGTATCAGAGACTAGGATCATGTCGATCCGGGAAAACCCTTTATGTACTGCTGAGTAAAAGGTGTAGTCCTTCTCTTGAGGGCGAAAGAAGCGCCAGGTTTCAATTAGTTGTAAGTCTCTGAGGAATTGAGCCAGAGCTTGCCTGTTCCCGTTGTCGCTGGGTGTTGCTGGGAGAGTTTTATCCATTGAAGCGTCCATAACGCAGTTAAAATCTCCCCCTATAAGGATTTGACCTCTCCCCATTCTGCTATTTTTGGGAGCAACTCCATCAGGAACCGATCTTGCTTTTCATTGGGAGCATAGATCGCCACCATAGTCACTTGTTAGTTCATTAGCGTTCCCCCCCAAGATCAAGTATCTCCCTTCCAGATCTCTTTTGACAAACTGCTTTCGAATTGGACTCCTTTAGCTATGAGGATTCCCACCCCTCTCTTTTTCGTCCCACTCGAGGCTAAACATTGTGTTGGGAAGGCTCTGTGCTTCAGTCTGTGTTCGTCTTCCGGGAGCAAGTGGGTTTCTTGCACCCAAACCACTGAAGCTTGCAATTCCCCCAGCCGTCTCATAATAGACCTTCTTTTTATAGGGGTGTTTAGCCTTGAACATTAAGCGTAACAAACGTCAGATGGGCCATATTCGGGGTCAGACATCATATGGTTAATCCGCCTCCTTTCCCACTTGAGCCCTTAGGCAACGCATTCATGTAGCTTTTATTCTCAACCGTAATTTGTGTTTTTTATGGAATCCCGTCCCTTTCCCGCGTCCCAACTTCCCAAAACCTCATAACAACAACAAGTAACATAAATTGTCACACAATTACAACAATTCACCAGGAATTAACTTTCCCAGGAGTGAAGGGTTCCGTGCTTCCCTTCCAGCTCCCTCCAGGTCCCCCCCACTCTCTCCTCTTGCTCCCATCTCCACGCTCGACCTCTTACCCTCAATGGGTGGCCTGTTAGTGAAAGTTAATCTGTCCTCTTCTCAGGTATTACCTCCATAGGGCCGCCCTTCAGCTTCTTTCTTCAAAAATGACAATAGGCACTCAAGGTTCAAAGCTTACAAGCAGCATTTTACTTCATTATGTGGAATCATCACGCAGAGTTTATCTCTGTATGTTCTTTTGTATAGCCTCGTAAGCGAGATTGCGCTGGTTTCCAATGTTCTCTCTCCGGAGCCTCGCTTTCTTTAGGGTGATCTGACGGGGACCTCCCTTTGGTAGTGCTTTCCTTGCCCTCCATGTCCCTCAAGAGTTCCTCCCATTCTTCTTCTTTCGTGATTGTGTATTGCTGTCCCTCCCCGTTAAAGCAGAGTCCATTCGGGAAGATCTATCAGTATTGAATTGCTTTGTTTCTTAACCAGTCCTTCACCAACCTCAACCGTTTCCTATTCTGCAGTGTGGCTTGCGCTAGGTCCTGATAAAGCTGAATGGTTGTTGTCCGGAATCGGATGGGTTCTGTCTTACGAGCCGCCTTCATGATGTCTTCTTTTAATTGGTACAGGTGTACTCTGGTTAGCACATCTGAGGTCAAATTTCTATTGATTTGATAGATGGAATAAACCCTATGGGTCCTGTCCAGAAGTATGTCCCTCTCATCGTCTGGCCCCTATATTTGTCGAAATAGTTCAATTATTGTTTGTTGAAGCTCAGAGTCTGGGATTGATTTGGGCATGCCTCAAATTCGTATATTGTTCCACCTTGATATATTTTCGGCATTCTCTTGTTTGTTTTGGATCCGGTCTAGTTGTTGCTCCAGTTCCTGGACTCTTCTGGATAGCACATCCTGTTCGTGTCCTTGCTCTGCTAATGTCGTTTCTGCTTCATCCACCTGCTTTTCCACTGCTGTGATCCCTTTATTGAGATCAGCTTTTGATTTGGTCAGGTCAGAGGCACTATCCCTAATGTCTTTTTTAAGCTCCTGTAGCATCTCCAGCAGGTCAGACTTGCGTAGCGGTGGATCCTCTTGTGCCAGTTTGTCTTCTTGGATAGGAGAATGTACCTGCGCAGTTGTCTGCTGTAGGGTGCGTTTGTGGGTATCTGCGGCTTGCATAAGTGCCTTAATATCTCCAGAGGACGAGCCTTTCTGCTTCTGCCCCTGCTTGGACATGTTTGATGAAGGGGAAACGCAAGAGACAAGAATTAGGTTACACCAGAAGCTTAGATTCAGTAGGACCTTCCAGGTTCCTTGTTTTTGGAGCTCTCCCTGATTAACGTGAGGCTTGCGAGCTTGCAAGCTGTGTACGTAGGTGCTTCCAAACTTTAGTGCTCTAAGGATAGTCACTTCACTTGGTGCATTATTGCAGTATGGGATTCCTTTTCAGCTTCTCTGTGAGGGATTGTACGTGTTGCTTTCAACTCTTGCCAGTTGCCGTGAGATTAGTGCCCTGTCACCCTTTCTTCCTACTTGGGTGCATCCAGTTGTTTCAGCTTCTTTTGAAATGCTGTATTCGCTTTGTACAGTGCAGGGCAGGGCACTTCGTTCCTTGCTCAGGCGGGTTTCGTCTGCTAGGTGTAGGGCTCTTTGTTTATATGGCAACCAAGGGTTTTCTCAAGTCCTCAGGGTCTTTTCTCACCTATTCCTAAACTCCCTCTGCTTTCTCCAGCGAGCTCCTTCCTCAAAAGCTTGCTTTGAGTGGCGGGCACCACACCACTCAACCGTTCAATCGTGCGCAACTATTCAGCCCCCTTCTGCTTCCTGCTCCGGGGAGTGAGCCGCGGCGTACTCGTTGTCCCCTGCACCTAGGGGTCTCTATGCTGCACCTCTTCCGCGGCCGCTGCACTCACCCGCGTCCGCTCTTCTCTCTTCACGGCTCGACGTGTGTTCACTGGGCAGTGGGTTCTCTTCTTCTGAGGCTGCCGTCTTATCCATCTACCTTCCAGCTGCTTCTATTCTTTTGATCGTCCCCGTGCACATTTGGTGGTCCCTCCTTGAAGTTCACACATCGGTTCTCTAAGCATACTGCTTCTATGCTGTTGCGGTCGGCACCTCACTGGTGCGCGTCGGGGGAGAGAGAGGCAGTGAGCCGCGGATCACTCCTAACTCTGCCACAGCGTTGACTTGTCAATGCGACCCGGGTATGTGATGGATTCACCAGGCGTTCGGTGTGCCACTCCTCATTTCATTTCCGGGGGGTTAGGGTGACACCGCTCAGATGTCGCACGAACTTGTGTGGTTGCTGTGTACCTTCTTTTCCTCCATTGAGCAAGTGGCGGCCGCCATTTTGGTGCGAGGTCCGATGCGGAACCCGACTGAAAAACTGCCTGTAACTTCTCTTTCGTTAAAAAATTACTGCCGGGATTTCGACATCTTCAGGTGCCTGAAGTGTTTGTAGCTGTATGGGTCGCTTTTGCCGAAGTACCGGTGCGTCTAGAAGGGGATAAGGGCCTCAGGGCTGTAAGGACTCACAGAGCTTACCGAGAAACCATCCGTCCAGGTCCTCGGCTGGCCACGTCCCCTCTATTTGCACTTCTAACAAAGGGCAAATAGCTAATTCCTACCAATCTCTAACTCGCTTGAAATCTTGAACTAAGCATGAGGAAGATACTAAGATTCTTAATTCAGTGCCTAAATAAGCATCCCAAACTAGGTATGTTTTACTTCCCGCTTTTTCTGCTATTTGTCCTATGGGGTATTAGGGATCACTATGTGGTTTCGGGCCAGCAGGGTTTAAAATCAATGTAAAATGTAAATTTAACTTACAGGCCAAGCTAGATCGAATTGTGTTCAGCTTGCGACCATAAGGAGAATACCTGCATAATCCAGGACTCTATTCCTCAGATTTTCTCCACACAATGGACCAGGTAACTAATGTTCAGAGGCCCAGTATAAAATCAAATTATATGAGTTAAATAAGCAACAAAAGCTTACTTCTCTTCTTTCTTCTCGGTTTTATATCAACAGACACAGCTATATGCGCAGACATACGTTTTTCATTGTCAACAAGAATCAAAACTGTCAACAATCGAAATGACTGTAACTGATTTTGTTTTTATTGTAACTCCAAAGAGAAAGTGACACACATCCTGAAGAAAGTTCTGTTAACTACCTTAGAGAACTGAAACATGTCGAGTCCTTCTACCCTGGCATCAAATAACCAGGGTTTAATAGATAGCTCACTAAAAGGGCCCTAACTATTATAAGAATGCAATTGCCTCTTTAATAGTATAATACTGAATTAACGTTTTCAGTACATATATCATCCTATTTGATTTAGGTATTGTTGTCACGAGTGAATATCTGTTTTTTAAGACAGCTTTTAACATTGAATATGTTGTGCGAGAATAGATATTTTTGATGTCTTTTGCTTTTTTAAACAATGACTACATTTGAATAAATGATTTCTATTATCACTAAACAGTTTCAATTTAATGTGCATTTAACTGTGACTGCTGATGATAGCTAATTACCTCTTGTGTATTTGAGATGAACCCCCCAATATAAGGTAGAGCTACCACTGTGGTGGTACAGTTGGGATTCCCTTCTTATAGTATACTGTACGCATTCATTCATAATCAGCTAAATAAGCTACAGGCAAACACAAGCCTCCTAAGGCCGGATGACGAGGAAACCCAAACATCTTTGGTATGTGCATCTGATACTACTACTACTGTTCCTGTCCCGCATCAGTGGTGTAACAGGTAACTGGTGAAATCCCACCCCATTCCATTTTCCACTATTACCACTAAATCGTTTCTTTAGTGTCCCCAGGACTTAGTGAACGTTCCTTAATAAGTGTACACTACACTTTTTGTAGTCCCACTTTTTTTCTGGACACCCCTCTAAAATGGCTTTCATACCTACGGGGTGTGGCGGCTAGATGCGTGAATGCCCTGCTAGAGAACAACGACCCATTGTTGTACGCTTTTGAGGATCTGACTAAAGATATGGCCAGGGTGTTCTACACCCAGCATAAGGGACAAGCTACAGATCTCATACTCTTCCAATAAGTGAAGAGTAAGAAGGATCTGTTCATGTACGTGTCTTGATTTAACCAGTTGGTGGCTGAAATGTCTTGGCATGAAGAGAAGGCAGCCTTATTTTAATTTCTTCAAGGATGTGTTGAAAGACACCCTATGAGTAGTCTCCACTTTACCCAGTGATTTTCCGGTGCTGTTAGATTTAGTGCTTCAGGTGATTTCTCATATATCTGAGCAGAAGGAGGAGCATAGGAGGTTTGCAACTAGGCAACGGTTCCCTCGGATACTACTGACAGCCCTTCCTCCTTATCCAGGCAAGAGGAGGTTCCTGAGCCCAAGTAGATTTGGGGTGTCTGAGGTCCTTTGACTCGAGAAGAGAAGGAAAGATCATCCCTTTGTCTGTATTGTGGAAAGGCTGAACACTTTGTAAATGAGTGGCCAGTGAAGCCTGTAGGGCAAGTGGGATCAGCCATAGTGATACTGGAGCCGTACATCAAAACACTATGGTGTCCACACACTTTAGCCTACCTATAGGGTTGGAACTTGGGGAGTCTAGAACCCCTGTGTGCGGAGGTGTTTACTGATTTAGGTGCCTCTGGGGTACATACAGACGTCTCGCTCACACAACGACACGTGATCCTTGTACAAAAAGAAAAGCATGAGCCAATTAGGGCAGTCAATGGTTCGGAACTGTCTTTTGGACCCATCACTAAACATACGTGTGCGGTTCTCTTGGTCTGTCCCCAGAACCACACTGAGATGACAACCTTTGATATCAATGTGGACCCTCACTTAGGAAGCATTTTGGCTCTACCATGGGTATCCCTTCACAATCCAGACATTCACTGGGAAGAAAAGACCCTTAATGTTCAGTTCATCAGATTTTGCAGAGGTGTGTCGTTCAGGCAATAGGGAGTCATCACACCCAGGTCAGGTGCTCTAGACCATATTCCATGACATCAGTGCCCTTCAACTGGCACTTATGGAATGCTATCATGAGTTTCTGTTTTGTTTTGATAAAAACGAAGCCGACAATCTCCCACCCCATCAAGAATACCACTGCCTCATTGACTTTGTTTCAGGTGCAAGTATTCCCTTTCGACAGTTGTATTGCCTCACAAACGCAGACTACCATCACTAGGTGTGTATTTGGAGGAGTCACTACGGAATGGGTTTATCCAGCATTCCAAGTCTCCAGCAGCCTGCCTCCACTTTTGTGTTATAAAAAGGGGGGGAATGAGGACTTGAATATATTAAAGGGTAAATAATGCCATTACTATTAAGAACCAATATCCCTTACCCCTTATATCAGTCTTACTGGCCGTGAAGCAGGGTGCAGGAGTGTACACCAAGCTGGATCTACGGGGTGTGTACAATTCGGTCCTTGTTAAAGTTGGGGACTAGTGAAAGACAACTTTTTCTACTTGTGATGTGGTGTTTGAATACACAGTGATGCCTTATGGCATATGCACTGCCACGTTTCAGCATTTTATGGATGGTGATTTATTTGGATCAAAAATTGATACTTTAGTCATCCCTGTCACAGCACGCCAACCACATCAAAGAGGTCCTGTGTGGTTTGTGGTAGAATTGCCTCTTTGCTGAGTTGGCTAAATGCTTGTTTTATACAGGCAGGGTGGAATTTTTGGTGTTCATTCTGACACTTCATACCATTTCCAAGGTTTGCAAAGTGTTCTCCTGGCCACCTCCTGCCATCTAAAAGGTGATACACGCATTTCACACTTTCTCCAATTTCTATCGACAATTTATTGGTGACTTCTCCCCCACAACTACTCCTTTCACAAGGTTGAGCCACATGGGATGTCCCTTTCAGTGGGGAGCCAAAGTACACGTAATGTGTGCCATCTTAAATGGGTCCTTTACTTCATCACCAGTGTTGCAGCACCCCTATCCGGAACTGTCACTTGTGGTCGAAGCCGCTGCTTCCGAAATTGCCGCAGGGGCCATATTGTTGAAACGGTGCCCTCAGATGCAACATTTACATCCAGAGAACTTCTACTCCAGAAAGGTGACAACGGCTGAAACACAGTACTACATTACTGACAAGAAACTACTGACTTTCAGAGATGCCTTTCAGGAATGTGCAGTGCCTCCTATATCCTATATAGATCTGTATGGACCATAGGAACCTACAGGCACTAAGTAAGGCAAGATGTATTAATGATAGACAGGCATGTAAGTAATCTGTTCTTGGCTGCATAGAATTTAACTATTAACTTAACCTCTTGGAGTTCATAATCGGAAAGCAGACACCTTGTCTAGGCGGTATGAAAAAACCTCAAAGTCAGCATGTATCACCAAAAGTATCCATCCCCTGGTCATGTTGTGTGCTGTAAGGTTGCAGAAGGAGGAGACTGACACATAGGTGAAATAGAGATTGTTGTAGACTTTTATTTGATATACAAATAAAGAGAAAACCTATCTCTACCTATATCTATGAGGGGTTTCACTGCCTCCACTAAAGTGCTAATGTGCTAATGGCTCTGCCAGGATGTCTTAGTAACTTAAAAAGTCCACTGCCCTGTGTCAAAATGTCCCTAGATCTGTCCCTTACACTTCTAACTAATCTAAACTTTGTACTAATGTTCTCGGACCAGGATAATGACTATATGGGTTAAAAGGACATTAATTTATACCTCACGTCGCTATTATCATAAAAAACTCCTTGGGCAATTGTGGTACTCACTGGTTTTGCTATTACGCACTAGTTAGATCTGTTGGTACCCTCTTAATGGATGAGGGGAATTCTCTGCATGTATCAGCATGCCTTATGTTACACTTAGCTCTGATGTCACCCATGTTGGGCAGAATGACACGATTCAGCACTTTTATGTACATGACAATGGGCCTCATTATTTATTAGTTTGCCGGTCCGGGAACTTCCGGCACCCGCAAATGGCCAATTATCGGGTCTCGCAGGGCCGTAATGACCCGGTAATTGCCCATTTGCGGGCGTCGGAAAAAATGCAAGATTGGTGGCAGCTTGCCGGTTTTACCTAACAAAAACATACATTCAGATACACGTAAGTAGTACATGTATCTGAATGTATGTTTTTGTTTTTCATTTGTACCTTCTTTCTGAATTGCTACATATATATGTATATAAATAGGTATTCTTTTTGATTTTTGCAAAGTACGGATGCTTATTTTTTTCTTAACACTGTAAAAATATATATTGAACCCACTTGTCTTTCTTCCTTTGCTCTTATGCCACGATTTGTCTTTCTGGTGTGTTCCATCATTTTCAAATTGAATTCA
Source organism: Ambystoma mexicanum (assembly GCF_040938575.1). Taxonomy (NCBI): domain Eukaryota; kingdom Metazoa; phylum Chordata; class Amphibia; order Caudata; family Ambystomatidae; genus Ambystoma; species Ambystoma mexicanum. Next base: position 257,119,703 of record NC_090928.1, on the reverse strand, counting down.
TGTATGTGACATGACTATTTTACTATAGTGTATCTTGGTATGTGCATACCAGCCTGGAAAAAGACATGTGGTCGAAACACGTGTTGGCTGTTTTAACTCCATTAAATACTGACTTACTTAATATGAAAACTACATGCGCAGTGTGGTTGTGTAAATGTTTAAATTGTTGTTCCCATGAAATGTCTAACAATTGGAGCAGTTTCAATCTGATTACGCAGACAACTTCTGTGCTCAATGATCCGGGTTGTGCATTTGCGTTTTGTTTTACCAATGTAAATCAGATCACATGGACACTTGATCATGTAGATGATATTATTAGAATTGCAATTCGTCAAGTCTGCCAGGGTTTCGTCAAGCCCGGGTCCACTTGCAGTGTGTTTTCTGTTAAATTACATACAGAGCACAACCCACATCTACCAACGGTATTTGTAATGATTTATCAAAACATTTACGCCAATTTTTAGTGATCACCATTTTGGTTTTGTATGACATATTCGCGAAGGTATTAACAAATACAAGCCTGTAGCGCAGAGAAGGGCGCAGCGAAACTGCGGGGGGGTCACCTTCTCAGGATCCAGCAGTGGCTCGTCATCAGACGACCAATCTAGGTAACAACAGGGCCCACCACAGGCCAATTTCACCTACCCTCCACCTTCCTTCTTTCCTTTTTTAGGGCGTGGAAAGTTGGCAACACCCATTGGGGCCAACCGCAATGGGGTTTTCCCCAATGAGGAGGCAGAATAGGATCACGTCCCCGCCGGCGCAGACAGAGGTATTGAGTCCCTCCACGGACACTCAAACACTACCCATTTTTAATTTAGCACAAATTGAACTCTCTAAGGCTGAAATCTCTGTATTGACTAAGGGTCTATCCTTTGTGCCAACAACATCGACTGACTGGTATGACTCTGAAATGGAGGTCCGCACTTTCCTCCGTAAAGTGAGATTACCCACTTTGTTCAAAAAACATTCATTGGAGACAGAGGAGAAGAATGATGATGCAGGTTTACATGAACCCTCTATGTTTACTCCCTCAGATAACCCAATTCCAAATGAACTCCTCACCTTTGAAAAATGCATCTTACAAGACCTTGATAAACTAAAAACCAAGACAATGAAAATCAAACACAATTTAACTTTAGCCGAAAAACACGCCCTTACACTGCTTCAAAATAACAATCATCAAACCGTCCGATAAAGGGGGTGGATTGGTGATTATGACAGTTGCACAAAATAAATACATGGTTTTGACATTGCTTGACGACAGAGAAAGCTACACCATACTACGCAAAGACCCAACTAAGGCACTTTGTCAGGAAATCTCAGAATCAGTAAACTACGCATTACAACGGGATTGGATTTTTAAAAAAGTAGCAGAGTTCCTGAGCAGTCCTCTCAGTAGAACTCTGTGCTTCTATGCACTGCCAAAGATCCATAAGGACCCCCGCAACCCACCGGGAAGACGTATAGTGTCGGGCTGCGAGTCCATCCTAGAACCACTTTGTAAATTTGTTGACTTTTTCCTCCAAACGATTATCATTAAAACACCAACTTACTTACGGGACACAATCCATACAATCACGATTTTTGAAGGCTTGGAATTCAATCCAACAGAGCAGGTACTGGTAAGTATGGACATCAAGTCCTTATATACCAGTATACCTCAGGAAGCTGCCATTGAATGTGTCCGGGAATTGCTCACTACAGACCCAGTACCACACAGGGCCCCTACCAACTTCATCCTGGAATTAATGACAATAGCATTATGCAAGAACTTTTTTACATTCAATAACTCAATATACCTGCAGACGAAAGGCACCGCTATGGGTGCAGCCATCGCCCCTAGTTTGGCAATATTATATATGGGCAAATATGAAAACGAATATGTCTTCTCGGATCATAACATTTGGAAGGCACAGGTTAGCCATTGGCATCGATACATTGATGATGTCATTTTCATTTGGACCGGCCCCCTGACACAATTGTAACAAATCTGGACATGGCTCAACTCCTGCAACCCTTATATACAATTTACTAAGGACCAGAGTAACTCTGAAGTCAAGTTCTTAGACCTAATTATCCGACACAAAGGTGGCAAACTCGAATGTGATCTCTACCGTAAACCTACCGACAGAAACACATTGTTGCATCACGACAGTAACCACCCTGAACAAACCAAAGCCAACTTGCCTTATGGGCAATTTCTACGAATACGTAGAAACTGCACCTCCACTGAAGATTACAAGAGACATTCTGCAGCTCTGGCTACCCGACTAAGAAAAAGAGGGTATCCAAAAAGACAACTGGAACAAGCTAAAAAAGAGCCAGTAAAAGCAACAGAGAGGCTCTGCTACAATCACAAAAGGAAAGTTCGGATACCACAGAAGATTGTCTCATGTGCATGGTAACTTATGGCACCCATACCTCACAGATAAAGAAAATCATCATTAAATATTGGCATATAGCCCGACTGAATTTACCGGAAGAATCCCCTCCAAGATTCGCATATAAATGAGCTAAGAACATCAGAGAACATCTGGTACATTCACTCTTCCAACCGGACACACTAAGCAGTGGCACACAAACTTTACGTCCCCTGCAGGGCCACCTCCCTTGTGGCAACTATGTCGCCTGCCAGTTTACTAAGAAGATGAAAACTTTCTTAATTGGCAAGCGGGAATGGACCCTCAGGGACTTAACTAATTGTAAAAGCAACCATTTCATTTATTGCATCCAATGCCCTTGTGGCTTACATTACATTGGACAAACCACCTGGCCAATTAATACCAGAATATCGGGACACAGATAAAAAAAATAGATGTAAAAATCTACCAGCACCTTTAGTTGAACACTTTTTAGCCACCAACCATACCCCAAATGACATTTTTGGTGGGGCTAGTTGAAAAAATAAAGGGAGGACCAGATATTCAACACAGCCTCCTCCAAAAGGAATCCAGGTGGGTTCATTGTTTATAGACACATACCACATGGCCTAAACAAGATCTTTCATCCTATAATCTACTAAGGAGCAGATTGCCACTACCCCCCATAAGAAAAGGTTGGGACTCAGGCAGCAACATCTGCGATTAACATTAGTATCTGATTCACCCCCTGGTGCAATCTAGCTATAACGTGTTCCCACTATTCTACATCCGTAAAGTCTGAGGTTGCCATTCCTGGAGACATGCAGCCTGTCTAATACCGGAGGAGCAGGTTCTTCATTTTTCCATATGAACCCAGCATATGTTAATGCTTTACAATAGAATTCAACTGAAGTGCATATGGATTATATCGGGATTATGTAAATTATCTTGCCACATAGATCTGCGGAGGGGCACGGCAGACATAGTATTGACAGAACGACCGCTGTTACACACGCGCAAATGCCTTAGCAATGCCTTCACAACATGTTGCCAAGGACGCCATCCAAAGGCGGAGCCCCAGCGCTCAAACACATAGTGTACTTTACAATAATTACTAGTGTAATGAGGGAGCCATTGTTCACAACAAGCAACATTCCACTTACATAGTCCATAGGTTTTCCGTACCCTTTCATAGAAATTCATTTGTGTCGACTCAGAAACCGGCAAGCCGCACGCGCGAGAACCATGGCAACTGCATAATAGGAACTGGCCAGGTCCAGCGCGCCGATTCTAATCCTCAGACGCAGACACCAAGCCAGGCACTTTGTCCGACCGTGCCAGCAGCTAAGGACTCCTACACTCCAGCACAGTGTTAGATGGATATTTTAAGTGGTTGCGCTATTGCGAGCTGTGCATTTTAGTTTAATACACGGCTGTGTTTTCTCAGACCTATGAGAGGAACAGAATCGGCTCTCCTCTCAATATGGGACGATCTAAAAACAAACGCAGACTCAGACAACAGCGCTGCCCTGATTCTCCTTGATCTATCTGCAGCCTTCGACACTGTCAACCACGCCATCCTCATAAAGAGACTAGAAGGACTAGGGATAACAGACACTGCCCTTCTATGGATCAAATCCTTCCTAACAAACAGAACAGAAACAATATGGATGAAACCTTGTAAATCCAAACCCAGAGTCTCCACGTGCGGAGTACCACAAGGATCATCCTTCTCCCTGCTCCTATTCAACATCTACATGTACCTATTAATCAAACTCATCAAAAAACACAGCCTCACATGCTACAACTACACCGACGATACTCAAATAATCTTCAACATACAAGACACCAGAGAAGAAAACACCACACTAGAGAATTGCCTTTGCGACATATTCAACTGGATGAACCTCAACCATCTCAAAATCAACCCAGGCAAAACAGAGATAATGACTGTCTCAAAAAAGGGAGGAGACATCACCTACATCCCCTGGCCAAGAGAGCTCGGCACCACACCAGAACAATCATCAACTGTAAAAAACCTAGGGGTCCTAATGGATAACAATCTCACTCTGGAGCCACAAGTAAACTCAGTAATCAAGAAATGATTCTTCCTCCTGCGAGCAGCAAAAAGTATCCTCCCGTTCCTGTCATTCGCCAACAAAACACTTACCATCATCGCTCTGATCATGTCCAGAGTAGACTATGCCAATAGCCTATACCTGGGCATGCCCGAACGACTTAAAAAAAAACTGCAATGCATACAAAATGCAGCAGCCATACTCCTCCTCAAGCTACCCAGAAAAGAACACATCACACCCGTGCTAAAAATACTACACTGGCTACCACTGAAACAACGAATAATGTTCAAGGCCATGTGCATCACGCACAGAGCAATACACAAACAAGGCGCAGAATTCCTAAGCGACAAACTACGCCTACATCAACCGACAAGAACACTAAGATCAAGCACCGACATACGCCTGGAACCTAAACCCTACAACAGAAAAAAACGCGGAGGATCGTCTTTCTCTCACCAGGCACCCAAAACCTGGAATGACCTACCTAAGAATATACGGAATACAACAAACAACCTAGCATTCAGGAGACTCCTCAAATCATGGCTCTTCAAAGCGTAACCACAGCGGAGATGCTCTAGAATGCCCAGACATTAAAACAATGATGGAAATAACTCCAACTTCGGCCACTCTCAAATTGGACAAACACTCAAACCAAAGAATCAACCACTCAACAGAGCATTAGACATCATGGAAAATAGCCACACAGGAAGGCTGCAGAGACTGACCACACACCGAGACCCTGACGAAAGCCCTCAAGTGACTCTCCCACTCGTACGTACCAGACGAACATATCCAGACCGGCAGGCGCACCTAGATAGACGTTGGCCTGCGTCACATCTGGATAGGATTGATTGAAGGACAACATGCCCGCGCCTAGAAAAAACGTGAATGCTAGCGTGTGCCACACCTGGAGTTGTGAATGTTAGCAGACCCACACCTGGACGGATCTCTAAACTCTAGCCTGCACCGCATCTAGATAAAAGTGTGAATGTTGGCACGACCACACCTGGATGGAGTCCTAAACATTGGCCCACGCCGCATCTAGATGGGAATGTAAGGGCCAACAAGTGCCACACTCAGACAGAACTGTGAATGTTAGCATGATAAAGGTCAGGTAAGCCACTAACCAATATAAGCTCAAACTCTGCATACTTATCTCACTCAAAAAACTCACACAACCATCTCTCGCACAACAAGCCGCACGCACTTCACAACACTGCAACAACGCATAAGCTGGAACAACAGCACAAGCGGACTGACTCCGATCCGATACCCGCACCAAAGCTCAGCACCTGGTGTATACTGAGCTGAAGCTGCCAACAGAACACCACTCCTCTCACTATCCTACTCCCTCCTTCACCTTACTAACCCATCCCACCTTTATCATTTACAGATCCGCCTGAGTGCCTGGGGACCAATTCCGTTGGTGACGGTGCGCGGTACAAATACCTTTAACATTTAACATTTAAACGAGTACAAGCGCTCTGACCAGATAAAACGCGTATGCTCTGCGTCTTAATAGCTTTCTTGGCACGCATTCAGTGCCCACTGTGCGGGCAGATAGAACGCATATGCCCTGCTGCCAAAGAGCTCATCTGGCATGCATTAAGTGCCCAATACGCGAGCTGCCCCTCGGGCTGTCCCTCCATACACAACACATTGGTACCTGTTGACTGCAGACATGCGGCTCTGCAACAGTAATTACTTAATTTGTTTATGGCATGTCATAATGCCTTTGAACCGACCAAGTAAGTAATTACTCTTGGCCGTTGGCCTCTGCTTACTTTGCAGGAGCAGTAGCCACTGGCATTAAGGCAGGAATTGTCCTCTCCTAACCAGATCCAAGCAGCTTCATATCTGGAATCAATTCAGAATATATTTCACAGGTAATTTTAAGTTAATATCTATCCTTACACACGGTTATAAAAGTCCAATAGCCCTCTCTAACTGCAATCCTTTATATTTAAGATACTACATATACCAGATCAGCGCCCATGCACTTGCACAGACAGGCCTGTTCCTTGAACCTCAATGGGCCACCATACCCCACTATGATCCACGTGACCACCATAGCCAGCTGGTCTGCTCTCAATAGATGACCGCAACTGAGAAATTGGGATCTCAGTACCAGCAGGTAAGCAACATGACCGGCAATGTGAAAATATACCCCTATCATTAGTGACCAGTAATTATTAGCACCCCCACTATAATTACACTCACACCCCATTTCTGTATCTCTCCACACGGTCCCCAGACTTGGAGCCCTGATGAAGGCGGACTTAGTACAATTAATGACCGCCGAAACACGAAGAGCACAGGGAACTCAAGAACTAGACAGTTTCTCTGTCTGTAGATTTTGCTGAATAATCATCTTCCACGTCGGCAAAGATATCTTTTACCCCATGACCCTGGAACAATTGTTGTTCTTTCTAAATCATTTATTACCTCCAAGGTTAACTCCGTAAACCCCTCCTGTACCAGTGTGCATCGGACTTATTGGATTATTAGCCTGCATCTGGACCATATGTTTTTGTATGAAAATAACTTCACCAACACATGATTTATTCTGTATTACAATTGATTTAATGTTTAGACAAGCACTGTCAATGAACCATAATTGACATTTATACACAATTTTCTACATCTTGCACTGTTTGTTGATCTTTGTGATGTTATAATTTGACGTTCAGAGTATTGAATAAATATGTTTGTTTGCACTGAGTCATATTTGACGTCTAGAGACCTGCACAAAAATATCTGTTTGTGTACACTGAGTAGAAGTAGGACCATTGAAATACTGTTTTGAACACTTCATCACAATTTATTTGCATCAATTGCTTGTAATGTGTTTGGGATTTGGATTGCTGTTAATCATATGTTTTCTGAATTAAATGTTGTTATGTACTGGTCATTAACACAAATCATGTTTTAATAAATTCCTTATTTTGAACCCCTGATGGGTTACTATTGAAACAGCACTTTTATTTGTTATAACATTGTCATACACCATCCCTCCTGGAGGCTGTAAGATCGGTGGCGCGCTGGGCGCCATTGATCTCCCCGCCACGCCGTCCTCAGCGCTTCTTTCGGCGCTCTAGTGTTTTTTCAACATGGCTACCGCCGGGAGCTTCTCAGCATTCCAGCCCCCGGCGGTTGGCGCGTCTCAACCCGCGAGTGCTGCTTTCCCTCTCTGGGTTCTTACGCTATGTTTTCTCTGCCTTAGCTCTGCTGAGCCCAGCCCCTGCTTCTTGCTCTCTCTCTCGCTTCCCTCTCCCCTGGTCCTTCCATTTGCGCCACCCTTTGCTATCCCCATTGTCCTGGTTCCTTTCCCTCCTTTCTTTCCTTTCCCTGTCTTTTTTTTCTCCTGGGCCCTGTGGCTCGCCCTCATCCTCCTTCTTTCCGGGACTCCTGTTTCTCTGGGTCTCGCCCCGCCTTCCGTCCTTTTCTGACTTATCTGAAGTGCTCCAGCCGCTGCTCCTCCTTGTCATTTCCCTTTGGCTTCCTGTATTCTCTTCCTGCACCCTATGCTACAAGTTGCTGCCTGGGAGTCTTCATCCAGTTCAGTCAGGAGGTTGGTACTGGATATCCGCCTGCTATCTCTGCAACAGCTCACCTTGCACTGCAGGAAAAGGACTCCAAACATCATTGAGGGTTTTTTTGTGCCTTTTTGGCTTTTTCCCCTATTGGCTATTCCGGGAGCTGAACCACCGGGCTTCTTGTCTATTAAGGGGTCACCGTGGTGGCTTCCCATGGAAGACCCTATCTCCATAAAAAGAAAGATTTTCGACGGAAGAAGACGCCGACCATCAGCTCCGGTAGTTCAGGTGAGGAGTTGGGGAAGCTGTCATCTGATAGTGAACTTGATCTTGACAGTTTGAGACGCCCAATACGTTCGGCAGACCCAATGGCTACCGCAGAACAGATACAAGAATTGGTAGCAGCAGTGCAAAATCTCAATCTAGAAATGCAGAATGTTAAAACCGAGAATGCCGTCCTCCGACACATGGTTGCTGCACCCGGGACTCTGGATTATGCCTCTACTGTTGATCAGCAAACCATCTATTACGAGACTGCCCCGATGTGCCTCCTAGACGTCCGGGAAACGGACGACCTCGGTCTTAGGCAGGACAGAATTCCGAGGTTCAGTTTATAGTCCCTATGTGTCAGTGGCGATAATAACTCCTGAAGATAAGGAAGACGCACGACTCATGGTGGTCAAAATACAGATAAGCCTTAAGGATCAGAAGATTGGCACTTTGGCACTCATTGATTGTGGAGCTGCCGGCAACTTCATGGACACCCTTTGGGCCAGTAAAGTATGCATTTGGCGTGTTGGAAAAAGGGAGAATCAGAAGGTGGAAGGAGTGGATGGCACTCCATTATGCTCGGGTCCCATAATCCATACCACCGAACTTCTCCAGATAAACATCATGTAACATACTGAGAGTCTGGCTTTCGATATCATCCGCGCTGCCCATTTTCCTGTGATTTTGGGCATCGCCTGGCTACGCCAGCATAACCCATCCATCAACTGGTCCAATAACGTTTTAGGCTTTCATTCCTCCTTCTGTAGACAATACTGTCTTCCCAAACCCGAATATCATGCAGTTACCACATTACCTAGCCCTCCCTTGGAACCACGAACTGTGCATTGCATTCCTTCCGTACTGAGTGAATTCAGCAGCATGTTCAGCGATAAGGGACCTCTGGCCTTACCTCCCCATAGACCGGAAGACCGTGCCATCGATTTTGTGCTGGATGCCTTTGTCCCTTTCGGACTGATGTTTTCATTGTCAGTGACCGAAAAGAAGGCCTTACGGGAATATTTAGACACACATCTTGAAAACAGACTCATCCAGCAGCACTCCCGTTCACCAGCCGGTGCTTCATTATTCTTCATACCAAAGAGAGATTCCTCCGAGCTTCGACCCTGCATAGACTATAGAGGACTCAACAAGGTGACCATCAGGGATAGGTACCCGATGCCTCTCATCTCTGATATTCTCGAAGCGGTTCAAGGATCTTGTGTCTATTCCAAATTAGATCTACGGAGTGCTTACCATCTGTTGCGTATGAAAGAGGGTGACGAGTGGAAGACGGCCTTCCGGACACCCTATGGCCACTTTTGAGTACTGGTTAATGCCTTTTGGTCTCGTCAACGCTCCCGCTGTGTTCCAGCGTTTTATGGACCGTCTATTTTCTGACCTTTTGTTCCATACTGTCATAGTCTATTTAGACGATATACTGGTCTTCTCACCCTCGATGCAAGAACATATCCAGCATCTACGGTCGGTGTTGTCACGTCTGCAGGCTAACTACCTACTTGTCAAACCCGAGAAATGTTTATTTATGGTCTCTTTGGTTCCCTATCTCGGTTACATCCTCTCCAGTGAATGCATCGAGATGGATAAGCGGAAGATACAAGCCATTCTGGAATGGCCAGCCCCATCCTCACTCAAGGAGGTCCAGAAGTTTCTGGGTTTTGCGAATTTTTACCGCAAGTTTATCCCACATTTCTCCGACATTGTCCTGCCTATCACTGGACTGCTCAAGAAGTCAGTTAACATATTTCAGTCGTCGGAAGAAGCAGATAAGGCCTTCCAGAACCTTAAAGGCCTGTTTTCGTCTGCACCGATACTCTGTCAACCCGACCAAACTAAGGTCTTCATCATTGAGACTGATGCCTCAGCCAGAGCAATCGGGGCTGTCTTACTCCAGGAGCATGAAGGAAGAAAACATCCCATTGGATACATATCCAAAACTTTAACCTCCAGTGAATGTAATTATTCCATAATCGAGAGGGAGTTGTTGGCTATGAAGAGAGCCTGCGAAGAATGGAGGCATCTGCTGCAGGTTAGTACCCATCCCTTTACCATTCGGACAGATCATAAGAACCTGAAGACCTTGCAGCGCATGTATTGTATCAATTCTCGACAGGCGAGATGGGCGCATTTTTTTTCTCAGTTCGACTTTGTAATTACTTACCTTCCATGGTCCCATAATATAGTGGTTGACGTACTCTCTCGCCGAAGCAACCCGGAAGCTATCTCAGCAACCCTACCTGATCGCTTTTTCCCCAGAAATCAGATCATTGCACATGTCTCGTCCTTCATGGAAGAGGTCAAAGGGGCTACGGTTGGTTCTGGACTATCCATCCCTAAACAGTATCAAGCCTTCACTAAAAGGAAAGAGTGATTACTCTTCGTCAATCAAAGACTGTTCATTCCGAATCCCACTTTGCGCCACAAGGTACTATCTTGGTGTCACAACCATAAGTCCTCAGGTCACAAAGGCTCGAAATGGACCCTAGAATTGGTCTCCCGTTCCTTTTTCTGGCCAGGCATGACCTCAGATATCAAGAAGTACGTAGAGTCTTGTCTCGTCTGTTCTAGGAGCAAATCCCGGACTCAGAAGCCCATTGGATTACTCCAACAACCTGAGCCTCCTACCAGTTCATGGAGCCATATTTACACTGATTTTATTGTTGAACTACCCGTATCGGAAGGATGTACCTGCATCATGGTAACAGTAGATTACTATACCAAACTAGCCCACTTCACTCCCCTCTCTGGACTTCCATCGGCATCCAAGACAGCCAAGGTTTTCATTCGAGAGATATTCAGATTGCATGGCCTACCAGACAAGATCACCTCCAATAGGGGAAGTCAGTTTACCTCAAAGTTCTGCAAAGCGTTGTGTCAGATTGGGTATAGAGAGGGCTCTGTCATCCGGCTTTCACCCTCAGTCCAATGGGCAAACCGAGCTCCTAAACTGTACTTTGGAACAATACCTGCCCTGCTATGTGAACACACAACAGGACAATTGGGTGTCCCTGCTACCTACGGCAGAATTCTCCTATAATAACTCTGTTCATTCAGCCACCGGAATATCCCCCTTCTTTTGTACTTACAGTTTACATCCTCGGGGTATTATTCCGGTGACCTCTCGCCCCTCCAACATGCCTGCAATCGAATCTTTCTTAATGAAGTTAGCAGAAGCCCATCGTATTGCCAAAGATAACCTAGTGGTTTCTCAACGCAAGGTGAAGAGTCTGGCGGACCACAAACGCTCCCCGTGTCCCATCTGGGAAGTGGGTTCTAAGGTTTGGCTTTCTACCAAGTTCCTCCCCCGTTGGGTTCGTCCTTCTAAGTTATCACCTCGGTTCCTGGGTCCTTACGAAATTGTGGCACGGATTAATCCAGTGGCGTATCGTTTAAAACTACCCACAAGTCTTAGGCGGATCCACGCGGTTTTCCATTCATCCCTCGTTCGCCTAGCAGGAGACGATGTCCCTGCTCTTCCTGTTCGTAAAAAGACCCCCAGCCAAGAGAAGAACACGGATGTATACGAAGTCTCTCAGATTAGGGACTCCAGGTACCATAAAGGTAGACCCAAATACCTTATACATTGGAGAGCATACCCCCATTCTGAAGACTCTTGGGAACCGGGCTCTTATGTTCATGCCCCTGAGCTCCTCCGTAAGTTCCATCGGGCTCACCCGGGGAAACCTGGGGCCTCCAAGGGTAAAGGGGGGCATACTGTCATACACCATCCCTCCTGGAGGCTGTGGGATCAGTGGTGCGCTGGGCGCCATTGATCTCCCCGCCACGCCGTCCTCGGCGCTTCTTTCTGCATTCTAGTGTTTTTTCAACATGGCCGCCACCAGGAGCTTCTTAGCATTCCAGCCCCCGGCGGTCGGCGCATCTCAACCCGCTGCTTTCCCTCTCCGGGCCAGTACGCTGTGTTTTCTCTGCCTTGGCTCTGCTGAGCCCAGCCCCTGCTTCTTGCTCTCTCTCTCTCGCTTCCCTCTCCCTTGGTCCTTCCATTGGCGCCGCCCTTTGCTATCCCCGTTGTCCTGGTCTGCGCTTCGTTTTTGCCTTCCCTTTCCCTCCTTTCTTTCCTTTGCCTGTCTTTTTTTTCTCCTGGGCCCCGCGGCTCGCCCTCATCCTCCTTCTTTCCTGGACTCTTGTTTCTCTGGGTCTCGCCCCGCCTCCCGTCCTTTTCTGACTTGCCTGAAGTGCTCCAGCCGCTGCTCCTCCTTGTCATTTCCCTTTGGCTTCCTGGATTCTCTTCCTGCACCCTGTGCTACAGGTTGCTGCCTGGGAGTCTTCATCCAGTTCAGTCAGGACGTTGGTACTGGATATCCGCCTGCTATCTCTGCAACAGCTCACCTCGCACTGCAAGAAAAGGACTCCAAACATCATTGAGGGGTTTTTTGTGCCTTTTTGGCTTTTTCTCCTATTGCTATTCCGGGAGCTGAACCACTGGGCTTCTTGTCTATTAAGGGGTCACCGTGGCGGCTTCCCATGGTAGACCCTATCTCCATAAAAAGAAAGATTTTCAACGGAAGAAGACGCCGACCATCAGCTCCCGGAGTTCAGGTGAGGAGTTGGGGAAGCTGTCGTGAACTTGATCTTGACAAACATTTCACAGTTAACAACACCAGGGGGAATGCCTCCCTTCCCCTGGCGTTTCTCAGGATTTACAGGATTTATTTCACAGTTCACAACACCAAGGGGGTATGTCTCCCTTCCCCTGGGCTTTCTCATATTTAGTTTCATTCGATGAGGGTCCCAGACCCTTCTCATGATACTTGGTTTACTCGCCTGCCAAGTATGCCCTCCAGGGAGCTGACTCCCAATATCCTTTACGTATGGATTAAATCCTTGTGCAGCCTTCATACCCCTACAGGTTCCCGCTGTACACCGGTTACCTTGGGTTGTTATGGGAGTCCCTCTTGTACTTCCGTGGGTCCGGCTTCTCTTCCCATTGTGCGAGCGTCTCTCGCGTCCTCTTCTCCTGTGCCGCAAGTCTCTCTTGGGCCGGCGGTGTTGATCTTGTGGTCATACCACAGTGTCCACCTCCCAGCGGCCTGATCCACGTCCCCCAGTCTCCAGCTTCTCCTTGGGCCAGCTCGGCACCCTCAGATGAAGGACTTTTGCTGCCCGCCCTTCTCTCTCGCCGTTGGATGGCTTTTGTCTTTAGAGCAGCGTTTCTCCTGCCTTCTTTGAAATTCCCGGCTGGATGGAGTCCCATGTTAGGCTTTGTTTCTGCCACTGCTTTCCCCACCGAATGCAGCAGACTGCCAGCATTCCGAGAGCTTTGCCTGCTTGGTATTTCAGTGCATATCTGAATCTCCCTCGACTGGGAAGCCGCACCCCTACAGACGCTCACGGCTGTCCGTGACTCACTCTCATTCAGTCCTTCGTCAAGTTTTATTATAACTGAACATGGATGACCAGAATGCTCCTTCTGGTTCTTGCTGTGGCTCTTCATTACTCCTGAAGGGTTCCTCGTCTCAGTAGTTCTATGGTTGGTCATCTTTATGGCTCTGTGCCTCTTTTTCGGGTCAATGCATCTATCACCAACCTCCCTTGGGTAGTCCAAGCTCTCCCTCGCCTCAGTAGAAGTCAGGTCTATGCTCTAGACAGGTACATGCATTGGTTAGAGATGTGATTAGGGTTTACAGTGTGGGGAAGTGTGTAGGATGTTGGGGGAGGGGTATTGCTCCACTATTCCCTCAAATAGTCATTTTTGTCCCTAGAGGGGGTGTCTGTCCCCTTGAGATCCTCCTGCTGACTATCACACCAAGAGTGACTATCGGGTAGCAGCCTCTCCTTCCTGGGCTCATGGGAAGGGGCTCCCCCTTGGGGAGAAGTGCCAACATCCAAGATTTCATCACCAACCCTTCCCCTAATAATGTGTGCTTCCTCATCTTATAAAGGAAAACGGCAAAGAAAATCCATGTTTCCTTGCTCCTTTCCCTTTCTGTGTTCGACACTAGGGTTGAAGATCAAGGAACCATGGCATTACCCTTGGGTTGGTGTCCTTTCTAATGCTGAGTCATGTAAGGGGTAAATGGTCCGTAATCAATTTGAATTTTCTACCTCTGTGTGATGCGTGGTGCAATTCAAACTCTTTCTCCCCCACAAGCACACTCTCCTCACCTGAGCTGTCCGAGTTGACGGTTTCTTGTAGACGTCGTCGTGCAAGGTAGTCTCTTTCCTTCTTGTGATGAATGTGCTTGTCATGGAGAGAAGCCACAGTGACCGCTGGATAAACAGCTGTTCCGTGACTGCCCTTCTGGAACCAAGCCGGAATCAGGGAAAAACCCAAAATGGAAAAAACCCTGCAGAGCAGTGTTGACTCTTCAATCCCAGAATAGAGCAATGGAGCGAGGCTGATTGTTGAGCAGAAGAAGTCCAATCGTCGAGTCAGGAGAGACGGAAGCTCCTTGTGGCAGTTAGAATAAATGGCAATGGTTCCAGAAAGAGGAAAAATAGTTGCGTAGCTAGCCAGCTCGGAGGAGCCAACAGAAAGACAGAAACGGGAAGAATTCCAGGAAATCAGAAGAGAGAGAGAGATAGAAAATAGGCACACCGGAGTACCGCCGGAGTAGCGGAAGGAAATGAAGGCATTCTGAGGAAGGAAACAGGAAACACAGGAACAAACAGGAATCCCTCTGGCAGATCCGGCAGAGGATCAGAGCGAGGAAACCCAGAAACAGGAAGTGTCCAAAGTGGGTTGCAACGCAGCGACTACCCGGAGGCGGGGAGTTTAAATACTTCCAGCGGCGCTGCGTCACGTAACTGGGACTAGTGACAAGAACACAGAGAAAGGACTAAAACACTCTACCTCTGTGTCTCCAGCTCCAACGCGGATACAACCGCCAATTACGGCAATGGCTGTGACGGCAGATGACACTCTGAGGTAATATTTGAGCTATCCCATAGGCCATTCTATCGCTAAAGCATCTAATTCAATGGTGTCGTAATTCCTCTCTCTCAGGAATAGTTTTTGGCTGATGTAAATTTATTTAATAGTTTTTTTATAACACGCCTAATCTTATACCTGAGTTCGGTTTCTAAGCGCGAATCCGGAATTCAAACCTCTGTTGCTCTGCGTGGTCTTGCTTCCAAGACCAGCGCGTTGCCCGTGTGTGATCCTTCATTCACCAGATGTTCCACTGCATCATATTCTTGCGATGAAACTGCCCTATCCCTACTTTGGAGGCATCAATTTGGAGCAAAGTTTCCTTGTTAAAGTCAGGGACTTTTAAAACGCGCTCATAGCAAAGAATGGACTTCATGGTATCAAAACAGGCCTGATCTTCTTTTGCCAGTTTCATTTCTGAGGTTCAGCATTCTTTAACTTATGAGTTAAACAGGAGGGGATGTCTGAGTAATTAGGGATGAATCTCCTGTAGTAACCAGCAAGTCCTAAGAAGGGCCTCAGATCCCTTTTAGTTTTGGGAATTGGTGTTTCTTGAGTGGTATTTCTTGGGGTAAGCAGTTAGGTCAGCTTGTTAGGCAGAATCCTGTGCAGTTCCCTTAGAGAGCACTACAGAAGATTAAGATACTGGGAAGGAGTCTTCCCAAATCTAGCTATTAAAGCTAGATTTACACATTCATAAGGCAGTACTTTAGCATAGAGAATACTTAAATGAAAACCGAGCAAAATGGCACTTCACAAGTTTTAAAAGTGGGAAGGAAAAGGTGGTTAGAAGAATTAGGTGCATCAACACAGTTCTAGTTGAGAAGCAATCTAGAGAAGGCAGTTCTAACAAATTCAGCCAGAGTCAATAGGCCTGTGCCAGAGTCAGTGGTACAGGGCAAAGAGCCCAGGAGCAAAATGTTCTTGTAGCTGCAGCCAAGTCTTTGGTTAACGATTGGAAAAGGTGGATGCAGAAGGTGAAAAACAATGTTAGACGATAGAGGCGGCCAACCCAACAGGTAGGTAAAGGATTTAAAACACCTTTAGCACTACCATGCGAAAAGGGTGGCCTGGCGGAACAGTTCCTGCAGTTCGGGTTATCCAGCAGAGGAAGAGGGACTCTCGTCGTGGAGGAAGGTTCGAGTTACTGCACTGCCCAGGGATGAAACCAGCCGCGGTGCTGCCCAACCAATAAATCGCGGTCCGGCTGGACGGGTGCCTGGCTATCTGGTCTCCGAGTACAAGGTACTGGCGATTCGACCAAGGCAGGTCCAAGAAGGCGATTGGCAAACTGGTTGGCCCCACCAGCCCAAGGGAAGAAGGCTCTTTCAGATGAAGATCTCCTCTCGTCAAGTGGAGAAAAGTGGTGAGACGCTGCAGCAGGGCTTCACCGGTGGTTCAGTCGTTGCAGATGTCTTTGGCTTCTCTCCTCTTCGGTTCCTCATTTCCAGTGGCGACGTCTTGCTCTTCCAGTACTGCTTTTATGCAAAAAGATCCCCATTCATATAGCCTAGCTGTCACTCACACAGTGAAGTGGTCATCTTGGCGGGAGACCCTCCAGCCTTTCAGGTTAGAGTGCGACATGAGTTGCTGCGGCGACCCTGTTCAGGGGTCCTACTCCCCCTACCACACAATGGACCCACCCCAGACTCAGCGGCGCCGAAAGCAGGGCTTCTTGGCAGAAGCCCGCCAAAAGGACGAACAAAGGATCCCCGACCTGGGTTAGGAGTTTAGAGAAAGACACAAGAAAGAATTTATATTAAAGTTCTGGCAAATAAAACCTACCAGAGTAAAGTTAATAATAAAATAAACAGGCGGTATGTTAGAGGCTGTCAGTAAAAGTGGTAGCCTCGAACAATGGGAAAATCCCATAGGGAAATATTTGCGGTCAAATAATTTTGGTAGTAACCACTGCCACCAGCCAGAAACTTTTGAGAGAGGGACTGTACGGTACCCTCTCGAAAATGAACACTATGGAAAAACTATTAACCCTTCCCAGTACCTCCATAGTAAGATGGGTTGTACTGGTTTAGTTCATAAAAATTGACTAGTAAAGTCAATGGGGACTTTACATGCCCTGGGAGACAGTAGTCAGTCCCAGGGTATATTGTCTATGTTTAGGGGTCACTATGACACCCCTGTGTCACTGCACTGAGGGTGCTGTGTAACACTTGTGTAAAAAGATGGTTCCTATGAGGGTGAGATAAACCCCATAGACATTAAACACAAAAAATAGCCTAGAACACACATGGCATCTATGCCTAAGAGTGGGAAAAAGAGTCACACTCTTAGCAGGAGAAAAAAACAAACCCTTCAAATCCAGCAAAGCTTCTGGGGGACTCTATAGGTAAGGAAAATTAGCCATAAAATGAGGATTCTCCCTAACATTCGCCCCCCCCCCCCAGACTAAGGGACAGGAGGATCTAATCCACTCCTGGATGAGTCTCTTACCTCTAGTCAGTTATAAACATCCTAAAGAGACCATCAGGATTTTGGTGGGGACATCCTGACCTGTGCTCAATGGTAAAATCAAACCCTTGGAGGCAGATTAACCATTTTAGCAGTTTTGGTTTTTCCCCTTTCGTTTGCATCAACCATCTCAAGGGTTGGTGGTCTGTTTGAATAATGAAAGTAGATCCATACAAGTATGGTCTAAACTTCTTCAAAGACCACACAATGGCAAAATATTGTCTCTCAATAGTTGCCCACCTTGTTTCAGGTTCCTTCAGTTTCCTACTGATGAAGCAAATGGGGTGCTCCATACCTTTCGCATCCAGTTGACTGAGGACTGCACCTATACCTATATTAGAAGCATCTGTCTGCACAATGAAGGGTTGGTGGTAGTCAAGAGCTCTGAGAACTGGAGCTTGACAAAGGGCTTTCTTCAAGCTTTCAAAGGCCTGATTGCACTCTTCATTCCATTTGATCTTTTTAGGGAATTTTGGAGAGGAGATTACATTCAGAGGAGAAGCTATAGATCCATAGTTCTCAATAAAATTCCTGTATTCCCCAGTGAGGCCTAGGAAGGCCTCTCACTTGGGTTTGAGTAGAAGGGGTTGTCCAATTTTGCACAGCTTCAATCTTGCTGAGCAAAGCCCTTATTTCACCTCCTCCTACCTCATGCCCAAGGTAGACCACTTTACTCTGACCAATTTGACATTTGCTTGCCTTTATGGTCAGATGGGCCTGTTCAAGAGCCTGCAAAACATATCCTAGGTGGTCAAAATGTTCTTTCCAAGTAGGGCTGAACACTGCAAGGTCATCCAAGTATGCCATGCAGAAGTCCTCCATCCCATTCAGAACCTGATTAACCATCCTTTGGAATGAGGGCGGCCTTTGCTGCTAGATGGCCATCCTTCCCAGTGGAACCCCAGACACATGAGTGTATCAGAGCTGTGGTGACAACGGATGGCCGTAACAAGGGGGCTTCGATGCTATATACCTTGGTGCAGTCTCACTCCCCTTCACGCAACACCATCAGAGAAACCTGGGAACAGGATATGGGCACCCAGATCGATGACGTGAGATGGGCCCGGTATTGTCAACTTACCAAATCTGTCTCAATGAACTCGGGGCTCCGATTGATTCAATTTAAAATCTTGAATCAGCTACATTACTCCCTGGCTAGGCTGGTTAAACTTGTGGAGGGTTGCACAGGGACATGCCCAAAATGTGGCGCCCCCGTTGCTAGGGTGTATCATATGTACTGGTCGTGCCCTGTTATTGTGGAATTTTGGCGGGAGGTGGCTGGGCTCCTTGAAGAGATAACGGCGATCCCGGCCACTTTATCTCCCTTGAAGTATCTGTTTGGCGACATTGGAAAAGTGAAAAAAACCACAAGAAGACTATTTAATATCTCATGTGTAATTGCCAAACGATGTACCCTTAAATGCTGGAAATCTACTGCTGGACCTAACCGAACCAATTTCCTGAAAGACTTATGCATGGTAAAAGATGAGGAACTCTTTGTATTCTCAGTCCGACACCCTGTCGCCCCAAAGATATATGGTCGTTGTTACGCCTACACTTATGTGATTTGATGCCTGATACAGTTGTAACGCCTGCCCCGTCGCCTTAAACTATGATATCTGCCTGAGTGTCGTATATATATATATTATTGTTGAAATAATGTTCATGTTGTGTTGAACTACTTCTGTGGATTGTCTTGCTGTGAAGCTGCTTCCTCAATAAACAAAGTTTAAAAAAAAAAGAAATCCTTTGGAATGTAGCAGGTGCATTCTTTAGTCCAAAAGGCATAATCTTAAACTGGTATAAGCCAACTGGGGTGGAGAATGCAGTTTTCTACTTGGCATGGCCAGTCAGGGCTATTTGCCAATAACCTGACGTGAGATCAAATGTGCTGAGGAACTTGGCTGAACCAAGTCTATCCACCAGCTCATCTGTCCTTGGCAAAGGATGGGCATCAGTCTTAGTGACTGCATTTAGGGCTCTATAGTCCACACAGAATATCAACTCCTTGGATCCTGCCTTTGGTACTAACACAACTGGGCTAGACCATGGACTAGTAGAGGGCTCTATTACCCAGAGATCAAGCATCTTGTTGACCTCTCCTTTGATGTGGGTTCTTACATTCTCTGACATCCTGTAACCCCTGCTTTTGAGAGGTAAACAGTCACCAGTATTGATATCATGCTGGCCCCAAGGGGTCAAGCCTGGTGATAGAGAAAACAGAGGGGCAAATTGATTTAACAAAACTTTGCACTCCTCCTGTTGTTCAGGTGTCAGATTAGAAAAGAGATTAACTCCTTCTACTTTCTCATCTAAAGGTGTGCCTCTGAGAAGGTCAGGTAGAGGTTCACTCTCCTCCTCCTCTTGAGCTGAAGCTAGCCAGAAGCAAAGCTCCCAGTTCTAGTCTTAAAACATAAGCTTTTAGACGGTTGGTGTGAAAGACTCTAGGAGCCTCCTTCGGATTGCCTAAGTCCACCAGATAGTTCACCTCTCCAAGTTTTCCCACCATCTTGAAGGGTCCCATCCATTTGTACTGCAAGGCCCTCTGCCTTGTTGGTACCATAACAAGTACTAGCTGGTCTTGATCGAACTCAACCATGTTGGCCTTCTGGTCATGCCACTGCTTCACCAGAGCCTGACCTGCTTTCAAGTTATCACTTGCTTCAGCCATCATGTGTGACATTCTCCTCTGGAGTCCTATCACATTGTCAGTAACTTTGACGGGTGTGGGGGAAGGAGCACTCTCCAACCCCTCCTTGATCAGGGCCAATGGACCTCTGACCGGATGGCCACAGAGAGGTTCAAAGGGACTGTAACCCACTCCCTCCTGAGGGACTTCTCTATATGCAAAGAGAAGGTATGGCTGTAGGAGATCCCACTTTTTCTTAAGGCAATCCTCTAAACCTCCTATCATGCTCTTGATGGTTCTGTTGAACATTTCTACCACCCCATTTGTCTGAGGGTGGTATGCTGTTGAGAACTTGTAGGTAACTCCACAGTTTTTCCACATGGCCTTCATGTAGTGGGACATAAAATTTGACCCCCTGTCGGATATTACCTCCTTAGGAAACCCAACCCTGGTAAAAATATCAAGGAGGGCCTTAGCTACAGCCTGAGCTGTAACAGTTCTCATGGGAATTGCTTCAGGGTATCTAGTAGCATGGTCTGCTACAACAAGTTGCCTGAAGATGTTGGAGGATCAGGGGGACCAACAATGTCGATTCCTACCCTCTCAAATGGTACTCCCACCACAGGGAGAGGCACCAAGGGTGCCACGTTCTTGGAGCCACTTTTACCAGTAGTTTGGCAAGTGTGGCAACTCCTGCAATGCCTATCTACCTCAGCCCCCATTTTAGGCCGATAAAAGTAGAGAGAGAGCCTTTCCTTGGTCTTCTTGAAACTCAAGTGACCAGCCAAAGGTATCTCATGGGCTAGTTGAAAGAATTGGAGTCTGTTTTCTTGGGGCACTACAAGTCTTTTGTAGTCTCCAGGGATTGACTCGGTCGGTTCACTATAGAAGAGGCCATCTTCCCAGTGTAACCTATACTTCCCAGGCTTTTGCCCTTCAAGCTGAGAAACTGCCTGGTGGCGAAGACCTTCCAGAGTTGAACATTCTCTTTGTCCACTACTGAAGTCTGCCCTGTTGGGGCCACCATCTGCCAGTAAAGACTGCAGCTCAGGATGGTCTACAGTGTCAAGATCTCCAATGAGTTCCTGGCCTTCTACTAGATATGAGTCCTCAGGCTCTATTTCAACCACACAAGGTGGTACCTCACTCTCAGCCTCAGCTGGAGGAGGAATCACAGGCGTGATTTTTGACAACCTAGGAGATTACCTGGTTGGAAGCACTGGAGTGCTTTCTGCTGGTTTCTTTGAAGTCTTGGGTTTCCCCTTTGCTTCTGGTTGCTTTGAAATAGCAGTTAGTAACTCCAGTGGAGTAGGGGTGGTTTATTTTTCTATCATCTCCTCAGGAGAGCCCCTCAAGGTCCTCTCCCTTGCAGGTCTGGTGAGCTCCTGCAAGCTCTTGCTGGGAGGTCTGGGAGTACTGGACACTACCCTCAGTTCCTTAAGGTAATTCCCTAAAAGAACCCTTCCAGGCACTTCAGATTGCACACTAACAGGTATCCTCACAGTCATTTCATTGCACTGGATGAGAGCTGGTAATTGGGGAAGCATCTGCACAGGTCATCCAGCTAACCTGGTGAGGTGTTTGGGTGCCTTAGCAACATCCTCCACCTTGAAAAAAAGATTCATCCACCAGTTATGCTGGCCCCAGTGTCTCTAATGGCAGGGGTCTCCTGACCATTTACTAGGACACTGTCTTTATAATACTCTTTAGTATTAGGAGGGATAGAATTATACACATCTAAATTCTGATGTTCCCACAACCCTAGGGATACTAAAGATACACTAGCTGAGACTCTGATGGGGTCTTCAGCTAGTAGTTGAAAGTTTCCACTGGCCATATGTACTTCCTCCTCTGGAGCGAAGGCTAATGAGACAGTGTGGACCCCTGAAGGTTTACCCTTACATCTGGGATCCCCTTTCACATAGTCAGTAGAGCCACAAACATAACATTTCCCAAATGTCTTTATGAATGGTAGCTTGTTCTGACCTCCTTCTGGTCTGGGACCAGAAGGTACACTAGCCTGATAAGGTTTCCCTTGGGGCTTGCAATTAGAATTTTGTTTGGGGGCCTCTTTGGAATTGGAATTATTTGAATTCTCTTTGTTGTCTTTCTTAGGCTGCTTTCCCTCATCCTTTTTCTGAGTGACCCCTGAATCCATGTGAGTAGCCCAGTTGGCAACCCACAAGTCAGCAGCCTTAGCCAGTTTCTTAGAATCTAGTTCTTTTTAATCAGCCAAGTGCTGTCTGAGCTCAGGAGAGCAGGCATCATAGATAGACTCCAACATTACAAGATTTCTCATTCCTTCATAAGTGTTAACTCTGTAACCCTTAATCCATCCCTCTAAGTTCTTCAAACACTTATTCACCCAAGTAGGCCAAGGGGTACTATCATGCTTTTTGAGGGTCCTTAACCTCTTATGGTACTGGGAAGGAGTCTTCCCAAATCTAGCTATTAAATCTAGTTTTACACATTCATAATCCATCCTATCCACCTCCCCCAACTCCATTACCACATCAGATGCCACAGGGGGGGAGCCTAGAGAATAACCAGGGGATCAACTGATTCCCTGTGATATCCTGGAGCCCATGATTATATTCAAACATAGCTAACCAATCTAATACATCCAACTTAGGTTCATACATACCCACAATCTCTTTAGGCATCCAAGGTCTTTTTGGACTGGAAGATATAGAGGATTCGGGGAGAGAAGCATTTTCCAAAGACAATTTCTTCATCTCAAGCTCATGATTGAGCTCTAATTCTTTGAGCCTTAGTTCTTGATGTCTCTGTTCAGTTTGGGCACTAATTCTTTTGAATTCTAGTTCAAGTCTCATGTTTTCTAGAGTGATAAATTCAGGACTTAATGTGGATCTGATAAGGGTCCAGTAGCCACAGGCTGAGGCCTTTGAGCAGGCAGAGGGCCAGAGGGGGTGACATTGTTATCCTCCTCTTCCTCATCTGCTCCAATAATAACATTTTCAACATTATCATCCTCAATGTTTGCTACATTTGCTGGAGTAGTAGGCACTACAGCACCACTATCCAGACTTTGTTTTTCTAAAAGTCTATCAATCATTTCTGATTTCTTGCCTTTGACAGGAAGCCCTTTCTGTCTACACAGATCCCTTAAATAATCAGCAGTATTAGTAAGGAGGGTCTCCTGGCTGTACATTTCCATACAAGTTAAAATCAGTCAAGAAAAGTATACACAACTCCCTAGTTAAATTGTAGACAAGTTTGAGCAAGAGTGAAAACTGAGCAAAACGGCACAGTGAAAACCAAACACAAATGGCACTCTAGCAATTTCCCACAAGGGAGGGAAAGGACAAGTTATACAGGAATATCTTCTTAGGCACCTTAGCAACACTTCCCAATAAGTTTGTGAACAAGTTTAGGCAAGGCAGTACTTTAGCATAGAGAAAACTTAAATGGAAACCGAGCAAAATGGCACTTCACAAGTTTTAAAAGTGGGAAGGAAAAGCTGGTTAGAAGAATTAGGTGCATCAACACAGTTCTAGTTGAGAAGCAATCTAGAGAAGGCAGTTCTAACAAATTCAGCCAGAGTCAATAGGCCTGTGCCAGAGTCAGTGGTGCGATCACTTTTTGACAGTAATGACAGTTCGGTCTTACTAAAGATCCGCGTATCCGCAGCAAGAAATGTTACCGTGGCAAAAACACACTTAGCACCTGAGTTAACCAGAGAGAGTTGGGGGCAAAAATCATAGGCAATATTTTTGTCAAGGCAGACAGAATCAGAGAACACTAGTTGACAGAAATTCAAGAGTCAATAGGCCGGAGCCAGTGTCAAGTGGAACCGGGATCCTGTTGTCGAGGATCACACAGTCGGACAGTTTATGATTCAACGTTGCCAGGAGTACTTAGATATTGTCAACAGAGGAAGCAAAAGTTATAAGAAGGAGGGAAGATAAGGACAAGCCTTGGAGGAGGAGAAAGGGGATTCACCCTAGCTCCTCAAAGCAGAACACAGTACCTTATTCAAGAATGAAGCTGGTGCCACAGCAGTTGTTCCTGGTAGTTTCCTGCAGACCCACGGTTCCTGGAGCTTCGGCAAGAAGGAGGACGTCTGAAGGAGTCTGCACTAAGCAGGGATGAAGCCAGCAACAGCGATGGTGAATAAAAGGAGCGCTCCTTAAAAACACGAGAGGCTCTTCAGATGGCTAGCCGGACCACTACAGCAGTGTGCAGCGATTTCGACCAAGAAGAGGATCCTATGGCTGTGGAAGATGAGCTGGTTATCCCCACCAGGCTCAAGTGAAGAAGACTCCGGACTGGATCTTCTCTGGTCGTCGAAGGGTAGATAGCTCATGACTGCAGTAGGGCTTCACCGGGATGTGATAGTTGCAGCAGCCGTCTTCTTTTCCGCTTCTCTTCGGTTCCTTGTAGTTCCAGTGGCGACTCTGACTTTCAGCCCAAGAGTCCTGCCTTTTATGCGAAAATCCCCCATTCACACAGCCTGGCTGTAAATCACACAGCAGGGGGGTTGTCCAGCCCGGACAACCACCTCAGCCAATCATGGCAAAGTGCGACTTGGGTTTCCTAGGATATCCGGTGCAGGGTGTGACTACACCCCTAACTCACATTCAACCCACCTAGACACGTGGGTGCATAGAGGAGGGCTTCTTGGCAGAAGCCCGCCAAAAGACAGTAAACAAGGAAGGCAAACCTGGTTTGCCGCGCAAAGTAAAACAGAAGAAGGATTTTAACAAAAAGAAATGGCGAATAAACACGACCGGAGCCAAAAGAAAAAGTATTTGGTCAAGCGGGTTTATGTTTGAGACTAATATAATAGCCTAAAACAATACCACATTTCTATAGTATAAACACAGTAGAAAAGTTAGGGTAGATACCACTGCCACCAGCCAAGTCTAAATGTTAAAAGAGCAAAACAAGGTTCTAGGAGGTAAAGATAAAAAGGGCTAAGAATTAACCCTTTCCAGTACTCCATGTAAGATGGGGTGTACTGGATCTGTGGTTAAATGACTATGGCCCTCATTACGACCCTGGCGGAAAGCAACTGACCTGACCGCCATAGCGTAAATAGCGTTTCCGCCATGGCACGACAGAGTAAAGTGCGGCTAATTCTGACCCATCGGGCACGAGCACTACGCCTTGGCGGAAGTGCAAAGTCCGCGATGGCGGAAATGTCCCCAAAACGCCCCTCACCGCCGTCGTACGGCGACCTAGGTGCAATTCCGCCACCGGACATAGCGGTCACCGTAATGAGCGGCAATCGGAAAATACGGTGACCGTAAATATACGGAAACGGAAGCAAAAACATGGTCCCGGAACGGGAAACAGCACGCCGTACACCTATAAAATCAGAATATTCACACAACCATTAAAAATACTACCCTGAGAGACATCCCAACCCGTCATCCACCCTAGTGAAACCAAAACAATGGGAAAAGTAGCGAAAAAAGCGTGCGACCGCAAGCGGCAGGTCCACTTCTCACGTGAGGAACTCACGGTGCTCACAGAGACCCTCCAGGAGAAAGCTGCCGTCGTCTTCTCGACGCAAATGACCAGGACGGCACTTGCGAACAAGAAGGCCATATGGGCCCTGGTGGCACAGCGGGTAAGTGCGGTGGGGACCGCACCCCGCAACCCACAGCAATGCAGAAAGCGATGGGACGACTTGCGGATACGCGTACGGAGCATACTATCCGCCAACCGTAACATTGCCACAGCTACCGGGGGAGGATCGGAATCACCCATCAAGTTGACCCCCTGGGAAGAAATCTGTGCCTCCACCATTGGAATGGAGACCATAGAGGGAGTCGGAGGGATGGAGAAAGGAGTGCAGACATCCGAAGAATCAGGTAGGTGGGCCAAATAAAACCATGCTAAAACCACAATGTCCAATCATGTGAAGTACCATGTGTCCACATAGTGCAACAGAAACACATGTCCAGGAGAACGTCCACTTACATTGGCCTGATAGCGGACATTAAAAGTCAAATTAAATAAATAAATAATTAAAATTCCTAAAAACACCCTCTACACGTGCAGCAGGCACCCCCTAACTGCAGGCTGCAATACAACTGCACCCTCAATCCACACAAAAATGAAACCACCTCCAAGGCCCTGACCCAAATCACCCTCAGGTACCACCCCAATGCATGTGATACATTGCCATTCCAATTTCCACAGACCCATTAATAACGCTCGCCCTCCTTTACTCCACCACAGGGTCCGATTCAAACGACGAGCTCCAGGACACCCCTACCAGCACACCTGCAAAGAGGGCCAAGACCAACGGCCAAAGACCCTCCACCTCAGCTGCACGGATCAAGACACGGCAGCAGCACAAATCAAGTGGCAGCACACAGGAGGGGACTTCAACAGGCACCCCAGCAGCCAGCATGGCCACAACACCACCACCACCACAGGCCCCCCCAATGGATGCCACAGAAGGCACTGCTTCAGGTGGCAGCAGCACCATAGGTGACACTGCATTAATGGCAGCATGCTCCGACACAGAAAACGGTGATGTCGATGTACGATCCATCCATGACCTGTCTCAATCCCCCTGTTTGTTTCATCCCGTACACCATGAGGATACCACGCAGGGGCACTCACAAGACGACGACTGGCCATCCCCTACAAGCCCTGTGTCAAGGCAACATGAGGTGATCAGCCCCTCTGTGACACCACCGCAAATGGCCATGGCCCAGCAGAGGCAACAGTCCCTCGACCAGGTGATCGTGCAACAGCAGCAACTGGCCACGCTCCTCAAGGACCATGCTGATGAATGTGGGGGTACCAAGGCAGCCATAGAAACATGTACAGAGACACTAAGGGCAGAAATGGAGAGAAGCACCGAGAGCCTGAGAGTACAAATGGAGAGAAGCACCGAGAGCCTGAGGAGGGAACTGCATGCGACGTCCAAAGACGTATGTGCTGAACTTGCCGGTGTGCGCCGTGTGCTCACTGAGCTCTCACAAACCCTTAGGGACATGCATGGACGTGAGCAGGCAGAGACATCATCTGTTGCAAGTTCCGTCCAGGGCAGCCCCCAACGTAGATCTGGGAGGAACCTGCGCTCCACAGGCAGGGGTGCCCCTGATACCCGGAGAGGGGGCTTGCAATAGCGTCTGCCCACTGACAATGAGCATCTTTGGACACTGGTGTTCGGGGGGGAGGTAGGAGGGTGGAGGGGGTGTGTTGGGCTTACTTGGGTGGCGGGTGGATGGGGTGTGTAACACAATTTCACATATGCTATAAACATTTCACAATCATCCAATGAGATGTGTGGACATTGATCTTTGTGTACGAGGCCATCATGGGCGTACAGTCCATATTGTGCATGTTCCAGACACACACAGTGCCACAAGTCCCGTGTCCATGTATCAGCCACCAGGCGTGAGTGCTAGAAGCATGAATCTATGATAATCTGACGAATTTCACGGCCCTCCTGTGCCTCGCGGACTCCTTGAGGTTCTGCCACATCCCCACCCACATCATGACCATATTCAGGTGCTTGTAGTTCTGCGTCAGGGGGCATGGGCACATTTCTACGTATGCACATGTTGTGTAGCATGACACATGCCATGACCATCTTTGCAACCTTCTCATGGCGGTACAGGAGTGCCCCGCCAGACCTGCTGAGGCAGCGGAAACGACCCTTCAGTAGGCCGAATGCCTGTTCTATGACTACACGGGTACGTGAGTGGGCATGGTTGTAGTCCTCCTCATGCTGGTTCTGTGGGTTCCGGAGTGGTGTAAGGAGCCATCTCTTCAGTGGATACCCGGCATCACCTGTATGTGGACAATAAAGGATGTTTGAGGAATGACATTGCTACGTAAGCACCCCCCCCCCTTCCTGCCAGGTCATTGCCGCATCACATACCCCACATTATCATGCATAAAATGAGACTCACCGAGTAGCCAGGATCTGTTCCCTGCATGTCGCTCCATGTAGCGTGGTATTGTAGAGTTCCGTAAGACCATGGAATCATGGGTTGATCCAGGAAATCGGGCACAACAATGTGTAATGATCCTGTTTGAGTCACACACCATTTGTACATTAAGAGAATGATATTGTTTTCGGTTGCGGTACTGGGCCTCCATGGCATGTGGGACAACCAATTCCACATGGGTGCAGTCGATGGCACCAATGCAACCCGGTATGCCGGCAAGTGCATGGAATCCCACTTTTGTGTTCGTAATTTCCTGCTCCGAGCGTGGTAGAGAGATGTAGTCGTCTGCGTGCTTCAGGAGGGCATCGAGCACTTGCAATAGTGTCCGTGACAACAGTGGCTGTGAAATGCCATGCAACTGTCCGACTGTGTGCTGGTAGGTGCCTGTGGCCAGGAAGTGGAGTACAGACACCACCTTCAGTAGGGGTGGGATGGCGGTTGGGCTATCTATCATGCTGACAAGGTCAGCGTGTGTCATGTCCACAATGGCGGTTATGGTGTCCCGGTCCAAACGGTAGAGGGTGTGGATCTGCTCATCAGTGAGGTTGAACGGATGTGCTCGGAGGCGTGGGATTGCGGGCTGCCTGCGTGGTGGTAGTGGCTGTACTGGTGGGCCTTGCTGGCCCTGCCTTGCCCTCCTCCTCCTCCTGCGTCTCCTCTGTGCGGCCGGTTGTTGTAGTAGTTGGTGTTCGTCTTCTTCTTGAAGTTGGAGTACTTGCAGTGCTATCAGGTCCCCCAGGGCCAACATCGCTAGTCCTGCCGGTAGCATTTTGGAGTGGGTGTGGTTGTGGGAGGGGGTTGGGTGTGCAATTTATGTGTTTTCAAGCTGTATAGCCTCCACCTGTGGTGATTCATTCCACCTGTGCAAGCTGCAATCCCCTTTGGGCGAGCACGTCCCGCACACAACGCTGCAAATCGACGCATGGCATCTTGCTATTACAATCATGTATTTCATCCCGATGGCAGTGAGATATTGCTTCATATGTTAATTCTGCTATGGTCCCATTGTTTCACATACTATCTTTGCAGTCGGGAACAAACTTGTGAAGGGTCAGTGGAATGTAGTACTCGATTAACGGTGGACCCTCATGCAGCGCTGTACCGCGGTTCACCGACGGGCGGGGCGTCCCATTTGTGAGTGAAGCCAGTTGCCATTTTCACACACTGCCGCACTAAATGGATGGATTTGTGATTTCAAGCGGTCACAGATGCCTTTTCGACGTGATGTTGCAAATGAGGAATTCGAAGGACAGCGCTTTCGGTTTCCAGCTAGCGGCGAGGAGACGCCCACAGGTCTGACTGCAGATAGAAAGTTCTATTGTTTAATGTCCTTGGGACAGGGGCCATGCCGAGAATGCAATGATTGATATGAATAGTATGGGATGCGCAATAGCGTAGTGGAGGATAAGGCAGGACGTTCCCAAATACATGTTACTTCACAACACTAGAATTCCGGCCTGGAGCACAGTGGATTTTGCAGACTGCATTAAGCACAGATTCAATGGAAATTTCAAATGTTATGTGAGTAAATAATCAGGCGTTTTTATACCGGGATGAGGGAATGATGTATGGATGCATGGACAGATGATTTAATAGAGAGTCTGCCATGTACATGGCTTTTTGGAATCTATCAACTTCCTCTGCGCTATGTGATGCAGGGCTGCCATAGTGGGACCATCGT
This sequence comes from Ambystoma mexicanum, assembly GCF_040938575.1. Classification (NCBI taxonomy): domain Eukaryota; kingdom Metazoa; phylum Chordata; class Amphibia; order Caudata; family Ambystomatidae; genus Ambystoma; species Ambystoma mexicanum. The sequence continues at coordinate 257,089,830 of NC_090928.1, read as the reverse complement.
CTATCTGCCCTTGTTGAACCCTCCCTGTCTCGACGCGCCTTCAAACACTTGTGTCTATGCACGTTACTAATCCCATCTAATGGATTATGTTTTAACAGACGCATGCACACTAACACTCGTTTGTAATAGTGTTTTCACCTCGATTTATATAGTTATGATTCGCAAGTGATTTTTGGGTGCGAATAATCCTTTTGAGTGGGCTAGCATGCATATGGCTGTGGATTTAGTGTGATCTTTGAAGTGAGTAATTCAAATGGAGTTCAGATGCCCATACTATTCTTTTTCGTTTCATTTGGGTGACAGGTATCTCCTCCCCTTTTGCCGCTGCCATCTGTATGCCACTCCTGCAGATGGCTTTTACTCCCGACACCTGCTGCTTCGTGTTAATCAGTGGAGCACCATTACGATCTTATGGGACGATCGCCAATGGCCCACATGCCCTTACGCAGTACTAGTGGCTAGGAGCAACATTTCGAGCTTTCAGCTGGACTAGTGCCTACCTAATGGGACTGCCCTGCGGTCCTAGGCGCTTCCATGTTGCCTTTTTGAACGTGAATGTAGCCCCTGTGTACCATGGAGGAACAGGGCGTCACACAAGAAGAAGCTGGTCATTTATTGCGGATGCAGCCCACAATTATGAGATATGATTTGGAGTTCATTACCTAATAGCTGTATGGCCCGGGTGATTTTGTTGTGCATTAAATTTTGATTATGATATTGACCGTGTAGCGTTATTCTTTGCAAGTAATGTAGCATATTCCTATTTGTGGAGCGATGTATTGTGAGGAGATCTGCTTTGGGTTCGGCCTTCTGAGTATAGTTGCGTGGTACTGTACTGGGCGCGTTTGCCTACGAAGGCCAGTAAGGTCAGGGATAGGGGCTGCAATTATGTCTGTTTTGATGATGTCATGCTCATGGGAGGGGGATTAGCTTTTGTGTAACAGATGCCGGTCAGCCAGGTGGATTGGTGGAATGATGTGATTTTCAGAATATGGCTGGTCACAGGTGCCTGTGTTTGCGTGCGTTTCTTGGAGGGAGACTGAGGTCATGTCCATTGGAATAGCTTCTGTATTCGTGCCATCTGTGCCCTGCTGCTCCCATTGGCCCCTCTTGAGATGTGCCTGGCTGCTCAGTCACTCTGCCAACTTGTGTGGTACATGCTTATGCTGATGGTTGGTTTGTTTACTGGCAGGAGTACAGGGCTGGTGCAGTCTCACTCAGGATACTGCTTTGTATGTTGCCTTACACTGGTGTCAAGCAATGGGGGGCCTGTTTTTGTTTGTCTCAGTTTTCAGTTCATGTTGCTGTACTTGAAGCTTCACATGCCTGTGCTGCATCAGTACGGCAATGGTGCCATGGCTAATATGGATGGCCACTCACAAGGCACTTGGAGCCCCTACATTCATTTGTTCGTTGGCATGCATGGGTGACTTGTACATTTCACTGGTTGCATTGTGTGACTTCATTGCACCTACGAGGAGTTGTGCAATGTGGCCAGGGAGTGGTGCACAGGCACTCAGTAGGGCCTTTTACGGTTGGTTTGCGATGCCGTACTTCTCACCATGGCGGAATGGTACTTTCCGCCATGCTTGGTGGCGTTAGGTACATGTCCGCTAGGGTCAGAATTCCCGTACCGTTGCGCCATGGTGGTAATTACGGTTTCACAGTGCGCGCGTGCGCGTACTTGGTGCAGTTAGCGTTGGCGTTCACTACGGTGTCGCTAATGGCATCGTACTTTACGGTGACGGGTCATAATCGCACCGAGCGGTATTCGATGGCGGTATTGCATTTCCGCCATCGTTTTTCGATTCCCGCCAGGGTCGTAATGAGGGCCTATGTGAAGTTAATGGCAACTTTACCCTTTTCTGGGGGACAGTAGTCAGCCCCAGAAATGGAGTTGGTGGGAAGTCTAAAAGACAACCCCGTGTCACTGCACTGAAGGTGCTGTGTAAAACACAAAAGAAGGGGGCTACTGAAGTGGTGTACTCCAGAGCCCTCAATCACAAAAACAGATGAAATACACATGGCAAAACAGGGGAAAGAGTGGGGGAAAAGCTCACACTCTTACCAAGTGAAAAAAATAAACTCCAGAAATCCAGCAAAGCTGCTGGGGGACTCACTAGGTAAGGGAGATTAGCCATTGAATGAGAATTCTCCCTAACAGCGGGCAACTGTAGAGGTTACAGATACAGTCACTAGTGCACGACAGGCCCGGAGGCAGTGCGGGGGAGAACGGTCAAGAGGAGCCAGGTAGCATATGAAAATCTGAGGGTAACCAAGCAACCAGTCGGTACAGCAGACAGATAGGACAGCATGGAAGGGAGAAAGAGAAGGCAGATTTGAAAAGGAAGGTTTTGAGCTGCTTCCGGAACTTCAGGTGGTCCGCCTCGTGTTTGAAAGGAGCAGGGAGGCCATTCCAGAGGGAGGCAACTGCAAAGGACAGTTATCTGCCCCCTACTCTCTGCCTGGTGAAGAATCTGACCCTCCGAGAGTTGGAGGCAGCAGAACAAAGGGCTCGAGAAGCAAGGTATTTAGGAAGAGAGTGTTGAATTTAGTGCAAGCCCTGGCCCCAGAAAGCCTTGTGGACAATTCAGAGGGTCTTGAACTTGATCTTTGCAGCCACCAGAAGCCAGTGGAGCGATTTCAAGGCTGGAGAGATACGGTCCCTGGGCATGAGGCCAACGATTATTCTCGCAGTCCTGTTCTGGATTAGTTGCCGAGGAAGGAGAGTAGAGGAAGACAGATTGAAAAAGAGGCTGTTACAGTAGTCCAACCTATAGAGAACCAGGGCTCTGGAGGCAATGGTCAGCCACTTCAGGGCCTCATCTGTGATGCCCAGGTTCTCATGAAGTCGGTTGATCAGGATGGTGTGATTGACTGTGTCAAAAGCAGAGGAAAGGTCAAGGAGGATTCGGACATAAGGGGTGCTGGTGTCGAGGTTGGATAGCAGTTCTTCACAGTTTTTCAGGAGAACAGTTTCCGTGCCTCTGGCTGCTCTGAAGCCAGACCGGTGGTCATGGAGACAGCCAACGGTTTCAGTGTGGAAAGTGAGCTTGGAGATTCCCAGCTTTTCCAGAAGTTTGCCCAGGAAAGGAGTGATAGAGATCGGGAGATAGTTAGCTGGACAAGTAGGATCGGCAGAAGGCTTTTTAAGGAGGGGGTGCACAAGGGAGTGCTTGAGGAGAGAGGGGAAAGCACCAGTGGCGAAAGAGTGATTGCAGAAATCGGCCAAGTCTGGAGCGAGGGTGTCAATGTAGTCCTTGATGGTTCTGGAGGAGCAGAGGAGCACCTCTTTGGAGGACACTTTCCTAGATCGGACTTGTCTAGAAACATCGTCAGGTGTTATCAGGGACAAAGGTGGAGGAAAGGCATAGGCAGCTGGACGGAGGCCAAGAGCGGTAGAGGGAGAGTAGAGCGAAGACAGGATTTCCTGAGTTTTAGTAGTGAAGTGAGAAGCCAAGGCCATACAGAGGGCCTGGGAGGGAACAGTAGAGGTGGAGACTGCAGAAGGATTGGCCAGCTCCTTTCAGATTTTGAAGAGTTTATTTGTGTTGTAAGAGGCCGCAGAAACATGGGCTTGGATGTGGACTCTCTTCTTGGACAGGACAGAGAGTCTGTATTGCCTTTGGAGCAGGCGGCAGGCTAGTTTGTCAGAGGATGCACCCAAATCCCTCCACTCCTCTCAGCTACCCTGCACTTGCGTTTCAGGGCGGCGAGGTCAGAGTCATACCAAGAGTTGCACTAGGTTTACCCTAATCCATTTTCTAGAGTACTAAGGATCTGGCCAGTTCCATGTTTGTGTCATTTCAAGATAAGACCAGATTTTATTTTGAGCGTGTGGAATTGAAAATCTGCCCTTTTAACCAATTCTTCAGTCCGAGGTATGACAGTAATTTCTTCATCAAAAATGATGGCTGTTTTTTAACAGTGTTGTTTGTGCTTGTGCATGGAGTTAGGGTTTTTATGTTTTGAAATCTTCCGTTTTGCTGGCGTTCAGGCACATGTCATATAAAAGAAAGTGTAATTGATATGCAGTTTTGTACAATAAACCATCCACTTCCTCCGATTTACTCAACATATGTTATGAAATAAAAGAAATTAATGACAAATCTGGAAGTCAGCAACACATAGGCTCTTCATTCTTTTTTGGCAAGTGTTTTTTGAGCCAATCGCAGAAATGGTATTCCCAATAACTAATGTACTCATTTTCCATAGCCTCAATTCTTCATATTGCTAATGTTCACTCTCCAGCAGAGTCATTTCTGGATTTAGGATTAACACTTACAGTCTACTTTGTCAAAATAAAGTTTAAAACAGGTTATACAAGAGCCTATAGTCCGGATTATGAGTTTGTCCAAACTCATTTACCGTTACTGCATGCAATAAATACCGGGGACCCGGAACGTTTTGCATGATTCTAAGTCATGCAGACAATTCGGTTATTCACTGTTTCGAAGTCCCATAGGACTGCATGGGGTCTGGGAATGAATGCATGAGGTAATGCTTTTGTGTGGCAAAAATTACTGCCATACGGAAGGAGGCATTAAACAAGAGTTTTGTTAATGAAACTCGTAGTTTGATAGTGCGGTTAAGCACCTGGTAATCACAATTGCTGGATGTTTTAGCCCTACCGTCAAAACCATAAACAGGTCCTATGTATTGCAATCAGTTCTACAGTGGATGAGTCCAAGCAGTGTTTTGCAAAGAAATTACACAAGCAACGTGTCCAAATATATATTCTGAGTACTTAACATATCAATTAAAATATTATTTTTTTGTGGGTGGTTGACTAGATCATAGCCATTATTGTTTGATCATTATGAGATGCAACACTTTTATTACAAAGAGAATACTAGCTTTTAAGGAAAGTTCTTTTTAAGTATTAATGATCCCATGAAAAGGACAGATCTCAAATTAATTTGTTCAATGTTATATCTTTTCCTTCTCTATACATTCTTCAAGATTGTGGCGTAAGGAGATATTCTCATTCCGCAATCTTCCATGGACAAGATGCAGCACCGGGGGAAATTCCGTGGCACGTAGCACTAAAGTCACAAGGTGAATACTTTTGTGGTGGCACCATAGTGAGCACATACTGGGTTGTTTCCGCTGCCCACTGTTTCCAAAAAAAGTAAGTAGAGCTTAATCAATGCAAATAAAGTAACTGCAGTGTTTACATGATATGGCTCACCTTAGCATATTAACACTCTTTCTTGACTTACTAATAACACACTGCGGTCCATTATGCATGAGAACCTCTAAATTCATTCAATAATATTTTAGGCCTTCATTCCAAGTTTGGCAGTGGGGGAAAAAAGTGGAGGTAATTCTGTTATATCCACTATTCCTGCACCGCCAAACTACACTTTTGGCAGAATTATTCAGCCGATTTTTGTTGGTAAAGTGGGGGATCTACCTTCAGCTTCATGCTGCAGGTAGATCCCCTTCAGCTTCATGCTGGAGTTAGATCTCCCACTTTACCTCCATAAATTGGTAATTCTGCCAAAAATCCCCAATGGAGTCTGCTCCATAAAATGGGGATTTACATCGCCTACCACTACTTGCAATCCTATGGTAATCCCACGGGACCAAGTGGTGGTAACAGCAATTCCATTCGGTGGTATTCTGGCAGATTTACTGCCCAAATACCGCCAATTTTGTGATGAGGCACTTTCTGCCTGCCAAGCTCTGTGATAATATTACATTCTGCGATGTATATCAACCTATTTAAAAATGGTCCATGGTAAGATACAGGCCTCATTACAAGTTTTTTGAAGTGTGGGAAAAGTGCCGGTAAAAGTGCCAGTAATTTGTGACTGGCACTTTTACTGCACCGCAAAACTACAAGTTTGCCGGTGGAGGTCAATGATTTACCTCGAGCATACAGCTGGAGGTAAATCAGGCCCCCACTGGCAAATAAACTGGCAGTAATACTGGTGCCCATAATACTGGCAATGCCCTCCATGAGTCCTATGGGACTACATGTAATTGGGATTTGCAGCCCTTTCCCTCAACTGTAATATCCTGGAAATTCCAGGATATCAGGCGGCAGAAACGGTACGTCAGTTTGCCGGTATTCCACCAGAATTACCAGCGGGATAACAGAAAATTTATAATGAGGCCCACAGTGATAATTGCTACCATGTCATCATAATAGTTTGAAAGTAGCTTCAGCCAAACGTCTCAATTTCCCTGGCACATCATTTTGAGAAAATAACTCATCTAAAGAACTGTGGCAAGGTCCTGTGCCTCATTCTAGAAACCAGCAGGGCAGTGACTCAGGAAGCCGAGTGACACCCCAGGGCAGTGGATGTTCGGCACAGGGGAGGTAGGTATGGTCACTTTGCCCTGTTTTCTGGCACATGGTAGGAGGCAGTCATATTGAGTTACATCAGAGTGGATGTAGTGGAAGAGAGCGTTCAGGAGGGCAAGGTAGAACCCAGGGTCCAGGAGGAAATGTGGACTGCAGGGCCCTGGAGTGGCAGAGGAGCATATACATTGGAAACAGAGAGCTGTAGTGAGGAGGAGGGAGGAAAACGAAGAAGAGCAAGGAGTGAAGGAGAGAGTGCCAAGGCTTGTTTACCCTTATTCGGCAAGTGATACATTTCTTTGGAGAATGCCATCCTGATTATTGTCATTTCTTTTTGGGGAGATTCCAGTTTTACATTTCATTTGGCCGTACTTCGATGTAATCTGCCAAAAAACAAAGCAAACTGACACTACTTGGTCATTGCATCCTGCTCGATCCCAGGCGTCCTATGTGATATTTGGTGTCAGAAGTGGGATTCAGAAGGTTAAGTCTGGCTAGCTGACCCAATGCACCAAGGCTAAGACCTGCAACAAAAATGGGACCCTCACCTGCCCACCCTAAGAGAAAAATAAAATGTCTTCCCAATGCCTAACCCAGACTAGACACCAGGCAGCCCACCGAACGATCTTTAGCTTACCCGCCCTCCCAAATAGAGATTTACAGTAATTTGTATCAGATCCATTGGCTGAATTTTTAACCAACACCAATGAAATATGTAGTTCCCTGTGAAATATAGCAATAAGAATAATATATTGTAGGACTTCATACAGCATAATATAAAAGAGTATTATGGAATCTGAACCGGAGCAATTTCTTTGAAAATAAAACCATCCCATTTTGATCCATTTAGCATTAGTAGCAGTACTCCTCGCAATTATAAATTAAAATCTAGTACTGCTACCTCTAGTTCTCCATCAGAGATTTGAACCTGTGGCTCTCCAAAAGGTTTTGGCTACAACACTCATGGTCCCTCGCCATTGATTTAGCTGCGGTTGATGGGAAATGTAGTCCAAAATATCTGGAGAGCAAACCGTTGCAGATACATGCTTTGCACAATGTATAGGGTAAGGCACTGGAAATGTGTTTGCACTGCATACAATTATTTTAAATATGAACCTAATATTCATGTGATGAATCCCAAGATATCCTCACTTCTCCCCAAGGGGGAACCCCTTCCCATGAGGCCAGGGTGTTGAGGGCACTACCCGATAGTTCCCCTGGGGGTGGTACTCAGAAGGAGGATCTCATGGGAAGAGATCTGCCCTCTGCGGATAAGGGAGAACATCTCGGGATACCTTTGTAAGTCTATGGGCCTCATTACGAGTATGGAGGTAGCCATGGTGCTATTAGAGCCATGGCTGCCTCCATACCGGGCTCCAATACCGGGTTCCTGCAATGAGGAATTACCGGGTCATTCTGACATTGGAGGACCCGGTAATTCCTCCTTGCAGGAACCCATCCCCATTCCCATTTGAGCCCCCATAGGGCTCAATGGGAATGGGGAGGGAGCTAATAACGGCGCCGTCAATAACGGCCGTTATTAGCTCCCTCTTCCCCTCGCGGGACCCGGTAAGGATGCCTAGTTTTACCAGGCGTCCTTAGCGGGTGCCGTAAAGGGAACCTCGTAATCAACGCTCCCGTAATGAAGGGTGCCGGTCCCGTACCGTCACCCTTCATTACGGGAGCGCCAGGGTTATAATGAGGCCGTTGACTCTCAGAGATACTGAGACGAGGAAGATTAGGGATGACCAAAAGGGATTCTATGACAAGACGGAGGCGAGCATTATGCTTTAACTTCTTTAATTACTGCTCCCACAGCAATTCAACAAAACACTTTTTTTTTTTATTTTTTAACTTGGTAACACTGTTTTACGCTTCCATGCCCTGGAATCTTCTGTAAACATAGGGGTTCAAAAAATAGCATAAAAAATGATATCAAATCGTTCTTAACTACTAATGTCCACAATCCTCTGTGCCTCTGTAGTCCTGCACCAGTCCCTTTGCCCAATAGGGCTCACCCCTGTCCATAAGAAGGGCTCCGACTGCTCTCCAATCCTCTTTCTTTGTTGCTGCTCCCATAAGATAAGTGCCTCATAAGTGTTGCTCTTTATTGTGTGATCATACTGTGATGTATTTAAAAAGGCGCGGCACGCTTTCCTGTCCTACTTTATTATTAGTAGCGCTACCGTTTAGCCATTATTGGTGTCAAAGATATAAATTAAATGCCGCGTTTTCTTTTTTCCTCTCTCGTGTCACTGATGCTTGTTTTCGGTTTCCGCATCTTCGAGGAGCCGGGGCCAGAGCCGCAGGCAATCGCGCTCGCATTAGGCCCCGCCTCCTCAGCTCGACTCTTGCGAGTCTGTCGAGCGGCCTTTCCCCGCGGGCTTTAGGACCCGGCGGGAGGGCGGGCACGCCCCTCAGCCTTCGCACACAGCTCAAACTGCGTAGTACGAAGGAGAGAGCGAACGAAGCGACGTGCAATACGGAGCTCCGCTAAAGAGTTCTAACGGTAGAACGATAAGTTCTAGGAGAGTCGCCTGGGCTATTTGGAGTGTTCTACATGTTGAACTTTCTAGCGCTAAGGTTTAGCGAGGGCTGCGCTTACAGAACTTTAGGAGTTTACAGATCAGCCATATCGGCAGGTCACGACAAGGTGGAGGGACACCCGATAGGGGAGCACCCAGCAGTGATTAGACTTCTGAAAGGAGTGAAGCTAAAGAAACCACCAGAACCTAAATACTCTGTACTATGGGACGTACGCTCAGTGTTTCAGTTGTTCGTGTCCTGGCCAGATAATAAAGACCTTTCTCGCTCTCAACTGTCAGGGAAGCTAGCCATGCTCCTATGTCTCATAGCGTGTAGACGAGTATCGGATGTGAAGGCATTAGAAATAGACAGAAAAATATTCTACCCAGACGGCGTGGCCTTCTCCATAGCAAATAGAACGAAGTTGGACTCTGCAGTTATTTCATATCCCTATTTCCCAGATAATACTAAGCTTTGCGTAGCGCAGTGCATCAAGGACTATGAAGCAGTTACGGCAGCGTTGAGGCCCAGAAGTGTGACGCAGTTGCTTATTGCGCATAGGAAGCCTTTTCACGCAGTAGCGACAGCCACCATAGCGAGATGGTTAGAGAAGTGATGCAGTGGGCAGGAATAGACTTGTCACGGTTTGGGGCGCACACCGCGAGAGGCGCAATGGCATCCAGCGCATTTGCGTCAGGAGTATCCTTGCAAGACATTATGAAGTCAGCTGATTGGTCTCATGAACGTACCTTTATGACTTTCTATTTTAAACCTGTCTCACAGATTGCTAATAGAGTTATTAATGACTTTGAACAAGCATAATGCTCGCCTCCGTCTTGTCATAGAATGAAGATTGTCCAGGCTTAGCAGCTCAGGCAGTCTTGATTCTATTAAAGACAAGGAGGCGAGCATTATATCCCACCCTCGTGGGTCATGACAAAGCATGAACTGTACTGTTGTATTGTGTTGAGCAAAGACCCACCCTTACGTTCTCGTCTTCCATTAATTGCAGGGGAAGGCCAGAAGCAGAAATGAATAAGTCTTCTGTGTTCCCGCATTTTGGAGTTCTTGGGGGAAAGTTCTACTGCAGCAGTTTATGCCAGTGTTCGGCGAGAGGAAGGACTGCATTCCCATGGTTGTTAGTTATGTTGACTGAGGAGTTTGAGTTAAGAACATTGGTCCCTAGCCAAAGAAAGAGGATTGGAGAGCAGTCGGAGCCCTTCTTATGGACAGGGGTGAGCCCTCATTGGGCAAAGGGACTGGTGCAGGACTACAGAGGCACAGAGGATTGTGGGCATTAGTAGTTCAGAACGATTTGATATAATTTTTTATGCTATTTTTTGAAAACTATGTTACCCCTATGTTTACAGAAGCTTCCAGGGCATGGAAGCGTAAAACAGTGTTACCAAGTTTAAAAAAAAAAAAGTGTTTTGTTGAATTGCTGTGGGAGCAGTAATTAAAGAAGTTAAAGCATAATGCTCGCCTCCTTGTCTTTAAAAGAATCAAGACTGCCTGAGCTGTTAAGCCTGGACAATCTTCATTATATCAGATAAGTACTGGGACGAGGAGGAGGTGCAAAGCCATGAAGAAGACTCCATGTAACCTGAGCGAGCATTCTAGTTGTTCATCGCAAGATCAGATAAGAAGCAGCAAAGGACTTACAATGTGGATCAGCCATCCCAGGAGGAACCGAGGACCAGGAAGCTGCTCAGCGCGGGAAATTCAAGTGGTTGCAGTCCGGGATGCCAAAGAGGAGCAGACGGCATCCCCAACGGTTCTGATGCTGAACGACCCTTGGTGAAACAGTATCCCAACCTTGCAGGGGAGGCAGACCAAGCGGTCTGTAACGGGTATGCGTAATGCAGAAGGCCAGAAGCTGCAGAGCCGCTGCAGTGCTCGAGAAGCCTGCGGAAGTCCAGTGTGACCCAAACAGAGTGAAAGCAAACCCTGAGGCAGACCGGAGCACACAAGAGAAGTCCCGGAAGATACAGGAGTGAACGTGCTGACCGGTGGTGGTGGTACCAGAGGGTCTGGTTAACGCCCAACCACATAAGAAAGAGAGATCCAGAGGCTGGGATACGAACCCTGAGATAGAGAGAAGTGGGGAGAGCCATAAGGTGATAGGGAAAGTAAGGTTTGCTCTTTATTTTCTCAAACAACTGCATGTTTATAACAATGATATGATGTTTCATTTATTTATTTTTAAATTCTTTTTATTATTTTTCAACAAGAAAAGCGGCACATGTACAGATTGTAATTACAGTAAGGTGACTTAACAGCGAGAACATAACACATGATGTTACAATTAATGGTAAGTCTTTCGAAGGGGGAGGAGGATAGGTGTGTTATGTTGTGTGACGGTACAGGGCCTGTCCAGGCTCTCCTCGGTTCCTGATTTCATACCCATTCCTCCCACTTCCTCCATATCTTGAGGAACTTCCGGGGGCATCCCCGTGCCATGTAAATGCGTCTTTCTAGGGAGGCGCACCTGTCCATTTCATTGGTCCATCGGTCAATACCTATCCTGTCTGTGGAGCCCCAGGTGCATGCCGTTAGTCTTTTCCCCAGCCCTAGTGCCACACTTACAAATGCCCTTTCGTATTTAGTGAGGTCCATTTCCCGTATTCCCAATAGGATGAGTTTGGGGTTTTGTGGAATTCGGACTCCCAACACTCTGGAGAGGCGCGACAGGCATGCTGTCCAAAATTCCTGCAAAACCCCACATTCCCAGTTCATATGGTAAAAGCTGCCCTCTGTCCTCTTGCAGAGGAGGAAGGTCGCATCGTCGTCTCCCCCCATCTGGATGTTTGTGTTCTGGCATAGTACGATCTGTGCAGGATCCTGAGTTGTATCAGTCTGACTTTTGCATCTATTCCAATCTCGCGTGGGGACATCAGTGCTTCCACCCATTCTTCTGTTTCCAATGCCCCCAGGTCTTGCTCCCATTTCCCTCGGAGGTGTGTGAGTTCTCCCGAGCTGAAGGAGTTGATCACCTGGTAGAGGGTAGATGTAACCTTGGAGGGGATTTGGTGTGGAAGGGTGTTTGTTTCCGGGGGGGGGGCAGGCGGGTATGTCGGTGAGGCTCTGGAATTGGGTGTTGATGGCGTGTGTGAGTTGGAGATATCTAAAGTTGTCCATAGGCCTTAGTCCATGTATTGCATTCAGCGTTTCAAAGTCTCTCAGCCGGCCCTCGTGGATTTTGTCAGCCAGTGTAGATATTCCTTTCCTCTCCCAGGTATCAAAGTGGCCCATTCGCAGGATTTCAGGGAGGTGTGGATTGTGCCACATGGGCTGGATCAGGGTTGGTTTGTCTTCCCAGCCAATATGTTTGTGTATCTGCTTCCAGATTTGACGGATGTGTAATGTCCTCCTGGGGGCTCCCTTCAGGTTTTCTTTGCTGTCATATATTATTTGTAGAGGAGGCGGAAGGCTGGTGTCTATTGTTTCGATCCGGATGTGTGGGAGCGTTGGGTCCCCATGTAGCCAGTCGTTTGCCACCCCTGCCCGTGCAGCCCAGTAGTAGATGCAACTATCGGGCAGTCCTACACCCCCTTCCCACAATGACCGACGGAGTGTTTTGAGGGCGATACAGGCTTGCTTCCCGCCCCATAGCAGTGTGCGTAGGGACCGGTCAATGTCTGTGAATGTGCCAGCCGGGATTGGAAGTGGGGCGTTTTGGAGGACATATAGAAATCTCGGGAGTGGCAACATTTTGAACAGTGCGGCCTTGCCCAGCAGCGAGAGGGGAAGGGTTTGCAAGTGAGAAACGTCATTTTCAAATCTATCCAGTATCGGGTGTAGGTTCAGTTTGAGGAAGTCATCTGGTGTGATGGTTATCTGTATACCCAGGTAGGTAAAGCCCAGTATCGAGACTGAGTACACGCAGGGGTCCGGGATTGCTTCTTCTCCTCCCTGAACTGGGAAATATATTGATTTCTGTGTGTTTACCCGCAGGCCCATGAAGTGTTGGTACTCCTCCAGGGTCCTGGTTACCATCGGGCAGGAGGTTACTGGTTTGCTCAGGTATATCAAGAGGTCGTCCGCATACAGTGAGATGCGCTCCTCGCCCCCATTGGGCCAGGCAAACCCCGTCCATCGTGCGTCTGTGCATAGTCTGATTGCTAGGGGCTCGATGGCGAGGAGGAATAGTAGAGGCGAGAAGGGGCAGCCCTGTCTAGTCCCGCGCCCCAGCGGGAATGTCCTTGATGCTTACCCGTTGACTCGCACAGATGCTACGGGGAAGGAGTATAGAAGTTTCGTCCACAACATGTAGTATTGCCCAATGATGTGTCATTTATAACGTGCCTTTACACAATCATCAAGCCACCTGTGTATCAATCTCCTCCTTCAGCACCCTTACAGCACGCGTAGCTATCAGGCAAACTCCAATATGCACCCACCAGCTCTCTGCACTTTATGCTTTTCTTCAGCCTTGCAGGACTATATGTTTCTTGTACACATGTGTCGCTTTTGAATTTTGAAAGTGTGAAGTGGTCTGGCATTGCCATAGCCTGATTTTATGGTTTGTGATTCCTTTTCTTTTCAGTGTTGAGCAACAGGCTTCTTCAAAGGCCCTTTCTTTTCAGATGTCCCACAGTCGGGTGATTCTTTCTACTCAAACATTTAATCCAGACAAATGGGAAAAAGTGTTGAGCAAGGCCTGTTTTGAGAGCCTACCCTAGGTGAATCCTGTGTCTAAAAACCCTGTGCGATCTGATGTGACTTCAAGACCTAACGTCACTGAAGCTCGGAGCTAATTCTTCTGGAGTCTGCCCCTTGGTGTCACTGGGATCCAAAACCACAGAAACAAGCTCAGAAATGCTGAAGAATTCTAAAATGAAACATCATCTGGGGCGCAAAGAAGCCTACATCTGGAGAGGGCTAGAAGATAGCCAGCAGGTATAATATCAGGGTAGCCCATATGACGAATAGATGGGGTGGTTACAGAGGTTGTGTGCCAACACCCGCTGTGTGATGCTAGGACAAGGGGTAGTATATGGAGGATCCCGGGGACCAGCAAACAATTCCCCCACTGTGTGGCAGAGAACGAGAGAGTCTCAGAAGGACGGCACAGAGCCCAGCAGGGAAACCCCATAAGCGACTCTGCTCTAACCAAACTGAGGGAACGAGAGAGAGTCTTGGTAGGATGGAACGTAGCCCAGCAGAGAAACCGCATAAGCGAATCCGCCCAACCAAGCTGTAATCGCAAGAAAGAGGAGGATCAGAGAGCCGATGCGTAGCCCACCTGAAAAGTTGCATTAGCAACTCTGCACCGACCGAGCTGCTCGAACCAGAAGGGAAAGTCTCTGAAGGCCAATGCAAAGCCCAGCTGAAAAGTCACTTAATCGACTTCATTCCGACAGAGTGTCCAGGAGAGAATTGAACCCCAGATGTGGAGCTCGGCAGAAGAGATGTGTAAGCAACTCTGCGCCCATCAGAGAACTGTCAAGACTCAACAGCCCTCCAAAAGGAACACTGCTCTCGGCATTCGGGTACACGGTGGCTCCAGTGGAGAGGGAGGTGGGCTAAATAGAGAGAAAAGAGAAGCATACCACAGAGCAGGGGATTGGGAAGGGAAAGAGTCCCAGAACACAGAGAGACTGAGCAAGCCCCAGAGTGGGGAGTGAGAGCAAGAAAAGTCCTAGAGTAGAGTGGGGAGAGGATGAGAACACAGACTCTCTGTCACAAATACCTCACCTTTGCAAATCTCTGCCACCAATTCTTTGCTCCTCCGTCCATCCTCTGCATGGTCTCTTGGTCCACCTGTACCATGTCCCGTGTCTTCACCCGAACAAACCACACTTTGCCTTTCCTGCTGGATACTTTTATAGTCTGAGACTGGTGGTTCTGTGCCTCCCTCCACTTCCCATTGGCTTCAGTGCTGAACTGACTTCCTGCACAAATCGATGTCTGTCTTTTCCCTATAGCCCATGTGAGAAGCGTTAGAAAAACCCCTCTTAGCGCATCCTCCTTTTGCAGCACAGTTTTCACAAGTCTCTGAGGGTTTTCTGCCCTGCCGTGTGACTGAATATCTGATTTTCTCATGTTGGGGTGAGTTCTGTGCTCTTGCTTGTTGCTGTTAGTATGTGGTGAAGGCTCATGGTTTTTTGGCTGGTCATGTTGCTGCTTCCCCCTTTGTTTAAATTTGGTCCAGGTCTTGTTGGCTGCTTCTAAGTGGATTGTGGGAGACCCGGACACTGTCACAGTGTTGGAAATAGGAGCAGCATAAAACTTACTGAAAGACTGTCAGTGCCTGGTACAGTGGTGTGTAACATAGAGCAGATGCCACAGCAGTAGCACATTGGAAGGGTGCGCAAATGTCTTCTGTACAGCAGCATGCTGACTGCTCATGTCTGTTCCAAGATAGAGGACACGTTCTTTGAGAGCTGGGTCATAATCTAGGCACAGTCCTGTGCGGTGGCATTATTGTCAGGTGCGCTAAAGGAGGAAAGTCAATTAGATAAATCACAATCTCTCATGCACTCACTCATGGTTAGAATGACACATGTGGAGGTTGTAGGCCACCATAAAAGCCACCAACACTGCAGATTCAGTGTCAGGACTTTGTGAGCAAGGCGCATAGATTATGAGAGAGCAGAGTCTGTGATTCAGCCAAGGAAGCTTGATTTGTGACTTGTGGAATGGTTGTGGAAGAAGAAGGTGGGTTGGATTCAGGGTGGAGTAGAAGAGATGCTCAGGAAAAAGGATGGAGGGAACCGCAATGAGAGAGTGGAGGAGAGTTGTGAGGCGGGGGAGAAGGTGGGGTGAAATTACTAGATAGGTGGTAAGGAGAATATTGCAGATCAAGTAAATAGGAGTTGTAAGAAAGCAGTCAGGAGAAGTAACCAGGAGGGTGGTTGAGATAACAATGGAGAGGGATTGAAAAGAGTTGTGAGGAGGATATGATGGGAGTAAAACAGAAGATGATGTGGGAAATCCTAAGACTAAAAATAAAGATGACCAGAAGAAGGCAGGTAAGTGTACAATTTCCCAGAGGCTAAAGATAGAAGCAGGAATGTAGAGGATGAAAGACAGAGGGAAGGGGGAAAGATACTATGTAAGAATGTAAGAGAGGAATGAGATGGTTGTGAGTCGCAGATGAGGAAGACAAGCCCAGGTTTTTGGAGACAGAGATTTAACATTGCAGTATGGTGGCAAAAGAGAAAAGGAAGCAGAGAGTCACAGTTTTAGTGCTAGAGTGAGGAAGACATAGGAGGAAAGAATAAGGAGTGGAGGGGAAAGCAAGAAAGTGGATGCCCGATTCGGAAAGGGGTTTTATGTGGGTCAGGAAAGAGGTAGAAGAAGTTGAGATTTTAGGGAACAAAGCTAGTACCACGAGATGAGGTGGTAGTGAACAGAACAAAGGAGAAGAGGCTAGGTAGGTCACTCCTTCAGGGGCATTCAGGGAGGTACCCATCCTTCCCAAACACCAGCTCTGGACAGTGTCAGGAGTAGCATGCAAGCTTATATCATGTTGTAAGACCTTGGAGAAGATCTTCCACTTTAACCAGAATGGGAAGCAGATGACCAAATTTGCCAGAATCACCAGGAGACAAGTAAGAAGTGCTGTGGGTTTCTTAAAAAATCCCGGACTGTAAGTCACTGTGGAATTATTGTTCTTTCTGGAAAGGTACTATGAGGAGCCAGGAATGAGACGTGGACACAGAGTGCTCATAGCTTTGGCTATAAACTTGCATTCAAAATAAAAGGGGGTTTGAAAATGCCTAGCAGTCCCTACCCTAAGAGGTATTTCCCTACCTCAACCTAAAACAAAGGGTCTGTCCTGTGTCAAGATGTCCAAAGCAAAATGTCCTGTGTCCGAAATCCTTTCTTAGCCCTCAAACTCAAGGATGTCTTTGGGCTCGAAAGAGGACAAATATTCAAGATCAAATGAAAAATGTAACTCCAACACAAAGGTTCACAGTTCCAGGGCATGGCTCCCTTCCCTAGGTTTCTCTTCACCAACATATTGAATCAATTACACAACCAACATTCTTTATAGCCCAAGAAGATAACTCCCTCCTCTTGGCGTTGCAGGTCACTCCCGGAGAGCTGTCTCCCTTCCCAGGTATCTTTAAAACACTTATAAACACCTACGGGTAAGAGACTTCCCTAGGGGGTTCTCTGGTCAACAAAACAACTTAGACTTTGCTTTGCCTGTGGTTCCTTTTACACACTTACAAACGTGGCTTTGCCTGGTATACTCTACTGTTCACTTTACACACTTTTTTTAAAATTCTTTATTTAAAATGTTCTGATAATTTGAACAAGAACAAGCAATAAATCACAAAGTTTCATAACACAGCATAAAGGATACAAACATGCAGGAACAGAAAAAGAAAGAAAAACAAAAAGAAGACATCAATATACAATCACTTTACACACTTGCAAACCTGACTCTGCCTGGTATACTATCCTGCCAGGGCTTTCCTCATGTGATTCACTTTGCACACTTGCAAACTTGCCTTTGCCTTGCATTCACCTTGTTGTATATTGCTCACATTCACTTTGTTATTATTCCGAAGACATCGGGTCTCAAATTCCCTTTCATTCACTTTGCTTGCTTTCATCTGTCTGTGATAACGTTTCTGAAGTGCCCCAGTGTCCCAGTTTCCCTTCTCGGGACTCAACGGTTCTCCAGCTCTTCCGCAGTAAATGGGTTGCAGCATTCCGGGTTCCCACTTTCCTTTCACAGGCTTGTTGGCTTCGCTCAGCTGCTCACCCATGTCCCTCATAGCTCCAGCCTCCCTGTGGAGCCCTTCTTCATGTTCGGGCGTCTTCGGTACTGCTGCTCGGCTCGTGCAGCCACCAGGGAGACTTCCCTCTTCTTCATGCCGCGACACTGACTCGGCAAACCAGCATCTGCAGTCTTCCTTCACCGCCCGCCTGAACCAGCTGGCTCCATGTTCTGCTTTGTGGATTGGTTATCCCTTGGGCCGCAACGAGAGGTCAAAGCTTCCCTAGGCAGTGTCTCTGCTCTCCATGCTGGTTGGGATTTTTTAAATGTCCCGCCAGCTATCACAGGTTTGAAAACACTGGAGTGCATGATGTGCTTCTGGGACTCATTGATCTTCATTACTCCGTTCAGTCTCCTCGTCCCAATATTTCTATGCATATGGGATTGATAGGCAGTTCTTGGTAGCTTACTCATGGAGTATTGAAACATGTAATTAATAGATTTGTTGGAGGTTTGAAGAGAACAATCACAGCAAGCCATAAGGGCTTGAGATATGGAGGTAACTTCCCTAAAAGGAAAAGGGGGTATATGCTCCCACCTGATGATGCTGTGTCATCCCCCTGAGGGTTGCCTCCCCCCATGTTTTCCTCCCTCATATAGCCGGCCCCAGGGTCAGGATCAGGTAGCGGCTGCTTTTCGCTGGCCATATGGGCGGAGGCTACCTCTGGGAAAGGAGTGATGACATTGTCAGATTCATCACACACCCTTCCCCTAATTCTGCTGGTTCTTTTAGCATCTATTGAAAAACGGGAAAGGAAGTCTACATTCCCATGATCTCTTCCTTTTCAGTGTTCTACCGTAAAACAATAGGGTTGCATATCTAAGAACCAGTGCATGACTCGCACATTGGTATCTTCCATGGAGGCTCATCCATGTTAATGGAGAATGATCGGTGACTCGCTTAAACCTCCTGCCAGTGAGGTAGTCTTTTAAGTACGAAACAGTCCACTTTGTAGCCAAGGCATCAAGTTCAATTGTGGCATAGTTATTTTCCCTGGTATATAACTTCTGACTGATATTAAAGATTGGATGTTCAATGCCATCGTGATCTTGGAAAAGAACAGCCCCCAGCCAAATGTGTTAAGCATCTATTTGTAAAATAAACTCCTTGTTAAAATCAGCCACTTTTAACACTGGCTCGCTGGACAAAGTACAGCTGAGTTTCTCGAAACAGTCTTGGTCTTCAGTGCTCCACTTTATCATTTGCGGTTCAGGCTGGTCAATGAGGCAAGAGGTAATAGAAGAATAACTGGGGATGAATCGCCTATAATACCCCACTAACCCTAAGAAGGCTCTTAGATCTTTCTTGGTTTGGGGCACTGGGGTTTCCTGAATGGATTTTACCTTTTCGCCTTGGAGTAAATCGAGTGCATTCCCCACAAAAAAAACCCAGATACTTGACGGCTAGCTGTGCAAAGTGACATTGTTTTTGGTTTGCAGTTAGGCCGGCCTTCCTCAAAGCTCTACTGACTAGATAAAGATGTTGTATGTGTCCCTCCCATATCCTACTATGAATAATTATATCATTGATATAAGCCCCACAGAAAGAGGAGTAAGGATGAAGGATCTGGTCCATTAACCTTTCAAATGTAGCTGGTGCCCTGTGAAGTCCAAAAGGTAAAACTTCGAACTAGAATAGTCCAATAACAGTGGAGAACGCTGTTTTCTCCTTGTCTTCCAGGTTAACGGGCACATGCCAGTATCGTTTTGTCAGATCAATTGTGGAGAAGAAAACGTCGGCTCCCAATCGATCAATCAGAGATTGTCTATACTTGGCATAGTGTAACTATCGAATTGGGACACCTCATTCACCTTTCTGAAATCAATACAGAACCTCCATGATTGATCCTGAGGGTATTCTCCCACGTAGACCTCGAAAATCCCTTATTCAGGTGGCCAGGGAAGGGCTGGCACTCTCAGATCCCAACCACGGGGGTGGACGAGCGAGGGAGGATCACCTGGGTAGAGGAGCCCGGGGTTGTGCTTGGGGAAATGCCCCAGGTGAGACGCAGTATTATACCGAAGAAGAAGGTGAGGATGACGGAGTGCCTGAGGCTTTTGTAGGCTGTACCACATCTGCCTCCCTTCCTCCCATTGAATCTCCCTTGCCCAAATCCAATGACCCCTCCGAATATAACAAATCCCCTAGGATCCCAAACCCTGTTGCATTCAAAAACTATCCCACCCCTAATCCCTGTTTTCCTGTTTCCTACCTGAATACTCCCAATCATTCTTCTCCACCTCCCTCTGAAAATTAATTCCCGAACACCCAATCTACTTTGACAAAACACTACTGTTCTCACAATCCCCCCGGTTCATTTCACGATAATAATCCAGTTCATTCCTATTTGTTTCACAAACCCTATCAATCTCGTCCTTATGAGTTTACCAACCACCCTAGTACGAGGGTTATAATTCCATATAACACCTTTACCCCATCTTACCCCTTAGGATACTTAGCAACTCTACACCTCTTTTCTAACACAAATACTTTCCCACACCATGAAATACAACGGGCTAACAACAGAGCTTTTTACCTGACATGTCCCAACACAAGGGTCAGGCAATTGAGCAGAACCACACACACCTGACAGTCCTTTCCTTTTCCCACAGGGATAAAAGGTGGAGCATGAGAGCACATGAGGAGCAAGGCACACTGCATGACGAGACAGCTATCCAAGCATGGCAGTTCAAGAGGAGGAGAAAGGCCGCGAGAACCCAAGGTGACAAGGAGAGAAGCGACCTTGCCCTTTCTGACCCAGACCTGCGAAGCCTCCGTGGAAGGAATCATAAGACCGCGAACAATAGCCAGCCTGTGGTGCAGCAGATGTCAACGGTACACGCAGCACGCCTACACTGATAATCAGACCAGAGAGAGACGCTTGCTACCGTTGTATCGTCCTTCACTCCAGAGACAAGAAAAGCCAAGCGGTTGTGTCACAGCCGGTGAGTCAAGGCACGAACCCATAAGAAACTGAACTGTGTTGAACGAAAGTCGCAAACAGCAAATTAAGGGAAGTTCAAAGAACCGTTAACATTAAGGGACAACCAGCTACACAGGGGTCTGGCACCACCTGGGTGCTCATTCGAGAAACACTGGTTGATCCCACGTTTGTTGAAACTACCGATATCAGAAGGCCCTAGGCGAGCCACAAGGAAAAGGTCAAAGTGGTTCTACAGGGGACTAGCAAAACCCCCTGTAGAGTCAAAAGTTTTTGACTTGCACGTAATTGGAAAGCTTAGGGAGGTGAATCCCGCAAGATGAGAAAAGAGAAAGAACTGTGAGACTGACAAGAGTTGTCAAGAGTGAACCCGACGGGGATGCCGATAAAACGGGGCCTGAACTCTCTACAGGCTCACTCCTGATTATCTCGCTACTCTCTTATCCTTCTATACTGCTTCCCATTCTCTTCGGTCTTCTTCTCTCTTTAAATTGAACGTCCCCAGTCCTCACTGCGCTCAGTCCCGTTTCCGATCTTTCTAGCTTCTTGCTCTCCCTCTCTCTCTCTCCGTTCTATCACTGTCTATTCTTCCTTTCTTTTCTCTCTGAAAGCTCACCTCCTTCATTGTTCCTGATTGCTTGTGACCTGAATTGAAGAATTGATGAACTGATGTATGATGTTCCCTATCCATTATTTTGTACCGTATCCTGTTTTAATTATGTTTAGCGCTTTGGATAAAGGCGTTATATAAAATACAATAAAATACCAAGGCTCGAAACACGTATCAGGCTGACCCTCCTGGGGACAATAAATACATAACTTAAATTTCATCGAATTTGTTCATTATCAAGAAACTTTTGTGGAATACCTTGACCAGGTGCGCGTTGTGAATGCATTTGTTTTCTCTCCCTTTTCCACAACATTTACAATTGGTCTCCCTCATTCGGGCTTGGACCATGGATCTCCCTCCTTCGGGCTCAGACCCCTTTTCCACAATGTTCACAATCGGTCTCCCTCGTTCGGGCTCGGACCACGGATTACCCTTGTTCCGCTCAGATCCTCTTGATATCAGAATTGAAGACTTTCGAATGTGCAATGGGTTTTGCTTAAACCTTTGCAGGTCCACTTCGATTCACTTCAGACAATTGTTTTCCACATCAATCTTCTACTTTCATTTCTCTTGGTGGATACCTTATAGAGACCTTCGATTGAGCACATTCACGGTGCCAGATCACTCTGTCAACGGTATTGTATCTTCCCTTCTCAAGTTTAAACATTCATCAGCAGTTTAGCATACTTGCGTCTTCCATCACACGCATTTAACAATGTTCATTCCAGCGCTCGTTATACAATGTTGCCACCTGCAACCTTGACTTCAACACAGATCAGTCTTGTATCTGTTTTCCCAACTCACCGCCTGTGTTGATCTCTCTGTCGCTACTTTGTTCTTGGAGCCAAGGACGATATCACAGCATCTGCTGCTCCTCCCCGCCTTGGTCAGTTACGCGGGAGGGCCCTCGGTATCTTCGACACACAATGCAGGATTCTTCAGTCTGGTTTCCTGGCCTTACACTTTCTGCCTTGAAGGTTTCTTGAAAGTAATAGCGTCTTGCCGAAAAGGTCATGGGTACTTCCCTTTTTAAGAACCCTTTGTGCTTTGTCATCTTTCTCCCCTCGTTCAGCTGCCGACTCGCAACTGCTGTACCTTCATGTGCTTTGCCTCGCTCAGAGTGCGCTCTCGTGCTCCGCCTTTTATCCTTGTAGGTAAGTTTAATGGAAGTCAGGTGAGAGTGATTGTCAATAATTGCCCGACCTTGCCTGACCATAATAGTGGAACATGTCAGTTACACGGCTCAGGCGTGAGTCTGTTTTCTCCCAGAGTGGGCTGTCCGTGTGAAAGTGTTCGTGCAGGAAAAAGGGGGGGGGGGGTTGAGTTTCTAAATATCCTTTCAGGTTGGATGGGGTAAAGGTGTTACAGGGAGGGGGATACCTTGTCTCGCCATCCTGTGTCCCACTCCCACTTCCCGAAGACCCCTCAACCAGGTGAACCTCCCGCACTGGTCCACCCCAGGAACTGAATCCAAAAGCGATGGCCATGTCCTGGCCACCTGGATGACAGATCCCCGGGGCTTAGAGGGTGAGACACCTTCTGGTTTCTCACTGTGGGAAGGAATCAAAGTATTTTGTCCTGACTCCTCTGTTAAGAGACTAGTCCGTACCACTGTGGTGGCACCTATGGGATTCTCCTTCCATTCCTTAAGAAGGGTTAGGTGACAGATATGTGTCTTAATTCGCCTATCTGGTAGGGAGACTCGATAGTTGTATGGCCCTGTTTGTTCAATTACCTCATAGGGTCCATGCCATTTAGACAACATCTTGTTCTCAGATGTTGGTAAGAAAACAAGGACTTTTTGTCTGATAGAAAAGGACACAAGCAAAGCTTTCTTGTCACAGAAGATCTTTTGGCTTTCTTAGATTTTAACCATGTTAGTCTGAACTGTCACTCTCACCGTAGCTATGTGTTCTTTTAAACGTCTGGCCATCTATGAGATTGGTAAAAGGCCCTTCTCCCTTTCCTCCCAGGTCTCCCTTAGCCTGTCAAGGACAAACCGTAGTTCCCTACCACACAGTAATTCAAATGGTGAAAACTCTGTCGAGGATTAGGGTGTTTTTCGGATGGCAAAAAAGGCCCAAGGTATCATGATATCCCAATTTTTGCTATCAGACTTGACCAATTTCTGAATAACATTTGTAAAGGTCTTATTGAAATGCTCCACTAATCCATCGGTTTGAGAGTGGTAGACAGAGGTTCTAAGAGTTTTAATGTGAAGGATCTCCTTCACCTATTGTTAAGAAAGGAAGAAGGCAATGAATATGGCAAGGGAAATGTGCACGGAATCACACAGTGAACAACTTTGAATCTAACAACGTGCATACAATACCCAAGACTCGTGCATACTAAAACCCAGGAGTGCAAATAGAGTGAAACAATAATTCCAATATATGAAAAGGGATGTGGGGTAAGCACTTAGTACCTCCTTATGACTGAAAGGAAAGTCGGCAAACTCCTTACCCACTATGCTATTACAGATACTGACAGCGCTAAACCCCCGTAGAGGGCAAGCAAGGACAGGATCTGTGAGCTGACACTCTGGATGATACTGAATAAGGAACTTAGAAACAGTACTCATGAGGACCGGAAATACCACTTGAATGTCAGTAAACCCACAAACCCAGTTGATCAAACAGGGACCCTGAAGGCTATAACAGCAATGGGTGGAGGAAACTAAATACATAAGACCCTAGTCAAGGGGCAAGTAGGAATAGTGATTATAGGATAGTGAGGAAAACAAAGGGCATTCACACTGGGACTAGTTACAACAGCACCCCACACCTAATAATCAATGGGAAATAAATGCAGAAGTGCAATGGAAAACATGGAATGAATCCCAATAGAAAGTAAGGATCAGGAGCAGGGAAAATGAAATCACAAAAGGAAACCTTTCCCACCCATCCAAGGAGAAAAGGCAGGAAGCTAAATCTATAAAGGGAAAGACTAATGCATCAAGTTTTTCAGTAGCAAAGGACAGCTTCAAAGAAACAGAGAACACAGGCAAATTGGGCAGCATCAAAGGGTAAAGCACAGAGAAAGGCTGCCTGCAGACAGAGGAAGACAGAAAGGGAAATCCAGAAAGCAGAAATCAATTAAGCACATAAATTCGAAAACCAGGGCAGAGGAACAAGAAACAGGAACTAGGAACCAGGCACAAAAACTAGGAACCAAGAACAAGGGACCAGTCACAACAGGAACACTGCAACAATGACCAGCGCTGGACTGAAGTAAACTAAGGCTTTTAAAGCTCCTTAACGAGCACACCCCTCAGGTGTGCCGCCTGCTGCACCTGCAGCCACAGGTGTTGCCTATTCTCCACCCAACCTTGTCCTGCAAGGGAGGAGGTGAGGCAGTGAGCCAGGCATTCTGGGAAGCATAGTCATTAGATTAACGTAGCATGCTGGCTGCCAAAAACCTGGAATGGATCCGGAAGGGAAGTAACTTGGAAAATAAGGTTTTAGCGCTCCCAATTCATCACAGCACTGTAGCATAAGGTTCGGAGGAAATGTCCAGTAGGGAAAAAAAACCAAAACATGTCCCCAAGTGACGGGAATGGGAGCGAAGGGAGCGAGCTGTGACACCTATGCCATTAACCGGCTCATGAAGGTAGTCCCTTGATTTGTTAGTATCCCCTTTGGGAAACAAACCCACGAAAAAAATGGGAACAGGTGCTTCAAGATTTGTTGGGATGTATTATTGAGTAATGGGAATGCTTCTGGGTATCGGGTAGCATAATCCACAATTACCAATTGTGAAGGCATCATAAACTAGACAAGACAACTGAACTCAAGTTTTCACTTTACACTTTTATTAAATCAAAAGCAGGGTTGGAACAAGGTATAACTTGCCCTATGTTAAGGTGGGATTTCCCTACCTAAATGAAACTAAGGATAGCCTACGTCAGGATGTCCAAATTAAATATCTGTGGTGTTCCCCAGGGGTCTAACCTCTCGCCCTGGCTTCTCAACCAATACCTGGCAACTCTTGCCCACTGCATTGCCATTTTCTGCTAAAATTTCCAGTGCTACGCTGACGACATTCAACTCATTTTCAGGCTGCCCTCTGCCACCTCCTCTCCCTCTCTCATCTCTGATTGCCTAACTACCATTCAAGATTGGTGTACCGCCAATGATCTTTGTCTGAATGCCAGCAATACGGAGATCCTCCTCATCGGCACACCTTCACCATCCTTTCCCCTCACTGGCCGGCCTCCCTTGGCCTTCCTCCTACCCCCACCTGCGAGGCTAAGAACCTCGGGGTCATCTATGACTCCACTCTTTCCTTCTCCGCCCACATCTCTGAGGTCTCTAAAAAGTCACATTTCCGACTGCACCTCCTCAGAGGTATTCTGCCTTTCCTCTCCTTCCCCCAGAAGCTCATGGTATCTCAAGCGCTGGTTCTCTCTAGCTTGGACTATTGCAACAGCCTCTATCTAAATCTACCTGCCTCTACTCTCCGCCCTCTGCAACTTATCCAGAACAGGACTGTGAGACTTGTCCTTGGCCTCAAGCCTTGGGATCGTATCTCGCCAGCTCTGAAATCTCTCCACTGGCTCCCATTGGATGCAAGGATTAAATTCAAAACCCTCTGCATTGTCCACAAGGCTTTCTCGGGCCTGGGTCCAAAATACCTTCAGCTATCCCTCTGCAAATACCTCCCCTCTCGAGCTCTTCGCTCCTCTACCTCCAACTCACTCAGGGTCAGTCGTTTTTCTAAGAAACAAGCTGGGGGTAGATCTCGGTCTCCAGCTGGGGCCTCCCTCTGGAACAGCCTCCTTGCCACTCTAAAACTTGAGGAAAACCATCTCCGGTTCCAGAAGCACCTCAAGACCTTCCTCTTTTCTTCTGCCTTCGCTCCCCGTCTCCCCTGCTGATCTGTTCTCTCTTGGCACTGAGCACCTGGCCACCCTCTGTCTTTTGGGCCCAGGTACCTGCTCATCCTGCCACCCTCCCGCATTGCCTCCGGGCCACCCCTTGCACTGGGGCCTGTATCTGTACCCATACAGCCCCCCTTTTTCTTCCTGCACTTATCAGACCTACCCTGTCTGCTGCCTTAAACCTAGCACTTGCAAATTGCTGGCTGCATTACCTCTGTTTGTTGCCTTTATTATTTATTTATTGTTATTTATTTGTTTCTCCTCTGCTTCGCACTTTCCACCTCTCCCCCTTCCATGCACTTTTCCCCTCCCCCCACTCCCATGCACTTGCGCGTTCTCAATTTCACTGGGCCTAGTAAGATCGCTGTTTTTGTTCTCCCCTGTTCCCCTCCCTTGCCTTGTCGTGCTCTGAAACTCTTGTGTACGAGCGCGATAGAAATAAAATATCAATCAATCAATCAGTCTGTGTCCAAAACCTATACTTGCCTTCACATCTACTTGTATACAATGTGTAGGGATGACAGCATCAAAATCATAAGTGTTCAAATAACAGTTCCAAGCTTCTTCTGTTACGCTCATCTGGTATCCACGGGGACGCCCTTATGCCCTGGTTGCCGGATTCACCCTGGACCCTTTCCGATTCCGGATGGTGCCTTCTATGGAGGCCAGGCCTTGTTGTGATGTCTGGCGTGCTCTCTGTCCTGCCTTCTGTGCAGGGGCGCGTAGTTTTCTGCGGGTTTGAGCGACCGAGTTAACTTCACTGGTGCTAACCCATTCAAGTGTCTTTAAGGAGGTAAGTCTGGTTATAGCAGCCTTAAAATGTCCTTGCTTTCCTTTCTTGCGATTAATGTCTTTTCCTTATTTATTTCCCCTTAGGTGCACGGAGGTTTGGTGGATGCGCAGCTTGGATCGGCTCCTACCAGGATGATGGACACAGGAGCGTATGATGGATGGTAGGTTAAGCGCGAAGTGCGGCGCGGTAATGTCTTCTTTTGCTAACCTGTATTCTTTATTCCTTTTCAGGTCGCGAAGGTCTTTCTTGGCGTGTCAAGATTTCCGGAGCGGAGCCGGCCAAGAAATGCCCAGCCAGGTGAGGTTCTCGTGGTTACTGCCGTAAACAGGGCCGGTCTTACAGCAGATTGCCCTCCAGGCGGGAAGCATTGTTGGCGCCCCCCCACTCACCCGACCTGTGATCTCATGCATGTGTCTGTTAGGGAGAATTCTCATTCTATGGCTAATTTCCCTTACCTATAGAGTCCCCCAGCAGCTTTGCTGGATTTGAGGGGTTTAGTGAGACCCTTTTTTCCCACTCTTAGACAGATTGCTAGTGTGTGTCTAAGGCTATCTTGTGTGATTATCGTCTATGGGGTTTTCTCACCCTCATAGGAATCATCTTTTTACATGTGTGGTACACAGCACCCTCCGTGCCATACCACAGGGGTGTTGTAGCGACCCCCAAACATAGACTCCATACCCTGGGACTGACTACTGTCTCCCAGGGCATATAAAGTCCCCTTTGTCTTTATTAGTCAATTCTTATGAACAAAACCAGTACAACCCTTCTTACTATGGAGGTACTGGGAAGGGTTAATAGTTTTTTCCCTAGTGTTCATTTTCGAGGGGGTACCGTACATTCCCTCTCTCAAAAGTTTCTGGTTGGTGGCAGTGGTTACTACCGTAAATATTAGACCGCAAATATTTCCCTATGGGATTTTCCCATTGTTCGAGGCTACCACTTTTACTGACAGCCTCTAACATACCGCCGGTTTATTTTAATATTAACTTTACTCCGGTAGGTTTTTATTGCCAGAACTTTGATTTAATTTTTTTCTCGCGTCTTTCTCTATAGTCCTAACCCAGGTCGGGGATCCTTTGTTCGTCCTTTTGGCAGGCTTTGCACAGAAGCCCTCCTCCAGGCGCCACTGAGTCTGGGGTAGAGAGGATGTGTGGGAGGGGGAATAGGAACCCTGGACAGGGTTGCCTACGCAACCCAATTCGCACTCTGCCCTGATAGGCTGGGGGGTTCTCCCGCCAGGAGAGCCACCCCACTGTGTGAGTGACAGCTAGGCTGTATGAATGGGGGTCTTGCTGCATAAAAGCAGGGTCCTGAGGAGTGGAGGACAAGACGTCGCCACTGGAACTAAGAAGCCGAAGAGGAGAGAAGCCAAAGAGATCTGCAACGACTGAACCACCGGTGAAGCCCTGCTGCAGATCCTCACCACTTTTCTCCAACGACTCGAGAAGATCTTCACCTGCAAGAGTCTTCTTCCCTTGAGCTGGTGGGGCCAACCAGTTCGCCAATCGCCTTCCAGGACCTGCTTTGGTCGAATCACCAGTGCCAAGTACTAGGAGACCGGATAGCCAGGCACCCGTCCACCCGGACCGCGATTGAAAGGAGCGTACCTTTTATTCATTTTGGCAGCACCGCGGCTGGTTTCATCCCTGGCAGTGCAGTGACTCGAACCTTCCTCCACGACGAGAGCCTCTCTTCCTCTGCTGGATCTCCGGAACTGCAGGAACTGCCAGGAACTACCACCAACGCAGGAGCCTCTTCCACTTTTAAGGTACATTGTTCCACCAGCACTCCCTTTCGTTGGGTACTGCTAAAGGTGTTTTAAAACCTTTTCTTACCTACTGGGTTGGCCACCCCTATCATCTAACATTGTCTTTCACCTTCTGCAACCGCCTTTTCGAATCGTTTAACAAAGACTTGACTGCAGCTACAAGAACATTTTGCTCCTGGGCACTTTGTACCACTGACTCTGGCACAGGCCTATTGACTCTGGCTAAATCTGTTACAACTGCCTTCTCTAGATTGCTTCTCACCTAGAAATGTGTTGGTGCACCTAACTCTTATAACCACCTTTTCCTTCCATCTTTTAAACTTGTGAAGTGCTATTTTGCTCGGTTTTCTCCTCAGTATTATACATGCTAAAGTACTGCCTTGCCTAACTTGTTCACAATCTTATTGGGAAGTATTGCTGGTGTGTTTAAGAGCATATTTCGGTATAACTTGTCCTTTCCCTCCCTTTTGAGAAATTGTTGTTGTGCAGTGTATAGACGAATTTCATTTCAAGGGACTTGGAGTACTGCGGGTATCAGGGGAAGCATCTCCATTGTACCCCAAGCATAGTGCGCTTCGCCCTCCACCCTCACCCCCCAGCCTTGCAACCCTGCGCTTTTTCACATTTTCCATTATGGTATAGAACATTGTCCCGAGCTTGGGAGAGAAATGGACTATGCAAAAGGAGCTGCCTCCCCAGGGTGTGTTTAGCTGTTGGTGTATCAAATGCGGAAATGGGTGGCATCAAGAGCCCCACACTCTGAAACACCTTTTGCGCACTGGTTGATCACAGGACAGAAATTGTGAGCAGGTGATTCCCCAACACTTCAACCATTATTTAGAGACCTGGCTTTGATTAATGTAGCGTTAGCTAGTCATGGCCATTTCCCAGCGTTTGTGTTAAAGGAGATCGGAAGCTGCACCGCTCGCAGTATTTTAAAGGCCATGAATTGATGCTACAGCATGTCGCCCCCAATGGAACAAAGTAAGTGAAGCATGCATCCTGCAAGTCTGGGTATTTGAATTATACGGAAGACGGGCCAACCGTCCACAGAGACCGTTTCTACTGTAGTTGCTGAGTAGCTTTCCCAAGCCAGCTGCTGTGCAGACTTCGCTCAGCTTTTGGTCCAGCGCCTGCATCCATCCTTCACACCATGATTCACAAGGTCCGTTCGTGTAGGTGTTTGTTTATCTCGTTAGACTAGCGTGATTGCTATTCCAAACAAAAGAAGCACAACGACAAAGAAGAGTATAAGACAAGTCTGAGCGAACAGTGAAATGTATGAAACTCTTGCACTAAAATAAAGTCAGCAGTGCATGCCCAGGAAAGAGGGAACAACAAACAATATGCTCGGGAGCGGGAACTAGGGGGGGCGTAGTAACCCCCAAACCAGCCCAAGAGTGGTACCGGCCCCCAGGGCCTCACCCTCGAAGTGATTTTGGCCCAGCCAGGGGCCGAATGGCCGATGGACGGACCAATCCAACCCCGCTGGAACGTGCAACTGTCTAAGATCTGCGGACGGTGGCACTCTGCCCAGGTCTTCCGAGAACCGGCCTTTTGATCTCCTGAGGAGAGTCCACCACCAGTGCTCGCTTCCTTTTTCATGACTACTTGAGCCTTGACAAAAGTGTCTAGCTTTGTGGCCTCCAGAGGCTGTCCTTGGATGGCCCAGTCATCTCCGCAATACCATTTTAAAATAAATAAAACACCTATGCAGCAATAGGCCTCCCCTGTGAGGACAGGAGCAGGAGGAAAGAAGTGTGCTTGCCTCAGCAGGCTGTAGTTACTGCCGGGTGTCCTGAAACAAGGCCAAACAGCGAGGGCAGGATGCAGCAACTGTTTGTATTTGCTGATTCTGCTGCTGCTTGGCAGTGTGTGCTTGTGATGGGAACAACTGCAGGATTTAGTGACCCACTCACTCCTCTTTTCCGTAATGGCCGGGGCATGCCCAGGAAAGAGGGAACAACGAACAATATGCTCGGGAGCGGGAACTAGGGGGGCGTAGTAACCTGCAAACCGGCCCACGCATGGTACTGGCCCCCAGGGCCTCGCCCTCAAATTGATTTTGGCCTGGTCACGGCCGAATGGCCGACAGACGGAGAAATCCAACCCCGCTGGAACTTGCAACTGTCTAAGATCTGCTGACGGTGAAACTCTGCCCAGGTCTTCCGAGAACCGGCCTTTTGATCTCCTGAGGAGAGTACACCACCAGTGCTCGCTTCATTTTTCATGACTACTTGAGCCGTGACAAAAGCGTCTAGCTTTGTGGCCTCCAAAGGCCATTCTTGGTTGGCCCAGTTATCTTTGCAATACCATTTTAAAATAAATAAAACACTTATGAGGCAATAGGCCTCACCTGCGAGGAGGGGAGCAGGAGGAAAGAAGTGTGCTTGGCTCGGCAGGCTGTAGTTACTGTCGGATTTCCTGAAACAAGGCCCAATCAGCGAGGGCAGGATGCGGCAACTGTTTGTATTTGCTGATTCTGCTGCTGCTTGGCAGTGTGTGCTTGTGATGGGAACAACTCCAGGTTTTACTGACCCAATCGCTCCTCTTTTATGTAATGGCCGGGGCCGACAACACCATGGTCCTCCCTCATACAGTGTCAGGATCAGGTCCTGTTAGGATGCAATGTAGACCGCTGAGACTGATGATTTATAATAAATACCTTTATTAGAAAGGTTTAGTTACATGCATAAGACGACCCCCAGCAGGAGGCTTACAACTGCCTTCCTTCAGTCAGCCTTCCCTTCTCCCCCAGCACACTAGAACCCTCAGCATACAATGCAGCTCTAATGTAACCAGGGAGACAGAGGCAAAGTGATATATAATAAACACTTGAAGCTGACAAGTATGAGGGCACAGGCTGAGAGATGCCTATCCTAACACCTCTCCTCCTTGAACATAAACAAGTAACTGTGAGGGTAGGTACCCAATGCATTATAACCTGTAAAAAGACATACTACACACAAATAAGAAAACATATGCAACTAGCAATGATTTGATCAGAAGTCATTGCATACAATTTGAAGTGGTACACTGGGAAGTAATGTTGGTGGACTGGAGAGTGAACCTTCTCCTCACCCCGTGAACCTCCTCTCACCTCCCCTTGGTTGACTGGTGAGAGCCACCCTTTCTGTATTCCAAATGCCTCCTCCCTTGACTAATACTGACAAACCCAAATCCTTCATGACTTGTTTAGGTTTAGAAAACAAAGAAGCTCCCTTGCGAACTTTGGTGGGAAGCTTAACTTTAATCCAGTCACCCTCTTCAACCTTGAGTTCCCTGCAACAATTCTTCTGATCATACCTTTCCTTGGATTTAACTCCAGACTCAAACATTTTTCTTTTCACACTCTCAAGATCCACACCAACCATTTTAGATTTACCCATCCATCTTGGACACAAGTGAGTATTTGGCTTTCTTCCTCTCAACATCTCAAATGGAGTCACACCTGTGACACTGTGGGGAGATAATCTATACTGGAAGGTTGGTTCCATCACCGTCCTTACCCAATCTCCTCCAATAGCTACCGCAATCCTAATAGCTTCCATTAGGGTCCTGTTGAACTGTTCCACACATCCATTACTCTGGGGGTGGTATAAGGAGGTATTGACACGTTCTATGCCATGTCCTTCTAAGAATTCCCTGAATTCTTTAGAAACAAGCTGAGACCCAATGTCGGACAAGCACCTCCTTGGAAACCCTTCTCTCCAGAATAGTTGTTCCATGAATCTCATTATGCTACTGCTGGAAATTTCCTTAAGTACACAAACCTCTGACCATTTTGAAAATAAATCCATAACCACTAACAGGTAGCTATCCCTTCCACCAGCAATGTTAAATGGACCTAACAGGTCCAAAGCGATTTCATCCCAAGGCACCCGCGGACAATCTCTTACTGTCATGGGAACCTTCTGCACCTTGAGCCCTTTGTTCCCTTCAACACATTCCACGCAGCCTTTGACTTGTTCCTCGGTATCTTTGTCAACTCCCGGCCACCAAAATTCAGACCTCACCAAACCCTTCGTTCTGGCAAGTCCTAAATGCCCAACATGAGCCAAATCCACAACTGTTTTCCTCATTCCAACAGGACCTTTGTACAAATACCCTCCTTGAGCCCATAGCTCTTCCTTCACCTTGGCAAAACCACTCATCTCACCTTTGTGACTCCTTATTTTACCTTCCACAACCAGTGTAAGTAAACTTTGATAAACGTTGTCTTCATTGCAGGCAATGTCCCAATCATCCTTCCTCAATGTTTCATGTACCTGGAATATTTCTGTACTCTCCCCTGGACTTAAGTAATCATTACCAACACTACTCAGCGATTCTCTCTGAACCGATCTAGATAATGCATCTGCCACAACATTGACCTCCCCCTTGACATGGAGCATGGTATACTGTAAACCTTGTAGTTCCGTGACCCATTTCATAATACGCCTTGACACCCCCTCCAAACCTCCTTTTGTGAAAATCCCAACCAGGGGTTTGCGATCTGTGCAAATGGTGAATTTCCTCCCCCACAAAAACCTTTTAAACTTTTCAACTCCCCAAACACATGCCAGGGGCTCCTTCTCAACAACGGAGTATCTAGATTCAGGTCCCTTCAAAAACCTGGATGCAAATGCCACTGTATGTAAACCTGCTTGATCCTCTTGCATTAGAACTGCACCAACACCATAATCACTGGCATTGACAAAAAGCAACGTAGGCCTACCTTCTTCAAATATCTTCAAAATGGGTGCCTCAACAATAGCCTCTTTTATCATCTTAAATTCTTTCTTACACTGGTCATCCCACTTAAAGTTTACTCCCTTGCGGGAGAGCATTCTCATGTTCCTCGACATTTCTGATAAACCTCTAACAAATTTACCATAGAACTCAACCAGTCCCAAAAATGACAGTATGTCCCCTTTAGACTTGGGCCTCAATAGCTTCCTCTTTGGGCTTGACCCCCTCACCCGTGATCTCGTGGCCCAAGTAAACTACTTTGTTAGCCTTGAAAATACATTTTTCTAAGGCAACCGTAAGTCCTGCTTCCTTCAATATGTCTAACACTCTCTTCAAGCGATGATCATGTTCCTTCTCGTCACTTCCACACACAAGAACATCATCCTGATAACACATCACCCCTTTCTCTCCCCCAAGTAATCTGTGCATAATGCTCTGAAATACGCTTGCCGCTGAGACTAGCCCAAACGACATGCGCACACACCTGAATAAACCAATAGGTGTGATAAAAACAGTAAGGTCCCTGGAATTGGGGTGCAACTCAACCTGATGGTAGGCCGATTTTAAATCTAATATTGAAAATACCTTAGACCCAGCAACCCCCACCATCAAATCATCTATTCTGGGAAAGGGAAACCTCTCTGCCACCACCATGCTGTTCAAATGTCTAAGATCAATGCAAAGCCTCAATGATCCATTATTCTTCCTGACCACCACTATGGGACTGACCCACTCTGATGCATCTATTCTTTCAATGACTCCATCACTTTCCATTCTCTTGAGTTCTTCCTCCACATCTTGTTTAAGGGCAAGAGGAATGGTTCGCAATTTTGCAATTTTTGGTACAGCACACCTCTTTAGCCGAATCACATGAACAAAACCTTTCAGACAGCCCAATTTCCCCGAAGATCTTGCTTGCACTTCTGTGGTATCTCCACCCACCACAGACAGCACCTGCTCAGGGGGACTTGCTTCAAGCCTCATCTTCAAATCAGCCGGATCACTCCATGACAGCAACTCTCCCCCTTTGTTGGTGACATATACATAGCCTATAGACTTTCTATCCTTAAATTGTAATTCAGCGTCAAAGCATCCTATAATATCTATGGGAACATCATCGTAAGCATTTGCTCTGACAGTGTTTTCCCACAAGGTACAACAATTGAATTTATCTTTCCATACTTCCACACTTATTAATGTGTAATCAGCACCACTATCCATCAACATGCGTATGGGTATTCCTCGAATTACAACCTCAGCATAAGGCTTCTGCTTCTTCACTCTGCCATCAATAGCATTCACTGTAAACACCACTTCTCTACCATCCTCACAATATGATTCATCTTCATAACTCGCACTTATTTCATGCACTTGGCTTGACCCAGCATTGAAGTTTCTACAGCACTGGGCAATGTGTCCTCTCACACCACACTCATTGCATGGGATGTGTACAGCAAAACATTCCTTGTCAGAGGCTATATGCATTAGACTTCCACATCTAAAACACTGTCTCCCTGGGAAACTCCTTGACGTGCCAGAATCCTTTCCCGTCTTAAAGGCATTCAATTCCTTAGGCATTCCTCTACTGTCCTTTGTGGGAACCCACTGTCGCCACCCTCTGCTATTTGCAGGCTTATTTTCCTCACTTCTCTTCCCATACTGCATGGGACGCCTCGAGTTCCCAGTGCTCTGTTTCTGCATAACTTTTGACACCTTTTGTACTGCTCCTTCACTCTCATCCAACCTGGGTTTCCCATTGTTAACAGTATCTGTCTGAAGTACCTTAATACATTTAGCAGTATGCTCTACCATTTTCGCTATCTAAATTGCTCGATCTAAAGTGGGGTTCCTCTCTTTCCATAGTTCTTTCCTGTCATTGGAACATTTGATCATCAGTTGATCTCTTAGGTGCTCATCTTGACAGTGAGTAAACTTGCATTTCACTGCCAAACCACTCAGAGCTGTAACAAAATCCTCACCACTCTCACCACTCTTCTGTTCCCTCATGGCGAATTTATATCTTTCCAGTATGATATTCTCCTCCATTCTATAATGCCTGTCTAATTTTGCTAATGTCTTCTCATAAGGACCTGCATCCGGTAAATCGTTGGGTTCTGGCAATCTCTTTAGAACTTCTTGCCCTGCTGTTCCCAAGCAATGGAACAGCAATGCCGCTTTACGTTCATTGGAGTAATTGGCACTAAATACTGCCCATGCATACTTGTTGAAATCCTCCTTCCAGTCCACCCATCTCACCCTGGGCTCACCTCATGCAGACAGGAAAAACACAGGCGCTGGTACATTCGCCATATCACACACAAAAAACTGCCGGTGAGCAAGAAATGTATCTGAGCATCCAGCAAGTAAGGATGTCTTGCAAAGTCTCCTACCCACTCACCATAAACATCGGCAGTGCGAGTGGTAAATAGTAGTGCCAGTGACCTGAACCTGGTCACCTCTCCCTCTCCTCAACCAGCACCCAATTTGTGCAAAATCCAGAAGCAAAATCCAAAGCGAAATCATCCACTCTGCGACATCTGACTGCGGCTCCAATCACCATGGAAACCCAGTCAAGCTAAAATGGCCGCCACGCCTCCGGGTCCATTTTTCTAGTATGCGACGACGTCACTCTGAAGACTCTGAGCTGCGCAGCGGCTGGCTGCCAAGACGTCCTCCACGATGACACGAGGAGAAAGGCAACGCGCACAGGTAAGCGAACACACCAGGCATTCAAAAGTAAATCCTGCAACAATGGCGCTAGTGCGGCAACCTCCAATTGCCCGGCCT
Organism: Ambystoma mexicanum; assembly: GCF_040938575.1. NCBI lineage: Eukaryota > Metazoa > Chordata > Amphibia > Caudata > Ambystomatidae > Ambystoma > Ambystoma mexicanum. Next base: position 257,053,744 of record NC_090928.1, on the reverse strand, counting down.
CCAGTAAGGAACGGCAGTGGGGGCACTATAACAATGGTGCGAGCAGGCCAAAGCCAAAACGTCCCAATCATCCAAATTAAACAGTCTCTGGGCAAGAGCACGGAGATAAGGGCAGTACCTTTCACCTTCCCTGAGGATCCGCTCAGTCCACCTTGCGAGCGCCTCCCGCTGCACTTCTGAGCTTCCGCTCGGCAGGCAGTACCTTCGCCTTCCCTGATGATCCGCTCAGTCCACCTAGCGAGCGCCTCCTGCTGCACTTCTGAGCTTCTGCTCAGCGGGCAGTACCTTCGCCTTCCTCGTCGGCTACCACCGAAATGTCCTCACTAGCAACGAGCGCCGGCCACCGCCTGTGGTGCTGCTCCGATGCCACAACACCGGCAGGATCCTCTGGCCGCGCCGGGGGTCGTCTCGGGAGTTCGCTCCACTTAAACCTTGTCGCCAAATGTTAGGATGCAATGTAGACCGCTGAGACTGATGATTTATAATAAATACCTTTATTAGAAAGGTTAAGTTACATGCATAAGACGACCCCCAGCAGGAGGCTTACAACTGCCTTCCTTCAGTCAGCCTTCCCTTCTCCGCCAGCACACTAGAACCCTCAACATACAATGCAGCTCTAATGTAACCAGGGAGACAGAGGCAAAGTGAAATATAATAAACACTTGAAGCTGACAAGTATGAGGGCACAGGCTGAGAGATGCCTATCCTAACTGGTCCTCCTCTAGTAAGCCCAGTCGAGTATGACGACCGGGGTCTCCTTTCGCAAGGAGACTTTCCTCCCGAGAGCGCAGCCTGCAGAGAGCGATAAGGCAACTGTCAGGCTAGGAGCTCAGGCAAAAGCCAGGCGCAACAGCATAGCTAAAAGGAAGGAAAAAACACATACATTACATTAATGTACCCATTCAGCGGTCGTATGCAGATAAGTAACACCTCCCTCAGACATGTAAGGAACTCATGGTGGCAACAGTAAAGACAGACACAAGGGATCACAGTTTAAGGGTGTTTATTAAACTGTATATGCAGGTTGGAAAAACACCTAATCTAAACCTAAATCTAAGATGGGAGCAAGCTACGACCATTAAATATTAAGAAGGCAGTCCTAGTGGTGTCTTGTCAAATAAAAGGGCCTATACTAAAATAAATCTATTGCCAATCCTTACAACTAGATACAAAAAGAGTGTGGGATAAGATTCACAAGAAAACAAGAAGTGCTCACAAATGATAAGTCAGGATGTGGTAGCCACCTTCCCCGCGTTTTGAGCATGGGACAAGGCGGGACTCCTGAGCACAGCACACTCTCAAGCGTTCCCAGCATGAGACGACAGTTCAGTTTTCAGCTATCCGGACCTTAGGTGGATAAGTCTCTTTTCTACAAAAAGTCTCTTGCCTCCGAGGACCTGATGTGTTATGATCTGATATGGCATTTATAACATGCCTATACACAAGTGTTTCAAGGTGCGACGAGGCAAGGGAGGGGAAACAGAGGGAGGACAAAAACAACGCTCTCACTAGGCCTAGTGACATTCAGATCGTGCAAGTGCAGGGGTGCCGGGGGGGGTGAAGTGCAGGGGGCTGGGGGGATGAGCAAGTGCAGGTCATGGAATCAATACAAGTAGTGCAGTAAGTGCAAGTGTTAAAAGTGCAGACAACAGGTGTCTAAGAAGTGCAGGAAGGGAACTGTAGGGTTACAGATACAGACCACAAGTGCCGGGGATGCCGGGAGGCAGTGCGGGTGTGCAACTGGACAGGCAGGGACCTGGGCCCGAGTTCAGAGGGTAGCCAGGTGACCAGTGCAGTATCAGACAGGAGATGCAGTATCAGACAGGAGATCTGCAGGGGAGAGGAAGAGAAAAGGCAGAAGCAAAGAGGAAGGTCTTAAGGTGCTTCCGGAACTGGAGATGGTTCTGCTCAAGTTTCAGAGGCAGGGAGGCTGTCCCAGAGTGAGGCGCCAGCCGAAGAAAGAGATCTGCCCCGAACTCATTGCTTGGATAAGCGACTGACCCTCAAGGAGTTGTAGGAGCGAAGAGCTCAAGAAGGAAGATATTTCCGAACAAAGAGTATTGCTATCACAGTCCCCAGAAGGCCTTGTGGACAATGCAGAGGACAATGTGTTCAAAATAATAAACAAAAAGATCCTTTCCAAATGTATGTTGGGTGATGACTTTTCACCCCTGGGTCCCCCTCTTCTGGGCTCAGACCCCTCTCGAATATCAGCCTCCCTCCGTAGGGTTCACTGCGGCTTTTTCTCAAAACAATTTCATCTGTGGCATTCACAAGTCTTTATGTCTTTTTAAACAGTTCACTGTGGACATCCTTCGGTCGGATTCACTCTTGTCAACACACTGTTCATTGGGACTTCAAGCTTCATCCTGTTCTATCGGCATCCCTCCATCGGGTTCATTCTTGCCAACTCTTGTCAATCACACAGTTCTTTCTCTTTTCTCACTATGCGTGATTCATCTCCCTTATCTTTCCAATTACGTGCAAGTCAAAGACTTTCGAATGTACAGGGTTTTTTGCTACACCCCTCTATGACCACTTTGACCTTTTCCTTGTGGCTCTCCTAGGGCCTTCTGGTATCAGTAGTTTCAACAAATGAGGGATCAACCAGAGTCTCTCGAATGAGTACCCACGTGGTGCCGGAGTCCTCTGCAGCTAGTTTCACCTTAATGTTAATAGTTCTTTGAACTTCCCTAAATTTGCCGTTTGTGACTCTCGTTCAACACAGTTCGGTTACTTATCGGTTCTCCCCTCGAATCACTGTCTGTGATGAACCGCTCAGCTTTTCTTGTCTCCGGAGTCAAGGACGGTACCACGGTAGCAAGCGTCTCTCCCTGTTCTGATTATTGGTGTAGGAGGGCTTCGTGTACCGTTGACATCTGCTGCAACACACGCTGGCTATTGTTTGCGGTCTTACGATTCCTTTCACAGAGGATTCGCAGGTCTGGGTTGGAAAGGGTAAGGTCACTTCACTCCTTGTCGCCCCTTTGGTTCTCTCCTCCTCTTGAATTGCTGCCTTGGGATAGCTGTCTCGTCGTGCAGTCTGCCTTGCTCATAGTGTGCTCTCGTCTGCCACCTTGGGGGATGGGAAAGGGCCGTCAGGTGTGTGTGGTTCTAGTCAATTGCCTGAGTCTGCCTGACCCCTGTGTTCGGACATGTCAGGTAAAGGGCTCTAGTGTTAACCCATTGTCTTTCAGGGTGTAAGAAAGTGTTTGTGTCGGAAAAGGGGGGGTAGAGTGTCTGAGTATCCTACGATGCACCAAGCCACATTAATGTTGTGACGATGCAGTTGAGCCGCACCATCATCACTTAGAAAACATCATTCTGACACTGCCTTTTGTCTTCCAGGTGAACTTTGCCTTTTTATGTGAAAGTGATTAGACTCAACATGCATGGGAGCTCTTTGTTTATCTTTGAAAATAAGGCTGGATCTCCAATTGTGTCAGATGTTATTTACAAGAACCTTTCTTTAGATTTTGGTGGTAATGACACTGCATAGATATGTATATAAACCAACAAGTGCAGTCGTTAAAGGTCTACACTATCAGGCTAGGTGTCATACAAAGAACAGAATGTGTCACACCATGAAAGTCATTATGTGTGCAAAACCCACAAACCTTTTTTGGGAGCATACTCCAGAAGTAGCCTGACAGTTTTACTGACTAATATTGTTGTGGCAGAGATTACTTTCCCCCAGGCTTCTATGTCTTCCTTTCACTCCCTTTTCAGCGGCCACTTGTTCTCTATTGGCTCGCTCAGCTGCTTTTATGAAGAAAGCATGCTGTTTGGCCTTGTGCTCTCAGTGTACCCTCAGTTCTGTTGTGCTCCTTTACATCAGAAATGCAGGCTCTTTAGAGCTTCAGATTACATTTGCAACAATGACAGGTGCAGCCTCAACAACCTGTATGACAGGAGCAGCTCCTGGGCACATTTATCAAGTTAATTAATTCATTTATGTATGCATTATTTGTTCAGAGTGCTACATGTTCAGCTTCAGAACCATCTGATCTTATAAGGGACTAGTTAACAGACCTCATTCAGTAGGTACACGGACATATTCTGAATCCCATTGCTCCTGCATTTGATGTTACACAGCCTTTGTCTTCTACTTTCTTGAGGATTCTATCTTCTCATCCGTTCACCCAATCTGCAATCAGATATTCTGCTGGTTGACCTGCCATGCTCTCTAGACCACAAGCATTGGTCAAGGTAAAAATCCAAAGAATGACCAGTCTTCAAAAGCTAGATTCTTTCATTTCACCAAGGATGACATGAAGGTTTTGGATTTGCTTTAAGGCAGGACAACTTCCCAGTCATTTCAGTACTCTGAAAGCTATAGCCCCTGCCATTATTATACCTAAATCATCTTCCTAGCCTTTCTACTCCTTTTCTGTTTCATCATTCAGAGACAGCTCTTTGCAGTGTGTTTTTTGTTTTTGCAAAGTACATGAAAGGCAGAGAATGAAGCAGAAAAAGCAGTAGAACCCAATAAAAGATGTACTTGCTTCAGTAGCTTTCATAAAGAAAAATAAAACACTAACTCCCCTGTGCAGATGTTTCTCTCTGGAGGTGTGCGTAGCAAATGCAACATGTTTTCATTTGAACACATTTCTGCTTCTCTGGTAATTACCAATATGATGTTTTTGTGGTCATATAGAAGATATACATCTACCCATACCTGAATGACTGGTTGGTGAGAGCCTCCTCCTCCTCCCCCAGGAAAATATGACTCACTGCATCATGATTGTCCTCTCAGTGCCTCATCTTCATCAGTCTGTACTAGACATGGCTTGGACCAGGTCGTTTTACATCCAAAGAGTTCATGCAGATCTACTTCTTTTGTCCATTCACATAAATTTACTTTGGCTCTAAAGATATTGCCTCATGAATTCCTGTGTTCAGATCATCTTTCATCAATTTGGGTTCCTCAGGAACCAACTCTCATGACAATGGAGACAGGAGAGACATTTTTGCTCTGTTCAGGATCCCATCTCTCAAGAGGTTTTGTTGGATCTTCAGTAGTGCCGGCAATATCCAAATCTCCCAGTGGGAACTCAGTTTGCACAGAGGATGTTTGCAGTGCAATCCTGATGCACTTGAGTTTAATGAAGGTGTTCTGTGCAAGATAGTCCGACACCTAAAATGTGTTCAGTGGAACGCCAAGTCTTTTTCCTCGTTGCTTAAAGGGAAGAAGAAGCGGATCAACACAGACATAGAAAAGATCAAAGCAATCATTCTACATTAGAAATCTGGAGGTGCAGGTAGACACATTTGCTACAATCACTTTGAGTGGCCATTCATTCATGGGCCATCTATCATGGGATTCTGCCACCAGTTCATCTGGCTGGAGCCTCCAGCATTCAAGCAGTACTTCTAAGCAGGTAAGCAGGGTAACATAAACCCGGCATAGGAGGAAACTGAGTAATTAAGTGGTCTAAAAAATGATTACAAGTTATTAAGTACATCTCTATGAGCAAAAAACGATAAAAGATGAAGCACTGCAGCATACGTGGAGTGCGCCAAATAACAGATACATTGAACTTCACCCTAATGAACGCTAATAGTTTTTACAGCCAAAAATGATGGAAAGAAGGGGAGTGTCCACACTAAAAGTATAGAAGTTTAGATGTATGAGCTCTCCCTATTGTGAAATTATTCTCAATCGTATTCATTTAAGGCAAAATCTGAAAAATGAAAGGCTGGACTGTGCAAACTTGATTTGTGACTGGCTCTGTGTCAGCCCTTCATGTCTTTCAGAGGTACAGGCCTGTCATAAACCCAATCACCCATTACAATGATACTTATTTACGCAACATGAGGCTGCATCATTCAAGACCAGCATGTGTTTGATGCTGCACAGTGCTACCGGCCATTCAGAGATGCAGGCTTGGCATGAACTCTTCACATTCGGGCCTCATTGAGAGGTCAGCGGTAACCCTTGCCGCTGACCTCGTAACACTGTTCTGCTACCTGACATTGCAGGATATTACAGGTGGCAACGGGCCAGGATGTCAGGCGGTGGAAAGTGTACGTCTCCATTCCCACGGAGTACTGTAAGACTCTGCGGGAATGGCAACATGGAAGCACCAGCACTGTTGCTAACGGTGCCAGTGCTTCTATCAAAACCATGCCTGCAGGGGCTGGTACTCCGGACCACCAAAATTGGAAGGAGGCCAATTGTAATTTTACCAACCTCAATGAGGGAATGGCTGCATCATGCCTAATTGAAATGTGACTGACTCAACCCATGTTGTATAGAAATCAATAAAAATATATTTTTTTTAAATAAAATAAAATTGTATGCAAGTACGTACATAACAAAACAGGACAAAAAATAAAAATAAAAAAACCCTTTTGTTTGCTGAGACAGTACTACAGACCCAAACCCCCACCCTGTTTTGCATTTACCCCCAAAAGCCCCCCCCACCACGATAGCACGAAAAGTTAGCATATTATGCTGTACTTTCACGCTTCGACGTGCCACATCCAGCCATTTTCTGGATGGGAGCCATGGAAAGGAAATTGTGGAGTGAAAGACAATGCTCTATAAGGTTGGTGGGTCTGGTGTGTACGCAATCACTGTTCCAAAAGGTCTCTTTGCACAAATAAGTGCAGAAGGGTATGGTGGAAGTGTGCAAGGTAAGGGGCAGGTACCCTGGGCGTATGCATGAACCCTATGTATTTATTTGCAGTTAGTAACATGCGAGCTGTGCTGCGTGTGCACAATCTTTTTTGAAAAGTGTGCAGTAAGTGGGGTACTGCAGAAAACAAAAAACAACTTTGCAGTGTACACGGTAATTGGCAGGCATCCTACTGTGGTGCATGCATTGTGCGTATGATATCATATGATGTGCAATTGTGTGCTATGGCATTCGTAATACACACACGTCTACCAAAGCACAACGAGGGAAGGGAAATATAGGGGAGACATAGGCAATGACCCTACTAGACCAGGTGTGACTTACATCGCCCAAGTGCATGGGTGGAGGGAGGGGAATGTACAGTATATGGGAAGAAGAACAAATGACAATAAGTAAAAATAAGGGCCTATTGATATGATATGGCATTTGTAACGCGCCTATACACAAGTGTTTCAAGGCGCGACGAGGCCGGGGGGGGGGACAAGGGGAGACAGACAACGATCCTACTAGGCCAGGTGTCATTCAGATCGCGCAAGGGTAGAGGGGAAGGGGAAAAGTGCAAGGGGAAAGGGAGAGGGGAAAGCGCAGTACAGGGTTAGTAGAATACATGATAAATAATAGGGCCAGCTGGTGGCAAGTGCAAGATAAGTGCTGGGAGGAGGGGCTGTAGGATACAGAGACAGTCCCGTAGTGCAGGGAGGCAGTGCAGGGAAGAGTGGCTGGGCCAGGGACCGAGGTCGGTGAGTGGCCCAGTAGCAGATTTAGTGCAGGTTCAGTGATATTAGCAGGGGAGTGAGGGAGAGAAAGCAGAGGCAAAGAGGAAAGTTTTGAGGTACTTCCGGAACCGGAGATGGTTCTCCTCAAGTTTCAGGGATGCAGGAAGGCTGTTCCAGAGGGAGGCCCCTGCTGCGGAGAGAGATCTACCCCCAGCTTGTTGCTTGGAGAAACGGCTGACCCTGAGGGAGTTGGAGGTGGATGAGCGAAGAGCTTGAGAAGGAAGATGTTTAGGCAGAGAGAGTTGAAGGTATTTTGGCCCAAGGCCCCAGAAGGCCATGTGGACAATGCAGAGGGTTTTGAACTTAATCCTCGCAGCCACTGGGAGCCAGTATAGTGATTTCAGTCCTGGAGAGATACGGTCAATGTCTTGAGGCCAAGGACAAGTCTTGCAGTCCTGTTCTGGATGAGTTGCAAAGGGCGGAGAGTAGAGGCAGGCAGATTTAGATAGAGGCTGTTACAGTAGTCCAGCTTCGAGAGAACCAGGGCTCTAGAGACAGTGAGCTTCTGGGGGAAGGAGAGGAAAGGGAGGATACCTCTGAGGAGGTGTAGCTGGTAGTGTGACTTCTTAGAGACGTCAGATATGTGAGGAGTCGAAGATGACCCTGAGGTTTTTTGCCTTGCAGGTAGGAGCAGGAGGAGGGCCAAGGGAGGCCGGCCAAAGAGCTGCAGGGAAGGAGGGAGTGGGTGTACCGATGAGTAGAATCTCAGTCTTACTGGCATTAAGGCAGAGGTCGTTGGTGGCACACCATTCATGGATAGCAAAAAGACAGTCAGAGATGAGGGAAGGGGAAGAGGAGGCAGAGGGTAGCCTGTAAATCAGCTGGGTATCATCCGCGTAGCACTGAAAGTTGGGACAGAGAGCGGCGATGCGGTGGGCAAGAAGTGCCAGATACTGGTTGAAAAGCCAGGGGCAGAGGTTAGATCCCTGGGGGACACCACAGGTAGAGAAAAAGATGTCAGAGAGGAAAGAACCCAGTTGGACCTAGGAGGGTCGATTGGAGAGGAAGGAGGTCAGCCACGCCAGAGCCTGACCAGTGATACCCAGGTTATCATGGAGACGGTTGAGCAGGATGGTGTGGTTGACATTGTCAAAGGCAGAAGAGAGATCGAGCAAAATGAGAACCAAAGGGGTGTTAGAGTCAAGGCTTGAGAGCAGGTCCTCACGGATGTTCAGGAGAGCAGTTTCCGTGCTTCTGGCAGCTCTGAAGGCCAAGTGCACGGATAAGTGCACACAACAGGTGGTGGATGCACTGTTATGCATACAGAAAACAGTCATCAAGTGCAGGGTTTGCTAGAAAGCCAGTGCAGGGGTTTGGTGAGGCAGTTAGCCGGGGAGAGGAGCAGAAACAGCAGATGCTAAGAGAAAGTCTTTGAGGTGCTTCTATTTTGTATAATAATTTATTTTGATCAACTCACTGCTGCTGACTAGAAAGCAATCAGTAGCACTCTGTTGAGCAACCAGGACCAGGAAGGACGTGTTATTGATTAGAAATCCAAAGAAAACCCAGAATTTGAAAGGAGTCAGCAGCAGTGAGCTGATCAAAATAAATTATTATACAAAATAGAACAGTCAATAGAAATAAAGATTGATTCACAGAACGAATTTGGAACAAGTGAAAGTACCTTAAAAAAAGTTTTTCTTGAAAGATTTATTTAGGTAACCTGATTAGAATCTACTCTCCTGAAGAACCATTGCAAAGAGCGATGGGGAAACACGTGTAGAGAGTGTAAAATTGACATTGGAAATGAGAATGCGAAATAGACATTGGAAATTGAGAGTGAAAAATAACATGTGGAATTTGCAATAAACAACTAAACAGAACAACAGCATTGGATTGTGAAGATTATTATATATTTTCTGAACTTGTTTTTTACTATATTACATCTTGAATACTCACCGTACTCAATTTAACTTATAAGGTTGTCGCATTGGAGTAAAAATATATATCTCACATTATTTCAGTTTAAAAGAACTGATACTGTTACATGGAGAGCTCTTCAATGCCATTGGTGGAAGCGTGTGGAATTTTTTAACAGTACGCAATGATGGCGTGCTGCAAAGAAGACACTAGAAAGGGAAGAAGGAATGTTTCTGCCTCATTGGGACACAGCCCTCGCTGTCCTTGGGGAAACGCACGTGCGCGTACTTCCCTTTGCCGCTAGCTACCCATGAGATTGGGACAATCAGGACTATCTCAGCTGCGGGTGTGGGTCACAGCAAGGCCCGTTCATAATTGTCTCCATTACTGTGGGTACTCAGCCGGACTGACATGGTTGCTGTTAGTTGCAGACACACTGTAGCACAATAGATTTGGTACACCATTACTTACAGTGCAAACCTATGTGGCTTGCTACTCTGTTCTGAAAAGCTGCAAACAGATTGAACAGCATGTCTGTGGTGTGCCCTTTTGTAGGGTTGCAGTGGACAACCTCCACCCGGAAAGTAGGCCTACATTGTTCCAAAACATACATACATGTGCAACAGCATATTGTGGTGTGTTTGTAAGCGTGTACTTTCTGAAAAACACTCCATACATTGCTCAACCCTGCACTTTGCTAGTGTTCGAGGGTCCGGCTCCTGTCCTCGAAATAAGGGCCCATGCGCAGGGTGGGTGCAGTTGCATGGTGACATCGCCAATGTTCTCCTTTGGGACAGCTGTCCGCGGGACGCGTTTTGGGCGAAATGCCTTGTGCACACATGCATGGGTGTCCTATGCACACCGTTGCATCTTCTCTACTGACTAAAAGTGCACCACACGTGCACCGACCGTTTTGGCTGACGCTGGATATTTATAGGGTACAGCAGGTGGGATGTTTATGTGCATAGCTACCTGTAGGGCGTGGGTGGACGCCCCAACCTAATTAACGTTCCTTCGCATATGCTGCACAGTGGTGATGTTACCAGGACACAGAGGAACAGATACACATGCGTGTACTTGCACTACGCACAAACGTGTGCTCCCACACACATTGATAGGTGGTGGACAACATGCGGACATGCAGAGCCTGGTGGCGGTGTACGGATGCCTTCATTGTCATTGTGGATAGGCCAGACAGCTGCTTTCTTACTTGTGGTCATTGTAACAAGGACTGTGTGCCGCTGAGTCAGAACCCCATTTCAGGTCAAAAAGAATACCACAAAAACACTCAGCAAAATTCTCATTATTACAGCTTACTTGTACACATGCATACACCCCATGCACGCACAGGGGTAGCGTGAGTTATGGTTGCTTAGCTGACCATAACTTGTGAATTTCTGGGGGTTTTCGGTTTTACCTGTAACCATAACGTCCCTGTAACAACGTTTGTCCATTGAATTGCATAGGTTTTTACTAGTGCAACTTAACCATAAAGTCCCTTTAACAACGTTTTTTGTCAGTGTGTATATATATATATATATATATATATATATATATATATATATATATTAGTTATAATCAAATGAGCCACCTGTGCTTATATTAGGATAAAAAATCAATGAATGTAAGTTTACCTGTGGTCAGTGGTTATCCCACATAAAGTAAATATTCCTGGTATGGATATTTCTTAGTTCCATCTGATAATAATAATTCCTGCTCCTGATTAGGATTGCTAAAGGTGAAAGTAAGAAAGGTAAGCCCTGCTATATGTTTAAACACGTTCTAGAACACAATTTCAGAGTTTAGGATGAAAATGTAGTCAGTACCTGATTAGCAAAGGTATTCGGTTGGGTCGGGTTCCACGTGGCAGTCGCCTCTCCTATTTCTATCACATCGCGCCCATCTTGAGCTTATATTTACACACGCCATTAGCATGCCAATGAATGACGTCATTGCATACGAAACGTCATGACGCCATCACACGCTTGCGTGCTACGACGGCAATTTTGAAGCCAGTTGTTACTGTGACAGTGGTCACAGTTTGAAAAAAGACTACTGATTATGTGGACATACACATGAAAAGGGATCCCATTTAAGAGCCTCTTATGGTATAACGTTAATCATAACTTAAATTGTACCACTTGTTAGGGTGTGATGCCAATGGATGGGGTTATGGCGTAAGAAACAACATGATGTCATCACGCGCTTGCATGCTAAGACGGCCATTTTGAAGCCAGTTGATATTCTGAAAGTGGTCACAATTTGAAAAGGGCCACTAATTAATAGGAGATACCCGTGGAAAGGGGTTCCCACTAAGGAGCCTCTTGTGGTATGGACCACTTATTAGGGTGTGATGAATATGGAATTGGGGTCAGACTATGATTATTAGTAATTAGTGTTGGAATATTGAGATTTAGACCTGATTAGATAATTTCAAAGAGCATCTTGACATCTTTCTCAGAGCTAATTATAAAGAGAAACCCATCGAAATTGTGTTCACACTGTTAGATCATCTTTTTACTGGTGTGCAGTCCACTGGTAATGGGAACTGAGCACCAATGACACCCAAATCCTCTCGCTATTCAATCACTATTGATAATTACCATTTCATTATCTCACCGTAAATTACAGTGAGAGACCGTTTTAAACATACTTATAAAAAACATTTCCATTTCGGTTTCCTGATTAAGTCCAATAGTGGTACTTGGTAATCTGCAGATGAGTCTGGCCTCCTCTTGTCTGAGCATTCTTTCACGATCACGTTGTCTTAGGCTTGGCAGTATTTGTTTCACTCCAATGCATTTAATTTGTTCCTTATTAGCCATCTGATGCATCTTGTCACAATGTTCTTGTAAGGGCAGTATCGGTACGGTACAACTTTATTCGGCCAAGAAAAGACCATCAAAGTACATCCTACAAAAACACTTCTAAAAATGAGGGTACAATTCTGATACAGAATTACAAAGAATCAACAACATAGAAAGCAACGGGGCAGTGCAAACAATCCGCCCCCTCCCTTGAAAACCCTAAACATATCTTTGGCCCAATAATCCGGTTCCACCATCCCCTTGCCTCCGCCAATATCAATGGTGCCTCGGGCCCAAGGTAGTCAGATTAGCCCCTGAGAGGGGGCTATTACTGGAACAGACTCTAGTATTTGCTATGGCAGATCTAAAGGGGGCAACAGAGCTGAAAAAAGGGGGTGTACTGATTGAGATCCCACTATTCGATGACTGGCCTGCCCGTCCACAACCTCCCAAAACCCTGAGCGCTGTGCTACGATCCCAGAAGATCAGTTTAATGCTGTCCATGGTGTTCTTGCCCATAGTAGTAATTCTGCTGCACCCCGCCAAAGCCTCTCTGCATACAAACGGGCAATATCCTGAGGTTTTCAGCCAATATAAACATTTGTTAAGTAGAGCGTCCCATGGCTCGTTCTTGTCTGCTGCCAGTTTGGGCACCCCCTGAAGAAAGACTATAGAGTGTTTGGGCTTTCCTTGTTCAGGAGACTTGAGCTGACCCCCCGACTTCCACAAACCCTGAACATTGGGTTCAGTGCATTCAGGGCCCACGGAGGCAGAGGCCAGAGCAGGGATTTGGTGAACAGTAGTCCCTTTGGGGGTGGCCAGTACCAGAGGGACCTGTGCAGGTAGAGATTCCAGGGGACTTTCCTGCAGAGGCAGCTTATGCCCTTCAGCTGCTGAGGTGGTGATCATTGGCTCCTCCTCCTGGACAATTCCACCTCCCTTACTTTGGGCCTCAAGCAGGGTTTGTAGCAGATCCTCAATGATGGCCAGTTCCGCCAGAACTTGGGTGCATCCACACCCCCTATTCGGGGGCACCTCCTCAGTGAATCGGTCAGATGACAAATGGACTCATGGTTACTGTCAGCAGTTCTTCGGTTAATGTCCTCGACCATCCGTAGAGGGGTCACACAGAGGGGAGGGGTTGCCCCTGAACTTGTAGACGAGAGTATATCACTCCATGAGCTGTTGTGGGAGCTTGATGAGGGATTGCCCTTTTGAGCAGATTGTATCAGACTGTCCCCTGCAGCCCAGCGGGATGACACAAGGGCTGAGGGGGTACCATGGGTAATGAGATTGATGGTAGTGGCCGGGACTACAACCATATTTTGGATCGAAGATAGACTTAATTCCGGATTGCTGCCAGAAACTGCCCTGACTTGCAAAGGTGGTTCCGACCGTAAACCCTGGGCCGTTCCTTGGGGCAGATTATGTATCACTAGTGAGGTGCCAGGGGTAGACAAGGGCTGATTGAAGACAGACTTCGTGACAGACAAACCTTCAGATGACCCACTGGCCCCGTGATGATGCCCGTTGCGGTGGTTGGGGGTCCCCCCTCCCTGAGGGCGCTGTATCCTTAATATCAAAGTTTTGTGCTGAGATTTCAGCATGGGGGATTCGTGACTAGTGGGTGGAGGGCAGAATAAGAGTGGGGGAAACAGGGATAAAGAGTCAGTAGACTTTTCCAGGGGCCCACCATTCGCCTCCATCGCGGACCTCCTCCCGTGCTCACCTCTGTGTTCTAAGTCCCGTGTCCTGTGTCCAGTTCTGGTCCCTCGAGGCTTCACACTCCCGCTGCGCTGAACACCACGCGGCACTAAACACCGCGCCCTTGCATCCTCCCTGTTGTGATTTACATATTAAAGGGTTCTCTGATGCGGAAACGTAGCTCTCTACTAGTCGAGCCAACATACAGTTTGTTACAAACACAAATAATAATATAGACAAATCTGCTTCTGCAATTGATTAGATCCTTAATTTGTATTGACTATCTGCTGTCACATATGTTTGCACATTGTTTAGTGCATATTTTCACATTGTTCATGCATTTGTAAAAGCCTTTTACTAGTTACCACTCAGTGCACCCCTTTGAGAACAATCCACATTACTAGACATAAAACTCAGACTCAAAATAGTTTTGAAAGTAGGTTCCCTGGTGTACACAAAGTCAGGTGTGTAACCAATATATTTAGACAAAACATCATGGGCCTCATTACGACCCAGGCGGTAATCTTCCGTCATTACCGCCATGGCGTAATGAGCGTTTACGCCGTGGGCCGATGGCGTAAAGAGCGTCACATTACGACCCATCGCGCACGAGCATTACGCCATGGCGGTAATGCAATTAACGCCATGGCGGAAAAGGCCCCTACCGGCCTCGTAAAGCAAGCAAGGTGCACCTCCGCCACCGTAATTAGCGGCCACCGTAATTAGCGGCCACCGTAATTTGCGGTGGACGTAAAAAGCTGAACCGGAAATAGCGTCATCGCGCCGGAACGGGAAACAGCACGTCGGCCATCTTTAAAAACACAATCCATTGCCATCCTACCGAACAACACCAGACCCAACCCTGACACCTGTCCCAACCAATCAGCCACCCATCCAAGTACCCGAAAATGCCAAAAGTTGTAAAGAAGGCATGTGACCGCCAGCGCCAGGAGAGATTCAGCCGGGAGGAACTCTGCATGCTTGCGGAGACCCTGCAAGACAACGCAGGTGTCGTTTTCTCCCCGGAAATGACCAGGACAGCGATAGCGAAGAAGAAGGCCATCTGGGCCCTGGTGGCCGAGCGCGTCAGCGCGGTGGGGACCGTACCCCGCACCCCATAGCAGTGCAGGAAGCGCTGGGATGACCTACGCATACGGGTCAGAGCCGTCATCTCTGCAAACCGCAACCTTGCCCTGGGTACCGGTGGAGGGTCGGAATCCCCACTAAAACTCCAACCGTGGGAGGAGATCTGTGCAACCACGATTGGCATGGAATCCATTGAAGGCGTTGGAGGGATGGAAAGGGGAGCTCCGACATCAGGCGATGAAGGTAGGTGCCTCAAACAAGACATGCCATAGTCACTGCAGTCCATTCATGTGTAGCACAAGGTTGCCCTACAGTGTAAATGCAACACATTTCAACACTGCCCATAGCCACATGCGAGCACCACCCTGTATACACTGCTGGCACCCGCATACCTGCATCCACATTCCACACTAAAAGGAGACAACCTGCATGGCCCTGCCTGAAATCTGCCTCATCTACTGACCAGAATAATGTCATTCATTGTCATTCCAAAGTCCGCAGACCCATCAATAACGCCCTCCCTCCTTTGCTCCACCACAGGCACAGATTCACACCCCGAGGACCAGGACACCCCTGCGACGAAGAGAGCCAAGAAGGCCATCAATACCGTCCCCGCACCCTCAACCTCAGCTGCAGTGAGGCAGACCCCACAACAAGCAGGACCCACTGCGAGCATACCGGACGTCCCACCGGCAAGCACCCCTGTAGGCAGCAGGCCAGCAGCAGCTGCTCCACCTCTACCGACATTGCATGCCACAGAAGGCACCGGGTCAGCGGCCAGCAGCAACATCGGTGAGACAGCTGCAATAGCTGCATGTTCAGACTCAGACATGGAGCACAAGGTCAGAAGCCCCACTGACCTACTACATTCCCCCTGTTTCTCAGACGCCAGCCCCCATGAGGATCACACACAGGGGCACACAGAGGTAGAGGAGTGGCCTTCCACCCCATGCCCAGTCCTCACTCCACAGGAAGGGAGCAGCCCCTCCATCACACCACCAGCACTGGCCATGGGCCAGCAGTGGCAGCAGTCCCTCGAGGACATCACAGAACGGCAGCAACAACTGTCCACGATGCTGACTGAGCATGCCGCGGAATGTGTGGGGGCTAGGGCAACCATTGAACAGGCCACGGAGACCCTAAGGGCCGAAGTAGCGCAGAGCACTGCCACCCTGAGGGATGCCATGCAGGCCATGTCCAGGGACATCTGTGCTGAACTTGCCGCCTTGCGTCGTGCGCTCACTGAGCACACCCACACCCTACAGGACGTGCATGCACGGGGGCAGGCAGGGACATCCTCCACTGCCAGTTCTGCACAGAGCAGCCCCGTGCGACGTGCCGGACGTAACCTGCGCTCCACAGCCAGGGGTGCCCCGGGTGCCGGGAGAGGGGGCTTGTAACAGCCTGTGGCCACTGTCACAGGCATCTGTTGACACCTACATGGGGTGTGTTGGGGTGTGCAGGGGGGAGGTGGGGGGGGTGTGTTGGGGTGTGCAGGGGGGAGGTGGGAGGGGGTGTGTCACGACATTTCATAGTTTGAATACACTTTTTTCTTTCTGAAAAAGAATTGTGTGGACATTTTCATTGCGTATGTGTGCTTTATTGGTGTACAGTCCACAGTGTGCATGTCCCAGAGCCACACAGTGCCCCAAGTGCAGTCATCATGTGATACACACCAGCCGTGTGTGCTAGCGATGATACTTTGGCTCATTGCACGCCCCTCCTGTGCATCGCCTCCTCCATGGGGTGCCGCCCCATCTGCACCCTCCTCATCCTCATCATCAGGTGGTTGCAGTTCTGCGTCAGGGGGCAGGGGCACATTCCGTCTGACGCACATATTGTGTAGCATGACACATGCCATGACAATCTTTGCCACCTTCTCATGGCCATACAGGAGTGCCCCACCAGACCTGCTGAGGCTTCGGAACCGTGCCTTCAATAGGCCGAATGTCTGCTCTATGACCACACGAGTACGTGTATGTGCACGGTTGAAGTCCTCCTCGTGCTGGTTCTGCGGGTTCCGGACTGGTGTAAGGAGCCACCTCTTCAGGGGATAGCCTGCATCACCTGTATGTAGGCGAGAATGTATGTGTCAGTCATGTTGTCTGATCAAGAACATGATGTTCCACCATGGCTTGCATCCAACTGTTACTTTGGCTCACTTCTACATGCACTAATTGATTAACACAATGCTACCACTATATGCTCATGGCTCCCATGGCCTGTTTTGCATGCCATCACCCAATGTATGCAGAGGGGTTGTGTGCATTGTGAGTGCCCGTCCTCTGTCTCCGTTCTCTGTGTTACTCACAGCCAGGTGGAGTATGCATCCCCCCCCTTTCAGCCAGGTGGAGTAGGCATCCCCCCCCCTTTCAGCCAGGTGGAGTATGCATCCCCCCCCTTTCAGCCAGGTGGAGTATGCATCGGTACGTCATTCACCTGCCCACTTCCATGACATTGGACTCACCGAGTAGCCAGGGTCTTGGCCCTGCATGTCGCTCCATGTAGCGTGGTATTGTGGAGTTCCTCAGGACCATAGAATCATGGGTTGATCCGGGGAATCGGGCACAACAATGTGTGATGATCTTGTTGGAGTCACAGACCATTTGCACATTGATTGAGTGGAACTGTTTCTGGTTGCGGTACGGTACCGCCATGGCACGTGGAACCACCAATTCCACATGGGTGCAGTCGATGGCACCAATGCAACCGGGTATGCCGGCTAGTGCATGGAAACCCACTTTGGTGTTTGCAATCTCCTGGCCAGTCCGTGGTAATGAGATGTGGTCATCTGTGTGCTTGAGGAGGGCATCGAGCACTTGGATGAGTGTTCGTGAGAATAATGGTTGTGAAATGCCATGCAGGTGCCCCACTGTGTGCTGGTAGGTGCCTGTGGCCAGGAAGTGGAGTACAGACACTACCTTCAGTAGGGGGGGGGGGTGGCGGTTGGAGTTTCTATCATGCTGACAATGTCGTTGTGTGTCATGTCTACGATGGCGGTGATGGTGTCCCGGTCCAAACGGTACAGGGTGTGGATCTGCTGAGCAGTGAGGTTGAATGGATTGGCTCTGATGCGTGGGATTGGGGGCTGCCTGCGTGGTGGCACTGGCTGTGCTGGTGGGGCTTGCTGGGCCTGCCTTGCCCTCCTTCTCCTCCTGCGTCTCCTCTGTGCTGCCTGTTGTTGTTGTTGTTGTTGTTGTAGTTGCTGTTGTAGCACATGCATTGCTATCAGGTCCTCCAGCCCCAACATTGCTAGTCGTATTGGTATCATTGTGGAGTGTGACTGGGTGTGGGAAGGGGTGGGGTGTGCTCTTTTTGTACTTCCTGAGTCTGTATTGCCTTCATCTGTGCTGTTTCTGTGCACCTGTGGCAGCTGCATTCACTTAACATGGCCCTTTACGGTTGGTTCGCGATGGCGTTATTAGCACCATGGCGGTAAGGTACTTAACGGGCTGGGTGATGGCGTTAGGTGCATGTCCGCTTGGGTCGGCATTTGCGTACCTTTCCGCCATGGCGCTAAGTACGGTGTGGGCGGTCGCGTGCGTGCACCCTTAGCGCAGTTAGCAGCAGCGTTAACTATGATGCCGCTAATGGCATCATAGTTAACGGTCACGGGTCATGATCGGACCTGGCGGAAAACGATGGCGGTAACCATTTACCGCCATCGTTTTTCACTTAGCGCCAGGGTCGTAATGAGGCCCCATATAATTTCAAAATCTGTCAATGTTTTTTGAACATTTTGTAAATAGATTCATAATCTTTAGAAAATTGGGTTATCATTCTAGTCTTAGATTCCTTTTCAGGTATTTTGATTTTAGGAGTTAATATCACATTTCTGTTAGCATTATCTGCCTTGGTCTTGGCCACATCTATAACATCCCTATTGTAGCCTCTTTGTAAGAATCTCTTCTCTATAAGTGATTTCTCTTCCATGTAATCACTGGCTCTGCTACAGTTCCGTTTACCCCGTAAAAATTCCCCCTTTGGAATACTGTCAATAACACTTTTTTGATGACAACTACTGGAGTGTAAGATTGAATTGACTTTGGTGTCCTTCCTAAATGTGCGGGTGTGTAAATTGTTACCTTCAATTGAGATATGCAAATCCAAGAATGTTACATGTTTGGTACTCTTTTCCAATAATGAGTGGAAATGGATGATTAACTGAGAATGTGTCTAAATTCATTGATACTCTATTAAGACCGTAAGTACTGAAATTAAAATAATATGTAAGGGATGCCATGCATGTACTAGAGATTATATTTTATACTTCCATATAAAAGTTGTTTACGTTTTAAAAGGAAAAAAAATGGTTTTGAAGAAAGTATGAAGATTTAAATCTACTTTCAAAATAGAATAAAGAGAGTTAACGCACAATGCTCGCCCCTGTGTCTTTAATAGAATCAAGACTCCCTGTGCTGTAGCTGGGGTAATCTTCATTCTAAATCAAGACCGGAGGCGGACATTAGGCTTGTTCAAAACTATTCACTCCTGCTGCTGCTATACTCAATTGGCTTAAAATAGGTTTTAAACGTGGTGTCACAGGCCCAATCAGCCCCCTTCAAGATGTCCTGAAGGTTCACCCCGGCTCCTAAAGCCTTGGATGCCTTGGTCCCCTAACTGAATGTGCTCCGAAACGCGTCACATCTATGCCTGCTAGGGAAATGACTTCTCGCACACATCTTGCTAGTCGCCGCTGCTATCGCCTTAAACGGTTTCCTGCACATGATGAGCAGCTGTGACACGCCTGCTGGCCTTACTTTGCCTGTCCTACACTCATATTGATACAGTTGGCTATGCACAATTTCGGCTGCCCCACAAAATAAGGATAAGAGATAACGGAAGAGTGGCACCTAGTCCTTCTCGCAATGGAAAAGGTCACTCAGTCTGGACAGAATGTCTTTCTGTCTACCTCAAGGGCTTTTACATTCAACAGTCTCCTACAGGACACCAGACACAACAGCAAAGCTAGTTTCCCTGATAATTGCTGATCTGACAAATCACTGTTACTCGGCCAGTCAAAAAATAGGCACAAGACAGCGTTGACGTTACATAGCTGCACGTGTTTTGGGATGGGGGCGTACTGATCTTAACTCCCTACAGTAACCTCACCAACACTGGGTGTTCTCCAACTGGTGGCCCATCCAGCGGATCGTGAGCTGCTGAGATCGCTAATCTATAAACTCCTACGGTCCTAAAAGCCTTTCCATCTATGGCCAGGGATGCCAAATAATTCAGCACTTGCACTAAAGGGGCTGAAACCGGACGAAGATTGTGCTGGCTGCACCATAGGCACCGTCACCCCCATGCAGCCTCATAACACCTTAGGGTAGAAGGGGCCCAGGACCTTTGATAAATTCTGCAGCCGATCCCGAAATGCACAGCAGCCTCCATCTGCCCCCGATACCCTGCACGCTAGTAGAGGTAGTTGCCCTGTCATTGTCAGAGGATAATTCTCTGACTGATCTGACATCCTGTTTGAGAGGAAGCAATCACAACGTTCCATCAGACCTGTAAACGATGCTTGCGACTTCAGAGCAACTATGACGGCTTCTGCCTCCTCCCTCCTGATCTTTGCCAATGCTCTGGTTAACATCATCAGTTATTTATTATTATTATCATTATTAATGGGGGAAAGCATAGTGTACTGTGCCCGACCATGCTTGAAGAAAAGCATCCACCCCTTGCTCCTCCCGGTCCAGACGCCAGCTGAAGAACTTGGGTAACTGTGTGTTCAATCTGGACACAAACAGGTTGGTGTCTAGGGAGCCCCAAAGGGCTGCAATCCGTGCGAACACTTCGGTATGTGGCATTCAATTGCTGGAGTCGTGCCTGTAGCAGAAGTTCCAATCCACCACCATGTCCTGCACTCCCGGGAGATACTCTGCTGTCACAGATATCTTCCGGTCGTGGCAGTAATGCCAGAAGACCTTTGTTAACCCCATCAGCATTCATGACCAAGTGCCCCCCAGATGGTTGATATACCAAACCGCAGAGATGTTGTCTTTCCTGAGCAGGATGCAACACTCTGCTTTGAGACTGCAAGCAGTTCTAGGCAATTGATGTGGATGATAGCTGCTCCTACGACCACCTGCCGCCCGTTTCCAGATGGCTGCACCTGACCCCCTCAACCTGCTCTGCTTGAATCAGACACTATGACGAGCTCCGGGACGTCTCTGAAGATAGCATGTCTGTTCCAGACTTCCATGTTCTGAAGCCATCATTCTAGCTCTAATCTCCCCTCCTGATTTAGGCGAACTAACTGATACCCTAGGCCTTCTTGCAGATGCTGAATCTTCATCCTCTGAAGAGCTCTGTAATGTAGGGGTCCAGGAAAGATGGCCTTAATGGAGCCTGCAAGTAACCCGACAATCCTTGCTAGAGCCCATAGTAATATCATGTCCTTCGCTAAAGATGCTCTCAATTCTTTTTTTATCACTCTCCTCTTGGGAGCTTGCAGCTCTAGTGTCGCTCTCGTCGTATCTACTATGAACCCGAGGAATTCTAAGCGTTGCCTTGGGACCAGCTCGGATTTCTCCCAATTTATCAGAAAACCTAGGGAAGTAAGAAGCTGAGCTGCCCATTGCATCTGTTCGATGAGTACCTGCTTGTCGTTCGCTAGAATGAGGATATCGTGCAGAATAATGATCATACGGATAGCCCTATCCCTCATGGTTGTCGCCACTGGTCTCATAACCTTTGTGAAAGCCCATGGCGCTGAGGTGAGACCGAATGGGAGGCATTTGAATTGCAAAGCAAGAAAGGTGGGCACCACACTTGTTTGTATGCCTAGTTGTAGTTAATCACATCACATATTGTCGTGACTTGCCACGTACTGAAGAGAGTATGGACCTCCGTTCCAAAGTTCCCCACAGAGAGGTAGAATGAACTCCCTGTGCGAGCCTTGGAACCACAGGTGGATGATGTTTCACAGGATCCGCAGCGTCGAGAACCCCAAAGCTGTTGGAAGGAAGGCAAGGTTAACACAAGCAATAACAATACCTTGAGTCAGTGATAAGTACTAGAATAAGGCTTACCTAAACTCAAAGTCAAGGGCTGTGGTGTTCAAAGCTGTGGTGTGAGGGAACGCCAGCGATCCTGAAAGCCAGATAAAGAAACACCGACTCTGGAGGAATCACCTGAGAGACTAGAGTCTTTTGTAGTACTGTGACAAAACGTAGTTCAAGGAATCCAAAAGCAGTAAGCAAAAAAAATGCTCCGAAGATCAAGATCCAGGTTTAACAAATCAGAAAGGGAAGATCCAAAACCAGTCCGTTTCCGTTTAGCCAAAGTCCAAGTATCAAAGTTCGAGCATATCCAAGGAAAAGTTTGAGGAGCAAGAAAGCCAGTCCGAGTGTCGTGAGCCGAGGTCTTGAACAAGAATATCCGTAACGCAAACGCCTAACAGTGTAGAAAACAGCTGTGAAGCAAGGAGCATTTGAATCGCCCGGCTTTTATGTCCGTCGACATCCGATCACGTGATTTGGTTTCGTGACACGTGATCGGGATGCCGACGCGAAACCTGGAAGAAGGCGCGATTGGCTGCCACAGCCCGTTCGTATCCTCCATGGCAGCTGCCAGCGAAAACGAGGAAAACGAGGAAACGAACTAAGCCGCTTCCTGTGGCTGACACTAGACCACGGAGGCTGACGTTTCCTACGCACCACAGGTAACAGGGCATAATGAGGAGGCGATTGTGTAGAGGGCATTTGGGCTATGCTAGGTGTCTGGGCGTCCCTATGTGTCTGGGCGTCCCTATCTCCAGAAGGGGCATGCAAAGCTATGAGTGAGGAAGGATTCTTCCCAGAGTGTATGACACATATCACTTAATGTATACATATTTCATAGGAGCTAACTGAAAAGAGTCCAGAGACACCCAGACTTCAAATAACTGTGTAGCAGGTAACCTGGATGAAAAAATCCAACTATTCAGTTGCTCTCTAATATTGTCCCAAAGGCATGGTTTCAAAAAAACGTTGTGCTCTCTCTCCAAATTTGATGCATTAATATTCAATTAATTCCTGTAAAAGATCAGTCGTAGTCATGAGTTTCCTTTTTGAAGTAATTCTATTTAGTTATATTCACTACATGTAGCTTGGATGAGGTAGACTTCAGCACAAATATAAATACATATGAGGGTTCTAGTGCCAATGCATTTCGGAATCTAGTTCCTTCTTCAGGGTGAGCCTCATAGTCTGAATGTGTGGTTCCTTTAAAGAGTGCTGGGTCAATTCATAGTACGGCTCAAGTGCCATAATGCAGAGTACAGGAGCATTCAGCGTGCGCTGTTTGTCCTCACGTGGACGCGTCTCTGGTTTGTTCCACAGGAAGCTGAGATATCTGCAGTGCTCTCTGGCAATCAGAATCGTCAGATAGGTGTCCTTCAGATCTAACCTTAATAGGCAGTCCCCCTTCCGGAGGATAGCCGGAGGAGGTGCACTCCCTCCATCTTGAAGTGCATGGAAACCAGCCACCCATTGAGCTCTTTCATTGGTCTTACTTTCTCCTTCCTGTGAACCAGAAACATATTGCTTATGAAGGCTGCTGCTTCTCTGTCGCTGCGCTCTATCGCGCCCTTGGTCGCCAGTTAGCCCAGCTCTCTCTCTCTAGGAGTTTGCTCTCCTCTCGCGCTTGCGCAAACTGCTTTGGCTTGTCTCGCTGCGCTGGCTCTGCTACAAACTATAGTTGGAATACTGTCACTGTCTGCAGTAGCCATAAATTGCTTGAAAGCCTGTGCCAACTTTGTAAGTATAAAAAAGTCCTGCCACCTACTGGAAGGCAAGGCCCTGTACTCCTCACCCGATTGGGCTCCTGGGTGTCGGTAATAACCTCGACCTCTGCGTCTTCGACTGCTGCGCACCCACGCTGGGAAGAAAACGGCTTGTTGACGTGCCTCCCAATACTGGGCTCTCAGGTTCTGAGGCCTCCTCTGCGAATGGAACCGACCGGACACACAACCTCTGTTGCGACCGGACCCGACAAACACTCTTGAGGGGAAAATCTTCTTAATGGATGTCTGTGCTTTCTCAAGGGCTGCATATGTGCCCACAAATCTTCCCATGTCTTTGGCAAAGGTCTCTCCAAATAAGAACCCTTGAGCAGCTTCGCCTGCCTCGTAGGATGCCAGGTCCCCCAGTTTTGAATTTATTTTCATAGTAGCCCTCTCTTTCTTTCAGACGACAGAGCGCAATTTGCATTCCCCAGAAGGGATACTGCTCTTTGAGCCCAGTTAGCCGGGGTATAAGGGTCCCAGGTCCATGATCTTAGCAATGGGCCCTGCCATGTCCAAGACATTTTCTTGGCAACTTTCCAGCTCAGTCCCTGCCTCTTTTAACATCTCTAGAGGCTTTAGATATGAAGGTGATCATCTTTGGATCTAGTTTCGGTGTTTCTGCTACCTTCACTGGTAACTCCGGCCGGGGGGAACCCGAGCGCATCGGTAACCTCACTTCTTTTTCAATCGACTTGCAAAGCCTTTGGGTCATATATGTTGCTACCCTTGGTGAAGGTAGCCAGTCGTTCCATCTCGGATGCACAATTGATTTGGGGTCAAACGTGTCTGCTAGTTCCTCTTTGGGCTCCTCCAAGTGCTTCACTTTGCACTTCTTCTTTCCTCTCTTTCACCTCTGTGAGGAGCAAGAGCCCGACACAACGGACTCTGGTGAGGAGTCTTCATCCCCTATATTTTGCACCCCTGGGTAAGGGGGTAGGAGGCTTGATAGTGTTGACCGCTTCATGAATGCGCCTTTCAGCTTTTCGAATGTGTCGACAGCCTCAGGAGGCTTTCTATTTCCCTCCTTGTCAGGACCTGGGGGATTAGAAGAGATCTTTCTCTTACGGGTCTTGCCTCTCTCCTTATTTGTGGCATCACTGAGAGGCTGATTAGAGGATGTGCTGTGCCTCTCTAAGAACAGTGAGCAAGGGGTCCACGTCTGGATACCCCTGGTAACTTAGGGTGAGACCCAGTTACTTAATATGCAAAACAAAGGGGGGTCTCTCAACCAGCACGAACACAGCCCATTGACCTGTTCTTGGGTGGATGGCCCATGGGAGAGTCTCAACCAAGTCTTTAGCTCTCTGTTCCTTTCACAGAGGAGAAATATCCCTGCATATCAGTCTTTGTCCTGCCCTGGGGCAGTCCAGCACCGAAATGGTAGGCAATTCTTCTCTGAACAAGAGTACCAACAGCAACCCCATACACGTGTTTCAGCCTTGTTGGGCATCATCAGTGAGGTGGAGCTGTGCCACTCTAAGAACAGTGAGCAAGGGGTCCACGTCTGGATTCCCCTGGTAACTTAGGGTGAGATCCAAAGTTACAACATATGCAAAACAAAGGGGGGTCTGGGAGTCTCTCTACCAGCACGAACACAGCCCATTGACCTGGTCTTGGATGGATGGCCCCTGGGAGAGTCTCAATCAAGTCTTTAGCTCACTGTCCCTTTCAGAGAGGAGAAATATCCCTGCATATCAGTCTTTGTCCTGCCCAGTGGCAGTCCAGCACCGAAATGCTAGGCAATTCTTCTCTGAACAAGAGTATCAACAGCAACCGCATACACATGTTTCAGCCTTGTTGGGCATAATCAGTGAGGTAGAGCTGTGCCTCTCTAAGAATAGTGAGCAAGGGGTCCACATCTGGATTCTGTCTCACCCTAAGTTACCTGGGGAATCCAGACGTGGACCTCTTGCTCGCTGTTCTCAGAGAGGCACAGCTCTACCTCACTGATGACTCCCAGCACCCCCTTTGTTTTCTTTTATTACAGGCCTTCTGATTCATTTGGGCCTGCCCTAGATTTGTCTCGGCCAGCGTTTAAAGGGCGGTTAGATGTTCCTTCAATTCCTCAGTGTATTCGGTCAGAGAGATTTCTTCAGTGTTTCCCATTCTTCCTTCACCAAGTCGAGGATGGTCTGCGGTTGTTTTCTGAACAGAAATTCAAAAGGCGAAAATCCGGTTGAGGATTGTGTCGTATCTCGCAGTACCATAAGGATCATAGCAACACCCAATCCCAATTCTTCCTCTCTGGTCCCGTAACTCTTCACAAGATTTTCTTGATTGTTTTGTTGTATCTTTCAACAAGTCCATCCGTTTGTGGATGGTACACGCAGGTCCTCAGATGTTTTATTTGTAGTCGTTCATAGACATGTCGCAATACTGTTGACATAAAGTTGGTCCCTTGGTCTGTGATGACCTCGGTAGGCAATCCTACTCTCGCAAAAAATGGTATGTGCTGATCACAGATCTGTTGGGCGGAGGTTCCCTTCAAGGGAATTGCTTCTGTATACCTGGTCGCATAGTCAACAATCACCAGAAGGTATTTATAGCCTCTACAGGCGAACTCAAGGGTCCCCACCATCTCCATGCCGCCTCGTTGGAAAGGTATGGTTATAAGAGGCATGCGTTGTAAGGGGGCCCTTGCCGGTTTTACTCCACTGGTCAGTTGACAAGTCGCACATTCTTTGCAAAACTTGGCGACATCTCCATATAGTCCTGGCCAATAAGATCTCTTCAATATATTTTGTTGAGTTCTCAATGAGGCCATGTGCCCTCCACACGGGTGAATATGTGCCAATTGTAGGATGACCATACGATGCGATATAGCAATCCATGATGGAAGATGAATCCTGGACCCTTGTCTACACTGGGTTCTGTTTCCTGGAGGGCCTTCTCTCTGGCGACTGAGTCTCTGAGTGTTGGATCACTCAGTGTTTCCCCCTAAATGGATTCCTCATGGTCCTCAGGATTCCAGTCAATTGGTCAGGTGACATAGATAGCACAACACTATGCTAGTCGGTTCTCCCTTCTAACACTTCTTGTTTTCTTAGTGCCACTACAGTGTCTTCTCCATAGGGAGCTTCCTTCCACCAATCTTTTTCCGGGTTTTTATTGCCTGGTTGAAGAGAGGTAGGTCAGTTCCAATCACAACCGGTGGGCAGAGGGTAGGACGGCAGCTCATAACATTGTAATATAATGATCAAATTCAACCTGTATCTTCTTCATTGGGTAATTCTTTACATCCCCATGAATACAATGTATAGATACCAAAACATTAGGTGATAAAGGAGAGTCACTCACTTTTGGAGAGATGGCGGTCTGTCTGCTTCCGCTATCCAGTAGGGCTCGAGTTGGTATTCCATCAACCCGGACATCCACAGTGTAGAGACCAGAAAGATGTCGCTCAGGGTTCGCCTTCATGTATCCGATCTCCATGGGTTCCGTTCCCTTTCTTTTTGGGCAGAACCATGCAATGTGGCCTCATTCTCCACAATCGAGACATTGATGTTGTTGGTATCCGGAGGTTATGGTAGATGTTTTCCTTTCCGAGCTAGGCATTCTTTCCTCAGGTTTCATCATGCGTTCCTCCGGTTATCTCCATCTTGTGAATATGGTTCTTGTTCCCTTGAGTGACTGAGATTCAATATTGGGCAAGAATGTGCGAGTTGATGTACTCATCAGGGGAGCTCTGTTGAAGCCAGCCTTCTGATAGGCGGATGCTATGTTCACTGCTTCAGCTAGTGTCGGTCGGTGATGCTGTCTGACCCATCTCTGCATTGGGCCGGGTAGTGCTTCTATGAACTGCTCCAAGGTAACCTTATCCAACAATTCTTGAATAGCAGGTGAGGGGGCTTGTAGCCACTTCTCTACTAGGTCCTTGACCCGGTAATAAAGCTGCCGTGGACTCTCTCCTTTCTTCAGTTTGGTGTCACGTAGCTGTATGCGGTAGGCTTCTTCATCCACGACCAATCAGTCCAATACTGCCTTCTTGATGTCTGCATATAGGGTATTCCTGTTGGGATTTATGGCCTGGGATTCCCCCTGCATCACTCCTGATAACAATGGTGCCACGTATTGACCCCAGCGGTCCGGTGGCCATTGTGCGTTCCGTGCTATTCTTTCAAAACTAGTTTCAAAAAAATGCAGGGTCCTCTCCGTCTTTGTATTTTTGTAATATGATGGAGGGTACCAGTGGTTGATTCCTTGAGCTTGCGACAGCATCCATAAGTCTGAGTATCGTTTTAAGTTGTCTATCCTGGGCAGTCATTTGCAAGGAGCATTGTAGCTGAATAGCTTGTTGGAAAGCCTGACAGTCGACAACAGCTTGCTGAGATCGAATCTGTACGAGCTGCTGCAGTTGTTGCTGTCCCGCCAACAGTCTTTATCAGGTTCCCCATGGCACTATCGATATTCCACCTTTGTCGCCACTTGTAGGATTCACGACAGAAGCAGGTAGTAGATGCCAAATAATTAATTTATTTTGAAAGAGTCTTCAGAAAAAAATGTATTTCAAGATGATAATTGAGTTCCTTGGCAGTTACTTCACTGTCAAAGTCTTGGGGCAAAACTGTTCCTTTTCAGCCTTCTCCTATTCACTAGAGCACGGGTAGGCCCACCAGTCGCTTCTGCTCTGCTCCCACTGTTCAGCGTTCTATAACAGTCAACTAAATGCACTCAGTTAACTTTAAGAAATATATCCCTTACTTGTCCCAGAATCAATCAGAGGTGTTCAATACCATTCCCTTCCTTATTGGGTTGACGCCCGGCCCCTATTTGAGCTGCTGTCAGGATCATCAGTTTTGCCCTTCCTGAGTTGCCGCATGGATCCGACCTCCAACATCAGCGCAGCAACCAACTCCATGCCGGGGACGACGGCACCTCGAGTACGGGTGAGTCCCGCCTCTGGCGCGTGAGTGGAAGCACCATACTCGTCTCCAATGTGAGAGGCGCCAGCGCAGCACTGCGCAGAGGACGCACGGCCATCCAAAGACACCAGGGCGCGAAACGCTGTGCAGGTGCGCACCACAGGTGAGATTCCAACCTGAAAGGGAGGGTGCCCCAGGCCCATGTCCCGTACTGTCCCTTGCCCCCGCAACGCTGCCACCGTCTCGGTTGACAGTGTCAGCGACATCTTCCGTTCCCTCTGACAGACTATCAAGGAATATTCTCCAGAACTCTTCCAGACAGGCCAGGAGAAGGGAGTCATTCTCATGGTCCAAATGTATTTGGTAAATCAGACCGTATTGCAAGAGACTGCTGTTGAGTCAACCTGAGACTGAATTGTTTCATGAGGACAAGGGAGCCATTCTCCAAGTGACTTTGATAAGAAATCCATTGAATCCTTTTTGGTTTATTTCTTAGTGGTAGGGATAGAGTAGTTGGTTTGAACAGAGGACTTATTTTGGTTTTTGACTTACATCCTGATGAGTACTCTAGTTATTCTCTGTTGAGGTAGGGAAAACCCCTCTAGGAATAGGGAGAGACAGGTTCTTTACTTTATTTGAATACAAGTTTATAGAATAAATGTGAGCGCCTCATCAGCCTCCTTACTCCATCCCACCACAGCCCCTACAAATAGTTGTAAGTAAACACCCATACCTCTCACCAGCTCCCTATTTGAATACTACATGCACCAAAGTTTGCTCTAGGTTCGCACTTTACAATGCTGAACATTTCCCTAATATTGTGTTCTCTTTCAGGAGAAGGAACCTAAGCATTGTAACAGGAGAACTGTCTCGTGCAGAGAAATCATATCTTGTTCAGAAAATGTTAGTGCATGAAGAATTTGATGCAAAAACCCGTGACAATGACATTGCTCTACTGCTAGCAACAGAACCCATTCAGTTCAATGATGATGTCCGGCCTGCTTGCTATCCCGAAGACTCTGGGATGGTGACTGGAAGAATGAAAAACTGTTGGGCATCAGGAAGGAGAAAGATGAGTGAGTAGCAATAGTTTACATTTGGATTACCTTAGTACAGCCATACATTGCTAATAGGTGATTCAAAGCATAGCGTGGTTTGTAACAAAAGCAGGACTACAGAATCAAACCCTAATAACACCATATTGGCCTGAAGAGGTCCTCCTCCTTCTCCCCCTCCTTCTATTCAATTTCCCCCTTCTAGTCTCCCTACGTCCAACTATGCTCGTAATCTTGGCATTTATTTTGACTCTTCCCTCGCCTTTACTCATCATATCTCCCTCACCTTTCGGGCATGTCGCTATCATCTCTTCAACATCTGTAAAATTCATCCCTCTCTCACCTTCCATGCTACCAAACTTTTAATTTCCTCCCTCATCTTCTCTCGTCTTTTCTATTGTTCTTCTCTCTTCTTTGGTCTTCCCTCTTCCCACCTTGCCCCCCTCAAATCCCTTTATCACTCTGCCATCCGCACCCTCTGTCTTCTCTCTCCTCATGACTCCATTTCCAACTCACTTTCTCAGCTAAAATGGCTTCCTTTCCATTCCCAACTTAAATTTCACTTACTTTGTCTGGTCTTTAAATCTCTTCATGACCTTGCTCCTCCTTACCTCTCCTCTCTTCTCTCATTTTACACCCCCTCTCGCTCCCTTCGTTCTGCCGATCTCTTCTTACTTTCAGTTTCCCCACCCCCTTGTTCCTCCTCTTGTTTCCGTTCCTTTCAGCTCCTTGCCCCCTTACACTGGAACTCCCTACCTTTCTCTATCCGTTCCTCCCCTTCCTATTCTTCCTTCCGCTCCTCACTGAAATCTTTTTTTTCAATCCCCTCCCTGAACCCCTTCCCCCTCTTACCCTTCTTTCCCTCTTTCTTGTACCCTTCTCCGTGTTCTTTATCTTCCCCCTTCTATTCTAAAGCTCCCTTCTTCCTACTACTCACTTCACTCACTACTCTCTCTCCCCCTTCTTCTTTCTCCACCCTCTCCTCTCCTCTTCTTTCTCATATGTAAATTGTTCTACATGCTAATTTTCTGGTTTGACTCATGTTTATCGTTATTGCTTCTACTGTTCCTTGTTTAATGTATATTCTGTTGTTCAGTGTAAAGTGCCTTGGATTAAGGCACTATATAAAACAATAAATACAAATACAAGATGTCAAAAGCACACCTTCTAAACATTCTTAAACATTGTTACAATATAATGCACCAAGCTAAGGACAGCTCAGCTCGTTTGTCAATAATAACGAACATTGGTGAATTTTTAAAGTGGCGTGGAGTACAGGTTTTTCCCTGGAATGCTCAGAAAGAGCATGAAACATTTAAAAGTGTTTAATGTTAAATAATAGGTTGAAATGGTGAATTCTTTTAGCATAAATTCCACAGTAAATTGGTATAAACTGCCATACAATATACAGTCACTTCTGTAGGGGTCAGCATGAAAGAATCCAATTAATGCCAGGTCAACACCAGTACACTAGGGTATTTTGCAGCACTTGCCATGCTGGCTGTTCCCTGAACACGATATGCCAGTATTGCCATGCAGAAACACATTTTCGAGCTGCAAGTGCCCAATGTGAGAAGCCTGAGGGTTTTCTCCCAGGTAGACCTTGAGAATCCCTTATTCATGTGGCCAGGGAAGGGCTGGCGCTCTCATATCCCGACCCTGGGGGTGGACAAGCGAGGGAGGATCACCTGGGTAGGGGAGACCAGGGTTGTGCTTGGGAAAAGGCCCAGGTGACAAGCAGTATTATACCGGGGAAGAAGGTGAGGAGGACAGAGTCCCTGAGGCTTTTGTAGGCTGCAACGCATCTGCCTCCCTTCCTCCCATGGAATCTCCCTTAACCAAATCCAATGACCCATCCATCTATAACAAATCCCCTAGGATCTCAAACCCTGTTACATTCCAAAACCATCTCTCCGAGAATCACAGTTTTCCTGGTCCCTACCTGAATACTCCTAACAGTTCTTCTCCACGTCCCTATGATTACTCTTTCCCGAACACCCAGTCTACTTTCACAAAACACTACAGTTTCCACAATCCCCCGTTTCTTTCATGACAATAATCCCGGTCAGTCCTGCGCAGTTCACAAACCCTACCAAACTCATCCTTCTAAGTTTACCAACCCTCCCAGTATGAGGGTTATAATTCCCTAGAACACCTTTTCCCCATCCTACCACTTAGGACATTCACATACACTGCCCCCCCTTTTTCCACACAAACACTTTTGCACACCACAAAAGACCACAGACTAACTCTAGAGCTGTTTACCGGACATGTCCCGACACAAGTATCAGGCAGAGTCAGGCAATTGACCAGAACCACACACCTGACAGCCCTTTTTCTTCCCCACAGGAATAAAAGGTGGAGCACAAGAGCACAGGACGAGCAAGGCAGACCGCACAACGAGAGAGCTAATGCAGCACGGCAGTTCAAGAGGAGGAGAAAGACGGCGCAAACGGAGAGGGTAACAAGTAGAAAGTCTCTCGAGTCATCACCCACGTGGTGCCGGACGCTGATAAGCAGGACTGAGGCAAACACCTGCTACCGTGGTACCGGCCTTGACTCCAATACAAGGAAAGCCAAGCGGCTCATCACAGCCGGTGAGTCAAAGGGGAACAAAGGGGAACCGATAAAGAAACAAAACTGTGTTGAATGAAAGTTGCAAAGTGGCATATTGAGGAAAAGTTCAAAGAACTGTGAGTTATTTAGGGAAGGCAATCTGCAGAGGGGTCCGTCACCACTTGGGTGCTGACTTGAGATACTCTGAGTTGATCCTGTGTTTGAAAGAAACTACTGATACCTAAGGGAGCCGCAAAGTAAGGTCAAAGTGGTCATACCGAGGTCTTACAAAATCCCCGTACAGTTGAAATTCTTTGACCGACAATTGAGAATGCGAGGGAAGTGAATCCCGCATTAGAAATAAATTAAAGGGAAGTATGAAGTGGCAAGAGTGAACCCGACAAAGGGATGTCAATAAAGGGGGGCAAACTCTAAAGTCCCAAAAACAGTGTGTTGACAAAAGTGAACCCGGCAGAGGGATGTCCACGGAGAACTGTTTAAAAAGACAATAAGATTTGTGACTGTCAAGGAGAAAATATCTTTGCAAAAGCCATAGTGAACCCGACAGACGAAGGTTAAGATTCGTGAGGGGTCAGCGCCCGGAAGAGGGGGACCCAGGGGTGAAGTCATCACCCAGTGTACATGTGGAATAGAACTGTAAAAGCAAAAGAGGAAAGCCTGCAAATGAGAGCCAGAGTGAACCCGATGGAGGGAGGCTAATAGTCGAGAAGGGTCTGAGCCCGGCAGAGTGAGATCCAGGAGTGAAAACCATCACCGAGTGACACATTGAATAAAAATACAATACACAGAATATACATCAGCCTCCCCCCGTAGTGAACCCGACGGGGGGAGGCTGATATTCGAGAGGGGTCTTCGCCCAGAAGAGTGTCATGTCCTCCGTTTCTCCTCCCAGGTCCACATCTTACTCCCAGCCTCCCGCTTCTACACCACAAGCGCAGGGTAACACTCAAACATCCCGCAACCCACGCCAGTCTTCGTTCAGACTGCGACCATTCTTTTACTGGCACCTACCTTGGCGTTGCTATCCCAAACAACGTTGGTATACAGGATCACGAAACAACGCAGGGCGCGCGCCGCGTTGTGTTACCATAAGGAGAAAAACAAAGCGCCTCGAGTCACGTGCTTCTACATCGACGGCTGCTTCCTTCACTACGATGGTCACCTGATCCGACTCCACGCTCCCGGAGCAGAATCACGTGATCCCTGTATGCTGTTAAAAGAACGAAGGAAACAATCAACAAACGCTTCACAGCTGCCTCATTCCTTGAGTGCTGCATAGCGTTTAGTTATCACGTTTGGAACTTTGGCTTACTCGACCACGGAACTCTCTCGGATTGAACTGCTTTGCCCTGACACTTGCTTGGAACTCTGGCTTACTCGACCACGGAACTCTCTTGGATTGAACTGCTTTGCCCTAACACTTGCTTGGAACTCTGGCTTACTCGACCACGGAACTCTCTCGGATTGAACTGCTTTGCCCTGACATTTGGCTTGGAACATTGGCTTACTCGACCACGGAACTCTTTTGGATTGCATTCTTCTTTTCCCGTTGTTAAGTTGAACGGAACACCCGGTGTCCTTGGAATTTCGATTGGACTTCGTGCCTCTGCCTGTGATACTCCTGCCGGTCCCAGATATCCTTCCTCCCCTATCCCTTCAAAGTGTCCGGCCCATCAGACTGGGGTAAGCTTACACACGTTGATTCGCCTTACTGCATTGTCATTCGTTTTCTGTTAACTGACCTAACCATTATTGCCTTACAGCGGTCAGGGGGTCCTTCCGGCGTTCCCGTTTCCGGCCTTCAACACTCTCACCTGTGGCCTCAAAGATTGCACTGATAGTAATACCTAAATCTATCAGTGTGGTACTTGGGGACGGAGGTCCTAATAATCTGCACGACCATCAAGTACAACAGAACAAAGAGGGGGACCCAGGAGTGAAGAATCATCACCTCAAGTGCAATCCGAAATAACTTTATTTTGTTATTTGACTCTATATCAGATCCACTGAAGCAGGAGAGACAACTTCTGAAGATCTGGCTATTGATAAGAACTGTTTGAGGGGTCTGCACCCGGATGAGGGGGAGCAGGGGTGAAACCATCCCCCAATGTACATTTAAAACAGAACTTCTTGTGTTTGTTATTTTTGGAAGTCATCTGGTCCTTGATGGCAAGAGACTTTTTGCAGAAAAGAGACTTAACCACCGAAGGTCCTGATACGTGAAGCAGAACTGTTATCTCGTGCTGAGAAAGCTCAGGCGTGTGTTCTGCTCAGGAGTCCCGCCTTGTCCCGTGCTCAAAACGTGGGGGAGGGAAACCCCTAGCTAACATATCCTGACTTATCATTTGTGAACACTTCTTTCTTTCTTGTGTACCCTATCCCACATTCTTTTTGTATTTAGTGTAAAGATTGGCAATAGGTTTTTCTTAGTACAGAACTTTTTATTTGACACAACGCCACTAGGACTGCTTGCCCCCATCTTAGACTTAGGTTTAGATTGGGCGTTTTTCCAACCTACCTATACAGTTTAATAAACACCCTGGAACTGTGATCACTTGTATCTGTCTATTCTTGATACCATGTCATCCTTACACCAACAATATATGACATCATAGCCACTTGAAAAACACACTTTCAGCTACATTTGGCTAAAGTAGATCACATGGCCTGTTGACACAATATACCAGAGCCCCACTTTCATTCTGCCAATGCCCAGCAATATTTGCCAACATTGTCTCTGTAAAACACATTTGCATGCAGTGTGAAGGTATCATGAAGCAAGACAGACAACAGATTCACAGGCCGATTCATGGAATAATTAGCGCGGCGCAAGTGGGCAAAAACGTGCGAATCGCAGTGGAATAGCGAAAATCGCAGTGCAAGTGCGAAAAGCGCACGAAAAGCAGCGCACGTGGATTCATGGAAGTCCGTGCGCGAGAAAAACCAGCGGATGTGCGATAAAAAAGTGCGCCGCGCACGTTGGCGCACAGGCCATCTAACAGCGTGCGCCAGGTCACAGCGAAAATCGCACAGGCCACAGCGAAATTCGCACATAGCGCGGCGCACGCAACAAAAGTAGGCGGAACACGGGCGTAACACTCGGAATGGGGAACAACTTGCAAAAACGTGGGCGTCACGGGGGAAGTACAGGGCACAAGTGCGCGGAACGCCCACACGCTCGCCTACAACACGTATTCATGGAATAGAATAGGGCAAAAAAGCGCATGCGCAAACCAGCGCACAGGCACAAACACGAGGCGGTAGCGTCTCTGCGGCTGTAAGAAATGTGCGCCAAAAGGTGCGCCAACAAATAGCACTTATATACTGCCATGATGAATGTCCTATACTGTGGCCCTCCAGGACAAATGTGTGCGTGTATACCGGGGTGCGCGGGAAGTCTCACACGCGATTTGGCCGGGTACGTGGATTTCAGGGGTGCGCGGGAAGTTCCACACGCGATTCCATCAGGGTACGTGCATTTCAGGGGTGCGCGGGAAGTCCCACACGCGATTTCAGTAGGGTACGTGTATTTCAGGGGTGCGCGGGAAGTTCCACACACTAATAGCCTGGGCGCATGTATTTCAGGGGTGCGAGGGAAGTTCCATACGCGAATAGCCTGGGCGCGTGTATTTCAGGTGTGCGCGGGAAGTTCCACACGCGAATAGCCTGGGCGCGTGTATTACAGGGGTGCGCGGGAAGTTCCACACGCGAATAGCCTGGGCGCGTGTATTTCAGGGGTGCGCGGGAAGTTTAACACGCGAATAGCCTGGGCGCGTGTATTTCAGGGGTGCGCGGGAAGTTTAACACGCGAATAGCCTGGGCGCGTGTATTTCAGGGGTGCGCGGGAAGTTTAACACGCGAATAGCCTGGGCGCGTGTATTTCAGGGGTGCGCGGGAAGTTTTACACGCGATTTCAGCATGGTACGTGTATTTCAGGGGTGCGCGGGAAGTTCCACACACGAATAGCCTGGGTGCGTGTATTTCAGGGGTGCGCGGGAAGTTCCACACGCGAATAGCCTGGGCGCGTGTATTTCAGGGATGCGCGGGAAGTTCCACATGCGAATAGCCTGGGCGCGTGTATTTCAGGGGTGCGCGGGAATTATCACACGCAATTTGGCTTGGTACGTGTATTACAGGGGTGCGTGGGAAGTTACACACGCGATTAGGCTGGGTGGGTCCTCACAGGTGTTCCCTGTACACCCTCGACGGCCCCTGCAGGCAGCCCACAAAACAGGGGACTAGCCTGCACACCTGCTCATGTCTCCCACCACCCCCACCCCCCCAGTCACCAGGCCCCCACCCATGTCTCCCACCACCCCCACCCCCCATCAGTGCAGGGGCAGCCTCCACCAGGCCCCCACCCATGTCTCCCACCACCCCCACCCCCCAGTCACCAGGGGCACCCTCCACCAGGCCCCCACTCATGTCTCCCACCACCCCCACCCCCCAGCAGTGCATGGGCACCCTCCACCAGGCCCCCACCCATGTCTCCCACCACCCCCACCCCCCCAGTCACCAGGGGCAGCCTCCACCAGGCCCCCACTCATGTCTCCCACCACCCCCACCCCCCAGTCACCAGGGGCACCCTCCACCAGGCCCCCACTCATGTCTCCCACCACCCCCACCCCCCACCATCCAGGGGCACCCTCCACCAGGCCCCCACTCATGTCTCCCACCACCCCCACCCCCCAGCAGTGCAGGGGCAGCCTCCACCAGGCCCCCACTCATGTCCCCTATCACCCCCACTCCCCCGCCACCAGGGGCAGCCTCCACCAGGCCCCCACCCATGTCTCCCACCACCCCCACCCCCCAGCAGTGCAGGGGCAGCCTCCACCAGGCCCCCACCCATGTCCCCTATCACCCCCACCCCCCAGCAGTGCAGGGGCAGCCTCCACCAGGCCCCCACTCATGTCTCCCACCACCCCCACCCCCCCAGTCACCAGGGGCACCCTCCACCAGGCCCCCACCCATGTCTCCCACCACCCCCACCCCCCAGCCACCAGGGGCACCCTCCACCAGGCCCCCACCCATGTCACCCACCACCCCCACCCCCCAGCCACCAGGGGCACCCTCCACCAGGCCCCCACCCATGTCTCCCACCACCCCCACCCCCCAGCAGTGCAGGGGCAGCCCCCACCAGGCCCCCACTCATGTCTCCCACCACCCCCACCCCCCAGCAGTGCAGGGGCAGCCTCCACCAGGCCCCCACTCATGTCTCCCACCACCCCCACCCCCCAGCACTGTGGGGCACCCTCCACCAGGCCCCCACCCATGTCACCCACCACCCCCACCCCCCAGCCACCAGGGGCAGCCTCCACCAGGCCTCCACCCATGTCTCCCACCACCCCCAACACCCAGCAGTGCAGGGGCAGCCTCCACCAGGCCCCCACCCATGTCCCCTATCACCCCCACCCCCCAGCAGTGCAGGGGCAGCCCCCACCAGGCCCCCACTCATGTCTCCCACCACCACCACCCCCCAGCAGTGCAGGGGCAGCCTCCACCAGGCCCCCACTCATGTCTCCCACCACCCCCACCCCCCAGCACTGTGGGGCACCCTCCACCAGGCCCCCACCCATGTCACCCACCACCCCCACCCCCCAGCCACCAGGGGCAGCCTCCACCAGGCCCCCACCCATGTCTCCCACCACCCCAACACCCAGCAGTGCAGGGGCAGCCTCCACCAGGCCCCCACCCATGTCCCCTATCACCCCCACTCCCCCGCCACCAGGGGCAGCCTCCACCAGGCCCCCACCCATGTCTCCCACCACCCCCACCCCCCCGCCACCAGGGGCAGCCTCCACCAGGCCCCCACTCATGTCTCCCACCACCCCCACCCCCCAGCCACCAGGGGCAGCCTCCACCAGGCCCCCACTCATGTCTCCCACCACCCCCACCCCCCAGCCACCAGGGGCAGCCTCCACCAGGCCCCCACTCATGTCTCCCACCACCCTCACCCCCCAGCAGTGCAGGGGCAGCCTCCACCAGGCCCCCACGAATGTCCGCTATCACCCCCACCCCCGGGCAGTGCAGGGGCAGCCTCCACCAGGCCCCCACACATGTCCCCTATCACCCCCACTCCCCCGCCACCAGGGGCAGCCTCCACCAGGCCCCCACCCATGTCTCCCACCACCCCCACCCCCCAGCAGTGCAGGGGCAGCCTCCACCAGGCCCCCACTCATGTCTCCCACCACCCCCACCCCCCAGCAGTGCAGGGGCAGCCCCCACCAGGCCCCACTCATGTCTCCCACCATCCCCACACCCCAGCAGTGCATGGGCACCCTGCACCAGGCCCCCACCCATGTCTCCCACCACCCCCACCCCCCAGCAGTGCAGGGGCAGCCTCCACCAGGCCCCCACTCATGTCTCCCACCACCCCCACCCCCCCAGTCACCAGGGGCACCCTCCACCAGGCCCCCACTCATGTCTCCCACCACCCCCACCCCCCTGCCACCATGGGCACCCTCCACCAGGCCCCCACTCATGTCTCCCACCACCCCCACCCCCCAGCACTGTGGGGCACCCTCCACCAGGCCCCCACGCATGTCTCCCACCACCCCCACCCCCCAGTCACCAGGAGCAGCCTTCACCAGGCCCCCACTCATGTCTCCCACCACCCCCACCCCCCCAGTCACCAGGGGCACCCTCCACCAGGCCCCCACCCATGTCCCCTATCACCCCCACTCCCCCGCCACCAGGGGCAGCCTCCACCAGGCCCCCACCCATGTCTCCCACCACCCCCACCCCCCAGCAGTGCAGGGGCAGCCTCCACCAGGCCCCCACTCATGTCTCCCACCACCCCCACCCCCCAGCAGTGCAGGGGCAGCCCCACCAGGCCCCCACTCATGTCTCCCACCACCCCCACCCCCCAGCAGTGCATGGGCACCCTCCACCAGGCCCCCACCCATGTCTCCCACCACCCCCACCCCCCCCAGTCACCAGGGGCAGCCTCCACCAGGCCCCCACTCATGTCTCCCACCACCCCCACCCCCCCAGTCACCAGGGGCACCCTCCACCAGGCCCCCTCTCATGTCTCCCACCACCCCCACCCCCCTGCCACCATGGGCACCCTCCACCAGGCCCCCACTCATGTCTCCCACCACCCCCACCCCCCAGCACTGTGGGGCACCCTCCACCAGGCCCCCAGCCATGTCTCCCACCACCCCCACCCCCCCCAGTCACCAGGGGCAGCCTCCACCAGGCCCCCACTCATGTCTCCCACCACCCCCACCCCCCCAGTCACCAGGGGCACCCTCCACCAGGCCCCCACTCATGTCTCCCACCACCCCCACCCCCCAGCACTGTGGGGCACCCTCCACCAGGCCCCCACCCATGTCTCCCACCACCCCCACCCCCCAGCAGTGCAGGGGCAGCCTCCACCAGGCACCCACACATGTCCCCCTGCCCCCAGGTCCTGACGATACTCAATCATGGCAGTAATGGGCAGCATACCCAGCACAAACACCCAGGCAAGGATTGCATCCACCCACATAGTGAATGCAATTACATGATACAACCCCAATGGCAAGTATGTAAATGAACACATGTCCGTCACACACACATACACAATGGGTGCAAGTGAATGTCAAAACCCAGCAGTGCAGGGGCAGCCTCCACCAGGCCCCCATCCATGTCCCCTATCACCCCCACTCCCCCGCCACCAGGGGCAGCCTCCACCAGGCCCCCACCCATGTCTCCCACCACCCCCACCCCCCCCGCCACCAGGGGCAGCCTCCACCAGGCCCCCACTCATGTCTCCCACCACCCCCACCCCCCAGCCACCAGGGGCAGCCTCCACCAGGCCCCCACTCATGTCTCCCACCACCCCCACCCCCCAGCAGTGCAGGGGCAGCCCCCACCAGGCCCCCACTCATGTCTCCCACCACCCCCACCCCCCAGCAGTGCATGGGCACCCTCCACCAGGCCCCCACCCATCTCTCCCACCACCCCCACCCCCCAGCAGTGCAGGGGCAGCCTCCACCAGGCCCCCACTCATGTCTCCCACCACCCCCACCCCCCTGCCACCATGGGCACCCTCCACCAGGCCCCCACTCATGTCTCCCACCACCCCCACCCCCCAGCACTGTGGGGCACCCTCCACCAGGCCCCCACCCATGTCTCCCACCACCCCCACCCCCCAGTCACCAGGAGCAGCCTTCACCAGGCCCCCACTCATGTCTCCCACCACCCCCACCCCCCAGTCACCAGGGGCACCCTCCACCAGGCCCCCACCCATGTCCCCTATCACCCCCACCCCCCAGCAGTGCAGGGGCAGCCTCCACCAGGCCCCCACTCATGTCCCCTATCACCCCCACTCCCCCGCCACCAGGGGCAGCCTCCACCAGGCCCCCACCCATGTCTCCCACCACCCCCACCCCCCAGCAGTGCAGGGGCAGCCTCCACCAGGCCCCTACTCATGTCTCCCACCACCCCCCAGCAGTGCAGGGGCAGCCCCCACCAGGCCCCCACTCATGTCTCCCACCACCCCCACCCCCCAGCAGTGCATGGGCACCCTCCACCAGGCCCCCACCCATGTCTCCCACCACCCCCACCCCCCCAGTCACCAGGGGCAGCCTCCACCAGGCCCCCACTCATGTCTCCCACCACCCCCACCCCCCCAGTCACCAGGGGCACCCTCCACCAGGCCCCCACTCATGTCTCCCACCACCCCCACCCCCCTGCCACCATGGGCACCCTCCACCAGGCCCCCAGCCATGTCTCCCACCACCCCCACCCCCCCAGTCACCAGGGGCAGCCTCCACCAGGCCCCCACTCATGTCTCCCACCGCCCCCACCCCCCCAGTCACCAGGGGCACCCTCCACCAGGCCCCCACTCATGTCTCCCACCACCCCCACCCCCCAGCACTGCGGGGCACCCTCCACCAGGCCCCCACCCATGTCTCCCACCACCCCCACCCCCCAGCAGTGCAGGGGCAGCCTCCACCAGGCACCCACACATGTCCCCCTGCCCCCAGGTCCTGACGATACTCAATCATGGCAGTAATGGGCAGCATACCCAGCACAAACACCCAGGCAAGGATTGCATCCACCCACATAGTGAATGCAATTACATGATACAACCCCAATGGCAAGTATGTAAATGAACACATGTCCGTCACACACACATACACAATGGGTGCAAGTGAATGTCAAAACCCATATCATGACATGTATGAAACCAATGAGAAAATACCACAAGTGAAAGTTAAAAAAACATGTATTAAAGATGAAAAATAAGTAAACAAATCAAACATACAACAATGGGAATAACAAAATAAATGGTCCATGTCCGAGAACAATTGTTAAAATAAAAAAAACAAAGTAATCCAAAAACAAATGTTGTCCAAAGCAATATCATGTGGAAGGAAAATAATGAAAAACCATTTCCTCATGGTGAACACAATAATTAATAAAAACATTTTTCTTCAAAAAGCAAACTATATACACGAATATTCCAGGGTCCATGAGCCCAACACCATAAATGAAACCTACTACTACCTAATGAAAAAAATATATACAAAAAAGTGGCCATTGCCGGAGCGGTCCAAAAAAATAAAAATTAATAAAGGAAACCTAACACTAACTAACTAAATAACTATATACAAAGGCAGCGGGCAAGTCCTGCGGCTCACTCGGTGATGTTGCTGGCCACGGCATCATCGAACTCCATGTCGATGTCCTGGAGGCGGGACTCTGTCCTGGCCCCGAGGTCTCGCAGGGATAACCCCATGTCCAGCTCAAACTCCCTGCGAGCTTCCTCGAGGCACTCAGCCCGCCTCAACGCCTGACGCATGGAGAACTCCGCCCTGACCATGGTGAGCCGCTCCTCTTCCGCCCGCTGCCGCTCCGCACCTATCCGCTGGACCAACTGCTCCCACACGGAAGACACCACCATCCCAGGGATGCCCTGCCCTCCGGCCGATGCCTGCCCCTCTGATCTTGATGGCCCCGAGCCATGATGCCTCCCACGTCGAGCCCGCTGCTGCCTCCGACGCCACTGCCTCTGCCAGCACGACGGCATCCAGGCTGATGGAAACCACCGACGCCGTCGTGCACGTGCCCTGCCCGATGATGCTGTCACATCTCCCATCTGCTGGGGTCCAGTTGCTGTGTTGTCCACCCCTGCTGGACCTCCGACTTCCAACTGTGGCAGGGATGGGATCCCCACCGAGCTGGCTGCATTGGTCGGGGCAGGTCCACAGGGGGCCCTGGTGGCATCTGGGCCGGAAGACGGCAAGGAGAACGACTGGTGTATAGCCTGCACAGAGGAGGAGAGGGCCGCCAGATTGGCCAACACATGCAGGAAACCCCCGAACATGGCCGATCCCAATTGGGCCACGTCGGCACGGTGCACTTCGTGATGACGTGCGTGCTCCTCCCGGGAAGCATGCACGGCATCACGAATCACAGCCGTGCGCATCGCGACCCCAATCAGGACCTTCTCCACACGGCCAGGGGTTCCCACGTCCGCAGGTGGAGTGGAGTCAGGTGACATGGACATCCCCTCTACCTGCGGACGGGCCTGAGACGGGGCATCCCTGCTGGTGCATGGTGGTGCACTCACAGGGTCAGGGACAGCGACATGCACAGGCCCCTCCACGGTGACCTGTGCTGCCTCCTGCCCCTGGCCCTGGACTGCACCACTTGCACCAGCAGGGATGCCCCCACCAGGCCCCATGTGTGCCCCAGTGGCGGCCTCCTCCTCCTCTGCAAACCACCAACATGGATGGCTCCTCAACGTCTCCCACCGTAGCAGGCCCCTGTGGGGGCTCACCCACCCCTTCCGCTGCAGCCGTGGGGGCATCCCCGCCGCCTTGCTCCACAGCGCCGTCTCCGCCCTCTTCTTCACTAGCCGCTGCATAGAGGGAGACAAAGAACACAAGCATCAGGGCACTGTACAATGGTCCCCTAGACAGGAAGCAATAGCAGATGAGCACCACTGTCAAAGTACACTTCCATCATGTCCCTCCACAACACATGGGTCAGTCCAGGCAAAACACACACAGTAACAGGCATGGTGCATACCATGGACATTTCCATGCATGTCCAATGGACTCTTGAAACATTCAATGATATGTAACTCACAT
The DNA here is from genome assembly GCF_040938575.1 of Ambystoma mexicanum. Taxonomy (NCBI): domain Eukaryota; kingdom Metazoa; phylum Chordata; class Amphibia; order Caudata; family Ambystomatidae; genus Ambystoma; species Ambystoma mexicanum. The sequence continues at coordinate 257,010,519 of NC_090928.1, read as the reverse complement.
GCATCATGGCTCATGCCTATCACATGCACACACTTCACCTCAGTCACATCCATCTGGCCCCAAACACACCAAACACAGCGGATACAAGGGTAATTTGGCTGCTTCACTGAATCTGTGCATTGTCACACACATGTGTCATGCATCCATGGCATGCACAAGTCACAGACACGCAGGTCAGGCACACAGACATGGCTACCATATATGTACCTGGCATCAGCACCCATCCCTCACCCCCACCCATGTCCAGGTACAGAGACTGGCATGCTCTCATGTTCAAAATCTGCATAGGGCTCCCCATGCGGCATTTGAACACATGCAACAACCATGTGGGTCACACATCACTGGTCGCACATGCATTACCATCATGTCCCTGCACACATACATGCATACATGGCCTATGGCACACATACAGGCAAGTATCATAGAACCAGCACACCGCAACATGCCCTGTCTCACACAGTAATGCTTGGACACTTACCGCTCAACTCCAGACGGGCCTCCCTCTCAAGGATCTGGGCGTGGAGCGCTGGGCGTACGCGTTCCAGGACCCTCATCTGGATGGAACTCATGCGGCCCCGGCCCCCCTCCACGAGGCGCCGGGCCTTCACAAGGGTCCTGGACCTCAAGTCCTCCCAGCGCTTCTTGATCTTCTGGATGTTGCGGGTTGCCACCCCCTCCGCGTTGATGGCAACCACACAGTCGGCCCAGATCCTCTCCCGTCCTTCCTTGCTGGCGCGGGACGATCCAAAGAGGGCATCATACTGCCCCAGGACATGCTCCACCAGGACACCAACTTCGGTGGCAGTGAAGCTGGTGCCCCTCTGCCCCTCTGGCCTGGGGTTGCCACTGGTGCCAGATGTGGAAGTGCCCGACATGGCAACGACCCCAGAGGCAGGTGTGGGTGGGCAACTGGGTCCTGGGGCTGGGCTGTGGAGCGATGTAATCCCAGTCGGGAGTCTTCAGTTCCAGCAGGGGTGGACACAGCAACTGGACCCCTGCAGATGGCTGATGTGCAGGCACCAAATGGCAGGGCACGGTGGCAGCAGGCAGGCAGGCAGGCAGCAGCAGATGGCACGTGGGAGGCTGCTCGGGGCACTGGGGGGCAGTAACTCGGCCTTCTGGGCAGGAGCGTGGTCTTCCGTGTGTTTTCGCGTGGCCAGCTTGATACGGAGTGATTTGGCACGTGAAAATCCGCCACGTCAGCGTGAAATCCGAGGAAAGGCCCTTAGCGCGTAAGCGCTCAGCACGCATACGCGATTCTATTGGTCCAGAGTCCCTCAGCGCGTAAGCGCGTATGTGACGTGACCCGCACGGGTGTTCCCCACTCAGCACGTGATGACGGAGCACACGTGTAAATACTGCACGTCAGAGTGTCATCGCGTGTAATTGGACAAAAGTGCGCGTACACGCGATTGGCCTATGTACGTGTATTTCAGGGGTGAACGGGCACTTACACACGCAAGTACGTCAGCGCACCTCTATCCCGTGGTGCGTGGGAATTTCACACGCTATTGGACTGGGAACCAGGTGTGCGCGGGTCACACGCTCGCCTAGAACACGCGCAAAGCATGAATTTGCGCACTTTAACAATAACAAGCTCAGACGCCAGGATGAACATACCGTTCCTAGCAGCAGTGGCAGTGGGCTACCAAAGGAGGAGGAGGAGGATAGTCAGGGCCAGAATATTCACACCCAGAACCAGCCTTTTCGGGATGCCTGATGACCAGGTGTATGGAAGGTACAGGTTTCCACCACACATAATACTGGACCTGGTGAGTGAGTGGGAGGATGACCTCACATCACCCACCCTGTGCTCCCAAGCACTCAGCCCCCTGGAGAAGGTCCTCAATGTACTGCACTTCTTAGCACTGGATCATTTCAGCGGACAAGTGCCATAGTGGGTGGGGTGTCACAGGCCACCCAGTCATGCTGCCTACACCAGGTCTTGAACATCATCACTGCACGCCCATCAGTCCGCAGGCACATATACCTGCCCAGAACACCTGCAGAAAGGCATGCTTCCGCCCTGGATTTTTACGGTGTGGCACGATTCCCCAAAGTGCTAGGTGCCATCGACTGCACCCATGTGGCTCTACGTCCCCCCAGGGCATCTGAGCACATCTATAGGAACCGCAAGCACTGGCATTCCATCAACGTGCAGGTAGTATGTAATGCCAAGGGAATCATCACCTCAGTATATGCCAACTATCCCGGGTCCACCCACGACAGCTTCATTTACCGAATGTCCACCCTATGCCGGGACCTAGAAGCTGGGCGGCATGGCGATACATGGCTGCTTGGTGAGTATGTATGCCACTGCACATGCATGCATGTTGGATACTGAGCAAGGTCACAACCCCACCAATGATACCAATCACCACCTCCACAGGGGACAGTGCCTACCCTCTCAGCCCCCACATGATGACGCCAATTCGGAACCCCACCACGCCACCCGAGGTAAGATATAACACAGCCCACATTACAACCCGGGGCATAGTGGAGCGCACATTCGGAGTGCTAAAGTCACGCTTTCGCTCCCTTGACCGTTCTGGCGGGCAGCTGTTATACGCTCCCCCAGTAGTGTGCAGGATCATAGTGGCAGCATGTGTCCTGCACAACGTTGCAACACGCCGGGGCCTGGCCATGGACATGGTGGTGGCCCCACATCCCCAACCACATGCACAGCCGCTGCGCATGGGAGGGGAAAGGGCACGGGGCGAGGCAGCCCGTACACAACTAGTGGCTAATTACTTCACATAGTAATCACACCCCTGCGGACTGCACACTGGCCTGGCACATTCCATCTGACAATCAATGATGACTCAACCTGACACTGATCCTGAATGTCTGGAGATTCAACCGTGAAAAGCATATCAGCCTGAGATTGTTCACCTGGAAGTGTTACAATGTGTGCATCCCTACCCACACACACCACCAATGCAGTTTTGTGAAGAAACACATTCAAGCAGCTAAAATGAATACCCACTTGCTAAATGCAACAAGAGGACAGTGCCATGTCACCCGACCCATCCCCAGCACCGCCACACAACACACCGTGCCATGTCATGCTATGTGCAGGTAAACAAAGTAATCCCCACAACATGACAAGTGTCGCGATGTACAGTGTCCCCAATTGAAACTTACTACACCTGAAATGCTCACTGTAATGCAGGACCAACAACAAACTTGAGCAGGTACTACCATTGACATGACTTCACTAATGTAATAAATCAGTAGTCTCACCACCTGGAAATGCCTGCACTCCCACCACTTCCAACTGTACAGTGTTGGCGCCATGTAGAGTTGTAGGTGCACTGCTGCCAACAAGGACCCCATCTCCAGACTAGAGGGACACAGATGATGAGTTACACATCAATGCAACATGCAGTGTACAACACAACAGCAATATGCACTAGGAATGTATACACAGTATTGACTAGACTACCCACACATGTAGTGGGAGTCCAATGTCACCATGTACTTCAATGTCACTTGGGCACACCCTTTGCAAGCTCATGGAAACGGGAAGCAGGAGGGGTGTGTGTGACTCAAACCCAGGCATCTGAACCTAATACATGACAAGCCTGCATGTGCCCAGCCACAATGCAGCGTATGCCCACAGGAACCACGGAAGCCAACAAATTGTCCCAAAAAAATTGGGAAAAATATAAAAATAAAAATAAAAATAAAAATAAAAAAAAATCAAAAATGGCCATTAATGGCCCCGGGGGGGTTGGGGAGGCCACCCAGGAGGTCCGAGGACAAGGTGCACACCAAAACCCACCTGTGTGGATCCTGGGAAAAAAAAACACCTCCATGGGCTCATGGCCCACACGGCTACCCTATTGTGGGAGTATCACTGCTGTCGCTATTATCACCCTGTGCAGCTGCATCCGGAGGTGGTTGCACTATGGGAGGCAGCCCACGCAAGGCCCTACTCTGTTCCTCCATGGCTGCAAGCATGCGGGTGTGGTAGGTCTCGTTCTGGAGGATGAGGGTGCGGAGGTCCCCATGCAACAACTCACGGGATGCCCGGACCACCGCCCTCGTTGCTTGCATCTCAGCTGAGAGCGTACGGGTAAGACGCTCCAGCTGCTGTTCTGTCCTTTGGTGTGTTGAAGCCTCAAGCTCAACAAGAGTCGTCCTGAGTTGATGTAGCTCCTGCCTCAGGGCTTCCCTGTGGCCCTGGGACTCTATGGAGATGGCCTCCTGCAGAGTCGCCAGTGCCGCCCGCCTGTCCCTGTTGGACGCCAACATGTCCTCCCTGTGTGACTGGCAGATGGAGTCGGTTGCCTGCTCTAGTCGCTCCATCAGCCTTTCAGGGGGGACAATGGAAGTGGCCACCCTATCCATGGCCTGAGCCATCATCTCGGATGATGCTGCCTGTTGGGTAGCCATACTGTAAATGGATTGCTCCCATGCGGTATTGCCAGGTGGCGTACGGCCACCACGTCGGCGGGCACCACACCTGTCTGGGGCAAGGCGGACTGCGCCTTGCTGTGCCGGCACTGCCTGAGGCTGCAGGACTGCATTCCCCCTCTGATCTGCTGGCCCAGGAACAGGATCAGATGTCGCGGAGTGTGACCCTGCATCCGTAACCACCAAAGGCCTAGCTGCCAACACTGACATCCCCATTGAGGGTACTGACCCTGGTGCAGGTGGGTGGGACAGAACAGAATCCCTCCCTGGAACACTCACCTGCGACGGCACGTAGGTCTCATCATCCGAATCAACAGCTGAGTACAGCTCGGGGGAGGTGCAGCCAGAGACACCCCTTGAGAGCACGACCTGCAGCACTTGTGGGTTCTCACCCACCAGCACACCACGTCCCTCACTGGTGGATGGTCGGCCCTCGGACCCCTCCTGGCTCTGCACCATCTCCACAACCCCAGCAGTATCAGGTGCGTCTTCCCCTGCAAAGACATAATAACAAAGAAATGGAAACAGCCATTAGCACCATGGCACACAATGAGGGCTGAGAAGCAAGAGAACCAGTACTTGATTGACACATGTCCCACATGACTAAGACCCTCCCGTGCATGCACCCTCACTGCGTATGAAGGGCAGGCAAATGGCACACACTGATGACACAAAGATGGAAGAAGAACACATTTTCTGCATGCTGCCTGGCAGTGGCATCACACATTGGCCTGTGATTGCCAGGTGACACACACATGCCATCACACAGATGGCATGTACCATTGCTATTGAGTGAAGATGGAGAGGAGGGCAGCACTTATTCATTCAGTCCAGTTCCCCCAAATGAAATAGCTTTTCTAATTCAAACAGGTCTGATTTTTCACCTGGAGATGCCAGTCCAATATGGTCCAATTGCACAGGGACATGTGTGAACATATGATATCCAGGTAACAAAGTCACTCCACTTTACCATAGCCATGCCAGACATGTGACTAGAGGACTGAGGAATGCCTAGTATAAGTGGTGGAATGCAAACTATCTGTCTGAATGAACATAGAAAAATATGCAACAATTTTGTGGCAAGGTGACACTTCAAGGGCAACTGGGGTGCTGTTGGGCTAGATGTCTACTGTTGGCAGAAGGGATACTGCAATGGCCATATGCAGCTGCGCAGGATGTATTGCATGAAGCACATGGCTGACCCATACGACTCAGGCGCACACACTCTCACCTGGCACACAAACAGATGCCCTCACACACACACCATGCACATGGATGACACACACATGCATGTGCACTCACCGGACAATGCCTCGTAATCAGGCAGATCTCCCACGCCTTGGATCTGTTCCTCCGTGACGTAGGTCCCAGCGACTGACTCATGTGGAGTGAGTTCCATGTCTAATACTGGAGACCCACCTCCAGTCACTAGAGTTGCGGCATGACTTGAGGCCAGCTTCTTCTTTGCCCTGCGCTTTAGGTCATTCCAGCGCTTATAGCAATCATTGGCTGTGCGCCTCACGATTCCAAGGGCACTTACGATGTCCGCAACGGTCTGCCAGTGTGCCTGGCGTTGTGCAGGTGTGGTCTTGGATCCTGCAACAATGACCATCTCGTTATCATGTCCGGACACATACTCGACAAGTGCATTCAGTTCGTCATCCGTGAAGCTGGGCTTCCTCGACGGGCTGGACTGTGTAGCCGTGTCTGGGGCATCAGCCTGTGCCGGACGAGCACTCTTCCTCTTCCGCTTGGAAGGTGGTGGTGATCCTGAGTGTCCTGCGCCGCTCTGGACACTAGGGGCAGGAGCCCTGGTGGGCTCTGTATCAGGTGTGTGGGATTGCACACTCAGCATGGGAGTTGGTGCAGGCATTGGCTCAAGTGTAATGGTGTCAGGGGGAATGTCAGCAGGATGGACTAGGACCGACACTGTCCTGGCTGGGTGTGTGAGAGCTGGGGTGGATGGAGCCGCAGCTGCCCCTGCAGCCTCTCCGCCCTGCCTACTTGGGGTAGCAGATGACCTTGCTGCCCCAGATCCACGTGGCATGATGGCATCAACGTGCACCAGCGCACGTGTCGTAGCCCTGCTGACCTGGAAGTCAGCCATGGAGTCAGCCAGGTCTGGTGCCACAATGGGCTGGTCCAACAAGGGCTGAGCATGGATGGTGTCAGCCACATCAGCTTCAACGGGAGGGGGGGAGGGGGGGATTATGGGTGCCCTTGACTGGTCCTCCACACATGGGGGGACAGGCTCACCCTGCAAGTTACGACCACGTCCCCTACCGGATCCACCACGGCCACCACTTGTGGCTCTTCCACCTTTGCCACCCTTACGGAATCCTCGCCTCCCAGCCATGGCACTGATATTAATGTGCGTATGGGAGTGGCTGTAGACTATTGTCCTGGGCAATTGGGGGTCAAAGGGGTTGGGTACCAGATGGTAATTGTACCCTAGTGCTCTAGCAAGGCTGAATGTAACCCCTGGGGAAAGATGACGGGTCACGCAACGCACAGGAGGCCCAAAAAAGGGAGATGACGTGCACGCAACCCCTCCTAGACCACGTGTGCAGAAAGAAAAACCTGCACTACGCTGTGGCACCCAGTAACACAAGAATGAACGTATGCGTGTCACACGCAGCCTAGAATGACCTCTGAAGGGGTAGGCTACACACGGGGCAAGCACAGATGTTAGATACGTGCGTGACTCACCGTCTGCCAGGTAAAAGAGCGTGAAAAATGAGAAAAAAGAGAAAAAGCTGTCAGAGGTAACAGGGAGTACGAACTGGAAACGCCGTGAAGTAAATCGCGTGTGAAACGACAAGAAGTACACAATTCACCCACTCGCTCTCCACGAAAAGCACGTACAAGGAATTGGTGTTCTACACGTACCTTATATGCAGGCCCACACGTACAGCGTCACTTACGCAGCGTGTACGTGCTAGGCCCATTCCCACCAATTACACGCTTTGACACTTCTGCGTGTAGGTCCATTTTCACCAATTACACGCTTTGACACTCCATTTTCACCAATGACACGCTTGGACACTTCTGCGTGTAGGTCCATTTTCACCAATTACACGCTTTGTAACTTATGCGTGTAGGGCTATTTCCACCAATAACACGCTTTGAGACTCGGACGTGTCACGCAACTTATTCCTACGCGTGCACGTGACTTCATAGACGCGCATACGCTGGTGACGCGTTTACGCGCTAAGGGCCTTTCATCGATTTACACGCAGACGTGTGGGATTTTCACGTGCAAAATCACTCCGTATCAAGCTCTCCACGCGTACACACACGAAAGACCACGCTTCTGCCCAGGAGGCCAAATTACTGCCCCCCAGAGCCCTGAGCACGCTCCCACCTGCCATCTGCTGCTGCCTGACTGCCTGCTGCCCACGTGCCCTGCCATTTGCTGCCTGCACATCAGCCAGGGGTGCTGTTGCTGTGACCACCCCTGCTGGAACCAAAGGCTCCCGACTGCTTTTCCGTCGCCCCACAGCCCAGCCCCAGGACCCAGTTGCCCACCCACTCCGGCCTCTGGGGTTGCCATGTCGGGCACTACAACATCTAGCACCAGTGGCAACCCCCGGCCAAGGAGGCAGAGGGGCACCAGCTTCAGTGCCAGGGAAGTTGGTGTCCTGGTGGAGCATGTCCTGGGGCAGTATGATGCCCTCTATTCGGAAGGTTGCGCGCCGACAAGGAAGGACGGACTCGGATCTGGATGGACATCGTGACTGCCATCAACGCGGAGGAGGTGGCAGTCCGCGACTACGAACGTGTCAGGAAGCGCTGGGAGGACTTCAGGTCCAGGACCCTCAACAAGGCCCGGCGCCTCATGATGGCAGCAGATGCTAAGGGGCGGGCGGGGCCACTTGTCGGAAGATCAGATGAGTGTCCTGGAACGCATATCCCCAGCGCTCCACATCCAGGTCCTTGAGAAGCAGACTCGTCTGGAGTCGAGCGGTAAGTGTACATGCATTCTGATTGTAAGCTGTGCGTGTGGTGGTGTGCCAGGAGTGTGCAGGTTGAACATGTATTTTTATGTGGCCAAGTAGGGGGTGTGTACAGGGCAGTGAGGGTGACACATGCGAGGGGTCTCATGTGTGACACATGGATGGTGCTTGTGTGTGTGGCCTTGCATGGCACAGGATGTGGAGGTATGATTGTCAGGTGTGACATGGATGTCAATCGAGACACTGCGACAGTTGGCGGAGGTGTACACATGCATGCAGGTTTGGTGTTGTGTGTGCATGTGTAGTGTACTCCCTATGTTGCATGTGATGTGTGGATGACCTTTGGCTGCCCATGCTGTTGTATGTGAATGGATGGTGCTGGCTGTTGCATTATGGCTGTGGTATGGCTCATGTGTGCAAGTTGAAATGACATTTGTGTTGGGGATTGTGATGCCATGTGTGAGGTTTACCAATGCCACTCATGTATAACTGTCATGTGTGTATGAGTCCATTTTACAGTGCCCTGATGCCTGTGTTTTCTTTCTCCCTGTCTGCAGCGTCAACTGATGAAGAGGGCGGAGAAGGTGCTGTGGAGCACAGCGGCAGGGGTCGCACCACCAGCCGGAGACGCAAGGCCCGGATCCCCTCCCAAGTTGTGATCTCGTCGGGGAGTGAGGAGTCTGGTGCCACCTCCCAGGCCGCAGCTGGCGAGGGGAGGTCCAAGAGGCGGAGGTCGGAGTTGGACTCCTCGGCAGCAGAAGGGGCAGCTGGGACCCCACAGGGCCCAACGGGGGAAGATGGCACGGAGTCATCCAGGTTGGTGGGGGCCTGGTGGAGGATGCCCCTGCACTGCTGGGGGGTGGGGGTGGTGGGAGACATGAGTGGGGGCCTGGTGGAGGCTGCCCCTGGTGGCGGGGGGGTGGGGGTGGTGGGAGACATGGGTGGGGGCCTGGTGGAGGCTGCCCCTGGTGGCAGGGGGGTGGGGGTGGTGGGAGACATGGGTGGGGGCCTGGTGGAGGCTGCCCCTGCACTGCTGCGGGGTGGGGGTGATAGGGGACATGGGTGGGGGTCTGGTGGAGGCTGCCCCTGCACTGTTGGGGGTGGGGGTGATAGGGGACATGGGTGGGGGCCTGGTGGAGGCTGCCCCTGCACTGCTGGGGGGTGGGGGTGGTGGGAGACATGAGTGGGGGCCTGGTGGAGGCTGCCCCTGCACTGCTGGGGGGTGGGGGTGATAGGGGACATGGGTGGGGGCCTGGTGGAGGCTGCCCCTGGTGGTGGGGGTGGTGGGAGACATGAGTGGGGGCCTGGTGGAGGCTGCCCCTGCACGGCTGGGGGGTGGGGGTGATAGGGGACATGGGTGGGGGCCTGGTGGAGGCTGCCCCTGCACTGCTGGGGGGTGGGGGTGATAGGGGACATGGGTGGGGGCCTGGTGGAGGCTGCCCCTGCACTGCTGGGGGGTGGGGGTGATAGGGGACATTAGTGGGGGCCTGGTGGAGGCTGCCCCTGGTGGCTGGGGGGTGGGGGTGGTGGGAGACATGAGTGGGGGCCTGGTGGAGGCTGCCCCTGCACTGCTGGGGGGTGGGGGTGATAGGGGACATGGGTGGGGGCCTGGTGGAGGCTGCCCCTGCACTGCTGGGGGGTGGGGGTGGTGGGAGACATGAGTGGGGGCCTGGTGGAGGCTGCCCCTGGTGGCTGGGGGGTGGGGGTGGTGGGAGACATGAGTGGGGGCCTGGTGGAGGCTGCCCCTGGTGGCAAGGGAGTGGGGGTGATAGGGGACATGAGTGGGGGCCTGGTGGAGGCTGCCCCTGCACTGCCGGGGGGTGGGGGTGGTGGGAGACATGGGTGGGGGCCTGGTGGAGGCTGCCCCTGGTGGCGGGGGGGTGGGGGTGGTGGGAGACATGGGTGGGGGCCTGGTGGAGGGTGCCCCTGGTGGCGGGGGGAGTGGGGGTGGTGGGAGACATGGGTGGAGGCCTGGTGGAGGCTGCCCCTGCACTGCTGGGGGGTGGGGGTGCAGGGGGACATGTGCAGGTGTGCAGGGTAGTCCCCTGTTTTGTGGGCTGCCTGCAGGGGCCGTGGAGGGTGTACAGGGAACACCTGTGAGGAGCTACCCAGCCTAATCGCGTGTGTGACTTCCCACGCACCCCTGTAATACACGTACCCAGCCAAATTGCGTGTGATAATTCCCGCGCACCCCTGTAATACACGTACCTGGCCAAATCGCATGTGAGAATTCCCGCGCACCCCTGTAATACACGTACCTGGCCAAATCACATGTGAGAATTCCCGCGCACCCCTGTAATACACGTACCCAGCCGAATCGCGTGTGAAACTTCCCGCGTACCCCTGTGATACACGTGCCCTGCCTAATCGCGTGTAGAACCTCACGCGTACCACTGTAACACACGTACCCTGGCCAATCGCTTGTTAAACTTCCCGCGTACCCCTGTAATACACGTACCCTGGCTAATCGCGTGTATAACTTCACGCGTACCCCTGATATGCACGTTACCCGCTTTGCGTTCCTTGTTTGCCAGCCCTGTAAACTGGTCCAGGGTTAGCGCAGCCCTTTGCGATGATTTAGTGATTTTGATGGCTTTTCCTTGCGCGAGGGCGTTCTTGGGGGCGTTACTGGCGCTGCTGCAGGGTCGCTGCGATACTCTGCGCCACGGCTGGTTTGGGAGCCTAAAATCCATGAATACGCTGTGCGCGGAAATCGGTTTTAGTGCACGTGCCTGGCGCAGACAATCGCACGCGGACACTCTGCGCCAGCCGCTTGCGACACTTTTCTGCGAAATTCTATGAATTACCCTGTCAATTTTCTAAATAATGATTTATTTTCTTTAAATGTCAGGAGAGAGTAAGGCCTAACTTTCCCTATGCTAAGGTGGGATTTCGCTACCCAAAGAAACTAAGGATAGTTTGTAGGTTCAACTCAAAAATCTGCCTGTGTCCAAAACCTATACTTGCCCTCACAACTAAAGATATTCAATTGTTAGGGATGTCAGCAACAAAAGACACAGTGTTCAAAATAAAGTTCTGACCTTTTTCCAGCTCTAAGCTTGCTTTCCAGCTTTCCTTTCCCCAATTTCAAACAGTTCCAAAAAGGCCTCTGGGCTCCCTTCCCCCAAAAGGACAACACAGTTCTCGGGGTTCCCTTTCCCAATATGTTAGCTCTTCCAGCTTCAAAATCTATAATCAGTTCAAATCCCTGGTCTTTCAAAAACAGTTCCAGTTCAACTTTGTAAACATCCAAGCTTTTCAATGGTTCACACAGATTGTTTTCTTTCTCATTCACTTCAGCAACCTGTTAATAAATACAGCTTCTTCATCTTTGCTTTCCTTGGCCTTTTTTTAAGTAGGGGGTCACTCGGTTCAGGTGCATTTGTCGGACCACACTGTTGTCCCATTACAGGTCACGTAACTGATAACTCTTGGCCCTTTTGTTATGCTTCTCTGCTCTTCAAGCTTTCTTGCCAACCCAGGTTCTCTCTCTCTCTCTCTGTGCACCTGTGATATTGGTCAACAGTCACTTCTTGTTCTACTTGGCAGTTTCTTGGCTTTGCCAAAACGTGCTTTTACAACAACTCACTTTGTGGTGTTCACCCTTTTTCACCACCGTACTTTCAAGGTTTTCATAAGTGCTCATCACTTTTCACTCCGTTCATAATTGCGTATAATTTGCTTTGGATTTTCATATGCTTGTCATATATTTCCTTTAGTTTGGCATTCAATAGTACTTGTTGCACTCTTAAAAGTCTCAATAACAACTTGTTCGGCATTCATAAACCTTCAATTCACTTTCCAAAACCATTGGTTATAATTTTCAGTTTGTTCGGTATTAACATATTCCGGCTCACTGCCCCTGGAGCGCCCCGGTCAGAGTTTTCCCTTCTCTACACTCACAGGTATGTGGCCGTTCCTCTGGGTGTGTTCTTCCTTCTCTCCGGCTTTCTTTCATTCCCCCTGTGCTTTTCGGGTGTCCAGCGAGCAGCAGTCGGCGTCTTCAAACTTCACTGCTTGTTGCGCGTAGCTCTGTTCGTCCTTCGCGGAAGCTACAGATGGCCTGCAGGGCTTGAGAGTCTTCAGTGTCCCACAGCTCTGGCTGTGGACACAAGGCAAGGGGTGCTGCAGGTGTCTCGGCCTTCTCATAGCCCGCCCAGGCCCCAGTGTCTTTTACACCCTTCTGCTGCAGACGGCATCCATCCCGCCAGCCCCTCTCCAGCCTGCTCCCAGATGGATCCTGTCTTCCAGGCAGGTTTCTCTCCTTTTCTAAGTGGAGGTCTCGCCTTTTATGCAACTGGATCCTGTTAAATGGTTGCAGGTGCAAGTCCTCGTCTTCAGTTGCCTGACCATAGCTAAGCCTATTAGCTAGACATGCCTGGCCATTGCGATGGCATTCCTCTACAGTCCTCTTCCTCGTATCAGTAGCAAAGAAGTGTGAATGAATGGAAGTATGCATAACTCCCTGTTGTTTCTTCCTTGTTTTGGCATTGATCTGATATTTCTCTGAACTAATCAGAGGAGGCTGATGTCTCTTTCGGTTGATCTCTTCCTCGTCCCAGTATAATAATGGTATTTCCGAGAGTTATTTAGAAAGGCAGGAAAGGGTTGGCAGTATCCTATAAAGGATGCTGGGACTGAAGGTTCATTGTGAAAAGAGATTGGGGAATACCATGTCTCACCCAAGGATGTCCTCTCCCCACTCCCCAAATCTTCTCCACCCAGGTGATCCTCCCTCTCATATCCACCCCCAGGGTCTGGATCCAAAAGCGATGGTCTTTACCTGACCAAGTGAAGACGCCCTCAGGTTCCTCACAGCAGTCAGAGCCCAACAATGTATACCAGCATTACCCTGTAAAACATATGTCCATGCTACCTGTGCCCAACATATACAGTATTGCCACTGTACACATTGTTCATGCTGACTGTACCAAATATTTCCCAGCATGTCACTGTAAGAACACATGTTCATGCTAGTTATATCCCCAATATCCCAGAATGTGACTGCTGATTGTGCCTGGTACATGCAAGTATTGCCAATGTAAAACGCTTTCATGTTGGCTGCTACAAATATGTTGAACTGTTCATGCTAATTGGGCTCTCACTAACTCTACTGCACCTGTGAGATTGCAACGAGCAAGATAACAGGGGAAAGCGGTTAGTGAGAGTACCTCTGGCCCTTTCCCTGCCAAAACCAACACATACACAAGCTGCACACACACATACACAGCACACCAACACAGACATTCAAGCACACAGATTCATTCACACACATGCACGCGCACACACACACACACACACACACACACACACACACACACACACATTCATTCACACAAACACTTAACTTTATTTGTTAAATGTACTCTTTTCTCTGGTGATGGTGCCCTCTATTCTTCCAGTCCGGTGGCACTCTGGCCAGCAGGAAACTGATGGAAGCATTGGGTGAGGGATCAGATGCCTCCTTTTACACTTCCCACTGAAATATGTGCACAATGCTGCATGTGTGTCAGGGTCCCTGCTGCTTTGCAATTGCCCCTGCCCTGGCCCATATCGACATTGTGCTGGTCAAAAGGAACACTGCGTTTGAAAAAAATCTGAATATTTTTTAAATCTTTGCAAATGCCATAACGCTGCACTGATTAAAACAGCTTTCAAAATATGGGGCAAGTAAGAAACAATCACACGTTAATGCAAATTTATAACATGTTTATAGGACCCAAATGGGAGGGACTGTGCTGTCTGCCACAATAAAAGAGCTGCTGCTGCTATCAACTCCCCCACATTTCCCGCAGTTATATTTTATGTTCCTGTTGTGAATCGCTAAGGATTTAAATAATTACGGAAAGATCTGGCACCGAGCCTAAGTCTATTATATTATACCGACAAGAAAGGATGCTACTCCACATCTCAGCCCTTGTTTGGTTTGTCATAAAATGTTGTCCCTAAAATTTAAAATCTGTCCATCTAATGCCCAGATTAATGATTAATGTAATTTATTACAAGCTTTCTTCTGTGCTTTCATAAACTCCAAACTAGACTACTACTATAACTTGTTATATCTTGGAATCCAAAAGGTTTAGCTTGCTCGGTTAAGGAAGATTCAAGATACAGCAGTTAGATTAATTTTTTTATCTCTCCTGTTTTGGCCATGCAACACCTCCCTGCAAACCTTTTACTGGTTACCAATCTGTTGTAAAATCTATTTCAAGGCGCACTGCCTCATTTTAAAAGGCCTGCACGGCTTGACACCGAAATATTTGGAATATAAGATCCAGCAGTATACCCCTGTTCACACCATGCATTCAATTAACAAGGAGTTTCCTTTTTTTCCCTAAATCCAACTTAAACTTATATGGAGACTGACAATTTGTAGAGGCAGGACCCCACACACTGCCCGTATCTTTGCATCTGAAGAATGACTATCTCATGTTCCCTAAATATCTTAAAACGTTCTTACACTGTAACGTTTATTTGCTAGTTGTTGGTGCATACACCTTGATGTGGTTAAAGGAATGGTTTGCCCAAAACATTTTATTGGCCAAAAAGATAGGCAATAATAAAAAAATATATATTGGCACTTTTTTTTTAAGTCCCTATGTAAAATTTTGAGAAAATGAAGCTCAAAGGGAAGCACATGGGGGCATCCATTTTGTGAAATGAATGCCCGCCTGTGCTTGCTTTTGCTTTTGCGGCACTAATGAAGGAAAAGTCAGTCAGCTGTAGTAAACAAAAGCTACCACTGGGTGGCTTTTCCTTCATTGGTGCCGGGACTCGGAAGACGGAGACCGGACACTACAGGCAGAAAAGCTGCAGCTGCATCTCGGTAACTGCTATTTTTTTAAAATAAAAATAAACACTAGCTGCAGTTTTTTTTCTAAGTTTTCCGGGCTGGAGGAGCCCGGAAAACTTAGAAATAAAACTGCAGCTTTAAAAACGTTGTATTTATGTTTGCGGTAGCTTTTGAAGCTACTGCAAACATAAATACAACGCTATTGTGTTTGAAAACGCTGCAGTTTTTCTTTCTGAGTTTCTCAGGCTCCTCCGAACCGGAGGAGCCTGAGAAACTTAGAAAGAAAAACTGCATCGTTTTCAAAACACGACCGCGTTGTGTTTCTGTCTGCCTTGGCTTTCCCATTTGGGGCTCTTGGGCTCCCGGGGAGACCGAGAGCCTCAAATGGGAAAGCCAAGGCAGGCAGAAACACTGCAGCATTTCTGAAAACAACCGCGCTGTGTTTCTACCTGCAGCTGCTTTCCCATTTAGGGCTCGGGCTCCAACGGGGAGCCCGAGCCCCAAATGGGAAAGCTGCTCTAGGCAGAAACACTACGGCATGGAAACACAACCGCGTTGTGTTTCTGCCTTCCTTGGCTTTCACTTTGGGTCTTGATAGCCACGGCAGGCAGAAACACAACGCAGTTGTGTTTCAAAAACGCTTCGGTTTTTCTTTCTAAGTTTCTCAGGCTCCTCCGCCTCGGAGGAGCCTGAGAAACTTAGAAAGTAGCTTCAAAAGCTACCGCAAACATAAATACAACATTTTTAAAGCTGCGGTTTTATTTCTAAGTTTTCCGGGCTCCTCCAGCCCCGAAAACTTAGAAAATAAAATGCAGCTAGTGCTTATTTTTTGAAAGAATAAATAGCTCTTACCGAGGAGATGCAGCTGCAGCTTTTCTGCCTGTAGTCTCTTGTCTCCGTCCTCCGAGTCCCAAAACCAATGAAGGAAAAGCCACCCAGTGGTAGCTTTTGTTTACTACAGCTGGCTGTCTTTTCCTTCATTAGTGCCGCAAAAGCAAAAGCAAGCACAGGCGGGCATTCATTTCACTAAATGGATGCCCCCATGTGCTTCCTTTTGTACATTTTGAGCTTCATTTTCTCAAAATTTTACATAGGGACTTAAAAAAAAAGTGCCAATATAGTTTATTTATTATTGCCCATCTTTTTGGCCAATACAATTTTTGGGGCAAACCATTCCTTTAAGCCAACCAACGGTGCAGTATAAATTAATTTAGATATTAGCCACTGTTAACACCTGCCTCACTTAGATGTGATAGACAAGCCCTTTGTACTCTTTCATGTCATTGGTGAGGGGATTGTATTCTCAAACTGATTAGCTGTTTTGTCCATTTACTGAAAGGGAACTGATAAAATATTGTGGCTTTATATAACATCCCATGCACTGAGACCAGTCACAACATTATACTCTGGTTGTAGTATTCAAATCCAGTCCTTAAAATCCACATTCAAACCAGTTTTTTAGGGTTACCACTGATTATGATCATAACTCAGATTCACTGTCTTGGAAGAGTGAATTAGGACAAGATAAAAGTTGGAACTATACACAGGCAGTTAAGGGGGTGGTTGGGGAGTTAAAAAAGGGAACATTGAGAATCGAGTTTATTGTATGTTATTATTGCATTACGATTTGTTATTATACATTGCAAAATAATAAAGATTTTTTTTTTAAACTCAGATTCACTGTGAACATGTATTTTATGTGGCTAGCTTAAAAACAATTCGCATGTTTTTGCCCCTCTCCTGTTATGTTCTGCAGGAGCTCACATGGATCTGAAATGGAAAAGGGGAGATGGTTAAAGAAGTAGAAAGAAAAGACAAAGTGCTGTGCTTAACTGTTAGCGCACGTAGAAACAGGAGCAACTTGCGTCTGTGTGAGTGTGCTTTCTAGGGGGATTTAGATACGTACCTGCGAAGCATTTTGCTTTTCGGAAGGGAGACATGGCTGGGATGTTGGGTGGAACGGAGGGTGGGGGGTCTTGGGAGGATCGGTGTATTTTGTGCAGTGGATGGGTTTAAAGGCTTATTGGAGAGGTAAAGAGTTGTGACTAAATTGGTGGAGGATTTTGTTCAGCCATTTGTGTTTTCGAGGTAGTGAGCATCTGTTGAGTGAGGGTGGGTGAAAAATTGGGTTGTTAGTCGGTCATGCGCTTTGCGCATTGTTTATGAGCGGGGTTCGTTTTACATTTTTTAATTTCTCATTAGTCTTGGTGATGGGGGACTTTTGAGAGATGGTTCAGGTTCGTGCGTTTCTGGCTTCGGTCCTATGTCAAAGAAAATAGGGTGATTACTGTTAGTTTTAATGGGCGGTGCTTGAATGGTGTGCGGGTCCAAAGGTGTTTTGGATCAATTCGATTTGAGTATTTCCGCAAGTTTGTTAGTCTGTTCCTTGCATTTCTCCAGGTGAGATTTTCGTGTTGGGTGGATGCCGGGTTTGCCAATGACGGTGATGATAGAGGGTCAGGTCTATATGACATGTTATTCCAAGATGCTTAAAGTCAACACAGTCTGCATTTTTTGTTCCTTGTTGGTTGTTTGTTCTGTTTGTTTATTCGGGTAAGGCCTTTGTTGTGCGGGTGTTAGGTTGTACTGTGGGGATTCTTTATGACTGTGTGGTGTAATTTCTCTTTCACGAATTGTTGCGAGTTGTTGTTTATCCTGGGGTCTATTGGGTTTACTAGTCCAATGTTTTTAAGTGATGCCTTTTGTGTTTTCCTGTAGATTTGTTATTTGTTGTCCATCCGTTCCATGTTTGATTGTCGGATTCTCTGGTGGTGGTGCCAGAATGGCTCCTCCTGTTTGGCATGGTAATGCGATTTTTATCACTCCTACCTCCATAGCCTTCTCTCCACCCCCAGTGGAGTGTCCAAGCAGGGGCTGTGGAAGGAGTAGGGGAAGGGAAAAGCACGTACCTGTCACTGTGCAACAGTAAAGAGAGCAGGCAACAAGCCCTGCTTTAGGTGACTGCTCTCAATTGCCAACACAGTAGAGGTTTAGCAATCTCTTATTATGTTTTTATTGATAGTCCACTGCTCACACCATCCAGTGACCCTTGGTGTGTATTAAAAGAAATGTACCCTATACAACACACCAAATACACAGTAGTTCAAATAGATGCCTCACACTTAATATTCATGTTCAAATGCATCTGATGACACTCAGTAATGAACACTCAATGAATCTGTCTTACACTCATGTAAAAACATAATCTTTTAATTATGAGACATATGTAATAAAGAAACATTGCTATTATTATAGTCAATATGCAAAACACACTAAAAATGCAAAAAGTAATGAATGAAAAAGCTGAAATCAATGTCATTGCCTCTACCTCGAATCAAAAATGAGACTGATCAACCTTCTCCAACAAATCATAGTCACCTTAAAAGCCAACTACCTGCCTCACCAGGTTATGCTAGGTGACCTCACAAATCATGCTAGGCAATCTTCATAGAAACATCTGCCTCATCAAATCGTGATAGGCAACCTCATAGAAGCACTTGCCTCAGTACCTTTCTCAATCACTTGCCCAAATACCTCAGTACCTTTCCCAATGTGATATTAATAAAGGGTAAACGTTCTCTCATACTCACTAACTGTAGAAGGTAGAGAGATGAGAGCTGGATACGATTGAATGCCTGAATTAGTTTACACAATCCAGGCAAAAATTCGCCAAAATTGGCAAACATATCAAAAACCACCTTCTCAGAGCACCATCAGAAAAGCATGAAAAAATAAGGAAGAATGCTTAACAAAGAATTAAATTATTCATTGGGATATACGGTGCCAGTGTGTAGCACATTCAGAACAGGGCCTTAGGTGGCGAGGTGCTGTGCCTTGCGTAATTAAATATTCCTATGCAGCTCAATCAATAATCAAAGTTATGCTCAAAAGTCAATAGACAGGCTCCTTTTTTGGGACTCAAAATGCATTAAAACGGTTGGAAACCCAGCCTAGTGGCCTTAGAATCCAGTAAAAGAAAAAAGAAGGCGTTGGCACCTCCCTTCTGGAAGGCCCCTGTCTTCTCCCACCAGTCTTCCAGCTGTCTGCGTCTGCCCCTTGTGTTCTTGCCAGCTCTGCCACCTCAAACTGCTGTCTGGGCTTTGAGCCTGGTCTATTTATAATCAATGGGCTCGAGATGTCACCTCCCATCATTAGCATGCCCATCCTTTAATAAACTAAAACTGTCCTCTGCCTACAACCACTAAAATTGTCTGCACAAAGGCGAGGGAGAGACCTGCTCCATAGCAGTGATATCTTCGAACAGCATATTTCTTGTGTAAACTATAGCAAGGACAACCGCTGTCATCCAGCACTAAAAATCATTCTCTAACAAAATTGTCAGCAATCAACATCTTTCTTGTGTAAGCTATAGCAAGGACGATCTCATCATCCAGCACTAGGAATCTTTCCAACAAAATTGTCAGCGGACAGCACCAATCCTGTGTGAAGGACGGAGGTTTGTAGTTCATCCTCAGTGCCATAATTAATTTGTTATCTCATTGTTTACTATTTTTAAGGTCACTGGCGCTCAGCCCGGACTATTGACAAGAAAACACTAATGTACGGTACTTCAATATAATAAAGTTAATGCTCACGTTTACTAAATATGAAATTGTTTGCGTCGCATGGTGCGTTTATCATCAAGGCTGGGCCTATGGCTCACACAACATGCCGCTTTAAGCATGGCTGACATGAGTAAACCTGAAATTACATGTCAACCCCATGAGCCGTAGAACAATCAGTGGAGGCATCATAGGTATCATGGGAATAAGAGCCAAAAGAGCATGTGCAACATGACAGAATACATATTTGCTAAAAATGTGTTCACTTAGAATCTTCAATAGATACTAAACACTGAAACATAAACATTTCTTCTTGAGAAGAGCTAGCTGTAGCAGGTTCTGGTCAGCAGCTGACTGTTGCTGATGAATCAGAGATGGGTCTCACGAAAAGCGCTAAAACGTACTAGTCTGTCAGGCAGGAAACAACATGCTTTGGTGCATTGAACAAGTTCTCTGTTACATGTCATGACGCAATAAAAAGATGATCAGGATCAGTATGAGACCAGCAGCAATGATGCAGAACACAGGTGTGATTGTGAGCCTATGTTTCTAAAAACGTTCAAAATACTCTTCAATGGATTGAAAGAGAAGATGTCTTTGTCAGCCAGTCCGCAATGGATCCCAGAGTGGAGGTCCCATTTGTTGGAGTGAAGCTTTACAATAGGCTTGAATCTCCTTTGGCCAATCTGGTGTTCTCTGCAGCAGGTCTTTGGCCAATGGCAATGTTATGTTTGATACTGCTACAAAAGTATCTGTGGTGCTAGTGATGTGTATCTTCATATCCAAGAGGTGTGCCAGTCTCAGTGATATGGGTAACCTCTGTGGTGATAGCTTCACTTCAGGCCAATTGAATAGCACTAGCCCAGTCCGCACTGGTGGATGAAAAAGTATGTTGCCAAACTTTAACACCTTTGAGACTGTGATCAAGCAGGCAATCCCCACAGCCACGTCACAGCATGAAGCATTAAATTGCACAATGTAAGATAAATTAGGTAGTAGCAGAGCTTTGCTAATGAAGGTTTCCATTTGAATTGCACTCAGCATGCACTTGGTTGAGTTGGAATTCTGCTCTCATGGGCTGACCTTGAGAATGTCCTGGCATCATGTATGGGGTGTCCCCACACAGTTCTTCAGGCAATACAGTTATACTGTAGAATCCTCATGAGTCACGCATGAATGGGTTTAGGGCACCTCATAGAGAGTTTGTATCCATTGCTTCTCTACTTGATGCATGGTGCCCCAAAACTGCAGTTCTTCATACAACAGAGCTGTTTCTCCTCTGCACCGGTCTTCCTCTGCTTGGTCATTAGGTCCTCCTTCTTCTCCCTTCACCTCACCTAAACAAGCCATATCTTCATGTTTCCTGTGCCCCTTTTTATCCTTCCTGTTCCCTCTTCCATTTTACTCAGCTGGTTCACTGGTCCAACAACTGGCCTGGTTCTCCCCAGGGGCACAGTTACAGATTAAAAAAGACATATAATGGGCTTAAAGCCCCACTCCCTTTTTGTCTGCAGGTCCCACGTCATTTGGTAATGATGGCCCGCTCAAAATACAGTTAATGTCCAGGTTCATATCAGTACTGAATGCAGCATTTGACATTCTTGTTTGATATGTGTATCGCTTCGCGGTCGGGTTCAAGGTAGGAATATTGTTACAGTTTGTATTGTTGTAGAGGATCTGTAGTGCTGGCATGAAACTGCTGCATGAAATGCAGACTACTCTGTGGTCCTGCTGAAAGTCGAATCACTGCCCCAGTATACGTTGTGTAGAAATTTGGGTTGGTGTTGTGATGTGCGGCTTGCTTTGCAATCCTTAGTTCCTCGCTGACTTTTTTCCAATTTGGTTGCTCGCTCTCTCTTCCATTGCCAGGCCTTGTGAGTGATGTAGTCCTATGGGACAAATAAATAGAAACTGACCAGAATTGTCTATAACAGGTATGAGGCAAGAAAAGGTGCTCCTCAGTTCAGTCATGCAGGCACAGGTAGGAGCAACAGAAATTGGAGCCCCTACCAACTCCCACACCCCACATCTGGGACATGACTGGCTTTGGTCAAGACTCGGATAGGCCTCACACCCCAGCTTGAGGGGGTTCACCATCCCCTCTTGACAGGGTCAGGTCACTGTCCTTGTCACACGTTGCATAACTTCTAGCAAAGAATGGGGGTGCTGTTGCATGAGTGTGACAGTCAGCAGTGAGTTAGATAGGTTTATGCAAGATATGTACATGCGCCCTGCACTGACACATCTCAGTGTTCCCACCTCCAACCGAAATTCACCCTCCTTCTAGAACCTTCCCACCTCACTTGGAACTTGGTAACCACCAAGTCCCATATCATTACATATGCCCTTTCTAACCTATCAACTTCTATAACATTTCTAAAATACTATAGCGTAATGACATTTTGATATCTTATACGTTTTTAAACATTTTAAATAACTCCAATAACTGTACAAGGGTAATTCGCCTTACATTTCATACATCACATTAATCTCAAAATGTCATATCCAGTGTACTATTACATAACATAATCTTCCAATCTCCTCGGAACAGTCCTATACCTTCCGCTGTGCTGATGTCCACCCACTTCTCCACTACCACATTCCACATGATGCATGCTGTACCCATTTCCACTCGATCAGCACCATTTCGACCAACTCTACTCTTAGTCCTCCTTTCTTCCCTCCAAAGGCTTGACTCTCCTTCATTTCCATCAAATCCAGTACACACATTGCATTTGACCATCCATTTTCTATTCTACCTCTGACCATCATCAAGTACCACGTAGTGTGACTTACTGTGCACCACCTTCCTCAGTTCGAAATACCCTGACCCCTCTTTTCTCACCTTGAAAGGTTTCCTAATCCTCATCAAATCTCCAAAAACTCACTTGTTGTCCCACCCCTCCAACTCTGTTCTTATCAGACCTTCTTTTGTACCCTGCTTGATATTTGCGTACCCTTTCCATTTTTAAATCTTACTCGATGACAACGGCATTGACATCCTATTCATCACAGAAACATGGCTGGACGACAATTACAAAATCACACTCCAAAGCTGCCTCCCAACCAACTTCAAATGTCTTCAAGTAAACAGAAAAAATAAAAAAGGAGGAGGCCTCGCAAAAGCATTGAAAGGACACCTAAAAATAAAAACAGACAAACCTCTCAACGTCAGCAACTGTGAAACCATGGTCATACACCTATCAGCAAACCCAAAAACCAACATCACATTCATCCTGGTGTACAGACCACCGACATACGATGCAACCTTCATCCATAACTTCATAGAAGCCATCACCAACATAGCCATCAAGCACGAACATCTAATCATCTTGGGGGACTTCAACATCTGGTTTGAAGAAAGTCACGCCGAATCCCAAAACTCACTGATTGGACAACTCACAACCATGAAACTATGACAGCTGGTCAAAGGGGCAACACACTCGACAGGACACACCCTCGACGCAATCTTCACCATGGAAAAATTGATCACCACGGCACCACCGATACAAATACTATGGAGCGACCATCCATCATCCCATTTGTGATCAGACTACCAACTCAAATCTGCACCCAACCCCCCAAACTCACAACCATCACAAAAAGAAACTGGAAAAGTGTCAAAGCAAGCAACCTATCCGAACAACTCGAGATGACCAAACCCTCAACTATAGAACTAGAGCTGGCTGACCTAGACAGGAAAGCGGAGATACTACACAAATGGATAGCTGAAACAATTGACAAGATCGCCCCGGAAAAACCATTTACCCCATCAAAAAAAAGAGCAATGGCAAAATGGTTCACCCCACTACTAAGTACCATGAAAAAGGACAACAAGAAGATGCAACAGGAATGGGGGAAAGAATACAACCCAGGAAAAAAATACTGTTCCAGAAACAAATCCGCGCATTCAAGAAGGAAATACAAAAAGGCGAAGAGAAGGCATTATGATGACAGAATCACCAATGCCACCAACACACAAAAAGAAATGTTCAATATCATCAAAGAAATGAGAAACCGCCAGGCCGTGACAACACCCCAAACCCCTCAGAGAAACTTTGCAACGACCTGGCAGACCACTTCAAGAACAAAATCAACGACATCCGACAAATCATACAAAATAGGCCAACCAACCACAACATTCAACCGACCGGACCTAACAAAGAGCCACAGCACAAACTCCAAAACTTTCCTAAAATATCAGCAGAGGCATTCGTCTTGTTGGTAAAACACAGCAAGAAAGCACGATCACCCATGGATCCCTGCCCCCCGACATCTACAAATCAATCCTCGCACAAGGAACGCCATCAGAATATTACAGAAACCTCCTAAATCTCTCAATAGCAACAGGAACTGTACCAAGAGCCTTCAAATCAGCATATATCAAACCGCTTCTAAAAAACATAAGTGGCAATGTAGAAGACCTCTCCAACTATAGACCAATTTCAAACATTCCCTACCCAGCAAAACTCCTCGAAACCTCCGTATACAAACTAACCCAAGAACACGTAGAAAAACACCACCTGTTCGACCAGGCACAAGTCGGTTTCAGACCGGCAAGAGGAACAGAAAAAGCACTACTATCCATCTGGGACAACCTAAAAACTAACGCGGACTCTGACACAACTTCAGCCCTTATTCTGCTCGACCTCTCCGCAGCCTCCGACAAAGTTAGCCATGACACCCTAACCAAAAGTCTAGAAGACATAGGCATAACGGACATGGCATTACTCTGGATTAAATCATTCCTAGCAAACAGAACAGAAACCGTATGGATAAAACCCTTCAAATCCACCCCACGAGTTAACGACTGTGGAGTACCACAAGGGTCCTCACTATCACCACTGTACTTCAACATCTACCAGACTCCAGTAATCAGAATCTTCAAAAAATACAACATTACATGCTACAACTACGCAGATTCAAATCATCTACAAAATCGAAGACACTCAAGCCGATCACTCAACCCTAATCGAGTGTTTAACTGGATGAATGCCAACAACTTGAAAATCAACCCAGGAAAGACAGAAATCATGATTATATCCAAAAACCAAGAGAACAACACCTATATTCCTTGGCTAGCGGAAATGGGAACCGCACCAACACCATCTAAGGTAGTAAAAAATATGGGAGTCCTGATGGACAACACCCTAACCTTAGAACCACAAATAAATACAATCATCAAGAAATGCTTCTTCCTCCTCCACACGGCAAGAAGAATCCTACCTTTCCTCTCCTTCACCCACAAAACACTCACAATCGTCGCCCTCATCATGTCAAGAATCAATCGGCTATGCAAACAGACCATCTCGGGATACCAGAATACCTCCTGAAGAAACTACAACAGATCCAAAATACAGCAGCCAGACTGCTGCTCAAACTATTCAGAAGAGACCACATCACTCCAGCCCTAAAAACAAAGCACTGGCTCTCAGTCAAACATCGCATCACCTTCAAAACAATGTGCATAACACACAGGGCAATCTGCGGACAAGGAGCAGAATTCCTACAAAAGAAAATAATCTACAAGCCAACGAGACTCCTCAGATCAAGCAACGAAATCCGCCTGGAACAAAAACCATACCTTAGTAAACTCATCACTTACACGCTTTTGATGAGGAGACATGGATTCAAAAAAGGTCCTTAAGGCGTAAAGTTAGACGGTTGAAGTACTCTATTACGAACCCATCGGAACGTCATATAGAACAGAAAAAGCTGCTTAGGAATTATAAGCAATGGTCACGGTCAAGAAAGATCCTCCCTCATCAACAGGACAATGAACAGATGATGGAGGCTCTTTGTGAAAAAAGTACCCGCAACTTCTGGTCAATGATTAATAATAAAGGAAAGAAATCAGCCAGTAACATCATCCAATGCAACCTGGTTCCAGAAAAAAGGTGGATAGACTCCCTGACAATGAACTTTAAAAACACATCAGCTATTTTGGAAAATCAACAGGAGGTCGCCAGGTGGGAACTTAACTTTGATGTAAAACTAATAGAAGACCTAATAAGGAGCGCCTCATCATCAAAGGCAGCGGGCCCAAACGGGCTAACTTATCAGGTTCTGAAGTCTAATGTTAACACTTGGGCGACACTTCTCGATACCCTTTATAGGGAAATACTAGAGTCAAAATGCTTCCCTCCTTCTTAGAAACAAGCAATCATAATACCATTCTTTAAAGGAGGGGACAGATCACAGCCCGAAAATTATAGGCCCATTGCCCTCTTGGACATCGAGAGTAAGATATTCATGCGGAAACTCTTCCTAGAGTTAAAAGATTGGGTCAAATCAGGTAACATCATCTCCAAATTCCAAACAGGCTTTAGGCGAGGAATGTCTACAACATTAAATGGCCTCACCCTGAGCCTATTAGAAGAACATACGAGGAAATTTGGAGAGGGTCCGCTTTTTGGAGCTTGGGTAGATCTCTCTAAAGCATTTGACCTGGTAAAAAGAGAGTTATTGTGGGCAAAATTGAGAGGGTTGGGCCTCCCAAACAAGCTCCTGGCGATTCTAGTTGAGCTCCACAAAAACACCACGCTCATTGTAACATTAGATGCGGCTGGTCATCTCTCTAGTACAATCAATGTGGAGCAAGGTGTGCGACAGGGTTGTATGAGAGCCCCCTTTTTCTTTAACCTATACCTGTCAGATCTGGGAGATTTTCTACAAAAATGGACTATGGCAAGTCCCAAACTCAACTCCAGTAAGGTGTTTTGGCTCGCCTATGCAGATGACATTGTCCTGATTGACAGGACAGCAATAGGCCTGCAGCATCTACTTAATGGGCTAAGTGAATACAATAAACTAAATGGACTACAAGTTAACCCAGGAAAGTCAAAAATTCTGGTGCTGAAACACCCAAAAAAGCAAATTAACTTTGGCAAATGGTTTTTTGAAGGAGAGGCTATTACAAGGGTAGACGAATTAGTCTATCTGGTTACACTATGTTTGCCTATCCAACAGTAAGTAAAGTGGAACTTGAAATTAGATCTAAAGCTGATAAAGCTATACCTCAGATGAAAAAGATCTTCTTTGAGCTTTGCAAATTTTCAATCAAACCATTAATAAAGTTTTATAATGCCAAAGTAATTCCTGTGATATTGTATGGGCTGGAGGCTCAACCAAAGCTCTGGGAGTTGGATTGGCAACAGGTGGAGGGCTACATCTGGAAGAGCTCGTTGGGACTGCCCAGTTGTTTGCCCATTCAGGTATTAAGGTTTGAGTTTGGCCTAAAATCCTTGCAGCAACAGGTTAATTGGAGACTATTATCCCTCTTTAGATTAATAATAATTCCACAAAAGGATTCTCTTTACGAAGATGTTAATCATCATTTTCAAACGGACAGTTCGGAGATTCTCCATGATCTGGCTACAAAAGTTAAAAGATATCTGGAAGGTGCTGATTCAACAGTAACAACCCTGAAAGAGAATCCATTGAAAGCAAAGAAAGAACTGGAAGCAATGGACTGGATTAAAACAGGTTTGGAAATGAGGCTGGCAAAACCGAAGAATGGCTTCCTAGTAGTGGAAAAGAAATTGGGAGATTTGCCCAATTATCTGCTAAAACATCCCAATAGTGAATCAAGGTACATTTTTCTTAGGGCCTACCTAATTTAATTCATACAGGAGAGATCCTAAACATTAGAGGCCAAAGTCAGAACATCATATTGTTTTGTAAAATCTGTGTAACCCAAAATAAGCAAAACCTGCACCACTTACTCATAGAATGCAAAGGAACTTGGGAGACTAGAGTCCTCTATTTTGGGAAATTTGTGCATAAAATGGACTGCTTGCAATCAGAGAACTTTTGGAATCGCCTGATTTCGGGACATAACACCGCTCTGACGATAGCAGTAGGTCAGGACCTTTCAAGATTAGGTTTGGCCCATCCAAGCGCTGGGCAATCTGGGAACAATGTCTCCACAATTATTACGGCTTAACATAGCTGTAGTAATTAACAATCTAGTATTGGGTGCAGGTTTTTGGGGGAAATGAAGGCATTTTATTTTTCCTCTTTTCCCTTTGCTTTTTAGCTCTTTTATTTTATTTTTTCTTTCTTTCTTTTATTCTTTTGATTCACTGTATATAGGTTTGTCTTGTATTGCGTTGAAATGTTTTGTAAGAAAATTGTATTTTAATTATGGCAAATATGTAAAATGTTGATTTATTTTTATAGTTTGTCAAGATCTATTTTGATCCAAACAAATAAAATAAAAAAATAAAAAATACAAAAACCATACCCATTCAGGTATATAGGTTTGAGTTTGGCCTAACATCCTTGCAGCAACAGGTTAATTGGAGACTGTTATCCCTTTTTAGATTAATAATAATTCCACAAAAAGACTCTTTACGAAGATGTTAATCATCATTATCAAACGGACAGTTCGAAGATTCTCCATGATCTGGCTACAAAAGTTAAAAGAAATCTGGAAGGTGCTGATTCAACAGTAACAA
Organism: Ambystoma mexicanum; assembly: GCF_040938575.1. NCBI lineage: Eukaryota > Metazoa > Chordata > Amphibia > Caudata > Ambystomatidae > Ambystoma > Ambystoma mexicanum. Next base: position 256,982,330 of record NC_090928.1, on the reverse strand, counting down.
CCCTGAAAGAGAATCCATTGAAAGCAAAGAAATAACTGGAAACAATGGACTGGATTAAAACAGGTTTGGAAATGAGCCTGGCAAAACCGAAGAATGGCTTCCTAGTAGTGGAAAAAAAATGGGGAGATTTGCCCAATTATCTGCTAAAACATCCCAATAGTGAATAAAGATACATTTTTCTTAGGGCCCGCCTAAATTTAATTCATACAGGAGAGATCCTAAACATTAGAGGCCAAAGTCAGAACATCATATTGTTTTGTAAAATCTGTGTAACCCAAAATAAGCAAAACCTGCACCACTTACTCATAGAATGCAAAGGAACTTGGGAGACTAGGTCCTCTAGTTTGGGAAATTTGTGCACAAAATGGACTGCTTGCAATCGGAGAACTTTTGGAATCGCCTGATCTCGGGACATAACACCGCTCTGATGATAGCAGTAGGTCAGGTCCTTTCAAGATTAGGTTTGGCCCATCCAAGCGCTGGGCAATCTGGGAACAATGTCTCCACAATTATTATGGCTTAACATAGCTGTAGTAATTAACAATCTAGTATGGGGTGCAGGTTTTTGGGGGAAATGAAGGCTTTTTATTTTTCCTCTTTTCCCTTTGCTTTTTAGCTCTTTTATTTTATTTTTTCTTTCTTTCTTTTATTCTTTTATTCTTTTGATTCACTGTCTTGTATTGCGTTGAAATGTTTTGTAAGAAAATTGTATTTTAATTATGGCCAATATGTAAAATGTTGATTTATTTTTATAGTTTGTAAAGATCTATTTTGATCCAAACAAATAAAATAATTTAAAAAAAAACACATACCTTAAGAAAAAAACGGGGGGCTCCTCCTTCTCACACTTAGCTGCAAAATCCTGGAACAACATCCCGAAAGAAATAAGAAACACCAAAGACCACCTACAATTCAGAAAATTACTAAAAACCTGGCTCTTCAACACCACAGATTCAAACTAAAAAAACTAAACAAACAAACCGAAACACAAAGAAAAGGATGACTAAATTTAGGATGACACTGACAACACCCAATACCAACCAGAGAAACTCTCACTACAACAAGAGAGACAATGTTAAGTTGAATAGGACACAAGCAGGACACAAGCAATACCCATTAGGACAGAAATCAGCACCTCTAGCCAACTCCAGCCAACAACCTCACCCACCCCATAATTGCTAACAGGTATCATACTTGTATAGAGTTGTGTGAATATTAGCACTTGCCACACTGGAACTAAGTTGTGGACATTAGCATGGGCATTGACCGTAAGGATTTCCGAATGAAGGCAGGTGCCGCCCCTGGATGCAATTGAAAGCGCTGACATATGCCGCGTTTCGAAGAGGCGGAGAGCAATAGCGTGCATAAACAACTGAATAAGATGATGAATAAGATAAGATGATGAATGACAACCTCCCACCACACATGGATGGAGTAGCCTTGGCTAGTCAATACCACGCACCGACTGGATCGGGAATGCTCTCTGGGACAGATTTGAAGGGACACAAAAACTCCTGCTACCCCGCATACAGACAGATGTCACGTAGGTGGCCAAAGACAAACTTGAATATGGTTATGATTGTGAGTGGATGTCATGTGTGAACGGGACTGTGAGTATCGGACGGCCTAGTTCAGGACAGAGACGCAGAGATGCTACTGCACCCCACCTAGAGAGAATACGGAAATTCAGCGCCTCACCTCCGGACAGCAATACCAACTAACCAATCCACTAACCATTTCACCCCTCTGCATACACCTCTCAAACTCTAACCAAACTAAACCACAAGCCTACAACAACAATTCGCACAAACTTCACTACACTACAACAACAAAACAAACCACACATAGACTCGCACAACAGCACACGACGACTACCAACCGTTAAACACCCCAAGCCCAGCCAACAGACCCACCGGGCTGTGGCCACCTACAGCATATCACTGCTCCCTTGCACTTCTCCAGCTTATCCCCACTAACTCACCTCCCCCTTCCCTCTTTTTTTTCAGAGCGCCAGGGGACCACTCCGGTGGTGATAGTGCGCGGTACAAATATCCTTTAACATTAACAACATTAACATCCAAAGTAATTTCCCCTCACCCACACATCCACGGAGGGTTTCAGGTCTCTCCTTCTCATCATAGACAAAGGTATATATACACCCTGTAGCAGGGTGGGGATTATCCCTGTACGCGGTAACTGTTTTCCACAACACTAGCTCCCATGGGAACCCAGCCGCCAATGGCAACTACAAATTCTCCTTAATTATCTGATTTTATCCTTCCTACCAACCCATTTCTTTGCGGGTGATACAAGGATGTTCTCACATTCTTTATTCAGTGTGCTTCGAAAAACCTCTCCATCTCATCCAATGTTAATTGCATACCACTGTTGCTCACAATGTATTTGGGAAAACCTTCTCAAGCACCTACTTCAAGTAAAAAATCTATCACAACCTTTGTGGTCACAAAGGTAGCAAACTTCATCTTGAACCATCTTGATGTTGTAAAGAAACCAAGGGTATTTCTCCATCAAACCCCTTGGAATCCTCTTTTGGGGTGACCGGAGAAGGGTCATCGCTCTTGGGTCCGGAATCAGAGAGGGAGAAGGAGCCTCAAGGTGAAACATGGGATCACCCTTTCCGTAACACCTCACTACCCGACATTTCCTCTGTTCCCATACATCATTTCATAACCCATACAATTACCCCCTCACCAATTCCATCAAGTACCAACACGGAAGGGAGGCATAGGAGAACCGGGAGAAGGAAATTGCATATGTCACCCTGTGCCCTACAACAACAGGACTACCCCCCCTTTTCCAGACAATATTTTACCAGATTTTCCTAAACTCATTAGTGAAAACTAATATTCCCATAACTCATCCCCTCTCTTCTTTTCTAAAGCCACTGAGATGAGGAGGAAAGAGATTAGGAGGATGAAGATTATCAACAGGGAACCTTAGGCACAGACAACAGACTCTCCCCTTTCTACAGCAGAGTGTTCCACTAATGAGGCCAGTAATTACTCGCACCTGACTTCACTTGTCTCTCCCAGGCAGCATAAAAGGCAGAGCAGGAAAGCACACTTCGAGCGAGTTGGGGATGCTGAAAGGTGCCAGGAAGCAGGAGAAGGACCTAGCAAGCTGCAGAGACCATGGGAGACCTGGAGGAGAAAACCGCTGAAACACTGGCCCTGCTACTTGAGAGGAGACTGCAGTGTGGAGGAGGGAACCATACCTCCAGAAGGCAAGACCAGGGGCAGCTGGGGTTGCCTGGCGGTACCAACAGCAATACTCCTCCCCTGCGCCAGGCAGGCGAACCCAGGTCTCTGCGGAGCAGGCTGAGAGAGACCCTGACCTCCAATTAACATCCCCTTTCAGCTCCTGCAGCTCCCAAGGCCAGAAAATGCCATTTCGGGGAGCTGTGAAGTGGGAGCGAAATTATCAAGGTGCATTCTGGGGTCCCAAGGCTCTTTTTTACGAATTGTTAACTTTGAAAGGATGCTCGAGCCCGGTTTAGGGAAGCTGTAACGTCTCCATATGTTACGCAGCAAACATGCATATTCAGAGATCACTATGGCAACGATGGAAACAAGCTTACAGATTCAAGATGGCCACCGGCCGTAACTCTGCGCAAACGTAATCACATTCGCGCAATACTCAACACATTGGATCCATAGCAACAAATACCCGGAAGCAGCGGCAAGCTATGCGTTGCAACTGCCTACGTGTTTGCCCAAAACGCTGTTCAAGTGTACCTTTCCTGTGTTTACTGTCTTCCGTGTTCCCCTATCTTTTCTTCTGGCTCACCCCTGATTTTCGCTATGCGGTTCCCTGGAAACCGCTCTCCTCTTTCCTCTTGCTGCCTACATGTTCCCACGGCTTCAGCCCCTTTCTCTGGATCAAATCTTTACTCAGCTTACGTTCCACTGCTTCCTTCATCATTTATTCTTGCGCTGACTCCCCGGGCTCCTTACCTGCTACAGTTCCACCTCAAGGATGTGACTGGTAGTCACTGAACCATTTGTGGGTCATTTCTGGTTCAGAAGTCTGCTGCCTGCATTTCACCTGTCTTACCTGCTGCAAGGTTTTCCCTTCAGAAGAAGGGTTTTTCCTTTTGAGACCCAACTCTCCAGCTGGCCCCAGTGGCCCCAGGTCTCACTCTGGGTAGGCACGGTGTCGACCTGGAGTGATAGGCCTTATCGCTTCTCTGCAAAAGACGGGAAGAACAAGAAAGAAGATTCCCATTCTGACACCAAGTCCACAAAGGTAAGGCACAACCCTGACAGTTTGCAATGCCGGAAAAAAAAGGATAAGGCAAGCATGCAGCAGGTACAAGAGCTAGTGGCTACGGTACAAGGATCGTCTGTAAAGCTGCAAAACCTAAAGATGGAGAACGCTGTGCTCCGACAAGCATTGCTTCAGAGGGAACCCATGGGAGATTCTACCCAGTACTAAGGACCTCCATTGGAGAAGTACAGCGGGGAGCCAAAGAGGTTCAGAGAATTCCTGGATGCCTTTACTGTTATGTTATGATGGGTTCTTTATAACACTCTTAATACCCAGAGGTTTCTAAACGCGGCCCCGGGGATCGAACCTTTGTTGCTTCGTGTCGTCTTGCTTCCAAGGCGAGCACGTTGCCCCTGAGCTATTCTCCCGAGACGTGGCATTTACTTTCCGCAAAGCAGCATTTTCTACTGAATGATCAAAGGTGGGTTTTGTCATATCACATTTGACAGGCAGTGCCATGTCGTGGGCTACCTCTTTGGTTGTAGCTTCCAGTCCACTACTGGACGACTTTAAAGGATTTATGGATGCTTTTTCCAGCATATTCGACCGCCCTGTGTTGACATATACGAAACAAGATAACCTCTTAGACTTTGTGCAAGGAGGCATGGAGGTTTTAACTTATGTTACAAGATTTAAGCAACTGGCGTATCAGACCGCATGCCCTGAGGAGGCCTGTATTACCCTATTTAGAAGGTTGATGAACTGAAGGAAGAGCTGGCTCGTGTCCCCGTCCTCCAACTTTTTAGGATCTGGTAAAACCTGTCTTACAGATCGATTACAGGCTCCAAGAACGACAACAAGAACGTTGACGTTTCCGTAACTTGACTTCCCGTGGTTTACTGGTTTCACCCCCCCCATGGATCAGAAGACAACCTGCAAAGAAGAACCTATGCAAATCGGAGCAGCTAGAGGGCCTCTAACGGAAGAAGAAAGATTGAGACGAAGAAGACTCGGATTAGGCATGTACTGCGGATCTTCAGACCATCTGGTACGAGTTTGCCCAGTGGCTCCAGCTCAGAAACAGGGAAACGCCAACTCCTGCTCATAGTAGGGACCTACGTGCGGGAACAGAGAGAAAGTCCTGTTATTTCGCACTGCCGGCGCTGGTCTTGGTGGCGCCGTGGTAGGCTTTGTTATGCTTTGGCCTTTGTCCTCCCTAAAATGGCCGCCAGGGAGTCCCGTTTTGTTGTAACAAGGCTGACAGGTCCTGCCGATGCAGTGTTTCTGCATTCATGCGATCATGTGATGGCATATAGATGCCTGGTTTCTGCATCCCCGTGCGTCGCTACGCCTAAGTAAGACGCTACGTAAGTTTGTACCCCAGGATCTCTACTTGCTTCCTCTACATGGTCCTTGTTTCTAACTCCCTTTGTTCTATTAGGTCTTCCCGCTTGCAAATACACCCGTGCAGCTTTCCATAGCCCGGGCCCTGCGCAATCCCTGAAAGAAATCTCTTCCTGCGGTATGCGGAAGCTAAGATCCGAGCTGTATGCTCATTAGTCTTGTCCTCCACGAACACCAGGTAGGAACCGTGTCTCTCGGACATACTTCTTAACAATATATTTCTCCCGATAGTCAATCTATTTCTTTGGCTGCAGGAATCGCAGATCCTGAGTCCTGTCTCTTTCGGATACTTCCAGCTTATGGTACCACTACACAGACAGCCGGATTCTTTCCCTCGGCTGCATTCACCCATACGTAGGTTATCAGAGATACTTACCAGCCCAATCCCATTTCAACTCTGCTAAATCCTAACATTGTATATCCTTTCCATTTTGGTATAGAAGGTGTCAAGATATTCAAGACCCCTCTCAAGGACGGACTATTCTTCCAGTTAGGTGTGAGGCATTCTCCTTTGCTCTATTCATTTAAACTTCCTCTTTTTCTGCTTATTTACTTATCTGTTTTCATCTATCAGGCTATCCTTGAGGGAATCCTCTGTCAAAGCTACAGGTTCCGAGTCCAGTTCTACATTCCGAAGATAGAGAAGCCACAGTTCAGCATTGCACTCTATTCCAGAACAGGGTTTTCTACCCCAGAGGGTTTCCCTGGGCATTTTAGCTCTCGCCATCCTAGTCACTTATAGGCGGAGAGCAGTAAAGCTCTCAGGGGGATTCTTCCCATCAACCAAGACACTGTCATCTGACCAGGTTAGTGGTTTTCTGCTTCATTGTACCATGGCATGACAAGTCCCCTGATAGAAACCTATGCTGTGGTGGATTCTGGAGCCGCCAGCGTCTTCAATGACCACACCCGGGCCAATCGCATGAAGATCCCTACAGCAAGAAAGGACCAGGCCATTCCTGTCGAAGGCGTGGATGGTTTACCCCTAAGTAGCGGGCCCATCAAAGAACACACAGTTCCTGTGTGTATGTGCATCCAACAACATCAGGAGTATCTTGCTTTCAACCTGATTAGAGCCACTCATTATCCAGTGATCTTAGGGATCCCATGGCTGGCAAAGTATAATCCCTACATCAACTGGACTGCTCACTCCTTGTTCTTGGGTTCAGAACAATATATGCGTCCTGTATTTCCCCTCATCAAGAAGACACAGCAGTTCTCCAGGCATCAGCATGTCCCATTGTGGCAACCATGCTACCACTCAAGTACCTTCAGTTCCAGATATCTTTGGGTCAGACAAACAGAAGATTTTACCACCCTACAGAATCGGCGGCTGTGCCATTGATTTATTACCCAACACTACAGTTCTATTCAGTCATATGTTCTCTCTTTCGCCTTCAGCGAAAGTTGCCTTACATCAGAATCTGGACAAACATCTCCATAACGGATTAATAACTGAATCCAAATCTCCCAGAGGGGCCTCCCTATTTTTCATACCAAAAAAGGATTCAGATGAGCTGAGACCATGCCTGGACTACAGGGGACTAAACAAAGTTACAGTCAAGGAGAAGTATCCCCTCCCTCTCATTCCCGACATACTGGAAGCAGTCCAATCAGACAAGGTGTTCACCAAACTGGACTTTCGCAGAGCCTACCATTTAATCAGAATAAAAGCTGGAGATGAGTGTAAGAACGCTTTCAGAACCCCTTTAGGACACTATCAGTATCAAGTTATGCCGTTTGATTTGGCTAATGCCCCTGCGGTCTTTCAAAGGTACATGGACCATCTGTTTTCAGACCTCCTGGTGCACAGCATTGTGGTTTATCTGGATGACATTCTCGTATTTTCCTCCACATCTGAAGAGCACGAACATCATGTTAAGCAAGTCCTGGAACGTCTTCAGGCCCAACAGTTAAGAGTCAAGTTGGACAAGTGTGTATTTGATGCCCAGTCAGTGTCCTATCTGGGATACATTCTATCTGCTCAAGGGATCGCCATGCATTCCAGGAAGACCAAAGCATTGTTACAGATGCCAGCCCCAAGAAACATCAAAGAACTACAACGCATATTAGGCATGGCAAATGTCTACAGAACATTCATTTCTCAGTTTTCTGAACTTGTCCTACCCCTGACACGACTTCTAAAGAAGAATGTTCCATTCATCTGGGAGATAACATACCAAGAAGCCTACGGTTACTGAAGGCCCAATTCACTTCCACTCCTGTATTGAGACAGCCTGATCACCAAAGACCATACATCTTAGAGACGGATGCTTCAGAGGCAGCCATCAGAGCCATTCTCAAGCAGTTGCTAGATGACGGGGTCGAACACCCTCTGGCTTACTTTTTGAAAACATTGTCGCCAGCTGAATGCAACTATTCCGTCTTAGAGAAGGACCCCCTTGCCATTAAATTGGCTTGCAAGGAGCGGAGACATTTACTTCTTGGGGCTCTCCTGCCTACGGAGATCAGAAAAGATCATCACAATTTGATGTTGCTACAAAACTTTGAGTGTCAGAACAGCTAGCAGGCTCGCTGGGCTCATTTTATCTCTCATTATTCTTTCACGCTTACGTACCTCCCTGATCCAAGAATATAATACCTGATCTTCTCACAAGATCGGGCCACGGTCTGGCTGAACATCCAGTTCGAGGCAAGATGTTTCCTGAGGCAGTGTTCATTCACGAAATCAACACGTGGGTCCAACAGTTAGAAGACCTTACCAGTCCTCATCCCCCAGAACCCAATTTGTCCTCCCAGATGATGCAGAAGGACGGGCTCTACTATTACCGTTCCTGGATTTACCTTCCTAACCCAGAAATCAGAATGGAGGCAATAAAGATGGGACACGACTCCCATATAGGTGGGCAAAAGAGCACCATCAAACTCCTACAAAGGTATTTTCGGTGGCCCAATTTCATCAAGGATATCTTTACCTATGTACTGGAGTGTTCCATCAGCGCACAAAACAAGAGTGAAAGAAGTCTTCCAGCAGGTCAACTGTGCTCTCCGGTTCTACCGACACAACCTTGGCAAAGGATATCTATGGATTTTATAGTGGAGCTACCTGTATCACAGGGGTGTACCGCCATAATGGTCACTATTGACAGTTTTACAAAACTGGCAAATTTTTCTTCTCTGGCTAAGATGCCAACAGCTGAGAAGATGAGTTCAGTGTTTCTCAGAGATGTGTTTCGTCTTCACTGTTTACCTGAATCCATCATCACGGATCTAGGGGTACAGTATACCTCTCGTTTATGGGCAGCGTTATGTAAGCAGTTGGATATATCCCATTCCTTGTCATCTGGATATCACCCAGAAACAAACGGTCAGACCGAGCGTTTAAACCAAACGTTAGAGCAGTATCTGAGGTGCTTCACAAATTACCTGCAGGACAATTGGTCTGAGCTGCTGCCCCTCGCAGAATTTTCGTACAACACCACGGTACACTCTGCACTGGGAAAAAGCCAATTTTTCTGCTCTTATGGTTTTCACCCTAACTGGATCCCAAACCTACCCTCCTTAATAACCACTGTGCCTACCGTGGAAGAAAACATCAAGAAGCTCAAAGAAATTTAGCAAGAAACTCTTCGGGCCTTACAGGAAGATTAGCTACGGAGCAAGACGTATAAGGATCGCAAAAGAAGACCCTCAAAAGACTATAAAAAGGGAGACCGTGTATGGTTATCAGCCAGATACCTACCATGTAGATTAACAGCCGGGAAGTTTTCTCCTAGTTTTTTGGCCCCTTTTCTATAGTGAAGGCCATCAATCCGGGGGCTAACAAACTGCGCCTACCTCTTTCTTGGCACTGCATACACCCGGTATTTCATGTTTCGTTACTGAAGCCCTTTCGTGGCAAGAAGAAGAATGAAGCAATGCCCTCATTAAAGGATCCCGAAGAAGAGTATGAAGTCAGACAAATATGTGATACAAGGTATCATCGAGGAATTTGTCAGTATCTTGTTGATTGGGAAGGCTAGACAGCTGCTGATGGATCTTAGGAACCTGCATCCAACGTACATGCATCCCATCTCCTATGAGAATTTCCCTTGGAAGCCGGGTAGAACCAGGCATAAGAGGTGGCGTGAAGTAACGTCTCCATATGTTACGCAGCGAACACAGAAGCATTGGCAGATGCATATGTAGAGATCGCTATGTCAACAATGGAAACAAGCTTCCCGATTCACGATGGCCACCGGCCGTAACTCTGCGCGAACGTCATTTCGTTTGCCCAATACTCACCGCATTGGATCCATAGCAACAAATACCCGGAAGCAGCGGTAAGCTATGTGTTGCAACTGCCTTCGTGTCGGGCCAAAACGCTGTTCGAGTGTACCTTGTTTACTCTTTTCCGTGTTCCCCTATCTTTTCTCCTGGCTCACCCCTTGTTTTCGCTTTGCGGTTCCCAGGAAACTGCTCTCCTCTTTCCTCTTGCTGCCTATGTGTTCCCAGCATCGTATGAAGAAATCAAAAAGAACAGTGTTTGAAGTGCATGTGATTAGCGGAACGAACAAGTGGAAACCAAAGGAGTGAATGTACTTTGAAAGCCATAAATAAGATACTGTGTACAGAGTGGTCCGACGCCACATGGGCACCCATTTGAAGGTCTCTGTTAGGCATCCAAATGAATGGCAACTGTATTGTGAAAAAGGAACTTTATATCGAAGTGGTCCTGCGAAGGGTCATGCTAAAACCTGTGCACATTCCAAAGTCTTCGATAAGTGTAGTAAAGGGAACTGCAATTGGTCCGAGCCCAGCTGAGGGAGACTAATTGAATACAAAGAAGGGATCTGAGCATGGCTAAGAGGGTTCCGGGGGGGGGGGAACCGCCAGTCACCCGAGCAAAGAAGGCGATCTGAGCCCGGAAGAGGGGTATCCGACGATGAACTTTTCTTTTTGTCATAAGAGGATCTGAGCCCAGAAGAGGGGGATCCAACATTGAACTTTTGTTCTTGAAAGAGATCCAAGCCCAGCTAAGGGGGATCCAGGGTGAAATACCTAAATCAGAAAACTGTAAGAAGAAAAGAACTTTCTATTTTGTTTTGTATATTAGACCCTCTGAATCAAGAAACTTTGATGGGAAAAGAGACTTGGGCACAGAAGGCCCTAATGTTGGAAGTTGAACTGTATCCTTGTGTCGGAGAGGCCAGACTGTGTGCTTGGTTCGAATGAACCGCCTTGCCCCGTGCTGAAAACATGGGAAAAGGAGGCCAACAGCCTGAACATCCTGACTTACCATTTTGTGAATACTTCTTTCTTTTTCATGAACATTACCCACACACTATTTGTAAATTAGCGGTAAGGATTGGCAATAGTCTTTTTTTAGTATCGGTCCTTTTATTTTGACAAGACTCCACTAGGAGTGCATTATTATTATTTGATGGTCGTAGCTTGCTCCCATCTGTAGATTTAGTTTAGATAGGTGTTTTTCAACCCCTTGTGAAAGTTCAATAGACACCCTTGAACTGTGGACACTTGTGTCTGTCTTAGTTCGATACCATTTCTTCTTTACATTGTGTAATCCACCAACACAATCGCATAACACTCTTTCTACATATTCTCCATTGGACCCATCACATCGATCTCTACCTTTTCCAATACCTCCAGTGGTACTCGTAACAGGTTTCAGCAGTACCCGGTCTACCTTTTTTGTTGCATTACTCTCAGCACATGCTTGACAGTTCTTAAGAGCCGCCTCCAACATATCATCCATCCCTGGCCACCAGTACTTCTGTCTCAGTCTTCTCTTCATCAAACTGCAACCTAAGTGCCCTTGGTGAGCATTGGATACAATGTTTTGCCTCACCGCCTGGGGAGCATTACGTTTTTCCTTCCTTGCCAAACCCCACTCAAAAGTTGCCAAATCATCCCTAACCATATTATAGGCAACTGAACTTCTTAATGATACCAACACATACACGAAGTTGGATGGTGACCCCATCATCAAAATACGCTCTCTGATTACGAAAGCAGTAGAAGAAGCTGTGGATAATGATTGGATCAGCAACAAAACAAGTACATTTCTTGTCAATCAACACCCCATCACACCAGTATTCTATGGACTGCCAAAGATTCATAAAAATCAGAATAATCCACCTCTGAGGCCCATAGTGGCCGGTACGGATAGCATATTTGATCCGTTGGTTATATTCATTGACCGTTTATTACAACCACTTATTCAAATAATCCCAACTTACCTTAAAGATACCACTGATTTCATTAACTACATACAAGATATCAGAGCATTGGGTGATGACTGCATACTTTTCAGTAAGGACGTCTGTAGTCTATACACCTCCATCCCGCCTGAGGAAGGGATCCAATCTGTAGAATGGCTACTTCTTAACTCGCAAGCAACCAGAGGAGACCCCCAATTCATCATGAATCTATTGAGTTTGATTTTGAAGAACAACTATTTCAGATTCCAAGGAAATTACTATCTACAAATCACGGGTACATCAATGGGGTCAGCAATGGCCCCAGTGTATGCTAACACGTTTATGTACAGATTCGAACACACCCATGTACTGGAGAATAGGGATTGGTCAGATAAGATATTGCTATGGAAACGTTACATCGACGATATCTTCGGGATCTGGTGTGGGACACAAGAGGAACTGACTTTATTCTTCAATTTCCTTAACTCAACACATCATAGCATCAAATTCACCATGGAGATAGGGGCCCCGTCTCTACATTTTCTGGATGTCTGCTTGGAAATCAAAAATAATCAGATCACTACGAACGTTTACAACAAACCAATGATGTTAATAACCTACTGCATTTCTCAAGTTTTCACCCAAAATCAATGTTGGACAGCTTGCCGTGCAGCCAAATCTTAAGGCTCAAAAGAATTATTTCCGACCCAGCAGGCCTTGATGTGGAATGTACAAAGCTTTTGGAGAAATTTGAAAAGAGGGGCTATCCACACACCATTTTGACAGCGGCAAAAGAGAGATCCTGTGGTTTAAGTAAAGAACAACTATTGACCCCTAAAGTTAAGAATAAGGAGACACCATTGCTATATCTCTCCAAATATTCCCAACAAAGTTTTCAAGTGGGAAGAGCAATCAAGAAACATTGGCGCATTCTTCACAGTGACCCACTTCTACATGAATTATTCCCTAAAACCCCAATGATGGCTTTCAAAAGGGGCCAAAATCTTAGGGACAAATTAGTAAGAGCCGAAAAACCTCCAAAAGAGAAACAGATGCTACTTAGCTCGAGAAGGAAAGGAACATATCCTTGTTTGGCTTGTTCACATTGTAATAATGTGATCAAAGGCGATTCGGTGACACACCCACAGACAGGGAAGAAATATAAACTCAGAGATTTTGCCACCTGTATTTCTACAGGTGTGATATATGCTATTAAATGTCCACGTGGAAAAGTGCATATTGGTCAAACCACCAGGGCAGTGAAGGACATGATAACGGAACACAAATCGAACATCAGATGCAAGAACATCAAATCTCCCCTGGCTAGGCACTTTTCACAACATCAACACACAGTAGCCCAAATTAAGTATATGGTTCTGGAGGTGGTCAAAAAACCATACAGAGGGGGTGATTATCAATCTACTCTCTCACGCAGAGAAAAATACTGGATAGACCTTGTCAACACCCTCAATCCTCAAGGACTTAATGAGGAGTTCTCCTTGAGATGCTTTATCTGAAATACATCTGACTAATAACTTTACTTTATTTTTGACCTTTATTGTATTGGTAAAATATTATTTTATTGTATGTGCTCAAATTTGCATGTAGACTGAATCAGTATCATCCACGAATGGTACCCTACCCCAATGCATTGGGGGGCGATATCACTGCCAAAATGTACTTACCTAGATCACGCGCCATAATGATTATGCATTTAATTTTCCAAAATAAAATTTAAAAAAACTTGAAATGTTATATATTACATAACATTATTGTATCTATAGTGTGTGTTAACGTATAGTGTAATATCTGCTACATTTGAGTTAGATGTATCTGGGATCTGTCTACCGGCCCATCGAGTAAATGAGATTCTAATACAGCAACTGACTACATAATAGGTATCTTGAATCTTCTTGTCAAATGCCCTTACAGTGATTTCGCGCTATATTGACTATGTATCCATTTAGCAACTTGTAATATAATATATCATACAATACTATCACATTTGTAACAGGTTTAAACTGTCAGTGGAATACCTGTTAAGTCCATACAAGTCTGGGTATTGTTAACCGGCCCACTGAGTCAATGCGACTTCGTCATAGGGCATAATTGGTACCGTGAACACTTTACATGTTGAATCATGCACCATTAGTCATTGTGATCACTCTATAACCTGTTAGCTCTCAGTAGTGTCGTCGTAAATTAAAACGGAAATCTAGTCATGTCAACCGACATCACGCGGACATATTATATCCCCTTTTTTCTCCTCATTAGGTTTTCAATGAACATATCATTCTCATTTTTCTTTACATAACTAGCCTTGAGCTATTAGCTTTTATATGCTTTAATCAGAATATTTACATCAAATCAGATCATGTGTATATCTTAGTAGCACCACCAGACTCTGTCTTAAGATGGCCCCCATGTTCCTTAGTCATTCTGTATTTCCCTGTATGTCCATTTAACATAATGAGCAGTCCTTTCTCTATGTTGTTGTAGCGAGAGTAATCAGTGCTTTAGTTACCTAGACACCGCTCGAGCGTCTTGAAAGGTTCCCTAGGAAACAGTGTATCCCACCGCTACCTTTGTGAGGGACGCTTCGCCCGCATCTGGACGCTCGCGGCCGCAGTCTCCCGCTGTTGATATTCTTGTAACTCGGAATGTTGGCACATGCCGTGTCTGCTGCTTACGTTCTTTTCTAAATTAATAATCACGGATTGTTGATCCCGTGTGTTACCCATACATCAGGACTAGGAAAGATGTATATCTTAGTACTTAGCACCATTTTTCTATCTGAGAGTGTTCGTTCATGGCTTAACGATGATACACAATATGACTATGAACCTTATTACTGTTTTAGGTTCCAGCCTTTAAAGCACTGCAAGCAATGTCTGCACCTTTTTGATATACCTACTGGTGAACATTATCTACAGCTCGTACGACATTGAAAAGCACACTTGGTGAATTGACATTTACAATTACACTTGCTTCCAATTTTTTACCTATTTTCAATTACAATCATTACCCACCATTTATTCAGTATTGATAATATTATTGCAATACTCGGCTTTTTGCAAGTATGTAGACCTGCATCAAATCACATACTGTTTCATTTATATTTAGGTTGCCGTCGTGGCAACAGTGAAGTTGTCCAATTTACTGAAGCTTGAGGGACCCTTATTACCTTAATACGCCCTACATGCTGGCACGTATTTGTTTTCATGAGTAAAGGTATGTGAGTTTCCAACTTTACTCAATATGCCGTGCTTAGTTGAATATCCATCTAATGCAATAATTAGTCAGACTTAGTATATATGCTTATGTTACCAGCGCTTCCAAATTGCAGTTACACTGATTGAGAGGATTATAGATTGGTCACAAGGACGACTCCCCGTGAGGGATAGGTGCTCATTGGATGAAATGATATTTAGACATTTAAATATGTTGCATGTTTGTCACCTGTGAATGCTTAGTTAATTATCCGGCCTCTAGTGGTTTTGCTGGTTCTTGAATCGATGCTTCATGAGCACTTTATGTATGGCCATTAGTTACAGGCAGAAATACTTTTTCATTTTACTGTTTTTCAGTTTACACTATTTTTGGCTCAAGAAGAAGGGATGTGGATCCCGAAACACGTCATCCATTTTACCTGAACTGCAATTGTGTACACTGTATACTCATCTAAATATTTGAAATTTTATTTTGTGTCCCGGCATCATAAGATTTATTGTTAAGGAATGAGCTGCAACAATTAAACTTTTTGATTTTTAAATATATGATTGTTTCAAACACAGACTGATTGAATAATTACTTTACTTAACAGTTTACATATAGATGCTTTTTGAAGATTTATACTTAACCGTCATTACACAGTATACTAATAGTGTGCAGGGGACGGGAGGGCTCCTACCTTTGGATCCTCTTTTCTCTCACTACGGATAGGTATTTGTGGTCCTGTGCCAGGGTCACGTTTGCTCCTCCGCACCTTAAAAAAATACTTTCTTTACCCTCAGATGTTTCCAATACCTTAACAGACAAGGTGTGTGCATCTACATCTCCCTCTACAGCATATTAGAGGCAATCTCACACTCCGGGTTTCCCAGCCACTCTTCTGTCTATACTCTTTCACACGATTCAACTCCTCATCCTCCTCCAGCACTCTCTTCTACTCCCTCTCTGATACTACAGTGACAACCAACTCCTGAATGTTTGCTAGCCATGTATCCATCACTTCTTCCATTCCTTCCTCAAAACATTTATCAGGAAGAAATCTTGGCAAACAGTCTGCCACTAAATTGTCCTTTGCACGTGTTGTAAACAGTAATGCTCAACACTTTAGGAAATGCGCTACACTTAGTTCTGGTGAAAAAGGTATATGTTTAATATATTGCCCTATCCAGATAACATGTGTTTCAACACGCAGGTGTCTTTCAAATCAGGGCTAGTCAAAACTGACATGGTGTAATAACATATATAAACCAATTGTGAAATCAAAGATATATAAAGACCAAAAGTACATAGTCACATGGGTGTAAAAATGGAGCCACCAATAACCATAATACAGTATATAGTCACAGAAAGTCCGGGAGGGGTGAAGGGGGTGGAGGGTTAAGATGAATAAATAAGAGAACAAAAAAAAACAAAAAACACAAAAAGTCAGTAATTCAATTTAAAAGTGCGGTTCATTTCAACATAATGTTGCCAGTCCTTTTGATGAATAATATATTTTGATATATATATAGTTATATTAATGGGAACCTTACCTATCTTCCACATCTAGGTTTCCAATTCAAAGAAGCAAAAAGTGTCAAGGGATAAATCCCCCTATTTGATTTCAAATTGCAAATTATTGGTTAGGTGCTGGTTTGTGCACTAAACGCTTTAACAGTGCCTTCTTAGCCGTTCACTTTATGGGTGACCAAGATATACGATGTATATATCTGGTCCGTTATATGTGACTGAGCGTGTGGCATGATAAGGACTCTAACGAGTTCACAAAGTTAGTAGTCATTGAATAACTAAAGTGTGCACGCATTGCATATCACTGTGTATTTATTTCCCCAGTATTTGAAACACACACTACGGACCCACGCACACGAGCACATCCACGCAGTAAACGAGCAGCTACACCCGCACCACCCGTGGACTCGTAGTGTCATGGATGCAGCCGCCCGATCATCGCACGGATGTACCCCCACAGGCGAGCCCGCACCAACTGTTTCCAAATATAATCCCACATATTACTTCTACATATTAACCTAAAAATGACCATTAAAGAGTGACTATAATTCAGAATCGAATTTAGGTGTGTCAAGACAGTCAAAGGTATAAGCATAACTGTACATACGGAGGTCAGGTAACGAGTGGCATACAGTATTAAATATACATATAGTTAATCATTAATAATCATGATTAGAGAAAATATGCCATCTCGTGTTCTTGGTTTAATCCAAATCCCGTTGCTCTGAACTTGCAGATAAGTCGGGCTTCCAACTGGCGAAGGAGAGCTTCCCTATTTCCACCTCTTTCTCCCAGAAGAGCCTTTTTAAGTCCAATGAACCTCAAATTAATTTTGTCATCCAGTTGATGTTTGGTTTGCCAGTGTTGTCCAAGTGTCAAAGTTGTATCCAGTTTGCTCATACCATGATAGTATTCCCGAATTCTAAACCTGAGTTCCCGGATAGTGCTTCCGATATATATCCGTTCACATGTTATCAAGTCTGTCACTAATGTCTTCCTCTTCAATTAAGGATTGGAGATCACCAGTTCCCCCTTCCTCCTCACCTGAGGTCGTAGAGGAATAATCCAGCTTCTGTCGTCGTGATCTCCGTGCATCTGGTTTCTTTTTTTTGAGCAGATAGTGTCTGCCTCGAAAGGAAGCCACCGTGATTTCAGTACTGAAAATCCCCGGTGGCTCCTCTCCGCAACAGCCAAGAAGTTGCAGGGGAAAAAGCCAATGGCTGAAAAAAACCCCAAGATCTTGCAGGAGTGAATATGTCGGCTGGTCTTGTATAGCTCTTGATATGCTCGGAAGGGTATAAGTAAGATGAGTACAGGTTGCTCTACGAAGCGAGCCAGAAGTACAGCAGGAAGGAACCAGAGATATTCTGAGAGCTGGGTAGAAAAAAATGGGAGGACCGGTAATACAAAGAATACGGTAACTCACAAGAAAAACCACACGAAAACAAGTATAGAGGAAACAGAGTAAGAGGAGGATGAAACGAACAAATAATGGAAGGCACTGGAAAAATAAGAGAAAAGAGGAACTCGAGCGGAGTACCACACGAAGTGTGCCAAGGTAAGTAGAGGAGTGGGTGGATCACCGCCAAGGGAAATGATCCGGAGCGCTGGCAACTAGGGAATCCAAGAAGTTGCAACGTGCCAATCTGCCGAGTTAAGTGTAGTAAATACACTTGGCGGTGGCCATGTTGGAATAGACTAGACCGCTACTCAACGTTGTAAGGGCAACGTGATGGAACAGTCTAATGGCGGCCGTACTTCCACCTATTCCAAACCCGACAGTTTCCCCGGTTCATGACACATGTACATATGATGGCGTATACAATGTACTTACTGCGACAACAGTTAATAGTGTCCCTGATTGTAATAGTTGTTCCCCTTGAGTCTGAGAAGGACTCTGTGTTGGAATGCGCAAATTTGCACATGCTACATGATCCGCATTTCCTAAATCCTTTTGGTGCACTTGGTAACCATGGTTCTGATCTTGGTGTTAGTACTTTAGGGAGTAGGGATGGGCATAAGCTTGATTTCAAAGTTCTAGCTTTTCTGAAAATAAGTTTTGGTTTCTCATCAATGAATTCTTTAAGGTGCTCATCCAGTTTAAGCAAATGCCAGTTCTTGTTTAATATTTTTCTAATTTCAAAATTGTTGTGAGAAAAGGTTGTAATGAAGCTCACTTTGTTATGTTCCTCTAGTCGTTGGCGATGTTTGGGGGTTAAAGTTACATCCCTATTAATTGTATCAACTTTTTCAAATGCCGATTTTATACACCTCTTATTGTAGCCTCTTTGATGAAATCTATGTTTCAGTAATTCACATTCCTGAACAAAGTCACTAGTATTTGTACAATTCCTTCGGGCTCTTACAAATTCACCTTTCGGTATGTTGGTAATCACTGTTTTTTGATGGCAGCTTGTGGCGAATAGAGTTGAGTTTGCTTCTGTCTATTTTCGGAAAGTTTTGGTGAACAGTTTGTTCTCTTGCACATATATTGTTAGATCAAGAAAATCTAGACTAGTGTCACTAGATGGTCCTGACAGAAAAATCCTTTTTTGATTGTTGTTTAGGCAATCTCTAAATTCAATGAGCTCTTGATCATTGCCAGTCCAAATTAAAAGAATGTCGTCAATAAATCTGGTCCACATCACAATTTTGTCTTGTGCATATTGGTCTGTGTAAACATACTTATCCTCGAACATGCTCATAAAGAGATTTGCAAGTGCGGGTGTGTATTTTACGCCAATAGCTACTCCCTGCTTTTGCTTGAAGTAGCTCTTATCAAACAGAAAGATATTATTTTCCAAAGTTGTTGTCAACATTTCTTTCAGCATAGTCACGTAATGGTAGTGTGAAGCAGTTTCCCCACGGAATATGTAATCTATAGTTCCAATGGCTGACTCATGTTTAATCGAAGTGTACAGGGCACGCACATCCCAGGTAACAAGTTGGTATGTGTCCTTCCAATGAATGTTTTGAAGTTTCTTGATTACATCAGTTGAGTCTTTACAGAAAGCTCTAATATCAGGTACACGTGGGCTTAGTATATTATCAATGTATTCACTAATTTTCTCTGTGGCCCAGCTTATACCGCTCACAATAGGTCTCCCTTCCGGAATTATATTGAATATTTTATGCACTTTGGGTAAGAAATAAATGGTCGGGACCACAGGATAAGGGACAGATAAGTAGGCTCTTTCATCTTCAGTAATTAGACCTTTCCTTTCCCATGTTGTGATCTGCTCCATTATGAAGTTCTTGATTTCCATTGTAGGGTTTGTACGGAGTTCCTCATAACACAACAGGGTTTGTAAATGATTCTCAGCCATCTGTATGTAATCCACATGGTCCATAATGATTATTTTTCCCCCTTTATCGGCTTCTTTAATGACTATGGAATGATCCATTTGAAGATTTTTCAGGGCTTTAATTTCCTCAGGGGTCAAATTATTATTTTTAGTCTTGGATCTGTTGCCTGCCTCCTTCCTCTCCTCCTGGTCGAGCTGGTTGGGGGTTTGTGGATGGGGTTGTCTGAAAACGGACTTGCTTGGTATTAGTTAGTCTAGATCCCTTTTTAAAACATCTAATCTGGTTAAAAAAACCTGATCCTTCAGTATTGCGTTCTATTTCCCTTGTATCTTCTTTGTCAGTCTCAGAATCTACGTCAGAGCTACCTGGTGAGCTGGTAGGTGTGTTGTCTTTTGAGAGAGGTTTAGACAGTTTATTATATTTTTCTTGAAAAGTGTATACTTTGTCTTCACGATAGTCCCATTCATCCCTGTAGAATTTGCGTATTTTTCGTATCTTGATCTCGTCCTGATATTTCATAAGTATTTGATGCATTTTATTAAAGTTTTTCTCTTTGGTTGCTTCCAATGCTTGTGTTTCCTTTATTTCTTTGGTGATCAGATCTATTTGTTCCTTGGCTCGTTGCTGTTCCCTTGTAGCATGTTCAATGAGTATTTCGAGCATTTTGGTGGAACTTGTGTTTAAATTCTGTGCCCAGTCTTCCTCTAGGTCTTTCCCCTCATCTTTTGAAAAATCCAGGAAGATCAATATCCTTAGGCCACGAGGTATGAATCCGTTTTCTAAATAGTTCTTCAAAGATCAATATCCTTAGGCCACGAGGTATGAATCCGTTTTCTAAATAGTTCTTCAAAGATATAATTTCCCAAAATGTGTCAATTTCTTTTCTCGAAATTCTTTCTAATTTAATAAACCTATATCATAAGTCTTCTCTTCTAGGTACAGAGGATGAGAATCCATGTGTAGTATCTCCTCTTTGAGAGGAAAGATTCTTAGCGTCTTGTTCCCGATTCAAGATATATTGAGCCATGTTTAGTAGTTATTAAGGCAGCACAGAACGTTTTTCCTTCCTTGCCAAACCCCACTCAAAAGGTGCCAAATCATCCTTAACCATATTATAGGCAATCTCACACTCTGGGTTTCCCAGCCACCCCTTCTGTCTATACTCTTTCACACGATTCAACTCCTCATCCTCCTCCAGCGCTCTCTTCTACTCCCTCTCTGATACTACAGCGATAACCAGCTCCTGAATGTTTGCTAGCCATGTATCCATCACTTCTTCCATTCCTTCATCAGAACATTTATCAGGAAGAAATCTTGACAAACAGTCTGCCACTACATTGTCACTTGCACGTGTTGCACAGTAACATTTATTTCCTGTTTATTTGCCATCCACTTAGCTATACACGGTGTGGTCATGCCCGATCCTCAGGTAGAAAACAGATGTACCAACAGTTTGTGATCACTTCTAATCGCAAACAGTATTCCAATACACATACAGTATGAAGTATGTCGCTGCTCAACAACATGCCCATGCTGCCTTCTCAATCTTCTCACGCTCATTTAACGCTTTTGATGCAAATGCAATGGGTACTTCCTCTCTTCGCTGGAATTGACTCAATACCGCACCCAAATGCCTCGGACTACTATTGACTGTTAGAAATGTTCTTGCCCCACCTCAAATCTGTATAGGGTAGGAGCTTTCACTATAGCCTCTTTGATACTGCCAAATGCCCTTTCTATCTAATCTGCCCATTCAAATTATTTTCCTTTCTTCAAAACCACCCTTAATTCTGATGTCATTAGAAATTAATTTGGCGTAAAATTCCAATTACCCTAACTGTTCTTTGTCGTCTGGCGCTTTCACCTCCATTATGGCTTTAACTAACCCTGACTTAAGCTTTAACCCTTCACCAGTTACAACATGCCCTAAATACGTGACCTCCTAAACCTTGAATTTGCATTTCTCCTTCTTCACTGTTAAACCTGCCTCACGCAACGTCTCTAGAACTTGTACCAACAACTTGTCACGCTTCTCCTCCTCCCATGTGCATACCAAAATGTCATCCCGAAAACAATGTATGCCTTCCCACTAGTTAAATACATTTTCCATGACCTTCTGAAACACTGCACTTGCTGGTAATAAGCCAAACAGCATACTTATATATTGGTATGCCCCCATCAGTTTTATAAATGATGTAATGTGTCCTGATTCGGGATGCAACTGGCTATCCAACACAGCAGACATAGCAGCAACATCTTTAGAAACCTCCCTAGCAGATTTAGGGTTTGTGTAACAGTCCAGGAGATCACACACTGTAACAATCCTCTAGATGGCATCACGTCTCCCCAGAGGAGAGCCCCTTTCCATGAGGCTAGGGTGGTGAGACCGATAACCGATAGTCCCCTAGGGGTGGTAACATGCAGGATGATCTCATGGGAACTCCCGTCCTGGGGACAAAGATGTGAATCTGGGACACAGCCCCTTTATCTCCTAACCCCACAGGGTAATAACATCCAACCCTTCCTTATCTATGACTAAACTGAGAAGAACAAGTTACTTTCTTACCTGGTAACGTTCTTTCGATGGGATGGTCCGACGACGTATTCCATATCTATGACATGTAATCACCACAGCTGTGCTGCTTCGGAAACTTTTTTCGGCGTCTGCGTCCTGCGTCGATGACATCGATGCGCCGTCGTCGAGGACCTCCTCTGACGTCCAACGTCATCCGATGTGATAAGTAGGACGCACGACGCCCGTAGCCTCAGTTGTAGTTTTTTCCCCCAGAACGTGTGACATTAGTCAACTGTCAGTCAGACACAAAGCCTTGCGGAACGTAAACTGCAATCGCAAAAGAAATTCTGCAGCGGGAAAGGCAGGGCGGGAGCGATATGGAATACGTCATCGGACCATCCCATCGAGAGAACGTTACCAGGTAAGAAAGTAACTTGTTCTTCGAGGGGATTGGGTCCTCCGACGTATTCCATATCTATGACAGACTCCCAAAGCAGTACCAGAGCAAGGAGGAGGGAAAGAATTTAGAATCAAAATTTAGAATAGCTAATCAAATAGCAGAGCAAAGGACCGCCTTGCCAAAGGCCAGATCCTGTCCTCGGATGGAATCGAGGGAATAGTGACGTACAAATGTATGTACTGAAGCCCAGGTGGCTGCATCAAAGATGTTGCGAATAGGAACCCCCCTCTGCAGGGCAGTAGATGCAGCCATACCCCTGGTAGAATGGGCCCGCAAGCCAGCCGGTGGGTCCTTACCCGCCAAGCGGTAACACTCCGAGATGGCCAAAATAATCCAGCGAGACAAAGTCCGTTTCATCACAGCTTGCCCCAAACGCTTTCCAGCGTAACCAATAAAGAGTTGATCGTCCACTCTGACCCGGGACATGCGTGAAACATAAAAGCTTAAAGTTCTCCTAGGATCAAGCCTATGGAGCCTCTCCTCTTCCTTACCAGGATGCGGAGGAGGATAGAATGCCGGAAGAACAACCTTCTGGGCCAAATGAAATTCCGTCACTACCTTCGGAAGAAAATAAGGACGAACTCTAAGGACAACCCTGTCCTTGTGAAATACAGTGAAGGGTGGCTTAACTGAAAGTGCCTGTAACTCACTCACTCTGCGAGCGGAAGTAACCGCAACTAAAAACACAGTTTTCAGAGTTAACAGCCTCAAAGGGCAAGAATGTAAAGGCTCAAACGGAGCACCCATAAGAAACTTAAGAACAAGGTTTAAATCCCAACCGGGCACCAGGAAAGGTGACGGAGGGAACACATTAGTGAGCCCTTTCAGAAACTGTGAAATTAAAGGGATTTTAAAGTAAGAACACTCTTCAGACGAGCGCTTAAAGATGGACAGCGCCGCCAGGTAACCTTTAATGGTACCCACTTGCAAGCCCCTGTGGGCCAAAGAAAGTAAAAATGACACAACCTGGGGATGTCACATGCAAAAGGATCCACATTCTGAACTCTGCCCCAGTCGCAGAACTTACGCCAACGGCAACGGTACAGAGACTCTGTTGCTGGCCTTTGGCCCGAAAGCAACACCTCCATCACGTCTTCAGGGAGGTCCCAATCCTTATACCTCACGCTTTCAGAAGCCAAGCGTGAAGGTTGAGGGGTCGGACCTCTGGATGGAGAACCTGACCCCCCTCCCATGAGAGCAGATCGTCTCGGTAGGGAAGACGACGTGGAGGGCAGATGGACAAGTCCAGAAGGTCCGGGTACCACGTCCTCCGAGCCCACGCCGGAGCAATGAGGATCATCCGGGAACCGAACCTCCGTAACCTCCACAGCACTTGCGGGATGACGGGGACTGGAGGAAACGCGTACAGCAGCGGGAATGACCACTCCACCACAAACGCGTCTACTAAGGCTCCTTTTGCAGGAAATTCCCGCGAGCAAAACCTTTCGCACTTCCGGTTGACACTGGAGGCGAAGAGATCCACTTGAGGGGTCCCCCAAAGGGCAAAGATCTCCAGGAGAATCTCCTGAGCCAACTCCCACTCGTGAGAGATCGCGCTCTGCCTGCTCAGAGCGTCCGCCGTCACGTTTTCGTCTCCGGCCAGATGAACTGCCGAGATTGAAACTTCCTGCTGGATGGCTCAGAACTCGAGCTGCATCGCCTCCCTGCACAGAGGAACTGACCCTGCCCCCCCTTTTTGTTGAGGTAGTGCATGGCCACTGTGTTGTCCGTCAGGATCAGGACACTCTTTCCTCGCACAGTCGGCAGAAAAGCCTTCAGGGCTAGCCTGAAGGCCCTCAGCTCCAACAGATTGATATGGAGTCTGGACTCCGACGGAGACCAACGACCGCTGATTGTCAGCCCGTTGGCATGAGCTCCCCATCCCGTGAGGGATGCATCCGTCACGATTGTCACCTCCGGCCAGGGAAGCCAAAATGGAGCCCCCTTCATCAAGTTGCCTTCGACGGCCCACCGCAGAAGGACCCGGGCGACCGAGGGCGGCACCTGAACCGGGTCCGACATCCTGCCGGAGGACTGCGACCATTGCGTCTTGAGTGCCCACTGCAAAGATCTCATCCGCAGGCGAGCCTCTGGCACCAGAAGAATGCAGGATGCCATGAGGCCGAGCAACCTCAAGAACTCGAACGCTGGGAGCGTCTGGGCATGCTGAAACTTGTGCACCATCTGCTAAATGTGAAGAGCCCTCACCTGGGGAGGAAAACACTGCCCCAGGGAAGTGTCGAGCACTGCTCCGATGTACTGGAGCCGCTGTGTTGGCGTCAAATGGGTCTTCTTTAAATTGAGTGAGAAGCCCAGCTTGTGAAGGGAGTGGCAGGTGACAGACAGATGATCCAGGACTTGCTCGTGAGAGCTCCCCCTGATCAACCAATCGTCCAGGTAGGGGTTGACGTGAATCCCCCCTTGCCTGAGATGTGCTGCCACCACCACCATGAGCTTGGTGAAAACCCTCGGGGCGGAGGTCAATCCGAACGGCAGGACCCGAAACTGAAAGTGCGAGTCGCCAACGCGAACCTCAGTTACTTCTTGTGCTTGGGATGGGTCGGCACAAGGAAGTAAGCATCCTTGAGGTCGTGTGACACCAACGAGACCTGAAGCTGAAGGGCCTGGAGGACTTGAGAGAGAGTAACCATCTTGAACTTGTCCTTCCTGAGGAGTTTGTTCAAACCGCGCAAGTCCATGATGGGTCTCAATCCTCCGTCTTTCTTCGAAATCAAAAAATAAGGGGATTACCATCCCTTGTTCCTCTCCGCTACAGGCACCAGTTCTATGTCGCCTTTCTCCAGCAGGGCTTGAATTTCCTGCGCAAGGAGTGGATCCAGACTCTGCAAAGAGAGGTTCCTCGGTGGATTGTCGCGAGGCCTGTGCCGAAAGGGAAGACAGTAGCCGTGCGTTATGATCTCCAGAACCCACACATCTGAAGTAATGGCTTGCCACTCTACAAGATGCTGCGCCAGCCTTCCCCCAACCGGCGAACCATGGGACATGGCCTCATGACTGAGTGGGAGCGGTTGCGGCGTTACCTGAGGGCAAAGAGGCAACTGCCCGAGCGGCCTTGGCACCACGGGTACCCTGTCGTCCACCTCTGGTACCCCTGCGTTGGCCTCTTTGACTGCCAGCTCCTCTCGCTTTACTGAAGGACGAGTAATAGCAAAAGGAACCACCCCTCCACTGCTGTCCCCTAGGACGAAAAGGCGGAGGTTGGCGAACTGCAGCGCCCAACGACTTCACTGCAGCTTTTGAGATCTGCAACCTCTCAAGGCTCTCGTCAGCCTTGCTGCCAAAAAGGTGTTCACCGTCAAAGGGCATGTTGAGGAGCCGGGACTGCACATCAGGAGCAAACCCCGACTTCCGCAACCACGCAAACCTGCGTATCACGGTGCTCGCCGCCATGGACCTATTGACGCATTCAGCTAAGTCCAAACCCGACTGAACGGACTCACACATGGCATCCTTACCATCCTGGACCATAGCAAGGAAACCATCCTGTTCGTCCCCTTCGGGAATATGTTCAGCCGCTAACGCAACACAGTTCCACAGAGTGTGTGTGAAACGAGACAAGGCACAAATAGAGTTGGCCGCCTGAAGCGCCATACCACCAGAAGAAAACACTTTCTTCGCCCAGCCATCAAAACGTTTGTCGTCCCTATCAGGAGGGATGGTAGGGTACGACGCCTGCTTTGCCGGGGCCGTGGCCGCCTGCACAACCAAACTCTCCGGAGTGGGGTGCCTGGTCAAGTAGCAGGGGTCGCTACTGGCTGGATGGTATTTTTGCGACAAGGACCTGCCCACCGCCGGGAGACTCTCCGGAGCAGTCCAAGCCGCCACCACCCTTCTCTGTAAAGCCATATGGAACGGCAGTACCGGGTCAGTTGGGGGACCAACATCAAGGATGTCCGTGAGATCATCCTGCACAAACTCCCCTGGGGGAGCAGCCATCCCAAGTACTCAGAAACCCTAGCCATAAGGCGCCGGTACGAGGAATCGGCATGAGAGCCAGGCTCAGGCCTACAAAACTCCACCTCCGGAGCGGTGCCCAGTCCACTGGCATCATGCAGTGACTGCCTCAAATCGTCAAACTGACTATGGCCCGAGACAATTTCATCTGGAACCTGACTAGGAACCAGGCCATCAGAATCCTCATCCGCCTCTGAAATATATTCCAGGTGGCGAAAAGAAGGCACCCAAGAGTGCTTGCTCTTAACCAGAGCCTTCCTAGGGGGTTCCCCCGTGCCACGGGGTACCTCCGACACGAAAGGCGTCGATGGCGTCGAGCGAATCGGCGCCGGCGTCGAGAGAACAGGCATCGGCGCCGATAGGATCGGCGTCGACGTCGAGTAAATCGCGTCGACGTCAGATGCAGCGCCGCCAGCATCGGCGGTGTCGACACAGCCCTCGAAGCCGGAGCCTCTAGCGTGTCCTTCGACGACCTGAGCGTCGACGGCTTCGACGACTTCCTCGGAGCCGGAGCCTCGAGAAAGCCTGTCGACGCCCTCGACGCCTCAGACGTCAATGTCATCCTCGAAGACCTCACAGGTGCACACGGTCTCGAACGCGTCGAGGACCGGGACCTGGAGCGGGTATGTCGAGAACGAGTCTTCTTGTCCGAACGGGACCTCTCCCGTGACTCGTGCCGACCACTCTTGTGAGCAGTGTCTCTCGACCTCTCATGACCGACCCCACTCGGGGGCGTGGATGGATTAGTATCCAGCGACTCGAGAATCGCCAGCATTTTCTTCCCGAAGGAAGCCCATTCCTCTGGCGTCGCACGGCTGGTGGGGTAAGCGACGTGCCGGGCAGAGTCCTCCGAAGAGGACCTGGAAGACGACCGGTGTCAGCGCTTCCGAGAATGCCTCGAAGAGGCTGAGGAGTGGCGAGACCGACTCCTAGAAGGAGACCCACGAGACTTCCGACGATGACGCGGAGAGTCACCTCTCGAATCATCCGTCGAAAGCCCCACAGACTTCGACTTCCGGGGCTTGGACACCAGACCTACCGACAACTTCTTCTTACATTCGCGTAAGGCTTTGGACGTGAGCGACTGGCAGTCGATACAGTCATCCGTGTCGTGGGCCTCCCCGAGGCACCAGAGGCAGGCGTCATGCGAGTCCGTCACCGACATCTTGGACCCACACTCCCCGCACTTCTTGAAGCCCGGATGCGGGGTCGAAGACGAAGTAGAAGACATCTTCACACGAAGGATTTCACAAAAACGAACAGATTCGAAAAACCGAGAAGAACAGAACTCCAAAGAGTCGAGGCGTTAACCGAGATTCACGAAGAAACACGTTCGCGGAAAAAACAGAACTTAGGCTACGGGCGTCGTGCGTCCTACTTATCACATCGGATGATGTCGGACGTCGGAGGAGGTCCTCGACGACGGCGCATCGACGTCATCGACGCAGGACGCAGACGCCGAAAAAAGTTTCCGAAGCAGCACAGCTGTGGTGATTACATGTCATAGATATGGAATACGTCGGAGTACCCAATCCCCTCGAATATGCGTTACTGTAATGTGTGGCGAGCTAGGAGGCAGCCAAAAAACCGTGAGTTGGAAACCAGGCGTTCGAAGGCTGTGTCGAAGCAGCAGTGTGAAGAGACGAAAACAAACCTAGGGACACGAGGAAAGTGTCTTGTCAGTAGACTGAGAGTCGACAACCGTGAAGCTGAAAGTCAGTGTGGGGGTGGCGTGACCTGTGTTGGGTGGACTGTGCTTTCCAAGAAGTACGCTGAGACTGCCAGCACTAGCCTACTGCGGAGCCGCGTAGGCGATTGCATCGGAAGTACGAGGAATTGTGATGGTTGTGCGACCTGCAACAGGTGGCCCGTGGTGTCCGACACTTGCGCCTAGACCGCCAATGGCAAAGGAACGCAAAGTCAAGCGGGCCGGAGAAGAGCAGAAGAAGAAAGAGAAAGAACAAACTTGTGACCCCTGGTGAAGCTGTTGAAGAGAAAAGGTAACGGGAACAGTAATAAATCCAGAGGAGGGGGCCGGGAAGACTTGAGAAGGTGAAACAAGAAAACAAGAGAGAAGTAGATTATTTTGTGAGGCAAGTTCTGTCACACTCAGAGGGGTATCCACAACCCCTCCCTAACCACAGAAGCCAAATGGCGTACAACCCACCCACCTTGGTTGGCACAGGTCCCTGGTGTTTGCAATACAGGTCACCACGAGACAGTCAATGGGGGGGAAGAGGTTGTGGATAGGTAGGGGGAAATAGGCTGACCTGAAAGAGGATTAGGATAACATAAATGGATGGGAGGGGTTGCTTGGGAAAAGTCATACACACCTTCATGCACCAAAACTACACTCACTTACGGAGTACTGAAACAGTATTATCAGTCCTAATGCATAGTTCAAAATGCCTGTCTCTAATACCTGAATTCCTACTCCAGCCTAATCACTATCCAACTCTCGACCTGAACCCTAATCGTAGTTGCTACCATGATCATAAATGAATGACACAGAATGAAGGACACATGAAGAACAAAGACACATAATTAAACGCAATACATGGTGAAATTAAACGTAAATGGCTTGAGACACTTGATGAGATGAAATAACACATGGAAATAACTCAGACTGAATGTCTGGCTGAGAACACCTGATTAATTCCTAACACAAATGATCATAGGTCCCACCTGCATGGGATAGTTCACTGTGTGTGGTTCCAGCATTAAGGTCAATGCCCTGTTACTTCGCAAAGCACACATACAACTCCTGCCCTGTTATTTCACAGAGCACACATACACACTCCGTAGTTTAATGAACAGTTTCTCCTGAACCAGATTATGTTTTCAAGCGCAGCAGTTATGTGAGTCTGATTAACATTGCATTGTCGGTTGTAATTATCTTTGGCCCGGGGAACCTCCCAAGGTTTCCCCAAGCTAGTAGCTGTAGGCTGTGTCTGCACCCGGTGTTTCGAGTGCGTGGCGGCGGGTGAATCCTAGTTGCACCACTCTCCCCAACTGGAAGGAGTGAGACCTCTGTGGTCTCACCCTGCCTGCCTGCAGGTCACTTTTATCCTCCACCCCTGTTCCGTGCATGCTCCTGTCAGCGTACTGGCTCCGCGTCCTGCCCTTCCCTCCCAAATCTCCAAAAATCAGCAAGGAGCACGGGCAAATGTGGGGCTTAAAAGGACAGGCGTCACGTGCATGTGTCACATTGCCCCGGAGCCTCATGGGGCTTGTAGTCCCCGCTGCATTTGCGGGCCCAGCAACCCGCACCGCCAAGACTTGTTGGCCGCCTCAAATTGGCTGCAGCCAAAGGGGCTGCTGATAGCCCCACAATTCCTTACAACTCCATAGGCAGTTCCATAGGTCTGTGGTACTGAAGACTCAAGAAGGACTCAGGCAGCCTCTCCCTCGTGCCGGTGGAGCAAGTTACAAAGAACCAGAACAAACCCGAGAACCCGGCAAAGCCAGTGTAGAGTTCCCCAAGAGAATGTAACTGGAAGTAATAAGTCCAGGAGGGGTATAGGAAAACTTGCGATGGTGAAACAAGAAGACAAGAGGGAAGTAGATCAATTTGAGAGGCAAGTCCCTGGTCAGTCCAATAAGACTGTGGTATTGAAAAGCCTAGAAGGTTTCAGGGAGACCCTTCCTTGTCCCAGTGGGGACAAGTTAAAGGACAGTGTTCAAGTTCTGAGAATACAAAGTACGTGGCGAGAACTTAAGGAATCGAAATTGAACTTACTTAAGAAAAGCCTGGTAAATCTGGATGTAAACTATGAGAAAGTAGCCATTCTCCTAGTCATACACCGACAAAGGTTTTTGTGTCAACACCGGATCACACCAAGAGTCAGTTTTCCCCTTACCCCTTGTCTTTTCAAAAAAAGAAGGGATGGATACCTACAATCCCTGCAGAAAGAACTATAAGGAGGAAGAGACTTTCAAGTCCAGGGCTAACACAAGCCATAGACAACTCGAGCCAGGAGAAAGGAGGCACTCTCCTGGGATGTGGTTTTGTTGTTTTGGACTTTTGTGTTTCAGCGGTAGGGATAGTGTAGAAGTTCAGACCAAGGCGGATAACTTATTTTTGAATATCACAGACTTCCAGACGGACCCCAGTGTTAATTTGGTTGAGGTAGGGAAAACCACCTCTAGAGATAGGGGAAGATTTTGAAATACTAAATGAAAGTTTACAACCAAAACCTTAGGAGCCTGGTCAGCCTTCTCGTTCTATGTTACCACAACACATCAAAGGAAAAACAGATTTATAGAAAAACATGCTCAATGTATAGCAGACATACAGAAGACACGATTTTCCAACTAAAAACATAATATGACTAAGGGCCTCATTACGACCCAGGCGGTAAGTTACCGCCTGGGCCGTGACTTTACCACCATGGCGTAAACTATGTTTACGCCATGGTGGTTGGCGGACTTACCGCCCCATTCCGACCTTGGCGGGGCGGTAAGTCCCCAATCCCCATTTACCCTTCCCCATTCCCATTTTTGCCCCATAGGGCATAATGGGAGTGGGGAAGGTGTTAATTACGCCACGGTAAATTACGGTGGCGTAATTAACTCCATGGTCCCTTAGCGCCATGGATTTTAACACCTGCTAAAAGCAGGTGTTAAATCCGCCATGGCGCTAAGGGACCTCGTACTCAGGCGGTAAGGGTCGGCGCTGTTTACGCTGCCGTAAACCCCTTACCGCCTGGGTCGTAATGAGGCCCTAAAACATCCGCTTAAAAACCCCTCCAAAACAAACTGGCTTGTTCTTTACCCTTGTTTTCTTAATTTGTTTCGAAACCCTGGCCTTCTCTTTGACAACCGCAACATCAAGCTGAAAAAGAACATTTTTATATGGTTTCAATCAAGCAAATTTCTTTTTGAGTTAAACAAACATATGTACATATCTACAGACAGAACCACTTGACAGGCTTAAAACATTACAACATTATAAAAATGTAATCCCAGTCCAAAGTGATGCTCAATTGTATTTCAAATTAGATTATGTATACCTCTGGTCCATGTGCCTCTTCAAATTTGACATCTTCAGTACATTCCTTGGAGAGAAGAATCATAAAAAAAGTTAAATGTGAATCAAAATTAAATGCAAATCTTTCATCGCACAGAGCACTTTCTCATAAAGTAGTTTAACATGATTGCAACCCTTTTACTACAAGGTTTCCTGCTGTAACACAAATAGAACATTCGTATTAACATACTCTCGAAAACAGTGTACGTGATTTGGTCATAATATACATTTCAGATTTCACCTGATAACCTTCTGAGGTGACACATTGTCTAGATCTGAGATCACCCTGCAAAACATAGTGATTATAATGTCGCCTTCAAAAGTAGTTTGCTTTCTAATGTTTCCTTTGTAATATATTCTGCATTAGGGAGGAAGTGCAACGTTAGAACCAAAATCAGAAAAGTTTGTAGCAGTGCAAGGTTAGTTACATGCATTTCAGTCTCAAGTATATCCTTTGTAGAATATACTTTCATTCTAGCCAGGAAACTGTAAGTATGCATACCTCAAAATCTGGACCTGTTGCAAAGGAGGAAGTGAATGCAGTCGAAGTTCCAGCATCCCCCTATAAAATAGTACTTGTTTTAATACAGATTAAAAAGCTAAATGAAACTGAAAAAATGAGATGCAGACAATGGTACATACAGAGTGACACCCATACATGCCACTTTGTGTAAATAACCAATATAATACATAATCATTTTCAATATGTCGAAATTCCAAGCATAACACATGCCTGTATTGTTCGTTCACATCTAAAGGGCTATAACAATATAATTACTTGATAGGTGAGTGAGGTTGATGTTGACTCCGGAAAAGTAATTGATGCAGAATCTTGCGCCTTCATTTTCAGTACATTGTCAAAAAAGAGTACAATGGAAAAGGTAAATTAGTATTAGAAATGTGGCCGCATCCAACGCTCTAAAATATCACTTTGTGCAAGTCGGTAGGGCTCACCATTGGGATACTAGAAGTGTTGGTGGTTTCGTCACTGATGAGGGTCTGTGCTTCCATTAGTGTGTTCTACGTAAAGGAGGACATGTCAACCAACACATTTCGAAAATATTATGTGACTTTTAAAGGCCACTATGGAAGTTTTTACTGAGGGCCACATTTCACTGATTTATTAGAGGCTCCCTAAATCGGGGATAAAGTATACTAAAGTGAAAGTATACTAAAGTGAAACATTTTAAAATTGTGGCGATTCTGGTAACTATGAAAACATGAGTAATACAACTTTGATGGCAATAAATACCGAAAAACTCTAACACGTTCATTAGAGAATACATATTTATAGAGACCACTGTCCTACATACCAACAAACATAAATTCATTGTCCACTACTCACCTGAGCCAGCGTGTTTCGAATTGAGTCGGAACTGCATTTGGAAGCAATTTACGAAGAATTCTGGGTCGACGCTTTTTGGTGTACTTTGATTGTTCGTACATATCATCAGTAAAGTGCAAGCTGCAGACGCGGAATCGATTGGCCCTCACGCCTCAAAAGACAGCCTGGGCTCTACTTTCAATCTAGCCCACTGGAAAACCGTAATTTGTAATCCATCTTCTTATTAAATCAATATCCTTCGGGGATATATGCAGGACTGTGCCCTGAGTTTTGGCATGGCTCACAGAAGGGCAACCGATAACGATACATGAAGGCATTCTTGAAAAGTCAGTAAGAGCTGTATACAAAAATATGATTATTACAAATAATACTGTATGAATGTGAATAAAGCAATTATTACACACCTTTGTCTGTAAAGTTTGTTTTAAATAAAGAAAGAAAACCTGTGTAATCAAGTTGAATTAACACAGCGATAACTTTCTTACAGAATTGATTGTTATACCGCAAATCGTAACGTATTATTCGTCCATTGAATTAACTTTCAAGCATCAAAAGGAAACATGCTTGCAAACATGGACCACACAACATTCCATTCTATTACAATGCACAATAATGCAATGTGATATGATATGATTGGTTATTTATAACGCGCTTAATAAGCAGAGGTTTCTAAGCGCGGACCCGGGGATCGAACCTGTGTTGCTCCGTGTCGTCTTGCTTCCAAGGTGAGCACATTGCCCCTGAGCTATCCTGCCGAGACATGTGCTATTTACCGAATACATCAAACATTCGATAATGGTGAAGTCTTTGAGATAAATGAACATTAGAATACTGGGTACATTAGGTGGAAATTGCCAGAAACTTTCAGAGCAGCGATTGATGAACAAATATGTGACCTACCCTTACTTAGATGAACAAATGAGCCGATTTAGCAAGCAAGGGAACAAGTAGCCGAGGAAAAGGTAGCTCGATGACGTTATACCTTGTAGATCTCAGAGATGTTCTCCTGGTTAATGTCAAGGTGTTTATAAAGGCTTAGAAAAGTGGGTGTGTATGTGAATGTGTGACGTGTTGATCGACAGCCACTCTGCCTCAATGCCAATGTTTCACATCCGCCATACCCACCCAGCCCCTTGCGAGCACACAGGCATAGGCCTGCTCGTTTTGCCTATAGTGCAATAGGGCCACGGTTGAACCAAAAATGTAAAATGCTTGTGCGAGTCATTTTTGTTTAGGAAAGTGGCAACTTTTTTGGGTGATGTGGGCCAGTTTGATAAGTTACTTGAATATGCGGCTAGTAGTAGTGAACCCTGTTGCTTAATACATATTTTTTTTAATGCACAATTTGCATCACCTTTTCATCAAAATACCCACCTTTGGGTAATATTCAAACGGTGTCCGAAAAGGAATGAATAGCAACTTCGAACAGTGCACCACGTTTTCTTTGGTGTCCGAGACAAACTTATGGCCCAGTTGGACCCTGTTCAAAGGTGCCAACTGCCATTGATACTAGGGAGGAGGATGGATGGGGATCGAGGTGAGCGCAAAAGTCCTGGAACACTGCTCAACGGACAAAAACATATGTTGATTGCAGGGACGGGGTCTTGAAGACGGGAGTCAGGAGACACTTGGTCTGGCCTGGATATCACAAAATATGGGACGCATTGTTTGAGGATAGTCGCAGCCATGGCGTGTAGGCATGTGGACACAAGTAGCGAACAAGATAGGAGGTTGGAAATCACATTGTTTCACCAGATGTAGAAGACCAGAGCTAACATAAGCAATGTGTTTTAACAAATAAGAGAAACCCTACAAATCAGCATGTATCGTGGTACATTCCTTTGTGGGTAGGGCAGGAAAGTGGACCTAAAAGTCAAGAAGCAAACTAACAAAAATGGAACACACCTGTCATTAAATGGGATGGAATTATTTAGGAACGCCATGGTCTTTTGGGTGAACCTGAGTGGCCCTGGAGCCACTCAGGTGTGACGGCATGGGCCTGGAAGGAAGCTGCCAGCAAGCGCAAGAGTGCTCACCAGACAAGATGCAAGTCCCCAACACACAGACCTGAGAGCCCACAATGGGGGCAGTTGGTGAGCTATGATAACGCTGCACACCTGTTGCTTTGTGACAAACACAGTAATCATGTTTGGTTTATTATTATTATGTTTAATAAAAGCCAGAGACATGTATTGCCAACACAAAAAAAAAGAGTCTGCATAATTTTGGATGATGTGTAATGTATATTTTCGATACTACACAGAGGCTAGCTAATCAACAGCGTGTGGCACATTGAGCGTCCACACCCACCCAGCTGCCTTGCGAGCACATGGTCTTAGGTGCGAACTGCCATCGACACTGGAGAGGGAGGGAGGAGGATGGATGGACTTGAAGAGGGGAGTCTGAAGAGGGGAGTCTGGAGACACTGGGTCTCGAGAGGCCATTTGAACAATGGTCCCTGTGCGGAAGATCCCTTTGAAGGTTACATGGTGGTGGGCAACTTGAGTGTTCCCACCCACCCAGCCCCCTTGGGAGCGCACGGTCATAGGTGTGAAATGCCATTGATACTGATGGGGGGATGGACGGGCATGAGGCGAGCGCAAAAGGCCCCGAACTTTAGTGATGGGACACAAACTTATGTTGATTGCAGGGGCGAGGTCTTGAAGAGGGAAGTCTAGAGGATCCCTTTGAGTTTTACATGGTGTTTGGCACATTGACCGTTCCCACCCACCCACTGGTGGAGGGAGGATGGATGGGGATGAGACAGGCGCAAAAGGGCACCAACCATTCATTCATGACCCTCATAGATAACTGAGCGTGTTCGTGACTCACTGAAAAAGTCAAACAACTATTTGTATATGCTCATTTGTTTTATTATTTAGTTTGGTGGTGATGATGGATGGCACACACAAACTACACATTGCATACTTGTGGTTGAAGCACAGTGTGTGAAAATTCCCTGTACTGTCAGTTGTCACCGGGGAAATTGGCGCGAATGGCTGGAAAGACACAGGTGGGTTTTACTTATCGAAACGCAGGATCCAAGCCTCCCATAAAGCCACCATGTAAACAAACGGTAGGCCACCAGCCTGTACCACCTGTGAAAGAGAAATAAACGTTTTAATTGAATGAAACAGATTTTTGTACCATCTATGTCGATAAGTGCATCCTAAATTCTACGGCATAGCTGCCCTTATAACAGCAACTTTCTGGAAAAATGTACTTGGGCTTTGAAGTATAGACAGATTACAAAAGTGAACACCCATTCAAGCCAGAACGGTTTGGGCCAATAGGAAGTATTGATTTTTAGTTGAAAGTGAAATACACGTAAGCGATGAACACTCTGATTTGCAAAAGCGAGAGAAGGAACAAGTTACTTACCTGTAACTGTTGTTCTCCAGCATGGGTCTGGCATGGATTCACATGCTCATGAATATTCCCCGTCGTCAGGCTGGGAATCCTCGGTAAAGAAAAATCAGTTTCGTTTCTGATCTGTCTTTCGTAGTAGTAACCAATCACTGATCTCTGCGTCATACTGACGACAGCCAATGACTGCCATCTCCCTAAGCCCCGCCTCTGGCAAACATCTTCAGATTTGGTAGCACGTGAGGTGGCAGTATGACCAAGTGAAGAGCCGCAGAGAGGTAGGCGGGAGGGTTCGCATTTGAATCCATGCCAGACCCATGCTGGAGAACAACAGTAACAGGTAAGTAACTTGTTCCTTCTCCAGCATGGGGTCTGGCATGGATTCACATGCTCATGAATATAAGGATACATAGCAGTACACACATGCACAACCACGGGAGGTGGCAAAAGGCTCAACATTAAGCAATACAAAACTCAACATTAAGCATCTCTTACCTCCTCACCAGGCTCACCTTAAGCGAACAGGTTGCGCAGCACTGCTTGGCCGACCCTGGACTCCTCCCTGGAATCCCGATCGACACAGTAGAATCTCGTGAAGGTGTGCGTCGACCTCCACGTAGCAGCCCTGCATATGTCCAGCAGGGGCACACCAGATAGGAACGCCGTAGTAGCAGCGATCGCTCTGGTCGAATGGGCTCTCGGACGGCCTGGCAGCGGTCTGTTAGCCAACCGGTGGCAGCCGGAGAGCCATCTGGAAATAGAAGACTTCGAGAGAGCCTTCCCTTGATTCACAGGTCCAAAGTTCACGATAGCTGTGATGTCCTCCGGAAACTCTTCGTGCGGTCCACGTAGAACTTCAGCGCTCTAGCCACATCCAGCGAGTGCAAAGTCCTCTCGGCCAGCGACGAAGGAGACGGGAAGAAAACAGGTAACACCAGGGGCTCGTTAAGATGGAAGTCCGACGGCACTTTGGGCATAAAGGAGGGGTGCGTCATAAGCACCACCCTCGAGGCATGGAAAGTCAAGTACGGTGCTTTGCAGGATAGGACCTGGATCTCTCCCACTCGTCGTGCGGAGGTAATGGCCACCAGGAATGCAGTCTTCCACGACACAAACTTCATAGGTGCGGAGTGCATCGGCTCGAATGGGGGCCCCATGAGCCTGGTCAGCACCACGTTAAGTTCCCACGCCGGGGCCGGGGCCTTCACCGGCGGGAACGACCGGAACAGTCCTTTCATAAATTCTTTTACCAGTCGATGGGACCACAGGGACGTCCGTCCTGTGGTTCTGGTATATTTGGAGATCGCCGCCAGATGAATCGTAATGGAGGCATGGGCTAGCCCAGCCTTTGCCAGCGATAGCAGGTACGGCAGCACTTGAGAGGCCGTAATCCGTAGGGGGTTGATCTTCTGTGCTCGGCACCAGAAAGACAACCTCTTCCACTTGTGACAGTAGCATTTGAGAGTCGACGACGCCCTGGCCTTTGCAAGAACCTCTCTGCAGTCGGCCGGTATATCGTACCCTCCAAACTCTAGCACTGCAGGAGCCAAGCCTGCAGGTTCAGCGACGCCGGATCGTGGTGGAAGATGGCGCCTCCTTCTCTGGAGAGGAGATCCGCGTCTGCCGACAGCTTGATGGGAGGGGACGTTGACAAGTCCAGAAGGTCCGGGAACCAGATCTGCCTCGGCCACGCTGGTGCGACGAGGATCATCCTGCACCGGGACCTCTTGAGCTGGTTGATGAGTCGAAGCAGCAACGGCAACGGAGGGAACGCATACAGGTATAGGCCATCCCAGGGGAACGAGAACGCATCGCCCATGCTTCTCGGCTGGGGAAACCTGCTGGCGAACCTCTGGCACTTCGAGTTCGTTGCTGTTGCGAACAGGTCGATTTGGGGTTTGCCCCATCGTCGGAAGAGTTGATCCACCTGATCCTGGCGCAGTTCCCACTCGTGACACGCGCGCAGCTCCCTGCTGAGCGAGTCGGCGATGGTGTTTCTTTCTCCTGCCAGGTGGAAGGGAACCGGGAACCTCCCCTGGGCGACCGTCCAGTGCCACAGATCCTGTGCCTCCTTGGATAGGTCTGGGGATCTGGTGCCTCGCTGCTTCCGTATGTAAAACATTGTCGTGGTGTTGTCTGTGAAGATCCGCACCACCTTGCCCTTGAGCGACGGGAGGAACGATTTGAGAGCCCAGAACACGGCTCGGAGTTCCAGGATGTTAATGTGCAGGAGCTTCTCCTCCGGGAGCCAGAGGCCTCTTGCGTGGAGATCTCCGGTGTGGGCGCCCCAACCTTCCAGGGAGGCGTCCGTCGTCACCGTCTCCTGGTACGCCGGCGTCTGAAAGTCCTTGCCCGCCGTGAGGTGCGCTCGAACGCCCCACCACTGAATCGCCCGCCGGAACACCTCGTTGAGGGGGACCCTGTCTTCGAAGGTGCCCGTTGCCTGCATCCAACGGGCGTCGAGAAATTCTTGAAGAGGGCGCATCCGTAGTCTGCAGAGACGCACCAGGTAGATGCAAGAGGACATAATCCCCAGGAGGGACTTGATGGACCTCACCCTGGCCACGTCCGTGGCTAGCAGGCTCTGCACTTTGCCCAGAATGGTCTTCGTCCGTTCTTCCGACGGTGCCGCCAGGCACCTCACTGTATCGAGCTTTGCTCCCAGAAACAGGGCCACCTGCGACGGCACCAGGTGGGACTTTGGGTAATTTATGGCGAATCCCAGGTCTGTGAGTAGCTGGACGGTCCTCGCAGTGTGTTCGACGGCGAGTTCCCTCGTTCTTGAGCGGATGAGCCAGTCGTCCAGGTAGGGGTAGACGTGAATCCCCTGCAGGTGCAGCCGCGCCGCCACAGGTGCTAGGCACTTGGTAAAGACCTTGGGGGCAGACTTCAATCCGAACGGCAGTGCTCTGAATTGGTAGTGGCGTCCCTGGACGACGAACCTGAGGAACTTTCGATGACTTTTGAGGATGGGAACGTGGAAGTATGCATCCTCCAGGTCCAACGACGGTAGAAAGTCGCCTTCCTCCAGCTGTCCCAGCACGTGCTGGAGGGTGACCATCCTGAACTTTTGTGACCTGATGTATTTGTTCAAACGACGAAGGTCCAGGATGGGGCGCCAGCCGCCCATCTTTTTTCTGACGAGGAAGTACCTTGAGTACACCCCGGAGCCCCGGAGCCTCTTCGGGACGAGCTCGATGGCGCCTTTCCTGAGCATCGCCCGTACTTCCAACAGCAGTTGCGGGACGTGATTTTCCTTCCTGGCCACAGGTGGAACATGAGGGCACTTCTTCAGGAATTCGATAGAGTGTCCTCTTGCCAGGGTATCCAGCACCCAACGGTAGGTGGAGATGGACTTCCACATGCCGACGAAATTCGTCAGCGGCCTCCCACCGGGGTGCCCGAGGCGACAGCCGGTTCAGTCCTGCTTGGAGGTGGTGGCCTTGCCGCCTTGGCCACCTTGCCGACGGCGGCGAGGCGCTCCCTGCTTGCTGCGACCCCTGTAGGCCTCCTGAGACGAGGAGCGTGACGCCTGGCGGTAGGACGACGAGCCACCGCTGGATCCCTTGGAGGCCCCCTGTCTGCCTCCGGAGCTCCGAAAGGGCCGTCGTTGCTGAAGGGCTCCTAGGGCGCGGGCCGTCTCCGTGTCCGTTTTTATGGCTTGGAGGGATTCGTCCACCGCCTTCCAACACCCTGGTCTGGACATCCTGACGGAAGTCGGTCGCCCGGAGCCAACCCCGTCGTCGTAGGCAAACTCTGTTGCCCAGCTGGCAGAACCCGGTATCGGCAATATCGGTTGCCACCGTTATGGCGTGGTCCGACGCCACCTCGCCTTCTTGAAGTATTTCCAGGGCCTCGGACCTCTTGTCCTCCGGTAGGAAGTCCAATATGGGGGCCAGCTTAAACCAGAGCTCCCTGTCGTAACGGGCCACGATCGCCAGGGCGTTGGCCGCTTTGATCGTCGTGGCCGCCGACGAAATGACCCGTCGCCCCATGGCGTCCAACTTCCTACCCTCGCCGTCCGGAGGGGAATTCGACGTTGAGGCTCCTGACCCCGCCGCTTTCTTCTTCGCCACCGCCGAGACGACCGAGTCTGGCGTTGGCTGGGCCCTGAGGCACAGGGGAGAGGTCTCGGGGGACCCGGTACTTCTTCTCGTACCGGTCCCGTTTGGCTGGTGCCGTGGAGGGGTTCTTGAGTACCGACAGGCCCTCCTCCCAGATGTCATCGATTAAAGGCACCGCGATGACAGTCTTCCTCTTGGCCTCCCGGCGTTGATAGAGGAAACCTTCCTTTTTCTGCTCCTCCGGGCAGAGCTGGAACCTTTCGGACACCCTGGCGATCATGGCGTGGAATGAGCCAATCTCGTCGGGCGGAGCGGCCCGTGCGACGGGAGACCCGTTCCGTCGTCGTCGCCCTCAGAACCCGTCGTCGAGCCCACCGCACCGTCATCTCCCGACTCGTGGGAGGATGAGGAGGGAACTGTAGGCCTTATGGGGGCGAGTGGAGGAGAGGGTTGGGTCCTCCGTCGTTTGTTCTGAGGACTTCCCGACGGGCCAGGTTGCGGGTCCTCCGGCCTGGGCCGTGGTAATCTCGTCCTTATCTCAGAGCATAAGGACTGGATCGCAGACAAAATGGCCGCCAAGCTATCCTGAGGCCTAGGTTCCGGCTGCGCCGGAAGGGAAGGCTGCTCTTCCTCGCCATCGTCGTCTTCCTCGGTTATCTCCCGAGGATCTTCCTTACGGGATCGAACCTTCTCGAATTGGACTTCGAGATTCCTCACGGCCTCGGTCACTTCCTCCTCCGAGGCTGACTCCGAGCTCGAGGATGCTACCGTGCCCCCCCTCGCTTCTTCCATCATGGTGGCCATGACGATGGGCTGAAAAGAGGATTCCCTCCTTGGCGGCAGGGAAACCCTAGTCCCGGAGGCAGTCTCCGCTGGCGGGGTCTCTGTCGGCTTGGCCAGAGTCGCCGCGATCGCCTCGATAGAGGCCTTTGCCTGCTGGGTAGGGGCCTTCACCACCTTAGGTGCGTCCCGGGCCTTCTCCTTAGGGGGAGGGGCGACGCCTCGCTCCCCCTCTCCCGAGATTGGACGGGGCTTCTCCCGAAGCTTACCCGGGGTCTCGGACTTCCTCTTCCCCGAACCGGAGAGCTGGCTCGTGGTTGACGGTGCCGGGGAAGGTGCGCCCTGCCTGGCGACCGAAGAGCCCGACCTTTCGGCGCTCCCGGAGCCAGCGGACTCGCAACGCTTGGCCTGGTGTTGGGCCCCCGTCGCCGGGGCGCCCGCACAGGACTTAGAAGCCCTCTCGGACCCCTTCTTCTTCTTCTCATCCGTTGAGCCCTTCTCCAACCAGCTGGCGAGACGGGATCGACGGTCCGTCATGGTCCGCTCCGACAAGTTCTTGCAGAACTGGCAGTCCTTCTCTACATGAGTCTTTTCCCCATGAAGGCAGTAGAGGCATCGCAAATGTTCGTCCTCTTTAAACACATTCTGCAGCCCGCATTCAGGGCAGCTGCGAAACAGCTTGGGTCCGGGTGACAAACTCGCGTCCTGGGCCATCTCGAAGTAGGCCGCAAATCTTCTGGAATCCTCCAAAAGGTTGATTCGACGAAATCTTCACCCTTGAGGGGCGTAGGAAAATCCCGCAAGGGGTACCCGTTAACGGGAGTAGAAACGGTGGAGCTTGAGGCTCGATTAACCAAATAAATGTGAAAATTCACCTGAAAAAGCGCAAAAACGCAGCAAAAGCTCGAGAGCTAAGCACGAGGACTCCCAACACTTGAACGTGCGGTAAAAATCTGAAGATGGCTGCCAGAGGCGGGGCTTAGGGAGATGGCAATCATTGGCTGTGGTCAGTATGACACAGAGATCAGTGATTGGTTACTACTACGAAAAGACAGATCAGAAACAAAACTGATACTGATTTTTCTTTACCGAGGATTCCCAGCCTGACGACGGGGAACATTCATGAGCATGTGAATCCATGCCAGACCCCATGCTGGAGAAATCTATTCAATTTACATGCTAAATTCATTAATCAGTGATCGATCAAAGTGACGACAATGTAGGAGAAAAACATTAAATGTTAGTCGTCTCAGTGGTCAAAATTACATCACATCTAGAGTATACTTACTCATTACTTGGATTGCGAGGGCGAACTGTTGCGTGAAGTTCGTGCATAAGCACCATCATAATCCTCAACACAGACCTTGTGAGGCAGGCTGCACTGAAGTCATGCAGCTCATTAACGCATAGCGGTGGTGTGTCTTCTTCGGCTATGTAGGCCGAGCATCCAGAGTTTTCTTGGCAGCAGCAGATCTCCAGCTCGGTTGGCATGACCTTGCAATGACAGCAGGTATACCTGGTATACAAGGTGGAAACGTCTTCTATGCGACTAGGCTCAGGCTCTGGTGATTCATCTTCCCAACTATAGTCAGATTCCTCATCGTTTCCGCTTCTTTCTCTTCTCTTTCCATTAGTTCCTCTTCGGAATACTCAGGCTCGTACTGGTAGGGCTGTATTGTTGCCATTATACGACAAATACTGAAATAAAATGAAAGTACCTTAGTTGGGCTAGTGTAAGTAACTGTTTACAGGGCCTTGTACTAGGAAGATAGCTGAACAGAGCAGTAACGAGTCACGGGCGTTCAACACTAAATACAGTGAAACGATTGAAAAAGCAATGTTGTCTGCTCAGAAAGGGTCTGTTTTTACTTGTTGAGGAAAGAAGCGTCCTGGCATTTCCATGGAGACACGTCAATAGCTTGCGCACAGAGAACGTGGACAAGAGACGTGCATTGGTGTTGTTTAAAGGGGTTTAAGGGTCTAGTGATGTCAGCTTCAGGGGTGATATGATTTAGTGCCGCGAGGGCACTTGAACTTAGGGCGATGCATCAACAGATAAGATTAGCACAAGTCGGCCGCGCCCAATCCGGTATTTTCGCATGTGTAAAAGTGAGGAAAACTAAGGTAAGATGCATAGGAAAAATGTTAAGATTGATTACAGTATGCTTAAAAATACAAGCCCGAACGATCGGGACAATAACATTTTTGATCGAACTTCCCCTTTAACAGGCAAAGGTCCAAATTATCTATCAGAGAGGACCTCTTGGCAACGCAACAAGAGATCACTGTGATCCAATAACATTAACCTACTATATGTACCTAGAACAACGTTCACCCTAGCAGACAAATGTACATTTGATAGTGCAACCCCCATACTGTGGAACACACTGCCACCGGATCTGAGGAGTAGTTCCACATTGGCTTCCTTTATTTATTTTATTTATTTATTACATTTATTACTCGCCCAGACCCGAGGGTATCACGGCGAAAAGTTTCAGATTCTCACATATATATAGAGTGTTGCAGTTACAGACAGAAAATCAAAACATTTATGCTGACGTTACACGTAGCATCTTAAGTCATATTTCATATACTAAGTTACACTGGGTCAAAGGAGCAACTCACAGTTCGTTTAAGGGTAGGCTTATAGCGTTCTAATACTGGAATCAGGTAGGACTAGTTAGGGTTAATATTTATTGAATAGCCAGGTTTTCAGCGCTTTTTTAAATTTTAGTAGAGAGTCCTCGTTTTTGATTCTTA
Source organism: Ambystoma mexicanum (assembly GCF_040938575.1). NCBI lineage: Eukaryota > Metazoa > Chordata > Amphibia > Caudata > Ambystomatidae > Ambystoma > Ambystoma mexicanum. Next base: position 256,938,198 of record NC_090928.1, on the reverse strand, counting down.
GGGGTAGTGCGTTCCAGTGCGACGGGGCTAGGACTTTGAAACTACATCCTCCTGCTCTACAATATTTATATTGAGGAACTTCCAGGAGGGCCAGTTTACTAGATCTAAGTTGCCTACAGGAGATTTTTTTCTTGACAGTGTTATTGAGGTAGCTGGGTGCTTTGTTAGTGATGCATTTATGGACAATACTAAGTGTTTTGAATATGATTCTTGCTTCAATTGGCAGCCAATGATTTTCTCTTGTGATGCTAGATAAATGTTCGGATTTCTTAATACCTAGTGCCGCTCTGAGGGCTTTGTTCTGTAGCAATTGAATTTTATTTAGATTAGTTTTGGATGTTCCTAGGAAGAGAATGTTACAGTAATCCAATTTCGTTAGGATCAGGGCTCTGGCCAGTGTGATACAATTTGTGGGGGTGAGAAATTGACGACTGAGTGCGACGAGTAGTAGGTTGTAGGCTGTGGACGAGGAGAGGGCAGCTATTTGTTTGTGTGTAGGCTGTGGACGAGGAGAGGGCAGCTATTTGTTTGTGCATAGTGAGGTTAGCTTCAATATAAACACCAAGAGTTTTAACCTGTTTGAGCACTGGGATCAATGTGCCGTCAATGTTGATATGGGAGTAGTGAGAGTGAAGGGTGCTTATTCTTTTTTGGGAGCCCACGATGAGTACCTCAGTCTTCTCATCGTTGAGGCAGAGGCTGTTTAGAGCCATCCAATTTTGGATTATTGAGTAAACTTTGTTGATGGTGTAGGTGTCCTGGGTGTAGTCACCTGTAATGGGGATGAGGATTTGTGTGTCATCTGCAAAGTTGGTGTAGATGACACCCATATCGTCAAGAGCCGAGAATAGGAGTTTAGTGTATGCATTGTAGAGGGTGGGGGAGAGGCAGGATCCCTGGGGTACTCCAATGGGTACTACTATGGGGTCCGCTGCATGATTTCCGATGGCCACTCTGGATGTGCGGTCCGTTAAGAACGATTTGATCCACTGGGTGGCGTTGTTGGAAAAGAGAAAATCTTTTTTAGAGTGTCACATAGTTTATCATGGTCGACTAGGTCGAATGCTGCTGATAGGTCCAGTAGCAGTAGGGTGGCTAATTTCCCTGAATCTCTGGTAGAGTCCAGTTGGATTTTCAAATCCAGCAAGGCTGTCTCCATACTATGGTTGGGCCTGAAGCTAGATTGTCTAGCTCCCAGTAGGTTATTGTGTTCGAGGTGAGTTTGTAATTGGTTATAGGCTATTTTATCAATGATTTTAAGTAGAAAGGGGACAGTTGTTATAGGCCGGTAGTTTGTGGGCACTAAAGGGTCCAATGTAGGCTTTTTCAATAGAGGGGTAACCCATGCCGCTTTGATGCTGGCTGGGACCTGGTTGATGTGGAAAGAGGCATTCACAAAGTTAGTAATTATAGGTGTGAGGGTAGGGGCACATCATTTAATTAAGTGCGCCGGGAAGTTATCTCCTTTGTAGTTTGAGGCTTTGAGTTTAGAAATAGTACTGAGTACTGCGTCCTGGGAAACTGGTGTGAACTTGAAGAGAGAGGTGGTATCTTCAGTGTTCATAGCGATTTTGATTTTAGAAGCCAGGGCATCTTGGATGGTGGTGCACCATTCTTTGCTTGGTTGGACTGGGTTAATTATGGGGATTGGGTTCTCCAATCCTTTGAGTATGGTGAATAGTTCTTTACTATCCGAGGAAGCATTGCTGATTCTGGTGTTGAGGGCATCTGCTTTATGGGCAATGATGGCTGATTTGTAAGTTTTGTTTGCGGCGTTAAAAGCTTCCAGAGCTTCTGAGGTATGGGTTTTGTTTAGCCGGTGTTCAAGGGATCGTTTAATCCTTCTGAGGGAGACAAGTTCCTCATTAAACCATAAGGAAGATTTTTTAACTTTGCGTTTTGTTTTATTGACACAAGGAGCTAGGGTGTCAATTGTGCTGGTGAGACAGTTGTGATACATGTCAGCCAGGGCACAGGGATTTTCAGTATTGATTTTTTTGTTATTGAGGGAGGTGACTAGTATTGGGGTAAGGTTTTCTACTGTGAGCTTTCGGATGTTTCTTGTTACGTAGGATTCCTCAATGACAGTTTTGGGTGGGTCTGGTTCATTGGCCAAGATGGTGAAATTTATACTGTGGTGATCTGACCAGAGTACTGGGTTGATGGAGTCTATGGATACTGGGGTGTTGAGAGATAGTATCCAATCTAGGGTTCTTCCTTTTGTATGGGTAGGGGCATTCACTAATTGTGTGAATTCCATGTCTTTGAGCGCAATGTGTAGTGCTTCAGCTTTGTGGTCTTGGGTATCGTTAAAACCTAGATTCAGGTCCCCTAGGACTAGGCATTTAGTGTTTGGTTTTATAAGTGGCGTTAGTAATAATGGTATCTCTAACTGTGGCTGAGATTTGGCATTGGGCGTTCTGTAGATAGTTATTATGTTTAACGTAGTCTTATAATTCATGGCTAATTTAGCTAGTAGGACTTCATAACCGTCTGGGTTCTCAATAGGGCAGGTTCTTATATTGAGAGAAGTTTTAGCAATGATAGCTACTCCTCCACCTGGTGATTTTGTTCTGTCCGTCCTAAGGATGGTGTAGTCTGGAGGAATGGCAATGGAGAGGGAGGGTCCGGATGCTTGGTGGAGCCAGGTTTCTGACACTATGAGAAGGTCAAGTTGATGCTCAGTGATAAGGTCATGAATTTCTGTGGAATGTGCAGGTATAGACCGTGCATTGATGAGGGCTGCTTTGAGGTGTACAGGAGGGGGTGGCTCTTGGACTCGAGGAGATAGGGGTGTCTTGATAGTCCCTATGATGATGGGTTGTTGTTTGGTGGTGGTAGTCCTTGTGGGAAGTTTAGTTTGGGTTTCTAGCAGTGGTGAATTTCCTATAATGGTAGAAGTGGTGGGGCGACTAGTGCTAGGCTGGTTTAACAGTCTGGATCTGAGTCTTTGAGTTCTTAAGAATCCTGTTAGAGGTGTTTGTTTAGTTTGCTTTGTTTTGGGGGGGGTCCTTACTTGGCGAACAAATGGTGGTGAAGGTCTGTGATCTAAGTCTAGTGAGTCTAAGTGAGCTAAGGACTGGGGTGGTCGTTTTGGGGGCTTTATTAGTGATGGGAGAGTAAGGTGGGGTGGTTCTTTGTGGCTTTTGGATACCTATGTGGTCTGTTTGATCGTTGATCTGATGGTGCTGTTGGGTAAACTGTTTGGTAGGGGGCAGGAAGGGCGTGGGGCAGGGGATAGGGTGGTGCCGGGGGCATGCTACTCTAGAGAGCCCGTTGTCATGGAAAATAAAGTGGGAGCCTGTACAGGGTGTATCATGTGGTACAGCACAAAAGGGCATCATCATGAGTAACAACCAACCTAACATAGTTTAGATACAATGCAACTGTGCACCTATGTGCAGAGGAAGGTGGCAATTATAGGGTATACTAAACACTTTGCATCAATCTAAGTGCACCTGAACACCTATCTGCTAGAGAGAGTGGCAACCTATGTGCACCTGTGTGCTAGAGAGAGTGGCAACAACAGGACTTGCTAAACATTTTATTGCAGTGTAGAAGTAACTCTGCACCTTTATGCTAGAGGAGTTGGCAACAACAGCGAATAATGGGCAATTAGCAGCGGTCTAAGTGCAATTGCGCACCTAGATACTAGAGAACGTGGCAAACAGCAGGGTTCATTAGACAATTTACCACAAACTGAGTAACAATTAGCAGCAATCTAAATGCGATTTAGCACCTATGTGCTAGAGACGGTGCGAGTAGCAGGGCTTACTTGGAACCTTCCTACCAGGCTATTATGACACTATGCCTTTACAGCTAAAATTAACAGTAAACGTTAAGTACACATAGCAATGCAGTGTGAATATAGGGTGAACAATAGTAAACAGTACAAGATGATATATGTGGCTGCATAATGCAGGGTTCACAAGTCAGAGCAACGCAACCGTGCAAAGCACGTAACACAACTAGGATAAAGGTGGTGTGTTATAGGGCTTTTCTCAGACATTCAGTATAGTATTCATTTACAATGATGGCAGTGCAGCTGTTCGTGAGTCACAGGCGGTACGGGTAGTACATTGGCCTTAAGTAATATGAGAGCAATTTACCGGTATATGTGGAAAGGGGCTCATGGACCGGTACAATAGATTCAGCTAATCTGATATGGGAAATGGAGTGTCTCACCGTGATTTCACCAGGCTGGGGGAGAGGGTGAAGCGATGGCACGGCAGTAGAGCTTAGACCTGGAGCAGCCAGCAGCACGGCACGCTTGGTCAGCTCAGTCAGGTGCCTTGGATCCTGCGCCTTCGATCGTGGGGCGGAGCTCGCCTACCGGCGCTGTGGATTGGCTAGTTGTGGAGACTAGCGGCCAATCCTGGTGCTTCAAAGCTCAAAGGCACCAGTGGGGAGGGTGCAGGAGGCCGGGGCGGACATGATGAAATGTGCTGGATCCTTGTGGCAGGCAATGGCGGTAGCCACTCGTTTTGGGCAAAATGCTGGAATTGCAACGTTTCTTTGCACAATACTGTGAAAAAGGGATGCAGGGCGGCCAGGGATAATGAAGCTGGTCGGGAGGTCGCGGGATGCAATTTCGTTTGCGAAATTGCTTTTGGCTCTGTAATGAGCCCTGGGCCTTACCTTAACACCCGGCAGGGTGAATGGGCTGATGGAGCTGCTCCTGCAGCTGGGAGAGCTTTTAGAGCTCCAGCTCAGAGGTGGTGGTGAATGGAGGACATTTAAACATTGCTTATAGACACCTGTTAAATTTGAAAGGCTGATCTTAATTCTTAATGGCAATGGACACAGCGACTATGTAGTAATGCTTGGCCTGTTATTTATTTCTCTTTTGTTTGTGTATTCTATGCTGTAATTGTTGTCTGTGAGCACCCCAATGCCTACGGGCTTGTTTTGGCGTGATACAAATAAAACAAATAAATGCAAGTCCACCTGCATAACAGCCCCCCACTTGATCTTGATTTTGCGACTAAAACCTCCCAGCATACGGAAGGCATCCCTGAAAACCGCTGGGAATTAATTCACTATCTTTTGCCCAAACTCGCACCTTGAATCAACTGATGAAACAACTTGCATGTGCTCTTTTTGTCGCAGTTTAAGTTCCCTTTTGAGGTGCCCCTGGGGTCTCCATCCCAGCAAACTATCTCCCTTCTCGGTAACATAAACCTTTCCCTTAATCTTATGGTCTCCCACGGAATTGTACCAAAATGTTGCCCTCGCAATCACGACGGCCGAAAAATGCAGACTTTTTTTTTTACCCCCCTTACACCACATACATATGCAACTGCGACCTCTGAGGTCTCCCTTGCGATTATCCTTTTTTTTTTTGTAATGCAAGCTCCTGGGCTGTGGCCAGCCCCATGTGGCTCTTTACTTCTGGAGTGGCTGGCTTTCTTGTTCAGGCCCCTTAAAAAAGAAGAACAATATGAACAGGAGTGCCACAAGTCTAACACTTTCAACACTGACCCTAAATAAGAAAGAATAGGAATACCAAATAATATGTCTTTCTGGAATTCTATACAATAATTGCTACGCTCATTAAAGGTTTATTTCAGGCACACTTCAGGGCGTGAGTCACTGATGTAGTCTGTTCTTAAACGCCTCAACTCAGCCTTTCATCCTTCTGAGGTCGATAAATGAGTACCAACACAGGTTGGATGATATTGGGTGTATATTTTTTCTATATAAAGCGCTTAAGCGTAAGTGCTATATAATAACACATCATTATCATTTGGTCTTGGACGTCTGCTTGCATTCACAGTAATTTGGTAATATGGGCCTATACACACTAATCTTGGGCAATGCTGCAGTGCCGCACAAAGCGAGGCAGGGTAACTGCTGTTACTATCAGCAGGCCCGGAGAGGGGCAGCCAAACCTCTCCCCCTCCCTGCTCCTCTCCTCTCCCCCAAGTCGAAGAGACACGCAGTCTGGGCAACACAATGCTGAGGAAGGGTGAAGTGTGAGCAATCACCTCACCCTTCCTTCATGCAGCAAGGTGCTAAGCACCTAAGGAAACCAACAGGCAGGCAGGGATCAGGTTCAAAGACCTGCCCCCCTGGGGGGCCAGATAGTCAGCTATCCGGCCGGGGGCTGAAACATAACAGCCCCCACTACTATGCACAACAAAGACCCAGGGCTCCCCTGGGTCTTATAAATACAGAGCAGCATGCTCTGAGAAAACACAAACAGTTTGTGGACCCTGAACGGGGACCCAAACACACAGGAGGTGCATTGTTTACTCAGTGCCTTTCAAAACCTTTGCTTCTTTAGCAAACTTTAAGTTCGCTGTATTTACAGCGTCTTTAATTTCCTGTGAGCATTGTACTGCTCACGAACTTTGCACGGCCGGGAGAAGAGCGGCGGTTTTGAAACAAACAAACACAGAAGCGGGGAGTTTCCACTTACCAGCGCGAACAAAGAAACCTGCAGCGAAGCCCGGCAGAGGCGGCCTCTTCAAAAAAGCGTGTCAATCTCCAAGGTTAGCCGCCTCGCGGGGCACCCAACACGCAATAGGAACACTGTTTCTAATCGCGAACAAACAAAATATACATCCGCGAGACAGCCGCGTTCCCCCTGCGGATTTTGACTGCGCGCAAAGTGTTTTATTTACTGCAAAGCAGCAAATTTGAATACACAGAGGCCGCAAGGAAACCCCGGGCCGGGGGGACATTATTCTTAGTATAGAACGAAATCCTGAAACAGGCTCCTGCTTGTTTTTCAAACATAGACTTGGTCCTGTGTTATATTAATTGCTTCTAGCATACAACGATTGGGTGATTCAAAAAACCCAGGCCAAAAGCGGGCACGCACGAATTGTTACAACTAACTGCTCCCAAAATACAGGCATGACATTTTGATGGGAAGTAAAACTGAATAATCCTTTGTGGACAACATTAAGCAGTTACCCAACACGGGTAACCCCATCGCCAAATTCAAATTGGTCACATAGCACAGCGAGTAGAGCTCGCACCTTGACATCCGTGCAGAACCTACTGACCGAGGTTTGAATCCCGGCTGGGAAAAACTCAGCCTTTTTTGACTCATAGCACTATTTAAACGCCAAATTATACACAAACAAGCACATGACAGCCATTGCAACTGCACAGCAATTAGAACGCTTATTTTGACATCTGTACAGAGACTGCTGACACGGGTGCAAATCCTTACAGGGCCAAACACAGCCTTTTCAATATTTTCCTTTTAATCAAAACAGGCTGAAAGGAAAGCATGGGTCCCAAACGAAAAACACGGGAACCCAAAACACCAGCACAGAAGCCCAAATCGCCCCACCTGCTGGCAGCCACCGAGGCATCAGAACACTACGGTTGGGCCTGGGTAAGGGAAAATATGTACGGCCTACCAAAGGATGGGACCCCCTCACCACCCAGTCAAGATGACGTCATACCTCTGTCAAAGAGACAGAAATTGACAGATGGCCCTAGAAAAGGTAACAAAAAACTGGCAAAATTGTGTGATAATATGTCAGAAATGCCACAGATATTGCGGGAAATGAGGGAGAAACAAGTTCCCCAAACAGGGGATCATGGGCCCAAAAATCACAATAGAACCCTTGAACCTATTATATTGGTGACCCCCCCATGCACCCGCAACAACACAAATAACAGCCCCAGCCACACCAGTGACACAAGTGCCAACAACGCCACCAGCAGCTAGCACAACTGTTCCAGCAGCAGCCACGGCAGACCCAACAGATGCTTTGAAAGCATGGGCATCCCCCAGCACAGAAACAGTGGGGCAAACTGGGCAAAATAACAGCAACCCAGACATAGCAAAGATCTATAATGACCAATTAGAATTAAAATTGAAATTCTTTCAGATTGAAATACTGAATAGATATAAAAGATGCCTAGCATGGAATATTGATACCACAATCAAAGAAGCCATATGGGCCAAAGAATTCATAGAAATATTTTCTTTCACTAATAGAAGCCCAACGCAAAGGTAAGGATGCCTTCAGGGATCCTAAAAAGATAGAAGAGAAAGCCATAGCCAGAAACGCCCAGGTAGAACAGAATTGGGACAACTGGCTGCAGGCTTTCGCCATCTTGGCAACAATATATGAGGAGAAATTCCCCAATGATGGCAGAAAACTATGGGCTTACATGGATAAAATAAGAGAAGTGAAAATCGCTCAGAAAGGGAAGACCTGCCTAGCATATGATATCAGATTCAGGAGAAGCATGTCAGAGAGGCCAGCCATAGAATGGGACGAGGTCCAAAATGATTTATATATGTTAAACACTGAGCCTCCAGCAGAAGAGGAGGCACCACAGAACTCCTCCAAATATATTAAAAATACCCAAGGTGCCAGAAACAATGATGATGACAAGCACAAAAAGGGCGAACAGCCTTTTCGGAAGAACCAGCCATGGGCGGCGACGTCTAATACCCACAGGCAGAACAAAAACCACTCTGCAAAGCCAACATTCCATGCAGGAATTTTGGAAAGAACCAGTGCACCTGGGATAAGGAATGCTGGTACAAACACGGTTGCACAAACTGCCACGGCGACCACGCAGCAAGCAACTGCACCGGACTTCCAGCCAAAAATTCAAAAGATTAGCAACAACCATTCTTCCACATACCCAAGACTGGCACCAGGCAGAACTCCCATCAACCCAAACAATTTTAGAGAAGCACTCACCAACTACCCAGACAGGGAAATCAGCAAGGCAATCTGGCTGGGCTTTACCAAACACTTTAGCATCCCCTTTAAGGGTACAGGGTCACAGAACATCCCATTGAACATAAAGTTGGCCAGGGACAACCCCCAAATAGTGGAGAACAAAATCAAGAAAGAACTGCTTTTAGGCAGGATTGCAGGACCCTGGGACCACATGCCCCTCAAGGATTATTAAATATCACCTCTAGGTCAGGTCCCTAAAAAAGAACCAGGGAAAATTAGGCTAATTCACCATCTATCCTACCCCAAAGGCCAATCACTGAACGACGGCATTCCACACACGGAATCCGCAGTATCCTACACACAATTCCAGGAGGCGGTAAGACGCATACAGGAATGTGGCAGGAATGCCCTAATGGCCAAACTAGACATCGAATCCACCTTCAGACTTTTACCAGTCCATCCAGATTCCCAGCAATGGTTAGGTTTTACTTTAACAACAAATTCTATGTAGACAGATGCCTCCCTATGGGGTGCGCAGTATCATGCGCCTTATTCAAGAAATTCAGCTCTTTTTTCCAATGGGCTTTTCAGAAAGAGAGACCGGGGGCCAAAGTGGTACACTACCTAGATGATTTTATGGTTATGGGCCCAGCAAACTCAGAAGAATGCCATGGGGCCATGTTGAAACTAGAAAGAATGGCCGCACAGTGGGGCATAGCTCTAGCAATAGAAAAAACGACTAAACGAGCCACCAATATAATTTTCCTAGGCATTGAGATTGACTCTGCACAAGGACTATGCAAGATCCCGAAATCAAAAATTGCAGAACTCCTGGAGAACATACAAGCCCTGACAATAAAAGACAAGGGCACAGTTAAAGAAATTCAATCATTAGCAGGCAGTCTTAACTTCGCTGCCAAAATAATCCCTCAAGGGAGGGTATTAAAACCAAATCATTCACCAGACCCGACCTACACATCCGACTAGGTGCAGAGTGAAACAAGATCTGGAAATAATGGCATCAACGCCAGTGCCAGAGAGCCAAGGCCGGGCTGTCCAACAAGAACCAGGCACTTCAAAGATGGGTGCCAACAACTCCCTAGGCTTCCTCACGGAGATGGTAGGGAAAGCACTGGCAAGCACCACTGCAGCTCAGTACAGTAAGTGCTTGCAAACAGTCTTTAAAGCCACAGGCATAAAACACATAGGCCCTCATTACGACCCTTGCGGAAAGCGACTGACCGGAGCGCCACAGCGTAAATAGCGTTTCCGCCATTGTACGAAGGAGCAAAGTGCGGCCCATTCCGACCCATCGGGCACGAGCACCACGCCACGGCGGAAGTGCAAAGTCCGCGATGGCGGAAATGACCCCAAAACGGCCCACACCGCCGCCGTACGGCGCCCTAGGTGCAATACCGCCACCCCTCTTAGCGGTCACCGCAGTGTGCGCCTACCGGAAAGTACGGTGCCCGGAAATATACGGAAACGGAAGTTAAAACATGGGCCCGGAACGGGAAACATCCCGGCGTACACCTATAAAAACACTAAAACCACACAACCACTAAAATCACTACCCTGAAACACACCCCAACCCGTCAACCACCCTAGCGAAACCAAGAAAAATGGGAAAAGTAGCGAAGAAAGCGTGCGACCGCAAGCGGCAGGTCCACTTCTCCCGTGAGGAACTCACCGTGCTAACAGAGACCCTCCAGGAGAATGCTGCCGTCGTCTTCTCCACGCAAATGACCAGGACGGCACTTGCAAACAAGAAGGCCATATGGGCTCTGGTGGCACAGCGGGTAAGTGCGGTGGGGACCGCACCCCGCACCCCACAGCAATGCCGCAAGCGATGGGACGACCTGCGGATACGCGTCCGCAGCATACTCTCTGCCAACCGCAACATTGCCACAGCCACCGGGGGAGGTCCTGAATCACCCATCAAGTTGACCCCCTGGGAAGAAATCTGTGCCTCCACCATCGGAATGGAGAGCATAGAGGGAGTCGGAGGGATGGAGAAAGGAGTGCAGACATCCGAAGATTCAGGTAGGTGGGCCAGATAAAACAATGCCAAATCCACACAGTCCATCCATGTGAAGTACCATGCGTCCACATAGTGCAACAGAAACACATGTCCAGGAGAACGTCCACACACATCGGCCTGAAAGCGCACGTCAAAACCCACAATAAATACATAAATAATTAAAAACCCCTAATACACGCACTACACGTGCAGCAGGCACACCCTAACTGCAGGCTGCCAAACAACTGCACCCTCACTCCACACACAAATCAAAGCACCTCCAAGACCCCGACCCAAATCACCCTCAGGTACCACCCCAATGCATGTGATACAATGCCATTCCAATTCCCACTGACCCATCAATAACCCTCGCCCTCCTTTACTCCACCACAGGGTCCGATCCAAACGACGAGCTACAGGACACCCCTACCAGCACACCTGCAAAGAGGGCCAAGACCAACGGCCAGAGACCCTCCACCTCAGCTGCACGCATCAAGACACGGCAGCAGCACAAATCAGGTGGCAGCACAGAGGAGGGAACATCAACAGGCACCCCAGCAGCCAGCATGCCCACAACACCACCACCACAGGTCCCCCCAATGGATGCCACAGAAGGCACTGCCTCTGGTGGCAGCAGCACCATAGGTGACACCCCATTGATGGCAGCATGCTCGGACACAGAAAACGGGGATGCCGAAGTCAGATCCATCCATGACCTGTCCCAATCCCCCTGTCTGTCCCATCCCCTACAACATGAGGATACCACGCAGGGGCACCCACAAGACGACGACTGGCCATCCCCCACAAGCCCTGTGGCAAGGCAACATGAGGACAACAGCCCCTCTGTGACACCCCCGCAAATGGCCATGGCCCAGCAGAGGCAACAGTCCCTCGACCAGTTGATCGAACAACAGCAGCAACTGGCCACACTCCTCAAGGACCATGCCGATGAATGTGGGGGCACTAAGGCAGACATAGAAACATCAACTGAGACACTTAGGGCAGAAATGGAGAGAGGTACAGAGACGCTAAGGGCACAAATTGAGAGAAGCACCGAGAGCCTGAGGGGGGAACTGCATGCGACGTCCAAAGACGTATGTGCCGAACTTGCCGCAGTGCGCCGTGTGCTCACTGAGCTCTCGCAAACCCTTAGGGACATGCATGGACGTGAGCAGGCAGACACATCATCCGTTGCAAGTTCCGTCCAGGGCAGCCCCCAACGTAGATCTGGAAGGAACCTGCGCTCCACAGGCAGGGGTGCCCCTGATACCCGCAGAGGGGGCATGCAATAGCGACAGCCCACTGACAATGAGCATCTTTGGACACTGGTGTTCGGGGGGGAGGTAGGAGGGTGGAGGGGGTGTGTTGGGCTCACTTGGGTGGCGGGTCGATAGGGTGTTCAACATGATATCACATATGCCATAAAAAGTGCACGATCAACCAATGAGAAGTGTGGACATTGATCTTTGTGTACTAGGCCATCATAGGCGTACAGTCCATATTGTGCATGTCCCAGACACACGCAGTGCCACAAGTCCCGTGTCCATGTATCAGCCACCAGGCGTGAGTGCTAGAAGCATACATCAATGAGATGCTGACGAATGTCACGGGCCTCCGGTGCCTCGCAGACTCCATGAGGTGCTGCCACATCCCCACCCTCATCATGACCATCATCAGGTGCTTGCAGTTCAGCGTCAGGGGGCATGGGCACATTTCTACGTACGCACATGTTGTGGAGCATGACACATGCCATCACCATCTTTGCAACCTTCTCATGGCGGTACAGGAGTGCACCGCCAGACCTGCTGAGGCAGCGGAAACGGGTCTTCAGTAGGCCGAATGCCTGTTCAATGACTACACGGGTACGTGAGTGGGCATGGTTGTAGTCCTCCTCATGCTGGTCCCGTGGGTTCCGGACTGGTGTGAGGAGCCATCTCTTCAGTGGATATCCAGCATCACCTGTATGTGGACGAGAAACGTATGATGTGGAATGCCATTGATACGTACGCACACCCCCCCCCCTTCCTGGCAGGTCATTGACAATTCACATACCCCACATCATCATGCATGTAATGAGACTCACCGAGTAGCCAGGATCTGTTCCCTGCGTGTCGCTCCATGTAGCGTGGTATTGTAGAGTTCCTCAAGACCATAGAATCATGGGTTGATCCAGGGAATCGGGCACAACAATGTGTAATGATCCTGTTGGAGTCACACACCATCTGTACATTCAGGGAATGAAATTGTTTTCGGTTGCGGTACTGGGCCTCCATGGCATGTGGGACGACCAATTCAACATGGGTGCAGTCGATGGCACCAATGCAACCCGGTATGCCGGCAAGTGCATGGAATCCCACTTTTGTGTTGGTTATTTCCTGCTCCGAGCGTGGTAGAGAGATGTAGTCGTCTGCGTGCTTCAGGAGGGCATCGAGCACTTGCAATAGTGTCCGTGAGAACAGTGGCTGAGAAATGCCATGCAACTGTCCGACTGTGTGCTGGTAGGTGCCTGTGGCCAGGAAGTGGAGTACAGACACCACCTTCAGTAGGGGTGGGATGGCGGTTGGGCTATCTATCATGCTGACAAGGTCAGCCTGTGTCATGTCCACAATGGCGGCTATGGTGTCCCGGTCCAGACGGTAGAGGGTGTGGATCTGCTCATCAGTGAGGTTGAACGGATGTGCTCGGAGGCGTGGAATTGCGGGCTGCCTGCGTGGTGGTAGTGGCTGTGCTGGTGGGCCTTGCTGGCCCTGCCTTAGCCTCCTCCTCCTCCTGCGTCTCCTCCGTGCGGCTGGTTGTAGTTGGTGTTCGTCTACTTCTTGGAGTCGGAGCACTTGCAGTGCTATCAGGTCCCCCAGGGCCAACATCGCGAGTCCTGCCGGTAGCATTTCGGTGTGGTTGTGGGAGGAGACTGGCTGTGCAATTTATGTGTTTTCAGGCTGTATGGCCTCCACCTGTGGTGATTGATTCCACCTGTGCAAACTGCTCTCCCCTTTGGCCGAGCACGTCCCGCGCACAATGCTGCAATTCGGGGAATTGTATCTTGCTATTGCAATCATGTATTTGTACCCGATGGCCGTGTAAGATTGGTTGATATGTTCATTCTGCTGTGGTCCCATTGTTTCACATACTATCTGTGCAGTCGCGAACAGACTTGTGAGGGGTCAGTGGGACGTAGTACTCGAGTAACGGTGGGCCCTCATGCATCACTGTACCGAGTTGCAACGACGGGCGGGGCGTCCCATTCGTGGGTGAAGGCAGTTGCCATTTTCACACACAGCCGCACTCGATGGAATAATTAGTGATTTCAAACGGCCACAGATGCCTTTTCGACGTGATGTTGCAAATGAGGAATTCGAAGGGCGGCGCTTTCGGTTTCCAGCTAGCGGCGAGGAGATGCCCACAGGTCTGACTGCAAATGTAACGTTCTATTGTTCTATGTCCTTGAGACAGGGCCCATGGCGAGGGAGCAATGATTGATATGAATAGTTTGGGATGCGCAATAGCTACGTGGGCGATGAGGCCGTCCGTTCCCAAATACATGTTACTTCACAACACTGGAATTACGGGCTGGGGCACTGTGGATTTAGCAGGCTGCATAACGCACAGACTCAATGGATGTTTCTAATGTTATGTGAGTAATTATTCAGGCATTTTGATCCCGGGATGAGGGAATGATGGATGGATGCATGGGCAGGTGATTTGATACAGAGTTTGCCATGTACAGGGCTTCTTGGGATCTATCCGCCTCCCCTACGCTATGTGATGCAGGGCTGCCATAGTGGGACCATCGTCCATCTGGCCTTGTTGAGCCCTCCCTGTCTCGAGGCGCCCTCAGACACTCGTTTGTGATGGTGTTTGCACCTCGATATAGATGGTTATGAGTCGCAAGTGGTTTTGGGGTGGTGATGTTCCTTTGGAGTGGGCTAGCATGCATATGGCTGTGGATTTCGTGTGATCATTGAAGTGAGTTGTTGGTATGTAGTTCTGATGGCCATTCTGTTCTTTTTCTTTTCTTTTGGTTGACAGGTATCTCCTCCCCTTTTGCCACTGCCATCTGTATGCCACTCCTGCAGATGGAATTTACTCCCGACACCTGCTGCTTCGTGTTAATCAGTGGAGCAGCATTACGATCTTATGGGACGATCGCCAATGGGCCACATGCCCTTACGCAGTACTGGTGGCTCGGAGCAACATTTCGGCCTTTCAGCTGGACTAGTGCCTCCCCATTGGGACGGCCCTGCGGTTCTGTGCGCTTCCATGTTGCCTTTTCGTACGTGAATGTGGCTCTGTGTACCATGGGGGAACAGGGCGACACACAGGTAGTGGCTGGTCATTTCTTGCGGAAGCAGCCCACAATGGTGATTTGTGTTTTGGAGTTCATGGCCTGATGGCTGTATGGGCTTGGTGATTTTGATGTGCATAAAATTTCTATTCTGATTTGGCCCGTGTAGCGTTTTTCTTTGCAAGTGATGTGGCATATGCCTATTTGGGGGGCGATGTATTGTGAGGAGATCTGCATTGGGTTCCAGCTTCGGGGTTTAGTTGCGTGGTACTGTGCTGTGCGCGTTTGCCTACGAAGCCCAGTGAGGTCAGGGATGGGGGCTGCCAATATGCCAGTTTGAATGTTGTCATGCTCAGGGGCGGGGGATTGGGTTTTGTGTAACAGATGCCGGTCAGCCAGGTGGACTGGTGGAATGATGTGGTTTTCGGAATATTGCTGGTCACAGGTGCCTGTGTTTGCGTGCGTTTCTTGGTGGGGGACTGTGGTCATGTCCATTGGGATGGCTTCTGTATTCGTGCCATCTGTGCCCTGCAGCTCCCATTGGCCCCTCTTGTGTTTCTTTTGTTCGTTGGCATGCATGGGTGACTTGTACATTTCAATGGTTGCATTGTGGCTTCATTGCACCTACGGGGAGTTGTACTTTGTGGGCAGGGAGCGGTGTACAGGCACTCAGTGGGGCCGTTTACGGTTGATTCGCGATGCCGTACTTCTCGCCATGGCGGAATGGTACATTACGCCGTGCCTGATGGCGTTAGGTACATGTCCGCTAGGGTCGGAATTGGCGTACCGTTGCACCATGGTGGTGTTTGCGGTTTGGCATGGCGCGCGCGCGCGTGCTTGGTGCAGTTAGCGTTGGCGTTCACTACGGTGTCGCTAATGGCTTCGTACTTTGCGGTGACGGGTCATAGTCGCACCGAGCGCTATTCGATGGCGGTATTGCATTTCCGCCATCGTTTTTCGATTTCCGCCAGGGTCGTAATGAGGGCCATAGAGTTAATAACGATTAAGGACATAGAAATATTTTTTAAATGGGCACATGAACAAGGCTTTAAGAGAGATTGGGCTAAAAGACACCTAGTTGCAGTCTCATATTTCTCAAAAATACGGGTTGATTCAGACCCCCACCCAAAGTGCCCTCATTGCTTACACATTAAAGGGTTGGGGCAGAATAGAGGGCCCTCAGGTAGACACCCGCCGCCCCCGTGATTTCAGCAAACTGGTACAAATTGCAAACCAACTGGAAGCCATATGCTGGCATCCATACGAGATCTTATTGTTCAGAACAGCGTTCTTCCTGGCATACTTCGGGGCTTTCCGTGGGGGAGAACTCATTGCTTCCAGCACCAAGGCCACCAACAGGCTGGGCGTCATGGAAGTCAGGGTCAGACAGGAGAGCGTCAGCATAGAAATCCAAACAATCAAAAACTGTGGTAAAAAGAACCATCAACATTTACTATGCACAAAGACCCAAGGTTGGGGAGAGGTTTTTGATCCATAAGGACGCCTCGGCACTAAGCCTCTACCAATTCAAAGGGGTTCTGATGAAAGCAATCAACAATGCAGGGTGGGACCCCAGGGGTTTTGGCACCCATTCCTTCAGAATAGGTGCCGCCACCTCAGCATGGCAGGGAGGTTTAGCTCCCCAACAACTAAAAAACATAGGGGGCTGGAAATCAGATTGTTACAAAAGGTACTTCAGACCGCAATTAATATAGCCAGCCACCCTCACCCTTTCTTTCTCCCCCCCTTCATACAGAAACACCAGGCGAAGGGAGGACCACTCTGCAATCAGCATGGATAGTCGGCCACTCTTTTATCTTCAGGACAGGTCGATGGGCAGAGGAAACCAAAGAAAGGCCACCTTTCAGGAACACCATTTCATCATGGTGGGGTTACAGAGGCCTACGATGGGCAGAAATCCACGAAACATTAGCAGAACTGGTCGCATACAGAGACCCGCCAGAATTTCTGATCATACACTTAGGTGGCAATGACCTACTATCCTTTGGGAGGAGAAAGTTACTTGAGGACATGTGCTCCTCCCTAGCAGGTATCTCACATAATTGGAAAGGAACAGAAATATACTTCTTGGCCATCCTGCCCAGAAATAAATGGCAAGGGGCCAACTGCTACAAATCTGTAGACATTTCTAGAGGAAAAATCAACAGGGGGTTAGAGAAATTTTGTACAGCAAGAGGACTGGGCTTCATAAAGCACCCAGCCATTACATTGGGTGACCCGGACCTTTTTCACAAAGACGGCACCCATCTATCAATCAAGGGCATGGAACACTTCTTTCGAGAAATTACAGCAATTCTAGCCTCCATGGGTTGTAAATAGTAGATACTTTTGGGCGATCGTGGTCAGCCGTCAACCTGCCCACGTGTGGCGGCACGGGCCAGAGGGGGTAACCACAAGACCCGGTGCCCAAAAGTATGTTACTATCATGATATACGATTATTGTTATCTGCATAACCATATCTGTACAATAAAACCTACTGCCTTTTATTGCCAACACTTGACAAACAATGTGTGAGACAAATTATTCCGGGTGAGGGTGTGGGATCGGCAATGTATAAGTATGCATGCATATGGGTTCAGCAGTTATGGGAAATGCTGCAGTGCCTCACAAAGCGAGGCAGGGTAACTGCTGTTACCATCAGCAGGCCCGGAGAGGGGCAGCCAAACCTCTCTCCGTCCCTGCTCCTCTCCTTCCCCCCCAAGTCGAAGAGACACGCAGTCTGGGCAACACAATGCTGAGGAAGGGTGAAGTGTGAGCAATCACCTCACCCTTCCTTCATGCAGCAAGGTGCTAAGCACCTAAGGAAATCAACAGGCAGGCAGGGATCAGGTTCAAAGACCTGCCCCCCCACCCCCGGGGTGCCAGATAGTCGGCTATCCGGCTGGGGGCTGAAACATAACAGCCCCCACTACTATGCACAACAAAGACCCAGGGCTCCCCTGGGTATTATAAATACAGAGCAGTATGCTCTGTGAAAACACAAACAGTTTGTGGACCCTGAACGGGGACCCAAACACACAGGAGGTGCACTGTTTACTCAGTGCCTTTCAAAACCTTTGCTTCTTTACCACAAAACCCTCCTACCCTACAAATAAGGGAGAAGAACAAAGGAAAAGTAGTACAGGGCACTGTACGGTGCCCACAACAAGTCGTGGGACATGAGAAGGCGGGCACGGCCCAGAGTGGGTAACCCCAAGACCCGGTGCCCAAAAGTATGTTACTATCATGATATGTGATTATTGTTATCTGCATAACCATATCTGTACAATAAAACCTACTGCCTTTTATTGCCAACACCTGACAAACAATGTGTGAGACAAATTATTCCGGGTGAGGGTATGGGATCGGCAATGTATAAGTATGCATGCATATGGGTTCAGCAGTTATAACGATACATATGGCGATCCATTCTTGTATGAAATGTACATCACATTATAGTGATATCGTAACCATATTTTTCGTAGTGTCCAATGCTATGTGATGCCACTTCCTGTTTTGTCAACGGGTGAAAGGTTGTGTCCCATCGCTTCACGTGATATCACTTCGGGGTGGGGTCAAATGACATCCCTTCCTGTGATGTCATCAGGGGGTCAAGGGTCGTGTGATGTCACTTCCGCTACCCGAAGAATTTTGGGAAATGACGTCCCTGACTGAAACGGAAATATTTTCTTTTTGATGTCAGAGTGACTTCAAAAAGAAATTACTTTATTTTTTTTTATCCGAGCCCTAGCTACCTTCAGGGGTCGCAGAGCCAGCTCCAGGGTCGTCACAGTTGCGACCCCAAAATTACATCCCTGGATTTAGGGAGTTTGAAGATAGGTTGCACTGCAGCATTTTGCACAGCCTGAACATGAATCAGTTGCTCTGTCTGTGCATTAAAAAAAATGTAATTTTGCATAAAAGAACAGGGACAAAGCATTTGTTAGTGAGACGATATTCCCAGAGGCAGCGGGCCAACCCTGTTGGTAATGGCTCGCCGCCCAACTTAATGGCCCGAGCAAAGCAAGGTTCCCTTAACGAGGGCGCTGGTGCTGTTACTGACCGAGTCGACACGCTGCCAAAGGGCATATGGCCATTAGCACCCGTTTTGTTCCCTACACAGGTGCTATTGGTGTCTTTTTAAAAAAGAAAACAAATTGTACCTTTGCTGCATAGCCCGGCGCTGCTGTCCCCCGAAGCCCGTTTTCAATGTTAATGACTGTGACGTCATCAACATTGAAAAGAGACTTCAGGAAAACACTGCCCGGCCCAGCTATGCGCAGCAAAGGTACGTTTCTTTTTTAATAAAAAAAAACCCACACTCTTCACCAGTGGAGGAAACTACACAAGTGCTAAGAGGTGAGGGGCAAGGGGGAAGGTTGGAAGGGAAGGGGCGCTCCCTACCCAGGCTGCTCGGAAAGCATGCTTGTACCATACAATCCAGTCCACATTCAGAGCATTCTGATTGGCCATCACCCCCTCCAGGGTGCTAATAGCATGCAAACAGTAAGATATATGGTGTGTGGAATAAAAAGCTTGAAATCTTAATTGAGTGGTTGAGATTTCCTGAGTACAACCTGTTACTACAATAATATATTAATATTGTGCTTCTCTGATCTGTCTCAAAATGTCATGCTTATTAACTTATACATACATCATATAACACATTGTGGGGACATAGTCTTGCGAAAGTGGTTTCGGTGGATATCTTGAAAGACTTCACATTGGCCCGGGCTGAGCAAGAGCTCCCAAAGCCAGTTGGCGTGTGAGAGGTGCAGCAAGCGGCAGCACTCCGGCGCTCCTCCTGGCAAGAAGCCCAGTGGGTAACCAGCTCTAGCGTTCTAAGCTGTGAACTACCCAAGACATTAAGGACCTGTTTATGACAGTGAAGCTAACTGTCATGTGTAAATATGTTCTATGATTGCTGAATGAAATTAAACAAGCAATCATTATTTAAGTGTGGAGTTTCACTTAAGATAAAAAAATAATTGCCGACAAGGATAAGGGACTGAGCCCGCCACCATAGTGATGCAAGGACCAACGCCACCCTCAGCCTTCCTGCAGAGACACCAGTTAAGCCAGTGATCCCATGGCCCCAATAAGAACCTCTATTCACGACGTACTTGGATGCTTAGGGGGCGGGGAGGGGGGCAGATTATGCCTGGGAAGGAAGAAGGCCATGTTGCTTAATGCCATGGGGTTGGAAGATCCAAGGATCTTTGCAGGATTGAAGCCGGAACCCAGTGAGGATGATGAATATGTGTACAAGGAGGCCATCAGAAGGCTTGTCAAGAGATTCTCTAATAAAAAAAATACTCTGTTGAACAGAATATGGTTCTACAACAGGAAACAGGAGAACACTGAACCAGTGGATGATTATGTCACAAGAATGCGTGAGATGGCAGCGCTGTGCGGATTTGGGGACAACACAGAGAACATGATATGTGATATGTTGATAGTGCACACTAATAACAGAAAAGTGCAAGACAAGTTTATTTTGGAAAAGGAATATTTTGCAGTTAGACAAGCCTATCCAGATTGCCAGAGCGGCGGACCAGACCACGCTCAGAAGCAAACAAATGGGAGGAAACCTTCAACACACTTAAGTACCTGTCGTCCACCAAAGGGGGAACAGGGAGAGGCCTAGGAATGATGCCAGAGATGAGAAAGGGTGGAAAGAAGAACCTCTGAAATGTTAGAGGTGCACCAGCACTCGACACCTGGCGAATGACAAGGAATGCCGGCCCAGAACAAAGAATGCGTGAACTGCAAAAGATATGGGAACATTGCAGTAGCTTGTAAATGGCGAGTTAAAAGAGTGGCATTGATAGTTGTGACTGGGGACACAGGAGAGGACTATTCATCTGAAGAAGACAGACCAACAATCATCATGGTAAATAGCTCGACGGACAGAAGAAAAAAGCTGCACTGTGTCATCTAGGCGTACGGCAATGAGACCAGAGTAATGGCTGATTCTGGTTCAGACTTAACCATACTGCCGATTCGCACCTACAAGGACATGGTAGGACAAAGTAAAGTAGAAGTAAGAAGAACAAAGCACCGACCCACCGTGTTTGGTAGGGCCTCAGTGTGCTTATGTGTGGGTTCCATCAACGGGACCATTGAATTCAAAGGCAGACAGGCAGAAACAAGTGTGTACCTTTCAGAGGAAGGTCCAGCAATGCTGGGTTGGGATGATCAGGTGAAGTTGGACATCAAGCTGTACCCCTGGACAGAAGACCAAATACTCTATATAAGAACCGGAGGAGTGTCAGTGTCAAGGGCGGAGTTTCCAAAACTGGTCTCAGAAGGGCTGTAAAAAATCAAGAACTATGTTCACATGATTCGACTGAGGCAGAGCGCAGGGCCAATCAAGCAGAAGGTGAGACCCATGACAGCAAGAAGTGTGTTGCAGGCCCAACTCATGAAGATGGTCAGAGAGGGCATGATCGAAACAGTGGAGTCAACAGAGTGGGTAAGCCTGGTGGTCCTGATAAAGAAGTGAAGCTATGCTATGAAAAGTGCAGAATAAAGACAAGCAAAGTAGGGTACTTGGGTTACTAGATATTGCGAGAAGGAATCAGTCAAAAGAAAAATCTGCTACAAGCAATAGTCAAAGCCCCACCACCAACCAATAAAGAAGAACTGCGATCGTTCCTAGGTCTAGCGGAATAAAATGTGAAATTTGTACCCCAATTCTCAGAAATGACAGCGCCGTAAAAAGAATTACTAAAGAAAGGGGAGGAATATGAATGGAGGTTGGAGCAGAAGGAAGCATTCAAAGAGGTGAAGAACAGGATAGAAGGGACCCCATGCCTAGGACCATTCAACCCAATGTGGAAGACCTACATCACCACTAACGCAAGTGCATATGGACTAGGGGCGACACTCACGCAGAAGAGACGAGATGCAGAACAGGTTGTGGCGTTCGCGTCAAAGGCACTGTCGGAGGCATACAAAAACTACTCCACGGTGGAGAAAGAAATGTTTTTGTGCGCCTTAGCAGTGGAACACTTCAGGAGATACATGTGGGCACAAGATTTCACCTGGTCACTGATCATAAACCATTGGAGCACAGGCTGAGCCGGGGGCACGGGGGGGAGACAAAGACATCCACTCCAAGATTAGCACGCATAGCAGCAAAATTCAGGAGTATACCTACAAAATAGTACATATCCCAGGATGGAAGAATGTGCAAGCTGACTGCATGTCACGCCTACCAGACCAAGGGAGTCCAGTGACCACGTTCTGGAAGGATGAGTGTGTGATAGCATTGGTAGGAGACTTAAGGAGCAAGGAGTTCCTAGAAATTTGCAAGAGCACCTGGAGAGAAGAATCGGCCAAAGATGAAATGGTAACTAAATTAACCAAATGGGTAAAAAATTGATGGCATAGTGAAAGAGCTATTCCCGAAGGCTCACAGCCATAGTGGAAAGTAGCAGAAGAGATCTATGAAGCAGAGGGTGTGCTGCTCAGGGGCGATCAGGTGATATCTCCCACGGGCATGAGGAATGTGATCCTATGCAGAGCTCACTCAGGACACTTAGGGAGCAACATGACGAGGCACAGGCTAAGAGAGTCATATTGGTGGCCATGTATGGACCAGGATATTCAAGCAATGATGGAAAGATATCATGAGTTCATCAACAGTGCCAAGGGCCTGAAAGTAAGGCAGGTGCGTTAATTCCCACAGAGATCCTGAAATGGGTATGGCAAAAGTTAGGGTTGGACTTTATAGGACTGTTTGAAGCCATGTCGCCTGGCCACAAGTAGAGTGGTGATGGTCCATTATCTCTCAAAATGGGTGGAAGCGGAATTTGTGCCAGACATCACCACAGCAAAGGTTGTAAATGTGCTCACATCAGTCTTTCAAAGAGAAGGGCTGCCAAAAAAAATGGTACCGGACAATGGGGTCCAGGTAATATCAAGGGAAATGGAGAAATGTATAAGAGTCAAAAACATTAAGCAAATTAAGGCATCCCTCTACCATCTCCAAACCAATGGGCTAGTAGAAAGGTTCATCAAAGGTGTTCTGCAACTGGCTATGGCCTTAGACATGGATCCGCTCAAGACAGTGAAAGAAGCGGTGGTTGCTGTAAGGAACTCATGGTGGCAACAGTAAAGACAGGCACAAATGATCACAGTTCAAGGGTGTTTATTAAACTGTATACAGTTTGGAAAAATGCCTACTCTAAACCTGAATCTAAGATGGGAGCAAGAGTCGACCATCAAAAGAAAAAGTAAGGCAGTCCTAGAGGTGCTGTGTCAAATAAAAGGGCCTTTACTAAGAAAAACCTATTGCCAATCCTTACTTCTAATACAAAAATGGTGTGGGATCGTTTTCAAGAAAAGAAAGAAGTGTTCACAAATAATATGTCAGGATGCGGTAACCTGGGTCTCCCTTCCCCACATTTTGAGCACAGGATAAGGTGGGAGTTCTGAACTCAGCACATTTCTTGAGCTTTCCCCAGCACGACACGACAGTTCTGGTTTCAACTTCTCAGTAGTCTCAACAGCCAAGTCTCTTTTCAACAAAAGTCTCTTGCCTTTGAGGGTCAGTAAAATAACAAATAAAATGAAAGTTCTTTTCAACTTGTATTTGGGATGATGATTCTTCACCCCTGGGTCTCCCTCTTCTGGGACGCTGACCCCTCTGAATTCTCAGCCTCACTCCACCGGGTTCACTATGGCTTCTCTCGTTCGCAAATCTTAAATGTCTTTTTAAACAGTTCAAGTGGACATCCCTCTGCCGGGTTCACCTTTGTCAACACACTGTTTCTTGGGACTTTAGACTTTGCCCCCTCTTCGTCAGCATCCCTCCGCCGGGTTCACTCTGGCCCACTTTTACCCAGCAGTTCACTATGGGACTTTTAGATTTCATCCCTTTTCGTTAGCATGCCTCTGCCAGGTTCACACTTGCCAACTTCACATTCACATCTCCTTTCATTGTTGGCGGGTTTCACTTCCCTTGCTTTCTCACAATGGCGGATTCACTTTCCTTGCTTTCCCTACAGTTCTTAGGTCAAAGGCTTTTGACTGTACAGGGATTTTATTGGACCTCCTGTAAGGCCACTTTGACCTGTCTTGATGGCTCTCCTACGGCCTTCTGGTATCTGTAGTTTCATAAATATGGGATAAACCAGAGTTTCTCGAGACAGCACCCACGTGGTGCCGGTCCCCTCTGAAGCTGGTTTTTCCTCTAAGTTTCACAGTTCTTTGAGCTTCTCTCAATATGCCACTTTGCGTCTTTCATTCAACATAGCCCGGTTCTTATCGACTCTTCCCTTTGACTCACCGGCTGTGATGAACCACTTGGCTTTCCTTCTATCTGGAGACAAGGCCGGTACCACGTCAGCAGGAGTCTCCCTCGGTCCGGCTTATCGGCATAGGCATGCCCTGTGTACCATTGACATCTGCTGCAAGACTGTATAGCTATTGTTCCCGGGCTTACATTTTCTTCCGTGAAGGTTTTACAGGTCTGGGCTGGAAAGGGCAAGGTTGCTGCTCTCCTTGGCACCCCCTCGATTCTCGCCGCCTTTCTCCTTTTCTTAAACTGCTGGGGTAGATTAGCCGTCTCGTTGTGCGGTCTGCCTTGCTCGTACTGTGCTCTCTTGCTCCACTTTTTATCCCTGTGGGGAAGGGAAAGGGCCGTCAGGTGTGTGTGATTCTGATCAATTGCCTGACTTTACCTGACCCTTGTATTGGGACATGTCAGGTAAATGACTCTGGTGTTCATTCTCTTGCGTGTTATGCGAAAGTGTTTGTGTCAGAAAAGGGGGTTGGGGCAGTGTTTTTGAATGTCCTACGTGGTAGGATGGGGAAAAGGTGTATAAAGAAGGGGGATACCTTGACTTACCTGTTGGCTCATCTATTTGCCATGTGTTATTTATTGTCTGTAACCTAAGCTGTGAACCTCCTTGTAACCTCTGCGCCCTGTTACCCTCGGGTCTGGTGCGCAATACAAATAAATAAACAAACTCCCAGAGGACCCCCCCATCCAGGTGATCCTCCCTCACTGATCCACCCCCAGGAACTGAATTCAATAGGGATGGCTGTATCCTGGCCACCTGGATGACAGATCCCTGGGGACTAGCTAGGTAGACACCTTCAGGTTTCTCACATTGCCCACCGACTGATGCCGAATGGAAACACCAGCGTCTCTCCATTTCACATGTTGAGAGGGAGAAGGGCTGCATCCACTTTAGTACCTCCATAGTTGTCCAAAGTAAGGGAGGATGACTCCATAAACATGGAAGACGTGGCATGGAGAATTAAGAGGAGTAAGGAACGCTTGAAGAATTGGAGTGGCCAGCATAGGGCAGCACAAAGAACTGAAGTAGGAGGAGACATGGTAAAAATGTGGCTGCCACACAAAGGCCATACTACAGAACTTAAGTACAGTCAACCCATCAGGGTGGTGCAGAGGGGTGTCAGGATTCACCGCCATGTTTCCGGGTTGTCGTCCCGATCACTATGGCAATGCTGGAGGCTCCAGGGAAGCATGCGTGCGCCCCGTACGTGGCACATAGTGGCGCCATGCACGGTACAGACACAGCTTCATTCTATTTAACCATCGCCGGACTGCAGCTAAGCTTGGTGCAACTGCCTTGTTGCGGTAATGCTAGTTTCCTTCTTCTCCTTGCTCCTCTCTTCTGCTTAATCCTGAATTCTGCCATTTTCACCCTGCCTTGCCCAATCCTTGAATCCTGGTTAAACTCGCATAATGGACTCTCTACCCAGCTACTCCTTTGCTCTGTTGCCTTACTGTATTCTGACTCAGCTACCCTACCAATTACTGTGGGTTCTGTGACCTTGTTGGTTCTTGCCCAATGTCTCTATTGGATGTTATAACTTACCTCAGTGGAACTTGGCTCCTGTGATCATCTCTTGAGTTTTTGTGGCATCATCTGGCCAACTGCATAAGAACTGCGGGTTGTTTTCCCTGAGAAGGGTTTTTCCAACATTATTGGCTATGTTCCCTTGGGCAGAGCCTGTTTCATAGTCTGTCTCACTGTGGCTGCCCGGGGGACCGGACGCCACCATCAGCCAAAGAGAACACCCTCGGATAACAAGGTACAGACGGACCTTGACAAAGGGTACCAATCATGTACGCACACAAGATGGAAAGCATTGGAATTTAGAAAGAATTGCAATGTTTGAAAAGAGGCTCAATGATGAAAGGGAGTTGGCAACACCATTACAAGCACCACAAGAAAAAGGTGCAGTCGAGAGGGCGCTAGAGGGCCATTCAAGATGGCCGCCTTGGCCTGAGCACCCGCAATCGCCCCGCATCAATCCTTAATAATCCTGCTGTTTCCTGCACTGCACAGCCCCAACTCCCCGTCTCCTGTCACCCTGATCTGCCCAGCTGCCTGCCGGTGTTTTTCCAACGAGAATCAACCTCTCCATGCCTGTTCGGGACCCTTGAGGCCCTGGGTCTGAGCCCTACACAGCTAGCCCGCCGGAGCAAGGGAGGCCACAGCCCACGTCCAGCCCGCCGACCACGAGTGCCTACACCGCGCCGCCGGGGGGGTCTACCCCGCTCGGCGTGGACCGAGCCCAGCGCTGGAACGAGCGACGGGGGTCCAGCGGTGCAGGCTCGGCATCCGCCAGGCGCGCGGCCTACTTCGGTGCCCGCCCGCCCCCAGTTGGCCCCGCCGGAGTTCGGAAGAGGGAGGCCAGAAGACCAGCAGAGACACCAGGTACGGGGGGGTTCGCGCGCCGCGCTGAAGTTGGCCCCGAGCCGGCACGACCGCCCCCCCAGTCTGCCCCCCCCCCCCAGTTAGCCCCGGCCGCAGGAGGCCACGATCCGGGGCTGCGGGGCGTGTGGAGTTCCCGCCGGCACACTGAGGCTTCGGCTTCAAGGGGAGGCAGGGGCCTGGTTCGGATCGGCGGAGGAGAGAGTCGCGGGGAATACCCCTGGATGATCCGGCCCTCCTCGTTCCCCTCCACTTTGGATTGATGCTTCGGTTCTGACTGGCTACCCAATACTCCTGCACCCCTCCGGCACCTCGGCGCCTTGACATCCACCATACAGCCAGTCGGGACAGTCACCAACGCAAGGCTGCATCTCACTTCTTTCGCCTACCGAGGCCACAGCTACAAACCCAACAAAGAACTTCGCCCTCCGTCTCCCCACCGCAGTGTTGGCACCACCTTAGAGAGAGCCCACCGGTGGCCGGACCGGCCACCACAGCTGGTCGCCAACCCCTCACTCAAATCAAAACACATCAGCCCCCTACGGCGCGCAGAACGCATTCCAAAAACGGAGCTCCATTTTGTTATTGAACTGTAACTCGCCCAGAACCGAGCAACCGGACAACTTCTGCCCACCCCAGGCCTTACAATACAACAGCTCTCACTTAAAGCGCACCGGCTCCACAGCCGAAATGGGGAAAAACGACAAGTCTCAGAGGAAATTAACTTTTGAGGGCAGCGCGACTCCAAGAGCCCACGTCCAGCGGGAAGACCAACCGCCCGCTCCCGGTGGTTCGCCCCCGACAGAACCAGAGGGCAATACATTTGAAATAAAAGAACTCCTTTTAGACCTGAAGGCAGGCATCGGAAATCTGAACAACAAAATGGACGGCCTCGCCTCCAAGGTAGACCTCCTTCAACACCGCATAGACACTCACACAGAACGTCTAGACTAGGTCGAGCAAAGAGTGTCAAATCTGGATGATGGCACGTCATCCCTCTCAACCAAAGTCTCGCAACTCGAAACCCAAATGAAGGCAACAATAGCTAAATGTGAGGACCTCGAAGGTCGTTCAAGACGGAATAACATAAGAATCGTCGGGGTGAGAGAGCATCAGCCGCAAAGTAGAATGGAGGAGTTTGTGGAGTCGCTCTGCTCATCACTCTTCAGTAGGGAAGCACTGTCCCCAATGTTTATAGTGGAGAGAGCTCACAGGATTCCATCGATCCGACCGGCCCCCGGCGCTCCACCCAGACCAATTATTGCCAGGTTACTCAACTACAAAGACCGAGACACTATCCTCCGCCTGGCAAGAGAGAAAGGAGAGCTCCTTCATGATGGGGACATAATTCATTTCTATCCAGACTTCTCTCCCACGCTACAAACCCAGAGGAAATCCTTCACCGCCATCAAACAAAGACTCCGTGCCAATCAATTACCATATTCGATGCTCTTTCCAGCACGGCTCAGAGTGCAGCATGGAGAGAGGGTCCACTTTTTCCAAACACCCGAGGATGCACGCATGTTTCTGGATCAGATGGGCTGCCCGGACCCGAATCCCAACCGTCCCAGGCCCCAAAGAGACAGAAATAACAGGAATCCGCCATAGTCCGGAGCGACCAGGGGCGGAGTGAAAATTCGCAAGACGGTACGACGGAAACAGGCTCAAGACATAGTGATTTCAATGCGGGGTAGGGTAGCTTGGAGGGCCCCTGGTGCCCCGAGCACAGCTCCAGTTGTTCCCCAGGGTGCACTCGGCTACCAGTAGGTCTCTAAGCTGAGTCCCTCGGGGGTACAGTTTTCACAGCGACATGGTTTCCAATTGTTACGCTGTTTGTTTCAAAGGGATTAGGTGGGATCTCTCTGTGGGCCAGTTGGGGGTTGCCCACCAGGAAGAGGGAAACTCCACGGGTTGGTGGGGGGTTGTCCACGGACGGTGCTCTCAAGGTTCATCAGGAAAGTTCAGCGCCACCAGTTCGCACCCCCCCTCTCGCTCTCCGCCTCCTGGGCAGACTCCAATGTCATCTATTCAAGCAAGTTACAAAGCTATCAGCACCAAAGCCAACAAGTCTCTTCTCTGTACCTCTCTGAGACCAACGGTAGTAAACGAAAAGCAGACAATTAGAATGCCTCACCCAAACCATTCAACGTATTAACGTGGAACATTAGAGGCAGCAATATCCCAGCCAAAACCAGGAAAATCCTCCAATACCTCAGGCGGCATGAAATCGACGTGGCTATGATTCAAGAGACCCACCTTCTGCCAGGGAATGAGCACCAGTGGGCCAAGAGCTGGGGCTGTCACAGATACTACTCCTCTTACTCAACCTACTCTAGAGGAGTCGCCATACTTATACACAGAAGGATGAGCTTCCGCCTGTTACGCATGGCAAAAGACGCGGAGGGGAGAGCCATCATAGTAAGCGGCATCGTAACCGGACAGAAGGTGACCTTTGTCAACTCCTACGCTCCGAACACAGACGGCCCCGACAATTTCGGATGGGTACTTACCCAGCTTTCCAAACAGGATCCTGCGCCAATAATCTGGGGGGGAGACATGAACACTGTGCTTGATCCACAAAAAGACAGATCAAAACCCTCTCCTCTGCCCCCCACCAAAGCTGGCCTCCAAATAAAAGAAATCTGCAACGCCTTCAGCTTGATAGACATTTGGAGGGTCTCCAATGGCGACTCACGGGAATTCACCTTTCATTCACCTGTAAACAACTCGAGCTCACGCATTGACTATCTCTTCATCTCTGCAAGAGGCCCTCTGGCAGGCGATCGATGCTGCATACATCCGAGAACTATCTCCGATCATTCCCCTATCTTCCTCAACTTAAAGCCATCCACGCCGACACCACCGCTACAACGATGGCGCTTCAAGAACGGCTCGCTAAGGAATGAAGTGTTTGCTTCCGAATTAAGAGACGAGATCATGGTGTTTCTTGATGCCAACGCTGGGTCAGTCACATCCGCTAGCACAATTTGGGAGGCACTAAAATGCTTTATTAGAGGAGTCTGCCACGCCAAGGAAAATGGCATCCACCGGCTCATCAAGCGCGAGCTCACAAACAGCGAAGAGAGACTAAAGAACCTCGAGCGTCAAGTCATTAATGGGGCAGATCCCAAAATATCAGCAGTCCTGAAAGAAGAATTGACGAAATTCAATCTAGCAGCAGACCTTGAGGTCAAATTCCTGAATCGTAATAGCCAAGCTCGTCAGTACGGAGAAGGCCAAAAGCCTGGGGCCCTTCTAGCAAACTTAATCAGAGCCGACAACAGAAGTGCACACATTGAGACGATCCGGACCGCCACGGGAGAGTTAGTCTATACCGATGACAGGATAGCGGAGGAGTTCAGGGTCTTCTATCAAGAACTATATAGTGCTAAACTCAACAAGTCGTCGAATGCCCCGCTGGAGTACCTGCAAGACACGGAACTCTACTGGGTCGAACATCCTCTCCGAGAACCCCTAAACGAATTGATCACGCAAGAAGAGATCTTAGAAGCCATAAAGTCCCTCCCCAGCTCCAAAGCGCCAGGCCCCGACGGACTGACGGGAGAATTCTATAAGTCCTTCGCGGGCACCTTGGCCCCCCTCCTGGAGGCAGTATATGCGGAAGCACTGGAAAGAGGGCACCTGCCCCCTACGACCTGTGAAGCAAATGTTATTCTTCTGCACAAAACTGGCAAATCTCCAGAAGACTGCTCATCATACCGACCAATATCTCTCCTCAATCTAGACAATAAAATACTTGCCAAGGTGCTGGCCAGGAGGCTGATACCATTGATGCCTGCCCTTGTTCTGGCGGACCAAGCCGGCTTCATCCCAGGCCGCAACACAACGTTTGGTCTTAGGAGAATGTTCGGTGTCATGGCCGCACTGGACCCCTCACTGCAAGCCGTGGCGGTGCTTCTCGACG
Source organism: Ambystoma mexicanum (assembly GCF_040938575.1). Taxonomy (NCBI): domain Eukaryota; kingdom Metazoa; phylum Chordata; class Amphibia; order Caudata; family Ambystomatidae; genus Ambystoma; species Ambystoma mexicanum. Next base: position 256,907,608 of record NC_090928.1, on the reverse strand, counting down.
CCGAAAAGGCATTTGACTCGGTCGAGTGGCCTTTTCTGTTTATGGTGCTCACTAGAATGGGCCTAGGCGCCCGTTTTATTAACCTGGTCTCCCTCCTGTATACCAAGCCTCGTGCCAACATTATTGTTGGTACAGCCAAGTCGGCCCCAATAGCTCTGCAACGAGGCACAAGACAAGGCTGCCCATTATCGGCCTTAATATTCGCCCTGGTGATGGAACCTCTAGCCTCCAATCTGCGGGAACAGAGTCAGCAGAGAGGACTTACTATAGGCCCCCACAAGCTCATCATCTCGCTCTACGCCGAAGACGTAGCACTATTCATCCGAAACCCAGAAGAAAATCTTAACCCAGTCATGAGAGAAGTCCTCAAGTTCGGAGCAGCGTCGGGATTAAAAATCAACCACGCAAAATCCATCGTATTCCCCCTAACACCAGCCACCAAACAGTTCTCAGACGACTTCAACCTCACATGGAAGTGCTCCGGAGTTAGGTACCTCGGGATACAGCTATCTCTAAATCGTCAGGAAGTGTTCCGGGATAACTATGAAGTGGTGGTCAAATCACTTCAGGACAGGATCTCTCGTTGGAAGTCTCTTCCACTAACCCTCTGGGGCAGGATCTCCCTGGTGAAGATGGTGATTTTACCCAAACTACTATATCTCTTCAACAATATTCCAATGTCGCTGCAACAATCCTTCTGGAAAAAATTGAAAAGCTTGGTCCTTGAATTACTCTGGGCGGGTAAGCCAGCGAGAGTGGCATACACCACGCTAACACTCCCAGTCTCCGAGGGGGGATTGGCTCTGCCGGACCTGGAAAGATACTACTTGGCGGCCCAAGCACAGTTCCTCAGCCATTGGTACGCCTCCCCGGCGATCCGACCTCATGTACAAATTGAGCGTGCCCTTGCAACACCTAACTTCCTAACTGCAATCGTCCTTAGTCAAACGCCAGTTCCCAGTGCCACGATGAACGTGATGCTCATAACGTACAAGGCTTGGAAGACACTGGCCCAGAAGCTCGGGGTGCAGTCACGGTACTCCCCGCTCCTACCTATCAAGTTTATTCCCGGAGTCCCGCTGACCTCGGAGACGGTGTTCCACAGGTGGGTCGACAAGCTGAGCATACGAACACTGGGGGATCTCTTCACAGAGGAGGGTTTTCTAACACCACAGCAAGCAAAAAGTAAAGGAGGAGACACGGCTCTGGACGTATTCCTCTACTTCAGAACTCGCTACACAATGCAGACTCTACTACCAGACTTACCTCGCCAGCCACCAACATGGCAATTACTACATAACGTCATCCAAGCGCAGGGCGAGGGCAGGCTGGTGTCGCAGATATACAAGGCTCTCACTCCTGACTCATCCCTCGCCATCTCAGGTGCAAAGGCCAGATGGGAGAAGTCGTTACAGGTTGAGATTTCCGATGAAGACTGGTTGTTCTGCCTGAAACAAACTCAGAAAGTGGCGCTAAACTCACGCCTTAAACTTATCCACTTCAACTTTCTCCATCAAACATATCACACGCCGGCGAAGACAAACAAGCATCACCCAGACACTGAAGTGAAATGCATCAGATGTGGGCTGGTCTCTGCAAACTTTACTCACCTGGCCTGGGAGTGCCCCGAGCTCTCGCCTTTCTGGAATCAAGTTCTGAAGACGACTGCGGCTGTTGTGGGAGAACCAATACAACCAAGTCATACAGCGGCTATGTTGGGCATGACTAGGCTGCTCTCCGCTCCAATAAGGAAACTGGCGGGGGTAATGCTAACTCTGGCCCGTAGGAGGGTCGCCATGGCATGGGGCAGAGGCCCCCCCCGTCAGCCCAGGCCTGGCGCAAAGACTTGCTATATTACCAGGATGTAGAAACGGACTTCATTAAATTACTCCCGCTGCACGCCCGACCCCCCAGACTGACCCTATTCCTGATGGGCGAAGCGGCTGAGCACGCATCTGCATCTTCAGACTCGGAGGACACCCCCCCGGTGAGGTCTGAGCCAGATTGACTCCACATCCTCGATGTGTTGGCTGGAGGGGGCACTAGCTCAATTATAGAGGACGCTGTTTCAGGGGGACGGAGTTGTGAGGGGGTGGGGGGGAGGGGCAACGGGTGGGTTCCGGGTCAAGGCGCAAAGTTTTAGGCCACCCTAATGTGGGTGTGAAGTTGTATCATGTTTTAAATACCAAAAATAAAGTTCGTAAAAAAAGAAAAAGGTGCAGTCAAGGAAAAGGAAACCACCAGAGGGGAGAGCAGACCAGAAGTGTCTGATGAGTTGAGAGGAGTAGAAGACGTGAAAGGAGAACAAGATCTACAGAGTGAGTGGGATGTCTCGACAGTCACAGGAGGCAGAGTAGAAGGAAGCGAAACATTGTCACCCTGTGTCTCCAGTGAAGAAGGGCAGCGACTGCGGGAGAGACAGAGGCCTGCAAGGTACGAAGACTTTATAATGGAGTAGGATAATGCTGCTCCAGAAAAGGAGGTATGTGGGAAGATAGTCTTGTGAGAGCGGCTCCGGCGGTCATCTCGCAAGACTTCACATTGGCATGGGCGGAGCAGGGACCCGCAAACCAAATCGGCATGCGAGAGGTGCAGCAAGCGGCAGCAATCTGGCAAGAAGCCCAGTGGGTACCAAGCTCCAGCAATCTAAGCTGTGAACTACCCAAGACATTAAGGAACCGTTGTGTGTAAATATGTTCCATGACTTCTGAATGAAATTAAACAAGTAATCAAGTGTGGAGTTTTTCCTGTTCTAGTGATTCTCTGTATACATAAGTCTCTTTCGGCCAGCAACCGTTATACTAAATCTTTTTTCCAATCATGAACATTTGGGGGGATTGGCATTTTTCCAATGAATGGCTATACGTATTTGTAACACTACCAAAACTAAAGCAATACATTTAGCTGTTGAATCGTCTTCTTACCTCATAGGGATTTTGCCTAATGAACATACTTCTGTCAATGGCAAGGTCCGTTCAGTAACGTCTGTTAAGACTTTTACTATTTGCTCCCAGACTGGTTTATAGCTCCATTTTCCCAAACCATATGGGCGAAATGAGCATTGTGCGTGTTGCATCTGGGACATGAGGAAGGACTCAGAGGGGCAAAATGGTGCATTTGTGCTGACGTTAAATATAATCTGTGTAAACATTTATATTGTATGAACTTCAATTTAGCATTGATGGACACTTCTTTAACGTGAAGATAATGGCCCTCATTATAAGTTTGATGGTATCCTATCCCACCGGTAATTCCAGCGGGATACCGGCAAACAGACCGACCATTACTGGTGCCTAATATCCCGGTCTTACCGGGATACTACAGGTGCCGGCAACAGCGGTCATTCCCCATTCTAGGAGTCCATGGGGTGAAATACCGGCTGTTTTGTGTGTATGCCGGTCTGGAAACGTGCCGGTATACGGAAATGTCAGCACTTTTTCTCCAGACGGGCATACTTGTAATGAGGCCTAAATCCTCTTCCAGCTGACGTCATCTATCTCTATACCGACATCTCTTTCCCAACTTAGCTTACTCTTCAGTGTTGGTGGGGAATTGTTTAAAAGTTATGTCCTATACAGTACTGAGATCCTCCTCCCAACTTCCATCAAAGTTTTGATTGTCAACACTATTTCATGTTCCGCAGGTTGGTTAGGGAAGCCAGTCCAAGTTTGGCAGAGTCTTGCAATTGTGGCCACGTAAGTTAAAAACTGATTTCCAGTGATGTTCCATTTCCAACAGCAGTCTTGAAAAGGTAATAATTCCTTCACATAAATCACCAAGGAGCTAATTTTTGGCTCCGTGTAGCGGGAATCAGCAGCGTAAGAGCCTTGCTGATGATTCCTGTCACAGCTCATTGTCATCCATTTGTATGGCAGGGAGGAAGAGTGGAACGTAACTTGCATTTCTGCCACCTCTCTTCCACTCCGTCATACAAATGTTCCAGCATTTGCCACGCATGCATTTTCATGCATGCGCAAAGTCTGGAAATGCGCCAGCAAAAAGCAGATAGACACCTAGGGATCCATTGTAAACACTACCTGCCTTGCTTAACGTGCAGGTAGCGTATTTTTCATTTGCACGGCAGAGTGCAAAAGGGCAAGGGGAAAAGGCGTCGTACAGGTGCCTTTTGCCTGCACTTTTGCACTCCGCCATGCAAATGACCAACATTTGGCAGCGGGGAGCCTCTAATATTGCAGTGCTAATGTAACGGTTCCCTGCCGCCAAATTACAAGCTCATTTAAAATGAGCTCCAAAGTGTTTTACAACCTTAAGTGCCACACTTTGTATGTCGAGGATCATCCATCTGTCCTTTAAAAATGTAACTACTGTAAGGAACTCATTTTGGCAACAGTAAAGACAGACACAAGTGATCACAGTTCAAGAGCGTTTATTAAACTGTGTACGCAGGTTGGAAAAACGTCTAATCTAAACCTAAAGCTAAAATGGGAGCAGGCTACGCTCATCAAATGAAAAATAAGGCAGTCCTAGTCACGTCTTGTCAAATAAAAGGGCTTATACTAAGAAAAACCTATTGTCAGTCCTTATGCTAAATACAAAAAGAGTGTGGGATAAGGTTCACAAGAAAGAAAAAAGTGCTCACAAATGATAAATCAGGATATGTAGCCGTGGTCTCCCTGTCCCACTTTTTTAGCACGGGACAAGATGGCACCCGTGAGCACAGCACACTCTCGAGCTTTCCCAGCACGAGATGACTGTTCCGTTCTCAGCTACCAGGACCGTCAATGGTCAAGTCTCTTTCCTCTTGAAAGTCTCTTGCCTTCCATGACCTGTTGTTCTCAAATAACAAATCAAAGTTCCTTTTTAACTGGACATTGGGGGATGGCTTTACACCCCTGTATCCCCCTCTTGAACGTCAGCCTCCCTTCGTCGGGTTCACTATGGCTCTCCTTTCATTCACAAGTCTTAATGTCTTTTTAAACAGCTCACTGTGGACTTCCCTCTCCCGGGTTCACTCATGTCAACACAATGTTCATCGGGACTTAGTTGGCCCCTTTCCATCGGCATCCCTCCATCTGTTTCACTCTTGTGAATTACACACAATTTCTTCTACTTTCTTACGAGTTGGGATTCACTTACCTTAGCTTTACAACTTCTGCCGGTCAAAGACTTTCGACTGTACAGAGGATTTTACTAGACCCCTGGATGATCACTTTGACCCCTTTCTCACCTTGTTCCAAATGCCTTCTCGCCCAGAGTCTTTCAAGTGAGCACCCACGTGGTGATGGGCTCCTCTGCAGCTGGTTTTCCCCTTAATGTTCACAGTTCTTTGAACTTTCCTTAAACTTGCTACTTTGCGAATTTCATTCAACACAGTTCGGTTTCTTATCGGTTCTCCCCTTGACTCAGCGGCTGTGGTGAACCGCTTGGCTTTCCTTGTATCTGGGGTCAAGGCCGGTACCACAGAAGCAGGCGTCTCCCTCGGTCCTGCTTATCAGCGTAGGCACGCTCCATGTACCGTTGACATCTGTTGCAATACACTTGAGCTATTGTTTGCGGTTTTACGATTCTTTCCATAGAGGTCTTGCAGGTCTGGGTCGAAAAGGGCAAGGTTGCTTCTCTCCTTGTCAGCCTTTGGGTTCTCGCTGCCTTTCTCCGCCTCTAGAACTGCCGTGCCTGGATAGCTGTCTTGTTGTGCAGTCTGCCTTGCTCATACTGTGCTCTTGTGCTCCACCTTTTATTCCTGTGGGGAAGGGAAAGGGCCATCAGGTGTGTGTAATTCTGGTCAATTGCCTGACCCTTGTATTGGGACATGTTATGTAAACCGCTCTGGTGTTCGTCTGTTGTCTTTCGTGGTGTGCGAAAGTGTTCGTGTGAAGAAGGGGGGGCAGTGTTTCGGACTATCCTATGTGGTAGGATGGGGAAAAGGTGTTGCAAATAGGGGGATACCGCGTCTCACCCGTCGGTGTGTCACTTCCACTCCCCGAGGACCCCCTCCAGGTGATCCTCCCTCACTGGTCCACCCCCAGGAACTGGATACAATACCGATGGACGTGTCCTGGCCACCTGGATGACAGACTCCCAGGGACTAGTCAGGGAGACACCTTCAGGTTTCTCACACTAACCCATAGTGGAATATCATATGAAGCAACACGATTGATGTTCTCTGCGTACAATGTCAATCTGGGCCAAAAAATTGTAAAGTGTGCGAGCTGGTGTGGGTAATTTTGCAATAACATTTTTACGGTCCATAAAAGGTTCAGAATACTTTGGTTTCTAATCATTTGTAGTAACATCTTACCAGGCAAGTCAAGCACTCTTACGACCCACCATGACACTATGTGTTGCATTTGTGTGGCATAGTAATATAACAGGAAGTCTGGTACTCCCAACCCTCCCACTTCAATGGGCACTTTCAAAGTAGATAAAGCAATCTGACGATTGCCTTTGACCCATAATAATGTAAGTAGTTGTGTGTGCAGCAATTTAAAGAAGGTAGTTGGTATTATTTTAGGCATACTGACGATTTTGGGAGTATGACCCTTTTAGCTATAGCAATAGTCCCCATTAGTGGTAATGGTAGGCTACTCCCAGATTGTATCTGATTGCTTAACTTAGTTAATAAACTTTCCAAATGTTCTCAGTACATCACTTCAAAGTCGGTGTTTATGTATGCATATGCCCAGGTACCAGAATGAGTTGTGGTGGTCTTCAGCTCAAATCTATAGACCCGGCTCCATCTGAGCCTGTTAGGAGGTGTAATACTGGCTTAGACCAGTTAATCTAAAGACCTGATATTTCACCATATTTTTCAATCACATGGAGGATAGTTGACATTATCCTATATGGTTACCTGATGTGTAGTAGGATCTCGCCAGCATATAATGATATTATATGATTTATTGTGCCCGTATTTATACCCTGGTTGATGAAGTCTATATTTAACTTAATACCAAGTGACTCTACTGTAAAGGCAAAAAGCAGAGGCGACAAAAGGCGGCTTTGCCTGGTGCCTCTTCCAATATCTAATATGCTCAAAATGGCACATCATTGGTTCTGCCTCTGACTACTGGAGTATTACATAGCATCTTTATCTAACAAAGTTTTAGAGGTCCAACCAAAAACCTATGGAGAGTAGCATACATAAAATCCCAGGTGACAGAGTCACATGAATTTTCTGCATCAAGACTGGCCAAAGAATGGTTACTGGGATTAGTATTAATCAAATCCAATACCAGGAGAAGCCTTGGTAAATTAAAGTTGGTATTTCTTCCAGTGATAAAACTGGCTTGATCTTCTGTAATCTGCTATAGTGCAATTTTGGCCAATCTGCTTTAAAGAATTTTGCTTAGTATTTTAATGTCTGTATTTATAAGTGAAATTGGTCTATATGAACCACATTTGTCTGTAGTCCAAACTCCATTAGTTATCTGGCCCGACCACTTGGGGAAAAAAAGAATAAAAAGAAGGCTGAAGCAATAGCATATGTCCTTGGCCCAATTTGCTTGGATCCCTTTTCCCCCATGCTTATTTTTATAAGTTCATCAATTTCTCACAATACGGTCCACTGCCTCTATGCAGTTTCTGTATTCCAAATCTTAAGGTTTTACATATATGCCATATTTTCCTTTTACATAAAAAGTTTTTCTTGACATGATTCCACAATTTCTGACTAAATCCTTGGTAATGTTATTGGTTTTGATTTGAGCACTGGAATTCCCCAGCTTCTCTCTGTTTTCAGGCTTGCTTGTCATGATTCGAATGTTTAGGGCTCCCCAAAGTCCCCTTGCCCTTTTATAGGTTTACTTCCACACGTTTTCCCAAGGCATCCGTCTGTATCTAGTCTTTGGGTTTCTCTGGCTCCCGTAACCCTCTCGGTTTCTTCTGTCTTCTATTTACAAGTTTCGTGGTTCTCCTGGCTCCGCAAAGCCCTCTGACCCTCTGATAGGCCTACTTTATCAGGGTCTCGGTTGGGCATCTGCCCTTTTGGGTTTTCCTTGCTCCCAGAACCATTCTGGCTTTCCCACCCTTGAATATTAATGCCTCTCGGTTTTTCAGGGCTCCTCAAAGCCCTCTGATAGGCTTGCTTTATCGGGGTCTCGGTAGGACATCTGCCCATTTGGGTTTTCCTGGGCCCTGTAAACCTTTTGGCTTACCCAGCATTGGCTAGAACTGTTTTCCCTTATCAGTTGCTTTACCTCATTGGGAATGTTTGCTTCCCTTCCACTGCCCAGCACGGCAGCTGATGCACTTTTAATGCAGAGATTTGGAATCTGATCCCTCTGCAGCGGTCTGGTCTTGGTTAAGGGCCCCAGGCCCACCAAGACTTCCATGTGGTCACACCACCAGGCAAGACATTTGCTTTATCATCTCTGTCTCTCTCTCAACCTTGGCTTCTTTGCCGGTCAGGACACCAGCCTTCCAGTGTCTTGCTAGCGATCAGCTCCCTCCCCATGCTACCGCCTGCTCCACAGTCTATCATGGCTCCTGCAGGATGACTTACCATCAGAGACTCGCCTCTACGTAGAATTTTCTCTCCCCATCCAAGGCAGAACCTTGGTCCTTTTATCTTTGTCTCTAAAAGGAGAGGTAACATGTTTTTGAGTATCAGATGTCAAGTCATAGGAGGGTTCATCAGTGGAGTTAATCAAACAAACAGGCTTTAACACCTTACAAGAGGTAACATGCTTCCAATTATAAGAGATTGAGTTTGGGAAGAGTTCAGCCGTGATGTCAGTAACCCAGAAGGGTCTTAACGGCTTTCTAATTTTTGTGGTCCCCATATAGGTGGGGCATATGGATTTTATGGGGGCTCTCATTCTGTCATGGGAGTCCTTGTCCGCAAAAGGGGGAGTCACTCCCAGTGAAGTCCCGCATTTCCAAACCCCTAGGCGGATCTTGTGGAGCCGGCTCACATCCCTAGCCTCAAAGAGGGTGGCTCCCCCTTGGGGAGAAGGGACAAATACCCTGGATCCATTGTTAGGCAGAAACCTGTGCAGTTCCCTTAGGGAACACTGCAAAAGATTTAAGACTACAGGTGCTGGCAGTAAACCCACTTGGTAGCAGTCTGTACCACCCAGATTTACCTGGTAGCTGTGGCTGAGCAGTCAGACTTCCCTCAAGAAGAGTTAGACAGTATGCAAAGTATACAAAATAGGCACCCAGACACAATAATACAAGCAAACACTGACCAGAGCTTTGGTATCAAAGTATATAATTATTTATTTAAAAACACACAGTTTGAAACACTCCAGCACTCTTGATGCAAAATATTCTAAACACAGTTACTATTGTAATATATACACCCCTTTTCCCTTATCAAATAAATCACAGTAAACACCACTTATTTTCATACAGAGGTGAGCGCTTAACTAGATGGCACTCCAATAAGGTTGTGAGAAAGGGAGGGAAAAAGACAGAATATGGAAAGGTACACCACTCTAAGGTTCAGGAACACTGTTAGCAAGGCAGAAGAGCAAAAGTCACTGGTGAGCCAAAGTCCAAAGGCTGGGCCCACTCTTAGGGAGAGCAGAGCACAAATGCGCCCAAGATCACACAGTTGAACAAGTTACTTCTTACCTTGTAACGTTCTTTCGACGGGATGTTCCTCCGACGTATTCCTTATCTTAGATATCTCCTTCCAGCTCTGCTGGCCTCGGAAATTTTTTCTCTAGAGGGCGCTGCGCGTCGACGTCCTCCGAGTCGATGTCCCTCGACAGCCGCCCTATCGACGTCGACGTCATCCTGCCTATAAAGGTCGCGCGCAGCGTCCCTTGCTCAGTTCCGTTTTGTAGCCCACAATAATTCTTTCTGGACTAGACTAATCACCCTGAAGGAGCGTAAGCTGCAACAACAAGGGAAGTAGAACTGCGGGGATGGATGGGAGGGTCGATAAGGAATACGTCGGAGGAACATCCCGTCGAAAGAACGTTACAAGGTAAGAAGTAACTTGTGCTTCGAAGGGATTGTGTCCTCCGACGTATTCCTTATCTTAGATAGGCTCCCATATCAGTATTCTATCATTGGAGGAGGGAGTACTGACTTCACGCTGTCTCCTATTGATGAATAGAGTGCAGTACAGCCCTTCCAAACCTAGTCTCTTGACTGGAGGAGGAATCCAAGTTGTAAAAACGTGTAAAGGTATGGATAGACGACCATGTAGCGGCCGCACAGATGTCTTTAACCGGCACACCTCTTTTGAGGGCCGATGAAGCTGCAATACCTCTGGTCAAATGAGCCCTAAGGTTTTGAGGGGGCTCTTTCCCTGCCAGTTTATAACATTCCAGAATGGCTAGAATGATCCATCTGGAAATGGTCTGCTTAGTTATTGGTAACCCCAGCTTGTGACCTGTGTAACCTACAAACAGCTGGTCTGCCTGTCTTATCCTGGCTAGTCTACTGATCTAAAAACTTAAAGCCCTTCTAGGGTCTAGCCTGTGTAACCTCTCTTCCTCTTTCCCCGGATGAGGAGGAGGATAGAAAGATGGTAGGCTAATCTTCTGAGTGATATGGAATTCAGAAACCACCTTTGGGAGGAAATTAGGCTTCACTTGCAGGACAACTTTGTCTTTGTGAAAGATTGTGTGAGGGGGTTTACAAGAAAGAGCTTGTAATTCGCTCACCCTTCTAGCAGATGTAAGTGCTATTAATAAAACAGTTTTAAGGGTAAGGAATCTTAACGAACAAGAATGGAGCGGTTCGAAAGGTGTGCCCATCAGGAAAGTTAGGACTAAGTTTAAATCCCATAGGGGAACTTGGAATGGTCTTGGGGGATAAACATTGGTTAACCCCTTTAGAAACTGTATTACCAAGGGTAACTTGAAATAGGATGGTTCTTCCGCAGTGCGCTTAAAGATGGATAGCGCTGCGAGATAGCCCTTAATGGTGCCAACTTGAAGGCCTGAATTCGCCAAATATAGTAGGAAGAACAAAACCATTGGTGTACCACATAAAAAGGGGTCGATATTCTGTTCTCTACACCAGCTGCAAAATCTGTTCCAACGGCAGCGGTATAAAGACTTTGTTGCTGGCCTCCTTGCCGAAAGCAACACCTCCATAACATCATCAGGGAGGTCCCAATCCTTGTACCTCAGCCTTTCAGAAGCCAAGCGTGAAGGTTGAGGGTTTTGATGTCTGGATGGAGAACCTGACCTCCCTTCTGTGAGAGTAGGTTCTCTCTGAGTGGAAGTCGAATTGGAGGGCAGATGGACAAGTCTAGAAGGTCCGGGTACCACGTTCTCCTGGCCCAATCCGGGGCAATTAGGATCATGGTTCTCCGGAATCTTCTCAACCTCCTGATCATTTGAGGAATGACAGGGACCGGTGGGAACGCGTAAAGAAGCGGAAACTCCCAGTCCACTATGAACGCGTCTCCCAGAGCCCCTCTAGGGGGAAATTCCCTTGAGCAGAACAGATCGCATTTCCTGTTGAGGCTGGTGGCGAACAGATCCACCTGAGGGGTTCCCCAAAGGGCGAAGATCTCTTGAAGGACTTCCTGAGCTAGCTCCCACCCGTGGGAGACTGTGCTCTGCCTGCTCAGAGCGTCCGCTGTCAAGTTCTTCTCTCCGGCTAGTTGAACTGCTGATAGAGAGATTCCTTCTTGGATTGCCCAAAACCAGAGCTGCATCGCCTCTCTGCACAGGGGTAGTGATCCTACGCCTCCTCTTTTGTTGAGGTAATGCATGGCCACTGTGTTGTCCGTCATTATCAGGACATTTTTCCCTTGTACAGCTGGCAGGAACGCCTTCAGCGCAAGTCTGATGGCTCTCAGCTCTAACAGGTTGATATGTAGTCTGGACTCCGATGGAGACCAACGACCGCTGATGGTCAAGTCGTTGGCGTGGGCTCCCCACCCCGTGAGTGAGGCATCAGTGACTACTGTTATCTCCAGCCAGGGTTGCCAAAATTGTTCTCCTTTCAGAATGTTCTCCTGACAGGCCCACCACTGAAGGTCTCGAGTCACCCTGTCGGGAACCTGAAGAAGATCTGTCATTCTCCCTGAGAATTGTGACCACTGAGTCCTCAGTGCCCACTTGAGGGATCTCATTCTCAGGCGAGCCTCTGGCACTAGGAAAATGCAGGATGCCATGAGGCCTAGCAACCTCAAAATGTCGAAGGCTGGGAGACGTTGGGCATCTTGGAACTTGGTAACCATCTGTAGAATATCATGAGCCCTCACCTGTGGTGGCGAGGCTTTTCCCAGGGAAGTGTCCAGGATCGCTCCTATGAACTGGAGTCTCTGCGATGGTATCATTTGTGACTTCTTTAAATTGAGGGAGAAGCCCAGTTTGTGAAGGGAGTGGCACACGTGATTTAGCTGGATCTGAGCTTGTTCCGAAGATACAGCCCTGATCAACCAATCCTCCAGGTAGGGGTAGACATGAATCCCTTCCCTCCTTAGACTTACCGCCACTACCGACATTAACTTGGTGAAGACCCTCGGGCGGAGGTCAGCCCAAATGGCAGCACTCGAAATTGATAATGAGAGTTGCCAATTGCGAACCTCAGGTATTTCCAGTGTTTGAGATGGATAGGCACATAGAAATAAGCGTCCTGAAGGTCCAGAGATACCAACCAGTCCTGGAACTGAAGGGCCTGGAGGATCTGAGAAAGAGTGACCATCTTGAATTTGTCTTTCCTGAGGAATTTATTCAATTCTCGCAAGTCCAAGATGGGTCTCAGTCCTCCGTCTTTCTTTGGAATGAGAAAGTAAGGGGAGTACCAGCCCTTGTTCCTCTCCGCTACAGGTACCGGTTCTATGGCACCTTTCTCTAGCAGGTCCCAAATTTCCTGCAAGAGGAGCGGATCTGGAGCTTTCTGAGAGCTGATCCCCGGTGGATGACTCTGAGGTATGCGTAGGAAAGGCAGGCAGTAACCTTGGGCAACTGTTTCCAATGCCCAAGCATCTGACGTGATAGCCTGCCATTCCGCCAGATGTTGAGTCAACCTGCCTCCTACAGGTGTCCTGTGAGGGAAGTCCTCAGAGTGGTTTTGGGGCGGCTGATGCAGATGCCGATGGTAAAGAGGCACCTGCTGTTGCTGCGGCTTTTGAATATCTACCCCGTCCACCTCGGGTAGTTCTTCTTTGTCCCCTTTGAGCCGGTCGTCCTCTACCTCTTCCGAATGCGGAGTAGAAGCGAAAGGACTTGCCCCTCGCAGAGGTTCCTGTGGGACGAAAAGGTGTCTGACGAATTGCAGCGCCTAGGGATTTTGCTGCTGCTTTTGAAGTTTGCAGTTTCTCTAAACTGTCATCCGCCTTTTTCCCGAACAAAGAAGAGCCATCGAATGGCATGTTCAAGAGCCTGGCTTGCACATCTGGGGCAAAACCAGACTTTCTCAACCAAGCGAATCTCCTGGTTGTTGTACTTGCCGCCATTGCTCTGCTGATACTGTCAGCCGAATCAATGCCCGTCTGGAGGGATTCGCACATAGCGTCTTTACCGTCCTGCATGATATTCAGGAACGCCTCCCTTTCTTCTCCCTCCGGGATGCAGTCAGCCGCTGCAGAAGCACACTCCCAAAGTGTATGGCTGAATCTAGCAAGGGTGCAAGTAGCATTAACAGATTTTAACGCCATGCTACATGCCGAAAAAACTTTCTTTGCCATAGCATCATATTTTTTATCGTCCCTGTCCTGTGGGACGGTAGGATAAGCCGTCTTGACATCGGTAGAAGATGCTGCCTGTACCACCAGACTTTCTGGGGATGGGTGTTTTGACAAAAACTCCGGGTCTGTAGAAGATACCCTGTATTTTGTAGACAGTTTTTTATTTACTGCCGGGACGACATCTGAGGTTTCCCAGTTCGTCATAATCTTCCTCTGAAGAGCTTTATGAAAAGTCACCACAGAATCCTCCTGTGGGCCTTTGTCAAGAATATCCGTGAGGTCATCTTGTTGGAAAGATTGTGAAGGTGCAGACCACCCCATAAACTCTGTGATCCTGGCCATTAAGGCTCTATATTGGGGGTTTCAGCATGCTCCCCCGGGTCTGGCCTAGCAAACTCCACCTCAGGGGAAGTGTCTAACCCACTTGCCTCATGTAAGGAATCATGAAGATACTTTAACCTTCGTTCTTCAGAGGAAAATTCCTCTCTAATTGGGGTTACAGGTCCCTGCAACTCAAATGTGTCTTCCTGTTCAGACAATTCACCCTCTTCCATAATTGAGGACATAGTTCTCAATTGTTCTGAACTCATAAAGGGTGTAAACCCCATTTCCAAGGCAGAGGGTGCCGAACTTGTCATAATCGGCCTCGAAAACGTCGATGTCGTCGACACCGACGTCGAAGGCTTCGAGCGTGGCGTCGAAAACAAAGACGGAGGCCTCGATGACCTCGACAGAATTGGGATTCTGATCGACAATCTCGAAGCCATCGTCATCGAGGACCTGGGGATAGTCACTGGGTGTGTCGTAACCGTGACTTTTCTTGGCGTCGACGCCGGTGTCGAAGCTGGCGTCGAGTCGACAGACCCGTGTGTCGAAGGTCCCTTCGACAACGGCGTCGAAGACACTGACCTCGGCGTCGACGGAACCTTCGTCGACGGAACCTTCGAGGAAGGTTTGGAGGTCATTGTCCTACTCGAGGGTTCGAGACGCGCTCGAGAGTTTTCCTTCGCCGGGTACTGCGACTCGCGGCGTTTTTGACCTTCGGGTCTTTCGACCAGAGCATCGCTCTCGGCAGTCTTCGAGGGGGTCGAGGCCGCTTTTTCGAAGACGCTCATCATATTTTTGCGGAATTCCTCCCATTCAGCCCGGGAACTATGTTTCGTGGGGCAAGGGATTCTCTTTGGAGAAACAGAGGAAGAGGAAGACGGAGAAGGGGATCTTCGACGTCTCCTCTTCGAGTGCTTCGATCTCGAAGAGTGATGGGACCCACTCCGAGACCTGGAGCGCGAATGGTGACGAGGAGACGAATGTCTCGACTTCGTCGAGGAAGAAGAAGCTTTAAAAGTCTTACCTTTATCCAGCTTCCCCCTACGCTCCTTCAGGGCCTTAGCTGTCATGGACATACAGTCCTCGCACTCCGAACAATGGTGTTCAGCTCCCAAACACCACAGACAAACTCTGTGAGGGTCAGTCAGCGACATCTTTTTCCCACAATCTCAGCATTTTTTGAAGCCGAATCGAGGAATTGTCGGTTCCGACGAAGAAGCCATCTAGTACGGATCGAATAACTCGAGGTAAATAGGATTAACCTGACAAAACTGAGCAACGGTATTCCGAGGCACTGAGTAAGCGCGGAAAAACGGAACTGAACAACGGACGCTGCGCGCAGCCTTTATAGGCAGGATGACGTTGACGTCGATACGGCGGCTGTCGAGGGACATCGACTCGGAGGACGGAGGAGCTGGAAGGAGATATCTAAGATAAGGAATACGTCGGAGGACACAATCCCTTCGAAATACTAGGCTTAGAAAGTCTTGCAGAGGGTTCAAAAAGAGTTTAGAGAGGCTTAGGAAAGATTAGCCAGGGTGTCCCAGGCTAACCCAGGTTCGAAAGCCGGGGACTACATCTACCCTGTACAGTCGGTAGCAAGGGAAGCCAGGCGGGACACGGTACCTTAAGTGGGAAGGATCCTCCAGCGGTGGCAGTTGTTCCTGGTAGTGGGTGCAAGTTGCGTCGTCGTCCAGGGGAAGAGAAGATCTCGACTTGGAGGAAAGATGAAGGTCGTTGCACTACCAGGGAAGAAACCAGCCCTGGAGTTTTCCGGTTAAAGGTGGTACCTTTGTTTCGCGGTCGTGGTAAAACGTGGTATCCCGGTTGCCGGGGTGCTTGGCACAGGCAAGGCGGCCACGAGCTACGTCGGGAAGGCGAAAAGATGGTGAAACTGGTTATCCCCACCAGTCAAAGGAAGAAGACTCTCTGGCGGGAGATCTCCTCTGCCTTTGGGAAAAGTGGTGAGACGGTCCAGCAGGGCTCCACCGGTGGTGGTGTCGTGGCAGGTCGGCTCAGCTTCTCCCTCGTCAGATTCTTAGGTCCTGTGGCGACTTCTGAAGTTCCAGTCCCCAAAGCCCTGCTTTTATGCAGAAAACCCCCATTCACTCAGCCTAGCTGTCACTCAAACACGCTAAGTGGTGAGCCTGCCGGCTCACCACTTGGGCCAATCAGGACGGAGTGCGACTTGAGTTGCCTAGGCAACTCAGTCCAGGGTGCCTAAATCCCCCTCCACCCCTCCTAAGTACCCCTAGACAGAGTGGCACCACTTTGGAGGGCTTCTGTGGAGAAGCCCGCCAAAAAGTGGAACAAAGGGCTCGACTTGGGTTGGAGTCACAGAAGAGAACACAAACGCCATTTTAGAATCAAGTTTTGGCGAAAAATACCAACCGGAGAATTAATATTAATTAAATAAACCGGCGGTATGTTCGAGGCTACCGTAAATAATTAAATAAAGGTAGTAGCCTAAAACAATGGGAAATCCCATAGGAAAATATTTGCGGTTGAATATAAAAAGTAGTATCCACTGCCAGCCAAAACTCGATCAGGGGGGATGGAGAAGTGCCCCCTCGACTAACAGACCCTGGGGCAATCGAATTGCCCCAACCAGTACGTCCACATTATGATAGTTTGTACTGGTTCTGTTCAGAATTTAAGACTAGTAAAGTCAATGGTGACTTTACATGCCCTGGGAGACAGTAGTCAGTCCCAGGGTATGGAGTCTATACTGGGGGGTCACTATGACACCCCTGTGCCACTGCACTGAGGGTGCTGTGTAACACACATCACAAAAACACATGAAGCCCTATGGAGTAAAAGACCCCATAGCCCATTAAACACATCTAGATTCAAAGAAACACTCTCAAATCATGCCCAAGAGTGAGGGTAAAAGAGTCTCACTCTTGGCAGGAGAAAAAAATAAACCCCAAAAATCCAGCAAAGCTGCTGGGGGACTCACTAGGTTAGGAAATTCAGCCTAAACAGAGAATTCTCCCTAACATCCATCACAGTACATACTGTGTAAACGTGGGGAACCAATACATCATTGAATATAGCATATCTTTCGACAAGTAATCCTTCAGGCCCTGGGGCTTTACCGAAGTAAATTTGATGTAGCCCATCAGACGTCTTGTACGGTGATCGTTGAATCCAACATGGCACGAGCTGTATATGTTAAACATGGCAAGGATATTATTTTCCAAAAACCTTACAATTGTGTCGTCTGTAAGGGTGTCGAAGAAGGAAGCGGACACAAAGGTGGCATGGTTCTGGTTAAAAGACTTTTATTTCTGTTTGAAAAAGTTCTTAGTATCCATGGGGGTCATTCCGAGTAGGGCGGTAAGGGTTAACGGTCACCGGTAACGAGACCGGGGCCGTTAAACCCTTACCGCCCTATTCCGAGTTCCCTTTGCAGGTTGCACTTTAACGCCTGCTTTTTGCAGGCGTTAAAAAACCAACACGCAAAGGGACCTAGGAGCTCATTACGGCACCGTAATTTACGGTGCCATAATTAGCGCCTTCCCCATTCCCATTGAGCCCTATGGGGCAAAAATGGGAATGGGGAAGGGCCCATGGGGAATTACCGCCCCCGCCAACCTTGGAATGGGGCGGTAATTCCGCCATTCACCATGGCGGAGTCGGAAAAATAACTGCGTCAACCAAGGGGCTAATAGCGCCTTGGTTAACGCCAGGGTCGGAATGAGGCCCCATATCTCTAAGAGGAGTTTACCCTGCCTCAAAACTAATACTAAAAGTGTCTGTTAGAATTTCCGTCAATGTAAATTCCACCGTCCTGCACCAAAAACCTACTTCTATCCCTCACACTATATAATTAAAAGGTAAACAAACAAAAAGTTCCTTCTTCTGTGAAAATGGCTCCCTTCTCCTTCTTCTGGGGTAATGTTCAAAAGATTGTTTTCTCAAATCAAAGTTACCAGGAGCAATGACTCCCTTCCAATGATTTTAGGGTTTCAACCAGTTCTTGCACAACGTTACCACCAGGAAAACGGCTCCCTTCTCCTGGTGTGGCTCCTTATACTCTAACATAGAACCAGGGGAATGACTCCCTTCCACTGGTATGATTTGGTAGATTTCACATCAATGCCTGGGAGAATGAGTCCCTTCCCCTGGCTTCTTTATCTCTACTCTCAGTTCAGGACCAAGAGTGGGTCTACCTTCTCTTGGTATGCTTTGCCACAGTTCAACACAAGGCCAGGGGGAATTACTCCATTTCCCTGGCGTCTTTATCAGAACGCCTGATGTGGTACCAGGAGAATGACTCCCTTCTCCTGGTATGACTGGACATATTTCTTTCTCAATGCTTTCAACTTCACGCACACTATGCCACTTTGACTAGTTCTCAACAAAGTCCCAGATCTTGTCAGGATCCTAGACCCTTCTCTGAAGATCAGTGGTTCTCCCTTTTTCCCACTGTGATGAGGAAGATTTCCTCTGATGCTTTCCGTCTCTAGTTTTGGGTCCCAGACCCTTCTCTGGTGGTCATTGGTTTTCCTTCTCCCACTGTAACGAAGAAGATTTCCTCGGGTGCTTTCCGTCTCTATGTTTGAGTCCACACCCTTCTCTGGTGGTCAGTGTTTTTCCTTCTCCCATTGTAATTGGGACCATTTCCTCTTTCCATTTTCCATCTCAAAATTTCGGTCCCTAACCCTTCTCTGGTGTACAGTGGTCTTATAAGTGCCATTGGGATAACAAAGTGTTCCCCAGATGCTTCCTGCATCAGAGGTTCCCTTTGTGCCCCCACTGGGCCTCCCGTGCCCCCCTTTACCATCATGCGTGGTCAGTGTAAGGAACTCATGGTGGCAATTGTGAAGACAGGCACAAGTGGCACATGGTTCAAGGGTGTTTATTGCACTTCAATGGGTTGGTAAAACACCTATCTAACCCCAAGTCTAAAGATGGGAGAAAGCTATGACCATCAAAGTAAAAATAACACTCCTAGTGGAATATTGTCAAAACAAAAAGGGCCTATACTAATAAACCTATTGCCAATCCTTACTTCTAAATACAAATGGTGTGGGAAAATAATGTATGCAAAAGAAGTAGTGTTCATGAAATAATAGGATAGTTGAGTGGTAAGCTCTCCCATGCCCACTTTTCAGCAAGGGACAAGGCGGGACACTCGAACTTTGAACACCCTCTGGCTTCTGTGGCTTGAGGATGCAGTTCAGGACATAAGTCAAGGCTTTCCGCGACAAAGTCTTTTCCCCAAAACAAAGTCTCTTGTTTGCAGAATACCTGGACACACACAAAACAAAGTTCCTTCTCTTCTTCAGGTTTTTGTCAAAGTTCGCAAGTTTAATGGTTCACTGTTTCTAATGGGTCTTCCTCAGCTGGACTCGAACCACCGGGTCTCCCTCAGCCGTACTCTGACCATCTCAAATACAAGTTCCCAAAAGGACTCACTCAGCCGGGCTGGGACCTGTCGTTCACACTCCTCATTTATACTTCGTTCACTGTTCACTATAGGCCTCCCTCAGCCATGCTCTGGCCTTTTATTCACACGTTCACAGATCTCCCTCAGCTGGGCTCGGATCAGTTGTTCACAGTTCCTTCGTCCTTAGTTAATTGAAGACTTTCGACTGTTCCAGGCCTTTGCTTAACCTCTGCATGACCACTTCGATGTATTTCACATTCATTCCTTTTCTGATACGATACACCAAAAACAGAGACCTTCGACTGGGCACACCCTGTGTGCCGGACCACTCTGTTATTTTATCCCTCCGTTGACACTTACATGCACCAGGTTTCTTTCGTTCTTGGAAACTCACTGGTTGCAGTGTTCACAGTTCTCCTGTATTACGCCTTCACTCAGGGCATTGCCAGCAGCTTGCAGCCTGACTTCTCCCGGCTTCCTGGAGATACGTCTCGTTAGCCATGCCTCAGCCTCTCTCCAGCACTGAGTCAGCGTGTCGGCTCCACCTTCCCCTCCGGTCTCTCAAGGCTTCTTTCTGCACTCTGGCTTTCCGGGTCCTCTTGGTGCTCTCGACTTCTCCCAAAAAGCTTTTTGGGTTATCTGACCCCTCCTTAATGTTCACACACAAGGGTCTCCCTCAGCCGGGTTCGGACCCCTCTCAGTTTAAAAAAGGAAATGGTTTTGGACTTCCAGTTCCAGAATGAACTTCCTTGTATTTTGCTCCCACTTCACCAGTCCCCGAAAATAGCATTCTCATGGTTTGGGAGCAGCAGGAGCACAAGGGGATGTTTGACTAAGGTCAGGGTCCTACCACCTGTCCCTCCGAGGCCTGGGTTCTCCTGTTTCATCTAGGGGAGGAGCCCTGATGTGAGTGCCGCCAGGCAACCCCAGCTACCCCTGGTTTGGCTCCCTGGAGGCACAGCTCCCGCTCCACACTGCAGCCTCCCCTGCACTCACAGGTCCTGTTACTCACCGGAAGAGGGAGTACAAGGACAGGAAACCGGGAGTTCGGACTTGGAGAGAGTTGCTTGAAGAGCTCGGGTTGGAGCCTCCACCCGGGCCTCCTCTTTGTGAGGGAAAAACTCTTTTTGACAATATGACCCCTTGCTGGATGTAGCACCAGGCAAGAGGACCGATCGCCCAAAAGAGCGGGGAGAACACCCCGCCACGGACCCAGCTGCAAAAAAAGGACAAAGATGAGATTACTAGTGAAAACAAGTCAACCCCTTTTTTAGCCCTTCTATCTCTTTAGAATACCTGAACAGACTCCCTTTAGTTTGAGGAACAGAGTGGAAAGACCTAAGAAAACAAAAGAGAATTAACTATAATCTAGACTACCAAAATATGTGAATAGTGATAGATACGGTACCAGAATTACCAGTGGATCTGGATATGAGTTGACTGATAACAGCAGTGGACACGTCAGGTATAAAATAAGAAAAAGGGGAGGTTAGTAGGGAAGCTAAACCCGTACGGCACGAGGGTCGCACTGGTTTCGGGATGGTGCACCAGCAGCAGAGCGTCCTCATGTGCACTAGTCGATTCCAATTCAGAGAAGATAGCAAGGAAGACAAGCTAAACCAAATCCAATATGTCAATCCACAGTCACTGGGAGTTTCAGGTTCATTCAATTGCCACAGAGCAATGGGTGTCAAAGAAGCAGGATTTGCCACAGGAGATATGAAGGCAGTATTTGAGCGCAGAGAGAAATGGGCGCGCAGGCGGGTGGTAACAAGTTCACAATGTTGCTCAAAGAGTTTGTGCGCCGGCGGGTAGCAGTAATAAACAAATCGCTTACCAGAGAAGCCCGTGAACAGAGGTAAAGATCGAATGCACTGACGGGCAGCAGAAGTGTTCAAAAATGCCTTCCAGAGAAGTCCATGAAAACGTGCCGAGTTTCAATGCACAGGCTGGCGGTAGAAATGTCCAAAACGTTGTCCAAAGATATACGTGAAAACATGCAGGGTTTCAAAGCACACGCGGGCGGCAGTAATTGTCCAAAAAGTTATCCAAAGCAGTTCGTGAGAGCAAAGGCAGGTCGGTACACAAGAGTTCAAAAGGATTGAAAAAATGCAGCAAGAAATGAAGACGTAACTTCAGAGTGCCGGCTGCAACGCTAAACAAAAGCAGAGTCTCAGAAGCACGACACTGCTTTAACAAGAAAGGGGCAGGACCGGAGGAAATCGAGGCTCTGGCTGGGAAACTCAAACCAAACTACAGCCGTGCCTCTGGATTTCTGGGAAATCTAGGTGGCAGCGGCTATTTTCCACGGGAGCTTCCATTGAGTAAGGAATGGAGCGTGGGGGTGTTGCAACCCTTTCCTTAATGCCACTACTTTTCTTTTCTTTATTTTACACGGCAAATACGGCTTCCCAGCCACCCTACTTGCATAGGGGGCCAAGGCGTTCTGTTGTGGGCGCCGACGCGGGCGGTACGGCAGATGCCGAAATGTAACAGGTCCAGTGTTTGGGCAGTTCGTCTTCCTCCAGGCCTTCCAGGATCTCTCCAGCTCGATTGGTCTAGCTCTGGCTTCTCTGCACCTTCCAGCATTCCCAGCTCGCTCAAAGTGTGCTTGTATGCTCTGTCTTCTATAATGTATGGGACATTGAACAGGTTTCAGGTGGGAATGGTTGAAAAGGGAGGCCTGAGCTTGCCTGGCCTCATTATCGAGACAGAATGGAGATTGCCCATAGGAATCCATGGTACATTGGTTCCTATGGGCAATCTTCGTAGCTCTGTTCCTCTTCTTTCTCGTCCCAATGGTTTTCGAAATTGGGGAGGGGGAGACAGTGTAAGATTCACAATATCCTACTAGGGCTGTGAAAGAATAGGATGTATGGTAATTAGTGAAAAGGGAATACCGTTTCTCACCAGTGGGCATCCCACTCCCAAGGTCCCTCCACCCAGGTGATACTCCCACACTGGTTCACCCCCAGGATCTGGATCCAAAGGCGATGGCCATGTCCTGGCCACCTGAGCAGAGGATCCAGGGGAAAAAGAAGTGAAAATACCCTCGGGTTTCTCACATCAGGCCCTGCTCCAGTTCTTCCAGGCATGGGTTTTCCGCTCTGCTGCTTCCAGGCATCTTCTCCTTTGGCCTGCGGGATCCACAGCGTTCTCGCAGATCTCCCACCTTTCGGGTCTCGGCACCTTTGTGGGACCCAGTGGTCTACCTGGCTAAGGTAACGCTACTGCTCTTCTTTCTATAGACGGGAAAAGGGGTCTGCTCCTGCGGGATCCCAGGTTAACTCTCGCAGCATCTCGCCAGCGTCTGCTGCTCTGCCTGCTTCTGTCAGGATTCAAATCTCCCGGGTTCGTCGCTCCTCAAAGACAACATTGAGTTCCTCTTCAATTTTCTTTTTGTAGGATTGGGCCAGCCTTCATCTATCATCAACACCTGCAGTGCATGATCGTGGGCCGCTCTTCAAAATTCTGGTGAGCCACTTCGTAGTAGTGCTTGAAGGTGTAATCTTCATACTTCTGATGCTCTTCCTCGTCCTAGTCCTTCCTGCTTGGCAGGTTTTATCACTATGACAATAGTACATATGTTTGCTCTCTAAGGAAGGATTAGAGGTGGAGTGTAGGACTACGGAATGTGTCGGGAATGTGTGCCCTGTGTTGGAGGTATGGGCTGTGTGATGGGGAAAAGAATGGAATCAGGGTTGTGTGGCCTAGAATGTACATGGTCATACCCAAGAGGGGAGTTGTCCTCTGAAAGGTCTTCCCGCATGTTACCACCCCTAGGGGGAATATTGCTTAGCAGCTGCACCACCCTAGCCTTAAAGGGAAGAGCTCCCTCCTGGTGACAAGTGACGTCTTTCAAAGATTCATCACATGTCATCTTGAGTAGGCCTCTCAGTGTATAGTTTTGCATAGAACTTTGTATATTGTTAATTAATCAGTCGTGGCCCAAAAGTGATGTGCCCATCTTCCATATATATGTGGTTGATCGGCTTTCTATCTAAAATTCTTTAAACCATCCACGCAAGTGCTTTGCACAATGTATCCCCCACGTTCATGCTGAAATGTAATGAATTCACTGTATTAAAATTTGATAAGCCTCTTCTGAACTTTGTTCAGGCTAACCTGTGCCTTCAACTAACTATTTGGTAATCGTATTATCTGTGTGATGTAATCCATCAAGGATTTTAACTTGATGCTCCATTTAAGGAATTTCCATATTAAGATTGTGGCCTACTCCCATGTTGTGGACATCAGGAACCCCCGAAAGGTGACCTTAAAATCCTCCCAAAGTAGAGTCAACCATATCTTTATTTCGAGAGAATAAGCCAATTATCTCTTCATGTACTGTATGCTTGTCGGCCATATCCCTTAATGTGGTGAACTGAAATCACCAATGTAACATTGGTTGATGACCTTTCCGCATTTGAAGACGAATTAGAAGAGGTGAGTGATCAGATATAAATCTGTCTAAATATTCTATCTTATGCACTTGTAACCAATATGAAAATCATCTCTCCTTGAGATCCCTCCATAGATTGCATGATTGCTATCTTTCCACAAGCTGCAGGAGCGTTTTAGCAGCAACACTTAATGGCATTACTGTGCTCTTAGAGCTATCTATTTGTGTATTTAAAATGCAGTTAAAATCACCTCCCCAAATAATCATGTAATCTGTCTGTTCTAGCATTATTTGAGATATTTTAGTAAAGTACAAAGGGTTGGCAATGTTGGACGCATATGTATTAAAGAAAAAATCTTTTATTCTGATGTGTGCCTCTGAGACCAACATATCTACCACTATTATCCATGTATTCCTTTCTCAAGTTCAAATGGGACTTCAGGGGTCAGCCACACTACTACACCCCTGGCAGCAGACATATTTAAATCTTATGTCTTTTTAAATATGAGACCACTCTATGCCTCTTGATCACCCCATTAACGCTCCAAAGATTCCATGTCAAGAAAATAAAAATATTATTCATCGTCATATCTTTAGCAATGTAATTTGCTAGGCCGCTAGCATTGAAATGTGACCTCCCAGTATGCAGCTACAAAAGTATGCTGCTTCATTAAACCATGCACAAAACATTACAAGCACACCCTTTCCCTTCTTTGCTCCATACCCCAACCTGAAAGCATCAAGAGTTCATTGGAGGCTGCAGGGGACATCCTCTGAGTTTTTCCCATTGTATTAAGTAGTAGCGAAAACTAACAAAGTTACTCACCGTAGTGACTACCTTACTTCTAGTCCAGAGTCCCTGTTCCTCCATACTTTTGAGACATTCCGTCCATCGGGACGGGACCTGAGCACTTTGAAGCATCAAAAATTACTTGTCCTTTTATTGTTACGCGGGCCGCTGCATGTGGCTGTAACCCCACCTTTCTAATCTCCTCCCCGCATATCGCCCTTCAGTCCTTTTCTATCGCCAAAGTCGAAGGACCATTAGCAAATACAGGAAACTTTTTAGAGTGGAGGGTGGGCGTATGGAGGAATGGGGACTATGGACTATGAGTAAGGTAGTCACTATGAGTAAGGTAGTCACTATGGTGAGTAACTTTGTTATACTCCTATGATATGATATGATAGTTTATTTGTATAGCGCCTACATACAATGTGTTTCAAAGCGCTTCAAGGCAAGGGAGGAAACAAGGGAAAATACAATAACTTTGTTGCAGGCCATGAACAGTAAGGATGTGAAATTAACTATTGTATTCAGCCTGATGACATTTCAGATAGTGCAAGAGCTAAGACATAGATAAGGAAGGGAGGGGAGAGTGGGAAGGAAATGGAAACAGACAGACGACTAGCGTACCAGGCCTGACGACATTTCTGGTAGACCCGGAGAAAAACAAAAGGTGAGGGAGAGGGGTGCAGAAAGGGAGGGGAGGAACAAAACAAGCAACTATCGTACTAGGCCTGACAACATTTCAGATTGTGCTGGAGGGGCGGGGGAGGAAAAAAAAACAGTAAGGGAGGGGGGAGGAAGCAGACGAGGTTGCTATCATACTAGGTCCAGGGATAATTCTGATAAAGTAAGTGCATAGAAGAAAGTAAGGGGAGGAGGGGAGGAGATAGGGAAAGGGAGAGGAGGAGAGAACAGAGAGTAAGGAGTCAAAAAGAGTGGAGAAGCAAGAGGGGAGAGCAAATACAATTGCAGAAGTCAGTAGTAAAACATAATGTTGCAAGCCAGGAGACAAGATGAAGATGGGAACAGCATGATTCAGGGCCACCATGAGTACAAGATGCAAAGGAAGTCCAGCATGAGAGTTGAGAAAGGGTGACGCACCATGAATCAATGAAGTCCATTAAAGTCAAATCCAGCATTGGCCATAAGACAGTGATGGTGAAACCAGAATGTATCAGGACAGACTCCTGCAGAAATAGGCTGGAGGGGGCGGAGGGGGAGCAGGGTAGAAGAATCAAGCAAAACAGGCAACACCTGTGTGCAGGAAAGGGGGTGGGCACAAGGGAACATCACAAGGGGACCAGACGGGGCGGGGGTGGCCTGTAGGTACAGAGGTAGTAAACGCATGTTGGTGCATGCTTACCTTCTGTCTGAGCAGGGGGTCGGGCCCTGGGTCCTCCTGGTCCGAACAGGTACAAACAGGAATTGCCCTTTTCTTCATCTGCCCTTCACTTCGGATGCCTGGGCGAGAGACACCCTTGATCTAAGAGTTAAGAACAGGAAGGAAGAGGCAGGGCAGGGCTAAGAAGGTGGGTGGTGCTATGTCCCGTCCCCTTTCCTTCATACGTTTGGGAGATTCCCAAGCATTAACCATAGAAACGGGAGGATAGAAACTTCCCCTACTGTAACAGGTTTTTAAGAACTAAATGACCAAACTGGGCACCAGCCGGGAGCTCAGGTTAAGACAATAGTGTCTACAAAAAGTCGAGGGAGAAGCCCATGTAGCAGCCTTGGCTATGGACTCCCAAGTGACCTATTCCTGCAAGACAATAGCAGCCGCTTTGCCACAGACCAATTGAGCATGAACACCCCTTGGGGCTTGAAGGCCTTGAAAGGTATAAGCCTCTGAGATACACAAAGCGATCCGTCGTGAAATTGAAGCTTTTGAAACGGTTTCTCTTTTGTGTTTGTGGGGAGCTTCTGAAATAGCTTGTACTTTGAAGATAAAACTTCAGAGCTCTTCAGACATCCAGATTATGTAGCACCTTCTCTGCATCCGAGACTTGGTTCGGAAAGAAAACCGGAAGGGAGATTGACTGGTTTATGTGGAACTATGAGACAATTTTTGGAAGGAAAGAATGATGAGTATGAAGCACAACCTTTGCTTGTGAAAAGTCAAGAACAGGTGTTCGACAGAGAGAGCTTGGAGCTTGCTTATTCTTCTCAAAGATGTTATTTCATTTAAGAAGGCCACTTTCCAGGGAGAAATTTGAGCTCCGTAGTGACCAGAGGTTCAAATTGCTTGTGACACAGAGTGCTAACGACCATGTTTAGATCCCATTTTGCGCAAGGAGGCCTGACCAGCGGAAAGAGGTGAAGGAGACCTATGAAATGCATCTTGATGACTGGGTATGTTAGTGAAAAAGAGCAATTATCTGTAGAAAGATACGATGTAATGGCTGACAGAAAAGGTTCTGCCCGATAAGAAGTGGATGCCAGAGGCTGCAAGGTCTGATATAAAAGACAAGACACAGTCAATAGAAGCATGTCAAGGATCAAGCGGTTTAGGAAGACACTAATGACAAAACAAAGCCATTAACTTTTGTACTGCGCTCTCGTAGGAGGCTTACGTACCACCTGGATTATGCACATATTATCCACTGAAAGGTTAAACTGCGCTATTGACTTTAACTCAGGCACCAGGCCGCCAAACTGAAGGATTGTGGGGAGTGGTGCCACACCTGCTTATTGCTCTGGTGCAGGAGACTGGGGAGGTGAGGTAACCTGATGGGGTTGCATATCGATAGATACTGAAGCTCAGAAAATCAGAAACTGGCTGACCACCATGAACAGGAGAGTGCAGTTCAAGGCACTCCTGAGCTTCCAGAGTGATCAATGAATCAACGGTAGAGGAGGGAAAGCATAAGCCTTCATGTTGTCCCACGGAATGATGCTCCGAGGCCGTTTCTGGAGGCATAGCATGGCTGTTTCTTGTTGGTTGCAGTCACAAAGAGGTCCACTGTTGGGATGCCTCATAGCTGGAAATGTTTGGCAAGAACCCCGCTGCTGATTTCCCATTCGTGGTTCGCCATAGCCTGGTGGCTCGGGGAATCTGCTGCAACATTGTCCCGTCCCAGAATGTGCACAGCCTGCAGCCAAGTATTGTGTTGGACTGCCCAAATCCATATTTGGATGGCTAGACCTACCAGACGAGGAGCCCTGGTTCCCCCCTGTTTGTTCACATAGAACATAGCCACCGAATTGTCAGTGCAAATTTGCACTATTTTGTTGGTGATGGAAGGCCGGAAAGCTTTCAATGCCAGAAAAACCGCTAAAAGTACCAGATAGTTGATATGAGACATCCTGTCCTGGGGAGTCCACAGATCGTAGACTTTGAGATGTTTTAGTATGGGGGCAGTGGTAAAGGCCTCTTTTAGTCCTTGAAAGGCGGTTTGTGCTTTTTCGACCCACTGGAATAGCTTGCCTTTTTTTATAAGGCTGTGATGGGTAGAATGCAGAAAGAAAAGTTTGATATAAACTTTCGGTAAAAGTTAGCAAATCCCAAGTATCGTTTTATTCCTCTACTGTTCTTGGGGGCGGCCAATCCAGAACAGTCTGTATTTTCATTGGGTCCATCATGGTTCCTTGAGAAGAAATTATGCATCCCAGATAAGGGATTTGGGTCTTGTGGAATGCGCATTTACTCAATTTGGCATAGAGGTGGTTTTCCCGTAAACGAAGAAACACTTCTTGGACATGCTGGATGTGGTCAGGCATGGTTTTAGAAAAGACTAATATATCGTCGAGATATACTATTACTGTGTGTAGCATTAAGCCTGAAAATACATGATCCATAAAAGTTTGGAAGACGGCTGGGGCGTTTGAAAGTCCAAATGGCATCACCCTGTATTCATAATGACCAAAGGGGGTACGGAAAGCAGTCTTCCACTGATCGCCTTTCCGTATTCTAATGAGGTGATAAGCCCCTCTAAGGTGGAGTTTGGTGAAGTAAACGGCTCCCTTAACTGCCTACAAGATGTCCGTAATGATGGGCATGGGGTATTTATCAAGAATAGTAATTCGGTTCAATACTCTGTAGTCGATGCACGGCCGGAGTTCTTTGTTCTCTTTCTTGGGGATAAAGACAATGGATGCTCCTGCTGGTGATTTGGATTTCGCAATCAGACTGTGATGAAGATTGGTCTGCAGATACTCGCGTAGGGCATCCTTTTCCGGAATGGACAAGGTGTACATTCTCCTGAATGGTAGGGGTTTATCTGTTTTTAAGTCAATACAACAATCATCTCTCCTGTGAGGTGGTAGCTCTTTATATTCTGTTTCTTCAAACACATCTTGAAATGTTGCGTATTGTTCGGTTAGAAGTAGATTTATGGCTAGCGCCTTGGTCGAGTGGGACTTAATATTGGAAAACGCATGTAACCCCACTGATCCACGAGTAAGGCAATTTGTAATGCAGTACTCGGATCCTAGAAACAGTGATCCTGCTGTCCAGTTGATGAAAGGGTTATGCAATCGTAACCACAGTAATCCCAGTATGTGTCACACTTCACCCTTTGCGCATGCGGCGGTTCGGCTTCCCCGTGCTCCTGGATAAACACTCTCGCGGCCGCCGCGGGAGTGCGCACAGAACTGTGGCCATCCCGCATGGTGTGCGCCGTTTTGTTGCCCCGTTTCTTGCTAGATGGTGTCTTCGGCGTCACTAGACAACAGGTGCCTGTATTGGGACTACATCTCCCAAGCTGCCATGCTTGTGTCAGGTGACCTATGTTTTCCAGTCATGGAGAAGCTCTGCCTACTTAAGCAGCTGTGAAACGTTCTTCGCTGCTTCTATTTGAAGTTACTCCCCGAAGTCACATCTTCCTTGATTCCGTGCCAATTTGATTCCTGCCTTTGTTTACGGACTTCCCTGCTTTGCGATTCTGTTCCTCGCATTTCAACTCGTGTACCACACCTCTTGCTACTCTCACGGACTGAGTTAGGTTACGATTCTGTCCTTGGCTTCCCGAACCGTGTACCAGATCCTGCTACTCCCACGGACTGCTTCTGATTACAATTTTTGTTATTGGCTTGTCAGCTTGTGTACCAGACCCTTGGCTACTCTCACGGATTGCACCTCATAACGATTGCCGTGGCATCCCATCTTCAGCAACTCGCTATACATCCTCTGGATCTGGGTCCTCCGGTAATGTGAGTGTTCCTTTTCCTGTCTTTGAGGTTAATTTTCCACTCGCTAATTAGTGACTTATTGCTGTTATTGGACTGCCTATCTTAAACTTCCCTTTTCCAACCTTACTGGCATTTCTCCTGTTGATGATTACTTACGTGCACTTGGGACGCTACGCTGATTGTGTACCAAACCCGGAACTAGAGCGCCCCTCGTGCCGCCTGGGTCTAGTTTCCCTACTAATCACTAATTCCCTTTTTGTATTTTATACCTGTCGTTGTTTCCCTGGAAGTCGAGCCAGTACTTTCATTGGTAAGATCTGACATCAGCCTTTTTGGGTACTTCATCAAGAGTTTATATTCCAGCTTATCACATTGGTATTTCTTTTGTTTTGTACCATTAGGTGGGAAGGCGTCTATGTGTTTCTAGCCACTAATCAGGTGGGAGGACTAATCAGGTATACACCAGAGCTAGGCTATAGTTTATGTCATCTTACCTGTCACCCGTTACTCACGGTCTCCTTTTTCCTTGCTGCTGGTACCGTGGCGGTGTGTTCTCCCCGCTCTTTTGAGTGATCGGGTCCTTTGTACTGTTCACCAGTAGAGGGCCATATCATTAAAAAGATCTTTATCCCTCACAGAGAGGAGGCTCGGGTGGAGGCTCCAACCTGAGCTCTTCAAGCAAATCACCAACCATACAGACTGTACGGTGAGTGACAGAAATAGAAGCCATGGAAGGAGAGGACCCCCCTAGCCACCATGGTTCGCTTAGTTGCTGAGCTTAGGGCAGACATGGCGGCTGCACATGACGCTATGCACCATAGGATAGAAGCTATGCGGTCTTTTCCGACTCCCCAGACTCTTAGGATCGACACCTCTAATGCAACTGCTTCGGTTTCTGGGGTTTCTTCCTCCTCTGGTTCTGGTTTTGAGGTGACCCCAGTTTTGATGGTGTCTCAGTTTCCATTAGCCCCCCCTGAAAGGTTTATGGGAGATCCAAAGAACTACAGGACCTTTATTAATCAATGCAAATTGCATTTTCTGTGCCGTCCAACGGAATTTCCTAACTCAACCACCAAAGCTGTGTTAGTCATTTCCCACCTAGGGGGTGACAGCAGCGGCTTGGGCTAATCCTTTGCTTGAGTCCAACAGCTACATGCTGTATGGCTGCGATGCTCTGATATCTGCTATGCACTGAGTCTTCGATACCTGCTACAAGTCTCAGGCCACGGACTTGGAGTTTCTGAACCTTCGTCAAGGGACGACCTCTCTCGTTACCTACCTCACTCGGTTTAACCAACTAGCAGCAGAGACAGATTGGCCTGAAGAGAAGAAATCAGCGGTTTTCTACAAGGGTCTGTCTGAAGAATTAAAGGATATACTAGCCACAGTTCCTGTGGTTCCTTCCGCCTTTGGGGAATTGCTTGATTTGGTTTTGCAAATTGACGCTAGGAGAGCGGAAAGGAAAGGTGAACGTAAACCGGTTGCCCCGGTTTCAGATACTACAGGTCCTCTTTCTTCTTCAACCCCGGAACCCATGCAGGTAGGGGCTATTCGGGGGCCCTCTAACCCCTGCTCAGAGGGAACACCGCAGGGCAAATAATGTATGTATGTACTGCAGTTCGGCAGAACATCAATTAAAAGATTGGCCGAAAAAAACAGCCAAGAAGGCAGGAAACGCCAAACCCCAGCGGTAGTTAGAGTCCCTACGCCGGGGGTTCATTCACTAGACTCTCCAGGAAAGACTGCAGCTCCTGTGAGCCTGCCTGTGTTTTTTACCGCTGCTCCTAACTCCTAATTTTCTTCCTTGGCCATCATTGATTCCGGAGCCACTGGGAATTATATGGATTATGATTACGCTATTTCCCACAACATCCCGTTGTTATCGAAAGCACAACCGGAATCCGTTCATGCCGTGGATGGTTCTTCTTTGGTTTCTGGGTTAGTCACTCAAAACAACTCTGATGTCCGGATGCAGACAGAGGAAGGACATGGGGAGACCATCTCTTTTGATCTCATTAAGGCCCCGCAGTTTTGGGTCATTTTAGGGGTTCCCTGGCTTCAGCGGCATAATCCTGCCATCGACTGGGCTAACAGAGTTGTCCAGTTCCCGTCATCTCTTTGTAACAAACAGTGTTTTCAGAACACCTGTGTCTCTCCTGGTTCTTCCTGTCAGGCCTTGGTGGCTTCCTCGGCCCTCATTGGGGCTGTTACCACCACTCACCAAAATTGCATTCCATCTGAGTACTCTTCGTTTCTTGATGTCTTCGACAAGGGCCGAGCAGAACATTTACCACCACATCGACCCTACGATTGCCCCAATCGATCTTATTCCTGGTTCCAAAATCCCTGCGGGTAGGGTCTATTCACTCACGGTTCCAGAAGACAGGGTACTGAAGGAATACATCGATAAGTCTCTGGCTACAGGATTCATCAGACCTTCTAGGTTGCCGGCGGCCTCTCCTCTGTTTTTTGTCCCGAAGAAGGAGGGCGACCTCTGCCCTTGTATTGACTATCGGGCTTTGAATGCCATCACAGTAAAAAACCAGTATCCCCTACCTTTGATTTCGGTCCTTTTAGACCAACTCGGGTCCTCTGTCATCTTCACCAAATTAGATCTCTGGGGTGCGTACAATCTGGTACGTATTCGTGAGGGGGATGAGTGGAAGACCGCGTTCAAAACCCGTTATGGCTTGTATGAATACTTGGTGATGCCATTCGGACTCTGCAATGCCCCGGCTACATTCCAAGCCT
This sequence comes from Ambystoma mexicanum, assembly GCF_040938575.1. Classification (NCBI taxonomy): domain Eukaryota; kingdom Metazoa; phylum Chordata; class Amphibia; order Caudata; family Ambystomatidae; genus Ambystoma; species Ambystoma mexicanum. Next base: position 256,875,255 of record NC_090928.1, on the reverse strand, counting down.
TTATGAACGATGTTTTTCATGATTACTTGGACCAATTTGTGGTAGTCTACCTGGACGACATCCTGATATACTCACAGTCTGCTGAAGACCATGTCAACCAGGTTCGTTTTGTTCTCCAACGGGTCTGGGAAAACCACCTCTTTGTGAAGGCCGAGAAATGTGTCTTTAATACCACTGAGGTGGAATTCCTTGGTTATGATCTCTCTAACCAGGGCATCCGTATGAGTCGGTCTAAAGTCAAAGCCGTTTTACAATGGCCTGTTCCAACTACCATCAAGGCACTGCAGTCCTTTCTCGGTTTTTCAAACTTCTACATGCGCTTTATTCATTCCTTTTTGGCCATTTCGGCCCCTTTAACCGCCTTAACCAGTTTCAAACAGCCCTACCAATGGAATCCTGAAGCCCAACGTACCTTTGACGCTCTGAAAGCGGCTTTCTCATCTGCGCCAGTTATACAGAATCCTAACCCTCTTCTGCCTTATCTGGTCGAGGCTGATGCCTCGGGCTCTGCTGTTGGCGCGGTATTATCCCAGCGCTGTCCCGATTCAGGGGAAATTCACCCTATAGCCTTCTTTTCTCGGAAGTTGACCCCTTATGAGAAAAATTATCCTATTACAGAAAGGGAGTTGTTAGCCATTAAGGAAGCTTTTTCCAAGTGGAGACACCATCTGCTGAGTGCCCGACATCCGGTCACTGTATTTTCTGACCATCAGAGACTACTTGCGTTCAAGTCCATGAAGTGTCTCACCGCAAGGCAAGCTCGGTGGCACCTCTTCTTTTCGCAATTTAACTTCACCATCACATACCGTCCTGCTCGTCTCAACACATGTGCTGATGCCTTGTCGCGACTGGCTCCCGGCCTTAGTTCTGCCACGTCGGAACGACCTTTGGTGTTGCCTTCTCAGGCGGTCTGTGCGTGCACACCGCAACCTTCTTTACGTTTGTTGGTTGCGGATTGTGTTTCCTCTCATTCAGCTGAATGTACCGAACTCAATCTTGATGTGGTAAAGGGCCTGATTTATATTCAAAGTCGCTTGTACTTACCACCAGGGGAGGCGCGTTTGAGGGCCCTTGCCTGGTCCCATGATTCCTTGTTGGCAGCTCATCCGTGTCAGCAGAAAACTTTGGACTCCATCCGCCGTTGGGCTTGGTGGCCTTCGATGTCCAGGGACGTTATTGATTATCTTGCTTCTTGTTCTGTTTGTGCACAGTGTAAAACCTCACGATCTAGACCTGTGGGCCTCTTACATCCGCTCCCGGTCCCGCACAAGCCCTGGTATATGATATCAATGGACTTTATAGTCGACTTACCTCTGGTGGACAGATTTGACACCATATGGGTGGTTGTGGACTATTTCACTAAGGTGGCTGTCTTTACTCCATGTCTCGGACTGCCTTCGGCACCTGCGTTGGCAACCTTATCCCTCAAGCATGTTTTCAGGTATTTTGGTCTTCCTTCAGTGATCGTATCCGATCGACGTACGCAGTTCACCTCACGTTTTTGGAGATCCGTGACACATTCACTTCGCATCGATGATTGTTTCAGTTCTGCTTACCATCCACAGACTGATGGGCAGACTGAACGGCTCAATGCCACACTGGAGCAGTTTCTTCGATGCTTATGTCTTCAGTTTCGGTCCTCCTGGGTGGCGATGCTTCCGTCCGCCGAATTTGCATATAACAACTCAGCTCATTCTTCTTCTGGGGTCTCTCCGTTCTTCGCCCTATACAGGCAGCATCCTCGTTCCTTGCCTTTGGATCTGTCTCTTCCTATTGATATCCCTGCGGCTCGAGCTTGTGTTAGGAACATCAAAGGGGTACATCGGACGGTCCGTATGCATCTACTCCGGGCCCAGGAGAGGACCAAGCGTTACGCCGACCGCCGTAGGCTTCCGGCCCCGGTGTACAGGGATGGCATGAAAGTATGGCTTTCCACACGCAATTTGAAGATTCCTGGCAAGCGAATGCTTCTTCCGAGGTTTGTGGGTCCGTATTCGGTTACTGCTGTTATCAATCCTGCTGTGGTATGCCTTTCTCTGCCCCCCTCCTGGAGGGTGCACCCCGTCTTTCATGTCAGTCTTTTGAAGCCCTGCTCCCCTGCTACTAGGCTAACTGCCCGGGCCACCTCCGATTCGTGTGGAGGGGGATCTGGAGTATGAGGTGGCTGATATTTTGGACTTTCACCTGCGCCGGGGGCGCCCCTATTATTTGGTTGACTGGAAGGGCTATGGTCCGGAAGACCGATCTTGGGAACCGCTCTAACATTCATGCTCCTGCCCTTGTGCGCTGGTTCCATGCTCGCAGGGGGTTGGCGCTACCTTTGGGGGTGGATGCTGTCACACTTCACCCTGTGCGCATGCGGCGGTTCGGCTTCCCCGTGCTCCTGGATAAACAGTCTCGCGGGCGCCGCTGGACTGCGCACAGAACTGTGGCCATCCCGCATGGTGTGCACCATTTTGTTGCACCGTTTTTTGCTAGATGGTGTCTTCGGCGTCACTAGACAACAGGTGCCTGTATTGGGACTACATCTCCCAAGCTGCCATGCTTGTGTCAGGAATCCTATGTTTTCCAGTCATGGAGAAGCTACGCCTACTTAAGCAGCTGTGAAACGTTCTTCGCTGCTTCTATTTGAAGTTACTCCCCGAAGTCAAGTCTTCCTTGCTTCCGTGCCAATTTGATTCCTGCTTTCGTTTATGGACTTCCCTGCTTTGCGATTCTGTTCCTGGCGTTTCAACTCGTGTACCAGACCTCTTGCTACTCTCACGGACTGAGTTAGATTATGATTCTGTCCTTGGCTTCCTGAACCGTGTACCAGATCCTGCTACTCCCACGGACTGCTTCTGATTACGATTTTTGTTATTGGCTTGTCAGCTTGTGTACCAGACCCTTGGCTACTCTCACGGACTGCACCTCATAACGATTGCTGTGACATCCCATCTTCGCTGTACATCCTCTGGATCTGGGTCCTCCGGTAATGTGAGTGTTCCTTTTTCCTGTCTTTGAGGTTAATTTTCCACTCGCTAATTAGTGACTTATTGCTGTTATTGGACTACCTATCCTAAACTTCCCTTTTCCAACCTTACTGGCATTTCTCCTGTTGATGATTACTTACGTGCACTTGGGACGCTACGCTGATTGTGCACCAACCCGGAACTAGAGAGCCCCTTGTGCCGCCCGGGTCTAGTTTCCCTACTAATCACTAATTCCCTTTTTTTGTTTTATAGCTGTCGTTTCCCTGGAAGTCGAGCCAGTACTTTCATTGGTAAGATCTGATATCATCCTTTATGGGTACTTCATCAAGAGTTTATATTCCAGCATATCACATTGGTATTTCTTTTGTTTTGTACCATTAGGTGGGAAGGCGTCTATGTGTTTCTAGCTACTAATCAGGGGGGAGGACTAATCAGGTATACACCAGAGCTAGGCTATAGTTTATGTCATCTTACCTGTCACCCGTTACTCACGGTCTCTTTTTTCCTTGCAGCTGGTACCGTGGCTCTCCCCGCTCTTTTGAGTGATCGGGTCCTTTGTACTGTTCACCAGTAGAAAGCCATATCATTAAAAAGATCTTTATCCCTCACAGAGAGGAGGCTCGGGTGGGGGCTCCAACCCGAGCTCTTCAAGCAAATCACCAACCATACAGACGTAGTCGTCAATCCAGGCCACCCCTGTACGGTGAGTGACAGTATGATGGGGTGATGAGCAGTGAAAATTAAATCGATGGGAACCAGTTCCTGATGTGAGGCGATCCTCATGATCAGCTTCTTAGTCTGCTCCTTTATGGGTCCTGAGGTCAACTGAGAGCCATCTACTCCTTCCATCAGTATACTGATGGATTTGGGTTCTCTGGGTATCAGGTGAGTTTGAGCCCATTGGTCATCTATGAAATTGCCTGCTCCTCCGCAGTCAATTAAGGCAGGCACATTTTCCATTAGAAGGTTATGAAATTGAAGGGCTACTTAAATGACCACCAGGCCTTTGGTCTGACTGGTACCTATTTGGGAACCAGTTTGTTCCTCCCGAGTCATGGTTCCCTCTATGACTGGGACACTGCTTTTCCCTGGCGTCTTGGGGGAGCCAAAGGACACTCACAAACAGTATGTTCCTTTGATCCACAATACATACAGAGACCCAAGGTGCAGCATTGATTGCATTTTGTAGACCTCTAGCTGCCCCCATCTGCATGGGTTCCTCCGTGACTGAGGGTTTGGGAGCGGGTTTAGCCGGTTCTGAGTAGTTCCGGGGGGTTCTACTCCTTCTCCATTCTGATAATCTCTCTTGTAAGCGATAGTCTACTTGCAGCGGTAAGGTGATTATGTCAGCTAAGTTAGCTGGTCCTGCCACTCTGGCGACTTCCTCTTTGAGGTCTTCATGAAGGCCTCTTCAGAAAAGGGTCAGTAAGGCGTCATCAGGCCAGGCTATGCCAGCTGCCATTTGTTTGAGCTGCGTGATATACACAAACAAGTCCTGCGTTCCTTGATGGAAATCCAACAATTGTTCTTGGGCTGACACAAGAATCTCTTGTCGTCCAAACATCGCTCAGATGCTGTTAAGAAAGCTGAGTTAAGAGCCCATTAATGGATTGTTCGAGGTAACCATTGATGTAGCCCAGGCTAGGGTGCTACCCGCCAAGTTGGATATCATATAACCAACTTTGGCTCAGTCACTAGGAAAATAATTCTCCTTGAACATAAACTGTACAGTGCAGGCGTCCAGGAACTCTGAGCTTTTTTGGATTGCCATTGTATTTACCTATGGGAAGAGATACTGGCTCTCTTTGGGGTAAGGGTATAAGTTGTCAGCGGTCTGAGTAGGAGCTGCGTTTAAGAAGCTGTGAGTCCCTCTGCTGGTGAGAGAGGGAAGTAGACCGTGAACGCCCAATATGATTTTGAGCATGGGCGGCAGCCATCTTAGGTAAGGGAAGGGAAGGTCCATTAAGACCCACTGCTTAAGTTGTATTGACCAACCGCATAAGCTGTAATGATAACCATGCGTGTACCTATCTGTAATATGCCATTTACTGATACCATGCCTGTAACTAAGCTCATGCAAGTAACAGCGCCTCAATGCCCCTGGGCTGCTTGCGCGCTATACAAATTTAAATAAATAAATAAAGATCTCTATTGTATCTTCCAAGTGTGCCAGAGTTTCCAGAAACGCTGATTCCTGACACAAGATCACTTCTCTCCTCACCACCCTCTCGATTCCTGCCGCCTTTCTCCTTCGTTTGAACTGCTGCATGGTAGCCGTCTTGTCATGCTGTCTGCTGTACTCGCCTTTCTCATGCTGTTTCTCTTTGGCTCCAACTTTTATCCCTATGGGGAAAGGAAAGGGCCAGGTGTGTGTGTGATTCAGGATAATATCCTGACCTTGTCTGACACTCGGGTTGGGATGTGTCAAGTAAACGGTTCTGGGATTAGTCTGTTGTCTGTTGTGGTGTGAAAGAATGTTGGTGTCGGAAAAGGGTAGAGGTAAAATTTCCAGATGTCTTACCGGGCCAGAAGGGAAAGAGGTGTTTTATGGAATAAAAGTCTTTGTATTCAGACTTGTGGGGATCTCGGAAGGGTAGGTTACATTTGACCAAGAGTTTAGAAATTGATATTCAGAGGAACGGGATAGTCAGGGTTGGTGAAATGAACACAGGGGATTCTGGAACCGGTAGTGTGTTGTCAGTGCAGATGGAGTGTTCGTAAAAGAATAATCAAAAGGATGTGGAGAAAAATGGTTGAAAGTTTTTGGCTGGTAGTGGGAAAGCAGGGTTTCTGGGAGATGTGATTTTCCAATTTAAGAGGGTTTGTGCACCTAGAGGATTTTCCGGATTGGGGGCGGAGGGGGGTTTGGTAAAGTCTGATATGGGAGACTTTATGGGAGAAAGTGGGCCAGGGGTAGTGTAGCCCACAAAGGTCTCAGGGACCTCACTCTCCTCATCCTCTTCATCTGCAGCATACCTCGTGTCACCTTGGGCATTCCCCCGAGCACAACCCCGGGTTTCCACACCAAGGTGATCCTCCCCCACTGGTCCACCCCCAGGAACTGGATCCAACAGCAATGGCCATGTCCTGGCCACCTGAATAAGGGATTCTCAAGGTTTTACAGGGAGTATACCCTCAAGTTTCTCACAGGCCCCGAGCGGACGTGTCCACATGATGGGCCGCCGCCTCCAACAGGTCCTGAGCCTGCCCCTTGGCATCAGATAGGCCCCCTTTAAAATCTTCTAGCCTGTCCTCTGGGATACAATCTTGAAACTCTGAAAGCTCTCGCCACAGCTTGAGGTTGGCAGCCGCTAAAATTACTTCAGTAAAATGTTTCCCCTATGCCATCCAGGGATTTTTTCTCCTTGGATAAGATCTGTGAGGCAGCCATGGAGTAGGTCGAGGAAAACTTAGCTTGGAGTGTAGCTGCTGCTACTACCGTTGAAGAAGGAAGCAGGCAGGCAGCCAAGTGCATGTCCTCCAAGGCATGGAGTTTATAGCGAGCATCAATCTTTTTATTCATATGCTGCCCAGAATTAGGTTTTTCCCAGACCTTACGGGCTTCAGCAAGGAAGTCCTTTTTGAAGAAAAAGGCCTGAGCGCATTTGTGAAGTAAGGTTTAGCGTTCCTGAGAGAACTCCCTCTTGTGGAGCTGAAGGCTCAGGGATTGGAATTTCTAGCAATGCCATCATATCCAAAACCCGGTCATGAAAAGAAAAAGCTCTGATAGAGTGGGCCGTGTCTTCCCTATCCTGGTCCGCATGCTCCCTGTTTGTTTTGGCGGGAACCAAACATTGATCCGCGACATGAAATACCTCAGACACCTTGGGCATAGCCATTTGTAGCACTGGCGTTGGAACCATTGAAAGCGGAGGCAATGGTGGCAGTGTAGGAGGAGGCTCCACTGGAAGCAGAGGAGGCACAACCAGAGCCTGCTGACGAGGAGGGGGAGCAGGCTGCGCCTCAAGAGGCGTGGACATATATCTTTGAACAGATCCTTAAAGTAAGCTTTCATCGGGTCTCAGTGCATGAGGGCCTGGAATCTGCTAAAGAACGCATCCTCTGAGGAAGGTTTAGGCAGAGGAGTGGGTAGAGCCCGCTCTGGGGGGCATACCCCCAAGATTGCATTGAGGCAGGTTGCCAAGATGCACCCCCCAGCTGGTTCGACATAAACCAGGGGAGCGGATGTAGGATGAAGTGAGACCATGTGTGGCAGCAGAAAACTTGCACACCAGTCAGTTGGCAAGCGAAAGGGGTTTCTATTACCCAGATTTGGTAAAAACGTCTGCTCTGCCCCAAACGTAGGCCCTCCTGTCCCAGCCGTTCAAAAAGTTGGGTTGGAGGAGCTCGTCAAGATGGCCGCGTAAATTTTGGGCCGCCATTTTGTCACTGCCTGAAGTGATCTGCGTCACAGGTTTTTGTGAGGCCATTGCCACCAAAGTAATTGTAGGAGCTTTTGAATCCGTTTTAGCCCTCTGAAAGTAAGCCTCGGCAGAGCCGGTACTCGAAGACCTGGAGCATTTTTTTCGGCACCTTTAGCCTCGGAAGAAGTGTTAGCCCCCTGTGAGGGAACCTTGGCAGGGCTGGTGCGTAAGGACCTAAGGCCTTTGTCCCCCTTCTTTGCACCCTCAGCAGGACCGGTGCGACCAGGAGATTCTTTCTGGGAAAGCTTAGGCTGACACCCAGTAGCCAGAGTTCCCGAATGGGACACATCGATCCTGCTGGCTTTGATAATAGCCTGTATTTGGGGATCCTCAGGAGTGATCCCGGTATTTTAAGCCACTTTATAGAAAGCCTCAAGACTAGGCTTGGTATGTTTAGTCCCAGACTGGGAAACCTCTGGAATAACCCCGGTTGAAGTAGCCCCAGAAACTTTGGGCTTCGTTTTAGTTCCCAGAAGGGAAACCTCAGAGGAAAATCTGGCCGTTTTAACCCTTTGACGAGGACCCTCGAAGGAGACTCCGGAATCCAGGTTAGATCCCTTTCGGGACACCTCAGGAAGAACACTGGTACAAGAGCCGTTTGGACCCCTTCCGGACCCAGTAGACCCCGGGAAGGAGTACCCTGGCTGGGGTGCCCTAAAAAGGAAGGAACTTACCGATGCTTCCTTTTTTCGTCGATTAATTGCTATAAATGAGGAGGAGGTAGCTGTTGGAACACTTCCTCCCACCTGACGAGCCTACGCTGGAGTGCAAGGATGGAGAGTGAGTCGCAGTAAAGACAAGAGTCCCACCGATGTTCCGGGCCCAAGCACTCCAGACAAAAAGAATGGGGATCCGCCCTAGTGAATCGACGTTCGCACGAAGAACAGGACACGAATTCCTGATGGTCTGGCATAGACAGAGGTGAAGAGACCGTTCCACCGGAGCAGGAAGATGAAGGACAAGTGGGAAAAAGATGAAAAAATCCCCACGATGCAAGTGCATTCCGACCCCGACTGCGCAGAGAAAAGGACTGAAGGGCGATGCGCGGGGCAGAGCTTCGGAAGGCAGGGTTACAGCCATTTGCGCGGCCCCGCTTAAAAGTAAATGAAGGTCAAAAAGTAATTTGTGATGCTTCAAAGTGCTCCGGTCCCGTCCCGATTGACTGAATGTACCAAAAGTATGGAGGAGAGGGGACAGAACATAGGAGTAAACAGCATGACACTATGGAACACAGTTATCCACTCAAGCCTTGTGACATGCAGAATCCTTGCTGTGGTGAGGTGGAGTAAAGAGTCAAACAAAGGGCTGGCATGTGCAAGGAAGACATGGTATCGGCCAGTAGACACAGACACAATCGATGCAAGTTTTGAAAATTATTATTCAATGTTTTGCTTAGGATGGTAGAATTCGTAACTGGCCCTTACTCTAAAATGGGAGTACTCTCGATAATAAACAATAACAAATACGTCAAGTCACTCTGGTCAAGATAAAAAGGCCTATACTAAGAAAACCTAACCTTGCCCTCCTTCTTAAAATAAAATGTGTTAAGGAAATAAAAAAGGAAAATAGTGTCCCAAAATGAAATGTGAGAACAGCTTCAGTGCTTGCCCCCTTTCCCAGGTTCAACCCCACAGGGTCTCAAGAGTCTTTTAAAAAAGAAAAGATAGGTGGATGGCACAGTTCTCTCAGTCTTGCACATTTTGGCTTACTGGCACAATACAACAGTTCACTTTTAGGCTTTCAATTTCCAATAATTCAATCACTTTCTTTAGGCTTTGCCCACCTTGCCATCAATACTCGGTTCATATGTTTCTCAACTTCTCACAGTTCTGCACAGGCTTCCTTCCGCCGGGTTCGAGTCTGTCTTGTTTTACTTTGGCACACAATTTCTTACAAGTATGGGAGTTCCCTTCCCCATGTTTTATGTAAGGTATCTTTTTTCACTGTCGAAGATTTTCGAAACTGCAAGGAATTTCCCCAGACCTCTGCATGACCACTTCAAACTCTCTTTCAATAATCCTTCAATTTAGAATCTTCTCTTGCAGCACCAACGCCTCTCGTTCATTTGCCTTGGTAGTTTTAATATTTTACTTTTACCTTCTTGGCGTTTTCACAGTTCACATATTTCTACGTTTGCATCTTGGCATATTCGCAGATCACATATTTCAAGCTTTGCCTTGTTGGCATATTAATCACGCCTCTCTTTGTCTAGTGGCACAACCTGTTGTTTTCCTACTTGTTCCAAAAACTTTATGGATTTATGAAATGTAGTTGGGTGCAGGGGAGAACAACAATCCTGACACAAAGTTGTATGTTGAACAAAAACACTGCAGGTGTCCACAACCTCGTGGAACACTCCCGTCCCCTGCACACCTATTTGTATTGGAATACCAATCAATGTTTTAATTTTCATTGATCCTTTTACTTTATGTAGTAAAGAATGAAACAACCAAAATAGATTTTTTCTTAAGAAATAAAGGTTTCATGTATATAAAAGTTTAGTGTTTTCACTTTTACTGTTCCAATTTCCAACGTAAACAATTTTTTCATATGTTAACAGTCTGTTAACTAGTGCCAATTTTCACACTCTTGGTGTTATTTTCTGAATTTCAATGAGTCCAAAAAAGCATAAATCATCAACATTTGTAATGTATGGCAAACACAACGATGTTTTCATTTATGCGGTTCTGCTCTACGCGTTTCGGGAAATAATTGTTCCCTTCTTCAGGAGCTACCAATTCACAAATGTTTCTTTCTTTTTCGTTCCCACCTATTAATTCAAATCAACAAATATATAACCGTCAGTCTTTTTGCTGATTATCATAGTTTCAATTTGCTGTCATTATTCTCAAAGTGATAATCACCTGGATGTTATCCTGCCTTTTTAATTATTAGCCATGCGATCATTTAGCTTCTCACATTTGTTAAACCCCCTAAAAAAACAATAAAAAACATAATCCCAATTGGTTGTTGCAGTCCCCTTAGCTTTACCATTAAAAAACTAGAGACTACATTGTTGTTAAACAAGTATAACAAAAAAACTCATGTCATGTTAAAGGAATACCTGTGTATTTTATTAGGTACTGGTCCCCTCGCTTGTGATATTATTCAACATGTAATCGCGTGTGATACTCCACTGCTATTTCTCCCACATCTATTGTCAGCAGGATTGGCCAAGAAATATATATGTAGATTTTAGTTGCCAGGTCCTCCTGGCAAATTTCCATCCGCTCTTTATTTGTCATCTAATTCTTTTTGGAAAAAGTTATGCCATTGTTCTATTCATGATTTTTTATGGCTGTGCGTCTCACGTGCCAGGTAACACAATGACCTGTCACTTAGGCCATCTATGTGCATCTCTGTCTAAGATGTACTTTGCCAATGGCTCAAAGGGCTGACACTATTCTCACATTTATTCAAAAATGTATTGGGCTAAAATGCAATATGCACATGGCATAAATGCGGCTGTTTTAAATGTTAATAAACATGTGATCAAAGTGCTCCATTAGTGTGCTATACTAGCCCACTAGGACTTTTTAGATTCAGATTACCTGCACTCCATTGCGTAGTCTCCTCTCCCGTTTGAATTGCACTTACAGTCACATTTGCGGGTCCAAAATGGCCGCTATTTGTTTATCTATGACGTTATTACGTTCCGTCATTCTGGTTATTACAGATTTTTTATGGCTTTTTGTTAATAAAGTGTTTTTCACTATCATTCCCATGTCTCATATTTTTATATAAAGCGGCACCTTTGTTAAATGTATATAACGAGGTCATGGTCTTGATGCATCAATTAAATGATGGTGCAAATTGTGTTCTCCCCTTGTTCCGTTGCAAATTACTGCATCACTTCTATTTATGTTCCATTGTTTAAGGGGGAAATACTTCTATTCATGGTAATTAAACAGGACCTCTATATGTCTGACCATCTTGAATGGTGGCTAGAGAATGACTACATTCTCAGGTCCCACCGGATGTTCTGCTGGTCTATTGTAATAAATCCATTACTATTCTTTTTTTTTAAAGGACAGAAAAGGGCCACCTTAGGCTATCTGGTCTCATTCATCATCTGCCTCTTAAGGTAATGGAAACATCCATGTGCTTACCCCGCGTTTCATGCTCACAATCTCACAACCTCATTTTTCAACAATGTATGTATGTATGTATATGACATGGACCTCATATGCCAACATATATACCATTCTTATTACATATTTTTCATTTTCACCTGATTTTCCACATCATATCATGTTTAACAGATGATCTCAAGTATTGCATCAGTTGTGAAATACAGTTTCAACATTTTGCAAATCTCGACATTTTCAACATTTTGTGAGGTACAATTTGAACCCCATCAATGTAAAGACTCTTTACGTGCTGTAGTCTACCTGTGTTCATTACATATCTATGCTGGTCATAGAAATGCACCCAAGTTGAACTCCTCGTTAATTCCCTCTGGTGTCAGACTTCCCAATCTCTCTATCCAGAATAATTCCCTCTGATTTAATCGTTTACTATGGCCTCCTCCTCTCTGATGTCTTTTCACAACTTCCAACACTGTCACTTTTAGCTGTGCTATTGTATGTCTTCTTTCTGCAAAAAGCAGTGATACCGGAGATCCAATATTGTTTGTGCGGATGTTAGTTTTATGCTCATTCCAGTGTTCTTTGGCCTTCCTTGCAGTCTGTCTGACAAAAAACAAGCCACAGGGACAGCTGAGTCCATAAATGACTTATTTGAAGTCACAAGTTGCTTAGTCCCTTCATTGTATTTTGTTTCCATTTCGTGGGTTTCTTACATAATTCCCTCTCATAACATTGTTGCAATTATTGCAATTTAAGCAAGGATATGTGCCTGTCTTCTTCTTTCTTAATGTTGGTTGGTTATCAACTCTTTTGTCTTTCCGCTTTCACTAGTTGGTCTTTTATATTGCGTCCTCTCTTATAAGCAATAATCAGTGGTTTAGGGAATAATGCTAGTCGTTGGGGGTCCATTTCTATGAACCTCCAGTTCTTTTATTATCAGACTTTTGATGTGGTGACTGTGGCTGCTGCATTTAAAGGCATTAAGAAAAGGTACTTCTGTTGATTTGGTTTTTGGAATCAAGAGATCCTTCCTATTTAGCAAGCTCGCTTTCTCTTGTGCTCTTTCTATAATTTCTTTCGGGTAACCTCGTTTGTCATATTTTTCTGTCTGACATCTTGGAATTCTCCTCTCTTAAGGTGTCTTCCGTGGATATTTCCCTCTTGAGTTGCAGAAACTGGCTGTATGGCAAGCTAAAATCTACATATATATTTTTCATGTGTTGTGGATGTTGGCTGAGGTAATGTAATGAATTGTTCACATCCATAACTCTGTGCAATATATTTGTTGTCATATTCACAGTTCATATATTTAGTTTTACACTTGTTCAACTTTCTTTCCTTTGATCTTCGCTGTAATATCTTTCACAATTCCTCACATTTCACAGAGACTTTCGAACGTGCAATTTCACCTCGCAGGACCACTCTGCTACTTTGTATCTTTCTCCTTTAACAATGGTTCTCTTCATTCACAGTTTATCAGCACACACGCAACCTTCATTTGCAAAATTACAGTCACTTTCTCTTTAACATCAATCAGACAGTTGTTCCCCTTGATAACTCACCGGGCGTGTTAATAGAATGTCTTTCATCTTTTCTCACAGTCCAAACGTGTTACCAACGCCTCCTCTGCTCCTCCCCAACTACGCCGTTCACCCCTGAGGGTCGTGGGCTGCATCCCGGCAATCTGAAGGTTTCTTTCCTCCGCTCGCTCGGCTTTACTTTTCAAATCCTCTCGGCTTCCCAAAAGTCTGGAAATCTTGCCTGGCCTTCTCTTGATCCTCTCACTTGCAGATCAGACCGCTGGCCTTTCAGCTTCCACTATCCAGTACGCATCAGCCTTGGAAGAACTGTTCCTTCTCGTGCCCAGCCTCACTCAAAGTGTGCCTGTGCGAGCCACCTTTTATTTTCACAGGGAGTACTAACAAGTGACAGGTGTAAATTGTTCAATTTACGTGCCTGGCTTTGCCTGGCCTCATTACAGGGCCAATGCAAGTCAGGCAAGGTAATCTCTCTAGCCTCATTCCTCATCTTTTGTCAAGACAAAGTGGGGAGGAATTATGGGAGTTGCCGTTTCCCATAAAATACTCCAGATTGGGGTTAGATCGGTTATGGAAAAAGGAGGATTGCATGTCTCAACATTGGGTGCTTCTCCCCCATTCCGGAGGCCCCCCTACCCAGGTGATCCTCCCTCGCTTGTCCACCCCCAGGGTCAGGATCCAAAAGCGACGACCTTTCCCTGGATCCCCGGTGACTAAGTTGTGAAACACCCTCTGGTTTTTCACACATTTTTCAACAAAGCTTTATTAAGATTTGAAGAAAAGAACCTACCTGTCATGCACAACAGATCAGCTACACGACTACGCACCACCCTGCTTAATACCCCGACGCACACTGCTAGACTCCCTGGGTCACAGTCCACCTCCCAAGCTATCCCTTCACCTGTGGTGCGGGGGAGTCGTCATCGCCGGTGGTTTCAGGCCGTGCGCAGGGGCCGGCCCAGTTTGTTGCCTCGTTTCCATTGGCAACTCCCATGGAGACTACGGTCGGGCTGGAGCACCCGATCGCGGTTACTTCCTGATTCCGCATCGGCTTCACGATCACGTGCTCAGGGATCCGCTCACGTGATTGGGAGCCAGCGCACGTAAAAGCCGGGAAGTTTGAATCGCTCACCGCTTCACAGCTGTCTCACGACTCTGTTCAGCGTTTCAGGATTCACGTTGTTTTGCTGCATCGGATCAGGACTCAGGCTTACGAACCATGGATTGGCTTTCTTACTCCAAGGACACTGTCACTCGGAACTCTGCACGGATATTGGTACTTTGGACTCTTTTTGCTAACGCTCAACGGATTGCTTGACAAAAGTGAACCCGGCAGAGGGATGTCCACGGAGAACTGTTTAAAAAGACATTAAGATTTGTGAATGCCAACAAGAAAATATCTTTGCAAAAGCTGTGGTGAACCCGACAGAGGGAGGCAAACATTTGAAAAATTGTCCAAGCCCAGAAGAGGGAGATCTGGAGGTGAGAAGCCATCACCCCAACGACACGTGAATGCAAACGAGAAGTCATTTTGAATATAAGCCAAAGTGAACCCGACGAGAGGTAGGCTGATATTCAAGAGGGATCTGCGCCTGAAAGAGGGGGACCCAGGGGTGAAGAATCCTCACCTTACGTATAATCTGAAAGGAACTTTTTGTTTTTCATATTTGAACCTATCAGGCCCTCGGAAGCAAGAAAGTCAACCACCAAAGGTTGTGATAGCGATAGGAAATGTTTGTGGATCTAAGCCCAGAAGAAGGGGATGCAAGGGTGAGAAGCCAGCACCCAACGTGCTTTTGAAAAAGAACTTTGAGTGGTTTATTTATTTGTTTGCAACAGGTCCTTGAAGGCAAGAGACTTTTGAGGAGAAAAGAGACTTGACCATTGACGGTCCTGATAGCTGAAATCAGAACTGTCGTCTCGAGCCAGGAAAGCTCGAGAGTGTACTGTGCTCAGGAGTCCGACTTTGTCCCGTGCTCAAAACGTGGGAAAGGGAGACCTCGGCTACACATCCTAACTTATCATTTGTGAAAACTTCTTTCTTTCTTGTGAATCTTATCCCAGACTCTTTTTGTATTTAGACTAAGGACTGGCAATAGGTTTTTCTTAGTATAGGCCCATTTATTTGACAAGACGCCACTAGGACTGCCTTATTTTTCATTTGATGGTCGTAGCTTGCTCCCATATTAGCTTTAGGTTTAGATTAGGTGTTTTCCCAAACTGCAAACTCAGTTTAATAAACACCCTTGAACTGTGATCACTTGTGTCTGTCTTTACTGTTGCCATAATGAGTTCCTTACAGTATCGTCATGCACACTGCAAAATTAGTGCTGTGTTATTCTTTTTTTCCCATTCAAATGTTATTGAAAGAAAAGAGACAGAACAATATCTGGTCAAACATACTGGGCAAATTTGCAATATCATTAAACACTCGGATTCCTGTGTTATTCTTATTGTCCCCTTTTTATCGTGTGCAGTTTACCGTCAGCACGGTGGATGGTGCCCCTGCTCCTGTCACAGTTCCTAATGGAAGAGGATCTCCAAGGCAGGTTTGCAACCTCTCTCCTCACAGAAGGTCCAGGTGTCTCCACCCCGGTTTAGCATACAGCCTTGGAGCTGCAGAGCCTAGTCACAGCACCACGAAAAAAAGCAGTTCGGCCTGTAAAACCCCTTCATCGACTACACACAGCAGCCACAGCAGACAGCAGGAGATTCCCACCTTGCATCCCATACACCGTGCAGAGCCATGAACGGAGGCAGAATCGAGGTGGTGAGGGTGCCACAAGAGAATGCAGAACAGTTGGCAATCCCCAGAGCCGACCAAACACGAGGCCAAAGCTGCACCGGGGCCTCCGATCTCACGCAGCCCAGGAGGGGAGCGCTTCAGAAGCAGGGCGAGATCCGCGGCTGGCTCCGGCCTCTCACTCCAGATACCCCGCGGGGCCGCAACTTGAGGCCAACTTAAAACAGCAAGGGAGACCGATAGTGTCGGGGTGTGGCTCTATCTTGGAGCCTTTATGTAAATGTATAGATCTTTTTTAGAACCTATAAGTCAACAAACTGCAACCTACCTTAAAGACACGACTGCTACCATCAAAATATTCAAAGGCGATCCACTTAATAAAGAACAAGAGTTTTTAGTTACTATGGATATCAAATCGCTTTATACGAACATCCCACAGGAAGAGGCGATAGAAGTAGTCCACAGATTTCTTATCCATCAGGCACCTCAACATAGAGTTCCAGCGGCTTTTCTTGTGGAACTCATGACCATTGCTTTGCAAAAAACGTCTTTGTCTATTCGGGACAATTCCATCTACAAACAAGGGGCACGGCGATGGGTGTTGCCTTTGCACCTAGCCTGGCTATCCTCTTTATGGCAGCATTGAGAAACAATTTGTACTTTCAGAAAGCAATGTCTATAAACCACACATTAGAAAGTGGTTTAGATTTATAGACATTGTTATCTTTATTTTTGCAAGGTAACCTTGAATCTCTGAATGATTTTCTCCTTTATCTCAATAACCAACATGCGTCAATTAATTTGTTGGATCTTCATCTTCAGGTGGAATTGGGACACCTTACTTGTACCTTCTACAAGAAAACAACGGATAGGAACACCACCTTACATTTTACAAGCTTCCATCCAAGGTCACTAAAAGAGAATCTGCCATATAGTCAAATTCTAAGACTCAGAAGAAATTGCACAGCAATCTGAGACTACAATCTACACGCGAACAAATTAGGCAGCGATTTGAGGGAAAGAGCTATCCTAATAAACTGGCGTTGCATGCACTTAAAAGACAGAGATTTACGCATAGGGAGAATCTCTTGGAGCCAAGTGTGAAACATCCAACTCAGGAAAGAATAACGTGCGTTACAACATATAGCACACAATAATTTGCCATCAAGAAAGCATTACTAAAATATTGGCCTATGGTGAACACCTGCCTTCCCGATATAGGCAAACCTTTGTTTGCTTTTAAAAGGTTGAGAAATCTGAAAGACCAATTGGTGCACTCATCAAGCCAGGCTAAATTCCATACTAGCCACAGGGTCCTTCGCCCCCTCGAGGGCCATTTTCCATGTGGGAATTGTCGAGCCTGTCAATTTACCAGTACAACGACTTGCTTTCAGATTGAGAACAGAGTGTGGGATATACCATTTTTTTCTAATTGTAAAACCTGCAATGTAGTGTACTGCATCGAATGTGTGGGTGGACTGAGATACGTGGGACAGACCACTAGGCCAGTCCACACGAGAATCAACGAGCATCGCTCAAGAATCGGATGCAAGAAACATTTAGCACCAATGGTCTTACACTACATAGCTTTCTCACAAGCACCAGATGATAAATAGTGGATTATTGATGTTGTCAAAAACAGCTCTAATCTACAACAAGCCTTGAACAACAAAGAATCGAGATGGATCCATTGCTTACAAACATTGGATAAATCAAGAGGGCTTAATGAAGAGACTCCACTTTACCAACTACCCCCATAGTCTCTAGTTATCAAACTGGGCTGGCGGACTCAGTACTTTATCAGGTTGATCGGTAATGTCTTCCTCATCAGTAGAACTCAACTCGTTCCCCCGTTCCTTTTCCTCCTCACCTGAGCTTGAAGAGTAATTTAACTTCTTTCTTCTGGCGTGTAGAGCGGGAAGCCTTTTCTTCTGTAGCAGGTAAGGTCGGTCTCGAAAGGTAGCCACCGCGGCTCCAAACAGGAGGCACGGTGACCCCCCTCCGCGACGGACTAACAACAGAGTGAGAGGAAAAGCCAAACGACGTAAAAACCCCTACGGAGTACTTGAGCAAGCAGGAAACCAGAAACAGGAAAATACTCGGTGAGGCACAATCAGGCGATACTAGGCAAGGTGAGTATGAGAGTGTAACAAGAGGCAAGCTCCGTAGAGAATGGAGCAGAGCGAGTGACAGCATGGAAAAGGAACGGACCGGTGAAAACAACCGGGGGAAGGAAAACCGGAAAGACTGGGAGGAGGGAGTGAGCAAGGGGAAAGAGAGCAAGGGCTTGGAAGAAACAGAACAGCACGGGCAGAGCACCGCCAAGGAGAAAACTATAGAGGAGCGAGAGCAACAGAGGGAAATCTGAAGTTGCAACGCACAGAGCTGCCTAGCGTGTGGAAGTAAATACGCGTAGGCGGCGGCCATGTTGAAAAAGACTAGAACGTTAGTGCTGTCAGGGAAAAAACGTGACAGCACAATTCAATGACGGCCCAGCTTCCACCTCTTCCACAGCCGCCAGCGCCCAGCGGTCGTGGCACTAGTCAATACATTTTCTCCTTCTGATCCCCCTGGATGGGCATGGATATTGGAGGCTCTGTTCTGCTTTTTATGATTGAATTCATAATGGCAATTTTCTGCCTCTATCCCAGCTTTAGATCTGCATTTTATACATCTTGCCTTCATTTCCCCATGCACAGTTTGAGATTCTGATTTTTATCCCCCCTTTCTTTTGCAGTGTAGCGACTTTATTATCCAATCGTCGCGACTGTTTCAAACATGGGGTTATAGGACTATACCATGAACCTGCATGCAGTTCATGTTTTGGCCACTATAGGTAGATGGTGCACTTCATTTTATAGACCTACCGTGAATTCACAACGTAACTTAGAACGACAGGAAGTAGACACTGTCGGTTTCCAACACGCGAGGTACAAGGTAATGTGTCCGCCTTTGGCACACGCGTATACTCTGTTGCAGCTCTGGTGCTTTGCTTACCCTTATTTTTGTTTTTTCTTGAGGACTCCATAGTGTCTCCACATTCGAAGGCCCGAGCGGACCATATGTGTCAATTATCAAACACATTATAAAGGAAGAAGACGGCACGTAGGTGTTACGCTCACCTGGCTCCAACAGAGGCGTCGATCTGAACTGGACAGCTGCGGTCTCCACCAATGTGACACGTAGTCCGAGATGGCGGACTGGACTGGCCCACCTAGTGTCAGCACCTACTTCTAATACAGTTGTAGTACCCTTTTGTATCTCTTCAACCTCCTCACCTGTGGAGTCGAAATCCTCCTCAACTGGGCTGAGCGCTCGATGTGCCGTGTAGTCCTTTTCTTTTTTTCGAGGCTGAGCGTGTCTCCCACAAGAGGAAGCCACAGTGAGAGCGTGTAAATGCGCCCCGACTGTGTCCCACTCCCGGGAGGGACAAAGAGGGGAAAAAAAGCCAGAATAGGCAAAAAACCCCTGGAACCGGCAGGTATCCTGATGGCAGCTGGGCGTGTAAACAGATGAACAATGGAAGAAGGCAGCAACAGGACCCAGCAGGATTTGTAAACTCCAGCAAAACACAGGAAGCGAAAGTAAACAAAACCAAAGGCAGAAAGCCGGGCACGAAGGAGGGAAAGAAGGGAGGAGGGAGAGAACAGAAGGCGGGGACTGGAGAAGGACCGTGAAGAGTCAGAGAGGAGAAAGAGGAAAGGCTTGAGGAGCAAGAGGAAAACAGCGTGTAGCAAGACCGCGGCCGCGAAGAAAAGCAGCTGACCGTGGAAGGTTGCAACGCGCTGGACCTAGGGAGAGGAGTGGTTAAATAACGCTACGGTCACCCTAGCGGAAAAAGACTAGACCGCTTAGTGAACGTAGCATCAGCGTGACGGAAATCAGGAAGTCCATACGCGGCAGCGGGCCAAAGACGCCAGGTGAGAAAGCGGCGCATGACAGTATGCCCCCCGCCAAGGCCCAGGCCACCCGGTTTACCGGGATGTAAACGGTGAAACTTCCGGAGAAGGACAGGAGCATGGATGTGTGCATTTGGTTCCCAAGAGTCCTCAGCATGGGAAAAACCCTTCCAATGCACCAGGTATTCCAGGCGCCCTTTGCGGTACCTGGAGTCCAGTAACCTGGATACTTCATACTCAGGCGTATCAGTTGAGTGAGAGAGAATGGGGAAAGGGCGAGCCCTTAGTGACTGTTCGGCACTCTTCAAAAGAGATGCGTGAAACACTGGGTGAATTCGCCTAAGAGAATGTGGCAGCTTTAGGCGGAAGGCCACTGGATTGATCTTGGCAGTAATGGGATAGGGACCAATAAACCTGGGGGACAGCTTAGACGGGCGAGACCATCTAGGAAGGTATTTGGTGGATAACCACACCTTGGAGCCCACCTGCCAATCAGGTACTACCTGCCGGTGCCGGTCGGCTTGCCTCTTGTATGCCTGGAGGCTATCTCTGAGGTTCAACTTAGCTTTGTCTTGGATGTCCTTTATACGGATTAGTACCTCCTCTACCGCCGGAAGTGCAGGTTTGCAGGAAAAATGGGGAATGATGGCTCGGGGATGAAATCCATATGAGCAATAGAAGGGAGACATCTTGCTTGCGGAATGACTGGCATTATTATATGCGAACTCCGCCGTCGGTAACATATCCACCCAGTTGTCTTGTTCCAGATTGGTGTAGCTGCGCAAATATTGTTCCAAGGTGGCGTTTAACCGCTCTGTCTGCCCATTGGTGTGGGGATGATATCCCGATGACAATGCGCGGTGAATATTAAGAGCGGCGCATAAGGACTTCCAGAATTTGGAGACGTATTGGCTCCCTCGGTCTGATACTATCTTGTCTGGAAGACCATGTAGTCGAAACACATCTTTAATGAAAACCAATGCCATACCATCGGCAGTTAGTACACCAGGGAGTGGAGAGAAATGAGCCATCTTGGTGAGGGAGTCGATGGACACCATTATGCATGAACATCCTTGAGACAAAGGTAAGTCCACAATGAAATCAGTAGATATATGACTCCACGGACGCTCCGGGATAGAATCTTGTTGCAGCAGACCTATGGGTTTTTTTGTATTGTTTTTACTCTGACAGCAGACTCTGCAGGACCTGACGTAACGCTTAACATCTTCAGACAAACTTGGCCAGTAAAAGGCTCTGCTAATCAAGTCCAAGGTACTCGCCTGTCCCCTATGGCCTGCCGTCTTATGATCATGGCACCAGGACAATATGTCTTTCTGAAGAGGTTTAGATGGTACCCAGATCCTCTGATTCTTCAGGAACAAACCATCCTTTTGAATCATGCCGCGGGGTTCTGGATGTAAGGAGACGGCTTCTTTTATCCGTTGAAACAAGGAGGAGATATAAGACAGCACATCAACTTGTCCTTGACGAATGTCCATCAAGTCTTCACCAGCTGCCATTGAGATTTCGGGTCTTTCAAAGGTTTGTTTGACAAAATCGATAAAGGCATCGAAATTCTGTAAGACAGGGTCATTTCCGGTGACTAGAGGGGTGGCCCAAGCAAGAGCGTTCCCTGTCATATTGGACACCAGGAATCCAACCTTGGCATGATCAGAGGCGTAGGTGCGGGTTCTAGAGGAAAAATACACCCTGCAAGCGTCAAGAAATTCTTTTAGGGTCTTGGGGGAACCATCGTACTTCCCCGAGGACAAAGGCATAGGAGGCAGGTCTGTGTTGGGGGGCTCCCTCACTGCTACCATTTGTTTTAGCAGGTTGTTTTCGGTTTTTATATTTTGCATTTCTAGAGAGAGGCTTTGTACTGCAGCAATTAGTTCCTGCACTTGCTCAGGAGTTGCCATGGTTGTTGTTTGTAGGCGTTGCAAACTGTCAGCACCTACTTCTAATACAGTTGTAGTACCCTTTTTTATCTCTTCAACCTCCTCACCTGTGGAGTCGAAATCCTCCTCAACTGGGCTGAGCGCTCGATGTGCCGTGTAGTCTTTTTCTTTTTTTCGAGGCTGAGCGTGTCTCCCACAAGAGGAAGCCACAGTGAGAGCGTGTAAATGCGCCCCGACTGTGTCCCACTCCCGGGAGGGACAAAGAGGGGAAAAAAAGCCAGAATAGGCAAAAAACCCCTGGAACCGGCAGGTATCCTGATGGCAGCTGGGCGTGTAAACAGATGAACAATGGGAGAAGGCAGCAACAGGACCCAGCAGGATTTGTAAACTCCAGCAAAACACAGGAAGCGAAAGTAAACAAAACCAAAGGCAGAAAGCCGGGCACGAAGGAGGGAAAGAAGGGACGAGGGAGAGAACAGAAGGCGGGGACTGGAGAAGGACCGTGAAGAGTCAGAGAGGAGAAAGAGGAAAGGCTCGAGGAGCAAGAGGAAAACAGCGTGTAGCAAGACCGCGGCTGCGAAGAAAAGCAGCTGACCGTGGAAGGTTGCAACGCGCTGGACCTAGGGAGAGGAGTGGTTAAATAACGCTACGGTCACCCTAGCGGAAAAAGACTAGACCGCTTAGTGAACGTAGCGTCAGCGTGACGGAAATCAGGAAGTCCGTAAGCGGCAGCGGGGCCAAAGACGCCAGGTGAGAAAGCGGCGCATGACACCTAGCTTCGTTTGCTTGGCCCTTAGGAATATTCTTCTGCAAATGGAGAAAGGGAATTAACCACCCGTGGAGTTGAGCGTAAATCCCCCCACCCCCGCTGTTCTCCCCACGGATCACCTTTGATGTCCCCTCTTATAGTCTCACCTGAAGGTTTGAAAAGATGAGCTCTCCATCCTGCATTGAGCGCAGGGGCACGTTGATAACCAGTTGCTTCACTGGCTCGAAGGAATTGGTGAGTTCCAGAACAATATTGACTCCGAAAAGTATGTAGTTCGTAAGAGTTCAAATGCCTGACTTTCACTCTTGTCCGATTCCTTGCAGATTGCAGCTTGACCCTAGTGAAGAGTTCCTCGTGGCAACCGGTAATATCCTGGTAAAGATTTGTATTTCCAACACAGTTCGATAAATAATGTCAATATGTAACCTGTTGCTTTCTCCCTTATTCAGGCACTGAGAGAAAGGAACAAGTTACTTACCTGTAACTGTTGTTCTCCAGCATGGGTCTGGCATGGATTCACATGCTCATGAATATTCCCCGTCGTCAGGCTTGGAATCCTCGGTAAAGAAAAAACCAGTATCAGTTTCGTTTCTGATCTGTCTTTCGTAGTAATAACCAATCACTGGTCTCTGCGTCATACTGACCACAGCCAATGACTGCCCTCTACCTAAGCACCGCCTCTGGCAGCCATCTTCAGATTTGGAAGCACATGAAGTGGCAGTATGACCAAGTGAAGAGCCGCAGAGGGGTAGGCGGGAGGGTTCGCATGTGAATCCATGCCAGACCCATGCTGGAGAACAACAGTTACAGGTAAGTAACTTGTTCCTTCTCCAGCATGGGGTCTGGCATGGAGTCACATGCTCATGAATAAAGAATACATAGCAGTACACACATGCACAACCACGGGAGGTGGCAAAGGCTCAACATTAAGCATTACATCAAACTCAACATTAAGCATCTTACCTCCTCACCAGGCTCACCTCAGGCGAACAGGTTGCGCAGCACTGCTTGGCCGACCCTGGACTCCTCCCTGGAATCCCGATCGACGCAGTAGAATTTCGTGAAGGTGTGCGTCGACCTCCACGTAGCAGACCTGCATATGTCCAGCAGGGGCACACCAGAAAGGAACGCCGTGGTAGCTGCGATCGCTCTGGTGGAATGGGCTCTCGGACGGCCAGGCAGCGGTCGGTTTGCCAACCGATGACAGTACATGATACAGCCGGAGAGCCATCTGGAAATGGAAGCCTTCGAGAGAGCCTTCCCCTGATTGACAGGTCCAAAGTTCACAAAGAGTTGTGACGTCTTCCGAAAACACTTCGTGCGGTCCACGTAGAACTTCAGCGCTCTAGCCACATCCAGCGAGTGCAAAGTCCTCTCAGCCGGCGACGAAGGCGACGGGAAGAACACAGGCAACACCAAGGGTTCGTTGAGATGGAAGTCCGACGGTACCTTGGGCATGAAGGAGGGGTGCGTCCTGAGCACTACCCTCGTGTCGTGAAAAGTCAAGTACGGGGCCTTGCAGGAAAGGGCCTGGATCTCTCCCACCCGTCGTGCGGAGGTTATGGCCACAAGAAACGCTGTTTTCCACGACAGAAACTTCAACGGGGCCGAGTGCAGAGGCTCGAACGGAGGTCCCATGAGCTTGGTCAGCACCACGTTGAGCTCCAACGCCGGGGCCGGCACCTTCACCGGCGGGAACGATCTGAACAGTCCCTTCATGAACTCTTTCACCAGACGATGAGACCACAGGGACGTCCGGCCTGTGGTTCTGGTGTATCGGGAGATCGCAGCAAGATGAATCTTGATGGACGCGTGTGCCAGTCCAGCTTTGGCCAGGGTCAGCAGGTAGGGCAGTACCTGGGGAGCCGTAATCCGTAGAGGGTTAATCTTCAGTGCGTGGCACCAGACAGAGAACCTCTTCCATTTGTGTCCGTAGCATTTAAGAGTCGAGGATGCCCTGGCCTTTGCAAGAACCTCTCTGCAGTCGGCCGGTATGTCGTATCCTCCAAACTCTAGCGCTGCAGGAGCCAGGCCTGCAAGTTCAGCGATTTCGGGTCGTGGTGGAGGATGGCGCCTCCTTCCCTGGAGAGTAGGTCCGCGTCCACCGGCAGCTTGATTGGCGGGGACGCTGACAAGTCCAGAAGGTCCGGGAACCATATCTGCCTCGGCCACGCAGGTGCAACGAGGATCATCCTGCACCGTGACCTCTTGAGCTGGTTGACGAGCCGGATTAGCAGTGGCAAAGGAGGGAACGCATAGAGGAACAGGCCCTCCCAGGGGAACGAGAAAGCATCGCCCATGCTCCTCGCCTGGGGAAACCTGCTGGCAAACCTCCGGCACTTGGAGTTCGTCGCCGTCGCGAACAGGTCGATCTGGGGTGTGCCCCACCGTCGGAAGAGGCGATCCACCAGATCCTGCCGTAGTTCCCACTCGTGGCACGAGCGCAGCTCCCTGCTGAGTGAGTCGGCGATGGTGTTTTTTATCCCTGCCAGATGAAACGGCACCAGAAACATCCTTTGGGCGACTGCCCAATGCCACAGGTCCTGCGCCTCCTTGGACAGTGCTGGGGACCTGGTTCCGCCCTGTTTCCTGATGTAAAACATGGTGGTGGTGTTGTCGGTGAAGATCCTCACCACCTTGCCCTTGAGGGACGGAAAGAAGGACCTGAGGGCCCAGAACACTGCACGGAGCTCCAGGACGTTGATATGGAGGGACTTCTCCGTCGGGAGCCAGAGGCCTCTTGCGTGCAGATTTTCGGTGTGTGCTCCCCACCCTTCCAGGGAGGCATCCGTGGTCACTGTCTCCTGGTGGTCTGGAAGTCCATGCCCGCCGTCAGATGCACGCGGGTGCCCCACCACCGGACCGCTCGGCGGAAACTCTCGTCGAGTGTGATCCTCTCCTCGAAGCCGCCCGTCGTTTGGATCCAGCGCGCGTCCAGGAACCCTGCAACGGGCGCATCCGGAGCCTGCACATGGGAATGAGGTAGATGCAAGAGGACATCATTCCGAGGAGGGACTTGATGGACCTCACCGTGGCCGCGTCGGAAACCAACATCCGCTGTACCTTGCCCAGGATGGACCTGGTCCTTTCCTCCGACGGGGAGGCCAGAAGGGACACTGTGTCGAGCTTCGCTCCCAGAAACAGTGCGTTTTGCGCGGGTACCAGGTGGGACTTGGCGTAGTTCACGGAGAATCCCAGGTCCGTGAGAAGTTGGACGGTCCTTGCCGTGTGGTCCACGGCGAGCTCCCTCGTCTTGGCTCGGATGAGCCAGTCGTCCAGGTAGGGGTAGACGTGGATCCCCTCGCGGCGCAGCTGCGCCGCCACCGGTGCAAGGCACTTGGTAAATACCCTGGGTGCCGACCGTAGTCCGAAGGGGAGGGCTTTGAACTAGTAGTGACGCCCTTGGACCACAAACCTGAGGAATTTTCGGTGCCCCTTTTGGATGGGAATATGGAAGTAGGCATCTTCCAAATCCAACGACGACAGGAAGTCTCCTTCCTCCAGCTGGCCCAGGACGTGCTGGAGGGTGACCATCCGGAACTTCTGCGCCTTGATGAACTTGTTCAGACGTCGCAGGTCTAGGATGGGGCGCCATCCTCCCGTCTTCTTCTTCACGAGGAAGTATCTCGAGTAAACTCCGGAGCCCCGAAGCCTCTTTGGGACGAGTTCGATGGCGCCCTTCCTGAGCAACGCCTTTACCTCCAGGAGAAGCTGAGGGACGTGAAGCTCTCTCCTGGCCACGGGGGGGACGCGCGGTCACCTTCTTTGAAACTCGAGCGCGTGGCCCCGGGCCAAGGCGTCCAGCACCCAACGGTCGGTGGAGATGGACTCCCACACGCTGACGAAGCTCGCCAGCCGGCCTCCCACCGGGGTGCTTCGGTGGGGGCCCGACCCCATGGCCGGTTCAATCCTGTTTCGACGAGGCTTTGCCGCCTTGACCTCCTTGGCGACGACGGCGGGGTCCTCCAGACTTGCCTCGTCCTCTGTAGGCCTCTTGAGACGACGAGCGGGCCGCTTGACGGTAGGTAGAGAAACCGCCGCCGGAACCTTTGGAGGCGCCCTTGCCTCCGCTGCTCCGAAAGGGCGTCCGTCGTTGCTGTAGAACCCCAAGGGCCCGGGCCGTCTCAGTGTCCGCTTTAATGGCCTGAAGGGAATCGTCCACTGTTTTCCCAAACAGGTTGTTCCCATCGAACGGCAGGTCCAGGACTCTGGTCTGTACGTCTTGACGGAAGTCCGTAGCCTTGAGCCATCCACGCCGCCTAAGGCACACGCCGTTGCCCAACTGGCGAAATCCAGTGTCGGCGATGTCCGTCGCAATAGTGATGGCGTGGTCCGACGCCACCTCACCTTCCTGTAGGATCTCTAGGGCATCCGCCCTCTTGTCGTCCGGTAGGAAGTCCAGCAGGGGAGCCAGTTTGTACCATAGCTCCCTGTCGTAGCGGGCCATGATAGCCAAGGCGTTGGCCGCTTTAATCGTCGTCGCTGCAGACGAGATGACCCTGCGTCCCATAGCGTCCAATTTCTTTCCCTCGCCGTCCGGTGGGGAAGTCGATGTGGAGGCCGCACCCCCCCCGCTTTCTTACTGGCCGCCGCGGAGACGACGGAGTCCGGGGTAGGCTGCGCCCGGAGGCACAGGGGGGCCGTGTCCGGGACCCGGTACTTCTTTTCGTACCGGTCTCTTCTAGCTGGCGTTGTGGAAGGGTTCTTGAGGAGGGCGAGGCCCTCATCCCAAATGTCGTCCAGTAGAGGCACCGCGAGGACCGTCTTCCTCTTGGCCTCGCGCCGTTGATAAAGGAATCCTTCCTTTTTCTTTTCCTCAGGGCAGAGTTGGAAAAGCTCGGATGCCCTGGCGATCATGGAGTGGAACGATCCAATCTCGTCGGGCGGAGAGGCCCTGGTGGGAGGCGACGACGGGAGGTCCTCGTCGTATACCTCGTCGTCCGTACCCGTCGCTGCCGTGTCAGTCCCCGTATCATCCCCTCGGGTGGACGGGGAGGAGGGCTGGACGGGTCGCGACGGCTGAAAAGGAGGTGAAGGGTGAATCCTTCTTTTCTTGGGAGGGGGAACACCCGAAGGTCCCGGTTCAGGATCCCCCGACGGGAGAGGCTCCTCCGTCGGCAACGGTAGTCTCGTCCTTATCTCTGAGCATAAGGACTGTATAGCCAACAAAATGGCCGCCGAGTTGTCTTGCGGCGCTGGCAGAGGGGAATCCGACGGGCGAATAGGGGCCCCGTCGGCACCCACGACGCTGTCGTCGTCACCTGCGTCGGGATCCATCCCGACGGGCCGGTCTTCATCCACGCCAAGGCCGTGGCTTAAGACCTCGATCAGCTCTTCCTCTGAAGCCGAATCTACGACGACGCCCTGCCCCCCCTTTTTCTTCCCCGCCGGGGATTTCACAGGGGTCCTATCGATGGGCACAAAAGAGGACTCCCTCCGAGGTGGCAGGGAGACTCTGAGCCCCGAGGTCGCCAACACTGGTGTAGCCTCCACAGGCTGAGCCAGGGCCGCCGCGACAGTATCGATAGAGGGCTTGGCCGGATGGATTAAGGCCTTCACCACCTTAGGTGCGCTCACCGCCTTATCGTTGAGGGGGGGGACACTGCCTCGCTCCCCCTCCGATGGGGCCTTCGAGCTCGACCGGGGCCTCTCCAGGAGCTTCGCCGGGTGCTCGCCCTTCCTCTTACCCGACCCAGAGCGTTGGCTCGTGGCTGAAGGTGCCGGGGAGGGTGCGCCCTGCCTGGCGCCCGTAGAGCCCGACCGTTCGGCGCTCCCGGTGCCAGCGGACTCGCGGTGCTTGGCCTTGTGTTGGACCCCCGTCGCCGGGGCGTCCTCAAAGGTCTTAGAAGACCGCTCGGATTTCTTCCTCTTCTTCTCACCTGACGGGCTCTTCCCTTCCAGCCAGTTGGCGAGGTGTTGGTGGCGGTCCTTCATGGTCCGCTCCGACATATTGCCGCAAAACGCACAGTCCTTCTCCACGTGCGTCTTGTCCTCATGTAAGCAGTAGAGACAAAAGGAGTGTTCGTCCTCCTTAAAGACGTTCTGCAGCTGGCATCCATGGCAGACCCTGAACAGCTTTCCGGGCGTCGAGCTTCCCTTCTCCTGGGCCATGTCCGGGCCTGAGAAGCTTCTGGAGTCCTCCAAACGTAGCTCGACAAAATCTTCACCCTTTAGGGGCGCAAACGAATCCGACACGGGTCCCCGTTGATCAGATGGAGAGTCGGTGGAGCTTGAGGCTCTTTTGACCGGAAAAAACGAAGTTTTGAGAAAAAAACGTGAAAAAATAGCACTAACGCTCGAGAGCAATAGCACAAGGATCCCAACACATGAACGTGCGGTAAAAATCTGAAGATGGCTGCCAGAGGCGGTGCTTAGGTAGAGGGCAGTCATTGGCTGTGGTCAGTATGACGCAGAGACCAGTGATTGATTATTACTACGAAAGACAGATCAGAAACGAAACTGATACTGGTTTTTTCTTTACCGAGGATTCCCAGCCTGACGACGGGGAATATTCATGAGCATGTGAATCCATGCCAGACCCCATGCTGGAGAAGTATGAAGTCTCGGGGAATAATACCTCTGGCGGTAAAATCAGGTAAGTCTAATGTGGTGAGGAGGGTTCCCCTTGATAGTCCCTTTGTTTCACCTTGCTGTCCTTTTGTTTCCCCTTAGGGGCCGCGGTTCGGCGAAGATGCAGCGGAAGCTGCGCCGACCCGTGAAGAGGAATAGTACCCCCGGTGGTAAAATCAGGTAAGTCTATGGGGGGGTTACTAATATTCCTCTGTGTATTCCCTTGGCTCACCTTGCTGTTCTTGTCTACTCCTTAGGTGCCGGAATGCGGCGCGAACATGCAGGAGGATGCGGTGGAATGTGAAGATGCTGCGAAGGCCGGTGAGTTCAGCGCGGCGCTGCAGCAGGCGAGGCGACGCGCATAAAATAACTTATTTCTTCCAGCTCGAAGGCGCGATGGATCGGGAATTCAGGTAAGGATCAAAGGTATTGCTCTTGTTCTAACCTTTCCTCCTTCTTTCTCCCTTTTTCTAGGAGCTCCAAACTCGAGGCGGGTGTGGCAGAAGACTGGATGCAGACTTGCAGGCACGGTGAGCGTTACGCTGCTGGATGCAGAATAACACAAAGTATGTGCTGCTCTTCGGACGTGGTTTAAATAGCCTCCAAAGTAGTCCCAGGTAAGTATTCCTCCCCAGCCCCGCCCGAGTAAAAAAAATAGTCCCTTAGGTAAAATAGTCCCTTCCAAGTCTCATTTGGCTTGGAGCTCTTGCAGCATGGTCTGCATCAGGTAAGCTTGCAGCACGGTCTGTATCAGGTAAGTTCTACTCTATGAGCCTGGCACCTATGGTGCCAGGACTGACTCTCCATATGAGCCTGGCGCCATAGGTGCCAGGACCGCACCCAAACAGCCCCTAGCAGGGGTTTTTGGGCTTGCCCAAAATAACTTGATGCCTGCTTCCGGGGTTGCTGGACCTGGTCTGGGTCCCCGGGGGTAGGCCTCATGACAGTAGGAACATTAAGCACAGCGTTGGGGTAAATTCTAAATACTCATTTCGTTTTTTGTTTGGCTACATGCATTAGGTAGTTGCAACATGTTTACAAGGATTACGTCCTTCTAAATTACAGCATACCACCAGACTGGGCTTTATACTTACGGCATATTCTGAACACGGATAACAGAAGTGTATCAGTTTTGAACGGAACATTGTACACCGTGAAGCATGCAATCTTTTGTCTGCTCCATCTACACACTGTGAACCGTTGTTGGTTCTGATGGCTGGACACATTAGTACTGGTGCCTCCGAGGTATTTGGCCTTTATTCAGTCTCTGTTTCTGCAGAGACTACACTAAATTGCAATATGTCATGTACAATAGAATTTATGGTGACTACCTGTTTTTGTCTTTTTCGACTCACTAGTGCCGGGCAATTATTATAGAATTTGAAATAGCAAAACTGCTGCAATGTCATGGTCGATCCCGCGCTAGAGTTTTCCTTGCTGAGAGTAAGGAAGAGGTCCAGCATATTTGAATTACAGGATATCCAGAGGCACTGTAAGTCTTTTTTATCTTCTTTTTAATTTTTATTTTTCTCATCTTCTGACTCTTTCATCTTCATTTGTATCTTATCTTCAGCTTCCATCTGAAACTCGTGCAATACATCATGGGTGGTTACTATTGAAGGGTACACCCCCTTAAAAATGTGGGCCTGCAGTATCCACGTTTGGCTATACATTGGAGGCCTTGGTCAAATTATTGATAGCAGCACAACTATGTGGGTGCTCCAGGCACAATATGATATTCAAGCTAACACTCTGTCATTATCCTTCAGTTTTCTAGCCATGCGTATAGGACAAGGTGTCCTTATGTGGACACATATTCATTTAGACTGTAGTTGTTACAATTTTTTTTTCACACACTGGGTATGTTATCCTCCATCACTGCCACAGCTGACCCCTTTTTGTAATTTACTCACATGTGATGTCTTGGGATGGTGATGTATTTGACAGGATTTTATGTTTTTAAACCTTACATAGTCCTTTTCTAGTTTTATTTCTCTCTCATCAGGGGTCCTTCCCATTGCATATCTGACTTTGGTCCTGAGGAAGGCGAGTATTCCATCCACACGCCGAAACAAACCTCGCTCCTGCATTTTGACTCTCTATTATGCTCGAGTGGGATGCCCTTTAAGAATCAGAGAGGCATCTTACGTAGACCCTGAGTAGATTTGCAAAATATTGAATTCTACCAAGCACAGAATAACAAGACTGTGCCTTTCCAGGATTAAGTGTTGTTGAATCGCATGATCTAGTGGAACCATCATGCGCAGAAAACTATCATG
Source organism: Ambystoma mexicanum (assembly GCF_040938575.1). Lineage (NCBI taxonomy): Eukaryota > Metazoa > Chordata > Amphibia > Caudata > Ambystomatidae > Ambystoma > Ambystoma mexicanum. Next base: position 256,844,075 of record NC_090928.1, on the reverse strand, counting down.
AAGAATGAGACATTGTTTCTAAATGAATAGATCATTATTTTATGTAATTTGTAGCATTTGTTTTTGCTTTGGTTTTTGTCTTTGAATTCATTTACTGAAAGATCTGTGAGAACAATTGGGCATTAATTCCCACTTGTGGTGATTCTTGATTTTTAGGGATTTTTGATGTTGGTTTTCTTTCATTTTTTGTAAATTGTTCATATTTGAATTTGCAGAATTGAGATAATTATTGAAATAAATTGTGAATGTTTTCATGAAAAGGTTTTATGTTAAATACAGAGTGTATGTACATTATTACAGCAGACCAATTGCCATAATGGCAAATCAATGTGTGTGTTTAAAATGTGTTATTTAGATGATGTATTGTTGAGCAGATAGCTGACAAACAGAACACTACCACGGGTAGTGATTAGTGACACTTAGCCAGTAGTGATTCTTTTACAATTACTACACAGTGAGAAAGTGTGCAGCAAATTACTTCACTGCAACAATTTAAGAATATTTTCCTGTTGGGACATTCTTGTTTGGTTTTGGAACTTAAAACAGCAGAGCACGGCACCCAAGATAGAACATTTGTAGATGAGTTAACGCACAGTTTGGATTTTATAAGGAAGTGTGGTGTCAGGGCAGCAATCCACCGCCATCATCTTAACCAGTCGAGCTTAGAGTTTATCAGAGCGCCAACTCCCAGATCATGATCATCGCTGGAGATGAACTGAGGAACCCACTTCTGCAAGCAAATACTAAAATACACAGCTTTCACTGCTGCACTGATTTGGGTTTTGCGGCCCAATTCCAATTGCCAAATAAACCCTAGGTTCTTGAATTGATCAACATTCAAGTAGGCAAACCAAACAACTCTGGAGGGCAGTGGCTCTGTCATACATTGCATTATATGCCTATAATGTGAACAGCACCAAACTCCAAGCCAGGGCACATCCGCCCATAGCCAAATATGAAGCATTCTTGTTAGCATTTACAGATGTTCATTTCCCAAAATGTGCATTCCAACTATTGACCTTGCAAGTATTCTCTTCTTTAGCACAATTGAAAATATATACATTACTGAATCTTTTCAGAACGCCTTATGGAGTTAATATGTTGACTATAAACCTAAAGTCTTGATGAGTTTAGATTTTTTTTTCTTTCTATACTGCATGCACAAGGTAAGAGATTGCTAAGCAACACGTTTATCTGTAACCCTAATCCAGTTTGCTGTATTGCTTTTCAAAACAATCGCCTGCAGCCTTTTTTTAATGAGCATGTAGCAACTTGCGTGCAGCAACATTAAAACATAGCAGCAGAGAGCACAAAGAATTAAAAAACAAATCCACATTTGAATATGAACACAAGTCTTTGCCAACATTAATAAAATACTAACCAATGTTCAATTTTTAATTAGGAGATGCAGAAAGCATAAAATGTTTTGAATAAAGCACTGACATATTTTTATCATTTGACAAAAGCCCATCTTGTTCAAGCACACAAGTTCATACGTAAGTGGCAGATAACAAGATTGGCTTTAATTCAAATATGGATAATCAAGATGTTTGTTTCTATGTTCCTGCTGACTCTGTGCATTATAACATTATCTGCTAGAATGTGATTGCCTAACAGGGAAACAGGGTTGGGATTTAGCCTTTAAAAGGATGCTGTTTTAGCAGCAATGGAAAGGTCTTAAGATTTCAGCGAAACTCACGGAATGCTGAACCACGAAGGAGCCTGGAGGACACTGCAGGCCCACAAGATCTTGAATTGCCTGGATCTGAAAAGCAAGCAGATTTAATGGATAGGCTAGAATTGTAAATATAGTCTTGGCCCAGAAAGTGAAGCTTTGCCAATTTTCCCAAATTCTGATTTAGAATGCTTGCTTTATTCACTTCACTTCCCTCCTGTACTCTCTTTCCTGAGAGTCTGTCCTTTTTCAGTGTTTTCATTTATTTTCACACCATGAGCAGCATAACATACTAGCAGGTGTACCTGAGTTCCACACTGTAATTCCTACTTCAGCCCTAGTTTTACGTGTATTTAATGAACTAAACCAATGCTTCTTTGTAGATAATATTGCTAGTCTTTCCTGTAGGAGCTAGTGAGAACAAATTGTCTTTGTTTCTAACTCTGGAGCCAGCAACATAAGACCATGAGAAAAGCAAGAATCTCGTGAATCGATTCCAGCTACTTTGAGTTGGAGTGTTCAGATTGAGCAACAACATTATTGGTGTCCAGATCTACAGACGAGGCAGCAGCGACCTCAACATAAGTGCGGTACATGTAGGGCTGAAGCGCGTAAACTTGAAGTGCCATACGCGTACGGCTGAAGCATGCAAGCTTTGTACTGTTGCAATGGCATACATTCATCAACTTCCGTGGGAAATGACATTTCTGTAATTATCATGAGATATTTGCCACAATGTGACAGAGAATGTAATCGTGGACACTATTTAAGAGACATGCACCATTTCCTGTCGCCCACATTACCACAAAAGCACTGTTTTGTGTCACCCGCATGACTTCAAAAGTGATTGCCGCTAATATCAGCTATAATGCTGATAGTGTGGAAAGTTTAGGCACAATGAACTGCTGAACTTTAGGAACAATGAATGTAGAACTACAGCGCAAAGAGCCATATGGTAGGGATAAGCATTGCAGACTGCTTAAAATAAAATATTCTGAAAAAAGAACAAGTTACTTCCTACCTTGTAACGTTCTTTCGACGGGATGTTCCTCCGACGTATTCCTCATCTTAGATATCTCCTTCCAGCTCTGCTGGCCTCGGAAAATGTTTTCTATAGAGGGCGCTGCGCGTCGACGTCCTCCGAGTCGATGTCCCTCGACAGCCGCCGTATCGACGTCGACGTCATCCTGCCTATAAAGGCCGCGCGCAGCGTCCGTTGCTCAGTTCCGTTTTGTAGCCCACAATAATACTTTCTGGACTAACTAATCACCCTGAAGGAGCGTAAGCTGCAACAACAAGGGAAGTAGAACTGCGGGGATGCATGGGAGGGTCGATGAGGAATACGTCGGAGGAACATCCCGTCGAAAGAACGTTACAAGGTAAGAAGTAACTTGTTCTTCGAAGGGATTGTGTCCTCCGACGTATTCCTCATCTTAGAAAGGCTCCCATAGCAGTATTCTATTATCGGAGGAGGGAGTACTGACTTCACGCTGTCTTCTATTGATGAATAGAATGCAGTACAGCCCTTCCAAACCTAGTCTCTTGACTGGAGGAGGAATCCAAATTGTAAAAACGTGTAAAGGTATGGACAGACGACCATGTAGCGGCCGCACATATGTCTTTAACCGGCACGCCTCTTTTGAGGGCCGATGAAGCTGCAATACCTCTGGTCGAATGAGCCCTAAGGTTTTGAGGGGGCTCTTTCCCTGCCAGTTTATAACATTCCAGAATGGCTAGAATGATCCATCTGGAAATGGTCTGCTTAGTTATTGGTAACCCCAGCTTGTGACCTGCGTAACCTACAAACAGCTGGTCTGCCTGTATTATCCTGGCTAGTCTACTGATGTAAAAACTTAAAGCCCTCCTAGGGTCTAGCCTGTGTAACCTCTCCTCCTCTTTCCCCGGGTGAGGAGGAGGATAGAAAGATGGTAGGTTAATCTTCTGAGTGATATGGAATTCAGAAACCACCTTTGGGAGGAAATTAGGCTTCACTTGCAGGACAACTTTGTCTTTGTGAAATATTGTGTGAGGGGGTTTACAAGAAAGAGCTTGTAATTCGCTCACCCTTCTAGCAGATGTAAGTGCTATTAATAAAACAGTTTTAAGGGTAAGGAATCTTAACGAACAAGAATGGAGAGGTTCGAAAGGTGTACCCATCAGGAAAGTTAGTACTAAGTTTAAATCCCATAGGGGAATTTGGAATGGTCTTGGGGGATAAACATTGGTTAACCCCTTTAGAAACTGTATTACCAAGGGTAATTTGAAATAGGATGGTTCTTCCGCAGTACGCTTAAAGATGGATAGCGCTGCGAGATAGCCCTTAATGGTGCCAACTTGAAGGCCTGAATTTGCCAAGTGTAGTAGGAAGGACAAAACCATTGGTGTACCACATGAAAAAGGGTTGATATTCTGTTCTCTACACCAGCTGCAAAATCTGTTCCAACGGCAGCGGTATAAAGACTTTTTTGCTGGCCTCCTTGCCGAAAGCAACACTTCCATAACATCATCAGGGAGGTCCCAATCCTTGTACCTCAGCCTTTCAGAAGCCAAGCGTGAAGGTTGAGGGTTTTGATGTCTGGATGGAGAACCTGACCTCCCTTCTGTGAGAGTAGGTTCTCTCTGAGTGGAAGTCGAATTGGAGGGCAGATGGACAAGTCTAGAAGGTCCGGGTACCACGTTCTCCTGGCCCAATCCGGGCCAATTACGATCATGGTTCTTCGGAATCTTCTCAACCTCCTGATCATTTGAGGAATGACAGGGACCGGTGGGAACGCGTACAGAAGCGGAAACTCCCAGTCCACTATGAACGCGTCTCCCAGAGCTCCTCTCAGGGCAAATTCCCCTGAGCAGAACAGGTCGCATTTCCTGTTTAGGCTGGTGGCGAACAGATCTACCTGAGGGGTTCCCCAAAGGGCGAAGATCTCTTGAAGGACTTCCTGAGCTAGCTCCCACTCGTGGGAGACTGTGTTCTGCCTGCTCAGAGCGTCCGCTGTCAAGTTCTTCTCTCCGGCTAGGTGAACTGCCGATAGAGAGATTCCTTCTTGGATTGCCCAAATCCAGAGCTGCATCGCCTCTCTGCACAGGGGTAGTGATCCTACGCCTCCTCTTTTGTTGAGGTAATGCATGGCCACCGTGTTGTCCGTCATTATCAGGACGTTCTTCCCTTGTACAGCTGGCAGGAACGCCTTCAGCGCAAGTCTGATGGCTCTCAGCTCTAACAGGTTGATATGTACTCTGGACTCCGATGGAGACCAACGACCGCTGATGGTCAAGTCGTTGGCGTGGGCTCCCCACCCCGTGAGTGAGGCATCCGTGACTACTGTTATCTCCGGCCAGGGTTGCCAAAACTGTTCTCCTTTCAGAATGTTCTCCTGACAGGCCCACCACTGAAGGTCTCGAGCCACCCTGCCGGGAACCTGAAGAAGATCTGTCATTCTCCCTGAGAATTGTGACCACTGAGTCCTCAGTGCCCACTGGAGGGATCTCATTCTCAGGCGAGCCTCTGGCACTAGGAAAATGCAGGATGCCATGAGGCCTAGCAACCTCAAAAAGTCGAAGGCTGGGAGACGTTGGGCATGTTGGAACTTGGTAACCATCTGTAGAATATCTTGAGCCCTCACCTCTGGTGGCGAGGCTTTTCCCAGGGAAGTGTCCAGGATCGCTCCTATGAACTGGAGTCTCTGCGATGGTATCATTTGTGACTTCTTTAAGTTGAGGGAGAAGCCCAGTCTGTGAAGGAAGTGGCACACATGATTTAGCTGGATCTGAGCTTGTTCCGGAGAAACAGCCCTGATCAACCAATCGTCCAGGTAGGGGTAGACGTGAATCTCTTCCCTCCTTAGACTTGCAGCCACTACCGACATTAACTTGGTGAAGACCCTCGGGGCGGAGGTCAGCCCAAATGGCAGCACTCGAAATTGATAGTGAGAGTTGCCAATTGCGAACCTCAGGTATTTCCTGTGTTTGAGATGGATAGGCACATGGAAATAAGCGTCCTGAAGGTCCAGAGATACCAACCAGTGCTGGAACTGAAGGGTCTGGAGGATCTGAGAAAGAGTGACCATCTTGAATTTGTCTTTTCTGAGGAATTTGTTCAATTCTCGCAAGTCCAAGATGGGTCTCAGTCCTCCGTCTTTCTTTGGAATGAGAAAGTAAGGGGAGTACCAGCCCTTGTTCCTCTCCGCTACAGGTACCGGTTCTATGGCACCTTTCTCTAGCAGGTCCCAAATTTCCTGCAAGAGGAGCGGATCTGGAGCTTTCTGAGAGCTGATCCCCGGTGGATGACTCTGAGGTATACGTAGGAAAGGCAGGCAGTAACCTTGGGCAACTGTTTCCAATGCCCAAGCATCTGACGTGATAGCCTGCCATACCGCCAGATGTTGAGTCAACCTGCCTCCTACAGGTGTCCGGTGAGGGAAGTCCTCAGAGTGGTTTTGGGGCGGCTGATGCAGATGCCGATGGTAAAGAGGTACCTGCTGTTGCTGCGGCTTTTGAATATCTACCCCGTCCACCTCGGGTAGTTCTTCTTTGTCCCCTTTGAGCCGGTCGTCCTCTACCTCTTCCGAATGCGGAGTAGAAGCGAAAGGACTTGCCCCTCGCAGAGGTTCCTGTGGGACGAAAAGGAGTCTGACGGATTGCAGCTCCTAGGGATTTTGCTGCTGCTTTTGAAGTTTGCAGTTTCTCTAAACTGTCATCCGCCTTTTTCCCGAACAAAGAAGAGCCATCGAATGGCATGTTCAAGAGCCTGGCTTGCACATCTGGGGCAAAACCAGACTTTCTCAACCAAGCGAATCTCCTGGTTGATGTACTTGCCGCCATTGCTCTGCTGATACTGTCAGCCGAATCAATGCCCGTCTGGAGGGATTCACACATAGCGTCTTTACCGTCCTGTATAATATTCAGGAACGCATCCCTTTCTTCTCCCTCCGGGATGCAGTCATCCGCTGTAGAAGCACACTCCCAAAGTGTATGGCTGAACCTAGCAAGGGTGCAAGTAGCATTAACAGATTTTAACGCCATGCTACATGCTGAAAAGACTTTCTTTGCCATAGCATCATATTTTTTTATCGTCCCTGTCCTGTGGGACGGTAGGATAAGCCGTCTTGACATCGGTAGAGGATGCTGCCTGTACCACCAGACTTTCTGGGGATGGGTGTTTAGACAAAAACTCTGGGTCTGTAGAAGATACCCTGTACTTTGTAGACAGTTTTTTATTTACTGCTGGTACTACATCTGGGGTTTCCCAGTTTGTCATGATCTTTCTCTGAAGAGCTTTATGAAAAGGCACCACAGGATCCTCCTGTGGGGCTTTGTCAAGAATAACCGTGAGGTCATCTTGTTGGAAAGATTGTGAAGGTGCAGACCACCCCATGAACTCTGTGATCCTGGCCATTTAGGCTCTATAGGGGGTTTCAGCATGCTCCCCCGGGTCTGGTTTAGCAAACTCCACCTCAGGGGAAGTGTCTAACCCACTTGCCTCATGTAAGGAATCATGAAGATCCTTTAACCTGCGCTCTTCAGAGGAAAATTCCTCTCTAATTGGGGTTACAGGTCCCTGCAACTCAAATGTGTCTTCCTGTTCAGACAATTCAAGCTCTTCCAAAATTGAGGACATAGTTCTCAATTGTTCTGAACTCATAAAGGGAGTAAATCCCATTTCCAAGGCAGAGGGTGCCGAACTTGTCATTATCGGCCTCGAAAACGTCGATGTCGTCGACGCCGACGTCGAAGGCTTCGGCGTGGCGTCGAAAACAAAGGCGGAGGCCTCGAAGACATCGACAGAATTGGAATTCTACTCGACAATCTCGAAGCCATCGACGTCGAGGACCTGGGGATAGTCACTGGGTGTGTCGTAACCGTGACTTTTCTTGGCGTCGACGCCGGTGTCGAAGCTGGCGTCGAGTCGACAGACCCATGTGTCGAAGGTCCCTTCGACAACGGCGTCGAAGACATCGACCTCGACGTCGACGGAACCCTCGTCGACGGCGTCGACGGAACCTTCGAGGAAGGTTTGGAGGTCATAGTCCTACTCGAGGGTTCGAGACGCGCTCGAGAGGTTTCCTTCGCCGGGTACTGCGACTCGCGGCGTTTTTGACCTTTGGTTTTTTCGACCAGAGCATCGCTCTCGGCAGTCTTCGAGGGGGTCGAGGCCGCTTTCTCGAAGACGCTCATCATATTTTTGCGGAATTCCTCCCATTCAGCCCGGGAACTATGTTTCGTGGGGCAAGGGATTCTTTTTGGCGAAACAGAGGAAGAGGAAGACGGAGAAGAGGATCTTCGACGTCTCCTCTTCGAGTGCTTCGATCTCGAGGAGTGATGAGACCCACTCCGAGACCTGGAGCGCGAATGGTGACGAGGAGACGAATGTCTCAACTTCGTCGACGAAGAAGAAGCTTTAAAAGTCTTACCTTTCTCCAGCTTCCCCCTACGCTCCTTCAGGGCCTTAGCTGTCATGGACATATAGTCCTCGCATTCCGAACAATGGTGTTCAGCTCCCAAACACCACAGACAAACTCTGTGAGGGTCAGTCAACGACATCTTTTTCCCACAATCTCGACATTTCTTGAAGCCGGATCGAGGAGTTGTCGGTTCCGACAAGGAAGCCATCGAGTACGGATCGAATGACTCGAGGTAAATAGGATTAATCTGACTAAGAACTGAGCAACGGTATTCCGAGGCACTGAGTAAGCGCGGAAAAACGGAACTGAGCAACAGACGCTGCGCGCGGCCTTTATAGGCAGGATGACGTCGACGTCGATACGGCGGTTGTCGAGGGACATCGACTCGGAGGACGTCGACGCGCAGCGCCCTCTAGAGAAAAATATTTCCGAGGCCAGCAGAGCTGGAAGGAGATATCCAAGATGAGGAATACGTCGGAGGACACAATCCCTTCGAAGTATACGTTATACTTGTTACATTGTCTACACCATGGAACCTACCCACATGCCAAATTTCAGGTTTGTAGCATGTTAGGAAGTATGTTGAACATTTCGAATAGACAGGTTGTGCCCAGAGGAAAAAAGCGTAAGCCTTGCCCCTTAAGGCCACAGTGTGTCTACGTCACTGCAAACCCAGCTTCCTGCGGTTATCCCATTCACCTCACATTCAGAGCTCCTTGTCTGCTCCCTACTCTCCACATGTTGCAGCGCCATGCCTCTTTGATCACATGTAGATCTGCCTGTGTGACTCTCCCGCATACATACATCACATGAAGATGAAGCCCATACAGTCTCCCATTAAAGAATAGCTCCCTGTGAAGGAACTTGGATGCATATCAAGTGCATAAGTATCCCTTTGCTTTACAATAAAGTTAAAGATGTGCTTCTTCATTGCCCTGCCTTTCTTAGGTTACTGTTGAAGACCATTCCTAGGGTTGTTGTTTTGGGCAGAGGGTGGCTTTAATGCTATTGCCTATGTAGACCCTATAATGAACTCAATCTCCACCTTGCCAGGGAATGTAAATTAAAATTGCTTTCTGATAAGGCAGCCAGAGATTGTAAAAAGAGTTCGGACACATTGGGGTGATCCACAAAATCTTTTTGGGCGCACGTGTTGAGATGCGCTAGCTCATCTTCACTTGTGCAGAATAAGTTGTGCTCTATTTCTAAAGGACTTTAGAATGTGTGGGTCTAAGGTGGGCCTAAGATTACTTTTTCCTCATCTATGCACAATTGTGCAAAGTAGTGGGGTTTATTGCGAATTGCAAAGTGCATCCTGAATTCACAATTGGGATGCGCTTTGCAATGCCCAGAAAACAAACACATCACCCTGTGTCTTCTTGAAATAGGTGAAGGACATGCACAGTTCGAGAGGGACGTTTTTGACCAACCCATGCAATTGTTTTCAGTGTGACGGCAGTGGTATGAACTGCTGCTGTCCCACTTCCATTGATGGGATACAAATGCTCTCGCATCACCCATACGGTTCTAGGAGCCTGACATACATTAGTGTTGGATCGTGCTCTCAACAAAAATATATGGATGAAGGCTGTTTAGCGCATGGTGTCTCTCAGGCCCCTGGAAACGCGCAGACGAATAAAGTGAATGTTGTATTTCCAAAAATCTGGCCTATCGATGCTGTTGTAGGACTTTGGGCAATTTAAATCTATGGCACTGACTTGTTATCTTCTTTAACAGCGTCCTCAGGAAATAAACCTGCATTGCAAAAGCTGATGATGCGCCCTGAAAAGACTTGCAGGAACAAAGCCACAAGAAATATGATCTGCATGGGAAATGTTAATGATCTGGCAAACACCAAAGATTGTCAGGTAGGAAACTGTCCACTAATGTCATTGCTTAGCCACTGAGAGTATGCATCGAAAGACACAGCTCTCCAAAAAATATAAATATAAGTGTTTGACTATTACTTTTGTACAGGTGCAAAAAATAGATAAAAACCTTCGAATAAGCAAATATAAGGGCAATAGGAACAGGCACGTAACAAGGTTTGCCTGAAGGCCGGTACAAGCAATGAAAAGCCACGCCCATCCTGCCAGCACCAACCAAAAATCTCTGATGCCCCTTGACTAGGCGTTTCATATGTGGCAGACAGTGGACTAAGGGAGGAGGTGGTGCCACTTGAGATCAAATATGGCATTAATTCATAACAATTTCAGAGGTACCAAAGATAAATGTTTCTGTAAGCAAATAGCATATATAGTCAACCCTTTTGTGGCATAATAGCCCGACAGGTTGAACAAAAATGTAATTTAAAAAAAATAATTGCAAACATCAATTTCTACAATGATTGTAGATACATTGAGGGACATATTAAAAATATGCACTACACTATAGACCATACTAAAACACTTTTTTTTAATTCACATTTAAAATATAACAAAATAATTTTGACTCTTGCTGACAGTGTAAAACAGCAAAACCTGTTTCAGACATAAGTTCATTTTTAAACAAAAAAATGACATGAAGAGTCTTCACCAGATAGAGGAGAGAGGGAGGGAGCAAGATATGTGTGAGAAAATGGCCTCACATGCATGATGACATCACATGAAGTCATATCACATGATCTGATGACAAAAGCGGAAGTGCTATTACTAAGGTAAAAAAAATACACAAAATAAAATAGATACTGAAGCAGACAAAGAGCTACTTTAGTTACCAATAACATATTTAAAAGAGTGCTACCTTGATATGCCACATGCCATCGGTACAGTCATGATATGCCATGGAACAGCCAGCAGGACCAGTAAGGGTCGGTCTTAGGCCCTTTTCTCTTCTCTTTGTACACATCGTATCTCGCAGCTATTATTTCCTCTTTTGGCTTATCTCATCACTTTTACACCAATGACACTCAACTGTTTCTATCCTTTTCTCCTGAAATCTATCACACTCTTGTAGAGGAGGCCTCAAATATGGCCTGCCCTCCAACCGACCCTTTTGAAGTTCCAGGAACAGTCACTCCCAGATATGTGACGTATGATGAGCAAATAAACCAGCAGAGAGCCGCAGTGGGACTCTGCCCGGTACCTATCAGACGGACAGTACCTATTGAAGTACCTACACTAAAGAAACCTTGGACAGTAAGGTACCCATTGAGAAAACGGTATCGACAAGTGAGACAGAATGACGATTGTCAAAACGTAATGCCTGAAGAAGCCACAAAAGTCCTAAAAGAGGACGACTGGTGACGTCACAAGAACTCAGACTGACTCGAAGATAAAGAAAACGATGACCTGTGAATGACGAAAAGAGACGAAATACCAAGGATAAGCGACATCCTGAGTTGAAGTAAAAGGACAATGTCAAGTATAAGAAGCTTATGCCATAAGAGCGTTGAAGATATGAAACCAGTTTACACGTGTACATATGCTTGGAATGGCAAGAAAGCTGAGGAAACCGTGCGGCTTGCTATGCTTAGTAGGAAATTAGATGCAGTAAGTGGCACATATAAAAAATATCTGTCCCAAAAAGAGCACTTTATATGACGTATATGTCCACTTTGCAAAAGGGCAGAACCAAATGCAAGTTACCAGAGGCCCCAGGAGAGAAGGCCCTCAAACACGGGTATTGAAAGCCAAAGACAGAAACGTAACTCAGATGCATGAGACCCGTGCAAAGAAACCAAGGTCATTTTAGCTGACACAGGCTAATAAAATGTATGACGGCAAGAGCAGAGTATCCTGTTCAAAGGAGTCGAGATAAGCAACAGAAGGCATTTGATGGACAGAAAGCTCAAATCAAATGCACTAATTACATGGAGACGGAGACACGTTCACGGTGCCTAAAACACGTGACCTGCCAAACAAGAAGAGTTGGGGCCTTCACACCTACACGCAGCCTTGAGCCATGCACAGATATCCGAGTTCTCCCAGACAGAGTGGCAGCATCGGGGCCTACAAATTAGAAACTAATTGACACATGGCCAGTGGGTCAGTGATGGATGGTGGTATTGGTTGGTGGGAGGCTAGGGGAGCTGACGGGCACCCTGCACCTGGCCCACCATATTGCATGCTGCTAAGTAAAGTGGAAAAGTACAAGGTGATGTGGTATCAGAGGGGCGTGGCTAACCGCCATGTAAGACTGACGCATATCCAGAGAGCTCTGCTGATGAGCCCTCATACTGCTGAATATTCACGGCTGTTGTTCAACCCAAACTAAGGAAAGTCGCTGCAATTGCTGACAAGCACGCCGGGCTGCACTGACCAAAGTTTGGAGTGACTACGGCTACCCCCTTCCACGGGGCGCCGAGTTGAGCAGAGACAGCGCAGCGCGAGAAAATGGCGCCCGCTGCTTGAACGGCCAGCACGGCATACAGCGCGAAGCCGCGGCTCACCAGGTCACAACAGAGGCACTGAGACACTGCGGGTTAGCCAGGTCCCAGTGAGATGCCACACCAGGGAGCGCATTGGAGGAAGGCAAGCAGCTGAGGGCTCTGTGCGGGCTGGGAGCCTGGTGCCCAGGACACCCTTGTCGGGACCGACCTGGGCACATTGGAGAGCAGCTGAAGCGCCGCATTTGAGGATGTGGCCCGCTCCTCCTGCAGTCACGCACTGACCCCGGAGACATAGACCTGGCAGCGCCCAGAAGGAGACAGCATCCAGCGAGGGCCCAAGACGCTGTGAGAGCTGACAAGGAGCACCCGGCACGACGAGACAGGAGGGGGCTGGCTGCCACGGGAGCCCAGCGCCAGCGCACAGAAGAAGCCCAGCAGAACGACCAGTGGGCGCAAGGTAAGAAGCTGGTGGGAGGGGGAGCCCTGCCGATTAGCTGCGGCTGCCGTGACTGCTGGGCGGGCAGCCCCTTTCCCCCTTTGTGTACCTGCTAGCAGCAGCCACACTGTAGCAGGGACCTCAGTAGTGGCAAGACCAGGACCAGCGCTTGATAAGCGCGTTCTCCACACGGTGCACCAAGACTGTAGTGCAAGAGGCAAGCGTTGGGAATTGTTGCTGCCCACGCCGCTCCACAGCCCCACCTGATGAGAACAAGGCGGGCGGGACCCCATGCCAACTAACAGCCCCCCTGAGCCCCAGTGGGGGCCCCTCGCACCCAGTGCAGGGATTGTGGGCACCAGGCATCACTTAGCAGTCCTGGGAACCCACTCATCATACCATCATGAGAAGGGGAAGGATCTGCATAGCTCCCTGAAGACCTTGAGACCATCAAAGGACCCCCTAAAGGGTACACTACGACACGGCCACCCCCAGGCATTGCACCATCGTCACCAACGGAACAGCTGGTTTAAAAAACCAGCAAGCCCACCTGCCCACAGTGTAATGTCCACAAAAGGTGGGAGAGGCAAACAGAAACAGACCACCATGGAGACCTGTGCGGCTGGTGGCATAACTAGAGCAGACACTGGCACCACCGACTCGCAAGCACGTGGACGGAGCCCCCTGAACCAGCTAACTCGCTGCTCATGGAGGCCATACAAGCACTCCAGAAGGCAATGGAAAGCAAAATAGACGCAGTGGCAATCGATCTGAACCTACTACGCCAAGACGTTCGCTCTATAGCAGGCAGAACCGAAGCACTCGAAACCCCGGTCAAAGAACACTGAAACCAAAGCCCAGCTACTAAAAGACGTTGATGTATTGGCACAAAAAGTGAAAAACCTGGACGACAGAGCGGACGAGGCCGAAGGGAGGGCGCGCCGAACCAATATTCGGAGTTTAGGCTTGCCGGAAGGTATTGAAGGTAACGACCCAACAAACTACATCGAAGACCTCCTACTACAAGAAATTGGTGCCGGGAAACTAACACAGGGCTTCACCATTGAGAGAGCCCATCGGTCCCTCACCAAACAGCCACCCCCGGGGACCCCACCCAGGCCAATAATTGCAAAGGTGCTCAACTATAGAGACGATTCTGGCCTTTTCAAGATCGGGGGGGCAGCATTCAGAGAGACTCAGCAAAGATAGCCATATACCCTGACTATACCTTCCAAGTCCAAATGAGAAGAGCCCAATTCACATATACCAAAGCAAGACTGAAAGTGCGGAAGTGCGATACATGCTCCTATACCCAGCTAGACTAAAAGTGCTGCATAACAACAAAGCGCACCTGTTTGACACACCGGCGGAAGCCAGAGAGTGGATGGACAGCGAGCAATTCCCGGACCTCGAGAGGAAAGAGCGCAAACCACGGCAACCCGCTAATTAAGTGGCCATAGGTAGCCAACAAATGAACGAAGCACAAAAGGAATAACGGAACCAGCATTCTAAAACAGCAGGACAGATCCGAATAGGAGCCATTCTGGATTTGGACTGCTCTAAATCCGACAGCAGCGTCAGCGGACTTCTTCTGCCCCCCAGGAGTAGTTTGGGTACACTTAACCCACCCATAGGGCACCAAGAGACCATTAAGAGGTCAAATGGAGCGGAAACGGGATAGTCAGAACGGGGGAAACCTCGCTAGACATGTTACGTTACAAGGGAGTTTAAAGTTGTTGGGAAAGGGAACCTGAGGACTGTTACCTCAGTTGGGGAGTTACATATGGAAGAACCAAGACCACTCAGAGCACCAAATACCGCCTAAACCGAAAGAGGACTTGTCAGGAATGCCACCCTCGAACATTTGGTCACATAAAACCCATGGCTGACCAAATCAGAATCATGACATGGAACGTCAGAGGAATTAACAGTTACATCAAGCAGTGCCGAATCCAGGCATTCATTAACCGCAGTAAGGTTGGAATCGTCCTCCTCCAGGAGACTCACCTTGACGCACGAAAGCTGGCAGTGAAGGCCAAAACCTGCAGAGGAACACTGATAGGCACCACGTACTCCACGTACGCTAGAGGCGACCTAATCTGAATTCCACCAACCATTCCCATAAAACTGCTGAACACAAAATGGACGATGAAGGCAGGACGGCCTTGGTGCACGGCCCCATCGAAGGAACGGAAGTCTGCTTGATCAACACCTACGCTCCCAATCACAACGCCACTGTCTTCTTCCGTTCATTTTACAAACGGTTCGGCCCATATAGAGATAGTACCCTGATATGGGGGGGAGACCACAATTGCACCCTTGACCCCTGGATAGACAGATCAGATAGCAAATACACCCGCCCCTCCCTGCCCGCCAAAATACTGAAAGCACTAACACAACAACTAGCGCTTAGCGACTTATGGAGGGAGCAGCACCCCGATACAAGGGAGTATTCCTACTACTCACCGCAGCATACAGTACACACTAGACATGATTACATATTCGTCAGCGAGGAACATCAGGCCTCGTTTGAGGACACACAATACCTGGCCAGGGTGCTGTCAGACCACTCCACACTAATTACTTCCTGGACAGTGCTGGCACCCAGAACCCCCGCGCCCACATGGAGGCTCAGAGGCAAAGCCCTACTGGACAAGGCCTTCTGTGAACACATCAAGGAAAGCACGTTAAACTATTGACAAATAAATGAAAATAGTGTACAACACATTAGCACAGCGTGGGAAGCATACAAAGTGGTCATGAGGGAAGAAATTATTACGGCCACGGGAGGAGCCCAGAGATCCATAGTAGCCTCCCTGGTAAACACTGAGGTTGAATTTAGGGAATTAGAAGCCAAAGCCTCCTCAGACCCAGACCATACACGGAAAATAATAGAGCTCAAACAAGCCTGCTTAGTGCACTGGGAGAGGCTAGAGAAACTAAGCTATGCAAAACACATAGAAAGGAGTCACGCCCTCTGGGACAAACTGGGGAAGCTATTAGCTTGGCTTTACAAACGGGAGGCCCCCAGGAAGCCCATCTGCCTAATCTGCAAACCAGACGACACAGTAGCACACACGCAGGCCGAGATTAACTTGGCGTTCACCAAGTACTACCAAGCCCTCTATACTGACCCCTCGTCGCCCACAGACACCGAAATAGAAGATTTCCTGGACATCATTAAACTACCCAAGCTGGAAGTGCAAATGGCTGAGGCCCTAGATGAGCCAGTTACACCGGAGGAGGTCGCAGCCACCATTAGATCTCTGCCAACCGGAAAGGTTCCAGGAACAGACGGCCTCCCAGGGGAGTTCTATAAAACATACAAGGACACCCTGGCACCCCTCCTGGCCCAAGTATTCAATGAAGCATTCAAAATAGGCACCCTCCCGGACACCATGAGAGAAGCTGTAATCATCCCATTGCTGAAATCGGGCAAAAACGGAGAAGAGTGTAGCTCATACAGACCCCTATCCTTGCTAAACGCAGACAACAAAATTCTGACAGCGCTGCTTGCTAGGAGGCTGCAGAGGGCGGTCCCGCTATTGATCCACCACGATCAAACGGGCTACGTGCCTGGGCAATCCATCACAGAGAACCTACGTAAGCTACACCATGTGATATACAGAACTAATGGCAGGCCAGGGAAATGCGCAGTGGTGTCTTTGGACGCCAAAGCATTCGATTCAGTCCGATGGAATTGGCTGCTCACCACCATGACCAAAATGGCTATTGGACCCGCCTTCTTAATGTGGACCAAACTCATATATACTCAATCCCACAGCTAGAGTCCGCACTTATACTACCTACTCGGATAAATGGCACCTTCATAGGGGCACCCGGCAAGGATGCCCGCTCTCTTCCATGCTGTACATCATTGCAATAGAACCTGTAGCAGCATACCTGAGACAGGAGTAGGGAGACAGGGGTATAGAGGTGGACAAAGTGATCCACCTGGTCTCAATGTACGCAGACGACATGCTCCTTTATCTAAACAACCCGGAACACATATTACCATACATACTCAAGACCTTAGATGGGTTCCACATGGGTTCCACAGATACACGGGATACAAATTAATCACGACAAATCATGCCTCTTCCCCATAGCTGCCCTAGGCGAGACCGGAATAGAAAGTCTTCCAACCACTTCCTTCAAATACCTAGGCATATCCATCCATCACAATCCCAAGACAGAACACGCCCTGAACACAGTGAGAGCTAAAGACAATCTGGAAAAATCAATGGACATCTCAGGCAAATTACCGCTCTCAATGGCAGAGAGAGCGGGACTTCTTAAGATGGTGGCGTTGCCCTGATTCCTACATTTCTTCACCAACGTTCCATTCTATATCCCCCAGATGTTCTTCAAAGACCTAAACAAGCTCTGCTGAAGATTCCTATGGCAGGGAGGGAGGCACAGAGTCGCACTAGAAGTACTTCACAGACCTTACGACAAGTGAGGCCTGAAAGTCCCCAACTATGAATTATACTACATAGCAGCCCAACTGAAACACGTGATACAATGGATGGCAGACAAAGCCACAACGGACACCCGGCTATTACAGCCGAATACCCGCCACACGCTTTTAAGAGACCTGTTCTGGACCTCGCCAACGACAAACCAGCAATACCCATACCTAATTAAACTGGGAACCCAGGTCTGGAAAAGAGCTTGCAAAGCCATGAATATAAACAACCCCTATTCCCCTTCAGATCCCGATAGCAG
The DNA here is from genome assembly GCF_040938575.1 of Ambystoma mexicanum. Lineage (NCBI taxonomy): Eukaryota > Metazoa > Chordata > Amphibia > Caudata > Ambystomatidae > Ambystoma > Ambystoma mexicanum. The sequence continues at coordinate 256,826,508 of NC_090928.1, read as the reverse complement.
CCATCATGACTAGCAGACCAGGAGGCGTGAAAGAGATAAGGAATATATGGGAACCCTGCGGAATCGCCATCCTAGGGGACCTGGTAGATGACCAGAGCATCTTGACATTTGCAGAACTGCATAAGATCTCGGGACTACCAACTGGGCAGTTCCTACTCCACGGAGCAGTGGTAAAAAAGCTCAAACACAGATGGCCAGAAGTGGAGAACCTTGAAACTGGGCACAAAGCCACTGAAAACATGCTGAACGCCGCCGAAGGAGGACACGAAACCTCAAGACTATACAAGACATTGCTAGACAGCACAACTAAGCAGGACCTTAAGTGCAAAGAGAAATGGGAACAGGAGCCAGCCCAGCAATTCGAAGATAAAGAATGGGAATCCATAACACACTACCACAAAAAAGTATCCAGAAATGCCCGGCTGCAACTGATACAGTTTTACATCAATAACAGAGCATACCTCACACCCCAAGTCGTCTCCAAATTCAAGGTAGCAGGAGTCAAAGAATGCCCAAAATGCCACGAACCCCGAGCGGGGATGACCCACATGTTTTGGGGGTGCCGATTGTTACAATCCTTCTGGTCACTAATTGCCACCAAGGTGGCCAGTGCAGGCATCACCCTAGACGTACAGTCGACAAAGGCGTGCATCCTGGGAAGATACAAAAAAAACAAGAAGAACAAACCTCTGAACAGGCTCAAGGACTTAATATATATTCTGTCAAAAAGACGCATAGCAATGGGGTGGAAAAGCCCCAACATACCAAGTGTGACATTGTGGTGAGAAGATCTGCGTAAATGGTCGGCAGCGGAAACCGGAGCATGGGAGAACGCCCAGCAAGTGCAGCATCTGGACATTAGTGAAGACTTGCAACAATGGGTGGCGCTCACAGTGTCTTTGTTCCATCCAAGCAAGGAAAGTTCCTCTAACGACGACACAAGCAGCCCATGACAATCACCTGGCCTGGCCGAACTGAACTTGTGCATAGAGCGGTCTTGGGGGAGTTGGGAGGGGAGGGAGGGAGTTGGGGTTTATAAATCAAGATATCTGCATTGAAACATTAATGATAAAATTGTTGTAATGTTTTAAAAAAAACAATAAAAATATTGTTAAAAAAAAGAAAAAAATAAGGTGACGTGGTATCAACCCAATCACAATGTACCAAGTATTCTAGGATCCTATAGTCCGTAGAATCAATGAGACGTCATACTTTTAGTGACGTCCACAGTAATAATTCTAAAGGAAGGGCTTAGATGCCCCACCTGACACTAGTTATCCAATCCTTTTAATCCACTATCATATACAGATATAGTACCTATAGTAAAGTTACCTTCCTATAACCAATAGAATTGCAGGCAACATTTTTAGCGTTTCACGTCAGCGATGACAAGTTTTTAGTATAAAGGATGTGATTCTTGTGAAGTTCATCGGAGTTGAAGCGAGAAGGAAGATCGAGCAACTGCTGATATTCATAACTCCCTGTTTTTTGTACTTGTCATTAAACGGGCTCCCTTTGCCAAACCATTGAGTTGTCATTATTGATTTGATGCTTGAGTACTAATCTGCTTCCCCATCCATCTCACGGGTGCTGCTATTCCAGCTTAAAGTGCCGTTTGGGAAAACCCCGTCCTATGGGCCGGCTGGGGTCACTCCTGCACACTTAGTAGCAGGGGATTATTATCGATTAGATAAGACACCCATTGACCGTCGACATCAAGTAACTCTAGGTCTTCGGCAATATCACAAGTCCTTTGCCATCCGGCTAAGTAGACTGTGAAGCTCCCCGTAGATAGTGGTTAGAATAAAGAGCAAAACCTGCAGGTGAAGGTCTGAAGGGACCTGTACTTTCCCCTACAAACCCCTTCCCACTTCTACGAGCAGCTCAGCGGGCAAACGGCAAGAGAGGCAGTGATCCCGAGCACCCATAGAAGAAATATGTGAATGGTGAGACACCCGAGAAGAGGGGGATACCAGGAGGATACCTGAGAAAAGAGGAGAATACCGGGGAGGACACCCGAGAAGAGAAAGGGTACGCCCAAATTCCTACACTTAATATAGCGGCTAGAAGAAGCCTGCATCCATAGTCCTGAATAAAATGGGAATAAATAGGAGACCACAGCGGTTAAAGATGCCTGTGAAAGGGATGGGCTTACACCCCATGTCGTGGTAAAATCTAGGGGCAAAAGATCTGTGTAGCCAGCTGGAGTTTGTCTAGTCTGTTAACGTTTGTCTTATGTGTTTTGTGTTGTGACGTCATAGGATGACATTTTTCCTTTAAGGAACGAGCATAAAAAACTACGCAATTAAGTAACTGAGATATTGTAGAATACGAATTGATATTTGTTGGTTGAAAAAGGAAGTATAATTTTTGTGGAAAAAACGGGATTGGAGCTTGCGACGATTGGTGCTCGCTCATATAGTTGAAGTTGTTTAAAGAAACAGAAGGGCATAACTCCATTAGTACACCTGTGCAAACAGTTGCCAAAACATGCACCCAAGCTGAAAAAGTACAGTGCAGAATGGGTTAAAGGAACCGCAAACAAAATGTTTATGCCGTGGCTCCAGAGTGGATCGCTGTCTAAATCAGTCGTACAGCACATGATGACATATTTGCACGCCACATACAAAGGTAAACAGTTATTTAAACGCCTAGCTAGTTTAGAGCTTTGGAAGATGTACCAAGAGGATAAGGAGGAGGAGCCACCGTTAGATTGGATACTTAACGTATGTACAGAGGGGGTGAGACACCTTCCGCGCCACCTGCCCTGTCTGAAACAAAAATTTAAGTCCGTAAGGACAAAGGATTATACCTGCTAAGAGAGCTTAAAGCAGCCACAGGGTACAGCAACCCGGCATATGAGTCACCTACGCAAAGTAGTGACGAAAGCCCAGACAAAGACAGAGGTAGAGATACCGCCTCCAAGGTCCCAAGGGACAAGGAGAGACGCGAAAACAAGAGGAAAGACCAGGCACCAGCATGTACATCTCCCGATACAGAGAGAAAAGGCAAGAGATGGAAAGGAAATGAGGACAGAACTGATGAGATAGCATTTGCACAGAACAAATGGATGGGAGGTCAGATTCTATTGAAACTCGATGGTAAAAGCATTGATGACGCAAATCGTAAAGAGAAGTTAGACGATGTACGGAGAAGGAACAGGAAAAAGGATTGAGAGACGAAAAAAAATGGGAACAAAAGATAGGCAGGGACGAGAGCAGTTATATTGCGAAGTGCAAGAAAGACAACAAGATCATAAACAGAGAGCATCTAATGATCAAGACAGACAGGAACGAAGGCGAATAGAAGATGAGCAAAAGATACAGGAGATAAGAAGAAAGAGACCGAGGGATGAGGAAATACGAAGGGCAAATGAACGTAGAAACGCAAAGAAAGAGGAAGAAGATAGGGTCAGAAAGGAAGCAAGGAGGTGCAGAGAATTCAATGACGACATAGAACGTAAGCAGAGACAGAGAGCACACGATCTTCAATATCTGGAAAGAGAGGTTAAAAAACCTGATCCAGTAGGAGAGTGGGAAGACATCGAAGAATTCTTTCCTAAGTACGATTCAGTACCAGGCATGTCTAGGGCAAATATCGAGGATGACTTCGACACCAGAAGCATCAGAAAGACGAACAAAAGAATATACGACGAGATGGAGCTAGAACAAGTACCCCAAGGGGAAGGGGAGGACGACCGCCTGGAGAGCACTCAGCTTTATGATGCTGAGGACGTCTCCCTAAATAGTAAGAATAGAGAGCTATCCCTAGATAGGTTGGAAATCAGTAAGAACAAGGAGGATGCGAGAAGTTGCACAAGTTTGGCACAGATAATGTCAGACGCAGAAAGAGAGGAATAGGAGGAAAAGGAAGACGAGAGAAGATGCGAAAGACACCTCAAGTGGAAAGGGAATAAGATGGTCGGATTCTAGTGTGTCTGCACCAAGGGCATCAGAATCAGCCACACAGTCAGGCTGACATGAAGAAATATTGAACGGTCAGAGGGGGTGTCTCCACCGCCCTATGTGAACCGACTGAGGACATTGCCAGGTAGGCGGCGATGCGAGAATATCACTCCTGCAGTAGATAGAAAAACAATGAGAGAAGAGAGAGAGGACTATGCATCCCAATTTCCGTTGCTCGAGAAAGGAGGAGCGAGACCACAGAATATTCCATGGACACACATGGATCGGAAAAACCTGAAAAACAAGCTTCCAATGCTGACTTTGGGAGCTTGAAATGGATACATGATTTAGAAAAAATGACGGGAGGGAACACGTTAGCTATAGGGGATATCAAGGGTCTTTTTTTCGCCATACTTGGTGATAGAGATGATGATGTGTGGACACGCGCAGGTTACTCTGGTGTGACTACAGTTAATACCGCGCATGACAGAGCACCGTTTAACAATTGCAGAGCCGCAGTATGGAAAGCATTATGATTGCTCTATGCGGATACTTGTGACATGGGAGCTATAATGTCACAGAAAATTAAGGAGTCGGAAGATCCTTTGCTTTACAATAATCAACAGCAGGGTAATCAGGGCAATAATGGGTTTTACCCCAGAGGAAGAGGCTTTCGAGAAAGAGGATGGCAGAGTAAACAGGGATCTTTCCAAAACATGCAACATGGAAGTCAGGATATGTCAAATGGGCAAATGATCAGACCACCGCCAATATGTTGGGTGTGTGGGATGACAGGGCACCTAGCACGCACATGCAGAAGTCAAGGCATGGTGCAAAACGATCAAGGAACCAGAGCAGGTATGGTGAATCCACCTGTGTTATTACAACAGGGAGGAAATGGAGTTGTGCAAAATCACACAGTGCAACTGCAAACACCAGGAGCACAGCAAAGCTCGCAACCTCAGAATTTGATAAATTGTCCACAGGGAGAGTCCCAACAGTCACTGATGCAAATGTTGCAAACAACAAGTATAGGTCAAGCTCTGAACGATGGGATAAGAGTTAACACTGGTGATGGGGGGGAAGACCATTCACGCAAAAAATTGACAAAATTGTATATGGACTAGGACAGCTCACTGGGAAACCTGATGTGTTCTATCCTATCAGTGACACCAGACCCTCACCAGGAACCAAGGGTGGATGTCATTATAGGGGGTAAAGAATATTCCTTCTTAGTTGACACAGGTGCGACACGCTCGTGCATACGTGAAGGCAAGCTTTCCTTGTCCGGCGATGCTATAAACACTCAGGGCTTCACAGGAGCAACAAGTTGTGTTCCTTTTACAGACACACTTCCTGTCTCTAAAGGAGAACGTGGCATGAATGTGCCACTGTTATATTCAAGGCAAACCCCAGTAAATATATTGGGACCAGACTTAAAGACAAAGTTAAACATGACAATATCGTTCACGGAGAAGGGCATAGTATGCTCGACTCCAGGAATGCACTATTTGAAAGTATGCGAGATGATTAGAGCATGCGCATGACACACAGCCATGAGAGCTATCCCATTGGAGCCAGAAATATTTGCATACAGAGTACGGGTGCTGATGACATGGCTACCAGGCCTTGCAAAAAAAAAACCATGAGGACCCCAGATGAGTTTCTATTTAGGCCAAGAATACCTATGCACGAGGAGTAGGGACATGTATTTCCCTTAATGATGCACACAGCCATAGTGCGAGGGAAAATGGCTTTGCTCGATGGTTGCGATGATGAAGGCCAACAATGGTGCACAGTGATCGCCATTGAAGAAGGGTACAGGCGGACTGATGTCACGGATGACGATCGGTTCGACGAATGAACAGACGCTGAAGAAATAACAGTTGAAGTGAATCTCTTTTTTTGGCAAAGATGATCAAAAGAGAAGTGCCCCAGAGAATGATGTTGGCACAAAACCGTCCTGAATATTTTGAGGTCGATATGGCTCAGGTGCCTGTCTCAGTATGGACCACAGGCCCCCATGACGTAGGCTTATTGAAAGGAGTAGGAGAAGTCAAAATTAAACTGAAGCCAGGAGCTATTTTACCAAAGGCACGACAGAATCCCATGTCTAGGGAGGCAGATGAGGGAATTTAGGAAAATTTCGGCTATGATGGAACAGGGCATCTTAGTGACGTCAGAGTCGTCATGCAATACTGCAGTTTATCCTGTCAAGAAGTCAAAGGGAGGGTCTTGGATGCTAATTCAAGATCTACGCCCAATAAACGATATTGTAGAAGCTGAGTTCCCTTTAGTCCCGAACCCGGCACAATCCTATGTAATATACCTGTTGAGGCAAAATATTTCACAGTGATTGACTTGAAAAATGCTTTTTTCTCAATTCCATTGCATCGAGACTCACAAGATCTGACATCATTTACCTTCAGACAGATGCATCTGAAAAGCACAAGGTTACCCCAGGGGTACTGTGAGTCGCCCTCAATTTTCAACAGAGTCCTACAGATGGACTTAAGCAATATCACGTTAGAGAGTGTTGCCTTCCAATATGTAGATGACATCTTAATTTGCAGCACCATACAGTAAAGTGCAGACACGATTCTATTCAGCTATTGACTATACTGGCTGAGAAAGGATATAAAGTGGACAAAGAAAAGTTACAATATTGTCAGCAAGAAGTGTTGGATATAGGCCAGCTGATCTCACACGAGGGGAAAAGAGTTCCCCCGGAAAGGGCTGAAGCCATACTGAACACAGCCAGGCCACATACAATAAAACAGATGCAAAGCTTTCTAGGTCTTTGCAATTATGTCAGAGCTTGGGTCTTTGACTACAGCTCATATACCAAGCCCTTGTTACAGGCCCTAAAGAAGGCACAGGTGACGAAAGAAGAAATCGTGTGGTCCGAGACCATGGAGGAAGGGTTTACTGAACTCAAGAAAGCCATTTGTACGGCAACAGTTTTAGGGATTCCCAATTATGCAGAGGAATTCTACCTGTTCTCACACGTGAATGGCAGCATCATGACGGCAGTACTCCCACAGAGAACCATATTGGGGTACAAGCCCCTGGCATATTACAGTGGAAATTTGGACCCAGTGATGAGAGGCCACTTCCCGTGCGAACAAAGTTTAGCTGCTGCAGCGTTCGCCATAGACAAAGCGACAACCATTGTGATGGGATGCTCAATGACGTTGTACGTTGGGCATGCGCTATTTGCCATTCTAGAGAAGCCAAAGGGCACGTTGACATCTCAGAGAGCTTCTGCTTATGAAGTGATCATATCGAACCCGTCGATTAAGATCGTTCGATGCAAGATAGTGAACCCAGCTATGTTTATAGCAGAGCCAGTCACTGAAGGAGAGCCAATACATGATTGTGCAAACTATGAAGAATTTTATGATGAGATTCCCAGAGTGAAAGAAAATGCATTGGCAGGAGGATAAATTGTCTTAGTTGACGGTTCCTCGAGAATCGATCAAAACGATGGGCAAAGATATACAGGCGCTGCTGTGATGAAGCACACGGCAAATGGAGAGTTTCGAGTGCTCCATAGTGCACGATTACCATCTCACTATTCGGCACAGGCTGCAGAATTATTGGTGTTGATACTCTCGATTGAGAATCACGCAGACCAGGAAGAGACGGTGTACAGTGACTACGCCTATGTCACATCAACAGTGCAGGCAGGCCTAGCGTGCTGGAAGAGGAGGGGCTACCTCCGAGCGGACGGCCCACCAGTGTAGCACGCAGCCTTATTGGACAGGCTCATCAAGGCACAACAGCTCCCAGTGGGCATAGCAGTCGTGAAATGCGCCGCCCACACGAAGGGGACAGATTTTATCTCACGAGGAAATCAAGCAGCAGACACTGAGGCCAAGCGTATGGCGTTGAAGGGTGAACCCATAATGGACGTATAAATAACTGATGTAAATAAGAAGATGATTGTTGCACAAAATGAACCTGAGAGCTATAATAACATGGGGCAAACCCAGTTAATGGAACTCCAAGGGGAGGCACCACAGGAAGAGAAGAATCTCTGGAAGTGGCAAGGGTGTTCTTTAAACCCCTTCCAAAGCTTGTGGCGACAAGACAGCACTGGTAAACCAGTAATGCCTATAGCCCTGTTAAAATGAGCACTGGAACAATTACACTATCCAGCACACATGACAAAAGAGAATCTTGCGGCAATGCTCGCTGAAGACTGGTTTATAGTGAACTTAGCAGAGCACGCTGCATTTTTTATGATGAACTGTATGATCTGCCAGCAGTTCACGGCTGGGCACACACTAAAAGTAATTAGAGGAGTAATCCCAAGGCCCAATGGACCTTTTCAGAACTTGCATGTCAATTATGTCGATATGATTCAAGTATATAACGGGTACAGGTATCTAATTGTTGTGGTGTGTCCATTCTCTAGATGGATAGAAGCAGGTCCATGTACACAGCCAGACTCTACCTGTGCGGCCACATTTCTAGTGAGAAAGGTATTTCCCAGGTGGGGAGTATGTGAAGTCATGAGATCAGATAATGGGGCTCACTTTGTCAGCGAAGTTTTTGAACAGATTAGCTTGTTGCTTGATATAAAGCACAAGTTCTCGTCGGCGTATCACCCACAAGGTAATGGAATCTGTGAGAAGCTCAACGCCTTGTTAAAGGAAAGGATAGCCAAGTTGAAGCTTACTCTAAAGAAAGGATTGCTACACTGCCTTCCACTGGCACTGTATGCACTCAGAAACCAACCTGGTTCTGACCATCACCTTACGCCGCACGAAATAGCAACAGGAAGAAAGATGCACACTCCCCTGACACCCTGAGGCAGAGCTAGGTGTGATGCCCAGCCGACAAGTGAAATCTTTAGGGTCTGAAATGCAAAATTACTTGAACTGCAGGACATCTTGTCTTACTGGAATTGCAGGCCAGCTGCAGCGACGACGAAAAGGGTGCAGGGCAGCACAGAGCACAGAAAGAGATGCTACTGCAGACACAGCTCAGAGTCTATGCATTCCTTCAATCTTCCCTGGAGACACTGTCCTGGTGAGGAATCACACAAGGAAAAAGTGGGACGAGCCAAGGTTCAACGGACCGTTCACAGTTGAAGACGTTACTCCATCTGCAGTCAAGCTAAAAGGAAGAAGAGCTTGGATCTTCCTGGGTGATATCAAGCCATATACGTCAGAGAAATCCCCCTGCCTGCACCACACTGCGAAGAGACTACAGACAATGGGGAAGAACCACAGCACGTGCAGACGAGATCCATGACGAGGAAGAAGGACGCATGACCAGCAGCAAAGCAAAGACAAAGAACTTTGGTGCAAATTTGTGGCTTAAAAATGGACATTCCTCTGAGCAAAAAGAGAAGAGGATAAGGACATAAAAAATACGGACACTCTGTGCATCCTAGTTGAAGGGTGAAGGAGAGAAGTGCATATGTAAGCCACAACGTAGGTTATTGACTTTGAACTTTAGACTGAGGAATACTGAAGCCTTGATAAGAAAAGAATAAGTCAAATTTCAATCGCACACACAAGTTAGAAGAAAATACAGTATCCAGACTCGTTCAAGACAGGAACATTGTTTGGACTCACAAATGGCGTCCCACAGTCGCGACATCACTAAAGACGTTTTGAACTAATTTGACCTAGTCTTGAGGTCACACCCGTCACTAGTGGGAAGGCTCACTAGCATCCCTGAATTTCTGCAAGATCCTGAAAACAACAAGATAATAAGAAGGCTGCTCACTGTGATTGCCGAGCAGTTCTTCCTACTTCCCGAATACAGTGAGGAAAAAACAAATGTCCCAAGCGGAAGAAGAAGCGAATACACTCATCAACGTGATATTTTTTCATCTAATTGAAGAGCCCCCAAACATTGTCGGAAGACACACTGATGTATTAACATTTCTTCAAGATCCGGCAAACACAGAACGCTTGAGCATAATTTTGAACGGCATCATAATCCAGGTCACTCTCCACACCAACCTAGATCGTAGAAGCCACTCACAGTGAGTACCGAACTGTTCCAGAATTCAGCAAGGAAAAAATAAATGTCCCTATCACCAGAAGATAGCAGATTGGCGAACAATGTCTTCTTCCGCCTAATTGAGGAATTTCCAGAACTTGTAGGGAGACCTGCCGGTGTTGACGTCCTCACATTCATCAGAGACCCAGCAAAATCTACCCAGCTAAGCATGCTCCTGCATGGTATTGCAGTACAAATTAAACTCTCCAATCTCCACCAGAGTTTCAGGAAGAAACCTTTGAGCTTCCCGCTGAGGGACAATTTGAGAAAGCGTTGCCAGAGAATCACTCTTGTTACACTGACAAAGACGCGGCATGTCGTCTGGGAGGAAGCAAATAAGAGGCATCAACTGGGAACTCGTGTACTTTGAACATGCACAGTAAAAGAGACGTGCTGACCGCATTACCCAATTTTGACATTTCTTCATACGTAGAAAAAGAGAACTGTATCCGGAGATAACAGACAATCCAGTGTCCAGGCAAGAGGGACAATTGTTTCCACACATGCAAACCGCAAGAGGAACCAGCAGAATCCAGAAATAATATTGTCTAAGATTGTATTAAAGCGTTAGCCTTTTTCCTTAAAATGTTCGAGATGAGAAATCAAAATAGCAACCATGTTCTCCCCCAGGAGGAGAGACGCCCTTGTTTTTCCGGAAGTAGATGTTGCAGTCTAACCTATAAGGGTATCATGTACTTATGCATTATATTCATCATTGTTTTATTGACACGGACGATTAGAACTGCATTTTCTATTGGTAGACAAAGTGTTCAGAGTCCAGTGCACCCACCTAACGATACACATGAAGCCCACGAAGGCACCCAGACCCTATGTAGTCATTCCAGTCCCTAGAATGTCTGACAATGGAGTGAGTGAACTTGAGATGGATGTGAGTAGTAATGATACACACCCAGTTGCAGTAACAAGCACTTTAACAAGCCTGAGACAGGGTCAGCAAAATGTGAATGAAAACAGGTTACTGACAACAAGACACATGCAAACGACGAGAACACATACACCAGATCTAATTTAAATAACTACAGAACCACAGGCCAAAGAAGGCGAGAAGTTAGGGCAACCAACTGTGAGAAGCTACCCCACAAGTGAAGAGAAAAGACAAAGGGGAAAAGCTGAACTTTTAAAAAGACAAAGAGAGCTGAAGAATGAACCAACAGAGACAGCACTGACAAGCATACCTGATCCAATCAAGGGAACAAGCACAAGTCCTGCAAAACTATCACATGCAGAGATAGTGGCAGAATCAATTTGGCCATTCATAACCAGAGCCATGGAAAGACAGGAGACGAGGGAAAGAATTGCAAGACTTTCGCCTACCTCATTGGTACAGATGAAGAGGCCTGAACCATGGATGGAAGTGCCTGCGAATCCCCCACTGAGAAGAAGCTACATGAATGTTATTAAGGATGTGATGATAGCAAACTACATGAAAACTTTGAGAATCAAGAGAAGCATACAAGGAGATGACAGTGAACTAATTGATTACCTGGACAGCACAGCACATTTGGGAAACATCATATGGTACCAACACATGAAAGAAGTTGGAAGACGGAGCTCAGAGGGGGAATGCTTTGTTTGCGCAATCCTACCCTACAGCATGGGGAAATCAAAGATCTTTGTAGCTGTAGAAATTGACGTCCAGACAGCACACTGTCTATCACACATAGCAATGTGCAAAACAAGAGGCAAGTTCATGGGAAATGATGCCTCACTGAAATGGGCAACTGAAGCAACTGATCCAAACGAGGCCGATTATGTCGGGGACAAAGACAAGAAACAATGGAAAGACAAAGCACATCGTGATCAGGTACGAGAAGCCTGGAGTTAAAGTGGCAGAGATCAGAAAAGAAGCAAATCAAAAGATGAACGTCCAAGGAAGAACTCCAGAAGAGGCCAGGAAATGGAAGAACAGAGGCCAAATGCAAATATTGGAAACAGTGCTTTTACCAGACGGATGGGAGAAAGGAGTAGTGATCTGCAGAGCATGGATGGTCACCAGAGCCTGCAAAGAAGCAATTGAAAATGCACAGAAGATATGCAAGCCACTATGGCCAAAACTTGCAAAACTATTGACATGGGTCGAAGACAGAGGAGGACCCCTACAGATAGTGCCATTGGAGAATCTGAAACTGTGCCTCAGAAACAATGGTACAAGAAAAATGGGAGAAAATCAGAACGGTGGACGAATCTTTGACGCTCCAGGAATGGTACACAGTACTGCAGTAACCATGGATCATTATTGGGCATGTGGATCCAAAGCATATATCAGACTGCCGAAAAACTGGGGAGGTATATGCACATTAGTAAATGTCCATGTTCCAGCCCTGGCGATTCCAAAAAGTGATTTGAATATTGACAGTTTTCCGTAAGCAGATGCTCACCTGAGGAAGAAGAGATCTGTAGAAGTAAGAAGCAGAACAAAAAGAGAAAATTATTTCTCTGTCAAATCAATTGAAGCGTTTGATGCAATTCCGTATGAACATAGGCTGTTCAGTCAGACCTCATCAGTGTTCATGACTATCTTCATGACGAGAATCCAAGTTGGAGCAAATACTAAATGGTTACAGATAACCAGATGGGAGTTACTGCAGACAATCAATACAACCATAAAGGGATTCAACGCGATAAAGGAAGAATTAAGGGCGATTCGACTAATGACTCTCCAGAACCGATACGTCCTTGACATGATCACAGCCATAGATGGAGGTATTTCTGCAAAAATCACAGAATCATGATGCACATTTATACCTTCTCATGATGAAGAAAATGGAACTCTAACAGAAGCCATAGATATGCTGACGGAACTAGAGAATCAAATGATTGACGAAACCGACGAAGTAGACGATGACAGTTGGTGTGAATCACTGTTTTCATGGGTTGCACAATGGATGGCAGACGCATTCAAATTCCTAGGAGCCCTGCTAGTGATGATATTGCTCGGATTTTGTGTTATCAAGACAATAATCTCTCAATGCCAGAAAACGGCAAACAAAGCCATAGGGATGAAAATCATGATTGATGTCGAGTCGGAATGGAAACCCAAAGACCTGACTGATGAAGAAATAAGAGACTTTGTGAAAGCTAGCATTCACGCACCAGAAGGAACAAAGTTTCGGTATCCAAGGAAACACAGAAATTATGAGGGGAAATAGATTTATTGCAGCCCAAATGGACAATGTCAACTTGTGACATGGAACAAAGATGAACATGTGAGAACCGCACAAAGCTTGAAGGGAGTAATAAAAATATGGACCCCAAAGAGGCATTTCTACAGACCTTCATGTGTGAACCCAAAAGATGAAGGGGAGATGAAGACAGAGGATGCAGAAAAGGTGGATACCAAGGGAAAAGTGAAAGTGGTCGATGAATCGGCCAGAGGGGGGAGTGTAAAGGAGGCCTCAAATATGGCCTGCCCTCCAACTGACCATTTTGAAGTTCCAGGACTCTGCCCGGTACCTATCAGACGGACAGTACCTATTGAAGTACCTACACTTAAGAAACCTTGGACAGAAATTGAGAAAACAGTATCGACAAGTGAGACAGAATGACGATTGTCAAAACGTAATGCCAGAAGAAACCACAAAAGTCTTAAAAGAGGACGAATGGTGACATCACAAGAACTCGGACTGACTTGCAGATAAAGTAAACGACAACCTGTGAATGACGAAAAGAGACGAAACACCAAGGATAAGCGACATCCTGAGTTGAAGTAAAAGGACAATGTCAAGTATAAGAAGCTTATGCCATAAGAGCGATGAAGATATGCAACCAGTTTACACATGTACATATGCTTGGAAACACAAGAAAGCGGAGGAAATCGTGCGGCTTGCTATGCTTAGTAGGAAATTAGATGCGGCAAGCGCCACATATACATATCTACCTCAAAAGGAGCACTTTATATGACGTATATGCCCACTTTGCAAAAGGGCAGAACCAACCGCAAGTTACCAGAGGCCCCAGGAGAGAAGGCCCTCAAACACAGGAATCGAAAGCCAAAGACCGAAAAGAAACTCAGATGCATGAGACCTGTGCAAAGAAACCAAGGTCATTTTAGCTGACACAGGCTAATAGAATTTATGATGCCAAGAGCGGAGTATCTTGTTCAAAGGAGTAGAGATAAGCAGCAGAAGGTATTTGTTGGAAAGAAAGCTAAAATCAAATACACTAATTACATGGAGACGGAGACAATTTCACGGTGTCTAAAACACGTGACCTGCCAAACAAGAAGAGTTGGGGCCTTCACACCTACGTGCAGCCTTGAGCCATGCACAGATATCCGAGTTCTCCCAGAGAGAGAGGCAGCATCGAGGCCTACAAATTAGAAACTAATTGACACATGGCCAGTGGGTCAGTGATGGATGGTGGTACTGGTTGGTGGGAGGCTAGGGGAGCTGACAGGCACCCTACACCTGGCCGACCATTCTGCATGCTGCTAAGCAAAGTCGAAAAGTACAAGGTGACGTGGTATCAACCCAATCACAATGTACCAAGTAATCTAGGATCGTATAGTCTGTAGATCCAATGAGACGTCGTACTTTTAGTGACGTCCACAGTAGTCATTCTGAAGGAAGGGCTTAGATGCCCCACCTGACACTAGTTATCCAATCCTTTTAATCCACTATCATATACAGATATAGTACCTATAGTAAAGTTACCTTCCTATAACCAATAGAATTGCATGCAACATTTTTAGCATTTCACGTCAGCGATGACGAGTTTTTAGAATAAAGGATGTGATTCTTGTGAGGTTCATCGGAGTTGAAGCGAGAAGGAAGATCGAGCAACTGCTGATATTCATAACTCCCCGTTTTTTGTACTTGTCATTAAACGGACTCCCTTTGCCAAACCATTGAGTTGTCATCATTGATTTGATGCTTGAGTACTAATCTGCATCCCCATCCATCTCACGGGTGCTGCTATTCCATCTTAAAGTGGCGTTGGGAAAACCTCAGTCCTAAGGGCCGTGTGGGGTTCCTCCTGCACACTCTTTTGGCTTGCTGAGTTGTTATTAAATCTTGGATGTCTTCCCACTTTTTTACTCTTAATGCTGGGAAGACTGAAGTACTGTTTTTTTACTGCTAACATCTTCCACCTTCTTTCATATCTTTTCCTCCTTCTAAGCTCCCAATCTCATCTACGGCTCGTAATCTTGGTCTCTACTTTGGCTCAAATCTCTCCTTCTCTCATCACATTTCTCTAACCTCTCGCTCTTGTTGTTTTCATCTTCACAACAGGTGTAAGGCTCGCCCGTTTCTCACATTTCACGCATCTAAATTCTTGATCTCCTCTTTAATCTTTTCTCTGCTTTTCTACTGTTCTTCTGCTCTGTTTCGGCTTTCTAATTCTTGTGCTGCTCCTCTTGGATCAGTATTTAATTTTTCTATTAGTCTACTGTGTCTTTTCACTTATCAGGATTCTATTTCTTCCTCTATTGCAGCAATCAGCTGGCTGCCCTCAAATTAAATTACATTTTCTCTGTCTTGTTTTCATGTCTCTTCATGGTGTTCCACCTAGCTACCTTACTGCACTAATATCTTTTTACATTCCCTCTTGCTGTCTTCGGTCTTCTTCTCAGTTCTGACTTTTGGCTCCTCGTCCTCCCTGTGCTCAGTCTCATTTTCGATCTTATGAACTTCTTGCCCCCTTCACTGGAATGCTCTCCCACTTTCTCTCCGTCTACTCTCTTCCGTGGTTCTTTAAAATCTCATCTAGTTCAACATTCCCGAGTGATCGTTTCCTGGAGCTAATTGCTTATTCACTTTTTATTGTACTGTTTCTCATTTGGCTTAAGGAGCTTAATAAAAGACAAATAAAAGACAAATACAATAGGCCAATGCACTGATTTCATATCAGTAGAGTTGCTGATGGCCAGCATGTGCCAATGCATGCAAGTTATGATCTTACATATCAGGTATTGTCATCATATGCTAAATACAGTCTCAAATGCCAAGGTGCTACACATTATGTAGCGCAATATGGCCTTGTTCTGCTATATACAGTTGCAAAAGACCAGGTACTGCTAGTGCCAGCCTCTTACAGGTATAGCGTCATATGACAGTTACATTCATCATATGATATTGACAGCCTTGCCAACCCATGTACTGCCATCTTATGCAAAGTGCAGCTTGTATGCCCATGTACTGCTGTGGCAAGATATATGCAACCTCATATGGCCGGTAGGCCCTTATGCCTGGTATAGTCTCATATTTCATGTCAAGCCATCATATGCTAGAGACAGCCTTGCATACACCTGCAATTCCATCATACACACAGCTCTGCCTCAAACAAACAATGTGCTGTCATATAGCCATGCACTTCCCTCTTATGCCAGGAATTGCCTCATATTTCAGCTATAATCGTCATATGTTAGATACAGGCTCAGATCAGTAATGCTGCCACCAAATGCCAAGTGTAGCCTAATTTGCCCAGATACGGCCTTCTGCCAACCCACAACACTTTTACCTTACAGGGTTGGCACAAAAAATCAAAGAAACGCTGGTGGCCACAACATGCAGGCTCATTTGGCTGGTTATGAGTCACTTTTCTGGAATATACACACACACTGAATCAATATTTAAGAGAAGGAACACATGTTAAAGATTTCAAGTTTTCCAGTTCTTGGCTCTTCCTTGCATTTTGACACTTGTCAATTTTTCTGTGATAATGGCAGCCTTACATATACTAGAATGCAAAGACAAACATAGTATTCTGTGAACTGCTCATACCCACATGGAAAAGCTGCAGATTCGTCCGTCTTGTGGGTAAACAGAGATGCCCTTATTTGCACTGCTGTGTTTAATCACTCTGAAAAAATACGCTATTACTGCTCCGAATATCCCAGGCTACTAAAAATGAATAAGCAAGGCGCTGGAGAAACTGCATAGCCCAAAAGTTCCAGTTAGTTTCATATTGACAAATGTTTTAGATTATGAGCTTGATTCTCGAAAAAGTCATGCAAACAAATTTGGTGCAGAGGATGCAGTTTTATGTACGCGTGTGACTCAATGTGCAGGAAAGCCTATTCACAAATGTAACCTGTCTATTACTGTTATTACTGGGGGCTAGGCCCGACCCCTTCCATAGGTTAGTGTCAGGAGCACATAGCAGATTCTGAGCACTAAATAAGCCTTTCCATCCCTGGTGGAGGGACAGAAAGAAATACGAGTGGGACAGCAACTGTTTACACCTCTACTATCCCTACTTAAAAAAACAATAAAAGGGTTAATAAGGACACTGTCATGCAGTATGATGTTTCAAACAGGCGTAGGGAAATGTATTTGTTTTTGTGCATTTTAAAAAGCATCCTGGTTGTGAATTTGGGGTGCACAGAAAGGGTGTGAAAAAGAGCCTCTGGATGTGTGGATCTACAATGTGCACATTCAGATGAATTGTGTGCATTCTGCGCAACCCTTTTTGGCACTGTTGAATAAAAGTGTGCTAATACATCTCATCACTTACGCCAAATAAAAGGTTTTTTGATTTCATTGCAAATCACACCGACACACACACACTCTTTTTTCTTTTCCTAAAGCGAAAGAAGGCGAGTGTTGCGCTACATTGCTGCTCCATTGGCCTCTAAATTAGTATTTTGTAAATTCCCCCCAGCCCGTAGGGCTCCCCCTCCCCCCCAGTGCTCACACCTTCTCCTTTCCCTGCTGCACACCTTTTCCTGGTTCCCCTCCACCACCCGCCGCCCAGCCGCCCACCGTCCATGATTGGCTTTCCACCCAGGTCATAACCGACCCCCTGCAGGGCAGCCCTCTGCCCATGCAGCCCCTGCGGCGAAGGGCCCAAGGCAAAGGGCGGCTCCACTGAAGTGGCTCCATATCGTGTCTGCAGGTGTCAGCAGGGGAAGTCAGCCGCCAACCAGCAGCAACTAGTATGGTAAGAGGGTCCAGGGTGGGGAGTTCAGCAACTACTCAACCCTGGAAGCCCAGACACTTAGTAAACATACCTACACCTGTACAATACTGTGATTACTATCCACTGCCACCCTCTCCCACTATACAGGATTCTCAAGTCCAATTGTGCTTAGTCTTGTAATCAAATCTAGCTGTGTTCAGTATTGTATTCAAATCGAGATGTGTTTAGGCGTGTAATCAAATTTAGCTGTATTTAGTCTTGTACTCATTTCGCATTGTTAGGCTTAGGCCTCTCTTCCACTATACAGGATTCTCAAATCTAGCTGTGTTTAGTCTTGTACTCAAATCCATTTGTGTTCAGTCTTGTACTCATTTTACATTGTTAGGTGTAGGCCTCTCTCCCACTATACAGGATCGTCAAGTCTAGCTGTGTTTAGTCTCATTCTTATTCTACATTGTTAGATGTAGGCCTCTCTCCCACTATACAGGATTCTCTAATCTAGCTATGTTCAGTCTTGCACTCAAATCCAGATGTGTTTAGTCTTGTAATCAAATTTAGCTGCATTTAGTCTTGTACTCATCTCGCAATGTTAGGTGTAGACCTCTCTCCCACTATACAGGGTTCTCATATCTAGCTGTGTTTAGTCTTGTATTCAAATCCAGTTGTGTTTAGTCTTGTAATCAAATTTAGCTGTATTTAGTCTTGTACTCATTTTGCACAGTTAGGCATAGGCCTCTCTCCCACTATACAGGATTCTCAAATCTAGTTGTGTTTAGTTTTGTAATCAAATTTAGCTGTATTTAGTCTTATACTCATTTTGCACTGTTAGGTGTAGGCCTCTCTCCCATATATAGGATTCTCAAATCTAGCTGTGTTTAGTCTTGTAATCAAATTCTGCTCAGACTAACTTGACACACATCTAGAGAGGACCACACTGTGATAGTATTTTATCAACCGGCCACCCATACCTCAGAGAACAAGGTAGATAGCTACCTGAACTGAGTCATAGACCACCTGACAATCGTACACCCAGTACCCCCCAACTTCCCCAGACAGTGCACCTGTAGGATACACACCCAACCCACTGATGGAAGAATAGACAGCACCCAAGCTTACCAACACTAGAGGAAACACCAGTACTGCCCTAGCACACCAAAATGCCCCGGAACAGGAATGGGCGCAGAGAAAGAGCACAAGATCATGCCACAATGGACATGGATCCATAAAACCAACTGACCCCAGCAGTAACAGCCTCAACTGCAGTAAACACCCCGCTCAAGGCACAGAAGATTGGCCGAAAGGTTAGGGTCTGCTTTGAAACTAATAACACCTTCAAAGCAGACCCTAACCTTTGGGCCAATCTTCTGTGCCTTGAGTTCCGAGATATCCTCCAATCTGGGGTATGCCCAATTTCTTGGTCCTCTGCACATGTGATCCCAATTTTCAAATGCAGCAGTAGGTCTGACCCAAAAAATGATCGGCCTATTGCATTGATCGATGCAGATTGCAAAATCTTCTCTGCCTTTCTCCTTTCGCATTTGAAGGATTGGGAAAAAAACAGCCATCCCCTGAGCCCTTTTCAAACAGGCTTTCGTAAATCCCACTCTACCAATATTAATGGGATTGTGGTTAAGTGCATTCAGGAGGCTGCCTGGACCTCTACTTGGGGCCCTAATTTTAAATGCCTCAGTGGATCTCTCGGAAGCCTTTGACTGCGTTGACCGCAATAGGCTATGCGTAAACTCTCTGCTTGGGGCCTACCAAGGGGATTAATGAGTCTTTTGCAGGGAGTTTACAACAATTCGGGTGTGAGAATTCAGCTAAACCAAAAGGGGGACATGTCAGCAGTGGTTCGTACATTTCGTGGGGTGAGACAGGGATGCGTCCTAGCCCCATGGGTGTTTAATCAATATGTTTCTGACGCAGCAGAGTATTTACTAAAGGAGGGTCTTCTAGCACCAAGACTTGGCCCTGTGAAGCTTATTTGGTTGGCCTATGCAGACGATTTTTTATTATTTGAGCTAACCAAGGTGGGGAGACAGCGTCTGCTAGATGCATTTGCCAATTATGCTAAGCTAAATGGTTTGAACATCAACCGCGCGAAAACTAAATTCCCCACCTTATCTAAAGGGTCTTGTAGGAAGAAAACTAATTTTTAGAACTCGGGGGGCGTAAGAGTAACTTGCTCTACCTGCTTTACTTACCTTGGCTATCATGTCGGGGCTAGTAGAGGTTCGAAAGGGCAGATAAACTTTCTCCTGAATTTAGCTAAGGTACTTGCTAGGCAGGTCCTTAAAATCGATCGCAAACATGGCCTATTTTCTATTAGATCTGCCCTCCTTTTCTTCGAAGGTAAAATAGCCCCGAAATTGATGTATGGTCTGGAGTTACGTACGGGGCTAACTATTTCCAAACTTGATGTGATTGAACGCGACATTTGGAGACAGGTCTTACTTCTCCCCAATGCTGTCCCTCTGGCTGCGATTCGATTTGAGCTAGGCTATATCACTTTAAAATCGAGTTCACTGGAGGATGCTTATGCTCTACGCCAAACTCAAGGTACCTGCAGCCAATACCTTATATGAACTTGTTGGGAATAACATTAATCGATTTGGCTTTCTATCTAAATTCGCTAAGCTCTGTGAATCCACTCTGTGTAACATCAGTTCAGATTTAGATCAGCTAACTACTAATCCCACAAAAACTAAAAAGAAGCTGTGGGACTACGACTGGTGCCGGACCGTGGATGCTTTCCACTCATATAGCTCCATGTCTCATCTGGCACACGAACATAAGAAAAGAGGCACTCTTTGTCCAATTCTCATTATCTTCCCCAATCGGGTCCATCGACAAGTCCTACTCAGACTGCGCTAGAACATTCTCCCAACACTGGACACTAAATTGAGGTGGAAACAGATTTCGGTGGCAGACAGCCTCTGTAGATTTTGCCATTTAGTTCCTAAATGGCTAAACATCTCATCTGGTTTTGTACACAACTTAAAACACTTAGAGATTCTTGTCTCAATGTACTAAAATCTCTATATCTGGGTCTACCAACTCTGTCGAAACCCTTGATGCCAGGAGGGGCTGGAGCCCACTCCCTCCGCAACCATCTGCACCCGAAGCACCACATGACCATCATTTGCATCCGAAGCGCCACATCGTTTGCGGAATCAAGGCATGATCTGAAAACGATGGGTAAGCAGTATTACTGCCCTCTTCATGCCCCCTGTGCCTGATTCCACCTGAAATTGCCCATCTGCTGCTGCTCTTCGGCCCATTTGCTTGAATCTTGGTGATCCGACACGAGATATCTGCCAAAATGGCCGCCATTCCTCTAGCGTCCTGGTTGCTAGGCAACTAGGACCTTTGTTGATCCTACAACGATTGGCTGTGTCTGCCTATTTCCGCACCCTCAGGCCGCCCCGGAAGGCGAGAGCCGGCACACCCCCCAAGGGACCATAAATAAGAGAAACCTACTTGTGCCTGCACTCTGTCGAAACCCTTGATGCCAGGAGGGGCTGGAGCCCACTCCCTCCGCGACCATCATCTGCACCCGAAGCACCACGTGACCATCATTTGCATCCAAAGCGCCACATCGTTTGCGGAATCCAGGCATTATCTGAAAACGATGGGTAAGCAGTGTTACTGCCCTCTTCATGCCCCCTGTGCCTGATTCCACTTGAAATTACCCGTCTGCTGCTGCTGTTTGGCCCCATTTGCTTGAATCTCGGTAATCCGACACGAGATATCTGCCAAAATGGCCGCCGTTCATCTAGCGTCCTGGTTGCTAGGCAACTAGGACCATTGTTGATCCTACAACGATTGGCTGTGTCCGCCTATTTCCACACCCTTAGGCCGCCAGAAGGCGAGAGCCGCCACACCACCCTAAGGCACACATCGCAAGGCAGGCTCCTGTCCGTGCCTGTCCGGGCCGTCAGGGTTTAAGGGCTTAAAAACCCACATGGGTTCCTAAATTGTTTGTACTTCTGCAATCAGCACCTGCCATAGACCCGCACATAGCAAGTTCACCCAGTGCACTCCATCTGATCCAGATCCAGCATCGTACCGGTAGAGGGTAAGTTCCTACCATGATTAGCATCTACGACGATGCACTGCCTCATTTTGTGAAATGCGAAATATAGTGCTACTTGTGCCACGAACAGTGCGCACTCTACAAGTACATTTGATTGCTAAAAGTTGTTGATTATGCCTGAAGTAAACACTATTATCAGCCACCTGACCTGCCACTGTCCTCCTCTGGAGGTTTATTATTGTCTGACTGCATACTGCAGTGTTGTCCACCTTTGCTAACTGTTAGCAGTCCCATTCTCCTGGATTTCTTAGGTGCTCATCTTGTGCCCACCGAACTAGCCTACTGGCTACAGTGTGCCCATTGAACTACTTCACTACTGTCCCTTAGCCAACTATTCTCTTGCTAACCATATGCTTACACTCTGCTACTACTGCCATGCATATTACTTTAATGCTTTGTTTGAGATGTATTGCTGTTGCTCCCGCTTTATTAGAGCAATTTTAAGTGGCCACCGGAAACAATACTACTGCCAGTTGCCTTAGTTCCTAGCTGCCTGCATAGTGTTTTTTAGCCTAATCTGTGATTGTCAAACCTAGACAGACCCTGTTGCCATACTGGTTCTCACCTGCTTGCACAGTGTTTTTAGCCTAATCTATGATTGTCAAACTTAGACAGACCCTGTTACCACACTGGTTCTCACCTGCCTGCAGTGTTTTTTAGCCTATCTGTGATTGTCAAACCTAGACAGACCCGGTTGCCATACTGGTTCTTACCTGCCTGCACAGTGTTTTTAGCTTAATCTGTGATTGTCAAACCTAGACAGACCCTGTTGCCATACTGGTTCTCACCTGCCTGCACAGTGTTTTTTTAGCCTAATCTGTAATTGTCAAACCTAGACAGACCCGGTTGCCATACTGGCTCTTACCTGCCTGCACAGTGTTTTTTAGCCTAATCTCTGATTGTCAAACCTAGACAGACCCAGTTGCCATACTGGCTCTTACGTGCCTGCACAGTGTTTTTAGCCTAATCTGTGATTGCATTTGTCCTTGCCTCTGCAGTTCATAGCATATCTGTATTTGTCTAGTCAGCCTTATGTCCAGTACTTTGCCTAATCTGCATATGTCTAGGCCTTTGTAGTTTATAGTATAATTGCACGTTCCTAGTCCACCCAACTTCCAGCACATTGTTTAAACTACACATGTCCATGCAAGGCCAGGTCATAGCCTAACTTGTACCAACAAACTTAGTTACTCATTGCCCACGACCATAATGAAAACTTCCCAAAAGCATACAGCACACTTTGCACTGAGCCTCCTTACTATCATGGCACTTGAACCCGTTGCCTCTTGCCCATCTAAAGATAGAAACATGAGACTAAGGACTAGACTGTCCCATCTACATGAACCATCATCCTACCACACATTTAGGGGCTATACCAACCAAACTAACCCAACGAACAAACGTTCACAACACCCCAAGCCCGCTCCTCTGCCCCTAGGCGCCTCACCTACCAAGCAGTTACGTTCACAACACCCCAAGCCCGCTCCTCTGCCCCTAGGCGCCTCACCTACCAAGCAGTTACTATCTCAAGTAGCTACTTTAACTAAAAAGATGCAACCCTCTACCACCATACCAACTAGCACCCTTTTGCTAACTGGGTCCATCATTAATGCTAGAGCCATGATAGCCCACTCCACTGAGATTTCAGACACCCTAACAGAGAACCTAGACCTGCTATGCATAACTGAAACCTGGCTCCATGAGGCTGCTGGCCCTGCTATTATGCTAGCAATACCAGACGGCTACCAACTGCTAGGAGTTGACAGACCTAACAACAAAGGAGGTGGCTTAGCTATTATCCACAAAGCCAACCTGCCTATCAGACTAGCTACTACTACGCCATTTCAGTCCTGTGAACTCCTCATTGCCAAACTCCAACTCCGAAGATGACCCAACTAGTATCCCGACTAACAATATAAAAGACCATGCGCAAATCCTACTATTAGGAGACTTCATCCTTGGCTTCAATGACTGCAATGACAAACATGCCACATCTGTCACCGCACTACTGCATGATAATGGATTTACGCAAAAAGCCACTACCCCTACACACTCCAAAGGCAGGACTCTAGATTGGGTTGCTGACTTGAACTGCAACATCAGTATCACCAGTATAACTCCTCAAATATGGACAGACCACCATTTAATCTCATTCTCTGCCTCACTTGACCTTACCCACCCTAAACCTATAATTATGGCCCCGCCACTCCCCACTAGAAGTAAAAAAGACATCACAGTAGAACATCTCCTTCTACACTTCCTCCACACCCATAACGATGTAGACAATATTACAGACCCAACCTTACTTGTGGAAACCTATAATAGCACCATGACCAAGGCACTAGATCTGATCGCCCCCACCAAAATCCGTAAAGGCAAACAACTCTCCCCCCTGAATAACTGGTTCACACCTCAAATGAAAGACCTTAGAACTCAAAAAAGAAAACTGCAATCAATATGGCGACACTCACCTACTGAGAACAAAATCAAGTTAGCCACCCATGCCAAACGTTATAAAAAGGAAATTTTTAGCACAAAAAAGAACACTTACGACAGAATAGCTAAAGCCAAAACTGACACTAAGGAATTATTCTCCATCCTGCGTGAAATGGAATCAAACATACCGCAAACAGATAATACTCCCAAAATTAAGCTCTGGTGCACTAATATACAAAATGCCCTTGCAAGAAAAATTAGCTCTCTTCAAACCAAAATTGCTATTAAAAAAGCTGCCTTGCTATTGCCAGCGGAGCCTACTCCCAAGGTACAGCCATCCCTATACCAGTCCAATAACACTCCTCACCCCTTTAGCTTCAAACAAATAACCATACTAGAGTAAAGGAGATAATTGCCCTCCTCAAATTATAAAAGATGCAGCGAGAGACCTAGCTCCCTTCATCCCTAAACTGATCAACGCCTCCTTTAAGACTAACCTAGTGCCCAATAACCTTAAACAGTCTTGGGTCCTACCTCTGCTAAAAAAACAAACTCTCGACCCTTCCATCCCGACAAATTACAGACCCATCACTACCGTCCTATTCTTACTCAAAACTATCGACAGGGTAGCCTACCTGCAAATCCAGGATTACCTTGAAACTGACAACCTTCTAGGCTCACGACAAGGGGGCTTCCGCCCCCTTCACGGCACTGAAACAGCCCTGATTGATCTCAAGACTCAAATTGACGAGTTGAAGGATAATGAAAAATAAGCTATGCTACTCCTCCTTGACCTTTCGGCAGCCTTTGACCTGGTAGATCATGCAGTTTTATGCAATCACCTCGTCTCAGCTGCCCATTTTTCAAGCAATCCCATAACCTGGGTTCAATCCTTCCTTGCTAACCGGACTATGAGAGTATTCTCCCCCCTAGCAGCTGCTGATCCCATACAAGTCTCCTGCGGTGTCCCCCAGGGATCATGTGTGTCTCCTACTATGTACAACATCTTTACAAAACCTCTGTTTGACAAGTTGGATAGACTGGGTGTCATCTACACTAACTATGCAGATGACACTCAGATCCTCATCCCCCTTTCGGGTAACTTCTTGGAAGACTCAGCTTTGGTAAATAAGATATATCTCCTCATTCAGGCATGGATGGCATCCCTGGGCTCTGTCTGAATGACGACAAAAACGGAGATTCTGATCCTCGGCACAGAGACAGCGATTAAAAAACTTGACCCTAACTATGCCTCGTTTAACATTGACAACAAAGTCATCAAAGTGATGCCTGCAGTCAAAACCCTTGGGATCTATCTGGACTCAGCACTCACTTTTAAGAAACAAATTAACTCCCTAGCTTAACTCCCTAGCTTCCTCCACAGCCTATAATTGTAAACTGATCCGAGCATGTAGACCATTCCTAACGGAGGCTAGCTGTATTACCTTAGCTAATGCACTTATCATTTCCAGATTGGACTATTGTAATGCCCTATATGCGGGATCTAACAAGTATATCCTTAACAAACTCCAAACACTCCAAAATAACGCTCTTAGAGTAGCCTTAAACATTCCTAACAGAGCCCATGTCTCTACCGCCAGAAGGAATATCCACTGGCAAAAAATTAAAGACAGGATCACCATCAAAACTCTCTCGCTCACGTCCAAATGCCTCAACAATATAGCTCCTCCCTATCTAGCAAACAGAATCAACAAGAAAATCTCAAACCGTCCCACAAGAATGACTAACGCTTATACCTTGATGGTGCCTTGATACAAAAAGAGTACAGCTGGCGGCGCCAGCTTTCCAGTCATAGCTGCCCAAACCTGGAACAAACTCCCTTTAGAACTTAGAAAGGACCAACCTTACCCAAGCTTCAGGCGTAAGGTTCTTTCATGGATACGATCTAACGACATCTAATGTGATCACCCTCTTTTACTAGAACCACTCGTCCTGAGTGACACCTCCCGACTATGCCCATTGTTAACCTGTCCCCCCATAGGGACCTCCAACTACCACTGCTAGTATCTAGGAACTTCACTGGATCCTACCGGGACTACAAACTGTGGTTGATTGTTACTTAGCTCTTTATGCTTCCGACACCTGGCATTAACTGTATAAGTATATTCAGACTGTAACATTGTTGAACTGTCCTACTGCCTATTTTGTGTGTGTCTCAAGTATCCTTGTAATGTTTGCGCCCGGCTACCTGCGGGTTTGGTTTTGCGCTATATTAAATAAACAAACAAACAAACAAACAAACAAACTGGTATGGCAACGCTGTCTGTGTATCCAAACTATGCAAGAGGGTTTGGCTTTGTCTAGCTTCATTCGTAATCTTCATTTGGATCATTTGTGATTGACTGTTTTTGTTGTTTATAAACACATAGGTTTTTTTTCTATTTTTAAGTCATTATTTCTTACTACCCCAAGGAAGCACATTGTTTATATTATCAACTTATTAATTGTAATTGTATATGAACTCTTCTTTTTTTTCCTTTTATGTATTGTTACATTTTCTTTCTCTTTTGTAAAGGTTTAATAAAACCATACACAATAAATAAAAAAAAAACACCCCACCAAAAAAAAACAATATGATCAGAACAAATTTCAAAGAGAAAAATACTTATATCTCACACCATATCTCACACCACACCTCGCGACAACCCCAGAACCTGGATAACCCAACGACACAGAGACCTCGAGCCAAGAAAGGAATCACCCCAGACAGCCAGAAAAACGACAGGAGGACCCAAGCAGAGTATGGGAAGACTCCAACCCCATCACCCCACACATCACAAGAAAAGAAGGGCACCACCAACACCCACAACATCGACATCCTATTTATAACTGAAACATGGCTAGACGACAACTACAAGATCCCCCCTCAACAACTGCCCGCCTGAAAACTTCAAATGCATCCAAGCAAACAGAAAAAACAAAAGAGGGCGGGGGGGACGGAGGGCTGGCAATCATCTACAAGGAACACCTGGCTATCAAATTGGAAGATCCACTAATTGGAGAACCATCAAAAACTCCAACCTAACTAAACTTCTGGAGCTCAGCAAACTGTCCCCAACATTAATGAAGAAGCTGACATGGACAAAAAAGTAGCCCTACTCCATACCTGGATTGTAACAACTATCGACAACATCGCCAAAGAAAAACCTTTCACTCCTTCTTGTAAAAGAGCAATGGCAAAATGGCTCACCCCACTACTCAGCACCATGAAAAGAAAAAAACGAAGACTAAAACTAGATTGGAGAATCAAAAACGACACTGCAAATAAGCTGAAATTCCTGCAACATAACCGTGCATACAAAAAGGAAATACAAAAAGCGAAGAGGAAACACTAAGACAACCGAATCTTCAAAGCACCAAACACCCAAAAAGAACTCTTCAAAATCATAAATGAAATAAAAATCCTCCTGGCTGCAACAATACGCCAATTGCTTCGATGAAACTATGCAATGACCTAGCAGACCACTTCAAAAACAAAATCATCAGCATCCAACAAACCATACAAAGCAGACCACTAGATCATAATACGAACCCCACCTATCCTCATGAGGAACTCCCGAACAAACTACGAAGCTTCCCCGAAATATCAGTGGAGTCGTTTGTCAAACTGGTAAACCAAAGCAACAACTCAGTTTCTCTTGAGGACCCCTGCCCCCGGACATATAAAGATCAATTCTTAAACAAGGAACTCCCATGGAATATCACAGGAATGTCCCCAACCTTTCAATCGCGACAGGGAAAGTGCCACAATCCTTCAAATCAGCGTACATCAGGCCACCACTCAAAGATACAATGGGAACCGTAGAGGACCTCTCCAACTATAGACGCATCTCTAACATCCCGTACACAGCCAAACTGCTCGAAATGAAATTGGAGCCAGTACCGTCCGAGCAGCGGAGACACTAAAACAATGATGTCCACTTGAGTGCTTGAACTTGCAACCGCATAGTTATAGTGGAGCCCTTGAATTGTCAAACATTTACTAGTAGAGCCTTACAGCAATTTAATGTGACTTGTACAGGTTTTTCAAGATTCCAAGCCTCAGAAGAAGAGCCCTACAGCTCGAAACACGTGTCAGGCTGCCCTGTTTTCGAATTAAAACTACAAACAATTGTACTTAATTGCAATTTGTGTGCGCAGTGTGATTGCAAACAACTTTCTCGTGTACACTTTACCCTGTGGGCAACTTGGGAGTTTTCCCACTACATGCGTTCCCCGGTAGCCCATTCAAACTAATTTAATGTAACAGTCCGTGCGCTGGACCTCACCAGTCCCCCTCTGCCAACCCATCGGTTTTCAGCACCTACAGCACACGAAGTCTCGCCCGGTCCGATACTCACCCCAAAGCTCAGCGCACAGTGTATACCGAACTGATGCCGCCAACAGCACAGAACTTCTCCCACTCCCCATCCACCCGACTAACCCTACCCGCCCTCCTTGTTTACAGATCTGCCGGAGCGCCTGGGGAACAACTCCGTTGATGACGGTGCGCTATATAAATACCTTTAACATTAACATAACATTCACACACTGTTGCCTTCTAATAAAACATTACAATCCATAAAAAAGGCACATTTCTCTACTCAAAACAAAACTGAAATGTTAAAAGATTGCCTCTTCATGTACATTTTAGAATTCAAGTGCATTTAGTAGTATTTGGACATAAAAATGATTTAAACAACACATCACCCCACCTTAGGTCCAACCTGATAAGGAGGAGGTCCATCCAGCAGAAAGAAGAAGCTGGGTGATTGAACGGGCATGCAATATGTAGTTTTGTGGCCAGTGACATAATCAGTGAAAATAACACGGGTGGAAAACATATTGACTTGGTGGAGTGAGGCGGTAGAGTGAACAGTCTGCTGTTCTTTTTATAGAGGAATCTTTGCCCTTGGGCGGTGTTGCACCAGGGATCCATATGAAGTCGGCACAAGACCACCATAAAAGTGCACCCTAACGCGGAGCATGCAGCATGAAGTGAGGCGGTAGAGTGAACAGTCTGCTGCTGTCCGCTGCGGGTTGTTGAAGCCGCCCGAAGGTTTGTCGCGCTTTTAAGGAACAAGTTACTTACCTGTAACTGTTGTTCTCCAGCATGGGTCTGGCATGGATTCACATGCTCATGAATATTCCCCGTCGCCAGGCCGGGAATCCTCGGTATAGAAAAAAATCAGTATCAGTTTTGTTTCTGATCCGTCTTTCTTAGTAGTAACCAATCACTGGTCTCTGGGTCATACTGCCCTCTCCCTAAGCCCCGCCTCCGGCAGCCATCCTCAGATTTGGTAGCACGTAAAGTGGCAGTATGGCCAAGTGAAGAGCCGCAGAGGGGTAGGCGGGAGGGTTCGCATGTGACTCCATGCCAGACCCATGCTGGAGAACAACAGTTACAGGTAAGTAACTTGTTCCTTCTCCAGCATGGGGTCAGGCATGGATTCACATGCTCATGAATAAGAGAATACATAGCAGTACACACATGCACAACCACGGGAGGTGGCAACAGGCTCAACATTAAGCAATACAACAACTCAACATTAAGCAACTCTTACCTCCTCACCAGGCTCACCTTAGGCGAACAGGTTGCGCAGCACTGCTTGGCCGACCCTGGACTCCTCCCTGGAGTCCCGATCGACGCAATAGAATCTTGTGAAGGTGTGCGTCGACCTCCACGTCGCAGCCCTGCAGATGTCCAGCAGGGGCACACCAGACAGGAACGCCGTGGTAGCAGCGATCACTCTGGTCGAATGGGCTCTCGGACGGCCGGGCAGCTGTCGGTTTGCCAACCGGTGACAGTGCATGATGCAGCCGGAGAGCATCTGGAAATGGAAGTCTTCGAGAGAGCCTTCCCTTGATTCACAGTCCCAAAGTTCACAAACAGCTGTGACGTCTTCCGAAAACTCTTCGTGCGGTCCACGTAGAACTTCAGCGCTCTAGCTACATCCAGCGAGTGCAAAGTCCTCTCGGCCGGCGACGAAGGCGACGGGAAGAAAACTGGCAACACCAAGGGCTCGTTGAGGTGGAAGTCCGACGGCACCTTGGGCATAAAGGATGGGTGTGTCCTCAGCACCGCCCTCGTGTCATGAAAAGTCAAGTATGGAGGCTTGCAAGATAGTGCCTGGATCTCTCCCACTCGTCGTGGGGAGGTGATGGCCACAAAGAAAGCTGTTTTCCATGACAGGAACTTCAAAGGCGCCGAATGCATAGGCTCGAATGGGGCCCCCATGAGCTTGGTCAGCACCACATTAAGCTCCCACGCCGGGGCAGGAGCCTTCACCGGCGGGAATGATCGGAATAGTCCCTTCATGAATTCTTTCACCAGGCGATGAGACCACAAGGAAGCCCGTCCCGTCATCCTGGTATATCGGGAGATTGCAGCCAGATGTATTTTGATGGAGGCGTGAGCCAGTCCAGCTTTGGCCAGAGACAGTAGGTACGGCAGTACTTGAGGGGCCGTAATCCGCAGAGGGTTAATCTTCTGTGCACGGCACCAGACAGAGAACCTCTTCCATTTATGTCCGTAGCACTTGAGAGTTGAGGACGCCCTGGCCTTTGCAAGAACCTCTCTGCAGTCGGCCGGGATGTCGTACCCTCCAAACTCTAGTGCTGCAGTAGTGCTGCAGGAGCCAGGCCTGCAAGTTCAGCGACTCCGGGTTGTGGTAAAGAATTGCGCCTCCATCCCTGTAGAGAAGGTCTGCGTCCGTCGGCAGCTTGACTGGTGGGGACGTTGACAAGTCCAGAAGGTCTGGGAACCAGAGCTGTCTCGGCCACGCCGGTGCGACGAGGATCATCCTGCACCGGGACCTCTTGAGCTGGTTGATGAGCCGGAGCAGCAACGGCAGCGGAGGGAACGCATAAAGAAATAGGCTGTCCCAGGGGAACGAGAAAGCATCGCCCATGCTCCTCGGCTGGGGGAACCTGCTGGCGAACCTCCGGCACTTGGAATTCGTCGCCGTCGCAAAGAGATCGATTTGGGGTTCGCCCCATCGTCGGAAGAGTCGATCCACTTGATCCTGGCGTAGTTCCCACTCGTGGCACGAGCGCAGCTCCCTGCTGAGTGAGTCGGCAATCGTGTTTTTTATTCCTGCCAGATGAAGAGGCACCAGAAACATCCCTTGGGCGACGGCCCAATGCCACAGATCTTGGGCTTCCTTGGATAGGGCCGGGGACCTGGTTCCGCCCTGCTTCGGGATGTAGAACATCGTGGTGGTGTTGTCGGTGAAGATCCTCACCACCTTGCCCTTGAGGGACAGAAGAAAAGACCTGAGGGCCCAGAACACCGCGCGGAGCTCCAAGATGTTGATGTGGAGAGACTTCTCCTCTGGGAGCCAAAGGCCTCTCGCGTGAAGATCTCCGGAGTGTGCTCCCCAACCTTCCAGGGAGGCGTCCGTCGGCACCGTCACCTGGTGAGCTGGGGTCTGAAAGTCCGTGCCCGCCGACAGATGGGAGCGGATACCCCACCACCGGATCGCCTGACGGAACGTCTCGTTGAGAGGGATCCTGTCCTCGAAGCTGCCCGTCGACTGGATCCAGCGGGCGTCGAGGAACTCCTGTAAGGGTCTCATCCGAAGCCTGCAAAGGCACACCAGATAAATGCAGGAGGACATCATCCCGAGGAGGGACTTGATAGATCTGACCCT
Organism: Ambystoma mexicanum; assembly: GCF_040938575.1. Classification (NCBI taxonomy): domain Eukaryota; kingdom Metazoa; phylum Chordata; class Amphibia; order Caudata; family Ambystomatidae; genus Ambystoma; species Ambystoma mexicanum. Next base: position 256,794,517 of record NC_090928.1, on the reverse strand, counting down.
GGCCATGTCCGTGGCCAGCAGACGCTGCACCTTGCCCAGAATGGTCCTGGTCCTTTCCTCCGACGGCGAGGCCAGCCGCGCCACTGTGTCGAGCGTGGCTCCCAGAAACAGGTCGACTTGCGACGGAACCAGGTGGGATTTTGGAAAGTTGATGGAGAATCCCAGGTCCGTGAGCAGCTGGACGGTCTTCGCAGTGTGCTCCACGGCAGGCTCCCTTGTCCTTGCCCGGATGAGCCAGTTGTCCAGGTAGGGGTAGACGTGGATCCCCTGTAGGCGCAGCCGCGCCGCCACCGGTGCGAGGCACTTGGTGAACACCCTGGGTGCTGACTTCAATCCGAACGGGAGGGCCTTGAACTGGTAGTGCCGCCCTTGGACCACAAACCTGAGGAACTTTCGGTGTCTTTTTAGAATGGGGATGTGGAAGTAGGAATCCTCCAAGTCCAACGACGACAGGAAATCGCCCTCCTCCAGCTGTCCCAGCACACGCTGGAGGGGGACCATACAGAACTTCTGTGCCTTGATGTACTTGTTCAGTCGTCGTAGGTCCAGGATGGGGCGCCATCCTCCGGTCTTCTTTTTTACGAGGAAGTACCTTGAGTAAACTCCAGAGCCCCGAAGCCTCTTTGGGACAAGCTCGATGGCACCCTTCTTGAGCATCGCCCTTACTTCCAACAGTAGTTGAGGGACGTGATTTTCCTTCCTGGCCACGGGTGGAACGCGAGGGCACTTCTTCTGAAACTCGAGGGCGTGCCCTTGGGCCATGGCGTCCAGAACCCAACGGTCGGTGGAGATGGACTCCCACACGCTGACGAATCTCGCCAGCCGGCCTCCCACGGGGGTGCTTCGGCGGGGGCCCGACCCCACGGTCGGTTCAATCTTGTTTGGAGGCCGCTTTGCCTCCTTGACCTCCTTGTCGACGACGACGGGCACCACCTGTCTTGCTGCGTCCCCTGTAGGCTTCCTGGGACGAAGATCTTGCCGCTTGGCGGTAAGTGGAGGAGCCACTGCTGGATCCCTTGGAGGCACCTTGTCTGCCTCCGGAGCTCCGAAAGGACGGCCGTCGTTGTTGGAGCACTCCCAGTGCCCGGGCAGTCTCTGTGTCTGTCTTGATGGCCTGAAGGGACTCCTCAACCACCTTCCCAAACAGGTTGTTCCCGTCGAAGGGCATGTCCAAAACCTTGGTTTGTACGTCCTGGCGGAAATCCGTGGCCTTGAGCCATCCTCGTCGTCTCAAGCAAACGCCGTTGCCCAACTGACGGAAACCGGTGTCGGCGATGTCCGTTGCCACCGTGATGGCGTGGTCCGAAGCAATCTCCCCCTCCTGTAGGATTTCAAGGGCCTCAGCCCTTTTGGCGTCCGGAAGGAAGTCTAACAGAGGGGCGATTTTGAACCACAACACCCTGTCGTAGCGGGCTACGATAGCCAGGGCGTTGGCCGCCTTAATAGTCGTTGCTGCGGATGAGATGATCCGTCGTCCCATCGTGTCCAACTTCCTGCCCTCGCCGTCTGGCGGGGAAGTTGATGTTGAGGCCGATGCCCCCCCAGCTTTCTTCTTTGCCGCCGCCGAGACGACCGAATCCGGGGTAGGTTGTGCCCGAAGGCACAAGGGTGCAGCGTCAGGGACCCGGTACTTCTTCTTGTATCGGTCCCTCTTTGCCGGCGCAGTGGCAGGGTTCTTGAGGAGGGCGAGCCCCTCATCCCAGATGTCGTCAAGAAGCGGTACGGAGAGGACCGTCTTCCATTTAGCCTCGCGCTGTTGGTAAAGGAACCCTTCTTTCTTCTTTTCTTTTGGGCAGAGCTGAAAAAGCTCGGATGTCCTGGAAATCATGGCATGAAAGGATCCAATCTCGTCGGGCGGGGACGCCCGAGCAGGGGGCGACGGGGGACACGTCCCGTCGTCGCCTCCGTCGTCATCTGTACCTGTCGTAGACGTGTCCGTGCCTGTATCATCCCTGTGGGTAGTAGACCGGGGGGAAGGCAGAGGGGGCCGCAGAGGTGGGAGAGGTGGCGTAGGATGCGTCCTCCTCCTCTTATGTGGTGGACTCTCCGAAGGTCCTGGCTCCGGTTCCCCCGTTGGGTCTGGCTCAGGTACCTCCGTCGGGGGAAGGGGCAACCTTGTCCTTATCTCCGAGCATAAGGACTGAATCGCTGACAAAATGGCCGCTGAGGTGTCCTGCGGCGCCGGAAACGACGGGCGCGAGGTCTCTTGAGGAGCCTTGTCGGCGACACCGTCGCTCTCGTCGGGATCCCTCCCGATGGGCTGGGCCTCTTCCACGACTTCGATGAGCTCTTCTTCAGAGGTCGTGTCCGTATCCATGATGGCCACCAGCCCCTCCCCCATCTTTTCCAACGAGGACTTCGTGGGGGTCTTCTCAATGGGCCTGAAAGACGACTCCCTCCGCGTTGGCAGGGAGACTCTGGGTCCTGAGGGCGTCTCCACTGGTGTAGTCTCCACAGGCTGAGCCAGGGCCGCGGCGACATCCTCAATCGAGGTTTTAGCAGGGTGAATTAAGGCCATCGTCACCTTCTGGACGCCTGGGGCCTTCACCTTGGGGGGAGGGTCCGAGCCTCGCTCCCCCTCTGCCGGAATCTTCGAGATCGACCGGGGCCTCTCCAGAAGCTTCGCCGGGTTCTCGGACTTCCTCTTACCCGAGCCAGAGTGTTGGCTCGTGGTTGATGGCGCCGGGGAGGATGCGGCCTGCCTGGCAGCCAAGGAGCCCGACCCTTCGGCGCTCCCGGTGCCCGCGGACACGCGGTGCTTAGCCTTTTGTTGGGCCCCCGTCGCCGGGGTACCCTCACAGGACTTAGAAGACCGCTCAGACTTCTTTTTCTTCTTCTCGCCTGACGGGCTCTTCCCTTCCAGCCAGTTGGCGAGACAGAGGTGGCGATCCTTCATGGTCCACTCCGACATGTTCCCACAAAACGCACAGTCCTTCTCCTTGTGCGTCTTGTCCTCATGGAGACAGTAGAGGCATAACGAATGCTCGTCCTCCTTGAAAACATTCTGAAGCTGGCATCCAGGGCAGGTCCTGAACAGCTTCCCGGGCGTCGAGCTTCCTTTCTCCTGGGCCATGTCCGGGGTAGGCCTCGGAACTTCTGGAATCCTCCAAAAGCGTAACTCGACGAAATCTTCACCCTTGAGGGGCGTAGAAAACTCCGAAACGGATCCCCGTTGATCGGATGTAGAAACGGTGGAGCTTGAGGCTCTATTTAACTGAAAAATGAGAAAAATCTCCTGAAAAAACGCGAAAACGCAGCAAAAGCTCGAGAGCTACAGCACGAGGACTCCCAACACTTGAACGTGCGGTAAAAATCTGAGGATGGCTGCCGGAGGCGGGGCTTAGGGAGAGGGCAGTCATTGGCTGGGGGCAGTATGACCCAGAGACCAGTGATTGGTTACTACTAAGAAAGACAGATCAGAAACGAAACTGATACTGATTTTTTTCTATACCGAGGATTCCCGGCCTGACGACGGGGAATATTCATGAGCATGTGAATCCATGCCAGACCCCATGCTGGAGAATTTTGATCCTCAGCATACCGTATAAGCTGCGTGAGGTCAATGTATGCGTTTCCGTTGCACAGCAAAGCTAAGACTGATTTGACTAACTTGCCTGATGCCTATTTAGGAGCTACTTTAGCTCAGGACGGGTTTGCGTACCAAGCCCACGGATGTATTGCCGGCTAACATCCCGACATCTGATGCTCCTGCTAGAACTATACAAGCTGTCAACAAAGGGTAAGATATAGCAAACAGCTAAGAAACAGGGAAACCAGTTAGTGATAAATCCATCTTTGACATGATCACAGATTTGTCTGATCCCGAGTCTGCCTTGATTCAGGGTCCTGGGGATGGGACAATAAACAACAGTCAAGACGAGAAGGAAGATCTTGGGCAGAGGGCCCCCGTGGAGATGCAGATGCCAAATGCTGAAGTACCAGTCTCTAAGCTGTCGTGATCACCTTCTTTGTGTGTCTCATATGCCTCGAAAATATCTGAGCCCTCAGCGTACTCATACCTTACATCATTGTCACAATGTGAGACTGGCAATCAACCAGTGGCTTCTGTAGTCTCCATTAATGATCCATCAGCACCCTTTTATGCTTTGAATTGTATTCTGGCCACTTTGGTTAAACTCAGTAATTAGAGGTGACTTTAAGGCACAAGAACATTTGCTAGCGTCTCTAAATAAAATTTTGTAGAAAGCTTTATATTTGTTAAAATGCACAAGAAGATTGATTAAATATACATTACAATTGATGAGTCACAAATGGTTCGCAGACCAACATCAAAACTGGACGACTATTACTGCCCTTACTATGGATAATATTTCTCCTGGTTATCCAGGTGGGCCAGATGTAATGGGGCTGAAAGAGAGCACTTCTAGTGTTGACCTGTAATTGTGAGAAAGAAGCTGGATTGTTGCTAGGGTACAGCAAAGTCAACAGACTTTACAAAAATCCCAAAATGCTACAAATATTTCAAAACCAAGGAATACAGTTTCACGAAAATGTCTACGTAAATTAAAAACAAGCCTCACACGTATAAATGAACTGCAGCTGTCTGAGGATAGAGAAACTGAAGCATCTCCTATAGTAGAGACTATGGAGAACACTGAGGTGGCCTCACGGGTTGAAGTAGAGGTACCCAAATCAAAGCGTGGAAAGAAGTGGGGTAAAAGGAAAGCTAAACCAGCTGAGGGTAAGAACACTATTATGCATTTCCTGAAACCTGTGGCATTGTTGCAGGCTATAGATGACCCCTCTTTGGATTTAAGTATAATGACAGTATATCACGATGATGATATAGTTATAGTTGACAGCCAGACTCTAGGTTAACCACTTTGTGTGATTCTAAGGAGAACAAAGTTCTTACTGAGAAGTCACCAGGTATTATTGATGCCTAGTCTATTGGAGTTCAGTCAAAAAAGGGGGGTGGTCCCCAAATGTACCAGTTCAAGATATAATATATTGGACCCCACAGTCAATGGGAGGGGTGGCTGTAGTGAACTAAATCAAGACCAATCAAATGAATCTGATAAGGAATGCTCAAACATGTACCAATTCTAACATTTTTATTTTTATATGTAGACCAGTAGGTCCTTCCTAGATTTGGAACTGTTCAATTACACCAAATAGAGTTCAAAATCACAATAAGAAAAACCAGAATAGCCAAAGAGCAGAATACATTGCATTTTTTCTCAAAGAAAAACAGACAGGGCCCTATAAATTTAACAATGCACATAGATTGTGTTATGTACTATGTAACAGGTGACAATGGTTTTGAAGAAATCCCGTCTGTAAAACTTGTGTGGGCTGTAATGACTAGAACAACCAAAAAGCAAGAGGTAAAAACTCTCAGCCGCGTCCCTGTATGCGCACTAGCACGGCCTGCAGATGGTCCTGTGCATATGACAAACCCGGTAATCGGAGGTTGTGGGGGGAATTATAAAAACTGAAAACCAAGGTGCCCCGAGGTGTGGATGCAAAAGGACAGGGGGGCAGGGGTTGCCTACCTTGTGAAAATGCAGGATGCTGTTGCAAGAACGCTCAGCCGGCTCAATAGTCGCCTGACTGGTGCGTATGCAGACGCTGTGCGTGTTACACCTTTGCACCGGTGGTCGCTTTGGCGACAGCATCGGGTGTACAACACAATGCATTCCTACTCACCCAAGATGGCGGACGCCTCTGAATCTGATTGTGAAGCTCCCGCTGCAGAGGTTGCACGTTGTTTTCCTTCACGCCGCGACGATCATGTGACTCCATATAACCCGACCAGGAAGTTAAGCAAATGCGTCGCTACTCTCCAGATCGGCGCTTCGTAAGTTCGTTCCTAGGGAATCTGTTTCATGTTCCGTCCTCCTATCTATAGTTTTCTGTATCTAACTAACTGTGCTCTCTGCCCTTTCCTCCATTAGGCCATTTTCCGGACTCCGTCTGCTCACCTCCTCTCCCCTAAGGTCCGCTTCCAACCTAAAGAGTGAGTCTTGAGGGTTTATAGTTCCCTTCAATCCTCTCCCCATTCTTAGCTCAAATACTAACATCCGCTTCGGGTTTCCGGAAACTCTCTCTCTTTCCTCGTAGGACTCACCCCCTTCCCGAAGACTTTACACAGACTTCTCGAATCTCTCAACTCCATACCCGGAGTAAGTTAACATAGCTATTCGTATCAACAACAGACGATCGAAAGTGGAGAAAACTTACCTCTCCTTTCTTCCGTCCAGGACCAGCTTCGTCTGCACCGGATCTTTTGAAGGGAAGCTGGCTGATTCATCCTGAAGGTCTACAGTATCCTGTCATTACAACACAGGGTTTTTCTTCCCCGGAGGGTTTTCCCTGGGGACTGTGGTTCCTCCTCAGCTGAAGCTAACGGCTGGGAGGGAGCAGGGTTTCCCGGGAAGCCTTCACTATCTGCCTTGTTGCTGGTACGGAGTCCGCCCGCTGCCCAGGTTAGTGAACTGCATAATTGTTCTGTCTCATATTGGACGCATTGTAATAGTTAGCGACGCCCAAAATATAGGAAATATCCTATCACAGGCTCTTGTGCAGACGGTGGACTCCGATGGAGCAACAAATGCAACAATTGATGGCTGCTATGCAGTCTATGTCTCTGGAGATGCAATCTCTAAAACAAGACAATGCTCAGTTAAGACAACAGGTCGCTCGAGCGTTTTCAGAAACTCCTCCTTATGCCTTGCATACCGATAAGTATGACGGAAACCCGCACAAACTCAAGGAGTTCCTGGATAGTTGCCTGGTTCAGTTTACCTTCAAAGCACGTTTTTTCCCTTCTGATAAGGACAAAGTAGGTTATCTGATATCCCACTTGGCAGGCCCTGCATTGGCCTGGGCGACACCCTTAGTCACCTCAGAAAATGCCATTCTAGACTCATACCCAGCCTTTACTAACAGTTTGCGGTCTATGTTTAGTAGGCAGGAAATTTCAGTCTCTACTCAGGAGAAACTGCTAGATTTAAAACAGGGAAATAAAGATCTTATGAGTTACGTGACTCAATTTAAACAGCTATCAGCTGAAACAGGGTGGCCGGATGACGGTCTCCTCACGCTGTTTCGCAGAGGTCTTTCCGAGGAACTGAAAGATGAGGTCTCGAAGGTTCCTCGTCCCGCCAATTTAGCCGAGATGATTGCGCTCACCATGCAGATTGATTACCGTCTCCATGAACGCTTCCATGAGAAGAAGAGAGGGAAACCCTCTCAACTATTCTCTAGTTCTCCTTCCCCGGTTTCTCGATCCCAGAAACCCGACGAACCCATGCAAATAGGAGTGGCCAGAGGCCCTTTGTCAGAGGGCGAAAGAGAAAGACGGATGAGTCAGGGCCTATGTATGTACTGTGGGGCTTCATCTCACATGCTGAAGGATTGTCCCGTCGTCCCTCCTCGTCGGACAAGGAATCCGATGCGGGGAAACGCCAAGATCCTGTCGTAAGGGGAACCACGGCAGGAGGTCCTGAAAGGAGTTCCCCAAAGAGACTTGGTACTTCTCTTAAAGAGGACATTACGGAACACACTATGTTAGTACTTCCCCTGATCTTGAAATTACCAGACTTAGAGCTACGTGGGGTTCCGGCATTGATCGATTGCGGAGCAGCTGGCAACTTTATTGATGACCAATGGGCTGCGAAGCATGGAATCATTAGATCCACCAAGACGTGTATAACACCCATTCAGGGGGTGGATGGTTGTCCCCTTAGTTCTGGACCCATTCGAGAACAGACTACTCCTCTTACATGCCTAATTTCAACCCACCAGGAGACGTTAGTTTTTGACCTGATAAAAACTGCTCATTTTCCCATTATTTTGGGCTTACCGTGGCTGCGAACCCATAATCCTTTTATAAACTGGAAGGCAGGAACTTTGTTTCTAGGTTCCGAATATTGTGTTTCCCATTGTCTTACTCAATCATCTGTTGGCATTCAAGCACCTTCCATGATGGTAGTACCAACCGAAGGCTCCTCGATTGGGATGGTCAGTCAGATCCCGAGGTGTCATCAACAATTTCAGTCCATATTTTCTCAGCCAGAATACCCTACATTACCTCCTCACCGTCGGGATGACTGTCATTTAGATTTGTTCCCTGATCAACCGATACCTTTTGGCCGAATGTACATCTTATCCCAACCGGAGAAAAAGGCTCTCAAAGACTACCTTCAGACTAATCTTCAAAACGGTCTTATAACTGAGTCCAAATCACCCGCCGGTGCTTCGTTATTCTTCATTCCCAAAAGGGATACAGAGGAACTACGGCCATGCATAGACTACCGAGGGCTCAATAAGGTCACCATCCCGGATAAGTATCCAATGCCGCTTATCCCAGACATTCTGGAAGCCGTTCAAGGGGCTTCGCTCTATACCAAGTTGGATTTACGAGGGGCATATCACTTGATTCGCATCGCCCCTGGCGACGAGTGGAAGACTGCCTTTCGGACCCCATTCGGTCACTACGAATATAGGGTGATGCCGTTTGGGTTGGCTAATGCTCCCGCTGTTTTTCAGCGCTTCATGGACCATCTATTCGCCGATGTACTCCTTCACTATGTAATCGTCTATTTGGATGATATTCTAGTCTTTTCACAGAAAATAGAGGAACACATCCGACATGTCAATTTGGTATTAGACCGACTTAAGGCCAACCAGCTGTATTGCAAACTGGCAAAATGCGAGTTCCACAGGAACCAAGTGACGTATCTTGGGTTCGTGCTGTCTGCCCAGGGGATTTCTATGGACCCTCGGAAGATCTCGGCTATATTAGATTGGCCTTCCCCTTCGAACGTCAAAGAGATCCAACGATTTTTGGGGTTCGCTAATTTTTATAGAAAATTCATCCCAGGATTCTCCGAGACCGTGCTTCCCATTACCAGTCTTCTGAAGAAGGGGAAGACTTTCGTTTGGGATGACCCTGCGCAGAAAGCCTTTTCGGAACTAAAGAATCTTTTCACGTCTGCTTCCGTTTTGCTCACCCCAGACCAGTCTCGACCATTCATTGTCGAGACTGATGCGTCTCACCATGCTCTAGGAGCAATTCTTTTGCAAAAGGACGAGTCAGGAGTAGAAGGACCAGTTGCTTATCTCTCCAAGACCTTCTCCTCCTCGGAAATAAATTATTCAGTCCTTGATAAAGAATTGCTGGCAATCAAGCGAGCCTTTGAGGAGTGGAGACATCTATTGCTGGGCTCGGCCTACCCGGTCGAGGTTCGAACCGACCATCACAACCTCAAAGTATTGCAACAAGCCCATACCACTAACAGTCGACAAGCTCGCTGGGCTCATTTTTTTCTACCGTTTCGGATAGAATTTACTTTCCTTCCCGGGAATCAAAACCTCCGAGCAGATGCGCTTTCAAGAAAGGATCCTCCTATCAAAAAGTTCCATTCTGAGCCTTTCTTTCCTAAAGCTACATTTCTGGCAACAGTGACTGATTTTCTACATATTGTCAGACAGGAAACGGCTCGTCTAGATCCAATCTGCAGGAACTTACAAGAGACTCATTCGCTGACTCAGGAGAAGGGATACTACTTTTTTAAGGATCAGGTATTTATTCCGACCCCGACACTTCAGAAAGAAGTCCTGTTCATGTGTCATGACTCCAAGGCAGCCGGGCATCGAGGATATCAAAACACCCTTGAGCTGACTACTCGTCATTTTTGGTGGCCAGGGATAACCAAGGATGTCCAAGATTATGTATCAGCATGCACGGTTTGTCTACAGTCTAAGACTCCCAGGTATCCACCTTTTGGTTTACTCACCTGTATGCCAATTCCGGACAAGCCCTGGCAAGTCATTTCCACTGACTTCATTGTCGACCTTCCGTTGTCCTCGGGTTACACCACCGTTATGGTGACTATTGACTATTTCACGAAGATGGCCCATTTCATTCCTCTGCAAAAACTCCCTGGGGCTGCTCTTATGTCAAAGATATTTATTTCAGAAATATTCTCTAGACACGGTCTTCCTAACACTATTGTGTCTGATCGGGGTCCCCAATATATCTCGCAATTTTGGAAGGGTATTTGTCAATCATTGGGAATCAATAGAGCCCTTAGCTCAGGATATCATCCCCAAACAAATGGGCAGACTGAGCGCCTAAACCAAACACTAGAGACATATCTGCGCTGTTTTGTTTCTGCGGCACAGGATGATTGGGGAGATCTCCTACCCTTGGCTGAATATGCATACAATAATGCCAGTCATTCGGCACTAAAGACCAGTCCTTTTTACTGTTCCTATGGATTTCATCCATCCTTTGAACCGTCCATCTCTAAGTCCTCTGCCAATTGTCCTGGAATAGACAGTCTAGTCGATGGTATTCAGAAGGGTCAACAGCTCGCTCGAATAGCTCTGCAGGCCGCCCAAGATCGAGCCAAGAGGGCAGCTAATCGCCGTCGACTAGATCTGCCATCCCTTCAAGTCGGGGATGCGGTCTGGTTGTCAGCCCGATTCCTCCCGAGACATCTGGTGCCGTCCAAGCTGTCGCCCAGATATTTTGGACCGTTTAAAGTGAAATCTTTTGTCGGTCCGGTGGCAGTCCGACTAGCGCTGCCTCCTTCCTGGGCCCGTCTTCATCCGGTCTTTCACGTCTCCCAGATCAAACTATCCGTGAAGGATAGATTTCAACGCACCCCTGCAGTTCGTCCTCCTCCGATGATGACTGATACGGGACCAGAGTATGAAGTGGCAGAAATTTGCGATTCCAGATATCACAGAGGCCGGTTGCAATTTCTTGTGGACTGGAAGGGCTATTCTCCTGCCGAACGGACTTGGGAATTGGCATCGGGGGTTCATGCTCCCTCGTTGGTTCGACGGTTTTTCAGGCGGCACCCTGGGAAGCCGGGTTGTGCGCCTCGTAGGAGGGGGCATACTGTTACACCTTTGCACCGGTGGTCGCTTTGGCGACAGCATCGGGTGTACAACACAATGCATTCCTACTCACCCAAGATGGCGGACGCCTCTGAATCTGATTGTGAAGCTCCCGCTGCAGAGGTTGCACGTTGTTTTCCTTCACGCCGCGACGATCATGTGACTCCATATAACCCGACCAGGAAGTTAAGCAAATGCGTCGCTACTCTCCAGATCGGCGCTTCGTAAGTTCGTTCCTAGGGAATCTGTTTCATGTTCCGTCCTCCTATCTATAGTTTTCTGTATCTAACTAACTGTGCTCTCTGCCCTTTCCTCCATTAGGCCATTTTCCGGACTCCGTCTGCTCACCTCCTCTCCCCTAAGGTCCGCTTCCAACCTAAAGAGTGAGTCTTGAGGGTTTATAGTTCCCTTCAATCCTCTCCCCATTCTTAGCTCAAATACTAACATCCGCTTCGGGTTTCCGGAAACTCTCTCTCTTTCCTCGTAGGACTCACCCCCTTCCCGAAGACTTTACACAGACTTCTCGAATCTCTCAACTCCATACCCGGAGTAAGTTAACATAGCTATTCGTATCAACAACAGACGATCGAAAGTGGAGAAAACTTACCTCTCCTTTCTTCCGTCCAGGACCAGCTTCGTCTGCACCGGATCTTTTGAAGGGAAGCTGGCTGATTCATCCTGAAGGTCTACAGTATCCTGTCATTACAACACAGGGTTTTTCTTCCCCGGAGGGTTTTCCCTGGGGACTGTGGTTCCTCCTCAGCTGAAGCTAACGGCTGGGAGGGAGCAGGGTTTCCCGGGAAGCCTTCACTATCTGCCTTGTTGCTGGTACGGAGTCCGCCCGCTGCCCAGGTTAGTGAACTGCATAATTGTTCTGTCTCATATTGGACGCATTGTAATAGTGCGTTATATCACGTGAGGCGGTCGGAGATCAATCACGTGCAGGTGGGGACGGAAGAGAAAAGAACGTAAAAAAGGCATGCCTGCAACGTGGTCGCCATGAGAACCGCCCCTGACGCTCCCCTAAGAGATGAATATCGATACCGCAAGGTGTTTAGCATGTGCGAGATGACAATAAGAAAAGGGAGAGTCAAAGAAAAAGAAAGGGAAAGAAAAGGGCAACTAACTGTGCCCATGTACTAAAATTAGATACATGTCGCCACTGGGACAAGCCATCTAATGGGGCGCCCTGAGTTAAAACAGAGAAGGGCAAATAACCATGCTCGTATACTGTACAATGGATACATATAGCCACGGGGACGGATCCTCTCTTGGGACGCTAAATGGACACATACGGTCCATAGGGGAAAAACCAAGGTGGATACTGAGCAAAAAAAGGCAGTAGAAGCCGAAGGAAGGTGGGAGAATGGGCTAGTAGCTCAGAGTGAAGATGCCATGCTGTCCCGGGAGAAGTAAGAGTGTCGCCACACTGCAGGCTGATATAACCAGTGGCTAGACATCGAGTCGTGAATATATTGAGACTGATGAGGTCCAGGACCGGCCCAATTACCAATACTGGGGCAGGGTCTCATTGAGGCCGTTCTCCAAGGTATTGCGGTGGTGTATCCATCTGGCTTCATGTATTGACAGATGGCGAGCCGTACATGAGCTTTTTGGGATAGTGTCCAGAATGCACCAAGAGATGTCATCTATGGAGTGCCCATACTCCATATAATGTGACACCAGGGGGGCATTGATGTTCTTGCACCGGATCCGGGATCTAAGCTCTACGATCCTGGTGTGAACGGGTCGCATAGTTTGTCCCACATACTTGAGACCACAGGGACATTCTATACAGCATATAGCATAGGGGGCCTACAATTAGTGTGATGGCGAAAGATCCGTTGGCATCCTTGCACTTCAAACCCTTTGAGTTTTCTAACCAATTTACACACTGAACACACCGCGCAGGGGAAGTGGCCAGTAAGTGGTCGTAGGTCCCATGCAGTCATGGTGTTTCTATTTTCCTGGGGCCTAGACTGCACAAAGAGGTCCTCCAGGTCTTTTTATGGCGAATAATGGAAGAGGCTCATTCATCATGTCCAGCCGTATCATGGGCCAACATTTCTCAATGACTTTCTTAACCGCAACCGCATGGGTATTATATGGCAGTACACAGACCAGTCTTGAGTCTGGTGTTCTCTTGGGCCAAAAAGGGAAACCACTGGTGTATAGCTGGCCCTTTTGGCTACTCTTGTGACCAGTTTCTTGGGGTCCCCTCTGGCCACTAGTCGATCTCTAAGATTGTCAGCATGCATTTGATAGTCAGTAATTGAGGTGCCGTTCCTCCTGAGGCAGAGGAATTGGCAGTACAGCATATTTTCCTTTAGACTCCTGGGGTGAAAACTCGAAAAATTAAGTAGGGTATTTCTGTCTGTCTGCTTTATATATAGGGAACACGCTAACGTGTTGTCTCTTACCCGTATAATCAAATCCAGGAAGTTAATCTCAGTATTACTGGTATTCATGGTAAATTGGATCTTACCTTGGCGAGATTACTTTAAAGGCACAAGAACATTTGATAGCAACTCTAAATTAAATTTTGTAGAAGACTTTATTTTTGGTAAAATGCACAAGAAGATTGATTAAATAGACACTACAATTGATGAGTCACATATGGTTCCCAGACCAACATCAACACGGTCGATCATTACTGCCCTTCCTGTGGATAATATTGCCCCTGGTGATCCAATGGATCAATGGAAGCAAGACCAAGCTCATGACATTTGGTTCTCCACACGCCAGGGCTAAACTAGATCCTGCCTATTCATCCTTCAAAATCAAAGACTCAATGATCTGGGTTTCTGATAAAGTTAAGACACTAGGTGTCTACTTGCAAGCATCGCTGGGAGCCGATGCTCAAGTTGCATACCTGCTTAGATGAATTAGACCCCTGTTAGGTCAACAGAATAGCTCCATCATCGCCAGAGCCATGATACTGTTTAAGACTGGATTATGGGAACTCGCTGATGTTGGGAGCTAGTAGCAAATGTATCAAACAATGTCAAGTTATCCAGAATAACGGCGTCGGGACCGTCACAGGAAAATCAAGGAGAGAACATATTACCGGCGATAGAAAATCTCTCCACTGGCTAGCCATGGAAGACAGCATCACCTTTAAATCAATGGGCCTCATTACGACCCAGGCGGTCCGGAAATAACGGTGACGGTAAACCCGCCGCCACCGTTGTTTCCGGACCGCCTGAGTCCGACCCCTGCAGGCGGGAGGTGATGTTCCCGCCAGGTCTGACCTGGCGGGTTTAACACCTCCCGCATGCAGGCGGACGAGGAAACACCGGCAACATTACGAGATGCTGCCGGTGTTTCCATGATCCCTATTTCCATCGAGTCCCATAGAACTCAATTGGAATGGGGATTTACACCATTCTGCCTCCGTGATTCCCGGAAAACCGGGGTTGTAATGCCCCGGTAATTCCGGGAATCACGGACGCGGAATGGTAATACGAGTCCGGCGTCAACCAGACGGTTTTACCGCCTCGGTTAACGCCGGACTCGTAATGAGGCCCAATGTCTCTTGTACAGCATTGTCTATTTGGAGTAGACCCCACCTACCTAAAAAAACTATTCATCCTATATGAGCCAAGTCGTGCTCTTAGATCTAGTGTCCAAGGACTAGTGAATGTCAGCTATTCAAAAAAAATGAATGGACTACGCAGGGCCTTCTCCTCTAAAGCAGCCACCAAATGAAACGAGAACCAAACTACCTACGCTTCAGAAAGAAACTCAAAACCTTGCTATTTAAATAGACAACCATTTAAGTTCCAAGACGGAAATTAACCCCTTATTAAGACACTGATAACCTAACTGCAATGATACCATGTTGTCCTGTCTCTTTATGTTTAGTCCTCGTCTAATTGTAATGTGCCCTGATGCCTGCGGGCTGCGGCGCTATAGGAATAAATAAAATAAAAGATGTAATGGGGCTGAAAGAGAGCACTTGTAGTGTTGAGCTGCAATTGTGAGACAGTAGCTGGATTGTTTCTAGGCTACAGCAAAGTCAGACTTTTATAAAAAGCCAAAAATGTTACAAATATTTCAAAACCAAGGAATAAAGGTTCACGAAAATGTCTATGTAAATTACAAGCCTCACACATATAAATGAACTGCAACTGTGTGAGGATAGAAAAAATGAAGCATCTCCTATAGTAGAGACTACGGAGAAGACTGAGGTTGCCTCATGGGTTGAAGTTGAGGGACCCAAATCAAAGCGTGGAAAGAAGGCGGGTAAAAGGAAAGCTAAACCAGCTGTGGGTAAGAATGCTATTACGCATTTCCTCAAACCTGCAGCATTGTTGCATGCTATAGATGACGCCTCTTTGGATTTAAGTATAATGACAGTATATCCCGATGATGACATAGTTATAGTCGACAGCAGAGTACAACAGACTCTAGGTTAACCACTTTGTGTGATTCTAGGGAGAACTAAGTTCTTACTGAGAAGCCAATGGGTATTATTGATGTCCAGTCTTTTGGAGTTCAGTCAACTTTAACTAAAAGGCCTTATCCAGCATCTCTGTATCTTCCTCGCATAGCCAGGGGCACTGCCTTGATGTGTGGCTATGTAGAAGAGAGAGCATAAAACTGACTGGCACATTGCCCGTGTCCTGGTCTGATCATGGTGCAATGCTGTTTAAGGTTGATCGGAAAAGGAAGGGGTTCCTGGAATCAAAGAACTCTGCTCTTGGTCAATACAGGAAGCCCAAAGATATGCCCCAGATCTCGAGCAGTGAGATAAAGAGGGAATTAGAATCAATCGATTCCCAATGGCCTTGCAAAGTCTTCTTTGATAAAGGAGCTGAGATTATGGGCAATTTCTGTAATAGAGTAGCCCCCCTTAAACAGGGGAAATCTAAAATAATCTCTGAACCTTGGTTTACACAGGATCTTCTTCCACTGCAATAACACCTTAGAGCAACAGAAAAAAGTGGAGGAAAGATAAAACTCCACCCTGTGCTGGTGGGGTGAAAGTGGCACAAGTGGAATATAAAAAAGCACTCTACAAAGCCAAATCCGAGTTCCCGATTAAGAAAATCAAGGCTTCTATTAACCAACCAAGAGAACTCTTCTCGGCTATTACACATTTTGTTAACCCAAAATGCGTATTTTCAGCCATAGAATCCTTGATGAGCCAGGCCAATGTTTCCAATTCATTCCCTATCCTGACACAGTTCATTAATAAATCACCATTATCAGGCTCACTACCGGCAATGTCAAAAGAAATCTGTGGTCACCCCCTCTCTTAAAAAAACCTAAGCTGGATCCTGAAGACTTGCAGAATTATCAGCCAGTGGCGGGGTTACCACGGGCAGGAAAAATTCTGGAGAATATTGTAACGTCATGTTACAGGATTATGTGGATAGGAAATCTCTGTTGGACCCCCTTCAATCAGGTTTCCGACCATGCCATGGAACAGAAACAGCACTGATAACAGTGTGGGATGACCTCCTGAAGTGGCAGATAGGGAGAATGATCCCTACTGGTCATGCTGGATCTCTCCGCGGCTTTTGATACAGTGGATCAGTGCATCTTGCTTAGACGCCTCAGGGAGATCGGAAATATCTCTGACCAGGCTCTGAGTTGGTTCCAATCCTTTCTATCAGACCGGGAGCAATGGGTCAAACTGGGTGGTCTCCTTTCAAATTCCCTCCCACAGCAATGTGGCATTCCACAGGGATCTTCACTCTCTCCCCCTCCTTTTCAATCTATATCTTAGGCCATTGATGGATATCTTGAGGAAGCACAAAGTAAAATTTCACTCGTATGCGTATGATACCCAAGTGTTCATCAAAATTGGGAATGTGGAGGAAACCTTTCAGACAATTGAATGATGTTTGGATGAAGTCAAAGAGTGGATGTCCTCCAACTGGTTGCTTCTAAATGCGGGGTAAACAGAGGTAGCACTGTTTGGCCCAAAACACCTTCTGGAGGATAGCAGCCGTCCAGAGGTGCCCTGCTTTCTTGGCTCACATCTAGTCTTCGCTCCTAAAATAAAAAGCCTGGGTTGCATTTGGCAGGAAGACCTGGGCAGCAAAGCCCAGGTAGATGCTAAGGTGCAATCATTTTTTGGCACCTTGCGCATCCTGAGACAGGCGCTACCGTTCATTCCTGCCAAAGATCACGCAGTGATGGTGGGAACCCTGGTGAATTCATGCCTGGATTACTGTAACAGGTTGCTAGCAGGCATCCCCTCTACACAAATTCAGGGAGTGCAAAAATCCCAAATACAGCTGTTAGACTCATCTTCGGAGTATAGAAATCTTCCCCGATTTCTAACCTGCGTTGATCTTTGCACTGGCTTACCGTGAAGGGTCATATTGATTACAAAATGCTGTGCCTGGTGTTCAAATGTGTCAACATGATGGTCCCCAGCTACCTCTCAGAATAAATGACTAAGTATCAACCTACCCGACAGTTGCAGTCATGCGACAAACTCTTGTTGCATATTCGCCCTTCAAACTGTGTATTCAGGGGTGATCTCCGGTTTGCAATATATGGCCCAAAGATGTGGAATAATCTCCCACTGAAAATTCGAGGTATAAGAACACTCAGTCGTTTCCGTAAAGCTCTAAAGACCCATCTGTTTAAATAATTATGGAAGGATGGCTATCAAGGACTTTTGAGTGTTGGGGTATGGAATGTGGTTTATATGCTTTTCACATGTTATTGCTTGAGTCTATACTGATTCCAATTGTGCCCAGATACGATTCGGTTTCTTTAGGTGAACTATACAAATGACTCAAAATCAAAATCAGTCTCCAGTATTCTTAACCTTGGAAGAGATAAGACAAAGGCTCATGGCTAATTTTGGTTCTAAACAAGACATGGGAAGTCTGGAGAAGCAATCTAATGGAATTACTAGTATTAAAGAGCAAAGTGGTAGAAAGGATTTAACTCTACCGCAGGCACCAAACTATTCAAAGTTTGATTTTAACGGTACAGGCATGGGGCTGAGAACTGGGGAACCCTACAAAATATCCCAAAATAGATTGCGTGTTATTCCTAAAAGCTCTGCCTCTACTTTATATTTGGAACATTTATTTAAAGATAACACCTGTGTTCCACTTAAGAGGCGTTATGTTTTGGCTCTACTGTACGAAATCCTGAGGTTGAGACTAATAAGTTTGACCGATATTTCTGAAGTCAAGTTCGTCTGGGATGATCGTGTTGATCTTGTCCGGCTGTATTTTAATTCTAACACAGTAAGGAATGCCTGTTCGAAGAAGCCTATATGCTTCTATCCTTGGGATATGATGTTTTCCAAACATTGGGCAAAGGTGCTGATAACAAGTCACTGTGTTCAATACCTAAGTGGCAAGGCGATCTAGCATATAACCTATTTGATCCATTAAGAATCTTTATTTCAAAATCTGACTCTGCATCACGCATTGTATCTAACTTATCGACAGTGAGCCATTTAAATAATCCAAGTACTGATTGGGCTACTACAGTGGGTACCTGACATGGTGTGGGTAATGCGACATCAGTGAGGAATTGAGACGTAGTACTAAAACTAGCTTCCTGGATATTCCCACTTGCTGTTTTCATCTTTTGAGGAGTTTCCTGGCGGGAAATATGCAATTATTTGTCTCCAGGAAACTTCGCTAGAAGATCTGCCTATCATTGATGGTTTCACCACTTGTTTTGTGAAAGCCGAGCAAGGTCCTATGGGGAAACCATTGGAGATCTACTATGTGCAGTCAGGAACAATATAGGGATAACTATGGAGAAAAGTGAAATCGATTGCTATGACATCTTGTTGGTTAAATTATCTTGGAGGGATGCAATATCAAGAAGCCTACATACCTGTTTATTAATGAATATTTATTTTAACCCTAAGAAGGCCGATTTAGATTTGTTTTTAATGACATTGGCCCTCATTACGACCCTGGCGGAAATCGAAAAACGATGGCGGAAATGCAATACCGCCATCGAATACCGCCCATTGCGATTATGACCCGTCACCGTAAAGTACGATGCCATTAGCGACACCGTAGTGAACGCCAACGCTAACTGCACCAAGTACGCGCACGCGCGCACTGCGAAACCGTAATTACCACCATGGCGCAACGGTACGGGAATTCTGACCCTAGCGGAGATGGACCTAACGCCATCAATCATGGCGGAAAGTACCATTCCGCCATGGCGAGAAGTACGGCATCGGAAACCAACCGTAAAAGGCCTTACTGAGTGCCTGTACACCACTCCCTGGCCACATTGCACAACTCCTCGTAGGTGCAATGAAGTCAAACAATGCAACCAGTGAAATGTACAAGTCACCCATGCATGCCAACGAACAAATGAATGTAGGGGCTCCAAGTGCCTTGTGAGTGGCCATCCATATTAGCCATGGCACCATTGCCGTACTGATGCAGCACAGGCATGTGAAGCTCCAAGTACAGCAACATGAACTGAAAACTGAGACAAACAAAAACAGGCCCCCCATCGCTTGACACCAGTGCAAGGCAACATACAAAGCAGTATCCTGAGTGAGACTGCACCAGCCCTGTACTCCTGCCAGTAAACAAACCAACCAGCAGCATAAGCATGTACCACACAAGTTGGCAGAGTGACTGAGCAGCCAGGCACATCTCAAGAGGGGCCAATGGGAGCAGCAGGGCACAGATGGCACGAATACAGAAGCCATTCCAATGGACATGACCTCAGTCTCCCTCAAAGAAACGCACGCAAACACAGGCACCTGTGACCAGCCATATTCAGAAAATCACATCATTCCACCAATCCACCTGGCTGACCGGCATCTGTTACACAAAAGCCAATCCCCCTCCCATGAGCATGACATCATTAAAACAGTCATAATGGCAGCCCCTATCCCTGACCTTACTGGCCTTCGTAGGCAAACGCGCCCAGTACAGTACCACGCGACTATGCTCAGAAGGCCGAACCCAAAGCAGATCTCCTCACAATACATCGCTCCCCAAATAGGAATATGCTACATTACTTGCAAAGAATAACGCTACAAGGTCAATATCATGATCAAAATTTAATGCACAACAAAATCACCCGGGCCATACAGCTATTAGGTCATGAACTCCAAATCATATCTCATAATTGTGGGCTGCATCCGCAATAAATGACCAGCTTCTTCTTGTGTGACGCCCTGTTCCTCCATGGTACACAGGGGCTACATCCACGGTCAAAAAGGCAACATGGAAGCGCCTAGAACCGCAGGGCCGTCCCATTAGGTAGGCACTAGTCCAGCTGAAAGCTCGAAATGTTGCTCCTAGCCACTAGTACTGCGTAAGGGCATGTGGGCCATTGGCGATCATCCCATAAGATCGTAATGGTGCTCCACTGATTAACACGAAGCAGCAGGTGTCGGGAGTAAAAGCCATCTGCAGGAGTGGCATACAGATGGCAGCGGCAAAAGGGGAGGAGATACCTGTCACCCAAATGAAACGAAAAAGAATAGTATGGGCATCTGAACTCCATTTGAATTACTCACTTCAAAGATCACACTAAATCCACAGCCATATGCATGCTAGCCCACTCAAAAGGATTATTCGCACCCAATAATCACTTGCGAATCATAACCATATAAATCGAGGTGAAAACACTATTACAAACGAGTGTTTGTGTGCATGCGTCTGTTAAAACAGAATCCATTAGATGGGATTAGTAACGTGCATAGACACAAGTGTTTGAAGGCGCGTCGAGACAGGGAGGGTTCAACAAGGGCAGATAGACGATGGTCCCACTATGGCAGCCCTGCATCACATAGCGCAGAGGAAGTTGATAGATTCCAAAAAGCCATGTACATGGCAGACTCTCTATTAAATCATCTGTCCATGCATCCCTACATCATTCCCTCATCCCGGTATAAAAACGCCTGATTATTTACTCACATCACATTAGAAATTTCCATTGAATCTGTGCTAAATGCAGTCTGCAAAATCCACTGTGCTCCAGGCCGGAATTCTAGTGTTGTGAAGTAACATGTATTTGGGAACGTCCTGCCTTATCCTCCACTACGCTATTGCGCATCCCATACTATTCATATCAATCATTGCATTCTCGGCATGGCCCCTGTCCCAAGGACATGAAACAATAGTACTTTCTATCTGCAGTCAGACCTGTGGGCGTCTCCTTGCCGCTAGCTGGAAACCGAAAGCGCTGTCCTTCGAATTCCTCATTTGCAACCTCACGTCGGAAAGGCATCTGTGACCGCTTGAAATCACAAATCCATCCATTTAGTGCGGCAGTGTGTGAAAATGGCAACTGGCTACACTCACAAATGGGACGCCCCGCCCGTCGGTGAACCGCGGTACAGCGCTGCATGAGGGTCCACCGTTAATCGAGTACTACATTCCACGGACCCTTCACAAGTATGTTCCCGACTGCAAAGATAGTATGTGAAACAATGGGAGCATAGCAGATTTAACATATGAAGCAAGATCTCACTGCCATCGGGATGAAATACATGATATTAATAGCAAGATGCCATGCGTCGATTTGCAGCGTTGTGTGCGGGACGTGCTCGCCCAAAGGGGATTGCAGCTTGCACAGGTGGAATGAATCACCACAGGTGGAGGCTATACAGCTTGGAAACACATAAATTGCACACCCAACCCCCTCCCACAACCACACCCACTCCAAAATGCTAGCGGCAGGACTTGCGATGTTGGGCCTGGGGGACCTGATAGCACTGCAAGTACTCCAACTTCAAGAAGAAGACGAACACCAACTACTACAACAACCGGCCGCACAGAGGAGACGCAGGAGGAGGAGGAGGGCAAGGCAGGGCCAGCAAGGCCCACCAGCACAGCCACTACCACCACGCAGGCAGCCCGCAATCCCACGCCTCCGAGCACATCCGTTCAACCTCACTGATGAGCAGATCCACACCCTCTACCGTTTGGACCGGGACACCATAACCGCCATTGTGGACATGACACACGCTGACCTTGTGAGCATGATAGATAGCCCAACCGCCATCCCACCCCTACTGAAGGTGGTGTCTGTACTCCACTTCCTGGCCACAGGCACCTACCAGCACACAGTCGGACAGTTGCATGGCATTTCACAGCCACTGTTGTCACGGACACTATTGCAAGTGCTCGATGCCCTCCTGAAGCACGCAGACGACTTCATCTCTCTACCACGCTCGGAGCAGGAAATTACGAACACAAAAGTGGGATTCCATGCACTTGCCGGCATACCGGGTTGCATTGGTGCCATCGACTGCACCCATGTGGAATTGGTTGTCCGACATGCCATGGAGGCCCAGTACCGCAACCGAAAACAATATCATTCTCTTAATGTACAAATGGTGTGTGACTCAAACAGGATCATCACACATTGGTGTGCCCGATTTCCTGGATCAACCCATGATTCCATGGTCTTACGGAACTCTACAATACCACGCTACATGGAGCGACGTGCAGGGAACAGATCCTGGCTACTCGGTGAGTCTCTTTTCATGCATGATGATGTGGGGTATGTGATGCGCCAATGACCTGCCAGGAAGGGGGGGGTGCTTACGTAGCAATGTCATTCCTCAAACATCCTTTATTGTCCACATACAGGTGATGCCGGGTATCCACTGAAGAGATGGCTCCTTACACCACTCCGGAACCCACAGGACCAGCATGAGGAGGACTACAGCCACGCCCACTCACGTACCCGTGTAGTCATAGAACAGGCATTTGGCCTACTGAAGGGTCGTTTCCGCTGCCTCAGCAGGTCTGGCGGGGCACTCCTGTACCGCCATGAGAAGGTTGCTAAGATGGTCATGGCATGTGTCATGCTACACAACATGTGCATACGTAGAAATGTGCCCATGCCCCCTGACGCAGAACTGCAAGCACCAGAATATGGTCATGATGTGGGTGGGGATGTGGCAGAACCTGAAGGAGTCCGCGAGGCACAGGAGGCCCGTGAAATTCGTCAGATTATCATAGATTCATGCTTCTAGCACTCACGCCTGGTGGTTGATACATGGACACGGGAGTTGTGGCACTGTGTGTGTCTGGCACATGCACATTATGAACTGTACGCCTATGATGGCCTCGTACACAAAGATCAATGTCCACACATCTCATTGGATGATTGTGAAATGTTTATAGCAAATGTGAAATTGTGTTACACACCCCATCGACCCGCCACCCAAGTAAGCCCAACACACCCCCTCCACCCTCCTACCTCCCCCCCGAACACCAGTGTCCAAGGATGCTCATTGTCAGTGGACAGACGCTATTGCAAGCCCCCTCTCCGGGTATCAGGGGCACCCCTGCCTGTGGAGCGCAGGTTCCTCCCAGATCTACGTTGGGGGCTGCCCTGGACAGAACTTGCAACGGATGATGTCTCTGCCTGCTCACGTCCATGCATGTCCCTAAGGGTTTGTGAGAGCTCAGTGAGCACACGGCGCACAGCGGCAAGTTCAGCACATACGTCTTTGGACGTCGCATGCAGTTCCCCCCTCAGGCTCTCGGTGCTTCTCTCCATTTGTACTCTCAGGCTCTCGGTGCTTCTCTCCATTTGTTCTCTCAGGCTCTCGGTGCTTCTCTCCATTTCTGCCCTTAGTGTCTCTGTACATGTTTCTATGGCTGCCTTGGTACCCCCACATTCATCAGCATGGTCCTTGAGGAGCGTGGCCAGTTGCTGCTGTTGCACAATCACCTGGTCGAGGGACTGTTGCCTCTGCTGGGCCATGGACATTTGCAGTGGTGTCACAGAGGGGCTGATCACCTCATGTTGCCTTGACACAGGGCTTGTGGGGGATGGCCAGTCGTCGTCTTGTGAATGCCCCTGCGTGGTATCCTCATGTTGTACGGGATGAAACAAACAGGGGGATTGAGACAGGTCATGGATGGATCGTACATCGACATCACCGTTTTCTGTGTCGGAGCATGCTGCCATTAATGCAGTGTCACCTATGGTGCTGCTGCCACCAGAAGCAGTGCCTTCTGTGGCATCCATTGGGGGGGCCTGTGGTGGTGGTGGTGTTGTCGCCATGCTGGCTGCTGGGGTGCCTGTTGAAGTCCCCTCCTGTGTGCTGCCACTTGATTTGTGCTGCTGCCGTGTCTTGATGCGTGCAGCTGAGGTGGAGGGTCTTTGGCCGTTGGTCTTGGCCCTCTTTGCAGGTGTGCTGGTAGGGGTGTCCTGGAGCTCGTCGTTTGAATCGGACCCTGTGGTGGAGTAAAGGAGGGCGAGCGTTATTAATGGGTCTGTGGAAATTGGAATGGCAATGTATCACATGCATTGGGGTGGTACCTGAGGGTGATTTGGGTCAGGGCCTTGGAGGTGGTTTCATTTTTGTGTGGATTGAGGGTGCAGTTGTATTGCAGCCTGCAGTTAGGGGGTGCCTGCTGCACGTGTAGAAGGTGTTTTTAGGAATTTTAATTATTTATTTATTTAATTTGACTTTTAATGTCCGCTATCAGGCCAATGTGAGTGGACGTTCTCCTGGACATGTGTTTCTGTTGCACTATGTGGACACATGGTACTTCACATGATTGGACATTGTGGTTTTAGCATAGTTTTATTTGGGCCACCTACCTGATTCTTCGGATGTCTGCACTCCTTTCTCCATCCCTCCGACTCCCTCTATGGTCTCCATTCCAATGGTGGAGGCACAGATTTCTTCCCAGGGGGTCAGCTTGATGGGTGATTCCGATCCTCCCCCGTTAGCTGTGGCAATGTTACGGTTGGCAGATAGTATGCTCCGTACGCGTATCCGCAAGTCGTCCCATCGCTTTCGGCATTGCTGTGGGTTGCGGGGTGCAGTCCCCACCGCACTTACCCGCTGTGCCACCAGGGCCCATATGGCCTTCTTGTTCGCAAGTGCCGTCCTGGTCATTTGCGTCGAGAAGACGACGGCAGCATTCTCCTGGAGGGTCTCTGTGAGCACCGTGAGTTCCTCACGTGAGAAGTGGACCTGCCGCTTGCGGTCGCACGCTTTTTTCGCTACTTTTCCCATTGTTTTGGTTTCACTAGGGTGGATGACGGGTTGGGATGTCTCTCAGGGTAGTGTTTTTAATGGTTGTGTGAATGTTCTGATTTTATAGGTGTACGGCGTGCTGTTTCCCGTTCCGGGACCATGTTTTTGCTTCCGTTTCCGTATATTTACGGTCACCGTATTTTCCGATTGCCGCTCTCTACGGTGACCGCTATGTACGGTGGCGGAATTGCACCTAGGTCGCCGTACGACGGCGGTGAGGGGCGTTTTGGGGACATTTCCGCCATCGCGGACTTTGCACTTCCGCCAAGGCGTAGTGCTCGTGCCCGATGGGTCAGAATTAGCCGCACTTTACTCTGTCGTGCCATGGCGGAAACGCTATTTACGCTATGGCGGTCAGGTCAGTTGCTTTCCGCCAGGGTCGTAATGAGGGCCATTATCTGATTTATTACTGACTTGGACTTCTGACATGGTGATCATATAATCATCTTGGGAGATTTTAATAGCGAATGCTTGGACCCAGAATGCTATATAACAAGGCTTTGCATGAAAATCCTGCACAGAGTAAGAGATCGGGGGGTATTCGCCAAGAATTAGACTCTTGGGATTTGCATCTTTTGAATGGATGTGTGACTAGAGATAATCCTCAGAATTTGACTTGCCATTTTACTTGGCACAATACGACTACTTATTCTACACTAGATTAAATGTCTGTATTTAGGGAAATATTTGTTAATTGTTGCAAGATGGAAATATGTGACATAGTAGAGCATTCTATACTTAGCTTGGATGTAGTAGTTAGTTCAGAACATGAGGGGCTCACTACAATTAACATACCACTAGCGGTGTGACATAGGGACTGTTTCATTAATCTGGAGGCATGCGTTGGCCAATCATTTCAATGAATCTGCTGCTAATACACTATCCTGAATGTAACTGATTTGAAGAATCCTCATAACTATGGGCCTCATTACGACCCTGGCGCTAAGTGAAAAACGATGGCGGTAAATGGTTACCGCCATCGTTTTCCGCTAGGTCCGATCATGACCCGTGACCGTTAACTACGATGCCATTAGCGGCATCGTAGTTAACGCTGCCGCTAACTGCGCCAAGGGCGCGCGCACGCGACCTCCCACACCGTACTTAGCGCCATGGCGGAAAGGTACACGAATGCCGACCCAAGCGGACATGCACCTAACGCCATCACCCAGCCCGTTAAGTACCTTACCGCCATGGTGCTAATTACGCCATCGCGAACCAACCGTAAATGGCCATGTAAAGTGAATGCATCTGCCACAGGTGCACAGAAACAGCACAGGTGAAGGCAATACAGACTCAGGAAGTACAAAAAGAGCACACCCCACCCCTTCCCACACCCAGTCACACTCCACAATGATACCAATACGACTAGCAATGTTGGGGCTGGAGGACCTGATAGCAATGCAAGTGCTACAACAGCAACAACAACAACAGGCAGCACAGAGGAGACGCAGGAGGAGAAGGAGGGCAAGGCAGGCCCAGCAAGCCCACCAGCACAGCCAGTGCCACCACGCAGGCAGCCCCCAATCCCACGCATCAGAGCAAATCCATTCAACCTCACTGCTGAGCAGATCCACACCCTGTACCGTTTGGACCGGGACACCATCACCGCCATAGTAGACATGACACACAACGACATCGTCAGCATGATAGAAACTCCAACCGCCATCCCACCCCGACTGAAGGTAGTGTCTGTACTCCACTTCCTGGCCACAGGCACCTACCAGCACACAGTGGGGCACTTGCATGGCATTTCACAACCATTATTCTCACGAACACTCATCCAAGTGCTCGATGCCCTCCTCAAGCACACAGACGACCACATCTCATTACCAGGGACTGCCCAGGAGATTGCAAACACCAAAGTGGGTTTCCATGCACTAGCCGGCATACCTGGTTGCATTGGTGCCATCGACTGCACCCATGTGGAATTGGTGGTTCCACGTGCCATGGAGGTACCGTACCGCAACCGGAAACAGTTCCACTCAATCAACGTGCAAATGGTATGTTACTCCAACAAGATCATCACACATTGTTGTGCCCGATTCCCCGGATCAACCCATGATTCTATGGTCCTGAAGAACTCCACAATACCACGCTACATGGAGCGACATGCAGGCCCAAGATCCTGGCTACTCGGTGAGTCCAATGTCATGACCATGGAAATGTGAAGTGGGTAGGTGAATGACGTACCGATGCATACTCCACCTGGCTGAAAGGGGGGGGGAATGATGCATACTCCACCTGGCTGAAAGGGGGGGGAATGATGCATACTCCACCTGGCTGAAAGGGGGGGGAATGATGCATGCTCCACCTGGCTGAAGGGGGGGGGGGGGGGATGATGCATACTCCACCTGGATGAAAGGGGGGGGATGATGCATACTACACCTGGCTGAAAGGGGGGGGGAATGATGCATACTCCACCTGGCTGAAAGGGGGGGGGAATGATGCATGCTCCACCTGGCTGAAAGGGGGGGGGAATGATGCATGCTCCACCTGGCTGAAAGGGGGAGGGATGATGCATACTCCACCTGGCTGAAAGGGGGGGGAATGATGCATGCTCCACCTGGCTGAAAGGGGGGGGAATGATGCATACTCCACCTGGCTGAAAGGGGGGGTGATGCATGCTCCACCTGGCTGAAAGGGGGGGGAATGATGCATACTCCACCTGGCTGAAAGGGGGTGGGGGGGGAATGATGCATGCTCCACCTGGCTGAAAGGGGGGGGGGGATGATGCATACTCCACCTGGCTGAAAGGGGGGGGGGTGATGCATACTCCAATTGGCTGCGAGTAGCAGAGAGAACAGAGACAGATGATACCCTAAAGCAACCCAAACTCCACCCAACACCAGCAAAGCCAATACCCAATGTATGCAGCCCTACCATGTGAATGAGGTTGAGTCCCAACCATGACACAATCATCTGCAAGTGCATTCTACCAATTCAGACCACATTGTCAACAATGAAAAGCACCTACATGCACGTCACCAAACACCATCAACCGATAGGCCTGTCCCCCTTAACTGCCCACGAAGGAGGCACATGACGGACAGAAACATCAACACACCATTACACAGACAGCAGGGCCCCCAAAATGTCCCTGTCTACATCAGCATTGCTCACTGGGGTCATGATGAGGCCCACAGCAATGTTGCAATGATGTGCGCATTGCCAACACAGGACATGTGCCAGGCCAACTAACCAAACGGCATGAACGGACACAGTGGATGGGCACTCACAATGCACTCCACCCCTCTGCATACATTGGGTGATGGCATGCAAAACAAGCCATGGGAGCCATGAGCATATACTGGTTGCATTGTGTGAATCAATTAGTGCATGTAGAAGTGAGCCAAAGTAACAGTTGGATGCAAGCCATGGCGGCACATAATGTTCTTGATCAGACGTCATGACTGACACATATATTCTCGCCTACATACAGGTGATGCAGGCTATCCCCTGAAGAGGTGGCTCCTTACACCAGTCCGGAACCCGCAGAACCAGCACGAGGAGGACTTCAACCGTGCACATACACGTACCCGTGTGGTCATAGAGCAGACATTTGGCCTATTGAAGGCACGGTTCCGATGCCTCAGCAGGTCTGGTGGGGCACTCCTGTACCGCCATGAGAAGGTGGCAAAGATCGTCATGGCATGTGTCATGCTGCACAATATGTGCATCAGACGGAATGTGCCCCCGCCCCCTGACGCAGTACTGCAACCACCTGACGATGAGGATGAGGAGGGTGCAGATGGGGCGGCACCCCATGGAGGAGGCGATGCACAGGAGGGGCGTGCAATGCGCCAAAATATCATCGACCACTGCTTCTAGCACACACGGCTGGTGTGTATCACATGGAGACTGCACTTGGGGCACTGTGTGTCTCTGGGACATGCACACTGTGGACTGTACACCAATAAAGCACATATATGCAATGTAAATGTCCACACATTTCATTTCGGAAAAGCAAAAAGTGTATTTCAATCATTAAACGTTGTGACACACCCCCTCCCACCTCCCCCCTCCCCCCTGCACACCCCAACACACCCCCTCCCACCTCCACCTTCCCCCTGCACACCCCAACACACCCCCTCCCACCTTCCCCCTCCCCCCTGCACACCCCAACACACCCCATGTAAGTGTCAACAGATGCCTGTGACAGTGGCACAGGCTGTTACAAGCCCCCTCTCCTGGCCCCCGGGGCACCCCTGGCTGTGGAGCGCAGGTTCCGTCCGGAACGTCGGACGGGGCTGCTCTGTGCAGAACTGGCAGCGGAGGATGTCCCTGCCTGCCCCCGTGCATGCACGTCCTGTAGGGTGTGGGTGAGCTCAGTGAGCGCACGACGCAACCCGGCAAGTTCACCACAAATGTCCCTAGACATGGCCTGCATAGCATCCCTCAGGGTGGCAGTGCTCTGCGCTATTTCGGCCCTTAGGGTCTCCGTGGCCTGTTCAATGGTTGCCCTAGCCCCCTCACATTCCGCAGCATGCTCAGTCAGCATCGTGGACAGATGTTGCTGCCGTTGTATGATGTCCTCGAGGGACTGCTGCCCCTGCTGGGCCATGCCCAGTGCTGGTGGTGTGATGGAGGGGCTGCTCCCCTCCTGTGGACTGAGGACTGGGCATGGGGTAGAAGGCCACTCCTCTTCCTCTGTGTGCCCCTGTGTGTGATCCTCATGGGGGCTGGCATTTGACAAACAGGGGGAATGTAGAAGGTCAGTGGGGCTTCTGACTTCGTGCTCCTCAATGTCAGAGTCTGAACATGCAGCAATTGCAGCTGTTTCACCCATGTTGCTGCTGGCCGCAGACCCGGTGCCTTCTGTGGCAGGCAATGTTGGTACAGGTGGAGCTGCTGCTGCTGGCCTGCTGCCTACTGGGGTGCTTGCCGGTGGCCCGTCCGGTTTCTTGCAGTGGATTCTGCTTGTTGTGGGGTCTGCCTCACTGCAGCTGAGGTTGAGGGTGCGGGGATGGTATTATTGGCCTTCTTGGCTCTCTTCGTCGCAGGGATGTACTGGTCCTCAGGGTGTGAATCTGTGCCTGTGGTGGAGCAAAGGAGGGAGGGCGTTATTGATGGGTCTGCGGACTTTGGAATGACAATGATGGACATGAATCTGGTCAGTAGATGAGGCAGATTTCAGGCAGGGCCATGCAGGTTGTCTCCTTTTTGTGTGGAATGTGGATGCAGGTATGTGGGTGCCAGCAGTGTATACAGGGTGGAGCTCGCATGTGGCTATGGGCAGTGTCGAGCTAATGTGTTGCATTTACACTCTAGGGCAACATTGTGCTACACATGAATGGACTTGCAGTGACTATGGCATGTCTTGTTTGAGGCACCTACCTTCATCGCCTGATGTCGGAACTCCCCTTTCCATCCCTCCGACGCCTTCAATGCCTTCCATGCCAATCGTGGTTGCACAAATCTCCTCCCACGGTTGGAGTTTCAGTGGGGATTCCAAACCTCCACCGGTACTCAGGGCAAGGTTGCGGTTCGCAGAGATGACGGCTCTGACCCGTATGCGAAGGTCATCCCAGCGCTTCCTGCACTGCTGTGGGATGCGGGGTACGGTCCCCACCGCGCTGACCCGCTCGGCCACCAGGGCCCATATGGCCTTCTTTCTTGCTATCGCTGGCCTGGTCATTTCCGGCGAGAAAACGACAGCTGCATTGTCTTGCAGGGTCTCCGCAAGCATGCAGAGTTCCTCCCAGGTAAATCTTTCCTGCCTTCTTAACAACTTTAGGCATTTTTGGGTGGTTGGATGGTTGGGTGATGGGTTGGGACAGGTGTCAGGGTTGGATCTGGTGTTGTTCGGAAGGATGGCAATGGATTGTGTTTTTAAAGATGGCCGACGTGCTGTTTCCCGTTCCGCCGCAATGACGCTATTTCCGGTTCTGCCTCCCCTTTTAAACTTAAGCAAGAAAGAATTACGTCAAGCATCAGGATACTTCGCGGTTGTGACACGAAGACTTACATGAGAAAGGTGTGTAAACTAAAGCAATCATTTAAAAACTGGATGAAATGTCACACAATCATGATGAACCATAGAGACTCTGAGACCATATTAAGATCGCTGACCAACAGGGTCCTTGGAGTCTTTTGGAGTCTTTTGGTCCTTAATTAAAGGACTTGGGTGGGGGTTCAGGTCAAGAGTCGTGACAGCACCCCCTCCCCCTCCCCCCCAGGATCCCCCCAAGGTGGTTCTTCTGCCTGGTCCTGGTTTGGCTGGAAAGTTCCGATGGAATGCCCTAATCAAACGTGGTGCATAAATATTCTCGCTGGGTTCCCAGGATCTGTCTTGAGGGCCATAACCCTTCCAATCGACTAAGTCATATAGTTTGGACCTGGTAAATTTAGAATCCAGGATTTCCTTCACCTCGAACTCTGGTTCCCCATCGACTATTACGGGTTCTGGTGGTGTCATGACCTGTGTACCGGGTTGTACCGGTTTCAGAAATGAGATGTGGAACACCAGGTAAATTCGCATATTGGCTGGTAGTGCTAGCTTGACAGCTGCTGGGTTGATGATGGATTTGACAGAATAGGGACCCAAATAGCGAGGACGAAAGGTCTGGGTTCCTTTTATTGGTATGTATTTTGCTGCCCTTCAAAACCTTGTCTCCTACTTGATAGTCAGGGGCCTATTTTCGGTGTTGGTCAGCAAATTTCTTTTGCTTGTGCTTGGCTTGGATTAGATGCTCTGTTGCCTTTTTAAAGGCCTGGAAGATGGTTGTATGAAGAATTTTCACTGCTGGCATTTTCAAACTGGGAGGAATGTCTAGTTCGGAAGTACGTGGGCGTCTGCCGTAGAGGGTGTAGAAAGGGGTTTGTCCAGTATTGGAATGCAATGAATTGTTGTAAGCATATTCTGCTATCCAAAATAAATCTCTCCAAGTTCCTTCTACCTGGTGCAGCATGCACCACAAGTATTATTCGAGAGTCTGATTGGTTCTTTCTGTTTGGCCATCCATTTGGGGGTGATGGCTGGTGGATAATCGGATGTTGATTTGAGCCATAGAACAGCATTTCTTCCAAAAGTTGGATACAAACTCGCTGCCTCAGTCAGAGACCAGGACTGATGGGAAACCATGTAGTTTAACAATATTTTCCAGGAATGTCTTTGCTAAACTGGATGCATCAGGGAGGCCCTTGAAAGGGATAAAGTGTGCCATTTTTGAGAATAAGTCTACTACTACTACTAAAACAGTGTTGAATCCTTGGCTGGGAGGCAAGTCTGTGATAAAGTCGAGAGAAAGTGTGTGCCATGGTGCGGGAGGAATTTCCAATGGTTGCAGAAGGCCAGCTGGTTTCTGTTTT
The DNA here is from genome assembly GCF_040938575.1 of Ambystoma mexicanum. Taxonomy (NCBI): domain Eukaryota; kingdom Metazoa; phylum Chordata; class Amphibia; order Caudata; family Ambystomatidae; genus Ambystoma; species Ambystoma mexicanum. The sequence continues at coordinate 256,762,356 of NC_090928.1, read as the reverse complement.
AGCGACTTGTTTTGTGCACACACAGGACTGGACATATTGGATGACATTGTGTCGCCAAGTAGGCCACCAATAGTAGCGTTTCACTTTGGCTAGGGTTTTGGCAATTCCGGGGTGACCCTCCATCAGGGAATCGTGGTAATCCGAAACGATTTGCTGTTGTAGCTCCTTTTCAGGCACGTACAGACATCCTCCAAAATATGGCAATTGGTCCTTAATGGTATATTGTTTTCCTCTAGTATGCCATTCCAGTAAGGTATTAGGAGTTATTACACGCCGGATCTCGTTTCTGAGCTTGGTTTGTGTTTGTGTTAGCAGTTGAGTTAGTCCGCCGTGTGCGACCCCTTTCCTGGTGTTTTTTAACACTAAAGTGCCCCCAGGCCCTCGTGTACCCCCGAGCTTCCCAGCCTCCGCTTCCTGGTCTTCTCCTCTCCCTCCCGCCGCCCATCCCGCCCACCACCCCTGATTGGCTGTGTGGCCGAGGCAGCGTTGGTCTAGCGACCCGCTCCCTGCACCTGCTCCTATTTGCCATCCTAGGAGCAGGTGAGTTAGTCCGCCATGTGCGATCCCTTTCCTGGTGTTTTTTAATACTAAAGTGCCCCTGAGATTCCCAGCCTCCGCTTCCTGGTCTTCTCCTCTCCCTCCCGCCTCCCATCCCGCCCACCACCCCTGATTGGCTGTGTGGCCGAGGCAGCGTTGGTCTAGCGACCCGCTCCCTGCACCTGCTCCTATTTGCCACCCAAGAAGTTAAACCCCCTCACACCCTCCGCCCCCCCTGCTGCCGTCCTTCCCCACCTCTAAAACCTCTTCCGTATCCCCCTCCCTCCCCGCCTACCCCCGCTCTGATAGGCCCCTCGGCCTTTATCACTGGTCCTCTCAGGGCAGCCCTCTGCCCGTGCAGCCCTCGGCTAAGGGCCCCGAGGCCAAGGTCAGCTCCAACAGAAACGGCTCCGGGAAGTGTCAGCAGGTGTCCGCAGGGGAAGCCAGTTGCCAGCCATCAACCAACAACTACAAGGACCCGCAAGGTAGGGTGGCTTGGGTTGGGGAGAGGTACAACTCTACCCCAGGTACCGGACCACTAGGCAAAACCAATGTCGATCAATGTAATCACCGCCAACTGCCGCAAACAACATTAATAGCAGAGCCTCTGCGACAAATTGCATTGTGTGACCCCACACTGCACTGATAGGCCTCTCTCCCACTATACAGGTCTCTCAAATTGAGCAGGAGTTCTGACTCCTAATTGCATTGTATGATGTCTAGGTTGCACTGATAGGCCTCTCTCCCACTGTACAGGTCTCTCAAACTTAGCAGGAGTTCTGCCTCCTAATTGCATTGTATGATGTCTAGGTTGCACTGATAGGCCTCTCTCCCTCTATACAGGTCTCTCAAATTTAGCAGGAGTTCTGTCTCCTAATTGCATTGTATGATGTCTAGGTTGCACTGATAGGCCTCTCTCCCATTATACAGGTCTCTCAAATTTAGCAGGAGTTCTGTCTCCTAATTGCATTGTATGATGTCTAGGTTGCACTGATAGGCCTCTCTCCCACTATACAGGTCTCTCAAACTTAGCAGGGGTTCTGTCTCCTAATTGCATTGTATGATGTCTAGGCTGCACTGATAGGCCTCTCTCACACTATACAGGTCTCTCAAACTTAGCAGGAGTTCTTCCTCCTAATTGCATTGTATGATGTCTAGGTTGCACTGATAGGCCTCTCTCCCACTATACAGGTCTCTCAAATTTAGCAGGGGCTCTCTCCCCAAACTGCTGTGTAGGATGTTTAGACTGCACTGCCAGGCCTCTCCCCCACTGTGTGGGTCTCTCAAGTTTAACAGGGGCTCTGTCTCCAAACTGCACTGCGTGGCGTTTAAACTGCGCTGGGGGACGTCTCTCCCACTGTGCAGGTCTCTCAAACTTAGCAGGGGCCTTGTCTCCGAACGGCACTGTGCGATGTTTAGATTGCACCGATGGAACTCTCACCCAATATACAGATCTCTCAAATAATCTAACTGCGCTTAGTTCAATACTCTACGAATCCCGGAATCCCACCACTACCTAACCCAACTGAATCCCATATCAGCAGACCGTTAACACCCCAACCCCCCCACCGACAGTGCGCCCTTAGGAAACATACCCCACCCTGAGCCAGAGAACACCCCAGCGTATCCAGAGAAGGAAAACCGAGGCCACTGCGACCGCACAGCACAAAGGACCAACTACCATACCACGCCTGCACCTAAACTGGAAAATGGCCCCTAGCAGAAAAGGACGCCGAGAAAGAGAACAAGACCATGCAACAAGAGACGCTATCACACAACACCGACAGAACCCACAAGAAACAGTCCCATTGGAAGAACACACGCCTAAAACAGCCACAACCGAAATAAAATCCACAAGAGAAAAATCCTTATACCTCACACCTTACCTCGCAACAACCACGGTACACCGACACACCAACACAGAAACCTTGAAACATGCAAACAATTTCCTGATACACACAGAAAAAAGAGGTGGGTGCTCAACAAGAGAGTGGGAGGGCTCCGACCCCATTACCCCTTACCTTACAAGAACAGAGGGGCAACATCGATTCCCACTACATCCCGCACAATACGGCGAAGTACCAACAACTAGCAACGCCACCCCGACCCAACAACCCGACCCAATGAAGAAACCACCACTGATCTTCATCCGAGTAGCATCACAGCAGAAACACCAAGACAAATCAGCCCTGTTATCAACTTACTGGACCGCTTCAATGAAGAAGCAGCATTCGCCGTTCTTCATCCTACCGACATTAATGCGGAAACTCCACGAACAGACAATTACAAACCCGAACAACAAATAACCTCAAAACAAACCCTCACCCAGAGAATCCACTGTAATCTAATAAACGCAAGGTCAATGTCCAAACACTCAACGGGAATATACGACATCCTGTCAGAAGGAGGCATAGACATCCTATTTGTAACCGAAATATGGCTAGACGACAACTACAAGATCACCCTCAACAACTGCCTGCCTGAAGACTTCAAATGCATCCAAACAAACAGAAAATCCAAAAAGGGGTGGGGGACTAGCGATCATCCACAAAGAACAACTGGCCATCAAAATGGAAGATCCACTAAACATTGATAAATGCGAATCCTTAATACTACGACTTTCAGTAAACCCCAAAACCAACCTGAAATTCATACTGATATACAGACCACCAACCTATGATGCGACTTTCGTAGACGCTTTCACGGAAGAAATCACTACCCTAGCCATCAACTACAATCACCTGATCATCCTCGGAGATTTCAACATCTGGTTCCACGAAGAAACCACAACCACACAAAAATCCTTAACCGCCCAACTAGCAGCCATGAACCTACAACAACTAGTCAAGGGAGCAACCCACTCAGCAGGGCACACATTTGACGCAATCTTCGCCAACAAGGATCTCATCACCACGGCACCCCCAATTCAAATACTTTGGAGCGACCACCCCATTATTCCGTTCATAATCACAACGGCCGCTCCGACAAAAAAGCAACAAGAAAAGCAACCCATCATGATGAAAAGAAATTGGAGAACCATAAAAAACTCCAATCTAACTGAGCTCCTAGAACTCAGCAAACCACAAGCATCAACCATGGAAGAAGCAGACCTAGACAAAAGAGTTGCCCTACTTCATACCTGGATTGCAACAACCCTTGACGACATCGCCAAAGAAAAGCCCTTCACCTCATCACGCAAGAAAACTACAGCAAAATGGTTCACCCCACTACTCAACGCCATGAAAAGGAAAAACCGAAAACTAGAATCTGAATGGAGGAACACCAACAACACCACAAACAAATTGAAATACCTACAACAGATCCGCGCATATAAAAAAGAAATACAAAAAACAAAGAGGAAATACTTTGACAACTGAATCTTCAGAGCACCAAACGCTCAAAAAGAACTATTCAATTTCATAAATGAAATAAAAAACCCACCGGCCTACATCAACACGCCAATTCCATCGACAAAACTTTGCGAGGACCTCGGAGACCACTTCAAAAACAAAATAACCTCCATCCAACACACCATACAAAACAGACCAAGCGTTCACAGCTCAAACCCCACCAACGCAGACGAGGAACATGCAAACAAACTACGAAACTTCCCAGAAATATCAGTTGAGGCTTTCGTCAAACTGGTAAACCAAAGCAACAAATCGGGCTCTCCAGAAGACCTTTGTCCCCCGGACATATACAAAACAATTCTCAAACAAGGAACCCCCATGGAATACCACAGGAACCTCCTCAACCTCTCAATCTCAACAGGTAAAGTACCGCAGGCCTTTAAATCGGCTTACATCAAACCACTACTCAAAGACACAACAGGAAACGTAGAAGACTTATCTAACTACAGACCCATCTCCAACATACCCTACATAGCCAAACTACTAGAAACGTACGTCTACCAAATAACCCAAGAATTCATAGAAGAGCACTGCCTACTAGACCAGGCACAAGTTGGCTTCAGACCTATGAGAGGAACAGAATCGGCTCGCCTCTCAATATGGGACGACCTAAAAACAAACGCAGACTCAGACAACAGCACCGCCCTGATTCTCCTTGATCTGTCTGCAGCCTTCAACACTGTCAACCACACCATCCTCATAAAGAGATTAGAAGGACTAGGGATAACAGACACTGCCCTACTATGGATCAAATACTTCCTAACAAACACAACAGAAACAATATGGATGAAACCTTGTAAATCCAAACCCAGAGTCTCCACGTGCGGAGTACCACAAGGATCATCCTTCTCCCCGCTTCTATTCAACATCGGTGTCTAGTCAAATGGTCGACAGACAAATGGTCGACACAATTTGGTCGACAGGACAAATGAGCACATTTTTTTTTTAGTTATATATATTTTTTTAGGTTTTCGTTTAGGGAAAAAAAAGGTGTTTTTAGCAAAGAAAAGGGGGTTGGAAGGGGACCCCCCCCCCCCAAAAAAAAATGTGAAAAAAAAAAAAATTCGATCATTTGACCTGTCGTCCTTTTGGTGTCGACCATTTGTCCTGTCGACCATTTAGATTCGACCATTTGACCTACAACATGTAGATGTTGAATACATGTACCTATTAATCAAACTCATCAAAAAACACGACACCCGAGAAGAAAACACCACACTAGAGAACTGCCTTTGTGACATATTCAACTGGATGAACCTCAACCATCTCAAAATCAACCCAGGCAAAACAGATAATGATTGTTTAAAAAAAGGGAGGAGACATCAACTACATCCCCTGGCCAAGAGAGCTCGGCAGCACACCAGAACCATCATCAACTGTAAAAAACCTAGGGGTCCTCATGGATAACAACCTTACTCTGGAGCCACAAGTAAACTCGGTAATCAAGAAATGTTTCTTCCTCCTGCGAGCAGCAAAAAGGATCCTACCGTTCCTGTCATTCGCCAACAAAACACTTTCCATCATCGCTCTGATCATGTCCAGAGTGGACTATGCCAATAGCCTATACCTGGGCATACCCGAACGACTTCTAAAAAAACTGCAACGCATACAAAATGCAGCAGACAGACTCCTCCTCAAGCTACCCAGAAGAGAACACATCACACCCACGCTAAAAATTCTACACTGGCTACCACTGAAACAGCTAATAAAGTTCAAGGCCATGTGCATCACGCACAGAGCAATACACAAACAAGGCACAGAATTCCTAAGCGACAAACTACGCCTACACCAACCGACAAGAACACTAAGATCAAGCACCGACATACGCCTGGAACCAAAACCCTACCACAGAAAAAAACTCGGAGGATCGTCTTTCTCTCACCAGGCACCCAAAACCTGGAATGACCTACCTAATAATATACGGAATACAACAAACCACCTAGCATTCAGGAAACTCCTCAAATCATGGCTCTTCAAGGCATAACCACAACGGAGACGCACTAGAATGCCCAGACATCAAAACAATGATGGAAATAACTCCAACCTCGACTACTCTCAAATTGGACAAACACTCAAAGCAAAGAACCAACCACTCGACACAGCATAAGACATCATGGAAAATAGCCACAAAGGAAAGCTGCAGAGACTGACCACATACCTAGACCCACACGAAAGCCCAATTGACTCCCCCACTGGTACGTACCGGACGAACATATCCAGACCGACAGACGCATCTAGATAGACGTTGGCCTGCATCGCATCTGGATAGGATCCATTGAAGGATAACATGCCCGCACTTAGAAGAAACGTGAATGCTAACATGTGCCACACCTAGAGTTGTGAATGGCGGCCTGTGTGGCGCTCGGATGGAGTTGTGAATGTTAGCATGCCCACAACTGGACGGGTCTCTGGACACTGGCCTGCGCCGCATCTGGATGGGAGTGTGAGTGTTGGCATGACCACGCCTGGATGGAGTCCTGGGCGTTGGCCTGCGCTCAGATGGAGTTGTGAATGTTAGCACGCCCACAACTGGACGGGTCTCTGGACACTGGCCTGCGCCGCATCTGGGTGGGAGTGTGAGTGTTGGCATGACCACGTCTGGATGGAGTCCTGGGCGTTGGCCTGCGCCGCGTCTGGATGGGAATGTGGAGGCCGACAGGTGCCGCAATCGGACAGAACTGTGAATGTTAGCATGGTAAAGGTCAGTTAACCCACTAACCAATATAAACTCAATTTCTGCATACTTATCTCACTCAAAAAACTCACACAACCATCTCTCGCACAACAAGCCGCACGCACTTCACAACACTACAACAACACATAAGCAGGAACAACAGCACAAGCGGACTGTCTCCGATCCGATACCCGCACCAAAGCTCAGCACCCAGTGTATACCGAGTTGATGCTGCCAACAAAACACCACTCCTCTCACTATCCTACTCCCTTCTTCACCTTACTAACCCATCCCACCTTTATCGTTTACAGATCCGCCTGAGCACCTGGGGACCAATTCCGTTGGTGACTGTGCGCGGTAAAAATACCTTTAACATTTAACATTTAACATTTAAAGCTGTGGTGAGGCCTAAGAGCTTGTCTTCAGGAATGATGGCTACCGGATCTGGAGTTGCATACACCTTCTCGTCAATGCCCATGTGAAATAACGCGTCAGCCTTCCCATTCCTTACACCTGGTCGATAAGTGACACAATCATATTCGGCAAAGAAAAGGGCCCATCGTAGTTGATGTGAGGATTGAGCCTTTGCTGTTTTCAAGTATTGTAGGTTCCGATGGTCCGTGATTACCGTGACTGTATGTTTGGCCCCCAAGAGATAATGTCGCCATGCTTTGAAAGCGGATTTAATAGCCAGAAGCTCCTTGTCGGTGATGGCATAATTAAGTTCAGGAGGGGAACATTTTCGCAACCAGAAGGCCACAGGGTGTATCTGGCCTGTTTCAGGGTCCTTTTCAGAAAGAACAACCACCATAGCCATGCTGGAGGCATCGGTTTCCACAATGTAAGGGAGGTCTGGACGAAGGTGTTGTAAGATCTGGGCGGAAGTGAACCTTCTCTTAAGCTCTTGAAAGGCTCTTTCGGCATCTTCTGTCCACATGAATTTTTTATTGTTTTTTCGTAGGAGTAACGTAATCAGATGTACAATCTGAGAGAAGTCTGGGATGAACCGACGGTAGAAATTCACAAAGCCCAGCATGCTCTGGACCTCTTTTAACGATGTTGGGGAGGCCACTTAAGAATGGCATCCACTATGTGTACATCCATTCTGATGCCTTTCGGAGTGAGGATGAAACCAAGGAATTCCACTTCGGTTACGTGAAAAAAAGCATCTTTCAAGTTTTGCATATAGTCGATGTTGGCGGAGTTTGGTGAGAACGGAGCGGACGTGCTTGACATGGTCTTCTCTCGAGGCTGAATACACTAGGATGTCATCTATGTAGACCAAGGTGCAAACATCGATCAATTCCCTCAGGACATCGTTCATGAAGTATTGGAACGCTGCGGGGGCGTTGGAGAGTCCAAAAGGCATTACCTGATACTCAAACAACCCATATTTGGTACGGAAAGCCGTTTTCCATTCATCTCCTTTTTTAACTCTGACTAGGTGGTACGCTCCTCTGAAGTCTAGCTTGGTATAAATCTGGGCATCCTTGACTTGGTCCAACATCTTGGGAATGAGTGGTAGGGGGTAACGATTCTTTACAGTGATCCGGTTTAATGCGAGATAGTCAATGCAGGTCCTCAAGTCCTCTTCCTTTTTTTGGTACGAAGAATAGGGAACTGGCTGCCGGTGATTTAGATGGGCGGATAAACCCGTTTGCCAAGTACTGGTCAAGATAGGATTTTAGATGCTGGTTTTCTGGTTCTGTGAGTGCATGGATTCTGCCACAAGGGATTTGCGCACCAGGTATGAGGTCAATCTGGCGGTCATGGGGCCTGTGCGGTGGTAGTGTGTTAGCTTGCTCCTTCTGGAACACGTCCTGGAAGACTTGGTATTCTTTCGGGAGAGTACTAGTTGCGCCAAGTGTTGATGCGGCTGTTCTAGAGCTCCTAGGGATGTTGAAACTGGATTTCTCTTCATGGTAATAACAGGTGGGAGAGCAGTCATCGGGGAAGGTCAATTTTCTTGCACGCCAATCTACCCGGCGATTATGAGCAACTAACCATGGCATCCCTAATATTAGATTGAACTGAGGTGCCTTGATGAGATCGAAGGAAATGGATTCCCGGTGTCCATCCTGGCACAGCAGGGTTACTCCTACTGTACATTGGGTTACTGGCCCAGAAGCAATTTCTGTCCCATCCACAGTGGTTACCTTTTCTGTGTTTGGCTTGACACATAAGGGAAGCCCCATCTCTGCTGCCAGTTCTTGATCAATATAGTTTCCAACTGCTCCGCTGTCTATGTAAGCCTCAACGGCGTGCATCCTAGACGGTTGTTGATGATTGATTAGGATCACTGGTATTGCAAAGTGTGAGGTCGGTGGCTCTTTCTTCTCACTCGACAAACTGACCTCTACGTTTGTCGAGCTGGGTAGTTTTCAGACTCCTTACTCTCATCCCTTTCAGTGGCTCCTACGGTTCTCCTAGGAGGTTTTACTGGACAGTCTTTTAGGAAATGCCCTGGTTTTCCGCAGTACAAACATAACTGCTGTTGCCTTCTCTTGTCTTTTTCTGCTTTTATTAATGGTGGTCGTATGCCTCCGATTTGCATGGGTTCTGCAGTGTTCTCAGACATGCGTGGAGCAGTATCCTTAGTCCGCACATACACGGCCCGAGTGTCTGACCTAGACAGATCTGTCTTCCGGTCTTGTAATCGATGATCTAGTTGCACAACCAGGTTGATGAATTCTTACATAGTCTCTAGGCGGATCAACCACCTAGGCCAGAAAGTCCTTTAATTCTCCTCGTAGGCCTCGGTGAAACAATGTGGTTCTTCTGTCTGCAAGCCACCTTGTTTCAGCAACTAACCTATTGAGGGTTGCAATGTATGTTAATAAGTCTTGTTTCCCCTGCCGGAGTGACAAGAGTTCATTGTCTACGGCTTGTTCTTGGGTATGACGAGCAAAGAGCTTTTCCATTTCCCTCTGGAACCCCCCAAAGTCATGTGGTAATGGATCATCATAGCTCACAAGCAGCACCGACCAATCTGCTGCACTTCCGCTCAGGTAAGACAGAACAAAGGCTACCCGTGCCTGATCGTTGGGGAACGCACCTGGTCTGCAGAGGAAATGAAGACGACATTGATTCATGAACGCAGCATACTTCCTGGGGTCGCCTGAGAACCGTTCCGGTGGTGCTAAGGGAACTGCTCCGGGTAGTGTAATCTGCACTGGAGCGGTGGGTAATGCGGTTCCTTGGGCCGGGGGGTTATTTCCAGGCAATGGAGTTTGTCCGGACTGTGATTGTAGTAATTGCCCACTGATTCCTTCGGTGCGATCCTTGGTTACGACTAGATCCCTCCGTAGGGCATTAGTCTCTTGCCTGGCTGAATGAACTTCGGCGCGTAACTGTCCTAATAACTGAGCCAATTGGTCAATTTCTGATGTCTCCATGGCGCCCAGGTGGATTATGTTATAGAGGCTTTGCATTCTGTTACGCTCACCTGGTATCCACTGGGATGCCAGTCAGCCCTGGCTGCTTGATTCGTGCCCTGGACCACTTCGCGATCCCGGGTGGTGCCTTCGATAGAAGTCGGGCCTGAAAGCACAGGAGGAATGGATTTAAGATCAGGTACAGTCTTCTCCCACCTCCCCTGGATTCACCCCTATGGCCCTCTCCTCACATTGTTGTGATATCTGGCATGCTCTCCGTCCTGCCTTCTTTGCAGTAGTGCGTAGTCTTCTGCAGGCTTGAGCGACCGAGTTACTTCACTGGTGCGAGCCCATTCAAGTGTCTTTAAAGGTAGGTTTTATTGCAGCAGTCTGTATATGTTACTGTCCTTGCCTTCCTTTCTTTGTGTTTAATGGCTTTTCTTTACCCCCTTAGGTGAGCGGAGGTTCGGCATGTCGTGCTGCTTGGATTGAGCTCCTGCCGGTATGGAGGGCGCAAGAAGCACATGACGATTGGGTGGGTAACGCGCTAAGCATGACGCTGTTTTGCCTTTTACTTGCTAACCTGTACTCTTTCTTCCTTTTCAGGTTGCAATGGTCTTCTCTGGTGTGCGAGATGTTCCGGAACGATGCCGGCCAAGAAATGCTCGACCAGGTGAGGTTCTCGTGATGACTGAGGCTTACGCTGTAAGTAACCTGTTCTAACTTTGTCTTTCTCTCTCTCTCCCTTCAGGTTGCTTTGTTCCGTTGTGTTCGCAGTGTCCCGAAGATGCTGATTGCTGGATGGATGACCGCGAGCAGCAGAAGCATGGACGAGCGTCGGGTAGCTGCGGGATGGAATTCGCAGCTAAGTAAGAGTCTAATAATGATGTTCTTTCTCTCCTCTGCAGGTCCGTTGTTTCAATGATCGCCGGTATCAGGACACTGGACACGGTGAGCGTCACGCTGCTGGCTGCAGAATAAAGCGAAGCGTGTTCTGTAGCTTGGGTGTGGTTTACATAGTCTCCTAGAAAAGTAGTCCACGTAAAGTAGTCCCAGGCTACCACACCCCAAAACACTATACCGCACAGTCTGGTTCTAGGAACTAGACTGTGTGGGTGCTTCCATGTTGGCTGCAGGCCCAAAGAAAAGTAGTCCCTTCAAGGATGTTTCCCATCCTGAACATGAGCCTGGCGCCAAAGGCGTCAGTACTGACTCCAAGAGAGTCCTGGAAGGTAGTGCAAGGCTCCTGAGGCCCCAATGGAACCCCGAATCCTGACCCTACCTGGCATGTGGACATGCCAGTGGGGGTTCGGGTCAAGGGTTGTGACAGTATCCCAAGATGGGAAAAAAGGGGAGTTGATCTACAGTCACGCATAAAGGTCAGGGGATGGTTTGACTGGTTGTCATTAATATAAAGAGAATACTGTATCTTGTCCAAAGGTACACCTCTCGCAATTCTCTTCCTCCTCTTTCTAGTATGTCTGGGTTGATAATATCTCCTGTACTTCTCAGGGACAAGGGGACATGGGCAACAATATCCAATAACCCCCTCTGGGTTAGGAATTCCTTCCTGAAAGGAGGATGTGTAATACCGGGTCTTACCTAAGGGCATCCCACTTCCAATCCCCAAGGACCCTCCACCCAAGCGATCTTCCCTCGCTTGTCTACCCCCAGGGTCAGGATGCAAAAGCGATGACCTTTCCCTGGCCCCCTGCATAGAGGATCAAAGGAGAGCAGGAGTGAGAATACCCTCAGGTTTCTCACACGTCTTCGTCCCAGTACCAGAGTGGTGAAAGGGTGTAGTGTTCACTACTCTTAGTCGCCTCTTCCTCGTCTCAGTACTGTCAAGTGACATATGTGGGGAAATAAGGGCAAGAGCTTCATAGTAACCCATTAAGATTGGGACTAGATTGTTCCTGAACAGGAAAAGGGGGATACCATGACTCCACCCAGGTGATCCTCCCTTGCTTCTCCACCCCCCGGGTCGGGATACAAGAGTAATGGTCTTTCCCTGGACACCTAAGCAGAGGATCCAAGGGGAGTGGGAGTGAGAATACTCTCAGGTTTCTCACAGATATTTGTTCATGAAAGAGTTTGTTCACAGGTGTAACCACATACAATCTTGTAATTTATTCCTTACACTTCTGAAGTATTGAAGCAACTTGAAAGCTTGACCGGGGCTTTGCCTCCATAAACAGCCTAATTCTTCCTAGGCAAGTCACTTTGCACTGCCCCTGTGATTTCCAAGCTAGGGCTGGCAAGGCCAGTGCTAGGGGTATCAAAGAGAAAGTCTGGGGAAGAGTCTGTCACCTATGGGGACCCCTACATGACATCCCTGTGATATCCTCAATTTATCCATGATGGTGTAAGTGGAAGCAACTCAGGTGGCCTGGACCCACCATCCACTATGTAATATGGGGCCCAGTGGTGCTAAGGGTATAATCCCCTGGCCCTGCACACAAATCTAGGTGCCTGGAGAAAGGGACCAGCACATGTAATCTATTACTGCTGTAAGCCCTCTGACTCAACACATGGGTGAATAGTGATAAGGAAGCAGGAACTACCGGCCCTTTAAATCAGTCCTTGTATGTTGTGCAGAGCTGCCAGGGGTAGATAATGACAAGGAAACGGTATAAATTACCAACCTGAGGTTTGTACAGAATATTACTCTGACTGGCGCCGAAGCATGCAAGCAGAAAGCAGAGCACTTGTCGGCCTTGCTCAGACACAACCCCAGCTCAGGTATCTTTCTCACGTGTGTGAGTAGAAATTAAAAGATTTCAGACCAGACTGTTGAAGGCTTGGTCGCAGGGGCTAAATGTGTGGTGGGAGGGACATTGAATTCACCTGCATATTCAATGCATAGCTAATCCCCAATGCAATGTCATCAAAATACACATGTGCAGGCTGTAGACATTAGCCTGCCCCAGGCGGAGAAATCGAGGGGTCTACAAAAGCCCAGAGAAAGCATTAGGAAGTGTGTGTGTTATGAGAGACAGTGATGGAAAGTGTAACGCTCACCTGACTCCCACGGAGGCGCTGGCCTGGTTCGCGCTGCTGTGACCTCTTCTAAGGTGATGCACAGGGTTCGGAAGATGGACTAGACCGGGCCCCCAAATCTGGCTTGTCTGGCTCGCAGAAGTATCCTTCTGTAGGCGAAAATAGGGGATTAACTGTCTGCGGGGTAATGCAATCAGCCTCCCACTTTCCCCTCTCACCCTCCTCGAAACCCTTCTGTGATTCCTCGTAGCGTCTCACCTTAGGGTCTGGAAGGACGAGCTCTCCATCCTGCTTCTGATGCAGGGGCGCGTTGGTATCCAGTTACTTCACTGGATTTTCGGATTGGTGAGAACCAAACTTGCTTGGCTTCCAGGTAAGTTTTTTGGTAAGAGGTTCCCCTTGTGTCCATGCATTAATGTACTAATGCTAGTGTCTTTTTCCCCATAGGGTCCGGGGTACGGAATGCCGGGGAACAGGCACCGACCCGAGATGAGAGGTGAAATCCTTGTAGAAATCAGGTAAGACTTTAATGAGCGTTTTTTGGTAATGTCTTTTCATTCGCTCATTAACGCTGATGTCTCTTTTTCCCCTTAGGGGCCGGGGTCCGGAAATGCCAGGATGCGGCGCGGGCCCGAAATGAAGAGGGAATGAATCAACAGGTAAGTCTTAACATGGAGATTTAGCTTTCCTTATTCCCTTCTCTCTCTCACCTTTTGTTCTGGTCTTTTTCTCCCTAGGCGCTGGGGCGTGACTGCAAATCCGGATGATCGCTGCTGAACATGGAGGCGCCCAGTAAAGGTGAGTGGAATGCGGCGCTGCAGCGATCGACGCGATGAGCTTTTAAATAAAAGTCATCCTTTTCAGGATTGTCAGCGAGATGTCTCCGGGATGCGGATTTAGCAGGTAAGGACTTTTCCTTCTTCTGTTCTCTTCTTCTCTTCCTTTGCAGGTGATCCAGGATGCTGGCAGGCGTGGCAGAAGACAGGATGCAGGAGCAGACACAGTGAGCGTCCAGCTGCTAGATGCAGAACAACGCGAAGCACGTGTGGCTGTTCGGGTGGGGTTTAAATAGCCTTGGAAGAGGTTCTAGGTATGTATCCTTCCTCCAATCAGGTATGTATCCTTCCCCGACCACGCCCGGATGGTAAATTAGTCCCACAGGTAAAGTAGTTCCTTTCAGGCCTCAAGGAGGCCGGGATCCTGCAGCATGGTCTGCATCAGGTAAGTGCACCCAAGCACATCCATAATGAGCTTGGCGCCTATGGCGCCAGGACTGATGTCTTTTATGAGCCTGGCGCCATAGGCGCCAGGACACTGTCCAAAGGGCCCTTAAATGGGGTTGCTGGGTCCTTCCTTGGGGACTGGATGTCCGCTTTCGGGGACGCAGGGCTTGAACCGGCTCCCCGGGAGCGGGCATCATGACAGCACTCCCCCCCAAGGCCCCTCCCAAGGTTGTTCCCTCCGGGGGTTTTGGTTTGTCTGGGAAGAGTCGGTGGAATTTCCTGACTAATCGAGGTGCATGCCCATGGTCGCTGGGTTCCCACGACCTTTCCTGAGGTCCGTACCCCTTCCAATCAATTAGGTAGAACAGTTTTGACCTAAACATTTTTGAGTCTAAAATGTTCTTCACTTCGAATTCGGGCTCCCCATCTATTAGAATAGGTTCTGGAGGTTTGAGTAGTCGGGTTCCGGGTACCACTGGTTTCAGAAGTGACACATGAAAAACAGGGTGAATTCGCATACTAGCTGGTAAATCAAGTTTAACAGCCACTGGGTTAATGATTGCCGTAATAGAATAAGGTCCCAGATATTTTGGGTTAAAAGTTCGAGGCCCTTTGAGTGGTAAATGTCTGGTAGCTAACCGCACTTGATCCCCAATCTGATACGGAGGTGCTTCACTCCGATGTAGAACAGCATTCTCCTTGTATTTTCTCTTGGCTTGTTGTAAATGCGTAGTTGCCTCTTTGAAGGCTTGGGTAATTATAGAATGCAGATGTTCTACTGCAGGCATTCCGAGGTTCTGAGGTGAGTCAAGGTTTGAGGTTCGAGGGTGATGCCCAACAAAGTATAAAAAGGACTGTGGCCAGTTCCAGAGTGTACCGAATTATTATATGCGTATTCGGCTATCCAAAGAATGTCTTTCCAGTTGCTTTCAGATTGCTGTAACATACACCGTAAGTATTGCTCAAGGGTCTGATTTGTCCTCTCGGTCTGACCATCGGTCTGAGGGTGGTGACTGGTCGATAATCTTACGTCGATCTGCGCCATTTGACAACATTTGCGCCAGAAGTGGGAAATGAATTGGCTTCCCCGGTCAGAGATTAGTATAGATGGGAATCCATGTAGCCGAACAATATTTTTGAGGAATTCTTTGGCTAGGATAGAAGCTGAAGGTAAACCTTTCAAAGGAATAAAGTGGGCCATTTTGGAAAACAAATCCACAATTACCAGAATAGTATTGTACCCCGAACAAGGAGGCAGGTCTGTAATAAAATCCATTGATGGGGTGTGACAGGGTGATGGCGGTATGTCTAGAGGTTGAAGGAGACCGGCTGGTCTTTTCTTTTGACTTTTATTTTGGGCGCAAACACCACAGGACATCACAAAAGATTTAACATCTTTTCGCCAAGAGGGCCACCAAAATTGTCGTTTCACCTTTTCCTCTGTCTTGGCAATACCGGGGTGTCCCTCTATTAATGCATCATGATAACCGGAAATAACTAGTTTGTGTAATTCCTTATGTGGCAGGTATAAGCGTCCTTGAAAATAAGGTAAACCATTATCTATGGTAAAGTCTGACCCCTTTTGTATCCAATCCTGTAAGGTTGTAGGGACCAGGAGTTGTTTCACTCTGGCTTGAATGTCTTCAAGCGTCTTAAACGAAGTCATGCCTAGAATCCTCTGTTCGGGAATTATTGGTACTGGTTCTGAGTTTGTATCAGATTCTCCCATTCCAATTCGGGATAAGGCGTCTGCTTTGCCATTCTTGCAGCCAGGTCGATAGGTAATCACGAAATCAAATTCAGCGAAAAACAAAGCCCATCGGAGCTGCCGTGATGACTGAGCCTTGGCGGTTTTCAAATACTGTAAATTCTGGTGTTCAGTGATTACTGTGATGGTATGTCGAGTGCCAAGCAGATAATGCCGCCAGGCTTTAAAAGCGGACTTAATGGCTAACAGTTCTTTGTCCGTGATTGCATAATTAACCTCCGGGGCCGAGAATTTTCTGGACCAAAATGCTACGGGGTGCAGTTGGTTGGTTTTCGGGATCTCTTTGGGACAGGACAGCTCCCATGGCTAGGCTGGATGCGTCAGTCTCGACGATATAAGGGAGATCTGGACGCGGGTGTTTCAATATAGGTGTGGAGGTAAACTTAGCTTTTAAATCCTGAAAGGCCTGCTCGGCTTCTTCAGACCATTCAAAACGTTTATTTTTCCTCAAGAGTGCAGTAATGGGTTGTACCACGCGTGAAAATTCCGGGATAAACCTGCGATAGAAATTGGCAAAGCCGAGCATGCTTTTAACCCCTTTTACAGAGCTAGGTGATGGCCATTTGAGGATGGCATCCACTTTTCTTGAGTCCATTCGGACTCCTTTGGGTGTCAGGATGAAACCTAGAAACTCGACTTCTGTGGTATGGAAAACACATTTCTCCAATTTAGCAAATAGTTTGTGTTGGCGCAGTTTTTCAAGTACTGCCCTGACGTGTTTTCTGTGATCAGATTCCGAAGAGGAGTACACCAGAATGTCATCGATATATACGACAACACAAACATCGATGAGTTCCCGAAGGACATCATTCATGAAGTATTGGAAGGCAGCCGGCGCGTTACACAATCCGAAAGGCATCACCTGGTACTCGAATAATCTTTATTTAGTACGGAAGGCAGTTTTCCATTCGTCGCCTTCTTTAACTCGTACAGATGATAAGCCCCCCGGAGATCTAACTTGGTGTATATGCAAGCGTCCTTCACCTGGTCAAGGAGTTCAGGGATCAGAGGCAGAGGATAACAGTTTTTAACCGTTATCTGGTTCAATGCGCGGTAATCGATACAAGTTCTAAGGTCGCCTTCTTTTTTGGGCACGAAGAACAAAGCCGAGGATGCCGGGGACTTTGACGGGCGAATAAAACCATTAGCTAGGTATTGCTCCAAATATTGTCTCAAATGCAGATTCTCAGGCTCGGTAAGGGCATAAATCCTGCTACAAGGGGGTTTGCACCGGGCACCAGATCGATTTGGCAATCGTACGATCTGTGAGGAGGTAACGTGTTGGCCTGTTCCTTTTGGAAGACGTCCTGAAAGTCTTGGTATTCCGGAGGTAGTTGCATGGAGGCAGAGGTTACAGATGCTAGATTATTCTTCAGGTTTTCTGGGTAGCAGGTTTGTGTACAATCAGGGAAGGTTATTCTCTTATCTCGCCAATCAATTCGAGGATTATGTGTCTCTAACCAAGGGATTCCAAGAATAACCTGAAACTGTGGAGCCTTGATTACATCAAACACAACACCCTCCCGATGGCCGTCGGGACCAATAAGAGTCACCTCAGTAGTGGAATGTGTTACCGGTCCAGAGGCAATTTCAGTTCCATCGACTGTGGTGATGACATCTTTGCTGGTTTTAGGACGGAGAGGGAGGTTAATCCTAGAGACCAATTCACGATCCACATAGTTTCCAATAGCCCCACTATCGATGTATGCCTTTATTGCATGCAACCGCTTAGGCTGTTCTGGATCTACGAGAACCATTGGCACAATGAAATGCGAGGTCTGAGAGTTCGTTTTCAAGCTCGGCAAGCGGACCCCTACACTTGTCGGGTGGAGTCGTTTCCCGAAACAGAGTCTTCATGGTTTTTATCAGCGGCTCCTACCGCCTTTCGGGGCGGTTTTGCCGGGCAATCTCATAGAAAGTGTCCAGAATTCCCACAATAAAGACATAATTTTAACTGCCGCCTCCTTTCACGTTCCTTTTGAGTTAAGGGTCCTTTAACCCCTACAATTTGCATAGGCTCAGAGACATCAACTCCCTTGGGATTAGCATGGGTCTTGACCAACACCCGGGTCTCAAACCTGGACTGATCTGCTCTTCTGTTTTGAAGTCTGTGATCCAATTGGACCACTAAGTCTATATACTCTGTGCATTCTTGGGGCGGATTTACATCTTGGGCCAAGACATCTTTAAGTTCTCTGCGTAGGCCTCGATAAAACAACGTGACTCTTTTATCCTCTGGCCATCCCGTTTCCACAATTAGTCTATTAAAGGTTGCAATATAGGGTAGGAGGTCCTGATTGCCCTGTCGCAGGGATAGAAGTTCGTCATCCAGAGCCTGCCCCTGAGAGTGTCGAGCAAATAACCTTTCCATGCTTGCTTGAAACCTTTGAAAATCACGGATAATCGGGTCATCTTGAGTAACCAGTGGAACTGACCAATCGGCAGCGCAGCCGCTGAGATATGACGATACAAAGGCTACCTTGGTCTGATCATTAGGGAAGGCACCAGGTCTGCATAGGAAGTGCAAACGACACTGATTCATGAATACGGCAAATCGTTTGGGGTCCCCAGCAAAGCGTTCGGGTGGGGCCAGCGGCATGTTTCCAGGTAGATTAATCTGCACAGGGTTACTGGAAACCGCAGGAGCGGGGTTCCCCCCGGAACCGGGTAGAGGAGTTTGCCCAGCTTGACCTTGCAAAAGCTGTCTGGCCAGGTCATCAGTTCTTTCCTTTGATATTATTAATTCCCTCCTGAGGGCATTAGTCTCTTGACGAGCGGCATGTACTTCGGCCCGTAATTCCTCCAGTAATTGGGCCAACTGATCAGTCTCAGAACTTTCCATAGCGCCTGGGTGGGAATTTGTAGGAGGGCTTCGCGTTCTGTAACGCTCACCTGACTCCCACGGAGACGCTGGCCTGGTTCGCGCTGCTGTGACCTCTTCTAAGGTGATGCGAAGGGTTCGGAAGACGGACTGGACCGGGCCCCCAAATCTGGCTTGTCTGGCTCGCAGAAGTATCCTTCTGTAGGCGAAAATAGGGGATTAACTGTCTGCGGGGTAATGCAATCAGCCTCCCACTTTCCCCTCTCACCCTCCTCGAAACCCTTCTGTGATTCCTCGTAGCGTCTCACCTTAGGGTCTGGAAGGACGAGCTCTCCATCCTGCTTCTGATGCAGGGGCGCGTTGGTATCCAGTTACTTCACTGGATTTTCGGATTGGTGAGAACCAAACTTGCTTGGCTTCCAGGTAAGTTTTTTGATAAGAGGTTCCCCTTGTGTCCATGCATTAATGTACTAATGCTAGTGTCTTTTTCCCAATAGGGGTCGGGGTATGGAATGCCGGGGAACAGGCACCGACCCGAGATGAGAGGTGAAATCCTTGTAGAAATCAGGTAAGTCTTTAATGAGCGTTTTTTGGTAATGTCTTTTCATTCGCTCATTAACGCTGATGTCTCTTTTTCCCCTTAGGGGCCGGGGCCCGGAAATGCCAGGATGCGGCGCGGACCCGAAATGAAGAGGGAATGAATCAACAGGTAAGTCTTAACATGGAGATTTAGCTTTCCTTATTCCCTTCTCTCTCTCACCTTTTGTTCTGGTCTTTTTCTCCCTAGGCGCTGGGGCGTGACTGTGAATCCGGATGATCGCTGCTGAACATGGAGGCACCCAGTAAAGGTGAGTGGAATGCAGCGCTGCAGCGATCGACGCGATGAGTTTTTAAATAAAAGTCTTCCTTTTCAGGATTGTCGGCGAGATGTCTCCGGGATGCGGATTTAGCAGGTAAGGACTTTTCCTTCTTCTGTTCTCTTCTTCTCTTCCTTTGCAGGTGATCCAGGATGCTGGCAGGCGTGGCAGAAGTCAGGATGCAGGAGCAGACACGGTGAGCGTCCAGCTGCTAGATGCAGAACAACGCGAAGCACGTGTGGCTGTTCGGGTGGGGTTTAAATAGCCTTGGAAGACGTTCCAGGTATGTATCCTTCCTCCAATCAGGTATGTATCCTTCCCCGACCACGCCCGGATGGTAAATTAGTCCCACAGGTAAAGTAGTTCCTTTTAGGCCTCAAGGAGGCCGGGATCCTGCAGCATGGTCTGCATCAGGTAAGTGCACCCAAGCACATCCATAATGAGCCTGGCGCCTATGGCGCCAGGACTGATGTCTTTTATGAGCCTGGCGCCATAGGCGCCAGGACACTGTCCAAAGGGCCCCTTTATGGGGTGGCAGGGTCCTTCCTTGGGGACTGGATGTCCGCTTTCGGGGACGCAGGGCTTGAACCGGCTCCCCGGGAGCGGGTATCATGACAGAAAGAGAGTTGAATGTGCAAGAGGAAGTGGTGGAGAAAACACTGAAGGTGCCGAAAGGAGAGAGAGAGAGAAGTGAATGTCAAGCTTTGCAACAAATGAAACCCTCAGGGGGGTGTGCTTTCCTTCCAACCGCGCCGAAGCGTGAACAAACAACACACACTTCAGGCAGGATTAGGTGAAAAGTATGGGAGGCATGTGCCTGGCTCTCTTCCGTCTGAAAAGGAAAGTACTAGTAGTTAACATCAATTAGAAGATGAAATCCCATCCCATCTCCTTACCTGTGGCCGATGACTATACAATACCTGCAGTGATACATTTGTAGGCAGGAAACTTAAAGAATCCAGAAGAGGGGAGCAGGCCTTCAAGAAACCAGAGTATGCCAACCAAGTGTCTTAATCCATGTGTCCACCAACCCAATAATCAATCCCAAGTCCAGATCCAAGTTGATTACGAAGGTTCCAGTTCCAATAGCTGTGGGGAAATCCAAAAGGGTAATCCAGGTACACAGGACCGCAAGTTATCCAGGAGGAAAAAAAAAACAGGATCCAGATCCAAAGGAAGAAACAAAATCCCTAAACCAGACAATTCAAAAGGCAAAGAAATCCCAAAAGTTCTGAGCAAACTCAAGAAAAATTCAGAAAGAGTAGCAGGAGTCAAACCAAATCCCAGACAGGTATGAAGAAGACACAGACGGAAGTCCATAACACAGTCCATCCTCGTAGAGCCAAGCAGACAAGCAAATCCAACGAGGAAACCAAGAAAACGAAGCACGGCGAGACAGCAAAGCCGAAGACAGCTGAAAAGCCTTGTGCCGCTTCTCAGGAAGTCTTTTGTTTCCTGTTTTCGGCAGAAATACCCATGATTGGTCATCTCCCAACATGGCCACGCAGCCAGTGAGGTAACCGCTAAGTGACATGGGGGGTGTAGTACCTGTCGCGCCAGCACGCATCGAGTATCCACCGGAGCCTCCATTCCTGTTTGCTGTGCCTGCAGTGAACGGGAACTGCGGCAGGCCTGTGCCAAGGAACACTGAAAGTGGAGATGAGGGGAAGGAGGATGTGCTGAAGATGGAGTGGGCTGGAAAATGAGGTGAAGAAGGTAGAAGAGGTGCTGAAGGTGCAGGATGAGAGGAGAGAGATTTGATGGAGGGAAGGTTGGAAGAGAAAATATCGAGAAAGACAGGAAAGTAGAGGTTAGAACAGAAGAGTATTAAGGGAGAGTGTAGAGCACAGAGTGGGCTGGAGATGATCACACTATAGAAGGAGAAAGAAGCTAAAGGAGCGAATGAGAAACTGAAACGAGGAGAAGAAGAAAGGTGGGAGTTTCCTGGTGGCATCGAGGTAGCGACAGACAGTAAGACATGTGTCAAATATTTGCTTGGAAGCAGTGGGAGGAGGAACAAGCTCATGGTGGACGAGAATGGAGGTTAGGTGTAGTATGCTTACCCATCCTGTGGCAGCAGGTAGAAATCAAAGTCGAGGATGTCATCCACACTAGCCAAGTTGTTCCAATGGACTGTGGGTGATGCAGAGGTAACACCTGAGCGGGGATGAATTGCTGAGAGCCACAGAGCCTGCGACTTTGGAATCTGCTCTCTGATCGATAGAAAAGTACTGGACATGCAGCTTCCACACAGAGCGAGACACTTGAGGAGCATACAGTGGTGGCATGGCCACAACAACTTACTGCTGGGCACAATACTGAAAGCACTGCGCTGCGAAAGCAGCAAATCATCCGGATACCTGCAGTGTTACCAGCTCACACAGAGAAGAGCACGGACAGCGGGACACCAGAGAAGATGGGACATTGACAAACCAAGCATCTGAAGATACCCCGAAGGAAGAGAAGTGCTGGAGACGTTCCCCACAAAATCCAAGGTAGCAGGGAGAATGTGAGAACCGGGAGGCAACCCGGGGATCATTATGGAATAGCAGGAACTGATCTCAGTAGAATTGATGAAAAAGTAACATTGGAGTCGAGGAAGTGGAGCTATAATAATAAGAAAGAACAAATCACGATATATGCTAGAAGAGATATCAGTAAGACGTAGATACATATACCCTGGTAAGAGGGGAGAGTATTGTAAAGCAACCACTGGAGGGGGGCTCTGTACTCCTGCTCTCTATATGGCAGAGGAGAGGCACAGGGGACCCCAGCCAAGATTCTCTATAGGGTAGCTATGGTCGAGCAATCAAGCCCTAGCTCCTCGGGAGATGATGCAGGCTGGTTCTTAAGTACAGTGTAGTCCCCAAGCACCCACAAAGGAATGTCCACACACTATTAGTTAAAACACAGTCTTTATATAAATAAGGTTCAATGTTACATACACTATCACGATAATACACTCTGTGCTCCTACAATTCTAAAATGGTAAATATATACAGTTCTAGGTGGTACCACGATTACTCCGATTCCATTAAAATGCATCAACTGTACCCAGTTCAAATAGCATACGAATCAACATAGTAAGACGATATCAACCATAGATTTAGGAGGAAGACAAGTTGGTTAGACATTTGGCAGAATACTGAGTCCCTACCAACCAGACAGTTCTGTATGAGGATCCCCCCACCTGGGCAACCTGTAAATTATACACTACAAGCCCAGTCCATATATTGTCTCTTAGAGTCTTATCTTCTTCTATAGTTCTGCAACCCAAACGTACCTTGTGTTGTAGAGTTCTTCGTCGGGGAATCGACGGGTCCTTCTTGAGTGCACTCCCTTTCAGGCAGGAGCCACGGGTTGTCGAACTTCCGAGATGAAGAAAAGGTGAACGGTGTTGTTGTGGCAGCAGCTTCGGTCCTTGTGGTGCTCACTGACGAGCGATCGGAAACGTCTTGCAACAGGGGAGGCATGCGGTGCACCTCAACGACGATGGTTTGTTGCCGCAAAGAGTTAGTGAAGAACTTTGGCCCAGCAAGGGCATTGAGTCATCGGCGTCGGCAAACAGGATGTGACCACAGTTGGCTTCAGTAGCTTCATTGGTGTCTCTCTGAGGTCTTCGGGTGGTGGGAAAGCCACTGGCGGATTCTCCTCGGTCGTCGATGGCCTTGACTTTCTCCGGCAAGACGAAAGCGGTCGACAATGATGAACAAGGGAGTCCTTGGATCAAATGTTCTTAGGCAACGGGAGCAAAGCGGCTCTGGTTGGCGACGGTGGACGGCTGTCCGGTGTTTCTCTTCGTTCTCCTCGGCAGTCCCCTTCTCCGGTCGGCAGCCTTTCGTAGGTCTGTCTACCAGGGAGCTTTGGCAAAGATCATCTGGTGCACGATGGTCCCTCGTAGCTCCGGGAGAGGTCTCCTTACCAGGTCCTCTCTTGGATCAGTTCTTGAAAGTGCAGAAGATTTCAGGTTACACGCCAGGGAACAGCGGTTCACCATCTTCTTCTGGCTCAGCTTCGAGAGTAGGCATCAAGTATCAACTTCAGCTTCTGAACGATTTCTATCAGTGCGAGGCCCCCAGATATACTGTTGATCTCCCATTCACTCTGCTGGGTCACACTCAGGCAACCAATCACTCAGAAGCGCATTCAGGCCATTCTTCTCCATCCAGACTCTCACAACACAGAATGTGGATTCGGACAAGCACTCTGCCATTCAGCACTACACACTGCATTCATACCAGTTTCGGGCAGGGCTGTCTCAGTCATTGTGTCAAACACCAGATACTAGACACCCATAACAAAGAATGCATATTCATCACACACTCCATTTACCCAGGTCCCACCCCACTGGCGTACCCACAAAATACAGTCATTGGGAAGGCTCCAGCCAGTCTACCATATATGGAACTTCCACCCAACAGTCAGTCAGGGGGAAGGGACAGAGTCAGGGATTCCCGGGACTTCAGGAAAAGTAAGGTAACGGGTGATAGAAAGCAAGAGGCCACAGGGGCCATCCTGTTTCCTATCAGGAATCCACTGATTCCAATGACAGGGCCTGGGCATCCCAAAATGGAGGACGCTCAAGGCACCTGTCAATTCAGCACAGAGCTGCCACCAGCCCATATCCTGCTCTGTGGGCCACACACCGCCACCCATATACATACACTAGGAGTACAGGGTCGTACTCCCACCCATGAGTGCCATAAGGTTATCCCAAGGGTCGGTTCAAGTCCCACCTGAACTCCTGCTCGGAAAACAAGTCAGAACATACATGACAAAGCAATAAAGGACAGGGATTCAGAGGCCCTCTCCCTCTGATGCATTTCCAGCATTACAAGTACTACATAGGTTAAGACGCAGAGATTGTAAACCAGAAGCTGAATCCTATGAAGGGACACAAGAGAGGCCCACGAGAGTAAAGCTAAGCCAAAGAAACCACCCCAGGAGAGGGGGAACCTTAACGATCAAGAAAGCACATCACATCTAAGAAAGTATATGCTACCAAAGTAGAAAAGGCACTTCATTGTGGAGAAAAAGATGAGACACAAAAGGGATTCCTTTAAAATAATCCCTAAGGAGGGGAGAAACTCCACGAAGCTTGTAAAAGAGTTACAAGAACTTATACAGAGGGTGACAAGAGACTATTTGAAATTAACCTAAAAGAAGCTTGAAGCCAAGGAGACCATTGTGAGAGAAAAGACAATCAGGAGAAGGGAGACATTCTCCTAACCTTATTTTTGTTAGAATAGTGGTAGGGTCAGTTAAGCTTTTGGACAACAGACATTATTTGGTGTTTTATGACTTCCTGACAATGGACAAGCACCTTAGTTATTCATATAGGCAGGGAACACCTACATAGCAATGGTGAAAGTTAGGCATTTTCTTATCATTTAATAAACATACCAATAGAAATGTGAACACTGTCCACGCCCTCCTTCTAACCCTCCATAGATCCTTGTTGGCGCATGTATGTATTTGCCCCCATCATCTAGCAGCACAGCACGGCTCCTTTGACTGCTGTGCATAGATGGTGTCAGCGCGCTCCTCTCTCTCCGCTGTTCTGCCAGTAGCATACACTGCAAGTCCGGTCTACTGCCTGCTGGTGATTGAGTTGCATATTTTTCTGTGGATGGCATGTGATACTCAATCAAGGCTCTTAATTGGATGGTTCTTGTTGTTTCTTGGTTCTGATGGTGGTTCACTAGAAGAAACAGAAAAAGGCTGGCAATAATCTTGTCACGGAGATATGGCATGAGACAACGGTGGACTGGCCAAACTGTCTGGCACTAGGACGGACAGGAATTGTGACCATCTCAATGGCCATTGTCCACCTCAAGGGTAGGACTGGCTCTGGATTTCTCCCTGGTAGGCCTCCCATCGCCAGGTGATATGTGTTCCCATCCCCTCTTGACATGGGCAGGGTACTGGCCTTTTCGCCCGGGCCGCAGTCATTTTTCAAAACCTGGCCTCAGCCCTGTAGGTATTGTCAAGTCTTTCACTTCTTCAATCTTTCGGCTAAATATTCTTTCACAAACCAGTTGGGCTATAGACTGGCCAGGTTTTTTGAAGCAGGCAAGATTTTCCAGGTTAAAATAGGACTAACTTCTACCCCCCTCAGTAGTCCCTGTCAATGACTCTGGCTCCCACATCCAGGGAATGGGTATGGGCCAATCCTGATTTGGGAGCATGTGTCCCTTCTAGTACTTACACCCAGAGCCAGGCCTTGCTACCACCTCCACATCGCCATATAAGTCACATCCCGCTGCTCTTTGTGTTGCTCTGGTGGGAACTCGGGCAGTATTGGTCAGTCCCACTATCCTCAACATCTCCTTTGACTCTGGGTGACATTAATCAGTTTCTAAACAACCCCACAATGTCGTAATGGCCTCAAGAACACACCAACTCTTGAGGATGGTGCAAGGGCTTTTATTAAAAACTTTGAGTAGGGTCTCACTAAGGGCTGTCACTCTCTCTCTCGTCTCCTGTAGGCTTTACTCTCTGTAGACCAGCCATCCCTGAACCCCATGTTGGTCATTGGAGATCGGTAATCCCGACTATCTAAAATCTTGTTGGCTAATGGTGAAGGCACAAAGGCAGCCGCTTTATCTCCCTTACTCCCTTTGGGATCTTCTAGGTGGATACTAACCTGGTGACCCACAAGATGAATGGTCTTCATGTGCTTTCCACCTCTGAATATGGCTGCCAGCATTTTGACCCCAGCAACATGCAACCTGAGTATGGCCAAATGCCTGCCTCTACTCACAGTGCTTTGGCCCTCTGTTGAATCATGTGTTCCCGACCTGTGGAGCCGGCAGGCGAAGCCAGCCTCACACAAAGGCCAAACACCAAGACCTCCTTCCACCTCTGTCTGGCCCTGTCAGGCCACTGGAAGCCACCCACCATCTGCGACAACACTACGGTGTGTACCAACTATTGGCCTGCTACATACTGTAAGACTATGTATGCCACTTGTCTTGCCTGATCACACCACCATCCCACCCTTCTACTTCCTGCCAAAGGCTGCCCTGACCCTAAACATTATACCGACAACCCTAACCAAAGAGCCCTTGATCACAACGTTAGATCTTGGGCTGCCAAACCCTGCAGCCTTTACAAAAGTAATGTGAGGCTTTCTACATGCACCGCCTGGCATGGCCTGTGCCTCGTTAAACAGTTTTCAGTTCACAGGGGAAATGAGCGCCTCTGCTCGAGAACCATACGCCCCGGAACAGTGCCAACTCCATGACGCACATACAAAACTTTGGAAAGCAAACACCCTAACCCCCGCCTGGAAGCCAATCAATCATCTTGCAACATCACTGTGCAAGTCTGGTCTTCCACCCACATGGCTCCTAGCCCACTGGCCAGATCGAATGCACCTGCTGCCACTGCCCTGAAAAATGTACTTTGCCTCCTTGCCGGAGAATACATCCCCATTATCCCTACCATCACAAATGCTCCTGAAGCCCTGGCCTCCGACTTTGTACCAATAGAGCACCGCCACACTGAATGTCTCTGTTGTCCAGGCTAGTAACATTGCGACCTTTGCCATTGCTAGAGATAATGATTCTGGCTCCACTGCCTGTGAACATGCACTCGCTGCCACAGCTAAAGTCAACAAACCTGCCTCTAATGTCACTAAAATGGACCTGCAGTGTGTGTCACTGTAAATGTACCAGTTGCATGTGCCTCTGAACAGATATCCATCTATACTTCTGTTGAAAATATCTCCAGTACCCATGGTAGAGATAATTTTCTTGACAACCCTGTGAGTAAAAATGTTACTGATGCCATGATAAATGTGAAGGCACCTAATGCCACAACCAGTGATAATGAATGTGCCCCCACTGCCATCACAAATGCTCCTGCTGCAGGTGCATCTGATATGATATCCGTCTACGCCCCTGTGGATAATGTTGCCAGTACCTTTGCTAGCGCTAATGTGCCTAATGCCCCTGCCAGAGTAAATAATACCCCTGTTAGAGAAAATTAACCAGCCTCCCTTGCTACGGGAAATGCTCTTAGTACCCTAGCTAAAGTATATGACCCCATTGACCTTTCCAAATTAATTGCACCTGCGACCGATATCACCCTGACAACCCTCAACCTAGGTGTACCTCTACCGATTAAAGGAGCCTTAATCAACGCTAGGTCTTCAATGGCTCATGCCCTTGACATTTCCGATATCATCACCAACCTTGATTTATTAGCCATCCCAAAAACCTGGCTACATGCTGCAGCAGGACCTCCTCTCCCTTGCCATTCCTGACAGTTACACCAGCCTCAGGAAAGACAAATTGGACACCAAAGAGGAAACAAATAACTATGTCTTCCTATCTGGGGAACTGATGTCAATCAAATTGACCCTGTGCCACACTGCCACCTTAACACTTAATCTCATTTAGAGACCACTAGGCCTATTAATGTCATTCTGGGAAGATATCAGACAGCTCCTTTCACTGGAGACCAAGCCCTCTTCTAGAATTGTCCTGATGGGCGATGGAAACCTAGGATTCAACTACCCTACAGGTGCTAATGCAATCGCACTAGCCAACTCCATCGAAGCCTTGGGTTTTACCCAACCCATCACAAGCCCCACCATGACAAAGGCCACACTCTAGATTGGCTAGCAGACCTTAATTGCAATATCAGCATCTTATCTAATGTGCCTTGCGCTTAGTCAGACCATAATGTCTTATCTTTCTCCATTCCTCTAAACAACCACTCCCTGGCCACACTACAACCGTTACTGGCCACACTCTCAAGAAATGCTCGGAACATTACACCAGCCAGCATGCTCCTGCTGCTGAAACCCACAACAGCCTAACAACAAATAACCAATGACCCTACTAGAATGGTAGAATCATACAACCAATCACTTCTACTCACCATTGAGAAGCAGGCACCCATGAGCAAATGCAAACCTAAGCCGTCAGCTCACATTAAGACATGGTTCACCCCTAACCTCAAAGCCCTTCACTCCACCAAGCGAGCAGCCAAGACCAACTGGAAAAAGCATCCATCAGCTTCTAATAAAGATCTTTCCGTCTCCTTGTCTAAAACTTACAAACAGGCCATACTCCAAGCCAAAAGCCCAACAGACAAATTGAAAAAGCAAACTCAGGCACTCGGGAGCTCTTTGCTATACTGCGTTAACTCAAATCACCAGTTCCTCTCACAGCCTTAAAGACCTCACCTGGTGCTCCAATATACAAAATGCTCTATTGGATAACATCACTTTTCTACAACTCAAATTTCTTGCAAACAAAAACAAACTAACAGCCACTGAGGCACCACCTGACCCTACGTCCTTATCACCCCCCCCACCGATACCCACTGGTTTGAGTTCACCCCAGTCTCCGACATTGAAGTAATCAAAATGATAAAAGGCTTGAAACCCTCCAGATGTCAAGGGGACATCTGCCCAGCTTCGGTCATCAAAGACTGTGCAACAGAGCATGCTCCTTTCATCACCACCTCTTTCTCTTCTGGGAATGTGCCAGCGAACCTAAAAGATGCCTGTGTCCTCCCACTCCTTAAGAAGTCTACCTTAGACCCAAATATCACAACCAACTATCGCCCCATCATGACAGTCCCCTTCTTACTTAAAATACTGGACAGAGCAGCATACTTAGAGATCCAAAAGTATCTACTGGCCAACAATCTCTGCAGGCTACACCAGTTTGGATTCCGTCCAGGTCAAGGAACGTAATCAGCACTCCTTGATTTAAAGATCCAAATGGATGAGTTCAAAGACAATGGCAAACTTGCCCTTCTACGCTTTACAATTTCTTCCTAAAGCCTCTCTTCGACCTCCTGGGCATCTCCTATACTAACTATGCTGGCGAAGGGGGGCGTGGCCCGCAGCCATGCAGTGAGTCAGCAGGAAAATGAGCTCCCGCTAAGATCCTTCATCGGTTCCGTTTCCGCACGAGGACACCTAAATCCTGCACTGCAATGTCAAGGGAACCCCCAGGCCCATAACTGCAGCACTCTGATGAAGAATTTGTGAGCACAAAGCCCGAAACTACGTCAGGAGCGCTGAGCGCGTAAGCAAGATGGCAGCTGCAAGTCTGTCGCATCAGCAGTGAGGAAGAAGCCGCAGGGAGACCACAAGCTGGCGACCGCGATCCGACGTGCTGAGAGAGAGGGATAAAGCAGCGCGGAGATCCGAAGGTGCGACCGCTGGCAAGACACCCCCAGGAGTAAGGGACAGAGTGGTGTGAGGATCTGCAAGCCCTCCAACACAAAGAGGAGTGAGGTTGAGACCTCGGACGGAGGCGACTTGGCAGGTGAGAGGCGGCCTGTGTGAAGGCCCGGGATTCAGTGAGGTGCGGCACTAGGAGAGTTGGAAAAAGAAGCGGCTCGCCCATCAGGGAGACAACACCCTCAGGACCGTGGTGCCACAAATACAGCTAATGGAGCTCCCCTCACCCACTGCAGGTGCAGGGCCCTGCCAGGAGACTTGGCCCATATGAAGGTAGGCAATCTGCCTCAAAACCCTGCTCCCTGAAGGCCGTTGCGCTTCCCAGAAAAAAAATTGTTTTTATGTGAGGGAGCCCCTCTACAATTTGCCATCATTGTCAGTTTGTGGTGAATGCCACTCGTTTTATCTTCACCTGCCTCCATTATTCTGGAGTGCATCCGTCGCCATCTGCGACCACGAGGACCTTTTGCCACTTAAAAATGGCCGCCCGCTTTGTTGTACCTGGTGGAGCTGGTGTTCATATGAGGAAACACACCAGGCTTATTAGCCGAATCTAATTGTCCTAAAGTCGCTACTTCCAGCCAAGTGCAAGCCGGCAGGTGTCTAAGCCGGCCCACATCCGAAGGCACACTTCCTAAGGTTGCCCCTGTCGTGAGCCTGTCAGGAGCCGTAAGCGCCGAGTGCCAGGACCCCTGCACCGCTGCAAAACTCAACATAAGACTGCTTTACATCATAATTGTCAAGATATCCATCAGGGTAAGCAGTGCTGTGGTGCCGCTACCTATTGCCTTAATTTATAACCATTGGCTCCTTGCGCTTCACGTTCCATTAGAGTGCTGTCCATATTGTAACTTTGCTCTCTGGCGTACACGCCTCTGCCCAGTCGAAACCGCCCCTCCCGCCGATGTCTCTGGGCTATCTGACCTGTTGTTAACCTTGCTAGGTTACTCAGGCATAATCGATAACTAACTGTCTACAACTACGGCCATCTGCCATATATACACTCTCATACTGGTGCTTACCACTTTGCCACTTTCAACCATGCACATATGTATAACTAACACAGATTTATTCTGACTGCATGGTTACCGTTACTGCCTAATCCATTCTATGTATCTGTGTATTACTGTGTCACTACTGTTGCCCACATTGTGCCGCAGCATGAGCGCCTTACTAGTCTTGTCTAAACATGCGCCAGCAAGCTGCATAACGCTCTGATGCCTACTGTTCTATTACGACCTACTCGCTACCAATGTTACTTATGTTACTATACTGCTATTGTTCTGCTCGATTCTGTTCTCCTGCAGTAGTGTTGCTCAAATGCCCAATGATACGTACATTGTAGCCCAAATACTTTATAGATATAAGTTACTGAGCTACTGCCTTCATGTCGCTGTCCAAGTGTTTAGGCCAAAATGACCAGCTGACAGACAGGTGCTATACGTTTTATTGCTTATCACAGCCATTTCCTGTCTATTATAGTAATAATATAGGTACTACCTGTGCAATTGATACTAGCCTACCTATGCAATTGATACTAGCCTACCTATGCAATTGATATTAGCCTACCTGTGCAATTGATATTAGCCTACCTGTGCAATTGATATTAGCCTACCTACGCAATTGATATCAGCCTACCTATGCAATTGATAGTAGCCCGCCTATGCACCTATGCAATTGAGATTAGCCTACCTGTGCAATTGATACTAGCCTACTTGTGCAACTTATTTCTTTGCCTACCCCAACCCACTAGTGCAATTGCTGTACAAGCAACACTAACCTGCCACCAGCCTACTAAGTGAATCTCACCCAACCCAAACACCATCTGAGATCCCACGGCATTGCCCTGAACATGCTTGACAACCTGAGAACCCTACCTTTAGTATTTATATTTAGCCTCCTAGTCACTATGTCTCTAGCCACCCCCCTAACGCGCCCAACTTTGAATAGAATTATGAGACTTAGATCCAGACTATGCCGGCTCTATGATCCTAAAAACACCAACAACCGTACAGTGTTACCCACTCCTAATAACCAGATTACATCCAATATAGTTTAAAAAAAAACCTTGCTAGTCCCAACAAACCTGAAACCAAACCTCCCCCCTACCCCACAAATAAAGGCACACTATCCCTAGCGGGATCACCCATGCCTCTGAAATTGCAGATACATTGCACAATGAGAATCTAGACCTACTAGCCGTAACTGAAACTTGGCTTCATGATGCGGCAGGTCCGGCCCTCATGATAGCAATACCCGAGGGCTACCAGATACTCAGAGTGGATATGCCTAACGCTCGCGGTGGCGGCCTAGCTATCATCGCCAAAACTAGCATTTCCATTAGACTTGCCACTCCAACTACATGTCCCTCATTTGAAGTTCTCACAGCTAAAGTTCCCCTATCTAACAACGGTACTTTAATGATCCACCTGATATACAGACCTCCTGGCCCACTAGGAACCTTTGAGGAGGACCTTACAGATATCATAACTACAACACTAAAATCCACTCACAAACCCTGCTACTGGGGGATTTCAACCTCGACTTCAATGAGGCTGGAAACAAACACACTCAAGCTATAGCTGCACTCCTCAAAGATCAGAGACTCTCACAAAAAGTCCTATCCCCCACCCACATCAAAGGTAGAACCTTAGATTGGGTGGCTGACTCGAACTGTAACATTATTATTACAGATAATGTACCACAATTATGGTCCGACCATCACCTCATTGCTTTCTCAGCCACACTCAACCTCCCTAGTCCTACAAAAATCCCACCTCAACGCATGGTTCACACCTCAACTTAAAGAGTTAAGATTACAGAAAAGAAAATTGCAAACGATCTGGCGCCACTCCCCGACTACTGTCAATAAGGCTAAATTAACAGAACTCTCCAAATTCTACAAAAAAGAAATAACCAACACAAAAAAAAAATATATTCAATGATAGAATTGCAAAAGCTAGTTCCAATACTAAGGAACTGTTCTCCATCCTTCGTGAAATGGAAGTCCCAACTCCACCGGCAGACACTGTCCCGAAGGACAAGCCATGGTGCACTGCAATTCAAAAAGCCCTCCTAAACAAAATCACTACACTCCAACAGAAAATAGCAATTAAAAAAGCCTCCCTGCCTCCCTCTGAACAACCATCCCCTGACACAGGGTGTAACACAACTACACCATTTACCTTTAAAGAAATCTCTACTCTTGACACGGAAAAAATAATTCTCTCTCTAAAACCATCTAACTGCAAGGGCGACAGTTGCCCGTCACAAATCATAAAGGATGCGGCTAGAGACCTTGCCCCATTTATCTCTAAGCTAATAAACGCTTCCTTTAAAACCAATGCAGTACCCAACAACCTCAAAGAATCCTGGGTCCTCCCGCTGCTTAAAAAACAAACACTAGACTCCACCATCCCTACCAATTATAGACCAATTACCACTGTCCCCTTTCTACTTAAAATTATTGATAGAGTAGCTTATATTCAAATTCAGGAATACCTAGAAGCTAATCACCTACTAGGATCATGACAGTCTGGCTTCCGCCCACTCCACGGTACGGAAACTGCCCTGCTAGACCTTAAGACTCAAATTGACGAGTTGAAGGACAAGGGACAAACAGCTATTCTACTTCTCCTGGACCTCTCTGCAGCGTTCGACCTAGTGGGTCATGCAGTCTTATGTAACCATCTTAGGTCGGCGGCGCACTTCTCAGGCGAAGCCATAGCCTGGGTCCAATACTTCCTGGCCAACAGGACAATGCGAGTCTTTTCCCCACTAACGGCTGCTGACCCAACTCAAATCTCCTGTGGAGTACCCCAAGGATTCTGTGTCTCACCCACTATGTATAACATCTTTACTAAGCCTTTGTTCGACAAATTGGACAGACTGGGTATCACCTACACAAATTATGCAGATGATACCCAGATCCTCATTCCCCTTTCGGGCAACTTTTCGGAGGACACAGCCTTAGTAAACAGAGTATACCTCCTCATTCAGGCATGGATGGCATCTCATGGCCTCTGCCTGAATGACGATAAAACTGAGATACTAATCCTAGGCTCTGAAACTAATATAAAAAAAACGTAGCCCTAACTATACTGCCTTCAATATCGACAACAATCTCAACAAGGTGATGTGAGTGGTGAAAACACTAGGCTTCTATCTTGATGCCACTCTCTCGCTTAAGAAACAAGTCAATTCACTCGCATCTTCCACAGCTTATACCTGTAAGCTTATCCGAGCTTGCAGACCATACCATTCTACCTTGAGTTGCATCACCCTCGCCAATGCCCTTGTAATGTCGAGATTAGACTATTGTAACGCTCTCTACTCAGGTGCCAACAAAAATATCATTGACAAAATACATAGAATGCAAAATAACGCCCTAAGAGCAGCCCTGAATATTCCTAGGAGAGAACACATCTCTTGATGCTAGAAGAGAGGTTCATTGGCTAAACATATATGACAGGATACTTCTAAAAACAGCCCCCCTTACCTCCAAATGCTTAAATAACTTGGCCACATCCTACCTTGCTGAAAGGATAAATAGAAGATCGTCCACACGTCCTACGAGAACAGCCAATGCCTATACCCTGGAAATGCCTAGATTTAAACGTGTCACAGCTGGAGGATCGAGCTTCCCAGTTATTGCAGCACAAACCTGGAATGCACTACCGTATGACCTCAGAAAGGAACAACCATATCCTAAATTTAGAATCAATGTAATTAAATGGCTACGAACGAATGACTGTTAGCTTACCTTCCCGGTACATTGCACTCCTGTCTCTACTGCATGTCTCCTAACTTGTTTCCTCTGTATGCTAAGGTAACCACCCTGGCATCCTATTTTCAAACTGCCTTGTATATTATATGCTTCTTTGTACACATTATGCAACCAAGCTTAAGTTGTCTTGACCTCTACTGCACCCGGCTACCTAATGGGTTTTGCGCGCAATACCAAATAAATAAACAAACAAACATACAGTGCTTGGCTGCCATGCTCGTAATAGTTGGGCCAAATGAGGTGCACGGTCTGCGAGCTCGGCAGGACCAGGCCCCCGAAATAACAGAATTCGACATAATAATCCACAAACCGGAAAATAAAAAAAATAAAAAGGTGGTGCGCGGCCTGAGTGAACCCAACGCCCGCTTTGGGGCACACTAATAGTTGAGCCACAATATTGCCACAGCTCAAACACCAGCCCTGCACACCCTGTCGACCTTAGCAGACAGGGGGGGGACTTGGAAGGTGTATCCAGGGCAGGGCACTCCAGCAGCCCACAGAGGTCCAGGGTGGGGGGGGCAAAACAGTGGCTGTATTAGTGGAGGCAGGCATTGCTGTGTGCTGAGGAGGCACAATGCAGATAGGGTCCCCTGGCCTCACAATGGCAAAGAAACCTACACAACAGATCTGCTGGCCAGGGGGCTCCACACAGGCTGAAGACCCCACTGACGCCTGCTCAACATAGTATCATAGGCGGCTGCCACTCTCCACAGCCTTAACAGCGAGAAGCAGTACATGCTACAAATGTGATCTGGGCAACTGCGTGGCCTTCAACACCACCCAACAAAGAGAGAACACACGGGGTACACTTGCACCTACACCAGCACCACAAGCCAACGTCACGGACAGGCGAGGGAAATGAGCAAACCCCTAACAGCTTTTGATAACACTGAGTACTGATAGCAGTTTTAGCCAGGGTCCTCGCAACGCCTTGAAGAGCACGGTAAAATGCAGCCAAGATGCCAGACAAGCAGCGAGGTAACAAGGCCAAACAGACAGTAATGGACACCTACGCTTGCAAGGCCGGACAAGACCCACAACCCTCCGCAGACACCAGCGCAGCACGGCCAGAACCGCAGATGCAGTGCCAAGAGGAGGGTCCCATCCTGGAAGCCATTGCGGCACTAAAGTCTGCACTGGAACAGAAAATGGATGTGGGGCAGCTACGCCAAGACTTGCGGACACTGGCAGACAGAATGGGCACTGCGAAACAGCAGGTGCACGAGAACACCACCAGCATCAATAGCACCCAAACCGAAATCGCGGATATGCTGTGAAGGATACAAACTCTAGAACACAGACCTGAAGACGCGGAAGGCAGAGCCGGACGAAATAACATCTGTATAATGGGCTTTCCGGAGGGAGAGGAAGGCAGAGACCCCACAAACTATATTGAGAACCTGCTGATGCAAGAGGTTGGACTCGGGCAACTTATAACAGGGCTTCACAGTAGAGAGGGCTCATAGATCCCTGACCAAAAGAAGGCACTCCAGGCGCACCACCGAGGCCGATGATAGCCAGAATTATGAACTTTAAAGAACGGGAGAAGATCCTTACCTTCTCAAGAAAAGGCGTCACGATCATCAGAAACTCATTGAGGCTGGCAATTTACCCAGATTATACGGTACTAGTGCAAAGGTGCAGGGCAATGTTCGGCCCGACGAAAGAATGGCTCAGAAAAGCAAATTTATGCTCCTGTTCCCAGCTGAATTAAAAGTGCTGCACAACGGAAGATCCTACTTCTTCGAAACCACAGCTGAAGCACACACTTGAATGGACGAACAGGGTATACCCTGAGTAACAGCCAGGCGCAACAATGGTAATATACAGGCGTGATCATAAGCGGTGAAGCTGTGAACGCCACACTAAGACCCAAGCCTGCTATCAGAACCCCGCTGTGAGCAAGGAAACGTGAACGAACCAAGGAAGCACTCTAGTGGGAACAAGCTGCCTGACCATTGCAGAACGAACAACTCTTACAACATGAATTAACTTTTGATGACAGTTGTAAGACATCACACTGCTACACGTGGCGTCCTACAATGTGGGATGGTGCAGGGAAAGCAGCTATGCCTGAGCGAAGGGGGTGCTGGGTGTTTGTTTATGGTTAAAGTTGAAGTTTGTTTGTTGGAAGTTGAAGTTGGGGCGAGGGTATGCATCCTAAATAACAAGCAGATTCGGGTCTACACAAAGACCACAGGTATACCAGAGAAGAGGTGCAGAGGGCCCCTGTATGCACTGGGTTGGGAAAACAGAATCACTTTACACTGTGCATCCCAGTGGGATGAATCATGGGGCGAAAACCTGGGGATCAGGAATCCGAGGAGGAAGCATCAATACCCACGGGAAGGGAAGTACCGAACATGGGAACGAGGATGCAAAAGGGCTCATGGGAAACACAGGCCCAATGACGCACTGCAGTGGCACGCCTTGAAGGCACAAACATAGTTACGTGGAATGTGAGGGGACTCAATAATTATGTGAAACGCTTAATAGTGTACAAGTGGCTCAATAAGATGAGAGTGAAAGTCGCATTCCTACAGGAAACACATTTGTCAAAGGCAAATAGCCCACGATTGCGAGGAAATGGGGTGGTAAGGTACATGGCTCGACATACTCCACTTATGCCAGAGGGGTACTCACACGGATCGCCACCAATGTCCCCTTTCAGCTACTTGCAGTTAACAGTGACAGAAAGGTAAGGCTGGTGATAGTCCACGGTCTACTTGTACATAGAGAAGTGTGCCTAGTAAATTCATACGCCCCAAACCAAGATGCTACTGGGTTTTTCAGAACGTTGGGGCCCCAAATGACCCTTTACCAAGGAGCAACTTACATATGGGGCAGGGACTTCAATTGCACTCTCAACCCATTACTAGATAGGTCAAGATGCTAAATTTAAGAAACCAGCCATACCAGCAAACACCTTGAGAACCCTACTGAACCAACTCTGCCTGCCAGATGTTTGGAGAGATAAGCACGGCATAGACAGAGGTTACTCTCATTTCTCTTCCCCGCATGGCACACATACACAAATAGATTACGTGTTCACTGGGACAGAGACTCTAGGCGAATTTACTGTGATAGAGTTCAAAGCGAGACCGCTCTCAGACCATGCTCCACTGCTAGCGACCAACATGGTGTCTGCGCGCAGAAGCCCTGCAAGAGAGGGAATTCCAAAATCACATGTCAGACGTACTGGAGGAATACTTCCAGCTCAACATGATAAGTGTTGAAAGGACAGGCATCATGTGGGATGCCTTTAAAGTGGTGTACGAGGCGCAACTATTGGGAAAATGGGAGGCATGAGGAAGAAAGTAACAACGGAACTGTCAGACATAGAAAATGCCATAGCAAGGGAAGAAATAGCTGCTGACCTAGCGCGGATGGAATCAGCGGAATTGATAGCACTGAGAATGAAATGAACTGCCATCTGGGAAAAGCTAAGGATATTAGACTATACAAAAGATACACAAAAACTGCACACTGAAGGAGACAAACCTGGCTCACCAAGTGAGAGACCCAAAGAGACGTGATAAGTGCAATCTGGAACCAAAATGGGGAGATTGTTAGAACACAGGCAGGCATAAATGAGGTTTTCTCCAAATTCTACAAGGAATTGTACGTGCCAGTACCGAGCGTGGACGAGAGAAACTTGCCCGAAGCCTTGGCCCAGATTGATCTACCAAGACTAAGAGAGGAACAAGCTGCAGTCCTGGACGCCCCACTGATGTTAGAAGAAATAGAAGCATTGATAAGGTATCTCCCCACAGCTAAAACCCCGGGCCCAGATGGGCTCCTGGAGAGTTATAAAAAATATAGAGAATTGCTAGCTCCCAGACTTTTAGAGGTCTATGAGAAAGCATATGAGTGCGGTATGCTGCCAGACACCATGTGAGAATCACTAATCGTACCGATCCTGAAACCGGGGAAGCAAGCATTGGATTGTAGATCGTATAGACCGCTTTCCATGATAAACCAAGACAGTAAGATACTCACGGCAGCCATTACCAATAGATTAAAACAGGTCATAATGACATTAGTACACACAGATGAGCCAGGGGACGTACCAGGCCGCAACACAGCGTGGAATCTGAGAAGACTCCACCCTATCATTGATCAAACTTACCATAAGCCAAGAGATAGTGCGGTAACCTCCCTAGACGCAGTGAAAGCTTTTGGTTCTGTGCGATGGGACTGGCTACTGCAGGTGCCGAAATATTTCGGAATAGGACCCTCATCCTCGATATGGATCATGCTGATCTATACGAAACCCCAAGCCAGGGTCAAGGCAGGTAGACAGATCTCAAAGGAATGGGAGATTCACAGGGGCACAAAGGAGGGCTGCCCACTGTCGCTGATGCTCTACATACTGGCCCTAGAACCCTGTACCCCTGGCAGCCTTCCTTACGAAGGAATATGCAGATGCAGGGATAAGTATCAACAACACCACCCACCTAATCTCCCTCTATGCAAACGACATGCACTTGTATGTTAACGATCCCGAAGAAAACCTACTATACCTGCTAGACGTCATAGCAGAAGTCGCTGAAATGTCGGGCATAATGGTCAATAGTGAGAAGTCCAACTTGTTCACCTGAGGCATTTAGGGAGCTCAGAGCAGAACAATTAGCTGAACTAGGCCTCAAATGGAAGAACATTTCCTTCCGTTATCTAGGAATTAATATACACCATGACGCAGCAGAGTCACACCGAATCACACACTGGTGGCGCTCCAGGGGATCAAGACTTCCACGACATTCTGGAAAACGCTGCCCCTGGGAATGCCAGGTTGAGCAGTACTGCTGAAAATGAGAATGCTCCCCACCTACTATATCACTTCACCAACATACCATATGATATACCCAAATAATTCTTCCAACAACTGAACATGACCATCAGAGAATTCCTGTGGGGGAGGGAGGAGACAGGAACAAAATAGCCCTAAGCACACTACAGACAGATTATCATCAGGGGGGGGATAACATGACCACAGTTGAAATTATACTACTTAGCAGGCCAATTACAGTTTGTTGCACACTGGCTGGGTCCTGAGATGAGCCCTCACAAGACACACAATACGCTTGCAACCTGCACTGCACCAATATTACTTAAAAGAAATAATACGGTTGAGTAAAGTCCCGAGCCAAGAGACCCCCTCACTCATTGCACTGGGTTTCACATTGTGGCGAAGAACATGGAAGATCCTAAAAACCCCAAACCCTGGCGGGGCTAATAGGCAACACACCAGGAGCACTGGGTGCATTCCGTAGGTGCTAGGAAACTAAAGGGATTGCTCACATAGGCGACCTATGGAAGGAAGGACGATCGGTGGAGTTTCATGAGCTGATGGCAGACTATGATATACACAAAGGCCAATTTATGTTATACAAAAGCATGGCCAATACCTTGAACAAAAGATGGCCAGGGCGAAAAAGGGGAGAGGGAACCAACAAAGTGCTAGACACCTGGTTTAATGTGGCAGAGGGGGGCACACAGTGTCCAGATTATATGAACTACTTCTACACAATTACAACACCAAGACACTACCCGCACGTAGCAAATTGGAGAATGAACTCGGGAGAGACCTGACAGATGCAGAGTGGGAAAGAGCCCTGCAGTATATTAAAACAAAGTCTCCAGGAATGCTAGATTCCAATTGACACAATTATATGTAACGCATAGAGCATACCTGATGCCGGATAGATTAACTAAAATGGGTGATAGTACAGAGCAAACCTGCCCAAGATGTGCCAGCCCAAATGCAAACCTGTTAGATATGTTCTGGTCCTGCCCGGCGATCGAAAAATTCTGGGGGGAGATTAAACAAAGGGCGATCGTGGGTGAGAATCCTACCTGCTGGGGCTATTTCCAAGAGGCAATAGACAGCATATGCACCTAGCCAAAATGAAAGATCTAATGTGCATCCTGGCAAAGGGCAGGATTGCAATAGCCTGGAAATCCGAAACAGGTCCAAAGATTGAAGCGTGGTGGATAGACTTAAGACGCTGGTCGCTGGCCGAGTCGACAGTATGGTACAGGGCACATCAAAGTGGGCTGCATGTGAACAGTGTTGGGTTGGAAGTCTGGAATAAAATGGTACTAACAATGTTCTCCCCCAATAGAGGCTACATTGATTCGAGTGACTCTGGTGATATGGGTCCGAGGATAGAAATCCCCTGAGAGCAATATGGAAACAAGGCCACTCTGGCCAACACATCCCTGGGAATGACAAACAGGAGACTGTCCCCTCCCCCCACCTGTGTGAATAAGCCTAGACTTGCTCACGATAATACCTGCACAAGATGAGGCATGGACCCTGAAGGTGCTCTGAATCGCTACAATATACTGTGTGAAGTGCTCACGCATTGTTTGTTGGCTTGTATGCATGACTGTTTCGTTGTTAACTGATTGCACATAAACATTTTAGAGTTTTTAAAAAAAGCTATGCAGACGATACCCAAATCCCCCTACCCATCTCAGGCACTTACGACACTGACTCTAACTCACTCGTCAAAAGTCTATACAAAAAATCCAAGCTTGGATGGATTTACATTCTCTAAGCTTAAACGACGACCAGACGATGACTGGCCACCAGGGGGCGCACAGACAGACATGCTCTGCGCATGAGCTCCGTCGCCACGGCCCCCAAAGTGGATTGATCCCCCATTAATGGTCCCCCCCGTGGCATAAATCAGACCAACGATGTCGGAAGGCTCCCCCCACAGGTGGTGAAAAACCTGACTCAAAACAGCAGAGGAATCGTGTAGAAACTCCCTCGCCAAGATACGACCAAAGTGAAAGTTCGATACGTGAACTGAGGAGTGCAGCAGGCCCCCTCGCAGCGACGCGTAACAGGGAATCAGGAAGCTGATGAAGAGCCTGCAGCTGAGACCCTGGGAAAGGCGGCGCTGAATCACGCAGACCTCCACCACCAGCGAACATTATTGTGACCGAACGACCGGCAGCGGGAAGGATCCGGAGGCAGGGGGCGTGTGGCGCGAGAAGACCCAGTCGATAGGACCCGGCCTTCGAATACCGCGGCACCTCGAGTCACCGTGCAACGGCAGAGACTCGCTGGCCTATCGGAACCCCAGCAGAAACGACAGCACGAACGGACCCGTCGGTCCCTCGCAGGTACCCTCCTCAACCCCACAGACTCTAAAGATCCTCCAGCACCTCCAGTGGACGGGGGTGCGAAGCGGCCCTGCCCCCGTGGCCGCCGTAGTACAGTGGAGTCAGGTGGTGTCCAGCACGCCGCGGCCCGTCACGGCCCCCATCGCACCTCGAGCGCACGGCCCTTGACTACCACACAAGTGGGAGGTGTCCAACCAATGGGAACCTCACAGCCCCCAACCCTGGTGGAGGCGCGAACAATCAGGACACACTGAAGAGACACAAAGAACCCTCTACCAGGGCCCAGCCCCACCCACCCAACAAAACGGGTACGAAATAGGGCACAATAAGCCTGTCACAGGCATCCAAAGGAAGAAGGGGGAAATCAGTGCTTTCCTGGTGGTACAGAGCGCCCTGGGCGCACAAACTGGAGCACCACAGCACACATCAGTACCTCACCCTAGAAGCGGGAAATACCCACGGCACCCGGAAGAGCGGAGTCCACCACTCCAGCCCACACCCCTTCACCACGCAATTCCACAAATGGAGCCCGTGAAAGGGCCAGTGGTCTCCCTGGTACACCCAAACAGCCCCTACCTCTGGATTGCCCTCATGGAGATAAGTGATCAACGAAGGTCAGCGGACCACGAGACGCCATAGACCCATATACAGCGAAGGGGGGCGGAAAAACCACCAGTAATACCCCAACACCTACGACCACAACAAAGAGGCCTCACAAGCCACCCTGCACACTGAGAGGCCTCGAGAGGCACACCCATATCGTCAAATAGAAACTGGACCAGACGGAGGGTAAGCCCCCTGGAAACAGGGCGAGTGCCTCCCCCCACCCCACGGGTAAGACACATACCCCCTAAGACACAGACACCACCAACATCCCAGCAGTGCGTTTCCGAGACCCTAACATAACGTCAAAGTCAGCCCCCTTCTGCGGAAAAGGCACCTGCTCACGCATCCCGTAACGGGTTTGTACAAAGGGTAAGGCCCCCAAAACTGGGGCGCGTGCCTCCTCTCTCCATCTCAGCAATTGCCTCACAACCACTACAAGGAACGCTGAACAACTGATCCTACCACCAGAGAAACATATGGACATCAGGCATAAATTGGCGCCCTTTGCTTACACCTCCATTCCGCACACGACCACTGAGTCCGCAATGGCGAACAGCAGTACTGCGGGGAACGATCTTGCCGCAGCAACAAAAGGCGATATTGCTGCCTTGTTGGGAGAAATTAAAAACCTGGGCACCAACATAGGGAGCAAGATAGAGAGAATCACCCAAAGACTGGACAGCATGGAAGATAGGCTTGAAGGAGTAGAGCGTAACTAGGCCTCCATTGACACCCTAGAGGTGCAACTTGATCAGAGAATGACCGAACTGGAAAATAGGGAAGAGGAGTTCAAACTCAAGCTTGACGATTTGGAAAACAGAGAGCGACGAAACAACTTGCGCATCTTTGGAATCTTTGGAATCCATTCATAATATTATTAGACTCCTCGTGTCGGACGATGATGTAGACAAACCAATAACGGAAAGAATCCACAGAGCCGGCGGCCCCCCGGGAGGTCCACGATCAGTTCTTGCCCGGTTCCATCCTTTCCGAGACAGAGCTGGAATCCTCGAAAAAGCTAGAAGAAGCGACGCGATCACGCTGGGAAGAGCCCAAATCTCGATACATCAGGACCTCTCCTCCTTAACACTAGCCCTCAGGAAGATGTGTGGTCCCCTCACAAGGAAACGTAAGGAGAAGAACATCCGATATAGATGGGGCTACCTCTTCTCGCTTACATTCGAATACGAAGGAGCTAAATTTAGGCTGCGATCTGAAAAAGAAATAAAGAAATGCATCTCCGACCTTCTCGGCCCACAGGAAGATGGTGACAATCAAGGAGAAATGCAAAGAGAAGATTGAGAATGGCGAGTCCAAGGCCCCAGGAGAAAGAAAGTGAAGGGATCACGAAGGTTCCAGAGAGGTAACCTCTCCCCAGAGGGAGACAATTGAAACTAGACGACTCCGGTAAGATAAAGCTATATAACTGATTTGAAATGCCTTGAAGAGACGTTAACATGTACATAGTTCCAAAACTGTTATGAGGAAACTCAGGGGGGAACCAAAGAGGGGCTCAATTAAAATAGAGATGTTAAAATTGAACAAGCGGCGTGACGTAACGGCCCCCACAGGTGGTTTGATGCC
Organism: Ambystoma mexicanum; assembly: GCF_040938575.1. Lineage (NCBI taxonomy): Eukaryota > Metazoa > Chordata > Amphibia > Caudata > Ambystomatidae > Ambystoma > Ambystoma mexicanum. The sequence continues at coordinate 256,718,372 of NC_090928.1, read as the reverse complement.
GACTCGGTGCGGTCAACCAAGTTCATTCGAACGCCACCAACAGGGAATGGGAGGCGGGAGGGAGAAGGGTCAGAAGGGGTCCAAAAGAGGGGAAGGGGTCAGAGCAGCACTTATTATACTTCAAGACAATCAATGCAGCGCACAGTCTAAAATAAATTAACAACATCGATCACACGACGAAAGACACCTTCCAGCGACAATGAGCAATGGCCTCAATCACTAACAAAAGGAAGACTGCTCTTCTAAGGGTAGGAGGGACTCTCAACGTAAAAGGGCTCAACTCACAAACGAAACGATCACTCGTAGTCAGAGAATTTCGTAGGGCCGAAATCGATATTCTTCTTTTGCAGGAAATGAAATACATGAGGGGGGGAAGAACAAAGGGTACTGGGGAAACGTATTGGAACAGAATTCTGGAGCTCTGGTCCCCTGAGAAAAGGGGGCGTGGGTATTCTCATTAGAAAAGGGATAGAATTTGTACTCACCAAGACATGGTCTGATGTAAAGGGACAAGCTTTACTTATCAATGGACATATAGGCAAAGTGAATTTCACCATTGCAACCCTCTACTCCCCAAACACAGGTCAGGTCAGCCTAGATTCCTCACCAAAGTAATTCCTAAAATACTACTTGAAGCATCAGGCCACATCATCTTAGGTGGGGACTTTAATCAGTGGGCAGATCCTGTCAGAGACATGAAAGACGCGTGGAGAGACCTTCACCCCGAGGAACAAGGCTACACTTTTTACTCAGCCACCCATAATACGTTTACCTGAATTGACTATATATACTTATCCAAAGAGCTTGCTGAAGTAACATCACATTCCGAGATCACCCCAATCACCTGGTCAGACCATGACATGGTTCTCACAGACATGCAATGGGGGAATTTACCGACTAAGGGAGGGAAATGGCGCTGTAATGAGAGCCTATGGAAAGACACAGTCTTCAGGGAAGAACTAGAAACTGAAATCGTCAAATTTTTGGAAACAAATAACAATGGTGCAGTGCCGAAACAAATGGTGTGGGAGGCGGGAAAGGCCACCTGGAGAGGGAATCTAATACGAGAAGGATCGACAAAGAAAAGGGAGCGAAACTTTATCGAACAGAGACTACGAACTGAAATTCGTCAACTAGAGGGGAATAGGGATCGATGTCATGAAAATGAACAAAGCAAAAGAAAAAAGAAACCAACTGAAATTATTAGAACACGAACAGATAGTCCGAAAACTAAGATTCTTAAAACAAACATTTTATGAAAAAGGAGACAAGGTGGACGCACTATTAGCAGCCAGACTCTGTGAGCAAAGGACGGAGCGAAGAGTATTAGAAATCACTGAAGATACTCCCACCACCTCACACACTCGCCCCACAATCTCAGAAACCTTTGCCAATTTCTATAAAACCCTCTACTCCTCCGAAACAGAGCCTGAAAATCCAGAGATAGACACCTATTTATCCTCAATAAACATACCCTGAATACCACTTCCAGACGCTGAAATACTAGAATCCCCTAAAACTGAACAGGAAGTCCAGGCCGCAATAAAAATACTAACAATAGGCAAATCCCCAGGGGAGGAAAGCCGGATTCTATAAAACCTTTGCCTCTAACGGAACTATTTAATGAAATAATGGATTCCGGGAAACCACCAGACTCATTTACTAAAGCATTGATCACAGTTATCTCCAAAGATGGAAGAGACCCCAGAAAATGCGGAACATACCGCCCTATCACCTTACTCAACCTTGATGCGAAAATCTATACGAGAGTCCTGGCCGCAAGGTTGGAAACTTTAATGCCACAACTTATACACCGTGACCAAGTCGGGTTTATATTGGGGAGACAGGGAGCTGATACAATGCGTAAGACATTGCACCTGGTCGAAGGAATCTGGAAATTTGAGAGAATCAATTTCAAGAACCCAGAGCCAAAACCAAACCCCTCTAATACAGCTTCCAAATATCCCCAGGACATGCTGTCAAACACTCTATGGGCATCCAAAGACAATAAAGACAGTCTTCCCGGGATCTTCGGGGCCAAGGCTATCAAATCTATAGCTCGACGAACATTAGCGTATGTTGAACGGTTGCATATGAAACCTGTTTGATCATTTCCTATCAACGAAGGGAGAATTCTTCCTAACCGTCCCGCAATTATTTAACTAACAGTTTTGCCTCTGTATTTAGCAGCGCGCTTGGCCGATAGGAGGTGCAGTTCATAGGGTCCCTCCTGGGCTTCAGCAGCAATGTTGTGGCTGATTCGGCCATTGATTTAGTTACTACACCCTTTTCCCAGACAACATTGAAGAGTTCTGTTAAGTAGGGGAAAAGCACGGTCCTAAATGTTTTATAGAATTTATTCGTAAAGCCGTCCGGCCCTGGGGCCTTACATAGGGGAAGGGATCGAATAGCTGCATCTGTCTCTTCCGGCGAGATCGGTTCTTCCAAACGTTCGCAAAGCTCCAGATTTCTTTGACATCTGACGGACCCTTAGTTTTTGGATGAGGTAGGGAAGTACATAGAGTAGGGAGAGCAAGGCATTTTCCAACCCCTTTTTATTTTGAATAAAAGTCTATAGCCAGAAACATAAGTTCTCTGTGTCCGCATCTCATTCCTGGCTCCTCACAATACACAAATTCTTTTTGTATACGCAATCGTATATTTTCACATTTTAGGGATTTTTATTAGTTGTGTTCAACTCTTTACATTTGTTGATTTCTGTAATTTAAACATTTTGCCTGTCTAGAAATATCGAAAACATGTTAATACTAATAGAAAAATATAGGGCCTCATTACGGGTCTGGCGGTAAGCCTGCCGGTGATACCGGCGGCTTGCCGCCAGACCCGAAAAAAATTACCAGCGCCTGACTTCCCAGTAACACCGGATTATTACCACCCCGGCGGCCAGGAGGTCAGGCGCCGGTAATTCTGTAAGTTCCCATTCCCATGGAGTCCTCCAGGACTCCATGGGAATGGGGACCACGGAAGCACCTGCACTGTTAACGGTGCCGGTGCTTCCATGAAACTCTGCGGGCGGGTGCCGTTCCGCCTGCCAGGTCCGCAGAGTCGTACTGTGCCAGTAGGCTTACCAGCACCAGTGTTTCCGCACCGGCATGGTTATAATGAGGTTATAATGAGGCCCATAATCTTTATATTAAACATGGTTCACGAAAATACAACTTTTAAATACCACAAAACATATGCTCCTATTACTAACAACAACAGCAAAAGTAGAAAATGGAATGCGTGGGATAGTGCACTGCCATGGCTAAACAATAATCTCCTATGTGCAAATGGGGTCAGGTTCCATGCCTGGACATTTTACTCCATCCTCCTTTGCTAATCTCTGAATTTCCACCTTCACCCCTGTAGGCAGTGTTTGCCTCACACCCTTCTATTTCAAATTCTCAGTGTCCTCTTTTCTTCACTCCTTTGGGCAAGACTACTGATATTCTCCAAATCTCTCTCCCAATTAACTTCTTCAACACTTTGGGTAAGTCTATCACCCCTCCCCATATCTCTCTCTCTAGCACAGTCTTAACTTCTTTGAGTCAGACTATCAACACTCCTCAGAACTATCTTTATCACTGTATTTGGCCTTTTGGCCAACTTGTCACCACTCTCCAAATACTGATGCTCACTTCCCCCATACTCTCCCTCCTGATCATCACCTCTCTCAAGCTCTTGATATTCCCAAGCCATGGCTACCTCGTCTCCTCGCCTAACTACATATTCTAGCACTCCTAGATTTTTTCACTCTGGTGCCCTTGGTATTTCCTTCTACCCCAGCTGGTGTAAGGATTTCAGCTGATGGGCCCCATCGCAGAGGGTGGTTTCCAATTTCAAGTGGGACTTGGTGCTGGCTAGGAGCTCCTCTTTGCTGGCACTCTCTAGCTGGTGGCAACTCCCTGTCTATCTGTTCTTCTCTGTTTGAGAGTGGAGGCATTCTTTGCTGAAGGGCTTGCTGACTGTGGAGGTCGCCACTCTAATTCAGGTCGCTTTCATTCCCTCTGTAAATTCATATGGGATCCCTTTCTTGCACAAGGGGAATATAGCAGGCAGGAGCTGCCGGTTCTGCTGGACCACTGTTTCTCAATTCCCTTAAATGGACAGTAGCTACAGAGTCCTTAGGTACAGTGCAAGTGAAAGAATGTGTTCTGGGAAGAGCCAGAGTTCCTTTATTCCACATGGTCTATGCTTCCCAGGTGCAGCGTCTGTGGCCCTTAAAGGGGCCTTTTGCCTAGTTGGGGCCATGTGACTGTCTCCTGCACTGAGATGGGAACTAAGTGAGGGTGACCAGGGGATCCTCCCATACCACCCTCGGGCCCATTTATTCCCTATCCCCTGGAGGTATCTGGCTCCTTTGTCCACTTCACTGGTGGTCCCCAGAATGAGGCAAGCCTTTACCTCATCCTCCTACACCCATAAACGGTTTGAGGGAGGGAAACATCTATTTTATGTTAATGTATGTCCTTTTCCAGGAATTATGAATTGGTGTTGCAGGTGCTCATAATTTTCTTCAAAGAAGTTCTGGAATATTTGGAATAATACATCCTGGCAGCATTAGTATATTTGCCCCTTCCTGAGTTATATCTTAAAACGCTAGGCGCCATCAGTCGTTCATGAATGACATCCTACAAAAAATTGCAGGAACACATTGATCTCCTATTTTCTGTCAATACTTTGTCACCCTTAGCCCTTTTCCCATGTTGTCCCGCATCTCTTGTCCTTCTCAGAAGTACCTGTCATAGGGTGGCCCTAGAGAAGGACTCCATTGTCAAAAGTTTATTTCCCTTTATTCCGGTTAAAAAAGGGGTGCAACTGTCCAAATGGGGTTGTCTTTACAGATTTACAGATTTACACCAAGTTTCTAATTCAATACTAAAGAAACGGAAGGGCAATTGAATAAGTGACAGTGTTTCAACCGAGATATCTTGCCACGGGCACAAGGCCAAATCCGCCCTCTTGATGGGAAAAATTAAATATTACTTGAGGCAAATAGTCGTCCTTCAGTCTTTACATTTTTACCATCTCACTTTCCGGAGGTGTCTCCCTTGAGGATCTATCTTGCATTGTGGCCGACTGACAGATCCTCTGCGGTTAGTCATTGAATGAAGCCAACAGACACAGGATTGCAGAGACATGGCGTATGTAGCCAACCAACTAAGTCCCTAGAAAAATGTTGATTACAGGGGACCAAGGTCCTCGAGTATGTTGGCTTTTATAAGTCTCAAACATGGTTGCCCTCTGGGGCGGGCCAACGTGTGTCTCTACAAATCCCTAGGTAAAATCTTTAAAACATTCATGTAATAGTTGAGCCACTCCAGCACTGTCCTTGCCCTTCAGGGCATAAAATCATGGTGGAGCTTTAACAGAGACCAAGCCAAAGAAAAACTTGCCCTATTAACCTAGACCAATCTTCTTTGTCCGCTTCCCCTCTGGAGGTTTAAATTTCCTTTTCGGGCAGCTTCTTCTATATTCTTTTCTGGTTCCTACCGCTTTGGCCTTTCCTACTCCTAGGGCTGTTGCACCTCGTGTTATCGGGGCGCTAGCAATTATCCCTTTATGACTCCTCTCACTTTATGCCCTCATGTTTTTTCTCAACCTTTTTTTCTCATGCCCCACTTTTACAGTGGGCTTTGTACTACTTTATCACAACCTCTGCCAGATGTTTCTTGACTTCTGGGTGTCATTCACTTTCTATGGTTGAGTTTCCTTCCCTTCTCAGGATCCTGCTCTTCTTGTTCTCCGATGTTAACTCCCTTAGTCTCTGAAGGTCGTACTTTCCTTCCTTCATTTGAAAAACATTCCTTGTCTAGTTGTACCAGATCCACCGCTTATCAGCTCCACTCCCTTTGCCGAAAGCCAGGGCCTACTTCGTTCTAATTTCCACCATATTTAGGTATTGTTCTACTAATTCCTCTTTACTAGCTTTCCCTCCGTTTTGTTTTCCTTCTTCCTATAGTACGTTTCCTCCTCTCATATGCTCCTCATTCTTTGCGCTTTCCTCATAACCCGTTTGCCCTTCTATATTCCCTCTAGGGTTTTCCGCTACCTTTTTCTTCCAACTATTCCATCTCCACTGCTCTCATATGGATCTGTTTTAAACTTCCTGCATTAACTGTTCCCTCACCAGCCTAGTAAGTAATGCAAGACTCCATCCCACTAAAAGCTGCTTTGTTCCGTCTTCCTCTTTGGTTCCATTCTTCTGTCCCCCAAGCTCCCCACCTCTTTCCAGTCGCCTCGCCAGAACACCTTATCTTCGCGGGTGTCTCAATTTTATATTCATGCCCTCCGCACTGACAGGGCCAAACCAGGTTTACCAGCAGTGATTTCTTGTTTGGGACCTGTAGGCTTCAGATTTTTTCAGGAATGCCGGCTGCTGCATCTGACGCTCCCCCATGACTCTATGGTTCCCTCAATCCCAGATCCTGACTTGATTCTTCCAGTCCACTATAGAGACTCCTCCTGTCCGTACCCTTTCTGCAATGTCAGGAGTAGTTGCCATTTATATTTCAGTGGCCTGCCCAGGCAATCTTTCCCTTACTGAATCCCAGTATTCTTCTGCTCCCAGGTAAGTCAGAACTCTGACATTGTGACATACCTTACTCCTCCTTCTAACCCCAGTCATGTTCAGGAACTGGAGGTGTGAAGAGGGATGAATAGAAAAGCGATCCTCCTGAAGACCTAACTACTTACCACCTCTAGCTTCATACCAAACTCATTGTAACAAGTGAGGGAAGGGAGTATAGGTGATTTGGGAGGGCACTTCAGCTCGTCCCATCCTCCATCCCACTCTCCAATACCAATCCAGACAGAAAGTTGAAGCGTGGAAGATGGGGTATGGAATGAGCATGCTGGGGGTTTGACATTTTAAAGACCCACTTCCCCCTTTTGGCCTCCTGATCATGAATGGAATGGACAACACTTTCCTTTCCCCTCCCAATAATGCCTTAAACCCATTACACACAGCTAAAAATTAGACATAGGACCTAAAGATGAGGCACTGGCAGAGCTAATCTTTTTTCCTGTCCCCACTACCTTTCATTATCCCCCTTTATGTTTAAGAGCTATAAGGGCAGGTCACAATAGTATGTAGACTAGGAAAAGGGCAATTCCATATTCCATTTCCTCTCCATCAACAAAGCTGAGGATAGGGCTGGAAGGGGACAAGTTCAGAGCAGTGATCAAATGTAGGCTGATGTTACTGTTGACATCAACACACATGATATTATCATATAGCACAAGTGGTGATCAGCAATAAATGGAGAGGTTCCTAGTCCAAGGCCTCAAAAGAGACTGGGCATCGTAACACTTCCCTAACTACCAATCTCTCCTCCCCAACCCATAGAAAAGTATGTCCCCTCTATAGAGGACTAATTTCAATCACATTCTTGCTCACTATTTACACCCTTTCAATTGGTGCTCCGCGCTCAGTCTCCATGTAATAGCCTCATTACAGAAATATGCTTCATAAGGACAAAACACAGAAGGAAAATCCTGCTTTATCCTTATATAATTGGTTTCAAGATAAAGTATCACTTTTGTACTGAAAATAAAAGGTGCAATCTTTTATGATTACATGTTTGAACATGTCCGAAAGACCACATTGGTTCTTTCGGTAAAAAAAAAAAAAAAAAACTAGTGTGAGCTGGCAGGAAACTACTCTGGCCTTCAATGTGTTTTGGAGCTTTAACAATTTTATACCCTGTTGTGAATGGTATTCATTATCCTGTGATTCATGTGTAAGGAACTCATGGTGGCAACAGTAAAGACAGACACAAGTGATGACAGTTCAAGGGTGTTTATTAAACTGTATAGGTAGGTTGAAAAAACGCCCAATCTAAACCTAAATCTAAGATGGGAGCAAGCTACGACCATCAAATTATAACGAGGCAGTCCTAGTGGCGTCTTATCAAATAAAAGGGCCTATACTAAAAGAAAACTATTGCCAGTCCTTACAACTAAATACCGTTCTCAGGTATCAGGATCTTCGGTGGTTAAGTCTCTTTTCTATAACAAGTCTCTTGCCTCCGAGGACCTGATAGGTTCAAAATAACAAAACAAAAAGTTCCTTTATCTATGTACGGTGGGTGATGGCTTTTCACCCTTGGATCCCCCTCTTCCAGGCTCAGATCCCTCTCAAATAGCAGCCTCCCTCCGTCGGGTTCATTACAGCTTTTATTCATATGTTTTCACCTGCTGCACGAGTCATTGGGTGATAGCTTGTCACCCTTGGATCCCCTCTTCCGGGCTCAGACCCTTCTCGAATCTCAGCCTCCCTCTGTCGGGTTCACTACATCTTTTATTCACAAGATTTCTCCTTTTGCATTCACAAGTCTTAATGTTTTTGCAAACAATCTACTGTGGACATCCCTCCATCCGGTACACTCTTGTCAACACAATGTTAATTGGGGCATCATGCTTTGCCCCTTTTTGTCGGCATTCCTCCGTCAGGTTCACTCTTGCCAACCACACGGTTCATTCTCCTTTCTCACTATGCGGGATTCATCTCCCTTAGCTTTTCAATGACGTGCCGGTCAAAGACTTTCGACTGCACAGAGGGTTTTGCTAGACCACTTTGACCTTTTCCTTGCGGCTCTCCTAGTGCTTTCTGGTATCGGTAGTTTTAACAATAGGGGAATCAACCAGAGTCTATCGATTGAGCACCCACGTGGTGCCGGACCCCTTTGCAGCTGGTTTTCCCCTTAAATTGCCATTCACAACTTTTGTTCAACACAGTTCGGTTTCTTATCGGTCCTCCCTTCGACTCACTGGCTTTGATGAACCACTTGGCTTTTCTTTGGTCTGGAGTCAAGGACGGTACCATGGTAGCAAGTGTCTCTCCCTATCCTGATTATCAGTGTAGGAGGGCTCTGTGTACCGTTGACATTTGCTGCAACACACGCTAGCTAGTTTGCAGTCTTATGATTCCTTTCTGGCAGTCTTTGCGGGTCTGGGTCGGAAAGGGCAAGGTCCCTTCTCTCCTTGTCGTACCTTCGGTTCTTGACGCTTTTCTCCTCCTCTTGAACTGCCGCCCTGGGATTGCTGTCTTGTTGTGCGGTTTGCCTTGCACATAGTGTGCTCTTGTGGTCCACCTTTATCCCTGTGAGGAAGGGAAAGGGCCGTCAGCTGTTTGTGGATCTGGTCAATTGCCTGACCCTTGTATTGGGAAATGTCAGGTAAATGGCTCTTGTGTTAATCTGTTGTCTTTCGTGGTGTAAGAAAGTGTTCGTGTCAGAAAAGGTGGGGGGGTAGAGTGTCTGAGTATCCTACGTGGTAGACTGGGGAAAAGGTGTTATAAGAAGGGGGATACCGTGTCTCACCCGTCAATGTCTCGCTTCCACTCCCCGAGGACACCCCATCCAGGTGATCATCCAGCACTGGTCCACCCCTAAGAACTGGATCCAATAGCGATGGCCGTGTCCTGGCCACCTGGATGACAGATCCCTGGGGACTAGTAAATGAGACACCTTCAGGTTTCTCACATATGGCAGAAGTCAAAGTAACTCTATGGTGGAGGGATAACTCTAGTGACAGAGCTTGCAAGAGGACCTGAATCGTACACCAAAGCAAATTGAATGATCTCCAAGGTTTCCAGACAGGACTGAAAAGTACATTTTTGTTTAGATAATTTAATTATGGTGTTCAGTCAATTTCCAATGAGCCTCAATTGTATTTAACAAAGGACCTGAAGTACAGGGGAGCTGGAATGTAAGCTTAAGTCTTCCTGTTGGAAGATATAAAACTAAGCCACAACCAAACTTGTCAGAGCAATCATATCACTTACTAAGTTACTGCAGCGACAGACTTTGGGTATTCTAAGGGGAGGCAGCTGATGCAGGCAACTAGCACAAACAAGCAATGGGGCATGGAAGATAGGTAAATAAAAACAAAACGGAGGCCACAAGTTGCCCCCTGTTGACTGCGTATACAAAAAAACAACTGGGGGTCGCAGAGGTGCGTCCTGTGAAGGCATCATGAAGTAGGCACAGACAACAGATTCAAAATTGGATCCCAAAACTGAATTGTGCTGAATAATATGGAGAAATGAGCAAAAACGATGGTCTAGGAGCAGGGTTCAGCAGTGGACCCGTCACGTGTTTTCTAGAAGGCCATTCATTGTAAGAAGGGTACTAGGATGCAGTGTACCAGAGCTTGCAACAATAGTGAGCAGGTGCAGATGATAGGAATGGGAAATGAATAGTATTAAATTGGCTCAGGCTATGGGGTAATAGTAAAGCTTCACTAACCCATGAACTGATCACCTTTCTGATAGACAGGGAACCGGGAGACAAGATCCCATGGCTGTCGCATATCAGGAAACAGCGGAGGGGGATCAATATTATGCACTTGTACTCTCCGAGTAGTATACTCTCACAGAGGGAGAGAAACCGTTGGACGGCTTGTCTGCATGAATCTGTGAGAATGGATAGAGAAAGCACAGAAACCATGCAACCAAAGAATCGTGGCCTGATGACCATAATGTGTCTGGGTGTTCAGCGTTATCTGCTCTGGGCGGAATTCCCTGCTGATCGTGTCCCCATATCTAGGGCAAGGTTTAACTGCATCCAACAAGGGTTGTGGTGGCAGCATGGTCCGGCAGGGGTGGGGGAAGAGGAGGTGCTGGAGCGGATCGATCTTGTCCGATATGTGATGCTCCTTACGAGGACCTAGCACACCTGATCTTTTTTGCCCTGTTTATGCACAAGCCAGAAGACGGCTTATACAACCCTTGTTGCAGGAACAGGGCTTTGTACAATATCGGCCTGCTCTAATATATTTGCTGTGGGTGGAGTCACCATGTGTGGGTTGGTCACTAATCTCATACCTGAAAACAGTACTGTATCTAAGGAAACGTTTGCTGAGTATATTGCCTTGAAATGTAATGAATTGTATTTGTAATTTTTCTTAGCTGCTTTTTTTTACAGTGGTTTTTATGAATACATGTCTCATTGAGTTTTAATTGTTAAACATTTTTGTATTTCGCATTGTTTTTATGGATTGTTCGTACACATATCTGAAATAAACATGATGATAAAGAAATGAGTAGAGGAGGTTGTGCCATGTTGGCTCGTTGCCTATTGGACCACCTCAGTGAGACGTTGTGGCCCCAATTGTCTGAGGTGACATGATCCAATTAAAATGAAGCCCGCTATCGAGCTGTTTTCCCATGGTGGGATTGGTGCATTTTTTTGGGCTGATTAAGGGGGGGCGGAGTGTTTTTCCTGTGACTAAATGGTAACTGACAATAGTTTTAGACCAGTGTATAGGGTTCTTTAGGTGGCTGGAGTGAGAAACCAGAGGGTGACTCACCTGCTAGTCCTTGGGGATCTCTCAATCTCTCAGATGGCCAGGGCACAGCCATCGCCTTTTGATCCAGGCCCCGTGGGTGGACCAGTGCGGGAGGATCACCTGGGTGAGGGGTCTTCGGGGTGTGTGGGTGAGGCAGCGAGGGTGAGACATGGTATTCCCCCTATTTTGTATATCCAACCCATCCTATTTTTTAGGATTCTCTGAGGTCCCAACTTGCCCCCCCACCTTTTTACACAAACACTGGGGTGAGGAACAGGGTGACAGAGTAACAACATTAACTTTCACACATTATACTGAACATGTCCCGCTAATCGGATCAGGCAAAGTCAGGCACCTAATTCTAAGTGCATACACCTGATACAAATTAGCTCTCCTCACACAAAAAAAAGGCAGCACCGAGAGACACACTCTGAGCAAGCTCGGAACACGAGTATGAGCAGAACTTCCTACTGGAGCAGAGCGACGGACCAAGGGCCGAGAGCAGCGGGTCAAAACCCCAACAGTTCTCTACTGGAGGTAGTTGCCACCGACAGACCATGAAAGACACATGGAGAAGGCCAGATCCCCTAAAGGAAGAATTCATTGTGTTTCAAGGACCCAGCGACCCTTCCAGGTGAACGGCAGAGTTGGGGAAGCGAGGCCAAGACTGTGGTACTAACTTTGACTCGTGAATTGGAATTGCAAAACCAAGAAAGAGACGCACAGAGCTGGCGAGTTAGCAAGCGACCTGAGAGACCAGTGTGTGTTAAAGTTAGAAGTAGCAAGTGAATGCTGCATGCGCTTGGATGACACGCGAGGAAAGGCGGACCTGTGAATTAACTTTGAAGTAAAGGACAGCTGCGAAATCAGCGATACTAAGTAACGGAGTGGTCCAGCGAACGGAAGTAGCCCACTCGAAAGTGAAAAGTACATTGTTTGAAATGAATGAATAGCAAAAGTAAAATAAAGAACATTAACTCCTAAAGAAAGGGAGAATTAAAGTTAAGCTGTGAACTTTGAGTCGTAGTGTTCCTGCGGTGGTCTGTAATGAAAGCCACGCACATTCAAAAGTCTTTCGAAATCCGAAAGTGGTCTGAGCCTGACTGACGGAGACCCGATGTATAATAAGCTTGGGGAGGGGGGCCCCCTTGCAATTGTGTTGAACTGTGTTGTGAGAGGTCTGAGCCTGACAGAAGGGGACCTACGTGAAATTTGTTGTGAAGGTAAATCAGGAAAAGAGACTTTAATGTGGAAGACCAGGCAAGCCTCAATCCACATTTTGGAACTGCGTATTGTTTTGGAAACAGAGCCAGAGTGTGTCATCCTGCCCACACGGATCGCCTCACTTCGTGAGGTCTAACTTGGAGAGAAGATCTGGTTCAACCACATTTATTCTTTTTAACACTGATTCTTCCTTTTGCATACATTTCTCCTTTGCACACTTTTTTGTACAAGAGATAGGGCAGGCAGTAGGATTTTGTTAGCATAGGCCATTTTGATTTGACGGACTCCACTAGGACTGTTTGTTTATCATTTGATGGTCGAGACTACTCCCATCTTAGTTATAGGGCAAACTAGGAGTTTTAACAGGTCCACCAATTTCAATAAAAGTTTTACAAATTGTACCCATTGTGTCAGCGTCATACGTGTGATACCATGCCTCCCCTACACTGGTGACGACCAGCCAACAGTAATATTAGGATGATGTTTTTGTTTACACTTCATTCGAGATATGCTAATGTTCTGTTTGTGACTATAAAACGTTGAGCCCGCAAAGGGCGCATCGAAGTTGGCTTGTTCTGTTTATCTTCGCGGCCGTGATGTAAGTATACATTGTGTGTTTTTCCTACATGTGGTGCACCCCTTTTTGAGTTTTTGTGGATTGATTTTTCCCTGCTTTTGGACCTGGTTTGGGCATGCCACTAGCTCTACATTTTGGAGGTCCTAGCGAGATTGCCAGAACCGGGTGGAGGTAGAGCCATCCTGCAGAGACCAGTTCCAGTGCACACAAATGAGGAGGTATAGCAGATTCTGGGTTCCCGAAAGGTCTGCCTGATCCCTTGGGTGTGGCCGCTTGCCCCAGGTGGTACAGGCATTTGGGAGAGGTCAAGAGTCAAGGGAGTTGGAGGATCGACCAACCCGTGAGTGCACCCTCGCATGAAAGCACAAAGTGCAGCGTGATATTTGATTCTGTAGATGTGTCCCTTTTCTCTTTTTATTACTGAATAGTGCAATTAGTGCAGGGACCTTCCCGTAGTTGAGGAAGGCAGCGTCGTGTACTAGTGCATGCAGATTGGAAAAGGGATCACTCGAGAGGTGGAGAAAGATGGCGAGATGCAGTGGTGTATGAGGATTTGGTGATGACGTCATGTATAGTGTAGCATTGTAGCATAATAGTGCATGTGGAATAAAGGAAGGGGATCTCCTCTGTTGAGAGGAAAGATGATGTCGAGATTAGTGTTGACATATTGATGTGGAGTAATCTTTGGGATAAATAGCTACCACGCAGCACAAAAGTGATTTTTTTGTTTGTGAAGGAAAATAATAAATAATTGTGGCGTTTTGCAGTGTATAATTTGGAGGTGTATTGTTATGGTTAGGGGTGAGTTTTGAATGTGCAATGATAGAGGACAGGAATGTTTTGTTGTGTTAAAAGTTATGTGAAGGCATCATGAAGCAATACACAGATAACAGATTCAAATTTGTACTCAAAACAAGTTTATTTAACTTAAAATGTAGGCTGGACTAAAGACTAATTTGCCGTATGCTAAGGTGCGATTTCCCTACCTAAAGAAAACTAAGGATAGTCTCTGTCAGGATGTCCAAATCAAGTATCTGTCTGTGTCCAAAACCTAAGCTTGCCCTCACAACTAACAGTATACAATGTGTAGGGATGTCTCAAAAGAATAGTGTTCAACAGAAAGTTCAGAGCTCCCTCCAGCTCTTGGTTTAGGATCAGCTTCCCCTTCCCCAAGTTCAAAATAGTGCTCAGCGTATTGGGGTTCCCTTCCCGAAGAGTTCAAACCTTCTTACTTCCAAAAAATAATAGTTCCTTGGCACACTTCCCAAGTCAGGGTCCTCTTCCACAAGAGTTCCAAACTTCCCGCTTTCAAAATTAGCACAGTTCTGTTTCTTAACTTCGGTTTCTTAAACAAGAATGTGTTAACCCTCTACTCATTATACGCTGATGTTGTTTGCATACACCAACAGTTAATAAAAAAAACGAAAAGAATGTGAAACAACACTACATAAGGATTCCGTCTTGTGCCAATCGATACACAACAAGTTCAACCAAAACATTTCTGGTCATCAACAATCAATAGCTGCCTGGCAAAGTCAATGGCTTAAGCGGACCATAAGCCTGTCCAGTTCTATAGATTCCTAAGCAGCTTCTCTTAATATTGAACATGCACAGCCCTTATTTGAGTTCAGGCCTTGTAAAGAAGCCCAGATATGTAAAATCGTTAAAGGCATGAAATCTACCTCCTGCACAGGGGACAGTTGTCTTTTTACTAACTTTAAGGCCTGCATGGACACACTCGCTCCAAAAGTCACTGAACTGGTCAACCTTTCATTTACTGAAGCCGCTATAACCACAGTTCTTAAAGAGGCACTCCTCTTTTGAAAAAGAGTAACATTGACCCTAATATAGCTAAACTCTATCGCCCCATCATAAACGTTCCATTTTTACTCAAAATCCTGGACTGTGTCATCTATATTCAACTTCAGGAGTTCCTAGAAAGTAATAATCTACTTGATCCGAGACAATCGGGTTTTAGATCTAGGCGCGGGATGGAGACTGCATTGCTGGACCTTAAAACAAACATTGCCAGCATTGTAGATAAAGGCAAGTCGGCTCTTCTTATGCTGCTTGACCTATCCGCCGCATTTGATTTAGTGGACCACTCTCTGTTAGTTGCTAGGTTAAGCGAACAAGCACATTGCTCTAACACAGCTTCTCAGTGGATTTCATCTTTCCTAGAACCCAGGAGAACTAGAATTGCTCTGGACTATGCTAGCTCTGTTCCCACATCTTTCTTCTGTGGTGTTCCACAGGGATTATGCATTTCTCCCATATTGTTTAATATTTACACCATGCCCCTTCTTGCCCTTCTAGATAACCTGAGTGTCCAGTACACCAACTATGCAGATGACACCCAATTGTCCGGTTATTACAGCAAAGACTCTGATGCTATCAATTAAATCTATGAATCCATTCAAGAGTGTATGGTTACCAACTCTCTGGCCATGAACGCTGAAAAAACAGAACCTTTGATCACATCTTCAGGACAAAAGATAAAAAAACTGGACTCAGACTATGAAAGTTTTCTTATAGCAAGGAACACAATTAAAGTGTCCAAGAAGGTGAAGACGCTGGCATTATTTTGGATGCCAAGCTTTCCATGAAACCTCATGTCGCCCACGTCCAAGCTTCGTGTGGCCAGGTCACAAAACATCAGAATTATATTCACCCATAGATCTTGTTAAGTACAGATCCTTACTAGCCATAGCCCTGATCAACTCACGCCTTGACTACTACAATAGCCTGTTGTCAGCTACATCGAAGGCTAATCTTCAAGCTCTTCAAGTTGCACAGAATGGGGCGGTCAGAGCCGTTTTTGGCCTATCTAGGAGAGACCATGTTACGGATGCCAGAAGAGAGCTTCACTGGCTTCCGATTAAACACTGTGTCACACACAAGTTACTTTCCCTTACGTTCAAGCGGCGCAACAGTGAGGCTCCACAGTACTTGGCAGATCGCCTTACCGCCCTTCCACCTGGTTGCTGTCTACACTCCTATCACTCCTCTAAATTGGCACAACCAAGGTTTAAGCTCAAATGTTTCCGAGGTTCCACGTTTGACGTCCAGGCCTCTTTTTCCTGGAATAAACTTCCGCCTGAGCTTAGGCAGGCTAACTCTCTCTCTGAATTTAAGAAAGGCATTAAAACCCTCCTTTTTAATCTCAATCCAGAGTAATTTTCTCATGTTTTAGACTTCCTCCGTCACTTTTGTTTGTTGTGTTTGTTTTACTGTGCGCTTTGAGGCCTATCGGCGAGTAGCGCGTTCTAAAAATAAAAAAAATAAAATTGGCTTTTTCCAACTGGGGCACTCGGTCTAGGTGCAGTTGTTGGACTACATGGTCCACCCATTATAGGTAACGCAGCCGATACCCCTTCTTACGGCTTCCATCAACCTTAAGCCATTGATTCCATCCAACAGTGATGCTTTAGTTGGTTCCTCAGTGTCCCACTCTTTAGACACTGTACCGTGGCTGGCTTAGCCACCATGCACTTTAGTATTCTTGTTTGTATTCCTCTGGCTCTTGCCAACACAAGTTTGTCTCAGCTTGTAATATCTGGGCCCCTCTTGACTTTGGGCTACTATTTAGTTCCTCATCTTCATACCCTCCTTCGTATTCTCTTGAATTTGCTTCTACTTGAGTATGCTTTGACTTATGTTTCATGTACTACTGTGCTTTCGCTCCATTCGTGAGCACTCAATCGACTTTTTACTCTGTGCGGCATTCACAAATGCTTTCAATACTTTTTACTCTATGCATAAATCACAATTGCTTTCAAGTACTTTCAGTTGACTCGATATCGGTATTCACAAGTGCTTTCAGTTTGTTTCGGTTCATTTGATATCTTAACAATACTTGTTCCAGTATTCAACAGTACTTTTAATGCCTCACCGTTCACTTGGCATTTGCAAAAGGACTTGTTTATATGTGACCGGAGCGCCCCGGTTGGAAAGTGTATTGGTTTAGCACTCTCCGGTAACACATAGCAGCATTCTTCCTGTTGTTGTCCTCTGTGACAGGCTTCTCCAGGCTTCTGCGGGTTCCCGGCTTCTCCAGACTCCACCTTCCTCTCACGGTACCATCCGCTTTCGTGGCTTTCTTTGGCAGCAGTTGCAGTCACTGAGAACTCCACAGCTTCTCCCAACCAAACCAGCTCCGGCAGATAGCAGGACCTCTGAACCCTTGCACAGCCGACAATGGCTATTGCATCCCCTTCTTCTGCACAGCACTGCTCCAGCCACATGGGTTTCCAACTTCCTTTCCTCCAGCCCGTTCATTGTGTCTCAGAACGGTGGTAATTTTTATACTCATCAGGTGTGTTAAGTGGCCACAGGTATGGGTCATTGAGTTCTCTTGCCTGACTTTGGAGGACTCCATTAGGCAGACATGCCTGGTTATTCCTCTGATATGCCTCCGTAGTCCTCTTCCTCTTCTCAGTACCATAGTGGTGTTTGGTACAGTCTGATTTAATAAAAGAAGCATTTGCACCTCTGTTTGGTCTCTGACATATGTGTGTGTTAGTGAAATGAGAATGTGACCTCCTAGATGGTCTTTTCCTTGTCCCAGTACTAAGGTGTTGTTCCTGGGGACCAGTTTGGAAGGAGGAGAAGGAAAAGGGTTGACAATATTCCACAACGGCTTTAGGGATAGAGGGCTACTTATGAAAGGGGAAAGAGGGATACTGTGTCTCATCTAAGGGCATCCTCTTCCGATTCCCCAAGTTCCTCCATCCAGATAATCCTCCCTCACATATCTACCCCCAGGGTCGGGATCCAAAATCGATGGCCTTTTCCTGGCCACCTGGAGAGGAGGATTCTGGGGAATAAGAGTTGATGACACCCTCAGGTTCTTCACAGGAAGGACTGGGTGAGGTATTTGGCTTTGGTTGGCTTGGCTGTATTTTTGTGTGTATTTTGGTTGACGAAGTGTGTGTGATTGGAGTTTGATGGGATGTGTGTGTATGAGGAGTGTGTAGAGATATGCGCTGTGTGGATTTGATGAAGTGAGGAATGACAGGTGTGGTGTGTAACAAGGATGTCTAGAAAACATCTGATTGACAATTCGCATTGTGAAATTGGGGATTTAAATTGGGTTGGGGTTGTAAATGTATATTTGAATTGTATTCCGTTTAATATTGACAAGAGGGTACACTCAGAGGGAAGGGGTACTGGGCAATGCTGGCACAGTGTTTAAGGGGGGTCAGGAGTAGGTACACAACGGCACTATGGTGACTCCATAGGAGCACATGTGCGAGATATTTCCACAGCACCGGGACAAGATAATGAAATAGCATTTTGGGTGGTGTGACGAATCTGACAAATCTGACGAAGCTGTCACTAACCTCCCAGGGAAAGTCTTCCCCAATGTGGACAGGGAAGGGCGGAAGCTACCTGACTCCTCTGAGGTGGCTATCTGTTGGAGGACCACATGGGGAGAGACCAACCTTGGAAGAGTAGAGGCGATTCGCCATGGAAAATCCATAATGACCCTCCTTTGAAAGGACTTATAATAGTAGTCATCTATCTCCATCTCAAACCTACAGGACATACAGTGCAGCAGAAGATACTGAAAGCCATGGGCGACTGCATATTGACTCCCATAAGTCCACTGGGACGTGGAAGAGGAATGCAGGGTAACAGCAGCAGGAAGCACACAATGTGGTTTAGTCCTTTTGACCATATAACCTGTGCCGGGAACTTTAAACCGCAGGTGCAACAAGGAAAAGGGAGAGACTCCTTTCCCTATGCGACTCAGGAAACCGAAGAATTGTGGCATGCGGCCGAGTAGGAGAGTGGTCAAGAGGATGCTGGCAAGAGAATCTCGGGACTGGGAGGGTTGTGGTTGCAAGATATGGAGTAGAGGAGACTTTGCCATGAAGACCAGAGCAGTGAAATAACCAGAGAGCACAGGAGACGCCGAGCCAAAGATAAGAAAAAACGCTGCACTGCACGCCACCCGTGGAAGCTGCTGAAGCAGCCAGAAACTATCAGTGAGCCCAAGCAAGCGACAGGGGACACCGGGGGCGCTTCGCTGCGTGCACCGGAGGGCGAATGAAGCAAGAGAACTCTGTGTGGAGAACAGGGGCAAGGGAGCTGGATCGTTTAAGCAAGCATTGAGAATATTGAAAGCGAGAGACTGGGCAAAGCAATAAACCCCGAGCAGGGAAAACAGTGAACCCAAACAAGCATTGGCCACAGCCGACAGGGAGAGGGCAAGAACCCAACGTTGGCGCAAGGGAAAATTGTATGAGGTTTGGCAAAGTCCTGGCAGGAGAGTATACCAGGCACAGTGAAGGCGAGTCAGGGACTCGCACCCCAACGCAGAAAGCTACCAATGTGAGAAGTCCTAGCAGAAGAGGATATTAGGCAGTTGAAGAAGAATATACGTTTATAAGATATAACCCAAGTGAATGTGAATACAACCTAGCAGAAAAGTATACTAGGTGTATTGTTTTGAGAACTATAAACTAAGATGCTTGAATAAAACATGTGAGAGAGAGTATTCCAGGTGTGTCGTTTTGGAGAATTGTTAACTGAGATGCTTAAATAAAACCTGGCAGTAGAGTACACCACGTAGACTGGTTGAAAGACATTAAAATCGTACATGTTTGAAACATTCCGCCAAGAGAGGAAAAGCAATCTCTTGAACCTGTGAAGTCTGCAAACAAGATAGAGGAAGTTCTGTTCTTTGAGAGGGAAGGAGCAATCTCTTGATGTTGTGAGTCATATGAACTGATGCATTGAAACTTGTGGTTGTCAAGAGAGGAGAAGCTATGTCTTGACGCTGCGAGCCTTGCGAACAAGAGGAAAATATATTTGTTTATTTTTGGCAACATTGGTAAACCAGAAGTAGGAAATGAAAACCTGTTGCTATCTTGAGACTGTGTGTTATAAAGGAATTGTGGAATTCTAGGAGAATGGATACCCTTTCATATCCTTGTGGAACATTGTTTTTTTGTTTCCTTTTTGCACCATTTTGAAACTAAGTTGAACTTGCAAAGTATAGGGGCAAGGACGCAGCCAAAAGAACATTTACCCTTTCACTTTATGATTACTTTAGAATGCAAGGGTCAGCTTAGGTTTTGGGCACAGGACAGAGAACTTTTATTTTTGGACTTGGACACTAGTTATTTTGGTTGAGGCAGGAAAATCCCTCATAGATATAAGGAAAGGTAGGTTTTCCTCCACCCCTTTTTCTCAAATAAAGGTGTTTAGCAATCAAAATATGCTCTGTGTCCGACTCTTACCCAACACGCAGTTGAAGAAAAGATAGGGTGTTTCGGAATTGTGGAAATTATATGAGGAGGACATGCCCATTGACATGGGGCGAGGAAGGGTGAAGGAGGGTCTGGCCGATTGACCCTCTCACTGCAGCAAGCACAGCGGTTGCCATGGCACCGTCAGCTCTGCCCATAGCTGGGTCCTTTCCTCTAAAGGCTACCACGGGTTAAACCAATCACTGATATGCCCCTGACAGACAAAAAGATACAGTAAAAGGTACTGCCACACACTCTGCTAGTGCTCCATTGGTTACAGGGATAGGGAAGAGCGTGCAGAGACAGATCGATAAGGTGCTGAAAGAGGCGGAGGAGCATGAGTGCCCAGGAAGGGAGTAGGAGGAAGGGCGGCATTGTGTGACAACACCCCCCAATCAGTAGAGATCAGGACAGCTAATGTTTAAATTAGATAGCAAGGGCATTGTCAACAAGAATTTCCCATCAGATGAACAATTTTAAATTGGTTCCGATTGCGGGGCCAGGGAGGAGGAGATGGGGGAATAATGGGATGACCGCCTGTGGGCAGAGAGACTTAGGAGAAGGCCGACCTGCATATAGCTGTAGCCACAACCAAAGGTGGTGGGGAGAGGGGGAGCTGAAGACGCAGCTCCCCTTAATGCAGAAGTGTTGCGGGGGTTCTCAGTATGTACGTTGGCCGAATATGGATAAAGAGAATTTGATGGGTAGTTTGCTAGCCCTCAGCGTGGGTGTGAGGAGATTGATTTATGCCCAGAAAAAAGAGACAGCAGGGCTAACTCTGGAAGCAGGCAACTGTCATGATGCCTACCCCCGGGCATCCGGACCAAGCCCATCAGCCCCAGGAGCAGGCATCCAGGTGCTTACTAAAAACCCAGCAGCCCCGGCTAGGGGCTGTCTGGGTACAGTCCTGGCGCCATTGGCACCAAGCTCATAGAGGAAATCAGTCCTGGCGCCATAGGCGCCAGGCTCATGTACATTACTTACCTCATGCAGACCATGCTGCAATGAAGTCAAGCCAACGTCAGGCCTGAATGGGACTACTTTACTTCAGGGACTATTTTTTACTCGGGTGTGGTTCTGGGGGAACTTCTAACCTGGGACTACTTTGAAGGCTATTTAAACCACGCCCGAACAGCAGCACATGCTTCGCGTTATTCTGCATCCAGCAGCGTAACGCTCACCGTGCCTGCAGTCAGCATCCAGTCTTCTGCCACGCCCGCCTCGAATCCAAAGCTCCTAGAAAAAGAGGTAAGAAGGAGGAAAGGTTAGAACACGGACATTATTTTAATTCCTTACCTGATTCCGGATCCATCACGTCTTCGAACTTGGAAAGGACATTATTTCTGCACGCGTCGTATCGCCAGCTGCAGCGCCGCGCCATACTCACCAGTCCTCACAGCATTTTTCGATTCGGCGCTGCCTCCATCATTTTCCTCGCCGAACTCCAGCATCTAGGGGGCAAAAGAAAGATAAGGTGAGCCGAGAGAGCCAACAAATACAATCTCTTTTTTACCACCATAGACTTACCTGATTTACCACCAGAGGCATTATTCTTTAACATCCCGCAACTTCTTACGCCGCACCTGTAAGGAGAGAGAAAACAACAAGTTAAATACACGCATCTTTTACCAGACAGTGTTGGGTAATACAGACTCTTACCTGAACGCCATCAGCTGCCACAAGACAATCTTCTCTTGGACCCAGCTGCAACACAAGAAGGGAATGGGAGAAGAGTGAACATCGGACATATTGAACTCTTTGGACTTTATACTTATGGGTTCTCGCCAGGAACCTCGGAGTCAATATACATCCGGAACTCTTCCAACGCCTTCGAACCAGTGAAGTAACTGGTATCTACGCGCCCCTGCATTCCACGCAGGATGGAGAGCTCATCATTCAAAAACATAAGGTGAGATTACTGAAAGGGAATATCGGAGGTGATTAGAGGGGAGAACTGTGGGGTGCCATTACTAGAATCCACGGGTGGCTAAATCCCTTTCTCCACTTGCAGGAGAATACTTCTACGGGTCAAGCAGACGAGATTAGGCGGGCCAGTCCAGTCTGTCATCTCTGCACTACGCTTCACGTTGGAGGAGACCGCAGCTGTCCGGGTCCGATCGACGCCCCTGTGGGAGCCAGGTGAGCGTAACAGCAACATGAAGTTTGTTTGCACCCTATTGGGGGAACAAGCTACTGACTTATGGCGAAAGGTGAGGCATGAGGGGTGATGCTCACGACAGCGCACCATTTAATAACTACAGGAAAAATGTATGGAAGGCACTAAGGGAGTTGTACCCAGATTCGACCGATATGCAGTCTATTCTAGGTTGCACGATGGGTCCAGACGAAGACCACCCCATACTACATTCAATAGATTAAAGAGAAGAACAAGTTACTTCTTACCTTGTAACGTTCTTTCGATGGGATGTTCCTCCGACGTATTCCTCATCTATGATATTTGTATCTCCAGCTTGCTGGCCTCGGAAAAATGTTTTCCCCAGTTGAGGGCGCTGTGCGTCGACGTCCGTCGAGTAGGTGTTCTTCGACGGCCACCGTATCGGCGCCGACGTCATCATGCCTATAAATGGCCACGCGCAGCGTCCGTTGCTCAGTTCCGTTTTGTAGAGTAAAGTAGTTATTGTATGAATGGTTACTACCCTTGAAAGAGCGTAAGCTGCAACCACAAGGGAAATGTTACTGCGGGGATGGATGGGAGGGCGATAAGGAATACGTCAGAGGAACATCCCATCGAAAGAACGTTACAAGGTAAGAAGTAACTTGTTCTTCGAAGGGATTGTGTCCTCCGACGTATTCCTTATCTATGATAGACTCCCATAGCAGTGGTATGTGATTGGAGGCGGAAGTAAGAGATGCCATATTACCCTTTAAGAATGAACAGAGTGTAACACAGCTTTGCCAAATCTAGTCTCTTGACTAGAGGAGGAATCCAGGCTATAAAATTTGGTAAAGGTATGTGCGGACGACCATGTGGCAGCGGCACATATGTCTCTAATTGGTACCCCTCTTTAAAGAGCTGAGGATGCTGCGATACCCCTGGTCGAATGAGCCCTTAGATTTTGAGGGGGCTCTTTCCCTGCCAGTTTGTAGCAATCCAGAATGGCTACAATAATCCATCTGGAGATGGTTTGTTTGGTTATTGGTAATCCCAACTTATGTCCTGCGTAACCTACAAAGAGTTGGTCTGCTTGTCTAATTTTAGCAAGTCTACTGATATAAAAACTCCAGGCTCGCTTAGGGTCCAGCCTGTGTAGTCTCTCTTCCTCTTTCCCCGGATGGGGAGGAGGGTAGAATGAAGGTAAAGTAATCTTCTGAGTAATGTGAAATTCAGAAACTACCTTTGGGAGGAAGTTAGGCTTCACCTGTAGAACGACTTTGTCCTTATGAAAAGTTGTATGAGGAGGTTTACAAGATAGGGCTTGTATCCCGCTAACCCTTCTAGCAGATGTTAATGCTACCAATAAAACAGTTTTGAGGGTGAGAAACTTCAATGAACAAGAGTGGAGTGGTTCAAAAGGAGCACCCTTTAGGAAGTTTAAAACTAGATTTAAGTCCCATAAGGGAACTTGGAATGGTCTTGGAGGGTAAACATTAGTTAGACCTTTCAGTATTGTATTACCAATGGAATTTTGAAATACGATGGCTCCTCTGCAGTGCGCTTAAAGATCGATAGCACTGCGAGATAGCCTTTAATAGTGCCAACTTGAAGGCCTGAACTTGCCGAATACAGTAAGAAGGATAACACCGCAGGTGTACCACATGAAAAGGGTTTGATATTCTTTTCTCTGCACCAGCTGCAAAATGTATTCCAACAGCAGCGGTATAGAGTTTTAGTTGCTGGCCTTCTGGCCGAAAGCAACATCTCCATGATGTCATCTGGAAGGTCCCAATCCTTGTACCTCAACCTTTCAGATACCAAGCGTGAAGGTTGAGGGTCTTGATGGCTGGATGGAGAACCTGACCTCCCCTCTGCGAGAAGATCCTCTCTGCACAGTAGACCAATTGGAGGATGGATGGACATGTCCAGAAGGTCTGGGTACCACGTTCTGCTGGCCCAATCCGGGGCAATTAGGATCATGGTCTTCCGAAACCTTCTCAACCTCCTGATCATTTGAGGAATGACAGGGACCGGAGGAAACGCGTACAGAAGGGGGAACTCCCAGTCCACTACGAACGCGTCCCTAGAGCTCCTCTCGGGGGAAATTCCCTTGAGCAAAATCTGTCGCGCTTCCTGTTGATACTGGTGGCAAACAGATCCACTTGAGGGGTTCCCCAAAGGGCGAAGATCTCTTCAAGGACTTCCTGAGCTATCTCCCATTCGTGGGAGACTGTGTTCTGCCTGCTCAGAGCGTCCGCTGTCAAGTTCTTCTCTCCGGCTAGGTGAATTGCCGATAGAGAGATTCCTTCCTGAATTGCCCAAAACCAGAGCTGCATCGCCTCTGTGCACAGTGGCAGTGACCCTACGCCTCCTCTTTTGTTGAGGTAGTGCATGGCCATTGTATTGTCCGTCATTATCAGGACGTTTCTCCCCCGTACAGACGGCAGAAAAGCCTTCAGTGCCAGTCTGATGGCTCTCAGCTCCAACAGGTTGATGTGTAGTCTGGACTCCGATGGAGACCAACGACCGCTGATGGTCAAGTCGTTGGCATGGGCTCCCTACCCCGTGAGTGAGGCGTCTGTGACTACTGTTATCTCCGGCCATGGTTGCCAAAACAGTTCTCCTTTCAAGATGTTCTCTGGAGCGGCCCACCATTGAAGGTCGTGGGCTACCTTTCCGGAATCCGGAGGAGATCTGTCAACCTCCCTGAGAATTGTGACCACTGAGTCCTCAGTGCCCACTGAAGGAATCTCATTCTCAGGCGAGCCTCGGGCGCAAGGGATATGCAGGATGCCATGAGGCCTAGAAACCTCAAAAAGTCGTAGGCTGGGAGACGTTGGGCATTTTGAAACCTGGTGGCCATCTGCAGAATATCTTGAGCCCTCACCTCTGGTGGCGAGGCTTTTCCCAGGGATGTGTCCAGGACTGCTCCAATGAACTGGAGTCTCTGTGATGGTATCATCTGTGATTTCTTTAAATTGAGGGAGAAGCCCAGCTTGTGAAGGGAGTGGCAGACATAATCTAGTTGGATCCGAGTTTGTTCTGAAGAAACTGCTCTGATCAACCAATCATCCAGGTAGGGGTAGACGTGAATCCCTTCCCTCCTTAGACTTGCAGCCACAACCGACATGAGCTTGGTGAAGACCCTCGGGGCGGAGGTCAGCCCAAATGGCAGAACTCGAAATTGATAATGAGAGTTGCCAATTGCGAACCTCAGGTACTTCCTGTGCTTGGGATGGATAGGCACATGGAAATAAGCATCCTGAAGGTCCAGAGATACCAACCAGTCCTGAAACTGGAGGGCCTGAAGGATCTGAGAGAGAGTTACCATCTTGAACTTGTCCTTCCTGAGGAACTCGTTCAATTCTCGTAAGTCCAGGATGGGTCTCAGTTTAGTAGGAGATTAGTATACCATGCCACTTGCGCGTGCAGCATAGGGAGGTTCACCACTGGCACTCCTGGCAATGGAAATGCTGACACACTTGCAGGAAGATTTACCGAAAGTGCCCGCAGAGATTTGGACCAGTAGACCCCATGACGTAGGTCTGTTGAAAGGGATATGGGCAGAATGCATCACACCGAAGGAAGGGGCTGTGTTGCCCCAGGTCAGGCAGCCCCTTGTCCATGGAGGCGGATGAGGGGATATGTGACACCATTGTAGCATTATGGCAACAGGGACAGGCAACAGCAGTCTCGGGAGGATAGCTCAGGGGCAACTCGCTCGACTAGAAAGCAAGACTATGCAGAGCAACACAGGTTCAATCCCTGGGTCTGCGCTTAGAAACCTCTGGGTATTAAGCTTGTTACAAATAGCCAATTTAATAAATAAAAAATACAGTATTCAGATTCACTGTGTAACACGTCTGTCTACCCTGTGAAAAAAGCGAAAGGGGGTGTCTTGGCAGATGGTGCAAGATGTCCGCCCACTGAACAAAATTTTGGAGGCAGAGTTTCTGCTGGTACCAAATCCAGCCACGATTTTGTGTAATATTCCCATGGGGACACAATGCTTCACAGTGATTGACCTTAAAAATGCATTCTTTTCGATTCCATCACACCCAGATTCCCAGTACCTCACTGCGTTTACTTACCATGGTCAATGATTGCAATACACCAGACTTCCACAAGGTTACTGTGAGTCCCCAAGGATATTTAATAGAGTATTACAGGCAGATTTGGGAAATTTACAGACACAGAACACATTGATACAATACATGGATGACCTCCTGGTGTGCAATGCCACAGAGGAACAGTGCAGGGAGGATTCAATAACACTCTTGATGTTATTGTCAGGCAAGGGGTACAAGGTTGATATAAGCAAGTTGCGATATTGCCCGAAAGAGATGGTTAACCTAGGGTAGATACTGTTACCAGAAGGAGATCAACACCTGAAAGGGCGGCAGTCGTACAGAATACATCCCAGCCAAACACAGTAAAAGAAATTCCTGGGCTTGTGCAATTACTGCCAGTCCTGGATATTTGATTTCTCCAGTTACACAAAACCATTACTGCAGGGGCTCAATGCAGCACAGAAGGTGAGGAGTCCCATTACCTGGACGGCAGATATGATAAGTTCCTTTAAGGAACTGAAAGATGCACTGACACATGCAATCCACTAGTATTAGCAACTCCAGATTGTAACAAAGAATTGTTCCTGTTCTCCCACTCTAACGGGGAAGTGGTGACGACTGTCCTCGCTCAGAAAAAGCCCCAATGACACAAACCTATGGCTTATTATAGTGGTATTTTAGATGCAGTGTTGCAGGGGCATTTTACATGCGACCAAGCGCTCGCAGCACCAGCAGCTTTCACAATTGAAAAATCATCTGGCATAATGATGGGCTGTCAAGCGATGCTACATTTGGAGCATGCAGTATTTGCTATTCTGGAAAAATCAAAATCTACCCTCACTACCAGAGTCTATGGGTATGAGGTAATATATGTCAAATCCAGCAATTCACATTGGTGCCACGTCAACGCTGGGTTGCCCAGCCAGCAGAGGCGATGCTAGGGGGCGGCTAATAGGGCTATAGCCCCAGGTTTTTTGGTTGTAGCCCCGGATAGAAGCTCAGGGGCTACAACTAATAGGCTAGCTAGCCCTGAGTGCCAACAGTCCAGACATTAGACTAGCCCCAGACCTAGCAACACCTCTGCCAGCCAGTACAAGTGGGTGATGAGGTTCATGATTGCGCCACATATAAAGAAGGACTAGAGGGTCAGTATACAGTGAGAGAAGATGCACTAGAGGAGGGGGAGATATTTTTCATTGATGTTTCATCGACATTTGACCAGAACACAGGATGTCGGCACACTGGGTCAGCAGTGGTG
The DNA here is from genome assembly GCF_040938575.1 of Ambystoma mexicanum. NCBI lineage: Eukaryota > Metazoa > Chordata > Amphibia > Caudata > Ambystomatidae > Ambystoma > Ambystoma mexicanum. The sequence goes on along the minus strand of NC_090928.1, from coordinate 256,690,576 downwards.
TGCATTGAGGCGGAGGATTTTGAGATGGAGGCACAGATGAGATTACCATCACATTATTCAGCACAAGCATCTGAATCAGTGGCATTGATATCAGCAGTGGCGATATACAAGGGCTGCTGTGTGACTGTCTACTACGATTCAGCTTATGTTACCTCCACGGTACATTCTGGATAGTCTAGATGGGAGAGGAGGGGTTTCAGGAAAAGTGACAGGGCACCGGTGCAGCATGCACATTTGCTATCACGATTGATAGAAGTGTTACCGTTACCATCAGTTCTAGCAGTGGTTAAGTGTGTTGCCCACACGGGAGGTACAAACTTTGTGCCATGTGGCAATGAGGTAGCAGACAAGGCGGCCAAACAAGCAGTTTATCTGCCATACGTTACAGATCAGCCACCCATATCTACATGCATGACACAGCAGCAGGTACAATTAGCAGCCTCAGACTGCTATAACACTCTACCAATAATGCAGACAACAGAGTTACAGAGCAGAGCCTCCACAAAGGAACTGGCTTGGGGTTTTTATGAATAACAGGTGGGAGGATGATTTTGCCCCCCAGAAATTAATAAGGGTGCAAAAGTGAATGCACCGCCAGCCACTGTCCACCATGGCACAAGCTAAGAGAGCTGTATCACACTCCAATTTGTTTTTGGGTCAAACGGGGGCCAACCTCACACCGACTCTGGTACGATCACATGGCAACGCTGGGGAGAGAGAGGGTTAATGGAACATGTTATGTGTGCTCCCTGATACCTCGGGATACAGGAACACCCATAACATGTATTCCAAAAGAAGTATAGGCATAAAAGGTGCAGTGTTTACTTCATATGGTGCTGTGTGAGGTTACAGGTCTTTTTCAGGGTTGGATTGGTCACTGTACAGTTGGTGGAAGAAGGGGAGGTAGTGCATGATGACAACTACATAAAGATGAAGAAGATCGTAGAGGACCCCGACAAAAGGGACATGGTGTTGCACTTTGAGAGGAGGAACCACAAAGGAGGGAGGTCACGTTTACAACACACGACACGCACACGTGCCTCAACGAGTCCAAGCATTCCATACCTTGGTGTAGGACTTACCCATTGATACACGTTGAAGGGGCAGTTTTCTTCAGACGTGAATAGGTGGAGAGGATGGTGGGCTTCAGGGCAAAGGGTTTGGTGGGATTTGTGTCTGAGGAGGCCACTGCCATTAACGCATCCTATTTGAGAAGATGGGAGGGGAATATGCATGGCCTGAATTGGATAACAAACGAAACACCTGCAACAATAGAACCACTCACATGTCCTTCTTTGTGTTTTAGAGTGTGAGGCACCATCTAGATGGGCGAGCATGAGGATTGCACAAAGAAAATGGAGCTACACATTGTGGGAGAAGGGACCTCTGCCATTATGGACCTTTGGTGGGCCTGTGGGCCCAACACTGATCTCCAGTTGCCACCAAATTGGGCTGGCTCATACTTCCTTGTTGCACTACACACCCCAGCATTGGTAGTACCTCATTCAGACGATGCCCCTCTAAATGACAACTGTTGCCGAACTTTCCACCAATGTACATTAATTTGCCGAACATTCGGGTACTAATGGCTTGCTTATCCAGAAGAATATTAGACATTTGTGATCTAGGTGTACCATTTAAGGACTAGTGACGGACATTCCCATTCTAGACAACTTTAACAATAATTTTTTGAATGACAGTTTTACTGGTGCTACAATGGGGAACAGAGAACATTTTTCTGTAATGTGAGTCGGAGAAGAAGGGAAAATAATTATACGTCTCAGAAATCACCACAATTGTTATGGTATGTTATGTTAACATGACGTGTAAAGCGCAGTGTTTGCCCAAAGGCAACTTGGTGCTACTCATGGAGAAATAAATAGGAAATAATCTAAAAAAGATCAATTTTCAGTACTTGACGTGATGAAAAAGGAGATGGGAGGGAATTGCCTGCATGGAGCAGGGAAGAGAGTTCCATAAAGTGGCTGCTGCAACCGAAAAGGAGCATCCACCAACCTGGCTAAGCTTAAACCTAGGGATGGAAACCAGAAGAGCATTAGCCGAGGGAAGGGCTCGCTCAGTGACATAAGGACAGAATTTTGCCCATAGGTATTCAGCCCCCTGACCACATAAGGCCCGATGGATAAAGCAAAGAGCCTTGAAATGAATATGCTAGGCTACAGGAAGCCAATGAAGCTTCTGTAGCGCAGGAGTAATGTGGGCACCGTGAGGTGTAGAAGTGATCTGTGTGTCGTCTGCATAAGAATAACAATGGAAGCTGTGAGAAAAGATGAGTTTAGTTAAAGGCTGGATGTACATGTTGAAAAACGTAGGTGAGATGGCAGACCCTTGTGGCACACCACAGGAAAGAACCAAATACTTGGACCAAAAAGGAGGAAGAGAAAGGGTTTGGCAGCGGTTTGCAAGAAAAGATAACCAAAAAAGAACCGTACCAGATAGGCCAGCCTTCGATAGATGACCGATCAGAATGGAATGATCAACCATGTCAAAGAGGTCAGTAATAACGAGGCCCCCATGCTGCCCTGATCACGCATGGTGGCCAGGTTGCACGAGATGCCAGCTGAATTTCGACTGTATTTCTCAACTGCACCATTTTTCACCTCTCTTTTAGCACCAGGTTTTCAAGCAGCTGCAAATGCAAAGTGGCTCCAAATCACCAGGTGGGGGATTTTGCAGCTAGCTAATGCAACAGAGAGAGGTCTAAAATTAATATGAGAGGAGCTTAAGGTGTGACTGATGAAAACGGGTACATCTTAGACCTGTTGACAGCTATGGAAGGGGGCGTTTGTGCAAAGAATGGCGCAAGCTGCTGCACCCTAACATCAGCTAACGATGAATTAAATGGTAGTTTAACAGCAGCCATAGATGCTTTACACAAGTTACAGATGAAAATGGAAGATCATCTAACGGGGCATCAGGACCTCGGCAGTGATATAATGACCACGAGGATGGTACTAGGGCGCATACGTTTAGGCTAACAGTCAAGAGGTGGCAATATAGCACACAGTAGTACATTTTTGATTTTCCCAGAACACCGTCAGTGGTTGCATTATAAGTTTGCTTTTGCCAGCATAGTGTAACATAACATTGCATTGCTTGGATGCACTGCCCTTCATAGATAGGATGCATCAAATAATTTTTCAGTTAGCACCTTGCCCCATATCTGAGCACGACCCACAGCACAGTGCATGACACTATTTTTAACCCCTGGCCTGTACGACATGATGTCAGGGAATACCTGGGGCATGGCTGCATATTCTTGCATGCATCATACATTATAGAAAACACACAGCACATTATGTGACACCTGCCCACAGTACAGCTCATGATGGCAGATCTTCGACTTACATGACAGCTGGACAGAAGCTGCACAGCACACAAGAACACTCATCATCTGTCACAGCACAAACACACAGCTTACCACGTTATATTTTCTCACATAATGGCCATGTGCACCTTTAACTTTTGGTAGTTTTAGAACACATAGTGTGAAACCCAAGACACAAAATTATTATTTCCTGTGCCTGTAGGGATGCTAGGTGCTATGAGCAAGAGCTCTGCCATTTTAAATAGGCATCAGTGATAGGCACTGAGCTGCTATTATAGTGTATTAGGCCACAGTTGTTAGTTGAGAGCACTTGTTTGAATTTCGTCTTTGCCTGCAAACAGGCCGAGAGCCCAAGGGCAGGTGGGGAGGGGTGTGAGGTAGTTGCCAGCTCTTTTTTCCAAGGGTTGCAAGGGAAGCGTTTCTCAAGGGACGAATGCCTGGTCCCAGACAACAAGTGCCGCAGGATCAGATTGGGAAAGAATACATATTTGTGAAGGCCACACCGGGGTTCTCAGGCAGTCACAATATGAAATGTGCTGAATAATATGGCGAAATGAGCAAAACAGATGGTCCAGGAGCAGGATTCAGCAGTGGACGGCTCACGTTTATTCTAGAATGCCATTCATAGTAGGAAGGGTGCTAGGATGCGGTGTACCAGGACCGGCAACATGTAACAAGATGGAGAGTTACATAGTGAGCAGGTGCAGATGGTGGGAATGGGAAATGAATAGAGGAGGTGTGTGCCATGTTGGTTCATTGCTTATTGGTCCACCTTTGTAGGACGTTGCGGTCCCAATGGTCTGAGGTGGCATGATCCAATTCAGATTAAGCCGGGTATCGAGTTGTTTTCCCAAGATGGGATTGGTGAATTGTTTGGGCTCATCAATGGGGGTGGGACTCTGTTGGATGGGTGGTGTTTTTCCTGTGACGAAATGGTAACTGCCAATAGTTTTAGACTAATGTATAGGGTTTGTTAAGTGGCTGGTGACGACCAGCCAATGCTAATATAAGGATGATGTTTTTGTTACACTTCTTTCAAGATATGCTAATGTTCTGTTTGTGGCTATAAAATGTTGAGCCCACAAAGGGCGTGTCGAAGTTGGCTTGTTCTGTTCATCTTCCAGGCCGTGATGTAGGAATACATTTTATGTTTTTTTCCTGCATGTGGTACACTCCTTTGAGTTTTTGTGGATTGATTTTTCCCTGCTTTTGGACCCGAGTTGGTAGCGCCTCTAGCTCTACAGATGAATCGTGAAAAGTTAGCACAATTCTGCTTCAGCTAGGAGGTAAGTAGTATATAGGAATATCTTTCATCAAAGTGACAGATGCTCTGCAGGGGGTTACCCTACGTCATGGGACCCATCCCTAATTATTTATATTTCTTTTGTGATTCAACATTTCTATATGCATTTTTTATTTGTGTTTTTTAAAATTTCTTTTGTATGTTACTTTATTTTATTTTTTATATCAAATTACTTTCAAAATTTCTTTTTATATTGAACTACTTTTATTTATTTTTGTTTGATTTTCAATTGTTTTTCATCAAGGCCATTTTATCATCCTAAAAGATACGATATTAGGGCAGCGCCCCACCCCAATATGCTGCAGTTGGGCCCAAGGCAAAAGGGTGGTCCTTGAAGATCCAAATAGCTTCTGCACCGACAGGAATGTCTGGCCATTCTCCACTGGTAGAACAGTTGCTGTGCTAAAGGGCATGCCTGGAGGCCAGTTAGCTCCATGAGCCAGGGAAATGTGTGGTGTATGTGGGGGAAGGAGTTGTGGGTATACGTGTTGCAAAATGTATTTTGTTTATTTATCCCAAAGACAACTGTTTGGTTAAAAAAGAACAGTAGGCCAATAAAAGTGTTAAGCATTATCTTTTTTTAAGTCCTTTTATACATTACATGATGCATAATGATCACATAGTACTGCTTTAAACCTAAACAGTCTTTATATCATGGGCGGTCCCTTTTACATGGGCATATGTATATGTATATATATATACACACACACTGAAAAAACTTTAGTTAAAGTGTAGTTAAGTTGAGCAGATTTAATGCAACCAAACTCTTGAAGTTCAGTTGATGTGGGAAGACCTTTTTGCAAGGCTCACTGGCAGAATGACTCTGCTTAATTTTAATGTCATTTTTAAAGGTGTCTGTGGCTGGGAGACCCTTGTTAGTGGTGGCTCTCTGACGGTGTTCAGGAGTGGGCGCCATCTTGCAACCCGTGTGGCCGGCACTCATACTTCCAGCAGCTGGGCGAACCAGCTCTCCGGACCGCAGTTTGGAGTGGGTGCCACGCTCCAATCCCCAAAAGACACAGGATCGGCTGTTGTGCACTGGCGAGGGGTTACCCTCACTTGCGCCTGGAGTGTGGTTGAAGCACGCACGGCACTAGGAGCAGCATCAGGGGTGGCCACACAATCCTGCTCCTGTTAATCTGTTTTGCGACCGAGCTTCACCTCACTGATGAGGCCCAACAAGGCTGAAACACGTGTATGGGGTTGCTTTTGGTACTCTTGTTCAGAGAGGAATTGCCATAGCATTTCGGTGCTGGACTGCACATGTGGGCGGAACAAAAACTGATATGCAATTGGATATTTCCCATCTGTGAAAGGCACAGTGAGCAAAAAGCGTGTGCTGCAAACTCTCACCTCAGAACAGGTTATCATGCCATGTTCTTTCTGGAGAGAAGCGCCAGAAGCGTACTCTTCTTCAGAATCCGATCACAGAAAACATGTTAGGGCAGTTCTTGAGAAATTGCGCCAGCACAAATTATTTGCAAAGCTCGAAAAATGCGTTTTTCATACCACAGAAGTGGAGTTTCTCGGATTCATCCTAACACCTCAAGGAGTCCGAATGGACTCGCGAAAGGTGGACGCCATCCTCAAATGGCCATCTCCTAGCTCGGTGAAGGGAGTTCAGAGCATGCTCGGCTTCGCCAATTTCTATCGAAGATTCATCCCGGAATTTTCCCGAACAGTCCAACCCATCACAGCTCTCCTAAAGAAAAACAAACGCTTTGAATGGACTCTTGAGGCCGAACAAGCCTTTCAGGACCTGAAAACCAAATTCACCTCTGCACCTATATTGAAGGACCCGCACCCAGATCTCCCTTACATTGTGGAAACCGACGCATCCAGTTCGGCCATGGGAGCTGTCCTGTCGCAAAGAGACCCAGAAATAACCAACTACACCCTGTGGCCTTTTGGTCCAGGAAATTTTCTCCTCCTGAAATCAACTACACAATTACCGACAAAGAGTTACTGGCTATTAAATCAGCTTCCAAGGCTTGGCGTCACTACCTTCTCGGGGCAGGACACACCATCACCGTAATTACAGACCACAGAAATCTACAGTATTTAAAGACGGCCGAAGCTCAATCTTCTCGACAACTCCGATGGGCTCTATTCTTTGCGGAATTTGATTTTGTAATTACCTATCGCCCTGGCTGCAAGAATGGTAAAGCGGACGCCTTATCCCGGATTGGCATGGAAGAACCCAATTCGAGTTTAGAACCTGTGCCAATCATACCTGAACAAAGAATCTTAGGCCTAACTTCATTGCAAACTATTGAAGACATCCAAAAGCAGGTAAAACAACTTCTAGACTCTTCAGTCTTACTGGAATGGAGTCAAAAGGGTCCTCATTACACTGTTAAGGATGACTTACCCTACTTCCAGGAGCGGTTGTTTCTGCCTAGAAAAGAATTGCAAGAACTTGTGATTGCCCATCATCATGAATCATTAATGGAAGGACACCCTGGTATCGCTAAAACGGAGGAAAAAATCAAACGCCACTTCTGGTGGCCTTCTTGGAGAAAAGACATAAAGTCTTTTGTATTGTCTTGCTGGAACTGCACGTTTCACTTCGGGTCGGCGCCATATCTCCGGCATTCCGAACCCCGGCCCCTAAGGGGAAAAAGACATAAGCGTTAGCGCTTGCTGCAATAAGACAATAAACATTATTATTAAGCTTGAACTTTCGAACTTACTACAGAACTCTTACAGCGCCTTACCTGAATAGTCAAGCTTATTTGAACTCCCATCAAACCTCAATCCAGTGAAGTAACTGGGTTTCAACGCGCCCCTGCATCAGAAGCAGGATGGAGAACTCATCCTTCCAGACCCTAAGGTGAGACTTCACGGGGAATCGAGGAAGGGTATCGTGGAGGGTTGGAAGGGAGTGGGAGGCTTGAGCATTATTCCGTCAGTAGGTAATACTCCCTTTTCACGCACAGGGGAATATTCCTGCGAGCCAGAGAGTCCATCTTCAGAGTCCTGCGCTTCACCATTGAAGAAGCATCAGCACTCAAAGCCAGACCTGCGCCTCTGTGGGAATCAGGTGAGCGTGACACCGGGCCTGTACAGAATGAAGAGCTCGGAGGACTAGACCTTGTCACAAGGTCTATTGAGTTGGTCATATATATGGCAGCCTTCTTTCTGGAGAGGAGTGCCAGCTACCTTTTTTGAAATATTTGCAAGGAACTTGGGGTTGGTCACCCTGACTTACCTGGGGGCAACCAGACGTGGACTCCCTGCTCACTGTGCTCAGAGAGGCAAAGCTTCACCTCACTGATGAGGCCCAACAAGGCTGAAACACGTGTATGGGGTTGCTTTTGGTACTCTTGTTCAGAGAGGAATTGCCATAGCATTTCGGTGCTGGACTGCACATGTGGGCGGAACAAAAACTGATATGCAAATGGATATTTCCCATCTGTGAAAGGCACAGTGAGCAAAAAGCATGTGCTGCAAACTCTCACCTCAGAACAGGTTATCATGCCATGTTCTTTCTGGAGAGGAGCGCCAGCTACCTTTTTTGAAATATTTGCAAGGAACTTGGGGTTGGTCACCCTGAGTTACCTGGGGGCAACCAGACGAGGACACCCTGCTCACTGTGCTCAGAGAGGCAAAGCTTCACCTCACTGATGAGGCCCAACAAGTCTGAAACATGTGTATGGGGTTGCTTTTGGTACTCTTGTTCAGAGAGGAATTTCCATAGCATTTCGGTGCTGGACTGCCCATGTGGGCGGGACAAAGACTGATATGCAAATGGATATTTCCCATCTGTGAAAGGCAAAGTGAGCAAAAGGCATGTGCTGCAAACTCTCACCTCAGAACAGGTTATCATGCCATGTTCTTTCTGGAGAGGAGCGCCAGCTACCTTTTTTGAAATATATATATACACACACTGAAAAAACTTTAGTTAAAGTGTAGTTAAGTTGAGCAGATTTAATGCAACCAAACCCTTGAAGTTCAGTGGATGTGGGAAGGTACACCCAGAAGACCTTTTTGAAAGGCTCACTGGCAGAATGACTCTGCTTAATTTTAATGTCATTTTTAAAGGTCTCTGTGGCTGGGAGACCCTTGTTAGTGGTGGCTCTCTGACGGTGTTCAGGAGTGGGCGCCATCTTGCAACCCGTGTGGCCGGCACTCATACTTCCAGCAGCTGGGCGAACCAGCTCTCCGGACCGCAGTTTGGAGTGGGTGCCACGCTCCAATCCCCAAAAGACACAGGATCGGCTGTTGTGCACTGGCGAGGGGTTACCCTCACTTGCGCCTGGAGTGTGGTTGAAGCACGCACGGCACTAGGAGCAGAATCGGGGGTGGCCACACAATCCTGCTCCTGTTAATCTGTTTTGCGACCGAGTTTGGCCTGTGCCCCTGCAAATACGGTCCTCCCACTGCAAACATTGTTCCGGTGCGGATCGAACGCTCAGTGAAGACATTCTGGTCGATTACAGCTAGAGTGGTTGTGCAGAGCGAACGATCAGCGAAGGAAGGCTTGGTCAATTACAATTGCGAACTAGGTGCTGAGACCGCAGTGAAGCTGGGAGCCAGCACCACATGAAACCGTCATTGAAGAGAAGAGCAGCGCAATCATCAGAAAAGGTGAGCCACTGCACGAAGAAGGGGAATTTAATCGCGTAGCAAGATGCAGCAACCAGGCAAGTTTGGTTTCAACTGGGTGAGCAAAGGAGGAGAACAAAGTATTTTTACAGGCTAAACCAAATAGTGAGACGATCTATGACCGGAATTAAGGGCTGCGCAAGCAATACTAGGTTGGCACGCGGCAAGCAATTTAATTAATCAATGTTGGTGCATCACCGTGTTGAGCAATCTAATGAAACCGATTGAAAGTAGGGGACAGGCAGACACATCATCTGGAGCTGCCCCACGAGCTCTGGAGGCCGCGGAACCGGGCCTGTACAGAATGAAGAGCTCGGAGGACTAGACCTTGTCACAAGGTCTATTGAGTTGGTCATATATACGGCAGCCATCTTGAGAGATCTTATCATAGACCACTTACTCTTAGGTGTACCACCACATAATCACCTGCTGGGTGCACTCTCCCCACTTTCTTAGGGGGCTGGCTGCAAGGCATGCCTCATCCAAATGCACACAGCTCGGGGCCACCCTCAAGCCTAACACCTGCCTCTAAATTCTGAAGCCTGTAATAGTCACCTGCAGTGTTACCTTTCCAGTAGGGGTCAGTCCTTAGCTGGCAGTTGGATTCTCTAGACACCCAGGAATGGCCACAAAATATGTAATGCCCACTCAGCCACTTGGCTTAGTTCCAGCCTTCACTGTCCTTTGAGCCTCAAGTTGCCACTTATGTAATCTCGAGAAATGCCTTGTGACTGGATCTTTTAAGGCACTCTCCTCGTATCCCGGATAAGGGTTCATCCCTCATGAGTCACTGCGTTCCTCCTCTGCCGCTAGGGCAGCGCAATACCTCGCTTGGTGACCTGTGTGATGTTGTGCACCTGATTCGTCTGCGCCTTTCTTGCTGCTAGGCCGCCTGGTGAGTTCTTCATGCATTGTGCAGTTTCTCTGTCTCTCTTTCTCCCTTCCATCTCTCCATGGTGCTCTCCATCTCCCCTATTTACTCTAACTTCTACACTATCACATATCCTACCGCTCTTTCGAAGCATGGAAGGAAAAGGTTCAAGAAAGATCTCCTGGTCTCCACCCCAGGCCTGCCCATTGCTGACTCCAATGTCAACACTTCCTCCAGGCTAACTGTCACTGACATCCTCTTTGTCGCTCCCTCTCCGGACCAATGGACCCTCATATGGTCTCAGTCCGCTCCCCTTTCTCTTCTTCGCCCATTAATGGTGGAACCAAATGGCAGTACTCTTGGCACACTTCCCATGCTCTAGGTGCATCATTAATGTCTACCAGAATGGCACTGTCAAGGCCCAGAGCTCTCAGCCCAACCTCCTCCTCCTTGATAGGCGTCTGCCAGCTCTCATCAACTTACTCCCTTCTCCTGCCACTCCTTCTGCCACCACCCTGGTCCCTTCGCCACCACGACAGGCGTACCACATCCCTGTAACCCTCATTGGAAGACCTTCAAAAGGTGACAACCAGCTTCACCTAACTAAACTCTCACTCTGCCGTTAAATACTCCTCCGACATCTGTCACCTCCTTGTAGACTTTGACCTTGACATCCTCGCTCTCACTGAGGCATGGGTCACAGCCAGCTGTGTCACTGCTTTTGACATGCTCCTCCCTGAGGGCTACAAGATCCTCTCTAAGCCCAGGTGTAACCTGCCTGGAGGCAGAGTGGCCCTGATCTTCCATGAATGAGTCCCTGCTACTATCATACCCACTCAGTCCTACTCTTCCTTTGTATGCCTCATCTGCAGGCTTGGTGTCTCTCCTATCCTCTCGCTGACTCTCACCACCATCTACAGGACCCATGGCCCGATCTCCCTCTTCCTTTCAGAGTGGGCTGACCCCACTTCTTCTCTCCTGACCTCTACCGCTAAGTTTCTCCTCCTTTGAGGCTTCAATATTCACCTTGACTCCACTGATACTGCCACTGGACTCTTCTGCAGCCTCCGTGACTCTCTTTCCCTCACCATTCTTCTTTCCGGTCCGACCCATTCAGCTGGACACACCTTGGATGCTCTCATCTCTGCAGACATCCCCATCTCTAACCCTCTCACTACAACGCTGTCCTGGTCTGACATGATCTCCTGTCATCTCATCCAAATTTCTTGGGTCCCCTGGCCTCTGCCCGCACTGCCAGTCTCCTTCTCCGTCATTCGACCGATGAAGCGATTGTCAGTTGCTGCTTTTGCCACCACTTTCATTCCCCCTCCCACTCAAGCCTCGGACTCTCACCCTGACAGAGCCCTTGCTAACATTCACCTCTCCATCTCTAACACCCTTGACATCCTTGCCCCTGACATGAGGATCCGCATGAAGCCTGCCCCCAAGCGCAACACCTGGCATGACTCCGATTTAGCCTTTCTGAAACGCAAGTGCAGAGTTGCTGAACGGAAGTGGCAGGCTTCAAGCACATCCACTGACAGACTGACCTGCCGCTTACTCCAAAGGCAATACAGACTCTCCATCTGCTCGAAGTGGGCTCACATCCAAGCCTGCATCTCTGGGGCCATCAACAACACGGCTAAACTGTTCAAAATCTGCAAGGAACTCGACAATCCAGTCTCCACTTCTCCTCTGCCATCCCACGCCCTCTGCACTGCACTTGCCTCCCAATTCACTACCAAAACTCAGGGCATCCTGTCCTCACTCTCCTCTACTCCCCTCCCTCCTTCCTCACCCACTGTCAGGCCTCCCTAGGCCTGCCTCTCTCCTATTCTCCTACTTTTCGCCCATAGCACCGGATGAGGTCTCTAAACGAGTCCTCTCTATTAAAGTCTACTCCAAACAGTTGCCCCCTTGCTCCTCCAGAACTATCAAGGACAACATTGCCTCCCTTGATCCAGCCTTGTCCGATTTCTGCCATCAGTCCTTTGCCATTGGCTCCTTCTCACTACCCCACAAGCACTTCCTTGCGCATCCTCTCCTTAAAAATACTTCTGCCCACCCTTCCTGCCCGGCTAACTACCGCCCTTCCTGGACAAACTCTTGGAAATGTTGGTCATCACCCAACTGATCCACCACATTCAATCTGTTGGTCATCTCAATGACCACCAGTCTTGCTTCAGAATAGCCAGCGGCACAGGAACTGCTCTCCTGAACACCTGTGAAGACTTGCTCTCAAATCTCGATTCCAACTCTCCCACTGTTATCATCCTTCTCGATCTTTCCTCTGCCTTTGGTAGGTCAATCATGCCATCCATATAAATTGGCTCCGTGATACCCTTGGCATCACGGACCTGGCACTAGACTGGTTGACCTCTGTCCTATCCGACTGACCTTCCTTTCAAATGAGCCATTTCCTCTCATCCACCACTCTATCCACCTGCGGTGTCCATCACAGCTCTATCCTCACTCCGTGGCTCTTCAACATCTACCTTTCGCCCTCTGGCCCACTTGATCTCCACCTTCTCTCCTCACTTCCAGTGTTATGACACTCAGCTCTCCTTCAAGCTTCCCCCCACTTCCTCCTCTTCTTCACCTCTTATTCCTGATGATTGTTTGACTGCTATTCAGACATGGTGTGCTACTAATGACCTCTGCCTTAATGCCAGTAAATGCAAGATCCTTCTCATTGGGACCTCCTACTCTATGGCCGCCCTCCATGGGTCCCTTCTCACCTTCTTGTGAGGCAAAAAAGCTAGATGTCATCTTCAACTCCTCTCTCTCTCTCTCTCCTTCTCTCCTCACATTGCAGACCTTGCCAAGAAGGCCCACTTTCAGCGGCACCTCCTCAGAGGCGTTCTCCCCTTCCTCAACTTCCCCTAGTAACTCAATGTCTCCAGAGCTCTGGTCATCTCTAAGCTGGACTACTGCAACAGCCTTTTCCTCAATTTGCCTTCATCCTCCCTTCGCCGTCTTCAGCTAATCCAGTAGGACTGCAAGACTTATCCTTGTCCTCAAGCCCAGGGACAGCATCTCTCCAGCCCTAAAATCTCTCCACTGGCTCCCATGGCTGCAAGGATCAAGTTGAAGACCCTCTGCATCATCCACAAGGTTTTCTGGGGCCTGGGACCCCGCTAAATCCAACTCTCTCTCCCTAAATACCTACCTGCTAGAGCCCTTCAGTCTTCTAGCTCGAACTCCCTGCAGATCAGACGCTTTTCCAAGCAGAGAGTAGGAGTAGATCTTTCTCTTCGGCAGGGCCTCCCCCTGGAATTACCTCCCAGCCCCTCTCAGGCTTGAGCCGGATCTCCTTAAGTGATGGATGCTTCTCAAGACCCTCCTTTTCTCTTCATCCTTCACTCTCCTCCTCCCCTGCTATGCCCCCCTCTGCCACATTGACTGGCTGCCTGGTCCCTTCTGAGTCTTACAGGGCACCACGCCCTCCTCACCCAGTCTACTCCAGCACGCCTGTCTCCCTGCACCACCCCCTCATAAAATGCACTGGCCCATCCGGGCCCCCTTTCCCTGACTAGCCCAGCAGAGTGTGCAGCCCTACCGAGCCTGGTTCACCCCAGTCTTTGGATTTAGCATGTTGTCCGCACTCCCTGCACTTCCTGTATCCCCTTGCACTTGCCCACCTGGCCTCCCCTTAGCACTTGCCTAGCCCCAGGGACCCTCTTCTTCCCCTCCTCTCCCCCCACACTTTCTATGCTTCCACTCTGCCCCACACTTCCCTCCCACCCTAGCATTATTGCCATCTCCTCCGACCTAAACTCCCCTACCTCCTGCACTTCATGTCACTGCACTTGCAAGATCCCAATGACAAGGCCTAGTCGGACCGTTACTGTTTTCTCCCCTGGCCCCCCCACCCCCCTTTTTTTGTCTTGTGGTGCCTTGAAACACCATTTGCTGTATAGGCGCTTTATAAAAACCTAATCAAATTTTTAAAAATAGAATAAGTCATGACCCCCTTACCTCGGCACGTTCCCATTGCAAAGCCCATGAGCACATACATATTATGAGATAAGGGGGTCACAATGACCAATGACATACAAAATGCCATTATAGGGGACATAGCATTATGGGGGACATCAACGGGAACGTGCTGAGTTAAACTGGCATTACTTCCCACATCCACTGAATTTCAAGGGTTTTGTTGCGCTAAATATGCCCAACTTAACTACACTTTAACTTAAGTTTTTTCAGTGAATTTCAAGGGTTCTGTTATACCATCGTTTTTTTACCCCAATATCTTTCTTTTGGACCCACCAAGTATCACAGAATTTGGCCATGGTCACTATACAAGTTTTTCAGGCCCAATAGCCAGGGCCTTCAGCAGTGGCCAGTGAGCAAGGCCTTCGTCCAAGCCCACTGTATCTTTCAAAACGCTACCTTTCATTCCCTCTCACTAGCCACGGCCTTCGCCAATAACCCACTAGCCATGGCCTTCGTCCCTGGCCACTCCACATATTGCTCCAATAGGTTTCCTAAACGGGCCCACTAGCTATGGCCTCCAACCATGTCACACAACTAGGTTTCTTTCGGGCACACTAGCCATGGCCTCTGGCCATGGCCATTGGCCTTTCGCCATGGCTCTGTGACATGTTGCCCACTAGGTGCCATGTCCACAGTACTTGTTCCCTCAATATCGTTCTTTCGGACCCACTAGGTGGCCACTGTTAACCATACAGACCTTTAGGGCCCACTAGCCAGGGCCTATCTTTTAAAACACTAACTTTCTTTCCAACTCACTAGCCATGGCGTTCACCCATGACCATTGGCCCTAGCCTTCGCCCGTGGCCCCTTTACATATTGCCCCAATAGCCTGTTTTCTGGTCCCACTAGCCATGGTCACAGCCTTCGGCCTTCGGCTCTGGCCACTCTGCATATTGCTCCTAACGGTTTCCTAAAAGGGCCCACTAGCCTTGGCATTTGGCTATGACTAGTGGCCCTGGCCATTGGCTGTGGCCACAACACTAGGTGTCTTTGGGCACACTAGCCATGGACTTTCGCCGTGGCCCCTTGACATGTTGTCCACTAGGTTTCGTTGGGGCACACTAGTCACAGCCTTCGGCTGTGGCCACTTTCCATATTGCACCATTTGTTTCCTTAAAGTAACCCAGTAGCCATAGCCTTCGGCCACCCCCATTACCACCCACCTCACTGTAGCTGTAAAATTCCCTTTTTTTGTCTAAATCTCATTTTCTTAACTCTCGCTTTTCAAAAAACGTTTTCACCATAAACAATGTACTACAGATAAGCGCAGTTATCTGTAAACGCACACAAATAACCGCGGTTATTCATCAAAAGCATGCAAGATCCCAAACTCTCCCCTGCCCTCCCAGGCACGCACCAAGTGCCCCTTCCTCGTGCCATGCTCCCCCTCCCACTCCCTTCAAGTTCTTTTTCCCTCCCTAGCAACTCCCCAATTTCACATGGTGTCCTCTTTCCCCCTCCACACCCCTAGCCTGATGTCATTTCATCATTTTTCCTCCTCCAAATGGCATTTCTTTGGTTTTCGGCTAATCCTGGTTATACCCATTATAACCACGGTTATCTCTCGTGTCTAGCAAAAAAGAAAATGGCAGCTTTTTCATTCCTGAAAAGACTTGCTGATGCATCTGGGACACATATATAGCTATACTTTTGAGAGATGGGGTACCCCCTTCTGTGTCAAATACTTTCACAACTATTGGACGGAATAACCTCAGACCCTTCCTGGAAATGTTATTTACCTCTCTCAGCCTCTCTGGTGCAAAGCACCAAGACCTGTATAAATGTGTACAGGCGCATGGGGCCATCCGTTCTCTGTTGGATATTTTAAACTACTGGATGGATTTGCCCCAAACCAGTCTAGACCAGAACTAGATCTACTGGACAAAATGTTTGGCTTGCAAAGGAATGTGGAGCAGTGAAATCCTAATTATATATAGAATTGAGAAAGGAGAGGAGCCAAAATGTGGACGTTAAGCACCCTCCGGGCAAATTTAAATCTCTTATTGCCAAAAAAAGGCAGGTGCAGAACATAAGAATGTGGTTATGATTAGGCAAGCTTTGGTAGAGAAGGATCAAAAGAAATGTTGGCAAACAGTAGCCAAGCAGTTTGGAAAATCTCCAGCTAGAAACAATAACAGTATCTGCTGAAGAATGGCAAAGGCATTTTAGTAATCTATATTTTGGTAATACTTTTTGGAGACGAATCCCAGGATGTTATCACTGCTTCAGTAGAGGGAGCCCCTTCCCATGAGGCCAGGTAGGTGAGGCGGCTGCCGGATTGTCCCTGTGCGGATGGTATTCAGCCAGTGGATCTCATGGGAGGGAAAACCTCTTATGGGACCATTGACAACTATTGTGGAAGAACGTGGTATTCACATAACACCCCACCTCTCCTTCACCCCCACTCTCTTCACCCCTGCCCTCCTATCCAAACACCTCCATGTGTTATTGTCACCATTCTTCACTATTAAAGATAAAAAAGCCAAGGAGTTGGAAAAGATGCTCAGAAAAAATAACATTCTACCCATGTTAAAGGCAACATCCTGGATTGGATGGCGAGCTATAACATTGCTTTATCTAAAATTACCACCGCACCATGCATATGGTCTGACCATTTGTTTGTTTCAAATAAAATACTGCTTCCACCTCTAAATAAACTCAAACACGAACCCCTGCGAAAAATTATGCACATGAATTACAAGGCACTCACTACAGACAAATTAACTGAATGCTTGCCCTCCCTTATGCATACTACGAGTGATTCAGATCATCCGTATCCACTGGTGGAGAAATACAATACCCAAATGGCTATCCTACTGGACGATGTGGCTCCTATGAAGCCTAAAACAATGAGGAAATCTATCCGCCAACAAAAATGGTTTACACCAGAGATGTCTAAATTAAAGGCTACTAAACGAGGCGCAGAGCGTGCTTGGCTTAAAGACCAAAACGCGATTAATAGAGCCACTTGGAAAGTACATGCGAAAGTATACAAAGAAACAATCATGGAAGCCAAGCGGACCTATTATAATGATCAAATTGATTCAGCTAAATAATGACATCAAGGAACTTTTTCGCCTCATCAGGTCTTGGGAGAACCAGAAGTTTTAAATCATTCTATTACACCTACTAAAGAAGACTGTTAGTACACAGAAAGCTTTCTCTGACATATTGACATGCGCTCAAGACAAAATTAGGAGACAACTACAAAACCAAACCTTAGACATAAATTCCTCTGTAGTAAAGAATGTACAACTTAATCATATGATTAATCATACAGAATTAAAAAAGGAGGAGCTTCAATCAACTCATACTGGTTTTAAATTTCCAGAAATTACAGTCACTGAGGTTGAAGATACTGTCATGATCTCTGCTTCCAAAAGATCAGGACTTGCCCGACTCCCTTGGAAGCAGACCCATAACCCCGGTTCCGAGTGCCAGCCAGTCCCAATTGGGACCTTTTGGACCCTGTCCTGGCGCCAGTGGCACCAGGCTCATAAAGATGCCCAGTCCCAGTGCTGGAAGCGCCGGGCTCATAATGCTTGGGTGGACTTACCTGCAGCAGACCATGCTGCTTACTTACCTGCCAGTTGAGCCCCTGATCCTCTTCTGTTTGGGACTACTTTTCCTGTTGGGTGGGGCAGGAGCCACTCCCTAGGTTCAGAACACTGGAACTCTTCTGGAAAGCAAGAACTCTTTTCTCACCTAGGCGAGGCTGTGGAAGGAGACACCTAAGCACTACAGGAGGCTATTTAAACCACACCCGATGGATGAATCTTGCTTTGCATTATTCTGCATTCTCTGCAGCAGAACGCTCATCGTGTCTTCTGCTTCTGATCCTGGGCCTAAGGGAACAAAGGCTTACCATCCTGGAATCCAGTCTTCAGCAGCACCTGTAAAGACAAAGAAAGAACAGGTTAGCACTACGGTCTTCAGTGGCAGCGCATCTCTTACCTGGTCCATCGGCTGTCACCAACGCCTCGCGCTGCATTCCGGCATCTGAAAGACAAAGGCTTACCTACTCTTCGCATGCTCCGGAGGTCTTCGCACTGCATTCCGGTATCTGAAAGACAAAAGCTTACCAGCTCTTCGCACGCTCCGGAGGCCTTCGGCGCTGCATCCCGCATCTGAAAGACAAAAGAAGGTGCGTTTAAAGACATTGGGCAACTTTATTTCTCACGTGCCATTACTCCTTCCCACGCCGAATCCAGTGGGTATTCCAGCACCCTTCAGCTTCTCTAAAGCTCCGAACTTGTACCTGCAAGATAAAAGGGACAGTTAGTGCGCATCGTGAAGCAGGCTACAAGCGCTTACTTACGTGCTTCCAGGCGCTTCTATTCCTCACGCGGGTTCGATCCTCAACTCTCATCAGCCCGCCATCCGCCATCGCCGGAACCCTGCAAAACAAGAGATATCATTACAAAAGACTTTTAAGACATTTGAAGTGCCCAGAACTTACCGTTCGTGCAGTTAACGACGGACAGCAGTCCTCTGAGGTCAAGAGGCCTGCACCCTTATCCAGTGAAGAAACTGGTTACGGCACCCTGCCCCGAGGCAGATGGAGAGCTCGGCGTTCACTTACCTAAGGTGAGGGCGTTAACCTTTGGGGTTCTACAGGAGAAGAGAAAGGGAAGAGGAGAGAGGCACCCAATAACCCCAGTTCATTAATCCCATATTTTCTATCTGCAGACATCTTACTCTTCGAGTCAGACACACAGTGCACAGAGGTCCAGCCCAAAGAGCCAACCGTGTGTTACACATCACCTTTGAAGATACGGCATTCACCCAGTCAAGACCGGCGCCTCTGCGGGAATCAGGTGAGCGTTACAGATACCATGAGAGCCATGAACCCAACTAGTTGTCCAGGGGACCTCATTCCGTCAAAAATTATCTTAGACCATCAGAGCATTTTTGCACCATTTTTGTGCAGATTTGTAAATGCCTCTTTCAGGCACTGCACTGTTCCACAAGCCATCAAAACAGTGGCAGTCACCCCCCTTCTAAAGAAAGCCGGCCTAGACCCTAAAGATGCCACCAACTATCGACCCATTACTAACACCCTTTTTTTCTTGAAATTGGTGGATAAGGTCGCCACAACACAACTTCAATCTCACATTGAAAATACTAGCAGGCTGCATGAGAGACAATCGGGTTTTCGCTGCTTGCATGGCACCAAGAGTGCTTTGGTTGATCTTCAGACTCACATGCTGTCTTTAGTTGAGAGATGTAGACTGGGCTTGTTAATATTATTAGATCTCAGTGCAGCCTTTGATCTTTTGGATCACAAGATCTTACTACACAGACTGCTTGACACATGTGGCTTGGCCACTGAGACTGTAAACTGGGTCATATCCTTTTTGGAGAGCAGAAGGTCCAGGGTACATTGGGGAGAGGCGTTCTCGGAAATAGAGACGTTCCTATGTGGCGTCCTGCAGGGAGCCTGCTTGTCGCCTCTCCTTTTTAATATCTACATCGTCCCTCTCTTTAGAGAACTGGAGAAGCTGGGCTATTTCTTCACAAACTATGCCGACGATTTCCAGCTGTCAATGGAATTATCAGGAGACCATCAAGTAGACCAACTTTAACTTAATGAAGTGTACAGAGTGATAAAAGATTGGATGACCACAAACTGGCTATGCCTAAATGCAGGAAAGACGGAACTCATGATTTATGGGTCCAAGAAATCTAGGGAGGCTTTAGCCCCGGCCTTCTCTGGTTTCTTGGTTGACGATAGCCTCATCAAAGTAATTGACAAGGTGAAGACACTAGGTGCGTACATGGAGGCTTCCCTGGACGCAGGCGCACACATAGATGCCATTGAAAAAAACACTCAATATCATCTGTGAGTATTGAGGCAGGTCGCCCTTCTAATCTCAAAAAACAATCGAGCCAAGTTAGTCAGAGCCGTGATCTTACCACGCCTAGACTACTGTAATGCTCTATTGGGGGGTGCAAGTAGAGAAGATGTTCTTAGACTACAGAAAATTCAAAATGCCTCAGTGCGTATAATCTATAGCAAGAAAAGGTATGAACCCACCTCCGATGCCAGAAGGGAGCTACACTGGCTTCCGATATCAGCCAGGATTTCCTTTAAAACGTTAACACTCTGTCACAAATGCATCTATGGGACAGCCCCAAACTACTTAATGGACAAAATTTCGGTTTACCAACCTGCAAGAAACCTTCACTCCACATCCACTCTAAGTCTGCAGGTGGCTAGGACAAAGAGAGCCCGCGGTAATGGACGTTCCTTCCCGGTGCTCGTGGCTAAGTTCTTGGAACAACCTACCACTGGTGCTCAGAGCTGAAAGAAACCATCTGGCGTTTCGGAAGCTCCTAAAAACAGAACTGTTTATTTAACTCTATCTTCGGTTATCCTCACTGACCTTTTTTTTTCTGCTTGTGAAGGAGTGCTTGGATGCCTTAGGGTTTTAGCGCTATAGAAATGTTTTAACATAACATAACATAACAACTCAGTACTGAGACGAGGAACACCTTTAGTGAGCCACAACATCAGAACCAGATCAGTACTGTGACAAAGAGGTGGCGCGCAGCAGTACAGAGTACCTCCCAGGACCAATTTGCCCATTCAAAGTAGCTCTCGTAAGCTGATTCGACAAATTCCAGTTAAAAGTGAAGAGGGACTTGACAAAGTGTCAAGCCTGCCCTGGAGGAGACGCAAGATGGAATATGCTATGGGAAGGAGAGAGGCAGACCGGTAAGCCGAGAAAGAAGTAGGTTGCTGTCAAGCTGGTCCAGTGTGCAAGGACAGCGCGGCGAGCCTCAAAGAAGGCGATCCTGGCTTCCCCGAAGGTTGGAACACGGGGAGAAACAGTCCCACGCTGACAAGGAAGAAGACCATCACAGACCATGAAAGAAGGGACGCTGTTGGATGGGGAGGTGACAGGGCTCCTATAGAGTGGCAGAGACAATCTGAGGGAGAAAGTAAACAAAAGAAGCGACATGATTGGGTCTGGTACCCTGATGGATGTCAAGAGATGTTTAGAAAACTAAAACAAACAAATAACACTTGGCAGAATAGTCATACTTGCAAGAACCCGCAGTGCAAGTCCGGGACCCGCACCCACATAGAATCAAGCATCTAGATTACTCTGCATAGTCACAGTACTCGATGGACTGGGCAAGCAAGGTGACTGCAGCCTGAGTAAGACCAGGGGGGAAGTGAGACATTTTCCTTGCTGTTATAAAGACGCCCAGGAAGCCTGGGAAGTACTGTGTTCTGGAAACCTGAGAAAGGCCTGGGGAAGGGAGGGTACTGCAGCCTGAGAAAGACCATGAGGTGGAGGGCGACTTTCCCCTTGGCGTTATAAAGACACCCGGGAAGCCTGGGAAGATGTCATGGTCATGAAGTCAGGGGCACAGGCATGCAAGGGTCGCATGCACAGGAGACCTGGGTGAACACTGTCCTGGCGCCTTTGGCGCCAGGCTCATGAACAAAAGTAAACAAGAACATCCATTTAACACCAAAAGGCTTTTATTATGGACATTGCACTTCAGATGCATTAACCTTGAACATTCCATCCATTAAACAGAATGCATTAACCTTGAACATTCCATCCATTAAGCAGCCCCAAGTGTATTTGTGGGTGTGGCTGCTAATGGATTGCCTTCGCACGTGCTCACTCTCTAGGAGTGGCAGGGTGTGGCTGGTAAGCCGGCCCTAATGGGCGTGCCCACGATCTCAGCTATATAAACTGCCCCGATCCTCAAGACAGATGCTTCGCGTTATTCTGCACTTGCAAGCAGCGTAACGCTCACCGTCGCCTCAGGTCACACTTACCTTTGAAGATCCTGCTTCCTGGACATCCTGCTTCCTGCCAGCATACTTACCAACTCAGGGAAGCTGTTCTTACCTGTACATCTCTTCGGCGAACCAAATATTCATCTTTACACTTTCCGGAACGCCGAAATCTTCATCTTGGCACTGCAGCACGACACGCTCCATCGTCGACAGCAGCGCCTGCAAGGAAAAACAGAAGACAAGGTTAGACATCGAAAAAACAGTCAGTTTAAGGTTGCACTTCGCCATACTTCACGCTTTCCCTTAAACCATCACTTACCTGCTGTCGAGCATTGCGGTTGCATCCATCTTCCATCCGGCTGCGTCTTGAGTCTCACAGCTGCATTGAGGCCGCATTTCCATCTAAGGGAAGAAAACAGAAGAGAGACATTATTGCGGGCATAAATAGGAGCAACATATACAGACATTAAAGAGAACGAACAGCATCACAAGAGCTCAAGAAAGACTTACCAATCATAAGGAGAAGCATAGTCACAGCTGGACTGGACTAATCCTTATCAGGGATCAGTGAAGGAACTAGATCCCATTTGACGCGCCCCTGTCAGAAGTAGCAGGACCGAGAGCTTATCTTCCATAATTCACAGGTGAGCTTTATGGGCCGGCGTATGCTCACAGAAACCGTACTTTGGGATGAAGGATTCGAGAGGTACAACAATCACAGACTGGCACACTCACACACTCTTATCTCCACGCAGGAGCAGTATCACCACGTACCACGGGTCACAGCTTTTCTACTGGGGGAGGGGTCTGAGGGGGGTGATTCAAGTTCAGGGAGGGCTGCAACCGTGCCCCAACGCCTCCGCAGAGACCAGGTGAGTGTAACAGAAGAACTGTGTTCTGAAAACATGAGAAAGGCCTGGGAAGGGATGCATTTTCCTGAGGTCGTCCACACAGTGTTTGAACTGTTGCTGTGCAATAACACAGAGCTTGGCAGGTGAGTAAACCAAGTCTGTCTTTGGGACTAGCTTAGAGAAGCATCAAATTCTCTTCTACGTCTCAGTCCTGGTAGGAGGAAACCAGATCTGCCAACCAGAGTCAGGGACCCACTACAGTTTGGAGACTCCTCCAAACTTCTCTTCTGTGTCACAGGGCCTGGTAGGAAAAGAATCAGATCTGGGGACCCCAGAGACAGAGAAGAAGCCTGAGAAGGGCCAATTGGGGAACATCCCCTGAAAGGGGCCTCTAGGGATCCCTAACGTCTGTGGAAACAAGGCGAGTCACCACAAATAGGGTTTATTGCAAAGCAAAAGTCTCAGTTGGCGAACTCGGTCTCACGCCCCGCGACGTGTATCTCTAGACCTTGAGGGACGCAAGAGAGTGAATTCCGTACATCAGTTACATATATACAAAATGCATATCAAACAATCAGCTATGACATGTTTCACACCCCCCTTTTATTGGGTTTCTTTGAACTTGGTGTGATGATGGACATCTCCGACAACTATGACACCTTCAAACATCTATTCTAGTAACAATTTGCAATAGTGAGTGTGGAGGCATCTTTCAGTTGTTGAATAGAACACAGTGCTTCTGTTCTTGGAAGCGAGCTACATACAGGGGGGGGCGGAGAGTTGCATTCCAAACCTTGCTATCTATTAGGTGCTATTCGTGTCCTGGGAGCCGACACGCTCTAGCGGGCTCAGCAAAAGGGGGCCGTAAGAAAAGCATAATTCAAGCCTTTAGCTATATTATTCTAACATATTCTACCATATAACGAGACTGGCTGGCAGCTGCAAAATGATTAAATGCCCTGCAGCTCTGTTTCAAGGAAACATTCGGGAGGGAGCCGGGCATTCTTCCTGGCGCTGCCTAGGTTTGTGTTCCAACAAACTCTTTTATCCTCACCGCCCTGCGGCCTTGTCCTTTTTACGTGCAGACAACAATGTTTACAATCGAGCAGGGTAAGCGGAAAATATGCTGCGAAGCAATAGGAACAGAAAGCAATGAGCAATGGTTAGAAAACAAAATGGCGATTCTTGTTACATCAAAATGGCAGTTCAGTGGCAAACTTGAAAACCTATATTCTGTCATTTCGTGCATGAGACGGTTGGGCCACGGCCACCAAAATACGTTCGCGGTCACAAAGTAGAGGTATCCATTTTTCTAGACTGACAAACCCTCCTTTGGCCGTATGCCAAATGTCTCATCTATTTATTGAACCCTCCTCTAGTGATGACGAGTCTGAAGTACTTATGTCTGAATTTTGCATGCTATTGTAAACATCTTCGTCTTCATCAATATCTATTGCCATCAACTCTTTTACTGTTTTCATTTCATTTGGGTCTTGGTCAGCTCGACCATGAGGTTGCTTTTTCTTAGTCATCATATGCATACATCCCTCCGTACATCCCTCAGTTACCTCAGCGCAAATTATTGGTAGGCAATGTATGCAACAACAGCATGTTAGGAATATTCCAAACACCATTACTAATATTGAGATTAACTTCCATCCCCAAGAACGTAGTATTCCCCAAAACCAAGATCCTATTCCCCAGCTTCCTTCTCCAGTAGGGAGTTGAGAGTTTAGGACACGCATTTTCTTTATTGCTTCAAAGATCGTAGGGGAATAGTCACCGACATAAACTCAAGATGCTGATCCCACTATTTTGCAAATTCCCCCACGATCAACCAGGATCACATCGAGAGCCATTCTATTTTGCAGCGTCATTAACCTGATTCCTCTTTCTTCCAATGTCATTTTAAATAGTATATCTGTTGTTGTGTTTATGGTCTTTTTTAGTATTCTGGACAGCTGCCTTATATTATAGGAGTTCACTATCTGCCCTAAGAAGGGCATGAATGATTTTGCTACATCAGTTGCTATTAAAACACCCTTGTCAGTCCTTTTGACTCTAGTTCTGGATAATCTGGCCATGTCTGCTGTTTCCAAGAGGAATACTCCTGGGAACAGTAGACCTAGGTAACATGTACCTCCCCAGTTTCTGGGCAACCAAGGATATGATTTCTCTCCACATATACAATAAACTGGATCACCTGCATATATTGGTTCTATTTCCCATTTTAATACCACTGTATTCATGCATCCAGTATATGTTCCGCCTGAAAAAGAGCCTTTCTTTTTTAGACAAAAAGGGACAGTTCTTGGGCTATAATTCACTGTGTAAAATGGGGGGATTGCGTCTTTGTCCCCTTCTGTTCTTACACAAAACGTCATTACAGATGTCTTTTCTGGTGGGGACAATCTATCTCGTCTATTTTGTCGTGTTATCTTTCGTGTATTTTTCCTCGTGAGCTCTGGGGCTATTACTTGTGCTTTATGGAAAATGGAACAACCCACAGGCGTCATTATTATCTCCTCGAACTCATTCATGTTGGTTCTGCCTAATTGACCCGTACTACTCTCATTCCATTTCCCATAAAACATTGCACCTAAAGATGCACTACATGCAGAACTTAATGGTAATGGCTGTACATACCACCCTATTCCTTTCCCAGCATGCTGTGGTAAATGGGCACATACCCAACAATTTGTTTTCTTCAGAATTGCATGTGTCATGTTCATGATCAATAGCAATGTATTATTCCCAAAACCTTCCCTGTGTCTTTCTTCCATTGGGGGCAGGGTATAGGTAATCACCTGAACCGGGCTTTCAGTAGTGGATATATTAATTATTGGTAAAAACATTTCTAATGGGTGTATCGCTTCCACATACCATAATATTAGGGCTGTCGATATTGGTGCTACCACGCTCATAAAGCACATTATTATTGTCAGTGCCAGCAAACAATTCGTTTTACCATGCGTTTTTCTTAAGTTTACAGTCTTTATAATTGACTCATTCTCAGCAGTGGTGGTGCAGGAGGAGGCTGAAACCGGTCCCGGCATGTTTCTCATCATCCTTCTTCTTCCTTATTACAGTTCGTCGTGGATATCTCTCTTCGTCGTGCTTGCTCTGGTGTCAATAAGTTCAATGGAATTGTCACAGTTCAGTTCTGCCTGTCCTTATTAGCCTGGATTTGTTTATTCGTTTTTAGGCAAGATCACTTGTTCTTTCTCATACTGCTCAGAGGACCTCTGATCAGTTATCTTATTGCCTTAGTACCATGTGCGCCCAGCTTGTCCGCTCTGGTTCAGGACACATGTACTTTTAATCAGTTATTTCACTGCCATAGTACCATGTGCGCCCAGCTTGTCAGCTCTGGTTCCTGACAGATGTACTTTTATGATCGCAACAAGGAGCCGCGAGTCTTGAATTGTCCGACTTGCACAATTCTCACGCTTCTCTCCTCTACACCTCTAGTTCCTTCTCCGTCCATGAGCTGAACCAGAGGTTGACATAAACATCAAAAAAGAACTGCGCATCACTTCGTTTTTCGAGGCCGCAAGTTGTATTGCCTCACTCCTGGTATCGTGTGATCCGTGAACAGTGCCGGTGGACTTCCAGATTCAGGCAAAAAGTCAGCCTGCGGCGCTACTGCAGGTGCTGGTGTGCGCCGCGCCAGTGATGCAGATTCGGTCTTTGGCGTGCTGGTGGGCGCCAAAGGGGTACACGATTTGTTTCTGCTGGTATTTGCAAGGCAGATTTCGTGTCAGTCAGGAGTGATGTTGATTCTGCTGGGCCACATTGGGGCACTCTTTGCCCTTCCCCCTTTTTGGCAATCGTCTCAGGCTTTGTTTCGAGTTTCACTTCTCGTTTTGGCAGATTTGGTGGCTGCTTATTGGCAACAGTTTCTTCAGTTTCTGGGACCGCCTTCTCTTTCCGGTCATCAGTGTCAGGCAAGTCTTTCAGTGCAGTTGGAATCTTCTTGGCATGGGTGGCATGGATCCACGATTTCCTTCCATCCACCCGTATTGCCGTTTGCGTCGCCAAGAGTGCTTGATAGGGCCCGGGCCACCTGGGTGCTAACGATGACTTTCTTTCAAAACATTTTAGCAGCACCCAGTCGCCTGGCTCCAGCACGTGCCCCGGACCGGTGTATCTCACTGGTAATGCCTCCTGCACCTGCTGATGAATCAAACGCAATTTCTGCATTAAAAGGCCACAATAAGTACTAAGCACAGGATGTTCTACCTCACTAAGTCGTTTTGGCTGTGGTGCGCACCTTACATTTGCCGGCCTCCCCATTACGATCTCGTACGGGGAGAGCCCAGTTTTAGCCTGTACAGACGTACGCATGCATAATAGTGCTATTGGTAATGCATCCACC
Organism: Ambystoma mexicanum; assembly: GCF_040938575.1. Classification (NCBI taxonomy): domain Eukaryota; kingdom Metazoa; phylum Chordata; class Amphibia; order Caudata; family Ambystomatidae; genus Ambystoma; species Ambystoma mexicanum. The sequence continues at coordinate 256,663,455 of NC_090928.1, read as the reverse complement.
CAACTTAACTTGCTTCCCGCACAAATCTTTCTAATCTTTGATTTCAGAATCCCGTTGTGCCTCTCTACAAGACCGGCAGAATTCAGATGCCTTGAACTATGGAATCTCTTATCAATCTGAAGACCAGCACATATCTGTAATACCACTGCGCCACAAAATGTGGTCCATTATCGGACCATAGGAGACGGGGCAAGCCAAATCTGGAAAAATACTCCTTAAGCATTACTTTTGCCGTGCTCATTGCTGTGCAGTCCTTCAAGGGATATGCCTCCACCCACTTACTGAATGCACAGATCACCACCAAGACGTATTTTAAGTTTTGGCATCCCTCCATCTCTATGAAATCAAAATGGATCACCTCAAATGCCATAGAGGGCGGGCCAAAACTGCCTGTTGGAGTCACTGTTCCCTTTCCTACATTGTGTTGCAAACACGTGATACAGTTCTGCACCAACCTCTCTGCATTCTTTTTTATGTTTACATTCTGCCATACTGTAGAAAGGTGCTGTATTATCTTTTTCGCACAGATGTGCGTAGGGCTGTGGGCCATTGTGACCATTGCAGTCACATACGAATTTGGCAACATCCAGTTTCTAGTTCCCTTGTCCACCCAACAACCCTCCAGATCCAACTCAGCAGAGCCCTCTGCCCACCCTTGTATTTCATCGGCCGTAGCTTCGGCCTGCATTTCTTTGACAGTGGCAACTCCATTTTCTATCATACAGGGTACTTCCTCTGTCTGAACAGTCATCATTTTGGTATTTAAATCAGTGGCAGTTTGTTTCGCAATTCTGTCTGCAAACGCGTTTCCCTCTCCTACTTTGCATGTTACCTTCTTATGTGCCTCGCATTTCACTATTGCTAGGCGCTTTGGAAGCGCGAGTGCAGACAGTAATCGTACAATCAAAGGGCCATGTTGAATTCTGGCGCCATGTGATGTCAAAAACTCTCTCTCAGCCCAGAGTCGACCAAAGTTATGAACTACTCCAAAAGCATACTATCAGTATATATATTCACATTAAAATTTTCAGAAATCTCGCAGGCTCTGGTTAATGCTATTATCTCTGCGGCTTGTGCCGAATTGTAGGGAATTCTTTTGCTTTCTACAACGCTCTCTAGGGTAGTGATAGCATATGCGGCAGTTGTCGTGCCATCTGGTAATTTAAAACATGAGCCGTCACAAAATAACTCTCCATCTGGCTCTTTCTGTGGGATATCACTTAAATCAACTCTCCCCTTGGTTTCTTCCTCAGTGACCATTAAACAATCGTGGGGGGGGGGGATTCATCCTTCCCAATTTCTTTTATGGTTGGTGGCATTAATTCTTCAGGATTCAAAGCGCTACACCTCATAATTTGGATATGGGGCGCGAACAAGATAATCTCATATCTTGTCAACCTAGCAGAGGTGAGGTGTTGCGTCTGTGTCCTATTTAATAGAACGTCTATGGCATGTGGCACCATCAAAATTAAAGTGTGCCCCAATACCATCCCTTCCATTTGTTTCACTGACGCAGCAGCCACCGCGACAGATCGCAAACATTGTGGTAGTGCGCGCTACAGGGGCCAGCGCAGAAGAAAAATAGCCGCATGACCTATTTCTTCCACCTTGTTCCTGTGTCAAAACCGCCAATGCACATCCTTCACTTTCACACACAAATAGTTTCAATATTTTCTCATAATTCGACGTACCCAAAACTGGAGCCGAGCATAATGCAGGTTTTAATCCATCAAATGCTTTCGGACATTCCTCATCCCACTGCAAAGGCATAACTGCATCCTTTCTAGTCAAATTCACCAACGGCTTCACAATTAACGCAAAATGACCAATCCATTGTCGGCAATATAAAGCCATGCCTATTATGGCTCTGACTCCTTTTTGTGTCTTTGGAATAGGCATACAAGAAATACTTTCTATGCGTTCTGGCGTTAGTCTTCTACCTACTTTCGAAAGTAGGTAGCCCAAATAGGCCACCTCCTTTCGATTATATTGAAATTTCTTCAAACTAGCTTCATGGCCATGTGCCGCTAGGTGTGACAGTAGTAATACAGTGCTTTCTTTACAAATCTCCTCTGTGTCTGCAGCTAGTAATAGATCGTCTATTGCGTATATACAGGTTGGTACTTTACTTAGTTCCCCTGGTAAAGTTTCGGACTGAAATTCTGACACAGGGGCATCGTGCGGCCGAATCGTTAGGAACACTCCGTCTGCCGTGCAATGTATAACGGAACCTAGTTTTTTCAACAAATTTAATCCCAACAAGTTCTCCCCACAATTTTCTGTTAAGAGGAAAGGACAATGTTCAGTAAATGGTCCTAGAGTAACTGGGACTGGTTTGGACACTGGGTTTATGACTGGTGTACCTGCAAACCCTACGGAAACATTCTTTTGCCCTGACAGTGGTATATCCGGAACCAAATGGTGGTCTATTGAACACTACTGCGCTCCTGTATCTACAAGAAAGCGGTGCTCCTCATTCCCGACTCATTTCTACGTAGGGTCCTCTCTTATTCACGGGAATGAACACTGGGTCCGACCCCTGTCCTGGGCTGTCCTATTGGGGAAATAACACATAGTCCGATGTGTAATCATTACTGTTACTGTAATACGTGTTTGGCTGTGTATCGAAAACGTTCCCACTCTTTCCTCTATTTCCCCCACTCTGGTTTCCATGCTGTTGATTTTGCTGTCCCTGACTCTGGTTTGGGGCATTTTGGTTTTGGCCTTGGTTTTGATTACCTCCGTTTTTGTGATACTGCTGCATAGTATTCCTATTTGGTCCATTCGCTCCTGGGTGTCCTCTATGCTGTCTCCTCTGACCAGACCCATTTCTATTCTGCAGATGCGGACATTGCGCTCGCCAATGTCCTTCCTCCTTACAATATGCACACTGATTTGGTCCCACTGTTCCCCCATACATATTCAAATTACTCCTCACTTGTGCGTTCCCTCGCCTTCTATTATGTCCTACTACTTGCTGCAGTGGTACCCGTGTTTTCAGATTTACCCTATCCCTCTCTTATTTCTCTTTTCCCGCAGTCACTCTGTGCTCATAATATTGGGCCATGTGTAATACCTCGCCCAGCGTTTTTGCTTGCCATGCACTCTCTGATGTCATTATTAGCTCCTGGATTGGAAGTTTTAACCCCCTCACATATTTGCCAACAAATAACCTCTTTCCCGCTTCCGAGCCCACATCCTGCCCACTGAAGTCTGTGAATACTTCTTAAAATCTAGTAAAATAATCTGTAGCTAACTCATCCTTGCCTTGTACACAAGCAGTCAATTTGTCCCATTGAATTCTTTTCTCTGGGACAATTTCTTTTAATTTCTGCACTATACGTGCTGGTAATGCTACCAGGTTGGCTCCTGGTGTTCCTCCAACCGTTTAATTCCTGTCTTCTATTATCAAGTCCGCCCATGTGGCGCCAAAGGTCGTTGCATCATCCACCTTTCTTATTTGTTTCCATACGTCTGCTGGCAGGATCACCGGGAATATTAGGTCTCTGTCCCCCATGGTAAGCACGGATGATTGCAGGCAGGACTCTACTTCCTTGTAAAACCCTGCAGGATTCTTTCTTATATCAGGAATCGTCTGCTTTATGGTATTCACCTCCTGTCTGGAAAAGGGGACATGCACGTATTGGGCAGTGTAATGGGCTGGTGTTACCTGCGCCTCTACATTGCCCACTGCGGGAACCTCTACTTTGGGCACAAAGGTAGGTGGGACCTCTCTCATAGGAAATGCCCCACTTACTGTCCCTCCCCCTTCTCTTAGATGTAACAATATTCCCAGATCCAGTGATAGGGCTGTTTCTCCTGTTCCTCGCTCTAGTGCTCTTCTATATACTGCCATTATTTCGGGTGGGCTGGCCTTATCGTTTTTTATATCTTTATCTAATAAATGTTCAGCCATCGACTGTAGTGCTTTTCTTTTCATGGGCATGGAATATTCATCAAATATCTTGTGTATCTCCATTGTGGGAATACTGGGATCCGAAATCCATCTAAACGCTTCTCGTGTACATACTTTTAATTTGACGCCCCTCTGCACTGACGACATTGACTGTCGTCGTTGTATATATGGCTCTACAGTTTCCTTCCTATTTCTCCCGATATTCCTACTCCTGTACCCAGGTGTAGCAAACATTTCGGCATAATCATTATCTAATTCATCTTTAAGTTCAAAAAGTCCATATACATGTTCTCTCACTTCTTCATCCCTCTCCCTACAGCATGCTAATGCATTCAAATCTAACAATCGCTGCAGTGGTAATTTCCCAATTAACTGTTTCCATTTTCCACCAAATATTCACCCATGCATTCCAACACTACCTGTCTTTCGTTGCTTCTTCGGAAGTCATACATCGAAGCCAATGTTGCCGTCCCATCATTCCCGTCTATATACATCTCTGCCTGTTGCTGCAAATCCACTTTCCTTTCTTTGCTGATCGCGCTGCGAGTTACCCTCGTGCATCCCCGTTGGTCAGTCCCGCCTCTTGCCCCCGTGGTTTCAACTTCAACTCCGGGAGGAACGGACGGTACCGAGTCTGTGTCTGAGGCGGGAGGTGTGGATGGGACAATGGGAACAGGGAGTGTCTGTTGTGGGCCTGGTTGGCTAATAGGAAGTGCTACGTGTGCGGTCTTTGGCTGTGGGAGGGCTTGAGCTACCGGAGGGGGAGCTTGAGCTACGGGCGGGGTCTGGACAGTAACTACTGACGTGTCCGGCCTTACTTCTGATCTTCTACCTTGTTATTTTTTGTATGGGTCAATATATTTTCTATCAATTCGTCTGCTATGTGTAATTCCCGTTGTGGATATATCTTTTCTATATTCAACTGGTCTCGCCTACCTGCCCTTCTTAGACTCTCAGTCCACTCCTCTTCTTTCTCTTCCGCTACTTCACCTTTCGATTTATGCCTGCGCGCATGCTTCGCTCTGCTTTTAAATCGGAGCATTGCTTCCTTTCTCCTGTCTTTAATAGTCTCAAATGCTGCAGGGCGCGCTTTCTTTCTTATCAACACCCTTTTCAGGTTGTCTATCCTCGCTATCTCAAAACTACCATTAATCGGCCACTGATGTTCTTGTTGCTTTCTGGTTTGCCTATGCCAAGTCTCACAGAATATTATCGCACCCACTCCATACTTCACATACATCTCATACGCCGGCGTTCCCCCAGGTGGTACAATTTGGCCATCTTCCAAAGATTGTCTACCACAGCGGAAAAACCCAGCTAAGGTGGACAATATCCCAGGCATGTTTCAACCTTCCCCCTGGTTAATCAACCTTACCTAGGGTGTTTGATTTTACAAAGTCAACCCTCAACCAATATCAGGATTACTTTGAATCTGGGAATGACTCACCTGATAGATCAAGTCGTCTGTATACTGACGCACCAAATGACGTCGTGTCTGCGTTTCTTGGCTTCCGCCTCGTTTCGGGACCCTCGCCTCCTTGTTCTCTAGCCAGGCACGTCGATCAGGGATCAGATGTGTACAGATCTGCAAAGGAGTCTCTCATTACTTTTACAGGGCGCCCCGAACACCTCTTGATCCCGGCTCGATCGTCCCGTCCTCGCCGTTCTCCGCCTTACTCAATTACAATGTTATGCGATGGAACAAGTGGGGGAGGGTCCCTATTCGGGCGCCATCTTGAAAGGGGCCCCTAGGGGTCCCTAACGTCTATGGAAACAAGGCGAGTCACCACACACGATAGATACGCCAGACACAAGGTTGTATTCCCAAAGCTAGGGTTTATTGCAAAGCAAAAGTCTCAGTTTGGCAACTCGGTCTCACACCCCGCGACGTGCATCTCTAGACCTCGAGGGACGCAAGAGAGTGAATTATGTACATCAGTTACATATATACAAAATGCATATCAAACAATCAGCTATGACATGTTTCACACCCCCTTTTATTGGGTTTCTTTGAACTTGGTGTGATGATGGACATCTCCGACAACTATGACACCTTCAAACATCTATTCTAGTAACAATTTGCAATAGTGAGTGCGGAGGCATCTTTCAGTTGTTGAATAGAACACAGTGCTTCTGTTCTTGGAAGCGAGCTACATACGGGGGGAAAGAGTTGCATTCCAAACCTTGCTATCTATTAGGTGCTATTCGTGTCCTGGGAGCCGACACGCTCTAGCGGCTCAGCAAAGGGGGGCTGTAAGAAAAGCATAATTCAAGCCTTTAGCTATATTATTCTAACATATTCTACCATATAACGAGACTGGCTGGCAGCTGCAAAATGATTAAATGCCTTGCAGCTCTGCTTCAAGGCTACATTCGAGAGGGAGCCGGGCATTCTTCCTAGCGCTGCCTACGTTTGTGTTTCAACAAACTCTTGTTATCCTCACGGCCCTGCGGTCTTGTCCTTTTTACGTGCAGACAACAATGTTTTACAGTCGAGCAGTGTAAGGGGAAAATATGCTGCGAAGCAATAGGAACAGAAAGCAATGAGCAATGGTTAGAAAACAAAATGGCGATTCTTGTTACATCAAAAAGGCCGTGCAGTGGCAAACTTGAAAACCTATATTCTGTCATTTCGTGCATGAGACGGTTGGCCGACGGCCACCAAAATACGTTCGCGGTCACAAAGTAGAGGTATCCATTTTTCTAGACTGACACCCCTACCAATTATTGAACTGTGATACAAGCCTAAGGATGGCTGGGGAAGGGAGACATCCCCCAGCAGTTGATAAACTGTACCAGAAGCCTGAGGAAGGCTGGTGAAGTTGAGCGATTTTAGTTGAGGCAGGGAAACCTCTCTTAGAGTTAGGGCAAGATAGGATTTTCTTTTAATTTTCTCGCTTGAATATACCAACCACCATGACCCCCTCTGTGTCAGAGTCTTACTTCTGAACCCTTACAGTTCCTAAAAAGCATAACTTGCCTGAAAATCGAACATCAGTTATAAAAAGAGAGTCTGAGGAAACCCATCTAGTATTTGACCTACCTTCATATTGGCTACCTGACTAAATGTTTCCTTTATTTAAGAAAGGGAATCTATCGTTTCTGGCTAATTGCCGACCCATTTTGCTACTTGTCTCAGTTGACATTACATGGGAAGGCATTATTAGTCAGACGTGAAAAATGGTGTAAAGACCAAAATACAATTTTAGAAGTTTAAGCTGGTATGGTGAACCAGAATCAAAACTGAGAGAAGAGAACATGGATCAACCTTTGCTTTATTCAAAATAAAAAGGAAACGCCTCACTAGCCTTATTGCTGCAAGGGATTTCCCTTCCTAATAATTACAAACTAAAGGTGCTCATCAGGATGTCAAAACTAAAGAAATAGTCCTCCGTCCTAACCTGTACAACTAACTGGGCCTACCACTAGATACAAAACAGAACTAAAATACGGGAAAAGGGGTTATCACACTGGAAGTTGTCAGTGCCATGTAAATGTTCGTCCCTAGGCACAGTTCCTAGTTAAGATGTCCAAAAAAACAGTTCTCACAATAAAAACAGTTCAAATAAATGTTCCTCTCAGAAAAATACAAAGCCCTTCTATCCTTGTTGCAAAGTAAATGCTTGTCTCATGATATGGTTCCTAATTAGGATTGTCAACACAGTCAAACAAATGTTCCTGTCTGAAACATTAACCAACGTCACTCAATTCTGGTTCAACAATTTTGTAAAGCTCTTATAACTTTCATCCAGTGGTTTATTCAACTTGATCCCTCGTATTCGCTGGCCCACCTTGCTCCCTTAGGTCTCTCCACTTCTGGGCAGCGTGAATGATATACACTCTCTTTTTAGTATCAGAGTTGGCTTCGCTCAGTACCCCTCCATTCGGTTGTAGTTGATTTGAGGGTCCACTAGCCCCTGGACTCCCACTCCTACTACTGTTTTGATAATCTGTTCCTCTTTATTCTTAGTATTATCAATGTTTATGTTTCTCAGGGCCCCTCGAGATGGCTGCAGATTATTTGCTGGCTGTCTAGCCCCTGGACTCTTCTTCCAGCGTCTAACCAGGGTTTGTGTTCCTTTCTACTCTGAGGATTTTTCCTCCTTGCTCTCTGTGTCAGTAGTCGTGTCTCTTGGGACAACCCGGCCCTTGTCCAGGCTGTTCAGGGTTTCTCTAACCCCTGAGCTGCTCGTGCTCATCTCTGGTGAGGTTGGCGTCTCTTCCTCCTTTTGGGACCTTTCCTCCTTGCTATGTTGGGTGTCAGTGCGATCATGACTCTGGGTTTGGATTTTCTCACAGTGTTCAACACCCGCCTCCCTTCCTCCTGCGCAGCCCGTGTACCTGTGCTCTTGCTGCACTTCTGCCATGGAGGATCGGTGATGCTGCTCTTGGCAGCATCTGTCTCTGCCTGCCGTGCTACTGCTTCTCAATCTGGCAGCCTTCTCAGGGCCTTGGCGGTACTGGTCTTTCTCTCTCAGTCCAGCGGTTGAGGAGGTTTTGCCCCCGGCATTCCTGGATTTGGTGGAGTTTGGCGGGCTCCTGGCCAACCACGTCCTTTCTGTGGTCCAGCCTCCAGCCTGCCTTTGTTCCGCACTCCAGCAGCAGCGGTGGCTCTGCGCTTCTCCTCTGCGATGCAGCTCTGAGTCAGGGAGTCTCCTCCTCCAGCGGAGGACTTCGGTGCTTTTATAGTCCTCCTTGTAACAAGAGGCAACATGCTTCTGATTATAAAATGTCGAGTTTGGGGAGGGTTCAGCAGTGATTTCAGTCCAACAAAAAGGCCTTTGCAAATTACGAGAGGTAACGTGCTTCTGATTATAAGACATTGAGTCTGAGGAGAGTAGAGCAGTGGTGAAGAAAGAAGTTGGTATTCCTGGTGCGATCCCCAGAAAGAAATGGTAGTCAATATTGTAAATCTTTCAATTTATTCCATGTATTTGTTCCATACATTCATATTTATTCCATGTATTTGTTCCATACATTCATCATCCTTCTGACATTGGTTAATCTCCCAACACGTGTTTCCCCATAGCTTTGGCTATGGTTCTTCAGGAGAGATTTCCTGATTATTATTTTCTTCCTTCCACAATCTTGTTTAGTATTGTGGGTTGTTTGTATTTATCTTTCACTTTTACATGAAAATTCAGATCTTCATTCTAAAATCTTATGATTAGGTTGGTGCAGATCCATCTACAAGGTATGATTGCCTTGATTCCTCCACGATTCTGGATGGCAGTAGAGCAGTAGTGTCGATAAAAAGGTCTTGACACATTTCTAACTTTTTTGGTCCCTGTATACACGGAGCATACAGATTTTACAGGGGTTCTCATCCTATCCCAGAAGTCCTTGTCCCCAAAGGGAGAGTCACTCCCAATGAGGTCCTGCTTGTCTGAACCACTAGGGAGGGTCTTGTGGAGTCAGCTCACCTTCCTAGCCTCAAAGGGGGTGACTCCACCTTGGGGAGAAGGGAAGAATACCCTGGATTCGTCACAGTGCATTTACAAATCCACTGTCCTTCCTCCTGCTAGTCTCTTGGTCTGCTACCTCCTCCTTCTCTCACCTCACCAAAACAGTCCACACCTTTCTGTTCCCCGAGGACTCTCTTGTCCTCCTCCCCATCCTCCAATTGTTTTCCTGACCCTGGCCAATCTGGCACTGTTTTCCCTGCATAGGAGGAGTCACAATCACAGGAAGTTACAAAGAGCGGGTTAAGCCCTTCTGCTTTTTTGAGCATGGGGCCAAACTGTACTCTGGCAATGGCAGCTGTAAGGGTGTCGAAGAAGGAGGCTGATGCAAGGGCGGCATGGTTTTGGTTCTAAACTTTTATTTTTGAAATAGAAAACCTCACTGTCCCCATCTGAGAGGGGTTTACCTACCTCAAACTAAAACTAAAAGATTTGCCAGAATGTCAGTCAAATCAAAGTTCCATCGTCCTGTGTCAAATCCTACTCTAATTCTCACACTATAACTAAAAGAAAGTTCCTTCTTCAGGAGAATGGCTTCCTTCTCCTGCTTCTTGAACAATGTCCAAAGAATGTTCTTTCATAACAGAAAATGCCAGGGTGAATGACTCCCTTCCCCTGACTTACGGGATTCACCCAGTCTTTATGCAATATCCAGGAGATTGACTACCTTCTCCTGGTGTAGACATATGCAGTTCCCAATAAAACTGGGGTAATGACTCCCTTCCCCTGGCGTCTCCAGTACAACACTCCGCCCAATACCAAGTGCATACCTCCTTTCTCCTGGTGTTATTTTGTACAGTTCCCCCAAAAGTATTATATTGTATAGGGCTCTTAGTTATGGCCCTGTTCTACCCTGGTAGGTCAACAGTAAGTCAAAAACAAATGAACAGGGTCACAGATCCCAATACACCCACTCCTGTGATGGATTACCACATTGCCACAATAGTTGCTGATTATTAGACAAATTTAATATATATCATATCGTAATACGCGACTCCAAAGCTGCCACAGGAAGCTCAATATTTTACATACAAAATCAACATATGGTACAATTAATGCTCACCCAGAGTTAATACTTCAGATTGTGATTTTAAAAAAAACGTACATACCCTGAGAACCTAGAAGGATCACATGAGTAACACATAGTTATAGCAAGTTATGGTAGGAGTTCCCTGTGGAGACGGTCTGCAACCCCACACAGTGGTTTCACCCGAACACGGTAAGAATTGCAGATCAGTCTCCACACGGAGACATCCATTATATAATTATGCATTCAATGCCATTAATCAATTAATATATTTTGTTGCCCAGAACCCTACACACACCCCTGACATGCCTCTCTGTCCCATTTTTTCGACAAAAGTCCACAGGGAACTCCTACCATAACTTGCTTCGTCCTGATGAAGGCCTAGACAACAGCAGCTACAAATTCAGCTCTTTAAGGCCGAAACACAGTCGTGTTGACTATATGACTTTAAGTCCCAGTGTCCTATTCACACACTGTTTTATAAATTGTGCATTGAAGCACCTTGTACTGTTATTTTATTATGTGTTACTCATGTGATCCTTCTAGGTTCTCAGGGTATGTACGTTTTTTTTAAATCACAATCGGAGGTATTAACTGTGGATGAGCACTAATTGTACCATATGTTGATTTTGTAAGTAAAATATTGAGCTTCCTATGGCAGCTTTGGAGTTGCGTATTACGTTATGATATATATTAAATTTGTCTACTAATCAGCAACTATTTGGCAATGTGGTAATCCATCACAGGAGTGGGTGTATTGGGTTCTGTGACCCTGTTTATTTGTGTTTGACTTACAGTTCACCAAAAGGGCAGGGGGAATGACTCCCTTCCCCTGGTGTATTTATCACAGCTTTTCATCCGATACCAGGAAAATGATTCCCTTCTCCTGGTATTGGTTGGCACAGTACCCTCTCACTGTTGGGGTTCCAGACCCTTTTCTAGTGGTCAATGGTTTCCTCATTACCACTGCACTGAGGAAGATTTCCTCTGATGCTCTCTTTCGCACTGTTGGTGTCCAGACCTTTCTCTGGTGGCCAGTGGTTTCCTCGTTACTACTGTGCAGAGGAAGAGTTCCTCTGATGCTAGCCCTCTCACTGTTGGGGTCCGAGACCCTTCTTTATTAGGCCCATTAACATCCTTGTTAATACTGGGCTGGGGGAAAGCCACCTTAGCCTCTGTGTGAACCGCTGTATCCCCTTTGGTTCTCGTGTACCCCCCCCTTACCTCATACCAACTCTGGTACATTGCCAGTTCTTCCTGGGGCCGGGGCACACTTCCCTGGCTCTGTGGGCTTCTCTCTTCTGCACTAATTGCCTCGCAGCATCTTCCTGGCTTTGTGATTCTGTCCGCCTCCACTCGGCAGGGCGAAGAACTTATTTGACGTCCTCTAGCCACTCTCTGCTTTTCCACAGCTGTAGGTCAGTGTTTGAATCTCCCGCGTTGGAGAATTCGAATTACGGCTGCTTTCCCCAACAGGACGGGATACTGCGGTATCTGCCACCACTGTGTTTTTTGTTACGGCTGCGTTCGGCTCCGAAGCCGGGCTCGACACATCTAACAGGTGTTTGTTCTTTTTCGTACAATGTATCCCGTTCCTCCCATGCGGATTTCACAAGTCCTTCTTCTTTGTTACTGACAATCCTCATGCCTCCTTGGGGCCACCTGGTACCAGTGTTATCACAGTCAACAGTCTTTTACATCCTTTGTTCTTCCTTGTCCTAGTACTTTTGGCTTTAGGCCTTATGTTGCAACAATACATAGGTTTGCTTTCAAAGTAGTGGCTCTGGCCATTACGGAGGGCTAAGGAATCCCAGTAGCAGCAACATTCAATGTGCAATGTGATCGTCCTTATCCCCAGAGGGGGGAGTCCCTCCCCATGAAGTGCTTCCACATGAAACCATCTCTAGGGGGACTATTGGGTAGTGGCCCCACCCCCCCTAGACTCATGGAAAGGGCCCTCCCACCCCCGGGGAGAAGTGACAACACCATGTGAACCATCGTACGGCCGACACTACAAAGTGTTAGGGGAATGAGACGCATGATAAGCATTGTTCACAATAACAAATAAATGCTGTCCCACATGTGAGCATGTTGAGAGGCATTTAATTGTAATTGTACACGCTGACTGGCATGCAAGCATGGCAGGCATGTACAATGGATCCCTATGGGGTCCACCTGCTTTATGCGGTTGCATAAAAAAGGCGTACTGCATAGAGAGCTCCAGCATTTGCGCTTGCATGAAAATCCATGCCAGCACAAATGATGAGACATGTCTATGGCAGAGAGGAAGGTAAACGGCGGAAACGCAAGTGCCTTTCATTCACATTACATCGCATACAAACATGAGCTCCGTAATGTCTTACCTGGATTTTTGCCAGCTTCCAGAATTATTAACCAAATTGTACAATTTGAGACCCCAAATATGATGGAATGACTGTATTTAACAGGTATGAATGACATTTTTTGTGCTCTTTCAGGGAGACAGTGGAGGCCCTCTTACATGCCAGATTAAGAACAAGATATGGATATTTGCTGGAATAAGGACTGGTACAATAAGCTGTAACAAGGGGGCTTTATTTGCTATCACTGCCAAGTACATCGACTGGATTAAAGAGCAAACCATTCAGGAAGGAAAACCCTTCATTCCCCAAGTCAGCCCTGGATTTGAAATTGAGGAAAATGCAGAACAGACAAGTAGAAAAATCAAGAAAGCTAAAAGAAAAGCTATGTATCAAATGAATAACCGTGGCAAAACATCAAATCTCTCAGCAGGAAGCAGTACCAACATAGAAGGAAAAGGAGGTGCACAACCAAAAAGATATTCTACGGTCCAAGAAACCAGCACTGCTAAGGTGGACACACCACAAGCAAACCCTTTTGCAAAGATGACACCTATACCCACTGTAACAGAGAGAACCGTTGTCCCACCATCCAGTAACGATAAAGTGGAAGCGCTGCAAGTGTCAGTTGGTAAAAGTAGAAAGTTAGAAAACAATCTCGAGGATAAGAAGATCAGCAATTATAGTGGACAGCATGGACATACAATACCTTTTACTGATTCCGAGTGGAGCTATTTTTATGGAATTGTTTTTTCTTTGTTAATTTTTATGTGCATTATATTTACATTTATTTGGGCTTGTTTCAGGATAGATTTTGAAATATAATTATCAAACGATACTAAACAGGGTCTTATGGCTTTCTTATCAAATTGACAAGGAACTATTTACCATGCACACTATATACCCGTTCCATCTCTAAAGTGAAACTTATGTGTGTGTATTGTGTAAGGGTCTAGGACTGTCCCGTTGTGACCATGGAATCAAATAAAGGATGGAAGCCACTCCAACTTTTTAATGATTTCAACTCAGGAATATGGGGTACATTCAAACACCTGTGCTTTTACATATCGCAACTCATAACTCACCCTTCCTCCCCTTTTCCCTGCCACCCCAAGCCCCTTGGGTCTTTTGAGTTTAGGGAACTGGAGCCTCTGATGTTCGAAGATAATGCAACAGGTTCTCCAGCTTCTCAGCGGCCCCAGAGTTGTCCCATAGGTGAGCGCTTGTGGTAAAACAAAACAAATGCCAGCAAATCAAATATAAAGTTCAAGAACTAGGTAGGTCTTTTGTCTATCCCTTGCCCTTAGGGACCTGTCAGGGTCTTTTTCCATCAACCCTTTTGGGCGAGATAGAGCATCTCCTTGATGTCCCACCACAGGCTCAATCATCCACCGATGAAGATCTCACCCTATTTGATGTAGGCTTTGGCCCACTCTTTCCTCCCCTGTCCTCTGGAGGTCTTCGCCCTTCCAACTCTTTCTTTCTCTCTTCTCTAACCTCCTCCTCAAAGTCGCTCTACCTGTGTTCTCCTTTTCCTCCTCTCTACTTGTCCCTCCTCATGATATTCATTTTCTCCTCCATATGTTCTCTTTCACCTCCTTTCACTCGACATCTCGTTCCAACCTGAATCTGATGATTTCTGCATTCATTGCCACCTACTACTACTCTAAGTTCTTAACCCCACCTCCTCATTTCTATTTTTAATCACCTTTTCCTCTCTCCAGTCATCTACTTCTCTCTTCTAACCTCCGGATTCTCTTCTCCAGCCTCCTGTCTTTCCGCCAGCCTCCATTCTCCCTCTCCGTCTGCACCGCGTTCTCTCTGCCAGGCACCTGTCTCCATTCGCTCTCCAACCTTTCTCCCTGCTCCTTCTTCAAAAGCCCACATTCCCTGCACTCAACCAGCACCTTTTAAGCCCTGTCCAAGTCTGTAATTGTCTCTCTTTCGGTATCTCCTCTGCATGCCGCAATGGGTTTGTGTCTGATTGGTCAAGGAGGATTGAACCACAAGTTTCCCAGTCCTGAGAAATGTTGCAGGACTGCTGCTCACTACCGCGCATTATCAAGATAACAGGCTGCCATCTTGGTTTTCCACTTTGCCAGCATCTGCACATAGAGCAACGTTTAAGTGCAACACCTGGTTGTAGCTTCAATGCCTCTCTGAGGCTCCATCCTCTCATTGAAGGGCTGCTCCCACGCCATACTGCGTCTATGTAAGTTACGGGAGTGCGCAGGAGACTGCTCCTGCTTACACTTCTAGTGTTCCGAATCAGCCAGTAAGGTATTTTCCCTCGGACTAAATGTTCATGTAGAAATTGCGTCATTGAAGTGGTTTAGGGTCTTTTCTCGCCCCATAGAGGGTTTGAGCAAATCTATACAGTAAACGTCCAGATTCCTTAAAGGGATAGGACCACATAATGCACCATCAGGCGATCCCTTGTCTCTCGCATGTGGCATAGTGGGGCTAGCCAGTGGAGAGGGTGTGGGTGGGGGGGGGGTCAGCATCAACTGATTTGTCAGGTTTAACCTGGGCCCCTTCCCAATCCCACCACTCAACTTAAGTTTTAAGGTATATACAGGGAACCTGATCGGCCACGCAATCAGGTAGAACAATAACCAACTAGTAGAGAACGTTCCCTCTAAACTTTAGCCACTAGCATATATGGCCTTTCCCGTCCCTACCAAGGGATCAACAGACAGCTCAAAGGTAAGGTTTCAAGGTTCAAATCTCTTAATTAAATAGCAGAAAATGCTAAGGGATCAGGTAGGCCTACAGTAACATGGTGGGAAACTCAAGAGAACATACACAAAGCAGGCTCTCTGGAGGACCGTAATCTGTCTATCCTTCCCTCTTTCTCTTATGCTCGGCCACACACAGCCTTTGAGGGTTTGAGTTCCCCAACACTTCTTTCTTGGTTCTTATGGTTAGATGCTTGGCTTTCCTGAACGTTGTCAGAATGTCAGTCTTCTTTTGATGCAAAGTTGGTACCACCAGCCTGTTCTCAGGGGTTCCCGGGACCAAATATCAGACTCCCTTAGATCTTAGCCAATATCATGGTGGACCCTGGGATTGATAGGCTTAACCCCGTCCCTTGGCATTGGTTGCAGACAACTCCACAGTCTTCTCTACCAAAGTTTGGGCCATAACCACCCTAGAAGTACCTTGCCTTCTCTCTTTTCCTTGTGACAAAGAGGGCATGTCCCTTCCCAAGCTAGAGGATGATGAACTATGAAGTGGTATGGGGAGGGTCCCCTGCTCACCCTCACTTATCCCACTCCCTCGGCAGGGGACCATTCAATGGTGCAAACTAGGGTCCGAGTCACTTTAAAGGACAGAGCTCCCACACATGGGAAGCGGAAACCGAACAGGATAAGAGAAATCAGGCACTTTGCAACCCAAAACCACAGTACTTTGGCTTCCGCCTGATACTTCAGACTCTGTAGTTATTGTCTACCTACTAAAGCATAATCCAACCTCCCAAGAGCAAAGACATTCACACAACCCTGCTAGCATTCAGCTTTGCAACACAAAAACCCATCTAACACAGGCTGTTATTATTACAGAAAACCAGCGGAAGAGGATACCCCACGTCAAAGGCTCACAGATGTTTTCCCAGAGACTTGCATTTCCATGAGTTTTACAATGTTGCAAGTTTAATGTTTACCCACAACCTTGCCACTTGCAGATGATACAATCTTACGCAAACTTACCAATTCAACGAGAATTCCATTCACACATGGAACAATATAGAAGGCCTCATAACACAATTGAAAGTCATTTTGTCAGAATTACAACCAAACACATTTATCATTACGACTACTCAGTCCAGCAGATTTACTAGAGGATTACAAGTGAGGTATCGGCTGAGTTAGTCCCCATTTTTGAAGTCCAAAGGACTTCATGGGTGTTTTGTTGGATTTGCTGTGAGCGGTAATTGGGCCACTATAAATTGCAGCTATTTGCTGTAAGAGGCAAGAACACTCTTAAGGAGGGGTGTAATGCGCAGAAGAGCACATACGATGCACCAAGTGGTTGGAAGAGATTTATAAATACGTGTCTGAAATGAAGGAGGTGAATGGCACTCAGAGGAGAGAGACGGTGCCAAAAGGGGAAGAAGTAGAAAGGGACTTGAGTGTGAAAATAAGGAGGGTGGTGAAAAAGGAGCAACTCAGGTGACCAAAGGGGTGAAGCATGTTGGATGGTGAGGAGATACCTGGAGAGTCATGACAGTAGTACTAACAGGGTGAGAGAGAGAGAAGAGAGACTGGACGCTTGGTGATCGTAGCATTTAAAAGGGTGAAGGTGAGAGAAAGAGGCCACAAATTGAATGGTATTGACAATAGTGCTCAAAGGGGTGAAGAAGCAGTGAGAGAGTGTAGAGAATGTAGAATTGAAAGTTTGAAGATGAATGCTGCCTGCACTGGCCGAGAAGGGGATAAAAACTGGCCGAGAAGGGGATACAAAAAGTGAGGAGTCAGAGGAGTATAAACACGAGAGGTGGTTACAGAGGTCTGGAAGAAAGAGAAGAGGAGTTGGTGCAGGAATGAACAAAAAAGATAGAAGACTGGAGTGCAGGAGTACAGTTTGAATAAGAAATGGAAAGGGAACATGAGTTGCTCAGAGGGGATAAGTGAGGTGCAATTGGGAACAGTTGGAAGGAAGAGGACCAAAGAGGGGAAGATACTGTAAGAAGACATGGTATCTCGAATAGACCAACACAAGTGATCACAGTTCAAGGGTGTCTATTAAATTGTATAGGTAGGTTGGAAAACACCTAATCTAAAGATGGGAGCAAGCAAAATAATAATAAGGCAGTCCTAGTGGCGTCTTGTCAAATAAAAAGGGCCTATTCTAAAAATAAATAAAAAAATATTGCCAATCCTTACAACTAAATACAAAAAGAGTGGGGAATAGGGTTCACAAGAAAGAAAGAAGTGCTCATAAACGATAAGTCAGGATTTGGTAGCCGGGTGTCTCCCTTCCCCACATTTTGAGTATGGACAAGGCGGGACTCCGGAGCACAGCACACTTTTGAGCTTTCCCAGCACAAGACTACAGTTCCGTTCAGGTATCAGGACCTCCGGTGGTTAAGTCTCTTGTCTACAAAAAAGTCTCTCGCCTCCGAGGACCTGATGTGTTAAAAATAACAAACAAAAATGTCCTTTTCGTAGGTATGTTGGCTGATGACATTCTCCCCGGATACCCCTCTTTCGGGCTGAGATCCACAAAAAGTGTCTAGCAGTATCAGGACCTTCGGTGGTTGAGTATCTTGCTTCCGAGGGCCCGGTAAGTTCCAAATAATAAACAAAAGTTATTTTCTTTTTTTTTTTTACTTGAGATTTTTATTAAAGATACAGGTTTTACATATCACAGTGTAGCAATGGAGGTTTTCAAAGTAAACGCCCCCTTCTCCCACCACCTCCCTCCCTCCCCAACCAAACAAAGATAAGTGGTTTTGTGCATCACTCCCATGTGGACCGAGTGTCTCTATTTTCCAGTTGTGAACATTGTTCCTATTCGAGTTCCCAAGTGGGTCAGGCTCGAGTCTGTTTTGCTCTTCCAGTGGGGAACGGCCAAGTCTCCTCAGGCTATTCTTGTGCTACCGGACCATCATCTTCCCGTTCCATCCCCCTGCACATCATTTTATGATTACCCTTCCTTCTCCCCTCACTTCTCACTTCCCCTTGCCCTGGCGTAGTGTTGAGGCTTACCACAGCCTGTAGTGCACATCCCATCCCAATTTGCATAAGGCTGAGTTCCATTCCTCCCTGAACAAACTAATCTCATCATTCACCATGGCCGTCAGCTTATCCATCAAATACATGTCTCTTAGTTTCTGCATCCATTCCCTTTTATGTGTGACTGTGGCACCCTTCCCTTTCTGGGCCAATGCCCCCCTGCCCGCCCTTAACATCGTTTCCCACATTCTCGGGTATCAATAATTGTCGGAGTCCCTCGGGGGGAAGCCCCTGTAGCATCTGAAAGGGGTCAAGGGGGAGGGCCTCACCTACAATCTCAGACATCCACCCCAGAATGACCTTCCAGTACAGTTGGATGTGCGGGCAGTGCCATCACATGTGCTCTCTTGAGCCCCCCAAGCCACACCCCTTTGGCCACAACGGGAACAACCCTGCAAACATTCGGGAAATCTTCAGGGGGTCTCTATGCCACCCTTGTATCATTTTGAAGTTGTGTTTCATGGCTGCTGTAAAGAGGTTCCTGTGAAATGCTATTTTAACTATCTTCCCCCAAGCCTCATCTGTAATTTCCTCCCTAGCTAGTTCGTTCCAGTTTTTTTTTTTAAACCTTGCCTGCTCGCCTTGTCACTTGTGTTCAAAACCTTGTCAAGTTTAGACACAATCCCCCCTCCTCGTTTGTGTGGTGTCCAGTGCTTTCTCAAATGGTGAGAGCGGGTGTCTTCATTTGTCCCCCCCCATCTGTGATCGGTTAAAATGCCCTTCAGACGTAGATATTCGGATATGGTAATCTTGTCACCCCCTAACACCTCTGCCACTGCTTCATATAGTCTAGGAACACCTCATCCCTGAACAGCTGCCCCAGCCTCTCGAATCCCCTCTCAGACCATGTTTGTGCATTGCGGAAATCCTTGTTCCCCAATCCTATGTCTGGGACCCAAACTGAAGACATCAGGGAAGGCCATGTGGACAGGTTCTCTGTATGTCTTCCGACCCTGCAAAAGGGACTGTAGAGGAGCAGCTGTATGCCTCTGCAGGAAGTCCCGCCCCCCTACCTCCTATATGTTGAAAGTCTGAGACTGTGCCATGTTTGACACCAGCAGTTGTGCTAATACCACAGCAAGCATTTGAGAAAAAGGTATCCACTGAGAAAACCCTATCAAATGTATCCCCAAAGAGATGACAATCTGAGGAGGAACTCAGAGAAAAAGAGTGAAAGAGAGAAGCTAGTGACACCAGAAGAGACGAGTATGATGCCCTGAGAATACTGGCTGAAGAGACTGCATGGATGTTATGGAAACTGATGTGGAAGATAAGAAAAGAATCGAGAAAACCTACATATATGAAAAGAAGATTGCACGTGCTCAAAGTGCTACAGAAAATTAACCGTTCCATAATTGTACAGATGAAGAAAAGCAAGTAGACCAAGTAATCTAGAAGCTGGCTATACGTAGAGAATAGACTGCAGGTGAAGCAGCCATTGTATAGGACCTGGACATCGTTGTCATGAATTTAGTGAGCTCAGACCCCTGGAGAGGAAAGGCCGAGAATTGTGTCGCGGCATGAATAAGCTGAGATTGTTGAAGTGCCTGGCGAGGCTGTCTGGCCTGGCATCAAAACTGAAGCAGCCAAGGTTGGTTATCTATTCTTGAAGGCAGTGAATGTGCGAATGATGAATCATCCCTTATTAAGGAGCAAAGAAAGAATACCAAGAGAGCCAAGTTTTATTCATTTAAGATATTTAAATGCTGCAGAAATGACCATGGTCGTGGTCTCCTGTCGCGTGAGTCAAGGATGGAAATAGAGTTGAGCTTGGAGTCCTAGAACAATGATAGTGAGTGCCTGCACTCACATATATTCCCACAGACAAGGATACTTTGCAAGGACAAGTTCAAAGACAATCTGCATGGCAGAAGGCATGGGTGATGAGAGATGTTGGGCTAATTGGGTTGGGAGGTAAAGTCAAGTCCACCTCCTGGCACCTGGGTATGAGTTTATGTGCTGCTAAGTGAACTGAATGTTCCAGACATGGCACGAGCGTGCCAGCCAATTGTAGAGGGCCGTATAATGAATGGCCTTGTAGTTTGCGAGCAAATGATAAACTGTGCACTTAATAGTGTTGAAGATTGCATGTTTTAGAGGTGGACATATGTTGTCCACCTGATAGTAGGCAGCCACTCACAATCCTAGTCCTTATAGAGCCCCCCAAACCAATTATAATTGCTTGTAGGTTTTTCTTATTTGCAACGTAGTATGATGTCACTCCTGATGTATTTTTAGTATAAAGTCTATGAAAATCATTGAGAGCTGAGCAAACATCCGTTGATGTCTGTTGTAACTGCCCTGTTTTAGATAATTGTTAATAAAACAGCAACCTTTGCCATCTTTCTGAGTTGGTTTGATTATTTGGAGTCAGAGTTATTCTGTGAACCTCATCCATTGCATGCACGTTACTAAAGAACCATAAATTCACATGGTAGCAGAGGATGGTTGGAAAAGATCCAAACTAGTTTGTCTCCAGTGTTTCGGACGATTGGGCATCCTCCGCCATTAGCCAGAAGATCGCAGGGATTCCAAGAAGAACCGAGACGGTGGGCAGGTCCCCCTTTGACGAAATCCCTGCCTGGTTTCCACGGGCGCTCTTCAGACGGAAGGCGAAGTTGTCGGATTGGAGGAGGAGTCCATACCGAAGGCCTCGAGTAGATTAACAAACAAATGGTGAGTAGACTAAGGGAAATGGCAAATGAGGGGATGGGATTGTGATCATTTTTGAGTAACAAGAAATATTGTGAAGAAGAAAAGGTAGCACCTAGGAGTCCTGACTCAAGGTAGTTTCAGAAGGAGATGCTTCAAATCCCAATGGGGGTAGAGCAGAAACATAAAACGCGTAATTAGAATTACGTAAGGTGACGTCTCAAACCCTGTATAGGGTATAAAGTAAAGGCGAGAGAGAAAAAGGTGAACACAGTGTTTATAAATGTGTAATGTCGACTAGTCTGTATGTTTGTTGACTAAAAATATTGAAGAGTGATAAAAGTTGTGAAGAAATTGAAAAAGTTGAGGAGCAATAGTGATGGTGCATAACAAAGCGATTGGTGCAATCAAGAAATAGATAGTCAATCAAGAAATTATATGCTTGAGCAGCAATTGATAGTGCATGCTCATAGGTGTTTTAAAGATGTAGAAAAGTGGTGATTTAAGCAGAAGTATAAAGGTTATTTAACGAATCTGGTAAGTATTGACAGTCAATTGAGACATCTTGGGAGACACTCCTCTTATGTACTTATGTAAAACATTACCAAAGCACATGCCCAAGCTCAAACAGTGTAGTGCGAAATGGGTGAAAGGCACAGCAGATAAAATGTTCATGCCATGGCCACAAGGGGATCATTGTCAAAAGCAGTATTACAACACATGACCACATACTTGCACACTGCGTACATGGGGAACAAATTAGAGAAAGGATTAGTGATTTTAGAGCTTTGGAAAATGTACTAGGAAGAAAGAGAAGGCCTGCCACCTGAGCAGTGGATGCTTAGTCAGCGAAAGGAGGAAGGTGTTGAGCCTTACCTTGCCCGAAGTAAAAGGCAATAGTACGGAAGAAATAGGGTTGTACCCTTTAAACGAGTTGAAAGTGGTGACGGGGTATAGTAATCAGATATACAAACCCCCAGTTTACAATAGTGACGATAGTCCAGAGGAGAGTAAGAGAAAAGAAAAGATCTATAAGATCATACAAGACAAAGAAGAAAGGAGTGAATGGTTGAAACTGTCGATAGAAATAGATAGGGAAAGTAAGAGATGGAAAGGAGAAAAGGATAAGGCTGACGAGATAGCGCTTGTGCAGAATGAAGGGATGGGAGGACAGATATTACTTAAAATAGACGGGAAGAGCATTAAGGAAGTTAGGCAAAGTGAAGACAAGGACGAACAAGAAAGAAAGGATAAAGAACGAGAGAAGAGATTGAAAGAAGACAAGCAGACAAGAAAGAGCAGAGAGCCACGAGAACAGATATATCAGGAGGAGCAAGAAAGAAAAGAAGAACAGGCAGAAGAACAAAGAAAGTATGACAGTAAACAGAGAGTGATAGAAGAAAGAGATAGACAGGAAAGGAAGAAAGAAGAGGAGGAAGCGCAAAGACTAAGGGACAAACCATTACAGAGAGGAAGGGAAGAAGAGGAAAGAATGGAAGGAATAAGGAGAGGGAAAGAATCAAGGCAAGAGGAAGAAAGAATTAGAAGGGATGCGAGAAAGAGAAGAGAAGTAGAAGAAATAGGATGAAAGAGGAGACAACAAGGTCTTGATACCAGTCTCACTCCTAAGGAACCAGTAGGGCCAAGTCCAAGAATAAGATGGGATAGAAGAGTTCCTTCCGATAAAGGAAGTAACACCAGGGGTATCTAGTTGTGTTAGACGAAGAAAGATTTGATGCAGAAAGTATTGGAGAAAGGATCGATAAGGTCTATCAACAGTTAAGGCGAAATAGTGAGCATGAAACTCGAGGGAATGATGATCGATCCTCAGTGCCCCGATCAGGAAGAGAGGAGGTAATCCTGTTCAGTGATGAACATTGAGCATTGTCTTTAAGTAGACTGAATCTGGATAAGGTTGAAGGGGATGATAGTCACACTAATTCCGGACAAGACATGTCAGACGAGGAAAGAGAGTCTGCCCTAAAGGTAGGATGAGGGAGCATGTGCGGCCCTGAAGGAAGTCTGCAAACGGATAAAGAAGTGAGATGGTCTGATCTGGAACAATCTAAGGATAGGACACCAGATCCCATAGCATATCCTGAGCGTCCCTGAAGACGATCGTATAGTGAGAAGGGAGAGTCGCCGTCATATGTGAGCAGGTTAAGGTTGTTACCCACAAGGAGACGGACAGGGACGATTGTCCCTGCCAGGGATAGACCAATAGCAGGATCCGACTGTGGAGTAGGGTTTACGCAGTTTCCCTTATTGGAAAAGAGGGAGCAAGACCACAGTATATTCCATGGCCCCAGATGGACAAGGATAATTTAAGATGTAAGCTTCTGAGTTTGACTTCGGGCACTGGGAAATTAGGAAAAATGACAGGAGGAAACATAGGGGACATAAAAGGTCTTCTGGCAGGTATTCTTGGGGAGAGAGCAGATGACATATGGAGAAGAGTCAGGAATTGCAAGTGTGACATCACAGAATACAGAGCATGATGGGGCGCCGTTTAATAATTGCAGAGCAGATATTTGGAGAGCACTCAGGGTACAGTATCCTGACACATCAGATATGGGTGCAATTATGACACGTAAGATGAAGGAAGATGAAGACCCCATTGCTTACATTCAGAATATTCAGGCATATTCAAATGGCGACACGAGTGGTGGGAATAGACAGTGGCATTATTTTACTGCATTCTATGTCATGGGTTGCCTCAGCTAGTACAGAGGCAGATGAAGAAACAAGTGGCGATGGAAGCGTAGCTGTGGGCTGAGATACTGCTGACGATAGTACACCATTGTCGGTTATTGCAAGAGAAAAATAATAATAAAGATGAGAATAGGAAAATTGAGGAAGCCAAACTAGTTCAGAAGAAATTGTCAAAATTTGCCATAGAAGGGGCAGTATTGACAAGCGGAGAAGTATTGGGAATGCAGGAAGCAGTGAGTACATCGCAGGCGAGAAATCTGCGCCTGATGGATCAAGGTGGATATGGGTTTGTGCCACAAGGCAGGGGCATAGGCTATAGAGGAAGAGGAGGTGTATTTCAAAACAATCAAGGTTGGGTTCAAGGTACGCAGAAAGAAAATCAGAGTACTCAAGGAGCGCTTGTCAGACGGGTACCCCCCAGTATGTTGGACGTGTGGGATGACAGGGCACATTGCGCGTGTATGTGGGAGCCAAGGGAATGTACAGAATGGCCAATTTTCAAGAGGGGGGGCAGCTTATCCTCCACCATATAGCACACAGACTAGAGAAGGGTTCGCCCAAGATCATACAGTGTATCAGACACAAGCGCTGCGAGTGCCGCAGGTGCAACAGCAAGAACAAGTGCAAAAAAATCCACTGCAAGGGCAGTCGCAACAGGCCCCTATGCAGACACAGCAGTATGCAAACACGGGACAAGTACTGACACCCAGAATAGGAAGTGTCACTGTGGTAGGAGGAAACCTTTTCACAGGGACGGGGATGAGCCTGTACCCACAATAGGACATCTCAGAGGGTGACTTGATGTGTTCAGTACTATCTGTGACACCAGACCCCCAAGAGGAACCAAGGGTTGACGTGATGATAGGAGGCAATCCTTTTCTTTTCCAGTAGACACTGGAGCTACTCATTCATGTATAGGAGGGAAAATATCCAATGTCGGGAATTGCGATGCCTGCTCAAGGGTTCTCTGGAGCTACAAGTCAAGTTCCTTTTACTAATGAATTACCAGTCTCTATAGGAGAGTGTGACATGTCTGTTTCTTTGTTATATTCACAACAGTCACCGGTTAACATTTTGGGAAGAGACTTAATGACAAAACTGAACATGACAATTTAATTTACTGATCAAGGAATAGTGTGTTCCACTCCAGGAATACACTATTTAAACGTGGGAGAATATATACTGGCGTTCACAGGGCAAGTGGCTCTGCAAGGAGATTCCAGTAGACCCAGAGATTTTTCAATATGGAGTGAGCATTCTATTGACATGGCTACCTGGCTTAGTGGGAAAAATTGTGAGGATACCTGCTGAGTTTTTGTTTAGACCACAAATACCTATGGACGAAGGGGGGGACAACCTATCCTTATAGAATTGGAAGCAGCCATTGTACGAAAGGAAATGGCAATGCTTGAAGGAGTAGATGATGAGGGTTGACCCTGGAGAACAGTAATAGCTATTGAGGAAGGGTACAGATTGACTGACATAGCTGATGATGACAATGAAATAGAGTTTTTATTTGACTGACTCCACAGATTCAATCTCGAGGCACATCCAACTGCACTGTAATCACGCAGGCACTACAAGTTGTTCCAACACCACGGGATCTCCGCGACCAACTGATTTGTGACATACTTACAACCGGATCTAGGACTAGAGAATATAGCCCTGGCAGGTAAAATAGATGCGAGGACTTAG
The DNA here is from genome assembly GCF_040938575.1 of Ambystoma mexicanum. Lineage (NCBI taxonomy): Eukaryota > Metazoa > Chordata > Amphibia > Caudata > Ambystomatidae > Ambystoma > Ambystoma mexicanum. Next base: position 256,637,914 of record NC_090928.1, on the reverse strand, counting down.
AGAATAGTATTCCAAAATTAAGTGACAAGTAATGACAGGCACTATCTGTGAGGCCTCACCTCCAAATTTAATTTACATTTTTTAAGTTTTTTTCCTCCAAACAGGGTTCCCAATTTGATGCCCTGAAGAAGGCAGCCGAAATAGCTTCTGTTACTGCCGAAACATGAAGATTAGCGGGACCTACCACCTTTTAGGGGTCCCTCCATTTTTAAGTTCTTATTAGTTAGGGACTTCCACGTTGGCAAGGTAGAGATATCTTGCACTTCAACACCCTGCAAAATGGTCCACTACGTTGGGACATGGACTTAAAACTGCAGGAATAACTGGGGTTAGGCATCCCTACATACAGTACTAATAGTACAAGAATGCACATTTATTTGGACTGACTGTTTTTATTTAATACTATACATGTTGTCATTCACACCGGAACCAGAGATCTGGATGTCTAAATCACCATGTACTTATTGTGTGTCTCAGCGCCCTGATGCCTGCGGGCTTACGGCGCTATAGAAGCATATATAAATAAATAAAAATAAATAAATATGTAGCATGAGTATTGAAGAATTATATCTGATTGTTAATTATTGTATTATTGTTTTTTTTTATTTTGCCACTTTTTGGATTATGTTTGATTCAATTTGGGATGATAATTTCTTTGGAATTGTGTATTCAATTAACTAGGTACAAGTAAAACATTTATGAATTGATTTAAAAGATTATTAATTAAAAAATCACTTCTATAGCGAGTGGGTGACCTTTGTCAGATTAATTTTCCAGAGACTGGTTAAGATTAGGAGATGTGATGGAAGTTATTAAATTTATTAATTTGACATGTCAGGCAGGGATACATAGTTTTTGGCTAAAAAGTAGTGTTCTTCATGAGCATTACATACTGAATAAGAATAGAGAAAAGAGAAGTCCCACAACGATAATGCAGCGATAATGTGGCAAAGTCCAGCATTTTTTCAGGAAGACTTGGAAAAGGTGCCAAGCATCCTTTGGACCACAGGCCCTTATGATGTATGTTTATTGGAGGGAATAGGGGGGAAGCTGATGAGGGTATATTTCAGACAATTTCAGCACTGATGAAACAAGGGATTCTGGTGCCATCAGAATCGTTGTGTAATAACGCGGTGTATCCGATGAATAAATCCAAAGGAGGGTTGTGGAGATTTATACAAGATATGAAACAGATTAACCAGATTGTAGATGCAGAGTTTCCTTTAGTTCCTAATCCGGAGACAATACTGTGTAGTATCCCGGTGGAAGCTCGATATTTCACAGGGATCGATTTGAAGAATGCGTTTTTCTTGATCCCATTGCACAAGGAAAAAACAAGGGGGGGTCCTGGGAGTCCCTCTGCCGGACATTAGTCCCGGTTATGAGAGACCTACCGAGAGTCTTTAGCTCACTATCTTTCACAAAGGAGAAATATCTAAAACATATCAGTCTTTGTCCTGCCCTTGGGCAGTCCAGCACCGAAATGCCAAGCAATTCTCCTCTGAGCAAGAGTACCAACCAAAAGAAAGAAGTGTTCACAAAATGATATGTCAGGATGTTCAGGACGTTGGCCTCCCTTCCCTACGTTGTCAGTACGGGACAAAGCGGTACACTCGAGCTTAGTCTCTGGCTTCTCTAGCACGAGGATACAGTTCAGGGCCTTCCGTGCCAAAGTCTCTTTGCCTTTCAAAGTCTCTTCATTCAGAGGGCCTGATACGACAAACAAACAATACGTTATTTTCCTCTTTCAGATTTTCACAAGTACTCAATTTCTTAGGCAATTCACTATTCACCTCGGATCCCCCTCAGCCGGGCTCAGATCCTCTCAACACAATGTTCGTAAATTATTTATGCATCCAATTTCTCGTAGGATGTTCTTTCTCGGGTGACTCAAGGTTCACCCCGATGCCCCTTAGCCGGGCTAAGACCTCAGATCCTCCTCTGCCGGGCTCGGACCAACTTCATATCCTTTTTCATCAACTATCGAAGACTTTCGAATGTGCATAGGGTTTTGCAGGACCGGTTGCAAGACCACTTCGACTTCACAATTCTTTATCACTCTTTACATATGCCACCTTTCAGTTGGATACCCAACAGAGACTTTCAAATGAGCTCCCACATGGTGCCAGACCACTCCGTCTACGGTATTGTATCTTGGCTTAAGAGTTCAATCACTCATCTGCTGTTTAATTGTGTTTGCTTCTCTTGCCACATAGGCTTCATACACTGTTATCTTCAGTTTTCCCTATATAAAGTTGCTGCTTGCAACCTTGGCTTCAACTCAGACCGGTCTGGCATCTTTCTCCCGAGCTCACTGGCTGTGCTGACTTCACTGGCGCTGATTTGTTTTTTGGATCCAAGGACAGTACCACAGCAGCAAACGATTCACCCTGCCTTGACTATCAATGCAGGAGAGCCCCGGGTACCTCTGACACGCAATGCAGGATTCTTCAGACGTGATTCCTGGTCTTACGTTTCCTATTCTCAAAGGTTTATGAAAGTAACAGTCTTTTGAGGAAAAGGTCAAGGGCACTTCCCTCCCTGCGATCCTCTTCTGTCTTGCTGTCTTGCCGTCTTTCGCCTTGTAGTAAACTGCCATTTTGGCACTGCTGCTTCCTTGTGTGCTTTGCCTAGAGTGTGCTCTCGTGCTCCCCCTTTTATCCATGTGGGGAAGTATGATGGAAGTCAGGTGTGTGCAATGGTCAGTAATTGCCTGACCCTGCCGGACCATTGTAATGGGACAGGTCAGTTATACGCCTTGGGTGTTAGTCTGTTTTCGTTCACAGTGGGCTGTCCGTGAGAAAGTGTTTGTGTTGGGAAGGGGGTGGGGGGTTGAGTACCTAAGAATACTACTTGGTAGGATGGGTTAAAGGTGTTACAGGAAAGGGGATACCGCATCTCGCCATCCGGTGTGCCACTTCCACTCCCCTAAGACCCCACATCCAGGTGATCCTCATGCACTGGTCCACCCCCTGGAACTGGATCCAAAAGCGATGGCCGTGTCCTGGCCACCTGTATGACAGATCCCCGGGGACTAGTGGGCGAGACACCTTCAGGTTTCTCACAGAACCAACCCTGCAAAGGCTGATATGAGGCATGGCTTCAGAGTAAGGATAGCAGTATGAAAATAGAAGTAGGTAAGTAAGAAGAATCGACTGCACTAGCTTCAGGTGCATGGGCAACAACAGTAAGGGGTACAAAGCAAGGTGTAACAATTAGGGAATAAGCAGGCCAAGAGGGTATGCAAAGGAGACAAGGGAGAGTAAAAGTTAGAAGTTGACTCATGATGCAAGGTGCTGTTAAGCAGGAGACAATAGTAGAGCGCAAAGAATAAGCATATGCACAGACCACATGAGAACATTAGTCACAAAAAACAAGCGACGAAACAGGTTAGAGAGGGTACAAGAGAAGCAAGAACGCAGCTACTGCAGGCAGCGAGGGGCTGCAGGGTGGTAATAGCAGGAGGAGACGAAGTGAGATAGCAGTTTAAGAAAGTCAAATGCACTGAGTTTTAATGTCATGGACCAAAGTTCCATTAAGATGTCTGCAGGTTAGCGCAGCAGAAGTTAAGGCAAGGTCCAAGTGTCCAGAGGAGGCGGCAGAGTCCAGAACTAAAATAGTAGTTAGGGAAGCAGATACGGAGGGCATGGAAAGAGAAGACCTTACGATAAACCGGGCTGGTGAAACACAAACAGAGATGAAGCAATCCAAGGCAAGATGCAGTTCTGGCGCTGCAACAAGTGATTGCAGGAGGGCGGCACTGACACCACTTACATTATACATATTGTTGATATTTAAAATCTGAGGCGCATATTCTCAGAGATATGGGTGCTGTATTTAGCCATGCAGTCGGTAAATAACTGGGGAGGGGCAATGTCTACATTTGAATTTGTGCCATTGCTTGATGGAGAAAGTCTCCAACACTAAATTTGGAAAGATTGTATTTCTTGGGGGGATTATTGTCACCTAGTCCTTATTTTGGGAAATACTTTGAAGCTAAACCAGAGAGATCTGTTTGCGTGCATGTAAACACATTTGCAGGTTGTTACTGTATTGTAACACACTGCCATTGTTACGGAATGCATCCCAACATGCCACATATCAACAGAAAAATACTTAAAATTGTTTTTCGCGAGACTGGATCTCTCACATAACATTGTGTGTGTATGTTCCCCCTGCAAAGGTTTTGTTTGCAATGAAGCATGTTGGTGGTGCCTTTCGTTCTTACAATCCCCTAGAATACATTTTAACCACGTTGAGCCTTTGCCTTCATTGTTACAGAGGTCTGTGTTTATTAATAATACTGCAGCTTTTAGTTAGGTACACTACTTATTCCACTGATGCGGGTTGTCTCAACCTGTCCGGAGTCTCCTTTGCGATGCCCCTCTTGACCCAAGACACACATGTGATCTGACAACGAGTCATGGCGCGCGTTGCTCCTGTATGCAGAGGGTTATGTTGATAGGAGCCTCAGTAGACAGCGACTCGTTTCAGCAGAGGAAACGAGGAAAGGATGAGCAAGGGGGTAAACCCGCGCTGACGGGAACGTTTAGGAATTAACTTTCACATGAGTGTGGCTTAATGATGCGCTTCTTCACTTCATCCGGCGCTGGCCCCTGCTGCTCATGAAATTTAGCAACAGGGGTCAGCGTTGCTCCTATTTCATTCATGTTTAATTCAGCTTAGCAGGGCCGCGGCGGTAAAGTGAACAAGTGACCTGCACAAAATAAAAGCGGCTTTGGGGAAAAACAAGCCCAAAGTCGTTTATTAAGAAGACATGGCAACACTTGATATGTGCCGCTGCTCCAGGCCTCTGCTCTATTTCGCAACTTTCCTGCAACGTTCTCTCACGGGGGAAGCGTGCTGCTAGCGTGCTGCTCTGCCGGATGTTTGTAAGATCGGCAGCATCAAAGCAACGCTGGAAAGGGATATTAAAGAAGGAAAAAAAAGAATGTAGGAGAGTATGTATACATGTAAAAAGAAAATAAATATTTGTATAAGTCAAAAAGAGGGTTAATACATTTTTTAATATTAGTATTATTGTGAAATCGTATCTTAAATACATTTGAAAATAGAAAAAAATTGAAAAAACGCAGTAAAGTATGAAAATGTATCATTTTATTTGGAAGATGCATGGCATATTTACCATTCAAAGTTGGCCTTGGACAGTCATCCGTGATGGCCGCCACCATGGAAGAGCTCAGAGTTCCGGTGCTAAAGGGGGATGTGGTTTGAGGGAAGATGGGTGGGGATGGGGGAAAATCATATAGATTTGACTTAGAGATGGGTGTTAAATGAGTGGGACACACAGCCAAACAGCACAAATCCATCCTCATATGTCATCTGGAATTGAAAAGCATTACAGACCATCATTCAAAGCCCCCTTTTCAAGCTCTTATATTAATGCTCTTATTTTAATGGCAATAGTTTCAGGGTCGTGGCCAAGTGGCACCGAAAATGGCAGCATAGTTGTGCAGCGCCTCCTTACAGAATGATCATTTCATAATTACAGACATTATTCAGTAACCTCAACCAAACGAAAACTATGGTCAAGATACAAGAAAGTAATGGATTATAAATTATAACCTGGCAATAATCTGTTATATAGAGTTTAACTTGTATGTCATTTATGATTGCCATGGAGGAGATGCCGCGAGATACGCAGATTACAGGTCCATCCTCTGTACCTTGGTCCCAGAGCCCAGCAGGTGCCACTTGCCAGATTAAATGCATGAAGATGAAGAGGAGTGATGATCCACTCTAATTGAAAAGACAAAAGACAAAAGAACGAGTATAGACCCATGTTGCCGGTGACACCGCCATTTGTAGACCATTTCCCTCTCTTGCGATTGCTGGGATACCTTCCCTTCGTTACTGCCATATTACGCTACTCCACGGTCTTGGGAAGTCTGCTGCGGCCTACTCAGTACCGACATCTGGGTCTCAAGGAATTCTTTTATGGCTCATCTGAAGGCTTAAAATCTTTTAGAATAAGAAAGATAAAAGAGAAGGAAGATAACCCTACATTGCTGTTAAGAGCGCCATACATGACTTTTTCCCCTCTGCTGTATAAATATATTACGTACTACTCATTCTCTTCTTTCACAAAACTTTGGCTTTTCGCAAGAGATGGTACACATCTAGCAATTTGACCTTTTTCCTACTATATCGTTGTTTCTTACCCTAACCACAGGGGCGCCTTCTCTCCTTTCCTTTCCTGACGCATTTCTTCACGCTCTTGATATCCTTGCCCCTGTCATGAGAATCCGCCTGAAGCCCAAAGCCAAGTGTAACTCCTGGTATGACTCAGACCTCGTCACCCTAAAACGCAAGTGCAGGGTGGCACAAACTGGCCTTCCGCCTGCTACAAAGGCAATACCGGCTCTCCGTCCTCACCAAGAAGAGAGCTCATATCCAAGCCCGCATCTCTGCGGCATCAAACAACTCGACTGAACTCTTTAAAATCTACAAGGAACTAGCCAATCCTGCTGCAGTCTCTACCTCTCCTGTCCTCTCCCAGGCCCTCTACACGGCTCTGGCTTCTCACTTAATTTCTAAAACTCAGGACATCCTGTCCTCACTCTCCTCCTATCGCCTCCCTCTCCCTATCCCCTGCTCCTCCTCTGGCCCTTCTGCAGCCACCCACCCCCCTCCTTCCTTCTCTGCCTTTCCCCTTTTCTCTGCAGAGGAGGTTTCTAGACAAGTCTGATCTATGAAAGTCTTGTCGAAACAGGTTCACCCCTGTTCATCCAAAACCATCAAGGACCACATCAACTCCCTGGCTCCTGCCCTTGGCCGATTTCTGCAATCACTCCTTCGCCACGGGAGTCTTCCCATTTCCCATCCCCCCTGAAGCACTCCCTTGTGCACTCTCTTCTTAAGAAGCCCTCTGTCGACCCCTCTTGCCTGGCTAACTATCGCCCAATCTCCATCCCTCCCTTCCTGGGCAAGCTCCTGGAGAAACTGGCTATCTCCCAGCTTAATCTCCACACTGAATCTGTTGGTTGTCTCCATGACCATCAGTCTGGCTTCAGCGCTGCCAGAAGCACGGAAACTGCTCTCCTGAACATCCGTGAAGACCTGCTCTCCAACCTCGACTCCAACACCCCTTGCGTCCTCATCTTGCTTGATCTCTCTTCTGCCTTTTACAACTGTCAACCATGCCCTCCTGCTCAACCGCCTCTGTGATAACCTGGATGTTATGGAGAATTCTCTTATAAGGCTAATTTCCCAAACCTAGCGAGTCCCCCAGCAGCTTTTCTGGATTCTTGAGGTTTGTTTTTTCTCCTGCTAAGAGTGAGACTCTTTTCTTCCCACTCTTAGACATAATTTGAGGTATGTCTTTGACTGAGTATGTGTTCATGGGCTATGGGGTAGCCTTTTTACTCCATAGGGTATCATCTGTTTTGTATGTGTGTTACACAGCACCCTCGGTGCAGTAACACAGGGGTGTCATAGTGACCCCCAAACATAGACTCCATACCCTGGGACTGACTACTGTCTCCCAGGGCATGTAAAGTCACCATTGACTTTACTAGTCCAAAATTGTGAACAGAACCAGTACAAACCATCATATTGTGGAAGTACTGGAAGGGGTTAATTCGATTGCCCCTGGGTCTGTTTCCAAGGGGGCACTGTCCAGTCCCCCTTTGTCGAGTTTCTGGCTGGTGACAGAGGTTACGACGCGAAATATTCCATCGGAATATTCTCTATGGGATTTTCCCATTGATTTTAAACGCACCACTTTTTGGTGCAATGTTAAAGATACCGCCGGTTTATTTATTTAATATTAATTCACTGGTTGGGTCTTTTTGCCAGAACTCTTTTCTAAAATGGCGTTTGTGTCCGTCTCTGTAACTGACCAAGGTCGAGCTCTTTGTTCCTCTATTTTGGTGGGCTTCTCCACAGAAGCCCTCCAAGTGGTGCCACTCTGTCTGGGTTCCACAGGAGGGGTGGAGGGGGGAATTGCCACCCTGGACTGTGTTGCCTCGGCAACCCAAGTCACACTCTACTCTGATTGGCCCAGTGGTGAGCCGCCCGGCTCACCACTTAGCATGTGTGATTGACAGCTAGGCTGATGAATGGGGGGTTTTCTGCATAAAAGCAGGGCCTTTGGGACTGGAAGTTCGGAAGTTGCCACAGGACCTAAGAATCCGAAGAGGGAAGAAGCTAAGCCGTCTGCAACAACACCACCGGTGAAGCCCTGCTGCAACGAACTCGCCACTTTCCCAACAACAAGAGGAGATCTTCTGCTAGGAGAGCCTTCTTCCTTTGAGCTGGTAGGATCAACCAGTTTGCCCTTTTCGCTTCCAAAGACGTCTCTTGGTCGAATCGCCCGTGCCAAGCACCCCGGCGGCCGGATAGCCAAGATTCACCACTTTGACCGCAAATAAAATGACTGCACCTTTTAATCGAGAACTCTGTGGCTGGTTTTATCCCTGGGCAGTGCAACGACTCCAAGTTTCCTCCTCGACGAGATCCTCTCTTCCCCTGGTCGGAACAACGAACTGCAACCACTGGCAGGAACAACTGCCACCGCTGGAGCGTCCTCTCTCTTTAAGGTACTGTGTCCTGCCTGGCCTCCCTTTCTATGGATTGCTAAAGGTGGCCCTTAAATCCTTGGCTTTCCAACTGGGTTGGCTCCAGACCTTCTAACTATCCCTTTTGAATAACCCCAACCTCCTTTTAACATTCTGCAAAGACTTTTAGTGCAACTTAAACTATGCGATCTTGGGCACATTTCGCTTTGCTCCATTTAAAGTGGGCCTGGCCTATGAACTTATGCTCTACAGTATATACTACCTTCATTCCCTTGTTCTGAGTTTCTAAAAGTGTCAGGGACTGTTTTATTTTATGCTCTGCTTTTTCTCTCCCTTTAAACTTAACTATTGGAGTGCCATCTAGGTTACGCGCTCACCTCTGTCTTAAACAAATAGTGGTGCTTTAACCCTGACTTGTCTGATAGTTATCCAGGGAGGTGTTGATACTTAACATGACTGTGTTTTAACTTTTTAGCTTTTGATTAAGAGTGCTAGTATATTGCCTAAAGTGTGTTTTAAATAAATACTTATATACTTTTTATACAAAGCTCTGGTCAGTGTTTGTTTGCTCTACTGTGTTTTGGCCCTATTGTGTATACTCTATATACTGCCTTACTCTTCTTGAGAGAGGTCTGACTGCTCAGCCACAGCTACCAGGTAACTCTGGGTGGTGCAGACTGCTACCAATTGGGTTTACTGCTTACTCCTGTAGTCTTGATCTGTTTGCAGTGTTCCCTAAGGGAACTGCACAGGATTCTGCCTAACACTGGGTATCACTGGTCAGGCTCTGGCATGGCTGACTTCCTTCCTCTCCGAACGACCCTCCCACGTCCAACTTGGGTCCTTCCTCTCCGATATCTTTTTCTCTATCTGCGGTGTCCCCCGGGGATCTAACCTCTCTCCCTGGCTGTTCAACCAATACCTGGCACTCCTTGCCCACCGCATCGCCGCTCTCTGCCCCAATTTTCAATGCTATGCGGATGATACCCAGCTCATTTTCAGGCTACCCTCGGCCTCCTCCTCTCCTTCCCACATCTGTGACTGTCTGTCTGCTGTCCAGGAGTGGTGTGCAGCCAATAACCTCTGCCTTAATGCCAGTAAGACTGAGATTCTACTCATCGGCACACCCACTCCCTCCTTGCCTGCAGCTCTCTGGCCTGTCTCTCTTGGCCCTCTTCCTGCTCCCACCTGCAAGGTAAAAAACCTTGAGGTCATCTTTGACTGCACACTCTCATTCCGTCCTCACATCTCTGACGTCTCTCAGAAGTCTCACTACCATCTGCACCTCCTCAGAGGTATTCTTCCTTTCCTCTCCTTCCCCCAGAAGCTCACTGTCTCCAGAGCCCTGGTTCTCTCTAGGTTGGACTATTGTAACAGCCTCTATCTAAATCTGTCTGCCTCTACTCTCCACCCTCTGCGACTTATCCAGAACAGGACTGCAAGACTTGTCCTTGGCCTCAAGCCCAGGGATCGTATCTCTCCAAGACTGAAATCTCTGCACTGGCTCCCAGTGGCTGCAAGGATTAAATTCAAAACCTTCTGCATTGTCCACAAGGCCTTCTGGGGGCTGGGGCCGAAATACCTTCAACTCTCTCTTCCTAAATATCTTCCTTCCCGAGCCCTTCGCTCAACCGCCTCCAACTCCCTCAGGATCAGTCGCTTCTCCAAGCAACGAGTTGGTGGTAGATCTCTTTCTTCGGCAGGGGCCTCCCTCTGGAACAGCCTTCCTGCCTCGCTGAAACTTGAGGAGAACCATCTCCAGTTCCGGAAGCACCTCAAAAACTTTCCTCTTTGCTTCTGCTTTCTCTCTTCCTCTCCCCTGCTGATTCCTGGATGAAACTGCACTGGTTACACGGCCACCCTTTCTGCTCACAGGCCCAGCCCCCGCCAGTTGCTCACCTGCACTGCTTCCCTGGCAACCCCTGCACCTGGAGACTGTTTCTGTATCCCTACAGTCCCCCTGCCTGCACTTATGCCTGCACTTACCTTGCACTTGCCACTAGCTGGCTGTTTTATTTATTCTTTTTCCTACTATCCCATGTACTGCACTTTCCCGTCTCCCTGCACCCTCGCACTTTTCCCTTTCCCTCTTCCCATGCACTTGCGCGATCTGAATGACACCTGGCCTAGTAGGATCGTTATCTGTCTTCCCCTGTCCCCCCTCCCTTGCCTCGTCGCGTCTTGAAACACTTGTGTATAGGCGCCTTATAAATGGCATATCATATCATATCACGCTCCTTCCTGGCTTCAGGAGGACCGTTGTGGCCTACTCAACACTGACATCTGGTGGTCAAACTATATACTGCGTGCACACTAATATGGCTAACACCACAAACACTGCCTTATCATTAGACAACCACTCAGTAAACTTGTGTATGGAGAAGATCCTAGAAAAATTAACATGTATACGTTCCTCAATTGCTACCCTGGACTCCAAATCATCTGATATTCAAGAAGAAATAAAACAAATGTTAAACATGATATAAACATTTTCTCAGGAAGACTAAACAAAGCTGAAGAGAGAATTTCCTGTGTAGAAGACAGAGTACAACGTCTTGAAGGAATACAACAAAACAATTTTCAACTGGTACTAGATGTCACGGAATTAGAAGATAGAAACAGTCGTTATAACTTGTGTTGTAATGGAATTCAAGAGAAAATTGAATCAGACGATCCTATTCGGTTCCTCACTGATTGGATCCCTGCAACATTGGGTATCACTTTTCCTCCACCCCTGGAACTACAGCGAGGTTTGTTTGGGTGCTACCTACGCAGAGGTGTTGCTAGATCTGGAAAAGACCCGGTGGTATAATAATATTGGGACTGTCAGGACTCGGGGCTAGCTAGCCTTTTGGTTGTAACCCCTGAACTTCTATCTGGGGCTACAACCAAAAGACCTGGGGCTATAGCCCCCTAAGGCCCCCCCCATAACAACGCCTCTGTACCTAGGTAACCAGAGTCGGGACCAGGTCGCGCTCTCTGTGCCTTCGTATTTGGCTTAACTTCTGATCTGTAACTAAAAGATTGCCTTTGTAATTGTTAAACTTTTTATTTGCAACCTTAGGCTTAGAGGCTACGAGCACTCTGTTCTCTCTGAACGCTTGCATACTCTCACACCGACACACACTGTGAATTTTTTTTAAAACCGTTGTGTTTAATATCTGGCCTGTAGTCAATCAGTGTAGAGACAGCAATTTGCACTGACATATTTTTGAATTGTAAGACACTTCAGTCACGCTAGTTGTGTGCTTTGATAATATTCCAGTAATCCCGTGCCACATTAGCAGGGAGTTACTTTGATTGTGCAGCACTGCTCCTATGCACTACAACGCCCACGAGCCCCAGCGCGGCATTTAATGGAACATCAGTCGCTTCAGTGCCAGCGCTTCACAGCCAAGCCGGTCTTCAATGTCGACGTCCAAGGCCGCGAAGTGCTGCTAAAACAGGCTACTGCTACAGAGTACCTCCACCATTATCCCATTGAGGTAAGAATGCCTGCACTACAAAAGGGGAAACCACCTTTTGGTTCGCAATAAGTACAATGCATGTCGACCGTGCAACAGGGTGCACTTAACGCCATGGTGGAAATTAGATCTCGGGTATCGGACGTGCAGCATGGGGCTCATCCAGCCACGGTCAAATACATTGAATAACAGAGTAAACCCCAAAGACAATGAAAATTGAAGAAGTCATATTGGCAACAAAATGGAAAAATACAAATAAACAAAGGGTGAGGAACCCAAAGTACTAAAAGCCTGTTTACTCAACACCAGGTTGTTGAATGAACATGCGCAGTGCGTACATGATTTCATCCTAGAAGAGGAGTTAGATCTATTACTCCTCATTGAAACATGGCTCCAAGACCCAATTGGCCCAACCTGCGCCATTGCAGTTCCTGAGGGCTACACTATTTTTCATAAAAATAGAGATTCCGGGATTGGGGGTGAAGGGGGCGGGGGGTCGCAGTTATAGCTAGGAAATCAATACGCATGTTCCCAGCCACAATTACATGCCTAGGTTGTGAGGTACTTACACCTCAAACACACCCCCACAGAAAACAGCTGCATCTACATAATTGTAGTATACAGACTTCCCTCATTAACATTGGATTTCACAGATGAAATTATTGAACAAATTAACAATCTTAAAAGTGCTAACATTGCCACTTTGCTGCTGGGAGATTTCAACAGATGGAGAGGTAATCCACTAGACAAAGAAGCCATCTATTTTGAGAAAGCCGTTAACATCGATTTCAAGGTAATCAATGAGGAACTGACAACGGCCAAAGGAAACCAACTTGATTGGGTCCTCACACATAATCTGGACACCTGGGTGAAAGAGACATCACCGTGTATCTGGTCAGATCACTTCAAAGTGATATTTGCAATACATTTTAAAAACCCTGAATTGAAAAGTAACAATGTACCCAAGAAAATATTTAAGAGAAACTATAAGAGAATTGGGACGGCACAGCTACAATAGTGCATAGATAGGATCATGGGAGAGTACAAGGAAACTGATTCTTGTGAGGATATCCTTCTGAATTATCTGCATGGGACACGCAAGCATGTGGACCAATTTGCACCCATCAATAACAGAATCAATAATAACCATAAAAAATGGTTTAACACCAATCTTGCTGAAATTAAGAGGGAAAAGAGAAGGAAAGCGGGCAGATGGCTGAAACAACCATCACAGGGCAACAAGGAGAGTTGGAAGAGAACTGAGAAAATCTATAAGAAGGGCATTGGCGAAGCCAAGAAAGACTACTTTAATAACCAGATTAGGTTAGCCACCAATTCAACCAGTAAGCTTTTCGACACCCTTAAATCCGTTGAAAAACCAAAGACCCTCCCCCACCTTTCACTCCATCCCAGGAGGACTGTGACAAGGTTCATGAGGCCTTTGCTAAAAAAATTATGAAAGCAAGGGAGAAAATAATAGCGGCCCAAAAAACACTGGAGGCCCAGCCAGACCGGCAGTGTCTGGATCAAATACAGTCCCTGCAAGGAAATTTCAGTTTCCACGCTATTACACCAGAGGATATGATGGAAAAGTACTATCCTCCATGAAACCTTCATCATGCTGGAAAACAAAGAGATGTTTGCACCTATACTTACCAAAATGGTAAATGCGTCTTTCAGAGAGGGAACAATACCCTACAACATTAAAACAGTCACGTCTTTGGCGAAGAAACCGGGTTTAGATCAAAAGGTCCCCAGAGACATGCGACCCATCACCAACTGCAATTTTTTACTCAAGGAGATTGATAAGGTGGCCACTGAACAGCTGCAAGAATACGTAGAATTTAATAACATACTGCACAGCCAACAGTCAGGTTTCCAGACAGCACACAGTATGGAAACCACAATGCTGGACTTGCAGGCGCACATGCTGAGTATTTTGGACAAGGCTAAGACGGGTTTACTCATACTCTTGGACCTTAGTGCAGCTTTCGACCTATTGGATCACAAACAACTCCAATGGGCATTAGAGAAAGTCGCAAGCTCCTCCAAAGAGGCCACCAGATGGCTGGTCTCATTTTTATCTGACAGGAAATCTAAAATACACTGGGGAGATACATTCTCCAAAGAGGTGCCCATAACATGCAGCGTTCCGCAGGGCGCAAGTTTGTCGCCTCTTTTGTACAACCTCTACATCAGGTGTCTCTGCGTAGTGCTTGACAACATTGGAGCATTCTTCACGAACTACGCAGATGACACCCAATTGGTGGTGGAACTAAGTGGTGACTACTCAGAGGACAGCACAAAGGTGGAAACACTGTATAACATCATTGAGGCATGGATGGAATCAAACTGGATGTGCCTTAAAGGCAACAAAACGGAGATGATCTCCGGATCCCAGCAGGCACAAGCCAAACTGGGACCCGAATATAAATCTTTCATCATCAAAGATTCCTTCTTTCATGTCGCAGGTAAAGTGAAAACCCTAGGACTTGTCATGGAAGCCTTCATGGGCGCAGGTGCTCAAGTCGAGAACATTAATAAGAACTGTCTTTACCATCTTCGTCTCTCTTACCTAAGCGAAGAGAAGGCCACAATTATTACAAGGGCTACTATTCTCTCTCGACTTGTTTATGGCAATGCATTACTCCTAGGTGCTAATAAACATTGCATAGCAAAATGTCAGGTAATTGAAAACAATGCGGTAAGAATAATAAGAAAGAAAACCAAAGGTGATCATATCACTGCCGACAGGAAGGCGTTACACTGGTTGACTATTGAGGACAGGATACATTTCAAATCCATGGCCCAATCCACAGGTGCCTTCATGGGAAAGCACCGAAATACCTGAAAGGAAAGGATCACCCCACACGTCCCAAGGTGCTCTCTCAGATCAGAGGCACCAGGCCAAATCTCAGTCCTACCCTATAGATGAACCAACGGGCTGGGGAGAGCTCTCCAAGTGCTATCTGAACAAAAATTTAACAAACTACCCCTATCACTCAGACTCAAGCCAAACAAAGTAACTTTCAGAAGAAATCTGAAAACTTTCCATTTTAAGTAAGGACTACGAGTCCTTTTCCCGCTCTTAGGTAGGGCTCCTCGTCCGGTCTCATTCATGTTGTCTTGATTGTGTATATATCTGCGCCCTGATGCCTACGGGCTGCTGGCGCAATATAAATAAATCATATAAGACCTAGATTCTCCCCCAATAACTCAGCACCAAGACCATGTATTACTTGCTTCCTCAGGCACCAACAAGCACGTCAAACTTTATTGGCTGCCAAGAAAAATTCCCCTATTATATTTCAAGGACATAAAATCTTCATTTCATCTTCATTAAGGACGTATTGTGCATTTCTTACATTGGAGCAGGAGGAGTGGCTCCCTGGACTGCCTGCTGCCTAAGGAGAGTGGTTTCTGCACCAGCTGCTGCCACGAGTGAGGAGGAGTGGCTCGCCCTGGGACCCGCAGCTGAAGGATATGCGTCCTTAAAAACAGCATTTCCGCCGCGGAAGCAGAGCGGAAGTGGACAGGAAATGATCAGCGGTGATCACAGTGAGCACTGAGCGCGGATTTAGGGCTCAAAAGAACTACTCGGAGACTACAGGAAATAAGCCCTTGTGCACCGCTTCACTCTGTCACCTGAGCCCTATCTCTTAAGGTAAAGAAATGCAATCCTTTGACTCTGTCTGTTGCAAGCACTGATTTACTCACTTCGACGAACCGAGCAAGGCCGGGAGGCTGCAGGCGTTTTGCCTTTGATCTCGGCCTCAGCATTAAATCTAGCAAGTTCCCAGATCTATCGGGCAACATAACGAAGCCCCCTAAAAGTACCTGCTTGACTACTTGACAAATTGAGTCTTCGATAGGTTATTGACGTGGTATTTTTTGTGTATTAACATCTGGGATCGGCATCTTCTGTGACCATAATGCCATCCATTAAGAAGGGACCACATTCGAAGTACAACCTACGCAGACAAAAGGTTAAATCTAAATCTCAGCTAGCTAACACAGAAGAGAGCGTGGCTAACAATTCTAAATTAAATAAAGCAAAAAAGTTGATTTTGCCTAACCAAGGAGTAATCACTGGTTTCTTCCCAGCTAATCCTCAGCCGGAAGCAGAATTGCCTGGAAACAATGGAAGTAATCCCCAGGATTTGACCAATCTTGGTGACATAGACAACAACTCTTTACTTGAACTATGTTTAAACATTCAGAGGGGACTGACTCCTGCAATATTTAAACCACCAGGCAACAATTCAGACTATCATAAAGAGTCTCAGGCCAATGATCTCCCCAAACCTTTCAATCCCTCTTTGCTCACTTCCAGACTATCGGCGTCACCTAACTTAGTCATCAATACGACAGATATTACTTTGGAAAGTGAAGCAGAGGAAACGGGAGGTCTATTTCCAGGTTCATCTGAGATAGCAGAGATACAGTCATCTATGGCAGCCCTGCAGTTTGCCTTAAAAATCCTTCTGAAAATGTGCTGGCCCATTCTGGAAAATATGAATATTATTGTCCCTACTAATATTTCAACAGAAAAAGCCAGAGATGAAGCGGATTGTAACCTATCGGATGCATTACACATTGCTAAAGACCTTGGAGCCAATCCGGACTTAGACTCAAACCCTAACTCAATAGAAAACACAGGCGTATTGTATTCACGTAAACAACACTGCATGGCAAAAAGGGCAGTAATGAGTAAAAGACCATGCGAGGTAGCTTTGTCACTGGCGGAGACTGGCATACTGGAAAAGCGCTCCAGGAAAGCCAAGAAAAGAGCAGCTAGAACCAGAAAACGGAATGCCAATGGAGAGGGATGCTTAACTAGCTGGCTGATATCAGAAAAAGCAAATGAGTCACAAGTAGCAGACATCCCCGAAACGCCTGTACCACAACTTCAGAATGAGGAGGACAACATTTCGTCTACCCCTAATAAGACATGAAGACCTGCCTCCTTACCGAATGAACCATCCGCATTACCCGGAATAAGTAAAAAAAAACACGGCAAAAACTCTTGCCAACCATATCTGTTTAATAAAGAATTGATATCAGGATAAGAAACATAAATGGCTATCACGAACAGAATTCTTAGTCAGACTCCATGCTGTACCACAATTGAGAGTGTTAAAATCGGATGACTTGGAATTTATTGAGCCATTAAAGGGTAAAAACCCAAGTGTATCAGCTGTCCATTGTAAATTCTTAGCTACAGCTCTAAGGCTTAGGACATACAAAGATGACTTTATGGTAGTCGACGTGGAAATCAATACTGACCTAGATAAAGAAGATCCAAACTGGCCCAGAAAAGACAAAGAAGAGTCCATGAGAGGGGACTTCATGCCTACACTCCCGAAAGGCAAAGAAGTAGAGATGGTTGATAGCCAGAACGTTCTGAAATGATTAGCGGACTCCTTTCCAGAATTTATACTAAAACATTGAGAGTTTACGATCTTATCGTGGAATTGCAGAGGCTTCTCTCATTTGCTATCTCTCGCAGGCTCACTACCATTCATAATTAATCATACGTGTATATGTTTACAAGAAACATGGGTCAACTACGCCTATGATATTAGATGGCTATACAACGTATCAGTTACCTGCTACGAAGGACGAGCGTGGCAGACCTTGTGGTGGTTTACTTATTGGGGTTGCCCATACAGTACATTATAGACGTGTATTTACCAGTTACAACGACAACCTCATTGCCGTAGAAGTGGAATTATATCCCTATGGTGTAAAGACTGGAGGGGGGGGGTCTGTACTTCTGCTCTCTATATGGCAGAGGAGAGGCACAGAGGACCGCAGCCAAGATTCTCTATTATTGGTACGTGGTCGAACAATCAAGGCCTAGCTTCTCAGTAGGTGATGCAGGCTGGTTCTTAAGTACAGTGTAGTCCCCAAGCCCCCACAAAGGAATGTCCACACACTGTATTAGTTAAAACAGTCTTTATATAATTAATATTCAAGGTTATGTACACTATCACAATAACTCACTTTGTGCTTAGTTAATCTATAATGGAAAATATATACAGTTCTAAGCGGTACCACAATTATTATCAGATCTCCTTAAAGTGCATTAACTGTACTCTGGTTAAATGTCACACAGATCATTCAATAAAGGAAACCAACAATAGAAATAGGAGGAAAGCAGTTGGTTATAACAATTGGCAGAATACTGGCCTCTACCGTTAAACACAGTTCTGTGTGGAGATCCCCCCACCTGGGCAACCTGTAAAATAAAGATATACTACAAGCCCAGTCCATATATCGCTCTATAAATCTTCCCAATAGTTCAGCACCCCAAAGTACCTGGTGTTGTAGAGTTCGTCGTTGGGAAATCGACGGCCCTTCTTGAGTGCACTCTCTTTAAAGGCAGGAGCCACGGGTCGAACCTCCGTCGATGAACAGGGTGAACTACAGCGGTGAAGTGGCAGCTTCATTCCTAGTGGTGCTCGTCGGCGACGGAGCGTAGACGTCTTGCAAGGAAGAGGCATGCAGGGCACCTCGGCGACGATAGTTCGGGACCGCAAAGAGTAGAACAACGTAGGCCCAGCAAGGGCGTCGGGTCGTCGGCGACTCTGCGGTCGTCAGGTGGCGGGAAACCCACCGGCGGATGCTCCTCGGCGGCCTCGACTTTCTCCGGCGGGACAAAGCGGTCGACGGTGCAGGCGGGAGCGTCAATCGATTAAATGTTATTTAGGCAAAGGGAGCACGGCGGCCCCGGTCGGCGACAGCGGTCGTAGACGGTGACAGGCAAACGTGTCTTGGTGCTTCTCCTTGTGATTCCACAGCGGTCCCCGTCTCTGGTCGGCAGCCTGTCGTAGGTCTGTCTATCAGGGAGCTTTGGCAAAGGTCAGCTGTGCACGATGGTCTCTCGTAGCTCGGGGAGAGGGCGCCTAGTCAGGTCCTCTCTGGGTCAGTCCTTGGAGACACAGCAGCTTTCAGACCGACGAAGTAGAGCAGCAGCAAACTTCTCTTCCAGCAGGGCTTCAAGGTTAAGCTTCAGTTACTCCAGTTACTCGTCGTAGTGGACTTCAGCTTCTGAACACGAATTCTAGCAGTGAGAGGCCCCCAGATTTACTAATTGATCTGTCATTCATTCTGCTGGGTCACATTCAGGCAACCAATCGGTCAGAAGGGCATTCATGCAGGCAGGCAGCTAATCAGGTGCATAGTGCATTCAGGCCATTCACTTCTCTCCAGACACTCACAAAAGGTTATGTGTATTGGGACAAGTATCCAGCCATACAACACTCTACACTGCATTCATACCAGTTTTGGGCAGGGCTTTCTCAGTCATTGTGTCAAACACCAGAAACTAGACATCCACAACAAGAAGTGTATATTGGTCACACACTCCGTTCACCCATGTCCCACCCACAGGGTGTACCCACAACATACCGTCACTGGGAAGGCTCCAGCCAGTCTGGCCTGGACTTCACAACAACACCATATATGGAACTTCCACCTAACAGCCGGTCAGGGGGAAGGGACAGAGTCAAGGCTTGCCAGGACTTTGGGAAAACAAGGTAACAGGCAATAGAAAGCAAGAGGCCACAGGGGCCATCTTGTTTCCTATCAGGAATCAACTGATTCCAATGGCAGGGCCTGGGCATCCCCAAAATGGAGGATACTCAGATACCTGTCAAATTCAGCATGGAGCTGCCACCAGCCCATACCCTGCTCTGTGGGCCACACACAGGTGCCCAAAAACATACACTAGGGGCACAAGGTAGCACCCCCACCCATGGGTGCCATAAGGGTATCCCATGGGTCTGTACACCAAACCAAAAGAGAGCTGCAACGCCAGGAGTCCCACATGCACTCCTGCGCGGAAAACACGACAGAACACACAATAAAAAACAGTAAAGGACAAGGATACAGAGGCCCTGTCCCTCCGATGCATTTCCAGCATCACATATGGAAACCCTGAAAGGTTTCTACTCGTTAGCCTGTATACCCCCCCTGGAGCCGTATTGAGGGAGCAAATACAAGAGGCCATGCATGATCTACTGGAATCTTGGACACCGGTGCCTGGTAATAGAGCTGTGGTGGCATTCGGAGACTTCAATTGAAATATGATAAGGGCTGGGGGTACATTATCGAATCCTAAATTGAAAGCCAAATGTACTATGTTCCATACTAAAAATGATGCTGAGGGATTACGCTGGTTGAAATGTTTTGATTATTGGGAGTTTGAGATGGTGAATGGAAGAGCGGCCTGCGCCGTAGCACGTTGGACTATATATTTGTCAGCCCGATCATGGCATTGCAGGTTAATGACATGAGAGTAATGCCGAACACGTGGAGTGACCACAATGCATTACTCTGTACTCTAGACATTGCTAAAAATTACCCTAATTGTAAGCCCGTGGGGAACCTTCCTGCAAATCAGGCTGCAACGCTTATATGCTGGTCGGAGAGGAACATAAGGCAAGCTGCCTGTGCTCTATCGGATGATAGTTTTCCTGACTTTTCCCAGTTGTACGCAATGTCCGCAAATGCAATTGAGAATTGGATTTGTACATATTCAGGTGCATACGCAACCAGAGTAGTGGGTACGATTTCTAGAGAAGCTAACAAGCAAATGCCTTATGATAGACAAAGTAAGGATGCCAAAAGGAAGTTAAGGGCCGAACTCCGAGAGGCTAAGAAAACAAGTGCATCAACTGAGTCCTATTACCTTATTTCTAGGACTATCAAAAATAGATACAGAGCTACCATTAAATTTAGGAGATGCTCGGAGAGGAATATACGATGGCAGAAATTGGTACAAACAATCTGCTCAAAAAATACTAAGAGTATTTGGTCCCTTTTAGGCGAAGCTAGGGGCATAGTGAACAACCAACTAATTAATCCAATTGAATCATTGGAATGGGTTAGCTTCCTCAAAAGTCGTAATGCACCTGAGAATGAACAGCATTTAGTCTCATTGAGCATAGTTCCACCTCTTCCCCCATTTGATGTATCTTATGAACAACTGCTTGGAAAAATCAAGAAGCTAAAATGTTCTCATCCCCCCGGCCCTAACAGGTTGGCTAATATAGCAATCAAGAGCAAACCAGAATTCTGGGCCAGACTATTGACAATTATTTTTAAGAAAGTCCTATTAGAAGGTAAAATACCACCATCTTGGCAGACTGCCATATTAATTCCAGTATTTAAAAAAGGTAATAAGCTAGACCCCATTAATTGTTGGTTATTGCCGATGCTGGACTCCACCGGTAAACTTTTTGCTACCCTTCTACTTACTGAATTACAATCTTGGGCAGATAAGTCATGCATTTTGTGTAAATTTCAAAGTGGATTTAGACATGGATATTCCACCACACACAACCTCGCTATTATGGATACACTGCATACCAGAGCTAGGAAGACCGGGAGCCCACCATTATACGCTCTTTACGTAGACTTTAAAGCCGCTTTCGATTCAATACCAAGAGAAAAATTATGGTTTAAATTAAAGGCTATGAGCTGCCCTGAAGAACTGCTTTATTACCTCAGATTATTGCATCAAAACACCTCTGTGTCACTCAAACTTGATCAACAGGGCAATATGACTAACAAGGTAATGCAGAACAGAGGAGTGAAACAAAACAGGGCTGCGTAGCTGCCCCCTTACTTTACAACATATATATTATATATATATGATATTCCAGTGGCGATTGCATCAATCCACAATTGTCCCCCTAGAATAGGCCAGGCGTCCTGCCTCGTTTTAGCTTATGCGGATGACTTGGTAGTTTTCAACCATACATTTAGTGGCCTGCGTAGATCAGCTCTAGCATTATGGGAATACGCGGACAACAATGGTCTCACAATCAACTGCAAAAAGACCCGTCATGATATTCACCAACAAGAAAACTGCCCGCCTAAGACTATATGTGACTCAGCAATTCTATATGCTTCCCATTATAAATACCTTGGTATTGAATTCGATTCTAGTGGTGATTTCACTACATGTAAACAATCGCAAAACATCTGAGCTTTACAGGTTACTGCACTGTTCCACAATTTCACCATTAAACAAGGAGGTTTCACCTGGTGGGGTGCACGCCATACCTCTATCTCCAAGTCTTTATCCCCAAGATAACCTATACACTAGAAGCCTTATCACATATAGATCTTAAATGGCTTCTGGTTATTGAGGGTACATTTTGGCAGAAGATCCTTGGCTTACCAGTGTGTGTCCCGATGACGATTATAAGACTGGAACAGGGCTTACATTTCTTTAAAAGCCACCGTCCTGAAAAAGAGAGCAGACCTTTATCTGAAGATGTGTCACAACACGAATAATGCCTTTTTGACAGCTATTCATCAGGAAACATCAAAACCATATCCTACCTACACATTGAAAGAGGCAATGGATAAATTATTTGCTGAGATATGCTGGTCACCTAGATGGGGGAATGACTTGATGAAAATGCAGAATTCACTAGCCAAACAAATAGAACTCTGGCATTGGCTGGAGAATTATGCTCACCTTAGCGGTCTAAAAAATACCAGTTTGTGTCACATATGTTATATACATTCAGGAAGCCCCAGTGCTATCTTAATCTCTGTCCCTCAAAGAGACTTGGCGTTTTATATTACTGATGAGATTAGCACAACTTCCCACCTTGATTGTCACGGGTATTGTTAGCAAGACTCCCATGGCAGACCGTTTTTGCTGACTCTGCAAAAATCATGAAATGCCAGAGTCTGCTAAACTTCTTGTTCTGACTTGAGTGTCGTGTAGACCGATGAGACCTCCGTCCCCAAGTGACGCACAGGGGGACTAAAAAGAAACCCGCTGTGCGACCTTTGAGGCCAAAGGTGGGAGATGTCTTCCCAGATCCACGGAACCTCTGGAACACTGATGCTGCTGTCAAAGAGGAACAAGGTTAAGTACCAGGCAATCACAATACAATTAAGTAAACCAAAGGATCTAAAAGGTCTTACCTATCGGGTGTTAGGAAAACCCAGGAAACCTAGTAGAGGTTTGAGACTCAGATGATGCGGCGGTCCCTGAATAGTAGAACCGTAGGTCAGCGTGGATGTAGGATCAGCCACCTGTAGGAGAGAAGGCGTGACTTGAATTCCCAGAAGGGAAATGGCGTAAGAGTTCAGTGAGGTACCAAGGGATGATCCAAAGACAGGTCGGGATGAATTCCAAAATCCGGCAACAGGTAAACAGTTCCAAGCAAAGGTACAAAGGGGTATCCGAAGGAGTCCAAAGTAGAGTTCTGTGATCAAAGGGTAACAGTGGTGCAATACGTAACGCCAAACAGATTCTGAAGACAGCTGAGAAGCAATGAGTGTTCTGTCTCTCTTTATACTGTGCGTCTCTGGGTCATGTGACGTCTCTGGGTCATGTGACGTCCACCAAGGTCACGTGAGGAACGCCACTCTGGATCACGTGATCGACGTGGAGACGTAACACCGCCCCTTCTGCTGTATGCTCTCCAAGGCAATTGCCAATGCAGAAAGGGTTGCAATCGAGCCCGTACACCATAGCTGGTACGGAGTTTTCGGTCCTTTGGGTTCACCGAATCAGTTGAGCCTCGAACCGTGGAGGGAGATGTTGGGGAAATGTGAGCAGTGTTCTGGTGTGTAGTGGACTGGTGTGCAGAGGATCGCCTAACACTTCTCCTGACCGAATGCCCTAAAATGTTCAAAACCTATAAGCGCTAATTGGGCATATATGTCCACAACCTGGAAACAATTGGGGGGTTGACCTTCTGGTTCCGCTGCATTAATACCAGGAGCATTCAACTGCTCACTGCAACTTACGTTTGGTTGATGATTGAAACCTTATTGGGTATCTCAATATAAGGAACTTTAGAGCCTTGAATGAAAGGCCATTCCCAACCGTAGCAGTGTTGAGCGCACTTTGGCGACTATGTTCCATTATGCTGGGAATTCATATGATGAATCTCTTACTGCTGATATAGGATCACTTGGGTCCGAGTTCTCTCTCCTTTTCTCTAATTCAATGCCTTATCCCTGGACTCCCATTTATATGTTAACGCTGATCTCTGTGAGAAACAATGTATACTCTATTGTAATGCAAGAAAGAAATTGAGTGATTTATGAAAGTATTATTTATAATAATACAAAGTACATTCTATTATTTGTAATTAGAAATAATGTTATTGTTTTTTTCCCTTTGAAAATTCCATTTTGTAAATTTTATATTTGGATTTTATGTAACTATGTGTAAAGTTTAATGTTTTAAACTAAATCACATTAATAACAAATAAATAAATTAAATTAAATCATTTCCCCTGATTTCTCGAAATCCACCCAAGCCAAAAGGAAACATTTTTTAGATTTAATGGCAATAGATTCAGTTTAAAGGTAGCGCTTTCAGCGCCACCTAACAGTCAAAATTAAAAAGGGCATCTGAACAAGCCCCTTTTTCAATCGAGCTGCCAATTTTTTGGAACAAGTGAGGAAATCCACCAGCGCATCTCCTCAATAGTTGTACTAAAAAATGTTTTGATAATGCAGCCTACACAGTTCTTATATACAGATATAAACAAGCATTTGATTAAATGTTTTGTTGTCGGAAGCGGCTACTCCTGTAATGCGTGGTGCAGCTTGACGGCAATATGTGCTTTCCTCTAGCGATTTCAAAAGCAGAAGCAATCGTGTCAGGACGCCAACACGCTCACTGCTGAGCTGAGTAGTTGTACTTGTGAGTCAGAGGAGCAGCTCACGAGAGATTGACCGTGACCGGAGAAGCACAGGCTTCGCTGCCCATGTATCCAGGGAACTAGCTCTGCTGTCCAGGTAACGGAGCGGGTAGCATTTACTCTCCACTAACCCCCACACTCACTCCAAGCCTTTCCGGAGTAGGCTTGGCTGTAGTCCCGTACTTAGCAGCGAGTGCATTCTGCACCCTGCATCCGGACACGGGAAGCCGGTAATGACAGCCAGAGCTCTTTTGTGTTAGTGTTTGGAGAGAGTAGGGAGGCGGTCACTTGTATATTCATTCTTGAAGTGCTATATGGTGAGCACTGTGTATGGCCACCATTTGCCGAGATAAAACGATCAAGAAAACACAGGGCAGCTAGTGGCTGTGACCAGGCCTCCGGTAAAACGCTGCATGCTCTGTGATCTAGGGGTCGAGCTCCTACCTTTTCAAATCTTAAAAAGGCTCTACATGCTGTGACTGAATTAGATGCATGTCCTACAGAGCGGCACAATTCTAATGTCTTGTGCCCCTCCTTCAAATATGGTGACCAATGAGGAAATGATTGCTGCAATGAATATGCCTCTCCCACCATCTCCCGAGTGCATTTCAAGACCGCTGCTTACGAATGAGATTGAAATGGACACATCCGGCCTTTGTCCCAGAGGATCCTGCAGCCGAGAAGACAAAACCTTGCAAGGCAAGTGAAGCGTTTTTTCCATGTAAAGGAACACAGACCATCAGAACTGGTCGGGGCTTATTGGAAACAACGAAATGCCGGATCTATCACTAGGAACTAATAGTGTATCAAAGTCCCAAAGAGAGCTGAGGATAAAATGTCTCCCCTTGAGGCCCACAGCTGGGATGATACTTCCCCAGATCCCCAACAGTGTTACATGGGCTGATATCCCTGTTGCGGATTCATTGATTGAAATAAATGAAGTTTTATGTATATTGGTGAGCCACATGAGAGTTTAAAACTTGAAACTAAATTGAACTCAATACTGCTCGAATCCCTGCTACTTAAATTTGAGAACGTCAAGCTTCATATGACGGTGAACGAGTTTTTATCTAATCAAAATCTTACAAAAAAGCAGGAAGAGGGACAAGAGAAAACTGTTGCACGTATTTCTGCTTTTAATGCAGAAGTTATTAACACCTCTGCAGACCAAATAGCTAAAGCTGTTATGACAAGGACAATACACCCGGTCTGCCATTAGGTTCCCTCCATCACTGCTGAGCATTGCACGACATCCTCCTTTCATACGCAGACAAAGGTAAATGACTTGCTATGAGAGGTTGGAACAACTCATCCAGCACCCGTGAAAATGACTGTAGCCCCAGAGCAAAACTTGGAAGTTGTTTGCCTGGATGACATACCGGAGCGCAGGAGCACCCAGAATGAGGCTAGCTCTACTCACCATGGTCATTCTAATGGACACTCAAGAGAGCTAAACGCACCGTAAGGAAGATATCATAATTAAAGAAACCAAAGAACTGCCAAATCAAAAAGGTGAACTCCTACTCTTCCCGTCAATTTGTGAACTCGTTATTGTCCCAACCACTGGTTAAATCAGCTCTCTCAAACATCTCAAAAACCAGAGGATCTCGACAACAATTAAATAAGAATTCTGCAAATATACCATCGCTGAAAACCTCTGAGTCATAAGCTTAAGTGTGCCCTGTACCCAGTGGTAGGAAGGGCAATTATGAAGAATTGCTTGCCTGTGGGTTCAGATCCTGTTCAACAGGCATCCGGTGAAGTACTGCAGGGTAATCAACAGAATAAGCTTCCCACAACGGTTATGGCAGTACATCGTGACTCATCAATAATTGGGGTAATGGCATCCTCTGCTGGCTTATCATCAAGTCTAGAGGTATTTTATGCCCCTTCAATACTACAGTAATCGGGGAACATCAAACCTACAGCTGCTTGGTGCCAATATATGGAATCTTTAAGAGCCTCCAAGATCATCAAACTACTGGAGTTCATAAACAATTATCCACAAATGATTTACAATGCTCGCAGCTTGTTTGGCCAAATATCCTCCTAGAGCATCGCCCATTGGGTCCCATTCTACAGGGGAAACAAAATATAAAGCAGAATGGAAGATACCATGACCATGTTGGGTATCTTTAATAGAGCCATTCTGGCTGAACTGAGGAAAAATAATGAATTGCTGACGACATTAGTATCAGCTTTTGACAAGATTCCAAATTCTATATCAGATGCCTTTACACCAATAGTGAAAAGTATAAAGGTATTACCTAAAGATTTATCTGATTTATTAATGCCCCTACTAAAGAAGTCCATGACAATGAGGGCAGTCGAAAAGAAATGTGGGGTAATGTGGAAGATGAAGGGCAGATGTCGAGTCCGTCTGATTCCTCCGAATTGTTGAAAAAAAAAATAATACCCATGAATACTGAGAGAGTTCCCACTTTTTCGGATATTGTGGCAAAGAAGGCTGTAGCTATACCCAAAAATGACCCAAAGATCATAATTATAGACCCCGAGACGGGCAATACGCTATCCAGGGCAGCTAAAAAACAAGCCAAAAAAATAATAATAAATCAAAAAAGGCTGACCTCAAGAATAAATCCTCAAGGAAATACTTAAGAGATCTGGATATGAGGCATATGATTGATGAGGAGGTAGAAGATGTAACTGCCGCTATGGCCTTACAAAAGGGTGACAGGCATACGATTATGTTGAAAACTGGGAGAACCTCCTTAGATCAGGCGACCCAGAGTGAGTATGAAGAAGGAATGGATGGCATATATGAAGTGATGAAAAAGAAAAAACCAACGGATTTACTTGTGGAGAACAAGAGACTGGAAAATGGGCTAAGTGACATTTTTAAGATCTTTAAAGTATCACCTACCATTGAGGGTAAGGGTGTAACTATACGAGAGACAGATGAAACTAACAAGATCTCTGAAAATAACTCTGGTACTGATCAAATTACTAAAAACCAACTATCTGGTGACCATGGTGAGTTAACTAAGCCCAGAACAAGGCCAATTGTTCACTCGGTAAATACTGGTTTATATCATAAAGATACTCTGAAAGATAACACTCTGTCATTTACAAGCAAAACGTCTGTTACTTCTGGTAACAAACTAGTTGAAATATCCTCACTTCAATGTAATAAGGAAGGATTTCCCAATTCCAATCCCCCCCAACAAAGATGCAGCTATATGTGGAGGATATTCTCAGAAACGTGCAGGATTTGATGATTGAAAACAAAAGGTTGAAAGAAAAAAATGATGCTAATAATGTTAAGAGTGATATCCCATACACTAAAAGTGATGGACTGGTATCACAAACAGAGAAACCAACCAGGGTTGTATCGGATAAATGTAAATCAAATGAAGCTTTGACTGACATAACGAAAGATCATAAGGCTAATGAACGAGATCTAATTGGTGAACTGCTAAAAAATATGCAGGATATTGTGGAAGATAATAAAAGGTTGCGGAATAAAGATGCACCTCATACATGTGAGAATAGAGAAAAGGCCTTGTCATATGAAGAGAGGAACGAACGTGAATATCGCTCTTATGAAAGAGGGGTGGATAAATGGTACAACGAAAAACCTCCTTATGATCAAAATCAGGTTCAAGAGGCTAGACCTTTGGCTTTTCCAACGATGCCGGGACTGATTCTATGCTCATTGTTTAAAGACGAGAGAAATCAACCATTGAATAGATCTTATATTCTTTCACTATTTGCTGGGGTACCTGAACTCAAACTTATCACTTCAGCTGATATTCATCTGGTTGATTTTATAGATAATGAAAGAATAGACTTTGTAAGGTTGGTAATTCCATCCCCTTTAGTTCGTTCAATGATTTTGAAGGAGGCAGAAGCACTGCAACGCATGGGGTTTGATCTTTTTCCCTTCAATGACTTAGCAACCACTGAGCAAGCCCTAGATAGAGGAAGACCCTCAGTACAAGAAGGTTCTGAACAGGAAAAATACCCCCCGAAACAAAGTAATGATGAAGTTTTAGAAAAACAAGATTGGAGATGGCTGGCACTATCATTGCGTGATGCAATCTCCGACCTAAAAGAATTGGTTAAACCTGCATAGCTAGTAAACACAATTTGAAGCTGCTTTGCTGGAATTCGCGAGGCAACTTCAATCTTTTCAATAATGAACAACTGATGAAAGAGTTGCATGGTTTTGATTTCTTAATGTTACAGGAAACTTGGCTTACTTCGCGTGTAGGTTTGGTAGACTTTGTGGTGGACGACCTATGTGCCAAAAAGGGACCAAAAGATAGACCAAAGGGTGGTATATTTACTGCATCTAAAGTTTCCTCAAGTATCTCGAAGATAAATTCTCAGAAACAAGGTCACTCCTTTCTCATTACGGAATATGTGGTTGGTGAGAAGTCGAACTGTTTCTCTTTACTGGTCATTAATGTATACTGGAATGCCAATGAATTAAGAGATCAACAGCTCGAAACTAACTTAATCGATCTAGGTACTATAATTGACCAGTGGACATTAACAAACTTTGATGGTCAGATTATTATAGCAGGTGACCTTAATGCTGATTGTAGCGTAGATAAACTGACAGGAGAACTTTTGTATCTCCAAGTAGCATCTAGTTTGTTTGGCAACCAGAAATTTAGAGGCTTTTTATGGCTAAAATATACTGAAATGTGGGGACTAAAGCAGATACCCAATGATCATTATACTTGGAATGCGAGAGGTTGTGTGTCCACGATTGATTATATTTTTCTGAGTGCCAAACTGAGTTATTCAATGTCTAAATTAGAAGTAAGAAATGTGGCGACGAGTGACCATTGTATGCTGTTAGTGGACTGTGAATCTACAATTTATGAGAAAACTAAACGAAGTTACAATAAGGAACTATTGGTCAATACTGCCAACAATAGAATAAAATGGTCTTTTAACACTACCAATAAATTTATATCGACTCTGGTTGCTGAATACGATAACACTAAATTGGAACAACGTCTCCAAATGTTCTCTGTACCAGAATTCAATTCTACTATTGGAACCAAAATTAAAAGTGTAATGAAGTATGATAAAAAAATTCAACCCATACTCCATAGACACTCTATGGATATAGAGGTCTATGAAAGAAAAAGAGAGCTGAATAGGGAGATCCGTAGACTACGCAAATTGAGTAAAACTGATGCCAGTGCCTGGATTGATATTAAACGTCTTATATAAATTGGCTGATTAGCCATAAAGGTATCATTGCCCAACGCGATGGAGAAAGTATTTTGAATGCTATGAGGGGGGCGACATCCTCAAACTTTTGGCAATTAATGAACAATGTTGATTCATCTCAGGTGATGACAACGGTAAACCCAATTCCTGAAAGTACTTGGGCGGGTCATTTTGCAGAGCTATATAAATCCAATGAACAAAGTCAAGCATTTCTGAGATTGGGATCTTCTGAATGGTCTATGAGATGCGAGGTGGATTAGGAGTCTTATAATGAAATCTAAAAACACGGGGGCCCCGGGCCTCAATAACTTAAGTAATAAGGTATTGAAATGTAACCCACTATTGTGGGCAAAAATATTATGTATTCTATTTAAGGATGTGTGTATGTCGAAAACTATCCCTCTTTCTTGGAGAGTCTCTGTGGTTATTCCGATATTTAAAAAAGGCTCAAGATTATTGCCCACCAACTACAGACCAATAGCGATTGCAGATTCGGACTCCAAAATATTAGCTTCGTTGGTTCTTTTTGATATTCAGAGATGGATGGATCAGAATCAGATCTTGAGTATGAATCAAATTGGCTTTAGAAAAAATTGGGGTACTGACTGTGGTGGATTGATTTTGAAATGTCTGCAAAGTAAAACCTGGACTAAAGGAAAGGGCCACACTTACGTTGCATCTATGGACCTTAGCCAGGCATTTGATCTTGTGGACAGATAAAGGCTATGGCACAAATTACAATCCTTAAAAATGCCAAACCATTTATTAGACATCGTTATAGAGTTGTACACGGACACAAGACTAGTTGTACGAATGAATGCGGGGGGAGAGCTATCCACAGAGTTTGTAACCAATAACGGACTACGCCAAGGGTGCATGTTGGCACCGACAATCTTTAATCTGTATGTTAGTGGAGCCCAATTTGCTTTTGTAAAAGGAGGTTTGATTTCCCCTAAATTGAATGGGAAGGAAATATCTTGGTTGGCTTATGCCGACGATTTCATTCTCATGGACAATACCAAGGTGGGCTTACAGCGACTGATTGTCATTTTTGAACAATTTATACGTAATTTGTTTTTGAAAATCAATCCTGATAAAACGACTATTATACGAATGGGACGAGTAAACAAGAAACAAGTTTCTTACTCTTGGTTTTGTGAGGGTAAACGAATTAAGATACAGAAAGCATTCAAGTTTCTTGGATACTGTTTTACAGGCGTAGAATCAGTCAGTTTACTCAAAAACCAATTGAAGACTAAAGCAGAGGTGGCCCTAAAACAGATGAGAATGCTAGAGAGAAAATTTGGGGGGTTTTCTTTGAAACCGATGAGAGAGCTTTATTTAAGAAAGGTGGTCCCGCGGATCACTTATGGTTTGGAATTCTATCATGTAGGTATTTTAGACTTTTTGAAATCTCTGGAAAGTCTAATATGGAGGGGTCTATTATTCTTTCTGCCTAGCTGTATACCCTTTGAAGTGCTAAGGTATGAATTGGGTTTACAATCACTTCATTCACTTGTTGTAACCAAAAGATGCATGTTATGGAGAAAATGTAGGTTATTAGGCCCCACAAACTTTTATTTGGAAGCAGGCATCGACACTTCATGTCCTTTTATGCTTGACCTAAATAAATCCATTGAATCCACGATTGAGGACTGTGGTATAGCTAAATGCACGGTGATAAATAAACCTAACAAATGTAAAAGGATTTTAAAAGGGATGGATTGGTCTCTTACCAAATCAAAGGTATATGCTTCTAAATTGTATAATCAGGTACACTCTTTCTGGAAACTTGATATGGTTATGGAAAACTACTTAAACAAATATCCATCTAGAAGGTATAGAAATTCTTTTATGCGATTTAGACTTAATGTTATGTACACTCGTAGTATATTAAACTTAAGGAATCCTTTGGAAGAAAAGAGATGGTGTCGCTTTTGTAACATCTCAGAAATGGAAGAGACTTTAGAACATATTTTGGTGAAATGTTCCTATTTGCGTAAACAAAGATCAGATTATTTTATGGAGTTATTTGATAATGGTACTTGTAATGACCCTAAGTTCATATGGTATAGAATGAGAAATGGTTACTCACCGACTCTGATTATTCGATTAATTACGTTTTTAAAAACAGTATGTGATTTGAGTTATAAATGTTTTTATCTTTTCTAAATGTGTATATGGTTCGGTTTCTGATGCTTTCATTATGATTTTGATTGTAAATTCTTAACAGTGTTTTGTTCTTTTTTCTTTTCATTTTAAAAAAGTGTTATTTTGTAAGATCGATTTTGTAAAGGTTTGTTTAAACCAAGAACAAATAAACAAACAAAAAAAATAAAGCAGAATAAAGTAGAATACCTCAACAGACTTCTAATTGCAAGTGTGATACCAGAGAATAAATATTTAACTCTGAACAGGACAAATATATTGCACTTACTTCAGGAGATTTCCAGCTTGGAAGGGATCGCGACTAGAGACATTGGAAGGGGTTTCATTTTTGAAAGGTATAGGATGGAAACATGTGTAGTCTCTCTAAACTCCAAACTTTTCTATGATCTAGTATTACAAGCTCGGGACTCGCTTGGAACCCATGGTTTTGATCTTTCCCCTTATTCTGAAGATAGTGATTTAGGTATGCAAGATCAACAGAATAGTAACCAAGGGCGTGATGACATTGAATCTCTAAGAGAATGATGAGGATCTCTGAAGAAACTCAGGATTGGTTGTGGTTTTTCAATGCAATGACTAATAAATAACACTCTTACCTATGATAGCTCGAAAATGTTGGACTCGAAGTGGGCGATATCATCTTGGAACACAAGAGGCCACACTAAACTCTTCTCTGAACCTAGTTTGGGGGTGGAATTCCTGTTACATATGGTGATATGTCTCCAGGAGACTTGGCTGATACATCCAACCTCCTTCGACGGTTTCACTGTGATGTTTCAGTCAGCCCGAAGAGCCGACTATGGTCGACCGTCCGGAGGACTGCTTACCTTAGTGAAATCAGATAAGCGGCTTACTGTGGTGTCCTCTGTCAATTCGAATTTTGGTGTCTTGGTAACGCATGGCCAATTACTATATACTGTGATGGTGAATATCCTTATTGTTAATATTTACTGGCATGTGAAAAACCCTAGGGTTGTGAGAGAGATCACCTAGTATTAATTGTTGAAGGCTCGAGGGAGAAGTTTGGGGATGGGCAAATTCTTGTTGTGGGCGATTTGAATTATGAATGTCTAACCAAATTATAGGCATGGAACATGACAGTTCATATATTGCCATCGCTCGCAAACAACACAATGGGAGTCAATGGTTGGATTTCCTCTGAGGGCTAGGTTTGACCCTACTAAATGGGACACTAAAAGAAGATATTCCTCCCCAAACCACATTGTCTAATAGCTCATTCCATCATAGACTATCTCTTTGTCAGAGGATGGCTGTTCGATTCTTGTAGTGAGCTAAAAATCACCTCTACCCCAATAAGCGATCACTCAATGTTGGTGGCAATATTCTGCAAGGGACAGACACCACAAGATGAGAATGTGTGCCCTGTTGGTCTAAACACAAACATTGCAGGTAACCGTTTGACATGGAGTTGCTCTTTGGTGACTAAAGTCAACAAAACACTAGAAAAGATCATGTCCTCCACCACTAAGGAGTGGAGTATCATACAATGACTGCACAACATTTTGATGGCTTCTTACAAGACCTAATTGAGCCCCATCATTGACATGGGCACAGTACGGTGCCTTCAAATCAACAAAAGTTTAGACACATATATAATGCAGAAGTAGCAGCACAAGGAGGGTACGGAAAAGACCTGATTTGTCATATGTAGAAAAGAAAACCTTAATTAAATCCCTTTTTATTTTTCATTTTTGTTTTTCGATGAAACATCTTTACAACATTGTTAACTCAACATTTACAAAAGATCTTAAAATCACAAATCTCTAAACAGCAGCACATTTACATTCCCTTTTTTTTCTTTTTTTAATAAACCTAAAAAACATACAAATCAATATTTTTTCAGTCAATTCTGAAATAAAACACATTACAAATAATAATAATAAAAAAAAAGAATATTCAAAAGAAGACCTCAAATCAAATCCACATACCACCTCATATAGCCGGGGCTTATTCCTCTTTCTTTAAATTTGATTAAAAAAAACTGCCACCAAAAGCATAAGTATTTACACATTGCCTAGGACTTGTCAGAGGTGTACAATGTTCTTTGCGATCCTATACAGAATTCATTGTGTGTTAGTCTTAACCATGCACTTCAAATAACTACACATGTTTGACAAATACAATGCACGAATCCCCCAATAATTGTTTTCCTACATTTTCTACTAGTCATCCCATATCTCATAGCCTCTCGTCATCACCTTCAGGGGCTTTCATTTTTCCCAAATTTGTATCTATGATCAGCAATAGGTGGAATAATGCAATAATCAGAGCTTGCCTATAACCCCACATGCATTGTATCCATAGCAATTCAAGTTCATAATCAACCGCAAGATTCACATACATTCCCATATATCTTTGTCTTTCCTTTGCAAAGAAGACACAGTGTAGCACAAGATGTTTCAAAGTTTCATCTTTATAGTTTTTACAAAATCTACATCTGTCTTCTGTAATCACAGATGTATGCCAATTTTTTGTGCAGGATAATGTTGCTATGAGATTAAATTTAAAGCGCATATATAATGTGCGCACCTCTGTGAAGGAAGCTGTCTAATGTATGGCAGGAGTGGTTTCTGTTTATGTCGAAACTTTGCATACTCTGTATAGGCTGCATAGTTCCCAATCTTATCAGCCGTATTTGCCCAGTCATGTTGAAATAGCTTTTGTTTCACAATTTGGGGTCTCTTAATCAGGTCATCTGCCTCCATTGCAATAATTTCTAGACTCCTTTCACACAGTTGACCAGCTACATAGACAGATTTTGGGCCACCAATCTTTAACATGCTAGCTAAGTTTTCATATAAAGAATTGGGAATAGGAACCGGCCAATCTATGCCATAGATATTTGGAAGCAAGTGACGAAAGCCCCAATTCATGCACAATGATGAAATTCGGTAATGATATAGGTAGATGTAACACCTGCTTCCATATCTTGCCTTGAATTTTATTCAATACTAACCCAATATCAAAGGTACACAAGTCTAAACCATATAAAATTATGGCTTCCACCTTACGCGTATAAAATTCAATAAGTGGAATGAAAGAGAATTGACATACCTTTAGATTGATTAACTTCATTTGGGCAATTAAGGGAATGGTTTTGATGGAAATTTCTGCCTGCCATTTTATCAGTGAATCAGAATTGGATAGATTATATCCTAGATATATCATATCCAAAGCACGAGGAATGGCCAGCACCTTAATATTCCATTGATAGCGGATGAACTCTCTTTGATTGGAAAACACAAAAATATTCAATTTTGTTGGATTTAACTTCAAATTGTGCTTATCACAAAAATCAATAAGGCAAACCAATTTATTTTGTAGTCCAAACGGGGTCAGGTCAAATAACATCAGATTGTCTGCGAAGGCTAACCAATTAATGCTTAGGTGGCCCAATTCGACAGCAAATGAGTTACAATCATACCATAAATTGTCAATCTCTGTCAAATACAGATTGAATAAAATGGCTGCCAAATTCCAACCTTGTTTAACTCCTATTTTCGTTGCAATGGGTGGAGTTAATAGACCTCTATTATCTATTCTTACTCTATAGGATGTCTCAGTATGCAGCATGACTGACTACCATGGCTATGAGATGTGCTGGGATTAGGAGGTCTTGCATTCGTCGCCATAGGATTTGTCTTATGTCACTATCAAAAGCACCCGATATATCTACTAGTGCCACATAAATGGGGCCATGGCCCTTCTGGTGAGCAAGCTTAAGGAGATGTGCCAAAATAGTGGCATCCAATTGCGTGCCCATTCCTTTACGGAATCCTGTTTGAAAATGTGAGATCTTCTGGATAACAATAAATTCATTTAAATATCTCAAAATTAAGGCAGCAAAGATCTTTGCAGACACGTCTATTAGGGCAATGGGCCTAAAATTGGCCGGGTCGTTAAGCGGACATTTTTTATGTAGGGGGCTGACAATTGGAGATAGCAGGACGGGGGTACTGTTTTGGTTTGAAACAAACATTCAAAGCGACTCAATAAACATAATGCCCATAACTTTGGGTAATCTTTTATGACACATGGAGGGATGCCATCTGGGCCGGCTGCCTTGGAAGGTTTCAAGTTCCTTATTATCTTTTCAGTATCGTCGGCTCCCCAGGGATAGCAAGAAGGTAGATCTGTGATTGTAAATTGAAATCGGTAATCTAGGAATTTCTGGGGCATTGCATATTTACTACGATAAACTTCTGCCCAGACCTCCCCACTCACAGCAGAGCACAAAGTAGGTTTTGCTTTCATTAAGGGATCCCTCAATGTGGCCCAGACTTCTCGTGTATTTTTACCAATTAAGTCATTAATCATTTTTTGGTTATTTTTGATGTAGTTATCATACTTTAGTGTTTTGAGGTCATTTTTATATCTTCCCAGTATAACTTTTCTTTCTATAGTGTTTCTACATCTATCATTAGAAAACTTTGACTTTTTACGAAGTTCATAGTTTTTCTGCTTTTTCGTACGAGCAATTGTATCATTGTATGTTCTTTGATAATGAATAGATTTCACACTGATTTTTTGAACTGCAAGCATTTCAATGTACCTTCGTATCATAATGTCATTTTCTAAATCACAAATCTTACATTCTCTTGTTGACATCAACTGAACATTATTTTTAACAATATCTCTGTTGACCAGGTAATTCAGTTGCCTACATAAACCTGGGTTCCACCAGATAGATAAAGCATGCCGGTCCATTTCCAATAAAGACAGTGCAGGTAAATATTTATACACCGGAAAAGTCAGCTCAATGCAACCCTCCAATATGCAATGATCACTCAGGTGAGAGTTAGAGATATTACACAGTGATGACATATTAGCTAAGCTTCCAGACAGCACAAAATAATCGATCGTCGATGCTTTAGCGCCACGTGACCATGTGAACAATGGATCTTTGGCAACAAATGGTACTATTTTCATGTCCCATTGTTCGAAATAATTTGCCCATAATTGCCCCCTTTCATATAATGACATGGCATATGCATAGTTCAATACTTCGTACCCAGACTTACTTCTCATGAGGGTAGAACCATATAAGAACTGGGTGTGACAGAATCGTGTGAAAACAACTCAAGATGATGCAGAGGCCACGCTTAAGATTCTTTCAAATAAATCAGCCCAAGCCTTCTGAAGATTAATTAATAACATCGAGTCATCCCAGGTATGTCACCAAATTAATGCTGTTGCACAAAGTGTTTGGGTTTCCCACTTTGAACAAATATATGACAAACCCCACCTCAACCATGAGGCAAGATGTATGTTCGGTCACGATATTGTTTTTGATATATTTAAAAAATCTGTTCCTCCTGGGCACCGTGACCGAATAAGCTCTCAAACATTTTATTTAAAGGGAATCCTGATGCCCGGGCCAGTACCCTCTCAAGCCTTTTTGTTGATAAAGTTGATTCATGTTCCTTTCGTGATACTTGGTCGCTCGCCCATGCTGTCCCAATCTATAAAAGGGGAGACCGTACTTCCCCTCTCAATTACAGACCGACTGCCATCCTTGATGCCGACAGCAAGGTGTTTTCAAGCATCTTGCTGTCCCATTTAGAAACATGGGCTTGTGAGGTTGGTAGGCTACAGAAGTGGCAGACAGGTTCCCAGTGAAATCTTGGTACATCCCTTAATGGTGCAGTGGTCAACATTGTCCACCAGCATGCCACGGAGGCGAAATATAAAAATCTATATATATCCCCAATTGATATGTCATCTGCGTTTGACGCAGTTGATCGGACATTATTATGGTCTAATTTAAAGCTGTGGGGCGGCCTGTTACGTTTAATAATTGCCCTTTACTCCTCCTCTAAAATCCAAGTACGTCTTAACCACTTTGGGGCACTGTCACGACCAATCTCAACCTTTCGTGGCGTTAGGCAAGGGCGTGTACTGCCTGCATGTCTATTTAATTTATATTTCCCGGACATCGGTGAGCAGCTAGAACCAGCCACCTTCATCTCGTCTAAAATACAACAATTTAAACCTTGCTGGGTGTCATATGCAGATGACTTTTTGATGTTTGAATGTACTGTTGTCGGTCTACAATGACTATTGAATGGGTTTACAACTTACATGAATAAACATGCATTAAGTATCCAACCAAATCAAAAATCGTGGAAAAAAACCTCTTATCAATGGAAAATTGATGAGAAGGCAATTGGGAAGGTCGACTCACTCATTTTCTTGGGCTTCTTTCTATCCTCTAAACCAAGCAAAGTCAGCCTGTTTGAATGGTTGAAGAAGCGCGCCCATCAATTGGTGAAGGTCGACCAGAACTATGTGTGATCAAGAAAGCTGAATGTAGAATATATCTTTTTTAGCTTGTTGTTAATATTAATTAGCTAACTTAGTATAATGTGTACTATATTTAAGTGATTGTTTTAAGATGTGATTGTTTTATGAAATTGGTGATTGATGTTTACACTGTTTTATCTCATCTTTATGCCTTTCTCTTTTATAAGAACTGCGATATTTTGTAAGGCCTATTGTGATGTCACTTGTCACGCGAGGCTGGGGTCACATGTCAGGGGGCGAGCCCCTGAAATAAAGGAATCACCGGAACTGGAGTCTTGGCACCAGTCCGGGTTTAAACAGCGAACAGAGTTGTTGTGTCTCATTGCAGCGCTGCGACACCAGGCCTAAGCAGGCCCACCTTCACTGTCGCACCCCTGCAGCAAGAGGTTTCCCCGACATCACACTGGCGACGAAGGCGGCACCTGTATCCACGCACCCACTGACTTACCTCTAGCAGCGCCTGGAAAGGAAGCTCAAGCTCCTCCGCACCGCCGACCGGAGCGCCTCACTTTCGATTCCAGCAACCTCCAGCAGGAGCACTCGAAGAGCACCAGCACAAACTCACGCTCCACAAAATGTAAGTGGGCCCCACTTTCAAGCCCCCGAACGTTCGGTAAAGCATCCGACGTTCACTGTATGACCAAATGCGGAAGCAGAGCCTCGTTCTCACACCCTCAACATTCCACAGAGCTCCCAACTACGAAACACGGAAGCAGAGCCTCGGTTTCACACACCCACAACGTTCCATGGGGCTCCCGGCAACCAGTTAACATCATGCACAGCGCGTGCCATGCGGCAACGTTGCAGAGGCTGATTACAGCACACGTCTCCACGAAGGTGAGTGACTTCCCCTGCCCCTACTACCTCCAGTGGCAGAGAATCCTGCTCAATACGCCCAAAACAACTAATCCAGCCAAAGGAAGGAACCATATCCCGCATTCTCACGCACAGCACCTCCAGAAACACGTGTTCCCAGGCAGTTGCAGGTGCGCCTAGACAATATTTCCTGCACACAACTAGCGGCCCACCTCAACTCACCACTACTCAGCCATGTCCGCCACCAGATAATCAACGGAATCTCATCAGAAAAGCTGAGGAGGGCTATCCCATCAGAAAAGAACATAGCTTTGAACCATATCCTCGAAATGGGACGTCTGAGAACGCACGGACGACCAAGTGGCAGTGATCGAGGCCGCAATCCAACGTCTCCCACTAGATAATCAAAGAAATGCTGAGGAAGTGGCAGCCAAATCGAAACGCCACCCGAGAACCAGGAAGCAGAGGGATGAACCAGCCAAAATCCCACACGCCTCAAGGATGTGAAAACACGTGCAAATGGTGTGGTGGCCCATGAGACCGAGGAGAAAAATGCCCTGCGTGGGGGTCCTCCTGCCCCAAGTGCAACCGCCTCAACCACTGCGCCGCCGTCTGCCTGCCTCCACCAGACAGTGGAGACCGAGAACAGCCGCCGAGACTGCCACAAGACCACCAAAAGAAATTAGGCCCACGAGATCCCTCCCACCAATCAAGCAGGAGAGGGAGAGCGAAAGCTGTGGAACACACACAGAGATCACCCAACACGAGTGAGGGTGAAGAGAGCGAAGCGAGCACCTCACCTGACAGGCGAGACAGAGCAGGGCGGAAGAAACCCAGCAACAGAATACACTGTGTACATCTCATCTCAGCAATCGAACCCAAGAGATCCAAACAGCGGAAGAGACCGGCATGCACAGTCATCTCAGTCGGCACATCTATAAAAGTAGTCATTTACACTGGCGCGACCGTCAACGTCATGCCAACAACAGCTTTTGCCAAGCTCCACCCGAGACCGACACTCCAAGACAAGAAAGTGCGACTCTTCACATACGGCTGCAAGAAACCACTGCCGGTGCAAGTGTCCTTTAGGTCTGACTTCTCGCACAACAACACTACCTGCCGAGCCAGGATCTATGTAGTCGACGCCGGCTGTGAAATCCTTTTAAGTTGCAGAACAGCAGAAAAACCTCAACTGATCCACTCAGCCTCCAACACGCAGAGATAGACGACTTGCTCCAAAAACACCAACATGTATTCAAAGGCATCGGCTGCCTGAAGGGCAGGTCAATCAAGCTACACATTGACCCCACCATCTAACCAAAGGCGGTACAGCACCGCCGAGTACCATTCCACATGAGGGACGCCGTGGAGAAGGAACTCAAGAAGCTGGAACGAGCAGGCATCATAGAAAAGACCTCTGGACCAACCCCGTGGGTGTCCCCCATGGTGGTGGCACAGAAACTTAAACAACCAAACGCAGTGCGAATCTGCATTGACATGAGGCTCCCAAATGCAGCCATCGGAAGGGAGCGGCACATCACGCCTACCATAGACGAACTCACAGTTGACCTAACAGGGGTGACAATATTCAGCAAGTTGGACTGAGGTCAGGGTACCACCAGCTCAAACTAGCAAGAGAGTCGAGGTACATCACCACCTTCTCCTCTCACCTTGGCCTGAGGCGGTACAAACGCCTGAACTTCAGGATTTTGTCAGCTGCTGAAGTGTTTCAGCACGAGATCAGAAAAGTCCTCAATGGCTTAGAAGGAACAACTAATATCAGCGACGACATCATTGTATATGGGACGAACAGTAAAGAACACCACAAGCGTTTGGCAGAAGTACTGCAACGACTGGAAGACACCGGACTGACACTGAATGTAGAGAAATGCGAGTTTGGCAAAGAGGAACTCTGTTTCTTCAGCTACATTTTCAACTCTCAAGGAGTATCACCTGATCCAGCAAAGGTGGAAGACATCAAAAGCACCAAAGCTCCGCAGTCTGTCACTGAAGAAGCTTCATGGGCATGGCGACCTACTGCGCAAGATTCATCCCAGATCTCGCCACCCTAGCAAGCCCCCTCCATGATCTCACAAAGAAGGACCAGAAATGGGAATGGTCACCCATCCACCAGCAAGCCTTCCAACAGATCAAAGACTCACTATCTTCATCCACGACAAGGGCATTCTTCGACATTGAAAGAAGCACAGAACTCCTCGTCGATGCAAGCCTGGTAGGCCTAGGGGCCGTACTCACACAAATGACACTGAAGGCAACGTACACCCCATCGCATTTGCCAGTCATGCCTTGACCAGAAAGGAACAAAACTACGCACATATCGAAAAGGAGGCTCTAGCAATCCTGTGGGGATGCAGACATTTCAAAGTCTACCTACTAGGAAAACAAGTGAAAGTGTTTTCCGACCAAAAACCTCTCATCCCCATATTCAAGGGCTCGGCACCACACCCCCCAGCACGCATCGAAAAGTGGATGCTACAGCTTCAGCCATATAAGATCGAGGTGGAATATCGAGCCGGAGGGAATAACCCAGAGGACTATTTATCCCGACACCCCCGGCCCGCCACAGACCAGGAACAGCAACACGCTAACGAAACAGATGAACACGTCTGTCACGTGGTCTTTTGTGCCTGGCCATGGGCCCTCAACTTACCTGACATAGCCGAAGAGACCAAGGCAGACACCATCCTAGCCCACACCTCGCTGACCATCCAGTCTGGAAACTGGAAGAACTTTCTGGCCACGACCGCCCTGTGCACGAAACCAGCCCAGGGCAAGCTACAAGCCATCTTCGGAATCCGTAGCCCCCAAAGGGGAGATACTAAAGGGACATCAAATAGTACTACCAGCTGCACTGGAAGAAAGCGAGCTCAAGCTGGCCCACAGCGGGCACCAAGGTATAGTCAAGACAACATCGTACCTAAAATCCCGGATGTGGATGCCCCACATGCAACAGCGAGTGATAGACCTGGTAGAGTCCTGTGCAGCATGCCAAGCCGCCAGGAGATTCGAAAACCCAGAACCTATTACCAGCGCCCCAAGGAGCAGGAAAATGTGGGAGTCCGTCAGCATAGACTACTGCACCATCGCAAGCGAAGGGTACCTACTAGTTCTAGTGGATGAATTCAATCAATACCCAGGAGGTAGAACATGTGACATCCACCAACGCAGAGACCATGATCCTAGCACTGGAGAAAATCTTCGCAGTACACGGCCTCCCCTCAAAGAGCAAGAGCGACAACGTGCCCCCGTTCACTAGCCAGGAACTCTGACAGTTTTTTCAAGACCTCAACATACGGCACAAGAGGGTCACCCCAGCTTGGCACCAAGCCAAGGGCGATGCCGAACGTTTTATGGGGCCACTCAACAAAGTGATCCGCATCGCAAAGGAACGGGAACACCCCTGGCTGAATGCAGTATAAAGATTCTTGAGAACTCATCGCCAGACCCCCCACTCCTCAACGGGAATTAGTCCCGCCGCACTCATGTTCGCAGTGCCAATCAAAGCGGAACTCCCCGTTCACCCAAACTGGGCGGCACCTGATCCTGACATACCCGCCATAGAAGCCAGACGAGTACAACGAAATGAAAAGGAAAGCCGAGATCGCCGTGCCAGCCACCGAGAACTACAACCCGGTGACACAGTACTCATCAAGAATCAGGCCCCAACCAAGAAAATGTCATTAAACTTCGAGTTCCGTCCACAGACAGTCAGCGCTGCTAACCACAGCATGGTCACAGCAACCAGAGGATGTGAAACAGTGACCAGGAATATCTCCCACTTCGGAAAGTCCCCACCGTGACATGGGAAGAAGAGCCAACAAATTGGCAAATTGTCTGATTGACTGATTGTTGGAAGCGGCCAGTTTGATCCTTGGAACTCTGAGCGCTGTGGAAACAGAGAAACGCTGGTGCGGCTTAACGATCAAATCAGGACCACAAGGTCCTTTCCTCTATTGCAGATATTATGGCGAGAGAGCAAGTGCGCGAGTGAGCGGAAGCTGTGGTGAGCGGTGAGTCAATAGTCGAGCCGCGACTGCGGCTGTAGCTTCGACGAGCAATGAGCTGAGAGCTTGTGGTTGGAGAGCACACAGCTTCCTCCCTGATGAGCGGCGGTGTGCTGGAGACAGCAGCACCTCACTGTGCCGCTGACGGAAGGTCAAGTTGCCTACGCCGTTTCTCTCGGTTCCCTAAGTGGCGAAGGAGGAGTGAAGGGAGCTGAGAGAGACAAGATAGCAACATACTCGCCGTCCCTGCTGTGTGCTGGTGCTTGGCCCGCAGAGTTTTATTTGGGGGCCCTAGGCACAGCAGACTCTGGTAAGAATCATTAGGACCTGCCAGTGATAATCTATTTGTGTGAACGCAATTGTTTATTTGATGTCTTATAGTGAGGGGGAGTGTGACGGCCTGGGACCATCATAGCCCCCATATATATTTAGGTCCTATTTTGGCATTCATTCTGGTGCCAATTGGTAGAAAGAAGTGAGGCTCAGACACGCTTGCCCCCGTTAGTACATATTTTAAAGAGTCCTAGGTTACATGGTGACATTACTTACTAGTTTAAGTGGTGGAAAGCTGGGCACCTTAAGAT
This sequence comes from Ambystoma mexicanum, assembly GCF_040938575.1. NCBI lineage: Eukaryota > Metazoa > Chordata > Amphibia > Caudata > Ambystomatidae > Ambystoma > Ambystoma mexicanum. Next base: position 256,594,092 of record NC_090928.1, on the reverse strand, counting down.
GAAGGGAGTATATAAGCTATATTAGCAACTCCTGTTTGTACTTAGTAAGCTCCAGCGCACAATTGAGCCTCACAGGATACTCTCCATAGTTCTCCCATATCTAAGGTCCACGGTTGTGGTGGACTAGCAGAAGTAAGCAAATTTTAATTGATTTAAAAATAGTGGACCCCTCTTTAGGTCATGAAGACTTGAGGAAAGAGGAGAAGTCCGCTTTCAACAAAGGCTGGACAAACAGAGCTTCCGAAGGGAAAAAAAACTGTCTGTCCCATTACTATGCCTCCGCCGAATGCACAAAAAGACATCAAATCTTTCTTCGGCCCGAAAGAGGAGCTGCCAAATCCCCTTCAGTCGGTACCTCCCTGCCCCGGGATGTCGGACCACGACTCGTTAATCTCCATTGATAACAATAGTTCGCTATTAAAACTTTGTAAAGAGGCAAGAAGAAACTCACTGATGCCAGGAGACCAAGAGTCTAAGAATTTACTGTCATCTAATTTATCAGCTACGACAGATCTGGAGCAATTTATGACAACATCTGAAATAGCTTCAGAAGAGTCGGATGATGACGAGGCCAGACAGAGGAAGATGAAAATCTGTCTCGCCCCTTAATAGGGCGTACGTAGTGGCTGTGTCAGATAATGGGATGCTTGAAGCACTATGTGCCGAAATTTCCATAATGAATGCCCCAGATTTTCCGCCAAGAAAATATCCACGGATCAACCCTTCTGTTGGCCCGGGGAAAAAGCAAAAAGCAATCCTAAAGAATGGCGCTAAAGCCCCACAATCGAAACAAAGAATCTTAGAAAAGCCCAAAGTGCCAAAAATGTTCTCGAATAAGACCCAGGAAAAGGAGTCCAGACAAGTGCAAATGAGTGATCCACTGTATGGTTGGATATTTAATCCGTATAATCCCGACACAAAAAAGTATTCAACGAGGAGAACAGCGACCTACCTGGGAGGGAAAAGTGAATCAGCTAAGAGTAAAAACACCAACTAAAGAGCCTAAAACTAAAGACCCTCTTTGGTGTAAGAACTTAACTCATATGAAGCTGGTGGAAAGAAATCCCACCATGGATAGCCTGTTCTTGAACAGAAAATGGCTTTTAGAGTTGCTGCAGATGGTCCCTGACCTGGAGTTAATATCCTCTAAAGACATTGTTAAAATAGAGCTCCCTGAGATTGACAGTGTAGATAATTGGGTGATAATGTCATGTATCTCTTCGGTGGTCGTTGCCAGGATATGCAATAATCAAGACGCTCTAAACCAACTGGGTTTTGATACGTTTGTTTTTTTCCCTGCAAGTATGGCCCAGTTGGACTATCAACAAAAGTTGAAGGTGCAAAACAGGAAGCCCTTGAAAAGCGAACATTGGTTTCGGAGGGTAGAAGAATGGAAGGCCAATGGGAAGTGATCCAAACATCTATAGAGTGACAAAAGAAAATGTTAAGCCCCAATGGGGGAATTAGAATGGCATCATGGAACTCTAGAGGAAATGGGCCCTTTCTAAGGAATGCAGGGACATTGAGTTTAATGAATGAAATGCATTGTTTTTGCATGCAATAAACTTGGTTGTGTTAACCATGGGGTCTAGATGGTTATATGATATGATATGATATGGTATTTATAACGCGCCTATACACAAGTGTTTCAATACTATAATCCATAGATTGGCGGAATATCCGAAATTGGAAAGACCTAAAGGGGGCCTATGTATAGCAGCCAAAATCTGGCTTAATCTGGCGGAATATACAGAAGGGCCACGAAACTTGAACTTTTTAGCGGCTAATATTATCAACCCTAACGATAGCTCCTCTTCTATTTTGGTAACAACCTTATATGATCCCCTGGTGGGGCCAAGACCTCAGAAATTAAAGACTCTCTTATAGGAACTTTGCAAGCATGGTTAGCCACTAATAAAGGTGGGATAGTAGTAATAACAGGGGATTTCAATGTAGATTGTGGCTACGCTGACCGGGGAATCTTAGGGAAAAAACAGGTGGGATTGTCCAGATACAGATTGAAGGGCTCCCAGAGAGCCAATGCGTGTAAGAGAACAATGGCTGAATTCGATCTGCTACCCATCTGTTTGGTGAAAGTGGCAAAAAACACCACCTGGACAAACGGTAAAACGGCCTCAACGATAGATATTATATTTGTGAACAGACAGGAGATTGTGAACCCCCTGAAATTGGAATTGATAGATACTAAGGTCAGCGACCATGTAATGCTAAGTGTTAACTTATATGAAAAAATTCTTAGTCCGAAAATACATATGAGATTGAGTGTAGATGTTAATTCTGTGGGTAACCGGCTTCGTTGGACCCCTAAGACCATATTTAGATAGAATACACTGCTGAGGTCTGATTGCGAAGTCAGAGAAGGAGATAGGGTCCAAGACATTATGGCGGAAATCTTCTCCCGGGTTGAATCCGAGGTTTTTGCAGGCAGGAAAGGATCTTATAAGAGAGTATGGAGACCAGGACATTATTTCGATCCTGCCATAGCAAAGAAAAAGAAAGAAGAACTCGGCTATTAGGAAACTCGAGAAAGAGCTTCGAGAATGTCCCAGGATTTCAAAAGAACGATTAACGATCTTAGGGAACAATTATAAATCCTGGCTCCGCAATCAGAGTATCAAACGATGATGAAGGGTGGAAATACCTGAATAAGTTAATAAGAACTAACGATTCTAAAAAATTCTGGTATTGGTTGGGGAAGGCCCAGCGATCACCAGGGGCACAGAAGGAGCTAGTTATGGTAACAGGCTAATTGGATAGAGTTCATCAAAAAATCTTTTCAGGGCCCTGTAAGGATTAAGCTAGCTGTACAAAATCAGATAAATTCTAAAGCGCACGATCTAGTGAAATCAATTGACTTCGTGGCATGAATTAAGAAGCTAAACACACCGATTGCCACAGGCCCCGATGGCCTAAATAACATGATTTTGAAAAGCGATCCTGGAGTTATGGGCTAGTATACTCAGACAGTTGTTTCTACAGATCTGCTCTTCCGGGTTGATCCCGGAGACGTGGAAAGAGGCCACCTTGATCCCAGTCTTTAAAAAAGGTAACAGAGAAAGGCTGGAAAATTATCGATTATTAGCTATGCTAGACTGTAGTGGCAAGTTCTTTGCTAATATTCTGCTGGAGCAACTCACGGAGTGGGCAACTAAAAAGGGTATCTTAACATCATCAAACAGGGCTTAGAAAGGAACACTCTACAACGCACCCCATTTGGACCCTTTTAACCTTGATTTCGGACCTGGATGCAAAGCCTGGGATGGCTCTGTTTGCCTGTTTTGTGGACTATTGATCCGCATTTGACAGTGTAGACAGAGAAAAATTGTGGGCCATGCTTGAAGAATGGGAGCTAGATCCTTCCCTTCTATATTACATTAAAGCCATATATGGTGATACGCTGCAAGAATTAGGTTGTCCCAAGAAGGGGCCCTCTCGGACAGTATTCCTACCTGGGGGGGTCTAAAGCAGGGATGTGCGCTCGCTCCCTTGTTTTTTAATATATACCTTTCCATGTTGGCAAGAAGATTGGGGGAAGTTCATAACACAACCCCTCAATATGGAAATAAGGGATTGACGTGCATCTTGTATGCCGATGACGTGATCCTTGATAGGACCAAAGTCGGTCTACAACACTCTCTTATGGCCTTATCCTCCTTTTCTCAAGAATTGTCCCTTAAACCAAATATCAAAAAAACAAAGATCATGATATTTGGAGACTCTACTGTCATTAAAAAGCATAGTGTTCGGTGGTTGGGCGAAGAAAGAGTTGAAACCTCCAGTAGCTTTCGTTATCTGGGAATTACCATTACAACCAAGCTTATGGCGGTTTCTATGCTTGAGGAAGTTACAAAAAAAGCTTGGGGGAAACGGTTAGCTCTAAAGAAAACGATTGATGGGCATCGAGGTAGATCATTGGAGGCAAAAGTCTAACAATTGTCCCAGCAATTTTGTACGCTTTGCAGGTCTTTCCTTGGAAATGGGTGGCCCCAATTGAGAAATTGGAAGGTAAGATCTTGCGCTCAATGCCAAGTCTCCCGCCTGGTACCCCCGTCCAGGCTATTAGATTAGAATTGGGTCTCGTATCCTTGAGTATGTGCTGGTCAGTTGCCTCTTGCAATCTCTGGGCAAGAATAAAGTTTGACCTAGCTGGTCCAGATAGTTTACTGTCACTTACTTCCCTTCATGCATGTAGGTATGAATCCAGTAAATGGTATAGGGAATTAGAGGGCAGAGTAATACATTATCTGTATAAAATTGGAATAACGCAAATACCAGAAACATGGTAAGATTATAACTTGGCAAAAAGTCCTGATAAGGCAAGGACTAACGACATAGATTTGGCACTGGCACACCTTGGTACTTTAAAGAAATATAGTGAGTACGTCAGACAGGCCTTTGACAGAAGTAGTCCCTGTTTCTATCTAACAAGGAAATGATATCCGAAAATGACCAGGTTTATTTTGTCCCTTAGATTACAAACAATTAAGGTGTTAGAAAATACGGGTGCTCGGAGAAGTATCCCATGAGAGAAAAAGACTTTGCAGATTATGTGGGAGATATATTGAGACGGCCAGACATTTTTTAACTCAAGGTGAGGAATTAGGGGCATTATGCAACCGGGCGTATGAAAAATATAGTAATCCCAATTCTGACTTGTTCTGGAGTGATATGTTTACGGCTAAGTCTTCAGTTTTAAACCACGCAGCACTTTATGTCTGGGAGACAATTACTAAAAGGATTGCTAAAATGGAGGATGCAAATAATAAGTGATTTTAAGTTTAGTTTTATATGGTAAAGTGTTCATGTTTGTTTATTAATATTAATAGGATTGTATCTATTTTAACATGTTTTATGGTATAAATATGACAAAAGCATTTCTATTTTTTGTATATGTTATATTGTGTAAGTGTGAAAAGGATGCTAGTCATCCAAAAACGCACTATAAGAAGAGCCAATAAGCCTGAGAGGAGAACCCCGATCGCCGGATCAACCAGAGGCTCCCAGACTCTCCGAAGACTACGACACACAGCTAGAAACTCAAGAACTGATGCCAGACACGAGTGAAGCTCAATCAAAGACACCCAAGAGGGCAGAAGCTGAAAGGACCAACACTCAGTACCATCTAAGACAGAAACCAAAACCGTCATCCCGACTCCAAGGATATGTGGTCCAAGGTGTCTACCGCCTATAGAGCACAGCCCAGCCGCACACCTGAGAGACTAGAATGAACTACACTGTGTTACTGTTATTGTTGGAGTGAGAAAAAGCATTCCAGGTTTGGGAGGAATGTGATGTCACGTATTACAGGAGGGCGGGGTCACGTGTCCGGGGTCGAGCCCCCGAAATAAAGGAATCACCGGAACTGGCGTCTTGGCACCAGTCTGGGTTTAAGCAGCGAAGAGAGTGGTTGTGTCTTATTCCAGCGCTGCGCTGCAACACCAGGCCTACCTTCATTGTCGGACCTCTGCAGCAAGAGGTTTCCCCCGACATCACACCTATATGTTAAAGGTTGTTTTCAACCAAATAGCTACATTTACTCAACTTTAAAAAAAATGCTATGTGCTAGTAGCAGGCAGCACAGTGAGTCAACTATACAGTTGTTACAGACTTATGCCATTTGTCACAAAATTCAAATTACTTTGTTCAGCTGAATTCTGTCCCTGAACAAAATTAGCAATAATATAGGTTCCTCATTGTATTGCAGATATTGGAGTTTTATTGCACTTATGAAATGCTCCTTTGGCTGGATTCACTAACTATCCAAACTTACTATTTTTATTCCGCATTACGATGGCGAATATTTGGACAATTGTCCTGAAAGGGGTGATTTTTTGTGTGATGAGGCGCCCACTTTAATTTGCAAATGAGTTTTGCAAGCATCCGCATTCCAATTCGCTCTTGTTGTAAAATACCTCAGGTTTCGTCTAACATATCTTTGTTTTTCTATGGAGAGAATAAAGAAATTAATTCACCATCCGCCATTGTCTTGCATACACCTCAAAGCAAGCCACATGCTGAAGCAAAGAGACACCCACAGCAAATGAACTTCGACTTGGTGCTCATGAAATACACCTGCGTAGTGCTGCCAATGTATAGGCCCCAACCCCGCGCTGTCGCAAACCTTAGTCGTGTGTGACTGTGTTTTATTTACCTTGTCAACGGTGGTTGAGCCACTGTTGGCGTGTGCAAATCCTTTTCATTCCCCAGCCAACTCGCATCTTTCAGTCTTTTGGGGCATTGACTAGTTTAGTAGCCCGGCTTCTTTGAACCTCTTTGGCGCAAAGGGGAGGGACTCGACGACGCAGGCGCCCTACCGTACGTTCAAGCGCCTGTGCGAGGTTAGGAGCAAATGCGTTGGAATTGCTGAGAACAGTCTGCCGCTCTTCCTAGCGCCGGACCCTTTGAGGAGCCCAACTCCCACCCTATTGGGTAGGTCACGATTGCGGAAGGTTTGCTACAAGGATCGTGAGATTAACTTTTGTTGGCAATATAGTAAGAGGCACGACATGTCTTACTGTGTGGACTATACCTTGACAGCTCCGGCTTTTGATCTGTCGTTCTGTACCGACTATCGATCCGGTCACTTTCTCGGATGCATGTTTCAGCAGCAGAAATGGCAGCGCTCTGTATAAGGTAGACGCCTGTTTTTTCTGTTCTCAATATTAGTCCATGTCCTGGGCAAGTATACCTCTATGTAGTACGATTGGGGGATCTATATGCTCCTCCACACTTCTTTCAGTGGCGTTTACAAATGTATTAAATGCGATAGGCGAGTAAGGCAACGGCCGTTTTAAGGGTCAAATACATCGAGCCTGTTGAAAGTTTTTTTTTCTTTTTACTTTAAGAGCTCCTGCTTCTCTTTAATTATCTGCTCCCAACTTTCTTGCAATTTCTTGCCCCCAGACAGATATTCCAAGCTGTCAAGTAGTTCAACCAATCGTCTTATATTTTCTTTGTTGCTTGTTCAGTAGCTCATTGTATACACAGAGCTACATGTCACAGATGGCAAGCGGTGAAAAAACGACCATCATGGTCGACCACAGTGGAACGTGAGCTCTCTGTATCCTAAATTGTGTTGATGAACTCGTATTACTAGAGGTAACCCCAAGTCAAAAAGGAAGATCTTCCTGGAATCATTCTTGAGTCATCAGGTGACTCCATTCTAGAGTCATCCATGGCTAGTTCAGGGAGATCCTCCGAAACCATCCTTAAGTATGTGTATAGGCTGAGATATTCAAATGAGATGACTCTAGAGTTATCACAGAAACTACTCTGATATACTTCCAGTGATGATCTTGTATTACTCCAGGATGACCCCCATGACAACTTCAGGGATGGGTCGGGATTACTCCAGGATGACCCTGTGACAACTTTATGATGGGTTTAAAATTGTGAACGATTATTGCAGTCAACTTCAGGAGGATGTTGCTTTCAAACGATTTAGGAAAAGCGTTTTGATTCCTTGTGTGTAAGATGGGTGGTGTTACTATAGGGTTAGACTTATGGATAGTGTACTGGAAAACATGGAATTTGCAGCCGTTACTTGCCATCTTTGCTAGAGCACTCAAAACGTCATTAACTAAGGTTTGCTGATTTAGTATACAAAACTATAAATCCACCCCACAATGTCACGAACCAACCTCTAAACTCCTTCATTTTATATCTCACCTCTAGCTAACATGGCATCACACCCAATAAACTCCCACAATTACAAATTACTGCACTAAAGTAAACACTTTCAGTGACCTAAACAGAATCCGTTAAAGGTCTGCCTGCATGACAAGACTGCTGATCACTTGACCCAATATCACTATGAGCAGCTAGCAATTAGTTCAACCATTCACCATACCCAAGAAATCATTAGCTGACCCCCAACAGAAATCCAATAGCACAAAAACATGTACCATTTACAAGTTGGCACCAACCTACAAATTCACCAGATCAACTATAATAGTTCTACACACAAGAGCACTTGCATCTTCAGTTTCACAGAGCAGCATGTGAGCTACAATTACATCGTAGATTAGTAGCAGTGGCTGACATAGCAACCAAACTCGGTTGTGGGGATGTTCCAATTTTATTTTTTTAAACCGTTATCTGTAAGATTGCACAGGTTGTGTGGTAACATGTAGGTGTCACTTCATGGTCCAAACAGGCATGACCGTCATACCGTAACAAGAACACACTGTTAAGAAGACGTGGTGATAGAGTTGAGCATGTCAAATTAGATCTGTCCGACTAAACATTTGTAGCAGACAATTGACAGGTTACTTTATAGTCCAATATTTTGCAGTTGTTGCACAGGTACATCTCTGGGAACTGCAACATTACACAGACATCTGCCGATTTAATACTGTGTCTATCAATTGTCCAGTTGAAGTAAAAGGCAGGTTCTGAGGAAGGAATGTAGGAGGAATGAAGAACACTAGCCATCCCTGCCAAAAAGGTTTTCCAGGTTTTGTGAACAGCCATTAATACATTTTGGAATAGTCAGTTTTCACCCATCAGCTTTTACAATTCTCTTGTTTTTTTCACTGCATCTTCTTTTTCCAGATCCCACCAGTAGCTGCTTTTTCTCCTCTACCTTTCTTTTTAAAGCCTCAAGTGGAAAAAACATTTACAGCCAATCAATCGATGCTGGCAGTGCTAGTCTCCTTGCAAGATCCGACAAATGCCAAACTTGAATCAGGCTATGTTATCATAGTCAACCTATATTGGAACCCAGCGACAATATCTGGAAAAGATTCATCGAACAATGTGAAAATTTGCTTGTAGCAGTTACGACCGAACATTCAACTACTGCCGTACTAATGTGCGGAGACCTAAATGCTATTTGTAAAGAGCCAAAAAAAAGCAACAGCTGCCCAACAGGCGTCCGTACAACGAGGCAAAGAATGGACAAATTTTAGCAAATCACATGGGCTACACAATCTAGATGAAGCTTTCCCTGCAGCAGACACACTACCAACGTGGGAACGTCCACCATCAGTCACAACTATCGACCACATCTTTGTATCACAGTCATTACTTCGCATCACACAATTCTTCAAGGTACGTCGCACCCCCATGAGCGATCACAACTTGTTCGAAACTGCCTGGAACATAACCAGTCATAAAAGCCCGAAATACATCACCCAGGTTGTGTCCACTGCGCAAGAAACAAGATTAAGATTAAATGCTGTGCACATTAGTAAAGTGACTACTGAGTATAACACAAACATATACTCAGAAGCGATTGATGGCATTGATTATCAACCACTACTAATCCCGTATATCCAACAAAAAAGGCACCTCGAGTCCGCTTCAAAACAAACCAGCACACATGTCTATAACAAAGAACTGGTCGAGAAAAGACGAGAATACAAAAGAGCGCTAAGATCCGCCTACAAGGTGTCGAACAGAGACATGTCAGTGGACATCAAGGATATAAGAAAACGATACAAGAACTGGGTGAAATTCCACAGGTATAAACTACATCAAGCTGACGCCGAACAAATAACTAAAACCCTTGTTACTAACAACAGCAGGAATTTCTGGACTCTAATACGGGGTGCAGACAAAACATTGGATAACCAAATCTTAAATAACATAAATCAAGACACCTGGGAGAAACATTTCACAAAAGTATTTCGGTCAGTGGTCAGCTACCAGGTGAAAGAATAGCAACACTATGGACCCACCTGGATTAATTTAGACAAAGAAGAAGACATTCTCAACGCCATCAGGAAATTAAAGAATTCGAGAGCTCCTGGCCCAGATGGCATTTCTAATGCAGAATTGAAAAGTCATCCTGACGAGTGGGCTAGCCTGATGAGCGCGATCTTCCGGCGATGTGCTGAAACTCAATCCATTCCACAATCATGGACCAAAGCCATAATCATTCCAATCTACAAAAAGGGCATTTTAACAAATCCTGAGAACTTTCGACCAATTGCTTTACTTGATGTAATGGGCAAGGTATACGCTTCACTACTTATGAACAAATTCCAAACCTGGGCAGCTGGAGCCAAATGTAATGACCCCTACCAGGCGGGCTTTAAGAAAAATGCTGGAACAACCTGCAATATCCTAGCGTGCAGTATACTAAAAGCCAAAACACGCCAGAACAAGCAACACCTGCTCGTAGTATACATCGATTTTACTCAGGCTTTTGATCAAGTGGAGAGACAGGTACTCTGGAACAAATTAAAGGCCTGGCACTGTCCAGAGAACATACTAGCCCCTATTCAAGCATTACACCACAACACCTCTCTGAGGGTACGACTGAACCGGGAAGGCGCGCTATCAGATGAAATTCAAAGCACACGAGGGGTCAAACAAGGGTGCTCGTTAGCATCAGCGTTGTTTCTCTCTTACATCAGTGACATCACAAGCATAGAAAAATCAACTAGGGCCTTTCCACCAAAACTGGGTCCACTGCAGATCGGACATCTGTTGTACGCAGATGACATGACAATATTTGATCGAACAGAAATTGGGCTACAACGGAAACTCACCGCTCTGCAAATATATGCCGTAGAAAATCACCTTGAAATTAACACGAGCAAAACGAAGGTCATGACAATCCAGAACTGTGGGATGAAACAAAAATCCAACTTTAAATGGCACCTAGGTGAAGCCAACATTGAAACCCTTGCCAAGTTCAAATATCTAGGAGTGATTATGGACAGTTCAGAAAAAGAAATTGCCATGCAAGCAGAATTGTACTCAAAAACTAAAAAACTAGCTGCCCAAGCCAAAGTCATTGATGGCAAATTCGGAAAATATTCCTTAGTACCCACGATAAACTTCTACAAAATGAAAGTGGTGCCCACAGTAACATACGGTGTAGAAGCAATGCCCACAATTCCAAAACAGCTATGGGCCAAGTTGGAAGCACTGTTTTGGCGCAAAGTATTACATCTACCGACATCAACACCAGGGTCAGCAATAAGACGAGAACTAAGTCTGCAATCATTAGAATGCTCAGTAACGTGCAATTCGATGATGCTCTATAGAAAATGTAGAATGGCACATAGTAATGAGGTCTTCAGACTGATAAGATGTGAAATGGATAGTAGGAATTGCAACATGCTAACAAATTGGCAAAACGAAAATTAAATGGTGCTAAACAGCATCGCATCAAATGAAGAGGAACTTATATCCAACCCGTGTAAAATCCTAAAAAGAATAAAACATAACGACTGGGCCTCTACATTAGATGCTGCCGCAAAGCTAAAACTCACCAGCCACTTACCAAGTAACATGGTAAAAAGAAATGAGCTGCAAGCCTACGTAAAACAATGTCCAAGTAAACAGGCCAGTAATTTGATTCTATGAGCACGTTTGAACGTTTACAAAACAAACGAGATCTTATACATTCGAGGCCAGGCGTTAACCAACAATTGCCGATTCTGCAAACCTGATTTGCATCCACCAAAAGAAACATTAAGGCATCACATTATGAATTGTTCAGCTACCAGTTCCATCAGGCAAAGATATCTAGCATGCATGGTAGGCATCGACATCTTGGCCGAAGAGGATACATGGTGGTATCGATTGATAGGAGGCGAAAAAACTGCATGGCAAATTGCAATGGCCAAAATGACTGAATATATTGAGAAGAAGCTGCTAAACGATAAAAGTGGTCAATAAATAGTTAAACAGTTGCAAAAGCACTGCATCCAGCTGCACTGCGACTTATTACCGGGCTATAGCAAAGCCTCATAAATTTCTAGCTAAAAGACTTGTAGGAGCTCGGCGAAAGTATCAATGAAGTCTGCCTTGTTTCATCTCGACTGCCTGATGAACTGTTCTACAAAAATGTATTGTAAAATCTTATTTTTTGATTAAACAATAAAAAAAAAATACAAAAAAAAAAAGAACACACTGTTAAGAAGACGTGGTGATAGAGTTGAGCATGTCAAATTAGATCTGTCCGGCTAAACATTTGTAGCAGAAAATTGACAGGTTACTTTATAGTCCAATATTTTGCAGTTGTTGCATAGGTACATCTCTGGGAACTGCAACATTACACAGACATCTGCTGATTTAATGCTGTGCCTATCAATTGTCCAGGTGAAGTAAAAGGCAGGTTCTGAGGAAGGAATGTAGGAGGAATGAAGAACACTAGCCATCCCTGCCAAAAAGGTTTTCCAGGTTTTGTGAACAGCCATTAATACATTTTGCAATAGTCAGTTTTCACCCATCAGCTTTTACAATTCTCTTGTTTTTTTCACTGCATCTTCTTTTTCCAGATCCCACCAGTAGCTGCTTTTTCTCCTCTACCTTTCTTTTTAAAGCCTCAATTATAGCTTTTCGTTATTTCATCAAATGATTCCTGTGTCTAAATACTGTTTCTTGGCTGCAGGTATGAAAAAGGCAAGTTGAAACTTCATAGTGTGACTACCAATACAACAAACATTTTGCCTGAGCTGTACACTGGGGTGACTCCCCTTAAGCGTAACCCTAGCCTCCCCCTTGGAGTTTTGCTTATTCTTGCTCTCCTTGGCGCTTTCCCTCCCTCCCCATGCAGCTACCCACAACTCAGTATAGCTGCACACATAAAAGTGTGTATGGGTACATACCCTTGAGAGTGCGCTGTGACCACTATAATTTATAAATAGTGGCGAGCTGCATGACCAATTCCACAAGGTCTACGCATAAAGACCTTGAATGAATAGGACAGAAAACAGATTTGTATTTGCGAATCGCGCTCTACCTTGGACATCCTAGATTAGTTCCCTAACCCGTGGACTACATTTTCAGGATTGCATCCAAGGTAAAGAAATCAAAAAAGATAGTTTAGAAATTTCGATTTGAGGAACCAATCCAAGATGTCCAAGCACCACTAAAGAGCAACGCGCCAGCCATTGACAGGTCTCTCGGGACTCAACCCTTTAATCATTAAGTACTATCAGAAAATTGTTTGAAGATATTTTCACAATCAACTTCCAAACCTAGTCACCATACCAAGTGTTCAATTTCAAGGCCTTGAAGACGGCTAAGGTCGAAACATGTGTCGGCTGACTTTATGGGAATACATTCACCTACAGATGAATACCCTGATGATATTGTTTTACTCTCATTCTAAAAGACTGTATACCTAACTTTAAGGAGGTAGAGTGCGATTCGCCAATAGCAATCCATTCTCTGTCCTAGCTGCACACATACTCTGACCTGCACTACGGTCCCCGAGGGCGTTTAACCCATAGCGCGTTGCCAATAACATAAGAGAAATCAGTAGACCATCTTTAGTTACTCTAGAGGAAAGAGATGCTGTAAATGAGGTGGGCATTGTGTAGCATTCATCTGTATGCGTGAAAAAGGGGAACGACTCCACATAGGGACGTCAGATGTGCCCTCCTCTCCCAAACATCAAATACATGAACAAAAAAATAAAAAAATAAATAAATACATTGCTTACCTAACTAGAAATGCATAACTCCTTGAAATCCTTTTCTTCACGTATTTCTCTTCTACTTTCATCAATACCCTCTATCAGCAATTTCCAATTAACTTCACCAGGAATTGCTTAAATTCCCCATCCTTTCAAATGCACAGAGAATTGTCTGAATCAAAGAGTGCCATGATGATTTGAGTTATTGTCTAAAAGAAGAAATAAAATATATAAATTTAGTATGTGCCAAGTATTTGTGAACCAGGTCTGTAGCCAAAACCATTAATTTATAGTGGGCTTGCTATGGATGTTCCTGCCTGATGTGTCCGGATTTATGAGTGAAGCGTCTCTTGGTGCTTGGTTAACTTCCTCCAAGACTTCCACACATTGTGGCTTTAACTAGTTGCATCTGTTCGCAAATTAAGAGGTGTGTGTTCTGGAGAGGCAATACGTTCTTAACTGCGGAGCTCTTGTACCTAAAATGCTGCAGTCATTTTGTGTGTGTCCTTTAAAAGACAAAGGGCCTCATTACGACCCAGGCGGAAAACCATGGTGCTAATAGCACCATGGTCCATGCCAGTAATTTACCGACTCCGCCATGGAGAAAGGGGGAATGACCACCCCATTACAGGGTTGGCGGGGCAGTAATTCCCCCTTCCTCCATGGCCCTTCCCCATTCCCATTTTTGCCCCATAGGGCTCAATGGGAATGGGGAAGGCGCTAAGTACGGTACCGCAAATTGCGATACCGTACAGGTCCCTTTGCGGGTCCCTACTTTAACGGCTGGTGTACCGCAAAGGGACCTCGTAACCAGGCGCTAATGGGTTAACGGCACCACAGCCTTTTACTGCGCCGTTAACCCATTAGCGCCAGGGTCGTAATGAGGCCCAAACACATGTCTCAGTTTCTTAAATGTAAATATCAACCATAGAGAGCCCCAGCTTGCAAACAGCAACATCTACAGGAAATAGGAGGGTATGCAGTGACAGAACCCATGACCAAAGTGATCTTTACTGGGGGAACAAAAAGTAAATATTACACCTTAGCAGGAAGGCCTTTGCTAATATGAGCCAGGCACTATCCTCCAGAAGGGTCAGAAGTCCCTCCCACCCCACATAAGCATCGCTAATGTGCAATAAATTATGCACTACAGCTGAACTATTGCAGCGCTCATAGCAGTGGAAAAAGCCTGCAAAAATGTTAACCAAGCCATGGGTAAACTTTGCAGAGGCATGGTTTCTCACACATGCACCACGGCTGGATACATGTAGATAACCTATTACTTAGAGGGTCAGGTGCACCTATCTGAGGAAGGCGTGGACTATTTGTGTGGAACATTGTGGGGGCATTGGAGCAGCAACAGCATTAAAGCCAGAGAGGGGCAGCCAGTAGGAGCATGTATACCCTACTTGGCAACGGTTTGAAAGCAATCAGCCTGATCCGTTTAACAGTCATTGGGCCTCATTACGACCCTGGCGGAAGACCATGGTGCTACTAGCACCATGGTCCATGCCGGTAAGTTACCGACTCCGCCATGGAGAAAGGGGGAATTACCACCCCATTACAAGGTTGGCGGGGCGGTAATTCCCCCTTCCTCCATGGCCCTTCCCCATTCCCATTTTTGTCCCATAGGGCTCAATGGGAATGGGGAAGGCGCTAAGTATGGTGCCGCAAATTGCGGCACTGTAATTAGCACCAAGGTCCCTTTGCGGGTCCCTACTTTAACGGCTGGTCTACACCAGCCGTTAAGGTCGAGTCCCGCAAAGGGACCTCGTAATTAGACGCTAATAGGTTAACGGCGCCGCAGCCTTTTACGGCGCCGTTAACCCATTAGCGCCTGGGTCGTAATGAGACCCATTGTGTGGAACTGGGAAGGAGTCGCCCCACCCACGAAAAGTACCTTGCCCTTGGCACTTAAGGGGTTAAGGGAATAAAGTGACCTCCCGCTCTCAAAGAGCAAAGCTATTCGCAGCACTCCTTTCACGCCCAGGTCAGAAAACTCCCACTACTGCGCCAGTGCCGATACACACGGCTGGTCCAGACAAGCAAGAAAATAGCTCAACATCATCTAACGAGAATGAACTGGTCCCATCATTAGATAAAAAGAAAAACCATAAAAAGCATTCACCCCAGATCATCATAAACAATGATCAAAAAAGATATTTTCAAAATTAATGACAGGGATTACTATCCCTAGCAAGCATTCAATAAGGTTTACAGGCAAACTATCTTCATATAACTGCTCAGGTCAAGTGGTTGGAAAAAACAAAGAAAACGCATTGAAGGGGCAATAAAATCCCTCCTGGGACCGTCAACCTATATAGAGAATGTGACATAAGTATAACTAGAACATGCAGTAATCCAGAGTCCCTGAAACTTACATTTGTACATATTAAATCATGTAGCGATTTCCCCAAAGTGTTAAACAAACTAAACGTAGATGGAGTAGAGCATGAGTCAAGAGGGGAATTAGAACACGGTCCCCTCGCATAAAGGCTGGCACAACTAGCCCTACTGCGAACCGAAAAGGCAATGGAAAACGGGGGGGCGAACAAGCCATCTATGTGCCCTTTAAAATAAATGGCGCAAAAAGCTCAGCCTCGCAGGTATAGCATCCGTAACTTTCAGCAGTGAAAAAATAATATTCAAAAGCATTATTTAAATGCCAGACAGTTTGCTTTTTATGGGGGGCAGCTTTACAGAACCTCTTTAGGGGTGCTTTGACCTTGAACTTCACAGAGTACCTGCCCTGTACACTTTTCACATTACACAAATCTCAACAATCTTCCCCAGCTTGAAACAGGGGAGGGTGGGGGAATGGTATGGGGGTTGTTGAGACTCTCCTTTAATGCAAATTCAGTTGCTGGACAATTAATGGATACCACTTTTTTTAGTTGGCTGGTGTTCAATGGCTTAAGTGAAAGCAATCAGGATGCAAGCATTGTTAAGAGAAATAAATAGATGGGGGGGCATCGGTCCACTGTTGGTTAGAGGAGTCTTTTTCTCTCCCTTCTTCATGAGAGCTTGGATGGCCAATATCTGCAACCATTCTCTGTGCGCAGAATCACAACAGCAAATCTAAGCCCAAAGCACCCTATGCCACCAGAAGGAGGAACGCAGGAATCAAAGAACTCATTCATCAGGGCGTTTCAACCATCCCCAGCCGGAGACTACACCTGGCGGTGTGTGCAGCATACCCTGTACCAAACAGCAGCTCAAACAGTCTGCCACACACTTCAAAACTTAGCCAGCCTTCATGCAAGCCAAACAAAACTTTGCCACTTGGCACCCTGCTTCAGAATTAAGCAATATTAAAGATGCTGCGAAAGTCACACACGTTTGCCACAAGGCACATATCAACAATCCCCACACAAGGGAAATCTATGCCAGCGGGTGTCTGTGCACTGGCATGCAGCTGTCTGGGCAACTTATTGAAAATTACAAGCACTGTGCCCACTATATACAAGAGACACATTCTCACAGGGGCTATGCGACACTGCAATGTTCTTAGGCAGACAAGAGTCAAATCTTCAGTTTCGCTGGGTCCGTGCAACTTTCCTTCACAGTAAAGCACCAGAATGATTTCGCTCCTACCCACTGAAGGTGCGGTCATGTGTACGAGTTGTATATGCACTGTACCGGACACATAGCACCGTCGCACACAAGGGCACAGCAAGCACGTGGATAATGGACCACTTTAAAGCAACCAGGGATTTTGCAAAGGTTTGTTTAGTACATTAAGCTTCTGCCGTTTAAGCCCACACGTGCACTGTCCCCTATGGACCAGGGAGGATAAGTGTTCATCCAAACTAGCAATCAAAATATATGTTAAGATATAGCGGTGCCAGCAAGATAGCAATTAGGTTTTTTGTCTTTTTAAAAATAAAAAATAAAAACATTTTCTTGATAAGATAGTCACATTGCAGGCAGTGGTCTTCAAACTTGTTTGACCCCCAAGCCCTCCCTAAGAAAAAGGTACTTGGCTTGGGCCCCTCTATCCACATGGACTCCAAAATGTTTATCTGGTGTAGAATGGTGCCAAACAACATTCTTTCAAAATCTTTGCTTGCAATAACTCAAATTAATTAGAGGGCAAATATTTGTAAACGCAGCATTCTGAATTTTTTGCTACAAGGGACGCGACTAAACGTAGCGTTGGATATTAATTTTTTACAGTAACGTAGGACATACTTAAGTACAAAAACTTGATTACTATCAATGCAGTCACTTGCAAGTTGGACAGTGGCATACTGGAGAGCTAGTGTGAAGGGTGGGCCTTCCTTTCAGCAGCCAGCCAAGTTAATGTTAAAGGATATTTGTACCGCGCACTATTACCACCGGAGTGGTCCCCTGGTGCTCTGGCGGCTCTGAAAGAGGGAGGGGGGTGAGTTATTGGGAATGAGCTGGAAAAGTGCAAGATAGCAGTGCTGTTGGCAGCCTCAGCCCGGTGGGTCAGTTGGCTGGGCTTTGGGTGTTTTATGGTCGGTAGTCATCATGTGATGTTGTGCAAGTCTATGTGCGGTTTGTATTGTTGTTGCAGTGTGGTGAAGTTTGTGCAGTTTGCTGCGTTTTAGGATTGTGGTTGTGTTTGGATAGAGTTTGAGAGGTGTATGGAGAGGGATGAAATTGTTAGTGGATTGGTTAATTGGCATTGCTGTCCTTGCGGTTATGTCTAGGTGTGATGCCTGCCATCATTCACTATTCCATCGGAGTTTGGCGCTTGCTAATTTTCAATATTTTGTTTAGATGTGAGGCAGGCTAGTGATCACGATTCCATTCAAGTGTTGCAATTGTCATCATTCACAGTTTCATTCAAGTGTTCTAACATTCACATTTTATCTAAAGCGACGCAGGCTAAGGTTAAGAACTCCATCTAAGTGTGGCACATTCTAACATTCACATTTCTATCTAGATGTGACGCAGGCTGAGGTTAAGAATTCCATCCAAGTGTGGCACATGCCGACATTCACAATCCCGTCCAGATGCAACGCAGGCTAAGGCTAAGAATTCCACCTAAGTGTGGCGCATGCTAACATTCACATTTCTGTCTAGATGGGACGCAGGCTGAGGTAAAGAATTCCATCCAAGTGTGGCATATGCCAAGATCCACAATCCTGTCTGGATGCGACGCAAGCTACGGCTAAGAATTCCATCCAAGTGTGGCACATGCTAACATTCACATTTCTATCTAGATGCGACGCAAGCAAAGGTTAAGAATTCCATCTGGGTGTGGCACATGGTAACATTCATAATCCTGTCTGGATGCGACGCAAGCTACGGTTAAGAATTCCATCTAAGTTTTGCACATGCTAACATTATTGCACCTGTCTAAAGGTGATGCAGGCCGATCTTGACCGTTCCCTATAGGTGTGGCAATAGTTAACATTGGCTAGCATGTTAGTGGGTAATGCAATGCAACGTTCACAGTCCAGCCAAGAGTGGATTTGGGTTGGTGGTCACTAATCTCTAAGTATGCATGTTGTAATTATATGGCAGTCTACGTTATGGAGAGGTAAGGTAGAGTGGCGAGGGCTTTCTGGAGAAGGGAGAAGAGTAATTGCTCTACACCCCACCCATGCCACACTTATAGTTTTGTTGGTGTCTGTTGGTTGCTGGCTTCCTTTGTTTCCTCTGTGGACACCAGCTCACACTTTCTGTGGCCATCTCTTGTAGGAGCCGCCCTTTGCCTCGGGCCCTTTGCAGGAGGGGCTGCGCTGGGAAGGTGGGTTATGAACTATTGGGTTCAAATTTTGCAATAGCCAACCACAGGTGTTCTTCCAGCTTTGACTGATATTTAGTCTTTAGGGCTGCAAAAGTTGAAAATGCAATATTGCAAAGGTACGAGGTGCTGAAAGGTAACAGGACATTGACTGCATTTGGATAAAGGAGGAAACTGCATTTTGCCAAAATCCACCCAAGGTCAATTTTTTGAATTGACTCTCCAGTAGGCGGTCACTTTGAAGTTCCATTAGTTCCTCCTGGAGGTGTATTGGGAGGTGGGCGCGCCCCTACGTCCGATAGGAAAGGCTGAACCACTCAGTCATTGATGCTACAATAGTCCTCTGGAAAGTACTTTTGAGAGTGGTTCTGAGATGGTTTCCCATTAGTTCAGCAATACATGAAAAGATCAAGAGCATCTGCTACAAATGAAACGCGTCGGAATGCAGACATTAACCCTCCTCCTCCAAAGCTCCAACTTCTTCTTCAATGCTGACATTTTTGCGTTCATAGCCAATGATGTGGTTTCTTTTCTGTGCCTTGCAGGGAGAGGTTTAGAAAATATAGCTTTTCAAAGAGGTCAAGTAAGCTAACAGTACAAGCCAGTGTGAATCACACAGAGGCTCTTCTTTCGTCTGGTCTAAACCCAGGAGAAAGCGTCTCACTATGTTCCAGAGTTCCTAAACACAATTTTAACCTTTCCCCCTGAAAAGCAACCTGACCTCCGTGTGAAACAAAGCATCATGTTCAGCTCCCATTTTTGCACATAATGTGGCAAACAGATGGGCTCTTCTGCAGTGCATCCTAATAAAATGCACAATCTTTACAAACGAAGTCAGCACCTCTGAGAGTCCATTCCCATATTGCGCACAGGCAAAGCTTCCCGTGGATCATGTGGAGCTAGTATCAACACTTTTGCTTTTAACCCAGTTCTAGCACCAGACATTGAAGGAGCACCATCCAAGCAAATACCAACACACACTCAGGCAGTGGAAATTTAGGAAGTAGTTAACAATGTCAGTGACTATAGATGCAGTTGCTCTGCCCTGAATTGGCTTACAAAATATTTCTCCAATATTTCAAGCACGATATCAATTCTGTACTGATAGAAGAGGACAGGTCAGTGATGCGGCGGAATATTGTGGTGTCAGACAAAGATACTTTTGCATTTCTCTGCTGCACCGTCACTAAGCAATACCTGGTTGACAGTGAGAATTGTTGGCAGAATTACTCTCAGCATCTGTAAAAGGCTTTTTTCCCCCCAGATAATGTGGTAAGAAGCTTCCAAAGCATTTGCAGGTACTGAGGCCACGTTTTAACAGTGTCTTTTGCTTGTGTATGCCTTGTAGCTGCCGTACAAACAAATCCCTGGTCTTTTTTGCTAAGGTTTTGTTTCCAAATGCGCCTTAAGTGTTGGCTTCAGGCTTGCTAATGTAGTGCCACAAACCACACACTGCAGCTTAAATTGTCAGCCATTGCGATCCATGTGAACCCAAAACGCAAAAAAGACACATTTCCGTGTTTTTGCATTTCTCATGTCCATTTCCACCTCTACTTCCACGTTTCGTTTGAGATTCCTACCATCTTTGGGCACTAGGAAACTATCCAGTTGTATGTGTTATTTCTGCATTTTAAAGCCTGAACACAAAAAATACTGATTTTTTTCCCAGCCGTTTTTGTATTGACTTTAAAGTGCGGAATTCACATACTGCCCTCCTCCTTCCCCACCCGCTTATTAACTCGTCAATTGGGGGGGACCCCCCGAAACTCCAATTTCCCTCCCCCAACACACGCATCTTACCCACATGCGCACACACAGTCCAAAACACACCTCTGCCTCCTGTGACCACTCTGCTGGGTTTCACAGTGCCTGGCAGCCCCTGCGCGCACTCATGTGTGACAGGGGTTTGACAAGTATGATTGTTCAATTTAGAAAGACCGCAGCGGTCTTTCTAAATCGACACCCCCCCACCCAATCGGTACAGTGAAAAAGATATTTTCACTTAATACCAATGATCCATCTAAAAAAGGAGCCTGACTGAAAACATTGCAAACCCCCCATGTTAATTTATGTCACGTTATTTTTTAAAAACCATTTAAAGTTTTCAAAAATTAAAAATGCTTTAAAAGATTTAAATTGACGAACACCACATAAGATTTAAAACGAACCACGTGAAAAGGCTTGGGGGAAAAACAAACTCAGCAGAAATGGGTCAGAAATGCTGCTTGGATTTAAAGTACACCACATTGACACAAGTCTCAGAAGACTCCTTTTCAGATCGTGAAGTTCTAGCTGTAATTTTTTGTTGCAGTGTGGTCCTGGACTAGGCCACAGGGCGGCGAAAACCACACCTGGATGCACATTGCACAGGGCTGATATAAACGTTCAGCACTTCTACTCAACCAATATTACAAAGGGAGAAGAAATCCTTACTTGCCTGCGTGACTGGGTCAAGTGCTTCACTGGAGTTTTCTTGCTGGGACACAGGTGGTTAGGTTGACACACCGACGCTTAGTCAAGAATACATGGGTCTACCTGAGACTTCAAAACTGAGCAGGTGTTAAAACCAACTCTTGGGTGTGAGCATCAGCTAGTAAGCAGGGCGTAACGCTGGGAAACCAGGAGAGAGTACACAGTGCACTGTAAATGCAACTCCCACACGAGACGTGAACATTCAGTACCGCCTCAAGAAAGGAACAGCCTCAAAAATAGGTTTGAAATCTCTGATTGTGACTCCTACTATACCTTTAAAATCACCACAGCAAAATACAGTTGTTTAAAAAAAAAAGACATTCTTACCATCGGAAAGTCCTAATTCAGATGTCAGGATTGTTTTATGGTGCCATTGCTGCTGGGGACTTTGCTGTCCAAGATGGGATTATTAAGCCAATTTGTGTTCCTGCAAATGAAAAAGTACAATAAAAAAAAAATTATAAACATACCAGATTGACCATACCAATATGTGCGCACTACACTCTGCCAGTCGGCACACATCCTCCCCCGCACACAAAAGGGACTTAGGGTGCAGAGTCCAACTGGGAAATCTCCAAGGTTCCCTAGCTGGTAGAGAGAGCAGTCAAGAGCACATACCTGAAAACGTGACTCATACTCAGTCACAGAGACAAAAAATAATAATAGAGCGAGCGAGCTAAAGAGCATTAGCTTGTTATAGGTTACCCTTAACAGTGGGAAGTCCAGCCTGCTGGCATTAAAATCATTCATCTACATAGCTTACATAGAATACGACACAGTAGTTCTTAACTCACCGAGCCAACTTTCGGAAACATCCAGTAATAGCCATGTAGCTTATACTGCAGTTAGGTGACAGCGCTGACGTAGCAGCAGACTGCTACGGCTGCTATGCCAGACACGAGGGCCCCTGGCTTCTCTGAACATATGGTGCCACATGCAGGCGAAGGCTTGGCACCCACAGCAGGATGATATACATGAATTCTACTTTAAATCACTTCTATGGCAGCGGTGCAACCAATGTACTGTTGGTAATGCAGTGATTTTAGTATATCATGGGATGCATAGACTTGCTCTATAGTAGATGGCTCCCCAGGTAGCTCAGCAGGTTGACAAGACCATTGCTGAGACTGTGTTTAAGGTTGAATTTAACCAAAACAATAAAAACAAAAGAAATTATGCAAACATTCTTAATCGATAGGGCTTTTTGCAATTACTTATAAAAAAGGAAGTGCTATGAAATGTGTTGTGGCCAAGGGATGGGTTGGGGTATTTCCGCCTCCGTTGGGCACCCATGAACCCAGTTTAATTTTCTAATAACTACTGTCTGCACAATGGAAGCATTTATTTGTAAACATAACATCTTTATGAATAGAAACTGTGATAAAACACAAAGCAAGGGGCACACAAATTGTATTGGTGTGGTGCTCAGGAGAAAAAAAACAAAAAAAAACAAAAAACACACATCTCAAACAAAACTACTGAATGCAAGTTTCAGGAACGTTTTTGAATTTGGAAATTACTTTTTTCCTTTGAATGTGTAAAACGCACATTTGAACAATAATGTGTCCAGCATGTAGAATGCCTGCTTTCAACAGTGACCACACTTCTCCCCGCCACAGTGATGTTCATGGCCCATTGATTTCCATGGTGTCCCTTTCAGGACAGAAAAAATAAACGGGATGAGCAAACAGAGCCAGGAAATGCGCGAGTGGCAGCTGGGGAAAGGAGCACTGCTTAGATTAGGTCACCAAGCCCCCAGCTTCCCTCTGCAAAGCTGGGGGCTTGATAAAGCCTGGTCATGGCTGAGGCAGGCCGGGTCTGGACCAGAGGGGTGCCGAAGCAGGGGGACAGCCAAAGCAGGGGGGGACCGGTGTCGTACGATATCTGGCTACCCCACAGCGGATTGCTGGAGAGCCCAGAAATCTGCTGTGGGGTAGCTGGATATCATACAACACTGGCAATGCGTGCTTCCGTCGCCGCTCGCCTCTTCTTCCCCCATGGCCAAGCAAGGTGGGGGCACAGAGGGAGAAGGGCACTGGGGGAACCAGCATTGCAGTGATCCAGCCCCCCTGCTCACCTTTCCCCATGCTTTAGTTTTCGTGGGTCCAAAGTGGGAGAGGGAAGCAGAGGGACCGACAAAGGCTTGAAACGCTTGGCTTCCCGGCACTCCCTCTAACTGTGGTGTGGCGGTCTGAGAAGAGAAGCGGCATCCCTTACCAGGCAATAAGACGCTGGCGTCGCCAGCAGGAAGCAACAACGCAGCATGGACCCACGATCCAAATTCAGGAAAGCGCACGTCCAGGCTGGATTTATTTCCTGCGCCCTCATCAAGTTGCACTGACTGAGCATGTATTTTCTCTTTACTCGCTTTCCTGGATCACACGCCCCACAGATTGAAGACCTCTGCCTACAGTATGGCTATTTTTTAGGGCTAAATACTCATTGTTATCTTGCTGGCAAGACTGGGTCAAGATAGACATCTTGTGGTACAGACTCTGGCCGGTACAGATCAATGCACTTCCTGGCAGCACTGAGCGGTAAAGTCAGCCACATCTCCCTGCAATGTTCAGAACCCCTCACCTCGTAAAGGCAGTAAAGTTACAGAAATAATACCAAGGGAACTGCATGCCGTCGTAGTGAGCTCATTGCTGTTTTAACAGTGAAACCCGTGTTGCGCAGATAACGGCAGCGCTGGTCATTGGGCCGGCTCTCGTCAGATCAGAGATCCGGCACCAGATGTGCAGCCGGATTGCGGGAACCGGCCAGAGTCAGCCGCCGCAAACCCCAAACCCCTGCTCTGCGATGGGTTACTTTGGAAAAAAAAGAAAGAAAAGAAAGCGCTTGCGGCAGCACAGAGTAGGGGGGCAGAGCAGCTGATTGCTGCCATGAGCGTTCTGATGGCTCCGCCCCCCTACGTGTACACAGCAGGACTTTGATACAGGTCACAGCTGCAGGAAAAGCAAATTAACTTCCTCTGGTGACCCTGTGCAGGGTGCGCAGGGTCACCAGAGGAAGAGTTTCTTTATGCAATGTTTGTCAGATACTTGTATCCCACAAACATTGCATAAATAAATGAATAATCCGGGTCCATGTATCCGACAAACATTGCATGAAAATTTGTTAAAAAAAAAATATACAGGCAGCCGTCAAACATTGCATGAATAAATAAATACCCCTATTATCATTGAAACTATCCCACACGATGCAGCCACCCAACTGCTTTCAGAGGGGAGCTGCAGGAGCTGTGCCGGGTGTAGTTCAAGTAAAAGAAAACGTTGCTTATGGCGAACAGAAATCAGCATGTTTTAAGAATGAGGTTGCAGGACAATCCCTCGGTTAAAACCAGGATTTCCTCACAGATTATCTGCTCTTTCACCATTAGCTAGAGTAAATGCTCTTCTTAATGATTCTTTAAAAGTCTGCTTAAAATAATCCTCTGCATGAGCTCAGATCACAGTGTAGACTAACATTGCTGTTGGTAGTTTAGGTGCACAGATGTCTGGTACGGTTTGCTCCCTTGTACAAGTGCGGGTCGGACTGGGCCATAAAATTGTCTCGGGCACCAATGAAAAAGTGGCCCATAGTTGTAAATGGCAATTCATTCCTTTTCTGACCATGTTTTAATAGTACCCAAGGGGGAGTAAAATGGGATGCAAATTGGGCATTTTAAAGAATATTTACTCAGCAACACTGGTCAAAACTATTATTCGCACAGTGAAGTAACTCGTCGCCAGTGTCAGGGAAGTGGAATTGATATATAGTTTGGAAAAGAAGCCGCATGAAAGAAATTGCGCCATTTAAAACTATTATTTAGAACATTTCCTTTGATCGGAGGTCAACTGCCAGCTCCGCCCCCCCAAACCCTGCCTCTTTGGGCACCGCCCTTCAACTCCTCCCCCACCCTGGCCCTTGTGTGACCCCCAACCACATTTTTTCAATTTCCACCACTGGACAAGGGTGAAGATGGCAGTACAACCCGACTTGCTGCCAGCAGCCGAATCTGCCCTGAAATTCTCTCGGCGTGTGCGGCACAGCCATAAACCACTTCTGTTTGGGGGTGGGTGGAGCCCAGGATGGGGATACCAGTCAAGAAGACACACAAAGATCTGCTGTTGGTGCAACTAAAATCAAAATAGGAAAAACAAACCCATCAGTGTTTTTTCTCCCCGTTCCCCTCCCTTGCCGCGCTCTGAAACACCTGTGCATGAGCGCAATATAAATAAAAATTTCATTTGTTTTATTAGACTTGTTTTAGTTCATTTAACAACTTTTTCAATTGATTACAACATAATTTTCAAATGTTAGTCCTTCACAGTAATCAATTGCTTAATCGAAAGTAACATTTCTTTAAAGAAGACTTATAACAATTAGAGTAGATAATGTACAATTCAAATAAGTAATAAGTAACACAACATATCAGCAATCATATGTGGTTTTAAAAGGCAACTTGAGAAAAAAAAGATAAATAGAAGAGAAGAGAAGTTTTACTATTTTACACATTATTTGACTTTGTTGCGCATGTACTCTATAGAAACACAATTAGGTTTAATTCTCTCAAAAATTGAACTACATCAATGATCAGCGAAGTTTTAGAAGCATTAAATATTGCAAACTATAAGTCATCTTTGGTTAGTAATGAGAAATGCTGAAAATGTTAGTAGAGGTTAAGGAGTTGTCATATCAGTTAGCTATAAACAATCTATCATAAGGTGTCTCATGGTTTCCACAGATACAACAAGTTTACAATGACCACACGATCTGGAGGAAGCCCGGAAGATTATTGTACGAAGCAAGTTTTTCCTTAGTAGGAAGGAGATCGAATCGAAACCGTAGGAACGCATCAGCATACCTACGCTCAGGAAACTTCATTAAATATTGTGGTAACTCATTAACAGGATGTAATTGAAAAAAACCCTTCTTAACAGCCGGATTGGAATTAATTTTATCCTAGGTACAAATCCAATCGTGTCTCCACAATTTAATCTTTGCTTTGTCAGGAGACTCAAGTAAAAGAGATATAGAGATGTCGGCCTCTTGAAGGATTTGGAGACACACCGTTTTCCATTGATGCAACGGTTTGAAGTTCGGGGTCTCCAAGATCTTTTTTAAAGTAGGAAACAGGTTAGCTGATGAGTCAGACGAGATAATACATTTCCTATACATTGCTAACATTAGCCAAGAAACCATGGCGTTAAGAGAGACAAGACCAAGCTCGTATCTAATTAAGGTGATAGGGGTCGATGAAGGAACCAGAAGAATATGCTTCCAGTAAATGCCCTCTAAAATATCCCACCTCACAGCTTTAGGACTAGTCTTGGTTTGGCTTCCATATGTAATTATTGGTATGACTTTTTGTAAGTAAAAAATTCTAGCAGGCAAGAGGGAAAATTTCCTGTACTTCAATTGAAGGGCTTTACCTTGAATTGCTAATGATCTCATTCTAGAGGTAAGTTCCGAGTTATAGGGCTGGTCAGAAGGATGTGAATTTATATTTACCCCAAGATATTTATATTCGGGTTAAAGAAGACTTTCCCAGCCTCCTGTTGAATTTGTAATTAGACAAACGGCGCTGGTGATGAAAAACAAACATATTGGACTTGCAAGTGTTGATTATTAAGTCATTCTTGTCAGCATAATCAGACAAGGCAGCAAGTGTCCTCTGAAGACCAATAGGAGTCCAGTCTAAAATAATAAGATCATCAGCATAAAGCAAATAAGAAATTTCACGATCACATATTTTGGGCGAGAATGAACGAACTGAATTAAACGCAAGGTACATGTCTTTAATCTAAAAATTAAAGAGAATAGAGGCAAACGGACAACCTTGTTTTAGGCCAGAGTCAGTTTCGATTGATTGAGATAAAAGACCATTGGTTGTTAGTTTGACTCTTATTGTAGTTTTTGAATAAAATTGATAAATTAAAAACCTAATATACAATGGACAATTTGCGTTTAAAAGTTTGGACCATAGACTCTCTCTCGAAACTGAGTCAAAAGCTTGCTTAAAATCAATAAAAGCAATAAATACAGGTTTCTTAGATAGAAATTGCTTGTTGCTGTATGATGGACACAATTAAAAGATGTAATGCTGTACCAATGCCAGCTACAAAGCCAGATTGGTTTATGTCCATGTGGTGATTTTCAACAAGCCATTTAGTAAAATCACGTAAAACAAGTCTTGCAAAAATCTTACCAGGAGCATCTAATAGAGCTATAGGTCTGTAATTGTTTGGATTAGATCTATCACCTTTTTTGAAGATTGGAACAACAATAGCTTGTTGCCAGGATGGAGAAATGGCAGCTGTCACTCTCAAGAAAATCGTTTCCAACAGCATAGCCCATTTTTCGGGATTAGTTTTTAGTACTGCATTCGTCAATTGATCAGGCCCCGGAGCTCTAGATGTGCTCAACTTTTTCATTATGATACGAATATCTAAATTATCGAACTTAAGTTTGTTTAGAGAAGGATGATCAATGAATTGTTCATTTTGTGGTAAATGAGATTTTGACAAGAGAGCTTGATAATCTAGGATCCACGTTTTTTCAGAGATGGAATTTAGAAGAACAGATCGGTTAGCATTGGAGGGCATGTTGTTGATAACCTTCCATATTTGCCCGGAAGACTTGGAGATAAGGGCTTTCAACATGGATTCCGCTTTCCCTTATTTGTATAGGTACAATTGTTGTTTTATTCTATTTTTTATATTTTATGTTTGAGTTCTTAAGTTTTTACACAATTTAGCTGCAATTGTTCTTAAAGCACGTTTCTTGAGAATAGAAATGGCTACTATTCGAGGATATTTATAAGTAAATATTGGTCGAGTGGAGCCACGAATTTCTTGGTTTAGCATCATGATTCAATCATTGTAGAAAATTTGCGTTGAGGATGGTTCATGTGAAATAGTTTGTTTGATTCTCTGGCGTAGTTTCAGTATTTGTCCAGGGAACCATTTAAGTCGATTTCTGGCATTATTTACTTCAACATTTGTGTCAAAATAATCAAACATTTTCACATTATGGGATACCCAGCAGACTTTGAGAATATTATGATCGCTATCTGAGGTGTATAACACCTCATATGAAGCTACCAGTTTGTTCGCATCAGCAGAAATATAGACATAGTCTAAAATGGATTTGCTCAAGTTTCTCTTCCATGTAGGCTTAGGAGGGGAATCTTCAGGAGTAGAGCCATTTAACATATAAAACGTTCTCATTTTCATAAGGTTCAACCATCTTTAGGCTCTCAGATTAATAGTAGTATTAGGATTAGAGAGGCAATCAAAATTAAAGTCGCCTACAATCAATGTGGTCTTTATGTCTGGATCAGTTAAAGATTGATTCAAGATATTTTCAATTTTGTCAAAAAACTGGGTAGCGGAAGGGGAAGTCGGATTCCAATAAATATTTATGAGAATACAACTTGGGAAGAAAGGATGAAGTGTATTAATAGTAGATATTCTAACAATTTGAATACCTGAATCAGGGGAAGTCCAGGCCGTAAGAGCTAGTTGAGAGTCATTTCTAATTGCAACTAGTAGCCTGGCAGCCGGACGCCCTCTAGCAGGTTTTGACGCTTGTACAGTTTGGATTTGATGGTTTTCCCATATTGGGGCTGTCTGCATCCAGGTTTCTTGTAATGCTACAATGTCAAAGGAGTTGAGAACAGAGGTCTCAGTAAAGAGTAAATGCGAAAAGCCTCTCGTGTTCCACAAGGCTAGAGAGCAGATATGATTAGAGTCTCGAAGATTATCCTAGTGGGCTGTCATTTGTGCATTATCTTTCGGCTCCATTCTGAGCCAATCCCATTTAGATGGAGGTGGTTTGTTATTTGGTCGTATATCATTCATACATTGACAACAAGGAGTTTCATTAGTGCCATAAGAGGCTAAGGATCTTGAGTTTAGAGGTAATTGAGCCACAGTCGAAGGAGAAATGTCCTTACTCACAGGAGGAGGCATAATAGCTTCCAGTTGCATTTCTTTCAGAAATATTTGCTGTCTTTCACTCCATACTAGATAATTGACAATTTGGGAGCGAATAGTGATCACCGGGTTTGGATACCTCACTGATTCAATGTCAGAAGAATTTATCTGTTTCAGTGAGTTAATGGAATTAAAAACCATAAGAATTGTTGTGCGGTTTGGGAAAGGATCAGAATACAGTCTATCAAGCATTGTAATGCGAATGATCTCATCTTTTAATACTAAGGGGTTTGGATAGTAAACAGCAGGTCTAGGGTCATCATGAATTACATCTATGGGCATTTGGGGAGAATCTGACTACAGGGCCTGTGTTAGCAGTGGAGGAATAGTCTTGGCCATCTATTATCGGCATATGATGAATGGAAGACTTTTGGACTGACTCGAACAGTGGTTAAATGATCTTGAGGAGGATGAAATTGATGAGGAAACTAGCTCAGTTTGATCAATTGAACTTGGAGGCATTTCTTTGCGCCCTTGGTCTTAAGTTTTAAAAGAGGTGTAATCTAAGTCAAAGTTTACATGAAAAGTTGGGGGAGGATGATGTTTATTGCGCGAGACAACATGTAGACCATGATGAACATCCTCTACAATCGAATTTGTGCCTTCTGGATATACTGATTGATTCATGAGTTGGTCATGGATATTATTCAAGTTAGATTGATTAAACATTTCAGAATCAATCAGAGGCACATTATATACAGGAGTTTCTATTACAAGAGTCTTACCTTTGGAAGCACCAAGAGCTGGAGGGAGGAGGTTGTTTGAGGCGATGGATGCCATTGGTAAAACAGGGGTGGAATCCTTGGCCCGTTCTTCGGATTCGTTGGAAGCAATCTGAGGGGCTGAAATATTTGCAATGAATTTTTGGGATTTTGATTTAGAATTTGTATTTTTAGTTGGTGACAGAGCATTTTTTGATTTCTTCCTTTGCCTTTGGTCACTTTTCTGGTTGTGGTTAGATTTGTTGAACCTTTGGGAGGTGCGTTTTCTATTTCCTTTTCTTCTCCTCCTTCTATTGTTCAACGGTCTGGAGAAGACATCAAATAGCGGTTTTTCAATAATTTGGATGTCTGGCGAGATGCATTAAATCTCAGCAGGTTTAGGCGAGAGGGCGGACTGGGATTGGGGTTGAATTTCAACATCTACCACATCGGTCTGTGGTGTTTCCAAAGGTATTACAATGTTAGGATCTGGTGGCAGACGAGAGGCACTTGGCATGTTTAGCTCGGTTACCAGACATTTCGTCGAAAACAAATGGTCGACAGGACATTTGGTCAAAACCATTTGGTCGAAAACCAAATGGTCGAATTTTTTTTATTTTTTATTTT
The DNA here is from genome assembly GCF_040938575.1 of Ambystoma mexicanum. Taxonomy (NCBI): domain Eukaryota; kingdom Metazoa; phylum Chordata; class Amphibia; order Caudata; family Ambystomatidae; genus Ambystoma; species Ambystoma mexicanum. The sequence goes on along the minus strand of NC_090928.1, from coordinate 256,563,192 downwards.
CACTTTTTTTGGGGGGGGGGGGTCCCCCCAACCCTCTTTTTTTTCTAAAAAACCCTTTTTTCCCTAAACTAAAACCTAAAAAATATATATATAAATAAAATAAAAAATTCGACCATTTGGTTTTCGACCAAATTCCGTCGACCAAATGTCTTTCGACGAAATGTCTTTTGACGAAATGTCCGGACACCGTTTAGCTCTTAACTGGAGCTAATTGATCTTCTTGTAGCAATCCAGTCCATTTTGTTATGAAGTAAGGCCAACGAGGCATTTTGTGTGGTTGATCTCAAGTCTAGTACTTCAAATAATTTAGTCAGGGTAAAAATACTTGTGTTAATAGCAGTTAAGGCAGCTTCCAGAGCCGGGTTGGAGACCGATGGGAAGCCAAATGATGGACGTGGAAGAGGCTTGGAAAATGAGGCAACTGACGACGAGTCAGAATCACCCGGAGAAATGATGTCTTCCGGTGTGTCAGTGGGAAACAGCACAGGAGATTTGGAAAGAGCTGAAATGTTAGCCTCATTTAAATGGGAGGATTGTGAAAAAACAGCTGTTGGGACTTTAGAATCTGGCTTTTGGGTAGATGAGGAAAGCGGTAATGGAAGAGGCAAAATGAGATTGTGCTGATTAGATGGAGAGTAAACGGTTTGATTGTCAGTTTGATTTTTATCATATGAGGGATTCGCAACCTGCGAATATAAAGTTATTGGAAGAAATGACACTGGAATTACTGTAACAGGTTCCATAGAAAATTCAGGAAGGTAGCTCGGGGTGTGAAATATTTCACTACGAGAAGGATTAATTGTGGTTAAAGTGCAACGTCGCATTGTTGCATCAGAAAGGACAGGCGGAAATTTGGAGACAGCAGAACAAGCTTGACTCGGGGTGCCTTGATGGTTTAGGCTATTAGAAGCAGTTGCATTAAGCGGCGCATTGCCAGCTGTGTCAGCATTCAAAAAGGAAGTTTTGGATATCAGACGAAAAGCCAATGGTTTTTTTAAGGGAAGATCCGGGCTTAAGCGTACCTAAATTTTTTGGGGATTTTAGCAAATGTTGTCGCTGCATCAACTGGCTCGGGATGCGGTGCATGCCAGCTGTGAGCCGATTCATTGTAATGCAATTGTCAAAGGTCGCAGGTCCAAGGCTTAGGCGTACCTACATTTTTTGGGGAGTTCAGCAAATGTTGCCGCTGCATCAACTGGCTCGGGATGCGGTGCATGCCAGCTGTGAGCCGATTCATTGTAATGCAATTGTCAAAGGTCGCAGGTCCAAAAAAAAAATCATCAAAAATCAGGCTCACCCAAGACAGAAGTCTTGCAACAGCAAAGAGGGGTTATTTGCCAGCAAGTAAGAGTAGCCGCAGACAAGCTGCACCGCGGTCAGTACTCTGCAGGTACTCAGCTGGGTGCGCGCAGGAGCCGAATTTGAACTTGCAGGGGGCGTGTCTAAACTCCAAAAGGAAAAGAAAGTAAATATTGAAAAAAAGGGGGAGTTGCATAAGAAATTAAATAAGTTATGTGGGACAGTAAATGTTCAATTTGTCCATTGAATACCCAGCAGGTCTGTAGTTGAAATGAAGATGGAAGATTCCAGCAAAGTAAATCCGAGCGCGATGTAGCAAGGAGCTGGGCAGGTAAGCAGTCAGTAAGTACTCTGCGGGTACTCAGCTGGGTAAAATATCATTATTAAATATACCTGGCACTTCTCCAAGATGAATAATGCACAAAAAAAAAATAAATACCTGCCCATGCACGGCGTGGAGCGCTCCTTCCTTCTAATCCTCTTCCTAAGCACTTCGACGTCCCACGTGAAAACGTCACGAGGACGTGACAGATACACGTCATTAACCCATAAAGGCATTTCAGAAAGTATCAGCAAACTTTTAAAAAAACACACAATGCTATTGGGTCTCGTAGGGACTTTAAATGTGTGATTGATAATGAAAGCAATACAAAGCCTCCGTTTAGCCTTCTCTTCCACACATTGCAAAGCGATAAATGAAAAATCCCCTCCCCGGGGAATGCCAAATCGCCCCCTTTGCAGGAGAAATAAATAACTGAACAGTTATGCTAGAAATTCGTATCCAAATGCGTCTGTCTATGAGCATAATTTTAGGGGGGCACGGGGGTGTTTGCCCCTCCAACTTTCATGGCACACCATTTTATCCCCATTCATTTGGCTGGGGCACTGTTAAGAAGCAATATCCACACCGCTTTAGATTACTTCTTAAGTTTACTTCATGTTCTTTAGTTACAGTTACATGAGATTGAGACATCAGGTACAAGACAAAAGATCACCGGCACCTATCATCCAGGGAGGGAGGGACCAACTGATCCTGTTACAGAACACTCAACACAGCATTCTCACACTCATACATCAACATTCCACTTGACACTGGCATGACATCACTAAGCACATGACCAGCTACAGCAGACAAAGACAAGCACATCATAACATATCTCCCTCCTTACCGAAACACCTACACAAACAACAAGCACTTTACATACAAGCAAGTCACACCACCATCCACCATACAAACTTCACAGATACTCTCACAGTCATGCGATTCCAAACTTCCCCTACAAATCCAGGTCACCCTCAATAATAACAACAAATCACCTTCTGTCTGTCCCTGCCACGAACAGACTCTAGACTCACACTTTAGACACATACCAGCCCATACACAAGGCAAAGACTACCCTACCAACCAAACCATGACTAAAATAACATATATCCTTCCGCTCGCCCCCGCCACAGGCGAGCCATCAGGCTGCCACCCTGAAGCACAACTTGCCATCCTGATGCAATACTAGTCATCTAGGATGACAACAAAATCACCATACCTGTTAAGAGACCCCACAAACCACTAAAAACACTGCTACCAGATATGGAACTATGCCTGCATCCCAAACATACAAACAGGTACATATTCAGACTTTGCCACCAGTGCCCACCCAACTACACCAAGATATACAGATCCTGCAACAACTTGAAGATGCTGGCCAGCCATCTCCAAGACCACCAATACAACATGGGGTTGACCTAACTACTTATCTCAATGGCAGCACTAACACGTCCCATAAACAAAACCCTGACCAGGTAACAATAGCCAGGATAACACATAACACTTAAGGATAACAAATCACCATGCGACTCTTCGTCTTGAACAGCATTCTTAACTTTAACATAGCATCAACTAGAGGGCGTCCCTTACCAGCAACACACTTCATCGAACTTAACAAGCTGTCCCTTAAGATAAGAATCAACTTCTCCAGATAGTGCACTAATGCCAAAACACTAGCCTTCCCATTTCCATTCACATAAGTGCAACTCTCACTAACCACTCATTAAAATTCCTGACAGGCGCTACCCTCAGGATTGACCTTACTCACATATAAGACCTACAGAGGCGCTACCTCACCTTAGTTGCACCACAAAACGCAAACTCCATGTCCCAAACAGTGCTACTAAAATCACTAAAAGAGTGCACTACTAAGTGGCGCTACCACCAAACAATACTCATCAAAACAGCGGAACTACCTACTGTCAACACCAACGGAGGCGCTACCTCCCTAATCTGTAAAACTTATACTTAAGTAAAAACGAATGTTGCACCCACTCATTCTTTTGTACTTCCATACCTATTAATTAGATAATATACTAGTAACATGTCTTCACTTCCATACTTCTCAAGTACGAGGATATACATGACATTTCTACATCTTCATTTAACATCTTTTTTCTTAAACTCTAAAATCTTATACCTAGCACATGCAATATTACTCCACATCACGATATGATTTTTACATATCCCTAAAAGTCCATGTTGTTGTGTAACAACTTACTCCTAAAAATCCTCAAAAAGTTATGCTAACGTAATAAGGCATGTATACCATACACCTGTACCCTTGCCTGTACACCTACACTCTAGCTCATGTATACTTAAATGCGCACCTCAACTTACTAATTTGCATTTAAGACGCACCTTTTTTTTTAAAAAAATGTCCATTAGTCCATAGACCTGCAAATCCGCAAAGTTGGTTAGTATACTACTTAACTACATGCTTTAATGTTTACTAATATGTAATAGTACCCGAAATCATCAAACACAACACCACAACAAACTCACTCATACTGGAGTTTACATCCTAATGCGTTGTGCTACTTATATCCTAAACACCACACTTTGGCATATGTTGACAGGCATATGTTGAGTTCCTATTGCATTTCCATAACTCACATCCTCTTCTAATAATTGTACTGCATCAATACAATCCCTTTTTCTACCGGTTTGAATCCTAACACTGGTATGAACCACAAAAATTGCTTACATCCGGCACCTTTTATATATATCGCACATGTCACCATATTTGCTGGCCGCTTCAAACGCCTTACTTACTGAGGCGGAACGGCATATCTTCATCTAAGAGCTGCCTCTGAACACCTCTCTCACTGAGACGCTGCAGCTTTCCCAATGAACGCAGCATTACCTTGATCCCTTCCGGATGCGACCACGTGACAGCGTCACGTTGCGTCCACCAAACAAGGTTCTTTATTAAAAGACTGCATCTCAAACAATCGCAGTCAAATTCACTGCCTGAAAACCCGTACTCGGCGCTGTTACGAAGATAAACGGCACCTTCCATTTGTAGAACACAAAACAGGAGGTTCCAAAACATCACCAACTCTGACCGTCCATGCTGTGACATCATCATTCCGGTCAGCAGGTTAGTGAAGAGCTCTGTTACCAACTGTCACACACTTATGCTTGCTCCCTTCACTTTGATTATGCAGCTTCCTCATTTTTGGGTTTTGGAAGTCTTACAAATAAAACACTTGGTTCGTATCTCATAAGACGGAAACACTTTTTCTTTGCATTCCGCCTGGTCTTTTTTAACACAGGAGTTTTGTCCTTTTAACCCACATCGTTCGCCTAGCTCATGCCATAATATTTCATAGAGAGAAAGTTTTGACATGACTCCCGTTTCATTTCTCTTTCTGGCGTGCGGCACAAAACCAGTGCCCTTTTTTTTCCTTTTTTTTTACGTGGGCATATTATAACAGGCACTCCAGTCACGCAGATAGCTTCTGTCCAGGCATGCTAGGACACATCACTCCACAGTTAGTGGGCTTAAAGTCCATCCGAAATGAGACCCAGCACCTTTCTCATCCAGATCATAGTGCTTCTTGGAGCCCCCATTTATAGTACAGTACTCCCAATAGTTATGGACTGCAGAATGCTGACTCCTGGCTCAGTCAACTGCTGGACTTTCTGCTATGGGCACTCCTCCCACATGGACCACTTCCAAAAAAAATCTTTTGTCCCAGGACCACTTCCACTTCTTATGTCCCAGGATCCAGCAATCCAGGGGCACCCTTCTCTTCCACTTCCACCGCTTATGCCCCAAGATCCAGCACTCCCAAGGCTATAGGCTGTTGATCCAGTTATGCTATGGTCCTCCTCCCTCTCCTCCCTTGTCCGCCCTGGGTGATGGGTTTTCTTACTTGGGGGCGGTGATGTCCATCTCCTTACTTCTTCCTGATGATTCCTGCACCCCCTGCAGCAGTACTGTACAGTCACCTTCCTTTCCTGCTTTCCTTTGCACCAGGGTTCTTCTTCCAGAGATCCTCGTCGCCAATGTTAAGAAGCAATATCCACACCATTTTAGATTACTTCTTCTTAAGTTTACTTCATGTTCTTTAGTTACAGTTACATGAGATTGAGACATCAGGTACAAGACAATAGATCACCGGCACCCATCACCCAGGGAGGGAGGGACCAACTGATCCTGTTACAGAACACTCAACACAGCATTCTCACACTCATACATCAACATTCCACTTGATACTGGCATGACTTCACTAAGCACATGACCAGCTACAGCAGACAAAGACAAGCACATCATAACAGGCACCTTTTCATCAGACAAGCACATCATAACAGGCACCTTCTCATCAGACATCATGTCCCCCCCCCCAACATTTTCAGCAAAGATACTCCACTGCGTCTGTCTGCATAAGACACATATCCCCATCTGCTGCATATATCAAATCCTCCGAACCCCTCCGTCCCCCTCCAGTAGGGGGGATAACTGTTCGCTGGTACAGTGGAAGTCCCATTGGTAAAGGAGGAACACACTGTGCCCATCCCCACTCCATAAAACACAAGTCACACATCTGCATGAGAAAACCCCAAAACGAACTGAAGCCACCTGTACTTTAAGTAAATCTCAACCAATGCACATTACAAACCCCCAAAATACACAATACCCGTTCCCCAATATTGCCACACTCCTGTGTTGCACGTTACATATCCCAAAAAGACACTGAAATAACGGAAAAAAACGGAATCGTCTGTATTTTGAGTAAATCTCACCTCTGATGCACATTATAAACCACCAAAATACACAGAATTATTCCCTTCCCAATATTGCGCTCTGCATTAAAGTAACAATCTGCAATAAAAAACTTTAAGACTTACCAGAAACCAAATAAGAACCAACTATACGAAATGTTCTTTGGAACCAGCTCGTGCAAAACTGATGATTCGTGAATGCTGAAACCCACGTGATGCAGAGCAGCCCACGTGATGAGGTGAACGTTGAAACCCACGTGATGCAGAGCAGCCCAATGGATGAAGTGGAGGCGGGCCCTTGCTATGGTCTGTTTCTCGGAGGGGAAATAGACACTACCCTTTACGAAACGCTCACGTCCAGTTTCCAGGCGAGTGCATGCGATCCAGCTTTTGTAGTGAATTTATATGCATTTCTTTTAGCAGCCATTAACTTAGACGTTCTCACCGTTTTGTTGTTATATTGTTTAGAGGAGGCTGAGGAGCCCTTTCGCAACCTCTAGGAATGCACGTTGAAGCTGTATTCCTTGTATTTACTTATTGTTCAAATTAAATATTCTAAGTACTTGATTTTCTAAACATCTGGTTTTGAAATTACACGGGGCAGCCTATTGTTGGTATTATAAACACAGTAGCTGCTGCGAAGCTCATTTACGGTATGGTTCAGGCTCTGCAATGCTCGCAGACGCAGTAACTGCTGTGCAGCTACTACACAGACTGTGCTCTTGGTGTAAGTTACTATATATATATATATATATATATATATATATATAAAAAAAAAATACTTGTGCCAGATAATGCTCGCAGAAGTGGTAACTACTGTGCAGCTACTACACAGACCCTGCTTTGGTGTAAGTGACTTTCACAAAGTGTTTGTGTAGGGGTGATGGAGTTCTTTCTGTGAATTGTTTGCCGATTCTTGTGGCGTAGTAGTTTTTTTAATTATTTTTTGCTTTGAGGACTTGCTTTGTACAGTTTTATTTTATTTAGTCTTGTCTGGTGTATTCTCCGTTTTGCAGTTGTTTTTTTGGTGTTTTTTCAGTTCTTCTGTGAACCATTTTGCTGCCAGTTTTTTTGGTGTTGCTTTGAATGTTTTAGCTGGTGCTAATTGGTCAATGGCCTTGGTGATCCAATTGTTGAGTGTGTCTTCTGTTGTATCTATGTTTGTATCGGTGGGATCTCTTTCACCTAGGTTGTCGTGGTCGGTTGATATCATGGCGGCCTCGTCCGCTAGTTTTGTTGCAAAGTTGGGGGTTGCAAGAAGATAGATCAGTAGGAATACTATGCTGGATTGGTCGTTGAGTTCTATCTTGATTAGGAGGGATTCATAGTCTTCCCCGTTGGTTGTGATGGTTCGAGATGCTCAGGCGTGTTTTTTGTGTATAATTGCGATTCCACCTCCTCTTCGATTTTCTCTGTTGGCGTGTATTAATTTATAATTGTCGGATATTGCTTGTTCGCGATGGCTTTATAGTTGTCTGATAGCCAGGTTTCTGTAAGGAAGAGCACGTCTGTGCCTACTTCGCTTAGGAGGTCATTGGTTTCTGTTGAGTGTTTTGCCATGGATCTAATGTCGAGGAGGCTGCAGTGTAGTTTGCTGGATTTCCCTTTTGTGTTGTTGTTAATATTGCTTGTTCTGACCGGTTTGTTGTTGGTTGGGTTTCCGTTCCAGGTGGGTTTTTTCCGGTTGAGTCTTTTGGGTGGGGTGGTTCTTTGTTGGTCAGTCTCTTTGTCGAGTAGACCGATAAGGTTTATGGCAGGGTTGATTCGTTTCCGGGTGGTAAATAGGGTAGCTACCCCTCTGTTCCAGTCTTGGTGATATAGGGGGTGTAGAGTGAGTGTGATTGGTTCCTTGTTCTGGTTGGGGTATTGATCATGGTGGTGACCTGGTTGGGGTATTGATCATGGTGGAGACCGGGTTGGGATGGTTTATTAGTTGTCATCGATTTGGTGTCCTGGTTGGGTCTGTATTTGTGAAGCTTGTTGGCTGTCGGTTCATTGTTGCTTTGCTGTTTTTGTTTACCACGTTGTCATATGTGGACAGGTCGCGAGCATTGTAGTCTCTTTGCATTTGCATGTCTCCTTGGGCCATCTCAGATGTTTGTCGAGTTTTTTGAGGTTGTGGGATCATGCTGGTACGTGCCTTCCCGAGTGGTTTGGGATTTCTTATTATTTCTGTTGTTTTTTCTGGCTTCTTTGCTTTCTTGTGGCGAGGCATGATGCGTGGGTTGTGTTCCTTAGTGGGCGTCCTCTTTCGATTGGTGTTTTTCATGGTCTTTTGGGTTTAGATTTTGCTGTTTGAGGTTTGTTGTTGCTTGTATTTGGTAGGTTGTGGGTAGTTGATGGGACTTTGTGGTTCCGTTTGTTTATTGCTTCTTTCTTTTTTGGATCCTTTTTCTTTTGATTTTTTTCGTTATTGTTGTTGATTATTGGATTTTGCGCAAAGCAAACATGAATATTGTGTGAAGGAGTGCATGTGAATACTGGCATATATTGGTGCAGTCATGTTGGGGAGAATTCTCATTTCTGTGCTAATTCCCTTCAACCTTAGAGACCCCCAGCTCTTTTGCTGGACTGTAGGACTTTTTCATTTTAACCCTAGAGTGAGTTAGACCCTTTTCCCACTGCATCATGTGTTTTGACCTTTTGGATTATGTGTTTTCACTGTTTTGGGAGTCTGACAAACTCCATATGCATCTACTTTTTATATGGTGACACACATCAACTTCAGTGCAGTGTCACTGAGAAATCCTTTAGATTTCTCGTAAGGTTTAAAATACCTTTTTCTTGTGTGAACTACTGTTCCCAAGAATAGTAAAGTGAAAATGACTTTACTTACCTTTTTCTCTTTGTGGGTCCAGCACACACCATCTTATGTGGAGTGCTGGGGGGTTACCTAGTAGCCCCTTATCCTACATTCAGATGTAACATTTGTATGTTGCCCTCCCTACTTTTAAATGACTAGTGGCAGTGGTTTGATTTTTCCTACCATTGTGCTTTTCTACCGCAGGTTGAACCCTCAGCTGCAGTATAGCACCCCGGGGTGACCATTTTATCAAAACGGCCCCTGTCTTCTTTTTTTGCTATTTTCTGTTTGTGAGGTCTTTCTTAGGTTTTACTCTGTGTGTCAAACAGATTTGAAGCCCTTTGTTTGGCTTGCCTTTGGTGCACTTCAGCCCTGAGTCCCGCCACTGGCTCCAGTGTGTCTGGAAGGACAGGATGTGAGGAAGGGTCCCGTAACTCCCCTGTCCTTTGTCTCTAGGAATGCCTGAATGCAACCAGTCCTGAATGGCTGGCTGGCTATCCTTTCAGGACAGCAACCCTGATGTGTGATTGACAGCCTAGGCTGTGCATGAATGGGAGAAACCTGCTTAAAAGGCGAGGGTCGACCACTGGGAGAAACACCTGACGAAGAAACCATGAATGAAGCTTGCTGCATCCTCCTGGACCTTTGAAATGCCCGGTGAAGCCCTGCTGCTGTGCTGCAACTCCCTTTTCAGACAGAGAAGCTCCGGACCAACTAACCCAGAGACGAACTCCACTGGACCATCTTCCCTGTCTGACTGTACTTCTTCATTGCTGCAAGAACCAAGTGCCAGGGGTCGAGTAATCCGTAGTCGTGTGAAATATCTGAAATCCGGCTAGAAGCTCCAGGAGTCTCCTAAGGACCCTCCAGAAGCAGGACGACCAGAGCTAGCGTCCTCTCACCAGACCCAAGGAGTGAAGGAAGCCCAACCGTTACAGAGATCTGCAACAGTGCTGTTTACTAAGCGCTAAAACCGCAAAGTGCCGCTGAACCGAAAGAGCCCGTAGCCGCCAACAACGAAGTACCACGGTAGGAGCCCTACAGATGTCCTCCCTCTTGTCCCCACGACTAAGGCTCAGGAACACGGGGTCTGCAACGCTGTAGCTGGACAGAAGCCAGCTGGACCACTCTTCTTCAAACCAGAGGCACTGTTTAGACTTGGGGTACTTACCTCACTGTCTTGTAGCCTTGCTTTTCTCAGTTGGGTATTGCAGTGGCTTACTTTTAGAGTTGATTCCAACTCTGTTTTCACAGCTTGTGGCCCTACAAGTGATTTTCTAACAAACTCTCTAACTTTGTGCAAGACTTTTGATTCTAAGAAGTGCCTCAGTTCCATAGACCTGTTTCAAATAGACTTTGGCTGTCCTGGGACCCTGCAGACTCTTCTAGCCCACTGACTTTGATATGGTTTGTCCCTCATAGGTGGTAACTTAGACTGTTACTGCTGGGAAAGGCTTGTCTAGATTTCATTGGAAGATTTAGTTGTCCTCATATATACCGAGAACCTGTTTAACCTTTTTCCTTCCTTAAACCTTTCCTTGCTGCAACCTCAGAATCTGCAAAGTCACCCCACGGTGTAGCAACTGTGTATGAAGCATATCCAAAGATTATCCACTAACTTGCTCTCATTCTGAAATTTTAAAAGTATATTTACATTGTTACATGAATTGCCTTTCTAAAGAATGCTTATTTAAAAAAATGTTAATTAAATAAATAACTATTTATAACTGAAACCTTGACTTGGCTACTTGTATTTACAGATTTCATTTGTACAGCTCACAGTTATCCCTCTTGAGATAGGCCTGGCAGCTCAGTGGCACTGCCAACCTGTGTAGTTCAGACCTATACCAAAAGGTGGGTTTACCTAATACCAAGCAGTTAAGTGTTGTGGAGTCTCACACAGTGGGATAACACCAATTCTTACCTAACAAGTCAGCATGGAAATGTATTGATTGTGAGGGTGCTGGGTTCCTGCTTTTGACTGGGATGGCAAAGGATTCTCACCCAGGGGGTACATGCTATGTTTAGGCCTCTTTCTTCCACTTTGGCCCAACATAGTCTCAGGGTTTATCCTTGCCACATTGGGGATTGTGAGGGTGATGGGTGCCTGCTTTTGACTGGGATGGCAAAGGATTCTCACGGGTGCATGCTATGTTTAGGCCTCTGGCTTCCACTTTGGCCCAACATAGTCTCAAGCTTTACACTTGCCACAGTGGGGGATCATTCAGCATAAGTGCAACTAAGCAAAAGCAGAATGACAATCTGTATTTGTCCGCATATCATCCTACAAACCCTGATGTTCTGAAGTAATCAGTAAGTCATCCCCAAATCATCAAGAGCAAACATGTTTCATGGCAATGCTCTTGAAGTAATGTACTGCTCTCCCCCGAAAAGTGCACGAAACAACCATAAATCATCAAAGCAATTATAGAGCAAATACTTTGAACCATAACAGACAGACACAATAACTCACAACCATGCACTCTTAGAAGATAATCAGCTCTTTACAGCTGTTTATTCAAAGCTTACAAGTACATAGAAATAACTCATAAAAATAATGGCATAAATCCCAGAAGAAGTAAAGAAGTCAAAAAGAAATACATCACCATGAGCGTAACCGAATTCCTCATCTCTTCCAGAAGAGGCTGGAAGACTCCGGGAACAGCCAGGCCGAGAGCACCACCGCTCACAGGAAGGACGGACGTAAGCGTCCTTCTCCTGCTGAAGTCTCACCTGACCCCCTCAGGGTTTGCGCCTATATACACACTCCACAAAGGGGAGTTAATTCTCGAACATTCTGGAAATTGCACTTGCGCAGTTGAGGAACAGCCGTCGGTTGCCAGCTGGGTCAATTGAGAGCTCCCCCCAAGGAGCGCAGTGCCTCCCTTCTCTAAAAACATGCTCCACGGAGAACAGTAGCAAGCCATAACAACGTTAGCTTTCCCAGCAGAAATGGCCTTGACCGCATACCAGGTTTGGAAAAGCATGTTTGTCTCAGCACTGTGAATCTAACACTCAGCAAAATGTGTGCAGCGTTTCACTGCGGTATGAAGTAAATATCCGACATGGCTCCGAGCACTCCCAGAATGCATTGCGCACCCGCGCCATTTTGGATCAAGCATAAATCAAGCATAACAAGTAATCAGCAGGTCATCCCAGAATCATCCGGGGCAAACGTGCAATCTCTTGAAGTGATCAGTACGTCATCCTAAAAGCATCAGGAACAAAGAGTTTTCTAAAATGGGGATAATGTTAGCATATTCATTAAGTCATCCTAAGCTCATCCCCAAATCGTCATCCACCATTCTGAGATATTTGCTGATGACTTTAACAGTGTGATGATGTCTGATGATGTGGGAATGACTTCTAGTGTAGTTCGATGATCACCAGATGACCGCAGGATGGTCTCTAAAGTCATCCTTTTAGACCAGGGACGTCTTTTTGAATATGTTTGTTTATTGAGTTCATATAGCGCTTTACACCAAAGCGCTTTACAGAATAACAACAGGTACAGTTGTTCTGTAAAGCATGATTTACAATATGAAACAAACCGGTGGTACAGTAATTGGAACAATTTACTCCGAGGAGGGAGGGAGGGAAAGGGGGCAGAGCCCGCAGGTGACCTCCTACTCACTTTGGTGGTTGAAGTAGCTAATTTGAGGTCATCGGGAGGAGAGGGAGAGGGGAATGGAATGGGGGCAGGGGTATGGAGGGAGAGAGGTAGGGAAGGAAAGTCAAGGGGGGAGTGAAGAAGGGCCTTCAGGGAGGAGCGGAAAGATGAGTAGGTGGGGGAGGAGCGGATAGAGAGTTGAGAGAGTTAGGTGGAGATAGAATATCGAGGGCCAAGAAGACATAGAGTGCGAAAGAGGAATGGTAGATGGATTTTAGGGGAGTCAGGTGGGAGACGGGGAGTCTAAAGAGAAGAGAGGAGCAGTAGAAGAGACGGGAGAAAATAAGGATAAAGCATGGAGGGTTGCGGGTAAGTTAGTAGGACTGAGTGGGGGGGGGGAGATCAATAGGTTCCTGATGTGCTGTTGGCGGCTTCATTTCGGAGAAACTGGTCATTGAGCCTAGGTGTGTTTTTCAGTTGGTAGCCGCCTTGTGGTTTTGTGTGAGACTGGTTTGTTTCGTTGTGGTGTTGTGAAGTGAGTGCGATTTGTTGTGCTTTAGAGGTACGTTTGTGTTTAGTTCAGCATTTGAGATGGTGTAGGAAGAAGGGTGAGTTTGTAGTAAGGTTAGTTAGTGGCAGTACCTTTCCTACTACCCCCACTGTTCTGACTGAATGAGGTGTTAGGCAGAATCCTGTTCAGTTCCCTTAGGGAGCACTACAGAAGATTAAGACTACAGGTATATGCAATACATCCCATTTGGTATCAGTCTGTACCACAAAGATTTAGTTGGTAGCTGTGGCTAAGCAGTCAGACTTATCTCAAGAGGGAGATGAGCAGTATTCAGGGTTTACACAATAGGACTACAGTACTATGGTACAAGGAAACACTGACCAAAGCTTTGTATTTAAAAAGAATATATATTTATTTTACACACTTCTAGTTCAACACATCAATCACAGGTATTAAAGCAAGTTTAAAGTAGTATACACAACTCCCTGGCTAAATTGTAATTGAAACCGATTAAAAGGTACGCTCCTTTAAATCGCGGTCGTGGTGGACGGGTGCCTGGCTATCCGGTCTCCGAGTGCAGGACACTGGCGATTCGACCAAGGCAGGTCCTGGAAGGCGATTGATTGGCAAACTGGTTGGCCCCACCAGCTCAAGGCAAGAAGGCTCTGATTGGCAAACTGGTTGGCCCCACCAGCTCAAGGCAAGAAGGCTCTTGCAGATGAAGATCTTCTCTTGTCGTGTGGAGAAAAGTAGTGAGACGCTGCAGCAGGGCTTCACCGGTGGTTCAGTTGTTGCAGATGTCTTTGGCTTCTCTCCTCTTCGGTTTCTTAGTTCCAGTGGCGACGTCTTGCTCTTCCAGTCTTCAGGACCTTGCTTTTATGCAGAAAGACCCCCATTCATACAGCCTAGCTGTCACTCACACAGTGAAGTGGTCATCCTGGCAGGAGACCCTCCAGCCTATCAGGGCAGAGTGCGACATGGGTTGCTGAGTCAACCCTGTCCAGGGGTCCTACTCCCCCTCCCACACACTGGGTCCACACCAGACTCAGTGGTGCCGAAAGGAGGGCTTCTTGGCAGAAGCCCGCCAAAAGGAAGAACAAAGGATCCCCGACCCGGGTTAGGATCTCAGAGAAAGACATGAAAAATAATTATTATAAAAGTTCTGGCAAATAAAACCTACCGGAGTAAAGTTAATATAAAAATAAACCGGCGGTATGTTGGAGGCTGTCAGAAAAATTGGTAGCCTCGAACAATGGGAAAATCTCATAGGGAAATATTTGCGGTCGAATATTTATGGTAGTAACCACTGCCACCAGCCAGAAACTTTTGAGAGGGGCACTGTACGGTTCCCTCTCGAAAATGAACACCAGGGAAAAACTATTAACCCTTTCCAGTACTGCCATAGTAAAATGGTTTGTACTGGTTTAGTTCATAAAGATTGACTAGTAAAGTAAATGGGGACTTTACATGCCCTGGGAGACAGTAGTCTGTCCCAGGGTATGGAGTCTTTTTGGGGGTCACTATGACACCCCTGTGTTACTGCACTGAGGGTGCTTTGTAACACGTGTATAAAGATGGTTCCTATGAGGGTGAGAAAAACCCCATAGACATTAAACACAAAAATAGCCTACAACACACATAGCAAACCTGCCTAAGAGTGGGAAAAAATAGTCTCACTCTTAGCAGGAGAAAAAAACAAACCCTTCAAATCCAGCAAAGCTGCTGGGGAACTCTATAGGTAAGGGAAATTGGCCATAGAATGAGAATTCGCCCTAACATGAGGCCCCCCATCCCTTCCCCTGTCATACATTCTAGTATGCAGAAATGACCACCCCCACAGGGGCTTCTGTGCCCTGGGGTGCACGGTTTCTGCGTCCAGTAGCATTCCTTTGTGTGACGAGTTTTCGACCTCAGTGGTCCGATAAGTGGGGCACTACTCCCTCCCCTGTTTGCATCTTTTGGTCCTCTATTAGGATGAAATGCACTTCAGGTCTCTAACCACCCTTCCCAGTATGACTCCTCCCATACCCTCCAGTCTCTTCCCTGTTGTGTTCATTTCATGGTGTGCGGATGTTCTTCAGTCGTTTTCATCCCTCTCAGAGATGAAGTTTTTTGAATTTTAGATGGTCCTCCATGGTTCGTATTTCTCTGGGATAGAGTTCCAAAGTACTGTGGGATATTAAGACCATTGGGCTGTGTCAATATCAAGCTCACTCACTGCATATTCTATGGAGTGCAGGCGGACAGAAGGAGTAAAGTTCTAATGCAGTAACTCTCCATTCGCTTCAGGTCATTACCTTTTTTTCCACCCTGTGATGCTGGAATGCATCGGAGGGACAGGGCCTCTGAATCCTTGTCCTTTATTGCTTTATCATGTATGTTCTGTCATGTTTTCCGCACAGGAGTACATGGGGGGACTCCTGGCGGTGCAGCTCTTCCTCTTTTTGGTTTGGTGAACAGACCCTTGGGATACACTTATGGCACCCATGGGTGGGGGTACAACCCTGTACCCCAGTGTATGTTTGTGGGCACCTGTGCGTGGCCCACAGAGCATGGTATGGGCTGGTGGCAGCTCCATACTGAATTTGCCAGGTCGTCTGGGTATCCTCCATTTTGGGATACCCAGGCCCTGCCATTGGAATCAGTTGATTCCTGATAGAAGACAAGATGGCCCCGTAGCCTCCTGCTTTCTATTGCCGTTTATGTTGTTTTTCCAAAGTTCTGGGAAGCCCTGACTCTGTCCCTTCCCCCTGACTGGCTGTTGGGTGGAAGTTCCATATATGGTATTGTGGGGGAAGTCGGGGCCCAGACTGGCTGAAGCCTTCCCAGTGACTGTTGTGGGTACGCCCTTGGGGTGGGACCTGGGTGAATGGAGTGTGTGACCAATGTACACTGCATGTTATGGGTGTCTGGTTTCTGGTATGTGACACAAAGACTGAGACAGCCCAGCCCGAAACTGGTATGAATGCAGTGTGGAGTGCTGAATGGCTGGGTACTTGCCCCAATGCACATTCCTTGTTGTGAGTGTCTGGCGGGAGGAGAATGGCCTGAATGCACTGTGAGCCTGATTGGCTGCCTGCTTGCATGAATGCCCTTCTAAACGATTGGTTGCCTGAGTGTGACCCAGCAAAGTGAATGAGAGACCAAACAGTATATCTGGGGACCTCTCACTGATGGAAATCATTCAGAAGCTGAAGTTGATGCTTAACCTTGAAGCCCATTGCTACTGCTGTCTGTAATAACTTGGTACCTGAAGTAACACCAGGACTAGCAGGTAAGTTATTTGTAGGTTTATTGTAACTTTGTTGTCAGGAAGACACCAGCACGTCCCTTCATGCCAGCTTAGGTTTCAACTGTAAATCCTAGAACCAGTATTCAGAGCATAACATCCCCAACACTCCACCCACACTGGCATCACTATATTCTATCCAACAGTGATGTTACCACACTCGGATACACATTACAACACCTCTCCCTCCTTACATTTCTTGAACAAGAAGGAATTCAACTAAAACTATCGCTAGCACAATCCCCTACATACTGTAAATCCTAGAACCAGTATTCAGAGCATAACATCCCCAACACTCCACCCACACTGCCATCGCTGCATTCCATCCAACAGTGATGTCACCACACACAGATGCACATTACAACACTGTCCTTCGCTAATCTGAAGCTGCGTGACTGTCAAGGAACTGATCCAAGAGAGGACCTGGCTAGGAGACCTCTCCCCGAGCTACTAGGGACCATTGTGCACCAGCTGACCTTCGCCGAAGCCCCCTGGAAGTCAGTCCTCGAAAGGCTGGAGACGGGTTCTGCTGCGGAATCACAAAGCAAAGCGCCCGGACATTGAAGTCCATCACCGTCGACGACCGCCGTCGCCGACTGGAGCTACAGTGCTCCTTTGCCTAGGAACACTTTGAACGAAGGACTCCCTCGCTCATCACCAATGACCGCTTTGTCCCGCCGGAGAAAGTCAAGGCTGTCGACGCGCCAAGGAGAATCCGCCTGTGGGTTTCACCCGCCCCTCCCCCCCCCCCCCCCCCCCCCCCCGACGACTGCAGAGACGCCGACGACATTGCTGGGCCAGAGTTCTTCAGTAACTCTTTGCAGCAACGAACTTTCGTCGTCGAGGTGCATTGCATGCCTCATCTTCACAGGACGTCCATGACCAATCATCGACAAGCACGGCCAGGACCGAAGCTGCTGCCTCAACTCCTTTGTTCATAATTTCTTCGAGGGATCTCGACGATCCGTGGCTCCTGCCTTGAAGGGAGCCGCTCAAGAAGGATCCGTCGACGACCCGACGTCAAACTGCTATTCCAGGTACATTCGGGTGGTAGAACTATTATAGAAGGAAATAAGACTCAAATAAGCAATATATGAACTGGGCTTGTAATATATCTTTATTTACAGGTTGCCCAGGTGTGGGGGGGGATCCTCACACAGAGCTGTGTCTTGGGTAAGGGCCAGTATTCTGCCTATTGTTTTAACCAACCTGCTTTCCACCAATGTCTATTGTAGGTTCACATTATTAACTGATTTGTAGGACATTTGAACTGAGTACAGCTAATGCATTTTAATTGAATCTAGGAAGTAATTGTGGTACCACATAGAAACTGTTTATATTTACCATTTTAGATTAACTGGGGCACAAACTGTTATTGTGATCATGTACAAAACTTGAGCCTATTATAAAGAGCTGTGACATTCCTTTGTGGGTCCTTGGGGACTGCACTGTACTTAAGAACCAGCCTGCATCACCTCCTGAGAGCTTAAGCCTTGATTTCTCGACCATAGCTACCGAATAGAGAATCTTGGCTGGGTTCTCTGTGCTTACACTCTGCCATATAGAGAGCAGGAGTACAGAAGCCCCCCTCCAGTCTTTACACTTGTGGTAGCGGTGGGATGCTTATGGTTTTAAGAATCAGTGTGTAACCTTGCTACTTACAAAATATCTACACTTTGTTAAACTGAGGTTTAGTTGTGTACTAGATAACTACATTACAAGCAATGGAATCTATTGCAAATGGTAAATTGACTCGGATGAGCTTAGCGGCTCTCCAGAGTGCTCTCCAGAGTGCTTGTGAAGCCAGGGAGTTAGACTTTGAGGATAAATCGAGGGCTGAGCTGATAGCTGCCCTGTGGATTACCAGACTGATTGTGAAGCTCTTGAAGGGGGAAATGCAACCATTGAGGCCCCTGCCCCTGTGGGTGCTGTTGAATCTGATTCTGGGAATGCCCCCACACCTGCTGCCTCTGTTCCGACCTCCAACAATATTTCTTCAGGGAGTCCCTTGGATTCTCCTGCTAATCCTGAATTATTACCGTTGAATATAAAACATTGGAAACAGAAGCTGAACCTAAGAAAGAGGAGTTGGCACAACAAGTGATCCTTAAAGCCATGGATCTGGAACTAAATGATAGGGATCTTGAACTTAGGAGCAAGGACACTGAATGTCGGAGAATCCAGCTAGAGAAAGCTAGAGTGGAGACTTCAGCCAAACCAGTTGAGTGTGTCAGGTCCCCAGCCACCAAGTTTATGAAAGATTTGGTTGGTGTGTATTTGGAGGGTTCCGATATCCTACAATGGATTGAAGCATTTGAGATGGCTTGTGGAATCCATGATGTTGATAAAAGAGATTGGGCTAAGTGTGTATTAAGCAGAGTGCCTCAGACTGGGTATGACTGTATTCTAAAACTGAGTGTGTAAGAAAGGGGTCAGTATGAGTGCATGAAGTGTGCTTTGATCGCCAAGTTTGGCAAGACACCTACCCAATACCTTAAAAGGTTCAGGGAATTTAAGAAAAGAGAGAATGTGTCTTGGGTTGACTGGGTGAGTGCTGAACATATGAACATGATTGGGTGGATCGATGGTTACAAGGTGAAAACCTTTGTTGAATTGTCCCACCTTTTTGTTGTTTTTTGAGCATTTTTCTGATGCCTGTTCACCAGAACTGCGTCAGCATGTTGCTGACCAGAACATTTGCTGGCAAGTGGGTATCCCACCGGGTGTTCCCTAAGGACTCCAGTGTGAAGGACAAGGACAAAGAAAAGGGGACCTCTCGGAAGGCTGAGGAATCCCAGAAGCATTTGCAGCCGAGTAAACCAAAACCTTCCTCTCCTAAAACCGAATAATATAGTGGAGATAAGTCCTATGTGGGTTGGAGTAAGAGTAGTGGTCCTCCTGCTGAAAAGCAGGCTCCCTCTGGCTCTAGATCGTACCCCGCATTCCTGGCACTTGTTGGGACTGTGGGGCTCTGAACCACAAGGAGGGTGACCCCAAGTGTAAAGGTAAGGCACTTGGGAGTCCAGGCTGTCATCCTGACCTACCCTTGCACCATGCTTGAGGTGGAGGCCACTGTCTTCCCCTCCTCTACAGGAATCCGATTTGGTGCTCCTGTAGAGATTTCCTTAGTGTCCCTTGGGGCCTGGGACCAGTACGCGGAAGTATTGGCGACAATCCCACAGAACACCCGTAGGTTTTTGAGAAATGTCCTCCTGAATGGCCAGCCTTCTACTGGTTTGAGACACACTGGGGCAAGCATGACAGTGGTGGACAGGACCCTGCTCAAGCCAGAGGACTATGTAGGTGCTCCTCTGAGAACCCCCAGGTTAGCGGGTGGGCCTCCCAAATTATCGCCTGTAGCCTTAGTCAACATTACGATTGGATACAAGACAGCAAAGCTTCCTGTCCTGGTTCAGGACAATGTACCTGCTAACATTTTGTTAGGTAATGATCTAGTGGAGTTGGGGTTGATCGCGGATGGTCTCCCCCCGACTGCTGCTCCAGTCACCAGGTCACGGTAACACCGGGTCCACCTGAGAGTCGGCTACCCGAGCCAAAGGGGCGACCCAAGACAAGAAGGAAAGAAGCCACCTCTGGGAAGGGGGCCTCTTATCTACCTGCTGCTTCAGCAGCACCCCCTGGGATTCATGCTCCGGATAGGCTTGATCCAGTGGTAAACCCAAACTCAACTCCTGAGGGAGAAAAGGCAGAAGACCCTCCTGCGGGAGAGGTGTTCAACCCAGAGGATCATCCTGGCCTTCAATGCCTGCTGGCTGAAGGGGGGCCCTCTAGGGGAGACTTATTTAGGGGTCAGAGAGAGTGCCACTCTATCGAAGGTCTGAGGGAACAGGCCCTGGCCCAGGCGCAAGAAAAAGTGCCTAGGTATTTCCGGATTTATTGGGAGGGTGCGCTCCTTTGCAGTGAGCCCACTAAGCCTGAACCTGGTGCCGTCAAGAGGATGGTGGTACCCCAGGTTTACAGGCCCTTCCTACTGCAGTTGGCGCATAAGGTGCCCCTAGCTGGTCATCTTGGTACCAAGAAGACAAAGCAAAGGCTCTCTTCCCATTTCTACTGGCCCCGGATGGGAGTAGAAGTGGAGTCCCACTGCAGGACCTGCCCCACTTGTTAGTTGTCTGGCAAGACTGGAGGCAGTGCCATTGTCCCACAGCAGCTGTTGCCAGTGGTTGGCACGCCATTTGAGAGGGTGGGCATCAACATTGTCGGTACCCTTGGCCCTCCCACTTCAGGTGGACATCGGTTCATCTTGGTCTTGGTAGATCATGCCACCAGGTACCCTGAGGCTATACCCCTTCGGACTGTTACTGCCAAGGTGGTTGCCGGGGCTCTCCTGGGCATTTTGACCAGGGTTGAATTCCTTAAAGGAGGTTGTCTCTGACAGAGGATCCAACTTCATGTCGAGTTACATGAAAACGATGTGGAAAGACTGTGGAGTAACCTACAAGTTCTCCACTTCTTACAATCCTCAGACCAATGGTCCGGTTGAGAGATTTAACAAAACTCTCAAGGGCATGCTGGGTGCTTTGGAAGAGCCCCTAAGAAGGAAATGGGATCTCCTCCTGCCATGCCAGCTGTTCGCTTACAGAGAGGTACCTCAAGAGGGTGTTGGTTTCAGCCCCTTTGAGTTACTCTTTGGACATCCTGTGAGGGGGCCGCTTGCCTTGATCAGAGAAGGTTTGGAAGCCACCCCTCCAGGTCCTGCCAAGCAAGTGGGGGACTATGTGTTAGGACTCAGACGGAGGATGACACAGATGATGGGCCAAGCGACAGCAAATCTTAAGGTCCGCTAGGAATTAAACAAATACTGGCATGACCTTAAAGCATCACAAGTGGATTGGACTCCAGGACAGGAGATCCTTGTGATGGAGCCTACCAAGCCTCAGGCCTTGGCAGATAAGTGGGCTGGACCCTTCAGGATCATCTCCAAGATGGGCAAAGTCAACTATCTGGTTGACATGCGAGTCCCTAGGGTAGCCCCTCAGGTATTCCATGTCAACAGGCTCAAGCCTTTCCATTGGCGAGCAAAAGTGTCATGTCTCTTGCTGGCTTCATAGCAAGAAGAGGATGAGAGTGAGCCCCTTCCTGATTTGCTGCATAGCAACCCTCAGGATGGCTCAGTGGAGGGAATACATCTCTCTCCAGATCTGACACCAGAGCAGCAGAGGGCCTGCAGGGCTTTGCTCCGGCAGTATGCCCCTCTGTTCTAACTGACACCAGGCCTCCCCCTATGGTGCAGGCATGAAATTGACACTGGTGACAGCGTACCTGTCAAAAGCAGATGCTACAGGATGTCAGATGCAGTAAAGAACCACATCCAGGCTGAGGTCGCCAAGATGTTGGATATGGGTGTAATTGAACCCTCAACCAGTCCTTGGTCCAGTCCAGTGATCCTTGCTCCCATGCAGGTACCAAGGATTGGCGGTTCTGTGTGGACTACCGAGGAGTCAATGCCGTCACCAAAACTGAGGTGCACCCATTGCACAGGGCTGATGAGCTCGTGGACACCATAGGTACTACCAAATTTGTAAGCACCTTTGACCTTACCTCAGGCTATTGACAAATAGCTCTGATGGACCATGCCAAGGAAAAGACTGCGTTCTCAACACCTGAGGGGCTCTACCAGTTTAGAGTCGTGCCTTTTCGGTTGAAAAATGCACCTGCCACCTTCCAGAGATGAGTCAGTCATGCGCTCAGTGGACTGGAGGCCATTTGTGTGGCCTACCTAGACGACATTGCTGTCTACAGTTCGACCTGGGAAGAGCATTTGACTCATTTAGATAAGGTGTTGCAGGCCTTGAATAGGGCTAACCTCACTATCAAGGCCACCAAGTGCCAGATAGCTCAAGGGAAAGTCACGTATCTTGGTCATGAGGTTGGAGGGGGTTGAATCCAACCTCTCACCAGTAAGGTACCGGGTGTACATGACTGGGAGACTCCCACTACTCGAACCCAAGTGAGAGCCTTTTTGGCCCTCACTGGGTAGTATCGCAACTTCATGGTGGACTATGGGACCATAGCTGCCCCTCTGACAGCTCTGACTTCTCCCAAACAACCGAGGAAGGTTAATTGGACCGAAGACTATCAGAGGGCCTTCACTGGCTTGAAGGAAAATCTGTGTAGGACACCTGTGTTGTGTGCGCCTGATTACAGCAAGGAATTTGAGCTGTCTTGTCCCAGTTAGATGACAAAGGGAGAGAACATCCTATCATACTCATCAGTAGACAACTCAAGGGTAGAGAACTTGGGTGTGCTACTGTTGAAAAGGAATGTTTTAGTATAGTTTGGAGCCTTAGGCGTTTTAGGCCCTACCTTACGGGGTCTAACTTCAAGTTCCAAAGAGACCATAAGCCCTTAAAATGGCTTATGCAGATGAAGGGTGAAAACCCGAAACTGTTCATGTGGTCCATTAGCTTGCAAGGGCTAGACTTCACCATTGAGCATAGACCAGGGAAGAATTATGATAATGCAGATGGCCTTTCCAGAAGGTATGTTGGCCGTCTGGATGAGGGTGTCAATCTTGTGGGAGATTTGACGCTCTAGCCTTAGTCTGTGGGGGCGATAAAACTATTCCTAAGGAAGTGGTCTTTCCGGTAATTCCGAATGTAACGGTGAGCAATGAAACGGACCCAGCTGCTACGCTGAAGAAGCTAGCCCCAATTTTCTTGGGGTGTAAACAACAACCTAAACCTAATCTGCCTATTTTGAAGATGGCGCCAATCTCTCTGAAAAAAGAGGAACGCCGGGTATTACTGGGCAGACCGGTTAAGAGGGTTACTGGAGCAGAAAGTTTACAAGTTGTTCCAGGTCTAAATAATCCTGCAGCGAGGGAAGGTCAGATGTTTAAAGAAAGGGAGGCTCTATTGTCCTTCTTGTAGATTGGGACGATGATTGCTATCAGCCACGAATCTGGAACAGTCTTGGTGGAAGATACCTTGCTGAATAGGTATTCAATACATTTTGCCCATTTTTCCTTGTGCTTTTTTAGCATTACATTTGAAATTTGATCCGGACCGGCAGCTCTGGAATTTTTTTGCTTTTGTATGGCTGTTTCTATTTCGTCTCTTAAAGGCGTTATGTCCCATGCTTTGATTGGGTGTTGAACTTCAGGCCGGATTTCACTTTGTGGCTTCTGATAGATCACAGAAAAATACTCTACCCATTTCGAACTGGTGATTACATTTGAGCATGTGGGTAATGATTTTGTATGGCCATTGTTTAAGATTGTCCAAATCGCACTTGAGTTTTTAGTGATTAGAAATTCTAGCATTATTTCGGTGCGTTTTTGCTCAATCACCACTGCATGCGATTTCAGCCAATGACGATATGCCTGACGTCTTTCCTTAGTTCTGATTCGTTTGTCTTCAGCTGTTAGTGTTGTCTTTTTGATTTGTCGCAGGTCTTTCCTTAAATTCTTTTTGATTGTACAATTTCATTACTGAAGCAATGTTTGAGTATGACCAAGAATTCTTGATGAGACAAAGTTCGTTGTGAAATCCATCAGCAGAGGTGCATAGTCCACGTCATTTGATTGAGTGCAAGCCGTAGTCTTTCAATTTGTGGCCCGTTTATTCTCAGACGGTTACCAGCTGCATTTGTTAATAATTGAGCATTATATATGGAGGTTGCTTCATCCCAATCAGCCTGCCAAGATAGACGTAGCAGATCGTGGTCACTGTTGGTCATTGTGATTACTGTTAGGTCTACCACCTTTTCCAAGACATTTCTGGACGCCCAAATGTAATCAATGTGTTTTGGCTTCGTAGACCTCGCCAGATTGGTTTACATGGCTGCTCACCTTTTGTATTACCATTTAACATTGTGCAGTTTCTTATTGCAAGAGCAGCTGACCAAGTTTGTCGTCTGTTTGGTACTGCATTATCTGGAATCCGCTGGTTTGTCGCTTTGCTTTGATCATACTCCAACCAACTACAGTTTAGATCACCGCAGAAAATTACAGAGAGATTGTTATAATTCAGTATTGCTGCATCAATTAAGGATGTTACTGCACTCGTTGTGGTTATCATTGCAGGATTCCAATATCCATTCATTAGCAATAGATATTTCATCCCGCTGTTTTTTGCAGATGTTATTTGTACGATTGTGCCTTGAACGAAGGTGTTGGGGTTGTGCGATTCCAAAGGGGTCAGAAAGTTGTGAATTGTTACCAGGGTCAAAAGACCTGAAAAAGGGCAACCCCTTACATTCTTTCCTACGGGGTTCATAAAGATACTGAATCCATCTCGAGTCGGGAGTTCACGTAGCCACATTTATTGCAGACAAACTGCAAGAATATCATCCATTGGTACCTCAAAGTTGTTGAAAAGATGTACAAAACCACGTGTATTCCATGATAACACAGTCTGTACCTGTCCGTTCCCTGTCAATCATTGTTATTGGTGTTTACCGTGATTTGTTTGGGTTCCAGTTCTTTGTTGAACAATGGGGCCCGATTTTCACCTTCTTGCCGGGTTGCATGAGGATGAGATAATGATTTCCGCAATGCAGCTCGTTGTTCAATTTTGTCTCCGTCATCACTTACTTTTGAGCCTGTGTTGCCATTTTCCAACGTTTGGTCAGGATCTAATGTTAGGTCAAAACCAAACACAAGCAGTTCTTCGATGGCTTGTAATATCATGTTTTTCACGACAAAAGATCTAATATGCAGTAATACCTGATCAGAGGTTTTTTCTGTCGGATATTCAACTATTTGTATTTCATCCGAGGTTATTGTTCTTAATAGTGGTATACAGCCAAATCATTTCCTTACGTTTGCTCTGTTTAGATTGACCTCGTTATCATCAGTTTGAATATTTTGTAGGCGCAGCTTCCAAAGTCGACTGTTTTTCTTAGGACTTTTATTCAAATGAACCTTGGACTGATAATGTGCTCCTTGTTTCCGTTGATTCATGGTCAGTTTAGGATTCAGTTTGGAGATTTGAGTTGGCAATGATATTTGTGAAGTTTTGTCACTTTCCTGTGCGATCACATTCTTGCTTCGTTTTTTGGGGAGAGTTTGTTTTACTTGTCTCCAATTTTCAGAAGCTTTAGTGCGCAGATTACCTTGAAATTGTGAGACAGAGCTTTGGATCGTCGGCTCGGCTGAGTCTTCAGCATCAATTGAGTATGTAGAAAGGTCGCATAGGTTGACTGTCGAGGATGTAGATGTGTTAGCAGTACTCATTTCTTCAGATTCGATTCGGCGACGTTTAGTGGTTTGTTTGTTTGTTTGAAGGTTTGGTGTGATCTTCAATGGAGTTTTTGACCAGCGCTGGCCAGGGAACCGGCTGGTTTGTGCTACTTGATCGTTCAAACATGCTAATTATTTTCGGCGTAGTCAGATTCCTTATGAATGTTCTGACATTTGGGTGAAAAGAATTTTGTTTATTGATATTTAATTTGTTGATTTGTGCAGCTTTGGCTTCTTTTGGATTGCTTGTAGGCATCCCATTCGTTGGAATTGATTTAGCCAAACCATTGAAGATGCTGAACGAACATATGCTGTTAGCTGCGGCAATTTCATCAGCTGTAAATTGGTTACTGGAGACTGGTATCTTGTTTAAGTTTGCGGAGTCAGAAGAAAAGCCAACTGGGCATGAATTGGAGTTTATTGAATCAGCAACTCGGCCAGCTAAACATTGACTGTTTGCCTCAGAAGAGGCAGGTTTGTTTAGATGAAGTTCTCCTGTTTGATTCCGAGTTGTCATTGCGATGGCATTTGTTTCTTTAACTGGATTGTGAGAACTAAAGCGAAGGATTTCAATTGACGCAGAACTTTGGTCGATTTCAACCTGATTGTGTGTTGCCTGCTTGAAGTTCTGCGATGGTATAGGCGACTTTAATTGGCTCGGTACTTTAGGCACAGTTTCCTTAGTTTTGAGGATTTCTCATGTTTTTTTTGTCATTGCTCACTTTTCCAGAGTTGTGACGTAGCCATTTCACTGTTTCTAGGAGGTCGTCCTTCAAGTTGTCGTTTTGGTAATGGTGCCGAGCGGCTAGGTCACAAAGTCTTTCTTGCCAATGCGCAGATAGTTCAGATTCCTTTTCCAATTGCTTTTGCAAGAATCCTGTAAAGAGTTCCAATTTTTCCATTTTATTTGCGAAGTTCGCTAACGTAGCCCCTTGATCGCTGATTGCTACAATGAGCGATTTGTATAGTTTTGTGAATGGGAGTATTGCAAGTGAAGAAGCTGCTAAAACATTATTATGTATCTGAGTAAGAGCTTCGACAGATAAACTGGATTTTGAATCATGTGATGTTGACAATTCTTTCCTGATTGGTGAGGCATCTGAGCTTTCCATGTTGTATTGTGTATCAAGAGAAGGGCATGGTTTGTAATTTGTTGTGTGATTGAACTTCAACAGAAATACTTTTTGTTTTGGAACGTGGGGTGCTTGCGTTTATGAACGAAATTTCCGGCTCCTTTAAAGTCGTTTGATTTGACTTTTGTTTGAGTTCTACAATTCTTTGTAGTCTGCGTGCTCTTGCCATGACGCTTGGGTCCGCAATATCATTATTCAAAGGGGATTGCAATGAGTTTGAGGATCTTTCGGGTACAGTTTCCCTATCAGTTTCTGTTCCGATGATTTCCCTGGGACTCTTTCCTTTCGTTTGAGGCACTTGACATGCATAAGCGCTTTGCTCGCCGTTTTCCTTAGGCTGATCATTGTTATCAAACTCATGTGTGACGTTGATTGAAGGCCCCAAGTAATTTTTTGCCAGACCATTCATGTTTTTGATGTTGATTGTTGACAAGGCATATGCATTCATGTCCTTTTTTAGGGCGTTGAAGGCCAAAGTGTCGGTTGACAATTTTTTGTTTCGTGCATGACCGCTATTTGTCTCATCCTGCCTGCTCTTATGTGGAGTGACAATCTCGGGTCGAACCAACGGAACAGCCAGGAGAGACATGCAGTTTTGGATGTTTGGAATTTCACTTGTAGAATGTGATTGAATTCCATTTTTATTTCCGTTTGGAAATGCTGGCACTCGTCGTGAACCATGCTCAATCAACTCCGAAGAGTGATTGTTTACGAGTCCTCCGGTCACAGTGTCCGCATTAGATGCAGAGATAAGCTCGGCATCTGTGATGCAGAAAGGTGAATATAAAACATCGGAAGTCTCGCCACTGTCGATTCTCGTTGCCGTCGTTAAGTGCAATAATGGCAAGTGAGTTGCAGGAGAGATTTCGACAAGCATTGTTGCCAGATCGCTTAATGACGACAATGTTAATGATTTTTTTGGCAAAGGCAATTCGACTCCGTTACTGATTTGAATAGGCTCGCCAGCAACTTGGACGCTCTCTTAATTTCCCATACCTGCGGATAAATGATTTTGCATTTCCGCAAGAGAGTGGACCTGAGGAAGTGGGGAGGGGGTAGGACATTCATGACTTGAGTCACCAAGATGTTTTGTTGATTGCAAAAGCAAAGGCGAGCTGGCACACTTGCTTACCTTTTCCTTCCCGGCTGTGGCTGCTTTCATGGCGGACCAAGGATTTAGCATCCGCCGATGCTGCAGTTTTTTCTGGCGGGTCTGGGGGCCGCCGTCCACAGTCAGGTTAATTGTTCCCAATAGATCCAGGGGGGGGGAGATGTGGGCGAGATGTGGCAGACTGGGGCAGACTGGGAACTCTGTGCCTGAACTCCGCTCCGCGCCAAAAATGTATTTAAATAAAAAAACAAAGGCAGGACTTGTCCACGTAGTGCAGCTCCTCTCGGCAGACAAAAACCTATGCTAATAACTGGAGAGGGATGCCATGTTTATGGGAGCTGGTCCCGGAAATTATAGCGCAAGTGATCTGGAAAATTGGTGTCCCTGAGCAGAAGCTCTAGCTGATGGGGAAATAAGATGTTTGTCTTGGAATACGAGGGGTTTTAACAATGTTGTACAAAGACACTTTATCTTTGGTAACTTTGATCTAATTTCATTTCAGGAAACTTGGTTAATTGAAAAGATTGGTATTGAGGGTTTCTCTATATTTGAACAGAGGGCGATACAAAATATTAGGGGCCGCCCGAGTGGTGGCCTGCTTATTGGCCTGTAGGGATCCTATGTTTTCTGATTGCTCTTTGATCGCTGACAGTAGCCAAGGTCAGTTGTCAGTTAGAATAAAGGTGAGAGAACAAAGACCAATTGTATCCTGGGTTGTGATAATAATATACTGGAACCCGGTGCCTAGTGAATTATTAGCCTATTTGCATTCTTTATTGGATTTATTGGTGTTAATCTCAACCCAATTTCCATCAGACGAACTGTTGATACTGGGCGATTTTAATGCGCAGTGCATTCCCACAAATTTACCTCCCTATCAGACAAAGGCTATAACGAAAAATGGTTATAGGTGGGTGGATTTTTTGAGAGAATGGAATCTGCTAATACTGAATGATAATGTCAAAGGAGAGGCCGTTGGCGCTCCCACTTGGGGTAGACGGCTTGCATTCTCTACAATTGATTTTGTTTATGCCTCGAGTAATTTGTTTGAAACATGCATAAAATTGAAATTGCTTCAAACCGACGACAGTGATCACAAAATGTTGGATTTTGTATTTGTTGTAAGGAATGGAAAGAGAGCTCCAAGGTATACTCAGGCTTTAACTACTAATATGGCAGGTAACAACGTGGTAAAATTTAAGCAAGGGGGCCAAGCATTAACTCAGAGTATGGAAGGGGCGCTACATTTTCTTTCTAAAGATCAACTGAGTGATTATTGCCGTCCCAACTTCTATATTAATATTTTGTCGGGCTTCAATACCCCTATTGTGGGAAAGATAGACCCCCCCCACGAAGCATAAACACGCCTTTGACTCTGTAATCTATAAAAAAAAAAAAAAAAAGAATTTACTTAGAGCCGTGAAATATAGGATTAGAAGAACTGGAAAGGATGAAGAGAAGTGCAGTGTCAAACTAAAGCAGGTGACAAACGCCTATAAAAACTGGGTGAGATCGTATAAGTTCCTACTTTCTCATAGAGATGGGGAAGAAATGTTAAAAGCAGTGTCCGAGAGGAACTCGAGGAACTTTTGGACTATTGTTAACTCGGCACAGTCCAGCCTGGATTCTGCTCTAACAGCATGCATAGAGGAAAAGGTCTGGGTGGAATATTTTACGAAGATCTATGCCCACATAGGTCCTTTAGATTGTTACACCCCTTCCAAAACCAAGTGGCATTTGGGGGTTTTGGAGGAGGATATTGTGCATCTAATGGGGAAATCCTCTAGCTCGAGAGCTCCGGGCCCAAATGGCCCCTCAAACTCAATTTTGAAGAAGAACTCAAGGTTATGGGCGTATTTTCTCAAATCCCTTTTTGATAACATAATAGAGTCACAAACGATCCCCGATTCATGGAGAAGAGCAATAGTGATCCCAATTTATAGAAGGGGCGATCGCCTCTTAGCAGAGAGTTATCGTCCTATCTCTTTGTTGGATGCGGATGGAAAAATCTTCAGTGGTTTACTCCTCTGGGAGTTGGAGGCTTGGGCAATTCTGAAGGACATTCTCCCGAAGGAGCAGACTGGCTTTAGAAAAGGAATCTCTATGATTTTAAATATCTTGACTCTGGTCTATATAACTGTAACTTACTGTGGACAGGCTGCCTCCCCTCTTTTTTGTTCTTGGGTGGAATTATCTCGAGCTTTTGACAACTTCCCGTGTACAGGCTGCCTCCCCTCTTTTTTTGTGCTTGGGTGGACTTATCTCAAGCTTTTGACACCATTAATAGATCGAAATGATGGTGCAAATTAAAGAAATGGGGCCTTCCAGAATATCTATTGAATATTCTGATCCATCTTTATCAAGGATCAGGGCTTAGAGTAAGGCTTGGGAATTCGGGCTTACTATCTAGTCCAGTTGACACTGAGGTGGAGGTTCGTCAAGGCTGTCTACTGGCCCCTTTTTATATTTATCTTGTTTATGGCAGACTTGGGAGAGTGGTTAACAGGAAAGGGCTTGGTGGCTCCGAAGATAGGCTGTGATAGAGTGAACTGGTTGGCCTATGCCGATGATATTGTGGTCATAGACCACTCTCAAGTCGGTTTACAGAGACTATTAAATGCCTTGGCCGAGTATGCACAATTGAACGACCTGATAATTAACCCAAATAAGTCAAATATTATGATTTTCAAACAGCCACAGAAACAAATCCAATCCTATGGGTGGACATTACAAAATTTGACCATCCTGATTGTTAAGGAGGTTACATAGCTGGGTACTCAGATTGTGGCCTACTCGGCCCAGGGGCTTTTTTTTACTATGTTGGAGACTAGACTAAGAAAAGGGGGAGCCCAATTGAAGAGAATTCACTCAAAATACTTTTGGTTCTCAATCCTGCTGCTTATAAAATACTATGTGGGTAAGGTTGTCCCGTCCCTGACCATATGGCTTGGAATCAGACCTGCAGGCCTTTAATGCCAACTGGGACAGACTAGAAGGTAAGCTTTGGAAGGATCTTTTGGCCCTACCGTCTTCAATACCAATTGCATGTGTGAGATATGAACTTGGTCTTACTTCCTTGTTGGCTATCTTAGAATGGAAATGGTTAACTCAATATAGGCTATTTTTAGAGCCTCCTAAAAAGACATTGTATGAAGATCTAGCACTCGCTCTGAAACAGAATAACTTGTTTCTAAAGCGACTATTAGAAAAATGTATTAAAATTTTGGAACTATCTGACTGTTCAGCCAATATTCTAATCCAAAATCCAGTAAAAGCTAAAGATCTGCTGAAACGAATGGACTGGATTAGAACCATAACAAAGATGAGAGAAGCCAAAATATCCTCGTCTTGGTCGGAGCTGGATAAGCCAAGAGCAACTGTTCCTGCCTATCTGCAGAAAGGGAGTAACCCGAGGGTCAGAATGGACTTCTTGAGATTCCAGTTAAACCTGATATTAACATTGCAAATTAAGCATATTAGAGATCCAATTGCTTTTCCATCTAATATTTGTTACCTCTGTGAAGAGGGGGAAAAGAGATGCACAATGGTCTGTTTATCGGAATGTGAAGGATCTTGGTGTATTAGACAGAAAAGACTATCAAGATTTGTATATGATGGCACAATGTTGAATACGAATCTGTTGTGCCAAAGGTTAAGGTTAAACATGAAACATTCTTAATAACAGAAGTGATAGCGGTCTTGAAAGAACTGAAATTAATTGAAAGGTGAATTTTAATATCTTTGAATGGTAATAGCGTGACTGTGAAAGGTAGGCATAAGAGGGAAAGAAGCTGTGTTCTTGTTTTTCTGCTTTGTTTTCCTTTCTGTTGGTGGTATTTTGGAATTAATATGTTCTTTTTCTTGTTATCTTATCTGTATGATAATGGGGGGACGTGGCTACAGGGCCATGCAGTAAGACGCAACTCTGGAAGCTCATGCTGATCCTGAAAAATCCACGGTATTATCGATGTCCACAGAGTGCATGGGGGTCCAGAAACAAATCCCCAGGCACATGAGGCAGTGGAGCAGCATTTGGTAAAAGCAGGGAGCTGCCCACAGAAGGATAACGCACCGCAAACTGATTGTAGATGGAGGACTCGAAACGAAATACAGAGCAAGATGGCAGACGGACATAGACAAAGGGGCGAATAAAGACGAGAAGTAACAACATGGCGACACAGCGAGAGGAGCAGCTGGAGATTGAGACGAACCAGGCTGGGCCACAGACAAAGGTGTAGGCAAGAACGAACTGCGTTGGAGATGCAAATGTCGCACGACATAAAGAAATGCAAAATGCAGAGCCCTCTGTGAGAACATGTGCACTGCCAGCCACCCCGTAAAAGGAAGGACGGAAAGCGCGGTCCCCATGGCGGTGAGGCACAGCAGAAGTACCAGCTGTTTAAATTAACATTTAAACACAAGAAAGCCGAAAAACTTCACGGACTGCACCGGTGGAGCAGTAGGACCCAGCGGAATAACACTGTGGGCTGATGGAGAGAAATACCCTGTGGACGGCTGGCACACGAATATAACAAACAGCCTGGATGGGATGGTGACGGCCGAGTACGGTATGAGGATTGGATAGCGCGGGCAGCGTGACCCCCTCCCCCTCCCGCTGTGGGCTAGACACAGACACAGAAGCAGACTGAAGGACGCACAGCCTGCAGTGTTACAGTATCCGCAAAATACAATGTAACGGCGGAACCCACGGAGCATTCCATATGTGACTGCAGCTGAAGCTGCTCTGGGTGAGGCGGGCCGTGAAACAGACGTTGGCGGTGATACATTTGTATCACACATCGATCTGAGGCTGAACAATGGGAGACTCCGAGCACTGTTAGAGGAGGCTCGCAGATAATTCGCAGCAATAAGCATGTCATGCTCCGAGAAACAGTAGGAAGCAACCAGAGAGATGAATAGGGAAGCTGCCCCAACAACGGAGGAACCTAGACTGCGGGCTGCCACGGAACGCAAAGGAGAGGGAATGACAGAGGAACAGGCACACGCGACGTGCACTTATGGGAAGACGCACTGTCCCACCCGCACCAGAAGACATGCTTACCGCGGTGCAACCATCGTTGGAAGAACAGAACATTGCACCAGAACGTGTGTGGACAATTGTGCTCTCGCAGCGTAAGGGAGGACAAGGGAGACACAGCTGCCGAATAGGGATACCCACAAAAGAAGCCAGACCCTATCAGGATATCGGGGACTGCACGGGCGGCAAACACATAAGCATAACTCTGTATTGAACAACTGGGGCGTGGCTACATGGCCATGCGATAGGAAGCGTTCCCACAGAGCTCCTGCCGATCCTGAACAAGCAGGGCAAGGACCGCACAACAAAAAGAGCTGCAAGGGAAAATCCCCAGAATTTGAGGTTTAGGAGAACAGCTGACGGGATTGCGCCGACCGGACATATGTAATAAGCAGGCACCATAACAAAGAGTTGCCACCTGGCTGCAGATAGCAGAACAAAGTGGAGAGACACTGTCACATGGACCGAAGACACTTTGCATAAATGAAGCGTAAGCAGCAGGGACCAAGGAGCTAATACAAAGGCTCCCCTATGCAGGTGACACCGCAATGAGGCGACAAACGCTGCCGAAGAAGCCACAGACCCTGGAAGGGCAGGCCTAATGAATGCCAACCTTGGGCCGACATAAATCAGATGGCAACAAGGAAGAGCCAAAACTACACGGAGGTGTGGAGGACTGCTTCACCACGTTGAAGTGGGAAGACCTGTTCAGACACTCGGGCCACCTCTAGAGCAACTACCAGCCCCTCGGCACAAAGCCAAGAGGCGCTTAGCCAGCACAGCTCGTACAACAGACACCCAGCCCTATTAGACCAGAGGAGAACACGCCAGCAGTTGCTGAAATGGAATCTAAACTCCCCAAAACGAAAGGGAAGCAACCCACCATGGACGAATTCGCCAGGTCATCCCAATCCGTGGATGGCACCAGCAACAAAGAGAGGAGCCCACAGACGGAGACCGGACTGACGAGAAGCGAAAGGCAGATCTTAGAGGCAATAGCAGACTTAAAGGTCGCGTGGGAAACTAAACTGGAAGCAGCTATGGCAAATCTCAAGCCCTCACTTGAATTCAAGATAGACGCTGTACAAGCGGACGGCAACCTATTGCGACAAGACGTCAAAGCGATAGCCGAACGCACAAGTGAGCTGGAAAAAGAAGTCCAGTCAAACGCCACCACCTGCAAGGCGAACGCCTCCGAGATTCATATATTGCGCCAACAAGTTAGCAACTTGGAAAGCAGAGCTGAGGAGGCCGAAGGAACAATGTATGCATCGTAGGGCTTCCGGAAGGCGAGGAAGGCTCAAACCCCACAGACTATATAGAAACCATGTTGCTGCAAGAGATCGGGGGAGGGGCGCTCTCCCAAGGATTCGCGATGCAGAGAGCCCACCGCGCACTGTCAAGAAGACCACCGCCGAGGCCAATCATCGCCAAAATACTGAATTACCGGGATAGGGAAAGAATCCTGGAGTATTTTCGCAAAGGGGGTACTATAAGGAGATCATCTGTGGCAATAACAGCATACCCGGTCTACACACTCCAGGCGCAAAGACGTCGACTAAACTTTGGAGCAGTTAAGAGGAGGCTGCGGGAGGCGGGCCTCAGATATATGCTGATGTATCCTGCGAAACTGAAAGTCTTTCACAAAAACAAGGCATTGTTCTTCGAGACCCCAGAAGAAGCCATCAACTGGCTGGATACACAGAATGGTCCGCAGGAGGCGGAGGAACAACACGGGAGCAGAGACGAGAAGTGAGGAATCGGCCCAGAACACTGATGTGCTGTATACACAATGACAATGAAACTTGAATATAGCTCCACATAGATTTGGGAGAGGTTAGGATGTACACGTGGTGGGTAGAGAATGTTGAATCTACATGCCGGAGGCACAGAGGACCCATTTTATACCCCACCAGACAGACTAGTTAGATTGCCAGTAGTGCGGCAATCTCCTGCTGGGTTCCTAGCACCGACGTACAGGGTAGGACCTGATGCGGGAAGGCCTGATATCCAGGGATGGAGCTGGGCTACAGTTGGGGATCGCGAGGGATGCAGGAGGGGTGAGTGTTGTGGGGGTTTGTAGTGTATATGGTTATGGTAATAGGGGCAGTGGTTGGGGAACAAGCATGCACCCAGGGGCCCCTGCGCACGACACACTCCAAGTACAACTGGAGTGAAGGTCAAGGAGGGAGGGAGGGAGGGGAGACGGGATACGGACGATAATGGGAGACCTTAGAATAGTAACCTGGAATGTCGGAGGACTCAACAGCTACCTGAAGAGAAACAAGGTAATGATGTACCTGAGAAGGCAAAGAGTGGACATAGCCCTACTGCAAGAAACTCGCCTCACTAAAGAGAGACAAGAGGCGGTAAAGAAAAAGTGGAGAGGGACCACCGTAGGAGCAACATACTTGGCATACGCCAGGGGAGTAATCATCTGGGTGGCGCCACATGTGCCCTTACAGATGCTACAGACCACGGTGGAGCCGGACGGGAGGATGGTAGCGATTCGGGGCTGCTAGAGAATAGAGAATTGTGTATTATAAACACATATGCACCTAACCAAGATACAGCGGCCTATTTCAAGACACTATACAGTAAGATCAGTCTCCACATAGGAGGAGCGGTTATATGGGGGGGGGGGGGGGACTTCAATTGTATGCTGAACCGCAAAATGGACAGGTCAGACATGAAACTAGATAAGCCCACCCCGCAGCGAAAATGCTACGAGACCTGTTGGGAGACTTCGGGCTGGAGGACATATGGAGGCAGCAACACCCGAATGATAGGCAATACTCACACTATGCCGCCCCACAGAACCTGTACACGAGGCTGGATTACATGTTTGCCGCTCCGGAACTGGTGGGGGAAATGACGGGATCAGAATATAAGGCGAGAATATTATCGGCCCATTTCCCCTCTGGTTCTGACGTGGCAACATCAACCCCCCAGAGCCAGGATCCCAACATGGAGGCTTAGAGCCGAGGCACTGAAGGACACCGCATTTCGAGAGGACTTGAGGGAGGAGATCATTGGATATTTTGAAAATAATACAGGAAGCGTGGAGTCAGAGGGTACCCTGTGGGAGGACTTTAAGGTGGTTGTGAGGGGAGCGGCCATATCCAAATCTAGAGGGTTTCAAGGGGGGATCGTGCGAGAGCTACAGGAGAGAAAATATACTAGAAGCATTTATGGAAAAAGGGGGCACCTCACAGGAGGATGCCGAACGGGTAAGCCAATTACAACAGGCATGCGCTGGGCTCTGGGAGAGATTATGTAACCTGAACTATAAAAAATACATCGAGGGACAACACGCGGGGGGAGACAAACCAGGGAGGCTGCTCGCTTGGCTATACAAGAACGAGCCACCAAGGACAGCAATCAGAGAGATAACAGGAGAAGAGGGCCAAGTCTGGAACACCCAGGAGGGTGTGAACGAGAGATTCCTTAGATTCTATAAACACCTATATGAAGGTGCAGGAGAGAAGGCAGAGCGGGAGACTCGGGAGACGCTAGAAGACATTGGACTTCCAAAATTGAGCGAGGAAGAAGGGGAGAACCTAGACGCCCCTATTACAATAGAGGAATTGGAGACAGTGGTAATACACCTGCCCACGCGCAAAGCCCCTGTGCCAGACGGGCTCCCCAGTGAATTGTATAAAACATATAGACAAGAAGTGCTCCCCCCGCTACTAGCAATGTTAAACGAGGCCTTCGATAGAGTGAAACTGCCGTAATCTCTGAGGGAGGCAGTAATTATTCCCCTCCTTAAACCCGACAAGCCAAGCACAGACTGTGGATCGTATAGACCACTGTCCATGCTAAACCAGGACAGCAAAATTCTTACGTCGGTGCTGGCGAATAGACTTAAGTGGGTAATAAACTCGTACACCCCGATCAAACTGGATATATCCCAGGTAGGAGCATATCTGATAACCACAGGAGGCTCCACCACATTATAGAACAGGCAGAGGACGACCCAAGTGAAATAGCAGTAGTCTCGCTAGATGCAGTGAAAGCCTTCTGTTCTGTAAGGTGGCCTTGGATGGTGGCGGCATTGAGAGAATACGGGATGGGACCGGGGTACCTGCGGTGGGTGAAAATGGTGTATAGCTCCCCAACAGCCAGGGTCAAAACAGGAGCAATAATTTCAGACAAATGGCAATTTAGTAGAGGCACGAGACAGGGCTGTCCATGGTCCCCGATGCTGTACATCCTCGGCCTAGAGCCACTAGCGATCTGTCTGAGACAGCAGCACTAAGGGAGGACCGCACTTGATATCATTGTATGCAGATGATATGCTGCTATACCTGCGATACCCAAAGGAAAACTTGCAATAGATCCTGGAGGTGATGGAGCGCTACGCGACTCTCTCGGCATAGCAGTGAACCCCAAAAAATCATGTATGTTCCGCCTGGGGAGGTATAGAGGAGTTCCGCAGGAGATCCTACCTATCTTGCAGATAGCCTGGCAGACAGAACATTTAGATACCTGGGGATTAACATATATCACACGATTGCAGACAAGCCAAATATAACACGGAAAGAGTAGTAGAAGGGATCAAGAACAGCATGGGGTTTTGGGCAAAGCTCCACCTAGCGATGATGGGCAGGGCAGCCCTACTCCAGATGGTGGTCTTGCCTAGGTTACTACACTTTTTCGTGAATATCCCACACATGCCGCCCAAACGATTCTACCAAATTCCAGAGCTTATGTAGAGGCTTCCTGTGGCACAACTCCAGAAACAGGGTGGCCCTATGGAAACTACAGAATACGTATGACGGAGGGTGTATTAACCTGCCGATCTTCGTGATGTACCACATGGCAGTGCAGCTACAATATGTCGCCAGGTAGCTATCGGAAGATGAGACAGCAGAATCTAGACTGTTGAGGGGCGAATGCGACCCTTATTTCCTAAAAGAACTGATATGGCTACCCAAACCAGAGATGCATGCGCGATCGAGACTGTTGGAAATGGGGTGGAAGATATGGCAAAAAGCGTGTCGAGCTATAGGAAACCCGACCCCATGCTCCCCGCAGGTGCCACTTGTGGCGCTACACGAGGTGGATGAACAACTGAGGAAAGGGATCCGTAAATACTGGGAGCCGGTAGGCCTAGCAACCTTGGGCGACATATGGCAAGAGGGGGAGGCACTGGACTTTCAAACGATAGTGGATGAAACTGGGATATACACACGGGGAAATATATTACATACACCAGAATAATTAAACGGGTGAAGGAAACATGGCCCGAAAGAGCAGTTGCAGAACAACCTGATACCGCCATAGAAACTATGTATGATATTTCGGAGGTGGTGCATGAGACCTCTCGGATCTACGAACTGGTAATGTCCAGAGTGGGTAGGGAGTTGCTTCAATTGAGACAGGACTGGGAGGAGGAGGCGGGAGAACCTATGAAAGATGGACAGTGGGAAAGAGCTCAGAGATGCCACAAAAAGGTGTTCAGGAATGCAAGGCTGCAGCAGATTAAGATATGTCACCCATAGGGCGTACATGACTCCCCGAAAGATTGCCAGGTTTGGAAGTGTAGAAGTACAAAAAGGGGAGGTGGATGCCGGGATGATCCATATGTTCTGGGCGTGCCCGGAGATGGGAACATGTTGGGATGAAATCAAGCTATGACTATCTGAAAAGGGAATCAACCTAGATGTGAAATTGATGTGGGCGTGCATGATGGGAGGCGGGGGGATTCACTAGACCACGCAACCTGAAGCACGTATGCAAACTCAAGGACCTGGCCTACATTTTGCCCAAAAGGAGAATAGCCATGAGCTGGAAAGCAGCCGGCAGACCCAGATTAGAGGTATGGTGGAATGATCTCTTGAAATGGGCAGACGCCGAGACAGTAGCGTGGTATGAGGCAGCTAACGGGGGGGAGGATGATGAAGTAGGACCTCTGATAGCATGGAGACACATGGTGGCCACACTGTCAGGACCCTCCCGGGCTGACTCCAGTGAATGCGAGCCCGACCCCAAGAGAAGGGAAGCCCGGAGAATGAGGCGGAAGCTCGAGTTAAAATGGGGGAGAGGGGAAGACATTAACAAATAACATGCAAATGTACGCTAAAAAAAAATTGAAACTGAAAATGTCGGCGTGATGGTTATGTTTTGTTTGTTGTGAAAACCAATAAATTGTTTTATAAAAAAAAAATCTTATCTGTAGTATGTTTTGTCATGTTTTCCGCACAGGAGTTCATGGGAGACTCTTGGCGGTGCGGCTCATCCTTTTTTTGATTTGGTGAACATACCCTTATGGCACCCATGGGTGGGGGTACAACCCTGTACCCCTAGTGTATGTTTTTGGGCACCTGTGTGTGTGTGGCCCACAGAGCAGGGTATGGGCTGGTGGCAGATCCATGCTGAATTTTACAGGTGCTCTCGGTATCCTCCGTTTTAGGATACCAAGGCACTGCCACTGGAATCAGTTGATTCCTGATAGAAGACGGGGTGGCCCCTGTGGCCTCCTGCTTTCTTTTGCCTGTTAACTTGTTTTTCCCAAAGTCCTGGGAAGCCCTGACTCTGTCCCTTCCCCGTGACTGGCTGTTGGGTGGAAGTTCCATATATGGTATTGTGGCGAAATCCAGGCCAGACTGGCTGGAGCCTTCCCAGTGACTGTATGTTGTGGGTACGCCCTTGGGATGGGACCTGGATGAATGGAGTGTGTGACCAATATACACTGCATGTTATGGGTGTCTGGTTTCTGGTATGTGACACAAAGACTGAGACGGCCCTGCCCGAAACTGGTATGAATGCAGTGGGGAGTGCTGAATGGCGGGGTACTTGTCCGAATACACATTCCTTGTTGTGAGTGTCTGGAGAGAGGAGAATGGTCTGGATGCACTGTGAGCCTGATTGCCTGCCTGCCTGCATGAATGCCCTTCTGAACGATTGGTTGCTTGAGTGTGACCCAGCAGAGTGAATGAGAGACCAAACAGTATATCCGGGGACCTCTCACTGATGGAAATCGTTCAGAAGCTGAAGTTGATACTTGATGCTTACACTTGAAGCCCACCGGAAGAAGAATAATTGCTGCTGCTGTCCTTGGCTAATCTGAAAGCTGTGTGACTGTCAAGGAACTGATCCAAGAGAGGACCTGGCTAGGGGACCTCTCCCCAAGCTACGAGGGACCATCATGCACCAGCTGACATTTGCCGAAGCGCCCTGGAAGTCAGTCCTCGAAAGGCTGCCGACCGGAGACTGGGACCGCTGCGGAATCACGAAGCAAAGCGCCCAGACATTGAAGTCCATCACCGTCGATGACCGGAGCCGCAGTGCTCCTTTGCCTAAGAACACTTTGAACGAAGGACTCCCTCGCTCTGTTCACAGACGATCGCTTTGTCCCGCCTGAGAAAGTCAAGGTTGCCACGCCGAGGAGAATCCGCCGGTGTGTTTCCCGCCCCCCTGACGACCGCAGAGACGCCGACGACCTGACGCCCTTGCTGGGCCAAAGTTCTTCAGTAACTCTTTGCAGCAACAAACTATCGTCGTCGAGGTGCACTGCACGCGTCATCTTTGCAGGACGTCCACGACTAATCGGCGACAATCACCGCCAGGACTGAAGCTGCTGCCTCAACGCCTTTGTTCATAATTTCTTCGAGGGATCTCGAAGATCTGTGGCTGCTGCCTTAAAGGGATCCACTCAAGAAGGATCCGTTGACGGCCCGATGTCTAACTCTGCTATTCCAGGTACATTGGGGTGGTAGAACTATTATAGAACGAAATAAGACTCACATAAGCAATACACTTATTTATTTGCATTTGCATAGCGCACTTACAGCACTGGAGCATCGAGGCGCTGTTACATGAAGTTTGTAGAACATTTTGATTAAGTGGATACAGTTGACCGACGCGGTCTCTTAGGTACAGGTGCAATAAAGGTAGGTGACTTCATACAAGACAAGTAGGTAATTTCATACATGAAAAGTGAGCCAGCAATCAATATTACAGCAGAGATAACAGAGCATAATGGAGTTAGACAGGCAGTTGGACAAAGAGCTTGGTTTTGATGGCTTTGCAGAATGCTTGGTGGGACGCGATCATTCTTAGGTGGGAAGGAAGCTTGAGCCCCCAGCGCGGACTTTCAGCGTCTTGGGAACGATGATCATGTTAGAATACCCCTTTCTGAGAGGTCTTGTGGAAGTGTGTTTGACGATTCTTTGGGCAAGGTAGGGTGGGGACAGGTCATGAATGCATTTATGGGTCTGGGAAAGTGTCTTTAAAGACGATTCGCTCTTTGACTCGGAGCCAGTGAGCCTGCCTCCTCACCTCGGAGTTGTGGTCTTTCCTCGACTGGGCTTATATTCTATCTTTATTTACAGGTTGCCCGGGTGTGGGGGAGATCCTCACACAGAGCTGTCTTGGGTAGGTGCCAGTATTCTGCCTATTGTTTTAACCAACCTGCTTTCCTCCTATGTCTATTGTTGGTTCACATTATTAACTGATTTGTAGGACATTTGAACTGAGTACAGTTAATGTATTTTAATGGAATCTAGGAAGTAATTGTGGTACCACATAGAAACTGTATATATTTACCATTTTAGATTAACTGGAGCACAAGTGT
This sequence comes from Ambystoma mexicanum, assembly GCF_040938575.1. Taxonomy (NCBI): domain Eukaryota; kingdom Metazoa; phylum Chordata; class Amphibia; order Caudata; family Ambystomatidae; genus Ambystoma; species Ambystoma mexicanum. The sequence continues at coordinate 256,521,559 of NC_090928.1, read as the reverse complement.
GTGATTGTGTACATAACTTGAGCCTATTTATATAAAGAGCTGTGGACTAACCTACTGTGTGGACGTTCCTTTGTGGGTGCTTGGGGACTACACTGTATTTAAGAACCAGCCTGTGTCACCTCCTGAGAGCTTAAGCCTTGATTGCTCGACCTTAGCTACTGAATAGAGAATCTTGGCTGGGGTACTCTGTGCTCCCACTCTGCCATATAGAGAGCAGGAGTACACCCCCCTCTAGTCTTTACACACCCCCAGACTGAACTTCCATACATGAGTTTCAGTAGATTTAAAATAGTTAATGCTTGCGATGGCCTGACATTCAGGGTCGGACTGGGGCATAAAATTGTCTCGGGCACCAATGAAAAAGTGGCCCACAGTTGCAAATGGCAATTCATTCCTTTTGTTACAGACTGTTTAAATAGTACCCAAGGGTTTTTTTTTTAATACACTGTACAATTTGCATAACATTTTAAGAATATGTATTCAGCAACAATGGTCAAAACTACTAACCACTAAGTTTAGTAACTCAACAAATTGGCCCACTTTGACCAAAAAACCTGGCCCACACTAGCATTTAGCGTTTTGGTTTGGGCATTGCCCTATAGGCCAGTCTGAGTTTGTTGATATTCAACCACTTCAGACTCGTGTATTGTGTTAAGTTGTTTATTGCCCTTTGTCCTGGCCATGTCGGACTAATATACACCCATCATCGCCTTGTTTTTACAGACTGTATGCACGTATGGGATTAATAAAGTGCAAACCTACTTGAGATGAAACAGCTCTTGAGACAGGCAACCACTTGCTTAGCATTAAAAATAAAAAGCTTGTATGAACCCCTCCCTACAACTAGGGGTGCCAGTCTTTACGTGGGCGTGGAGTGCAAATAGGCTGCCCATATGACTGAAGTTCTATTATATAAATAGATTACGTTGCATTGCTCTTTGATTTACTCAGTTTTCCCTTACAGAATTTCGTTTCTCATATACTATTATTATTAAGGTAGTTGAGTGCGCACCTGGCTATGGGAATCAACAGAGCGTTTATAATCACAGGGGGAAGAACAAAGTGAGGGAGGTGGAGAGCTAACGGGGGAGCATGGCCAATTTGGCAGCAAGGGATCGACAAGCAACCTGGTGAGGAAACAGTGGGGAGTAGATCACCCGGTCCTGGATAGGGTAGATGTGCAGAGTACATGGCCCTAGGTGTTAGGAAGGTGCCATTCCTTGTAAAGGAGGGTCTTGAGCTACTTCCTTAACTGTAGAAGCTGGCACTGGAGGGGGGCGCATCTGATGTTGACAGGGAGGAGGTTACAGTCTTGGGGCATTGACCGAGAAGGCCCGTCTTGTTCTTTCATTCATACACCAGTGGAGTTCAAGTCTGCACGTGTCCTTACTTCTGGTGGGTTGTAGGACTCTGGAGATGCTGAGTTTCTCAGTCGCGTAGCTTGGGGTCTTCAGGGTGACATCTTGAGCTGTCTGGGTTAAAGAATGGATGGTTAGCAAGTTATGGCTTTTTTTGTTTTTATTTTAGTTTACAACATTCTAGTACAGTATTTCTACAAAGCATTTAAAACATCTGACTCAGTATACTAGATTGCAGTCAGTTGGATGCCTAAAAGTTAGGACTCACATAACATCTTATTTGTCTTTAATATGCATGTGTGTCAACATCGTCTACTCTTAATATTTCAAACAACAATGCACCTTATTCGTGTTGATGATATGAGTATAAATTGCATTCCCACAAATAAACAAAGCCTACAGTAACTTAAGTCAATTGTTGGCGGGTTGTGTATTTTTTAATGTGGTAATGAGTTGGAATTTTATTGTTGTTTACATCTTATTTAGATGTGTTTTTCTAAGATTTTGTGTAACGTTAAATGAATATTTAACCATAACACAACAAATAGTGTTGATTCTCAGTTTTAGGAAAGTTTTTTTTCTTTGTAACTTAGTCTTTTTGAAAACAACAAAACCATAACTGCAAATTCGTTTTTCTTGAATTTGTTTTAATGAATTTCAGCCAAAATAAAAGCGGGGAGAGACATACCCCGTTCCCCCCCTCCATCTATATTTTCACTGAAACTTATTGAAAATATAGTCGATGAAAACGAATTTGCAGTGATGATGTTCAATGTTATTGGGTGATACCATCTTGTATGCTTGCTACTCTTGAAAACGTGTGACAGCAGGTGGCAATGTCACACTGACGTGTGGATGGCCCTGTTTATTCCCATCTCAGCTTAAATAATCGCTACAGACCAGAGAAAACAAAGAAAAGGTTAATGCATATTCCCAACCACTTCAAAGCCACTGTAGTTCTTGGTGTGTTGCCTTTTTTGTGGGTATGGGGCTGAAAACCATCCAGCCCCACATAGTGCAGGGTTCTAAATTGAGATTTGATGAGCCGATCTAAAACAAGCTACTGGGTATTGATCATCACCCAGTGGGAAGGAGATACCTCTGGGGGCACCAGGTGCTAGTACACAGCATGACGCAAATCTAAGTGTCACTTGACGTGAATGGTGCAACATTTGCAGTCGCAACTAGCCACTGGCTACTCTTGGCGAGTAATACATGGTGTATTGTGTGTATGTATAGAATTGAGGTTGGGAGTGACTTCTTTTTATTGCTGGCTAGTACATTGCAGTTTACATTTTTGTCTCTTGCACATGTACACATTTTGTCCTTTATGTATGATCTATTGTGCTTTGAATGTGCTCTAGATGCGTCTTAATTCTTCGTTATATTCCCAAATGCACAAAGTTAGTGTGCCATACGTATGTTTGCATGACACCAGTTGGTTCAAGGAGCTTAAAGTGACCACATCTCCCAATCCCGGGACGATGCCCAAGAACTTTGGCCCGAAGAAAGGCAGAGGAACTATCGACAAATTCACGACCGCGATGCAGAGGGAAGCGGAGCCCAAGACAGACCAGGAAACGCTGGTGCAGGAGAAGCAGGCGACCCCGGCTACAATGATGGACCCCCAGGCCGTTTTTCAGGCGATGCAACAGGTCTTTGCTGCACTCACAGACAAATTAGATGGGATCACGGCAAGTGTTGCCAACATTAAGACACAACTTGACAAGACAACCACGCGCATGACGGAGGCGGAATCTAGGATATCTGGCACTGAGGACGCTTTAGAGGCTCTGAAAACCACGGTATCCACAATGGCTATCGAACTTGGAACGGTGAAGTCCAAATGTGCAGATTTGGAGGCGAGATTTAGGAGAAACAACATCCGCATTATTGGCGTTCCAGAAGGCACCATGAAAGGATCAATGGAGAAGGCAGTGGAAGATCTCCTCCGCACACTATTGGGTGATCCCAGATGGTCACCGATGTTCATAGTCGAGAGGGCGCACAGATCACTGGCCCCGAAACCGAAACCCGGGGCATACCCCAGGCCCATCATAGCGCGCATGTTAAAGTAGAGGGGCAGAGAGCTGATCCTTAAAACCGCCAGGGAAAAACAGGAGCTCAAGTGGGAAGCAAATGTTATCCGCATCTTTCCGGACTTTATCTTGGCGGTCCAACAGGAAAGAAGCTCTTTACATGAGTCAAGAAAATGCTACGCGAACGGCAAGTTCAATACGCAATGCTCTATCCCGCCAGGCTCAAAATCCAGCATCAAAACAAGTCCTACTTTTTCACATTTCCCGAAGAAGCAGCGACATTTATAGAAATGCATATCCCTCCGAACACGGGACAGACTTAAAGTGTGGGCGATTTGAACAAGACTGAGACCTAAATATTCTCATCCCGTTCTTGAAGTGAAAAGGAACAGCAACGCCTGAAGCCTCCACCCTGGAGGCCCGCATATGGGATGCTAAAGCAGAATGTACATGTCTAATCGGCTATGGAAACACCGTCCCAGAAGTCAGTAGGATGTGCGAGAGCAACGTGCGTAAACCGGACACGATACCTATAAGTGAAGCTGGCTTGGGCTCTGGAGACGCCGCAGCCCCCCCTGTAGCAGGTGCTTGAAATGTTGTTGGGTGATGAGGAATGGATATCTAAGGGCACAGTGGAAGTTTGGGGAACTGTGAGGGTGGGGGGGGGACTTACACGGGAGTTGCAGGGTTTTGTTATAAAAGAAAAAGCACACAGATGTCAGACATGCTGTCATACCATCTCGCAATGACAGATTGTAAGTGGCCACATGGGTTGGTACACCCCATAGACAATGGCTAGCTTAGACAAAGACAACATCAATATGCTTAGCCGGAATGTAAGGGGCCTGGGATCTAGGATTAAGAGGAGGAAGATACTGGCCTACCTCAATAGACACGCGGCCAGGGTGATCTTCTTACAGGAAATGCATTCTGGTCCGTGACAAGGAGGACAATTGATGCCTAACTGGGGCTCACATCAGTATTTCACGACATACTACAGCCGGGCAAGAGGGGTAGCAATTCTGATTCACAAAACCCTGCCCTTTGAATGTATTGATGTTGAGTGTGACCGGGGGGAGAGATAATGTCATGCTTCATGGCAACCTAAATGATAAAGAATTTGTCTTTCTGAATGTGTACGGTCCGAACATCGACCAACCAGACTTTTATGCCTCAGTGTTTTGAAAAACTGGCAAGATACCCGACAGCCCGGGTGATTTGTGGCAGGGACTTTAACACAATATTAGATGTACATCTCGATCGCGCATCTACGCAAGCTAGAACACTGACTAAATCCATGCAAGCAATACACCTACATATGGCTGATCTACAACTAAAAGATGCCTGGAGAACATTGAACCCGATCAGTAGGGAATACACCTATTACTCCACAGTCCATGACATGCACTCCAGGATAGATTTATGGCTCATAGATGGGGACAGCATGGCATGGGTCACAGACTCCCATATACATCCAAGAACGTACTCGGACCACTCACCGATACAGCCAACATTAAGAATCCCTGGTCGGGTCCTCTCCAGACCACCTTGGAGATTCAAGCCGGCAGCCCTGAAAGATCTGGTCTATAACACCTCGATGAAACAATGTATACAGGACTACTTCGACAACAACGAACACTCTGTCTCGACCCAGTCAATACTATGGCAGGCGTTCAAAGTCTGCATCAGAGGTCACTCAATATCCGTAGAGGGGGGAATCCTTAAAGACATTAGGAATAGGTTAATTAGGCTAGAATCTCAAATAGCATCCCTGCAATAACAGTATGCATCCTCTCCGTCACCCCAAATCAGCTCTGAACTAAAGACCAAACTAAACGAATACACCGAGACCGCAGAACAAGAGGTCAGATACTTTGATCGACCGGCTGCAGCCCGAAGATATGGGGAAGGGGAACGCCCGGGGAAATTATTAGCTAGAACAGTACGCATAGAGAATGGCCCCACTACCGTACCATGCATACAGATGCCTGATGGCGCGGTAACCACCGACCAGGACAAAATGAAGGAGACCTTCTATGCCTATTACAAAGACCTATACTCCCCGCAAAGCACTGCAACAGATGATGAGATTGAGAGCTACCTGGCCCAGATACCCACAACCCTTTTAGCGGATACCACTAGGGAAACACTTGAGCTACCCATCACCGAACCTGAAATACTCGATGCAATAAAAGCTCTCCCCAACGGGAAAGCGCCGGGGTCAGATGGGCTAAGTGCTGAGTTCTATAAAGAGTTTAGTAGTGAACTGGTTCCCAGGCTCCACGCTGTATGGATGGAGGCACTGGACACAGGGGAACTCCCCGAGACCACCAGGGAAGCTATAATTACTCTCCTGCTGAAATCGGAGAAGCCCCCTGGGGATTGTGGGTCATACCGACCTTTATCCCTAAGAAACACCGGTGCCAAAATCCTGGCCAAAATAATAGCATCTAGGCTTACCCCACTGATGCCATACATAATACACGAAGATCAGGCAGGGTTTATATTAGGTAGATCTACGGCAACTAATATAAGGAGATGCCACCAAATCATTGCCACGATACCCCCAGAAACCCAAGGAATAGTGGTCTCCTTAGATATGAGGAAAGCATTTGACACTGTCTCATGGCCGTTCCTGTTCGGTGTGTTACGAAACTATGGATTTGGCCCAAACTTCATAAGGTGGATCCGAATACTTTACACGCGACCATACGCTAAGATTAGAATTAATGGATCTTTCACAGACATACTTGAACTACTGGGGGGTACTAGGCAGGGCTGCCCACTCTCCCCACTACTCTTCGCCCTGGTTATTGAACCCCTTGCGGACATACACAGATTCCGTTATAGCACATTCGGGATATGGGTCGAGGGTAAGCCACATATAACGCTTTATGCGGATGACATCTTATACCTGAAAAACCCAGACCGCACATTGGGCAAGGTGCTGGCTGCAGTGAAAGAGTTCGGAGAATATTCAGGTTTTCGCCTAAACCCCAATAAGTCGGAGATATTCCCGCTCACAGATGCCACCATGCAGCCCCAGAACCTCCACGGCCTTATATGGAGCCCATTACACATTGTTTATCTAGGTGCGGCAGTCGCCAGATCCGCTCAACTCTCCCGAACACTGAACTACACCTCACTGGCAGACGCACTTTGCATCAAAATAAAGCACTGGAATGCCCTTACAATATCATTGATGGGTAGGATAGCATTAATTAAAATGATCATTCTGCCTAAGCTTTTCTATCTGTTCAGTACAGTACCGGTGTGGCCGGGTCGCACACTATTCTCCAAAATTAATAGTGCATGCATAGCGTTTGTATGGGGAGGCCACTCGAGGCTGAGCTGGAGGGTGCTAACAGATACGTATCCCAGAGGCGGCCTAATGGCTCCCGGCGTGGAATTGTATTACCTGGCAGCGCAGGCACATTATGCTACCGACTGGGCTACATGCTTCCTCAACCCTGGCCCCCCACCCCCTCCCGCGAGGGAACAGGAAGCGATACTGGCCCTACAGGAAATCGCTAGGCCCACACCTAAACGGTATAACACTATGCATCCATCCAATGTCACAATCACTGCATGGGCCAAAATAAATATGTTTTCAGCCGGCAAACTATACCACCCAAGCATGCCAATATGGGGCGACCCCCACACACCCTTCCCCTTAGACATTGCGGTGGCAATGCACTGGACTGCCAAAGGAATCACACAATGGGGACAGATGTTTCGGGACAAACAGTTTGTGGAGTGGGATGAGATTAAAGACACGGTAGGGAACACAAACACACACAGACAGCAATTCGACAAGGTTGCAACAACCACACAACGGATCTACCCATCATTCCCGAACGAACCGGAAATAAACATGGGCCTTGGGTACATATTCACGGGGGGGACTCAGAAGGTTACGGCCTCGAATCTCTGCAAAACTATAATGCAAACACGCCGGAAAACACCCCACACCGCAAAGGCCGGCTGGGAGCGAGATCTGGACTAGCCGATAGAAGAACAGGATTGGTCCCAGATCTGTGCACTGACTAAGCTGGTGTCCTGCAACTCGAGATTCAAATTGATAGACTATAAAATTATCGATGGAACCCACTACACACCAGCGAAACTCAAGCGTCTATATCCCACTCTCTCTCGCAACTGCCCAAGATGCAATTCTGAAAATGCTAATATATACCATATGCTGTGGGACTGTATAGAACTAAGTCAATGCTGGACCGGGGTCTGTGGAGCTCTGGATAAAATGGCGGACCAACCGGTCGAATGGACACCGCAGTTGTGTATATTGGGGGCGATTGGGAAAATGAACACAACTTGGCGAAAACTGCTCAATTTAAGTCTGCTGTTAGCAAAAAGGGTCATTCTGATGAGGTGGAAAAACGCTTGCCCGCCAACAGTAGAGGATTGGAACAGAGACATGTTGTGGGCTAATGACACCGAAGAACTGTATATAGACTCAGTAATGACCCCCTCTAGACCCAGAAATATATGGACACGGTACAAACAGTATCTAGCAGAGCTACCACCCCCTGAGGATGTAAATGTAATGTAAAATCGGCCAATACATGTATTATGATAACTGAAATTGAATGTCGCAAATGTAACTGCATAATCTGTGTGTAAAGTTGTAAAAATGTTTCAACCATCCCCATACTCGTCAGCAAGGTCGAGTACCATGGATATCGTACTCGCCCTACATAAAATCTCCTCTCCGATGCGAGTGGGCTAGTCGATTTTGCAAGCCCAGCATAGTCAATCACTGATTTCTATTGGAAAAGCTGTCACTGCAGGGCTGTGGAATACCCTGACTTGCTAAATAATAGTGAGACCTTGAGCAAGTGGTCTGCTTTGTATATGCAGCAACAATGTTTGAACCCCTACCATAGCGCTGGGGAACGCCAGTACTGCATGCCAGAGACACAGAGGTTCATCCTCCCCAACATATGTTCCCTTCTGGTCATCGCCATATTGGACAGGAATGAGGCCAGGGGTCCGGAGCCCGCCCTGCACAGGACTGTGTCAGCGGCACTACAAGGATTCACAATGTTGGTGCCATCTCCTGCTAATGAGCACAAGAGTTTTGTAATTGTTTATCCAGACTATGCTTAAAAGATAAAATCCGAAACGAGAGCCTGTGCACCACTGCAAGTTGCCAGTGTTCTAGGGGCAGAAAGCGGAGGAACAAATGGAGAAATGGGATTGCTCCCACAGCGGGAGATCAGCTACAAAGATGCCCTCTTCCATCCTGCTAGTGTTTGCCTCAAGTATCGGTCTTTTCAGTGGAACTCATGCAGATGAGTAGAGATTTAATTTTATAATTGTTCTTTTATAACGCGCTTAATACCAACGAGTGGTTTCTAAGCACGTGATTGGGATTTGAACCTGTGTTGCGCTGCGTTGTCTTGCTTCCAAGCTAAACGCGTTGCCCCTGAGCTATCCTTCCTCCCCTTGTTGCAGGGCTTTCTTTTCCTACACCCACCAGAGCTACCAGTGGCTACAGTTGGAAATCTGCTGCACCAGGCTAGGTGGGGGGGGGTCACCCAGAGGATGAGGATTTGGTTGGAAAGTAACTCAAGACTGATAGAGTGCAGTAAAATGTGAATACCACAGTATATGTATACAGTTTGTACATACTAGTGCCCAAATCAGGACTTTAATCCTTGTATTGGAGACCTCCTGAAGAAAAGGGGATAAGGGAATCTGAAAAGGCAATCCTAACGAGGAGCTGGGCCAAGATGTATCCCCTGCAGGGGTTTAGCTAGGTATTCAGATCGACTTAAGTGTTGATTCTTGTCTTGCCTTCCTTTGCGGCCATACATCTGAGGCAACCGATTATAGTGCTGCAGCTGGGAATCTGAGGAACATGGAAATGGCATTGAACAGGGCACACGTAGCTGTAAATTCTTCGGAGTAGCAGTTTATTCTTCCTATATAGCACAGTATTTCATTAATCCCACTCCTGGATATATTTGAGGAGGAAATCATGTTGGCATTGGACATCTCCTTCAACAGCTTTTGAGACATTTCCTTGGAATATGTTTTAGGGGTTTAGCGAGGAATTATTGTTTAAAACCCTGGAACAGAGTTTGGTTGCAGAAGGCAATCCTTTTCTACTTTCCCTTCTTTGGCCAAATGTTCCGGCACTCAAATCAATGAAATTGTAAACATAGTTCAGTGAAGAGGGAATTTCAAACTAAGTTCTCTAAAAGCACCAGTTTAAGGCATCTTCCAGGCCACTAAACGGTTCCAGAGAGTAAGGTTTTCAGGCAAAATTACAAAATGGGATCCATGGGCACTTTCTCCCCAGGTACATAATGTCCTGTCCCATAGAATCTTGATTTTTTAACACCCCCCGACCCCCACCACTCCCGCTTCCCGTCTGTAGGTTAGTGCCACATTCAAGGCTTCAGCCACATCTATCAAGAAGAGATAAAAGTCGCCTAGGTGAGGGGCATAGTTGAGGAAGCTTACTTTATCGAGTGGAGTTCTAGCCTCGAGATTTTGGCCTGCCGATGACCCCATTGATATCAAACCCTCTCAAGAAGTATGCCCTTTAGGAATGGATTCAGAAGCGTCTAGCAAAGACCAATAAATCTGAATGGAGGCCTATTATAGACCCCAGGAGGGCCCACAAGTATGTGAAGGACACCCCTCCCACCCCCTCCAAACTGAAGATGATGTAGGGCATCATCGCGCACAATGATTTCGAGATGGGATTTCATGACATCCATTGATCACCTAGATGCTTATTTCCACATCTCCTCGCCACCCCTCATCCTACTGGGACACAGGAAATTCCTGACATTCTCAGTGAGCTCCTCCCTCCTTTCAATTCAGGGCCCCCACCCAGACCTGCAGTCTTCCCCAAGAGTCTTCTCAAAGGTCATGAAAGTGTAGGTGGGGATGCTACACAGTTATGCACCCATATTTGGACAACTAGCTCACCTGTGCCCAATCTTCACATGATGCATTGAGGGCCACAAATACTGTGATCAAGCTACTGGAGTGGTTCTCATGGCTTCTGAATGTAAACCTTTCGCCCGTCTTTGGAGTTAGTATTTATTGGAGGACTATTTACCTCAAAGAGAACACAAATTGAAGGAGAGACTGTTGTCCCGCTTGCAGAGCGCAGGGAATTATCTGTTGTGCTGAAACATACTCTCATCAGAGCTAAGGGAAAGGGCCAAAGTGGTGCTGAACACTAACCTAGCGGCCAAGACGTCTATGAATTGCCAGGGTGGCACTCTCTATTATGGCCTTCAGCCGGTAGCTCTCATGATTTTCAGTTGGGCACTGCGAGTGAAGAATGTGAAGAAGACGCCATGTGTTCACTGGTGGAATTGTCCCTGAGCAAGGCCACCTGCCAGGCATTTGCATCTGGCTTGGTGCCCCCCCCTAGTAGAATAGTTATGTGTCAAAGACACTACTCTTGCAAAATAACTTTCACTCTCGGGTCCTGCTGGTGCTGGAACAGATGCTCTAACCTCCACATTGTCCTTGGCCCTCCTAATTGCTTTCCAACCATTTTCCCTTCGGTCAAATGTACCAGAAGGCTCCAGGAGGGAAAGGGCTCTCGGAATTTAGTTGCCCTTCGCTAGCCAAGAAAATAATGGTATCCCTTCCTGCTCTCCCTGACTACATATTCTCATTTGTGGCTCAGACCCGGCCTGCTGAGGGTGGCCCTTTCTCCTTTCCGCAAGCCTGTGGAGACTTCAGTTTATAGCCTGGCATTTGAGAGGCTAGGCTTAGAAAGAGAGGGCTTAATCTCCAGTTAGGCAAAAGCCAGCCAGGGGTCAAGACTCTTCTGCCACCTTCATACTTCATAGAGTATATGCCAGACACTGGAGGTTATTTTCAATCCACTGCCCCGTGGAGGACCTGTATCCCCTCTCCTGTGACTCAGTAAAGTTCATTGAGTTTCTACAGGACTGCATCTTCCTTTAGCACCCTTTGCTGGTGAGGCAGCCAATCAGGTTGCTCCAAACCCGGGCTGAAATCTATCGATGAAAGCACGGCTTTGGAGCAATCAGAGTGTTTGCTGCACCTGGTGCAGCGGTTTTCCTTCCTCATCAGCCTCCCGCCCCCAAATCCAGCCCCTCCACCCTTCCACCAACTCCTTACTTGAAACTGGTTCCTACACCTGGGCCTCAACATCCACCTAACTTCCCGGTCATTGGCAGGGAAATGGAAGAGGGGCTCAGAGCGCATCCCTGCCTTCCATTTCCATAGCCACCCTGACTTCCCCGGCTGCTGCTGCGAAGAAAGCAGCGTGGGTGTGTTTTTTTTTTTTTTTTAATTTATTTTTAATTGCTATTTGCACCTTGGGGTGCGAATAGCAGTTATGCCTCGTTCTGCGGACTTCACTGGCTCGGTAACTCCCAGAGCTTCGCTCGGGCCTGTAACTTAGGCCTCAGGCGGTAGTTGAAGTCAATTTCTTAATTTGGTCCAGTGAGCAGTAATAAGGGCCCTTAGAATATCATGGGTCCCCATTGTGACGATGCAGCCAATCTCCAGAGGGGTTTTGATATCCGATCTATGGTGTATCCTCAGATCCATGAACTGTCCAGGCGCATTGGTAGATCTTCTGGAGAGATTGCTTCTCTCAATGGTGGCCTGTGCGAGGAGTGGGGTACATGGACGGTGCACTGCCCTTTTTCAGGTGGAGCGAGAGGTGCGTCTGGGCTGTGGGCTGGCCCCCCTGCTCTTCTGTTTTGTAGATCAGTGGTTCCTATGACCACTTGCTTAAGTCCACCCAGGATGTCTCTAGTTTGGGTAGCAGGCTTCTGTCACTACTGACTTATGCAGACGATAGGGTCTTGCTGGCCCGTACTCGCTGAGCCTTGCAGCGTCTCATTGATGACTATTCCTTATTCATGAACTCATTGGATCTAAAGATCATCATTGTCTGTGGTAGGGGGCAGCGTCCACCCACATTTCATGCCATGTTTAGTAAGGGTGTCCCGATCCTTAGAGTTTTGACTACCTGGGGGCTGATTTTCATCCAACCTTAGTGCTGAAGCCCATGTTAATAAGCAGACTGCAAGATTCAGGCAGACTAAAGCGGGGGTGGCTAGAGCTATGGGCATGTTTAAAGCAAACTCAGTCGAGCTAGTGCTCAAAGTTTAGAATGGGGAAAGTTACCTCTGTTGTTAGGTGTGGCATGTGGGGATATAGTAATGTCGATCCGATCTAGGTGGTGAACACCTTTTTTAAAAGAGTATTGTGCCTTCCTCTAGCGCCCCAAATTTCACAGTGCACCAGGAATTGGGCTGCATGTTTATTACATACCTGCCTATATTTCAAAATCAAAAACCCTGAGATGCATGTCACACGATGCCACGCCCACAGCTATTCGATACTCCACCCACCTGCCCGCCAACCTGTTGAAAAAAAGGAACTTCAAACTCAGGCTGGGTGCTATATAGCATATTCTTGGCATAATGTGCATGATTAGACTCCTCCTTGCTTCATTGCAGTTCTACGGCTCCCAACATTTGCACACATTCAACATGGCCAGATAAACAGCAGCTAGCATATGAGCAATAATACCCCTAGAAATGTTTGCAAATGTGCCGATTGCATTATTTAAAATACCCTTCAATGCATAAAAGAAAAATCCATTGTAAACTATTTTCATATCAAAATTATTTAAAAAAAACAAGTGTATGTATTCATGCCTCCAAAACATTCCCTTTTTTAAATCCAAGGATTTTCATGTGCACTGCTTTCCTGTTGTGATCCTCTGCCGTCCATGCCTCCAGTCAGTTCTTGTAATGTTATTAAGAATCAGCAAAGGGTCGTCTTCTGGCAGAACAAAAGCAGCCTGCCGTCATCGTTCAAGGAGAGACCCAGTTGCCCAGATTCACCTTTAATTGTCTTTAACCTGTGGGTAACACCCTTGAGTGAAGCCAGTTTGCAGCTGTGAATCACTGCCCCTCATTCCTTTGGAATCCCAGAGGTTTCTCGCTCTTCCCCAGAGAAGAACGTAAACACTGTTTCTCTGGGGTAAACCCAGAGACTAGGCAGGTGTGGTTTATTAGAAATCTTATAATAGTTCAGTCTACAAGTCATTGGCTCAGAGTTAGGGGGAACACCAAAGCTCATGAGCTAATTAAATATTTGGTTCGCAGGGACCCCCATTTGAAGATCCCCTGGTTTAGGCATGAAAAAGCTATGCTGGTGGACGTGGCTCAATGTTTCTATGTGACCGATGTTATGCCTTGCAATGTTCGAAAGGCTGTAAAAGTAATGGTACAGTATATGCTGGACAAAAGGGAGTTATCTGAGATCCTAAAGCCTGCTAATAGGAAGCATATGATAATTGCATGCCCAGGTCTTCAGAAGTATTTGTGATGGACTCTGAACACTTATCAGCCCATTATTAACAGGGCACGCTTTAATTGTATTCATCTAAGAGCAGTGGTGGCGGCCTGGTCTAATGGTAATGAGACTCAATTGTGTATTTTCTGTGATACGCCTAAGGAAGACCCTGGCCCATTTATTATAGTTTTGTTAAGCTTTCTTGCCTATTAGAGAGTGCACCCTTAAACCACTCTTGCAGGGTCAGGGGTTCCTTTTAGTATGAACCTGCTCTGTGTTCTTTGTTATGTGCGGCAAGGCATACATTAGTTTTAAAAAATTGATTAGCAGAGTATGCTAATTTTATTTTGATTAGCAATGTTGTACTAATATTGTTAATGTCACCAGAAGTTATTTGTACCGAAGACATGAAATGAGCAATAATACAGCATTTTTGTGTGTCGCTGAATTAAGACATTAGTGAGAATAGTTAGTACTTGCAATTTCAGCTAGACCTGCAGGTCAGGTAACTTAGTTGACCTATTCGACCTAAGAGAAATGCACTCAACCCATAGAAACGGATGGCAAATTTAAATGCAATTTCTGTAGTGGTGCATGTCACTACAAACCCGCTTTATAGTGGGCACACTGCTGCCTCCCAGAGGTCAGTCATGCACAGTGAAACTTTATTTGACATTTACTGCAAAGTAAATGTTAAAAATAAAAGTCTAAAACATCCCTTGCAAATGGTACTCTCTCTTCATAAAATCTACTCGACTATGCGAGTGGGCGAAAAGACTTTGCGAGCCGTGGGTGAATGTCTGTAAAATGTTAACTGCATGAATGGACACAAATAAATAGATGTGATAAAAAGGCTCTTAAAAGAGTTGGGTAGCTGTCTCCTGCAGGTGCTAACATATGCAATCATAAAGCAGAGCGAGCTCTGCAGGCTAACTACAGTGTATGGTAGTGTAATAGATCTGTAAATGTACCAAATGGATGGAACTATTGATCACTACTTTGCGTATTCATTATGTAAGAGGAAAGAAAGTAAGAGATTACGCAGAGTGGATGGCGTAGCAAGCAGAGAACTTCGGCAAACTATGTGGAATATAGTAGATTGTGGTCATCTTGCTTTAAGGCTAGCTGGTTTAAAGCAATAGGGGGATAACATAGAATGTCAAGGAGTATGGGATCAGCTCATGGGTTGAGCACCAATTGCACAGATGTATGCATCCAGCAAGTTACAGAACCAGGTTTTCCATTAAAAGCATTTGATTGTGTGCTTGTGTACATTTTCAAAAGTGTTCACTCGTCATGAAGATGCACCTTCATCAACAAAATGAAATCTAGTTGACACTGAGATTTAGATACACTGACCTAAACATTTCTGTAAAGCCTGGGGATGATGCAGTGTCATATTGTAACTATGCATTATGTAACAACTTACATTTTTAGGAATGGAATTGCATGACTGCCTTTAAGTTCATACTAGTCTTTGCCATATGTATATTAATAAGTGTCAAAATGTGTTTGTGGCTTGGAGAAGCGTTGCTCCTTATGCAATTCCACGCTGTTTCACCAGTCTGCACCAGATTTGGCATAGTTACCTGTTTGGACTCTCCGGACATTACTGGCTACATGACATTTGGGGCCCGATTCACAGAAGCGCTTTATAATGGCGCAAGCCCATTGGAAAACCCTCTGTGAATCAGGCCCTTGGACACCCCCACCCCTTTCCCTGGATTTCAGCATCTTCACACTTGAGACGGTTACTTGAGGTTGGCGGTCAATGTGGTCGCAGAAGGACCAGTCCCGACACGAGGAACAAAACTCGAGGTATAGGAACCTCAAAAGCCATGTTTCAAGGCATAGGAGGCACGGTTTCCGAGATATCTGCACTGCAATGAACTGCATCCCGCCAGGGTGAGGTTGACGGGAACGAGAGAGCACAGAAGGTCCCAGTATGCAGAAACACATCAACTCTCGCCTCCCCCCAACGTCTGCTCTGGGGTATGTCAGTCAGCTACACATGCCCATTCTCAGTGCAGTTTACTTCAGGGTGCAAAGCCCATCAAGCGATAAGCGAATCGGAACAGCGACCTACAGGATCATTGATTTGCAACAAATGATTAGTGTTATCATGTCTGTCTACAGAACCCTTTCTGCGAACGGGTAGTTTTGCTAGTAGTTAATGAAAGTATTACTAAAAGTATCATCCCGTTTTACTTCTGGTTTGCAATTATTTGAAAAGGAAAAACACAATTCTTGCCTAGTACTCCCACATAGGCCTTTGGCACTGTGGAGGAGATCATTACTCCTGCACTTTCTCTCCATTAGCACTTGAAGTGAACGGAGAAAGACAGCACCAAGGGCAACAAGGAATGCAGGGCTAGCTGTGCTTTAATTGAATATGGCAACTTAAATAGCTAGCTTTGCTACACAAGTGTCAAGTTGATTAGCAAACCTACAGAATTGCATAGCAAATTGCTATGCGACACTGCTTATTTTATGCCTTGTGGTGCGGACTCAGTACATGTGGGCTGGGCGCTATTATAATTTTTAAAGAATGCGTTAACTGTTAGAATATTTTTGTTGAAAACTGCCTGAAATTTTGCTTTTTGTGTTTCCAGAATGTTTTTTGGTTTTAATGATATTGGAATTTTTTATGTGTTCATTTGTAATTGGAATGTTTATTGTTGCTGTTTTTATGGGAACGTTCTGTGTTCCAGAAATAAACTTTTCTAATACTACTACTACTCCTACTATGTATATTATACGTTGGCCCACCTAGACAATCGTGTAGATTAGCAACCCTTTAATTTGTTAGTGTCTGAAACTGTAGAAATAAATAGGTGTGTGTCCCGTCTTTTTCTTAGAAGATGCAATATTCCTTAAAACTGCATTTCATGCCCTCAATCTGTAAAGACTGTGACAAGGGGGTAATTAAATTATTTACCAGTACACCGATTACTCTCAGGCCTACTCTTTCTCGTGTCCATCCTACTTATGCTCCTGCCCACCCTTGTTGTTTATTGCGAAGAGATACTGCTGAAATATGGACAGGCATAGGATAGGGCTCTCGGCCGTTGTACATGCTTCACCTGACCAGGCATGGGGTTCAGAGGTTGTTGTGTAGGCTCATGTGACCAAGAGGAACGCCAGGGAGTCTTTCATCCTAAACACTTGCAGCTTCATTCAATACAACAGTCCTTTCAGTGTCCTTTCTGCTGTCAGCAAGGGTACAAGCAAATGTATAGGAAGACTTCTTCGGCGTTGCCCCTGAAGACTCGCCAGCCATCATCACCATGCTCCCCTCAGACTTACTGACTATTGAAGGGAAGTATCCAACATAGCTCGAACATCTTCCTTTTTTATCTTGTTTGGAGAAAACAGATTTTGGACACCTCGTTTTGCTTGATGCTCCACTGTAGCCTCTTGGATTCTTGAGCATTACTTCTCTGGGTTTTTGCTGGTCGGGGTCCATATTGTTCAGACAGCTTTTGTCCTTGAAAGATAATGTCTCTGAAGACCAGAAGTTTTGTACTACTCTCATCCAGTCCCTTTTGAACCCTGACTTTTTCAGGATTCCACACATGCTGTCTCAGGAGTCACAATGGGTTCCTCCTGGACCTTGACTTCTTCAGGATTCATTGTCGGTCTCTGCATAGACCTACGTTAGGCCTATCTCGGGATATGCGACAGTGCATTCTCGAACTTTTGGTAAGAGTTTGTAATTGGCTTTGCTCCTAGACCGTGGGTTCCAAATGTACAGAAAGCCTTCCTCCTAACCCTTGGTTTCAAACTTTGAATTGAGGGTGTATGTCCTAGTCCCTATAACTCCAATTCCCCCCAAGATTAATGGAAACGCTGTCCACTTTCTATATTTTTTTTTCCCCCCAGCATGTTCTTCTGGCAAGGATTTATCATCCTCCTGCAGAGTATGGTCAGTTAAAGCTGGGGCGGTCTTTCACGCCATCTTGGATTTCACCATGCTGTGCTCGATGCTACTGTGCGATTCTGCATCTCTCTGGACAGTTCGGTTCCATTGTCCTGTCTGCTCTGAGGACATGCTATGTAGGTACATTTTCACTTTGTTGCCTGTCTGAAGCCACTACAGTGATTTAGTGGTTATCTGTGAGCACCAGTAAGCTGCACCATAGTAGTTTTAATACAATCTCCTTTCTGGGGTCTATTTACCACAACAAATGGTTCTCCAGCTTGGGGAAGGTCCCAGGGTAATTCAACCTTTTACCTTTTCGGTTCACACTTCGCAGTAGTAAAGACCGATCTCTGTTGTGTACATTCAGAATCAAGAGACCAGGGTCTTCTGATGCTGTTTCTGTTTACTGCATCTCCTGGGAGTAGCACTCCTACTGGACCCCACCTCGACAACCCTTGGGGAGGCAGATCGAGTAGTGGCTGGACCTATTGGCCTGCTATTCCTGTAGGAAAAGATGGGGAGATCTGTGCATTTGGTGGCATGTCCTTCTCCTGAACTAACATTTTTGTTAGACCAGTGTCAAGGGATTCCTCCATTGATGTGGTATATATGATACCTTCCACCAAACTCAAATAGGGACGTGGTTTGCTTAAGGCAACATGTGGCCACGCCCATTTTGGTCAAACCTTGACCAAAGATCAAAGTTCTACGTCATTAGTGAAGCCCCTCCTTTGGTCGTGTTATTTGTTTTTTTGAAGGACTTCATCAAGGTCCTCCCATTCGCCCTTTTATCAAGGTCACTGTGACCCCCCGATATCAAGGGTGCACCATCCTCCTCCCCAAGGCCGTGGTAGGCAGGACAAAGGTGAACACCATTCAGTCAATCAGCAGCTGCTATTGGAGACACACCCATGCAAACTGACTGAATTGACCTATTGGCCCCAGGAAATGTCTGAGTATAATGTATATAAAGTAGCTTTGTCCAGTATAGTTTTAACGCACAGGTATGTCTTTTAAGCAAATTTCACAGAGATTAAAGAAATCCCAGAAGAAAAAAGGTGGAGCCTGTGTGCCATCTACCACCGAGCCCCATAGATTTGGATGATAATACTACCAACAGAATGGTGGAAGTCTTGTAAATGTCTGTTGACTCAACTTAGTGCCTTATGAAATTTTCTTTTGGGACTAAGATATGGGAAACGGAGGCAACTGCTGGTAAAGCAGAGGTAGAGGTTTCACAGGAGAGCTACCATCAGCCATCTACACGAACAGTGTGAAAACTAATGAGAGCGATTGCACCATCTATGAGGACATGGAGAAGCTAGAAGAAATCTTTGCACAATACTTTGAAGGGGGTGACAAAGGTTGCAGAAACGATGGACCACAAAGATGTTTCTGGAGATGTAAGTATGGAGTAACCTCTTGATAAATGTGCTTATTAGAATCTCCTTTTGAGTTAGAAGGGGAGTGTTTGTTTTTTCTTTAGCAAAATATTGAAACGGCCACCCAAACAGAACCAGATGTTTCACCCCCAACGGCTGTGAGCTTCTTATTGTGTTACTCAAAACATGGAGAACAAGCCTCTGTATGAAGTCAGCCAGTTTGTAAGCTGTCAGTTTGTGGAGGATCTGTTAAAAGTTGACAGATGGGTGGAAAAAACGTGGCTGTAAGAGGAAGTGCCTGTGCAAGGCTTAACTGCTGCAGTGGTAAATGGGTATTTGAAATGTGATTATTTCAGTGTTGTTAAGGTCATCGCTTTTAGGATCCGCAACAAGATGCTCACAAATGTTTCAAGGACTCCTAAATGTCGAGATATTAGAATAACCTGTTAAACGATAGATCCTGGTAGAGTGGTCAAGACGCTGAACACAGTTTACAAAAATTATAAGTAAGACTTGGAGAGAGATGCGTGTACCCTCGATTTCCCCCGCTATACAATTGAAAACTTGCACGAGAGGTGCATCTATGACCTCCAGACGCTTGTGGATAGAGTATTATATGAACAAAAGTTCAATTATTATTTTGCAAATAAGAAGCGAGACCGGTTTCTACGCCCCCAGAAAGTTAACTTATGATGTTTCAGCCAAAGACCGACATGTATATATTTACTTTTAGGAAAAACTGAGACCGAAAAGCATACAGTGTCCCTAAAGTTGAAAAGCGAACCAGAACTTGTTCACAGCCCTTTCCCATCTGATTAAAGAAAAAATGCCTCTACTAAAACCGAACTTTCCTAAATTTGAAAATTGTAGAATCTACCCTGTCATGGATGATTTTTGGTCCATGTATAAAAATGGGATACATTCTTTGATGGTACGCGCATGTGTTAATTTAGAAGTGGCTCTGGATCAAAGGACCTTCCATTGTACAAGCATCCATTTTTCGATCTGTTAAACGCAACTAGCATATAATGTAGTCCAGCTTTCAAGAGGTGTGAAAGGAAGATTATTTTAAATGAAATTGTGAAAGTACACAACATTTAGCACAAACTGTAACCCTTATTCCTACATGATTTGAACTAAATATCTGTTAAACATGTAATGCAAATAAAGATATTATATGTGAAGCATCTCCTCTGGTTTTTATTGTTGGGAGGGGAACATGGCAGGGAAACTGTTTTGCTAAATCTACTGTGAGGGGTAGTCACTGGAGTTTCGAACCTCCTTTTTAAAGCCGCAGAAACTGTGGATAAGAATATCAAAAGGGAGAATGTGATAGATTGGTCATCAGGGGGAGGACTCCTGCATATTTCATAAACCGGCTAGAAAGCATTATTCTAGAAGAGCAATTATGACCAGTTAAAATTGCAAAAAATAAACGGTCTGAACAGAGTGCATTGTGTTGAAAAGATTGTAGTAACAAGGCGGTAGCAGTTCCAATAATTAATATCTGGTTCATTGGGAGGGTTGGAATGCAATGTTTAATAGCTGGCAAGCTCTCTAAAGGGTGCAAAGGCTTAGATTTCAACAGGCAGGGTTAGAAAATTAAATTGAAAGTTTAATATTTCTATATCGGTGTATCTTTCCCCTCCTCCCTCAAGCACTCCCTTGTAAGCCCGCTCCTGAAAAAACCTTCAGCGGACCCTACTTGTCTAGCCAACTACTGCCCTATTCTATCACCCCCCTCCCCCTTTGGGAAACTGCTGGAGAAACTGGCCTTTCCTCAACTTACCTCACACACTGAACTTGTTGGTGGTCTCCACAACCATCAATCTGGATTCTGAGCATCCAGAGGCATGGAAACTGCTCTTCTGAACAACCGCGAAGAATCACTTGCATCTCTGGACTCTTAACTCTCCAGCTGTTCTCATCCTACTCAATCTCTCCTCTGCCTTTGACACAGTCAACCATTCCCTCCTCATAAATGGTCTCAATGATGCTCATGGGATTTCAGAGCGGGCACTGTACTGGCTGACCTCCTTCCTAACTGTTCGTCCCAAGTCATTCTGGGCACCTTCTCCTCACCTATTTCCTTCTCCACCTGTGGCGTTCCCCAGGGCTCAAACCTCTCCGCCATCTTCCAGTGCTATGCAGATGACGCACAACTCTTTTTCAAACTTCCTGCTGACCCTCTTGCATCTTCCATCATCCCTGACTGCTTATCTGCCATCCGGTCCTGGTGCATTGCCAACGATGCCACAAAAGTGATGGGTGGAAGGTTTTGAATTAATCTGTACCACTGGCATTGCTTTGGGCAACCTTCCACACCACTGTATTTTAGCCCGTCTGCACCATTGCAAAAGGGGTCCAGCCATATGCAAATCAGTCAGGTACTGCCACAATGGCGGCAGCCCAGCCCGAACTGCTAGGCCAGGTCCCCTCTGCATGGAAACACAAGCAACCCCAGACATTTTGTTGGGCCTCTTCAGTGAGGTGCAGCTTGGTTCCCTATGGGGCAGCGAGCAAGGGACCCACGCCTGGGCATACCCTCTCTCACATAATGAGACCAACTGTAACCACAAAAGTGATGGGTGGAAGATTTTGAATGAATCTGTACCACTGGCTTTGATCTGGGCAACCTTCAACTGCCTCAATGGCAGCAAGACTGAGATCCTTCCGATTGGGACTCCTGCTCCCTCTTTCTTCCCCTCACTGTCTATGGGCTCTCCCCCTGCTCCTTCATCTGAAGCGAGAAACCTTGGAGTCCTCTTCGACTCCTCCCTCTCCTTCCTTCCTCCCTCACACTCTGGACATTGCCAAGACCCACTTTCACCTGCTCCTTCTCAAAGGAATCCTCCCTTTTCTCACTTTCCCCCAGAAGCTCAATGTTACCCGAGTCCTGGTTCTCTCTAAGCTTGACGGCTGCAATAGCCTTCTCCTGAACCTATCTTCTACTCTACGACTCCTCTAGCTAATCCAGAATAGGGCAGCAAGACTTACACTTGGCCTTAAACTCAGGGACTGCATCTGGCCTGCCCTAAAAACTCTTCACTGGCTCCCAGTTGTTGCACAGATTACATTCAAATCCCTCTGCATCATTCACAAGGCTGTCTGGACCGGGGAACACGCTATCTGCAACTTTCTCTTACTAAATAAATACTCACCCTCAAGATCTCTACATTCCTCTGGCCCCAACTCTGTCTAAAGCGTTTTGCTAAATGGAGGGCCGGAGGCCGTTCTTTCTTCAGCTGGCTGCCTCCTATGGAACAGTGTCCCCCCTACCTCCCCGTCTTGAGCAGGACTTCCTTGAATTCCGGAAGTTCCTAAAGACTTACTCCTCACCTCCTCCTTCCCTTCTTCCCTCCTCTGCTAATCTCAGTTGCTATGATTGGTGACCAGGGCCCTTATGTATTCTCGGGCTCCTGGCCTTCCACACCCAATTGTCCCAGCTTGTGCCTACCTCGCAGCACTTGCCTCGGCACCCACTTGCCTTCGTCCTGTAGGCTACCACTTATTTACCTAATGCGGCTCCTGGCCGCTTAGCACTTACCATACTATGCACTTCTTCTGCTGCTCGCCTACGAGCACGGTCACTAATGACCTAACCCACTCCAACGTCCCCTCTTCTTCCTTGCACTTGCACGTTCTGAATACTCACAAGGCGTAGTAGGTTTCTTTATCATCTACTGTATTTGTTTCAATCCCATGCCCCCCCCCCCCGGCCCCCTGCTACCATTTGGGTGCTTTGAAACAGAATTTACTTACTGTGTAAGTGCCTAACAAATGCACAATAAAACAAACAAAAAATACATCCCCAGACAGTTCTCCAGACAACCAGATCTCCAATTACAATACATAATTAGCCAAACTAGTAGATTTAAAAGGGCAGTGGGAAGAGGCCCTCATTGAGATTCAATATCCCAGAACATTGAATACTTTTACAAGAACCGAAGCAGAGTTCACAATCGTCGTAAAAATCCTACATTCCTTAAACTTGGTTAATTTCCTCATGGGTATTATGAGAGCGTAACAGATGTCATAACTGCTATCAACAGGACGCTTTCAAACACCTAGACTCAGAACGATGTGCAATTGCTTCTATAAGTCAATCAGAGGAAAACCTTCAAGTCCCGATCCAGATAACAAATGTATTTGTACGCAAAAGCTGTTCAGGGCCTTAGGAACGGTACTACACATGGATGACGTAAAGATGTTGGACAATACCCAGGCCGAATTCCACTGTGATTTGTCATAACTTGTACACAGACCTGACCTTTGGGAACCATGGAGTATGCATACCAGGGCCAAGAAGGGAAGGAAGCCCAGATTTGCAGTATACCGGGACCCCTTCCATTCCCCTCCCAAGTATGATGGGAGAATCTGGAGTGCAAGAAGTTTCAGGCGAGCAGGTCTTCTAGGTTGAAGAGCTGCAGCAAGTATAGAGAGACAATCATAAAGATTAGAATGCAAGATAGATGGCTCACCCGCCCTTAAAACCCCAGGATGATTAGATTACCTGTTATGGAGAGTCAGTCCACTATTGCCGGTAGACTACACAATAATGTATCCACGCTATTGTGCGGGCCACTTCCCGTTTGGGAATGGCGAGGACAGGGAATGGTTGTACTCCATTGTATTTATACTTTACCAATTCTACTATACCTTATACTTTCTGCTAATCTTATACTTGGGCGCAATAGCACTATAAATGATCGTTATGCTCTGCAGTCGTTCATGAGATACAGACAGTAACAAGCAACACGTGCAGTGATTCAAAGTAGTGTTTAAGGAAGGAGAAAGTAAGCGCTTTTCATCTCCCGTTCGTGAGTTTGAATACTAAATACCTAATTTATGGTCTGCAGCGCTGTTGGCAGGGATCGGGTGAATTCCTTCTGCATGCGAGGAACTAAGGGCTTAATCTGGGTCTCTGGAAAGAGTCCTAAGGTATCACAGTAGTCCTCCGCTACGATACAGCATGAATGGTTTTGAAAGGAAAGCGTTTATGAATGCGCTTCTCCTAAATAGGTTGTGACGTTCTTGTTCTGGGTAAACAAGCTGTAGAGTACAGGTGGGACAACAGAGCCACCATTATGGAGTAGAGGCAGACCTTACCACTGACCATATTTGTGGGTCTAGCAGGGCTGCTATAGCCTTCTTGGCAATAAATATTGCATGGGGGTTTTAGGTCTTCTGGTAGGTTTACAAAACCTGACAGTATGTCCTCTACTATGTCATAAGTGGCCGTTCGTGGAAGCTGTGGAGCCGGTGGAGGAGCCACCATTAGTTGTTCCACCATGCTCCTGCAAGCGTGGTCTACTCTTTCTGCTCCCTGTTCCTTATTTCCCCTGTCCCTGTCCCCTTGTGCGTTGCACTCTAGCTTTCTGCTGTACACGCTCTCGCCTAGTTCGCATCTGCGTCCTTAGCAGTTTTTCTCCTAACTTTCCTCCGTTCCTGCCTCTGTCCCTCCACTGCCCATCCTACGGCTTCGGGCCGGTACACTTTCGCTTCGTGTTGTTCGTTTTTTCGTTTTCCTTTTTGTTTTAGTTTATCGGCGATCTTCCTATTCTGTTTCCTTCTTTTATCCATCTACTTTCCGCCTGTCCATCTACTTGCCTGTCTTTTTTCGCGTGGCACCTTGGCTCGATAGGTCCTTTTCCTACTTCCAAGTGCTGCCGGGTACTTGCTCTTTCTTCCTTTCTTTCGCTCTTCCTGTTCTCTCTTTGCTTGCCTCTGGCTCCCGCAAGCCTTCCTGTTCTGCCTGCTCTGCGCCTCCTCCATTACCTCTGAGGACCTCCAGGCACTTGCTATTTTCCCTCATTCCCTCTGGCTATTTTTCTTTTTCTGTCTCTGTTTCTGCGAGTTATCCAGCGCATCAGACTTCGTGTGGTCTGCTTCCGAGATCGACCTGCCTGACGCTTGCAGTCTACTTCTGGACTCTCAATCCGGTATTACTTGGCTTGTGGCTCTTTTCTTTTCTAACTCTTGTTTCTCTTCTGGTCATTCCTTTTCCTGCTCCTTGGAAAACCTTCCTCTGCAGAGCACATTGAGCTTTGTAAGTATCTTAGATTTCTCCCGTGGCTTCCACTGAGCACCTCTCAAATTACATTTGTTTGAGTCATCGTTCTGCAGCTACCCATCTGACCAGACTGGATTGTCTACTCGCATCAAGGTTTTTTTTTTGTCTGACTTGTATGTCATCGTTCGAATCCCTGGCCAATTAAGTAGGGTGGCCTGAGTCAGTCCAATTTACAGTCTTTAGACAAGGTTTACACAAAGAACTCAGACGAGTTGGCTTGCATATCTCGTCTGTCTGGAAGATCTGTTTTCTCTGGTATTACAGATCGACTTGAACCCGGGACCTGGTGCCCTTTAAGATGAGTTAACAATACTTTGAGATAGATGGGGATGCAGAACGTACTTGTACATCAATAATCAAACCGACTCAGGAAGTTGGCAAAACTTAGTACTGTTTTATTTGCAATTATCTAAAACGGGGAGTACAACGGATGTTGCACAAGCAATCAACGAATTTCATAAAAAAGCATTCCTATATAGTAAAAATATGTCATCATTGACGTCACACTAGGTGGCAAACTATAAAAAACGACTTGGGGATGTGATAGGCTTACAGGGAACATCTAGGTATACGTTCCATACTGACAGGGGTTGTGATTGGGTCTCTAACATCAGGTGGACAACTAAGCCCTCCTCTAGTGGAAGTTATCTTCATCGTCACAAAATAAACTACGGCCACACAAACTATAGGGCTCTTTGATACGTGGCCCTCTACAATTGGTTGGCACACTTGAACCCTTCTGGAATATTCCGCTTGCTAGCAGCAGGCAACCTGGTTACCCCAGGTGCTGGGAGGGTCGACTTTGGTCATGCCTCCGCACCCAATTAGCCCAACATCTCTCATCACTCCTGCGGTCTGGCATTCAATTAAGGCTTTGAACTTGGCCTTGCAAAAGTTCTCTGCCTGAGAATAAAAAGGAGTGTGGCATGGTCTTATCTTCTGGTTTCAGTGTAGCTCGACCCAAATTCTATTTTCATCTGACCATGTGACTGGAGACCACGTTTTCGAGCTCTTCCTTGCATATGATACTATTAAATGATGAACTCTTGACTCCTTCAATGTTTTTTCATCCCACCTCAAATAGAAGTGTTTTTCTCACGTTCATGTAGCTTCTTGACAGACAATCAGGCTCACAGTACCTCGACTCTTGGTGCTGTGCCAACCAGCCTTTCTTGCATTCTCCTTCACCATCGGCTATTTTCCAACTGCGCCACACTCAAGCCCTGTCCATTAACAGCGTTCAAGTCTTGCTGAAGTGCATTGTGGAACATGCAGATTCTATATATTCCTATGTATATACATTGGCGCATTGCAGCAATCTATTGACTACGTAGTCAGCCTCAGGATTATTTTGTCTAATTGCGTTACAGCATCTGTACAAGTGTAAAATGACTGCATTTTCTTCAGCGTTACTTTGCACAAGCATCTTCATTTCGATCTCGAAATGTTGCTTAACTCGACACTTCCTCTTCAGATCTTATAGAATGTCTGTTCTTTCGTATTTTGTGTCTTTTACGGGTGCGTCAGTTCTGATTTTCATCTTTTGCATCCATTTTCGCACTTCTTCCGGAGAAGACCATAATTTCTTCGTAAATGCATATAGGGCTTTCTCAATGGATATCTTGTTTCAAGAATTCTTTGTGGCATCCTCACTGGTACTGCACGTGTCGCAATTTCCGGTTGCCAACATATAGGCAACATGGGAGCAGAGCTTCTGGTAGGGGTATTTGGCTCCTCCTCTACACCCCTCCTCCCCCTCTGAGCGATTCATCGAACACTCTCTCATCAATCTTCACATAAGACATCCTTGTCTGAAGAAGTGCTTCTTTGGAGTCCATATCTTTATGACTCCCTTCAGGCATCCTACTGATTTCACATGTTCATCAACACTCCAGGTAATAAGACTGCATTGTCCATGGGGACTGCAGTAGGTCCATCTTCCCTAATAGTGCTTGCGGTTTTTCGGATACAGGAACTTCGTTCCTTCAGGTGCATGAATACTGGCCTTTACATAGTCTCCGATTTCTTAATCTGTCAGCTCTTTTGGTTCAAATCCTGATTCGACATCAATCACGATCTTCAGTCCTACTGCTTTCTTCGCAGTCTTCTTGCATTGTGTGATTATCCTGATAACACAGAACCCAAACATGATCATCACCAACAGGGCTCCAAGGAACTTGAAAATGTTCGCCATCCATTGTGGAACCCATGAGAAGATCGATGCAAACCAGCTGTCATCTGCAATATCTTGCATTTCGTCTTCCATCTTGACGTGTAGATTTGTCAGCATCGTTATGGCCTCTGTCAAGGTGCGGTTCTCGCTGTGAGAAGGTATGAATGTGCAACATGATCCTCCGATTTTGGCCGAAACACCTCCATCAATAGCTGTAATCGTATCCAAGACATACCTGTCTGAAGAGTCATCAGGCGTATGGCTCTTAGCTCCTCTTTGATGGCATTGAATCCCTTTATGGTGGTGTTGATCTTCTGCAGAAGCTCCCATCTGTTTATTTGTAACCATGTGGTATTTGCCATCGTCTAGATCCCAGGCATAAAGATAACAGTAAAAGCTGAAGCAGTCTTGCTGAACAATCTGTGTTCATATGGAATAGTCTCAAAGGCCTCTATTGACTTGGCTGAGAAATAATTTTCTCTCTTCATTTGATCAAGGAGTTCAGTAGATCTCTTTTTCCTCAGGTGAGCATCTGCTTTAGGAAACTCGCCAATGTTCAGATCACTCTTCTGGATCAGCAAGGCTCCAACATGAACAATCACTATAGAACATAGTCCTCCCCAGTCTCTGGGCAGCTTCATGTATGCTCTGGATCCATAGGCCCAGTAGAGATCCATTATCAACACTGTCCCATCTTTCATTCCTGGCACATAAGATTAGTCAGCACTGTTGATTCTCTACAACTGTTCTCGTGCGATTGTTTCTGAAGCAAAGCTCTGCACTAGCCGAAGGCACTATCTGCCATAGGCCTCATTTGTCTTTGACCCACATCCGAAGCTTTGCAAGCCTCGGCCATAGAGGTTTGCATTCATTTTCCACTTGTTCAATAACTGGCTTGTGATGACCAGTTACTGCCACAGCTCTGCATACAACTATGCCTTCTTCCCAGCCATCTGGAGAAAGTACTGTTCCCCAGATCCGCATTTGGCCTCTTTCCTTGCAGCTTCGAACCTCTTCATCAGTTTTTCCTTGGCAGTTGAGCTTCCTGCTTATTTCCCATCTGATTCGAGCTCCCTTCATGCCAGGTTGTTCGTATCTTATCACATGATTTCTGGTGTGCTCTCTCTCTCTCCTCTCTCTCCTCTCTCTCTCCTCTCTCTCCTCTCTGTCCTGTCTCTCCTCTCTCTCCTTGAACATAATCATCTTCATCTGGGGCTGACCATCACCCATCCCAAGGATGCCGTCCGACCCTGGAACTGACCTCTTGTATGACACAGTGCAAGGTGAGTTAGACAATGAGCTGTTTGAACATCTATTTCAATAGCTATGAATATCTTCGACTTAGCCATAGCATAAGGCAGGAGTGCACAAACATAGCAATCCTGTTTAGAAGTTCTCTTTAACACTTCTTTCATGTGCAGATACCACATGTTATTCCCCAAATGTGCTGTAATGTCTAAATAATAATTTAATTCATAATCATCCTCCCTTGCACTTCTCTTGGGTCTCTTCTTTGGCAAATGATTTCGTACATAATGATCCTGGAGTAGATCAAACACAGAGCTCCCTTCAAAGGGATGCCTGGGGGGCACTTGTCATAGACATAGGTACCTCCACATGGGCTGCTGGAGTAGGAACAATCACATAAGGCCTTGGCCTTTTTACAGTGTCTAGTTCTCCTTCCCTTCTGCAACCATTAAAGTAAACTGTGTGGATCAATAGAAACAGAAAAACGATAATGGTTGCTGAACAGGCGTAGATTATGCACCAATACATTGGGCTCCACCATCGGTGTCTCTCCACACGTCGTTGGAACTGCTCACGTTCTGGAACTAAAATCTGCTCAATAGACCACATTTTTGCCTGTGATAACTTTTAAGGAAGGAAACATTATTTGTATTCAGGTAAATTTATCAATGTTCAGGAAGCTTCCTGATTTGCTCGACAATCACCACAAGTAACCAGCTGATTGCAGGCCAAATTATAGGATCTCGTATAAACACATAAGTGTTGGTGTTGCGCCAAACAAGAAAAGGGTAAACTTGAAGCAAATAGTAAAAGATCATGACAAGTAGTTTGTGGGCATCGTCGTTAGACAGGACCATGTGTATGTTCGAAGAGATGCTCAGCTAATTGTTTGATTTGTTCTATAATTGCTGCCAATAAACGTCGAATAGAGCAACAACTAGATTTCCTAGTAATCACCGAAACTTGGCTGCACCAAGCATCGGGCCCAGCGCTCACACTGGCCATTCCCCCAGACTCCATAATCGGGGCAGACTGTACCAGTGGGAGGAGGTGTCGCAATCATTGCAAAAAGCAATCTTCCATTTAGACCCTGTCCCCTAGATAGTCTGCAAGGCTATGAATTGCTTCTCATCAAACTTACAACCAACCCTTAAACTACCATCAACTTCCTCATTACCTACACAGCTCCTAATCACCTCAATCACCCAGAAACCGATATCCCACTCCTAATCACTCCCTACATCAAGCCAAACACCAAATGTATCATCCTCGGCGACATCAATCTAGGATTTAATGACGCCCTTGACCACAAAGTCAGTGCCCTCCACTCGTCTATATCCGATATGAACTTCACACAACAAGTGACGGTACCCACCCATGACAAAGGCAGGATGTTGGCCTGGATACTCCCCTTAAATGCACGCTTATCCATCAACGCTATCTCAACCGTAAACTGGTCTGACCAGCATCTCATTTGCTTCCACATCCTTTCACAAGGAATAGTAGTGGCGGATAAGACCTCGCTTAGTCCCATTGAAATAAGAAACACTAAGAACCTTACAACTGAAGACATCACCGCTGTATTGCGAGAGGCACTTGCTGCGCATTCCTACCCAGACACTGAACCTACACACCTCACGGACACCTACCATAAGTGTCTCACTACCACCATTAACATATTACCGCCACTTTAAACCAAAATACCAAAATCTAAAGATCCCTGAAACACATTCATAAAAAAACCTGTTCTACAGATTCTGCAACCTCCTTTACCATAGCTAATAAACTATATAAATCCACGTTAATTCAAAATAAAGCAAATGCCCTTTATACATGTATCAATAATGCAGCCTCTAATTCCAAAGAGCTCTTTGCCACCCTGAAAGAATTGGAAAATCCTATACAGATGACCACCCCTTCGTGGTGCACCACCATACAAAGTGCACTTTCCTCAAAAATTGACCCGCTCCAAAATAAAATTCTAGCCAAAAAAACATTATTAAACTGCTAAAACTCTCTCCCCTCACTGACTAACACTGGACTTGAAAATTCAGAAACATCATTTAAATTCTCCCAGGTCAGCCACGAGCAAGTCCTAGATACCATGTCCAAACTTAAAGCCTCAAACTGTAAAGGAGACTGCTTCCCCGCCAAACTAGTCAAACGTTGTGCACCTGTACTCGCCCAAATCATCACCAAATTCGTCAATGCCTCTTATTCTCAGGTGGTACCTGCTAGCATCAAAGAAGCATGGGTCACCCCACCGCTTAAAAAAACCATAACTCGGCCGATAGTACCAACTAACTACCACCCTATAACCACTGTCCCTTTTTTGCTTAAAATAATCGTCAAAATTGCCTACTGCCAAATTCAAAACTATCTGGAGCAGAACCATCTCCTAGGCGCCAGACAATCTTGCTTCCGGCCCAGTCACAGTACCGAAATGGCATTGTTAGACTTAAAAAACCAAATGGATGCTATAAGAGAGTCCGGCTTATGCACTGGACAATGACGGGTCCCAGGCAAATGCCCTCACCGATCATGCATTTAGAGGGGTGCTTGGGGATAAAATAGAAGAGTACATCATGATTAACACTTGCAGTGTGGATCACTGGAGTACAATATGGGAGGCCCTGAAAGTAGTAGTCGGGGGAGAGATCATAGCGGGTGCTGGGGGCATTAGGATAATGCTGAAAGGGGAGATGGAGGAGCGGGATGTGGCGATCAAGCGCATGGAAGCTACTAACTTGGGAACCAGAGCAGAAGAGGCAAATCTAGCGGAGGTCAGGACCGATTGTAAGTTGGCATGGGGGCGACTATCTATATTTGATTACATAACACGCAGCACCAGAACACACAAGAAAGGGGACAAACCCAGTAGATTATTAGCGTGGCTGTGTAGGCGAGAGCACCCGAAACACCCAACTCAAGGGTGAGGATGGGGAACTGTACAAGACACAAAAATCGATCAATGCCACTTTTGCAGCCTTCTACAACAAGCTTTGCATCCATGGCACCCGAGTGCCACGGATGGAAATTCGCAACCCACTAGACGTTATCGAACTTCCCAAGTTGGGTAATTCACAACGAGAGGCTTTGGACGAGGTAATCACTCCAGAAGATATTAAAGATGCAATTAGATCGCTGGCCACCTGCAAATCCCCGGGTAGTGATGGGCTCCCCCCAGAGTTTTATAAAACATACGAATCAACACTGACCCCGGTACTCCATGAGGTATTCCATGAAGCATATGAAGTTGGAACCCTACCAAAAAGTACGAGGGAAACATGAATGTCCCAATACCCAAATCAAATAAACGGCCAGACGACTGTGATTCGTATCGCCCATTAGCAATGCTAAATTATGACATAAAAATGTTGACCATCATATTGGCCAAACGCCTGTCCAGAGTGATGGGGAGTATTGTGCACGAGGACCAGTGTGGCTTTGTGCCTGGTCGTAACACAACTGTTAATTTGCGCAGGCTACAACACATCATGGCGCACACCGCACAAAACGGGGAACAGTTGGCGGTGATGTCGTTAGACACCATCAAGGCGTTCGATTCTATATATTGGGAATGGCTGATAGAGGTGCTGAGAGGATTTGGGTTTGGAGAGGGTTTTTTGAGATGGATAAAAGTATTATACAAAGACCCCATGGCGAGGGTAGAGAGGTATCAGGGGCTTGGGACATACAAAGAGGCACTAGGCAGGGATGCCCACTTTTGCCCATACTCTATATACTGGGGCTGGAACCCATAGCAATATATATCGGGACACAATTTTATGACGCAGAGGTACGAATAGGCGGGAAATAAGATGTAATATCGCTATATGCGGATGATGTGCTGCTCTACTTGAAAGATCCACAAAACAATGCTCCAACGATCCTGGAGGTGCTGGATAACTTCACACGCTACTCTGGAATACGTTTCAGTAAGCAAAAATCTTGCATTTTCCCGCTGGCAGGCATGAGGGGAATGGCACCTGAGAAATTACCGGAGGTGGGAATACAATGGCAGCCCGACACGTTTAAATACCTGGGGGTCAAGATTAGACATACGCTGGAACTCACACATGAACATAACACAATGGCTGTGATCCAGGGCCTCCGTAACTCAATGAAATTTTGGTCCAAATTACCACTATCAATGATGGGCAGGGCATCGATAGTCAAAATGATCGTCCTACCGAGGTTTTCATACTATTTGCAGAATGTTTGCTATTATATCAGGCCGGCTTTCTTCCGAAATCTGGAGGCCCTCGCCAGAGACTTTATATGGGGGTCGACACGCCACAAATTAGCACTGTACACGCTAACCCTACCTTGCGGGGTGGGAGGTATACAACTCCCTGACTTTGAAAGATACTACCTGACGGCTCAACTTAGCCACATAACCAGTTGGCTGTCTGACAACGTCACTGCCGAGATGGGCCTCTTGCGGGAATTGATTGCCCCGACACACTTGAAAGAAATACTGTGGACCCCACAAACCCACCACTCCCATGCTAGTGATACTGGGCAGGTAGGTGTGGAGTAGGACTAAAACTGTATTGCACTTGAAACACCCTTACTCGCCCAAGATTCCAATAATGGCAGCGCTGGGAACGGCAACTACCGACCTCCACACCATGAGACGCTGGGAACGTTTGGGCCTATAAACCTGGGGGGATATGTACGAGGAGGGGACGTTCAGAGAACTGGAATCGCTCCATGAAAAAGGTCTGCCAAAGGGTCAATTTCTGTGGTATCAAAAAATGAAACCTATGGCTAGAGTGAGTTGGGAAGATTGGCCGGCAGAACTGACGATAAACCCCCTGGTGACGGAACTTTATAACCTAAGTGATGGATGGAAAACAGTGTCCAGGCTATACGCCCAAATAAATGACCGGCCCAACCCCCGCAGTGCCACACTGAAGGCTAAATGGGAGAGTGACCTTGGCAAAATAATAACGGTGAAGGAATGGGAAGGGGCATTACTGCACCCTAACGAAGTGTCCAGAAACGCTAGGTTAAATGAATGTCCTATACAGAACATATATGACCCCGAGGAAAGTGGCAAGTTTTAATAAAAGGTCAAAGGTGACATGCCAGTGGTGTGGCAACAGTGAGGCTGACATGATGCACATGTTTTGGAGGTGCTTGAAAGCGCAAGGTTTCTGGGCAAAAATGTAGCAGGTGTGTAGAAAAGCTGGTGTTAACAGATATGACTGGTCCCCAAAAGAATGCCTCCTAGGCACGTATCCTAGGCGGAGCAAAATCAAGCACATTGTGAAACTTATGGGAATGGCGCGCATACTAGCGAAAAGAACAATTGCAATGGCTTAGAAATCAAAAGCGGGGCTGCAGTATGTACGATGGAAAGTGGAAATGGAGCGGTGGGCTGCCGCAGAGACCGAAGCATGGGGGGCAGGAACTGCTGGGAACACTGAGGAAATTAATGTCACATTTGAAGCATGGAAAGCCTTGATTAGAGACATGTTTCTCCCATCTGATAACATGCCTCCCTGAATGCATGAAACCATCCAGAGTTAAGTTAACATATTATTATGTTAACATATTATTAACGAGTTATGAATGGAACACTGACCCACCTCTACCACTGCCCTTAAGATGTGTACTGTTGGACTTGTACCGAACCCCCAATATGTAGAACTAAGTCACATAATCGACTAAAACAAAGGAAGACAGTTAATTAATGTTCATTGTTTGTTTAATGTTGGACTTCTTTCCACAACTATAAGTAATGGCAACTATAAGTAATGGCACTGCAATACTGTTTATTATTGATCGTCATGCGATGTATAACCTTTAAATGCCAATAAACGCAGTTTAAAAAAACAAAATAAGAGATTCCGGCAACCTGAGTTTCTTACTACTATTCGATCTGTCAGCCGCATTCGATTTGGTTGACCATGACAAACTCTGCAATACATTGCCAACTTACTTCAAATTTTCTCAGGAAGCCACACTCTGGGTCAAATCCTTTCTTTCAGAACGCACCTCCAGAGTCGGCATCGGCAAGGAAGCCGCTGACCCCATTCCAGTCCCAATAGGAGTGCCACAAGGCTCTTGTCCATCGCCAACTCTCTTTAACACTTACACCAAGCTACTATTTGCAGCATTAGATGCAGTGGGAGTGATCTACACAAATTTTGCAGATGATACGCAAATACTGAAACCCATTACTGGTAACCATGAGCAAGACACAATCCCTGTTAACAAAATCTATGCCATCATCAAAAAACTGGATGGCAAACAGTCTTTGTCTAAATGACGAAAAGACGAAGATCCTTATCATAGGTTCGGCAGCCAAAATCAAAACGCCTCAATCAAAATCGACGGCACACCCATACCGATTCTCAACCAGGCTAAAACTTTAGGTGTACATCTTGATATTGGATTAACATTGACCAAACATGTGAATGCACTTTCATCAGCCACATCCTATACCTCTAAGCTTATCGCACTTGGTCAGCAATTCCTGACCCCTCAAAATTGCATTACTTAGCCCTTGCTCTCATCTTGTCTAAGGTAGACTACTGCAAAGTCTTATTGCTAGGAGCCTCTAACACCAAGCTAGCCAAACGCCAACTCCTGCAAAATAAAGCATTAAATCTGACCACATATCCAATACTAGAAGATAAGTCCATTGCCTCCCATCAAAGCCAGAATCATTTTTAAAACACTCTGCATTACTCATAAGTGTCTTAACAATACAGCACCCGTTTACCTGAAAGGCCATTGCTTTTAAGAGGAATATCCTGGATCCAAGATCCAGCAACAACTCTCAACTCTGTGTCCCACGTTACAAACTATCAAGGGTGGGTGGACACAGTTTTACTGCCATGGCCCCAAAATATGGAACTCCCTTCCATCAAGAGGAACGAACCCTCCCACCAGAAATGTAAAAAATGTTAGACTTGGCTGTTCAATAAATACTAAATAATCATAAAGAGATTCTCCACATGTGGGTGCGTGGCTTGGTGGCCATGCTGTGAGGACGTCTCCACAGAGAGCTCCTGAGGATCCTTCAATATCCTGACTTGAAATCACGGATCCAGCTGGCAAGGGTTCATGAAATGCAAGAATTGGCTGTCGGAGGTGAACTGGTACAAAAAGTGTGCATGTTCAGTGCAAATTGCTGGTGTTGGAGTGGAGAACGAGTTGGCGAAGTTTCTGGACCCCGCCGCGGCAGGGAAATCAAAATGGCGGCCGCAACAGAGCACAAAGAATAAGAGCAGCAACAAAGCGCCGGGGAGACGGATCAGTCATCTTACTGTGACCTGCAGAGTGCACAGTCTAGCTCCGGGAGGGATCTGGCCCGAGCAGGAGGGGAGAGTGATGTTGGTGTATGGCAGCGATGAAGGCGTGGAACTGAAGTGGCGTAGCAATACAGAGGAGACGAGCGGGACTGCTCGAGGTGCGCCCACCAGTGAGGGATTCCGTCTGCAGTGTTGATCACGGCAGTGCAGGCACTGACTTGTTCGGAAGAGGCTGCATCGGCGCAGGGAGGGGTCTGCCCCCAACACACTGGCAAATTAAATACAGGCGGACAAACATAACCGGCCGCAGAGTTGTGCACGTATAAGCTATAAATCAGCTTCCAGTGCGGTCCGCTCCCCCAGGCTAAACACAGCTATTCGGCGACATTGTTGCAAGCATCGGGCCGGTATTGGAAAACTGAGAAGTGCCGGTTTCCTCTAGGGTCCGCCCTATGTAAAGCTGGTGTGGAACGCAGCAGCGAATTAGATACATCACGCCGTAAACCTAAACCGTGGCTGAAACCTTCAAGGTGTGCCGACCAAAGACTAGAAGACAACGAGAAGGAGCAGACCACTCCATACCGCACAACGAGAGGAAGCCTCTCGGAGAAGACGTGGCTTTATAGGGGCAGCACAGACTTCAAACCACGGCATAACTGTACTACAGAACAAGGCGTGACAGACTGAGAGTGGATTGGATGGTGTCCTGACACACCTCAGGAACGTTCAGTAAGAGCGGGCTCGGCTTGCACAGGGGTCAGGCCTGTGAAGGGAACACAAGCAGAGCGGTCCACATCGGATGGAAGTAGGGCTGCCTAGTCATTTTGCAGACCACCTGCGGAACATATGGCATATTATGGAACTTAAAACTGCACAGAGACAGAGCAGTTTTTTTTCAGGTGTAGGGAAATAGCTGTGGGAAAGTAATAGACAGCTACACCACATTATAGTCGGCATTCAGCTTCCAATGCGGTACGCTCAGGCGCAAGATGCCAACGCATGCTACAAGGCCTAGCATAGAGACCGCGAAGATACAGGAACAAGTACAAGGAGCAGTTTGCGCCCCCACTGAGATCTGTCTCAATAAAAACTCCCAGACACAGGAAGACTCACCACAGAGGACACAGTAAGAGCCAGGAGTGGGAGAGCGCAACCTGCTCACTGGATAAATAAACAACACAGGTGGACCTAGAACAAAGCTTAACGTCCGATCCCAGGTGCCACTAATGTGCGTTTGAGGTTTGTTGCAGAGGGGGACATAGCCAAGAAGTAGGATACGCATGAGGTGATCAAGAGCAGCACACTGCCTGTGCCCATTACAAATAGGCAGGACTAACAATTGAGACGTGGCCACTACAGTACATGGAAGGCTGCAACAGCTGCAAGAAGGCGTGCAAACGCTCCCTGCAGAAGATTAGGCAATACAGTAACACAAGCCTTGGCCCGGACCACCTGGCACAGCCAGTACAGCAAAGGCAAACAAGATTGGCAGTGAGAGGACATGGGAGAGCACAACCCAGTCGAGGAGCCACGCCATAGAGAGCAGAGAGGACGCACACCACAGCAAACTGCTCAGGGCAAAACTAAGGTTAGCGAAGACTGCCAGACGGGGAGGCACACAACCTGCCTAAAACGAAGGAATGCCAGGCAAATCAAAAGCGAGCAAGGGCAAGCAAACCAACATAGAGTCCTTCGTGAGGAAGTCAGACAAAGGCCAATTTGCTCCATCAGAAGCAATTATGGCCTCATCCAGCACAATACAGCAGTAGGACTCCGAGAACCCGATACTGCAGGCAATAATGGCCCTGAAGGCGTCTATGGAGAGCAAAGTGTATACAGCCATAGCGCAGCCTTAAAGATGTCCCTGGAAACAAAATGGACAGAGTGATGGTGGACGTGGGCCTCCTCCGGCAGGACGTAAGGGCCCTGGCAGACCGCGTGGGCACGACGGAACAGGTGCAGAAAAACACCACCAATGTCACAGCCACTCAAACCCAAATGTTGGACGTGCTTAGAAGGGTCAAGATCCTGGAACAAAGGGCAGAGGACGCAGAAGGTAGGGCTTGAAGGAATAACATCCGGATAGTTGGACTACCGGAGGGAGAAGAGGGCCAGGACCCGACAAACTACGTTGAGAACCTCCTGCTCCAGAAGATTGGGGTAGGGGTACTATGCCAAGGCTTTGTAGTGGAGAGAGCCCACAGGGCTCTGACCAGAAGACCCCAACCAGGAGCCCCCCCCCACCCCTGAGATCAATGATCGCAAGGATCATGAATTTCAAAGTTTTCCAGAGAAGGCGGGATAATAACCAGGAACTCGTCCAGAATAACAATTTATCTGGATTATACTATCCTGGTGCAGAGACAACGAGCACGCTACGGCCCCACTAAGGATCGCCTCAAAGCAGCAGGTACACGCTACATGCTGCTATACCCGGCAAAACTGAAGGTGATGGAAGTGGGCAGATCAATTTTCTTCGAGACCGCAGAAGAGGCCCAGGCATGGATGGACCAACATAGAATCCCACAAGGGGCACCCAGGAATGCTAATGACACAAATCTACCCAGGGGGCAAAGAGTGAGACTGCCATGGAAAAGTTGACTCTGACGTCATGAACACCAAGCAAGCCAGGAAGAATATAATTAAAGGAGCAACAAGTGAAGATGATGATGCAGATGGCGACAGGACAGGCAACCCCAAGACTTTTGTTAGTTAGGATGCCAGTTTTAAGGCACCACGCTGCCGCGGGCCGGCACCACCTTGGTGGGCGAAGCAAGAAAAGCAGCGGAGCCTGAGCAGGGTGAGGGAGGCTGGGCGTTTGTTTAATAGTTATTGTTAGGGTGGGGTTAGTTAGGGGGAGTGAAGGCACGAGTGAGGGAGAAAGCACCAAGCAACAGGAGCAAAGCACAAAAGGCAGGCAAACAGACATATACCCAGATGGCTGCTATTGGGAAAGCACAGCAAGGTGACACATTTGTAATAAACTCAAATGTGTGAGAAACAGCACGAATAAGGAGGATCAGACCCACCCGGTAAGGGTGAAACCAGCAGATGATGAGACAAAAATGTACACCATCGGACACAAGCCGACAGGCAGGCGTATGGGAACAGACGGGCCACGGGACAATGCAACCAAATGGGCCAAGAAAAAGTGGTCATAGCCACCTGGAAAGTCGGGGCTAAACGCCTATGTCAAAAGACTAAGGGTCTACGCCTGGCTGAATAGACACACACACACACACACACACACACGCACACGCACGCGCACACGCACACGCACACGCACACGCACGGGCACACGCACACGCACACGCACGGGCACACACACGGGCACACACACACACACCCCGATTGTAGCAACTTGGGCACACACACACACACCCCGATTGTAGCAACTTGGGCACACACACACACACCCCGATTGTAGCAACTTGGGCACACACACATAGAGGAACCCCCATACCCACCTGGAGATTGAGGGTGGAGGCATTGACAGACTAGGTGTTTCAAGAATATGTTAGGGAGACGATATAGGACTACTTCGACCACAATGTAGGGAGTGTGGACAGCATTGGCACAGTCTGGGATGCCTTCAAAGTGGTAGATAGAGGAGCAGCGATAGGGAAAGTGGGTGGCCTCAGGGGATCCATTATGGCTGAGCTGGGGGAAATAGAAAAGGTGATAGAAAGGGCAGAAGCACGGGCAGGGGAGAAGGGCGAAGAACCGGAGGAGCTCACAGCGTTGCGGCTGCAGTGCTGTGCAATCTGGGATAGACTTGGCAGATAAGAATACGGGAAATATGTACAGAGACTACACGCTGAAGGCGACAAACCCGGCAGACTCCTAGCCTGGCTCACTAAACGAGAGAACAGGTACGACCCAATAACGGCAATTAAGGATAAACGAGGCAGGGAAATGAGGACCCAAGACAGGATTAATGGAGTGTTCTTGTAGTTCTATGAAGAGCTGTACTCTAAGAAACAGGTAGTGGAGGCAGAGGATCTAACTGATGCCCTGAGGGAGATCCCTCTCCCCAGGCTGTCGAAGGAGCAGGTGCAAACATTGGATGTGCCCCTTATGCTTGATGAGCTGACAGCTGTGATAGCTGACCTCCCATCAGGCAAATCCCCGGAACCAGATGGGTTGCCCAGATAATTCTATAAAAAATATAAAGACATCCTGGCCCCACGGCTGCTAGAGATGTTTCAGGAGGCATATGAGAGGGCGAGGC
This sequence comes from Ambystoma mexicanum, assembly GCF_040938575.1. Lineage (NCBI taxonomy): Eukaryota > Metazoa > Chordata > Amphibia > Caudata > Ambystomatidae > Ambystoma > Ambystoma mexicanum. Next base: position 256,481,527 of record NC_090928.1, on the reverse strand, counting down.
TACCACAGAGCCTATCGGAATCGGTCATCATACCTATATTGAAACTGGGGAAACCGCACCTTGAGTGCGGCTCTTATAGACCAATTTCCCTGATCAATCAGGACTCTAAAATCCTGACCGCAGCCCTTGCAAACTGACTCAAGTGGGTTATATCCACGCTGGTCCACCCAGACCAAACTGGATATGTACCTGGGAGGAACACGACATGGAATCTGCGCAGACTCTACCACGTGCTTGAGAGCACGAACCAGGAACCAAGGGGAATACGCAGTGGCGTCACTAGACTCCATTAAGGTATTAGACTCATTGAACTGGGATTGGCTCCTGGGGGCTCTTGCCCATTTTGGGATAGGGCAGGGGTTCCTCTGCTGGATTCGGCTGCTTTACAGCGATCCCAGAGCAAGGGTGAAAACGGGTAGGCATATCTCGGAATGGTGGAATGTTGGCAGAGGCACAAAGCAGGGGGATGTCCACCCTCCCCGATGCTATACAGACTGGCTCTGGAGCCATTTGCTGTTTCCCTCGGGGCAGAGTACAGGAGTGCGGGAATAGAAATAGACTTGGTGGTACATTTAATTTTGATATATGCACACATGCTCCTCTACGTGGGGAACCCAAGGAGAACATGTCAGACCTACTAGAAGCACTAGGGGCATTTGCTAGACTGTCTGGTATTACGGTCAACAAGAAGTCCTCGCTTTTCCCCCTCGCAAGTATGAGGGAGGCCAGCTGCCGAGTCTAGGACTCATCTGGACACCAACCACTTTCCGCTACCTGGGAGTGGACGTACACCATAGCATTACAGCAATGCATATAGCTAATATGCAGGCGGCCTTAGCCAAAATAGAAAAAGCTATGAGGTTCTGAAAGACTATCCCACTGGGGATGATAGGAAGAGCAGCTTTGCTGAAGATGAAGGTCCTGCCCAGTCTACTGTATTACTTCACCAACATCCCATACAACATCCCTAGGCCATTAGGCCCTTCTTTACATGGCTACACACACTGACAAGAGTTCCTGTGGGGGTGGGCGGGAGGAATAGGATATCGCTGAATACGCTGCACAGAGATTATGAATGGGGGGGGGGAATCAGGCTACCAGACTTCGAACGCTATTATCTAGTGGGAGAACTCCAATTTGTCGTGAAATGGTTGGGGGATGACACATCTATAGGTGCAATACTCTTTCAGCCAGCAATACGATGCTATTACCCGAAGGAACTCCCATGGATGGACAAGGCTCGAGCCACACCACTCCCTGCTATAGCTCAATTGGGCCTGAACCTATGGAGGAGAGCATGGAAGATTCAAGGGGTGCGGGACCCCTACTCCAGACAAATTCCCCTTGCGGGACTAATCGACACCCACATGGCGTCCCTCACCACCTATCGTAGGCAATGGGAAGACAAGGGAGTGGCACAGACCGGAGACCTATGGAAAGAAGGTCAGTGGGTGGGCTTTCAGACTCTGATAGATGAACAGGGCGTACATGGTGGGCAATTCCTATTGTACAACAGTATGATACAAAGGATCAAGGAGAGATGGGGGACACTGCCGAAAGAAGGAGACAGCGATTGAGTACTGGATGCGTGGTATGATGTGTCGGAGGGAGGACACACGATATACAGACTCTATGAACAGCTCCTGCGCAGTAACAATGAAAGGGGGTTGCAAGTGAGAGCTAGATGGGAGGAGGAACTTCACAAGACCTTCACTGATGAGGAATGGAACAGGATACTACGGTATTCCAAAAAAGTCTCCAGAAATGCGAGATTCAAGCAAATGCAGCTGTACCTCACACACAGGCCGTACCTCACACCTAAGAGAATGTCACAAATGGGACACAAACAAACCCGGAGCTGTGCGCCAGAACAAGCGGACATGGTACATATGTTCTGATCCTGCCCGGTGTGATACTCAACTTCTGGGACACAGTGAAAACGAGGGCGGAGGCTGGAGGAATTTAAATGCAAGCGTGGTCGCCAGAATCTTACCTCCTGGGACTGTTCCTGAGGGGCGGCAAACAACGAACACATAACGAAAATGAAAGACCTCATGTGTATACTGGCAAAACGCTGTATAGCAATGGCATGGAATTAGAATACAGGACCATCGGCGTAAATATGGTGGGCTGACCTGCATAAATGGACCATAGCAGAAACATCAATGTGGACTAGAGTGGCGCAGAGGGGGACAGGGGGAGGGCAGGGCCAAACTGCTTGCATGGAACTCTCTCATACAGGATCTGTTTAACAGCACGGATGGGCAAAGCACGACGGGCCCCAGTGGGCCGGAGGCAGATTGAACTCCGAGCGACAACGTGCAGGAGGAAACTGGGAAGGGGCTGCTGACAATGCCGTAAGGGGTTTAACACAGACGCCAGGGAAGTATGAAACTAAATATGATGGGCAGACAAGGAGAGTGCCAAGGAGACGGAGGATGGAGGTCGGATCCCATCACAAAGTGCCTGTTGTAGTGTAATGTTAAAGTTGTTTTCAATGTTTAAGTTTTGGAAATTAATAAAGAGTAAAAAAAGTGATTCTCCACAAGAAGATTCTCCACTGTAACCTGAGAATCTACTTTGTAACTATGCTTTGTTTATAATATCCTCTGTATAAACTGTAATGACTGTATCCCGGCAACCTGAGAATTTATCATGCAACTATGCTCTAACTACATATTCTTCCGCATAATTTGTATATGATGACTGACAACATTATCCTTGTAACCAGAGTCTGAATTCTCCTTCAACCAACCTACGCCGTGATCCCTCCGAGTTTGGGCGTATAACAAATGTAATAAATAAAATAAAATCGCGGAGCCATTTTTAGGATCTTGGATAAAATTATGCATGTCTGTAAGCTCAGAGTATGAATATGAAGACAGCAAGGAGTAGTCTGTGTATCTCAACATCTGTCAGCACCATGGGCACCTCCAAAGAGAAATACTGTGAGAAACAAGTCGGGGAACTGCTCCCTCGTCCAGTCGTTCAGTAAGCCTAAATCGGGCATTTTTTTGTTTTACTCCAGCACTGCAAAGTCCAATGTCAACAAACTCGAGTGGCTCAAGAACAGTAGCTTTCTCACTTTCTGCTAGAATATCTACAAGGAGTGTTTCAGGGGAGCCACAGTCCAAATGTCCCCTTCGTCTATCTACTGGATAGTCGTTGCGTCCTTCGTCATTGATCGAGTCTGCACATGCTGAACAACTTCTTCTTGACTTGCTGCTGAATGGGTTGGGAAGGGAAGGTCTCTCCAGCGTAGACTTTCACATCTACTAGGTGTATCCAAGCTTGCTTCCCTTGGACCTTAACTGCTGAAGGAGTAATGTCTTCTACCACAAAAGGGCCACTAAATCTGGGCTTGTGCCACTTTCTTGTGAAGTTACTTACTAGAACCTTATCTCCAGAAAACATATCATTTCTCAAGTCCTGTTGCTATATTGTCTTCATCTGTTTCCTGAGACTGACGCCCCTTCTGCTTGAGTTGATCTGAAATGACAGATACTAGCGGTCATACATGTTAAGTATGCACGTTACTCATTTCCTAACAATTCTGCAGTTGTCTGGGCATCACTCCTAGTCCTCGATGGAGGAGTCGGAGGCGTTCTCATCCGCCTCCCTGTAACTAGTTTGTGGGGTGTGAGGTGGTGGTCAGAGCCAGGCTGGTTTCTTTTATTTATTTATTTTAACTTTGGTTTTATTGGTAATTTTTCAGAAAAAGAAACAATGACAACACCGGGAGCAGTATGAATATCACATTAACCTCATCATCGAATCCCTGTAGTCTCCTTCCCCCCCCTCCCCCTCACCCCACTTCCCAACTCCACCCCTCCCCCTAGATCAGAGTCCCATCGTAAAACCAATCGCAGGAGTCGTCATCCATACTCGAAGTTTAGTGCTTTGGAGCCATGCTGTGCGTTCCCTTAAATGCTGGCTTAGACGGATCCGCTGTCTCCCGGGCCGTGGGCTACCCCATTGTTCTTGAGTGGTTCTCTCCGGGCTCCATCGCCCCCCGCCCCGTGTTGTCCACGTAATGTCAGTGAGCCTCCCACCCCCATGCCTGGTAAACCCCATACCAATTAGCCTGGAAGGTGCTCGATTCGTTGTTTACCAGGGCTGTCGGTTTGTCCATGAGGAACATGTTCTTCAGTTTTTTTTTAGCCAGTCTTCCTTAGAGGGGGTCTCCGGACTTTTCCACCTTTGCGCTAGGGCCACCCTTCCTGCTTGCAACATGGTCTCCTACATTCTTGGGTACCTATATATTTCCGCCTCCTCCGGTGGGAGGCCCAACAACATCGTCAGTGGATTGAGTGGGAGAAGTTCTTCGGTGACCTCCGCCATTAATCCCCGTACCTTCTCCCAGAACCCCTGTACCTTAGGGCAGGACCACCACATGTGACCCCTCGTCCCCACTTGGCCACATCCTCTTGGGCAACTGGGGGACACCCCCGGGAACATCTTGGATAACTTAGATGGGTCCCTATGCCATCCCTGTAAAATCTTACAGTTGTGCTCCATGTCCGACGTAAACAGGTTCCCATGGAAAGCTATTTTAAACACCCTGGACCATCCGTCTTCTGAGAGAGCCTCTCCTGCCAGGTCATTCCAGAACCCACGAAACCCTCTCCTCCCTTCCAAGTTAACAGTGTTCAATATTTGGTACATTTTGGATACTACCCCCTTCCTCGTTGTGGCTGTGTTTAATAACTTTTCAAAGGGGGTCAGCTGTCTTCGCAGATTCAGGCCCCAAGTCTGCTCACACAGGATGCCCTTCAGGCGCAGATATTCAAAGACTGAAAGAGACCCCCGCCCAAGCGCTTCTCGCAGCTCCTCGTATTCGAGGAACTCGCCCTCCTTGAACAGCTGCCCCGCCCATTCCAGCCCCCCATCCGACCAGGACTGGGCATTCCTGAATCCCCTGCTACCTAGTTTGAGCGGGTGTCCCCAGAGCGAAGACATCGGGGAGGGCAAGGACGTGAGGTGTGCAGTTGTGGGTCCCTCCTTCCAAATCGACCAGAGTATTCCCAGGGTTGGGTGGGTCTGCAATTTATTTGGGATGTGTTTACGCGGCAGCCACAAAAGGTCGCATACTTTCAGAGGGTGGGCATCCAAGTCCTCCAGATAAGACCAATAGGTGCCCATCCCCTCCCTCATGTGTTCCAACAGGACCCTTAGCTGGGCGGCCCGGTGGTAGAGAAGGAAGTCCGGCAGCCCGAAACCACCCTCCTCCCTAGGTAACGTTAGAATGGCCTTCCCTATCCTCGGGTTCCTCCCTTGCCAAACAAACTCTCGGACTGCCCTCTGTAGGTCTCGAAACATCTGGCCGTAGACCCCTGTTGGGAGCGCCATGAAAAGATACAGCAGTCTTGGGAGGATGTTCATTTTCACCGCTGTCATGCGCCCGTACCAGGACAGGATCATACCTCCCCACCTCCTCAGATCTGACTTTATCTCTGCCATAATGGGCCCATAATTCGCCCGAAGCCAGTTTAGAGAGATCCATTGTGAGGAGTACACCCAAGTACCTGATGGAGTTCTTCCCCCACCACAATCCCTGCACACCCATCCCGGTGGTCCAGCCCCGGGTCCCGAGCCCTCGTAGGGAGTAACACTGATTTTGATGCGTTTATTTTTATCCCCGAGAATTGCCCAAAGGTCGTCATCAGGGCCAAGGGGGGGGGAGCGAGGTGCCGGGCTCCACCAGGTATGCAAGAATATCGTCAGCAAACAGGGAGAGCTTGAACTCCACCTCTCCTCTTTTAATCCCTTTAATGTCGGGGTGAGCTCGGACCGCTATGGCCAGGGGCTCCATCGTCAGGACATATATTAAAGGGGAGAGTGGGCATCCCTGTCGCGTCCCCCTTGTGAGGGAGAATGAGTCGGAAAGTTCTCCATTCACCTGCACTTTCGCCGTTGGGGCCCCGTTTAGGGCGGAAACCCAGTTCCTGATGGGAGCCCCGAAGCCCATTCGACAGAGGAGGAGTTGCATGTACCTCCACTCCACCCTGTCAAAAGCTTTCTCGGAGTCCAGGGAAAGCAGACTTGCATCTAGATCCGATTCTTGGACATGGTGGATTAGGTCTATTGTCTTCCTGATGTTGTCAGAGCCTTGCCTGCCCCCTATGAATCCCACTTGATCCCCGTGAACCAGCTTGGGCATTATCCCCTCCATCCGTTTGCCTATCACCTTGGCCAGGATCTTTCAATCTATATTGAGGAGGGAGATTGGGCGATATGAGGAGCATTTAGTGGGGTCTTTGCCCTCTTTGGGCAGGACCACAATTATGGCCCTCATCATGGTCTCCGGTAGAGAGCCCCCCTCTAACACCCCGTTAAACACCCTCACCAGGTGAGGGCCTAGGATAGCCCGAAACCTATTATAGAAGTATACGGAGAAGCCGTCTTCCCCCGGGGATGTTCCCACCTTCATCCCACTGATCGCGTGCTCCACCTCCTCTTCCGTCACCCGGCCCTCTAGACCCTCCGCCATTTCACCTGTCAAGGACGGGATCTGGATGGAGTCCAGGAAGCCCTCTATTGGAGTGTCATCCCCGTCATATTCTGACGAGTATAACTTTTCATAGTAACAGCGAAAGGCTGCTCTAATGTTAGGGGTGTCGTGATCTAATGATCCCCGATCATTCTTCACTGCCTTCACCGTTCTGTTCCTTTGAATCTCTGAGTTTCCAGGCCAGGATTCTGTCCCCCTTCTCATAATATTTCTGTTTCACTAGCTGGAGGCTCCGTTTGGTCTTATGTAACAGGAGGTCTTTCAACTGGAGTTTGTAGTTTTCCAGGGTAACAATCTGCTCTCTTTCCAGGGGAGCCTGCGGGAGTTGGGCTATCTTTTCCCTCAGGGATTTTTCTGGGCCTCCCTCTCCCTCTTTTTCTGGGCTCCCATTCTAATGAGGACGCCGCGTAATGTAGCCTTAAAGGCGTCCCACAGCACGTGTGTGCCCACCTCGCCGTTGTCGTTCAACTCGAAATACTCCGAAATGGCGTCCTGCACCTCCTGTACTAGAACTTTGTCCTTCAGCAGGGAGTCATTACACTTCCATCGCCCTCTACTGCCATTCCGCCATCCCCCACTATAGTGGTACGGATCAAGTCGTGATCGGACCAAGGAACCGGGTCAACCCTGTGGCCAGAGACATGGGGGAGAAGGGGTTCCTCTACCAGGATATAATCTATACGGGAGTATGATGTGTGGATTGCTGAGTAGTAGGTGAAGGAGGGGAGGCCTGTCCTGGGAGTCAGGATGGTGTCCACCAGGCCTAGCTCCACGTTGACCCTCTGGAATGTACGGGCCATGGTTTCATCTGCGGCCCTAGTGATCTGCGGCCCGAAGCATTTCCTATCCGCGGTTGGGTCTAGGACCATATTGAAATCCCCCCCCCCCCACCACCAACATCCCGTGAACAAATCATTTCAATTTGTCCTTCACTCCCTCCCAGAATTGCGCCTGGCCCTCATTAGGGCCGTACACAAATGCCAGAGTCAGAGGGGAACCCTGCAAAGAGCCCTTTGCCAGCAGATATCGGCCCTCTGGGTCCTTCACCGTGGCTTCCACTTCAAAGCCAACGTCCCTTGCTAGTAGTATGGCTACCCCCCTTTTCTTGGTTCTGTGGGATGCACTGAGGACCTCCCCGATCCCGCCCCCTCGCATTTTTGGTTCCTTCCCCCGGGCCCAGTGTGTTTCCTGAAGAAAGAGCAGGTCAAGCTTTGCCCTCCTAAATTCCCTGCAGACCAAGGATCTCTTGGTTGGGGTGTTCAACCCCCGCACATTAAGGGAACCCACGCCCAAGGCGGGCAGATCCTCAGCCATTGTCTATGATCAACATTTTACTGGGTAGCTGGCTCGTGGCACTTTTCCTTTCCTGCTCCATTTGTATTACAACCTGATCTCCCTTACCCCCTCCCCCCGCCCCCCATGTGGGCCTTAAACCTGTCCCCAACTGCCCCCTGGTCCCCCCCCCGAACTGAACAACCCCAACTGTTCCTTCACCCCCCACCCAGGCGTCCAGCCAAATAGTTCCACCATTGCTGGTAATTGGCCGGACCACCAGCCTACCGCCTCCGGCTGGGCTAATGTCGGAAATTACTCCTCATTGAGCCCCCCCCCACCGAGCCCCCTCCCCCAGGTAACCAACATACTTGCTGTTCTGGGAGGCCCCTTACGTCCTTAGGCCCCGTAGTCCTGAAAGTCTACTCGTCCTTGTGCCAGGCCGGACGTTTGTGATCATGAGTTGAGTTCTTTGCCCGGTTTCCCCGTACCCTTTTGTACTTCCAGGCTACCCCGGGCTCGACCGGCCCGCTCCTCCCTGGTCGGGGTCGGCGTCTTCCCTGTCCGTCGCCAGGGACGGCGGGTTCAGTTTCTTAAATTTCTGTGGACCCGTCTTCTTTCTCCTCTCTCCTTGTGACCTGCGTTCCCTGGCTCCTTCCGCTGCAAATCCCGTGGGTTCTCTCCGAGCGGCTGGATCCGACACATACCCTTGGATGGCCTCCCTTATGTCCTCCTCTGTAATCAGGGTCGACCGTTGGCCCTCGAACGAGAGGGAGAAGGGATACCCTCATCTATAGCACACCCCCTTCTCTTTTAGCATTTGTGTCAGGGGGCGGCACATCCTGCGTTTGGCCAGCGTGTATGAAGAGAGGTCCTGGAAAATGGACACTTGTGCGTTGTTATAGGTTATTTCCCGTGCCTTTCTGGCCTCCTCCAGAACCTTCGCTTTCTCTGTGTAGTAATGGAAGCGGACCAGGATTGACCGGGGGCCCCCAGCTCTAGCCCCCCGCTCTGTGGACCCGGTCGAACGTTGGTTCAGTCGTCATCTCGTCCGAGAAAAGAAGGGTGATGATGTCCCTCACCGTCCAGTTCAGTTCTCTTTCCGTTTCTCCCTCCGACTCCGGGACCCCAAAAATTCTGAGGTTGTTCTCCGTTCCCTATTTTCGAAGTCGTCCATTTGCCTGGCCCTCTCCTCGTCTCTTTTTTCTAGCGCAGCTATTCTCATGGACATGTCCACCTCTTGGGTCGTTGCTGAGGACTGGTTGGTCTCGAGCTGCAACAGTCTGTCCTCGACCTTGTCCACCCTGCGGTCCATGTTCTCCATTTTCTGGGCAATGTCCGCCCGCATGTCTCTGATCTCCTGCAGGACCGAGGCAAAGCCCTTTTCCATTGTAGTTGTCCGATCCAGGCCGCTAATCTCCCTTCTTCCTGGTAGCGATACTCCTGGAGGGTTTGGCGCCAGCTCATCCGATCTCCCTATCTCTCTCTCCGGTCGGTGGTCTTCGGGGGCCAAGAGCGATGATCCTGCTGGGAGACCGCCCTTCGGGCAAAAAACGCTCAGTGTGGGGCTATCTTTGAGCGGGCACACACCCCACCATTCTCCGGCGGGGGCCTCACACACTCTACATGCTCTTTTTCCTGCTGCTTGTGGTCGTCTGTCCCCGTGACAGCGATGAGTATCAAATCTGTGATCGGATGAGGGCCCAGGCCTGGCCCCCGGGGACAGGGGGGGGCGCAACGCCCACAGCGTGCTGGTTAGGCCCTGTTTTCTTCTGAGTTCGTCTCCAGGCGGGCACTCGCCCTGGGACGGAGCCCAGGGGCCACCACCTGTATAAGTCTCACACCTTCTTCACCGGCCTTGCCCCGCTGTTGTCCGCAGTACACCGCTCCGATGACCCTCACCAGGGTCCGTTGGCCGGGGTCCCAGCGCCCCTGTTGTTCGACTCCGTGATCGGGCGCTCGGGTCAAGCAGGCTGCCTCACCTCTGGCTGGATTGGTTGGTACCTTCCCCCGTGCCGCGGGGCCCTGACGGTGGCGTCCCCACCGAAGGGCCGGCGTGCTCTATGACCGGAGTAGGGTGGAGGGGTCAGGCGCGCTTGCAGGCCTCAACAGCTACTGCGTACCGCGACTCCCCGCGCAGCTCTGGAGACGGGCGGGGCTTCCCGCGGATTCTCTCGTTGGGCCACAGGACCTCGATCTTAGGCGTCCGAGGGTCTTTCGGCATCGCTCTTTCGCCCGGGGGGGTCTCCCAGGATTCACCACCACTGAGAACCGCAGCTGTTTCATGGTGGGGTTGCGGGGGGGCTCAATACGGCCCAGTTTCGGCGGGAGCGGAGTCTTCAGGGAGCCATCGCCTGTGCGCCCCCTGGTGGCCTGGGGCTGATTTCTTAATGCATATAATGCAAGGGACAGGCAATGAAGCCACCCCTTCTTAAGTGTCAATTTCAACTTTTTTATTCTTTCTTTGAGCAGACCATTACGTCACTCACATACACCGTTTGCTTGCAGGTGATGAGCAGAAGAAAACATATGTTTAATGCTAAGCAATAAGCTAATGGGTTTGAATACCTCATTCACAAAATGGGGGCCATTATCTGATCTCACCTCGCATACTGCCCATCTAGGAAATACTTCTCAAACTAAAAACTTTGCAGTGCAAGTGGCATCAGGATGTGTGCATGGATCGGCTTCAATTCATCTCGAGAACGGGCACCCTACCACTATCGTATACCTGTATCTGTTACAAACCTGCAGCATATCAACATAGTCAATATGTAAATGCTGAAAAGGACCATTTGGTCAAGGAATTACTCCTTTGACTGTTTGCAGCGTGTGCCTAGCAGTAAACCTTTGACATACGATGCAATTTGCTACAAAAAAAGCAACGTATTCTAACAGGTTCGGTACGAACCAGTCCTCCGTAATGGTTGCTGTGAGGCTTTCCCTAGTAACATGTGCAGGGTTGTGTAGCTGTTCTAACGCCACCCTTAAGGCTACAGGCATCACCGGTTTACCAGTGCTGTCTTGTTGCCACAGTGCTTTGGAAGAAGATAAAGAACACCCCCTCCGCGTCCACAATTCGTTCTTTTCTTGTGGACCTCCACCTTGAACTTCCATCAATTGTGTTCGCGATAAATGATTAAACCCTTCATTCACAACCATTATTACAACCACATTTTTCTATCGCATCAGGAGTACCAAAACTATCAGTATCAGATGAGTATGCAACCCTTTTGGCCTCTTAGTCTGCGTCTTGGTTTCTGTGTGACATAAAGTCAGTTCTCTTAGTATGTGCTGCGCCCTTAACTATTGCGATGGCTACTGGAAGTTGTAGTGCTTTAATAAGCCTGTCCAATAATGTGGCTTGTTGCACTGGATTGCTGTATGCTCGGAGGTAGCCCCTCCTTTTCCAACGTGCTAGCCCTGCATGCACGGCTGACGTCACGTAGGTGGAGTCACTGTACACTGTCACTTCCTTCCCTCCATGATTGTCGGGTGCGACAGTAAGCGCCACCAATTCTGCAGCCTGTGCTGAAAAAATGAGACGGTTGTCTTGCACTTGCTACCACTTCAAATCCCCCCTTGGCTCTGTGTCTTACCACAGCTGAGCCTGAATACCTTTCTCCATCAGTTTGATCGTTCTTCGAAGACCCATCAATAAAGAGAATCTCCTCAGCTGCTAGAGTATTTTCTTTTACCCTAGGGATCTCATGATAGAATTCCTCGTAGTTTGAGCAATCATGCACTTGCTCATACGTTGCCAGTGGTTCGGCTAGAAACGTGGCAGGCTTCACCATTTTACACCTGACTATTTTGATTGCTGGATTCAATATGACCACCTTTATAAGCAGAAGCCCTCTGAGATGTCAGCGTACCCTTAGGTTTCTCTAGAACAGCAAACAAAGCATGCTCAACAAATAAAGCCATGGAACATCCCATCACTATGCTTGCAGATTTCTCTATAGCGAACACGGCTGCTTCCAGCAATTGTTCACAAGGGAAGTGACCCCTCATTACTGGGTCCAAAATACCACTGTAATATGCCAAGGGTTTGTACACCAATGTGGTTCTCTGTCCAAGTACTGCTGTCATAACTGTTCCATTCATGTGTGAAAATAAAAAGAACTCCTCAGAATATTTGGGAATTCCTAAAACTGGAGTTGTACAAATTGCCTTTTTTTAGTTCATCAAACCCTTCCTCCATTGCCTCAGTCCATCTGTTTTTTCCTTATTCACCTGTGCTTTCTTCAGGTCCTCCAACACGGGTCTTGTGTATAAACTATAATCAAAAACCCATGTTCTAACATAATTACATAGCCCTAAAAACTGCTGCATGTGCTTTATCGTGTGCGGTTTTGATGTTTTCATGATCGCCTCAGCTCTTTCAGGTGTAACTTTCTTTCCTTCATTAGAAAATAAACAGACCTCGGTACAACACCTCTTCCTGACAATACTGCAATTTCTCCTTGTCCACTTTATAGCCTTTGTCTGCTAAAATAATCATTAGCTGAATCGAGTCTCGTTTGCACTCTTCCTCTGTTGTGCTACAGATTGCAGCACAACACTTGGGAAATCAATATTGCTTGGGTCCATCTGCAGGACCATATTAAAGATCGATGGAGACTCACAGTATCCCTTGGGCAAGCGGGTACTTTTGAACTTGGTCTGACCGAACGTAAATGACATAAGATCTTGGGAATCTTTATGCAACGGGATTGAGAAAAACACATTTTTCAAGTGAATCACTGTGAAATATCATGCTTCTGCGGGAATACTGCATAAAATCGTTGCAGGATTTGGAACTAGAGGATCTACAATCTGGTTAATCGGTCTCGTGTCCCGAATTAAACACCATGACCCACCCTTTGATTTTTTTTTGGATTGGATACATGCAGTATTACATGGTGACTCTGACATCCCTAAGATGCCTTGTTCCATCATAGCCGATATAGTATTGAAAATACCCTTGTCTGCCTCTGGAGACCTGGAATACTGCCTTACTTGAGGTAAAATTGCTCCTGGTTTCAACTTAATCTTGACTTGTCCCACCCCCTTTAACAGTCCTACGTCATAAGGGCCCGTAGTAAGGGGGCGCTAGAGGGCCAACCAAGATGACTGCTCCTCTGTGAGCTCCCGAGTGATTCCTTTATCAATCCTGATCAATCGCCGCAATCCTGCTGCTGAGTCGTCCCTGACACACAGGTGGGAAACGATCAATGAATAGAGCAACCACAGCGCCTGAAATCTGGGGGGAAAAGCGATCCAGGGAACCCAAGACACCGAGAGGCCTCGGCGTGGGGGGCTGTCTCATAGCGGGCCGCTCCCCTGAGGCCCGAGCAGACCCCTAGGAGCGCAGAACAATACCCCGCCGGGTCCCAACCCGATGGCAAACATCAGCAGCAGCCCAGTGACAGCCGTGAGCCCGCTTCACCGACGGAGCCGGGGGGGGCGTGGTGGGCGGGGCCTCCGTCTCCACGTTGGCACCCAGCGGAACAGGCGAGAAGTACCCGAACACTGCAACAGCGCGGCTGTGGGGGGATAAAGCACCGGTCCAGGTCGTGACAGCGGACCCCATCCGGAGCCGCATCAGAAAGGTGAAGGGTACGGCTGCGGAGCGAGGAGGAACGCAGATTGAGTGCCGAGAGGCGGGGAGTGTGAGTTTGGCAAGACGTGACAGCCCCCGGGACTGGAGGGGGTACAAGCGGCTTCCCCGCGGCGTCCCGCTCCCCCGGTCCCCTCTACGGCCGGAGCCAAAGAAAGCATATAACGGGGAGGAACAGAGAGCTGCAGCTGTCCTGATCCATCGATCACGCTCTTTCTGGTCTTTCTGGTCCCTGGAACGTTGGGGGTTACTCGCTGTAGTACACCCAACATGGCCGTATACACGGAACGCGGTCTATTGACCTTTATGTCCTAGGCAGCACGTTCTATAAATTAACCACTCCCCTGCGGCTCCGCGCGTCTCAATGCTACCGTTAGCTGTTGCTTGACGTGTGTCATAGTTTGTACTCCTGGAACTGAGTTGCTTCCTGAATTTCCAGAACCCATTCCTTACTCCTTTTTCTTCCCCTCTCCTTGTACCTGTAACCTTCCGCATTCCACGCGGTCCACCCCCAAATGCTGCCTTCCTTCCTGGAGTTAACTTGATCCCGGACGACGAAGGTGAACGAATCCTGGAATCCGAAGATGGCCAAGCAAGCTTATACAAGACCCGAACAGCACGGAAGAAAACCCCAGTGAAGGATTACGCAAAGCAGCGAAAACAGGTGAGAAAAAGTGAAACCTGTGACAGATTGAGACGCCATCTGTTTGATTTCGATGCGGTCATGGAAGCGGCCATCCAGGACCTTATGCGTGGTATGCAAGAGTTGACGATCGAAGTGCAAAACTTAAAGGCAGAGAACGCCGCCTTAAAGCAATTGGTGTTATCCCCTGAATCTGCCACAAAAGAGAGTGTAATACTGAGCGGCGTTGTTGATAAATACGATGGTTCCGCAAAGAGCCTTCGTGGATTCCTTGATTCATGTTTGGTCCACTTCACTTTTAAGCCTTATTATTTTTCTACGCCCAGGGCTAAGGTGGGCTTTATTATCTCGCATCTTTCCGGTAATGCTTTGACCTGGGCCACCCCACTAGTTAACTCTGTGGATGCTCTCCTGGATGACTACAACGGCTTCATACAGGCCCTTAAGACCATGTTTGACCGGCCAGCACAGGTCTACAGGGCCCAGGAACATCTACTCGACTTTCAACAAGGTACCCAGGATATGCTCACGTATGTCACATGCTTCAAACAGCTGGCTAAAGAAGCAGATTGGTCCTCTGAAGCTTGTTTTACTCTATTTCGAAGAGGGCTAAACGAAGACGTCAAGGAAGAACTAGCCAGAGTGGCACGCCCGAGTTCCTATCAAGCCTTGATGGATCTCGCCCTACAGATTGACTTTCGCATCCAGGAAAGAAGGGCAGAGAAAAAGAAAAGCAAGTTACCACTCCAGAAGAGCCCCATTGGAATACCCTTGAACCCCGAAGGCATTTCTACTCCTAGCAACGAGCCTGAACCTATGCAGCTAGGGGCATTCCGTGGACCTATATCCTCCCAGGAAAGGATGCGTAGGATACATACCGGATTGTGCATGTATTGTGCATCAGATAAACATTTAGTGAGAGAGTGCCCAATAGCCCCCCCACAGCGCTCTGGAAACGCCAGCTCCCGATCCTAAATGGAGCACAGGTTCGGGAGAGAGATGCCTGCTCCACATCTATTCCATCCTCGAACTCTCCTGGACAAAATTGTTTGGTAATCTTACAGGCCTTCTTATCGCCATCCAAGAAGGAAACCTATCCCATCCTGGCACTGGTGGACTGTGGGGCTATGGGGGTGTTCATAGACCAAGAGTGGGTCATTAAACACCATATTCCTTACGAATCCCGGACTATCATGCAACCTGTAGAAGCAATTGATGGAAGACCTCTTTCCTCAGGACCCATAACCCTTCAGACCAAGGAAATCGAGCTTGCTATAAACCACCATCGAGAAAAGATAAGATTTGACATCATCAAGTCTGCTCATTACCCAATGGTTCTGGGAATGCCCTGGCTTCAAAAACACAACCCATACATCAATTGGGCATCGGGTTCTTTGTTCCTGGGTTCTGAGTTTTGTATGTCCCACTGCATAATTTCAGACCTTGTTCCGACACCATCAGAAGGACTTCCTACGAACCATCAAGGTACAATATCAGTCTCAAACATTATCCGGGTTCCGGAGATATACCAGGAATATTCTGATGTTTTCTCCTCTGCAATTGTCCAGGCGCTACCTCCCCATAGACCAGAAGACTGTGTTATAGAAACGGAACCTTCGGTTTGTGATTCCGTTTGTAAGAATGTTCATCTTATCCGAACCAGAAAAGAAAGCTCTTCGAGAATACCTGGATATAAATTTTGCAAATGGCACCATACAACCCTCTAAATCCCCAGCAGGGGCCTCGCTGTTTTTCGTTCCTAAGAAAGACACCCAGGAACTCAGACCGTGTCTGGACTATCGAGGTCTAAATCAATGCACCCTTAAGGATCGCTATCCATTACCCCTGATCTCGGACATCCTGGAGCCAGTAAGGGGCGCAGTTGTTTTCACCAAGTTGGATCTCAGGGGTTCCTACCATCTGATCTGTATTAGGGCAGGAGACGAGTGGAACACAGCCTTTAGAACACCCTTTGGTCACTTTGAATACTTGGTCATGCCCTTTGGACTTGCTAATGCCCCAGCGGTCTTCCAACGCTTCATGGATCGGGTGTTCTCAGACATGTTATTTTTTTTTCGTGATTGTCTATCTGGACGATATCCTAATATTCTCGAAGGACCCTTCCAAGCACGAAGAACATGTTAAGGCAGTGTTACAACGGCTACGCGAAAACAAGCTCCTGGCAAAGCCCGAGAAGTGTATCTTCCATGCTTCTACTATACACTACCTAGGATTTGTCCTTAGTCCAGAAGGCATCGGTATGGGTTAATCTAAGGTTAAGGCTATATTATCCTGGCCAAGCCCCACCTCTGTGAAACAAATCCAATCCTTCCTGGGCTTGGCTAATTTTTACAGGAAATTCATATCTTCCTTTTCCGAGATAGTCCAACCAATCATTGCCCTGCTAAAGAAAGATGCTCCCTTCCTTTGGACCACAGCTCAAGAGGAAGCCTTCCAACGGTTGAAGACTGAATTTACCCAGGCCCCCATCCTGGCTCAACCTGATTTCAACCGACCATTCATAGTGGAAACAGAAGCCTCCAGCTACACTATTGGAGCCGTTCTAAAACAGCTATTCGGGAACAGGATGGAACATCCCATCGCCTACCTTTCATTGACATTGACTCCTAGTGAAACCCATTACTCAGTCTTGGAAAAGGAACTGCTAGCCATCCGCCAAGCCTTCACAGAGTGGCGTCATCTACTCCTCGGAGCGAAACATCCCGTTCAGGTCCGCACGGACCATCAAAACCTACAAGTATTGCAGGCCTTGGAATGTAGGAATAGCCGTCAAGCTCGGTGGGCCTTCTTCTTTGCCCAATACCATTTCCAGATTTGCCACTTTCCCGGAACACAAAATCTAATAGCTGACGCCCTCTCTCGACGTCCAGACTACAAGCCCCCGGGAGATCGGGCATATCCCAAGATGTTTCCTCATAAAATATTTGTAGCTCAAGCAAACAATCTCCTGGAAGACATTCGTATGCAAACTCAGAATTCGGAACTCTGGAAGAGTCTTTCAGAAAAGAATCAGTGGGATCTGAGAACCAAGGACGGATACTTGTTTAAAGATAATAAACTGGTCATCCCCACGCAGAAACTACAACAAAAGATGATAAACCTCTGCCATGATACTCTTCACTCTGGTCATCGAGGCATTTCCAACACCCTCCGTCTAATACAAAGACAATTCTGGTGGCCCAGGATGAAGGCTGATGTTCTATACATTCGATCTTGTTCCGTCTGTAATCAAAACAAACATGACAACCAGAAACCAGCGGGATTCTTATTGCAGCCTACACCACCAACAAGACCTTGGGGAAATCATCGCTACAGACTTTATTGTGGAATTACCGCCATCCAGAGGATACACCACTATCATGGTCACCATTGACTTGTTCACTCATATGGCTAATTTTACACCTCTGTATAAATTACCATCCTCGTCAGAACTTGATGGAATCTTCCTGGAACACATCTTCCGACTGCATGGACTTCCTTCCAAGATCATATCGGACAGAGGACCACAGTATATCTCTGTTTTGGAAACACCTTTGCAGGATACTAGGAATCCAACGAGCCCTTTCCTCGGGTTATATTATCACCAAACCAATGGAGTCACAGAACGGGTGAATCAAACCCTTGAACAATACCTTTCGATGTTTCTCTACTAAGGTTAAGGACGATTGGTCGCTTTTAATACCAGTGGCTGAATTCGCCTACAATAATTCGGACCATTAGGCTGTTAAGGCCGGCCCTTTTTTTTTGTAGCCAAGGATTCCATCCTTCGGTCTTACCTTTAGTCCTTCCGCACCCTACACCAGTTCCAACAGTCGATTCCTGGATTGAAACACTCATCAATGTACAGAGAGAAGCCAAGGAACATCTAGAAAGAGCACAAATCCAAACCAAGCACTATGCAGATTCAAGGAGAAGACCAGGGCCTTCTTACACTATTGGGGATAAAGTATGGCTATCCTCGAAACTACTGCCCCGACATCTCAGACCGAATAAGTTGGCTCCTCGATATTATGGGCCTTTCCCTTTAAAAGAAATCATTAACCCTGTGGCCTTTCGACTCAAACTACCAGATTCCTGGAAGAAAATACATCCGGTTTTTCACAAATCTCTATTGAAGCCTTACATCCAAACCACCCAGACTAATCTTAGACCCAGTCCTGTGATTGTCCATGACCAGCTGGAATACGAAGTATCTCGAATATGTGACTCCAGATATAGGCGAGGACAACTTCGATACCTGGTGGAATGGAAGGGCTATCCACCCAGTGAACGTACCTGGGAACCAGTTTCAAACCTAAATTCCCCGAGATTGCTGAGAAGGTTCCATCTACTACATCCAGGCAAACCCAGTGGAACGGGGTTTAGAAGGGGGCATGCTGTCATGATCCATCGATCACGCCCTTTCTGGTCTTCCTGGTCCCTGGCACGTCGGGGGGGTTACTCGCTGTAGTACACCCAACATGGCCGTATACAAGGAACGCGATCTATCGACCTTTACGTCCTAGGCAGCACGTTCTATAAATTAACCACTCCCCTGCGGCTCTGCGCGTCTCACCGCTACCGTTAGCTGTGGCTTGACGTGTGTCGTAGTTCGTACTCCTGGAACTGAGTTGCTTCCTGAATTTCTGGAACCCATTCCTTACTCCTTTTCCTTCCCCTCTCCTTGTACCTGTATCCTTCCGCGTTCCACGCGGTCCACCCCCGAATGCTGCCTTCCTTCCTGGTCTTTCTGGAGTTTCCTTGATCCCGGACGAAGAAGGTGAACGAATCCTGGAATCCGAAGACGGCCGACCGGTCTTATACAAGACCCAAACAGCACGGAAGAAAACCCCGGCGAAGGATTCCGCAAAGCAGCGAAAACAGGTGAGAAAAAGTGAAACCTGTGACAGCAA
Organism: Ambystoma mexicanum; assembly: GCF_040938575.1. Classification (NCBI taxonomy): domain Eukaryota; kingdom Metazoa; phylum Chordata; class Amphibia; order Caudata; family Ambystomatidae; genus Ambystoma; species Ambystoma mexicanum. The sequence continues at coordinate 256,462,586 of NC_090928.1, read as the reverse complement.
CGTGGAACGCGTCGTCCTAAGCAGGGAGGGGGGCGCCACCCGCAGGCTATTATCCGGGTGACTAACAAAACAAAAAAGGAAAAACGTTATGATCACATAAACGCCTGGATATGTGATCCACGCTAGCGATAGTGCATTACCGCGGAGGCACCCCACCCCAAAGGTATCAATAATCCGGGGCAAGCTCTGGCGACTTGGGACAGCAGAACGAACTGCGTAGGCCAGAAACAAAACAATAGCCAATCCTACAAAGCTGGGCACCTGGCAGGGTCCGCACCCTCCCGCCGCACAGTGCAAACGGCGGCACAAGCAGCAGTGATAGCGGAAAGCCGGAAGTCCTAGCTAAAGCGCCAACATCAGATCTCTTTGACCAGTCCCATACACTGCCATGCAAGGACAAGGCCCCCTCTGCACACTACCCAGGACCTCGCTCAGGGCACCAAATAACACCCCAACCCCGAGGCCACAGCTGACATTACCACATCAGCAGCGTCTCTCCCCACCACGCAACTGCCAGGGCAACTTGGCCCCAAGACTGACTGCCGAAAACCGCGCTGCCAACAGTTTTATCGAACCGCACAGAAAACACAGAGGCCCATCTGCTCAGGGCCCCCCCACCAGAATAAGGCGCACCAGCACGCACATACCAGGCCTGGTACACGAGTCTCCAACACCTACCCATATCGAGAGGCCTCCTGGTAAGCAACCAAATGGGCAAATCTGACAAATCACAGCGGAAGCTCAACTTCGATGCAGGACCTGCATCTAAAACCCTAAGACAAGATAGCCGCCCTGATTCCCCACAAGACCATGCCGGCTTAGAAGAGGAACATCCACAGCAGATGGACATCCGAGACATCCTAATGGACTTAAAACCAGGGATTGGAAACCTGGACAGCAAGATCGACACGCTATCGTCCAAGGTAGACCTACTCCAATATCGCCTAGATAAACACAAAGACAGACTGGACAACGTCGAACAGAGAGTCTCAGACCTGGACGATGGTGCAGCATCACTAACATCACGAGTGTCAACATTAGAAGGCCAAATAAAAGCGGTCATGGTCAAGAACGAGGACTTAGAGGGCCGCTCCCGGCGAAACAATATAAGGGTGGTCGGAGTCCGGGAACAAGCTTCCACCCGCGGAGCTTACGGGAAAATCTGCCATTCGGACAATTTTTGCGCTACAGGCGTAATTGCTAGAGTGTACAAGAATGACATCCAAGCAAACATCTTGGCAGACAAACTTTCGGAACGCGGATACCCCAAAAAACAATTAAAATGGCCAGAAAAAGGGCAAGAATTATCCCAAGAGCAATCACTTTACAGCAGAAAACACGTCCGATAGGTGAGAAAACTATTACAGCAGTGTTCAGCTATTCCATCAAAGTGAACCAAATAAAGAGTGAAATTGTAAAACTTTGGCCACTATTAAATATGGGTCCAGTGACCCTTCCCATACCATGGTTTGCTATCAAAAATAGGACAAATCTACAAGATACTCTCATACACTCATACATGCCACTTCAGGAAGTTACCACACAGACCACGCTTTGGGAAACAACACCGGCGTTTGGACAAAAAAATCCCAAACATTTGATCTGGGTCTAACAACACCATGGCGACAACTGTCGTTAACTAACTGTAACACTTCAAATGTTATCTACATAATCAATTGCCCGTGCAACAAAAAATACATAGGCTTGACAACCAGACCCGTCAAAAAGCAAATACAAGAACATATGTCATGCATAAGAACTGAAAGAGAAAATGCCCCCTTAGTTGAGCATTTCAAATCACACAGACATAAGGCCAATGAAATTTCATGGACCATAATAGAGAAAGTGATTTGTCCAAGAAGAGGTGGAGACATGGCCAACTTGCTTTTAAAAAGAGAGAAAAAATTGATATTTCGCCTAAAATTAGACCAATTTGGCCTCAATGAGAACATCCTTTGGCAAACTCTAGCAATGACCAACTGAGCCCGCGCGGACGTGAAATCTAGTTCTCAATCTGGATGCCCTCTAGCGCTCCTATAAACCCATAGGACTTGCATTTAATTTACATACATAGAACTTTCTAACCCGGCCTTACTGAAATATCAACAGCTGTATTTGACAGTATTTAACATACAGATAAATATGGTAGAATCTCGAACTTTGTGGTATCTATTTGATCTTTGGGTCACGTGAATATAAATTCCCATAGAAGTTATTTCACTTCCGTTTCACGTGACCGCATTTATAACAACATACGGTTATGAATCGTAATGCCTTCAAATATCCCCTTCCAATTACTCCATGTTTACATCCCAAGAATATCTGAAGGCCAAGCTGTATGTCCAACATCCTAGAGGGAGAGGTGCCTGACTTCTGGGTCGCACGCGTGCGTGTCATCCTTGAACAAGTGACGCCCCGGCACCTACCACATGACCCGCTAACTACTTTACAACGGGTCTTGCATACGCTCCACCGCGCAATCAGTTCGCGAGTTCGGGAGAGCAAGGACAGAACCGGCGCATGAAAAGCAGTCTGGTAAGTACAAGAATCCAGATGCTGCACTTGTAAACATAGTGCGAAACGCACCTAATGCGTCGGGGAATGGATTCGAGCTTCCCCAGAGTCCCGTCCGTTTGCCAACATTAAGACCTCTTGTGTCATAACATTACGGCATTAATAGAAAATGACGACAGCCTTTGTTCTTTTCCTCACCATCTAACCAGGATTAGGATATTTTACCTGTTCCCCGGGGACATTAATTGTCTGAACCCAGAGGAGACAACAAGGCCTATCAACTGTCAATATCCAGGTCAGTGGCATCACTGGGTCTCAACTTATGACATGAACTATACAATTTGGGCTACTTTAGACCATTACAAATGTGATGCATAGACTATTAATAACAAACTGCATGCTAAAAAATGCACAGAAAGCTCTTGTGTAGTCTTCTGCCATATGTATTAATGGATAAGATGTAGAACATCTAAGCAATGACTATGATAAAAGGTAAAACCACACCACACCCAGCGTAGTGTTTTTAGAATATGAATAGCACTAATAGTACTGCTCATTCATAAGCCATTCACTGGCAGTGAATAACCAACGGTGATGTGTATATATTGTGTTTTACACAGGTCACCTGTCTGTCCCAGTGTCACGCTCACCTGATTCCCACGGGGGCGCTGGCCTGGTTTCGAGTGCTGATGCCTCTTCAATGGTGAAGCGCAGGGCTCTGAAGATGGATAGGACGGGCCCCTCAACTCTGGCTAATCTGGCTCGCAGGAATATCCTCCTGTACGTGAAAAGGGAGTATTACAATCTGGCGGAATAATGCTCGAGCCTCCCACTTCCTTCCAACCATCCTCGATACCCTTCCACGATTCCCCGTGAAGTCTCACCTTAGGGTCTGAAAGGACGAGCTCTCGATCCTGCTTCTGACGCAGGGGCGCGTTGAACCCAGTTACTTCACTGGATTGAGGTTGGATGGGAGTTCAGGTAAGCTTTATTATACTGGTAAGGCGCTGTAAAAGTTCTGTTGCAAGTTCAAAAGTTCAAGCTTTAAATAATAATGTTCATTGTCTTTTTCAGGTGATGAATGAAGATTCCTTTGGAGACTTCTTGCAACAAAGCGCTAATGTTGATGTCTTTTCCCCATAGGGGCCGGGGTTCGGAATGCCGGAGATATGGTGCCGACCCGAAGTGAAACGTGCAGTTCCCGTAAAGATCAGGTAAATCCTAGATGAGCGCTCAGGTAATGTTTTTGCATTCGCTCATCTAATGTCTTTGTCTTTTTTCCCCATAGGGGCCGGGGTCCGGAAAATGCCTGGAAGCAGCAAGACCCGAAATGAAATGGGAATGACCCAACAGGTAAGTCTTAGAAGGAAACTGAGCTTTTCCTATTCCCTTCTTTCTCTCACCTTGTGTTCTTGTCTTTTTCTCTCTAGGCTCTGGGAAGTGGCTGCGGATCCGGATGATCGCTGCTGAAGATGGAGGCGCCCAAGAAAGGTGAGTGAAATGCAGCGCTGCAGCGATCGGAGCGAAATGCTTTTAAAAATGATGTCTTCCTTTTCAGGATCGTCGGTGAGATGTCTCCGTGATGCAGGTTTAGCAGGTAAGGCCTTCTTCCTCACCAATTCTCTTCTTATCACCCTTTGCAGGTGTCCCAGGATGCTGACAGGCGCGGCTGAAGTCCAGAAGCAGGAGCAGACACGGTGAGCGTCCAGCTGCTAGGTGCAGAACAACGCGAAGCACATGTGGCTGTTCGGGTGGGGTTTAAATAGCTTTGGAAGAAGTTCCAGGTATGTATCCTTCCACCGATCAGGTATGTATCCTTCCCCGACCACACCCGGGTGGAAAGTAGTCCCCACAGGTAAAGTAGTCCCATTCAGGCCTCAAGAGGGCCTGGATGTAGCAGCATGGTCTGCATCAGGTAAGTGCACACTAAAACACTTGAACACTTGTCCAGCTTTATGAGCCTGGCGCATAAGGCGCCAGGACTGGGGTACAGCATGAGCCTGGCGCCTAAGGCGCCAGGACTGCGTCCAAAGGGCCCCAGCTTGGGCCCGCTGGAACTTCCCTGGGGGGGAATGATGCCTGCCTCTGGGGTTGCTGGGTCGGACCTGGCTCCTTGGAGGTAGGCATCATGACACCCAGCCCCGACACACTAAGGAGGTGGTAAAGTATAAATCACCCGCCTTCTTTCCCAGAAGTCAACATGTTGGTATGTAAACTATTAGATTTACCTTCCTGTTGAAAATACCAAAAGACTGTCCTGAAGAAAGTGGCCATAACAAACACGTTTCCGCTGAAACCGGTAGACAGTAATTGCTACAATTTATAGATATCAATTCACCTTCTATATATGAGCAATCTTTTAATACACTCCATTAGTTGCAGTAATAGTAAGATCTAGGAAAACGCATAGTGGAGTGTGTCTTGACTTTTATGTTGGTTTAAAACACATTTTCTGAGTTCTTGGAACCTGGATTTGTGTTTTTCTTTTTATACTTCGGTGCACGGGGCCTACACACAATCCCTGGGTCATTAAAGTCATACACAACCCAGTGGATGTCTGTACACCTTACTACCAAAGCACCGATTTTGTTTCTGGTTATTTATCTCTTCCAACGCAAACACATAGTGGAAGAGAGTGGTTGAAGGGCATGATTTACAAAAGGCTGAATGTTTTATAACATCTAGAAGTAGATCGTTTTTCTTCTTATCCTGTCCCCTGTTTGTAGGGGATACACCAGCGCTGCATAGGGACAGACGAGGGTAAAAGGAAGGGATAGTTAGAATTCAATTGTATCCTTTTCTATCCTCCTCTACAGCCTTGTCACTGCGGGTGGTAAAACCCACAGCAGCACTCTGTCTTCTTGAAAAATAACCCTGCCCTCAACCACAGTGGTTTTATCCAAAAAACTGGTTGTTGACCTGGTTTTGGAAAACAGACTCGATTTTGTTTTTTTTCACTAAAATCATACCACAGTTGGCATTTGCCCCACATTTTCATGTTACTCAGTTCATAAAGCAAGAGCATTTCCCTGTTATCCTAATGTTCTGCCCCCCTATATCTTGTTGGAGTCCGGGAACAACCAATACATAACAAGATGGAGGACCACATGGAAAAAATTTGCAAAGACCTCTTTGGCGGCACGACTCTTTCACAACTATTCGTCGTAGAGAGGGCATACAGGATTCCGTCCACTAAACCCATTCCAGGAGCGACTCCTCGTCCAATTATAGCCAAGTTGCTGAATTACAAAGATCGAGACACCATTCTGAGGCTAGCTAGGGAAAAAGGTAGCCTTCAATACGACGGAGACGCCATACAAATATTTCCAGACTTCTCCCCAACAGTTCAGGCCCAAAGGAGATCCTTTGCATCAGTCAAACGTCGACTGCGTGACAATCAAATAGTATACTCGATGCTCTTCCCCGCAAAACATCGAGTTCAATTCTTCAACTCGCCAGAGGACGCCAACCTGTTCCTCGACAGACACGGATGCAAGGCCCCAAACACCGGCCCGGAGGAGCCCCGGAGAGAGCGAGCAGAAAGAAACCTGCCATGAACCACAAATAACTAACACAGTGAAACCACCGCCCAACGACGCTCAACATCAGGACAACACACGCAGATTGGGAAAGGAGGACCTACCCTTGGGAGGACGCTAGCACCCCACGCACAGCAACATTAACTTCATTTTGGGGGGATGCCGAACGGACGAGTTGGGGGTTGTCCGTGTAAGGTACTGTTTTTTAGAGTTGTTATGGCTAAGCACCATCCAGTCCCCCTCCTGCACCGTCTCGTCCCTCCATCCCAAGAGTCAGACAAGCGCAACCATACCCCCGGACAGACTGCTATACCATCACAGGTCACTGAGAGACAGCACGCAGCCCATGAACGAAACACTCAGCCGACCAATTCAAGGTAGCAACGTGGAATATCAAAGGAGGTAACATTCCATCCAAAACGAGAAAGATTCTGCAGTTCCTCAAGCGTCACAACGTGGATGTGGCTATGATACAGGATACAGGAGACACATCTGATTCCCCACAACACCTCTGGGCTCGAAGCTGGGGCTGTCACCACTACTTCTCCTCCTACTCATCGTGTGCCAGAGGAGTGGCCACCATCATGAACCCTAAAGCCGGCTTCCGCATGATAAAAGTGGAAAAAGACACGGAGGGCAGGGCTGTCCTGGTGCAGGGGGTTATAGCTGGGAAGGAGGTCGCATTTGTAAATTCCTATGGCTCCAACGTGGACGGAGCAAATAACTTTGACTGGGTGCTTTCACATCTCATGCAAATCAACACAGCAACCATAATATGGGTGGAGTCCTAAACACACACCTAGACCCACAGAAAGACAAATCACAGACTACAACAACGCACCCGTCCAAAGCCAGCCTCCAAGTCCAAGAGATATGCAGAACGTACAACCTGGTCGACCTATGGAGATACCGAAATTGGGAAAACCGTGAATACACCTTTCACTCGGAGGTCCACCACACAAGTTCACGCATAGACTACCTCCTCGTCTCTGCACAAAGTATGTATCAATGGGGAAAATGCCAAATCCTGGCCAAAACCTTCTCAGATCACGCTACTGTGACACTTGAGTGCAATCTCCCCAACACCAAACCAATAGCACCACACTGGCGCGTTAAACCCGGAGCACTAACTGACCAAGTATTCGCAACTGAACTACGAGAAGCGATCACATCCTTTTTGGACCTCAACCAAGATTCAGTCTTGTCAGCTGGAACGCTTTGGGAAACATTAAAGTGTTACATAAGGGGGGTATGCATCGCCAACGAAAACGGAATACTAAAAACAATACGAAGTGAATTGGCTTCCAGTGAAGAACACCTGAAGGCTTTAGAACTACAGTACACCACTACAAATCAAATGCACGTCCTCGCGGAACTCAAGGAAGTACTACTCAAATTTAGAACCACGGCTGAACGTGAGCTGAAATTCCTACGACGCGGTCACCAGATTCGCCAATAAGGAGAGGGGCAACGACCTGGAGCCCTCCTTGCCTGCCTGATTGCCGCCGACAGAAAGCCCACTCTGGTGGAAGAGTCCTTTGCCCGCTGGGTACATTGGTCCACAGGGAAGAAAAAATAGTTGAAGTGTTCCATGCTTTCTAACAGGACATCTACAGTGCAAAACACTCAAGGGACTCCGAGATCCTACGCAACTATTTAGCTGATACAGAATTATACTGGGTAGAGAGAGAACTCTGCGAACCCCTAAATGACCCCATCACTCTAGAAGAGATCCTAGAAGCAATAAAGAGCCTACCCAATACCAAAGCTCCCGGGCCTGATGGCTTGATAGGGGAATTATATAAAGCATTCGCTCCTATATTAGCTCCCCTCCTTTTAAAAGTCTACGAGGAAGCATCAGAGACAGGAGTTCTCCCTCAAACCCTAAGTAATTCTCCTGCACAAAAGAGATAAACCTCCCGAGGAATGCAGATTTTATAGACCGATTTCCTTAATAAATTTAGACAATAAGATCCTCGCCAAAAACCTATCCAACAGACTAATCCCCCTGATGCCGGCACAGGTACTCGCTGACCAGGTAGGCTTTGTACCCGGCCGTTACACGACATTCAGCATAAGAAGAATGTTTGGAGCCATGGGGGCGATAGATCCCACACACCAGGCGGTCGCAGTCCTCCTCGGCTTAGAGAAGGCCTTAGACTCTGTCGAATGGCCTTTCATGTTTGCGGTACTCAGTCAACTCGGACTGGGGAACCAGTTCATTAAACTAGTAGTGCTACTATATAATAAACCCCAATCAACCATTATCCTTGGTACAACGAAATCCACATATGTCAATCTCCAACGCGGAACTAGGCAGGGATGTCCACTATCAGCACTAATATTCGCACTGATGATGGAACCTCTGGCCTCTGGCCTGTGCTCACAGCACTTCCAAAGAGGTCTTTCCATAGGGCCCCACAACCTGATTATCTCTTTCTACGCTGATGATGTAGTACTATTAATCCGTAACCCTAATGGAAATTTGAACCCCATAATGCACAAGATAATTACATTTAGCACGGTCTCAGGCCTGAAAATCAACCACCAAATCGATTGTATTTCCCCTAACCACTAGTACCAGAAAATTTGCAGATGTCTATAACTTTAAATGAGAGATCTCCCAAGTGCGGTACCTCCAGGATTCTTTTATCCCTAAGCTACCGGGACATTTTCCAGGATAACTATGAGACAGCACTGAAATCACTCCAGGAGAAAGTAAACCGATGAAAATCACTACCACTGTCGCTCTGGGGGAGAGCGTCATTGGTCAAGATGGTAATCCTTCCTAAACTCCTCTACCTGTTTGCCAACATACCAATTCTAATTCCATGTCTTTACCTAGGGAAAGTAAAGAGCCTCATACTAGAATTAATCTGGGCCGGTAAACCGGCGAGGGTGGCTCACACGACACTTGTATTGCCGGTGTTAAGGGGTGGTCTACCGTTTCTCGATCTGGAACGATACTACTGGGCCGCTCAGGTGCAATTTTTGAGTTACTGGTATTCCACCCACTTCATCAGACCACATCTTCAAATAGAACGTGCCCTGGCATCCCCTCACCTATTAAGAGCGGTCATCATCAGCCAACAACCAGTACCACACACCACACTAAACGTGATGCTGTCCACATATGCAATCTGGAAATAAATCGCCCAAAAATACGGGGTATTAACCAGATACTCCCCTCTCCTACCCGTTAGATTTATACCGAGAATACCTCTCACAGCTGAAAGGGTCTTTCTCCAATGGGCAGATAAAATACACATCCACTCGCTTGGCGACCTTTTCGTCGAAGAGACATTCATGAAACCGCAGCAAGCTAAAGAGAGAGGCAGCACCACCTCTCTAGACACATTTATATACTTAAAGCTGCGCTATACTATCCAGGCTTTCTTCCCCTCATTCCCACAACAACCACCCATGTGGCAGCAACTCCATCGCGTGATTCAAGCACAAGGAGAGGGAAGGTTGGTCTCATCAATATACAGATCTCTCCTAACCGATACAGCACCGGAAAACGCACGCACAAAAGAGAGGTGTGAAAAAGCTCTGCAGGCCCCCATCCCGGATGAAGAATGGGTATACATACTAAATCAGACAAAAAAAGTTGCACTGAATTCACGTTTTAAGCTTATCCATTTTCATTATTTACACCAAACATATTACACCCCAGCTAAAAGTTGCAAGCACAGACCAGAGTCGGCTGTGTGTGAGAGATGCGGAATGCCAGCAGCAGACTTTCTCCATCTTGCCTGGAGCTGCCCAGCACTGACCACGTTTTGGTCACAAGTCCTCCAAGAGACAGACACAATAATCGGGGAAGAACTAAAACCCATACCCACAATAGCGTTACTTGGTATGACAAAACATCTAGCACCCGCAACAAGGAAACTAGCAAACGTACTACTCGTACTAGCACGCAGGAGAATAGCCGTGTCCTGGGGTCACGGCCCAGTTCCGACAATTGCAAAATGGCAGAAAGACTTACTCTACTACCAAGACGTGGAATCTGATTATATTAAATCATTGCCTTTACATGCATGCCCCCTGGTCATCTGGAGCCCCTATGTAGCATATTTGATCTCCAAAAGGGCGACTCTTCATCCCCCTCGACCCCAAAACAACCAGTGGACTGAGGAAAATAACAAACCTGTACAAAACCAGAAATAGGAGATCAGCATGGGGACATTGGAGAAGGAAAATAAAGTCGCCACGTAATCCGGAGGGGTGGGGGGGATGTCGGGATAGGGATACAGGGGACTGTACCGGTGCAAGTTGACTGACCCACAGTTGGGCAGATCAAGTTATGTTTTGTAACTGTAAATCAAAAAAGTGTAAAAGTTTAAAAAAATGTATTAAAAAAAATAAAAATAAGGGCCTGTATTGCTCGCCCAGAGTGCACGGACAGTCATTAATCACCAGTGCAATTACAGAGCCAATACTTTAAACGCAGGTAGACGACGCAATGACTTCCAACCACACACACTATTAGAAAATAATGAGCACTTATATGGCTATTTATTCAAAGCTTGAAAGCAACAAGTGATAACACAGAAATAAATCACAGAAGAAACAGAGAATTCAAAAGAAAATACATCACTGTGGGTGTAACTGAATCCCTCATCTCGCCAGAAGCGGCTGGAAGACCCCGATAACAGCCAGGCTGAGAGCACAACAGCCCACAGGTATGCCGGACGGAAGCGTCCCCCCTCCGACTGAGGTCCCGTCTGACCGTTAAGGGGTTCCGCATATATGCACTCCTCAAAAAGGGGTGGTCATTTCTCGAACCTTCTGGCAACGCACTTGTGCATTGATTTCGCAGCCGTTGGTTGCCAGCTGGGTCAACTGACAGTAACCTCAAGGAGCAAAGTGCTTCCTTCCTCTAAAAACAAGCGTCGCGGAAAACAGTCCCATAACTCATAACAAGACCTAACAAAGCCAGCTTTCCCAGCAGAATGTCCTTGACTGCATACCAGGTTTGGAAAGCATGTTTTCGTCAGCATAATAAATCCAGCTCTCAGCAAAATGAGTACAGCTTTTCACTGCGGCATGAAGTAAATATCCATTATGGCTCTGAGTGCTCCCAGAATACACTGCGCACCAGCGCCATGTTTTAGCTCAAGCATAACAATTCCACCCTTGGATATTTATCTTCCATAGCCCAGTGCCAGAGGAGCCGGTCTCTGAAACCGACGAAATATTAAAACTAAGTTGGGAATGCAGTGAATACAACAACAAGCTATTATGATAGCTAATATAATGCAAATACAAGCAAAAGCGTAACGCTGTGTACCCCCAATATCAGGAATCCATGAAAATAACCAATCCCACCAATTCCCAGTATGATCTTGGGACACTTGAGAAATAAGATCCCTCAAACCTCGAATATGACTTTCAATGGATCGTGAATGGTCACTTAGATTGAAACAACACATACCTTCAACTGTGTTACAACCTAAATTATGCTTTAGCAATAGATAATCAACAGCAGCCCTGTTTTGCAAAGTTGCTTTTCTAATAACTTTGCTATCTAGGAGTAACTCTTCTAATGCCTGAGAAGTATGATTGAGTCCTCTGACTACTAAACATGCTAATTTGAGCAAAGATGTGTAACCCCCAGCAGCTAAACCCCAAACTCCCACTAATGAAAGGGTTAATGCTAGGACCTCAGCTTCTGATAGCAAATGCACATGTGAATCACAATCGGGGGATAGACCCATAGACTCAAAAGTTGACTTTTTGCCTCGAGATATCGCTGGGTGTAAAGGGGACATCATTAGTCCTAATCAAGTTAAGGCACATGGACCTCCAGAAATGTTAGCTGGAATATAAGTGTATGTGATGTTGCCACATGAAAAGAGCCATCCTGTTGGAAGTTTCACATGATTCAAATGACTGGCAGCTATCACTGTATGATTACAAGCAATAGTGTTATTCACACTGGTACATGTGCGTGGAACACGCAAACACAATTGTTTCTCGAACACAGTTTGATTTTGCTGTTTGGTTAAATTGAGCTGTTGGCATTTGCCAATTTCTTTAGCATTGCATGTCATAAGGTAACACACATCACCTTGAGTTATATTATAGGTTATAATACGTGTCAAATTTCTTCATTTGCGATCTGTTTCCTGGCAAAACCTGCAGTACTCATAGACGGAAAAGGATTGCCTGATATCGGAATTTTGAACCAAAGAATCATTGTGCGTGACGCCGAAAATATGCTTTAGAACCGGAACTGGCGTCGGCACTGCTACTAAGCACGTAGTCAGTAAGGCTTCAGCATTGGGCACGTCAGTAAGGCAAAAGTGCGTAATGTTCAGGACCTGTTGTGCCATGTATATCCACATATTCTCCGTTTGGGTGATTAAGGGAGAATGTTTTCGCCGTCCTGAAGATGACTCTCGCATAACTGGCATCAATGTTGTTTTCACTTGCGCCTGACGTGTTTGCCGCATTTGACGAATCCATGTCTTCGGTCTGGCTGGCTTTTCGGCATCGGCATAGGGCTGCTTTTGGACATCATTATTCATCATTATCAACTTCTCCTTGATCGCTGGCACAGATATGACATTTTTCATTGGTAGCAGCATGCCGTTTAACTCTCCTGAACGGAGTCCATTTATTCCCACAATTACACCAGCCAGACACAGGATCTACAAGGCAAACCCAGAAAAGAGATATCAGTGTTGTACATCACTGTCTCAGGTAACATTAGTCTGCGGGCACATATTGCCATTTCTTTCTACCGGGCTCCATTACTAAAACTACTTGGTCTTTACTGATGCAATGACATCTGCGGGCACTGGTGGACCACTTGGCCTTTCCACCCACACCTTTGCACCCGGTACCATAATGTCTGAAGAGCCAAAACCACGATCCCCACGTGTAGTTAACACTGTAGGAGGCTCCCCCTTCTTAATCATGGACAACTTAACGGGGATAATAATCAGTTGGGCCACCCGATCGCCCTTGTGGATCGGTAACAATTGGTCCCCACTATTCATCAGGATGACTTGGATCTCGCCTTGGTAATCGGCATCAATTACCCCTCCCAACACTTGAACTCCCTTCAATGCTAGGCCAGATCTAGGGGCAATCCATCCCATATGCTCTGGGGGAATTTGTACTCCAATCCCTGTTTCAATTACAACAATTCCTCTTGGGTCTAATCTGATTTCCTCATGGGAATGCAAGTCTACCCCTGCTGACTCTGGAGTCGCCCGATAGGGAGCTAAAGAACCCGGGGTAATTTCCCAGTACAATAGGGTTTCTCTGACTGAATTGGGTTGAATCTGTAAAGCAGGAGTCATTAGCCGCATCAAAGGAGTTTCATGCTCATTCACAGGCCTATTGTTTAGCAATCAGGGCCTGCAGAGCTTACTTGTCTAAAACCAATTGTATCACTCTAGCCAATGCCCTTGTAATGTCCAAATTGGATTACTGTAACGCCCTATATGCGGGCGCCAACAGAACTGTCACAAACAAACTACAAATATTGCAGAACAACGCTCTTAGAGCAGCCCTGCACATTCCCTGTAGAGCTCACATATCTAACATTAGGAAAGACAATCATTGGTTAAAAATCAGTGATAGAGTTCTCCTTAAAACGCTATCTCTCACACATAAAGGACTGAACAACACTGCGCCCCCATACATCTCAGCCAGACTGGCCAGAAAATCCTCTATTCGCCACACCAGAGCCTCTAATCACTCCCTACTTGAAATTCCCAGATTTAGACTAACTAAAGCAGGTGGAGTAAGCTTCCCTGTTAGAGCTGCCTGTGCCTGGAACGCACTCCCCATGGAATTGAGAACTAATCTTCCCTACTCTAGATTCAGATGTAAGGTGAAAAGTTGGCTTTGGACTAACAACAATTAACCTGCTGAACTCAATCCTATCACAGCGTTCCTTGATTCTGTTCTGACACCAGATTATTTGATTATCTGTTTGATCTGAGTATCTGATACCTGACCAATGAGAGAGATTCACATGCTGTATCTCATGTATACTTGTATATTTGTATTGTATATATATTAATGTATCCTCTGTATGTAACCTAAGCCTAAGTATTCTTGCAACTGCTGCGCCCGGCTACCCCTGGGATTGGAGCGCATTAGCAAATAATAAACTAAACTAAACTTGCACCGCATCAAACACACGATCACGCCAGCCTGCCAAATTGCCATCTCCAGATTTGTGCAGCTGTTCTTTCAACAACCCATTCATTCGTTCAATCGGCCCTGAAGCGGCAGGGTAATAAGGCACATGGTAGAGCCACTCAATGCTCTTTTCCTGACAAAATTCTTGCATCAATTTGCCTTTGAAGTGTGACCCATTGTAACTTTGAATCTGCAAAGGCACTCCGTAATGCAATATGATCTGATCTAACAACCTAATGATGTTCAGTTGTGTGGCACGCTTGCACGGCAAAACCATCATGTATCCTGAGTATGTATCCACAATAGTGCATGCATACTGACAAACTTTACTGATTGGCAGGGGACCAATATAATCAATCTGCCAAATTTGACCTGGTAGTTTTCCTCTTCGCAATGCACCCCGAACAATCTGAGGGATAGGCCTATGCTGTTGGGTTTGGCACACTGGACATTGCAAAATGATCGTTTTCACTACCTCTAAAGGAATACTGATTCCTCGAGCTTGTGCCCACCTGATGGTAGCCTTTTCTCCAAGGTGCCCACATTTCTGGTGAGCCCACTTGGCCAAACCCTCCAAATCGTCTTCCTGAGCCTCCGCATCCACAGATGAAATATTGGTGTGTTCATCTGCAACAGAATTAAACCAACGTTCTAATGAGTCTGTAGCACAATGCGCGTCCACATGATACACAGTGACTTAATTTTGTGATAACATTTCTGCAATATCTTGCCACAGTTCTTTTCCCCACAACTCTTTTGAATGAATCTTCCACCCATTCTGTTGCCAGGTTGGCAACCACACCGCCAACCCATTCGCCACTGACCATGAATCTGTGTACACATGACATTGACCGTGGGTCTCTTGTTTCAATGCCTGGTAAACTGCGTAAAGCTCTGCAAACTGACTGCTCTTCCCTTTCCCTGACGTTGTCAAAATCTTTTTTGTCTTGAGATTGTACGACACTGCTTTCCAGTATCGCTCAGTTCCCACTTATCGGGCTGAGCCATCTGTGAACCAGGCATGTTCTGTCTGCTCCACGGTCAAATCACCATAAGGTACTCCCCATTTCACCGGAGAATCGCGTTTTTCAGGCACTTCCCGTGGTATGTAATCTGAGGGCGGTATGTTGGCTACTTGCTCAGGTAATTTCGCAACTCCACCCTTCTCTGATTTGGCTCTGTCTTGAATGTACCATTTCCATTTAATTATGCTGGCTTCTTGAGCATGTCCTATTCTATGTGTTTTAGGAGAGCTCAGTACCCATTGCATAATCGGTATTTCTGGCCTCATCAATACATCATGGCCCACCGTCATTTGCTCGGTATCAACAAGGGCCCAATAACATGCCAGCAACTGCTTCTTGAGTGTATGAGTTACCAGCATCGGGTAACTTAGGACTCCAAAACCCCAATGGCACACGTTTCCTGTCCTGTTTCTGCCACACACTCCAGTTAGCATAATTGTCTTGTACAGACACATTCAATTCCACTTCGCCTTCCTTCAATGGCCATAAATCGAGCACCTGCTGCACGGTGTCTTTCGCCAAATCAAATGCTTTCTGCTGCTCTTCCCCCCCCCACTGAAACTCATATTTCTTTTGTGTCACTTTGTAGAGGGGGGCCAGTATCTGCCCTAAATGGGGAATGTGCTGTCTCCAGAACCCAAACAGCCCTATAAACTGTTGAGCTTGCTTTTTGTTCATTGGAGTGGTGAACTCAAGTATTTTCTGTCGTGCCTTCGGCACCATTTCTCAATGCCCATTATGCCACTGAATCCCTAGGAATATCACTGTTTCTGCTGGGCCTTGAATTTTATCCGGGTTAATCTCCCACCCTTCCTTCTTCAATCCTTCCATAATGACTTTTAACTGGTTTTGCACACTGTGCTCATCCTTGCCCTGAATCAAAATATCATCAATGTAGTGAGATTTGTATGTCAGGTTTACACGGTATCTTGTCTAAGTGCTCTGCCACCAGCCGGTGACAGATAGTCAGGCTATGTATGTACCGCATAGGTAACCTTGTAAAGGTGTACTGACGCCCGCTCCAAGAAAATGCAAACTGCTCTTGGCACTCTTCAGCAGTTGGCACAGAGAAAAATGCATTGGCTAAATCTACCACTGCATACCAAGTCCCCTCAAACTTTTGGACCTTCTCAATCAAGGTAATGGCATCTGGGACCGCGGGCACTAAGGGAGGAGTGTGTTTATTCAACTTGCGGTAATCCACCGTCATCCTCCAAGACCCATCCCCCTTTTTAATAGGCCAGAGAGGATTGTTCCATGCGGTGGTGATAGGGCGTAACACACCCGCCTCCACATACCCTTTGATGGTGTCTGAAATTTCCTTGTGCTCCCCAGGAATGCGGTATTGCTTCATAGCTACCCGCTTGGTTGCCACAGGCACTTGCACTGGGGGCATCTTCAATTTGCCTACGGTAATGGGTGTGCAGATCAATGCACTCACGCCAAACTGCTACGTTTTACCTCCAAGTCCCAAAGTCAACCCTTCCAGAATGTCAAAGCCAATTATGTACTCGGGTATCGGGACAATCAACAATTGGTATTTCTGCCTATTCAAATTGCCTATTTTCATCTCCACTTCCGTTTGTACTGCGGGGGGGCTCCTTTCCCCCGAGACCTGTAATAGTAAATGTGAATCGTGCTGGATTGCCATGAATCAGAGAGGCCTCCGCCCGATGTCTATCAATGCTCGCACCCCTTGCGTATTTCCTGGCCCCCAAAAAATCTTAACATTAACATGGGGCCGCCTATCAACTTTTATGCGAGAAGACGCTGCCGGAGCTTGGCCGTAACCCTAGTCAAATTTCGAATGAGTGTAACTTGACTCTGCCTCTAGCATTGCACTCACCACCTTCCTCAAATCAGCGTATGTTGGCTGGTACGGGCAAGGTGTCCCCATAGACCCTTCTTCTTGTTCTTCCTCAGGAGGAGCGGAAGGTGAGGTGTCCCCCTGTGGCTTGGTTACTACCTGTTTCTTAACCTGTTTATAGCGCTCTTTGGCTGCAAGCCCTCTCTTTTTGTATAATTCATGCATTACCTTAGTTTCAATGCCATCAATTTCTTCTTGTGGCACACCATCTTTTAACAAAGCCAAAAACATGTCCTTTCTGGACACTCGGGAGTCTCTACTATCTTGCCTCCTGCCTTCAGTTCTTCTCTCACTACGCCCCTCGCTCTCCCGTCGCTTGTCATCCCTCTTGTCCCACTCCCCTAAATCTGCCAGTTGCCGAATGGCATCCACTACCTCATCAGTGGGTTTGCCGTCATACCTACGAGCAAAGTCATAATGACACTTTTGTATGCGGGTGGTGCAGTTCTGATCATCATGTTTCTAGTTGAAACTGAGAGCGGCACGGCCTCCATGTGTCCTGGAGCATCTGCGTGAATTGCCTCTTTTATAGCATGCTCTCTGACCTTTTGAATTGCCTCTTTCAAAGTATACCACTTTGTTTCCTCGCTAGGCCCATCTGTGGTACTGGGGTATTTACGGTTACATGCTTGGGCTGCTAGGTGCAACAAAGACACCTGTGAATCGTGACCATTCTCATCAGGGGGCGGCCCTGCCCTTAAGACCTCCTGTACATTGGTGTCAGTTGACAAGGGTAGAAAACGTGGTGAGTCCGTGGAATCTACCAACAACCCTGCAGCGCCCCCATCTAGCAACCTCACCATCCATGTCAATAAAGGTTCCCCTGATTTTTGCCTCAAACGGGTAATAATTTCCCCAACCTCCTGCTGGTTGTAATACTCCAGCGTGGTTAAATCCACAACCCGGCCTGCAGGATTCTGCGGGTGGGGCCCGGCTCGCCGTCTTCTAACTGGCTTAGCAACCACTGTCTTCTGCTTAATTTCCATTTTGGGGTCTGACTCATTTGCTGAACTACTCTCTGGACTGGTTGAGTCAAAAATGTCACCATCCCAATTATCCGGATCCCAGTCCACACCGGCAGTAGCGATTACAGCTGCCACCTTTCTTTGGTTGACCCCTCCTCGTCCTTTCCTATACTTATACCGGGCTACTCTGACTGCTGCCCTCTCGGCCACAGCCTGGTATGTGTCAGCCTTATCTTTAAAAAGTTTCATTTGAATCTGCTGCATTAACGCAGTCTGCCTTTCTGCAGCCAGCTCTCTTTCCAATCGCAAAATCTCATTTTTCATTTCCAAATTCCTTTGATGTATTTTTCTATAGGCATAGGCATGCAGGAGGACCCAACCCCGCCTACCCAGCGCAGCGCATTTCCTGCCCCGTTCCACTGAAACTTGTTGTAAGCACAACATTACATCAGATGGATCAGCATCTCCCTATCCCTGATCCCATGTTTCACTTAGCCCCGTGCCGCATGCCCACACCTGGGCCAATTTATCATATGGGCTCTTAGTCCAGCCTGGAATGATAACATCAGAACATTCACCGCCAGCGGGAACGCTCTTTTTCCTGAACAAACTATTCATCATTGCAATACTGTACAAAACCTCTTTATATCTATATTTATTTTTCTTTCCACACTGCAGTCACTCGCGCAGGCACGCACACACCAACAAGGAAAAAAAAAAACAGCTTAACACAGTTCAACATTCACTGCCAAATTATTTTTGCTTGGAATGTAAACGAAGCCTATCTGCGTTCAAACAGATTCTTTAATATTTGGAACAATTCATCACAAATATCCTGTTCGTGACGCCAAAATGTATTGCTCGCCCAGAGTGCACGGACAGTCATTAATCACCAGTGCAATTACGGAGCCAATACTTTAAACGCAGGTAGACGACGCAATGACTTACAACCACACACACTCTTAGAAAATAATGAGCACTTATACGGCTATTTATTCAAAGATTGGAAGCAACAATTGATAACACAGAAATAAATCACAGAAGAAACGGAGAATTCAAAAGAAAATACATCACCGTGGGCGTAACTGAATCCCTCATCTCGCCAGAAGCAGCTGGAAGACCCCGATAACAGCCAGGCTGAGAGCACAACAGCCCACAGGTATGCCGGACAGAAGCGCCCCCCCTCCGACAGGTCCCGTCTGACCGTTAAGGGGTTCCGCATATATGCACTCCTCAAAAAGGGGTGGTAATTTCTCGAACCTTCTGGCAACGCACTTGCGCATTGATGGGCAGCCGTTGGTTGCCAGCTGGGTCAACCAAGTGCTTCCCTCCTCTAAAAACAAGCGCCACTGAAAACAGTCCCATAACTCATAACAAGACATAACAAAGCCAGCTTTCCCAGCAGAATGTCCTTGACTGCATACCAGGTTTGGAAAGCATGTTTTCTTCAGCATAATAAATCCAGCTCTCAGCAAAATGAGTACAGCTTTTCACTGCAGCATGAAGTAAATATCCATTATGGCTCTGAGTGCTCCCAGAATACACTGCGCACCAGCGCCATGTTTTAGCTCAAGCATAACAGGGCCCATAGTACATAAAGAAATTGGCACTTTCTCCATGTCCTCATCAAAAAATGCGGAACACTAACACTATCACCATTCATTGTGGGGTCTCTTCTTTCTATCCTAATCCAATACGTAATGCTCATTTCGAACACTACTTTGTTGTCTGACCGGTCGTCTTTAAACATATCCTTGTCAGTGACATTGGTCAATCTGTGCCCTTCCCCAATGGCAATCTCTGTTCTCCATGGCCTGCCCGCGCCATCAAATCCTTCGGGTATGACCAATTCCCCTCACACTATGATTGCCTGCAATTCTAAAGGAAATACCTGTCCCCCCTCTTCATCCATAGGTATCTGTGGTCTGAACAGAAATTCATCGGGTATTCTCATAATCTTGCCCACTAAACCGGGGAAACCACGTTCACAAAATGCGTACCCCATAGTGAAAAACTTCTGGCTCTAGCGTTGTTCCTCGCAGAGCTATTTGTCCTGTAAACGCCATGATATATTCGCCCACATTTAAGTAATGTATTCCTGGCGTCGAACACACTATACCTTAATCAGTGAAGGAAATCGGCATTTCTAGCTTTGTCATTAAATCTTGGCCCAGCTTGGCCCAGTATATTAACTGGTGTCTGTCTTGAATACAACAATGGGACAGACATAGCACACTCTCGTATAGAGACTGGCAATTTCTCAGTAAAAGGAACTCTACTTGTAGCTCCAGAGAACCCTTGAGCATTCATGGCCTTTCCAGGTAACGAAAATGTTCCCTCTCATGTACATGAGCGAGTTGCCCCATTGTCTACTAAAAAAGAAAAGGATTTGCCTTCTATGGTAACATCAACCGTTGGTTCCTCTTCAGGATTTGGCGTCACCGATAGTACCGAACATACCAAGTCACTGTGTGAGCCATCCTATTGTGGGTGCATACTGATTCCTGTACCTGTGAAAGGGTTCCCTCCCTCGATATTGACCCCCTACTCAAGGAGTCAATACCTGTCCTGTTTGCATTCTGCTGTATCTGCTTGGGTGCGTGCTGTGACTGCCCTTGTGGCGGAGTCAATGGTGCTTGCTGTGGTTGCAAAGCCTGTTGTGCTTGCGGCACTTGTGCCTGATACACCGTCTGATCTTGGCCGAACCCATCCCTACTTTGTGGGCTGTATGCTGGAGGATAAGTTGTCCCCCCCCCTCTTGAGCATTGCCCATTCTGTACATACCCTTGGCTCCCACATGTTCGTGCAATGTGCCCTGTCATTCCACATGCCCAACACACAGGAGGGAGTCTTCTAAGTTGCCCTCCCTGCATGCCTTGATTATCATTCTGCATATTCTGAAAACCACCTTGGTTATACTGAAAGTTTCCCTGATTATTCTGAAAGCCTCCCCTCCCTCTCGGCATAAATATATTCCCTCCTTGATCCGACTTCCATTGGTTATTCACCTGCGGCATACCTGCTGCCTGCTGTGACCCTAACCCCTCTCCACTAGTCAACATCGCCCCTTCTATAGCATATTTCGACAGTTTTTTCTGTACTAGCTTAGATTCATAGAGCTTCCTAGCGTCTTCTTTTACCCCCCTCCCTCCGCCTCCATACCCACCAGCTTCTTGAGCTGCCTCTGCACCTGTTCTGGCAATTCTTGACATAAAATATGATAGAATACAGGTATCGATTTCCCCCTAGGCTCCTGAGTTTCCAAAGACCACTGTTCCTTAAAATTTGGAATGTAAGCGAGCGGATTTTCGCTGCCCTACATCTTACGTGCCATAATTGCACCCATATCTGACTTATCAGGATTTTGTACTCTAAGCGCTTTCCAGACTGACGCTCTACAATTATTAAACAGTGCCCCATCATGCGGTGTGTTCTGTGCTGTGACGCTTGAGTATCCTGCTCTCATCCAAATGTCATCAGCCCTTTCCCCAAGGATAGCTGCTAGAAGACCCTTAATGTCCCCTATAGCTAAGGTATTTCCTCCTGTAATTTTTTCAAATTCCTAGATCAATTTCACCGCCCCGACGTTAAACTGGGCAACTTGCATCTCAAATTGTCCTTATCCATCTGGGGCCATGGGATATGCTGCGGTCTGGTCCCTCCTTTTTCTAACAAGGGGAATCCCAAAATCGCAATCAGCTCCCATCGTCTGCCTATCCATAGTAGGGACAATGGTTCCTGATCGCCTTCTTCCTGGTAATGATCTGTCTGCTCACACTCTCACTATGAGTTCGCCTTTTAGGTCACTCTGGGTAAGCCATAGGCTCTGGCGTCCTTTCTTTAGGCTGATCTAAGTCCGACCACCTCACTTCTTTATCAGTCTGAAAACATCCCTCAGGACTGCATGCACTTGCACCCTCCTCCTCACGGAAGGTTTCCCTGTCTTTGTCTGACATATCTTGTTCCCATCTTGGATGGCTGTCTTCTTTCTTGTCTCTGTTTAGAGTCAGCGTGTCCAAAGACGGGGCTCTATGCTCGAGACTAAACAGGCCTCCCTTCTTGCCTGTTGACTGGGCAATTTCTGATTGATCATCTTTCCCTTTTGTTATTCGGTTCACTTTTTGCCCTCATCTCCTGATAAGCCTTCTTAATTCTGTCTCCGATACTTCCTATCTCAATATTCTCCTCTAGGTTTAGCTCACTGCTTTAAGCTCTCTTAATGGATACAATCCTTCATCTTTCGTACTATCGTCCTTTAGTTCAGGCGCAGTAGGGGGAGCAGAAGGCTCAGACCCCCCCCCCCCCTTTCTTTACACTGGTTAAGCATCCAGTCTTCAGGCAGTGGGTCTTCCCGTTCCTCCTGGTACATTTTCCAAAGCTCTCGGCTGGCTAGCCTTTTCTCTAACTTTTTTCCCGTGTACGCAGCGTGCAAGTATGTGGTGATATATTGCAAAACCGCTTTTTACAGTGATCCCCCTTGTGGCAATGGCATGAACATTGTATCTGCCGTGTCCTTCAGCCATTCTGCACTATATTGCTTAAGCTTGGGTGCGTGTTTTGGCAGCTGTTTGCATAGGTGCATAAGCGCAGTAACATCCTCCATTGTGACAAGTCTCAATCGGTACTGTTTTATTTGCAATTATCTAAAACGGGGTGTCAGGTGTATTGACTCACGTTCGAGTTATTATGCTGCAACATTTGGTGCTGTGGGCTTAGGAAATCCAAGATGGCCGAAAAGCCCACATTTGCGCCAGAATCCAAGAAAACCGTGCAGTTTTTGCGTACACAAATGGTCGCCTGACCTGCCACTCGCCAGTGCGAGCGTGATGGGCCAGAAGCGCCATGAGTGAAACGTGGTGCCAAAGGAAAAACAGCAGTGCCTGTTAGCTCAAAAAGCACTTTGAAATCACCTTTGTTTCTCTGAATGCAAGCTCAAAATGCCTATTTCAAACATTGCAAGATATTCAAAAATCTTACTGAGCACAAGCAGACGTCTGGTAGAATGAAGTCTTGTCTGCATACAATATCTGGAAAGATGAAGATCCTAAAATAATGTTCATAACAAAACTGGCTGAGCTGTGGATGTCAGCAGCTTAAGTGAAATTGGATTTAAAGCCACTAAAATCGAAATGTTTAAAATAAATGAGTGACCTACTTTTGAGTGTCACATAGGTTGCAACTGTTTAAATGTCATAGTTTTGAACTTGGAATCAGCGTTCTAGCTGCATGTGTAAAAATTGTAAGTTTGATTTGAATGAAGAATAATTGGAACAAAAGTGACATTTGGCTGAAGCCTGGCTTAAAGGATTGAATTCTGCCCGGCAAATACCCCCGACAGGAGTTGAAACTTGCCCAGCAACTGCATTCACAGGCCTGGCCTGCCTTCTGCTGCCCCCACCAAAAGGAGATTACACCTCTCTGATTGAATCAGGGGAGGGGTACCTGGGACTGCAGGGAAACAGAACAATGGACTTTCCTTGGCTCAAAGCAATTGCTAAATCAGGAGGTTGTAAATGGCTTCCTCTTGGAAGGAACTGGGTGGGGGACTGCCTCTGTGAGCTAGTTGAGCTTGGAGGCAGGGACAAACAAGAAATTCCCCCATGTGCTTTGGGACTTAACCACACCCATCTAGGCCAGAGCATAATTTTAAAAAGATGGATAATTCATAGTACAAAATTGTCAAAATTATATAAATAATATCATTATTCCTGTGATTTTTCTGTGCACATTTTAAGAGGTGTTAGGACTCTGTGGTATGTTCTGCGGGGTAGTAGCGGAAAATAGGGTATTACTCCAAATGTCTGTATGTTAAAAATCTGACACTTCATCATCTGATGCCCATATTCCATGCGCACGTTTGTGTAAATTCTGGAAAAATTTTGATATTGTGTTCTGGATGAAAAGGGCAGAATTCTGTCAGAAGTGGACACAACATCTTACAAAGACGGGGATCGGATGGTTTGGCGCTACAGAAAATATGTTAACTGGACATATAATGTTAGAAAAATTGTACATAGATAAATATGCATTTGAATCAAAAATAGATTTGTGTGCAAAGTGACAAGGGGAGGATTCTCTGACCCATAAACATACCTCATCACGATGACACTCCATTTCCTTCCCCCAATCAAGGGACAGAGGAGAATTTGGCCAATGATAAGTTGTGAGGGGCAGGCTTAGTTATGCTCACGCACACACCCATTTTGGTGATGCAATTTCTGCTATAAGTAAGGATGGCAAGCCTAAGTGGGGGAACTTCCAGATTCACTCATCACCTGAACATTGGCGGGACGCTCTGCACGAGAAAACCAGACTCCAGTTTCCAGAACTTTGAAGCGGAGGGCCTACTGCAAGCTGCACTCTTCTCAGCTGGCCTTCCAATCTTGCAAACTGATTTTACCCCAGACTTCCAAGGGGCACATCAGAATAAAACAGCCGGGCTGTGCTGTTTATGCTTCTTTGCCAAGAACTTTTGCCAGAACCAGAGATCCAGACCAGCAGAGCAGAGCTGACCCAGATAGCTGTGACTTCAGAACCACCCGTCTGAAATCCAGTCTAAACCTGTTGACCAGATCTTGACGGCCTATTTCAAATTCATAGCGTGAGTATCCAGCCTAGAATTGCCCATAGCCAATATCTCTTTCTTAAATAACCCTATTCCAACTACCCTATTGTTCATAGACTGCACTGTGTAAATTCTGTTTGCTTTCTCTGATTCTCTTCCTTACCCACATAGCCCGGTGATAAATTGTAGTGATAAATAACCATCTATGCGCTGATATTTTTTCAAGATCTTGACGCACAACAATCAGAGCGGAAGGGCCCTGTTCTGGTGGTTGTCCCGTTGGGTATCTTGTAGTTTGCATAGTCCTTAGTTAAGTACATATTGGTTCCGAATCTTTAAAGCGCTTCTTTCATGCTGAAATCTTGACTCTGTTTCTGAAAAATCTACCTTCCCAAAAGCCTCTAGAGTTTATAATTCAAAGCACACTGTCATTTGTGAATTTCTACTCCTTTCTAAAAAAAAAAAAAAACCTTTTCTAAAATATGTCATTCTGGAACCATACGTGCTAGGAACAAGTCCAAGGTGTCGAATTGAAGCTTACATTCTCAGCTTTCCAACAAGCCCCAAACTTTCTATTCCTCATAGTTTTTCCGTATTCGCGATTACCACGCGCGCAAAAGTTTGCTGCAATTTCGTTTTTGCCAAATCTAACAAAGTGCAATTTATTTGGTGCTTGCATCCAACTTCTGTTTTCAAGTTTCCCTGTGATCATTAGTATCCTATCATCACTAGTGTGTCCTACCAATCTGCTGTGTTCCCATCATCCTTTAAATAAATTCTGATCTTTAGTTCATAATTTAAATTCAATTAATTTAATTAAAATTCACTGTGATTCAATTGTATAAACTGCATATCAGTTCTGAATTCGCTCCTGTATTTGCTGGGGGGAAAGTGGGATTGATATATTGTTTGCTAGTGTATTCCTGAATACCTGCCCTCTTTACCCTTAACTTTTTGCATTGTTTGCTGGGGGTAGAGGGGTGTGCAGGGGGGAACCATATTCATATGTCTATTGATTCAAACCATTTCAATTATTATTTTGGTGCTGCATTGTTATTGATTATCCTTTCTCCAGATTATTAAAGAGAACTGTTAGTATAACTGACCCCATTAGCGATTACTGTACCTATTAAACATTATGGTGATATTTTGTAAATTCATAAATAAATAATTTTTAACTTTGCAAAACAGCCTGATTCCTGGTTGAGTGTGACCAAGGGAGTTCCAAGAGGGAAGTGTCAAATAAGTGTTATATCATTCAGGAATAAAAGAACCTAATAAAAAGAATAAGGGTTCAACTGTGTATTACACGCTAGGCGTTGACTTAGGTGAAGTGCCGGATTGAAATACCATACAGGGGAGTACAACAGACCTCAACGGACGTCGCACAAGAAATCTCAACAAGTTTCATAAAAAAGAATTCTTATATAGTGAACATTCGTCATCATTGACGTCACACTACGTGCCAACTGCAAAATCCTGCTTGGGGATAGGCTTACATGGAACATCTAGGTATATGTTCCATCCAGACGGGGGTTGTGATTGGGTCTCTAACATCAGTTGTACAACTAAGCCCTCCTCTAGTGCAAGTCATCTTCATCGTCACAAAATACACGATCATCTATTGGCTACACAAACTATAGGGCTCTTTGATATGTGGCCCTCTACAATTGGTTGGCACACTTGTACCCTTCTGGAATATTCCACTTGCTAGCAGCACGCAAGCTGGTTACCCCAGGTACTGGGAGGGTCGGCTTTGGTCATGCCGCCCCAACAATTAGCCCAACATCTATCATCACTCTGTGGTCTGCAATGCAATTAAGGCTTTGAACTTGGCCTTGCAGAAGCTCTCTGTGTCTGATAATAAAAGGAGGGTGGGATGGTCTTAACTTCTGGTTTCAGTGTAGCTCGACCCAAATTCTATTTTCATCTGACCATGTGACTGGAGACCACTTTTTTGAGCTCTTTGTTGCATATGATACTATTTAATGATGAACTCTTGACTCCTTCAGTTTTTATTTCTTTCATCCAACCTCAAACAGAAGTTTGTTTCTTTCTCATGTTCATGTAGCTTCTTGACAACCGGGCTCACGGTGGCCTCGACTCTTGGTGCTGGGCCAGCCAGCCTTTCTTGAATTCTCCTTCTCCATCAGCTATTTTCCAACTGCGCCACACTCGAGCCCTTTCCATTCACGGGGTTCACGTCTTGCTAAAGTGCATTGTGCAACATCCATATTCTATATACTCCTATGTATATAAATTTTCGCATCGCAGCAATATCTTTACTACGTGGCCAGCCTCAGGATTACTTTGCCTACTTGCATTACAGCATCTGTACAAGTGTAAAATGACTTTGCATTTTCTTCAGCGTTACTTTGCACAAGCATCTTCATTTCGATCCCGAAATGTTGCTTTACTTAGACACCTCCTCTTCAGAGCTTATAGAATATCTGTTCTTTTGTGTTTTTTCCAGGTGCGTCAGTTCTGCTTTTCATGACATCACCAGTTCTCTTTCTCATCCATTTTCACACTTCTTCTGAGACTCTGTCCATAAGATAATCATTTTTTCGTAAATGCATATAGGGTTTTCTCAATGGATATCTTGTTTTAAGAATTCTTTGCGGTACAGGTATCCTCACTGGTACTGCACATATCGCAATTTCCGGTTCCCAACATAGGCAACATGGGGGCAGAGCTTCTGCTAGGGGTATTTGGCTCCTCCTCTACAGACTATAGGCTAACTGAAATAAGAAAAGGCCGTACACCTGACAACAGATGCCTTCCTCTTCCGCTCAGGGTCAATCTCCCGAAGAACCCATGCAAGTGGGCACCACTAGAGGACCCTTGACACTGACCGAAAGAAAGAGACGCAGAGACCAGGGCGTTTGCTTGTACTGCGCCTCGACAGCCACAAGCCTGTCCAGAGGTACCCCCTCGCAGACAGGGAAACAGACCCCGGTCTTAAGAGGAACCACTAACCAGAGTTCTACAGAAGGTTCAACAATGCCTTCAAAGGACCAGATGACGATTCACACTTGATGGTGGTTTGCACCATACCACGCTGGAACAGACAGCCAGGTAGAGGTGTTGGCCCTGGTTGACAGCGGTGCAGCTGGAAATTCCATAGACATTAATTGTGCTAAACAGGAGGGGCTGCAGCTCATTTCCAAGAAAGAGGAACAGATGGTTGTAGGAGTGGACGGTCGCCCTTTGTGCTCAGGTCCCATCAGCCAATCCACTGTTTTGATTCAGGTTTCCGTCAATGATCATCATGAAATAATAGCCTTTGACGTAATAAGGGCAGCACATTTCCCAGTCATCGTATGCATACCCTGGCTGCGCAAGCACAATACTCTCATTGACTGGTCTCTCAATACTCTACAGTTTCGATCAGAGTTCTGTAAAGGACAATGCGCAGCGTCTTCCTCGATCAAAGTTCTGTAAAGGACAATGCGCAGCCTCTTCCTCGTCCGAGTGTGCAGCAGTTTCCTATACCTCTCAAATCTCTACTGGAGTCAATTCTCTCATCTGTGTTTCAGGACTATGTAGATGTTTCCGAGCCAAGGATCTACCACGTCACCGTCTGGAGGATTGTTCCGATGACATCTTACCCAATGCCATAGTCCCCTTCGGACGCATGTATTCATTTACTATTCCAGAACGAAGGGCCCTACGTGACTACCTATATCACAATCTACAAAACGGGCTGATTGTCCATCAAAGTCACCTGCCGGAGCCTCCCTATTCTTTATCTCAAAGAAGGACTCTAAAGAAGTTAGACCATGCATCAATTTCCACAGGCATAATAAGATCACAATAAGGGACTGGTACCCGATGCCTCTGATTAAGGATATCCTCGAGACAGTCCAGGGGGCTCTGATCTTTAGCAAGCTTGATCTAAAGGGTGCCTACCATCGGCTAAGAATTAAGGAGGGAGACACGTGGAAAACGGCGTACCGGACGCAATTCAGTCTTTTTTTTATTTATTTATTTATTTATTTATATTGCGTGTTGCCCTTCGGACTAGTTAACGCACCAGCTATATTTCAACGGTTCATGGACTGGCTTTTTGCAGCCATGCTGTACTTATCAGTCATTTTTTATCTAGATGATATACTTGTGTTTTCCAACCACATCAGTCTTCATCAAGGTCACCTTACGGAGGTCTTGGAACGCTTGAGGCAACATCAACTATTTGCCAAGCCAGAGAAGTGTCTAATTGCAGTTCCTTTAGTCCCTTATCTAGGATGCATACTATCCACCAAAGGAGTGGAGATAGATCCCAGGAAGGTTGCTTCTATTCTCGATTGGCCAGCACCATCATCTGTAAGGGCGATGCAAGCTTTCCTTCGTTCGGCGAACTTTTACCGGACATTTATTGACAACTTCTCTGACCAAGTTCACCCGATTACAGCTTTGCTGAAAAAGAACGTTCCTTTTCTTTGGGATTCCAAGGCAGAAGAGGCCTTCAAAGGGTTGAAATCGGCTTCCTGTTTCACACCCATCCTCAAGCTACCAGATCAGCAGTTACAGTTCCTAGTGGAAACTGACACCTCAGCAGGAGCCATAGGGGCGGTTCTCAAACAAGAACATGAGGGACAAGAACACCTCACCTATTACTCCCGAACCCTAACCCCAAGTGAGACTCACTACTCTGTCATAGAAAAGGATTTATTGGATGTGAAGCAAGCATGTGCCGAATGGCGTAATCTTCTGGAGGGTTCCGCACATCCCTTTGAAATCTGCACAGATCACAGCGATTTGAAAGTGCTACAACAAATGGAATGCCCGCCAGGCTGGATGGGCCTACTTCTTCGCACAATATGATTTCCACATCAGTTACATCCCAGGTAGTAAGAACACTGTGGCAGACAGCCTGTCCAGATGTCTGTCGCTTTGTCATAATTCCCCATTTAAGGGAACGCTTCTTCTTCAAGATGTACCTTTCATTGGGATCATCTACCATTTTCTGCAAGAGGTAAAGTTTGTATCCACCAAGGCCTTGGAGCCCTTCTCCCAGGATTTGCAGGCTCAGATGTCTTCTAAGAACAGGTTACTGTTCCTTAAAGGTTGACTATATGTTCCAGAGACTTGTCTACAACAGCTTGTCCTTTCTTGGGGTCATGACACGAAGATCGCCGGCCACAAAGGGGTGGCAGCTACCATAGATCTTATTACTCGAGTGTTTTGGTGGCCCAACATAAGAACCAATATCAAACAGTATGTTCAAGCTTGTACCATTTGTGCCAGAAGCAAGAATTCCACCTCCCAACCAGTGGGGTTGTTAGAACAACCCAAACTCCCTAAAGAACCAGAACCTTGGTCTCATATCTCTACAGACTTTGTGGTAGATCTCCTTCAGTCCCAAGGATATACCGCCATAATGGTTACAGTGGACAGCTTTAGTAACGTACCCCTTTTCTCCCCATTGAAGGGGGTTCCTTCAGCACCAGAGATGGCACAAGTCTTCCTAAGAGATATAGTCGGGCTATGCGGTTTACCTGAGACCATCATATCAGACAGAGGGTCTCAGTATACATCTAACTTTTGGAAGACTCTGTGTGAGCTTCTGGGCATTGAGCGAACACTCGCATCAGGATACCACCCACAATGAAATGTACAGACAGAAAGCCTGAATGGCACCATGGAACAATACCTCTGGTGTTTTGCTAATATCGAACGAGACAATTGGGCCTCTCTCTTATCCATGGCAGAGTTCTCATATAATAACACTACACACTCCGCCATTAAGATGTCCTCGTTCTTCTGTCTTTATGGTAGACAGCCCTGTGTCTTTCCCGCTACTTCTTTTCCTCACACTGCATTACCTACTGTGGACTCTCTTATGGATTCCATGTCCTCTGCACAAAGAAGAGCGTTGCTCAACTTGAAAGAGAGTTGCAGAAGATGCAAGAACCAGGCGGATGCCCATCGCCGCCCCGTGCTGGGTTGGAAAAAAGGAGATCTTGTTTGGCTTTCCACCAAGAATCTACTAAGGTGGACTCATCCCTGTGCGTTGCAACTCTAGCTTTCTGCTGTACACGCTCTCGCCTAGTTAGCATCTACGTCCTTGGCAGTTTTTCTCCTAACTTTCCTCCGTTCCTGCATCTGTCCCTCCTCTGGCCATCGTACGGCTTCGGGCCGGTAAACTTTTGCTTACTGTTGTTCATTTTTTGGGTTACTTTTGTTTTGTTTTAGTTTCTCCGCGATCTTCCGCCGCTTCTGTTTCCTGCTTTTATCTGTCTACTTTCTGCCTGTCTACTTTCTGCCTGTCCGTCTACTTGCCTGTCTTTCCTCGCGTGGAGCCTTGGCTCGGTAGGTCCTTTTCCTACTTCCCAGTCTTGCCGGGTACTCGCCCTGTCTTCCTTTCTTTCGCTCTTCCAGTTCTCTCGTTGCTTGCCTCTGGCTCCCGCAAGCCTTCTTGTTCTGCTGGCTCCGCGCCTCCTCCATTACCTCAGAGGACCTCCAGGCACTTGCTATTTTCCCTCATTCCCTCTAGCCGTATTTCTTTTTCTGTCTGTTTTCCCGCGAGTTATCGGGCGCAGCAGGCTCTGTGTGCTCTGCTTCCGACCTCGACTTGCCTGACGCTTGCGATCTACCTCTGTAGTATTACTTGGCTTGTGGCTCTCTTCTTTTCTAACTCTTGTTTCTCTTCTGGCCATGCCTTTTCCTGCTCCTTGGAAAACCTTCCTCTGCAGAGCACATTGAGCTTTATAAGTATCTTAGCTTTCTCCCATGGTTCCACTGAGTACCTCTCAAGTTACATTTGTTTGAGCCCTCAATCTGCAGCTACTCATCTGACCAGACCGGAGTGTCTACTAAGATCAAGTTATTTTTTTCTTCTGCCATTGGCTTTTTCCCCATTCCTGGGCTGCACAGGATAGACGTCATTCTTGTTTTGATGGTGTCTTCATCAAATGACAGTGGCAAATCCCCGGAACAGACCCTACCTCTTCAAGAAGAAGGGAACCTTCGAGGAATCCACCACAGACCTCTCTGCTTTTGAAGCCTCAACTAGTGGGAGCTACACCAAAATACAGGCGAGACCTGACGCACTATGCCCCGTTCCTAGGGACATGGGAACCAGGTTTTTATCTTGAGGCTTTCCAGGGTTCAGGAGGTGGAAACACTTTACTAAAGTGGGAGCAAAAACATTTTTGGCAGAGACCCATGTTCTGTCCTCAAGTCCGTATCCTACCCAATCAATCGGATACTGTACCATTTTCCTCCAGTAATGGGAATCAGTGATTTTCTTGACTTTGTATTCATCTTGCTGACCCACCACCGGGAGTTGAGGTAAGTGCCTATCCCCATAACGGAGAGAATGAGTGGCAGGCTTAAGGAGGAACACGTGGAATGCTGGATATATGCGATAATGTGGAGGTAGCTTTTGTCTCATCGCTACAGGGTTAATAACTTTTTCTATTTTAAGCAGGCCTGTGTATCATGGTTTGAGTTTATGATGACAAGTAGGTAGTTGAAGGTTCTGGGTTGCTAGACAGACTTAAGTTGATAGAAGGGGACATCTTGTCTTTATTTTATGAGCATCATTTTTAATTTGTTCTTTAGCAGGTTGTAACTGGGATTAAGCTTTCTGAAAGCCCTGAATGTAGTTTACTGGTGTGTTGTTGTGCCACAGGAAGGCGAGCCGCATTGGTTTTGATCGAAGGAAAGGATGATGGGTGGTATCCATCCATGATAAATGAAATGGAGAATCAGCCACTGAGGAATGGTATGCGTATTTGTATGCAAATTCAACCATGGGTAATGACGTCGCCCAGTATTTGTTTCATACCGTAGCATAGCAGCGTAGGTATTGGCTTATCACTTGATTCTATGTCGAGACCGGAGGCTCGGATTATGCTTCTCTTTCCATTTTATTACTTCAGCAGCAAAGTAAAACCAATATTATAAAAGATAACAAAGCTCAAAAAAACTATAATAACCATTGAAATGGAGTCTTTGGTAGTCCTGATATTATTGGTCTTCAAGCTGACCATATGACAAACATAACCAATCAGTACAGTGCTTGTCCATGACCACACTGTCTCTTCTCCTCCACCTCCTCTTTCTTTGCTGCTCGGCAGCTAGTTAAGTGGTTTTTCCATATTCTTATGAATTTCGTATTTTATGTACTGATTTATTGTGTGCACGCGTACAGCGTAGAGGATTTGGCACGCTTAGCCGCATTTTCGTGTGATTGAGAATGTGGTCGTGACAAGGCTGGTGCTCCGGCGACCGCAACCATTAAGGGAGACCCACAGAAGGCAGTATGGCCACGGAAAAGGGAGCGTGACGGGACCAAGTAGTTCAGGCGCTCCCTACATTCCACTGACCGTTACTAAAGTATAAACTTCAATAGATCGCTCTGTATATAAACCAAAAACAAATTCAGTCAGTTTTACTAGTGTGCGTTTCAAAAAGGAAAAAAGGAAAGAAGGACTTACCTGGACAGCACGCTTAAAATAGGAAACCCCTCTTCCATGTCCACAATACGACGAAGCCCGTAAGGGTGAAACACGTTATTGTTTGTTTTGTTTTTCTCAGTTTACCTGTCCACCGTTGGAAAAATTAAAGGACTAATGATAGAGATCCTTTTCTGTCTGGCTGACTTTTTTGCACATGGAGGGGAGTGCCGCCGTGAAGCTGTAATTCGCTTTTCTCTTCGACTTTGATTGATTGATATATATATATATATATATCAATCAATCTCCTCGGATACTACAAAGGATATAATACGCTCGATAATTCAGAGCGCAATGTTCTATGAGATTGCGACCCGCGATTAGCGAACACAGCGCCCCTGCATGCCACAGAGAGGTACCGCAGCACTCA
The DNA here is from genome assembly GCF_040938575.1 of Ambystoma mexicanum. NCBI lineage: Eukaryota > Metazoa > Chordata > Amphibia > Caudata > Ambystomatidae > Ambystoma > Ambystoma mexicanum. The sequence goes on along the minus strand of NC_090928.1, from coordinate 256,429,110 downwards.
TATTGACGGGCACAGTCCCAGGTAAAACCTGTGAGATATATATATTATGCCAGGATTATTTATGATTAATCTCTTGGAGAATATATATATATATATATATATATATATATATATATATATATATATATATATATATATATATATATATATTTATTCCTGGCATAATATCTCCAGTGTTCTGTGCTGACATGAGCTACTCCAGTGATGAGGGCAAGGCTAGTATTGGCCAAAAGAGGAGCCACTCGGAGATGACTCGGGTCCTTCAAAAAGCCCTGGGTATCCTCGTTTGGGCAAGGACCACAACAAATAGCTCTGATGGAGGATTGGCTCGAGTACTCGCATGGTCTTGAGTAGATTAAAGGGCTGAAAGCACAGGGGAGAATGAAAGGGTGCAGAAAGACCGCCCGCAGGGCAGATGAAGCCCATACCCCCCCAGGGCATACCACCTAAGAAGGGTGGTAAGAGGAGAGTGAGATCCAAGGCGGGGCCTAGCAGGTAGCAATAAAAATCCTCCGATACATCAGGTGAAGGAGATAAGGATTGGGAAGAATAACTAGGTATACTCCATATCATCCTCAGAGGAAGAAGGCCGTAAAGCGCCAAAGAAAGAGGAGACGGAACAGTGCAGGGGATGAATTTCACCCAGAAGCACTGATCCACCCCCGATCTTCTGAAATGGGAGCCGCCGATGAAGATGGCGGCCTATCTGAGAAAACGCCTGCTAGCAGCCCTAGCAAAAGAGGCTACGAGTAAGATGAGGGCAGAATGTCCAAGACCTCACCTCCCGCAGGGTGCCGCTGAGACCCGAGATTGATGAGAAGATGATCACTTTCATGAGCAAATATACCAAAGATGTAAGGAAAGGTCTGGCTAGGTCCTGGCGATCATGCCAGGACAAGATGTGTGACATGATGGGACCACGCACCAGGATATTGCATATGGGCGAAGAAACCAGAGAGAAGGGTGAACCAGTGGACCCGATTTATTTTGATCGGGTAGGCCCAGAGATCAATCTGTATGCTAGGTAACGCAAATCATGTTTACCACAGATATTCATCACTTCTAGTGAAGATGGATCTAAAACTAAGTGAACTAGCTTCATCATATTCGGCATCGACAGCGAAGGGGAAGCTGTTCGGAGATTCCTTTTATCAAGGAACTAACAAAGTTTGTAAACTCTTATGCAGCGTTGGATAAAGCGCAAGCGTCACTCAAGAGTGTTTGGAAGGCAGATATTCGGGAGGGCCAGCAGAGGTAGGTGTCGCTCTGCTGGCCGGCTCCCATTCAATAGATCCTACAATGATAGGACGCAGTGGAGAGACCAAGAAGACCGAAGGCAGACCCCCTTCTTCCCCTCAAGGTGCAGAGGAAGGGGAAGGGGCTGGCGGCACGGAGAGCGTCAACAGAACCCCACGGGTGAGGGCGAATAGCCTGCTCTTAGTTACCCCAGCAGTAGGGGGGAGGCTAGCGGAATTTATAAAAAGTGGTACGCTATATCTGGAGATACAAGGATACTAGAGACTGTGCAAAGTTTTCACATAGACTTTCACAAGATACCACAACAGAGGAACCCTGCAAGGGGTTTAGATCTAAACAAAGAAGACAAACTATTACTAGAGGAAGAACTGAGAGGGCTGGAAAGCAAAAATGTCATAAAACGGGTAACAGATTCCCCAAGAGGTTCCATAAGCAACTTGTTCCTTGTGAAGGGGAAACGCAAGGTAAGACCAATTTATAAATCTGAAGGGTTTGAACGAATTTGTCATGTACAGACACTTCAAAATGGAAGGGATACACCTGTTAAGAGACACGTTCATTCCAGGAGATTGGCTCGCCATAATAGATCTAAAAGACGCTTACCTAACTATACCCATAGCAACGGAACACTGCAAATTCCTAAGATTTATCTGGGGGAGTCGACATGGAATTTCAATGCCTTCCCTTCGGGCTGGCATCCGCCCCATGGTGCTTCACCAAAATGATGAAGCCAGTGGTGACCCACCTCAGGAGTCAGGGAATAAGACTCATAATATACCTAGGCAATATATGCTTGATGTGTCAAGACAGAGAGACACTTCAGATACAGGTGCAGACGATGGTAAAATTATTGAAGGATCTGGGCTTCTTAATATATTGGGAGAAATCCAGAATATTGCCAGAACAGACAATGGAATTTCTGGGGTTTATAGTGGACTCAACGCAGGGATCCCTCAGCCTACCCATTACCAAGGTGAACGATATCAAGAAACCGATAAGACACACCCTAGCAAGAAGAGAGATGTCGCTGAGAGACATTGCAAGGTTCGTGGGACGGCTAGCATCATCGATCCAGGCTATATTCCCTGGGGCGCTACATTACAGAGCGCTGCAGAGATTAAAGATCTGACGCCTCAGGAGGGGGCGCATCTTCCGAAAATGAATGTTCTCTCCCACGAAGTAAGGGAAGAATTAGAGTGGTGGCTTTTCCACATGGATACATGGAACGGGAGAGCCATATTTGGCTCATCCATGGACCTGATCATCGAATCAGATGCCAGCAGATGGGGCTGGGGGGCCTGATGCAGGAACCTGTCAACAGAGGGCAGGGTCTTTCTCAGTGAAATGCTGGACTCAAGAGAAAGCACAATGTTGTGTCATACTCAAGATGGACAATGCCTTGGCAATCAGGTACATAAACACACTGGGAGTGACGAGATTCAAATTCTTGGCAGAATTGGCAAAATAATTCTGGGAACTCTGTCTTCAGAGGAAAATGTCAGTGACGGCAGAGTACTTACCGGGACATCAGAACGAGGTGGACAACTGCAACTCCCAATACCTCAGGGACGCCAGCGATTGGAAGTTGGAAGAGGAGGTGTTCCAAGAACTGATGACTCGATGGGGGCCATGCCAGGTCGATCTATTTGCATCGACAACTACCTCGGTTCTTCATATGGAGACCGGACCCAGAGGTGGAAGCGACAGACGCCTTCCTACAATCATGAGGTCAACAAACAAATTACACCCTCCCCCCCCCTTTTCTCCATGATAGCGAGGACGCTAGCCCAGGTGAGGCGGCAGAAAGCATCACTAGTTCTATATGCCGGACAGGTGTGGCTCCCCAGCCTACTGGAATTATCACACCACAACCCAGTGGCTCTATCGAGGTACGTGTTCATTGTACGGGACCCCAGAGGCCCCAGCCACCCTTTAGTGAGTTTAGGCAAACTCAGTCTAATTGCATGGGTGATTTCAGGAGATCTTGGTTTAGGCCAGGATTATCGAATGAGGCTGAAATCATCATGAACGAATCCTGGGCCCCAGAACACACAGAGCTTACAAATCCGCATGGGCTAACTGAAGTAGCTGGTGTATGGAGAGGGACATTCATCCCGATGGAATTGATGTAGTTCATGTGGCCAATTTCCTAGCACAGATGGCAGCTCAAGGGAAAGCATATAGAACCATCAATACGGCTAGGTCCACAATATCCGCAGGGCACCCCAGGATCGAAGGGATTGCAATAGGAGAATACCCCCTGATTTGCAGACTATTAAGGGGAGTAAAGATTTCGAGACCCCCTAGAGAGAAATATACACAATTATGGAATGTGGACACAGTATTGGAACTTTTTCTTTCATGGCCAGATAACCAGGATTTATTCAGGAAGGCCATTTCAGGCAAACTGTCCATGCTCCTATGTCTACTGTCTTGTAAAAGATCGTCGGACATTAGAGCGCTGGAGATCAATAGGAAGAATGTATCACTGTATAACGAGGAGGACTAAGACAGGTTTGAAATCCATATCATACGATTCTTTTCCGGGTCAACCTAAATTATGCCCGGTCACATGTTTGTCAGCATATGAGGAGATGACGAGGGAAGTGTGACTGCCAGGAGTATCGGTTATTAATAGCGATCTGTCAACCATTTAAGACCGTAACACCGGCTACTATAGCCAGATGGCTTAGATGGGTGATGGATCAGGCAGGCATTGACGTAGTAAAATATGATGCTCACTTAGTGAGGGGAGCAATGGCTACCTAGGCATTTCACATAGGAGCCAGAGTGGAAGACATTATGAGATCTGTAGATTGGGCGAATGAATTGACTTTTAAGACATTTTATTTTAAACCAACGGAGAGTGTGGCATCGTTAGCGGTGAGTAAGCTTTGAACAAGCATAATCCAAGCCTCCAGTCTTGATATAGAATTCAGATTTTCAAGACATTAGTTCCAGAAAGTCATAATTCTATTAAAGACACAGGCGAAGGATTATCCCACCCTGTCAATAGTAATATCAATGAATTTGAATATTTATTGAACTGATTTTAGAGTTTTTTTTATAAATGCTATAAAAGTGGATCTGATGATGAATATGATAAATGTTACATGTTTTATATGATTAAAGTTATAACGCATGGAAACTGTGGTTGTTTTACGATTGTCCCACCCTCTTTTTTGACTTGCAGTCACCGGATATATTTGTTTCTCTAATGGGTTCGGTGGTGGATACCAAACAAACAGGGAATTGAGGAAGGTTTTTTGCGTACATGACTAGATTGTGAATATCAGTGGTCCAATTTAGACCGAGCAAAGAAAGAGGAAGTGGAGGAGAAGAGACAGTCTGGTCATAGACCAGGACTGTACTGATTGGTTAAGTTTGTCCCATGGTCAGTTTGAAGACCAATAATATGAGGACTACCAAAGACCATTTCAAAGATTATTGTATTTTCTTTTTTTTTACCTTTATTATAGTTTGTATTTTTGGTTGTATTTTGCTGCTGAAGTAGTCAAATGGAAAGAGAAGCATAATCCTTCACCTCTGTGTCTTTAATAGAAATATGACTTCTGCAACGAACGTGTTGACAATCTGAATTCACTCTTTGACCATTGCTTTGGGGATGATAGGCTAGGGAAAAACAGGGGTCTAGTTCCAAAAGCTTGCTGACTTCCCTCCAAAAAAAGTATATGAATTGGGAACCTGTGTCAGTTATAATGGACTTGGGAAAACCATGATTGCATTTTAATACACAGTGCGGCTTGCACCACGCTGCATGTTTTTTGTATTGATATTTTACAGCTTGGCTTGAATTGTTTTCGCTTCAGGACTTAATTTAGGACGTATTTTAAATAAAAGAATCTGTTAAACTGCCTGCTATTTTCAAAATAAGCTGCAGTTGATTGGCAAAGCTCTTTCATTTTGTTGCTACCACCTTATGGAACGCTCTGGTTTGAACTACAAATCCCAAGAGTGTTGTAGTCCTTTTATTGGCCGCCAGGCGTGACAGCGACCAGCAGGTCCATGGAGACTGTGGATGACAGCCCTTTCTTTTTAAAGCTTCTCGGTTAGTTAACATTTATGTAAGTACAATGCTGTTCTTTACCACGACAGTTACTCCTATAAAATTCTTTTAGTCATACTTGCACTGCACTCTACTGCACCAATGGCAGTATTTTACACTAGTGAGTTTTTACACTCTTTTAAAGATGCAGCGCATGGTATGCTCTCAGTATGCGCTTTGAATACAATTAGGCAACTTAATTTTTTGGTGATAGACCTATGGCCAAACATCATACCAAATTACCATTGAAGTTAGCATTGATCAATGCACGATCGCCCGTTAAGAACGCAGTTGCTTTAAATTAATTCTTCTGTACTACTAAACTCAATATGCTTTTTAGAACTGAATCCTGGTTTACCCACAGCTGTACTGCACCTCTTAGTACCAGAACATTTTCACATTAAATGGCTTAATAGGGAGAATCGGAAAAGGAGATGGTGTTGCTATTTTAGCTAGATCCTCCCTTGAGTTGACAAATTCCCACAACCTTAACTGGGGTGCAACGTCTCAAAAAATGGCCCGTACTTCTCATGTATCCGCTAATGAAGCCTGTCTATTGGCTGATTCTTTGCTGTAGACCCCCGGGTGCAGCCAGCTCTTTTTTAGACATCTTTGATGCCACTTCACCATTCGAAAAAATGATAAGTTTAGGTGACCTTAATATATGGTGTAATACACTGGAAGAAAAGCTGATTGTAAGCATCTTTTGATATTTTGCAATCTCATGATTTGCAACTCTTGTCCGATCTACCAATTCACATTGGTGGCCACTGCTTGGATCCCGTTTTATTTAGGGGTCTAGATCATGAAAATAGATCAGTCAGTTGGTCAGACCACTCTCTGGTGAGTTTCTCTTACCCACTAGTCATGTACCATGCAGTAAGACCATGAATGTTGGTATGCAAATTCTTCGCTGAAAGAAAGATCCTGACCTTATCTTGTGCAAAGAACTACTGGGTTATCTAGTTCATGCACAGTCCGACATGAACTGTGCAGAACTATATACCGATCTTAAGTCACACTTTCAAACTAACTGCAATACCATTTCCCCTTAAAAAGTGTGAACAAATCTTTGAAGAAAACAACCAATGGTATAGTGAGAATCTCAAAATCCTTAAAGGCAGCTGTAAAAAAAAAAAAAAAAAAAAAAAAAAATGACTTAAGACCCGAGATCCAGTTGACCACCACGATGCCAAAGTGGCCTTTGAGGAATATAACCAGGAAATTATACTTGCAACGTCATTATGCTTCCAAAAGAAAAGTAATCTTGTTGATAATAGACCGAAGGCTCTTTTTACGGCCATTAGAAACTTTTCTATCCCTGCTTGCACCAACGTCTGTTTACTGGCATCACACCAAATGGTCAATTAGTCATCTTTTTTTCTTGGACAAAATTAAAAACCATTCGAAATAATATTGATGTCCAACTCATCGCTCATCATCCTAGTCTAACCACTGAAGAAACCTACTCTGGGACTAAACCCGTTCCTCCCAAATGTCTGTTCTCATTGGTAAGCACTGAAGACATTGCTAATTTGATAGGCAAACTCAAGCCTACCAATTTTAGCTATGCCCCCATTCCTGCCTACCTGGCCAAGCTGCATGCGCATGCTCTCATTGGGGCTGTTCAAACCCTGGTTAATGCTTCACTTGTCCAGGGCTGTGTCGCACTGGATTTAAAGAAATTCTACCTCGTGCCTCTCCTAAAATAAAAATCCACATTAGACCATAACATTCGTCTAATAACCGCCCAATTGCTGGACTGCCAAAATCCTGGAACAAACTGTAACTACACAATTTTCTGGAAGAACATAACATCCTGGATTCACAACAGTCCGGATTTAGACCAGGTCATGGCACCGAGACGGCTCTTACGGCAGTCTGGGAGGATCTGTTGCGGGCTGCCGACGAAGGTGACACCAGCATGCTGGACTTGTCAGCAGTCTTCGACACGGTCGATTTTGATATTCTCATTTCAAGACTATTGTCGGTGGCCTAGGCATCTGATTCTCTTAGATGGTTTACCTCCTTTCTGACCAACCGCTCTCAGCAGGTCAAAGTTGGTCCATATTTCTCCAATTCTTTATCTGTTAAATGTGAAGTACCCCAAGGATCTTCTTTGTCCCCAGTATTGTTTAACGTTTATATCTACCCAGTGCTGAATATTTTTTCTGGTTTGATTTGTGTTATCACTCATATGCTGATGACCCCCAAATCTATGTCCGGCTCAGGGAACCATTGGAGGCAATGGACCGAGTTGTATCCTGTGCGAAAAAAATAAAAAGCTGGATGCTGGCAATCAAGCTCAAACTAAATCCATTGAAAACAGAGGTCATTGTATTTGGCTCCAAAAAAAAGGTAGCAAACGTCTTGCACTCTACCTTCTGTCCAACTCTGGGCTCCTACAAAATGTATCGAGACTGTAAACAATCTCGGTTGCATTTGCAAGTCCAGTATGGACTGTAATTCATATATCAACCAAACTCTAAAATCTGTGTAATACCAATTGAAACTAATAAAGCCCCTACTGCCTCTTTTGCAGAGAAGGCCCACTCAGCAGTATTTGGTACACTCACAAATTCAAAACTGGATTATTGTAATGCCCTTCTCATGGGCATTCCAAGATTCCAAACACAAAGACTACAGGTTGCACAGAACTCCGCAGTTAGGCTGATTTTCACATTACCAAGGAAATCGACTGTCTCGCAGTATCGAAAAAGCCTGATTGGCTCTAAGTGCAGCAGAGGATCCTGTTTAAAGTATTGTGCCTGGTCTTCAAATGTATTCATGGCCCGGCTCTGGCATTTTTGACTTCTAAAATTGATACCCATCGCCCAAATCGATCACTTGAACCATGGGACAAGGCCTTCTGGTGGTCCCTTTCTCCAAATCTGTAGCATGGGGTGATGGGCGCTTCTCTTGTCTGGGCCTCCATTCCTGGAATTCTCTTCCAGTGAATTTACGACAGATTGAGTCCCTATCTATTTTTAGGAAGAAATTTGAAACGTGTAATTTCATAATCTAATACCCAGGTACCAAGCCTATAATTTAGTGCAGCCCACGACCACTACTCGTCGATTACCACCTGCGCCCAGTTACAGACTATGCTCGAACCCTACGATGTATGTACTTTGGAAATGTCAAAATCAAAAGAAGTGTTCAATAAAAAGTCTAGCTAAAGACTTTCCCTACCTAAAGAAAACTAAGGATAGTCTGTGTCAGGAAGTCCAAAGCAAATGTCTGTGTCCAAAACCTATACTTGCCCTCACGTCTAACTGTATGCAATGTGTAGGGATGTCGGCATCAAAAATAAATCGACTCTTGGTTTTAATCAGCTTCCTCTTCCCTAAGTTCAAAATGGTTCAAAAGGCACAGAGGGTTCCTTCCTCAAGAGTTCCAATCTTCCAGCTTTTCAAAACAACACAAATCCTTGAGACACTTCCCAGCTCTTATGATATGGTTTATTTTTCACTAATTCACATAAGCAGTTCAGTTTATTGACTTCAGAAACATATAAGAGGTTGTTGTAAAACACAAGCTCCTTTTTGGGTGCTTTCAGTGGCTTTCCCATACAGGAGTACACTCTCTCTAGGCGCATTTGTCGTGCCACACGGTCCAGCCATCACAGGTAACGCAACCGATACCTCGTCTTGGCTGCTTTGCTATCAACAATATGCCACTGCTTCAACTTAACAGTGATGCTTGATTTATTCACCGGTGTCACACTCTCCTGACACTGTACCATGACTTGTTTGGTCACTATGCGTTTGTTACACTTTCTTGCATTCTCCTGGCTCTTGCCAATGCGTGTTTCCTTATGACATACAGTTCCTTGAATTCTCTTGGCTCTTGCCAATGCTCGTGTTCTCATATAACGCAGTTCTTTGTATTGGGCAGATTGACAACATTTGTTTCACTGCTCAATCTTCAAAAGGTGCTTAGAAGTTGCTTTCTCTCCGTTCGGTTTTCAAGAGTACTCATATTTGCTTGCTTTCAGTTTGTTCGGTATTCAAATCAATGTTCATTGCCAGCTTTGCATCTTTGCCTGCCAACTCAGTGTTCCCTCTTCTTGGTACACTCACTGGTCGGACCATTCAGCGTTTCTGTAAGGTCCTCTGTCGCCACAAGTTCTCTCCTTCCCGAGGGGTACCATGCTTTTTCTCCCAGCGGCTCTCTTCTGTGGCTCTTCCCACCCAGTGATGCACCTCCTGCAGCTCGGGACTCCTATGACCGATTCGCTTAGTCGCGCCGGTCTCCTTCTTGTGGTCTGCCACCGGCTTTCACCACCCTTCTGCTTTGCTTCCTGCTGCAGAAACTCTGCATCCTCGAATGGGTCTTTAGTGCTCCGCTTGCTACACCGCTGATCCGTAGAGGTCTGCCTGCACCCAGCATGCCGCAGCTCTACTTCCACAGCTGATTCCATTTCCAAAAGGATGTCGGTTTTTAAAGGTCCCGCCACCATGATGAGCCCAGAAAAGACTAGACCGCTCACTATTGAAACAGTAGACCTGCCTTCCTCTTGCTGTCCTCCTCCTCGTCTCAGTACACAGCTGGGGCTGGTATGTGTGTGTATTAATAAAATGAGAATGTGTCTCTCTAGATGGTCTCTTCCTTGTCCCAGTGTTCAAACTGGTGTTTCTTTGGGAATGTTTTAAGGCAAGAGCAGGCAAAGGGCTGCAATGGCCTACAAATGCTCAGAGGATAGAGGGTTTGTTATGAAAAGGAAATGGGGTATACCATGTCTCGCCTAAGGACGTCCTCTCGCCACTCCCCAAGTCTCCTCCACCCGGGTGATTACCCCCCGTATATCCACCTCCAGGGTCAGGATCCAAGAGCGATGGCCTTTCCCTGGCCACCCGAGAGGAGGATACAGGGGGAAAAGAAATGAGGACGCCCTCGGGTTCCTCACACTTGTTAGCCATAGTTGATGACCATGAAACAGAAGCCCTTGTCGTTCGTGATGAAGAGGGTGTTCCTCTAAGAAACGTCTTTTTATAGTCTGAGTGTAGGTAAGACGCAACTTCTCTTCATACCTCTCCAGTTCTGATTGGAGAGTGGACTGTATTTCTGAAAGGACGACGAACGGTAGGCCTTCGATGGGGTCAGAAGGCATCTAGTCCTTGCAGGATAAGGCATCTGCTTTTGTGTTTTGATCTCCTGGAGTGTAGATCACTTTAAAGTTAAATCGAGAAAAATAAATGGATCCATCTATTCTGCCTCTGATGGATCAAGCAGTATGTAAGAAGTCCAGATTCTTATGATCTGGTATGACAAGAATGGGGTGTTTTGCTCCTTCCAAATAGTGTATGCACGTGATAAATGTCTCTTGTATAGCTAATAATTCCTTGTCGAAAATGCTACAGTTTTGCTCAGCAGCATTAAGCTTATGGGAGTGAAAGGCTACAGGATGCACAGGTTTGGAACAAGGGTCAGTTTGAGACAGGATTGCACCCACAGCATAATCTGATGCATCGCCTTTAACTATGTACAGCAGGGTTGGATCTGGGTTCTTTAGGATGGACTGGGGCTGTGGTAAACTTCAGTTTCAAATAGGATTTCGGCATTCAATATAAGTATGGCCTTTACGTAACAGAGAGGTCAATGTGAGAATTGAGGGATGAATCAATGATAAAAGTTTGCAAAGCCGATGAATCCTTGTAATTCTTTAACAATCGTAGGTACAGGCCAGTCTAGAATAGCATCTATCTTTCTGGGATCTATCTCTATTTTGCATGGGAAAGGATGTAACCTAGATAGGCTACTTTTTGCTGATGGAACACGCATTTAGACACTTTGGCGTGGAGGTTTTCTTAACCAGGATAATACTTCCTGCGCATGCAAGACGTGTTCCTTTTTGGAGGTTGGGTAGACTAGGATATCATCTAGTTTGAGTTTAGAGGGGCTCATCCGTATGCATGCGCTTCAGAAAATAAGCTATATGGAGAGAGTATAGTGTTCAGTTTATTTTAAACCTGATTTGATTTTGATTTTCAAAGACACTTATATAGTTTTCAGTGAGACTGTTAGTAGAGGACCTATGCAGATTCCATATCGACATATATTTCTATTTTTGACTCCTGTTCTTGGCAATAAAAAAAGAGAGATTGCCAATTGCGTGGCCTACAGTTTAGCCTGCCCGGGCTTTGTCAAGGCAGTTTAGTAATGTCTCGAACTGTGCATTTCTTCTGAGTCATTCACATTAGTACATTCCTTTAATTAATGTTTATTAGGTTTATATAGCGCTTTAATCCAAAGCGCTTTACAGTATAACAACAAGGTACAATAATGAAAGAAGCATATTTACAATCCTGAAACAAACCAGTGAGACAATATGTAGAACAATTTACTTAGGTGGAGGGGAAGAGGGAAGGGTGAAGGGAAGGGAGAGGAGGTAGGTAAGGAAGGTTTCAAATATCTGATTTGAGATCAGTGGGTGCGAGAAGAAGGGAGGGACGGGGATAGGAAGGGGAACAGGGGAGCTGGGGAGGAGAGAAAGTAGGGAAGGAAAGTCGGGGGGGCAGTGGAGAAGAAGGGCTTTCAAGGAAGTGCGGAAGGATGAGTAGGTAGGGGTGGAGCGGATAGAAAGAGGTAAGGAGTTCCAATGTAGGGGGGCCAAGAGCTGAAAGGAATTGAAGCGTGAGGGGGCACATGGGGTAGGGGGGTACAGAGAGTAAGAAGAGGTCAGTCGAGCGGAGAGAGCGGGAGGGAGAGTAAAATGAGAGAGATGGGGGTGAGAGCATGGAGGGATTTGAAAACCAGACAGAGGAATTGAAATTTTAGTTGAGAGGAAGGGAAGCTAGCCAAGTTGAGAGAGTGAGGTGGAAATAGAATCTCGAGGACCGAGGAGATGGAGAGTACGGATAGAGGAGTGGTAGATGGATTTTAGGGGAACCAGATAAGAGACAGGGAGTCCAAAGAGTAGAGAAGAGCAGTAGAAGAGGCGGGAGGAGATTAAGAGTTTAGAAGCGTGGAAGGTGAGGGAGGAGCGGATCTTAAGGATGTTGAAGAGATGGTGCCGACAGCACGAGAGGTGAGAGATATGTGGTTGGAGAAGGAGAGGGAAGAGTCACTGTAGAGACCAAGATTGTGAACATGGGTGGAGATGGGGAGATTAGAAGGGGGAAAGTGGATGAAAGGAGAGGTTCTAGGGGACAGTGTGTTATGAGGGAAGAAAAGGACTTCCGTCTTGTCAGTGTTGAGGGAAAGAAAATGTGATGACATCCAGTTTTTGATGGCTGTAAGGCAGTAAGATGGAGTGTGATGGAGGTCGGGAGTGAAAGAAGAGAAGGAGAGAAAGAGTTGGGTGTCATCGGTGTAGAAATGGTGAGCAATTGCGAAAGAAGAGATAACGGGGCGAGAAGGGAGGTATAAAGAGAGAAAAGAAAAGGCCCAAGTACAGAGCCTTGGGGGACGCCATAGTCCAAGGGGAAGTTGGAGGAGGTTCGGCCGCCCCAGGAGACAGCGAAGGAACGATTGGAGAGGTAAGAGGAGAGCCAGGTGAGGACAGCCTTTGAAGCCGATGGAGGACAGAGTACTAAGAAGTAAGGGGTGATCTACGGTGTCAAAAGGAGCAGACAGGTCAAGGAGGATGAGAATTGAGGATTGCTTAGCGTAGCGAGCAATGAGGAGAGAATTAAGTACATACATACGTGAGAGCAGTCTCAGTGGAGTGTTTAGGGCGGAAACCAGATTGAGAAGTGGGGAGGAGAGAGTGAGTGGGAGTTGAGAGTAGGCTAGGTGCTCGAGGAGCTTAGAGATGAAGGGGAGAAGCGAGATTGGTCGGAAGTTGGAAGCAAGAAGAGGGTTAGTAGAAGGTTTCTTCAGGATAGGGATGATGGTGGCGTGTTTGAGAGCTGAAGGAAAGGTGGCAGAGGAGAGACAAATGTTGAAGAAGGTAGTTAGGTAGGGAATGAGTAGAGGGTAGATTTTATGGATTAGGGAGGTGGGAAGGGGATCGGAGGTGGCATCAGTAGGGTGAGTTTTGGACAGAAGGGAGACACAGGATGGGGTGATAGGAGAGAAGTTAGACATGCTAGCAGAGGTGGGAGAGATGGAGGAGGGGAGTAGGAAGGGGAGATGAGGATGTTTTGGCATAGGGAGAGACTTTTGGATGAGAAGAAGTTGGCAAAGTCGGAGGGAAAGAGGGGAGAGTTGGTGGAGGGGTCAGTAGTAGGAGGGGAAAAAAGGCAAGAGAGGGTCTGGAAAATGCTGAGTGGAGGAGGTTAGAGTAGTAGGAGTGCTTGGTAGATTTGAGACAAGAGTCGTAGAGAGAGTGATATGAGAAATAGGAGGATTGATTAGTCGGAGAAGGGGATTTGAGCCAACGTCGTTCAAGGCAACAGAGGGGAAAGCCAGGGTTGGGAAGGTTTGTGAGAAGGGTAGAAGGAAGTAAGAGGGTAGAGTTGGTCGAGACTGGTGGATATAGAGGAGGACAGTGAGGAGAGGCCGTCATCAGCATCATCAGCCGAGAGAAAAAGTCAGGGAGAGGGGGAAGGGAAGAAGAACAGGAGTCGAAGAGAGAAGGGTTGAAGTTGCAGAGATCGCGACGAGAGGAGGAGGAGGAGGAGGAGGAGGAGGAGGAGGAGGAGGAGGATGAGGAGCGAAGCGAGAGGGGGGAGTGACCTAACATGAATTCTAAACATAGTTTCAATTGGTTAGAGTTATGAGGATCGGGACTCTCGGTCTGCTGCGCACCTCTTATTGGTGGTTTCAATTCAGCCTGCAGCCGTGATCATGGTTCGTCTAGGGGACCAACTCCAAAGTTCCCAATTGATGGTATGCTTTTGGGATGACAAACCTTTGATTGCGTATTGGTGCTGGTTGGATTCGTTTGTCCATGATTCTGGCAGTTAAGCCTGTTTCTTTATTAGTAAAAGTCCAGTCCAGAACAACTGGCAGTAATTGCCACACTGATGATCTTTGGTTTTGGTATACCAATATGAATAAAAAAACCACATGCACCAACAAATCTAAGACTGGACTTTGACTAATAAAGAAACAGGCTTATCTGCCAGAACCTTGGACAAATGAATCCAACCAGCGCCAATACGCAATCAAAGGTTTGTCACCCCAAAATAATTCTAAACATAGTATTGCATTTCATTCAGCAGAAGAGTAAGGGGGAAAGAAAAGGGATGGAGGAAGGGATGAAACGCAAGGAAGGGAATAAATATTAGGTTGTGCCAAAGTTAGCTATTCTTTATGGCAAAGGCCAATGTGCACTGTAGCAAGCATGTAATCGCATTTGGTGAATGCATTTCTTGTTCTTTTGGTTGCCAATCCATTATTGGTGAGCTAAACCATTGGTTATTGTCAAATGTCCGGTTTTTCCCTAAATGTTTTTGGAGAGGCCGGTTGGGGTGTGATGTTTGTGATTGGGTGAGTCCATTTTGTGGTTAGTGTTGGTCCAAGTTATCTGGGAGCGTTACGAGAGGCATTCCAAGAGGCAGTGGCATGGTTGCATCTAATGATATGATATGGCATTTATAACGTGCCTATACACAAGTGTTTCATAGGGTATATATAATGGATGGTGTCTTTCTAAGTTGTCTACTAGGATTGTGCTCAGTGGGTTACTCCTTGGAGGTCCATAAATATTTATGCCTGACATGCTAATGCATGGGATCATGTGGGTTTCAGAAATGCTGGGGCATGTATGGGTTACATGCATTTCATGTTTGGCGCCAGTGCTCCAGATAAGATTTGGAAGTGGGAGTATTTTACTGCCTATTTTTTAAAGTTGGGAGTAATATGATTTTTTAGGGAGTTAAAATGTAAGTCAAATTCCATATGGGATTATTTTATAAGCGAGTAAAAATAGTTATTTGTAATAAATATTTATTTGCACCTTGTTATTCATGCACATTAAAAGATACAGGTTTACTTATTCCGGTCAGGCAGTAATAATAGTAATTTCTTCCTGTAATACTATGTGCACTACTCGTTTAAACATATCCAAGGAGCTTTGTGGGTGAAAGTAGGGGCACAAGGTTTTACGTGTCTTTTTTGTTGGGATTATTTGTACTACCTATTTTTATTTTTGGGGAGTAAAAGTGGCTGATACACCCCTTATCTGTAGGGCCGTTTGGCGCTAAATCAGAAAAACAGAGCTCGTTAGTTAACATTTATTTGACTGGTGGTCGACTAATTGAAGTTAGCCGTGTTTTAATCACTTATCTTAGTTCTGGAGGTCCATGTAATTATAATAGCTGGTTAGTGGTATGATCTTTCGTAGAGGAGGCAGTTCCCAATAGGTTTAGAGTTGTGTGTGGTGCATGATTGCTGGTCTGACCTGATAGGGAGACCTAAATTAAAGGGTCATGATTAACTAGTTGAAGCCCATTGCTTTGTGACTAATTGTGGGGTAGCATGTACTGTATGCTCAAATGTGTTCTCCTAATGTGACTTGCTATAGTAAACCCTTATTTTATTTTTTTAGTGTGAATAAGTGAAGTCGGGAAGGTCAAATAGGGGGAACCCAGTTAGCGGGTGGATATCGGTGATTTTAGCAGGCTCTTGGATAGAAAAAAAGGCAGGGTCGTGGATAATGAAGTTTTTACAATTATCTTTGCCTTGCGTAGGTGGCAGGGAGCCCATTTTCTTCTAAGGTAGTTGGATGTCTTGATGGAGAGAGCCACCAGTGCCTCACAATTCGCTTAACTACTGCAATGAGATTGCTAGTACTGATTAGTACTTGCAGTAAGAGGCAGGATATCATCTAGCTAGATGACGTATACATCCAAAATGCCCCTGAAGACATTGCTGTGAAACGTTGGGTCCTTTTTAAATGAGGAAGCGCGTCATTCTCCAGCATGGGGTCTGGCATGGATTCACATGCTCATGAATTTTCCCCGTCGTCATGCTGAGAATCCTCGGTAAAGAAAAAATCAGTATCAGTTTCGTTGCTGATCTGTCTTTCTTAGTAGTAACCAATCACTGATCTCTGGGTCATACTGCCCCCAGCCAATGACTGCCCTCTCCCTAATCCCCGCCTCTGGCTGCCATCCTCAGATTTTTACCGCACGCTCAAGTGTTGGGAGTCCTCGTGTTTAGCTCTCGAGTTTTTTGCTGCGTTTTCACGTTTTTTCAGGAGATTTTCTCATTTTTTTCGGTTTATTCGAGCCTCAAGCTCCACCGTTTCTACTTCCGACAATAGGTATCCGTTTCGGAATTCTTCTACGCCCCTCAAGGGTGAAGTTTTCGTTGAGTTTACACTTCTTGGAGGATTCCGGAAGATCTGCGGCCTACCTCAACGGACATGGCCCAGGACAAGGGAAGCTCGACGCCCGGATCCAAGCTGTTCAGATGCTGCCCTGGATGCAGATTGCAGAACGTTTTCAAGGAGGACGAGCACTTGCGTTGTCTCTACTGTCTTCATGAGGACAAGATGCACGTGGAGAAGGACTGTGTGTTCTGCAAGAACCTTTTGGAACGGACCAAACCAGATCGTCATTCCCGCCTCGCCGCCTGGCTGGTGAAGGGTACGGCAGGTGAGAAGGCGAAGAAAAAGTCTGAGCGGGCTTCTAAGTCCTGTGAGGGCGCCCCGGCGACGGGGGCCCAACAGAAGGCCAAGCAACGCGAGTCCGCGGGCACCGGAAGCGCCGAAAGGTCGGGATCTCCGGCTGCCAGGCAGGGCACTACTTCCCTGGCACATTCAACCACGAGCCAGCGCTCTGGTTTGGGAAGAGGAAGTCCAAGAACCCGGGTAAGCCGCTGGAGCGGACCCGGTCGATCTCGAAGGGGGAGCGAGGCGCTGACCCTCCACCCAAGGTGAAGGCCCAGGACGCACCTAAGATGGTGAGGGCTTTGATCCATCCGGCAAAGGCCTCTGTCGAAGTGGTCGCTGCGACCCTGGCGAAGCCGGCTGAGACTACGCCAGTGGAAACGGCCTCTGGGCGCAGAGTATCCCTGCCGCCGCGGAGGGAATCCTCTTTCCAGCCAATCGTTAAGACCCCCGTGAAGCCCCCGGCGGAAAAAGAGGGGGGGGTGGTGGCCATTACAGACTCGGAATCAGCCTCTGAGGAGGAGCTGGTGGAAACCGAGAAGGGCTTCAACGAGAGGTTCATAGGCCTCAACGAGAGGTTTGAGAGGGTTCGATCCCAGGGGGCGGTCCCTGCTGACGTGATCGAAGACAGCGACGATGGCGACGAAGAGGGCCCAGTGGAACGGCCACCCCGTCCATCGCAGCCATTTCCCGAGCCCCAGGATAGCTCGGCGGCCATTTTGTTGGCGATCCAATCCTTATGTACCGAGATAAGGACGAGATTACCACGGACCCCGACAGAGGATCTAGAACCCGGCCCGTCGCGAAGCCCTCCGAACAAGCGGAGGAGAGTCCACCCCACTCCGCCCCTCGCGCCTGCGAGACCGGTGGACCCCTCGTCCTCGCCAGACCCTAGAGAGGATACGGCGACGGACACAGCGACGGATTCAGACGATGACGGCAGTGATGACACAGCGGACATCCCGTCCCCCCGTGGGCTTCCCCAGCCGACGAAATTGGCTCTTTCCACGCCATGATAACCAGGGCATCCGAGCTCTTCCAGCTCTGCCCTGAAGAAAAAAAAAAAGGAAGGGTTTCTGTACCAACGACGAGAGGCCAAAAGGAAGGCGGTCCTCGCGGTACCTTTGCTCGACGACATCTGGAACGAGGGGCTTGCGGTCCTCAAGAACCCTTCCACGACACCCGCCAAGAGGGACAGGTACGAGAAGAAGTCCCGAGTCCCCGATGCCGCCCCACTGTGCCTCAGGGCCCAGCCCATGCCGGACTCGGTCGTCTCGGCAGCGGCTAAAAAGAAGGCAGCGGGTGCCGCGGCTTCAACTTCCACTTCCCCGCCGGACAGCGAGGGCAAGAAGTTGGACTCCATGGGACGACGAGTCATCTCGTCGGCGGTGACGACGATTAAGGCGGCCAATGCCTTAGCGATCGTGGCCGACTACGACAGGGAGCTCTGGTTCAAGATAGCTCCCCTGCTAGACTTCCTACCTGACGACAAGAGGGTGGAGGCCCTAGAAATTCTGCAGGAAGGCGAGGTGGCGTCGGATCACTCCATAACGGTGGCAACAGACATTGCCGATACCGGATTTCGCCAACTCGGCAACAGAGTTTGCCTCAGACGACGAGGATGGCTCAAGGCGACAGACTTTCGCCAAGACGTCCAGACCAGAGTGTTGGACATGCCGTTCGACGGCAACAACCTCTTTGGTAAGGCGGTGGACGAGTCTCTACAGGCCATCAAGACCGACTCGGAGACAGCCTGGGCCCTAAGGGTGCTTCAGCAGCGACGGCCCTTTCAGAGCTCCGGAGGCAGACTGGGTGCCTCCAAATGTTCCAGCGGTGGCTCCTCCACTTACCGCCTAGCGGCCCACTCCTCTTCTCAGGAGGCCTACAGAGGTCGCGGCAAGCAAGGGGGATCACGCTGTCGTCGCCAAGGAGGCCAAGGCGGCAAGGCCGCCTCCAAGCAAGACTGACCCGGCCGTGTTGTCGGGCCCCCACCGAAGCACCCCGGTGGGAGGCCGGCTGACTAAGTTCATCAGCGTGTGGGAGTCCATCTCCACCGACCATTGGGTGTTGGACACCCTGGCCAACGGGCACTCGCTGGAATCCCAGAAGAAGTGCCCTCGCATTCCTCCCGTGGCCAGGAAGGAAAATCACGTCCCTCAACTGCTGTTGGAGGTAAGGGCGATGCTCAGGAAAGGTGCCATCGAGCTCGTCCCCAGAAGGCTCCGGGGCTCCGGAGTGTACTCAAGGTACTTCCTCGTCAGGAAGAAGATAGGCGGTTCGCGCCCCATCCTGGACCTGCGTCGCTTAAATAAGTACATCAAGGCGCAGAAATTCAGGATGGTCGCCCTCCAACATGTGCTGGGACAGCTGGAGGAAGGCGACTTCCTATCGTCTTTGGACCTGGAGGATGCTTACTTCCACATCCCTATTCTAAAAAGGCACAGGGACGCCACTACCAATTCAGAGCCCTACCGTTCGGATTAAAGTCGGCACCCAGGGTTTTCACCAAGTGCCTGGGACCAGTGGCGGCGCGGCTGCACCTGCAGGGGATCCACGTTTACCCCTACCTGGATGACTGGCTAATCCGGGCAAGGACAAGGGAACTCTCCGTCGAACACACGGCGAGGACCGTCCAGTTGCTCACCGAGATGGGGTTCGCCATCAACTACCCCAAATCCCACCTGGTTACATCGCAAATAGCACTGTTTCTAGGAGCGAAGCTCGATACAGTGGGGCAATTGGCCTCCCCTTCAGAGGAGAGGATCCATCCTGGGCAAGGTGCGGCGCCTGCTAGCCACGGCCGTGGCCAGGGTGAGGTCCATCAAGTCCCTCCTCGGGATGATGTCCTCTTGTATCTATCTTGTACCCCTTTGCAGACTTCGGATGCGTCCGCTACAGGAGTTCCTCGACGCCTGCTGGCTTCAGGCGAGGGGCTGTTTCGAGGACAGAATCCCTCTCGACGAGGTGTTCCGTCGGGCGATCCTATGGTGGGGCATCCGTGCTCACCTCACGACAGGCACGGACTTTCAAACCCCGGCGTTTTAGGAGACGGTGACGACGGACGCCTCTCTGGAGGGCTGGGGGGCCCACACCGGAGACCTCCACGCAAGAGGCCTTTGGCTCCTGGAGGAGAGGTGTCTCTACATCAACATTCTGGAGCTCCGAGCAGTGTTCTGGGCTCTCAAGTCGTTCCTTCCGTCCCTCAAGGGCAAAGTGGTGAGGATCTTCACCGACAACCCCACCACAATGTTCTATATACGGAAGCAAGGAGGCACCAGATCCCCAGCCCTATCCAAGGAGGCCCAGGATCTGTCACTGGGCCGTCGCCCAGGGGATGTTTCTGGTTCCCTTCCACCTGGCAGGAATAAAAAACACAATCGCCGACTCACTCAGCAGGGAGCTGCGCTCGTGCCACGAGTGGGAACTGCGACAAGATCCAGTGGATCGACTCTTCCAACGATGGGGCAAACCCCAGATCGACCTGTTCGCGACGGCGACGAACTCCAAGTGCCAGAAGTTCGCCAGCAGGTTCCCACAGCCGAGGAGCATGGGCGATGCTTTCTCGTTCCCTTGGGACGGCCTGTTTCTATATGCGTTCCCTCCGTTGCTGCTCCGCCTCATCAACCAGCTCAAGAAGTCCAGGTGCAGGATGATCCTCGTCGCACCGGCATGGCCGAGGCAGATCTGGTCCCCGGACCTTCTGGACTTGTCAACGTCCCCACCAGTCAAGCTGCCGGCGGACGCAGATCTTCTCTCCAGAGAAGGAGGCACCATTCTCCATCACGACCTGAAGTCGCTGAACTTGCAGGCCTGGCTCCTGCAGCACTAGAGTTTGGAGGGTACGATATCCCGGCTGATTGCAGAGAGGTTCTTGCAAAGGCCAGGGCGTCCTTGACTCTGAAGTTTTACGGTCATAAATGGAAGAGGTTCTCTGTCTGGTGCCGTGCACAGAAGATTAACGCTCTGTGGATTGCGGCCCCTCAAGTGCTGCCGTACCTATTGTCGCTGGCCAAAGCTGGACTGGCTCACGCATCCATAAAAATACATCTGGCTGCCATCTCCTGATATTCCAGGACTACGGGACGGGCGTCCTTGTGGCCTCAACGCCTGGTGAAGGAATTTATGAAGGGACTATTCCGATCATTCCCGTCGGTGAAGGCTCCTGCCCCGGCGTGGGAGCTTAATGTGGTGCTGACCAGGCTCATGGGAGCCCCATTCGAGCCTATGCATTCGGCGCCTTTGAAGTTCCTGTCATGGAAGACCGCGTTCCTCGTGGCCATCACCTCTGCACGACGAGTGGGAGAGATCCAGGCCCTATCTTGCAAGCTTCCATACTTGACTATTCATGACACGAGGGTGGTGCTGAGGATGCACCCCTCCTTCATGCCCAAAGTGCCGTCGGACTTCCACCTCAACGAGCCCTTGGTGTTACCAGTTTTCTTCCCGTCGCCTTCGACGCCGGCCGAGAGGACTTTGCACTCGCTGGATGTGGCTAGAGCGCTGAAGTTCTACGTGGACCGCACGAAGAGTTTTCGGAAGACGTCACAACTGTTTGAACTTTGGATCTGTGAATCAAGGGAAGGCTCTCCCGAAGACTTCCATTTCCAGATGGCTCTCCGGCTGCATCATGCACTGTCACCGGCTGGCAAACCGACAGCTGCCCGGCCGTCCGAGAGCCCATTCGACCAGAGCGATCGCTGCTACCACGACGTTCCTGTCTGGTGTGCCCCTGCTGGACATCTGCAGGGCTGCTACGTGGAGGTCGACGCACACCTTCACAAGATTCTACTGCATCTATCGGGACTCCAGGGAGGTGTCCAGGGTCGGCCAAGCAGTGCTGCGCAACCTGTTCGCTTAAGGTGAGTCTGGTGATGAGGTAAGAGATGCTTTATGTTGAGTTGTTGTATTGCTTAATGTTGAGCCTTTTGCCACCTCCCGTGGTTGTGCATGTGTATACTGCTATGTATTCTTTTATTCATGAGCATGTGAATCCATGCCAGACCCCATGCTGGAGAAGGAACAAGTTACTTACCTGTAACTGTTGTTCTCCAGCATGGGTCTGGCATGGATTCACATGCGAACCCTCCCACCTACCCCTCTGCGGCTCTTCACTTGGTCATACTGCCGCTTGGCGTGCTACCAAATCTGAGGATGGCTGCCAGGGGAGGGGCTTTGGGAGAGGGCAGTCATTGGCTGGGGGCAGTATGACCCAGAGATCAGTGATTGGTTACTACTAAGAAAGACAGATCAGAAACAAAACTGATACTGATTTTTTCTTTACCGAGGATTCCCAGCCTGACGACGGGGAATTAATCATGAGCATGTGAATCCATGCCAGACCCATGCTGGAGAACAACAGTTACAGGTAAGTAACTTGTTCCTTACATGGATGGGGGTGCAGAATACCTCTTACAACAATAACCAAACTGACTCAAGAAGTTGGCAAACAAAAGCTGTTTTATTGTCAATTGTCTAAAACGGGGAGTTCAACGGACATCTCACAGCACAATCTCGAAGCATCACATAAAAAACATACTTATATAGCGAACACTTTACATGGCAAACTAAGAAAACTTATTTGGGGTTGTGATAGGTCTACAAGGAATATCTTGGTATACTTTCTGTAGGGGATTGGATTGTGATTGTATTCTATAGTCAGGTGGACAATTTATGCCCACCCCTTGTGCAAGTCATCCTCAATATTTGTTCGATACACGGCACACCATTGGCTCTCAAACTATAGGGCTCTTCAATACATAGCCCTCTAAAATTGGTTTGCACGCTTGTATCCTTCTGGAATATTCAACTCACTAGTAGCACGCAAGCTGGTACCTGAGGTGCTTGTGGGTGGACTTGACCTTTCCTCCCTACCCAATTAGCCCATCATCAATCATCACTCATGCTGTCTGACATTCAAATTGTCTTTGAACTCAGCCTTGCAAAGTATCACTGCTCCTGAGAATAGAAAGGAGTGCGAGCACGTTCTTATCTTAAAGTCTCGATGCAGCTTGCCCATTTTCTATTTTGAGCCATCCCACGTGACATGAGACTGCGTTTGAGCTCCTTTCTTTGCATTTAATGATATTAAATGAATAAAACTTGGCACTTAGTGTTTCCGTCGCACCTTAACAGGAGCTTGCCATGTTCCTCACGTTCTTTGCATCTCCTTGAATAGACATCCAGTTCTTGACTGCCCCAACCCTTGACACTGGGCCAGGCAGCCTTCTTGATCCTTCCATGATTTTCAGCTGCTTTTCTCTACTGCGCCACACTTTTGGCCCTTCTCTTTCACAGGTCCTGGTTTACTAAAGTTGTTATATATATGCCACTGCCTGCAGTCTATTCACTACGCATTTTTTCAGTGTTCTTCGCTTGTGCAATCTTCATTTTGCACATAAACTGTTACTCCGTTCCTTATTTCGTCATCAGTTTCCATAAGGCTCTTCTCTGATCATCCTTCTCAGTGTGTCACTCTCATTTCCTGTGACGTCACCAACCTCTTGCGTTCAATGCTTCACACTTCTTGAGGGATCTCCCTAAGAAGCTGTCATCTCTCTGCAGGTACATCTTATAGGGCTTTCTCAATGGATACCTTGTTTTCGAAAATCTTTTGTGGTATAGGTACCATTAGCGGCGTTGTGCATGTCTTCCTACAGGGGAAAGCATAGGAACTTTTGTTTTAGCAATAGGCAACCCTACACAAGCCACTGGTGTGGGGAAAATCACAAATGGTCTTGGTCTTTCAATAATCGCCAATTCTGCGTGAGTTACTGGAGTGCGAAGAATCAAGGGACTTCTACTTTGCTTGGACCAATGAAATAAACAGTATGAATCAAACGAACCAGAAAAAACAGAATAAATGCTGAACATGCATATATTATACACCAATACATTAATCCCCACCATTATGATTCTCTGCACGTCGCTGGGCTTGCTCACGTTCCAGAACTACCATTTTCAAAATGCCTCATTATGCCTATGTACTACTGAAGGAAAAAACATTTTTAATCAGGCAATTCTGGTAAATCGGGTAGCTACAGGACCTGTTCAACTATTGCCAAAAGTAGCCTCCTTATCGCAGTGCCATTTTTAGGATCATGCAGAAAAGCAGGTATGTTGACACTATGCCCAACAAGAGCAGTATAAGCTCGAAGGATAAACATGAAAACAGCGATAAATATACTATGGGCATTGTCATTTGTCAAAACCATAGTCAACAAAACAATTGCGTTGTATGAAAAGGATCAGCGTATTGTTCACGCTTCCAATCTCCTATCGGGTGGCGTCGCTCAAACATATCCACAATATGTCAACATTTTTCTAAAATTCAATTTTCAAAAGATTCCTGCGGCTCAAGAACTGAGTTTGCACTCCGCTATAATAACTTTGGGAGAAGATCTTGGGTCTCCCTTCTTGCACTCCGGGTTGGAGCCTCCGATTTGAACTAGGCCTTAAATCATTGGAATGCACGGCAAACTGGAAACTGGTCTCACTTTATCGGGAAATCATCTCCGGTCAGAGATTGTCACTTTATGGAGATATTAGATGTCATCTAGAAAAAGCTAAATCTCCCATGCTGACTGACCTAGAGAGAACAGTGTGAGTGTTGTTGGAGTAGGTGGACTTAGAGGTCGGTATTCTTTTAACAATCCCACTCAAAGTCAAGCAAAAGCTCGAAATCTGTGATTGGATAGAAACAATCGCAAAGGTAAGGGAGTCCTCTAGTATAAACCCGTTTCTTTTGGTAGATAAAAAACTTTGTTGTCTTTCTCGTTACCTATTGAAGTATCCCGACAGGGCAATAAGGAATAATCTTAAGGGTTAGGTTAAATCTGGTATATACCGGAGAAGTATTGGTAAAACGTCAATAGGGAGACAAAGCAATAAAATTGTGTAATGGTTGTGACATGCCATCAAACCAAACATTAAGGCACTTATTGATGAAGTGTGAGGGAACATGGGCAGTTTGAATGATGCTGTTTAGGAGATGTGTGCCTTGTGAGGAAGGGCTTATCGCAGATTATTTTTGGGACAATTTAGTTTCTGGATATAATGTTGCTTTAACAGCTTCAGTAGTTTGTGTTTTAAAACTTCAAAAATAATGGAATAATGACTTCATATTGGCTAAGTTTTAGTGCTCTTATATTTTTAAGATTAATTTATGGTTGCAATGTGTCAAGCGTGTTCTTTTTTTTCCCCTGAATGTAATCTTTTGCTTGGTGCAAGTTGGATGTATTATGTTTTGGTTGGCATTGTTATATTGGTATCATTTTTTTGTCAATGTTTTTGTAAAGGTTCACGGCTGAACCGTATACAAAAAAAATATCTATAAAAGTGTCCGGGGCGAGCCACAATCCAAATGCACACTTGCATTTATTTCATCAGCAACCTTAGCGTCCTTCTTCCTGGTCATTGATCTTGTCTGCAGGTGCTGAACTTCTTCTTGTCTTGCTTTCAAATCGATCGTTAGGGGTGCGTCGGCCTCGCCAGCGTATAGCTCTACATCATCCAAATGAATCCAAGCCCATCTTCCTTGGACTTTCACTGCTTAGGGAGTAACATTCTCCACTAGGTAAGGTCCATTTAAATCGTGGCTTTTGCCACTTTCTGGTAAAGTTCCGAACTAATACCTCATCTCCAACAAAAGGTCTAGTCATTCTGAAATTCTGATTGTTGAATGGTGTTCATCTGTGTTCGGAGACCCCCCCCGGCGCTTGAGTTGATCTGAAATGACAGAGATACTAGCGGTCATACATGTCAAATACGCACATAACTCATTTCCTAACATTTTTTCAGTCTTCTGGGTATCATTTCTGCGCCTCGATCGAGGAGACCAAGGTGTTCTCATTTGCCTCCCTGTCACTAACTCGTGGGGTGGTGGTCTGACCCAGGCTGATTCCTTAATGCATACAGGGCTATGGGTAGGCAATATAGCCATCCCTTCTTCAGTGTTAATTTATCCTTTAAGGAGACTGTTGAGTCCCTCACATAATCCGTTCGCTTGCGGGTGATGAGCAGAATAGAACTTGTGCTTAATTTTCAATAATAGACTAATCTATTCAAATATTTCATTAACAAAATGGGGCTCATTATCGGATCTCTGCACCTCACACACTCCCCATCTTGGAAAGACTTCTCATACTAAAAACTTAGCTGCGCATGTGACATCAACGACCTGCTTCGATCCACCTGGAGAAGGGACTCGCACCACCATCATATACCTGTATCCACTACATACTTGCAGCATGTCAACATAGTCCATATGTAAAGGTTGAAAAGGACCATTCAGTCGAGGAATCAATCCTCTAATCGTTCGCAGTATATGCACAGCAGTAAACCTTTGAGATACAATGCAATTTACTACATAAAATGCAACGTGTTCCGACTGGCCCGGTACAAATCAGTCCTCGGCAGTAATTTCTGCAAGGCTCTCCCTAGTTGCATGCGCAGGGTAGTGCAGATGTTCAAGCTCTACCTTTTAATAATGCTACTGGCATTACCGGCTTTCCAGTGCTGTTTTGTCACCATAATTCTTCGGAGGGGGATAAAGAACACCACCTTCGTTTCCATAACTCTTGCTCTTCCTGCGGTGCACTGCCCTGAATTTCCATCAAATGTGAACTCGGTAAATGATTAAACCCTTCATTCACTTCCATAATCGTGACTACTTTCTCCTATACATCGGGAGATCACAACTTGAAATATCGATGAATATGCAACCCTTTTGGCCTCTACATCTGCAGCTTCGTTCCTGTGAGAAATAAAGTCAGTTTGCTTAGTATGTGCTGCATATTTAACTATCGCTATAACTACTACTATAGCTACTAGGATTTGTAGTGCCTTAATAAGTCTGTCCAATAATGCTGCATGCTTCACTAGAGTGCCATCTGCTCGGAGGTAGCCCCTCCTTTTCCAACGCGCTAATTCTGCGTGCACGGTTGACGTCACATAGGCGGAGTCACTTTACACCGTCACTTCTTGCCCTGCCGGATTTGTGAACGCGACAATAAGCGCCACTAATTCTGCTGCTTGCGCTGGAATGTGAGATGATAGTCTTGCACTTGCTACAACCTCAAATTCACCATTTGCTCTCACACCACAGCTGCACCAGAATGCCTTTCCCCACTAGTTTGATCAATTTTCGGAGAACCATCAATAAAGACAACCTCTCGCCCACTTCTGCTGACGCATTTTCCTTTACGTGCGAGATCTCGTTGTAGAATTCTTTGTATTTTGTGCACTCATGCACATGCTCGCCCTTTGTCACGGGCTCAACTACAAAAGTTGCAGGGTTCACTATTTTACATCTGAATATTTTGATCGCTGGATTTTATATGATCACCTCATATGCTGAAGCTCTCTGAGATGTCAATGCACCCTTAGGTTTTTCCAAAATAGCAAACAAAGCATGCTCCTCAAAGGGTGTCTTAGAACACCCCATCACAATACTTGTAGATTTTTCAATTGCAAACGCGTCTGCCGCCAGCATATGTTTGCAAGGAAAGTGCCCCTTCATCACTGGATCCAAAATCCCACTGTAATATGCCAAAGGTTTATAACCCAATGTAGTACTGTTTATTATTTTATTGAATGTATAAAGCGCACTAGCAACCCAGAGGCATCGAGGCGCTGTTACATGAATGTGTCTTAGTTACATGGAAAATACATTGCTCAGTGTTTCAGTGAGCGTAGCAAATTACGATACAGAAATATGTGGTCACAGGAGGCAGATACAGTTGCATTAAGCACAAATTAAATCTAGGCAGGGGGCGGGGGCCCAGTCATACAAACAGCTGAGTTTTAATAGCTTTACAGAATGCTAGGTGTGAATCTATACTTCTGAGGTGGGGTGGTAAGGAGTTCCAATGGGTAGCGGCAATGAACTGGATGCTGGAGCCTCCGGCACAAACCCAAAGTGTCTTGGGAACTGTGATTCGGTTGGTGTATGCGGTTCTGGTGGGTCTGGCTGTGAGTGGTTTTGTGATTCTTTGTGATAGGTACAGGGGGCAGTATTGTGGATACATTTGCAAGGGCAAGTTTTTTAAAGATGATGCGCTTTTTAATGGGAAGCCAATGGGCTTGTTTCCTGGCCGCTGAAATGTGGTCTCTTTTGGGAATGCCAATGGGTGCCCTCAGGGCATTATTTTGGACAGTCTGGAGTTTGATATTTTTTGCGGAGGTGCCTGCTAGCAGGGCGTTAAAATAATCAAGTCTTTGTAAGTACTGCTGTCATAACTCTCCCATTCATGTGCGAAAATAAAAATAACTTCTGATCACAATTGGGAATTTCTAAAACTGGAGCTGTACAAATTGCTTTCTTCAATTTTTCAACCTCTCCAATTCTTCAGATAATTTTATTTTCTCATTGTTTACCTGTTCTTTTTTTAGAGCTTGTAAAAGAGGTCTTGTGTATGAACTATAATCAAACACTCATACTCTGACATAATTGCATAGTTTCAAAAACTGCTGCATTTGCTTTACTGTGTGCGGTTTTGCTGTTTTCATAATCACCTCAGCTCTATCCGGTGTGACCCTCTGTCCCTCATGTGAGATCAACTGTCCTATTTACAAAACCTCTGCTTGACAATACTGTAACTTTTCTTTGTCTACCTTTTATATCCTTTCTCTGCTACGATAGTCTATACCTGAAACAAGTCTTACCTGCACTCGTCCTCTGTAGTTCTCCAAATCAGAATGTCATCTACTTACTCTATCCCAACCCTCTTCAAATCAATATTGCCTAGGTCCATCAGGAGGACCCTATTAAAGATTGATGGGGTCTCTCAGTACCCTTGGGGCAGCCTGTATGTTTCAGACGAGTCTGGCGGAACGAAAAGGAAGTCAAGTCTTGTGAGTCCTTGTGCAACAGGATTGAGAGACAGATTTTTCAAGTCAATCACTGTAAAATATTGCACCTCTACTGGGAACTGCATAGTATCGTTGCTGAATTAGGAACTAAAGGAAACTCTGCCTTTACAATCTGGTTAATCAGTCTCATGTCTTGTATGAATCTCTGACGCTACCGGAATACCTTGTTCCATCAGTGCTGAAATAGTCTTAAAAATCCCTTCATCCGCCTCTTGATATATGGGGGTAGTGTCTTGCTAGAGGTAAAATTGCTCCTGGGTTCAATTTATCTTCACCTCCCCTACCCCCTTCAATAGGCCTACATCATGGGGGCCTGTAGTCCATAAAGCATTTGACACCTTTTCCAAGTCTTCATCAAAACCTGGTGGGCGCTGCCGCACTATCTCCATTTGCTGTGGGATCTCTTTTCTCTATTCTAATCCAATATGTCATACTCGTCTCGAATATTGCGTCATCTGTCGGATCATCTCTAAACATATAAACATATAAGTCAGTGACGTAAGTTAGTCTACACCCTTCCTCAATAGCAATCACTGTTCTCCATGGCCTGCCCTAGTCAGCTGCTCCTTCGCATTGCCATTTCCCCTCGTACTATGGCTGCATTTAACTTTAGGGGAATGGTCTGTCCCCCTTCTTCCTCCATAGGTATCTGTGGCCTGAACAAGAATTAATCGGGTATTCGCAAAATCTTTCCTGCTAAGCCACGTAGCCATGTCAAAAGAATGCATACCCATAAAGAAAAACTATTGGCTCTAGTGGCATTCCTCGCAATGCCAATTGCCCTATAAATGTATCTAAATTTACCCACGTTCATATAATGTATCCCTGGAGCACACTATGCCTTCATCAGTGAAATAAATCGTCATGTTAAGCTTCGTCATTAAATCTCGTCCTAGAATATTAACTGGTGTCTGCCTTTTAATACAATAGGGAACAGATCTTTCACACTCTCCTATGGAGACTGGTAATTTATCAGTAAAAAGCACTCGACTCGTAGCTCCAGAGAATCCCTGAGCATTCATAGCAATCCCCGGCATTGGGTACTTTCCCTCTCATATACATGAATGAGTAGACCCACTGTCTACTAGAAAAGAGAAAGATTTGCCTCCTATCGTCATGTGAACCCTTGGTTCCTCTTGGGGGTCCGGTGTTACTGATAGTATTGAACACATCAAGTCGCCCTGTGAGCTGTCCTATTTTTTTAAAAAACTTTATTTTTTGGTTTTATTATAACATAACTTGCTACTAACATTGCACAGGTTGCACCCTCTTCCACCCCCCCTCGACTCCCCCTCCCTCTCCCGGGTCCACTTTCCCCAAACTTGCAGCTGTTGGGTCCGCCAGGGTCTGATTTCGTTCATGGTCTGCCGGCAGCGGTCGTGGTAGTGACGATGTCTTGGGGTGCTGGTTCTGGGGATGCGCTCTGTGATGATATCGAGTCCGTAGTAGATATCAGATGTGTAATGTGGGCCCCAAATGTCCGGTGGCCGTGCTTGGAGTGGCAGTGTCTTTATAATGTTGGTTTCTGTGTTTTGACTGTACGTCACGTCTTTCAGCCAGTTTTGCAGACTGGGAGGTGGCCCCCGACCCCATGTCATTGCTACTCTTCTCTTCGCCAGGACCAGTAGTAAGTCTGTCAGTTTGCGGCCACATGGCGGGAGATGTCTGGTGAGCCCCAGAAGTGCCAGGATTGGATTTGTATCTCTTTGAGTTCCGATTATTGCTGAAATTTTCTCCAGCACTAGTTCCCAGAATCGTGCAATGCCTGGGCATTTCCATGCCAGGTGTAGAAAGTCTGCCTTGGGTGTCTTGCATCTTTCACATAGTGCTGGAGTTGCTGGTCGTTGCGATTGGAGTTTCGCTGGCATACAGTATGTTTGGTGGACAAAATTGAAGTGGATCTGTTTGTAGCAAGTCTTTAGTGAGACGTTTTGTGTTTGCCTGACGATGACCAGTCGTCTTCTGTTATTGAGATTTGCAGGGTTTTTTCGCATCTTTTTTTGGGTGTTTGGGGAGTGGATGCCATGTCGGTTAAAAGCGATTTGTAGATCTCTGAGACTAGTCTCCCGTTGCCTTGTGATTGGATTACTCCTTGGAGTAGTTGCCACGTTTGCGGTTGTTGGGGAAATGTGGGTAGGGTAAATAGATCCAGAGCGTTGTCGCCTCCTTTTTCCCTGGCTTGTTGTGGAGTGATGAATATGCCGTCAACTAAGATCTTCAAGTGACTGTGCAGTTTGTCTGTCCATTTTAGGTAGGTTCTTTCGGTTGTTGGGGGGGATTCCTGTTATGAACCTTGTTGGAATTAAGGGGGAGAACCTGATTTGGATGTTGCTTCTTTGCGCCATCTTTTTCCAGATAGTGTGCGTGACCTGAACACTATTGAATGTGGTATGGGGTACGTGAAGGTTCCCCAGAATTGCCGATCTGAGCAAGAAGGGGGATGCTAGAGCTCGTTCGATTTGGACGTGTGGTCTGATGAAGTCTGTGGCGTACCAGTGTCCTAGAAATTGAGCTTGAGCGGACCAGTGGTATCTTTCCATATCTGGGAGTGCTAGTCTTCCTTTACTTACTGGTTGGATTAATGTAGAGTATGCCACTCTGGCCACTTTGCCGGCCCATACCAGGTCGAGTATCTGGCTTCAAATGAGTTGCAGGAATTGTTGTGATAGCAGAATGGGGATGTTTGTAAAGAGGTATAGGAGCTTGGGGAGAATCCCCATCTTGACCAGGGAGACCCGGCCCCATAGGGTGAGTGGAAGGAGTTTCCATCTGTTTATTTTGCTTCGTAGTGTCTCAATGAGTGTTCCATAGTTGTCTTGCATGATGTCTGAGTGGGATTTGGATAGATAGATACAGAGAGATCTGTCCCTTGATGACTGTCAGTGAAATCCAAAGTCGTCTGCGAATTTTGTTATTTTGGTTAGGGGGAATATAATGGATTTGGAATGGTTAATTTTTAATCCCGAGAATCTGCCGAATTTGATGACTTCTAGCATTATTGGGTTTAGGTTCTCTACTGGGTTGTGTATGAAGAGAGCTATGTCATCTGCGTAGAGAGAGATTACGAATTTATGGGGTCCAATGGAAAGACCTCTTTGAAGGTGACAGGCACGAAGATCCGATGCCAGGGGTTCCATCAACTAACGCAAATAGGACTGCTGATAGCGGGAATCCTTGTCCGGTCCCCCTTTGTAGTCGAATTTCTGAGGATTTGGTGTTTCTCATTGTGATGGTGGAGGTTGGGTCCCTGTACAAGAGGGCCACTAGCTTGAGGTAGTAGTTGCCCAATCCAATGCGGCGTAGGACTTCAAACATGAAAGGCCATTCGACGGAGTCAAATGCCTTTTCGGCGTCTAATAATGCTGCTATTGCCTGGGTTTCGGGATTGATTGCTGCCATCGCTCCAAACATTCTTCTGATCCTAACGGATGTGTTGCGTCCGGGTATGAAGCCTGCCTGATCAGCTATGACAAGACATGGCATTAGCGGGAGGAGTCTGGTGGTTAGGATTTTGGCAAGTATTTTGTTGTCCAGGTTTATCAGGGAAATCGGCCTGTTTGAGGCACAGTCTTCGAGTGGTTTTCCTGTTTTGTGGAGAAGGATCATGTTCACTTGGCGGAGTGTTGAGGGTAATGTTTCGGTTTCAATCGCTTCTTCTAACACTTGCAATAGGAGCAGGGCCAGGAGCTGGGCGTGGGCCTTGTAGAATTCCCCTGTCAGGCTGTCGGGCCCTGGGGCTTTAGTGTTGGGGAGACTTTTTATTGCTTCTAGGATTTCTTCGAGGCTGATGTGGATATTTAATGGTTCTCTCGGCTCGTTGTCTGTCCAGTACAGTTCAGTGTTGTCTAAGTATTGGGCGAGTTCTCCGGGGTTTGCCGTGTATTTGGTGCTATAAAGTTCTTGATAGTATGTGCGGAAAGTCTCTACAATTTCCTCCTCTGTATGCACCAAGTCTGTTTTGGTTTCGTATCTGCTCCACGTAAGTAGGTTTCCTCTCTGCTGCGATTAGTCCGGCCAGTAGTGTGCCAGGTTTCTGGCCTTCGCTATATTGCCAGATTTTGTAGCCCCGAGATAGGAACTTTCTCTCTTTCTGCTGTAGACCTGAAGTTGTCGAGTTCCACTTTTAGTGCGGCCAGGGAGCAGGGATATTTGGATTGGGTGTATTTTTGCTCCCATTCTTTCAGCTTGGCTTCGCTGGTGGTTAGTTCTCTTCTGATGAGCTTCAGTATGCCCTATTCCTTCGCTAGGCATATCCCCCTTATGTAGCATTTCATTGTCTCCCAGAGTGTGCGGGGGACGTGACTGATGGTTGATTTATCTCTAAGAAGGAGGTCACCTCTTTGCGTAGCTTGTCGGCAAAGACTTGATCTTGTAGGGATTTGGGTTTGAACCTCCATTGGGGTCTGTGTTCTTGCTGTTATCTGGAATGCATTCGAGGGTGACTGTGGAGTGGTCTGATAGTGTCCTCGGAAGAATTTGGCAGTTTCACCCAACGGAATTGAGCTTGGGTTGATACCAGGAGGTAGTCTAGACAGGAATCTGTATTGTGTACCCATGAATGGAAAGAGTAATCTCGGGTTTCCCAGTGGGTATACCTCCAGATGTCTATTAGATGGTATGCATCGCAAATTTCTCGAATTTGGAGGCTGGCCTTGGATGGCAAGGTCTTAGTGCTCTGTGATTTGTCTTTGTGGGGGTCAAGTGGGGTGTTGAAGTCTCCGCCCCAAATGATCGTAGCCGATCCGGCGGTCTCCAAGTGCGTCATCACCCAGTTGAAGTTATCGGCACTGTCAGAGTTCGGTCCATAGGAGTTCACTAGGACATTTTCCGAGGATCTGAATCTGAAGTTTACTTTTTTGTTTATTAAGATGGCGACTCCCCCTGCAAATGAAGAATATGATGAAAAGTACCTGTGACAACCCCATTCGCGGGCCCAGTTGTTTTCAGCGCTGGGGAGGAGGTGAGTTTCTTGTATCATGACCACATCTATCTGGTGTCTCCGGAGGTATTGGGATATTTGTTGTGCTTTCGCTGGTTGGTTGCCCCCTCTAATGTGCCATGTGGTTAGGTTAACCATAGGTGTGTGATGGCTATATTTTTCCGGATTTGGGTCGGGTTTTTAGTGGTCGTGGTCGTTCTGGACTTTCTCTCTGCTAGCCGCTGGGGCATAGTAGGCGGTTATGCTGGCGGAACTTGGAGTTTCTGGATTCATCCTGTTTGAGGTGGTGAACGAGAGTAGAGCCGGGGGGGCGACGGTGGCTTGGTTTCCTGTGTTTCCTGTGCTTCCCCATAACTGTGTAAAACTTCCCACCCGCACACGGGCAACCCCCAACTTGCCCGTGAGTATATCCCTCCCACTCAGTCATATTAAGGTCAGGTGCTGTGCTTGGGACGCTAGCGCCGGACCGAGAGCATTGGCTCCCGATAGAGTACTTCTGTTGTTGTGTTCCTGTGTGACATCTTTTTCAAGGAGAGCAATGGAGGGTGAGGCACCCACAAGTTACTGTGGATTTCTTCTGGCCCGATCCCTTTTGGGTGATCTCTGCTGGTTTTCTGGTTGCCTGCAGCCAAGTTCGTCGAGGAAGGAGTTTGCCTCGTCTGGCGAGTTGAAGAATTGCGTTTTCCCATCTCATTGAATTCGCTGCTTCGCCGGGTACAGCATGGAGTAGATCATATGATTGGCTTGTAGACGGCGTCTGACGCCTGCAAAGGATCTTCTCAGTGTTTTCACAGCCAGAGAGAAGTCAGGATAAAGCTGGATATTATCTTCGTCAAACTGCAAGTCTCCTTTTTCTCTTGCCAGTCGTAATATTGTGTCCCTATCTTTGTAATTGAGGATTCGAGCTATGATTGGACATGGGGGTACTCCTGGGATCGTCCGGCCGGATGGGATTCTGTGTGCTCTTTCCACTACAAACAGTTGGCATAGGGCTCCTGTCCCGAATAATTATATTCACAACTTCTCCATGAATTCCTCCATCTTGTCGAGGGGTTGTTTTTCTCTTATGCCGACCAGTCTATTATTGGTGCGGCGTGAGCGGCCTTCAAGGTCTTTGTTCTTGGCTATGATTGTCTTCATCTGGGTTTCCAGTGTTGTCACTCTGGCTGTGATTGAGGTGGCGCCGTCTTCAAGGTCTGATACCCGTTGTTCAGCTGTGTCAAGCCTATCTCCATGCTTGTCAAGGCGGTGCTGTAGGAGGTCCACTTTGGATGATAGGGTGTCAAGTTTGGAATCGAGGTTGCCAATTCCTGCTTTTAAATCAAGTAGGATTTCCCTGATGTCTATAGGTGCTGGAAGGGGTTGCTTCTCTCGGCCTTCCTCCATGGTTGGGGAGTCGTTTTGGTCTGTTGTTTTCAAGGATTTGTTGGTTGTACCTGGTTCAAAGGTCAGTTTTCTTTGGGACTTGTCTGTTTTCCCTATTTTTCCTTGAACGTGCTACCGCTTGGGTGTGCGGGAGGGGTTCGAGCTGTCAGCGGCGATCCACTGCGTCCGCTTCTGGGCTAAGGGACGAGTGCTGTAGTGGGATTTTAGGGGAGTTTGTGGGCTGGTCTGAGGTTCAACTTGAGTTGAAATGTAGACTGTTATTGCGTGTCTATGCTTTGCTCCTTGTTGCTCTGGTCCGGGCCCTCGTGGGGGACTATCTTTCCTGTTGATTGAAGCGGGGTGAGTCAGGGATTGGATCTGGATCAGGATCTGTATTTCCTCTTGTGCCGATGCCCCTTTATTGTCCCCTCACTCAGCGTTTTACCGCCTCCGGGTTGTGGGGGAGTGGCGGCCTGTGGTTCACTGTCTCCAGTGGGAGGTGTTTAATTTTGCTGTGGGTCAAGGATCACCACTGGGGCCGTCCTGTCTCAACAGCACCGCCCTTGGCCTGTTCGGCACAGTGTGGATTTGGGTGCCCTGGGAAGTTCGTATGTTCTGATGGCGGGGGCTCTGTTCTCTTGGGGGGGGGGGAGGGGGCTTGTGTGCCCTGTAGGTTCAGTAGGTTGTTTTGGGGGTGCTCAGCGTCTCTGGTGCATTTGGCTGATGGTCTACACGTTGTTCTGGAGGTTGGTTACCCATGGGTATTGGACGGGGACTGGTCCCACTTCTTTGTTATTTATCTCTTTCGGGTTGCCCTTGTGTTTTTGTGCTTCTTTGGCGGGCGAGGGCAGAGGGAGAGCTGAGCTGGATGCAGCGGGTTCTGTGTCTGGGCTTCCTGGTGGATGTAGGCAGTGGATTGTGCTGCTTCGTGGGTCTCAGCCGCCGAGGGGTATCCCCCCTGACGGAGGTCGCCGTTAGTGTTTGTTAAGAAGGGATGGGCGGGGGCCACCTGCGGCGGACCGGCTGCCCAGCCCCGCTGCTGTTTCACTCGGGGCTCTGGTCGGTCAGCCCCCCATGCAGCTTCGGGCCGGGCGGGGGATAGCCTCCTCGAAGGGAGGCGGGAGCGCTCTGTGCCGGCTTGAAATCTCCGGCTGTATGCTTGCTCCCGGGGATGCTGGTGGTGTTTCTGGACTGGCGGGGGCTCGCCCCTGGGTATCGAGCGGTTGTGTGACTGTGTAAGCTGCAGAACCCCTTCTTCTTCCCGTCCCTCCACACTCTCCTCACCTGAGTCTTCAGAGTTGTCTGCGTTCCGTAGATTCCGCCGGCTCAGGTAGTCCCGTTCTTTTTTAGGTAGCACTTGCCAGTCTCGGTGAAAAGCCACAGTGACCACTGAATAGACAGCCGTCCTGGGGCCCGTTACCGGGAACAGGCCGGAATAAAGGGAAAAAACCCACACGTGGGAAAAACCCTTAGGATACTTCTGGCAATGAGGTAGGTGAAGATCCAAGCTTGTAACCAGTAGGACTGGAAGCCGATGCGAGGTCCACAGGGTTGAACACAGGAGAGAAGTCAAATGCGACACCAATGAGAGGTGAAGGGAGCCGAAGCCACTACCGGCCCAAGGACCTACCAGGCGCGGTAAGAAAGAGAGAAAATACAGGATATAAAACAACGAACAGAGAAAACAAGGGAAAACTGGAGAGCCGCGAAGGAAAAGAGCGGCAAAGAGGAGAGAAAAAACACGCCTGCCGCCGAAGCGGCGAGACTAGAAGGAAAAAGTGAAGTAGTGCCGAGGGATCGGCAAGGAAGAGGCTGCAGAAAAGAAGGCCACCGCTGAAACTTAAACGGCCGTCAGGTAAGTAGAAGGAACTTATCCCTAGGAGAAGGGAAAAGCAAGCAGAGAAAACCCGCCACACGCCGAGGCGAGCAGAGGGCAAACGCTGGGAGCGCAAAAACCAGAGACGCTGGTGCGAGAACCAGCAAAGGGTTGAAACGCAGCGGCTGCCGGGCTAGAAAGGCAGATAAACACCCGGCAGTGCTGTGATTGGCGGTGACTTGTTACCAGACACAAAAAAGGGACTAAAACCTATCTACCTGCCGGTTAGCCTCCAACGTGGAAGGAGCCGCCACCCGCGGTAGCGATTGCGGATGACAGTATGACCCCCTCCCCACCTAACCGCCCCAGGCTTCCCTGGATAGCGGCGGTGAAAAGTAGCCAACAATCTTGGTGCATGAACCTGAGAAGCCTCCTCCTCCGACTCAGGGTATCCCTTCCAAGACAGCAGGTACTCAAGACGTCCGCGATAATACCTGGAATCACGGACCTTAGATACCTCATGCTCATCAGGCTCCGAGGACCGTGCTAGGATCGATCTGGGAATGATTCTATGGTGAAGATCGGGACAGTAAGGTTTGAGAAGAGAGGAATGAAAAACCGGGTGAATGCGGCGAAGAGAGGAGGGAAGCCGAAGGCGAAAAACCACAGGATTGACTTTAGAGAGAATAGTGAAAGGTCCAAGAAAACGAGGAGACAGTTTAGAAGGCCTTGTCCATCTGGGCAGAAACCGGGTGGACAACCACACCTGATCTCCTGGCTTCCATACTGGACATTCTTTCTGATGCTGATCGGCACAGGATTTTGTCCGTCTTCTGCTGACCTCTAAACTCTGCATGGCTGAAGTCTGGGCTTCCTTAATATTCCCTAATACCTCTTCTACCGTCGGGGAGTTGGTGTAGCTGGGAACCTCCGGAAACACGGCACGAGGGTGAACCCCGTAAGTGCAGAAGAAAGGAGAGAGTCCTGTAGCGGAATGCCTGGTATTGTAGTACGAGTACTCTGCCGTGGGAAGCAGCGAGACCCAGTTGTCTTGATGTTGAGATATATAACACCTTAGTTATTGTTCCAGGGTCGCATTCAGGCGTTCCGTTTGACCATTGGTCTCCGGGTGAAACCCTGAAGACAGAGCTCTTTCAATGCCCAAACGGTTGCAGAAGGCAGTCCAAAACTTCGAGATATACTGACTTCTCCGATCCGAGATTATCTTGTCGGGGAGACCGTGTAGCTTGAATATATCTCGAGAGAAGACCTCCGCCATCTTAGCCGCAGTGGGCAGACCTGGAAGAGGAGAGAAATGTGCCAACTTAGAAAAGGCGTCTACCGTGACCATAATGCAGGTACAGGATTCCGATACCGGCAGATCGACAATGAAATCGGTAGATATGAGACCCCAGGGGCGCGTTGGGAGTTCGACCTGAGTGAGTAGACCCAACGGTTTTCCCAGGCGATATTTGGCTCTGGCACAAATTGGACAAGCCTTGACATACTTGTATGTCTGCTTTCTAGTGTTTGGCCAAAGAAACGTTCTAGAGAGGAGCTCAAAGGTATTCTCATTCTCAGCCCCTCTATGTCCGGCCGAGCGAGAGTCGTGACTCCACTTCAGGATTCTAGAACGAAGAGGACCCTTGGGAATGTACATTTTCTGTTTGTAGAAAAGCCAGTCACCTCTTTGTTGAAAAGGAGAGGTAATACGTAGGGATAGTTGGGGCTTTTCCTGAATGAGGGCAGTTTTCACCTCTTTAAGGAAAGAGCCAACAAAGGCTATGATTTTGTTGCGTTTGAACATGGACTCCCTCTTGATTTCCAGGCGTTCCTTGGTGGAGTCTTTGCGGGATAAGGCATCCGCTAGACTATTCTGTGATCCCGGGATATACAAGACTTGGAATTCAAACTGTGCAAAATTATGGGCCCATCAGGCCTGCCTGGAATTTGAAAACTCCATATCTTGTAGTACCTTGAGGTTCTTATGGTCGGTCCTAATCAGAAATGGATGTCTGGCTCCTAGTAGGAGATGGCGCCACTCTTCACAGGCAAATGTCATGGCCAGGAGTTCTTTCTCCCGTACCGAATAGTTGAGCTGGCTAGGAGAAAGAGTTTTTGACATGTATGCCACGGGGTGTTCCACTCCTAGGATGATCTGGAGCAATACCGCTCCTACTGGTACCGCAGAAGCGTCGGTCTCCAAAACAAATGGTTGTGATTGATCAGGATGCTGGAGAATGGGGGCAGTACAGAACAATCTCTTGAGAAAATCGAAACTCTTCTCTGCCTCATCAGACCAAAAAAAAAGGAACGGCCACCTTCTTGAGTAGGCGCGTAATCGGGTATACTACCTCCGAAAAGTTTGAGATAAATCTGCGGTAGTAATTCGCTAATCCCAAGAATCTCTGGACCTCTCAGACTGAAGTAGGAGCTGGCTAATCAAGAATAGCATCAACCTTGGTTTGGTCCATGGCCACCCCTTCTTCGGAAAGAATGAATCCGAGATAGTGAACCGAGGGTACTGCAAATTTGCACTTCCCGCCCTTGACCAGCAACTGATTTTCCTGAAGACGAGACAGAACCTGTGTGACGTGTTGAATATGTTCCTCCATGTTAGGGGAGAAAATCAGAATGTCGTCGAGGTATATTATAACCGAGACCGACAGCAGATCTGAAAATAGCCTGTCCATGAATCTCTGGAATGCAGCCGGTGCGTTCACTAAACCGAACGGCATCACTCTGTACTCAAAAAGACCGTATGGAGTTCGAAAAGCCGTCTTCCATTCGTCCCCATCAGTGACGCGAAGCAGATGATATGCGTTCCTGAGATCCAATTTGGTGAAGATTCGAGCCCCTTGTACCGCCTCAATAATGTCGGTTATGAGTGGCATGGGATACCGATCACGGATGGTAACCTTATTGAGGCCCCGGTAATCGATACATGGTCTGAGATCAGTCGTGTCTTTTTTCTTGATGAAGAACAGGGAGGCGCCAGCTGGTGACTTCGAAGGTCGAATAAGACCATTCTCCAAGTTGGTATCCAGATAGACTCTTAATACCTTCTTTTCGGCCTGAGAGAGAGAGAACATGCGCCCAAATGGAACCAGTGCATTAGGTTCGGGATCGATTGAGCAGTCTTCTGGCCGATGAGGAGGTAGCTGAGCGTGAAGATTCTCTTGGAATACCCCGGAAAATTGTGCACAAAAATGAGGAAGCGCGTGAATACCTACAAGATCTTTGGAGAGAACTCTAACTGACTGTTGATCTTCCCTGGTATTGGGAGGAAGACAATTGACCGAACAGTACGTAGAACAAAAACTTAGTCGATTTTCCATCCAATTGATATACGGGTTATGCCTGCGCAGCTAAGGAATGCCTAGGATTATGGGGAAATGTGCGGCTCTAATTATGTCGAACTGCAGGGCCTCTGTGTGTTGGTTGATGACCACAGAGAGTTGTTCGGTGGTATGTGTGATTAGTCCAGACGACAAAGGTGTACCATCCACTCCTTCCACTTTCTGACCCACCTTCCGAACTATCCGAGTGAGCCCCATCTTGTCAGCCCACAGAGTGTCCACAAAATTTCCTGCCGCTCCACAATCCAATAAGGCTAATGTTTCCACCAGTCTTCCGTTTAGATTCAAGGTAACAGATAGTACCATCAGTCTGGAATCCTCTTGGCATTCTGAAGCCGACACCGAGAGTGTGACATAGGGACGCTGAAAAAGATCGGAGTACCCCCGGCTGCCCGTCCCTATTGACGCCGAGGGTATTCGTTTCCCGCCTTCCTCTCCGGAACCTCAGAGCAATCCTTCAGTACATGTTGATCGGAACCACAATAGGCGCACAATCCTTTTTCTCTTCTTCGCCTTCTCTCTGCTGATGACAGAGGTGCTCTGGTAGCTCCGATTTGCATCGGTTCTTCGCTCTGAGTAGAGGAGAAACGTCCAGAGGGAGAGTGTGAAGGAGGGTTCATGGGATTTCCTGATCCTCTTTGCTTTCTGCGTTCTGTCCTTCTCTCTTGGAGACGGTACTCGATGTGGAGAGCGGCAGCCAGTAAGTCCGGAAATGTGGGAGAGTGTGGGGATCTGGCTAGCTCATCCTTGATCTCATCTCTCAACCCTCTCCGGAATACCGCATATTGTGCTTGTTCGGACCATCCCGCTCCTGCTGCCAGTGTCTTAAAGGAGGAGATGTACGACAGCACATCTAGAGCACCCTGTCGTGCATCCAGCAGGTCCTCACCTGCAGTAAAAGATAGTTCGGGTCGCTCGAAAGTCTGTTTCAGTAGGTTCTGAAAACCCGAGAAATCTTGTAGAACAGCATTACTGTTAGTAACTAGCGGAGTAGCCCAGGCTAAAGCATTCCCTGTCATATTTGAGACCATAAACCCTACTCTGGCTTGGTCCGTGGAGAAGGTGTGTGGTCTGAAGGTAAAGTACACATTGCAGGCCTCCAGGAATTCCTTTACCCTCTTAGGAGAGCCATCAAATCTTCCTGACGAAAGAGCCATAGGAGGCAATTCCGGGGGATGTGAGGGTTCCCGGACCGCTACCATCTGTTTTAGCAGGGCATTCTCTGTCTTGACCCCCTGTAATTCCAGTGACATGGCCTGAAAAGCCTTCCATAACTCCTGAACTTGTTCTTCGGCTGACATCTTGGTCCTTAATGGCGTTTCAATCTGTGACTGTGTAAGCTGCAGAACCCCTTCTTATTCCCGTCCCTATACACTCTCCTCACCTGAATCTTCAGAGTTGTCTGCGTTCCGTAGATTCCGCCGGCTCAGGTAGTCCCGTTCTTTTTTAGGTAGCACTTGCCGGTCTCGGTGAGAAGCCACAGTGACCACTGAATAGACCGCCGTCCTGGGGCCCCGTTACCGGGAACAGGCCGGAATAAAGGGAAAAAGCCCACACGTGGGAAAAACCCTTAGGATACTTCTGGCAATGAGGTAGGTGAAGATCCAAGCTTGTAACCAGTAGGACTGGAAGCCGATGCGAGGTGCACAATGGTTGAACACAGGAGAGAAGTCCAATGCGACACCAATGAGAGGTGAAGGGAGCCGAAGCCACTACCGGCCCAAGGACCTACCAGGCGCGGTTAGAAAGAGAGAAAATACAGGAGAGAAAACAACGAACAGAGAAAACAAGGGAAAACTGGAGAGCCGCGAAGGAAAAGAGCGGCAAAGAGGAGAGAAAAAACACGCCTGCCGCCGAAGCGGCGAGACTAGAAGGAAAAAGCGAAGTAGTGCCGAGGGATCGGCAAGGAAGAGGCTGCAGAAAAGAAGGCCACCGCTGAAACTTAAACGGCCGTCAGGTAAGTAGAAGGAACTTATCCCTAGGAGAAGGGAAAAGCAAGCAGAGAAAACCCGCCACACGCCGAGGCGAGCAGAGGGCAAACGCTGGGAGCGCAAAAACCAGAGCCGCTGGTGCGAGAACCAGCAAAGGGTTGAAATGCAGCGGCTGCCGGGCTAGAAAGGCAGATAAACAACCGGCAGTGCTGTGATTGGCCGTGACTTGTTACCAGACACAAAAAAGGGACTAAAACCTATCTACCTGCCGGTTAGCCTCCAACGTGGAAGGAGCCGCCAC
The DNA here is from genome assembly GCF_040938575.1 of Ambystoma mexicanum. Lineage (NCBI taxonomy): Eukaryota > Metazoa > Chordata > Amphibia > Caudata > Ambystomatidae > Ambystoma > Ambystoma mexicanum. The sequence continues at coordinate 256,386,705 of NC_090928.1, read as the reverse complement.
CCGCGGTAGCGATTGCGGATGACAGGTTGTTCCTGCACCTTCTAGTCTCCCAGGCTGCAATCACTCGGCCCCCTCTTCTCGGCGGCAAGATGGCGCTGGGCCGCGGGAACAGTGCCGTTCCACCGCTGGCCGGGCTCGGTTTCCTTTCTTTTGGGGGTGTCCATTTGTCGCCGACTCTTCACTGTTATATTTGTAGGTTTTGTCGAACACCTCTATTGAAAAAGGGTGAAGTTTCACTTTCGTAATGTGTATATGTCAGGATTTATTCGGGAGTTGCTGGTGCGCTCACGGAGGAGCGACCATCGCGGTTTGCTCTCTAGCGCCCTCTCTGAGCTGTCCTATTGTGGATACACATGAAGGACTTCCACCACAGTGACACCCCCTATTCTAGGTATCGGCAATTGTTCTGTGTTTACGTTCTGCTGTATCTGCTGCGACTGCCCTTGCAGTGAGTTCAATGGTGCTTCCTGTGGCTGCAATGCTTGTTGTATTTGCAGCGCTTGTGCCTGATCTCGGGCGAACCCATCCCTGGCTTACGAGCTATATGCTGGAGGATAAGCTGTCCCCCCCTCTTGGAAATTGCCTATTTTGTACATACCCATGGCTTCCGCATGCGCGTGCAATGTGCCCTGTCATCCCACAAGTCCAACATACAGGAAGGAGCCCTTCTGACCAGTCCCCCTTGATTAAATCCTCCTTGCGCGACTTGATTATCAGTCTGCATATTCTGAAAACCGCCTTGGTTATTCTGAAAATGACCCCTTCCTCTGTAGCCCATTCCTCTGCCTCATGGCACAAACCCATTCCCCCCCTTCATCCATTTGGGACTGATTATTCGCCTGTGATGTGCCCACTGCTTGCTGTATTCCCAGGCCCTCTCCGCTTGTCAATACCGCCCCTTCTATCACATACTTTGATAATTTCTTCTGAACTAACTTGGCTTCCTCAAGTTTTCTAACATCTTGCTTCTTCCTATTCTTCTCCTGTAACAGCCGACAGTGATGCACTATAGTCAACTGTATCTATGCCCATGGCTTTGCTTCCATTCCCACTAGTTTCTTGAGTTGCCTCTGTACCTGATCGGGCAACTCCTGACATATAATATGGTAAAATACTGCCACTATTTTTCCCAGCGGCTCTCGAGTTTCAAGAGTCCACGGTTCCTGAATGTCCTGAATTTAAGCAAGCAGATCCTCGTCGTCTTTCATCTTGCGTGTCATAATTGCACCCATATCTGATGTCAGGATACTGCATTTTGAGAGCTCTCCAGACATCTGCTCTACAATTATTAAATGACGCTCCATCGTGTGATGTGTTCTGTGCCGTGACACTTGGATAGCCTGCTCATGTCCAAATGTTATCCGCTCTTTCCCCAAGGATGGCTGCTAGGAGACCCTTAATGTCCCCCTATTGCCAATGTATTTCTCCCTGTCATTTTCTCTAATTCATAAATCCATTTTCTTGCACCCGCCGTCAAATTCGGATGTTTGCACCTTAATTTATCCTTATCCATTTGTGGCAAAGGAATATACTGCATTCTTGCCCCTCCTTTCTCCAATGAAGGGAACTGCGTGAATCCCAACCCGCAATTGGCTCCCATCGTCTGCCTATCTATAGTGGGGACAATGGTTCCTGATCGCTGTCTACCTGGCAATGACCTCAGCCTGCTCACATATGGCAGTGATTCTCCTCTCTTGCTATACAATCGTCCTCTAGGACGCTCTGGATATGCTACAGGATCTGGCGTCCTATCCTTAGGTTGCTCTAAATCAGACCATCTCACTTCCTCGTCTGTCTGCAGACATCCCTCGGGTTGCATGTACCTCCTCCCTCTTCCCCACGGAAGGTTTCACTCTCTTCGCCTGACACATCTAGCCCCAAGCTGGTATAGCTCTCATCCCCTTCACCCTTATCTAAAGTCAGCCTGTATAAGGACAAGGCTCTATGCTCGAGACTAAACAGGTCTCTTTCTTCGCTTTGTGATTGAAAGACCAAAGATCGATCTCCCTTCCTTCAGCTTCCTGATTTGCTACATTCTCTCATCTTAATAGGCCGTTTTGATCCTATCTCCGATGCTCCCTATGTCAAAATTCTCTTTTAGGCCTACTCTAGATGGCCCTGGCATTGCCTTCTTTAACGGAAGAAACTCCTCTATATTACCCCATGATATTACTGGACTCTGTTCCCCAAACTCCTTCTGAATGTGATCAATATCGCACTGTCTCCTTTTTTCGTTCCAATTCTTTGTCTAATTCTCTTTGCTTTCTCGCTTCCCATCAAACTCTTTCCTCTTCTTGTCTTTTCTCCTCTCTTCTTTCGTACGCTCTTCCTCTTCTTTTGTTCGCTCTACCTCTTTCCTTCTTCTCTGTATCCTTTTCTCTCTTAATTTCTGCGCTTCTTCCTCTTCTCTTTTCCTTTCATGCCTTTCTTGTTCTTCGATTGCTCTCTGCCTGTTGTCAAACTTCCTTTACTCCTCTGCCCTTTCTTCTTTCTTTTGTTGCTCTTCTTGATACATCTGTTCTCACTTGTCTGCTCTTTTATGTTCATCCTCTTTCAATCTCTTTTCTCGTTCCCTGTCTTTCTGTCCTGTTCGTCTTGATCTTCTCTTTGCCTAACCTCCTCAATACTTTTCCCGCGCTTGAGCAATAGCTGTCCTTCCATCCATTTGTTCTGTACGAGCGTTACCTCGTCAGCCTTCTCATTCTATCCTTTCCATCTCTTAATCTCTCATTCTATGCCTGATGTCATATTCGATCGTTCACTGTTCTTTGTTTTACACAATCTTAAAGACCTCCTTTCTTTTGGTCTCTTCTGGACTATCGTCACTGCTATAAGCAGGCGGTTCATATATCGACTACTATACCGTTGTCACCTTCAGTTATTTCAACGGATACAATCCTACCGCTTCTGTACTTTCGCCATTCACTTCAGGCGAGGTAAGGGGAGCAGAAGGCTCAACACCTTCCTCCCTACATTGAGTAAGCATCCATTCCTTAGGTGGTGGATCTTCTCTGTCCTCTTGGTACATTTTCCAGAGCTCTAGAATAGCTAACCTCTTTTCCAATGTTTTCCCCGTGCACGCAGCGTGCAAGTATGTGGTCATGTGTTGTAATACCGAGATTGACTGCGATCACCCTTGTGGCCGTGACCTGAACATTTTGTCTGCTGTGCCCTTTACCCACTACACACTGTACTGTTTGAGCTTAGACATGTGTTTTGGCAACGTTTTGCCCTAGTGCATAAGTGGAGTAATAGCTCCCATTGTGACGAGTCTCAATTGACTGTCAATACTTACACAGATAAGTTTATAAAAACAACAAATATGAGCGCGCTCCAACACCTGCCGCTCAAAACCTCTGTTTCTTAATAACCTCAACCTACTTTTTGGTCGGCGCTGACAATGACCTTAAAATAGGCAGTCACTTTTTATCTCCACTTCAACTTTTTCTTGTCGCTCTTCGACAGCTTTTTTTTACCCCGACTGGGGTATGAGACGAGTTCTTAAACTCTTTGAGTTAGGAATCCCCGGCCTTATCTCTTAAAACGCTGTCGTTTTCTCTTTAAAGCTCTTTGTTTTTATTCTTTAAAAATGCTCTTTGTTTACACTTCTTTAATCAACCCCATTACTTTTCTAACTACCACAATCCCATCCCCACAGTTTACCATTCCCCCTTGGTCTACTCACCATTCAATTGTTCTGCTCGAGGCCTTCGGTATAGGCTCCCCTCTCCAATCGACCACTTTCTCCTTCTGTCCACGAAGCACCTGTGGAAAATAAGAGGTATCCATTTTCTTGCAAGAATTCTATATCGGCCTCTCTCCACAGAAAACCCTGCGATCTTCCCTCTAGATGGCGAACGGTTCTCGATTATCCGGAATTCTGGAGTTCTACTTAATCGATGTGCTGGCAACCATCCAACATGCTACGACGTGAACCATTAGGTCCTTTTTAAATGAGTAAGCGTGTCATTATATGGATGGGGGTGCAGAATAATTCTTACACCAATAAACAAGCCGACTCGGGAAGCTGGCAAACAAAAGCTTTTTTATTGGCAGTTGTCTAAAACGGGGAGTAAAACGGATATCAATGGACGTCCCACAGCATAATCTCGAAGCATCTCATGAAAAAACATACTTGTATAGCAAAAACAGGTCATAAGTGATGTCATACTACTTGACAAACTAAGAAAACTTATTTGGGATTGAGATAGGTCTACAAAGAATATCTAGGTATACTTTCTGTAGGATATTGGATTGCGATTGGATTCTATAGTCGGGTGGACAATTTATGCCCACCCCTTGTGCAAGTCATCCTCAATATTTGTTAGATATACGACACACCATTGGCTCTCAAACTATAGGGCTTTTCAATACATGGCCCTCTATGATTGGTTGGCACGCTTGAACCCTTCTGGAATATTCGACTCGCTAGCAGCACGCAAGCTGGTACCCCAGGTGCTTGTGGGTGGACTTGACCATTCCTCCCCACCCAATTAGCCCATCATCCACCATCACTCATGCCATCTGCTATTCGAATTGTCTTTGAACTTGGCCTTGCAAAGTTTCACTGCTCCCGAAAGAAAGGGGCTGCGACCACGTTCTGATCTTCAAGTTTTGATGCAGCTTCCCCATTTTCTATTTTCATCCATCCCACGTGACAGGAGACCGCGTTTGAGCTCCTTTCTTTGCATTTAACAATATTAAATTTGGCACTTAGTGTTTCCATCGCACCTTAACAGGAGCTCGCCCTGTTTCTCACGTTCTTTCTATCTCCTTGAATAGACAACCAGTTCTTGGCTGCCCCAACCCTTGACACTGGGCCAGGCAGCCTTCTTGATCCTTCCATGATTTTTAGCTGCTTTTCTCGACTGCGTCACACTTTCAGCCCTTCTCTTTCACGGCTCCTGGCTTACTAAAGTTGTGACATCGAATATCCAGACTATATATTGGCGGCACCGCCTGCAGTCTATCCCTAGGTATAGCCTGCCTTCATGATTACTTAGTCTACTTGCGTTGAAGCATCTGTACAGTTATAACGCGACTTATATTTTCTTCAGTGTTCTTCGCATGTATAATCTTCATTTCGCACACAAACTGTTACTCAATTCCTTATTTCGTTATCAGTTTCCATAAGGTCTATGCATTCTCTTCTCTGATCATCCTTCTCATTGCGTCACTCTAATTTCTTGTGATGTCACCCACCTCTTGCGTTCACTGCTTCACACGTCTTCAGGGATTTTCACTTAGAGGCTGTTATCAAAGGTAACGGAAATTGATTTTTCTTTTTAAATCTATTTTTTTTTTTAAATTACTTTTATTATTTATTTATTTTTTAAATATATTTTTTTGAGTGATTTTGTTGAGTTGTCTATAGTAGATACAAGGCCTAAGCTCTGTCGGGAAAGAAATGGGAGCCCCAGCCGGAGAGGTGGAATGGCGTATGAATCCCTTTGCTAGATTGTTATTGATGTATTGTTTGCGTATGATATTTTATTTTTCAGTGAGGTCATATGTTCGTCCATAGGGTATCTGGGCTCCTGGCAGCAACTTGATTTGACAATCGTATGGACTACGAGTTGGGAGTTTGTTAGCTTTGATGTGATCGCATCGAGGAAATCCTTGTATTCAAGGGCTATGTCGGGTGTTTGTTCTGTATTTAAAAAAGGCTGTTTAGTTCTTTCAGTTACTGTATCTTCCATAGGGGCTTGGCATGACTCAGGGCATCTATACCCACAGAACATAAGCTTCCTTGGGGTCCAACTGATCATTGGGTTATGAACAGTGAGTCGCGGAATACCCAGTGTCACCTGAAAATGAGAGGCTGCTATAGCAACAAAGTGTATTACTCTCTGTCTCCTGCAGTATATGATATGTAACAGGATGGTCTGGTGCGTGATTTGTCCAAAAACCAGATCAGATCTGTCTACTGAAATGATGGGTGCTTCCATTTTCTTAAGAATCATTGGTAAGCGTTGGTCCTGGACAAAAAGAATTTTTGGGGTGGTTGGGAAGGGTCGCCATCATTACGAGGCGTTCATGTTGCACATGCCATATTAATCACTAGGGGTGCAGCGAACTGAGCGCAATTTTGCAATTTCGAATGGATCAAGTGTAGTTAATTGTGGATGGGATATGTTACTTTTAGTGTTTACTTTTTGTTCAGAACTGATACATATTAGCTTGCACGCATGTATTAAATCCACCAAATGTAAAAACCTACATGTACGTTAACTTAAATGCATGGGGAATTCTTGAATCTCAGTATAAGTGGCCTTTTAACAATTAATCAGAACATGAAGGTTAGGGCTCTCTTGCAAAATACACTTTCACTTCTAAACTGGTTTTCAGCTGGCAGAAAGCAGGCGAATTAGTACATCGGGTGCCTCATGGTCCGTGCTTCTTGGATACTGCACAGTGTGACACAAGCCACCAGAGAAGAAGAACAGGCATACGTCACTGCCCGTTGTGGCTAGTCGAAAGCTTTCGCTGACTTCTATCTCCACCACAGGCAGTGAGGCAACACTTTCACTTCTCCTGTCCTGATGAATGCCTGCACAATTGGGGCTAATGGGATTCCATAGGCCGAAACACAGTAGTGTTGACTTTTTTGTTGTTGAAGTGTGCCAAAAATTTGAGAATTGTTGCATTGTATATTTTATCATTGATAAACCTTGACAACACAAAGTCCCTCTATATTGTTCATGAGATGTTTTATTCTTATGTTATAAACTTTGCCAAATCAGTATATTTTGCCAAATCAGTATACTTTGTAAGGGAAGGTGTGAGACTCACTACACCAAGATGGTGAAGGTCATATTGTGAATAAACTTAATCACACAATTTGATTATGATAAAAACAAGTGTGTGAATACATTCATTTTACTATCCCTTTGTTCAATCCAGATTCGTAGAACTACTAAACACTTTTTAGATGCTGAGATGATTGCTGTCCTCTGTCGCAAAGCTGTGCCTGACTGTGAGAATCTTGACTTTTCAAAATTTTATTAGTGAATGGTTTATAAAAAAAAACCTTTACAAAAAGAAAAGAAAGTAAAGCAAAGGAAGGTAGTACAACACAATAATACAAACGGGAACTACATATTACATTGAAAATGGAAGGATAAAAACTACACTTCATCGCTAAACATTTCAAGAAATAAGAAAAAAAAAGCAAAACAATATAAAATCATAAAATGTTACTCCAAACAAGAAAGACACTTTGAACGTTCAATACGGTTCTTTGAACATTGCAATTTACCAAGATTTTACAAATGCGGCTACTGCAACGATATTGGGTTCAAGAATCTTTTCCACAATTGAATCAAGCCGAAAGGTTTGTTGGCACCCACAATTTTGCTAAAGTATGAAGTTCTTTGAAAATGCAGACCTGGACAGTCTAAGAAAAGATGTTTAATGTTTTCTGCTATCTCGGTGTCGTTATAGCATCTACACACGAAGGCTGAGGGCTCAATGCCCCCCTCCTGATCAGAATCTCCTTGGTGTGGATGATATTCCAGCTTAGGTGGAGTATTGTATCACTGCAATGTCTAGTCGGAAACATCACAAGGAAGGGTGCAACAGCACCCCTGCACTTATATTCGTGTGATAGATGTTGCAGAGAGGCATAGCCATAAAATGCGTTGGTTATTTCACACCAATCTTGGTCATACAGTGCAGTTTTAACTTTCGCCGGTGTAAGTTTAAGCGATGTAGTGTCCAATGCTAGCGCTGAAAGTATCACTTCACAGTGAGACTTCAGATTCAAAAGAAAGCCCAGAGAACGCGATTTTACGGGGCAGTGACATACGTTATATGCTTTTGAATATAAGGAGGCTGGTATAGGTGTAGGAATTGTATAATATAGGAGTAACATCTGCCATTGAACATGGGCTTTTAACAAAACTACGCTTAATTCAAATCTTATGGCCGATGTTGGTATTGCGTTGAGTACTCCTAAAATCGGTCTCCACAATTTTCCTTCTAAAGTGTCTAGCCTGACTAGCGATTTGTTAGGCCATAATTCCATGCTGTAAATCAGCTTTGGAACTGCCTTCTCCCTATAGAATTTTGTGGTTGCCTTGATCGAGTAGGTTCCATATTTTCTCTCCATGAAGGACATCTGGTTAATGATATTTTTGGCCTTTACTGCAGCCTGAATTGCAGCAAAGCTGGGACTTGCCCAAAAGTGAAAACCTAAATGTCATTGTTGCTACCATTTCCAATTCCTTAGATTGGAGCAACCATTTTCCATAGTTGCGTTTTCTAGACCTTGACGGCACCATCATTTTAGTCTTTAGTGGGTTAATCACTAATGCATTCTCCTTTGCATGGTTGGTAAATGCTACGAGTAGCCTTCGCATGCCGATCGTGGCCTGCTCAAAGAGTAAAAAATTATCAGCGTAAGCAATCCATGATGTTTGTAAGGTGCCAAACTTGGGGTGCATTAGTGCGGCAGATTTAAGAGATTTGCTGACATCGGAAACCTAGAGATTGAAAGGATAAGCGGCTAACGCTCATCCTTGTCGAAGGCCTTGAATACTGCGTGAAAGATGTCTCTTGATTTAATCTAATACAAATCGTTGTGTTCGAATATAGAAGGATGATTAATCGCAGAAGGCCTGCTGGAATCCCCCAATTGGCTAGTTTAGCCCCTAACCGATTACGGTCCACTTTGTCAAATGCTGCTGACAGGTCTGTTGACGTGACAAAGATGGATTTATTTTGAGTGCCCCAGGCTGGTCCTTACAATTCCCGCAGCACAACTCCACTTAAATTAGTGGAGTGTCAATGTCTAAAGCCAGCTTGAAAGCAATCTAATCTACACGTCTTCTTTGCCTATTTCTCCAGGTGACCTAAAAGAACTCCTGCAAAGATCTTGCTTTCGACATCCAGTAGAGCGATAGTTCTGTAATGCAGGGGATCAAATCTTTCGCCCCTCTTGTAGATGGGAACACTATGCGATAAACCTCAAGACTCAGGAATCGCCTCTGTGCCAATAATGCTTGCAGATAGAATGGTTTAGAATGGTTAGAATGGTAGACCAAACTAATGGGTCTTTTTTTAGGATATTTATAGAAAGACCACTGAGGCAGGTGCTCCTGAAGATTTAGCTTTCTTTATCAGTGTCAAATCTCCACTGGGGTTTTGGGATCAGTGGAGTGGAGGCAAGGGTACTGTATCACAAATGTCTTTCATCGCTAGAGTATTACTTGCGTAGAGAGACGTAAAATGGGAAACCCAAGCTGATTCAGAGACCACATTGGCCTGGGTGCGAGATTAAGGGTTAATCGCTGAGTTCACAATTTCCCAAAAGAGACTAGAGTCCTTCCCCTTTAAGATGGTCAGAATTGTCTCAGCATCCTTCTGCAATAGCTTAGCTTTAATTTGCTTGCAAAAGTTCCTATATTTCTGCTTTATGAATCTTATCTTACTAGTCTTGATGTCCTGATTGCTCTCGGACATCATGACTGACCTGATCGCTCCTCTGGATTTGCATTTTTTATCGCAAGATGTTCGTTATACTGATGTAAATATCACCACCTTGATTTATGTTAACCTTTCTGGGACTGTCTGATAAGCAATTAGACAAAGATCGCAATGTAGTCTCTGCATACTTCTCAACACTGAAGCAAATATGTTTTGCTTCGTATATGGTTTGTTGCAGCAGGACATTGAGGTCTTTATTCAATTTATTTGAGGTGTTGCAAGACCAGCGCAAACTATTGCCTCTTGTTATTGACACCGAGGTTAGTCAGACCATTTGTGGCGGCCATGGCATAGATCACATCAATCTTAACTTTTATTATGTTATGATCGCTCCAATTATTTTCAAAGACGCTGAAATCAGAACACACATTCAATAAAAAGCGATCTATAAATATGTAGTTGAGGGTAGTGTAGCTGGTCCCTCTCTGCCAGGTGGGTGCTTTTAAGCTGGTGTTTTGGTCAAGTCCATTGACCATAAGCAAGTCTAAACTGCGCCTGCTAAGTGCCCAGTCCAGGCTTGCCTTGGCTTTTGTTCCACAGGGAACTTGACTAGCAGAGACTCTATTCAGATCTTCATCTGGCAGTGAGCATGGAGAGTTTGCGTTCAGGTCCCCGGCCAGCAAGACGGAGCCACCCCTGTTTGACAGCCTCCAACATGTGATGCAAGTGTGTATCGCCTTTAAGGAGTCTTGCAAATGCGCTACCCATTTGTGCCAGTATATATTTACAAGAAGTAGAGGGGCACACAGTTTGTCCGAGTACAATTAAACAGCCAGAACCCCCAAATTAAGTTTTTACAATATTCGTGTCAAGGCATGCCCAGTTTGGATTTCAATAATTAGCCCGCCAGAGAGGCGTCCTGTTTTCCCAGAGGTTGCTGACTGATGGAAAAGATTATAACCATCCAGGCACAGCCATTTAGTCAGCCATGTTTCCTGAAAGAACTGAATAGTATTGGCCTTCAAATGGGACTACGCCTTTGCGTTATATAGATGCAAAAATCCTCGGGCATTCCAGCTGACAAATTTGAATGAAAGACTGACAACGTTAGTCTTCAGGGCTTACATCAACTGTAATTTCTGTCGCACCGAACAACAGGCGAGTCGTATTGAAGATAAGGATGTGCATCAGTGGCATCTTTGTCCCTTAACTTGCTATCCTTAGCCCCTGCTTGTGAGTGGCATGAGTTTGGATATGGCATAATGTTGTTGACTTCATGAAAAGGCAGTTGTGTGTCAAAGCAACTCTCCATGTTAAAGCCAAGAGTTTCAAATGTGTATTTTTTTTTTCGGCCAAAACTAAGCCCATCACCAGTCGTGAAGCAAAATGAATTACACACTTATTGGCTTGCAAACGGTCAGGAAAGAGAATTCTTTCGATGTGGAAAGAGGAGATTAATCATGAAGTAGGAATTGCGACGAAGATCTTTGGAACATTTGATCTGTTCAAACAGACCGCCATGGCTCCAGGTTGTTTACAGGTCATTGATAGTTTTTTAAAGGCCTTTCTCTCTTGATGGAATGAAGACTCACCAGCTCGCAAACGTGTGACATTCTCGCCAATTGGTGTCAGACGATCGTCGTATACACATGGAGGCAGCATTGATTGTAAGGCAGTGTCCAATTGTCGAGATGGCCATTACCATTTGAGTAGGCTCCCTTGGCACCATGCAAGACGCTGCCGACCACAGATGCACATCTCGGAGTGAGTTTCCATAATTGTTCCCCTCATGTGGCAGGTTCGCCACTCTTATCTTGAGTCCAGCAGGGTTTCTAATCTCTGAACTGCATTTCAGGGTAGAATCCTTCTTCCTTGGGGTAATGGATATCGCAGATGGTCCGAGCGTGGCCAGTATAGTTTGCCCAAGAGGGACCTCATGTCTACATTGGTGTTAGTATAACAAGAGGCAATGGGTCCCTCATTGTTAGCATGTATGGTAGTGTCACGGGCATCCAGAATTCGATCTTCTTTGCCTCAGTCTTCTTAACAGAGTGTAAAGCCCTGTTTACAGAGGTTGGTGAGATGCTCCTTCCGAGTGCAGTGGCAAGGGAATTGGCCTTTTCATGAGCTGGGAAATAAGGCGGTGATTTCGCCTCTAAGATCCAGCGTTCGTTGCCAAATTGTCATCATGATTGTGGCTTAGAGGTCTGCCCAGGACAGTTCTCCGGGTGAGCGTCAATTGAAGCCACAATTGCCAAGGTGCTGTGAACTCACATCGGCAGCGAGGATTTGTGGAGTGACCATCCGAGGCAAAGAGATTGTTGGGGACAAATGAAGGTTGTCACCAGGATGCTTGCTTGGCACAGCCGGCAAAGGAGTATTCACTTCAAGAATGGTTGTTTCCGCAATTGTTCCTAATTCAGGTTGGGAATCTTCTGCTATCCTTTTCTCGAAGAAAGAACTGATGGTAAACAAGAATTTCGTACATTTGCTGAATAGTCTTTTCCTCAGAAGGTATTTTCTAGGCTTTAGGCTCTTTTTCAAAGGTCGTAGTTGCGGCCTTTTCAGTGTTGATTTACGCAGAACAGATGATTGGTTGTCAAGTTCGGCGGGGCAGGTTCTTTTGTAGAAACTGCAACAATATGGGTATGCTTGGCGGCACTGTGCTCTCTGCACTCGCGGAATGGCTCGGTGGTTCAGCTAAGGAAACCGAGTCATCAAAAATTATTAAATGAGGACCTTCCTCTTGTTTTTCTTGGAATCGAACTGGCAAAAGCAGCGGGAGAGGGCATAGCATCTCTCCTATGATATCTAGTATCATTGCAATCACATTTAGATAGTTGGTATGATCTTTTACTTCATCGTAAATGTTGTTATAAAGGGTGACGAAGGAACTTGGCACCATGTTCAGGGCCAAGATAGTAGGTGACGTTAGACGAATCCTATCGTCAAGTTCCAATAGCGTATGATGTAAGCCGGCTCTATCTTTGCATATACAGCTACAATCAAAAGTTGCTGCTGCCTGAATTTGTTAATTTGTCTCTAGTAGGTTAGTGAGAGGGGTAGGTGAATCTGGAGCAGAGGCATCCAATAGCTGTTGCATTGAGAGGTTAGCCATAGGTGGAAAAGGTGCTGAAATCAGCGGGGCACCAAGTGGTTCAAAGACCATTGATTCAGCGAGGTTAGTCATGCTGAGGTCGTTCACGTGAGAGTGATCAGTAGCCTCAGCAATCTTTAATCTTTCAAAGGATTTGAGTTCTGTGCTTGATACTGATTTTTTTGAGTAATGGGATTTTGTGTCAAGGGAGAGGATTTTAAGTTTTGTATGGAGTGGACTATTGGCACCAGAGGACTCTGTAGTTTTGTTTGAATGGAGTGTTGTGCTAGCGGTGGAGCGGCTTCATGGCCTAAATTAGTTAATAGTTCAGCGACAATGGCGTCTTCCTGAAAAGAGACGGAGGCAGTTTTAGGGTAAATTTTCAGCGTAGTTTGGCCTCTGTCTGTGCGAACAAGTTTGTTCAGGGTCACTTTGTTTGGTTTTTCTTGTGATGTTTTTGATCCCCCACCTCCCCACGATTTCAGTCGTGCTCGGCCCATGGGAACGAGCAACAGGTTAATTTAGGAAAATGATCAAACAAAAGCTCTTTACCTTTAGGTATTGACGTCGAAATCCATGTCGAAATCTGCTTCATTCGCGGACACGCCCCTCAGACTGCTGACCCGCAGACTGCACCACTTGATGGTCACGTTGCGGCCGCTTCACGGAGTGCCGCAAATTTTTAGGAGAAGCTTGAGTGTTCAGGGGCAGAGCGAAAACAGAGCACTGGCAGCAGAATCCAGCGGGAGCAACCAAAAAGCACAATGTCCCGCACTGCAGACCGCACCACTTGACGGTCACTTCACGAAGCTGACTTTTTATAATGCTATCCTACATAAATATCTGTCCTATGTACGCCAGGGTGATCGTGAACCAAGTACCCAGATTCTTATCAGCCCTGAGACTGATAATCCCCCTGAACCCCTTCACCACCTCCTGCAAACATTGATGCATATGTTCATGAGGTGCTGGACAATATCAATCCCTGTTCTAAAAGGACGCTGAACAACTGTTGTCTAATTTTGTGGGGGGGGTGCTAAAGATTTGGTTCCATGCACTGACCAAGGAGAGTTTGTGTACGAAGGACAGACTCCACGGATCCAACCTGTTTGATTTAGTGCGGGGCTTGATGCAGAGCCATGCCTTGCCAAGACAGAAAACCCCTAGAGGTTAGGACTTATTTATGAAGGCTGCTGCTGAACTCTGTGCCCTCCACAGTGGTGAGTAATGCCACTCACCCTGAACTCCTGGACTATTTAAAACTGGACTTGCTAACTCTGTATACCCCAACATCGACACCTGTCGACCAACGTAAGAGGATCTACACTGTCACCTTTAAAAGATATCCAGAGTGTTCTAGCACCTGTGAATAAAAGACTTTTATAATGTCTGTCTGGTTACCCATATGTTGCAGATACCTATACATGAGTGCAAACAACATTGCCTTAATGTTTAAAAGATGTGTTTTATTTAATAAAGTGATTTATGGTTCACTGTTCTATCCTCAAATGTTTAAATGTTATAAAGAAAACTTTTCACATTTCTGGCCCGATAATGATATGGTGCATCCAATGCTCCAAATAAGATTTTGAAGTGGGAGTATTTTACTCCCTATTTTTTAAAGTTGGGAGTAAAATGATTATTTAGGGAGTAAAAATGTAAGTCCAATTCCCAGTAGGAGTATTTAAGCACATAAAAATATTTTAACTGTAAAACGCAAATGTTTTTGTAATAATTATTCCTTTGCACCTAGTTATTCATACATTAAAAGATACATGTTTACTTCTTCCAATCAGGCCGTAATAAAAGTGTCTTCCTGAGGTACAACATGCACTTCTGGTCCAAACCTATCCATGGAGCTGTGTGGGTGAAATAAGAGGCACAAGGTCCTACATGTTTGTTTCCTATTTTCTGCTGGGAGTATTTTTACTCCCCATTTTTTTTTTGGGAGTATTTGCCAATGTTAAGGAAGCAAAAATGGCTGATACACCCCTTATCTGTAGGGCTGGATGCAGATGGGTGTGTATAATTAAGAGATATTCATTGACTGCTGCAATAAAGTGTTTTCACCATGTATTTTGATGTATTTATATCTGTGTATATATAAAATAAAAAGAATTCCAGTAAAGGTTTGTTGAGTTGGAATAAACACATTGATCACGACCTTTGATCTCCTATACTAAAAATGTAATGTGTCAAAGTACCTATTGGCGTGTAAATAATAGTGTTGAAAAAAGGTGTAAAAGACTGCAATAAAGTGTTTTCAAAATGTAATATGTGTGTAATAAAGAATGATCAACAGATATGTCCGTGTACATTTGGAAACTCTACTCCGATAAAAAAAATTTTTTTAAATTATTTTATTTTTATATGGTTTACAGAAAGAAACCTTTAAAAAGAAAGCAAAAATTAAGAAAGCCATTTCCATTTACTTCGCTCCATACGAACCCACACCATTTGTCGTTAGTCTTTCTCCAAGTTTCTTCATTGGCGAGAGTTAGATCTATTGGCACACGTTTGGTGCCAATGAGTACCCCACAGTTTAAGTTTCGCCTTATTAGGATTTTCAAGTAGAGTGGTGATTTTAATGTCGGTAGCATCCAAAATTTCCATTAATTTGTATCTCTTAATTATATCTTGCACCGTGTGCATATAAAACATATTTCCATGCAAAAGTGACTGCCCCCATGTGATAAAGCGTTATGAACATTGATGGTTGCGTATGGTTAAACGGTGCTAAGTTTTCATTATGCACCCGCCCTTATACAGAAAAGGCCTTGTGTTTTTTATTTTATATTTTTATTCTTTTGTTAAAGCAAATAAAACAGTTCAAACCTTTACTGGGCTACAGCTTTTTTCTTAGCCATCTTTGGAGTCTCTTCAAACATATTTGAACAGTTTTGATGCCTGATACGCCCATAAAAAACTATATGCCTTTTCTCTTTTCCTTTACATGCCCAGGCATGTCATAGCCACTGATTGGTCCACTCGGCTGTTCTGTGCCCTCTCCCCTCCTATCAGATTCCTCCTCCTTGCCCGGGCGTGTCTCCCACCATGACTGCTGCTGATTGGCCGGGCGATGCTCACCCTTGTCCGGCCTACTGCATCCTTGGGGAGGAGGAGGTACGCGACCTTGATACCGGGGGCTGGCACGACCTTGATAAGTGGGTGGCATGTTTTCAAAATAACATTTGAAAAAGTGACATGACTAATGACTTATGATCTTGACCTTTTATCAAGGTCAAAACAATGGGGTGTGGTCATATAAACATTATGCAAACCACGCCCCTTTTTCAGTTTGATGGAAGATATCACTATGTGCTACCAAGGTAGGTTCAGGCAAGCACATCGGTGTGTGCTGATTTGAAGGAATTGTGCGATGGCTGGCTTGATTTTGCATGTGAGATCTAATAGAATGCTTCCTATCTGGAGACACTTGCTGGTATCTGTTCGGAAAGATAAAGGCAAGAAATCTTTCTAAAGTGTTTGAAATTCCATAGGAGTAACAGGGATAGTGTGACATAACATGAAGCAAAGTGTTCACCAAAGAAAATAAGTCATTCCGTGTTTGAAGTTGAGATGGAAAGGATATGTTCGTTTCTCAGACAAATCTTCTTGAGGGCACGCTGCTGGTCTGGTGTCGTCATTGTGTTGATACAATGTCCCTGTGTCAAACCCAGATGTTTTTACGGATCGGTTCAATTAACTTTTGGGGAGAGGGGTAGAATCTGCCTCTGGGGCAAGCCAAAGGACACGAGGAGATGATCAGAGAAGGTGGATTCCGTTTGTAAATTGAGAGCTCCCTGAAAAGAGAAGACGACCCAGAGCATTTTAAATATTCTTGTGCAAGGGTAGCCCATGGTGGCGTACCATGCTCGACTGTATCCTACTGAAGAATATTGTCCATCTCTTCAGAGTGGCAGCCGACTTGCACCACCAGTGTCCAGTCGGATTGATGGGGGCAAAGGAATCCTTTATCAGTGCTATTTTGCAGATGGAAGCCTACACGCTTTCAAATATTTTCAACACAAAGGGATGTTTGGTGACGTCATTGGAGGAATGTGTGGGGTGGGAGGAGGGGTAGGCCTGTTTTAAGAGCAGAGAGAAAGGTGGGGGTGCATTTTACAGACCTAAGGGGCATTACATGAGAAGACCGGTAGCAGTTGGCTTGGCAGAAAAAAACAGGTTGATTTAATTGAGAATAAGGTTTTTTGTAGGCATGATTTAATTGAGAATAAGGTTTGTTTTTTTAGGCATGGGTGCTCAGTACTTAGTAGTAAGTCTATCAGGAATTGGAGCAATATCAGATTATCGTTTAAACCAAATTCAATTGTGTTGGCAGAGTTTGGGAGTTTGTGGTGGCAACTTTTTAAGCAGGGCTCAACATGCCTACTCTCCACTAGCCATTGGCAATTGACAATTCACTCTTGGCGAGAAAGAAATGGCGTGCTGCGTCCTATATGTAGAATTGAAGCAGCAAGTCAGTTTTTATGTCTAGCTAGTAGCTTGCAAATTGTAATATTTACCTGTGATTTAAGTGTTCAATGGAAAGGAACGAGCAATAAATAGGTGCTCTTAAGAGAATGTTGATCTGGTTTTCAAAGCAAGAGGCTTTAACAGGGAAGTTGAGGTTCTTAAAAGTTCTTTTTTTTTTTTACTGCCCTTGGTATTTGGAGTTCACCTCTTGCTTTTTTGTTTTCTAGGTGGCAACTCTGCATTTGTCAGCGATTCTTGATGCTCAAAGCTTCAGAGGGATTGGATCTTGATGCTCAAAGCTTCAGAGGGATTGGATCTGAAAGATTTGGATTTAGGAGTACCAAAGTTTATTCATGGTATCTGAGGATCCACTGCTGGCTTTCAAGGTGAGCTCATCCGCCTTTTAATAGGCAGAATTGTGGGTAGAAGAGGGATGTCTGAACCTGCTTTATGAGTCTATTTAGCCAATCAAGCGATTGTGATAGAATATAAAATCCAAAACCTATTCTAACAAGTCCTCGCCCCTCCAGGTGTGCCCTAATCTCCAAAGATATGCCCAAATAATGTGGCCAAAAGAAAAGCTTCAATCATAACCTGAATTAGCCATGAGTACAGGATTCACGGTAGGCCTCCTTCATAAGTCTTAGGATACAGGATTCACAATGGATCTCGGGTTACAAAATTTGCATCAGACTACTCTCTGTCCTTGGATTACAGGACTCTCATCACCTTTGTATCAAGCGCAAGATTCACACTAGGCCTTGGCCCCTCCTGACAAACTATGGATTCTCTTACCCCTACCACCATCCACCCTGCTCCAAGTGGTTGTGGATGGAAAACCCAGGCTTTGCCTTTCACGTTTCCAAAGGAATTGAAGGCTGTGGTACCCCTCAGGTTAGGTCAGCCTTCCTCCAAGGCTTAACAACTCTTCCCATTCCAGCCTCTCCAGGCTAGCACTGCCTTCTTTCAGGAGCCCTCACTCCAGCAGCCTCCCTTTGTATCCAGGGAGCATCAGCAGCTGTAACTGCTTCCTACGGTCCCAAGACACTGAATGACTCTACCCAACCCCTTTTATACTCCTGAAGCCAGGGCGAAATGGACTCCGTTTGGTTACTTGCCAAGCTTCTTTGTCTCCCATGTGATTTGTTATACAGGTTGATGGACTTGGTTATACGCAGAGATGGTCTTTCCTCAGACTAACTTTTCAGGCATTGGTTCTTAGTGTTGCCCGATGGGTGTATTGACTTGCAACTGAGACTTTTCTAGTGCATATTTGGTGTGCAGAATTCCGTAGTGTGAACCGTATGCCGTTGTTTATTCTAAACAAACTACTTAAACAAAATCATTTGAGCGGGGGGTGGGGGGCATTGCCAGTTGGGTAATGCCCTGGGGCATTCGCTCGGTCTTTAACATTAGTCCCGGGGCATTACCTGACTGGTAATGCCCCCATATGAGGGTAATAGTGCTATTAGTTCCACGGTACGTTGTACCGGGGTACTAATGGTGCTTTTATCTCCAGTTTCTTTGCCGTTTCTCAACTTGAGATAAAATGGCTGCCATGGATCGGGAAAAAGGGAACTACATGTAGTCCCTTCTCCTTTCCATAGTGGCCATTGGTTTGATAGTTACGCGCCGGGAACACTAGTGTTCCCACTGCCGGTGGGGACAAGGCAGCGCCAGCTAAATGGGGCAGGGGTCGAGGGGGGGGTTGGATATGTGGAAATGGGGGCAGGAAGACGCGGGGGAGCGCAATTACCTGATTCCCGGCAAGGGAAGATGGCGGCCTACCGCTCTGAGGAGGCTCAGAACAGGGGCTTTACTTGGTGGTAAAGACCTGTTGGTTTAGTGGCGTGTCGAAAGGATACGAGGACTGAGGGGAAGGTACGGGGGAACCCCCATTACAGGGAAAAAAAGCCACAAAGTAATTGCTTGGAAGTGAATTATGACAAAGTAATTCATTTCGATCAAATAAAGAAATAACCTTCCGAGCTTGGTGACTCTGCAGCTCCCTGTGGTCTTTTCCGCTGGCTGCCTTTTTCCACCTAGTCTGGGTACTGGAATACCTGTTCTGAGATCACCCCACTTTTTATTTCTATATTGCGGTTTGCGAGCCACCCCACACCTTTGTGGTGCATTTTGGGAAGTGGAATACCTGAAAGCGAGACTGTACTACAGGGTTGTTCTTGTGGTCAAGCTTCTGCGTCTTTCTGGTACTGTGTGTATATGTAATCCTGTGCCCTATGTGCAAGGTCCGTCACCACCTCCTTGGCTGGGGAGGGCTACCCACTGTATTTCGCTAGGGTGGCGATTGCTGATTGTAGCAACAGGAGTGAAATGAGCACCCAAAGTTTCTCTACGAGGGGATCAAGGTGCCAGTGAGACCCTCACCCAGGGCTCGCAAAGTCCCCCATCCGTTTTGGACAGGCGAGGATATTTTGCACTATCCTTGCCCTTCATGGCCAGTAGGAATGTAGGAACGTTTAATTTAATTAACGATCTTTGCAGTAAATGGCAAATAAACGTTTCACTGCCCGGCTGACCACCGGGTGGCAGCATAGTGCCAAATGTATTTTATTAATGATGAAATGCGAAGCCGGACTTCTGGCGCAGTGTTTTCAGCACAGTGTCTTGGTGTCGGAGTGTCCCTTTTAGGCACGCCCATGGCTTTAAGTGAGCCGGGGCACAAGCGCCAAAAGGCTCCGAAAGTTGTATCTGAGCTAACCCCAGCCCACCAACCTGCTAGAAGGCAAGGCTTCAAAAGCCTTGCCTTTTCATTGTGTCGCCTAACCCCCCTACCATGCACCCCTTTCATTAGAGATGCAGGGGTGATCCCTGCATCTCTAATGGAAGGAGACCCTGGCAGAGGGACGGCAAGGCTTTTTTTGTGTGAAGCCTGAAGCGCTCGCGTGTTAGAGATCTTCACCCTTGCACCCCATGTTGGGGGTCTGTCCTCTGCCCCCCAGGCGTGCCCGTGAGCCCCCAACCCAACAGAGCTCACACTCACACGTCCGTCAGGTTCGGGCTCCCCGGTCGCTCTGTAGCTTCCGGGAACGCCCCGTTTATTTAAGCCGCACGCGGCGACGTGCAACGTCACGCCGCCGCGTGCGCTGTCCTTACGGGGCAACGCCACACTCCTCCTTTTTCAGGAGGACACACAATTACTTTATTAGTTAAACACAACACATCACACAACAAACAACTTGCCTATCCTGGACCCAGGCGCCTTTAATGTCAGCCACCCTCACCCCGGACGACTCTCCAACTGTCCCAACACATACTCACTGAGGTAAGCGGGTTTCCCTCGCCCAGTCCTCAGGGGGTACCTCCCGCTCACCTCCGGCACCGGCAGTCCATCAACAGTAGCCTCCCGACACGGAGAGGCCGGGACACCGAGAGGGGGCCCATCTTCCTCAGGGATCTCGGCGACACCATGGTCCAGAGGGGGTTCAGTTCTCGAGTCCCCCAGCTTCTTGAAGAAGCTGACGTTACAGGTGACAGCCGTTCGCCCATCGGAGGCCGTCACCATTGACCCCTTCACGGCGACCACATCCAGGGGCGCTGGTTCATAATGTAGGGACAACTTCCCGTGAGGATGGCGGTTCTGGATGAGCACCTCATCCCCGGGTTCCAGCCGATGGGGCCGCAGGCCCCCGCGCACGTTCTCTTGGCTGATCCTGGCCAGTCGGTCGGCCTCAACCTGCTGGTCGTTGATAATCCCGGGTTCTCTCTCCTGTACCTCTGGCAGTAGACCCCGGGGGCATCGCCGGAACAGCACTTCCGCCGTGGCGACACCAGTGGAGGCATGTGGGGTGGTGCGATACACTCTCAGGAATTGATACAATGCCCGTTGGAGGGGCTGGCCTTGTCCTTGCGCAATCCGAAATGTCTTGTTTAGTGTTCGCATCAGTCTTTCTGCATCGCCGTTGGCCCTAGACCACAGCGGGGATATCTTTCGATGTTGAACTCCACAGCTGGCCAGGAACTCTGAGAAGCGTTCGCTTTGAAATGGCGACCCATTGTCCGAGCACAGCGTCAGGGGAAATCTGTGTGTTGCAAAGATCTTTTCCACGCCGACTACCACATGCTCGAATGCCACCGATTCCACAAACTCCACTTCGGGGTACCGGGAGTACTCATCGACTATGGCCAGAAAATGGGTGCCCACGGACGTGGACCCAAAGTCCGCATGTACGACCTCCCAGGGCCTGGTCCCTCGAGGCATTGCTTCGATAGCCGGTTCCCTCTGCACCGGGGAGGCTGCCTGGCACCATACACAGGCTGCCACAAAGTCATCGACCCTTTTCTCCAGCTCCGGGAACCAGACCTTCATCCGCAGCCTCGCCTTCGTCTTGGCAACACCCTGATGTCCGTGATGGGCCAAAGCGATCACCTCACCCACTTTGGAGTGGGGGACCACTATACGATCCCCCCGGAGCAGGAGCCCCGACTCAGAGAAAGACAGCTCATCTTTCACCTTCCACAGCTGTTCAAGGGCGGTCTTCGCCTCATGGGTCCGCCCTGCGAGAGCTTCCAAGACGAGCTTCCAGGAACCGCTCTGCATCGACTGCTTCAGTATCTGGAAGCACCCATCCTCGGCCGCCGCAGCCTCCAGCTCCGACGGGGGCAGTGCATTTGGTGTTGCTCCCTCCACCACCATCCGGACATGGTCGTCCGCTTCTTCTGCGCAGGTGTCTCCCGCCACTCCCCCACGCACTCCGGGATGACGGGAAAGGAAGTCCGCTGCATTGTTGGCACCTGGCCGGTATACCAGCGTGACCCCGTACTCAAGCAATGCGAGCATCCATCTCTCAATTCTGGCCGGGGGCTTTGATGACGAGCCCGCCAGAATCGGGAGCAGGGGTTTATGATCAGTCACCACAGTCACCGGGCGCCCCAGCACATAGAGGCGAAAATGTCGGCATCCCCACAAGACCGCCAGGGCCTCCCTTTCGATCTGGGAGTACCGCTGCTCCGTTTCCGAGAGCGCCTTACTGGCGTATGCTACGGGCCGGAGGTTTCCATCGCGGTCCACCTGGGTCAGGACCGCCCCCAGGCCAAACGGACTGGCGTCGACCATGATCTCCGAGGGTAGCGCCGGGTCGAAGAACGCCATGGTGTCTTCCGTTGTTAGGGCACTCTTGATGTCCTCGAACGCCGACTGTTCCAGTGGACCCCAGTGCCAGGCAGTCTCTTTCTTGGTAAGAGCTCTGAGCGGCTCAGACCTCGGGGCCAGGTTTTGGATGAACCGACCACAGTAGGTCACCATGCCCAGAAAACTTCTCACTTCCGACACGGATTCCGGGGGCTGTACACTCTTTATGTCCTGAACGTTCCGCGGGTCGGGTGACACCCCTCCCTCCTTGAACACGAACCCAAAGAATTCTATTGATGGGCGCAGGAATTCGCACTTGTCCCTATGGAGGGTGAGGCCCAATGACTGTAGTCTCTCGAAGGTTTTGGCCAGGCGCTTCAGGTGGATCACCTCCGTGTTGGCAAACACCAAAATGTCATCACTGATGTTGAGTACCCCTTAAAGATCAGCAAGTGCACCCCGGATAATGTTCTGAAACACCTCGGCAGCCGAAAATACCCCAAAGCTCAACCTCTTGTACCTGTAGAGTCCCCTGTGGGTGGTGAATGTAGTAATGTACCGGGACTCCGGATGGAGGACAACTTGATGGTACCATGCTCTGAGGTCGAGTTTGGAGAAGAATCTGGCCCCCTGTACCTCAGCAATTATGTCATCGATGGTCGGGGTCAGGTGTCGCTCCCTTTTTATGGCCTTGTTGGGTAGCCTCATATCCACACAGATGCGAACGTAGTCCGGCTGTTTTGGTTTCCTGGCCACGATAATGGGGGACACCCATGGTGTTGGGCCTTCCACTTTCTCGATGATGTCCAAGGCCACCAGGTTGTCCAGTTCTTTGTAAACTTGCTCCCTCAGATGAAAAGGAACTCTCCGGTGTTTCAGGGCAATTGGTTGTACTGAGTCGTCAATGTGTAGCCGGACTGGATCACCGGTGATTCTCCCAATGCCATTGAACAGTAGATCGTTGATATCTTCCAGGTATACTGAGTACGCAAAACTCACTATCCCGAGTGCCTCCGCAGCCGCACAGCTCAGCAGGGTGTTGTTGCTTATGGGGGTCACATAGAACCTGGCTCTGATCTTTGAGCCTTCATGCTCCACCTTCGCCACGAACGCTCCGTCCAGCGGTATGGGCTCGAGTCCACCGAAGGCGAAGATGCGAGCTCTTGGCACAGCCAGGTTTGGTAATGGGTCAAGAGCGTCATAATGTCCCCTCGCCATAACATTGACCGATGCCCCTGTGTCCACCAGCACGGGAACAGGCGAGCGGTTCACCTCCACCACGCACCTTGGCTGTCTCCTGCTTTTGCCTTTCAGGATCCCCATGCTTGAGACGAAGAAGATGTTTTCCTCCTCCTCTACTTCAGCCTCCTCTGCCTGAGCCTCCTCTTCCGCTTGATCCACCTGGGCCACGTTGGATGGCCGGGTTTGGCGCGGAGTCCAGATTCGGGCAGGACCTCTGGGTACCATGACAGGTAGAGCCGACTTACACACTCTCGAGAAGTGATCCGGCAGTCCACATCGGCCACATGTTCTTCCTGCGGCTGGGCACTCTTTGGGGTGGGGGAGGTCATAGCCACATTTCTTACACGACTCCCCCGATCTTCCTGCCCTGTCTCGGGGGGGCTCCACCAGGCCTTCTTGTTCCTCTACCGCCCCGCCACACAGCGCACACCTCTTCGGCCTTGATCGAGCGTGAACCCGCTTCCATCTTGTTTGCCCGTGTCTCAGCCACTTCGTGACATCGACCCAGTTCTAGTATACGGGCCAGAGTGATTCCCGGCTCTCTGAGGACCTGTCTCCTCAGTTTGCCGGAGGAGCCTGCTTGGATCAGCATTGTCCGTATCATGTCCTCCGCGTCCCCCCACGCGCACCCTTGGGAAAGGCGGCATAGGCGGCCGTAAAACGTGTCCAGGGTCTCATCATCCTTCTGCTTGGCCGACAGCATCACGAATCTCTCAAAGTCCACGTTGGCAAGTGGAAGGAAGTGTGCTAGGAGAGCCGCTTTCGCCTCACCATAGGTCTGGTCCACCGGAGTCAGCGACTCGAAGATCTCCTGAACCGCGGCTCCCGCCGAGTACAGCATGGTGGCTACCATGCTGTCATTATCATCCACTCGAGCAGCCCTGAAGTACATGTCCAGGCAGGCCACCCACCTCTTCCATCGGGGCCCCAGACTGGACGGGGGGCCCGTAGGATCGAATTTTGGTATCGGTTGCAGGGCCGCCTGGGCTCTAGCTTGAGCCATAATGGGGGGGCCCTTGTGGAGCGACAGGCTGTGCCCCTAGTGGTGCCTGTGGTGCAGGCCCCTGATTCCCCGGTGGCATTGGTTGCAGAGCTGCAGGCTGGGCCGCCTGACCTTCGTCCTGAGATTCTTCCCCAGGATCCGCAGTGTCACCGTCCTGGTAGCTGTCGGACATGGGACTGAGCGCACAGGCACCCCACTACCAGACCTGGGGCCGCAACTCAGATTCCCACCATCACCATGCGGAAGGATGCACCCCCGTGCCACACACAGCCTGGTGCAAACACACGAAGAACTTCCAAAACGGCCACCACCTCGTGATGATGAAGAGGATCAAAAAGAGTGTCCTGATGATGAAGGGGATGAGGAAGTGCCTTGTTGCCACCTTGCAGCAAAGCACTGCTGTATAGAAGTCCCAAAAATTGAGCCACGTGGATGGACTGGACTAAGCAGGCCCTACCATATTAGTCCTTATCCTGGCTTACACTCGACGTAACAGTCCCAAAATCTGATGAAAACTCACAAATTGGGCATGGGCGTGCAGGTCATGCACTCAGCAACCACAAAATCCAAAAATTAGACCCGGATCACCTTCTCGGTCCGAACCGGAGCTCCGAGAAGTTCCGCGGCCTCGTATGCAAAATGGCCGCCAGCCGCGTGTGCGGTCCGCAGTCACGGCATGAAACGAAACGTCCGTGAACGTTCCGATCGTTTGAAAAATTCCGGACGCCTTTCACCGCCGGGCCCGGGCATCCGACATCACTCGTCGCCACTGTTGGGGGTCTGTCCTCTGCCCCCCAGGCGTGCCCGTGAGCCCCCAACCCAACAGAGCTCACACTCACACGTCCGTCAGGTTCGGGCTCCCTGGTCGCTCTGTAGCTTCCGGGAACGCCCCGTTTATTTAAGCCGCACGCGGCGACGTGCAACGTCACGCCGCCGCGTGCGCAGCCCTTATGGGGCAACGCCACACCCCACATCTCCAGTCAAAGGGGTGCCTGGCAGGGGGTCAGCGCAGCAATTAAGGCAACACTTACCTGACCTGATCCTGGCCCTTTTGCAAAATCAAGCCGGGGCTCTTAAAAGGGGCGTGGCCTAACATGCAACATTCAGGTGAGTTAAGTGCTGCCTCAATTGCGTCTCTGACTCCCTGCCAGGCAACTTCCCCTAAAGCACTAGACACCTGCACGCCGAGGTATTTGTTTGCCTGAATGTATTGTCAACAGAAATTGAAAAATGCTGAACTTTGGTTGATCGTATATTTAAGCAAACACAAGCTGCTGTCCTGTAAGTGGACATTCTATGCGCAAATAGGTTGCTTTGTCCCGCAAACTTAACATGCGCAAACATAACCGCTCCATGTACTGAGCTTTGGTTGACAATATATTTAAGCAAACATAAATACCCTGGCGTGCAGGTCCCTGCACAGCGATGGCTGCGGCCAACAGGGCCCTCCTAAATCTGACCTCCAACCAGGTCGCTGTGCTGAACGACTGGTGCCAAAAGTGCTGGCAGCAAAACGCAGCGTAACGTGGGCATTTTTATTACATTTTTTGAGGGGCTAGAGTAATTTTTTGGGGCGAGTAGGTGAAGTAACTAGTCTTGTAGGGCTAGTGACACTATTCAGAATGTGTGAGTCCTGCTCAAGAATCAGCCTCTGGCGCCGCCTATCCCAGGTGACTCGCGACTACCTCTATAGCATATCATGGTGAATTTGGGAATACCCTGCAGGTGGTTGGGGGGTGCCTTGTCCAGGTTGTTGCCTCCACTGTGGGTTAGTTAGTAGCAATGTTGTTGGAAGGAGATGGGGAGGGGGGACTCTTGGGAGCTATGTAGTCATGGTGGATGCTTTGTGTATCCAGTGGATCGGGGAGATCTAGAAAGAGGTTTGGAAAGAAATGATGAAATGGGCATAATAATCTTCGAGAGCTGCTCAGTTAAAATGATTGTTTGGGAAGATTGATGCATGGGCGAAGCACTGATGTGAAAGCTAATAGTTGTAATGGGAGAGGGATAGATTTTAAGTGTGTGAAGAGTTGGTTATCAGGTATGTCTGGGAATTACTGTCGGGCTGCCTCCTTTTTCAAAATCGTGTAAGTCCACATAGGGGATGATAACGCTTTTGGAGATTAGGGTTAGTTGGGGGGTCGGTGGGGGAGAACCAGGTTTCAGTGAAAAGTAAAGGTAGTATTGCGTGACATCAGTATAAGTATTTATTTAGCAATAATAATGTCATTTCTGCCAGGCTTCACTTGCATAGGATACTTAA
The DNA here is from genome assembly GCF_040938575.1 of Ambystoma mexicanum. Classification (NCBI taxonomy): domain Eukaryota; kingdom Metazoa; phylum Chordata; class Amphibia; order Caudata; family Ambystomatidae; genus Ambystoma; species Ambystoma mexicanum. The sequence continues at coordinate 256,360,106 of NC_090928.1, read as the reverse complement.
CAGATGCCAGAGGCAGTCCCTGGGTGAGGTGGCTTGATAGTGTGCACCGGATAACTGGGTGAGAGTGCACCAAATATTGAAAGGAGGTGGGGTGGGGTGGATAGTAGCATTTGACATATAGCGGGGACAGTGACTGTAAAAGCATAACAATTAGCTAGATTGAGGGCCTAGTGCCAGAATCCATTTGAGTGCAGGTGGCAGAAGCCCCTTTGGCAATTCACATGTGAAAGTTATATCGGTTCTTGATCATTTCCACTGATGGGGTGGTTTTGATGGCTGAGGGCAAGAAGAAAGGAGGAACAGAATCAGGAGGCAGCACAGGGAGGCTGGGGGACAGAGCGAAGCATCAGAGTTTGAGAGAGATGCACGCAGCAAGGTACTACGGGGAGGCGGCCAACTGTAATCAGCAATGGGCTGGTACTTGGGCGTGAAATTAGGCCTGGCTGCAGTCCCAAGAGGTTTCTGAATTGAAGAGCTCAAAATAAGTAACTGAGTGTAGTGCAATAAGGTTACTCCTTCCTTTAGGATATGGTTTGCATTGGTTGGAGGGAAGAACTAGATGTATAATTTCAAAGTGTTTTAAATTAGAAAGGTTTGATGGAAAGTGTGCAGGAATGTTGGAAACTCGGAGCGCCATATTTCTGGAGATGAAGATCTTCATCTTGAAGGGTGCACCCCGAGGCCAGGTTCTCCAACCTGATTTGTTTTCAGAGACTGATGCTGGGATGCTGAGAACATGAGAGCAGCCAAGGAGTTGTAACGCAGTAGCTCACTGGTCATTGGGCAGAAGTCTGATCTTAGGGAGTGCTTGTGGGTAGATTCATATGTTGCTGGCTGAACAGGAAACTGTGACAGCTGATGCAGGTGATTCCATTGCTGGAAGCATGCAGCTACTAGTGGCACAGTTGTTGGGAGACCTTTAATCTGTGGAAAGAAAGTTGCATCTTTTATGTGACAGAAAATAGATCTTAATCGGGCAGTTTGTAGCACCTTTGCAAAATCCTGTTTCAAGAATCTTCCTTGCATGTCCCTTCAGCATTTGGTGGTAGGCATCCATCAAGCGACAAACAAATTGCTGCAATTGTTGCGTATAGGGAGGAAGGTGCGTGCAACTGGGAAGCACATAACCAGCTGGTCTTATCGCTGAGTGCAGGTCTCATTTATACATTTGTCCATTTTACATAGAATTGGTGGTACAAAGGAAACAAACCCAGAGGAGCAGAAAATGAGTAAATTGATGGGTAGCAAAAAATATTCGAAGACATTTTTCAGGAAGGGCTTAAAAGGTCAGATTATGTATTCAGGCCCAAAAGCATGTAAGGAAGAAGAGTGAGCATAGGTGGGGCAAATTGAAGTTTAGTAGAGTTTGCAGACAAGGATTTGGGGTCTACCTTAAGGATTTGACCAGAATAATGACAGGAATGAGCAAAGGCTTATACTTGGTGATTAAGGTCATATCCGATGGTGAAAGACAGTACATGCAATGTAAGCAAGAAGACGGTTTGAAAAACAGACCAATGGCAAAAGAAAATAATGTAAACTGACACAGAAAAAAAGTATATGCTTTGAGAACCAATAAGAGAAGTGTATTTGTCAAAATGGGAACAGAGCCATGTGAGCAAGGGAATCGCGATTTCCTCGGAGGATGAATATTACATTCTAAGATACCGTAATGTACAAGTATCTGTAGAGAGATGAACATGGAAAGAAAGTGGAGAGTTGAAGAAAACACAATCTTATATGCCAATAGGGAAAGGGAGCTAGATGGAGGAGGAAGGCAGAGACACATAGTAAGAGTTTGTAATTTTTGTTTTGGATGAGCATGAAAATACATACATGCATGAGTTAAAAGCAAGACACATCTTTGGGAACTTTACCTTCTTGCATGCTATTGTACAGTCCATGTGGCAGGATTGCGTTTCTGTCCTACAGCTTTTATACACAATCTACCTGATCTAATTCCCAAATTCCTTTTTCGATAACGTTTAGCGCTCTCTAACAACTACAACATAGTGGTGTGCACTGTGCTACTTCCTTTACAATGTCTTCACCAAACCTCTATTTGATGTGCTTGACTATCTGGGTGTCACCTACACGAACTACACCGATGACACCCAGATACTCATACCCATCACTGGTGGCTATATTGCTGACTCTAAAGCCCTTAATGACATTTACCTTGTTATAGAAGCCTGGATGGCCCAGCACGAATTGTGCCTCAACGATGACAAGACTGAGCTTCTCATTTTAGGCACGCAACAGAGACTTAACAAACTGAGTCCCCTGTTCAGCTCCTTTAACATTGACGGTAATCTGATTAAAGTATCTAAAGACACCAAAACTTTGGGTATATACCTCGACGCCTCCTTGACACTCGCCAGACAAACCAATGCAGTTGCCGCTGCGTCTGCATACACCTGCAAACTGATCTCGGCCTGCCGCCCTTTCCTTACTGACCAGAATTGCATCACCTTGGCTAGGACCCTGGTTATGTCCAAACTGGACTACTGCAATACACTGTACCAAGGCACTAACTAGGGTAATCTCAACAAACTGCAGATGACCCAAAACAATGCCATTAGAGCAGCCCTTAACATCCCCCGATCAGCCCACATCTCCGATACCAGGAAGAACATTAACTGGCTCTCAGTTACCCAAAGGATCTCTCTGAAAACACTGGCCCTCACATACAAATGTGTTAACCACCAGGCCCCCTCCTACCTAGCCTCGCGATTCACTCAATATACACCAGCACGTGCACTCAGATCTGCACAAACCCATGGTCTTGCGATCCCTAGATTCAAGCTTCATTCTGCTGGGGGCTCTAGCTTCCCTGTCCTGGCAGCCAAGCTTTGGAACACCGTACCACTCTTGATTAGAACGCTACCTTCCTTTAACCAATTCAAACACAAAGCCAAGCTCTGGTTAGCAACATCCCATTAACAACCGCTCTCCTATCTGGACGTGCCTTCTGAATATTGCCTTGACTCGTAACGTCATCTGTAGACTCTGTGTACCTGTTGTGACTTTTATGATGATATGACTACTATGATATGCCTACTATTGTAATGTAATGTTCCACTACCTGTAATGTAATGTTCTACTAAGATATGCGCCCGGTTGCCCTTGGGCCTGGTCTGCGCTATACAAATAAAACAAATACAAATACACGCAAGATGGGCCGGGCGTTCTGAAGGCCAGGATTGAAACAAAAGAAAGATGAAAATGTGACAATGGTAGGATGAGTTGAAAGTGAATCATCTCCAAATGGAACATGGATGTGCAGAAAAGACAACTCGGAGCGTATCCTTGGGAAATTGTTGTTCGTCCCGAGAAGGGAGTAGTGAGGATAATGTGTTCAGTGTCTGCATTGTGCCTCCACAACTCCTAACTGTATGGCATTCACGCTTTGTGATGGGATTACTCCACAGCCTGATAATTAACACCCCGACCCGTGCGCTTGTCCTGGAGACACTGGTGGGATTGCTAAACAGACCAGGCTTTCTTGTCCTTTATGTCCTGCACCAACCCTGATTATGCAATGACAAATGATGCCATGTAGATTACATGCTAGATGTTTGTGTCCTTTTAAACAACTGTAAAATCCAAAGAGGATACCACATCTAGAAGTGTAGGGTTTGCTCCTGAGTCTCAAGTTTAGTACGTCACCTCTTTAATTGTGTGCCATTTCTGCATGTGAAGTCCGTGATCAGTTGATTTTTCTACCTGCCCGCTCTAGTCCACACCCTCCTGCGTCCAGGCGTGCACTCTGCCAAAATACGTTTGAACAGTTTCTAACCACCAGATGCGCTAGTAGCAGGCCAAATGGTCCAGTGCCTGCGGTCGTTTGCGAGTGCGATTTCTGCATGCCTGCAAAAGCAACATGGAGTGTCTCAGGGTGACCTGGGAGGAGTTTGCATGCTCCTATTGGTGGGTCGGTAGTGATGGAGCCACTGTTCCAAGCCAGGCACTTAGCCTATGGCGCCTGTACTGCAGCACCATGCCCCCCTTCACTGCTTCCCGACTTTTCATCCTGCTGCACGCTTCATCCAAACTTTGAGGACCCTGTATCGTTGCCAGCTACTGTCCTGCTGCTCAGTTGCCGAGAGGCAAGTATGCTGGTTGTGTGCCTGTGTGCTAAAGAGAAGTTATGGTAGTTATGCTTTTCGCTGGCACTGATGAAGCAGTGTTTGCTGTTGGTGAACATTTGGAAAGTAGGCTTTCGGCCTGGGCCCACTGATGTAGGTGCTAGTTTGTGAAAAGGGAGTTTAATTTGAAAGAACAGAGCAAGTGCTTCCTTTTCATTCTGTGCATTGCTGAAAGGGTGGAGTCAACAAGAAGATGAGTCATTTCAGATGTGTTGGTTCATTGGTTCTAGAGATGTGCAAAGCGGCTCGTTATTTCACACGGTCATTGTTTTGAAAATGTGGAGTTAAGTTGTGGGGTTGGGGTATGAGGTGGAATCGAGTATTAACAATGTGTCGGCGCGAGGGCAATACCAAACGCCCACAGATGATTGTGGAGTTCATAGTTTAGGTCCTATGATGTGTTACTGTCTTTTTTTGCAATTTAACATGAAAGATACATTTTGAGCTTTGACTTTTTTCACAAACCAGGTTTAACCTTTACAGAATTAGTCTCAAATGTGTAAAATATCAAAAGAATGTGGTCCGCATACTGAAGAAAGCCGGATGTAATGTGAATAAAGAGCAGCCACTGCATTTCTTCATGAAGACGTACAGCATCTTCTGGAAATACCAACATTTGACCTGATGCAATCAATTGTTTTCCGAAGGTTGTAGTAGTTTCACCAATCATGGCAATTGGCTCTTTTTATGAAACATTCAGAGTGCCGTCCATCCGTTTTGTGAAAAGATACTCAAGATGCCCAAAAGACCATTTTAAAAAGTCGCCATTGTTGGTTTTTAAAGTAATCTTTGGATTTATAATGGTGGTAATTCCATCCTCTTATTTTTTTTTTTTTGCTCAACTAGTCCACTGACGCTCATAGGAGCAGTACACAGAGGTGAGATTTGGACTATTCTGTTTTTTTTTTTTACTAGAAAAGGTGGTTCTCAAAAGAACCTTAATTTTTATTATTTTCATCAAACTAACCATATCTGTATCTTTCACACGGCCACCTTAAGGAAGGCTGTTCCATAATCCTGTTCTTCCAACTTTGCCCACACTAGAAACATCCCTGTTGGGCAATACTTCATGCCACTTCACAATATGAACAGGAGGCATTTAATCCATATTGGACAACTTATCTGTATATATTGGGAAGCACTGGTATTGCTGGTTAGCTTAAAACGAACAGGAGCTAGGTGTTTGGACTCCTCCATCCAACTGGTGCTTTACGCACATGCATATGTGACTAACTTTGAGTGTTTGTAAATATAAAAAAAAGAATTTGGACACATCTAGGACACATTTAAACATGCTTAGGCAAAATGTTTGTGAGGATTTCATTTGGAAGTTAGATTTGCAATGCGCTGGGTACTCACTCCTGGTTTCCCATTGGTACCTCCTGCCTACTGGGTGATGCCTGACACCAAGAAGCTGGTTTTAGCTCTTGCTCATGACATTTTAATTTCAAACCTTGAATTTATATGAATGTGATTGTGTACTAACAAAAGTACCCGTTCTCCAAACGGGTTCTGTAGACAGACATGAGAACATTCATCAATTATTGAAAATCAATGATCCTGTAGGCCGCTGTTCCGATTCACTTATCGCTTGATTTGGAGCAGACATTGGAGGGGGGGGGAGAGTTAATGTGCTGCTGCATACTGCGAACTTCTGTGCTCTCTCCCAACCTGTCGCTTCACCCTGGCGTGGTGCAGTTTGTTGTGGTGCATTGCTGTGCAAATATCTCCAACTGTGCATCCTAGGGCCCTGCACCTTGGTTTTTGAGGTCCCATAGGAACCTCAAATTTTGTTCATGTCAGGAACGGTCCTTCTATGACCAGTGATGTTTTTGCAATTTCAGGCAACCGTCTCATGTGTGAAGGTGCTGAAATCCAGGTTAAGGCGTGGGGTGTCCGAAGGGGTCTAACTGGTACCTATGCAAAATTTGGTGCAGATTGGTGAAACTGTGTGGAATTGTATAAGTAATAACGCTTTGCCACAAACCCAAACACAACCTTTTACTTATATATATATATATATATATATATATATATATATATATATATATATATATATATATATATACATGGAGGATGGAAAAAACCTGCACTCCATGCATGAGGTCTATAAATCCCAACAAAATGAGAAAAACTCGAATCCAGTTAAGAGGAAAAACCGAGTTTAATGGGAGGTAAAAAATACAAGGCAAAAACACACAGCAAGCAATACAGGACGCCTAGACAGTGTCCTTAACAACGCGTTTCGCGCTTCCCTGAGCGCTTGATCACGTTATATATATATATGCGTGATATTTGAGTCAAATATATTTCATTATACTGATTTGTAATAGTTTTGGTTCACAGACCAAAAATGCTGTCTGGACTTTGGGCAAGATTTATTTTTAAAAGCACATGCATATCATTTATTTTAACTTTAATTAAATGATCAGAGCGCAACATAATTTGAAAGGACCATAGCAACTACATTCATACCATAGGAGAAAAAACTGCAGCATAAAATAGCAGTGGAATTGTTTCAAGAACTACTTAATGGGTTATGAAATATTAAGGCGTTACTCCTATTCCAATACAAACTAGTTTTTTATTTTTTTATTATTTAAAGTGCATTTGGTTCCATTGTAACCTTTCCACACTATTACAAATACAGAATAAAAGAAAAAGCCTTGTCACACTCTTACAGGGCAAGGCAAATATCGGCATAAAAACACGTAGCATCAAATGCCATCGTAGTAATATCAGATATAGTAAAACAATTAAAACAAGCAGATGAATAAAGAAACAAAACATCCTCAAACATTACAGATTAAGATTAAAATTAGAAGATGTCAAATCTGGGGGGCGCTGTTGGGCGCCGAGCAAGATGGCCGCCTGATACGTGTGCTCCGAGGCGGGCGGACCTCCAAATCCTGATTTAGGAGGTTTCCACGGATTACAGCCGGGCGCGGAGCACACGACTTTTCCCCCGCTGCCTCGGGGATCCTGGGGATCTGATCCCGCTTTGAATCGGAGCCGGGAAGTGCATCCCCGACTCCACGCTGCCCATCCCCCTTCCTGCGGCGCTCCTCCGCGCCTGAAATCCAGCCCCGGCGGAGGGTGGTCGTTCCCGCCGGGGGCCTGCTGCGCTCCTCCTCGCGCTCCTCCTCGCATCCACCGGGCATCGGTGGGAGCTGGCGCGCCTCGACTTTCCTGGCGGCGGGGTCGTCGGAGTCCTGGGACCGTGACCCGCCAGCCAGGCCGCTGGTCCTGCTGAGTCGCTGCTCCCGGGTCCCTGGAGGGACGTCGGCCCAGCAGTGCGTCCACCCTGCCTGCATCCGCTGCCTGCCTGCGCTACATCGGGGCCTCCCTGCCGCCCTCGCGGCTCCGGAGCCCGTTGTGAAGACCCAGGGCCCCCTCTTCCCCCCGACAGCACACGCCGCGCTGCTGGAGCGGCGCGGCTCTCAGGTACGTGCTGCTGGGGAACTTAGCTCCTTGCTGGCCGCTCCTCTTTCCTGTGGCGACCCCGCGGAAGGCGCACAAACTCTCCCTACATCTGTGCTCGGCTGGGGGGGCCGTGCTTTTATCCTCGCTGTTCCTGGCCTGCCTCTCCCCCCCCAGCGGATCGCCGTGGGATCTCCTTTTTTCTCCTGTGGAATCCAGCTTGCACGCGCCTCGCTGCCTGAGCGCTGCGGCCTCCTGAGGTGCGCGGGGGGGGCTTCGTGGACTGTTGGGCCTGGATACCTGCCTCCCTGCCTTGTGACTCCGGGGTCGCCCCTCTCTGGTGGGACGTCCTTGCGGCGTTGTTGGAGGCCCGCGGTCGGTGCGTCTGGATCCGCCTGGGGGGCCCTGACTCTCGTGGCTTCTTGTCTTGTGGCCCAGCGGCCCTCTCCCCCCGCTGGGAAGCCACTGGGCCCTCACTGCCCTCGCACGTCTGGAATCCCACGCCCTGAGCGACCCTACCGTTCACTGGGGGCTTGAAGCTGCTGTCCCTACACCCGGATTGTTACCTGGCGAAAGGGTGCCGCTAACATCGCTGCTTCCTACCCTCCATCTTTGGGCACCCCCGCCCTCAAGGCCCCCTGCCGCCGCTTTCAGCGCCCTCCCAGTCGGGCTGTAGCCTGGCGGCCTACACTTCGGGACCGCTCCCCGCTCCCCTTTCGCTTACGCACCCTACCTGGAGTATCGGCTCTCGCGGCCTGGGATCTCCCCCTCTCCTACTGTGGGCTGCTAGCGATCCCCCCCTTCTTTACCCCACACTACCATCACTCTTGTCAAAATGACCAAGGGAGGCGCGAGGAAGCAAAGCTCCATTAACATGTTTGCGAGGGCGGCTGTGAGAGCTCCGGAGGACCCTACTGAGCAGCCACCTGTTGCGTCATCGTCCGCGGTGACACCTGAACCCCAAAACATGATGGACTTCATCAGGGAGGGCTTCACCGCCCTACACTCAAAACTGGATGACATGAACGGTACAATATCCTCGATCAAGGCCCACATGGAGAGGACTGATGGTCGCGTGACTGAGGTCGAGACACGGGTCGGCTCTGCCGAGGAGGCATTGGGAGCACTGCGCTCTGAGGTTGTCGCTCTCTCCGGCCGAGTCCTCGAGGTGGAAAAGAAGAACGAAGACTTGGAATCCCGCTCGAGGCGCAATAACCTGCGTATAATTGGGGTCCCTGAGGACGAAGTCCATGAGCCAATGGAGGACTTTGTTGAGCACACGTTAATGACGCTTCTGGACTCCCCCAAGCTCTCCCCTCATTTTGCTATCGAGCGTGCACACCGTGCCCTTTCCGCCAAACCCAAGCCTGGGGCTCCACCCCGCCCCATCATCGCTCGAGTCCTGAACTACCGGGACCGGGACACCCTACTCAGAGCCGCGAGGGTCAAGGGCGAGCTGCTACTGGGGGGAGCGAGAATTCATCTTTACCCCGACTACTCGACTACCGTCCAACGGGAACGTAAGACTTTCCAAGCTGTGAAGCGCAGGCTACGAGATCATTCCATCAAATATGCCATGCTCTACCCAGCTAAACTGCGCATAGAACATGCTAACCAAGTGTTCTTTTTCACGATCCCGGAGGAGGCTTCCAAATTTATTGATGAACACTTCCCAGGTTGACTTCCCCCTTCTATATACAGTCTTGCAGCTTCCCCCTTTGGGCCGTTTGGGGGGCGGCCGGGCCCGGCCTTCCCCCTGTACTGATGCCGCATTGATCCTCTTTCCCGGATTCGACTTGTTCAAGATTCTCCTCTTATCTCAACTATGTGCTATACTGCTAAATGCAAAATGCCTTTCCTAAGTTGTATAAGTTATTGCAGTTGCACCTCGAGCTATACTGGTTCCGCTGCAGCCCGGAGCGCTGCGGTCAGCACGGCCTACAGGCCCCCAGGCGATGATGCCGCTAGTTTGGTTTTGGCTGAAGGGGTTTGGGATTGTCATTCCTCTGTTTGGGAGGGGGATGTGGGTGGGGGTGGGACATGTTAGGGGTGTTATTGTTAGAAAATTGGCACTGGCAGCGAAGGCGGGCCGTGGCGCAGCACACACCCACTGGTCCTGGTCACCTTTTTCGACTCTACCACTACCACATCTATGGCTGAGGGGGACTTAACCTTTATGAGTTGGAATGTACGGGGGTTGGGGAATTATAGAAAGATGAGACAACTCCAGCTGCAGGCCGAGCGCCATGGGTCCAAGATCCTCTTTTTGCAGGAGACACACGCTAGATCAGCCCAATGCGTCCGATTTGCCAGGACCTGGGGCTCTCATAGATTCTTCACAGACTACTCGACTCAAAGTCGTGGGGTCATGACTCTCATTCATAAGAGTCTCCGGTTCACTCTCTTCTCCTCACACGTTGACCCCCTGGGCAGGTATGTTCTGTTACACGCTACGCTTCAAGGGAGGGAGGTGGTCTTGTTGAATATTTATGGCCCCAATCTCGATGACCCGGAGTTCTACAGACAGATCACGTCTCTCCTAGATGGCTTCCCCCTTGTACCAATTCTCTGGGGGGGTGACTTCAATACTATCTTCGATGTAGCCCTTGATAGATCTGGGTCCAAGCCCCGTCATCTTTCCAGGGCAGCCTATGCCGCATTATCATCCCTGCCCCGGTTGGCCATGGTGGATGCATGGAGATTCTTCTACCCCGATTCCCGCATCTACTCATTCTATTCCTCAGTCCACGATTCATATTCCCGCATTGACCGCTGGGTGATCTCCAATGTCTTGGTCAAGGACGTGAAACAACTAATGATTTTACCCAGAACCTTGTCCGACCACTCTCCAGTGACCATCACCGTGAGTTGGGCCCCTGATCCTGGCCGGTCCCGCTGCTGGAGATTGAAACCCCTAGCCCTGCTCGATCCAGAGTTCCACTCCGAGCTCGAGGACTCAATCGTGGAGTTCTTTGAGCTGAACACGGGCTCGGTATCATCGCTTGCCACACTGTGGGAATCTTTTAAGGCCTATGTCAGGGGGATTGCACTCTCCAAGGAAAACGGGGTTCTTAAGTCAATTCGGAGAGATATAGCCTTGAGTGAAGCTAGGTTGTCGTCACTGGAGGCTGCATGTTCACTCGATTCTACCACGGGTAACCTAGCTGCCATCGGGGAGGAGCTGGACACGTTTCGTTCCCTAGCCGACCGTGAACAGAAGTTTCTGGATAACCCAGGCATCGCACGGAAATACGGTGAGGGCGAACGCCCTGGCCGCTTCCTCGCAAGGTTGATCCGGCACGAGACAGGTTCCCCACACATTCCCGGGATTGAGAGACCGGACGGCTCCTTGGCTGTCTCCTCCCGGGACGTCAACACGGAATTTTTCAACTTTTACGGGTCCCTATACTCCAACTCAGACGAGGTGTCAGTGGAGGAGATTGACTCTTTTCTCGACTCCCTTCCGCTGGCAACATTATCCCCTGAGGCCTCGGGCTCTCTCGACTCTCCGCTTACGCAGGAGGAGCTCTCCGACGCTATCGATTCCTTATCCTCCGGGAAGGCTCCCGGGTCGGACGGTATCCCAGTTGAATTTTATAAGTCCTATAAGGCACTTCTCCTTCCCCACTTGTTGGCAGTGTGGGAGGAGTCGGTGGAGACAGGCATGTTCCCCCCCACACTGCGTGAGGCCACGATCACTGTATTGTTAAAGGCTGGTAAACCCCCCTCACGTTGTGGTTCGTACCGCCCACTCTCCCTCATAAATTGCGACGCCAAAATATACGTAAAAGCCCTGGCCCTAAGGTTAGCTCCCATCCTTCCATCCATCATTCACCCCGATCAAGCGGGCTTTGTTCCGGGGCGGTCTACTTCCTTGAACCTGAGGCGTATATTCAACATAATTGACAGAATTAGCCCGGAGACTTCGGCTGTGGCGGCCACGTTGGACATGCAAAAGGCCTTCGATTCGGTATCGTGGCAATTCCTCTGGCGGGTTCTCGAAAACTGTAAATTTGGTCCCTCCTTTCTCTCTTGGGTCAGGCTACTCTACTCGTTTCCTGTGGCTAGAGTCCGCACGGGCGACCACTGTTCTCCTCTCTTTGGGATCGCCAGGGGAACAAGGCAGGGGTGTCCATTTTCTCCCTTGGTTTTTGCGGTTGCCATGGAGCCGTTTGCGGACATGCTTCGTCACCGCCATGCTCACAGAGGCCCCCGCTCTGCCGGGAAGGCAGACATAGTTTCCCTATACGCGGACGACCCGTTGCTGTTCATCCGCTCCCCATCTCTTAACTTGTCTCCGGTCCTTGAGGATATCATCTACTTTGGTCGGGTCTCGGGCCTCAGGGTGAACTGCTCGAAATCCACCCTCTTCCCACTCACGGAGTGCACTCTTCCCCCTCCTGACACTCAGGGATTCACCTGGGCTCAATCTGCATTCACCTACCTGGGAGTAGAGGTGACGCGTCGACAGACACTGACCCTCGAAGAGAACTTTCGGAAGTACCTTTTACATTTGTCCGTTAAGGTTGCAGCCTGGGACAAGCTCCCGATTTCTCTTGCGGGCAGAATGGGTCTACTGAAAATGGTGGTGCTACCTCAGTTGCTCTACAGGTTTGCCAACGTACCCTTGTGGCCAGGCGCAGACTTTTTCCGAGACTTGACTCGCACAATTACCTCCTTCCTCTGGCACTCGGGGGCGGTTCGACTTAAATATGAGACCTTGTCCACCTCCATGGCTAGGGGGGGCTTCGGGGCTCCGGATTTTCTCAGATATTGGTTGGTATCTCAAATTCAATATGTCTCCTATTGGTTCGACACAACTGACCCCCCCCCTCATGTCCGGCTCGAGAAGTTAGCGGTCTGTGACCGCGAAATCCGCTCCTTACTTATTCAACCCGCTCCTCGGGTACTGGACTCACAGAGTCCGGTCGCCTGCACATCCCTGGCATTGGCCAAAACATGGAAACTGCTCGGAGTAACCCAGGCTTTCCACGGCAACCTTCCTCTCTGGAATTTCCTCCCGGGAGTTCCTCAGGTTGCACCATCTACCGTTCGTCGCTGGGCCGAGGCAGGCTACGAGCTGTTGCGGGACGTGTTTGACCAGGGCACATTCATTGAGTGGGCTGATCTCCCCCTACCCTTGAGAAGTGACCGGAGCGTCTGGCTTCAATACGCGTCTCTCCGAAGGACCCTTAAGCGCAGCTATCAAACATTCCCTGCGTTACCACCAGACGACCCGGCCATTGAGGAGCTCACTTCCCCTTCACCTATGAAAGGCAAAATCTCCAGGTTGTACTCCATGCTACAGTCCAGATCCTTTCCAGGATTTGCTAAACTTAGGGGGTCCTGGGAGGAAGACTTGGGGGTAGAGATATCGGACGATCGCTGGGCACATTTATGCGACCGCACTCACCGGGTGTCCTTTAACTCCCGATTTAAACTCATTCAGTTTAAAGTGTTGCACAGGTTCCACTACACCCCGGCCAGACTGCATCGCATGTCCGGCGGGCGTTCATCTAGCTGCCCCCGCTGCGGGCATGTCGATGCGGACTACATCCACATGATCTGGTCCTGCCCCCGCCTCTCACAGTTTTGGGGTATGGTTTGTTCAACGGTTTCCGCTGTGCTCGATCACCCCATCGATCCTTCCCCTGCATTGTGCCTTTTTCACGACCTCCCGGGCCTTCCTCGAAACTCCAGGAAGCTGGCCGGCCTCTGCATGCTCTTAGCGGTTCGGTCCATCTTGCTCTGCTGGCTTCGCCCCTCTCCCCCCACGCATGCCCAATGGCTGAGGGCGGTCACTTGGGCCTCTGACACCGAGGAAACTTGGGCACACATGCAACCCACTCACTCCAGACCTAGGGACATCTGGCTTAGGTTCCGTTCCTACATGTCCGACCTCGTCACCTCTCCGGTGGCTTCCCCGCCTGCTCCTTCTCACTAGTCTGGCATATTCCCGGTGGATCCCCCGCCACCCCCCCCCTTTCTCACTGGTCTGAGAGCTCCTCCCGTATCGCTTGGTTTAACTACTTCCCCTCATATGTGGATTGAATCTCTGTGCCGTATCATATTGTATGTAATCTTTATGTGACCATATCATGACCTGTAATGTTAATCTATATTTGCTGGGCGCTGTTCGCCTGTTGTTATGCTGCCATGCTGCCTAATAATAAAAAGAAGTTTAAAAAAAAAGATGTCAAATCTTCCATTCCTAAGGATCCCTACGATAAAATAAGTTTACTAGCAGCAATTTCCCATACATGGTGGGCAGCCGCCAACATAACCAGGGATTCAGCCCCGAACGGACAACTCCAAAATTGATGCGTAGTAGGCATCACAAATTTAGCATAGGCACATTCGTATAGTCATTCCAGAACCTCACTTTGGGTTAAAAGGTGTTGCACAGATTCAATATTTTTACCACACAATCTGCATAATCTGTCTTCATATGGGATACCGACCCATGCCCCTGTATTTCCAAATACTGGAATAGTCTGCAGCCTCACTGAGAGGATAAACCTGATCAGGGCCGGGTGTCGACCTTTTGTTAAATACGTCTTGGGAACACCCAAACCAAACTCCTGTTGGGCATATACCCCAAATTTCCGTAGAGTACCAAGATGACTTGGGGCCTGGTCGGCATCATAAACCCTAGCTCTCGCAGGTATCCTGGCCAGATTAAATCCAAGCCAAGAGTCCGGCATTGGGATTACCCCGAGGTCATACAGGTAGCACCTCACCATTGAGTCCAGGTTATTAAATCATTCACTCTTCAGGAATCTCAGAGCATGTTGAGCCGTAAGGGCCAATAGAGAATCCTTCCCCCTAGGTTGAATTTTATCCTTGCCCCAAAATTACAGGAAGCAAGTGACCACATCGTAAAAAGAGAGGTGTTAGGCAGAATTGAATGCACTACCCTCTGGGACCACCACATACAATTAGGACTACAGGTGTAAGTCAAACCAACCTTTGGTGTAAGTCTGTACCACACAGTTGTTGGTAGCGAGCTGAGAAGCCAGGCTTATCTCAAGAGTGAATGTGAGCAGTACGAGAAGTTACCCAGAGGTCTTTCAATCACAGTGGTTCAAGTAGACACTTATACTCAAGGTTTCTTGGTAAAACACTTATTAATTTATTACACAATCATTTAGAAAACATAACACTAGAAGACTTTTAGACAGTTTGAGCTCCCCTGAAATAGGAGTCAAATGGCAGTTTAGATACTTAGAAGTGAGCAAAAGGGACAAGGTAAGTAGAATAGATCACATGTACTTATTCGACAATGCAAATAGTTTCAGTTCACCAGAAGAGTTCAATTCAAGTCAATAGGCCTAGGCCAAAGTCAATGGGCTAGTGTTCTGGATAGGAAGGAGCAGTTCTGGTATCGAACGGTAAAGTCTTTGCGAAAGTTCTCAGAAGTAGTTTAGATGAAAAAGAACCATTTGTTGGGTCACAAGCTGATTAGGCCTGCAAGTTGGGAAAGTTCTGTAAACTTTCACCGCGATAGTGGCGTTCTCTCAATCGGGTTGGCACAGTACCTTAGTATGAATAAACAAATACAGCTGAAGTTGTTGGTTCCTGGCAGTTCCTGCAGATCTCACTGTTCCTGAGCCTCAGTCGTGAGGACAAGAGGGAGGATGTCGGCGAACTCCGGCACTGCACGGGATCGTCGAAAAAGCAAACTAGATGGAGTCACTTCAGTTCCAGTAGCTGTTGATTTGAAGTGCACAAGCTGGTGTCCCTCTCCCTGGTTAAATCCTAACCAACCTTGAGAAGGGTATCCAGGTGGCTTACGAGTTGATTGGTCCCACCAACTCAAAGAAAGAAGTTGTCCTTGAAGGGGCTTCTCATTCGAGATGAACTAGACAATTCGGACATGCAGCAGGGCTTCACTGGGCAAACCAACGGTCCAGGAGTTGCAGCAGCCATCCTCTTCTGGCTCGTCTTTGGTTCTTTCGTTCCCGTGGTCGACTCTGCTTTCAAGTCCAAGAGACTTGCCTTTTAAACAGTTTTCTCCCATTCATTCCAGCCTAGCTGTCACTCACCCAGCAGGGTGGCTGTCCTTGCCGGACAGTCAGCCAGCCCATCACGCCAGAGTGCATTTGGGTCTCCTAGGAGACTAAGCACAGGGAGTTTCGGGCACCTCCCTCACTTCCTGCCCACCCCAGACATCAGACGCCAGAGGCTGCCTTCAGTCCTGAAGCCCGCCAAAGGCATACGAACAAAGGGACCAAACTTGGCTTGGCGCACAGAGACAAACACTAGAAGGACCTTTCCAAAAAGAAATGTCGAAAAAAGAAAGACCAGGACCCGTTTAAACAAAGGGGCTTAAGGCGCCATCTTGAAAAACATGGCTCCCGTGATTTTTAGCTACCGGTGTTCACGGTCGGGAAAAATCATGGTAGTTCGTTGTAAAACCACTGCCACCAGCCTTTTCAATAGGAAAGGGTAGCATTTGACTGCTATATGAGTAGTTAGACACTGGGGATACTATGTAACCCCTCCAGCACTCCATTGTAAGATGGTGTGTGCTGGGTCTATACATTTGGAAAGACTAGTAAAGTCAATTTCACTTTACATTCTCTGGGAAACAGTAGTTTATCCCAGAGAAGGTACTTAAACCTTTGGGAAGTCTAAAGAGACATCCCTGTGTCACTGCACTCAGGGTGCTGTGTAACACACATGAAAAGATGATGCCTATGGAGTTATCTTAAAACTCCATAATCAAAGAACACAAGTGAAAAACACACATCAAAACACATGAAAGAGTGGGAAAAAAGGCTCACACTCTTTCCAGGTAAAAAATCAAGTCCTCAAATATCCAACAAAGTTGCTGGTGGTCTCTAAGGTGAAGGGAATTAGCACATTTATGAGAATTCTCCCTAACACGAGGCTAGGCCAAGTTCCAGCCTAATGGCCTGTATTGGAGTGCACGATGGTAGGTTCAACAAGGACCGGAGAATCTTTCCCTCTGGCTTACCCAGGTGTGCCATCAACCTCCATGGGAAAACCTCTAAGGCATAAGAGTATGGTAGGCACAATTGAAGTCTTGTATGCCAAAATCTTGGCTTTAATGCATCTTCCTCCTTGGGATTCGATCTTTTTTTTGAATGTGTAAGCCACTTATTCCACACTTTGTGTAATATCATGGAGTAACTGGGCACCCGAGAGGGTTGTCCTAATAGAGATTCCTAGTTATCTATACTCCTTTGTCCTTTATAATTTTTTATCCCTAACCACCAATTGAAAGTGCTCCTTGCGAGCGCCCCTTTTCCGAAGACGATAAACTTCGTCTTTTTGATATTTGGTCTCGGGCCTAGATTGGTGGAATAATCAAATGGTGCCTGGAGTGAGTGCTGTAGACACATTTTTGTTCGGTTGTTACGCTCACCTGGACCCCACAGGGGTGTCGATCGGACCCGGACAGCTGCGGTCTCCGTCAAAGTGATGCATAGTGCAGAGATGACTGTCTGGACTGGCCCGCCTAGTCTTGTCTGCTGGACCCGAAGAAGTATTTTCCTCATGTTTGTAAAAGATGAGCTCTCCATCCTGCGTGTCTTGCAGGGGCGCGTAGATACGAGTTACTTCACTGGTTTGAAGGCATTGGGAGAGTTCCAGTAAGCATTGACTCTGAAGTCCCAGGCGGGATTGGTAAGTATCAAGTTCAAAGAGTTCAATGTGCCCGATGTTCACTCTTGTCCCCTTCCTTCCTTAAGTTGCAACTGAGTTCGTGAGAAGAAGGTCTCGTAGCTGCTGCTAGCGTTCAGGTAAGAGTCTGTCTTACCCAACGCTGTCCGGTAACTATTGCATGCGTTAATGTGTTGTTTTTCTCCCTCTTTACAGATCCGGCATATGAAGATATGGAGAAAAATACCGCCAGTGGTAAATCGGGTAAGTCAATGGTGGTAAGAGGTATTTGTTGATTCCCTTGGCTCACCTTGTTATTCTTGTGCCCCTAGGTGCCGGAGTACGGCGAAGAAATGATGGAGACAGTGCCAGATCGAAAGATGCTGTGAGAACTGGTGAGTATGGCGCCGTGCTGGAGCTGGCGAAGCGACGCGTGCAGGACTGATGTACTTTCCAGGTCGGGAGATGAAATGGATCCGGAATCAGGTGAGGAATTTGAAATAAGTTCGTTTTCTAACCTTGTCCTTTTCTTCCTCTTTATTCTAGGAGCTCCGGATTCGAGGCGGGCGTGGCAGAAGACTGGCTGCTGGCTGCAGGCACGGTGAGAGTCACGCTGCTGGATGCAGAATAACACGAAGCATGTGCTGCTGTTCGGGCGTGGTTTAAATAGCCTCCAATGTAGTCCCAGGAAAGAAGTTCCCCAGGACCACACCCGAGTAAAAAATAGTCCCTGTAGTAAAATAGTCCCATCCAGGCCTCACGTTGGCTTTTATTTATTTGCAGCATGGTCTGCATGAGGTACGTAATGTCTATGAGCCTGGCGCCTATGGGGCCAGGACTGATTTTCATTATGAGCCTGGTGCCTACGGCGCCACGACTGAACCCAGACAGCCCCTAGCTGGGGCTGCTGGGGTTTTTGTAAATGTCTGGATGCCTGCTCCCGGGGCTGATGGGCTTGATCCGGATGCCCGGGGGTAGGCATCATGACATCGGTCTAGAATGACAGTCAGCATATGACATACAAACCAAGCCCTTGTCCCCATACTGAGTGGGGTTAGGGGGAGTTCATCACCTCCCCTAGCCTTTGTGCGAGTTGGGATATATATAGATTGAAAAGCAGAGGTGCCAAGGCCCACCCCAGTTTCAGTCCCTTCTTAATACCAATAGGGCTTGATGGGTCCCCATCCTGGGAGAGTCGGATACAGACCTCTGTCCCGCTGTACAATGCTTTGATAAAATACAGCAGGGAAGGGTCTATTTGCCAGCTTACTTACATTTTCCACAATTTATCTCTATCCACACTATCAAAGGCGGCTGAAAAATCCACAAAACGGACGTAAAGCGCCGTGCCAGGGTTACGTTGGGTGTCTGATATTAAAGTCAATAGTGTCCAGATTGAGTGAGATGTTGCACACCCTTTTCTAAAACCAGTTTGATGGTAACTTAGTAAGCCCTTTCCAGCCACCCAGGTAGAGAGTTGTTCCAATAATATGCTAGCAAAGATTTTTGCGCTACAATCTAGCATAGCTAATCTATATTTGTCTGGTAGGTCGCAAGAGCCCTTTTTAAAGACTGGTATTAAAATTGCTGATTTCCATGTCTTTGGGATAATACCTGTTTCACAAACCTATATGAACAAGTCTTTTAAAATATGAGCCCATAATGGTACATCTGCTTTCAAGAATAGATTTGAGAGCCTGTCAGGGCCAACCGTACTAAATGCCTTAAGTTGGTTCCTTTTGGCCTCTACGTCAGCACTTTTTATATACACGCAGACATCGGCCTGGCTTCCCATGGACATTTTTGGCCACCATCAAAAGCTCACTCAATATACTCGACCCGCTTTTCCTCTGATACAGCAACCAATTTCTCTTGGATGACTGGAACTAGGTTGCAAACCCCTCAGCCAGTGCCAGAACTTCCTTGAGTCGTTTATCCTAATAAGCCTGTTAAGGAATTTCCAGCCCGCATCATTTTGGGAGAACCTATGTGTCATGATGCCTACCTCTAAGGAGCCAGACCGGGCCCAGCAACCCCAGAGGCAGACATAATTTTCCCCAGGGAAGTCTCAGCGGGCCCAAGTCGGGGCCCTTTGGACTCAGTCCTGGCTCCTTAGGCGCCAGGCTCATAGCGGACCCCAGTCCTGGCACCTTAGGCGCCAGGCTCATAGAAGAGGATAGGTGTTTAAGTGCTTGGGTGCACACTTACCTGATGCAGACCTTGCTGCTTCATCCAGGCCCTCTTGAGGCCTGAATGGGACTACTTAACCTGTAGGACTACTTCACCACCCGGGTGTGGTCGGGGAAGGATACATACCTGATTGGTGGAAGGATACATACCAGGAACTTCTTCCAAGGCTATTTAAACCCCACCCGAAGAGCCACACATGCTTCGCGTTGTTCTGCACCTAGCAGCTGGACGCTCACCGTGTCAGCTCCTGCATCCTGACTTCAGCCACGCCTGCCAGCACCCTGGAACACCTGCAAGGGGAGAAAGGAAGAGAATAGGAGAAGAAAAGCCCTTACCTGCTAAATCTGCATCCCGGAGTCATTTCTCCAATGGCCCTGAAAAGGAAGACATCATTTTAAAGGCATTTTGTTTCGATCGCTCCAGCGCTGCATTTTACTCACCTTTGCAAGGCGCTTCCATCTTCAGCAGCGATCTTCCGGATTCAGCTACGCCCCAGCGCCTAGAGGAAAAAAGACAAGAACAAAGGTGAGAGGGAGAAAAGGAATAAGGAAAGCTCAGTTTCCTTTTAAGTCTTACCTGTTGGATTATTCCCAATGCATTTCGGGTCCTGCCGCTTCCTGGCATCTCCGGACCCCGGCCCCTAAGGGGAAAAAGACATAAGCATTAGCGCTTGCTGCAATTAGACAACGAACATTATTATTAAGCTTGAACTTTTGAACAGAACTTTTACAGCGCCTTACCTGAACAGTCAAGCTTACCTGAACTCCCATCAATCCTCAATCCAGTGAAGTTACTGGGTTTCAACGCGCCCCTGCATCAGAAGCAGGATGGAGAGCTCATCCTTCCAAACCCTAAGGTGAGGCTTCACGGGGAATCGTGGAGGAGGTATCGTGGAGGGTTGGAAGGGAATGGGAGGCTTGAGCATTGTTCCACAGTTGGTAATACTCCCTTTTCACGCACAGGAGGGTATCCAACGAGCCAGGGAAGCCAGAATAGAGGGGCCCTTCCTGTCCATCTTCAGAGTTCTGCGCCTTCGACGCCGCGCCTCCGTGGGAACCAGGTGAGCGTTACACTATGATTGCTCAACCAGTTCTTGTACCTTGTCTTCAAGCTCGCTTGCTTTTTCCTCTTCATCAAGTGAATGGGTAAAATTTCTACAGATGCTTCGTACGGTGCTGTTTAGCTCTCTTGTCTTTTTTGCAACATCATAGTCATAGCGACGAGTCATCCTATGTGGGTCATTTTGTTTGACCACTTCTCTAGGTATCATGCGGTCATCGAAGGCTTGGAGCTCGGTTAGATCTAAAATATCCTGTGGTTGCAGATTACTACCCACAAGACCGTGATTTCCAAGTAGAAGATTCAGTTTTTCAATCCTTCTCAATGACCAACGAAGACAGTAGCCCCCTGAATTGACCTCTGGGTTACCAATCAATCTTTTGAAGGGATTGTGTCCTCCGACGTATTCCTTAGCTATGATATTTGTATCTCCAGCTTGCTGGCCTTGGAATTTTTTTTTTCCCAGTAGAGGGCGCTGTGCGTCGACGTCCGTCGAGTAGGTGCTCCTTGACGGCCACCGTATCGACGCCGATGTCATCATGCCTATAAATGGCCACGCGCAGCGTCCGTTGCTCAGTTCTGTTTTTCCGCGCTTCGTGTGCCTCGGAATACCGTTGCTCAGTTCGTCAGTCGATATATATATATTCATATTTCCTCGAGAAAACCGACTCGTACTCAATGGCTTCCTCCTCCGACCCGACGACCCCTCGGTCCGGTTTCAAAAAATGCTGAGACTGTGGGAAGAAAATGTCATTGACGGATCCTCGCAGGATCCGTTTGTGGTGTCTGGGAATCGAACACCAGTGTTCGGAGTGTGAGGAATGCCTACACCGAGATTACACCGAGAGCCTCCGACACGACGTCGAGAACGTCGTCGACATCCTCGAGCAGGATTCCGATCCTCTCGAGTTCTTCGAGGCCTCTTCCAGTTTTCTCGACGCCTTTGTCAGCGCCTTCGAGGATTTTTACATCGGTGTCGACGACATCGACCTTTTTAAGGCCACT
This sequence comes from Ambystoma mexicanum, assembly GCF_040938575.1. Lineage (NCBI taxonomy): Eukaryota > Metazoa > Chordata > Amphibia > Caudata > Ambystomatidae > Ambystoma > Ambystoma mexicanum. The sequence continues at coordinate 256,338,657 of NC_090928.1, read as the reverse complement.
GATGATGGCTCCCTCTGCCTTAGAGATGGGTTTTATACCATTTCACAGACCAGAGCATCCCCCCTTAACTTCAATTTTTGAAGAAAGGGAAGATTCTGATCAAGAAAGGCCTTTTGGGCTGCAGAGGACCACATTACCTGAACCAGAGACTTTTGCCTCTGAGGAAAGAAGGTTGAAAGACCTTCAGGATGCATTACAGGAAGCAAGTTGCCTAGACACTTCCCCAGAAGTGGAATTTGTCAAACCAGACCCAGGGGAACATGCTGATACCCCTTATAGAGCCCTAATGTCAAGAATTATGGAGTTCATGGGTTGGTCTGCGCCTTCACCTGTTTTTCAACAGGATGACCTCACAGATATTCTGGATAAAGGTCCACAGGAGGATCCTGTGGTTCCCTTTCATTCGGCTTTACAAAGAAAGATTTTAACTAACTGGGAAACTCCTAAAGTTGTCCCTGCGGTTAACAAGAAGTTGTCAGCGAAATCTAGGGTATCTGCTGCTGACCCTGAATACCTATCTAAGCACCCTACTCCAGAGAGTCTTGTGGTCCAGGCTGCAACTTCATCAGGCAGTACTTCTGCATACCCCACTGCTCCTCAGGATAGGGATGATAAAAAATATGATGCCATGGCTAAGAAAGTGTTCTCGGCCTGTAGCATGGCTTTAAAATCTATTAATGCAACTTGTACGCTCGCTAGGTTCAGCCACACTCTTTGGGAGTGTGCTTCATCGGCGGCTGACTGCATACCGGAAAGAGCAGAAAGGGACGCATTTTTAAATATCATCAGAGATGGTAAAGATGCAATGTGTGAGTCCCTTCAAACTGGCATTGACCCTGCTGACAGTATTTGCAGGGCCATGGCGGCAAGTACCACAATCCGCAGGCATGCGTGGTTAAGAAAGTCCGGCTTTGCTTCTGACGTACAGGCCAGAATTTTAAATATGCCCTTTGACTGCTCTTCCCTATTTGGTAAAAAGGCGGATGACAGTTTGGAAAAACTACAAACATCTAAAGCAGCAGCCAAGTACCTAGGAGCTGCTATCCGACAAACTAATTTTCGTCCCTCAGGATCCTCTTGGAGAGGAAGGTCCTTTCGCTATTATTCCTCATATGGAAGAGGCAGAGGACGGCCGGCTCAAAGAGGCCAAGGAAAATGTACCCGTGGTGGACGGGGTAAAGGAAATAAAGCTGCATCAGCAGGAGCAGTAGCCGCTTTACCTTCGGCAACTGCATCAGCCGCTCCCAAACCACTCTGAGGTCTCCCATCACAAGACACCTGTAGGGGGCAGGTTAACTCACCATCTGACGGAATGGCAGGCTATTACGTCAGATGCTTGGGCATTGGAGACAGTTGCCCAAAGTTACTGCCTGCCTTTTCTACGCATCCCTCAGAGACATCCACCGGGGAACAGCTCTCTGAAAATGCCGGATCCGCTCCTCTTGCAGGAAGTTGTAGACCTGCTAGAGAAAGGTGCCATAGAACCGGTACCTGTAGCGGACAGAAATAAGGGCTGGTACTCCCCCCCCCCCCCACTCCCCCCTACTTTCTCATACCAAAGAAAGACGGAGGACTGAGACCCATCCTGCACTTGCGAGTATTGAACAAGTTCCTCAGGAAGGACAAGTTCAAGATGGTAACTCTCTCTCAGATCCTTCAGGCCCTCCAGCTTCAGGACTGGTTGGTATCTCTGGACCTTCAGGATGCTTATTTCCATGTGCCAATCCATCCCAAGCACAGGAAGTACCTGAGGTTCGCAATTGGCAACTCTCATTATCAATTTCGAGTTCTGCCATTTGGGCTGACCTCCGCCCCGAGGGTCTTCACCAAGCTAATGTCGGTTGTGGCTGCAAGTCTGAGGGAAGGGATTCACGTCTACCCCTACCTGGACGATTGGTTGATCAGAGCAGTTTCTTCGGAACAAGCTCGGATTCAACTAGATTATGTCTGCCACTCCCTTCACAGGCTGGGCTTCTCCCTCAATTTAAAGAAGTCACAGATGATACCATCACAGAGACTCCAGTTCATTGGAGCAGTCCTGGACACGTCCCTGGGAAAAGCCTCGCCACCAGAGGTGAGGGCTCAAGATATTCTGCAGATGGTCACCAGGCTTCAAAATGCCCAATGTCTCCCAGCCTACGACTTTTTGAGGTTGCTAGGCCTCATGGCATCCTGCATATCCATTGTGCCAGAGGCTCGCCTGAGAATGAGATCCCTTCAGTGGGCACTGAGGACTCAGTGGTCACAATTCTCAGGGAGGATGACAGATCTCCTCTGGATTCCGGACAAGGTAGCCCACGACCTTCAATGGTGGGCCTCTCCAGAGAACATCTTGAAAGGAGAACTGTTTTGGCAACCATGGCCGGAGATAACAGTAGCCACAGACGCCTCACTCACGGGGTGGGGAGCCCTTGCCAACGACTTGACCATCAGCGGTCATTGGTCTCCATCGGAGTCCAGACTACACATCAACCTGTTGGCGCTGAGAGCCATCAGACTGGCACTGAAGGCTTTTCTGCCGTCTGTATGGGGGAGAAACGTCCTGATAATGACAGACAATACAGTGGCCATGCACTACCTCAACAAAAGAGGAGGCGTAGGGTCACTGCCACTGTGCAGAGAGGCGATGCAGCTCTGGTTTTGGGCAATTCAGGAAGGAATCTCTCTATCGGCAATTCACCTAGCCGGAGAGAAGAACTTGACAGCGGACGCTCTGAGCAGGCAGAACAGTCTCCCATGAATGGGAGATAGCTCAGGAAGTCCTTCAAGAGATTTTTGCCCTTTGGGGAACCCCTCAAATGGATCTGTTCGCCACCAGTATCAACAGGAAGTGCAACAGATTTTGCTCAAGGGAATTTCCCCCGAGAGGAGCTCTAGGAGACGCGTTCGTAGTGGACTGGGAGTTCCCACTTCTGTACGCGTTTCCTCCGGTCCCTGTCATTCCTCAAATCATCAGGAGGTTGAGAACGTTTCGGAAGACCATGATCCTAATTGCCCCGGATTGGGCCAGGAGAACGTGGTACCCGGACCTTCTGGACATGTCCATCTGTCCTCCAATTCGTCTACCGTACAGAGAGGATCTTCTCTCGCAGAAGGGAGGTCAGGTTCTCCATCCAGCCATCAAGACCCTCAACCTTCACGCTTGGTATCTGAAAGGTTGAGGTACAAGGATTGGCACCTTCCAGATGACGTCATGGAGGTGTTGCTTTCGGCCAGAAGACCAGCAACTAACACTCTATACCGCTGCCGTTGGAATAAATTTTGCAGCTGGTGCAGAGAAAAGAATATCGGTCCCTTTTCATGTGGTACACCTGCGGTGTTATCCTTCTTACTTTATTTGGCAAATTCAGGCCTTCAAGTTGGCACTATTAAGGGCTATCTCGCAGCGCTATCGATCTTTAAGCACACTGCGGAGGAGCCATCGTATTTCAAAATTCCATTGGTAATACAATATCTGAAAGGTCTAACTAATGTTTACCCTCCAAGACCATTCCAAGTTCCCTTATGGGACTTAAATCTAGTTTTAAATTTCCTAAAGGGTGCTCCCTTTGAACCACTCCACTCTTGTTCATTGAGGTTTCTCAGCCTCAAAACTGTTTTATTGGTAGCATTAACATCTGCTAGAAGGGTTAGCGAGATACAAGCCCTATCTTGTAAACCTCCTCATACAACTTTTCACAAGGACAAAGTAGTTCTACAGGTGAAGCCTAACTTCCTCCCAAAGGTAGTTTCGGAATTTCACATTACTCAGAAGATTACTTTACCTTCATTCTATCCTCCTCCCCATCCGGGGAAAGAGGAAGAGAGACTACACAGGCTGGACCCTAAGCAAGCCTTGAGTTTTTATATCAGTAGACTTGCTAAAATTAGACAAGCAGACCAACTCTTTGTAGGTTACGCAGGACATAAGTTAGGATTACCAATAACCAAACAAACCATCTTCAGATGGATTATTTTAGCCATTCTGGAATGCTACAAACTGGCAGGGAAAGAGCCCCCTCAAAATCTAAGGGCTCATTCGACCAGGGGTATCGCAGCATCCTCAGCTCTTCAAAGAGGGGTACCAATTAGAGACATATGTGCGGCTGCCACATGGTCGTCCGCCCATACCTTTACCAAATTTTATAGCCTGGATTCCTCCTCTAGTCAAGAGACTAGATTTGGCAAAGCTGTGTTACACACTGTTCATTCTTAAAGGGTAATATGGCATCTCTTACTCCCGCCCCCAATCACATACCACTGCTATGGGAGTCTATCATAGATAAGGAATACGTCGGAGGACACAATCCCTTCTAAGAACAAGTTACTTCTTACCTTGTAACGTTCTTTCGATGGGATGTTCCTCCGCCGTATTCCTTATCGCCCCTCCCATCCATCCCCGCAGTAACATTTCCCTTGTGGTTGCAGCTTATGCTCCTTCAAGGGTAGTAACCATTCATACAATAACTACTTTACTCTACAAAACGGAACTGAGCAACGGACGCTGCGCGTGGCCATTTATAGGCATGATGATGATGACGACGTCGGCGTCGATACAGTGGCCGTCGAGGAGCACCTACTCGACGGACGTCGACGCACAGCGCCCTCTACTGGGAATTTTTTTTTTCCGAGGCCAGCAAGCTGGAGATACAAATATCATAGATAAGGAATACGTCGGAGGAACATCCCATCGAAAGAATGTTACAAGGTAAGAAGTAACTTGTTCTTCTCTACCGACTTGTCTCAGCCCCTCAATATTCCTTAACAACATTGAATGGTTACTTGCCTTGGTAGGTCTAATCTCCAACACAGGTTTTTGACTCCCCCAAATATTCATGAATATAAAATCTATTCGGCTTCTAGCACTTCCGTTTGACCAAATTGTCTCCCCCAACCTATCTCCCTGCCTTAATTGGGAGAGCTAAAACTTTGCCATTGCTCTCATCCATTCCCTTGCCTGACCTCTCTGTCCATTATTCATGCCAATCCCCACCCCTCCCTCTTGGTCCTGTAAACCGTCCACATTGAAATCCCCCGTAACAAAAATATAACCTCTTGGGTATTTTACCACCCAAGTGTCTCGAACATAATATCCATTATTTCTGACTTCAAGGCACCCCCTTGGGGGGGGTCATAAAGGGTAGCCCTCAATATTGGTAATAAGCCATCACCGGAATTCCTTATAGATGCTGCCAAATAATTCAGATGCGGCAGACCAGGGCATAATTCTACTAAATAGGTAGTTACTCTGGCCCCTATACAAAGGCCACCTTTGGCCTGCCCTTCAAGGGGGATCCTGCCAGGTGAAAAACAATGAAGAAAACCCCATCCAGAACAATCATATCACATATCCAAGTCTCTTGTAGGCAAAAACAAGTAGCACCCCTCAGAAGTCCCAATGTTTCAACATTGCATAGAAAAGAACTATGGCCTCTAGAGTTCCATGACAGGATTAACTGGCCATTAGGGACTAACCCTTCCTCCTGTCACTGTAATCGCATGGGGATATCCGCCCATCTTCCCCTTTGTCTCCTAGTATCTAAAGCAGGTCCTGTGACCAGGAGCATCTCTGGGGTTCTATGGGCAGCCTTCCCCATTCACTGGATTTTTTTGGGGCGACGGTACAAAAACCTGAATATCAAAGCCCAACTGACTCCGAGCCTTCACATTTTTACATATCCTTTCCACCACAAGGGGGGGACACAAAAGTCGCCACCACCCAATTGTCAGTGCTATTAAATTTAGGAAGTTCCAACTTAGTAAGATCTTTTGTGGTGATCAATCCTAAATCCGGGATCATGTGCAAGAGCTCGAGCAACCAAGATCTGTTTAGGAAAAATCTGCTCAGGGTCATGTTTTTCTCCATAAACTTGATATGTATTAGGTCCGCGCACCAGGCACGGTCCTTCATTTGAGTTTCCTGGCCCCAGCACCTGGGCCTCAATTGGTCAACCCGGTCAGCCAAGGCTAGTTGCACGGCTGTCACCGATCTCTGGGGGTCTTGGAAGAGGCACCAAGTTCACTTGCTTATTATTTTTTGGAGCAGGCACCTCCCCTGCCGTTAACTGAGAGCAAGGCTGTGCCCCCCGGAACAGTCAATGTGTTCGACTCCGACTCGGCCTTCTTATCAGCACTCACTTTGTCCAACCCGGCTGGTACTTGGGCCCACTGCTGGTTATTGCTGATCTGTTGTGGCCTTTCTACCCGGGGAGCCCAGACCCAATACTTCCACCACTAAGGTTTTAGTCAACCAGCCATCCATAGGGCCTTTAAGGAGAACATGTCTGATCTTGCCATCTGCCAGAGTGTTTGAGACACTAAACACTCCCTTACTCATTTGCTGTCGCTTTGGCTGTCCCAGTACTTCCTGCGTTCTTTCAATTGAGGGCAGGTTAGTCCCATTAATCTTCTTCAATCCTTTCTTTAAACGTCTGACCTTACGGGGAGGGGAATCTGGCACTTGTCCGGTTGCACAGCGTTTTGTTGTGTTTTTTTGCTGATTAATGCCCTTGAAGTCGTTTTGACATCATTAGTATGTACTAACCTTCATTAATCACTTTGTAAACACAGCATATATTGAGCTGTTGCATCAAGGCCGCTACTCCCGGACAATTGTCTGGGACCCAAGGTGGTACCTCTGGTGTCACCCACCGCGGATAAGATGCATGTTTTTGAATTTCCATAGTGGTATTAACATGAAGTACTTGACCTTTATGTTTTGTATACATTTTGTACATCTACGATTTGTCCTATTTGTCTTTTGGTTTTGATCATGGTCTGATTAGTACCCCTGTTTTGTTTCATTAGTATTTTTTCTATGTCTAAGCTTCTCATTTTTTATTTTTTTCATTCTTCACCTTCCTACAATTCCGTATTTTACTCCTGAAGGTTATATAATTGATTTTTTTGCCTCTTTGATGCCCCTTGAGCTCACATGCTGCCTTCCAATGTACGAGTCGCATTGCGCTTTTTTCTTATCGCGTTGCGGTCACGTGTCTTTTTCTTTTACTGTTTCCTTGGCAACGCTCACACACGGTGATGCACTACGGCGTTCCTCCGGCCGCCGCAGCTACTGTCTAATTCTCAGGTACACTGACACTCGGCTCCTTACTTACCTGGTTCCTTGTTCACATGCCTTTCACTAAACTTGGCCTCACTTTTACAGATCGGCAACTGGATCCCGTCCAGCACACGATCGCGAGTCAGACATTCTACTTCCTTGAAGACTTTACGTCTGATACTGACTTTGAACCCTTTACCCCGTTTGGCTACACACTGCATGCGAGGTAACCTTTTATTTCTGCTAGCACTGGCAGTCAACTTGACATGTGATACCACACTATTTTACTCATTATCTATTTCTTTGCTTTCACATTTTCATATTTCATCTCGATCTGCATCCTTCCTTTTATGGGTATGTAATTATTATTATTTTTCACTTTTGTATTTCCATGTATTTGTTTATTGACTGCGGTATTGTTGATTGCTTGATGTTACTCATTTGATGCTATCTTAACATTATGCCATATTCCATGTTTTATTGTTATTATTTACCCACACTAGCAAAGACTTGCCCTGAAGAAGGAGCTTAACGCTCCGAAATGCATTGGCATTTTAAGTCTACTCAAATTTTGAGATGTCAGCCGCGTCCTGACTAAGATTGTATTAGTGATAATTTTTTTGATAAAACATATATTACTCTAATCAAGACTTTGAATTCATTTGAACTTATAAACAATTGACAAAGTTGGAGTAGTGTACTCAAAATGATTGAATCAACTTGTTTGGCAACACATGACACAGGTTGGGTGTAAACGGAGAGCGGCTGTGTGACTAGGTTTTCTATCTAGTCTATTGCTTCGCTTATTCTAAGTCATAACATTTTCTAGGTTTGGTGTGCGGGAAAGGTTGGAGGTCATCTGGTTATCAGACTCTAAATCAGGCGCTGCCATAGAGTTCCTTTTACCACATGGCATAGCTTCAAGAGTGAGCGATTGTTATCCAAGGAAGTGATTGAATCCAACTCTGGGTTTTCAGTGAGGCCGGAGTTCAGAGTGGCAAACTGGACCTCCATGAAGAGCTTGGTAGGTGGGTAGAATTATCTTATTTTTGGCTGAGAAAGGGGCGTTGCCGGCAGACAAGAAACCGCCACATTTTTTGGCGTGGAACTGCCAAAGCGCCCGATTTGTTCATTGTAGGACTTCTCAGGCGTTTTCCCTGTGTCTTCATTTCCCAAATAGCCAAAGGCAAATAGGTAACACCCATCAAGGAGCTCGCAAAAAAGACTTACTGTTCAAACAGGTAATTTGCGGCCCAAATGTAGGGCAGCCCAATTGGTCACATAATTATTGTCCAACTGCTTATAGTTCAGCTTTTATTTCTTCCCAACCCCCAGCTGGGAAACAGCTCATAGTTGCTCCATTCCAAAGGCTTTGAGTAGGTCACGCATAAAGGCAGTTGAAATGGAGCTGGCAAAGGACCTACCGTGTCAACCTCCAGAAGACACCAGCAGCAAAGATACCGGGTCTTCTTCCACAGCCCCACCACCTCACGGACCACAGACCACTTCACCCACTTCTGCACGCGCTCCGCGCTGGAAGTGGGATTACAAGCAGTGCGAGTCCTTGGAGCAGAGCGTCATCACCAGGGGGCCGGGCCAAGCAGTTAAAGGGCCTGTGCTGCTTTCTTATGCAAAGTCTGTTAACGTGAGGAAAATAGGAAATAAATCCCAGCAAACAAACATTGGTGGTCAACAGATACCACAGACTACTTCACCCTCTTCCGCTAGTGTGTTTTAGGTAAAAACCGTCTGTGACGGGGACTCCAGATAGCCTCTAAAGGCTGACCACATGTCTTAGCCGGAGCTGCGATATGGAAATTAACTAAGGTCTTTCAGTCAGCCGTCAGTCAACGGTGGAGATTTGTTTATGCAGGAGGGCAGAACAGAACACTTTGATAGCAGGAGATACATTGCTAACAATCTGCTAAGGGCCTTAGGAAGTCCACATGGCATTCCAAGTAGACAGACAAGGGGATCAAACGGTATAGTCTGCCCTAATATCTTGCGTATCGCTGCAAGGGTGTCAATCCAAACCTTTTGTATTAACGGACAGGACGACATCAAGTGGAGGAGCCCTGGACTGTCACTACCACAGTTTGGGCATGCACCACTATTGGATGAGTCAAATTTAACCTGTGGAGCTGGAATTATATAGGACCGATGTAACACCTTCTAATCAATTTATATGCAGCGTTGAAGGACACTTTGCAAGTATAAATATATGATCTTTTTCCTGCAACCTCGTCTAACGTTACCCCAAAGTATTTTCCCCATTTGGACTTGGTGATGGAGTTTTGCAGAGGTGAGTGGCTCTGTGTCAGTTTGTACCATGTGCAAACTATGTGCTTGCATCCCACAGATGCTGCAATGTACTTCAGCAGCGTGAGGGTTGGTAGTTCTGATGGAATCCTAAGGACCAAGCACGAAAGACATTCAAATGATGTAATCGAAAGAGGGGACCGAGCTTTCCACCCATCTTGGCTATGAATTGGTCTTTGTTCACAAAAGAGCCCATGAATCCGCCACGTACTATTCATGTGCCGAAACCAAAGCACAGACTCCCCAGAGCACAAATGCAGGGGCCTAATATGATGTGTGTGCGTGTCCGTATAATCAAATTGAGGCATCAGTAGTACAACTAACTGGGTCGCACTTGCATTCATCTCAGCCACAACTGGAGAGTAATAGGGACTGCGAACGGCGAGTTTGTGCAGAGGTATGCTCCACTCTAAAATGTGTATGCAGCAAATCCTCAGTCATCCAATCAGAAGCAAACTGGCCTTGAGCTGACAAGTAGTAGAGTTCCATGTCCGTGTCAGCCAAACCCCCCTGGCCGAACGGTCTTACAAGTGTTTCCCTGTCATGATGTCATGACAGATCTAAGTTAAGACGGCTCTTCTAGCCCATGCAATGTAGAGGGCAGTTATTTTCACAATAGCCAAATAATGGTCGGCAAACACACAGCACGCGTGTTAGACAAAGCTGGGCGAATGTGTTTTGGCTTAACCAAGTTCAGGATCTTGTGCTTTCCTGTTCTAGCAGATGGCATATCTATCTCTTCGCTGAGCTAAGGCCCATGAAATATGATGAAAGCAGTCCCTGAACAAATACAAAACCCACTTAATAGAGTTGTACATAGGATACTGTATTTCAACGAGCAAAGTGACACTCTGAGCTGCAAGCCTTTACTCTCCCAGATAGTGGTTATGACGCATGCACACAGGCAGGGAAACCATGTTCCTTCTTGCATATAAAGCCAAGCAGAAAGAGGGAGGGTAGCAGCAGACTTGCCCATCGATAAGCAGACTCAGAGGTCAGCAGGGATGGGGAAGAGTCCAGAGCAGAGTAGCAAGAGGAAGGAGACAGTCGGGCCCAGCTAAGCAGAACTTGTAAAACCCCAGAAGGCGCTGTCTCATTTGAAGCTAATTCTACTCTAAACACGAGTGAAGGGTGGGGACTTGCTGAGTGCATTGAGACAGAAGGCGTGTAGCATAGCGTAGTGTAGTATAGCATATCGGCTTGAGGCACAACGATTACACATGCTGCTAAACTGAAACTACCACTTGTTCTATTATTTACCTATTCAAACATGATTTTTGCCCACATGGCAATGTGATAAATTATATTTGCTTTTGCATCACCTTGTGTGATGAGAATAAGAACTCTTAGAAGGTAGTGTGTCATATTAAATATATTAACATAACTCCTGTGTCAAGTGTGTAATTCAGAGTAATGTGTCAGAGTGGTATCTCTTTGAGTCCAAGAACTTTACAACGCTTGGCGGCATATGGTTAAGCATGTTGGTAGACACAGTAACCTAGGCAGGCCTGTCTTTTAGTGCTAGGACACAGCTTGGGGTGAAAGTCAGCATGAAACGACTGATGACCACGTATCTATTTTCACAGCCTCAAACGAACTGGAGATGAGAGGCTTGTGGTGAAGCCTAATCGTAGGCAATCTTGTCATCCCACTTAATGCAAGTGCCCTTTGGGTGCCAAGTCGGGCACTCTGGAACGCCCTACCTGCCCCTCTCGGGCTTGAGCCGGACCACTTGACGTTCCGGAAGCAGCTCACTCCCCTCCTTTTCTCCTCTGCCTTCTCTCTTTCGCTCCCTTGCTAACTTACCCGTTCTGCTGTGTCGACTGGTTGCTTGGTTCCCTCAGAGTCTCACTGGGTACCAGGCTCCTCCACAACCAGTCTTCCTTGCACTGCCTCCTGGCCTACCGAGCACTTAGGGGCTGTAACTGCTACAGCCCCCTGCCTCTGGCACTAGAGCAGCGCTGCCTTGGGAGCTAGGCACTCTTGGCAATAGTGGATGCTTGCCTGGCGTCGTGTGGCGATCTAGATCGAGAGCACCCAGAGGACGCCGATTCAGACCGTTCTCTGCGTGCCTCCTTCTGAGAACTTGATGTGCGCGTCGAGTCTCGGTTGGACTTTGTGTGTTTTGTGAAAGTGTCATGGGAAGCACTCGTGTCGCCGGGGGTGTTCCCCATAGTCGACCTTCCGAAGTCGGGGACTTGCGCTCGGCTGTCTTTCGACGCCATAAAGCCCTCGCCGTCCGAAAGTAAGCCCTCCGCTGCCATGGCCTCCTGACGCCTGGCGTGGTGGACCCAACGCTTGATTGAACGGTCCTTAAGTGTTTTAGGCTTAAACCTACTACAGGCTCTGCAATTTGCCTCCGGGTGGTCCCTCGGCAAGCAGAGGTTGCACGTGGCGTGCCTGTCGACCCAAGGGTATTTGCGATTGCACTTGGGGCAGAATTGGAAAGGGGTACCCTCCATACGCACCTTGTGGCAGCGGGCTAGTAAATGTAGGAGTATATAAGTGTGTCTATATATTACAAGAGTGTAGAGTATGACCACCCCCCACTCTCCCTACTTGCAGGGCCTTGGCCAGCGGCCCAGGCCCGGGCCGAGACGGAAGCCTCGAGGCCCAAAATCGTCGTGCAGTCGACGGTCGAAATCCTCTCCGATCCGGCGTCGAGTGTAGAAATTCAGTATCTCGACGTTGGGGTGGAGAAGGGGTAAAATTATCAATATTTTGCAAAATTATGGCTTAGTGCCAGGAACTCCGTGAAATGCTTCCGGCCAGTATGGCGGAAAAAAACAATCTGAGGGTCCTAGACACGTGAGGGATCATGGGTACAGGGGACGTCACACTAGGGATAGTATTACTGGCGCGCCCTGTGTCGACGCCCTTTTTCGAGTTTTGAAAAACAAACTGTAATACTCCGCAGCTTCCACTAGATGTCGGCCTATGCACAGCATGTGAATCTAAGCAGATACACGCATCAAAAATACGATTACAGTGAGTAATGTATCCCATATATATTCCCCAGACCTTGAAGGGCTCCCAAACTGGCCATGCATGGAGTAGAGCCTGGATTGCTTCATAACAATGTAGAAATGGTGGTATCCAACTCACCTTTAAATGCCACATCTAGGAGGGATAGTGGTTTAGATCACCACTGTGGGAATGATTTGAGCGCATTGTCAAATTTCAGAGTCCATTTTATCGAGGAGTGGTCCAAGAGGGTCTTAGGGAGCATTATTCGGGGAAACTGTTCTGCGTACTAGAGATGGTGGTGAGAATCACGTTGATGTGGGAGTGCATGTTGTGCACCAAGGAGTGGAATAAGTAGTTTGATGCCTCATGGTTGAGTGCCATTCATTAAAACTAGGAGATTGAAGAGAGCATTTTTTATGTATTGCTTGTGCTGCTAATGTGAGGACTTTAGGCTTTGTACTCAATCGGTCTCTTACAATATATAAGTATTGTGTGGAAGTTGCCTGCCCAGATTAGATGAGTATCTATATTTCAAATGGATTGTGTCCTCCCACGTATTCCTTATCTTTGATAAATCCATTTCCAGCTTGCTGGCCTCAGAAATGTTTTCACAGTAGAGGGCGCTAAGCGTCGTCGTCCCTTGAGCCTGTGTCCCTCGAAGGCCTCCGTATCGGCGCCGATGTCACCATAGGTATAAATAGTCTCGCGCAGCGTCCGTTGCTCTGTTCCATTTTTCTGCGCTTCGTAAGCCTCGGAGACGCAACGCTCTGTTCTACTCATCGAAAAATCTTTGAAATCTTTGAAAAATATTATATACTACGATGGCATCTTCGTCCGAAACATCGACGCCACGGTCCGGCTTCAAAAAAATGTCGAGATTGTGGTAAAAAGATGTCATTAACAGATCCTCACAGGATCTGTTTGTGGTGCCTGGGATCAGAGCACCAGTGTTCGGAATGTGAGGACTGCATGTCTATGACGGCAAAAGCCTGAGTCGGGACATTCGTCTCCTCACCAGCGAAAGAAACATTCTCGATCTTGAAACGGTTCCCACCACTCTTCAAGATCGACACTCTAAGAAGTGGCGTCATAGATCTCCCTCCTCTTCATCTTCAAATTCCCCAGAAAGGGTCACCTGCCCCACTAAACACAGCTCTCCAGCTAAGTGAGAGGAATTTCGCAAATAAATGCTATGGGTCTTTGAAAACGCGGCTTTGACCCCCTCGGAGATGCCTAGCTGTGATACCCCAGGTGAAAGCCCCGCAAAACAAAAATGCTGTGAGTCGTCGAACCCAGCGAACAAAAACCCTTGAGAGCGTCATGAACCCTCGAGTAAAGACAAAAAATTATCGGGTAAAGCTGCGTCGACACCATCGTCGAAGGTACCTTTGATGCACCAATCTGTGTCATCGCCGTCGTCGACCCCGATGAAGGATACGTCCTCGAGGCCTTAAACCTCAACTACAACATCGGCACCAGAGGTGTCAAAGGTCCCGCCCAAGGCATCGAGAGTGGCGTCGACAATATCGACAACACAGAGTAGGATTCCGGTCCTCTCGAGTACATCGAGGCCCTTGTCGAGTCTTTCAATGCCATTTGCGGGTTTGTCGAGACCTGTAACGTCTACATCGACAATACAAGTTTTGGACTGTTTGTGGTATCGGCCTGAAGACCTCACTAATCAATATTGTAGCACATTCAAATCTTCAGTCTTTTTCATTTATTGTGACTTCTGTTGGCACAAAATGTGACCCTAGTCTAACTTGCCCTTTAACCATACTAAGCTATACCCTTGTGAATTACTAGCCCTAGATAAGCGAAACAATCGGCGCAATCTAGGGCTAGTAATTCACAATGGACAACACCTACACCCTCTTTCCAGCAAGATGATCTTACTGACATCTTACATAAAGGGCTTTAAGAAGACCCTATAGTCCCTTTTCATGCTGCATTGCAGAGAAAAATAGCTGCAAATTGTGAGACACCTGAAGTAATCCCTGCAGTAAATAAAAAGCTCTCTGCAAAGTAGAGTATCTGCCTCAGACCCTGAATAGTTAAGTAAGCACCCAACTCCAGAGAGTTTAGTAGTGCAGGCAGCAACATCGTCAAATAGTAAGTCGGCATACCCCACTATACCACAAGACGGAGACGAGAAAAGATTTGATGCCATGTCTAAAGTATTTTCAGCATGCAGTATGGTTCTTAAGTCTATTAACGCCCCTTGCACGCTAGCTAGATTCAGCCACACCCTTTGGGAGTGCGCTTCATCAGCGGCTGACTGTCTCCCAGAAGGGGAGGAACGAGACGCATTCTTCAACATCAAGGATGGGAAGGATGCGATGTGTGAGTCCCTCCAAACAGGTATCGATTCTGCTGACAGCATCAGCAGAACCATGGCGGCAAGTACCACAATCCGCAGATTTGCGTGGTTGCAGAAGTCTGGTTTTGCTCCTGATGTACAAGCCAGGCTTCTGAATGCCTTTTGACGGCACCTCCCTATTTGGTGAAAAAGCTGATGACAGCCTGGAGAAATTGCAAACCTCAAAGGCGGCAGCAAATTCACTTGGGGCTGCAATCCGTCAAACTCCAAATTGCCCCACAGGCACGTTCTGGAGGGGGAAGCCCTTTCGTTTTTACTCCACATTCGGAAAAGGCACAGGGCAGCCAACTCAAAGGGGCCAGAGGCGATTCACTCGTGGTGGACGGGTCAAAGGTACTAAACCCGCATCAGCAGGTGCCACTTTACCCTCAGCATCTGCGTCATCCGCTTCTAAACCCCTCTGAGGTCTCCCCACACAAAACTCCAGTAGGAGGCAGGTTAACTCAACATCTGACAAAATAGCAGGCTATTATGTCAGATGCTTGGGCATCAGAAACAGTTGCCCAATGTTACTGCCTGCCTTTCCTACACACTCCTCAGAGTCATCCACCGGGGAATAACTCTTTGAAGCTTCCAGACCTGCTCCTTATGCAGGAGATTTCAGACCTGCTAGAGAAAGGTGCCATAGAACCGGTACCTGTATCGGAGAGGAACAAGGGTTTGTATTCTCCCTATTTTCTAATACCGAAGAAGGACGGAGGATTGAGAACCATCTTGGACTTCAGAAAATTAAACGTATTCCTCAGGAAAGACAAGTTCAAGATGGTAACCCTTTCTCAGATCCTTCAGGCCCTCCAGCTTCAGGACTGGTTGGTATCTCTAGACCTCCAGGATGTTTACTTTTATGTGCCAATCCATCACAAGCACAGGAAGTACCTGAGGTTCGCCATTGGCAACTCCCATTATCAATTTCGAGTTCTGCCATTTGGGCTGACCTCTGCCCGAGGGTCTTCACCAAGCTAATGGCGGTGGTGGCTGCAAGTCTAAGGAGGGAAGGGATTAATCTCTAACCCTACCTGGACGACTGGTTGATCAGAGCAGTGTCCCCAGAACAAGCTCCGATTCATCTAGATCGTTTGCCACTTCCTCCACAAGCTGGGCATCTCCCTCAACTTAAAGAAGTCACAGTTGATACCATCACAGAGACTCCAGTTCATTGGCGCAGTCCTGGACACATCCCTGGGAGAAGCCTCGCCACCAGAGGTGAGGGCTCAAGATATTCTACAGATGGTCACCAGGTTTCAAAATGCCCAACGTCTACCAGCCTTCAACTTTTTGAGGTTGCTCGGCCTCATGGCATCCTGCATTTTCCTAGTGCCAGAGGCTCGCCTGAGGATGAGATCTCTCCAGTGGGCGCTAAGGACCCAGTGGTCACAATTCTCAGGGAGGATGTCAGATCTCCTACCAACCCCAGGCAGAGTGGCTCGAGACTTTCAGTGGTGGGCCTGTCGGGAGAACAGTTTTGGCAGCCATGGCCGGAGATAACAGTAGTCACAGATGCCTCACTCAAAGGGTGGGGAGCCCATGCCAACAACTTGACCATCAGCGGTCGTTGGTCTCCATCGGAGTCCAGGTTACACATCAACCTATTAGAGCTGAGAGCGATCAGACTAGCGCTGAAGGCTTTTCCTGCCATCAGTACAGGGAAAGAATGTCCTGATAATGATGGACAACACAGTGGCCATGCACTACCTCAACAAAAGAGGAGGAGTAGGGTCACTTCCACTGTGCAGAGAGGCAATGCAGCTCTGGTTTTGGGCAATTCAAGAAGGAATGTCTCTATCGGCAGTTCACCTAGCCGGAGAGAAGGACGTGATGGCGGACGCTCTGAGCAGGCAGAACACAGTCTCCCACGAGTAGGAAATAGCTCAGGAAGTCCTTCAAGAGATCTTTGCCCTTTGGGGAATCCCTCAAGTGGATCTGTTCGCCACCAGTATCAACCGGAAGTGCGATCAGTATTGCTCAAGGGAATTTCCCCCGAGAGGAGCTCTAGGGAACGCGTTTGTAGTGGACTGGGAGTTTCCACTTCTGTACGTGTTTCCGCCAGTCCCCGTCATTCCTCAAATGATCAGGCGGTTGAGAAGATTCCGGAAACTCATGAACCTAATTGTCCCGGATTGTGCCAGGAGAATGTGGTACTCGGCTCTTCTAGACCGGTCCATCTGTCCTCCGATTCGTCTTCCGCAAAGAGAGGATCTTCTCTTGCAGAAGGGAGGTTGGGTTCTCCACCCGGATATCAGGACCCTCAACCTTCACGCCTGGTTTCTGAAAGGCTGAGATACAAGGATTGGGATCTCCCGGATGGCGTAATGGAGGTGTTGCTTTCAGCCAGAAGGCCAGCAACCAAATCTTTATACCGCTGCTGTTGGAACACATTTTGCAGCTGGTTTAGAGAAAAGAATATTGAACGCTTTTCATGTAATACACCAATGGTGTTATCTTTTTTGCTATATTTGGCAAATTCAGGTATTCAAGTTGGCACAATCAAGGGCTACCTCACAGCGCTGTCAATCTTCAAGCGCACTGCGTAGGAGCCATCATACTTCAAATTGCCCATAGTGATTCAATTTCTGAAAGGATTAACTAATGTTTTCCCCCCAACTCCTTTTCAGGTTCCACTGTGGGACCTAAAGCTAGTCTTGAAATTTCTAATAGGTACTCCATTCGAACCCCTTCATTCCTGTTCATTAAGGTTTCTCACTCTTAAAACAGTCTTTCTAGTGGCTTTAACTTCTGCCAGAAGAGTGAGCGAATTACAAGCTTTGTCTTGCAAACCTCCACATACAATCTTTCACAAAGATAAGGTAGTTCTCCAAGTGAAGCCAAATTTTCTCACAAAGGTAGTCTCTGAATTCCACATCACACAAAAGATAACCTTACCTTCTTTTTACCCTCCTCTGCATCCAGGGAAAGAGGAAGAGAGATTGCACAGGCTGGATCCAAGGCGTGAGAGTTTTCACATTAGCAGGCTTGCAAGGATTAGGCAAGCAGACCAATTGTTTGTGGGGTATGCAGGGCACAAATTAGGTTTACCTATTACAAAACAAACAATCTCAAGATGGATTATATTAACTATTATAGAGTGCTATAAATTGGCAGGAAAAGAGCCCCCTCAACATCTTAGGGTTCATTCAACCAGGGGTATCGCAGACTCTTCAGCTCTCCAAAGAGGAGTTCCAATTAAAGACATATGTGCGGCTGCCACATGGTCGTTCGCACATACTTTCACTAAATTCTACAGTCTTGATTCCTCCTCTAGCCACGAGACAAAATCTGGAAAAGCTGTGTTGCACTCTGTGCATCTTTAAAGGGAAACATTGTTCTACTCCCGCCTCCTCTACACATTACTGCTTTGGGAGTCTATCAAAGATAAGGAATACGTGGGAGGACACAACCCATTCGAAGAACAACTTATTTACCAACTGTAACGTTCTTTTGACTGAATGTTCCTCCCACGCATTCCTTATCGCCCCTCCCATCCTTCCCCGCAGTAAAACTTCCCTTATAGTTGCAGCCTACGCTCCTTCAAGGGTATTCGTCGGCGCCGATACGGAGGCCTTCTACGCGCAGCGCCCTCTACTGTGAAAAAATTCCGAGGCCAGCAAGCTGGAAATTGATTTATCAAAGATAAGGAATATGTGGGAGCCTCGGAACATCCAGTCGAAAGAACGTTACAGTTGGGTAAGTAACTTGTTCTTCTCTGTCGTCCTGTCTCTCCCTCCTTCGCAACTGGTTGGGAACGATGCAGGCGGGCAGGAAAAGCTGGCTGAAAAAGATAGCTGTCACTTTAAGAGCTTTGGAAGGGGAAGGTCCTACGTCACACGTGCGTCCCTCTGCGCGCTGGGCCCACACCTTACCCCCACATCACCAATACTCCACACCCAGTTCCTAATTTCCACCTACAGGGCGGGTCGGAATTTTTTGCCACGCTGCGACTCCCCTTTTCGGGGCATCCTCTTGCTGTCCATCCCTTTTGCTAAAGCGATTGGCTCTTTATTTTTATTTTTTAATTCGTGGCACCTCCGTCTACGCATGCCGTATGCAACAGGTTTCAAACAGTGCATCCGTTGCCAGAAGCATTTCTCTGCGGCCGATCCCCACCATGCCTGCTTCCGCTGTCTGGGTATACATCACCCGCTGAGTACCTGCATCGTTTGCTGTGGAATTCACCTGAGGTCTCTGCGGACTCGTCTCCTCTCCATGTCTGAGCTGGAACTGGTACCGAAGATGACCAAAGTCTTTGTTCGGAACCGGAGGGAGGCCGACATCGGTAAGAGGGGAACTGTACCTTCAGGTGAGGTACTAGTTTCAGCACCGGCTGTCTGTACCCAAGAGAAGACTGCCTCCTCAGTTCTGGAGTCTTCACAGGAAACCCCCAGCCTATTCACCTGAAGGTACCTCTGGGTGGTAAAGCACAAATACCACGTGGTGGGAAAGGGTCTCAGAAGACCCACCCGGTACCGGAAAAGTTATTTACTCCGGACAAAATACGGTACAGGGTACACTAAACAGGCAAGGGTACATGCAAAGAGGCCAGCGCCTCCGGGGTTGATTCGGTCCACTCCTTTGCCCTGTACCGGACAAAGCCAAGTCGGCTTCCGCATGCAAAACTCTGGTACTTCAGTACTGAAAGAAAAAGATTTGCCCTCTACTAGCGCAGTTGAGCTCTCAAGCTCCTCGGTACCGAGGAAATCTCATAAGAGGCATAAGTACTCTCATTCAAGATTTAGTCCGGTACTGAATTCTCCAAAAAAGCACAAATGGAAGAAATCTCCTGTGGCTTCTGTCTCAGGCTCAGTACCGGAAAATCAGAAGGATAATTCTACTATAACTTCTGACTCGGAAGACTCTGATGCTTCAAAAATATTTACGTTTCCACCAGAACAATTGTTCAGCACTCCCGTGAGAGCTCAGACTACTCACATTTTGCCTCAATTTTCTCCTTGGTCTGAGGGCAATTTGGGTCAACCTACACCGGTATAAACACAACCTTGAGCCCAACTGGTTCTAACCAACATTCAGGTGCCTAGACCTGTGGTGTTGAACATCTACAATCCTAACCAGTTGCCTAATAGGGCCGACTCTTCTACTTCTATCAGACTAGAAGACCCTCTACCTAGCCCTTCCCAAATGGCTAACGACATCACTAAAACTGTGCTGGAAACAATGGTTTCCGAGCCAGGTTTTGGCTGAACGCATCAAGGGCAAAATGTCACCCATGTTACCTCAAGGATCGGTACCCATCAACCCTATTCCTGACCCTGTCACTGTACCAGTGGACAACAACAAAAATCAACAAATTTCAAGGATTCTGATTCAGAGGAGGACACCCCCAGTCACCATCTAAGGTGTTCCATGACATTGTGACTAAAGCCATGCAGGCTCTGGAAATCCAAGCCGGAAACGGCTGGCGTTTTTCGAAAACTGCCATCTGAGCAGTCAAAAGTTCCACTTCCCATGGAATTGTCAGTTCTAGAACAAGCTCTTGCTCGTTGGGGAAAGCCTCATTCCGATCCCCACATCTCCAAGGCCCTAGATAACCAATACAAGGTACCTAAAGACCAACCATGAGGACAAAGTTGTCCTACGTACAGTCCCTTCCTTTCTACCCAAGATGGTCTCCGACTTTCACTTAAACCAGGACATGTCTTCATGTTTTTCTTCCCCGACTGCACGCTTCTGCGGCTGAAGAAAGATTGCATAACCTAGGCTTTGTAAGAACTTTTAAATTCTACCTTGAAAGGACCAAACCGTTTAGAAAAGCAGACCAGCACTTCATTACTTAAAGTTGTCCTTCTCCTGGCAATAAGGCAGCAAGCGCTTCAATTACCATATCGGTTGTCTCCAGAATCTCCAAGGCTAATGACACGAAAGGGCTTGCAACTCTGCAGAGTCTTTGCACTCATTCTACTAGAGCCAAGGCAGCATCTGTAGCCTTTACCAGGCATGTTGTCAGGACTCGTCGGTGGAAGCTTTGGCATTACTGGAAGAATAACGCTGTGTAGGAGCACGGTCTAGTCCTCACCCATCATGGCTGCCACTATTATAAAAGCAAGCCCCGCCCACCACCCGGCGTGTTGTGTCTGTTTGTTTTTTCCTCGATACGTGCGCTCTGCCGCTAACCTCGATTAGCAGCCTTTCCTGCCTTCATAGTTCATTTCTTTCACTCCCATTCACCCAGCCTCCTCTTATTCTTTCTCCTCTTGTGCTTGTTTACTTATATACTTTCGGCATTCTGCCGCTTCTAATTCCACTCGTATTACTTACCCTTCGGCGTTCTCGCCTCTCATACTAGCGGCTTCTAGACTCCGCCTCCTCCGCGGTCCTTCGCGCTCCTACCTAGATTGTTCGTGGTTCCTGCTTCTACTGGTAAGTGGGTTCTGTTGCTAATTCTCGCACCTTTTCTATCCCTTCTTTCCTCTCTTCTGTTTGCTGCACCGTTTCCCTTAAGGCATCCTTCTACAGAGTCCTCCTACACAGCCTACTTCCGGTTTGGTTCCAGTGATTTACCTCTCCTCCAATCCATCTCTTCTGTGTACAGCAGCATCAGGTCTTACCTGAGTCTTCACTCTTTCCTGGAGTTTGTTTATATTGATTCCGCTTTCCTGGAAGTCATCCAACTTTTGTTTTCTTCGTGTTGGAGAGTATAACCTACTTCAAGGACTACACCACAGGGTTTTATGACGCCAATTTGGCTTTTTCCCTGTCAACGGGGGTTTGGCTCCTCGGGGGCCCCCGAGACAGGTCCCAATCCCTGTCAAGGTGGCCTCCGAGGGAGCCAGGCCCTATTTACATGACAGGAAGTCCAAGGAGAAGCTAACCAAGGATCCTTCCATGCCCTTGCGGAAGCAGTCTTCTTCTTCCAAGGACAGTGAAACGGAAGCAACAGGTGAGGAGCAGGGGGAGGAAGGAGCTCAGCCTGACACATGTTCCCATTGTAGACATCTGTAAAGCAGCTACCTGGGCCACCCTGCTTGCCTTTTGCAAGCACTATGCTATTGAAACATCTTCTAGAAATGATCAAAAATGTGGTTCTCCGCAACTTGTTAGCCTGAATCCTGTGCATGCTGTCTCCACCACCCTTGCTTATACAAAGGCTTTTTAGTCTGGTCCCAACCAGTTGGGAAGGAGGGAGAGCCAGGACGACAGATAAATGAAACATTACATTCATGGTGATTCAGGTTCTCTTAGTCCGGGCTATCCCTCCTTCACAACACCCACCCAGCCATCGCCTACAGTACACATATACTTAAATTCTGCCGCCATTGGCGAACCACAGGAACTGGGTGTGGAGCGTTGGTTACGTGAGGGTAAGGTGTGGGTCTGGTGCGCGGAGGGACGCACGCGTGAAGTAGGCCATTTCTCTTCCAAAGCTCTTAAAGTGACAGCTATCTTTTCCAGTCAGCTTTTCCAGCCCAACTGCGGATGCAGGCGTTCCCAACCAGTTGTGAAGGAGGCAGAGCCCGGAATAAGAGAACCTGAATCACCATGAAGGTAATTTTTCATATTTCAGACATTTATCCATGATGGTCATAAAGAATTGCAGGATATCGATATTTGAGGCATATATATTAACCAGTGTAACCTTTTCTCCAAACACAGCTCTGTTGAGGAATACATTATGCCATTCTGGGTCGGGGTCCCATGAGTTGGGTATGAGCAGTATTGACTTATGGATTAATGTGAGAACGCGGCGTGAACTGGAGGAAGAATTTGTATAAAGTTGGGAGGAACCCCAAGATCTAGCAAAGGAAATTGGGCCTGACCCAGCATAGTGTGACTCTTGAAGCAATATAATCTCAGCCCCTATATCTCACAGTAAGCCTGAACTTTTCTGGCTTTGACCACATTGTTGAGGCCCCAAACATTCCAGCAAATTACAGTACTTTACTCTCCTATGTCCACTTTTGGCTTTGGTTTGGCTTCGGGGCACACCATGCTGTAGTAAGGGGAAGAGACTAGGTAAACCCTGGCTACCCATAGGTCCAACATGCTCGAGCATTGAATAGCATGGCATACTTTAAGTCCTTGTCGCAGAGCCACTGTTTAGCTGGGTCAAAGGTCCGTCTTGCTTTCTGGGTGGCTGTTGTCAGGTCTGGATAAAAGGAAATACAGGCTTCTTGATAGGTGCGCTTTCCCAGTTCACATGCACCACATAGAATAGTGTCCTTGTAGTTATGGAGGTGAACAGTCACCGGTTGAGGGTTCTGACCGGGTTTTGAGCGGGCCCAAGCGACCTGCGGGTCCACTCCACTAGAAACTGTGGGGCTTGGGGGGGATGGGCTTGGAGAATCTATTTGATGAAGGACTCATGGAAGTTTCCATGTGGCCTGCTGTAGTGGATTTGGTTAATCCAACAACTTGGATGTTATTTCTTTTTTTTTTTTAACACTTTTTTTAATTAGCGGTCCAGAAGATACATAACACAGTTACAGCTTTACCTTACAGCTAGAAATAAACATGACAAAATAGAAGATCGGTACAGATATCATACATCTCATCAAGGTGGTACGTTTACATAGCTTCATCTTCGTCGGAGATCATATCACACAAAAACATTCTGTAGGGCCCCCAAATATCTTTAGGTCTGTTCGCCGATGGGCGGGTGAGGACAAACTGTTCTTCAGCCTCATATACATATGTCAATTCCCAGAGGAACTACTTTACAGTGAGTGGCATAGCATTCTTC
Source organism: Ambystoma mexicanum (assembly GCF_040938575.1). Taxonomy (NCBI): domain Eukaryota; kingdom Metazoa; phylum Chordata; class Amphibia; order Caudata; family Ambystomatidae; genus Ambystoma; species Ambystoma mexicanum. The sequence goes on along the minus strand of NC_090928.1, from coordinate 256,315,263 downwards.
CATTGTTGTAGAATACATTTTTTGGCAACTGCGCACGAGACATTAAACAGCCTTCTGGTTTTTTCGGAGCACTTGCCTATATCTTCGAATAAATATTTCTGTGGGGTCTATGCCGGGGGGGGATTTGTGTAATTTCTTCAAGGATATCCGCCACCTCCCTCCAGAAGCCAGCCAACATCAGACAACTCCAGTATATGTGGAACGAACCAGCCTGATCCGCCTTGCATTTGGGACTTTTGCCTGGACTATCTGGAACAAACCTGGCTATTTTGGCCGGGGTGTAGTGCAATCTGTTTATAATTTTAAACTGTATTAGGCGTAGTCCAGCGTTCAGGGAAACCCTCTTGGTAAGGGAACAGTACCTGTCCCAGGTCTTGTCGTCTATAGGGATTCGGAGATCATTTTCCCATTTATCTTTGATCAGGTTAGTTGAGGGTGAGTGTGCCTGTATTACAGTGTACAGACTGGACACCTCCAACCGGTTGCCAGCCGTCATCATCTGCATGCAGGGGTGCGTAGGGGGTTCATCGGGGAAGGATGCCCAGCACCTCTGGAAGGCCGATCTCGTACGATAGTACTGCAGTGTCCTAAGTGGGCCCCTGCCACACGCCCCCATGATCAGCTGAAGGGTCGCAAACTTCCCTCAATAAACATATCTCCCAGTCTCATCTCTCCATTGGGATCCCAGGCCTCACGTAGGCTGGCGTCGTGTGTTGGTGGCATGTTAGGGTAATTCCAAAGGGAGACCTCCGGGATTATATGGGGCCATTACTCCCAGTCTTTTGAATATAGCTTTCCATGCACCAATCGTACAGCTCACCGGGTTGAAGTCGCATGTGTCCCTGTAGTGTGCATCAAAAATTACCGACTGTATGTTCGTGGGGGAAGTGGTGAGCTCCTCTACCTCCACATGGGGGGGGATCCTCGTCTTTGGAATACCAATATTCCAAGAATTGGGCCTGGGAAACATAATAATATAGTTCAAAGTTAGGTGCTGCTAAGCCGCCTGAGAAGTATGGTTCAGTCAGTTTTTCCCACCCTATTCTTGGAGTCTTCCCATTCCAAAGAAAGGTTGTCGCCATTGACCTAAGATTATTAAAGAAGGGTCTTCCCGGCCATATACCATATAGGAATGTTCACGAATAGTTAAAATAGCTTGGGCAGGACTATCATTTTAAGGACTGCTATCCTACCATGCAATGATATCGGCAGGCGGTCCCATAAAAGCAATTTAGTCTTCAAGGCCTGTAGTGTGGCATCGTAATTGTCTGTGTACAACATGTGTTTCCCACGTGAGACAAGTATCCCCAGATATCGGATGGACTCCCCAGACAACTTCAGACCACACAGGGAGCCCGGGCAGCTGGCTGACGGTGTGAGGGGGAAAACCTCTGACTTGTCTCTATTTATGGAGTACCCCGAGTGTGCAGTGAATTCTTGAATCTCCGCCATAATCGGTGCTAAGTTGTTTTCTGGTTCACGGATATATAAAAGCGTGTCGTCCGCGTATAGGGAGATTAGCTGAGTAGCCCCTTTAAGGTTGATGCCCCTGGTGGAGTGTCGCAGTCGGACCGCTATAGCCATCGGCCTCCCTTGGCCCTCTTCCTGCTCCTACCTGCAAGGCAAAAAACCTCAGGGTTATCTTCGACTCCACACTCTCTTTCTTTCCTCACATATCTGACGTCTCTAAGAAGTCACACTACCAGCTACACCTCCTCAGAGGTATCCTTCCTTTCATCTCCTTCCCCCAGAAGCTCACTGTCTCCAGAGCCCTGGTTCTCTCGAAGCTGGACTACTGTAACAGCCTCTATCTAAATCTTCCTGCCTCTACTCTCCGCCCTTTGCAGCTCATCCAGAACAGGACTGCGAGACTTGTCCTTGGCCTCAAGCCCAGGGACCGTATCTCTCCAGGACTGAAATTGCTACACTGGCTCCCAGTGGCTGCGAGGATTAAGTTCAAAACCCTCTGCATTGTCCACAAGGCCTTCTGGGGCCTTGGGCCAAAATACCTTCAACTCTCTCTTCCTAAATATCTTCCTTCTCGAGCTCTTCGCTCATCCACCTCCAACTACCTCAGGGTCAGCCGCTTCTCCAAGCAACGAGCTGGGGTAGATCTCTCTCCGCAGCAGGGGCCTCCCTCTGGAACAGCCTCCCTGAAACTTGAGGAGAACATCTCCGGTTCCCGAAGTACCTCAAAACCTTCTTCTTTGCCTCCTCTTTCTCTCCCTCTCTCCCCTCTTAAAATCACTGAACCTGCACTGAATCTGCAACTGGTCCACTCACCGATCTCGGTCCTTGGCCCAGCCACTCTTCCCTGCACTACGGGACTGTCTCTGTATCCTACAGCCCCTTCTCCCGGCACTTACCTTGCACTTGCCACCAGGTGGCCCTATTATTTATCTTGTATTCTACTAACCATGGACTGCACTTTCCCCTCTCCCCTTCCCCTTGCACTTTTCCCAGTCCCCCTACCCTTGCACTTGCGCAATCTGAATGACACCTGGCCTAGTAGGATCGTTGTCCGTCTCCCCTTGTCCCCCCCCCTGCCTCGTCGCGCCTTGAAACACTTGTGTATAGGCGCGTTACAAATGCCATATCATATATCATATCAAATTATCAAGGCAAATAGTATGGGCGAGAATGGGCAGCCTTGCCTAGTGCCCCTTCCCAATAGAAACAGATCCGAAATTGACTGGTTGGTCAATACCCGCGCCCCAGGTTCCGTGTAGAGTTGTTCCACGTATCTAATGAAATTAGGGCCAACCCCAAATGCCTCCATTACTGCCAGCAAGTAGGCCCACGACACAGAATCGAAGGCCTTCTCCGCGTCTAATGATATGGCTACCGCTTTTCTGCCCGGGTCTATTTGGGCCATAATACCAAAGAGCCTACGAAGGTTAAGAGCTGTAGATCTAGTGGGGATAAACCCATTCTGGTCAGGGTGAACAAGTGTAGGAACTGCCGGCAGAAGCCTAATGGCCAGTACTTTGGCAAATATCTTAGCATCTGTGTTAATAAGAGATAGTGGCCTATATGACAACATGTCCTGGGGCGGGCGGCGCAGTTTAGGGAGAACAGTTATCAGGGCCTCTCTCATGGACGGGGGCAGAATTTTACATTGGAGGGATTCCTCCCAAACCCGCAATAACAATGGAGCGAGTTCCGCACTAAACTCTTTGTAAAACTCAGCACCCAGGCCGTCTAGCCCTGGAGCTTTATTGGATGCCAAGTCTTTAATCGCCTCAGCAAGCTCGTCAGTAGTGAGAGGTTGGTCCATTGCCAGGCGGGGCTCTTCAGGGAGTTTCGGCATTGGCAGCGTCTCCAAGTATGCCCTGATTTCCGTGATCGTCTTAGTGTCTCTATTGCTGTACAGTTGTTGATAAAATTTTGCAAACCCAACATTGATCTCCCTCTCATTCAGTAAAATCCCTCCGCCAGACGTTTGTATGCTAGTAATCCGATTAGGGTGCCTGTCCTGTTTCAGTAAATTAGACAGTGTCCTTCCCGCTTTGTTACCCTCACCATATTTACGGGCTTGGACCGGGGCCACCATGTACTGTACTTCCCTAGTAGCTAGTCTGCCAAATTCCTGGAGATGTTGCTGTATTCCAGCTAATATGGCCTTATGTGTACGAGTGTACTCGTCCTCCAGTTTCCCCAGTTCGTCCTCGGTTTGGGTCAGGTCAGCTCTAACCCCTTTCAGGAGACCCACGGATTTGGATAGCAGCGTCCCCCTAGCCCAAACCTTAAAGGGTTCCCATACCGTGGAACATCTATCCACTGAGCCCATGTTAATTTCGAGGAACTCTGCAATTTCGGTGTGTAGCCTCTCTACCACCCCAGGAATACTCAGCAGCCCCCCGGGCATCCTGCATCTTCTGGGAGATCTAGGGCAGTTTTGAAATGTAACCTCAAGTGTTATCGGGGAGTGGTCAGACAGTGTACGGGGCAGTATCTCACACGACTTTGTTACAGCAAGCATAGCGGGGGAAACAAACCAATAATCAATTCTGGACTCGGAATTGTGAACCGAAGAGTAGTATGTGTAGGCCTTTCCTTTCGGATGCATCACTCGCCAGGCATCATCTAGGGAGAGCTGAGAAAGGATATGTTGCAAAGTAAGAACAGCCCTACTCGGTGCTCTAACGACCGTGCTGGATCTGTCCAGTCTAGGGTCCATAGCAATGTTGAAGTCCCCACCCCATACTATAGTAGGAATATCAATGGTAGATAGCAATTGGTATAAATTTGTATAAAAGGCGGGGTCATCAATGTTCGGGCCATATGTGTTAACCAGTAGCATCTGCTGTCCTGTAATCGAGCCCCACACCAGAGCATACCTACCAAGGGGATCTAATTTATGGCCATCAGGCCGGAATCCCAGATTTGGATGTATGAGCGTGGCGACACCCCTGGACTGAGATGAGTAGTTTGTACAGAACCTGGAATTGCCCCAGCCGGGCAGTATGCACTCATTACTAGTATCAACAGTATGCATTTCATGTAACATAACAATTTGAGCACCATGCCTGACAATATAATTTCCAACCTTCTTAGTCTTCAACCGATTATTCAGTCCCCTTACATTCCATGACAATAGTTTAACCCTCAATGCGTGGTCCAAGTCTTACATAGAAATGTTCGGATAGCATCTCCAACCTTTTGGATGTATCTTTCAAATAACATGGCTCGTGTCAGAATCTCACAGACCACTTGTTTAAACAGTAACCTATAACCTCGAGCCGATGGCCGATTACGTCAGGGAGCGGCATGCGCAGAGGGGGGTGCGGTTGAAGGACTCCCCTGAGATCATCTCGCTGTATGCGGACGATGTACTACTCTTTATAAGAGTCCCGGCTGTTCATCTGGACCCGATCTTACGTGACGTCACCCGCATAGGCACATACTCGGGGTTCACTATAAATTACACGAAATCTGAGATCCTCCCCCTTACTAGCTCCACGATGCAGCCCACCACCGAGTACCCGCTCCGTTGGTCCCCGAATGGGATTAAGTACTTGGGAGTCCAGGTGTACCTCGCCAAAGAATCGCTACTAGCAGACAACTACCAGGCAGTAGCTGAGCAAGCCGAGGCCAAAATCACGCGCTGGCGTACCCTTCCACTATCACTGGCCGGCAGACTCTCACTGGTAAAAATGATCCTGCTACCCAAGTTGTTGTACATATTTGGTAATGTTCCTGTCTGGCCGGGTAAGAAATACTTTACGAACCTGCATAAATTGTTTGCTCAATTCCTATGGCACTCTGGCGCCGTGCGTAAAAAGTGGTCGGATATGTCACTGCCCTATGACAGAGGGGGTTTCACAGCCCCAGATTTGCTGCGATATTGGACTGCTTCACAGGCGCAGTTCGCATTTTACTGGTACCCTGGGCCCCCACCCCGTCCCCACGTCAAACTTGAGGTTCTGTCAGCGGCAGGCACGGATGTCATGTCCTTGATTCTAAACCGGCAGTATGTGCCGGACTCTCCCATTGACCCGGTCCGGACCACGGTACAGGCTTGGGGCCAGATATTCAAAACTTGCGACAAGCAATATCCGTACTACAAATGGCTCCCCGCCTGGAAGTTTCCCGGGTTGGAACCCACGCATGACACCGCCCTGGCGCGCCATTGGGAGGCCCTGGGATACCACGCCCTTACCGATTTTTATCCAGAGGGACAGTTTATAACATCGCAGACGTGGAGGCCGGGGCACTCGGGCTCCGTTCTGGAGCTCCTGCAGTTCTACAGACTCTGCGCTGCCTTCCGAAATGCATGGCCTGTCTTCCCCATTGAACCCCGGGACTCTTCTGCGATTGCTTACATCGCCAACTCGGGTGGCACCCATGGGGTGGTTTCCTCATTATATAAGCTCCTCTTGACCTCGCCCTCTCCACTTCCGTCCAGGGCCCGTGATGACTGGGCCTCCGAGCTGGAACTGGTACTTACTGATCAACAGTGGGAGAAGATGTGTTCCCATACTAGCAGTGTCCCCAAACTTCCTCTACCGTACCATACAATATAAACTGCTCAACAGGCTGTATTACACTCCAGGTAAAGTGTCAAGGTTTGCTCGCTCCGATCCTCGGCTGTGCCCCCGCTGCAGTGCGGAGGGTGCTGACCACTTGCACATGTTTTGGGACTGCCCGGAACTGGCCACATTCTGGAGTAAAGTCATAGAGACACTGTCTGAGATCACTGATACTGAGGTGGACCCTGATCCAATGGGGGTTCTGTTTGGAGTGTGGCAGACAGGGAGAGCGAGAGACATTAAGTTCTTAAATGTAAGCTGTATCATAGCCAAAAAGTGTGTCCTACAAAGCTGGAAGAACCCCAGCCCCCCCACATTCCAGAAATGGTTAAATTTACTCACCTGGTCCCGAAACTGTGAGGAGTTGTTTCTGGGTATGCTCCCAGTACGTTCTCGTCCTCGAAACATATGGTCTGCATTCAACAGCTACTTGATTAGCTTAAATGACACTTCCTCGGCGGAGGAATCCCCCTAACGTCATTATTGCTGTTCGGCATCCCGGTGCTCTGTGATATGTTATTACTCAACCGCTGTTACCATAATTTTGCCTATATGCTCTGTATTCATCTGTATATGCAACGAATTTGTGTCTATTGCTCGGATGTGTGTGTATGCCTTTTGCCTCTGTCAGCAAAAATAAAAGTTTTAAAAAAAAACAGTAACCTATAACCAATTCCCCCGATAACCCCCTCAGGGCAAGGTGCAATAAGGTGGGGGGGCCTTTCCCAATTCAAACCATGGGATATCATATTGACAACAACCCAATCCAAAACCCCACCCCGCCCACCACCCTCATCGTCACCCCCAAATTGACGATGTCTGTCCCTCAACTTGTGGAATATTCCCGGGGTAGTCATGTTGCCTCACATGACCGCCATCCCCGGCTCCCGACCACCACCAAACAAAGAAGATGGCCATCTTTTGTATCAGTTTACCAGGGACCCTGAAGTAAGGCCCGTACCCGCTGCAACCAGATCAGTAAAGTACGCACATCTTAGTCCGCCGGCCGGGGTCTATTTTTCGCCGCAGGTCGTTCCCCTCTTGGAGGGAGGGATATAGAGGACTCGATATAAGATGGAGCTTCAGATGGGTTTTCAAAAAAGTGTGCCCTTCCTGCATGCTGAATTCTCATTTTGGCTGGGAACATCAAGGCGTACGTGATCTGCCGTGCTCTAAGGAGTTTCTTAAACGTTTCATAAGAGCGTCTGCTTGCCTGGACGGAGGCGGAGAAATCTGGGTATATATGTATACGGGTTCCCTCATATTGCAATGTACCGGCCTCCCTTGCCAACCGAAGGATTGTATCCCTGTCTCTGTAATTCAGGAGGCGAGCAATTATTGTACATGGTGGGGCTCCTGGTTTGGGTACCGGTGCTAGAGTACGATGCGCCCTCTCCACAAGGAAATGCTCAGAGAGCGATTCGGACCCGAATAAGGATTTGAAAAGCTCTTCCACATGTTTCTCCATTTGGCCCCTGCCGAAGGATTCCGCCACTCAGACCACGCGGACATTGTTCCTCCTTGACCTGGATTCGAGGTCCTCACATTTGCTCTGTAATTTGTTCATCGTGTCTTTGATGTAGGATATATCTCGACTGTGGTGGGCAATACTATCTTCGTCACACTTATCCTGTTCTCAGTTTCCGTGACACGTGCACTCTCCTTGCCTATTCTGGCTCTCAAGGAGCTGATGGTGGCAACAATTTCGTCCAGCTTGGTGTTCACTGCAAGGAATCTGGTCTGTACTAGTGCGGTCAATTTATCCATCCCGTCTTGTTCGCCCTGAGCACCCTCATCCGGATGTGTGTCCACCGTCACAGCGTGGCTAGCCGTGTTGGTAAACGTGTCCATAGGGCCCTTCTTCCTGCCAGCGGGGGTTTTGGATGCCCTGTTTGACTTGCTTGGCTCCCCCATGCTTACACTGAGTAGCGTGTGTATATTGGGTTTGTCACAGAAGAACAGGAGGGTCTAAACCTCAGACCGCGGGCGAGGGCCAGCCATACTCCCAGGCGCCACGGCCAGTATAGTAGCACCACGAGGTTCGGCCAAGCTTGCAGGGTGTATAAAGAAAGGCCGCGTAGCAGCGGTATGGCGGCGGCGAGGCACCACTTCAGTCCACAGAGAGCTGAGCTCGCCGAGCTGCCCGGTGCGTCCCAATCGGCTTCACGGAGTATTTGCAGGCCTAAAGAGGTGGGCTGGGATCAGGAGACCACAGCCCTAAATTAGTAGGTCTCGATGAAATGTCTGCCGGGGGCATCCAGCGTATAGAAACGCTTCATATGTTGAAACACGACAAGGAGCCGTCAGGAGCCGCCTCTGCGGCAGAACTGGCTCACCGCGTCCCCCTTCCCCCTCTCGCTGGACGCTTACTTGGTTGTCCAGCTCCGCTGCCTGTAGGTCTATGCGAGGGCTGGAGCTTCGATACTCCGCGATCAGGGGGAGGGAGGCGGTCTACTATCAAGCAGGTCGGCGCCGAGAACCAAGATAGAGCCGGGCCATCCACAGAAGAGACAGGCACCTCCAACCGCCACCTCGTGAAGAGCGCGGGCCGGGCGAGAGGCGCCAGCCTAGGCTCCGCCCACTCGCGGCCTGCAGCGCTCAGGAACCACGGCCACCGGGTGAATTCTCCTGGTGCCGTGCGTCGGCACGACACCGCTGCTCGCGTCGGCGGGTCTGTTAACAGCTAGATCTCAGCAGTCCAGTACCGCAGCAGCTCAGATTTTCACAAGTTGTGGATCAGTTCTCTGGCAACCGCTCCAGTAAGTTTTAGCCCTTTAAACGGCCTATGAGCGGATCTTTAAGCGCAGGATCTTGTGGTGATGAAGGAGCAACGGGTTTAGGCGGCCGTTTTCTACGTGCGCAACAGCGCCCCCCTACTTGCATGTTATTTCTGACAGACCTCGCCTCAAGGTCTGGTTTTCACTCCTAACCTGGACCACTTTCATGTCTAGTTTTAATTGTTGCAAGACTCGTGTCTGAGTGCCGTCCTCTTCTAGTGCACGGATGCGTGCTTCTGTCTTCGAATCCTTCCGCTCTCCTTTTCTATTTGCTGCTTAATCAGCTCAACTTTGCATACCTGATTGTCGAGTTTACCAGTCATGGAATCAAATCCCTCCTTCATCTGCATGAGAATCAATGAGAAGATGGCTTTAGGGCAGTTTATTGCAACCCCACTTGGAGAGGGACCAGGGGATTGCACCATGTTGCCGCTAGTATAAGGTATGACCATCCCCGCTGTCAGTCCTACTTCTTAGGGCCACACTGACGTGGCATGGTTTTTAGGCTAAGTTCTGCTGGGTTTGATGCTTGTTGTCTTTTGCCATATGGGCCAGTGCAGCCCTGAGGGCACAGTCACCAATGCCCTATTCCATACAGCAAGGTTCTATCAGAAAGGCAGCACCAAAAAGGAGAAAGATGCACAATACGGCCATGGTAAGAAAAGATTGCAATCCCAAATGGCATGGGGCTCCTCAGCTGGACTTCAGGCACGCTCTGTACGTCTTACATCCTGTGCGCTTTTCCTGGAGGGGTGCATGGAAAGGCCTTCAAATGTAGCGGGCGGGGGGAAATTGCGCTGCTTCAGCTCACTCACCGGTTCACTCCAGTCACCCTTGTGGCCCCGCACTCAGCAGTCCCAACCCCTGCTGCAGGCGGCCACAGGACCAAAGCTCCACCTTGCCACTCCCAGCAGCTCATCCGCGACTTCTCAACCACAGAGGGGGCATTGGGCGAATACACCAGGCCCCACCCAGTCGAGCACTGCCCAGGGGCAACGCCAACCTGCCACAGCAGCGTGGACATGCAGCATGCTCAGTCTGCCACAGTCGCGGGAATGGGAAAACCGCTTCCGGCAGTGTGGGTTACCAGCAACCGGGAGGAGAATGTTTTTTTTTTCTTTTTTTTGCCCAGCCTCCTTTCGGCAGACTCTAATCTAATAATTGGCCCGCAAAGCAGGGGAAGATGTAGTTCGGCTCCCGGTGCTGTCCTCTGTGGACGTAGTTCTCCCTCTAAGCTGACATTTCCTCGGCAGCTCTCTTGCGCCCCCTTCATGCATATCTGTTTAGTGTGTGTTTGTGTATTTATAATATGCTAGCGCATAAAGCTTAACCATAAATCGCTAGGGAGTTTCTGAAAGTTATACAGTAAATGTTCGAGGTAGTATCCTGTGCAGGCAGCATTTCAGAATGTTTAATGAATGGTTACATAGTTTAAACACAGGAAAAACAAAATAAATTGGCTCAAATATCTTAAAATTGTCTACTTTGATTTTTTTTCCACTTTTTGGCATGCACCTAGATTTTATCAACAATTGGTGCTTCCCTACAGAATTCCTATTCCTAAAAGCACCCCACCAGCAGAAAGGAAGACCCTGAGGGAAGTCGCTGAAACAGACGTAACGCCATGAAACACCAGATACCGAATGGTGGAGGGGCTTTGATACAAAATCCCAACACCCTGGGAAAGCACCGTAGAAGCTTTGCCAAAGAGAGAAGGTGATCCAGCCTGACAATGGTAGACTGACCTGACGGAGCAGGGCATGCTGGGCTATAAAAGTCCAGAGAGTCCAGAGGTGAATGGAAAGGTTTTTGGCTGTGCTTGGGAGTGGTGTTGATGAACCAAGAGACCATTAGGTGAAGTGCTGTGGCAACTGGCGGTGAAAGACTTCTGCACTCGTTGAGCCGTGCCTATATGGTGGGGTCCCGGGTCTATTTATGTTGGGTTTCTGCAAGTGCGATGTCTGCTCCGAGCCGGTTTTCTCGCTCCCTCCACCCCTTTGAGTTTCTGAGCCCATCGCGATATGCACTGCCCCCTACAGAAAGTTTTAAAAGCCTCCCAGCAGGTAACCAGGGTGAGTATCCTGGGATTAGATTGGTGCGCCAGAACAGGTCTATATCCCCGCCCAATTTCCTAATGAAGTCTGAGTATGTGAGCGTTCTTGGGTTCAGGCGCCACAATGGTCTAGCCGGGGGTATATCTGCTATCTTAACGAGTAGAAGCACTGGTGCATTATCTGATACCGTCATTGGGAGGATTGAGCATTGACGGACATGGGGAAGAATATTCGCCAGGGCTAACCAATAATCCAACCTAAAGTACGACTTATGGCAGTTCGAGAAAAATGTGAAATCCTGGTGAAGGGGGTGGAGGTGCCGCCGTATATATATGAATTTTAGATCTGACATGAGTGTGAGTAGGGTGCCGCGTGGGGCCAGGGGGGCGGGTCAATACTATTGCACCATGGCAGTCTAATGTAATATCTAGGATTGTGTTCCAGTGCCCACCAATAAGTGAACTTCCCCATAAACGGTGCACATTTTGCAATTACCTGTGTGTCTTCGGTGGGGGCGTAGATATAGAGTGATAGGTTGTTGCCGGATATTGAAAGAATCCACAGAGCACTGATCCCGAAACCAACAGCCGGTGACCACCCAAGGCCTATAACAATGCGGCTTCTCAACAACTTTCAACATAAAGTCGCGGATACCAGGTCTCTTCTCAACAAGCGCTGTGCGTCTTCCGGATCATCAAAGGAGTGCCATGTTTTATCAAGGAGGATGTGCCAGACTGCTGGAAATGTTAGAATGTGTGTGGTGTGCCTTTTAGTGCAGTAAACAGCGGGGCAAACCTCCTCCGGCGGGACACTTCTACAGCGTAGTTGTTGAAAATACAGAGCTCCGTCCCCTCTGCCCTGATCGTGCCCACCGCTCTGTTAACACGAAGTATGGCGACTTTATGTTGAAAGTTGTTGAGAAGTCGCATTGTTATAGGCCTTGGGTGGTCACCGGCTGTTGGTTTCGGAATCAGTGCTCTGTGGATTCTTTCAATAGTGTAAGAGCGCCAGTCTTGGATATGCAGGTGATCTTGGAACATCCGGTATGCATACGCCTCGAGGTCCTGGCCCTCTGCCTGCTACGGGAGGCCGATGATTCAGAGATTATTTCGTCAGGAGCGACTTTCCTGGTCCTCGACTTTAGCCCTGAGGTGTTGCACTTCCTTAATGTGGCCATCCAGATCGGTGGCGGCTACTGCAATATTATCCTCGAGCGCACTGATTCTAAGCTCATTATGTGTAGCGCGCTCGGCCTGGGCGTTGAGGCGGGTCTGCATGTCATGGATGTTGGAACGCTTACCTGGACTCCTCGGAAGCGTAATGATCTTGAGCCGGTTGACCTGCTACACTGAAGCTTTTAGATTCTTTTCCTGTTAAGACATATAGATAGATAGAATAGAGGTATTGTAAGTGTTAAGTGTTGTGATAACTAATGAGTTTTTGCCTAACTTCACCCAGAAATTAACTCTTTTCTGTATCTGAGACCACACACCCTCCTCACCTGTGTTTTTATATTTATGGAGCTCTCCATCCTGTTGTCTAACAGGGGCGCATTGACATTGTGGTTCTGAAGATTGGAGTGCTGTAGAACTCTGGAAGACTTTGAAGGCAAGTGTCTGGAAAGTAATCTCTGTTGACAGAAAAAACAAATAACTGTTGTCTTTCTGATTTTAAACATTTTCTAAGTTGGAGTGATCTCTCATTCAAACTATTTAATTCTTCTTTATTTTTGCAGGTTCTTGGAGGAAGAAGAGCTTGCTGAAAGTTCGAGGCGTAAGCAGAAGAGTATGGACACCTTACTACTTATGGAGAGTTGGCGCGCGTGCTACTGCTGAAGCGCCTATCTAAATACAAGTTTTCGTTATCCAGGAAGGATCTTTGGTTGCGGAATGGTTGCGCGCGTAATCGGGAAGAGAAAACGTTGAAAAGCGTAAGTTCGTCTTATCTGAAAAGGCTGCAACCTTCTACTGCGAATCGCGGTTTACTACTGTGAGGAAAAACTCTGAGTAGCTTCAGGTACGTACGCGTGTAGAAATTATCTTCACTTAACTCTGTAATGTTCGTTTTAACTAAATACCTTTTGTTTTCTTCAGGTCGTCTGAATGCTAACTAAAACCCTTGGAAGGGCTGCGGCTGCGAGCGAGGACTGCAGTCTGAGGAGTCTCTGTGACAAACAAATATTCTTCAACTGAAAGACTGTGGCGTAGGAAATTTCAGTCAGGTAAGTCTTATCTGTGGTCTCTGGATAGTCTGAGAAATTTGTAGAATTTATATTTCCTTTCTTTTATTTCTTCAGATTCTGTGAGCAGAGTGTTCCAGCAAGGGCGGAGCTTAAGTAGCTCTCTGACAAATGACTGGCTCAATGCTGCAGCTTATCCATGACCCTCTAGGTGGCCGTTTTATGAGTATTGAACCGCTATGGTAATCTATGGGAGTCTATGGTATTTCAAAGCTGTGAGTGGTGTAAATGCCAGATGTGCCAAGCTAACACCCACTTTTGACCTGCTGATCTATACAATGTATCCCGCCTAGCCTGAACACTTGAATTAAGACCATGGACCCTGGCTGTGATCATGACAGTGTTCCGCCTCCCTCCCACCAAGGCCCCTCCCAAGGGTGGACCCTCCGGCCCTGGCTTAGTTGGATGGTTCTGATGAAACAGTAATTGGGGAGCATGAACATTAGAACTGGGTTCCCAAGTTCTGTTCTTTGGGCCAAAACCTTTCCAATCCACTAAGTAAAACAGTTTCCTTTTGACAATCTCTAAAAAATGTCACTAGGAATTCGGGTTCTCCATCTACAATTATGGACTTGGGAGATTTCTGTAGCCTGGTTCCTGTACCCATTGGTTTCAATTAGGAAACGTGAAATACAGGATGAATTTGCATGTGAGGTGGTAGTGTTAATCTTACTGCTACAGGGTTGATGACAGCTTCCATTGAAAATGGGCCCAAAAAACTGGGCTGAAATGTACATGGCCCCTTAAGTGTGATATGTTTGTAAGCTAACCATACCTAATCTCCCACTTGATAATCTGGAGGTTTTCTTCGAAGTTTGTCAGCAAATTTCTTTTGACTCTTTTTTGCAACTTTTAAATGCCCTAAGACTTCCTTCTGTACTCGAGAAATGTTCTCATGAAGATTCTGCACTGCTGGCATCTCTAAAGGTTCTGGCGGATCAAAGGTAGAGGTCAGTTGATGGCAACCATTAAGAATGTAGAACAGAGTATGCCCAGTAGAAGTGTGCTCGGAATTGTTGTAAGCGTACTCTGCAACCCAGAGCATTTCCACCCAAGAATAATCTGTTCTAAGGTTTGATTTGTTATCTCAGTTTGACCATCAGTTTGTGGACTATTAGACCAACGCACTTCAATTTTAGCCATCTCACATCTTTTCTAGAATTAAGATACAAATTGACTCCCTCTATCAGAGATCACTGCTGTCGGAAATCCATGAAGTCATACAAAATGGTCCAGAAATACTTTTGCCAAAACTGATGCTGATGGAAGACCTTTCAAGGCAATAAAATGAGCCATTTTAGAGAATAAATCCACCACTACTAAAATCGTATTATAACCCGAACAAGGGTGTAACTCAGTGATGAAGTCCATCAATATGGTATGCCATGGTGTAGGGGTATAGGTAAGGGTTGAAAGAGCCCTGCTGGCCTCTGCTTCAAACTTTTATTTTTGGCCCAAATGCTGCAAGTTTCAATGAAATCTATAATATATTTGTGCCAAGAAGGCCACCAAAAATGTCTTTTGATCTTAGCTATAGTTTTAGCAATTCCAGGATGACTTTCTAGCATCGCTCCATTATAATCTGCTATGACCAATGTTTGTAGCTCCCGAGTGGGTAGATAAAGAGGACCCTGGAAATATGATGAACCCTTTTGAATTGAACACTTAGATCCTCTTGAATTCCAGGCCTCTAACTCAGAAGTTGTCATGCCAAGTCGAAAATGTGACTTCAGGTCTTCTTCAGAAAATCCAGTGACTCCCAGCATTTTCTCTTCGGGAATTATGCTCACTGGATCCAAATAGTTTGAACCTCCTCCTTCTCTCCAATACTTGACAAGGCATCCGCTTTGCCATTACGCACTCCAGGGTGGTAGGTTATGACATAATCATATTCCGCGAAAAAACAATGCCCAATGGAGTTGCCGGGTGGACTGAGCCTTTGCATTGCGTAAATATTGCAGGTTTATGTTGTCATTAAGAACTGTGATGGTGTGACAGCCCCTAATAAGTGGTGTCCCCATTCTTTAAAAACATTCTTTATTGCTAATAATTCTTTATCTGTGATACTGTAGTTTAATTCCACTGCTGAGAATTTCTTTGACCAGAAGGCCACTGGATGCAATTGTCGGGTTTCTAAATCCTTTTGGGACAATACTGCTCCCATAGCTGCACTGGACGCGTCGGTCTCTACCACAAACGGTAAATCTGGCTGTGGGTGTCTTAAAACTGGAGTGTTTGTAAATTTACTCTTTAAAGTCTGGAAGGCCTCTTCAGCTTCCTCGGTCCAGGCGAATCTCTTGTGCATTCGTAAAAGCTAAGTTTTTGTGTGGACTAACTGGGAAAAGCCTGAAACAAAGCGCAGATAAAAATTGGCGAATCCCAGGAAACTTTGGACTCCTTTCACCGACGTAGGGGAGGGCCAGGTTGAAACTTCTTCTACTGTTCTGTTGTCCATCTGAATTCCTAATGGCGACAAAATGAATCCCAAAAATTCCACTGAGGTCACATGAAAAGAGCATTTTTCCAATTTGGCGTATATCTGGTGTTGTCGTAGCTTCATAAATACTGCTCTCACATGAGTTATGTGCTCCTGGGCAGAGGCTGAATAAATTAAAATGTCATTGATATACACTACGGCACACACATCTAACAATTCACGTAGGACATCATTCATGAAGTTTTGAAAGGCTGCAGCAGCATTGCATAAGCCAACGGGCATAACTTGGTACTTGTATAGTCCATATTTTGTTAGAAAGGCAGTTTTCCATTCATCCCCTTCTTTTATTCTCACTAAATGATAAACTCCCCAAAGGTCTAGTTTTGTAAAAATGTTAGCATCTTTTGTATTTGTTTTATTTGTAACGCGCACCATCAGGCCCGGAGGCATCAGGGCGCAATTTAGACATGGTTACATAAGCATACAATTAAATATATTCAAAGCATTAAACAGTACATAGTATACAAGGCATACAGCAGTATACATATTTACAGAAGGTAGATTAGAGCAGGCGTTTCCCAGGGCTGGTCCGGACATCATGGCTGGTTGGAGAGCCAGGATTTGGTTTTAGATTTGAAGGCACTAAAGCGTTCTTCGGATCGGATGGTGAGAGGCAGGGCATTCCAAAGCTTAGAGGCTAGGACGAGGAAGCTAGATCCACCCGCCTTTTGTAGTTTGAACCTAGGGATGGTTAGGCAGTGGGTCTGAGCCGTTCTTTGCAGACGGGTGGGCGCGTGTCGGGATAGCTGGCTACAGAGGTATGGTGGGGCTTTTACTTGGTCCATTAACACTGGAATGAGGGGAAGGCGGCATCTGTTATTTACTGTGATCTGATTTAACGCACGATAGTCTATGCAAGTACAAAGGTCCCCTTCCTTCTTGGGCACGAAGAACAGAAGAGATGCCACTGGGGACTTGGAAGGCCGAATAAAACCATTGGCAAGGTACTTATCCAAATAGGTCTTCAAATGTATATTCTCTTGCTCGGTTAAGGCATAGATCCTACTACATGGGGTTTGAGACCCTGGGATTAAATCAATTTGACAATCGTAGGGCTGATGTGGAGGCAAAACGTTGGCCTGTTCCTTTTCAAAGACTTCTTGAAAATCTTGATACTCTGGGGGTAGAATTCCTATTGACCCAAAGGCTTGGTTCTCTTTAGAAATTGCTTGTACCTTGTTCCCTGAATCTTCTTCTTGACAGTAGCATAAGTTTTTGCATTCTTCTGTGAATACTAAGATTCTGGCACGCCAATCAATCTGTGGATTATGCTTCTCCAACCATGGGATAGCTAAGATTATTTTGAACTGCGGAGCACTTATTAGGTCAAACAAGATCCTGTCTCAATGTCCATCCTGGCAAAGCAAAGTACAGACTTCAGTACACTTAGTCACTGGTCCGGATGTTAGCGGAGTACCATCAACTGCTGTGACATTCTCCGCCACAGGCTTTGGGTTCATAGCAGTGCCAATTTTTACCTGTGAGTTTGTAATCCATGTAGTTCCCAATTACACCACTGTCCACACATGCTTCAAGAGCATGTACCTTGGAAGATTGAAGGTCACTACTTAAGATAACGGGAACAACGAAAGGAGAGATCTGGAATTCCTCCTTCTGGCCCGACCAGTCGACCTCTAAACTTGTTGGGCGTTGGAGTTTTCCGTCAGTTCATCTTTTTTTAAGCCTTGGTCAGTCTTGTCCAATGCTCCCACTGGTTTCCAAGGAGGTTTCACAGGACAGTTGCGAAGATGACCAGCTGAACCACAGGCAAGGCATAAATTCTGTCGTCTTTTTTTCTCTTTCTTCTTTAGAAATGGGTCCTCGAACAATCCCCAATTGCATTGGCACTGGATGACTGTTATTTGGCGATTACCACTGTCTTTTGTACAGACATAGAGCAATATATTTTCTGATCTGGAACTGTCTGTTTGTCGATCTTGCAACCGATGGTCCAGTTGTATAGCGAGGTCTATGAATTCTGCACAACCTGTAGGAGGCTTCACAACGTGAGACAATATGTCTTTGAGTTCTCCTCGTAAACCTTGATAAAGAGTGTTCTTTTTTCTTCTGGCCAATTCGTTTCTGCTACTAATCAATTGAAAGAAGCTACATATGCCAACCATTCTTGACCACCTTGGCGTAAAGAAAACTCATTATCCAAGGCCTGTCCCTGTGTATGACGGGCAAAGAGCTTTTCCAATTCCTGCTGAAAACCAGGGAAGTTTATTAATAACGGGTCATCTCTGTTGACTAAGGGAATGGACCAATGCCACCTTTGACTGGTCTGAGGGAAAGACCCCAGGTCGACACAGGAAATGCAGGTTACATTGAATCATAAAGACTGCGAAACGCTTCGGATCCCCCATAAACCGTTCTCGGGGGCGGGGGGGGGGGGGCTAATGGAATGTTTCCAGGTAAAATTACCTGCAGAGGAGGACTGGGAGAGGAACCTTGAACTGGTGGAAGGCCACTAGGAAGTAGTGCTTGTCCTGCTTGTGATTGTAATAATTGGCGACCCAATTCATCAGTGCATTCCCTGTTAACCACCAAATCCCTCCTAAGGGAATTAGTTTCTGACCTTGCTGCATGGACTTCTTCCCATAACTCCCACAAAATCTGGGACAAATTGTCTATTTCTGTGGTTTCCATTACGCTCAGGTGGAGTATTTCTTTTGCATGGCTTCACGTTCTGTAACGCTTACCTGGACTCCTCGGGAGCGTAATGATCTTGAGCCTGTTGACCTGCTACACTGAAGCTTTTAGATTCTTTTTCTATCAAGTCATACAGTTAGATAGAATAGAGGTACTGTAAGTGTTAAGTGTGGCGATAACTAATGAGTTTTTGTCTATCTTCACCCAGAAATAACTCTTTTCTGTATCTGAGACCACACACACCCTCCTCACCTGTGTTTTATATTTATCAAACTCTCCACCATGATGTCTAACAGAGGCGCGTTGATATTGTGGTTCTGAAGATTAGAGTGCTGTAGAACTCTGCAAGACTTTGAAGGCAAGTGTCTTTAAAGTAATGAGTCTCTTGACAGAAAAAACAAATGAGGATAACTGTTGTCTTTCTGATTTTAAACATTTTCTAAGTTGGAGCGATCTCTCATTCAAACTATTTAATTATTCTTTCTCTTTGCAGGTTCTTGGAGGAAGAAGAGCTTGCTGAAAGTTTGAGGCTTAAGGAGAAGAGTATGAACACCTTACTTCTTTATGGAGAGTTGGCACGCGTGTTACTGCTGAAGCGCCTATCTAAATACGAGATTTCGTCATCTAGGAAGGATCTTTGGTTGCACGCGTAATCGGGAAGAGAAAATGTTGAACAGTGCAAGTTGGTCTTATCTGAAAAGGCTGCAACCTTCTACTGCGAAGCGTGGCTAACTACTGTGAGGAAAAACTCTGAGGGGGTCAGGTACATATGCACATAGAAATTATCTTCACTTAAAACTCTGTAATGTTCGTTTTAACTAAATACCTTTGTTTTCTGCAGGTCATCGGAATGCTGAGAAAAACTCTTGGAAGGTGCTGCGAGCGAGGACTGCGGTCTGAGGAGACTCTGACGAAAGAATATTCTTCAACTGAAAGACTGCGGCGAAGGAAATTTCTGTCGGGTAAGTCTTATCTGTGGTCTGTGGATAGTCTGTGAGCAATTCATAGAATTAATATTTCTTTTCTTTTATTTCTTAAGATTCTGTGAGCAGAAGCGCCGGTAGCGTTGCACCGCTGTCAGCAGGTTAAACGCGAAGCGCGCATTCCAGCAGGAGCAGAGCTTAAGTAGCTCTCTATGACAAATGACTGGCTCAATGCTGCAGCTTATCCATGACCCTCTAGGCAGCCATTTTATGAGTATTGTACCGCTATGGTAATCTATGGGAGTCTATGGTATTTCAATGCTGTGAGTGGTGTAAATGCCATATGTGCCAAGCTAACACCCAATTTTGACCCGCTGATCTATGCAATGTATCCCGCCTGGCCTGAACACTTGAATTAAGACCATGGACCCTGGCTGTGGTCATGACCGATGTCTTGCTTAGTCTCCAGAACCGTAACGTTGGTTTCTTGCATGCTATGGCCAATAGCTCTCATCTCAGTTAGTGTATGCAGTTGATTTTGCACATCCATGTTCACGTGTTGTCTCGCAGACCGGCGTTGGAGCGGTGGGGCGGAGCCTGGCTCGCTATCCCTTTTGTCAATGTTGCCAGTAGGGGTTTTTTCCATACTCCTGTCCCGGGCCAACGGGGGCAGTGGGGCATGGAGTCGCGGGTGCTGTGGATTTTAGATGTCCCGCGGAAGGTCCAGAGTGCTGTCGCCCCCACCCTGGTCGATCCCCCCCTGTTGCCCCCTCGGAGTTGGGAGTAATCACCAGTTTTGGTTCCGCTAGTTATGGTGGCAGCGGTCCTGGTACTCCAGTCGGAGTTGAAGTTAGGCCACCAGCGCCACGTCCAGGCCTGGTTGGCCACTCACTTGGTCACCACAGTTGCGCTGCATGGAGCTGGTGTGCGTGTTGCCGGGGGTTAGAAATGCGTGGTCTTCCTTACAGAGTTTTTGTAGTGTTTGCCGCCAGGCTTCGGAGAAAGACGTCTTTCTGCTGCTGCGACGTATTGAGGCCCCCAAACCTAGCCTTATGTTGAACGAGATCGCAGTTATCTACTGCGCCGTGTACTTTAACTTTATACCTCTAGGAAGGTAGAGGTCCTCAGCGCCTGCCTCGCGCTGAAATTGGCTGTCCACCAGTCCACTACAGCATCCGGGCCGCTGGATGGTGCAGGAGCCCATGCGCTTCAATCGGGTGCCTGCTTATCCCCTGCTGCAAACCTGGTTGTGGACCGATGCAGGAGAGGTTCTCTCCATCTTGGCCTGTATGGCCGTCTATGCTCGTGTAATAACTGCACGCCTGAGCACCGCAGGGGAAGGGAGATGAAACGCACAGCTCACCCCCGCAGCCACATGTTAGTAGTCTGGACCCGTGACCGTAGTTCTGTTGCAATATCTTCGGCATTGGCGTCCCTTTTCTTTCTATGAGCCTTTGGGTGTAGTGTCTCCTGCCACGGCTATGATCATCATCGTCTGCCATTACTCTGTGAGCCAGCATAAGCTTGTAGGCTTTGCGTTTTCGGTCCGCAGAGCAGCAAGGGCATTGTGAAGGACACCGGTCTGACCCCCAGAGTATGCGCCGTCACTCATCAGCACTCAATTCAACATCTGGCCAGTAAAGCAGGCTCATTAGCGGTCATTTTTCCTGCCTTCAACTGAGCCTCAGCACTACGCAGCCATCATGCTCGTGCTCTTGAGCGCCCCCCACAGTAGCTCTATTGTTAATAAGCCATATTGCAATAAATTACATTTTCAGGAATGGAATTACAGGGCGGACTTGAAAAATGCAATAGGTTTAGATAAAGGCATCATTCTAATTACTGCCCATTTGCAATTCTGTGAAAAATGATAGTGAGCCTTTTCTGGCTAACCGTCCAATACAGGTCCTTGGCTCTTCAGGGAAAGAATTGGTGTTTCACACGCCACTAACCTCTTTGAATTTGCTGTGACCAAAGGAAGCCCTGGGGAGTTATCTGAAAGCAAGGGGCAATTGAAGCGTACCCTACATTTCCTTCTGTAGAGGGCAATTAAATCTCCAGAAGTTCTAAACAGAGAAAAGTGATTAGAAAACCTATGATTTTGAATTGCAAATTGTGAGGCAACACTGCTTATTTTATTCCTTGCATTCTTAACACAAAACTATGCTGCTCTGTGCATAGCGTGAGGGGTCAGCAATGTGAGGCTGACCACTTTTGGATGACTGTTCAAAATATGCCATTTTATTAAATGATATAGGTTATCAAAAGCCTCACCATCCCCAATCATGAGGAGTTCCCTGCCTATCAAAACTGAAGGGGAAACACTCTAACACAGGAGGTCTGACCTTCACACTTAAACATCAAATATACAAAGAAAATATATGGCAATTCAAATATTCAGTTTCTTGATAACCTCTTAGTAATCTGGGTGAGCTCTCTTCCCCAGGATTCAAGTTACATTCAGCTCCAATGTTCAACAGAAAGAAACAAGGAAATCCATATATGTAATGGTCTCAATTCAGTTCATGTTTCAATGTCAAAGGAAAGTTGTGTTAACCACAGTTCCAAAATCAGAAAATCTTCTCCTCTTGGTGATGAGACTTCCCACTTCACCAAAATAGCATCCATGTCATTCCCAGCCACAATGCTTTGCCACAACTTCAGTTGTCCAAGGAGAATTACCACAGTTCAAAGGAAAAACAACTAGGTCTAGGTTTACACTTAATGTCTCTCTTTACAAGATTAGGAGTCACAGTAGATCTCCTTGTCAGGATGACCTCACAGCACTTCTAATTCCACAACTTCAACTTCTACGAGAGTTTAGCACAAGGGCATACTTCCTTGCCTCATAGTATTCAATATTAATTTGTGCTACTGAGGTCTCAAATCTACTGACCATCAGATACACCACCACCAACGCATCAGTACTTTGAGACTTCAAACTGGTTTTGATTATGACAAGATTCTTTTTCAGGTAATTAAACACCTTCAAATAGGCAGGGCACTTTTCCGCTGAATATCCTTTTCCAAAGGGGCAGCCTCTTTGCCTCTCTTTTATCTGCAACCAATAGCAACCTAGAATTGTCTTTTGGAGACACTTCTCTCTTTCGCATACTGTATTTGACAATGTAGGTTGTAACAACCTGAAAGAATGTTTTATCGACAGCAAGTCTCCCTTCCCCAACCTTGTCTTCATTCCTCTGACCACTGGTAGCCAGAATAACTACCCAGAAGCCTTGTTGCCACTCTCTTGGCTTCAGGCTATTTGTATTTGTATTTTTATTAAATTTATAGAGCGCCTTTCGTCAAAGATGCTGAACAATAAAAGGAATTTTAAAAAAAGTACATTCAAATGATAAAAATGGATCCACATTACATCAGCAGAGAAGACAAAACAAAGAATCATACTTGTAGGAGGTACCAGACGAAAGAAGATAGTTTAAGATTAGTTTGAAATATATGAAGAAGAGCGAAGAAGCAGAGGAAGGGCATTCCAATGTTTAGGAGCCAACAAAGAAAAATAACAGAAAGAAATGAGACAAAGCACAGGGAGGCTTAGGAACAGCTTGAAGAGATACATTCTGAGATCATAAAGAACGTGAGGTAACATAAAAAATGTCATGGGTACCAGGCAGGTAGTTGGGGTAAAATGGGTGGAGGCTTGGCAGGCCTGGCATAGGCACACAAAAAGCCCATAGCAGATACTTTCTTTTAATTCCTTCCTGGTGTTTATAGTAACTTCCTGGTTACCGCTTCCTGTTGCCAAACAGGAAGTGCATGATAAATCATGAGCTCTCTAGTGTTTGGGTGTGGCTGGCTATATAAGCCACACCCAAGATTCTTCCAGTGCTTCGTGTCGCTTACTGTGAGCTGCATCAGCAACACACTTGCCGTGCTCCGGATCAACCTGCTGTGCTTACCTGCTCCGGATCATCTTGCTTCTGCTTACCTGCTCCGGATCATCTTGCTTCTGCTTACCTGCTCCGGATCATCTTGCTTCTGCTTACCTGCTCCTGATCTACCCTTGTGCTTTCTCCATGCTGCAGCCTTCTCCGGTCAAGAGGGGAATCCTACACCGGCACCTGTAAGCACAAAGAAGAACTTGTTAACGCGCGCACTTCCATAACGCAGCGCATACTCACTGAATCTTCTCACTACGCTGGAATCACCAGGTCAGTAGTCTGAGCGCTCAAAGCACTGCAAAAGAAAGAAGAGACATTATTCATTGCGCTCACTCCAATAATGCGGAGGCATTATTCACCTCGCACTCTCCAATAACGCAGTGCGTTCTTACCACAGTTTCTACTTACCAGACCACCAAGTCTCCAGAAGCGCTGGACCCAGTCTCGAGGCGCTAGCACTCCATAAACTATTGCTGCAAGGGAAAGGAGAGACATTACCTGGTGCGCTCGAATCTATGACGCTGCGCATACCTACCAGCGGCTGACTTCTACACGCAGCGCTACTCACCCAAAACACACCTTGGCAAATAAACAACATACGGACAATTCTGGGCACTCAACATCCACCGCGCAATGTTCACTTTGTGGCAAGGACTATTTAGCTAGTGAAGAAACTGGCACATTGGACACTCTGCCTCGCTCTGAAGGCACATAACAGCGTGTGGTATCAGAACTCAGCCAACAGATATTGGCACCATCCCTATGAGTGAATCGCGCCTCCTGCAGAGACACATGTGAGTGTGACAGAAAGTAGGGAAGAAAGATAAAGTGGAGCCAGACCACGAGTGCATTTGAAAACAATCGAAAGAAAGTGATACAAGAGACAAGGGAGTAGTGAGATTGAAAGCAGGGAAGATGTAATAAAAGATCTAGGGGGTAAAAAAAAAGAAGACAAATAGAAGAATTATAGATGGAATGAAGAGCAAAAAGATGAGAAGCAGGAAGACCAAGCAGTCATGCTAAGCAATAATCAATGCAGGAAAAAACAAGAGAAAAAATGTTTAGTAGCATGAAAAGAAAGATAGGGGCGAGCGCTGCGAATGTTAAACAAGGCATAGTGACAGGAGCGAGCAATAGAAGAAATATGAAGAGTGAAGGAAAGTGAAGGGTTAAAGATAATGCCAAGATTGCGCGCTGAAGTTGAAAAGGGGAGGAAAGACGGAGGAAAAGAGAGAGGGGGGTAAAGTAGGAGAAATTGTACAAGGGGAAAAACTGAAACTTCCTTTTTGAGGGATTAAGGTGTAGAAAGTGAGAGGACATCCTGTTCTGAACAGCTAAAAGGCAGTTTGAAACAGTATAATCAAAAGAAGAGAGAGAAAGATCTGGGTGTCAGCATTACGATGAAAAGAAAGATGGAAAGAGGAAATAAGGTAGGAAAGAGGAGCAATATAGAGAGGAAAAAGAGGACCAAGTACTGAGCTTTGGGGGACACCGTAAAGAAGGACTGCAGGAGAAGAGAATCCAGCCCAGGTGACAGAGTAGGGTTGTTGTGAGAGGTATGAACAAAACCATTCAAGAACAGATGAGAAATATAAAAAGTGGAAAGAGAAGGAAATAAGAGTGATCCACAGTGTCAAATGCTGCAGATACTTGATACTTGAGAAATAAGCGAAGACGGAAGAGGGTTCAAAGGAGACGCAGTAGGGTGAGCACGGGTCAGAAGAGCAGAAGTATCAAAATCCGTAAGAGGAGAAAAGGATGCAAGGGAATCAAGCAGTGCTTGCACACTTGTACGTTGGTAAATGCTGAAGTTCTATTTGGCTCCCAGTGTTATTTAGACTGTTCTCTGGCTTTGGGGAAATGCTGGTTTCAGCTTCAATTTTGGAATACAATCTTCACTCTTGACTTGGGCAATGCTTGCTCTCTCCAACTCCAAATAACATTGTTTAAACTCTTTGTTACCTATCGTTGACTTCTTTCATAAAGAATCAGAGGTCACATTTCCTCTCAGAATCATAATTAGGTACAAGTGACCACTTCATGTATTTTGCAAAGTTTTAAGTTTAACAATTGCTTTTCATAGTGTTTGCTCTTCGCTAGAGTGAAAGAGAGAATACCCGATCGCACGCGATTGCTACATTTCAAGTGTCCCATTGTTAAAGACTAAACTAACCACTTTGCATCACTTATACTGTTTCCAGCAGTACCTGCGCAAGGAATCGGAACTCCAGGTTTAACTCGCTGGGTTCTGTGTTCCTTTCTCTGCTTGCGGCACAAATTCTGGCTTCACACGGGGCGCACACCCTTCCTCGCTGAAGGCGTCTCCGGTCCAGCCACTCAATTAAGGAGCTATTCTTGCTCCAGAGACCCACAGCTTCACAACAGCTGCTCACCACGGTCTCCGACACGCTTCCTGCTTAGCAATCTCTGCAATTAGGCTGACATGGGGAAAGTCGGCCTTCCTGCATGCCCTCTGCACACCAGAGTTTGGGGGAACAGGACCCTCTCAGGATAAGCAGGTGAAATCTGCAGCATCAAAATCCCGGCATCCCTTTGGTTCTCCCACTTCTGCCTGGATTGCCTACACTGTGCCTTCTTCCTTCTGCTTCTGCTACTACTGCATACACTCCAGCCACAGTTCCAGCTCCTTCTAATTCCCTGGACCTGAGGGGGCCTTTTAAGCCTCTCCACTTCTCATGTGTGGACGATCAGTCATCCACGAAAAAGTCAGTTCTTTTTTAGTAACTTCTTGGTTTTAAGGGTAGATTTATTGCCCTTAAAGTCATTTAAGGATGAACCATTAGAATTTGTTGTTAGATCCCAAGGTCAGTATCATGAAGCGTCTGCCTTTTCCTGGCCATCTTGGAGGAGACCTAAGGCACGGGCTTAGTGAGGGATCCGTAGGATTCATCACAATGGTCTTCTGGCACTGTGATGGATCTAAAAATGGAGGAAGGGGTAAAGTTGGTGTAGCGAGAACAAACTACAAGGCAAAATTGCTATTACGTAAATACAAAAAGAATAGAAATACCCTGAACTCTATGTGCATGATACTTTCTAGCTATGCTATGACAATTACATACACACATCCATTCATATTCAAAGGGAAGCAACACATGCCCTTTCCAACAAACCAATGAAGTCATACAATGACGCATGTTCTTTTACTTCTGAAGGAAACTTAGCATACTAAACCGAATGATAGGCTTACCATGTTTCTTCTCTACCATAAGCACACTATTTTCATGTTTTTGCTGATCAGGCTGTTAGTTTCATTTTGTTTTTTAGCATTTTTTCTAAGTTCATATACATAGAACACAAGAAAACCAAGTAAATACCAAGTACCTTCTTTGGCCTTTCATATTTTGATACATGAAGTCTTTGCACCCAACCACTTAAGATTGTTAAACATAATTGGGAGGCCACAGAGGCAAGAACGTCATTGTATAGAACAAAAAAAACCTTTGGGATATTTACAATAGATTATTTTTCCCCCAATGCATTTAAAAAATGCAATGTCAGAAAGAAGTACACTATCACTTTGCCACATAAATTTTTTTTACAATATATCTAATTGTTCAAATGCTCTAATATGAGTGTGCATTGAATAATGGGTGAAATAATTTTGTTTTTAAACAACACATTAAACCAATATTAATACTGTTAAGTAAATGTTTGAGAAACTTTTTAGTAATTTATTAAGGGGTGGTACTAGATGTATATCTGAACGTTTTATTTACCTTTGCATCTAGCAGTTATTGGAGCAACTGTTACATCATTGGTAAAAACAAGCATCTAGTTAATTTTTGTAATGAATCTGTTTTAATTTAGACATTTTCCGAGCCTATTCTATTGTATTTCTTGTGTCTAGATATCCTAAAAGAGAAACCCTGGCACTCCCACAGCTGTTATTAAATGCCCTCTTACTTAAAAAGTGTGGCCACTCAAGTAGGCCACATACACACCAATGGATATGTTTAACATTTCTATAATGTTGGTGCTGTCTCCTTTAGATAGACAATGTGACTAACTGAATGCTATATAGTGAACATCATTGCAAAAAAAAAAAAAAATCTGTCGCGGCATGGAAGCAGTTGAAAAATCCAGTAGACATTTGAGACCTCTGCATACTTCATAATTTTAAGCCAAGTCGATTTCTAAAATATCGCCAGTCCACAATTGGCCCATTTACACACTGCAATATATATATCATTTTATTCTGGCTGATATTGCTAGTACTAAAATATTGAAAATGTAACCTCTATTTCGGGGATCGAAATGAAGGATAGGAATAAGCAGCTCCTGGGTATCAAGCATTAACCAATGACCATGAGCTACAACTGGGGAACAAGGATCTACTACATAGCATTCTGCATATCCAACTTCCACATAAGATGCAAACATATGAATATTTTCCATTATTTATGACCACTCATATGCTTCAAATGTCAAATAGATGTCCTCATTTCTATTTATAGATTGTCTCAAACACAGAAGTGAATTTATCTTGGTGTGTTTGTTCAGCATCAGTTGGCCTAGGGGATCTAAAGGTAGTTTCTGGTAACTGTTGGGTGTCAAGCTAACCAGGCTCTTCTAGGTTGCGTGCAGCAGCTAAACCACTACCAGCTCCCCTCAATTTCTAACCCTGTATTTTAAACTTGCTACATTATCTGTCTCTCTTCTACTATTGTCACTTGATAACTTTCATTTAATGGTTCATCTTTAAAATGTGGCAGTATAATTCAGTAATAACAGAAGATGATTTGTAGCCAAAAATATTGTACTAAGAACCTCAAAATACAAAGAATATAACCCAGATGTCAGAAGGGAAAATGTTCACATCTTCTTAGATGTAGTGTATATATGTGTGTGTGTATATATATATATATATATATGTTTGTGTATATATATATGTATCTACCTCTGAGGCTTGTGCATCTGCTTAGAATCACATGCTTTACATAGACCGACATCTAGTGGTAGGCAGAGTATTGCACCTGTGTTTTTGAAGTTCGAAAAGGGACGTCGACTGGGTGTGTTTGTAATATTATCCCTAGTGTGATGTCTACTGTACCCATGATCCTTCACATGTGGAGGTCCCTCAGATGATTTTCTTTCTCCCATTATGCAGAGTCTGTAGGGCTGCTACTTAGTTATTAGCTTAACTTAATTTTCTTTTGACGGTTGCTTTTTGCAAATTTTGACAAACAACTTACTGCAGAATCTGAGTCTTC
This sequence comes from Ambystoma mexicanum, assembly GCF_040938575.1. Lineage (NCBI taxonomy): Eukaryota > Metazoa > Chordata > Amphibia > Caudata > Ambystomatidae > Ambystoma > Ambystoma mexicanum. The sequence continues at coordinate 256,286,953 of NC_090928.1, read as the reverse complement.
CGATTTGGCAGCAGACTGCGGACTACACCAGACCTCGGCCTTGCAGTAGGGAGAGTGGGGGACTGATTACATTACCTTGATCCGAGAATGCATACCTTCACTCCCTATATATACTGCCCTAGTCTAGCTGCCTTTACAATTCAGATTAACCAAGTAGAGTACTCCTCTTAAATGCTGTCCAAGGTGTAACTGAAAATACCAGTGGAAGGAAACCCATCAAGTGTGCAACCACTGCCTTCCCTGAGAACACCCAGAGGGGCATTGTGCATCATGCAAACAAATTATTTAGGCCCAACACCCTAAAAGAACGACGCACCAAATGGTGGGCGGCCCATGCTATGATGGCTGAATCTAAAACCCCTGCCGGCACCTTTGAGTCACACCCCCCCCCTCCCGAGTCGCGCTTTGACAGATATGTTGAAAGACTGCACGCCAGCGAAAGACACCACGTGGCCCATCGACCATACGCTCCGAACCTTCCGGCTCCTGTGCCCAGCCCCGAAAGGCAGTCCCAGCACACTGCTATGGGGAAAACTCCTGGTAACAAAGACGTGTATACAAACACACACACGGCACACAACCCTGAGTCGCTCTTTGACAGATATGACGAAAGAAGACTGCACGCCAGCGAAAGGCACCACGTGGCCTATCGACCATACGCTCCAAAAGCCTGCTGCGCTTCCGCATTTAGCACAAGACAATAAAGAAAAACAGGTGCCATCAGGCATGCATAAAAGCCCTTTGGGTGTTTCATAAACGCTGAAACACGTAATAAAAATAGACTCCTAGTAGCAGGGGAATACACCATTATAAAAGCACATGCACACATCTTGCGCACACCTACTGTCACTGAGAAACTGCCACCGTATTCTGAGGCTAACTCCCTTTTATCCCAGTTTCTTCAGAAAATAGGCTTTGGGAAGATCCTGAAGCTGTTGTGGACAGGAACCTGTTTTAAAGAACTTGTTTTGCGGAAACTGTCTCGTCTTTTGTTACCTTCATGGAGAAATAACCAATCAGGCAGAAAACTTTAGACTTAGAAATGGAGCAACCTTTAGAAATGGGACGGCCCTTCGCGAAATTCCCAAGACATCAACCATCTCCCACACATTTTATCGTGGACATCTATCATGACTCTTACCAGGAGGAAGGGGAAGCTGATCTAGATGTGTGGTATGATGATCAGAATTATCCTGACGAATATGCCCAAGATGACCTTGATGTAACCATTATGCTCTCCAGATGTTACACCTAAGAGTGGTCACACTTCCCCATTGAAGACCAGATGTTGTTCAATGACTTAATAAAAAGGGCTGCCAATCATTTAAATATTCAAACTCAAATGGTGGAGGCCACTGATTTCGTTGAGGATATTTTAAATGGGAGGAAAGGCAACAGTCACGCCATTCCACTTTTACAGTCCATAAAGAAAAGAATTGTCCCATCTCTAACTGCGCCTTCACTGTCTCGGGCAGTTAACCCCAGGTTAGAAAAGGTTTTTAAGCCATCACCTTCTGACCCTCTTTATATTAAAGGACATGTAAAGCCTTCTTCCTTAGTGGTCACCACCACTAGGAAAAGGGCGGGTTTTCCACTATCTAGTGCTGAAGCACCTCCCAACAAGGAGTGCAAAAGATTGTATAGCCTGGGAAAGGGAGTAACTACTTCTGGGGCCCATTTAACACGCATGGCAAACAACAACACTCTGCTCGCAAGCTATAACAATACACAGTGGGACGAGATGCACAAACATCTGTATTCTGTCCCCAAGCCAGTTAGGTCGCACCTTCTTAAAATATCTACAGAGAGCAAACAAGTAGCCCAGAATATCTTAAAGAACCCTTTAGATTCAGCTGACACTTCTGGAAGAGTGATAGCTGAGCCCTGCTCAAATGCCATTCATGGACCCGGGATTCTGGGTTTAAACCCGAGACTTGGGCAGCTTTGATATTAAAGATACTTTCATCTTTGGGAAGGCAGTTGACAAACAACTATAAATTATTCAAAAAGAAGCATGAAACCTTAAAGACATTAGGACACATTTATAATAAACCCTTTATCCATAGGGGCACCTTCAACACACACCTCTCTTTTCAGAGCCAAGGTTTCTCTAGGTCCTCAGTCTGGGTTTGAAGCATCCTCCTCTTCCTACTACAATCCCTAAGGGGCAAGCATCCACTTTTCAGTCAAACCAGCAAAGAGGGTTTCAAAGAGGTAAAGGTCTGGGCATTGTTGCAGCCTCTAGAGGCTCAGCTGCCCCCACCAACAAATGACACTCCAGTTCATGTACCCTTGCATGCTTCCACGGTAGAGGGTTGCATGTCATCGTTCACCCACAGATAGGAGGGGATAACATTGGATTGCTGGGTGCTAGCAACCGTGGCAAAAGGCTATTCAATAGAATTCCTACTTTCCACCATTCTCCTCTGTCAAGAAGAAAGTCATCAGAACATGACTTGATTCTAGAAGAATACTTCCTTGTTCCAAAGAAAGAACTAACCATGCACCCAGTCTTGGACCTGCGCCCTGCAAACACGTATGTCAAGCCACAAGGATTCGGTATGACAACCCTGCAGAAGATAGTTCCTCAGCTAAACAGTGGGGATTACATGGCAACATTGCACATGAAAGATGCATACTTTCATATTTCAATGTTGCCAGCACACAGAAAATATCTAAGATTCAAAGTGGGAAAAAAGCACTGCCAATTCAAAGTGCTACCACTCGGCATAGCCTCGGCACCTCAAGTGTTTACAAAGGTCCTTGCGGTGTTGGCCACACAGCTACAGAGGCAGTCCATTCCAGGATACCCTTACCTAGACGACTGGCTGACTGATAACAGGAGACGCACCTCAGTTGCGTCAACAAAATAAGTCGATCTGCTGTTCCAATTAGGCTTCTCCATCAACGAGATAATGTCAAGTCTAGTTCCTAGTAAAACAATTTCTAGGGGCACTAATTCGAACACAAAACGGCCTAGTCTTCCCTCCGAGGGGGTACAGAACATGCTATTTCAAATCTCTCCATTAATAGCCAGCCGTCGGGTAACCATACAAAAGGCCAAGCACCTTCTGGGAATAATGGCCTCCAGCATTTACCTTGTGCCGCATGCATGGTTGCGCATGCGTTTTATGCAAGAGTGGCTAACAAAACAGTGGTCGCAAGCAAGCGGTCTGTGTCACAATCTAGTCGTGGTTTTGCATCCGCTGGTTCCATCTCTGCAGTAGTGGACAAAGGAAAACGGTTTAAAGGTCAAATCATTCAACACCCCAGCTATCGAGGACACTCTCACTACAGGTGCTTTGCTAACCGGTTGGGGGGGGGTCTAATTTTCTCTATCAAACTGCACACAGGGTGTGGACACAAACGTTAACCAAATATCATATCGTTCTTCTAGAACTGCTAGCAGTCTTCAAGGCTCGTCAAGCATTCAAACAGCTTGTACAAAAGAGAGTGCTCATAATAACAGGCATCACTACAGCCATGTTCTACTTAAACAGGGGGGAACACACACTGCAGGGCTGTCCAGACTAGCCCAGAATATTTGGCTGTGCGCACTGAAACATGTTTCTCCTAAGACAACAATTCTCTGGCAGACGTACTAAGTAGAAGTGCAGAACTGCCCTCAGAACACGAATGGCAATTGAATGCAGACGTTCTTCACCAACTGGGGGTTTCAAGACTTGGACCTCTTTGCTATGCCCGAGAACGACCAATGCCTAGACTATGCATCCAGGTTTCCCCAGACAAGAACCACGGGGAACGCTCTGTTAATGAACTGGTCAGGGATATTTGCGTACATTTTCCCCCAACATCACTTCACAACAGGATAGTCCACAAGCTACACCGGGAAAAAGTAACCTTGATCCTAATAGCTCCTACGTGGGCACGACAAACATGGTTTTCACACCTACAAATGATGTCTTGTCCTTCAATGAAACTTGGGAACAACACTCCTCCCATGCCCTCAGACGCTGAACTTGGCGGCTTGACTCCTTAGGTCATAGAGTTTGGTCATCTAAACCTAAACCAAAGGTTTATGGACATCTTAAAGGAAGCATGTAAGCCTAATACAAGACACTGCTATTTTAACAAATGGAAACATTGTTTCATGGTGTAAAGCATGTACCGGCAATCCAATTGACTGTTTACTGTCACATATAGTACACTATCTACTGTATCTTTTAGACTCCGGCTTAGTCTTCAATTCCTTAAGAGTACACCTAGCTGCTCCCTCAGCCTACACCACATCACATAGTAAAGTGCCATGGTGGAAGGTACCTGTGGTTAAAGCATTCATGGATGGTGATAAAATAAATTCTACCCACCAGTTTCAAATCCTACTCCTGGCTAGGGCTTGAATATTATGCTTAAAAGGCTCATGGGGCTCCCTTTGAGCCAATCCACAAAGCCAGTATTAAATATCTAACTTCTAAGACTGCTTTCCTTGTCGCTATCACATCCATAAAAGAGTTGGTGAATTACAAGCACATTGAGTACAAGATCCTTTTCTCATTATTCACAAGGATAAGGTAGTTCTATGCACACATCCTCGCTTTACTCCAACATTCATCTCACAGTTCCATATAAATCAATCCATAGAACTTCCTACTTTCTTTCAAGACCAGAATGCAGCAGGGAAAAACCTACATACCATAGATGTCATGTATTACCTTCAAAAGACTAAACTGATCAGAAAGACCTACTGTTTTTTTTTATGTATCTCTAGCTGCAAAGAGAGCAGGTTATCCCATCTCCAAGTCTATCTCAAAATGGATTGTCTGATGCATCCAACCTTGTTATTCTCTTGCAAGAGAACGTTACCCTTTAAGGCCAGAACACACAACTCTGGGCGCAGGGTCAATTCTAGCTTTCATAGCAAATGTGCCCTTAGACGCCATTTGCAAAACTGCCACTTGGAGTTCCTTTCATACCTTCCCACAAGATTGCTGTTTAGATACTCATTCTAAAGGTGACACACAGGTGTGTCAGGCGGTGTTAAAACATCTTTTTGCCGCTCTACCTTCAAATAACCCACTGCCTTCTCCAAGTATTGCTCACTAATCTATGCAAAGCATGCGATTCTAAGCAGATCCACAATCCTCAGACGGCATACATTACTTACTGTAATCATATTTCTAATGCTTGTATCTGCTTAGGTTCACATGCGCCCACCATTCCTCCCGTCTTGGAGTTGAAGGTTATTGGGGAAAATCTTAGATGTTTCATAACTCAATACAACTTACCTATTTTCCACGCATACGCTTTCTACTCCCTCTGCTCAGAAATATTTCTGAGGGACTTCGACGCGTGAGGTGTCATGGGTACAGTAGATGTCGCACTACGAATAATATTACAAACGTGCCCAGTCGCCGTCCCTTTTCGAACTTCGAAAACAAAATGTGCAATAGCCTGCGCCTACCACTAGATGTCGGCCTATGCAAAGCATGTGACTCTAAGCAGATACAAGCATCTGAAATACAATTACGGTAAGTAATGTATGATATATATTTTACAATTTAGTATATAGTAGAAATGTTGGAATAGTTGTCTGTGGGAAAGGTGTAGTAATATCCTCTTTCTCTTGTGTATACTATGTTGACTAACAAACCACATAAGCCCGCAGAGTTGTCCAACTTCAGGCCTCGAAGAACGTAATCCTAACTACAAAGTACTTAAACACCTAATTAATCTCAGCTGATTGCAGTAGTGTGTCCTCCACTTAAATGCCATTTACTTTAATATTGTAATATTACATTCTACTCTGGATCAAAATTGAATGTGGAGAGAGTATGTACATTGTTATTATGGGGAAAAACTATTTTTATAACCTGATTTGTAATTGTTCTTTATTTTTTTTTGCAGGTTTAACAGACTTTAGCTCTGTATAGCTTTTGATAAACTTATTCCTTTGTCCAGTTTGACCTCCACCCCATTCTCTCTAACAAATATAACACACCTTCAACAATTAAATCTTATTTCCGAGACCTTTCCCCCCTGCCTCCCTCCAAGGATGGGAATGGCTGGTGGTGATGTGCTACATGGGACCTTATACGCACAATGAGCATGTCTGGGCTTTCCTAAGGCTTGCGTTTGGGGGTCAGTACAATCCCATGACCTTGGTTGGGTTCAGTCCTCTGATTCAGAACTATGGTCTCTGTAGTTTATTAAAAAGGGGAGCCAGTTCAATAACGTTCTGTTGTTTAGCCATTCAATGAGCTCCATTAGGTGGACTTCCTTAACCCTCCTGATCCAGTCTTTTTATTCAGAGGGTTGGCCGTCTTCCAACCCTGGTTTAGTCATGCTCTGGCCATTAAAGCAAGTGATGTCCGAATATGAACTGCATCAGGAGCGGGTTCATTGTCGCACCTGTCCCATAATTCTATAATCCAAGAGGGCACTTCTGTCTCGTTCTCTTGTATAACCTTACATGACCACCACCCATGTATGAAGGCTCCCCTCTCCCTGCACCCTCTCCAACACAGGTTTGAGCATGTTGAGTAGATTGTCGCTAACTGGACTTAAGGTTTTGCCATCTATAGAACAGCTTTATTCCGTGTAATTTGAATTAAGTGGACCTGGACGTCTTGTCTGCTCTATTGTATATGACTGTCCAAAGTCTTCAACAGGAGAAACCCTAGATCATCTTCCTATCTGGCTTCCACAGTCTCCATATCAATCCCCCAGCTATCAATGAATCATGTGTATATTGCTGAGATCAGACCTCTACTGCCCTCAGTATACCTAATGTGTTCCCCAGGGTAACTGCCATCCCTCTTGAACTAACTAGCACTCTCCTTCCAACACGCAACTCTCTGTTGAAAATGTGTGAGAGCCTCCATGTTTCTTGTCCCAGTGTAGTGAGTCTCGTCCTGCTTCCACTCCCCCTCTGGCCCTGCGATCTGCTTTCTTGAACTTGCCTGTCTTTTTTTGTATTTCTCGTGTTGTGTGTACCCTGAGGCCTATGGGCGTGCAACGCAGTATACAAATTAAATAATAAAGAAAGAGGGAGCCAACAAACTCAATGGGGAGGGCCAGGTCGACAACCTCCCAGCCTTCTTGCTCTCTAGCTAGAGCTCCGATGGGGGGCAGAGTGTTGTGTGCATTCTAACCCTTTGAGGCAGTTGTTTCTCTTCAGCCACTCTGACTTGCTGTGTGAGAAACCTGAAGGTCTCACCCGCTAGTCCCTGGGGATCTGTCATCCAGGTGGCCAGGACACACCCATCGCTTTTGTATCCAGTTCCTGGGGGTGGACCAGTGCGGGAGGATCACCTGGATGAGGGGTCTTCGGGGAGTTGGACACGGGACGGTGAGACACAGTATCCCTTTCCCTGTAACACCTTTTCCAACAATTCCCCCCGCCCCCCGAGCTATATACCTGACATGTACCAACACAATGGTCAGGCAAGGACAGGCAATTACTGATAATTACACAGACCTGACTTCATTCACACTTTCCCACACAGATAAAAGGCAGAGCACGAAAGCACACTCTGAGCAAGGCAAAGCACACGAGATGGCGGCAGTTCCAAGATGGCAGTTTATTACGAGGAGGAAGACGGCAAGACCGGAGACGGAAGTGCCCTTGACCTTTTCAGAGAGAGACTGTTATTTTCTAGAGTCTACAAGAATAAGAAACATAAGACCTGGAATTAAAGCTGGAGAGACCTGCATTGTGTCAGAGGTACCTTGGGCTCTCCTGTGTTTGATAGCCAAGGCAGGGAGAAGCGTTTGTTATGTTATGTGTCTGCTTCTATAGGGCCGGCAGCCCGAGGGCATCAGGGCGCTTTACACAAAACAGATAATCAACAAACATATGCTGGATATCTCCCAATGCTGGATCATAAGATTGGATGATCATTCCTAATGGCCAGAATTCACTTTTGGCGTGTTACTGTCCTTGGCTCCTTCAATGAAGCAGCGCCAGTAAAGTCAGCACTGCCAGTGAGTCAGGGAGACTGATATCAGACCGGGCTTTGTTGGCACCATGGTTGTAAGCGTCAACATTGTATAGAGAAATCTGAAGAACAGTGTGTGAAACACATGTGACGAGCAATGCTATGTTATTGTGCATTTGTATAGCGCCTTATATACCATTGGTATGATCTCAAAGCACTGTGGGTTGAACGCCCTGGGGGACCGTAGTCCAGGTCAGTGGAGGGGGTAGGGTAGTAAATAGTGCTTGTCTACACTGTGTATATGTGCAGCCAGTGCGGTTTACGTGGTGTGTAGCTGCATTCTAATGCTAGGCGCAGTGCAGTGGTTGTGCGAGGTCAGCAGAATGTGTGCAGCAAGGCCATTGACCTGAGAGTTTGCATTCTGGCATTGGTGGAGCTTGTGTATGAGATAGATTGTGTGCAGCTAGACTGATTTTTTGTTTTCTCATGGAGTTTATAGATCTGTTCTAAAGACTGTTGAGGTGTTCATGGAGGTGTGTAGGTATGTGTGCAGCTAGGCCGAAATTGATCGAGGGGTATAGCTGCATTCTATTGTTTGTTGGTGTAGAGGAGAGAGTGAGCATGTCAGTATGTGAGTGTCTGTGCCGATTGGTGGGAAAACCCTATTTCAGATTACCTTCCAGTGCCCACTGAGCTGATCATATCTATTCTAGAGGTTCAGAGCATTGGTTCGCCGGGAGAGATTCTCAGTCTAGCGCAGATTTTGTTCTAATTATTGGGCTTGAATTTCTTTCCCCGTTTGGCAGTGTCATCTGTGTTGAGTGGCCCTATTCCTAATTTTTATTGGGTTAAGCGAATTGCAAGTCTGTGGTCATTCCTGTGTCTCTTTGAATCTGCCATTGTTTATTAGGAAGATACCTTCTCATTTTACAGTTACATCCAGTTCTGTTCTATCAGACTTATGAGTCCTAGCTAGATTAAATAACTGGTGTTCAGTGGACCAGCAACAGCCACTACGGTCATCTGTGTCTTGTTGGCTATGTAAATTGCTTATAGGAGGACACCTTCTCAGTGTGCATTTGCTTCAGTTCTGTTCTATTCGACATACAAGTACATCCTAGGTATAAAGAGGGTACTCGGTATGCCCAAAGGTCAGGCAACAGATCAGGCCATGATGTAAGTGGTGTGTCTTAACTGGCAGTGTTATATGCAGCGGGGCCGTTGGAGTGTTCCTGATCTGGAGTGCGTTGAGAGTATTGATGACAGGTGGCAGCACCTAGATGTCACTTGCAGGAGCTTTCCTTGCCAGATTCCTATCCTGATTCAGAGCATATTCCCTTGAGATGGAACAGAGTCAGTCCATTGCTGAAGCTCGGTTATAAGTGCCAGTGGACCCATTTTCCCGGTCCCCCGGTAATTCTTTGTAGCAGGTTGATGGTTATTCCTGTTATAGTTTATGGTTTGAATTGATGAATTATAGTGTATCATTGTCCCTTCCGAGAACTAAGAGTGCTAGGGAGCTCATCTGATTAGGGAGTGTAGTGCATATCTGCAAGAGAAAAAAGAGCAAGTCCAACCCAAGCATACTTGATACTGCGCCCCGGTGAAGAGTTCAGGGCATCAATTCCCAGGCAGATCAGGGTAGCATGTGTTGATCAGAGACCACCTTGGCTAATCTTCAAAATTCTATCTAGATGGACTGCGTGGCTATTCTTCACAGCTCTATCCAAACACATTGCTAATCTTCCTAATATGTCTTTTTTAACACATTGCATTTGGGCACAACACATTTAATTTCCCGTAAAATGCATCTAAATCCTGCATGACGTCTGCCACTCAGTATACATTTAGGTGCAACACCTTTTCTTCCACAATTCAGTACAATGGCCAACTATGAGGTGTATCACAATGGCTGACTATGGATGGTAGCACAATTCAACTCAGAGGCCAACTATATCGGCACCGTTTACAGAGTAGTAATAGTGTAAGAGTGGCTGGGTTTCTGGAGCACAGTAATGGTTGTGCTTCCCACCCCTATCGCCTTAACATGGCTAGTTACAGGGCGTGGCAACATTCAATACAAATTAGCTATGGTGCCGAACATAATGACTATGGGGCGCAGCACAGTTATATCTGAGAGCGCAGCAGGGACTTTTAACAAAGCTATACCAACAGTTCGGCATGAAGTATGGCTACCGTACGTAATTTAGGCTCCATCTAGAGTATAACTATTTTACACACTTAGACTGAGTGCCAAAATGGGTACCTTGCACAATTAGGCTTGATAACAAGTAATAAGAGTAGTGGGGGTTTTCTGGAGTAGAGTAATGGCTGTACTCCTCACCCACACAACACTTACCCGTCGATGTAGGTTGTCTGTGTCGGGCGTACCAGGCGGGTTGTCAGCGTCCGCGAACATGGGCAAACACGGAGTGGAGCTGCTTCTTCAAGAGCTGCCCTTTGCCTCTGGCCCTTAGCCCAGGGTTGCCCAGGCAAGGCTGCCCTGGGAGGGCTGGTGATGAATGGTGTTTCCTGGTCATGTGACCAAGGACAGAGGCCAAACGCAGGGAGTCCAAGCAGGCTGCAGCCTATGGATTACCAACTGCAACAGGGGAAACTACAGACAATGGACAGACACCCCTGACTCCCTCAGCCAATTGTTATCAAACATGGGAGGGGAGAGGAAAAGGGAACAGAAACAAAGGACTATACCCCCCATGGCAGACCTTTCTAGAAGTTGAACCAGCAGAAGAAAAAAACAACGATTTGTAAAATCCACTTAAAACACAGATAAAACCATTGAAGAAGGACCCAAACATGTTGGAAACTGATTACCAGGTGCTTGCTATGCAGGATGCCTATGGATTACTAACTGCAAGCCAGGGGAACTACTGACAATAGACAGGGCACAGCAGCAGAAAAAAACTATTTGTAATTTCCACTTAAAACCTAGATAAAACCTCCCCAAAAGACCCCAAACAGGCTGAACATCGTACTAGGTGCTTGCTGTATAGGATGCGTATGGATTACTGTAAATAATTAAACCGCAAATGAGTGACTGAACTTTTGAAGCCAAGACAGATAACGTAAACAGAGTGGTCAAGAGACTATGTTGACCATGCATTGTGATCTGCAGGGTTACCACACTTATTCTAGTTTGGCTGCTCGTGCAGACAGGGGCAGGCCTACAGGGGGTCTGAGCATTGCAATTGAAAATTCTGTCCAACTTAGTTCAGAGTTGATTTACTCAGATGATTCCCTTTTGGCAGTTGCACTAATGTTAATCTACTTTTGGTCAACAAATTTTGGAATCCTGCCAGACGTCCATGAAGTCTATACATTCGGCTGTAACTTCATTGTTTGAGGGTTGGCTTTTTGATGGGCTCTCTCACTCGATTATATTGGGTGGGGACTTTAACTCTAACTGTGATGAGGGTAGAAAATTCAATCTGACCAACGGAGTGTCCTGCTCTCCAAATATTAGCCTCTCCAGAGGAAAGGTTTGGGACTCCTTTCTGACTAAATGGGAACTGTTTTTGTTACAGTATCTACCCCTGGATGAGCCGCCTATCTATACATGGCATAGGGGCTCCAATCATTTAGATTTATTACATCTACATGTCCTCATTGGTTAACGTATCCTCTGGTCCATGCCAACTAGTTGACTTTAAAGCTGGGGATCATTTGGCTTTGTTTTTTTTGGTTGATTTACCTCACAAGATTCTTGACTCCTTTTTTACCTACATCCTTTATCTCCTTGGAAGGAGGTGGTAGGAGACTTAGATGGGATAACAAGCTTTGCCGTAAGTTCATTCGTAACATTTTTTAATTGACTGAGGAGATGGGCATGGCAAAGGCTTTTTCCCCTACTAATGCAGACATGATCTATAGATTTAACAAGATTGCTGGTGTTTGTATGAAACGTCTGACTAACACTCAGAAAGATCATTCCAAGAAAAATCTAACACATCAGTTTGATCCTTTGATTGCCAAGTCTAAAAGGACAAAAAGAAATTCCCTGAAACAACTGGCTACTAATGGATTGCATATGACTGAATTTAAAAAAGCAAAACAATTAATTTGTCAACGGCACAAACTTTATTAAATCATGCAGAATTGAACTACACATCAAAGATAATAAGAACATGTTGCATCACATTACTCATGCACACACCAGACAATTCTGGGGTATCATTAACAACACTGTAGGAGGTAATTTATGTGAGAGAGAATGTCCAGTTCCACAGGATAGATGGGTCGACTTTTGCACTGACAAGTTCTCCTATCCAGGGCCTCCGTTCGATTTTCATGATCCTACTATGGGTCCGATCACAGCTGGTCTGTGCTCTTGGAATATGGAAGACATCGAATGGGCACTACTAGACTTAAACCTGGTATTCCACCTAGTGTCGTTCAAGAAGCCACCCAACATTGTGTACCTTACCTTAAGGCGCTCTTTGACAATATCTTTGTAACCCACACACTTCATCTGTCTTGGACTCATTCCAGAGTTATTCCGGTATAGAAAAAGGGTGATCCTACATCACTAGAAAACTTTAGACTAATTGCACTTGCGGACTCTGCTAGCAAGGTTTTCTCTCTTCTTCTTAGAGATCTGAATTTGGTTCTTGCTCAGACCCCTATCTTGTCAAAGTTCCAAGTAGGTTTTAGGCAAAGTATGAGTACCACACTCAATGCTACAGTTATGGTGCATCTGTTGCATAATGTGAAAAATCACGGCAGGGGGCTGGTCTATATGGCATCTCTGGACATGTCCTCTGCCTTTGACTGTGTATTGCGAGAATTACTTTAGGCTAAACTGATTAAATTTGGAGTCCCTCCTAAATTAATCCAGCTCATTGCCCTCCTACACAGAACCCCCCGATTAGAATCTGTTTAACTAGAGATGGTGCCCTCTCTAGACTCATTCCAACTCAAGTGGGTGTCAAACAGGGGTGAGTGCACCCTTGCCCTCACTCTGAGTGACATTGAGAGTCTGTGGTGTAGGAAAGACATCTATCTGGTTAGGCTTGTTAATCTTAGATTCCATTGGCTTGCATTTGCCATTGATCTTATTCTCTTTGATCATACGCCTATTGACCTGCAACGCAAACTGGATATTTTCCTGCAATCTCAAGGCCAACTGCTCGAAATCAAAGATCATAATTTTTTCCAAACAAAAGCAGCCTAAAATGATGAGGTAGAATTTGGGAGGGGAATTCATTGAACAAGTATTGTCGGTTAGATGCCTAGGTTGTAACCTTACCAACTCATATTCCATGATGGTGGCAACACTCTTTGAGGGATAAGATCGCACCCTTAGTCTCACATATGAAACAGTTAATACACAAAGTCTGCAGTTTTGCAGTTTTGCTATTGTACATGCCCTTGCTTATTTTCTATTGAAAATGTAACCTGTGCTCTTGTATGGCTTGGATCTCTTGCTCCTGGATTTGGGGGACTTCTTGAATACGTTTCAGGCTCACCTCTGAAAAGAGGTGCTGTCTCTTGCAATGTCTATTCCCAACTCAGTAATTCGGCATGAATTGGCACTCACTTCACTTCATGCCAGAGACCAATGGAGACAACTGCTTAACTATTCAAAATTTCTCAATCCTGCAGATAACTCACTTTATGCGGAGTTAAACAGTCTTATGAAGGATAAACAGATCCCCTCTATTAATAACTATGTGGGAGGATGGCAGATCTGCTTAACATGATTGGGTCGACTGATGAAGAACTACTAAATTGACCGGGGGAGCGAAATTAAAACTCTTTAGGTACGATTTGGTCATGTGCTCTCGACTCTGTTCAATCATTCTGTTCAGACACAGAGTATATTACATTTCTGAGAAAGAGGGAATACTTCCTGATGTATCTATCTCGCTTCCTTTGCCAAAAAATGCGCTCTGTTTATATGCGTTTCAAACTTAACCAACTTCCTACTAAGGAAGGGACTATACATTGGGGAGGGCATTCTGAATCTCCTGTAAAAACGGCAGAATGTCAGTTTTGTTTTGGCTCTGATCCCATTGAAACCCTGAAGCATTGGGTAATTGAATGTCTGGCTCTTGCATGTCTGGCTCTTGCTATGTAGAGAGCTAGGTACTTTAAACATTGGGAATACTCTGAATCTGTGGTCTCGAGAGAATTATTTTGGTCCAGGTTTATGTGGGGGGAAAATGTTTCTTTGATGCTTTCTTTGTCAATTTTTAACTGATGTCCTGGATCACCTGGACTGAAGGTATACTGCATGAATTAATCATGAATTCAGTGCATGCATTATTTTTTAAGAGATCCTATTTGTATACTGTATGAATTAATTATGAATCCAGTGTATATATTCTTTTTATGAGATACTATTTTTATACTGAATTATTTTTATTGTATATTTTGTCTTGTATTTGTATTATTCTTTTTGTGGAAGGTTTAATCCAAAACAATTCACAGTAAAAAAAAAAGTGTTCTGGCGCCATGTGGGTGCTCATTCCAGTTGTCAGGTATCCAACTGAAGGATGTTGTTGTAAAAAGGAATTGGGAAATCAAAGTGTTCCTGCAACAGGTCAAGCTAAACCCTGTGCACATTCGCAGGTCTTTGTTAATTAATACTCAAGGAAATTGGTACAAGCCTGGCTGAGGGAGACTAATTGAATAAAAGGGGATCTGAGCCCAGAAGAGAGGGATCCAAAGTATTGAATATTGTATAGAAGGATTTGAGCCCGGCAGAGGGGGATCCGGGCTGAAGAGTGAATCACCTGAATTGAATGCTTGTAGGAAGAAGAGAACATTTTATTTTGTTTTGGTACATCAGGCCCTCTGAATCAAGAGACTTTGATAAGTAAAGAGACTTGGGCACAGAAGGCACTGATGCTAGTCATTGAACTGTATCCTCGTGTCGAAGAAGCCAGAGATTGTCCTACGTTCGAGTGAACTGCCTTGTCCCATGCTGAAAACGTGGGGAAGGGGATGCCAAAGGCCTGAGCATCCTGACATACCATTTTTGTGTGACACTTTTTTCTTTTTCATAAACACTACCCCCACACTATTTGTATTTAGAGGTAAGGATTGGCAATCGTTTTTTCTTAGTATAGACCATTTTTATTTGACAAGACACCACTAGCACTGCTTTATTATTATTATTATTTGATGGTCATAGCTTGCTCCCATATGTAGATTTAGGATTAAATAGGTGTTTATCATACCCTTGTTGAAGTTCAATAAACGCCCCCTTGAACTGTGGTCACCTGTCTGTCTTACTGTTGATATCATGCCTTCCTTACAGGTGCATCAGTGTGTTCTCCAATGCAACCAATTGTCCATCTTTTGACGGTGTTAAGCTCACCTGGACCCCACAGGGGTATCGATCGGACCCAGACAGCTGCGGTCTCCTTCAACGTGATGCGTAGTGCAGAGATGACTGTCTGGACTGGCCCGGCTAGTCTTGTCTGCTGGACCCGAAGAAGTATTTTCCTGCAAGTGGAGACATGGATTAACCACCTGTGGGTTTTAGTGATGGCCTCCCAATTTTTCTCGCTCTTCCCCACTAATCACCTCCGATATCCCCTTAGTAACCTCGCCTTATGTTCGTAAAAGATGAGCTCTCGTTCCTGCGTGTCTTGCAGGGGCGCGTAGATACCAGTTACTTCACTGGTTTGAAGGCGTTGGGAGAGTTCCGGTAAGTATTGACTCGAAGTCCCTGGCGGGATTGGTAAGTATCAAGTTCAAAGAGTTCAATGTGTCCGATGTTCACTCTTGTCCCCTTCCTTCCTTAAGTTGCAACTGAGTTTGTGAGAAGAAGGTCTCGTAGCTGCTGCTGGCGTTCAGATAAGAGTCTGTGTTACCCAACTCTGTCCGGTAACTGTTGCATGCGTTAACGTGTTGTTTTTCTCCCTCTTTACAGATGCGGCATATGAAAATGTGGAGAGTTATGGAATAATACCGCCGGTGGTAAATCAGGTAAGTCTATGGTGGTAAGAGGTTGTATTTGTTGATTCCCTTGGCTCACCTTGTTTTTCTTGTGTCCCCTAAGTGCCGGATTACGGCGAAGAAATGATGGAGACAGTGCCGGATCGAAAGATGCTGTGAGAACTGGTGAGTATGGCGTCGTGCTGGAGCTGGCGAAGCGACGTGTGCAGGACTGATGTACTTTCCAGGTCCGGAGATGAAATGGTTCCGGAATTAGGTGTGGAATTTGAAATAAGTTCGTTTTCTAACCTTGTCCTTTTCCTCTTCTTTATTCTAGGAGCTCTGGATTCGAGGCGGGCGTGGCAGAAGACTGGATGCTGGCTGCAGACACGCAGGCGTGGCAGAAGACTGGATGCTGGCTGCAGGCACGGCGAGCATCACGCTGCTGGATGCAGAATAACGCAAAGCATGTGCTGCTGTTCGGGTGTGCTTTAAATAGCCTCCAAAGTAGTTCCAGGTAAGAAGTTCCCTAGAGCCATGCCCGAGTAAAAAATAGTCCCTGTAACAAAATAGTCCCATCCAGGCCTCATGTAGGCTTGGACTCTTTTTGCAGCATGGTCTGCATCAGGTAAGTAAAGTCTAGGAGCCTGGCGCCTATGGCGCCAGGACTGATTTCTATGATGAGCCTGGCGCCTAAGGTGCCAAGACTGAACCCAGACAGCCCCTAGCCGGGGCTGCTGAGGTTTAAACAAATGTCTGGATGCCTGCTCCAGGAGCGGAGGGCCTTGGTCCTGATGCCCGGGGGTAGGCATCATGACAGATGGCCTCTGGTGACAGTACAGGATCTGAAGGTGTACGACCAAGTGGTAGGCATCACTGTCTGGGAAGTAGAGGCATCCTTGTCTTTTGGTTGTGTTGATCTCTTGTATGGGATTCTAACCCTTTTACTCTCCCACAGTAAGTTATGAAGGGCTGCCTTAACCTCTGCTAGAAATTTCTTTGGGACCACAGCAGGAAGAGAATTAAACAAAAACAGCAATCTGAGCAAGATATTCAGCATGCCCATCCAACCCAAGTCTAGCGTGCCCCTCCTCCCAGCTTAGCTGGGCTGTGAGGTCGGGTACTGGGTAGACAATGGTGAGTAAGGCATCATCCGCAAACAAAGTTTATATTCCTGTACCCCCACCTACGGCCTATTTATCTCCCCTGCCTCAGTGATCTTTTGCACAAGCTGCTCTATCACCAAGGTGAACCATTGTGAAGGGATGGCGGAAAGCCCTCTCTTGTCCCTCTCTTGAGATTGAACATACAGGAGGTGGCCCATTGAAATTGACTTCGACATTTGGAGTAGAATACATTGTGTGAATACATTTTTTTTCAGTTAGAGCCAAATCCCCATTTCACCCTGTCAAATGCCTTTTCTGCATTCGGTTGCCCCCCATCTCTCGTGCTTGGTGTATAGGTTGATTGATTTTCTGACCTATTTGTGCCCTACGGGCAATGTACAAATCTTACCCGATCTGAGTGTACTATGTCTGGCATAATCGAATTAAGGCGGGTGGCCAGTATCTTGGTGAATTCTTTAGTGCATCAGATAATTCTCAGGTAGATCATCACTGTTATTGAATGGGGGAGATTGTTTCTCCCTCTAGGAGAGTTGTATAGCTCTGTCATTTGGGGCGCTACCAGGTCTAAAAAGCGTTTATAGAAGGAGTGGAACCCATCCATTCCTGGCGCTTTTCTTGGTTTCTTTTTTTGTATGGCCCTCCTCACCTCATATTCAGTTATCAGTTATAGGTTCCTCTAGCTTCCCTAGATGTTCTTAATTTTGAATAGGTCAAGGGGGTTCAGGTATTTCTAGACATGCTAATTCTCTGCATGGGTTTCCCTTGCTTGTAGTATCAGGCGAAACCTTCTGCTGTTTCGCCTGATCTCAGTCTACAGTAGACTTTATTCTTAATTTCCAATAGTTTCTTTCCCGATGGGTGTCGTTTTAAGGGGGAGGGGAGCAATGGTGTTTGTTACCCTCTTGTGTACCCTCAACTTTCGTGGCACATCATTTTGTCCTTATTTGGCAGGAGCCCCTTTACTTTAGATGTCATGTCCCCCATTGCCCCTCAACATTTTCAGCAAAGTTACTCCACTGCCCCCCACCCCCGTTGTTTTCTAAGCCTCCGGGCTAGCATAGTATACGCTGCAGTCGCAATTCTTTTGCTCTTAATTTTCTTTCAGCTATTCACACCCCTCTGAAGACCACCTTTGCAGCGTATCAGACCATGCCCAGGCTTGACGCTCATTCATTTCAAAGTAGGCCTCTATATGGTCTACGCAGGCTTCCTGAAAGACTCGGCCTCTCACCAATAAATTGTTGAATTTATAGCATATTTTATTAGTTTTGAAACACTGCTAGTGAGATTGCACATGTGCAACTACATAACAAACTAAACAAATCCACATATTAGCATAACATATTGTCACCCCGGATATATTCTTATTCATCATTCAAATTGTTGTTTCGGATCTCATTTTAACTCGCATCTTCCCTTTTTTTGCCAAATCTTTTTTGTTTTCCCAGGACACCCTTTAGCTGTATATATTTGCTGTTCCATTGACATACACATATTTACATCCGCTACCCATTGCGCAAAGAGCGGAGCAACACCAGACCCCCACAGTTTTGCTATATTGTATTTAATCAGACCTGTGGTCGTGGAGAGGAATAGCTTCTCAAAGCACGTTGTGTCCCCTCCTTCCTCAACACCCAACATCATCATCTTAGGGTCCATAGAAATAACCTGCCCCAAGACTGCAGTCAGTTTATTACAGCATTGCTGCCAGTATGTTTGAATCTGGGGGCGTTCCCACAAGATACGAAAGAATGTGCCGCCTTCTTGCAAACAGCGCAGGCAGTTGGGATTGGTGGTGCGGTTCCACAGATACAATGCAACTTGCGGGTAGTGTTACCCTATGTAGGATTTTTAGCTGTATCAGCAGGATTCTCGCAGAGATTGCAGACTCCCGCGGGTACATTAGTGCTATCACCCAGTCCTCTGACTGTATCGGCCCAACATCCGCCACCCATTTGAGCTTTAGATATTTTTCCATAGTGTTTACACCTGGTTCACCTTTTTATCCCAGCCGATGTGTTTATGGGCTTCTCGCCATATTAGTGTAGTATGGGCTGTCATTGTGCAGGGAGGGGGTTTTGTCAGGGTCTGATAAAGATTCATAAGTGGGGATGCGTCTTGCATCGCGGTAATCTCTGCTCAAATGTGAGGTAGCACTTTTTCCCCCATGTAGGATATCGTTGATCACTGCCATTTGACTGGCCCAGTAGTAGGATTGCAGGTGTGGTCGCCGAATTCCAACGTCCCAGATGGATTGTTGTAGAGTCTGTAATGCAATTCGTGGGTGCCCCCTCCCCATAGCAGAGATCTAAGGGTACTGTCAATCTTGCAAAATTCCAGGTCTGGTGTTCGGAGTGAGCGTTCTGCAGGATGTACAGAAAGTGCAGTAGCGTCAGCATTTTAAAGAGGGCAGCTCTCCCAAGCAGGGTCAGCGGGAGAAGTACCCAGTGTCGGACATCTGCAGTGAATTTCTCTGTGATCGGGTGCAGATTCCTAGTTATATATTCCGAGAGATTTGATGTGATTTGGATCCCTAAGTAGCAAACGTATTCTAGTTCAATACCGTTTGGGCAAAGTGGAGGGATTGTTTGTGTCGCCCGCTTAATCAGGAAAAAAATTGACTGGTTCCAGTTCACTCTTAGCCCACTAAATATTGGATATTGTTCAAATGTTTTCGTAACTTCCGGACAGGAGTGAACTGGGTTGCCTAAGTATATCAGGAGATCATCCGCATATAGGGAGACTTTGTCCTCCCCACCCTCAGGCCAGCAAAAGCCTCTCCACAAGGTTGTTTGGCGTAACAGTATGGCTAGGGGTTCGATAATTAATGCGAAGAGTAGTGGGGACAGGGGACATCCTTGTCGCGTCCCCTTCCCCAGTTGAAAGACTTGTGAAGGCCATCCATTAACTCTGACCTCCGCCTTCGGAGCTTCGTATAGGAGGCGGACCCACCCCACAATCCCCATAACCCATTCTCAGCCAATCTCCCAAAGGCCCTCCCAAAAGCCTTTTCAAAATCTATAGCCAGCAGTGCAAGAGGGTCCTGCTGGGTTGAGGCCTTTTCTAACACGAGATGGAGCCTGCGAATATTGCGATACAAGTGGATTTTTGTGGCATAAATTCACACTGGTCCGACCAGTGAAGCGATCACCCTCTATAGCTGGTTTGCAAGTACCTTTGCTAAAACTTTCATTTCACTGTTAATTAGTGAAATCGGTCTGTAGGAGCTACATAGCTCCGGAGGTTTATCTGGTTTCGGAATGACAATTATATTAGCCTTGCAGAGATCTGGGGGTAGGATCCCTTGCTCCCTACAGTGTAGGAACATCTTAAGCAGGTGTGGAGCCATCGCTCAACCCCCTAACCTTTTCCATGTATCAATCTGGAATCCGTTGGTTCCCGGTGTCTTCCCTGCCTGCTGTTGTGATCTGGCTGTCATGATTTAATCTACTGTGATATCGTTTTCCAGGAGTATTTTTTGTGTTGCTTCCAAACAGGGAAGTGTAAGATCATCAAGCACAGTATTGTTGATGGGTTCATTTGGAGATTCGTATAGGTGTGCGTAATAATCCACAAAGCCTTCCGCGATATCGCGATCAGATTGTAATGGTTCAGGTTGTGTTGTTCTAATTTCCCTGACATGCCGGTGACCTGCATCTCTGCGTTCCAGCCAGGCTAGAATCTTACCAGCCTTGTGTCCGGTTTCTTTTATTCTAGTACGCATCTCTCAATGTGCTTGTTTAGCATTGTCTAGAGTGACATTATGGAGGTGTTCTCTGGCCACCAAGAGGGCACAGTGTGTGTCCAGCGACCCACTAACTATGTGTTCCGTTTCTTGTTGCAGTACTTCCTGCTCTGTTGCCACCACTGCTTGTCAGCAAGCTTTTCTGCGAGTTGATGTCCCGGAGAGAATCTCTCCCCGGAGAACTAGTTTATATGCCTCCCACATTGTCGCTGGGTTGTGTACAGTTCGTGTTTAATTCAAAATATGTGGTTGTTGTCTCCCGGATATGATCAACAAATTCCAGGAAGTCAATATAGTAACTGTTCAGACACCATGAAGGGAGGTGGGGGGGTTGATCTGTTAGTCGTCAGTTCAATCATTAGGGGTGAGTGGTCGGATATGCCTCTGGACAGCAGAGTTGTATTAATTGGTCTATGTGTATTGGGAGGAAGAATTAGTCCAGCCTTTAGAGAGGGCATGGACTTCGGAGTGATGGGAATACCCACGCTCTGCCGAATGCAGGTCCCGCCATACATACGTCATTCCAAGTGCTGAGATAAAGGCAGCAAGTTTGGTGCTCACCTTAGGATTCCTGCCTCGCAGGTGTGTGGGATCTATTGTTACATCCATCACGTCATTAAAGTCCCCCGTCTCCCTCATGACCCAGAGATCAGATGTGTGGGCTGTGATTACAGGTGTGATGTCCTGAATTATTTCAGTGGCCAGTGATGGTGGGGTATATACTGCCAGTATTGCCAGCGTTTCCTTCCATAGCGAGCCCTGCAGTAATACAAATCTACCTCCAGTGTCCTGCACCACCTTAGACAACTTGAAGAGGAGTCTCTTGTGAAGTAGTATCAGCATCCCCCTGGAGCCTATGGGGAAGCCAGCATGTAAAGCTGTGCGATAATTCGTGCGTCGGAATAAGCTGCATGTTGTACCTGCTAAGTGCGTTTCCGTAAGGACAATATCAGGGGAATGCCTATTAAGAAATTGTGTGACTAAACGTTGTTTAATCCCAGTACCCAAACCATTAACTTTCCACGTCAGGAATTTCAGGGTTTTAACCCTGTCCCCACCCATTGCTATTTAGGCTGGTCAATTTGTGCCTGTGTGTGGGGCAGTGATGGCAGAGTGGTCCGTGCATGTGTACTGTGCTCAGGTGAGTCAGATTGGTGGATTCGAGAACACAAAATACATTAACAAAGTTCCATCCCTCCTCCCCATATTCCATCCCAACCCCCGTCCCCATACTCCATCCCACCTTGAAGCATCTGTTGTCCGAACTTTATGGTCGGCTATCAATAATCAAACAAAACACACATCACACACTATGTCAAGCTTGCTAGAACACATCAACTTGGCACCGTAGGTGGCCACAAACTGGAAGGGGTGCGTGCCGAGCTGTGGCTTCAAACGTGCCTGTCGTCATTACTTCCCTATTTATTTTATTTTTATTTGAGTTATTTTGAATTTAAAGCGCCCAGCGGCCCAGAGGCATTGTGGCGCTGGTACAGAGTGTTTGCTTCTTACAGAGTATGCATGCATGCATGTTATGACAGACATTACATAAGTGGTGAATACAACTGAGTACATGTAGTTTCTTAGGTATTATACATGTTCATGGACAGGTTTAGATGACAGTTTTGAATAGATGTTCCGAGGTAGCAAAGGAACAGAGTCAGGGACTGAGCTGTGTTGAATAGTTTTGTTTTTAGAGTACTGTGAGGGGGTTTTTGTTTCTTAAGCTGAGTGGGAGAACATTCCACGCTTTAGGGGCTAGTACTTCAAAGCTTGTGCCGCCTGCTTTAGCTCTGTTGAATGCTGGGACTGAAAGTAGGTGGCAGTATTGCTCACGTTTTGGTCTGTTTCTTGGAGCCTGGTGTACTCTGTCTGAGAGGTAGGCTGGAGCGGTCTGGCTGTGGCGTTTGTGTGTGATTGTGAGGGCCTTGAATGTTATGCTTTCCTTGATTGGGAGCTAGTGGGCATCTTTTCTTGCCTGGGTGATGTGCTCTCTCCTAGGGATGCTGAGGGCGGCTCTTACAGCATTATATTGTGCAATTTGTAGTCTGTTAATGTTGTTGCTGAAGGTGCCTAGGAGTAGAATGTTGCAGTAATCAAGTTTTGCGCCAATAGTGGATCTGGCAATGTTAAGGCAGTTCATTGGTGACAGATGGGGTTTTACTGCGTTTATGATTTTTGTTGTTAATGCCGCTGAGGAAGATATGGCACTGACTTGCCTGTCCATTGATAGTGTGGAGTCTAGGTATACTCCAAGGGTTTTCCCTGTAGTGGAGGCTGTGATGACCGTGTTTTCAATAATGAAGGAGCTGTATTTTTCATTTAGATTGTTTAGTGATTTCTTGGGGACTATCAAAAGGATTTCTGTTTTTTCTCTGTTTAGACAGAGATCATTGGCTGCCATCCAGGCCTGGATGTGCGCATAGGTCTTTTGGAGTGTGTTGAGGTCTTGCTCATAATCTCCTGTTAGGGGGAGAAGAATTTGAGTGTCGTCGGCATAGTTGGTAAAGGCTATGCCAAAGTCATCTAAGTCACTGAAGAGTGGGAGGGTGAATAGATTGTATAATGTCGGGAGGTGCAGGATCCTTGAGGCACTCCGCATTCAATGGGGGATGGAGAGGCTGAGGCCTGGTCAGAAAAGACCCTCATGGCTCGGCCTTCCAGGAAAGAGGTGATCCAAGCTGTGGCTTCTTGGGAGAAGTGAGCAGTGTTGGTGAGGTGTTTACACAAGATATTGTGGTCAACCAGGTCAAAGGCTGCCGAGAGATCCAGGAGTAGGAGAGAGGATGTGCCTTTGTCCATGACTTCAAGTAATTGGTTCTTAAGGTCCAGTAGAGCTGATTCTGTGCCGTTACATTGTCTTTTGCCTGATATATTGTGAGTTTCAAGGTAGGATTTAATCTGTAAGTATGCGGCCTTGTCTAGAATGTTTAGCAGGCATGGCACGGTGGTGATTGGGTGGTAGTTGTTGGGAGAGTATGGGTCAAGGGTAGGTTTCATTAACCGCTTCCTTGAGGGTAAGTGGGACGGTGCTGTTTGCGAAGGATGCGTTGATAAATGATGTGACAAACGGTGCTAGGGCTGTTGCACACTCTTTGATTAGGTTGGCTGGGCAAGTGTCTCCTTTGCATAGCGATGGTTTGATGCGCTTCATGATTAGGAATTCAGGGATTGTTACTTCCCTGAATGCGAAGGGTGTGGGTTTGTTAGAGGCCTGTGTGGCGTCTGCTATTAGTAGGGTGGCTTGTGTGGTGTCTGCTATTGGCAGGGTGGCCACGGGCGGCGATGTGGAGGGTGTGGCTTTGGGTAGTTTGTCAAATTGAGTCTTAATTTTGTTTTGAAGTTTTGTTATTTTGTTTAGCATGGCGTGCTGGATGTTTCTTGCACCAGGTTTAGTTTTTTTCTGTGGATTTTGTGGAGGAGTGGGGTATGACCAGGGTTGCACGCTTGCTATTCCGCAAGTGCATATCTTGCCCCGGGGAACCTCATGTTGTTCTACCCCGGTCCGTCAGTTAATCATTGCCGATAGGTGTTGGCGGATCGGGTTCTTGTGCGTGTGGTATTTGGTCCGGTGGGATCAGTTTGGGCCTCCGGGTCTCTTGTTCCTGTGCGCACCTTCCGGTCTCCAGTCTCCTTCAATGTGGTGTTCCGCGCATCTCCATGCCTCTTTGCGGTCTGTAAAATGCACTGTTGTACCTTTTTGTGGTATATCTTAAGCTGAGCTGGAAATAGAAGACCATACTTGACGTTTAGAGCTTGTAGACCTTTTTTTAAGGTGGTCAAAGGATTGCCTGCCTCTCTGGTATAATGGAGGGGGGAAAGGCAATACGGCACCCGCTGTGTTTCTTTAGCACGGGCCATCTGTAGTAGTGCATCACGGTCTCTGTAGTTCAGTATTTTTGCAATGACTGCACGCGGTGGCACCGTAGGGGTGGGTCGTCCAGTCGGCATACGGTGGGCTCGCTCGATCGAGAAGAATTTAGAAAATATCTTGGGGGCAAATATGTCTGCTACCCATTGTTCCAGGAACAATTCCATATTCGGATCCTCCAATTTCTCAGGCAGTCCCAAAATGCGAATGTTATTATGTCACACTCTGCCCTCCCCTTCATCCACCCTCTCTTCCATAGTCTTCAGACTATGCAAGAGAGGCCATGACTCCCGACATCTGTCGCTAAACGTTGCGGAGACCATCTTCAGTCCCCGAAATACGGTTCTCGGCTCATGTGGGAGGTCAGTTTTTGCAGGTCGTGCCGGAGGAGAGACACGTCTGCACTAAAACCGTCCATTTTCTTTTCCATTGAAGCTTGTGAGTTAGCAATGTCGTTCAATACATCTTTTAAAGAGATGGCTTGCTCTGGGTCCAAGTCATGCGGTTGCGGTTTATCAGTAGGGGTGGACGCTGCGGGTGTTGCATGCTGGTCTGTTTTGCTTTGCGTGGGTGGTTTCTTATATTTATCCTTAAACATGAAGTTGTGTTCATAGAGGCAGGTAGAGCTATCAGACTCTGAGAGTAGATTAGGATGCAAGTAATTATAAGGGCCATCTGCCTCTCACTCCTGGTGTCGTGTGTAGGACGGAAGCGCCATTCAAACACCTGGCCCACCGCACTAGCTGTCTCTGCAGCAGAATTCTAGTGCTCCAGCGGTCCAAAATGTCTCCTTGGGGCCTGTAGGGGTCTTGTGTGTGGATACGTGGTCTAGACAGACCTATCGGGTACCCCCCCACGATCCACAGCTTGTGTTCAGATGCTTGAGCTGTTTCAATAGTCAACCAAACCTGCCTCTGTACCCCGGTTCCATTGGTATCTTCCCAGCCCTATAGATCACAGGATCAATGGACCCTCGGACAGGAGTTCTGGGGGTTCCGCCAGTGGAGTATCCCTTTTTTCTCCCTCTAGGTGTATGCAGCACGGCTCACCTGTTCAGTCACTGCTCTGCTTGCTTTGTTCGGCGGAAGGACGTTCCGTTTCCAGATGACCACCTGGAGGGCTGTCACCCGTTCCCCCACTGTTGTGCCTATTCTGAGCCCTTATTAGCCTTGCAGTAGTAAGTCCAGGCCACCTCAATAGGCCGGTTGGGTTTTCTATTTTGGATTAAGTTTAGTGGTTCTGTAGCAATCCGATATGGTATTCAGCAATAGAGATGCACAAAGTTGTTGGGGAGGCGATCACGGTCATGTCAACGGCAGGGATTATATTCGCCTATAGCTCTGGCACTGCCCCCACTATTGTTGTGGTTGTAGGGAAGGTAAACAGTTGTATGGCAATTAATACTGCAACTTGCTACCGCGAGGGGTGGGGGGGAGCAATGCAGGGTTACGGGCCCGATGTCGCAGCAGTAACTCGGTACCCGCTTATATTGACGTGCAATGTCCCACGAGCGGCCCGTCGGTCCCACAGTGAATTAATTTCCTTGGACGGAGACACTGTTGTGAGTTCTGCAGTTTGCGGTCGTCCTGGTGTCTAATTAGTCTGTCCACCCCCGCCGCCTGGTGGGCTGGTGTTGCACAGGTTCATCTCCCACCGTCCTGCGCTGGGCACCTCGCCCACTTTTGTGCTCTGCCTCATTGCCCCTGCAGCGCTAAGGAGTGTTGTGCAAATAGTCAACCCCACGGGCCTGGGAGCCGACACGCCACAGGGGTGGCAAACGTGTGCTTCCCTTTAGTTGCTGTTCCCAGGCGTGGTGTGGGGCTCTGGTTCGCCTCTCAGCTGCTGGCTTCGGATTGGACGGCACGGAGGTGATTTGATGCGCGGCCCATCATACGCACCACTCACTCTGTATCAAGCCGCACCCCGGCACGTCCGCCGTTCCGGGTTCCGTCAGCGAATCAGGATCATGGTTTCCTGGCGCTTCTTGCCGTTGAAAGGCATCTGCCCCTCCCCGCCAGCCCGGGTCACCTAGGCTAGCAGAGTTCACTAGTTTCCTCCCCAGCAAGTGCCTCTCACATGTAGGCAGTCTCCAGTCCTCATACCCGGGTCAGCGGGCTACGTTGTTTCATGTCGGGTCCGGCTCATGTCTCGGGACAGTTAGTGTTCGCCTTAGGCAGAGACAACTATGCAGCGGCCATCTTGCTAGTGAGGCTTTTTGATGATCTAGAGAAATGGGGAAAACTGACAATGTCCTGGTTGGGGCTACTAAACTCAATTAAGATGAACTTTCTCCCTAGACTCCTGTACTTATTCCAGATGCTCCCGAGTCATATCCCAGACTACATGTTCCGGGAAGTTAAGGGTCGCCTTTTGAGGTTTCTCTGGCAGGGTAGGAAGGCAAGCGTGGCGTATGAATTACTGGTGCTCCCAAAGGTGAGAGGCAGAGTGAGCTTTACTGGCATCTACCTGTATTACAAGGCATCTCAACTCTGAGTTCTCATACTGCATTTGACGGAGCGAGGGGACTGTCAATGGTTGGAGCTGGATAACTTATCTGAGGCCGGCAACAGTCGGGGAATGCATATGGGTATCAAGAGATCAGCTCCCATCGAAGATCAGGGGGCGTCATTTGGAATATATGGAGGAAGGGTCCAGAAATGAGGGGTGTCATGACATGGCCATCCCAGCTTAGTCATCTGTGGTCCCCGGGTGTCAGCGACAGGGCATACAGGGTCTCAATAGCATGCCAATATAAGCTTATGCGATCAAACTGCTTCACAGATGGCAGGATGACCCGGTTCACCTCTCTAAGATGTTCCCAGAGGTGAACTCTCTTTGCTATCATAAATGTGGTGAGCGTGCCAATTACTGGCACAAGTGGTGGGGATGAGAGAGGTTTCAAATTTACTGGGATGAGGTGCTTGGGTGGATCAAAGAATTAGAAGGGATTTCCCGCATGAAGACGCCGTTGTTGATTCTGTACGGTCTGGAAGGTACTGAGGGGGACTATACCAGTTTACTGCACCTGTCCCACTTCTTAATGTTGGCGGGGAGGGCATGTTTAGCGATGCACTGGAAAAGGGTGTGGCTTCCATCTAAGAAGAAATGGATAAATGTGAGCAAGAGCATATATGTGATGGAACGGATCACAGCAGCGATACATGGGAGAGGCCTAAACCTTGAAATGGAATGGGTAGAATTCCGAACGGGGGGAAATACATGGGAGATGTTATCGAGGGACCCTTCGTGAAGTGGCGGGTTTAAGACCTATTGACTGTGAAATCATGCTTATACATGCAGTAATTAACTTCTGCTGAGTTGATGATTGCTTGTATAATGTTTCTGCACTCCCTTCTGGATCATTTGTGATTCAGCCTGTTGGCTTTACACTTTGCGTGGGTTGATATTGTGCATCCAAGAAACACACTTCTATTTCCAAGCAACCTATTATGTAGAAGAAGATATAGTTAATTAACACAGTTTCACTTGGGGTCCTTCAGATTAAGAGTGCCTGCTTGAAATGCAGGCTCTAATTCAGCACCCCTTTCACCTCCGAGATACATTTGATGCTAGATGTCTAGTATGGGCATACTTGGATGTCTGTAAAGAAAGGTCTGAAATAGTGTGTGTTGAAGTCCACAGTTGGCAGATATCCAATAGGATCTTTTGGATTCACAACTAATATAATGTTCTTCAAGATGGTGAAGTTGAAACGCAAGCTTAAAAGTATTTTTGCCCCCTCCTTTTATTTATTCACGGAAAGGTTTGCCAGTTACCCTTCTTTATATTCTCTACCACAGGTAAAATGTCTCAGTCCTCTCAAAAACACAGAGACTTTGTCTCTGAGCCTATGGGTGAAAAGACAGTTACAGCCCTGGCTGGTATTGGAGAAGTGCTTGGCGCAAGATTGGAAGACTTGGGCTTTGATAAGGTAAGTGTTGAATTTGCAATCTTACTGCCTTACCTATGAAAGCTAAAATCACCCTGACGCTTTACCAAGTTCCATTTGCTGTTTAAGGAAACTAGTAGCACAGTATTATTAAATTGAATTGCCAACGAAGGGCATGGCTACCAATTTGATCTTCTGTATACCTGCAGGTGGCATATATCCTCTCGATGTTGCCATTGGGAAGGTTCTGGATACCTTGGCTTATCTGATCTGTTCAGTCCTTGATATTGTGCTTTACTTGTTCCAAATTGGCTTTTAGGATACTTGGCCTCTATTTCAGTCTTTAGGATATCTTCCTAACAGGGCTTTTTCTTTATCATCTCCATTGTTATGCAGTTTCTGAGAGGGTTCACTAACCAGTTTTCACCACACCAGTTGTTACTGCGTGGAATGTGAACCTTGTTTTGACGTTTTTTAATGGCTGTTCAGTTTCTGACATTGCATTCATGGCCTCTTGTGTTCGCTCACTCTTCACATTTTCCCAGTTGCGATCATCTCAGCCGTGCATGTGAGTGAGCGTGACGCTCTCAGTAAAGACTTATTATCTTGTCTTTTCCAAGGAAAATGTGACTTTGATGGTCAGACCATCCTTCCTTTCCAAGGTTGTGCCAAACTATTATCTTTCTTCCCAGAGGATCCAGCATTCCCTCTTCTTTTCCTCACCTCACCCTTAAAGTTAGAAAGTGTTCATTGCCTGGACCCTAAGAGACCTCTCGGTTACTACTTCTCGGTTACTACTTCTCGGACAAGTGACTTCAGAAGGGACAACTGCTTTGTTGGCTTTGCCGATGTACAGGCCGGCATGGCTGTTGCTAAACAGACCATGTCTAGATGGATTGTCATCTGCATTTCCCAGTACTACAAAAGGCTGTTCAACAACACAAGCCATCTTGGCACTCCAGGTATTATCGGCTGATGTGGATTCCGTGGTACGTGATTTACATTGGAACAAACTAGAGGCTTGGGGCATTGATGTGCATCTGCTTTATTACATACACCTTTTGTATAGGCAAAGGCAATTCTGGTGCGCCTTAATCAAGACAGCTGCATTTGAACCTATATGTAGCAGACATAGGACATGCCCCCTGCACCGTGTCGTAGTAATCTGCCACGCTTCTAACTGTGGATCGGCTATGTGGATGACAGTGATTTTAGATTGCACTCTGCTGGGCCTACAAAGTTCACTGGATGCCTCATTGTATGTAAAGAACAACATGATGCACATTAATTTACAAAAAAACAAGATTCTGAAATTACATTCTAAGGACAAAAAGCCAGTGAGGCATAATTGGTGGATAGATGGGGTTAAACTAGAAGGAGTGAGTTCCTCCCCATCTTTATCTGGAGCTGCCCTTTCCCTGGCAGTCCCTTTGGAATGGCATTTGGGAGGCCAGTATTTACAAGTACTGCATAAGTGGCAAGTTTTGAAAAATGTTATCAGCAGAGTTGGGGGTGAATCAGTGGAAGGCTATCTAGAGGTGTATCGTAGGTCTGCTATTCCTAGCCTTCAATATGGCCTGGAAATGGCTCCCGATGTGACCCCTGCCTGGTTAAATAAGATTGAGGGGAAACTTCTAAAATTCATGCTGGGTCTAACGAAAACTGTATCGGTAGAGGTATTAAGAATGGAGTTGGGGGTCCTCTCGCTTTCGATTGCATGGAAGTTGAAATGCACAAAGTTCCTAGTGAAGATCTTGGCAGCAAAGCCTAGTTCTACTACCTTATTGGCCTTGTTGGAAGCACATAGGTCTTTGAAACCAAACAATTCGGCCTTTCTGCATTTGACTGGGGTTGTCCTAGAGCATTTGGAGTGCATTGGTCTCCCCTTTGAAGAAATAGCCGTCTCTGGCCGAGTTAAATAAAAGGCCCCTTAGATGGGACAGGATTATGACCCTTGAGGCACTTGCTGGTCAGAAGCGTTATGATGAGTACATCAGACCGAGTGTTGCTTTGTGTCAGCCACACAGTTATTTAGTGAAATTCTGTAGCCTTTCACTGCAACATTTGATCTTATGTCTGAGAACGAACATCTTGCCTGTGCAGGAGCACACTGGGGTGTGGATTCAGGAGCCACGTGAACTGTGGCTATGGCGTATCTGCATGAGTAGCGTGGAGACCTGTACGCATATACTCACAGGATGCAACGTGTTAAATGGGCACGTCAAGGCCTATAATGGGTTTTGTGCAACACGTGGGGGAAACGAGTCTGACCAATTCTGGGCCACAATATACTCAGCTGAGCATTTGATTATTGTTGCTGCCAGCCCATCATGTTTGGGAAACTGTCGGGTATAAATTGAACATGACCGTTTCTGTGAGTGGTGGATTTTGTTTTTGATGTATTACGCTGTTGTAGCCCCCGGCAATTCGCTTGTTATTAAGTAAGATCACTAGAAGTAGTAACATTTGCAGGGTTTGAGCTGTATTGAATTTCCCTGTAAGAGTCTAGCAGACAGTTTGTTTATGTTTATTTATTTGTAAAGCACAGCGTTCACCACAAGGGCAATTTGGCTTTACTAGACAGGTCAATAGAACAGAAGGATTTTTAGAAAAGGTGAGTTTTTTAACGCTCGCCAGAAAATAAGATGGTTGGGCAAACTGCAGAGCTCATAGGGCATTGAGTTCCACAGCGAGGAGGCTGGGACCGAGAAAGCCTGGCTGCCAATCTGGCTAAGTCTGTATGTAGGGACTAATAGCAGACAAGCATCAGCGGACCGGAGTGCATGGCCTGGTACATAAGGGCGGAACTTCTCCTGGAAATAGTCCGCCCCCTGGCCATAATATGCACCAAGCAGGCAACTTTGAATTTAATGCACTGAGCAACCGGCAGCCAATGAAGATGGCGAAGTACTGGCGAGATGTGTATATAACGGAAGGCGGATGTGGTAAGACGGGTTCGGAAGAACATGGAGTTCTTGTAAAAGATAGGCTGGTTGTGCCAGGAATATGGAGTTACAGTAATCCACAGAAGAGATCACCAAAGCAGATATTACGGCGGCTTGAAGCTCAACCGGCATAAAGGGAAAAACCTCCTGGAGGCGTTTCAGCTGGAAATGGCCGCGTTGACGTACAGCCCCAATCTGAGGCTCCATAGACGGGGAAGCAGAAAGTTTCACACCTAGAACAGTGGTGGAAGGAATAGGCAAAGAGCCAAAAGAGGTCGACCAGAAAGCAATAGTCCACAAAGAAGAAGCACCACCAATACCTCAGTCTTACACCATTTAGCTCAAACCAATTCATGCCCAACCATTCCCCCACGCCCTCAAGGCAGGCCCTAAACCTGCCATGAGATAAGATGAACCAGGATTTGGGTATCTGCGTAAGAATAACAAATAAAGCTGTGGGAGAGAATGAGCTTGGTCAGAGGCTGAACGTATATGTTAAACAAGGTCGGCGAGATGGCAGACCCTTGAGGGACACCACAGGTAGGATCCTTACCCCGAGAATAGAAAGGGGGAGAGAGATAGTTTGTTGATGATCAGAAAGAAAAGAAGAGAACCAGGCCAGAACCGTCCCAGCATTGCCAGCTCTGGACAGACGGTCCAGCAGGATGGCATGATCGATGGTATCAAATGCGGCGGAGAGATTAAGTCAAACCAATGCTCCCACGCCGCACTGGTCATGCATCTATGCTGGATCATCCAATACCAAAACCAACACACTATCTGTCTCCCGGCCTGGACGAAAACCAGACTGTGAAGGATGGAAAAAAGAGGATTCCTCCAGAAAAGGGCAGAGAAGAGGGCAAACCAATGATTCCAAGAGCTTATTCAGAAATGGAAGAAGGCAAATGGGATGAAAATTAGATGGAATGGAAGGATCAAGAGAGGCTATTTTCAGTAAAGGAACCGCTGTAGTGTGTTTCAGAACGGGGGGAATATGGCCTGTCAGGGAGGAGTTATTTACGGCCACCTGAAAAGAAGCAATGTGGGGGAAGAATATCTTTTAAAATAGAAAGGGAAATG